>NC_052248.1:7972120-13792013 GCF_013401445.1 Tripterygium wilfordii
ATTGCTCAACTCTCTCCATAGACGTGCTTTTCACGTTTTTGTGCAGTTTGAAACATAACTAGGTCTATTCGCTTCTTTATCCATTGAAACCTTGTACCAAAGCTAAATTAGCAAGCTAGACTTCTAAGGACACTAAATGGAGTACAACGGTCCACTTTGAAGCCTTTGGAATTGCTCAACTCTCTCCATAGACGTGCATTTTCACGTTTTTGTGCTGTTTGAAACATAACTAGTCTATTCGCTTCTTTATCCATTGAAACCTTGTACCCAAAGCTAAATTAGCAAGCTAGACTTCTAAGGACACTAAATGGAGTACAACGGTCCACTTTGAAGCTTGGAATTGCTCAACTCTCTCCATAGACGTGCCTTTTCACGTTTTTGTGCTAGTTTGAAACATAACTAGGTCTATTCGCTTCTTTATCCATTGAAACCTTGTACCAAAGCTAAATTAGCAAGCTAGACTTCTAAGGACACTAAATGGAGTACAGACGGTCCACTTGAAGCTTTGGAATTGCTCAACTCTCTCCATAGACGTGCTTTTCACGTTTTTGTGCTGTTTGAAACATAACTAGGTCTATTCGCTTCTTTATCCATTGAAACCTTGTACGAAAGCTAAATTAGCAAGCTAGACTTCTAAGGACACTAAATGGAGTACAACGGTCCACTTTGAAGCTTTGGAATTGCTCAACTCTCTCCATAGACGTGCTTTTCACGTTTTTGTGCAGTTTGAAACATAACTAGGTCTATTCGCTTCTTTATCCATTGAAACCTTGTACCAAAGCTAAATTAGCAAGCTAGACTTCTAAGGACACTAAATGGAGTACAACGGTCCACTTTGAAGCTTTGGAATTGCTCAACTCTCTCCATAGACGTGCTTTTCACGTTTTTGTGCTGTTTGAAACATAACTAGGTCTATTCGCTTCTTTATCCATTGAAACCTTGTACCAAAGCTAAATTAGCAAGCTAGACTTCTAAGGACACTAAATGGAGTACAACGGTCCACTTTGAAGCCTTGGAATTGCTCAACTCTCTCCATAGACGTGCTTTTCACGTTTTTGTGCTGTTTGAAACATAACTAGGTCTATTCGCTTCTTTATCCATTGAAACCTTGTACGAAAGCTAAATTAGCAAGCTAGACTTCTAAGGACACTAAATGGAGTACAACGGTCCACTTTGAAGCTTTGGAATTGCTCAACTCTCTCCATAGACGTGCTTTTCACGTTTTTGTGCAGTTTGAAACATAACTAGGTCTATTCGCTTCTTTATCCATTGAAACCTTGTACCAAAGCTAAATTAGCAAGCTAGACTTCTAAGGACACTAAATGGAGTACAACGGTCCACTTTGAAGCTTTGGAATTGCTCAACTCTCTCCATAGACGTGCTTTTCACGTTTTTGTGCAGTTTGAAACATAACTAGGTCTATTCGCTTCTTTATCCATTGAAACCTTGTACCAAAGCTAAATTAGCAAGCTAGACTTCTAAGGACACTAAATGGAGTACAACGGTCCACTTTGAAGCTTTGGAATTGCTCAACTCTCTCCATAGACGTGCTTTTCACGTTTTTGTGCATGTTTGAAACATAACTAGGTCTATTCGCTTCTTTATCCATTGAAACCTTGTACCAAAGCTAAATTAGCAAGCTAGACTTCTAAGGACACTAAATGGAGTACAACGGTCCACTTTGAAGCTTTGGAATTGCTCAACTCTCTCCATAGACGTGCTTTTCACGTTTTTGTGCTAGTTTGAAACATAACTAGGTCTATTCGCTTCTTTATCCATTGAAACCTTGTACCAAAGCTAAATTAGCAAGCTAGACTTCTAAGGACACTAAATGGAGTACAACGGTCCACTTTGAAGCTTTGGAATTGCTCAACTCTCTCCATAGACGTGCTTTTCACGTTTTTGTGCTAGTTTGAAACATAACTAGGTCTATTCGCTTCTTTATCCATTGAAACCTTGTACCAAAGCTAAATTAGCAAGCTAGACTTCTAAGGACACTAAATGGAGTACAACGGTCCACTTTGAAGCTTTGGAATTGCTCAACTCTCTCCATAGACGTGCTTTTCACGTTTTTGTGCAGTTTGAAACATAACTAGGTCTATTCGCTTCTTTATCCATTGAAACCTTGTACCAAAGCTAAATTAGCAAGCTAGACTTCTAAGGACACTAAATGGAGTACAACGGTCCACTTTGAAGCTTTGGAATTGCTCAACTCTCTCCATAGACGTGCTTTTCACGTTTTTGTGCATGTTTGAAACATAACTAGGTCTATTCGCTTCTTTATCCATTGAAACCTTGTACCAAAGCTAAATTAGCAAGCTAGACTTCTAAGGACACTAAATGGAGTACAACGGTCCACTTTGAAGCTTTGGAATTGCTCAACTCTCTCCATAGACGTGCTTTTCACGTTTTTGTGCAGTTTGAAACATAACTAGGTCTATTCGCTTCTTTATCCATTGAAACCTTGTACCGAAAGCTAAATTAGCAAGCTAGACTTCTAAGGACACTAAATGGAGTACAACGGTCCACTTTGAAGCTTTGGAATTGCTCAACTCTCTCCATAGACGTGCTTTTCACGTTTTTGTGCTAGTTTGAAACATAACTAGGTCTATTCGCTTCTTTATCCATTGAAACCTTGTACCAAAGCTAAATTAGCAAGCTAGACTTCTAAGGACACTAAATGGAGTACAACGGTCCACTTTGAAGTTTGGAATTGCTCAACTCTCTCCATAGACGTGCTTTTCACGTTTTTGTGCAGTTTGAAACATAACTAGGTCTATTCGCTTCTTTATCCATTGAAACCTTGTACCGAAAGCTAAATTAGCAAGCTAGACTTCTAAGGACACTAAATGGAGTACAACGGTCCACTTTGAAGCTTTGGAATTGCTCAACTCTCTCCATAGACGTGCTTTTCACGTTTTTGTGCAGTTTGAAACATAACTAGGTCTATTCGCTTCTTTATCCATTGAAACCTTGTACCAAAGCTAAATTAGCAAGCTAGACTTCTAAGGACACTAAATGGAGTACAACGGTCCACTTTGAAGCTTTGGAATTGCTCAACTCTCTCCATAGACGTGCTTTTCACGTTTTTGTGCAGTTTGAAACATAACTAGGTCTATTCGCTTCTTTATCCATTGAAACCTTGTACCGAAAGCTAAATTAGCAAGCTAGACTTCTAAGGACACTAAATGGAGTACAACGGTCCACTTTGAAGCTTTGGAATTGCTCAACTCTCTCCATAGACGTGCTTTTCACGTTTTTGTGCAGTTTGAAACATAACTAGGTCTATTCGCTTCTTTATCCATTGAAACCTTGTACCGAAAGCTAAATTAGCAAGCTAGACTTCTAAGGACACTAAATGGAGTACAACGGTCCACTTTGAAGCTTTGGAATTGCTCAACTCTCTCCATAGACGTGCTTTTCACGTTTTTGTGCAGTTTGAAACATAACTAGGTCTATTCGCTTCTTTATCCATTGAAACCTTGTACCGAAAGCTAAATTAGCAAGCTAGACTTCTAAGGACACTAAATGGAGTACAACGGTCCACTTTGAAGCTTTGGAATTGCTCAACTCTCTCCATAGACGTGCTTTTCACGTTTTTGTGCAGTTTGAAACATAACTAGGTCTATTCGCTTCTTTATCCATTGAAACCTTGTACCGAAAGCTAAATTAGCAAGCTAGACTTCTAAGGACACTAAATGGAGTACAACGGTCCACTTTGAAGCTTTGGAATTGCTCAACTCTCTCCATAGACGTGCTTTTCACGTTTTTGTGCAGTTTGAAACATAACTAGGTCTATTCGCTTCTTTATCCATTGAAACCTTGTACCGAAAGCTAAATTAGCAAGCTAGACTTCTAAGGACACTAAATGGAGTACAACGGTCCACTTTGAAGCTTTGGAATTGCTCAACTCTCTCCATAGACGTGCTTTTCACGTTTTTGTGCAGTTTGAAACATAACTAGGTCTATTCGCTTCTTTATCCATTGAAACCTTGTACCGAAAGCTAAATTAGCAAGCTAGACTTCTAAGGACACTAAATGGAGTACAACGGTCCACTTTGAAGCTTTGGAATTGCTCAACTCTCTCCATAGACGTGCTTTTCACGTTTTTGTGCAGTTTGAAACATAACTAGGTCTATTCGCTTCTTTATCCATTGAAACCTTGTACCGAAAGCTAAATTAGCAAGCTAGACTTCTAAGGACACTAAATGGAGTACAACGGTCCACTTTGAAGCTTTGGAATTGCTCAACTCTCTCCATAGACGTGCTTTTCACGTTTTTGTGCAGTTTGAAACATAACTAGGTCTATTCGCTTCTTTATCCATTGAAACCTTGTACGAAAGCTAAATTAGCAAGCTAGACTTCTAAGGACACTAAATGGAGTACAACGGTCCACTTTGAAGCTTTGGAATTGCTCAACTCTCTCCATAGACGTGCTTTTCACGTTTTTGTGCAGTTTGAAACATAACTAGGTCTATTCGCTTCTTTATCCATTGAAACCTTGTACCGAAAGCTAAATTAGCAAGCTAGACTTCTAAGGACACTAAATGGAGTACAACGGTCCACTTTGAAGCTTTGGAATTGCTCAACTCTCTCCATAGACGTGCTTTTCACGTTTTTGTGCTAGTTTGAAACATAACTAGGTCTATTCGCTTCTTTATCCATTGAAACCTTGTACCGAAAGCTAAATTAGCAAGCTAGACTTCTAAGGACACTAAATGGAGTACAACGGTCCACTTTGAAGCTTTGGAATTGCTCAACTCTCTCCATAGACGTGCTTTTCACGTTTTTGTGCAGTTTGAAACATAACTAGGTCTATTCGCTTCTTTATCCATTGAAACCTTGTACCGAAAGCTAAATTAGCAAGCTAGACTTCTAAGGACACTAAATGGAGTACAACGGTCCACTTTGAAGCTTTGGAATTGCTCAACTCTCTCCATAGACGTGCTTTTCACGTTTTTGTGCAGTTTGAAACATAACTAGGTCTATTCGCTTCTTTATCCATTGAAACCTTGTACCAAAGCTAAATTAGCAAGCTAGACTTCTAAGGACACTAAATGGAGTACAACGGTCCACTTTGAAGCTTTGGAATTGCTCAACTCTCTCCATAGACGTGCTTTTCACGTTTTTGTGCAGTTTGAAACATAACTAGGTCTATTCGCTTCTTTATCCATTGAAACCTTGTACCGAAAGCTAAATTAGCAAGCTAGACTTCTAAGGACACTAAATGGAGTACAACGGTCCACTTTGAAGCTTTGGAATTGCTCAACTCTCTCCATAGACGTGCTTTTCACGTTTTTGTGCAGTTTGAAACATAACTAGGTCTATTCGCTTCTTTATCCATTGAAACCTTGTACCGAAAGCTAAATTAGCAAGCTAGACTTCTAAGGACACTAAATGGAGTACAACGGTCCACTTTGAAGCTTTGGAATTGCTCAACTCTCTCCATAGACGTGCTTTTCACGTTTTTGTGCAGTTTGAAACATAACTAGGTCTATTCGCTTCTTTATCCATTGAAACCTTGTACGAAAGCTAAATTAGCAAGCTAGACTTCTAAGGACACTAAATGGAGTACAACGGTCCACTTTGAAGCTTTGGAATTGCTCAACTCTCTCCATAGACGTGCTTTTCACGTTTTTGTGCAGTTTGAAACATAACTAGGTCTATTCGCTTCTTTATCCATTGAAACCTTGTACCAAAGCTAAATTAGCAAGCTAGACTTCTAAGGACACTAAATGGAGTACAACGGTCCACTTTGAAGCTTTGGAATTGCTCAACTCTCTCCATAGACGTGCTTTTCACGTTTTTGTGCAGTTTGAAACATAACTAGGTCTATTCGCTTCTTTATCCATTGAAACCTTGTACCGAAAGCTAAATTAGCAAGCTAGACTTCTAAGGACACTAAATGGAGTACAACGGTCCACTTTGAAGCTTTGGAATTGCTCAACTCTCTCCATAGACGTGCTTTTCACGTTTTTGTGCAGTTTGAAACATAACTAGGTCTATTCGCTTCTTTATCCATTGAAACCTTGTACCGAAAGCTAAATTAGCAAGCTAGACTTCTAAGGACACTAAATGGAGTACAACGGTCCACTTTGAAGCTTTGGAATTGCTCAACTCTCTCCATAGACGTGCTTTTCACGTTTTTGTGCAGTTTGAAACATAACTAGGTCTATTCGCTTCTTTATCCATTGAAACCTTGTACGAAAGCTAAATTAGCAAGCTAGACTTCTAAGGACACTAAATGGAGTACAACGGTCCACTTTGAAGCTTTGGAATTGCTCAACTCTCTCCATAGACGTGCTTTTCACGTTTTTGTGCAGTTTGAAACATAACTAGGTCTATTCGCTTCTTTATCCATTGAAACCTTGTACCAAAGCTAAATTAGCAAGCTAGACTTCTAAGGACACTAAATGGAGTACAACGGTCCACTTTGAAGCTTTGGAATTGCTCAACTCTCTCCATAGACGTGCTTTTCACGTTTTTGTGCAGTTTGAAACATAACTAGGTCTATTCGCTTCTTTATCCATTGAAACCTTGTACCGAAAGCTAAATTAGCAAGCTAGACTTCTAAGGACACTAAATGGAGTACAACGGTCCACTTTGAAGCTTTGGAATTGCTCAACTCTCTCCATAGACGTGCTTTTCACGTTTTTGTGCAGTTTGAAACATAACTAGGTCTATTCGCTTCTTTATCCATTGAAACCTTGTACGAAAGCTAAATTAGCAAGCTAGACTTCTAAGGACACTAAATGGAGTACAACGGTCCACTTTGAAGCTTTGGAATTGCTCAACTCTCTCCATAGACGTGCTTTTCACGTTTTTGTGCAGTTTGAAACATAACTAGGTCTATTCGCTTCTTTATCCATTGAAACCTTGTACCGAAAGCTAAATTAGCAAGCTAGACTTCTAAGGACACTAAATGGAGTACAACGGTCCACTTTGAAGCTTTGGAATTGCTCAACTCTCTCCATAGACGTGCTTTTCACGTTTTTGTGCAGTTTGAAACATAACTAGGTCTATTCGCTTCTTTATCCATTGAAACCTTGTACGAAAGCTAAATTAGCAAGCTAGACTTCTAAGGACACTAAATGGAGTACAACGGTCCACTTTGAAGCTTTGGAATTGCTCAACTCTCTCCATAGACGTGCTTTTCACGTTTTTGTGCAGTTTGAAACATAACTAGGTCTATTCGCTTCTTTATCCATTGAAACCTTGTACGAAAGCTAAATTAGCAAGCTAGACTTCTAAGGACACTAAATGGAGTACAACGGTCCACTTTGAAGCTTTGGAATTGCTCAACTCTCTCCATAGACGTGCTTTTCACGTTTTTGTGCTAGTTTGAAACATAACTAGGTCTATTCGCTTCTTTATCCATTGAAACCTTGTACGAAAGCTAAATTAGCAAGCTAGACTTCTAAGGACACTAAATGGAGTACAACGGTCCACTTTGAAGCTTTGGAATTGCTCAACTCTCTCCATAGACGTGCTTTTCACGTTTTTGTGCAGTTTGAAACATAACTAGGTCTATTCGCTTCTTTATCCATTGAAACCTTGTACGAAAGCTAAATTAGCAAGCTAGACTTCTAAGGACACTAAATGGAGTACAACGGTCCACTTTGAAGCTTTGGAATTGCTCAACTCTCTCCATAGACGTGCTTTTCACGTTTTTGTGCAGTTTGAAACATAACTAGGTCTATTCGCTTCTTTATCCATTGAAACCTTGTACCGAAAGCTAAATTAGCAAGCTAGACTTCTAAGGACACTAAATGGAGTACAACGGTCCACTTTGAAGCTTTGGAATTGCTCAACTCTCTCCATAGACGTGCTTTTCACGTTTTTGTGCAGTTTGAAACATAACTAGGTCTATTCGCTTCTTTATCCATTGAAACCTTGTACCGAAAGCTAAATTAGCAAGCTAGACTTCTAAGGACACTAAATGGAGTACAACGGTCCACTTTGAAGCTTTGGAATTGCTCAACTCTCTCCATAGACGTGCTTTTCACGTTTTTGTGCAGTTTGAAACATAACTAGGTCTATTCGCTTCTTTATCCATTGAAACCTTGTCCGAAAGCTAAATTAGCAAGCTAGACTTCTAAGGACACTAAATGGAGTACAACGGTCCACTTTGAAGCTTTGGAATTGCTCAACTCTCTCCATAGACGTGCTTTTCACGTTTTTGTGCAGTTTGAAACATAACTAGGTCTATTCGCTTCTTTATCCATTGAAACCTTGTACCGAAAGCTAAATTAGCAAGCTAGACTTCTAAGGACACTAAATGGAGTACAACGGTCCACTTTGAAGCTTTGGAATTGCTCAACTCTCTCCATAGACGTGCTTTTCACGTTTTTGTGCAGTTTGAAACATAACTAGGTCTATTCGCTTCTTTATCCATTGAAACCTTGTACGAAAGCTAAATTAGCAAGCTAGACTTCTAAGGACACTAAATGGAGTACAACGGTCCACTTTGAAGCTTTGGAATTGCTCAACTCTCTCCATAGACGTGCTTTTCACGTTTTTGTGCAGTTTGAAACATAACTAGGTCTATTCGCTTCTTTATCCATTGAAACCTTGTACCGAAAGCTAAATTAGCAAGCTAGACTTCTAAGGACACTAAATGGAGTACAACGGTCCACTTTGAAGCTTTGGAATTGCTCAACTCTCTCCATAGACGTGCTTTTCACGTTTTTGTGCAGTTTGAAACATAACTAGGTCTATTCGCTTCTTTATCCATTGAAACCTTGTACCAAAGCTAAATTAGCAAGCTAGACTTCTAAGGACACTAAATGGAGTACGACGGTCCACTTTGAAGCTTTGGAATTGCTCAACTCTCTCCATAGACGTGCTTTTCACGTTTTTGTGCAGTTTGAAACATAACTAGGTCTATTCGCTTCTTTATCCATTGAAACCTTGTACAAAAGCTAAATTAGCAAGCTAGACTTCTAAGGACACTAAATGGAGTACAACGGCCCACTTTGAAGCCTTGGAATTGCTCAACTCTCTCCATAGACGTGCATTTCACGTTTTTGTGCTGTTTGAAACATAACTAGGTCTATTCGCTTCTTTATCCATTGAAACCTTGTACCAAAGCTAAATTAGCAAGCTAGACTTCTAAGGACACTAAATGGAGTACAACGGTCCACTTTGAAGCTTTGGAATTGCTCAACTCTCTCCATAGACGTGCTTTTCACGTTTTTGTGCAGTTTGAAACATAACTAGGTCTATTCGCTTCTTTATCCATTGAAACCTTGTCCGAAAGCTAAATTAGCAAGCTAGACTTCTAAGGACACTAAATGGAGTACAACGGTCCACTTTGAAGCCTTGGAATTGCTCAACTCTCTCCATAGACGTGCTTTTCACGTTTTTGTGCTGTTTGAAACATAACTAGGTCTATTCGCTTCTTTATCCATTGAAACCTTGTACGAAAGCTAAATTAGCAAGCTAGACTTCTAAGGACACTAAATGGAGTACAACGGTCCACTTTGAAGCTTGGAATTGCTCAACTCTCTCCATAGACGTGCTTTTCACGTTTTTGTGCAGTTTGAAACATAACTAGGTCTATTCGCTTCTTTATCCATTGAAACCTTGTACGAAAGCTAAATTAGCAAGCTAGACTTCTAAGGACACTAAATGGAGTACAACGGTCCACTTTGAAGCTTTGGAATTGCTCAACTCTCTCCATAGACGTGCTTTTCACGTTTTTGTGCAGTTTGAAACATAACTAGGTCTATTCGCTTCTTTATCCATTGAAACCTTGTCCGAAAGCTAAATTAGCAAGCTAGACTTCTAAGGACACTAAATGGAGTACAACGGTCCACTTTGAAGGCTTGGAATTGCTCAACTCTCTCCATAGACGTGCTTTTCACGTTTTTGTGCTGTTTGAAACATAACTAGGTCTATTCGCTTCTTTATCCATTGAAACCTTGTACCAAAGCTAAATTAGCAAGCTAGACTTCTAAGGACACTAAATGGAGTACAACGGTCCACTTTGAAGCTTTGGAATT
Organism: Tripterygium wilfordii; assembly: GCF_013401445.1. NCBI lineage: Eukaryota > Viridiplantae > Streptophyta > Magnoliopsida > Celastrales > Celastraceae > Tripterygium > Tripterygium wilfordii. Next base: position 7,982,125 of record NC_052248.1, read on the forward strand.
GCTCAACTCTCTCCATAGACGTGCTTTTCACGTTTTTGTGCAGTTTGAAACATAACTAGGTCTATTCGCTTCTTTATCCATTGAAACCTTGTCCGAAAGCTAAATTAGCAAGCTAGACTTCTAAGGACACTAAATGGAGTACAACGGTCCACTTTGAAGCTTTGGAATTGCTCAACTCTCTCCATAGACGTGCTTTTCACGTTTTTGTGCTGTTTGAAACATAACTAGGTCTATTCGCTTCTTTATCCATTGAAACCTTGTACCAAAGCTAAATTAGCAAGCTAGACTTCTAAGGACACTAAATGGAGTACAACGGTCCACTTTGAAGCTTTGGAATTGCTCAACTCTCTCCATAGACGTGCTTTTCACGTTTTTGTGCAGTTTGAAACATAACTAGGTCTATTCGCTTCTTTATCCATTGAAACCTTGTACCGAAAGCTAAATTAGCAAGCTAGACTTCTAAGGACACTAAATGGAGTACAACGGTCCACTTTGAAGCTTTGGAATTGCTCAACTCTCTCCATAGACGTGCTTTTCACGTTTTTGTGCAGTTTGAAACATAACTAGGTCTATTCGCTTCTTTATCCATTGAAACCTTGTACGAAAGCTAAATTAGCAAGCTAGACTTCTAAGGACACTAAATGGAGTACAACGGTCCACTTTGAAGCTTTGGAATTGCTCAACTCTCTCCATAGACGTGCTTTTCACGTTTTTGTGCAGTTTGAAACATAACTAGGTCTATTCGCTTCTTTATCCATTGAAACCTTGTACCAAAGCTAAATTAGCAAGCTAGTCTTCTAAGGACACTAAATGGAGTGCGACGGTCCACTTTGAAGGTTTGGAATTGCTCAACTCTCTCCATAGACGTGCTTTTCACGTTTTTGTGCAGTTTGAAACATAACTAGGTCTATTCGCTTCTTTATCCATTGATACCTTGTACAACAGCTAAATTAGCAAGCTAGACTTCTAAGGACACTAAATGGAGTACAACGGTCCACTTTGAAGCCTTGGAATTGCTCAACTCTCTCCATAGACGTGCATTTCACGTTTTTGTGCTGTTTGAAACATAACTAGGTCTATTCGCTTCTTTATCCATTGAAACCTTGTACCAAAGCTAAATTAGCAAGCTAGACTTCTAAGGACACTAAATGGAGTACAACGGTCCACTTTGAAGCTTTGGAATTGCTCAACTCTCTCCATAGACGTGCTTTTCACGTTTTTGTGCAGTTTGAAACATAACTAGGTCTATTCGCTTCTTTATCCATTGAAACCTTGTCCGAAAGCTAAATTAGCAAGCTAGACTTCTAAGGACACTAAATGGAGTACAACGGTCCACTTTGAAGCTTTGGAATTGCTCAACTCTCTCCATAGACGTGCTTTTCACGTTTTTGTGCTGTTTGAAACATAACTAGGTCTATTCGCTTCTTTATCCATTGAAACCTTGTACCAAAGCTAAATTAGCAAGCTAGACTTCTAAGGACACTAAATGGAGTACAACGGTCCACTTTGAAGCTTTGGAATTGCTCAACTCTCTCCATAGACGTGCTTTTCACGTTTTTGTGCAGTTTGAAACATAACTAGGTCTATTCGCTTCTTTATCCATTGAAACCTTGTCCGAAAGCTAAATTAGCAAGCTAGACTTCTAAGGACACTAAATGGAGTACAACGGTCCACTTTGAAGCTTTGGAATTGCTCAACTCTCTCCATAGACGTGCTTTTCACCTTTTTGTGCAGTTTGAAACATAACTAGGTCTATTCGCTTCTTTATCCATTGAAACCTTGTACGAAAGCTAAATTAGCAAGCTAGACTTCTAAGGACACTAAATGGAGTACAACGGTCCACTTTGAAGCTTTGGAATTGCTCAACTCTCTCCATAGACGTGCTTTTCACGTTTTTGTGCAGTTTGAAACATAACTAGGTCTATTCGCTTCTTTATCCATTGAAACCTTGTACCAAAGCTAAATTAGCAAGCTAGACTTCTAAGGACACTAAATGGAGTACGACGGTCCACTTTGAAGCTTTGGAATTGCTCAACTCTCTCCATAGACGTGCTTTTCACGTTTTTGTGCAGTTTGAAACATAACTAGGTCTATTCGCTTCTTTATCCATTGAAACCTTGTACCAAAGCTAAATTAGCAAGCTAGACTTCTAAGGACACTAAATGGAGTACAACGGTCCACTTTGAAGCTTTGGAATTGCTCAACTCTCTCCATAGACGTGCATTTCACGTTTTTGTGCTGTTTGAAACATAACTAGGTCTATTCGCTTCTTTATCCATTGAAACCTTGTACCAAAGCTAAATTAGCAAGCTAGACTTCTAAGGACACTAAATGGAGTACAACGGTCCACTTTGAAGCTTTGGAATTGCTCAACTCTCTCCATAGACGTGCTTTTCACGTTTTTGTGCAGTTTGAAACAGAACTAGGTCTATTCGCTTCTTTATCCATTGAAACCTTGTACGAAAGCTAAATTAGCAAGCTAGACTTCTAAGGACACTAAATGGAGTACAACGGTCCACTTTGAAGCTTTGGAATTGCTCAACTCTCTCCATAGACGTGCATTTCACGTTTTTGTGCTGTTTGAAACATAACTAGGTCTATTCGCTTCTTTATCCATTGAAACCTTGTACCAAAGCTAAATTAGCAAGCTAGACTTCTAAGGACACTAAATGGAGTACAACGGTCCACTTTGAAGCTTTGGAATTGCTCAACTCTCTCCATAGACGTGCTTTTCACGTTTTTGTGCAGTTTGAAACATAACTAGGTCTATTCGCTTCTTTATCCATTGAAACCTTGTACGAAAGCTAAATTAGCAAGCTAGACTTCTAAGGACACTAAATGGAGTACAACGGTCCACTTTGAAGCTTTGGAATTGCTCAACTCTCTCCATAGACGTGCTTTTCACGTTTTTGTGCAGTTTGAAACATAACTAGGTCTATTCGCTTCTTTATCCATTGAAACCTTGTACGAAAGCTAAATTAGCAAGCTAGACTTCTAAGGACACTAAATGGAGTACAACGGTCCACTTTGAAGCTTTGGAATTGCTCAACTCTCTCCATAGACGTGCTTTTCACGTTTTTGTGCAGTTTGAAACATAACTAGGTCTATTCGCTTCTTTATCCATTGAAACCTTGTACGAAAGCTAAATTAGCAAGCTAGACTTCTAAGGACACTAAATGGAGTACAACGGTCCACTTTGAAGCTTGGAATTGCTCAACTCTCTCCATAGACGTGCTTTTCACGTTTTTGTGCATGTTTGAAACATAACTAGGTCTATTCGCTTCTTTATCCATTGAAACCTTGTACCAAAGCTAAATTAGCAAGCTAGACTTCTAAGGACACTAAATGGAGTACAACGGTCCACTTTGAAGCTTTGGAATTGCTCAACTCTCTCCATAGACGTGCTTTTCACGTTTTTGTGCAGTTTGAAACATAACTAGGTCTATTCGCTTCTTTATCCATTGAAACCTTGTACGAAAGCTAAATTAGCAAGCTAGACTTCTAAGGACACTAAATGGAGTACAACGGTCCACTTTGAAGCTTTGGAATTGCTCAACTCTCTCCATAGACGTGCTTTTCACGTTTTTGTGCAGTTTGAAACATAACTAGGTCTATTCGCTTCTTTATCCATTGAAACCTTGTACCAAAGCTAAATTAGCAAGCTAGACTTCTAAGGACACTAAATGGAGTACAACGGTCCACTTTGAAGCTTTGGAATTGCTCAACTCTCTCCATAGACGTGCTTTTCACGTTTTTGTGCAGTTTGAAACATAACTAGGTCTATTCGCTTCTTTATCCATTGAAACCTTGTACGAAAGCTAAATTAGCAAGCTAGACTTCTAAGGACACTAAATGGAGTACAACGGTCCACTTTGAAGCTTTGGAATTGCTCAACTCTCTCCATAGACGTGCTTTTCACGTTTTTGTGCAGTTTGAAACATAACTAGGTCTATTCGCTTCTTTATCCATTGAAACCTTGTACGACAGCTAAATTAGCAAGCTTAGACTTCTAAGGAACACTAAATGGAGTGCAACGGTCCACTTTGAATGCTTTGGAATTGCTCAACTCTCTCCATAGACGTGCTTTTCACGTTTTTGTGCAGTTTGAAACATAACTAGGTCTATTCGCTTCTTTATCCATTGAAACCTTGTACGAAAGCTAAATTAGCAAGCTAGTACACTTCTAAGAACACTAAATGGAGTACAACGGTCCACTTTGAAGCTTTGGAATTGCTCAACTCTCTCCATAGACGTGCTATTCACGTTTTTGTGCAATTTGAAACATAACTCGGTCTATTCGCTTCTTTATCCATTGAAACCTTGTACGACAGCTAAATTTGCAAGTTAGACTTCTAAGAACAATAAATGGAGTGCAACGGTCCACTTTGATGCTTTGGAATTGCTCAACTCTCTCCATAGACGTGCTTTTCACGTTTTTATGCAGTTTGAAACATAACTCGGTCTATTCGATTCCTTATCCATTAAAAACTCGTACGAAAGCTAAACCAGCTAGTTACACTTCTATGAACACTCAATGGAGTACAACGGTCCACTTTGAAGCTTTGGAATTGCTCAACTCTCTCCATAGACGTGCTTTTCACGTTTTTGTGCAATTTGAAACATAACTCGGTCTATTCGCTTCTTTGCCCATTGAAACCGTGTACGAAAGCTAAATTTGCAAGTTAGACTTCTAAGAACAATAAATGGAGTGCAACGGTCCACTTTGATGCTTTGGAATTGCTCAACTCTCTCCATAGACGTGCGTTTCACGTTTTTGTGCAGTTTGAAACATAAGTCGGTCTATTCACTTCTTTATCCATTGAAACCTCGTACGAAAGCTAAACCAGCTAGTTACATTTCTAAGAACACTCAATGGAGTACAACGGTCCACTTCGAAGCTTTGGAATTGCTCAACTCTCTCCATAGACGTGCTTTTCAAGTTTTTGTGCAATTTGAAACATAACTCGGTCTATTCGCTTCTTTATCCATTGAAACCTTGTACGAAAGCTAAATTTGCAAGTTAGACTTCTAAGAACAATAAATGGAGTGCAACGGTCCACTTTGATGCTTTGGAATTGCTCAACTCTCTCCATAGACGTGCTTTTCTCGTTTCTGTGCAATTTGAAACATAATTTCGTCTATTCGTATCTTTATGTAACGAAACATTGTACGAAAGCTAAACCAGCTAGTTGCACTTCTAAGAACACTCAATGGAGTATAATGGTCCACTTTGAAGCTTTGGATTGCTCAACTCTCTCCATAAATGTTCTTTTCACTTTTTGTGCAATTTGAAGGATAACGTCGTCTATTCGCATCTTTATCTAACGAAACGTTGTACAAAAGCTAAACCAGCTAGTTACACTGCTAAGAACACTCAATGGAGTACAACGGTCCACTTCGAAGCTTTGGAATTGCTCAACTCTCTCCATAGACGTGCTTTTCACGTTTTTGTGCAGTTTGAAACATAACTAGGTCTATTCGCTTCTTTATCCATTGAAACCTTGTACGACAGCTAAATTTGCAAGTTAGACTTCTATGAACAATAAATGGAGTGCAATGGTCCACTTTGATGCTTTGGAATTGCTCAACTCTCTCCATAGACGTGCTTTTCACGTTTTTGTGCAGTTTGAAACATAACTCGGTCTATTCGCTTCTTTATCCATTGAAAACTCGTACGAAAGCTAAACCAGCTAGTTACACTTCTAAGAACACTTAATGGAGTACAACGGTCCACTTTGAAGCTTTGGAATTGCTCAACTCTCTCCATAGACGTGCTATTCACGTTTTTGTGCAATTTGAAACATAACTCGGTCTATTCGCTTCTTTATCCATTGAAACCTTGTACGAAAGCTAAATTTGCAAGTTAGACTTCTAAGAACAATAAATGGAGTGCAACGGTCCACTTTGATGCTTTGGAATTGCTCAACTCTCTCCATAGACGTGCTTTTCTCGTTTCTGTGCAATTTGAAACATAATTTCGTCTATTCGTATCTTTATGTAACGAAACATTGTACGAAAGCTAAACCAGCTAGTTGCACTTCTAAGAACACTCAATGGAGTATAATGGTCCACTTTGAAGCTTTGGATTGCTCAACTCTCTCCATAAATGTTCTTTTCACTTTTTGTGCAATTTGAAGGATAACGTCGTCTATTCGCATCTTTATCTAACGAAACGTTGTACAAAAGCTAAACCAGCTAGTTACACTGCTAAGAACACTCAATGGAGTACAACGGTCCACTTCGAAGCTTTGGAATTGCTCAACTCTCTCCATAGACGTGCTTTTCATGTTTCTATGCAATTTGAAACATAACTCGGTCTATTCGCTTCTTTATCCATTGAAACCTTGTACGACAGCTAAATTTGCAAGTTAGACTTCTATGAACAATAAATGGAGTGCAACGGTCCACTTTGATGCTTTGGAATTGGTCAACTCTCTCCGTAGACGTGCTTGTCACGTTTTTGTGAAGTTTGAAACATAACTCTGTCTATTCGCTTCTTTATCCATTGAAAACTCGTACGAAAGCTAAACCAGCTAGTTACACTTCTAAGAACACTCAATGGAGTACAACGGTCCACTGTGTCCTTAGAAGTCTAGCTTGCTAATTTAGCTTTCGGACAAGGTTTCAATGGATAAAGAAGCGAATAGACCTTGTTATGTTTCAAACTGCACAAAAACGTGAAAAGCACGTCTATAGAGAGAGTTGAGCAATTCCAAAGCTTCAAAGTGGACCGTTGTACTCCATTTAGTGTCCTTAGAAGTCTAGCTTGCTAATTTAGCTTTCGTACAAGGTGTCAATGGATAAAGAAGCGAATAGACCTAGTTATGTTTCAAACTACACAAAAACGTGAAAAACACGTCTATGGAGAGAGTTGAGCAATTCCAAAGCTTCAAAGTGGACCGTTGTACTCCATTTAGTGTCCTTAGAAGTCTAGCTTGCTAATTTAGCTTTCGGACAAGGTTTCAATGGATAAAGAAGCGAATAGACCTTGTTATGTTTCAAACTGCACAAAAACGTGAAAAGCACGTCTATAGAGAGAGTTGAGCAATTCCAAAGCTTCAAAGTGGACCGTTGTACTCCATTTAGTGTCCTTAGAAGTCTAGCTTGCTAATTTAGCTTTCGTACAAGGTTTCAATGGATAAAGAAGTGAATAGACCTAGTTATGTTTCAAACTGCACAAAAACGTGAAAAACACGTCTATGGAGAGAGTTGAGCAATTCCAAAGCTTCAAAGTGGACCGTTGTACTCCATTTAGTGTCCTTAGAAGTCTAGCTTGCTAATTTAGCTTTGGTACAAGGTTTCAATGGATAAAGAAGCGAATAGACCTAATTATGTTTCAAACAGCACAAAAACGTGAAAAGCACGTCTATGGAGAGAGTTGAGCAATTCCAAAGCTTCAAAGTGGACCGTTGTACTCCATTTAGTGTCCTTAGAAGTCTAGCTTGCTAATTTAGCTTTCGTACAAGGTTTCAATGGATAAAGAAGCGAATAGACCTAGTTATGTTTCAAACAGCACAAAAACGTGAAAAGCACGTCTATGGAGAGAGTTGAGCAATTCCAAAGCTTCAAAGTGGACCGTTGTACTCCATTTAGTGTCCTTAGAAGTCTAGCTTGCTAATTTAGCTTTCGTACAAGGTTTCAATGGATAAAGAAGCGAATAGACCTAGTTACGTTTCAAACTGCACAAAAACGTGAAAAGCACGTCTATGGAGAGAGTTGAGCAATTCCAAAGCTTCAAAGTGGGCCGTTGTACTCCATTTAGTTTCCTTAGAAGTCTAGCTTGCCAATTTAGCTTTCGAACAAGGTTTCAATGGATAAAGAAGCGAATAGACCTAGTTATGTTTCAAACTGCACAAAAACGTGAAAAGCACGTCTATGGAGAGAGTTGAGCAATTCCAAAGCTTCAAAGTGGACCTTTGTACTCCATTTAGTGTCCTTAGAAGTCTAGCTTGCTAATTTAGCTTTCGTACAAGGTTTCAATGGATAAAGAAGCGAATAGACCTAGTTACGTTTCAAACAGCACAAAAACGTGAAAAGCACGTCTATGGAGAGAGTTGAGCAATTCCAAAGCTTCAAAGTGGACCGTTGTACTCCATTTAGTGTCCTTAGAAGTCTAGCTTGCTAATTTAGCTTTCGTACAAGGTTTCAATGGATAAAGAAGCGAATAGACCTAGTTATGTTTCAAACTGCATAAAAACGTGAAAAGCACGTCTATGGAGAGAGTTGAGCAATTCTGAAGCTTCAAAGTGGACCGTTGTACTCCATTTAGTGTCCTTAGAAGTCTAGCTTGCTAATTTAGCTTTGGTACAAGGTTTCAATGGATAAAGAAGCGAATAGACCTAGTTATGTTTCGAACAGCACAAAAACGTGAAATGCACGTCTATGGAGAGAGTTGAGCAATTCCAAGGCTTCAAAGTGGGCCGTTGTACTCCATTTAGTGTCCTTAGAAGTCTAGCTTGCTAATTTAGCTTTTGTACAAGGTATCAATGGATAAAGAAGCGAATAGACCTAGTTATGTTTCAAACTGCACAAAAACGTGAAAAGCACGTCTATGGAGAGAGTTGAGCAATTCCAAACCTTCAAAGTGGACCGTCGCACTCCATTTAGTGTCCTTAGAAGTCTAGCTTGCTAATTTAGCTTTGGTACAAGGTTTCAATGGATAAAGAAGCGAATAGACCTAGTTATGTTTCAAACTGCACAAAAACGTGAAAAGCACGTCTATCGAGAGAGTTGAGCAATTCCAAAGCTCCAAAGTGGACCGTCGTACTCCATTTATTGTTCTTAGAAGTCTAACTTGCTAATTTAGCTTTCGTACAAGGTTTCAATAGATAAAGAAGCGAATAGACCGAGTTATGTTTCAAACTGCACAAAAAGGTGAAAAGCACGTCTATGGAGAGAGTTGAGCAATTCCAAAGCTTCAAAGTGGACCGTTGTACTCCATTTAGTGTCCTTAGAAGTCTAGCTTGCTAATTTAGCTTTCGTACAAGGTTTCAATGGATAAAGAAGCGAATAGACCTAGTTATGTTTCAAACTGCACAAAAACGTGAAAAGCACGTCTATGGAGAGAGTTGAGCAATTCCAAAGCTTCAAAGTGGACCGTTGTACTCTATTAAGTGTTCTTAGAAGTGTAACTAGCTGGTTTAGCTTTCGTACGAGTTTTCAATGGATAAAGAAGCGAATAGACCGAGTTATGTTTCAAACTGCACAAAAACGTGAAAAGCACGTCTATGGAGAGAGTTGAGCAATTCCAAAGCATCAAAGTGGACCGTTGCACTCCATTTATTGTTCATAGAAGTCTAACTTGCAAATTTAGCTGTCGTACAAGGTTTCAATGGATAAAGAAGCGAATAGACCGAGTTATGTTTCAAATTGCACAGAAACGTGAAAAGCACGTCTATGGAGAGAGTTGAGCAATTCCAAAGCTTCAAAGTGGACCGTTGTACTCCATTTAGTGTCCTTAGAAGTCTAGCTTGCTAATTTAGCTTTCGGACAAGGTTTCAATGGATAAAGAAGCGAATAGACCTAGTTATGTTTCAAACAGCACAAAAACGTGAAAAGCACGTCTATGGAGAGAGTTGAGCAATTCCAAGGCTTCAAAGTGGACCGTTGTACTCCATTTAGTGTCCTTAGAAGTCTAGCTTGCTAATTTAGCTTTCGGACAAGGTTTCAATGGATAAAGAAGCGAATAGACCTAGTTATGTTTCAAACTGCACAAAAACGTGAAAAGCACGTCTATGGAGAGAGTTGAGCAATTCCAAAGCTTCAAAGTGGACCGTTGTACTCTAATAAGTGTTCTTAGAAGTGTAACTAGCTGGTTTATCTTTCGTACGAGTTTTCAATGGATAAAGAAGCGAATAGACCGAGTTATGTTTCAAACTGCACAAAAACGTGAAAAGCACGTCTATGGAGAGAGTTGAGCAATTCCAAAGCATCAAAGTGGACCGTTGCACTCCATTTATTGTTCATAGAAGTCTAACTTGCAAATTTAGCTGTCGTACAAGGTTTCAATGGATAAAGAAGCGAATAGACCGAGTTATGTTTCAAATTGCACAGAAACGTGAAAAGAACGTCTATGGAGAGAGTTGAGCAATTCCAAAGCTTCAAAGTGGACCGTTGTACTCCATTGAGTGTTCTTAGAAGTGTAACTAGCTGGTTTAGCTTTCGTACGAGTTTTCAATGGATAAAGAAGCGAATAGACCGAGTTATGTTTCGAACTGCACAAAAACGTGAAAAGCACGTCTATGGAGAGAGTTGAGCAATTCCAAAGCATCAAAGTGGGCCGTTATGCTCCATTGAGTGTTCTTAGCAGTGTAACTAGCTGGTTTAGCTTTTGTACAATGTTTCGTTAGATAAAGATGCGAATAGGCCACGTTATCTTTCAAATTGCACAAAAAGTGAAAAGAACATTTATGGAGAGAGTTGAGCAATCCAAAGCTTCAAAGTGGACCATTATACTCCATTGAGTGTTCTTAGAAGTGCAACTAGCTGGTTTAGCTTCCGTACAATGTTTCGTTACATAAAGATACGAATAGACGAAATTATCTTTCAAATTGCACAAAAACGAGAAAAGCACGTCTATGGAGAGAGTTGAGCAATTCCAAAGCATCAAAGTGGACCGTTGCACTCCATTTATTGTTCTTGGAAGTCTAACTTGCAAATTTAGCTTTCGTACAAGGTTTCAATGGATAAAGAAGCGAATAGACCGAGTTATGTTTCAAATTACACAAAAACGTGAATAGCACGTCTATGGAGAGAGTTGAGCAATTCCAAAGCTTGAAAGTGGGCCGTTATGCTCCATTGAGTGTTCTTAGAAGTGTAACTAGCTGGTTTAGCTTTTGTACAACGTTTCGTTAGGTAAAGATGCGAATAGACCTAGTTATGTTTCAAACAGCACAAAAACGTGAAAAGCACGTCTATGGAGAGAGTTGAGCAATTCCAAGGCTTCAAAGTGGACCGTTGTACTCCATTTAGTGTCCTTAGAAGTCTAGCTTGCTAATTTAGCTTTCGGACAAGGTTTCAATGGATAAAGAAGCGAATAGACCTAGTTATGTTTCAAACTGGACAAAAACGTGAAAAGCACGTCTATGGAGAGAGTTGAGCAATTCCAAAGCTTCAAAGTGGACCGTTGTACTCTAATAAGTGTTCTTAGAAGTGTAACTAGGTGGTTTAGCTTTCGTACGAGTTTTCAATGGATAAAGAAGCGAATAGACCGAGTTATGTTTCAAACTGCACAAAAACGTGAAAAGCACGTCTATGGAGAGAGTTGAGCAATTCCAAAGCATCAAAGTGGACCGTTGCACTCCATTTATTGTTCATAGAAGTCTAACTTGCAAATTTAGCTGTCGTACAAGGTTTCAATGGATAAAGAAGCGAATAGACCGAGTTATGTTTCAAATTGCACAGAAACGTGAAAAGCACGTCTATGGAGAGAGTTGAGCAATTCCAAAGCTTCAAAGTGGACCGTTGTACTCCATTTAGTGTCCTTAGAAGTCTAGCTTGCTAATTTAGCTTTCGTACAAGGTTTCAATGGATAAAGAAGCGAATAGACCTAGTTATGTTTCAAACTGCACAAAAAGGTGAAAAGCACGTCTATGGAGAGAGTTGAGCAATTCCAAAGCTTCAAAGTGTACCGTTGTACTCCATTTAGTGTCCTTAGAAGTCTAGCTTGCTAATTTAGCTTTCGGACAAGGTTTCAATGGATAAAGAAGCGAATAGACCTAGTTATGTTTGAAACTGCACAAAAACGTGAAAAGCACGTCTATGGAGAGAGTTGAGCAATTCCAAAGCTTCAAAGTGGACCGTTGTACTCCATTTAGTGTCCTTAGAAGTCTAGCTTACTAATTTAGCTTTCGTACAAGGTTTCAATGCATAAAGAAGCGAATAGACCTAGTTATGTTTCAAACAGCATAAAAACGTGAAAAGCACGTCTATGGAGAGAGTTGAGCAATTCCAAGGCTTCAAAGTGGACCGTTGTACTCCATTTAGTGTCCTTAGAAGTCTAGCTTGCTAATTTAGCTTTCGGACAAGGTTTCAATGGATAAAGAAGCGAATAGACCTAGTTATGTTTCAAACTGCACAAAAACGTGAAAAGCACGTCTATGGAGAGAGTTGAGCAATTCCAAAGCTTCAAAGTGGACCGTTGTACTCTAATAAGTGTTCTTAGAAGTGTAACTAGCTGGTTTAGCTTTCGTACTAGTTTTCAATGGATAAAGAAGCGAATAGACCGAGTTATGTTTCAAACTGCACAAAAACGTGAAAAGCACGTCTATGGAGAGAGTTGAGCAATTCCAAAGCATCAAAGTGGACCGTTGCACTCCATTTATTGTTCATAGAAGTCTAACTTGCAAATTTAGCTGTCGTACAAGGTTTCAATGGATAAAGAAGCGAATAGACCGAGTTATGTTTCAAATTGCACAGAAACGTGAAAAGCACGTCTATGGAGAGAGTTGAGCAATTCCAAAGCTTCAAAGTGGACCGTTGTACTCCATTGAGTGTTCTTAGAAGTGTAACTAGCTGGTTTAGCTTTCGTATGAGTTTTCAATGGATAAAGAAGCGAATAGACCGAGTTATGTTTCGAACTGCACAAAAACGTGAAAAGCACGTCTATGGAGAGAGTTGAGCAATTCCAAAGCATCAAAGTGGGCCGTTATGCTCCATTGAGTGTTCTTAGCAGTGTAACTAGCTGGTTTAGCTTTTGTACAATGTTTCGTTAGATAAAGATGCGAATAGGCCACGTTATCTTTCAAATTGCACAAAAAGTGAAAAGAACATTTATGGAGAGAGTTGAGCAATCCAAAGCTTCAAAGTGGACCATTATACTCCATTGAGTGTTCTTAGAAGTGCAACTAGCTGGTTTAGCTTCCGTACAATGTTTCGTTACATAAAGATACGAATAGACGAAATTATCTTTCAAATTGCACAAAAACGAGAAAAGCACGTCTATGGAGAGAGTTGAGCAATTCCAAAGCATCAAAGTGGACCGTTGCACTCCATTTATTGTTCTTGGAAGTCTAACTTGCAAATTTAGCTTTCGTACAAGGTTTCAATGGATAAAGAAGCAAATAGACCGAGTTATGTTTCAAATTACACAAAAACGTGAATAGCACGTCTATGGAGAGAGTTGAGCAATTCCAAAGCTTGAAAGTGGGCCGTTATGCTCCATTGAGTGTTCTTAGAAGTGTAACTAGCTGGTTTAGCTTTTGTACAACGTTTCGTTAGGTAAAGATGCGAATAGACCAAGTTATGTTTCAAATTGCACAAAAACGAGAAAAGCACGTCCATGGAGAGAGTTGAGCAATTCCAAAGCATCAAAACGGACCGTTGCACTCCATTTATTGTTCTTAGAAGTCTAACTTGAAAATTTAGCTTTCGTACAAGGTTTCAATAGGTAAAGAAGCGAATAGACCGAGTTATGTTTCAAATTGCACAATAACGTGAAAAGCACGTCTATGGAGTGAGTTGAGCAATTCCAAAGCTTCAAAGTGGACCGTTGTACTCCATTGAGTGTTCTTAGAAGTGTAACTAGCTGGTCTAGCTTTCGTACGAGTTTTCAATGGATAAAGAAGCGAATAGACCGAGTTATGTTTCAAACTTCACAAAAAGTGACAAGCACGTCTACGGAGAGAGTTGAGCAATTCCAAAGCATCAAAGTGGGCCGTTATGCTCCATTGAGTGTTCTTAGCAGTGTAACTAGCTGGTTTAGCTTTTGTACAACGTTTCGTTAGATAAAGATGCGAATAGACCACGTTATCTTTCAAATTGCACAAAAAGTGAAAAGGACATTTATGGAGAGAGTTGAGCAATCCAAAGCTTCAAAGTGGACCATTATACTCCATTGAGTGTTCTTAGAAGTGCAACTAGCTGGTTTAGCTTTCGTACAATGTTTCGTTACATAAAGATACGAATAGACGAAATTATGTTTCAAATTGCACAAAAACGAGAAAAGCACGTCTATGGAGAGAGTTGAGCAATTCCAAAGCATCAAAGTGGACCGTTGCACTCCATTTATTGTTCTTAGAAGTCTAACTTGCAAATTAAGCTTTCGTACAAGGTTTCAATGGATAAAGAAGCGAATAGACCGAGTTATGTTTCAAATTGCACAAAAACTTGAAAAGCACGTCTATGGAGAGAGTTGAGCAATTCCAAAGCTTCAAAGTGGACCGTTGTACTCCATTGAGTGTTCTTAGAAGTGTAACTAGCTGGTCTAGCTTTCGTACGAGTTTTCAATGGATAAAGAAGCGAATAGACCGAGTTATGTTTCAAACTTCACAAAAAGTGACAAGCACGTCTACGGAGAGAGTTGAGCAATTCCAAAGCATCAAAGTGGGCCGTTATGCTCCATTGAGTGTTCTTAGCAATGTAACTAGCTGGTTTAGCTTTTGTACAACGTTTCGTTAGATAAAGATGCGAATAGACCACGTTATCTTTCAAATTGCACAAAAAGTGAAAAGAACATTTATGGAGAGAGTTGAGCAATCCAAAGCTTCAAACTGGACCATTATACTCCATTGAGTGTTCTTAGAAGTGCAACTAGCTGGTTTAGCTTTCGTACAATGTTTCGTTACATAAAGATACGAATAGACGAAATTATGTTTCAAATTGCACAAAAACGAGAAAAGCACGTCTATGGAGAGAGTTGAGCAATTCCAAAGCATCAAAGTGGACCGTTGCACTCCATTTATTGTTCTTAGAAGTCTAACTTGCAAATTTAGCTTTCGTACAAGGTTTCAATGGATAAAGAAGCGAATAGACCGAGTTATGTTTCAAATTGCACAAAAACTTGAAAAGCACGTCTATGGAGAGAGTTGAGTAATTCCAAAGCTTCGAAGTGGACCGTTGTACTCCATTGAGTGTTCTTAGAAGTGTAACTAGCTGGTTTAGCTTTCGTACGAGGTTTCAATGGATAAAGAAGTGAATAGACCGAGTTATGTTTCAAACTGCACAAAAACGTGAAAAGCACGTCTATGGAGAGAGTTGAGCAATTCCAAAGCATCAAAGTGGACCGTTGCACTCCATTTATTGTTCATAGAAGTCTAACTTGCAAATTTAGCTGTCGTACAAGGTTTCAATGGATAAAGAAGCGAATAGACCGAGTTATGTTTCAAATTGCACAGAAACGTGAAAAGCACGTCAATGGAGAGAGTTGAGCAATTCCAAAGCTTCAAAGTGGGCCGTTATGCTCCATTGAGTGTTCTTAGAAGTGTAACTAGCTGGTTTAGATTTTGTACAACGTTTCGTTAGGTAAAGATGCGAATAGACCAAGTTATGTTTCAAATTGCACAAAAACGAGAAAAGCACGTCAATGGAGAGAGTTGAGCAATTCCAAAGCATCAAAGCGGACCATTGCACTCCATTTATTGTTCTTAGAAGTCTAACTTGCAAATTTAGCTTTCGTACAAGGTTTCAATAGGTAAAGAAGCGAATAGACCGAGTTATGTTTCAAATTGCACAAAAACGTGAAAAGCACGTCTATGGAGAGAGTTGAGCAATTCCAAAGCTTCAAAGTGGACCGTTGTACTCCATTGAGTGTTCTTAGAAGTGTAACTAGCTGGTTTAGCTTTCGTACGAGTTTTCAATGGATAAAGAAGCGAATAGACCGAGTTATGTTTCAAACTGCATAAAAATGTGAAAAGCACGTCTATGGAGAGAATTGAGCAATTCCAAAGCATCAAAGTGGGCCGTTATGCTCCATTGAGTGTTCTTAGCAGTGTAACTAGCTGGTTTAGCTTTTGTACAATGTTTCGTTAGATAAAGATGCGAATAGGCCACGTTATCTTTCAAATTGCACAAAAAGTGAAAAGAACATTTATGGAGAGAGTTGAGCAATCCAAAGCTTCAAAGTGGACCATTATACTCCATTGAGTGTTCTTAGAAGTGCAACTAGCTGGTTTAGCTTTCGTACAATGTTTCGTTACATAAAGATACGAATAGACGAAATTATCTTTCAAATTGCACGAAAACGAGAAAAGCACGTCTATGGAGAGAGTTGAGCAATTCCAAAGCATCAAAGTGGACCGTTGCACTCCATTTATTGTTCTTAGAAGTCTAACTTGCAAATTTAGCTTTCGTATGAGATTTCAATGGATAAAGAAGTGAATAGACCGAGTTATGTTTCAAACTACGCAAAAACGTGAAAAGCACGTCTATGGAGAGAGTTGAGCAATTCCAAAGCATCAAAGTGGACCGTTGCACTCCATTTATTGTTCTTAGAAGTCTAACTTGCAAATTTAGCTTTCGTACAAGGTTTCAATGGGTAAAGAAGCGAATAGACCGAGTTATGTTTCAAATTGCACAAAAACGTGAAAAGCACGTCTATGGAGAGAGTTGAGCAATTCCAAAGCTTCAAAGTGGACCGTTGTTCTCCATTAAGTGTTCTTAGAAGTGTAACTAGCTGGTTTAGCTTTCGTACGAGTTTTCAATGGATAAAGAAGCGAATAGACCGAGTTATGTTTGAAATTGCACAAAAACGTGAAAAGCACCTCTATGGAGAGAGTTGAGCAATTCCAAAGCATCAAAGTGGACCGTTGCACTCCATTTATTGTTCATAGAAGTCTAACTTACAAATTTAGCTGTCGTACAAGGTTTCAATGGATAAAGAAGCGAATAGACCGAGTTATGTTTCAAATTGCACAGAAACGTGAAAAGCACGTCAATAGAGAGAGTTGAGCAATTCCAAAGCTTGAAAGTGGGCCGTTATGCTCCATTGAGTGTTCTTAGAAGTGTAACTAGCTGGTTTAGCTTTTGTACAACGTTTCGATAGATAAAGATGCGAATAGACCACGTTATCTTTCAAATTGCACAAAAAGTGAAAAGAACATTTATGGAGAGAGTTGAGCAATCCAAAGCTTCAAAGTGGACCATTATACTCCATTGAGTGTTCTTAGAAGTGTAACTAGCTGGTTTCGCTTTCGTACGAGTTTTCAATGGATAAAGAAGCGAATAGACCGAGTTATGTTCCAAACTGCACAAAAACGTGAAAAGCACGTCTATGGAGAGAGTTGAGCAATTCCAAAGCATCAAAGTGGACTGTTGCACTCCATTTATTGTTCATAGAAGTCTAAGTTGCAAATTTAGCTGTCGTACAAGGTTTCAATGGATAAAGAAGCGAATAGACCGAGTTCTGTTTCATATTGCACAAAAACGTGAAAAGACGTCAATGGAGAGAGTTGAGCAATTCCAAAGCTTCAAAGTGGGCCGTTATGCTCCATTGAGTGTTCTTAGAAGTGTAACTAGCTGGTTTAGCTTTTGTACAACGTTTCGTTAGGTAAAGATGCGAATAGACCAAGTTATGTTTCAAATTGCACAAAAATGAGAAAAGCACGTCTATGGAGAGAGTTGAGCAATTCCAAAGCATCAAAGCGGACCGTTGCACTGCATTTATTGTTCTTAGAAGTCTAACTTGCAAATTTAGCTTTCGTTCAAGGTTTCAATAGGTAAAGAAGTGAATAGACCAAGTTATGTCTCAAATTGCACAAAAACGTGAAAAGCACGTCAATGGAGAGAGTTGAGCAATTCCAAAGCTTCAAAGTGGACCGTTGTACTCCATTGAGTGTTCTTAGAAGTGTAACTAGCTGGTTTAGCTTTCGTACGAGTTTTCAATGGATAAAGAAGCGAATAGACCGAGTTATGTTTCAAACTGCACAAAAACGTGAAAGGCAAGTCTATGGAGAGAGTTGAGCAATTCCAAAGCATCAAAGTGGACCGTTGCACTCCATTTATTGTTCTTAGAAGTCTAACTTGCAAATTTAGCTTTCGTATGAGATTTCAATGGATAAAGAAGTGAATAGACCGAGTTATGTTTCAAACTACGCAAAAACGTGAAAAGCACGTCTATGGAGAGAGTTGAGCAATTCCAAAGCATCAAAGTGGACCGTTGCACTCCATTTATTGTTCTTAGAAGTCTAACTTGCAAATTTAGCTTTCTTACAAGGTTTCAATGGGTAAAGAAGCGAATAGACCGAGTTATGTTTCAAATTGCACAAAAACGTGAAAAGCACGTCTATGGAGAGAGTTGAGCAATTCCAAAGCTTCAAAGTGGACCGTTGTTCTCCATTAAGTGTTCTTAGAAGTGTAACTAGCTGGTTTAGCTTTCGTACGAGTTTTCAATGGATAAAGAAGCGAATAGACCGAGTTATGTTTGAAATTGCACAAAAACGTGAAAAGCACCTCTATGGAGAGAGTTGAGCAATTCCAAAGCATCAAAGTGGACCGTTGCACTCCATTTATTGTTCATAGAAGTCTAACTTGCAAATTTAGCTGTCGTACAAGGTTTCAATGGATAAAGAAGCGAATAGACCGAGTTATGTTTCAAATTGCACAGAAACGTGAAAAGCACGTCAATAGAGAGAGTTGAGCAATTCCAAAGCTTGAAAGTGGGCCGTTATGCTCCATTGAGTGTTCTTAGAAGTGTAACTAGCTGGTTTAGCTTTTGTACAACGTTTCGATAGATAAAGATGCGAATAGACCACGTTATCTTTCAAATTGCACAAAAAGTGAAAAGAACATTTATGGAGAGAGTTGAGCAATCCAAAGCTTCAAAGTGGACCATTATACTCCATTGAGTGTTCTTAGAAGTGTAACTAGCTGGTTTCGCTTTCGTACGAGTTTTCAATGGATAAAGAAGCGAATAGACCGAGTTATGTTCCAAACTGCACAAAAACGTGAAAAGCACGTCTATGGAGAGAGTTGAGCAATTCCAAAGCATCAAAGTGGACTGTTGCACTCCATTTATTGTTCATAGAAGTCTAAGTTGCAAATTTAGCTGTCGTACAAGGTTTCAATGGATAAAGAAGCGAATAGACCGAGTTCTGTTTCATATTGCACAAAAACGTGAAAAGACGTCAATGGAGAGAGTTGAGCAATTCCAAAGCTTCAAAGTGGGCCGTTATGCTCCATTGAGTGTTCTTAGAAGTGTAACTAGCTGGTTTAGCTTTTGTACAACGTTTCGTTAGGTAAAGATGCGAATAGACCAAGTTATGTTTCAAATTGCACAAAAATGAGAAAAGCACGTCTATGGAGAGAGTTGAGCAATTCCAAAGCATCAAAGCGGACCGTTGCACTGCATTTATTGTTCTTAGAAGTCTAACTTGCAAATTTAGCTTTCGTTCAAGGTTTCAATAGGTAAAGAAGTGAATAGACCGAGTTATGTCTCAAATTGCACAAAAACGTGAGAAGCACGTCAATGGAGAGAGTTGAGCAATTCCAAAGCTTCAAAGTGGACCGTTGTACTCCATTGAGTGTTCTTAGAAGTGTAACTAGCTGGTTTAGCTTTCGTACGAGTTTTCAATGGATAAAGAAGCGAATAGACCGAGTTATGTTTCAAACTGCACAAAAACGCGAAAAGCACGTCTATGGAGAGAGTTGAGCAATTCCAAAGCATCAAAGTGGGCCGTTATGCTCCATTGAGTGTTCTTAGCAGTGTAACTAGCTGGTTTAGCTTTTGTACAATGTTTCGTTAGATAAAGATGCGAATAGACCACGTTATCTTTCAAATTGCACAAAAAGTGAAAAGAACATTTATGGAGAGAGTTGAGCAATCCAAAGCTTCAAAGTGGACCATTATACTCCATTGAGTGTTCTCAGAAGTGCAACTAGCTGGTTTAGCTTTCGTACAATGTTTCGTTACATAAAGATACGAATAGACGAAATTATGTTTCAAATTGCACAAAAACGAGAAAAGCACGTCTATGGAGAGAGTTGAGCAATACCAAAGCATCAAAGTGGACCGTTGCACTCCATTTATTGTTCTTAGAAGTCTAACTTGCAAATTTAGCTTTCGTACAAGGTTTCAATGCATAAAGAAGTGAATAGGCCGAGTTATGTTTCAAATTGCACAGAAACGTGAAAAGCACGTCAAGGGAGAGAGTTAAGCAATTCCAAAGCTTCAAAGTGGGCCGTTATGCTCCATTGAGTGTTCTTAGAAGTGTAACTTGTTGGTTTAGCTTTTGTACAACGTTTCGTTAGGTAAAGATGCGAATAGACCAAGTTATGTTTCAAATTGCACAAAAACGAGAAAAGCACGTCTATGGAGAGAGTTGAGCAATTCCAAAGCATCAAAGCGGACCGTTGCACTCCATTTATTGTTCTTAGAAGTCTAACTTGAAAATTTAGCTTTCGTACAAGGTTTCAATAGGTAAAGAAGCGAATAGACCGAGTTATGTTTCAAATTGCACAAAAACGTGAAAAGCACGTCTATGGAGAGAGTTGAGCAATTCCAAAGCTTCAAAGTGGACCGTTGTACTCCATTGAGTGTTCTTAGAAGTGTAACTAGCTGGTTTAGCTTTCGTACGAGTTTTCAATGGATAAAGAAGCGAATAGACCGAGTTATGTTTCAAACTGCACAAAAACGTGACAAGCACGTCTATGGAGAGAGTTGAGCAATTCCAAAGCATGAAAGTGTGCCGTTATGCTCCATTCAGTGTTCTTAGCAATGTAACTAGCTGGTTTAGCTTTTGTACAACGTTTCGTTAGATAAAGATGCGAATAGACCACGTTATCTTTCAAATTGCACAAAAAGTGAAAAGAACATTTATGGAGAGAGTTGAGCAATCCAAAGCTTCAAAGTGGACCATTATACTCCATTGAGTGTTCTTAGAAGTGCAACTAGCTGGTTTAGCTTTCGTACAATGTTTCGTTACATAAAGATACGAATAGACAAAATTATGTTTCAAATTGCACAAAAACGAGAAAAGCACGTCTATGGAGAGAGTTGAGCAATTCCAAAGCATCAAAGTGGACCGTTGCACTCCATTTATTGTTCTTAGAAGTCTAACTCGCAAATTTAGCTTTCGTACAAGGTTTGAATGGACAAAGAAGCGAATAGACCGAGTTATGTTTCAAATTGCACAAAAACTTGAAAAGCACGTCTATGGAGAGAGTTGAGCAATTCCAAAGCTTCAAAGTGGACCGTTGTACTCCATTGAGTGTTCTTAGAAGTGTAACTAGCTGGTTTAGCTTTTGTACGAGGTTTCAATGGATAAGGAAGTGAATAGACCGAGTTATGTTTCAAACTGCGCAAAAACGTGAAAAGCACGTCTATGGAGAGAGTTGAGCAATTCCAAAGCATCAAAGTGGACCGTTGCACTCCATTTATTGTTCTTAAAAGTCTAACTTGCAAATTTAGCTTTCGTACAAGGTTTCAATGGGTAAAGAAGCGAATAGACCGAGTTATGTTTCAAATTGCACAAAAACGTGAAAAGCACGTCTATGGAGAGAGTTGAGCGATTCCAAAGCTTCAAAGTGGACCGTTGTACTCCATTGAGTGTTCTTAGAAGTGTAACTAGCTGGTTTAGCTTTCGTACGAGTTTTCAATGGATAAAGAAGCGAATAGACCGAGTTATGTTTCAAACTGCACAAAAACGTGACAAGCACGTCTATGGAGAGAGTTGAGCAATTCCAAAGCATGAAAGTGTGCCGTTATGCTCCATTCAGTGTTCTGAGCAATGTAACTAGCTGGTTTAGCTTTTGTACAATGTTTCGTTAGATAAAGATGCGAATAGACCACGTTATCTTTCAAATTGCACAAAAAGTGAAAAGAACATTTATGGAGAGAGTTGAGCAATCCAAAGCTTCAAAGTGGACCATTATACTCCATTGAGTGTTCTTAGAAGTGCAACTAGCTGGTTTAGCTTTCGTACAATGTTTCGTTACATAAAGATACGAATAGACGAAATTATGTTTCAAATTGCACAAAAACGAGAAAAGCACGTCTATGGAGAGAGTTGAGCAATTCCAAAGCATCAAAGTGGACCGTTGCACTCCATTTATTGTTCTTAAAAGTCTAACTTGCAAATTTAGCTTTCGTACAAGGCTTCAATGGGTAAAGAAGCGAATAGACCGAGTTATGTTTCAAATTGCACAAAAACGTGAAAAGCACGTCTATGGAGAGAGTTGAGCAATTCCAAAGCTTCAAAGTGGACCGTTGTACTCCATTGAGTGTTCTTAGAAGTGTAACTAGCTGGTTTAGCTTTCGTACGAGTTTTCAATGGATAAGGAAGCGAATAGACCGAGTTATGTTTCAAATTGCACAAAAACGTGAAAAGCACGTCTATGGAGAGAGTTGAGCAATTCCAAAGCTTCAAAGTGGACCGTTGTACTCCTTTAAGTGTTCTTAGAAGTGTAACTAGCTGGTTTAGCTTTCGTACGAGTTTTCAATGGATAAAGAAGTGAATAGACCGAGTTATGTTTCAAACTGCACAAAAACGTGAAAAGCACGTCTATGGAGAGAGTTGAGCAATTCCAAAGCATCAAAGTGGATTGTTGCACTCCATTTATTGTTCATAGAAGTCTAACTTGCAAATTTAGCTGTCGTACAAGGTTTCAATGGATAAAGAAGCGAATAGACCGAGTTATGTTTCAAATTGCACAGAAACGTGAAAAGCACGTCAATGGAGAGAGTTGAGCAATTCCAAAGCTTCAAAGTGGGCCGTTATGCTCCATTGAGTGTTCTTAGAAGTGTAACTAGCTGTTTTAGCTTTTGTACAACGTTTCGTTAGGTAAAGATGCGAATAGACCAAGTTATGTTTCAAATTGCACAAAAACGAGAAAAGCACGTCTATGGAGAGAGTTGAGCAATTCCAAAGCATCAAAGTGGACCGTTGCACTCCATTTATTGTTCTTAGAAGTCTAACTTGCAAATTTAGCTTTCGTACAAGGTTTCAATAGGTAAAGAAGCGAATAGACCGAGTTATCTTTCAAATTACACAAAAACGTGAAAAGCACGTCTATGGAGAGAGTTGAGCAATTCCAAAGCTTCAAAGTGGACCGTTGTACTCCATTGAGTGTTCTTAAAAGTGTAACTAGCTGGTTTAGCTTTCGTACGAGTTTTCAATGGATAAAGAAGCGAATAGACCGACTTATGTTTCAAACTGCACAAAAACATGAAAAGCACGTCTATGGAGAGAGTTGAGCAATTCCAAAGCATCAAAGTGGACTGTTGCACTCCATTTATTGTTCATAGAAGTGTATCTATCTGGTTTAGCTTTCGTACGAGTTTTCAATGGATAAAGAAGTGAATAGACCGAGTTATGTTTCAAACTGCACAAAAACGTGAAAAGCACGTCTATGGAGAGAGTTGAGCAATTCCAAAGCATCAAAGTGGTTTGTTGCACTCCATTTATTGTTCATAGAAGTCTAACTTGCAAATTTAGCGGTCGTACAAGGTTTCAATGGATAAAGAAGCGAATTGACCGAGTTATGTTTCAAATTGCACAGAAACGTGAAAAGCACGTCAATGGAGAGAGTTGAGCAATTCCAAAGCTTCAAAGTGGGCCGTTATGGTCCATTGAGTGTTCTTAGAGGTGTAACTAGCTGTTTTAGCTTTTGTACAACGTTTCGTTAGGTAAAGATGCGAATAGACCAAGTTATGTTTCAAATTGCACAAAAACGAGAAAAGCACGTCTATGGAGAGAGTTGAGCAATTCCAAAGCATCAAAGCGGACCGTTGCACTCCATTTATTGTTCTTAGAAGTCTAACTTGCAAATTTAGCTTTCGTACAAGGTTTCAATGGATAAAGAAGCGAATTGACCGAGTTATGTTTCAAATTGCACAAAAACTTGAAAAGCACGTCTATGGAGAGAGTTGAGCAATTCCAAAGCATCAAAGTGGACCGTTGCACTCCATTTATTGTTCATAGAAGTCTAACTTGCAAATTTAGCTGTCGTACAAGGTTTCAATGCATAAAGAAGCGAATAGGCTGAGTTATGTTTCAAATTGCACAGAAACGTGAAAAGCACGTCAAGGGAGAGAGTTGAGCAATTTCAAAGCTTCAAAGTGGGCCGTTATGCTCCATTGAGTGTTCTTAGAAGTGTAACTTGTTGGTTTAGCTTTTGTACAACGTTTCGTTAGGTAAAGATGCGAATAGACCAAGTTATGTTTCAAATTGCACAAAAACGAGAAAAGCACGTCTATGGAGAGAGTTGAGCAATTCCAAAGCATCAAAGCGGACCGTTGCACTCCATTTATTGTTCTTAGAAGTCTAACTTGAAAATTTAGCTTTCGTACAAGGTTTCAATAGGTAAAGAAGCGAATAGACCGAGTTATGTTTCAAATTGCACAAAAACGTGAAAAGCACGTCTATGGAGAGAGTTGAGCAATTCCAAAGCTTCAAAGTGGACCGTTGTACTCCATTGAGTGTTCTTAGAAGTGTAACTAGCTGGTTTAGCTTTCGTACGAGTTTTCAATGGATAAAGAAGCGAATAGACCGAGTTATGTTTCAAACTGCACAAAAACGTGACAAGCACGTCTATGGAGAGAGTTGAGCAATTCCAAAGCATGAAAGTGTGCCGTTATGCTCCATTCAGTGTTCTTAGCAATGTAACTAGCTGGTTTAGCTTTTGTACAACGTTTCGTTAGATAAAGATGCGAATAGACCACGTTATCTTTCAAATTGCACAAAAAGTGAAAAGAACATTTATGGAGAGAGTTGAGCAATCCAAAGCTTCAAAGTGGACCATTATACTCCATTGAGTGTTCTTAGAAGTGCAACTAGCTGGTTTAGCTTTCGTACAATGTTTCGTTACATAAAGATACGAATAGACAAAATTATGTTTCAAATTGCACAAAAACGAGAAAAGCACGTCTATGGAGAGAGTTGAGCAATTCCAAAGCATCAAAGTGGACCGTTGCACTCCATTTATTGTTCTTAGAAGTCTAACTCGCAAATTTAGCTTTCGTACAAGGTTTGAATGGATAAAGAAGCGAATAGACCGAGTTATGTTTCAAATTGCACAAAAACTTGAAAAGCACGTCTATGGAGAGAGTTGAGCAATTCCAAAGCTTCAAAGTGGACCGTTGTACTCCATTGAGTGTTCTTAGAAGTGTAACTAGCTGGTTTAGCTTTCGTACGAGTTTTCAATGGATAAAGAAGCGAATAGACCGAGTTATGTTTCAAACTGCACAAAAACGTGACAAGCACGTCTATGGAGAGAGTTGAGCAATTCCAAAGCATGAAAGTGTGCCGTTATGCTCCATTCAGTGTTCTTAGCAATGTAACTAGCTGGTTTAGCTTTTGTACAACGTTTCGTTAGATAAAGATGCGAATAGACCACGTTATCTTTCAAATTGCACAAAAAGTGAAAAGAACATTTATGGAGAGAGTTGAGCAATCCAAAGCTTCAAAGTGGACCATTATACTCCATTGAGTGTTCTTAGAAGTGCAACTAGCTGGTTTAGCTTTCGTACAATGTTTCGTTACATAAAGATACGAATAGACAAAATTATGTTTCAAATTGCACAAAAACGAGAAAAGCACGTCTATGGAGAGAGTTGAGCAATTCCAAAGCATCAAAGTGGACCGTTGCACTCCATTTATTGTTCTTAGAAGTCTAACTCGCAAATTTAGCTTTCGTACAAGGTTTGAATGGATAAAGAAGCGAATAGACCGAGTTATGTTTCAAATTGCACAAAAACTTGAAAAGCACGTCTATGGAGAGAGTTGAGCAATTCCAAAGCTTCAAAGTGGACCGTTGTACTCCATTGAGTGTTCTTAGAAGTGTAACTAGCTGGTTTAGCTTTCGTACGAGTTTTCAATGGATAAAGAAGCGAATAGACCGAGTTATGTTTCAAACTGCACAAAAACGTGACAAGCACGTCTATGGAGAGAGTTGAGCAATTCCAAAGCATGAAAGTGTGCCGTTATGCTCCATTCAGTGTTCTTAGCAATGTAACTAGCTGGTTTAGCTTTTGTACAACGTTTCGTTAGATAAAGATGCGAATAGACCACGTTATCTTTCAAATTGCACAAAAAGTGAAAAGAACATTTATGGAGAGAGTTGAGCAATCCAAAGCTTCAAAGTGGACCATTATACTCCATTGAGTGTTCTTAGAAGTGCAACTAGCTGGTTTAGCTTTCGTACAATGTTTCGTTACATAAAGATACGAATAGACAAAATTATGTTTCAAATTGCACAAAAACGAGAAAAGCACGTCTATGGAGAGAGTTGAGCAATTCCAAAGCATCAAAGTGGACCGTTGCACTCCATTTATTGTTCTTAGAAGTCTAACTCGCAAATTTAGCTTTCGTACAAGGTTTGAATGGATAAAGAAGCGAATAGACCGAGTTATGTTTCAAATTGCACAAAAACTTGAAAAGCACGTCTATGGAGAGAGTTGAGCAATTCCAAAGCTTCAAAGTGGACCGTTGTACTCCATTGAGTGTTCTTAGAAGTGTAACTAGCTGGTTTAGCTTTCGTACGAGGTTTCAATGGATAAGGAAGTGAATAGACCGAGTTATGTTTCAAACTGCGCAAAAACGTGAAAAGCACGTCTATGGAGAGAGTTGAGCAATTCCAAAGCATCAAAGTGGACCGTTGCACTCCATTCATTGTTCTTAAAAGTCTAACTTGCAAATTTAGCTTTCGTACAAGGTTTCAATGGGTAAAGAAGCGAATAGACCGAGTTATGTTTCAAATTGCACAAAAACGTGAAAAGCACGTCTATGGAGAGAGTTGAGCAATTCCAAAGCTTCAAAGTGGACCGTTGTACTCCATTGAGTGTTCTTAGAAGTGTAACTAGCTGGTTTAGCTTTCGTACGAGTTTTCAATGGATAAGGAAGCGAATAGACCGAGTTAGGTTTCAAATTGCACAAGAACGTGAAAAGCACGTCTATGGAGAGAGTTGAGCAATTCCAAAGCTTCAAAGTGGACCGTTGTACTCCATTAAGTGTTCTTAGAAGTGTAACTAGCTGGTTTAGCTTTCGTACGAGTTTTCAATGGATAAAGAAGCGAATAGACCGAGTTATGTTTCAAACTGCACAAAAACGTGAAAAGCACGTCTATGGAGAGAGTTGAGCCATTCCAAAGCATCAAAGTGGGCCGTTATGCTCCATTGAGAGTTCTTAGTAGTGTAACTAGCTGGTTTAGCTCTTGTACAACGTTTCGTTAGATAAAGATGCGAATAGACCACGTTATCTTTCAAATTGCACAAAAAGTGAAAAGAACATTTATGGAGAGAGTTGAGCAATCCAAAGCTTCAAAGTGGACCATTATACTCCATTGAGTGTTCTTAGAAGTGCAACTAGCTGGTTTAGCTTTCGTACAATGTTTCGTTACATAAAGATACGAATAGACAAAATTATGTTTCAAATTGCACAAAAACGAGAAAAGCACGTCTATGGAGAGAGTTGAGCAATTCCAAAGCATCAAAGTGGACCGTTGCACTCCATTTATTGTTCTTAGAAGTCTAACTTGCAAATTTAGCTTTCGTTCAAGGTTTCAATAGGTAAAGCAGCGAATAGACCGAGTTATGTCTCAAATTGCACAAAAACGTGAAAAGCACGTCTATGGAGAGAGTTGAGCAATTCCAAAGCTTCAAAGTGGACCGTTGTACTCCATTGAGTGTTCTTAGAAGTGTAACTAGCTGGTTTAGCTTTCGTACGAGTTTTCAATGGATAAAGAAGCGAATAGACCGAGTTATGTTTCAAACTGCACAAAAACGTGAAAAGCACGTCTATGGAGAGAGTTGAGCAATTCCAAAGCATCAAAGTGGGCCGTTATGCTCCATTGAGTGTTCTTAGCAGTGTAACTAGCTGGTTTAGCTTTTGTACAATGTTTCGTTAGATAAAGATGCGAATAGACCACGTTATCTTTCAAATTGCACAAAAAGTGAAAAGAACATTTATGGAGAGAGTTGAGCAATCCAAAGCTTCAAAGTGGACCATTATACTCCATTGAGTGTTCTTAGAAGTGCAACTAGCTGGTTTAGCTTTCGTACAATGTTTCGTTACATAAAGATACGAATAGACGAAATTATATTTCAAATTGCACAAAAACGAGAAAAGCACGTCTATGGAGAGAGTTGAGCAATTCCAAAGCATCAAAGTGGACCGTTGCACTCCATTTATTGTTCTTAGAAGTCTAACTTGCAAATTTAGCTTTCGTACAAGGTTTCAATGGATAAAGAAGCGAATAGACCGAGTTATGTTTCAAATTGCACAAAAACTTGAAAAGCACGTCTATGGAGAGAGTTGAGCAATTCCAAAGCATCGAAGTGGACCATTGCACTCCATTTATTGTTCATAGAAGTCTAACTTGCAAATTTAGCTATCGTACAAGGTTTCAATGCATAAAGAAGCGAATAGGCCGAGTTATGTTTCAAATTGCACAGAATTGTGAAAAGCACGTCAATGGAGAGAGTTGAGCAATTCCAAAGCTTCAAAGTGGGCCGTTATGCTCCATTGAGTGTTCTTAGAAGTGTAACTAGGTGGTTTAGCTTTTGTACAACGTTTCGTTAGGTAAAGATGCGAATAGACCAAGTTATGTTTCAAATTGCACAAAAACGAGAAAAGCACGTCTATGGAGAGAGTTGAGCAATTCCAAAGCATCAAAGTGGACCGTTGCACTCCATTTATTGTTCTTAGAAGTCTAACTTGCAAATTTAGCTTTCGTACAAGGTTTCAATAGGTAAAGAAGCGAATAGACCGAGTTATCTTTCAAATTACACAAAAACGTGAAAAGCACGTCTATGGAGAGAGTTGAGCAATTCCAAAGCTTCAAAGTGGACCGTTGTACTCCATTGAGTGTTCTTAAAAGTGTAACTAGCTGGTTTAGCTTTCGTACGAGTTTTCAATGGATAAAGAAGCGAATAGACCGACTTATGTTTCAAACTGCACAAAAACATGAAAAGCACGTCTATGGAGAGAGTTGAGCAATTCCAAAGCATCAAAGTGGACTGTTGCACTCCATTTATTGTTCATAGAAGTGTATCTATCTGGTTTAGCTTTCGTACGAGTTTTCAATGGATAAAGAAGTGAATAGACCGAGTTATGTTTCAAACTGCACAAAAACGTGAAAAGCACGTCTATGGAGAGAGTTGAGCAATTCCAAAGCATCAAAGTGGTTTGTTGCACTCCATTTATTGTTCATAGAAGTCTAACTTGCAAATTTAGCGGTCGTACAAGGTTTCAATGGATAAAGAAGCGAATTGACCGAGTTATGTTTCAAATTGCACAGAAACGTGAAAAGCACGTCAATGGAGAGAGTTGAGCAATTCCAAAGCTTCAAAGTGGGCCGTTATGGTCCATTGAGTGTTCTTAGAGGTGTAACTAGCTGTTTTAGCTTTTGTACAACGTTTCGTTAGGTAAAGATGCGAATAGACCAAGTTATGTTTCAAATTGCACAAAAACGAGAAAAGCACGTCTATGGAGAGAGTTGAGCAATTCCAAAGCATCAAAGCGGACCGTTGCACTCCATTTATTGTTCTTAGAAGTCTAACTTGCAAATTTAGCTTTCGTACAAGGTTTCAATGGATAAAGAAGCGAATTGACCGAGTTATGTTTCAAATTGCACAAAAACTTGAAAAGCACGTCTATGGAGAGAGTTGAGCAATTCCAAAGCATCAAAGTGGACCGTTGCACTCCATTTATTGTTCATAGAAGTCTAACTTGCAAATTTAGCTGTCGTACAAGGTTTCAATGCATAAAGAAGCGAATAGGCTGAGTTATGTTTCAAATTGCACAGAAACGTGAAAAGCACGTCAAGGGAGAGAGTTGAGCAATTTCAAAGCTTCAAAGTGGGCCGTTATGCTCCATTGAGTGTTCTTAGAAGTGTAACTTGTTGGTTTAGCTTTTGTACAACGTTTCGTTAGGTAAAGATGCGAATAGACCAAGTTATGTTTCAAATTGCACAAAAACGAGAAAAGCACGTCTATGGAGAGAGTTGAGCAATTCCAAAGCATCAAAGCGGACCGTTGCACTCCATTTATTGTTCTTAGAAGTCTAACTTGAAAATTTAGCTTTCGTACAAGGTTTCAATAGGTAAAGAAGCGAATAGACCGAGTTATGTTTCAAATTGCACAAAAACGTGAAAAGCACGTCTATGGAGAGAGTTGAGCAATTCCAAAGCTTCAAAGTGGACCGTTGTACTCCATTGAGTGTTCTTAGAAGTGTAACTAGCTGGTTTAGCTTTCGTACGAGTTTTCAATGGATAAAGAAGCGAATAGACCGAGTTATGTTTCAAACTGCACAAAAACGTGACAAGCACGTCTATGGAGAGAGTTGAGCAATTCCAAAGCATGAAAGTGTGCCGTTATGCTCCATTCAGTGTTCTTAGCAATGTAACTAGCTGGTTTAGCTTTTGTACAACGTTTCGTTAGATAAAGATGCGAATAGACCACGTTATCTTTCAAATTGCACAAAAAGTGAAAAGAACATTTATGGAGAGAGTTGAGCAATCCAAAGCTTCAAAGTGGACCATTATACTCCATTGAGTGTTCTTAGAAGTGCAACTAGCTGGTTTAGCTTTCGTACAATGTTTCGTTACATAAAGATACGAATAGACAAAATTATGTTTCAAATTGCACAAAAACGAGAAAAGCACGTCTATGGAGAGAGTTGAGCAATTCCAAAGCATCAAAGTGGACCGTTGCACTCCATTTATTGTTCTTAGAAGTCTAACTCGCAAATTTAGCTTTCGTACAAGGTTTGAATGGATAAAGAAGCGAATAGACCGAGTTATGTTTCAAATTGCACAAAAACTTGAAAAGCACGTCTATGGAGAGAGTTGAGCAATTCCAAAGCTTCAAAGTGGACCGTTGTACTCCATTGAGTGTTCTTAGAAGTGTAACTAGCTGGTTTAGCTTTCGTACGAGTTTTCAATGGATAAAGAAGCGAATAGACCGAGTTATGTTTCAAACTGCACAAAAACGTGACAAGCACGTCTATGGAGAGAGTTGAGCAATTCCAAAGCATGAAAGTGTGCCGTTATGCTCCATTCAGTGTTCTTAGCAATGTAACTAGCTGGTTTAGCTTTTGTACAACGTTTCGTTAGATAAAGATGCGAATAGACCACGTTATCTTTCAAATTGCACAAAAAGTGAAAAGAACATTTATGGAGAGAGTTGAGCAATCCAAAGCTTCAAAGTGGACCATTATACTCCATTGAGTGTTCTTAGAAGTGCAACTAGCTGGTTTAGCTTTCGTACAATGTTTCGTTACATAAAGATACGAATAGACAAAATTATGTTTCAAATTGCACAAAAACGAGAAAAGCACGTCTATGGAGAGAGTTGAGCAATTCCAAAGCATCAAAGTGGACCGTTGCACTCCATTTATTGTTCTTAGAAGTCTAACTCGCAAATTTAGCTTTCGTACAAGGTTTGAATGGATAAAGAAGCGAATAGACCGAGTTATGTTTCAAATTGCACAAAAACTTGAAAAGCACGTCTATGGAGAGAGTTGAGCAATTCCAAAGCTTCAAAGTGGACCGTTGTACTCCATTGAGTGTTCTTAGAAGTGTAACTAGCTGGTTTAGCTTTCGTACGAGTTTTCAATGGATAAAGAAGCGAATAGACCGAGTTATGTTTCAAACTGCACAAAAACGTGACAAGCACGTCTATGGAGAGAAATGAGCAATTCCAAAGCATGAAAGTGTGCCGTTATGCTCCATTCAGTGTTCTTAGCAATGTAACTAGCTGGTTTAGCTTTTGTACAACGTTTCGTTAGATAAAGATGCGAATAGACCACGTTATCTTTCAAATTGCACAAAAAGTGAAAAGAACATTTATGGAGAGAGTTGAGCAATCCAAAGCTTCAAAGTGGACCATTATACTCCATTGAGTGTTCTTAGAAGTGCAACTAGCTGGTTTAGCTTTCGTACAATGTTTCGTTACATAAAGATACGAATAGACAAAATTATGTTTCAAATTGCACAAAAACGAGAAAAGCACGTCTATGGAGAGAGTTGAGCAATTCCAAAGCATCAAAGTGGACCGTTGCACTCCATTTATTGTTCTTAGAAGTCTAACTCGCAAATTTAGCTTTCGTACAAGGTTTGAATGGATAAAGAAGCGAATAGACCGAGTTATGTTTCAAATTGCACAAAAACTTGAAAAGCACGTCTATGGAGAGAGTTGAGCAATTCCAAAGCTTCAAAGTGGACCGTTGTACTCCATTGAGTGTTCTTAGAAGTGTAACTAGCTGGTTTAGCTTTCGTACGAGGTTTCAATGGATAAGGAAGTGAATAGACCGAGTTATGTTTCAAACTGCGCAAAAACGTGAAAAGCACGTCTATGGAGAGAGTTGAGCAATTCCAAAGCATCAAAGTGGACCGTTGCACTCCATTCATTGTTCTTAAAAGTCTAACTTGCAAATTTAGCTTTCGTACAAGGTTTCAATGGGTAAAGAAGCGAATAGACCGAGTTATGTTTCAAATTGCACAAAAACGTGAAAAGCACGTCTATGGAGAGAGTTGAGCAATTCCAAAGCTTCAAAGTGGACCGTTGTACTCCATTGAGTGTTCTTAGAAGTGTAACTAGCTGGTTTAGCTTTCGTACGAGTTTTCAATGGATAAGGAAGCGAATAGACCGAGTTAGGTTTCAAATTGCACAAGAACGTGAAAAGCACGTCTATGGAGAGAGTTGAGCAATTCCAAAGCTTCAAAGTGGACCGTTGTACTCCATTAAGTGTTCTTAGAAGTGTAACTAGCTGGTTTAGCTTTCGTACGAGTTTTCAATGGATAAAGAAGCGAATAGACCGAGTTATGTTTCAAACTGCACAAAAACGTGAAAAGCACGTCTATGGAGAGAGTTGAGCCATTCCAAAGCATCAAAGTGGGCCGTTATGCTCCATTGAGAGTTCTTAGTAGTGTAACTAGCTGGTTTAGCTCTTGTACAACGTTTCGTTAGATAAAGATGCGAATAGACCACGTTATCTTTCAAATTGCACAAAAAGTGAAAAGAACATTTATGGAGAGAGTTGAGCAATCCAAAGCTTCAAAGTGGACCATTATACTCCATTGAGTGTTCTTAGAAGTGCAACTAGCTGGTTTAGCTTTCGTACAATGTTTCGTTACATAAAGATACGAATAGACAAAATTATGTTTCAAATTGCACAAAAACGAGAAAAGCACGTCTATGGAGAGAGTTGAGCAATTCCAAAGCATCAAAGTGGACCGTTGCACTCCATTTATTGTTCTTAGAAGTCTAACTTGCAAATTTAGCTTTCGTTCAAGGTTTCAATAGGTAAAGCAGCGAATAGACCGAGTTATGTCTCAAATTGCACAAAAACGTGAAAAGCACGTCTATGGAGAGAGTTGAGCAATTCCAAAGCTTCAAAGTGGACCGTTGTACTCCATTGAGTGTTCTTAGAAGTGTAACTAGCTGGTTTAGCTTTCGTACGAGTTTTCAATGGATAAAGAAGCGAATAGACCGAGTTATGTTTCAAACTGCACAAAAACGTGAAAAGCACGTCTATGGAGAGAGTTGAGCAATTCCAAAGCATCAAAGTGGGCCGTTATGCTCCATTGAGTGTTCTTAGCAGTGTAACTAGCTGGTTTAGCTTTTGTACAATGTTTCGTTAGATAAAGATGCGAATAGACCACGTTATCTTTCAAATTGCACAAAAAGTGAAAAGAACATTTATGGAGAGAGTTGAGCAATCCAAAGCTTCAAAGTGGACCATTATACTCCATTGAGTGTTCTTAGAAGTGCAACTAGCTGGTTTAGCTTTCGTACAATGTTTCGTTACATAAAGATACGAATAGACGAAATTATATTTCAAATTGCACAAAAACGAGAAAAGCACGTCTATGGAGAGAGTTGAGCAATTCCAAAGCATCAAAGTGGACCGTTGCACTCCATTTATTGTTCTTAGAAGTCTAACTTGCAAATTTAGCTTTCGTACAAGGTTTCAATGGATAAAGAAGCGAATAGACCGAGTTATGTTTCAAATTGCACAAAAACTTGAAAAGCACGTCTATGGAGAGAGTTGAGCAATTCCAAAGCATCGAAGTGGACCATTGCACTCCATTTATTGTTCATAGAAGTCTAACTTGCAAATTTAGCTATCGTACAAGGTTTCAATGCATAAAGAAGCGAATAGGCCGAGTTATGTTTCAAATTGCACAGAATTGTGAAAAGCACGTCAATGGAGAGAGTTGAGCAATTCCAAAGCTTCAAAGTGGGCCGTTATGCTCCATTGAGTGTTCTTAGAAGTGTAACTAGGTGGTTTAGCTTTTGTACAACGTTTCGTTAGGTAAAGATGCGAATAGACCAAGTTATGTTTCAAATTGCACAAAAACGAGAAAAGCACGTCTATGGAGAGAGTTGAGCAATTCCAAAGCATCAAAGCGGACCGTTGCACTCCATTTATTGTTCTTAGAAGTCTAACTTGAAAATTTAGCTTTCGTACAAGGTTTCAATAGGTAAAGAAGCGAATAGACCGAGTTATGTTTCAAATTGCACAAAAACGTGAAAAGCACGTCTATGGAGAGAGTTGAGCAATTCCAAAGCTTCAAAGTGGACCGTTGTACTCCATTGAGTGTTCTTAGAAGTGTAACTAGCTGGTTTAGCTTTCGTACGAGTTTTCAATGGATAAAGAAGCGAATAGACCGAGTTATGTTTCAAACTGCACAAAAACGTGACAAGCACGTCTATGGAGAGAGTTGAGCAATTCCAAAGCATCAAAGTGTGCCGTTATGCTCCATTCAGTGTTCTTAGCAATGTAACTAGCTGGTTTAGCTTTTGTACAACGTTTCGTTAGATAAAGATGCGAATAGACCACGTTATCTTTCAAATTGCACAAAAAGTGAAAAGAACATTTATGGAGAGAGTTGAGCAATCCAAAGCTTCAAAGTGGACCATTATACTCCATTGAGTGTTCTTAGAAGTGCAACTAGCTGGTTTAGCTTTCGTACAATGTTTCGTTACATAAAGATACGAATAGACGAAATTATGTTTCAAATTGCACAAAAACGAGAAAAGCCCGTCTATGGAGAGAGTTGAGCAATTCCAAAGCATCAAAGCGGACCGTTGCACTCCATTTATTGTTCTTAGAAGTCTAACTTGCAAATTTAGCTTTCGTACAAGGTTTCAATGGATAAAGAAGCGAATAGACCGAGTTATGTTTCAAATTGCACAAAAACTTGAAAAGCACGTCTATGGAGAGAGTTGAGCAATTCCAAAGCATCGAAGTGGACCATTGCACTCCATTTATTGTTCATAGAAGTCTAACTTGCAAATTTAGCTATCGTACAAGGTTTCAATGCATAAAGAAGCGAATAGGCCGAGTTATGTTTCAAATTGCACAGAATTGTGAAAAGCACGTCAATGGAGAGAGTTGAGCAATTCCAAAGCTTCAAAGTGGGCCGTTATGCTCCATTGAGTGTTCTTAGAAGTGTAACTAGTTGGTTTAGCTTTTGTACAACGTTTCGTTAGGTAAAGATGCGAATAGACCAAGTTATGTTTCAAATTGCACAAAAACGAGAAAAGCACGTCTATGGAGAGAGTTGAGCAATTCCAAAGCATCAAAGCGGACCGTTGCACTCCATTTATTGTTCTTAGAAGTCTAACTTGAAAATTTAGCTTTCGTACAAGGTTTCAATAGGTAAAGAAGCGAATAGACCGAGTTATGTTTCAAATTGCACAAAAACGTGAAAAGCACGTCTATGGAGAGAGTTGAGCAATTCCAAAGCTTCAAAGTGGACCGTTGTACTCCATTGAGTGTTCTTAGATGTGTAACTAGCTGGTTTAGCTTTCGTACGAGTTTTCAATGGATAAAGAAGCGAATAGACCGAGTTATGTTTCAAACTGCACAAAAACGTGACAAGCACGTCTATGGAGAGAGTTGAGCAATTCCAAAGCATCAAAGTGTGCCGTTATGCTCCATTCAGTGTTCTTAGCAATGTAACTAGCTGGTTTAGCTTTTGTACAACGTTTCGTTAGATAAAGATGCGAATAGACCACGTTATCTTTCAAATTGCACAAAAAGTGAAAAGAACATTTATGGAGAGAGTTGAGCAATCCAAAGCTTCAAAGTGGACCATTATACTCCATTGAGTGTTCTTAGAAGTGCAACTAGCTGGTTTAGCTTTCGTACAATGTTTCGTTACATAAAGATACGAATAGACGAAATTATGTTTCAAATTGCACAAAAACGAGAAAAGCCCGTCTATGGAGAGAGTTGAGCAATTCCAAAGCATCAAAGCGGACCGTTGCACTCCATTTATTGTTCTTAGAAGTCTAACTTGCAAATTTAGCTTTCGTACAAGGTTTCAATGGATAAAGAAGCGAATAGACCGAGTTATGTTTCAAATTGCACAAAAACTTGAAAAGCACGTCTATGGAGAGAGTTGAGCAATTCCAAAGCATCGAAGTGGACCATTGCACTCCATTTATTGTTCATAGAAGTCTAACTTGCAAATTTAGCTATCGTACAAGGTTTCAATGCATAAAGAAGCGAATAGGCCGAGTTATGTTTCAAATTGCACAGAATTGTGAAAAGCACGTCAATGGAGAGAGTTGAGCAATTCCAAAGCTTCAAAGTGGGCCGTTATGCTCCATTGAGTGTTCTTAGAAGTGTAACTAGTTGGTTTAGCTTTTGTACAACGTTTCGTTAGGTAAAGATGCGAATAGACCAAGTTATGTTTCAAATTGCACAAAAACGAGAAAAGCACGTCTATGGAGAGAGTTGAGCAATTCCAAAGCATCAAAGCGGACCGTTGCACTCCATTTATTGTTCTTAGAAGTCTAACTTGAAAATTTAGCTTTCGTACAAGGTTTCAATAGGTAAAGAAGCGAATAGACCGAGTTATGTTTCAAATTGCACAAAAACGTGAAAAGCACGTCTATGGAGAGAGTTGAGCAATTCCAAAGCTTCAAAGTGGACCGTTGTACTCCATTGAGTGTTCTTAGATGTGTAACTAGCTGGTTTAGCTTTCGTACGAGTTTTCAATGGATAAAGAAGCGAATAGACCGAGTTATGTTTCAAACTGCACAAAAACGTGACAAGCACGTCTATGGAGAGAGTTGAGCAATTCCAAAGCATCAAAGTGTGCCGTTATGCTCCATTCAGTGTTCTTAGCAATGTAACTAGCTGGTTTAGCTTTTGTACAACGTTTCGTTAGATAAAGATGCGAATAGACCACGTTATCTTTCAAATTGCACAAAAAGTGAAAAGAACATTTATGGAGAGAGTTGAGCAATCCAAAGCTTCAAAGTGGACCATTATACTCCATTGAGTGTTCTTAGAAGTGCAACTAGCTGGTTTAGCTTTCGTATAATGTTTCGTTACATAAAGATACGAATAGACGAAATTATGTTTCAAATTGCACAAAAACGAGAAAAGCCCGTCTATGGAGA
This sequence comes from Tripterygium wilfordii, assembly GCF_013401445.1. Classification (NCBI taxonomy): domain Eukaryota; kingdom Viridiplantae; phylum Streptophyta; class Magnoliopsida; order Celastrales; family Celastraceae; genus Tripterygium; species Tripterygium wilfordii. The sequence goes on from NC_052248.1 coordinate 8,019,194, forward strand.
GAGTTGAGCAATTCCAAAGCATCAAAGCGGACCGTTGCACTCCATTTATTGTTCTTAGAAGTCTAACTTGCAAATTTAGCTTTCGTTCAAGGTTTCAATAGGTAAAGAAGCTAATAGACCGAGTTATGTCTCAAATTGCACAAAAACGTGAAAAGCACGTCTATGGAGAGAGTTGAGCAATTCCAAAGCTTCAAAGTGGACCGTTGTACTCCATTGAGTGTTCTTAGAAGTGTAACTAGCTGGTTTAGCTTTCGTACGAGGTTTCAATGGATAAGGAAGTGAATAGACCGAGTTATGTTTCAAACTGCGCAAAAACGTGAAAAGCACGTCTATAGAGAGAGTTGAGCAATTCCAAAGCATCAAAGTGGACCGTTGCACTCCATTTATTGTTCTTAAAAGTCTAACTTGAAAATTTAGCTTTCGTACAAGGTTTCAATGGGTAAAGAAGCGAATAGACCGAGTTATGTTTCAAATTGCACAAAAACGTGAAAAGCACGTCTATGGAGAGAGTTGAGCAATTCCAAAGCATCAAAGTGGGCCGTTATGCTCCATTGAGAGTTCTTAGTAGTGTAACTAGCTGGTTTAGCTCTTGTACAATGTTTCGTTAGATAAAGATGCGAGTAGACCACGTTATCTTTCAAATTGCACAAAAAGTGAAAAGAACATTTATGGAGAGAGTTGAGGAATCCAAAGCTTCAAAGTGGACCATTATACTCCATTGAGTGTTCTTAGAAGCGCAACTAGCTGGTTTAGCTTTCGTACAATGTTTCGTTACATAAAGATACGAATAGACGAAATTATGTTTCAAATTGCACAAAAACGAGAAAAGCACGTCTATGGAGAGAGTTGAGCAATTCCAAAGCATCAAAGCGGACCGTTGCACTCCATTTATTGTTCTTAGAAGCCTAGCTTGCAAATTTAGCTTTCGTTCAAGGTTTCAATAGGTAAAGAAGCGAATAGACCGAGTTATGTCTCAAATTGCACAAAAACGTGAAAAGCACGTCTATGGAGAGAGTTGAGCAATTCCAAAGCTTCAAAGTGGACCGTTGTACTCCATTGAGTGTTCTTAGAAGTGTAACTAGCTGGTTTAGCTTTCGTACGAGTTTTCAATGGATAAAGAAGCGAATAGACCGAGTTATGTTTCAAACTGCACAAAAACGTGAAAAGCACGTCTATGGAGAGAGTTGAGCAATTCCAAAGCATCAAAGTGGGCCGTTATGCTCCATTGAGTGTTCTTAGCAGTGTAACTAGCTGGTTTAGCTTTTGTACAATGTTTCGTTAAATAAAGATACGAATAGACGAAATTATGTTTCAAATTGCACAAAAACGAGAAAAGCACGTCTATGGAGAGAGTTGAGCAATTCCAAAGCTTCAAAGTGGACCGTTGTACTCCATTGAGTGTTCTTAGAAGTGTAACTAGCTGGTTTAGCTTTCGTACGAGTTTTCAATGGATAAAGAAGCGAATAGACCGAGTTATGTTTCAAACTGCACAAAAACGTGAAAAGCACGTCTATGGAGAGAGTTGAGCAATTCCAAAGCATCAAAGTGGGCCGTTATGCTCCATTGAGTGTTCTTAGCAGTGTAACTAGCTGGTTTAGCTTTCGTACAATGTTTCGTTACATAAAGATACGAATAGACGAAATTATGTTTCAAATTGCACAAAAACGAGAAAAGCACGTCTATGGAGAGAGTTGAGCAATTACAAAGCATCAAAGTGGACCGTTGCACTCCATTTATTGTTCTTAGAAGTCTAACTCGCAAATTTAGCTTTCGTACAAGGTTTCAATGGATAAAGAAGCGAATAGACCGAGTTATGTTTCAAATTGCACAAAAACTTGAAAAGCACGTCTATGGAGAGAGTTGAGCAATTCCAAAGCTTCAAAGTGGACCGTTGTACTCCATTGAGTGTTCTTAGAAGTGTAACTAGCTGGTTTAGCTTTCGTACGAGGTTTCAATGGACAAGGAAGTGAATAGACCGAGTTATGTTTCAAACTGTGCAAAAACGTGAAAAGCACGTCTATGGAGAGAGTTGAGCAATTCCAAAGCATCAAAGTGGACCGTTGCACTCCATTTATTATTCTTAAATGTCTAACTTTCAAATTTAGCTTTCGTACAGGGTTTCAATGGGTAAAGAAGCGAATAGACCGAGTTATGTTTCAAATTGCACAAAAACGTGAAAAGCACGTCTATGGAGAGAGTTGAGCAATTCCAAAGCTTCAAAGTGGACCGTTGTACTCCATTGAGTGTTCTTAGAAGTGTAACTAGCTGGTTTAGCTTTCGTACGAGTTTTCAATGGATAAGGAAGCGAATAGACCGAGTTATGTTTCAAATTGCACAAAAACGTGAAAAACACGTCTATGGAGAGAGTTGAGCAATTCCAAAGCATCAAAGTGGACCGTTGCACTCCATTTATTGTTCTTAGGAGTCTAACTTGCAAATTTAGCTGTCGTACAAGGTTTAAATGGATAAAGAAGCGAATAGACCGAGTTATGTTTCAAATTGCACAAAAACGTGAAAAGCATGTCTATGGAGAGAGTTGAGCAATTCCAAAGCTTCAAAGTGGACCGTTGTACTCCATTAAGTGTTCTTAGAAGTGTAACTAGCTGGTTTAGCTTTCGTACGAGTTTTCAATGGATAAAGAAGCGAATAGACCGAGTTATGTTTCAAACTGCACAAAAACGTGAAAAGCACGTCTATGGAGAGAGTTGAGCAATTCCAAAGCATGAAAGTGGACCGTTGCACTCCATTTATTGTTCTTAGAAGTCTAACTCGCAAATTTAGCTTTCGTACAAGGTTTCAATGGATAAAGAAGCGAATAGACCGAGTTATGTTTCAAATTGCACAAAAACTTGAAAAGCACGTCTATGGAGAGAGTTGAGCAATTCCAAAGCTTCAAAGTGGACCGTTGTACTCCATTGAGTGTTCTTAGAAGTGTAACTAGCTGGTTTAGCTTTCGTACGAGGTTTCAATGGATAAGGAAGTGAATAGACCGAGTTATGTTTCAAACTGTGCAAAAACGTGAAAAACACGTCTATGGAGAGAGTTGAGCAATTCCAAAGCATCAAAGTGGACCGTTGCACTCCATTTATTGTTCTTAAATGTCTAACTTGCAAATTTAGCTTTCGTACAAGGTTTCAATGGGTAAAGAAGCGAATCGACCGAGTTATGTTTCAAATTGCACAAAAACGTGAAAAGCACGTCTATGGAGAGAGTTGAGCAATTCCAAAGCTTCAAAGTGGACCGTTGTACTCCATTGAGTGTTCTTATAAGTGTAACTAGCTGGTTTAGCTTTCGTACGAGTTTTCAATGGATAAGGAAGCGAATAGACCGAGTTATGTTTCAAATTGCACAAAAACGTGAAAAGCACGTCTATGGAGAGAGTTGAGCAATTCCAAAGCATCAAAGTGGACCGTTGCACTCCATTTATTGTTCTTAGAAGTCTAACTTGCAAATTTAGCTGTCGTACAAGGTTTCAATGGATAAAGAAGCGAACAGACCGAGTTATGTTTCAAATTGCACAAAAACGTGAAAAGCATGTCTATGGAGAGAGTTGAGCAATTCCAAAGCTTCAAAGTGGACCGTTGTACTCCATTAAGTGTTCTTAGAAGTGTAACTAGCTGGTTTAGCTTTCGTACGAGTTTTCAATGGATAAAGAAGCGAATAGACCGAGTTATGTTTCAAACTGCACAAAAACGTGAAAAGCACGTCTATGGAGAGAGTTGAGCAATTCCAAAGCATCAAAGTGGATTGTTGCACTCCATTTATTGTTCATAGAAGTCTAACTTGCAAATTTAGCTGTCGTACAAGGTTTCAATGGATAAAGAAGCGAATCGACCGAGTTATGTTTCAAATTGCACAGAAACGTGAAAAGCACGTCTATGGAGAGAGTTGAGCAATTCCAAAGCATCAAAGTGGACCGTTGCACTCCATTTATTGTTCTTAGAAGTCTAACTTGCAAATTTAGCTGTCGTACAAGGTTTCAATGGATAAAGAAGCGAATAGACCGAGTTATGTTTCAAATTGCACAAAAACGTGAAAAGCATGTCTATGGAGAGAGTTGAGCAATTCCAAAGCTTCAAAGTGGACCGTTGTACTCCATTAAGTGTTCTTAGAAGTGTAACTAGCTGGTTTAGCTTTCGTACGAGTTTTCAATGGATAAAGAAGCGAATAGACCGAGTTATGTTTCAAACTGCACAAAAACGTGAAAAGCACGTCTATGGAGAGAGTTGAGCAATTCCAAAGCATGAAAGTGGACCGTTGCACTCCAGTTATTGTTCTTAGAAGTCTAACTCGCAAATTTAGCTTTCGTACAAGGTTTCAATGGATAAAGAAGCGAATAGACCGAGTTATGTTTCAAATTGCACAAAAACTTGAAAAGCACGTCTATGGAGAGAGTTGAGCAATTCCAAAGCTTCAAAGTGGACCGTTGTACTCCATTGAGTGTTCTTAGAAGTGTAACTAGCTGGTTTAGCTTTCATACGAGGTTTCAATGGATAAGGAAGTGAATAGACCGAGTTATGTTTCAAACTGTGCAAAAACGTGAAAAGCACGTCTATGGAGAGAGTTGAGCAATTCCAAAGCATCAAAGTGGACCGTTGCACTCCATTTATTGTTCTTAAATGTCTAACTTGCAAATTTAGCTTTCGTACAAGGTTTAAATGGGTAAAGAAGCGAATAGACCGAGTTATGTTTCAAATTGCACAAAAACGTGAAAAGCACGTCTATGGAGAGAGTTGAGCAATTCCAAAGCTTCAAAGTGGACCGTTGTACTCCATTGAGTGTTCTTAGAAGTGTAACTAGCTGGTTTAGCTTTCGTACGAGTTTTCAATGGATAAGGAAGCGAATAGACCGAGTTATGTTTCAAATTGCACAAAAACGTGAAAAGCACGTCTATGGAGAGAGTTGAGCAATTCCAAAGCATCAAAGTGGACCGTTGCACTCCATTTATTGTTCTTAGAAGTCTAACTTGCAAATTTAGCTGTCGTACAAGGTTTCAATGGATAAAGAAGCGAATAGACCGAGTTATGTTTCAAATTGCACAAAAACGTGAAAAGCATGTCTATGGAGAGAGTTGAGCAATTCCAAAGCTTCAAAGTGGACCGTTGTACTCCATTAAGTGTTCTTAGAAGTGTAACTAGCTGGTTTAGCTTTCGTACGAGTTTTCAATGGATAAAGAAGCGAATAGACCGAGTTATGTTTCAAACTGCACAAAAACGTGAAAAGCACGTCTATGGAGAGAGTTGAGCAATTCCAAAGCATCAAAGTGGATTGTTGCACTCCATTTATTGTTCATAGAAGTCTAACTTGCAAATTTAGCTGTCGTACAAGGTTTCAATGGATAAAGAAGCGAATCGACCGAGTTATGTTTCAAATTGCACTGAAACGTGAAAAGCACGTCAATGGAGAGAGTTGAGCAATTCCAAAGCTTCAAAGTGGGCCGTTATGCTCCATTGAGTGTTCTTAGAAGTGTAACTAGCTGTTTTAGCTTTTGTACAACGTTTCGTTAGGTAAAGATGCGAATAGACCAAGTTATTTTTCAAATTGCACAAAAACGAGAAAAGCACGTCTATGGCGAGAGTTGAGCAATTCCAAAGCATCAAAGTGGATTGTTGCACTCCATTTATTGTTCTTAGAAGTCTAACTTGCAAATTTAGCTTTCGTACAAGGTTTCAATAGGTAAAGAAGCGAATAGACCGAGTTATGTTTCAAATTGCACAAAAACGTGAAAAGCACGTCTATGGAGAGAGTTGAGCAATTCCAAAGCTTCAAAGTGGACCGTTGTACTCCATTGAGTGTTCTTAGCAGTGTAACTAGCTGGTTTAGCTCTTGTACAATGTTTCCTTAGATAAAGATGCGAGTAGACCACGTTATCTTTCAAATTGCACAAAAAGTGAAAAGAACATTTATGGAGAGAGTTGAGGAATCCAAATCTTAAAAGTGGACCATTATACTCCATTGAGTGTTCTTAGAAGTGCAACTAGCTGGTTTAGCTTTCGTACAATGTTTCGTTACATAAAGATACGAATAGACGAAATTATGTTTCAAATTGCACAAAAACGAGAAAAGCACGTCTATGGAGAGAGTTGAGCAATTCCAAAGCATCAAAGCGGACCGTTGCACTGCATTTATGGTTCTTAGAAGTTTAACTTGCAAATTTAGCTTTCGTTCAAGGTTTCAATAGGTAAAGAAGCGAATAGACCGAGTTATGTCTCAAATTGCACAAAAACGTGAAAAGCACGTCTATGGAGAGAGTTGAGCAATTCCAAAGCTTCAAAGTGGACCGTTGTACTCGATTGAGTGTTCTTAGATGTGTAACTAGCTGGTTTAGCTTTCGTACGAGGTTTCAATGGATAAAGAAGTGAATAGACCGAGTTATGTTTCAAACTGCGTAAAAACGTGAAAAGCACGTCTATGGAGAGAGTTGAGCAATTCCCAAGCATCAAAGTGGACCGTTGCACTCCATTTATTGTTCTTAGAAGTCTAACTTGCAAATTTAGCTATCGTACAAGGTTTCAATGGGTAAAGAAGCGAATAGACCGAGTTATGTTTCAAATTGCACAAAAACGTGAAAAGCACGTCTATGGAGAGAGTTGAGCAATTCCAAAGCTTCAAAGTGGACCGTTGTACTCCATTGAGTGTTCTTAGAAGTGTAACTAGCTGGTTTAGCTTTCGTACGAGTTTTCAATGGATAAAGAAGCGAATAGACCAAGTTATGTTTCAAACTACACAAAAACGTGAAAAGCATGTCTATGGAGAGAGTTGAGCAATTCCAAAGCATCAAAGTGGACCGTTGCACTCCATTTATTGTTCTTAGAAGTCTTACGTGCAAATTTAGCTTTCGTACAAGGTTTCAATAGGTATAGAAGCGAATAGACCGAGTTTTGTTTCAAATTGCATAAAACATGAAAAGCACGTCTATGGAGAGAGTTGAGCAATTCCAAAGCTTCAAACTGGACCGTTGTACTCCATTGAGTGTTCTTAGAAGTTTAACTAGCTGGTTTAGCTTTCGTATGAGTTTTCAATGGATAAAGAAGCGAATAGACCAAGTTATGTTTCAAACTGCACAAAAACGTGAAAAGCACGTCTATGGAGAGAGTTGAGCAATTCCAAAGTATCAAAGTGGACCGTTGCACTCCATTTATTGTTCTTAGAAGTCTAACTTGCAGATTTAGCTGTCGTACAAGGTTTCAATGGATAAAGAAGCGAATAGACCGAGTTATGTTTCAAATTGCACAGAAACGTGAAAAGCACATCAATGGAGAGAGTTGAGCAATTCCAAAGCTTCAAAGTGGGCCGTTATGCTCCATTGAGTGTTCTTAGAAGGGTAACTAGATGGTTTAGCTTTTGTACAGCGTTTCGTTAGGTAAACATGCGAATAGACCAAGTTATGTTTCAAATTGCACAAAAACGAGAAAAGCACGTCTATGGAGAGAGTTGAGCAATTTCAAAGCATCAAAGTGGACCGTTGCACTGCATTTATTGTTCTTAGAAGTCTAACTTGCAAATTTAGCTTTCGTACAAGGTTTCAATGGATAAAGAAGCGAATAGACCGAGTTATGTTTCAAATTGCACAAAAAGGTGAAAAGCACGTTAATGGAGAGAGTTGAGCAATTCCAAAGCTTCAAAGTGGGCCGTTATGCTCCATTGAGTGTTCTTAGCAGTGTAACTAGCTGGTTTAGCTTTTGTACAACGTTTCGTTAGGTAAAGAAGCGAATAGACCGAGTTATGTTTCAAATTGCACAAAAACGTGAAAAGCACGCCAATGGAGAGAGTTGAGCAATTCCAAAGCTTCAAAGTGGGCCGTTATGCTCCATTGAGTGTTCTTAGCAGTGTAACTAGCTGGTTTAGCTTTTGTACAATGTTTCGTTAGATAAAGATGCGAATAGACCACGTTATCTTTCAAATTGCACAAAAAGTGAAAAGCACATTTATGGAGAGAGTTGAGCAATCCAAAGCTTCAAAGTGGACCGTTATACTCCATTGAGTGTTCTTAGAAGTGCAACTAGCTGGTTTAGCTTTCGTACAATGTTTCGTTACATAAAGATGTGAATAGACGAAATTATGTTTCAAATTGCACAAAAATGAGAAAAGCACGTCTATGGAGAGAGTTGAGCAATTTCAAAGCATCAAAGTGGACCGTTGCACTCCATTTATTGTTCTTAGAAGTCTAACTTGCAAATTTAGCTTTCGTACAAGGTTTCAAAGGATAAAGAAGCGAATAGACCGAGTTATGTTTCAAATTGCACAAAAACGTGAAAAGCATGTCTATGGATAGTGTTGAGCAATTCCAAAGCTTCAAAGTGGGCCGTTATGCTCCATTGAGTGTTCTTAGAAGTGTAACTAGCTGGTTTAGCTTTTGTACAACGTTTCGTTAGGTAAAGATGTGAATAGACCAAGTTATGTTTCAAATTGCAAAAAAATGAGAAAAGCACGTCTATGGAGAGAGTTGAGCAATTTCAAAGCATCAAAGTGGACCGTTGCACTCCATTTATTGTTCTTAGAAGTCTAACTTGCAAATTTAGCTTTCGTACAAGGTTTCAATGGATAAAGAAGCGAATAGACCGAGTTATGTTTCAAATTGCACAAAAACGTGAAAAGCACGTCAATGGAGAGAGTTGAGCAATTCCAAAGCTTCAAAGTGGGCCGTTATGCTCCATTGAGTGTTCTTAGCAGTGTAACTAGCTGGTTTAGCTTTTGTACAACGTTTCGTTAGATAAAGATGCGAATTGACCACGTTATCTTTCAAATTCCACAAAAAGTGAAAAGCACATTTATGGAGAGAGTTGAGCAATCCAAAGCTTCAAAGTGGACCGTTATACTCCATTGAGTGTTCTTAGATGTGCAACTAGCTGGTTTAGCTTTCGTACAATGTTTCGTTACATAAAGATACGAATAGACGAAATTATGTTTCAAATTGCACAAAAACGAGAAAAGCACGTCTATGGAGAGAGTTGAGCAATTCCAAAGCATCAAAGCGGACTGTTGCACTGCATTTATTGTTCTTAGAAGTCTAACTTGCAAATTTAGCTTTCGTTCAAGGTTTCAATAGGTAAAGAAGCGAATAGACCGAGTTATGTCTCAAATTGCACAAAAACGTGAAAAGCACGTCTATGGAGAGAGTTGAGCAATTCCAAAGCTTCAAAGTGGACCGTTGTACTCGATTGAGTGTTCTTAGAAGTGTAACTAGCTGGTTTAGCTTTCGTACGAGGTTTCAATGGATAAAGAAGTGAATAGACCGAGTTATGTTTCAAACTGCGTAAAAACGTGAAAAGCACGTCTATGGAGAGAGTTGAGCAATTCCAAAGCATCAAAGTGGACCGTTGCACTCCATTTATTGTTCTTAGAAGTCTAACTTGCAAATTTAGCTATCGTACAAGGTTTCAATGGGTAAAGAAGCGAATAGACCGAGTTATGTTTCAAATTGCATAAAAACGTGAAAAGCACGTCTATGGAGAGAGTTGAGCAATTCCAAAGCTTCAAAGTAGACCGTTGTACTCCATTGAGTGTTCTTAGAAGTGTAACTAGCTGGTTTAGCTTTCGTACGAGTTTTCAATGGATAAAGAAGCGAATAGACCGAGTTATGTTTCAAACTACACAAAAACGTGAAAAGCACGTCTATGGAGAGAGTTGAGCAATTCCAAAGCATCAAAGTGGACCGTTGCACTCCATTTATTGTTCTTAGAAGTCTTACTTGCAAATTTAGCTTTCGTACAAGGTTTCAATAGGTATAGAAGCGAATAGACCGAGTTTTGTTTCAAATTGCATAAAACATGAAAAGCACGTCTATGGAGAGAGTTGAGCAATTCCAAAGCTTCAAACTGGACCGTTGTACTCCATTGAGTGTTCTTAGAAGTGTAACTAGCTGGTTTAGCTTTCGTATGAGTTTTCAATGGATAAAGAAGCGAATAGACCAAGTTATGTTTCAAACTGCACAAAAACGTGAAAAGCACGTCTATGGAGAGAGTTGAGCAATTCCAAAGCATCAAAGTGGACCGTTGCACTCCATTTATTGTTCTTAGAAGTCTAACTTGCAGATTTAGCTGTCGTACAAGGTTTCAATGGATAAAGAAGCGAATAGACCGAGTTATGTTTCAAATTGCACAGAAACGTGAAAAGCACATCAATGGAGAGAGTTGAGCAATTCCAAAGCTTCAAAGTGGGCCGTTATGCTCCATTGAGTGTTCTTAGAAGGGTAACTAGATGGTTTAGCTTTTGTACAGCGTTTCGTTAGGTAAACATGCGAATAGACCAAGTTATGTTTCAAATTACACAAAAACGAGAAAAGCACGTCTATGGAGAGAGTTGAGCAATTTCAAAGCATCAAAGTGGACCGTTGCACTGCATTTATTGTTCTTAGAAGTCTAACTTGCAAATTTAGCTTTCGTACAAGGTTTCAATGGATAAAGAAGCGAATAGACCGAGTTATGTTTCAAAATGCACAAAAAGGTGAAAAGCACGTTAATGGAGAGAGTTGAGCAATTCCAAAGCTTCAAAGTGGGCCGTTATGCTCCATTGAGTGTTCTTAGCAGTGTAACTAGCTGGTTTAGCTTTTGTACAATGTTTCATTAGGTAAAGAAGCGAATAGACCGAGTTATGTTTCAAATTGCACAAAAAAGTGAAAAGCACGCCAATGGAGAGAGTTGAGCAATTCCAAAGCTTCAAAGTGGGCCGTTATGCTCCATTGAGTGTTCTTAGCGGTGTAACTAGCTGGTTTAGCTTTTGTACAATGTTTCGTTAGATAAAGATGCGAATAGACCACGTTATCTTTCAAATTGCACAAAAAGTGAAAAGCACATTTATGGAGAGAGTTGAGCAATCCAAAGCTTCAAAGTGGACCGTTATACTCCATTGAGTGTTCTTAGAAGTGCAACTAGCTTGCTATTTAGCTTTCGTACAGTGTTTCAGTTACATAAAGATGCGAATAGACCGAAATTATGTTTCAAACTTGCACAAAAACGAGAAAAGCACGTCTATGGAGAGAGTTGAGCAATTCCAAATCATTCAAAGTGGACCGTTGCACTCCATTTATTGTTCTTAGAAGTCTAACTTGCTAATTTAGCTTTCGTACAATGTTTCAATGGATAAAGAAGCGAATAGACCGAGTTATGTTTCAAATTGCACAAAAACGTGAAAAGCACGTCAATGGAGAGAGTTGAGCAATTCCAAAGCTTCAAAGTGGGACCGTTATGCTCCATTGAGTGTTCTTAGCAGTGTACTAGCTTGCTATTTAGCTTTTGTACAACGTTTCAGTTAGATAAAGATGCGAATTAGACCTACGTTATCTTTCAAACTTCCACAAAAAGTGAAAAGCACATTCTATGGAGAGAGTTGAGCAATCCAAAGCTTCAAAGTGGACCGTTATACTCCATTGAGTGTTCTTAGAAGTGCAACTAGCTGGTTTAGCTTTCGTACAGTGTTTCGTTACATAAAGATGCGAATAGACGAAATTATGTTTCAAATTGCACAAAAACGAGAAAAGCACGTCTATGGAGAGAGTTGAGCAATTTCAAAGCATCAAAGTGGACAGTTGCACTGCATTTATTGTTCTTAGAAGTCTAACTTGCAAATTTAGCTTTCGTACAAGGTTTCAATGGATAAAGAAGCGAATAGACCGAGTTATGTTTCAAATTGCACAAAAAGGTGAAAAGCACGTTAATGGAGAGAGTTGAGCAATTCCAAAGCTTCAAAGTGGGCCGTTATGCTCCATTGAGTGTTCTTAGCAGTGTAACTAGCTGGTTTAGCTTTTGTACAACGTTTCGTTAGGTAAAGAAGCGAATAGACCGAGTTATGTTTCAAATTGCACAAAAACGTGAAAAGCACGCCAATGGAGAGAGTTGAGCAATTCCAAAGCTTCAAAGTGGGCCGTTATGCTCCATTGAGTGTTCTTAGCAGTGTAACTAGCTGGTTTAGCTTTTGTACAATGTTTCGTTAGATAAAGATGCGAATAGACCACGTTATCTTTCAAATTGCACAAAAAGTGAAAAGCACATTTATGGAGAGAGTTGAGCAATCCAAAGCTTCAAAGTGGACCGTTATACTCCATTGAGTGTTCTTAGAAGTGCAACTAGCTGGTTTAGCTTTCGTACAATGTTTCGTTACATAAAGATGTGAATAGACGAAATTATGTTTCAAATTGCACAAAAATGAGAAAAGCACGTCTATGGAGAGAGTTGAGCAATTTCAAAGCATCAAAGTGGACCGTTGCACTCCATTTATTGTTCTTAGAAGTCTAACTTGCAAATTTAGCTTTCGTACAAGGTTTCAAAGGATAAAGAAGCGAATAGACCGAGTTATGTTTCAAATTGCACAAAAACGTGAAAAGCATGTCTATGGATAGTGTTGAGCAATTCCAAAGCTTCAAAGTGGGCCGTTATGCTCCATTGAGTGTTCTTAGAAGTGTAACTAGCTGGTTTAGCTTTTGTACAACGTTTCGTTAGGTAAAGATGCGAATAGACCAAGTTATGTTTCAAATTGCAAAAAAATGAGAAAAGCACGTCTATGGAGAGAGTTGAGCAATTTCAAAGCATCAAAGTGGACCGTTGCACTCCATTTATTGTTCTTAGAAGTCTAACTTGCAAATTTAGCTTTCGTACAAGGTTTCAATGGATAAAGAAGCGAATAGACCGAGTTATGTTTCAAATTGCACAAAAACGTGAAAAGCACGTCAATGGAGAGAGTTGAGCAATTCCAAAGCTTCAAAGTGGGCCGTTATGCTCCATTTAGTGTTCTTAGCTGTGTAACTAGCTGGTTTAGCTTTTGTACAACGTTTCGTTAGATAAAGATGCGAATTGACCACGTTATCTTTCAAATTCCACAAAAAGTGAAAAGCACACTTATGGAGAGAGTTGAGCAATCCAAAGCTTCAAAGTGGACCGTTATACTCCATTGAGTGTTCTTAGAAGTGCAACTAGCTGGTTTAGCTTTCGTACAGTGTTTCGTTACATAAAGATGCGAATTGACGAAATTATGTTTCAAATTGCACAAAAACGAGAAAAGCACGTCTATGGAGAGAGTTGAGCAATTCCAAAGCATCAAAATGGACCGTTGCACTCCATTTATTGTTCTTAGAAGTCTCACTTGCAAATTTAGCTTTCGTACAAGGTTTCAATGGATAAAGAAGCGAATAGACCGAGTTATGTTTCAAATTGCACAAAAACTTGAAAAGCACGTCAATGGAGAGAGTTGAGCAATTCCAAAGCTTCAAAGTGGACCGTTATGCTCCATTGAGTGTTCTTAGAAGTGTAACTAGCTGGTTTAGCTTTTGTACAACGTTTCGTTAGGTAAAGAAGCGAATAGAGCGAGTTATGTTTCAAATTGCACAAAAACGTGAAAAGCGCGTCAATGGAGAGAGTTGAGCAATTCCAAAGCTTCAAAGTGGGCCGTTATGCTCCATTGAGTGTTCTTAGCAGTGTAACTACCTGGTTTAGTTTTTGTACAATGTTTCGTTAGATAAAGATGCGAATAGACCACGTTATCTTTCAAATTGTACAAAAAGTGCAAAGCACATTTATGGAGAGAGTTGAGCAATCCAAAGCTTCAAAGTGGACCGTTATACTCCATTGAGTGTTCTTAGAAGTGCAACTAGCTGGTTTAGTTTTCGTACAATGTTTCATTACATAAAGATGCAAATAGACGAAATTATGTTTCAAATTGCACAAAAACGAGAAAAGCACGTCTATGGAGAGAGTTGAGCAATTCCAAAGCTTCAAAGTGGACCGTTGTACTCCATTGAGTGTTCTTAAAAGTGTAACTAGCTGGTTTAGCTTTCGTAGGAGGTTTCGGTGGATAAAGAAGCGAATAGACCGAGTTATGTTTCAAACTGCACAAAAACGTGAAAAGCACGTCTGTGGAGAGAGTTGAGCAATTCCAAAGCATCAAAGTGGACCGTTGCACTCCATTTATTGTTCTTAGAAGTCTAACTTGCAAATTTAGCTTTCGTACAAGGTTTTAATGGGTAATGAAGCGAATAGGCCGAGTTATGTTTCAAAATTGCACCAAAACGTGAAAAGCACGTCTATGGAGAGAGTTGAGCAATTCCAAAGCTTCAAAGTGGACCGTTGTACTCCATTAAGTGTTCTTAGAAGTGTAACTAGCTGGTTTAGCTTTCGTACGAGTTTTCAATGGATAAAGAAGCGAATAGACCGAGTTATGTTTCAAACTGCACAAAAACATGAAAAGCACGTCTATGGAGAGAGTTGAGCAATTCCAAAGCATCAAAGTGGACCGTTGCACTCCATTTATTGTTCTTAGAAGTCTAACTTGCAGATTTAGCTGTCGTACAAGGTTTCAATGGATAAAGAAGCGAATAGACCGAGTTATGTTTCAAATTGCACAGAAACGTGAAAAGCACATCAATGGAGAGAGTTGAGCAATTCCAAAGCTTCAAAGTGGGCCGTTATGCTCCATTGAGTGTTCTTAGAAGGGTAACTAGATGGTTTAGCTTTTGTACAACGTTTCGTTAGGTAAAGATGCGAATAGACCACGTTATCTTTCCAATTCCACAAAAAGTAAAAAGCACATTTATGGAGAGAGTTGAGCAATCCAAAGCTTCAAAGTGGACCGTTGTACTCCATTGAGTGTTCTTAGAAGTGTAACTAGCTGGTTTAGCTTTCGTAGGAGGTTTCAGTGGATAAAGAAGCGAATAGATCGAGTTATGTTTCAAACTGCACAAAAACGTGAAAAGCACGTCTGTGGAGAGAGTTGAGCAATTCCAAAGCATCAAAGTGGACCGTTGCACTCCATTTATTGTTCTTAGAAGTCTAACTTGCCAATTTAGCTTTCGTACAAGGTTTTAAGGGGTAATGAAGCGAATAGGCCGAGTTATGTTTCAAATTGCACAAAAACGTGAAAAGCACGTCTATGGAGAGAGTTGAGCAATTCCAAAGCTTCAAAGTGGACCGTTGTACTCCATTAAGTGTTCTTAGAAGTGTAACTAGCTGGTTTAGCTTTCGTACGAGTTTTCAATGGATAAAGAAGCGAATAGACCGAGTTATGTTTCAAACTGCACAAAAACATGAAAAGCACGTCTATGGAGAGAGTTGAGCAATTCCAAAGCATCAAAGTGGACCGTTGCATTCCATTTATTGTTCTTAGAAGTCTAACTTGCAGATTTAGCTGTCGTACAAGGTTTCAATGGATAAAGAAGCGAATAGACCGAGTTATGTTTCAAATTGCACAGAAACGTGAAAAGCACATCAATGGAGAGAGTTGAGCAATTCCAAAGCTTCAAAGTGGGCCGTTATGCTCCATTGAGTGTTCTTAGAAGGGTAACTAGATGGTTTAGCTTTTGTACAACGTTTCGTTAGGTAAAGATGCGAATAGACCACGTTATCTTTCAAATTCCACAAAAAGTAAAAAGCACATTTATGGAGAGAGTTGAGCAATCCAAAGCTTCAAAGTGGACCGTTATACTCCATTGAGTGTTCTTAGAAGTGCAACTAGCTGGTTTAGCTTTCGTACAATGTTTCGTTACATAAAGATGCGAATAGACGAAATTATGTTTCAAATTGCACAAAAACGAGAAAAGTACGTCTATGGAGAGAGTTGAGCAATTCCAAAGCATCAAAATGGACCGTTGCACTCCATTTATTGTTCTTAGAAGTCTCACTTGCAAATTTAGCTTTCGTACAAGGTTTCAATGGATAAAGAAGCGAATAGACCGAGTTATGTTTCAAATTGCACAAAAACTTGAAAAGCACGTCAATGGAGAGAGTTGAGCAATTCCAAAGCTTCAAAGTGGGCCGTTATGCTCCATTGAGTGTTCTTAGCAGTGTAACTAGCTGGTTTAGCTTTTGTACAATGTTTCGTTAGATAAAGATGCGAATAGACCACGTTATCTTTCAAATTCCACAAAAAATGAAAAGCACATTTATGGAGAGAGTTGAGCAATCCAAAGCTTCAAAGTGGACCGTTATACTCCATTGAGTGTTCTTAGAAGTGCAACTAGCTGGTTTAGCTTTCGTACAGTGTTTCGTTACATAAAGATGCGAATAGACGAAATTATGTTTCAAATTGCACAAAAACGAGAAAAGCACGTCTATGGAGAGAGTTGAGCAATTCCAAAGCATCAAAATGGACCGTTGCACTCCATTTATTGTTCTTAGAAGTCTCACTTGCAAATTTAGCTTTCGTACAAGGTTTCAATGGATAAAGAAGCGAATAGACCGAGTTATGTTTCAAATTGCACAAAAACTTGAAAAGCACGTCAATGGAGAGAGTTGAGCAATTCCAAAGCTTCAAAGTGGACCATTATGCTCCATTGAGTGTTCTTAGAAGTGTAACTAGCTGGTTTAGCTGTTGTACAACGTTTCGTTAGGTAAAGAAGCGAATAGACCGAGTTATGTTTCAAATTGCACAAAAACGTGAAAAGCGTGTCAATGGAGAGAGTTGAGCAATTCCAAAGCTTCAAAGTGGGCCGTTATGCTCCATTGAGTGTTCTTAGCAGTGTAACTACCTGGTTTAGTTTTTGTACAATGTTTCGTTAGATAAAGATGCGAATAGACCACGTTATCTTTCAAATTGTACAAAAAGTGCAAAGCACATTTATGGAGAGAGTTGAGCAATCCAAAGCTTCAAAGTGGACCGTTATACTCCATTGAGTGTTCTTAGAAGTGCAACTAGCTGGTTTAGCTTTCGTACAATGTTTCATTACATAAAGATGCAAATAGACGTAATTATGTTTCAAATTGCACAAAAACGAGAAAAGCACGTCTATGGAGAGAGTTGAGCAATTCCAAAGCTTCAAAGTGGACCGTTGTACTCCATTGAGTGTTCTTAGAAGTGTAACTAGCTGGTTTAGCTTTCGTAGGAGGTTTCAGTGGATAAAGAAGCGAATAGACCGAGTTATGTTTCAAACTGCACAAAAACGTGAAAAGCACGTCTGTGGAGAGAGTTGAGCAATTCCAAAGCATCAAAGTGGACCGTTGCACTCCATTTATTGTTCTTAGAAGTCTAACTTGCAAATTTAGCTTTCGTACAAGGTTTTAATGGGTAATGAAGCGAATAGGCCGAGTTATGTTTCAAATTGCACCAAAACGTGAAAAGCACGTCTATGGAGAGAGTTGAGCAATTCCAAAGCTTCAAAGTGGACCGCTGTACTCCATTAAGTGTTCTTAGAAGTGTAACTAGCTGGTTTAGCTTTCGTACGAGTTTTCAATGGATAAAGAAGCGAATAGACCGAGTTATGTTTCAAACTGCACAAAAACATGAAAAGCACGTCTATGGAGAGAGTTGAGCAATTCCAAAGCATCAAAGTGGACCGTTGCACTCCATTTATTGTTCTTAGAAGTCTAACTTGCAGATTTAGCTGTCGTACAAGGTTTCAATGGATAAAGAAGCGAATAGACCGAGTTATGTTTCAAATTGCACAGAAACGTGAAAAGCACATCAATGGAGAGAGTTGAGCAATTCCAAAGCTTCAAAGTGGGCCGTTATGCTCCATTGAGTGTTCTTAGAAGGGTAACTAGATGGTTTAGCTTTTGTACAATGTTTCGTTAGGTAAAGATGCGAATAGACCACGTTATCTTTCAAATTCCACAAAAAGTAAAAAGCACATTTATGGAGAGAGTTGAGCAATCCAAAGCTTCAAAGTGGACCGTTGTACTCCATTGAGTGTTCTTAGAAGTGTAACTAGCTGGTTTAGCTTTCGTAGGAGGTTTCAGTGGATAAAGAAGCGAATAGACCGAGTTATGTTTCAAACTGCACAAAAACGTGAAAAGCACGTCTGTGGAGAGAGTTGAGCAATTCCAAAGCATCAAAGTGGACCGTTGCACTCCATTTATTGTTCTTAGAAGTCTAACTTGCAAATTTAGCTTTCGTACAAGGTTTTAATGGGTAATGAAGCGAATAGGCCGAGTTATGTTTCAAATTGCACCAAAACGTGAAAAGCACGTCTATGGAGAGAGTTGAGCAATTCCAAAGCTTCAAAGTGGACCGTTGTACTCCATTAAGTGTTCTTAGAAGTGTAACTAGCTGGTTTAGCTTTCGTACGAGTTTTCAATGGATAAAGAAGCGAATAGACCGAGTTATGTTTCAAACTGCACAAAAACATGAAAAGCACGTCTATGGAGAGAGTTGAGCAATTCCAAAGCATCAAAGTGGACCGTTGCACTCCATTTATTGTTCTTAGAAGTCTAACTTGCAGATTTAGCTGTCGTACAAGGTTTCAATGGATAAAGAAGCGAATAGACCGAGTTATGTTTCAAATTGCACAGAAACGTGAAAAGCACATCAATGGAGAGAGTTGAGCAATTCCAAAGCTTCAAAGTGGGCCGTTATGCTCCATTGAGTGTTCTTAGAAGGGTAACTAGATGGTTTAGCTTTTGTACAACGTTTCGTTAGGTAAAGATGCGAATAGACCACGTTATCTTTCAAATTCCACAAAAAGTAAAAAGCACATTTATGGAGAGAGTTGAGCAATCCAAAGCTTCAAAGTGGACCGTTATACTCCATTGAGTGTTCTTAGAAGTGCAACTAGCTGGTTTAGCTTTCGTACAATGTTTCATTACATAAAGATGCAAATAGACGTAATTATGTTTCAAATTGCACAAAAACGAGAAAAGCACGTCTATGGAGAGAGTTGAGCAATTCCAAAGCTTCAAAGTGGACCGTTGTACTCCATTGAGTGTTCTTAGAAGTGTAACTAGCTGGTTTAGCTTTCGTAGGAGGTTTCAGTGGATAAAGAAGCGAATAGACCGAGTTATGTTTCAAACTGCACAAAAACGTGAAAAGCACGTCTGTGGAGAGAGTTGAGCAATTCCAAAGCATCAAAGTGGACCGTTGCACTCCATTTATTGTTCTTAGAAGTCTAACTTGCAAATTTAGCTTTCGTACAAGGTTTTAATGGGTAATGAAGCGAATAGGCCGAGTTATGTTTCAAATTGCACCAAAACGTGAAAAGCACGTCTATGGAGAGAGTTGAGCAATTCCAAAGCTTCAAAGTGGACCGTTGTACTCCATTAAGTGTTCTTAGAAGTGTAACTAGCTGGTTTAGCTTTCGTACGAGTTTTCAATGGATAAAGAAGCGAATAGACCGAGTTATGTTTCAAACTGCACAAAAACATGAAAAGCACGTCTATGGAGAGAGTTGAGCAATTCCAAAGCATCAAAGTGGACCGTTGCACTCCATTTATTGTTCTTAGAAGTCTAACTTGCAGATTTAGCTGTCGTACAAGGTTTCAATGGATAAAGAAGCGAATAGACCGAGTTATGTTTCAAATTGCACAGAAACGTGAAAAGCACATCAATGGAGAGAGTTGAGCAATTCCAAAGCTTCAAAGTGGGCCGTTATGCTCCATTGAGTGTTCTTAGAAGGGTAACTAGATGGTTTAGCTTTTGTACAACGTTTCGTTAGGTAAAGATGCGAATAGACCACGTTATCTTTCAAATTCCACAAAAAGTAAAAAGCACATTTATGGAGAGAGTTGAGCAATCCAAAGCTTCAAAGTGGACCGTTGTACTCCATTGAGTGTTCTTAGAAGTGTAACTAGCTGGTTTAGCTTTCGTAGGAGGTTTCAGTGGATAAAGAAGCGAATAGACCGAGTTATGTTTCAAACTGCACAAAAACGTGAAAAGCACGTCTGTGGAGAGAGTTGAGCAATTCCAAAGCATCAAAGTGGACCGTTGCACTCCATTTATTGTTCTTAGAAGTCTAACTTGCAAATTTAGCTTTCGTACAAGGTTTTAATGGGTAATGAAGCGAATAGGCCGAGTTATGTTTCAAATTGCACCAAAACGTGAAAAGCACGTCTATGGAGAGAGTTGAGCAATTCCAAAGCTTCAGAGTGGACCGTTGTACTCCATTAAGTGTTCTTAGAAGTGTAACTAGCTGGTTTAGCTTTCGTACGAGTTTTCAATGGATAAAGAAGCGAATAGACCGAGTTATGTTTCAAACTGCACAAAAACATGAAAAGCACGTCTATGGAGAGAGTTGAGCAATTCCAAAGCATCAAAGTGGACCGTTGCACTCCATTTATTGTTCTTAGAAGTCTCACTTGCAAATTTAGCTGTCGTACAAGGTTTCAATGGATAAAGAAGCGAATAGACCGAGTTATGTTTCAAATTGCACAGAAACGTGAAAAGCACATCAATGGAGAGAGTTGAGCAATTCCAAAGCTTCAAAGTGGGCCGTTATGCTCCATTGAGTGTTCTTAGAAGGGTAACTAGATGGTTTAGCTTTTGTACAACGTTTCGTTAGGTAAAGATGCGAATAGACCACGTTATCTTTCAAATTCCACAAAAAGTAAAAAGCACATTTATGGAGAGAGTTGAGCAATCCAAAGCTTCAAAGTGGACCGTTATACTCCATTGAGTGTTCTTAGAAGTGCAACTAGCTGGTTTAGCTTTCGTACAATGTTTCGTTACATAAAGATGCGAATAGACGAAATTATGTTTCAAATTGCACAAAAACGAGAAAAGTACGTCTATGGAGAGAGTTGAGCAATTCCAAAGCATCAAAATGGACCGTTGCACTCCATTTATTGTTCTTAGAAGTCTCACTTGCAAATTTAGCTTTCGTACAAGGTTTCAATGGATAAAGAAGCGAATAGACCGAGTTATGTTTCAAATTGCACAAAAACTTGAAAAGCACGTCAATGGAGAGAGTTGAGCAATTCCAAAGCTTCAAAGTGGGCCGCTATGCTCCATTGAGTGTTCTTAGCAGTGTAACTAGCTGGTTTAGCTTTTGTACAATGTTTCGTTAGATAAAGATGCGAATAGACCACGTTATCTTTCAAATTCCACAAAAAGTGAAAAGCACATTTATGGAGAGAGTTGAGCAATCCAAAGCTTCAAAGTGGACCGTTATACTCCATTGAGTGTTCTTAGAAGTGCAACTAGCTGGTTTAGCTTTCGTACAGTGTTTCGTTACATAAAGATGCGAATAGACGAAATTATGTTTCAAATTGCACAAAAACGAGAAAAGCACGTCTATGGAGAGAGTTGAGCAATTCCAAAGCATCAAAATGGACCGTTGCACTCCATTTACTGTTCTTAGAAGTCTCACTTGCAAATTTAGCTTTCGTACAAGGTTTCAATGGATAAAGAAGCGAATAGACCGAGTTATGTTTCAAATTGCACAAAAACTTGAAAAGCACGTCAATGGAGAGAGTTGAGCAATTCCAAAGCTTCAAAGTGGACCATTATGCTCCATTGAGTGTTCTTAGAAGTGTAACTAGCTGGTTTAGCTGTTGTACAACGTTTCGTTAGGTAAAGAAGCGAATAGACCGAGTTATGTTTCAAATTGCACAAAAACGTGAAAAGCGTGTCAATGGAGAGAGTTGAGCAATTCCAAAGCTTCAAAGTGGGCCGTTATGCTCCATTGAGTGTTCTTAGCAGTGTAACTACCTGGTTTAGTTTTTGTACAATGTTTCGTTAGATAAAGATGCGAATAGACCACGTTATCTTTCAAATTGCACAAAAAGTGCAAAGCACATTTATGGAGAGAGTTGAGCAATCCAAAGCTTCAAAGTGGACCGTTATACTCCATTGAGTGTTCTTAGAAGTGCAACTAGCTGGTTTAGCTTTCGTACAATGTTTCATTACATAAAGATGCGAATAGACGAAATTATGTTTCAAATTGCACAAAACGAGAAAAGCACGTCTATGGAGAGAGTTGAGCAATTCCAAAGCTTCAAAGTGGACCGTTGTACTCCATTGAGTGTTCTTAGAAGTGTAACTAGCTGGTTTAGCTTTCGTACGAGGTTTCAATGGATAAAGAAGCGAATAGACCGAGTTATGTTTCAAACTGCACAAAAACGTGAAAAGCACGTCCATGGAGAGAGTTGAGCAAATCCAAAGCTTCAAAGTGGACCGTTGTACTCCATTAAGTGTTCTTAGAAGTGTAACTTGCTGGTTTAGCTTTCGTATGAGTTTTCAATGGATAAAGAAGCGACTAGACCGAGTTATGTTTCAAACTGCACAAAAACGTGAAAAGCACGTCTATGGAGAGAGTTGAGCAATTCCAAAGCATCAAAGTGGACCGTTGCACTCCATTTATTGTTCTTAGAAGTCTAACTTGCAGATTTAGCTGTCGTACAAGGTTTCAATGGATAAAGAAGCGAATAGACCGAGTTATGTTTCAAATTACACAGAAACGTGAAAAGCACATCAATGGAGAGAGTTGAGCAATTCCAAAGCTTCAAAGTGGGCCGTTATGCTCCATTGAGTGTTCTTAGAAGGGTAACTAGATGGTTTAGCTTTTGTACAACGTTTCGTTAGGTAAAGATGCGAATAGACCAAGTTATGTTTCAAATTGCACAAAAATGAGAAAAGCACGTCTATGGAGAGAGTTGAGCAATTCCAAAGCATCAAAGCGGACCGTTGCACTCCATTTATTGTTCTTAGAAGTCTAACTCGCAAATTTAGCTTTCGTACAAGGTTTCAATAGGTAAAGAAGCGAATAGACCGAGTTATGTTTCAAATTGCACAAAAACGTGAAAAGCACGTCTATGGAGAGAGTTGAGCAATTCCAAAGCTTCAAAGTGGACCGTTGTACGCCATTGAGTTTTCTTAGAAGTGTAGCTAGCTGGTTTAGCTTTCGTACGAGTTTTCAATGGATAAAGAAGCGAATAGACCGAGTTATGTTTCAAACTCCACAAAAACGTGAAAAGCACGTCAATGGAGAGAGTTGAGCAATTCCAAAGCTTCAAAGTGGGCTGTTATGCTACATTGAGTGTTCTTAGAAGTGTAACTAGCTTGTTTAGCTTTTGTACAATATTTCGTTAGGTAAAGATGCGAATAGACGAAGTTATGTTTCAAATTGCACAAAAACGAGAAAAGCATGTCTATGGAGAGAGTTGAGCAATTCCAAAGCATCAAAGTGGACCGTTGCACTCCATTTATTGTTCTTAGAAGTCTAACTTGCAAATTTAGCTGTCGTACAAGGTTTCAATGGATAAAGAAGCGAATAGACCGAGTTATGTTCCAAATTGCACAGAAACGTGAAAAGCACGTCAATGGAGAGAGTTGAGCAATTCCAAAGCTTCAAAGTGGGCCGTTATGCTCCATTGAGTGTTCTTAGAAGTGTAACTAGCTTGTTTAGCTTTTGTACAACATTTCGTTTGGTAAAGATGCGAATAGACGAAGTTATGTTTCAAATTGCACAAAAACGAGAAAAGCACGTCTATGGAGAGAGTTGAGCAATTCCAAAGCATCAAAGTGGACCGTTGCACTCCATTTATTGTTCTTAGAAGTCTAACTTGCCAATTTAGCTATCGTACAAGGTTTCAATGGATAAAGAAGCGAATAGACCGAGTTATGTTTCAAAAAGCACAAAAAGTGAAAAGCACGTCTATGGAGAGAGTTGAGCAATTCCAAAGCTGCAAAGTGGACCCTTGTACTCCATTGAGTGTTCTTAGAAGTGTAACTAGCTGGTTTAGCTTTTGTATGAGTTTTCAATGGATAAAGAAGCGAATAGACCGAGTTATGTTTCAAACTACACAAAAACGTGAAAAGCACGTCTATGGAGAGAGTTGAGCAATTCCAAAGCATCAAAGTGGACCGTTGCACTCCATTTATTATTCCTAGAAGTCTAACTTGCAAATTTAGCTGTCGTACAAGGTTTCAAAGGATAAAGAAGCGAATAGACCGAGTTATGTTTCAAATTGCACAGAAACGTGAAAAGCACGTCAATGGAGAGAGTTGAGCAATTCCAAAGCTTCAAAGTGGGCCGTTATGCTCCATTGAGTGTTCTTAGAAGTGTAACTAGCTGGTTTAGCTTTTGTACAACATTTCGTTTGGTAAAGATGCAAATAGATGAACTTATGTTTCAAATTGCACAAAAACGAGAAAAGCACGTCTATGGAGAGAGTTGAGCAATTCCAAAGCATCAAAGTGGACCGTTGCACTCCATTTATTGTTCTTAGAAGTCTAACTTGCAAATTTAGCTGTCGTACAAGGTTTCAATGGATAAAGAAGCGAATAGACCGAGTTATGTTTCAAATTGCACAGAAACGTGAAAAGCACGTCAATGGAGAGAGTTGAGCAATTCCAAAGCTTCAAAGTGGGCCGTTATGCTCCATTGAGTGTTCTTAGAAGTGTAACTAGCTGGTTTAGCTTTTGTACAACATTTCGTTTGGTAAAGATGCGAATAGACGAAGTTATGTTTCAAATTGCACAAAAATGAGAAAAGCACGTCTATGGAGAGAGTTGAGCAATTCCAAAGCATCAAAGTCGACCGTTGCACTCCATTTATTGTTCTTAGAAGTCTAACTTGCAAATTTAGCTTTCTTACAAGGTTTCAATGGATGAAGAAGCGAATAGACCGAGTTATGTTTCAAATTACACAGAAACGTGAAAAGCACGTCAATGGAGAGAGTTGAGCAATTCCAAAGCTTCAAAGTGGGCCGTTATGCTCCATTGAGTGTTCTTAGAAGGGTAACTAGATGGTTTAGCTTTTGTACAACGTTTCGTTAGGTAAAGATGCGAATAGACCAAGTTATGTTTCAAATTGCACAAAAATGAGAAAAGCACGTCTATGGAGAGAGTTGAGCAATTCCAAAGCATCAAAGCGGACCGTTGCACTCCATTTATTGTTCTTAGAAGTCTAACTCGCAAATTTAGCTTTCGTACAAGGTTTCAATAGGTAAAGAAGCGAATAGACCGAGTTATGTTTCAAATTGCACAAAAACGTGAAAAGCACGTCTATGGAGAGAGTTGAGCAATTCCAAAGCTTCAAAGTGGACCGTTGTACGCCATTGAGTTTTCTTAGAAGTGTAGCTAGCTGGTTTAGCTTTCGTACGAGTTTTCAATGGATAAAGAAGCGAATAGACCGAGTTATGTTTCAAACTCCACAAAAACGTGAAAAGCACGTCAATGGAGAGAGTTGAGCAATTCCAAAGCTTCAAAGTGGGCTGTTATGCTACATTGAGTGTTCTTAGAAGTGTAACTAGCTTGTTTAGCTTTTGTACAATATTTCGTTAGGTAAAGATGCGAATAGACGAAGTTATGTTTCAAATTGCACAAAAACGAGAAAAGCATGTCTATGGAGAGAGTTGAGCAATTCCAAAGCATCAAAGTGGACCGTTGCACTCCATTTATTGTTCTTAGAAGTCTAACTTGCAAATTTAGCTGTCGTACAAGGTTTCAATGGATAAAGAAGCGAATAGACCGAGTTATGTTCCAAATTGCACAGAAACGTGAAAAGCACGTCAATGGAGAGAGTTGAGCAATTCCAAAGCTTCAAAGTGGGCCGTTATGCTCCATTGAGTGTTCTTAGAAGTGTAACTAGCTTGTTTAGCTTTTGTACAACATTTCGTTTGGTAAAGATGCGAATAGACGAAGTTATGTTTCAAATTGCACAAAAACGAGAAAAGCACGTCTATGGAGAGAGTTGAGCAATTCCAAAGCATCAAAGTGGACCGTTGCACTCCATTTATTGTTCTTAGAAGTCTAACTTGCCAATTTAGCTATCGTACAAGGTTTCAATGGATAAAGAAGCGAATAGACCGAGTTATGTTTCAAAAAGCACAAAAAGTGAAAAGCACGTCTATGGAGAGAGTTGAGCAATTCCAAAGCTGCAAAGTGGACCCTTGTACTCCATTGAGTGTTCTTAGAAGTGTAACTAGCTGGTTTAGCTTTTGTATGAGTTTTCAATGGATAAAGAAGCGAATAGACCGAGTTATGTTTCAAACTACACAAAAACGTGAAAAGCACGTCTATGGAGAGAGTTGAGCAATTCCAAAGCATCAAAGTGGACCGTTGCACTCCATTTATTATTCCTAGAAGTCTAACTTGCAAATTTAGCTGTCGTACAAGGTTTCAAAGGATAAAGAAGCGAATAGACCGAGTTATGTTTCAAATTGCACAGAAACGTGAAAAGCACGTCAATGGAGAGAGTTGAGCAATTCCAAAGCTTCAAAGTGGGCCGTTATGCTCCATTGAGTGTTCTTAGAAGTGTAACTAGCTGGTTTAGCTTTTGTACAACATTTCGTTTGGTAAAGATGCAAATAGATGAACTTATGTTTCAAATTGCACAAAAACGAGAAAAGCACGTCTATGGAGAGAGTTGAGCAATTCCAAAGCATCAAAGTGGACCGTTGCACTCCATTTATTGTTCTTAGAAGTCTAACTTGCAAATTTAGCTGTCGTACAAGGTTTCAATGGATAAAGAAGCGAATAGACCGAGTTATGTTTCAAATTGCACAGAAACGTGAAAAGCACGTCAATGGAGAGAGTTGAGCAATTCCAAAGCTTCAAAGTGGGCCGTTATGCTCCATTGAGTGTTCTTAGAAGTGTAACTAGCTGGTTTAGCTTTTGTACAACATTTCGTTTGGTAAAGATGCGAATAGACGAAGTTATGTTTCAAATTGCACAAAAATGAGAAAAGCACGTCTATGGAGAGAGTTGAGCAATTCCAAAGCATCAAAGTCGACCGTTGCACTCCATTTATTGTTCTTAGAAGTCTAACTTGCAAATTTAGCTTTCTTACAAGGTTTCAATGGATGAAGAAGCGAATAGACCGAGTTATGTTTCAAATTGCACAAAAACGTGAAAAGCACGTCACTGGAGAGAGTTGAGCAATTCCAAAGCTTCAAAGTGGGCCGTTATGCTCCATTGATTGTTCTTAGAAGTGTAACTAGCTGGTTTAGCTTTTGTACAACGTTTCGTTAGGTAAAGATGCGAATAGACCAAGTTATGTTTCAAATTGCACAAAAACGAGAAAAGCACGTCTATGGAGAGAGTTGAGCAATTCCAAAGCATCAAAGCGGACCGTTGCACTCCATTTATTGTTCTTAGAAGTCTAACTTGCCAATTTAGCTATCGTACAAGGTTTCAATGGATAAAGAAGCGAATAGACCGAGTTATGTTTCGAACAGCACAAAAAGTGAAAAGCACGTCCATGGAGAAAGTTGAGCAATTCCAAAGCTTCAAAGTGGACCGTTGTACTCCATTTAGTGTTCCTTAGAAGTACTAGCTTGCTAATTTAGCTTTCGTACAAGGTTTCAATGGATAAAGAAGCGAATAGACCGAGTTATGTTTCAAACTGCACAAAAACGTGAAAAGCACGTCTATGGAGAGAGTTGAGCAATTCCAAAGCTTCAAAGTGGACCGTTGTACTCCATTTAGTGTTCCTTAGAAGTCTAGCTTGCTAATTTAGCTTTCGTACAAGGTTTCAATGGATAAAGAAGCGAATAGACCTAGTTATGTTTCAAACTGCACAAAACGTGAAAAGCACGTCTATGGAGAGAGTTGAGCAATTCCAAAGCTTCAAAGTGGACCGTTGTACTCCATTTAGTGTCCTTAGAAGTCTAGCTTGCTAATTTAGCTTTCGTACAAGGTTTCAATTGGATAAAGAAGCGAATAGACCTAGTTATGTTTCAAACTGCACAAAAACGTGAAAAGCACGTCTATGGAGAGAGTTGAGCAATTCCAAAGCATCAAAGTGGACCGTTGCACTCCATTTATTGTTCTTAGAAGTCTAACTTGCAAATTTAGCTTTCTTACAAGGTTTCAATGGATGAAGAAGTGAATAGACCGAGTTATGTTTCGAATTGCACAAAAACGTGAAAAGCACGTCAATGGAGAGAGTTGAGCAATTCCAAAGCTTCAAAGTGGGCCGTTATGCTCCATTGATTGTTCTTAGAAGTGTAACTAGCTGGTTTAGCTTTTGTACAACGTTTCGTTAGGTAAAGATGCGAATAAACCAAGTTATGTTTCAAATTGCACAAAAACGAGAAAAGCACGTCTATGGAGAGAGTTGAGCAATTCCAAAGCATCAAAGCGGACCGTTGCACTCCATTTATTGTTCTTAGAAGTCTAACTTGCCCATTTAGCTATCGTACAAGGTTTCAATGGATAAAGAAGTGAATAGACCGAGTTATGTTTCAAACAGCACAAAATGTGAAAAGCACGTCTATGGAGAGAGTGAGCAATTCCAAAGCTTCAAAGTGGACCGTTGTACTCCATTGAGTGTTCTTAGAAGTGTAACTAGCTGGTTTAGCTTTCGCACAAGTTTTCAATGGATAAAGAAGCGAATAGACCGAGTTATGTTTCAAACTACGCAAAAACGTGAAAAGCACGTCTATGGAGAGAGTTGAGCAATTCCAAAGCATCAAAGTGGACCGTTGCACTCCATTTATTGTTCCTAGAAGTCTAACTTACAAATTTAGCTGTCGTACAAGGTTTCAATGCATAAAGAAGCGAATAGACCGAGTTATGTTTCAAATTACACAGAAACGTGAAAAGCACATCAATGGAGAGAGTTGAGCAATTCCAAAGCTTCAAAGTGGGCCGTTATGCTCCATTGAGTGTTCTTAGAAGGGTAACTAGATAGTTTAGCTTTTGTACAACGTTTCGTTAGGTAAAGATGCGAATAGACCAAGTTATGTTTCAAATTGCACAAAAATGAGAAAAGCACGTCTATGGAGAGAGTTGAGCAATTCCAAAGCATCAAAGCGGACCGTTGCACTCCATTTATTGTTCTTAGAAGTCTAACTCGCAAATTTAGCTTTCGTATAAGGTTTCAATAGGTAAAGAAGCGAATAGACCGAGTTATGTTTCAAATTGCACAAAAACGTGAAAAGCACGTCCATGGAGAGAGTTGAGCAATTCCAAAGCTTCAAAGTGGACCGTTGTACGCCATTGAGTTTTCTTAGAAGTGTAACTAGCTGGTTTAGCTTTCGTACGAGTTTTCAATGGATAAAGAAGCGAATAGACCGAGTTATGTTTCAAACTGCACAAAAACGTGAAAAGCAAGTCTATGGAGAGAGTTGAGCAATTCCAAAGCATCAAAGTGGACCGTTGCACTCCATTTATTGTTCTTAGAAGTCTAACTTGCAAATTTAGCGCTCGTACATGGTTTCAATGGATAAAGAAGCGAATAGACCGAGTTATGTTTCAAATTACACAGAAACGTGAAAAGCACATCAATGGAGAGAGTTGAGCAATTCCAAAGCTTCAAAGTGGGCCGTTATGCTCCATTGAGTGTTCTTAGAAGGGTAACTAGATGGTTTAGCTTTTGTACAACGTTTCGTTAGGTAAAGATGCGAATAGACCAAGTTATGTTTCAAATTGCACAAAAATGAGAAAAGCACGTCTATGGAGAGAGTTGAGCAATTCCAAAGCATCAAAGCGGACCGTTGCACTCCATTTATTGTTCTTAGAAGTCTAACTCGCAAATTTAGCTTTCGTACAAGGTTTCAATAGGTAAAGAAGCGAATAGACCGAGTTATGTTTCAAATTGCACAAAAACGTGAAAAGCACGTCTATGGAGAGAGTTGAGCAATTCCAAAGCTTCAAAGTGGACCGTTGTACGCCATTGAGTTTTCTTAGAAGTGTAACTAGCTGGTTTAGCTTTCGTACGAGTTTTCAATGGGTAAAGAAGCGAATAGACCGAGTTATGTTTCAAACTCCACAAAAACGTGAAAAGCACGTCAATGGAGAGAGTTGAGCAATTCCAAAGCTTCAAAGTGGGCTGTTATGCTCCATTGAGTG
This sequence comes from Tripterygium wilfordii, assembly GCF_013401445.1. Lineage (NCBI taxonomy): Eukaryota > Viridiplantae > Streptophyta > Magnoliopsida > Celastrales > Celastraceae > Tripterygium > Tripterygium wilfordii. Next base: position 8,048,624 of record NC_052248.1, read on the forward strand.
TTCTTAGAAGTGTAACTAGCTTGTTTAGCTTTTGTACAATATTTCGTTAGGTAAAGATGCGAATAGACGAAGTTATGTTTCAAATTGCACAAAAACGAGAAAAGCATGTCTATGGAGAGAGTTGAGCAATTCCAAAGCATCAAAGTGGACCGTTGCACTCCATTTATTGTTCTTAGAAGTCTAACTTGCAAATTTAGCTGTCGTACAAGGTTTCAATGGATAAAGAAGCGAATAGACCGAGTTATGTTCCAAATTGCACAGAAACGTGAAAAGCACGTCAATGGAGAGAGTTGAGCAATTCCAAAGGTTCAAAGTGGGCCGTTATGCTCCATTGAGTGTTCTTAGAAGTGTAACTAGCTTGTTTAGCTTTTGTACAACATTTCGTTTGGTAAAGATGCGAATAGACGAAGTTATGTTTCAAATTGCACAAAAACGAGAAAAGCACGTCTATGGAGAGAGTTGAGCAATTCCAAAGCATCAAAGTGGACCGTTGCACTCCATTTATTGTTCTTAGAAGTCTAACTTGCCAATTTAGCTATCGTACAAGGTTTCAATGGATAAAGAAGCGAATAGACCGAGTTATGTTTCAAAAAGCACAAAAAGTGAAAAGCACGTCTATGGAGAGAGTTGAGCAATTCCAAAGCTGCAAAGTGGACCCTTGTACTCCATTGAGTGTTCTTAGAAGTGTAACTAGCTGGTTTAGCTTTTGTATGAGTTTTCAATGGATAAAGAAGCGAATAGACCGAGTTATGTTTCAAACTACACAAAAACGTGAAAAGCACGTCTATGGAGAGAGTTGAGCAATTCCAAAGCATCAAAGTGGACCGTTGCACTCCATTTATTATTCCTAGAAGTCTAACTTGCAAATTTAGCTGTCGTACAAGGTTTCAATGGATAAAGAAGCGAATAGACCGAGTTATGTTTGAAATTGCACAGAAACGTGAAAAGCACGTCAATGGAGAGAGTTGAGCAATTCCAAAGCTTCAAAGTGGGCCGTTATTCTCCATTGAGTGTTCTTTGAAGTGTAACTAGCTGGTTTAGCTTTTGTACAACATTTCGTTTGGTAAAGATGCAAATAGATGAACTTATGTTTCAAATTGCACAAAAACGAGAAAAGCACGTCTATGGAGAGAGTTGAGCAATTCCAAAGCATCAAAGTGGACCGTTGCACTCCATTTATTGTTCTTAGAAGTCTAACTTGCAAATTTAGCTGTCGTACAAGGTTTCAATGGATAAAGAAGCGAATAGACCGAGTTATGTTTCAAATTGCACAGAAACGTGAAAAGCACGTCAATGGAGAGAGTTGAGCAATTCCAAAGCTTCAAAGTGGGCCGTTATGCTCCATTGAGTGTTCTTAGAAGTGTAACTAGCTGGTTTAGCTTTTGTACAACATTTCGTTTGGTAAAGATGCGAATAGACGAAGTTATGTTTCAAATTGCACAAAAACGAGAAAAGCACGTCTATGGAGAGAGTTGAGCAATTCCAAAGCATCAAATTCGACCGTTGCACTCCATTTATTGTTCTTAGAAGTCTAACTTGCAAATTTAGCTTTCTTACAAGGTTTCAATGGATGAAGAAGCGAATAGACCGAGTTATGTTTCAAATTGCACAAAAACGTGAAAAGCACGTCACTGGAGAGAGTTGAGCAATTCCAAAGCTTCAAAGTGGGCTATTATGCTCCATTGATTGTTCTTAGAAGTGTAACTAGCTGGTTTAGCTTTTGTACAACGTTTCGTTAGGTAAAGATGCGAATAGACCAAGTTATGTTGCAAATTGCACAAAAACGAGAAAAGCACGTCTATGGAGAGAGTTGAGCAATTCCAAAGCATCAAAGCGGACCGTTGCACTCCATTTATTGTTCTTAGAAGTCTAACTTGCCAATTTAGCTATCGTACAAGGTTTCAATGGATAAAGAAGCGAATAGACCGAGTTATGTTTCGAACAGCACAAAAAGTGAAAAGCACGTCTATGGAGAAAGTTGAGCAATTCCAAAGCTTCAAAGTGGACCGTTGTACTCCATTGAGTGTTCTTAGAAGTGTGACTAGCTGGTTTAGCTTTCGTACGAGTTTTCAATGGATAAAGAAGCGACTAGAGCGAGTTATGTTTCAAACTACACAAAAACGTGAAAAGCACGTCTATGGAGAGAGTTGAGCAATTCCAAAGCTTCAAAGTGGACCGTTGTACTCCATTGAGTGTTCTTAGAAGTGTAACTAGCTGGTTTAGCTTTCGCACAAGTTTTCAATGGATAAAGAAGCGAATAGACCGAGTTATGTTTCAAACTACGCAAAAACGTGAAAAGCACGTCTATGGAGAGAGTTGAGCAATTCCAAAGCATCAAAGTGGACCGTTGCACTCCATTTATTGTTCCTAGAAGTCTAACTTACAAATTTAGCTGTCGTACAAGGTTTCAATGCATAAAGAAGCGAATAGACCGAGTTATGTTTCAAATTACACAGAAACGTGAAAAGCACATCAATGGAGAGAGTTGAGCAATTCCAAAGCTTCAAAGTGGGCCGTTATGCTCCATTGAGTGTTCTTAGAAGGGTAACTAGATAGTTTAGCTTTTGTACAACGTTTCGTTAGGTAAAGATGCGAATAGACCAAGTTATGTTTCAAATTGCACAAAAATGAGAAAAGCACGTCTATGGAGAGAGTTGAGCAATTCCAAAGCATCAAAGCGGACCGTTGCACTCCATTTATTGTTCTTAGAAGTCTAACTCGCAAATTTAGCTTTCGTATAAGGTTTCAATAGGTAAAGAAGCGAATAGACCGAGTTATGTTTCAAATTGCACAAAAACGTGAAAAGCACGTCCATGGAGAGAGTTGAGCAATTCCAAAGCTTCAAAGTGGACCGTTGTACGCCATTGAGTTTTCTTAGAAGTGTAACTAGCTGGTTTAGCTTTCGTACGAGTTTTCAATGGATAAAGAAGCGAATAGACCGAGTTATGTTTCAAACTGCACAAAAACGTGAAAAGCAAGTCTATGGAGAGAGTTGAGCAATTCCAAAGCATCAAAGTGGACCGTTGCACTCCATTTATTGTTCTTAGAAGTCTAACTTGCAAATTTAGCGCTCGTACATGGTTTCAATGGATAAAGAAGCGAATAGACCGAGTTATGTTTCAAATTACACAGAAACGTGAAAAGCACATCAATGGAGAGAGTTGAGCAATTCCAAAGCTTCAAAGTGGGCCGTTATGCTCCATTGAGTGTTCTTAGAAGGGTAACTAGATGGTTTAGCTTTTGTACAACGTTTCGTTAGGTAAAGATGCGAATAGACCAAGTTATGTTTCAAATTGCACAAAAATGAGAAAAGCACGTCTATGGAGAGAGTTGAGCAATTCCAAAGCATCAAAGCGGACCGTTGCACTCCATTTATTGTTCTTAGAAGTCTAACTCGCAAATTTAGCTTTCGTACAAGGTTTCAATAGGTAAAGAAGCGAATAGACCGAGTTATGTTTCAAATTGCACAAAAACGTGAAAAGCACGTCTATGGAGAGAGTTGAGCAATTCCAAAGCTTCAAAGTGGACCGTTGTACGCCATTGAGTTTTCTTAGAAGTGTAACTAGCTGGTTTAGCTTTCGTACGAGTTTTCAATGGGTAAAGAAGCGAATAGACCGAGTTATGTTTCAAACTCCACAAAAACGTGAAAAGCACGTCAATGGAGAGAGTTGAGCAATTCCAAAGCTTCAAAGTGGGCTGTTATGCTCCATTGAGTGTTCTTAGAAGTGTAACTAGCTTGTTTAGCTTTTGTACAATATTTCGTTAGGTAAAGATGCGAATAGACGAAGTTATGTTTCAAATTGCACAAAAACGAGAAAAGCATGTCTATGGAGAGAGTTGAGCAATTCCAAAGCATCAAAGTGGACCGTTGCACTCCATTTATTGTTCTTAGAAGTCTAACTTGCAAATTTAGCTGTCGTACAAGGTTTCAATGGATAAAGAAGCGAATAGACCGAGTTATGTTCCAAATTGCACAGAAACGTGAAAAGCACGTCAATGGAGAGAGTTGAGCAATTCCAAAGGTTCAAAGTGGGCCGTTATGCTCCATTGAGTGTTCTTAGAAGTGTAACTAGCTTGTTTAGCTTTTGTACAACATTTCGTTTGGTAAAGATGCGAATAGACGAAGTTATGTTTCAAATTGCACAAAAACGAGAAAAGCACGTCTATGGAGAGAGTTGAGCAATTCCAAAGCATCAAAGTGGACCGTTGCACTCCATTTATTGTTCTTAGAAGTCTAACTTGCCAATTTAGCTATCGTACAAGGTTTCAATGGATAAAGAAGCGAATAGACCGAGTTATGTTTCAAAAAGCACAAAAAGTGAAAAGCACGTCTATGGAGAGAGTTGAGCAATTCCAAAGCTGCAAAGTGGACCCTTGTACTCCATTGAGTGTTCTTAGAAGTGTAACTAGCTGGTTTAGCTTTTGTATGAGTTTTCAATGGATAAAGAAGCGAATAGACCGAGTTATGTTTCAAACTACACAAAAACGTGAAAAGCACGTCGATGGAGAGAGTTGAGCAATTCCAAAGCATCAAAGTGGACCGTTGCACTCCATTTATTATTCCTAGAAGTCTAACTTGCAAATTTAGCTGTCGTACAAGGTTTCAATGGATAAAGAAGCGAATAGACCGAGTTATGTTTCAAATTGCACAGAAACGTGAAAAGCACGTCAATGGAGAGAGTTGAGCAATTCCAAAGCTTCAAAGTGGGCCGTTATGCTCCATTGAGTGTTCTTTGAAGTGTAACTAGCTGGTTTAGCTTTTGTACAACATTTCGTTTGGTAAAGATGCAAATAGATGAACTTATGTTTCAAATTGCACAAAAACGAGAAAAGCACGTCTATGGAGAGAGTTGAGCAATTCCAAAGCATCAAAGTGGACCGTTGCACTCCATTTATTGTTCTTAGAAGTCTAACTTGCAAATTTAGCTGTCGTACAAGGTTTCAATGGATAAAGAAGCGAATAGACCGAGTTATGTTTCAAATTGCACAGAAACGTGAAAAGCACGTCAATGGAGAGAGTTGAGCAATTCCAAAGCTTCAAAGTGGGCCGTTATGCTCCATTGAGTGTTCTTAGAAGTGTAACTAGCTGGTTTAGCTTTTGTACAACATTTCGTTTGGTAAAGATGCGAATAGACGAAGTTATGTTTCAAATTGCACAAAAACGAGAAAAGCACGTCTATGGAGAGAGTTGAGCAATTCCAAAGCATCAAATTCGACCGTTGCACTCCATTTATTGTTCTTAGAAGTCTAACTTGCAAATTTAGCTTTCTTACAAGGTTTCAATGGATGAAGAAGCGAATAGACCGAGTTATGTTTCAAATTGCACAAAAACGTGAAAAGCACGTCACTGGAGAGAGTTGAGCAATTCCAAAGCTTCAAAGTGGGCTATTATGCTCCATTGATTGTTCTTAGAAGTGTAACTAGCTGGTTTAGCTTTTGTACAACGTTTCGTTAGGTAAAGATGCGAATAGACCAAGTTATGTTGCAAATTGCACAAAAACGAGAAAAGCACGTCTATGGAGAGAGTTGAGCAATTCCAAAGCATCAAAGCGGACCGTTGCACTCCATTTATTGTTCTTAGAAGTCTAACTTGCCAATTTAGCTATCGTACAAGGTTTCAATGGATAAAGAAGCGAATAGACCGAGTTATGTTTCGAACAGCACAAAAAGTGAAAAGCACGTCTATGGAGAAAGTTGAGCAATTCCAAAGCTTCAAAGTGGACCGTTGTACTCCATTGAGTGTTCTTAGAAGTGTGACTAGCTGGTTTAGCTTTCGTACGAGTTTTCAATGGATAAAGAAGCGACTAGAGCGAGTTATGTTTCAAACTACACAAAAACGTGAAAAGCACGTCTATGGAGAGAGTTGAGCAATTCCAAAGCTTCAAAGTGGACCGTTGTACTCCATTGAGTGTTCTTAGAAGTGTAACTAGCTGGTTTAGCTTTCGCACAAGTTTTCAATGGATAAAGAAGCGAATAGACCGAGTTATGTTTCAAACTACGCAAAAACGTGAAAAGCACGTCTATGGAGAGAGTTGAGCAATTCCAAAGCATCAAAGTGGACCGTTGCACTCCATTTATTGTTCTTAGAAGTCTAACTTGCAAATTTAGCTTTCTTACAAGGTTTCAATGGATGAAGAAGCGAATAGACCGAGTTATGTTTCAAATTGCACAAAAACGTGAAAAGCACGTCACTGGAGAGAGTTGAGCAATTCCAAAGCTTCAAAGTGGGCTATTATGCTCCATTGATTGTTCTTAGAAGTGTAACTAGCTGGTTTAGCTTTTGTACAACGTTTCGTTAGGTAAAGATGCGAATAGACCAAGTTATGTTGCAAATTGCACAAAAACGAGAAAAGCACGTCTATGGAGAGAGTTGAGCAATTCCAAAGCATCAAAGCGGACCGTTGCACTCCATTTATTGTTCTTAGAAGTCTAACTTGCCAATTTAGCTATCGTACAAGGTTTCAATGGATAAAGAAGCGAATAGACCGAGTTATGTTTCGAACAGCACAAAAAGTGAAAAGCACGTCTATGGAGAAAGTTGAGCAATTCCAAAGCTTCAAAGTGGACCGTTGTACTCCATTGAGTGTTCTTAGAAGTGTGACTAGCTGGTTTAGCTTTCGTACGAGTTTTCAATGGATAAAGAAGCGACTAGAGCGAGTTATGTTTCAAACTACACAAAAACGTGAAAAGCACGTCTATGGAGAGAGTTGAGCAATTCCAAAGCATCAAAGTGGACCGTTGCACTCCATTTATTATTCCTAGAAGTCTAACTTGCAAATTTAGCTGTCGTACAAGGTTTCAATGGATAAAGAAGCGAATAGACCGAGTTATGTTTCAAATTGCACAGAAACGTGAAAAGCACGTCAATGGAGAGAGTTGAGCAATTCCAAAGCTTCAAAGTGGGCCGTTATGCTCCATTGAGTGTTCTGAGAAGTGTAACTAGCTGGTTTAGCTTTTGTACAACATTTCGTTTGGTAAAGATGCGAATAGACGAAGTTATGTTTCAAATTGCACAAAAACGAGAAAAGCACGTCTATGGAGAGAGTTGAGCAATTCCAAAGCATCAAATTCGACCGTTGCACTCCATTTATTGTTCTTAGAAGTCTAACTTGCAAATTTAGCTTTCTTACAAGGTTTCAATGGATGAAGAAGCGAATAGACCGAGTTATGTTTCAAATTGCACAAAAACGTGAAAAGCACGTCACTGGAGAGAGTTGAGCAATTCCAAAGCTTCAAAGTGGGCTATTATGCTCCATTGATTGTTCTTAGAAGTGTAACTAGCTGGTTTAGCTTTTGTACAACGTTTCGTTAGGTAAAGATGCGAATAGACCAAGTTATGTTGCAAATTGCACAAAAACGAGAAAAGCACGTCTATGGAGAGAGTTGAGCAATTCCAAAGCATCAAAGCGGACCGTTGCACTCCATTTATTGTTCTTAGAAGTCTAACTTGCCAATTTAGCTATCGTACAAGGTTTCAATGGATAAAGAAGCGAATAGACCGAGTTATGTTTCGAACAGCACAAAAAGTGAAAAGCACGTCTATGGAGAAAGTTGAGCAATTCCAAAGCTTCAAAGTGGACCGTTGTACTCCATTGAGTGTTCTTAGAAGTGTAACTAGCTGGTTTAGCTTTCGTACGAGTTTTCAATGGATAAAGAAGCGACTAGAGCGAGTTATGTTTCAAACTACACAAAAACGTGAAAAGCACGTCTATGGAGAGAGTTGAACAATTCCAAAGCATCAAAGTGGACCGTTGCACTCCATTTATTGTTCCTAGAAGTCTAACTTTCAAATTTAGCTGTCGTACAAGGTTTCAATGGATAAAGAAGCGAATAGACCGAGTTATGTTTGAAATTGCACAGAAACGTGAAAAGCACGTCAATGGAGAGAGTTGAGCAATTCCAAAGCTTCAAAGTCGGCCGTTATGCTCCATTGAGTGTTCTTAGAAGTGTAACTTGCTCGTTTAGCTTTTGTACAACATTTCGTTTGGTAAAGATGCGAATAGACGAAGTTATGTTTCAAATTGCACAAAAACGAGAAAAGCACGTCTATGGAGAGAGTTGAGCAATTCCAAAGCATCAAAGTGGACCGTTGCACTCCATTTATTGTTCTTAGAAGTCTAACTTGCAAATTTAGCTTTCTTACAAGGTTTCAATGGATGAAGAAGCGAATAGACCAAGTTATGTTTCAAATTGCACAAAAACGTGAAAAGCACGTCAATGGAGAGAGTTGAGCAATTCCAAAGCTTCAAAGTGGGCCGTTATGCTCCATTGATTGTTCTTAGAAGTGTAACTAGCTGGTTTAGCTTTTGTACAACGTTTCGTTAGGTAAAGATGCGAATAAACCAAGTTATGTTTCAAATTGCACAAAAACGAGAAAAGCACGTCTATGGAGAGAGTTGAGCAATTCCAAAGCATCAAAGCGGACCGTTGCACTCCATTTATTGTTCTTAGAAGTCTAACTTGCCCATTTAGCTATCGTACAAGGTTTCAATGGATAAAGAAGTGAATAGACCGAGTTATGTTTCAAACAGCACAAAAAGTGAAAAGCACGTCTATGGAGAGAGTTGAGCAATTCCAAAGCTTCAAAGTGGACCGTTGTACTCCATTGAGTGTTCTTAGAAGTGTAACTAGCTGGTTTAGCTTTCGCACAAGTTTTCAATGGATAAAGAAGCGAATAGACCGAGTTATGTTTCAAACTACGCAAAAACGTGAAAAGCACGTCTATGGAGAGAGTTGAGCAATTCCAAAGCATCAAAGTGGACCGTTGCACTCCATTTATTGTTCCTAGAAGTCTAACTTACAAATTTAGCTGTCGTACAAGGTTTCAATGCATAAAGAAGCGAATAGACCGAGTTATGTTTCAAATTACACAGAAACGTGAAAAGCACATCAATGGAGAGAGTTGAGCAATTCCAAAGCTTCAAAGTGGGCCGTTATGCTCCATTGAGTGTTCTTAGAAGGGTAACTAGATAGTTTAGCTTTTGTACAACGTTTCGTTAGGTAAAGATGCGAATAGACCAAGTTATGTTTCAAATTGCACAAAAATGAGAAAAGCACGTCTATGGAGAGAGTTGAGCAATTCCAAAGCATCAAAGCGGACCGTTGCACTCCATTTATTGTTCTTAGAAGTCTAACTCGCAAATTTAGCTTTCGTACAAGGTTTCAATAGGTAAAGAAGCGAATAGACCGAGTTATGTTTCAAATTGCACAAAAACGTGAAAAGCACGTCCATGGAGAGAGTTGAGCAATTCCAAAGCTTCAAAGTGGACCGTTGTACGCCATTGAGTTTTCTTAGAAGTGTAACTAGCTGGTTTAGCTTTCGTACGAGTTTTCAATGGATAAAGAAGCGAATAGACCGAGTTATGTTTGAAACTGCACAAAAACGTGAAAAGCACGTCAATGGAGAGAGTTGAGCAATTCCAAAGCTTCAAAGTGGGTTGTTATGCTCCATTGAGTGTTCTTAGAAGTGTAACTAGCTTCTTTAGCTTTTGTACAATGTTTCGTTAGGTAAAGATGCGAATAGACGAAGTTACGTTTCAAATTGCACAAAAACGAGAAAAGCATGTCTATGGAGAGAGTTGAGCAATTCCAAAGCATCAAAGTGGACCGTTGCACTCCATTTATTGTTCTTAGAAGTCTAACTTGCAAATTTAGCTGTCGTACAAGGTTTCAATGGATAAAGAAGCGAATAGACCGAGTTATGTTCCAAATTGCACAGAAACGTGAAAAGCACGTCAATGGAGAGAGTTGAGCAATTCCAAAGCTTCAAAGTGGGCCGTTATGCTCCATTGAGTGTTCTTAGAAGTGTAACTAGCTTGTTTAGCTTTTGTACAACATTTCGTTTGGTAAAGATGCGAATAGACGAAGTTATGTTTCAAATTGCACAAAAACGAGAAAAGCACGTCTATGGAGAGAGTTGAGCAATTCCAAAGCATCAAAGTGGACCGTTGCACTCCATTTATTGTTCTTAGAAGTCTAACTTGCCAATTTAGCTATCGTACAAGGTTTCAATGGATAAAGAAGCGAATAGACCGAGTTATGTTTCAAAAGCACAAAAAGTGAAAAGCACGTCTATGGAGAGAGTTGAGCAATTCCAAAGCTGCAAAGTGGACCCTTGTACTCCATTGAGTGTTCTTAGAAGTGTAACTAGCTGGTTTAGCTTTTGTATGAGTTTTCAATGGATAAAGAAGCGAATAGACCGAGTTATGTTTCAAACTACACAAAAACGTGAAAAGCACGTCTATGGAGAGAGTTGAGCAATTCCAAAGCATCAAAGTGGACCGTTGCACTCCATTTATTGTTCCTAGAAGTCTAACTTGCAAATTTAGCTGTCGTACAAGGTTTCAATGGATAAAGAAGCGAATAGACCGAGTTATGTTCCAAATTGCACAGAAACGTGAAAAGCACGTCTAATGGAGAGAGTTGAGCAATTCCAAAGCTTCAAAGTGGGCCGTTATGTACTCCATTGAGTGTTCTTAGAAGTGTAACTAGCTTGCTATTAGCTTTTGTACAACAGTTTCAGTTGGATAAAGAATGCGAATAGACGAAGTTATGTTTCAAATTGCACAAAAACGAGAAAAGCACGTCTATGGAGAGAGTTGAGCAATTCCAAAGCATCAAAGTGGACCGTTGCACTCCATTTATTGTTCTTAGAAGTCTAACTTGCCAATTTAGCTATCGTACAAGGTTTCAATGGATAAAGAAGCGAATAGACCGAGTTATGTTTCAAAAGCACAAAAAGTGAAAAGCACGTCTATGGAGAGAGTTGAGCAATTCCAAAGCTGCAAAGTGGACCCTTGTACTCCATTGAGTGTTCTTAGAAGTGTAACTAGCTGGTATTTAGCTTTCGTAATGAGTTTTCAATGGATAAAGAAGCGAATAGACCGAGTTATGTTTCAAACTACACAAAAACGTGAAAAGCACGTCTATGGAGAGAGTTGAGCAATTCCAAAGCATTCAAAGTGGACCGTTGTACTCCATTTATTGTTCCTTAGAAGTCTAACTTGCTAATTTAGCTGTCGTACAAGGTTTCAATGGATAAAGAAGCGAATAGACCGAGTTATGTTTCAAACTTGCACAGAAACGTGAAAAGCACGTCTATGGAGAGAGTTGAGCAATTCCAAAGCTTCAAAGTGGGACCGTTAGTACTCCATTTAGTGTTCTTAGAAGTCTAACTAGCTAATTTAGCTTTCGTACAAGGTTTCAATTGGATAAAGAATGCGAATAGACCTGAGTTATGTTTCAAACTTGCACAAAAACGATGAAAAGCACGTCTATGGAGAGAGTTGAGCAATTCCAAAGCATTCAAAGTGGACCGTTGTACTCCATTTAGTGTCTTAGAAGTCTAACTTGCTAATTTAGCTTTCGTACAAGGTTTCAATGGATAAAGAAGCGAATAGACCGAGTTATGTTTCAAATTGCACAGAAACGTGAAAAGCACGTCAATGGAGAGAGTTGAGCAATTCCAAAGCTTCAAAGTGGGCCGTTATGCTCCATTGAGTGTTCTTAGAAGTGTAACTAGCTGGTTTAGCTTTTGTACAACATTTCGTTTGGTAAAGATGCGAATAGACGAAGTTATGTTTCAAATTGCACAAAAACGAGAAAAGCACGTCTATGGAGAGAGTTGAGCAATTCCAAAGCATCAAATTCGACCGTTGCACTCCATTTATTGTTCTTAGAAGTCTAACTTGCAAATTTAGCTTTCTTACAAGGTTTCAATGGATGCAGAAGCGAATAGACCGAGTTATGTTTCAAATTGCACAAAAACGTGAAAAGCACGTCACTGGAGAGAGTTGAGCAATTCCAAAGCTTCAAAGTGGGCTATTATGCTCCATTGATTGTTCTTAGAAGTGTAACTAGCTGGTTTAGCTTTTGTACAACGTTTCGTTAGGTAAAGATGCGAATAGACCAAGTTATGTTGCAAATTGCACAAAAACGAGAAAAGCACGTCTATGGAGAGAGTTGAGCAATTCCAAAGCATCAAAGCGGACCGTTGCACTCCATTTATTGTTCTTAGAAGTCTAACTTGCCAATTTAGCTATCGTACAAGGTTTCAATGGATAAAGAAGCGAATAGACCGAGTTATGTTTCGAACAGCACAAAAAGTGAAAAGCACGTCTATGGAGAAAGTTGAGCAATTCCAAAGCTTCAAAGTGGACCGTTGTACTCCATTGAGTGTTCTTAGAAGTGTAACTAGCTGGTTTAGCTTTCGTACGAGTTTTCAATGGATAAAGAAGCGACTAGAGCGAGTTATGTTTCAAACTACACAAAAACGTGAAAAGCACGTCTATGGAGAGAGTTGAACAATTCCAAAGCATCAAAGTGGACCGTTGCACTCCATTTATTGTTCCTAGAAGTCTAACTTTCAAATTTAGCTGTCGTACAAGGTTTCAATGGATAAAGAAGCGAATAGACCGAGTTATGTTTCAAACTGCACAAAACGTGAAAAGCACGTCTATGGAGAGAGTTGAGCAATTCCAAAGCTTCAAAGTGGACCGTTGTACTCCATTTAGTGTCCTTAGAAGTCTAGCTTGCTAATTTAGCTTTCGTACAAGGTTTCAATGGATAAAGAAGCGAATAGACCTAGTTATGTTTCAAACTGCACAAAAACGTGAAAAGCACGTCTATGGAGAGAGTTGAGCAATTCCAAAGCTTCAAAGTGGACCGTTGTACTCCATTTAGTGTCCTTAGAAGTCTAGCTTGCTAATTTAGCTTTCGTACAAGGTTTCAATGGATAAAGAAGCGAATAGACCTAGTTATGTTTCAAACTGCACAAAAACGTGAAAAGCACGTCTATGGAGAGAGTTGAGCAATTCCAAAGCTTCAAAGTGGACCGTTGTACTCCATTTAGTGTCCTTAGAAGTCTAGCTTGCTAATTTAGCTTTCGTACAAGGTTTCAATGGATAAAGAAGCGAATAAACCAAGTTATGTTTCAAATTGCACAAAAACGAGAAAAGCACGTCTATGGAGAGAGTTGAGCAATTCCAAAGCATCAAAGCGGACCGTTGCACTCCATTTATTGTTCTTAGAAGTCTAACTTGCTCATTTAGCTATCGTAAAAGGTTTCAATGGATAAAGAAGTGAATAGACCGAGTTATGTTTCAAACAGCACAAAAAGTGAAAAGCACGTCTATGGAGAGAGTTGAGCAATTCCAAAGCTTCAAAGTGGACCGTTGTACTCCATTGAGTGTTCTTAGAAGTGTAACTAGCTGGTATTAGCTTTCGCACAAGTTTTCAATGGATAAAGAAGCGAATAGACCGAGTTATGTTTCAAACTACACAAAAACGTGAAAAGCACGTCTATGGAGAGAGTTGAGCAATTCCAAAGCATTCAAAGTGGACCGTTGCACTCCATTTATTGTTCCTAGAAGTCTAACTTACTAATTTAGCTGTCGTACAAGGTTTCAATGCATAAAGAAGCGAATAGACCGAGTTATGTTTCAAACTTACACAGAAACGTGAAAAGCACATCTAATGGAGAGAGTTGAGCAATTCCAAAGCTTCAAAGTGGACCGTTATGCTCCATTTAGTGTTCTTAGAAGGTCTAACTAGATAGTTTAGCTTTCGTACAACGTTTCAGTTAGGTAAAGAATGCGAATAGACCAAGTTATGTTTCAAATTGCACAAAAATGGGAAAAGCACGTCTATGGAGAGAGTTGAGCAATTCCAAAGCATCAAAGCTGGACCGTTGCACTCCATTTATTGTTCTTAGAAGTCTAACTCGCATAATTTAGCTTTCGTACAAGGTTTCAATAGGATAAAGAAGCGAATAGACCGAGTTATGTTTCAAACTTGCACAAAAACGTGAAAAGCACGTCTATGGAGAGAGTTGAGCAATTCCAAAGCTTCAAAGTGGACCGTTGTACGCCATTTAGTTTCTTAGAAGTGTAACTAGCTTGCTATTTAGCTTTCGTACGAGTTTTCAATGGATAAAGAAGCGAATAGACCGAGTTATGTTTGAAACTGCACAAAAACGTGAAAAGCACGTCAATGGAGAGAGTTGAGCAATTCCAAAGCTTCAAAGTGGGCTGTTATGCTCCATTGAGTGTTCTTAGAAGTGTAACTAGCTTGTTTAGCTTTTGTACAATGTTTCGTTAGGTAAAGATTCGAATAGACGAAGTTACGTTTCAAATTGCACAAAAACGAGAAAAGCATGTCTATGGAGAGAGTTGAGCAATTCCAAAGCATCAAAGTGGACCGTTGCACTCCATTTATTGTTCTTAGAAGTCTAACTTGCAAATTTAGCTGTCGTACAAGGTTTCAATGGATAAAGAAGCGAATAGACCGAGTTATGTTCCAAATTGCACAGAAACGTGAAAAGCACGTCAATGGAGAGAGTTGAGCAATTCCAAAGCTTCAAAGTGGGCCGTTATGCTCCATTGAGTGTTCTTAGAAGTGTAACTAGCTTGTTTAGCTTTTGTACAACATTTCGTTTGGTAAAGATGCGAATAGACGAAGTTATGTTTCAAATTGCACAAAAACGAGAAAAGCACGTCTATGGAGAGAGTTGAGCAATTCCAAAGCATCAAAGTGGACCGTTGCACTCCATTTATTGTTCTTAGAAGTCTAACTTGCCAATTTAGCTATCGTACAAGGTTTCAATGGATAAAGAAGCGAATAGACCGAGTTATGTTTCAAACAGCACAAAAAGTGAAAAGCACGTCTATGGAGAGAGTTGAGCAATTCCAAAGCTGCAAAGTGGACCGTTGTACTCCATTGAGTGTTCTTAGAAGTGTAACTAGCTGGTTTAGCTTTTGTACGAGTTTTCAATGGATAAAGAAGCGAATAGACCGAGTTATGTTTCAAACTACACAAAAACGTGAAAAGCATGTCTATGGAGAGAGTTGAGCAATTCCAAAGCATCAAAGTGGACCGTTGCACTCCATTTATTGTTCCTAGAAGTCTAACTTGCAAATTTAGCTGTCGTACAAGGTTTCAATGGATAAAAAAGCGAATAAACCGAGTTATGTTTCAAATTTCACAGAAACGTGAAAAGCACGTCACTGGAGAGAGTTGAGCAATTCCAAAGCTTCAAAGTGGGCCGTTATGCTCCATTGAGTGTTCTTAGAAGTGTAACTAGCTGGTTTAGCTTTTGTACAACATTTCGATTGGTAAAGATGCAAATAGACGAACTTATGTTTCAAATTGCACAAAAACGAGAAAAGCACGTCTATGGAGAAAGTTGAGCAATTCCAAAGCATCAAAGTGGACCGTTGCACTCCATTTATTGTTCTTAGAAGTCTAACTTGCAAATTTAGCTGTCGTACAAGGTTTCAATGGATGAAGAAGCGAATAGACCGAGTTATGTTTCAAATTGCACAAAAACGTGAAAAGCACGTCACTGGAGAGAGTTGAGCAATTCCAAAGCTTCAAAGTGGGCTATTATGCTCCATTGATTGTTCTTAGAAGTGTAACTAGCTGGTTTAGCTTTTGTACAACGTTTCGTTAGGCAAAGATGCGAATAGACCAAGTTATGTTTCAAATTGCACAAAAACGAGAAAGGCACGTCTATGGAGAGAGTTGAGCAATTCCAAAGCATCAAAGCGGACCGTTGCACTCCATTTATTGTTCTTAGAAGTCTAACTTGCCAATTTAGCTATCGTACAAGGTTTCAATGGATAAAGAAGCGAATAGACCGAGTTATGTTTCAAATTGCACAAAAACGTGAAAAGCACGTCAATGGAGGGAGTTGAGCAATTCCAAAGCTTCAAAGTGGGCCTTTATGCTCCATTGAGTGTTCTTAGAAGTGTAACTAGCTGGTTTAGCTTTTGTACATCGTTTCGTTAGGTAAAGATGCGAATAGACCAAGTTATGTTTCAAATTGCACAAAAACGAGAAAAGCACGTCTATGGAGAGAGTTGAGCAATTCCAAAGCATCAAAGTGGACCGTTGCACTCCATTTATTGTTCTTAGAAGTCTAACTTGCAAATTTAGCTTTCGTCCAAGGTTTCAATGGATAAAGAAGCGAATAGACCGAGTTATGTTTCAAATTGCACAAAAACGTGAGCACGTCAATGGAGTGAGTGGAGCAATTCCAAAGCTTCAAAGTGGGCCGTTATGCTCCATTGAGTGTTCTTAGAAGTGTAACTAGCTGGTTTAGCTTTTGTACAATGTTTCGTTAGGTAAAGATGCGAATAGACCAAGTTATGTTTCAAATTGCACAAAAACGAGAAAAGCACGTCTATGGAGAGAGTTGAGCAATTCCAAAGCATCAAAGCGGACCGTTGCACTCCATTTATTGTTCTTAGAAGTCTAACTTGCAAATTTAGCTTTCTTACAAGGTTTCAAAGGATGAAGAAGCGAATAGACCGAGTTATGTTTCAAATTGTACAAAAACGAGAAAAGCACGTCTATGGAGAGAGTTGAGCAATTCCAAAGCATCAAAGTGGACCGTTGCACTCCATTTATTGTTCTTAGAAGTCTAACTTGCCAATTTAGCTATCGTACAAGGTTTGAATGGATAAAGAAGTGAATAGACCGAGTTATGTTTCAAACAGCACAAAAAGTGAAAAGCACGTCTATGGAGAGAGTTGAGCAATTCCAAAGCTTCAAAGTGGACCGTTGTACTCCATTGAGTGTTCTGAGAAGTGTACTAGCTGCTATTTAGCTTTCGCACAAGTTTTCAATGAATAAAGAAGCGAATAGACCGAGTTATGTTTCAAACTACACAAAAATGTGAAAAGCACGTCTATGGAGAGAGTTGAGCAATTCCAAAGCATCAAAGTGGACCGTTGCACTCCATTTATTGTTCTTAGAAGTCTAACTTGCAAATTTAGCTTTCGTCCAAGGTTTCAATGGATAAAGAAGCGAATAGACCGAGTTATGTTTCAAATTGCACAAAAACGTGAGCACGTCAATGGAGTGAGTGGAGCAATTCCAAAGCTTCAAAGTGGGCCGTTATGCTCCATTGAGTGTTCTTAGAAGGGTAACTAGATAGTTTAGCTTTTGTACAACGTTTCGTTAGGTAAAGATGCGAATAGACCAAGTTATGTTTCAAATTGCACAAAATGGGAAAAGCACGTCTATGGAGAGAGTTGAGCAATTCCAAAGCATCAAAGCGGACCGTTGCACTCCATTTATTGTTCTTAGAAGTCTAACTCGCATATTTAGCTTTCGTACAAGGTTTCAATAGGTAAAGAAGCGAATAGACCGAGTTATGTTTCAAATTGCACAAAAACGTGAAAAGCACGTCTATGGAGAGAGTTGAGCAATTCCAAAGCTTCAAAGTGGACCGTTGTACGCCATTGAGTTTTCTTAGAAGTGTAACTAGCTGGTTTAGCTTTCGTACGAGTTTTCAATGGATAAAGAAGCGAATAGACCGAGTTATGTTTGAAACTGCACAAAAACGTGAAAAGCACGTCAATGGAGAGAGTTGAGCAATTCCAAAGCTTCAAAGTGGGCTGTTATGCTCCATTGAGTGTTCTTAGAAGTGTAACTAGCTTGTTTAGCTTTTGTACAATGTTTCGTTAGGTAAAGATTCGAATAGACGAAGTTACGTTTCAAATTGCACAAAAACGAGAAAAGCATGTCTATGGAGAGAGTTGAGCAATTCCAAAGCATCAAAGTGGACCGTTGCACTCCATTTATTGTTCTTAGAAGTCTAACTTGCAAATTTAGCTGTCGTACAAGGTTTCAATGGATAAAGAAGCGAATAGACCGAGTTATGTTCCAAATTGCACAGAAACGTGAAAAGCACGTCAATGGAGAGAGTTGAGCAATTCCAAAGCTTCAAAGTGGGCCGTTATGCTCCATTGAGTGTTCTTAGAAGTGTAACTAGCTTGTTTAGCTTTTGTACAACATTTCGTTTGGTAAAGATGCGAATAGACGAAGTTATGTTTCAAATTGCACAAAAACGAGAAAAGCACGTCTATGGAGAGAGTTGAGCAATTCCAAAGCATCAAAGTGGACCGTTGCACTCCATTTATTGTTCTTAGAAGTCTAACTTGCCAATTTAGCTATCGTACAAGGTTTCAATGGATAAAGAAGCGAATAGACCGAGTTATGTTTCAAACAGCACAAAAAGTGAAAAGCACGTCTATGGAGAGAGTTGAGCAATTCCAAAGCTGCAAAGTGGACCGTTGTACTCCATTGAGTGTTCTTAGAAGTGTAACTAGCTGGTTTAGCTTTTGTACGAGTTTTCAATGGATAAAGAAGCGAATAGACCGAGTTATGTTTCAAACTACACAAAAACGTGAAAAGCATGTCTATGGAGAGAGTTGAGCAATTCCAAAGCATCAAAGTGGACCGTTGCACTCCATTTATTGTTCCTAGAAGTCTAACTTGCAAATTTAGCTGTCGTACAAGGTTTCAATGGATAAAAAAGCGAATAAACCGAGTTATGTTTCAAATTTCACAGAAACGTGAAAAGCACGTCACTGGAGAGAGTTGAGCAATTCCAAAGCTTCAAAGTGGGCCGTTATGCTCCATTGAGTGTTCTTAGAAGTGTAGCTTGCTAATTTAGCTTTCGTACAAGGTTTCAATGGATAAAGAAGCGAATAGACCTAGTTATGTTTCAAACTGCACAAAAACGTGAAAAGCACGTCTATGGAGAGAGTTGAGCAATTCCAAAGCTTCAAAGTGGACCGTTGTACTCCATTTAGTGTCCTTAGAAGTCTAGCTTGCTAATTTAGCTTTCGTACAAGGTTTCAATGGATAAAGAAGCGAATAGACCTAGTTATGTTTCAAACTGCACAAAAACGTGAAAAGCACGTCTATGGAGAGAGTTGAGCAATTCCAAAGCTTCAAAGTGGACCGTTGTACTCCATTTAGTGTCCTTAGAAGTCTAGCTTGCTAATTTAGCTTTCGTACAAGGTTTCAATGGATAAAGAAGCGAATAGACCTAGTTATGTTTCAAACTGCACAAAAACGTGAAAAGCACGTCTATGGAGAGAGTTGAGCAATTCCAAAGCTTCAAAGTGGACCGTTGTACTCCATTTAGTGTCCTTAGAAGTCTAACTTGCCAATTTAGCTATCGTACAAGGTTTCAATGGATAAAGAAGCGAATAGACCGAGTTATGTTTCAAATTGCACAAAAACGTGAAAAGCACGTCAATGGAGGGAGTTGAGCAATTCCAAAGCTTCAAAGTGGGCCTTTATGCTCCATTGAGTGTTCTTAGAAGTGTAACTAGCTGGTTTAGCTTTTGTACATCGTTTCGTTAGGTAAAGATGCGAATAGACCAAGTTATGTTTCAAATTGCACAAAAACGAGAAAAGCACGTCTATGGAGAGAGTTGAGCAATTCCAAAGCATCAAAGTGGACCGTTGCACTCCATTTATTGTTCTTAGAAGTCTAACTTGCAAATTTAGCTTTCGTCCAAGGTTTCAATGGATAAAGAAGCGAATAGACCGAGTTATGTTTCAAATTGCACAAAAACGTGAGCACGTCAATGGAGTGAGTGGAGCAATTCCAAAGCTTCAAAGTGGGCCGTTATGCTCCATTGAGTGTTCTTAGAAGTGTAACTAGCTGGTATTTAGCTTTTGTACAATGTTTCAGTTAGGTAAAGATGCGAATAGACCAAGTTATGTTTCAAATTGCACAAAAACGAGAAAAGCACGTCTATGGAGAGAGTTGAGCAATTCCAAAGCATCAAAGCGGACCGTTGCACTCCATTTATTGTTCTTAGAAGTCTAACTTGCAAATTTAGCTTTCTTACAAGGTTTCAAAGGATGAAGAAGCGAATAGACCGAGTTATGTTTCAAATTGTACAAAAACGAGAAAAGCACGTCTATGGAGAGAGTTGAGCAATTCCATAGCATCAAAGTGGACCGTTGCACTCCATTTATTGTTCTTAGAAGTCTAACTTGCCAATTTAGCTATCGTACAAGGTTTCAATGGATAAAGAAGTGAATAGACCGAGTTATGTTTCAAACAGCACAAAAAGTGAAAAGCACGTCTATGGAGAGAGTTGAGCAATTCCAAAGCTTCAAAGTGGACCGTTGTACTCCATTGAGTGTTCTGAGAAGTGTTACTAGCTGGTTTAGCTTTCGCACAAGTTTTCAATGAATAAAGAAGCGAATAGACCGAGTTATGTTTCAAACTACACAAAAATGTGAAAAGCACGTCTATGGAGAGAGTTGAGCAATTCCAAAGCATCAAAGTGGACCGTTGCACTCCATTTATTGTTCCTAGAAGTCTAACTTGCAAATTTAGCTGTCGTACAAGGTTTCAATGGATAAAGAAGCGAATAGACCGAGTTATGTTTCAAATTGCACAGAAACGTGAAAAGCACGTCTATGGAGAGAGTTGAGCAATTCCAAAGCATCAAAGTGGACCGTTGCACTCCATTTATTGTTCTTAGAAGTCTAACTTGCAAATTTAGCTGTCGTACAAGGTTTCAATGGATAAAGAAGCGAATAGACCGAGTTATGTTTCAAATTGCACAGAAACGTGAAAAGCACGTCAATGGAGAGAGTTGAGCAATTCCAAAGCTTCAAAGTGGGCCGTTATGCTACTTTGAGTGTTCTTAGAAGTGTAACTAGCTGGTTTAGCTTTTGTATAATGTCTCGTTAGGTAAAGATGCGAATAGACCAAGTTATGTTTCAAATTGCACAAAAATGAGAAAAGCACGTCTATGGAGAGAGTTGAGCAATTCCAAAGCATCAAAGCGGACCGTTGCACTCCATTTATTGTTCTTAGAAGTCTAACTTGCAAATTTAGCTTTCGTACAAGGTTTCAATAGGTAAAGAAGCGAATAGACCGAGTTATGTTTCAAATTGCACAAAAACGTGAAAAGCACATCTATGGAGAGAGTTGAGCAATTCCAAAGCTTCAAAGTGGACCGTTGTACTCCATTGAGTGTTCTTAGAAATGTAACTAGCTGGTTTAGCTTTCGTATGAGTTTTCAATGGATAAAGAAGCGAATAGACCGAGTTATGACTGCACAAAAACGTGAAAAGCACGTCTATGGAGAGAGTTGACCAATTCCAAAGCTTCAAAGTGGGCCGTTATGCTCCATTGAGTATTCTTAGAAGTGTAACTAGCTGGTTTAGCTTTTGTACAACGTTTCGTTAGGTAAAGATGCGAATAGATGATGTTATGTTTCAAATTGCACAAAAACGAGAAAAGCACGTCTATGGAGAGAGTTGAGCAATTCCAAAGCATCAAAGTGGACCATTGCACTCCATTTATTGTTCTTAGAAGTCTAACTTGCAAATTTAGCTTTCGTACACGGTTTCAATGGATAAAGAAGCGAATAGACCGAGTTATGTTTCAAATTGCACAAAAACGTGAAAAGCACGTCAATGGAGGGAGTTGAGCAATTCCAAAGCTTCAAAGTGGGCCTTTATGCTCCATTGAGTGTTCTTAGAAGTGTAACTAGCTGGTTTAGCTTTTGTACATAGTTTCGTTAGGTAAAGATGCGAATAGACCAAGTTATGTTTCAAATTGCACAAAAACGAGAAAAGCACGTCTATGGAGAGAGTTGAGCAATTCCAAAGCATCAAAGTGGACCGTTGCACTCCATTTATTGTTCTTAGAAGTCTAACTTGCAAATTTAGCTTTCGTCCAAGGTTTCAATGGATAAAGAAGCGAATAGACCGAGTTATGTTTCAAATTGCACAAAAACGTGAGCACGTTAATGGAGTGAGTGGAGCAATTCGAAAGCTTCAAAGTGGGCCGTTATGCTCCATTGAGTGTTCTTAGAAGTGTAACTAGCTGGTTTAGCTTTTGTACAATGTTTCGTTAGGTAAAGATGCGAATAGACCAAGTTATGTTTCAAATTGCACAAAAACGAGAAAAGCACTTCTATGGAGAGAGTTGAGCAATTCCAAAGCATCAAAGCGGACCGTTGCACTCCATTTATTGTTCTTAGAACTCTAACTTGCAAATTTAGCTTTCGTACAAGGTTTCAATGGATAAAGAAGCGAATAGACCGAGTTATGTTTCAAATTGTACAAAAACGTGAAAAGCACGTCAATGAAGAGAGTTGAGCAATTCCAAAGCTTCAAAGTGGGCCGTTATGCTCCATTGCATGTTCTTAGAAGTGTAACTAGCTGGTTTAGCTTTTGTACAATGTTTCGTTAGGTAAAGATGCGAATAGACCAAGTTATGTTTCAAATTGCACAAAAACGAGAAAAGCACGTCTATGGAGAGAGTTGAGCAATTCCAAAGCATTAAAGCGGACCGTTGCACTCCATTTATTGTTCTTAGAAGTCTAACTTGCCAATTTAGCTATCGTACAAGGTTTCAATGGATAAAGAAGTGAATAGACCGAGTTATGTTTCAAACTGCACAAAAACGTGAAAAGCACGTCTATGGAGAGAGTTGAGCAATTCCAAAGCTTCAAAGTGGACCGTTGCACTCCATTGAGTGTTGTTAGAAGTGTAAGTAGCTGGTTTAGCTTTCGTACGAGTTTTCAATGGATAAAGAAGCGAATAGACCGAGTTATGTTTCAAACTGCACAAAAACGTGAAAAGCACGTCTATGGAGAGAGTTGAGAAATTCCAAAGCATCAAAGTGCACAGTTGCACTCCCTTTATTGTTCTTAGAAGTCTAACTTGCAAATTTAGCTGTCGTACAAGGTTTCAATGGATAAAGAAGCGAATAGACCGAGTTATGTTTCAAATTGCACAGAAACGTGAAAAGCACGTCAATGGAGAGAGTTGAGCAATTCCAAAGCTTCAAAGTGGGCCGTTATGCTACTTTGAGTGTTCTTAGAAGTGTAACTAGCTGGTTTAGCTTTTGTATAATGTTTCGTTAGGTAAAGATGCGAATAGACCAAGTTATGTTTCAAATTGCACAAAAACGAGAAAAGCACGTCTATGGAGAGAGTTGAGCAATTCCAAAGCATCAAAGCGGACCGTTGCACTCCATTTATTGTTCTTAGAAGTCTAACATGAAAATTTAGCTTTCGTACAAGGTTTCAATAGGTAAAAAAGCGAATAGACCGAGTTATGTTTCAAATTGCACAAAAACGTGAAAAGCACATCTATGGAGAGAGTTGAGCAATTCAAAAGCTTCAAAGTGGACCGTTGTACTCCATTGAGTGTTCTTAGAAATGTAACTAGCTGGTTTAGCTTTCGTATGTGTTTTCAATGGATAAAGAAGCGAATAGACCGAGTTATGACTGCACAAAAACGTGAAAAGCACGTCTATGGAGAGAGTTGAGCAATTCCAAAGCATCAAAGTGGACCGTTGCACTCCATTTATTGTTCTTAGAAGTCTAACTTGCATATTTAGCGCTCAAACAAGGTTTCAATGGATAAAGAAGCGAATAGAGCGAGTTATGTTTCAAATTGCACAGAAACGTGAAAAGCACGTCGTTGGAGAGAGTTGAGCAATTCCAAAGCTTCACAGTTCGCCGTTATGCTCCATTGAGTGTTCTTAGAAGTGTAACTAGCTGGTTTAGCTTTTGTACAACGTTTCGTTAGGTAAAGATGCGAATAGACCAAGTTATGTTTCAAATTGCACAAAAACGAGAAAAACACGTCTATGGAGAGAGTTGAACAAATCCAAAGCATTAGAGCGGACCGTTGCACTCCATTTATTGTTCTTAGAAGTCTAACTTGCCAATTTTGCTATCGTACAAGGTTTCAATGGATAAAGAAGTGAATAGACCGAGTTATATTTCAAACTGTAGAAAAACGTGAAAAGCACGTCTATGGAGAGAGTTGAGCAATTCCAAAGCTTCAAAGTGGGCCGTTGCACTCCATTGAGTGTTGTTAGAAGTGTAACTAGTTGGTTAAGCTTTCGTACGAGTTTTCAATGGATAAAGAAGTGAATAGACCGAGTTTTGTTTCAAACTGCACAAAAACGTGAAAAGCACGTCTATGGAGAGAGTTGAGCAATTCCAAAGCATCAAAGTGGACAGTTGCACTCCATTTATTGTTCTTAGAAGTCTAACTTGCAAATTTAGCTGTCGTAGAAGGTTTCAATGGATAAAGAAGCGAATAGACCGAGTTATGTTTCAAATTGAACAGAAACGTGAAAACCACGTCAATGGAGAGAGTTGAGCAATTCCAAAGCTTCAAAGTGGGCCGTTATGCTCCATTGAGTGTTCTTAGAAGTGTAACTAGCTGGTTTAGCTTTTGTATAATGTTTCGTTAGGTAAAGATGCGAATAGACCAAGTTATGTTTCAAATTGCACAAAAACGAGAAAAACACGTCTATGGAGAGAGTTGAGCAATTCCAAAGCATCAATGCGGACCGTTGCACTCCATTTATTGTTCTTAGAGTCTAACTTGCAAATTTAGCTTTCGTACAAGGTTTCAATAGGTAAAGAAGCGAATAGACCGAGTTATGTTTCAAATTGCACAAAAACGTGGAAAGCACATTTATGGAGAGAGTTGAGCAATTCTAAAGCTTCAAAGTGGACCGTTGTACTCCATTGAGTGTTCTTAGAAGTGTAACTAGCTGGTTTAGCTTTCGTACGAGTTTTCAATGGATAAAGAAGCGAATAGACCGACTTATGTTTCAAACTGCACAAAAACACGAAAAGCACGTCTATGGAGAGAGTTGAGCAATTCCAAAGCATCAAAGTGGACCGTTGCACTCCATTTATTGTTCTTAGAAGTCTAACTTGCAAATTTAGCTTTCGTACAAGGTTTCAATAGGTAAAGAAGCGAATAGACCGAGTTATGTTTCAAATTGCACAAAAACGTGAAAAGCACGTCTATGGAGAGAGTTGAGCAATTCCAAAGCTTCAAAGTGGACCGTTGTACTCCATTGAGTGTTCTTAGAAGTGTAACTAGCTGGTTTAGCTTTCGTACGAGTTTTCAATGGATAAAGAAGCGAATAGACCGAGTTATGTTTCAAACTGCACAAAAACGTGAAAGGCAAGTCTATGGAGAGAGTTGAGCAATTCCAAAGCATCAAAGTGGACCGTTGCACTCCATTTATTGTTCTTAGAAGTCTAACTTGCATATTTAGCGCTCGTACAAGGTTTCAATGGATAAAGAAGCGAATAGAGCGAGTTATGTTTCAAATTGCACAGAAACGTGAAAAGCACGTCATTGGAGAGAGTTGAGCAATTCCAAAGCTTCAAAGTGCGCCGTTATGCTCCATTGAGTGTTCTTAGAAGTGTAACTAGCTGGTTTAGCTTTTGTATAATGTTTCGTTAAGTAAAGATGTGAATAGACCAAGTTATGTTTCAAATTGCACAAAAACGAGAAAAGCACGTCTATGGAGAGAGTTGAGCAATTCCAAAGCATCAAAGCGGACCGTTGCACTCCATTTATTGTTCTTAGAAGTCTAACTTGCAAATTTAGCTTTCGTACAAGGTTTCAATAGGTAAAGAAGCGAATAGACCGAGTTATGTTTCAAATTGCACAAAAACGTGAAAAGCACATCTATGGAGAGAGTTGAGCAATTCCAAAGCTTCAAAGTGGACCGTTGTACTCCATTGAGTGTTCTTAGAAGTGTAACTAGCTGCTTTAGCTTTCGTACGTGTTTTCAATGGATAAAGAAGCGAATAGACCGACTTATGTTTCAAACTGCACAAAAACATGAAAAGCACGTCTATGGAGAGAGTTGAGCAATTCCAAAGCATCAAAGTGGACCGTTGCACTCCATTTATTGTTCTTAGAAGTCTAACTTGCAAATTTAGCTTTCGTACAAGGTTTCAATGGGTAAAGAAGCGAATAGACCGAGTTATGTTTCAAATTGCACAAAAACGTGAAAAGCACGTCAATGGAGAGAGTTGAGCAATTCCAAAGCTTCAAAGTGGACCGTTGTACTCCATTGAGTGTTCTTAGAAGTGTAACTAGCTGGTTTAGCTTTCGTACGAGTTTTCAATGGATAAAGAAGCGAATAGACCGAGTTATGTTTCAAACTGCACAAAAAGTGAAAAGCAAGTCTATGGAGAGAGTTGAGCAATTCCAAAGCATCAAAGTGGAAAGTTGCACTCCATTTACTGTTCTTAGAAGTCTAACTTGCAAATTTAGCGCTCGTACATGGTTTCAATGGATAAAGAAGCGAATAGACCGAGTTATGTTTCAAATTGCACAGAAACGTGAAAAGCACGTCAATGGAGAGAGTTGAGCAATTCCAAAGCTTCAAAGTGGGCCGTTATGCTCCATTGAGTGTTCTTAGAAGTGTAACTAGCTGATTTAGCTTTCGTACAACGTTTCGTTAGGTAAAGATGCGAATAGACCAAGTTATGTTTCAAATTGCATAAAAACGAGAAAAGCACGTCTATGGAGAGAGTTGAGGAATTCCAAAGCATCAAAGCGGACCGTTGCACTCCATTTATTGTTCTTAGAAGTCCAACTTGCAAATTTAGCTTTCGTACAAGGTTTCGATGGATAAAGAAGCGAATAGACCGAGTTATGTTTCAAATTGCACAAAAACATGAAAAACACAGCAATGGAGTGAGTTGAGCTATTCCAAAGCTTCAAAGTGGGCCGTTATGCTCCATTGCGTGTTCTTAGAAGTGTAACTAGCTGGTTTAGCTTTTGTACAACGTTTCGTTAGGTAAAGATGCGAATAGACCAAGTTATGTTTCAAATTGCACAAAAACGAGAAAAACACGTCTATGGAGAGAGTTGAACAAATCCAAAGCATTAGAGCGGACCATTGCACTCCATTTATTGTTCTTAGAAGTCTAACTTGCCAATTTTGCTATCGTACAAGGTTTCAATGGATAAAGAAGTGAATAGACCGAGTTATGTTTCAAACTGTAGAAAAACGTGAAAAGCACGTCTATGGAGAGAGTTGAGCAATTCCAAAGCTTCAAAGTGGGCCGTTGCACTCCATTGAGTGTTGTTAGAAGTGTAACTAGCTGGTTAAGCTTTCGTACGAGTTTTCAATGGATAAAGAAGTGAATAGACCGACTTTTGTTTCAAACTGCACAAAAACGTGAAAAGCACGTCTATGGAGAGAGTTGAGCAATTCCAAAGCATCAAAGTGGACAGTTGCACTCCATTTATTGTTCTTAGAAGTCTAACTTGCAAATTTAGCTGTCGTACAAGGTTTCAATGGATAAAGAAGCGAATAGACCGAGTTATGTTTCAAATTGAACAGAAACGTGAAAACCACGTCAATGGAGAGAGTTGAGCAATTCCAAAGCTTCAAAGTGGGCCGTTATGCTCCATTGAGTGTTCTTAGAAGTGTAACTAGCTGGTTTAGCTTTTGTATAATGTTTCGTTAGGTAAAGATGCGAATAGACCAAGTTATGTTTCAAATTGCACAAAAACGAGAAAAACACGTCTATGAAGAGAGTTGAGCAATTCCAAAGCATCAATGCGGACCGTTGCACTCCATTTATTGTTCTTAGAGTCTAACTTGCAAATTTAGCTTTCGTACAAGGTTTCAAGAGGTAAAGAAGCGAATAGACCGAGTTATGTTTCAATTTGCACAAAAACGTGGAAAGCACATTTATGGAGAGAGTTGAGCAATTCTAAAGCTTCAAAGTGGACCGTTGTACTCCATTGAGTGTTCTTAGAAGTGTAACTAGCTGGTTTAGCTTTCGTACGAGTTTTCAATGGATAAAGAAGCGAATAGACCGACTTATGTTTCAAACTGCACAAAAACATGAAAAGCACGTCTATGGAGAGAGTTGAGCAATTCCAAAGCTTCAAAGTGGACCGTTGTACTCCATTGAGTGTTCTTAGAAGTGTAACTAGCTGGTTTAGCTTTCGTACGAGTTTTCAATGGATAAAGAAGCGAATAGACCGAGTTATGTTTCAAACTGCACAAAAACGTGAAAAGCACGTCTATGGAGAGAGTTGAGCAATTCCAAAGCTTCAAAGTGGACCGTTGTACTCCATTGAGTGTTCTTAGAAGTGTAACTAGCTGGTTTAGCTTTCGTACGAGTTTTCAATGGATAAAGAAGCGAGTAGACCGAGTTATGTTTCAAACTGCACAAAAACGTGAAAAGCAAGTCTATGGAGAGAGTTGAGCAATTCCAAAGCATCAAAGTGGACCGTTGCACTCCATTTATTGTTCTTAGAAGTCTAACTTGCAAATTTAGCGCTCGTACATGGTTTCAATGGATAAAGAAGCGAATAGACCGAGTTATGTTTCAAATTGCACAAAAACGTGAAAAGCACGTCTATGGAGAGAGTTGAGCAATTCCAAAGCTTCAAAGTGGACCGTTGTACTCCATTGAGTGTTCTTAGAAGTGTAACTAGCTGGTTTAGCTTTCGTACGAGTTTTCAATGGATAAAGAAGCGAATAGACCGAGTTATGTTTCAAACTGCACAAAAACGTGAAAAGCAAGTCTATGGAGAGAGTTGAGCAATTCCAAAGCATCAAAGTGGACCGTTGCACTCCATTTATTGTTCTTAGAAGTCTAACTTGCAAATTTAGCGCTCGTACATGGTTTCAATGGATAAAGAAGCGAATAGACCGAGTTATGTTTCAAATTGCACAGAAACGTGAAAAGCACGTCAATGGAGAGAGTTGAGCAATTCCAAAGCTTCAAAGTGGGCCGTTATGCTCCATTGAGTGTTCTTAGAAGTGTAACTAGCTGATTTAGCTTTTGTACAACGTTTCGTTAGGTAAAGATGCGAATAGACCAAGTTATGTTTCAAATTGCATAAAAATGAGAAAAGCACGTCTATGGAGAGAGTTGAGGAATTCCAAAACATCAAAGCGGACCGTTGCACTCCATTTATTGTTCTTAGAAGTCCAACTTGCAAATTTAGCTTTCGTACAAGGTTTCAATGGATAAAGAAGCGAATAGACCGAGTTATGTTTCAAATTGCACAAAAACGTGAAAAACACGTCAATGGAGTGAGTTGGGCAATTCCAAAGCTTCAAAGTGGGCCGTTATGCTCCATTGCGTGTTCTTAGAAGTGTAACTAGCTGGTTTAGCTTTTGTACAACGTTTCGTTAGGTAAAGATGCGAATAGACCAAGTTATGTTTCAAATTGCATAAAAACGAGAAAAACACGTCTATGGAGAGAGTTGAACAAATCCAAAGCATTAGAGCGGACCGTTGCACTCCATTTATTGTTCTTAGAAGTCTAACTTGCCAATTTTGCTATCGTACAAGGTTTCAATGGATAAAGAAGTGAATAGACCGAGTTATGTTTCAAACTGCAGAAAAACGTGAAACTCACGTCTATGGAGAGAGTTGAGCAATTCCAAAGCTTCAAAGTGGGCCGTTGCACTCCATTGAGTGTTGTTAGAAGTGTAACTAGCTGGTTCAGCTTTCGTACGAGTTTTCAATGGATAAAGAAGTGAATAGACCGAGTTATGTTTCAAACTGCACAAAAACGTGAAAAGCACGTGTATGGAGAGAGTTGAGCAATTCCAAAGCATCAAAGTGGACAGTTGCACTCCATTTATTGTTCTTAGAAGTCTAACTTGCAAATTTAGCTGTCGTACAAGGTTTCAATGGATAAAGAAGCGAATAGACCGAGTTATGTTTCAAATTGAACAGAAACGTGAAAACCACGTCAATGGAGAGAGTTGAGCAATTCCAAAGCTTCAAAGTGGGCCGTTATGCTCCATTGAGTGTTCTTAGAAGTGTAACTAGCTGGTTTAGCTTTTGTATAATGTTTCGTTAGGTAAAGATGCGAATAGACCAAGTTATGTTTCAAATTGCACAAAAACGAGAAAAGCACGTCTATGGAGAGAGTTGAGCAATTCCAAAGCATCAAAGCGGACCGTTGCACTCCATTTATTGTTCTTAGAGTCTAACTTGCAAATTTAGCTTTCGTACAAGGTTTCAATAGGTAAAGAAGCGAATTGACCGACTTATGTTTCAAATTGCACAAAAACGTGAAAAGCACATCTACGGAGAGAGTTGAGCAATTCCAAAGCTTCAAAGTGGACCGTTGTACTCCATTGAGTGTTCTTAGAAGGGTAACTAGCTGGTTTAGCTTTCGTACGGGTTTTCAATGGATAAAGAAGCGAATAGACCGACTTATGTTTCAAACTGCACAAAAACATGAAAAGCAAGTCTATGGAGAGAGTTGAGCAATTTCAAAGCATCAAAGTGGACCGTTGCACTCCATTTATTGTTCTTAGAAGTCTAACTTGCAAATTTAGCGCTCGTACATGGTTTCAATGGAAAAAGAAGCGAATAGACCGAGTTATGTTTCAAATTGCACAGAAACGTGAAAAGCACGTCAATGGAGAGAGTTGAGCAATTCCAAAGCTTCAAAGTGGGCCGTTATGCTCCATTGAGTGTTCTTAGAAGTGTAACTAGCTGATTTAGCTTTTGTACAACGTTTCGTTAGGTAAAGATGCGAATAGACCAAGTTATGTTTCAAATTGCATAAAAATGAGAAAAGCACGTCTATGGAGAGAGTTGAGGAATTCCAAAACATCAAAGCGGACCGTTGCACTCCATTTATTGTTCTTAGAAGTCCAACTCGCAAATTTAGCTTTCGTACAAGGTTTCAATGGATAAAGAAGCGAATAGACCGTGTTATGTTTCAAATTGCACAAAAACGTGAAAAACACGTCAATGGAGTGAGTTGAGCAATTCCAAAGCTTCAAAGTGGGCCGTTATGCTCCATTGAGTGTTCTTAGAAGTGTAACTAGCTGGTTTAGATTTCGTACGAGTTTTCAATGGATAAAGAAGCGAATAGACCGACTTATGTTTCAAACTGCACAAAAACATGAAAAGCACGTCTATGGAGAGAGTTGAGCAATTCCAAAGCATCAAAGTGGACCGTTGCACTCCATTTATTGTTCTTAGCAGTCTAACTTGCAAATTTAGCTTTCGTACAAGGTTTTAATAGGTAAAGAAGCGAATAGACCGAGTTATGTTTCAAATTGCACAAAAACGTGAAAAGCACGTCAATGGAGAGAGTTGAGCAATTCCAAAGCTTCAAAGTGGACCGTTGTACTCCATTGAGTGTTCTTAGAAGTGTAACTAGCTGGTTTAGCTTTCGTACGAGTTTTCAATGGATAAAGAAGCGAATAGACCGAGTTATGTTTCAAACTGCACAAAAACGTGAAAAGCAAGTCTATGGAGAGAGTTGAGCAATTCCAAAGCATCAAAGTGGACCGTTGCACTCCATTTATTGTTCTTAGAAGTCTAACTTGCAAATTTAGCGCTCGTACATGGTTTCAATGGATAAAGAAGCGAATAGACCGAGTTATGTTTCAAATTGCACAGAAACGTGAAAAACACGTCAATGGAGAGAGTTGAGCAATTCCAAAGCTTCAAAGTGGGCCGTTATGCTCCATTGAGTGTTCTTAGAAGTGTAACTAGCTGATTTCGCTTTTGTACAACGTTTCGTTAGGTAAAGATGCGAATAGACTAAGTTATGTTTCAAATTGCATAAAAACGAGAAAAGCACGTCTATGGAGAGAGTTGAGGAATTCCAAAGCATCAAAGTGGACCGTTGCACTCCATTTATTGTTGTTAGATGTCTAACTTGCAAATTTAGCGCTCGTACATGGTTTCAATGGATAAAGAAGCGAATAGACCGAGTTATGTTTCAAATTGCACAGAAACGTGAAAAGCACGTCAATGGAGAGAGTTGAGCAATTCCAAAGCTTCAAAGTGGGCCGTTATGCTCCATTGAGTATTCTTAGAAGTGTAACTAGCTGATTTCGCTTTTGTACAACGTTTCGTTAGGTAAAGATGCGAATAGACTAAGTTATGTTTCAAATTGCATAAAAACGAGAAAAGCACGTCTATGGAGAGAGTTGAGGAATTCCAAAGCATCAAAGCGGACCGTTGCACTCCATTTATTGTTCTTAGAAGTCTAACTTGCAAATTTAGCTTTCGTACAAGGTTTCAATGGATAAAGAAGCGAATAGACCGAGTTATGTTTCAAATTGCACAAAAACGTGAAAAGCACCTCAATGGAGTGAGTTGAGCAATTCCAAAGCTTCAAAGTGGGCCGTTATGCTCCATTGGGTGTTCTTAGAAGTGTAACTAGCTGGTTTAGCTTTTGTACAACGTTTCGTTAGGTAAAGATGCGAATAGACCAAGTTATGTTTCAAATTGCACAAAAACGAGAAAAACACGTCTATGGAGAGAGTTGAGCAAATCCAAAGCATTAGAGTGGACCGTTGCACTCCATTTATTGTTCTTAGAAGTCGAACTTGCCAATTTAGCTATCGTACAAGGTTTCAATGGATAAAGAAGTGAATAGACTGAGTTATGTTTCAAACTGCACAAAAACGTGAAAATCACGTCTATGGAGAGAGTTGAGCAATTCCAAAGCTTCAAAGTGGACCGTTGCACTCCATTGAGTGTTGTTAGAAGTGTAACTAGCTGGTTAAGCTTTCGTACGAGTTTTCAATGGATAAAGAAGCGAATAGACCGAGTTATGTTTCAAATTGCACAAAAACGTGAAAAGCACGTCTATGGAGAGAGTTGAGCAATTCCAAAGCATCAAAGTGGACAGTTGCACTCCATTTATTGTTCTTAGAAGTCTAACTTGCAAATTTAGCTGTCGTACAAGGTTTCCATGGATAAAGAAGCGAATAGAACGAGTTATGTTTCAAATTGAACAGAAACGTGAAAACCACGTCAATGGAGAGAGTTGAGCAATTACAAAGCTTCAAAGTGGGCCGTTATGCTCCATTGAGTGTTCTTAGAAGTGTAACTAGCTGATTTAGCTTTTGTACAACGTTTCGTTAGGTAAAGATGCGAATAGACCAAGTTATGTTTCAAATTGCATAAAAACGAGAAAAGCACGTCTATGGAGAGAGTTGAGGAATTCCAAAGCATCAAAGCGGACCGTTGCACTCCATTTATTGTTCTTAGAAGTCTAACTTGCAAATTTAGCTTTCGTACAAGGTTTCAATGGATAAAGAAGCGAATAGACCGAGTTATGTTTCAAATTGCACAAAAACGTGAAAAACACGTCAATGGAGTGAGTTGAGCAATTCCAAAGCTTCAAAGTGGGCCGTTATGCTCCATTGCGTGTTCTTAGAAGTGTAACTAGTTGGTTTAGCTTTTGTACAACGTTTCGTTAGGTAAAGATGCGAATAGACCAAGTTATGTTTCAAATTGCACAAAAACGAGAAAAACACGTCTATGGAGAGAGTTGAGCAAATCCAAAGCATTAGAGCGGACCGTTGCACTCCATTTATTGTTCTTAGAAGTATAACTTGCCAAATTTGCTATCGTACAAGGTTTGAATGGATAAAGAAGTGAATAGACCGAGTTATGTTTCAAACTGCAGAAAAACGTGAAAAGCACGTCTATGGAGAGAGTTGACCAATTCCAAAGCTTCAAAGTGGGCCGTTGCACTCCATTGAGTGTTGTTAGAAGTGTAACTAGCTGGTTAAGCTTTCGTACGAGTTTTCAATGGATAAAGAAGTGAATAGACTGAGTTATGTTTCAAACTGCACAAAAACGTGAAAAGCACGTCTATGGAGAGAGTTGAGCAATTCCAAAGCATCAAAGTGGACAGTTGCACTCCATTTATTGTTCTTAGAAGTCTAACTTGCAAATTTAGCTGTCGTACAAGGTTTCAATGGATAAAGAAGCGAATAGACCGAGTTATGTTTCAAATTGAACAGAAACGTGAAAACCACGTCAATGGAGAGAGTTGAGCAATTCCAAAGCTTCAAAGTGGGCCGTTATGCTCCATTGAGTGTTCTTAGAAGTGTAACTAGCTGATTTCGCTTTTGTACAACGTTTCGCTAGGTAAAGATGCGAATAGACTAAGTTATGTTTCAAATTGCATAAAAACGAGAAAAGCACGTCTATGGAGAGAGTTGAGGAATTCCAAAGCATCAAAGCGGACCGTTGCACTCCATTTATTGTTCTTAGAAGTCTAACTTGCAAATTTAGCTTTCGTACAAGGTTTCAATGGATAAAGAAGCAAATAGACCGAGTTATGTTTCAAATTGCACAAAAACGTGAAAAGCACGTCAATGGAGTGAGTTGAGCAATTCCAAAGCTTCAAAGTGGGCCGCTATGCTCCATTGCGTGTTCTTAGAAGTTTAACTAGCTGGTTTAGCTTTTGTACAACGTTTCGTTAGGTAAAGATGCGAATAGACCAAGTTATGTTTGAAATTGCACAAAAACTAGAAAAGCACGTCTATGGAGAGAGTTGAGCAAATCCAAAGCATTAGAGCGGACCGTTGCACTCCATTTATTGTTCTTAGAAGTCTAACTTGCCAATTTAGCTATCGTACAAGGTTTCAATGTATAAAGAAGTGAATAGACTGAGTTATGTTTCAAACTGCACAAAAACGTGAAAAGCACGTCTATGGAGAGAGTTGAGCAATTCCAAAGCTTCAAAGTGGACCGTTGCACTCCATTGAGTGTTGTTAGAAGTGTAACTAGCTGGTTAAGCTTTCGTACGAGTTTTCAATGGATAAAGAAGTGAATAGACCGACTTATTTTTCAAACTGCACAAAAACATGAAAAGCACGTCTATGGAGAGAGTTGAGCAATTCCAAAGCATCAAAGTGGACCGTTGCACTCCATTTATTGTTCTTAGAAGTATAACTTGCAAATTTAGCTTTCGTACAAGGTTTCAATAGGTAAAGAAGCGAATAGACCGAGTTATGTTTCAAATTGCACAAAAACGTGAAAAGCACGTCTACGGAGAGAGTTGAGCAATTCCAAAGCTTCAAAGTGGACCGTTGTACTCCATTGAGTGTTCTTAGAAGTGTAACTAGCTGGTTTAGCTTTCGTACGAGTTTTCAATGGATAAAGAAGCGAATAGACCGAGTTATGTTTCAAACTGCACAAAAACGTGAAAAGCAAGTCTATGGAGAGAGTTGAGCAATTCCAAAGCTTCAAAGTGGACCGTTGCACTCCATTTATTGTTCTTAGAAGTCTAACTTGCAAATTTAGCGCTCGTGCATGGTTTCAATGGATAAAGAAGCGAATAGACCGAGTTATGTTTCAAATTGCATAGAAACGTGAAAAGCACGTCAATGGAGAGAGTTGAGCAATTCCAAAGCTTCAAAGTGGGCCGTTATGCTCCATTGAGTGTTCTAAGAAGTGTAACTAGCTGATTTCGCTTTTGTACAACGTTTCGTTAGGTAAAGATGCGAATAGACGAAATTATGTTTCAAATTGCATAAAAACGAGAAAAGTACGTCTATGGGGAGAGTTGAGGAATTCCAAAGCATCAAAGCGGACCGTTGCACTCCATTTATTGTTCTTAGAAGTCTAACTTGCAAATTTAGCTTTCGTACATGGTTTCAATGGATAAAGAAGTGAATAGACCGAGTTATGTTTCAAATTGCACAAAAACGTGAAAAGCACGTCAATGGAGTGAGTTGAGCAATTCCAAAGCTTCAAAGTGGGCCGTTATGCTCCATTGCGTGTTCTTAGAAGTGTAACTAGCTGGTTTAGCTTTTGTACAACGTTTCGTTAGGTAAAGATGCGAATAGACCAAGTTATGTTTCAAATTGGACAAAAACGAGAAAAGCACGTCTATGGAGAGAGTTGAGCAAATCCAAAGCATTAGAGCGGACCGTTGCACTCCATTTATTGTTCTTAGAAGTCTAACTTGCCAATTTAGCTATCGTACAAGGTTTCAATGGATAAAGAAGTGAATAGACTGAGTTATGTTTCAAACTGCACAAAAACGTGAAAAGCACGTCTATGGAGAGAGTTGAGCAATTCCAAAGCTTCAAAGTGGACCGTTGCACTCCATTGAGTGTTGTTAGAAGTGTAACTAGCTGGTTAAGCTTTCGTACGAGTTTTCAATGGATAAAGAAGCGAATAGACCGAGTTATGTTTCAAACTGCACAAAAACGTGAAAAGCACGTCTATGGAGAGAGTTGAGCAATTCCAAAGCATCAAAGTGGACAGTTGCACTCCATTTATTGTTCTTAGAAGTCTAACTTGCAAATTTAGCTGTCGTACAAGGTTTCAATGGATAAAGAAGCGAATAGACCGAGTTATGTTTCAAATTGAACAGAAACGTGAAAACCACGTCAATGGAGAGAGTTGAGCAATTCCAAAGCTTCAAAGTGGGCCGTTATGCTCCATTGAGTGTTCTTAGAAGTGTAACTAGCTGGTTTGGCTTTTGTATAATGTTTCATTAGGTAAAGATGCGAATAGACCAAGTTATGTTTCAAATTGCACAAAAACGAGAAAAGCACGTCTATGGAGAGAGTTGAGCAATTCCAAAGCATCAAAGCGGACCGTTGCACTCCATTTATTGTTCTTAGAAGTCTAACTTGAAAATTTAGCTTTCGTACAAGGTTTCAATAGGTAAAGAAGCGAATAGACCGAGTTATGTTTCAAATTGCACAAAAACGTGAAAAGCACGTCTATGGAGAGAGTTGAGCAATTCCAAAGCTTCAAAGTGGACCGTTGTACTCCATTGAGTGTTCTTAGAAGTGTAACTAGCTGGTTTAGCTTTCGTACGAGTTTTCAATGGATAAAGAAGCGAATAGACCGACTTATGTTTCAAACTGCACAAAAACATGAAAAGCACGTCTATGGAGAGAGTTGAGCAATTCCAAAGCATCAAAGTGGACCGTTGCACTCCATTTATTATTCTTAGAAGTCTAACTTGCAAATTTAGCTTTCGTACAAGGTTTCAATAGGTAAAGAAGCGAATAGACCGAGTTATGTTTCAAATTGCACAAAAACGTGAAAAGCACGTCTATGGAGAGAGTTGAGCAATTCCAAAGCTTCAAAGTGGACCGTTGTACTCCATTCAGTGTTCTTAGAAGTGTAACTAGCTGGTTTAGCTTTCGTACGAGTTTTCAATGGATAAAGAAGCGAATAGACCGAGTTATGTTTCAAACTGCACAAAAACGTGAAAAGCAAGTCTATGGAGAGAGTTGAGCAATTCCAAAGCATCAAAGTGGACCGTTGCACTCCATTTATTGTTCTTAGAAGTCTAACTAGCAAATTTAGCGCTCGTACATGGTTTCAATAGATAAAGAAGCGAATAGACCGAGTTATGTTTCAAATTGCACAGAAACGTGAAAAGCACGTCAATGGAGAGAGTTGAGCAATTCCAAAGCTTCAAAGTGGGCCGTTATGCTCCATTGAGTGTTCTTAGAAGTGTAACTAGCTGATTTAGCTTTTGTACAACGTTTCGTTAGGTAAAGATGCGAATAGACCGAGTTATGTTTCAAATTGCATAAAAACGAGAAAAGCACGTCTATGGAGAGAGTTGAGGAATTCCAAAGCATCAAAGCGGACCGTTGCACTCCATTTATTGTTCTTAGAAGTCTAACTTGCAAATTTAGCTTTCGTACAAGGTTTCAATGGATAAAGAAGCGAATAGACCGAGTTATGTTTCAAATTGCACAAAAACTTGAAAAGCACGTAAATGGAGTGAGTTGAGCAATTCCAAAGCTTCAAAGTGGGCCGTTATGCTCCATTGCGTGTTCTTAGAAGTGTAACTAGCTGGTTTAGCTTTTGTACAACGTTTCGTTAGGTAAAGATGCGAATAGACCAAGTTATGTTTCAAATTGCACAAAAACGAGAAAAGCACGTCTATGGAGAGAGTTGAGCAAATCCAAAGCATTAGAGCGGACTGTTGCACTCCATTTATTGTTCTTAGAAGTCTAACTTGCCAATTTAGCTATCGTACAAGGTTTCAATGGATAAAGAAGTGAATAGACCGAGTTATGTTTGAAACTGCACAAAAACGTGAAAAGCACGTCTATGCAGATAGTTGAGCAATTCCAAAGCTTCAAAGTGGACCGTTGCACTCCATTGAGTGTTGTTAGAAGTGTAACTAGCTGGTTTAGCTTTCGTATGAGTTTTCAATGGATAAAGAAGCGAATAGACCGAGTTATGTTTCAAACTGCACAAAAACGTGAAAAGCACGTCTATGGAGAGAGTTGAGCAATTCCAAAGCATCAAAGTGGACAGTTGCACTCCATTTATTGTTCTTAGAAGTCTAACTTGCAAATTTAGCTGTTGTACAAGGTTTCAATGGATAAAGAAGCGAATAGACCGAGTTATGTTTCAAATTGAACAGAAACGTGAAAACCATGTCAATGGAGAGAGTTGAGCAATTCCAAAGCTTCAAAGTGGGCCGTTATGCTCCATTGAGTGTTCTTAGAAGTGTAACTAGCTGGTTTAGCTTTTGTATAATGTTTCGTTAGGTAAAGATGCGAATAGACCATGTTATGTTTCAAATTGCACAAAAACGAGAAAAGCACGTCTATGGAGAGAGTTGAGCAATTCCAAAGCATCAAAGCGGACCGTCGCACTCCATTTATTGTTCTTAGAAGTCTAACTTGAAAATTTAGCTTTCGTACAAGGTTTCAATAGGTAAAGAAGCGAATAGACCGAGTTATGTTTCAAATTGCACAAAAACGTGAAAAGCACATCTATGGAGAGAGTTGAGCAATTCCAAAGCTTTAAAGTGGACCGTTGTACTCCATTGAGTGTTCTTAGAAGTGTAACTAGCTGGTTTAGCTTTCGTACGAGTTTTCAATGGATAAAGAAGCGACTAGACCGAGTTATGTTTCAAACTGCACAAACCGTTGTACTCCATTGAGTGTTCTTAGAAGTGTAACTAGCTGGTTTAGCTTTCGTACGAGTTTTCAATGGATAAAGAAGCGACTAGACCGAGTTATGTTTCAAACTGCACAAAAACGTGAAAAGCACGTCTATGGAGAGAGTTGAGCAATTCCAAAGCTTCAAACTGGGTTGTTATGCTCCATTGAGTGTTCTTAGAAGTATAACTAGCTGGTTTAGCTTTTGTATAATCTTTCGTTAGGTAAGGATGCGAATAGACCAAGTTATGTTTCAAATTGCACAAAAACGAGAAAAGCACGTCTATGGAGAGAGTTGAGCAATACCAAAGCATCAAAGCGGACCGTCGCAGTCCATTTATCGTTCTTAGAAGTCTAACTTGCAAATTTAGCTTTCGTACAAGGTTTCAATAGGTAAAGAAGCGAATAGACCGAGTTATGTTTCAAATTGCACAAAAACGTGAAAAGCACATCTATGGAGAGAGTTGAGCAATTCCAAAGCTTCAAAGTGGACAGTTGTAGTCCATTGAGTGTTCTTAGAAGTGTAACTAGCTGGTTTAGCTTTCGTATGAGTTTTCAATGGATACAGAAGCGAATAGACCGAGTTATGTTTCAAACTGCACAAAAACGTGAAAAGCACGTCTATGGAGAGAGTTGAGCAATTCCAAAGCATCAAAGTGGACCGTTGCACTCCATTTATTGTTCTTAGAAGTCTAACTTGCAAATTTAGCTTTCGTACAAGGTTTCAATAGGTAAAGAAGCGAATAGACCGAGTTATGTTTCAAATTGCACAAAAACGTGAAAAGCACGTCTATGGAGAGAGTTGAGCAATTCCTAAGCTTCAAAGTGGACCGTTGTACTCCATTGACTGTTCTTAGAAGTGTAACTAGCTGGTTTAGCTTTCGTACGAGTTTTCAATGGATAAAGAAGCGAATCGACCAAGTTATGTTTCAAACTGCACAAAAACGTGAAAAGCAAGTCTATGGAGAGAGTTGAGCAATTCCAAAGACTCAAAGTGGACCGTTGCACTCCATTTATTGTTCTTAGAAGTCTAACATGCAAATTTAGCGCTCGTACAAGGTTTCAATGGATAAAGAAGCGAATAGACCGAGTTATGTTTCAAATTGCACAGAAACGTGAAAAGCACGTCAATGGAGAGAGTTGAGCAATTCCAAAGCTTCAAAGTGGGCCGTTATGCTCCATTGAGTGTTCTTAGAAGTGTAACTAGCTGGTTTAGCTTTTGTACAACGTTTCGTTAGGTAAAGATGCGAATAGACCAAGTTATGTTTCAAATTGCAAAAAAACGAGAAAAGCATGTCTATGGAGAGAGTTGAGCAATTCCAAAGCATTAAAGCGGACCATTGCACTCCATTTATTGTTCTTAGAAGTCTAACTTGCCAATTTAGCTATTGTACAAGGTTTCAATGGATAAAGAAGTGAATAGACCGAGTTATGTCTCAAACTGCACAAAAACGTGAAAAGCACGTCTATGGGGAGAGTTGAGCAATTCCAAAGCTTCAAAGTGGACCGTTGTACTCCATTGAGTGTTCTTAGAAGTGTAACTAGCTGGTTTAGCTTTCGTACGAGTTTTCAATGGATAAAGAAGCGAATAGATCGAGTTATGTTTCAAACTGCACAAAAACGTGAAAAGCACGTCTATGGAGAGAGTTGAGCAATTCCAAAGCATCAAAGTGGACCGTTGCACTCCATTTATTGTTCTTAGAAGTCTAACTTGCAAATTTAGCTGTCGTACAAGGTTTCAATGGATAAAGAAGCGAATAGACCGAGTTATGTTTCAAATTGCACAGAAACGTGAAAAGCACGTCAATGGAGAGAGTTGAGCAATTCCAAAGCTTCAAAGTGGGCCGTGATGCTCCATTGAGTGTTCTTAGAAGTGTAACTAGCTTGTTTAGCTTTTGTACAACGTTTCGTTAGGTAAAGAAGCGAATAGACGAAGTTATGTTTCAAATTGCACAAAAACGAGAAAAGCACGTCTATGGAGAGAGTTGAGCAATTCCAAAGCATCAAAGTGGACCGTTGCACTCCATTTATTGTTCTTAGAAGTCTAACTTGCAAATTTAGCTGTCGTACAAGGTTTAGAATGAAAGCTAAACTAGTAAGTCAAACTTCTAAGAACACTAAATAGAGTACAACAAAATACATTGATGCTATGGAATTGCTCAACTTTCTTCATAGATGAGCGTTTCACGTTTTTGTGCCATTTCAAACATAACTCGGTCCACTCACATCGTTAGCTTACGGAACGTTGAACAAAACCTAAACTAGCAAGTCAGACTTCTAAGAACACTAAATGGAGTACAAGGGTACACATTGATGCTTTGAAATTGCTCAACTCTCTCCATAAATGAGCGTTTCACGTTTATGTACCATTTCAAACTTAACTTGGTTCACTCGCATCGTTACCTTACGAAACATTGAATGAAACCTAAACTAGCAAGTCAGACTTCTGAGAACACTAAATAGAGAACAAAGGTCCACTTTGACGCTTTGGCATTGCTCAACTCTCGCCATAGACAACGATTTCACATTTCTAAGCAATTCCAAACATAACTTGGTCTATTAACATTGTTACCTTACGAAACGTTGAACGAAAGCGAAACTAGCAAGTCAGACTTCGAAGAACACTAAATAGAATACAATGGTACACATTTATGCATTAGAATTGCTCAACTATCTCCATAGACAAGCATTTCACGTTTTTGTGCCATTCCAAACATAACTTGGTCCACTCGCATCTATACCTTACGAAACGTTGAATGAAACCTAAACTAGCAAGTTAGACTTCCAAGAACACTAAATGGTGTACAATGGTACACATTGACGCTTTGGAATTGCTCAACCCACTCAATAGATGAGCATTTCATGTTTTTGTGCCATTTCAAACATAACTTGTTCTATTCGCATCGTTACCTTACGACACGTTGAACAAAAGCTAAAAGCAAGACAGACTGCTAAGAACACTAAATAGAGTACAACGGTACACATTGATGCTTTGGAATCTCTCAACTCTCTCCATAGATGAGCGTGTCACGTTTAAGCACCATTTCAAACGTAACTTGGTCCACTCGCATCGTTACCTTACGAAACGTTTAACGAAAGCTGAACTAGCAAGTCAGACTTCAAAGAACACTAAATGGAGTACAACGGTTCACATTGATGCTTTGGAATTGTTCAACTCTCTCCATAGATGAGCGTGTCACGTTTTTGTGCCATTTGAAACATAACTTGGTCCATTCACATCGTTACCTTACGAAACGTTGAACGAAAGCTAAACTAGTAAGTTAAACTTCTAAGAACACTAAATAGAGTACAACAAAATACATTGATGCTATGGAATTGCTCAACTCTCGCCATAGACAAGGATTTCACATTTCTGAGCAATTCCAAACATAACTGTTCTACTCGCATTGCTACCTACGTAACGTTGAACGAATGCTAAACTAGCAATTCAGACTTCTAGGAACGCTAAATGGAGTACAACGGTACACATTGATGCTTTGGAATCTCTCAACTCTCTCCATAGAAGAGAGTTTCACGTTATGCGCCATTTCAAACTTAACTTGGTCCACTCGCATCGTTACCTTACGAAACGTTGGACGAAACCCAAACTAGCAAGTTCGACTTCTAAGAACACTAGACGGAGAACAAAGGTCCACTTTGACGCTTTGGAATTGTTCAACTCTCGCCATAGACAAGGATTTCACATTTCTGAGCAATTCCAAACATAACATGTTCTACTCGTATCGTTACCTTACGAAACGTTGAATGAAACCTAAACTAGC
The DNA here is from genome assembly GCF_013401445.1 of Tripterygium wilfordii. NCBI lineage: Eukaryota > Viridiplantae > Streptophyta > Magnoliopsida > Celastrales > Celastraceae > Tripterygium > Tripterygium wilfordii. Next base: position 8,090,699 of record NC_052248.1, read on the forward strand.
ATGTCAGACTTCTAAGAACAGTAAATGGAGTATAACGGTACACATTGATGCTTTGGATTTGCTCAACTCTCTCCATAGATGAGCGTGTCACTTTTTTGTGCCATTTTAAACATAACTTCGTCTATTAGCATTGTTACCTTACGAAACGTTGAACGAAAGCTAAACTAGCGAGTCAGACTTCTAAGAACACTAAATAGAATACAATGTACACATTGATGCTTTGGAATTGCTCAACTCTCTCCATAGACAAGCATTCCACGTTTTTGTGCCATTTCAAACATAACTTGGTCCACCGCATCGTTACCTTACGAAATGTTGAACGAAACCTAAAGTAGCAAGTCAGACTTCTAAGAACACTAAATGGAGTACAATGGTACACATTGATGCTTTGGAATTGCTCAACCCTCTCCACAAATGAGAGTTTCATGTTTTTATGTCATTCCAAACATAACTTGGTCTATTCGCACCGTTACCTTACGACACGTTGAACGAATGCTAAACTAGCAAGTCAGATTGCTAAGAACACTATATAGAGTGCAACGGTACACATTGATGCTTTGGAATCTCTCAACTCTCTCTATAGATGAGCGTTTCATGTTTATGCGCCATTTCAAACGTAACTTGGTCCACTTGCATCGTTACCTTACGAAACGTTTAACGAAACCTAGACTAGCAAGTCAGACGTCTAAGAACACCAAATGGAGTACAACGGTACACATTGATGCTTTGGAATTGCTCAACTCTCTCCATAGATGAGCGTTTCACGTTTTTGTGCCATTTCAAACATTACTTGGTCCCCTCACATCGTTACCTTACGGAACGTTGAACGAAACCTAAACTAGCAAGTCAAACTTCAAAGAACACTAAATGGAGTACAGCGGTACACATTGATGCTTTGGAATTGCTCAACTCTCTCCATAAATGAGCGTTTCACATTTTTGTGCCATTTCAAACGTAACTTGGTATATTCGCATCGTTACCTTACGAAACGTTGAACGATAACTAAACTAGCAAGTCAGACTTCTAAGAACACTAAATGGAGAACAAAGGTCCACTTTGACGCTTTGGAATTGCTCAACTCTCGCCATAGACAAGGATTTCACATCTCCGAGCAATTCCAAACATAACTTGGTCTATTAGCATTGTTACCTTACGAAACGCTGAACGAAACCTAAACTAGCAAGTCAGACTTCAAAGAACACTAAATGGAGTACAACGGTACACATTGATGCTTTGGAATTGTTCAACTCTCTCCATAGATGAGCATGTCACGTTTTTGTGCCATTTGAAACATAACTTGGTCCACTCACATCGTTACCTTACGAATCGTTGAACGAAAGCTAAACTAGCAAGTCAATCTTCTAAGAACACTAAATACAGTACAACAAAATACATTGATGCTATGGAATTGCTCAACTCTCTCCATAGATGAGCGTTTCACGTTTATGCGCCATTTCTAACATAACTTGGTCCACTCGCATCGTTACCTTACGAAACGTTGAACAAAACATGAACTAGCAAGTCAGACTTCAAAGAACACTAAATGGAGTACAGTGCACATTGATGCTTTGGAATTGCTCAACTCTCTCCATAAATGAGCGTTTCACATTTTTGTGCCATTTCAAACATAACTTGGTCTATTCGCATCGTTACCTTACGAAACGTTGAACGATAACTAAACTAGCAAGTCAGACTTCTAAGAACACTAAATGGAGAACATAGGTCCACTTTGACGCTTTGGAATTGCTCAACTCTCGCCATAGACAAGGATTTCATATTTCTGAGCAATTCTAAACATAACTTGGTCTATTCGCATCGTTACCTTACGAAACGTTGAACGATAACTAAACTACAAAGTCAGACTTCTAAGAACACTAAATGGAGAACAAAAGTCCACTTTGACACTTTGGAATTGCTCAACTCTTGCCATAGACAAGGATTTCACATTTTTGAGCAATTCCAAACATTACTTCATCTATTAGCATTGTTACCTTACGAAACGTTGAACGAAAGCTGAACTAGCAAGTCAGACTTCTAAGAACACTAAATAGAATACAATGGTATACATTGATGCTTTCGAATTGCTCAACTCTCTCCATAGATGAGCGTGTCACATTTTTGTGCCATTTGAAACATAACTTGGTCTATTAGCATTGTTACCTTACGAAACGTTGAACGAAAGCGGAACTAGCAAGTCAGACTTCTAAGAACACTAAATGGAGTACAATGGTACACATTGATGCTTTGGAATTGCTCAACCCACTCCATAGATAAGCATTTCACATTTTTGGGCCATTTCAAACATAACTTGGTCTATTCGTATCGTTACCGTACGACACGTTGAACAAAAGCTAAACTAGCGAGTCAGACTGCTAAGAACACTAAATAGAGTACAACGGTACACTTTGATGCATTGGAATTGCTCAACTCTCTCCATAGACAAGCATTTCACATTTTTATGCCATTTCAAACTTAATTTGGTCCACTCGCATCTATACCTTACGAAACGTTGAACGAAACCTAAACTAGCAAGTCAAACTTCCAAAGAACACTAAATGGAGAACAAAGGTCCACTTTGACGCTTTGGAATTGCTCAACTCTCGCCATAGACAAGGATTTTGTATTTCTGAGCAATTCCAAACATAACTTGTTCTACTCGCATCGTTACCTTACGAAACGTTGAACGAAAGCTAAACTAGCGATTCAGACTTCTAAGAACACTAAATGGAGTACAACGATACACATTGATGCTTTGGAATTGCTCATTTCTCCATATATACGAGCTTTTCTCGTTTTTGTGTAATTTCAAACATAACTTGGTCTATTCGCATTGTTAGCTTGCAAATCGTTGAACGAAAGCTAAACTCGCAAGTCAGACTTCTAAGAACACTAAATAGAGTACAATGGTACACATTGATGTTTTGGAATTGCTCAACTCTCTCCATAGACAAGCATTTCACGTTTTTGTGCCATTTCAAACATAACTTGGTCCACTCACATCGTTACCATACGAAACGTTGAACAAAACCTAAACTAGCAAGTCATACTTCTAAGAACACTAAATGGAGTACAATGGTACGCATTGACGCTTTGGAATTGCTCAACCCTCTCCATAGATGAGCGTTTCACATTTTTGTGCCATTTCAAACATAACTTGGTCTAGTTACATTGTTACCTTACGACATGTTGAACGAAAGCGAAACTAGCAAGTCAGACTTCTAAGAACACTAAACGGAGAACAAAGGTCCACTTTGACAATTTGGAATTGCTCAACTCTCGCCATAGAGAAGGATTTCACATTTCTGGGCAATTCCAAACTTAACTTGTTCTACTCGTATCGTTACCTTACGAAACGTTGAATGAAACCTAAACTAGCATGTCAGACTTCTAAGATCAGTAAATTGAGTATAACGGTACACATTCATGCTTTGGAATTGCTCGACTCTCTCCATAGATGAGCGTGTCACGTTTTTGTGCTATTTGAAACATATCTTGGTCTATTAACATTGTTACCTTACGAAATGTTGAACGAAAGCTAAACTAGCAAGTCAGACGTCTAAGAACACTAAATAGAGGAAAACGGTCCACTTTGACGCTTTGGAATTGCTCAACTCTCTCCATAGACAAGCATTTCATGCTTTTGTGCCATTTCAAACATAACTTGGTCCACTCGCATAGTTACCTTATAAATGTTGAACGAAACCTAAAGTAGCAAGTCAGACTTCTGAGAACACTAAATAGAGAACAAAGGTCCACTTTGACGCTTTGACATTGCTCAACTCTCGCCATAGACAACGATTTCACATTTCTAAGCAATTCCAAACATAACTTGCTCTATTAACATTGTTACCTTACGAAACGTTGAACGAAATCGAAACTAGCAAGTCAGACTTCTAAGAACACTAAATAGAATACAATGGTGTACATTGATGCTTTCGAATTGCTCAACTCTCTCCATAGATGAGCATGTCACGTTTTTGTGCCATTTGAAACATAACTTGGTCTATTAGCATTGTTACCTTACGAAACGTTGAACGAAAGAGGAACTAGCAAGTCAGACTTCTAAGAACACTAAATGGAGTACAATGGTACACATTGATGCTTTGGAATTGCTCAACCCACTCCATAGATAAGCATTTCACATTTTTGGGCCATTTCAAATATAACTTGGTCTATTCCTTTCGTTACCATACGACACGTTGAACAAAAGCTAAACTAGCAAGTCAGACTGCTAAGAACACTAAATAGTGTACAACGGTACACATTGATGCATTGGAATTGCTCAACTCTCTCCATAGACAAGCATTTCACATTTTTATGCCATTTCAAACTTAATTTGGTCCACTCGCATCTATACCTTATGAAACGTTGAACGAAACCTAAACTAGCAAGTCAAACTTCCAAAGAACACTAAATGGAGTACAATGGTACACATTGACGCTTTGGAATTGCTCAACTCTCGCCACAGACAAGGATTTTGTATTTCTGAGCAATTCCAAACATAACTTGTTCTACTCGCATCGTTACCTTACGAAACGTTTAACGAAAGCTAAACTAGCGATTCAGACTTCTAAGAACACTAAATGGAGTACAACGGTACACATTGATGCTTTGAAATTGCTGATTTCTCCATATATACGAGCTTTTCTCGTTTTTGTGTAATTTCAAACATAACTTGGTCTATTCGCATTGTTAGCTTGCAAAACGTTGAATGAAAGCTAAACTCGCAAGTCAGACTTCTAAGAGCACTAAATAGAGTACAATGGTACACATTGATGTTTTGGAATTGCTCAACTCTCTCCATAGACAAGCATTTCACGTTTTTGTGCCATTTCAAACATAACTTGGTCCACTCACATCGTTACCATACGAAACGTTGAACAAAACCTAAAGTAGCAAGTCATACTTCTAAGAACACTAAATCGAGTACAATGGTACGCATTGACGCTTTGGAATTGCTCAACCCTCTCCATAGATGAGCGTTTCACATTTTTGTGCCATTTCAAACATAACTTGGTCTAGTTACATTGTTACTTTACGACATGTTGAACGAAAGCGAAACTACCAAGTCAGACTTTTAAGAACACTAAACGGAGAACAAATGTCCACTTTGACACTTTGGAATTGCTCAACTCTCGCCATAGAGAAGGATTTCACATTTCTGCGCAATTCCAAACATAACTTGTTCTACTCGTATCGTTACCTTACGAAACGTTGAATGAAACCTAAACTAGCATGTCAGACTTCTAAGAACAGTAAATGGAGTATAACGGTACACATTCATGCTTTGGAATTGCTCAACTCTCTCCATAGATGAGCGTTTCACGTTTTTGTGCCATTTCAAACATAACTTGGTCCACTCACATCGTTACCTTACGGAACGTTGAACGAAACCTAAACTAGCAAGTCAGACTTCTAAGAACACTAAATAGAGGACAACGGTCCACTTTGACGCTTTGGAATTGCTCAACTCTCTCCATAGACAAGCATTTCATGCTTTTGTGCCATTTCAAACATAACTTGGTCCACTCGCATAGTTACCTTATAAAATGTTGAACGAAACCTAAAGTAGCAAGTTAGACTTCTAAGAACACTAAATGGAGTACAATGGTACACATTGATGCTTTGGAATTGCTCAACTCTCTCCATAGATGAGCGTTTCACGTTTTTGTGCCATTTCAAACATAACTTGGTCCACTCACATCGTTACCTTACGGAACGTTGAACGAAACCTAAACTAGCAAGTCAGACTTCTAAGAACACTAAATAGAGTACAACTGTACACATTGATGGTTTGGAATCTCTCAACTCTCTCCATAGATGAGTGTTTCACGTTTATGCGCCATTTCAAACGTAACTTGGTCCACTCGCATCATTACCTTACGAAACGTTTAACGAAACCTAGACTAGCAAGTCAGACTTCTAAGAACACCAAATGGAGTACAACGGTACACATTGATGCTTTGGAATTGCTCAACTCTCTCCATAGATGAGCGTTTCACGTTTTTGTGCCATTTCAAACATAACTTGGTCCACTCACATCGTTACCTTACGGAACGTTGAACGAAACCTAAACTAGCAAGTCAGACTTCTAAGAACACTAAATAGAGGACAACGGTCCACTTTGACGCTTTGGAATTGCTCAACTCTCTCCATAGACAAGCATTTCATGCTTTTGTGCCATTTCAAACATAACTTGGTCCACTCGCATAGTTACCTTATAAAATGTTGTACGAAACCTAAAGTAGCAAGTTAGACTTCTAAGAACACTAAATGGAGTACAATGGTACACATTGATGCTTTGGAATTGCTCAACCCTCTCCATAATTGAGCGTTTCACGTTTTCATGCCATTTCAAACATAACTTGGTCTATTCGCATCGTTACCTTACGACACGTTGAACGAATGCTAAACTAGCAAGTCAGGCTACTAAGAACACTAAATAGAGTACAACGGTACACGTTGATGCTTTGGATCTCTCAACTCTCCCTATTGATGAGCGTTTCACGTTTATGCGCCATTACAAACGTAACTTGGTCCACTCGCATCATTACCTTACGAAACGTTTAACGAAACCTAGACTAGCAAGTCAGACTTCTAAGAACACCAAATGGAGTACAACGGTACACATTGATGCTTTGGAATTGCTCAACTCTCTCCATAGATGAGCGTTTCACGTTTTTGTGCCATTTCAAACATAACTTGGTCCACTCACATCGTTACCTTACGGAACGTTGAACGAAACCTAAACTAGCAAGTCAGACTTCTAAGAACACTAAATAGAGGACAACGGTCCACTTTGACGCTTTGGAATTGCTCAACTCTCTCCATAGACAAGCATTTCATGCTTTTGTGCCATTTCAAACATAACTTGGTCCACTCGCATAGTTACCTTATAAAATGTTGAACGAAACCTAAAGTAGCAAGTTAGACTTCTAAGAACACTAAATGGAGTACAATGGTACACATTGATGCTTTGGAATTGCTCAACCCTCTCCATAATTGAGCGTTTCACGTTTTCATGCCATTTCAAACATAACTTGGTCTATTCGCATCGTTACCTTACGACACGTTGAACGAATGCTAAACTAGCAAGTCAGGCTACTAAGAACACTAAATAGAGTACAACGGTACACCTTGATGCTTTGGATCTCTCAACTCTCCCTATTGATGAGCGTTTCACGTTTATGCGCCATTACAAACGTAACTTGGTCCACTCGCATCATTACCTTACGAAACGTTTAACGAAACCTAGACTAGCAAGTCAGACTTCTAAGAACACCAAATGGAGTACAACGGTACACATTGATGCTTTGGAATTGCTCAACTCTCTCCATAGATGAGCGTTTCACGTTTTTGTGCCATTTCAAACATAACTTGGTCCACTCACATCGTTACCTTACGGAACGTTGAACGAAACCTAAACTAGCAAGTCAGACTTCTAAGAACACTAAATAGAGGACAACGGTCCACTTTGACGCTTTGGAATTGCTCAACTCTCTCCATAGACAAGCATTTCATGCTTTTGTGCCATTTCAAACATAACTTGGTCCACTCGCATAGTTACCTTATAAAATGTTGAACGAAACCTAAAGTAGCAAGTTAGACTTCTAAGAACACTAAATGGAGTACAATGGTACACATTGATGCTTTGGAATTGCTCAACCCTCTCCATAATTGAGCGTTTCACGTTTTCATGCCATTTCAAACATAACTTGGTCTATTCGCATCGTTACCTTACGACACGTTGAACGAATGCTAAACTAGCAAGTCAGGCTACTAAGAACACTAAATAGAGTACAACGGTACACCTTGATGCTTTGGATCTCTCAACTCTCCCTATTGATGAGCGTTTCACGTTTATGCGCCATTACAAACGTAACTTGGTCCACTCGCATCATTACCTTACGAAACGTTTAACGAAACCTAGACTAGCAAGTCAGACTTCTAAGAACACCAAATGGAGTACAACGGTACACATTGATGCTTTGGAATTGCTCAACTCTCTCCATAGATGAGCGTTTCACGTTTTTGTGCCATTTCAAACATAACTTGGTCCACTCACATCGTTACCTTACGGAACGTTGAACGAAACCTAAACTAGCAAGTCAGACTTCTAAGAACACTAAATAGAGGACAACGGTCCACTTTGACGCTTTGGAATTGCTCAACTCTCTCCATAGACAAGCATTTCATGCTTTTGTGCCATTTCAAACATAACTTGGTCCACTCGCATAGTTACCTTATAAAATGTTGAACGAAACCTAAAGTAGCAAGTTAGACTTCTAAGAACACTAAATGGAGTACAATGGTACACATTGATGCTTTGGAATTGCTCAACCCTCTCCATAATTGAGCGTTTCACGTTTTCATGCCATTTCAAACATAACTTGGTCTATTCGCATCGTTACCTTACGACACGTTGAACGAATGCTAAACTAGCAAGTCAGGCTACTAAGAACACTAAATAGAGTACAACGGTACACCTTGATGCTTTGGATCTCTCAACTCTCCCTATTGATGAGCGTTTCACGTTTATGCGCCATTACAAACGTAACTTGGTCCACTCGCATCATTACCTTACGAAACGTTTAACGAAACCTAGACTAGCAAGTCAGACTTCTAAGAACACCAAATGGAGTACAACGGTACACATTGATGCTTTGGAATTGCTCAACTCTCTCCATAGATGAGCGTTTCACGTTTTTGTGCCATTTCAAACATAACTTGGTCCACTCACATCGTTACCTTACGGAACGTTGAACGAAACCTAAACTAGCAAGTCAGACTTCTAAGAACACTAAATAGAGGACAACGGTCCACTTTGACGCTTTGGAATTGCTCAACTCTCTCCATAGACAAGCATTTCATGCTTTTGTGCCATTTCAAACATAACTTGGTCCACTCGCATAGTTACCTTATAAAATGTTGAACGAAACCTAAAGTAGCAAGTTAGACTTCTAAGAACACTAAATGGAGTACAATGGTACACATTGATGCTTTGGAATTGCTCAACCCTCTCCATAATTGAGCGTTTCACGTTTTCATGCCATTTCAAACATAACTTGGTCTATTCGCATCGTTACCTTACGACACGTTGAACGAATGCTAAACTAGCAAGTCAGGCTACTAAGAACACTAAATAGAGTACAACGGTACACCTTGATGCTTTGGATCTCTCAACTCTCCCTATTGATGAGCGTTTCACGTTTATGCGCCATTACAAACGTAACTTGGTCCACTCGCATCATTACCTTACGAAACGTTTAACGAAACCTAGACTAGCAAGTCAGACTTCTAAGAACACCAAATGGAGTACAACGGTACACATTGATGCTTTGGAATTGCTCAACTCTCTCCATAGATGAGCGTTTCACGTTTTTGTGCCATTTCAAACATAACTTGGTCCACTCACATCGTTACCTTACGGAACGTTGAACGAAACCTAAACTAGCAAGTCAGACTTCTAAGAACACTAAATAGAGGACAACGGTCCACTTTGACGCTTTGGAATTGCTCAACTCTCTCCATAGACAAGCATTTCAAGCTTTTGTGCCATTTCAAACATAACTTGGTCCACTTGCATAGTTACCTTATAAAATGTTGAACGAAACCTAAAGTAGCAAGTTAGACTTCTAAGAACACTAAATGGAGTACAATGGTACACATTGATGCTTTGGAATTGCTCAACTCTCTCCATAGATGAGCGTTTCACATTTTTGTGCCATTTCAAACATAACTTGGTCCACTCACATCGTTACCTTACGGAACGTTGAACGAAACCTAAACTAGCAAGTCAGACTTCTAAGAACACTAAATAGAGGACAACGGTCCACTTTGACGCTTTGGAATTGCTCAACTCTCTCCATAGACAAGCATTTCATGCTTTTGTGCCATTTCAAACATAACTTGGTCCACTCGCATAGTTACCTTATAAAATGTTGAACGAAACCTAAAGTAGCAAGTTAGACTTCTAAGAACACTAAATGGAGTACAATGGTACACATTGATGCTTTGGAATTGCTCAACTCTCTCCATAGATGAGCGTTTCACGTTTTTGTGCCATTTCAAACATAACTTGGTCCACTCACATCGTTACCTTACGGAACGTTGAACGAAACCTAAACTAGCAAGTCAGACTTCTAAGAACACTAAATAGAGTACAACTGTACACATTGATGGTTTGGAATCTCTCAACTCTCTCCATAGATGAGTGTTTCACGTTTATGCGCCATTTCAAACGTAACTTGGTCCACTCGTATCGTTACCTTACGAAACGTTTAACGAAACCCACACTAGCATGTCAGACTTCTAAGAACACTAAATGGAGTACTACGGTACAGATTGATGCTTTGGAATTGCTCAACTCTCTCCATAGATGAGCGTGTCACGTTTTTGTGCCATTTGAAACATAACTTGGTCCACTCACTTCGTTACCTTACGAAACGTTGAACGAAGCCTAACTAGTAAGTCAAACTTCTAAGAACACTAAATAGAGTACAAAAAAATACAGTGATGCTATGGAATTGCTCAACTTTCTTCATAGATGAGTGTTTCACGTTTTTGTGCCATTTCAAACATAACTTGGTCCACTCACATCGTTACCTTATGAAACGTTGAACGAAACCTAAACTAGCAAGTCAGACATCTACGAACACTAAATGGAGTACAATGGTACACATTGATGCTTTGGAATTTCTCAACCCTCTCCATAGATGAGCGTTTCACGTTTTTGTGCTATTTCAAACATAACTTGGTCTATTCGCATTGTTACCTTACGACATGTTGAAAGAAAGCAAAACTAGCAAGTCAAACTTCTAAAAACACTAAATAGAGTACAACGGTACACATTGATGTTTTGGAATCTCTCAACTCTCTCCATAGATGAGCGTTTCATGTTTATGCGCCATTTCAAACGTAACTTGGTTTACTCGCATCGTTACCTTACGAAACGTTGAACGAAACCTAAACTGCCAAGTCAGACTTCTAAGAACACTAAATGGAGTACAACGGTACACATTGATGTTTCGGAATTGCTCAACTCTCTCCATAGACGAGCATTTCACATTTCTGAGCAATTCCAAACGTAACTTGTTCTACTCGCATTGTTACCTATGAAACGTCGAACGAATGCTAAACTAGCTATTCAGACTTCTAAGAACGCTAAATGGAGTACAACGGTACACATTGATGCTTTGGAATCTCTCAACTCCCTCCATAGATGAACGTTTCACGTTTATACGACATTTCAAACATAACTTGGTCCACTCGCATCGTTACCTTATGAAACGTTGACCGAAACCTAAACTAGCAAGTCAAACTTCTAAGAACACTAAATGGAGTACAATGGTACACATTGATACTTTGGAATTGCTCAACCCTCTCCATAGATGAGCGTTTCACGTTTTTTTGCCATTTCAAACATAACTTGGTCTATTCACATCGTTACCTTACGACACATTGAACGAAAGCTAAACTAGCGAGTCAGACTGCTAAGAACACTAAATAGAGTACAACGGTACACGTTGATACTTTGGAATCTCTCAACTCTCCCCATAGATGAGCGTTTCACGTTTATGCGCCATTTCAAACGTAACTTGGTCCACACGCATCGTTACCTTACGAAACGTTTAGCGAAACCTAAACTAGCAAGTCAGACTTCTAAGAACACTAAAAAGAGTACAACGGTACACATTGGTGCTTTGGAATTGCTCAACTCTCTCCATAATTGAGCGTTTCACATTTTTGTGTCATTTCAAACATAACTTGGTCTATTCGCATCATTACCTTACGGAACGTTGAACGATAACTAAACTAGCAAGTCAGACTTCTAAGAACACTAAATAGAGTGCAACAAACTACGTTGATGCTATGGAATTGCTCAACTCTCTCCATAGATGAGCGTGTGACGTTTTTGTGCCATTTGAAACATAACTTCGTCCAGTCACATTCTTACCTTACGAAACATTGAACGAAAGCTAAACTAGCGAGTCAGACTTCTAAGAACACTAAATGGAGAACAAAGGTCCACTTTGACGCTTTGGAATTGCTCAACTCTTGTCATTGACAAGGATTTTGTATTTCTGAGCAATTCCAAACATAACTTGTTCTACTCGCATCATTACCTTACGAAACGTTGAACGAAAGCTAAACTAGCAATTCAGACTTCTAAGAACACTAAATGGAGTACAACGGTACACATTGATGCTTTGGAATTGCTCATTTCTCTCCATATACGAGCATTTCTCGTTTTTGTGCAATTTCAAACATAACTTGGTCTATTCACATTGTTACCTTGCAAAACGTTGAACGAAAGCTAAACTCGCAAGTCAGACTTTTAAGAACACTAAATAGAGCACAATGGTACCCATTGATGCTTTGGAATTACTCAACTTTCTCCATAGACAAGCATTTCACGTTTTTGTGCCATTTCAAACATAACTTGGTCCACTCACATCGTTACCTTATGAAACATTGAACGAAACCTAAAGTACCAAGTCAGACTTTTAAGAACACTGAATGGAGTACAACGGTACACATTGATGCTTCAGAATTGCTCAACTCTCTCCATAGATGAGCGTTTCACATTTCTGAGCAATTCCAAACATAACTTGTTCTACTCGCATCGTTGCCTACGAAACGTGGAACGAATGCTAAACTAGCAGTTCAGACTTCTAAGAACGCTAAAGGGAGTACAACGGTACACATTGATACTTTGGAATCTCTCAACTCCCTCCATAGATGAGTGTTTAACGTTGATGCGACATTTCAAACATAACTTGGTCCACTCGCATCGTTAGCTTAAGAAACATTGAACGAAACCTAAACTAGCAAATCAGACTTCTAAGAACACTAAATGGAGTACAATGGTACACATTGATGCTTTGGAATTGCTCAACCCTCTCCATAGATGAGCGTTTCACGTTTCTTTGCCATTTCAAACATAACCTGGTCTATTCGCATCGTTACCTTACGACACGTTAAACGAAAGCTAAACAAGCAAGTCAGACTGCTAAGAACACTAAATAGAGTACAATGGTACACGTTGATATTTTGGAATCTCTCAACTCTCTCCATAGATGAGCGTCTCATGTTTATGCGCCATTTCAAACGTAACTTGGTCCACACGCATCGTTACCTTACGAAACGTCTAGCGAAACCTAAACTAGCAAGTCAGACTTCTAAGAACACTAAATAGAGTACAACGGTACACATTGATGCTTTGGAATTGCTCAACTCTCTCCATAATTGAGAGTTTAACATTTTTGTGTCATTTCAAACATAACTTGGTCTATTCGCATCATTACCTTACGGAACGTTGAACGATGACTAAACTAGCAAGTCAGACTTCTAAGAACACTAAATAGAGTACAACAAACTATGTCGATGCTATGAAATTGCTCAACTCTCTCCATAGATGAGCGTGTGGCGTTTTTGTGCCATTTGAAACATAACTTGGTCCACTCACATCGTTACCTTATGAAACATTGAACGAAAGCTAAACTAGCGAGTCAGACTTCTAAGAACACTAAATGGAGAACAAAGGTCCACTTTGGCGCTTTGGAATTGCTCAACTCTTGCCATAGACAAGGATTTCGTATTTCTGAGCAATTTCAAACATTACTTGTTCTACTCGCATCGTTACCTTACGAAACGTTGAACGAAAGCTAAACTAGCAATTCAGACTTCTAAGAACACTAAATGGAGTACAACGGTACACATTGATGCTTTGGAATTGCTCATTTCTCTTCATATACGAGCGTTTCTCATTTTTGTGCAATTTCAAACATAACTTGGTCTATTCGCATTGTTACCTTGCAAAACGTTGAACGAAAGCTAAACTCGCAAGTCAGACTTCTAAGAACACTAAATAGAGCACAATGGTACACATTGATGCTTTGAAATTGCTCAACTCTCTTCATAGACAAGCATTTTACGTTTTTGTGCCATTTCAAGCATAACTTGGTCCACTCACATTGTTACCTTACTAAACATTGAACGAAACCTAAACTAGCAAGTCAGACTTCTAAGAACACTAAATGGAGTACAATGGTACACATTGATGCTTTGGAATTGCTCAACCCTCTCCATAGATGACCGTTTCACATTTTTGTGCCATTTCAAACATAACTTGGTCTAGTTGCATTGTTACCTTACGACATGTTGCACGAAAGCGAAACTAGCAAGTCAGACTTTTAAGAACACTAAACGGAGAACAAAGGTCCACTTTGACGCTTTGGAATTGCTCAACTCTCGCCATATACAAGGATTTGACATTTCTGAGCAATTCCAAACATAACTTGTTCTACTCGTATCGTTACCTTACGAAACGTTGAATGAAACCTAAACTAGCATGTCAGACTTCTAAGAACAGTAAATGGAGTATAACGGTACATATTGATGCTTTAGAATTGCTCACCTCTCTCCATAGATGAGCGTGTCACGTTTTTCTGACATTTGAAACATAACTTGGTCTATTAGCATTGTTACCTTACGAAACGTTGAACGAAAGCTAAACTAGCAAGTCAGACTTCTAAGAACACTAAATAGAATACAATGTACACATTGATGCTTTGGAATTGCTCAACTCTCTCCATAGACAAGCATTTCACGTTTTTGTGCCATTTCAAACATAACTTGGTCCACTCGCATCGTTACCTTAGTAAATGTTGAACGAAACCTAAAGTAGCAAGTCAGACTTCTAAGAACACTAAATGGAGTATAATGGTACACATTCATGTTTTGGAATTGCTCAACCCTCCCCATAAATGAGCGTTTCACGTTTTTATGCCATTTCAAACATAACTTGGTCTATTCGCATCGTTACCTTACGACACGTTGAACGAATGCTAAACTCGCAAGTCGGGCTGCTAAGAACACTAAATAAAGTATAACGGTACACATTGATGCTTTGGAATCTTTCAACTCTCTCTATAGATGAGCGTTTCACGTTTATGCGCCATTGCAAACGTAACTTGGTCCACTCGCATCGTTACCTTACGAAACGTTTAACGAAACCTAGACTAGCAAGTCAGACTTCTAAGAACACCAAATGGAGTACAACGGTACACATTGATGCTTTGGAATTGCTCAACTCTCTCCATAGATGAGCGTTTCACGTTTTTGTGCCATTTCAAACATAACTTGGTCCACTCGCATTGTTACCTTACGAAACGTTGAACGAAACCTAAACTAGCAAGTCAGACTTCTAAGAACACTAAATGGAGTACAATGGTACACATTGATGCTTTGGAATTGCTCAACCCTCTCCATAGATGAGCGTTTCACTTTTTTTGCCATTTCAAACATAACTTGATCTATTCGCATCGTTACCTTACGACACGTGAAACTAAAGCTAAACTAGCAAGTCAGACTACTAAGAACACTAAATAGAGTACAATGGTACACGTTGATGTTTTAGAATCTCTCAACTCTCTCCATAGATGATCGTTTCACGTTTATGCGCCATTTCAAAAGTAACTTGGTCCATACGCATCTTACCTTACGAAACGTTTAGTGAAACCTAAACTAGCAAGTCAGACTTCTAAGAACACTAAATAGAATATAACGGTACACATTGATGCTTTGGAATTGCTCAACTCTCTCCATAAATGAGCGTTTCACATTTTTGTGTCATTTCAAACATAACTTGGTCTATTCGCATCATTACCTCACAGAACGTTGAACGACAACTAAAATAGCAAGTCGGACTTCTAAGAACACTAAATAGAGTACAACAAAATACGTTCATGCTATAGAATTGCTCAACTCTCTCCATAGAGAAGCATTTCACGTTTTTGGGCCATTTCAAACATAACTTGGTCCACTCGCATCGTTACCTTACTAAATGTTGAACGAAACCTAAAGTAGCAAGTCAGACTTCTAAGAACACTAAATGGAGTATAATGGTACACATTCATGCTTTGGAATTGCTCAACCCTCCCCATAAATGAGCGTTTCACGTTTTTATGCCATTTCAAACATAACTTGGTCTATTCGCATCGTTACCTTACGACACGTTGAACGAATGCTAAACTCGCAAGTCGGGCTGCTAAGAACACTAAATAAAGTACAACGGTACACATTGATGCTTTGGAATCTTTCAACTCTCTCTATAGATGAGCGTTTCACGTTTATGCGCCATTGCAAACGTAACTTGGTCCACTCGCATCGTTACCTTACGAAACGTTTAACGAAACCTAGACTAGCAAGTCAGACTTCTAAGAACACCAAATGGAGTACAACGGTACACATTGATGCTTTGGAATTGCTCAACTCTCTCCATAGATGAGCGTTTCACGTATTTGTGCCATTTCAAACATAACTTGGTCCACTCGCATTGTTACCTTACGAAACGTTGAACGAAACCTAAACTAGCAAGTCAGACTTCTAAGAACACTAAATGGAGTACAATGGTACACATTGATGTTTTGGAATTGCTCAACCCTCTCCATAGATGAGCGTTTAACTTTTTTTGCCATTTCAAACATAACTTGATCTATTCGCATCGTTACCTTACGACACGTGAAACGAAAGC
This sequence comes from Tripterygium wilfordii, assembly GCF_013401445.1. Taxonomy (NCBI): domain Eukaryota; kingdom Viridiplantae; phylum Streptophyta; class Magnoliopsida; order Celastrales; family Celastraceae; genus Tripterygium; species Tripterygium wilfordii. The sequence goes on from NC_052248.1 coordinate 8,107,236, forward strand.
TAAACTAGCAAGTCAGACTACTAAGAACACTAAATAGAGTACAATGGTACACGTTGATGTTTTAGAATCTCTCAACTCTCTCCATAGATGAACGTTTCACGTTTATGCGCCATTTCAAAAGTAACTTGGTCCATACGCATCTTACCTTACGAAACGTTTAGTGAAACCTAAACTAGCAAGTCAGACTTCTAAGAACACTAAATAGAATACAACGGTACACATTGATGCTTTGGAATTGCTCAACTCTCTCCATAAATGAGCGTTTCACATTTTTGTGTCATTTCAAACATAACTTGGTCTATTCGCATCATTACCTCACAGAACGTTGAACGATAACTAAAATAGCAAGTCGGACTTCTAAGAACACTAAATAGAGTACAACAAAATACGTTCATGCTATAGAATTGCTCAACTCTCTCCATAGATGAGCATGTGACGTTTTTATGCCATATGAAACATAATTTGGTCCACTCACATCGTTACCTTACGAAACGTTGAACGAAAGCTAAACTAGCGAGTCAGACTTCGAAGAACACTAAATGGAGAACAAAGGTCCACTTTGACGCTTTGGAATTGGTCAACTGTCGTCATAGACAAGGATTTCGTATTTCTGAGCAATTCCAAACATAACTTGTTCTACTCTCATCGTTACCTTACGAAACGTTGAACAGTACACATTGATGCTTTGGAATTGCTCATTTCTTTCCATATACGAGCGTTTCTCGTTTTTGTGCAATTTCAAACATAACTTGGTCTATTCGTATTGTTACCCTACAAAACGTTGAACGAAAGCTAAACTCGCAAGTCAGACTTCTAAGAACACTAAATAGAGTACAATGGTCCACATTGATGCTTTGGAATTGCTCAACTCTCTCCACAGACAAGCATTTCACGTTTTTGTGCCATTTCAAACATAACTTGGTCCACTCACATCGTTACCTTACGAAACGTTGAACGAAACCTAAACTAGCAAGTCAGACTTTTAAGAACACTAAATGGAGTACAATGGTACACATTGATGCTTTGGAATTGCTCAATCCTCTCCATAGATGAGCGTTTCACATTTTTGTGCCATTTCAAACAAAACTTGGTCTAGTTGCATTGTTACCTTCTGACACGTTGAACGAAAGCGAAACTTGCAAGTCAGACTTCTAAGAACACTAAAGAGAGTACAAGCGTGCACATTGATGCTTTGGAATCTCTCGACTCTCTCCATAGATGAGCGTTTCATGTTTATGCGCCAATTCAAACATAACTTGGTCCACTCGCATCGTTACCTTACGAAACATTGAACGAAACCTAAACTACCAAGTCAAACTTCTAAGAACACTAAATGGAGTACAACGGTGCACATTGATGCTTTGGAATTGCTCAACTCTCTCCATAGACGAGCGTTTCACATTTCTGAGCAATTCCAAAGATAACTTGTTCTACTCGCATCGTTACCTGCGAAACATTGAACGAACGCTAAACTAGCAATTCAAACTTCTAAGAACGCTAAATGAAGTACAACGGTACACATTGATGATTTGGAATCTCTCAACTCTCTCCATAGATGAGGGTTTCACGTTTATGCGACATTTCAAACGTAACTTGGTCCACTCGCATCGTTACCTTACGAAACGTTGAACGAAACCTAAACTAGCAAGTCAGATTCTAAGAACACTAAATGGAGTACAATGGTACACATTGATGCTTTGGAATTGCTCAACCCTCCCCATAGATGGGCGTTTCATGTTTTTTTGCTTTTACAAACATAACTTGGTCTATTCGCTTCGTTACTTTACAACACGTTGAACGAAAGCTAAACTAGCAAGTCAGACTGCCAAGAACACTAAATAGAGTACAACAGTACACGTTGATGCTTTGGAATCTCTAAACTCTCTCCATAGATGAGCATTTCACGTTTATGTGCCATTTCAAATGTAACTTGGTCCACTTGCATCGTTACCTTACGAAACGTTTAGCGAAACCTAAACTAGCAAGTCAGACTTGTAAGAACATTAAATGGAGTACAATGGTACACATTGATGCTTTGGAATTGCTCAACTCTCTCCATAGATTAGCGTGTCAAGTTTTTGAGCCATTTGAAACATAACTTGGTCCACTCACATCGTTACCTTACAAAACATTGAACGAAAGCTAAACTAGTAAGTCAACCTTCTAAGAACACTAAATAGAGTGCAACAAAATACATTGATGCTATGAAATTGCCATTTCAAACATAACTTGGTCTATTCGCATCGTTACCTTACGAAACGTTGAGCGAAAGCTAAACTACCAAGTCAGACTTCTAAGAACACTAAATGGAGAACAAAGGTCCACTTTGACGCTTTGGAAATGTTCAACTCTCTCCAGAGATGAGCGTTTCACGTTTATGCGCCATATCAAACGTAACTTGGTCCACTCGTATCGTTACCTTGTGAAACGTTGAACGAAACCTAAACAGCAAGTCAGACTTCTAAGAACACTAAATGGAGTACAATGATACACCTTCATGCTTTGGAATTGCTCAACCCTCTCCATAGATGAGCGTTTGACGTTTTTGTCCCATTTCAAACATAAGTTGGTCTATTCGCATCATTACCTTATGACACATTGAACGAAACCTAAACTAGCAAGTCAGACTTCTAAGAACACTAAATGGAGTACAATGGTACACATTGATGCTTTGGAATTGCTCAACTCTCTCCATAGATGAGCGTTTCACATTTTTATGCCATTTCAAACATAACTTGGTCTATTCGTATCGTTACCTTACGAAACGTTGAGCGAAAGCTAAACTAGCAAGTCAGACTTCTAAGAACACTAAATGGAGAACAAAGGTCCACTTTGATGCTTTGGAATCGCTCAACTCTCTCCATAGATGAGCGTTTCACATTTTTGTGCCATTTCCAACATAACTAGCTCTATTCGCATCGTTACCTTACGAAGCGTTGAACGAAAGCTAAACCAGCAAGTCAGACTTCTAAGAACACTAAATGGAGAACAAAGGTCCACTTTGACGCTTCGAAATTGCTCAACTCATGCCATAGACAAGGATTTCACATTTCTGAGCAATTCCAAACATAACTTGCTCTACTCGCATCATTACATTACGAAACGTTGAACGAAAGCTAAACTAGTAGGTCAGACTTCTAAGAACACTAAATAGAGTACAACGGTACACATTGATGCTTTGGAATCCCTCAACTCTCTACATAGATGTGCGTTTCACGTTTATGCGCCATTTCAAATGTAACATGGTCCACTCGCATCGTTACCTTCTGAAACGTTGAAGGAAACCTAAACTAGCAAGTCAGACTTCTAAGAACACTAAATGGAGTACAACGGTACACATTGATGCTTTAGATTGCTCAACTCTCTCCATAGATGAGCGAGTCATGTTTTTATGCCATTTCAAACATAACTTGGTCCACTCGCATCATTACCTTACGAAACGTTGAACGAAACCTAAACTAGCAAGTCAGACTTCTAGGAACACTAAATGGAGTACAATGGTACACATTGACGCTTTGGAATTGCTCAACCCTCTCCATGGATGAGCGTTTCACGTTTTTGTGCCATTTCCAACATAACTTGCTCTATTCGTATTGTTACCTTATGACACGTTGAACGAAAGCTAAACTAGCAAGTCAGACTGCTAAGAACACTAAATAGAGTACAACGGTACACATTGATGCTTTGGAATCGCTCAACTCTCTCCATAGATGAGCGTTTCACGTTTATACGCCATTTCAAACGTAATTTGGTCCACTCACATCGTTAACTTACGAAACATTGAACAAAACCTAAACTAGCAAATCAGACTTCTAAGAACACTAAATGGAGTGCAATGGTACACATTGACGCTTTGGAATTGCTCAACCCTCCCCATAGATGAGCGTGTCACGTTTTCATGCCATTTGAAACATAACTTGGTCCACTCACATCGTTACCTTACGAAACGTTGAATGAAAGCTAAACTAGCAAGTCAGATTTCTACGAACACTAAATGGAGTACAACGGTACACATTGATGTTTTGGAATTGCTCAACTCTCTCCATAGATGAGCGTTTCACATTTTTATGCCATTTCAAACATAACTTGGTCTATTCGCATCGTTACCTTACGAAACGTTGAACGAAAGCTAAACTAGCAAGTCAGACTTCTAAGAACACTAAATGGAGAACAAAGGTCCATTTGACGCTTCGAAATTGCTCAAATCATGCCATAGACAAGGATTTCACATTTTAGAGCAATTCCAAACATAACTTGCTCTACTCGCATCATTACATTACGAAACGTTGAACGAAAGCTAAACTAGCAGGTCAGACTTCTAAGAACACTAAATAGAGTACAACGGTACACATTGATGCTTTGGAATCTCTCAACTCTCTACATAGATGTGCGTTTCACGTCTATGCGCCATTTCAAATGTAACTTGGTCCACTCGCATCGTTACCTTATGAAACGTTGAAGGAAACCTAAACTAGCAAGTCAGACTTCTAAGAACACGAAATGGAGTACAACGGTACACATTGATGCTTTAGATTGCTCAACTCTCTCCATAGATGAGCGAGCATGTTTTTATGCCATTTCAAACATAACTTGGTCTATTCGTATCGTTACCTTACGAAACGTTGAGCGAAAGCTAAACTAGCAAGTCAGACTTCTAAGAACACTAAATGGAGAACAAAGGTCCACTTTGATGCTTTGGAATCGCTCAACTCTCTCCATAGATGAGCGTTTCACATTTTTGTGCCATTTCCAACATAACTTGCTCTATTCGCATCGTTACCTTACGAAACGTTGAACGAAAGCTAAACTAGCAAGTCAGACTTCTAAGAACACTAAATGGAGAACAAAGGTCTACTTTGACGCTTCAGAATTGCTCAACTCATGCCATAGACAAGGATTTCACATTTCTGAGCAATTCCAAACATAACTTGCTCCACTCACATCATTACATTACGAAACGTTGAACGAAAGCTAAACTAGTAGGTCAGACTTCTAGGAACACTAAATAGAGTACAACGGTACACATTGATGCTTTGGAATCCCTCAACTCTCTACATAGATGTGCGTTTCACGTTTATGCGCCATTTCAAATGTAACATGGTCCACTCGCATCGTTACCTTATGAAACGTTGAAGGAAACCTAAACTAGCAAGTCAGACTTCTAAGAACACTAAATGGAGTACAACGGTACACATTGATGCTTTAGATTGCTCAACTCTTTTCATAGATGAGCGAGTCATGTTTTTATGCCATTTCAAACATAACTTGGTCCACTCGCATCATTACCTTACGAAACGTTGAACGAAACCTAAACTCGCAAGTCAGACTTCAAAGAACACTAAAAGGAGTACAATGGTACACATTGATGCTTTGGAATTGCTCAACCCTCTCAATAGATGAGCGTTTCATGTTTTTGTCCCATTTCAAACATAAGTTGGTCTATTCGCATTGTTACCTTACGACACGTTGAACGACAGCTAAACTAGCAAGTCAAACTTCTAATAACACTAAATAGAGTACAACGGTACACATTGATGCTTTGTAATCTCTCAACTCTGTCCATAGATGAGCGTTTCACGTTTGTGCGCCATTTCAAACATAACTTTGTCTATTCGCATCGTTACCTTACGACATATTGAACGAAACCTAAACTAGGAAGGCAGATCGCTAAGAACACTAAATAGAGTACAACGGTACACATTGATGCTTTGGAATCTCTCAGCTCTCTCCATAGACCAGCGTTTCACGTTGATGCACCATTTCAAACGTAACTTGGTCCACCCGCATCGTTACCTTATTAAACGTTGAACGAAACCTAAACTAGCAAGCCAGGCTTCTAACAACACAAAATGGAGTACAATGGTACACATAGATGCTTTGGAATTGCTCAACTCTCTCCATAAATGAGCGTTTCACATTTTTGTGTCATTTCAAACATAACTTGGTCTATTCGCATCGTTACCTTACGAAACATTGAACGAAACCTAAACTACCAAGTCAGACTTCTAAGAACACTAAATGGAGTACAACGGTACACATTGATGCTTCGGAAATGCTCAACTCTCTCCATAGATGAGCGTTTCACATTTCTGAGCAATTCCAAACATAACTTGTTCTACTCGCATCGTTACCTACGAAACGTTGAATGAATGCTAAACTAGCAATTCAGACTTCTAAGAACACTAAAAGGAGTACAACGGTACACATTGATGCTTTCGAATCTCTCAACTCCCTCCATAGATGAGCGTTTCACGTTTATACGACATTTCAAACATAACTTGGTCCACTCGCATCGTTACCTTACGAAACGCTGAACGAAACCAAAACTAGCAAGTCAGACTTCTAAGAACACTAAATGGAGTACAATGGTACACATTGATGCTTTGGAATTGCTCAACCCTCTCCATAGATGAGAGTTTCACATTTTTTTGCCATTTGAAACATAACTTGGTCTATTCACATCGTTACCTTACGACACGTTAAACAAAAGCTAAACTAGCAAGTCAGACTGCTAAGAACACTAAATAGAGTACGACGGTACACATTGATGCTTTGGAATCGCTCGACTCTCTCCATAGATGAGCGTTTCACATTTTTGTGTCATTTCAAACATAACTTGGTCTATTCGCATCATTACCTTACGGAACGTTGAACGATAACTAAACTAGCAAGTCGGACTTCTAAGAACACTAAATAGAGTACAACAAAATACGTTGATGCTATGGAATTGCTCAACTCTCTCCATAGATGAGCGTGTGACGTTTTTATGGCATATGAAACATAACTTGGTCCACTCACATCGTTACCTTACGAAACGTTGAACGAAAGCTAAACTAGCGAGTCAAACTTCTAAGAACACTAAATGGAGAACAAAGGTCCACTTTGATGCTTTGGAATTGCTCAACTGTCGCCGTAGACAAGGATTTCGTATTTCTGAGCTATTCCAAACATAACTTGTTCTACTCGCATCGTTACCTTACGAAATGTTGAACGGTACACATTGATGCTTTGGAATTGCTCATTTCTCTCCATGTACGAGCGTTTCTCATTTTTGTGCAATTTCAAACGTAACTTGCTCTATTTGTATTGTTACCTTGCAAAACGTTGAACGAAAGCTAAACTCGCAAGTCAGACTTCCAAGAACACTAAATAGAGTACAATGGTACACATTGATGCTTTGGAATTGCTCAACTCTCTCCATAGATAAGCATTTCACGTTTTTGTGCCATTTCAAACATAACTTGGTCCAATCACATTGTTGCCTTACGAAACGTTGAACGAAACCTAAACTAGTAAGTCAAACTTCTAAGAACACTAAATGGAGTACAATGGTACACATTGATGCTCTGGAATTGCTCAACCCTCCACATAGATGAGCGTTTAACATTTTTATGCCATTTCAAACATAACTTGGTCTAGTTGCATTGTTACCTTACGACATGTTGAACGAAAGCGAAACTAGCAAGTCAGACTTCTAACAACACTAAATAGAGTACAACGGTACACATTGATGCTTTGGAATCTCTCGACTCTCTCCATACATGAGCGTTTCATGTTTATGCGCCATTTCGAACGTAACTTGTTCCACTCGCATCGTTACCTTACGAAACATTGAACGAAACCTAAACTACCAAGTCAGACTTCTAAGAACACTAAATGGAGTACAACGGTGCACAATGATGCTTTGGAATTGCTAACTCTCTCCATAGATGAGCGTTTCACATTTCTGAGCAATTCCAAAGATAACTTGTTCTACTCGCATCGTTACCTGTGAAACGTTGAACGAATGCTAAACTAGCAATTCAGACTTCTCAGAACGCTAAATGGAGTACAACGGTACACATTGATGCTTTGGAATCTCTCACCTCTCTCCATAGATGAGGGTTTCACGTTTTTGCGACATTTCAAACGTAACTTGGTCCACTCACATCGTTTCCTTACGAAAAGTTGAACGAAACCTAAACTAGCAAGTCAGACTTCTAAGAACACTAAATGGAGTACAATGGTACACATTGATGCTTTGGAATTGCTCAACCCTCCCCATAGATGAGCGTTTCATGTTTTTTTGCCTTTTCAAACATAACTTGGTCTATTCGCATCGTTACTTTACAACACGTTGAACGAAAGCTAAACTAGCAAGTCAGACTGCCAAGAACACTAAATAGAGTACAACAGTACACGTTGATGCTTTGGAATCTCTAAACTCTCTCCATAGATGAGCGTTTCACGTTTATGCTCCATTTCAAACGTAACTTGGTCCACTCGCATCGTTACCTTACGAAACGTTGAACGAAAGATAAACTAGTAAGTCAAACTTCTAAGAACACTAAATAGAGTACAACAAAATACATCGATGCTATGAAATTGCTAAAATCTCTCCATAGATGAGCGTTTCATGTTTTTTCGCCATTTCAAACATAACTTGGTCTATTCGCATCGTTACCTTATGAAACGTTGAGCGAAAGCTAAACTAGCAAGTCAGACTTCCAAGAACACTAAATGGAGAACAAAGGTCCACTTTGACGCTTTGGAATTGCTCAACTCTTGCCATAGACAAGGATTTCACAATTCTGAGCAATTCGAAACGTAACTTGTTCTACTCACATCGTTACCTTACGAAACGTTGAACAAAAGCTAAACTAGCAATACAGACTTCTAAGAACGCTAAATGGAGTACAACGGTACACATTGATGCTTTGGAACCTCTCAACTCTCTCCATAGATGAGCGTTTCACGTTTATGTGCCATTTCAAACGTAACTTGGTCCACTCGCATCGTTACCTTGTGAAACGTTGAATGAAACCTAAACTAGCAAGTCAGACTTCTAAGAGCACTAAATGGTGTACAATGGTACACATTGACGCTTTGGAATTGCTCAACCCTCTCAATGGATGAGCGTTTCACGTTTTTGTGCCATTTCCAACATAACTTGGTCTATTCGCATCGTTACCTTATGACACGTTGAACGAAAGCTAAACTAGCAAGTCAGACTGCAAAGAACACTAAATAGAGTACTACGGTACACATTGATGCTTTGGAATCGCTCAACTCTCTCCATAGATGAGCGTTTCACGTTTCTATGCCATTTCAAACGTAACTTGGTCCACTCGCATCGTTCCCTTACAAAACATTGAACGAAACCTAAACTAGCTAGTCAGACTTCTAAGAACACTAAATGGAGTACAATGCTACACATTGACGCTTTGGAATTGCTCAACCCTCTCCATAGATGAGCCTATCACGTTTTCGTGCCATTCGAAACATAACTTGGTCCACTCACATCGTTACCTTACGAAACGTTGAACGAAAGCTAAACCAGTAAGTCAAACTTCTAAGAACACTAAATAGAGTACAACAAAATACATTGATGCTATGGAATTGCTCAACTCTCTCCATAGATGAGCGTTTCATGTTTTTTTGCCATTTCAAACATAAATCGGTCCACTCACATCGTTACCTTAAGAAACGTTGAACGAAACCTAAACTAGCAAGTCAGACTTCTAAGAACACTAAATGTAGTACAACGGTGCACATTGATGTTTTGGAATTTCTCAACTCTCTCCATAGATGAGCGTTTCACATTTTTGTGCCATTTCAAACATAACTTGGTCTATTCGCATCGTTACCTTACGAAACGTTGAACGAAAGCTAAATTAGCAAGTCAGACTTCTAAGAACACTAAATGGAGAATAAAGGTCCACTTTGACGCTTTGGAATTGCTCAACTCATGCCATAGACAAGGATTTCACATTTATGAGCAATTCCAAACATAACTTGCTCTACTCGCATCGTTACATTATGAAACGTTGAACGAAAGCTAAACTAGCAATTCAGACTTCTAAGAATGATAAATGGAGTACAACGGTACACATTGATTCTTTGGAAACTCTTAACTCTCTCCATAGATGAGCGTTTCACGTTTATGTGCCATATCAAACGTAACTTGGTCCACTCGTACCGTTACCTTGTGAAACGTTGAACGAAACCTAAACAGCAAGTCAGACTTCTAAGAACACTAAATGGAGTACAATCGTACACATTGATGCTTTGGAATTGCTCAACTCTCTCCATAGATGAGCGTTTCACATTTTTATGCCATTTCAAACATAACTTGGTCTATTCACATCGTTACCTTACGAAACGTTGAGCGAAAGCTAAACTAGCAAGTCAGACTTCTAAGAACACTAAATGGACAACAAAGGTCTACTTTGACGCTTTGGAATTGCTCAACTCTCGCGATAGACAAAGATTTCACATTTCTGAGCAATTCAAAACGTAACTTGTTCTACTCACATCGTTACCTTACGAAACGTTAAACAAAAGCTAAACTAGCGATTCAGACTTCTAAGAACGCTAAATGGAGTACAACGGTACACATTGATGCTTTGGAACCTCTCAACTCTCTCCATAGATGAGCGTTTCACGCTTATGCACCATTTCAAAAGTAACTTGGTCCACTCGCATCGTTACCTTACGAAACGTTGAACGAAACCTAAACTACCAAGTCAGACTTCTAAGAACACTAAATGGAGTACAATGGTACACATTGACGTTTTGGAATTGCTCAACCCTCTCCATGGATGAGCGTTTCACATTTTTGTGCCATTTCCAACATAACTTGGTCTATTCGCATCGTTACCTTATGACATGTTGAACGAAACCTAAACTAGCAAGTCAGACTTCTAAGAAGGCTAAATGGAGTACAACGGTACACATTGATGCTTTGGAACCTCTCAACTCTCTCCATAGATGAGCGTTTCACGTTTATGCACCATTTCAAAGGTAACTTGGTCCACTCGCATTGTTACCTTATGAAACGTTGAACGAAACCTAAACTAGCAAGTCAAACTTCTAAGAACGCTAAATGGAGTACAACGGTACACATTGATGCTTTGGAATCGCTCAACTCTCTCCATAGATGAGTTTCATGTTTACACGCCATTTCGAACGTAACTTGGTCCACTCGCATCGTTAACTTACGAAACATTGAACGAAACCTAAACTAGCAAGTCAGACTTCTAAGAACACTAAATGGAGTACAATGGTACACATTGACGTTTTGGAATTGCTCAACCCTCTCCATGGATGAGCGTTTCACGTTTTTGTGCCATTTCCAACATAACTTGGTCTATTCGCATCGTTACCTTATGACATGTTGAACGAAACCTAAACTAGCAAGTAAGACTTCTAAGAAGGCTAAATGGAGTACAACGGTACACATTGATGCTTTGGAACCTCTCAACTCTCTCCATAGATGAGCGTTTCACGTTTATGCACCATTTCAAAGGTAACTTGGTCCACTCGCATTGTTACCTTATGAAACGTTGAACGAAACCTAAACTAGCAAGTCAAACTTCTAAGAACGCTAAATGGAGTACAACGGTACACATTGATGCTTTGGAATCGCTCAACTCTCTCCATAGATGAGTTTCATGTTTACACGCCATTTCGAACGTAACTTGGTCCACTCGCATCGTTAACTTACGAAACATTGAACGAAACCTAAACTAGCAAGTCAGACTTCTAAGAACACTAAATGGAGTACAATGGTACACATTGACGCTTTGGAATTGCTCAACCCTCTCCATAGATGAGCGTGTCACGTTTTCATGCCATTTGAAACATAACTTGGTCCACTCACATCGTTACCTTACGAAACGTTGAACGAAAGCTAAACCAGTAAGTCAAACTTCTAAGAACACTAAATAGAGTACACAACATACATTGATGCTATGGAATTGCTCAACTCTCTCCATAGATGAGCGTTTCATGTTTTTTTGCCATTTCAAACATAAATCGGTCCACTCACATCGTTACCTTAAGAAACATTGAACGAAACCTAAACTAGCAAGTCAGACTTCTAAGAACACTAAATGGAGTACAACGGTGCACATTGATGTTTTCGAATTGCTCAATTCTCTCCATAGATGAGCGTTTCACATTTTTGTGCCATTTCAAACATAACTTGGTCTATTCGCATCGTTACCTTACGAAACGTTGAACGAAAGCTAAACTAGCAAGTCAGACTTCTAAGAACACTAAATGGAGAACAAAGGTCCACTTTGACGCTTTGGAATTGCTCAACTCATGCCATAGACAAGGATTTCACATTTTTGAGCAATTCCAAACATAACTTGCTCTACTCGCATCGTTACATTATGAAACGTTGAACGAAAGCTAAACTAGCAATTCAGACTTCTAAGAATTATAAATGGAGTACAACGGTACACATTGATGCTTTGGAAACTCTCAACTCTCTCCATAGATGAGCGTTTCACGTTTATGTGCCATATCAAACGTAACTTGGTCCACTCGTACCGTTACCTTGTGAAACGTTGAACGAAACCTAAACAGCAAGTCAGACTTCTAAGAACACTAAATGGAGTACAATAGTACGCATTGATGCTTTGGAATTGCTCAACTCTCTCCATAGATGAGTGTTTCACATTTTTATGCCATTTCAATCATAACTTGGTCTATTCGCATCGTTACCTTACAAAACGTTGAGCGAAAGCTAAACTAGCAAGTCAGACTTCTAAGAACACTAAATGGACAACAAAGGTCTCCTTTGACGCTTTGGAATTGCTCAACTCTCGCGATAGACAAAGATTTCACATTTCTGAGCAATTCAAAACGTAACTTGTTCTACTCACATCGTTACCTTACGAAACGTTGAACAAAAGCTAAACTAGCAATTCAGACTTCTAAGAACGCTAAATGGAGTACAACGGTACACATTGATGCTTTGGAACCTCTCAACTCTCTCCATAGATGAGCGTTTCACGTTTATGCACCATTTCAAAAGTAACTTGGTCCACTCGCATCGTTAACTTACGAAACGTTGAACGAAACCTAAACTAGCAAGTTAGACTTCTAAGAACACTAAATGGAGTACAACGGTATACATTGATGCTATGGAATCGCTCAACTCTCTCCATAGATGAGTTTCACGTTTACACGCCATTTCGAACGTAACTTGGTCCACTCGCATCGTTAACTTACGAAACATTGAACGAAACCTAAACTAGCAAGTCAAACTTCTAAGAACACTAAATGGAGTACAATGGTACACATTGACGCTTTGGAATTGCTCAACCCTCTCCATAGATGAGCGTGTCACGTTTTCGTGCCATTTGAAACATAACTTGGTCCACTCACATCGTTACCTTACGAAACGTTGAACGAAAGCTAAACCAGTAAGTCAAACTTCTAAGAACACTAAATAGAGTAAAACAAAATACATTGATGCTATAGAATTGCTCAACTCTCTCCATAGATGAGCGTTTCATGTTTTTTTGCCATTTCAAACATAAATCGGTCCACTCACATGGTTACCTTAAGAAACGTTGAACGAAACCTAAACTAGCAAGTCAGACTTCTAAGAACACTAAATGGAGTACAACGGTGCACATTGATGTTTTCGAATTGCTCAACTCTTTCCATAGATGAGCGTTTCACATTTTTGTGCCATTTCAAACATAACTTGGTCTATTCGCATCGTTACCTTACGAAACGTTGAACGAAAGCTAAACTAGCAAGTCAGACTTCTAAGAACACTAAATGGAGAACAAAGGTCCACTTTGACGCTTTGGAATTGCTCAACTCATGCCAGAGACAAGGATTTCACATTTATGAGCAATTCCAAACATAACTTGCTCTACTCGCATCGTTACATTATGAAACGTTGAACGAAAGCTAAACTAGCAATTCAGACTTCTAAGAATGATAAATGGAGTACAACGGTACACATTGATGCTTTGGAAACTCTCAACTCTCTCCATAGATGAGCGTTTCACGTTTATGTGCCGTATCAAACGTAACTTGGTCCACTCGTACCGTTACCTTGTGAAACGTTGAACGAAACCTAAACAGCAAGTCAGACTTCTAAGAACACTAAATGGAGTACAATGGTACGCATTGATGCTTTGGAATTGCTCAACTCTCTCCATAGATGAGCGTTTCACATTTTTATGCCATTTCAAACATAACTTGGTCTATTCACATCGTTACCTTACGAAACGTTGAGCGAAAGCTAAACTAGCAAGTCAGACTTCTAAGAACACTAAATGGACAACAAAGGTCTACTTTGACGCTTTGGAATTGCTCAACTCTCGCGATAGACAAAGATTTCACATTTCTGAGCAATTCAAAACGTAACTTGTTCTACTCACATCGTTACCTTACGAAACGTTGAACAAAAGCTAAACTAGCGATTCAGACTTCTAAGAACGCTAAATGGAGTACAACGGTACACATTGATGCTTTGGAACCTCTCAACTCTCTCCATAGATGAGCGTTTCACGTTTATGCACCATTTCAAAAGTAACTTGGTCCACTCGCATCGTTACCTTACGAAACGTTGAACGAAACCTAAACTAGCAAGTCAGACTTCTAAGAACACTAAATGGAGTACAATGGTACACATTGACGCTTTGGAATTGCTCAACCCTCTCCATGGATGAGCGTTTCACGTTTTTGTGCCATTTCCAACATAACTTGGTCTATTCGCATCGTTACTTTATGACATGTTGAACGAAACGTAAACTAGCAAGTCAGACTTCTAAGAAGGCTAAATGGAGTACAACGGTACACATTGATGCTTTGGAACCTCTCAACTCTCTCCATAGATGAGCGTTTCATGTTTATGCACCATTTCAAAAGTAACTTGGTCCACTCGCATTGTTACCTTATGAAACGTTGAACGAAACCTAAACTAGCAAGTCAAACTTCTAAGAACACTAAATGGAGTACAACGGTACACATTGATGCTATGGAATCGCTCAACTCTCTCCATAGATGAGTTTCACGTTTACACGCTATTTCGAACGTAACTTGGTCCACTCGCATCGTTAACGTACGAAACATTGAACGAAACCTAAACTAGCAAGTCAGACTTCTAAGAACACTAAATGGAGTACAATGGTACACATTGACGCTTTGGAATTGCTCAACCCTCTCCATAGATGAACGTGTCACGTTTTCGTGCCATTTGAAACATAACTTGGTCCACTCACATCGTTACCTTACGAAATGTTGAACGAAAGCTAAACCAGTAAGTCAAACTTCTAAGAACACTAAATAGAGTACAACAAAATACATTGATGCTATGGAATTGCTCAACTCTCTCCATAGATGAGCGTTTCATGTTTTTTTACCATTTCAAACATAAATCGGTCCACTCACATCGTTACCTTAAGAAACGTTGAACGAAACCTAAACTAGCAAGTTAGACTTCTAAGAACACTAAATGGAGTACAACGGTATACATTGATGCTATGGAATCGCTCAACTCTCTCCATAGATGAGTTTCACGTTTACACGCCATTTCGAACGTAACTTGGTCCACTCGCATCGTTAACTTACGAAACATTGAACGAAACCTAAACTAGCAAGTCAAACTTCTAAGAACACTAAATGGAGTACAATGGTACACATTGACGCTTTGGAATTGCTCAACCCTCTCCATAGATGAGCGTGTCACGTTTTCGTGCCATTTGAAACATAACTTGGTCCACTCACATCGTTACCTTACGAAACGTTGAACGAAAGCTAAACCAGTAAGTCAAACTTCTAAGAACACTAAATAGAGTAAAACAAAATACATTGATGCTATGGAATTGCTCAACTCTCTCCATAGATGAGCGTTTCATGTTTTTTTGCCATTTCAAACATAAATCGGTCCACTCACATCGTTACCTTAAGAAACGTTGAACGAAACCTAAACTAGCAAGTCAGACTTCTAAGAACACTAAATGGAGTACAACGGTGCACATTGATGTTTTCGAATTGCTCAACTCTTTCCATAGATGAGCGTTTCACATTTTTGTGCCATTTCAAACATAACTTGGTCTATTCGCATCGTTACCTTACGAAACGTTGAACGAAAGCTAAACTAGCAAGTCAGACTTCTAAGAACACTAAATGGAGAACAAAGGTCCACTTTGACGCTTTGGAATTGCTCAACTCATGCCAGAGACAAGGATTTCACATTTATGAGCAATTCCAAACATAACTTGCTCTACTCGCATCGTTACATTATGAAACGTTGAACGAAAGCTAAACTAGCAATTCAGACTTCTAAGAATGATAAATGGAGTACAACGGTACACATTGATGCTTTGGAAACTCTCAACTCTCTCCATAGATGAGCGTTTCACGTTTATGTGCCGTATCAAACGTAACTTGGTCCACTCGTACCGTTACCTTGTGAAACGTTGAACGAAACCTAAACAGCAAGTCAGACTTCTAAGAACACTAAATGGAGTACAATGGTACGCATTGATGCTTTGGAATTGCTCAACTCTCTCCATAGATGAGCGTTTCACATTTTTATGCCATTTCAAACATAACTTGGTCTATTCACATCGTTACCTTACGAAACGTTGAGCGAAAGCTAAACTAGCAAGTCAGACTTCTAAGAACACTAAATGGACAACAAAGGTCTACTTTGACGCTTTGGAATTGCTCAACTCTCGCGATAGACAAAGATTTCACATTTCTGAGCAATTCAAAACGTAACTTGTTCTACTCACATCGTTACCTTACGAAACGTTGAACAAAAGCTAAACTAGCGATTCAGACTTCTAAGAACGCTAAATGGAGTACAACGGTACACATTGATGCTTTGGAACCTCTCAACTCTCTCCATAGATGAGCGTTTCACGTTTATGCACCATTTCAAAAGTAACTTGGTCCACTCGCATCGTTACCTTACGAAACGTTGAACGAAACCTAAACTAGCAAGTCAGACTTCTAAGAACACTAAATGGAGTACAATGGTACACATTGACGCTTTGGAATTGCTCAACCCTCTCCATGGATGAGCGTTTCACGTTTTTGTGCCATTTCCAACATAACTTGGTCTATTCGCATCGTTACTTTATGACATGTTGAACGAAACGTAAACTAGCAAGTCAGACTTCTAAGAAGGCTAAATGGAGTACAACGGTACACATTGATGCTTTGGAACCTCTCAACTCTCTCCATAGATGAGCGTTTCATGTTTATGCACCATTTCAAAAGTAACTTGGTCCACTCGCATTGTTACCTTATGAAACGTTGAACGAAACCTAAACTAGCAAGTCAAACTTCTAAGAACGCTAAATGGAGTACAACGGTACACATTGATGCTATGGAATCGCTCAACTCTCTCCATAGATGAGTTTCACGTTTACACGCCATTTCGAACGTAACTTGGTCCACTCGCATCGTTAACGTACGAAACATTGAACGAAACCTAAACTAGCAAGTCAGACTTCTAAGAACACTAAATGGAGTACAATGGTACACATTGACGCTTTGGAATTGCTCAACCCTCTCCATAGATGAGCGTGTCACGTTTTCGTGCCATTTGAAACATAACTTGGTCCACTCACATCGTTACCTTACGAAATGTTGAACGAAAGCTAAACCAGTAAGTCAAACTTCTAAGAACACTAAATAGAGTACAACAAAATACATTAATGCTATGGAATTGCTCAACTCTCTCCATAGATGAGCGTTTCATGTTTTTTTGCCATTTCAAACATAAATCGGTCCACTCACATCGTTACCTTAAGAAACGTTGAACGAAACCTAAACTAGCAAGTTAGACTTCTAAGAACACTAAATGGAGTACAACGGTGCACATGGATGTTTTGGAATTGCTCAACTCTTTCCATAGATGAGCGTTTCACATTTTTGTGCCATTTCAAACATAACTTGGTCTATTCGCATCGTTACCTTACGAAACGTTGAACGAAAGCTAAACTACCAAGTCAGACTTCTAAGAACACTAAATGGAGAACAAAGGTCCACTTTGACGCTTTGGAATTGCTCAACTCATGCCATAGACAAGGATTTCACATTTATGAGCAATTCCAAACATAACTTGGTCTACTCGCATCGTTACATTATGAAACGTTGAACGAAAGCTAAACTAGCAATTCAGACTTCTAAGAATGATAAATGGAGTACAACGGTACACATTGATGCTTTGGAAACTCTCAACTCTCTCCATAGATGAGCGTTTCACGTTTGTGTGCGATATCAAACGTAACTTGGTGCACTCCTACCGTTACCTTGTGAAACGTTGAACGAAACCTAAACAGCAAGTCAGACTTCTAAGAACACTAAATGGAGTACAATGGTACACATTGATGCTTTGGAATTGCTCAACTCTCTCCATAGATGAGCGTTTCACATTTTTATGCCATTTCAAACATAACTTGGTCTATTCGCATCGTTACCTTACGAAACGTTGAGCGAAAGCTAAACTAGCAAGTGAGACTTCTAAGAACACTAAATGGACAACAAAGGTCTACTTTGACGCTTTGGAATTGCTCAACTCTCGCGATAGACAAAGATTTCTCATTTCTGAGCAATTCAAAACAAACTTATTCTACTCACATCGTTACCTTACGAAACGTTGAACAAAAGCTAAACTAGCAATTCAGACTTCTAAGAACGCTAAATGGAGTACAACTGTACACATTGATGCTTTGGAACCTCTCAACTCTCTCCATAGATGAGCGTTTCACGTTTATGCACCATTTCAAAAGTAACTTGGTCCACTCGCATCGTTACCTTACGAAACGTTGAACGAAACCTAAACTAGCAAGTCAGACTTCTAAGAACACTAAATGGAGTACAATGGTACACATTGACGCTTTGGAATTGCTCAACCCTCTCCATGGATGAGCGTTTCACGTTTTTGTGCCATTTCCAACATAACTTGGTCTATTCGCATCGTTACTTTATGACATGTTGAACGAAACGTAAACTAGCAAGTCAGACTTCTAAGAAGGCTAAATGGAGTACAACGGTACACATTGATGCTTTGGAACCTCTCAACTCTCTCCATAGATGAGCGTTTCACGTTTATGCACCATTTCCAAAGTAACTTGGTCCACTCGCATTGTTACCTTATGAAACGTTGAACGAAACCTAAACTAGCAAGTCAAACTTCTAAGAACGCTAAATGGAGTACAACGGTACACATTGATGCTTTGGAATCGCTCAACTCTCTCCATAGATGAGTTTCATGTTTACACGCCATTTCGAACGTAACTTGGTCCACTCGCATCGTTAACTTACGAAACATTGAACGAAACCTAAACTAGCAAGTCAGACTTCTAAGAACACTAAATGGAGTACAATGGTACACATTGACGCTTTGGAATTGCTCAACCCTCTCCATAGATGAGCGTGTCACGTTTTCATGCCATTTGAAACATAACTTGGTCCACTCACATCGTTACCTTACGAAACGTTGAACGAAAGCTAAACCAGTAAGTCAAACTTCTAAGAACACTAAATAGAGTACAACAAGATACATTGATGCTACGGAATTGCTCAACTCTCTCCATAGATGAGCGTTTCATGTTTTTTTGCCATTTCAAACATAAATCGATCCACTCACATCGTTACCTTAAGAAACATTGAACGAAACCTAAACTAGCAAGTCAGACTTCTAAGAACACTAAATGGAGTACAACGGTGCACATTGATGTTTTCGAATTGCTCAATTCTCTCCATAGATGAGCGTTTCACATTTTTGTGCCATTTCAAACATAACTTGGTCTATTCGCATCGTTACCTTACGAAACGTTGAACGAAAGCTAAACTAGCAAGTCAGACTTCTAAGAACACTAAATGGAGAACAAAGGTCCACTTTGACGCTTTGGAATTGCTCAAGTCATGCCATAGACAAGGATTTCACATTTTTGAGCAATTCCAAACATAACTTGCTCTACTCGCATCGTTACATTATGAAACGTTGAACGAAAGCTAAACTAGCAATTCAGACTTCTAAGAATGATAAATGGAGTACAACGGTACACATTGATGCTTTGGAAACTCTCAACTCTCTCCATAGATGAGCGTTTCACGTTTATGTGCCATATCAAACGTAACTTGGTCCACTCGTACCGTTACCTTGTGAAACGTTGAACGAAACCTAAACAGCAAGTCAGACTTCTAAGAACACTAAATGGAGTACAATAGTACGCATTGATGCTTTGGAATTGCTCAACTCTCTCCATAGATGAGTGTTTCACATTTTTATGCCATTTCAATCATAACTTGGTCTATTCGCATCGTTACCTTACGAAACGTTGAGCGAAAGCTAAACTAGCAAGTCAGACTTCTAAGAACACTAAATGGACAACAAAGGTCTCCTTTGACGCTTTGGAATTGCTCAACTCTCGCGATAGACAAAGATTTCACATTTCTGAGCAATTCAAAACGTAACTTGTTCTACTCACATCGTTGCCTTACGAAACGTTGAACAAAAGCTAAACTAGCAATTCAGACTTCTAAGAACGCTAAATGGAGTACAACGGTACACATTGATGCTTTGGAACCTCTCAACTCTCTCCATAGATGAGCGTTTCACGTTTATGCACCATTTCAAAAGTAACTTGGTCCACTCGCATCGTTAACTTACGAAACGTTGAACGAAACCTAAACTAGCAAGTCAGACTTCTAAGAACACTAAATGGAGTACAACGGTATACATTGATGCTATGGAATCGCTCAACTCTCTCCATAGATGAGTTTCACGTTTACACGCCATTTCGAACGTAACTTGGTCCACTCGCATCGTTAACTTACGAAACATTGAACGAAACCTAAACTAGCAAGTCAAACTTCTAAGAACACTAAATGGAGTACAATGGTACACATTGACGCTTTGGAATTGCTCAACCCTCTCCATAGATGAGCGTGTCACGATTTCGTGCCATTTGAAACATAACTTGGTCCACTCACATCGTTACCTTACAAAACGTTGAACGAAAGCTAAACCAGTAAGTCAAACTTCTAAGAACACTAAATAGAGTAAAACAAAATACATTGATGCTATGGAATTGCTCAACTCTCTCCATAGATGAGCGTTTCATGTTTTTTTGCCATTTCAAACATAAATCGGTCCACTCACATCGTTACCTTAAGAAACGTTGAACGAAACCTAAACTAGCAAGTCAGACTTCTAAGAACACTAAATGGAGTACAACGGTGCACATTGATGTTTTCGAATTGCTCAACACTTTCCATAGATGAGCGTTTCACATTTTTGTGCCATTTCAAACATAACTTGGTCTATTCGCATCGTTACCTTACGAAACGTTGAACGAAAGCTAAACTAGCAAGTCAGACTTCTAAGAACACTAAATGGAGAACAAAGGTCCACTTTGACGCTTTGGAATTGCTCAACTCATGCCAGAGACAAGGATTTCACATTTATGAGCAATTCCAAACATAACTTGCTCTACTCGCATCGTTACATTATGAAACGTTGAACGAAAGCTAAACTAGCAATTCAGACTTCTAAGAATGATAAATGGAGTACAACGGTACACATTGATGCTTTGGAAACTCTCAACTCTCTCCATAGATGAGCGTTTCACGTTTATGTGCCGTATCAAACGTAACTTGGTCCACTCGTACCGTTACCTTGTGAAACGTTGAACGAAACCTAAACAGCAAGTCAGACTTCTAAGAACACTAAATGGAGTACAATGGTACGCATTGATGCTTTAGAATTGCTCAACTCTCTCCATAGATGAGCGTTTCACATTTTTATGCCATTTCAAACATAACTTGGTCTATTCACATCGTTACCTTACGAAACGTTGAGCGAAAGCTAAACTAGCAAGTGAGACTTCTAAGAACACTAAATGGACAACAAAGGTCTACTTTGACGCTTTGGAATTGCTCAACTCTCGCGATAGACAAAGATTTCACATTTCTGAGCAATTCAAAACGTAACTTGTTCTACTCACATCGTTACCTTACGAAACGTTGAACAAAAGCTAAACTAGCGATTCAGACTTCTAAGAACGCTAAATGGAGTACAACGGTACACATTGATGCTTTGGAACCTCTCAACTCTCTCCATAGATGAGCGTTTCACGTTTATGCACCATTTCAAAAGTAACTTGGTCCACTCGCATCGTTACCTTACGAAACGTTGAACGAAACCTAAACTAGCAAGTCAGACTTCTAAGAACACTAAATGGAGTACAATGGTACACATTGACGCTTTGGAATTGCTCAACCCTCTCCATGGATGAGCGTTTCACGTTTTTGTGCCATTTCCAACATAACTTGGTCTATTCGCATCGTTACTTTATGACATGTTGAACGAAACGTAAACTAGCAAGTCAGACTTCTAAGAAGGCTAAATGGAGTACAACGGTACACATTGATGCTTTGGAACCTCTCAACTCTCTCCATAGATGAGCGTTTCATGTTTATGCACCATTTCAAAAGTAACTTGGTCCACTCGCATTGTTACCTTATGAAACGTTGAACGAAACCTAAACTAGCAAGTCAAACTTCTAAGAACACTAAATGGAGTACAACGGTACACATTGATGTTATGGAATCGCTCAACTCTCTCCATAGATGAGTTTCACGTTTACACGCCATTTCGAACGTAACTTGGTCCACTCGCATCGTTAACGTACGAAACATTGAACGAAACCTAAACTAGCAAGTCAGACTTCTAAGAACACTAAATGGAGTACAATGGTACACATTGACGCTTTGGAATTGCTCAACCCTCTCCATAGATGAGCGTGTCACGTTTTCGTGCCATTTGAAACATAACTTGGTCCACTCACATCGTTACCTTACGAAATGTTGAACGAAAGCTAAACCAGTAAGTCAAACTTCTAAGAACACTAAATAGAGTACAACAAAATACATTGATGCTATGGAATTGCTCAACTCTCTCCATAGATGAGCGTTTCATGTTTTTTTGCCATTTCAAACATAAATCGGTCCACTCACATCGTTACCTTAAGAAACGTTGAACGAAACCTAAACTAGCAAGTTAGACTTCTAAGAACACTAAATGGAGTACAACGGTATACATTGATGCTATGGAATCGCTCAACTCTCTCCATAGATGAGTTTCACGTTTACACGCCATTTCGAACGTAACTTGGTCCACTCGCATCGTTAACTTACGAAACATTGAACGAAACCTAAACTAGCAAGTCAAACTTCTAAGAACACTAAATGGAGTACAATGGTACACATTGACGCTTTGGAATTGCTCAACCCTCTCCATAGATGAGCGTGTCACGTTTTCGTGCCATTTGAAACATAACTTGGTCCACTCACATCGTTACCTTACGAAACGTTGAACGAAAGCTAAACCAGTAAGTCAAACTTCTAAGAACACTAAATAGAGTAAAACAAAATACATTGATGCTATGGAATTGCTCAACTCTCTCCATAGATGAGCGTTTCATGTTTTTTTGCCATTTCAAACATAAATCGGTCCACTCACATCGTTACCTTAAGAAACGTTGAAGGAAACCTAAACTAGCAAGTCAGACTTCTAAGAACACTAAATGGAGTACAACGGTGCACATTGATGTTTTCGAATTGCTCAACTCTTTCCATAGATGAGCGTTTCACATTTTTGTGCCATTTCAAACATAACTTGGTCTATTCGCATCGTTACCTTACGAAACGTTGAACGAAAGCTAAACTAGCAAGTCAGACTTCTAAGAACACTAAATGGAGAACAAAGGTCCACTTTGACGCTTTGGAATTGCTCAACTCATGCCAGAGACAAGGATTTCACATTTATGAGCAATTCCAAACATAACTTGCTCTACTCGCATCGTTACATTATGAAACGTTGAACGAAAGCTAAACTAGCAATTCAGACTTCTAAGAATGATAAATGGAGTACAACGGTACACATTGATGCTTTGGAAACTCTCAACTCTCTCCATAGATGAGCGTTTCACGTTTATGTGCCGTATCAAACGTAACTTGGTCCACTCGTACCGTTACCTTGTGAAACGTTGAACGAAACCTAAATAGCAAGTCAACCTTCTAAGAACACTAAATGGAGTAGAACGGTACACATTGATGCTTTGAAATCTCTCAACTCTCTCCATTGATGAGCGTTTCACGTTCATGCGCCATTTCAAACGTAACTTGGTCCACTCGCATTGTTACCTTACGAAACGTTGAGCGAAAGCTAAACTAGCAAGTCAGATTTCTAAGAACACTAAATGGAGAACAAAGGTCCACTTTGACGCTTTGGAATTGCTCAGCTTTCGCCATAGACAAGGATTACACATTTATGAGCAATTCCAAACATAACTTGTTCTACTCGCATCGTTATTTTACGAAATGTTGAACGAAAGCTAAACTAGCAATTCAGACTTCTAAGAACGCTAAATGGAGTACAACGGTACACATTGATGCTTTGAAATCTCTCAACTCTCTCCATAGATGTGCGTTTCACGTTTATGCGCCATTTCAAACGTAACTTGGTCCACTCGCATCGTTACCTCGTGAAATGTTGAACGAAACCTAAACTAGCAAGTCAGACTTCTAAGAACACTTAATGAAGCAGAACGGCACACATTGATCCTTTGAAATTGCTCAACTCTCTCCATAGACGAGTGCGTCACGTTTTTGTGCCATTTGAAACGTAACTTGGTCCACTCACATCATTACCTTACGAAACATTGAACGAAAGCTAAACTAGAGAAGTCAAACTTTTAAGAACACTAAATAGAGTACAATGGTACACATCGATGCTTTCGAATCTCTCAACTCTCTCCATGGATGAGCGTTTCACCTTTATGCGCCACTTCAAACATAACTTGGTCCACTCGCATAGTTACCTTACGAAACGTTGAACGAAACCTAAACTAGCATGTCGGACTTCTAAGAACAATAAATAGAGTACAACGATACACATTAATGCTTTGGAAATGCTCAACTCTCTCCATAGATGAGCGTTTCACATTTTTGTGCCATTTCAAACATAACTTGGTCCTCTCGCATCGTTACCTTACGAAACATTGAACAAAACCTAAACTAGCAAGTCAGACTTCTAAGAA
Source organism: Tripterygium wilfordii (assembly GCF_013401445.1). Lineage (NCBI taxonomy): Eukaryota > Viridiplantae > Streptophyta > Magnoliopsida > Celastrales > Celastraceae > Tripterygium > Tripterygium wilfordii. Next base: position 8,132,093 of record NC_052248.1, read on the forward strand.
CACTAAATGCAGCACAACGGGCCACTTTGACGCTTTAGAATTGCTCAACTCTCGCCATATACAAGCATTTCACATTTCTGAGCAATTCCAAAATAACTTGTTCAACTCGCATCGTTACCTTACGAAACATTGAACGAAAGCTAAACTAGCAAGTAAGACTTCTAAGAACACTAAATAAAGGATAAAGGTCCACTTTGACGCTTTGGAATTGCTCAACTCTCACCATAGACAAGGATTTCACATTTCTGAGCAATTCCAAACATAACTTGTCCTACTCGCATCGTTACCTTACTAAACGTTGAACGAAAGCTAAACTAGCAATTTAGACTTCTAAGAACACTAAATGGAGTAAAACATTACCCATTGATGCTTTGGAATTGCATATTTCTCTCCATATACGATCGTTTCTCGTTTTTGTGCAATTTCAAACATAACTTGGTCTATTCACATTGTTAACTTACGAAACGTTGAACGAAACCTAAACTAGCAAGTCAGACATCTAAGAACACTTAATGGAGTACAACGGTACACATTGATGCTTTTGAATTGCTCACCTCTCTCCATAGATGAGAGTGTCACTTTTTTGTGCCATTTGAAACATAACTTGGTCTATTCGCATCGTTACCTTACGAAACGTTGAACGAAAGCTAAACTAGCAAGTCAGACTGCTAAGAACACTAAATAGAGTACAACGGTACACATTGATGCTTTGGAATCTCTCAACTCTCTACATAGATGAGCGTTTCACGTTTATACGCCATTTCAACCGTAACTTGGTCCACTCGCATTATTACCTTACTCAAGGTTGAACGAAACCTAAACTAGCAAGTCAGACTTCTAAGAACACTAAATAGAGTACAATGGTACATATTGATGCTTTGGATATGCTCAACTCTCTCCATAGATGAGCATGTCACGTTTTTGTGCCATTTGAAACATAACTTGGTCCACTCACGTCGTTGCCTTACGAAACGTGGAACGAAAGCTAAACTAGTACGTCAAACTTCTGAGAACACTAAATGGAGTACAATGGCACACATTGGTGCTTTGGGATCTCTCAACTGTCTCCATGGATGAGCATTTCACGTTTATGCGCCATTTGAAACATAACTTGGTCTACTCGCATCGTTACCTTACGAAATGTTGAACGAAGCCTAAACTAGCAACTCAGACTTCTAAGAACACTAAATGGAGTACAACGGTACACATTGATGCTATGGAATTGCTCAACTCTCTCCATAGATGTGCGTGTCAAGTTTTTGTGCCATTTGAAACATAACTTGATCCACTCACATCGTTACCTTACGAAACGTTGAACAAAACCTAAACTAGCAAGTCAGACGTCTAAGAACACTAAATGCAGCACAACGGTCCACTTTGACGATTTAGAATTGCTCAACTCTCGCCATAGACAAGCATTTCACATTTTTGAGCAATTCCAAACATAACTTGTTCTACTCGCATCGTTACCTTACGAAACGTTGAACGAACGCTAAACTAGCAAGGCAGACTTCTAAGAACACTAAATAAAGGATAAAGGTCCACTTTGACGCTTTGGAATTGCTCAACTCTCGCCATAGACAAGGATTTCACATTTCTCAGCAATTCCAAACATAACTTGTTCCACTCGCATCGTTACCTTACTAAACGTTGAACGAAAGCTAAACTAGCAATTCAGACTTCTAAGAACTTTAAATGGAGTACAACGGTACACATTGATGCTTTGGAATCTCTCAACTCTCTCCATAGATGAGCGTTTCACGTTTATGCGCTATTTCAAACGTAAGTTGGTCCCCTCGCATCGTTACCTTACGAAACGTTGAACGAAATCTAAACTAGTAGGTCAGACTTCTAAGAACACTAAAGGGAGTACAATGGTACACATTGACACTTTGGAATTGCTAAACTCTCTCCATGGATGAGCGTTTCACGTTTTTGGGCCATTTCAAACATAACTTGGTCTATTCGCATCGTTACCTTACGACGCGTTGAACGAAACCTAAACTAGCAAGTCAGACTTCTAAGAACACTAAATGGAGTACAATGGTACACATTGATGCTTTGGAATTGCTCAACCCTCCCAATAGATGAGCGTTTCACATTTTTATGCCATTTCAAACATAAGTTGGTCTATTCACATTGTTACCTTACGACCTGTTGAACGAAACCTAAACTACTAAGTCAGACTTCTAAGAACACTAAATAGAGTACAACAGACATATTGATGCTTTGGAATCTCTCAACGCTCTCCATAGATGAGCGTTTCACGTTTATGCGCCATGTCAAACGTAACTTGGTCCTCTCGCATCGTTACTTTACGAAACGTTGAGTGAAAGCTAAACTAGCAAGTCAGACTTCACAGAACACTAAATGGAGAACAAAGGTCCATTTTGACGCTTTGGAATTGCTCAACTCTCGCCATCGACAAGGATTTCACATTTATGAGCAATTCCAAACATAACTTGTTCTACTCGCATCGTTTCCTTACGAAACGTTGAACAAAAGCTAAACTAGCAATTCAGACTTCTAAGAACGCTAGATGGAGTACAACGGTACACATTGATGCTTTGGAATCTCTCAACTCTCTCCATAGATGAGCGTTTCACGTTTATGCGCCATTTCAAACGTAACTTGGTCCACTCGCATCGTTACCTTACGAAACGTTGAATGAAACCTAAACTAGCAAGTCAGACTTCCAAGGACACTAAATGGAGTACAATGGTACACATTGATGCTTTGGAATTGCTCAACCCTCTCCATAGATGAGCGTTTAACGTTTTTGTGCCATTTCAAACATAACTTGGTCATTCACATCGTTACCTTACGACACGTTGAACAAAAGCTAAACTAGCAAGTCAGATGCTAAGAACACTAAATAGAGTACACCGGTACACATTGATGCTTTGGAATCTCTCAACTCTCTACATAGATGACCGTTTCAAGTTTCTGCGCCATTTCAAACGTAACTTGGTCCATTCAAATCGTTACCTTACAAAACGTTGAACGTAACCTAAACTTGCAAGTCAGACTTCTAAGAACACTAAATGGAGTAGAACTGTACACAATGATGCTTTAGAATTGCGCAACTCTCTCCATAGACGAGCGTGTCACGTTTTTGTGCCATTTGAAACATAACTTGGTCCACTCACATCGTTACCTTACGAAACGTTGAACGAAAGCTAAACTAGTAAGTCAAACTTCTGAGAACACTAAATGGAGTACAATGGTACACATTGGTGCTTTGGAATCTCTCAACTCTCTCAATGGATGAGCGTTTCACGTTTATACGCCATTTCAACCGTAACTTGGTCCACTCGCATTATTACCTTACTCAACGTTGAACGAAACCTAAACTAGCAAGTCAGACTTCTAAGAACACTAAATGGAGTACAACAGTATACATTGATGCTATGGAATTGCTCAACTCTCTCCATAGATGAGCGTCTCACGTTTTTTTGCCATTTGAAACATAACTTGGTCCACTAGTATCGTTACCTTACGAAACGTTGAACGAAACCTAAACTTGCAAGTCAAACTTTTAAGAACACTAAATGGAGTACAACGGTACACATTGATGCTTTGGAATTGCTCAACTCTCTCCATAGATGAGCGTTTCACATTTTTGTGCCATTTAAAACATAAGTTGGTCCATTCGCATCGGTACCTTATGGAATGTTGAACGAAAGCTAAACTAGCGAGTCAGACTTCTAAGAACACTAAATGGAGAACAAAGGTCCACTTTGACGCTTTGAAATTACTCAACTCTCGCCAAAGACAAGGATTTCACATTTCTGAGCAATTCCAAACATAACTTGCTCTATTCGTATCATTACCTTACGAAACGTTGAACGAAAGCTAAACTAGCAATTCAGACTTCTACGAGCGCTAAATGGAGTACAATGGTACACATTGATGCTTTGGAATCTCTCAACTCTCTCCATAGATGAGCGTTTCACGTTTATGCGCTATTTGAAACGTAAGTTGGTCCGCTCGCATCGTTACCTTACGAAACGTTGAAAGAAATCTAAACTAGCAAGTCAGACTTCTAAGAACACTAAATGGAGTACAATGGTACACATTGATGCTTTGGAATTGCTCAACCCTCCCAATAGATGAGCGTTTCACCTTTTTGTGCCATTTCAAACATAAGTTGGTCTATTCGCATTGTTACCTTACGACACGCTGAACGAATGCTAAACTAGTAAGTCAAACTTCTAAGAACACTAAATAGAGTACAACGGTACACATTGATGCTTTGGAATCTCTCAACTCTCTCCATAGATGAGCGTTTCACGTTTATGCGCCATGTCAAACGTAACTTGGTCCACTCAAATCGTTACCTTACGAAACGTTGAACGGAACCTAAACTACCAAGTCAGACTTCGAAGAACACTAAATGGAGTAGAACGGTGCACGTTGATGCTTTGGAATTGCTCAAATCTCCTCATAGATGAGTGTTTCACGTTTTCGTGCCATTTCAAACATAACTTGGTCCACTCGCATCGTTACCTTACGAAACGTTGAACAAAACCTAAACTAGCAAGTCAGACATCTAAAAACACTAAATAGAGTACAAATGATACACATTAATGCTTTGGAATTGCTCAACTATCTCCATAGACGAGTATTTCACGTTTTTGGGCCACTTCAAACATAACTTGGTCCTCTCGCGTCGTTACCTTACGAAACATTGAACAAAACCTAAACTAGCAAGTCAGACTTCTAAGAACACTAAATGCAGCACAACGGTCACTTTGACGCTTTAGAATTGCTCAACTCTCGCCATAGACAAGGATTTAACATTTCTGAGCAATTCCAAACATAACTTGTCCTACTCGCATCGTTACCTTACTAAACGTTGAGCGAAAGCTAAACTAGCAAGTCAAACTTCAAAGAACACTAAATGGAGTACAACAGTACACATTGATGCTTTGGAATTGCTCAACTCTCTCCATGGATGAGCGTGCCACGTTTTTATGCCATTTGAAACATAACTTGGTCCACTCACATCGTTACCTTACGAAACATGGAACGAAAGCTAAACTAGTAAGTCAAACTTCTGGGAACACTAAATGGAGTACAATGGTACACATTGGTGCTTTGGAATCTCTCAACTCTCTCCATGGATGAGGGTTTCACGTTTATGCGCCATTTCAAACATAAGTTAGTCCACTCGCATTGTTACCTTACGAAACGTTGAACGAAACCTAAACTAGCAAGTCAGACTTCTAAGAACACTAAATGGAGAACAAAGGTCTGCTTTGACGCTTTGAAATTGCTCAACTGTCGCCATAGATGAGCGTGTCCCGTTTCTGAGCAATTCCAAACATAACTTGCTCTACTCGCATCGTTACCTTACGAAACGTTGAAGGAAAGCTAAACTAGCAATTCAGACTTCTAGGAACGCTAAATGGAGTACAATGGTACACATTGATGCTTTGGAATTGCTCAACCCTCCCAATAGATGAGCGTTTCACCTTTTTGTGCCATTTCAAACATAAGTTGGTCTATTCGCATTGTTACCTTACGACACGCTGAGCGAAAGCTAAACTAGCAAGTCAAACTTCAAAGAACACTAAATGGAGTACAACAGTACACATTGATGCTTTGGAATTGCTCAACTCTCTCCATGGATGAGCGTGCCACGTTTTTATGCCATTTGAAACATAACTTGGTCCACTCACATCGTTACCTTACGAAACATGGAACGAAAGCTAAACTAGTAAGTCAAACTTCTGGGAACACTAAATGGAGTACAATGGTACACATTGGTGCTTTGGAATCTCTCAACTCTCTCCATGGATGAGGGTTTCACGTTTATGCGCCATTTCAAACATAAGTTAGTCCACTCGCATTGTTACCTTACGAAACGTTGAACGAAACCTAAACTAGCAAGTCAGACTTCTAAGAACACTAAATGGAGAACAAAGGTCTGCTTTGACGCTTTGAAATTGCTCAACTGTCGCCATAGATGAGCGTGTCCCGTTTCTGAGCAATTCCAAACATAACTTGCTCTACTCGCATCGTTACCTTACGAAACGTTGAAGGAAAGCTAAACTAGCAATTCAGACTTCTAGGAACGCTAAATGGAGTACAATGGTACACATTGATGCTTTGGAATCTCTCAACTCTCTCCATGGATGAGCGTTTCACTTTTATGCGCCATTTCAAACGTAACTTGGTCCCCTCGCATCGTTACCTTACGAAACGTTGACGAAACCTAAACTAGCAAGTCAGACTTCTAAGAACACTAAATGGAGTACAACGGTACACATTGATGCTTTGGAATTGCTCAACTCCCTCCATAGATAAGCGTGTCACGTTTTTGTGCCATTTGAAACATAACTTGATCCACTCACATCGTTACCTTACGAAACGTTGAACGAAAGCTAAACAGTAAGTCAAATTTCTAAGAACACTAAATAGAGTACAACAAAATGCATTGATGCTTTGGAATTGCTCAAATCTCTCCATAGATGAGCGTTTAACGTTTTTGTGCCATTTCAAACATAACTTGGTCCACTCGCTTCGTTACCTTATGAAACGTTGAACGAAACCTAAACTAGCAAGTCAGACTTCTAAGAACACTAAATAGAGTACAACTATACACATCAATGCTTTGGAATTGCTTAACTCTCTCCATAGATGAGCGTTTCACGTTTTTGTGCCATTTCAAACATAACTTGGTCCTCTCGCATCGTTACCTTACGAAACGTTGAACAAAACCTAAACTAGCAAGTCAGACTTCCAAGAACACTAAAGGCAGCACAACGGTCCACTTTGACCCTTTAGAATTGCTCAACTCTCGCCATAGACAAGCATTTCACATTTTTGAGCAATTCCAAACATAACTTGTTCTACTCGCATCGTTACCTTACGAAACGTTGAACGAAAGCTAAAGTAGCAAGTCAGACTTTTAAGAACACTAAATAGTGGATAAAGGGCCACTTTGACGCTTTGGAATTGCTCAACTCTCGCCATAGACAAGGATTTAACATTTCTGAGCAATTCCAAACATAACTTGTTCTGCTCGCATCGTTACCTTACTAAACGTTGAACGGAAGCTAAACTAGCAATTCAGACTTCTAAGAACATTAAATAGAGTACAACGGTACACATTGATGCTTTGGAATTGCTCATTTCTCTCCATATACGAGTGTTTCTCGTTTTTGTGCAATTTCAAACATAACTTGGTCTTTTCACATTATTGCATTACGAAACATTGAACGAAAGCTAAACTAGCAAGTCAGACTTCTAAGAACACTAAATAGAGTACAATGGTACACATTGATGCTTTGGAATTGCTCAACTCTCTCCATAGACAAGCATTTCACTTTTTTGTGCCACTTCAAACATAACTTGGTCCACTCGCATCGTTATCTGACGAAACGTTGAACGAACCCTAAACTGGCAAGTCAGACTTCTAAGAACACTAAATGGAGTACAATGGTACACATTGATGCTTTGGAATTGCTCAACCCTCTCCATAGATGAGCGTTTAACGTTTTTGTGCCATTTCAAACGTAACTTGGTCTATTCGCATCGTTACCTTAGGACAAGTTGAACGAAAGCTAAACTAGCAAGTCAGACTGTTAAGAACACTAAATAGAGTATAACGGTACTCATTGATGCTTTGGAATTGCTCAAATCTCTCCATAGATGAGCGTTTCACGTTTATGCGCCATTTCAAACGTAACTTGGTCCACTCGAATCGTTACCTTACGAAACATTGACGAAACTTATACTAGCAAGTCAGACTGCTAAGAACACTAAATAGAGTACAACGGTACACATTGATGCTTTGGAATCTCTCAACTCTCTCCATAGTTGAGCGTTTCACGTTTATACGCCATTTGAATCGTAACTTGGTCCACTCGCATCGTTACCATACGAAACGTTGAACGAAACCTAAACTAGCAAGTCAAACTTCCAAGAACACTAAATGGAGTACAACGGTACACATTGATGATTTGAAATTGCTCAACTCTCTCGATAGATGAGCATGTCACGTTTTTGTGCCATTTGAAACATAACTTGGTCCACTCACATCGTTACATTACGAAACGTGGAACGAAAGCTAAACTAGCAAGTCAAACTTCTGAGAACACTAAATGGAGTACAATGGTACACATTGGTGCTTTGGAATCTCTCAACTCTCTCCATGGATGAGCGTTTCACGTTTATGCGCCATTTCAAACATAATTTGGTCCACTCGCATCATTACCTTACGAAACGTTGAACGAAACCTAAACCAGCAAGTCAGACTTCTGAGAAAACTAAATGGAGTACAACGGTACACATGGATGCTTTGGAATTGCTCAACTCTCTCCATAGATTAGCGTTTCACGTTTTTGTTCCATTTAAAACATAAGTTGGTCTATTCGCATCGGTACCTTACGGAACGTTGAATGAAAGCTAAACTAGTAATTCAGACTTCTAAGAACACTAAATAGAGTACAACGGTAGACATTGGTGCTTTGGAATTGCTCATTTCTCTCCATATACGAGCGTTTCTCGTTTTTGTGTAATTTCAAACATAACTTGGTCTTTTCGCATTGTTACACTACGAAACATTGAATGAAAGCTAACCTAGCAAGTCAGACTTCTAAGAACACTAAATAGAGTACAATGGTACACATTGATGCTTTGGAATTGCTCAACTCTCTCCATAGAGCAGCATTTCACGTTTTTGCGCCACTTCAAACATAACTTGGTCCACTCACATCGTTACCTTACGAAACGTTGAACGAACCCTAAACTAGCAAGTCAGACTTCTAAGAACACTAAATGGAGTACAATGGTACACATTGATGCTTCGGAATTGCTCAACCCTCTCCATAGACGAGCGTTTCACATTTTTGTGCCATTTCGAGCATAACTTGGTCTATTCGCATCGTTACCCTACGACAAGTTGAACGAAAGCTAAACTAGCAAGTCAAACTGCTAAGACCCCTAAATAGAGTATAACGGTACACATTGGTGGTTTGGAATCTCTCAACTCTCTCCATGGATGAGCGTTTCACGTTTATGCGCCATTTCAAACAAAACTTGGTCTACTTTGACGCTTTTGAATTGCTCAACTCTCACCATAGACAAGGATTTCACATTTATGAGCAATTCCAAACATAGCTTGTTCTGCTCGCATCGTTACCTTACTAAACGTTGAACGAAAGCTAAACTAGCAATTCAGAAATAGAGTACAACGGTACACATTGATGCTTTGGAATTGCTCATTTCTCTCCATATACGAGCGTTTCTCATTTTTCTGTAATTTCAAACATAACTTGGACTTTTCGCATCGTTACCTTACGAAACGTTGAACAAAAGCTAAACTAGCAAGTCAGACTTCTAAGAACACTAAATGGAGTACAACGGTACACATTGATGCTTTGGAATTGCTCAACTCTCTCCATAGATGAGAGTTCCACATTTTTGTGCCATTTAAAACATAAGTTGGTCTATTCGCATCGGTACCCTACGGAACGTTGAACGAAAGCTAAACTAGCAAGTCAGACTTCTAAGAACACTAAATGGAGAACAAAGGTCCACTTTGACGCTTTGAAATTGCTCAACTCTCGCCATAGACAAGGATTTCACATTTCTGAGCTATTCCAAACATAACTTGCTATACACGCATCGTTAACGTACGAAACGTTGAACGAAAGCTAAACTAGCAATTCAGACTTCTTAGAACGCTAAATGGAGTACAACGGTACACATTGATGCTTTGGAATCTCTCAACTCTCTCCATAGATGAGTGTTTCACGTTTATGCGCCATTTCAAATGTAACTTGGTCCACTCGCATCGTTACCTTACGAACCGTTGACGAAACCTAAACTAGCAAGTCAGACTTCTAAGAACACTAAATGGAGTACAACGGTACACATTGATGCTTTGGAATTGCTCAACTCTCTCCATAGATGAGCGTGTCACGTTTTGTGCCACTTGAAACATAACTTGATCCACTCACATCGTTACCTTACGAAACGTTGAACGAAAGATAAACTAGTAAGTCAAACTTCTAAGAACGCTAAATGGAGTACAACAAAATACATTGATGCTTTGGAATTGCTGAAATCTCTCCATAGATGAGCGTTTAACGTTTTTGTGCCATTTCAAACATAACTTGGTGCACTCGCTTCGTTACCCTATGAAACGTTGAACGAAACCTAAACTGGCAAGTCAGACTTCTAAGAACACTAAATAGAGTACAACGATACACATGAATGCGTTGGAATTGCTTAAATCTCTCCATAGATAAGCGTTTCACATTTTTGTGCCATTTCAAACGTAACTTGGTCCTCCGCATCGTTACCTTACGAAACGTTGAACAAAACCTAAACTAGCAAGTTAGACTTCCAAGAACACTAAAGGCAGCACAACGGTCCAGCACAACGGTCCACTTTGACCCTTTAGAATTGCTCAACTCTCGCCAAAGACAAGCACTTCACATTTTTGAGCAATTCCAAACATAACTTGTTCTAGTCGCATCGTTAGCTTACGAAACGTTGAACGAAAGCTAAAGCAGCAAGTCAGACTTTTAAGAACACTAAATAATGGATAGAGGGCCACATTGACGCTTTGGAATTGCTCAACTCTCACCATAGACAAGGATTTCACATTTCTGAGCAATTCCAAACAGAGCTTGTTCTACTCGCATCGTTACCTTACTAAACGTTGAACGAAAGCTAAACTAGCAATTCAGACTTCTAAGAACACTAAATAGAGTACAACGGTACACATTGATGCCTTGGAATTGCTCATTTCTCTCCATATACGAGCGTTTCTCGTTTTTGTGTAATTTCAAACATAACTTGGTATTTTCGCATTGTTACACTACGAAACATTGAACGAAAGCTAACCTAGCAAGTCAGACTTCTAAGAACACTAAATAGAGTACAATGGTACACATTGATGCTTTGGAATTGCTCAACTCTCTCCATAGAGAAGCATTATACGTTTTTGCGCCACTTCAAACATAACTTGGTCCACTCACATCGTTACCTCATGAAACGTTGAACGAAAGCTAAACTAGTAAGTCAAACTTCTACAAACACTAAATAGTGTACAACAAAATACATTGATGCTTTGGAATTGCTCAACTCTCTCCATGGATGAGCTATTCGTGTTTTTGTGCCATTTCAATCATAACTTGGTCCACTCGCATCGTTACCTTACGAAACGTTGAACGAAACCTAAACTAGCAAGTCAGACTTCTAAGAACACTAAATGGAGTACAACGGTACACATTGATACTTTGGAATTCCTCAACTCTCTCCATAGATGAGCGTTTCATATTTTTGTGCCATTTCAAACATAACTTGGTCTATTCGCATCGGTACCTGACGAAATGGTGAACGAAAGCTAAACTAGCAAGTCAGACTTCTAAGAACACTAAATGGAGGGCAAAGGTCTACTTTGACGCTTTGGAATTGCTCAACTCTCGCCATAAACAAGGATTTCACATTTCTGAGCAATTCTAAACATAACTTATCCTACTCGCATCATTACCTTATGAAACGTTAGACGAAAGCTAAACTAGCAATTCATACTTTTAAGAACAATAAATGGAGTACAACGGTACACATTGATGCTTTGGAATCTCTCAACTCTGTCCATAGATGAGCGTTTCACGTTTATGTGCCATTTCAAACGTAACTTGGTCCAGTCGCATCGTTACCTTACGAAACATTGAACGAAACCTAAACTAGCAAGTCAGACTTCTAAGGACACTAAATAGAGTACAATGGCACACAATGATGCTTTGGAATTGCTCAACCCTCTCCATAGATGAGCGTTTCACGTTTTTACGCCATTTCAAACCTAACTTGGTCCACTCGCATCGTTACCCTATGAAACGTTGAACAAAACCTAAACTAGCAAGTCAGACTTCTAAGAACACTAAATAGTGTACAACAAAATACGTTGATGCCTTGGAATTGCTCAACTCTCTCCATAGATGAGCGTGTCACATTTTTGTACCATTTGAAACATAACTTGGTCCACACACATCGTTACCTTACGAAACATTGAACGGAAGCTAAACTAGTAAGTCAAACTTCTATGAACACTAAATGGAGTACAATGGTACACATTGGTGCTTTGGAATCTCTGAACTCTCTCCATGGATGAGCGTTTCACGTGTATGCGCCATTTCAAACATAACTTGGTCCACTCGCATCGTTACCTTATGAAACATTGAACGAAACCTAAACTAGCAAGTCAGACTTCTAAGAACACGAAATGGAGTACAACGGTACACATTGATGCTTTGGAATTGCTCAACTCTCTCCATAGATGAGTGTGTCACGTTTTTGTGCCATTTGAAACAGAAGATGATCCACTCACATCGTTACCTTACGAAACGTTGAACGAAAGCTAAACTAGTAAGTGAAACTTCTACAAACACTAAATAGTGTACAACAAAATACGTTGATGCTTTGGAATTGCTCAACTCTCTCCATGGATGAGCGTTTCGTGTTTTTGTGCCATTTTAAACATAACTTGGTCCACTCGCATCGTTACCTTACGAAACGTTGAACGAAACCTAAACTAGCAAGTCAGACTTCTATGAACACTAAAAGGAGTACAAAGGTACACATTGATGCTTTGGAATTGCTCAACTCTCTCTATAGTTGAGCGTTTCACATTTTTGTGCCATTTCAAACATAACTTGATCTATTCGTATCGGTACCTTACGAAACGTTGAACGAAAGCTAAGCTAGCAAGTCAGACTTCTAAGAACACTAAATGGAGGGCAAAGGTCCACTTTGACGCTTTGGAATTGCTCAACTCTCGCCATAGGTAAGGATTTCACAATTCCGAGCAATTCCAAACATAACTTGTTCTACTCGCATCGTTACCTTATGAAACGTTGAACGAAAGCTAAACTAGCAATTCAGACTTTTAAGAACGCTAAATGGAGTACAACGGTACACATTGATGCTTTGGAATCTCTCAACTCTCTCCATCGATGAGCGTTTCACGTTTATGCGCCATTCCAAACATAACTTGGTCCACTTGCATCGTTACCCTACGAAACGTTGAACGAAACCTAAACTAGCAAGTCCGACTTCTAAAAACACTAAATGGAGTACGACGGTACACATTGATGTTTAGGAATTGCTCAACTCTGTCCATAGATGAGCGTGTCACATTTTTGTGCCATTTGAAACATAACTTGGTCCACACAGATTGTTGCCTTACGAAACGTTGAACGAAAGCTAAACTAGTAAGTCAAACTTCTATGAACACTAAATGGAGTACAATGGTACACATTGGTGCTTTGGAATCTCTCAACTCTCTCCATGGATGAGCGTTTCACGTGTATGCGCCATTTCAAACATAACTTGGTCCACTCGCATTGTTACCTTATGAAACGTTGAACGAAACCTAAACTAGCAAGTCAGACTTCTAAGAACACGAAATGGAGTACAACGGTACACATTGATGCTTCGGAATTGCTCAACTCTCTCCATACATGACTGTGTCACATTTTTCTGCCATTTGAAACATATGATGATCCACTCACATCGTTACCTTACGAAACTTTGAACGAAAGGTAAACTTGTAAGTCAAACTTCTACAAACACTAAATAGTGTACAACAAAATACATTGATGCTTTGGAATTGCTCAACTCTCTCCATGGATGAGCGTTTCGCGTTTTTGTGCTATTTCTAACATAACATGGTCCACTCGCATCGTTACCTTACGAAACGTTGAACGAAACCTAAACTAGCAAGTCAGACTTCTAAGAAAACTAAATGGAGTACAACGGTACATATTGATGCTTTGGAATTGCTCAACTCTTTCCATAGATGAGCGTTTCACATTTTTACGCCATTTCAAACATAACTTGATCTATTCGCATCGGTACCTTACGAAACGTTGAACGAAAGCTAAACTAGTAAGTCAGACTTCTAAGAACACTAAATGGAGGGCAAATGTCTACTTTGACGCTTTGGAATTGCTCAACTCTCACCATAGACAAGGATTTCACATTTCTGAGCAATTCTAAACATAACTTGTCCTACTCGCATCGTTACCTTATGAAACGTTATACGAAAGCTAAACTAGCAATTCAGACTTTTGAGAACGCTAAATGGAGTACAACGGTACACATTGATGCTTTGGAATCTCTCAACTCTCTCCATGGATGAGTGTGTCACGTTTTTATGCCATTTGAAACAGAAGATGATCCACTCACATCGTTACCTTACGAAACGTTGAACGAAAGCTAAACTAGTAAGTGAAACTTCTACAAACACTAAATAGTGTACAACAAAATACGTTGATGCTTTGGAATTGCTTAACTCTCTCCATGGATGAGCGTTTCGTGTTTTTGTGCCATTTTAAAAATAACTTGGTCCACTCGCATCGTTACCTTACGAAACGTTGAACGAAACCTAAACTAGCAAGTCAGACTTCTATGAACACTAAAAGGAGTACAAAGGTACACATTGATGCTTTGGAATTGCTCAACTCTCTCTATAGTTGAGCGTTTCACATTTTTGTGCCATTTCAAACATAACTTGATCTTTTCGTATCGGTACCTTACGAAACGTTGAACGAAAGCTAAGCTAGCAAGTCAGACTTCTAAGAACACTAAATGGAGGGCAAAGGTCCACTTTGACGCTTTGGAATTGCTCAACTCTCGCCATAGGTAAGGATTTCACAATTCTGAGCAATTCCAAACATAACTTGTTCTACTCGCATCGTTACCTTACGAAACGTTGAACGAAAGCTAAACTGGCAATTCAGACTTTTAAGAACGCTAAATGGAGTACAACGGTACACATTGATGCTTTGGAATCTCTCAACTCTCTCCATCGATGAGCGTTTCATGTTTATGCGCCATTCCAAACATAACTTGGTCCACTTGCATCTTTACCCTACGAAACGTTGAACGAAACCTAAACTAGCAAGTCCGACTTCTAAGAACACTAAATGGAGTACGACGATACACATTGATGTTTAGGAATTGCTCAACTCTGTCCATAGATGAGCTTGTCACATTTTTGTGCCATTTGAAACATAACTTGGTCCACACAGATTGTTCCCTTACGAAACGTTGAACGAAAGCTAAAGTAGTAAGTCAAACTTCTATGAACACTAAATGGAGTACAATGGTACACATTGGTGCTTTGGAATCTCTCAACTCTCTCCATGGATGAGCGTTTCACGTGTATGCGCCATTTCAAACATAACTTGGTCCACTCGCATTGTTACCTTATGAAACGTTGAACGAAACCTAAACTAGCAAGTCAGACTTCTAAGAACACGAAATGGAGTACAACGGTACACATTGATGCTTCGGAATTGCTCAACTCTCTCCATACATGACTGTGTCACATTTTTCTGCCATTTGAAACATAAGATGATCCACTCACATCGTTACCTTACGAAACTTTGAACGAAAGGTAAACTTGTAAGTCAAACTTCTACAAACACTAAATAGTGTACAACAAAATACATTGATGCTTTGGAATTGCTCAACTCTCTCCATGGATGAGCGTTTCGCGTTTTTGTGCTATTTATAACATAACATGGTCCACTCGCATCGTTACCTTACGAAACGTTGAACGAAACCTAAACTAGCAAGTCAGACTTCTAAGAAAACTAAATGGAGTACAACGGTACATATTGATGCTTTGGAATTGCTCAACTCTTTCCATAGATGAGCGTTTCACATTTTTACGCCATTTCAAACATAACTTGATCTATTCGCATCGGTACCTTACGAAACGTTGAACGAAAGCTAAACTAGTAAGTCAGACTTCTAAGAACACTAAATGGAGGGCAAATGTCTACTTTGACGCTTTGGAATTGCTCAACTCTCACCATAGACAAGGATTTCACATTTCTGAGCAATTCTAAACATAACTTGTCCTACTCGCCTCGTTACCTTATGAAACGTTATACGAAAGCTAAACTAGCAATTCAGACTTTTGAGAACGCTAAATGGAGTACAACGGTACACATTGATGCTTTGGAATCTCTTAACTCTCTCCATAGATGAGCTTTTCACGTTTATGCGATATTTCAAACGTAACTTGGTCCAGTCGCATCGTTACCTTACGAAACATTGAACGAAACCTAAACTAGCAAGTCAGACTTCTAAGGACACTAAATAGAGTACAATGGTACACATTGATGCTTTGAAATTGCTGAACCCTCTCTATAAATGAGCGTTTCACGTTTTTGTGCCATTTTAAACATAACTTGGTCTATTCGCATCGTTACCTTACGACACGTTGAACGATAGCTAAACTAGCAAGTCAGACTGCTAAGAACACTAAATAGAGTACAATGGTACATATTGATGCTTTGGAATCTCTCAACTCTCTCCATAGATGAGCGTTTCACGTTTATGCGCCATTTCAAATGTAACTTGGTCCACTCGCATCGTTACCCTCTGAAACGTTGAACGAAACCTAAACTAGCAAGTCAGACTTCTAAGAACACTAAATGGAGTACAACGGTACACAATGATGCTCTGGAATTGCTCAACTCTCTCCATAGAAGAGCGTGTCACATTTTTGTGCCATTTGAAACATAACTTGGTCCACACACATCGTTATCTTACGAAAAGTTGAACGAAAGCTAAACTAGTAAGTCAAACTTCTATGAACACTAAATGGAGTACAATGGTACACATTGGTGCTTTGGAATCTCTCAACTCTCTCCACGGATGAGCGTTTCACGTGTATGCGCCATTTCAAACGTAACTTGGTCCCCTCGCATCGTTACCTTATGAAACGTTGAACGAAACCTAAACTAGCAAGTCAGACTTCTAAGAACACGAAATGGAGTACAACGGTACACATCGATGCTTTGGAATTGCTCAACTCTCTCCATAGATGAGTGTGTCACATTTTTGTGTCATTTGAAACATAAGATGATCCACTCATATCGTTACCTTACGAAACGTTGAACGAAAGCTAAATTAGTAAGTCAAACTTCTACAAACACTAAATAGTGTACAACAAAATACGTTGATGCTTTGGAATTGCTCAACTCTCTCCATGGATGAGCGTTTCGTGTTTTTGTGCCATTTTAAACATAACATGGTCCACTCGCATCGTTACCTTATCAAACGTTGAACGAAACCTAAACTAGCTAGTCAGACTTCTAAAAACACTAAATGGAGTACAACGGTACACATTGATGCTTTGGAATTGCTCAACTCTCTCCATAGATGAGCGTTTCACATTTTTGTGCCATTTCAAACATAACTTGATCTATTCGCATCGGTACCTTACGAAACGCTGAACGAAAGCTAAGCTAGCAAGTCAGACTTCTAAGAACACTAAATGGAGGGCAAAGGTGCACTTTGACACTTTGGAATTGCTCAACTCTCGCCATAGGCAAGGATTTCACAATTCCGAGCAATTCCAAACATAACTTGTTCTACTCGCATCGTTACCTTACGAAACGTTGAATGAAAGCTAAACTAGCAATTCAGACCTTTAAGAACGCTAAATGGTGTACAACGGTACACATTGATGCTTTGGAATCTCTCAACTCTCTCCATCGATGAGCGTTTCACGTTTATGCGCCATTTGAAACGTAACTTGGTCCACTCGCATCGTTACCCTACGAAACGTTGAACGAAAC
This sequence comes from Tripterygium wilfordii, assembly GCF_013401445.1. NCBI lineage: Eukaryota > Viridiplantae > Streptophyta > Magnoliopsida > Celastrales > Celastraceae > Tripterygium > Tripterygium wilfordii. Next base: position 8,149,711 of record NC_052248.1, read on the forward strand.
CTAAACTAGCAAGTAAGACTTCTAAGAACACTAAATGGAGTACAACGGTACACATTGATGTTTAGGAATTGCTCAACTCTCTCCATAGATGAGCATGTCACATTTTTGCGCCATTTCAAACATAACTTGGTCCACTCGCATCGTTACCTTACGAAACGTTGAACGAAACCTAAACTAGCAAGTCAGACTTCTAAGAACACAAAATGGAGTACAACGGTGCACATTGATGCTTCGGAATTGCTCAACTCTCTCCATACATGAGTGTGTCACGTTTTTGTGCCATTTGAAACATAAGATGATCCACTCACATCGTTACCTTACGAAACGTTGAAGGAAAGCTAAACTAGTAAGTCAAACTTCTACAAACACTAAATAGTGTACAACAAAATAAATTGATGCTTTGGAATTGCCCAACTCTCTCCATGGATGAGCGTTTCGCGTTTTTGTGCCACTTCAAACATAACATGGTCCACTCGCATCGCTACCCTACGAAACGTTGAACGAAACCTAAACTAGCAAGTCAGACTTCTAAGAACACTAAATGGAGTGCAACGGTACATATTGATGCTTTGGAATTGCTCAACTCTTTCCATAGATGAGCGTTTCACATTTTTGTGCCATTTCAAACAGAACTTGATCTATTCGTATGGGTACCTTACGAAACGTTGAACGAAAGCTAAACTAGCGAGTCAGACTTCTAAGAACACTAAATGGAGGGCAAAGGTCCACTTCGATGCTTTGGAATTGCTCAACTCTCTCCATAGATGAGCGTTTGACGTTTATGCGCCATTTCAAACGTAACTTGGTCCACCCACATCGTTACCCTACGAAACGTTGAACGAAACCTAAACTAGCAAGTACAACGGTACACATTGATGTTTAGGAATTGCTCAACTCTCTCCATAGATGAGCGTGCCACATTTTTGTGCCATTTGAAACATAACTTGGTCCACTCACATCGTTACCTCACGAAACGTTGAACGAAAGGTAAACTAGTAAGTCAAACATCTAAGAACACTAAATGGAGTACAATGGTACACATTGGTGATTTGGAATCTCTCAACTCTCTCCATGGATGAGCGTTTCACGTTTATGCGCCATTCCAAACATAACTTGGTCCACTCGCATCGTTACCTTACGAAACGTTGAACGAAACCTAAACTAGCAAGTCAGACTTCTAAGAACACGAAATGGAATACAACGGTACACATTGATGCTTTGGAATTGCTCAACTCTCTCCATAGATGAGTGTGTCACGTTTTTGTGCCATTTGAAACGTAACTTCATCCACTCACATCGTTACCTTACGAAACGTTGAACGAAAGCTAAACCAGTAAGTCAAACTTCTACAAACACTAAATAGAGTACAACAAAATACATTGATGCTTTGGAATTCCTCAACTCTCTCCATAGATGAGTGTTTCGCGTTTTTGTGCCATTTCAAACATAACTTGGTCCACTCGCATCGTTAGCTTACGAAACGTTGAATGAAACCCAAACTACTAAGTCAGACTTCTAAGAACACTGATTGGAGTACAACGGTACACATTGATGCTTTGGAATTGCTCAACTCTGTCCATAGATGAGCGTTTCACTTTTTTGTGCCATTTCAAACATAACTTGGTCTATTCGCATTGGTACCTTATGAAACGTTGAAAGAAAGCTAAACTAGCAAGTCAGACTTCTAAGAACACTAAATGGAGAACAAAGGTCCACTTTGACACTTTGGAATTGCTCAACTCTCGCTATAGACAAGGATTTCACATTTCTGAGCAATTCCAAACATAACTTTTTCTACTCGCATCGTTACCTTATGAAACATTGAATGAAATATAAACTAGCAATTTAGACCTTTAAGAACGCTAAATGGAGTAAAACGGTACACATTGATGCTTTGGAATCTCTCAACTCTCCCCATGGATGAGCGTTTCACGTTTATGCGCCATTTCAAACATAACTTGGTCCACTCGCATCGTCACCTTACGAAACGTTGAACGAAACCGAAACTAGCAAGTCAGACTTCTAAGAACACTAAATGGAGTACAATGGTACACATTGATGCTTTGGAATTGCTCAACCTCTCCATAGATGAACGTTTCACATTTTTGTGCCATTTCAAACATAACTTGGTCTATTCGCATCGTTACCTTATGACACGTTGAACGAAAGCTAAACTAGCAAGTCAGACTGCTAAGAACATTAAATTTTGTACAACGGTACACATTGACGCTTTGGAATCTCTCAACTCTCTCCATACATGAGCGTTTCACGTTTATACGCCATTTCAAACGTAACTTGGTCCACTCGCATCGTTACCCTACAAAACGTTGAACAAAACCTAAACTAGGAAGTCAGACTTCTAAGAACACTAAATGGAGTACAACGGTACACATTGATGTGTTGGAATTGCTCAACTCTGTCCATTGATGAGCGTGTCACATTTTTGTGCCATTTGAAACATAACTTGGTCCACTCACATCGTTACGTTACGAAACATTGAACGAAACCTAAACTAGCAAGTCAGACTTCTAAGAACACGAAATGGAGTACAACGGTACACATTGATTCTTTGGAATCTCTCAACTCTCTCCATGGATGAGCGTTTCACGTTTATGTGCCATTTCAAACATAACTTGGTCCACTCGCATCGTTACCTTACGAAACATTGAACGAAACCTAAACTAGCAAGTCAGACTTCTAAGAACACTAAATGGAGTACAACGGTACATTTGATGCTTAAGAATTTCTCAACTCTCTCCATAGAGGAGCGTGTCACATTTTGGTGCCATTTGAAACATAACTTGGTCCACTCACATCGTTACCTTACGAAACGTTAAACGAAAGCTAAACTAGTAAGTCAAACTTCTAAGAACACTAAATGGAGTACAACGGTACACATTGGTGATTTGGAATCTCTCAACTCTCTCCATGGATGAGCGTTTCACGTTTATGCGCCATTTCAAACATAACTTGGTCCACTCGCATCGTTACCTTACGAAACGTTGAACGAAACCTAAACCTGGAAGTCAGACTTTTAAGAACACGAAATGGAGTACAACGGTACACATTGATGCTTTGGAATTGCTCAACTCTCTCCATAGATAAGTGTGTCATGTTTTTGTGCCATTTGAAACATAACTTGATCCACTCACATCGTTACCTTATGAAACGTTGAACGAAAGCTAAACTAGTATATCAAACTTCTACAAACACTAAATGGAGTACAACAAAATACATTGATGCTTTGGAATTGCTCAACTTTCTCCATATATGAGTGTTTCGCGTTTTTCTGCCATTTCAAACATAACTTGGTCCACTCGCATCGTTAGCTTACGAAACGTTGAATGAAAACCAAACTACCGAGTCAGACTTCTAAGAACACTAAATGGAGTACAACGGTACACATTGATGCCTTGGAATTGCTCAACTCTCTCCGTAGATGAGCGTTTCACTTTTTTGTGCCATGTCAAACATAACTTGGTCTATTCGCATCAGTACCTTACTAAACGTTGAACGAAAGCTAAACTAGCAAGTCAGACTTCTAAGAACACTAAATGGAGAACAAAGGTCCACTTTGACGCTTTGGAATTGCTCAACTCTCGCTATAGACAAGGATTTCACATTTCTGAGCAATTCCAAACATAACTTGTTCTACTCGCATCGTTACCTTATGAAACATTGAACGAAAGATAAATTAGCAATTTAGACTTTTAAGAACGCTAAATGGAGTACAACGGTACACATTGATGCTTTGGAATCTCTCAACTCTCTCCATAAATGAGCGTTTCACGTTTATGCGCCATTTCAAACGTAACTTGGTCCACGCGCATCGTTACCTTACGAAACGTTGAACAAAACCTAAACTAGCAAGTCAGACTTCTAAGAAAACTAAATGGAGTACAATGGTACACATTGATGCTTTGGAATTGCTCAACCTCTTCATAGATGAGCGTTTCACGTTTTTGTGCCTTTGCAAATCTAACTTGGTCTATTCGCTTCGTTACCTTACGACACGTTGAACGAAAGCTAAACTAGCAAGTCAGACTGTAAAGAACATTAAATATAGTACAACGGTACACATTGATGCTTTGGAATCTCTCAACTCTCTCCACAGATGAGCGTTTCACGCTTATGGGCCATTTCAAACGTAACTTGGTCCACTAGCATCGTTACCCTACGAAACGTTGAACAAAACCTAAACTAGCAATTCAGACTTCTAAGAACACTAAATGGAGTACAATGGTACACATTCATGCATTGGAATTGCTCAACCCTCTCCATAGATGAGAGTTTCACGTTTTTGTGCCATTTCAAACATAACTTGGTCTATTCGCATCGTTACGTTACGACAAGTTGAACGAAAGCTAAACTAGTAAGTCAAACTTCTAAGAGCACTAAATGGAGTACAATGGTACTCATTGGTGTTTTGGAATCTCTCAACTCTCTCCATGGATGAGCATTTCACGTTTATGCACCATTTTCGACATAACTTGGTCCACTCGCATCGTTACCTTACGAAACGTTGAACGAAACCTAAACTAGCAAGTCAGACTTCTAGGAACACGAAATGGAGTACAACGGTACACATTGATGCTTTGGAATTGCTCAACTCTCTCCATAGATGAGTGTGTCACGTTGTTGTGCCATTTTAAACATAACTTGATCCACTCACATCTTTAGCTTACGAAACATTGAACGAAAGCTAAACTAGCAAGTCAAACTTCTGCAAACACAAAATAGAGTACAACAAAATACATTGATGCTTTGGAATTGCTCAACTCTCCCCATGGATGAGCGTTTCGCGTTTTTGTGCCATTTCAAACATAACTTGGTCCACTCGCATCGTCACCTTACGAAACGTTGAACGAAACCTAAACTAGCAAGTCAGACTTCTAAGAACACTAAATGGAGTACAACGGAACACATTGATGCTTTGGAATTGCTCAACCCTCTCCATAGATGAGCGTTTCACATTTTTGTGTCATTTCAAACATAACCTGGTCTATTCGCATCGGTACCTTACGAAACATTGGACGAAAGCTAAACTAGCAAGTCAGACTTCTAACAACACTAAATGGAGGGCAAAGGTCCACTTTGACGCTTTGGAATTGCTCAACTCTCGCCATAGACAAGGATTTCACATTTCTGAACATTTCCAAACATAACTTTTTCTACTCGCATCGTTACGTTACGAAACGTTGAACGAAAGCTGAGCTAGCAATTCAGACTTTTAAGAACGCAAAATGGAGTACAACGGTACACATTGATGCTTTGGAATATCTCAGCTCTCTCCATAGATGAGCGTTTCACGTTTATGCGCCATTTCAAACATAATTTGGTCCACTCGCATCGTTACCCTACGAAACGTTGAACGAAACCTAAACTAGCAAGTCAGACTTCTAAAAAAACTAAATGGAGTACAATGGTACACATTGATGCTTTGGAATTTCTCAACCCTCTCCATAGACTAGCGTTTCACTTTTTGTGCCATTTCAAACATAACTTGGTCTATTCGCATCGTTACCTTACGACACGTTGAACGAAAGCTAAACTAGCAAGTCAGACTGCTAAGAACACTAAATAGAGTACAATGGTACACATTGATGCTTTGGAATCTCTCAACTCTCTCCATAGATGAGCGTTTGACGTTTGTGCGCCATTTCAAACGTAACTTGGTCCACTCGCATCGTTACCTATGAAACGTTAAACGAAACCTAAACTAGCAAGTCAGACTTCTAAGAACGCTAAATGGAGTACAATGGTACACATTGATGCTTTGGAATTGCTCAACTCTCTCCATTGCTGAGCGTGTCACATTTTTGTGCCATTTGAAACATAACTTGGTCCACTCACATCGTTACCTTACGAAACATTGAACGAAACCTAAACTAGCAAGTCAGACTTCTAAGAACACGAAATGGAGTACAACGGTACACATTGATGCTTTGGAATCTCTCAACTCTCTCCATGGATGAGAGTTTCACGTTTATGCGCCATTTCAAACATAACTTGGTCCACTCGTATCGTTACCTTACGAAACATTAAACGAAACGTAAACTAGCAAGTCAGACTTCTAAGAACATGAAATGGAGTACAACGGTACACATTGATGCTTTGGAATTGCTCAACTCTCTCCATGGATGAGTGTGTCACGTTTTTGTGCCATTAGAAACATAACATGATCTACTCACATCGTTACCATACGAAAAGTTGAACGAAAGCTAAACTAGTAAGTCAAACTTCTACAAACACTAAATAGTGTACAACAAAATACATTGATGCTTTGGAATTTCTCAACTCTCTCCATAGATGAGTGTTTCGCGTTTTTGTGCCATTTCAAACATAACTTGGTCCACTCGCATCGTTACCTTACGACACGTTGAACAAAAGCTAAACTAGCAAGTCAGACTGCTAGGAACACTAAATATAGTACAACGGTACACATTGATGCTTTGGAATCTCTCAACTCTCTCCATACATGAGCGTTTCACGTTTATGCGCCATTTCAAACGTAACTTGGTCCACTCGAATCGTTACCCTACGAAACGTTGAACAAAACCTAAACTAGCAAGTCAGACATCTAAGAACACTAAATGGAGTACAACGGTACACATTGATGCTTTGGAATTGGTCAACTCTCTCCATTGATGAGCGTGTCACATTTTTATGCCATTTGAAACATAACTTGGTCGACTCACATCGTTACCTTACGAGACATTGAACGAAACCTAAACTAGCAAGTCAGACTTCTAAGAACACGAAATGGAGTACAGCCGTACACATTGATGCTTTGGAATCTCTCAACTCTCTCCATGGATGAGCGTTTCACGTTTAAGCGCCATTTCAAACATAACTTGGTCCACTTACGAAACATTGAACGAAACCTAAACTAGCAAGTCAGACCTCTAAGAACACGAAATGGAGAACAACGGTACGCATTGATGCTTTGGAATTGCTCAACTCTCTCCATAGATGAGTGTGCCACGTTTTTGTGCCATTAGAAACAGAACTTGATCTACTCACATCGTTACCGTACGAAATGTTGAACGAAAGCTAAACTAGTAAGTCAAACTTCTACAAACACTAAATAGTGTACAACAAAATACATTGATGCTTTGGAATTGCTCAACTCTCTCTATGGATGAGCGTTTCGCGTTTTTGTGCCATTTCAAACATAACTTGGTCCACTCGCATCGTCACCTTACGAAACGTTGAACAAAACCTAAACTAGCAAGTCAGACTTCTCAGAAAACTAAATGGAGTACAATGGTACACATTGATGCTTTGGAATTGCTCAACCTCTTCATAGATGAGCGTTTCACGTTTTTGTGCCTTTTCAAACCTAACTTGGTCTATTCGCTTCGTTACCTTACGACACGTTGAACGAAAGCTAAACTAGCAAGTCAGACTGTAAAGAACATTAAATATAGTACAACGGTACACATTGATGCTTTGGAATCTCTCAACTCTCTCCACAGATGAGCGTTTCACGCTTATGGGCCATTTCAAACGTAACTTGGTCCACTAGCATCGTTACCCTACGAAACGTTGAACAAAACCTAAACTAGCAATTCAGACTTCTAAGAACACTAAATGGAGTACAATGGTACACATTGATGCATTGGAATTGCTCAACCCTCTCCATAGATGAGAGTTTCACGTTTTTGTGCCATTTCAAACATAACTTGGTCTATTCGCATCGTTACATTACGACAAGTTGAACGAAAGCTAAACTAGTAAGTCAAACTTCTAAGAACACTAAATGGAGTACAATGGTACTCATTGGTGTTTTGGAATCTCTCAACTCTCTCCATGGATGAGCATTTCACGTTTATGCACCATTTTCGACATAACTTGGTCCACTTGCATCGTTACCTTACGAAACGTTGAACGAAACCTAAACTAGCAAGTCAGACTTCTAGGAACACGAAATGGAGTACAACGGTACACATTGATGCTTTGGAATTGCTCAACTCTCTCCATAGATGAGTGTGTCACGTTGTTGTGCCATTTGAAACATAACTTGATCCACTCACATTTTTACCTTACGAAACATTGAACGAAAGCTAAACTAGCAAGTCAAACTTCTGCAAACACAAAATAGAGTACAACAAAATACATTGATGCTTTGGAATTGCTCAACTCTCCCCATGGATGAGCGTTTCGCGTTTTTGTGCCATTTCAAACATAACTTGGTCCACTCGCATCGTCACCTTACGAAACGTTGAACGAAACCTAAACTAGCAAGTCAGATTTCTAAGAACACTAAATGGAGTACAACGGAACACATTGATGCTTTGGAATTGCTCAACCCTCTCCATAGATGAGCGTTTCACATTTTTGTGTCATTTCAAACATAACCTGGTCTATTCGCATCGGTACCTTACGAAACATTGGACGAAAGCTAAACTAGCAAGTCAGACTTCTAACAACACTAAATGGAGGGCAAAGGTCCATTTTGACGCTTTGGAATTGCTCAACTCTCGCCATAGACAAGGATTTCACATTTCTGAACATTTCCAAACATAACTTTTTCTACTCGCATCGTTACGTTACGAAACGTTGAACGAAAGCTGAACTAGCAATTCAGACTTTTAAGAACGCAAAATGGAGTACAACGGTACACATTGATGCTTTGGAATATCTCAGCTCTCTCCATAGATGAGCGTTTCACGTTTATGCGCCATTTCAAACATAATTTGGTCCACTCGCATCGTTACCCTACGAAACGTTGACCGAAACCTAAACTAGCAAGTCAGACTTCTAAAAAAACTAAATGGAGTACAATGGTACACATTGATGCTTTGGAATTTCTCAACCCTCTCCATAGACTAGCGTTTCACTTTTTGTGCCATTTCAAACATAACTTGGTCTATTCGCATCGTTACCTTACGACACGTTGAACGAAAGCTAAACTAGCAAGTCAGACTGCTAAGAACACTAAATAGAGTACAATGGTACACATTGATGCTTTGGAATCTCTCAACTCTCTCCATAGATGAGCGTTTGACGTTTGTGCGCCATTTCAAACGTAACTTGGTCCACTCGCATCGTTACCTATGAAACGTTAAACGAAACCTAAACTAGCAAGTCAGACTTCTAAGAATGCTAAATGGAGTACAATGGTACACATTGATGCTTTGGAATTGCTCAACTCTCTCCATTGCTGAGCGTGTCACATTTTTGTGCCATTTGAAACATAACTTGGTCCACTCACATCGTTACCTTACGAAACATTGAACGAAACCTAAACTACCAAGTCAGACTTCTAAGAACACGAAAAGGAGTACAACGGTACACATTGATGCTTTGGAATCTCTCAACTCTCTCCATGGATGAGAGTTTCACGTTTATGCGCCATTTCAAACATAACTTGGTCCACTCGTATCGTTACCTTACGAAACATTAAACGAAACGTAAACTAGCAAGTCAGACTTCTAAGAACATGAAATGGAGTACAACGGTCCACATTGATGCTTTGGAATTGCTCAACTCTCTCCATAGATGAGTGTGTCACGTTTTTGTGCCATTAGAAACATAACATGATCTACTCACATCGTTACCATACGAAAAGTTGAACGAAAGCTAAACTAGTAAGTCAAACTTCTACAAACACTAAATAGTGTACAACAAAATACATTGATGCTTTGGAATTGCTCAACTCTCTCCATAGATGAGTGTTTCGCGTTTTTGTGCCATTTCAAACATAACTTGGTCCACTCGCATCGTTACCTTACGACACGTTGAACAAAAGCTAAACTAGCAAGTCAGACTACTAAGAACACTAAATATAGTACAACGGTACACATTGATGCTTTGGAATCTCTCAACTCTCTCCATACATGAGCGTTTCACGTTTATGCGCCATTTCAAACGTAACTTGGTCCACTCGAATCGTTACCCTACGAAACGTTGAACAAAACCTAAACTAGCAAGTCAGACTTCTAAGAACACTAAATGGAGTACAACGGTACACATTGATGCTTTGGAATTGGTCAACTCTCTCCATTGATGAGCGTGTCACATTTTTATGCCATTTGAAACATAACTTGGTCGACTCACATCGTTACCTTACGAGACATTGAACGAAACCTAAACTAGCAAGTCAGACTTCTAAGAACACGAAATGGAGTACAGCCGTACACATTGATGCTTTGGAATCTCTCAACTCTCTTCATGGATGAGCGTTTCACGTTTAAGCGCCATTTCAAACATAACTTGGTCCGCTTACGAAACATTGAACGAAACCTAAACTAGCAAGTCAGACCTCTAAGAACACGAAATGGAGAACAACGGTACGCATTGATGCTTTGGAATTGCTCAACTCTCTCCATAGATGAGTGTGCCACGTTTTTGTGCCATTAGAAACAGAACTTGATCTACTCACATCGTTACCGTACGAAATGTTGAACGAAAGCTAAACTAGTAAGTCAAACTTCTACAAACACTAAATAGTGTACAACAAAATACATTGATGCTTTGGAATTGCTCAACTCTCTCTATGGATGAGCGTTTCGCGTTTTTTTGCCATTTCAAACATAACTTGGTCCACTCGCATCGTCACCTTACGAAACGTTGAACGAAACCTAAACTAGCAAGTCAGACTTCTAAGAACACTAAATGGAGTACAACGGTACACATTGATGCTTTGGAATTGCTCAACCCTCTCCATAGATGAGCGTTTCACATTTTTGTGTCATTTCAAACATAACTTGGTCTATTCGCATCGGTACCTTACGAAACATTGAACGAAAGCTAAACTATTAAGTCAGACTTCTAACAACATTAAATGGAGGGCAAAGGTCCACTTTGACGCTTTGGAATTGCTCAACTCTCGCCATAGACATGGATTTCACATTTCTGAACATTTCCAAACATAACTTTTTCTACTCGCATCGTTACGTTACGAAACGTTGAACGAAAGCTGAACTAGCAATTCAGACTTTTAAGAACGCAAAATGGAGTACAACGGTACACATTGATGCTTTGGAATATCTCAGCTCTCTCCATAGATGAGCGTTTCACGTTTATGCGCCATTTCAAACATAATTTGGTCCACTCGCATCGTTACCCTACGAAACGTTGAACGAAACCTAAACTAGCAAGTCAGACTTCTAAGAAAACTAAATGGAGTACAATGGTACACATTGATGCTTTGGAATTTCTCAACCCTCTCCATAGACTAGCGTTTCACTTTTTGTGCCATTTCAAACATAACTTGGTCTATTCGCATCGTTACCTTACGACACGTTGAACGAAAGCTAAACTAGCAAGTCAGACTGCTAAGAACACTAAATAGAGTACAATGGTACACATTGATGCTTTGGAATCTCTCATCTCTCTCCATCGATGAGCGTTTGACGTTTGTGCGCCATTTCAAACGTAACTTGGTCCACTCGCATCGTTACGTATGAAACGTTAAACGAAACCTAAACTAGCAAGTCAGACTTCTAAGAACGCTAAATGGAGTACAATGGTACACATTGATGCTTTGGAGTTGCTCAACTCTCTCCATTGATGAGAGTGTCACATTTTTGTGCCATTTGAAACATAACTTGGTCCACTCTCATCGTTACCTTACGAAACATTGAACGAAACCTAAACTAGCAAGTAAGACTTCTAAGAACACGAAATGGAGTACAACGGTACACATTGATGCTTTGGAATCTCTCAACTCTCTCCATGGATGAGCGTTTCACGTTTATGCGCCATTTCAAACATAAATTGGTCCACTCGCATCGTTACCTTACGAAACATTGAACGAAACGTAAACTAGCAAGTCAGACTTCTAAGAACACGAAATGGAGTACAACGGTACACATTGATGCTTTGGAATTGCTCAACTCTCTCCATAGATGAGTGTGTCACGTTTTTGTGCCATTAGAAACATAACATGATCTACTTACATCGTTACCATACGAAAAGTTGAACGAAAGCTAAACTAGTAAGTCAAACTTCTACAAACACTAAATAGTGTACAACAAAATACATTGATGCTTTGGAATTGCTCAACTCTCTCCATAAATTAGTGTTTCGCGTTTTTGTGCCATTTCAAACATAACTTGGTCCACTCGCATCGTTACCTTACGACACGTTGAACAAAAGCTAAACTAGCAAGTCAGACTGCTAAGAACACTAAATATAGTACAACGGTACACATTGATGCTTTGGAATCTCTCAACTCTCTCCATACATGAGCGTTTCACGTTTATGTGCCATTTCAAACGTAACTTGGTCCACTCGAATCGTTACCCTACGAAACGTTGAACAAAACCTAAACTAGCAAGTCAGACTTCTAAGAACACTAAATGGAGTACAACGGTACACATTGATGCTTTGGAATTGGTCAACTCTCTCCATTGATGAGCGTGTCACATTTTTATGCCATTTGAAACATAACTTGGTCGACTCACATCCTTACCTTACGAGACATTGAACGAAACCTAAACTAGCAAGTCAGACTTCTAAGAACACGAAATGGAGTACAGCCGTACACATTGATGCTTTGGAATCTCTCAACTCTCTCCATGGATGAGCGTTTCACGTTTAAGCGCCATTTCAAACATCACTTGGTCCACTTACGAAACATTGAACGAAACCTAAACTAGCAAGTCAGACTTCTAAGAACACGAAATGGAGTACAACGGTACGCATTGATGCTTTGGAATTGCTCAACTCTCTCCATAGATGAGTGTGCCACGTTTTTGTGCCATTAGAAATAGAACATGATCTACTCACATCGTTACCTTACGAAATGTTGAACGAAAGCTAAACTAGTAAGTCAAACTTCTACAAACACTAAATAGTGTAAAACAAAATACATTGATGCTTTGGAATTGCTCAACTCTCTATATGGATGAGCGTTTCGCGTTTTTGTGCCATTTCAAACATAACTTGGTCCACTCGCATCGTCACCTTAGGAAACGTTGAACGAAACCTAAACTAGCAAGTCAGACTTCTAAGAACACTAAATGGAGTACAACGGTACACATTGATGCTTTGGAATTGCTCAACAATCTCCATAGATGAGCGTTTCACATTTTTGTGTCATTTCAAACATAACTTGGTCTATTCGCATCGGTACCTTACGACACGTTGAACGAAAGCTAAACTAGCAAGTCAGACTGCTAAGAACACTAAATAGAGTACAATGGTACACATTGATGCTTTGGAATCTCTCAACTCTCTCCATAGATGAGCGTTTGACGTTTGTGCGCCATTTCAAACGTAACTTGGTCCACTCGCATCGTTACCTATGAAACGTTAAACGAAACCTAAACTAGCAAGTCAGACTTCTAAGAACGCTAAATGGAGTACAACGGTACACATTGATGCTTTGGAATTGCTCAACTCTCTCCATAGATGAGCGTTTCGCGTTTTTGTGCCATTTCAAACGTAACTTGGTCCACTCGCATCGTTACCTTACGAAACGTTAAACGAAACCTAAACTAGTAAGTCAGACTTCTAAGAACACTAAATAGAGTACAACGGTACACATTGATGCTTTGAAATTGCTCAACCCTCTTCATAGATGAGTGTTTAACGTTTTTGTGCCATTTCAAACATAACTTGGTCTATTCGCATCGTTACCTCACGACACGTTGAACGAAAGCTAAACTAGCAAGTCAGACTGCTAGGAACACTAAATAGAGTACATTGGTACACATTGATGCTTTGGAATCTCTCAACTCTCTCCATAGATGAGCGTTTCACGTTTATGCGCCATTTCAAATGTAACTTGGCCCACTCGCATTGTTACCCTACGAAACGTTGAACGAAACCTAAACTGCCAAGTCAGACTTCTAAGAACACTAAATGGAGTACAATGGTACACATTGATGCTTTGGAAATGCTCAACCCTCTCCATAGATGAGCGTTTCACGTTTTTGTGCCATTTCAAACATAACTTGGTCTATCCGCATCGTTACTTTACGACACGTTGAACGAAAGATAAACTAGCCAATCAGACTTCTAAGAACACTAAATGGAGAACAAAGGTCCACTTTGATGCTTTGGAATTGCTCAACTCTCGCCATAGACAAGGATTTCACATTTCTGAGCAAGTCCAAACATAACTTCTTCTACTCGCATCGTTACCTTACGAAACGTTGAACGAAAGCTAAACTAGCAATTCAGACTTTTAAGAACGTTAAATGCAGTACAACGGTACACAGTGATGCTTTGGAATCTTTCAACTCTCTCCATAAATGAGCGTTTCACGTTTATTCGCCATTTCAAACGTAACTTGGTCCACCCGCATCGTTACCTTACGAAACGTTGAACGAAACCTAAACTAGAAAGTCAGACTTCTAAGAACACTAAATGGAGTACAATGGTACACATTGATTGTTTGGAAATGCTCATCCTCTCTATAGATGAGCGTTTCACGTTTTTGTGCCATTTCAAACATAACTTGGTCTATTCGCATCATTACCTTAAGACACGTTGAACGAAAGCTAAACTAGCAAGTCAGACTGCTAAGAACACTAAATATAGTACAACGGTACACATTGATGCTTTGAAATCTCTCAACTCTCTCCAAACATGAGCATTTCACGTTTATGCGCCATTTCAAACGTAACTTGGTCCACTCGCATCGTTACCCTACGAAACGTTGAACAAAACCTAAACTAGCAAGTCAAACTTCTAAGAACACTAAATGGAGTACAACGGTACACATTGATGCTTTGGAATTGCTCAACTTTCTCCATTGATGTGCGTGTCACATTTTTGTGCCATTTGAAACATAACTTGGTCCACTCACATCGTTACCTTACGAAACATTGAAAGAAACCTAAACTAGCAAGTAAGACTTCTAAGAACACGAAATGGAGTACAACGGTACACATTGATGCTTTGGAATCTCTCAACTCTCTCCATGGATGAGCATTTCACGTTTATGCGCCATTTCAAACATAACTTGGTCCACTCGCATCGTTACCTTAGGAAACCTTGAACGAAACCTAAACTAGCAAGTCAGACTTCTAAGAATACGAAATGGAGTACAACGGTACACATCGATGCTTTGGAATTGCTCAACTCTCTCCATAGATGAGTGTGTCACGTTTTTGTGCCATTAGAAACATAACATGATCTACTCACATTGTTACCTTACGAAATGTTGAACGAAAGCTAAACTAGTAAGTCAAACTTCTACAAACATTAAATAGTGTACAACAAAATACATTGATGCTTTTGAATTGCTCAACTCTCTCTATGGATGAGCGTTTCGCGTTTTTGTGCCATTTCAAACATAACTTGGTCCACTCGCATCGTTACCTTAGGAAACGTTGAACGAAACATAAACTAGCAAGTCAGACTTCTAAGAATACTAAATGGAGTACAACGGTACACATTGATGCATTGGAATTGCTCAACTCTCTCCATAGATAAGCGTTTCACATTTTTGTGTCATTTCAAACATAACTTGGTCTATTCGCATCGGTACCTTACGAAACATTGAACGAAAGCTAAACTAGCAAGTCAGACTTCTAGGAACACTAAATAGAGTACAATGGTAGACATTGATGCTTTGGAATCTCTCACCTGTCTCCATAGATGAGCGTTTCACGGTTATGCGCCATTTCAAACGTAACTTGGTCCACTCGTATCGTTACCTATGAAACGTCGAACAAAACCTAAACTAGCAAGTCAGACTTCTAACAACACTCAATGGAGGGCAAAGGTCCACTTTGACGCTTTGGAATTGCTCAACTCTCGCCATAGACAAGGATTTCACATTTCTGAACATTTCCAAACATAACTTGTTCTGCTCGCATCGTTACCTTACGAAACGTTGAACGAAAGCTGAACTAGCCAATGGAGTACAATGGTACACATTGATGCTTTGGAATATCTCAACTCTCTCCAAAGATGATCGTTTCACGTTTATGCGCCTTTTCAAATATAATTTGGTCCACTCGCATCGTTACCCTACGAAACATTGAACGAAACCTAAACTAGCAAGTCAGACTTCTAAGAAAACTAAATGGAGTACAATGGTACACATTGATGCTTTGGAATTGCTCAACCCTCTCCATAGATGAGCGTTTCACGTTTTTGTGCCATTTCAAACATAACTTGGTCTATTCACATCGTTACCTTGCGACACGTTGAACGAAAGCTAGACTAGCAAGTCAGACTGCTAAGAACACTAAATAGAGTACAATGGTACACATTGATGCTTTGGAATCTCTCAACTCTCTCCATAGATGAGCGTTTCACGTTTATGCGCCATTTCAAACGTAAGTTGGTGCACTCGCATCGTTACCTACGAAAGGTTGAACGAAACCTAAACTAGCAAGTCAGACTTCTAAGAACACTAAATGGAGTACAACGGTACACATCGATGTTTTGGAATTGCTCAACTCTCTCCATAGATGAGCGTGCGACATTTTTACGCGATTCGAAACATAACTTGGTCCACTCACATTGTTACCTTACGAAACGTTGAACGAAAGCTAAACTAGTAAGTCAAACTTCTAAGAACACTAAATGGAGTACAATGGTACACATTGGTGCTTTGGAATCTCTCAACTCTCTCCATGGATGAGCGTTTCACGTTTATGCGCCATTTCAAACATAACTTGGTCCACTCGCATCGTTACCTTACGAAACATTGAATGAAACCTAAACTAGAAAGTCAGACTTCTAGGAACACTAAATGGAGTACAATGGTACACATTGATGCTTTGGAATTGCTCAACCTCTCCATAGACAAGCATTTCACGTTTTTGTGCCATTTCAAACATAACTTGGTCTTTTCGCATCGTTACCTGAAGACACGTTGAACGAAAGCTAAACTAGCAAGTCAGACTGCTAAGAACACTAAATAGAGTACAACGGTACACATTGATGCTTTGGAATGTCTCACCTCCCTCCATAGAAGAGCGTTTCACGTTTATGCGCCATTTCAAACGCAACTTGGTCCACTCGCATCGTCACCCTACGACACGTTGAACAAAAGCTAAACTAGCAAGTCAGACTGCTAAGAACACTAAATAGAGTACAATGGTACACATTGATGCTTTGGAATCTCTCAACTCTCTCTATAGATGAGCGTTTCACGTTTATACGCCATTTCAAACGTAACTTGGTCCACCCGCATCGTTACCCTACTAAACGTTGAACGAAACCTAAACTAGCAAGTCAGACTTCTAAGAACACTAAATGGAGTACAATGGTACACATTGATGCTTTGGAATTGCTCAACCCTTTCCATAGATGAGCGTTTCACGTTTTTGTGCCATTTCAAACATAACTTGGTCGATTCACATCGTTAACTTACGACACGTTGAACGAAAGCTAAACTAGCAAGTTAGACTGCTAGGAACACTAAATGGAGTACAATGGTACACATTGATGCTTTGGAATTGCTCAACCCTTTCCATAGATGAGCGTTTCACGTTTTTTTGCCATTGGAAACATAACTTGGTCTATTCCCATCGTTACCTTACGACACGTTGAACGAAAGCTAAACTAGCAAGTAAGACTGCTAGGAACACTAAATAGAGTACAATGGTACACATTGATGCTTTGGAATCTCTCAACTCTCTCCATAGATGAGCGTTTCACGTTTATGCGCCATTTCAAACGTAACTTGGTCCACTCGCATCGTTACCCTACGAAACGTTGAACGAAACCTAAACTACCAAGTCAGACTTCTAAGAACACTCAATGGAGTACAATGGAACACATTGATGCTTTGGAATTGCTCAACCCTCTCCATAGATGAGCGTTTCTCGTTTTTGTGCCATTTCAAACATAACTTGGTCTATTCGCATCGTTACCTTACGACACGTTGAACGAAAGCTAAACCAGCAAGTCAGACTACTAGGAACACTAAATAGAGTATAATGGTACACATTGATGCTTTGGAATCTCTTAACTCTCTCCATAGATGAGCGTTTCACGTTTATGTGCCATTTCAAACGTAACTTGGCCCACTCATATCGTTACCCTACGAAACGTTGAACGAAACCTAAAGTAGCAAGTCAGACTTCTAAGAACACTAAATGGAGTACAATGGTACACATTGATGATTTGGAATTGCTCAACTCTCTCCATTGATGAGCGTGTCACATTTTTGTGCCATTTGAAACATAACATGGTCCACTCACATCGTTACCTTACGAAACATTGAACGAAAGCTAAACTAGTAAGTCAAACTTCTAAGAACACTAAATGGAGTACAACGGTACACATTGAGGTTTTGGAATTGCTCAACTCTCTCCATAGATGAGTGTGTCTCGTTTTTGTGCCATTTATAACATAACTTGATCCACTCACATTGTTACCTTACAAAACGTTGAATGAAATCTAAACTAGCAAGTCAAACTTGTACAAACACTAAATAGAGTCTAACAAAATATATTGATGCTTTGGAATTGTTCGACTGTCTCCATAGATGAGCGTTTCACATTTTTGTGCCATTTCACACATAACTTCGTCTATCCACATCGGTACCTTACGAAACGTTGAACGAAAGCTAAACTAGCAAGTCAGACTTCCAAGAGCACCAAATGGAGAACAAAGGTACACTTTGATGCTTTGGAATTTCTCAACTGTCGCCATAGACAAGGATTTCACATTTCTGAGCAATTCCAAACATAACTTGTTCTACTCGCATCGTTTCCGTACGAAACGTTGAACGAAACCTAAACTAGCCATTCAGACTTTTAAGAACGCTAAATGGAGTACAATGGCACACATTGATGCTTTGGAATCTCTCAACCCTCTCCATAGATGAGCGTTTCACGTTTATGCGCCATTTCAAACGTAACTTGGTCCACTTGCATCGTTACCTTACGAAACGTTGAACGAAACCTAAACTCGTAAGTCAGACTTCTAAGACTACTAAATGGACTACAATGATACACATTGATGCTTTGGAATTGCTCAACCTCTCCATAGATGAGCGTTTCACGTTTTTGTGCCATTTCAAACATAACTTGGTCTATTCGCATCGTTACCTTACGACACGTTGAACGAAAGCTAAACTAGCAAGTCGGACTGCTAAGAACGCTAAATAGAGTACAACGGTACACATTGATGCTTTGGAATCTCTCAACTCTCTCCATAGATGAGCGTTTCAAGTTTATGCGCCATTTCAAACGTAACTTGGTCCACTCGCATCGTCACCCTACGAAACGTTGAACGAAACCTAAACTAGCAAGTCGGACTTCTGAGAACACTGAATGGAGTACAACGGTACACATTGATGCATTGGAATTTCTCAACTCTCTTCATAGATGAGCGTGTCACATTTTTGTGCCATTTGAAACATAACTTGGTCCACTTATATCGTTACCTTATGAAACGTTGAACGAAAATTAAACTAGTAAGTCAAACTTCTAAGAACACTAAATGGAGTACAATGGTACATATTGGTGGTTTGGAATCTCTCAAGTATCTCCATGGATGAGCGTTTGACGTTTATGCGCCATTTCAAACATAAGTTGGTCCACTCACATTGTTACCTTACGAAACGTTGAACGAAACCTAAACTAGCAAGTCAGACTTCTAAGAACACTGAATGGAGTATAACGGTACACATTGATGCTTTGGAATTGCTCAACTCTCTCCATAGATGAGTGTGTCACGTTTTTGTGCCATTTGAAACATTACTTGATCGACTCACATCGTTACCTTACGAAATGTTGAACGAAACTAAACTAGTAAGTCAAACTTCTAAGAACACTAAATAGAGTACAAAAAAATATATTGATGCTTTGGAATTGCTCAACTCTCTCCATAGATGAGCGTTTCACGTTTTTGTGCCATTTCAAACATAACTTGGTCCACTCGCATCGTTACCCTACGAAACGTTGAACGAAACCTAATCTAGCAAGTCAGACTTCTATGAACACTAAATAGAGGACAACGGTCCACTTTGACGTTTTGGAATTGCTCAACTGTCGCCATAGACAAGCATTTCACATTTCAGAGCAATTCCAAACATAACTAATTTTACTCGCATCGTTACATTATGAAACGTTGAACGAATGCTACACTAGCAAGTCGGACTTCTAAGAACACTAAATGGAGTACAATGATACACATTGATGCTTTGAAAATGCTCAACTCTCTCCATATACGAGTGTTTATCCTTTTTGTGCAATTTTAAACTTAACTTGGCCTATGTGCATCGTTAGCTTACGAAACGTTGAACGAAAGCTAAACTAGCAAGTCAGACTTCTAAGAACACTAAATAGGGTACAATGGTATAGATTGATGCTTTGGAATTGCTCAACTCTCTCCGTAGATGAGCGTTTCACGTTTTTGTGCCATTTCAAACATAACTTGGTCTATTCGTATCGTTACCTTACGAAACGTTGAACGAAAGCTAAACTAGCAAGTCAGACTTCTAACAACACTAAATAGAGAACAACGGTCCACTTTAACGCTTTGAAATTGCTCAACTCTCGCCATAGACAAGCGTTTCACATTTATGATCAATTCCAAACATAACTTGTTCTACTCGCATCGTTACATTACGAAACGTTGAACGAAAGCTAAACTAGCAAGTCAGACTTCCAAGAACAATAAATGGAGTACAAGGGTACACATTGATGCTTTGGAATTGCTCAACTCTCTCCATATACGAGCGTTTCTTGTTTTTACGCAATTTCAAACATAACTTGGTCTATTCGGATCATTACCTTACGAGACGTTGGACCAAAGCTAAACTAGCAATTCATACTTCTAAGAACACCAAATAGAGTACAATGGTACAGATTGATGCTTTGGAATTGCTAAACTCTCTCCATAAATGAGCATTTCACGTTTTTGTGCCATTTCAAACATAACTTGGTCTATTCGTACCGTCACCTTACGAAACGTTAAATGAAAGCTAAACTAGTAAGTCAAACTTCTACGAACACTAATTAGAGCACAACCAAATACATTGATGCTTTGGAATTGCTTAACTCTCTCCATAGATGCGCGTGTCACGTTTTTGTGCCATTTCAAACATAACTTCGTCCACTCGCATCGTTTGCCTTATGAAACATTGAACGAAAGCTAAACTAGTAAGTCAAACTTCTAAGAACACTAATTAGAGTACAACCAAATACATTGATGCTTCGGAATTGCTCAACTCTCTCCATAGATGAGTGCTTCACGATTTTGTGCCATTCCAAACATAACTTGGTCCACGCGTATCGTTCCCTTATGAAACGTTGAACGAAACCTAAACTAGCAAGTCAGACTTCTAAGAACACTAAATAGAGTACAACGGTACACATTGATGCTTTGGAATTGCTCAACTCTCTCCATAGATGAGCGTTTCACGTTTTTGTGCCATTTGAAACATAACTTGGTCCACTCGCATCGTTACCTTACGAAATGTTGAACGAAAGCTAAACTAGCAAGTCAGACTTCTAAGAACACTAAATAGAGTACAACAAACTACATTGATGCTTTGGAATTGCTTAACTCTCTCCATAGATGAGCGTTTCACGTTTTTGTGCCATTTAAAAGATAACTTGGTCCACTCACATAGTTACCTTATGAAACGTTGAACGAAACCTAAACTAGCAAGTCAAACTTCTAAGAACACTAAATAGAGTAGAACGGTACACATTAATGCTTTGGAATTGCTCAACTCTCTCCATACATGAGCGTGTCACGTTTTTATCCCATTTCAAACATAACTTGGTCCTCTAGCATCGTTACCTTAGGAAACGTTGAACGAAACCTAAACTAGCAAGTCAGACTTCTAAGAACACCAAATGCAGTACAATGGTCCACTTTGACGCTTTGGAATTGCCCAAATTTCGCCATAGACAAGCATTTCACATTTCTGAGCAATTCCAAACATAACTTGTTCTACTCGCATCGTTACCTTACGAAACGTTGAACGAAAGTTAAACTAGCAAGTCAGACTTCTAAGAACACTAAATGGAGCACAATGGTACATATTGATGCTTTGGAAATGCTCAACACTCTCCGTATACAAGCGTTTCTCCTTTTTGTGCAATTTTAAACTTAACTTGGCCTATGTGCATCGTTAGCTTACGAAACGTTGAACGAAAGCTAAACTAGCAAGTCAGACTTCTAAGAACACTAAATAGGGTACAATGGTATAGATTGATGCTTTGGAATTGCTCAACTCTCTCCGTAGATGAGCGTTTCACGTTTTTGTGCCATTTCAAACATAACTTGGTCTATTCGTATCGTTACCTTACGAAACGTTGAACGAAAGCTAAACTAGCAAGTCAGACTTCTAACAACACTAAATAGAGAACAACGGTCCACTTTAACGCTTTGAAATTGCTCAACTCTCGCCATAGACAAGCGTTTCACATTTATGATCAATTCCAAACATAACTTGTTCTACTCGCATCGTTACATTACGAAACGTTGAACGAAAGCTAAACTAGCAAGTCAGACTTCCAAGAACAATAAATGGAGTACAAGGGTACACATTGATGCTTTGGAATTGCTCAACTCTCTCCATATACGAGCGTTTCTTGTTTTTACGCAATTTCAAACATAACTTGGTCTATTCGGATCATTACCTTACGAGACGTTGGACCAAAGCTAAACTAGCAATTCATACTTCTAAGAACACCAAATAGAGTACAATGGTACAGATTGATGCTTTGGAATTGCTAAACTCTCTCCATAAATGAGCATTTCACGTTTTTGTGCCATTTCAAACATAACTTGGTCTATTCGTACCGTCACCTTACGAAACGTTAAATGAAAGCTAAACTAGTAAGTCAAACTTCTACGAACACTAATTAGAGCACAACCAAATACATTGATGCTTTGGAATTGCTTAACTCTCTCCATAGATGCGCGTGTCACGTTTTTGTGCCATTTCAAACATAACTTCGTCCACTCGCATCGTTTGCCTTATGAAACATTGAACGAAAGCTAAACTAGTAAGTCAAACTTCTAAGAACACTAATTAGAGTACAACCAAATACATTGATGCTTCGGAATTGCTCAACTCTCTCCATAGATGAGTGCTTCACGATTTTGTGCCATTCCAAACATAACTTGGTCCACGCGTATCGTTCCCTTATGAAACGTTGAACGAAACCTAAACTAGCAAGTCAGACTTCTAAGAACACTAAATAGAGTACAACGGTACACATTGATGCTTTGGAATTGCTCAACTCTCTCCATAGATGAGCGTTTCACGTTTTTGTGCCATTTGAAACATAACTTGGTCCACTCGCATCGTTACCTTACGAAATGTTGAACGAAAGCTAAACTAGCAAGTCAGACTTCTAAGAACACTAAATAGAGTACAACAAACTACATTGATGCTTTGGAATTGCTTAACTCTCTCCATAGATGAGCGTTTCACGTTTTTGTGCCATTTAAAAGATAACTTGGTCCACTCATATAGTTACCTTATGAAACGTTGAACGAAACCTAAACTAGCAAGTCAAACTTCTAAGAACACTAAATAGAGTAGAACGGTACACATTAATGCTTTGGAATTGCTCAACTCTCTCCATACATGAGCGTGTCACGTTTTTATCCCATTTCAAACATAACTTGGTCCTCTAGCATCGTTACCTTAGGAAACGTTGAACGAAACCTAAACTAGCAAGTCAGACTTCTAAGAACACCAAATGCAGTACAATGGTCCACTTTGACGCTTTGGAATTGCCCAAATTTCGCCATAGACAAGCATTTCACATTTCTGAGCAATTCCAAACATAACTTGTTCTACTCGCATCGTTACCTTACGAAACGTTGAACGAAAGTTAAACTAGCAAGTCAGACTTCTAAGAACACTAAATGGAGCACAATGGTACATATTGATGCTTTGGAAATGCTCAACACTCTCCGTATACAAGCGTTTCTCCTTTTTGTGCAATTTTAAACTTAACTTGGCCTATGTGCATCGTTAGCTTACGAAACGTTGAACGAAAGCTAAACTAGCAAGTCAGACTTCTAATAACACTAAATAGGGTACAATGGTATAGATTGATGCTTTGGAATTGCTCAACTCTCTCCGTAGATGAGCGTTTCACGTTTTTGTGCCATTTCAAACATAACTTGGTCTATTCGTATCGTTACCTTACGAAACGTTGAACGAAAGCTAAACTAGCAAGTCAGACTTCTAACAACACTAAATAGAGAACAACGGTCCACTTTAACGCTTTGAAATTGCTCAACTCTCGCCATAGACAAGCGTTTCACATTTATGATCAATTCCAAACATAACTTGTTCTACTCGCATCGTTACATTACGAAACGTTGAACGAAAGCTAAACTAGCAAGTCAGACTTCCAAGAACAATAAATGGAGTACAAGGGTACACATTGATGCTTTGGAATTGCTCAACTCTCTCCATATACGAGCGTTTCTTGTTTTTACGCAATTTCAAACATAACTTGGTCTATTCGGATCATTACCTTACGAGACGTTGGACCAAAGCTAAACTAGCAATTCATACTTCTAAGAACACCAAATAGAGTACAATGGTACAGATTGATGCTTTGGAATTGCTAAACTCTCTCCATAAATGAGCATTTCACGTTTTTGTGCCATTTCAAACATAACTTGGTCTATTCGTACCGTCACCTTACGAAACGTTAAATGAAAGCTAAACTAGTAAGTCAAACTTCTACGAACACTAATTAGAGCACAACCAAATACATTGATGCTTTGGAATTGCTTAACTCTCTCCATAGATGCGCGTGTCACGTTTTTGTGCCATTTCAAACATAACTTCGTCCACTCGCATCGTTTGCCTTATGAAACATTGAACGAAAGCTAAACTAGTAAGTCAAACTTCTAAGAACACTAATTAGAGTACAACCAAATACATTGATGCTTCGGAATTGCTCAACTCTCTCCATAGATGAGTGTTTCACGATTTTGTGCCATTCCAAACATAACTTGGTCCACGCGTATCGTTCCCTTATGAAACGTTGAACGAAACCTAAACTAGCAAGTCAGACTTCTAAGAACACTAAATAGAGTACAACGGTACACATTGATGCTTTGGAATTGCTCAACTCTCTCCATAGATGAGCGTTTCACGTTTTTGTGCCATTTGAAACATAACTTGGTCCACTCGCATCGTTACCTTACGAAATGTTGAACGAAAGCTAAACTAGCAAGTCAGACTTCTAAGAACACTAAATAGAGTACAACAAACTACATTGATGCTTTGGAATTGCTTAACTCTCTCCATAGATGAGCGTTTCACGTTTTTGTGCCATTTAAAAGATAACTTGGTCCACTCACATAGTTACCTTATGAAACGTTGAACGAAACCTAAACTAGCAAGTCAAACTTCTAAGAACACTAAATAGAGTAGAACGGTACACATTAATGCTTTGGAATTGCTCAACTCTCTCCATACATGAGCGTGTCACGTTTTTATCCCATTTCAAACATAACTTGGTCCTCTCGCATCGTTACCTTAGGAAACGTTGAACGAAACCTAAACTAGCAAGTCAGACTTCTAAGAACACCAAATGCAGTACAATGGTCCACTTTGACGCTTTGGAATTGCCCAAATTTCGCCATAGACAAGCATTTCACATTTCTGAGCAATTCCAAACATAACTTGTTCTACTCGCATCGTTACCTTACGAAACGTTGAACGAAAGTTAAACTAGCAAGTCAGACTTCTAAGAACACTAAATGGAGCACAATGGTACATATTGATGCTTTGGAAATGCTCAACACTCTCCGTATACAAGCGTTTCTCCTTTTTGTGCAATTTTAAACTTAACTTGGCCTATGTGCATCGTTAGCTTACGAAACGTTGAACGAAAGCTAAACTAGCAAGTCAGACTTCTAAGAACACTAAATAGGGTACAATGGTATAGATTGATGCTTTGGAATTGCTCAACTCTCTCCGTAGATGAGCGTTTCACGTTTTTGTGCCATTTCAAACATAACTTGGTCTATTCGTATCGTTACCTTACGAAACGTTGAACGAAAGCTAAACTAGCAAGTCAGACTTCTAACAACACTAAATAGAGAACAACGGTGCACTTTAACGCTTTGAAATTGCTCAACTCTCGCCATAGACAAGCGTTTCACATTTATGATCAATTCCAAACATAACTTGTTCTACTCGCATCGTTACATTACGAAACGTTGAACGAAAGCTAAACTAGCAAGTCAGACTTCCAAGAACAATAAATGGAGTACAAGGGTACACATTGATGCTTTGGAATTGCTCAACTCTCTCCATATACGAGCGTTTCTTGTTTTTACGCAATTTCAAACATAACTTGGTCTATTCGGATCATTACCTTACGAGACGTTGGACCAAAGCTAAACTAGCAATTCATACTTCTAAGAACACCAAATAGAGTACAATGGTACAGATTGATGCTTTGGAATTGCTAAACTCTCTCCATAAATGAGCATTTCACGTTTTTGTGCCATTTCAAACATAACTTGGTCTATTCGTACCGTCACCTTACGAAACGTTAAATGAAAGCTAAACTAGTAAGTCAAACTTCTACGAACACTAATTAGAGCACAACCAAATACATTGATGCTTTGGAATTGCTTAACTCTCTCCATAGATGCGCGTGTCACCTTTTTGTGCCATTTCAAACATAACTTCGTCCACTCGCATCGTTTGCCTTATGAAACATTGAACGAAAGCTAAACTAGTAAGTCAAACTTCTAAGAACACTAATTAGAGTACAACCAAATACATTGATGCTTCGGAATTGCTCAACTCTCTCCATAGATGAGTGTTTCACTATTTTGTGCCATTCCAAACATAACTTGGTCCACGCGTATCGTTCCCTTATGAAACGTTGAACGAAACCTAAACTAGCAAGTCAGACTTCTAAGAACACTAAATAGAGTACAACGGTACACATTGATGCTTTGGAATTGCTCAACTCTCTCCATAGATGAGCGTTTCACGTTTTTGTGCCATTTGAAACATAACTTGGTCCACTCGCATCGTTACCTTACGAAATGTTGAACGAAAGCTAAACTAGCAAGTCAGACTTCTAAGAACACTAAATAGAGTACAACAAACTACATTGATGCTTTGGAATTGCTTAACTCTCTCCATAGATGAGCGTTTCACGTTTTTGTGCCATTTAAAAGATAACTTGGTCCACTCACATAGTTACCTTATGAAACGTTGAACGAAACCTAAACTAGCAAGTCAAACTTCTAAGAACACTAAATAGAGTAGAACGGTACACATTAATGCTTTGGAATTGCTCAACTCTCTCCATACATGAGCGTGTCACGTTTTTATCCCATTTCAAACATAACTTGGTCCTCTCGCATCGTTACCTTAGGAAACGTTGAACGAAACCTAAACTAGCAAGTCAGACTTCTAAGAACACCAAATGCAGTACAATGGTCCACTTTGACGCTTTGGAATTGCCCAAATTTCGCCATAGACAAGCATTTCACATTTCTGAGCAATTCCAAACATAACTTGTTCTACTCGCATCGTTACCTTACGAAACGTTGAACGAAAGTTAAACTAGCAAGTCAGACTTCTAAGAACACTAAATGGAGCACAATGGTACATATTGATGCTTTGGAAATGCTCAACACTCTCCGTATACAAGCGTTTCTCCTTTTTGTGCAATTTTAAACTTAACTTCGTCTATTCGCATCGTTACCTTACGAAACATTGAACGAAAGCTAAACTAGCAAGTCAGACTACTAAGAAAACTAAATGGAGTGCAATGATACAGATTGATGCTTTGGAATTGCTCAACTCTCTCCATAGATGAACGTTTCACGTTTTTGTGCCATTTCAAACATAACTTCGTCCACTCGCATCGTTACCTTACGAAATGTTGAACGAAAGCTAAACTAGCAAGTCAGATTTCTAAGAACAATAAATGGAGTACAATGGTACACATTGATGCTTCGGAATTGCTCAACCCTTTCCATAGATGAGCGTTTCACGTTTTTGTCCCATTTCAAACATAACTTGGTCCTCTCGCATCGTTACCTTAGGAAACGTTGAACGAAACCTAAACTAGCAAGTCAGACTTCTAAGAACACCAAATGCAGTACAATGGTCCACTTTGACGCTTTGGAATTGCCCAACTTTCGCCATAGACAAGCATTTCACATTTCTGAGCAATTCCAAACATAACTTGTTCTACTCACATCGTTACCTTACGAAACGTTAAACGAAAGCTAAACTAGCAAGTCAGACTTCTAAGAACACTAAATGGAGCACAATGGTACACATTGATGCTTTGGAAATGCTCAACACTCTCTGTATACATGCGTTTCTCCTTTTTGTGCAATTTTAAACTTAACTTCGTCTATTCGCATCGTTACCTTACGAATCATTGAACGAAAGCTAAACTAGCAAGTCAGACTACTAAGAAAACTAAATGGAGTGCAATGATACAGATTGATGCTTTGGAATTGCTCAACTCTCTCCATAGATGAACATTTCATGTTTTTGTGCCATTTCAAACATAACTTCGTCCACTCGCATCGTTACCTTACGAAATGTTGAACGAAAGCTAAACTAGCAAGTCAGACTTCTAAGAACACTAAATGGAGTACAATGGTACACATTGATGCTTCGGAATTGCTCAACCCTTTCCATAGATGAGCGTTTCACGTTTTTGTGCCATTTCAAACATAACTTGGTCGATTCGCATCGTTACCTTACGACACGTTGAACGAAAGCTAAACTAGCAAGTTAGACTGCTAGGAACACTAAATGGAGTACAATGGTACACATTGATGCTTTGGAATTGCTCAACCCTCTCCATAGATGAGCGTTTCACGTTTTTGTGCCATTTCAAACATAACTTGGTCTATTCGCATCGTTACCATACGACACGTTGAACGAAAGCTAAACTAGCAAGTCAGACTGCTAGGAACACTAAATAGAGTACAATGGTACACCTTGATGCTTTGGAATCTCTCAACTCTCTCCATAGATGAGCGGTTCACGTTTATGCGCCATTTCAAATGTAACTTGGTCCACTCGCATCGTTACCCTACGAAACGTTGAACGAAACTTGAACTACCAAGTCAGACTTCTATGAACACTAAATGGAGTACAATGGTACACATTGATGCTTTGGAATTGCTTAACCCTCTCCATAGATGACCGTTTCACGTTTTAGTGCCATTTCAAACAAAACCTGGTCTATTCGCATCGTTACCTTACGACACGTTGAACGAAAGCTAAACCAGTAAGTCAGACCGCTAGGAACACTAAATAGAGTATAATGGTACACTTTGATGCTTTGGAATCTCTCAACTCTCACCATAGATGAGCGTTTCACGTTTATGCGCCATTTCAAACGTAACTTGGTCCACTCACATCGTTACCCTACGAAACGTTGAATGAAACCTAAACTAGCAAGTCAGACTTCTAAGAACACTAAATGGAGTACAACGGTACACATTGATGTTTTGGAATTGCTCAACTCTCTCCATAGATGAGCGTGTCACATTTTTGTGCCATTTGAAACATAACTTGGTCCACTCACATCGTTACCTTACGAAACATTGAACGAAAGCTAAACTAGTAAGTCAAACTTCTAAGAACACTAAATGGAGTACAATGGTACACATTGGTGCTTTGAAATCTCTCAACTCTCTCCATGGATGAGCGTTTCACGTTTATGCGCCATTTCAAACATAACTTGGTCCACTCGTATCGTTACCTTACGAAATGTTGAACGAAAGCTAAACTAGTAAGCCAAACTTCTAAGAACACTAAATGGAGTACAATGGTACACATTGGTGCTTTGAAATCTCTCAACTCTCTCCATGGATGAGCGTTTCACGTTTATGCGCCATTTCAAACATAACTTGGTCCACACATATCGCTACCTTACGAAATGTTGAACGAAAGCTAAACTAGCAAGTCAGACTTCTAAGAACGCTAAATGGAGTACAATGGTACACATTGATGCTTCGGAATTGCTCAACCCTTTCCATAGATGAGCGTTTCACGTTTTTGTGCCATTTCAAACATAACTTGGTCGATTCGCATCGTTAACTTACGACACGTTGAACGAAAGCTAAACTAGCAAGTTAGACTGCTAGGAACACTAAATGGAGTACAATGGTACACATTGATGCTTTGGAATTGCTCAGCCCTCTCCATAGATGAGCGTTTCACGTTTTTGTGCCATTTGAAACATAACTTGGTCTATTCTCATCGTTACCTTACGACACGTTGAACGAAAGCTAAACTAGCAAGTCAGACTGCTAGGAACACTAAATAGAGTACAATGGTACACATTGATGCTTTGGAATCTCTCAACTCTCTCCATAGATGAGCGTTTCACGTTTATGCGCCATTTCAAACGTAACTTGGTCCACTCGCATCGTTACCCTACGAAACGTTGAACGAAACCTAAACTACCAAGTCAGACTTCTAAGAACACTCAATGGAGTACAATGGTGCACATTGATGCTTTGGAATTGCTCAACCCTCTCCATAGATGAGCGTTTCTCGTTTTTGTGCCATTTCAAACATAACTTGGTCTATTCGCATCGTTACCTTACGACACGTTGAACGAAAGCTAAACCAGCAAGTCAGACTACTAGGAACACTAAATAGAGTATAATGGTACACATTGATGCTTCGGAATCTCTTAACTCTCTCCATAGATGAGCGTTTCACGTTTATGCGCCATTTCAAACGTAACTTGGTCCACTTGCATCGTTACCTTACGAAACGTTTAACGAAACCTAAACTCGTAAGTCAGACTTATAAGAATACTAAATGGAGTACAATGATACACATTGATGCTTTGGAATTGCTCAACCTCTCCATAGATGAGCGTTTCACGTTTTTTTGCCATTTCAAACATAACTTGGTCTATTCGCATCGTTACCTTACGACACGTTGAACGAAAGCTAAACTAGCAAGTCGGACTGCTAAGAACGCTAAATAGAGTACAACGGTACACATTGATGCTTTGGAATCTCTCAACTCTCTCCATAGATGAGCGTTTCAAGTTTATGCGCCATTTCAAACGTAACTTGGTCCACTCGCATCGTCACCCTACGAAACGTTGAACGAAACCTAAACTAGCAAGTCAGACTTCTAAGAACACTAAATGGAGTACAACGATACACATTGATGCATTGGAATTTCTCAACTCTCTTCATAGATGAGCGTGTCACATTTTTGTGCCATTTGAAACATAACTTGGTCCACTCATATCGTTACCTTATGAAACATTGAACGAAAGCTAAACTAGTAAGTCAAGCTTCTAAGAACACTAAATGGAGTACAATGGTACATATTGGTGGTTTGGAATCTCTCAAGTATCTCCATGGATGAGCGTTTGACGTTTATGCGCCATTTCAAACATAAGTTGGTCCACTCACATTGTTACCTTACGAAACGTTGAACGAAACCTAAACTAGCAAGTCAGACTTCTAAGAACACTGAATGGAGTATAACGGTACACATTGATGCTTTGGAATTGCTCAACTCTCTCCATAGATGAGCGTGTCACGTTTTTGTGCCATTTGAAACGTAACTTGATCGACTCACATCGTTACCTTACGAAATGTTGAACGAAACTAAACTAGTAAGTCAAACTTCTAAGAACACTAGATAGAGTACAAAAAAATATATTGATACTTTGGAATTGCTCAACTCTCTCCATAGATGAGCGTTTCCCGTTTTTGTGCCATTTCAAACATAATTTGGTCCACTCGCATCGTTACCCTACGAAACGTTGAACGAAACCTAATCTAGCAAGTCAGACTTCCATGAACACTAAATAGAGGACAACGGTCCACTTTGACATTTTGGAATTGCTCAACTGCAGCCATAGACAATCATTTCACATTTCAGAGCAATTCCAAACATAACTAGTTTTACTCGCGTCGTTACATTATGAAACGTTGAACGAATGCTACACTAGCAAGTCGGACTTCTAACAACACTAAATGGAGTACAATGATACACATTGATGCTTTGAAAATGCTCAACTCTCTCCATATACGAGTGTTTATCCTTTTTGTGCAATTTTAAACTTAACTTGGTCTATGTGCATCGTTAGCTTATGAAACGTTGAACGAAAGCTAAACTAGCAAGTCAGACTTCTAAGAACACTAAATAGGGTACAATGGTATAGATTGATGCTTTGGAATTGCTC
The DNA here is from genome assembly GCF_013401445.1 of Tripterygium wilfordii. Taxonomy (NCBI): domain Eukaryota; kingdom Viridiplantae; phylum Streptophyta; class Magnoliopsida; order Celastrales; family Celastraceae; genus Tripterygium; species Tripterygium wilfordii. The sequence continues at coordinate 8,181,792 of NC_052248.1, forward strand.
AACTCTCTCCGAAGATGAGCGTTTCACGTTTTTGTGCCATTTCAAACATAACTTGGTCTATTCCTATCGTTACCTTACGAAACGTTGAACGAAAGCTAAACTAGCAAGTCAGACTTCTAACAACACTAAATAGAGAACAACGGTCCACTTTGACGCTTTGAAATTGCTCAACTCTCGCCATAGACAAGCATTTCACATTTCTGATCAATTCCAAACATAACTTGTTCTACTCGCATCGTTACATTACGAAACGTTGAACGAAAGCTAAACTAGCAAGTCAGACTTCTAAGAACAATAAATGGAGTACAACGGTACAAATTGATGCTTTGGAATTGCTCAACTCTCTCCATATATGAGCGTTTCTTGTTTTTACGCAATTTCAAACATAACCTGGTCTATTCGCATCATTACCTTACGAGACGTTGGACCAAAGCTAAACTAGCAATTCATACTTCTAAGAACACCAAATAGAGTACAATGGTACAGATTGATGCTTTGGAATTGCTAAACTCTCTCCATAAATGAGCATTTCACGTTTTTGTGCCATTTCAAACATAACTTGGTCTATTCGTACCGTCACCTTACGAAACGTTAAATGAAAGCTAAACTAGTAAGTCAAACTTCTAAGAACACTAGATAGAGTACAAAAAAATATATTGATACTTTGGAATTGCTCAACTCTCTCCATAGATGAGCGTTTCCCGTTTTTGTGCCATTTCAAACATAATTTGGTCCACTCGCATCGTTACCCTACGAAACGTTGAACGAAACCTAATCTAGCAAGTCAGACTTCCATGAACACTAAATAGAGGACAACGGTCCACTTTGACATTTTGGAATTGCTCAACTGCAGCCATAGACAAGCATTTCACATTTCAGAGCAATTCCAAACATAACTAGTTTTACTCGCGTCGTTACATTATGAAACGTTGAACGAATGCTACACTAGCAAGTCGGACTTCTAAGAACACTAAATGGAGTACAATGATACACATTGATGCTTTGAAAATGCTCAACTCTCTCCATATACGAGTGTTTATCCTTTTTGTGCAATTTTAAACTTAACTTGGTCTATGTGCATCGTTAGCTTATGAAACGTTGAACGAAAGCTAAACTAGCAAGTCAGACTTCTAAGAACACTAAATAGGGTACAATGGTATAGATTGATGCTTTGGAATTGCTCAACTCTCTCCGAAGATGAGCGTTTCACGTTTTTGTGCCATTTCAAACATAACTTGGTCTATTCGTATCGTTACCTTACGAAACGTTGAACGAAAGCTAAACTAGCAAGTCAGACTTCTAACAACACTAAATAGAGAACAACGGTCCACTTTGACGCTTTGAAATTGCTCAACTCTCGCCATAGACAAGCATTTCACATTTCTGATCAATTCCAAACATAACTTGTTCTACTCGCATCGTTACATTACGAAACGTTGAACGAAAGCTAAACTAGCAAGTCAGACTTCTAAGAACAATAAATGGAGTACAACGGTACAAATTGATGCTTTGGAATTGCTCAACTCTCTCCATATATGAGCGTTTCTTGTTTTTACGCAATTTCAAACATAACCTGGTCTATTCGCATCATTACCTTACGAGACGTTGGACCAAAGCTAAACTAGCAATTCATACTTCTAAGAACACCAAATAGAGTACAATGGTACAGATTGATGCTTTGGAATTGCTAAACTCTCTCCATAAATGAGCATTTCACGTTTTTGTGCCATTTCAAACATAACTTGGTCTATTCGTACCGTCACCTTACGAAACGTTAAATGAAAGCTAAAATAGTAAGTCAAACTTCTACGAACACTAATTAGAGTACAACCAAATACATTGATGCTTTGGAATTGCTTAACTCTCTCCATAGATGCGCGTGTCACGTTTTTGTGCCATTCCAAACATAACTTCGTCCACTCGCATCAATTGCCTTATGAAACATTGAACGAAAGCTAAACTAGTAAGTCAAACTTCTAAGAACACTAATTAGAGTACAACCAAATACATTGATGCTTCGGAATTGCTCAACTCTCTCCATAGATGAGTGTTTCACGATTTTGTGCCATTCCAAACATAACTTGGTCCACGAGTATCGTTCCCTTATGAAACGTTGAAGGAAACCTAAACTAGCAAGTCAGACTTCTAAGAACACTAAATAGAGTACAATGGTACACATTGATGCTTTGGAATTGCTCAACTCTCTCCATAGATGAGCGTTTCACGTTTTTGTGCCATTTCAAACATAACTTGGTCCACTCGCATCGTTACCTTACGAAACGCTGAATGAAAGCTAAACTAGCAAGTCAGACTTCTAAGAACACTAAATAGAGTACAACAAACTACATTGATGCTTTGGAATTGCTTAACTCTCTCCATAGATGAGCGTTTCACGTTTTTGTGCCATTTAAAAGATAACTTGGTCCACTCGCATAGTTACCTTATGAAACGTTGAACGAAACCTAAACTAGCAAGTCAAACTTCTAAGAACACTAAATAGAGTAGAACGGTACACATTAATGCTTTGGAATTGCTCAACTCTCTCCATACATGAGCGTGTCACGTTTTTGTCCCATTTCAAACATAACTTGGTCCTCTCGCATCGTTACCTTAGGAAACGTTGAACGAAACCTAAACTAGCAAGTCAGACTTCTAAGAACACCAAATGCAGTACAATGGTCCACTTTGACGCTTTGGAATTGCCCAACTTTTGCCATAGACAAGCATTTCACATTTCTGAGCAATTCCAAACATAACTTGTTCTACTCGCATCGTTACCTTACGAAACGTTGAACGAAAGTTAAACTAGCAAGTCAGACTTCTAAGAACACTAAATGGAGCACAATGGTACACATTGATGCTTTGGAAATGCTCAACACTCTCCGTATACAAGCGTTTCTCCTTTTTGTGCAATTTTAAACTTAACTTCGTCTATTCGCATCGTTGCCTTACGAAACATTGAACGAAAGCTAAACTAGCAAGTCAGACTACTAAGAAAACTAAATGGAGTGCAATGATACAGATTGATGCTTTGGAATTGCTCAATTCTCTCCATAGATGAACGTTTCACGTTTTTGTGCCATTTCAAACATAACTTCGTCCACTCGCATCGTTACCTTACGAAATGTTGAACGAAAGCTAAACTAGCAAGTCAGACTTCTAAGAACACTAAATGGAGTACAATGGTACACATTGATGCTTCGGAATTGCTCAACCCTTTCCATAGATGAACGTTTCACGTTTTTGTGGCATTTTAAACATAACTTGGTCGATTCGCAACGTTACCTTACGACACGTTGAACGAAAGCTAAACTAGCAAGTCAGACTGCTAGGAACACTAAATGGAGTACAATGGTACACATTGATGCTTTGGAATTGCTCAACCCTCTCCATTGATGAGTGTTTCACGTTTTTGTGCCATTTCAAACATAAATTGGTCTATTCGCATCGTTAGCATACGACACGTTGAACGAAAGCTAAACTAGCAAGTCAGACTGCTAGGAACACTAAATAGAGTACAATGGTACACATTGATGCTTTGGAATCTCTCAACTCTCTCCATAGATGAGCGGTTCACGTTTATGCGCCATTTCAAACGTAACTTGGTCCACTCACATCGTTACCCTACGAAACGTTGAATGAAATCTAAACTACCAAGTCAGACTTCTAAGAACACTAAATGGAGTACAACGATACACAATGATGTTTTGGAATTGCTTAACTCTCTCCATAGATGAGCGTGTCACATTTTTGTGCCATTTGAAACATAACTTGGTCCACTCACATCGTTACCTTACGAAACATTGAACGAAAGCTAAACTAGTAAGTCAAACTTGAAATCTCTCAACTCTCTCCATGGATGAGCGTTTCACGTTTATGCGCCATTTCAAACATAACTTGGTCCACTCGTATCGTTACCTTACGAAACGTTGAACGAAAGCTAAACTAGTAAGCCAAACTTCTAAGAACACTAAATGGAGTACAATGGTACACATTGGTGCTTTGAAATCTCTCAACTCTCTCCATGGATGAGCGTTTCACGTTTATGCGCCATTTCAAACATAACTTGGTCCACACGTATCGCTACCTTACGAAACGTTGAACGAAACCTAAACTAGCAAGTCAGACTTCTAAGAACACGAAATGGAGTACAACGGTACACATTGAGGTTTTGGAATTGCTCAACTCTCTCCATAGATGAGTGTGTCACGTTTTTGTGCCATTTGAAACATAACTTGAGCCACTCACATTGTTACCTTACGAAACGTTGAATGAAATCTAAACTAGTAAGTCAAACATCTACAAACACTAAATAGAGTATAACAAAATACATTGATGCTTTGGAATTGCTCAACTCTCTCCATAGATGAGCGTTTCACATTTTTGTGTCATTTCACACATAACTTGGTCTATCCGCATCGGTACCTCACGAAACGTTGAACAAAAGCTAAACTAGCAAGTCAGACTTCCAAGAGCACTAAATGGAGAACAAAGGTACACTTTGACGCTTTGGAATTGCTCAACTGTCGCCATAGGCAAGGATTTCACATTTCTGAGCAATTCCAGACATAACTTGTTCTACTCGCATCGTTACTATACGAAACGTTGAACGAAAGCTAAACTAGCAATTCAGACTTTTAAGAACGCTAAATGGAGTACAATGGCACACATTGATGCTTTGGAATCTCTCAACCCTCTCCATAGATGAGCGTTTCACGTTTATGCGCCATTTCAAACGTAACTTGGTCCACTTGCATCATTACCTTACGAAACGTTGAACGAAACGTAAACTCGCAAGTCAGACTTCTAAGAACACTAAATGGAGTACAATGATACACATTGATGCCTTGGAATTACTCAACCTCTCCATAGATGAGCGTTTCACGTTTTTGTGCCATTTCAAACATAACTCGGTCTAATCGCCTCGTCACCTTACGACACGTTGAACAAAAGCTAAACCAGCAAGTCAGACTACTAAGAACACTAAATAGAGTACAACGGTGCACATTGATGCTTTGGAATCTCTCAACTCTCTCCATAGATGAGTGGTTCATGTTTATGCACCATTTCAAACGTAACTTGGTCCACTCGCATCGTTACCCTACGAAACATTGAACGAAACCTGAACTACCAAGTCAGACTTCTAAGAACACTAAATGGAGTACAATGGTACACATTGATGCTTTGGAATTGCTCAACCCTCTCCATAGATGACCGTTGCACGTTTTTGTGCCATTTCAAACATAACTTGGTCTATTCGCATCGTTACCTTACGACACGTTGAACCAAAGCTAAACCAGCAAGTCAGACTGCTAGGAACACTAAATAGAATATAATGGTACACATTGATGTTTTGGAATCTCTCAACTCTCTCCATAGATGAGCGTTTCACGTTTATGCGCCATTTCAAACGTAACTTGGTCCACTCGCATCGTTACCCTACTAAACGTTGAACGAAACCTAAACTAGCAGTCACACTTCTAAGAACACTAAATGGAGTACAACGGTACACATTGATGTTTTGGAATTGCTCAACTCTCTCCATAGATAAGCGTGTCACATTTTGGTGCCATTTGAAACATAACTTGGTCCACTCACATCGTTACCTTACGAAACATTGGACGAAAGCTAAACTAGTAAGTCAAACTTCTAAGAACACTAAATGGAGTACAATGGTACACATTGGTGCTTTGAAATCTCTCAACTCTCTTCATGGATGAGCGTTTCACGTTTATACGCCATTTCCAACATAACTTGGTCCACTTGTATCGTTACCTTACGAAACGTTGAACGAAAGCTAAACAAGTAAGTCAAACTTCTAAGAACACTAAATGGAGTACAATGGTACACATTGGTGCTTTGAAATCTCTCAACTCTCTCCATGGATGAGCGTTTCACGTTTATGCGCCATTTCAAACATAACTTGGTCCACACGTATCGTTACCTTACGAAACGTTGAACGAAACCTAAACTAGCAAGTCAGACTTCTAAGAACACGAAATGGAGTACAACGGTACACATTGAGGTTTTGGAATTGCTCAACTCTTTCCATAGATGAGTGTGTCACGTTTTTGTGCCATTTGAAACATAACTTGATCCACTCACATTGTTACCTTACGAAACGTTGAATGAAATCTAAACTAGTAAGTCAAACTTCTACAAACACTAAATAGAGTATAACAAAATACATTGATGCTTTGGAATTGCTCAACTCTCTCCATAGATGAGCGTTTCACATTTTTGTGCCATTTCACACATAACTTGGTCTATCCGCATCGGTACCTTACGAAACGTTGAACAAAAGCTAAACTAGCAAGTCAGACTTCCAAGAGCACTAAATGGAGAACAAAGGTACACTTTGACGCTTTGGAATTGCTCAACTGTCGCCATAGACAAGGATTTCACATTTCTGAGCAATTCCAAACATAAGTTGTTCTACTCGCATCGTTACCTTACGAAACGATGAACGAAAGCTAAACTTGCAATTCAGACTTTTAAGAACGCTAAATGGAGTACAATGGCACACATTGATGCTTTGGAATCTCTCAACCCTCTCCATAGATGAGCGTTTCACGTTTATGCGCCATTTCAAACGTAACTTGGTCCACTTGCATCGTTACCTTACGAAACGTTGAACGAAACCTAAACTCGCAACTCAGACTTCTAAGAACACTAAATGGAGTACAATGATACACATTGATGCTTTGGAATTGCTCAACCTCTCCATAGATGAGCGTTTCACGTTTTTGTGCCATTTCAAACATAACTTGGTCTATTCGCATCGTTACCTTACGACACGTTGAACGAAAGCTAAACTTGCAAGTGAGACTGCTAAGAACGCTAAATAGAGTACAATGGTACACATTGATGCTTTGGAATCTCTCAACTCTCTCCATAGATGAGCGTTTCACGTTTATGCGCCATTTCAAACGTAACTTGGTCTATTCGCATCGTCACCCTACGAAACGTTGAACGAAACCTAAACTAGCAAGTCAGACTTCTAAGAACACAAAATGGAGTACAACGGTACACATTGATGTATTAGAATTTCTCAACTCTCTTCATAGATGAGCGTGTCACATTTTTTTGCCATTTGAAACATAACTTGGTCCACTCATATCGTTACCTTATGAAACGTTGAACGAAAGCTAAGCTAGTAAGTCAAACTTCTAAGAACACTAAATGGAGTACAATGGTACATATTGGTGCTTTGGTCTCAAATCTCTCCATGGATGAGCGTTCGATGTTTATGCGCCATTTCAAACATAAGTTTGTCCACTCGCATTGTTACCTTACGAAACATTGAACGAAACCTAAACCAGCAAGTCAGACATCTAAGAACACTAAATGGATTATAACGGTACACATTGATGCTTTGGAATTGCTCAACTCTCTCCATAGATGAGCGTGTCACGTTTTTGTGCCATTTGAAACATAACTTGATCGACTCACATTGTTACCTTACGAAATGTTAAACGAAACTAAACTAGTAAGTCAAACTTCTAAGAACACTAAATAGAGTACAACAAAATACATTGATGCTTTGGAATTGCTCAACTCTCTCCATAGATGAGCGTTTCGCGTTTTTGTGCCATTTCAAACATAACTTGGTCCACTCGCATCGTTACCTTACGAAACGTTGAACGAAACCTAAACTCGCAACTCAGACTTCTAAGAACACTAAATGGAGTACAATGATACACATTGATGCTTTGGAATTGCTCAACCTCTCCATAGATGAGAGTTTCACGTTTTTGTGCCATTTCAAACATAACTTGGTCTATTCGCATCGTTACCTTACGACACGTTGAACGAAAGCTAAACTTGCAAGTGAGACTGCTAAGAACGCTAAATAGAGTACAACGGTACACATTGATGCTTTGGAATCTCTCAACTCTCTCCATAGATGAGCGTTTCACGTTTATGCGCCATTTCAAACGTAACTTGGTCTACTCGCATCGTCACCCTACGAAACGTTGAACGAAACCTAAACTAGCAAGTCAGACTTCTAAGAACACTAAATGGAGTACAACGGTACACATTGATGTATTAGAATTTCTCAACTCTCTTCATAGATGAGCGTGTCACATTTTTGTGCCATTTGAAACATAACTTGGTCCACTCATATCGTTACCTTATGAAACGTTGAACGAAAGCTAAGCTAGTAAGTCAAACTTCTAAGAACACTAAATGGAGTACAATGGTACATATTGGTGCTTTGGTCTCAAATCTCTCCATGGATGAGCGTTCGATGTTTATGCGCCATTTCAAACATAAGTTTGTCCACTCGCATTGTTACCTTACGAAACATTGAACGAAACCTAAACCAGCAAGTCAGACATCTAAGAACACTAAATGGATTATAACGGTACACATTGATGCTTTGGAATTGCTCAACTCTCTCCATAGATGAGCGTGTCACGTTTTTGTGCCATTTGAAACATAACTTGATCGACTCACATCGTTACCTTACGAAATGTTAAACGAAACTAAACTAGTAAGTCAAACTTCTAAGAACACTAAATAGAGTACAACAAAATACATTGATGCTTTGGAATTGCTCAACTCTCTCCATAGATGAGCGTTTCGCGTTTTTGTGCCATTTCAAACATAACTTGGTCCACTCGCATCGTTACCTTACGAAACGTTGAACGAAACCTAATCTAGCAAGTCAGACTTCTATGAACACTAAATAGAGGACAACGGTCCACTTTGACTCTTTGGAATTGCTCAACTGTCGCCATAGACAAGCATTTCACATTTCAGAGCAATTCCAAACATAACTTGTTCTACTCGCGTCATTACATTATGAAACGTTGAACGAATGCTACACTAGCAAGTCGGACTTCTAAGAACACTAAATGGAGTACAATGATACACATTGATGCTTTGAAAATGCTCAACTCTCTCCATATACGAGTGTTTATCCTTTTTGTGCAATTTTAAACTTAACTTAGTCTATATGCATCGTTAGCTGTTGGGTCTAAATTAACCTTACTAGCAAGTGTACTAGTCGGCGACTACAGCACAATGATAAGCAAGGGTCGAATCCACAGGGACGGTGTTATGTCTAATCCAAATGTATATTTATATGTATATATGGACAATGCAATCAAAAGTAAAGTTCAACTCAAGATTGTTTGGTTTGGTAATTAAACTAAAACAAGCAAATAGCAAAGTGTTTTTGGAATTTTCTTAGAATAAGGATGCAACTAATGCAAATGAGATTAGTTAACGAATATGAGATGAACACCAAGGCTTTGGAATCCCCCTTGGGAAATGACTTGCAATGACACAAATTCACACACATATTTGCTAATTCGGGCATAACGAATCCGTACCTAAGTCGGTTTTAGCGCACTTAAGCCAAATCACCCTAAAATCGATTACTAGCCATCTTATTGGTCTAGGTCGGATCTTCCTAAATACATTCTAGCCATCTTATTGTTCTAAACATGCATAGGAATTCATGGAGTTCTATGGAGATTAGAATTCATACAAATTGTCACCTAATTAAAGGGAGACACATTCATAATCAAGTGTTTCAAGAAGCATAATCTACTTGACATATTATTGTCTAAGCAAATTCTCCAAACAATTTCATCCAAAAACCTGAAGTGTTGGCCAAACACTACAAGCATGAAGAAATTGCAATCAAACATAGAAACACAAGATTTATACCCAAATCAACTCATATATATGTAAATCAAGTCATAAACAAAGTCATCAAACCCAAGGCTTCAACCTAGCCTTGGCAAAGAGGTTTAGTTACACATAATAAGAGAAAAACACAAGAAAAGAGATGAGAAAATCATGAATAAACCCAATTAGTTGAGTAAATCCAAGTTGAGCTGAAGAATCTCTCCTCCTAGCTCCAAGAGTCGCCTTCCCCCTCTGGTTTCGCTCTCCAGAAAATCAGTTCGAAGTCAAAAAGTCCCTTCCGCTCGGGAAAATTGCGAATTAAAACACACCCAAAATCTGCCTTTTGCGCCTAGGCGTGTTGAATTCACGCCTAGGCGCACCACGCCTAGGCGCACACCTAGGCGCACGCCTAGGCGCGTTCCTAGGCGTGCACCACTTCACTTTCAAGTCGATCTCTCTGGACTGGGCGTGCAGGAGTGATTCTGGGCGTGCACAAATATTGCGCCTAGGCGTGGAATGATTCCAAAATCTCCATACGACGTCCAATTTGCACGATTTTAGCGTCTACGGAAAGCTTGAGATGTCTAGTTTCCAATGCCTTTTATTTCGCTCGATTCCGATAACATGACAAAAAGTTATAAGTATTTGAACACACGAAGGTCGGTGGACATTTTCTTCAATTCAGCCCTTTTTTTCATCACTTTTCATCCAAACCGCAATCAACCTATCAAAATACAAATCAACACATAAATACACTCATTATTTATTTAAAGGAAGCTTAAGAGGGGGAAATTCCTACCAAAAACAATAGGTATTATCACACCTATCAAACACCCCACACTTAAACCTTACTTGTCCTCAAGTAAAACTAGACTAAGTACATGTACCACTAACATCTTAACTCACTAACGCAGGAATCGCGGTTGCATTTAGCATATGCAACAAGCCTTTAAACCCCTAGGTGTCCCTAGTGGAGGAGTTGTGTCTCCTGAGGGCTTAAAAGAACGACACCCGCAAACGTTTTAGTCTCAAGATATCAAGCACCCCACACTTCATCCGCACGATATACTCATGGAAAAATTTCAGCCTACTCAATTAATCTTTTTAGATGGCATGAAGTGCTAAGAGGAAATGCATAAAAATGTGGCTTCCAAGAGTTTATACATGCTAAACATAGTCACATTCCAAGACTCCCAAGAACAACCAAGCAATGATACCAAGGCACATTTATTTATATACATACTACTCTGTCTAAATGTCTTCTCTTTTTTTTTATCTAGGACTGTGCAATGCTCACTCCATTAAACTTTCTAGTCAACCCATGTAGCGAGTTCTCAACCAATGACTCCCAACCAGCTGGTTTAGGGCATTAGGTGACAAAGCACCCCTCGGATCAATTTCTCGAGTTGACAAGGTTTCGAAGTTAAGCTGGCCTAGTATGTTCATCATGACTGCCTCACCTTTTTACGCGAAACTCAAGTTGGTTAGACAAGAGCCCCGGTTACTCAGCAAAAACACATGAGCGGAACATGATTTTCATCAATTTTCGAGTCTTCTTCTTCTTCTTCTTTTTTTTTTTTTTTTTTTTTTTTTTTCGTTGTAATTGTATACAAATAATTAGTGCCAATGATATTACTGACATGATGTTCTGGCTCATCTAAGAGAAAATCCATATTCCACACATACATCCAACCAAGTCATACCCCACTACATTTCAATGCAAGTGAATCAATTTCGTAAATAATCAAGTAGGCATCAATGATTCCTCAAGCATATAAGGGGATAAGATGGGTTCGCAACTCAAATATGAAACATAAGGGAGTCCATCCAAGCACAGATTAACAGAAAATAAGTGGGCATCATCCATAGTACTTGACCGTAATAACAGCATAAAATAAGACTACCCAACCACCCCACTGTTAGAACAAGCTTTGTCCTCAAAGCATAAGATAGGAAGAAACTGAACAAAATAAAATGGAGGACAAGCGTAGAACAATACAACCTGCAGGGGAAACTACTGAGAGGGGCCACCAGAGGTCTTGTGGCGAACATAAGTGAGATTTTTGTCGCGCCGCATCTCCTGGAGCGTGGATAGGACATCAGCAATCTGCTGACCCTGAGTCTGGAACTGCTGCTGGACATACTCAGCATGAGACTGGAAGGTTTGCTCAAGACGAGTCAGCTGGTCGCTCATCTCCTTGAGCCGAGTATCATGATCAGCAGCATCGGCATCACTCTGAGCGGTGTCATCCTCCTCGTCCTCCTCCGCATACTGCTGAACACCCGGAGCATATCGAGCTCTCCCAGCAGGGGCAGAGCGAATACGAGCTATACTAATACGCCAGTTGCTCAAATCATACGCCTCCATGGGAAGAGGGACAGACTGCAGAGTCAGAGGTAGCACCTGGAGATATTTCAGCAAGCAAGTGATGATCCGCGGCAGAAAGAGCCTCTTCACCTTTACTTTGGTGTCCTCCACGCTCCGACGGATAGCCAAAAAGGACTGAATATAATATTGGCCGAGATCAAACCAAGTACCAGTCCAGATACAATAAAGAATCTCCAATGCCTCCTCCCTCCTCTCACTCTGGTGCCCAGTTGGCCATAAGTTTCCATGCACTAGCCGGTCCACAAGATACATAACCTGCGGAAGAGCAGATTTCCGAACAAATTTTCCCCGCCGACTAGTAAAATGTTGGACAATCCACTCATGATTTTCCAGCTGGGCAGAAGGAATAGGTGGCTGGAAACCACTATCAGGAGGCTGGGAAGTAGGATGTCCAATACTGGCACTAACATCAGCAGCAGAAAAAGTAATCATCCCGGAAGGCAATATAGCTTGGTAGAGGCCAGTCCCTGTTGCTTCCACGGTGCGATAGAATGCATGCACCAGGTTTGGATAGACCGGAACATCAGCAGCAGAAACATCCGGGGTAGCAATGAAAGAACAAAAGTGGCAGAGCCGGCCGAAAGGCTCACTTCTTACCCCAACCTTGTTCAACAGATCAGCTGATAAATATATCTTCGACACAAGAGTAGCAATGTCAAAGTAATCAGTGGCAGCTCCAGAAGTAGACCCCTCTGCTGCAGGAGGTGGCTGAGGTGTTGTAGACTGAGAAGTGCGCTTCTTGCGCATGGTTGCCAATATCTTTTGCCGCGGCATAATTCCTGATGCGCTTAGACAGTCGCTTAGGCGAGGATTGGAGAGGTGCGCCTAGGCACGCGGTAAAGAGAGAGCTCGGCGTGGGTATGTGAGTGAGTGTACAGTTTGTGTGGTATATAATCAAGATTTTTATTTTTTTATTTTTTATTTTTTTATTTTTTTATTTTTATATATATGTATACACGCCTAGGCGTGGATAAGCTGCGCCTAGGCGTGGATATGCACGCCTAGGCGTGGTATGGCTGTAACATATTGCCCAGAAATTTCAATTTTCCTGCAGCCAGATTCCAGCACATGCAAACTAACATCCACACAAAATTTTGCCAATAAAAATACACAAAAGGATATACTGCATTGGGTTGCCTCCCAAATAGCGCTAAGTTTAATGTCTTCAGCCAGACGTAGCGGTACTGAGATCTTCAAAGGGATGGAGGATCTTCCAAGCGTAACTTGTACTTTTCCATATCAAAAGAAGTCTCAAAATAGGGCTTGAGGCGGTGACCATTTACTTGTTGCTCAAAACCTGTGCGAGGGTCCTTGATAAATATAGATCCATAAGGAAGAACTTTAATCACCTCATACGGACCACTCCACCTTGATCGAAGCTTTCCCGGAAAAAATCGAAGGCGAGCATTATACAGCAAGACTTTTTGACCTGGTTCAAATACCTTCCTTGAGACATGTTTATCATGAAAGAGTTTGGTCTTTTCCTTGTAGATTTTAGCATTCTCATAGGAGTCATTCCGAAGCTCATCAAGCTCATTAAGTTGGAGCTTCCTCATATTGCCAGCTTCCTGGAGATCAAAGTTCAAAACCTTGATTGCCCAGTATGCTCGATGTTGCAGCTCCACCGGTAAATGACAAGGCTTCCCAAAGACTAACCGGTAGGGAGACATGCCAATAGGAGTTTTAAAAGCGGTCCGATAAGCCCAAAGAGCATCATTAAGCTTAATACTCCAATCCTTTCTATTAGAGGAAACCGTTTTCTCAAGAATATGCTTGATCTCCCGGTTCGATATCTCCACTTGGCCACTCGTTTGCGGGTGGTAAGGTGTAGAAACCTTGTGAGTTACCCCACATTTTTTCATCAATTTCTCAAAGTACTTGTTGCAAAAATGCGATCCACCGTCACTAATAATAGCTCTTGGAGTTCCAAGCCTTGCAAAGATCATATTTTTCAAGAAATTCACAACCACACCATGATCATTGGTTTTGCACGGTAGAGCTTCCACCCATTTACTCATATAATCAACCGCCACCAAAATATATAGATTTCCATGGGAATTGGGGAATGGACCCATGAAGTCAATCCCCCACACATCAAATAGCTCAATAGTCAATATATTGTTCAATGGCATTTGATCTCTTGCTGAAATATTCCTGGTGCGTTGGCATCGATCACATGTCAAACAGAAAGAATGAGCATCTTTGAACAAAGAGGGCCAATAAAATCCACATTGAAGTACCTTGGCAGAAGTTTTCTTCCCCCCAAAATGCCCTCCACACACATGAGAGTGGCAAAAGTGAAGAACACTTTCTTGCTCATTAACAGGAATACATCGTCTGATAATCTGATCAGGACAACATCTGAATAAATAAGGATCATCCCAATAGTAATATTTGATGGAGGATAGAAACTTGTTTTTCTCATGTGTGGTCATGCCTGGAGGTAACTTTCGGCTTACCAGGTAATTAACTATATCTGCATACCAAGGAACCTCCTCGACCTCAAATAAATGCTCATCTTGAAAGGTCTCATTGAAATCCATATCTCTTTCACCGCTTTCCTTGATAGCGAGCCGAGAGAGATGATCAGCAACTATATTCTCGCACCCCTTTTTATCCCGAATCTCCAAATCAAACTCTTGGAGAAGCAGTACCCAACGAATGAGCCTTGGCTTGGAGTCTTTCTTTGACAATAAATACCGCAATGCTGCATGGTCAGAGTAGACAATCACTTTAGAGCATGCTAAATATTGACGAAACTTGTCCAAGGCAAAGACAATGGCCAACAACTCTTTCTCGGTGGTGGTATAATTAACTTGAGCATCATTGAGTGTTTGGCTTGAATAATATATAACATGAGACTTCTTGTCAACTCGTTGACAAAGCACCGCTCCAATGGCAAAGTCAGAAGCATCGCACATAATTTCGAATGGCAAAGAAAAATCCGGAGGCATCATAATTGGAGCAGTAGTAAGTTTCTCTTTCAACAAATCGAATGCCCTCATACAAGCTTCATCGAATAGAAAAATTGCATCTTTGGCCAAAAGGTTGCATAAAGGCCTAGCAATTTTAGAAAAATCTTGAATGAACCTCCTATAGAACCCTGCATGTCCCAGAAAAGAACGAATTCCTTTCACATTGATCGGAGGAGGAAGCTTTGATATAAGCTCAATCTTTGTCGGATCAACTTCAATTCCATTTTTGGAGATAATATGCCCCAACACATTTCCTCGTTGCACCATAAAGTGGCATTTTTCCCAATTTAGAACCAAATTGGTTTCTTCACATCTCCTCAACACAATAGACAGATTTTTAAGGCAATTGTCAAAACTTGACCCAAAGACAGAAAAATCATCCATAAATATCTCAATAAAACGCTCCACCATGTCAGAGAAGATGCTTATCATGCAACGCTGAAATGTTGCAGGAGCATTGCATAGGCCGAAAGGCATCCGACGATAAGCAAATGTTCCAAATGGACAAGTGAAAGTAGTCTTGTCTTGATCTTCGGGAGCAATGGCAATTTGGTTATAACCAGAATAACCATCCAGGAAGCAATAATACTCATGCCCTGCCAGTCTCTCAAGCATCTGATCAACAAAAGGTAATGGGAAGTGATCTTTTCGGGTAACTAAATTCAGTTTCCAATAATCAATACAAACTCGCCACCCTGTGACCTTCCGAGTAGGAATAAGCACATTGTTCTCATTGGCTTCGACAGTAATCCCAGATTTCTTCGGCACAAGATGAACTGGACTCACCCATTTGGAATCAGAAATAGGATAAATAACGCCAACATCCAAGAGCTTCAAAATCTCACTCCGGACAACTTCTTTCATGTTGGGATTTAATCTTCTTTGTCCTTCTCTAGTGGCTTTAGTTCCGTCCTCCATCAAAATGCGATGCATGCACACAGAGGGGCTAATGCCACGAATATCCGCAATGGTCCACCCAATTGCACTCTTGTATTCTCTGAGAACACGGAGCAATTTCTCTTCTTCCAAGAGAGAAAGATTAGAAGAAATAATAACAGGAAGAGTTTTAGAGTTACCTAAGAATGCATATCGCAAGTGTGCTGGCAAAGGCTTCAACTCTAGCTCTGGCGGACTCACTATAGATGGTACTAGCTTCTCAAGATTTGGAGAGTCCCTCAAATTTTCAAAAGTCGGACGCCACTTGTGTTGATAACTAGGAGAAGCCTCAAACATGTTTACAACTTCTTGAGTATCATTGTCCAAAGTCCTCTCAATATATCCCATTAGAAAAGCTTCCAAAGCAATGGTTTTATCATTTCTATGCAGCTCCATGTCGACTCTTCTATCGACCACATCCACCCAAAAACAAGTCTTTGAATCATTAGAATGTCTCATGGCCTCAAAGAGCCGAAACTGAATAGTTTTATCAAAAACTGTCATAGTAAGAACTCCCATCTTGACATCAATGATGGTGTTGGTGGTTGCCATAAAACCGCGGCCCAGAATGATTGGTACATCTTTTCCCGGATTAGGTTCACCCTCCATATCAAGCACTAAAAAATCCACCGGAATAACAAACTCTCCCACCTTCACTAGAACATCTTCAACTAGCCCAAAAGGATGCACTAAAGAGCAATCCGTTAATTGGAGAGTGACTGAGGTTGGTTTCAACTCATCGATCTTCAATGTAGTGTAAACAGAATAAGGCATGATATTCACACTTGCACCAAGATCCATCAAGGCTTTTTCAATTTCTTTCTCTCCAATAATACAAGGAATGGTAAAGCTACCCGGATCTTTTAATTTGGGTGGGAGCTTCTTTTGTAAAATAGCACTTGTCTCTTTGGAGAGAAATACTTCTTCATGATCACCAATCTTTCTTTTGTTAGTGCACAACTCCTTCAAAAATTGTTCATATGCGGGAATAGACTTAATTGCCTCAATAAGTGGAATATTAATCTCCACTTTCTTCAAAACTTCAAAAATATCTCGATTATACTTGTTTTTCTTAGCTGGTGCAAGACGAGATGGAAAAGGCACTATTGGAACAACCTCTTCTTCTTCCGGCTTTTCCTTCTCAACATGAGGTGTGGTGGGAGCACTCGGTTCCACCACTATAGGTTCATCATGACCCTCACCATCAAGCCCTTGATATTCAATCTTGTTATCCACCTTTTTCCCACTTCGCAAGACAGTAATAGCATTAGCATCTTCATGCTGTTTAGGATTTACCTCAGGTTGACTCGGAAGCTTTCCCGGCTGTCTTTCACTCAAAGCCTGAGCAAGTTGTCCTACTTGCATTTCAAGCTTTGCGATGGACTGAGTATTACTGGAAACCGTTTGTTGCAATTGAGTCATCGAATTGCTCATCTCTGCTTGGGAATGCTGCATTGTGACTTGTGATTGAGCAAGTTGGGTGATAAGGTCCTCCATAGCAGACTTCTTTGCATCTTGAGAAGGTGGTCCTTGTCGTGGAGCTTGCCAAGGTCTGGGCCCCTGATTGAAATTCTGGGATGAAGCATACGAGAAATTTGGGTGATTCTTCCATCCTGGGTTATATGTGTGAGAAAATGGATCATTCTGCTGCCTATGAAAAGGTTGAACTGCATTAACTTCAGCTTCAGGAAATGTCCCACTTCTAGAACATACATGAGTAGGATGATCGGTGCCTCCACAAATGCCACAAGGCTCCAAATTTCTGCTCAGCAAAGTTACTACCGCATCCAATTTCCTAGCCACAGATGCCATCTCTGAATTTGAAGCACTGTCCTCATAAACCATGTGTCTAGGAGCATCAAGATCACGATTATCCCATTGTGAGGAATTTGCTACCACAGTCTCAATAATTTCATTGGCTTCAGTCGGTTCCTTAGCCATAATATTTCCTCCGGCAGCTGCATCTAACCTATGGCGGCATTCATCAGCCAGATGTTGGTAAAAGTATGATATAATCTGCCATGGCAAGAATTGATGATGTGGGCAACCAATCAATAAAGTTTTATATCGCTCCCAAGCCTTAAAAAGTGGTTCTCCCTTGTTCTGCCTGAAATGGAAAATCTTATCCCTAAGCCTCTGTGTCCTTGACTGAGTATAGAACTTCTGAATAAACTTAGCAGAAAGTTGATCCCAAGAAATGATAGAATTTGGTGGCAAAGTCTTGAACCAGATCTTAGCACTTTCCTTAAGAGAAAAAGGAAATAGCTTCAACCGTATGAACTCTTCAGATATGCCTTGAATTTTTTGAGTGCCACAAATCTCCAGAAAATTATCAATGTGATCACTAGCATCTTGATTTTCCGCTCCTGAGAATGA
The DNA here is from genome assembly GCF_013401445.1 of Tripterygium wilfordii. Classification (NCBI taxonomy): domain Eukaryota; kingdom Viridiplantae; phylum Streptophyta; class Magnoliopsida; order Celastrales; family Celastraceae; genus Tripterygium; species Tripterygium wilfordii. The sequence goes on from NC_052248.1 coordinate 8,200,110, forward strand.
TGGGAGCATGTTAATCACATGACATTTAAGCTCATAAGATAGATTTGGCGGAATGGTTGGTAATACGATGCAAGATTGTCTAGTAGAGAATTGTGGCATAGAGTAGTCCATGATGGTAACAGGAGCATTTGCATTGTTGGCATTGTTGCCAACTTCTTCACGATTTTCAGCCATGCTCGCTTGTTCAGAATGTTCTCCCAAAGTATTGTCACTAGATGAACTAGAGCTGAATGTAGGAGAGATAGACCGAGTGGAAGATTGCTCCTCAAGGGGGTCCTTGTCTCTCTTGTTCCTTCGTGCACGTTCCAAGTCTAGATCAACAGGAAGAATTTCTGTATCTTGAGAACGCCTTCCTTGCATGAACTACAAACAAGAAGGAATCGTATAAGGATCACTAATTGTCAAGTAAGTAAAAACTAAACTAAGTATGTAAGTATCTATGTATATAAACAAGAATGGATCAAATATAAGCAACCGTCCCCGGCAACGGCGCCATAAACTTGTTGGGTCTAAATTAACCTTACTAGCAAGTGTACTAGTCGGCGACTACAGCACAATGATAAGCAAGGGTCGAATCCATAGGGACGGTGTTATGTCTAATCCAAATGTATATTTATATGTATATATGGACAATGCAATCAAAAGTAAAGTTCAACTCAAGATTGTTTGGTTTGGTAATTAAACTAAAACAAGCAAATAGCAAAGTGTTTTTGGAATTTTCTTAGAATAAGGATGCAACTAATGCAAATGAGATTAGTTAACGAATATGAGATGAACACCAAGGCTTTGGAATCCCCCTTGGGAAATGACTTGCAATGACACAAATTCACACACATATTTGCTAATTCGGGCATAACGAATCCGTACCTAAGTCCGTTTTAGCGCACTTAAGCCAAATCTCCCTAAAATCGATTACTAGCCATCTTATTGGTCTAGGTCGGATATTCCTAAATACATTCTAGCCATCTTATTGGTCTAAACATGCATAGGAATTCATGGAGTTCTATGGAGATTAGAATTCATACAAATTGTCACCTAATTAAAGGGAGACACATTCATAATCAAGTGTTTCAAGAAGCATAATCTACTTGACATATTATTGTCTAAGCAAATTCTCCAAACAATTTCATCCAAAAACCTAAAGTGTTGGCCAAACACTACAAGCATGAAGAAATTGCAATCAAACATAGAAACACAAGATTTATACCCAAATCAACTCATATATATGTAAATCAAGTCATAAACAAAGTCATCAAACCCAAGGCTTCAACATAGCCTTGGCAAAGAGGTTTAGTTACACATAATGAGAGAAAAACACAAGAAGAGAGATGAGAAAATCATGAATAAACCCAATTAGTTGAGTAAATCCAAGTTGAGCTGAAGAATCTCTCCTCCTAGCTCCAAGATTCGCCTTCCCCCTCTGGTTTCGCTCTCCAGAAAATCAGTTCGAAGTCAAAAAGTCCCTTCCGCTCGGGAAAATCGCGAATTAAAACACACCCAAAATCTGCCTTTTGCGCCTAGGCGTGTTGAATTTTGCGCCTAGGCGTGCACCACTTCACTTTCAAGTCGATCTCTCTGGACTGGGCGTGCAGGAGTGATTCTGGGCGTGCACAAATATTGCGCCTAGGCGTGGAATGATTCCAAAATCTCCATACGACGTCCGATTTTCACGATTTTAGCGTCTACGGAAAGATTGAGATGTCTAGTTTCCAATGCCTTTTATTTCGCTCGATTCCGATAACATGACAAAAAGTTATAAGTATTTGAACACACGAAGGTCGGTGGACATTTTCTTCAATTCAGCCCTTTTTTTCATCACTTTTCATCCAAACCGCAATCAACCTATCAAAATACAAATCAACACATAAATACACTCATTATTTATTTAAAGGAAGCTTAAGAGGGGGAAATTCCTACCAAAAACAATAGGTATTAACACACCTATCATTAGCCTACGAAACGTTGAACGAAAGCTAAACTAGCAAGTCAGACTTCTAAAAACACTAAATAGGGTACAATGGTACAGATTGATGCTTTGGAATTGCTCAACTCTCTCCATAGATGAGCGTTTCACGTTTTTGTGCCATTTCAAACATAACTTGGTCTATTCGTATCGTTACCTTACGAAACGTTGAACGAAAGCTAAACTAGAAAGTCAGACTTCTAACAACACTAAATAGAGAACAACGGTCCACTTTGACGCTTTGAAATTGCTCAACTCTCGCCATAGACAAGCATTTCACATTTCTGATCAATTCCAAACATAACTTGTTCTACTCGCATCGTTACATTACGAAACGTTGAACGAAAGCTAAACTAGCAAGTCAGACTTCTAACAACAATAAATGGAGTACAACGGTACAAATTGATGCTTTGCAATTGCTCAACTCTCTCCATATACGAGCGTTTCTTGTTTTTACGCAATTTCAAACATAACTTGGTCTATTCGCATCATTACCTTACGAGACGTTGGACCAAAGCTAAACTAGCAATTCATACTTCTAAGAACACCCAATAGAGTACAATGGTACAGATTGATGCTTTGGAATTGCTAAACTCTCTCCATAAATGAGCATTTCACGTTTTTGTGCCATTTCAAACATAACTTGGTCTATTCGTACCGTCACCTTACGAAACGTTAAATGAAAGCTAAACTAGTAAGTCAAACTTCTACGAACACTAAATAGAGTACAACCAAATACATTGATGCTTTGGAATTGCTCAACTCTCTCCATAGATGCGCCTGCCACTCTTTGTGCCATTTCAAACATAACTTCGTCCACTCGCATCGTTTGCCTTATGAAACATTGAACGAAAGCTAAACTAGTAACTCAAACTTCTAAGAACACTAAATAGAGTACAACGAAATATATTGATGCTTCGGAATTGCTCAACTCTCTCCATAGATGAGCGTTTCACGATTTTGTGCCATTTCAAACATAACTTGGTCCACGCGCATCGTTCCCTTATGAAATGTTGAACGAAACCTAAACTAGCAAGTCAGACTTCTAAGAACACTAAATAGAGTACAACGGTACACATTGATGCTTTGGAATTGCTCAACTCTCTCCATAGATGAGCGTTTCACGTTTTTATGCCATTTCAAACATAACTTGGTCCACTCGCATCGTTACCTTACGAAACGTTGAACGAAAGCTAAACTAGCAAGTCAGACTTCTAAGAACACTAAATAGAGTAGAACGGTACACATTAACGCTTTGGAATTGCTCAACTCTCTCCATAGATGAGCGTGTCACGTTTTTGTCCCATTTCAAACATAACTTGGTCCTCTCGCATCGTTACCTTAGGAAACGTTGAACGAAACCTATACTAGCAAGTCAGACTTCTAAGAACACTAAATGCAGTACAACGGTCCACTTTGACGCTTTGGAATTGCCCAACTTTCGCCATAGACAAGCATTTCACATTTCTGAGCAATTCCAAACATAACTTGTTCTACTCTCATCGTTACCTTACGAAATGTTGAACGAAAGCTAAACTAGCAAGTCAGACTTCTAAGAACACTAAATGGAGAACAATGGTACACATTGATGCTTTGGAAATGCTCAACACTCTCCATATACAAGCGTTTCTCCTTTTTGTGCAATTTTAAACTTAACTTGGTCTATTCGCATCATTACCTTACGAAGCATTGAACGAAAGCTAAACTAGCAAGTCAAACTACTAAGAACACTAAATGGAGTACAATGATACAGATTGATGCTTTGGAATTGCTCAACTCTCTCCATAGATGAAAGTTTCACGTTTTTGTGCCATTTCAAACATAACTTCGTCCACTCGCATCGTTACCTTACGAAACGTTGAACGAAAGCTCAACTAGCAAGTCAGACTTCTAAGAACACTAAATGGAGTACAATGGTATGCATTGATGCAATGGAATTGCTCAACTCTCTCCATGGATGAGCGTTTCATGTTTTTGTGCTATTTCAAACATAACTTGGTCCATTCGCATCGTTATCTTATGAAACGTTGAACGAAAGATAAACTAGCAAGTCAGACTTCTAAGAACACTAAATGGAGTACAACAGTACACATTGATGCTTTGGAATTGCTCAACTCTCTCCATAGATGAGCGTTTCTCATTTTTGTGCCATTTCAAACATAACTTGGTTTATTCGCATCGTTACCTTACGAAACGTTGAACGAAAGCTAGACTAGCAAGTCAGAGTTCTAAGAACACTAAATGGAGGACAAAGGTCCACTTTGACGATTTCGAATTGCTCAACTCTCGCCATAGACAAGGATTTCACATTTCTGAGCAATTCCAAACGTAACTTGTTCCTCTCGCATCGTTACGTTACGAAACGTTGAACGAAAGCTAAACTAGTAAGTCAAACTTCTCAGAACACTAAATAGAGTACAACGAAATACATTGATGCTTTGGAATTGCTCAACTCTCTCCATAGATGAGCGTTTCACGTTTTTGTGCCATTTCAAACATAACTTGGTCTATTCGTATCGTTACCTTACGAAACGTTGAACGAAAGCTAAACTAGAAAGTCAGACTTCTAACAACACTAAATAGAGAACAACGGTCCACTTTGACGCTTTGAAATTGTTCAACTCTCGCCATAGACAAGCATTTCACATTTCTGATCAATTCCAAACATAACTTGTTCTACTCGCATCGTTACATTACGAAACGTTGAACGAAAGCTAAACTAGCAAGTCAGACTTCTAACAACAATAAATGGAGTACAACGGTACAAATTGATGCTTTGCAATTGCTCAACTCTCTCCATATACGAGCGTTTCTTGTTTTTACGCAATTTCAAACATAACTTGGTCTATTCGCATCATTACCTTACGAGACGTTGGACCAAAGCTAAACTAGCAATTCATACTTCTAAGAACACCCAATAGAGTACAATGGTACAGATTGATGCTTTGGAATTGCTAAACTCTCTCCATAAATGAGCATTTCACGTTTTTGTGCCATTTCAAACATAACTTGGTCTATTCGTACCGTCACCTTACGAAACGTTAAATGAAAGCTAAACTAGTAAGTCAAACTTCTACGAACACTAAATAGAGTACAACCAAATACATTGATGCTTTGGAATTGCTCAACTCTCTCCATAGATGCGCCTGCCACTCTTTGTGCCATTTCAAACATAACTTCGTCCACTCGCATCGTTTGCCTTATGAAACATTGAACGAAAGCTAAACTAGTAACTCAAACTTCTAAGAACACTAAATAGAGTACAACGAAATACATTGATGCTTCGGAATTGCTCAACTCTCTCCATAGATGAGTGTTTCACGATTTTGTGCCATTTCAAACATAACTTGGTCCACGCGCATCGTTCCCTTATGAAATGTTGAACGAAACCTAAACTAGCAAGTCAGACTTCTAAGAACACTAAATAGAGTACAACGGTACACATTGATGCTTTGGAATTGCTCAACTCTCTCCATAGATGAGCGTTTCACGTTTTTATGCCATTTCAAACATAACTTGGTCCACTCGCATCGTTACCTTACGAAACGTTGAACGAAAGCTAAACTAGCAAGTCAGACTTCTAAGAACACTAAATAGAGTAGAACGGTACACATTAACGCTTTGGAATTGCTCAACTCTCTCCATAGATGAGCGTGTCACGTTTTTGTCCCATTTCAAACATAACTTGGTCCTCTCGCATCGTTACCTTAGGAAACGTTGAACGAAACCTATACTAGCAAGTCAGACTTCTAAGAACACTAAATGCAGTACAACGGTCCACTTTGACGCTTTGGAATTGCCCAACTTTCGCCATAGACAAGCATTTCACATTTCTGAGCAATTCCAAACATAACTTGTTCTACTCTCATCGTTACCTTACGAAATGTTGAACGAAAGCTAAACTAGCAAGTCAGACTTCTAAGAACACTAAATGGAGAACAATGGTACACATTGATGCTTTGGAAATGCTCAACACTCTCCATATACAAGCGTTTCTCCTTTTTGTGCAATTTTAAACTTAACTTGGTCTATTCGCATCATTACCTTACGAAGCATTGAACGAAAGCTAAACTAGCAAGTCAAACTACTAAGAACACTAAATGGAGTACAATGATACAGATTGATGCTTTGGAATTGCTCAACTCTCTCCATAGATGAAAGTTTCACGTTTTTGTGCCATTTCAAACATAACTTCGTCCACTCGCATCGTTACCTTACGAAACGTTGAACGAAAGCTCAACTAGCAAGTCAGACTTCTAAGAACACTAAATGGAGTACAATGGTATGCATTGATGCAATGGAATTGCTCAACTCTCTCCATGGATGAGCGTTTCACGTTTTTGTGCCATTTCAAACATAACTTGGTCCACTCGCATCGTTACCTTACGAAACGTTGAATGAAACATAAACTAGCAAGTCAGACTTCTAAGAACACTAAGTGGAGTACAACAGTACACATTGATGCTTTGGAATTGCTCAAATCTCTCCATAGATGAGCGTTTCTCATTTTTGTGCCATTTCAAACATAACTTGGTTTATTCGCATCGTTACCTTACGAAACGTTGAACGAAAGCTAGACTAGCAAGTCAGAGTTCTAAGAACACTAAATGGAGGACAAAGGTCCACTTTGACGATTTCGAATTGCTCAACTCTCGCCATAGACAAGGATTTCACATTTCTGAGCAATTCCAAACGTAACTTGTTCCTCTCGCATCGTTACGTTACGAAACGTTGAACGAAAGCTAAACTAGTAAGTCAAACTTCTCAGAACACTAAATAGAGTACAACGAAATACATTGATGCTTTGGAATTGCTCAACTCTCTCCATAGATGAGTGTTTCACGTTTTTGTGCCATTTCAAATATAACTTGGTCCACTCGCATCGTTCCCTTAGGAAATGTTGAACAAAACCTAAACTTGCAAGTCAGACTTCTAAGAACACTAAATAGAGTAGAACAAACTACATTGATGCTTTGGAATTGCTCAACTCTCTCCATATATGAGCGTTTCATGTTTTTGTGCCATTTAAAAGATAACTTGGTCCACTCGCATAGTTACCTTACGAGACGTTGAACGAAACCTAAACTAGCAAGTCATACTTCTAAGAACACTAAATAGAGTAGAACAGTACACATTAATGCTTTGGAATTGCTCAACTCTCTCCATAGATGAGCGGGGCACGTTTTTGTCCCATTTCAAACATAACTTGGTCCTCTCGCATCGTTACCTTAGGAAACGTTGAACGAAACCTAAACTAGCAAGTCAGACTTTTAAGAACACTAAATGTAGTACAACGGACCACTTTGACGCCTTGGAATTGCTCAACTCTCACCATAGACAAGCATTTCACATTTCTGAGCAATTCCAAACATAACTTGTTCTACTCAATCGTTACCTAACGAAACGTTGAACGAAAGCTAGACTAGCAAGTCAGACTTCTAAGAACACTGAATGGAGGACAAAGGTCCACTTTGATGCTTTGGAATTGCTCAACTCTCGCCATAGACAAGGATTTCACATTTCTGAGCAATTCCAAACGTAACTTGTTCTACTCACATCGTTACGTTACGAAACGTTGAACGAAAGCCAAACTAGTAAGTCAAACTTCTCAGAACACTAAATAGAGTACAACGAAATACATTGATGCTGTGGAATTGCTCAACTCTCTCCATAGATGAGTGTTTCACGTTTTTGTGCCATTTCAAACATAACTTGTCCACTCGTATCATTCCCTTAGGAAACGTTGAACGAAACCTGAACTAGCAAGTCAGACTTCTAAGAACACTAAATAGAGTACAACGGTACACATTGATGCTTTGCAATTGCTCAACTCTCTCCATAGATGAGCGTTTCACGTTTTTTTGCCATTTCAAACATAACTTGGCCCACTCGCATCGTTACGTTACGAAACGTTGAACGAAAGCTAAACTAGCAACTCAGACTTCTAAGAACACTAAATGGAGGGCAAAGGTCCACTTTGATGCTTCGGGGTTGCTCAACTCTCGCCATAGACAAGGATTTCACATTTCTGAGCAATTCCAAACGTAACTTGTTCTACTCGATTCGTTACGTTATGAAACGTTGAACAAAAGCTAAACTAGCAATTAAGACTTCTAAGAACACTAAATGGAGTGCAACGGTGCACATTGATGCTTTGGAATTGCTCATTTCTCTATATACGAGCGTTTCTCATTTTTTTGCAATTTCTAACATAACTTGGTCTATTCGCATTTTTACCTTACGAAACGTTGAACAAAAGCTAAACTAGCAAGTCAGACATCTAAGAACACTAAATAGAGTACAATGGTACACATTGATGCTTTGGAATTGCTCAACTCTCTCCATAGATGAGCATTACACTTTTTGTTCCATTTCAACCATAACTTGGTCCACTCACATTGTTACCTTACGAAACTTTGAACGAAACCTAAACTAGCAAGTCAGACTTCTAAGAACACTAAATGATGTACAATGGTACACATTGATGCTTTGGAATTGCTCAACTCTCTCCATTGATGAACGTTTCACGTTTTTGTGCCATTCCAAGCATAACTTGGTCTATTCATAACGTTACCTTACGACACGTTGAACGAAATCTAAACTAGCAAGTCAGATTGCTAAGAACACTAAATAGAGTACAACAGTATATGTTGATGCTTTGGAATTGCTCAACTCTCTCCATAGATGAGCGTTTCACGTTTTTGCGGCATTTGGAACATAACTTTGTCCACTCGCATCGTTACCTTGCGAAACATTGAACAAAGCCTAAACTAGCAAGTTAGACTTCTAAGAACACTAAATGAAGTACAACGGTACACATTGTTGCTTTGGAATTGCTCAACTCTTTGCATAGATGAGCGTGTCACGTTTTTGTGCCATTTGAAACATAACTTGGTCCACTCGTATCGTTACCTTACAAAACGTTGAACGAAAGCTAAACTAGCCAGTCAAACTTCTAAGAACACTAAATGGAGTATAACAAACTACATTGATGCTTTGGAATTGCTCAACTCTCTCCATAGATGAGCGTTTCACGTTTTTGCGCCATTTCATAGATAACTTGGTCCACTCGCATAGTTACCTTACGAAACATTGAACGAAACCTAAACTAGCAAGTCAGACTTCTAAGAACACTAAAAAGAGTAGAACGGTACACATTAATGCTTTGGAATTGCTCAACTCTCTCCATAGATTAGCGTTTCACGTTTTTGTCCCATTTCAAACATAACTTGGTCCTCTCGCATTGTTACCTTAGCAAACGATGAACGAAACCTAAACTAGCAAGTCAGACTTCTAAGAACACTAAATGCAGTACAACGGTCCACTTTGACACTTTGGAATTGCTCAACTCTCGCCATAGACAAGCATTTCACATTTCTGAGCAATTCCAAACATAACTTGTTCTACTCGCATCGTTACCTTACGAAACGTTGAACGAAAGCTAGACTAGCAAGTCAGACTTCTAAGAACACTAAATGGAGGACAAAGGTCCACTTTGATGCTTTGGAATTGCTCAACTCTCGCCATAGACAAGGATTTTACATTTCTGAGCAATTCCAAACGTAACTTGTTCTACTCGCATCGTTACGTTACGAAACGTTGAACGAAAGCTAAACTAGTAAGTCAAACTTCTCAGAACACTAAATAGAGTACAACGAAAGACATTGATGCTGTGGAATTGCTCAACTCTCTCCATAGATGAGTGTTTCACGTTTTTGTGTCATTTCAAACATAACTTGGTCCACTCGCATCATTCCCTTAGGAAACGTTGAACGAAACCTAAACTAGCAAGTCAGACTTCTAAGAACACTAAATAGAGTACAACGGTACACATTGATGCTTTGGAATTGCTCAACTCTCTCCATAGATGAGCGTTTCACGTTCTTGTGCCATTTCAAACATAACTTGGCCCACTCGCATCGTTACGTTACGTTAGGAAACGTTGAACGAAAGCTAAACTAGCAATTCAGACTTCTAAGAACACTAAATGGAGTATAATGGTACACATTGGTGCTTTGGAATTGCTCATTTCTCGCCATATACGAGCGTTTCTCAATTTTGTACAATTTCCAACATAACTTGGTCTATTCGCATTGTTACCTTACGAAACGTTGAACAAAAGCTAAACTAGCAAGTCAGACTTCTAAGAACACTAAATAGAGTACAATGGTACACATTGATGCTTTGGAATTGCTCAACTCTCTCCATAGATGAGCATTTTACGTTTTCTGCCATTTCAACCATAACTTGGTCCACTCGCATCATTACCTTATGAAACGTTGAACGAAACCTAAACTAGCAAGTCAGACTTCTAAGAACACTAAATGATGTACAATGGTACACATTGATGCCTTGGAATTGCTCAACTCTCTCCATAGATGAACGTTTCACGTTTTTGTGCCATTTCAAACATAACTTGGTCCACTCGCATCGTTACCTTATGAAACGTTGAACGAAAGCTAAACTAGCAAGTCAAACTTCTAAGAACACTAAATGGAGTACAATGGTACACATTGATGCAATGGAATTGCTCAACTCCCTCCATAGATGAGCGTTTCACGTTTTTGTGTCATTTCAAACATAACTTGGTCCACTCGCATCGTTACCTTACGAAACGTTGAATGAAACATAAACTAGCAAGTCAGACTTCTAAGAACACTAAATGGAGTACAACAGTACACATTGATGCTTTGGAATTGCTCAAATCTCTCCATAGAAGAACGTTTCTCATTTTTGTATCATTTCAAACATAACTTGGTTTATTCGCATCGTTACCTTACGAAAGGTTGAACGAAAGCTAGACTAGCAAGTCAGACTTCTAAGAACACTAAATGGAGGACAAAGGTCCACTTTGATGCTTTGGAATTGCTCAACTCTCACCATAGACAAGGATTTCACATTTCTGAGCAATTCCAAACGTAACTTGTTCTACTCGCATCGTTATGTTACGAAATGTAGAACGAAAGCTAAACTAACTTCTCAGAACACTAAATAGAGTACAACGAAATATATTGAAGCTGTGGAATTCCTCAACTCTCTCCATAGATGAATGTTTCACGTTTTTGTGCCATTTCAAACATAACTTGGTCCACTCGCATCATTCCCTTAGGAAACGTTGAACGAAACCTAAACTAGCAAGTCAGACTTCTAAGAACACTAAATAGAGTACAACGGTACACATTGATGCTTTGGAATTGCTCAACTCTCTCCATAGATGAGCGTTTCACGTTTTTGTGCCATTTCAAACATAACTTGGCCCACTCGCATCGTTACGTTACGAAACGTTGAACGAAAGCTAAACTAGCAATTCAGACTTCTAAGAACACTAAATGGAGTACAACGGTACACATTGGTGCTTTGGAATTGTTCATTTCTCACCATATGTGAGCGTTTCTCAATTTTGTGCAATTTCCAACATAGCTTGGTCTATTCGCATTGTTACCTTACGAAACGTTGAACAAAAGCTAAACTAGCGAGTCAGACTTCTAAGAACACTAAATAGAGTACAATGGTACACATTGATGCTTTGGAATTGCTCAACCCTCTCCATAGATGAGCATTTTACATTTTTCTGCCATTTCAACCATAACTTGGTCCACTCGCATCGTTACCTGAAGAAACGTTGAACGAAACCTAAACTAGCAAGTCAGACTTCTAAGAACACTAAATGATGTACAATGGTACATATTGATGCTTTGGAATTGCTCAACTCTCTCCATAGATGAGCGTTTCACGTTTTTGCGGCATTTCGAACATAACTTTGTCCACTCGCATCGTTACCTACGAAATGTTGAACAAAGCCTAAACTAGCAAGTTAGACTTCTAAGAACACTAAATGAAGTACAACGGTACACATTGATGCTTTGGAATTTCTCAACTCTCTGCATAGATGAGCGTGTCACGTTTTTGTGCCATTTGAAACATAACTTGGTCCTCTCATATCGTTACCTTACGAAACGTTGAACGAAAGCTAAACTAGCCAGTCAAACTTCTAAGAACACTAAATAGAGTACAACAAACTGCATTGATGCTTTGGAATTGCTCAACTCTCTCCATAGATGAGCGTTTCACGTTTTTGTGCCATTTAAAAGATAACTTGGTCCACTCGCATAGTTACCTTACGAAACATTGAACGAAACCTAAACTAGCAAGTCAGACTTCTAAGAACACTAAATAGAGTAGAATGGTACACATTAATGCTTTGGAATTGCTCAACTCTCTCCATAGATGAGTGTTTTACGTTTTTGTCCCATTTCAAACATAACTTGGTCCTCTCGCATCGTTACCTTAGGAAACATTGAACGAAACCTAAACTAGCATGTCAGACTTTTAAGAACACTAAATGGAGAGCAAAGGTCTACTTTGACGCTTTGGAATTGCTCAACTCTCGCCATAGACAAGCATTTCACATTTCTGAGCAATTCCAAGCATAACTTATTCTACTCGCATCGTTACCTTACGAAACGTTGAACGAAAGCTAAACTAGCAAGTCAAACTTCTAAGAACACTAAATAGAGGACAACGGTCCACTTTGACGCTTTGGAATTGCTCGACTCTCACCATAGACAAGCATTTCACATTTCTGAGCAATTCCAAACATAACTTGTTCTACACGCACCGTTACATCATGAAACGTTGAACGAAAGCTAAACTAGCAAGTCAGAATTCTAAGAACACTAAATGGAGCACAATGATACAGATTGATGCCTTGGAAATGCTCAACTCTCTCCATATGCAAGCGTTTCTCCTTTTTGTGCAATTTTAAACTTAACTTGGTCTATTCGCATCTTTACCTTACGAAACGTTGAAGGAAAGCTAAACTAGCAAGTCAGACTACTAAGAACACTAAATGGAGTACATTGATACAGATTGATGCTTTGGAATTGCTCAACTCTCTCCATAGAAGAACGTTTCACGTTTTTGTCCCATTTCAAACATAACTTGGTCCACTCGCATCGTTACCTTACGAAATGTTGAACAAAAGCTAAACTAGCAAGTCAGACTTCTAAGAACACTAAATGGAGTACAATGGTACACATTGATGCAATGGAATTGCTCAACTCTCTCCATAGATGAGCGTTTCACGTTTTTATGCCATTTCAAACATAACCGTGTCCACTCGCATCGTTACCTACGAAATGTTGAACAAAGCCTAAACTAGCAAGTTAGACTTCTAAGAACACTAAATGAAGTACAACGGTACACATTGATGCTTTGGAATTGCTCAACTCTCTGCATAGATGAGCGTGTCACGTTTTTGTGCCATTTGAAACATAACTTGGTCCTCTCATATCGTTACCTTACGAAACGTTGAACGAAAGCTAAACTAGCCAGTCAAACTTCTAAGAACACTAAATAGAGTACAACAAACTGCATTGTTGCTTTGGAATTGCTCAACTCTCTCCATAGATGAGCGTTTCACGTTTTTGTGCCATTTAAAAGATAACTTGGTCCACTCGCATAGTTACCTTACGAAACGTTGAACGAAACCTAAACTAGCAAGTCAGACTTCTAAGAACACTAAATAGAGTAGAAAGGTACACATTAATGCTTTGGAATTGCTCAACTCTCTCGATAGATGAGCGTTTTACGTTTTTGTCCCATTTCAAACATAACTTGGTCCTCTCGTATCGTTACCTTAGGAAACATTGAACGAAATCTAAACTAGCATGTCAGACTTTTAAGAACACTAAATGGAGAACAAAGGTCCACTTTGACGCTTTGGAATTGCTCAACTCTCGCCGTAGACAAGCATTTCACATTTCTGAGCAATTCCAAACATAACTTGTTCTACTCGTATCATTACCTTACGAAACGTTGAACGAAAGCTAAACTAGCAAGTCAAACTTCTAAGAACACTAAATAGAGGACAACGGTCCACTTTGATGCTTTGGAATTGCTCGACTCTCGCCATAGACAAGCATTTCACATTTCTGAGCAATTCCAAACATAACTTGTTCTACACGCATCGTTACATTATGAAACGTTGAACGAAAGCTACACTAGCAAGTCAGAATTCTAAGAACACTAAATGGAGCACAATGATACACATTGATGCTTTGGAAATGCTCAACTCTCTCCATATACAAGCGTTTCTCCTTTTTGTGCAATTTTAAACTTAACTTGGTCTATTCGCATCTTTACCTTACGAAACATTGAAGGAAAGCTAAACTAGCAAGTCAGACTACTAAGAACACTAAATGGAGTACAATGATATAGATTGATGCTTTGGAATTGCTCAACTCTCTCCATAGATGAACGTTTCGCGTTTTTGTCCCTTTTCAAACATAACTTGGTCCACTCGCATCGTTACCTTATGAAATGTTGAACAAAAGCTAAACTAGCAAGTCAGACTTCTAAGAACACTAAATGGAGTACAATGGTACACATTGATGCAATGGAATTGCTCAACTCTCTCCATCGATGAGTGTTTCACGTTTTTTTGCCATTTCAAACATAACTTGGTCCACTCGCATCGTTACCTTACGAAACGTTGAATGAAACATAAACTAGCAAGTCAGACTTCAAAGAACACTAAATGGAGTACAATAGTACACATTGATGCTTTGGAATTGCTCAAATCTCTCCATAGATGAGCATTTCTCATTTTTGTGCCATTTCAAACATAACTTGGTTTATTCGCATCGTTACCTTACGAAACGTTGAATGAAACCTAGACTAGCAAGTCAGACTTCTAAGAACACTAAATGGAGGGCAAAGGTCCACTTTGACGCTTCGGATTGCTCAACTCTCACCATAGACAAGGATTTCACATTTCTGAGCAATTCCAAACGTAACTTGTTCTACTCGATTCGTTACGTTATGAAACGTTGAACGAAAGCTAAACTAGCAATTCAGACTTCTAAGAAAACTAAATGTAGTGCAACGGTGCACATTGATGCTTTGGAATTGCTCATTTCTCTATATACGAGCGTTTCTCATTTTTTTGTAATTTCCAACATAACTTGTTCTATTCGCAGTGTTACCTTACGAAACGTTGAACAAAAGCTAAACTGGCAAGTCAGACATCTAAGAACACTAAATACAGTACAACGGTACACATTGAAGCTTTGGAATTGCTCAACTCTCTCCATTGATGAACGTTTCACGTTTTTGTGCCATTCCAAGCATAACTTGGTCTATTCGTAACGTTACCTTACGACACGTTCAATGAAATCTAAACTAGCAAGTCAGATTGCTAAGAACACTAAATAGAGTACAACAGTATATATTGATGCTTCGGAATTGCTCAACTCTCTCCATAGATAAGCGTTTCACGTTTTTGCGGCATTTCGAACATAACTTTGTCCACTCGCATCGTTACCTTGCAAAACATTGAACAAAGCCTAAACTAGCAAGTTAGACTTCTAAGAACACTAAATGAAGTACAACGGTACACATTGTTGCTTTGGAATTGCTCAACTCTTTACATAGATGAGCGTGTCACGTTTTTGTGCCATTTGAAACTTAACTTGGTCCACTCGTATCGTTACCTTACAAAACGTTGAACGAAAGCTAAACTAGCCAGTCAAACTTCTAAGAACACTAAATGGAGTACAACAAACTACATTGATGCTTTGGAATTGCTCAACTCTCTCCATAGATGAGCGTTTCACTTTTTGCGCCATTTCATAGATAACTTGGTCCACTCGCATAGTTACCTTACGAAACGTTGAACGAAACCTAAACTAGCAAGTCAGACTTCTAAGAACACTAAATAGAGTAGAACGGTACACATTAATGCTTTGGAATTGCTCAACTCTCTCCATAGATGAGCGTTTCACGTTTTTGTCTTATTTCAAACATAACTTGGTCCTCTCGCATTGTTACCTTAGGAAACGTTGAACGAAACCTAAACTAGCAAGTCAGACTTCTAAGAACACTAAATGCAGTACAATGGTCCACTTTGACGCTTTGGAATTGCTCAAGTCTTGCCATAGACAAGCATTTCACATTTTTGAGCAATTCCAAACATAACTTGTTCTACTCACATCGTTACCTTACGAAACGTTGAACGAAAGCTAAACTAGCAAGTCAGACTTCTAAGAACACTAAATAGAGGACAACGGTCCACTTTGACGCTTTGGAATTGCTCGACTCTCGCCATAGACAAGCATTTCACATTTCTGAGGAATTCCCAACATAACTTGTTCTACACGCATCGTAACATTATGAAACGTTGAATGAAAGCTACACTAGCAAGTCAGAATTCAAAGAACACTAAATGGAGCACAATGGTACATATTGATGCTTTGAAAATGCTCAACTCTCTCCATATACAAGCGTTTCTCCTTTCTGTGCAATTTTAAACTTAACTTGGTCTATTCGCATCATTACCTTACGAAACTTTGAACGAAAGCTAAACTAGCAAGTCAGACTACAAAGAACACTAAATAGAGTACAATGATACAGATTGATGCTTTGGAATTGCTCAACTCTCTCCATAGATGAACGTTTCACGTTTTTGTCCCATTTCAAACATAACTTGGTCCACTCGCATCGTTACCTTACAAAACGTTGAACGATAGCTAAACTAGCAAGTCAGACTTCTAAGAACACTAAATGGAGTACAATGGTACACATTGATGCAATGGAATTGCTCAACTCTCTCCATATATGAGCGTTTCACCTTTTTATGCCATTTCAAACATAACTTGGTCTATTTACATTGTTACCTTACGACACGTTGAACGAAAGCTAAAGTAGCAAGTTAGACTTCTAAGAACACTAAATACAGTACAATGGTACATATTGATTCTTTGGAATTGCTCAACTCTCTCCATTGATGAGCGTTTCACGTTTTTGTGCCATTTCAAACATAACTTGGTCCACTCGCATCGTTACCTTACGAAACGTTGAATGAAACATAAACTAGCAAGTCAAACTTCTAAGAACACCAAATGGAGTACAACGGTACACATTGATGATTTGGAATTGCTCAACTCTCTCCATAGATGAGCGTGTCACGTTTTTGTGCCATGTGAAACATAACTTCGTCCACTCACATCGTTACCTTACGAAACGTGGAACGAAAGCTAAACTAGTAATTCAAACTTCTGAGAACACTACATGGAGTACAATGGTACACATTGGTGCTTTGGAATCTCTCCACTCTCTCCATGGATGAGCGTCTCACGTTTATGCGCCATCTCAAACATAACTTGGTCCACTCGCATCGTTTCCTTACGAAATCTTGAACGAAACCTAAACTAGCAAGTCAGACTTCTAAGAACACTAAATGGAGTACAATGGTACACATTGATGCTTTGGAATTGCTCAACTCACTCCATAGAAACATAACTTGATCTACTCACATCGTTACCTTACGAAACGTTCAACGAAAGCTAAACTAGTAAGTCAAACTTCTAAGAACACTAAAGAGAGTACAAGAAAATACATTGATGCTTTGGAATTGCTCAACTCTCTCCAGAGATGAGCGTTTCATGTTTATGCGCCATTTAAACCGTAACTTGGTCCACTCGCATCGTTACCTTACGAATCGTTGAACGAAACCTAAACTAGCAAGTCAGACTTCTATGAACACTAAATAGAGTACAACGATATACATTAATGCTTTGGAATTGCTCAACTCTCTCCATAGAAGAGCGTTTCACGTTTATGCGCCATTTCAAACGTAACTTGGTCCTCTCGCATCGTTACCTTACAAAACATTGAACAAAACCTAAACTAGCAAGTCAGACTTCTAAGAACACTAAATGCAGCACAACGGTCCACTTTGACGCTTTAGAATTTCTCAACTCTCACCATAGACAAGCATTTCACATTTTTGAGCAATTCCAAACATAATTTGTTCTACTCGCATCATTACCTTACGAAACATTGAACGAAAGCTAAACTAGCAAGTCAAACTTTTAAGAACACTAAATAGAGGATAAAGGTCCACTTTGACGCTTTGGAATTGCTCAACTCTAGCCATAGACAAGGATTTCACATTTCTGAGCAATTCCAAACGTAACTTGTTCTACCCGCATCGTTACCTTAATAAACGTTGAACGAAAGCTAAACTAGCAATTCAGACATCTAAGAACACTAAATGGAGTACAACGGTACACATTGATGCTTTGGAATTGCTCAACTCACTCCATAGACAAGCATTTCATGTTTTTGTGCCACTTCAAACATAACTTGGTCCATAGGCATCGTTACCTTACGAAACGTTGAATGAACCCTAAACTAGCAAGTCAGACCTCTACGAACACTAAATGGAGTACAACGGTACACATTGATGATTTGGAATTGCTCAACTCTCTCCATAGATGAGCGTGTCTCGTTTTTGTGCCATTTGAAACATAACTTGGTCCACTCATATCGTTACCTTACGAAACATGGAACGAAAGCTAAACTAGTAAGTCAAACTTCTGAGAACACTAAATGGAGTACAATGGTACACATTGATGCTTTCGAATCTCTCAACTCTCTCCATGGATGAGCGTTTCACGTTTATGTGCCATCTCAAACATAACTTGGTCCACTCGCATCGTTACCTTACGAAATCTTGAACGAAACCTAAAGTAGCAAGTCAGACTTCTAAGAACACTAAATGGAGTACAACGGTACACATTGATACGTTGAAATTGCTCAACTTTCTCCATAAATGAGCGTGTCACATTTTTGTGCCATTCGAAACATAACTTGGTCCACTCGCATCGTTACCTTACGAAACGGTGAACGATAGCTAAACCAGTAACTCAAACTTCTACAAACACTAAATAGAGTACAACAAAATACACTGATGCTTTGGAATTGCTCAACTCTATCCATAGATGAGTGTTTCGCGTTTTTACGCCATTTCAAACATAACTTGGTCCATGCGCATCGTTACCTCACGAAACGTTAAACGAAACCTAAACTAGCAAGACAGACTTCTAAGAACACTAAATGGAGTACAATGGTGCACATTGATGTTTTGGAATTGCTCAACTCTCTCCATAGATGAGTGTTTCACATTTTTGTGCCATTTCAAACATAACTTGGTCTATTCGCATCGGTACCTTACGAAACGTTGAACGAAAGCTAAACTAGCAAGTCAGACTTCTAAGAACACTAAATGGAGAACAAAGGTCCACTTTGACGCTTTGGAATTGCTCAACTCTCGCCATAGACAAGAATTTCACATTTCTGAGCAATTCCAAAAATAACTTGTTTTACTCCCATCGTTACCTTACGAAACGTTGAATGAAAGCTAAACTAGCAAGTTAGACTTCTAAGAACACTAAATGGAGTACAATAGTACACATTGATGCTTTGGAATTGCTCAACCCTCTCCATTGATGAGCGTTTCACGTTTTTGTGCCATTTCAAACATAACTTGGTCTATTTGCATCGTTACCTTATGACACGCTGAACGAAAGGTAAACTAGCAAGTCAGACTGCTAAGAACACTAAATAGAGTACAACGGTACACATTGATGCTTTGGAATCTCTCAACTCTCTCCATAGATGAGCGTTTCACGTTTATGCGCCATTTCAAACGTAACTTGGTCGACTCGCATCGTTACCTTGCGAAACATTGAAGGAAACCTAAACTAGCAAGTCAAACTTCTAAGAACACTAAATGGAGTACAACAGTACATATTGATGCTTTGGAATTGCTGAACTCTCTCCATAGCTGAGCGTTTCTCATTTTTGTGCCATTTCAAACATAACTTGGTCTATTCGCATCGGTACCTTATGAAACGTTGAACGAAAGCTAAACTAGCAAGTCAGACTTTTAAGAACTCTAAATGGAGAGCAAAGGCCCACTTTGACACTTTGGAATTGCTCAACTCTCACCATAGATAAGGATTTCACATTTTCGAGCAATTCCAAACATAACTTGTTCTATTCGCATCGTTACCTTATGAAACGTTGAACGAAAGCTAAACTAGCAATTTAGACTTTTAAGAACGCTAAATGGAGTACAACGGTACACATTGATGCTCTAGAATCTCTCAATTCTCTCCATAGATGAGCGTTTCACATTTTTGTGCCATTTCTAACATAACTTGGTCTATTCGCATTGTTACCTTATGACACGTTGAACGAAAGCTAAGATAGCAAGTCAGACCGCTAAGAACACTAAATAGAGTACAACGGTATACATTGATGCTTTGGAATCTCTCAACTCTCTCCATAGATGAGCGTTTCACGTTTATGCGCCATTTCAAACGTAATTTGGTTCACTCGCATCGTTACCCTATGAAACGTTGAATGAAACCTAAACTACCGAGTAGATTTCGAAGAACACTAAATGGAGTACAATGGTACACATTGATGCTTTGGAATTGCTCAACTCTCTCCATAGATGAGCGTGTCACATTTTTATGCCATTTGAAATATAACTTGGTCCACTCACATCGTTACCTTACGAAACGTTGACCGAAAGCTAAACTAGTAAGTCAAACTTCTAAGAACACTAAATGGAGTACAATGGTACACATTGGTGCTTTGAAATCTCTCATCTCTCTCCATGGATGAGCATTTGACATTTATGCGCCATTTCAAACATAACTTGGTCCACTGGCATTGTTACCTTACGAAACGTTGAACGAAACCTAAACTAGCAAGTCAGACTTCTAAGAACACTAAATGGAGTACAACGGTACACATTGATGCTTTGTAATTGCTCAACTCTCTCCATAGATGAGCGTGTCATGTTTTTGTGCCATTGGAAACATAACTTGATACACTCACATCGTTACCTTACAAAACGTTGAACGAAAGCTAAACTAGTAAGTCAAACTTCTAAGAACACTAAATAGAGTACAAAAAAATACATTGATGCTTTGGAATTTCTCAACTCTCTCCATAGATGAGCGTTTCCCGTTTTTGTGCCATTTCTAACGT
The DNA here is from genome assembly GCF_013401445.1 of Tripterygium wilfordii. NCBI lineage: Eukaryota > Viridiplantae > Streptophyta > Magnoliopsida > Celastrales > Celastraceae > Tripterygium > Tripterygium wilfordii. The sequence goes on from NC_052248.1 coordinate 8,220,919, forward strand.
AAATTGGTCCACTCGCATCGTTACCTTACGAAACGTTGAACGAAACCTAAACTAGCAAGTCAGACTTCTAAGAATACTAAATAAAGTACAATGGTACAGAATGATGCTTTGGAATTGCTCAACTCTCTGCATGGATGAGCGTTTCACGTTTTTGTGCCATTCCAAACATAACTTGGTCTATTCGTATCGTTACCTTACGAAACATTGAACCAAAGCTAAACTAGCAAGTCAGACTTCTAAGAACACTAAATAGAGGACAAGGGTCCACTTTGACGCTTTGAAATTACGCAACTCTCGCCATAGACAAGTGTTTCACGTTTCTGATAAATTCCAAACATAACTAGTTCTACTCGTATCGTTACATTACGAAACATTGAACGAAAGCTAAACTAGCAAGTTAGACTTCAAAGAACAATAAATGCATTACAACGGTACACATTGATGCTTTGGAATTGCTCAACTCTCTCCATATACGAGCATTTCATGTTTTTACGTAATTTCAAAGATAACTTGGTCTATTCGCATTGTTACCTTACGAAACGCTGAACCAAAGCTAAACTAGCAATTCATACTTCTAAGAACACCAAATAGAGTACAATGGTACAGATTGATGCTTTGGAATTGCTAAACTCTCTCCATAAATGAGCATTTCACGTTTTTGTGCCATTTCAAACATAACTTGGTCTATTCGTACTGTCACCTTACGAAACGTTAAACGAAAGCTAAACTAGTAAGTCAAACTTCTAAAACACTAAATAGAGTACAACCAAATACATTGATGCTTTGGAATTGCTCAACTCTCTCCATAGATGAGCGTGTCACGTTTTTGGGCCATTTCAAACATAACTTCGTCCACTCACATCGTTTGCCTTATGAAACGTTGAACGAAAGCTAAACTGGTAAGTCCAACTTCTAAGAACACTAAATAGAGTACAACGAAATACATTAATGCTTTGGAATTGCTCAACTCTCTCCATAGATGAGCGTTCCACGTTTTTGTGCCATTCCAAACATAACTTGGTCCACTCGCATCGTTACCTTACGAAATTTTGAACGAAACCTAAACTAGCAACTCAGACTTCTACGAACACTAAATAGAGTGCAATGGTACACATTGATGCTTTGGAATTGCTCAACTCTCTCCATAGATGAGCGTTTCACGTTTTTGTGTGATTTCAAACATAACTTGGTCCACTCACATCGTTACCTTATGAAACACTGAATGAAAACTAAACTAGCAAGTCAAACTTCTAAGAACACTAAATGGAGGACAATGGTACACATTGATGCATTGGAATTGCTCAACTCTCTCCATAGATGAGCGTTTCACGTTTTTATGCCATTTCAAACATAGCTTGGTCTATTCGTATCGTTACCTTATGACACGTTGCACGAAAGCTAAACTAGCAAGTCAGACTTCTAAGAACACTAAATACAGTACAATGGCACATATTGATGCTTTGGAATTGCTCAACTCTCTCCATAGATGAGCGTTTCACGTTTTTGTGTCATTTCAAACATAACTTGGTCCACTCACATCGTTACCTTACAAAACGTTGAATGAAACATAAACTAGCAAGTCACACTTCTAAGAACACTAAATGAAGTACAACAGTACACATTGATGCTTTGGAATTGCTCAAATCTCTCCATAGATGAGCGTTTCTCATTTTTGTGCCATTCCAAACGTAACTTGGTCTATTCGCATCGTTACCTTATGAAACATTGAACGAAAGCTAAACTAGCAAGTCAGACTTCTAAGAACACTAAATGGAGGACAAAGGTCCACTTTGACGCTTTGGAATTGCTCAGCTCTCGCCATAGACAAGGATTTCACATTTCTGAGCAATTCCAAACGTAACTTGTTCTACTCGCATCGTTACCTTACGAAACGTTGAACGAAAGCTAATCTAGCAATTCAGACTTCTAAGAACACTAAATGGAGTACAACAGTACACATTGATGCTTTGGAATTGCTCATTTCTCTCCATAGATGAGCATTTCACGTTTTTGTGCCATTTTCAACATAACTTGGTCCACTCGCATCGTTACCTTATGAAATGTTGAACGAAACCTAAACTAGTAAGTCAGACTTCTTAGAACACTAAATGAAGTACAACGGTACACGTTGATGCTTTGGAATTGCTCAAATCTCTCCATAGATGAGCGTTTCTCATTTTTGTGCCATTTCAAACGTAACTTGGTCTATTCGCATCGTTACCTTACGAAACGTTGAATGAAAGCTAAACTAGCAAGTCAGACTTCTAAGAACACTAAATGGACAACAAAGGTCCACTTTGACGCTTTGGAATTGCTCAACTCTCGCCATAGACAAGGATTTCACATTTCTGAGCAATTCCAAACGTAACTTGTTCTACTCGCATCGTTACGTTACGAAATGTTGAACGAAAGCTAAACTAGCAATTCAGACATCTAAGAACACTAAATGGAGTACAACAGTACACATTGATGCTTTGGAATTGCTCATTTCTCTCCATAGATGAGCATTTCACGTTTTTGTGTAATTTCCAATATAACTTGGTCTATTCGTATTGTTACCTTACGAAACGTTGAACAAAAGCTAAACTAGCAAATTAGACTTCTAAGATCACTAAATAGAGTATAACGGTACACATTAATACTTTGGAATTGCTCAACTCTCTCCATATATGAGCATTTCACGTTTTTGTGCCATTTCAAACATAACTTGGTCCACTCGCATTGTTACCTTACGAAACGTTGAACGAAACCTAAACTAGCAAGTCAGACTTCTAAGAACACTAAATGAAGTACAATGGTACACATTGATTCTTTGGAATTGCTTAACTCTCTCCATAGATGAACGTTTCACGCTTTTGTGCCATTCCAAGCATAACTTGGTCTATTCGCAACGTTACCTTACGACACGTGGAACGAAATCTAAACTAGCAAGTCAGATTGCTAAGAACACTAAATAGTACAACGGTACACATTGATGCTTTGGAAGCTCTCAACTCTCTCCATAGATGAGTGTTTCACGTTTATGCGCCATTTCAAATGTAACTTGGTCCACTCGCATCGTTACCCTATGAAACAATGCACGAAACCTAAACTAGCAAGTCAGACTTCTAAGAACACTAAATGGAGTACAACGGTGCACATTGATGCTTTGGAATTGCTAAACTCTCTCCATAGCTGAGCGTTTCACATTTTTGTGCCATTTCAAACATAACTTGGTCTATTCGCATCGTCACCTTATGAAACATTGAACGAAAGCTAAACTAGCAAGTCAGACTTCTAAGAACACTAAATGGAGAACAAAGGTCCACTTTGACACTTTGGAATTGCTCAACTCTCGCCATAGACAAGGATTTCACATTTCTGAGCAATTCCAAAAATAACTTGTTTTACTCCCATCGTTACCTTACGAAACGTTGAATGAAAGCTAAACTAGCAATTCAGACTTTTAAGAATGCTAAATGGAGTATAACGGTATGCATTGATGCTTTGGAATCTCTCAACTCTCTCCATAGATGAGCGTTTCACGTTTATGCGCCATTTCAAGCGTATCTTGGTCCACTTGCATCGTTACCTTACGAAACGTTGAACGAAACCTAAACTAGCAAGTTAGACTTCTAAGAACACTAAATGGAGTACAATGGTACACATTGATGCTTTGGAATTGCTCAACCCTCTCCATAGATGAGCGTTTCACGTTTTTGTGCTATTTCAAACATAACTTGGTCTATTTGCATCGTTACCTTATGACACGCTGAACGAAAGGTAAACTAGCAAGTCAGACTGCTAAGAACACTAAATAGAGTACAACGGTACACATTGATGCTTTGGAATCTCTCAACTCTCTCCATAGATGAGCGTTTCACGTTTATGCGCCATTTCAAACGTAACTTGGTCCACTCGCATCGTTACCTTACGAAACATTGAACGAAACCTAAACTAGCAAGTCAAACTTCTAAGAACACTAAATGGAGTACAACAGTACACATTGATGCTTTGAAATTGCTGAACTCTCTCCATAGCTGAGCGTTTCACATTTTTGTGCCATTTCAAACATAACTTGGTCTATTCGCATCGTCACCTTATGAAACATTGAACGAAAGCTAAACTAGCAAGTCAGACTTCTAAGAACACTAAATGGATAACAAAGGTCCACTCTGACACTTTGGAATTGCTCAACTCTCGCCATAGACAAGGATTTCACATTTCTGAGCAATTCCAAACATGTTCTATTCGCATCGTTACCTTACGAAACGTTGAACGAAAGCTAAACTAGCAATTCAAACTTTTAAGAACGCTAAATGGAGTACAACGGTACACATTGATGCTTTGGAATCTCTCAACTCCCTCTATAGATGAGCGTTTCACGTTTATGCATGATTTCAAACGTAACTTGGTCCACTTACATCGTTACCTTACGAAACGTTGAACGAAACCAAAACCAGCAAGTCAGACTTCTAAGAATACTAAATGGAGTACAATGGTACATATTGATGCTTTGTAATTGCTCAACCCTCTCCATAGATGAGCGTTTCACGTTTTTGTGCCATTTGTAACATAACTTGGTCGAGTCGCATCGTTACCTTACGACACGCTGAACGAAAGCTAAACTAGCAAGTCAGACCGCTAAAAACACTAAATAGAGTACAACGGTACATATTGATACTTTGGAATCTCTCAACTCTCTCCATAGTTGAGCGTTTATCCTTTTTGTGCAATTTTAAACTTAAGTTGGTCTGTTCGCATCATTACCTTACGAAACGTTGAACGAAAGCTAAACTAGCAAGTCAGACTTCTAGGAACACTAAATGGAGTACAATGGTACAGAATGATGCTTTGGAATTGCTCAACTCTCTGCATGGATGAGCGTGTCACATTTTTGTGCCATTTGAAACATAACTTGGACCACTCACATCGTTACCTTACGACACGTTGACCGAAAGCGAAACTAGTAAGTCAAACTTCGAAGAACACTAAATGGAGTACAATGGTACATATTGGTGCTTTTGAATCTCTCAACTCTCTCCATGGATGAGCGTTTGACGTTTATGCGCCATTTCAAACATAACTTGGTCCACTCGCATTGTTACCTTACGAATCGTTGAACGAAACCTAAACTAGCAAGTCAGACTTCTAAGAACACTAAATGGAGTACAACGGTACACATTGATGCTTTGTAATTGCTCAACTCTCTCCATAGATGAGCGTGTCATGTTTTTGTGCCATTGGAAACATAACTTGATCCACTCACATCGTTACCTTACGAAACGTTGAACGAAAGCTAAACTAGTAAGTCAAACTTCTAAGAACACTAAATAGAGTACAAAAAAATACATTGATGCTTTGAAATTTCTCAACTCTCTCCATAGATGAGCGTTTCGTGTTTTTGTGCCATTTCTAACATAACTTGGTCCACTCGCATCGTTACCTTACGAAACTTTGAACGAAACCTAAACTAGCATGTCAAACTTCAAAGAACACTAAATAGAGGACAATGGTCCACTTTGATGCTTTGGAATCGCTAAACTCTCGCCATAGACAAGCATTTCACATTTCTGAGCAATTCCAAACATAACTTGTTCTACTCGCGTCATTACGTTATGAAACGTTGAACGAATGCTACACTAGAAAGTCAGACTTCGAAGAACACTAAGCGGAGTACAACGATACACATTGATGCTTTGAAAATGCTCAACTCTCTCCATATAGGAGCGTTTATCCTTTTTGTGCAATTTTAAACTTAAGTTGGTCTGTTCGCATCGTTACCTTACGAAACATTGAACGAAAGCTAAACTAGCAAGTCAGACTTCTAAGAACACTAAATGAAGTACAACATTACACATTGATGCTTTGGATTTGCTCAAATCTCTCCATAGATGAGCGTTTCTCATTTTTGTGCCATTTCAAACGTAACTTGGTCTATTCGCATCTTTACCTTACGAAACGTTGAACGAAAGCTAAACTAGCAAGTCAGACTTCTAAGAACACTAAATGGAGGACAAAGGTCCACTTTGACGCTTTGGAATTGCTCAACTCTCGCCATAGACAAGGATTTCACATTTCTGAGCAATTCCAAACGTAACTTGTTTTACTCGCATAGTTACGTTACGAAACGTTGAACGAAAGCTAATCTAGCAATTCAGGCTTCTAAGAACACTAAATGGTGTACAACGGTACACATTGATGCTTTGGAATTGCTCATTTCTCTACATAGATGAGCATTTCACGTTTTTGTGCCATTTCAAACATAACTTGGTCCACTCGCATCGTTACCTTATGAAACGTTGAACGAAACCTAAACTAGCAAGTCAGACTTCTTAGAACACTAAATGAAGTACAACGGTACACATTGATGCTTTGGAATTGCTCAAATCTCTCCATAGATGAGGGTTTCTCATTTTTGTGCCATTTCAAACGTAACTTAGTCTATTCGCATCGTTACCTTACGAAACGTTGAATGAAAGCTAAACTAGCAAGTCAGACTTCTAAGAACACTAAATGGAGAACAAAGGTCCACTTTGACGCTTTGGAATTGCTCAACTCTCGCCATAGACAAGGATTTCACATTTCTGAGCAATTCCAAACGTAACACGTTCCACTCGCATCGTTACGTTACGAAATGTTGAACGAAAGCTAAACTAGCAATTCAGACATCCAAGAACACTAAATGGAATACAACGGTACACAATTGATGCTTTGGAATTGCTCATTTCTCTCCATAGATGAGCATTTCACGTTTTTGTGTAATTTCCATCATAACTTGGTCTATTCGCATTGTCACCTTACGAAACGTTGAACAAAAGCTAAGCTAGCAAGTCAAACTTCTAAGAACACTAAATAGAGTACAACGGTACACATTGAAGCTTTGGAATTGCTCAACTCTCTCCATAGATGAGCATTTCACTTTTTTGTGCCATTTCAAACATAACTTGGTCTACTCGCATCGTTACCTTACGAAACGTTGAATGAAACCTAAACTAGCAAGTCAGAATTCTAAGAACACTAAATGAAGTACAGCGGTACACATTGATGCTTTGGAATTGGTCAACTCTCTCCAAGGTTGAACGTTTCACATTTTTGTGCCATTCCAAGCATAACTTGGTCTATTCGCAACGTTACCTTATGACACGTCGAACGAAATCTAAACTAGCAAGTCAGATTGCTAAGAACACTAAATAGTACAACGGTACACATTGATGCTTTGGAATCTCTCAACTCTCTCCATAGATGAGCGTTTCACGTTTATGCGTCATTTCAAACGTAACTTGGTCCACTCGCATCGTTACCCTATGAAACGTTGCACGAAACATAAACTAGCAAGTCAGACTTCTAAGAACACTAAATGGAGTACAACGGTACACATTGATGCTTTGGAATTGCTGAACTCTCTCCATAGCTGAGCGTTTCACATTTTTGTGCCATTTCAAACACAACTTGGTCTATTCGCATCGGTACCTTATGAAACGTTGAACGAAAGCTAAACTAGCAAGTCAGACTTCTAAGAACACTAAATGGAGAACAAAGGTCCACTTTGACACTTTGGAATTGCTCAACTCTCGCCATAGACAAGGATTTCACATTTCTGAGCAATTCCAAACATAACTTGTTCTATTCGCATTGTTACCTTACGAAACGTTGAACGAAAGCTAAACTAGCAATTCAGACTTTTAAGAACGCTAAATGGAGTACAACGGTACACATTGATGCTTTGGAAACTCTCAACTCTCTCCATGGATGAGCGTTTCACGTTTATGCGCCATTTCAAACGTAACTTTGTCCACTTGCATCGTTACCTTACGAAACGTTGAACGAAACCTAAACCAGCAAGTGAGACTTCTAAGAACACTAAATGGAGTACAATGGTACACATTGATGCTTTGTAATTGCTCAACCCTCTCCATAGATGAGTGTTTCACATTTTTGTGCCATTTCTAACATAACTTGGTCGATTCGCATCGTTACCTTACGAAACGTTGAGCGACACCTAAACTAGCAAGTCAGACTTCTAAGAACACCAAATGGAGTACAACGGTACACATTGATGCTTTGTAATTGCTCAACTCTCCATAGATGAGCGTGTCATGTTTTTGTGCCATTGGAAACATAACTTGATCCACTCACATCGTTATCTTATGAAACGTTGAACGAAAGCTAAACTAGTAAGTCAAACTTCTAAGAACAGTAAATAGAGTACAAAAAAATACATTGATTCTTTGGAATTTCTCAACTCTCTCCATAGTTGAGCGTTTCGCGGTTTTTTTGCCATTTCTAACATAACTTGGTCCACTCGCATCGTTACCTTACGAAACGTTGAACGAAACCTAAACTATGAAGTCAGACTTCTAAGAACACTAAATAGAGGAGAATGGTCCACTTTGATGTTTTGGAATTGCTCAACTCTCTCCATAGACGAGCATTTCACATTTCTGAGCAATTCCAAACATAACTTGTTCTACTCGCGTCATTACGTTATGAAACGTTGAACGAATGCTACACTAGAAAGTCAGACTTCTAAGAACACTAAGCGGAGTACAACGATACACATTGATGCTTTGAAAATGCTCAACGCTCTCCATATACGAGCGTTTATCCTTTTTGTGCAATTTTAAACTTAAGTTGGTCTGCTCGCATCATTACCTTACGAAACGTTGAACGAAAGCTAAACTAGCAAGTCAGACTTCTAAGAATACTAAATAGAGTACAACGGTACAAAATGATGCTTTGGAATTGCTCAACTCTCTGCATGGATAAGCGTTTCACGTTTTTGTGCCATTCCAAACATAACTTGGTCTATTCGTATCGTTACCTCATGAAACGTTGGACGAAAGCTAAACAAGCAAGTCAGACTTCTAAGAACACTAAATAGAGGACAACGGTCCACTTTGACGCTTTGAAATTGCTCAACTCTCGTCATAGACAAGTGTTTCACATTTCTGATCAATTCCAAACATAACTAGTTCTACTCGTATCGTTACATTACAAAACGTTGAACGAAAGCGAAACTAGCGAGTCAGACTTCTAAGAACAATAAATGGAGTACAACGGTACACATTGATGCTTTGGAATTGCTCAACTCTCTCCATATACGAGCGTTTCATGTTTTTACGTAATTTCAAACATAACTTGGTCTATTCGCATCGTTACCTTACGAAACGTTGAACCAAAGCTAAACTAGCAATTCATACTTCTAAGAACACCAAATAGAGTACAATGGTACAGATTGATGCTTTGGAATTGCTAAACTCTCTCCATAAATGAGCATTTCACGTTTTTGTGCCATTTCAAACATAACTTGGTCTATTCGTACCGTCACCTTACGAAATGTTAAACGAAAGCTAAACTAGTAAGTCAAACTTCTAAAACACTAAATAGAGTACAACCAAATACATTGATGCTTTGGAATTGCTCAACTCTCTCCATAGATAAGCGTGTCACGTTTTTGTGCCATTTCAAACATAACTTCATCCACTCGCATCGTTTGCCTTATGAAACGTTGAACGAAAGCTAAACTAGTAAACATCTAAGAACACTAAATAGAGTACAACGAAATATATTGACGCTTTGGAATTGCTCAACTCGTGATAGACAAGGATTTCACATTTCTGAGCAATTCCAAACGTAACTTGTTCTACTCGCATCGTTACGTTACGAAATGTTGAACGAAAGCTAAACTCGCAATTCAGACATCTAAGAACACTAAATGGAGTAGAACGGTACACATTGATACTTTGGAATTGCTCATTTCTCTTCATAGCTGAGCATTTCACGTTTTTGTGTAATTTCCAACATAACTTGGTCTATTCGCATTGTTACCTTACGAAACGTTGAACAAAAGCTAAACTAGCAAGTCAGACTTCTAAGAGCACTAAATAGAGTACAACGGTACACATTGATGCTTTGGAATTGCTCAACACTCTCCATAGATGAGCATTTCACCTTTTTGTGCCATTTCATACTTAACTTGGTCCACTCGCATCGTTGCCTTACGAAACGTTGAAGGAAACCTAAACTAGCAAGTCAGACTTCTAGGAACACTAAATGAAGTACAATCGTACACATTGATGCTTTGGAATTGCTCAACTCTCTCCATAGATGAACGCCTCACGTTTTTGTGCCATTCCAAGCATAACTTGGTCTATTCGCAACGTTACCTTACGACACGTCGAACGAAATCTAAACTGGCAAGTCAGATTGCTAAGAACACTAAATAGAGTACAACGGTACAAATTGATGCTTTGGAATCTCTCAACTCTCTCCATAGATGAGCATTTCACGTTTATGTGCCATTTCAAACGTAACTTGGTCCACTCGCATCGTTACCCTATGAAACGTTGCACGAAACCTAAACTAGCAAGTCAGACTTCTAAGAACACTAAATGGAGTACAACGGTACACATTGATGCTTTGGAATTGCTGAACTCTCTCCATAGCTGAGCGTTTCACATTTTTGTGCCATTTCAAACATAACTTGGTCTATTCGCATCGGTACCTTATGAAACGTTGAATGAAAGCTAAAGTAGCAAGTCAGACTTCTAAGAACACTAAATGGAGAACAAAGGTCCACTTTGACACTTTGGAATTGCTCAACTCTCGCCATAGACAAGGATTTCACATTTCTGAGCAATTCACAACATAACTTGTTCTATTCGAATCGTTACCTTACGAAACGTTGAACGAAAGCTAAACTAGCAACTCAGACTTTTAAGAACGCTAAATGGAGTACAATGGTACACATTGATGCTTTGAAATCTCTCAACTCTCTCCATAGATGAGGGTTTCACGTTTATGCACCATTTCAAACGTGACTTGGTCTTCTTGCATCATTACCTTATGAAACGTTGAACGAAATTTAAACCAGCAAGTCAGACTTCTGAGAATACTAAATGGAGTACAATGGTACGTATTGATGCTTTGTAATTGCTCAACCCTCTCCATAGATGAGCGTTTCACGTTTTTGTGCCATTTCTAACATAACTTGGTCGATTCGCATCGTTACCTTACGACACGTTGAACGAAAGCTAAACTAGCAAGTCAGACCGCTCAGAACACTAAATAGAGTAGAACGGTACACATTGATGCTTTAGAATCTCTCAACTCTCTCCATAGTTGAGCGTTTCACGTTTATACGCCATTTCAAACGTAACTTGGTCCACTCGCATCGTTACCCTATGAAACATTGAATGAAACCTAAACTAGCAACTCAGATTTCTAACAACACTAAATGGAGTACAACGGTATGAATTGATGCTTTGGAATTGCTCAACTCTCTCCATAGATGAGCGTGTCACATTTTTGTGCCATTTGAAACATAACTTGGTCCACTCACATCGTTACCTTACGAAACGTTGACCGAAAGCTAAACTAGTAAGTCAAACTTCTAAGAACAGTAAATAGAGTACAATGGTACATATTGATGCTTTCGAATCTCTCAACTCTCTCCATGGATGAGCGATTGACGTTTACGCGCCATTTCAAACATAACTTGGTCCACTCGCATTGTTACCTTACGAAATGTTGAACGAAACCTAAACTAGCAAGTCAGACTTCTAAGAACACTAAATGGAGTACAACGGTACACATTGATGCTTTGTAATTGCTCAACTCTCTCCATAGATGAGCGTGTCATGTTTTTGTGCCATTGGAAACATAACTTGATCCACTCACATTGTTACCTGACGAAACGTTGAACGAAAGCTAAACTAGTAAGTCAAACTTCTAAGAACACTAAATAGAGTACAAAAAAATACATTGATGCTTTAGAATTTCACTACTCTCTCCATAGATGAGCGTTTCGCGTTTTTGTGCCATTTCTAACATAACTTGGTCCACTCGCATCGTTACCTTACGAAACGTTGAACGAAACCTAAACTAGCAAGTCAGACTTCTAAGAACACTAAATAGAGGAGAATGGTCCACTTTGACACTTTGGAATTGCTCAACTCTCTCCATAGATGAGCATTTCACATTTCTGAGCAATTCCAAACATAACTTGTTCTACTCGCGTCATTACGTTATGAAACGTTGAACGAATGCTACACTAGAAAGTCAGACTTCTAAGAACACTAAGCGGAGTACAACGATACACATTGATGCTTTGAAAATGCTCAATGCTCTCCATATACGAGCGTTTATCCTTTTTGTGCAATTTTAAACTTAAGTTGGTCTGTTCGCATCATTACCTTATGAAACGTTGAACGAAAGCTAAACTAGCAAGTCAGACTTCTAAGAACACTAAATAGAGTACAATGGTATAGAATGATGCTTTGGAATTGCTCAACTCTCTGCATGGATGAGCGTTTCACGTTTTTGTGCCATTCCAAACATAACTTGGTCTATTCGTATCGTTAACTCACGAAACGTTGGACGAAAGCTAAACTAGCAAGTCAGACTTCTAAGAACACTAAGTAGAGGACAACGGTCCACTTTGACGCTTTGAAATTGCTCAACTCTCGCCATAGACAAGTGTTTCACATTTCTGATCAATTCCAAACATAACTAGTTCTACTCGTATCGTTACATTACAAAACGTTGAACGAAAGCGAAACTAGCAAGTCAGACTTCTAAGAACAATAAATGGAGTACAAAGGTACACATTGATGCTTTGGAATTGCTCAACTCTCTCCATATACGAGCGTTTCATGTTTTTACGTAATTTCAAACATAACTTGGTCTATTCGCATCGTTACCTTACGAAACGTTGAACCAAAGCTAAACTAGCAATTCATACTTCTAAGAACACCAAATATAGTACAATGGTACAGATTAATGCTTTGGAATTGCTAAACTCTCCCCATAAATGAGCATTTCACGTTTTTTTGCCATTTCAAACATAACTTGGTCTATTCATACCGTCACCTTACGAAACGTTAAACGAAAGCTAAACTAGTAAGTCAAACTTCTAAAACACTAAATAGAGTACAACCAAATACATTGATGCTTTGGAATTGCTCAACTCTCTCCATAGATGAGCGTGTCACGTTTTTGTGCCATTTCAAACATAACTTCATCCACTCGCAACGTTTGCCTTATGAAACGTTCAATGAAAGCTAAACTAGTAAGTCCAACTTCTAAGAACACTAAATAGAGTACAACGAAATACATTGACGCTTTGAAATTGCTCAACTCTCGCCATAGACAAGGATTTCACATTTCTGAGCAATTCCAAATGTAACTTGTTCTACTCGCATCGTTACGTTACGAAATGTTGAACGAAAGCTAAACTTGCAATTCAGACATCTAAGAACACTAAATGGAGTACAGTGGTACACACTGATGCTTTGGAATTGCTCATTTCTCTCCATAGATGAGCATTTCACGCTTTTGTGTAATTTCCAACATAACTTGGTCTATTCGCATTGTTACCTTACGAAACGTTGAACAAAAGCTAAACTAGCAAGTCAGACTTCTAAGAACACTAAATAGAGTACAACGGTACACGTTGATGCTTTGGAATTGCTCAACTCTCTCCATAGATGAGCATTTCACGTTTTTGTGCCATTTCAAACATAACTTGGTCCACTCGTATCGTTGCCTTACGAAATGTTGAAGGAAACCTAAACTAGCAAGTCAGACTTCTAGGAACACTAAATGAAGTACAATGGTACACATTGATGCTTTGCAATTGCTCAACTCTCTCCATAGATGAAAGTTTCACGTTTTTGTGCCATTCCAAGCATAACTTGGTCTATTCGCAACGTTACCTTACGACACGTCGAACGAAATCTAAACTGGCAAGTCAAATTGCTAAGAACACTAAATAGAGTACAACGGTACAAATTGATGCTTTGGAAACTCTCAACTCTCTCCATAGATGAGCGTTTCACGTTTATGCGCCATTTCAAACGTAACTTGGTCCACTCGCATTGTTACCCCACGAAACGTTGCACGAAACCTAAACTAGCAAGTCAGACTTCTAAGAACACTAAATGGAGTACAACGGTACATATTGATGCTTTGGAATTGCTGAATTCTCTCCATAGCTGAGCGTTTCACTTTTTTGTGCCATTTCAAACATAACTTGGTCTTTTCGCATCGGTACCTTATGAAACGTTGAACGAAAGCTAAACTATCAAGTCAGACTTCTAAGAACACTAAATGGAGAACAAAGGTCCAGTTTGACACTTTGGAATTGCTCAACTCTCGCCATAGACAAAGATTTCACATTTCTGAACAATTCACAACATAGCTTGTTCTATTCGCATCGTTACCTTACGAAATGTTGAACGAAAGCTAAACCAGCAATTCAGACTTCTAAGAACGCTAAATGGAGTACAACGGTACACATTGATGCTTTGGAATCTCTCAACTCTCTCCATAGATGAGCGTTTCACGTTTATGCGCTATTTCAAACGTAACTTGGTCTTCTTGCAATGTTACCTTACGAAACGTTGAACGAAACCTAAACCAGCAAGTCAGACTTCTAAGAATACTAAATGGAGTACAATGGTACACATTGATGCTTTGTAATTGCTCAACCCTCTCCATAGATGTGCGTTTCACGTTTTTGTGCCATTTCTAACATAACTTGGTCGATTCGCATCGTTACCTTACGACACGTTGAACGAAAGCTAAACTAGCAAGTCAGACCGCTAAGAACACTAAATAGAGTACAACGGTACACATTGATGCTTTGGAATCTCTCAACTCTCTCCATAGATGAGCGTTTCACGTTTATGCGCCATTTCAAATGTAACTTGGTCCACTCGCATCGTTACCCTATGAAACGTTAAACGAAGCCTAAACTAGCAAGTTAGATTTCTAACAACACTAAATGAAGTACAACGGTACACATTGATGCTTTGGAGTTGCTCAACTCTCTCCATAGATGAGCGTGTCACATTTTTGTGCCATTTGAAACATAACTTGGTCCACTCACATCGTTACCTTACGAAACGTTGACCGAAAGCGAAACTAGTAAGTCAAACTTCTAACAACACTAAATGGAGTACAATGGTACACATTGGTGCTTTCGAATCTCTCAACTCTCTCCATGGATGAGCGTTTGACGTTTATGCGCCATTTCAAACATAACTTGGTCCACTCGCATTGTTACCTTATGAAACGTTGAGCGAAACCTAAACTAGCAAGTCAGACTTCTAAGAACACTAAATGGAGTACAACGGTACACATCGATGCTTTGTAATTGCTCAACTCTCCATAGATGAGCGTGTCATGTTTTTGTGCCATTGGAAACATAACTTGATCCACTCACATCGTTATCTTACGAAACGTCGAACGAAAGCTAAACTAGTAAGTCAAACTTCTAATAACACTAAATAGAGTACAAAAAAATACATTGATGCTTTGGAATTTCTCAACTCTCTCCATAGATGAGCGTTTCGCGTTTTTTTTCCATTTCTAAGATAACTTGGTCCACTCGTATCGTTACCTTACGAAACGTTGAACGAAACCTAAACTATGAAGTCAGACTTCTAAGAACACTAAATAGAGGAGAATGGTCCACTTTGACGCTTTGGAATTGCTCAACTCTCTCCGTAGACGAGCATTTCACATTTCTGAGCATTTCCAAACATAACTTGTTCTACTCGCGTCATTACGTTATGAAACGTTGAACGAATGCTACACTAGAAAGTCAAACTTCTAAGAACACTAAGCGGAGTACAACGATACACATTGATGCTTTGAAAATGCTCAACGCTCTCTACATACGAGCGTTTATCCTTTTTGTGTAATTTTAAACTTAAGTTGGTCTGTTCGCATCATTACCTTACGAAACGTTGAACGAAAGCTAAACTAGCAAGTCAGACTTCTAAGAACACTAAATAGAGTACAATGGTACAGAATGATGCTTTGGAATTGCTCAACTCTCTACATGGATGAGCGTTTCACGTTTTTGTGCCATTCCAAACATAACTTGGTCTATTCGTATCGTTACCTCACGAAACGTTGGACGAAAGCTAAACAAGCAAGTCAAACTTCTAAGAACACTAAATAGAGGACAACGGTCCACTTTGACGCTTTGAAATTGCTCAACTCTCGTCATAGACAAGTGTTTCACATTTCTGATCAATTCCAAACATAACTAGTTCTACTCGTATCGTTACATTACAAAACGTTGAATGAAAGCGAAACTAGCGAGTCAGACTTCTAAGAACAATAAATGGAGTACAACGGTACACATTGATTCTTTGGAATTGCTCAACTCTCTCCATATACGAGCGTTTCATGTTTTTACGTAATTTCAAACATAACTTGGTCTATTCGCATCGTTACCTTACGAAACGTTGAACCAAAGCTAAACTAGCAATTCATACTTCTAAGAACACCAAATAGAGTACAATGGTACAGATTGATGCATTGGAATTGCTAAACTCTCTCCATAAATGAGCATTTCACGTTTTTGTGCCATTTCAAACATAACTTGGTCTATTCGTACCGTCACCTTACGAAACGTTAAACGAAAGCTAAACTAGTAAGTCAAACTTCTAAAACACTAAATAGAGTACAACCAAATACATTGATGCTTTGGAATTGCTCAACTCTCTCCATAGATAAGCGTGTCACGTTTTTGTGCCATTTCAAACATAACTTCATCCACTCGCATCGTTTGCCTTATGAAATGTTGAACGAAAGCTAAACTAGTAAGTCCAACATCTAAGAACACTAAATAGAGTACAACGAAATACATTGACGCTTTCGAATTGCTCAACTCGCGATAGACAAGGATTTCACATTTCTGAGCAATTCCAAACGTAACTTGTGCTACTCGCATCGTTACGTTACGAAATGTTGAATGAAAGCTAAACTAGCAATTCAGACATCTAAGAACACTAAATGGAGTAGAACGGTACACATTGATACTTTGGAATTGCTCATTTCTCTTCATAGCTGAGCATTTCACGTTTTTATGTAATTTCCAACATAACTTGGTCTATTCCAATTGTTACCTTACGAAATGTTGAACAAAAGCTAAACTAGCAAGTCAGACTTCTAAGAGCACTAAATAGAGTACAACGGTACACATTGATGCTTTGGAATTGCTCAACACTCTCCATAGATGAGCATTTCACATTTTTGTCCCATTTCATACATAACTTGGTCCACTCGCATCGTTGCCTTTTGAAACGTTGAAGGAAACCTAAACTAGCAAGTCAGACTTCTAGGAACACTAAATGAAGTACAATGGTACACATTGATGCTTTGGAATTGCTCAACTCTCTCCATAGATGAACGCTTCACGTTTTTGTGCCATTCCAAGCATAACTTGGTCTATTCGCAACGTTACCTTACGACACGTCGAACGAAATCTAAACTGGCAAGTCAGATTGCTAAGAACACTAAATAGAGTACAACGGTACAAATTGATGCTTTGGAATCTCTCAACTCTCTCCATAGATGAGCATTTCACGTTTATGCGCCATTTCAAACGTAACTTGGTCCACTCGCATCGTTACCCTATGAAACATTGCACGAATCCTAAACTAGCAAGTCAGACTTCTAAGAACACTAAATGGAGTACAACGGTACACATTGATGCTTTGGAATTGCTGAACTCTCTCCATAGCTGAGCGTTTCACATTTTTGTGCCATTTCAAACATAACTTGGTCTACTCGCATCGGTACCTTATGAAACGTTGAACGAAAGCTAAACTAGCAAGTCAGACTTCTAAGAACACTAAATGCAGAACAAAGGTCCACTTTGACACTTTCGAATTACTCAACTCTCGCCATAGACAAGGATTTCACATTTCTGAGCAATTCACAACATAACTTGTTCTATTCGCATCGTTACCTTACGAAACGTTGAACGAAAGCTAAACTAGCAACTCAGACTTTTAAGAACGCTAAATGGAGTACAACGGTACACATTGATGCTTTGGAATCTCTCAACTCTCTCCATAGATGAGCATTTCACGTTGATGCACCATTTCAAACGTGACTTGGTCTTCTTGCATCGTTACCTTACGAAACGTTGAACAAAACCTAAACCAGCAAGTTAGACTTCCAAGAATACTAAATGGAGTACAATGGTACGTATTGATGCTTTGTAATTGCTCAACCCTCTCCATAGATGAGCGTTTCACGTTTTTGTGCCATTTCTAACATAACTTGGTCGATTCACATCGTTACCTTACGACACGTTGAACGAAAGCTAAACTAGCAAGTCAGACCGCTAAGAACAATAAATAGAGTACAACGGTACACATTGATGCTTTGGAATCTCTCAACTCTCTCCATAGTTGAGCGTTTCACGTTTATGCACCATTTCAAACGTAACTTGGTCCACTCGCATCGTTACCCTATGAAACATTGAACGAAACCTAAACTAGCAACTCAGATTTCTAACAACACTAAATGGAGTACAACGGTATGAATTGATGCTTTGGAATTGCTCAACTCTCTCCATAGATGAGCGTGTCACATTTTTGTGCCATTTGAAACATAACTTGGTCCACTCACATTGTTACCTTACGAAACGTTGACCGAAAGCTAAACTAGTAAGTCAAACTTCTAAGAACAGTAAATGGAGTACAATGGTACATATTGGTGCTTTCGAATCTCTCAACTCTCTCCATGGATGAGCGATTGACGTTTATGCGCCATTTCAAACATAACTTGGTCCACTCGCATTGTTACCTTACGAAACGTTGAACAAAACCTAAACTAGCAAGTCAGACTTCTAAGAACACTAAATGGAGTACAACGGTACACATTGATGCTTTGTAATTGCTCAACTCTCTCCATAGATGAGCGTGTCATGTTTTTGTGCCATTGGAAACATAACTTGATCCACTCACATCGTTACCTGATGAAACGTTGAACGAAAGCTAAACTAGTAAGTCAAACTTCTAAGAACACTAAATAGAGTACAAAAAAATACATTGATGCTTTGGACTTTCACTACTCTCTCCATAGATGAGCGTTTCACGTTTTTGTGCCATTTCTAACATAACTTGGTCCACTCGCATCGTTACCTTGCGAAACGTTGAACAAAACCTAAACTAGCAAGTCAGACTTCTAAGAACACTAAATAGAGGAGATTGGTCCACTTTGACGCTTTGGAATTGCTCAACTCTCTCCATAGATGAGCATTTCACATTTCTGAGCAATTCCAAACATAACTTGTTCTACTCGCGTCATTACGTTATGAAACGTTGAACGAATGCTACACTAGAAAGTCAGACTTCTAAGAACACTAAGCGGAGTACAACGATACACATTGATGCTTTGAAAATGCTCAATGCTCTCCATATACGAGCGTTTATCCTTTTTGTGCAATTTTAAACTTAAGTTGGTCTGTTCGCATCATTACCTTACGAAACGTTGAACGAAAGCTAAACTAGCAAGTCAGACTTCTAAGAACACTAAATGGAGTACAATGGTACAGAATGATGCTTTGGAATTGCTCAACTCTCTGCATGGATGAGCGTTTCACGTTTTTGTGCCATTCCAAACATAACTTGGTCTATTCGTATCGTTAACTCACGAAACGTTGGACGAAAGCTAAACTAGCAAGTCAGACTTCTAAGAACACTAAGTAGAGGACAACGGTCCACTTTGACGCTTTGAAATTGCTCAACTCTCGCCATAGACAAGTGTTTCACATTTCTGATCAATTCCAAACATAACTAGTTCTACTCATATCGTTACATTACAAAACGTTGAACGAAAGCGAAACTAGCAAGTCAGACATCTAAGAACAATAAATGGAGTACAACGGTACACATTGATGCTTTGGAATTGCTCAACTCTCTCCATATACGAGCGTTTCATGTTTTTACGTAATTTCAAACATAACTTGGTCTATTCGCATCGTTACCTTACGAAACGTTGAACCAAAGCTAAACTAGCAATTCATACTTCTAAGAACACCAAATAGAGTACAATGGTACAGATTAATGCTTTGGAATTGCTAAACTCTCCCCATAAATGAGCATTTCACGTTTTTGTGCCATTTCAAACATAACTTGGTCTATTCGTACCGTCACCTTACGAAACGTTAAACGAAAGCTAAACTAGTAAGTCAAACTTCTAAAACACTAAATAGAGTACAACCAAATACATTGATGCTTTGGAATTGCTCAACTCTCTCCATAGATAAGCGTGTCACGTTTTTGTGCCATTTCAAACATAACTTCATCCACTCGCATCGTTTGCCTTATGAAACGTTGAACGAAAGCTAAACTAGTAAGTCCAACATCTAAGAACACTAAATAGAGTACAACGAAATACGTTGACGCTTTGGAATTGCTCAACTCGCGATAGACAAGGATTTCACATTTCTGAGCAATTCCAAACGTAACTTGTTCTACTCACATCGTTACGTTACGAAATGTTGAACGAAAGCTAAACTAGCAATTCAGACATCTAAGAACACTAAATGGAGTAGAACGGTACACATCGATACTTTGGAATTGCTCATTTCTCTTCATAGCTGAGCATTTCACGTTTTTGTGTAATTTCCAACATAACTTGGTCTATTCGCATTGTTACCTTACGAAACGTTGAACAAAAGCTAAACTAGCAAGTCAGACTTCTAAGAGCACTAAATAGAGTACAACGGTACACATTGATGCTTTGGAATTGCTCAACACTCTCCATAGATGAGCATTTCACCTTTTTGTGCCATTTCATACATAACTTGGTCCACTCGCATCGTTGCCTTACGAAACGTTGAAGGAAACCTAAACTAGCAAGTCAGACTTCTAGGAACACTAAATGAAGTACAATGGTACACATTGATGCTTTGGAATTGCTCAGCTCTCTCCATAGATGAACGCCTCACGTTTTTGTGCCATTCCAAGCATAACTTCGTCTATTCGCAACGTTACCTTACGACACGTCGAATGAAATCTAAACTGGCAAGTCAGATTGCTCAGAACACTAAATAGAGTACAACGGTGCAAATTGATGCTTTGGAATCTCTCAACTCTCTCCATAGATGAGCATTTCACGTTTATGCGCCATTTCAAACGTAACTTGGTCCACTCGCATCGTTACCCTATGAAACGTTGCACGAAACCTAAACTAGCAAGTCAGACTTCTAAGAACACTAAATGGAGTACAACGGTACACATTGATGCTTTGGAATTGCTGAACTCTCTCCATAGCTGAGCGTTTCACATTTTTGTGCCATTTCAAACATAACTTGGTCTATTCGCATCGGTACCTTATGAAACGTTGAACGAAAGCTAAAGTAGCAAGTCAGACTTCTAAGAACACAAAATGGAGAACAAAGGTCCACTTTGACACTTTGGAATTGCTCAACTCTCACCATAGACAAGGATTTCACATTTCTGAGCAATTTACAACATAACTTGTTCTATTCGCATCGTTACCTTACGAAACGTTGAACGAAAGCTAAACTAGCAACTCAGACTTTTAAGAACGCTAAATGGAGTACAATGGTACACATTGATGCTTTGGAATCTCTCAACTCTCTCCATAGATGAGGGTTTCACGTTTATGCACCATTTCAAACGTGACTTGGTCTTCTTGCATCGTTACCTTACGAAACGTTGAACGAAACCTAAACCAGCAAGTCAGACTTCTGAGAATACTAAATGGAGTACAATGGAACGTATTGATGCTTTGTAATTGCTCAACCCTCTCCATAGATGAGCGTTTCACTTTTTTGTGCCATTTCTAACATAACTTGGTCGATTCGCATCGTTACCTTACGACACGTTGAACGAAAGCTAAACTAGCAAGTCAGACCGCTAAGAACACTAAATAGAGTACAACGGTACACATTGATGCTTTGGAATCTCTCAACTCTCTCCATAGATGAGCGTTTCACGTTTATGCGCCATTTCAAACGTAACTTGGCCCACTCGCATCGTTACCATATGAAACATTGAACGAAACCTAAACTAGCAAGTTAGATTTCTAACAACACTAAATGGAGTACAACCGTATGAATTGATGCTTTGGAATTGCTCAACTCTCTCCATAGACGAGCGTGTCACATTTTTGTGTCATTTGAAACATAACTTGGTCCACTCACATCGTTACCTTACGTAACGTTGAGCGAAAGCTAAACTAGTAAGTCAAACTTCTACGAACAGTAAATGGATTACAATGGTACATATTGGTGCTTTCGAATCTCTCAACTCTCTCCATGGATGAGCGCCTGACGTTTATGCGCCATTTCAAACATAACTTGGTCCACTCGCATTGTTACCTTACGAAACATTGAACGAAACCTAAACTAGCAAGTCAGACTTCTAAGAACACTAAATGGAGTACAACGGTACACATTGATGCTTTGTAATTGCTCAACTCTCTCCATAGATGAGCGTGTCATGTTTTTATGCCATTGGAAACATAACTTGATCCACTCACATCGTTACCTGACGAAACGTTGAACGAAAGCTAAACTAGTAAGTCAAACTTTTAAGAACACTAAATAGAGTACAAAAAAATACATTGATGCTTTGGAATTTCACTACTCTCTCCATAGATGAGCGTTTCGCGTTTTTGTGCCATTTGTAACATAACTTGGTCCACTCGCATCGTTACCTTACGAAACGTTGAACGAAGCCTAAACTAGCAAGTCAGACTTCTAAGAACACTAAATAGAGGAGAATGGTCCACTTTGACGCTTCGGAATTGCTCAACTCTCTCCATCGATGAGCATTTCACATTTCTGAGCAATTCCAAGCATAACTTGTTCTACTCGCGTCATTACGTTATGAAACGTTGAACGAATGCTACACTAGAAAGTCAGACTTCTAAGAACACTAAGCGGACTACAACGATACACATTGATGCTTTGAAAATGCTCAATGCTCTCCATATACGAGCGTTTATCCTTTTTGTGCAATTTTAAACTTAAGTTGGTCTGTTCACATCATTACCTTACGAAACGTTGAACGAAAGCTAAACTAGCAAGTCAGACTTCTAAGAACACTAAATAGAGTACAATGGTACAGAATGATGCTTTGGAATTGCTCAACTCTCTGCATGGATGAGCATTTCACGTTTTTGTGCCATTCCAAACATAACTTGGTCTATTCGTATCGTTAACTCACGAAACGTTGGACGAAAGCTAAACTAGCAAGTCAGACTTCTAAGAACACTAAGTAGAGGACAACGGTCCACTTTGACGCTTTGAAATTGCTCAACTCTCGCCATAGACAAGTGTTTCACATTTCTGATCAATTCCAAACATAACTAGTTCTACTCGTATCGTTACATTACAAAACGTTGAACGAAAGCGAAACTAGCAAGTCGGACTTCTATGAACAATAAATGGAGTACAACGGTACACATTGATGCTTTGGAATTGCTCAACTCTCTCCATATACGAGCGTTTCATGTTTTTACGTAATTTCAAACATAACTTGGTCTATTCACATCGTTACCTTACGAAACATTGAACCAAAGCTAAACTAGCAATTCATACTTCTAAGAACACCAAATAGAGTACAATGGTACATATTAATGCTTTGGAATTGCTAAACTCTCCCCGTAAATGAGCATTTCACGTTTTTGTGCCATTTCAAACATAACTTGGTCTATTCGTACCGTCACCTTACGAAACGTTAAACGAAAGCTAAACTAGTAAGTCAAACTTCTAAAACACTAAATAGAGTACAACCAAATACATTGATGCTTTGGAATTGCTCAACTCTCTCCATAGATGAGCGTGTCACGTTTTTGTGCCATTTCAAACATAACTTCATCCACTCACAACGTTTGCCTTATGAAACGTTCAACGAAAGCTAAACTAGTAAGTCCAACTTCTAAGAACACTAAATAAAGTACAACGAAATACATTGGCGCTTTGAAATTGCTCAACTCTCGCCATAGACAAGGATTTCACATTTCTGAGCAATTCCAAATGTAACTTGTTCTACTCGCATCGTTACGTTACGAAATGTTGAACGAAAGCTAAACTAGCAATTCAGACATCTAAGAACACTAAATGGAGTACAATGGTACACATTGATGCTTTGGAATTGCTCATTTCTCTCCATAGATGAGCATTTCACGTTTTTGTGTAATTTCCAACATAACTTGGTCTATTCGCATTGTTACCTTACGAAACGTTGAACAAAAGCTAAACTAGCAAGTCAGACTTCTAAGAACACTAAATAGAGTACAACGGTACACGTTGATGCTTTGGAATTGCTCAACTCTCTCCATAGATGAGCATTTCACGTTTTTGTGCCATTTCAAACATAACTTGGTCCACTCGTATCGTTGCCTTACGAAATGTTGAAGGAAACCTAAACTAGCAAGTCAGACTTCTAGGAACACTAAATGAAGTACAATGGTACACATTGATGCTTTGGAATTGCTCAACTCTCTCCATAGATGAAAGTTTCACGTTTTTGTGCCATTCCAAGCATAACTTGGTCTATTCGCAACGTTACCTTACGACACGTCGAACAAAATCTAAACTGGCAAGTCAGATTGCTAAGAACACTAAATAGAGTACAACGGTACAAATTGATGCTTTGAAATCTCTCAACTATCTCCATGGATGAGCGTTTCACGTTTATGCGCCATTTCAAACGTAACTTGGTCCACTCGCATTGTTACCCTATGAAACGTTGCACGAAATCTAAACTGGCAAGTCAGATTGCTAAGAACACTAAATAGAGTACAACGGTACAAATTGATGCTTTGGAATCTCTCAACTATCTCCATAGATGAGCGTGTCACGTTTTTGTGCCATTTCAAACATAACTTCATCTACTCGCATCGTTTGCCTTATGAAATGTTGAACGAAAGCTAAACTAGTAAGTCCAGCATCTAAGAACACTAAATAGAGTAGAACGAAATACATTGACGCTTTGGAATTGCTCAACTCGCGATAGACAAGGATTTCACATTTCTGAGCAATTCCAAACGTAACTTGTTCTACTCGCATCGTTACGTTACGAAATGTTGAACGAAAGCTAAACTAGCAATTCAGACATCTAAGAACACTAAATGGAGTAGAACGGTACACATTGATACTTTGGAATTGCTCATTTCTCTTCATAGCTGAGCATTTCACGTTTTTGTGTAATTTCCAACATAACTTGGTCTATTCGCATTGTTACCTTACGAAACGTTGAACAAAAGCTAAACTAGCAAGTCAGACTTCTAAGAGCACTAAATAGAGTACAACGGTACACATTGATGCTTTGGAATTGCTCAACACTCTCCATAGATGAGCATTTCACGTTTTTGTGCCATTTCATACATAACTTTGTCCACTCGCATCGTTGCCTTTTGAAACGTTGAAGGAAACCTAAACTAGCAAGTCAGACTTCTAGGAACACTAAATGAAGTACAACGGTACACATTGATGCTTTGGAATTGCTCAACTCTCTCCATAGATGAACGCTTCAAGTTTTTGTGCCATTCCAAGCATAACTTGGTCTATTTGCAACGTTACCTTACGACACGTCGAACGAAATCTAAACTGGCAAGTCAGATTGCTAAGAACACTAAATAGAGTACAACGGTACAAATTGATGCTTTGGAATCTCTCAACTCTCTCCATAGATGAGCATTTCACGTTTATGCACCATTTCAAACATAACTTGGTCCACTCGCATCGTTACCCTATGAAACGTTGCACGAAACCTAAACTGGCAAGTCAGACTTCTAAGAACACTAAATGGAGTACAACGGTACACATTGATGCTTTGGAATTGCTGAACTCTCTCCATAGCTGAGCGTTTCACATTTTTGTGCCATTTCAAACATAACTTGGTCTATTCGAATCGGTACCATATGAAACGTTGAACGAAAGCTAAACTAGCAAGTCAGACTTCTAAGAACACTAAATGGAGAACAAAGGTCCACTTTGACACTTTCGAATTGCTCAACTCTCGCCATAGACAAGGATTTCACATTTCTGAGCAATTCACAACATAACTTGTTCTATTCGCATCGTTACCTTACGAAACGTTGAACGAAAGCTAAACTAGCAACTCAGACTTTTAAGAACGCTAAATGGAGTACAATGGTACATATTGGTGCTTTGGAATCTCTCAACTCTCTCCATAGTTGAGCGTTTCACGTTTATGCGCCATTTCAAACGTAACTTGGTCCACTCGCATCGTTACCCTATGAAACATTGAACGAAACCTAAACTAGCAAGTCAGATTTCTAACAACACTAAATGGAGTACAACGGTATGAATTGATGCTTTGGAATTGCTCAACTCTCCCCATAGATGAGCGTGTCACATTTTTGTGCCATTTGAAACATAACTTGGTTCACTCACATCGTTACCTTATGAAACGTTGACCGAAAGCTAAACTAGTAAGTCAAACTTCTAAGAACACTAAATGGAGTACAATGGTACACATTGGTGCTTTCGAATCTCTCAACTCTCTCCATGGATGAGCGATTGACGTTTATGCGCCATTTCAAACATAACTTAGTCCACTCGCATTGTTACCTTACGAAACGTTGAACGAAACCTAAACTAGCAAGTCAGACTTGTAAGAACACTAAATGGAGTACAACGGTACACATTGATGCTTTGTAATTGCTCAACTCTCTCCATAGATGAGCGTGTCATGTTTTTGTGCCATTGGAAACATAACTTGATCCACTCACATCGTTACCTGACGAAACGTTGAACGAAAGCTAAACTAGTAAGTCAAACTTCTAAGAACACTAAATAGAGTACAAAAAAATACATTGATGCTTTGGAATTTCACTACTCTCTCCATAGATGAACGTTTCGTGTTTTTGTGCCATTTCTAACATAACTTGGTCCACTCGCATCGTTACCTTACGAAACGTTGAACGAAACCTAAACTAGCAAGTCAGACTTCTAAGAACACTAAATAGAGGAGAATGGTCCACTTTGACGCTTTGGAATTGCTCAACTCTCTCCATAGATGAGCATTTCACATTTCTGAGCAATTCCAAACATAACTTGTTCTACTCGCGTCATTACGTTATGAAACGTTGAACGAATGCTACACTAGAAAGTCAGACTTCTAAGAACACTAAGCGGAGGACAACGATATTCATTGATGCTTTGAAAATGCTCAACGCTCTCCATATACGAGCGTTTATCCTTTTTGTGCAATTTTAAACTTAAGTTGGCCTGTTCGCATCATTACCTTATGAAACGTTGAACGAAAGCTAAACTAGCAAGTCAGACTTCTAAGAACACTAAATAGAGTACAATGGTACAGAACGATGCTTTGGAATTGCTCAACTCTCTACATGGATGAGCGTTTCACGTTTTTGTGCCATTCCAAACATAACTTGGTCTATACGTATCGTTACCTCACGAAACGTTGGACGAAAGCTAAACTAGCAAGTCAGACTTCTAAGAACACTAAGTAGAGGACAACGGTCCACTTTGACGCTTTGAAATTGCTCAACTCTCCCCATAGACAAGTGTTTCACATTTCTGATCAATTCCAAACATAACTAGTTCTACTCGTATCGTTACATTACAAAACGTTGAACGAAAGCGAAACTAGTAAGTCAGACTTCTAAGAACAATAAATGGAGTACAACGGTACACATTGATGCTTTGGAATTGCTCAACTCTCTCCATATACGAGCGTTTCACGTTTTTCTGCCATTTCAAACATAACTTGGTCTATTCGTACCGTCACCTGACGAAACGTTAAACGAAAGCTAAACTAGTAAGTTAAACTTCTAAAACACTAAATAGAGTACAACCAAATACATTGATGCTTTGGAATTGCTCAACTCTCTCCATAGATGAGCGTGTCACGTTTTTGTGCCATTTCAAACATAACTTCATCCACTCGCAACGTTTGCCTTATGAAACGTTCAACGAAAGCTAAACTAGTAAGTCCAACTTCTAAGAACACTAAATAGAGTACAACGAAATACATTGACGCTTTGAAATTGCTCAACTCTCGCCATAGACAAGGATTTCACATTTCTGAGCAATTCCAAACGTAACTTGTTCAACTCGCATCGTTACGTTACGAAATGTTGAACGAAAGCTAAACTACCATTTCAGACATCTAAGAACACTAAATGGAGTACAATGGTACACATTGATGCTTTGGAATTGCTCATTTCTCTCCATAGATGAGCATTTCACGTTTTTGTGTAATTTCCAACATAACTTGGTCTATTCGCATTGTTACCTTGCGAAACGTTGAACAAAAGCTAAACTAGCAAGTCAGACTTCTAAGAACACTAAATAGAGTACAACGGTACACATTGATGCTTTGGAATTGCTCGACTCTCTCCATAGATGAGCATTTCACGTTTTTGTGCCATTTCAAACATAACTTGGTCCACTCGTATCATTGCCTTATCAAACGTTGAAGGAAACCTAAACTAGCAAGTCAGACTTCTAGGAACACTAAATGAAGTACAATGGTACACATTGATGCTTTGGAATTGCTCAACTCTCTCCATAGACGAAAGTTTCACGTTTTTGTGCCATTCCAAGCATAACTTGGTCTATTCGCAACGTTACCTTACGACACGTCGAACGAAATCTAAACTGGCAAGTCAGATTGCTAAGAACACTAAATAGAGTACAATGGTACAAATTGATGCTTTGGAATCTCTCAACTCTCTCCATAGATGAGCGTTTCACGTTTATGCGCCATTTCAAACGTAACTTGGTCCACTCGCATCGTTACCCTATGAAACGTTGCACGAAACCTAAACTTGCAAGTCAGACTTCTAAGAACACTAAATGGAGTACAAAGGTACACATTGATGCTTTGGAATTGCTGAATTCTCTCCATAGCTGAGCGTTTCACTTTTTTGTGCCATTTCAAACATAACTTGGTCTATTCGCATCGGTACCTTATGAAACGTTGAACGAAAGCTAAACTAGCAAGTCGGACTTCTAAGAACACTAAATGGAGAACAAAGGTGCACTTTGACACTTTGGAATTGCTCAACTCTCGCCATTGACAAGGATTTCACATTTCTGAGCAATTCACAACATAGCTTGTTCTATTCGCATCGTTACCTTACGAAACGTTGAACGAAAGCTAAACTAGCAATTCGGACTTCTAAGAACGCTAAATGGAGTACAACGGTACACATTGATGCTTTGGAATCTCTCAACTCTCTCTATAGATGAGCGTTTCACGTTTATGCGCTATTTCAAACGTAACTTGGTCTTCTTGCAATGTTACCTTACGAAACGTTGAAAGAAACCTAAACCAGCAACTCAGACTTCTAAGAATACTAAATGGAGTACAATGGTACACAATGATGCTTTGTAATTGCTCAACCCTCTCCATAGATGAGCGTTTCACGTTTTTGTGCCATTTCTAACATAACTTGGTCGATTCACATCGTTACCTTATGACACGTTGAACGAAAGCTAAACTAGCAAGTCAGACCGCTAAGAACACTAGATGGAGTGCAACGGTACACATTGATGCTTTGGAATCTCTCAACTCTCTCCATAGATGAGCGTTTCACGTTTATGCGCCATTTCAAAAGTAACTTGGTCCACTCGCATCGTTACCCTATGAAACGTTGAACGAAACCTAAACTAGCAAGTCAGATTTCTAACAACACTAAATGAAGTACAACGGTACACATTGATGCTTTGGAGTTGCTCAACTCTCTCCATAGATGAGCGTGTCACATTTTTGTGCCTTTTGAAACATAACTTGGTCCACTCACACGTTACCTTACGAAACGTTGACCGAAAGCTAAACTAGTAAGTCAAACTTCTAAGAACACTAAATGGAGTACAATGGTACACATTGGTGCTTTCGAATCTCTCAACTCTCTCCATGGATGAGCGTTTGACGTTTATGCGCCATTTCAAACATAACTTGGTCCACTCGCATTGTTACCTTACGAAACGTTGAACGAAACCTAAACTAGCAAGTCAGACTTCTAAGAACACTAAATGGAGTACAGCGGTACACATTGATGCTTTGTAATTGCTTAACTCTCTCCATAGATGAGCGTGTCATGTTTTTGTGCCATTGGAAACATAACTTGATCCACTCACATCGTTACCTTACGAAACGTTGAACGAAAGCTAAACTAGTAAGTCAAACTTCTAAGAACACTAAATAGAGTACAAAAAAATACATTGATGCTTTGGAATTTCTCAACTCTCTCCATAGATGAGCGTTTCGCGTTTTTGTGCCATTTATAACATAACTTGGTCCACTCGCATCGTTACCTTACGAAACGTTGAACGAAACCTAACCTAGCAAGTCAGACTTCTAAGAACACTAAATAGAGGACAATGGTCCACTTTGACGCTTTGGAATTGCTTAACTCTCGCCATAGACAAGCATTTCACATTTCTGAGCAATTCCAAACATAACTTGCTCTACTCGCGTCATTACGTTATGAAACGTTGAACGAATGCTACACTAGAACGTCAGTACAACGATACACATTGATGCTTTGAAAATGCTCAACTTTCTCCATATACAAGCGTTTATCCTTTTTGTGCAATTTTAAACTTAAGTTGGTCTGTTCGCATCATTACCTTACGAAACATTGAACGAAAGCTAAACTAGCAAGTCAGACTTCTAAGAACACTAAATAGAGTACAATGGTACAGAATGATGCTTTGGAATTGCTCAACTATCGCCATAGACAAGGATTGCACATTTCTGAGCAATTCCAAACATAACTTGCTCTATTCGTATCGTTACCTTACGAAACGTTGGACGAAAGCTAAACTAGCAAGTCAGACTTCTAAGAACACTAAATAGAGGACAACAGTCCACTTTGACGCTTTCAAATTGCTCAACTATCGCCATAGACAAGGATTGCACATTTCTGAGCAATTCCAAACATAACTTGCTCTATTCGCATCGTTACCTTACGAAAGGTTGAACGAAAGCTAAACTAGCAATTTAGAGTTTCAAGAACGCTAAATGGAGTACAACGGTACACATTGATGCTTTGGAATCTCTCAACTCTCTCCGTAGATGAGCGTTTCACGTTTATGCTCCATTTCAAACGTAACTTGGTCCACTCGCATCGTTACCTTATGAAACGTTTCACGAAACCTAAACTAGCAAGTCAGACTTCTAAGAACACTAAATGGAGTACAATGGTACACAATGATGCTTTGTAATTGCTCAACCCTCTCCATAGATGAGCGTTTCACGTTTTTGTGCCATTTCTAACATAACTTGGTCGATTTGCATCGTTGCCTTACGACACGTTGAACGAAAGCTAAACTAGCAAGTCAGACCGCTAAGAACACTAAATAGAGTACAACGGTACACATTGATGCTTTGAAATCTCTCAATTCTCTCCATAGATGAGCGTTTCACGTTTATGTGCCATTTCAAACGTAACTTGGTCCACTCGCATCGTTACCCTATGAAACGTTGAACGAAACCTAAACTAGCAAGTCAGATTTCTAACAACACTAAATGGAGTACAACGGTACACATTGATGCTTTGGAATTGCTCAACTCTCTCCATAGATGAGCGTGTCACATTTTTGTGCCTTTTGAAACATAACTTGGTCCACTCACATCGTTACCTTACGAAACGTTGACCGAAAGCTAAACTAGTAAGTCAAACTTCTAAGAACACTAAATGGAGTACAATGGTACACATTGGTGCTTTGGAATCTCTCAACTCTCTCCATGGATGAGCGTTTCACGTTTATGCGCCATTTCAAACATAACTTGGTCTATTCGCATCGGTACCTTATGAAACGTTGAACGAAAGCTAAACTAGCAAGTCAGACTTCTAAGAATACTAAATGGAGAACAAAGGTCCAGTTTGACACTTTGGAATTGCTCAACTCTCGCCATAGACAAGGATTTCACATTTCTGAGCAATTCCAAAAATAACTTGTTCTATTCGCATTGTTACCTTACGAAACGTTGAACGAAAGCTAAACTAGCAATTTAGACTTTCAAGAACGCTAAATGGAGTACAACGGTACACATTGATGCTTCGGAATCTCTCAACTCTCTCCATAGATGAGCGTTTCACGTTTATGCGCCATTTCAAACGTAACTTGTGTTGGACAGGAATTTTATTCTAGGGTATAAAGAACACTGTCTATTCCATCTGCAACAGATCCAAGTTGTACTGTGATCTCAGTGATTGCTTCGTGCAATTTATCTGGGTCATGAGTACTTGCTTGTCTGCCCCATGACATATATCGAACACCTTGTATGGCATACCTTGAAACCATAAGTTGCCTTTTGTAGTCTTGAACTTTGTCGGTTGCTTTTTAAGTCTCCTTTTGGTTTCCATCAAAGCTTCTTGTAGAGATTCGATGGTTTTCTGGGGATCGTCCTCGTATACGTCTTCCCTTATAGGGGAGAGGTTGAATCTGGGATCATCTCCACCTTCTTCTTCTTTAGAAGTAGAACCTTCATCAGTTCTAGACCTTTTTGCAGGTGGAGAGTTAGGAGTATCCATCCTTGAAGATTTCTTGAGGAAGATATTGGTTTATGCTGATTCTTAGTTTTGAATATTTATACGAATGGAATATGAAGGAAGTGTTGGACTAAGACTCAGTGTCTAGGTCAACATTGTGTTTTTGATGATTGTGTATGATTGTATACTAAAATGTGTGTGAGCATGCTTGACTTGAACATATCCTAAAATGCTAGAAAACATGCTTAAATGGTTACTTGGTTAATTGTTTAATATCTTAATTGTGCATATACAAATGAAGGCTTATGTATATCTCTATGTGAATTTGGTATCTATATATTTTTGAGATAGTGCTGGAAATTAAGTTTTGGAAACAAACATACATGGACAAAGTTAGGGCATTAATCTTCTAATGATCATAATTTATCTTACTTAGGTCCAAATGACTTGAAACTTGAACCACATGCACATGAAGGTCTAATATATGTTCTAGGACTATAATCATGATAAATTAAGTGCATCACATATATATTTGGTCATATGCTTAAATTCCGCCAAAACTAGGTTTTACCTAATTTTGTGCATATGTGTTCTTTGTGAACGTGGTGAACCAAATGAACTCCGATTTAAATGAAATTTCGTGTGCATCTTAGTTTCATCACTATGAACATATTTGATTTAGTAAAGTTCAAGAGAAAAGGTCATTTACACAGAGTTTGCAAAATGACTTTGAATTTACACTTAGAATTTATCGGTTTCACTATTAGTGATCTAATTGCTTGGTTGAGTGACCAAACGATTTCCGATTGTTATGAAATTTTACCTGGACATTCTAATACATATAAAATGATTTATCATGCAGTAATATGAATTTTCTGGGTTGTTTTTCTAATGTAATTAACTTATGCGCTCCATATGAAGCTCTTTGAGTTTACATGCAATTGGGGAGTTCTACCTCCTATTTCTTTGTAGGTTAATCATCATTGTGGTCTCATATGACTCAGAATTCAGTATGAGCTTGGATCTCTAGAAAACCAAGAAAAACCTATGTTCATCAACCTTCCACTAAGGCATTTTGATTGATGATTGGAACTAGCCTTAGGGCTATATAATATGGATATATTGGTGCTGCCAAATTCAGAGTTTGAAGTCAAGATTGGAGGGGCATGTTTGGTCACGTGAAGGATCTCTTATCTTCATCAAACAAGATCTTGCACATGCTTCCTTTATTGAGGTCAATGATCAGATTTTTGTGAGAAGACAATTGATGAAGCTAAAGGACAAATGCAATGGTTGAAATTTGTAAGAGATGAGAAAGTATATTTTGCAACTAGACAAGACTTAGATTATGAAGATATTCTTGAAGACTACAAGCCCCAATGGTACACTAATCTATGGCTGAGATTGAATTGTTTTGAATTATGAATAGATCAGATTACAACAAGACTTGAAGGGTTAAGATGACCATTTAAAAGGTGAATCCAATGGTTGTGCATAAGACCATATTCTTGCTTGCAATTTTTGACTTAAAAGAAGATCTTACTTGATTTTTGGAGTCAAAGATGGTTGCAAGTTGCTACACATTTTGTAGGAAATCATTGGAGATACCAAGGCCAAGATTTGGTGTAAGTTTGATCAAATGGTCAAAGATGACAAAATTGTTGGAGATACCAAGGTCAAGATTTGGTGTAAGTTTGATCAAATTGTCAAAGATGGCTGCAAGTGCACATGACAACTCAAATCTTGGAAAGCTAGACTTGGAAAATAATGCAAGTGCAACGGCTACATATTGTAAGGTCAAGATTTAATGATCTATTCATTAAATGGCCAAGATTTGCACATGTAATTGAAGGTCGAGATTTGAAGATGGAAAAAGATCCAATGGTGGAAATCACAAGAGCTTGGTAAATTATAAAGAGGGGTTCTTCCTCATTCCAACTTGGAGAAGCCAAAATTACATTGAAGAAATTCTTGTTCTCAAAGCTTCCAAGCTAGTTTGTGCCATTGAATCCAAGCTTCTACCCAAGCCACTCTAAAGGCTTCCTCACTATTTTGCTTTTGCAAAGAGGGAGTGCTTCTCATTTGGCTTCTTATTTTCAGATTCGAAAATCCTCATTATTCTTCATTTTCTATCCAACCCGTGAGGTGATATTGTGATTCTTGAGTGTTCCTCAACCCCATTTGCTTAGTGCAAACCTTGAGTGAACCATTTATACCGAACACTTGTAAAAGTCCCTTCATTGGGCAAAAACCTTGTTGAGGTTGAGTTTAAGGGAGTGCTTGAAACCCTTGGTTGTAAAGTTTGAAGATTATCTTGAAATCTTCAGTTTTAAGGGTGACCTAAAAACCCTTGTGAGTTTTGTGGAGCTCTTGAGAAAACCACATCCTTAGTGGAGGTTGGAAAATCCTAGGTTGGTGAACCTAGGTAGTAGATGTAGGAGAAGAGTCTCCAAACTACTATAAATTGCTGTGTGGACTTTCTTGATTGCATTGCTTGCTTCTTGATTGATTAAGTGTTTTGATTGCAGAATTTTCTGAACCACTAGTCTGTCCGTGCACTGTTCACATAGCTAAACTTTGAATTTTAATCTGAATTTTTGATATAGTATTCATTAGGTTGTTGTGATACTGCATACCAAATTTCATTGAATTCTGACTTGATTTGCTAGGTGAAATTTGAGTTGTAAAATCTGTGTGCAGTGCGTTATTTAAAAAAATCTGTTTTTGCAATTCCTTGATTATTTGATAATTGATCATTCACCATATTGTATCACGTCTTGCATTGAAATGAATATTGATTAAGATAATCATTAGAGTCCAAATTTGTGTGCTAATTGTTAATTGACATTGATTTCCTTTTAAATTATAAAAAGAGATTCCTATCGGAATTTGGGGACACAATTCACCCCCCTCTTGTGTTAAGTACGATCCATCAACTTGGTCCACTT
Source organism: Tripterygium wilfordii (assembly GCF_013401445.1). Lineage (NCBI taxonomy): Eukaryota > Viridiplantae > Streptophyta > Magnoliopsida > Celastrales > Celastraceae > Tripterygium > Tripterygium wilfordii. The sequence continues at coordinate 8,256,132 of NC_052248.1, forward strand.
GCATCGTTACCTTACGAAACGTTGAACGAAACCTAAACCAGGAAGTCAAACTTCTAAGAACACTAAATGGAGTACAATGGTACACATTGAGGCTTTGTAATTGGTCAACCCTCCCCATAGATGAGCGTTTCACGTTTTTGTACAATTTCTAACATAACTTGGTCGATTCGCATCGTTACCTTCTGACCCGTTGAACGAAAGCTAAAGTAGCAAGTCAGACCGCTAAGAACACTAAATAGAGTACAACGGTACACATTGATGCTTTGGAATTGCTCAACTCTCTCCATAGATGAGCGTGTCACATTTTTGTGCCATTTGAAACATAACTTGGTCCACTCACATCGTTACCTTACGAAACGTTGACCGAAAGCTAAACTAGTAAGTCAAACTTCTAAGAACACTAAATGGAGTACAATGGTACACATTGGTGCTTTGGAATCTCTCAACTCTCTCCATGGATGAGCGTTTCACGTTTATGCGCCATTTCAAACGTAACTTGGTCCACTCGCATCGTTACCCTATGAAACGTTGAACGAAACCTAAACTAGCAAGTCAGATTTCTAAGAACACTAAATGGAGTACAATGGTACACATTGATGCTTTGTAATTGCTCAACTCTCTCCATACATGAGCGTGTCATGTTTTTGTGCCATCGGAAACATAACTTGATCCACTCACATCGTTACCTTACGAAACATTGCACGAAAGCTAAACTAGTAAGTCAAACTTCTAAGAACACTAAATAGAGTACAAAAAAATACATTGATGCTTTGGAATTTCTCAACTCTCTCCATAGAAGAGCGTTTTGCGTTTTTGTGCCATTTCTAACATAACTTGGTCCACTCGCATCGTTACCTTACGAAACGTTGAACGAAACCTAAACTAGCAAGTCAGACTTCTAAGAACACTAAATAGAGGACAATGGTCCACTTTGACGCTTTGGAATTGCTCAACTCTTGCCATAGACAAGCATTTCACATTTCTGAGCAATTCCAAACATAACTTGTTCTACTCGCGTCATTATGTTATGAAACGTTGAACGAATGCTACACTAGAAAGTCAGACTTCTAAGAACACTAAGAGGAGTACAACGATACACATTGATGCTTTGAAAATGCTCAACTCTCTCCATATATGAGCGTTTATCCTTTTTGTGCAATTTTAAACTTAAGTTGGTCTGTTCGCATCATTACCTTACGAAACGTTGAACGAAAGCTAAACTAGCAACTCAGACTTCTAAGAACACTAAATAGAGTACAATGGCACAGAATGATGCTTTGGAATTGCTCAACTCTCTCCATAGATGAGCGTTTCACGTTTTTGTGCCATTCCAAACATAACTTGGTCTATTCATATCGTTACCTTACGAAACGTTGGACGAAAGCTAAACTAGCAAGTCAGACTTCTAAGAACACTAAATAGAGGACAACGGTCCACTTTGACGCTTTGAAATTGCTCAACTCTCTCCATATACGAGCGTTTCATGTTTTTGTGCCATTTCAAACATAACTTGGTCCACTCGCATCGTTACTTTACGAAACGTTGAACGAAACCTAAACTAGCAAGTCAGACTTCTAAGAACACTAAATAGAGTGCAACGGTACACATTGATGCTTTGGAATTGCTCAACTCTCTCCATAGATGAGCGTTTCACATTTTTGTGCGATTTCAAACATAACTTGGTCCACTCGCATCGTTACCCTACCAAACATTGAACGAAAGCTAAACTAGCAAGTCAGACTTCTAAGAACACTAAATGGAGGACAAAGGTCCACTTTGACGCTTTGGAATTGCTCAACTCTCGCCATAGACAAGGATTTCACATTTTTGAGCAATTCCAAACGTAACTTGTTCTACTCGCATCGTTACATTACGAAACGTTGCACGAAAGCTAAACTAGCAATTCAGACTTCTAAGAACACTAAATGGAGTACAACGGTACACATTGATGCTTTGGAATTGCTCATTTCTCTCTATAGATGAGCATTTCACATTTTTGTGCAATTTCCAACCTAACTTGGTCTATTCGCATTGTTACCTTACGAAACGTTGAACAAAAGCTAAACTAGCAAGTCAGACTTCTAAGAACACTAAATAGTGTACAACGGTACACATTGATGCTTTGGAATTGCTCAACTCTCTCCATAGATGAGCATTTCACGTTTTTGTGCCATTTCAAACATAACTTGGTCCACTCGCATCGTTACCTTACGAAACGTCGAACGAAATCTAAGCTAGCAAGTCAAACTTCTAAGAACACTAAATGAAGTACAATGGTACACATTGATGCTTTAGAATTGCTCAACTCTCTCCATAGATGAACGTTTCACGTTTTTGTGCCATTCCAAGCATAACTTGGTCTATTCGCAACGTTACCTTATGACACGTCGAACGAAATCTAAACTAGCAAGTCAGATTGCTAAGAACACTAAATAGAGTACAACAATACATATTGATGTTTTGGAATTGCTTAACTCTCTTCATAGATGAGCGTTTCACGTTTTTGTGCCATTTCAAAGATAACTTTGTCCACTCGCATCGTTACCTTACGAAATGTTGAACAAAGACTAAACTAGCAAGTTAGACTTTTAAGAACAGTAAATGGAGTACAATGGTACACATTGATGCTTTGGAATTGCTCAACTCTCTCCATAGATGAGCTTGTCACGTTTTTGTGCCATTTGAAACAAAACTTTGTCCACTCGTATTGTTACCTTACGAAACGTTGAACGAAAGCTAAACTAGTAAGTCAAACTTCTAAGAACACTGAATAGAGTACAACAAACTACATTGATGCTTTGGAATTGCTCAACTCTCTCCATAGATGAGCGTTTCACGTTTTTGTGCCATTTAAAACATAACTTGGTCCACTCGCATAGTTACCTTATGAAACGTTGAACGAACCTAAACTAGCAAGTCAGACTTCTAAGAACACGAAATAGAGTAGAACGGTACACATTAATGCTTTGGAATTGCTCAACTCTCTCCATAGATGAGCGTTTCACGTTTTTGTCCCATTTCAAACATAACTTGGTCCTCTCGCATCGTTACCTTACGAAACGTTGAACGAAACCTAAACTAGCAAGTCAGATTTCTAGGAACACTAAATGGAGTACAACGGTACACATTGATGCTTTGGAATTGCTCAACTCTCTCCATAGATGAGCGTTTCACGTTTTTGTGCCATTTCAAACATAACTTGGTCCACTCGCATAGTTACATTACGAAACGTTGAACGAAACCTAAACTAGCAAGTCAAACTTCTAAGAACACTAAATAGAGTAGAACGGTACAGATTAATGCTTTGGACTTGCTCAACTCTCTCCATCGATGAGCATTTCACATTTTTGTCCCATTTCAAACATAACTTGGTCCTCTCGCATCGTTACCTTATGAAACAGTGAATGAAAGCTAAACTAGCAAGTTAGACATCTAAGAACACTAAATAGAGCACAATGGTCCACTTTGACGCTTTGGAATTGCTCGACTCTCGCCGTAGACAAGCATTTCACATTTCTGAGCAATTCAAAACATAACTTGTTCTACTCGCATCGTTACCTTACGAAACGTTGAATGAAAGCTAAACTAGAAAGTCAGACTTCTAAGAACACTAAATAGAGGACAACGGTCCACTTTGACGCTTTGGAATTGCTCGACTCTCGCCATAGACAAGCATTTCACATTTCTGAGGAATTCCAAACATAACTTGTTCTACATGCATCGTTATATTAGGAAACGTTGAACGAAAGCTACACTAGCAAGTCAGAATTCTAAGAACACTAAATGGAGTAAAATGATACACATTGATGTTTTGGAAATGCTCAAATCTCTCCATATACGAGCGTTTCTCCTTTTTGTGCAATTTTAAACTTAACTTGGTCTATTCGCATCGTTACCTTATGAAACGTTGATAGAAAGCTAAACTAGCAAGTCAGTCTGCTAAGAACACTAAATAGAGTACAATGATATAGATTGATGCTTTGGAATTGCTCAACTCTCTCCATAGATGAGCATTTCACGTTTTTGTGCCATTTCAAACATAAGTTGGTCTTTCGTATCGTTACCTGACGAAACGTTGAACGAAAGCTAAACTAGTAGGTAAGACTTCTAAGAACACTAAATAGAGGACAACGGCCCACTTTGACGCTTTAGAATTGCTCAACTCTCGCCATAGACAAGCATTTCACATTTCTGAGCAATTCCAAACATAACTTGTTCTACTCGCATCGATACGTTACGAAAGGTTGAACGAAAGCTAAACTAGCAATTCAGACTTCTAAGAACACTAAATGGAGTACAACGGTACACATTGATGCTTTGGAATTGCTCATTTCTCTGCATATACGAGCGTTTCTTGTTTTTGTCCAATTTCAAACATAACTTGGTGTATCCGCATCGTTAGCTTACGAAACGTTGAACGAAAGCTAAACTAGCAAGTCAAACTTCAACACTAAATAGAGTACAATGGTACAAATTGATGCTTTGGAATTGCTCAATTCTCTCCATAGATGAGCGTTTCAACTTTTAGTACCATTACAAAAATAACTTGGTCTATTCGTATCGTTACCTTACAAAACGTTGAACGAAAGCTAAACTAGTAAGTAAGACTTCTAAGAATACTAAATTGAGTGCAACGAAATACATTGATGCTTTGGAATTGCTCAACTCTCTCCACAGATGAGCGTTTCACGTTTTTGTGCCATTCCAAACATAATTTGGTCCACTTGCATCGTTACCTTACGAAACGTTGAACGAAACCCAAACTACCAAGTCAGACTTCTAAGAACACTAAATGGAGTACAACGGTACACATTGATGCTTTCGAATTGCTCAACTCTCTTCATAGATGAGCGTTTCACATTTTTCTGCCTTTTCAAACATAACTTGGTCTATTCGCATCGTTACCTTACGAAACGTTGCACGAAAGCTAAACTAGCAAGTCAGACTTCTAAGAACTCTAAATAGAGGACAACGGTCCACTTTGATGATTTGGAATTGCTCAACTCTCGCCATAGACAAGCATTTCACATTTCTGAGCAATTCCAAACATAACTTGTTCTACTCGGATCGTTACGTTATGAAACATTGAACGAAAGCTACACTAGCAAGTCAGGATTCTAAGAACACTAAATGGAGTACAACAGTACACATTGATGCTTTGGAAATGCTCAACTCTCTTCATATACGAGCGTTTCTCATTTTTGTGCAATTCCAAACATAACTTGGTCTATTCGCATCGTTACCTTACGAAACGTTAAACGAAACCTAAACTACCAAGTCAGACTTCTAAGAACACTAAAAGGAGTACAACAGTACACATTGAGTCTTTTGAATTGCTCAACTCTCTCCATAGATGAGCGTTTCACATTTTTGTTAAATTTCAAACATAACTTGGTCTATTCGCATTGTTACCATATGAAACGTTGAACGAAACCTAAACTAGCAAGTCAGACTTCTAAGAACACTAAATGGAGTACAACGGTACACATTGATGCAAGGGAATTGCTCAACTCTCTCCATAGATGAGCGTGTCACGTTTTTATGCCATTTGAAACATAAAACATAACTTGGTCCACTCACAACGATACCTTATGAAACGTTGAACGAAAGCTAAACTAGTAAGTCAAACTTCTAAGAACACTAAATAGAGTACAACCAAATACATTGATGCTATGGAATTGCTCAACTCTCTCCATAGATGAGCGTTTCACGTTTTTGTGCCATTTCAAACATAACATGGTCCATTTGCATCGTTACCTTACGAAAAATTGAACGAAACCTAAACTAGCAGGTCACACTTCTAAGAACACGAAATGGAGTACAACGTACACATTGATGCTTTGGAATTGCTCAACTCTCTCCATAGATGAGCGTTTCACATTTTTGTGCCATTTCAAACATAACTTGGTCAACTAGCATCGTTACCTTACGAAACGTTGAACGAAAGCTAAACTAGCAAGTCAAACTTCTAAGAACACTAAATGGAGAACAAAGGTCCACTTTGACGCTTTAGAATTGCTCAACTCTCGCCATAGACAAGGATTTCACATTTCTGACCAATTCCAAACATAACTTGTTCTACTAGCCGCGTTACGTTACGAAACGTTGAATGAAAGCTAAACTAGTAATTCAGACTTTCAAGAACACTAAATGGAGTATAACGGTACACATTGATGCATTGGAATTGCTCATTTCTCTCCATATACGAGCGTTTCTCGTTTCTGTGCTATTTCAAACATAACTTGGTCTATTCGCATTGTTACCTTACGAAACGTTGAATGAAAGCTAAACTAGCTAGTCAGACTTCTAAGAACACTAAATAGAGTACAATGGTACACATTGATGCTCTGGAATTCCTCAACTCTCTCCAAAGACAAGTACTTCACGTTTTTGTGCCATTTCAAGCATAACTTGGTCCACTCGCATCGATACCTTACGAAACGTTGAACGAACCCTAAACTAGCAAGTCAGACTTCTAAGAACACTAAATGGAGTACAACGGTACACATTGATGCTTTGGAATTGCTCAACTCTCTCCATAGATGAGCGTTTCATATTTTTGTGCCTTTTCAAACATAACTTGGTCTATTAGCATCTTTATCGTACGAAACGTTGAACGAAAGCTAAACTAGCAAGTCAGACTTCTAAGAACACTAAATGGAGAATAAAGGTCCACTTTGACGCTTTGGAATTGCTCAACTCTCGCCATAGAAAGGGATTTCACATTTCTAAGCAATTCCAAACATAACTTGTTCTACTCGTATTGTTACATCACGAAACGTTGAACGAAAGCTAAATTGGCAATTCAGACTTCTAAGAACACTAATTGGAGTAGAACGGTACACATTGATGCTTTGCATTTGCTCATTTCTCTTCATATACGAGTGTTTCCCGTTTTTGTGCAATTTCAAACATAACTTGGTCTATTCGCATTGTTACCTTACGAAACGTTGAACGAAAGCTAAACTAGCAAGTCAGACTTCTAAGAACACTAAATAGAGTACAATGGTACACATTTATGCTCTCGAATTGCTCAACTCTCTCCGTAGACAAGCATTTCACGTTTTTGTGCCATTTCAAACATAATTTGGTCCACTCGCATCGTTACCTTATGAAACGTTGAACGAAACCTAAACTAGCAAGTCAGACTTCTAAGAACACTAAATGGAGTACAATGGTACACAATGATGCTTTGGAATTGCTCAACTCTCTCCATAGATGAGCGTTTCATGCTTTTGTGCCATTTCAAACATAACTTGGTGCATTCACATCGTTACCTTATTACACATTCAACGAAAGCTAAACTAGCGAGTCAGACTGCTAAGAACACTAAATAGAGTACAATGGTCCACATTGATGCTTTGGAATCTCTTAACTCTCTCAATGGATGAGCGTTTCACGTTTATGCGCCATTTCAAACATAACTTGGTCCACTCGCATCGTTACCTTACGAAACGTTGAACGAAACCTAAACTAGCAAGTCAGACTTCTAAGAACACTAAATGGAGTACAACGGTACACAGTGATGCTTTGGAATTGCTCAACTCTCTCCATAGATGAGCGTCTCACGTTTTTGTGACATTTGAAACATAACTTGGTCCACTCACGTCATTACCTTACGAAACGTTGAACGAAAGCTAAACTAGTAAGTCAAACCTCTAAGAACACTAAATAGAGTACAACAAAATACATTGATGCTATGGAATTGTTCAACTCTCTCCATAGATGAGCGTTTGACGTTTTTGTGCCATTTCAAACATAACTTGGTCCACTCGCATCGTTACCTTACGAAACGTTGAACGAAAGCTAAATTAGCAAGTCATACTGCTAAGGACACTAAATAGAGTACAACGGTACATATTGATGCTTGGGAATCCCTCAATTCTCTCCATAGATGAGCGTTTCACGTTTATGCGCCATTTCAAACGTAACTTGGTCCACTCACATCGTTACCTTACGAAACGTTGAACGAAAGCTAAACTAGCAGGTCAGACTGCTAAGAACACTAAAGAGAGCACAACGGTACACATTGATGCTTTGGAATTGCTCAACTCTCTCCATAGACAAGCATTTCACGTTTTTGAGCCATTTCGAACATAACTTGGTCCACTCACATCGTTACCTTACGAATCGTTGAACGAAACCTAAACTTGCAAGTCATACCTCTAAGAACACTAAATGGAGTACAATGGTACACATTGATGCTTTGGAATTGCTCAACCCTCCCCATAGACGAGCGTTTCACGTTTTTGTGCCATTTCAAACATAACTTGGTGTATTCGCATCGTTAACTTACGACACGTTGAACGAAAGCTAAACTAGCAAGTCAGACTGCTAAGAACACTAAATAGAGTACAACGGTACACATTCATGCTTTGGAATTGCTCAACTCTCTCCATAGACAAGCATTTCACGTTTTTGAGCCGTTTCAAACATAACTTGGTCCACTCACATCGTTACCTTAGGAAACGTTGAAGGAAACCTAAACTAGCAAGTCAGACTTCTAAGAACACTAAATGGAGTACAATGGTACACATTGATGCTTTGGAATTGCTCAACCCTCTCCATTGATAAGCGTTTCAGGTTTTTGTGCCATTTCACTCATAACTTGGTCTATTCGCATCGTTGCCTTAGGACACGTTGAACGAAAGCTAAACTAGCAAGTCAGACTGCTAAGAACACTAACTAGAGTACAACGGTACACATTGATGCTTTTGAATCTCTCAACTCTCTCCATAGATGAGCGTGTCTAGTTTATGCACCATTTCAAACGTAACTTGGTCCACTCGCATCGTTACCTTCTGAAACGTTGAACGAAACCTAAACTAGCAAGTCAGACTTCAAAGAACACTAAATAGAGTACTACACATTGGTGCTTTGGAATTGCTCAACGCTCTCCATAGATGAGCGTTTCACATTTTTTTGCCATTTCAAACATAACCTGGTCTATTCGCACCGTTACCTTACGACCCGTTGAACGAAAGCTAAATTAGCAAATCGGACTACTAAGAACACTAAATAGAGTACAGCGGTATACGTTGATGCTTTGGAATCTCTCAACTCTCTCCATAGATGAGCGTTTCACGTTCATGTGCCATTTCAAACGTAACTTGGTCCACTCGCATCGTTAGCTTATGAAACGTTGAACGAAATCTAAACTAGCAAGTCAAACTGCTAAGAACACTAAATAGAGTAAAACGATGCACATTAATGCTTTGGAATTGCTAAACTCTCTCCATAGACAAGCATTTCATGTTTTTGTGCCATTTCAAACATAACTTGGTCCACTCGCATCGTTACCTTATGAAACTTTGAACGAAACCTAAACTAGCAAGTCAGACTTCTAAGAACACTAAATCACTAAATGGAGTACAATGGTACACATTGATGCTTTGGAATTGGTCGACCCTCTCCTTAGATGAGCGTTTCACATTTTTATGCGATTTCAAACATAACTTGGTCTATTCGCAACGTTACCTTACGACACGTTGAACGAAAGCTAAACTAGAAAATCAGACTGCTAAGAACACTAAATAGAGTACAGCGGTTGATGCTTTGGAATCTCTCAACTCTCTCCATAGATGAGCGTTTCACGTTTATGCGCCATTCCAAACTTAACTTGGTCCACTTGCATCGTTACCTTACGAAACGTTGAACGAAAGCTAAACTAGTAGGTCAAACTTCTAAGAACACTAAATAGAGTACAAAAAAATACATTGATGCTATGGAATTGCTCAACTCTCTCCATAGATGAGTGTTTCATTTTTTTTTGCCATTTCAAACATAACTTGGTCCACTCGCATCGTTACCTTACAAAACGTTGAACGAAACCTAAACTAGCAAGTCAGACTTCTAAGAACACTAAATGGAGTACAATAGTACACATTGATGCATTGGAATTGCTCAACTCTCTCCATAGATGAGCATGTCATGTTTTTGCGCCATTTGAAACATGACTTGGTCTACTCACATCGTTACCTTACGAAACGTTGAACGAAACCTTAACTAGCAAGTCAGACTTCTTAGAACACTAAATGGAGGACAACAGTACAGATTGATGCTTTGGAATTGCTCAACTCTCTCCATAGATGAGCGTTTCACATTTTCGTGCCATTTCAAACATAACTTGGTCTATTCGCATTGTTACCTTATGAAACATTGAACGAAAGCTAAACTAGCAAGTCAGACTTCTAAGAACACTAAATAGAGTACAATGGTACACATTGATGCTTTGGAATTGCTCAACTCCCTCCATAGATGAGCGTTTCACATTTTTATGCCATTTCAAACATAACTTGGTCTATTCACATCGTTACCTTATAGCACGTTACACGAAAGCTAAAATAGCAAGTCAGACTGCTAAGAACACTAAATAGAGTACAACGGTAGACATTGATGCTTTGGAATCTCTCAACTCTCTCCATAGATGAGCGTTTCACATGTATACATAATTTCAATCGTAACTTGGTCCACTCGCGTCGTTACCTTATGAAATGTTGAACGAAACCTAAACAAGCAAGTCTGACTTCTAAGAACACTAAATGGAGTACAATGGTACACATTGATGCTTTGGAATTGCTCAACTCTCTTCATAGATGAGCGTTTCACTTTTTCTGCCATTTCAAACATAACTTGGTCTATTCGCATCGTTACCATACGACACGTTCAACGAAAGCCAAACTAGCAAGTCAGACTTCTAAGAACACTAAACGGAGTACAACGGTACACGTTGATGCTTTGGAATTGCTCAACTCTCTCCATAGATAAGCATGTCATGTTTTTGTGCCATTTCAAACATAGCTCGGTCCTTTCGCATCGTTACCTTACGAAACATTGAACAAAACCAAAACTAGCAAGTCAATGGTCCACTTTGCCACTTCAGAATTGCTGAACTCTCGCCATAGACAAGCATTTCAAATTTCTGAGCAATTCCAAATATAACTTGTTCTACTCGCGTCATTACGTTATGAAACGTTGAACGAATGCTACACTAGCAAGTCAAACTGCTAAGAACAATAAATGGAGTACAACGTTACACATTGATGCTTTGGAATTGCTCAACTCTCGCCATAGACAAGCATTTCACATTTCTAATCAATTCCAAACATAACTTGTTCTACTCGCATCGTTACGTTATGAAACGTTGAACGAAAGCTAAATTAGCAAGTCAAACTGCTAAGAACAATAAATGGAGTACAACGGTACACATTGATGCTTTGGAATTGCTCAACTCTCTCCATATACGAGCGTTTCTTATTTCTACGTAACTTCAAACATAACTTGATCTATTTGCATCATTCCTTACGAAACGTTGAACGAAAGCTAAACCAGTAATTCAGACTTCTAAGAACACCAAATAGATTACAATGGTACAGATTAATGCTTTGGAATTGCTAAACTCTCTCCATAAATGAGCGTTTCACGTTTTTGTGCCATTTCAAACATAACTTGGTCAATTCGTACCGTAACGTCACCTTACGAAACGTTCAACGAAAGCTAAACAAGTAAGTCTAACTTCTAAGAACACTAAATAGAGTACAATGAAATACATTGATGCCTTGAAATTGCTCAACTCTCTACATAGATGAGCGTTTCACGTTTTTGTGCCATTTCAAACGTAACTTGGTCCACTCGCATCGTTACCTTATGAAACGTTGAACGAAACCAAAACTAGCAAGTCAGACTTCTAAGAACACTAAATAGAGTACAGCGGTATACGTTGATGCTTTGGAATCTCTCAACTCTCTCCATAGATGAGCGTTTCACGTTCATGTGCCATTTCAAACGTAACTTGGTCCACTCGCATCGTTAGCTTATGAAACGTTGAACGAAATCTAAACTAGCAAGTCAAACTGCTAAGAACACTAAATAGAGTAAAACGATGCACATTAATGCTTTGGAATTGCTAAACTCTCTCCATAGACAAGCATTTCATGTTTTTGTGCCATTTCAAACATAACTTGGTCCACTCGCATCGTTACCTTATGAAACTTTGAACGAAACCTAAACTAGCAAGTCAGACTTCTAAGAACACTAAATCACTAAATGGAGTACAATGGTACACATTGATGCTTTGGAATTGGTCGACCCTCTCCTTAGATGAGCGTTTCACATTTTTATGCGATTTCAAACATAACTTGGTCTATTCGCAACGTTACCTTACGACACGTTGAACGAAAACTAAACTAGAAAATCAGACTGCTAAGAACACTAAATAGAGTACAGCGGTTGATGCTTTGGAATCTCTCAACTCTCTCCATAGATGAGCGTTTCACGTTTATGCGCCATTCCAAACTTAACTTGGTCCACTTGCATCGTTACCTTACGAAACGTTGAACGAAAGCTAAACTAGTAGGTCAAACTTCTAAGAACACTAAATAGAGTACAAAAAAATACATTGATGCTATGGAATTGCTCAACTCTCTCCATAGATGAGTGTTTCATTTTTTTTTGCCATTTCAAACATAACTTGGTCCACTCGCATCGTTACCTTACAAAACGTTGAACGAAACCTAAACTAGCAAGTCAGACTTCTAAGAACACTAAATGGAGTACAATAGTACACATTGATGCATTGGAATTTCTCAACTCTCTCCATAGATGAGCATGTCATGTTTTTGCGCCATTTGAAACATGACTTGGTCTACTCACATCGTTACCTTACGAAACGTTGAACGAAACCTTAACTAGCAAGTCAGACTTCTAAGAACACTAAATAGAGTACAACAGTACAGATTGATGCTTTGGAATTGCTCAACTCTCTCCATAGATGAGCGTTTCACATTTTTGTGCCATTTCAAACATAACTTGGTCTATTCGCATTGTTACCTTATGAAACATTGAACGAAAGCTAAACTAGCAAGTCAGACTTCTAAGAACACTAAATAGAGTACAATGGTACACATTGATGCTTTGGAATTGCTCAACTCTCTCCATAGATGAGCGTTTCACATTTTTATGCCATTTCAAACATAACTTGGTCTATTCACATCGTTACCTTATAGCACGTTACACGAAAGCTAAAATAGCAAGTCAGACTGCTAAGAACACTAAATAGAGTACAACGGTAGACATTGATGCTTTGGAATCTCTCAACTCTCTCCATAGATGAGCGTTTCACATGTATACATAATTTCAATCGTAACTTGGTCCACTCGCGTCGTTACCTTATGAAATGTTGAACGAAACCTAAACAAGCAAGTCTGACTTCTAAGAACACTAAATGGAGTACAATGGTACACATTGATGCTTTGGAATTGCTCAACTCTCTTCATAGATGAGCGTTTCACGTTTTTCTGCCATTTCAAACATAACTTGGTCTATTCGCATCGTTACCATACGACACGTTCAACGAAAGCCAAACTAGCAAGTCAGACTTCTAAGAACACTAAACGGAGTACAACGGTACACGTTGATGCTTTGGAATTGCTCAACTCTCTCCATAGATAAGCATGTCATGTTTTTGTGCCATTTCAAACATAGCTCGGTCCTTTCGCATCGTTACCTTACGAAACATTGAACAAAACCAAAACTAGCAAGTCAACGGTCCACTTTGCCGCTTCAGAATTGCTGAACTCTCGCCATAGACAAGCATTTCAAATTTCTGAGCAATTCCAAATATAACTTGTTCTACTCGCGTCATTACGTTATGAAACGTTGAACGAATGCTACACTAGCAAGTCAAACTGCTAAGAACAATAAATGGAGTACAACGTTACACATTGATGCTTTGGAATTGCTCAACTCTCGCCATAGACAAGCATTTCACATTTCTAATCAATTCCAAACATAACTTGTTCTACTCGCATCGTTACGTTATGAAACGTTGAACGAAAGCTAAATTAGCAAGTCAAACTGCTAAGAACAATAAATGGAGTACAACGGTACACATTGATGCTTTGGAATTGCTCAACTCTCTCCATATACGAGCGTTTCTTATTTCTACGTAACTTCAAACATAACTTGATCTATTTGCATCATTCCTTACGAAACGTTGAACGAAAGCTAAACCAGTAATTCAGACTTCTAAGAACACCAAATAGATTACAATGGTACAGATTAATGCTTTGGAATTGCTAAACTCTCTCCATAAATGAGCGTTTCACGTTTTTGTGCCATTTCAAACATAACTTGGTCAATTCGTACCGTAACGTCACCTTACGAAACGTTCAACGAAAGCTAAACAAGTAAGTCTAACTTCTAAGAACACTAAATAGAGTACAATGAAATACATTGATGCCTTGAAATTGCTCAACTCTCTACATAGATGAGCGTTTCACGTTTTTGTGCCATTTCAAACGTAACTTGGTCCACTCGCATCGTTACCTTATGAAACGTTGAACGAAACCAAAACTAGCAAGTCAGACTTCTAAGAACACTAAATAGAGTACAGCGGTATACGTTGATGCTTTGGAATCTCTCAACTCTCTCCATAGATGAGCGTTTCACGTTCATGTGCCATTTCAAACGTAACTTGGTCCACTCGCATCGTTAGCTTATGAAACGTTGAACGAAATCTAAACTAGCAAGTCAAACTGCTAAGAACACTAAATAGAGTAAAACGATGCACATTAATGCTTTGGAATTGCTAAACTCTCTCCATAGACAAGCATTTCATGTTTTTGTGCCATTTCAAACATAACTTGGTCCACTCGCATCGTTACCTTATGAAACTTTGAACGAAACCTAAACTAGCAAGTCAGACTTCTAAGAACACTAAATCACTAAATGGAGTACAATGGTACACATTGATGCTTTGGAATTGGTCGACCCTCTCCTTAGATGAGCGTTTCACATTTTTATGCGATTTCAAACATAACTTGGTCTATTCGCAACGTTACCTTACGACACGTTGAACGAAAGCTAAACTAGAAAATCAGACTGCTAAGAACACTAAATAGAGTACAGCGGTTGATGCTTTGGAATCTCTCAACTCTCTCCATAGATGAGCGTTTCACGTTTATGCGCCATTCCAAACTTAACTTGGTCCACTTGCATCGTTACCTTACGAAACGTTGAACGAAAGCTAAACTAGTAGGTCAAACTTCTAAGAACACTAAATAGAGTACAAAAAAATACATTGATGCTATGGAATTGCTCAACTCTCTCCATAGATGAGTGTTTCATTTTTTTTTGCCATTTCAAACATAACTTGGTCCACTCGCATCGTTACCTTACAAAACGTTGAACGAAACCTAAACTAGCAAGTCAGACTTCTAAGAACACTAAATGGAGTACAATAGTACACATTGATGCATTGGAATTGCTCAACTCTCTCCATAGATGAGCATGTCATGTTTTTGCGCCATTTGAAACATGACTTGGTCTACTCACATCGTTACCTTACGAAACGTTGAACGAAACCTTAACTAGCAAGTCAGACTTCTTAGAACACTAAATGGAGGACAACAGTACAGATTGATGCTTTGGAATTGCTCAACTCTCTCCATAGATGAGCGTTTCATATTTTCGTGCCATTTCAAACATAACTTGGTCTATTCGCATTGTTACCTTATGAAACATTGAACGAAAGCTAAACTAGCAAGTCAGACTTCTAAGAACACTAAATAGAGTACAATGGTACACATTGATGCTTTGGAATTGCTCAACTCCCTCCATAGATGAGCGTTTCACATTTTTATGCCATTTCAAACATAACTTGGTGTATTCACATCGTTACCTTATAGCACGTTACACGAAAGCTAAAATAGCAAGTCAAACTGCTAAGAACACTAAATAGAGTACAACGGTAGACATTGATGCTTTGGAATCTCTCAACTCTCTCCATAGATGAGCGTTTCACATGTATACATAATTTCAATCGTAACTTGGTCCACTCGCGTCGTTACCTTATGAAATGTTGAACGAAACCTAAACAAGCAAGTCTGACTTCTAAGAACACTAAATGGAGTACAATGGTACACATTGATGCTTTGGAATTGCTCAACTCTCTTCATAGATGAGCGTTTCACGTTTTTCTGCCATTTCAAACATAACTTGGTCTATTCGCATCGTTACCATACGACACGTTCAACGAAAGCCAAACTAGCAAGTCAGACTTCTAAGAACACTAAACGGAGTACAACGGTACACGTTGATGCTTTGGAATTGCTCAACTCTCTCCATAGATAAGCATGTCATGTTTTTGTGCCATTTCAAACATTGCTCGGTCCTTTCGCATCGTTACCTTACGAAACATTGAACAAAACCAAAACTAGCAAGTCAATGGTCCACTTTGCCGCTTCAGAATTGCTGAACTCTCGCCATAGACAAGCATTTCAAATTTCTGAGCAATTCCAAATATAACTTGTTCTACTCGCGTCATTACGTTATGAAACGTTGAACGAATGCTACACTAGCAAGTCAAACTGCTAAGAACAATAAATGGAGTACAACGTTACACATTGATGCTTTGGAATTGCTCAACTCTCGCCATAGACAAGCATTTCACATTTCTAATCAATTCCAAACATAACTTGTTCTACTCGCATCGTTACGTTATGAAACGTTGAACGAAAGCTAAATTAGCAAGTCAAACTGCTAAGAACAATAAATGGAGTACAACGGTACACATTGATGCTTTGGAATTGCTCAACTCTCTCCATATACGAGCGTTTCTTATTTCTACGTAACTTCAAACATAACTTGATCTATTTGCATCATTCCTTACGAAACGTTGAACGAAAGCTAAACCAGTAATTCAGACTTCTAAGAACACCAAATAGATTACAATGGTACAGATTAATGCTTTGGAATTGCTAAACTCTCTCCATAAATGAGCGTTTCACATTTTTGTGCCATTTCAAACATAACTTGGTCCACTCGCGTCGTTACCTTGCGAAACGTTAAACGAAAGCTAAACTAGTAAGTCAAACTTCTAAGAACACTAAATAGAGTACAACCAAACACACTGACGCTTTGGAATTGCTCAACTCTCTCCATAGATGAGGGTGTCACGTTTTTGTGCCATTTCAAACATAACTAAGTCCACTCGCATCGTTATCTTACGAAACGTTGAACGAAACGTATTCTAGCAAGTCACACTTCTAAGAACACTAAATAAAGTACAACAGTACACATTGATGCTTTGGAATTGCTCAACTCTCTCCATAGATGAGCTTTTCACGTTTTTGCGCCATTTGAAACATAACTTGGTCCACTCGCATCGTTACCTTACGAAACGTTGAACGAAACCTAGACTAGCAAGTCAGACTTCTAAGAACACTAAATGGAGTACAATGGTACACATTGATGCATTGCAATTGCTCAACTCTCCCCATAGATGAGCGTTTCACGTTTTTATGCCATTTCAAACATAACTTGGTCTATTCGCATCCTTACCTTACGACACGTTGAACGAAAGCTAAACTAGCAAGTCGGACTTGTAAGAACGCTAAATAGAGTACAATGGTACATATTGATGCTTGGGAATTGCTCGACTCTCTCTATAGCTGAGCGTTTCACGTTTTTGTGCCATTACAAACATAACTTGGTCCACTCGCATCGTTACCTTACGAAACATTAAACGAAAGCTAAACTAGTAAGTCAACCTTCTAAGAACACTAAATAGAGTACAACCAAATACATTGATGCTTTGGAATTGCTTAACTCTTTCCATAGATGAGCGTTTCACGTTTTTGTGCCATTTCAAACATAACTTGGTCCACTCGCATCGTTACCTTATGAAACGTTGAACAAAACCTAGACTAGCAAGTCAGACTTCTAAGAACACTAAATGGAGTACAATGGTACACATTGATGCATTGGAATTGCTCAACTCCCTCCATAGATGAGCGTTTCACGTTTTTATGCCATTTCAAACATAACTTAGTCTATTCGCATCCTTACTTTGCGACACGTTGAACGAAAGCTAAACTAGCAAGTCGGAGTTGTAAGTACACTAAATAGAGTACAATGCTACACATGGATGCTTTGGAATTGCTCAACTCTCTCTATAGCTGAGGGTTTCACGTTTTTGTACCATTTCAAACATAACTTGGTCCACTCGCATCGTTCCCTTACGAAACGTTGAACGAAACCTAGACTAGCAAGTCAGACTTCTAAGAACACTAAATGGAGTACAATGGTACACATTGATGCATTGGAATTGCTCAACTCTCTCCATAGATGAGCGTTTCACGTTTTTATGCCATTTCAAACATAACTTGGCCTATTCGCATCGTTACCTTACGAGACGTTGAACGAAAGCTAAACTAGCAAGTCAGACTGCTAAGAACACTAAATAGAGTACAACGGTACACATTGATGCTTTGAAATCTCTCAACTCTCTCCATAGATGAGCGTTTCATGTTTATGCGCCATTTCAAACGTAACTTGGTCCACTTGCATCGTTACCTTACGAAACGTTGAACGCAATCTAAACTAGCAATTCAGACTGCTAAGAACACTAAATAGAGCACAACGATGCACATTAATGCTTTGGAATTGCTCAACTCTCTCCATAGACAAGCATTTCATGTTTTTGTGCAATTTCAAACATGACTTGGTCCACTCGCATCGTTACGTTATGAAATGTTGAACGAAACCTAAACTAGCAAGTCAGACTTCTAAGAACACTAAATGGAGTACAATGGTACACATTGATGCTTTGGAATTGCTCGACCCTCTTCTTAGAGGAGCGTTTCACGTTTTGGTGCCATTTCAAACATAACTTGGTCTATTCACACCGTTACCTTACGACACGTTGAACGAAAGCTAAACTAGCAAGTCAGACTGCTAAGAACACTAAATAGAGTACAACGGTATAATTGATGCTTTGGAATCTCTCAACTCTCTCCATAGATGAGCGTTTCACATTTATGCGCCATTTCAAACGTAACTTGGTCCACTCGCATCGTTACTTTACGAAACGTTAAACGAAAGCTAAACTAGCAAGTCAGACTTCTAAGAAGACTAAATGGAGTACAACAGTACACACTGATGCTTTGGAATTGCTCAACTCTCTCCATAGATGAGCGTGTCACGTTTTTGTGCCGTTTGAAACATGACTTTGTCCACTCACATCGTTACCTTACGGAACGTTGAACGAAACCTAAACTAGCAAGTCAGACTTCTTAGAACACTAAATGGAGGACAACAGTACAGATTCATGCTTTGGAATTGCTCAACTCTCTCCATAGATGAGCATTTCACATTTTTTTGCCAGTTCAAACATAACTTGGTCTATTCGCATCGTTACCTTACGACACGTTGAACGAAAGCTAAAATAGCAAGTCAGACTGCTAAGAACACTAAATAGAGTACAACGGTAGACATTGATGCTTTGGAATCCCTCAACTATCTCCATAGATGAGCGTTTCACATTTGTACGGAATTTCAAACGTAAATTGGTCCACTCGCGTTGTTGCCTTACGAAATGTTGAACGAAACCTAAACTAGCAAGTCAGACTTCGAAGAACACTAAATGGAGTACAACGGTACACATTTATGCTTTGGAATTGCTCAACTCTTTCCATAGATGAGCGTGTCACGTTTTTGTGCCATTTGAAACAGAACTTGGTCTATTCGCATCGTTACCATACGAGACGTTGAACGAAAGCCATACTAGTACTTCAGACTTCTAAGAAGACTAAATGGAGTACAACGGTACACGTTGATGCTTTGGAATTGCTCAACTCTCTCCATAGATAAGCGTGTCACGTTTTTGTGCCATTTCAAACATAACTCAGTCCTCTCGCATCGTTACCTTACGAAACATTGAAGAAAACCAAAACCTGCAAGTCGATGGTCCACTTTGACGCTTTAGAATTGCTCAACTCTCGCCATAGACAAGCATTTCAAATTTCTGAGCAATTCCAAACATAACTTGTTCTACTCGCGTCGTTACATTATGAAACGTTGAACGAATGCTACACTAGCAAGTCACACTTCTAAGAAATGCTCAACGCTCTCCATATACGAGCGTTCATCCTTTTTGTTCAATTTTAAATTTAACCTGGTCTATTCCCATCATTACCTTACGAAACGTTGAACGAAAGCTAAACTAGCAAGTCTGACTTTTAAGAACACTAAATAGAGTACAATGGTACAGATTGATGCTTTGGGATTGCTCAACTCTCTCCATAGATGAGCGTTTCACGTTTTTGGTCCACTCATATCGTTACCTTATGAAACGTTGAACGAAAGCTAAACTAGCAAGTCAGACTTCTAAGAACACAAAATAAAGGACAACGGTCCACTTTGACGCTTCAAAATTGCGCAACTCTCGCCATAGACAAGCATTTCACATTTCTGATCAATTCCAAACATAACTTGTTCTACTCGCATAGTTACGTTACGAAACGTTGAACGAAAGCTAAATTAGCAAGTCAGACTTCTAAGAACAATAAATGGAGTACAATGGTACAGATTAATGCTTTGGAATTGCTAAACTCTCTCCATAAATGAGCGTTTCACGTTTTTGTGTCATTTCAAACATAACTTGGTCAATTCGTACCGTAACGTCACCTTACGAAACGTTCAACGAAAGCTAAACTAGTAAGTCTAACTTCTAAGAACACTAAATAGAGTACAACGGTACACATTGATGCTTTGGAATTGCTCAACTCTCTCCATAGATGAGCGTTTCACGTTTTTGTGCCATTTCAAACATAACTTGGTCCACTCGCATCGTTACCTTACGAAACGTTAAACGAAAGCTAAACTAGTTAGTCAAACTTCTAAGAACACTAAATAGAGTACAACGGTACACATTGATGCTTTGGAATTGCTCAACTCTCTCCATAGATGAGTGTTTCCCGTTTTTGCACCATTTGAAACATAACTTGGTCCACTCGCATCGTTACCTTACGAAACGTTGAACGAAACTTAGACTAGCAAGTAAGACTTCTAAGAACACTAAATGGAGTACAATGGTACACATTGATGCATTGGAATTGCTCAACTCTCTCTACAGCTGAGCGTTTCACGTTTTTGTGCCATTTCAAACATAACTTTGTCTATTCGTATCGTTACCTTAGGAAACGTTGAACGAAAGCTAAACTAGTAAGTCAGACTTCAGAGAACACTAAATAGAGTACAACGAAATACATTGATGCTTTGGAATTGCACAACTCTCTCCATAGATTAGCGTTTCACGTTTTTGTGCCATTACAAACATAACTTGGTCCACTCGCATCGTTACCTTACGAAACGTTGAACGAAACCTAAACTAGCAAGTCAGACTTCTAAGAACACTAAATAGAGTACAACGGTACACATTGATGCTTTGGAATTGCTCAACTCTCTCCATAGATGAGCGTTTCACGTTTTTGTGTCATTTCAAACATAACTTGGTCCACTCGCATCGTTACCTTACGAAACGTCGAACGAAACCTAGACTAGCAAGTCAGACTTCTAAGAACACCAAATGGAGTACAATGGTACACATTGATGCATTGGAATTGCTCAACTCTCTCCATAGATGAGCGTTTCACGTTCTTATGCCATTTCAAACATAACTTGGTCTATTCGCATCCTTACCTTACGACACGTTGAACGAAAGCTAAACTAGCAAGTCGGACATCTAAGAACATTAAATAGAGTACAATGGTACATATTGATGCTTTGGAATTGCTCGACTCTCTCTATAGCTGAGCATTTCACGTTTTTGTGCCATTTCAAACATAACTTGGTCCACTCGCATCGTTACCTTACGAAACGTTAAACGAAAGCTAAACTAGTAAGTAAAACTTCTAAGAACACTAAATAGTGTACAACCAACTACATTGATGCTTTGGAATTGCTCAACTCTCTCGATAGATTAGCGTGTCATGTTTTTGTGCTGTTTCAAACATAACTTGGTCCACTCGCATCGTTACCTTACGAAACGTTGAACGAAACCTAAACTAGCAAGTCAGACTTCTAAGAACACTAAATAGAGTACAACGGTACACATTGATGCTTTGGAATTGCTCAACTCTCTCCATAGATGAGCGTTTCACGTTTTTATGCCATTTCAAACATCACATGGTCCACTCGCATCGTTACCTTAGGAAACGTTGAACGAAAGCTAAACTAGTAAGTAAAACTTCTAAGAACACTAAATAGTGTACAACCAACTACATTGATGCTTTGGAATTGCACAACTCTCTCCATAGATGAGTGTTTCACGTTTTTATGCCATTCCAAACATAACTTGGTCCACTCGCATCGTTACCTTATGAAACGCTGAACGAAACCTAGACTAGCAAGTCAGACTTCTAAGAACACTAAGTAGAGTACAACGGTACACATTGATGCTTTGGAATTGCTCAACTCTCTCCATAGATGAGCGTTTCACGTTTTTATGCCATTTCAAACATCACATGGTCCACTCGCATCGTTACCTTACGAAACGTTGAACGAAAGCTAGACTAGCAAGTAAGACTTCTAAGAACACTAAATGGAGTACAATGGTACACATTGATGCTTTGGAATTGCTCAACTCTCTCCATAGATGAGCGTTTCACGTTTTTATGCCATT
This sequence comes from Tripterygium wilfordii, assembly GCF_013401445.1. Classification (NCBI taxonomy): domain Eukaryota; kingdom Viridiplantae; phylum Streptophyta; class Magnoliopsida; order Celastrales; family Celastraceae; genus Tripterygium; species Tripterygium wilfordii. The sequence continues at coordinate 8,278,594 of NC_052248.1, forward strand.
TCAAACATAACTTAGTCTATTCGCATCCTTACCTTACGACACGTTGAACGAAAGCTAAACTAGCAAGTCGGACTTCTAAGAACACTAAATAGAGTACAATGGTACATATTGATGCTTTGGAATTGCTCAACTCTCTCTATAGCTGAGCGTTTCACGTTTTTGTACCATTTCAAACATAACTTAGTCTATTCGTATCGTTACCTTAGGAAACGTTGAACGAAAGCTAAACTAGTAAGTCAGACTTCAGAGAACACTAAATCGAGTACAACGAAATACATTGATGCTTTGGAATTGCTCAACTCTCTCCATAGATTAGCGTTTCACGTTTTTGTGTCATTTCAAACATAACTTGGTCCACTCGCATCGTTACCTTACGAAACGTTGAACGAAACCTAGACTAGCAAGTCAGACTTCTAAGAACACTAAATAGAGTACAATGGTACATATTGATGCTTTGAAATTGCTCGACTCTCTCTATAGCTGAGCGTTTCACGTTTTTGTGTCATTTCAAACATACCTTGGTCTATTCGCATCCTTACCATATGACTCGTTGAACGAAAGCTAAACTAGCAAGTCGGACTTCTAAGAACACTAAATAGAGTACAATGGTACATATTGATGCTTTGGAATTGCTCGACTCTCTCTATAGCTGAGCGTTTCACGTTTTTGTGCCATTTCAAACATACCTTGGTGCACTCGGATCGTTACCTTACGAAACGTTAAACGAAAGGTAAACCAGTAAGTCAAACTTCTAAGAACACCAAATAGAGTATAACCAAATACATTGATGCTTTGGAATTGCTCAACTCTCTCCATAGATGAGCGTTTCACCTTTTTTTGCCATTTCAAACATAACTTGGTCCGCTCGCATCGTTACCTTACGAAACGTTGAACGAAACCTAGACTAGCAAGTCAGACTTCTAAGAACACTAAATAGAGTACAACAGTACACATTGATGCTTTGGAATTGCTTAACTCTCTCCATAGATGAGCGTTTCACGTTTTTATGCCATCTCAAACATAACTTGGTCCACTCGCATCGTTACCTTACGAAACGTTGAACGAAACCTAGACTAGCAAGTAAGACTTCTAAGAACACTAAATGGAGTACAATGGTACACATTGATGCTTTGGAATTGCTCACTCTCTCCATAGATGAGCGTTTCACGTTTTTATGCCATTTCAAACATAACTTAGTCTATTCGCATCCTTACCTTACGACACGTTGAACGAAAGATAAACTAGCAAGTCGGACTTCTAAGAACACTAAATAGAGTACAATGGTACATGTTGATGCTTTGGAATTGCTCAACTCTCTCTATAGCTGAGCGTTTCACGTTTTTGTGCCGTTTCAAACATAACTTAGTCTATTCGTATCGTTACATTAGGAAACGTTGAACGAAAGCTAAATTAGTAAGTCAGACTTCAGAGAACACTAAATAGAGTACAACGAAATACATTGATGCTTTGGAATTGCTCAACTCTCTCCATAGATTAGCGTTTCACGTTTTTGTGCCATTTCAAACATAACTAGGTCCACTAGCATCGTTACCTTACGAAACATTGAACGAAAGTTAAACTAGTAAGTTAGACTTCAGAGAACACTAAATAGAGTACAACGAAATACATTGATGCTTTGGAATTGCTCAACTCTCTCCATAGATTAGCGTTTCACGTTTTTGTGCCATTTCAAACATAACTTGGTCCACTCGCATCGTTACCTTACGAAACGTTGAACGAAACCTAGACTAGCAAGTCAGACTTCTAAGAACACTAAATAGAGTACAATGGTACATATTGATGCTTTGAAATTGCTCGACTCTCTCCATAGCTGAGCGTTTCACGTTTTTGTGCCATTTCAAACATACCTTGGTCTATTCGCATCCTTACCTTATGACTCGTTGAACGAAAGCTAAACTAGCAAGTCCGACTTCTAATAACACTAAATAGAGTACAATGGTATATATTGATGCTTTGGAATTGCTCGACTCTCTCTATAGTTGAGCGTTTCACGTTTTTGTGCCATTTCAAACATACCTTGGTGCACTCGCATCGTTACCTTACGAAACGTTAAACGAAAGCTAAACCAGTAAGTCAAACTTCTAAGAACACCAAATAGAGTATAACATAATACATTGATGCTTTGGAATTGCTCAACTCTCTCCATAGATGAGCGTTTCACGTTTTTATGCCATTTGAAACATAACTTGGTCCACTCGCATCGTTACCTTACGAAACGTTGAACGAAACCTAGACTAGCAAGTCAGGCTTCTAAGAACACTAAATGGAGTACAATGGTACACATTGATGCATTGGAATTGCCCAACTCTCTCCATAGATGAGCGTTTCACGTTTTATGGCATTTCACACATAACTTAGTCTATTCGCATCCTTACCTTATGACACGTTGAACGAAAGCTAAACTAGCAAGTCGGACTTCTAAGAACACTAAATAGAGTACAATGGTACATATTGATGCTTTGGAATTGCTCAACTCTCTCTATAGCTGAGCATTTCACGTTTGTGTGCCATTTCAAACATAACTTAGTCTATTCGTATCGTTACCTTAGGGAAACGTTGAACGAAAGCTAAACTAGTAAGTCAGACTTCAGAGAACACTAAATAGAGTACAACGAAATACATTGATGCTTTGGAATTGCACAACTCTCTCCACAGATTAGCGTTTCACGTTTTTGTGCCATTTCAAACATAACTTGGTCCACTCGCATCGTTACCTTACGAAACGTTGAACGAAACCTAAACTAGCAAGTCAGACTTCTAAGAACACTAAATAGAGTACAACGGTACACATTGATGCTTTGGAATTGCTCAACTCTCTCCATAGATGAGCGTTTCACGTTTTTGTGCCATTTCAAACATAACTTGGTCCACTCGCATCGTTACCTTACGAAACGTCGAACGAAACCTAGACTAGCAAGTCAGACTTCTAAGAACACCAAATGGAGTACAATGGTACACATTGATGCATTGGAATTGCTCAACTCTCTCCATTGATGAGCGTTTCACGTTCTTATGCCATTTCAAACATAACTTGGTCTATTCACATCCTTACCTTACGACACGTTGAACGAAAGCTAAACTAGCAAGTCGGACATCTAAGAACATTAAATAGAGTACAATGGTACATATTGATGCTTTGGAATTGCTCGACTCTCTCTATAGCTGAGCATTTCACGTTTTTGTGCCATTTCAAACATAACTTGGTCCACTCGCATCGTTACCTTACGAAACGTTAAACGAAAGCTAAACTAGTAAGTAAAACTTCTAAGAACACTAAATAGTGTACAACCAACTACATGGATGCTTTGGAATTGCTCAACTCTCTCGATAGATTAGCGTGTCATGTTTTTGTGCTGTTTCAAACATAACTTGGTCCACTCGCATCGTTACCTTACGAAACGTTGAACGAAACCTAAACTAGCAAGTCAGACTTCTAAGAACACTAAATAGAGTACAACGGTACACATTGATGCTTTGGAATTGCACAACTCTCTCCATAGATGAGTGTTTCACGTTTTTATACCATTCCAAACATAACTTGGTCCACTCGCATCGTTACCTTATGAAACGTTGAACGAAACCTAGACTAGCAAGTCAGACTTCTAAGAACACTAAGTAGAGTACAACGGTACACATTGAATCTTTGGAATTGCTCAACTCTCTCCATAGATGAGAGTTTCACGTTTTTATGCCATTTCAAACATCACATTGTCCACTCGCATCGTTACCTTACGAAACGTTGAACGAAAGTTAGACAAGCAAGTAAGACTTCTAAGAACACTAAATGGAGTACAATGGTACACATTGATGCTTTGGAATTGCTCAACTCTCTCCATAGATGAGCGTTTCACGTTTTTATGCCATTTCAAACATAACTTAGTCTATTCGCATCCTTACCTTACGACATGTTGAACGAAAGCTAAACTAGCAAGTCGGACTTCTAAGAACACTAAATAGAGTACAATGGTACATATTGATGCTTTGGAATTGCTCAACTCTCTCTATAGCTGAGCGTTTCACGTTTTTGTACCATTTCAAACATAACTTAGTCTATTCGTATCGTTACCTTAGGAAACGTTGAACGAAAGCTAAACTAGTAAGTCAGACTTCAGAGAACACTAAATAGAGTACAACGAAATACATTGATGCTTTGGAATTGCTCAACTCTCTCCATAGATTAGCGTTTCACGTTTTTGTGCCATTTCAAACATAACTTGGTCCACTCGCATCGTTACCTTACGAAACGTTGAACGAAACCTAGACTAGCAAGTCAGACTTCTAAGAACACTAAATAGAGTACAATGGTACATATTGATGCTTTGAAATTGCTCGACTCTCTCTATAGCTGAGCGTTTCACGTTTTTGTGCCATTTCAAACATACCTTGGTCTATTCGCATCCTTACCTTATAACTCGTTGAACGAAAGCTAAACTAGCAAGTCGGACTTCTAAGAACACTAAATAGAGTACAATGGTACATATTGATGCTTTGGAATTGCTCGACTCTCTCTATAGCTGAGCGTTTCACGTTTTTGTGCCATTTCAAACATACCTTGGTGCACTCGCATCGTTACCTTACGAAACGTTAAACGAAAGCTAAACCAGTAAGTCAAACTTCTAAGAACACCAAATAGAGTATAACCAAATACATTGATGCTTTGGAATTGCTCAACTCTCTCCATAGATGAGCGTTTCACGTTTTTTTGCCATTTCAAACATAACTTGGTCCGCTCGCATCGTTACCTTACGAAACGTTGAACGAAACCTAGACTAGCAAGTCAGACTTCTAAGAACACTAAATAGAGTACAACGGTACACATTGATGCTTTGGAATTGCTTAACTCTCTCCATAGATAAGCGTTACACGTTTTTATGCCATTTCAAACATAACTTGGTCCACTCGCATCGTTACCTTACGAAACGTTGAACGAAACCTAGACTAGCAAGTAAGACTTCTAAGAACACTAAATGGAGTACAATGGTACACATTGATGCTTTGGAATTGCTCAACTCTCTCCATTGATGAGCGTTTCACGTTTTTATGCCATTTCAAACATAACTTAGTCTATTCGCATCCTTACCTTACGACACGTTGAACGAAAGATAAACTAGCAAGTCGGACTTCTAAGAACACTAAATAGAGTACAATGGTACATATTGATGCTTTGGAATTGCTCAACTCTCTCTATAGCTGAGCGTTTCACGTTTTTGTGCCATTTCAAACATAACTTAGTCTATTCGTATCGTTACCCTAGGAAACGTTGAACGAAAGCTAAATTAGTAAGTCAGACTTCAGAGAACACTAAATAGAGTACAACGAAATACATTGATGCTTTGGAATTGCTCAACTCTCTCCATAGATTAGCGTTTTACGTTTTTGTGCCATTTCAAACATAACTTGGTCCACTCGCATCGTTACCTTACGAAACGTTGAACGAAAGTTAAACTAGTAAGTCAGACTTCAGAGAACACTAAATAGAGTACAACGAAATACATTGATGCTTTGGAATTGCTCAACTCTCTCCATAGATTAGCGTTTCACGTTTTTGTGCCATTTCAAACATAACTTGGTCCACTCGCATCGTTACCTTACGAAACGTTGAACGAAACCTAGACTAGCAAGTCAGACTTCTAAGAACACTAAATAGAGTACAATGGTACATATTGATGCTTTGAAATTGCTCGACTCTCTCTATAGCTGAGCGTTTCACGTTTTTGTGCCATTTCAAACATACCTTGGTCTATTCGCATCCTTACCTTATGACTCGTTGAACGAAAGCTAAACTAGCAAGTCCGACTTCTAATAACACTAAATAGAGTACAATGGTATATATTGATGCTTTGGAATTGCTCGACTCTCTCTATAGTTGAGCGTTTCACATTTTTGTGCCATTTCAAACATACCTTGGTGCACTCGCATCGTTACCTTACGAAACGTTAAACGAAAGCTAAACCAGTAAGTCAAACTTCTAAGAACACCAAATAGAGTATAACATAATACATTGATGCTTTGGAATTGCTCAACTCTCTCCATAGATGAGCGTTTCACGTTTTTATGCCATTTCAAACATAACTTGGTCCACTCGCATCGTTACCTTACGAAATGTTGAACGAAACCTAGACTAGCAAGTCAGGCTTCTAAGAACACTAAATGGAGTACAATGGTACACATTGATGCATTGGAATTGCCCAACTCTCTCCATAGATGAGCGTTTCACGTTTTATGGCATTTCACACATAACTTAGTCTATTCGCATCCTTACCTTATGACACGTTGAACGAAAGCTAAACTAGCAAGTCGGACTTCTAAGAACACTAAATAGAGTACAATGGTACATATTGATGCTTTGGAATTGCTCAACTCTCTCTATAGCTGAGCATTTCACGTTTGTGTGCCATTTCAAACATAACTTAGTCTATTCGTATCGTTACCTTAGGGAAACGTTGAACGAAAGCTAAACTAGTAAGTCAGACTTCAGAGAACACTAAATAGAGTACAACGAAATACATTGATGCTTTGGAATTGCACAACTCTCTCCATAGATTAGCGTTTCACGTTTTTGTGCCATTTCAAACATAACTTGGTCCACTCGCATCGTTACCTTACGAAACGTTGAACGAAACCTAAACTAGCAAGTCAGACTTCTAAGAACACTAAATAGAGTACAACGGTACACATTGATGCTTTGGAATTGCTCAACTCTCTCCATAGATGAGCGTTTCACGTTTTTGTGCCATTTCAAACATAACTTGGTCCACTCGCATCGTTACCTTACGAAACGTCGAACGAAACCTAGACTAGCAAGTCAGACTTCTAAGAACACCAAATGGAGTACAATGGTACACATTGATGCATTGGAATTGCTCAACTCTCTCCATTGATGAGCGTTTCACGTTCTTATGCCATTTCAAACATAACTTGGTCTATTCACATCCTTACCTTACGACACGTTGAACGAAAGCTAAACTAGCAAGTCGGACATCTAAGAACATTAAATAGAGTACAATGGTACATATTGATGCTTTGGAATTGCTCGACTCTCTCTATAGCTGAGCATTTCACGTTTTTGTGCCATTTCAAACATAACTTGGTCCACTCGCATCGTTACCTTACGAAACGTTAAACGAAAGCTAAACTAGTAAGTAAAACTTCTAAGAACACTAAATAGTGTACAACCAACTACATGGATGCTTTGGAATTGCTCAACTCTCTCGATAGATTAGCGTGTCATGTTTTTGTGCTGTTTCAAACATAACTTGGTCCACTCGCATCGTTACCTTACGAAACGTTGAACGAAACCTAAACTAGCAAGTCAGACTTCTAAGAACACTAAATAGAGTACAACGGTACACATTGATGCTTTGGAATTGCACAACTCTCTCCATAGATGAGTGTTTCACGTTTTTATACCATTCCAAACATAACTTGGTCCACTCGCATCGTTACCTTATGAAACGTTGAACGAAACCTAGACTAGCAAGTCAGACTTCTAAGAACACTAAGTAGAGTACAACGGTACACATTGATGCTTTGGAGTTGCTCAACTCTCTCCATAGATGAGAGTTTCACGTTTTTATGCCATTTCAAACATCACATTGTCCACTCGCATCGTTACCTTACGAAACGTTGAACGAAAGTTAGACAAGCAAGTAAGACTTCTAAGAACACTAAATGGAGTACAATGGTACACATTGATGCTTTGGAATTGCTCAACTCTCTCCATAGATGAGCGTTTCACGTTTTTATGCCATTTCAAACATAACTTAGTCTATTCGCATCCTTACCTTACGACATGTTGAACGAAAGCTAAACTAGCAAGTCGGACTTCTAAGAACACTAAATAGAGTACAATGGTACATATTGATGCTTTGGAATTGCTCAACTCTCTCTATAGCTGAGCGTTTCACGTTTTTGTACCATTTCAAACATAACTTAGTCTATTCGTATCGTTACCTTAGGAAACGTTGAACGAAAGCTAAACTAGTAAGTCAGACTTCAGAGAACACTAAATAGAGTACAACGAAATACATTGATGCTTTGGAATTGCTCAACTCTCTCCATAGATTAGCGTTTCACGTTTTTGTGCCATTTCAAACAAAACTTGGTCCACTCGCATCGTTACCTTACGAAACGTTGAACGAAACCTAGACTAGCAAGTCAGACTTCTAAGAACACTAAATAGAGTACAATGGTACATATTGATGCTTTGAAATTGCTCGACTCTCTCTATAGCTGAGCGTTTCACGTTTTTGTGTCATTTCAAACATACCTTGGTCTATTCACATCCTTACCTTATAACTCGTTGAACGAAAGCTAAACTAGCAAGTCGGACTTCTAAGAACACTAAATAGAGTACAATGGTACATATTGATGCTTTGGAATTGCTCGACTCTCTCTATAGCTGAGCGTTTCACGTTTTTGTGCCATTTCAAACATACCTTGGTGCACTCGCATCGTTACCTTACGAAACGTTAAACGAAAGCTAAACCAGTAAGTCAAACTTCTAAGAACACCAAATAGAGTATAACCAAATACATTGATGCTTTGGAATTGCTCAACTCTCTCCATAGATGAGCGTTTCACGTTTTTTTGCCATTTCAAACATAACTTGGTCCGCTCGCATCGTTACCTTACGAAACGTTGAACGAAACCTAGACTAGCAAGTCAGACTTCTAAGAACACTAAATAGAGTACAACGGTACACATTGATGCTTTGGAATTGCTTAACTCTCTCCATAGATAAGCGTTACACGTTTTTATGCCATTTCAAACATAACTTGGTCCACTCGCATCGTTACCTTACGAAACGTTGAACGAAACCTAGACTAGCAAGTAAGACTTCTAAGAACACTAAATGGAGTACAATGGTACACATTGATGCTTTGGAATTGCTCAACTCTCTCCATTGATGAGCGTTTCATGTTTTTATGCCATTTCAAACATAACTTAGTCTATTCGCATCCTTACCTTACGACACGTTGAACGAAAGATAAACTAGCAAGTCGGACTTCTAAGAACACTAAATAGAGTACAATGGTACATATTGATGCTTTGGAATTGCTCAACTCTCTCTATAGCTGAGCGTTTCACGTTTTTGTGCCATTTCAAACATAACTTAGTCTATTCGTATCGTTACCCTAGGAAACGTTGAACGAAAGCTAAATTAGTAAGTCAGACTTCAGAGAACACTAAATAGAGTACAACGAAATACATTGATGCTTTGGAATTGCTCAACTCTCTCCATAGATTAGCGTTTCACGTTTTTGTGCCATTTCAAACATAACTTGGTCCACTCGCATCGTTACCTTACGAAACGTTGAACGAAAGTTAAACTAGTAAGTCAGACTTCAGAGAACACTAAATAGAGTACAACGAAATACATTGATGCTTTGGAATTGCTCAACTCTCTCCATAGATTAGCGTTTCACGTTTTTGTGCCATTTCAAACATAACTTGGTCCACTCGCATCGTTACCTTACGAAACGTTGAACGAAACCTAGACTAGCAAGTCAGACTTCTAAGAACACTAAATAGAGTACAATGGTACATATTGATGCTTTGAAATTGCTCGACTCTCTCTATAGCTGAGCGTTTCACGTTTTTGTGCCATTTCAAACATACCTTGGTCTATTCGCATCCTTACCTTATGACTCGTTGAACGAAAGCTGAACGAAAGCTAAACTAGCAAGTCGGACTTCTAATAACACTAAATAGAGTACAATGGTACATATTGATGCTTTGGAATTGCTCGACTCTCTCTATAGCTGAGCGTTTCACGTTTTTGTGCCATTTCAAACATACCTTGGTGCACTCGCATCGTTACCTTACGAAACGTTAAACGAAAGCTAAACCAGTAAGTCAAACTTCCAAGAACACCAAATAGAGTATAACATAATACATTGATGCTTTGGAATTGCTCAACTCTCTCCATAGATGAGCGTTTCACGTTTTTATGCCATTTCAAACATAACTTGGTCCACTCGCATCGTTACCTTACGAAACGTTGAACGAAACCTAGACTAGCAAGTCAGGCTTCTAAGAACACTAAATGGAGTACAATGGTACACATTGATGCTTTGGAATTGCCCAACTCTCTCCATAGATGAGCGTTTCACGTTTTATGCCATTTCACACATAACTTAGTCTATTCGCATCCTTACCTTATGACACGTTGAACGAAAGCTAAACTAGCAAGTCGGACTTCTAAGAACACTAAATAGAGTACAATGGTACATATTGATGCTTTGGAATTGCTCAACTCTCTCTATAGCTGAGCATTTCACGTTTTTGTGCCATTTCAAACATAACTTAGTCTATTCGTATCGTTACCTTAGGAAACGTTGAACGAAAGCTAAACTAGTAAGTCAGACTTCAGAGAACACTAAATAGAGTACAACGAAATACATTGATGCTTTGGAATTGCTCAACTCTCTCCATAGATTAGCGTTTCAAGTTTTTGTGCCATTTCAAACATAACTTGGTCCACTCGCATCGTTACCTTACGAAACGTTGAACGAAACCTAAACTAGCAAGTCAGACATCTAAGAGCATTAAATAGAGTACAACGGTACAGATTGATGCTTTGGAATTGCTCAACTCTCTCCACAGATGAGCGTTTGACATTTTTGTGCCATTTCAAACATAACTTGGTCCACTCACATCGTTACCTTACGAAACGTTAAACGAAAGCTAAACTAGCAAGTCAAACTTCTAAGAACACTAAATAGAGGACAACGGTACACATTGATGTTTTCGAATTGCTCAACTCTCTCCATAGATGAGCGTTTCACTTTTTGTGCCATTTGACACATAACTTGGTTCACTCGCATCGTTACCTTACGAAACGTCGAACGAAACCTAGACTAGCAAGCAAGACTTCTAAGAACACTAAATGGAGTACAAAGGTACACATTGATGCATTGGAATTGCTCAACTCTCTCCATTGATGAGCGTTTCACGTTTTTATGCCATTTCAAAGATAACTTGGTCTATTCGCTTCCTTACCTTACGACACGTTGAACGAAAGCTAAACTAGCTAGTCGGACTCGTAAGAACACTAAATAGAGTACAATGGTACATATTGATGCTTTGGAATTGCTCAACTCTCTCTATAGCTGAGCATTTCACGTTTTTGTGCCATTTCAAACATAACTTGGTCCACTCGCATCGTTACCTTACGAAACGTTAAATGAAAGCTAAAGTAGTAAGTCAAACTTCTAAGAACACTAAATAGAGTACAACCAAATACATTGATGCTTTGGAATTGCTCAACTCTTTCCATAGATAAGCGTTTCACGTTTTTCTGCCCTTTCAAACATAACTTGGTCCACTCGCATCGTTACCTTACGAAACGTTGAACGAAACCTAGACTAGCAAGTCAGACTTCTAAGAACACTAAATGGAGTACAATGGTACACATTGATGCATTGGAATTGCTCAAATCTCTCCATAGATGAGCGTTTCACGTTTTTCTGCCCTTTCAAACATAACTTGGTCCACTTGCATCGTTACCTTACGAAACGTTGAACGAAACTTAGACTAGCAAGTCAGGCTTCTAAGAACACTAAATGGAGTACAATGGTACACATTGATGCTTTGGAATTGCCCAACTCTCTCCATAGATGAGCGTTTCACGTTTTATGCCATTTCACACATAACTTAGTCTATTCGCATCCTTACCTTATGACACGTTGAACGAAAGCTAAACTAGCAAGTCGGACTTCTAAGAACACTAAATAGAGTACAATGGTACATATTGATGCTTTGGAATTGCTCAACTCTCTCTATAGCTGAGCATTTCACGTTTTTGTGCCATTTCAAACATAACTTAGTCTATTCGTATCGTTACCTTAGGAAACGTTGAACGAAAGCTAAACTAGTAAGTCAGACTTCAGAGAACACTAAATAGAGTACAACGAAATACATTGATGCTTTGGAATTGCTCAACTCTCTCCATAGATTAGCGTTTCAAGTTTTTGTGCCATTTCAAACATAACTTGGTCCACTCGCATCGTTACCTTACGAAACGTTGAACGAAACCTAAACTAGCAAGTCAGACTTCTAAGAGCATTAAATAGAGTACAACGGTACAGATTAATGCTTTGGAATTGCTCAACTCTCTCCACAGATGAGCGTTTGACATTTTTGTGCCATTTCAAACATAACTTGGTCCACTCACATCGTTACCTTACGAAACGTTAAACGAAAGCTAAACTAGCAAGTCAAACTTCTAAGAACACTAAATAGAGGACAACGGTACACATTGATGTTTTCGAATTGCTCAACTCTCTCCATAGATGAGCGTTTCACTTTTTGTGCCATTTGACACATAACTTGGTTCACTCGCATCGTTACCTTACGAAACGTCGAACGAAACCTAGACTAGCAAGCAAGACTTCTAAGAACACTAAATGGAGTACAAAGGTACACATTGATGCATTGGAATTGCTCAACTCTCTCCATTGATGAGCGTTTCACGTTTTTCTGCCATTTCAAAGATAACTTGGTCTATTCGCTTCCTTACCTTACGACACGTTGAACGAAAGCTAAACTAGCTAGTCGGACTCGTAAGAACACTAAATAGAGTACAATGGTACATATTGATGCTTTGGAATTGCTCGACTCTCTCTATAGCTGAGCATTTCACGTTTTTGTGCCATTTCAAACATAACTTGGTCCACTCACATCGTTACCTTACGAAACGTTAAATGAAAGCTAAAGTAGTAAGTCAAACTTCTAAGAACACTAAATAGAGTACAACCAAATACATTGATGCTTTGGAATTGCTCAACTCTTTCCATAGATAAGCGTTTCACGTTTTTCTGCCCTTTCAAACATAACTTGGTCCACTCGCATCGTTACCTTACGAAACGTTGAACGAAACCTAGACTAGCAAGTCAGACTTCTAAGAACACTAAATGGAGTACAATGGTACATATTGATGCATTGGAATTGCTCAACTCTCTCCATAGATGAGCGTTTCACGTTTTTCTGTCGTTTCAAACATAACTTGGTCCACTCGCATCGTTACCTTACGAAACGTTGAACGAAACCTAGACTAGCAAGTCAGGCTTCTAAGAACACTAAATGGAGTACAATGGTACACATTGATGCATTGGAATTGCCCAACTCTCTCCATAGATGAGCGTTTCACGTTTTATGCCATTTCACACATAACTTAGTCTATTCGCATCCTTACCTTATGACACGTTCAACGAAAGCTAAACTAGCAAGTCGGACTTCTAAGAACACTAAATAGAGTACAATGGTACATATTGATGCTTTGGAATTGCTCAACCCTCTCTATAGCTGAGCATTTCACGTTTTTGTGCCATTTCAAACATAACTTAGTCTATTCGTATCGTTACCTTAGGAAACGTTGAACGAAAGCTAAACTAGTAAGTCAGACTTCAGAGAACACTAAATAGAGTACAACGAAATACATTGATGCTTTGGAATTGCTCAAGTCTCTCCATAGATTAGCGTTTCAAGTTTTTGTGCCATTTCAAACATAACTTGGTCCACTCGCATCGTTACCTTACGAAATGTTGAACGAAACCTAAACTAGCAAGTCAGACTTCTAAGAACACTAAATAGAGTACAACGGTACACATTGATGCTTTGGAATTGCTCAACTCTCTCCACAGATGAGCGTTTGACATTTTTGTGCCATTTCAAACATAACTTGGTCCACTCACATCGTTACCTTACGAAACGTTAAACGAAAGCTAAACTAGTAAGTCAAACTTCTAAGAACACTAAATAGAGCACAACGGTACACATTGATGCTTTGGAATTGCTCACCTCTCTCCATAGATGAGCGTTTCACTTTTTGTGCCATTTGAAACATAACTTGGTTCACTCACATCGTTACCTTACGAAACGTCGAACGAAACCTAGACTAGCAAGCAAGACTTCTAAGAACACTAAATGGAGTACAAAGGTACACATTGATGCATTGGAATTGCTCAACGCTCTCCATTGATGAGCGTTTCACGTTTTTCTGTCGTTTCAAACATAACTTGGTCCACACCATCGTTACCTTACGAAACGTTGAACGAAACCTAGACTAGCAAGTCAGACTTCTAAGAACACTAAATGGACTACAATGGTACACATTGATGCTTTAGAATTGCTCAAATCTCTCCATAGATGAGCGTTTCTTATTTTTGCGCCATTTCAAACATAACTTGGTCTATTCGCATCGTTACCTTACGAAACGTTGAACAAAACCTAAACTAGCAAGTCAGACTTCTAAGAACACTAAATGGAGGACAAAGGACCACTTTGACGCTTTGGAATTGCTCAACTCTCACCATAGACAAGGATTTCACATTTCTGAGCAATTCCAAACGTAACTTGTTCTACTCGCATCGTTACGTTATGAAACGTCGAACGAAAGCTAAACTACCAATTCAGACTTCTAAGAACACTAAATGGAGTACAACGGTACACATTGATGCTTTGGAATTGCTCATTTCTCTCCACAGCATTTCAAACAAAACTCGGTCCTCCCGCATCGTTACCTTATGAAACATTGAACGCAACCTAAACTAGCAAGTCAGACTTCTAAGAACACTAAATGGAGTACAATGGTAGACATTGATGCTTTGGAATTGCTCAAATGTCTCCATAGATGAGCGTTTCACGTTTTTGTGCCATTCCTAATATAACTTGGTGTATTCGCATCGTTACCATACGACACGTGGAACGAAATCCAAACTAGCAAGTGAGATTGCTAAGAACACTAAATAGAGTACAACAGTACACGTTGATGCTTTGGAATTGCTCAACTCTCTCCATAGATGAGCGTTTCACGTTTTTACGCCATTTCAAACATAACTTCGTCTACTCGCATCGTTACCTTACGAAACGTTGAACAAAACCTAAACTAGCAAGTCAGACTTTTAAGAACACTAAATGGAGTACAACGGTACACATTGATGCTTTGGAATTGCTCAACTCTCTCCATAGATGAGCGTGTCACGTTTTTACGCCATTTGAAACATAACTTGGTCCACTCGTATCATTACCTTACGAAACGTTGAACGAAAGCTAAACTAGTACAACAAACAACATTGATGCTTTGGAATTGCTCAACTCTCTCCATAGATGAGCGTTTCACGTTTTTGTGCCATTTAAAACATAACTTGGTCCACTCGCATAGTTACCTTACGAAACGTTAAACGAAACCTAAACTAGCAAGTCAAACTTCTAAGAACACTAAATAGAGTTCAACGGTACACATTAATGCTTTTAAATTGCTCAACTCTCTCCGTAGATGAGCGTTTCACGTTTTTGTCCCATTTCAAACGTAACTTGGTCATCTCGCATCGTTATCCTATGAAATGTTGAATGAAACCTAAACTACCCAGTCAGACTTCTAAGAACACTAAATGCAGTACAACGGTCCACTTTGAGGCTTTGGAATTGCTCAACTCTCGCCATAGACAAGCATTTCACATTTCTGAGCAATTCCAAACATAAGTTGTTCTACTCGTACTATTACCTTACGAAACGTTGAACGATAGCTAAACTAGCAAGTCAGACTTCTAAGAACACTAAATAGAGAACAACGGTCCACTTTGACGCTTTGGAATTGCTCAACTCTCGCCATAGACAAGCATTTCACATTTCTGAGCAATTCCAAACATAACTTGTTCTACACACATAGTTACGTAATGAAACACTGAACAAAAGCTACACTAGCAAGTCAGAATTCTAAGAACACTAAATGGAGTACAATGGTACACATTGATGCTTTGTAAATGCTCAACTCTCTCCATATACGAGCATTTCTCCTCTTTGTGTAATTTTAAACTTAACTTGGTCTATTCTCATCGTTACCTAACGAAACGATGAACGAAAGCTAAACTAGCAAGTCAGACTTCTAAGAACACTAAATAGAGTACAATGGCATAGATTGATGCTTTGGAATTGCTCAACTCTCTCCGTAGATGAGCGTTTCACGTTTTTGTGGCATTTCAAACATAACTTGGTCTATTCGTATCGTTACCTGACGAAACGTTGAACAAAAGCTCAACTAGTAAGTAAGACTTCAAAGAACACTAAATAGTGGACAACGGTCCACTTTGACGCATTGGAATTGCTCAACCCTCGCATTAGACAAGCATTTCACATTTCTGAGTAGTGGACAACGGTCCACTTTGACGCATTGGAATTGCTCAACCCTCGCATTAGACAAGCATTTCACATTTCTGAGCAATTCCAAACATAACTTGCTCTATTCGCATTGTTACCTTATGAAACGTTGAACGAAAGCTAAACTAGCAAGTCAGACTTCTAAGAAGACTAAATAGAGTACAATGGTACACATTGATGCTTTGGAATTGCTCAACTCTCTCCATAGATGAGCATTTCATGTTTTTGTGCCATTTCAAACATAACTTGGTCCACCCGCATCGTTACCTTATGAAACGTTGAACGAAACCTAAACTAGCAAGTCAGCCTTCTAAGAAAACTAAGTGGAGTACAATGGTACACATTGATGCTTTGGAATTGCTCAATTCTCTCCATAGATGAGCGTTTCACGTTTTTGTACCATTCCAACCATAACTTGGTCTATTCGTATCGTTCCCTTTTGACACGTTGAACGAAATCTAAAATAGCAAGTCAGATTGCTAAGAACACTAAATAGAGTACAACGGTACACATTGATGCTTTGGAATTGCTCAACTTCTCCATAGATGAGCGTTTCACGTTTTTGCGCCATTTCGAACATAACTTTGTCCACTTGGATCGTTACCTTACGAAACGTTCAACGAAACCTAAACTAGCAAGTTAGACTTCTAAGAACACTAAATGCAGTACAATGGTCCACTTTGACGCTTTGGAATTGCTCAACTCTCGCCATCGACGACCATTTCACATTTCTGAGCAATTCCAAACATAACTTGTTCTACTCGCTTAGTTACCTTACGAAACGTTTAGCGAAAGCTAAACTGGCAAGTCAGACTTCTAAGAACACTAAATAGAGTACAACGGTACACATTAATGCTTTGGAATTGCTCAACTCTCTCCATAGATGAGCGTGTTTCACATTTTTGTCCCATTTCGAACATAACTTGGTCCAGTCGCATTGTTACCTTACGAAACGGTGAACAAAAGCTTAACTAGCAAGTCAGACTTCTAAGAACACTAAATGTAGCGCAATGGTCCACTTTGAAACTTTGGAATTGCTCAACTCTCGCCATAGACAAGCATTTCACATTTCTGAGCAATTCCAAACATAACTTGTTCTACTCGCATCGTTATCTTATGAAACGTTGAACGAAAGCTAAACTAGCAAGTCAGAACAACACTAAATAGAGGACAATGGTCCACTTTGACGCTTTGGAATTGCTCAACTCTCGCCATAGACAAGCATTTCACATTTCTGAGCAATTCCAAACATAACTTGTTCTACACGCATCATTACGTTATGAAACATTGAACGAAAGCTACACTAGCATGTCAGAATTCTAAGAACACTAAATGAAGTACAATGGTACACATTGACGCTTTGGAAATGCTCAACTCTCTCCATATACGAGCGTTTCTCCTTTTTGTGCAATTCTGAACTTAACTTGGTCTATTCACATCGTTACCTTACGAAATGTTGAACGAAAGCTAAACTAGCAAGTCAGACTTGTAAGAACACTAAATAGAGTACAGTGGTACATATTGATGCTTTGGAATTGCTCAACTTTCTCCATAGATGAGCGTTTCACGTTTTTGTGCCATTTCAAACATAACTTGGTCATTTCGTATCGTTACCTGATGAAACGTTGAACGAAAGCTCAACTAGCAAGTCAGACTTCCAAGAACACTAAATAGAGGACAACGGTCCTCTTTGACATTTTGGAATTGCTCAACTCTCACCATCGACAAGCATTTCACATTTCTAAGCAATTCCAAACATAACTTGTTCTACTCGCATCGTTACGTTACGAAACGTTGAATGAAAGCTAAACTAGCAATTTAGACTTCTAAGAACACTAAATGGAGTACAACAGTACACATTGATGCTTTGGAATTGCTCATTTCTCTCCATATACGAGCGTTTCCCATTTTTACGCAATTTCAAACAAAACTTGGTCTTTTCGCATCGTTACCTTACGACACATTGGACAGAAGCTAAACTAGCAAGTTAGACTGCTAAGAAAAGTAAATAGAGTACAATGGTACACATTGATGCTTTGGAATTGCTCAACTCTCTCCATAGATGAGCGTTTCACGTTTTTGTGCCATTTCAAACATAACTTGGTCCACTCCCATCGTTACCTTATGAAAAGCTGAACGAAACCTAAACTAGCAAGTCAGACTTGTAAGAACACTAAATGGAGTACAACGGTCCACTTTGACGCTTTGGAATTGCTCAACTCTCACCATAGACAAGCATTTCACAGTTCTGAGCAATTCAAAACATAACTTGTTCTACTCGCATCGTTACTATATGAAACGTTAAACGAAAGCTAAACTAGCAAGTCAGACTTCAAAGAACTGTAAATAGAGGACAACGGTCCACTTTGACGCTTTGGAATTGCTCAATTGTCGCCATTGACAAGCATTTCACATTTCTGAGCAATTTCAAACATAACATGTTCTACTCGCATCGTTACGTTACGAATCATTGAACGAAAGCTGAACCAGCAATTCAGACTTCTAAGAAAACTAAATGGAGTACAACGGTATAAATTGATGCTTTGGAATTCCTCAACTCTCTCCATATACAAGCGTTTCTCGTTTTTGTGCAAGTTAAAAAATAACTCGGTCTATTTGCATCGTTACCTTACGAAACGTTGAACGAAAGCAAAACTAGCAAGTCAGACTTCTAACAACACTAAATAGAGTACAATGGCACACATTGATGCTTTGGAATTGCTCAACCCTCCCCCTAGATGAGCGTTCCACGTTTTTGAGTCATTTCAAGCATAACTTGGTCCACTCGCATCGTTACCTTACGAAACGTTAAACGAAACCTAAACTAGCAAGTCAGACTTCTAAGAACACTAAATGGAGTACAATGGTACACATTGATGCTTTGGAATTGCTCAACTCTCTCCCTAGATGAGCGTTTCAGGTTTTTATGCCATTTCAAACATAACTTTGTCGACTCGCATCGTTACCCTACGACACGTTGAACGAAAGCTAAACTAGCAAGCCAGGCCGCTAAGAACACTAAATAGAGTACAATGCTACACATTGATGCTTTGGAACTGCTCAACTCTCTCCCTAGGTGAGCGTTTCAGGTTTTTATGCCATTTCAAACATAACTTTGTCGACTCGCATCGTTACCCTACGACACGTTGAACGAAAGCTAAACTAGCAAGTCAGGCCGCTAAGAACACTAAATAGAGTACAATGCTACACATTGATGCTTTAGAACTGCTCAACTCTGTCCATAGATGAGCGTTCCACATTTTTGTGCCATTTCAAACATAACTTGGTCCACTCGCATCGTTACCTTACGAAACGTTGAACGAAACCTACACTAGTAAGTCATACTTCTAAGAACAATGAATGGAGTGCAACGGTACACATTGATGCTTTGGAATTGCTCAACTCTCTCCATATACGAGCGTTTCTCATATTTGTGTAATTTGAAACATAACTTGGTCTATTCGCATCGTTACCTTATGAAACGTTGAAAGAAAGCTAAACTAGCAAGTCAGACTTCTAAGAACACTAAATAGAGTACAATGGTACAGATTGATGCTTTGGAATTGCTCAACTCTCTCCATAGATGAGCGTTTCACGTTTTAGTGCCATTTCAACCATAACTTGGTCTTTTCACATCGTTACCTTACGACACATTGAACAAAAGCTAAACTAGCAAGTTAGACTGCTAAGTACAGTAAATAGAGTACAACGGTACACATTGATGCTTTGGAATTGCTCAACTCTCTCAATAGATGAGCGTTTCACGTTTTTGTGCCATTTCAAACATAACTTGGTCCACTCGCATTGTTACCTTATGAAATGTTGAACGAAACCTAAACTAGCAAGTCAGACTTCTAAAAACACTAAATGGAGTACAACGGTCCACTTTGACGCTTTGAAATTGCTCAACCTTCGCCATAGACAAGCATTTCATAGTTCTGAGCAATTCAAAACATAACTTGTTCTACTCGCATCGTTACAATACGAAACATTAAACGAAAGCTAAACTAGCTAGTCAGACTTCTAAGAACACTAAATAGAGGACAACGTTCATTTTGACGCTTTGGAATTGCTCGACTGTCGCCATAGACCAGCATTTCACATTTCTAAGCAATTTCAAACATAACATGTTCTACTCGCATCGTTACGTTACGAAACGTTGAACGAAAGCTGAACCAGCAATTCAGACTTCTAAGAACACTAAATGGTGTACAACGGTACAAATTGATGCTTTGGAATTGCTCAACTCTCTCCATATACGAGCGTTTCTCATTTTTGTGCAATTTAAAAAATAACTTGGTCTATTGACATCGTTACCTCACGAAACGTTGAACGAAAGCTAAACTAGCAAGTCAGACTCTAACAACACTAAATAGAGTACAATGGCACACATTGATTCCTTGGAATTGCTCAACTCTGTCCATAAATGAGCGTTTCATGTTTTTGTCCGATTTCAAACATAACTTGGTCCACTTGCACCGTTACCTTACGAAACATTGAACGAAACCTAAAGTAGCAAGTCTGACTTCAAAGATCACTAAATGGAGTACAATGGTACACATTGATGATTTAGAGTTGCTCAACTCTCTCCATAGAAGAGGGTTTCATGTTTTTATGCCATTCCAAACATAACTTGGTCGATTAGCATCGTTACCTTACGACAAGTTGAACGAAAGCTAAACTAGCAAGTCAGACTGCTAAGAACACTAAATAGAGTACAACGCTACACATTGATGATTTGGAATTACTCAACTCTCTCCATAGATGAGCGTTTCACATTTTCGTGTCATTTCAGGCATAACTTGCTCCACTCGCATCGTTACCATACGAAACGTTGAACGAAACCTAAACTAGCAAGTCAGACTTCTAAGAACACTAAATAGAGTACACTGATACACATTGATGCTTTGGAATTGCTGAACTCTCTCCATAGATGGGCGTTCCACATTTTTGTGCCATTTCAAACATAACTTGGTCCACTCGCATCGTTACCTTACGAAACATTGAACGAACCCTAAACTACGAAGTCAGACTTCTCGGAACACTAAATAGAGTACAATGGTACACATTGATGCTTCAGAATTGCTCAACTCTCTCCATAAATGGGCGTTTCGTGTTTTTGTGCTATTTCAAACATAACTTGGTCCACTCCCATCGTTACCTTATGAAACGTTGAACAAAACCTAAAATAGCAAGTCAGACTTCTAAGAACACTAAATGGAGTACAATGGTCCACATTGATGCTTTGGAATTGCTCAACTCTCTCCATAGATGAGCGTTTCACGGTTTTGTGCCATTTGAAACATAACTTGGTCCACTCGCATTGTTACCTTACGAAACGTTGAACGAAACCTACACTAGCAAGTCAGACTTCTAAGAACACTGAATGGAATACAACGGTACACAGTGATGCTTTGGAATTGCTCAACTCTGTCCATATACGAGCGTTTCTCATTTTTGTGTAATTTGAAACATGACTTGGTCTATTCGCATCATTACCTTACGACACGTTGAACGAAAGCTAAACTAGCAAGTCAGACTGCTGAGAACACTAAAGAGAGTACAACGCTATACATTGATGCTTTGGAATTGCTCAACCCTCTCCATAGATTAGCGTTTCACATTTTTTGTGCCATTTCAAACATAACTTGGTTCACTCACATCGTTACCTTATGAAACGTAGAACAAAACCTAAACTAGCAAGTCAGACTTCTAAGAACACTGAATGGAGTACAACGGTACAAATTGATGCTTTGGAATTGCTCAACTCTCTCCATATACGAGCGTTTCTCATTTTTGTGCAATTTGAAACATAACTTGGTCTATTCGCATCCTTACATTACGAAACGTTGAAAGAAAGCTAGACTAGCAAGTCAGACTTCTAAGTACACTAAATAGAGCACAATGGTACCGATTGACGCTTTGGAATTGCTGAACTCTCTCGATAGATGAGCGTTTCACGTTTTTGTGCCATTTCAAACATAACTTAGTCCACTAGCATCGTTACTTTACGAAACATAGAACAAAACCTAAACTAGCAAGTCAGACTTCTAAGAACACTGAATGGAGTACAACGGTACACATTGATGCTTTGGAATTGCTCAACTCTGTCCATATACGAGCGTTTCTCCTTTTTGTGTAATTTGAAACATAACTTGGTCTTTTCGCATTGTTACTTTACGACACATTGAACAAAAGCTAAACTAGCAAGTTAGACTGCTAAGTGCAGTAAATAGAGTACAACGGTACACATTGATGCTTTGGAATTGCTCAACTCTCTCCATAGATGAGCGTTTCACGTTTTTGTGCCATTTCAAACATAACTTGGTCCACTCGCATCGTTACCCTATGGAACGTTGAACGTAACCTAAACTAGCAAGTCAGACTTCTAAGAATACTAAATGGAGTTCAACGGTCCACTTTGACGCTTTGGAATTGCTCAACCCTCGCCATAGACAAGCGTTTCACAGTTCTGAGCAATTCAAAACATAACTTGTTCTACTCGCATCGTTACCATACGAAACGTTAAACGAAAGCTAAACTAGCATGTCAGACTTCTAAGAACACTAAATAGAGGACAACGGTCCACTTTGACGCTTTGGAATTGCTCAACTGTCGCCAAAGACAAGCATTTCACATTTCTAAGCAATTTCAAACATAACATGTTCTACTCGCATCGTTACGTTACGAAACGCTGAACGAAACCTAAACTAGCAAGTCAGACTTCTAAGAACAATAAATGGAGTACAATGGTACACATTCATGCTTTGGAATTGCTCAAGTCTCTCCATAGATGAGCGTTTCAGGTTTTTATGCCATTTCGTACATAACTTGGTCGATCCGCATCGTTACCCTATGACACTTTGAACGAAAGCTAAACTGGCAAGTCAGACTGCTAAGAACACTAAATAGAGTACAACGCTACACATTGATGCTTTGGAATTGCTCAACTCTCTCCATAGATGCGCGTTTCACGTTTTTGTGCCATTTCAAAGATAACTTGGTCCACTCGCATCGTTACCTTACGAAACATTGAACGAAACCTAAACTAGCAAGTCAGACTTCTAAGAACACTGAATGGAGTACAACGGTACACATTGATGCTTTGGAATTGCTCAACTCTCTCCATATACGAGCGTTTCTCTTTTTTGTGCAATTTGAAACATAACTTGGTCTATTCGCATCGTTACCTTACGAAACGTTGAAAGAAAGCTAGACTAGCAAGTCAGACTTCTAAGAACACTAAATAGAGCACAATGGTACAGATTGATGCTTTGGAATTGCTAACTCTCTCCATAGATGAGCGTTTCACGTTTTTGTGCCATTTCAAACATAACTTGGTCTTTTCGCATCGTTACATTACGACACAATGAACAAAAGCTAAACTAGCAAGTTAGATAGCTAAGTACAGTAAATAGAGTACAACGGTACACATTGACGCTTTGGAATTGCTGAACTCTCTCCATAGATGAGCGTTTCACGTTTTTGTGCCATTTCAAACATAACTTAGTCCACTCGCATCGGTACCTTACGAAACATAGAACAAAACCTAAACTAGCAAGTCAGACTTCTAAGAACATTGAATGGAGTACAACGGTACACATTGATACTTTGGAATTGCTCAACTCTGTCCATATACGAGCGTTTCTCCTTTTTGTGTAATTTGAAACATAACTTGGTCTTTTCGCATCGTTACTTTACGACACATTGAACAAAAGCTAAACTAGCAAGTTAGACTGCTAAGTGCAGTAAATAGAGTACAACGGTACACATTGATGCTTTGGAATTGCTCAACTCTCTCCATAGATGAGCGTTTCACGTTTTTGTGCCATTTCAAACATAACTTGGTCCACTCGCATCGTTACCTTATGAAACGTGGAACGAAACCTAAACTAGCAAGTCAGACTTCTAAGAATACTAAATGGAGTACAACGGTCCACTTTGACGCTTTGGAATTGCTCAACCCTCGCCATAGACAAGCATTTCACAGTTCTGCATAATTCAAAACATAACTTGTTCTACTCGCATCGTTACCATACGAACGTTAAACGAAAGCTAAACTAGCATGTCAGACTTCTAAGAACACTAAATAGAGGACAACGGTCCACTTTGACGCTTTGGAATTCCTCATCTGTCGCCATAGACAAGCATTTCACATTTCTAAGCAATTTCAAACATAACATGTTCTACTCGCATCGTTACGTTATGAAATGTTGAACGGAAGCTGAACCAGCAATTCAGACTTCTAAGAACACTAAATGGAGTACAATGATGCAAATTGATGCTTTGGAATTGCTCAACTCTCTCCATATACGAGCGTATCTCGTTTTTGTGCAATTTAAAAAATAACTTGGTCTATTCGCATCGTTACCTCACGAAACGTTGAACGAAAGCTAAACTAGCTAGTCAGACTTCTGACAACACTAAATAGAGTACACTGGCACACATTGATGCTTTGGAATTGTTCAACTCTCTCCATAGATGAGCGTTCCACGTTTTTGTGCCATTTGATACATAACTTGGTCCACTCGCGTCGTTACCTTACGAAACGTTGAACGAAACCTAAACTAGCAAGTCAGACTTCCAAGAACACTAAATAGAGTACAATGGTACACATTGATGCTTTGGAATTGTTCAACTCTCTCCATAGATGAGCGTTCCACGTTCTTGTGCCATTTGATACATAACTTGGTCCACTCACGTCGTTACCTTACGAAACGTTGAACGAAACCTAAACTACCAAGTCAGACTTCTAAGAACACTGAATGGAGTACAATGGTACACATTGATCCTTTGGAATTGTTCAACTCTCTCAATTTACGAGTGTTTCTCATTTTTGTGCAATTTGAAACATAACTTGGTCAATTCGCATCGTTACCTTATGAAACGTTGAAAGAAAGCTAAACTAGCTAGTCTAACTTCTAAGAACACTAAATAGAGTACAATGGTACAGATTGATGTTTTGGAATTGCTCTACTCTCTCCATAGATGAGCGTTTCACGATTTTGTGCCATTTCAAACATAACTTGGTCCACTCGCGTCGTTACCTTACGAAACGTTGAACGAAACCTAAACTAGCAAGCCATAGATGAGCGTTTCAGGTTTTTATGTCATTTCATACATAACTTGATCGATTCGCATGTTACCCTACGACACGTTGAACGAAAGCTAAACTGGCAAGTTAGACTGCTAAGAACACTAAATAGAGTACAATGCTACACATTGATGCTTTGGAATTGCTCAACCCTCCATAGATGAGCGTTTCATGTTTTTGTGCCATTTCAAACATAACTTGGTCTATTTGCATCGTTACCTTACGAAACGTTGAACGAAACCTACACTAGCAAGTCAGACTTCTAAGAACGCTGAATTGAGTACAATGATACACATTGATGCTTTGGAATTGCTCAATTCTCTCCATTTACGAGCGTTTCTCATTTTTGTGCAATTTGAAACATAACTTGGTCTAGTCGCATCGTTACCATACGAAACGTTGAAAGAAAGCTAAACAAGCTAGTCAGACTTCTAAGAACACTAAATAGAGTACAATGGCACAGATTGATACTTTGGAATTGCTCAACTCTCTCCATAGATGAGCGTTTCACTTTTTGTGCCATTTCAAGCAAAACTTGGTCCACTCACATCGTTACCTTGCGAAACGTTGAAAAAAACCTAAACTAGCAATTCAGACTTCTAAGAGCACTAAATAGAGTACAATGCTACACATTGTTGCTTTGGAATTGCTCAACTCTCTCCATAGATGAGCGTTTCACGTTTTTGTCCCATTTCAAACATAACTTGGTCCACTCGTATCGTTACCTTACGAAATGTTGAACGAAACCTAAACTAGCAAGTCAGACTTCTAAGAACACTAAATGGAGTGCAACGGTCCACTTTGACGCTTTGGAGTTGCTCAACTCTCGCCATAGACAAGCATTTCACAGTTCTGAGAAATTCGAAACATAACTTCTTCTACTCTCATCGTTACCCTACGAAACGTTGAACGAAAGCTAAACTAGCAAGTTAGACTTCTAAGAACACTAAATGGAGTACAACGGTCCACTTTGACGCTATGGAATTGCTCAACTCTCGCCATAGACAAGCATTTCACATTTCTGAGCAATTTCAAATATAACTTGGTCTATTCGCATCGTTACCTTACAAAACGTTGAACGAAAGCTAAACTAGCAGGTCAGACTTCTAAGAACACTAGAAGGAGTACCATGGTACAGATTGATGCTTTGTAATTGCTCAACTCTCTCCATAAATGAGCGTTTCACGTTTTTGTGCCATTTCAAAGATAACTTGGTCCACTAGCATTGTTACCTTATGAAACGTTGAACGAAACCTAAACTAGCAAGTCAGACATCTAAGAACACTAGATGGAGTACAACGGTACAAATTGATGATTTGGAATTGCTCAACTCTCTCCATAGATGAGCGTTTCACATTTTTGTGCCATTTCAAACATAACTTGATCTATTCGCATCGTTACCTTACGAAACGTTGAACGAAATCTAAACTAGTAAGTCATACTACTAAGAACACTCAATAGAGGACAATAGTCCACTTTGACGCTTTGGAATTGCTCAACTGTCGCCATAGACAAGCATTTCACAGTTCTGAGAAATTCAAAACATAACATGTTCTATTCACATCGTTACCTTACGAAACGTTGAACGAAAGCTAAACTAGCAAGTCAGACTTCTGAGAACACTAAATGGAGTACAACGGTCCACTTTTACGCTTTGGAATTGCTCAACTCTCGCCATAGACAAGCATTTCACATGTCTGAGCAATTCCAAACATAACTTGTTCTACTCGCATTGTTACTTTACGAAAATTTGAACGAAAGCTAAACTAGCGAGTCAGACTTCTAATAACACTAAATAGAGTACAATGGTACATATTGATGCTTTGGAATTGCTCAACTCTCTCCATAGATGAGCGTTTCATGTTTTTGTGCCATTTCAAACATAACTTTGTCGATTCGCATCGTTACCATACGACACGTTGAACGAAAGCTAAACTAGCAAATCAGGCCGCTAAGAACACTAAGTAGAGTACAACGCTACACATTGATGCTTTGGAATTGCTCAACTCTCTCCATAGATGAGCGTTTCATGTTTTTATGCCATTTCAAACATAACTTGGTCGATTCACATCGTTACCTTACGACACGTTGAACGAAAGCTAAACTAGCAAGTCAGACTACTAAGAACACTAAATAGAGTACAATGCTACACATTGATGCTTTGGAATTACTCAACTCTCTCCATAGATGAGCATTTCACGTTTTTGTGTCATTTCAAGCATAACTTGCTCCACTCGTATCGTTACCATACGAAATGTTGAACGAAACCGAAACTAGCAAGTCAGACTTCTAAGAACACTAAATAGAGTACAACGCTACACATTGATGCTTTGGAATTGCTCAACTCTCTCCATAGATGAGCGTTCCACGTTTTTGTGCCATTTCAAACATAACTTGGTCCACTCGCATTATTACCTTACGAAACATTGAACGAAACCTAAACTACCAAGCCAGACTTCTCAGAACACTAAATAGAGTACAATGGTACACATTGATGCTTTGGAATTGCTCAACTCTCTCCAGAGATGGGCGTTTCAAGTTTTTGTGCCTTTTCAAACATAACTTGGTCCACTCGCATCGTTACCTTATGAACGTTGAACGAAACCTAAACTAGCAAGTCAGACTTCTAAGAACACTAAATGGAGTACAACGGTACACATTGATGCTTTGGAATTGCTCAACTCTCTCCATAGATGAGCGTTTCAGGTTTTTATGCCATTTCAAACATAACTTTGTCGATTCACATCGCTACCCAATGACACGTTGAACGAAAGCTAAACTAGCAAATAAGGCCGCTAAGAACACTAAATAGAGTACAACGCTATCCATTGATGCTTTGGAATTGCTCAACTCTCTCCATAGATGAGTGTTTCACGTTTTTGTGCCATTTCAAACATAACTTGGTCCACTCGCATTGTTACCTTACGAAACGTTGAACGAAACCTACACTAGCAAGTCAGACTTCTAAGAACACTGAATGGAGTACAACGGTACATATTGATGCTTTGGAATTGCTCAACTCTGTCCATATACGAGCGTTTCTCATTTTTGTGTAATTTGAAATATAACTTGGTCCACTCGCATCGTTACCTTTCGAAACGTTGAACAAAACCTAAACTAGCAAGTCAGACTTCTAAGAACACTAAATGGAGTACAACGGTCCACTTTGACGCTTTGGAATTGCTCAACTCTCACAGTTTTGAGAAATTCAAAACATAACTTGTTCTACTCGCATCGTTACTCTATGAAACATTGAACAAAAGCTAAACTAGCAAGTCAGACTTCTAAGAACACTAAATGGAGTACAACGGTCCACTTTGACGCTTTGGAATTGCTCAACTCTCGCCATAGACAAGCATTTCACATTTCTGAGCAATTTCAAACATAACTTGGTCTATTCGCATCGTTACCTTACAAAACGTTGAACGAAAGCTAAACTAGCAGGTCAGACTTCTAAGAACACTAAATGGAGTACCATGGTATAGATTGATGCTTTGTAATTGCTCAACTCTCTCCATAAATGAGCGTTTCACGTTTTTGCGCCATATCAATGATAACTTGGTCCACTAGCATTGTTACCTTATGAAACGTTGAACGAAACCTAAACTAGCAAGTCAGACATCTCAGAACACTAAATGGAGTACAACGGTACAAATTAATGATTTGGAATTGCTCAACTCTCTCCATAGATGAGCGTTTCACATTTTTGTGCCATTTCAAACAAAACCTGGTCTATTCGCTTCGTTACCTTACGAAACATTGAACGAAAGCTAAACTTGTAAGTCAGACTACTAAGAACACTAAATAGAGGACAATGGTCCACTTTGACGCTTTGGAATTGCTCAACTCTCGCCATAGACAAGCTTTTCACAGTTCTGAGAAATTCAAAACATAACATGTTCTACTCGCATCAATACCTTACGAAACGTTGAACGAAAGCTAAACTAGTAAGTCAGACTTCTGAGAACACTAAATGGAGTACAACGGTCCACTTTGATGCTTTGTAATTGCTCAACTCTCTCCATAGACAAGCATTTCACATTTCTGGGCAATTCCAAACATAACTTGTTCTACTCACATTGTTACTTTACGAAACTTTGAATGAAAGCTAAACTAGTGAGTCAGACTTCTAATAACACTAAATAGAGTACAATGGTACACATTGATCCTTTGGAATTGCTCAACTCTCTCAATTTACGAGTGTTTCTCATTTTTGTGCAATTTGAAACATAACTTGGTCTATTCGCATCGTTATCTTACGAAACGTTGAAAGAAAGCTAAACTAGCTAGTCTAACTTCTAAGAACACGAAATAGAGTACAGTGGTACAGATTGATGCTTTGGAATTGCTCAACTCTCTCCATAGATGAGCGTTTCACGTTTTTGTGCCATTTCAAACATAACTTGGTCCATTCGCATCGTTACCTTACGAAACGATGAACGAAACCTAAACTAGCAAGTCAGACTTCTAAAAACACTAAATGGAGTACAATGGTACACATTCTTGGAATTGCTCAAGTCTCTCCATAGATAGAGTTTCAGGTTTTTATGCCATTTCATACATAACTTGGTCGATTCCCATCGTTACCCTATGACACGTTGAGAACGAAAGCTAAACTGTCAAGTCAGACTGCTAAGAACACTAAATAGAGTACAACGTTACACATTGATGCTTTGGAATTGCTCAACTCTCCCCATAGATGAGCGTTTCATGTTTTTGTGCCATTTCAAACATAACTTGGTCCACTCGCATCGTTACCTTACGAAACGTTGAACGAAACCTATACTAGCAAGTCAGACTTCTAAGAACACAGAATGGAGTGCAACGGTACACATTGATGCTTTGCAATTGCTCAACTCTCTCCATATACGAGCGTTTCTCATTTTTGTGCAATTTGAAATATAACTTGGTCTATTCGCATCGTTACCTTACAAAACGTTGAACGAAACCTATACTAGCAAGTCAGACTTCTAAGAACACAGAATGGAGTGCAACGGTACACATTGATGCTTTGCAATTGCTCAACTCTCTCCATATACGAGCGTTTCTCATTTTTGTGCAATTTGAAATATAACTTGGTCTATTTGCATCGTTACCTTACGAAACGTTGAACGAAACCTACACTAGCAAGTCAGACTTCTAAGAACGCTGAATTGAGTACAATGATACACATTGATGCTTTGGAATTGCTCAATTCTCTCCATATACGAGCGTTTCTCATTTTTGTGCAATTTGAAACCTAACTTGGTCTAGTCGCATCGTTACCATACGAAACGTTGAAAGAAAGCTAAACCAGCTAGTCAGACTTCTAAGAACACTAAATAGAGTACAATGGCACAGATTGATACTTTGGAATTGCTCAACTCTCTCCATAGATAAGCGTTTCACGTTTTTGTGCCATTTCAAGCAAAACTTGGTCCACTCACATCGTTACCTTGCGAAACGTTGAAAAAAACCTAAACTAGCAATTCAGACTTCTAAGAGCACTAAATAGAGTACAATGCTACACATTGTTGCTTTGGAATTGCTCAACTCTCTCCATAGATGAGCGTTTCACATTTTTGTGCCATTTCAAACATAACTTGGTCCACACTTATCGTTACCTTACGAAATGTTGAACGAAACCTAAACTAGCAAGTCAGACTTCTAAGAACACTAAATGGAGTGCAACGGTCCACTTTGACGCTTTGGAGTTGCTCAACTCTCGCCATAGACAAGCATTTCACAGTTCTGAGAAATTCGAAACATAACTTCTTCTACTCTCATCGTTACCCTACGAAACGTTGAACGAAAGCTAAACTAGCAAGTTAGACTTCTAAGAACACTAAATGGAGTACAACGGTCCACTTTGACGCTATGGAATTGCTCAACTCTCGCCATAGACAAGCATTTCACATTTCTGAGCAATTTCAAACATAACTTGGTCTATTCGCATCGTTACCTTACAAAACGTTGAACGAAAGCTAAACTAGCAGGTCAGACTTCTAAGAACACTAGAAGGAGTACCATGGTACAGATTGATGCTTTGTAATTGCTCAACTCTCTCCATAAATGAGCGTTTCACGTTTTTGTGCCATTTCAAAGATAACTTGGTCCACTAGCATTGTTACCTTATGAAACGTTGAACGAAACCTAAACTAGCAAGTCAGACATCTAAGAACACTAGATGTAGTACAACGGTACAAATTGATGATTTGGAATTGCTCAACTCTCTCCATAGATGAGCGTTTCACATTTTTGTGCCATTTCAAACATAACTTGATCTATTCGCATCGTTACCTTACGAAACGTTGAACGAAATCTAAACTAGTAAGTCATACTACTAAGAACACTCAATAGAGGACAATAGTCCACTTTGACGCTTTGGAATTGCTCAACTGTCGCCATAGACAAGCATTTCACAGTTCTGAGAAATTCAAAACATAACATGTTCTATTCACATCGTTACCTTACGAAACGTTGAACGAAAGCTAAACTAGCAAGTCAGACTTCTGAGAACACTAAATGGAGTACAACGGTCCACTTTTACG
Source organism: Tripterygium wilfordii (assembly GCF_013401445.1). Classification (NCBI taxonomy): domain Eukaryota; kingdom Viridiplantae; phylum Streptophyta; class Magnoliopsida; order Celastrales; family Celastraceae; genus Tripterygium; species Tripterygium wilfordii. The sequence continues at coordinate 8,310,400 of NC_052248.1, forward strand.
CTTTCGAATTGCTCAACTCTCGCCATAGACAAGCATTTCACATTTCTGAGCAATTCCAAACATAACTTGTTCTACTCGCATTGTTACTTTACGAAAATTTGAACGAAAGCTAAACTAGCGAGTCAGACTTCTAATAACACTAAATAGAGTACAATGGTACATATTGATGCTTTGGAATTGCTCAACTCTCTCCATAGATGAGCGTTTCATGTTTTTGTGCCATTTCAAACATAACTTTGTCGATTCGCATCGTTACCATACGACACGTTGAACGAAAGCTAAACTAGCAAATCAGGCCGCTAAGAACACTAAGTAGAGTACAACGCTACACATTGATGCTTTGGAATTGCTCAACTCTCTCCATAGATGAGCGTTTCATGTTTTTATGCCATTTCAAACATAACTTGGTCGATTCACATCGTTACCTTACGACACGTTGAACGAAAGCTAAACTAGCAAGTCAGACTACTAAGAACACTAAATAGAGTACAATGCTACACATTGATGCTTTGGAATTACTCAACTCTCTCCATAGATGAGCATTTCACGTTTTTGTGTCATTTCAAGCATAACTTGCTCCACTCGTATCGTTACCATACGAAATGTTGAACGAAACCTAAACTAGCAAGTCAGACTTCTAAGAACACTAAATAGAGTACAACGCTACACATTGATGCTTTGGAATTGCTCAACTCTCTCCATAGATGAGCGTTCCACGTTTTTGTACCATTTCAAACATAACTTGGTCCACTCGCATTATTACCTTATGAAACATTGAACGAAACCTAAACTACCAAGCCAGACTTCTCAGAACACTAAATAGAGTACAATGGTACACATTGATGCTTTGGAATTGCTCAACTCTCTCCAGAGATGGGCGTTTCAAGTTTTTGTGCCTTTTCAAACATAACTTGGTCCACTCGCATCGTTACCTTATGAACGTTGAACGAAACCTAAACTAGCAAGTCAGACTTCTAAGAACACTAAATGGAGTACAACGGTACACATTGATGCTTTGGAATTGCTCAACTCTCTCCATAGATGAGCGTTTCAGGTTTTTATGCCATTTCAAACATAACTTTGTCGATTCACATCGCTACCCAATGACACGTTGAACGAAAGCTAAACTAGCAAATAAGGCCGCTAAGAACACTAAATAGAGTACAACGCTATCCATTGATGCTTTGGAATTGCTCAACTCTCTCCATAGATGAGTGTTTCACGTTTTTGTGCCATTTCAAACATAACTTGGTCCACTCGCATTGTTACCTTACGAAACGTTGAACGAAACCTACACTAGCAAGTCAGACTTCTAAGAACACTGAATGGAGTACAACGGTACATATTGATGCTTTGGAATTGCTCAACTCTGTCCATATACGAGCGTTTCTCATTTTTGTGTAATTTGAAATATAACTTGGTCCACTCGCATCGTTACCTTTCGAAACGTTGAACAAAACCTAAACTAGCAAGTCAGACTTCTAAGAACACTAAATGGAGTACAACGGTCCACTTTGACGCTTTGGAATTGCTCAACTCTCACAGTTTTGAGAAATTCAAAACATAACTTGTTCTACTCGCATCGTTACTCTATGAAACATTGAACAAAAGCTAAACTAGCAAGTCAGACTTCTAAGAACACTAAATGGAGTACAACGGTCCACTTTGACGCTTTGGAATTGCTCAACTCTCGCCATAGACAAGCATTTCACATTTCTGAGCAATTTCAAACATAACTTGGTCTATTCGCATCGTTACCTTACAAAACGTTGAACGAAAGCTAAACTAGCAGGTCAGACTTCTAAGAACACTAAATGGAGTACCATGGTATAGATTGATGCTTTGTAATTGCTCAACTCTCTCCATAAATGAGCGTTTCACGTTTTTGCGCCATATCAATGATAACTTGGTCCACTAGCATTGTTACCTTATGAAACGTTGAACGAAACCTAAACTAGCAAGTCAGACATCTCAGAACACTAAATGGAGTACAACGGTACAAATTAATGATTTGGAATTGCTCAACTCTCTCCATAGATGAGCGTTTCACATTTTTGTGCCATTTCAAACAAAACCTGGTCTATTCGCTTCGTTACCTTACGAAACATTGAACGAAAGCTAAACTTGTAAGTCAGACTACTAAGAACACTAAATAGAGGACAATGGTCCACTTTGACGCTTTGGAATTGCTCAACTCTCGCCATAGACAAGCTTTTCACAGTTCTGAGAAATTCAAAACATAACATGTTCTACTCGCATCAATACCTTACGAAACGTTGAACGAAAGCTAAACTAGTAAGTCAGACTTCTGAGAACACTAAATGGAGTACAACGGTCCACTTTGATGCTTTGTAATTGCTCAACTCTCACCATAGACAAGCATTTCACATTTCTGGGCAATTCCAAACATAACTTGTTCTACTCGCATTGTTACTTTACGAAACTTTGAATGAAAGCTAAACTAGTGAGTCAGACTTCTAATAACACTAAATAGAGTACAATGGTACACATTGATCCTTTGGAATTGCTCAACTCTCTCAATTTACGAGTGTTTCTCATTTTTGTGCAATTTGAAACATAACTTGGTCTATTCGCATCGTTATCTTACGAAACGTTGAAAGAAAGCTAAACTAGCTAGTCTAACTTCTAAGAACACGAAATAGAGTACAGTGGTACAGATTGATGCTTTGGAATTGCTCAACTCTCTCCACAGATGAGCGTTTCACGTTTTTGTGCCATTTCAAACATAACTTGGTCCATTCGCATCGTTACCTTACGAAACGTTGAACGAAACCTAAACTAGCAACTCAGACTTCTAAAAACACTAAATGGAGTACAATGGTACACATTCATGCTTTGGAATTGCTCAAGTCTCTCCATAGATAGCGTTTCAGGTTTTTATGCCATTTCATACATAACTTGGTCGATTCCCATCGTTACCCTATGACACGTTGAGAACGAAAGCTAAACTGTCAAGTCAGACTGCTAAGAACACTAAATAGAGTACAACGTTACACATTGATGCTTTGGAATTGCTCAACTCTCTCCATAGATGAGCGTTTCATGTTTATGTGCCATTTCAAACATAACTTGGTCCACTCGCATCGTTACCTTACGAAACGTTGAACGAAACCTATACTAGCAAGTCAGACTTCTAAGAACACAGAATGGAGTGCAATGGTACACATTGATGCTTTGCAATTGCTCAACTCTCTCCATATACGAGCGTTTCTCATTTTTGTGCAATTTGAAATATAACTTGGTCTATTCGCATCGTTACCTTACGAAACGTTGAACGAAACCTACACTAGCAAGCCAGACTTCTAAGAACACTGAATTGAGTACAATGATACACATTGATGCTTTGGAATTGCTCAACTCTCTCCATATACGAGCGTTTCTCATTTTTGTGCAATTTGAAACATAACTTGGTCTATTCGCATCGTTACCGTACGAAACGTTGAAAGAAAGCTAAACAAGCTAGTCAGACTTCTAAGAACACTAAATAGAGTACAATGGTAGAGATTGATGCTTTGGAATTGCTCAACTCTCTCCATAGATGAGCGTTTCACGTTTTTGTGCCATTTCAAACATAACTTGGTCCACTCGTATCGTTACCTTATGAAACGTTGAACAAAACCTAAACTAGCAAGTCAGACTTCTAAGAACACTAAATGGAGTACAATGGCACACATTGATGCTTTGGAATTGGTCAACTCTCTCCATAGATGAGTGTTTCATGTTTTTATGCCATTTTAAACATCACTTGATCCATTCGCATCGTTATTACGAAATGTTGAAAAAAAGCTAAACTAGCTAGTCTAACTTCTAAGAACACTAAATAGAGTAAAATGGTACAGATTGATGCTTTGGAATTGCTCAACTCTCTCTATAGATGAGCGTTTCATGTTTTTGTGTCACTTCAAACATAACTTGGTCCACTCGCATCGTTACCTTTTGAAACATTGAACAAAACCTAAACTAGCAAGTCAGACTTCTAAGAACACTAAATGGAGTACAACGGTCCACTTTGACGCTTTGGAATTGCTCAACTCTCACAGTTTTGAGAAATTCAAAACATAACTTGTTCTACTCGCATCGTTACTCTATGAAACATTGAACAAAAGCTAAACTAGCAAGTCAGACTTCTAAGAACACTAAATGGAGTACAACGGTCCACTTTGACGCTTTGGAATTGCTCAACTCTCGCCATAGACAAGCATTTCACATTTCTGAGCAATTTCAAACATAACTTGGTCTATTCGCATCGTTACCTTACAAAACGTTGAATGAAAGCTAAACTAGCAGGTCAGACTTCTAAGAACACTAAATGGAGTACCATGGTATAGATTGATGCTTTGTAATTGCTCAACTCTCTCCATAAATGAGCGTTTCACGTTTTTGCGCCATATCAATGATAACTTGGTCCACTAGCATTGTTACCTTATGAAACGTTGAACGAAACCTAAACTAGCAAGTCAGACATCTCAGAACACTAAATGGAGTACAACGGTACAAATTAATGATTTGGAATTGCTCAACTCTCTCCATAGATGAGCGTTTCACATTTTTGTGCCATTTCAAACAAAACCTGGTCTATTCGCTTCGTTACCTTACGAAACATTGAACGAAAGCTAAACTTGTAAGTCAGACTACTAAGAACACTAAATAGAGGACAATGGTCCACTTTGACGCTTTGGAATTGCTCAACTCTCGCCATAGACAAGCTTTTCACAGTTCTGAGAAATTCAAAACATAACATGTTCTACTCGCATCAATACCTTACGAAACGTTGAACGAAAGCTAAACTAGTAAGTCAGACTTCTGAGAACACTAAATGGAGTACAACGGTCCACTTTGATGCTTTGTAATTGCTCAACTCTCACCATAGACAAGCATTTCACATTTCTGGGCAATTCCAAACATAACTTGTTCTACTAGCATTGTTACTTTACGAAACTTTGAATGAAAGCTAAACTAGTGAGTCAGACTTCTAATAACACTAAATAGAGTACAATGGTACACATTGATCCTTTGGAATTGCTCAACTCTCTCAATTTACGAGTGTTTCTCATTTTTGTGCAATTTGAAACATAACTTGGTCTATTCGCATCGTTATCTTACGAAACGTTGAACGAAAGCTAAACTTGTAAGTCAGACTACTAAGAACACTAAATAGAGGACAATGGTCCACTTTGACGCTTTGGAATTGCTCAACTCTCGCCATAGACAAGCTTTTCACAGTTCTGAGAAATTCGAAACATAACTTGTTCTACTCTCATCGTTACCCTACGAAACGTTGAACGAAAGCTAAACTAGCAAGTTAGACTTCTAAGAACACTAAATGGAGTACAACGGTCCACTTTGACGCTATGGAATTGCTCAACTCTCGCCATAGACAAGCATTTCACATTTCTGAGCAATTTCAAACATAACTTGGTCTATTCGCATCGTTACCTTACAAAACGTTGAACGAAAGCTAAACTAGCAGGTCAGACTTCTAAGAACACTAAATGGAGTACCATGGTATAGATTGATGCTTTGTAATTGCTCAACTCTCTCCATAAATGAGCGTTTCACGTTTTTGCGCCATATCAATGATAACTTGGTCCACTAGCATTGTTACCTTATGAAACGTTGAACGAAACCTAAACTAACAAGTCAGACATCTCAAAACACTAAATGGAGTACAACGGTACAAATTAATGATTTGGAATTGCTAACTCTCTCCATAGATGAGCGTTTCACATTTTTGTGCCATTTCAAACAAAACCTGGTCTATTCGCTTCGTTACCTTACGAAACATTGAACGAAAGCTAAACTTGTAAGTCAGACTACTAAGAACACTAAATAGAGGACAATGGTCCACTTTGACGCTTTGGAATTGCTCAACTCTCGCCATAGACAAGCTTTTCACAGTTCTGAGAAATTCAAAACATAACATGTTCTACTCGCATCAATACCTTACGAAACGTTGAACGAAAGCTAAACTAGTAAGTCAGACTTCTGAGAACACTAAATGGAGTACAACGGTCCACTTTGACGCTTTGGAATTGCTCAACTCTCACCATAGACAAGCATTTCACATTTCTGGGCAATTCCAAACATAACTTGTTCTACTCGCATTGTTACTTTACGAAACTTTGAATGAAAGCTAAACTAGTGAGTCAGACTTCTAATAACACTAAATAGAGTACAATGGTACAGATTGATGCTTTGGAATTGCTCAACTCTCTCCATAGATGAGCGTTTCACGTTTTTGTGCCATTTCAAACATAACTTGGTCTATTCGTGTCGTTACCTTACGAAACGTTGAATGAAAGCTAAACTAGTAAGTCAGACTTCTAAGAACACTAAATTGAGCACAACGAAATACATTGATGCTTTGGAATTGCTCGACTCTCCCCATAGATGAGCGTTTAACGTTTTTGTGCCATTTCAAACATAACTTGGTCTATTCGTATCGTTACCTTACGAAACTTTGAACGAAAGATAAACTAGGAAGTCAGATTTCTAAGAACACTAAATAGAGTACAATGAAGTACATTGATGCTTTGGAATTGCTCCACTCTCTCCATAGATGAGCGTTTTACATTTTTGTGCCATTTCAAAGATAACTTGGTCCACTCGCATCGTTACCATACAAAACGTTAAACGAAACCTAAACTAGCAAGTCAGACTTCTAAAAACACTAAATAGAGGACAACGGTACACATTGACGCTTTGGATTTGCTCAACTGTCGCCAGAGACAAGCATTTCACATTTCTGAGCAATTTCAAACATAACATGTTCTATTCGCATCGTTACGTTATGACACGTCGAACGCCAGCTGAACCAGCAATTCAGACTTCTAAGAACACTAAATGGAGTACAACGGTACAAATTGATGCTTTGGAATTGCTCAAGTCTCTCCTTATACGAGCGTTTCTCGTTTTTGTGCAATTTAATAAATAACTTGGTCTATTCACATCGTTACCTTACAAAATGTTGAACGAAAGCTAAACAAGCAAGTCAGACTTCTAACAACACTAAATAGAGTACAATGGCACACATTGATGCTTTGCAATTGCTCAACTCTCTCCATAGATGATCGTTTCACGTTTTTGTGCCATTTCAAACATAACTTGGTCCACTTGCATCGTTACCTTACGAAACATTGAACGAAACCTAAAGTAGCAAGTCTGACTTCTAAGAACACTAAATGGAGTACAATGGTACACATTGATGCTTTGGAGTTGCTCAACTCTCTCCATAGATGAGCGTTTCACATTTTTGTGCCATTTCAAACTTAACTTGGTCTATTCGTGTCATTACCTTACGAAACGTTGAACGAAAGCTAAACTAGCAAGTCAGACTTTTAAGAACACTAAATAGAGTACAACGCTACACATTGATGCTTTGGAATTACTCAACTCTCTCCATAGATGAGCGTTTGACGTTTTTGTGTCATTTCAAGCATAACTTGGTCTATTCGTATCGTTACCTTATGAAACTTTCAACGAAAGATAAACTAGGAAGTCTGATTTCTAAGAACACTAAATAGAGTACAACGAAATACAATGATGCTTTGGAATTGCTGAACTCTCTCCATAGATGAGCATTTCACGTTTTTGTGCCATTTCAAAGATAACTTGGTCCACCGCATCGTTACCATACGAAACGTTAAACGAAACCTAAACTAGCAAGTCAGACTTCTAACAACACTAAATAGAGGACAACGGTACACATTGACGCTTTGAATTTCCTATACTGTCGCCAGAGACAAGCATTTCACATTTCTGAGCAATTTCAAACATAACATGTTCTATTCGCATCGTTACGTTATGAAAGGTCGAACTCCAGCTGAACCAGCAATTCAGACTTCTAAGAACACTAAATGGAATTCAACGGTACAAATTGATGTTTTGGAATTGTTCAACTCTCTCCATATACGAGCGTTTCTCGTTTTTGTGCAATTTAAAAAATAACTTGGTCTATTCACATCGTTACCTTACGAAACGTTGAACGAAAGCTAAACTAGAAAGTTAGACTTCTAACAACACTAAATAGAGTACAATGGCACACATTGATGCTTTGGAATTGCTCAACTCTCTCCATAGATGAGCGTTTCACGTTTTTGTGCCATTTCAAACATAACTTGGTCCACTTGCATCGTTACCTTACGAAACATTGAACGAACCTAAAGTAGCAAGTCTGACTTCTCAGAACACTAAATGGAGTACAATGGTACACATTGATGCTTTGGAATTGCTCAACTCTCTCCATAGATGAGGGTTTCACATTTTTATGCCATTTCAAACATAACTTGGTCGATTCGCATCGTTACCTTACGACAAGCTGAACGAAAGCCAAACTAGCAAGTCAGACTGCTAAGAACACTAAATAGAGTACAACGGTACACATTGATGCTCTGGAATTGCTAAACTCTCTCCATAGATGGGCGTTTCACGTTTTTGTGCCATTTCAAACATAACTTGGTCCACTCGCATCGTTACCTTATGAAACGTTGAACGAAACCTAAACTAGCAAGTCAGACTTCTAAGAACACTAAATGGAGTACAATGGTACACATTGATGCATTGGAATTGCTCATCTCTCTCCATAGATGAGCGTTTCACATTTTTGTGTCATTTCAAACGTAACTTGGTCCACTCGTATCGTTACCTTACGAAACGTTGAACGAAACCTAAACTAGCGAGTCAGACTTCTAAGAACACTGAATGGAGTACAACGGTACACATTGATGCTTTGGAATTGCTCAACTCTGTCCATATACGAGCGTTTCTCATTTTTGTACAATTTGAAACATAACCTGGTCTTTTCGCATCATTACCTTACGACACGTTGAACGAAAGCTAAACTAGCAAGTGAGACTGCTAAGAACACTAAATAGAGTACAACGCTACACATTGATGCTGTGGAATTGCTCAACCCTCTCCATAGATGAGCGTTTCACGTTTTTTGTGCCATTTCAAACATAACTTGGTTCACTCACATCGTTACCTTACGAAACGTAGAACGAAACCTAAACTAGCAAGTCAGACTTCTAAGAACACTGAATGGAGTACAATGGTACACATTGACGCTTTGGAATTGCTCAACTCTCTCCATATATGAGCGTTTCTCATTTTTGTGTAATTAGAAACATAACTTGGTCTATTCGCATCGTTACCTTACGAAACGTTGAAAGAAAGTTAACTAGCATGTCAGACTTCTAAGAACACTAAATAGAGTACAATGGTACAGATTGATGCTTTGGAATTGCTCAACTCTCTCCATAGATGAGCGTTTCACGTTTTTGTGCCATTTCAAACATAACTTGGTCTTTTCGCATCGTTACCTTACGACACATTGAACAAAAGCTAAACTAGCAAGTTAGACTGCTAAGTACAGTAAATAGAGTACAGCGGTGCACATTGACGCTTTGGAATTGCTCAACTCTCTCCATAGATGAGCATTTCACGTTTTTATGCCATTTCAAACATAACTTGGTCCACTTGTATCGTTACCTTACGAAACGTTGAACGAAACCTAAACTAGCAAGTCTGACTTCTAAGAACACTAAATGGAGTACAATGGTACACATTGATGCTTTGGAGTTGCTCAACTCTCTCCAAAGATGAGTGTTTCACTTTTTTATGACATTTCAAACATAACTTGGTAGATTCGCATCGTTATCTAACGACACGTTGAACGAAACCTAAACTAGCAAGTCGGACAGCTAAGAACACTAAATAGAGTACAACGCTACACATTGATGCTTTGGAATTACTCAACTCTCTCCATAGATGAGGGTTTCACGTTTTTGTGGCATTTCAAGCATAACTTGCTCCACTTGTATCGTTACCTTACGAAATGTTGAACGAAACCTAAACTAGCAAGTCAAACTTCTGAGAACACTAAATAGAGTACAACGCTACACATCGATGCTTTGGAATTGCTGAACTCCCTCCATAGATGAGCGTTTCACGTTTTTGCGCCATTTCATACATAACTTGGTCCACTCGCGTCGTTACCTTATGAAACGTTGAACGAAACCTAAACTAGCAAGTCATACTTCTAGGAACACTAAATGGAGTACAATGGTACACATTGATGCTTTGGAATTGCTCAACTCTCTCCATAGATGAGCGTTTCACGTTTTTGTGCCATTTCAAACATAACTTGGTCCACTTGCATCGTTACCTTATGAAACGTTGAACGAAACCTACACTACTGTGTCAGACTTCTAAGAACACTGAATGGAGTACAACGGTACACATTGATGCTTTGGAATTGCTCAACTCTGTCCATATACGAGCGTTTCTCATTTTTGTGCAATTTCAAACATAACCTGGTCTTTTCGCATCATTAACTTACGACACGTTGAACAAAAGCTAAACTAGCAAGTCAGACTGCTAAGAACACTAAATAGAGTACAACGCTACACATTGATGCTGTGGAATTGCTCAACCCTCTCCATAGATGAGCTTTTCACGGTTTTTGTGCCATTTCAAACTTAACATGGTTCACTCGCATTGTTACCTTACGAAACGTAGAACGAAACCTAAACTAGCAAGTCAGACTTCTAAGAACACTGAATGGAGTACAATGGTACACATTGATGCTTCGGAATTGCTCAACTCTCTCCATATACGAGCGTTTCTCATTTTTGTGTAATTAGAAACATAACTTGTTCTATTCGCATCGTTACCTTACGAAACGTTGAAAGAAAGCTAAACTAGCAAGTCAGGCTTCGAAGAACACTAAATAGAGTACAATGGTACAGATTGATGCTTTGGAATTGCTCAACTCTCTCCATGGATGAGCGTTTCACGTTTTTGTGCCATTTCAAACATAACTCGGTCTTTTCACATCGTTACCTTACGACACATTGAACAAAAGCTAAACTAGCAAGTTAGACTGCTAAGTACAGTAAATAGAGTACAACGGTGCACATTGACGCTTTGGAATTGCTCAACTCTCTCCATAGATGAGCATTTCACGTTTTTATGCCATTTCAAACATAACTTGGTCCACCTGTATCGTTACCTTACGAAACGTTGAACGAAACCTAAACTAGCAAGTCTGACTTCTAAGAACACTAAATGGAGTACGATGGTACACATTGATGCTTTGGAGTTGCTCAACTCTCTCCAAAGATGAGTGTTTCACTTTTTTATGCCATTTCAAACATAACTTGGCAGATTCGCATCGTTATCTAACGACACGTTGAACGAAACCTAAACTAGCAAGTCAGACAACTAAGAACACTAAATAGAGTACAACGCTACACATTGATGCTTTGGAATTACTCAACTCTCTCCATAGATGAGGGTTTCACGTTTTTGTGGCATTTCAAGCATAACTTGCTCCACTTGTATCGTTACCTTACGAAATGTTGAACGAAACCTAAACTAGCAAGTCAAACTTCTGAGAACACTAAATAGAGTACAACGCTACACATCGATGGTTTGGAATTGCTGAACTCTCTCCATAGATGAGCGTTTCACGTTTTTGCGCCATTTCATACATAACTTGGTCCACTCGCGTCGTTACCTTATGAAACGTTGAACGAAACCTAAACTAGCAACTCAACCTTCTAAGAACACTGAATGGGGTACAATGGCACACATTGATTCTTTGGAATTGCTCAACTCTCTCCATATACGAGTGTTCCTCATTTTTGTGCAATTTGAAACATAACTTGGTCTATTCGCATCATTACCTTACGAAACGTTGAACGAAACGTAAACTAGCAAGTCAGACTTCTAAGAACACTAAATGGAGTACAATGGTACACATTGATGCTTTGGAATTGCTCAACTCTCTCCATAGATGAGCGTTTCACGTTTTTATGCCATTTCAAACATAATTTGGTCGATTCACATCGTTGCCCTACGACACGTTGAACGAAAGCCAAACTAGCAAGTCAGACTGCTAAGAACACTAAATGGAGTACAACGCTACACATTGATGTTTTGGTATTGCTCAACTCTCTCCATAGATGAGCGTTTCATGTTTTTGTACCATTTCAAACATAACTTGGTCCACTCGCATCGTTACCTTACGAAACGTTGAACGAAACCTACACTAGCAAGTCAGACTTCTAAGAACACTGAATGGAGTACAATGGTACACATTGATGCTTTGAAATTGCTCAACTCTGTCCATATTCGAGCGTTTCTCATTTTTGTGCAATTTGAAACATAACCTGGTCTATTCGCATCATTACCTTATGACACGTTGAACGAAAGCTAAACTACCAAGTCAGACTGCTAAGAACACTAAATAGAGTGCAACGCTACACATTGACGCTGTGGAATTGCTCAACCCTCTCCTTAGGTGAGCGTTTCATGTTTTTTGTGCCATTTCAAACATAACTTGGTTCACTCACATCGTTACCTTACGAAACGTAGAACGAAACCTAAACTAGCAAGTCAGACTTTTAAGAACACTGAATGGAGTACAATGGTACACATTGATGCTTTGGAATTGCTCAACGCTCTCCATATACGAGCATTTCTCATTTTCGTGCAATTTGAAACATAAGTTGGTCTATTCGTATCGTTACCTTGCGAAACGTTGAAAGAAAGCTAAACTAGCAAGTTAGACTTCTAAGAACACTAAATAGAGTACAATGGTACAGATTGATGCTTTGGAATTGCTCAACTCTCTCCATAGATGAGCGTTTGACGTTTTTGTGCCATTTCAAACATAACTTGGTCTTTTCGCATCATTACCTTACGACACATTGAACAAAAGCTAAACTAGCAAGTTAGACTGCTAAGTACAGTAAATAGAGTACAACGCTACACACTGATGCTTTGGAATTACTCAACTCTCTCCATAGATGAGCGTTTCACGTTTTTGTGGCATTTCATGCATAACTTGCTCCACATGTATCGTTACCTTACGAAACGTTGAACGAAACCTAAACTAGCAAGTCAGACTTCTGAGAACACTAAATAGAATACAACGCTACACATTGACGCTTTGGAATTGCTGAACTCTCTCCATAGATGAGCGTTTCACGTTTTTGTGCCATTTCATACATAACTTGGTCCACTCGCGTCGTTACCTTACGAAACGTTGCACGAAACTTAAACTAGCAAGTCAGACTTCTAAGAACACTGAAAAGAGTACATTGGTACACATTGATGCTTTGGAATTGCTCAACTCTCTCCATATACGAGTGTTTCTCATTTTTGTGTAATTTGAAACATAACTTGGTCTATTCGCATCGTTACCTTACGAAACGTTGAACGAAAGCTAAACTAGCTAGTCTAACTTCTAAGAACACTAAATAGAGTACAATGGTAAAGATTGATGCTTTGGAATTGCTCAACTCTCTCCCTAGATGAGGGTTTCATGTTTTTGTACCATTTCAAACATAACTTGGTCCACTTGCATCGTTACCTTACGAAACATTGAACGAAACCTAAACTAGCAAGTCAGACTTCTAAGAACACTAAATGGAGTGCAATGGCACATATTCATGCTTTGAAATTGCTCAACTCTCTCCATAGATGAGCGTTTCATGTTTTTATGCCATTTCAAACATAAGTTGTTAGATTCGCATCATTACCCTTCTATACGTTGAACGAAAGGTAAACTGGCAAGTCAGACTGCTAAGAACACAAAATAGAGTACAACGCTACGCATTGATGCTTCGGAATTGCTCAACTCTCTCCATAGATGAGCGTTTCACGTTTTTGTGCAATTTCAAACATAACTTCGTCCACTAGCATCGTTACCTTAGGAAACGTTGAACGAAAGCTACACTAGCAAGTCAGACTTCTAAGAACACTGAATGGAGTACAATAGTACACATTGATGCTTTGGAATTGCTCAACTCTCTCCATATACGAGCGTTTCTCATTTTTATGCAATTTTGAAACATAACTTGGTCTATTCGCATCATTACCTTACGACACGTTGAACAAAAGCTAAACTAGCAAGTCAGACTGCTAAGAACACTAAATAGAGTACAACACTGCACATTGATGCTTTGGAATTGCTCAACCCTCTCCATAGATGAGCGTTTTACATTTTTTGTGCCATTTCAAACATAACTTGGTTCACTCGCATCGTTACCTTACGAAACGTAGAACGAAACCTAAACTAGCAAGTCAGACTTCTAAGAACACTGAATGGAGTACAACGGTACACATGGATGCTTTAGAATTGCTCAACTCTCTCCATATACGAGCGTTTCTCATTTTTGTGCAATTTGAAACATAACTTGGTCTATTCGCATCGTTACCTTATGAAACGTTGAAAGAAAGCTAAACTAGCAAGTCAGACTTATAAGAACACTAAATAGAGTACAATGGTACAGATTGATGCTTTGGAATTGCTCAACTCTCTCCATAGATGAGCGTTTCACGTTTTTCTGCCATTTCAATCATAACTTGGTCTTTTCGCATCGTTACCTTATGACACATTGAACAAAAGCTAAACTAGTAAGTTAGACTGCTAAGTACAGTAAATAGAGTACAATGGTACATATTGATGCTTTGGAATTCCTCAATTCTCTCTATAGATGAGCGTTTCACGTTTTTGTGTCATTTCGAGCATAACTTGGTCCACTCGCATCGTTACCTTATAAAACGTTGAACGAAACCTAAACTAGCAAGTCAGACTTCTAAGAACACTAAATGGAGTACAACGGTCCACTTTGACGCTTTGGAATTGCTCAACTCTCGCCATAGACAAGCATTTCACAGTTCTGAGCAATTCAAAACATAACTTGTTCTACTCGCATCGTTACCATACGAAACGTTAAACGCAAGCTAAACTAGCAAGTCATACTTCTAAGAACACTAAATAGAGGACAACGGTCCACTTTGACGCTTTGGAATTGCTCACTTGTCGCCATAGACAAGCATTTCACATTTCTGAGCAATTTCAAACATAACATGTTCTACGCGCATTGTTACGTTACGAAAGGTTGAACGAAAGCTGAACCAGCAATTCAGACTGCTAAGAACACTAAAAGGGGTACAACGGAACAAATTGAAGCTTTGGAATTGCTCAACTCTCTCCATTTATGAGCGTTTCTCGTTTTTATGTAATTTAAAAAATAACTTGGTCTATTCGCATCGTTACCTCACGAAACCTTGAACGAAAGCTAAACAAGCAAGTCAGACTACTAACAACACCAAATAGAGTACAATGGCACACAATGATGCTTTGGAATTGCTCAACTCTCTCTATAGATGAGCATTTCACGTTTTTGTGCCGTTTCAAACATAACTTGGTCCACTTGTATCGTTACCTTACGAAATGTTGAACGAAACCTAAACTAGCAAGTATGAGTTCTAAGAACACTAAATGGAGTACAATGGTACACTTTGATGCTTTGGAGTTGCTCAACACTCTCCAAAGATGAGCGTTTCACTTTTTTGTGCAATTTCAAACATAACATGGTCGATTCGCATCGTTACCTAACGACACTTTGAACGAAAGCTAAACTAGCAAGTCAGACTGCTAAGAACAGTAAATAGAGTACAACGCTACACATTGATGCTTTGGAATTACTCAACTCTCTCCATAGATGAGCGTTGCACGTTTCTGTGGCATTTGAAGCATAACTTGCTCCACTCGCATCGTTACCATATGTAACGTTGAACGAAACCTAAACTACATGTTAGACTTCTTAGAAAACTAAATAGAGTACAACGCTACACATTGACGCTCTGGAATTGCTGAACTCTCTCCGTAGATGAGCGTTTCACGTTTTTATGCCATTTCAAACATAACTTGGTCCACTCGCATCGTTACCTTACGAAACGTTGAACGAAACCTAAACTAGCAAGTCAGACTTCTAAGAACACTGAATGGAGTACAATGGTACACATTGATACTTTGGAATTGCTCAACCCTCTCCATATACGAGTGTTTCTCATTTTTGTGCAATTTGAAACATAACTTGGTCTATCCGCATCGTTACCTTACGAAACGTTGAAAGAAAGCTAAACTAGCTAGTCTAACTTCTAAGAACACTAAATAGAGTATAATGGTACAGATTGATGCTTTGGAATTGCTCAACTCTCTCCATAGATGAGCGTTTCACGTTTTTGTGCCATTTCAAACATAACTTGGTCCACTCGCGTCGTTACCTTATGAAACGTTGAACGAAACCTAAATTAGCAAGTCAGACTTCTAAGAACACTAAATGGAGTACAATGGTACACATTCATGCTTTGTAATTGCTCAACTCTCTCCATAGATGAGCGTTTCAAGTTTTTATGCCATTTCAAACATAACTTGTTCGATTCGTATTGTTACCCTACGACACGTTGAAGGAAATCTAAACTGGGCAAGCCAGACTAATAAGAACACTAAATAGAGTACAATGCTACACACTGATACTTTGGAATTGCTCAACTCTCTCCATAGATGAGCGTTTCACGTTTATGTGCCATTTCAAACGTAACTTGGTCCACTCGCATCGTTACCTTATGAAACGGTGAACGAAACCTACACTAGCAAGTCAGACTTCCAAGAATGCTGAAGGGAGTACAATAGTACACGTTGATGCTTTCGAATTGCTCAACTTTCTCCATATACGAGCGTTTCTCATTTTTGTGCAATTTGAAACATAACTTGGTCTATTCGCATCGTTACCTTACGAAAGGTTGAACGAAACCTACACTAGCAAGTTAGACATCTAAAAACACTGAATTGAGTACAACGGTACACATTGATGGTTTGGAATTGCTCAACTCTCTCCATATACGATCGTTTCTCATTTTTATGCAATTTGAAACATAACTTGGTCCACTCGCATCGTTACCTTATGAAACGTTGAACGAAACCTAAACTAGCAAGTCAGACTTCTAAGAACACTAAATGGAGTACAATGGTACACATTCATGCTTTTGAATCGCTCAACTCTCTCCATAGATGAGCGTTTCAGGTTTTTATGCCATTTCAAACATAACTTGGTCAATTCGCATCGTTACCCTACGACACGTTGAACGAAAGCTAAACTAGCAAGTCAGACTGCTAAGAACACTAAATAGAGTACAACGCTACACATTGATGCTTTGGAATTACTCAACTCTCTCCATAGATGATCGTTGCACGTTTCTGTGGCATTTCAAGCATAACTTGCTCCACTCGCATTGTTACCATATGTAACGTTGAACGAAACCTAAACTAGCAAGTTTGACTTCTTAGAAAACTAAATAGAGTACAACGCTACACATTGACGCTCTGGAATTGCTGAACTCTCTCCATAGATGAGCGTTTCACGTTTTTGTGCCATTTCAAACATAACTTGGTCCACTCGCATCGTTACCTTACCAAATGTTGAACAAAACCTAAACTAGCAAGTCAGACTTCTAAGAACACTAAATGGAGTACAATGGTACACATTGATGCTTTGGAATTGCTCAACTCTCTCCATATACGAGTGTTTCTCATTTTTGTGCAATTTGAAACATAACTTGGTCTATTCGCATCGTTACCATACGAAACGTTGAAAGAAAGCTAAACTAGCTAGTCTAACTTCTAAGAACACTAAATAGAGTATAATGGTACAGATTGATGCTTTGGAATTGCTCAACTCTCTCCATAGATGAGCGTTTCACGTTTTTGTGCCATTTCAAACATAACTTGGTCCACTCGCGTCGTTACCTTATGAAACGTTGAACGAAACCTAAATTAGCAAGTCAGACTTCTAAGAACACTAAATGGAGTACAATGGTACACATTCATGCTTTGTAATTGCTCAACTCTCTCCATAGATGAGCGTTTCAGGTTTTTATGCCATTTCAAACATAACTTGTTCGATTCGTATTGTTACCCTACGACACGTTGAAGGAAATCTAAACTGGGCAAGCCAGACTAATAAGAACACTAAATAGAGTACAATGCTACACACTGATACTTTGGAATTGCTCAACTCTCTCCATAGATGAGCGTTTCACGTTTTTGTGCCATTTCAAACGTAACTTGGTCCACTCGCATCGTTACCTTATGAAACGGTGAACGAAACCTACACTAGCAAGTCAGACTTCCAAGAATACTGAATGGAGTACAATAGTACACGTTGATGCTTTCGAATTGCTCAACTTTCTCCATATACGAGCGTTTCTCATTTTTGTGCAATTTGAAACATAACTTGGTCTATTCGCATCGTTACCTTACGAAAGGTTGAACGAAACCTACACTAGCAAGTTAGACATCTAAAAACACTGAATTGAGTACAACGGTACACATTGATGGTTTGGAATTGCTCAACTCTCTCCATATACGAGCGTTTCTCATTTTTATGCAATTTGAAACATAACTTGGTCCACTCGCATCGTTACCTTATGAAACGTTGAACGAAACCTAAACTAGCAAGTCAGACTTCTAAGAACACTAAATGGAGTACAATGGTACACATTCATGCTTTTGAATCGCTCAACTCTCTCCATAGATGAGCGTTTCAGGTTTTTATGCCATTTCAAACATAACTTGGTCAATTCGCATCGTTACCCTACGACACGTTGAACGAAAGCTAAACTAGCAAGTCAGACTGCTAAGAACACTAAATAGAGTACAACGCTACACATTGATGCTTTGGAATTACTCAACTCTCTCCATAGATGATCGTTGCACGTTTCTGTGGCATTTCAAGCATAACTTGCTCCACTCGCATTGTTACCATATGTAACGTTGAACGAAACCTAAACTAGCAAGTCTGACTTCTTAGAAAACTAAATAGAGTACAACGCTACACATTGACGCTCTGGAATTGCTGAACTCTCTCCATAGATGAGCGTTTCACGTTTTTGTGCCATTTCAAACATAACTTGGTCCACTCGCATCGTTACCTTACCAAATGTTGAACAAAACCTAAACTAGCAAGTCAGACTTCTAAGAACACTAAATGGAGTACAATGGTACACATTGATGCTTTGGAATTGCTCAACTCTCTCCATATACGAGTGTTTCTCATTTTTGTGCAATTTGAAACATAACTTGGTCTATTCGCATCGTTACCATACGAAACGTTGAAAGAAAGCTAAACTAGCTAGTCTAACTTCTAAGAACACTAAATAGAGTATAATGGTACAGATTGATGCTTTGGAATTGCTCAACTCTCTCCATAGATGAGCGTTTCACGTTTTTATGCCATTTCAAACATAACTTGGTCCACTCGCGTCGTTACCTTACGAAACGTTGAACGAAACCTAAACTAGCAAGTCAAACTTCTAAGAACACTAAATGGAGTACAATGGTACACATTCATGACGGATCGAGTTTAACACAAGAGGGGGGGTGAATTGTGTCCCCAAATTCCAATTGGAATCCCTTTTTCAATTTAAACAAATTAATGGCAATTAACAAGTAGCACACAAATTTGGACTCTAATGATTTTCCTAATCAATATTCAATCCAATGCAAGATGTGATGCAATATAGTGAATGACCAAATATCAAATAATCAAGAATTGCACAAAACAGATTTTCAAGTAACACACTGCACACAGATTTTTCAACTCAGATTTTACCTATCAAATGATGTCGAAATGCAACGAAATTTTATATGCAATGTCACAACATCTTAATAAACACTATATCAAAATTTCAGATCAAAATTCAAAGTTTAAGGCAGTCTGCTAATCTCGGAAAGATTAGGGTTTTGAAAATCCTGCAGTTTGAAACAAGTAGTAAATATAAACAAGTAAACAAAGAAATCAACACAGTGATTTATAGTAGTTCGGAGACCCTTCTCCTACGTCTACTACCTAGATTCACCAACCTAGGATTTTCCCAACTCCACTAAGGTGTGGTTTTAAGAGACCCACAAAACTCCTTACACCAAGGGTTTCTAAGAACTCCCTCAAACTTCAATGTTTACAATTTCCCCTAACAAAGGGAATTTCTCAATGGGATTTTCAGCCAAGGTTCTCACAGGTTACCTCAAAGGTATTTGGTGTGGAACTCTCAAGATTACAGCAACACTCTCAAAGATAGGATTTTAAGAACAAGAGAGGTTTAGATTGTAAGTAAACAAAGCCTAAAGGATATAGGAACTTCCCTTTTGCAAAAGCAAGAGTAGTGAGAAGTCCTTGATTGTAGAGGCTTGTATTGGAGAAGATTGTTGTAGCAAATAGCAAGAAAGCTTGATGATTGATGAACTTGATAGCAAGAGGTTTCTCTCAAGGATAATTTTCAATTTGCTTCTCCAAGTTGTATGAAAGGGAAGATCCTCTTTTAAAGGCAATTCTCTCCTATGCTTGCAGCCATTGGATCAAACTTCAAGAGTTGATCTCTACCATCCATTGCAGCTCCTAATCTTGGTCATTGATGATTTGAGCAAACAAATCTCCACCATAGAGCATATAGACGTTGGAAGCTTGAGAGAAGTCAAGTTGTACCTTTCTTCCATAAATGTTGTCACAAGCACAACCCTTTGATCAATGTATGTCTTCAAATCTTGACCATTCAAACTCTCTTTAATTCTCAACCATGGATGTAGATTGTACTATGCCATCTTGTCCCTTCATTTTGAATCAAAGACTTCAAAAGTGATCTCTTAGTCAAGGATCTTGTTTGATTGCACCAATCCTAACTTTCTTGGTAGCACATGTCTTGAGTGAAAATGTCAAGGATCTTGTTTGATTGCACCAATCCTAACTTTCTTGGTAGCACATTTCTTGAGTGAAAATGTCAAGAATCTTGTTTGATTGCACCAATCCTAACTTTCTTGGTGGCACATGTCTTGAGTGAAAATGTCAAGGATCTTGTTTGATTGCACCAACCTAACTTTCTTGGTAGCACATGTCTTGAGTGAAAATGTCAAACAAGAATATATCACTAATGATAGAGAGGACAAGGTTTGTCCCACATGTTTGAAAAGAGTTGTATCTCCATGAAGACCACAACCAATAGCCTCAATGTTGGATTCATTCAACTTGATTAAATGCCCTAGTGGAAAGTTGGCAAATATAGGATTTTTCATAGTTTCCTAAAGCTCCAAGCTCATTCTTAGAAACAGGACTTCGACCATTCTTGAACATACTGAATTCTGAGCCATATGAGACCACAATGATGATTAACCTACAAGGAAATAGGAGGTAGAACTCCCCAATTGCATGTAAGCTCAAAGAGCTTCATATAGAGCGCATAGGTTAATTACATTAGAAAAACAACCCAGAAAATTCATATTACTGCATGATAAATCATTTTATATGTATTAGAATGTCCACGTAAAATTTCATAACAATCGGAAATTGTTTGGTCACTCAACCAAGCAATTAGATTACTAATAGTGAAACCGATAAATTCTAAGTGTAAATTCAAAGTCATTTTGCAAACTCAGTGTAAATGACCTTTTCTCTTGAACTTTGCTAAATCAAATATGTTCATAGTGATGAAACTAAGATGCACACGAAATTTCATTTAAATCGGAGTTCATTTGGTTCACCACGTTCACAAAGAACACATATGCACAAAATTTGGTAAAACCTAGTTTTGGCGGAATTTAAGCATATGACCAAATATATATGTGATGCACTTAATTTCTCATGATTATAGTCCTAGAACATATATTAAACCTTCATGTGCATGTGGTTCAAGTTTCAAGTCATTTGGACCTAAGTTGGTTAAGATATGATAATTGGAAAATTGATGCTCTAACTTAGTCCATGTATGTTTGTTTTCAAAACTTAATTTCCAGCACTATCTCAAAAATATATAGTCATTTAAATTCAATTCATATAAATCAAATATTGCTTTAATGTTTCATTATCATTTATAAATGATTTAATATCATCAAAATTAGACATATAGGACCATAGGTCCAACAATTCATGCATTGGAATTGCTCAACTCTCTCCATAGATGAGCGTTTCAGGTTTTTATGCCATTTCAAACATAACTTGGTCGATTCGTATCGTTACCCTACGACACGTTGAACGAAATCTAAACTGGGCAAGCCAGACTGATAAGAACACTAAATAGAGTACAATGCTACAGATTGATGCTTTGGAATTGCTCAACTCTCTCCATAGATGAGCGTTTCACGTTTTTGTGCCATTTCAAACGTAACTTGGTCCACTCGCATCGTTACCTTATGAAACGTTGAACGAAACCTACACTAGCAAGTCAGACTTCCAAGAACATTGAATGGAGTACAACAGTACACGTTGATGCTTTCGAATTGCTCAACTCTCTCCATATACGAGCGTTTCTCATTTTTGTGCAATTTGAAACATAACTTGGTCCACTCGCATCGTTACCTTATGAAACGTTGACCGAAACCTAAACTAGCAAGTCAGACTTCTAAGAACACTAAATGGAGTACAATGGTACACATTGATGCTTTGGAATTGCTCAACTCTCTCCATAGATGAGCGCTTCAGGTTTTTATGCCATTTCAAACATAACTTGGTCGATTCGCATCGTTACCCTACGACACGTTGAACGAAAGCTAAACTAGCAAGTCAGACTACTAAGAACACTAAATAGAGTACAACGCTACACATTGATGCTTTGGAATTACTCAACTCTCTCCATAGATGAGCGTTGCACGTTTCTGTGGCATTTCAAGCATAACTTGCTCCACTCGCATTGTTACCATATGTAACGTTGAACGAAACCTAAACTAGCAAGTCTGACTTCTGAGAAAACTAAATAGAGTACAACGCTACACATTGACGCTCTGGAATTGGTGAACTCTCTCCATGGATGAGCGTTTCACGTTTTTGTGCCATTTCAAACATAACTTGGTCCACACCTAAACTAGCAAGTCAGACTTCTAAGAACACTAAATGTAGTACAATGGTACACATTGATGCTTTGGAATTGCTCAACTCTCTCCATATACGAGTGTTTCTCATTTTTGTGCAATTTGAAACATAACTTGGTCTATTCGCATCGTTACCATACGAAACGTTGAAAGAAAGCTAAACTAGCTAGTCTAACTTCTAAGAACACTAAATAGAGTATAATGGTACAGATTGATGCTTTGGAATTGCTCAACTCTCTCCATAGATGAGCGTTTCACGTTTTTGTGCCATTTCAAACATAACTTGGTCCACTCGCGTCGTTACCTTACGAAACGTTGAACGAAACCTAAACTAGCAAGTCGGACTTCTAAGAACACTAAATGGAGTACAATGGTACACATTCATGCATTGGAATTGCTCAACTCTCTCCATAGATGAGCGTTTCAGGTTTTTATGCCATTTCAAACATAACTTGGTCGATTCGTATCGTTACCCTACGACACGTTGAACGAAATCTAAACTGGGCAAGCCAGACTGATAAGAATACTAAATAGAGTACAATGCTACAGATTGACGCTCTGGAATTGCTCAACTCTCTCCATAGATGAGCGTTTCACGTTTTTGTGCCATTTCAAACGTAACTTGGTCCACTCGCATCGTTACCTTATGAAACGTTGAACGAAACCTACACTAGCAAGTCAGACTTCCAAGAACACTGAATGGAGTACAACAGTACACGTTGATGCTTTCGAATTGCTCAACTCTCTCCATATACGAGCGTTTCTCATTTTTGTGCAATTTGAAACATAACTTGGTCCACTCGCATCGTTACCTTATGAAACGTTGAACGAAACCTAAACTAGCAAGTCAGACTTCTAAGAACACTAAATGGAGTACAATGGTACACATTGATGCTTTGGAATTGCTCAACTCTCTCCATAGATGGGCGCTTCAGGTTTTTATGCCATTTCAAACATAACTTGGTCGATTCGCATCGTTACCCTACGACACGTTGAACGAAAGCTAAACTAGCAAGTCAGACTGCTAAGAACACTAAATAGAGTACAACGCTACACATTGATGCTTTGGAATTACTCAACTCTCTCCATAGATGAGCGTTGCACGTTTCTGTGGCATTTCAAGCATAACTTGCTCCACTCGCATCGTTACCATATGTAACGATGAACGAAACCTAAACTAGCGAGTCAGACTTCTTAGAAAACTAAATAGAGTACAACGCTACACACTGACGCTCTGGAATTGCTGAACTCTCTCCATAGATGAGCATTTCACGTTGTTGTGCCATTTCAAACATAACTTGGTCCACTCGCATTGTTACCTTACGAAACGTTGAACGAAGCCTACACTAGCAAGTCAGACTTCTAAGAACATTGAATGGAGTACAACGGTACACATTGATGCGTTGGAATTGCTCAACTCTGTCCATATACGAGCGTTTCTCATTTTTGTGCAATTTGAAACATAACTTGGTCTATTCGCATCATTACCTTACGACACGTTGAACGAAAGCTAAACTAGCAAGTTAGACTTCTAAGAACACTAAATAGAGTACAATGGCATAGATTGATGCTTTGGAATTGCTCAACTCTCTCCATAGATGAGCGTTTCACTTTTTTGTGCCATTTCTAACATAACTTGGTCTTTTCGCATTGTTACCTTACGACACATTGAACAAAAGCTAACTAGCAAGTTAGACTGCTAAGTACAGTAAATAGAGTACAACGGTACACATTGATGCTTTGGAATTGCCCAACTCTCTCCATAGATGAGCGTTTCACGTTTTTGTGCCATTTCAAGCATAACTTGGTCCACTCTCATCGTTACCTTATGAAACATTGAACGAAACCAAGACTAGCGAGTAAGACTTGTAAGAACACTAAATGGAGTACAACGGTCCACTTTGACGCTTTGGAATTGCTCAACTCTCGCCATAGAGAAGCATTTCACAATTCTGAGCAATTCAAAACATAACTTGTTCTACTCGCATCATTACCATACGAAATGTTAAACGAAGGCTAAACTAGCAAGTCAGACTTCTAAGAACACTAAATAGAGGACAACGGTCCACTTTGACGCTTTGGAATTGCTCAACTGTCGCCATAGACAAGCATTTCACATTTCTGAGCAATTTCAAACATAACATGTATTACTCGCATTGTTACATTACGAAACGTTGAACGAAAGCTGAACCAGCAATTCAGACTTCAAAGAACACTAAATGGAGTACAATGGTACAAATTGATGCTCTGGAATTGCTCAACTCTCTCCATATACGAGCGTTTCTCGTGTTTGTGCAATTTAAAAAATAACTTGGTCTATTCGCATCGTTACCTCATGAAACGTTAAACGAAAGCTAAACTAGCCAATCAGACTTCTAAGAACACTAAGTAGAGTACAATGGTACAGATTGGCGCTTTGGAATTGCTCAAATCTCTCCATAGATGAGTGTTTCACGTTTTTGTGCCATTTTAAACATAACTTGGTCCACTCGCGGCGTTACCTTACGAGGCGTTGAACGAAACCTAAACTAGCAAGTCTAACTTCTAAGAACACTAAATGGAGTACAACGGTACATATTGATGCTTTGGAGTTGCTCAACTCTCTCCAAAGATGAGCATTTCAATTTTTTATGCCATTTCAAACAAAACTTGGTCGATTCGCATCGTTACCTAACGACACGTTGAACGAAAGCTAAACTAGCAAGTCAGACTGCTAAGAACACTGAATGGAGTACAACGCTATACATTGATGCTTTGGAATTACTCAACTCTCTCCTTAGATGAGCGTTTCACGTTTTTGTGGCATTTCAAGCATAACTTGCTCCACTCGCATCGTTACCATACGAAACGTTGAACGAAACCTAAACTAGCAAGTCAGACTTCTAAGAACACTAAATGGAGTACAACGGTCCACTTTGACGCTTTGGAATTGCTCAACTGTCGCCATAGACAAGCACTTCACAGTTATGAGCAATTCAAAACATAACTTGTTCTACTCGCATCGTTACCATACGAAACGTTAAACGAAAGCTAAACTAGCCAGTCAGACTTCTAAGAACACTAAATAGAGGACAACGGTCCACTTTGACGCTTTGGAATTGCTCAACTGTCGCCTTAGACAACCATTTGACATTTCTGAGCAACTTCAAACATAACATGTTCTACTCGCATCGTTACGTTACGAAACATTGAACGAAAGCTGAACCAGCAATTCAGACTTCTAAGAACACTAAATAGAGTACAACGGTACAAATTGATGCTTTGGAATTGCTCAACTCTCTCCATATATGAGCGTTTCTCGTTTTTGTGCAATTTAAAAAATAACTTGGTCTATTCGCATTGTTACCTCACGAAACGTTGAACGAAAGCTAAACTAGCAAGTCAGACTTCTAACAACACTAAATAGAGTACAATGGCACACAATGACGCTTTGGAATTACTCAACTCTCTCCACAAATGAGCATTTCACGTTTTTGTGCCATTTCAAACATAACTTGGTCCACTCGCATTGTTACCTTACGAAGCGTTGAACGAAACCTAAACTAGCAAGTCAGACTTCCAAGAACACTAAATAGAGTACAATGGTACACATTGATGCTTTGGAATTGCTCAACTCTCTCCACAGATGAGCGTTTCACGTTTTTGTGCCATTTCATACATAATTTGGTCCACTCGCGTCGTTACCTTACGAAACGTTGAACGAAACCTAAACTAGCAAGTCAGACTTGTAAGAACACTGAATGGAGTACAACGGTACACATTGATGCTTTGGAATTGCTCAACTCTCTCCATATACGAGTGTTTCTCATTTTTATGCTATTTGAAACATAACTTGGTCTATTCGCATCGTTACCTTACGAAACGTTGAAGGAAAGCTAAACTAGCTAGTCTAACTTCTAAGAACACTAAATAGAGTACAATGGTACAGATTGATGCTTTGGAATTTCTCAACTCTCTCCATAGATGAGCGTTTCACGTTTTTGTGCCATTTCATACATAACTTGGTCCACTCGTGTCGTTACCTTACGAAACATTGAATGAAACCTAAACTAGTAAGTCTGACTTCTAAGAACACTAAATGAAGTACAATAGTACACATTGGTGCTTTGGAGTTACTCAACTCTCTCCAAAGATGAGCGTTTCACTTTTTTATGCCATTTCAAGCATAACTTGGTCGATTCACATCGTTACCCTACGACACGTTGAACGAAATCTAAACTGGGCAAGCCAGACTGATAAGAAAACTAAATAGAGTACAATGCTACACATTGACGCTTTGGAATTGCTCAACTCTCTCCATAGATGAGCGTTTCACATTTTTGTGCCATTTCAAACGTAACTTGGTCCACTCGCATCGTTACCTTATGAAACGTTGAACGAAACCTACACTAGCAAGTCAGACTTCCATGAACACTGAATGGAGTACAACAGTACACGTTGATGCTTTCGAATTGCTCAACTCTCTTCATATACGAGCGTTTCTCATTTTTGTGCAATTTGAAACATAACTTGGTCTATTCGCATCGTTACCTTACGAAACGTTGAACGAAACCTTCACTAGCAAGTCAGACTTCTAAGAACACTGAATTGAGTACAACGGTACACATTGATGGTTTGGAATTGCTCAACTCACTCCATATACGAGCGTTTCTCATTTTTGTGCAATTTGAAACATAACTTGGTCCACTCGTATCATTACCTTATGAAACATTGAACGAAACCTAAACTAGCAAGTCAGACTTCTAAGAACACTAAATGGAGTACAATGGTACACATTGATGCTTTGGAATTGCTCAACTCTCTCCATAGATGAGCGTTTCAGGTTTTTATGCCATTTCAATTTCAAACATAACTTGGTCGATTCGCATTGTTACCCTACGACACGTTGAACGAAAGCTAAACTAACAAGTCAGACTGCTAAGAACACTAAATAGAGTACAACGCTACACATTGATGCTTTGGAATTACTCAACTGTCTCCATAGATGAGCGTTGCATGTTTCTGTGGCATTTCAAGCATAACTTGCTCCACTCGCATCGTTACCATATGTAACGTTGAACGAAACCTACACTAGCAAGTCAGACTTCCATGAACACTGAATGGAGTACAACAGTACACGTTGATGCTTTCGAATTGCTCAACTCTCTTCATATACGAGCGTTTCTCATTTTTGTGCAATTTGAAACATAACTTGGTCTATTCGCTTCGTTACCTTACGAAACGTTGAAGGAAAGCTAAACTAGCTAGTCTAACTTCTAAGAACACTAAATAGAGTACACTGGTACAGATTGATGCTTTGGAATTTCTGAACTCTCTCCATAGATGAGCGTTTCACGTTTTTGTGCCATTTCATACATTACTTGGTCCACTCGTGTCGTTACCTTACGAAACATTGAATGAAACCTAAACTAGTAAGTCTGACTTCTAAGAACACTAAATGAAGTACAATAGTACACATTGGTGCTTTGGAGTTACTCAACTCTCTCCAAAGATGAGCGTTTCACTTTTTTATGCCATTTCAAGCATAACTTGGTCGATTCACATCGTTACCCTACGACACGTTGAACGAAATCTAAACTGGGCAAGCCAGACTGATAAGAAAACTAAATAGAGTACAATGCTACACATTGACGCTTTGGAATTGCTCAACTCTCTCCATAGATGAGCGTTTCACATTTTTGTGCCATTTCAAACGTAACTTGGTCCACTCGCATCGTTACCTTATGAAACGTTGAACGAAACCTACACTAGCAAGTCAGACTTCCATGAACACTGAATGGAGTACAACAGTACACGTTGATGCTTTCGAATTGCTCAACTCTCTTCATATACGAGCGTTTCTCATTTTTGTGCAATTTGAAACATAACTTGGTCTATTCGCATCGTTACCTTACGAAACGTTGAACGAAACCTTCACTAGCAAGTCAGACTTCTAAGAACACTGAATTGAGTACAACGGTACACATTGATGGTTTGGAATTGCTCAACTCATTCCATATACGAGCGTTTCTCATTTTTGTGCAATTTGAAACATAACTTGGTCCACTCGTATCATTACCTTATGAAACATTGAACGAAACCTAAACTAGCAAGTCAGACTTCTAAGAACACTAAATGGAGTACAATGGTACACATTGATGCTTTGGAATTGCTCAACTCTCTCCATAGATGAGCGTTTCAGGTTTTTATGCCATTTCAAACATAACTTGGTCGATTCGCATTGTTACCCTACGACACGTTGAACGAAAGCTAAACTAACAAGTCAGACTGCTAAGAACACTAAATAGAGTACAACGCTACACATTGATGCTTTGGAATTACTCAACTGTCTCCATAGATGAGCGTTGCATGTTTCTGTGGCATTTCAAGCATAACTTGCTCCACTCGCATCGTTACCATATGTAACGTTGAACGAAACCTACACTAGCAAGTCAGACTTCCATGAACACTGAATGGAGTACAACAGTACACGTTGATGCTTTCGAATTGCTCAACTCTCTTCATATACGAGCGTTTCTCATTTTTGTGCAATTTGAAACATAACTTGGTCTATTCGCATCGTTACCTTACGAAACGTTGAACGAAACCTTCACTAGCAAGTCAGACTTCTAAGAACACTGAATTGAGTACAACGGTACACATTGATGGTTTGGAATTGCTCAACTCACTCCATATACGAGCGTTTCTCATTTTTGTGCAATTTGAAACATAACTTGGTCCACTCGTATCATTACCTTATGAAACATTGAACGAAACCTAAACTAGCAAGTCAGACTTCTAAGAACACTAAATGGAGTACAATGGTACACATTGATGCTTTGGAATTGCTCAACTCTCTCCATAGATGAGCGTTTCAGGTTTTTATGCCATTTCAAACATAACTTGGTCGATTCGCATTGTTACCCTACGACACGTTGAACGAAAGCTAAACTAACAAGTCAGACTGCTAAGAACACTAAATAGAGTACAACGCTACACATTGATGCTTTGGAATTACTCAACTGTCTCCATAGATGAGCGTTGCATGTTTCTGTGGCATTTCAAGCATAACTTGCTCCACTCGCATCGTTACCATATGTAACGTTGAACGAAACCTACACTAGCAAGTCAGACTTCCATGAACACTGAATGGAGTACAACAGTACACGTTGATGCTTTCGAATTGCTCAACTCTCTTCATATACGAGCGTTTCTCATTTTTGTGCAATTTGAAACATAACTTGGTCTATTCGCTTCGTTACCTTACGAAACGTTGAACGAAACCTTCACTAGCAAGTCAGACTTCTTAGAAAACTAAATAGAGTACAACGCTACACATTGACGCTCTGGAATTTCTGAACTCTCTCCATAGATGAGCGTTTCACGTTTTTGTCCCATTTCAAACATCATTTGGTCCACTCGCATTGTTACCTTACGAAACGCTGAACGAAGCCTACACTAGCAAGTCAGACTTCTAAGAACACTGAATGGAGTACAACGGTACACATTGATGCTTTGGAATTGCTCAACTCTGTCCATATACGATCGTTTCTCATTTTTGTGCAATTTGAAACATAATTTGGTCTATTGGTATCATTACCTTACGACACGTTGAACGAAAGCTAAACTAGCAAGTCAGACTGCTAAGACCACTAAATAGAGTACAACGCTACACATTGATGCTTTGGAATTGCTCAACCCTCTCCATAGATGAGCGTTTCACGTTTTTTGTGCCATTTCAAACATAACTTGGTCCACTCGCATCGTTACCTCACGAAACGTAGAACGAAACCTAAACTAGCAAGTCAGACTTCTAAGAACACTGAATGGAGTACAACGGTACACATTGATGCTTTGGAATTGCTCAACTCTCTCCATAGATGAGCGTTTCATGTTTTTGTGCCATTTCAAACATAACTTGGTCTTTTCGCATTGTTACCTTACGACACATTGAACAAAAGCTAAACTAGCAAGTTAGACTGCTAAGTACAGTAAATGGAGTATAACGGTACACATTGATGCTTTGGAATTGCCCAACTCTCTCCATAGATGAGCGTTTCACGTTTTTTGTGCCATTTCAAACATAACTTGGTCCACTCACATCGTTACCTTATGAAACGTTGAACGAAACCAAGACTAGCGAGTAAGACTTCTAAGAACACTAAATGGAGTACAACGGTCCACTTTGACGCTTTGGAATTGCTCAACTCTCGCCATAGACAAGCATTTCACAATTCTGAGCAATTCAAAACATAACTTGTTCTACTCACATCATTACCATACTAAACGTTAAACGAAAGCTAAACTAGCAAGTCAGACTTCTAAGAACACTAAATAGAGGACAACGATCCACTTTGACGCTTTGGAATTGCTCAACTGTCGCCATAGACAAGCATTTCACATTTCTGAGCAATTTCTAACATAACATGTATTACTCGCATTGTTACATTACGAAACGTTGAACGAAAGCTGAACCAGCAATTCAGACTTCAAAGAACACTAAATGGAGTAGAATGGTACAAATTGATGCTCTGGAATTGCTCAACTCTCTCCATATACGAGCGGTTCTCGTTTTTGTGCAATTTAAAAAATAACTTGGTCTATTCGCATCGTTACCTCACGAAACGTTTAACGAAAGCTAAACTAGCCAGTCAGACTTCTAAGAACACTAAGTAGAGTACAATGGTACAGATTGACGCTTTGGAATTGCTCAAATCTCTCCATAGATGAGCGCTTCACGTTTTTGTGCCATTTCAAACATAACTTGGTCCACTCGCGGCGTTACCTTACGAAGCGTTGAGCGAAACCTAAACTAGCAAGTCTGACTTCTAAGAACACTAAATGGAGTACAACGGTACATATTGATGCTTTGGAGTTGCTCAACTCTCTCCAAAGATGAGCATTTGAATTTTTTATGCCATTTCAAACAAAACTTGGTCGATTCGCATCGTTACCTAACGACACGTTGAACGAAAGTTAAACTAGCAAGTCAGACTGCTATGAACACTGAATGGAGTACAATGCTATACATTGATGCTCTGGAATTACTCAACTCTCTCCTTAGATGAGCGTTTCACGTTTTTGCGGCATTTCAAGCATAACTTGCTCCACTCGCATCGTTACCATACGAAACGTTGAACGAAATCTAAACTGGCAAGTCAGACTTCTAAGAACACTAAATGGAGTACAACGGTCCACTTTGACGCTTTGGAATTGCTCAACTCTCGCCATAGACAAGCACTTCACAGTTCTGAGCAATTCAAAACATAACTTGTTCTACTCGCATCGTTACCATACGAAACGTTAAACGAAAGCTAAACTAGCCAGTCAGACTTCTAAGAACACTAAATAGAGGACAACGGTCCACTTTGACGCTTTGGAATTGCTCAACTGTCGCCATAGACAAGCATTTGACATTTCTGAGCAACTTCAAACATAACATGTTCTACTCGCATCGTTACGTTACGAAACATTGAACGAAAACTGAACCAGCAATTCAGACTTCTAAGAACACTAAATGGAGTACAACGGTACAAATTGATGCTTTGGAATTGCTCAACTCTCTCCATATATGAGTGTTTCTCGTTTTTGTGCAATTTAAAAAATAACTTGGTCTATTCGCATCGTTACCTCACGAAACGTTGAAAGAAAGCTAAACTAGCAAGTCAGACTTCTAACAACACTAAATAGAGTACAATGGCACACAATGATGCTTTGGAATTGCTAAACTCTCTCCACAGATGAGCGTTTCACGTTTTTGTGCCATTTCAAACATAACTTGGTCCACTCGCATTGTTACCTTACGAAGCGTTGAACGAAACCTAAACTAGCAAGTCAGACTTCCAAGAACACTAAATAGAGTACAATGGTACACATTGATGCTTTGGAATTGCTCAACTCTCTCCACAGATGAGCGTTTCACGTTTTTGTGCCATTTCATACATAATTTGGTCCATTCGCGTCGTTACCTTACGAAACGTTGAACAAAACCTAAACTAGCAAGTAAGACTTCTAAGAACACTGAATGGAGTACAACGGTACACATTGATGCTTTGGAATTGCTCAACTCTCTCCATATACGAGTGTTTCTCATTTTTGTGCAATTTGAAACATAACTTGGTCTATTCGCATCGTTACCTTACGAAACGTTGAAAGAAAGCTAAACTAGCTAGTCTAACTTCTAAGAACACTAAATAGACTACAATGGTACAGATTGATGCTTTGGAATTTCTCAACTCTCTCCATAGATGAGCGTTTCACGTTTTTATGCCATTCCAAACAAAACTTGGTCCACTCGTGTCGTTACCTTACGAAACATTGAATGAAACCTAAACTAGTAAGTCTAACTTCTAAGAACACTAAATGAAGTACAATAGTACACATTGGTGCTTTGGAGTTACTCAACTCTCTCCAAAGATGAGCGTTTCACTTTTTTATGCCATTTCAAACATAACTTGGTCGATTCGCATCGTTACCTAACGACACGTTGAACGAAAGCTAAAGTAGCAAGTCGGACTGCTAAGAACACTAACTAGAGTACAACGCCACACATTGATGCTTTGGAATAACTCAACTCTCTCCATAGATAAGCGTTTCACGTTTTTGTGGCATTTCAAGCATAACTTGCTCCACTTGCATCGTTACCATACGAAATGTTGAACGAAACCTAAAGTAGCAGGTCCGACTTCTAAGAACACTAAATAGAGTACAACGCTACACATTGACGCTTTCGAATTGCTGAACTCTCTCCATAGATGAGCGTTTGTATCGTTACCATACGAAACATTGAACGAAACCTAAACTAGCAAGTCAGACTTCTAAGAACACTGAATGGAGTACAACGGTACACATTGATGCTTTGAAATTGCTCTACTCTCTCCATATACGAGTGTTTCTCCGTTTTGTGCAATTTGAAACATAACTTGGTCTATTCGCATTGTTACCTTACGAAACGTTGAAAGAAAGCTAAACTAGCTAGTCTAACTTCTAACAACACTAAATAGAGTACAATGGTACAGATTGATGCTTTGTAATTTCTAAACTCTCTCCATAGATGAGCGTTTCACGTTTTTGTGCCATTCCTAACATAACTTGGTCCACTCGCGTCGTTACCTTACGAAACATTGAACGAAACCTAAACTTGTAAGTCTGACTTCTAAAAACACTAAATAAAGTACAATGGTACACATTGGTGCTTTGGAGTTGCTCAACTCTCTCCAAAGATGAGCGTTTCACTTTTTTATGCCATTTCAAACATAACTTGGTCGATTCGCATCGTTACCTATCGACACGTTGAACGAAAGCTAAACTAGCAAGTCAGACTGCTAAGAACACTAAATAGAGTACAACGCTACACATTGATGCTTTGGAATTACTCAACTCTCTCCTTAGATGAGCGTTTCATGTTTTTGTAGCGTTTCAAGCATAACTTGCTCCACTCGCATCGTTACCATATGAAATGTTGAACGAAACCTAAACTAGCAAGTTAGACTTCTAAGAACACTAAATTGAGTACAACGTTACACATTGACGCTTTGGAATTGCTGAACTCTCTCCATAGATGAGCGTTTCACGTTTTTGTGCCATTTCAAACATAACTTGGTCCACTCGCATCGTTACCTTACGAAGCGTTGAACGAAAGCTAAACTAGCAAGTCAGACTTCCAAAAACACTAAGTAGAGTACAATGGTACACATTGATGCTTTGGAATTGTTCAACTCTCTCCATAGATGATCGTTTCATGTTTTTGTGCCATTTCATACATAACTTGGTCCACTTGCATCGTTACCTTACGAAGCGTTGAACGAAAGCTAAACTAGCAAGTCAGACTTCCAAGAACACTAAATAGAGTACAATGGTACAGATTGATGCTTTGGAATTGCTCAACTCTCTCCCTAGATGAGCGTTTCATGTTTTTGTACCATTTCAAATATAACTTGCTCCACTCACGTCGTTACCTTACCAAACGTTGAACGAGACCTAAACTAGCAAGTCAGACTTTTAAGAACACTAAATGGAGTTCAATGGTACACATTCATGCTTTGGAATTGCTCAACTCTCTCCATAGATGAGCGTTTCAGGTTTTTATCCCATTTTAAACATTTCTTGGTCGATTCGCATCGTTACGCTACGACACGTTGAACGAAAGCTAAACTGGCAAGTCAGACTGCTAAGAACACTAAATAGAGCACAACGCTACACATTGATACTTTGGAATTGCTCGACTCTCTCCATAGATGAGTGTTTCACGTTTTTGTGCCATTTCAAACTTAACTTGGTCCACTCGTATCGTTACCTTACAAAACGTTGAACGAAACCTACACTAGCAAGTCAGACTTCTAAGAACACTGAATGGAGTACAACAGTACACATTGATGCTTTGGAATTGCTCAACTCTCTCCATATACGAGCGTTTCTCATTTTTTTCCAATTTGAAACATAACTTGGTCTATTCGCATCGTCACCTTATGAAACGTTGAACGAAACCTACACTAGCAAGTCAGACGTCTAAGAACACTGAATTGAGTACAACGATAGACATTGATGCTTTGGAATTGCTCAACTCTCTCCATATACGAGCGTTTCTCATTTTTGTGCAATTTGAAACATAACTTGGCCTATTCGCATCATTACCTTACGAAATGTTGAAAGAAAGCTAAACTAGCTAGTCAGACTTCTAAGAACACTAAATAGAGTACAATGGTACAGATTGATGCTTTGGAATTGCTCAACTCTCTCCATAGATGAGCGTTTCACGTTTTTGTGCCTTTTGAAACATAACTTGGTCCACTCGCATCGTTACCTTACGAAACGGTAAACGAAACCTAAAGTGGCAAGTCAGACTTCTAAGAGCACTAAATAGAGTACAATGCTACACATTGATGCTTTGGAATTGCTCAACTCTCTCCATAGATGAGCGTTTCACGCTTTTGTGCCATTTCAAAGATAACCTGTTCCACTCGTATCGTTACGTTACGAAACATTGAACGAAACCTAAACTAGCAAATCAGACTTCTAAGAAGACTAAATAGAGTACAATGGTACACATTGATGCTTGGGAATTGCTCAACTCTCTCCATAGATGAGCGTTTCACGTTTTTATGCCATTTCAAACATAACTTGGTCGATTCGCATCGTTACTCTACGACACGTTGAACGAAAGCTAAACTAGGAAGTCAGACTGCTAAGAATACTAAATAGAGTACAACACTACACATTGATGCTTTGGAATTGCTCAACCCTCTCCATAGATGAGCGTTTCACGTTTTTGTGCCATTTCAAACATAACTTGGCCCACACGCATCGTTACCAAATGAAACGTTGAACGAAACCTAAACTAGCAAGTCAGACTTCTAAGAACACTAAATGGAGTACAATGGTACACATTGATGCTTTGGAATTGCTCAACTCTCTCCATAGATGAGCGTTTCACGTTTTAATGCCATTTCAAACATAACTTGGTCGATTCGCATTGTTACCCTACGACACGTTGAACGAATGCTAAACTAGCTAGTCAGACTGCTAAGAACACTAAATAGAGGACAACGGTCCACTTTGACGCTTTGGAATTGCTCAACTGTCGCCATAGAAAAGCATTTCACATTTCTGAGCAATTTCAAACATAACATGTTCTACCCGCATCGTTACGTTACGAAACATTGAACGAAAGCTGAACCAACAATTCAGAGTTCTAAGAACACTAAATGGAGTACAACGGTACAAATTGATGCCTCGGAATTGCTCAACTCTCTCCATATACGAGCGTTTCTCATTTCTGTGCAATTTAAAAAATAACTTGGTCTATTCGCATCGTTACCTCACGAAACGTTGAACGAAAGCTAAACTAGCAAGTCAAACTGCTAAGAACACTAAATAGAGTACAGCGCTACACATTGATGCTTTGGAATTACTCAACTCTCTCCATAGATGAGCGTTTCACGTTTTTATGGCATTTCAAGCATAAATTGCTCCACTCGCATCGTTACCATACGAAACGTTAAACGAAACCTAAACTAGCAAGTCAGACTTCTAAGAACACTAAATAGAGTACAACGCTACACATTGACGCTTTGGAATTGCTGAACTCTCTCCATAGATGAGCGTTTCACGTTTTTGTGCCATTTCAAACATAACTTGGTCCACTCGCATCGTTGCCTTACGAAGCGTTGAACGAAACCTAAACTAGCAAGTCAGACTTCCAAGAACACTAAATAGAGTACAATGGTACACATTGATGCTTTGGAATTGCTCAACTCTCTCCATAGATGAGCGTTTCAGGTTTTTATGCCATTTCAAACATAACTTGGTTGATTCGCATCGTTACCCTACGACACGTTGAACGAAAGCTAAACTGGCAAGTCAGACTGCTAAGAACACTAAATAGAGTACAACGCTACACATTGATGCTTTGGAATTGCTCAACTCTCTCCATAGCTGAGCGTTTTACGTTTTTGTGTCATTTCAGACATAACTTGGTCCACTCGCATCTTTACCTTACGAAACGTTGAACGAAACCTAAACTAGCAAGTCAGACTTCTAAGAACACTAAATGGAGTACAATGGTACACATTCATGCTTTGGAATTGCTCAACTCTCTCCATAGATGAGCGTTTCAGGTTTTTATGCCATTTCAAACATAACTTGGCCGATTCGCATCGGTACCCTAGGACACGTTGAACGAAAGCTAAACTGGCAAGTCAGACTGCCAAGAACACTAAATAGAGTATAACGCTGCACATTGATGCTTTGGCATTGCTCAACTCTCTCCATAGATGAGCGTTTCACGTTTTTGTGCCATTTCAAACATAACTTGCTCCATTCGCATCGTTACCTTACGAAACATTGAACGAAACCTAAACTAGCAAGTCGGACTTCTAAGAACACTGAATGGAGTACAACAGTACACATTGATGCTTTGGAATTCCTCAACTTTCTCCATATACGAGCGTTTCTCATTTTTGTGTAATTTGAAACATAACTTGGT
Organism: Tripterygium wilfordii; assembly: GCF_013401445.1. NCBI lineage: Eukaryota > Viridiplantae > Streptophyta > Magnoliopsida > Celastrales > Celastraceae > Tripterygium > Tripterygium wilfordii. Next base: position 8,348,094 of record NC_052248.1, read on the forward strand.
CTATTCGCATCGTTACCTTACGAAACGTTGAAAGAAAGCTAAACTACCAAGTCAGACTTCTAAGAACACTAAATAGAGTACAACGGTACAGATTGATGCTTTGGAATTGCTCAACTCTCTCCATAGATGAGCGTTACACGTTTTTGTGCCATTTCAAACATAACTTGGTCCACTCGCATCGTTACCTTATGAAACGTTGAACGAAACTTAAACTAGCAAGTCAGACTTCTAAGAGCACTAAATAGAGTACAATGCTACACATTGATGCTTTGGAATTGCTCAACTCTCTCCATGGATGGGCGTTTCACGTTTTTGTGCCATTTCAAACATAACTTGGTTCACTCGTATCGTTACCTTACGAAACGTTGAACGAAACCTAAACTAGCAGGTCAGACTTCTAAGAACACTAAATGGAGTACAATGGTGCATATTGATGCTTTGGAATTGCTCAACTCTCTCCATAGATGCGCATTTCACGTTTTTATTCCATTTCAAACATAACTTGGTCGATTCACATCGTTACCCTACGACACGTTGAACGAAAGCTAAACTAGGAAGTCAGACCGCTAAGAACACTAAATAGAGTACAACGCTACACATTGATGCTTTGGAATTGCGCAACTCTCTCCATAGATGAGCGTTTCACGTTTTTGTGCCATTTCAAACATAACTTGGTTGATTCGCATCGTTACCCTACGACACGTTGAACGAAAGCTAAACTAGCAAGTCAGACTGCTAAGAACACTAAATAGAGTACAACGCTACACATTGATGCTTTGGAATTGCTCAACTCTCTCCATAGATGAGCGTTTCACGTTTTTGTGCCATTTCAGACATAACTTGGTCCACTCGCATCTTTACCTTACGAAACGTTGAACGAAACCTAAACTAGCAAGTCGGACTTCTAAGAACACTAAATGGAGTACAATGGTACACATTCATGCTTTGGAATTGCTCAACTCTCTCCATAGATGAGCGTTGCAGGTTTTTAGGCCATTTCAAACATAACTTGGCCGATTCGCATCGTTGGCCTACGACACGTTGAACGAAAGCTAAACTGGCAAGTCAGACTGCTAAGAACACTAAATAGAGTATAACGCTGCACATTGACGCTTTGGCATTGCTCAACTCTCTCCATAGATGAGCGTTTCACGTTTTTGTGCCATTTCAAAGATAACTTGGTCCATTCGCATCGTTACCTTACGAAACGTTGAACGAAACCTACACTAGCAAGTCAGACTTCTAAGAACACTGAATGAAGTACAACAGTACACATTGATGCTTTGGAATTGCTCAACTCTCTCCATATACGAGTGTTTCTCATTTTTGTGCAATCTGAAACATAACTTGGTCTATTCACATCGTTATCTTACGAAACGTTGAAAAAAAGCTAAACTAGCTAGTCTAACTTGTAAGAACACTAAATAGAGTACAATGGTATAGATTGATGCTTTGGAATTGCTCAACTCTCTCCATAGATGTGCGTTTCATGTTTCTGTGCCAATTCAAACATAACTTGGTCCACTCGCATCGTTACCTTAAGAAACGTTGAACGAAACCTAAACTAGCAAGTCAGACTTCTAAGAACACTAAATGGAGTACAACGGTCCACTTTGACTCTTTGGAATTGCTCAACTCTCGCCCTAGACAAGCATTTCACAGATCTAAGAAATTCAAAACATAACTTGTTCTACTCGCATCGTTACCCTACGAAACGTTGAACGAAAGCTAAACTAGTAAGTCAGACTTCTAAGATTATTAAATAGAGCACAATGAAATACATTGACACTTTGAAATTGCTCAACTCTCGCCATAGACAAGCATTTCACATTTCTGAGCAATTTCAAACATAACTTGTTCTACTCGCATCGTTACGTTATGAAACGTTGAACGAAAGCTACACTAGCTAGTCAGACTTCTAAGAACACTAAACGGAGTACAACGGTACACATTGATGCTTTGGAAATGGTCATCTCTCTCCATATACGAGCGTTTCTCATTTTTGTGCAATTTCAAACAGAACTTGGTCTATTCGCATCGTTACATTACGAAACGTTGAACGAAAGCTAAACTAGCAGGTCAGACTTCTAAGAACACTAAATAGAGTACCATGGTACAGATTGATGCTTTGTAATTGCTCAACTCTCTCCAGAAATGAGCATTTCACGTTTTTGTGCCATTTCAAAGATAACTTGGTCCACTAGCATTGTTACCTTAGGAAAAGTTGGACGAAACCTATACTAGCAAGTCAAACTTCTAAGAACACTAACTGGAGTACAACGGTACAAATTGATGATTTGGAATTGCTCAACTCTCTCCATAGATGAGCGTTTCACATTTTTGTGCCATTTTAAACATAACTTGGTCTATTCGCATCGTTACCTTATGAAACGTTGAACAAAAGCTAAACTAGTAAGTCAGACTACTAAGAACACTAAATAAAGGACAATGGTCCACTTTGACACTTTGGAATTGCTCAACTCTCGCCATAGACAAGCATTTTACAGTTCTGACAAATTCAAAACATAACAAGTTCTACTCGCATCGTTACCTTATGAAACGTTGAACGAAGGCTAAACTAGCAAGTCAGACTTCTGAGAACACTAAATGGAGTACAACAGTCCACTTTGACGCTTTGGAATTGCTCAACTCTCGCCATAGACAAGCATTTCACATTTCTGAGCAATTCCAAACATAACTTGTTCTACTCGCATTGTTACTTTACGAAACTTTGAACGAAAGCTAAACTAGCGAGTCAGACTTCTAATAACACTAAATAGAGTACAATAGTACTGATCGATGCTTTGGAATTGCTCAACTCTCTCCATAGATGAGCGTTTCACGTTTTTGTGCCATTTCAAACATAACTTGGTCTATTCGTATCGTTACCCTACGAAACGTTGAACGAAAGCTAAACTAGTAAGTTAGACTTCTAAGAACACTAAATTGAGCACAACAAAATACATTGACGCTTTGGAATTGCTCGACTCTCTCCATAGATGAGCGTTTCACATTTTCGTGCCATTTCAAACATAACTTGGTCTATTCGCATCATTACCTTACGAAACGTTGAACGACAGCTAAACTAGTAAGTCAGACTTCTAAGAACACTAAATAGAGGACAATGGTACACTTTGACGCTTCGGAATTCCTCAACTCTCGCCATAGACAAGCATTTCACATTTCTGAGCAATTTCAAACATAACTTGTTCTATTCCCATCGTTACCTTACGAAAGGTTGAAAGAAAGCTAAACTAGCAAGACAGACTTCTAAGAACACTAAATAGAGTACAATGGTACAGATTGATGCTTTGGAATTGCTCAACTCTCTCCATAGATGAGCGTTTCACGTTTTTGTGCCATTTCAAACATAACTTGGTCCACTCGTATCGTTACCTTAGGAAACGTTGCACGAAACCTACACTAGCAAGTCAGACTTCTAAGAACACTAAATGGAGTACAATGGTACACATTCATGCTTTGGAATTGCTCAACTCTCTCCATATACGAGTGTGTCTCATTTTTATACAATTTGAAACATAACTTGGTCTATTCGCATCGTTACCTTACGAAACATTGAAAGAAAGCTAAACTAGCTAGTCAAACTTCTAAGAACGCTAAATCGAGCACAATGGTACAGATTGATGCTTTGGAATCGCCAAACTCTCTCTATAGATGAGCGTCTCATGGTTTTGTGCCATTCCAAACATAACATGGTCTTTTTGCATCGTTACCTTACGACACGTTGAACAAAAGCTAAACTAGCAAGTTAGACTGCTAAGAATGGTAAATAGAGTACAACGGTACACATTGATGATTTGGAATTGCTCAACTCTATCCATAGATGAGCGTTTCACGTTTTTGTGCCATTTGAAACATAACTTGGTCCAGTCGCATCATTACCTTACGAAACGTTGAACGAAACCTAAACTAGCAAGTCATACTTCTAAGAACACTAAATGGAGTACAACGGTCCACTTTGACACTTTGGAATTGCTCAACTCTCGCCATAGACAAGTATATCACATTTCTGAGCAATTCCAAACATAACTTGTTCTACTCGCATCGTTACGTTATGAAACGTTGAACAAAAGCTACAGTAGCAAGTTAGACTTCTAAGAACACTAAATGGAGTACAACGGTACACATTGATGCTTCGGAAATGGTCAACTCTCTCCATATACGAGCGTTTCTCATTTTTGTGCAATTTCAAACATAGTATGGTCTATTCGCATCGTTACCTTACAAAACGTTGAACGAAAGCTAAACTAGCAGGTCAAACTGCTAAGAACACTAAATAGAGTACAACGCTACACATTGATGCTTTGGAATAGCTAAACTCTCCCCATAGATGAGCATTTCATGTTTTTGTGCCATTTGAAACATAACTTCGTCCACTCGCATCGTTACCTTCCGAAACGTTGAACGAAACCTAAACTAGCAAGTCAGACTTCTAAGAACAGTAAATGGAGTACAACGGTCCACTTTGATGCTTTGGAATTGCTCAACTCTCACCATAGACAAGCTTTTACATTTCTGAGCAATTCCAAACATAACTTGTTCTACTCGTACTGTTAGTTTACGAAACATTGAACGAAAGCTAAACTAGCGACTCAGACTTCTAATAACACTAAATAGAGTACAATGGTACATATTGATGCTTTGGAATTGCTCAACTCTCTCCATAGATGAGCGTTTCACGTTTTTGTGCCATTTCAAACATAACTAGGTCTATTCGTATCATTACCTTACGAAACGTTGAACGAAAGATAAACTAGTAAGTTAAACTTCTAAGGACACTAAATAGAGTACAAAGAAATACATTGATGCTTTGGAATTGCTAGACTCTCTCCGTATATGAGCGTTTCATGTTTTTGTGCCATTTCAAACATAACTTGGTCTATTCGTATCGTTACCTTACGAAACGTTGAACGAAAGCTAAACTAGTAAGTCAGACTTCTAAGAACACTAAATAGAGCACAACGAAATACATTGATGCTTTGGAATTGGTCGACTCTCTCCATAGATGAGCATTTCACGTTTTTGTACCATTTCAAACATAATTTGATCTATTCGTATTGTTACCTTACGAAACGTTGAACGAAAGATAAACTAGTTAGTCAGACTTCTAAGAATACTAAATAGAGTACAACGAAATACATTGATGCTTTGGAATTTCTCCACTCTCTCTATAGATGAGCGTTTCACGTTTTTTTGCCATTGCAAAGATAACTTGGTCCACTAGCATTGTTACCTTATGAAACGTTGAACGAAACCTAAACTAGCGAGTCATACTTCTAAGAACACTAAATGGAGTACAATGGTCCACTTTGACGCTTTGAAATTGCTCAACTCTCGCCATAGACAAGCATTTTGCATTTCTGAGCAATTCCAAACATAACTTGTTCTACTCTTATTATTCCTTTACGAAATGTTGAACAAAAGGTAAACTAGAGAGTCAGACTTCTAATAACACTAAATAGAGTACAATGGTACATATTGATGCTTTGGAATTGCTCAACTCTCTCCATAGATGAGCGTTTCACGTTTTTGTGCCATTTCAAACATAACTTGGTCTATTCGTATCGTTACCTTATGAAACGTTGAATGAAAGCTAAACTAGTAAGTCAGACTTCTAAGAACACTAAATAGAGCACAACGAAATACATTGATGCTTTGGAATTGCTCGACTCTCTCCATTGATGAGCGTTTCATGTTTTTGTGCCATTTCAAATATAACTAGGTCTATTCGTATCATTACTTTACGAAACATTGAACGAAAGATAAACTAGTAACTCAAACTTCTAAGAACACTAAATAGAGTACAACGAAATACATTGATGCTTTGGAATTGCTCAACTCTCTCCATAGATGAGCGTTTCACATTTTTGTGCCATTTCAAAGATAACTTGGTCCACTAGCATTGTTACCTTATGAAACGTTGAACGAAACCTGAACTAGCAAGTCAGACTTCTAAGAACACTAAATGGAGTACAACGGTACATATTGATGATTTGGAATTGCTCAACTCTCTCCATAGATGAGCGTTTCACATTTTTGTGCCGTTTCAAACATAACTTGGTCTATTCGCATCGTTATCTTATGAAATGTTGAACGAAAGCTAAACTAGTTAGTCATACTTCTAAGAACACTAAATAGAGCACAACGAAATACATTGATGCTTTGAAATTGCTCAACTCTCGCCATAGACAAGCATTTTGCATTTCTGAGCAATTCCAAACATAACTTGTTCTACTCTTATTATTCCTTTACGAAATGTTGAACAAAAGGTAAACTAGAGAGTCAGACTTCTAATAACACTAAATAGAGTACAATGGTACATATTGATGCTTTGGAATTGCTCAACTCTCTCCATAGATGAGCGTTTCACGTTTTTGTGCCATTTCAAACATAACTTGGTCTATTCGTATCGTTACCTTATGAAACGTTGAACGAAAGCTAAACTAGTAAGTCAGACTTCTAAGAACACTAAATAGAGCACAGAGAAATACATTGATGCTTTGGAATTGCTCGACTCTCCATAGATGCGCGTTTCACGTTTTTGTGCCATTTCAAACATAACTAGGTCTATTCGTATCATTACCTTACGAAACGTTGAACAGAAGATAAACTAGTAAGTCAAACTTCTAAGAACACTAAATAGAGTACAACGAAATACATTGATGCTTTGGCATTGCTCAACTCTCTCCATAGATGAGCGTTCTACGTTCTTGTGCCATTTCAAAGATAACTTGGTCCACTAGCATTGTTACCTTACGAAACGTTGAACGAAACCTAAACTAGCATGTCAGACATCTAAGAACACTAAATGGAGTACAACGGTACATATTGATGATTTGGAATTGCTCAACTCTCTCCATAGATGAGCGTTTCACATTTTTGTGCCATTTCAAACATAACTTGGTCTATTCGCATCGTTTCCTTACGAAACGTTGAACGAAACCTAAACTAGTAAGTCAGACTTCTAAGAACACTAAATGGAGTACAACGGCACATATTGATGATTCGGAATTGCTCAACTCTCTCTATAGATGAGCGTTTCACATTTTTGTGCCATTTCAAACATAACTAGGTCTATTCGTATCATTACCTTACGAAACGTTGAACGAAAGATAAACTAGTTAGTCAGACTTCTAAGAACACTAAATAGAGTACAACAAAATACATTGATGCTTTGGAATTGCTCAACTCTCTCCATAGATGAGCGTTTCACGTTTTTGTGCCATTTCAAAGATAACTTGGTCAACTAGCATTGTTACCTTACGAGACGTTGAATGAAACCTAAACTAGCAAGTCGTACATCTAAGAACACTAAATGGAGTACAACGGTACATATTGATGATTTGGAATTGCTCAACTATCTCCATAGATGAGCGTTTCACATTTTTGTGCCATTTCAAACATAACTTGGTCTATTCGCATCGTTACCTTACGAAACGTTGAACGAGAGCTAAACTAGTAAGTCAGACTTCTAAGAACACTAAATAGAGGACAACAGACCACTTTGATGCTTCGGAATTCCTCAACTCTCGCCATAGACAAGCATTTCACATTTATGAGCAATTCCAAAAATAACTTGTTCTCCTAGCATTGTTACGTTACGAAACGTTGAACGAAAGCTAAACTAGCATGTTAGACTTCTAAGAACAATAAATGGAGTACAACGGTATACATTGATGCTTTGGCATTGCTCAACTCTCTCCATATACGAGCGTTTCTCATTTTCGTGCAATTTGAAACATAACTTGGTCTATTCGCATCGTTACCTTACGAAACATTGAAGGAAAGCTAAACTAGCAAGTCAGACTTCTAAGAACACTAAATAGAGTACAATGGTACAGATTGATGCTTTGGAATTGCTCAACTCTCTCCATAGATGAGCGTTTCACGTTTTTGTGCCATTTCAAGCATAACTTGGTCTTTGCGCATCGTTACCTTACGGCACATTGAACAAATGCTAAACTAGCTAGTTAGACTGCTAAGAACAGTAAATAGAGTACAACAGTACACATTGATGCTTTGGAATTGCTCAACTCTATCCATAGATGAGCGTTTCACGTTTTTATGCCATTTCAAACATAACTTGGTCCACTCGTATCGTTACGTTACGAAACATTGAACGAAACCTAAACTAGCAAGTCAGACTTCTAAGAACACTAAATGGAGTACAACGGTCCACTTTGACGCTTTGGAATTGCTCAACTATCGCCACAGACAAGCATTTCACATTTCTGAGCAATTCTGAACATAATTTGTTCTACTCGCATCGTTACATTATGAAACGTAGAACGAAAGCTGAACTAGCAATTCAGACTTCTAAGAACACTAAATGGAGTACAACGGTACACATTGATGCTTTGAAATTGCTCAACTCTCTCCATATACGAGCGTTTTTCGTTTTTGTGCAATTTCAAACATAACTTGGTCCACTTGCATCGTTACCTTACGAAACGTTGAACGAAACCTAAACTAGCAAGTCAAACTTCTAAGAACACTAAATAGAGTACAATGGTACAGATTGATGCTTTGGAATTGCTCAACTCTCTCCATAGATGAGTGTTTCGCGTTTTTGTGCCATTTCAAGCATAACTTGGTCTTTGCGCATCGTTACCTTACGGCACATTGAACAAAAGCTAAACTAGCTAGTTAGACTGCTAAGAACAGTAAATAGAGTACAACAGTACACATTGATGCTTTGGAATTCCTCAACTCTCTCCATAGATGAGCGTTTCACGTTTTTATGCCATTTCAAACATAACTTGGTCCACTCGTATCGTTACGTTACGAAACATTGAACGAAACCTAAACTAGCAAGTCAGACTTCTAAGAACACTAAATGGAGTACAATGGTCCACTTTCACGCTTTGAAATTGCTCAACTATCGCCACAGACAAGCATTTCACATTTCTTAGCAATTCTGAACATAATTTGTTCTACTCGCATTGTTACATTATGAAACGTAGAACGAAAGCTGAACTAGCAATTCAGACTTCTAAGAACACTAAATGGAGTACAACGGTACACATTGATGCTTTGAAATTGCTCAACTCTCTCCATATACGAGCGTTTTTCGTTTTTGTGCAATTTCAAACATAACTTGGTCCACTTGCATCGTTACCTTACGAAACGTTGAACGAAACCTAAACTAGCAAGTCAAACTTCTAAGAACACTAAATGGAGTACAATGGTACACATTGATGCTTTGAAATTGCTCAACTCTCTCCATAGATGAGCGTTTCACGTTTTTATGTCATTTCGGACTTAACTTGGTCGATTCGCATCTTTACCTTATGACACGTTGAACGGAAGCTAAACTAGCAAGTCATACTGCTAAGCACACTAAATAGAGTACAACGCTACACATTGATGCTTTGGAATAGCTCAACTCTCCCCATAGATGAGCATTTCACGTTTTTATGCCATTTCAAACATAACTTGGTCCACTCGTATCGTTACCTTACGAAACGTTGAACGAAACCTAAACTAGCATGTCAGACTTCTAAGAACACTAAATAGAGTACAATGCTACACATTAATGCTTTGGAATTGCTCAACTCTCTCCATAGATGAGCGTTTCATGTTTTTGTGTCATTTCAAACATAACTTGGTCCACTCGCATTGTTACCTTACGAAACGTTGAACGAAACCTAAACTAGCAAGTCAGACTTCTAAGAACACTAAATAGAGTACAACGGTACACATTGATGCTTTGGAATTGCTCAACTCTCTCCATAGATGAGCATTTCATGTTTTTGTGTCATTTCGAACATAACTTGGTCCACTCGTATTGTTACTTTACGAAACGTTGAACGAAAGCTAAACTAGCGAGTCAGACTTCTAATAACACGAAATAGAGTACAATGGTACAGATTGATGCTTTGGAATTGCTCAACTCTCTCCATAGATGAGCGTTTCACGTTTTTGTGGTACACTAGTAAGTCAGACTTCTAAGAACACTAAATGGAGCACAATGAAATACATTGATGCTTTGGAATTGCTCGACTCTCTCCATAGATGAGCGTTTCACGTTTTTGTATAACACGGGCTTATGGCTGAAATCTGTGCTCGGGATCACTGTAGCCATTCCCGGTTTGGCTATGGTGTTCGGGATCATTTGAAGCCATTCCCGGCTTGGCTGATGGTGCTCGGGATCATTTGGAGCCATTCCCGGCTTGGCTATGGTGCTCGGGATCATTTGGAGCCATTCTCCGCTTGGCTAAAAAGATTTTTTGTTTTGAGAAAAGGTGCTCGGGATCACTGTAGCAATTCCCGGCTTGGCTGAAAATGATTTTTTGTTCTGAGAAAAGGTGCTCGGGATCACTGTAGCCATTACCGACTTGGCTGAAAAATGATTTTTTTGTTTTGAGAAAAGGTGCTGGGATCACTGTAGCCATTCTCGGCTTGGCTGAAAATTATTTTTTTGTTTTGAGAAAAGGTGCTCGGGCTCACTGTAGCCATTCCCGGCTTGGCTGAAAATGATTTTTGTTTTGCAGATGATATTCAAGAGTTTTTGTAATCTCGTCTTAACAGAAAGATGTTTCGAGCAAGTGATATGTTTTGATTTGAGGAAAATGACTATGTCCAAGCTGTACCTTCTACATAAACCTGCCATAATACAAAAAATACAAACCATATGCAACAATGATGCATGTAATGACCAATTTTGTTCAAATATGAATGTCTCATTAATGAGTGAATGCATGTTCTCTCAAGGCTTTGCCATCCTCAATCACGCGTACAGTTGTGAATTGCTAGAACAAATCTGCTTCTTTGTAAGGTTTGACTTTTTGACTCTGGATTGTCAATGCATCTTCTCTATGCTGATTAGTAAAGGCCGTCACTCATTCCAAACCCAACTCTTCAACTATCTCTCTTCCTTTTCTTTGCCTATTTGCATGTGCGCCCACTTTTGAGTTCAAGGCTGCCATTTCATTTGGATTTTCTTTATTCATTTTATTGTGCGCATCTTATGAATGTAATCCTCTCTTTCCTGCTAGTGCTTACCTTGTCTACAAGTTTTTCATTCACATCCTTTCCAGCTTAGGATGCCAAAATCTAATCAAATTCCTGTCAAAAGTAATGTCCCAATGCACTCCTCATATTTTCTGTTAAAACTTTGTTAGTGATAAATTCAATAGTATAGCCATGCATGTCAATTGCTGAATGCAAATGATAAACTTTTTGGAATATGGAACGAGAATGGAATTGGGATATGGAAAAAGATGTCACAAGTGACAAAACTGCAGAAATGAATTTCTTCACCATTTTTATTGAAAAGGATGGGTGACAATCGAAAAACCTTTAGAAAAAGATATGTGCAAGAATGTAGAGAAGTCAAAGGAAGAAAGGACAGACCAAGCTTCTCCAAGATGAAATATTGATAATTCAAAGATTCCACCAAAACTACCCCAGTTTTGGTGTGCACCCACTTAACAATGATCAAATCTGACTCGTATGAGGTTGCCTTTGAGTCGTCCATTTCTGCGAACAAACTTCTCATTCTGTTTAACAGACTAACACCTTCGCGAGGTGAAATATATGATAGCATAAGGAGCGCACCAAAAACTGCCCCAGTTTTGGGTGCATGTCCAATTGACTGTCTTCCAACCCAACAATTAGGAAGTCGATTTTGTACTCCGCACCAATGTCAATGCAAGACAAGTTAACAACCAACAGACTCATGTCTCAACCTCCTTTCTTCAAACAATCTACAACCGAAACTTGCGGCCATAATTAAAGTGCCCGTGAGGGTTTTCACTCCAATAAAATTTATTTTTGTCCCTAATTTTTGCCTAGAGCGCCCTTTCGGGTTTTCCCTCTAGCAGGATTTGTTCTTGTCCCTAATTTTTGCCTAGAGCGCCCTTTCGGGTTTTCACTCTAGCGGGATTTTTCTTGTCCCTAATTTTTGCCTAGAGTGCCCTTTCGGGTTTTCACTCTAGCGGGATTTTTTTTTTGTTTTTTTTTTTTGGTTACGCATAATACCGCCTGAGAACATCGACATTTACTGGGTGAGGCAAATCATCTCCATCCATCTTTGTCAAAATTACTGCTCCACCGGAGAATGCTTTCTTCACAACATATGGTCCCTCATAGGTAGGGGTCCATTTTCCATGGTGATCTTTTTGAGGTGACTGAATCATCTTTAGTACTAGATCCCCCATTCTAAAACAATGAGGACGCACTTTCTTGTGATGTGCTCTTATCATTCGTCTTTGGTAAAGCTGTCCTCTACAAAGTGCCCCCAATCTTCTCTCCTCAATAAAATTTAGATGTTCGTATCGGGTTCGGACCCATTCAGTCTCCTCCAAATTGGCCTTCACCACTACTCGTAACGAGTGAATTTCTACTTCAATGGGAAGAACCGCCTCTGTCCCGTATACTAAAGCAAAAGGACTTTCACCCGTGGACGTACGCACAGAAGTTCGATACCCATATAAAGCAAAAGGAAGCTTTTCATGCCAATTTTTGTAATTCTCCGTCATCTTCTGAATAATCTTCTTGATATTTTTGTTAGCCGCCTCAACAACCCCGTTCATCTTGGGACGATAAGGAGATGAATTATGATGCTTGATCTTGAACTGCTCACATAAATCATTCACTATCTTGCTGTTTAAATTCGTGCCATTGTCTGTAATGATCCTTTCAGGAACCCCATAACGACATACAATATCTTTTCTCAAAAATTGGGCGATAACGTTACTTGTCACTTTGGCATAAGAATTTGCTTCCACCCACTTTGTAAAATAATCAATTGCAACCAGAATAAAGCGGTGTCCGTTGGAAGCTTTAGGCTCAATAGGCCCAATAACATCTATACCCCACATCGAAAATGGCCAAGGTGCTGCTAATACCCGCAGAGGGTTTACTGGAACATGAGTCTTATCAGTATAAATCTGGCATTTATGGCATCTGATCGCTTACCTAATACAATCTCTTTCCATGATAAGCCAATAGTAGCCTGCCCGCAATATCTTCCTTGCCATTGAATATCTACTCGAATGAGTACCACATATTCCTTCGTGAAGGAGTACAAATCCCGAGCTTCTCTTATAGAACACATTTTTATCCAAGAAAAAGGAGCTTGAGAGCCTTTGGATGGTGCGTTTGTCATTATCTGAGGCCTCTGGAGGATATTCTCCTTTCTCCAAATACTGCTTCACATCATAATACCAAGGTTTGCCATCAAGTTCTGCTACTACATTCAAACAATGTGCCTGAATTTCACGCTTCTCAATCTTGATGACCTCTACTTCTCCTCGAGGGTCTAGATCAAACATGGCTGCCAGAGTGGCCAAGGCATCTGCCATCTGGTTTTCTTCTCTTGGAATATGATCAAATTCCACACAGTCGAAAAACTTAATCAACTCTTTGATATGTCGATAGTACGGGACTAACTTGGCATCCTTGGTTTCCCATTTGTCACACAATTGCCAAATCACCAACTGAGAGTCACCATAAACCTGAAGCTTCTTAATCCCGACATCAATAGCAGCTTGAATTCCCATGGCACAGGCCTCATACTCGGACACATTGTTAGTACAGTCAAAATAAAGCTTAGCAGTGAACGGGGTAACTTTGCCTTCTGGAGAAATAAGCACAGCCCCAATCCCATTACCAATGATATTAGAAGCACCATGAAACAACATGACCTATTTACCCGGATCCTTCTGACTCTCTATCTCTAAGGACAAGATTTCTTCGTCTGGGAACCCTGGATTCATCGGCTGAGATTCATTAATTGCCTACTCTGCTAAGCAATCCGCTATTGCACTTCCTTTCACTGCCTTTTGGGTAACATACAAAATGTCATATTCTGACAACAACATCTGCCATTTTGCAATCCTTCCCGAAAGAGATGGTTTTTCAAAAATGTACTTGATCTGGTCCATCCTCGAGATCAACCAAGTGGTGTGATACAACATATACTGCCTGAGCCTATACGCAGCCCATGCCAATGAACAACAAGTCTTCTCCAACATGGAGTCGTTGGTCTCACAACTCGTGAATTTCTTGCTCAAGTAGTAAATCGCATGTTCTATCCTCCCCGATGAATCGTGTTGCCATAACATACACCCCATCGAATTGTCCGATACAGTCAAGTAGAGAATAAGCGGTTTCCCAGCAACTGGAGGCATCAAGGCCGGTGGATTTTGTAAATACTGTTTGATTCTCTCAAAAGAACTTTGACACTCATCATTCCATTCTGACGGGTTATTCTTCCGAAGTAACTTAAAAATTGGCTCACACGTGGTTGTCAACTATGAAATGAACCTTGCAATATAATTGAGTCTCCCCAAGAAACCTCTGACTTCTTTCTCGATGCGAGGAGGCGGCATCTCCATGATCGCCTTCACTTTATCCGGATCTACTTCAATACCTCTTCTGCTCACAATGAAACCCAACAACTTCCATGAGGTTGCCCCAAATGTGCATTTCGAGGGGTTCAACTTCAGTTGGTGCCTTCTCAACCTCTTGAACAACTTCTCCAGATTAATCATGTGATCTTCATCTTCCTTTGATTTAGCAATCATGTCATCCACATACACCTCAATCTCTTTATGCATCATATCATGAAACAGAGTGACCATGGCTCGCTAGTAAGTAGCTCCCGCATTTTTTAGACCAAATGGCATGACTTTGTAACAAAAGGTACCCTATAAAGTGATGAAAATAGTTTTCTCCTGATCTTTCGGTGCAATCTTAATCTGATTATATCCTGAGAATCCATCCATGTAGGAGAACGCAAAATGTTTAGCCGTGTTGTCTACCAGTATGTCAATTTGGGGTAAAGGAAAGTCATCCTTCAAGCTCGCCAGATTAAGATCCCTGTAATCCACGTACATCCGAACCTTACCATCCTTCTTTGGGACTGGTACGATATTTGCAACCCATTCGAGGTATTTTGCCATAGCAAGGAATCCTGCATCAAATTTCTTTTTTACTTCATCTCTAATCTTCAAAAGCATCTCTGGCTTCAATCTCCTTAACTTTTGCTTCAGTGGCAGACAATCTAGTTTTAATGGCAGTCTATGGACCACTATGTTCGTATCAAGTCCTGGCATATCTTGATATGACCATGCCCTGGTATTCATGCAGTAAATCTATCAATCTTTCTCTATCTCCTCCTTCAAAAGCTGCACCAATCCTAACCTCCTTTTTCTGATCTTCAGTTCCCAAGTTAACAACCTCAGTAAGTTCTTTGTGCGGCTGAATTATCTTTTCTTCTTGATTAACTTGTCTCAACATTTCTGGCGATATCTCATATTCATCCTCAATGTCGGAGTCATATTCAACATTGTTAATGGGTGCCCCAAAATCTGGTTCATTTGGCTTATCTTTTTCATTATCATCAATTTCAGTCCTGTCAAAATGGAATGTATGAGATTTGAAATTTTGGAAGTGATAGATGAAATGAAGTGAATAGATGTGAGAATTTTGAACAAAGATTTTTATTTATGATAAGCATAGCAGAATCATCTGAAACATAAGAACATGCAAAGGCCATACTATGTGAATTCATCAAAAGATAAAGTAAAGACATGCTCATTACAAAAACCCAATCAGTGGCCGTGAGCTGGACCACAGATTATAGTGCATATGGAGATTACTCTTGAAGGCTGTTGATAGAGACTGGCAATTTGAAACTGGTCCAGTTGTTGAGCTGAAAACCTAGAGGCCGAGGGACAACATAATAAGACTTAGCAGCAAAGTTCTGATCCTCCTCTATAACAACAACATGAAAATCTTCAAACTGCTCACACAACTCTCCAAAATTTGCCCAGTTCGACTCTTTTCAACTTGATCAACAGGAAGATGAAGGATCAATTTCCCTGGAATTGCCTCTGCATTGAGCGGATTGACCTTTTCCAAGAAATCTCCAAACACGAAACTGTCATAAAGCCAGGGGATTGACTTTTTTGGGACATCCAGCTCTCGACCCTCAAAACGAGCGATTCGCTTTGCCTGTTTCTCAGCCTGGACCTGTATCCTATCAGCTCTACTTGGCTTATACCCAAGCCCCCAGCGTTCAGCCTGTTTCAATACAGCTATCGGCTTCTTTATCCCCTGCTCCTCTTTGCCTGAACCTCCTCCTGGTCAGAATCCCATCTTCAACATAATTCTTCCAATAAACTTAGCCACTTTTGACAAACGGGGTTGCACCAAAAGCTGCCCTTCCTTCACAAAACTAGCAATAGCAATCTCAAATGTAATTTTCTGGCTTAGCTTTTGGATCAGTTCCTTCTGCTGTTCGTTCTCTGTTGTCCTAGAAATTCTTAATTATAATCTGGTGCGATAAGGAAGACGGTGATATGAGTGAACCGGTGCTTTTCTTTTTTTATGTGCTACCTAAATGATGAAAGAAACCTTTATCAATTAATCAATTTTTTTATTTATGGATATGCATGACTGTGAGTTTATGTGCTTCCTAGATATCTTTGTAATTGGACAAGATGATTAGAACAGGGTCATCTTCTTTTATTTCTTCATTCATTCAAAGCATACATGAGAAACATCAGATTCAGTCCACTTGAACAACCGAAATTTCAACCATAAAAGCACCTCCTGCTTGTATTGCGTTCAACCTCTTCTGAAGCTCCTGTAAATCACTTTTCAAATTCTTCAAAAATGCCCATATCTTCGTCAACTCTGGCATTTCCAAAATAGGACTGGAACTCAACTTCTGCAGACGTCGTTCATAAACCTCAGCCCAATTTGACAGGGTCATCAAGCGACTCATCATCAACCTTACTTTGAATTTGGTACTTGCCTGCTCCTGTTGGACCTCCTCCAGCATTGAATGAAAATAATCATTTCGTTCTTTTGAAGTTGTGATCCCTTCCATCTGTTGTTGGTTCACTTCAAACATCTCATTCATCTGGTCTATCAATCTATCCTTCTCAGCTTCTATTCTTCTTTGCTCTTCTCTATCTGCATGCATCTGCAATTGTAGTTGATAAGCGTCTTCTTTCCAAGACGCAAGCTCTTCATTTAGCCTCTGAATCTGCTCCTGCATTTCTTGGAGTTCTGCTTGTGTCCTGCTATGCTTTGCTGAATCCTTCACTTTTCTTTTCTTCATTCTCTTCTACAGCTTCAAGAATTTTTCTTTCAGCATATCAAACTGTCCCTTTTCTGCTTCTCGGGCTTCCCTCTTCCCCTAGACCTTCTTCTTCAGTTTTTTGCATTTGTTCTTATATTTGTTATACTTTTCCTTCCATGAATTCTGTGTTGTTTCTACCTCTTCGTCAATTAAGGTGTCTACTTCTTCATTAAGCTCATTTGATGGTATTTCTAGACCTGAATTTTCATTTCCACCAGGTATCATGTCTTTCCTTTTCATGCTAGTAAAGCTACCACACTGGGTGATAGTCTTCTTCCTTCCTCGGAGCCATTGCACATATCGATCTTTCCCTTCCGAGTCTACAGTAAGCCTTCCACGCTCCATTATGTGGGTCCTTTTCCATGCTTCCACCGTTTGGTGAGACAGACATTTCCCCTTCTCATCTCCATGTGCAAATTCAAACTCCCACAAGCCATGTGTAACTGGCGTGCATAAATTACCAGCCTCTTGACGCAAGAACATTGTTGGTGCTTGGCTGGTGCCTCCCCAAGGTCCTACCAATGGCACCCAGTTGTAATTACCACATCTGTAAAGTAAACCTTTGGGCTTGTACCATATTGCTCGATCAAATGTCTCCTTCGGCTCTAATTCTTCTAGGAATTGTCTCCACACGCCAACAGCTGGTACATTAGATTGCATCTTCGCCGTCTTGAAATTATGAATAGGATCTCTAAGCATCCAGGTATGATCTTCAAATACCACCATTGGAGCTCCAATTCTTTTTGGGTACCTCAAGTGACTCACCAGCCAGAGTCCTAATAATTACGAACACCCTCGAAAACTGCCTTCTCCTTGAATGCGGCAATGATTAAGGGATCGGATTGTCTCGCATAAGATTGCAGGTATTGGATTGGTGCCGTACTTGACAAGGTGAACCAATTTGATCACATTCTTTTCTACATATCCTTCTGCACAAGGAAATAACACTACTCCATACACCGCAAGAGCAAAAGCCATCTACCCTTCTGGAGTTGCAAACCTCCCCTAAGCGAAACCCATAAGTCTGTCAATTGAAAACACTCAAATATTACCTTTATAAACCTTGTTCACATGTGGATCATATCCCAACAACTGACCATATTCTTCTAATAATGGAGACAAATCTGTTGTATTGAAAGTAAAGCAGCGATATGCAGGGTCCCAGTAATGCATATCAGCCTGAAGAAGAGTTACAGGTGTTTTGACAGTTAATAAATGCCCAATACGTCCATAAATTTTCCCAAAATTCTTGCGTGCTTCATTACTTTGTGCCTCCCAAAACTGCGCTAACCCTGGTGGTGCCTGTTCTTGAAACTGTGTCTTCCGAACAATTCCCAATGGTAAATGGTCTTTTAAACTATCTCCGAGTTCTGCCTGTAATTTCTCCAACGCATCTCTAGTTTCCCACGGGCTGTCTCGTCTTATGTCACTGGTTCCTATCACTGCTTCCGCAAACATCCTCTTATCAAATTGCAAAGAATGTGCCTAGTGAATGCATGGGGGCATGAAAAGGATGAGTATAATATGTGTATGAACATGTATGGGTGATTACAATCATGCAAGTATATATGGACATTTATGGGTATTTAACAAGTGTAAAAGCATATATGAAAATGTATGAGTGACTAACAAATGTGCAAGTATGTATCAATATGTATGGATAATTAGCAAGTGTACAAGTATGTATGAACATGCATGGATGATTAACAGATGTACAAGTATATATGGATATGTATGAATAATTAGCAGATATACAAGTATATATGAACATGCATGGATGATTAACAAGTGTACAAGCATATATGAACGATTAATAAGTGTACAAGCGTATATGGACATGTGCGAGTGTTTATATATGTACATGTATGAGTATACAAGTATATATGGACATGTATGGATAATGATCAAGCGTACATGATCATAACCTAGGCTAACATATATATGACAAGTGTATAAAAGATGTACATGTGTGTTTTGATGAATGTATACATACAGGTATGCATCAAGTACATATAAACATGTAAATAAGGAATAAAGGTACAGGGTATTTAAATGTACAGGAAATAAATAGAGTTAAGGATAGGAGAATCCCCCATTGTTCCTAAACAAAATCAGGTTCCTACAAACTTCTGAAGGTCTCGAACCAGATCTAAGAATGTGCAATGGGTGGCATATCTAACTATAACGCGGCTACACGAGAGGCCACTGGATCATGTTAGTTCACACCCCATATCTGGAAGTGGAACCCATCCCCCAATATCTTGAAGGGACGTCAATCCAGGAGGATGTCTTTCCTTGCTTACGTGAGGACAAAATCCATCAAAAGCAAAGATCAACCCTCACTAACCACTAGTAGGACCCAGTTTTTATGGGCCATTTGTGTGCATATGAATGGTGCTGTGTGTGCGGGGGATCATACCGTATCCTTAACAAACACTCAAATTTTATGAAACCAAAAACCTGTTATTTTATCTACAATCATGAACAAACACATTAGATTCCTCAAAATGTTGAAAGAAAAACGAACAACAAAATAAACAAATGAACCAAAATAGGAAAACAATAACACAAAAAGGCCCGACCCCTTTGTTACAACAACCATGGTCCCCAGTGAAGTCGCCAGCTGAAGCAACCGGCATGAAAAACAATGAAGTCGCCACCAATTGATTTTTAGGATGCAATTGGACATCCGTTCTGATCTACGAGAAAAATGGGCAAGGGGGTCTATTGAGCATGGGGAAGGTGTTAGGCACCCCACAACTCCCGAAAACGGTTACCTTCAAAAATGTTATCCTATTTGGCTCTAATTTGCTTTTGAAAATCTCATTGTGAATGTGATGAAAAATCCACTTGGAGTGGTTGAAAGAAAAAGGTGCACGGGATCACTGCAGCCATTCCCGGCTTGGCCAAAGATTAATAAAAATTCCACTTGGAGTGGATTTGGATGATTTGAAAAGAGGGTGCACGGGATCATTGAGGCCATTCCCGGCTTGGCCAAAGATGAATAAAAATTCCACTTGGAGTGGATTTGGATGATTTGAAAAAATGTGTGCACGGGATCATTGGGGCCATTCCCGGCTTGGCCAAAAAAATGTTTGTTTTGCTTAGTTTGGATGGAAAATTCCACTTAGAGTGGGTTTTGATGTTTTTGAAGAAGGGACTTTTTGGGAACTTGGTTGATGTGCCAAAAGGGCCCACAATCAAGGAGAAATGTTCAATTTAAGCCTTACTCACAATTATGTTCTTCATGAGAAAAGAAAGAATCCATTTAAAGCCCATCGGACGGGCCAAATATCTTTAAACCCCCTTTGGGTCCTTAAATAAATTCTCCTAATCCCTAAAAACATATTCGCTTTCCGGGTCCACGAAATCCAAATGTTTTGTATGAATGCCAATGGAATCCCAATATCTTCAAGGCTCCTTGGTATTTAAACGAAACATAAGGGTTCCGTAATTTAGTCTTGGTGTATTTATTAAAGTGAGACGGCTTGGATTAATTCTAATGACTAACGCGTTGCATTCAAACAATCCTAGCATACATCTAAGCATCATGGCATAGTGTGAAAAATCAAAGTCCTAAGCATGCATTCTAATGCAATCATCATTCACAAAATCAATTCCTAATTTCTATATGCTTCTAGCATCCTAGAATATCATGTATGCATTTTCTATTTTACATCCACTATTTTTGTTACACTATTACAAGGCTTACATTTTATAATTATGCATGACAAATAATAAAATGTACAAAAACCCAATATCACCCGCGAGGCCCATTGCTTCAATCCAGCCCAAATCCCCTAAGTATGCTCTCCAGCCCAAGTGGTTCATTCGACCCAAGCCCAACAAGTAAACACAAAAATGGGTCAAAATTGTGCTCAAATGCCATAGAAACTCAAATTAAATCCATATACATTATAAACACACATATACAAACACATATATTCAAATACTCATATACAAATATACAAAACGAGATGTATACATACAAACACAAATACAGAATATATATATATATATACATACACACACTGTATATATATATGCACGCTCACACTCATACACCATATATACATACACACACACCATATATATATATATATACCCACATATCGGCCATCATACATATACAAACACATATATGTACACATACCTATATATACACGCACTGATATCAAATAACTAACAAAAACTAAACGAACAGAGTCAGAGTTAGAGTCTGATATGGATCAACACATGTTGATATCAAATCCAAAGAATAACCGGGACAACAATGACCAAGTAAACAAAGAGTAAGCAGGGAGATCCAAACCGAGTATAAACAGAGAATAATTGGATATGAACTAGGTATAAACTGAGCATGAACAGGGGCATCAACATAGCATACACTACCGATACACACGACTTCAAGTCACAAAAACCAAATCCAGATTTTAACACAGTGCAAATTCCAGGTATCAATACGAAGATAAATGAATAAATAGGAAACAAAATCGTTACCTCTTCTCCCGATTGCTCTCTGTTTCCTTGCTTTCTCCCGGCTTTCCTCTCCTTTTCTCTCTTACTTGTGCAGCAACACCAAACCTCTCCTTTTTGTTTTTCTATGCTGCGGCTACTCTCCTTCTCTCTCCATCTTTCTTTCTTCCTTTCACCTCTCTGGTTTTCTCTCTTTTTGTCGGCGATCTGCTTGCTCTTTCTCTTCTCTCCTTCTCTATTTTTCTTTTCTTTTTCTCTCCACTTGCTCTCTTTTTGTTCTCTCTGGCCCGATTGCTCTTTTTTTCTTTTTTCTGACGACTCCCACTCCCTTCTCTTGTGTTGTGCGGCTGCCTCTTTCTATTGCTCTCTCCCTTTTGTTTGTGTGTTATGCGGTTGCTTTTTTTCTCTCTCAAAGAATGCTACCTTTCCTTTTATATTAAGAGAGAATGAGACCTCATCTCCTAAAACCCTAGTTCTTTCAATTTGTCCTTTTTACCCTTACTTTTTCTTTTCTTTTAACCAAGGTGGCTATTCTTTTTGATCTTTTCCACTTTTTAATTTTCCATTTAATTTATTTATTTTTATTCTCTAGATATTTTCTAGGGTTTTGTTGTATTGGGCTTGAGTTTGAATTTTATGGGCTTATGGTCCAAGAAATGGGTCTTAGGATTTGTGTATGTTTGTGGGTCCATGAAATAGGCTTTGAATTTTTGTGTAAGCATGTGGGCCTATAACACGGGCTCTTGAATTTTGAATTTTTACATTTTTGTATATATTTTTTTTAATTATTCCTCGACTGGACAGAAAATAGAGCACAACGAAATACATTGGTGCTTTGGAATTGCTCGACTCTCTCCATAGATGAGCGTTTCATTATATTGATGTTTGACCCATTTTTAGTGATATTGATATTGATGAGCGTTACATCGATGTTTGTGAATCTTTTAATATGATATTGGTTTGACCCATTTTTGTGTTTGATATTGGGTTTGGACTGAGTGGACTACTTGGGCCGAGGGCATACTTAGAAGATTTGGATCGGATTTGAGCAATGGGCCCCATGGGCAATATTCCAATTGTTGTATAATGTTTGTATTTCTCATTTTATATTTGTCTTTTGTACATAATTGTAAAGTGTAAGCCTTGTAATAGGATAGAAAATAGTGGATGTAAAATAGAAATGCATACATGATATTCTAGGATGCTAGAAGCATATAGAAATTAGGAATTGATTTTGTGAATTGAACATTTCTCCTTGATTGTGGGCCCTTTTGGTACATCAACCAAATCTTCAAGCATACCTTTCTCCAAAAACATCAAAACCCACTCAAAGTGGAATTTTTCATCCAGACTAAGCAAAACAAATCATCTTTGGCCAAGCCGGGAATGACCCCAATGATCCCGTGCACACCCTCTTTTCAAATCATCCAAATCCACTCCAAGTGGAATTTTTATTCATCTTTGGTCAAGCCGGGAATGGCCCCAATGATCCCGTGCACACCTTTTTTCAAATCATCCAAATCCGCACCAAATGGAATTTTTGTTCATCTTTGGCCAAGCCGGGAATGGCCCCAATGATCCCGTGCACCCTCTTTTCAAATCATCCAAATCCACTCCAAGTGGAATTTTTATTAATCTTTGGCCAAGCCGGGAATGGCCGCAGTGATCCCGTGCACCTTTTTCTGTCAACCATTCCAAGTGGATTTTTCATCACATTCACAATGAGATTTTCAAAAACAAATTAGAGCCAAATAGGAAAACATTTTTGAAGGTAACCGTTTTCGGGAGTTGTGGGGTGCCTAACACCTTCCCCATGCTCAATAGACCCCCTTGCCCATTTTTCTCGTAGATCAGAACGGATGTCCAATTGCATCCTAAAAATCAATTTGTGGCGACTTCATTGTTTTTCATGCCGGTTGCTTCGCTAGGTCTATTCGTATCATTACCTTACGAAACGTTGAACGAAAGATAAACTAGTAAGTCAAACTTCTAAGAACACTAAATAGAGTACAACGAAATACATTGATGCTTTGGAATTGCTCGACTCTTTCCATAGATGAGCGTTTCACATTTTTGTGCCATTTCAAACATAACTTGGTCTATTCCTATCGTTACCTTACGAAACGTTGAACGAAAGCTAAACTAGTAAGTCAGACTTCTAAGAACACTAAATAGAGCACAACGAAATACATTGATGCTTTGGAATTGCTCGACTCTCTCCATAGATGAGCATTTCACGTTTTTGTGCCCTTTCAAATATAATTTGGTCTATTCGTATTGTTACCTTACGAAACATTGAACGAAAGATAAACTAGTAAGTCAGACTTCTAAGAACACTAAATAGAGTACAACGAAATACATTGATGCTTTGGAATTTCTCAATTCTCTCAAAAGATGAGCATTTCGCGTTTTTGTGCCATTTCAAAGATAACCTGGTCCACTAGCATTGTTACCTTATGAAACGTTGAACAAAACCTAAACTAGCAAGTCATACTTCTAAGAACACTAAATGGAGTACAATGGTCCACTTTGACGCTTTGGAATTGCTCAACTCTCGCCATAGACAAGCATTTTGCATTTCTGAGCAATTCCAAACATAACTTGTTCTACTCGTATTGTTACTTTACGAAATGTTGAACGAAAGCTAAACTAGCGAGTCAGACTTCTAATAACACTAAATAGAGTACAATGGTACAGATTGATGCTTTGGAATTGCTCAACTCTCTCCTTAGATAAGCATTACACGTTTTCGTGCCATTTCAAACATAACTTGGTCTATTCGTATCATTACCATATGAAACATTGAACGAAAGCTAAACTAGTAAGTCAGACTTCTAAGAACACTAAATAGAGCACAACGAAATACATTGATGCTTTGGAATTGCTCGACTCTCTCCATAGATGAGCGTTTCACGTTTTTTTGCCATTTCAAACATAACTAGGTCTATTCGTATCATTACCTTACGAAACGTTGAACGAAAGATAAACTAGTAAGTGAGACTTCTAAGAACACTAAATAGACTACAACGAAATACATTGATGTTTTGGAATTGCTCAACTCTCTCCATAGATGAGCGTTTCACCTTTTTGTGCCATTTCAAAGATAACTTGGTCCACTAGCATTGTTACCTTATGAAACGTTGAACGAAACCTAAACTAGCAAGTGATACTTCTAAGAACACTAAATGGAGTACAACGGTACATATTGATGATTTGGAATTGCTCAACTCTCTCCATAGATGAGCGTTTCACATTTTTGTGCCATTTCGAACATAACTTGGTCTATTCACATCGTTACCTTACGAAACGTTGAACGAAAGCTAAACTAGTAAGTCAGACTTATAAGAACACTAAATAGCGCACAACGAAATACATTGATGCTTTGGAATTGCTCAACTCTCTCCATAGATGAGCGTTTCATGTTTTTGTGCCATTTCAAACATAGCTTGGTCCACTTGCATCGTTACCTTACGAAACGTTGAACGAAACCTAAACTAGCTAGTCAGACTTCTACGAACACTAAATAGAGTACAACGGTACACATTGATGCTTTGGAATTGATCAACTCTCTCCATAGATGAGCATTTCACGTTTTTGTGTCATTTCAAACATAACTTGGTCCACTCGTATCGTTACCTTACGAAACGTTGAACGAAACCTAAACTAGCAAGTCAGACTTCTAAGAACACTACATAGAGTGCAACGCTATACATTGATGCTTTGGAATTGCTCAACTCTCTCCATAGATGAGCGTTTCTCATTTTTGTGCAATCTGAAACATAACTTGGTCTATTCGCATCGTTACCTTACGAAACGTTGAAAGAAAGCTAAACTAGCAAGTAAGACATCTCATAACACTAAATAGAGTACAATGGTACAGATTGATGCTCTGGAATTGCTCAACTCTCTCCATAGATGAGCGTTTCACCTTTTTATGCCATTTAAAACATAACTTGGTCTTTTCGCATCGTTACCTGATGACACGTTGAACAAAAGCTAAACTAGCAAGTTAGACTGCGAAGAACAGTAAATAGAGTACAACGGTACACATTGATGCTTCGGAATTGCTCAAGTCTCTCCATAGATGAGCGTTTCACTTTTTGTGCCATTTCAAACATAACTTGGTCCACTCGCATCGTTACCTTGCGAAACGTTGAACGAAACATAAACTAGCAAGTCAGACTTCTAAGAACACTAAATGGAGTACAACGGTCCACTTTGACGCTTTGGAATTGCTTAACTCTCGCCATAGACAAGCATTTCACAATTCTGAGCAATTCAAAACATAACTTGTTCTACTCGCATCGATACCATACGAAACGTTGAACGAAAGGTAAACTAGCAAGTCAGACTTCTAAGAACACCAAATAGAGGACAACGGTCCACTTTCACGCTTTGGAATTGCTCAACTGTCGCCATAGACAAGCATTTCACATTTCTGAGCAATTCCAAACATAATTAACTTGTTCTAGTCGCATCGTTACTTTACGAAACGCTGAACGAAAGCTGAACTAGCAATTCAGACTTCTAAGAACACCAAATGGAGTGCAACGGGACACATTGATACTTTGGAATTGCACAACTCTCTCCATATACGAGCGTTTCTCTTTTTCTGCAATTTCAAATATAACTTGGTCTACTCGGATCGTTACCTTACAAAACATTGAACGAAACCTAAACTAGCATGTCAGACTTCTAAGAACACTAAATAGAGTACAATGCTACACATTGATGCTTTGGAATTGCTCAACTCTCTCCATAGATGAGCGTTTCATGTTTTTGTGCCATTTCAAACATAACATGGTCCACTCGCATCGTTACCTTACGAAACGTTGAACGAAACCTAAACTAGCAACTTAGACTTCCAAGAACACTAAATAGAGTACAACAGTACACATTGATGCTTTGGAATTGCTCCACTCTCTCCATGGATGAGCATTTCACGTTTTTGTGTCATTTCAAACATAACTTGGTCCACTCGTATCGTTACCTTACAAAACATTGAACGAAACCTAAACTAGCATGTCAGACTTCTAAGAACACTAAATAAAGTACAATGCTACACATTGATGCTTTGGAATTGCTCAACTCTCACCATAGATGAGCGTTTCATGTTTTTGTGCCATTTCAAACATAACTTGGTCCACTCGCATCGTTACCTTACGAAACGTTGAACGAAACCTAAACTAGCAAGTCAGACTTCTAAGAACACTAAATAGAGTACAACGGTACACATTGATGCTTTGGAATTGCTCAACTCTCTCCATAGATGAGCATTTCACGTTTTTGTGCCATTTCAAACATAACTTGGTCCACTCGTATCGTTACCTTACGAAACGTTCAATGAAACCTAAACTAGCAAGTCAGACTTCTAAGAACACTAAATAGAGTGCGACGCTACACATTGATGCTTTCGAATTGCTCAACTCTCTCCATAGATGAGCGTTTCTCATTTGTGGGGAATTTGAAACATAACTTGGTCTATTCTCATCGTTACCTTGCGAAATGTTGAAAGAAAGCTAAACTAACAAGTGAGACTTCTAAGAACACTAAATAGAGTACAATGCTACAGATTGATGCTCTGGAATTGCTCAACTCTCTCCATAGATGAGCGTTTCACCTTTTTGTGCCATTTCAAACATAACTTGGTCTTTTCACATCGTTACCTTATGACACATTGAACAAAAGCTAAACTAGCAAGTTAGACTGCTAAGAACTGTAAATAGAGTACAACGGTACACATTGATGCTTTGGAATTGCATAACTCTCTCCATAGATGAGCATTTCACGTTTTTGTGTCATTTCAAACATAACTTGGTCCACTCGTATCGTTACCTTACAAAACATTAAACGAAACTTAAACTTGCATGTCAGACTTCTAAGAACACTAAATAAAGTACAATGCTACATATTGATGCTTTGGAATTGCTCAACTCTCTCCATAGATGAGCATTTCATGTTTTTGTGCCATTTAAAACATAACTTGGTCCACTCGCAGCGTTACATTACGAAACGTTGAACGAAACCTAAACTAGCAAGTCAGACTTCTAAGACCACTAAATAGAGTACAACGGTACGCATTGATGCTTTGGAATTGCTCAACTCTCTCCATGGATGAGCATTTCACATTTTTGTGTCATTTGAAACATAACTTGGTCCACTCGTATCGTTACCTTATGAAACGCTGAACGAAACGTAAACTAGCAAGTCAGACTTCTAAGAACACTAAATAGAGTGCAACGCTACACATTGATGCTTTGGAATTGCTCAAGTCTCTCCATAGATGAGCATTTCACGTTTTTGTGCCATTTCAAACATAACTTGGTCCACTTGCTTCGTTACCTTACGAAACGTTGAACGAAACCTAAACTAGCATGCCAGACTTTTAAGAACACTAAATGGAGTACAACGGTGCACATTGATACTTTGGAATTGCACAACTCTCTCCATATACGAGGGTTTCTCTTTTTGTGCAATTTCAAATATAACTTGGTCTATTCGCATCATTACCTTACGAAACGTTGAACGAAAGCTAAACTAGCAAGTCAGACTTCTAACAATACTAAATAGAGTACAATGGTACACATTGATGCTTTGGAATTGCTCAACTCTCTCCATAGATGAGCATTTCACGTTTTTGTGCCATTTCAGACATAACTTGGTCCACTTGCATCGTTACCTTATGAAACGTTGAACGAAACCTAAACTAGCATGCCAGACTTCTAAGAACGCTAAATGGAGTACAATGGTACACATTGATGCTATGGAATTGCTCAACTCTCTCCATAGATGAGCGTTTCAGGTTTTTATGCCATTTCAAGCATAACTTGTCTACTCGCATCGTTACCTCACAAAACGTTGAACGAAACCTAAATTAGCAAGTCACACTTCTAAGAACACTAAATAGAGTACAACGGTACACATTGATGCTTTGGAATTGCTCAACTCTCTCCATAGATGAGCGTTTCAGGTTTTTATGCCATTTCAAGCATAACTTGGTCCACTCGCATCGTTACCTTGTGAAACGTTGAACGAAACATAAACTAGCAAGTCAAACTTCTAAGAACACTAAATGCAGTACAACGGTCCACTTTGACGCTTTGGAATTGCTCAACTCTCGCCATAGACAAGCATTTCACAGTTCTGAGCAATTCAAAACGTAACTTGTTCTACTCGCATCTTTACCATACGAAACGTTGAACGAAAGCTAAACTAGCAAGTCAGACTTCTAAGAACACCAAATAGAGGACAACGGTGCACTTTCATGCTTTGGAATTGCTCAACTGTCGCCATAGACAAGCTTTTCACATTTCTGAGCAATTCCAAACATAATTAACTTGTTCTAGTCACATCGTTACGTTACGAAACGCTGAACGAAAGCTGAACGAGCAATTCAGACTTCTAAGAACACCAAATGGAGTACAACGGTGCACATTGATACTTTGGAATTGCACAACTCTCTCCATATATGAGGGTTTATCTTTTTGTGCAATTTCAAATATAACTTGGTCTATTCGCATCATTACCTTACGAAACGTTGAACGAAAGCTAAACTAGCAAGTCAGACTTCTAACAATACTAAATAGAGTACAATGGTACACATTGATGCTTTGGAATTGCTCAACTCTCTCCATAGATGAGCATTTCACGTTTTTATGCCATTTCAGACATAACTTGGTCCACTTGCATCGTTACCTTATGAAACGTTGAACGAAACCTAAACTCGCATGCCAGACTTCTAAGAACGCTAAATGGAGTACAATGGTACACATTGATGCTATGGAATTGCTCAACTCTCTCCATAGATGAGCGTTTCAGGTTTTTATGCCATTTCAAGCATAACTTGGTCTACTCGCATCGTTACCTCACAAAACGTTGAACGAAACCTAAATTAGCAAGTCACACTTCTAAGAACACTAAATAGAGTACAACGGTACACATTGATGCTTTGGAATTGCTCAACTCTCTCCATAGATGAGCATTTCACGTTTTTGTGTCATTTCAAACATAACTTGGTCAACTCGTATCGTTAGCTTATGAAACGTTGAACGAAACCTAAACTAGCAAGTCAGACTTCTAAGAACACTAAATAGAGTGCGACGCTACACATTGATGCTTTCTAATTGCTCAACTCTCTCCATAGATGAGCCTTTCTCATTTTTGTGCAATTTGAAACATAACTTGTTCTATTCACATCGTTACCTTACGAAACGTTCAAAGAAAGCTAAACTAACAAGTGAGACTTCTATGAACACTAAATATAGTACAATGGTACAGATTGTTGCTCTGGAATTGCTCAACTCTCTCCATAGATGAGCGTTTCACCTTTTTGTGCCATTTCAAACATAACTTGGTCTTTTCACATCGTTACCTTACGAGACATTGAACAAAAGCTAAACTAGCTAGTTAGACTGCTAAGAACAGTAAATAGAGTACAACGGTAGACATAGATGCTTTGGAATTGCATAACTCTCTCCAGAGATGAGCATTTCACATTTTTGTGTCAGTTCAATCATAACTTGGTCCACTCGTATCGTTACCTTACGAAACGTTGAACGAAACCTAAACTAGCAAGTCAGACTTCTAAGAACACTAAATAGAGTGCGACGCTACACATTGATGCTTTCGAATTGCTCAACTCTCTCCATAGATGAGCGTTTCTCATTTTTGGGCAATTTGAAACATAACTTGGTCTATTCGCATCGTTACCTTGCGAAACGTTGAAAGAAAGCTAAACTAACAAGTGAGACTTCTAAGAACACTAAATAGAGTACAATGGTACAGATTGATGCTCTGGAATTGCTCAACTCTCCCCATAGATGAGCGTTTCACCTTTTTGTGCCATTTCAAACATAACTTGGTCTATTCACATCGTTACCTTACGACACATTGAACAAAAGCTAAACTAGCAAGTTAGACTGCTAAGAACTGTAAATAGAGTACAACGGTACACATTGATGCTTTGGAATTGCATAACTCTCTCCATAGATGAGCATTTCACGTTTTTGTGTCATTTCAAACATAACTTGGTCCGCTCGTATCGTTACCTTACAAAACATTGAACGAAACCTAAACTTGCATGTCAGACTTTTAAGAACACTAAATAGAGTACAACGCTACACATTGATGCTTTGGAATTGCTAAACTCTCTCCATAGATGAGCGTTTCATGTTTTTGTGCCATTTCAAACATAACTTGGTCCACTCGCATCGTTACCTTACGAAACGTTGAGCGAAACCTAAACTAGCATGCCAGACTTCTAAGAACACTAAATAGAGTGCAACGCTACACATTGATGCTTTGGAATTGTTCAAGTCTCTCCATAGATGAGCATTTCACGTTTTTGTGCCATTTCAAACATAACTTGGTCCACTTGCGTCGTTACCTTACGAAACATTGAACGAAACCTAAACTAGCATGCCAGACTTCTAAGAACACTAAATGGAGTACAATCGTACACATTGATGCTTTGGAATTGCTCAACTCTCTCCATAGATGAGTGTTTCAGGTTTTTATGCCATTTCAAGCATAACTTGGTCTACTCGCATCGTTACCTTGTGAAACGTTGAACGAAACATAAACTAGCAAGTCAAACTTCTAAGAACACTAAATGGAGTACAACGGTCCACTTTGACGCTTTGGAATTGCTCAACTCTCGCCATAGACAAGCATTTCACAGTTCTGAGCAATTCAAAACATAACTTGTTCTACTCGCATCGTTACCATACGAAACGTTGAACGAAAGCTAAACTAGCAAGTCAGACTTCTAAGAACGCCAAATAGAGGACAACGGTGCACTTTCACGCTTTGGAATTGCTCAACTGTCGCCATAGACAAGCATTTCACATTTCTGAGCAATTCCAAACATAATTAACTTGTTCTAGTCGCATCGTTACGTTACGAAACGCTAAACGAAAGCTGAACTAGCAATTCAGACTTCTAAGAACACCAAATGGAGTACAACGGTACACATTGATACTTTGGAATTGCACAACTCTCTCCATATACGAGCGTTTCTCTTTTTGTGCAATTTTAAATATAACGTTGCCGATTCGCATCATTACCTTACGAAACGTTGAACGAAAGCTAAACTAGCAAGTCAGACTTCTAACAACACTAAATAGAGTACAATGGTACACATTGATGCTTTGGAATTGCTCAACTCTCTCCATAGATGAGCATTTCACGTTTTTGTGCCATTTCAAACATAACTTGGTCCACTTGCATCGTTACCTTACGGAACGATGAACGAAACCTAAACTAGCATGCCAGACTTCTAAGAACACTAAATGGAGTACAATGGTAGATATTGATGCTTTGGAATTGCTCAACTCTCTCCATAGATGAGCGTTTCAGGTTTTTATGCCATTTCAAGCATAACTTGGTCGATTCGCATCGTTACCCTACGACACGTTGAACGGAAGCTAAACTAGCGAGTCAGGCTGCTAAGATCACTAAATAGAGTACAACGCTATACATTGATGCGTTGGAATAGCTCAACTCTCCCCATAGATGAGCATTTCACGTTTTTGTGCCATTTCAAACATAACTTGGTCCACTCGTATCGTTACCTTACGAAACATTGAACGAAACCTAAACTAGCATGTCAAACTTCTAAGAACACTAAATAGAGTACAATGCTAAACATTGATGTTTTGGAATTGCTTAACTCTCTCCATAGATGAGCGTTTCTTGTTTTTGTGCCATTTCAAACATAACTTGGTCTACTCGCATCGTTACCTTACAAAACGTTGAACGAAACCTAAACTAGCAACTCACACTTCTAAGAACACTAAATAGAGTACAATGGTACACAATGATGCTTTGGAATTGCTCAACTCTCTCCATAGATGAGCATTTCACGTTTTTGTGTCATTTCAAACATAACTTGGTCCACTCGTATCGTTACCATACAAAACGTTGAACGAAACCTAAACTAGCAAGTCAGACTTCTAAGAACACTAAATAGAGTGTGACGCTACACATTAATGCTTTCGAACTGCTCAACTCTCTCCATAGATGAGTGTTTCTCATTTTTGTGCAATTTGAGACATAACTTGGTCTATTCGCATCGTTACCTTACGAAAAGTTGAAAGAAAGCTAAACTAACATGTGAGACTTCTAAGAACACTAAATAGAGTACAATGGTACAGATTGATGCTCCGGAATTGCTCAACTCTCTCCATAGATGAGCGTTTCACCTTTTTGTGCCATTTCAAACATAACTTGGTCTTTTCACATCGTTAACTTACGACACATTGAACAAAAGCTAAACTAGCAACTTAGACTGTTAAGAACAGTAAATAGAGTACAACGGTACATATTGATGCTTTGGAATTGCATAACTCTCTCCATAGATGAGCATTTCACGTTTTTGTGTCATTTCAAACATAACTTGGTCCACTCGTATCGTTACTTTACAAAACATTGAACGAAACCTAAACTAGCATGTCAGACTTCTAAGAACTCTAAATAGAGTATAATGCTACACATTGATGCTTTGGAATTGCTCAACTCTCTCCGTAGATGAGCGTTTCATGTTTTTGTGCCATTTCAAACATAACTTGGTCCAGTCGCATCGTTACCTTACGAAACGTTGAACGAAACCTAAACTAGAAAGTCAGACTTCTAAGAACACTAAATAGAGTACAACGGTACACATTGATGCTTTGGAATTGCTCAACTCTCTCCATAGATGAGCAATTCCCGTTTTTGTGCCATTTCAAACATAACTTGGTCCACTTGCAACGTTACCTTACGAAACGTTGAACGAAACCTAAACTAGCATGTCAGACTTCTAAGAACACTAAAGGGAGTACAATGGTACACATTGATGCTTTGGAATTGCTCAACTCTCTCCATAGATGAGCGTTTCAAGTTTTTATGCCATTTCAAGCATAACTTGGTCGATTCGCATCGTTACCCTACGACACGTTGAACGGAAGCTAAACTAGCAAGTCAGGCTGCTAAGAACACTAAATAGAGTACAACGCTATACATTGATGCGTTGGAATAGTTCAACTCTCCCCATAGATGAGCATTTCACGTTTTTGTGCCATTTCAAACATAACTTGGTCCACTCGTATCGTTACCTTACGAAACATTGAACGAAACCTAAACTAGCATGTCAGACTTCTAAGAACACTAAATAGAGTACAATGCTACACATTGATGCTTTGGAATTTCTCAACTCTCTCCATAGATGAGCGTTTCTTGTTTTTGTGCCATTTCAAACATAACTTGGTCTACTCGCATCGTTACCTTACCAAATGCTGAACGAAACCTAAACTAGCAAGTCACACTTCTACGAACACTAAATAGAGTACAACGATACACATTGATGCTTTGGAATTGCTCAACTCTCTCCGTAGATGAGCAATTCACGTTTTTGTGTCATTTCAAACCTAACTTGGTCCACTCGTATCGTTACCTTACGAAACGTTGAACGAAACCTAAACTAGCATGTCACACTTCTAAGAACACTAAATGGAGTACAATGGTACACATTGATGCTTTGGAATTGCTCAACTCTCTCCATAGATGAGCGTTTCATGTTTTTATGCCATTTCAAACATAACTTGGTCTACTCGCATAAACGTTGAACGAAACCTAAACTAGCAAGTTACACTTCTACGAACACTAAATTGAGTACAACGATACACATTGAAGCTTTGGAATTGCTCAACTCTCTCCATAGATGAGCATTTCACGTTTTTGTGTCATTTCAAACCAAACTTGGTCCACTCGTATCGTTACCTTACGAAACGTTGAACGAAACCTAAACTAGCAAGTCAGACTTCTACGAACACTAAATAGAGTGCGATGCTTCACATTGATGCTTTCCAATTGCTCAACTCTCTCCATAGATGAGCGTTTCTCATTTTTGTGCAATTTGAAACATAACTTGTTCTATTCGCATCGTTACCTTACGAAACGTTGAAAGAAAGCTAAACTAACAAGTGAGACTTCTAAGAACACTAAATAGAGTACAATGGTACAGATTGATGCTCTGGAATTGCTCAACTCTCTCCATAGATGAGCATTTCACCTTTTTGTGTCATTTCAAACATAACTTGGTCCACTCGTATCGTTACTTTACAAAACATTGAACGAAACCTAAACTAGCATGTCAGACTTCTAAGAACTCTAAATAGAGTATAATGCTACACATTGATGCTTTGGAATTGCTCAACTCTCTCCGTAGATGAGCGTTTCATGTTTTTGTGCCATTTCAAACATAACTTGGTCCAGTCGCATCGTTACCTTACGAAACGTTGAACGAAACCTAAACTAGAAAGTCAGACTTCTAAGAACACTAAATAGAGTACAACGGTACACATTGATGCTTTGGAATTGCTCAACTCTCTCCATAGATGAGCAATTCCCGTTTTTGTGCCATTTCAAACATAACTTGGTCCACTTGCAACGTTACCTTACGAAACGTTGAACGAAACCTAAACTAGCATGTCAGACTTCTAAGAACACTAAAGGGAGTACAATGGTACACATTGATGCTTTGGAATTGCTCAACTCTCTCCATAGATGAGCGTTTCAAGTTTTTATGCCATTTCAAGCATAACTTGGTCGATTCGCATCGTTACCCTACGACACGTTGAACGGAAGCTAAACTAGCAAGTCAGGCTGCTAAGAACACTAAATAGAGTACAACGCTATACATTGATGCGTTGGAATAGTTCAACTCTCCCCATAGATGAGCATTTCACGTTTTTGTGCCATTTCAAACATAACTTGGTCCACTCGTATCGTTACCTTACGAAACATTGAACGAAACCTAAACTAGCATGTCAGACTTCTAAGAACACTAAATAGAGTACAATGCTACACATTGATGCTTTGGAATTTCTCAACTCTCTCCATAGATGAGCGTTTCTTGTTTTTGTGCCATTTCAAACATAACTTGGTCTACTCGCATCGTTACCTTACCAAATGCTGAACGAAACCTAAACTAGCAAGTCACACTTCTACGAACACTAAATAGAGTACAACGATACACATTGATGCTTTGGAATTGCTCAACTCTCTCCGTAGATGAGCAATTCACGTTTTTGTGTCATTTCAAACCTAACTTGGTCCACTCGTATCGTTACCTTACGAAACGTTGAACGAAACCTAAACTAGCATGTCACACTTCTAAGAACACTAAATGGAGTACAATGGTACACATTGATGCTTTGGAATTGCTCAACTCTCTCCATAGATGAGCGTTTCATGTTTTTATGCCATTTCAAACATAACTTGGTCTACTCGCATAAACGTTGAACGAAACCTAAACTAGCAAGTTACACTTCTACGAACACTAAATTGAGTACAACGATACACATTGAAGCTTTGGAATTGCTCAACTCTCTCCATAGATGAGCATTTCACGTTTTTGTGTCATTTCAAACCAAACTTGGTCCACTCGTATCGTTACCTTACGAAACGTTGAACGAAACCTAAACTAGCAAGTCAGACTTCTACGAACACTAAATAGAGTGCGATGCTTCACATTGATGCTTTCCAATTGCTCAACTCTCTCCATAGATGAGCGTTTCTCATTTTTGTGCAATTTGAAACATAACTTGTTCTATTCGCATCGTTACCTTACGAAACGTTGAAAGAAAGCTAAACTAACAAGTGAGACTTCTAAGAACACTAAATAGAGTACAATGGTACAGATTGATGCTCTGGAATTGCTCAACTCTCTCCATAGATGAGCATTTCACCTTTTTGTGTCATTTCAAACATAACTTGGTCCACTCGTATCGTTACATTACAAAACATTGAACGAAACCTAAACTTGCATGTCAGACTTCTAAGAACACTAAATAGAGTAAAATGCTACACATTGATGCTTTGGAATTGCTCAACTCTCTCCATAGATGAGCGTTTCATGTTTTTGTGCCATTTCAAACATAACTTGGTCCACTCGCATCGTTACCTTACGAAACGTTGAACGAAACGTAAACTAGCAAGTCAGACTTCTAAGAACACTAAATAGAGTACAACTGTACACATTGATGCTTTGGAATTGCTCAACTCTCTCCATAGATGAGCGTTTCAAGTTTTTATGCCATTTCAAGCATAACTTGGTCGATTCGCATCGTTACCCTATGACACGTTGAACGGAAGCTAAACTAGCAAGTCAGGCTGCTAAGAACACTAAATATAGTACAACGCTATACATTGATGCGTTGGAATACCTCAACTCTCCCCATAGATGAGCATTTCACGTTTTTGTGCCATTTCAAACATAAGGTCCACTCGTATCGTTACCTTACGAAACATTGAACGAAACCTAAACTAGCATGTCAGACTTCTAAGACCACTAAATAGAGTACAATGCTACACATTGATGCTTTGGAATTGCTCAACTCTCTCCATTGATGAGCGTTTCTTGTTTTTGTGCCATTTCAAACCTAACTTGGTCTACTCGCATCGTTACCTTACCAAACATTGAACGAAACCTCAACTAGCAAGTCAGACTTCTACGAACACTAAATAGAGTGCGACGCTTCACATTGATGCTTTCTAATTGCTCAACTCTCTCCATAGATGAGCGTTTCACGTTTTTGTGTCATTTCAAACCTAACTTGGTCCACTAGTATCGTTACCTTACGAAACGTTGAACGAAACCTCAACTAGCAAGTCAGACTTCTACGAACACTAAATAGAGTGCGACGCTTCACATTGATGCTTTCTAATTGCTCAATTCTCTCCATAGATGAGCGTTTCTCATTTTTGTGCAATTTGAAACATATATTGTTCTATTCGCATCGTTACCTTACGAAACGTTGAAAGAAAGCTAAACTAACAAGTGAGACTTCTAAGAACACTAAATAGAGAACAATGGTACAGATTGATGCTCTGGAATTGCTCAACTCTCTCCATAGATGAGCGTTTCACCTTTTTGTGCCATTTCAAACATAACTTGGTCTTTTCACATCGTTACCTTACGACACATTGAACAAAAGCTAAACTAGCAAGTTAGACTGCTAAGAACAGTAAATAGAGTACAACGGTACACATAGATGCTTTGGAATTGCATAACTCTCTCCATAGATGAGCATTTCACGTTTTTGTGTCATTTCAAATAGAACTTGGTCCACTCGTATCGTTACCTTACAAAACATTGAACGAAACCTAAACTTGCATGTCAGACTTCTAAGAACACTAAATAGAGTACAAGGCTACACATTGATGCTTTGGAATTGCTCAACTCTCTCCATAGATGAGCGTTTCATGTTTTTGTGCCAATTCAAACATAACTTGCTCCACTCGCATCGTTACCTTACGAAACGTTGAACGAAAGCTAAACTAGCAAGTCAGACTTCTAAGAACACTAAATAGAGTACAACGGTACACATTGATGCTTTGGAAATGCTCAAGTCTCTCCATAGATGAGCATTTCACGTTTTCGTGTCATTTTAAACACAACTTGGTCCACTGGTATCGTTACCCTATGAAATGTTGAACGAAACGTAAACTAGCAAGTCAAACTTCCAAGAACACTAAATAGAGTACAACGCTACACATTTATGCTTTGGAATTGCTCAACTTTCTCCATAGATGAGCGTTTCTCATTTTTGTGCAATTTGAAACATAACTTGGTCTATTCGCATCGTTACCTTACGAAACGTTGAAAGAAAGCTAAACTAGCAAGTCAGACTTCTCAGAACACTAAATAGAGTACAATGGTGCAGATTGATGCTCTGGAATTGCTCAACTCTCTCCATAGATGAGCGTTTCACCTTTTTGTGCCATTTCAAACATAACTTGGTCTTTTCGCATCGTTACCTTACGACACATTGAACAAAAGCTAAACTAGCAAGTTAAACTACGAAGAACAGTAAATAGAGTACAACGGTACACATTCAGCTTTGGAATTGCTCAACTATCTCCATAGATGAGCGTTTCACTTTTTGTGCCATTTCAAACATAACTTGGTCCACTCGCATCGTTACCTTGCGAAAACTTGACCGAAACATAAACTAGCAAGTCAGACTTCCAAGAACACTAAATGGAGTTCAACGGTCCACTTTGACGCTTTGGCATTGCCCAACTCTCGCCATAGACAAGCATTTCACAGTTTTGAGCAATTCAAAACATAACTTATTCTACTCGCATCGTTACCATACGAAACGTTGAACGAAAGCTAAACTAGCGAGTCAGACTTCTAAGAACACCAAATAGAGGACAACGGTATACTTTGACGCTTTGGAATTGCTCAACTGTTGCCATAGACAAGCACTTCACATTTCTGAGCAATTCCAAACATAATTAACTTGTTCTAGTCGCATCGTTACGTTACGAAACGTTGAACGAAAGCTGAACTAGCAATTCAGATTTCTAAGAACACCAAATGGAGTACAATGGTACACATTGATGCTTCGGAATTGCTCAACTCTCTCCATATACGAGCGTTTCTCTTTTTGTGCAATTTCAAAAATAACTTGGTCTATTCGCAACATTACCTTACGAAACGTTGAACGAAAGCTATACTAGCAAGTCAGACTTCAAACAACACTAAATAGAGTACAATGGTACACATTGATGCTTTGGAATTTCTCAACTCTCTCCATAGATGAGCATTTCACGTTTTTCTGTCATCTCAAACATAACTTGGTCCACTCGTATCGTTACCTTACGAAACGTTGAACGAAACCTAAACTAGCAAGTCAGACTTCTAAAAACACTAAATAGAGTGCAACGCTGCAAATTGATGCTTTGGAATTGCTCAACTCTCTCCATAGATGAGCGTTTCGCATTTTGTGCAATTTGAAACATAACTTGGTCTATTCGCATCGTTACCTTACGAAACGTTGAAAGAAACCTAAACTAGCAAGTCAGACTTCTCAGAAAACTAAATAGGGTACAATGGTACAGATTGATGCTCTGGAATTGCTCAACTCTCTCCATAGATGAGCATTTCACCTTTTTGTGCCATTTCAAACATAACTTGGTGTTTTCGCATCGTTACCTTATGACACATTGAACAAAAGCTAAACTAGCCAGTTAAACTACGAAGAACAGTAAATAGAGTACAACGGTACACATTCATGCTTTGGAATTGCTCAACTCTCTCCGTAGATGAGCGTTTCACTTTTTGTTGCATTTCAAACATAACTTGGTCCACTCGCATCGTTACCTTGCGAAACGTAGAACGAAATATAAACTAGCAAGTCACACTTCTAAGAACACTAAATGGAGTACAACAGTCCACTTTGACGCTTTGGAATTGCTCAACTCTCGCCATAGACAAGCATTTCACAGTTCTGAGCAATTCAAAACATAACTTGTTCTACTCGCATCGTTACCCTACGAAACGTTGAACGAAAGCTAAACTAGCAAGTCAGACTTCTAAGAACACCAAATAGAGGACAATGGTCTACTTTGATGCTTCGGAATTGCTCAACTGTCGCCATAGACAAGCATTTCACATTTCTGAGCAATTCCAAACATAATTAACTTGTTCTAGTAGCCTCGTTACGTTACGAAACGTTGAACGAAAGCTGAACTAGCAATTTAGACTTCTAAGAACACCAAATGGAGTATAACGGTACACATTGATGCTTTGGAATTGCTCAACTCTCTCCATATACGAGCGTTTCTCTTTTTGTGCAATTTCAAAAATAACTTGGTCTTGTCGCATCATTACCCTACGAAACGTTGAACAAAAGCTATACTTGCAACTCAGACTTCTAACAACACTAAATAGAGTACAATGGTACACATTGATGCTTTGGAATTGCTCAACTCTCTCCATAGATGAGCATTTCACGTTTTTGTGTCATTTCAAACATAACTTGGTCCACTCGTATCGTTACCTTACAAAACATTAAACGAAACTTAAACTTGCATGTCAGACTTCTAAGAACACTAAATAAAGTACAATGCTACACATTGATGCTTTGGAATTGCTCAACTCTCTCCATAGATGAGCATTTCATGTTTTTGTGCCATTTAAAACATAACTTGGTCCACTCGCAGCGTTACATTACGAAACGTTGAACGAAACCTAAACTAGCAAGTCAGACTTCTAAGACCACTAAATAGAGTACAACGGTACGCATTGATGCTTTGGAATTGCTCAACTCTCTCCATGGATGAGCATTTCACATTTTTGTGTCATTTGAAACATAACTTGGTCCACTCGTATTGTTACCTTATGAAACGCTGAACGAAACGTAAACTAGCAAGTCAGACTTCTAAGAACACTAAATAGAGTGCAACGCTACACATTGATGCTTTGGAATTGCTCAAGTCTCTCCATAGATGAGCATTTCACGTTTTTGTGCCACTTCAAACATAACTTGGTCCACTTGCATCGTTACCTTACGAAACGTTGAACGAAACCTAAACTAGCATGCCAGACTTTTAAGAACACTAAATGGAGTACAATGGTACACATTGATGCTTTGGAATTGCTCAACTCTCTCCATAGATGAGCGTTTCAGGTTTTTATGCCATTTCAAGCATAACTTGGTCCACTCGCATCGTTACTTTGTGAAACGTTGAACGAAACATAAACTAGCAAGTCAAACTTCTAAGAACACTAAATGGAGTACAACGGTCCACTTTGACGCTTTGGAATTGCTCAACTCTCGCCATAGACAAGCATTTCACAGTTCTGAGCAATTCAAAACGTAACTTGTTCTACTCGCATCTTTACCATACGAAACGTTGAACGAAAGCTAAACTAGCAAGTCAGACTTCTAAGAACACCAAATAGAGGACAACGGTGCACTTTCATGCTTTGGAATTGCTCAACTGTCGCCATAGACAAGCTTTTCACATTTCTGAGCAATTCCAAACATAATTAACTTGTTCTAGTCACATCGTTACGTTACGAAACGCTGAACGAAAGCTGAACGAGCAATTCAGACTTCTAAAAACACCAAATGGAGTACAACGGTGCACATTGATACTTTGGAATTGCACAACTCTCTCCATATACGAGGGTTTCTCTTTTTGTGCAATTTCAAATATAACTTGGTCTATTCGCATCATTACCTTACGAAACGTTGAACGAAAGCTAAACTAGCAAGTCAAACTTCTAACAATACTAAATAGAGTGCAATGGTACACATTGATGCCTTGGAATTGCTCAACTCTCTCCATAGATGAGCATTTCACGATTTTGTGCCATTTCAGACATAACTTGGTCCACTTGCATCGTTACCTAATGAAACGTTGAACGAAACCTAAACTAGCATGCCAGACTTCTAAGAACGCTAAATGGAGTACAATGGTACACATTGATGCTATGGAATTGCTCAACTCTCTCCATAGATGAGCGTTTCAGGTTTTTATGCCATTTCAAGCATAACTTGGTCTACTCGCATCGTTACCTCACAAAACGTTGAACGAAACCTAAATTAGCAAGTCACACTTCTAAGAACACTAAATAGAGTACAACGGTACACATTGATGCTTTGGAATTGCTCAACTCTCTCCATAGATGAGCGTTTCAGGTTTTTATGCCATTTCAAGCATAACTTGGTCCACTCGCATCGTTACCTTGTGAAACGTTGAACGAAACATAAACTAGCAAGTCAAACTTCTAAGAACACTAAATGGAGTACAACGGTCCACTTTGACGCTTTGGAATTGCTCAACTCTCGCCATAGACAAGCATTTCACAGTTCTGAGCAATTCAAAACGTAACTTGTTCTACTCGCATCTTTACCATACGAAACGTTGAACGAAAGCTAAACTAGCAAGTCAGACTTCTAAGAACACCAAATAGAGGACAACGGTGCACTTTCATGCTTTGGAATTGCTCAACTGTCGCCATAGACAAGCTTTTCACATTTCTGAGCAATTCCAAACATAATTAACTTGTTCTAGTCACATCGTTACGTTACGAAACGCTGAACGAAAGCTGAACGAGCAATTCAGACTTCTAAGAACACCAAATGGAGTACAACGGTGCACATTGATACTTTGGAATTGCACAACTCTCTCCATATACGAGGGTTTATCTTTTTGTGCAATTTCAAATATAACTTGGTCTATTCGCATCATTACCTTACGAAACGTTGAACGAAAGCTAAACTAGCAAGTCAGACTTCTAACAATACTAAATAGAGTGCAATGGTACACATTGATGCTTTGGAATTGCTCAACTCTCTCCATAGATGAGCATTTCACGTTTTTGTGCCATTTCAGACATAACTTGGTCCACTTGCATCGTTACCTTATGAAACGTTGAACGAAACCTAAACTAGCATGCCAGACTTCTAAGAACGCTAAATGGAGTACAATGGTACACATTGATGCTATGGAATTGCTCAACTCTCTCCATAGATGAGCG
Organism: Tripterygium wilfordii; assembly: GCF_013401445.1. Classification (NCBI taxonomy): domain Eukaryota; kingdom Viridiplantae; phylum Streptophyta; class Magnoliopsida; order Celastrales; family Celastraceae; genus Tripterygium; species Tripterygium wilfordii. Next base: position 8,391,005 of record NC_052248.1, read on the forward strand.
TTTCAGGTTTTTATGCCATTTCAAGCATAACTTGGTCTACTCGCATCGTTACCTCACAAAACGTTGAACGAAACCTAAATTAGCAAGTCACACTTCTAAGAACACTAAATAGAGTACAACGGTACACATTGATGCTTTGGAATTGCTCAACTCTCTCCATAGATGAGCGTTTCAGGTTTTTATGCCATTTCAAGCATAACTTGGTCCACTCGCATCGTTACCTTGTGAAACGTTGAACGAAACATAAACTAGCAAGTCAAACTTCTAAGAACACTAAATGGAGTACAACGGTCCACTTTGACGCTTTTGGAATTGCTCAACTCTCGCCATAGACAAGCATTTCACAGTTCTGAGCAATTCAAAACGTAACTTGTTCTACTCGCATCTTTACCATACGAAACGTTGAACGAAAGCTAAATTAGCAAGTCAGACTTCTAAGAACACCAAATAGAGGACAACGGTGCACTTTCATGCTTTGGAATTGCTCAACTGTCGCCATAGACAAGCTTTTCACATTTCTGAGCAATTCCAAACATAATTAACTTGTTCTAGTCACATCGTTACGTTACGAAACGCTGAACGAAAGCTGAACGAGCAATTCAGACTTCTAAGAACACCAAATGGAGTACAACGGTGCACATTGATACTTTGGAATTGCACAACTCTCTCCATATACGAGGGTTTCTCTTTTTGTGCAATTTCAAATATAACTTGGTCTATTCGCATCATTACCTTACGAAACGTTGAACGAAAGCTAAACTAGCAAGTCAGACTTCTAACAATACTAAATAGAGTACAATGGTACACATTGATGCTTTGGAATTGCTCAACTCTCTCCATAGATGAGCATTTCACGTTTTTGTGCCATTTCAGACATAACTTGGTCCACTTGCATCGTTACCTTATGAAACGTTGAACGAAACCTAAACTAGCATGCCAGACTTCTAAGAACGCTAAATGGAGTATAATGGTACACATTGATGCTATGGAATTGCTCAACTCTCTCCATAGATGAGCGTTTCAGGTTTTTATGCCATTTCAAGCATAACTTGGTCTACTCGCATCGTTACCTCACAAAACGTTGAACGAAACCTAAATTAGCAAGTCACACTTCTAAGAACACTAAATAGAGTACAACGGTACACATTGATGCTTTGGAATTGCTCAACTCTCTCCATAGATGAGCATTTCACGTTTTTGTGTCATTTCAAACATAACTTGGTCAACTCGTATCGTTAGCTTATGAAACGTTGAACGAAACCTGAACTAGCAAGTCAGACTTCTAAGAACACTAAATAGAGTGCGACGCTACACATTGATGCTTTCTAATTGCTCAACTCTCTCCATAGATGAGCATTTCTCATTTTTGTGCAATTTGAAACATAACTTGTTCTATTCACATCGTTACCTTACGAAACGTTCAAAGAAAGCTAAACTAACAAGTGAGACTTCTATGAACACTAAATATAGTACAATGGTACAGATTGTTGCTCTGGAATTGCTCAACTCTCTCCATAGATGAGCGTTTCACCTTTTTGTGCCATTTCAAACATAACTTGGTCTTTTCACATCGTTACCTTACGAGACATTGAACAAAAGCTAAACTAGCTAGTTAGACTGCTAAGAACAGTAAATAGAGTACAACGGTAGACATAGATGCTTTGGAATTGCATAACTCTCTCCATAGATGAACATTTCACATTTTTGTGTCAGTTCAATCATAACTTGGTCTACTCGTATCGTTACCTTACGAAACGTTGAACGAAACCTAAACTAGCAAGTCAGACTTCTAAGAACACTAAATAGAGTGCGACGCTACACATTGATGCTTTCGAATTGCTCAACTCTCTCCATAGATGAGCGTTTCTCATTTTTGGGCAATTTGAAACATAACTTGGTCTATTCGCATCGTTACCTTGCGAAACGTTGAAAGAAAGCTAAACTAACAAGTGAGACTTCTAAGAACACTAAATAGAGTACAATGGTACAGATTGATGCTCTGGAATTGCTCAACTCTCCCCATAGATGAGCGTTTCACCTTTTTGTGCCATTTCAAACATAACTTGGTCTATTCACATCGTTACCTTACGACACATTGAACAAAAGCTAAACTAGCAAGTTAGACTGCTAAGAACTGTAAATAGAGTACAACGGTACACATTGATGCTTTGGAATTGCATAACTCTCTCCATAGATGAGCATTTCACGTTTTTGTGTCATTTCAAACATAACTTGGTCCGCTCGTATCGTTACCTTACAAAACATTGAACGAAACCTAAACTTGCATGTCAGACTTTTAAGAACACTAAATAGAGTACAACGCTACACATTGATGCTTTGGAATTGCTAAACTCTCTCCATAGATGAGCGTTTCATGTTTTTGTGCCATTTCAAACATAACTTGGTCCACTCGCATCGTTACCTTACGAAACGTTGAGCGAAACCTAAACTAGCATGCCAGACTTCTAAGAACACTAAATAGAGTGCAACGCTACACATTGATGCTTTGGAATTGTTCAAGTCTCTCCATAGATGAGCATTTCACGTTTTTGTGCCATTTCAAACATAACTTGGTCCACTTGCGTCGTTACCTTACGAAACGTTGAACGAAACCTAAACTAGCATGCCAGACTTCTAAGAACACTAAATGGAGTACAATCGTACACATTGATGCTTTGGAATTGCTCAACTCTCTCCATAGATGAGTGTTTCAGGTTTTTATGCCATTTCAAGCATAACTTGGTCTACTCGCATCGTTACCTTGTGAAACGTTGAACGAAACATAAACTAGCAAGTCAAACTTCTAAGAACACTAAATGGAGTACAACGGTCCACTTTGACGCTTTGGAATTGCTCAACTCTCGCCATAGACAAGCATTTCACAGTTCTGAGCAATTCAAAACATAACTTGTTCTACTCGCATCGTTACCATACGAAACGTTGAACGAAAGCTAAACTAGCAAGTCAGACTTCTAAGAACGCCAAATAGAGGACAACGGTGCACTTTCACGCTTTGGAATTGCTCAACTGTCGCCATAGACAAGCATTTCACATTTCTGAGCAATTCCAAACATAATTAACTTGTTCTAGTCGCATCGTTACGTTACGAAACGCTATACGAAAGCTGAACTAGCAATTCAGACTTCTAAGAACACCAAATGGAGTACAACGGTACACATTGATACTTTGGAATTGCACAACTCTCTCCATATACGAGCGTTTCTCTTTTTGTGCAATTTCAAATATAACGTTGCCGATTCGCATCATTACCTTACGAAACGTTGAACGAAAGCTAAACTAGCAAGTCAGACTTCTAACAACACTAAATAGAGTACAATGGTACACATTGATGCTTTGGAATTGCTCAACTCTCTCCATAGATGAGCATTTCACGTTTTTGTGCCATTTCAAACATAACTTGGTCCATTTGCATCGTTACCTTACGGAACGATGAACGAAACCTAAACTAGCATGTCAAACTTCCAAGAACACTAAATAGAGTACAATGCTAAACATTGATGTTTTGAAATTGCTTAACTCTCTCCATAGATGAGCGTTTCTTGTTTTTGTGCCATTTCAAACATAACTTGGTCTACTCGCATCGTTACCTTACAAAACGTTGAACGAAACCTAAACTAGCAACTCACACTTCTAAGAACACTAAATAGAGTACAATGGTACACAATGATGCTTTGGAATTGCTCAACTCTCTCCATAGATGAGCATTTCACGTTTTTGTGTCATTTCAAACATAACTTGGTCCACTCGTATCGTTACCATACAAAACGTTGAACGAAACCTAAACTAGCAAGTCAGACTTCTAAGAACACTAAATAGAGTGTGACGCTACACATTAATGCTTTCGAACTGCTCAACTCTCTCCATAGATGAGTGTTTCTCATTTTTGTGCAATTTGAGACATAACTTGGTCTATTCGCATCGTTACCTTACGAAAAGTTGAAAGAAAGCTAAACTAACATGTGAGACTTCTAAGAACACTAAATAGAGTACAATGGTACAGATTGATGCTCCGGAATTGCTCAACTCTCTCCATAGATGAGCGTTTCACCTTTTTGTGCCATTTCAAACATAACTTGGTCTTTTCACATCGTTAACTTACGACACATTGAACAAAAGCTAAACTAGCAAGTTAGACTGCTAAGAACAGTAAATAGAGTACAACGGTACATATTGATGCTTTGGAATTGCATAACTCTCTCCATAGATGAGCATTTCACGTTTTTGTGTCATTTCAAACATAACTTGGTCCACTCGTATCGTTACTTTACAAAACATTGAACGAAACCTAAACTAGCATGTCAGACTTCTAAGAACACTAAATAGAGTATAATGCTACACATTGATGCTTTGGAATTGCTCAACTCTCTCCGTAGATGAGCGTTTCATGTTTTTGTGCCATTTCAAACATAACTTGGTCCAGTCGCATCATTACCTTACGAAACGTTGAACGAAACCTAAACTAGAAAGTCAGACTTCTAAGAACACTAAATAGAGTACAACGGTACACATTGATGCTTTGGAATTGCTCAACTCTCTCCATAGATGAGCAATTCCCGTTTTTGTGCCATTTCAAACATAACTTGGTCCACTTGCATCGTTACCTTACGAAACGTTGAACGAAACCTAAACTAGCATGTCAGACTTCTAAGAACACTAAAGGTAGTACAATGGTACACATTGATGCTTTGGAATTGCTCAACTCTCTCCATAGATGAGCGTTTCAAGTTTTTATGCCATTTCAAGCATAACTTGGTCGATTCGCATCGTTACCCTACGACACATTGAACGGAAGCTAAACTAGCAAGTCAGGCTGCTAAGAACACTAAATAGAGTACAACGCTATACATTGATGCGTTGGAATAGTTCAACTCTCCCCATAGATGAGCATTTCACATTTTTGTGCCATTTCAAACATAACTTGGTCCACTCGTATCGTTACCTTACGAAACATTGAACGAAACCTAAACTAGCATGTCAGACTTCTAAGAACACTAAATAGAGTACAATGCTACACATTGATGCTTTGGAATTTCTCAACTCTCTCCATAGATGAGCGTTTCTTGTTTTTGTGCCATTTCAAACATAACTTGGTCTACTCGCATCGTTACCTTACCAAATGCTGAACGAAACCTAAACTAGCAAGTCACACTTCTACGAACACTAAATAGAGTACAACGATACACATTGATGCTTTGGAATTGCTCAACTCTCTCCGTAGATGAGCATTTCACGTTTTTGTGTCATTTCAAACCTAACTTGGTCCACTCGTATCGTTACCTTACGAAACGTTGAACGAAACCTAAACTAGCATGTCACACTTCTAAGAACACTAAATGGAGTACAATGGTACACATTGATGCTTTGGAATTGCTCAACTCTCTCCATAGATGAGCGTTTCATGTTTTTATGCCATTTCAAACATAACTTGGTCGACTCGCATAAACGTTGAACGAAACCTAAACTAGCAAGTTACACTTCTACGAACACTAAATTGAGTACAACGATACACATTGAAGCTTTGGAATTGCTCAACTCTCTCCATAGATGAGCATTTCACGTTTTTGTGTCATTTCAAACCTAACTTGGTCCACTCGTATCGTTACCTTACGAAACGTTGAACGAAACCTAAACTAGCAAGTCAGACTTCTACGAACAGTAAATAGAGTGCGACGCTTCACATTGATGCTTTCCAATTGCTCAACTCTCTCCATAGATGAGCGTTTCTCATTTTTGTGCAATTTGAAACATAACTTGTTCTATTCGCATCGTTACCTTACGAAACGTTGAAAGAAAGCTAAACTAACAAGTGAGACTTCTAAGAACACTAAATAGAGTACAATGGTACAGATTGATGCTCTGAAATTGCTCAACTCTCTCCATAGATGAGCATTTCACCTTTTTGTGCCATTTCAAACATAACTTGGTCTTTTCACATCGTTACCTTACGACACATTGAACAAAAGCTAAACTAGCAAGTTAGACAGCTAAGAACAGTAAATAGAGTACAACGGTACACATAGATGCTTTGGAATTGCATAACTCTCTCCATAGATGAGCATTTCACGTTTTTGTGTCATTTCAAACAGAACTTGGTCCACTCGTATCGTTACATTACAAAACATTGAACGAAACCTAAACTTGCATGTCAGACTTCTAAGAACACTAAATAGAGTAAAATGCTACACATTGATGCTTTGGAATTGCTCAACTCTCTCCATAGATGAGCGTTTCATGTTTTTGTGCCATTTCAAACATAACTTGGTCCACTCGCATCGTTACCTTACGAAACGTTGAACGAAACGTAAACTAGCAAGTCAGACTTCTAAGAACACTAAATAGAGTACAACTGTACACATTGATGCTTTGGAATTGCTCAACTCTCTCCATAGATGAGCGTTTCAAGTTTTTATGCCATTTCAAGCATAACTTGGTCGATTCGCATCGTTACCCTATGACACTTTGAACGGAAGCTAAACTAGCAAGTCAGGCTGCTAAGAACACTAAATATAGTACAACGCTATACATTGATGCGTTGGAATACCTCAACTCTCCCCATAGATGAGCATTTCACGTTTTTGTGCCATTTCAAACATAAGGTCCACTCGTATCGTTACCTTACGAAACATTGAACGAAACCTAAACTAGCATGTCAGACTTCTAAGACCACTAAATAGAGTACAATGCTACACATTGATGCTTTGGAATTGCTCAACTCTCTCCATTGATGAGCGTTTCTTGTTTTTGTGCCATTTCAAACCTAACTTGGTCTACTCGCATCGTTACCTTACCAAACATTGAACGAAACCTCAACTAGCAAGTCAGACTTCTACGAACACTAAATAGAGTGCGACGCTTCACATTGATGCTTTCTAATTGCTCAACTCTCTCCATAGATGAGCGTTTCACGTTTTTGTGTCATTTCAAACCTAACTTGGTCCACTAGTATCGTTACCTTACGAAACGTTGAACGAAACCTCAACTAGCAAGTCAGACTTCTACGAACACTAAATAGAGTGCGACGCTTCACATTGATGCTTTCTAATTGCTCAATTCTCTCCATAGATGAGCGTTTCTCATTTTTGTGCAATTTGAAACATATATTGTTCTATTCGCATCGTTACCTTACGAAACGTTGAAAGAAAGCTAAACTAACAAGTGAGACTTCTAAGAACACTAAATAGAGAACAATGGTACAGATTGATGCTCTGGAATTGCTCAACTCTCTCCATAGATGAGCGTTTCACCTTTTTGTGCCATTTCAAACATAACTTGGTCTTTTCACATCATTACCTTACGACACATTGAACAAAAGCTAAACTAGCAAGTTAGACTGCTAAGAACAGTAAATAGAGTACAACGGTACACATAGATGCTTTGGAATTGCATAACTCTCTCCATAGATGAGCATTTCACGTTTTTGTGTCATTTCAAATAGAACTTGGTCCACTCGTATCGTTACCTTACAAAACATTGAACGAAACCTAAACTTGCATGTCAGACTTCTAAGAACACTAAATAGAGTACAAGGCTACACATTGATGCTTTGGAATTGCTCAACTCTCTCCATAGATGAGCGTTTCATGTTTTTGTGCCAATTCAAACATAACTTGCTCCACTCGCATCGTTACCTTACGAAACGTTGAACGAAAGCTAAACTAGCAAGTCAGACTTCTAAGAACACTAAATAGAGTACAACGGTACACATTGATGCTTTGGAATTGCTCAAGTCTCTCCATAGATGAGCATTTCACGTTTTCGTGTCATTTTAAACACAACTTGGTCCACTGGTATCGTTACCCTATGAAATGTTGAACGAAACGTAAACTAGCAAGTCAAACTTCCAAGAACACTAAATAGAGTACAACGCTACACATTTATGCTTTGGAATTGCTCAACTTTCTCCATAGATGAGCGTTTCTCATTTTTGTGCAATTTGAAACATAACTTGGTCTATTCGCATCGTTACCTTACGAAACGTTGAAAGAAAGCTAAACTAGCAAGTCAGACTTCTCAGAACACTAAATAGAGTACAATGGTGCAGATTGATGCTCTCGAATTGCTCAACTCTCTCCATAGATGAGCGTTTCACCTTTTTGTGCCATTTCAAACATAACTTGGTCTTTTCGCATCGTTACCTTACGACACATTGAACAAAAGCTAAACTAGCAAGTTAAACTACGAAGAACAGTAAATAGAGTACAACGGTACACATTCAGCTTTGGAATTGCTCAACTATCTCCATAGATGAGCGTTTCACTTTTTGTGCCATTTCAAACATAACTTGGTCCACTCGCATCGTTACCTTACGAAAAGTTGACCGAAACATAAACTAGCAAGTCAGACTTCCAAGAACACTAAATGGAGTTCAACGGTCCACTTTGACGCTTTGGCATTGCCCAACTCTCGCCATAAACAAGCATTTCACAGTTTTGAGCAATTCAAAACATAACTTATTCTACTCGCATCGTTACCATACGAAACGTTGAACGAAAGCTAAACTAGCGAGTCAGACTTCTAAGAACACCAAATAGAGGACAACGGTCTACTTTGACGCTTTGGAATTGCTCAACTGTTGCCATAGACAAGCACTTCACATTTCTGAGCAATTCCAAACATAATTAACTTGTTCTAGTCGCATCGTTACGTTACGAAACGTTGAACGAAAGCTGAACTAGCAATTCAGATTTCTAAGAACACCAAATGGAGTACAATGGTACACATTGATGCTTCGGAATTGCTCAACTCTCTCCATATACGAGCGTTTCTCTTTTTGTGCAATTTCAAAAATAACTTGGTCTATTCGCAACATTACCTTACGAAACGTTGAACGAAAGCTATACTAGCAAGTCAGACTTCAAACAACACTAAATAGAGTACAATGGTACACATTGATGCTTTGGAATTTCTCAACTCTCTCCATAGATGAGCATTTCACGTTTTTCTGTCATCTCAAACATAACTTGGTCCACTCGTATCGTTACCTTACGAAACGTTGAACGAAACCTAAACTAGCAAGTCAGACTTCTAAAAACACTAAATAGAGTGCAACGCTGCAAATTGATGCTTTGGAATTGCTCAACTCTCTCCATAGATGAGCGTTTCGCATTTTGTGCAATTTGAAACATAACTTGGTCTATTCGCATCGTTACCTTACGAAACGTTGAAAGAAACCTAAACTAGCAAGTCAGACTTCTCAGAAAACTAAATAGGGTACAATGGTACAGATTGATGCTCTGGAATTGCTCAACTCTCTCCATAGATGAGCATTTCACCTTTTTGTGCCATTTCAAACATAACTTGGTGTTTTCGCATCGTTACCTTATGACACATTGAACAAAAGCGAAACTAGCCAGTTAAACTACGAAGAACAGTAAATAGAGTACAACGGTACACATTCATGCTTTGGAATTGCTCAACTCTCTCCGTAGATGAGCGTTTCACTTTTTGTTGCATTTCAAACATAACTTGGTCCACTCGCATCGTTACCTTGCGAAACGTAGAACGAAATATAAACTAGCAAGTCACACTTCTAAGAACACTAAATGGAGTACAACAGTCCACTTTGACGCTTTGGAATTGCTCAACTCTCGCCATAGACAAGCATTTCACAGTTCTGAGCAATTCAAAACATAACTTGTTCTACTCGCATCGTTACCCTACGAGACGTTGAACGAAAGCTAAACTAGCAAGTCAGACTTCTAAGAACACCAAATAGAGGACAATGGTCTACTTTGATGCTTCGGAATTGCTCAACTGTCGCCATAGACAAGCATTTCACATTTCTGAGCAATTCCAAACATAATTAACTTGTTCTAGTAGCCTCGTTACGTTACGAAACGTTGAACGAAAGCTGAACTAGCAATTTAGACTTCTAAGAACACCAAATGGAGTATAACGGTACACATTGATGCTTTGGAATTGCTCAACTCTCTCCATATACGAGCGTTTCTCTTTTTGTGCAATTTCAAAAATAACTTGGTCTTGTCGCATCATTACCCTACGAAACGTTGAACAAAAGCTATACTTGCAACTCAGACTTCTAACAACACTAAATAGAGTACAATGGTACACATTGATGCTTTGGAATTGCTCAACTCTCTCCATAGATGAGCATTTCACGTTTTTGTGTCATTTCAAACATAACTTGGTCCACTCGTATCGTTAGCTTATGAAACGTTGAACGAAACCTAAACTAGCATGTCAGACTTCTAAGAACACTAAATAGAGTACAATGCTACACATTGATGCTTTGGAATTGCTCAACTCTCTCCATAGATGAGCAATTCAAGTTTTTGTGTCATTTCAAACATAACTTGGTCCACTCGTATCGTTACCTTATGAAACGTTGAACGAAATGTAAACTAGCAAGTCAGACTTCTAAGAACACTAAATAGAGTGCAATGCTACACATTGATGCTTTGGAATTGCTCAACTCTCTCCATAGATGAGTGTTTCTCATTTTTGTGCAATTTGAAACATAACTTGGTCTATTCACATCGTTACCTTACGAAACATTGAAAGAAAGCTAAACTAGCAAGTCAGACTTCTCAGAACACTAAATAGAGTACAATGGTACAGATTGATGCTCTGGAATTGCTCAACTCTCTCCATAGATGAGCGTTTCACCTTTTTGTGCCATTTCAAACATAACTTGGTCTTTTCGCATCGTTACTTTACGACACATTGAACAAAAGCTAAACTAGCAAGTTAGACTGCGAAGAACAGTAAATAGAGTACAACGGTATATATTGATGCTTTGGAATTGCTCAACTCTCTCCATAGATGAGTGTTTCACTTTTTGTGCCATTTCAAACATAACTTGGTCCACTCGTATCATTACATTGTGAAACGTTGAACGAAACATAAACTAGCAACTCAGACTTCTAAGAACACTAAATGGAGTACAATGCTACACATTGATGCTTTCGAATTGCTCAACTCTCTCCATAGACGAGCATTTCATGTTTTTGTGCCATTTCAAACATAACTTGGTCCACTTGCATCGTTACCTTACGAAACGTTGAACGAAATCTAAACTAGCAAGTCAGACTTCTATGAACACAAAATAGAGTACAACGGTACACATTGATGCTTTGGAATTGCTCAACTCTCTCCATAGATGAGCATTTCACGGTTTTGTGTCATTTCAAATATAACTTGGTCCCTTCGTATCGTTACCTTCTGAAAGGTTGAACGAAACCTAAACTAGCAAGTCAGACTTCTAAGAACACTAAATAGAGTGCAACGCTGCACATTGATGCTTTGGAATTGCTCAACTCTCTCCATAGATGAGCGTTTCTCATTTTGTCTACTTTGAAACATAACTTGGTCTATTCGCATCGTTACCTTACGAAACGTTGAAACAAACCTAAACTAGCAAGTCAGACTTCTTAGAAAACTAAATAGAGTACAATGGTACAGATTGATACTCCGGAATTGCTCAACTCTCTCCATAGATGAGCGTTTCACCTTTTTGTGCCATTTCAAACATAACTTGGTCTTTTCGCATCGTTACCTTATGACACATTGAACAAAAGCTAAACTAGCAAGTTAAACTACGAAGAACAGTAAATAGAGTACAACGGTACACATTCATGCTTTGGAATTGCTCAACTCTCTCCGTAGATGAGCGTTTCACTTTTTGTGCCATTTCAAACATAACTTGGTCCACTCGCATCGTTACCTTACGAAATGTTGAACGAAACATAAACTAGCAAGTCAGACTTCTAAGAACACTAAATGGAGCACAACAGTCCACTTTGACGCTTTGGAATTGCTCAACTCTCGCCATAGACAAGCATTTCACAGTTCTGATCAATTCAAAACATAACTTGTTATACTCACATCGTTACCATACGAAACGTTGAACGAAAGCTAAACTAGCGAGTCAGAGTTCTAATAACACCAAATAGAGGACAACGATCTACTTTGACGCTTTGGAATTGCTCAACTGTCGCCATAGACAAGCATTTCACATTTCTGAGCAATTCCAAACATAATTAACTTGTTCTAGTCGCATCGTTACGTTATGAAACGTTAAACGAAAACTGAACTAGCAATTCAGATTTCTAAGAACACCAAATGGAGTACAACGGTACACATTGATGCTTTGGAATTGCTCAACTCTCTCCATATACGATCGTTTATCTTTTTGTGCAACTTCAAAAATAACTTGGTCTATTCGCAACATTAGCTTACGAAACGTTGAACGGAAGCTATACTAGCAAGTCAGACTTCTAACAACACTAAATAGAGTACAATGGTACACATTGATGCTTTGGAATTGTACAATTCTCTCCATAGATGAGCATTTCACGTTTTTCTATCATCTCAAACATAACTTGGTACACTCGTATCGTTACCTTACGAAACATTGAAGGAAACCTAAACTAGCATGTCAGACTTCTAAGAACACTAAATAGAGTACAATGCTACACATTGATGCTTTGGAATTGTTCAACTCTCTCCATAGATGAGCGTTTCATGTTTTTGTGCCATTTCAAACATAACTTGGTCCACTCGCATCGTTACCTTACGAAACGTTGAACGAAACCTAAACTAGCAAGTTAGACTTCCAAGAACACAAAATAGAGTACAACGGTACTCATTGATGCTTTGTAATTGCTCAACTCTCTCCATAGATGAGCATTTCACGTTTTTGTGTCATTTCAAACATAACTTGGTCACTCGTATCGTTACCTTATGAAATATTGAACGAAACCTAAACTAGCAAGTCAGACTTCTAAGAACACTAAATAGAGTGCAACGCTGCACATTGATGCTTTGGAATTGCTCAACTCTCTCCATAGATGAGCGTTTCTCATTTTTTTGCAATTTGAAACATAACTTGGTCTATTCACATCGTTACCCTACGAAACGTTGAAAGAAAGCTAAACTAGCAAGTCAGACTTCTCAGAACACTAAATAGAGTACAATGGTACAGATGGATGCTCTGGAATTGCTCAACTCTCTCCATAGATGAGCGTTTCACCTTTTTGTGCCATTTAAAACATAACTTGGTCTTTTCGCATCGTTACCTTACGACACATTGAACAAAAGCTAAACTAGCAAGTTAGACTGCTAAGAACAGTAAATAGAGTACAACGGTACACATTGATGCTTTGAAATTGCATAAGTCTCTCCCTAGATGAGCATTTCACGCTTTTGTGTCATTTCAAACATAACTTGGTCCAGTCGTATTGTTACCTTACAAAACATTGAACGAAACCTAAACTAGCATGTCAGACTTCTAAAAACACTAAATAGAGTACAATGCTACACATTGATGCTTTGGAATTGCTCAACTCTCTCCATAGATGAGCATTTCATGTTTTTCTGCCATTTCAAACATAACTTGGTCCACTTGAATCGTTTCCTTACGAAACGTTGAACGATATCTAAACTAGCAAGTCAGACTTCTATGAACACAAAATAGAGTACAACGGTACACATTGATGCTTTGGAATTGCTCAACTCTCTCCATAGATGAGCATTTCACGGTTTTGTGTCATTTCAAACATAACTTGGTCCCTTCGTATCGTTACCTCAAGAAAGGTTGAACGAAACCTAAACTAGCAAGTCAGACTTCTAAGAACACTAAATAGAGTGCAACGCTACACATTGATGCTTAGGAATTGCTCAACTCTCTCCATAGATGAGCGTTTCTCATTTTGTGCACTTTGAAACATAACTTGGTCTATTCGCATCGTTACCTTACGAAACGTTCAAACAAACCTAAACTAGCAAGTCAGACTTCTTAGAAAACTAAATAGAGTACAATGGTACAGATTGATACTCTGGAATTGCTCAGCTCTCTCCATTGATGAGCGTTTCACCTTTTTGTGCCATTTCAAACATAACTTGGTCTTTTCGCATCGTTACCTTATGACACATTGAACAAAAGCTAAACTAGCAAGTTAAACTACGAAGAACAGTAAATAGAGTACAACGGTACACATTCATGCTTTGGAATTGCTCAACTCTCTCCGTAGATGAGCGTTTCACTTTTTGTGCCATTTCAAACATAACTTGGTCCACTCGCATCGTTACCTTACGAAACGTTGAACGAAACATAAACTAGCAAGTCAGACTTCTAAGAACACTAAATGGAGCACAACAGTCCACTTTGACGCTTCGGAATTGCTCAACTCTCGCCATAGACAAGCATTTCACAGTTCTGAGCAATTCAAAACATAACTTGTTCTACTCGTATCGTTACCAAACGAAACGTTGAACGAAAGCTAAACTAGCGAGTCAGACTTCTAACAACACCAAATAGAGGACCACGGTCTACTTTGACGCTTTGGAATTGCTCAACTGTCGCCATAGACAAGCATTTCACATTTCTGAGCAATTCCAAACATAATTAACTTGTTCTAGTCGCATCGTTACGTTACGAAACGTTAAACGAAAGCTGAACTAGCAATACAGATTTCTAAGAACACCAAATGGAGTACAACAATACACATTGACGCTTTGGAATTGCTCAACTCTCTCCATATACGAGCGTTTCTCGTTTTGTGCAATTTCAAAAATAACTTGGTCTATTCGCAACATTACCTTATGAAACGTTGAACGAAAGCTATACTAGCAAGTCAGACTTCTAACAACACTAAATAGAGTACAATGGTACACATTGATGCCTTGCAATTGCTCAACTCTCTCCATAGATGAGCATTTCACGTTTTTCTATCATCTCAAACATAACTTGGTCCACTCGTATCGTTACCTTATGAAACATTGAACGAAACCTAAACTAGCATGTCAGACTTCTAAGAACACTAAATAGAGTACAATGCTACACATTGATGCTTTGGAATTGCTCAACTCTCTCCATAGATGAGCGTTTCATGTTTTTGTGCCATTTCAAACATAACTTGGTCCACTCGCATCGTTACCTTACGAAACATTGAACGAAACCTAAACTAGCAAGTCAGACTTCTAAGAACACAAAATAGAGTACAACGGTACTCATTGATGCTTTGCAATTGTTCAACTCTCTCCATAGATGAGCATTTCACGTTTTTGTGTCATTTCAAACATAACTTGGTCCACTCGTATCGTTACCTTATGAAACGTTGAACGAAACCTAAACTAGCAAGTTAGACTTCTAAGAACACTAAATAGAGTACAATGGTACAGATGGATGCTCTGGAATTGCTCAACTCTCTCTATAGATGAGCGTTTCACCTTTTTGTGCCATTTCAAACATAACTTGGTCTGTTCGCATCGTTACCTTACGACACATTGAACAAAAGCTAAACTAGCAAGTTAGACTGCTAAGAACAGTAAATAGAGTACAACGGTACACATTGATGCTTTGGAATTGCATAACTCTCTCCCTAGATGAGCATTTCCCGCTTTTGTGTCATTTCAAACATAAGTTGGTCCACTCGTATTGTTACCTTACAAAACGTTGAACGAAACCTAAACTAGCATGTCAGACTTCTAAAAACACTAAGTGGAGTACAATGCTGCACATTGATGCTTTGGAATTGCTCAACTCTCTCCATAGACGAGCATTTCATGTTTTTGTGCCATTTCAAACAGAACTTGGTCCACTTGCATCGTTACCTTACGAAACGTTGAACGAAATCTAAACTAGCAAGTCAGACTTCTAAGAACACAAAATAGAGTACAACGGTACACATTGATGCTTTGGAATTGCTCAACTCTCTCCATAGATGAGCATTTCACGGTTTTGTGTCATTTCAAACATAACTTGGTCCCTTCGTATCGTTACCTTATGAAAGGTTGAACGAAACCTAAACTAGCAAGTCAGACACCTAAAAACACTAAATAGAGTGCAACGCTACACATTGATGCTTTGGAATTGCTCAAATCTCTCCATAGATGAGCGTTTCTCATTTTGTGCACTTTGAAACATAACTTGGTCTATTCGCATCGTTACCTTACGAAACGTTGAAACAAACCTAAACTAGCAAGTCAGACTTCTTAGAAAACTAAATAGAGTACAATGGTACAGATCGATACTCTGGAATTGCTCAGCTCTTTCCATAGATGAGCGTTTCACCTTTTTGTGCCATTTCAAATATAACTTGGTCTTTTCGCATCGTTACCTCATGACACATTGAACGAAAGCTAAACTAGCAAGTTAAACTACGAAGAACAGTAAATAGAGTACAACGGTACACATTCATGCTTTGGAATTGCTCAACTCTCTCCGTAGATGAGCGTTTCACTTTTTGTGCCATTTCAAACATAACTTGGTCCACTCGCATCGTTGCCTTACGAAACGTTGAACGAAACATAAACTAGCAAGTCAGACTTCTAAGAACACTAAATGGAGCACAACAGTCCACTTTGACGCTTTGGAATTGCTCAACTCTCGCCACAGACAAGCATTTCACAGTTCTGAGCAATTCAAAACATAACTTGTTCTACTCGTATCGTTACCATACGAAACGTTGAACGAAAGCTAAACTAGCGAGTCAGACTTCTAAGAACACCAAATAGAGGACCACAGTCTACTTTGACGCTTTGAAATTGCTCAACTGTCGCCATAGACAAGCATTTCACATTTCTGGGCAATTCCAAACATAATTAACTTGTTCTAGTCGCATCGTTACGTTACGAAACGTTAAACGAAAGCTGAACTAGCAATACAGATTTCTAAGAACACCAAATGGAGTACAACAGTACACATTGATGCTTTGGAATTGCTCAACTCTCTCCATATACGAGCGTTTCTCGTTTTGTGCAATTTCAAAAATAACTTGGTCTATTCGCAACATTACCTTACGAAACGTTGAACGAAAGCTATACTAGCAAGTCAGACTTCTAACAACACTAAATAGAGTACAATGGTACACATTGATGCTTTGGAATTGCTCAACTCTCTCCATAGATGAGCATTTCACGTTTTTCTATCATCTCAAACATAACTTGCTCCACTCGTATCGTTACCTTTGAAACATTGAACGAAACCTAAACTAGCATGTCAGACTTCTAAGAACACTAAATAGAGTACAATGCTACACATTGATGCTTTGGAATTGCTCAACTCTCTCCATAGATGAGGGTTTCATGTTTTTGTGCCATTTCAAACATAACTTGGTCCACTCGCATCGTTACCTTACGAAACGTTGAACGAAACCTAAACTAGCAAGTCAGACTTCTAAGAACACAAAATAGAGTACAACGGTACTCATTGATGCTTTGTAATTGCTCAACTCTCTCCATAGATGAGCATTTCACGTTTTTGTGTCATTTCAAACATAACTTGGTCCACTCGTATCGTTACCTTATGAAACGTTGAACGAAACCTAAACCAGCAAGTCAGACTTCTAAGAACACTAAATAGAGTACAATGGTACAGATGGATGCTCTGGAATTGCTCAACTCTCTCCATAGATTAGCGTTTCACCTTTTTGTGCCATTTCAAACATAACTTGGTCTGTTCGCATTGTTACCTTACGACACATTGAACAAAAGCTAAACTAGCAAGTTAGACTGCTAAGAACAGTAAATAGAGTACAACGGTACACATTGATGCTTTGGAATTGCATAACTCTCTCCCTAGATGAGCATTTCCCGCTTTTGTGTCATTTCAAACATAAGTTGGTCCACTCGTATTGTTACCTTACAAAACGTTGAACGAAACCTAAACTAGCATGTCAGACTTCTAAAAACACTAAGTAGAGTACAATGCTGCACATTGATGCTTTGGAATTGCTCAACTCTCTCCATAGACGAGCATTTCATGTTTTTGTGCCATTTCAAACAGAACTTGGTCCACTTGCATCGTTACCTTACGAAACGTTGAACAAAATCTAAACTAGCAAGTCAGACTTCTAAGAACACAAAATAGAGTACAACGGTACACATTGATGCTTTGGAATTGCTCAACTCTCTCCATAGATGAGCATTTCACGGTTTTGTGTCATTTCAAACATAACTTGGTCCCTTCGTATCATTACCTTATGAAAGGTTGAACGAAACCTAAACTAGCAAGTCAGACTCCTAAAAACACTAAATAGAGTGCAACGCTACACATTGATGCTTTGGAATTGCTCAAATCTCTCCATAGATGAGCGTTTCTCATTTTGTGCACTTTGAAACATAACTTGGTCTATTCGCATCGTTACCTTACGAAACGTTGAAACAAACCTAAACTAGCAAGTCAGACTTCTTAGAAAACTAAATAGAGTACAATGGTACAGATTGATACTCTGGAATTGCTCAGCTCTTTCCATAGATGAGCGTTTCACCTTTTTGTGCCATTTCAAACATAACTTGGTCTTTTCGCATCGTTACCTTATGACACATTGAACAAAAGCTAAACTAGCAAGTTAAACTACGAAGAACAGTAAATAGAGTACAACGGTACACATTCATGCTTTGTAATTGCTCAACTCTCTCCGTAGATGAGCGTTTCACTTTTTGTGCCATTTCAAACATAACTTGGTCCACTCGCATCGTTGCCTTACGAAACGTTGAACGAAACATAAACTAGCAAGTCAGACTTCTAAGAACACTAAATGGAGCACAACAGTCCACTTTGACGCTTTGGAATTGCTCAACTCTCGCCACAGACAAGCATTTCACAGTTCTGAGCAATTCAAAACATAACTTGTTCTACTCGTATCGTTACCATACGAAACGTTGAACGAAAGCTAAACTAGCGAGTCAGACTTCTAAGAACACCAAATAGAGGACCACAGTCTACTTTGACGCTTTGGAATTGCTCAACTGTCGCCATAGACAAGCATTTCACATTTCTGGGCAATTCCAAACATAATTAACTTGTTCTAGTCGCATCGTTACGTTACGAAACGTTAAACGAAAGCTGAACTAGCAATACAGATTTCTAAGAACACCAAATGGAGTACAACAGTACACATTGATGCTTTGGAATTGCTCAACTCTCTCCATATACGAGCGTTTCTCGTTTTGTGCAATTTCAAAAATAACTTGGTCTATTCGCAACATTACCTTACGAAACGTTGAACGAAAGCTATACTAGCAAGTCAGACTTCTAACAACACTAAATAGAGTACAATGGTACACATTGATGCTTTGGAATTGCTCAACTCTCTCCATAGATGAGCATTTCACGTTTTTCTATCATCTCAAACATAACTTGCTCCACTCGTATCGTTACCTTTGAAACATTGAACGAAACCTAAACTAGCATGTCAGACTTCTAAGAACACTAAATAGAGTACAATGCTACACATTGATGCTTTGGAATTGCTCAACTCTCTCCATAGATGAGCGTTTCATGTTTTTGTGCCATTTCAAACATAACTTGGTCCACTCGCATCGTTACCTTACGAAACGTTGAACGAAACCTAAACTAGCAAGTCAGACTTCTAAGAACACAAAATAGAGTACAACGGTACTCATTGATGCTTTGTAATTGCTCAACTCTCTCCATTGATGAGCATTTCACGTTTTTGTGTCATTTCAAACATAACTTGGTCCACTCATATCGTTACCTTATAAAACGTTGAACGAAACCTAAACCAGCAAGTCAGACTTCTAAGAACACTAAATAGAGTACAATGGTACAGATGGATGCTCTGGAATTGCTCAACTCTCTCCATAGATTAGCGTTTCACCTTTTTGTGCCATTTCAAACATAACTTGGTCTGTTCGCATTGTTACCTTACGACACATTGAACAAAAGCTAAACTAGCATGTTAGACTGCTAAGAACAGTAAATAGAGTACAACGGTACACATTGATGCTTTGGAATTGCATAACTCTCTCCCTAGATGAGCATTTCCCGCTTTTGTGTCATTTCAAACATCAGTTGGTCCACTCGTATTGTTACCTTACAAAACGTTGAACGAAACCTAAACTAGCATGTCAGACTTCTAAAAACACTAAATAGAGTACAATGCTACACATTGATGCTTTGGAATTGCTCAACTCTTTCCATAGATGAGCATTTCATGTTTTTGTGCCATTTCAAACAGAACTTGGTCCACTTGCATCGTTACCTTATGAAACGTTGAACAAAATCTAAACTAGCAAGTCAGACTTCTAAGAACACAAAATAGAGTACAACGGTACACATTGATGCTTTGGAATTGCTCAACTCTCTCCATAGATGAGCATTTCACGGTTTTGTGTCATTTCAAACATAACTTGGTCCTTTCGTATCGTTACCTTATGAAAGGTTGAACGAAACCTAAGCTAGCAAGCCAGACTTCTAAGAACACTAAATAGAGTGCAACGCTACACATTGATGCTTTGGAATTGCTCAAATCTCTCCATAGATGAGCGTTTCTCATTTTGTGCACTTTGAAACATAACTTGGTCTATTCGCATCGTTACCTTACGAAGCGTTGAAACGAACCTAAACTAGCAAGTCAGACTTCTTAGAAAACTAAATAGAGTACAATGGTAGAGATTGATACTCTGGAATTGCTCAACTCTCTCCATAGATGAGCGTTTCACCTTTTTGTGCCATTTCAAATATAACTTGGTCTTTTCGCATCGTTACCTCATGACACATTGAACGAAAGCTAAACTAGCAAGTTAGACTACGAAGAACAGTAAATAGAGTACAACGGTACACATTCATGCTTTGGAATTGCTCAACTCTCTCCGTAGATGAGCGTTTCACTTTTTGTGCCATTTCAAACATAACTTGGTCCACTCGCATCGTTACCTTACGAAACGTTGAACGAAACATAAACTAGCAAGTCAGACTTCTAAGAACACTAAATGGAGCACAACAGTCCACTTTGACGCTTTGGAATTGCTCAACTCTCGTCATAGACAAGCATTTCACAGTTCTGAGCAATTCAAAACATAACTTGTTCTACTCATATCGTTACCATACGAAACGTTGAACGAAAGCTAAACTAGCGAGTCAGACTTCTAAGAACACCAAATAGAGGACCACGGTCTACTTTGACGCTTTGGAATTGCTCAACTGTCGCCATAGACAAGCATTTCACATTTCTGAGCAATTCCAAACATAATTAACTTGTTCTAGTCGCATCGTTACGTTATGAAACGTTAAACGAAAGCTGAACTAGCAATACAGATTTCTAAGAACACCAAATGGAGTACAACGGTACACATTGATGCTTTGGAATTGCTCAACTCTCTCCATATACGAGCGTTGCTCGTTTTGTGCACTTTCAAAAATAACTTGGACTATTCGCAACATTACCTTACGAAACGTTGAACGAAAGCTATACTAGCAAGTCAGACTTCTAACAACACTAAATAGAGTACAATGGTACACATTGATGCGTTGGAATTGCTCAACTCTCTCCATAGATGAGCATTTCACATTTTTCTATCATCTCAA
This sequence comes from Tripterygium wilfordii, assembly GCF_013401445.1. Taxonomy (NCBI): domain Eukaryota; kingdom Viridiplantae; phylum Streptophyta; class Magnoliopsida; order Celastrales; family Celastraceae; genus Tripterygium; species Tripterygium wilfordii. The sequence goes on from NC_052248.1 coordinate 8,412,318, forward strand.
ACATAACTTGGTCCACTCGTATCGTTACCTTATGAAACATTGAACGAAACCTAAACTAGCATGTCAGACTTCTAAGAACACTAAATAGAGTACAATGCTGCACATTGATGCTTTGGAATTGCTCAACTCTCTCCATAGATGAGCGTTTCATGTTTTTGTGCCATTTCAAACCTAACTTGGTCCACTCGCATCGTTACCTTACGAAACGTTGAACGAAACCTAAACTAGCAAGTCAGACTTCTAAGAACACTAAATAGAGTGCAACGCTACACATTGATGCTTTGGAATTGCTCAACTCTCTCCATAGATGAGCGTTTCTCATTTTGTGCACTTTGAAACATAACTTGGTCTATTCGCATCGTTACCTTACGAAACGTTGAAACAAACCTAAACTAGCAAGTCAGACTTCCTAGAAAACTAAGTAGAGTACAATGGTACAGATTGATACTCTGGAATTGCTCAGCTCTCTCCATAGATGAGCGTTTCACCTTTTTGTGCCATTTCAAACATAACTTGGTCTTTTCGCATCGTTACCTTATGACACATTGAACAAAAGCTAAACTAGCAAGTTAAACTACGAAGAACAGTAAATAGAGCACAACGGTACACATTCATGCTTTGGAATTGCTCAACTCTCTCCGTAGATGAGCGTTTCACTTTTTGTGCCATTTCAAACATAACTTGGTCCACTCGCATCGTTACCTTATGAAACGTTGAACGAAAAATAAACTAGCAAGTCAGACTTCTAAGAACACTAAATGGAGCACAACAGTCCACTTTGACGCTTTGGAATTGGTCGACTCTCGCCATAGACAAGCATTTCACATTTCTGAGCAATTCAAAACATAACTTGTTCTACTCGTATCGTTACCATACAAAACGTTGAACGAAAGCTAAACTAGCGAGTCAGACTTCTAAGAACACCAAATAGAGGACCACGGTCTACTTTGACGCTTTGGAATTGCTCAACTGTCACCATAGAGAAGCATTTCACATTTCTGAGCAATTCCAAACATAATTAACTTGTTCTAGTCGCATCGTTACGTTACGAAACGTTAAACGAAAGCTGAACTAGCAATACAGATTTCTAAGAACACCAAATGGAGTACAACGGTACACATTGATGCTTTGGAATTGCTCAACTCTCTCCATATACGAGCGTTTCTCGTTTTGTGCACTTTCAAAAATAACTTGGACTATTCGCAACATTACCTTACGAAACGTTGAACGAAAGCTATACTAGCAAGTCAGACTTCTAACAACACTAAATGGAGTACAATGGTACACATTGATGCTTTGGAATTGCTCAACTCTCTCCATAGATGAGCATTTCACGTTTTTCTATCATCTCAAACATAACTTGGTCCACTCGTATCGTTACCTTATGAAACATTGAACGAAACCTAAACTAGCATGTCAGACTTCTAAGAACACTAAATAGAGTACAATGTTGCACATTGATGCTTTGGAATTGCTCAACTCTCTCCATAGATAAACGTTTCATGTTTTTGTGCCATTTCAAACATAACTTGGTCCACTCGCATCGTTACCTTACGAAACGTTGAACGAAACCTAAACTAGCAAGTCAGACTTCTAAGAACACAAAATAGAGTACAATGGTACTCATTGATGCTTTGTAGTTGCTCAACTCTCTCCATAGATGAGCATTTCACGTTTTTGTGTCATTTCAAACATAACTTGGTCCACTCGTATCGTTACCTTATGAAACGTTGAACGAAACCTAAACTAGCAAGTCAAACTTCTAAGAACACTAAATAGAGTACAATGGTACAGATGGATGCTCTGGAATTGCTCAACTCTCTCCATAGATGAGCGTTTCACCTTTTTGTGCCATTTCAAACATAACTTGGTATGTTCGTATCGTTACCTTACGACACATTGAACAAAAGCTAAACTAGCAAGTTAGACTACTAAGAACAGTAAATAGAGTACAACGGTACACATTGATGCTTTGGAATTGCATAACTCTCTCCCTAGATGAGCATTTCCCGCTTTTGTGTCATTTCAAACATAAGTTGGTCCACTCTTATTGTTATCTTACAAAACGTTGAACGAAACCTAAACTAGCATGTCAGACTTCTAAAAACACTAAATAGAGTACAATGCTACACATTGATGCTTTGGAATTGCTCAACTCTCTCCATAGAGGAGCATTTCATGTTTTTGTGCCATTTCAAACAGAACTTGGTCCACTTGCATCGTTACCTTACGAAACGTTGAACGAAATCTAAACTAGCAAGTCAGACTTCTAAGAACACAAAATAGAGTACAACGGTACACATTGATGCTTTGGAATTGCTCAACTCTCTCCATAGATGAGCATTTCACGGTTTTGTGTCATTTCAAACATAACTGGGTCCCTTCGTATCGTTACCTTATGAAAGGTTGAACGAAACCTAAACTAGCAAGTCAGACTTCTAAGAACACTAAATAGAGTGCAACGCTACACATTGATGCTTTGGAATTGCTCAAATCTCTCCATAGATGAGCGTTTCTCATTTTGTGCACTTTGAAACATAACTTGGTCTATTCGCATCGTTACCTTACGAAACGTTGAAACAAACCTAAACTAGCAAGTCAAACTTCTTAGAAAACTAAATAGAGTACAATTGTACAGATTGATCCTCTGGAATTGCTCAACTCTCTCCATAGATGAGCGTTTCACCTTTTTGTGCCATTTCAAACATAACTTGGTCTTTTCGCATCGTTACCTCATGACAAATTGAATGAAAGCTAAACTAGCAAGTTAAACTACGAAGAACAGTAAATAGAGTACAACGGTACACATTTATGCTTTGGAATTGCTCAACTCTCTCCGTAGATGAGCGTTTCACTTTTTGTGCCATTTCAAACATAACTTGGTCCACTCGCATCGTTACCTTACGAAACGTTGAACGAAACATAAACTAGCAAGTCATACTTCTAAGAACACTAAATGGAGCACAACAGTCCACTTTGACGCTTTGGAATTGCTCAACTCTCGCCATAGACAAGCATTTCACAGTTCTGAGCAATTCAAAACATAACTTGTTCTACTCGTATCGTTACCATACGAAACGTTGAACGGAAGCTAAACTAGCGAGTCAGACTTCTAAGAACACCAAATAGAGGACCACGGTCTACTTTGACGCTTTGGAATTGCTCAACTGTCGCCATAGACAAGCATTTCACATTTCTGAGCAATTCCAAACATAATTAACTTGTTCTAGTCGCATCGTTACGTTACGAAACATTAAACGAAAGCTGAACTAGCAATACAGATTTCTAAGAACACCAAATGGAGTACAACGGTACACATTGATGCTTTGGAATTGCTCAACTCTCTCCATATACGAGCGTTTCTCGTTTTGTGCAATTTCAAAAATAACTTGGTCTATTCGCAACATTACCTTACGAAACGTTGAACGAAAGATATACTAGCAAGTCAGACTTCTAACAACACTAAATAGAGTACAATGGTACACATTGATGCTTTGGAATTGCTCAACTCTCTCCATAGATAAGCATTTCACGTTTTTCTATCATCTCAAACATTGCTTGGTCCACCCGTATCGTTACCTTATGAAATATTGAACGAAACCTAAACTAGCATGTCAGACTTCTAAGAACACTAAATAGAGTACAATGCTACACATTGATGCTTTGGAATTGCTCAACTCTCTCCATAGATGAGCGTTTCATTTTTTTTTTCATTTCAAACATAACTTGGTCCACTCGCATCGTTACCTTACGAAACGTTGAACGAAACCTAAACTAGCAAGTCAGACTTCTAAGAACACAAAATAGAGTACGACGGTACTCATTGATGCTTTGTAATTGCTCAACTCTCTCCATAGATGAGCATTTCACGTTTTTGTGTCATTTCAAACATAACTTGGTCCACTCGTATCGTTACCTTACGAAACGTTGAACGAAACCTAAACTAGCAAGTCAGACTTCTAAGAACACTAAATAGAGTACAATGGTACAGATGGATGCTCTGGAATTGCTCAACTCTCTCCATAGATGAGCGTTTCACCTTTTTGTGCCATTTAAAACATAACTTGGTCTGTTCGCATCGTTACCTTACGACACATTGAACAAAAGCTAAACTAGCAAGTTAGACTGCTAAGAACAGTAAATAGAGTACAACGATAGACATTGATGCTTTGGAATTGCATAACTCTCTCCCTAGATGAGCATTTCACGGTTTTGTGTCATTTCAAACATAACTTGGTCCCTTCGTATCGTTACCTTATGAAAGGTTGAACGAAACCTAAACTAGCAAATCAGACTTCTAAGAACACTAAATAGGGTGCAACGCTACACATTGATGCTTTGGAATTGCTCAACTCTCTCCATAGATGAGCGTTTCTCATTTTGTGCAGTTTGAAACATAACTTGGTCTATTCGCATCGTTACCTTACGAAACGTTGAAACAAACCTAAACTAGCAAGTTAGACTTCTTAGAAAACTAAATAGAGTACAATGGTACAGATTGATACTCTGGAATTGCTCAACTCTCTCCATAGATGAGCGTTTCACCTTTTTGTGCCATTTCAAACATAACTTGGTCTTTTCGCATCGTTACCTCATGACACATTGAACAAAAGCTAAACTAGCAAGTTAAACTACGAAGAACAGTAAATAGAGTACAACGGTACATATTCATGCTTTGGAATTGCTCAACTCTCTCCGTAGATGAGCGTTTCACTTTTTGTGCCATTTCAAACATAACTTGGTCGACTCGCATCGTTACCTTGCGAAACGTTGAACGAAACATAAACTAGCAAGTCAGACTTCTAAGAACACTAAATGGAGCACAACAGTCCACTTTGACGCTTTGCAATTGCTCAACTCTCGCCATAGACAAGCATTTCACAATTCTGAGCAATTCAAAACCTAACTTGTTCTACTCGCATCGTTACCATACGAAACGTTGAACGAAAGCCATAGCGAGTCAGACTTCTAAGAACACCAAATAGAGGACAACGGTCGACTTTGACGCTTTGGAATTGCTCAACTGTCGCCATAGACAAGCATTTCACATTTCTGAGCAATTCCAAACATAATTAACTTGTTCTAGTCGCATCGTTACGTTACAAAACGTTGAACGAAAGCTGAACTAGCAATTCAGATATCTAAGAACACCAAATGGAGTACAATGGTACACATTGATGCTTTGGAATTGCTCAACTCTCTCCATAGATGTGCATTTCACGTTTTTCTATCATCTCAAACATAACTTGGTCCACTCGTATCGTTACCTTACGAAACATTGAACGAAACCTAAACTAGCATGTCAGACTTCTAAGAACACTAAATAGAGTACAATGCTACATATTGATGCTTTGGAATTGCTCAACTCTCTCCATAGATGAGCGTTTCATGTTTTTGTGCCATTTCAAACGTAACTTGGTCCACTCGCATCGTTACCTTATGAAACGTTGAACGAAACCTAAACTAGCAAGTTAGACTTCTAAGAACACTAAATAGAGTACAATGGTACACATTGATACTTTGTAATTGCTGAACTCTCTACATAGATGAGCATTTCACTTTTTTGTGTCATTTCAAACATAACTTGGTCCACTCGTATCGTTACCTTATGAAACGTTGAACGAAACGTAAACTAGCAAGTCAAACTTCTAAGAACACTAAGTAGAGTGCAATGTTACACATTGATGCTTTGGAATTGCTCAACTCTCTCCATAGATGAGCGTTTCTCATTTTTGTGCAATTTGAAACATAACTTGGTCTATTCACATCGTTACCTTACGAAACGTTGAAAGAAATCTAAACTAGCATGTCAGACTTCTCAGAACACTAAATAGAGTACAATGGTACAGATTGATGCTCTGGAATTGCTCAACTCTCTCCATAGATGAGCGTTTCACCTTTTTATGCCATTCCAAACATAACTTGGTCTTTTCGCATCGTTACCTTACGACACATTGAACAAAAGCTAAACTAGCAAGTTAGACTGCGAAGAACAGTAAATAGAGTACAACGGCACATATTGATGCTTTGGAATTGCTCAACTCTCTCCATAGATGAGCGTTTCACTTTTTGTGCCATTTCAAACATAACTTGGTCCACTCGTATCGTTCACTTGTGAAACGTTGAACGAAACATAAACTAGCAAGTCAGACTTCTAAGAACACGAAATAGAGGACAAAGTTTACTTTGACGCTTTGGAATTGCTCAACTGTCGCCATAGACAAGCATTTCACATTTCTGAGCAATTCCAAACATAATTAACTTGTTCTAGTCGCATCGTTACATTATGAAACGTTGAACGAAAGCTGAACTAGCAATTCAGACTTCTAAGAACACCAAATAGAGTACAACGGTACACATGCATGCTTTGGAATTGCTCAACTCTCTCCGTATATGAGCGTTTCTCTTTTTGTGCAATTTCAAAAATAACTTGGTCTATGCGCATCATTACCCTACGAAACGTTGAACGAAAGCTATACTAGCAAGTCAGACTTCTATCAACACTAAATAGAGTACAATGGTACACATTGATGCTTTGGAATTGCTCAACTCTCTCCATAGATGAGCATTTCACGTTTTTGTGCCATTTCAAACATAACTTGGTCCACTTCCGTCGTTATCTTACGAAACGTTGGACGAAACCTAAACTAGCATGTCAGACTTCTAAGAACACTAAATGGAGTACAATGGTACATATTGGTGCTTTGGAATTGCTCAACTCTCTCCATAGATGAGCGTTTCATATTTTTATGCCATTTCGAACATAACTTGGTCGATTCGCATCGTTACCTTATGACACGTTGAACGAAAGCTAAACTAGCAAGTCAGACTGCTAAGAACACTAAATAGAGTACAACGCTGCACATTAATGCTTTGGAATTGCTCAACTCTCTCCATAGATGAGCGTTTCACATTTTTCTACCATTTCAAACATAACTTGGTCCACTCGCATCGTTACCTTGGGAAACGTTGAACGAAACCTAAACTAGCAAGTCACACTTCTAAGAACACTAAATAGAGTACAACAGTACACATTGATGCTTTGGAATTGCTCAACTCTCTCCATAGATGAGCATTTCAAATTTTTGTGCCATTTCAAACATAACTTGGTCCACTCGCATCGTTACCTTACGAAACGTTGAACGAAACCTAAACTAGCATGTCAGACTTCTAAGAACACTAAATGGAGTACAATGGTACACATTGACGCTTTGGAATTGCTCAACTCTCTCCATAGATGAGCGTTTCAAGTTTTTATGCCATTTCAAGCATAACTTGGTCGATTCGCATCGTTACCCTACGACATGTTGATCGAAAACTAAACTAGCAAGTCAGACTGCTAAGAACACTAAATAGAGTACAACGCTAAACATTGATGCTTTGGAATAGCTCAACTCTCCCCATAGATGAGCATTTCACGTTTTTATGCCATTCCAAACGTAACTTGGTCCACTCGTATCGTTACTTTACGAAACGTTGAACGAAACCTAAACTAGCACGTCAGACTATTAAGAACACTAAGTAGAGTACAATGCTGCACATTGATGCTTTGGAATTGCTCAACTCTCTCCATAGATAAGCGTTTCATGTTTTTGTGTCATTTCAAACATAACTTTGTCCACTCGCATCGTTGCCTTATGAAACGTTGAACGAAACCTAAACTAGCAAGTCACACTTCTAAGAACACTAAATAGAGTACAACGATACACATTGATGCTTTGGAATTGCTCAACTCTCTCCATAGATGAGCATTTCACGTTTTTGTGTCATTCCAAACATAACTTGGTCCACTCGTATCGTTACCTTATGAAACGTTGAACGAAACCTAAACTAGCGAGTCAGACTTCTAAGAACACTAAATGGAGTGCGACGCTACGTATTGATGCTTTGGAATTGCTCAAATCTCTCCATAGATGAGCGTTTCTCTTTTTTGTGCAATTTGAAACATAACTTGGTCTATTCGCATCGTTACCTTACGAAACATTGAAAGAAAGCTAAACTAACAGGTCAGACTTCTAAGAACACTAAATAGAGTACAATGGTACAAATTGATGCTCTGGAATTCCTCAACTCTCTCCATAGATGAGCGTTTCACCTTTTTGTGCCATTTCAAACATAACTTGGTCTTTTCGCATCGTTACCTTACGACACATTGAACAAAAGCTAAACTAGCAAGTTAGGCTACTAAGAACAGTAAATAGAGTACAACGGTACACATTGATGCTTTGGAATTGCATAACTCTCTCCATAGATGACGTTTCACTTTTTGTGCCATTTCAAACATAACTTGGTCCACTCGCATCGTTACCTTGTGAAACGTTGAATGAAACATAAATTAGCAAGTCAGACTTCTAAGAACACTAAATGGAGTACAACGGTCCACTTTGACGCTTTGGAATTGCTCAACTCTCGCCATAGACAAGCATTTCACAGTTCTGAGAAATTTAAAAGATAACTTGTTCTACTCGCATCGTTACCTTACGAAACGTTGAATGAAGGCTAAACTAGCAAGTCAGACTTCTAAGAACACCAAATAGAGGACATCGGTCCACTTTGACGCTTTGGAATTGTCCAACTCTCGCCATGGACAAGCATTTCACAATTCTGAGCAATTCCAAACATAACTTCTTCTACTCGCATCGTTGCGTTACGAAACGTTGAACGAAAGCTGAACTAGCGATTAAGACTTCTAAGAACACCAAATGGAGTACAACGGTACACATTAAGACTTCACGTTTTTGTGCCATTTCAAACATAACTTGGTCTACTTCCATCGTTATCTTACGAAACGTTGAACGAAACCTAAACTAGCATGTCAGACTTCTAAGAACACTAAATGGAGTACAATGGTACACATTGAAGCTTTGGAATTTCTCAACTCTCTCCATAGATGAGCGTTTCATGTTTTTATGCCATTGCGAACATAACTTGGTCGATTCGCATCGTTACCTTATGACACGTTGAACGAAAGCTAAACTAGCAAGTCAGACTGCTAAGAACACTAAATAGAGTACAACGCTGCGCATTAATGCTTTGGAATTGCTCAACTCTTTCCATAGATGAGCGTTTCACATTTTTCTACCATTTCAAACATAACTTGGTCCACTCGCATCGTTACCTTAGGAAACGTTGAACGAAACCTAAACTAGCAAGGCACACTTCTAAGAACACTAAATAGAGTACAACAGTACACATTGATGCTTTGGAATTGCTCAACTCTCTCCACAGATGAGCATTTCACATTTTTGTGCCATTTCAAACATAACTTGGTCCACTCGCATCGTTACCTTACGAAACGTTGAACGAAACCTAAACTAGCATGTCAGACTTCTAAGAACACTAAATGGAGTACAATGGTACACATTGATGCTTTGGAATTGCTCAACTCTATCCATAGATGAGCGTTTCAGGTTTTTATGCCATTTCAAGCATAACTTGGTCGATTCGCATCGTTACCCTACGGCATGTTGAACGGAAGCTAAACTAGCAAGTCAGACTGCTAAGAACACTAAATAGAGTACAACGCTATACATTGATGCTTTGGAATAGCTCAACTCTCCCCATAGATGAGCATTTCACGTTTTTGTGCCATTCCAAACATAACTTGGTCCACTCGTATCGTTACTTTACGAAACGTTGAACGAAACCTAAACTAGCACGTCAGACTATTAAGAACACTAAGTAGAGTACAATGCTGCACATTGATGCTTTGGAATTGCTCAACTCTCTCCATAGATAAGCGTTTCATGTTTTTGTGTCATTTCAAACATAACTTTGTCCACTCGCATCGTTGCCTTATGAAACGTTGAACGAAACCTAAACTAGCAAGTCACACTTCTAAGAACACTAAATAGAGTACAACGATACACATTGATGCTTTGGAATTGCTCAACTCTCTCCATAGATGAGCATTTCACGTTTTTGTGTCATTCCAAACATAACTTGGTCCACTCGTATCGTTACCTTACGAAACGTTGAACGAAACCTAAACTAGCGAGTCAGACTTCTAAGAACACTAAATGGAGTGCGACGCTACGTATTGATGCTTTGGAATTGCTCAAATCTCTCCATAGATGAGCGTTTCTCTTTTTTGTGCAATTTGAAACATAACTTGGTCTATTCGCATCGTTACCTTACGAAACATTGAAAGAAAGCTAAACTAACAGGTCAGACTTCTAAGAACACTAAATAGAGTACAATGGTACAAATTGATGCTCTGGAATTGCTCAACTCTCTCCATAGATGAGCGTTTCACCTTTTTGTGCCATTTAAAACATAACTTGGTCTGTTCGCATCGTTACCTTACGACGCATTGAACAAAAGCTAAACTAGCAAGTTAGACTACTAAGAACAGTAAATAGAGTACAACGGTACACATTGATGCTTTGGAATTGCATAACTCTCTCCATAGATGACGTTTCACTTTTTGTGCCATTTCAAACATAACTTGGTCCACTCACATCGTTACCTTGTGAAACATTGAATGAAACATAAATTAGCAAGTCAGACTTCTAAGAACACTAAATGGAGTACAACGGTCCACTTTGACGCTTTGGAATTGCTCAACTCTCGCCATAGACAAGCATTTCACAGTTCTGAGAAATTCAAAAGATAACTTGTTCTACTCTCATCGTTACCTTACGAAACGTTGAATGAAGGCTAAACTAGCAAGTCAGACTTCTAAGAACACCAAATAGAGGACATCGGTCCACTTTGATGCTTTGGAATTGTCCAACTCTCACCATGGACAAGCATTTCACAATTCTGAGCAATTCAAAACATAACTTCTTCTACTCGCATCGTTGCGTTACGAAACGTTGAACGAAAGCTGAACTAGCGATTAAGACTTCTAAGAACACCAAATGGAGTACAACGGTACACATTGATGCTTTGGAATTGCTCAACTCTCTCCATAGATGAGCATTTCACGTTTTTGTGCCATTTCAAACATAACTTGGTCCACTTCCATCGTTATCTTACGAAACGTTGAACGAAACCTAAACTAGCATGTCAGACTTCTAAGAACACTAAATGGAGTACAATGGTACACATTGAAGCTTTGGAATTTCTCAACTCTCTCCATAGATGAGCGTTTCATATTTTTATCCCATTTCGAACATAACTTGGTCGATTCGCATCGTTACCTTATGACACGTTGAACGAAAGCTAAACTAGCAAGTCAGACTGCTAAGAACACTAAATAGAGTACAACGCTGCACATTAATGCTTTGGAATTGCTCAAGTCTCTCCATAGATGAGCGTTTCACATTTTTCTACCATTTCAAACATAACTTGGTCCACTCGCATCGTTACCTTAGGAAACGTTGAACGAAACCTAAACTAGCAAGTCACACTTCTAAGAACACTAAATAGAGTACAACAGTACATATTGATGCTTTGGAATTGCTCAACTCTCTCCATAGATGAGCATTTCACATTTTTGTGCCATTTCAAACATAACTTGGTCCACTCGCATCGTTACCTTACGAAACGTTGAACGAAACCTAAACTAGCATGTCAGACTTCTAAGAACACTAAATGGAGTACAATGGTACACATTGATGCTTTGGAATTGCTCAACTCTATCCATAGATGAGCGTTTCAGGTTTTTATGCCATTTCAAGCATAACTTGGTCGATTCGCATCGTTACCCTACGACATGTTGAACGGAAGCTAAACTAGCAAGTCAGACTGCTAAGAACACTAAATAGGGTACAACGCTATACATTGATGCTTTGGAATAGCTCAACTCTCCCCATAGATGAGCATTTCACGTTTTTATGCCATTCCAAACATAACTTGGTCCACTCGTATCGTTACTTTACGAAACGTTGAACGAAACCTAAACTAGCATGTCAGACTTTTAAGAACACTAAGTAGAGTACAATGCTGCACATTGATGCTTTGGAATTGCTCAACTCTCTCCATAGATAAGCGTTTCATGTTTTTGTGTCATTTCAAACATAACTTTGTCCACTCGCATCGTTGCCTTACGAAACGTTGAACGAAACCTAAACTAGCAAGTCACACTTCTAAGAACACTAAATAGAGTACAACGATACACATTGATGCTTTGGAATTGCTCAACTCTCTCCATAGATGAGCATTTCACGTTTTTGTGTCATTTCAAACATAACTCGGTCCACTCGTATCGTTACCTTACGAAACGTTGAACGAAACCTAAACTAGCGAGTCAGACTTGTAAGAACACTAAATAGAGTGCGACGCTACGTATTGATGCTTTGGAATTGCTCAAATCTCTCCATAGATGAGCGTTTCTCTTTTTTGTGCAATTTGAAACATAACTTGGTCTATTCGCATCGTTACCTTACGAAACATTGAAAGAAAGCTAAACTAACAGGTCAGACTTCTAAGAACACTAAATAGAGTACAATGGTACAAATTGATGCTCTGGAATTGCTCAACTCTCTCCATAGATGAGCGTTTCACCTTTTTGTGCCATTTAAAACATAACTTGGTCTGTTCGCATCGTTACCTTACGACGCATTGAACAAAAGCTAAACTAGCAAGTTAGACTACTAAGAACAGTAAATAGAGTACAACGGTACACATTGATGCTTTGGAATTGCATAACTCTCTCCATAGATGACGTTTCACTTTTTGTGCCATTTCAAACATAACTTGGTCCACTCGCATCGTTACCTTGTGAAACGTTGAATGAAACATAAATTAGCAAGTCAGACTTCTTAGAACACTAAATGGAGTACAACGGTCTACTTTGACGCTTTGGAATTGCTCAACTCTCGCCATAGACAAGCATTTCACAGTTCTGAGAAATTCAAAACATAACTTGTTCTACTCGCATCGTTACCTTACGAAACGTTGAATGAAGGCTAAACTAGCAAGTCAGACTTCTAAGAACACCAAATAGAGGACATCGGTCCACTTTGACGCTTTGGAATTGTCCAACTCTCGCCATGGACAAGCATTTCACAATTCTGAGCAATTCCAAACATAACTTCTTCTACTCGCATCGTTGCGTTACGAAACGTTAAACAAAAGCTGAACTAGAGATTAAGACTTCTAAGAACACCAAATGGAGTACAACGGTACACATTGATGCTTTGGAATTGCTCAACTCTCTCCATAGATGAGCATTTCACGTTTTTGTGCCATTTCAAACATAACTTGGTCCACTTCCATCGTTATCTTACGAAACGTTGAACGAAACCTAAACTAGCATGTCAGACTTCTAAGAACACTAAATGGAGTACAATGGTACACATTGATGCTTTGGAATTGCTCAACTCTCTCCATAGATGAGCGTTTCATGTTTTTATGCCATTTCGAACATAACTTGGTCGATTCGCATCGTTACCTTATGACACGTTAAACGAAAGCTAAACTAGCAAGTCAGACTGCTAAGAACACTAAATACAGTACAACGCTGCACATTAATGCTTTGGAATTGCTCAACTCTCTCCATAGATGAGCGTTTCACGTTTTTCTACCATTTCAAACATAACTTGGTCCACTTGCATCGTTACCTTAGGAAACGTTGAACGAAACCTAAACTAGCAAGTCACACTTCTAAGAACACTAAATAGAGTACAACAGTACACATTGATGCTTTGGAATTGCTCAACTCTCTCCATAGATGAGCGTTTCATGTTTTTATGCCATTTCGAACATAACTTGGTCGATTCGCATCGTTACCTTATGACACGTTGAACGAAAGCTAAACTAGCAAGTCAGACTTCTAAGAACACTAAATGGAGTACAATGGTACACATTGATGCTTTGGAATTGCTCAACTCTCTCCATAGATGAGCGTTTCACGTTTTTCTACCATTTCAAACATAACTTGGTCCACTCGCATCGTTACCTTAGGAAACGTTGAACGAAACCTAAACTAGCAAGTCACACTTCTAAGAACACTAAATAGAGTACAACAGTACACATTGATGCTTTGGAATTGCTCAACTCTCTCCATAGATGAGCATTTCACATTTTTGTGCCATTTCAAACATAACTTGGTCCACTCGCATCGTTACCTTACGAAACGTTGAACGAAACCTAAACTAGCATGTCAGACTTCTAAGAACACTAAATGGAGTACAACGGTACACATTGATGCTTTGGAATTGCTCAACTCTCTCCATAGATGAGCGTTTCAGGTTTTTATGCCATTTCAAGCATAACTTGGTCGATTCGCATCGTTACCCTACGGCATGTTGAACGGAAGCTAAACTAGCAAGTCAGACTGCTAAGAGCACTAAATAGGGTACAACGCTATACATTGATGCTTTGGAATAGCTCAACTCTCCCCATAGATGAGCATTTCACGTTTTTATGCCATTCCAAACATAACTTGGTCCACTCGTATCGTTACTTTACGAAACGTTGAACGAAACCTAAACTAGCATGTCAGACTTTTAAGAACACTAAGTAGAGTACAATGCTGCACATTGATGCTTTGGAATTGCTCAACTCTCTCCATAGATAAACGTTTCATGTTTTTGTGTCATTTCAAACATAACTTTGTCCACTCGCATCGTTGCCTTACGAAACGTTGAACGAAACCTAAACTAGCAAGTCACACTTCTAAGAACACTAAATAGAGTACAACGATACACATTGATGCTTTGGAATTGCTCAACTCTCTCTATAGATGAGCATTTCACGTTTTTGTGTCATTTCAAACATAACTCGGTCCACTCGTATCGTTACCTTACGAAACGTTGAACGAAACCTAAACTAGCGAGTCAGACTTGTAAGAACACTAAATAGAGTGCGACGCTACGTATTGATGCTTTGGAATTGCTCAAATCTCTCCATAGATGAGCGTTTCTCTTTTTTGTGCAATTTGAAACATAACTTGGTCTATTCGCATCGTTACCTTACGAAACATTGAAAGAAAGCTAAACTAACAGGTCAGACTTCTAAGAACACTAAATAGAGTACAATGGTACAAATTGATGCTCTGGAATTGCTCAACTCTCTCCATAGATGAGCGTTTCACCTTTTTGTGCCATTTAAAACATAACTTGGTCTGTTCGCATCGTTACCTTACGACACATTGAACAAAAGCTAAACTAGCAAGTTAGACTACTAAGAACAGTAAATAGAGTACAACGGTACACATTGATGCTTTGGAATTGCGTAACTCTCTCCATAGATGACGTTTCACTTTTTGTGCCATTTCAAACATAACTTGGTCCACTCGCATCGTTACCTTGTGAAACGTTGAATGAAACATAAATTAGCAAGTCAGACTTCTAAGAACACTAAATGGAGTACAACGGTCCACTTTGACGCTTTGGAATTGCTCAACTCTCGCCATAGACAAGCATTTCACAGTTCTGAGAAATTCAAAACATAACTTGTTCTACTCGCATCGTTACCTTACGAAACAATGAATGAAGGCTAAACTAGCAAGTCAGACTTCTAAGAACACCAAATAGAGGACATCGGTCCACTTTGACGCTTTGGAATTGTCCAACTCTCGCCATGGACAAGCATTTCACAATTCTGAGCAATTCCAAACATAACTTCTTCTACTCGCATCGTTGCGTTACGAAACGTTAAACAAAAGCTGAACTAGCGATTAAGACTTCTAAGAACACCAAATGGAGTACAACGGTACACATTGATGCTTTGGAATTGCTCAACTCTCTCCATAGATGAGCATTTCACGTTTTTGTGCCATTTCAAACATAACTTGGTCCACTTCCATCGTTATCTTACGAAACGTTGAACGAAACCTAAACTAGCATGTCAGACTTCTAAGAACACTAAATGGAGTACAATGGTACACATTGATGCTTTGGAATTGCTCAACTCTCTCCATAGATGAGAGTTTCATGTTTTTATGCCATTTCGAACATAACTTGGTCGATTCGCATCGTTACCTTATGACACGTTAAACGAAAGCTAAACTAGCAAGTCAGACTGCTAAGAACACTAAATACAGTACAACGCTGCACATTAATGCTTTGGAATTGCTCAACTCTCTCCATAGATGAGCGTTTCACGTTTTTCTACCATTTCAAACATAACTTGGTCCACTTGCATCGTTACCTTAGGAAACGTTGAACGAAACCTAAACTAGCAAGTCACACTTCTAAGAACACTAAATAGAGTACAACAGTACACGTTGATGCTTTGGAATTGCTCAACTCTCTCCATAGATGAGCGTTTCATGTTTTTATGCCATTTCGAACATAACTTGGTCGATTCGCATCGTTACCTTATGACACGTTGAACGAAAGCTAAACTAGCAAGTCAGACTTCTAAGAACATTAAATGGAGTACAATGGTACACATTGATGCTTTGGAATTGCTCAACTCTCTCCATAGATGAGCGTTTCACGTTTTTCTACCATTTCAAATATAACTTGGTCCACTCGCATCGTTACCTTAGGAAACGTTGAACGAAACCTAAACTAGCAAGTCACACTTCTAAGAACACTAAATAGAGTACAACAGTACACATTGATGCTTTGGAATTGCTCAACTCTCTCCATAGATGAGCATTTCACATTTTTGTGCCATTTCAAACATAACTTGGTCCACTCGCATCGTTACCTTACGAAACGTTGAACGAAACCTAAACTAGCATGTCAGACTTCTAAGAACACTAAATGGAGTACAACGGTACACATTGATGCTTTGGAATTGCTCAACTCTCTCCATAGATGAGCGTTTCAGGTTTTTATGCCATTTCAAGCATAACTAGGTCGATTCTCATCGTTACCCTATGGCATGTTGAACGGAAGCTAAACTAGCAAGTCAGACTGCTAAGAACACTAAATAGAGTACAACGCTATACATTGATGCTTTGGAATAGCTCAACTCTCCCCATAGATGAGCATTTCACGTTTTTATGCCATTCCAAACATAACTTGGTCCACTCGTATCGTTCCTTTACGAAACGTTGAACGAAACCTAAACTAGCATGTCAGACTTTTAAGAACACTAAGTAGAGTACAATGCTGCACATTGATGCTTTGGAATTGCTCAACTCTCTCCATAGATAAACGTTTCATGTTTTTGTGTCATTTCAAACATAACTTTGTCCACTCGCATCGTTGCCTTACGAAACGTTGAACGAAACCTAAACTAGCAAGTCACACTTCTAAGAACACTAAATAGAGTACAACGATACACATTGATGCTTTGGAATTGCTCAACTCTCTCCATAGATGAGCATTTCACGTTTTTGTGTCATTTCAAACATAACTCGGTCCACTCGTATCGTTACCTTACGAAACGTTGAACGAAACCTAAACTAGCGAGTCAGACTTGTAAGAACACTAAATAGAGTGCGACGCTACGTATTGATGCTTTGGAATTGCTCAAATCTCTCCATAGATGAGCGTTTCTCTTTTTTGTGCAATTTGAAACATAACTTGGTCTATTCGCATCGTTACCTTACGAAACATTGAAAGAAAGCTAAACTAACAGGTCAGACTTCTAAGAACACTAAATAGAGTACAATGGTACAAATTGATGCTCTGGAATTGCTCAACTCTCTCCATAGATGAGCGTTTCACCTTTTTGTGCCATTTAAAACATAACTTGGTCTGTTCGCATCGTTACCTTACGACACATTGAACAAAAGCTAAACTAGCAAGTTAGACTACTAAGAACAGTAAATAGAGTACAACGGTACACATTGATGCTTTGGAATTGCATAACTCTCTCCATAGATGACGTTTCACTTTTTGTGCCATTTCAAACATAACTTGGTCCACTCGCATCGTTACCTTGTGAAACGTTGAATGAAACATAAATTAGCAAGTCAGACTTCTAAGAACACTAAATGGAGTACAACGGTCCACTTTGACGCTTTGGAATTGCTCAACTCTCGCCATAGACAAGCATTTCACAGTTCTGAGAAATTCAAAACATAACTTGTTCTACTCGCATCGTTACCTTACGAAACGTTGAATGAAGGCTAAACTAGCAAGTCAGACTTCTAAGAACACCAAATAGAGGACATCGGTCCACTTTGATGCTTTGGAATTCTCCAACTCTCGCCACGGACAAGCATTTCACAATTCTGAGCAATTCCAAACATAACTTCTTCTACTCGCATCGTTGCGTTACGAAACGTTAAACAAAAGCTGAACTAGCGATTAAGACTTCTAAGAACACCAAATGGAGTACAACGGTACACATTGATGCTTTGGAATTGCTCAACTCTCTCCATAGATGAG
Organism: Tripterygium wilfordii; assembly: GCF_013401445.1. Taxonomy (NCBI): domain Eukaryota; kingdom Viridiplantae; phylum Streptophyta; class Magnoliopsida; order Celastrales; family Celastraceae; genus Tripterygium; species Tripterygium wilfordii. The sequence goes on from NC_052248.1 coordinate 8,430,500, forward strand.
CATTTCACGTTTTTGTGCCATTTCAAACATAACTTGGTCCACTTCCATCGTTATCTTACGAAACGTTGAACGAAACCTAAACTAGCATGTCAGACTTCTAAGAACACTAAATGGAGTACAATGGTACACATTGATGCTTTGGAATTGCTCAACTCTCTCCATAGATGAGAGTTTCATGTTTTTATGCCATTTCGAACATAACTTGGTCGATTCGCATCGTTACCTTATGACACGTTAAACGAAAGCTAAACTAGCAAGTCAGACTGCTAAGAACACTAAATACAGTACAACGCTGCACATTAATGCTTTGGAATTGCTCAACTCTCTCCATAGATGAGCGTTTCACGTTTTTCTACCATTTCAAACATAACTTGGTCCACTTGCATCGTTACCTTAGGAAACGTTGAACGAAACCTAAACTAGCAAGTCACACTTCTAAGAACACTAAATAGAGTACAACAGTACACATTGATGCTTTGGAATTGCTCAACTCTCTCCATAGATGAGCGTTTCATGTTTTTATGCCATTTCGAACATAACTTGGTCGATTCACATCGTTACCTTATGACACGTTGAACGAAAGCTAAACTAGCAAGTCAGACTTCTAAGAACACTAAATGGAGTACAATGGTACACATTGATGCTTTGGAATTGCTCAACTCTCTCCATAGATGAGCGTTTGACGTTTTTCTACCATTTCAAACATAACTTGGTCCACTCGCATCGTTACCTTAGGAAACGTTGAACGAAACCTAAACTAGCAAGTCACACTTCTAAGAACACTAAATAGAGTACAACAGTACACATTGATGCTTTGGAATTGCTCAACTCTCTCCATAGATGAGCATTTCACATTTTTGTGCCATTTCAAACATAACTTGGTCCACTCGCATCGTTACCTTACGAAACGTTGAACGAAACCTAAACTAGCATGTCAGACTTCTAAGAACACTAAATGGAGTACAACGGTACACATTGATGCTTTGGAATTGCTCAACTCTCTCCATAGATGAGCGTTTCAGGTTTTTATGCCATTTCAAGCATAACTAGGTCGATTCTCATCGTTACCCTATGGCATGTTGAACGGAAGCTAAACTAGCAAGTCAGACTGCTAAGAACACTAAATAGAGTACAACGCTATACATTGATGCTTTGGAATAGCTCAACTCTCCCCATAGATGAGCATTTCACGTTTTTATGCCATTCCAAACATAACTTGGTCCACTCGTATCGTTCCTTTACGAAACGTTGAACGAAACCTAAACTAGCATGTCAGACTTTTAAGAACACTAAGTAGAGTACAATGCTGCACATTGATGCTTTGGAATTGCTCAACTCTCTCCATAGATAAACGTTTCATGTTTTTGTGTCATTTCAAACATAACTTTGTCCACTCGCATCGTTGCCTTACGAAACGTTGAACGAAACCTAAACTAGCAAGTCACACTTCTAAGAACACTAAATAGAGTACAACGATACACATTGATGCTTTGGAATTGCTCAACTCTCTCCATAGATGAGCATTTCACGTTTTTGTGTCATTTCAAACATAACTCGGTCCACTCGTATCGTTACCTTACGAAACGTTGAACGAAACCTAAACTAGCGAGTCAGACTTGTAAGAACACTAAATAGAGTGCGACGCTACGTATTGATGCTTTGGAATTGCTCAAATCTCTCCATAGATGAGCGTTTCTCTTTTTTGTGCAATTTGAAACATAACTTGGTCTATTCGCATCGTTACCTTACGAAACATTGAAAGAAAGCTAAACTAACAGGTCAGACTTCTAAGAACACTAAATAGAGTACAATGGTACAAATTGATGCTCTGGAATTGCTCAACTCTCTCCATAGATGAGCGTTTCACCTTTTTGTGCCATTTAAAACATAACTTGGTCTGTTCGCATCGTTACCTTACGACACATTGAACAAAAGCTAAACTAGCAAGTTAGACTACTAAGAACAGTAAATAGAGTACAACGGTACACATTGATGCTTTGGAATTGCATAACTCTCTCCATAGATGACGTTTCACTTTTTGTGCCATTTCAAACATAACTTGGTCCACTCGCATCGTTACCTTGTGAAACGTTGAATGAAACATAAATTAGCAAGTCAGACTTCTAAGAACACTAAATGGAGTACAACGGTCCACTTTGACGCTTTGGAATTGCTCAACTCTCGCCATAGACAAGCATTTCACAGTTCTGAGAAATTCAAAACATAACTTGTTCTACTCGCATCGTTACCTTACGAAACGTTGAATGAAGGCTAAACTAGCAAGTCAGACTTCTAAGAACACCAAATAGAGGACATCGGTCCACTTTGATGCTTTGGAATTGTCCAACTCTCGCCACGGACAAGCATTTCACAATTCTGAGCAATTCCAAACATAACTTCTTCTACTCGCATCGTTGCGTTACGAAACGTTAAACAAAAGCTGAACTAGCGATTAAGACTTCTAAGAACACCAAATGGAGTACAACGGTACACATTGATGCTTTGGAATTGCTCAACTCTCTCCATAGATGAGCATTTCACGTTTTTGTGCCATTTCAAACATAACTTGGTCCACTTCCATCGTTATCTTACGAAACGTTGAACGAAACCTAAACTAGCATGTCAGACTTCTAAGAACACTAAATGGAGTACAATGGTACACATTGATGCTTTGGAATTGCTCAACTCTCTCCATAGATGAGAGTTTCATGTTTTTATGCCATTTCGAACATAACTTGGTCGATTCGCATCGTTACCTTATGACACGTTAAACGAAAGCTAAACTAGCAAGTCAGACTGCTAAGAACACTAAATACAGTACAACGCTGCACATTAATGCTTTGGAATTGCTCAACTCTCTCCATAGATGAGCGTTTCACGTTTTTCTACCATTTCAAACATAACTTGGTCCACTTGCATCGTTACCTTAGGAAACGTTGAACGAAACCTAAACTAGCAAGTCACACTTCTAAGAACACTAAATAGAGTACAACAGTACACATTGATGCTTTGGAATTGCTCAACTCTCTCCATAGATGAGCGTTTCATGTTTTTATGCCATTTCGAACATAACTTGGTCGATTCACATCGTTACCTTATGACACGTTGAACGAAAGCTAAACTAGCAAGTCAGACTTCTAAGAACACTAAATGGAGTACAATGGTACACATTGATGCTTTGGAATTGCTCAACTCTCTCCATAGATGAGCGTTTGACGTTTTTCTACCATTTCAAACATAACTTGGTCCACTCGCATCGTTACCTTAGGAAACGTTGAACGAAACCTAAACTAGCAAGTCACACTTCTAAGAACACTAAATAGAGTACAACAGTACACATTGATGCTTTGGAATTGCTCAACTCTCTCCATAGATGAGCATTTCACATTTTTGTGCCATTTCAAACATAACTTGGTCCACTCGCATCGTTACCTTACGAAACGTTGAACGAAACCTAAACTAGCATGTCAGACTTCTAAGAACACTAAATGGAGTACAACGGTACACATTGATGCTTTGGAATTGCTCAACTCTCTCCATAGATGAGCGTTTCAGGTTTTTATGCCATTTCAAGCATAACTAGGTCGATTCTCATCGTTACCCTATGGCATGTTGAACGGAAGCTAAACTAGCAAGTCAGACTGCTAAGAACACTAAATAGAGTACAACGCTATACATTGATGCTTTGGAATAGCTCAACTCTCCCCATAGATGAGCATTTCACGTTTTTATGCCATTCCAAACATAACTTGGTCCACTCGTATCGTTCCTTTACGAAACGTTGAACGAAACCTAAACTAGCATGTCAGACTTTTAAGAACACTAAGTAGAGTACAATGCTGCACATTGATGCTTTGGAATTGCTCAACTCTCTCCATAGATAAACGTTTCATGTTTTTGTGTCATTTCAAACATAACTTTGTCCACTCGCATCGTTGCCTTACGAAACGTTGAACGAAACCTAAACTAGCAAGTCACACTTCTAAGAACACTAAATAGAGTACAACGATACACATTGATGCTTTGGAATTGCTCAACTCTCTCCATAGATGAGCATTTCACGTTTTTGTGTCATTTCAAACATAACTCGGTCCACTCGTATCGTTACCTTACGAAACGTTGAACGAAACCTAAACTAGCGAGTCAGACTTGTAAGAACACTAAATAGAGTGCGACGCTACGTATTGATGCTTTGGAATTGCTCAAATCTCTCCATAGATGAGCGTTTCTCTTTTTTGTGCAATTTGAAACATAACTTGGTCTATTCGCATCGTTACCTTACGAAACATTGAAAGAAAGCTAAACTAACAGGTCAGACTTCTAAGAACACTAAATAGAGTACAATGGTACAAATTGATGCTCTGGAATTGCTCAACTCTCTCCATAGATGAGCGTTTCACGTTTTTCTGCCATTTCAAACATAACTTGGTCCACTCGCATCATTACCTTACGAAACGTTGAACGAAACCTAAACTAGCATGTCAGACTTCTAAGAACACTAAATGGAGTACAACGGTACACATTGATGCTTTTGGAATTGCTCAACTCTCTCCATAGATGAGCGTTTCAGGTTTTTATGCCATTTCAAGCATAACTAGGTCGATTCTCATCGTTACCCTATGGCATGTTGAACGGAAGTTAAACTAGCAAGTCAGACTGCTAAGAACACTAAATAGAGTACAACGCTATACATTGATGCTTTGGAATAGCTCAACTCTCCCCATAGATGAGCATTTCACGTTTTTATGCCATTCCAAACATAACTTGGTCCACTCGTATCGTTCCTTTACGAAACGTTGAACGAAACCTAAACTAGCATGTCAGACTTTTAAGAACACTAAGTAGAGTACAATGCTGCACATTGATGCTTTGGAATTGCTCAACTCTCTCCATAGATAAACGTTTCATGTTTTTGTGTCATTTCAAACATAACTTTGTCCACTCGCATCGTTGCCTTACGAAACGTTGAACGAAACCTAAACTAGCAAGTCACACTTCTAAGAACACTAAATAGAGTACAACGATACACATTGATGCTTTGGAATTGCTCAACTCTCTCCATAGATGAGCATTTCACGTTTTTGTGTCATTTCAAACATAACTCGGTCCACTCGTATCGTTACCTTACGAAACGTTGAACGAAACCTAAACTAGCAAGTCACACTTGTAAGAACACTAAATAGAGTGCGACGCTACGTATTGATGCTTTGGAATTGCTCAAATCTCTCCATAGATGAGCCTTTTTCTTTTTTGTGCAATTTGAAACATAACTTGGTTTATTCGCATCGTTACCTTACGAAACATTGAAAGAAAGCTAAATTAACAGGTCAGACTTCTAAGAACACTAAATAGAGTACAATGGTACAAATTGATACTCTGGAATTGCTCAACTCTCTCCATAGATGAGCGTTTCGCATCGTTACCTTACAACACATTGAACAAAAGCTAAACTAGCAAGTTAGACTACTAAGAACAGTAAATAGAGTACAACGGTACATAGTGATGCTTTGGAATTGCATAACTCTCTCCATAGATGACGTTTCACTTTTTGTGCCATTTCAAACATAACTTGGTCTACTCGCATCATTACTTTACGACACGTTGAACGAAAGCTAAACTAGCAAGTCAGACTGCTAAGAACACTAAATAGAGTACAACGCTACACATTGATGCTTTGCAATTGCTCAACTCTCTCCATAGATGAGCGTTTCACGTTTTTCTGCCATTTCAAACATAACTTGGTCCACTCGCATCATTACCTTACGAAACGTTGAACGAAACCTAAACTAGCATGTCAGACTTCTAAGAACACTAAATGGAGTACAATGGTACACATTGATGCTTTGGAATTGCTCAACTCTCTCCATAGATGAGCGTTTCAGGTTTTTATGCCATTTCAAACATAACTTGGTCGATTCTCATCGTTTCCCTATGACACGTTGAACGAAAGCTAAACTAGCAAGTCAAACTACTAAGAACACTAAATAGAGTACAACGCTACACATTAATGCTTTGGAATTGCTCAACTCTCCCTATAGATGAGCGTTTCAGGTTTTTGTGCCATTTCAAAAATAACTTTGTCCACTCGCATCGTTACCTTACGAAACGTTGAACGAAACCTACACTAGCAAGTCAAACTTCTAAGAACACTGAATGGAGTACAATGGTACACATTGATGCTTTGGACTTGCTCAACTCCCTCCATATACGAGCGTTTCTCATTTTTGCGCAATTTGAAACATAACTTGGTATATTCGCATCGTTACCTTACGAAACGTTGAAAGAAAGCTAAACTAGCTAGTCAAACTTCTAGGAACACTAAATAGAGTACAATGTTACACATTGATGCTTTGGAATTGCTCAACTCTCTCCATAGATGAGCGTTCCACGTTTTTGTGCCATTTCAAACATAACTTGGTCGACTCGCATCGTTACCTTACGAAACGTTGAATGAAACCTAAACTAGCAAGTCATACTACTAAGAACACTAAATAGAGTACAATGCTACACATTGATGCTTCGGAATTGCTCAACTCTCTCCATAGATGAGCGTTTCACTTTTTTGCGCCATTTCAAACATAACTTTGTCCACTCGCATCGTTACCTTACGAAACGTTGAACGAAGCCTACACTAGCAAGTCAAACTTCTAAGAACACTGAATGGAGTACAACGGTACACATTGATGCTTTGAAATTGCTCAACTCTCTCCATATACGAGCGTTTCTCATTTTTGTGCAATTTGAAACATAGCTTGGTATATTCGCATAGTTACCTTACGAAACGTTGAAAGAAAGCTAAACTAGCTAGTCAAACTTCTAGGAACACTAAATAGAGTACAATGTTACACATTGATGCTTTGGAATTGCTCAACTCTCTCCATAGATGAGCGTTCCACGTTTTTGTGCCATTTCTAACATAACTTTGTCCACTCGTATTGTTACCTTACGAAACGTTGAACGAAACCTAAACTAGCAAGTCAGACTTCTAAGAACACTAAATGGAGTACAATGGTATACATTGAGGCTTTGGAATTGTTCATCTTTCTCCATTACGAAACGTTGAACAAAACCTAAACTAGCAAGTTAGACTTCTAAGAACACTAAATGGAGTACAATGGTACACTTTGACGCTTTGGAATTACTCAACTCTCACCATAGACAAGCATTTCACATGTCTGAGCAATTCCGAACATAACTTGTTCTACTCACATCGTTACCTTACAAAACGTTGAATGAATGCTAATCTAGCAAGTTAGATTTCTAAGAACACTAAATTGAGGACAACGGTCCACTTTGACGCTTTGGAATTGCTCAACTCTCGCCATAGACAAGCATTTCACATTTCTGAGCACTTCCAAACGTAACTTGTTCTACTCGCATCGTTACGTTATGAAACACTGAATGAAAGCTACACTAGCAAGTCAGACTTCTAAGAACACTTAATGGAGTACAACGGTAGACATTGATGCTTTGGAAATTCCCAACTCTCTCCAAATACGAGCGTTTCTCGTTTCTGTGTAATTTCAACCATAACTTGGTCTACTCGCATCGTTACCTTACGACACATTGAACGAAAGCTAAACTAGCAAGTCAGACTTCTAAGAACACTAAATAGAGTACAATGGTACAGATTGATGCTTTGGAATTGCTCAACTCTCCCCATAGATGATCGTTTCACGTTTTTGTGCCATTTCAAACATAACTTGGTCTATTCGTATCGTTACCTTGCGAAACGTTGAACGAAAGCTAAACTAGTAAGTCAGACTTCTAAGAAAACTAAATTGATTACAACGAAATACATTGATGATTTGGAATTGCTCAACTCTCTCCATAGATGAGCGTTTCTAGTTTTTGGGCCATTTCAAACATAACTTGGTCTATTCGTATCGTTACCTTACGAAACGTTGGACGAAAGCTAAACTAGTAAGACAGACATCAAAGAACACTAAATAGAGTACAATGGTGGGGATTGATGCTTTGGAATTGATCAACTCTCTCCATAGATGACCGTTCCACGTTTTTGTGCCATTTCAAACATAACTTGGTCTATTCGTATCGTTACCTTGTGAAACGTTGAACGAAAGCTAAACTAGTAAGTCAGACTTGTAAGACCACTAAATAGATTATAACGAAATACATTGATGCTTTGGAATTGCTCAACTCTCTCCATAGATGAGCATTTCACGTTTTTGTGCCATTTCAAACATAACTTGGTCTATTCGTATCGTTACCTTACGAAACGTTGGACGAAATCTAAACTAGTAAGACAGACATCAAAGAACACTAAATAGAGTACAATGGTGCGGATTGATGCTTTGGAATTGCTCAACTCTCTCCAAGGATGACCGTTTCACGTTTTTGTGCCATTTCAAACCTAACTTGCTCTATTCTTATCGTTACCTTACTAAACGTTGCACGAAAGCTAAACTAGTAAGTCAAACTTCTAAGAACACTAAATAGATTTCAACGAAATACATTGATGATTTGGAATTGCTCAACTCTCTCCATAGATGAGCATTCCACGTTTTTGTGCCATTTGAAACATAACTTGGTCTACTCGCATCGTTACCTTACGAAACGTTGAACGAAACCTAAACTAGATAGTCAGACTTCTAAGAACACTAAATTGAGTACAACGGTACACATTGATGCTTTGGAATTGCTCAACTCTCCCCATAGATGAGCGTTTCACATTTTTGTGCCTTTTTAAACATAACTTGGTCTATTCGCATCGTTACCTTACAAAACGTTGAACGAAAGCTAAACTAGCAAGTCAGACTTCTAAGAACACTGAATAGGGGACAACGGTCCACTTTGACGCTTTGGAATTGCTCAACTCTCGCCATAGACAAGCATTTCACATTTCTGAGCAATACAAAACATAACTTGTTCTACTCGCATCGTTAGGTCATGAAACGTTGAACGAAAGCTACACTAGGAAGCCAGACTTCTCAGAACACTAAATGTAGTACAACGGTACACAGTGATGCTTGGGAAATGCTCAACTCTCTCCATATACGAGCGTTTCTAGTTTTTTGACAATTTCAAACATAACTTGGTCTATTCGCATCATTACCTTACGAAACGTTGAACGAAAGCTAAACTAGCAAGTGAGACTTCTAAGAACATTAAATAGAGTACAATAGTACATATTGATGCTTTGGAATTGCTCAACTCTCTCCATAGATGACCGTCTCACGTTTGTGTGCCATTTCAAACATAACTTGGTCTACTCGCATCGTTACCTTATGACACATTGAACGAAAGCTAAACTAGCAACTCAGACTTCTAAGAACACTAAATAGAGTACAATGGTACAGATTGATGCTTTGGAATTGCTCAACTCTCTCCATAGATGACCGTTTCACGTTTTTGTGCCATTTCAAACATAACTTGGTCTATTCGTATCGTTACCTTGCGAAACGTTGAACGAAAGCTAAACTAGTAAGTCAGACTTGTAAGAACACTAAATAGATTTCAACGAAATACATTGATGATTTGGAATTGCTCAACTCTCTCCATAGATGAGCATTTCACGTTTTCGTGCCATTTGAAACATAACTTGGCCCACTCGCATCGTTACCTTATGAAACGTTGAATGAAACATAAACTAGCAAGTCAGACTTCTAAGAACACTAAATTGAGTACAACGGTACACATTGATGCTTTGGAATTGCTCAACTCTCTCCATAGATGAGCGTTTCACGTTTTTGTGGCAATTCAAACATAACTTTGTCTATTCGCAATGTTACCTTACGACACGTTGAACGAAAGCTGAACTAGCAAGTCAGACTACTAAGAACAGTAAATAGAGTACAACGGTATACATTGATGCTTTGGAATTGCTTAACTCTCTCCCTAGATGAGCGTTTTATGTTTGTGTGCCATTTCAAACACAACTTGGTCCACTCGTATCATTACCTTACGAAACGTTGAACAAAACCTAAACTAGCAAGTTAGACTTCTAAGAACACTAAATGGAGTACAATGGTACACTTTGACGCTTTGGAATTGCTCAACTCTCACCATAGAGAAGCATTTCACATGTCTGAGCAATTCCGAACATAACTTGTTCTACTCACATCGTTACCTTACAAAACGTTGAATGAATGCTAATCTAGCAAGTTAGATTTCTAAGAACACTAAATTGAGGACAACGGTCCACTTTGACGCTTTGGAATTGCTCAACTCTCGCCATAGACAAGCATTTCACATTTCTGAGCACTTCCAAACGTAACTTGTTCTACTCGCATCGTTACGTTATGAAACACTGAACGAAAGCTACACTAGCAAGTCAGACTTCTAAGAACACTTAATGGAGTACAACGGTAGACATTGATGCTTTGGAAATTCCCAACTCTTTCCAAATACGAGCGTTTCTCGTTTCTGTGTAATTTCAACCATAACTTGGTCTACTCGCATCGTTACCTTACGACACATTGAACGAAAGCTAAACTAGCAAGTCAGACTTCTAAGAACACTAAATAGAGTACAATGGTACAGATTGATGCTTTGAAATTGCTCAACTCTCCCCATATATGACCGTTTCACGTTTTTGTGCCATTTCAAACATAACTTGGTCTATTCGTATCGTTACCTTGTGAAACGTTGAACGAAAGCTAAACTAGTAAGTCAGACTTCTAAGAACACTAAATTGATTACAACGAAATACATTGATGATTTGGAATTGCTCAACTCTCTCCATAGATGAGCGTTTCTAGTTTTTGTGCCATTTCAAACATAACTTGGTCTATTCGTATCGTTACCTTACGAAACGTTGGACGAAAGCTAAACTAGTAAGACAGACATCAAAGAACACTAAATAGAGTACAATGGTGGGGATTGATGCTTTGGAATTGATCAACTCTCTCCATAGATGACCGTTTCACGTTTTTGTGCCATTTCAAACATAACTTGGTCTATTCGTATCGTTACCTTGCGAAACGTTGAACGAAAGCTAAACTAGTAAGTCAGACTTGTAAGACCACTAAATAGATTTCAACGAAATACATTGATGATTTGGAATTGCTCAACTCTCTCCATAGATGAGCATTTCACGTTTTCGTGCCATTTGAAACATAACTTGGCCCACTCGCATCGTTACCTTATGAAACGTTGAATGAAACATAAACTAGCAAGTCAGACTTCTAAGAACACTAAATTGAGTACAACGGTACATATTGATGCTTTGGAATTGCTCAACTCTCTCCATAGATGAGCGTTTCACGTTTTTGTGGCAATTCAAACATAACTTTGTCTATTCGCAATGTTACCTTACGACACGTTGAACGAAAGCTGAACTAGCAAGTCAGACTACTAAGAACAGTAAATAGAGTACAACGGTATACATTGATGCTTTGGAATTGCTCAACTCTCTCCCTAGATGAGCGTTTTATGTTTTTGTGCCATTTCAAACACAACTTGGTCCACTAGTATCATTACCTTACGAAACGTTGAACAAAACCTAAACTAGCAAGTTAGACTTCTAAGAACACTAAATGGAGTACAATGGTACACTTTGACGCTTTGGAATTGTTCAACTCTCACCATAGACAAGCATTTCACATGTCTGAGCAATTCCGAACATAACTTGTTCTACTCACATCGTTACCTTACAAAACGTTGAATGAATGCTAATCTAGCAAGTTAGATTTCTAAGAACACTAAATTGAGGACAACGGTCCACTTTGACGCTTTGGAATTGCTCAACTCTCGCCATAGACAAGTATTTCACATTTCTGAGCACTTCCAAACGTAACTTGTTCTACTCGCATCGTTACGCTATGAAACATTGAACGAAAGCTACACTAGCAAGTCAGACTTCTAAGAACACTTAATGGAGTACAACGGTAGACATTGATGCTTTGGAAATTCCCAACTCTCTCCAAATACGAGCGTTTCTCGTTTCTGTGTAATTTCAACCATAACTTGGTCTACTCGCATCGTTACCTTACGACACATTGAACGTAAGCTAAACTAGCAAGTCAGACTTCTAAGAACACTAAATAGAGTACAATGGTACAGATTGATGCTTTGGAATTGCTCAACTCTCCCCATAGATGACCGTTTCACGTTTTTGTGCCATTTCAAACATAACTTAGTCTATTCGTATCGTTACCTTGTGAAACGTTGAACGAAAGCTAAAATAGTAAGTCAGACTTCTAAGAACACTAAATTGATTACAACGAAATACATTGATGATTTGGAATTGCTCAACTCTCTCCATAGATGAGCGTTTCTAGTTTTTGTGCCATTTCAAACATAACTTGGTCTATTCGTATCGTTACCTTACGAAATGTTGGACGAAAGCTAAACTAGTAAGACAGACATCAAAGAACACTAAATAGAGTACAATGGAGGGGATTGATGCTTTGGAATTGCTCAACTCTCTCCATAGATGACCGTTTCACGTTTTTGTGCCATTTCAAACATAACTTGGTCTATTCTTATCGTTACCTTACTAAACGTTGCACGAAAGCTAAACTAGTAAGTCAAACTTCTAAGAACACTAAATAGATTTCAACGAAATACATTGATGATTTGGAATTGCTCAACTCTCTCCATAGATGAGCATTTCACGTTTTTGTGCCATTTGAAACATAACTTGGTCTACTTGCATCGTTAGCTTACGAAACGTTGAACGAAACCTAAACTAGCAAGTCAAACTTCTAAGAACACTAAATTGAGTACAACGGTACACATTGAAGCTTTGGAATTGCTCAACTCTCCCCATAGATGAGCGTTTCACATTTTTGTGCCTTTTCAAACATAACTTGGTCTATTCGCATCGTTACCTTACGAAACGTTGAATGAAAGCTAAACTAGCAAGTCAGACTTCTAAGAACACTGAATAGGGGACAACGGTCCACTTTGACGCTTTGGAATTGCTCAACTCTCGCCATAGACAAGCATTTCACATTTCTGAGCAATTCCAAACATAACTTGTTCTACTCGTATAGATACGTTACGAAACGTTGAACGAAAGCTAAACTAGCAAGTCAGACTTCTAAGAACAATAAATGGAGTACAACGGTACACATTGATGCTCTGGAATTGCTCAACTCTCTCCATATACGAGCGTTTCTCCTTTTTGTGCAATTTCAAATATAACTTGGTCTATTAGCATCGTTACGTTACGACACGTTGAACGAAAGCTAAACTAGCAAGTCAGACTGCTAAGAATAGTAAATAGAGTACAATGGTACACATTGATGCTTTGGAATTGCTCAACTCTCTCCATAGATGAGTTTTTCACGTTTTTGTGCCATTTCAAACATAACATGGTCCACTCGCATCGTTACCTTACGAAACATTGAACGAAACCTAAAGTAGCAAGTCAGACTTCTAAGAACACTAAATGGAGTACAACGGTCCACCTTGATGGTTTGGAATTGCTCGACTCTCGCCATAGACAAGCATTTCACATTTATGAGCTTTTCCAAACATAACTTGTTCTACTCGTATCGTTCCCTTACGAAACGTTGAACGAAAGCTAAAATAGCATGTCAGACTTCTATGAACACTAAATAGAGGACAACGGTCCACTTTGATGCTTTGGAATTGCTCAACTCTCGCCATAGACAAGCATTTCACATTTCTGAGCAATACAAAACATAACTTGTTCTACTCGCATCGTTAGGTCAAGAAACGTTGAACGAAAGCTACACTAGGAAGCTAGACTTCTCAGAACACTAAATGTAGTACAACGGTACACATTGATGCTTGGGAAATGCTCAACTCTCTCCATATACGAGCGTTTCTAGTTTTTTCGCAATTTCAAACATAACTTGGTCTATTCGCATCGTTACCTTACGAAACATTGAACGAAAGCTAAACTAGCAAGTGAGACTTTTAAGAACACTAAATAGAGTTCAATGGTACAGATTGATGCTTTGGAATTGCTCAACTCTCTCCATAGATGACCGTCTCACGTTTTTGTGCCATTTTAAACATAACTTGGTCTATGCGCATCGGTACCTTACGACATATTGAACGAAAGCTAAACTAGCAAGTCAGACTTCTAAGAACACTAAATAGAGTACAATGGTACAGATTGATGCTTTGGAATTGCTCAACTCTCTCCATAGATGACCATTTCACGTTTTTGTGCCTTTTCAAACATAACTTGGTCTATTCGCATCGTTACCTTACGAAACGTTGAATGAAAGCTAAACTAGCAAGTCAGACTTCTAAGAACACTGAATAGGGGACAACGGTCCACTTTGACGCTTTGGAATTGCTCAACTCTCACCATAGACAAGCATTTCACATTTCTGAGCAATTCCAAACATAACTTGATCTACTCGTACAGATACGTTACGAAACGTTGAACGAAAGCTAAACTTGCAAGTCAGACTTCTAAGAACAATAAATGGAGTACAACGGTACACATTGATGCTCTGGAATTGCTTAACTCTCTCCATATACGAGCGTTTCTCCTTTTTGTGCAATTTCAAATATAACTTGGTCTATTAGCATCGTTACGTTACGACACGTTGAACGAAAGCTAAACTAGCAAGTCAGACTGCTAAGAATAGTAAATAGAGTACAATGGTACACATTGATGCTTTGGAATTGCTCAACTCTCTCCATAGATGAGTTTTTCATGTTTTTGTGCCATTTCAAACATAACTTGGTCCACTCGCATCGTTACCTTACGAAACATTGAACGAAACCTAAAGTAGCAAGTCAGACTTCTAAGAACACTAAATGGAGTACAATGGTCCACCTTGATGGTTTGGAATTGCTCGACTCTCACCATAGACAAGCATTTCACATTTATGAGCTTTTCCAAACATAACTTGTTCTACTCGTATCGTTCCCTTACGAAACGTTGAGCGAAAGCTAAAATAGCATGTCAGACTTCTATGAACACTAAATAGAGGACAACGGTCCACTTTGACGCTTTGGAATTGCTCAACTCTCGCCATAGACAAGCATTTCACATTTCTGAGCAATACAAAACATAACTTGTTCTACTCGCATCATTAGGTCAAGAAACGTTGAACGAAAGCTACACTAGGAAGCCAGACTTCTCAGAACACTAAATGTAGTACAACGGTACACATTGATGCTTGGGAAATGCTCAACTCTGTCCATATACGAGCGTTTCTAGTTTTTTCACAATTTCAAACATAACTTGGTCTATTCGCATCGTTACCTTACGAAACGTTGAAAGAAAGCTAAACCAGCAAGTCAGACTTCTAAGAACACTAAATAGAGTACAATGGTACAGATTGATGCTTTGGAATTGCTCAACTCTCTCCATAGATGACCATTTCACGTTTTTGTGCCTTTTCAAACATAACTTGGTCTATTCATATCGTTACCTTACGAAACGTTGAACGAAAGCTAAACTAGTAAGTCAGACTTGTAAGAACACTAAATAGATTACAACGAAATATATTGATGATTTGGAATTGCTCAACTCTCTCCATAGATGAGCGTTTGACATTTTTGTGTCATTTCAAACATAACTTGGTCTTTTCGTACCGTTACCTGACGAAATGATGGACGAAAGCTAAACTAGTAAGTCAGACATCTAAGAACACTAAATAGAGTACAATGGTGTGGATTGATGCTTTGGAATTGCTCAACTCTCTCCAAAGATGACCGTTTCACGTTTTTGTGCCATTTCAAACATAACTTGGTCTATTCGTATCGTTACCTTACTAAACGTTGCACGAAAGCTAAACTAGTAAGTCAGACATCTAAGAACACTAAATAGATTTCAACGAAATACATTGATGATTTGGAATTGCTCAACTCTCTCCATAGATGAGCATTTCACGTTTTTGTGTCATTTGAAACATAACTTGGTCCACTCGCATCGTTACCTTACGAAACGTTGAACGAAACGTAAACTAGCAAGTCAGACTTCTAAGAACACTAAATGGAGTACAACGGTCCACTTTAACGCTTTGGAATTGCTCAACTCTCACCATAGACAAGCATTTCACATTTCTGAGCAACTCCAAACATAAGTTGTTCTACTCTCATTGTTACCTTACGAAACATTGAACGAAAGCTAAACTAGCAAGTCAAACTTTTAAGAACACTAAATGGAGGACAACGGTCCACTTTGACGTTTTTGAATTGCTCAACTCTCGTCATAGATAAGCATTTCGCATTTCTGAGCAATTCCAAACATAACTTGTTCTACTCGCATCGTTACGTTATGAAACGTTGAACGAAAGCTACACAAGCAAGTAAGACTTAATGGAGTATGATGGTACACATTGATGCTTTGTAAATGCTCAACTCTCTCCATCTACGAGCGTTTCTCGTTTTCGTACAATTTCAAATATAACTTGGTCTATTCGCATCGTTACCTTACGAAACATTGAACGAAAGCTAAACTAGCCAGTCAGCATTCTAAGAACACTAAATAGAGTACAATGGTACAGATTGATGATTTGGAATTACTCAACTCTCTCCATAGATGAGCGTTTTTCACGTTTTTGTGACATTTCAAACATAACTTGGTCTATTCGCAATGTTACCTTACGACACGTTGAACGAACGCTGAACTAACAAGTCAGACTACTAAGAACAGTAAATAGAGTACAACGGTATACATTGTTGCTTTGGAATTTCTCAACTCTCTCCATAGATGAGCGTTTCACGTTTTTGTGCCATTTCAAACATAACTTGGTCTACTCGTATCGTTACCTTACGAAACGTTGGACGAAAGCTAAACTAGCATGTCAGACTTCTAAGAACACTAAATAGAGTACAATGGTACAGATTGATGCTTTGGAATTGCTCAACTCTCTCCATAGAGGACCGTCTCACATTTTTGTGCCATTTCAAACATAACTTGGTCTATTCGCATCATTACCTTACGAAACATTGAACGAAAGCTAATCTAGCAAGTCAGACTTCTAAGAACACTAAATAGAATACAATGGTACAGATTGATGCTTTGGAATTGCTCAACTCTCTCCATAGATGACCGTTTCACGTTTTTGTGCCATTTCAAACATAACTTGGTCTATTCGTATTGTTACCTTGCGAAACGTTGAACGAAAGCTAAACTAGTAAGTCAGACTTCTAAGAACACTAAATAGATTACCACGAAATACATTGATGATTTGGAATTGCTCAACTCTCTCCATAGATGAGCACGTTTTTGTGCCATTTCAAACATAACTTGGTCTATTCGTATCGTTACATTAAGAAACGTTGGACGAAAGCTAAACTAGTAAGACAGACATCTAAGAACACTGAATAGAGTACAATGGTGCGGATTGATGCTTTGGAATTTCTGAACTCTCTCCATAGATGACCGTTTCACGTTTTTGTGCCATTTCAAACATAACTTGGTTTATTCGTATCGTTACCTTACTAAACGTTGCACGAAACCTAAACTAGTAAGTCAGACTTCTAAGAACACTAGATAGATATCAACGAATTACATTGATGATTTGGAATTGCTCAACTCTCTCCATAGATGAGCATTTCACGTTTTTGTGCCATTTGAAACATAACTTTGTCCACTCGCATCGTTACCTTACAAAACGTTGAACGAAACCTAAACTAGCAAGTCAGACTTCTAAGAACACTAACTTGAGTACAACGGTACATAGTGATGCTTTGGAATTGCTCAACTCTCCCCATAGATGAGCGTTTCACATTTTTTTGCCATTTCAAACATAACTTGGTCTATTCGCATCGTTACCTTACGAAACGTTGAACGAAAGCTAAACTAGCAAGTCGGACATCTAAGAACACTGAATAGAGGACAACGGTCCACTTTGACGCTTTGGAATCGCTCAACTATCGCCATAGACAAGCATTTCACATTTCTGAGCAATTCCAAACGTAACTTGTTCTACTCGCATAGTTACGTTACGAAACGTTGAACGAAAGCTAAACTAGCAAGTCAGACTTCTAAGAACAATAAATGGAGTACAACGGTACACATTGATGCTCTGGAATTGCTCAACTCTCTCCATATACGAGCGTTTCTCCTTTTTGTGCAATTTCAAACATAACTTGGTCTATTCGCATCGTTACATTACGACACGTTGAACGAAAGCTAAACTAGCAAGTCAGACTGGTAAGAATAGTAAATATAGTACAAAGATACACATTGATGCTTTGGAATTGCTCAACTCTCTCCATAGATGAGTTTTTCACGTTTTTGTGCCATTTCAAACATAACTTGGTCGACTCACATCGTTACCTTACGAAACATTGAATGAAACCTAAAGTAGCAAGCCAGACTTCTAAGAACACTAAATGGAGTACAACAGTCCACCTTGATGCTTTGGAAGTTCTCAACTCTCGCCATAGACAAGCATTTCACATTTATGAGCATTTCCAAACATAACTTGTTCTCCTCGCATCGTTCCCTTACGAAACGTTGAACGAAAGCTAAACTAGCATGTCATACTTCTAAGAACACTAAATAGAGGACAACGGTCCACTTTGACGCTTTGGAATTGCTCAACTCTCGCCATAGACAAGCATTTCACATTTCTGAGCAATACAAAACATAACTTGTTCTACTCGCATCGTTAGGACAAGAAACGTTGAACGAAAGCCACACTAGGAAGCCAGACTTCTCAGAACACTAAATGTAGTACAACGGTACACATTGATGCTTGGGAAATGCTCAACTCTCTCCATATACGAGCGTTTCTAGTTTTTTCGCAATTTCAAACATAACTTGGTCTATTCGCATCGTTACCTTACGAAACGTTGAACGAAAGCTAAACTAGCAAGTGAGACTTCTAAGAACACTAAATAGAGTACAATGGTACAGATTGATGCTTTGGAATTGCTCAACTCTCTCCATGGATGACCGTCTCACGTTTTTGTGTCATTTCAAACATAACTTGGTCTATTCGCATCGGTACCTTACGACACATTGAACGAAAGCTAAACTAGCAAGTCAGACTTCTAAGAACACTAAATAGAGTACAATGGTACAGATTGATGCTTTGTAATTGCTCAACTCTCTCCATAGATGACCGTTTCACGTTTTTGTGCCTTTTCAAACATAACTTGGTCTATTCATATCGTTACCTTACGAAACGTTGAACGAAAGCTAAACTAGTAAGTCAGACTTGTAAGAACACTAAATAGATTACAACGAAATATATTGATGATTTGGAATTGCTCAACTCTCTCCATAGATGAGCGTTTGACATTTTTGTGCCATTTCAAACATAACTTGGTCTGTTCGTATCGTTACCTTACGAAATGATGGACGAAAGCTAAACTTGTAAGTCAGACATCTAAGAACACTAAATGGAGTACAATGGTGCGGATTGATGCTTTGGAATTGCTCAACTCTCTCCAAAGATGACCGTTTCACGTTTTTGTGCCATTTCAAACATAACTTGTTCTATTCGTATCGTTACCTTACTAAACGTTGCACGAAAGCTAAACTAGTAAGTCAGACATCTAAGAACACTAAATAGATTTCAACGAAATACATTGATGATTTGGAATTGCTCAACTCTCTCTATAGATGAGCATTTCACGTTTTTGTGCCATTTGAAACATAACTTGGTCCACTCGCATCGTTACCTTACGAAACGTTGAACGAAACGTAAACTAGCAAGTCAGACTTCTAAGAACACTAAATGGAGTACAACGGTCCACTTTAACGCTTTGGAATTGCTCAACTCTCACCATAGACAAGCATTTCACATTTCTGAGCAATTCCAAACATAAGTTGTTCTACTCTCATTGTTACCTTACGAAACATTGAACGAAAGCTAAACTAGCAAGTCAAACTTTTAAGAACACTAAATGGAGGACAACGGTCCACTTTGACGCTTTTGAATTGCTCAACTCTCGTCATAGATAAGCATTTCGCATTTCTGAGCAATTCCAAACATAACTTGTTCTACTCGCATCGTTACGTTATGAAACGTTGAACGAAAGCTACACAAGCAAGTAAGACTTAATGGAGTATGATGGTACACATTGATGCTTTGCAAATGCTCAACTCTCTCCATATACGAGCGTTTCTCGTTTTCGTGCAATTTCAAATATAACTTGGTCTATTCGCATCGTTACCTTACGAAACATTGAACGAAAGCTAAACTAGCCAGTCAGCATTCTAAGAACACTAAATAGAGTACAATGGTACAGATTGATGATTTGGAATTACTCAACTCTCTCCATAGATGAGCGTTTTTCACGTTTTTGTGACATTTCAAACATAACTTGGTCTATTCACAATGTTACCTTACGACACGTTGAACGAACGCTGAACTAACAAGTCAGACTACTAAGAACAGTAAATAGAGTACAACGGTATACATTGTTGCTTTGGAATTTCTCAACTCTCTCCATAGATGAGCGTTTCACGTTTTTGTGCCATTTCAAACATAACTTGGTCTACTCGTATCGTTACCTTACGAAACGTTGGACGAAAGCTAAACTAGCATGTCAGACTTCTAAGAACACTAAATAGAGTACAATGGTACAGATTGATGCTTTGGAATTGCTCAACTCTCTCCATAGAGGACCGTCTCACATTTTTGTGCCATTTCAAACATAACTTGGTCTATTCGCATCATTACCTTACGAAACATTGAACGAAAGCTAATCTAGCAAGTCAGACTTCTAAGAACACTAAATAGAATACAATGGTACAGATTGATGCTTTGGAATTGCTCAACTCTCTCCATAGATGACCGTTTCACGTTTTTGTGCCATTTCAAACATAACTTGGTTTATTCGTATTGTTACCTTGCGAAACGTTGAACGAAAGCTAAACTAGTAAGTCAGACTTCTAAGAACACTAAATAGATTACCACGAAATACATTGATGATTTGGAATTGCTCAACTCTCTCCATAGATGAGCGTTGCACGTTTTTGTGCCATTTCAAACATAACTTGGTCTATTCGTATCGTTACATTAAGAAACGTTGGACGAAAGCTAAACTAGTAAGACAGACATCTAAGAACACTGAATAGAGTACAATGGTGCGGATTGATGCTTTGGAATTTCTGAACTCTCTCCATAGATGACCGTTTCACGTTTTTGTGCCATTTCAAACATAACTTGGTTTATTCGTATCGTTACCTTACTAAACGTTGCACGAAAGCTAAACTAGTAAGTCAGACTTCTAAGAACACTAGATAGATATCAACGAATTACATTGATGATTTGGAATTGCTCAACTCTCTCCATAGATGAGCATTTCACGTTTTTGTGCCATTTGAAACATAACTTTGTCCACTCGCATCGTTACCTTACAAAACGTTGAACGAAACCTAAACTAGCAAGTCAGACTTCTAAGAACACTAACTTGAGTACAACGGTACATAGTGATGCTTTGGAATTGCTCAACTCTCCCCATAGATGAGCGTTTCACATTTTTTTGCCATTTCAAACATAACTTGGTCTATTCGCATCGTTACCTTACGAAACGTTGAACGAAAGCTAAACTAGCAAGTCGGACATCTAAGAACACTGAATAGAGGACAACGGTCCACTTTGACGCTTTGGAATCGCTCAACTATCGCCATAGACAAGCATTTCACATTTCTGAGCAATTCCAAACGTAACTTGTTCTACTCGCATAGTTACGTTACGAAACGTTGAACGAAAGCTAAACTAGCAAGTCAGACTTCTAAGAACAATAAATGGAGTATAATGGTACATATTGATGCTCTGGAATTGCTAAACTCTCTCCATATACGAGCGTTTCTCCTTTTTGTGCAATTTCAAACATAACTTGGTCTATTCGCATCGTTACGTTACGACACGTTGAACGAAAGCTAAACTAGCAAGTCAGACTGGTAAGAATAGTAAATAGAGTACAAAGATACACATTGATGCTTTGGAATTGCTCAACTCTCTCCATAGATGAGTTTTTCACGTTTTTGTGCCATTTCAAACATAACTTGGTCCACTCACATCGTTACCTTACGAAACATTGAATGAAACCTAAAGTAGCAAGTCAGACTTCTAAGAACACTAAATGGAGTACAACAGTCCACCTTGATGCTTTGGAATTTCTCAACTCTCGCCATAGACAAGCATTTCACATTTATGAGCATTTCCAAACATAACTTGTTCTCCTCGCATCGTTCCCTTACGAAACGTTGAACGAAAGCTAAACTAGCATGTCATACTTCTAAGAACACTAAATAGAGGACAACGGTCCACTTTGACGCTTTGGAATTGCTCAACTCTTGCCATAGACAAGCATTTCACATTTCTAAGCAATACAAAACATAACTTGTTCTACTCGCATCGTTAGGTTATGAAACGTTGAACGAAAGCTACACTAGGAAGCCAGACTTCTCAGAACACCAAATGTAGTACAACGGTACACATTGATTCTTGGGAAATCCTCAACTCTCTCCATATACGAGCGTTTCTAGTTTTTTTGTAATTTCAAACATAACTTGGTATATTCGCATCGTTACCTTACGAAACGTTGAACGAAAGCTAAACTAGCAAGTCAGACTTCTAAGAACACTAAATAGAGTACAACGGTACACAATGATGCTTTGGAATTGCTCAACTCTTTCCATAGATGAGCGTTTCACGTTTTTCTCCCATTTCAAATAGAACTTGGTCCACTCGCATCGTTACCTTACAAAACATTGAACGAAACCTGAACTAGCAAGTCAGACTTCTAAGAACACTAAATGGAGTACAACGGTCCACTTTGATGCTTTGGAATTGCTCAACTCTGGCCGTGGACAAGTATTTCACATTGCTGAGCAATTCCAAGCATAACTTGTTCTACTCGCATCGTTACCTTACGAAACATTGAACGAAAGCTAAACTAGCAAGTCAAACTTTTAAGAACACTAAATAGAGGACAATGGTCCACTTTGACGCTTTGGAATTGCTCAACTCTCGCCATTGACAAGCATTTCACATTTCTGAGCAATTCCAAACATAACTTGTTCTACTCGCATCGTTACGTTATAAAACGTTGAACGAAAGCTACACAAGCAAGTCAGACTTCTGAGAACACTTAATGGAGTACGATGGTACACATTGATGGTTTGGAAATGCTCAACTCTCTCCATATACGAGCGTTTCTCGTTTTCGTGCAATTTCAAACATAACTTGGTCTATTCGCATCGTTACCTTACGAAACATTGAACGAAAGCTAAACTGGCCTGTCAGCATTCTAAGAAATCTAAATAGAGTGCAATGGTACAGATTGATGCTTTGGAATTGCTCAACTCTCTCCATAGATGAGCGTTTCACGTGTTTGTGGCATTTCAAACATAACTTGGTGTATTGGCATCGTTACCTTACGACACGTTGAATGAAAGCTGAACTAGCAAGTCAGACTACTAAGAACAGTAAATAGAGTATAACGGTATACATTGATGCTTTGGAATTGCTCAACTCTCTCCATAGATGAGCGTTTCATGTTTTTGTGCCATTTCAAACACAACCTGGTCCACTCGCATCATTACCTTACGAAACGATGAACAAAACCTAAACTAGCAAGTTAGACTTCTAAGAGCACTAAATGGAGTACAACGGTCCACTTTAATGCTTTGGAATTGCTCAACTCTCGCCAGAGACAAGCATTTCACATGTCTGAGCAATTTTGAACATAACTTGTTCTACTCACATCGTTACCTTGCGAAACATTGAATGAATGCTGAACTAGCATGTCAGATTTCTAAGAACACTAAATAGAGGACAATGGTCCACTTTGACGCCTTGGAATTGCTCAACTCTCGCCGTAGACAAGCATTTCACATTTCCGAGCAATTCCAAACATAACTTGTTCTACTTGCATCGTTACGTTATGAAACATTGAACGGAAGCTACACTAGAAAGTCAGACTTCTAAGAACACTTAATGGAGTACAACGGTACACATTGATGCTTTGGAAATGCTCAACTCTCTCCAAATATGAGCGTTTCTCCTTTTTGTGCAATTTCAAACATAACTTGGTCTATTTGCATCGTTACCTTACGAAACATTGAACGAAAGCTAAACTAGCAAGTGAGACTTCTAAGAACACTAAATAGAGTACAATGGTACAAATTGATGCTTTGGAATTGCTCAACTCTCTCCATAGATGACCGTTTCACGTTTTTGTGCCATTTCAAACATAACTTGGTCTATTTGTATCGTTACCTTACTAAACGTTGAACGAAAGCTAAACTAGTAAGTCAGACTTCTAAGAACACTAAATAGATTACAACAAAATACATTGGTGATTTGGAATTGCTCAACTCTCTCCATAGATGAGCATTTCACGTTTTTGTGCCATTTGAAACATAACTTTGTCCACTCGCATCATTACCTTACAAAACGTTGAACGAAATTGAGTACAACTGTACATAGTGATGCTTTGGAATTGCTCAACTCTCTCCATAGATGAGCGTTTCACATTTTTTGTGCCATTTCAAACGTAACTTGGTCTATTCGCATCGTTACCTTACGAAACGTTGAACGAAAGCCAAACTAGCAAGTCAGACTTCTAAGAACACTGAATAGAGGACAACGGTCCACTTTGACGCTTTGGAATTGCTCAACCCTCGCCATAGACAAGCATTTCATATTTCTAAGCAATTCCAAACATAACTTGTTTTACTCACATATTTACGTTACGAAATGTTGAACGAAAGCCAAAGTAGCAAGTCAGACTTCTAAGAACAATAAATGGAGTACAACGGTACACATTGATGCTTAGGAATTGCTCAACTCTCTCCATATACGAGCGTTTCTCCTTTTTGTGCAATTTCAAACATAACTTGGTCTATTCGTATCGTTTCCTTACGACACGTTGAACGAAACCTAAACTAGCAAGTCAGACTGCTAAGAACAATAAATAGAGTACAACGGTACACATTGATGCTTTGGAATTGCTCAACTCTCTCCATAGATGAGTTTTTCACTTTTTGTGCCATTTCAAACATAAGTTGGTCCACTCGCATCGTTACCTTACGAAACATTGAACGAAACCTAAAGTAGCAAGTCAGACTTCTAAGAACACTAAGTGGAGTACAACGGTCCACCTTGATGCTTTGGAATTGCTCAACTCTCGCCATAGACAAGCATTTCACATTTATGAGCATTTCCAAACATAACTTGTTCTACTCGCATCGTTCCCTTACGAAAGGTTGAACGAAAGCTAAACTAGCATGTCAGACTTCTAAGAACACTAAATAGAGGACAACGGTCCACTTTGACGCTTTGGAATTGCTCAACTCTCTCCATAGACAAGCATTTCACATTTCTGAGCAATACAAAACATAATTTGTTCTACTCGCATCGTTAGGCTATGAAACGTTGAACATAAGCTACACTAGCAAGCCAGACTTCTCAGAACACTAAATGTAGTACAATGGTACACATTGACGCTTGGGAAATGCTCAACTCTCTCCATGTACGAGCGTTTCTAGTTTTTTTGTAATTTCAAACAGAACTTGGTCTATTCGCATCATTACCTTACGAAACGTTGAACGAAAGCTAAACTAGCAAGTCAGACTTCTAAGAACACTGAATAGAGGACAACGGTCCACTTTGATGCTTTGGAATTGCTCAAGCCTCGCCATAGACAAGCATTTCACATTTCTGAGCAATTCCAAACAAAACTTGTTCTACTCGCATAGTTACGTTACGAAACGTTGAACGAAAGCTAAACTAGCAAGTCAGACTTCTAAAAACAATAAATGGAGTATAACGGTACACATTGATGCTCTGGAATTGCTCAACTCTCTCCATATACGTGCGTTTCTCCTTTTTGAGCAATTTCAAACATAACTTGGTCTATTCGCATCGTTACCTTACGACACGTTGAACGAAAGCTAAACTAGCAAGTCAAACTGCGAAGAACAGTAAATAGAGTACAACGGTACACATTGATGCTTTGGAATTGCTCAACTCTCTCCATAGATGAGTTTTTCACGTTTTTGTGCCATTTCAATCACAACTTGGTCCACTCGCATTGTTACCTTACGAAACATTGAACGAAACCTAAAGTAGCAAGTCAGACTTCTAAGAACACTAAATGAAGTACAATGGTCCACTTTGATGCTTTGGAATTGCTCAACTCTCTCCATAGACAAGCATTTCACATTTCTGAGCAATACAAAACATAACTTGTTCTACTCGCATCGTTAGATTATGAAACTTTGAACATAAGCTACACTAGCAAGCCAGACTTCTCAGAACACTAAATGTAGTACAACGGTACACATTGATGCTTGGGAAATGCTCAACTCTCTCCATATACGAGCGTTTCTAGTTTTTTTGCAATTTCAAACATAACTTGGTCTATTCACATCGTTACCTTACGAAACGTTGAACGAAAACTAAACTAGCAAGTCAGACTTCTAAGAACACTAAATAGAGTACAATGGTACAGATTGATGCGTTGGAATTGCTCAACTCTCTCCATAGATGACCGTCTCACGTTTTTGTGCCAATTCAAACATAACTTGGTCTATTCACATCGTTACCTTACGACACATTGAACGAAGGCTAAACTAGCATGTCAGACATCTAAGAACAGTAAATAGGGTACAACGGTACACATTGATGCTTTGGAATTGCTCAACTCTTTCCATATATGAGCCTTTGACGTTTTTATGCCATTTCAAATATAACTTGGTCCACTCGCATCGTTACCTTGCGAAACGTTGAACGAAAGCTAAAATAGTAAGTCAGACTTCTAAGAACACTGAATAGAGGACAACGGTCCACCTTGACGCTTTGGAATTGCTCAACTCTCACCATAGACAAGCATGTCACATTTCTGAGCAATTCGAAACATAACCTGTTCTACTCG
Source organism: Tripterygium wilfordii (assembly GCF_013401445.1). Lineage (NCBI taxonomy): Eukaryota > Viridiplantae > Streptophyta > Magnoliopsida > Celastrales > Celastraceae > Tripterygium > Tripterygium wilfordii. The sequence goes on from NC_052248.1 coordinate 8,457,251, forward strand.
CATAGTTACGTTACGAAACGTTGAACGAAAGCTCATCTAGCAAGTCAGACTTCTAAGAACAATAAATGGAGTACAACGGTACACATTGATGCTCTGGAATTGCTCAACTCTCTCCATATACGAGCGTTTCTCCTTTTTGTGCAATTTCAAACATAACTTGGTCTATTCGCATCGTTACCTTACGACACGTTGAACGAAAGCTAAACTAGCAAGTCAGACTGCTAAGAACAGTAAATAGAGTACAACAGTACACATTGATGCTTTGGAATTGCTCAACACTCTCCATAGATGAGTTTTTCACGTTTTTGTACCATTTCAATCATAACTTGGTCCACTCGCAGCGTTACCATACGAAACATTGAACGAAACCTAAAGTAGCAAGTCAGACTTCTAAGAACACTAAATGGAGTACAACGGTCCACCTTGATGCTTCGGAATTGCTCAACTCTCGCCATAGACAAGCATTTCACATTTATGAGCATTTCCAAACATAACTTGTTCTACTTTCCCTTACGAAAGATTGAACGAAAGCTAAACTAGCAAGTCAGACTTCTAAGAACACTGAATAGAGGACAACGGTCCACTTTGACGCTTTGGAATTGCTCAACTCTCACCATAGACAAGCATTTCACATTTCTGAGCAATTCGAAACATAACCTGTTCTACTCGCATAGTTACGTTACGAAACGTTGAACGAAAGCTCATCTAGCAAGTCAGACTTCTAAGAACAATAAATGGAGTACAACGGTACACATTGATGCTCTGGAATTGCTCAACTCTCTCCATATACGAGCGTTTCTCCTTTTTGTGCAATTTCAAACATAACTTGGTCTATTCGCATCGTTACCTTACGACACGTTGAACGAAAGCTAAACTAGCAAGTCAGACTGCTAAGAACAGTAAATAGAGTACAACAGTACACATTGATGCTTTGGAATTGCTCAACACTCTCCATAGATGAGTTTTTCACGTTTTTGTGCCATTTCAATCATAAATTGGTCCACTCGTAGCGTTACCATACGAAACATTGAACGAAACCTAAAGTAGCAAGTCAGACTTCTAAGAACACTAAATGGAGTACAACGGTCCACCTTGATGCTTTGGAATTGCTCAACTCTCGCCATAGACAAGCATTTCACATTTATGAGCATTTCCAAACATAACTTGTTCTACTTTCCCTTACGAAAGATTGAACGAAAGCTAAACTAGCAAGTCAGACTTCTAAGAACACTGAATAGAGGACAACGGTCCACTTTGACGCTTTGGAATTGCTCAACTCTCACCATAGACAAGCATTTCACATTTCTGAGCAATTCGAAACATAACCTGTTCTACTCGCATAGTTACGTTACGAAACGTTGAACGAAAGCTCATCTAGCAAGTCAGACTTCTAAGAACAATAAATGGAGTACAACGGTACACATTGATGCTCTGGAATTGCTCAACTCTCTCCATATACGAGCGTTTCTCCTTTTTGTGCAATTTCAAACATAACTTGGTCTATTCGCATCGTTACCTTACGACACGTTGAACGAAAGCTAAACTAGCAAGTCAGACTGCTAAGAACAGTAAATAGAGTACAACAGTACACATTGATGCTTTGGAATTGCTCAACACTCTCCATAGATGAGTTTTTCACGTTTTTGTGCCATTTCAATCATAAATTGGTCCACTCGTAGCGTTACCATACGAAACATTGAACGAAACCTAAAGTAGCAAGTCAGACTTCTAAGAACACTAAATGGAGTACAACGGTCCACCTTGATGCTTCGGAATTGCTCAACTCTCGCCATAGACAAGCATTTCACATTTATGAGCATTTCCAAACATAACTTGTTCTACTTTCCCTTACGAAAGATTGAACGAAAGCTAAACTAGCATGTCAGACTTCTAAGAACACTAATAGAGGACAACGGTCCACATTGACGCTTTGGAATTGCTCAACTCTCTCCATAGTCAAGCATTTCACATTTCTGAGCAATACAAAACATAAGTTGTTCTACTCGCATCGTTAGGTTATGAAACTTTGAACATAAGGTACACTAGCAAGCCAGACTTCTTAGAACACTAAATGTAGTACAACGGTACACATTGATGCTTGGGAAATGCTCAACTCTCTCCATATACGAGCGTTTCTAGTTTTTTTGCAATTTCAAACATAACTTGGTCTATTCACTTCGTTACCTTACGAAATGTTGAACGAAAGCTAAACTAGCAAGTCAGACTTCTAAGAAAACTAAATAGAGTACAATGGTACAGATTGATGCTTTGGAATTGCTCAACTCTCTCCATAGATGACCGTCTCACGTTTTTGTGCCATTTCAAACATAACTTGGTCTATTCACATTGTTACCTTACGACACATTGAACGAAGGCTAAACTAGCATGTCAGACTTCTAAGAATAGTAAATAGGGTACAACGGTACACATTGATGCTTTGGAATTGCTCAACTCTTTCCATAGATGAGCGTTTCACGTTTTAATGCCATTTCAAATATAACTTGGTCCACTCGCATCGTTACCTTACGAAACGTTGAACGAAACTTGAACCATCAAGCCAGACTTCTAAGAACACTAAATGGAGTACAACGGTCCACTTTGACGCTTTGGAATTGCTCAACTCTCGCCATAGACAAGCATTTCACATTTCTGAGCAATTCCAAACAGAACTTGTTCTACTCGCATCGTTACGTTTTGAAAAGTTGAACGAAAGCTACACAAGCAAGTCAGACTTCTAAGAACAACAAATGGAGTACAACGGTACACATTGATGCTCTGGAATTGCTCAACTCTCCCCATATACGAGCGTTTCTCCTTTTTGTGCAATTTCAAACATAACTTGGTCTATTCGCATCGTTACCTTACGACACGTTGAACGAAAGCTAAACTAGCAAGTCAAACTGCTAAGAACAGTAAATAGAGTACAACGGTACACATTAATGCTTTGGAATTGCTCAACTCTCTCCATAGATGTGTTTTTCACGTTTTTGTGTCATTTCAATCATAACTTGGACCACTCGCATCGTTACCTTACGAAACATTGAACGAAACCTAAAGTAGCAAGTCAGACTTCTAAGAACACTAAATGGAGTACAACGGTCCACCTTGATGCTTTGGAATTGCTCAACTCTCGCCATAGACAAGCATTTCACATTTATGAGCATTTCCAAACATAACTTGTTCTACTCGCATCGTTCCCTTACGACACGTTGAACGAAAGCTAAACTAGCATGTCAGACTTCTAAGAATAGTAAATAGGGTACAACGGTACACATTGATGCTTTGGAATTGCTCAACTCTTTCCATAGGTGAGCGTTTTACGTTTTTATGCCATTTCAAATATAACTTGGTCCACTCGCATCGTTACCTTACGAAACGTTGAACGAAACTTGAACTATCAAGCCAGAGTTCTAAGAACACTAAATGGAGTACAACGGTCCACTTTGACGCTTTGGAATTGCTCAACTCTCGCCATAGACAAGCATTTCACATTTCTGAGCAATTCCAAACATAACTTGTTCTACTCGCATCGTTACGTTTTGAAAAGTTGAACGAAAGCTACACAAGCAAGTCAGACTTCTAAGAACAATAAATGGAGTACAACAGTAAACATTGATGCTCTGGAATTGCTCAACTCTCTCCATATAAGAGCGTTTCTCCTTTTTGAGCAATTTCAAACATAACTTGGTCTATTCGCATCGTTACCTTACGACACATTGAACGAAAGCTAAACTAGCAAGTCAGACTGCTAAGAACAGTAAATAGACTACAACAGTACACATTGATGCTTTGGAATTGCTCAACTCTCTCCATAGATGATTTTTTCACGTTTTTGTGCCATTTCAATCATAACTTGGTCTACTCGCATCGTTACCTTACGAAACATTGAACGAAACCTAAAGTAGCAAGTCAGACTTCTAAGAACACTAAATGGAGTACAACGGTCCACCTTGATACTTTGGAATTGCTCAACTCTCGCCATAGACAAGCATTTCACATTTATGAGCATTTCCAAACATAACTTGTTCTACTCGCATCGTTCCCTTACGAAAGATTGAACGAAAGCTAAACTAGCATGTCAGACTTCTAAGAACACTAAATAGAGGACAACGGTCCACTTTGACGCTTTGGAATTGCTCAACTCTCTCCATAGACAAGCATTTCACATTTCTAAGCAATACAAAACATAACTTGTTCTACTCGCATCGTTAGGTTAAGAAACTTTGAACATAAGCTACACTAGCAAGCCAGATTCTCAGAACACTAAATGTAGTACAACGGTATACATTGATGCTTGGGAAATGCTCAACTCTCTCCATATACGAGCGTTTCTAGTTTTTTTGCAATTTCAAACATAACTTGGTCTATTCACATCGTTTCCTTACGAAACGTTGAACGAAAGCTAAACTAGCAAGTCAGACTTCAAAGAACACTAAATAGAGTACAATGGTACAGATTGATGCTTTGGAATTGCTCAACTCTTTCCATAGATGATCGTCTCACGTTTTTGTGCCATTTCAAACATAACTTGATCTATTCACATCGTTACCTTACGACACATTGAACGAAGGCTAAACTAGTATGTCAGACTTCTAAGAATAGTAAATAGGATAGAACGGTACACATTGATGCTTTGGAATTGCTCAACTCTTTCCATAGGTGAGCGTTTTACGTTTTTAAGCCATTTCAATTATAACTTGGTCCACTCGCATCGTTACCTTACGAAACGTTGAACGAAACTTGAACTATCAAGCCAGACTTCTAAGAACACTAAATGGAGTACAACGGTCCACTTTGACGCTTTGGAATTGCTCAACTCTCGCCATAGACAAGCATTTCACATTTCTGAGCAATTCCAAACATAACTTGTTCTACTCGCATCGTTACGTTATGAAACGTTGAACGAAAGCTACACAAGCAAGTCAGACTTCTAAGAACAATAAATGGAGTACAATAGTAAACATTCATGCTCTGGAATTGCTCAACTCTCTCCATATACGAGCTTTTCTCCTTTTTGAGCAATTTCAAACATAACTTGGTCTATTCACATCGTTACCTTACGACACGTTGAACGAAAGCTAAACTAGCAAGTCAGTCTGCTAAGAACAGTAAATAGAGTACAACGGTACACATTGATGCTTTGGAATTGCTCAACTCTCTCCATAGATGAGTTTTACACGTTTTTGTGTCATTTCAATCATAACTTGGTCCACTCGCATCGTTACCTTACGAAACATTGAACGAAACCTAAAGTACCTTACGAGAGTTTCTAGTTTTTTTGCAATTTCAAACATAACTTGGTCTATTCGCATCGTTAACTTACGAAACGTTGAACGAAAGCTAAACTAGCAAGTCAGACTTCTAAGAACGCTAAACAGAGTACAATGGTGCAGATTGATGCTTTGTAATTGCTCAACTCTCTCCATAGATGACCGTCTCACGTTTTTGTGCCATTTCAATCATATCTTGGTCTATTCGCATCGTTACCTTACGACACATTGAACGAAGGCTAAACTAGCATGTCAGACTTCTAAGAACTGTAAATAGGGTACAACGGTACACATTGATGCTTTGGAATTGCTCAACTCTTTCCATAGATGAGCGTTCCAACTTTTTGTGCCATTTCAAATATAACTTGGTCCACTCGCATCATTACCTTACGAAACGTTGAACGAAACCTGAACTATCAAGTCAGACTTCTAAGAACACTAAATAGAGTACAACGGTCCACTTTGACGCTTTGGAATTGCTCAACTCTCACCATAGACAAGCATTTCACATTTCTGAGCAATTCCAAACATAACTTGTTCTACTCGCATCGTTGCGTTATGAAACGTTGAACGAAACCTACATAAGCAAGTCAGACTTCTAAGAACAATAAATGGAGTACAACGGTACACATTGATGCTCTGGAATTGCTCAACTCTCTCTATATACGAGCGTTTCTCCTTTTTGTGCAATTTCAAACATAACTTAGTCTATTCCCATCGTTACCTTACGACACGTTGAACGAAAGCTAAACTAGCAAGTCAGACTACTAAGAACAGTAAATAGAGTACAACGGTACACATTGATGCTTTGGAATTGCTCAACTCTCTCCATAGATGAGTTTTTGACATTTTTGTGTTCAATCATAACTTGGTCCACTTGCATCGTTACCTTACGAAACATTGAACGAAACCTAAAGTACCAAGTCAGACTTCTAAGAACACTAAATGGAGTACAACGGTCCACCTTGATGCTTTGGAATTGTTCAACTCTCGCCATAGACAAGCATTTCACATTTATGAGCATTTCCAAACATAACTTGTTCTACTCGCATCGTTCCCTTACGAAAGGTTGAACGAAACCTAAACTAGCATGTCAGACTTCTAAGAACACTAAATAGAGGGCAACGATCCACTTTGACGCTTTGGAATTGCTCAACTCTCTCCATAGACAAGCATTTCACATGTCTGAGCAATACAAAACATAACTTGTTCTACTCGCATCGTTAGGTTAAGAAACGTTGAGCATAAGCTACACTAGCAAGCCAGACTTCTCAGAACACTAAATGTAGTACAATAGTACACATTGATGCTTGGGAAATGCTCAACTCTCTCCATATACGAGCGTTTCTAGTTTTTTTGCAATTTCAAACATAACTTGGTCTATTCGCATCGTTACCTTACGAAACGTTGAATGAAAGCTAAACTAGCAAGTCAGACTTCTAAGAACGCTAAATAGAGTACAATGGTGCAGATTGATGCTTTGTAATTGCTCAACTCTCTCCATAGATGACCGTCTCACGTTTTTGTGCCATTTCAAACATAGCTTGGTCTATTCGCATCGTTACCCTACGACACATTGAACGAAGGCTAAACTAGCATGTCAGACTTCTAAGAACAGTAAATAGGGTACAACGGTACACATTGATGCTTTGGAATTGCTCAACTCTTTCCATAAATGAGCGTTTCACTTTTTGTGCCATTTCAAATATAACTTGGTCCACTCGCATCGTTACCTTACGAAACGTTGAACGAAACCTGAACTATCAAGTCAGACTTCTAAGAACACTAAATGGAGTACAACGGTCCACTTTGACGTTTGGGAATTGTTCAACTCTCGCCATAGACAAGCATTTCACATTTCTAAGCAATTCCAAACATAACTTGTTCTACTCGCATCGTTACGTTATGAAACGTTGAACGAAAGCTGCACAAGCAAGTCAGACTTCTGAGAACACTTAATGGAGTACGACGGTACACATTGATGCTTTGGAAATGCTCAACTCTCTCCATATACGAGCGTTTCTCGTTTTCGTGCAATTTCAAACATAACTTGGTCTATTCGCATCGTTACCTTACGAAACATTGAACGAAAGCTAAACTAGCCTGTCAGCATTCTAAGAACACTAAATGGAGTACAATGGTACAGATTGATGCTTTGGAATCGCTCAACTCTCTCCATAGATGAGCGTTTCACATTTTGTGGCATTTCAAACATAACTTGGTCTATTCGCATCGTTACCTTACGACACGTTGAACGAAAGCTGAACTAGCAAGTCAGACTACTAAAAACAGTAAATAGAGTACAACGGTATACATTGATACTTTGGAATTGCTCAACTCTCTCCATAGATGAGCGTTTCATGTTTTTGTGCCATTTCAAACACAACCTGGTCCACTCGCATCATTACCTTCCAAAACGTTGAACAAAACCTAAACTAGCAAGCTAGACTTCTAAGAACACTAAATGGAATACAACAGTCCACTTTGATGCTTTGCAATTGCTCAACTATCGTCATAGACAAGCATTTCACATGTCTGAGCAATTCCGAACATGACTTGTTCTACTCACATCGTTACCTTACGAAACGTTGAATGAATGCTAAACTAGCAAGTCAGATTTCTAAGAACACTAACTAGAGGACAACGGTCCACTTTGACGCTGTGGAATTGCTCAACTCTTGCCGTAGACAAGCATTTTACATTTCTGAGCAATTCCAAACGTAACTTTTTCTACTTGCATCGTTACGTTATGAAACATTGAACGAAAGCTACACTAGCAAGTCAGACTTCTAAGAACACTTAATGGAGTACAACGGTACACATTGATGCTTTGGAAATGCTCAACTCTCTCCAAATAAAAGCGTTTCTCGTTTTTGTGCAATTTCAAACATAACTTGCTCTATTCGCATCGTTACCTTACGAAACATTGAACGAAAGCTAAACTAGCAAGTTAGACTTCTAAGAACAGTAAATAGAGTACAATGGTACAGATTGATGCTTTGGAATTGCTCAACTCTCTCCATAGATGACCGTTTCACGTTTTTGTGCCATTTCAAACATAACTTGGTCTATTCGTATCGTTCCCTTACGAAACATTGAACGAAAGCTAAACTAGTAAGTCAGACTTCTAAGAACACTAAATAGATTACAACAAAATACATTGATGATTTGGAATTGCTCAACTCTCTCCATAGATGAGCGTTTCACGTTTTTGTGCCATTTCAAACATAACTTGGTCTATTCGTATGGTTACCTTATGAAACGTTGGACGAAAGCTAAACTAGTAAGTCAGACATCTAAGAACACTAAATAGAGTACAATGGTATGGATTGATGCTTTGAAATTGCTCAACACTCTCCATAGATGACCGTTTCACGTTTTTGTGCCATGTTAAACATAACTTGGTCTATTTGTATCGTTACCTTACTAAACGTCGAACGAAAGCTAAACTAGTAACTCAGACTTTTAAGAACACTAAATAGATAACAACGAAATACATTGATGATTTGGAATTGCTCAACTCTCTCCATAGATGAGCGTTTCACGTTTTTGTGCCATTTGAAACATAACATGGTCCACTCGCATCGTTACCTTATGAAAGTTGAACGAAACGTAAACTAGCAAGTCAGACTTCTAAGAACACTAAATTGAGTACAAGGGTACACATTGATGCTTTGGAATTGCTCAACTCTCCCCATAGATGAGCATTTAACATTTTTGTGCCATTTCAAACATAACTTCGTCTATTCGTTTCGTTACCATACAAAACATTGAACGAAAGCTAAACTAGCAAGTCAGACTTCTGAGAACACTGAATAGAGGACAACGGTCCACTTTGACGCTTTGGAATTGCTCAACTCTCTCCATAGACAAGCATTTCACATTTCTGAGCAATTCCAAACATAACTTGTTCTACTAGCATAGTTACGTTATGAAACGTTGAACGAAAGCTAAACTAGCAAGACAGACTTCTAAGAACAATAAATGGAGTACAACGGCACACATTGATGCTTTGGAATTGCTCAATTCTCTCCATATACGAGCGCTTCTTTTTTTTTGTGCAATTTCAAACATAACTTGGTCTATTCGCATCGGTACCTTACGAAACGTTGAACGAAAGCTAAACTAGCAAGTCAGACTGCTAAGAACAATAAATAGAGTACAATGGTATAGATTGATGCTTTGGAATTGCTCAACTCTGTCTCTAAAAGAGCGTTTCACGTTTTTGGGCCATTTCTAACATAACTTGGTCTATTCATATCGTTACCTTACGAAACGTTAAACGAAAGCTAAGCTAGTAAGTCAGACTTCTAAGAACACTAGATAGAGTACAACGAAATACATTGATGCTTTGGAATTGTTCAACTCTCTCCATAGAGCGTTTCACGTTTTTTGTGCCATTTCAAACATAACTTGGTCCACTCCCATCGATACCTTACGAAACGTTGAACACAACCTAAACTGGTAAGTCAGACTTCTAAGACATTAAATAGAGCATAACGGTACACATTGATGCTTTGGAATTGCTCAACTCTCTCCATAGATAAGCGTTTCACGTTTTTGGGCCATTTCAAACATAACTTTGTCCACTCATATCGTTACCTTACGAAACGTTGAACGAAACCTAAGCTAGCAAGTCAGACTTCTAAGAACACTAAATGGAGTACAATGGTACACATTGATGCTTTGGAATTGCTCAACTCTCTCCATAGATGAGCGTTTCACGTTTTTGTGCCATTTTAAACATAACTTGGTCTATTCGCGTCGTTACCTTACGACACGTTGAACGAATACTCAACTAGCAATTCAGACTTTTAAGAACACTAAATAGAGTGCAACGGTACACGTTGATGCTTTGGAATTGCTCAACTCTCTCCATAGATGTGCGTTTCACGTTTTTGTGCCATTTCAAACATAACTTGGTCCACTCGTATCGTTACCTTACGAAACGTTGAACGAAACCTAAACTAGCAAGTCAGACATCTAAGAACACTAAATAGAGTACAACGGTACACATTGATGCTTTGGAATTGCTCAAATCTCTCCGTGGATGAGCGTGCCACGTTTTTGTGCCATTTCAAACATAACTAGGTCCACTCGCATCGTTACCTTACGAAACGTTGAATGAAATCTAAACTATCAAAATAGACTTCTAAGAACACTAAATAGAGTACAATGGTACACATTGATGCTTTGGAATTGCTCAACTCTCTCCATAGAAGAGCGTTTTTCATTTTTGTGCAATTTCAAAAATAACTTAGTCCACTCGCATCGTTACCTTACCTAACATTGAATGAAAGCTAAACTAGCAAGTCAGACTTCTAAGAACACTAAATGGAGGACAACGGTCCACTTTGACGCATTGGAATTCCTCAACTCTCGCCATAGACAAGCATTTCACATTTCTGAGCAATACTGAACATAACTTGTTCAACTCGCATCGTTACCATAGGAAACGTTGAGCAAAAGCTAAACTAGCGAGTCAGATTTCTAAGAACACTAAATGAAATACAATGGTACACATTGATACTTTGGAATTGCTCAACCATCTCCATAGATGAGCGTTTTTCATTTTTGTGTAATTTCAAACATAACTTGGTCCACTCGCATCGTTACCTTACCTAACATTGAATGAAAGCTAAACTAGCAAGTCAGACTTCTAAGAACACTAAATGGAGGACAACGGTCCACTTTGACGCGTTGGAATTGCTCAACTCTCGCCATAGACAAGCATTTCACATTTCTGAGTAATTCCGAACATAACTTGTTCAACTCGCATCGTTACCTTAGGAAACGTTGAGCAAAAGCTAAACTAGCGAGTCAGATTTCTAAGAACACTAAATAGAGGACAACGGTCCACTTTGACGCTTTGGAATTGCTCAACTTTCGCCATAGACAAACATTTCACATTTCTGAGCAATTCCAAACATAATTTGTTCTACTTGCATCGTTACGTCATGAAAAGTTGAACGAAAGCTACACTAGCAAGTTAGACTTCTAAGAACACTTAATGGAGTACAACGGTACACATTGATGCTTTGGAAATGCTCAACTCTCTCCATATACGAGCGTTTCTCGTTTTTGTGCAATTTCCAACTTAACTTGGTCTATTCGCCTCGTTACCTTACGAAACGTTGAACGAAAGCTAAACTAGTAAGTCAGACATCTAAGGAAATGCTCAACTCTCTCCATATACGAGCGTTTCTCGTTTTTGTGCAATTTCCAACTTAACTTGGTCTATTCGCCTCGTTACCTTACGAAACGTTGAACGAAAGCTAAACTAGTAAGTCAGACATCTAAGAACACTAAATAGAGTACAATGGTACAGATTGATGCTTTGGAATTGCTCAACTCTCTCCATATATGACCGTTTCACGTTTTTGTGCCATTTCAAACATAACTTGGTCTATTCGCATCGTTACCTTACGAAACGTTGAACGAAAGCTAAACAAGCAAGTCATACTTCTAAGAACACTAAATAGAGGACAACGGTCCACTTTGACGCTTTGCAATTGCCCAACTCTCGCCATAGACAAGCACTTCACATCTCTGAGCAATTCCAAACATAACATGTTCTACTCGGATCGTTACGTTACGAAACGTTGAACGAAAGCCAAACTAGCAAGTCAGACTGCTAAGAATAGTAAATAGAGTACAGCGGTATAAATTGATGCTTTGGAATTGCTCAACTCTCTCCATAGATGAGCGTTTCATGTTTTTGTGCCATTTCAAACACAACTTGGTCCACTCACATCATTACTTTACGAAACGTTGAACAAAACCTTAACTAGCAAGTTAGACTTCTAAGAACATTAAATGGAGTACAACGGTCCACTTTGACGCTTTGGAATAGCTCAACCCATAGACAAGCATTTCACATGTCTGAGCAATTCCGAACATAACTTGTTCTACTCACATCGTTACCTTGCGAAACGTTGAATGAATGCTAAACTAGCAAGTCAGATTTCTAAGAACACCAAATAGAGGACAACGGTCCACTTTGACGCTTTGGAATTGCTCAACTCTTGCCATAGACAAGCATTTCACATTTCTGAGCACTTCCAAACGTAACTTGTTCTACGCGCATCGTTACGTTATGAAACATTGAACGAAAGCACCACTAGCAAGTTAGACTTCTAAGAACACTTAATGGAGTACAACGGTACACATTGATGCTTTGGAAATGCTCAACTCTCTCCAAATACGAGTGTTTCTCATTTTTGTGCAATTTCAAACATAACTTGGTCTATTCGCATCGTTACCTTACGAAACATTGAACGAAAGCTAAACTAGCAAGTCAGACTTCTAAGAACACTAAATAGAGTACAATGGTACAGATTGATGCTTTGGAATTGCTCAACCCTCTCCATAGATGACCGTTTCACGTTTTTGTGCCATTTCAAACATAACTTGGTCTATTCGTATTGTTACCTTGCGAAACGTTGAACGAAAGCTAAACTAGTAAGTCAGACTTCTAAGAACACTAAATAGATTACAACGAAATACATTGATGATTTGGAATTGCTCAACTCTCTCCATAGATGACCATTTCACGTTTTTGTGCCATTTCAAACATAACTTGGTCTATTCATATCGTTACCGTACAAAACGTTGGACGAAAGCTAAACTAGTAAGTCAGACATCTAAGAACACTAAATAGAGTACAATGGTGCGGATTGATGCTTTGGAATTGCTCAACTCTCTCCATAGATGACCGTTTCACGTTTTTGTGCCATTTCAAACATAACTTGGTCTATTCGTATCGTTACCTTACTAAACGTTGCACGAAAGCTAAACTTGTAAGTCAGACTTGTAAGAACACTAAATAGATTTCAATGAAATACATTGATGATTTGGAATTTCTCAACTCTCTCCATAGATGAGTGTTTCACGTTTTTGTGCCATTTGAAACATAACTTGGTCCACCCGCATCGTTACCTTACGAAACGTTGAACGAAACCTGAACTAGCAAGTTAGACTTCTAAGAACACAAAATTGAGTACAACGGTACACATTGATGCTTTGGAATTGCTCAACTCTCCCCATAGATGAGCGTTTCACATTTTTGTGCCATTTCAAACATAACTTGGTCTATTCGCATCGTTACCTTACGAAACGTTGAACGAAAGCTAAACTAGCAAATCAGACTTCTAAGAACACCGTATAGAGGACAACGGTCCACTTTGACGCTTTGGAATTGCTCAACTCTCGCCATAGACAAACATTTCACATTTCTGAGCAATTCAAAACATAACTTGTTCTACTCGTATAGTTACATTACGAAACGTTGAATGAAAGCTAAACTACCAAGTCAGACTTCTAAGAACAATAAATGGAGTACAACGGTACATATTGATGCTCTGGAATTGCTCAACTCTCTCCCCATACGAACGTTTCTCCTTTTAGTACAATTTCAAACATAACTTGGTCTATTCGCATCGTTACCTTACGACACGTTGAACGAAAGCTAGACTAGCAAGTCAGACTGCTAAGAACAGTAAATAGAGTACAACGGTACAAATTGATGCTTTGGAATTGCTCAACTCTCTGCATAGATGAGCGTTTGACGTTTTTGTGCCATTTCAAACACAACTTGGTCCACTCGCATCATTACCTTACGAAACATTGAACAAAAGCTAAACTAGCAAGTTAGACTTCTATGAACACTAAATGGAGTACAACGGTCCACTTTGACGCTTTGGAATTACTCAACCCTCGTCATAGACAAGCATTTCACATTTCTGAGCAATTCCAAACGGAACTTGTTCTACTCGCATTGTTACGTTATGAAACGTTGAACGAAAGTGACACCAGCAAGTCAGACTTCTAAGAACACTTAATGGAGTACAACGGTATACATTGATGCTTTGGAAATGCTCAACTCTCTCCATATACGAGCGTTTCTCATTTTTTTGCAATTTCAAACATAACTTGGTCTATTCGCATCGTTACCTTATGAAATATTGAATGAAAGCGAAACTAGCAAGTCAAACTTCTAAGAATACTTAATGGAGTACAACGGTACACATTGATGCTTTGGAATTGCTCAACTCTCTCCATAGAAGAGCGTTTCTCATTTTTGTGCAATTTCAAACATAACTTGGTCCACTCGCATCGTTACCTTACGAAACGATGAACGAAACCTAAACTAGCAAGTCAGACTTCTCATAACACTAAATGGAGTACAATGGTATACATTGACGCTTTGGAACTGCTCAACTCTCTCTATAGAAGAGCGTTTCTCGTTTTTGTGCCATTTCAAATATAACTTGGTCTACTCGCATCGTTACCTTACGTAACGTGGAGCGAAACCTAAACTAGCAAGTCAGACTTCTAAGAACGCTAAATGGAGTACAACGATCAACTTTGACGCTTTGGAATTGCTCAACTCTCTCCATAGATAAGCGTTTCAAGTTTTTATGCCATTCCAAATATAACTTGGTCCACTCGCATCGTTACCTTACGAAACGTGGAACGAAGCCTAAACTAGCGAGTCAAACTTCTAAGAACAAGAAATGGAGTACAGCGGTCCACTTTAACGCTTTGGAATTGCTCAACTCTCTCCATATACGAGCGTTTCTCATTTTTTTGCAATTTCAAACATAACTTGGTCTATTCGCATCGTTACCTTATGAAACATTGAATGAAAGCAAAACTAGCAAGTCAGACTTCTAAGAATACTTAATGGAGTACAACGGTACACATTGATGCTTTGGAATTGCTCAACTCTCTCCATAGAAGAGCGTTTCTCATTTTTGTGCAATTTCAAACATAACTTGGTCCACTCGCATCGTTACTTTACGAAACGTTGAACGAAAGCTAAACTAGCAAGTCAGACTTTTACGAACACTAAATGGAGTACAATGGTACACATTGATGCTTTGGAATTGCTCAACTCTCTCCATAGAAGAGCGTTTCTCGTTTTTATGCAATTTTAAACATAACTTGGTCTAGTTGCATCGTTACCTTACGAAACGATGAACAAAACCTAAACTAGCAAGTCAGACTTCTCATAACACTAAATGGAGTACAATGGTATACATTGACGCTTTGGAACTGCTCAACTCTCTCTATAGAAGAGCGTTTCTCGTTTTTGTGCCATTTCAAATATAACTTGGTCTACTCGCATCGTTACCTTACGTAACGTGGAGCGAAACCTAAACTAGCAAGTCAGACTTCTAAGAACGCTAAATGGAGTACAACGATCAACTTTGACGCTTTGGAATTGCTCAACTCTCTCCATAGATAAGCGTTTCAAGTTTTTATGCCATTCCAAATATAACTTGGTCCACTCGCATCGTTACCTTACGAAACGTGGAACGAAACCTAAACTAGCGAGTCAAACTTCTAAGAACAAGAAATGGAGTACAGCGGTCCACTTTAACGCTTTGGAATTGCTCAACTCTCGCCATAGACAATCATTTCACATTTCTGAGCAATTCCAAACATAACTTGTTCTACTCGCATCGTTACGTTACGAAACGTTGAACAAAAGCTAAACTAGCAAGTCAGACTTCTAAGAACGCTAAAAAGAGTACAACGGTACACATTGATGCTTTGGAATTGCTCAACTCTTTCCATAGATGAGCGTTTCACGTTTTTGTGCCATTTCAAATAAAACTTGGTCCACTCGCATCCTTACCTTCCGAAAAGTGGAACGAAACCTAAACTAGCAAGTCAGACTTCTAAGAACACTAAATGGAGTACAACGATCAACTTTGACGCTTTGGAATTGCTCAACTCTCTCCATAGATAAGCGTTTCACGTTTTTGCGCCATTTCAAGCATAACTTGGTCCGCTCGCATCGTTACCTTACGAAGCGATGAACGAAACCTAAACTAGCAAGTCAGACTTCTAAGAACAGTAAATAGAGTACAACGGTACACATTGATGCTTTGGAATTGTTCAACTCTTTCCATAGATGAGCGTTTCAAGTTTTTGTGCCATTCCAAATAAAACTTGGTCCACTCTCATCGTTAGCTTACGAAACGTGGAACGAAACCTAAACTAGCGAGTCAGACTTCTAAGAACACTAAATGGAGTACAACGGTCCACTTTAACGCTTTGGAATTGCTCAACTCTCGCCATAGACAATCATTTCACATTTCTGAGCAATTCCAAACATAACTAGTTCTACTCGCATCGTTACGTTACGAAACGTTCAACGAAAGCTAAACTAGCAAGTCAGACTTCTAAGAACGCTAAAAAGAGTACAACGGTACACATTGATGCTTTGGAATTGCTCGACTCTCTCGATAGATAAGCGTTTCACGTTTTTGTACCATTTCAAGCATAACTTGGTCCACTCGCATCATTACCTTACAAAACGTTGAACGAAACCTAAACTAGCAAGTCAGACTTCTAAGAACAGTAAATAGAGTACAATGGTACACATTGATGCTTTGGAATTGCTCGACTCTTTCCATAGATGAGCGTTTCACGTTTTTGTGCCATTTCAAATATAACTTGGTCCAGTCACATCGTTACCTTACGAAAAGTGGAACGAAACCTAAACTAGCAAGTCAGACTTCTAGGAACACTAAATGGAGTACAACGTTCCACTTTGATGAGTTGGAATTGCTCAACTCTCGCCATAGACAAGCATTTCACATTTCTGGGCAATTCCAAACATAACTTGTTCACTCGCATCGTTACCTTACGAAACGTTGAACGAAAGCTAAACTAACAAGTCAGACTTTTAAGAACACTAATTAGAGGACAACAGTCCAGTTTGACGCATAGGAATTGCTCAACTCTCGCCATAGACAAGCATTTCATAATTTTCAGCAATTGCAAACATAACTTGTTCTACTCGCATCGGCACGTTATGAAACGTTGAACGAAAGTTACGCTAGCAAGTCAGACTTCTAAGAACACTAAATGGAGTACGACGGTACACATTGAAGCTTTGGAAATGCTCAACTCTCTCCATATACGAGCGTTTCTCGTTTTTGTGCAATTTCAAACATAGCTTGGTCTATTCGCATCGTTACCTTACGAAACGTTGAACGAAAGCAAAACTGACAAGTCAGACTTCTAATAACACTAAATAGTGTACAATGGTACAGATTGATGCTTTGGAATTGCTCAACTCTCTCTATATATGAGCGTTTCACATTTTTGGGCATTTCAAACATAACTTGGTGTATTCACATCGTTACCTTATGACACGTTGAATGAAAGCTGAACTAGCAAGTCAGACTTCGTTCAACAGTAAATAGAGTACAACGGTATACATTGATGCTCTGGAATTGCTCAACATTCTCTATAGATAAGCGTTTCATGTTTTTGTGCCATTTCAAACACAACTTGGTCCACTCGCATCATTACCTTATGAAACGTTTAAAAAAAACTAAACTAGCAAGTTAGACTCCTAAGAACACTAAATGGAGTACAACGGTCCACTTTGACGCTTTGGAATTGCTCAACTCTCTCCATAGACAAGCTTTTCACATTTCTGAGCAATTCCAAACATAACTTGTTCTACTCGCATCGTTACGTTATGAAACGTTGAACGAAAGCTACACTAGCAAGTCAGACTTCTAGGAACACTTAATGGATTACAACGGTACACATTGATGCTTTGGAAATGCTCAACTCTCTCCATATACGAGCATTTCTCGTTTTTGTATAATTTCAAACATAACTTGGTCTATTTGCATCGTTACCTTACGAAACATTGAACGAAAGTTAAACTAGCAAGTCAGACTTCTAAAAACACTAAATAGAGTACAATCGTACAGATTGATGCTTTGGAATTGCTCAACTCTCTCCATAGATGACCGTTTCACGTTTTTGTGCCATTTCAAACATAATTTGGTCTATTCGTATCGTTACCTTACGAAACGTTGAACGAAAGCTACACTAGCAAGTCAGACTTCTAAGAACACTTAATGGAGTACAACGGTACACATTGATGCTTTGGAAATGCTCAACTCTCTCCATATACGAGCATTTCTCGTTTTTATGCAATTTCAAACATAAGTTGGTCTATTCGCATCGTTACCTTACGAAACATTGAACGAAAGCTAAACAAGTAAGTCAGACTTCTAAGAACACTAAATAGATTACAACGAAATACATTGATGATTTGGAATTGCTCAACTCTCTCCATAGATGAGCGTTTCTTGTTTTTGTGCCATTCCAAACATAACTTGGTCTATTCATATCGTTACCTTACGAAACGTTGGACGAAAGCTAAACTAGTAAGTCAGACAGCTAAGAACACTGAATAGAGTACAATGGTACAGATTGATGCGTTGGAATTGCTCAACTCTCTCCATAGATGACCGTTTCACGTTTTTTGTGCCAATTAAAACATAACTTGGTCTATTCATATCGTTACCTTACGAAACGTTGGACGAAAGCTAAACTAGTAAGTCAGACATCTAAGAACACTAAATAGAGTACAATGGTACAGATTGATGCGTTGGAATTGCTCAACTCTCTCCATAGATGACCGTTTCACGTTTTTGTGCCATTTTAAACATAACTTGGTCTATTCGTATCGTTACCTTACGAAACATTGAACGAAAGCTAAACTAGTAAGTCAGACTTCTAAGAACACTAAAAAGATTACAACGAAATACGTTGATGATTTGGAATTGCTCAACTCTCTCCATGGATGAGCGTTTCACGTTTTTGTGTCATTTCAAACATAACTTGGTCCACTAGCATCGTTACCTTACGAAATGTTGAACGAAACCTAAACTAGCAAGCCAGACTCTAAGAACACTAAATTGAGTACAATGGTACACATTGATGCTTTGGAATTGGTCAACTCTCCCCATAGATGAGCGTTTCACATTTTTGGGCCATTTCAAACATAACTTGGTCTATTCGCATCGTTACCTTACGAAACATTGAACGAAAGCTAAACTAGAAAGTCAGACTTCTAAGAACACTAAATAGAGGACAACGGTCCACTTTCACACTTTGGAATTGCTCAACTCTAACCATTGACAAGCATTTCACATTTCTGAGCAATTCTAGACATAACTTGTTCTACTCGTATCGTTACGTTACGAAACGTTGAACGAAAGCTAAACTAGCAAGTCAGACTTCTAAGAACAATAAATGGAGTACAATGGTGCACATTGATGCTTTGGAATTGCTCAATTCTCTCCATATACGAGCGTTTCTTTTTTTTGTGCAATTTCAAACATAACTTGGTCTATTCGCATCGGTACCTTACGAAACGTTGAACGAAAGCTAAACTAGCAAGTCAGACTGCTAAGAACAATAAATAGAGTACAATGGTACAGATTCATGCTTTAGAATTGCTCAACTCTCGCTATAAATGAGTGTTTCTCATTTTTGTGCCATTTCAAACATAACTTGGTCTATTCGTATCGTTACCTTACGAAACGTTAAACGAAAGCTAAACTAGTAAGTCAGACTTCTAAGAACACTAGATAGAGTATAACGAAATACATTGATACTTTGGAATTGTTCAACTCTGTCCATAGAGCGTTTCACGTTTTTGTGCCATTTCAAACATAACTTGGTCCACTCGCATCGTTACCTTACGAAACGTTGAACGCAACCTGAACTAGCAAGTCAGACTTCTAAGACACTAAATAGAGTACAACGATACACATTGATGCTTTGGATTTGCTCAACTCTCTCCATCATTAAGCGTTTCACGATTTTGGGCCATTTCAAACATAACTTGGTCCACTCATATCGTTACCCTACAAAACGTTGAACGAAACCTAAACTAGCAAGTCAGACTTTTAAGAACACTAAATGGAGTACAATGGTACACATTGATGCTTTGCAATTGCTTAACTCGCTCCATAGATGAGCGTTTCACGTTTTTGTGCCATTTTAAACGTAACTTGGTCTATTCGCGTCGTTACCTTACGACACACTGAACGAAAGCTAAACTAGCAATTCAGACTTTTAAGAACACTAAATGGAGTGAAACGGTACACATTGATGCTTTGGAATTGTTGAACTCTCTCCATGGATGAGCGTTTCACCTTTTTTTGCCATTTCAAACATAACTTGGTCCACTCGTATCGTTCCCATACGAAACATTGAATGAAACCTAAACTAGCAAGTCAGACTTCTAAGAACACTAAATAGAGTACAACGGTACACATTGATGCTTTGGAATTGCTCAAATCTCTCCACGGATGAGCATTTCACGTTTTTGTGCCATCTCAAACATAACTTTTTCCACTCGCATCGTTACCTTACAAAACGTTGAATGAAACCTAAACTATCAACTTAGACTTCTAAGAACACTAAATGGAGTACAATGGTACACATTGATGCTTTGGAATTGCTCAACTCTCGCCATAGACAAGCTTTTCACATTTTTGAGCAATTCCAAACGTAACTTGTTCTACTCGCATCGTTACCTTACAAAACGTTGAACGAAAGCTAGACTAGCAAGCCAGATTTCTAAGAACACTAAATAGAGTACAATGGTATAGATTGATGCTTTGGAATTGCTCCACTCTCGCCATAGACAAGCTTTTCACATTTTTGAGCAATTCCAAACGTAACTTGTTCTACTCGCATCGTTACCTTACGAAACGTTGAACGAAAGCTAGACTAGCAAGCCAGATTTCTAAGAACACTAAATAGAGTACAATGGTATAGATTGATGCTTTGGAATTGCTGAACTCTCTCCATATATGAGCGTTTCACATTTTTGGGCATTTCAAACATAACTTGGTGTATTCGCATCGTTACCTTACGACACGTTGAACGAAAACTGAACTAGCAACTCAGACTTCGTTCAACAGTAAATAGAGTACAATGGTATACATTGATGCTTCGGAATTGCTCAACTCTCTCCATAGATGAGCGTTTCATGTTTTTGTGCCATTTCAAACACAACTTGGTCCACTCGCATCATTACCTTATGAAACGTTGAACAAAACCTAAACTAGCAAGTTAGACTTCTAAGAACACTAAATGTAGTACAACGGTCCACTTTGACGCTTTGGAATTGCTCAACTCTCGCCATAGACAAGCTTTTCACATTTCTGAGCAATTCCAAACATAACTTGTTCTACTCGTATCGTTACCTTACGAAACGTTGAACGAAAGCAAAACTAGGAAGTCAGATTTCTAAGAACACTAAATAGAGGACAACGGTCCACTTTGACGATTTGGAATTGCTCAACTCTCACCATAGACAAGCATTTCACATTTCTGAGCAATTCCAAACGTAACTTGTTCTACTCGCATCGTTACGTTATGAAATGTTGAACAAAAGCTACACTAGCAAGTCAGACTTCTAAGAACACTTAATGGAGTAGAACGGTACACATTGATGCTTTGGAAATGCTCAACTCTCTCCATATACGAGCATTTCTCTTTTTTGTGTAATTTCAAACATAACTTGGCCTATTCGCATCGTTACCTTACAAAACATTGAACGAAAGCTAAACTAGCAAGTCAGACTTATAAGAACACTAAAAAGATTACAACGAAATACGTTGATGATTTGGAATTGCTCAACTCTCTCCATGGATGAGCGTTTCACGTTTTTGTGCCATTTCAAACATAACTTGGTCCACTAGCATCGTTACCTTACGAAATGTTGAACGAAACCTAAACTAGCAAGCCAGACTCTAAGAACACTAAATTGAGTACAATGGTACACATTGATGCTTTGGAATTGGTCAACTCTCCCCATAGATGAGCGTTTCACATTTTTGGGCCATTTCAAACATAACTTGGTCTATTCGCATCGTTACCTTACGAAACGTTGAACGAAAGCTAAACTAGAAAGTCAGACTTCTAAGAACACTAAATAGAGGACAACGGTCCACTTTCACGCTTTGGAATTGCTCAACTCTCACCATTGACAAGCATTTCACATTTCTGAGCAATTCCAGACATAACTTGTTCTACTCGTATCGTTACGTTACGAAACGTTGAACGAAAGCTAAACTAGCAAGTCAGACTTCTAAGAACAATAAATGGAGTACAATGGTGCACATTGATGCTTTGGAATTGCTCAATTCTCTCCATATACGAGCGTTTCTTTTTTTTGTGCAATTTCAAACATAACTTGGTCTATTCGCATCGGTACCTTACGAAACGTTGAACGAAAGCTAAACTAGCAAGTCAGACTGCTAAGAACAATAAATAGAGTACAATGGTACAGATTCATGCTTTAGAATTGCTCAACTCTCGCTATAAATGAGTGTTTCTCATTTTTGTGCCATTTCAAACATAACTTGGTCTATTCGTATCGTTACCTTACGAAACGTTAAACGAAAGCTAAACTAGTAAGTCAGACTTCTAAGAACACTAGATAGAGTATAACGAAATACATTGATACTTTGGAATTGTTCAACTCTGTCCATAGAGCGTTTCACGTTTTTGTGCCATTTCAAACATAACTTGGTCCACTCGCATCGTTACCTTACGAAACGTTGAACGCAACCTGAACTAGCAAGTCAGACTTCTAAGACACTAAATAGAGTACAACGGTACACATTGATGCTTTGGATTTGCTCAACTCTCTCCATCATTAAGCGTTTCACGATTTTGGGCCATTTCAAACATAACTTGGTCCACTCATATCGTTACCCTACAAAACGTTGAACGAAACCTAAACTAGCAAGTCAGACTTTTAAGAACACTAAATGGAGTACAATGGTACACATTGATGCTTTGCAATTGCTTAACTCGCTCCATAGATGAGCGTTTCACGTTTTTGTGCCATTTTAAACGTAACTTGGTCTATTCGCGTCGTTACCTTACGACACACTGAACGAAAGCTAAACTAGCAATTCAGACTTTTAAGAACACTAAATGGAGTGAAACGGTACACATTGATGCTTTGGAATTGTTGAACTCTCTCCATGGATGAGCGTTTCACCTTTTTTTGCCATTTCAAACATAACTTGGTCCACTCGTATCGTTCCCATACGAAACATTGAATGAAACCTAAACTAGCAAGTCAGACTTCTAAGAACACTAAATAGAGTACAACGGTACACATTGATGCTTTGGAATTGCTCAAATCTCTCCACGGATGAGCATTTCACGTTTTTGTGCCATCTCAAACATAACTTTTTCCACTCGCATCGTTACCTTACAAAACGTTGAATGAAACCTAAACTATCAACTTAGACTTCTAAGAACACTAAATGGAGTACAATGGTACACATTGATGCTTTGGAATTGCTCAACTCTCGCCATAGACAAGCTTTTCACATTTTTGAGCAATTCCAAACGTAACTTGTTCTACTCGCATCGTTACCTTACAAAACGTTGAACGAAAGCTAGACTAGCAAGCCAGATTTCTAAGAACACTAAATAGAGTACAATGGTATAGATTGATGCTTTGGAATTGCTCCACTCTCGCCATAGACAAGCTTTTCACATTTTTGAGCAATTCCAAACGTAACTTGTTCTACTCGCATCGTTACCTTACGAAACGTTGAACGAAAGCTAGACTAGCAAGCCAGATTTCTAAGAACACTAAATAGAGTACAATGGTATAGATTGATGCTTTGGAATTGCTGAACTCTCTCCATATATGAGCGTTTCACATTTTTGGGCATTTCAAACATAACTTGGTGTATTCGCATCGTTACCTTACGACACGTTGAACGAAAACTGAACTAGCAACTCAGACTTCGTTCAACAGTAAATAGAGTACAATGGTATACATTGATGCTTCGGAATTGCTCAACTCTCTCCATAGATGAGCGTTTCATGTTTTTGTGCCATTTTAAACACAACTTGGTCCACTCGCATCATTACCTTATGAAACGTTGAACAAAACCTAAACTAGCAAGTTAGACTTCTAAGAACACTAAATGTAGTACAACGGTCCACTTTGACGCTTTGGAATTGCTCAACTCTCGCCATAGACAAGCTTTTCACATTTCTGAGCAATTCCAAACATAACTTGTTCTACTCGTATCGTTACCTTACGAAACGTTGAACGAAAGCAAAACTAGGAAGTCAGATTTCTAAGAACACTAAATAGAGGACAACGGTCCACTTTGACGATTTGGAATTGCTCAACTCTCACCATAGACAAGCATTTCACATTTCTGAGCAATTCCAAACGTAACTTGTTCTACTCGCATCGTTACGTTATGAAATGTTGAACAAAAGCTACACTAGCAAGTCAGACTTCTAAGAACACTTAATGGAGTAGAACGGTACACATTGATGCTTTGGAAATGCTCAACTCTCTCCATATACGAGCATTTCTCTTTTTTGTGTAATTTCAAACATAACTTGGCCTATTCGCATCGTTACCTTACAAAACATTGAACGAAAGCTAAACTAGCAAGTCAGACTTATAAGAACACTAAAAAGATTACAACGAAATACGTTGATGATTTGGAATTGCTCAACTCTCTCCATGGATGAGCGTTTCACGTTTTTGTGCCATTTCAAACATAACTTGGTCCACTAGCATCGTTACCTTACGAAATGTTGAACGAAACCTAAACTAGCAAGCCAGACTCTAAGAACACTAAATTGAGTACAATGGTACACATTGATGCTTTGGAATTGGTCAACTCTCCCCATAGATGAGCGTTTCACATTTTTGGGCCATTTCAAACATAACTTGGTCTATTCGCATCGTTACCTTACGAAACGTTGAACGAAAGCTAAACTAGAAAGTCAGACTTCTAAGAACACTAAATAGAGGACAACGGTCCACTTTCACGCTTTGGAATTGCTCAACTCTCACCATTGACAAGCATTTCACATTTCTGAGCAATTCCAGACATAACTTGTTCTACTCGTATCGTTACGTTACGAAACGTTGAACGAAAGCTAAACTAGCAAGTCAGACTTCTAAGAACAATAAATGGAGTACAATGGTGCACATTGATGCTTTGGAATTGCTCAATTCTCTCCATATACGAGCGTTTCTTTTTTTTGTGCAATTTCAAACATAACTTGGTCTATTCGCATCGGTACCTTACGAAACGTTGAACGAAAGCTAAACTAGCAAGTCAGACTGCTAAGAACAATAAATAGAGTACAATGGTACAGATTCATGCTTTAGAATTGCTCAACTCTCGCTATAAATGAGTGTTTCTCATTTTTGTGCCATTTCAAACATAACTTGGTCTATTCGTATCGTTACCTTACGAAACGTTAAACGAAAGCTAAACTAGTAAGTCAGACTTCTAAGAACACTAGATAGAGTATAACGAAATACATTGATACTTTGGAATTGTTCAACTCTGTCCATAGAGCGTTTCACGTTTTTGTGCCATTTCAAACATAACTTGGTCCACTCGCATCGTTACCTTACGAAATGTTGAACGCAACCTGAACTAGCAAGTCAGACTTCTAAGACACTAAATAGAGTACAACGGTACACATTGATGCTTTGGATTTGCTCAACTCTCTCCATCATTAAGCGTTTCACGATTTTGGGCCATTTCAAACATAACTTGGTCCACTCATATCGTTACCCTACAAAACGTTGAACGAAACCTAAACTAGCAAGTCAGACTTTTAAGAACACTAAATGGAGTACAATGGTACACATTGATGCTTTGCAATTGCTTAACTCGCTCCATAGATGAGCGTTTCACGTTTTTGTGCCATTTTAAACGTAACTTGGTCTATTCGCGTCGTTACCTTACGACACACTGAACGAAAGCTAAACTAGCAATTCAGACTTTTAAGAACACTAAATGGAGTGAAACGGTACACATTGATGCTTTGGAATTGTTGAACTCTCTCCATGGATGAGCGTTTCACCTTTTTTTGCCATTTCAAACATAACTTGGTCCACTCGTATCGTTCCCATACGAAACATTGAATGAAACCTAAACTAGCAAGTCAGACTTCTAAGAACACTAAATAGAGTACAACGGTACACATTGATGCTTTGGAATTGCTCAAATCTCTCCACGGATGAGCATTTCACGTTTTTGTGCCATCTCAAACATAACTTTTTCCACTCGCATCGTTACCTTACAAAACGTTGAATGAAACCTAAACTATCAACTTAGACTTCTAAGAACACTAAATGGAGTACAATGGTACACATTGATGCTTTGGAATTGCTCAACTCTCGCCATAGACAAGCTTTTCACATTTTTGAGCAATTCCAAACGTAACTTGTTCTACTCGCATCGTTACCTTACAAAACGTTGAACGAAAGCTAGACTAGCAAGCCAGATTTCTAAGAACACTAAATAGAGTACAATGGTATAGATTGATGCTTTGGAATTGCTCCACTCTCGCCATAGACAAGCTTTTCACATTTTTGAGCAATTCCAAACGTAACTTGTTCTACTCGCATCGTTACCTTACGAAACGTTGAACGAAAGCTAGACTAGCAAGCCAGATTTCTAAGAACACTAAATAGAGTACAATGGTATAGATTGATGCTTTGGAATTGCTGAACTCTCTCCATATATGAGCGTTTCACATTTTTGGGCATTTCAAACATAACTTGGTGTATTCGCATCGTTACCTTACGACACGTTGAACGAAAACTGAACTAGCAACTCAGACTTCGTTCAACAGTAAATAGAGTACAATGGTATACATTGATGCTTCGGAATTGCTCAACTCTCTCCATAGATGAGCGTTTCATGTTTTTGTGCCATTTCAAACACAACTTGGTCCACTCGCATCATTACCTTATGAAACGTTGAACAAAACCTAAACTAGCAAGTTAGACTTCTAAGAACACTAAATGTAGTACAACGGTCCACTTTGACGCTTTG
This sequence comes from Tripterygium wilfordii, assembly GCF_013401445.1. Lineage (NCBI taxonomy): Eukaryota > Viridiplantae > Streptophyta > Magnoliopsida > Celastrales > Celastraceae > Tripterygium > Tripterygium wilfordii. The sequence continues at coordinate 8,484,216 of NC_052248.1, forward strand.
GAATTGCTCAACTCTCGCCATAGACAAGCTTTTCACATTTCTGAGCAATTCCAAACATAACTTGTTCTACTCGTATCGTTACCTTACGAAACGTTGAACGAAAGCAAAACTAGGAAGTCAGATTTCTAAGAACACTAAATAGAGGACAACGGTCCACTTTGACGATTTGGAATTGCTCAACTCTCACCATAGACAAGCATTTCACATTTCTGAGCAATTCCAAACGTAACTTGTTGTACTCGCATCGTTACGTTATGAAATGTTGAACAAAAGCTACACTAGCAAGTCAGACTTCTAAGAACACTTAATGGAGTAGAACGGTACACATTGATGCTTTGGAAATGCTCAACTCTCTCCATATACGAGCATTTCTCTTTTTTGTGTAATTTCAAACATAACTTGGCCTATTCGCATCGTTACCTTACAAAACATTGAACGAAAGCTAAACTAGCAAGTCAGACTTATAAGAACACTAAATAGAGTACAATTGTGCATATTGATGCTTTGGAATTGCTCAACTCTCTCCATAGATGACCGTTTCACGTTTTTGTGCCATTTCAAACATAATTTGGTCTATTCATATCGTTACCTTGCGAAATGTTGAACGAAAGCTAAACTAGTAAGTCAGACTTCTAAGAACACTAAATAGATTACAACGAAATACATTGATGATTTGGAATTGCTCAACTCTCTCCATAGATGAGCGTTTCTTGTTTTTGTGCCATTTCAAACATAACTAGGTCTATTCGGATCGTTACCTTACAAAACGTTGAATGAAAGCTAAACTAGTAAGTTAGACATCTAGGAACACTAAATAGAGCACAACGAAATACATTGATGCTTTGGAATTGCTCAACTCTCCATAGAAGAGCGTTTCACATTTTTGTGCCATTTCAAACATAACTTGGTTTATTCATATCGTTAACTTACGAAACGTTGGACGATAGCTAAACTAGTAAGTCAGACATCAAAGAACACTAAATAGAGTACAATGGTACAGATTGATGCGTTGGAATTGCTCAACTCTCTCCATAGACGACCGTTTCACATTTTTGTGTCATTTCAAACATAACTTGGTCCTCTCGCATCGTTACCTGACGAAATGTTGAACGAAACCTAAACTAGCAAGTCAGACTTCAAAGAACACTAAATTGAGTACAACGGTACACATTGATGCTTTGGAATTGCTCAACTCTCCCCATAGATGAGCGTTTCACATTTTTGTGCCATTTTAAACATAACTTGGTCTATTCGCATCGTTACCTTATGAAACGTTGAACGAAAGCTAAACTAGCAAGTCAGACTTCTAGGAACACTAAATAGAGGACAACGGTCCACTTTCACGCTTTGGAATTGCTCAACTCTCGCCACAGACAAGCATTTCGCATTTCTGAGCAATTCCAGACATAACTTGTTCTACTCGCATCGTTACGTTATGAAACGTTGAACGAAAGCTAAACTAGCAAGTCAGACTTCGAAGAACAATAAATGGAGTACAACGGCGCACATTGATGCTTTGGAATTGCTCAATTCTCTCCATATACGAGCGTTTCTTTTTTTTTTGTGCAATTTCAAACATAACTTGGTCTATTCGCATCGGTACCTGATGAAACGTTGATCGAAAGCTAAACTAGCAAGTCAGACAGCTTAGAACAATAAATAGAGTACAATGGTACAGATTGATGCTTTAGAATTGCTCAACTCTCTCTATAAATGAGCGTTTCACATTTTTATGCCATTTCAAACATAACTTGGTCTATTCGTATCGGTACCTTACAAAACGTTGAATGAAACCTAAACTATCAACTTAGACTTCTAAGAACACTAAATAGAGTACAATGGTACACATTGATGCTTTGGAATTGCTCAACTCTCGCCATAGACAAGCTTTTCACATTTCTGAGCAATTCCAAACATAACTTGTTTTACTCGCATCGTTACCTTACGAAACGTTGAACGAAAGCTAAACTAGCAAGTTAGATTTCTAAGAACACTAAATAGAGTACAATGGTACAGATTGATGCTTTGGAATTGCTCAACTCTTTCCATAGATGAGCGTTTCACATTTTTGTGGCATTTCAAACATAACTTGGTGTATTCACATCGTTACCTTACGACTCATTGAACGAAAGCTGAAATAGCAAGTCAGACTCCGTTCAACAGTAAATAGAGTACAACGGTATACATTGATGCTTTGGAATAGCTCAACTCTCTCCATAGATGAGCGTTTCATGTTTTTGTGCCATTTCAAACACGAGTTGGCCCATTCGCATCATTACCTTACGAAATGTTGAACAAAAACCTAAACTAGCAAGTTAGACTTCTAAGAACACTAAATGGAGTACAACGGTCCACTTTGACGCTTTGGAATTGCTTAACTCTCTCCATAGACAAGCTTTTCACATTTCTGGGCAATTCCAAACGTAACTTGTTCTACTCGTATCGTTACGTTATGAAACGTTGAACGAAAGCTACACTAGCATGTTAGACTTCTAAGAACTCTTAGTGGAGTACAACGGTACACAGTGATGCTTTGGAAATGCTCAACTCTCCCCATATACAAGCATTTCTCATTTTTGTGTAATTTGAAACATAAGTTGGTCTATTCGCATCGTTACCTTACGAAACATTGAACGAAAGCTAAACTAGCAAGTCAGACTTCTAAGAACAATAAATAGAGTACAATGGTACAGATTGATACTTTCGAATTGCTCAACTCTCTCCATAGATGACCGTTTGACATTTTTATGCCATTTCAAACAGAATTTGGTCTACTCGTATCGTTACCTTGCGAAATGTTGAACGAAAGCTAAACTAGTAAGTCAGAATTCTAAGAACACTAAATAGATTACAACGAAATACATTGATGATTTGGAATTGCTCAACTCTCTCCATAGATGAGCGTTTCTTATTTTTGTGCCATTTCAGACATAACTTGGTCTATTCGTATCGTTACCCTATGAAACGTTGAACGAAAGCGAACTAGTAAGTCAGACTTCTAGGAACACTAAATAGAGCACAACGAAATACATTGATGCTTTGAAATTGCTCAACTCTCTCCATAGATAAGCGTTTCACGTTTTTGTGCCATTTCAAACATAACTTGGTCTATTCGTATCGTTACCTTACGAAACGTTGGACGAAAGCTAAACTAGTAAGTCAGACATCTAAGAACACTAAATAGAGTACAATGGTACAGATTGATGCGTTGGAATTGCTCAACTCTCTCCATAGATGACCATTTCACGTCTTTGTGCTATTTGAAACATAACTTGGTCTATTCATATCGTTACCTTACGAAACGTTGAACGAAAGCTAAACTAGTAACTCATACTTCTAAGAACACTAAAAAGATTACAACGAAATACATTAATGATTTGGAATTGCTCAACTCTCTCCATGGATGAGCGTTTCACGTTTTGTACCATTTGAAACATAACTTGGTCCAATCGCATCGTTACCTTACGAAACGTTGAACGAAACATAAACTAGCAAGTTAGACTTCTAAGAACACTAAATTGAGTACAACGGTACACATTGATGCTTTGGAATTGCTCAACTCTCCCCATAGATGAGCGTTTCACATTTTTGTGCCATTTCAAACATAACTTGGTCTATTCGCATCGTTACCTTACCAAACGTTGAACGAAAGCTAAACTAGCAAGTCAGACATCTAAAAACACTAAATAGAGGACAACAGTCCACTTTCACACTTTGGAATTGCTTAACTCTCGCCATAGACAAGCATTTCACATTTCTGAGCAATTCTAGACATAATTTGTTCTACCCGCATCGTTACGTTACGAAACATTGAACGAAAGCTAAACTAGCAAGTCAGACTTCCAAGAACAATAAATGGAGTACAACGGTGCACATTGATGCTTTGGAATTGCTCAATTCTCTCAATGTACGAGCGTTTCTTTTTTTTGTGCAATTTCAAACATAACTTGGTCTATTCGCATCGGTACCTTACGAAACGTTGAACGAAAGCTAAACTAGCAAACCAGACTGCTAAGAACAATAAATAGAGTACAATGGTATAGATTGATGCTTTGGAATTGCTCAACTCTCTCTATAAATGAGCGTTTCACATTTTTGTGCCATTTCAAACATAACTTGGTCTATTCGTATCGTTATCTTACGAAACGTTAAACGAAAGCTAAACTAGTAAGTCAGACTTCTAAGAACACTAGATAGAGTACAACGAAATACATTGACGCTTTGGAATTGTTCAACTCTCTCCATAGAGCGTTTCACGTTTTGGTGCCATTTCAAACATAACTTGGTCCACTCGCATCGTTACCTTACGAAACGTTGAACGCAACCTAAACTAGCAAGTCAGACTGCTAAGACATTAAATAGAGTACAACGGTACACATTGATGCTTTAGAATTGCTCAACTCTCTCCATAGATGAGCGTTTCACGATTTTGGGCAATTTAAAACATAATTTGGTCCACTCATATCGTTACCCTACGAAACGTTGAACGAAACCTAAACTAGCAAGTCAGACCTCTAAGAACACTAAATGGAGTACAACGGTCCACTTTGATGCTTTGGAATTGCTCAACTCTAGCCATAGACAAGCTTTTCACATTTCAGAGCAATTCCGAACATAACTTGTTCTACTCGCATCGTCACCTTACGAAACGTAGAACCAAAGCTAAACTAGCAAGTCAGATTTCTAAGAACACTAAATAGAGGACAACGGTCCACTTTGACGCGTTGGAATTGCTCAACTCTCGCCATAGACAAGCATTTCACATTTCTGAACAATTCCAAACGGAACTTGTTCTACTCGCCTTGTTACGTTATGAAACGTTGAACGAAAGTTACACTAGCAAGTCAGACATCTAAGAACACTTAATGGAGTACAACGGTACACATTGATGCTTTGGAATTGCTCAACTCTCTCCATAGAAGAGCGTTTCTCGTTTTTGTGCAATTTCAAACATAACTTGGTCCACTCGCATCGTTACCTTACGAAACGTTGAACGAAAGCTAAACTACCAAGTCAGACTTCTACGAACACTAAATGGAGTACAATGCTACACATTGATGCTTTTCAATTGCTCAACTCTCTCCATAGATGAGCGTTTCACGTTTTTGCGCCATTTTAAACATAACTTGGTCTATTCGTACCATTACCTTACGACACGTTGAACGAAAGCTAAACTAGCAATTCAGACTTTTAAGAACACTAAATGGAGTGCAATGGTACACATTGATGCTTTGGAATTGCTCAACTCTCTCCATAGATGAGCGTTTCATGTTTTTGTGCCATTTCAAACATAACTTGGTCCACTCGCGTCGTTACCTTACGAAACGTTGAATGAAACCTAAAATATCAAGTTAGACTTCTAAGAACACTAAATGGAGTACAATGGTACACATTGATGGTTTGGAATTGCTCAACTCTTGCCATACATAAGCTTTTCACATTTCTGAGCAATTCCAAACATAACTTGTTCTACTCGCATCGTTACCTTATGAAACGTTGAACGATAGCTAAAGTAGCAAGTCAGATTTCTAAGAACAATAAATAGAGGACAACAGTCCACTTTGACGCTTTGGAATTGCTCAACTCTCGCCATAGACAAGCATTTCACATTTCTGAGCAATTCCAAACGTAACTTGTTCTACTCGCATCGTTACATTATGAAACGTTGAACGAAAGCTACACTAGCAAGTTAGACTTCTAAGAACACTTAATGGAGTACAACGGTACACATTGATGCTTTGGAAATGCTCAACTCTCTCCATATACGAGCATTTCTCTTTTTTGTGGAATTTCAAATATAACTTGGTCTATTCACATCGTTACCTTATGAAACATTGAACGAAAGCTAAACTCGCAAGTCAGACTTCTAAGAACACTAAATAGAGTACAATGGTATAGATTGATGCTTTGGAATTGCTCAACTCTCTCCATAGACGACCGTTTCACGTTTTTGTGCCATGTCAAACATAATTTGGTCTATTCGTATCGTTACGTTGCGAAATGTTGAACGAAAGCTAAACTAGTAAGTCAGACTTCTATGAACACTTAATAGATTACAACGAAATACATTGATGATTTGGAATTGCTCAACTCTCTCAATAGATGAGCGTTTCTTGTTTTTGTGCCATTTCAAACATAACTTGGTCTATTCGTATCGTTACCTTACGAAACGTTGAACGAAAGCTAAACTAGTAAGTCAAACTTCTAGGAACACTAAATAGAGCACAACGAAATACATTGATGCTTTGGAATTGCTCAACTCTCTCCATAGGTGAGTGTTTCATGTTTTTGTGCCATTTCAAACATAACTTGGTCTATTCGTATCGTTACCTTACGAAACATTGGACGAATGCTAAACTAGTAAGTCAGACATCTAAGAACACTAAATAGAGTACAATGGTACAGATTGATGGGTTGGAATTGGTCAACTCTCTCCATTGATGACCGTTTCACGTTTTTGTGCCATTTCAAACATAACTTGGTCTATTCGTATCATTTCCTTACGAAACGTGGAACGAAAGCTAAACTTGCAAGTCAGACTTCTAAGAACACAAAAAGATTACAATGAAATACATTGATGATTTGGAATTGCTCAACTCTCTCCATGGATGAGCGTTTCACGTTTTTGTGCCATTTGAAACATAACTTGGTACACTCCCCATAGATGAGCGTTTCATATTTTTGTGCCATTTCACACATAACTTGATCTATTCGCATCGTTACCTTACGAAACGTTGAACGAAAGCTAAACTAGCAAGTCAGACTTCTAAGAACACTAAATAGAGGACAACGGTCCACTTTCACGCTTTGGAATTGCTCAACTCTCGCCATAGACAAGCATTCTACATTTCTGAGCAATTCCAGACATAACTTATTCTACTCGCATCGTTACGTTATGAAACGTTGAACGAAAGCTAAACTAGCAAGTCAGACTTCTAAGAACAATAAATGGAGTACAACAGTGCACATTGATGCTTTGGAATTGCTCAATTCTCTCCATATACGAGCGTTTCTTTTTTTTGTGCAATTTCAAACATAACTTGGTCTATTCGCATCGGTACCTTACGAAACGTTGAAGGAAAGCTAAACTAGCAAGTCAGACTACTATGAACAATAAATAGAGTATAATGGCACAGATTGATGCTTTGGAATTGCTCAACTCTCTCTATAAATGAGCGTTTCACATTTTTGTGCCATTTCAAACATAACTTGGTCTATTTGTATCGTTACCTTCCGAAACGTTAAACGAAAGCTAAACTAGTAAGTAAGACTTCTAGGAACACTAAATAGAGCACAACGAAATACATTGATGCTTTGGAATTGCTCAGCTCTCTCCATAGGTGAGTGTTTCATGTTTTTGTGCCATTTCAAACATAACTTGGTCTATTCATATCGTTACCTTATGAAACATTGGACGAAAGCTAAACTAGTAAGTCAGACATCTAAGAACACTAAATAGAGTACAAAGGTACAGATTGATGGGTTGGAATTGGTCAACTCTCTCCATTGATGACCGTTTCACGTTTTTGTGCCATTTCAAACATAACTTGGTCTATTCGTATCGTTTCCTTACGAAACGTGGAACGAAAGCTAAACTAGTAAGTCAGACTTCTAACAACACTAAAAGATTACAACGAAATACATTGATGATGTGGAATTGCTCAACTCTCTCCATGGATGAGCGTTTCACGTTTTTGTGCCATTTGAAACATAACTTGGTACACTCCCCATATATGAGCGTTTCATATTTTTGTGCCATTTCACACATAACTTGATCTATTCGCATCGTTACCTTACGAAACGTTGAACGAAAGCTAAACTAGCAAGTCAGACTTCTAAGAACACTAAATAGAGGACAACGGTCCACTTTCACGCTTTGGAATTACTCAACTCTCGCCATAGACAAGCATTTCACATTTCTGAGCAATTCCAGACATAACTTGTTCTACTCGCATCGTTACGTTACGAAACGTTGAACGAAAGCTAAACTAGCAAGTCAGACTTCTAAGAACAATAAATGGAGTACAACAGTGCACATTGATGCTTTGGAATTGCTCAATTCTCTCCATATACGAGCGTTTCTTTTTTTTGTGCAATTTCAAACATAACTTGGTCTATTCGTATCGGTACCTTACGAAACGTTGAAGGAAAGCTAAACTAGCAAGTCAGACTGCTAAGAACAATAAATAGAGTATAATGACACAGATTGATGCTTTGGAATTGCTCAACTCTCTCTATAAATGAGCGTTTGACATTTTTGTGCCATTTCAAACATAACTTGGTCTATTTGTATCGTTACCTTCCGAAACGTTAAACGAAAGCTAAACTAGTAAGTCAGACTTCCCAGAACACTAGATAGAGTACAACGAAATACATTGATGTTTTGGAATTGCTCAACTCTCTCCATAGAGCGTTTCACGTTTCTGTGCCATTTCAAACGTAACTTGGTCCACTCGCATCGTTACCTTACGAAACGTTGAACGCAACCTAAACTAGCAAGTCAAACTTCTAAGACACTAAATAGAGTACAACGGTGCACATTGACGCTTTGGAATTGCTAAACTCTCTCCATAGATAAGCGTTTCACGATTTTGGGACATTTCAAACATAACTTGGTCCACTCATATCGTTACCCTACGAAACGTTGAACGAAACCTAAACTAGCAAGTCATACTTCTAAGAACACTAAATAGAGTACAACGGTACACATTGATGCTTTAGAATTGCTGGAATCTCTCCATGGATGAGCGTTTCACATTTTTGTGCTATCTCAAACATAACTTGGTCCACTCACATCGTTACCTTACGAAACGTTGAATGAAACCTAAACTATCAAGTTAGACTTCTAAGAACACTTAATGGAGTACAATGGTACACATTGATGTTTTGGAATTGCTCCAATCTCTCCATAGAAGAGCGTCTCTCGTTTTTGTGTAATTTCAAGCATAATTTGGTCCACTCGTATCGTTACCTTATGTAACGTTGAACGAAAGTTAAACTAGCAAGTCAGACTTCTAAGAACACTAAATGGAGCACAACGGTCCACTTTGACGCTTTGGAATTGCTCAACTCTCGCCATAGACAGGCATTTCACATTTCTGAGCAATTTTGAACACAACTTGTTCTACTCGCATCGTTACCTTAGGAAAAGTTGAGCGAAAGCTAAACTGGCGAGTCAGATTTCTAAGAACACTAAATAGAGGACAACGGTCCACTTTGACGCTTTGGAATTGCTTAACTCTCTCGATTGACAAGCATTTCACAATTTTGACCAATTTCAAACATTACTTGTTCTACTCGCATCGTTACGTCATGAAACGTTGAACGAAAGCTACACTAGCAAGTCAGACTTCTAAGAACACTTAATGGATTACAACGGTACACATTGATGCTTTGGAAATGCTCAACCCTCTCCATATACGAGCGTTTGTGATTTTTGTGCAATTTCAAACTTAACTTGGTCTATTCGCATCGTTACCTTACGAAACATTGAACGAAAGCTAAACTAGCAAGTCAGACTTGTAAGAACACTAAATAGAGTACAATGGTACAGATTGATGCTTTGGACTTGCAAAACACTCTCCATAGATGAGCGTTTCACGTTTTTGTGCCATTTCAATCATAACTTGGTCTATTCGTATCGTTACCTTGCGAAACGTTGAACGAAAGCTAAACTAGTAAGTGAGACTTCTAAGAACACTAAATAGATTACAACGAAATACATTGATGATTTGGAATTGCACAACTCTCTGCATAGATGAGCGTTTCACATTTTTGTGCCATTTGAAATATAACTTGGTCCACTCGCATCGTTACCTTACGAAACGTTGAACGAAACCTAAACTTGCAAGTCGGACTTCGAAGAACACTAAATTGAGTACAGCGGTACACATTGATGCTTTGGAATTGCTCAACTCTCCCCATAGATGAGCGTTTCACATTTTTGTGCCATTTCAAACATAACTTGGTCTATTCGCATCGTTACATTACGAAACATTGAACGAAAGCTAAACTAGCAAGTCATACTTCTAAGAACACTAAATAGAGGACAATGGTCCACTTTGACGCTTTGGAGTTGCTCAACTCGCGCCATAGAGAAGCATTTCACATGTCTGAGCAATTTCAAACATAACTTCTTCTACTCGAATCATTACGTTACGAAACGTTGAACGAAAGCTAAACTAGCAAGTCAAACTGCTAAGAACAATAAATGGAGTACAACAGTACACATTGATGCTTTGGAATGGCTCAATTCTCTCCATATACGAGCGTTTCTTGTTTTTGTGCAATTTCAAACATAACTTAGTCTATTCGCATCGGTACCTTACGAAACGTTGAACGAAAGCTAAACTAGCAAGTCAGACTGCTAAGAACAATAAATAGAGTACAATGGTACAGATTGCTGCCTTGGAATTGCTCAACTCTCTCCATAAATGAGCGTTTCACGTTTTTGTGCCATTTCAAACATAACTTGGTATATTCGTATCGTTACCTTACGAAACGTTAAACGAAAGCTAAGCTGGTAAGTCAGACTTCTAAGAACACTAAATAGAGTACAACGAAATACATTGATGCTTTGGAATTGTTAAACTATTACCATAGAGCGTTTGACGTTTTTGTGCCATTTCAAACATAACTTGGTCCACTCGCATCGTTACCTTACGAAACGTTGACCGCAACCTAAACTAGCAAGTCAGACTTCTAAGAACACTAAATAGAGTACAATGGTACACCTTGATGCTTTGGAATTGCTCAACTCTCTCCATAGATAAGCGTTTCATGTTTTTGTGCCATTTCAAGCAAAACTTCGTCGACTCGCATCGTTACCTTACGAAACGTTGAACGAAACCTAAACTAGCGAGTCAGACTTCTAAGAACACTACATGGAGTACAATAGTTCACATTGATGCTTTGGAATTGCTTTACTCTCTCCATAGATGAGCGTTTCACGTTTTTGTGCCATTTCAAACATAACTTGGTCTCTTCGCGTCGTTAACTTACGACACGTTGAACGAAAGCTAAACTAGCAATTCAGACTTTTCAGAACACTAAATGGAGTGCAACGGCACACATTGATGCTTTGGAATTTCTCAACTCTCTCCATAGATGAGCGTTTCACGTTTTTGTGCCATTTACAACATAACTTGGTCCACTCGTATCGTTACCTTATGAAACGTTGAACGAAACCTAAACTAGCAAGTCAGACATCTAAGAACACTAAATAGAGTACCTCGGTACACATTGATGTTTTGGAATTGCTCAAATTTCTCCATGGATGAGCGTTTCACATTTTTTTGCCATTTCAAACATAACTTGGTCCACTCACATTGTTACCTTACGAAACATTGAACGAAACCTAAACTAGCAAGTTAGACTGCTAAGAACACTAAATGGAGTACAATGGTACACATTGATGCTTCGGAATTGCTCAACTCTCTCCATAGAAGAGCATTTCTCGTTTTTGTGCAATTTCAAACATCACTTGGTCTAGTCGCATCGTTACCTTACGGAACATTGAACGAAAGCTAAACTAGCAAGTCAGACTTCTAAGAACACTAAATGGAGTGCAATGGTACACATTGATGCTTTGGAATTGCTCAACTCTCTCCATAGATGATCGTTTCACGTTTTTATGCCATTGCAAACATTAACTTGGTCTTTTCGCATCGTTATCGTATAACACGTTGAACGAAAGCTATACTAGCAAGTCAGACTTTTAAGAGCACTAAATAGAAGACAACGGTCCAATTTGACACTTTTGAATTACTCAACTCTCGCCATAGACAATCATTTCACATTTCGGAGCAATTCCAAACATAACTTTTTCTACTCGCATCGTTACGTTACGAAACGTTGAATGAAAACTAAACTAGCAAGTCAAATTTCTAAGAACAATAAATAGAGTACAATGGTACACATTGATGCTTTGCAATTGCTCGACTCTCTCCATAGATAAGCGTTTCACATTTTTGTGCCATTTCAAACATAACTTGGTCCACTCGCATCGTTACCTTATGAAACGTTGAACGAAACCTAAACTAGCAAGTCAGACTTCTAAGAACACTAAATGGAGTACAATGGTACACATTGATGCTTTGGAATTGCTCAACTCTCTCCAAAGATGAGCGTTTCACGTTTTTGTGCCATTTCAAACATAACTTCGTCTATTCGCATCGTTACCTTATGAAACGTTGAACGAAACCTAAACTAGCACGTCAAACTTCTAAAAACACTAAATGGAGTACAATGGTACACATTGATGCTTTGGAATTGCTCAACTCTCTCCATAGAAGAGCGTTTCTCCTTTTTGTGCTATTTCAAACATAACTTGGTCTATTCGCATCGTTACGTCACGAAACATTGAACGAAAGCTAAACTAGAAAGTAAGACTTCTAAGAACAGTAAATAGAGTACAACATTACACATTGATGCTTTGGAATTGCTCAGCTCTCTCCGTAGAGCAGCGTTTCACGTTTTTGTGCCATTTCAAACGTAACTTGGTCTATTCGCATCGTTACCTTACGAAACGTTGAACGAAAGCTAAACTAGCAAGTCAGACTTCTAAGAACACTAAATAGAGGACAACCGTCCACTTTGAAGCTTTGGAATTGCTCAACTCCCGCCATAGACAAGCATTATACATTTTTGAGCAATTCCAAACATAATTTGTTCTATTCACATCTTTACTTGACGAAACGTTCTATGGAAGCTAAACTAGCAAGTTAGACTTCTAAAAACACTAAATAGAGTAGAACCGTACACATTGATGCTTTGTAATTCCTCAACTCTCTCCATAGATGACCGTTTCATGTTTTTGTGCCATTTCGAACATAACTTGGTCTACTCGCATCGTTACCTTACGAAATGTTGAATAAAAGCTAAGCTAGTAAGTCAGAATTCTAAGAACACTAAATAGAGTACAACGGCGCACATTGATGCTTTGGAGTTGGTCAATCCTCTCCATATACGAGCGTTTCTCCTTTTTGTACAAGTTCAAACATAGGTTGGTCTATTTGCATCGCTACGTTATGAAACGATGAACGAAAGCTAAACTAGCAAGTCAGACTTTTAAGAACACTAAATAGAGTACAATGGTACACGTTGATGCTTTGGAATTGCTCAACTCTCTCCGTAAATGAGCGTTTCACGTTTTTGTGCCATTTCAAACATAACTTGGTCCACTCGCATCGTTACCTTACGAAACATTGAGCGAAAGCTAAACTAGCAAGTCAGACTTCTAAGAAGACTAAATGGAGTACAATGGTTACACATTGATGCTTTGGAATTGCTCAACTCTCTCCTTAGAAGAGCGTTTCTCATTTTTGTGTAATTTCAAACATAACATGGTCTAGTCGCATCGTTACCTTACGAAACGTTGAACGAAACCTACACTAGCAAGTCAGACTTCTAAGAACACTAAATGGAGTACAATGGTATACATTGATGCTTTGGAACTGCTCAACTCTCTCTATAGAAGAGCGTTTGTCATTTTTGTGCAATTTCAAACATAAATTGGTTTATTCACATCGTTACTTTACGAAACATTGAACGAAACCTAAACTAGCAAGTCAGACTTCTGAGAACACTAAATGGAGTACAATGGTACACATTGATGCTTTGGAATTGCTCAACTCTCTCCATAGAAGAGCATTTCTCATTTTTGTGCAATTTCAAACATAACTTGGCCTAGTTGCATCGTTACCTTACGGAACTTTGAACGAAAGCTAAACTAGCAAGTCAGACTTCTAGGAACACTAAATGGCGTGCAATGATACACATTGATGCTTTGGAATTGCTCAACTCTCTCCATTGATGATCATTTCACGTTTTTACGCCATTTCAAACATTAACTTGGTCTACTCGCAACGTTACCTTACGAGACGTTGAACGAAAGCTAAACAACCAAGTCAGACTTCTAAGAACACTAAATGGAGTACAATGGTACACATTGATGCTTTGGAATTGCTCGACTCTCTCCATAGATAAGCGTTTCACTTTTTTGTGCCATTTCAAGCATAAGTTGGACCACTCGCATCGTTACCTTACGAAACATTGAACGACAGCTAAACTAGCAAGTCAAACTTCTAAGGACACTAAATAGAGAGGAATGGTACACATTGATGCTTTGAAATTTCTCAACTCTCTCCATAGATGAGCATTTCACGTTTTTGTGCCATTTCAAACATAACTTGGTCCACTCAGATCATCATCTTATGAAACGTTGAACGAAACCTAAACTAGCAAGTCAGACTTCTAACAACACTAAATAGAGTAGAACAGTACACATTGATGCGTTGGAATTGCTCAACTCTCTGCAGAGAAGAGCGTTTCTCATTTTTGTGCAATTTCAAACATAACTTGGTTTATTCGCATCGTTACTTTACGAAACATTGAACGAAACCTAAACTAGCAAGTCAGACTTCTAAGAACACTAAATGGAGTAGAACGGTACACATTGATGCTTTGGAATTGCTAACTCTCTCCATAGATGAGCGTTTCACGTTTTTTGTGCCATTACAAACATAACTTGGTCTATTCCCATCGTTACCTTATGAAACGTTGAACAAAACCTAAACTAGCAAGTCAAACTTCTAAAAACACTAAATGGAGTACAATGGTACACATTGATGCTTTGGAATTGATCAACTCTCGCCATAGAGGAGCGTTTCACGTTTTTGTGCCATTTCAAACATAACCTGGTCTACGCGCATCGATACCTTACGAAACGTTGAACGAAAGCTAAACTAGCAAGTCAGACTTGTAAGAACACTAAATGGAGTACAACGGTGCACATTGATGCTTTGGAATATCTCAACTCTCTCCATAGATGAGCGTTTCACGTTTTTGTGCCATTTCAAACGTAACTTGGTCTATTCGCATCGTTGCCTTACGAAACGTTGAACGAAAGCTAAACTAGCAAGTCAGACTTCTAAGAACACTAAATAGAGGAAAACCGTCCACTTTGAAGCTTTGGAATTGCTCAACTCTCGCCATAGACAAGCATTATACATTTCTGAGCAATTCCAAACATAACTTGTTCTATTCACATCTTTACTTGACGAAACGTTCTATGGAAGCTAAACTAGCAAGTTAGACTTCTAAAAACACTAAATAGAGTATAACCGTACACATTGATACTTTGGAATTCCTCAACTCTCTCCATAGAGGAGCGTTTCATGTTTTTGTGCCATTTCAAACATAACTTGGTCTACTCGCATCGTTACCTTGACGAAATGTTGAATGAAAGCTAAGCTAGTAAGTTAGAATTCTAAGAACACTAAATAGAGTACAACGGCGCACATTGATGCTTTAGAGTTGGTCAACCCTCTCCATATACGAGCGTTTCTCCTTTTTGTACAAGTTCAAACTTAAGTTGGTCTATTTGCATCGGTACATTACGAAACGATGAACGAAAGCTAAATAGCAAGTCAGACTTCTAAGAACACTAAATAGAGTACAACGGCACACATTGTTGCTTTAGAATTTGTCAACCCTCTCCATGGAGGAGCATTTCACATTTTTCTGCCATTTCAAACGTAACTTGGTCTACTCGCATCGTTACCTTACGAAACGTTGAACGAAAGCTAAACTAGCAAGTCAGCCTTCTAAGAAAACAAAATGGAGTACAACGGTACACATTGATGATTTGCAATTGCTCACCTCTCTCAAAAGATGAGTGTTTCATGTTTTTGTGCCATTTCAAACATAACTTGGTCTACTCGAATCGTTACCTTTTGAAACGTTGAATGAAAGCTAAATTAGCAAGTCAGACTTCTAAGAACAGTAAATGGAGTAGAACGGTACACATTGATGCTTTGGAATTGCTCAACTCTCTCCGTAGATGAGCATTTCACGTTTTTGTGCCATTTCAAACATAACTTAGTCTATTCGCATCGTTTACTTACGAAACGTTGAAGGAAAGCTAAACGAGCAAGTCAGACTTCTACGAAGAATAAATAGAGGACAACGGTCCCCTTTGACACTCTTGAATTGCTCAACTCTCGCCAGAGACATGCATTTCACATTTATGAGCAATTCCAAACATAACTTGTTCTATTCGCATCATTACCTGACGAAACGTTCTACAGAAGCTAGACTAGCAAGTTAGACTTCTAAAAACACTAAATAGAGTTGAACGGTACACATTGATGCTTTGGAATTCCTCAACTCTCTCCACAGATTAGCGTTTCACGTTCTTGTGCCATTTCAAACATAACTTGCTCTATTGGCATCGTTACCTTACGAAACGTTGAATGAAAGCTAAACTAGCAAGTCAGACTTCTAATAAAACTAAATAGAGTACAACGACACACATTTATTCTTTCCAGTCGCACAACCCTTTCCATATACGAGCGTTTCTCCTTTTTGTACAATTTCAAACGTAACTTGGTCTATTCGCATCGGTACGTTACGAAACGATGAACGAAAGCTAAACTAGCAATTCAGACTTCTAAGAACACTAAATAGAGTACAATGGTACAGGTTGATGCTTTGGAATTTCTCAACTCTCTCCACAGAGGAGTGTTTTATGTTTTTATGCCATCTCAAACATAACTTGGTCTACTCGAATCGTTACCTTTTGAAACGTCGAATGAAAGCTCAACTAGCAAGTCAGACTTTGAAGAACACTAAATGGAGTAGAATGGTACACATTGACGCTTTGGAATTGCTCAACTTTCCCCGTAGATGAGCGTTTCATGTTTTTGTGCCATTTCAAACGTAACTTGGTCTATTCGCATCGTTACCTTATGAAACGTTGAACAAAGCCTAAACTAGCAAGTCAAACTTCTACAAACACTAAATGGAGTACAATGGTACACATTGATACTTTGGAATTGATCAACTCTCGCCATAGAGGAGCGTTTCACGTTTTTGTGCCATTTCAAACATAACTTGGTCTACGCACATCGATACCTTACGAAACGTTGAACGAAAGCTAAACTAGCAAGTCAGACTTGTAAGAACACTAAATGGAGTACAACGGTGCACATTGATGCTTTGGAATTGCTCAAGTCTCTCCATAGATGAGCGTTTCACGTTTTTGTGCCATTTCAAACGTAACTTGGTCTATTCGCATCGTTACCTTACGAAACGTTGAACGAAAGCTCAACTAGCAAGTCAGACTTCTAAGAACACTAAATAGAGGACAACCGTCCACTTTGAAGCTTTGGAATTGCTCAACTCTCGCCATAGACAAGCATTATACATTTCTGAGCAATTCCAAACATAGCTTGTTCTATTCACATCTTTACTTGACGAAACGTTCTATGGAAGCTAAACTAGCAAGTTAGACTTCTAAAAACACTAAATAGAGTATAACCGTACACATTGATGCTTTGGAATTCCTCTACTCTCTCCATAGATGAGCGTTTCATGTTTTTGTGCCATTTCAAACATAACTTGGTCTACTCGCATCGTTACCTTGACGAAATGTTGAATGAAAGCTAAGCTAGTAAGTTAGAATTCTAAAAACACTAAATAGAGTACAATGGCGCACATTGATGCTTTAGAGTTGGTTAACCCTCTCCATATACGAGCGTTTCTCCTTTTTGTACAAGTTCAAACATAAGTTGGTCTATTCGCATCGGTACGTTACGAAACGATGAACGAAAGCTAAACTAGCAAGTCAGACTTCTAAGAACACTAAATAGAGTACAACGGCACACATTGTTGCTTTAGAATTTGTCAACCCTCTCCATGGAGGAGCATTTCACGTTTTTCTGCCATTTCAAACGTAACTTGGTCTACTCGCATCGTTACCTTACGAAACGTTGAACGAAAGCTAAACTAGCAAGTCAGCCTTCTAAGAAAACAAAATGGAGTACAACGGTACACATTGATGATTTGCAATTGCTCACCTCTCTCCAAAGATGAGCGTTTCATGTTTTTGTGACATTTCAAACATAACTTGGTCTACGCGCATCGATACCTTACGAAACGTTGAACAAAAGCTAAACTAGCAAGTCAGACTTGTAAGAACACTAAATGGAGTACAACGGTGCACATTGATGCTTTGGAATTGCTCAACTCTCTCCATAGATAAGCGTTTCACGTTTTTGTGCCATTTCAAACGTAACTTGGTCTATTCGCATCGTTGCCTTACGAAACGTTGAACGAAAGCTAAACTAGCAAGTAAGACTTCTAAGGACACTAAATAGAGGAAAACCGTCCACTTTGAAGCTTTGGAATTGCTCAACTCTCGCCATAGACAAGCATTATACATTTCTGAGCAATTCCAAACATAACTTGTTCTATTCACATCTTTACTTGACGAAACGTTCTATGGAAGCTAAACTAGCAAGTTAGACTTATAAAAACACTAAATGGAGTATAACCGTACACATTGATGCTTTGGAATTCCTCAACTCTCACCATAGATGAGCGTTTCATGTTTTTGTGCCATTTCAAACATAACTTGGTCTACTCGCATCGTTACCTTGACGAAATGTTGAATGAAAGCTAAGCTAGTAAGTTAGAATTCTAAGAACACTAAATAGAGTACAACGGCGCACATTGATGCTTTAGAGTTGGTCAACCCTCTCCATATACGAGCGTTTCTCCTTTTTGTACAAGTTCAAACATAAGTTGGTCTATTCGCATCGGTACGTTACGAAACGATGAACGAAAGCTAAACTAGCAAGTCAGACTTCTAAGAACACTAAATAGAGTACAACGGCACACATTGTTGCTTTAGAATTTGCCAACCCTCTCCATGGAGGAGCATTTCACGTTTTTCTGCCATTTCAAACGTAACTTGGTCTACTCGCATCGTTACCTTACGAAACGTTGAACGAAAGCTAAACTAGCAAGTCAGCCTTCTAAGAAAACAAAATGGAGTACAACGGTACACATTGATGATTTGCAATTGCTCACCTCTCTCCAAAGATGAGCGTTTCATGTTTTTGTGACATTTCAAACATAACTTGGTCTACGCGCATCGATACCTTACGAAACGTTGAACGAAAGCTAAACTAGCAAGTCAGACTTGTAAGAACACTAAATGGAGTACAACGGTGCACATTGATGCTTTGGAATTGCTCAACTCTATCCATAGATGAGCGTTTCACGTTTTTGTGCCATTTCAAACGTAACTTGGTCTATTCGCATTGTTGCCGTACGAAACGTTGAACGAAAGCTAAACTAGCAATTCAGACTTCTAAGAACAGTAAATAGAGGACAACCGTCCACTTTGAAGCTTTGGAATTGCTCAACTCTCGCCATAGACAAGCATTATACATTTCTGAGCAATTCCAAACATAACTTGTTCTATTCACATCTTTACTTGACGAAACGTTCTATGGAAGCTAAACTAGCAAGTTAGACTTATATAGAGTATAACCGTACACATTGATGCTTTGGAATTCCTCAACTCTCACCATAGATGAGCGTTTCATGTTTTTGTGCCATTTCAAACATAACTTGGTCTACTCGCATCGTTACCTTGACGAAATGTTGAATGAAAGCTAAGCTAGTAAGTTAGAATTCTAAGAACACTAAATAGAGTACAACGGCGCACATTGATGCTTTAGAGTTGGTCAACCCTCTCCATATACGAGCGTTTCTCCTTTTTGTACAAGTTCAAACATAAGTTGGTCTATTCGCATCGGTACGTTACGAAACGATGAACGAAAGCTAAACTAGCAAGTCAGACTTCTAAGAACACTAAATAGAGTACAACGGCACACATTGTTGCTTTAGAATTTGCCAACCCTCTCCATGGAGGAGCATTTCACGTTTTTCTGCCATTTCAAACGTAACTTGGTCTACTCGCATCGTTACCTTACGAAACGTTGAACGAAAGCTAAACTAGCAAGTCAGCCTTCTAAGAAAATAAAATGGAGTACAACGGTACACATTGATGATTTGCAATTGCTCACCTCTCTCCAAAGATGAGCGTTTCATGTTTTTGTGTCATTTCAAACATAACTTGGTCTACGCGCATCGATACCTTACGAAACGTTGAACGAAAGCTAAACTAGCAAGTCAGACTTGTAAGAACACTCAATGGAGTACAACGGTGCACATTGATGCTTTGGAATTGCTCAACTCTATCCATAGATGAGCGTTTCACGTTTTTGTGCCATTTCAAACGTAACTTGGTCTATTCGCATCGTTGCCTTACGAAACGTTGAACGAAAGCTAAACTAGCAAGTCAGACTTCTAAGAACACTAAATAGAGGACAACCGTCCACTTTGAAGCTTTGGAATTGCTCAACTCTCGCCATAGACAAGCATTATACATTTCTGAGCAATTCCAAACATAACTTGTTCTATTCACATCTTTACTTGACGAAACGTTCTATGGAAGCTAAACTAGCAAGTTAGACTTCTAAAAACACTAAATAGAGTATAACCGTACACATTGATGCTTTGGAATTCCTCAACTCTCTCCATAGATGAGCGTTTCATGTTTTTGTGCCATTTCAAACATAACTTGGTCTACTCGCATCGTTACCTTGACGAAATGTTGAATGAAAGCTAAGCTAGTACGTTAGAATTCTAAGAACACTAAATAGAGTACAACGGCGCACATTGATGCTTTAGAGTTGGTCAACCCTCTCCATATACGAGCGTTTCTCCTTTTTGTACAAGTTCAAACATAAGTTGGTCTATTCGCATCGGTACGTTACGAAACGATGAACGAAAGCTAAACCAGCAAATCAGACTTCTAAGAACACTAAATAGAGTACAACGGCACACATTGTTGCTTTAGAATTTGTCAACCCTCTCCATGGAGGAGCATTTCACGTTTTTCTGCCATTTCAAACGTAACTTGGTCTACTCGCATCGTTACCTTATGAAACGTTGAACGAAAGCTAAACTAGCAAGTCAGCCTTCTAAGAAAACAAAATGGAGTACAACGATACACATTGATGATTTGCAATTGCTCACCTCTCTCCAAAGATGAGCGTTTCATGTTTTTGTGCCATTTCAAACATAACTTGGTCTACTCGAATCGTTACCTTTTGAAACGTTGAATGAAAGCCAAATTAGCAAGTCAGACTTCTACGAACAGTAAATGGAGTAGAACGGTACACATTGATGCTTTGGAATTGCTCAACTCTCTCCGTAGATGAGCATTTCATGTTTTTGTGCCATTTCAAACATAACTTAGTCTATTCGCATCGTTTACTTACGAAACGTTGAAGGAAAGCTAAACGAGCAAGTCAGACTTCTACGAAGAATAAATAGAGGACAACGGTCCCCTTTGACACTCTTGAATTGCTCAACTCTCGCCAGAGACACGCATTTCACATTTCTGAGCAATTCCAAACATAACTTGTTCTATTCGCATCATTACCTGACGAAACGTTCTACGGAAGCTAGACTAGCAAGTTAGACTTCTACAAACACTACATAGAGTAGAACGGTACACATTGATGCTTTGGAATTCCTCAACTCTCTCCACAGATTAGCGTTTCACGTTCTTGTGCCATTTCAAACATAACTCGCTCTATTGGCATCGTTACCTTACGAAACGTTGAATGAAAGCTAAACTAGCAAGTCAGACTTTTAAGAAAACTAAATAGAGTACAACAGCACACATTTATTCTTTCGAGTCGCACAACCCTTTCCATATACAAGCATTTCTCCTTTTTGTACAATTTCAAACGTAACTTGGTCTATTCACATCGGTACGTTATGAAACGGTGAACGAAAGCTAAACTAGAAATTCAGACTTCTAAAAACACTAAATAGAGTACAATGGTACAGGTTGATGCTTTGGAATTTCTCAACTCTCTCCACAGATGAGTGTTTTATGTTCTTATGCCATCTCAAACATAACTTGGTCTACTCGAATCGTTACCTTTTGAAACGTCGAATGAAAGCTCAACTAGCAAGTCAGACTTTGAAGAACACTAAATGGAGTAGAATGGTACACATTGACGCTTTGGAATTGCTCAACTTTCCCCGTAGATGAGCGTTTCATGTTTTTGTGCCATTTCAAACGTAACTTGGTCTATTCGCATCGTTACCTTATGAAACGTTGAACAAAACCTAAACTAGCAAGTCAAACTTCTAAAAACACTAAATGGAGTACAATGGGACACATTGATGCTTTGGAATTGATCAACTCTCGCCATAGAGGAGCGTTTCACGTTTTTGTGCCATTTCAAACATAACTTGGTCTACGCGCATCGATACCTTACGAAACGTTGAACGAAAGCTAAACTAGCAAGTCAGACTTGTAAGAACACTAAATGGAGTACAACGGTGCACATTGATGCTTTGGAATTGCTCAACTCTCTCCATAGATGGGCGTTTCATGTTTTTGTGCCATTTCAAACATAACTTGGTCTACTCGCATTGTTACCTTGACGAAATGTTGAATGAAAGCTAAGCTAGTACGTTAGAATTCTAAGAACACTAAATAGAGTACAACGGCGCACATTGATGCTTTAGAGTTGGTCAACCCTCTCCATATACGAGCGTTTCTCCTTTTTGTACAAGTTCAAACATAAGTTGGTCTATTCTCATTGGTACGTTACGAAACGATGAACGAAAGCTAAACTAGCAAGTCAGACTTCTAAGAACACTAAATAGAGTACAACGGCACACATTGTTGCTTTAGAATTTGTCAACCCTCTCCATGGAGGAGCATTTCACGTTTTTCTGCCATTTCAAACGTAACTTGGTCTACTCGCATCGTTACCTTACGAAACGTTGAACGAAAGCTAAATTAGCAAGTCAGCCTTCTAAGAAAACAAAATGGAGTACAACGGTACACATTGATGATTTGCAATTGCTCACCTCTCTCCAAAGATGAGCGTTTCATGTTTTTGTGCCATTTCAAACATAACTTGGTCTACTCGAATCGTTACCTTTTGAAACGTTGAATGAAAGCTAAATTAGCAAGTCAGACTTCTAAGAACAGTAAATGGAGTAGAACGGTACACATTGATGCTTTGGAATTGCTCAACTCTCTTCGTAGATGAGCATTTCACGTTTTTGTGCCATTTCAAACATAACTTAGTCTATTCGCATCGTTTACTTACGAAACGTTGAAGGAAAGCTAAACGAGCAAGTCAGACTTCTACGAAGAATAAATAGAGGACAACGGTCCCCTTTGACACTCTTGAATTGCTCAACTCTCGCCAGAGACAAGCATTTCACATTTCTGAGCAATTCCAAACATAACTTGTTCTATTCGCATCATTACCTGACGAAACGTTCTACGGAAGCTAGACTAGCAAGTTAGACTTCTAAAAACACTAAATAGAGTAGAACGGTACACATTGATGCTTTGGAATTCCTCAACTCTCTCCACAGATTAGCGTTTCACGTTCTTGTGCCATTTCAAACATAACTTGCTCTATTGGCATTGTTACCTTACGAAACGTTGAATGAAAGCTAAACTAGCAAGTCAGACTTCTAAGAAAACTAAATAGAGTACAACGACACACATTTATTCTTTCGAGTCGCACAACCCTTTCCATATATGAGCGTTTCTCCTTTTTGTACAATTTCAAACGTAACTTGGTCTATTCGCATCGGTACGTTACGAAACGATGAACGAAAGCTAAATTAGCAATTCAGACTTCTAAGAACACTAAATAGAGTACAATGGTACAGGTTGATGCTTTGGAATTTTTCTCAACTCTCTCCACAGAGGAGTGTTTTATGTTCTTATGCCATCTCAAACATAACTTGGTCTACTCGAATCGTTACCTTTTGAAACGTCGAATAAAAGCTCAACTAGCAAGTCAGACTTTGAAGAACACTAAATGGAGTAGAATGGTACACATTGACGCTTTGGAATTGCTCAACTTTCGCCGTAGATGAGCGTTTCATGTTTTTGTGCCATTTCAAACGTAACTTGGTCTATTCGCATCGTTACCTTATGAAACGTTGAACAAAACCTAAACTAGCAAGTCAAACTTCAAAAAACACTAAATGGAGTACAATGGCACACATTGATGCTTTGGAATTGATCAACTCTCGCCATAGAGGAGCGTTTGACGTTTCTGTGCCATTTCAAACATAACTTGGTCTACGCGCATCGATACCTTACGAAACGTTGAACGAAAGCTAAACTAGCAAGTCAGACTTGTAAGAACACTAAATGGAGTACAACGGTGCACATTGATGCTTTGGAATTGCTCAACTCTCTCCATAGATGAGCGTTTCATGTTTTTGTGCCATTTCAAACGTAACTTGGTCTATTCGCATCGTTACCTTATGAAACATTGAAGGAAAGCTAAACTAGCAAGTCAGACTTCTAAGAACACTAAATAGAGGACAACGGTCCACATTGACGCTCTTGAATTGCTCAACTCTCGCCATAGACAAGCATTTAACATTTCTGAGCAATTCCAAACATAACTTGTTCTATTCGCATCTTTACCTAACGAAACTTTCTATGGAAGCTAAACAAGCGAGTTAGACTTCTAAAAACACTAAATAGAGTAGAACGGTACACATTGATGCTTAGAAATTCCTCAACTCCCTCCATAGATGAGCGTTCCACGTTATTTTGTCATTTCAAACATAACTTGCTCTACTCGCATCATTACCTTACGAAACGTTGAACGAAAGCTAAACTAGCAAGTCAGACTTCTAAGAACACTAAATAGAGTACAACATTACACATTGATGCTTTGGAATTGCTCAACTCTCTCCATAGAGGAGCGTTTCACGTTTTTGTGCCATTTCAATCATAACATGGTCTACTCGCATCGTTACCTTACGAAATGTTGAATGAAAGCTAAGCTAGTAAGTCAGAATTCTAAGAACACTAAATAGAGTACAACGACGCACATTGATGCTTTGGAGTTGGTCAACCCTCTCCATAGTAGAGCGTTTCTCCTTTTTGTACAAGTTCAAACATAAGTTGGTCTATTCGCATCTGTACGTTACGAAACGATAAACTAGCAAGTCAGACTTCTAAAAACACTAAATAGAGTACAACGGTACACATTGTTGCTTTGGAATTTGTCAACCCTCTCCATGGAGGAACGTTTCACGTTTTTGTGCCATTTTAAACATAACTTGCTCTACTCGCATCGTTACCTTACGAAACATTGAACAAAAGCTAAACTAGGGAGTCAGCCTTCTAAGAACACCAAAATGGAGTACAACGGTACACATTGATGCTTTGCAATTGCTCAACTCTCTCCAAAGATGAGCGTTTCACGTTCTTGTGCCATTTCAAACATAACTTGCTCTATTCGCATCGTTACCTTACGTAACGTTGAATGAAAGCTAAACTAGCAAGTCAGACTTCTGAGAAAACTAAATAGAGTACAACGGCACACATTTATTCTTTCGAATTGCCCAACCCTTTCCATATACGAGCGTTTCTCCTTTTTGTACAATTACAAACGTAACTTGGTCTATTCACATCGGTACGTTACGAAACGATGAACGAAAGCTAAACTAGCAAGTCAGACTTCTAAGAACACTAAATAGAGTACAATGGTACAGATTGATGCTTTGGGATTTCTCAACTCTCTCCACAGAGGAGTGTTTTATGTTTTTGTGCCATTTCAAACATAACTTGGTCTACTCGAATCGTTACCTTTTGAAACGTCGAATGAAAGCTAAAGTAGCAAGTCAGACTTCTAAGAACACTAAATGGAGTAGAATGATACACATTGATGCTTTGGAATTGCTCAACTTTCTTCGTAGATGAGCGTTTCATGTTTTTGTACCATTTCAAACATAACTTGGTCTATTCGCATCGTTACCTTACCAAACATTGAAAGAAAGCTGAACTAGCAAGTAAGACTTCTAAATAGAGTATAACGGTCGACATTGACGCTCTTGAATAGCTCAACTCTCGCCATAGACATGCATTTCACGTTTCTGAGCAATTCCAAACATAACTTGTTCTATTCGCATCTTTACCTGACGAAACTTTCTATGGAAGCTAAACAAGTGAGTTAGACTTCCAAAAACAATAAATAGAGTAGAACGGTACACATTGATGCTTTGAAATTCCTCAACTCTCTCCATAGATGAGCGTTTCACGTTCTTGTGCCATTTCAAACATAACTTGCTCTACTCGCATCGTTACCGTATGAAACGATGAAAGAAAGCTAAACTAGCAAGTCAGACTTCTAAGAACACTAAATAGAGTGCAACATTACACATTGATGCTTTGGAAATGCTCAACTCTCTCCATAGAGGAGCGTTTCACGTTTTTATGCCATTTCAAACATAACTTGGTCTACTTGCATTGTTACCTTACGAAATGTTGAATGAAAGCTAAGCTAGTAAGTCAGAATTCTAAGAACACTAAATAGAGTACAATGGCGCACATTGATGCTTTGGAGTTGGTCAACGCTCTCCATATATGAGCGTTTCTCCTTTTTGTACAAGTTCAAACATAACTTGGTCTATTCGCATCGGTACGTTATGAAACGATGAACGAAAGCTAAACTAGCAAGTCAGACTTCTAAGAACACTTAACAGAGTACAATGGTACAAATTGTTGCTTTCATATTTGTCAACCCTCTCCATGAAGGGGCGTTTCATGTTTTTGTGCCATTTCAAACATAACTTGGTCTACTCGCATCGTTACCTTACGAAACGTTGAACGAAAGCTAAACTAGCAAGTCAGCCTTCTATGAACATGAAAATGGAGTACAATGGTACACATTGATGCTTTGCAATTGCTCAACTCTCTCCAAAGATGAGCGTTTCATGTTTTTGTGCTATTTCAAACATAACTTGGTCTACTCGAATCGTTACCTTTTGAAACGTTGAATGAAAGCTAAATTAGCGAGTCAAATTTCTAAGAACAGTAAATGGAGTAGAACGGTACACATTGATGCTTTGGAATTGCTCAACTCTCTCCGTAGATGAGCGTTTCACGTTTTTATGCCATTTCAAACATAACTTGGTCTATTCGCATCAATTACTTACGAAACGTTGAAGGAAAGCTAAACTAGCAAGTCATACTTCTATGAACAATAAATAGAGGAGAACGGTCCACTTTGACGCTCTTGAATTGTTCAACTCTCGCCATAGACAAGCATTTCACATTTCTGAGCAATTCCAAACATAACTTGTTCTATTCGCATCATTACCTGATGAAACATTCTATGGAAGCTAGACTAGCAAGTTAGACTTCTAAAAACACTAAATAGAGTAGAACGGTACACATTGATGCTTTGGAATTCCTCAACTCTCTCCACAGATGAGCGTTTCACATTCTTGTGCCATTTCAAACATAACTTGCTCTCTTCGCATCGTTACCTTACGAAACGTTGAATGAAATCTAAACTAGCAAGTCAAACTTCTAAGAAAATTAAATAGAGTACAACGGCACACATTTATTCTTTCGAGTTGCCCAACCCTTTCCATATACGAGAGTTTCTCCTTTTTGTGCTACTTCAAACATAACTTGGTCTATTCGCATCATTACGTTACGAAACGTTGAATGAAAGCTAAACTAGCAAGTCAGACTTCTAAGAAAACTAAATAGAGTACAATGGCACACATTTATTTTTTGGAGTTGCTCAACCCTCTCCATATACGAGCGTTTCTCCTTTTCGTGCTATTTCAAACATAACTTGGTCTATTCGCATCGTTACGTTATGAAACGTTGAATGAAAGCCAAATTAGCAAGTTAGACTTCTAAGAACACTAAATAGAGTACAACATTACACATTCATGCCTTGGAATTGCTCAACTCTCTCTATAGAGGCGCGTTTCACGTTTTTGTACCATTTCAAACATAACTTGGTCTACGCGCATCGATACCTTATGAAACATTGAATGAAAGCTAAACTAGCCAGTCAAACTTCTAAGAACACTAAATGGAGTACAATGGTACACATTGATGCTTTGGAATTGCTCAACTCTCTCCAAAGATGAGCGTTTCATGTTTTTGTGCCATTTCAAACATAACTTGGTCTACTCGAATCGTTGCCTTTTGAAACGTTGAATGAAAGTGAAACTAGCAAGTCAGACTTCTAAGAACACTAAATGGAGCACAACGATACACATTGATGCTTTGGAATTGCTCAACTCTCTCCGTAGATGAGCGTTTCACGTTTTTGTGCCATTTCAAACATAACTTGGTCTATTGACATCGTTACCATATGAAACATTGAAGGAAAGCTAAACTAGCATGTCAGACTTCTAAGAACACTAAATAGAGGACAACGGTCCACTTTGACGCTCTTGAATTGCTCAACTCTCTGCATAGAGAAGCATTTCACATTTCTGAGCAATTCCAAACATAACTTGTTCTATTCGCATCATTACCTGACGAAACGTTCTATGGAAGCTAAACTAGCAAGTTGGACTTCTAAAAACACTAAATAGAGTAGAACGGTACACATTGATACTTTGGAATTCCTCAACTCTCTCCATAGATGAGTGTTGCACGTTCTTGTGCCATTTCAAACATAACTTGCTCTACTCGCATCATTACCTTACGAAATGTTGAACGCAAGCTAAACTAGCAAGTCAGACTTCTAAGAAAACTAAATAGAGTACAACGGCACATATTTATTCTTTAGAGTTGCTCAACCCTCTCTATATACGAGCGTTTCTCCTTTTTGTGCTATTTCAAACATAACTTGGTCTATTCGCATCGTTACGTTATGAAACATTGAACGAAAGCTAAATTAGCAAGTCAGACTTCTAAGAACACTAAATAGAGTACAACATTACAAGTTGATGCGTTGGAATTGCTCAACTCTCACGATAGAGGCGCGTTTCACGTTTTTGTACCATTTCAAACATAGCTTGGTCTACGCGCATCGACACCTTATGAAATGTTGAACGAAAGCTAAACTAGCAAGTCAGACTTCTAAGAACACTAAATGGAGTACAATGTTACACATTGATGCTTTGGAATTGCTCAACTCTCTCCAAAGATGAGCGTTTCATGTTTTTCTACCATTTCAAACATAACTTGGTCTACTCGAATCGTTACCTTTTGAAACGTTGAATGAAAGCTAAACTAGCAAGTCAGACTTCTACGAACACTAAATGGAGTAGAACGATACACATTGATGCTTTAGAATTGCTTAACTCTCTCCGTAGATGAGCGTTTCACGTTTTTGTGCCATTCCAAACATAACTTGGTCTATTCACATCGTTACCATATGAAACATCAAAGGAAAGCTAAACTAGCATGTCAGACTTCTAAGAACACTAAATAGTGGACAACGGTCCACTTTGACGCTCTTGAATTGCTCAACTCTCGCCATAGAGAAGCATTTCACATTTCTGAGCAATTCCAAACATAACTTGTTCTATTCGCATCATTACCTGACGAAACGTTCGATGGAAGCTAAACTAGCAAGTTGGACTTCTAAAAACACTAAATAGAGTAGAACGGTACACATTGATGCTTTGGAATTCCTCAACTCTCTCCATAGATGAGCGTTTCACGTTCTTGTGCCATTTCAAACATAACTTGCTCTACTCACATCATTACCTTACGAAATATTGAACGAAAGCTAAACTAGCAAGTCAGACATCCAAGACAACTAAATAGAGTACAACGGCACATATTTATTCTTTGGAGTTGCTCAACCCTCTCCATATACGAGCGTTTCTCCTTTTTGTGCTATTTCAAACATAACTTGGTCTATTCGAATCGTTACGTTATGAAACGTTGAACGAAAGCTAAATTAGCAAGTCAGACTTCTAAGAACACTAAATAGAGTACAACATTAGACATTGATGCCTTGGAATTGCTCAACTCTCTCGATAGAGGCGCGTTTCACGTGTTTGTACCATTTCAAACATAACTTGGTCTACGCGCATGGATACCTTATGAAACGTTGAACGAAAGCTAAGCTAGCAAGTCAGACTTCTAAGAACACTAAATGGAGTACAATGGTATGCATTGATGCTTTGGAATTGCTCAACTCTCTCCAAAGATGAGCGTTTCATGTTTTTGTGCCATTTCAAACATAACTTGGTCTACTCGAATCGTTACCTTTTGAAACGTTGAATGAAAGCTAAACTAGCAAGTCAGACTTCTAAGAACACGAAATGGAGTACAATGGTACACATTGATGCTTTGGAATTTCTCAACTCTTTCCAAAGATGAGCGTTTCATGTTTTTGTGCCATTTCAAACATAACTTGGTCTACTCACATCGTTACCTTACGAAATGTTGAACGAAAGCTAAACTAGCAAGTAAAATTTCTAAGAACAGTAAATGGAGTAGAACAGTACACTTTGATGCTTTGGAATTGCTCAACTCTCTCCAAAGATGAGCGTTTCATGTTTTTATGCCATTTCAAACATAACTTGGTCTACTCGAATCATTACCTTTTGAAACGTTGAATGAAAGCTAAACTAGCAGGCGAGACTTCTAAGAACACTAAATGGAGTACAATGGCGCACATTGATGCTTTGGAATTGCTCAACTCTCTCCGTAGATGAGCGTTTCACGTTTTTGTGCCATTTCAAACATAACTTGGTCTATTCGCATCGTTACCATACGAAACATTGAAGGAAAGCTAAACTAGCATGTCAGACTTCTAAGAACACTAAATAGAGGACAACGGTCCACTTTGACGCTCTTGAATTGCTCAACTATCGCCATAGAGAAGCATTTCTCATTTCTGAGCAATTCCAAACATAACTTGTTCTATTTGCATCATTACCTGACGAAACGTTCTATGGAAGCTAAACTAGCAAGTTGGACTTGTAAAAACACTAAATAGAGTAGAACGGTACACATTGATGCTTTGAAATTCCTCAACTCTCTCCATAGATTAGCGTTTCACGTTCTTGTGCCATTTCAAACATAACTTGCTCTACTCGTATCATTACCTTACGAAATGTTGAACGAAAGCTAAACTAGCAAGTCAGACTTCTAAGACAACTAAATAGAGTACAACGGCACATATTTATTCTTTGGAGTTGCTCAACCCTCTCCATATATGAGCGTTTTTCCTTTTTGTGCTATTTCAAACATAACTTGGTCTATTCGCATCGTTACGTTATGAAACGTTGAACGAAAGCTAACTTAGCAAGTCAGACTTTTAAGAACACTAAATAGAGTACAACATTACACATTGATGCTTTGGAATTGCTCAACTCTCTCCATAGAGGCGCGTTTCACGTTTTTGTACCATTTGAAACATAACTTGGTCTACGCACATCGATACCTTATGAAACGTTGAACGAAATCTAAACTAACAAGTCAGGCTTCTAAGAACACTAAATGGAGTACAATGGTACACATTGATGCTTTGGAATTTCTCAACTCTTTCCAAAGATGAGCGTTTCATGTTTTTGTGCCATTTCAAACATAACTTGGTCTACTCGAATCGTTACCTTTTGAAACGTTGAATGAAAGCTAAACTAGCAAGTCAGACTTCTAAGAACACGAAATGGAGTACAATGGTACACATTGATGCTTTGGAATTTCTCAACTCTTTCCAAAGATGAGCGTTTCATGTTTTTGTGCCATTTCAAACATAACTTGGTCTACTCACATCGTTACCTTACGAAATGTTGAACGAAAGCTAAACTAGCAAGTAAAATTTCTAAGAACAGTAAATGGAGTAGAACAGTACACTTTGATGCTTTGGAATTGCTCAACTCTCTCCAAAGATGAGCGTTTCATGTTTTTATGCCATTTCAAACATAACTTGGTCTACTCGAATCATTACCTTTTGAAACGTTGAATGAAAGCTAAACTAGCAGGCAAGACTTCTAAGAACACTAAATGGAGTACAATGGCGCACATTGATGCTTTGGAATTGCTCAACTCTCTCCGTAGATGAGCGTTTCACGTTTTTGTGCCATTTCAAACATAACTTGGTCTATTCGCATCGTTACCATACGAAACATTGAAGGAAAGCTAAACTAGCATGTCAGACTTCTAAGAACACTAAATAGAGGACAACGGTCCACTTTGACGCTCTTGAATTGCTCAACTCTCGCCATAGAGAAGCATTTCACATTTCTGAGCAATTCCAAACATAACTTGTTCTATTCGCATCATTACCTGACGAAACGTTCTATGGAAGTTAAACTAGCAAGTTGGACTTCTAAAAACACTATATAGAGTAGAACGGTACACATTGAAGCTTTGGAATTCCTCAACTCTCTCCATAGATGAGCGTTTCAGGTTCTTGTGCCATTTCAAACATAACTTGCTCTACTCGTATCATTACCTTACAAAATGTTGAACGAAAGCTAAACTAGCAAGTCAGACTTCTAAGAAAACTAAATAGAGTACAACGGCACATATTTATTCTTTGGAGTTGCTCAACCCTCTCCATACACGAGCGTTTCTCCTTTTTGTGCTATTTCAAACATAACTTGGTCTATTCGCATCGTTACGTTATGAAACATTGAACGAAAGCTAAATTAGCAAGTCAGACTTCTAAGAACACTAAATAGAGTACAACATTACACGTTGATGGCTTGGAATTGCTCAACTCTCTCGATAGAGGCGCGTTTCACGTTTTTGTACCATTTCAAACATAACTTGGTCTATGCGCATCGATACCATATGAAACGTTGAACGAAAGCTAAACTAGCAAGTCAGACTTCTAAGAACACTAAATGGAGTACAATGTTACACATTGATGCTTTGGAATTGCTCAACTCTCTCCAAAGATGAGCGTTTCATGTTTTTCTGCCATTTCAAACATAACTTGGTCTACTCGAATCGTTACCTTTTGAAACGTTGAATGAAAGCTAAACTAGCAAGTCAGACTTCTACGAACACTAAATGGAGTAGAACGATACACATTGATGCTTTGGAATTGCTCAACTCTCTCCGTAGATGAGCGTTTCACGTTTTTGTGCCATTCCAAACATAACTTGGTCTATTCACATCGTTACCATATGAAACATCGAAGGAAAGCTAAACTAGCATGTCAGACTTTTAAGAACACTAAATAGTGGACAACGGTCCACTTTGACGCACTTGAATTGCTCAACTCTCGCCATAGAGAAGCATTTCACATTTCTGAGCAATTCCAAACATAACTTGTTCTATTCGCATCATTACCTGACGAAACGTTCCATGGAAGCTAAACTAGCAAGTTGGACTTCTAAAAACACTAAATAGAGTAGAACGGTACACATTGATGCTTTGGAATTCCTCAACTCTCTCCATAGATGAGCGTTTCACGTTCTTGTGCCATTTCAAACATAACTTGCTTTACTCACATCATTACCTTACGAAATATTGAACGAAAGCTAAACTAGCAAGTTAGACTTCTAAGACAACTAAATAGAGTACAACGGCACATATTTATTCTTTGGAGTTGCTCAACCCTCTCCATATACGAGCGTTTCCCCTTTTTGTGCTATTTCAAACATAACTTGGTCTATTCGCATCGTTACGTTATGAAACGTTGAACGAAAGCTAAATTAGCAAGTCAGACTTCTAAGACCACTAAATAGAGTACAACATTAGACATTGATGCCTTGGAATTGCTCAACTCTCTCGATAGAGGCGCGTTTCACGTGTTTGTACCATTACAAACATAACTTGGTCTACGCGCATCGATACCTTATGAAACGTTGAACGAAAGCTAAGCTAGCAAGTCAGACTTCTAAGAACACTAAATGGAGTACAACGGTACACATTAATGCTTTGGAATTGCTCAACTCTCTCCAAAGATGAGCGTTTCATGTTTTTGTGCCATTTCAAACATAACTTGGTCTACTCAAATCGTTACCTTTTGAAACCTTGAATGAAAGCTAAACTAGCAAGTCAGACTTCTAAGAACACTAAATGGAGTAGAACGGTACACATCGAAGCTTTGGAATTGCTCAGCTCTCTCCATAGATGAGCGTTTCACGTTCTTGTGCCATTTCAAACATAACTTGCTCTACTCGCATCGTTACCTTACAAAACGTTGAACGAAAGCTAAACTAGCAAGTCAGACTTCTATGAAAACTAAATAGAGTACAACTACAACGGCACATATTTATTCTTTGGAGTTGCTCAACCCTCTCCATATACGAGCATTTCTCTTTTTTGTGCTATTTCAAACATAACTTGGTCTATTCGCATCGTTACGTTATGAAACGCTGAACGAAAGCTAAATTTGCAAGTTAGACTTCTAAGAACACTAAATAGAGTACAACATTACACATCGATGCTTTGGAATTGCTCAACTCTCTCCATAGAGGAGCGTTTCAAAATTTTTTTCCATTTCAAACATAACTTCCTCTACACGTATCTACGAAACGTTGAACGAAAGCTAAACTAGCAAGTCAGACTTCTAAGAACACTAAATGGAGTACAACGGTACACATTGATGCTTTGGAATTGCTCAACTCTCTCCAAAGATGAGCGTTTCAGGTTTTTGTGCCATTTCCAACATAACTTGGTCTACTCGAATCGTTACCTTTAGAAACGTTGAATGAAAGCTACACTAGCAAGCCAAACTTTTAAGAACACTAAATGGAGTAGAACGGTACACATTGATGCTTTGGAATTGCTCAACTCTCTCTGTAGATGAGCGTTTCACATTTTTGTGCCATTTCAAACATAACTTGGTCTATTCACATCGTTACCTTACGAAACATTGAAGGAAAGCTAAACTAGCAAGTCAGACTTCCAAGAACACTAAATAGAGGACAACGGTCCACTTTGACGCTCTTGAATTGCTCAACTCTCGCCATAGACAAGCATTTCACATTTTTGCGCAATTCCAAACATAACTTCTTCTATTCGCATCTTTACCTGGCGAAACGTTCTATGAAAGCTAAACTAGCAAGTTAGACTTCTAAAAACACTAAATAGAGTAGAACGGTACACATTGATGCTTTGAAATTCCTCAACCCTCACCATAGATGAGCATTTCACGTTCTTGTGCCATTTCAAACATAACTTGCTCTACTCGCATCGTTACCTTACGAAATGTTGAACGAAAGCTAAACTAGCAAGTCAGACTTCTAAGAAAACTAAATAGAGTACAACATTACACATCGATGCTTTGGAATTGCTCAACTCTCTCCATAGAGGAGCGTTTCACGTTTTTTTGCCATTTCAACCACAACTTGGTCTACGCGCATCGATACCATACGAAACGTTGAACGAAAGCTAAACTGGCAAGTCAGACTTCTAAGAAAACTAAATAGAGTACAACATTACACATCGATGCTTTGGAATTTCTCAACTCTCTCCATAGAGGAGCGTTTCATGTTTTTTTGCCATTTCAAGCACAACTTGGTCTACGCGCATCGATACCAAACGAAACGTTGAACGAAAGCTAAACTAGCAAGTCAGACTTCAAAGAACACTAAATAGAGTAGAACGGTACACATTGATGCTTTGAAATTCCTCAACTCTCTCCATAGATGAGCGTTTCACGTTCTTGTGTCATTTTAAACATAACTTGCTCTACTCGCATCGTTACCTCACGAAACGTTGAACGAAATCTAAACTAGCAAGTCAGACTTCGAAGAAAACTAAATAGAGTACAACGGCACATATTTATTCTTTGGAGTTGCTCAACCCTCTCCATATATGAGCGTTTCTCCTTTTTGTGATTTTTCAAACATAACTTGGTCTATTCGCATGTTACGTTACGAAACGTTGAACGAAAGATAAATTAGGAAGTCAGACTTCTAAGAACACTAAATAGAGTACAACATTACATATCGATGCTTTGGAATTGCTCAACTCTCTCCATAGAGGAGCGTTTCACATTTTTTTGCCATTTCAAACACAACTTGGTCTACGCGCATCTATACCTTACGAAAGGTTGAACGAAAGCTAAACTAGCAAGTCAGACTTCTAAGAACACTAAATGGAGTACAATGGCACACATTAATGCTTTGGAATTGCTCAAGTCTCTCCACATACGAGCATTTCTCCTATTTGTACAAGTTCAAACATAAGTTGGTCTAGTCGCATCGGTACGTTACGAAATGATGAACGAAAGCTAAACTAGCAAGTCAGACTTTTAAGAACACTAAATAGAGTACAACCATACACATTGTTGCTTTGGAATTTGTCAACTTTCTCCATGGAGGAGCGTTTCACGTTTTTGTGCCATTACAAACATAACTTGGTCTACTAGCATTGTTACCTTACGAAATGTTGAACGAAAGCTAAACTAGGAAGTCAGCCTTCAAAGAACATCAAAATGGAGTGCAACGGTATAAATTAATGCGTTGCAATTGCTCAACTCTCTCCGTAGATGAGCGTTTCACGTTTTTGTGCCATTTCAAACATAACTTGGTCTATTCGCATCGTTTACTTACGAAACGTTAAAGGAAAGCTAAACTAGCAAGTCAGACTTCTAAGAACACTAAATAGAGTACAACGGTACACATTGATGCTTTGGAATTTTTCAACTCTCTCCACAGAGGAGTGTTTCACGTTTTTGTGCCATTTCAAACATAACTTGGTCTACTCGAATCGTTACCTTTTGAAACGTCGAATGAAAGCTAAACTAGCTAGTCAGACTTCTAACAACACTAAATAGAGTACAACGGTACATAATGATGCTTTGGAATTTCTCAACTCTCTCCACAGAGGAGTGTTTCACGTTTTTGTGCCATTTCAAACATAACTTGGTCTACTCGAATCTTTACCTTTTGAAACATCGAATGAAAGCTAAACTAGCAGGTCAGACTTCTAGGAACACTAAATGGAGTAGAATGGTACACATTGATACTTTGGAATTGCTCAACTTTCTCCGTAGATGAGCGTTTCACGTTTTTTTGCTATTTCAAACATAACTTGTTGTATTCGCATCGTTAACTTGGAAAACGTTGAAGGAAAGCTAAACTGGCAAGTCAGACTTCTAAGAACACTAAATAGAGTACAACGGTACACATTGATGTTTTGGAATTTCTCAACTCTCTCCACAGAGGAGTGTTCCACGTTTTAGTGCCATTTCAAACATAACTTGGTCTACTCGAATCGTTACCTTCTGAAACGTCGAATGAAAGCTAAACTAGCTAGTCAAACTTCTAACAACACTAAATAGAGTACAACGGTACACATTGATGCTTTGGAATTTCTCAACTCTCTCCACAGAGGAGTGTTTCACGTTTTTGTGCCATTTCAAACATAACTTGGTCTACTCGAATCGTTACCTTTTGAAACGTCGAATGAAAGCTAAACTAGCTAGTCAGACTTCTGACAACACTAAATGGAGTAGAATGGCACACATTGATACTTTGAAATTGCTCAACTTTCTCCATAGATGAGCGTTTCACGTTTTTTTGCCATTTCAAACATAACTTGTTCTATTCACATCGTTACCTTACGAAACGTTGAAGGAAAGCTAAAATGGCAAGTCAGACTTCTAAGAACACTAAATAGAGGACAACGGTCTACTTTGACACTCTTGAATTGGTCAACTCTCGCCATAGACAGGCATTCCACATTTCTGAGCAATTCCAAACATAACTTGTTCTATTCACATCTTCACTTGACGAAACGTTCTATTGAAGCTAAACTACTAAGTTAGACTTCTAAAAACACTAAATAGAGTAGGACGGTACACATTGATGCTTTAGAATTTCTCAACTCTCTTTATAGAGGAGCATTTCACGTTTTTGTGTCATTTCAAACATAACTTGGTCTACTCACATCGTTACCTTACGAAACGTTGAACGAAAGCTAAACTAGCAAGTAAAACTTCTAAGAATAGTAAATGGAGTAGAACAGTACACTTTGATGCTTTGGAATTGCTCAACTCTCTCCAAAGATGAGTGTTTCATGTTTTTGTGCCATTTCAAACATAACTTGGTCTACTGGAATCGTTACCTTTTGAAACGTTAAACGAAAGCTAAACTAGCAAATCAGACTTCTAAGAACACTAAATGGAGTACAACGGTACACATTCATGCCTTGCAATTGCTCAACTCTCTCCAAAGATGAGCGTTTCATGTTTTTGTGCCATTTCAAACATAACTTGGTCTACTCGAATCGTTAGCTTTTGAAACGTTGAATGAAAGCTAAATTAGCTAGTCAGACTTCTAAGAACAGTAAATGGAGTAGAACGGTACACATTGATGCTTTGGAATTGCTCAACTCTCTCCGTAGATGAGCGTTTCACGTTTTTGTGCCATTTCAAACATAACTTGGTCTACTCGAATTGTTACCATTAGAAACGTTGAATGAAAGCTAAACTAGCAAGTCAGACTTTTAAGAACACTAAATGGAGTAGAACGGTACACATTGATGCTTTAGAATTGCTCAACTCTCTCCGTAGATGAGCGTTTCACGTTTTTGTGCCATTTCAAACATAACTTGGTCTATTCGCATCGTTATCTCACGAAACATTGAAGGAAAGCTAAACTAGCAAGTCAGACTTCTAAGAACACTAAAAAGAGTACAACGGCACGCATTGATGCTTTGGAGTTGCTAAACCCTCTCCACATACGAGCATTTCTCCTTTTTGTACAAGTTCAAACATAAGTTGGTCTATTCGCATCGGTACGTTACGAAATGATGAACGAAAGCTAAACTAGCAAGTCAGACTTCTAAGAACACTAAATAGAGTACAACGGTACACATTGTTGCTTTGCAATTTGTCAACTCTCTCCATGGAGGAGCGTTTCACGTTTTTGTGCCATTACAAACATAACTTGGTCTACTCGCATCGTTACCTTACGAAACGTTGAACGAAAGCTAAACTAGCAAGTCAGCCTTCAAAGAACACCAAAATGGAGTCCAACGGTACAAATTAATGCATTGCAATTGCTCAACTCTCTCCGTAGATGAGCGTCTCACGTTTTTGTGCCATTTCAAACATAACTTGGTCTATTCGCATCGCTTACTTACGAAACGTTAAAGGAAAGCTAAACTAGCAAGTCAGACTTCTAAGAACACTAAATAGAGGACAACGGTCCACTTTGACGCTCTTGAATTGCTCACCTCTCACCATAGACAAGCATTTCACATTTTTGAACAATTCCAAACATAACTTGTTCTATTCGCATCTTTACCTGACGAAATGTTCTATGGAAGCTAAACTAGCAAGTTAGACTTCTAAAAACACTAAATAGAGTAGAACAGTACACATTGATGCTTTGGAATTCCTCAACTCTCTCCACAGATGAGCGTTTCACATTCTCGTGCCATTTCAAACGTAACTTGCTCTAATCGCATCGTTACCTTACGAAACGTTGAATGAAAGCTAAACTAGCAAGTCAGACTTCTAAGAAAACTAAATAGAGTACAACGGCACACATTTATTCTTTCGTGCTGCCCAACCCTTTCCATATACGATCGTTTCTCCTTTTTGTACAATTTCAAACGTAACTTGGTCTGTTCTCATCGGTATGTTACAAAACGATGAACGGAAGCTAATCTAGCAAGTCAGACTTCTAAGAACACTAAATAGAGTACAATGGTACACATTGATGCTTTGGAATTTCTCAACTCTCTCCACAGAGGAGTGTTTCACGTTTTTGTGCCATTTCAAACATAACTTGGTCTACTCGAATAGTTACCTTTTGAAAGGTCGAATGAAAGCTAAACTAGCAAGTCAGACTTCTAACAACACTGAATGGAGTAGAATGGTACACATTGATACTTTGGAATTGCTCAACTTTCTCCGTAGATGAGCGTTTCACGTTTTTTTGCCATTTCAAACATAACTTGTTGTATTCGCATCGTTACCTTATGAAACGTTGAAGGAAAGCTAAACTGGCAAGTCAGACTTCTAAGAACACTAAATAGAGTACAACGGTACACATTGATGCTTTGGAATTTCTCAACTCTATCCACAGAGGAGTGTTTCACGTTTTTCTGTCATAGACAAGCATTCCACATTTCAGAGCAATTCCAAACATAACTTGTTCTATTCACATCTTCACCTGACGAAACGTTCTATTGAAGCTAAACTAGTAAGTTAGACTTCTAAAAACACTAAATAGAGTAGAACGGTACACATTGATGCTTTAGAATTTCTCAACTCTCTCCATAGAGGAGCATTTCACGTTTTTGTGCCATTTCAAACATAACTTGGTCTACTCGCATCGTTACCTTTTGAAACATTAAACTAAAGCTAAACTAGCAAATCAGACTTCTAAGAACACTAAATGGAGTACAACGGTACACATTCATGCCTTGCAATTGCTCAACTCTCTCCAAAGATGAGCGTTTCACGTTTTTGTGCCATTTCAAACATAACTTGGTCTACTCGAAATGTTACCTTTTGCAACGTTGAATGATAGCTAAATTAGCTAGTCAAACTTCTAAGAACAGTAAATGGAGTAGAACGGTACACATTGATGCTTTGGAATTGCTCAACTCTCTCCGTAGATGAGCGTTTCACGTTTTTGTGCCATTCCAAACATAACTTGGTCTATTCGCATCGTTTACTTACGAAACGTTGAAGGAAAGCTAAACTAGCAAGTCAGACTTCTAAGAACACTAAATAGAGGACAACGGTCCACTTTGACGCTCTTGAATTGCACAACTCACGCCATAGACAAGCATTTCACATTTTTGAGCAATTCCAAACATAACTTGTTCTATTCGCATCTTTACCTGATGAAACGTTCTACGGAAGCTAAACTACCAAGTTAGACTTCTCAAAACACTAAATAGAGTAGAACGGTACACATTGATGCTTTGAAATTCCTCAACTCCCTCCATAGATGAGCGTTTCACGTTCTTGTGCCATTTCAAACATAACTTGCTCTATTCGAATGATTACCTTACAAAACATTGAATGAAAGCTAAACTAGCAAGTTAGACTTCTAAGAAAACTAAATAGAGTACAATGGCACACATTTATTCTTTCGAGTTGCCCAACCCTTTCCACATACAAGCGTTTCTCCTTTTATTAAAATTTCAAACATAACTTGGTCTATTCGCATCGGTAAGTGCCGAA
This sequence comes from Tripterygium wilfordii, assembly GCF_013401445.1. Taxonomy (NCBI): domain Eukaryota; kingdom Viridiplantae; phylum Streptophyta; class Magnoliopsida; order Celastrales; family Celastraceae; genus Tripterygium; species Tripterygium wilfordii. The sequence goes on from NC_052248.1 coordinate 8,524,973, forward strand.
ACGATGAACGAAAGCTAACCTAGCAAGTCAGACTTCTAAGAACACTAAATGGAGTAGAACAGTACACATTGATGCTTTGGAATTGTTCAACACTCTCTGTAGATGAGCGTTTCACGTTTTTTTGCCATTTCAAACATAACTTGGTCTATTCGCATCGTTACCTTACGAAACGTTGAACGAAAGCTAAACTAGCAAGTCAAACTTCAAAGAACACTAAATGGAGTACAACGGTACACATTGATGCTTTGGAATTGCTCAACTCTCTTCGTAGATGAGCGTTTCACGTTTTTGTGCCATTTCAAACATAACTTGGTCTACTCGTATCGTTACCTTACGAAATTGAACGAAAGCTAAACTAGCAAGTCAGACTTCTAAGAACACTAAATGGAGTACAACGGTACACGTTGATGCTTTGGAATTGCTCAACTCTCTCTATGGATGAGCGTTTCACGTTTTTGTGCTATTTCAAACATAACTTGGTCTATTCACATCGTTACCTTACGAAACGTTGAACGAAAGCTAAACTAGCAAGCCAGACTTCTAAGAACACAAAATGGAGTACAACGGCACACATTGATGCTTTGGAATTGCTCAACTCTCTCCAAAGATGAGCGTTGCATCTTTTTGTGCCATTTCAAACATAACTTGGTCTACTAGAATCGTTACCTTTTGAAACGTTAAACGAAAGCTAAACTAGCAAGTCAGACTTCTAAGAACACTAAATGGAGTACAACGGTACACATTGATGATTTGCAATTGCTCAACTCTCTCCAAAGATGAGCGTTTCATGTTTTTGTGCCATTTCAAACATAACTTGCTCTACTCGAATCGTTACCTTTTGAAACGTTGAATGAAAGCTAAACTAGCAAGTCAGACTTTAAGAACACTAAATAGAGTAGAACGGTACATATTGATGCTTTGGAATTGCTTAACTCTCTCCGTAGATGAGCGTTTCACGTTTTTGTGCCATTCCAAACATAACTTGGTCTATTCGCATCGTTACCTTACGAAACGTTGAACGAACGGTAAACTAGCTAGTCAGACTTCTATGAACACTAAATAGAGGACAACGGTCCACTTTGACACTCTTGAATTGCGAACTCTTTCCATAGACAAGCATTTCACATTTCCGAGCAATTCCAAACATAACTCGTTCTATTCGCATCTTTACCTGACGAAACGTTAAACGAAAGCAAAACTAGCAAGTCAGACTCCTAAGAACACTAAATGGAGTACAACGGTACACATTGATGATTTGCAATTGCTCAACTCTCTCCAAAGATGAGCGTTTCATGTTTTTGTGCCATTTCAAACATAACTTGCTCTACTCGAATCGTTACCTTTTGAAACGTTGAATGAAAGCTAAACTAGCAAGTTAGACTTTTAAAAACACTAAATAGAGCAGAACGGTGCATATTGACGCTTTGGAATTCCTCAACTCTCTCCATAGATGAGCGTTTCACGTTCTTGTGCCATTTCAAACATAACTTGCTCTACTCGCATCGTTACCTTACGAAACGTTGAACGAAAGCTAAACAAGCAAGTCAGACTTCTAAGAAAACTAAATAGAGTACAACGGCACACATTTATTCTTTGGAGTTGCTCAACCATCTCCATATACGAGCATTTATCCTTTTTGTCCAATTCCAAACATAACTTGATGAACGAAAGCTAAACTAGCTAGTCAGAGTTCTAAGAACGCTAAATAGAGTACAACGGTACACATTGATGCTTTGGAATTTCTCTACTCTCTCCATAAAGGACCGTTTCACGTTTTTGTGCCATTTCAAATATAACTTGGTCTACTCACATCATTACCTTACGAAACATTGAACGAAAGCTAAACTAGCAAGTCAGACTTCTAAGAACACTAAATGGAGTACAGCGGCACACATTGATGCTTTGGAATTGCTCAACTCTCTCCAAAGATGAGCGTTTCATCTTTTTGTGCCATTTCAAACATACCTTGGTCTACTAGAATCGTTACCTTTTGAAACGTTAAACGAAAGCTAAACTAGCAAGTCACACTTCTAAGAACACTAAATGGAGTACAACGGTACATATTGATGCTTTCGAATTGCTCAACTCTCTGCATAGATGAGCATTTCACGTTTTTGTGCCATTTCAAACATAACTTGGTCTACTCGCATCGTTACCTTACGAAACGTTGAACGAAAGCTAAACTAGCTAGTAAGACTTTTAAGAACACTAAATGGAGTACAACGGTACACATTGATTCTTTGGAATTGCTCGATTTTCTCCATGGATGAGCGTTTCATGTTTTTGTGCCATTTCAAACATAACTTGGTATATTCGCATCGTTACCTTACGAAACATTGAACGAAAGCTAAGCTAGCAAGTCAGACTTCTAACAACACTAATTAGAGTACAATGGTACACATTGATGCTTTGGAATTGCTCAACTCTCTCCATAGATGAGCATTTCACGTTTTTGTGCCATTTGAAACAACACTTGGTCTATTCACATCGTTACCTTATGAAACGTTGAACGAAAGCTAAACTAGCAAGTCAGACTTCTAAGAACACGGAATGGAGTAGAACGGTACACATTGATGCTTTGGAATTTCTCTACTCTCTCCATAAAGGACCGTTTCACGTTTTTGTGCCATTTCAAATATAACTTGGTCTACTCACATCATTACCTTACGAAACATTGAACGAAAGCTAAACTAGCAAGTCAGACTTCTAAGAACACTAAATGGAGTACAGCGGCACACATTGATGCTTTGGAATTGCTCAACTCTCTCCAAAGATGAGCGTTTCATCTTTTTGTGCCATTTCAAACATAACTTGGTCTACTAGAATCGTTACCTTTTGAAACGTTAAACAAAAGCTAAACTAGCAAGTCACACTTCTAAGAACACTAAATGGAGTACAACGGTACATATTGATGCTTTGGAATTGCTCAACTCTCTGCATAGATGAGCATTTCACGTTTTTGTGCCATTTCAAACATAACTTGGTCTACTCGCATCGTTACCTTACGAAACGTTGAACGAAAGCTAAACTAGCTAGTAAGACTTTTAAGAACACTAAATGGAGTACAACGGTACACATTGATTCTTTGGAATTGCTCGATTTTCTCCATGGATGAGCGTTTGATGTTTTTGTGCCATTTCAAACATAACTTGGTATATTCGCATCGTTACCTTACGAAACATTGAACGAAAGCTAAGCTAGCAAGTCAGACTTCTAACAACACTAAATAGAGTACAATGGTACACATTGATGCTTTGGAATTGCTCAACTCTCTCCATAGATGAGCATTTCACGTTTTTGTGCCATTTGAAACAAAACTTGGTCTATTCGCATCGTTACCTTATGAAACGTTGAACGAAAGCTAAACTAGCAAGTCAGACTTCTAAGAACACGGAATGGAGTAGAACGGTACACATTGATGCTTTGGACTTGCTCAACTCTCTTTATAGATGAGCCTTTCACGTTTTTGTGCCATTTCAAGCATAACTTGGTCTACTCGCATCGTTACCTAATGAAATTGAATGAAAGCTAAACTAGCAAGTCAGACTTCTAAGAAAACTAAATAGAGTACAATGGCACACATTTATTCTTTGGTGTTGGTCAACCATCTCCATATACGAGCGTTTATCCTTTTTGTACAATTTCAAACATAACTTGGTCTATTCGCGTCGGTACGTTACGAAACGATTAACGAAAGCTAAACTAGTAAGTCAGACTTGTCAGAACAATAAATAGAGTACAACGTACACATTGATGATTTGCAATTGCTCAACTTTCTCCCAAGATGAGCGTTTCATGTTTTTGTGCCATTTCAAACATAACTTGCTCTACTCGAATCGTTACCTTACGAAACGTTGAACGAAAGCTAAACTAGCAAGTCAGACTTCTAAGAACACTAAATGGAGTACAACAGTACACATTGATGATTTGCAATTGCTCAACTTTCTCCCAAGATGAGCGTTTCATGTTTTTGTGCCATTTCAAACATAACTTGCTCTACTCGAATCGTTACCTTTCGAAACGTTGAATGAAAGCTAAACTAGCAAGTTAGACTTTTAAAAACACTAAATAGAGCAGAACGGTGCACATTGACGCTTTGTAATTCCTCAACTCTCTCCATAGATGAGCGTTTCACGTTCTTGTGCCATTTCAAACATAACTTGCTCTACTCGCATCGTTACCTTACGAAACGTTGAACGAAAGCTAAACTAGCAAGTCAGACTTCTAAGAAAACTAAATAGAGTACAACGGCACACATTTATTCTTTGGAGTTGCTCAACCATCTCCATATACGAGCGTTTATCCTTTTTTGTCCAATTCCAAACATGCTTGGGAAAGCTAAACTAGCTAGTCAGACGTTTTTGTGCCATTTCAAACATAACTTGGTCTACTCACATCATTACCTTACGAAACATTGAACGAAAGCTAAACTAGCAAATCAGACTTCTAAGAACACTAAAGGGAGTACAACGACACACATTGATGCTTTGGAATTGCTCAACTCTCTCCAAAGATGAGCGTTTCATCTTTTTGTGCCATTTCAAACATAACTTGGTATATTCGCATCGTTACCTTACGAAACGTTGAACGAAAGCTAAGCTAGCAAGTCAAACTTGTAACAACACTAAATAAAGTACAATGGTACACATTGATGCTTTGAAATTGCTCAACTCTCTCCATAGATGAGCATTTCACGTTTTTGTGCCATTTGAAACAAAACTTGGTCTATTCGCATCGTTACCTTATGAAACGTTGAACGAAAGCTAAACTAGCAAGTCAGACTTCTAAGAACACGAAATGGAGTAGAACGGTACACATTGATGCTTTGGACTTGCTCAACTCTCTTTATAGATGAGCCTTTCACGTTTTTGTGCCATTTCAAACATAACTTGGACTACTCGCATCGTTACCTAATGAAATTGAATGAAAGCTAAACTAGCAAGTCAGACTTCTAAGAAAACAAAATAGAGTACAATGGCACACATTTATTCTTTGGTGTTGCTCAACCATCTCCATATACGAGTGTTTATCCTTTTTGTACAATTTCAAACATAACTTGGTCTATTCGCATCGGTACGTTACGAAACGATTAACGAAAGCTAAACTAGTAAGTCAGACTTGTCAGAACACTAAATAGAGTACAACGTACACATTGATGCTTTGGAATTTCTCTACTCTCTCCATAGAGGAGCGTTTCACGTTTTTGTGCCATTTCAAACATAACTTGGTCTACTCACATCGTTACCTTACGAAACGTTGAACGAAAGCTAAACTAGCAAGTCAGACTTCTAAGAACACTAAATGGAGTACAACGGTACACATTGATGATTTGCAATTGCTCGACTCTCTCCAAAGATGAGCGTTTCATGTTTTTGTGCCATTTCAAACATAACTTGCTCTACTCGAATCGTTACCTTTTGAAACGTTGAATGAAAGCTAAACTAGCAAGTTAGACTTTTAAAAACACTAAATAGAGCAGAACGGTGTATATTGACGCTTTGGAATTCCTCAACTCTCTCCATAGATGAGCGTTTCACGTTCTTGTGCCATTTCAAACATAACTTGGTCTACTCGCATCGTTACCTTACGAAACGTTGAACGAAAGCTAAACTAGCAAGTCAGACTTCTAAGAAAACTAAATAGAGTACAACGGCACACATTTATTCTTTGGAGTTGCTCAACCATCTCCATATACGAGCGTTTATCCTTTTTGTCCAATTCCAAACATAAGTTGGCCTATTTGCATTGGTACGTTACGAAACGATGAACGAAAGCTAAACTTGCTAGTCAGACTTATAAGAACACTAAATAGAGTACAACGGTACACATTGATGCTTTGGAATTGCACAACTCTCTCCAAAGATGAGCGTTTCATCTTTTTGTGCCATTTCAAACATAACTTGGTCTACTAGAATCGTTACCTTTTGAAACGTTAAACGAAAGCTAAACTAGCAAGTCACACTACTAAGAACACTAAATGGAGTACAACGGTACATATTTATGCTTTGGAATTGCTCAACTCTCTGCATAGATGAGCATTTCACGTTTTTGTGCCATTTCAAACATAACTTGGTCTATTCGCATCGTTACCTTACGAAACGTTGAACGAAAGCTAAACTAGCTAGTAAGACTTTTAAGAACACTAAATGGAGTACAACGGTACACATTGATTCTTTGGAATTGCTCGACTTTCTCCATGGATGAGCGTTTCATGTTTTTGTGCCATTTCAAACATAACTTGGTATATTGGCATCGTTACCTTACGAAACGTTGAACGAAAGCTAAGCTAGCAAGTCAGACTTCTAACAACACTAAATAGAGTACAATGGTACACATTGATGCTTTGGAATTGCTCAACTCTCTCCATAGATGAGCATTTCACATTTTTGTGCCATTTGAAACAAAACTTGGTCTATTCGCATCGTTACCTTATGAAACGTTGAACGAAAGCTAAACTAGCAAGTCAGACTTCTAAGAACACGAAATGGAGTAGAACGGTACACATTGATGCTTTGGACTTGCTCAACTCTCTTTATAGATGAGCCTTTCACGTTTTTGTGCCATTTCAAACATAACTTGGACTACTCGCATCGTTACCTAATGAAATTGAATGAAAGCTAAACTAGCAAGTCAGACTTCTAAGAAAACAAAATAGAGTACAATGGCACACATTTATTCTTTGGTGTTGCTCAACCATCTCCATATACGAGTGTTTATCCTTTTTGTACAATTTCAAACATAACTTGGTCTATTCGCATCGGTACGTTACGAAACGATTAACGAAAGCTAAACTAGTAAGTCAGACTTGTCAGAACACTAAATAGAGTACAACGTACACATTGATGCTTTGGAATTTCTCTACTCTCTCCATAGAGGAGCGTTTCACGTTTTTGTGCCATTTCAAACATAACTTGGTCTACTCACATCGTTACCTTACGAAACGTTGAACGAAAGCTAAACTAGCAAGTCAGACTTCTAAGAACACTAAATGGAGTACAACGGTACACATTGATGATTTGCAATTGCTCGACTCTCTCCAAAGATGAGCGTTTCATGTTTTTGTGCCATTTCAAACATAACTTGCTCTACTCGAATCGTTACCTTTTGAAACGTTGAATGAAAGCTAAACTAGCAAGTTAGACTTTTAAAAACACTAAATAGAGCAGAACGGTGCATATTGACGCTTTGGAATTCCTCAACTCTCTCCATAGATGAGCGTTTCACGTTCTTGTGCCATTTCAAACATAACTTGGTCTACTCGCATCGTTACCTTACGAAACGTTGAACGAAAGCTAAACTAGCAAGTAAGACTTCTAAGAAAACTAAATAGAGTACAACGGCACACATTTATTCTTTGGAGTTGCTCAACCATCTCCATATACGAGCGTTTATCCTTTTTGTCCAATTCCAAACATAAGTTGGCCTATTTGCATTGGTACGTTACGAAACGATGAACGAAAGCTAAACTTGCTAGTCAGACTTATAAGAACACTAAATAGAGTACAACGGTACACATTGATGCTTTGGAATTGCACAACTCTCTCCAAAGATGAGCGTTTCATCTTTTTGTGCCATTTCAAACATAACTTGGTCTACTAGAATCGTTACCTTTTGAAACGTTAAACGAAAGCTAAACTAGCAAGTCACACTACTAAGAACACTAAATGGAGTACAACGGTACATATTTATGCTTTGGAATTGCTCAACTCTCTGCATAGATGAGCATTTCACGTTTTTGTGCCATTTCAAACATAACTTGGTCTATTCGCATCGTTACCTTACGAAACGTTGAACGAAAGCTAAACTAGCTAGTAAGACTTTTAAGAACACTAAATGGAGTACAACGGTACACATTGATTCTTTGGAATTGCTCGACTTTCTCCATGGATGAGCGTTTCATGTTTTTGTGCCATTTCAAACATAACTTGGTATATTGGCATCGTTACCTTACGAAACGTTGAACGAAAGCTAAGCTAGCAAGTCAGACTTCTAACAACACTAAATAGAGTACAATGGTACACATTGATGCTTTGGAATTGCTCAACTCTCTCCATAGATGAGCATTTCACATTTTTGTGCCATTTGAAACAAAACTTGGTCTATTCGCATCGTTACCTTACGAAACGTTGAACGAAAGCTAAACTAGCAAGTCAGACTTCTAAGAACACGAAATGGAGTAGAACGGTACACATTGATGCTTTGGACTTGCTCAACTCTCTTTATAGATGAGCCTTTCAAGTTTTTGTGCCATTTCAAACATAACTTGGTCTACTCGCATCATTACCTAATGAAATTGAATGAAAGCTAAACTAGCAAGTCAGACTTCTAAGAAAACTAAATAGAGTACAATGGCACACATTTATTCTTTGGTGTTGCTCAACCATCTCCATATACGAGCGTTTATCCTTTTTGTACAATTTCAAACATAACTTGGTCTATTCGCGTCGGTACGTTACGAAACGATTAACGAAAGCTAAACTAGTAAGTCAGACTTATCAGAACAATAAATAGAGTACAACGTACACATTGATGCTTTGGAATTTCTCTACTCTCTCCATAGAGGAGCGTTTCACGTTTTTGTGCCATTTCAAACATAACTTGGTCTACTCGCATCGTTACCTTACGAAACGTTGAACGAAAGCTAAACTAGCAAGTCAGACTTCTAAGAACACTAAATGGAGTACAACGGTACACATTGATGATTTGCAATTGCTCAACTCTCTCCCAAGATGAGCGTTTCATGTTTTTGTGCCATTTCAAACATAACTTGCTCTACTCGAATCGTTACCTTTTGAAACGTTGAATGAAAGCTAAACTAGCAAGTTAGACTTTTAAAAACACTAAATAGAGCAGAACGGTGCACATTGACGCTTTGGAATTCCTCAACTCTCTCCTTAGATGAGCGTTTCACGTTCTTGTGCCATTTCAAACATAACTTGCTCTACTCGCATCGTTACCTTACGAAACGTTGAACGAAAGCTAAACTAGCAAGTCAAACTTCTAAGAAAACTAAATAGAGTACAACGGCACACATTTATTCTTTGGAGTTGCTCAACCATCTCCACATACGAGCGTTTATCCTTTTCTGTCCAATTCCAAACATGCTTTGGAAAGCTAAACTAGCTAGTCAGACGTTTTTGTGCCATTTCAAACATAACTTGGTCTACTCACATCATTACCTTACGAAACATTGAACGAAAGCTAAACTAGCAAGTCAGACTTCTAAGAACACTAAATGGAGTACAACGGCACACATTGATGCTTTGGAATTGCTCAACTCTCTCCAAAGATGTGCGTTTCATCTTTTTGTGCCATTTCAAACATAACTTGGTATATTCGCATCGTTACCTTACGAAACGTTGAACGAAAGCTAAGCTAGCAAGTCAGACTTCTAACAACACTAAATAAAGTACAATGGTACACATTGATGGTTTGGAATTGCTCAACTCTCTCCATAGATGAGCATTTCACGTTTTTGTGCCATTTGAAACAAAACTTGGTTTATTCGCATCGTTACCTTATGAAACGTTGAACGAAAGCTAAACTAGCAAGTCAGACTTCTAAGAACACGAAATGGAGTAGAAGGTACACATTGATGCTTTGGACATGCTCAACTCTCTTTATAGATGAGCCTTTCACGTTTTTGTGCCATTTCAAACATAACTTGGTCTGCTCGCATCGTTACCTAATGAAATTGAATGAAAGCTAAACTAGCAAGTCAGACTTCTAAGAAAACTAAATAGAGTACAATGGCACACATTTATTCTTTGGTGTTGCTCAACCATCTCCATATACGAGCGTTTATCCTTTTTGTACAATTTCAAACAGAACTTGGTCTATTCGCATCGGTACGTTACGAAGCGATTGACGAAAGCTAAACTAGTAAGTCAGACTTGTTAGAACACTAAATAGAGTACAACGTACACATTGATGCTTTGGAATTTCTCTACTCTCTCCATAGAGGAGCGTTTCACGTTTTTGTGCCATTTCAAACATAACTTGGTCTACTCACATCGTTACCTTAAGAAACGTTGAACGAAAGCTAAACTAGCAAGTCAGACTTCTAAGAACACTAAATGGAGTACAACGGTACACATTGATGATTTGCAATTGCTCAACTCTCTCCAAAGATGAGCGTTTCATGTTTTTGTGCCATTTCAAACATAACTTGCTCTACTCGAATCGTTACCTTTTGAAACGTTGAATGAAAGCTAAACTAGCAAGTTAGACTTTTAAAAACACTAAATAGAGCAGAATGGTGCACATTGACGCTTTGGAATTCGTCAACTCTCTCCATAGATGAGCGTTTCACGTTCTTGTGTCATTTCAAACATAACTTGCTCTACTCGCATCGTTACCTTACGAAACGTTGAACGAAAGCTAAACTAGCAAGTCAGACTTCTAAGAAAACTAGATAGAGTACAACGGCACACATTTATTCTTTGGAGTTGCTCAACCATCTCCATATACGAGCGTTTATCCTTTTGTCCAATTCCAAACATAACTTGGTCTATTTGCATTGGTACGTTACGAAACGATGAACAAAAGCTAAACTAGCTAGCCAGACTTCTAAGAACACTAAATAGAGTACAACGATACACATTGATGCTTTGGAATTTCTCTACTCTCTCCATAGAGGGCCGTTACACGTTTTTGTGCTATTTCAAACATAACTTGGTCTACTCACATCATTACCTTACGAAACATTGAACGAAAGCTAAACTAGCAAGTCAGACTTCTAAGAACATTAAATGGAGTACAACGGCACACATTGATGCTTTGGAATTGCTCAACTCTCTTCGAACATGAGCGTTTCATCTTTTTGTTCCATTTCAAACATAACTTGGTCTACTAGAATCGTTACCTTTTGAAACGTTAAACGAAAGCTAAACTAGCAAGTCACAATTCTAAGAACACTAAATGGAGTACAACGGTACATATTGATGCTTTGGAATTGCTCAACTCTCTACATAGATGAGCATTTCACGTTTTTGTGCCATTTTAAACATAACTTGGTCTATTCGCATCGTTACCTTACGAAACGTTGAACGAAAGCTAAACTAGCCAGTAAGACTTTTAAGAACACTAAATGGAGTACAACGGTAGACATTGATTCTTTGGAATTGCTCGACTTTCTCCATGGATGAGCGTTTCATGTTTTTGTGCCATTTCAAACATAACTTGGTATATTCGCATCGTTACCTTACGAAACGTTTAACGAAAGCTAAGCTAGCAAGTCAGACATCTAACAACACTAAATAGAGTACAATGGTACATATTGATGCTTTGGAATTGCTCAACTCTCTCCATAGATGAGCATTTCACGTTTTTGTGCCATTTGAAACAAAACTTGGTCTATTCGCATCGTTACCTTATGAAACGTTGAACGAAAGCTAAACTAGCAAGTCAGACTTCTAAGAACACGAAATGGAGTAGAACGGTACACATTGATGCTTTGGACTTGCTCAACTCTCTTTATAGATGAGCCTTTCACTTTTTTATGCCATTTCAAACATAACTTGGTCTACTCGCATCGTTACCTAATGAAATTGAATGAAAGCTAAACTAGCAAGTCAGACTTCGAAGAAAACTAAATAGAGTACAATGGCACACATTTATTCTTTGGTGTTGCTCAACCATCTCCATATACGAGCGTTTATCCTTTTTGTACAATTTCAAACATAACTTTGTCTATTCGCATCGGTACGTTACGAAACGATTAACGAAAGCTAAACTAGTAAGTCAGACTTGTCAGAACACTAAATAGAGTACAACGTACACATTGATGCTTTGGAATTTCTCTACTCTCTCCATAGAGGAGTGTTTCACGTTTTTGTGCCATTTCAAACATAACTTGGTCTACTCGTATCGTTACCTTACGAAACGTGGAACGAAAGCTAAACTAGCAAATCAGACTTCTAAGAACACTAAATGGAGTGCAACGGTACATATTGATGCTTTGGAATTGCTCAACTCTCTCCAAAGATGAGTGTTTCATGTTTTTGAGCCATTTCAAACATAACTTGGTCTACTTGCATCATTACCTTACGAAACGTTGAACGAAAGATAAGCTAGTGAGTCAGAATTCTAAGAACACTAAATAGAGGCCAACGGTCCACCTTGACGCTCTTGAATTGCTCAGCTCTAGCCATAGACAAGCATTTCACATTTGAGCAATTCCAAACATAACTTGTTCTATTCGCATCTTTACCTGACGAAATGTTCTATGGAAGCTAAACTAGCAAGCTAGACTTCTAAAAACACTAAATAGAGCAGAACGGTACACATTGACGCTTTGAAAATCCTCAACTCTCTCCATAGATGAGCGTTTCACGTTCTTGAGCCATTTAAGACATAAATTGCTCTACTCGCATCGTTACCTTACGAAACATCGAACGAAAGCTAAACTAGCAAGTCAGACTTCTAAGAAAACTAAATAGAGTGCAACGGCACACATTTATTCTTTGGAGTTGCTCAACTCTCTGCATAGATGAGCGTTTCACGTTTTTGTGCCATTTCAAACATAACTTGGTCTATTCACATCGTTACCTTACGAAACGTTGAATGAAAGCTAAGCTAGCAAGTCAGACTTCTAAAAACACTAAATAGAGTACAATGGTACACATTGATGCTTTGGAATTACTCAACTCTCTCCAAAGATGAGCGTTTCAAGTTTTTGTGCCATTCCAAACATAACTTGGTCTACTCGCATCGTTACCTTACGAAACGTTGAACGAAAGCTAAACTAGCAAGTCTGACTTCTAAGAACACTAAATGGAGTACAACGATACACATTGATGCTTTGGAATTGCTCAAATCTCTCCAAAGATGAGCGTTTCAAGTTTTTGTGCCATTTCAAGCATAACTTGGTCTACTGGAATCGTTACCTTTTGAAACGTTAAACGAAAGCTAAACTAGCAAGTCAGACTTCCAAGAACACTAAATGGAGTATAGCGGTACACATTGATGCTTTGGAATTGCTAAACTCTCGGCATAGATGAGCGCTTCACGTATTTGTGCCATTTCAAACATAACTTGGTCTATTCGCATCGTTACCTTATGAAACGGTGAAGGAAAACGAAACTAGCCAGTAAGACTTCTAAGAACACTAAATGGAGTACAACGGTACACATTGATTCTTTGGAATAGCTCGACCCTCTCCATAGATGAGCGTTTCACCTTTTTGTGTCATTTCAAACATAACTTGGTATATTCGTATCGTTACCTTACGAAACGTTGAACGAAAGCTAAGCTAGCAAGTCAGACTTCTAAAAACACTAAATAGAGTACAATGGTACACATTGATGCTTTGGAATTGCTCAACTCTCTGCATAGATGAGCGTTTCACGTTTTTGTGCCATTTCAAACATAACTTGGTCTATTCGCATCGTTACCTTACGAAACGTTGAATGAAAGCTAAGCTAGCAAGTCAGACTTCTAAAAACACTAAATAGAGTACAATGGTACACATTGATGCTTTGGAATTTCTCAACTCTCTCCAAAGATGAGCGTTTCACATTTTTGTGCCATTTCAAACATAAGTTGGTCTACCGGAATCGTTACCTTTTGAAACGTTAAACGAAAGCTAAACTAGCAAGTCAGACTTCTAAGAACACTAAATGGAGTATAGTGGTACACATTGATGCTTTAGAATTGCTCAACTGTCAGCATAGATGAGCGTTTCACGTATTTGTGCCATTTCAAACATAACTTGGTCTATTCGCATCGTTACCTTACGAAACATTGAACGAAAACTAAACTAGCCAGTAAGACTTCTAAGAACACTAAATGGAGTACAACGGTACACATTGATTCTTTGGAATAGCTCGACCCTCTCCATAGATGAGCGTTTCACCTTTTTGTGCCATTTCAAACATAACTTGGTATATTCGCATCGTTACCTTATGAAACGTTGAACGAAAGCTAAGCTAACAAGTCAGACTTCTAAAAACACTAAATAGAGTACAATGGTACGCATTGATGCTTTGGAATTGCTCAACTCTCTGCATAGTTGAGCGTTCCACGTTTTTGTGCCATTTCAAACATAACTTGGTCTATTCGCATCGTTACCTTACGAAACGTTGAGCGAAAGCTAAGCTAGCAAGTCAGGCTTCTAAAAACACTAAATAGAGTACAATGATACACATTGATGCTTTGGAATTGCTCAAGTCTCTCCATAGATGAGCGTTTCACATTTTTGTGCCATTTCAAACATAACTTGGTCTATTCGCATCGTTACCTTACGAAATGTTGAACGAAAGCTAAGCTAGCAAGTCACACTTCTAGAAACACTAAATAGAGTACAATGGTACACATTGATGCTTTGGAATTGCTCAACTCTCTCCAAAGATGAGCATTTCAAGTTTTTGTGCCATTTCAAACATAACTTGGTCTACCGGAATCGTTACCTTTTGAAATGTTAAACGAAAGCTAAACTAGCAAACACTAAATGGAGTATAGCGGTACACATTGATGCTTTGGAATTGCTCAACTCTCTCCATAGATGAGCGTTTCACGTTTTTGTGCCATTTCAAACATAACTTGGTCTATTCGCATCGTTACCTTACGAAACGTTGAACGAAAGCTAAGCTAGCAAGTCAGACTTCTAAAAACACTAAATAGAGTACAATGGTACACATTGATGCTTTTGAATTGCTCAACTCCCTCCAAAGATGTCGTTACCTTACGAAACGTTGAACGAAAGATAAGCTAGCGAGTCAGACTTTTAAGAACACTAAATAGAGGCCAACGGTCCACTTTGACGCTCTTGAATTGCTAAACTCTCGCCATAGACAAGCATTTCACATTTGAGAAATTCCAAGCGTAACTTGTTCTATTCGCATCTTTACCTGGCGAAACGTTCTATGGAAGCTAAACTAGCAAGTTAGACTTCTAAAAACTCTAAATAGAGTAGAACGGTACACATTGCGGCTTTGGAATTCCTTAACTCTCTCCATGGATGAGTGTTTCACCTTCTTGAACCATTTAAGACAATTTGCTCTACTCGCATCGTTACCTTAGAAAACGTTGAACGAAAGCTAAACTAGCAAGTCAGACTTCTAAGAAAAGTAAATAGAGTACAACGGCACACATTTATTGTTTGGAGTCGCTCAACCCTCTCCATATACGAGCGTTTCTCCTTTTTGTACACTTTCAAACATAACTTGTTCTATTCGAATCGGTACGTTACGAAACAGTGAACGAAAGTTAAATTAGCAAGTCAGACTTCTAAGAACACTAAATGGAGTACAACGGTACACATTGATGCTTTGCAATTGCTCAACTCTCTCCAAAGATGAGCGTTTCAAGTTTTTGTGCCATTTCAAACATAACTTGGTCTACTGGAATCGTTACCTTTTGAAACGTTAAACGAAAGCTAAACTAGCAAGTCAAACTTCTAAGAACACTAAATGGAGTACAGCGGTACACATTGATGCTCTGGAATTGCTCAACTCTCGGCATAGATGAGCGTTTCACGTATTTGTGCCATTTCAAACAGAACTTGGTCTATTCGTATCGTTCTATTCGTATCGTTACCTTACGAAACATTGAACGAAAGCTAAACTAGCCAGTAAGACTGCTAAGAACACTAAATGGAGTACAACGATACACATTGATTCTTTGGAACAGCTCGACTCTCTCCATAGATGAGCGTTTCACTTTTTGTTCCATTTCAAACATAACTTGGTATATTCACATGGTTACCTTACGAAATGTTGAACGAAAGCTAAGCTAGTAAGTCAGACTTCTAAAAACACTAAATAAAGTGCAATGGTACACATTGATGCTTTGGAATTGCTCAACTCTCTCCAAAGATGAGCATTTCAAGTTTTTGTGTCATTTCAAACATAACTTGGTCTATCGGAATCGGTACCTTTTGAAACATTAAACGAAAGCTAAACTAGCAAGTCAGACTTCTAAGAACACTAAATGGAGTATAGCGGTACACATTGATGCTTTGGAATTGCTCAACTCTCGGCATAGATGAGCGTTTCACGTATTTGTGCCATTTCAAACATAAATTGGTCTATTCGTATCGTTACCTTACGAAACATTGAACGAAAGCTAAACTAGCTAGTAAGACTTCTAAGAATACTAAATGGAGTACAACGGTACACATTGATTCTTTGGAATAGCTCGACTCTCTCCATTGATGAGTGTTTCACCTTTTTGTGCCATTTCAAACTTAACTCAGTATAGTCGCATTGTTACCTTACGAAACGTTGAACGAAAGCTAAGCTATTAGGTCAGACTGCTAAAAACACTAAAGAGAGTACAATGGTACACATTGATGCTTTGGAATTGCTCAACTCTCTCCAAAGATGAATGTTTCATGTTTTTGAGCCATTTCAAACATAACTTGGTCTACTCGCATCGTTACCTTACGAAACGTTGAACGAAACCTAAGCTAGCGAGTCAGACTTCTAAGAACACTAAATGGAGGCCAACGGTCCACTTTGATGCTCTTGAATTGATCAACTCTCGCCATAAACAAGCATTTCACATTTGAGCAATTCCAAACATAACTTGTTCTATTCGCATCTTTACCTGACGAAACGCTCTATGAAAGCTAAACTAACAAGTTAGACTTCTAAAAACACTAAATAGAGTAGAACGGTACACATTGACGCTTTGGAATTCCTTAACTCTCTCCATAGATGAGCGTTTCACCTTCTTGAACCATTAAAGACATAACTTGCTCTACTCGCATCGTTACCTTACGAAACGTTGAACGAAAGCTAAACTAGCAAGTCAGACTTCTAAGAAAACTAAATAGAGTACAACGGCACACATTTATTCTTTGGACTTGCTCAACCCTCTCCATATACGAGCGTTCTCCTTTTTGTACAATTTCAAACATAACTTAGTCTATTTGCATCGGTATATTATGAAACGATAAATCAAAGCTAAAGTAGCAAGTCAGACTTCTAAGAACACTAAACGGAGTACAATGGCACACATTGATGCTTTGGAATTGCTAAACTCTCCCCAAAGATGAGCGTTTAAAGTTTTTGTGCCATTTCAAACATAACTTGGTCTACTTGCATCGTTACCCTATGAAACGTTAAAGGAAAGCTAACTAGCAAGTCAAACTTCTAAGAACACTAAATGGAGCACAACGGTACACATTGATGCTTTCGAAATGCTCAACTCTCTCCAAAGATGAGCGTTTCAAGTTTTTGTGCCATTTCAAACATAACTAGGTCTACTGGAATCATTACCTTTTGAAACGTTCAACGAAAGCTAAACTAGCAAGTCAGACTTCTAAGAACACTAAATGGAGTACAACGGTACACATTGATGCTTTGGAATTGCTCAACTCTCGACATAGATGAGCGTTTCACGTATTTATGCCATTTCAGGCATAACTTGGTCTATTCACATCGTTACCTGACGAAACGTTGAACGAAAGCTAAACTAGCTAGTCAAACATCTAAGAACACTAAATGGAGTACAACGGTACACATTGATTCTTTGGAATAGCTCGACTCTCTCCATGGATGAGCGTTTCACGTTTTTGTGCCATTTCAAACATAACTTGGTATATTCGCATCGTTGCCTCAGGAAACATTGAACGAAAGCTATGCTAGCAAGTCAGACTTCTAAAAACACTAAATAGAGTACAATAGTACACATTGATGCTTTGGAATTGCTCAACTCTCTCCATAGATGAGCGTTTCACGTTTTTGTGTCATTTCAAACGTAACTTGGTCTATTCGCATCGGTACGTTACGAAACGATGAACGAAAGTTAAACTACCAAGTCAGACTTCCAAGAACACTAAATAGAGTACAACGGTACACATTGATGCTTTGGAATTTCTCTGCTCCTTCCATAGGGGAGCGTTTCACGTTTTTGTGCCTTTTCAAACATAACTTGGTCTACTCGCCTCATTACCTTACGAAACGTTGAACGAAAGCTAAACTAGCATGTCAAACTTCTAAGAACAGTAAATGGAGTAGAACGGTACACTTTGATGCTTTGGAATTGCTCAACACTGTCCAAAGATGAGCGTTTTATGTTTTTGTGCCATTTCAAACATAACTTGGTCTACCTGGAATCGTTACCTTACGAAACGTTGAACGAAAGTTAAACTAGCAAGTCGGACTTCTACGAACACTAAATGGAGTACAACGGTACACATTGATGCTTTGGAATTGCTCAACTCTCTCCATAGATGAGCGTTTCACGTTCTTGTGCCATTTCAAACATAACTTGATCTATTCGCATCGGTATGTTACGAAATGAGGAATGAAAGCTAAACTAGCATGTCAGACTTCTAAGAACACTAAATAGAGTACAACGGTACACATTGATGCTTAAGAATTTCTCAACTCTCTCCATAGAGGAGCGTTTCACGTTTTTGTGCCATTTCAAACATAACTTGGTCTGCTCGCATCGTTACCTTACGAAACGTTGATAGAAAGCTAAACTAGCAAGTCAAACTTCTAAGAACAGTAAATGGAGTAGAACGGTACACTTTGATGCTTTGGAATTGCTCAACACTCTCCAAAGATGAGCGTTTCATGTTTTTGTGCCATTTCAAACATAACTTGGTCTACTGGAATCGTTACCTTTTGAAACGTTAAACGATAGCTAAACTAGCAAGTCAGACTTGTAAGAATACTAAATGGAGTACAACGGTACAAATTGATGCTTTGGAATTTCTCAACTCTCTCCACAGAGGAGTGTTTCACGTTTTTGTGCCATTTCAAACATAACTTGGTCTCCTCGAATCGTTACGTTTTGAAACGTCGAATGAAGGAGAGCTAAACTTTCTCCGTAGATGAGCGTTTCACGTTTTTATGCCATTTCAAACATAACTTGTTCTATTCGCATCGTTACCTTACGAAATGTTGAAGGAGAGCTAAACTGGCAAGTCAGGCTTCTAAGAACACTAAATAGAGGATGATGGTCCACTTTGACGCTCTTGAATTGCTCCACTCTCGCCATAGACAAGCATTTGACATTTCTGAGCAATTCCAAACAAACTTGTTCTATTCACATCTTTACCTGACGAAACGTTCTATGGAAGCTAAACTAGCAAGTTAGACTTCTAAAACACTAAATAGGGTAGAACGGTACACATTGATGCTTTGGAATTCCTCAACTGTCTCCATAGATGAGCGTTTCACGTTTTTATGCCATTTCAAACATAACTTGGTTTGCTAGAATCGTTACCGTTTGAAACGTCGAATGAAAGCTAAACTAGCAAGTCAGACTTCTAAGAAGACTAAATGGAGTAGAATGGTACACATTGATACTTTGGAATTGCTCAACTTTCTCCGTAGATGAGCGTTTCACGTTTTTGTGCCATTTCAAACATAACTTGTTCTATTCGCATCGTTACCTTACGAAACGTTGAAGGAAAGCTAAACTAGCAAGTCAGACTTCTAAGAACACTAAATAGAGGACGACGGTCCACTTTGACGCTCTTGAATTGCTCAACTCTCGCCATAGACAAGCATTTCACATTTCTGAGCAATTCCAAACATAGCTTGTTCTATTCGCATCTTCACCTCACGAAACGTTCTATTGAAGCTAAACTAGTAAGTTAGACTTCTAAAAACACTAAATAGAGTAGAACGGTACACATTGATGCTTTGGAATTCCTCAACTCTCTCCATGGATGAGCGTTTCACGTTCTTGTGCCATTTCAAACATAACTTGGTCTATTCGCATCGGTACGTTATGAAACGATGAACAAAAGCTAAACTAGCATGTCAGACTTCTAAGAACACTAGATAGAGTACAATGGTACACATTGATGCTTTAGAATTTCTCAACTCTCTCCATAGATGAGCGTTTCATGTTCTTGTGCCATTTCAAACATAACTTGATCTATTCGCATCGGTACGTTACGAAACGATGAACAAAAGCTAAACTAGCATGTCAGACTTCTAAGAACACTAAATAGAGTACAACGGTACACATTGATGCTTTAGACTTTCTCAACTCTCTCCATAGAGGAGCGTTTCACGTTTTTGTGCCATTTCAAACATAACTTGGTCTACTCGCATCGTTACCTTACGAAACGTTGATAGAAAGCTAAACTAGCAAGTCAAACTTCTAACAACAGTAAATGGAGTAGAACGGTACACTTTCATGCTTTGGAATTGCCCAACACTCTAAAAAGATGAGCGTTTCATGTTTTTGTGCCATTTTAAACATAACTTGGTCTACTGGAATCGTTACCTTTTGAAACGTTAAACGAAAGCTAAACTAGCAAGTCAGATTTCTAAGAACACTAAATGGAGTACAACGGTAGACATTAATGCCTTGCAATTGCTCAACTCTCTCCAAAGATAAGTGTTTCATGTTTTTGTGCCATTTCAAACATAACTTAGTCTACTCGAATCGTTACTTTTGAAATGTTGAATCAAAGCTAAATTAGCTAGTCAGACTTCTAAGAACAGTAAATGGAGTAGAACGATACACATTGATGCTTTGGCATTGCTCAACTCTCTCCGTAGATGAGCGTTTCACGTTTTTGTGCCATTTCAAACATAACTTGGTCTATTCACATCGTTTACTTACGAAACATTGAAGGAAAGCTAAACTAGCAAGTCATACTTCTAAGAACACTAAATAGAGGACAACGGTCCACTTTGACGCTCTTGAATTGCTCAACTCTCGCCATAGATAAGCATTTCACATTTCTAAGCAATTCCAAGCATAACTTGTTTTATTCGCATCTTCACCTGACGAAACGTTCTATTGAAGCTAAACTAGTAAGTTAGGCTTCTAAAAACACTAAATAGAGTAGAACGGTACACATTGATGCGTTGGAATTCCTCAACTCTCTCCATAGATGAGCGTTTCACGTTCTTGTGCCATTCGAAACATAACTTGGTCTATTCGCATTGTTTACTTATGAAACATTGAAGGAAAGCTAAACTAGCAAGTCAGACTTCTAAGAACACTAAATAGAGGACAACGGTCCACTTTGACGTTCTTGAATTGCTCAACTCTCGCCATAGACAAGCATTTCACATTTCTGAGCAATTCCAACCATAACTTGTTCTATTCGCATCTTTACCTGATGAAACGTTCTATGGAAGCTAAACTAGCAAGTTAGACTTCTAAAAACACTAAATAGAGGAGAACGGTACACATTGATGCTTTGAATTTCCTCAACTCTCTCCATAGATGAGCTTCTCACGTTCTTGTGCCATTTCAAACATAACTTGCTCTATTCGCATCATTACCATACGAAACGTTGAATGAAAGCTAAACTAGCAAGTCAGACTTCTAAGAAAACTAAATAGAGTACAATGGCACACATTTATTCTTTCGAGTTGCCCAACCCTTTCCATATACGAGCGTTTCTCCTTTTATTACAATTTCAAACGTAGCTTGGTCTATTCGCATCGGTAAGTGACGAAACGATGAACGAAAGCTAAACTAACAAGTCAGACTTCTAAGAACACTAAATGGAGTACAACGGTACACATTGATGCTTTAGAATTGCTCAACTCTCTCCATAGATGAGCGTTTCATGTTTTTGTGCCATTTCAAACATAACTTGGTCTATTCACATCGTTGCCTTATGAAACGTTGAACGAAAGCTAAACTAGCAAGTCAAACTTCCAAGAACACTAAATGGAGTACAATGGTACACATTGATGCTTTGGAATTGCTCAACTCTCTTCGTGGACGAGCGTTTCACGTTTTTGTGCCATTTCAAACATAACTTGGTCTACTCACATCGTTACCTTACGAAATTGAACGAAAGCTAAACTAGGAAGTCAGATTTCTAAGAACACTAAATGGAGTACAACGGTACACATTGATGCTTTGGAATTGCTCAACTCTCTCCATAGATGAGCGTTTCAGGTTTTTGTGCTATTTCAAACATAACCTGGTCTATTCACATCGGTACCTTACGAAGTGTTGAACGAAAGCTAAACTAGCAAGTCAGACTTCTAAGAACACTAAATGGAGTTCAACGGTACACATTGATGATTTGTAATTGCTCAACTCTCTCCAAAGATGAGTGTTTCATGTTTTTGTGCCATTTCAAACATAACTTGCTCTACTCGAACCGTTACCTTTTGAAACATTGAATGAAAGCTAAACTAGCAAGTCAGACTTTAAGAACACTAAATAGAGTACAACGAAACACATTGATGCTTTGGAAATGCTCAACTCTCTCCGTAGATGAGCGTTTCACGTTTTTGTGCCATTCCAAACATAGCTTGGTCTATTCGCATCGTTACCTTACGAAACATTGAACGAAAGCTAAACTAGCTGGTCAGACTTCCAAGAACACTAAATAGAGGACGACGGTCCACTTTGATGCTCTTGAATTGCCCAGCTCTTGCCATAGACAAGCATTTCACATTTCTAAGCAATTCCAAACATAACTCGTTCTATTCGCATCTTTACCTGACGAAACGTTCTATGGAAGCTAAACTAGCAAGTTAGACTTCTAAACACACTAAATAGAGTACAACGGTACACATTGATGCTATGGAATTGCTCAACTCTCGGCATAGATGAGCGTTTCACGTATTTGTGCCACTTCAAACAAAACTTGGTCTATTCACATCGTTACCTTACGAAACGTTGAACGAAAGCTAAACTGGCCAGTCAGATTTCTAAGAACACTAAATGGAGTACAACGGTACACATTGATTCTTTGGAATAGCTCGACTCTCTCCATAGATGAGGGTTTCACTTTTTGTGCCATTTCAAACATAACATGGTATATTCGCATCGTTACCTTAGGAAACATTGAACGAAAGCTAAGCTAGCAAGTCAGACTTGTAAAAACAGTAAATAGAGTACAATGGTACACATTGATGCTTTGGAATTGCTCAACTCTCTCCATAGATGAGGGTTTCTCGTTTTTGTGCCATTTCAAACATAACTTGGTCTATTCGCATCGTTACCTTATGAAACGTTGAACGAAAGCTAAACTAGCAAGTCAAACTTCTAAGAACAGTAAATGGAGTACAACGGTGCACATTGATGCTTTAGAATTTCTCAACTCTCTTCGTAGATGAGCGTTTCACGTTGCTGTGCCATTTCAAACATAACTTGGTCTACTCGAATCGTTACCTTACGAAATTGAACGAAAGCTAAACTAGCAAGTCAGACTTCTAAGAACACTAAATGGAGTACAACGGTACACATTGATGCTTTGGAATTGCTCAACTCTCTCCATAGATGAGCGTTTCACGTTTTTGTGCTATTTCAAACATAACTTGGACTATTCACATTGGTACCGTGCGAAACGATGAACGAAAGTTAAACTTGCAAGTCAAACTTCTAAGAACACTAAATAGAGTACAACGATACACATTGATGCTTTGGAATTTCTCTACTCCTTCCAAAGAGGAGCGTTTCACGTTTTTGTGCCGTTTCAAACATAACTTGGTCTACTCACATCGTTACCTTACGAAACGTTGAACGAAAGCTAAACTAGAAAGTCAGACCTCTAAGAACACTAAATGCAGTACAATGGTACACATTGATGCTTTGAAATTTCTCAACTCTCTCCAAAGATGAGCGTT
Organism: Tripterygium wilfordii; assembly: GCF_013401445.1. Lineage (NCBI taxonomy): Eukaryota > Viridiplantae > Streptophyta > Magnoliopsida > Celastrales > Celastraceae > Tripterygium > Tripterygium wilfordii. Next base: position 8,548,492 of record NC_052248.1, read on the forward strand.
TCATGTTTTTCTGCCATTTCAAACATAACTTGGTCTACTGGAATCGTTACCTTTTGAAACGTTAAACGAAAGCTAAACTAGCAAGTTAGACTTCTAAGGACACTAAATGGAGTAAAACGCTACACATTGATGCTTTGGAATTGCTCAACTCTCGGCAGAGATGAGCGTTTCACGTTTTTGTGCCATTTCAAACATAACTTGGTCTATTCGCATCGTTACCTTACGAAACGTTGAAAGAAAGCTAAACTAGCCAGTCAGACTTCTAAGAACACTAAATGGAGCACAAAGGTACACATTGATTCATTGGAATAGCTCGACTCTCTCCATAGATGAGCGTTTCACGTTTTTGTGCCATTTCAAACATAACTAGGTATATTAGCATCGTTACCTTACGAAACGTTGAACGAAAGCTAAGCTAGCAAGTCAGACCTCTAAAAACACAAAATAGAGTACAATGGTACACATTGATGCTTTGGAATTGCTCAACTCTCTCCATAGATGAGCGTTTCATGTTTTTGTGCCATTTGAAACATAACTTCATCCATTTGCATCGTTACCATATGAAACATTGAACGAAAGCTAAACTAGCAAGTCAAACTTCTAAGAACACTAAATGGAGTAGAATGGTACATATTGATGCTTTGGAATTGTTCAATTCTCTTCGTAGATGAGCATTTCACGTTTTTGTGCCATTTCAAACATAACTTGGTCTACTCGCATCGTTACCTTACGAAATTGAACGAAGGCTAAACTAGCAAGTCAGACTTGTAGGAACACTAAATGGAGTACAATGGTACACATTGATGCTTTGGAATTGCTCAACTCTTTCCATAGATGAGCGTTTCACGTTTTTGTGCTATTTCAAACATAACTTGGTCTATTCACATCGTTACCTTACGAAACGTTGAACGAAAGCTAAACTAGCGAGTCAGACTTCTAAGAACACTAAATGAAGTACAACGGTACACATTGATGCTTTGCAATTGCTCAACTCTCTCCAAAGATGAGCGTTTCATGTTTTTGTGCCATTTCAAACATAACTTGCTCTACTCGAATTGTAACCTTTTGAAACGTTGAATGAAAGCTAAACTAGCAAGTCAGACTGCTAAGAACACTAAATGGAGTAGAACAGTACACATTGATGCTTTGGAATTGCTCAACTCTCTCCGTAAGTGAGCGTTTCACGTTTTTGTGCCATTTTAAACATAACTTGGTCTATTCACATCGTTTACTTATGAAACATTGAAGGAAAGCTAAACTAGTGAGTCAGACTTCCAAGAACACTAAATAGAGGACAACGTCCACTTTGACGCTCTTGAATTGCTTAACTCTTGCCATAGACAAGCATTTCACATTTCTGAGCAATTCCAAACATAACTTGTTCTATTCACATCTTTACCTGACGAAACGTTCTATAGAAGCTAAACTAGCAAGTTAGACTTCTAAAAACACTAAATAGAGTATAACGGTACACATTGACGCTTTGGAATTCCTCAAAACTCTCCATAGATCAGCGTTTCACGTTCTTGTGCCATTTCAAACATAACTTGGTCTATTCGAATCGTTACCTTACGAAACGTTGAACAAAAGCTAAACTAGCGAGTCAGACTTCTAAGAACACTAAATAGAGGACAACAGTCCACTTCGACGCTCTTGAATTGCTCAACTCTTGCCATAGACAAGCATTTCACATTTCTGACAATTCCAAACATAACTTGTTCTATTCGCATCTTTACCTGACGAAACGTCCTATGGAAGCTAAACTAGCAAGTTAGACTTCTAAAAACACTAAATAGAGTAAAAAGGTACACATTGACGCTTTGGAATTCCACAACTCTCTCGATAGATGAGCGTTTCATGTTCTTGTCCCATTTCAAATATAACTTGCTCTACTCGCATCGTTACCTTACGAAACGTTGATCAAAAGCTAAGCTAGCAAGTCAAACTTCTCAAAACACTAAATAGAGGACAACGATACACATTGATGCTTTGGAATTGCTCAACTCTCTACATAGATGAGCGTTTCACGTTTTTGTGCCATTTCAAACATAACTTGGTCTATTCACATCGTTACCTTACGAAACGTTGAACGAAAGCTAAACTAGTGAGTCAGACTTCTAAGAACACTAAATAGAGGACAATAGTCCACTTTAACACTCTTGAATTGCTCAACTCTTGCCATAGACAAGCATTTCACATTTCTGAGCAATTCCAAACATAACTTGTTCTATTCACATCTTTACCTGACGAAACGTTCTATGGAAGCTAAACTAGCAAGTTAGACTTCTAAAAACACTAAATAGAGTAAAAAGGTACACATTGACGCTTTGGAATTCCACAACTCTCTCCATAGATGAGCGTTTCACGTTCTTCTCCTATTTCAAACATAACTTGCTCTACTCGCATCGTTACCTTACGAAACGTTGATCGAAAGCTAAGCTAGCAGGTCAAACTTCTAAAAACACTAAATAGAGTACAACGGTACACATTGATGCTTTGGAATTGCTCAACTATCTACATAGATGAGCGTTTCATGTTTCTGTGCCATTTCAAACATAACTTGGTATATTCGCATCGTTACCTTATGAAAGGTTGAACGAAAGCTAAGCTAGTAAGTCAGACTTCAAAAAACACTAAATAGAGTACAATGGTACACATTGATGCTTTGGAATTGCTCAATTCTCTCCATAGATGAGCGTTTCACGTTTTTGTGTCATTTCAAACATAACCTGGTATATTCGCATCGTTACCTTAGGAAAGGTTGAACAAAAGCTAAGCTAGCAAGTCAGACTTCAAAAAACACTAAATAGAGTACAATCGTATACATTGATGCTTTGGAAGTGCTCAATTCTCTCTATAGATGAGCATTTCACGTTTTTGTGCCATTTCAAACATAACTTGGTCTATTCGCATCGTTACCTGATGAAACGTTGAACAAAATCTAAACTAGCAAGTCAAACTTCTAAGAACACTAAATAGAGTACAACGGCACACATTTATTCTTTGGAGTTGAAACGCTTATCTATGGAGAGTGTTGAGGAATTCCAAATCATCAATGTGTACCTTTGTACTCTATTTAGTGTTCTTAGAAGTCTAACTTTCTAGTTCAGCTTCCATAGAACGTTTCGTCAGGTAAAGATGCAAATAGAACAAGTTATGTTTTGAATTGCGCATAAACGTGAAATGCCTGTCTAGGGAGAGAGTTGAGCAATTCCAAAGGATCAATGTGAACCAACGTACTTTATTTAGTGTTCTTAGAAGTCTGACGTGCTAGTTTACCTTTTGTTCAACGTTTTGTAAGGTAACGATGCGAATAGACCAAGTTATGTTTGAAATCTCACAAAAAGGTGAAACGTTCATCTATGGAGTGAGTTGAGCAATTCCAAAGCATCGATGTGGACCATTATACTCTATTTAGTGTTCTTAGAAGTTTGACTTGCTAGTTTAGTGTTTGTTCAGTGTTTCGTAAGGTAACGATGTAAATAGACCCAGTTATGTTTAAAGTTGCGTAAAAATGTGAAACGTTCATCTATGGAGAGAGTTGGGCAATTCCAAAGCATCAATGTGCACCTTTCTACTCTATTTAGTGTTCTTGGAAGTGTGATTTACTAGTGTAGCTATCGTTCAAGGTTTCGTTAGGTAACGATGCGAATAGACCAAGTTATGTTTGAAATTGTGCAAAAACGAGAAACTATCGTCCATAGAGAGATTTGAGCAAGTCCGAAGCATCAATGTGTACCTTTTTATCTTATTTAGTGGTGTTAGAAGTCCAACTTCCTAGTTTAGCTTCCATTGAACGTTTCGTAAGGTAACGATGCGAATAGGCCAAGTTATAATTGAAATTGCACAAAAAGGAGAAACGCTTGTCTATGGAGAGAGTTGAGCATTTCCAAAGAATCAATGTGTACCTTTGTACTCTACTTACTGTTCTTGGAAGTCGAACTTCGTAGTTTAGCTTCCATTGAACGTTTCGTCAGGTAAAGATGCGAATAGAACAAGTTATTTTTGGAATTGCACAGAAACGTGAAATGCTTGTCTAAGGAGAGAGTTGAGCAATTCCAAAGCATCAATGTGTACCAATGTACCCTATTTAGTGTTCTTAGAATTTTGACTTGCTAGTTTAGCTTTCGTTCAACATTTCATAAGGTAACGATGCGACTAGACCAAGTTATGTTTGAAATTACACAAAAATGACAAACGCTCGTCAATGGAGGGAGTTGAGAAATTCCAATGCATCAATGTGTACCATTGTACTCTATTTAGTGTTCTTAGAAGTCTGACATGCTAGTTTAGCTTTCGTTCAGTGTTTCATAAGGTAACAATACCAATAGACCAGGTTCAGTTCGGAATGGGACAAAAAAATGAAATGCTCATCTATGGACAGAGTTGAACAATTCCAAAGCATCAATGTGGACCATTGTACTCTATTTAGTGTTCTTAGTAGTCTGACTTGCTAGTTTAGCATTCATTCAATGTTTCGTAAGGTAATAATGTGAATAGACCTAGTTATTTTGGAAATCGGATAAAAACATGCAATGCTCATCTATAGCGAGAGTTGAGCAATTCCAAAACATCAATGTGTACCGTTGTACTCTATTTAGTGTTCTTGGAAGTGTGACTTGCTAGTTTATCTTTCGTTCAATGTTTCGTAAGGTAACGATGCGAATAGACTAAGTTATGTTTGAAATTGCACAAAAATGAGAATCGCTCATTTATGGAGAGAGTTGAGCAATTCCAAAGCATCAATATGTACCGTTGCACTCTATTTAGTGTTCTTAGAAGTCCGATTTACTAGTTTAGCTTTCGTTCAACGTTTCGTAAGGTAACGATGCGAATAGACCAAGTTCTATTTGAAGTTGCACAAAAATGAGAAACGCTCATCTATGGAGAGTGTTGAGAAATTCCAAAGCATCAATGTGTACCTTTGTACTCTATTTAGTGTTCTTAGAAGTCTAACTTTCTATTTTAGCTTCCATAGAAAGTTTCGTTAGGTAAAGATGCAAATAGAACAAGTTAAGTTTGGAATTGCAAAGAAACATGAAATGCCTATCTAAGGAGAGAGTTGAGCAATTCCAAAGTATCAATGTGTACCAATATACTCTATTTAGTGTTCTTAGAAGTCTGACATACTAGTTTAGCTTTCGTTCAACATTTCGTAAGGTAACGATGCGAATAGACCAAGTTATGTTTGAAATGGCGCAAAAACATGAAACGTTCATCTATGGAGAGAGTTGAGCAATTCCAAAGCATCGATGTGTACCATTGTACTCTATTTAGTGTTCTTAGTAGTCTGATGTGCTAGTTTAGCTTTCGTTCAACGTTTCGCAAGGTAATGCTGCGAATGGACCGAGTTATGTTTGAAATGCCACAAAAACGTGAAACGCTCCTCTATGTAGAGAGTTGAGCAATTCCAAAGCATCGATGTGCACCATTGTACTCTATTTAGTGTTCTTAGAAGTCTGACTTGCTAGTGTAGCGTTTGTTCAATGTTTCGTAAGGTAACGATGTGAATAGACCCAGTTATGTTTAAAATTAAACAAAAATATGAACCGTTCTTCTATGGAGAGAGTTGGGCAATTCCAAAGCATCAATGTGTACCGTTGTACTCTATTTAGTGTTCTTAGAAGTCTGACTTACTAGTTTAGCTTTCGTTCAGCGTTTCCTAAGGTAACGATGCGAATAGACCAAGTTATCTTTGAAATTACAAAAAAATGAGAAATGCTCGTCCATGGAGAGAGTTGAGCAATTCCAAAGCATCAATGTGTACCTTTGTACTCTATTTAATGTTCTTCGAAGTCCAACTTCCTAGTTTAGCTTCCATAGAACGTTTCGTCAGGTAAAGATGCGAATAGAACAAGTTATGTTTGGAATTGCACAGAAAGAGAAGTGATCGTCATGGAGGCAGTTGAGAAATTCGAAAGCATCAATGTGTACCATGGTACTCTATTTAGTGTTCTTAGAAGTCTGACATGCTAGCTTAGCTTTCGTTAAATGTTTCATAAGGTAACGATGCGACTAGACCAAGTTAAGTTTGGAATGGCACAAAAAAGTGAAATGCTCGTCTATGGTGAGATTTGAACAATGCCAAAGCATCAATGTGGACCATTGTACTCTATTTAGTGTTCTTAGTAGTCTGGCTTGCTAGTTTAGCATTCATTCAATGTTTCATAAGGTAACGATGTGAATAGACCTAGTTATGTTTCAAATTGCATAAAAACATGAAACGTTCATTTATGGAGAGATTTGAGCAATTCCAAAGCATCAATGTGTACTATTGTACCCTATTTAGTGTTCTTAGAAGTTTGACTTGCTGGTTTATCTTTCGTTCAACTCTTCGTAAGATAACGTTGTGAATAGACCAAGTTATGTTTGAAATTGCACAAAAATGAGAACCACTCGTCTATGTAGAGAGTTGAGCAATTCCAAAGCATCAGTGTGTAGTGTTCTTAGAAGTCTGACTTACTAGTTTAGCTTTTGTTCAACGTTTCGTAAGGTAACGATGCAAATAGATCAAGTTATGTTTGAAATTTCACAAAAATGAGAAACGCTCGTCTACCGAGAGAGTTGAGCAATTCCAAAGCATCAATGTGTACCTTTGTACTCTATTTAGTGTTCGTAGAAGTCTAACTTGCTAATTTAGCTTCCATAGAACGTTTCGTCGGGTGAAGATGTGAATAGAACAAGTTATGTTTAGAATTGCACAGAAACGTGAAATGCTTGTCTAAGGAGAGAGTCGATTAATTCCAAAGCATCAATGTGTACCAATGTACTCTATTTAGTGTTCCTAGAAGTCTGGCTTGCTAGTTTAGCTTTCGTTCAATGTTTTGTAAGGTAACGATGCGAATGGACCTAGTTATGTTTGAAATGGCGCAAAAACGTGAAACACTCATCTATGGAGAGACGTGAGCAATTCCAAAGCATCGATATGTACCATTTTACTCTATTTAGTGTTCTTAGAGATCTGACTTGCTAGGTTAGCGTTTGTTCAACGTTTCAAAAGGTAACGATGTGAATAGACTTAATTATGTTCGTAATTGCCTAAAAATGTGAAATGTTCATCTATGGAGAGAGTTGGGAAATTCCAAAGAATCAACGTGTAGTGTTCTTACAAGTCTGACTTACTAGTTTAGCTTTCGTTCAACGTTTCATAAGGAAACAATGCGAATAGACCAAGTTATGTTTGAAATTGCACAAAAATGAGAAACGCTCGTCTATGGCGAAAGTTGACCGATTCCACAGCATCAATGTGTACCGCTGTAGTCGATTTAGTGCTCTTGGAAGTCTAACTTGGTAGTTTATTTTCCATAGAACGTTTCGTCAGGTAAAAATGCGAATAGAATAAGTTATGTTTGGAATTGCACAGAAACATGAAATGCCTGTCTAAGGAGAAAGTTCAGCAATTCCAAAGCATCAATGTGTACCAATGTACTCTATTTAGTGATCTTAGAAGTTTGACTTGCTAGTTCAGCTTTCGTTCAACATTTCGTAAGGCAACGATGCGAATAGGCCAAGTTATGTTTGAAACTACAGAAAAAGGAAAAACGCTTGTCTATGGATGGAGTTGAGAAATCCCGAAGCATCAATGCGTACCGTTGTACTCTATTTAGTGTTCTTAGAAGTCTGACTTGCTAGTTTAGCATTCGTTCAATGTTTCGTAAGGTAACGATGTGAATAGACCCAGTTCTGTTTGAACTTGCACAAAAAGATGATACGTTCGTCTATGGAGAGAGTTGAGCAATTCTAAAGCATAAATGTCTACCGTTGTACTCTATTTAGTGTTCTCAGAAGTTGAACTTACTAGTTTACCTTTCGCTCAATATTTCGTCAGGTAACGATGCGAATAGGCCAAGTTATGTTTGAAATTGCTTAAAAATGGGAACCGCTCGTGTATGGAGAGAGTTGAGCAATTCCAAAGCATCAATTTGTATCGTTGCACTCGATTTAGTGTCCTTAGAAGTCTAACTTGCTAGTTTAGCTTTTGTTCAACCTTTAGTAAGGTAACAATTTGAATAGAACGAGTCATGTTTGAAATTACACAAAAATGAGAACTGATTCTCTAAAGAGAGAGTTGAGCATTTCGAAATCATCAATTTGTACTATTGAACTCTATTTAGTGTTCTTAGAAGTCTGACGTGCTAGTTTAGCTTCCGTTCAACGTTTCATAAGGTAACGATGCTAAAGACCAAGTTATGTTTGAAATGGCACAAAAATATGAAATGTTCATCTATGGAGAGAGTTGAGTAATTTCGAAGCATCAATGTGTACCGTTATACTCTATTTAGTGTTCTTAAAAGTCCGACTTGCTAGTTTATTTTTCGTTCAACGTTTCGTAAGGTAACGATGCGAATAGACCCAGTTATGTTTAAAATTGCACAAAAATGTGACACGTTCGTCTATGGGGAGAGTTGGGCAATTCCAAACCATCAATGTGCACCATTGTACTCTATTTAGTATTCTTAGAAGTCTGACTTCCTAGTGTAGCTTTTGTTCAACGTTTCGTAAGGTAATGATGCGAATAGACCAAGTTATGTTTGAAATTGCACAAAAATGAGAAACGCTCGTCTATGGAGAGAGTTGAGCTATTCCAAAGCATTAATGTGCACCTTTTTACTCTATTCACTGTTGCTAGAAGTCTAACTTCCTTGTTTAGCTTCCATAGAACGTTTGGTCAGGTAAAGATGCGAATACAACAAGTTATGTTTGGAATTGCACAAAACCGTGAATTGCTTGTCTAAGGAGAGAGTTGAGCAATTCCAAAGCATCAATGTGTACCAATGTACCTTATTTAGTGTTCTTAGAAGTTTGACTTGCTAGTTTAGCTTTCGTTCAACATTTCATAAGGTAACGATGCGAATAGACCAAGTTATGTTTGAAATTACACAAAAATGACAAACGCTCGTCAATGGAGGGAGTTGACAAATTCCAATGCATCAATGTGTACCATTGTACTCTATTTAGTGTTCTTAGAAGTCTGACATGCTTGTTTAGCTTTCGTTCAGTGTTTCATAAGCTAACGATACGGGTAGACCAAGTTCAGTTCGGAATGGGACAAAAAAATGAAACGCTCGTCTATGGACAGAGTTGAACAATTCCAAAGCATCAATGTGGACCATTGTACTCTATTTAGTGTTCTTAGTAGTCTGACTTGCTAGTTTAGCATTCATTCAATGTTTCATAAGGTAACGATGTGAATAGACCTAGTTATGTTCGAAATTACACAAAAACATGCAACGCTCGTCTATGGCGAGAGTTGAGCAATTCCAAAGCATCAATGTGTACCGTTGTACTCTATTTAGTGTTCTTGGAAGTGTGACTTGCTAGTTTATCTTTCGCTCAAAGTTTCGCAGGGTAACGATGCGAATAGACCAAGTTATGTTAGAAATTGCACAAAAATGAGAATCGCCCATTTATGGAGAGAGTTTAGCAATTCCAAAGCATCAATGTGTATCGTTGTACTCTATTTATTGTTCTTAGAAGTCTGATTTACTAGTTTAGCTTTCGTTCAACGTTTCGTAAGGTAACGATGCGAATAGACCAAGTTCTGTTTGAAGTTGCACAAAAATGAGAAACGCTCATCTATGGAGAGTGTTGAGCAATTCCAAAGCATCAATGTGTTCCTTTGTACTCTATTTAGTGTTCTTAGAAGTCTAACTTTCCAGTTTAGCCTCCATGGAATGTTTCGTTAGGTAAAGATGCGAAAAGAACAAGTTAAGTTTGGAATTGCACAGAAACGTGAAATGTCTGTCCAAGGAGAGAGTTGAGCAATTTCAAAATATCAATGTGTACCAATCTACTCTATTTAGTGTTCTTAGAAGTTTGACATACTGGTTTAGCTTTCGTTCAACGTTTCGTAAGGTAACGATGCGAATAGACCAAGTTCTGTTTGAAATGGCACAACAACATGAAACGTTCATCTATGGAGAGAGTTGAGCAATTCCAAAGCATCGATGTGTACCATTGTACTCTATTTAGTGTTCTTAGTAGTCTGATATGCTAGTTTAGCTTTCGTTCAATGTTTCGTAAGGTAATGCTGCGAATAGACCGAGTTATGTTTGAAATGCCACAAAAACGTGAAACACTCCTCTATGTAGAGAGTCGAGCAATTCCAAAGCATCGATGTGCACCATTGTACTCTATTTAGTGTTCTTAGAAGTCTGACTTGCTAGTGTAGCGTTTGGTCAATGTTTCGTAAGGTAACGATGTGAATAGACTTAGTCATGTTTAAGATTACACAAAAATATGAAACGTTCTTCTATGGAGAGAGTTGGGCAATTCCAAAGCATCAATGTGTACCATTGTACTCTATTTAGTGTTCTTAGAAGTTTGACTTACTAGTTTAACTTTCGTTCAAAGTTTCGTGAGGTAACGATGCGAATAGACCAAGTTATGTTTGAAATTGTAAAAAAACGAGAAATGCTCGTCCATGGAGAGAGTTGAGCAATTCCAAAGCATCAATGTGTACCTTTGTACTCTATTTAATGTTCTTCGAAGTCCAACTTCCTAGTTTAGCTTCCATAGAACGTTTCATCAGGTAAAGATGCGAATAGAACAAGTTATGTTTGGAATTGCACAGAAACGTGAAATGCTTGTCTAAGGAGAGGATTGAGCAATTCCAAAGCATCCATGTGTACCAATGTACCCTATTTAGTGTTCTCAGAAGTTTGACTTGCTAGTTTAGCTTCCGTTCAACATTTCATAAGGTAGCGATGCGAATAGACGAAGTTATGTTTGAAATTACACAGAAAGAGAAGTGCTCATCATGGAGGCAGTTGAGAAATTCGAAAGCATCAATGTGCACCATGGTACTCTATTTAGTGTTCTTAAAAGTCTGACCTGCTAGCTTAGCTTTCGTTAAATGTTTCAAAAGGTAACAATGCGACTAGACCAAGTTAAGTTTAGAATGGCACAAAAAAGTGAAATGCTCGTCTATGGTGAGATTTGAACAATTCCAAAGCATCAATGTGGACCATTGTACTCTATTTAGTGTTCTTAGTTGTCTAACTTGCTCGCTTAGCATTCATTCAATGTTTCGTAAGATAATGATTTGAATAGACCTAGTTATGTTTCAAATTGCATAAAAACATGAAACATTCATTTATGGAGAGAGTTGAGCAATTCCAAAGCATCAATGTGTACCATTGTAACCTATTTAGTGTTCTTAGAAGTCTGACTTGCTAGTGTATCTTTCGTTCAATGCTTCGTAAGGTAACGTTACGAATAGACCAAGTTATGTTTGAAATTGCATAAAAATGAGAACAACTCGTCTATGTAGAGAGTTGAGCAATTCCAAAGCATCAGTGTGTAGTGTTCTTAGGAGTCTGACTTACTAGTTTAGCTTTTGTTCAACGTTTCGCAAGGTAACGATGCAAATAGACCAAGTTATGTTTGAAATTTCACAAAAATGAGAAACGCTCGTCTACCGAGAGAGTTGAGCAATTCCAAAGCATCAATGTGTACCTTTGTACTCTATTTAGTGTTCCTAGAAGTCTAACTTGCTAGTTTAGCTTCCATAGAACATTTCATCAGGTGAAGATGCGAATAGAACAAGTGATGTTTAGAATTGCACAGAAACGTGAAATGCTTGTCTAAGGAGAGAGTCGATTAATTCCAAAGCATCAATATGTACCAATGTACTCTATTTAGTGTTCCTAGAAGTCTGGCTTGCAAGTTTAGCTTTCGTTCAATGTTTTGCAAAGTAACGATGCGAATGGACCTTGTTATGTTTGAAATGGTGTAAAAACATGAAACACTCATCTATGGAGAGACGTGAGCAATTCCAAGGCATCGATGTGTACCATTTTACTCTATTTAGTGTTCTTAGAGATCTGACTTGCTAGGTTAGCGTTTGTTCAACTTTTCGAAAGGTAACGATGTGAATAGACTTAATTATGTTTGAAATTGCCTAAAAACGTGAAATGTTCATCTATGGAGAGAGTTGGGCAATTCTAAAGCATCAATGTGTAGTGTTCTTAGAAGTCTGACTTACTAGTTTAGCTTTCGTTCAACGTTTCATAAGGAAACAATGCGAATAGACCAAGTTATGTTTGAAATTGCACAAAAATGAGAAACGCTCGTCTATGGCGAAAGTTGACCGATTCCACAGCATCAATGTGTACCGCTGTAGTCTATTTAGTGCTCTTGGAAGTCTAACTTGGTAGTTTATTTTCCATAGAACGTTTTGTCAGGTAAAAATACGAATAGAATAAGTTATGTTTGGAATTGCACAGAAACATGAAATGCTTGTCTAAGGAGAAAGTTCAGCAATTCCAAAGCATCAATGTGTACCAATGTACTCTATTTAGTGATCTTAGATGTTTGACTTGCTAGTTCAGCTTTCGTTCAACATTTCGTAAGGCAACGATGCGAATAGACCAAGTTATGTTTGAAACTACAGAAAAACGAAAAACGCTTGTCTATGGATGGAGTTGAGAAATCCCAAAGCATCAATGCGTACCGTTGTAATCTATTTAGTGTTCTTAGAAGTCTGACTTGCTAGTTTAGCATTCGTTCAATGTTTCGTAAGGTAACGATGTGAATAGACCCAGTTCTGGTTGAACTTGCACAAAAAGATGATACGTTCGTCTATGGAGAGAGTTGAGCAATTCTAAAGCTTAACTGTCTACCGTTGTACTCTATTTAGTGTTCTCAGAAGTTGAACTTACTAGTTTACCTTTCGCTCAATATTTCGTCTATGGAGAGAGTTAAGCAATTCCAAAGCATCAATTTGTATCGTTGCACTCGATTTAGTGTCCTTAGAAGTCTAACTTGCTAGTTTAGCTTTTGTTCAACCTTTAGTAAGGTAACAATTTGAATAGAACGAGTCATGTTTGAAATTACACAAAAATGAGAACTGATTCTCTAAAGAGAGAGTTGAGCATTTCGAAATCATCAATTTGTACTATTGAACTCTATTTAGTGTTCTTAGAAGTCTGACGTGCTAGTTTAGCTTCCGTTCATCGTTTCATAAGGTAACGATGCTAATAGACCAAGTTATGTTTGAAATGGCACAAAAATGTGAAATGTTCATCTATGGAGAGAGTTGAGTAATTTCGAAGCATCAATGTGTACCGTTATACTCTATTTAGTGTTCTTAAAAGTCTGACTTGCTAGTTTATTTTTCGTTCAACGTTTCGTAAGGTAACGATGCGAATAGACCCAGTTATGTTTAAAATTGCACAAAAATGTGACACGTTCATCTATGGGGAGAGTTGGGCAATTCCAAAGCATCAATGTGCACCGTTGTACTCTATTTAGTGTTCTTAGAAGTCTGACTTCCTAGTGTAGCTTTTGTTCAACGTTTCGTAAGGCAATGATGCGAATAGAACTAGTTATGTTCGAAATTACACAAAAACATGCAACGCTCGTCTATGGCGAGAGTTGAGCAATTCCAAAGCATCAATGTGTACCGTTGTACTCTATTTAGTGTTCTTGGAAGTTTGACTTGCTAGTTTATCTTTCGTTCAATGTTTCGTAGGGTAACGATGCGAATAGACCAAGTTATGTTAAAAATTGCACAAAAATGAGAATCGCCCATTTATGGAGAGAGTTGAGCAATTCCAAAGCATCACTGTGTACCGTTGTACTCTATTTAGTATTCTTAGAAGTCTGATTTACTAGTTTAGCTTTCGTTCAACGTTTCGTAAGGTAACGATGCGAATAGACCAAGTTCTGTTTGAAGTTGCACAAAAATGAGAAACGCTCATCTATGGAGAGTGTTGAGCAATTCCAAAGCATCAATGTGTTCCTTTGTACTCTATTTAGTGTTCTTAGAAGTCTAACTTTCCAGTTTAGCCTCCATGGAATGTTTCGTTAGGTAAAGATGCGAAAAGAACAAGTTAAGTTTGGAATTGCACAGAAACGTGAAATGTCTGTCCAAGGAGAGAGTTGAGCAATTTCAAAGTATCAATGTGTACCAATCTACTCTATTTAGTGTTCTTAGAAGTTTGACGTACTGGTTTAGCTTTCGTTCAACGTTTCGTAAGGTAACGATGCGAATAGACCAAGTTCTGTTTGAAATGGCACAAAAACATGAAACGTTCATCTATGGAGAGAGTTGAGCAATTCCAAAGCATCGATGTGTACCATTGTACTCTATTTAGTGTTCTTAGTAGTCTGATATTCTAGTTTAGCTTTCGTTCAACGTTTCGTAAGGTAATGCTGCGAATAGACCGAGTTATGTTTGAAATGCCACAAAAACGTGAAACGCTCCTCTATGTAGAGAGTCGAGCAATTCCAAAGCATCGATGTGCACCATTGTACTCTATTTAGTGTTCTTAGAAGTCTGACTTGCTAGTGTAGCGTTTGATCAATGTTTCGTAAGGTAACGATGTGAATAGACTCAGTCATGTTTAAAATTACACAAAAATATGAAACGTTCTTCTATGGAGAGAGTTGGGCAATTCCAAAGCATCAATGTGTACCATTGTACTCTATTTAGTGTTCTTAGAAGTCTGACTTACTAGTTTAACTTTCGTTCAACGTTTCGTGAGGTAACGATACGAATAGACCAAGTTATGTTTGAAATTGCAAAAAAATGAGAAATGCTCGTCCATGGAGAGAGTTGAGCAATTCCAAAGCATCAATGTGTACCTTTGTACTCTATTTAATGTTCTTCGAAGTCCAACTTCCTAGTTTAGCTTCCATAGAATGTTTCATCAGGTAAAGATGCGAATAGAACAAGTTATGTTTGGAATTGCACAGAAACGTGAAATGCTTGTCTAAGGAGAGGATTGAGCAATTCCAAAGCATCCATGTGTACCAATGTACCCTATTTAGTGTTCTCAGAAGTTTGACTTGCTAGTTTAGCTTCCGTTCAACATTTCTTAAGGTAGCGATGCGAATAGACGAAGTTATGTTTGAAATTACACAGAAAGAGAAGTGCTCATCATGGAGGCAGTTGAGAAATTCGAAAGCATCAATGTGCACCATGGTACTCTATTTAGTGTTCTCAGAAGTCTGACCTGCTAGCTTAGCTTTCGTTAAATGTTTCAAAAGGTAACGATGCGACTAGACCAAGTTAAGTTTAGAATGGCATAAAAAAGTGAAATGCTCGTCTATGGTGAGATTTGAACAATTCCAAAGCATCAATGTGGACCATTGTACTCTATTTAGTGTTCTTAGTTGTCTAACTTGGTCGTTTAGCATTCATTCAATGTTTCGTAAGGTAATGATGTGAATAGACCTAGTTATGTTTCAAATTGCATAAAAACATGAAACATTCATTTATGGAGAGAGTTGAGCAATTCTAAAGCATCAATGTGTACCATTGTACCCTATTTAGTGTTCTTAGAAGTCTGACTTGCTAGTTTATCTTTCGTTCAATGCTTCATAAGGTAACGTTACGAATAGACCAAGTTATGTTTGAAATTGCATAAAAATGAGAACAACTCATCTATGTAGAGAGTTGAGCAATTCCAAAGCATCAGTGTGTAGTGTTCTTAGGAGTCTGACTTACTAGTTTAGCTTTTGTTCAACGTTTCGTAAGGTAGCGATGCAAATAGACCAAGTTATGTTTGAAATTTCACAAAAATGAGAAACGCTCGTCTACCGAGAGAGTTGAGCATTTCCAAAGCATCAATGTGTACCTTTGTACTCTATTTAGTGTTCCTAGAAGTCTAACTTGCTAGTTTAGCTTCCATAGAACATTTCATCAGGTGAAGATGCGAATAGAACAAGTGATGTTTAGAATTGCACAGAAACGTGAAATGCTTGTCTAAGGAGAGAGTCGATTAATTCCAAAGCATCAATATGTACCAATGTACTCTATTTAGTGTTCTTAGAAGTCTTGCTTGCTAGTTTAGCTTTCGTTCAATGTTTTGCAAAGTAACGATGCGAATGGACCTAGTTATGTTTGAAATGGTGTAAAAACATGAAACACTCATCTATGTAGAGACGTGAGCAATTCCAAGGCATCGATGTGTACCATTTTACTCTATTTAGTGTTCTTAGAGATCTGACTTGCTAGGTTAGCGTTTGTTCAACGTTTCGAAAGGTAACGATGTGAATAGACTTAATTATGTTTGAAATTGCCTAAAAACGTGAAATGTTCATCTATGGAGAGAGTTGGGCAATTCCAAAGCATCAATGTGTAGTGTTCTTAGAAGTCTGACTTACTAGTTTAGCTTTCGTTCAACGTTTCAAAAGGTAACGATGCGAATAGACCAAGTTATGATTGAAATTGCACAAAAACGAGAAACGCTCGTCTATGGCGAAAGGTTGACCGATTCCACAACATCAATGTGCACCGTTGTAGTCTATTTAGTGCTCTTGGAAGTCTAACTTGGTACTTTATTTTCCATAGAACGTTTTGTCAGGTAAAAATGCGAATAGAATAAGTTATGTTTGGAATTGCACATAAACGTGAAATGCTTGTCTAAGGAGAAAGTTGAGCAATTCCAAAGCATCAATGTGTACCAATGTACTCTATTTAGTGTTCTTAGAAGTTTGACTTGCTAGTTCAGATTTCGTTCAACATTTCGTAAGGCAACGATGCGAATAGACCAAGTTATGTTCGAAAGTACAGAAAAAGGAAAAACGCTTGTCTATGGATGGAGCTGAGAAATCCCGAAGCATCAATGCATACCGTTGTACTCTATTTAGTGTTCTTAGAAGTCCGACTTGCTAGTTTAGCATTCGTTCAATGTTTCGTAAGGTAACGATGTGAATAGACCCAGTTCTGTTTGAACTTGCACAAAAAGATGATACGTTCGTCTATGGAGAGAGTTGAGCAATTCCAAAGCATAACTGTCTACCATTGTACTCTATTTAGTGTTCTTAGAAGTCGAACTTACTAGTTTAGCTTTCGCTCAATGTTTCGTCAGGTAACGATGCGAATAGGCCAAGTTATGTTTGAAATTACTTAAAAATGGGAACCGCTCGTCTATGGAGAGAGTTGAGGAATTCCAAAGCATCAATTTGTATCGTTGTACTCGATTTAGTGTCCTTAGAAGTCTAACTTGCTAGTTTAGCTTTTGTTCAACCTTTAGTAAGGTAACAATTTGAATAGAACGAGTCATGTTTGAAATTGCACAAAAATGAGAACTGATTCTCTAAAGAGAGAGTTGAGCATTTTGAAATCATCAATTTGTACTATGGTACTCTATTTAGTGTTCTTAGAAGTCTGACGTGCTAGTTTAGCTTCCATTCAACGTTTCATAAGGTAACGATGCTAATAGACCAAGTTATGTTTGAAATGGCACAAAAATGTGAATTGTTCATCTATGGAGAGAGTTGAGTAATTTCGAAGCATCAATGTGTACCGTTATACTCTATTTAGTGTTCTTAAAAGTCTGACTTGCTAGTTTATTTTTCGTTCAACGTTTCGTAAGGTAACGATGCGAATAGACCCAGTTATGTTTAAAATTACACAAAAATGTTACACGTTCGTCTATGGAGAGAGTTGGGCAATTCCAAAGCATCAATGTGCACCGTTGTACTCTATTTAGTGTTCTTAGAAGTTTGACGTACTAGTGTAGCTTTCGTTCAACGTTTCGTAAGGTAATGATGCGAATAGACCAAGTTATGTTTGAAATTGCACAAAAATTAGAAACGCTCGTCTATGGAGAGAGTTGAGCAATTCCAAAGCAATAATGTGTACCTTTTACTCTATTTACTGTTGTTAGAAGTCTAACTTCCTTGTTCAGCTTCCATAGAACGTTTGGTCAGGTAAAGATGCGAATAGAACAAGTTATGTTTGGAATTGCACAAAAACTTGAATTGCTTGTCTAAGGAGAGAGTTGAGCAATTCCAAAGCATCAATGTGTACCAATGTACCCTATTTAGTGTTCTTAGAAGTTTGACTTGCTATTTTAGCTTCCGTTCAACATTTCGTAATGTAACGATGCGAATAGACCAAGTTATGTTTCAAATTACACAAAAATGAGAAACGCTCGTCAATGGAGGTAGTTAAGAAATTCCAAAGCATCAATGTGTACCGTTGTACTATATTTAGTGTTCTTAGAGGTCTGACGTGCTAGTTTCGCTTTCGTTCAATGTTTCATAAGGTAACAATGCGAATAGACCAAGTTAAGTTTGGAATGGCACAAAAAGTGAAATGCTCATCTAGGGAGAGAGTTGAACAATTCCAAGGCATCAATGTGGACCATTGTGCTCTATTTAGGGTTCTTAGTTGTCTGACTTCCTAGTTTAGCATTCACTCAATGTTTCGTAAGGTAATGATGTGAATAGACCTAGTTATGTTTGAAATTGGACAAAAACATGAAACGTTCGTCTATGGAGAGAGTTGAGCAATTCCAAAGCATCAATGTGTACCTTTGTACTCTATTTAGTGTTCTTAGAAGTCTAACTTTGTAGCTTAGCTTCCATAGAACGTTTCGTCAGGTAAGGATGCAAATAGAACAAGTTATGTTTGGAATTGCACAGAAACGTGAAATGCATGTCTAAGGAGAGAGTTGAGTAATTCCAAAGCATCAATGTGTACCAATGTACTCTCTTTAGTGTTCTTAGAAGTCTGACATACTAGTTTACCTTTCGTTCAACGTTTCATAAGGTAATGATGCGAATAGACCAAGTTATGTTTGAAATGGCACAAAAATGTGAAACGTTCATCTATGGAGAGAGTTGAGCAATTCCAAAGCATCGATGTGTACCATTGTACTCTATTGAGTGTTCTTAGAAGTCTAACGTGCTAGTTTAGCTTTCGTTCAACATTTCGTAAGGTAATGATGTGAATTGACCAAGTTATGTTAGAAATGGCAGAAAAATGTGAAACGTTCATCTATTCAGAGAGTTGAGCAATTCGAAAGCATCAATGTGTACCGTTGTACTCTATTTGGTGTTCTTAGAAGTCTGACTTGCTAGTTTATCTTTTGTTCAACGTTTCATAGGGTAACGATGCGAATAGACCAAGTCATGTTAGAAATCGTACAAAAACGTGAAACGTTCATCTATGGAGAGAGTTGAGCAAGTCCAAAGCATCAATGTGTACCGTTGTATTCTATTTAGTGTTCTTAGAAGTTTGACTTACTAGTTTAGCTTTCGTTCAACGTTTCATAAGGTAACGATGCGAATAGACCAAGTTATGTTTGAAATTGCACAAAAATGAGAAACGCTCATCTATGGAGAGTGTTGAGCAATTCCAAAGCATCAATGTGTACGTTTGTACTCTATTTAGTGTTCTTGGAATTCTAACTTTCTAGTTTAGCTTCCATAGAATGTTTCGTCAGGTAAAGATGCAAATAGAACAAGTTATGTTTGGAATTACAGAGAAACGTGAAATACCTGTCTAAGGAGAGAGTTGAGCAATTCCAAAGCAACGATTTGTACCATTGTACTCTATTTAGTGTTCTTAGAAGTCTGACTTTCTAGTTTAGCGTTTGTTCAATGTTTCGTAAGGTAACGATGGAATATACCCAGTTATGTTTAAAATTGCACAAAAATGTGAAACGTTAGTCTATGTAGAGAGTTGGGCAATTCCAAAGCATCAATGTGTACCATTGTACTCTATTTAGTGTTCTTAGAAGACTGACTTACTAGTTTAGCTTTCATTCAATGTTTCGTAAGGTAACGATGTGAATAGACCAAGTTATGTTTGAAATTGCACAAAGACGAGAAACGCTCGTCAATGGAGGGAGTTGAGAAATTCCAAAGCATCAATGTGTACGTTGTACTCTATTTAGTGTTCTTAGAAGTCCGACATGCTAGTTTAGCTTTCATTCAATGTTTCATAAGGTAACAATGCGAATAGACCAAGTTAAGTTTGGAATGGCATAAAAAAGTGAAATGCTCGTCTATGGAGAGAGTTAAACAATTCCAAAACATCAATGTGGACCATTGTACTCTATTTAGTGTTCTTAGTAGTATGACTTGTTAGTTTAGCATTCATTCAATGTTTCGTAAGGTAATGATATGAATAGACCTAGTTATGTTTCAAATTGCACAAAAACATGAAACGTTCATCTATGGAGAAAGTTGAGCAATTCCAAAGCATCAATGTGTACCGTTGTACTCTATTTAGTGTTCTTAGAAGTCTGACTTGCTAGTTTATCTTTCGTTCAACGTTTCGTAAGGTAACGATGCGAAGAGACCAAGTTATGTTTGAAATTGCACAAAAATGAGAATCGTTCGTTTATGAAGAGAGCTAAGCAATTCCAAAGCATCAATGTGTACCGTTGTACTCTATTTAGTGTTCTTAGAAGTCTGACTTATTTGTCTAGCTTTCTTTCAACATTTCGTAAGGTAACGATGCGAATAGACCAAGTTACGTTTGAAATTGCATAAAAATGAGAAACGCTCATCTATGGGGAGTGTTGAGCAATTCCAAAGCATCAATGTGTACCTTTGTACTCTATTTAGTGTTCTTAGAAGTCTAACTTTCTAGTTTAGCTTCCATAGAATGTTTCGTTAGGCAAAGATGCAAATAGAACAAGTTATGTTTGGAATTGCACAAAAACATGAAATGCATGTCTAAGGAGAGAGTTGAGTAATTCCAAAGCATCAATGTGGACCATTGTACTCTATTTTCTGTCTGTTTGGCAGAGCATTTGCCACAGCATTTTTGCTAAGCGAAACATTGTCAGCTAATGCTCTACCAAACAGCACAGCGTGTGTAGCGGATCCGCTATCATTTTGAAAGCGGATCCGCTAGTATCAAATAAGCTCCACATTGGAGCTTATTTGATGCTGATGCTCAATAAATTTTTTTTAAAATTTTTTATTGTGGGTCCCACAGTCATCATTGTGTCTTTTAATTTATACATAAATTAATGTGGGCCCCACAGATTTAATAATATATATTTAGTACATTTAGATGTCAATTATATTTTTTTAATTAAATTATATTTTTTTAATAATGTGGGGCCCATGCTCAACTTTTATTAATTATATATTTCTAGTTAAAATAAAAAATAATTAAATTTTAATAATTAAAAATATTTCTTAATTAATACTTAACATTAATTTTAATAAGAATTATATTTATTAGATTTAATTTAATATAAAAATAAAATACTAATATTCAATACTTTATTTCAATAATTTTTCCGCTAACATCAACTTTTACTTCACCAAACACCTCACAGCATATTTCATAGCTTTATGCTCAACATTTTTTTCACAGCTTTTCCGTTAGCATTGAAAATCAATCTTTTCGCTCTGCCAAACGGAGCCTTAATGTTCTTAGAAGTCTGATATGCTAGTTTAGCTTTCGTTCAATGTTTCGTAAGGTAATGATGCGAATAGACCAAGTTATGTTTGAAATGACACAAATATGTGAAACGTTCATCTATGAAGAGAGTTGAGCAATTCCAAAGCATCGATGTGTACCATTGTACTCTATTCAGTGTTCTTAGAAGTCTGACTTGCTAGCTTAAGTTTGTTCAATGTTTCGTAAGGTAACGATGTGAATAGACCCAGTTATGTTTAAAATTGCACAAAAATGTGAAAGGTTCGTCTATGGAGAGAGTTGGGCAATTCCAAAACATCAGTGTGTACCGTTGTACTCTATTTAGTGTTCTTAGAAGTCTGACTTACTAGTTTAGCTTTCGTTCAATGTTTAGTAAGGTAACGATGCGAATAGACTCAATTATGTTTGAAATGACACAAAAACGTGAAACACTCATCTATGGAGAGAGTTGAGCAATTCCAAAGCATTGATGTGTACCATTTTACTCTATTCAGTGTTCTTAGAAATCTGACTTGCTAGGTTAGCGTTTGTTCAATGTTTCGTTAGGTAACGATGTGAATAGATCAATTATGTTTGCTCAAAAACGTGAAACATTCGTCCCTGGAGAGAGTTGGGCAATTCCAAAGCATCAATGTGTACCGTTGTACTCTATTTAGTGTTCTTGGAAGTCTGACTTGCTAGTTTAGCTTTCATTCAATGTTTCGTAAGGTAACGATGCGAATAGACTAAGTTATGTTTGAAATTGCACAAAAATGAGAACGGGTCATCTATGGAGAGAGTTGAGTAATTCCAAAGCATCAATATGTATCACTGTACTCTATTTAGTATGTTTCGAAGTCTGAATTACTAGTTTAGCTTTCTTTCAATGTTTCGTAAGGTAACGATGCGAATCCACTAAGTTATGTTTGAAATTGCACTAAAACGAGAAACGCTCATTTATGGAGAGAGTTGACCAATTCCACAACATCAATATGTACCGTTGTAGTCTATTTAGTGTTCTTAGAAGTCTAACTTGGTAGTTTAGTTTCCATAGAACATTTCGTTAGGTAAAAAAAGCGAGTAGAACAAGTTATGTTTGGAATTGCATAGCAACGTGAAATGGTTGTCTAAGGAGAGAGTTGAGCAATTCCAAAGCATTAATGTGTACCAATGTACTTTATTTAGTGTTCTTAGAAGTTTGACTTGCTAGTTTAGCTTTCGTTCAACATTTCATAGGGTAATGATGCGAATAGACCAAGTTATGTTTGAAACTACACAAAAACAAAAAAAAGCTCGTCTATGGATGGAGTTGAGAAATCCCAAAGCATCAATACGTACCGTTGTACTCTATTTAGTGTTCTAAGAAGTTTGACTTGCTAGTTTAGCTTTCATTCAACGTGTCATAAGGTAACGATGCGAATAGACCAAGTTATGTTTGAAATTGTAGAAAAATGAGAAAAGCTCGTCTATGGAGAGAGTTGAGCAATTCCAAAGCATCAATGTGTTCCATTGTATTCTATTTGGTGTTCTTAGAAGTCTGACATGCTAGTTTAGCATTCGTTCAATGTTTCGTAAGGTAACGATGTGAATATATCCAGTTCTGTTTGAACTTACACAAAAGCATCAATGTGTACTGTTGTACTCTATTTAGTGTTCTTGGAAGTCTGACTTGCTAGTTTAGCTTTCATTCAACGTTTCGTAAGGTAACGATGCGAATAGACCAAATTATGTTTGAAATTGCACAAAAATGAGAACCGGTCATCGATGGAGAGAGTTGAGCAATTCCAAAGCATAAATGTCTACCGTTGTACTCTATTTAGTGTTCTTAGAAGTCTGAGTTACTAGTTTTGCTTTCGCTCACTGTTTCGTCAGGTAAAGATGCGAATAGGCGAAGTTATGTTTTAAATTGCTTAAAAATGAGAACCGCTCGTCCTTGGAGAGAGTTGAGCAATTCCAAAGCATCAATTTGTACCGTTGTACTCGATTTAGTGTCCTTGGAAGTCTAACTTGCTAGTTTAGCTTTTGTTCAACCTTTAGTGAGCTAACGATTCGAATAGAACAAGTCATGTTTGAAATTGCACAAAAATGAGAACTGATCATCTATGGATAGAGTTGAGCATTTCCAAAGCATCAATGTGTACCATTATACTCTATTTAGTATTCTTAGAAGTCTGACTTGCTAGTTTATTTTTCGTTAAACGTTTCGTAAGGTAACAATGCCAATAAACTAAGTTCTGTTTGAAATTACACAAAAATGAGAACCGCTCGTCTATGGAGAGAGTTGAGCAATTCCGAAGCATCAATTTGTACCATTGTACTCTATTTAGTGTTCTTAGAAGTATGACTTGCTAGTTTAGCTTTCGTTCAACGTTTCGCAAGGTAACGATGCGAATTGACCAAGTTATGTTTGAAATGGCTCAAAAACGTGAACCGCGCATCTATGGAGAGAGTTGAGCAATTCCAAAGCATCAATGTGTTCCATTGTACTCTATTTAGTGTTCTTAGAAGTCTGACTTGCTAGTTTAGCATACGTTCAATGTTTCGTAAGGTAACGATGTGAATAGACCCAGTTATGTTTGAAATTGCACAAAAACATGAAACGTTCCAAACATCAATGTGTACCGTTGCACTCTATTTAGTGTTCTTAGAAGTCTTACTTGTGAGTTTAGCTTTTGTTCAATGTTTCGTAAGGTAACGATGCAAATAAACCAAATTTCGTTTGAAATGGGACAAAAATGTTAAACGCTCATCTCTGGAAAGAGTTATGCAATTCCAAAGCATCAATTTTTACCATTGTACTCTATTTTAAGTTCTTAGAAGTCTGACTTGCTAGTTTAGCTTTCGTTCAACGTTTCGTAAGGTAACGATGCGAATCGACCAAGTAATGTTTCAAATTGCACAAAAATGAGAAACGCTCGTCTATAGAGAGAGTTGAGCAATTCCAACGCATCAATGTGTACCGTCATACTCTATTGAGTGTTCTTTGAAGTCTGATTTGCAAGTTTAGCTTTCGTTCAACGTTTCGTAAGGTAACGATGTGAATAGACCAAATTATGTTTGAAATGGTACAAAATCGTTAAACGCTCATCTATGGAGAAAGGTGAACAATTCCGAAGCTCAACGTTTACCATTGTACTCTATTTAGTATTCTTGGAAGTCTGACTTGCTAGTTTAGATTTCGTTCAACGTTTCATAAGGCAACGGTGCGAATAGACCTAGTTATGTTTGAAATTGCACAAAAATGAGAAACGCTCGTCTATGGAAAGAGTTGAGCAATTACAATGCATCAACTTATATTGTTGTACTATTTTTGTGTTATTAGAAGTCTGACCTTCTAGTTTAGCTTTCGTTCAACGTTTCATAAGGTAACGATGCGAATGGACCAAGTTATGTTTGAAATTGCACAAAAATGAGTACTGCTCGTCTATGGAGAGAGTTGAGCAATTCCAAAGCATCAATGTGTACCGTGGTACTCTATTTAGAGTTCTAAGAAGTCTGACTTGCTAGTTTAGCTTTCGTTCAATGTTTCGTAGGGTAACGATACGAATTGAAATTTAAAATTGCGTAAAAATGAGAAACGCTCGTCTATGGAGAGAGTTGAGCAATTCCAAAGCGTCAATGTGTACCGTCGTACTCTATTTAGTGTTCTTAGAAGTCTGACTTGCTAGTTTAGTTTTCGTTCAACATTTCGTACGGTAACGATGCGAATCGACCAAGTAATGTTTCAAATTGCACAAAAATGAGAAACGCTCGTCTTTGGAGAGAGTTGAGCAATTCCAAAGCGTCAATGTGTACCGTCGTACTCTATTTAGTGTTCTTAGAAGTCTTACTTGCTAGTTTAGTTTTCGTTCAACGTTTCGTAAGGTAACGATGCAAATAGACCAAATTATGTTTGGAATGGTACAAAAACGTTAAACACTCATGTATGGAGATAGTTGAGCAATTCCGAAGCATCAATGTGTACCGTTGTAATCTATTTAGTGTTCTTAGAAGTCTTACTTGCTAATTTAGATTTCGTTCAACGTTTCGTAAGGGAACAATGCGAATAGACCGAGTTATGTTTCAAATTGCACAAAAACGAGAAACATTCGTCTATGGAGAGAGTTGAGCAATTACAATGCATCAACTTATATTGTTGTACTCTTTTTGTGTTCTTAGAAGTCTGACCTTCTAGTTTAGCTTTCGTTCAACGTTTCATAAGGTAACGATGCGAATGGACCAAGTTATGTTTGAAATTGCACAAAAATGAGTACTGCTCGTCTATGGAGAGAGTTGAGCAATTCCAAAGCATCAATGTGTACCGTGGTACTCTATTTAGAGTTCTTAGAAGTCTGACTTGCGAGTTTAGCTTTCGTTCAATGTTTCGTAGGGTAACGATACGAATTGAAATTTAAAATTGCGTAAAAATGAGAAACGCTCGTCTATGGAGAGAGTTGAGCAATTCCAAAGCGTCAATGTGTACCGTCGTACTCTATTTAGTGTTCTTAGAAGTCTGACTTGCTAGTTTAGTTTTCGTTCAACGTTTCGTACGGTAACGATGCGAATCGACCAAGTAATGTTTCAAATTGCACAAAAATGAGAAACGCTCGTCTATGGAGAGAGTTGAGCAATTTCAAAGCGTCAATGTGTACCGTCGTACTCTATTTAGTGTTCTTAGAAGTCTGACTTGCTAGTTTAGTTTTCGTTCAACGTTTCGTAAGGTAACGATGCAAATAGACCAAATTATGTTTGGAATGGTACAAAAACGTTAAACACTCATGTATGGAGATAGTTGAGCAATTCCGAAGCATCAATGTGTACCGTTGTAATCTATTTAGTGTTCTTAGAAGTCTTACTTGCTAATTTAGATTTCGTTCAACGTTTCGTAAGGGAACAATGCGAATAGACCGAGTTATGTTTCAAATTGCACAAAAACGAGAAACATTCGTCTATGGAGAGATTTGAGCAATTACAATGCATCAACTTATATTGTTGTACTCTTTTTGTGTTCTTAGAAGTCTGACCTTCTAGTTTAGCTTTCGTTCAACGTTTCATAAGGTAACAATGCGAATGGACCAAGTTATGTTTGAAATTGCACAAAAATGAGTACTGCTCGTCTATGGAGAGAGTTGAGCAATTCCAAAGCATCAATGTGTACCGTGGTACTCTATTTAGAGTTCTTAGAAGTCTGACTTGCTAGTTTAGCTTTCGTTCAATGTTTCGTAGGGTAACGATACGAATTGAAATTTAAAATTGCGTAAAAATGAGAAACGCTCGTCTATGGAGAGAGTTGAGCAATTCCAAAGCGTCAATGTGTACTGTCGTACTCTATTTAGTGTTCTTAGAAGTCTGACTTGCTAGTTTAGTTTTCGTTCAACGTTTCGTAAGGTAACGATGCGAATCGACCAAGTAATGTTTCAAATTGCACAAAAAAGAGAAACGCTCGTCTATGGAGAGAGTTGAGCAATTCCAAAGCGTCAATGTGTACCGTCGTACTCTATTTAGTGTTCTTAAAAGTCTGACTTGCTAGTTTAGTTTTCGTTCAACGTTTCGTAAGGTAACGATGCAAATAGACCAAATTATGTTTGGAATGGTACAAAAACGTTAAACACTCATGTATGGAGATAGTTGAGCAATTCCGAAGCATCAATGTGTACCGTTGTAATCTATTTAGTGTTCTTAGAAGTCTTACTTGCTAATTTAGATTTCGTTCAACGTTTCGTAAGGGAACAATTCGAATAGACCGAGTTATGTTTCAAATTGCACAAAAACAAGAAGCATTCATCTATGGAGAGAGTTGAGCAATTACAAAGCATTAATGTGCATTGTTGTACTCTGTTTTTGTGATCTTGGAAGTCTGATGTGCCAAATATATACATACATTTTTGCATCCTTTACGCTTGAGTTTATCTCATTTTGAGTTGATTAAGAGTAGATATTGCCTAAGAAAACTATATTTGCATATTGTAGGTGTCAAGGCAAGAAAGGGAGGAAAAGAGTGCAAAATGAAGATTTGGACTTCAGAACCGATTTTCTATCGATCGGAGCCATTCCCGATCGATCGGACCTGCCAAAACATCCAAAAATTCATGGAGACAGATTGTGTCCGATCGATCAAAGTTACTATTCACAACACGTGCAGTTTGAGAAAAAGTTCTTAATTCACGTGTTTCTGAGCCAAAACGACCCCAACTTGTTTGGGAAACGAGATAAAAGTTTGGGAAGTATAAAAGGGCATAAAATAGGGTTTTGGAGAAGTTTTTGGAGCTGGGTTTCATTCTGTACCTTGGAGGCCACCATTGGAGCTTGGAGAAGAATAGGGTTCACAATGGGGTTTTCTCTCTCCTATTTTATCTTAGTTTTTATGGTTGATTTCCATTGCTTGATGATGTATCTTGACTCTGTGAGACGCTAGATTTCTTACTAGGGTCTTAATTTTAATAAGAATTATATTTATTAGATTTAATTTAATATAAAAATAAAATACTAATATTCAATTCTTTATTTCAACAATTTTTCCGCTAACATCAACTTTTACTTCATCAAACACCTCACAGCATATTTCATAGCTTTAAGCTCAACATTTTTTTCACAGCTTTTCCGTTAGCATTGAAAATCAATCTTTTCGCTCTGCCAAACGGAGCCTTAATGTTCTTAGAAGTCTGATATGCTAGTTTAGCTTTCGTTCAATGTTTCGTAAGGTAATGATGCGAATAGACCAAGTTATGTTTGAAATGACACAAATATGTGAAACGTTCATCTATGAAGAGAGTTGAGCAATTCCAAAGCATCGATGTGTACCATTGTACTCTATTCTGTGTTCTTAGAAGTCTGACTTGCTAGCTTAGGTTTGTTCAATGTTTCGTAAGGTAACGATGTGAATAGACCCAGTTATGTTTAAAATTGCACAAAAATGTGAAAGGTTCGTCTATGGAGAGAGTTGGGCAATTCCAAAACATCTGTGTGTACCGTTGTACTCTATTTAGTGTTCTTAGAAGTCTGACTTACTAGTTTAGCTTTCGTTCAATGTTTAGTAAGGTAACGATGCGAATAGACTCAATTATGTTTGAAATGACACAAAAACGTGAAACACTCATCTATGGAGAGAGTTGAGCAATTCCAAAGCATTGATGTGTACCATTTTACTCTATTCAGTGTTCTTAGAAATCTGACTTGCTAGGTTAGCGTTTGTTCAATGTTTCGTTAGGTAACGATGTGAATAGATCAATTATGTTTGCTCAAAAACGTGAAACATTCGTCCCTGGAGAGAGTTGGGCAATTCCAAAGCATCAATGTGTACCGTTGTACTCTATTTAGTGTTCTTGGAAGTCTGACTTGCTAGTTTAGCTTTCATTCAACGTTTCGTAAGGTAACGATGCGAATAGACCAAGTTATGTTTGAAATTACACAAAAATGAGAACGGGTCATCTATGGAGAGAGTTGAGTAATTCCAAAGCATCAATGTGTATCACTGTACTCTATTTAGTATGTTTCGAAGTCTGAATTACTAGTTTAGCTTTCTTTCAATGTTTCGTAAGGTAACGATGCGAATCTACTAAGTTATGTTTGAAATTGCACTAAAACGAGAAACGCTCATTTATGGAGAGAGTTGACCAATTCCACAACATCAATATGTACCGTTGTAGTCTATTTAGTGTTCTTAGAAGTCTAACTTGGTAGTTTAGTTTCCATAGAACATTTCGTTAGGTAAAAAAAGCGAGTAGAACAAGTTATGTTTGGAATTGCATAGCAACGTGAAATGGTTGTCTAAGGAGAGAGTTGAGCAATTCCAAAGCATTAATGTGTACCAATGTACTTTATTTAGTGTTCTTAGAAGTTTGACTTGCTAGTTTAGCTTTCGTTCAACATTTCATAGGGTAATGATGCGAATAGACCAAGTTATGTTTGAAACTACAGAAAAACAAAAAAAAGCTCATCTATGGATGGAGTTGAGAAATCCCAAAGCATCAATACGTACCGTTGTACTCTATTTAGTGTTCTAAGAAGTTTGACTTGCTAGTTTAGCTTTCATTCAACGTGTCATAAGGTAACGATGCGAATAGACCAAGTTATGTTTGAAATTGTAGAAAAATGAGAAAAGCTCGTCTATGGAGAGAGTTGAGCAATTCCAAAGCATCAATGTGTTCCATTGTATTCTATTTGGTGTTCTTAGAAGTCTGACATGCTAGTTTAGCATTCGTTCAATGTTTCGTAAGGTAACGATGTGAATAGATCCAGTTCTGTTTGAACTTGCACAAAAGCATCAATGTGTACTGTTGTACTCTATTTAGTGTTCTTGGAAGTCTGACTTGCTAGTTTAGCTTTCATTCAACGTTTCGTAAGGTAACGATGCGAATAGACCAAATTATGTTTGAAATTGCACAAAAATGAGAACCGGTCATCGATGGAGAGAGTTGAGCAATTCCAAAGCATAAATGTCTACCGTTGTACTCTATTTAGTGTTCTTAGAAGTCTGAGTTACTAGTTTTGCTTTCGCTCACTGTTTCGTCAGGTAACGATGCGAATAGGCGAAGTTATGTTTTAAATTGCTTAAAAATGAGAACCGCTCATCCTTGGAGAGAGTTGAGCAATTCCAAAGCATCAATTTGTACCGTTGTACTAGATTTAGTGTCCTTGGAAGTCTAACTTGCTAGTTTAGCTTTTGTTCAACCTTTAGTGAGCTAACGATTCGAATAGAACAAGTCATGTTTGAAATTGCACAAAAATGAGAACTGATCGTCTATGGAGAGAGTTGAGCATTTCCAAAGCATCAATGTGTACCATTATACTCTATTTAGTGTTCTTAGAAGTCTGACTTGCTAGTTTATTTTTCGTTAAACGTTTCGTAAAGTAACGATGGCAATAAACTAAGTTCTGTTTGAAATTACACAAAAATGAGAACCGCTCGTCTATGGAGAGAGTTGAGCAATTCCGAAGCATCAATTTGTACCATTGTACTCTATTTAGTGTTCTTAGAAGTATGACTTGCTAGTTTAGCTTTCGTTCAACGTTTCGCAAGGTAACGATGCGAATTGACCAAGTTATGTTTGAAATGGCTCAAAAACGTGAACCGCGCATCTATGGAGAGAGTTGAGCAATTCCAAAGCATCAATGTGTTCCATTGTACTCTATTTAGTGTTCTTAGAAGTCTGACTTGCTAGTTTAGCATACGTTCAATGTTTCGTAAGGTAACGATGTGAATAGACCCAGTTATGTTTGAAATTGCACAAAAACATGAAACGTTCCAAACATCAATGTGTACCGTTGCACTCTATTTAGTGTTCTTAGAAGTCTTACTTGTGAGTTTAGCTTTTGTTCAATGTTTCGTAAGGTAACGATGCGAATAAACCAAATTTCGTTTGAAATGGGACAAAAAAGTTAAACGCTCATCTCTGGAAAGAGTTATGCAATTCCAAAGCATCGATTTTTACCATTGTACTCTATTTTAAGTTCTTAGAAGTCTGACTTGCTAGTTTAGCTTTCGTTCAACGTTTCGTAAGGTAACGATGCGAATAGACCAAATTATGTTTGAAATGGCACAAAATCGTTAAATGCTCATCTATGGAGAAAGGTGAACAATTCCGAAGCTCAACGTTTACCATTGTACTCTATTTAGTATTCTTGGAAGTCTGACTTGCTAGTTTAGATTTCGTTCAACGTTTCGTAAGGCAACGGTGCGAATAGACCTAGTTATGTTTGAAATTGCACAAAAACGAGAAACGCTCGTCTATGGAAAGAGTTGAGCAATTACAATGCATCAACTTATATTGTTGTATTCTTTTTGTGTTCTTAGAAGTCTGACCTTCTAGTTTAGCTTTCGTTCAACGTTTCATAAGGTAACGATGCGAATGGACCAAGTTATGTTTGAAATTGCACAAAAATGAGTACTGCTCGTCTATGGAGAGAGTTGAGCAATTCCAAAGCATCAATGTGTACCGTGGTACTCTATTTAGAGTTCTTAGAAGTCTGACTTGCTAGTTTAGCTTTCGTTCAATGTTTCGTAGGGTAACGATACGAATTGAAATTTAAAATTGCGTAAAAATGAGAAACGCTCGTCTATGGAGAGAGTTGAGCAATTCCAAAGCGTCAATGTGTACCATCGTACTCTATTTAGTGTTCTTAGAAGTCTGACTTGCTAGTTTAGTTTTCGTTCAACGTTTCGTACGGTAACGATGCGAATCGACCAAGTAATGTTTCAAATTGCACAAAAATGAGAAACGCTCGTCTATGGAGAGAGTTGAGCAATTCCAAAGCGTCAATGTGTACCGTCGTACTCTATTTAGTGTTCTTAGAAGTCTGACTTGCTAGTTTAGTTTTCGTTCAACGTTTCGTAAGGTAACGATGCAAATAGACCAAATTATGTTTGGAATGGTACAAAAACGTTAAACACTCATGTATGGAGATAGTTGAGCAATTCCGAAGCATCAATGTGTACCGTTGTAATCTATTTAGTGTTCTTAGAAGTCTTACTTGCTAATTTAGATTTCGTTCAACGTTTCGTAAGGGAACAATGCGAATAGACCGAGTTATGTTTCAAATTGCACAAAAACGAGAAACATTCGTCTATGGAGAGATTTGAGCAATTACAATTCATCAACTTATATTGTTGTACTCTTTTTGTGTTCTTAGAAGTCTGACCTTCTAGTTTAGCTTTCGTTCAACGTTTCATAAGGTAACAATGTGAATGGACCAAGTTATGTTTGAAATTGCACAAAAATGAGTACTGCTCGTCTATGGAGAGAGTTGAGCAATTTCAAAGCATCAATGTGTTCCATTGTACTCTATTTAGTGTTCTTAGAAGTCTGACTTGCTAGTTTAGCATACGTTCAATGTTTCGTAAGGTAACGATGTGAATAGACCCAGTTATGTTTGAAATTGCACAAAAACATGAAACGTTCCAAACATCAATGTGTACCGTTGCACTCTATTTAGTGTTCTTAGAAGTCTTACTTGTGAGTTTAGCTTTTGTTCAATGTTTCGTAAGGTAACGATGCGAATAAACCAAATTTAGTTTGAAATGGGACAAAAATGTTAAACGCTCATCTCTGGAAAGAGTTATGCAATTCCAAAGCATCAATTTTTACCATTGTACTCTATTTTAAGTTCTTAGAAGTCTGACTTGCTAGTTTAGCTTTCGTTCAACGTTTCGTAAGGTAACGATGCGAATCGACCAAGTAATGTTTCAAATTGCACAAAAATGAGAAACTCTCGTCTATAGAGAGAGTTGAGCAATTCCAACGCATCAATGTGTACCGTCATACTCTATTGAGTGTTCTTTGAAGTCTGACTTGCTAGTTTAGCTTTCGTTCAACATTTCGTAAGGTAACGATGCGAATAGACCAAATTATGTTTGAAATGGCACAAAATCGTTAAACGCTCATCTATGGAGAAAGGTGAACAATTCCAAAGCTCAACGTTTACCATTGTACTCTATTTAGTATTCTTGGAAGTCTGACTTGCTAGTTTAGATTTCGTTCAACGTTTCGTAAGGCAACGGTGCGAATAGACCTAGTTATGTTTGAAATTGCACAAAAACGAGAAACGCTCGTCTATGGAAAGAGTTGAGCAATTACAATGCATCAACTTATATTGTTGTATTCTTTTTGTGTTCTTAGAAGTCTGACCTTCTAGTTTAGCTTTCGTTCAACGTTTCATAAGGTAACGATGCGAATGGACCAAGTTATGTTTGAAATTGCACAAAAATGAGTACTGCTCGTCTATGGAGAGAGTTGAGCAATTCCAAAGCATCAATGTGTACCGTGGTACTCTATTTAGAGTTCTTAGAAGTGTGACTTGCTAGTTTAGCTTTCGTTCAATGTTTCGTAGGGTAACGATACGAATTGAAATTTAAAATTGCGTAAAAATGAGAAACGCTCGTCTATAGAGAGAGTTGAGCAATTCCAAAGCGTCAATGTGTACCATCGTACTCTATTTAGTGTTCTTAGAAGTCTGACTTGCTAGTTTAGTTTTCGTTCAACGTTTCGTACGGTAACGATGCGAATCGACCAAGTAATGTTTCAAATTGCACAAAAATGAGAAACGCTCGTCTATGGAGAGAGTTGAGCAATTCCAAAGCGTCAATGTGTACCGTCGTACTCTATTTAGTGTTCTTAGAAGTCTGACTTGCTAGTTTAGTTTTCGTTCAACGTTTCGTAAGGTAACGATGCAAATAGACCAAATTATGTTTGGAATGGTACAAAAACGTTAAACACTCATGTATGGAGATAGTTGAGCAATTCCGAAGCATCAATGTGTACCGTTGTAATCTATTTAGTGTTCTTAGAAGTCTTACTTGCTAATTTAGATTTCGTTCAACGTTTCGTAAGGGAACAATACGAATAGACCGAGTTATGTTTCAAATTGCACAAAAACGAGAAACATTCGTCTATGGAGAGATTTGAGCAATTACAATGCATCAACTTATATTGTTGTACTCTTTTTGTGTTCTTAGAAGTCTGACCTTCTAGTTTAGCTTTCGTTCAACGTTTCATAAGGTAACAATGTGAATGGACCAAGTTATGTTTGAAATTGCACAAAAATGAGTACTGCTCGTCTATGGAGAGAGTTGAGCAATTTCAAAGCATCAATGTGTTCCATTGTACTCTATTTAGTGTTCTTAGAAGTCTGACTTGCTAGTTTAGCATACGTTCAATGTTTCGTAAGGTAACGATGTGAATAGACCCAGTTATGTTTGAAATTGCACAAAAACATGAAACGTTCCAAACATCAATGTGTACCGTTGCACTCTATTTAGTGTTCTTAGAAGTCTTACTTGTGAGTTTAGCTTTTGTTCAATGTTTCGTAAGGTAACGATGCGAATAAACCAAATTTAGTTTGAAATGGGACAAAAATGTTAAACGCTCATCTCTGGAAAGAGTTATGCAATTCCAAAGCATCAATTTTTACCATTGTACTCTATTTTAAGTTCTTAGAAGTCTGACTTGCTAGTTTAGCTTTCGTTCAACGTTTCGTAAGGTAACGATGCGAATCGACCAAGTAATGTTTCAAATTGCACAAAAATGAGAAACGCTCGTCTATAGAGAGAGTTGAGCAATTCCAACGCATCAATGTGTACCGTCATACTCTATTGAGTGTTCTTCGAAGTCTGACTTGCTAGTTTAGCTTTCGTTCAATGTTTCGTAAGGTAACGATGCGAATAGACCAAATTATGTTTGAAATGGCACAAAATCGTTAAACGCTCATCTATGGAGAAAGGTGAACAATTCCGAAGCTCAACGTTTACCATTGTACTCTATTTAGTATTCTTGGAAGTCTGACTTGCTAGTTTAGATTTCGTTCAACGTTTCGTAAGGCAACGGTGCGAATAGACCTAGTTATGTTTGAAATTGCACAAAAACGAGAAACGCTCGTCTATGGAAAGAGTTGAGCAATTACAATGCATCAACTTATATTGTTGTATTCTTTTTGTGTTCTTAGAAGTCTGACCTTCTAGTTTAGCTTTCGTTCAACGTTTCATAAGGTAACGATGCGAATGGACCAAGTTATGTTTGAAATTGCACAAAAATGAGTACTGCTCGTCTATGGAGAGAGTTGAGCAATTCCAAAGCATCAATGTGTACCGTGGTACTCTATTTAGAGTTCTTAGAAGTCTGACTTGCTAGTTTAGCTTTCGTTCAATGTTTCGTAGGGTAACGATACGAATTGAAATTTAAAATTGCGTAAAAATGAGAAACGCTCGTCTATAGAGAGAGTTGAGCAATTCCAAAGCGTCAATGTGTACCGTCGTACTCTATTTAGTGTTCTTAGAAGTCTGACTTGCTAGTTTAGTTTTCGTTCAACGTTTCGTACGGTAACGATGCGAATCGACCAAGTAATGTTTCAAATTGCACAAAAATGAGAAACGCTCGTCTATGGAGAGAGTTGAGCAATTCCAAAGCGTCAATGTGTACCGTCGTACTCTATTTAGTGTGCTTAGAAGTCTGACTTGCTAGTTTAGTTTTCGGTCAACGTTTCGTAAGGTAACGATGCAAATAGACCAAATTATGTTTGGAATGGTACAAAAACGTTAAACACTCATGTATGGAGATAGTTGAGCAATTCCGAAGCATCAATGTGTACCGTTGTAATCTATTTAGTGTTCTTAGAAGTCTTACTTGCTAATTTAGATTTCGTTCAACGTTTCGTAAGGGAACAATGCGAATAGACCGAGTTATGTTTCAAATTGCACAAAAACGAGAAACATTCGTCTATGGAGAGAGTTGAGCAATTACAATGCATCAACTTATATTGTTGTACTCTTTTTGTGTTCTTAGAAGTCTGACCTTCTAGTTTAGCTTTCGTTCAACGTTTCATAAGGTAACGATGCGAATGGACCAAGTTATGTTTGAAATTGCACAAAAATGAGTACTGCTCGTCTATGGAGAGAGTTGAGCAATTCCAAAGCATCAATGTGTACCGTGGTACTCTATTTAGAGTTCTTAGAAGCCTGACTTGCTAGTTTAGCTTTCGTTCAATGTTTCGTAGGGTAACGATACGAATTGAAATTTAAAATTGCGTAAAAATGAGAAACGCTCGTCTATGGAGAGAGTTGAGCAATTCCAAAGCGTCAATGTGTACCGTCGTACTCTATTTGGTGTTCTTAGAAGTCTGACTTGCTAGTTTAGTTTTCGTTCAACGTTTCGTAAGGTAACGATGCGAATCGACCAAGTAATGTTTCAAATTGCACAAAAATGAGAAACGCTCGTCTATGGAGAGAGTTGAGCAATTCCAAAGCGTCAATGTGTACCGTCGTACTCTATTTAGTGTTCTTAGAAGTCTGACTTGCTAGTTTAGTTTTCGTTCAACGTTTCGTAAGGTAGCGATGCAAATAGACCAAATTATGTTTGGAATGGTACAAAAACGTTAAACACTCATGTATGGAGATAGTTGAGCAATTCCGAAGCATCAATGTGTACCGTTGTAATCTATTTAGTGTTCTTAGAAGTCTTACTTGCTAATTTAGATTTCGTTCAACGTTTCGTAAGGGAACAATTTGAATAGACCGAGTTATGTTTCAAATTGCACAAAAACGAGAAACATTCGTCTATGGAGAGAGTTGAGCAATTACAAAGCATTAATGTGCATTGTTGTACTCTATTTTTGTGATCTTGGAAGTCTGATGTGCCAAATATATACATACATTTTTGCATCCTTTACGCTTGAGTTTATCTCATTTTGAGTTGATTAAGAGTAGATATTGCCTAAGAAAACTATATTTGCATATTGTAGGTGTCAAGGCAAGAAAGGAAGGAAAAGAGTGCAAAATGAAGATTTGGACTTCAGAACCGATTTTCTATCGATCGGAGCCATTCCCGATCGATCGGACCTGCCAAAACATCCAAAAATTCATGGAGACAGATTGTGTCCGATCGATCAAAGTTACTATTCACAACACGTGCAGTTTGAGAAAAAGTTCTTAATTCACGTGTTTCTGAGCCAAAACGACCCCAACTTGTTTGGGAAACGAGATAAGAGTTTGGGGAAGTATAAAAGGGCATAAAATAGGGTTTTGGAGAAGTTTTTGGAGCTGGGTTTCATTCTGTACCTTGGAGGCCACCATTGGAGCTTGGAGAAGAATAGGGTTCACAAGGGGGTTTTCTCTCTCCTCTTTTATCTTAGTTTTTATGGTTGATTTCCATTGCTTGATGATGTATCTTGACTCTATGAGACGCTAGATTTCTTACTAGGGTCTTAATGTAACCAAACCTTGAAGATTCAATAAACTTGGTTTCCTTATTTCTTGATCTCTCTCTCTCTCTTGATTGTCTATGGGTGTGATTAATGCTTTTGAATGTTTGGCCATCATTCAATTGATTTGTTTCCTAGATTGAGACAGGAAGGAGATATCTAGGGTTTGCCTCAAGCCATAGATGACATTGGGTGCATAAACCATAAGAATATAGGTTTGCGACTTATGCAATCGTTAATGATTTTCATAGTTCTTAATGGGTTTTTGATATATTAATCCGATTGTTAGGAATAACAGGGATTTATATTGAAAATACATTTGATGTATCTAGGAATAGAACATTGAATAGGTTGGAAAATCGATTGTCATTATAGAGAGGAATTAGGGATTAAGGGACCAAGGGAATTGAATTGGATATGTGAGGTGACGTTAAGTACCCTAGTGCTTTCCATTCTTGATTTCATACTTGTGCTTGATTTGTCTTTGTTCTTTTTAATTAGTTTAGTTAAAAATAAAAACAAACCATAAAACCTTTCCCCAATTTGCATAGTTGTTACTAGTTTGACATTGATCTTGATTGCCAATATATCTCCATTGGGAACGATTATTTATTCATCTCTTTATTACTTGTGCAATTTGTGCGCTTGCAATTAAACCCATATCAAGTTTTTGGCGTCGTTGCCGGGGATTGAGGCAATTGTTTTTTGTGTCAAATTAGGTTTTCAATTGTGTTAATTGGCTTTTATTTTTCTACAGAATTTCTTTCTCTTGTATGAGCTTGGGAAGGCGAACTCTTAATTCGAAATTGATTGATATTGATTTAGAAATTGAGAGGACACTTCGCAATCTTAAGCAGGAGCTTACTAATAATATCATGGAAGGCGTTGAAGACAACCAAGGAATGGGGAATGTTGGTGAGCTAGGTATGTTAATGAAGGCAATGATAATGGCGGAGGTGCTAGTGGAAGAAATGGTGGTGATGAGGTTGAAGGCCCTCCTAGGCAATTTGATCCTCGCTCTCTTGTGGATTGTGCTAGGCCTACTTGAGATACATCTCCTTCAAGCATCCGCTATCCTCCTATCAATGCTACTAATTTTGAGATCAAGCCGGCTAGCATCAACATTATCTCTAATTCGGTGGTTTTCTATGGTCTTCCTAATGAAGAACCCAATGTCCATCTTCACTCTTTCTTGCATGTGTGCACTACTTTTAGGATTAACAGAGCTTCTAAGGATGCTATCTTGTTGAGGTTATTCCCATTTTCTTTGAGGGACAAGGCTAAGGGATGGTTGATGTCCTTGCCTCCCAATTCTATCACCACTTGGGATGAGATGGCGGAGCAATTCATGGCGAAATTCTTTCCTCCAGCCAAGGCGGTGCAAATTAGGATGGATATCATGTCTTTTGCCCAAAAGGATCTTGAATCATTTTATGAGGCTTGGGAGCGCTTTAAAGGAATTATTCAAAGTTGTCCAAATCATGGCCTTCCGGAATGGGTGGTGTACCAAGCTTTCTATAATGGGTTGAGCATGCATACTAAGGAGACTATTGATGCAGCTGCGGGAGGTTCTTTTATGACCAAAAATCAAGAGAAGGCTCGGGAATTACTTGACAAAGTGGCCAAGACCACTAACTCTTGGTCCTTGATGAGGAGGAATCCAAAGCAAGGGGGAGGTTGTAGAGATGATGAAGTTATGTCTACCTTGGCTATTATGGCAAAGAAGATTGAGGCATTGACGCTAAATCAAGCTCAAGGAGTGTATGCTATGCTAAGCACACCTTTCTATATTTCTTGTGATTATTGTTGTGGACACCATCCTACGGGGGAGTGTCTTATTGCTTCTTCTTCTAACTCTAGTGAGCAAATGAATGTCATTGGTGGAGGTAATTTCAATCAACCCCGAAATAATCCTTATTCCAACTTCTATAATCCGGGATATAGGAATCACCCCAGTTTCTCTTGGAGCAATTCTCAAAATGTGCAAAATCCTTAACATTTAATGCAGCCCCAAGAGAAGAAAAGAGATATTGATGACATGTTCTCAAAGCTTGTCGGAGGCCTAGATACACTTACAACTCATATCTCCCAATTTATGACAAGGACGGAGCAATACATGAGCAAAACCGATGCCACTCTACAAGCTCAAGCAACTTTGATGCAAAACTATGGAACTTCTATCTGGAATTTTGAGGTACAAATGGGGCAAATAGCTAACAGTTTTTGATATAGAGAAAGAGGTACATTGCCAAGCCAATCGGAGGTGAATCCAAAAGGGAAGGAGAAGGAGCAATGCATGGCAATCACTCTCCGGACTGGTAAGGTGGTTAAAAATGCTTTTGATCTAGATGCCGAAAAGGTGAAAATTTTGCAGGAGGAGAAATGTAGGAAAACAGGGAGAAAGAAGCTGAAAAATGTCCAAAGGCTATTTTCGATCGATCGGCCTATTTCAGTTCCTGTGAAAGCAAAAGAGGCGCAACCACGATATGCAATTGAGCCTAATTGGCTTGATAGTTCTCTTCTTGCACCTCCAGTCAAAGCGTATGTGCCATCTATTCCATTTCCGCAAAGGTTGAAGGGCACCAAGAAGAATGATGACCAATTTGTCAAGTTCTTAGAGGTATTCAAGAAGCTTCAAGTGAACATCCCCTTTGCCAAGGCCTTAGAGCAAATTCCTTGCTATGCCAAATTCATGTAGGAGATCTTATCCAAAAAGAGGAGATTGAAGGAGCATGAAAAGATACCACTAACCGAAGAGTGTAGTGCCATTGTGCAAAGGAAGCTCCCAATTAAACAAGAAGATCTAGGAAGTTTCACAATCCCGTGCACTATAGGTAACACCTTGATTGAGAGATCCTTGTGTGATCTTGGAGCTGGTATCAATTTGATGCCATTGTCAGTTGTGAAGCAAATTGGAGTGAAAGAGATTAGTCCAACCACGGTGTCCTTGCAAATGGCTGATAGATCAATAAA
Organism: Tripterygium wilfordii; assembly: GCF_013401445.1. Lineage (NCBI taxonomy): Eukaryota > Viridiplantae > Streptophyta > Magnoliopsida > Celastrales > Celastraceae > Tripterygium > Tripterygium wilfordii. The sequence goes on from NC_052248.1 coordinate 8,588,252, forward strand.
ATACCCTATTGGCATAGTGGAGGATATGTTAGTGAACGTGGGTGAGCTCATGTTCCCGGTAGATTTTCTTATCTTGGATATGGAGGCCAACCTTACTACTCCCATAATCTTGGGAAGGCCATTCTTGAGCACTGGAAGAGCTTTGATTGATGTTGAAAAAGGGAAGCTTACTTCGCGGGAGGTGACCAAGTCACTTTTAAACTATTTGGCAATAGAAGGCAAGAGGAGGTTTCTCAACAATGCCTCCAAGTGGAGCATATTGACATGGTTATCCCCAACACTCTTGAGAATGAAGCTCCGTATATTTCGATGGAAGTTTTCCTATGCCAAGATTCAAAAGTTGAATATAAAGTTCTCAAGACAGCCTCCCAAGCTGAAATTGAAGTTCAAAAGTCTGAAGTTTAAGATCCTAAGGAGAAGAAAAAGAAGAGCTAGAAAAAGCAGAAGTGGAAGACCATGAAAATGAAGAAAAATGCCTATCCCAAGGAAGAGGTGGTGATGAAGGCTTGTGCTCCTTGCATGGCACCTAAGCAATGAAATGTTAATCCTAGGAAGCCATCAGGGGGAGTCTACACCACAACCCTCAAGGATCTCGATTGAATTCACAAAGGGGAGTCGGATGAAGATTCTAAACCAAACGCTTGCGGGAGGCAACCCAGGTCATATTATTCTATCCCTATCTTTTTAGTTTTATTTTCACCAATTCCATGCGTTGAGGACATTGCATGTTTTAAGTGTGGGGGTGGGAATTTTGGTTTCTAGTTTTTGTAAAAAAATAAAATGTTTGACTTCAAATGCCTTATGCCATGTCATTCTTGAGTGTATTTGGATGAATTTTGTGATCTTTGAAGCATTGATGGATCTTGCTATGAACATTTTTTCCAATTGAGTTTTTCCTATCTTGAAAATTGTTTTGTCCATTGTGTTTTTGTGATATGGAACACTTGATTGTGGGGTATGACATATGACTTGACTTTGGCATTTGTGGTTGTTTGAGATCAATTTGATTCTATGTAGCACAACTTGAGCAATGAAAAAGAAAAAAATATATATACAGAAAAGAAAAGAATAGAAAAGAGAAAATAAAAATTACGTTTATGAATAAATGGTTTCTTTCATAAGTTTTCTGCTGAGTAACCGGGCCTTTTGCCTAACAAGCAATGAGTTTCGCGTAAAAAGGTAGGAAATGAATGTTAGAATACCTTGGTGACTAGTTTAACCTCGTATCCTTTTTGACTTGGGTAATTAGATCCGTTGGGGTGTCTTGACACCTAGTGCCTTAAGCCAACTGGATTGGGAGTCATTGGTAGAAAGCTCGTTACATGAGTCATTTAGAAAGTTTAAGGAGGTTGAACATTGCACAAGTCGCCTTTGAGAAGAAAAAGAAAGAAAAAAAAATGTGAATAAGAATGAAGTTTGAATAAATGTTCATTGTATTTGCTCTTTGATTCTTATTGTTCTTGGAAGACTACATGGCCATTGTTTATGTCACTTTGAAGCCAAATATCAAGTGAAATCCATTATGTGCTTTAATTATTGAATTTATAAGCAAAATGGATGAGATAAGATTCTTGAAGGAATGCTTTTATTGGTTTGAATGCCCTAATGTTTGGTTTGTTAGTGTGGATAGGGTTGCAATTGAGAATCCGTTTTATACTCTTGTTGATGACATGAATTTTGGCGTTGAAATTGTTTAATGTTTGTGGGTATCATTCTGGTAAACCCTCAGGAGACACAACTCCTCCTACTAGAGGCACCTAGGGGTTTAAAGGCTTGTGACACATGCTAAGTGTCATCATGAGCCCTACGAAAGTGGCATAGATTAGTTGCTTATTTAGAGTAGGTCTTAGTTGTTTTATTTTTCATTTGAGCTTAATCTAAAATACTCTTTCCCTCCTTTATTCATTCTCAATTTGCTCGAGGACTAGCAAAGGTTAAGTGTAGGGGTGTTTGATGTGCCAAATATATACATACATTTGTGCATTCTTTACACATGAGTTCATCTCATTTTGAGTTGATTAGGAGTTGATATTGCCTAAGAAAACTATATTTGCATATTGTAGGTGTCAAGGCAAGAAAGGGAGGACAAGAGTGCAAAATGAAGATTTGGACTCCAGAACCGATTTTTGATCGATCACAGCACATGCAGTTTCACGAAAAAGTTCAGAATTCACGTGTTTTTGAGCGAAAACGACCCCAACTTGTTTGGGAAACGACATAAGAGTTTAGGAAAGTATAAAAGGGCATAAAATAGGGTTTTGGGGAAGTTCTTGGAGCTGGGTTTCATTCCACCATTGGAGCTTAGAGAATAAGAAGGTTCACAAGGGGGTTTTCTCTCTCCTATTTTATCTTAGTTTTTATGATTGATTTCCATTGCTTGATGATGTATCTTGACTCTATGAGTGGCTAGATTTCTTACTAGGGTCTTAATGTAACCAAACCTTGAAGATTCAATAAATTTAGTTTCCTTATTTCTTGATTTCTCTCTCTCTCTCTTGATTGTCTATGGGTGTGATTAATGCTTTTGAATGTTTGGCCATCATTCAATTGATTTGTTGCCTAGATTAAGACCAAAAGGAGATATCTAGGGTTTGCCTCAAGCCATAGATGACATAGGGTGCGTGAACCATAGGAATATAGGTTTGTGACTTATGCAATCGTTAATGATTTTCATAGTTTTTAAAGGGTTTTTGATATATTAATCCGATTGTTAGGAATAACAGGAATTTATATTGAAAATATGTTTGATGTATCTAGTTATAGAACATTAAATAGGTTGGAAAATCGATTGTCATTATAGAGAGAGGAATTAGGGATTAAGGGACCAAGGGAATTGAATTGGATAGGTGAGGTGACGTTAAGTACCCTAGGGCTTTCCATCCTTGATTTCATACTTGTGTTTGATTTGTCTCTGTTCTTTTTAATTAGTTTAGTTAAAAATCAAAACAAACCACAAAACCTTTCCCCAATTTGCATAGTTGTTACTAGTTTGACATTGATCTTGATTGCCAATATATCCTCGTTGGTAACGATAATTTAATCGTCTCTTTATTACTTGTGCGATTTGTGCGCTTGTAATTAAATCCATATCGAAGTCTGACTTGCTAGTTTAGCATCCACTCAACCCTAAACCCTAAAAACTCATCTATGGAAAGAGTTGAGCAATTCCAAAGCATCAATATGTTCAATTGAACTCTATTTAGTGTTCTTAGAAGTCTGACTTTCTAGTTTCACATTCGTTCAATGGTTCATAAGGTAACGATGTGAATAGACCTAGTTATCTTTGAAATTGCACAAAAACATGAAACGTTCATATATGGAGAGAGTTAAGCAATTCCAAAGCATCAATGTGTACCATTGTACTCTATTTAGAGTTCTTAGAAGTATGACTTGCTAGTTTAGTTTTCGTTCAACGTTTCGTAAGGTAACGATGTGAATTGACCAAGTTAAGTTTGAAATTGTACAAAAACGAGAAACGGTCATCTATGCAAAGAGTTGAGCAATTCCAAAGTATCAATGTGTACCGTTGTACTCTATTTAGTGTTCTTAGAAGTCTGACTTTCTAGTTTAGCTTTCGTTCATCGTTTCATAAGGTAATGATGTGAATAGACCAAGTTATGTTTGAAATGGCACAAAAATGAGAATTGCTCGTCTATGGAGAGAGTTGAGTAATTCCAAAGCATCAATATGTACCAATGCACTCTATTTAGTGTTCATAGAAGTCTGACTTACTAGTTTAGCTTTCGCTCAATGTTTCGTCAGGTAACGATGCGAATAGACCAAGTTATATTTGAAATGGCACGAAAATGTGAAACACTCATCAAATGGAAAGAGTTGAGCAACTCCAAAGCATCAATGTGTACCGTTGTACTCTATTTAGTGTTCTTAGAAGTCTGACTTGCTAGTTTAGCTTTCGTTCAATGTTTCGTAAGGTAACGATGCGAATAGACCAAATTATGTTTGAAATGGCACAAAAACATTACACGCTCATCTATGAAGAGAGTTGAGAAATTCCAAAGCATCAATGTTTACCGTTGTACTTTATTAAGTGTTCTTGGAAGTCTGACTTGCTAGTTTAGATTTCATTCAACGTTTCGTAAGGTAACGGTGCGAATAGATCAAGTTATGTTTCAAATTGCACAAAAACGAGAAACGCTCGTCTATGGAGAGAGCTGAGCAATTACATAGAATCAATTTGTAATTCTTAGAAGTCTGACTTGCTAGTTTAGCATTTGTTGAACGTTTCGTAAGGTAACAATACGAAGAGACCAAGTTATGTTTGAAATTGCACAAAAATGAGAACTGCTCGTCTATGGAGAGAGTTAAGCAATTCCAAAGCATCAATGTGTACTGTTGTACTCTATTTAGAGTTCTTAGAAGTCTGACTTGCTAGTTTAGCTTTCGTTCAACGTTTTGTAAGGTAACGATGCGAATTGGCCAAGTTATGTTTGAAATTGCACAAAAACGAGAAACTCTTGTCTATGGAGAGAGTTGAGCAATTCCAAAGCATCAATGTGTACCGTTGTACTCTATTTAGAGTTCTTAGAAGTCTAACTTGCTAGTTTAGCTTTCATTCAACGTTTCGTAAGGTAGCGATGCGAATAGACCAAATTACGTTTGAATTGGGACAAAAACGTTAAATGCTTATCCATGGAGAGAGTTGAGCATATCGAAAGCATCAATGTGTACCTTTGTACTCTATTTAGTGTTCTTAGAAGTTTGACTTCCTAGTTTAGATTTTCTTCAATATTTCGTAAGGTAACGGCACAACTAGACCGAGTTATGTTTGAAATTACACAAAAACGAGAACCGCTCGTCTATTGAGAGAGTTGAGCAATTCCAAAGCATCAATGTGTACCGTTGTACTCTACTTAGTGTTCTTAGAAGTATGACATGCTAGTTTCACTTTCATTCAACGTTTCGTTAGGTAACAATGCGAATAGACCAAGTTAAGTTTGAAATGGCACAAAAACGTGAAACGCTCATCTATGGAGAGAGTAGAGAAATTCCAAAGCATCAATGTGTTCTATTGTACTCTATTTAGTGTTCTCAGAAGTCTGACTTGCTACTTTAGATTTCGTTCAATGTTTCGTAAGGTAACGGTACGAATAGACCAAGTTATGTTTGAAATTGCACAAAAACAAGAAACGCTCATCCATGGAGAGAGTTCAGCAATTACAAAGTATCAATGTGTATTGTTGTACTCCATTTTTGTGTTCTTAGAAATCTGACTTGCTAGTTTCGTATTCGTTCAATGTTTCATAAGGTAACGATGTCAATAGACCCAGTTACATTTGAAATTACAAAAAAACATGAAATACTTGTCTAACGAGAGAGTTGAGTATTTCCAAAGCAGCAATGTGTTCCCTTGTACTCTATTTAGTGTTCTTAGAAGTATGACTTGCTAGTTTAGCTTTCGTTCGATGTTTCGTAAGGTAACGATTCGAATAGACCAAGTTATGTTTGAAATTGCACAAAAATGAGAACCGCTCGTCTATGGAGAGAGTTGAGCAATTCCAATGCATCAATGTGTACCGTTGTATTCTATTTAGTGTTCTTAGAAGTCTGACTTGCTAGTTTAGCTTTCGTTCAACGTTAACGATGCGAATAGACCAATTTATGTCTGAATTTGCACAAAAATGAGAATACTCGTCTATGCAGAGAGTTGAGCAATTCCAAAGCATCAATGTGTACCGTTGTACTCTATTTATTGTTCTTAGAAGTATAACTTGCTAGTTTAGCGTCCATAGAACGTTTCGTCAGGAAAAGATGCAAATAGAACAAGTTATGTTTGGAATTGCACAAAAAAAAGAAATGCTTGTCTATGGTGAGAGTTAAGGAAATCCAAAGCATCAAAGTGGATTGTTGTCCTCTATTTAGTGTTCTTAGAAGTCTAACATGCTAGTTTAGCTTTCGTTCAACGTTTCATAAGGTAACGATGCGAATAGACCAAGTTGAGTTTGGAATGGCACAAAAACATGAAATGCTTGTATATGGAGAGAGTTGTGCAATTCCAAAGCATCAATGTGTACCATTGTACTCTATTTAGTGTTCTTAGAAGTCTGACTTGCTAGTTTATCTTTCGTTCAGCGTTTCGTAAGGTAACGATGCGAATATACCAAGTTATGTTTGAAATGACACAAAAACGTGAAACACTCCTCTATGGAGAGAGTTCAGCAATTCCAAAGCATCAATGTATATGATTGTACTCTATTAAGTGCTTACAAGTCTGACTTGCTAGTTTCTCATTCGTTCAATGTTTCATAAGGTAACGATGTGAATAGACCTAGTTATCTTTGAAATTGCACAAAAACATGAAACGTTCGTCTATGGAGAGAGTTAAGCAAGTCCAAAGCATCAATATGTACCAATGTACTCCATTTAGTGTTTTTAGAAGTCTGACATGCTAGGTTAGCTTTCGTTCAATGTTTTGTAAGGTAACGATGCGAATAGACCAAGTTATGTTTGAAATTACACAAAAATGGGAACCGCTCATCTATGGAGAGAGTTGAGCAATTCCAAAGCATCATTGTGTACCGTTGTACTCTATTTAGTGCTCTTAGAAGTCTGATATGCTAGTTATTTTTTCGTTCAACGTTTCGTAATGTGACGATGCGAATAGACCAAGTTATGTTTGAAATTACACAAAAATGAGAATCACTCGTCTATAGAGAGAGTTGAGCAATTCCAAAGCATCAATGTGTACCATTGTACTCTATTTAGTGTTCTTAGAAGTATGACTTACTAGTTTAGCTTTCGTTCAACGTTGCGTAAGGTAACGATGTGAATAGACAAAGTTGAGTTTGGAATGGCACAAAAACATGAAATGCTCGTCTATGGAGAGAGTTGAGCAATTCCAAAGCATCAATGTGTACCAATGTACTCTATTTAGTGTTCTTAGAAGTCTGACTTGCTAGTTTAGCCTTCGTTCAGCATTTCGTAAGGTAACGATGCAAATAGATCAAGTTATGTTTGAAAAGGCACAAAAACGTGAGACGCTCATCTATGGAGAGAGTTGAGCAATTCCAAAGCATCAATGTGTACCATTGTACTCTATTTAGTGATCTTCGAAGTCTGACCTGCTAGTTTAGCATTCGTTCAATGTTTCGTAAGGTAACGATGTGAATAGACCCAGTTTTGTTTGAAATTGCACAAAAACATGAAACGTTCATCTATGGAGAGAGTTGAGCAATTCCAAAGCATCAATGTGTACCATTTTACTCTATTTACTGTTCTTAGAAGTTTGACTTTCTAGTTTAGCTTTCATTCAAAGTTTCGTAAGGTAACGATGCGAGTAGACCAAGTTATGTTTGAAATTGTACAAAAATGAGAAATGCTAGTCTATGGAGAGAATTGAGAAATTACAAAGCATCAATGTGTATTGTTCTACTCCATTTTTTGTTCTTAGATGATTGGCTTGCTAGTTTATCTTTCGTTCAACGTTTCAAAATGTAACATGCGAATTGATCAAGTCATGTTTGAAATTGCATAAAAATGAGAATCGCTCATCTATGGAGAGAGTTTAGCAATTCCAAATCATCAATGTGTACCGTTGTACTCTATTTAGTGTTGTTAGAAGTTTAACTTACTAGTTTAGCTTTCATTCAATGTTTGGTAAGGTAACGATGCGAATAGACCAAGTTATGTTTGAAATGGCATAAAAATGAGAAATGCTCGTCTATGGAGAGAGTTGAGCAATTTCAAAACATCATTCTGTACCTTTGTACTCTCTTTGGTGTTCTTAGAAGTCTAACTTGCTAGTTCAGCTTCCATAGAACGTTTCGTCAGGTAAAGATGCGAATAAAACAAGTTATGTTTAGAATGGCACAAAAATCTGAAAGGCTTGTCTAAGGAGAGAGTTGAGCATTTCCAAAGCATCAATGTGTCTCAATGTATTCTATGTAGGGTTCTTAAAAGTCTGACTAGCTAGTTTAGCTTTTGTTCAACGTTTTGAAAGGTGACGATGTGAATAGACCCAGTTATTTTTGAAATTACACGAAAACATGAAACGTTCGTCTATGAAGAGAGGTGAGCAAATCCAAAGTTTCAATGTGTACCAATGTACTCTATTTAGTGTTCTTAGAAGTCTGACTTACTAGTTTAGCTTTCGTTCAACGTTGCGTAAGGTAACGACGCGAATAGACCAAGTTGAGTTTGGAATGGCACAAAAACATGAAATGCTTGTCTAAGGAGAGAGTTGAGCAATTCCAAAGCATCAATGTGTACCAATGTACTCTACTTAGTGTTCTTAGAAGTCTGACTTGCTAGTTTAGCTTTCGTTTAGCGTTTTGTAAGGTAACGATGTGAATAGACCAAGTTATATTTGAAAATGGCACAAAAACATGAAACGCTCATCTATGGAGATAGTTGAGCAATTCCAAAGCATCAATGTGTACCATTGTACTCTATTTAGTGATCTTCGAAGTCTGACTTGCTAGTTTAGCATTCGTTCAATGTTTCGTAAGGTAACGATGTGAATAGACCCAGTTATGTTCGAAATTGCACAAAAACATGAAACGCTCATCTACGGAGAGAGTTCAGCAATTCCAAAGTATCAATATGTACCATTTTACTCTATTTAATGTTCTTAGAAGTTTAACTTGCTAGTTTAGCTTTCATTCAATGTTTCATAAGGTAACGATGCGAATAGACCAAGTTAGGTTTGAAATTGCACAAAAATGAGAAACGCTAGTCTATAGAGAGAGTTGAGCAATTACAAAGCATCAATGTGTATTGTTCTACTCCATTTTTGTGTTCTTAGATGATTGGCTTGCTAGTTTATCTTTCGTTCAACGTTTCGAAATGTAAAGACGCGAATTAACCAAGTCATGTTTGAAATTACACAAAAATGAGAATCACTTGTCTGTGGAGAGAGTTGAGCAATTCCAAATCATCAATGTGTACCGTTGTACTCTATTAAGTGTTGTTAGAAGTCTAACTTACTAGTTTAGCTTTCATTCAACGTTTGGTAAGGTAACGATGTGAATAGACCAAGTTAAGTTTGAAATTGCACAAAAATGAAAAATGCTCGTCTATGGAGAGAGTTGAGTAATTTCAAAACATCATTATGTACCTTTGTACTCTATTTAGTGTTCTTGGAAGTCTAACTTTCTAGTTTAGCTTCCATAGAACGTTTCGTCAGGCAAAGATGCGAATAAAACAAGTTATGTTTAGAATGGCACAAAAATGTAAAATTCTTGTCTAAGGAGAGAGTTGAGCAATTCAAAGCATCAATGTGTACCAATATACTCTATTTAGTGTTCTTAGAAGTCTGACTTGCTAGTCTAGCTTTTGTTCAATGTTTTAAAAGGTCACGATGTGAAGAGACCCAGTAATGTTTGAAATTACACAAAAGCATGAAACGTTCATCTATGGAGAGAGTTGAGCAACTCCAAAGCATCAATGTGTACCAATGTACTCTATTTAGTGTTCTTAAGAGTCTAACTTGCTAGTTCAGCTTTCTTTCAGCGTTTTGTAAAGTAACGAAGCGAATAGACCAAGTTATGTTTGAAATGACACAAAAAGTGAAACGCTCATCTATGGAGAGAGTTGAGAAATTCCAAAGCATCAATGTATAACGTTGTACTCCATTTAGTGTTATTAGAAGTCTGACTTGCTAGTTTAGCATTCGTTCAACGTTTCGTAAGGTAACGATGTGAATAGACCCAGTTATGTTTGAAATTACACAAAAACATAAAACGTTCGTCTATGGAAAGACTTGAGATATTCCAAAGCATCACTGTGCACCATTGTACTCTATCTAGTGTTATTAGAAGTTTGGGTTACTAGTTTAGCTTTCGTTCAACGTTTCGTAAGGTAATGATGCGGATAGACCATGTTATGTTTGAAATTAAACAAAAACGAGAAACGCTCGTCTATGGCGAAAGTTGAGGAATTCCAAAACATCAATGTGTACCTTTGTACTCTATTTAGTGTTCTTAGAAATCTAACTTGCTAGTTTAGCTTCCATAGAATGTTTTGTCAGGTAAAGATGCGAATAGAACAAGTTATGTTTGGAATTGCACAGAAACGTCAATTGCTTGTCTAAGGAGAGAGTTGAGCAATTCCAAAGCATCAATGTGTACCAATGTACTCTGTTTAGTATTCTTACAAGTCTGACTTGCTACTTTCGCTTTCGTTCATCGTTTTGTAAGGTAACGATCCGAATAGACCAGGTTATGTTCGAAATGGCACAAAAACGTGAAACGCTCATCTATGGAGAGAGTTGAGAAATTCCAAAGCATCAATGTGCACCATTTTACTCCATTTAATGTTATTAGAAGTCTGACTTGCTAGTTTAGCATTCGCTCAATGTTTCGTAAGGTAATGATGTGAATAGACCCAATTAGGTTAGGAATTGCACAAAAACATGAAACGTTCGTTTATGGAGAGAGTTGAGCAATTCAAAAGCATCAATGTGTACCGTTGTACTCTATTTAGTGCTGTCTAAAGTCTGACTTGCTAGTTTTGCATTCGTTCAATGTTTCGTAAGGTAACGATTTGAGTAGACCCAGTTATGTTTGAAATTGCACAAAAACATGAAACGTTCGTCTATGGAGAGAGTTGAACAATTCAAAAGTATCAATGTGTACCGTTGTACTCTATTTAGTGCTGTTTGAAGTCTGACTTGCTAGTTTAGCATTCGTTCAATGTTTCGTAAGGTAATGATGTGAGTAGACCCAGTGATGTTTGAAATTGCACAAAAACATGAAACGTTCGTCTATGGAGAGAGTTGGGCAATTCAAAAGCATCAATGTGTACCGTTGTACTCTATTTAGTGCTGTTTGAAGTCTGACTTGCTAGTTTAGCATTTGTTCAATGTTTCGTAAGGTAACGATGTGAGTAGACCCAGTGATGTTTGAAATTGCACAAAAATATGAAACATTCATCTTTGGAGAGAGTTAAGCAATTCCAAAGCATCAATCTGTACCGTTGTACTCTATTTAGTGTTCATAGAAGTCTGAGTTACTAGTTTAGCTTTCGTTCAACGTTTTGTAAGGTAATGATGCAGATAGACCATGTTATGTTTGAAATTACACAAAAATGAGAAACGCTCATCTATGGAGAAAGTTAAGGAATTCCAAAACATCAATGTGTAACTTTGTACTCTATTTAGTGTTCTTAGAAATCTAACTTGCTAGTTTAGCTTCCATAGAACGTTTCGTCAGGCAAAGATGCGAATAAAACAAGTTATGTTTAGAATGGCACAAAAATGTAAAATTCTTGTCTAAGGAGAGAGTTGAGCAATTCAAAGCATCAATGTGTACCAATATACTCTATTTAGTGTTCTTAGAAGTCTGACTTGCTAGTCTAGCTTTTGTTCAATGTTTTAAAAGGTCACGATGTGAAGAGACCCAGTAATGTTTGAAATTACACAAAAGCATGAAACGTTCATCTATGGAGAGAGTTGAGCAACTCCAAAGCATCAATGTGTACCAATGTACTCTATTTAGTGTTCTTAAGAGTCTAACTTGCTAGTTCAGCTTTCTTTCAGCGTTTTGTAAAGTAACGAAGCGAATAGACCAAGTTATGTTTGAAATGACACAAAAAGTGAAACGCTCATCTATGGAGAGAGTTGAGAAATTCCAAAGCATCAATGTATAACGTTGTACTCCATTTAGTGTTATTAGAAGTCTGACTTGCTAGTTTAGCATTCGTTCAACGTTTCGTAAGGTAACGATGTGAATAGACCCAGTTATGTTTGAAATTACACAAAAACATAAAACGTTCGTCTATGGAAAGACTTGAGATATTCCAAAGCATCACTGTGCACCATTGTACTCTATCTAGTGTTATTAGAAGTTTAGGTTACTAGTTTAGCTTTCGTTCAACGTTTCGTAAGGTAATGATGCGGATAGACCATGTTATGTTTGAAATTAAACAAAAACGAGAAACGCTCGTCTATGGCGAAAGTTGAGGAATTCCAAAACATCAATGTGTACCTTTGTACTCTATTTAGTGTTCTTAGAAATCTAACTTGCTAGTTTAGCTTCCATAGAATGTTTTGTCAGGTAAAGATGCGAATAGAACAAGTTATGTTTGGAATTGCACAGAAACGTCAATTGCTTGTCTAAGGAGAGAGTTGAGCAATTCCAAAGCATCAATGTGTACCAATGTACTCTGTTTAGTATTCTTACAAGTCTGACTTGCTACTTTCGCTTTCGTTCATCGTTTTGTAAGGTAACGATCCGAATAGACCAGGTTATGTTCGAAATGGCACAAAAACGTGAAACGCTCATCTATGGAGAGAGTTGAGAAATTCCAAAGCATCAATGTGCACCATTGTACTCCATTTAGTGTTATTAGAAGTCTGACTTGCTAGTTTAGCATTCGCTCAATGTTTCGTAAGGTAATGATGTGAATAGACCCAATTAGGTTAGGAATTGCAGAAAAACATGAAACGTTCGTTTATGGAGAGAGTTGAGCAATTCAAAAGCATCAATGTGTACCGTTGTACTCTATTTAGTGCTGTCTAAAGTCTGACTTGCTAGTTTTGCATTCGTTCAATGTTTCGTAAGGTAACGATTTGAGTAGACCCAGTTATGTTTGAAATTGCACAAAAACATGAAACGTTCGTCTATGGAGAGAGTTGGGCAATTCAAAAGCATCAATGTGTACCGTTGTACTCTATTTAGTGCTGTTTGAAGTCTGACTTGCTAGTTTAGCATTTGTTCAATGTTTCGTAAGGTAACGATGTGAGTAGACCCAGTGATGTTTGAAATTGCACAAAAACATGAAACATTCATCTTTGGAGAGAGTTAAGCAATTCCAAAGCATCAATCTGTACCGTTGTACTCTATTTAGTGTTCATAGAAGTCTGAGTTACTAGTTTAGCTTTCGTTCAACGTTTTGTAAGGTAATGATGCAGATAGACCATGTTATGTTTGAAATTACACAAAAATGAGAAACGCTCATCTATGGAGAAAGTTAAGGAATTCCAAAACATCAATGTGTAACTTTGTACTCTATTTAGTGTTCTTAGAAATCTAACTTGCTAGTTTAGCTTCCATAGAACGTTTTGTCAGGTACAGATGCGAATAGAACAAGTTATGTTTGGAATTGCACGAAAACGTGAAATGCTTGTCTAAGGAGAGAGTTGAGCAATTCCAAAGCATCATTGTGTATCAATGTACTCTATTTAGTGTTCTTACAAGTCTGACTTGCTAGTTTAGCTTTCGTTCAGCGTTTTGTAGGGTAACGATGCGAATAGACCAAGTTATGTTCGAAATGGCACAAAAACGTGAAATGCTCAACCATGGAGAGAGTAGAGAAATTCCAAAGCATCAATGTGTACCATTTTACTCCATTTAGTGTTATTAGAAGTCTGACTTGCTAGTTTAGCATTCGCTCAATGTTTCGTAAGGTAATGATGTGAATAGACCCAGTTAGGTTCGAAATTGCACAAAAACATGAAACGTTCGTTTATGGAGAGAGTTGAGCAATTCAAAAGCATCAATGTGTACCGTTGTACTCTATTTAGTGCTGTTTGAATTCTGACTTGCTAGTTTAGCATTCGTTCAATGTTTCATAAGGTAACGATGTGAGTAGACCCAGTTATGTTTGAAATTGCCCAAAAACATGAAACGTTCATGTTTGGAGAGAGTTGACAATTCCAAAGCATCAATGTGTACCGTTGTAATCTATTTAGTGTTCATAGAAGTCTGAGTTACGAGTTTAGCTTTCGTTCAACGTTTTGCATGGTAATGATGCGGATAGACCATGTTATGTTTGAAATTACACAAAAAGGAGAAACGCTCATCTATGGAGAAAGTTGAGGAATTCCAAAACATCAATGTGTACCTTTGTACTCTATTTAGTATTCATAGAAATCTAACTTGCTAGTTTAGCTTCCATAGAACGTTTTGTCAGGTAAAGATGCGAATAGAACAAGTTATGTTTGGAATTGCACAAAAACGTGAAACGCTCACCTATGGAGAGAGTTGAGAAATTCCAAAGTATCAATGTGTACCATTTTACTCCATTTAGTGTTATTAGAAGTCTGACTTGCTAGTTTAGCATTCGCTCATTGTTTCGTAAGGTAATGATGTGAATAGACCCAGTTAGGTTCAAAATTGCACAAAAACATGAAACATTCGTTTATAAAGAGAGTTGAGCAATTCAAAAGCATCAATGTGTACCATTGGACTCTATTTAGTGCTTTTTGCAGTCTGACTTGCTAGTTTAGCATTCGTTCAATGTTTCGTAAGGTAGCGATGTGAGTAGGCCCAGTCATGTTTTGAAATTGCACAAAAGCATGAAACGTTCGTCTATGGAGAGAGTTGAGCAATTCAAAGGCATCAATGTGTACCGTTGTACTCTATTTAGTGCTGTTTGAAGTCTGACTTGCTAGTTTAGCGTTCGCTCAATGTTTCATAAGGTAATGATGTGAATAGACCCAGTTAGGTTTATAATTGCACAAAAACATGAAACGTTCATCTTTGGAGAGAGTTGAGCAATTCCAAAGTATCAATCCATACCGTTGTACTCTATTTGTGTTCATATAAGTCTGAGTTACTAGTTTAGCTTTCGTTCAATGTTTCGTAAGGTAATGATGTGGATAGACCATGTTATGTTTGAAATTACACAAAAATGAGAAACGCTCGTCTGTGGAGAAAGTTGAGAAATTCCAAAACATCAATGTGTACCTTTGTACTCTATTTAGTGTTCTTAGAAGTCTAACTTGCTAGTTTAGCTTCCATAGAACGTTTTGTCAGGTAAAGATGCGAATAGAACAAGTTATGTTTGGAATTGCACAGAAACGTGAAATGCTTGTCTAAGGAGAGAGTTGAGCAATTCCAAAGCATCAATGTGTACCAATGTACTCTATTTAGTGTTCTTAGAAGTCTGACTTGCTAGTTTAGCTTTTGTTCAACATTTTGTAAGGTAACGATGCGAATAGACCAAGTTATGTTAAAAATGGCACAAAAACGTGAAAGGCTCATCTATGGAGAGAGTTGAGAAATTCCAAAGCATCAATGTGTACCATTTTACTCCATTTAGTGTTATTAGAAGTCTGACTTGTTAGTTTAGCATTTGCTCAATGTTTGGAAAGGTAATGATGTGAATAGACCCAGTTAGGTTCAAAATTGCACAAAAACATGAAACGTTCGTTTATGGAGAGACTTGAGCAATTCAAAAGCATCAATGTGTACCGTTGTACTCTATTTAGTGCTGTTTGAAGTCTGACTTGCTAGTTTAGCATTCGTTCAATGTTTCGTAAGGTAACGATGTGAGTGGACCCAGTTATGTTTGAAATTGCACAAAAACATGAAACGTTCGTCTATGGAGAGAGTTGAGCAATTCAAAGGCATCAATGTGTATGTTGTACTCTATTTGGTGTTGTTTGAAGTCTGACTTGCTAGTTTAGCATTCATTCAATGTTTCGTAATGTAACGATGCGAGTAGACCCAGTTATGTTTGAAATTACACAAAAACATGAAACGTTCATCTTTGGAGAGAGTTGAGCAATTCCAAAGCATTAATTCGTACCGTTGTATTCTATTTACTGTTCATAGAAGTCTGAGTTACTAGTTTAGCTTTCGTTCAACGTTTCGTAAGGTAATGATACTGACAGACCATGTTATGTTTGAAATTACACAAAAACGAGAAACGCTCGCCTATGGACAAAGTTGAGGAATTCCAAAACATCAATGCGTACCTTTGTACTCTATTTAGTGTTCGTAGAAATCTAACTTGATAGTTTAGCTTCCATAGAAAGTTTTGTTAGGTAAAGATGCGAATAGAACAAGTTATATTTGGAATTGCACAGAAACGTGAAATGCTTGTCTAAGGAGAGAGTTGAGCAACTCCAAAGCATCAATGTGTACCAATGTACTCTATTTAGTGTTCTTACAAGTCTGACTTACTAGTTTAGCTTTCGTTCAGTGTTTTGTAAGGTAACGATGCGAATAGACCCAGTTATGTTCGGAATGACAAAAAAACGTGAAACGCTCATCTATTGATAGAGTTGAGAAATTCCAAAGCATCAATGTGTACCATTTTACTCCATTTAGTGTTATTAGATGCCTGACTTGCTAGTTTAGCATTCGCCCAATGTTTCGTAAGGTAATGATGTGAATAGACCCAGTTAGGTTCGAAATTGCACAAAAAATGAAACGTTCATTTATGGAGAGAGTTGAGCAATTCAAAAGCATCAAATGTGTACCGTTGTACTCTATTTAGTGTTGTTTGAAGTCTGACTTGCTAGTTTAGTATTCATTGAATGTTTCGTAAGGTAACGATGTGAGTAGACCCAGTTATGTTTGAAATTGCACAAAAACATGAAACATTCGTCTATGGAGAGAGTTGAGCAATTCAAAAGCATCAATGTGTATAGTTGTACTCTATTTAGTGCTGTTTCAAGTCTGACTTGCTAGTTTAGCATTCGTTCAATGTTTCGTAAGGTAACGATGTGAGTAGACCCAGTTATGTTTGAAATTGCACAAAAACATGAAACGTTCATCTTTGGAGAGAGTTGAGCAATTCCAAAGCATCAATCTGTACCGTTGTACTCTATTTAGTTTTCATAGAAGTTTGAGTTACTAGTTTAGCTTTCGTTCAACGTTTCGTAAGGTAATAATGCGGATAGACCAAGTTATGTTTGAAATGGCACAAAAACGTTAAACGGTCGTCTATGGAGAGATTTGAGAAATTCCAAAGGATCAATGTGCACCATTGTACTCTATTTAGTGTTATTAGGAGTTTGACTTGCTAGTGTACCATTTGTTCAAAGTTTCGTAAGGTAACGATGTGAATAGACCCACTTATGTTTGAAATTTCACAAAAACATTAAACGTTTGTCTATGGAGAGAGTTGACCAATTCCAAAGCATCAATGTGTACCGTTGTACTCTATTTAGTGTTCTTAGAAGTATAACTTGCTAGTTTAGCTTCCATAGAACGTTTCGTCAGGAAAAGATGCAAATAGAACATGTTATGTTTGGAATTGCACAGAAATAAGAAATGCTTGTCTATGGCGAGAGTTGAGCAAATCCAAAACATAAAAGTGGACCGTTTTCCTCTATTTTGTGTTCTTGGAAGTCTGACTTGCTAGTTTAGCTTTCGTTGAAAGTTTCATAAGGTAACGATGCGAATAGACCAAGTGAAGTTTCGAATGACACAAAAACATAAAATGCTCGTATATGGAGAGAGTTGAGCAATTCCAAAGCATCAATGTGTCCCATTGTACTCTATTTAGTGTTCCTAGAACTCTGACTTGCTAGTTTATGTTTCGTTCAGCGTTTCATAAGGTAACGATGTGAATATACCAAGTTATGTTTGAAATGGCACAAAAACGTGAAACGCTACTCTATGGAGAGAGTTGAGCAATTCCAAAGCATCAATGTGTACCATTGTACTCTATTTAGTGTTCTTAGAAGTCTGACTTGCTAGTTTAGCATTCGTTCAATGTTTCATAAGGTAACGATGTGAGTAGACCCAGTTATGTTTGAAAGTGTACAAAAACATGAAACGTTCGTCTATGGAGAGAGTTGAGCAATTCAAAAGCATCAATGTGTACCGTTGTACTCTATTTAGTGCTGTTTGAAGTCTGACTTGCTAGTTTAGCATTCGTTCAATGTTTCGTAAGGTAACGATGTGAGTAGACCCAGTTAGGTTTGAAATTACACAAAAACATGAAACGTTCATCTTTGGAGAGAGTTGAGCAATTCCAAAGCATCAATCCATACCGTTGTACTCTATTTAGTGTTCATAGAAGTCTGAGTTACTAGTTCAGCTTTCGTTCAATATTTCGTAAGGTAATGATGCGGATAGACCATGTTATGTTTGAAATTACACAAAAACGAGATACGCTCATCTATGGAGAAAATTGAGGAATTCCAAAAACATCAATGTGTACCTTTGTGCTGTATATAGTGTTCTTAGAAATCGAACTTGCTAGTTTAGCTTCCATAGAACGTTTTGTCAGGTAAAGATGCGAATAGAACAAATTATTTGGAATTACACAGAAACGTCAAATGCTTGTCTAAGGAGAGAGTTGAGCAATTCCAAAGCATCAATGTGTACCAATGTACTCTAGTTCGTGTTCTTACAAGTCTGACTTGCTAGTTTCGCTTTCGTTCAACGTTTTGTAAGGTAACGATGTGAATAGACCAAGTTATGTTTCAAATGGCACAAAAACGTGAAACACTAATCTATGGAGAGAGTTGAGAAATCCCAAAGCATCAATATATACCATTTTACTCCATTTAGTGTTATTAGAAGTCTGACTTGCTAGTTTAGAATTCGCTCAATGATTCGTAAGGTAATGATGTGAATAGACCCAGTTAGGTTCGAAATTGCACAAAAACATGAAACGTTCGTTTATGGAGAGAGTTGACCAATTCAAAAGCATCAATGTGTACCGTTGAACTCTATTTAGTGCTGTTTGAAGTCTGACTTGCTAGTTTAGCAGTCGTTCAATGTTTCGTAAAGTAACGATGTGAGTAGCCCAGTAATGTTTCAAATTGCACAAAAACATGAAACGTTCATCTATGGAGAGAGTTGAGCAATTCAGAAGCATCAATTTGTACCGTTGTAGTCTATTTAGTGTTGTTTGAATGACATGCTAGTTTAGCATTCGTTCAATGTTTCGTAGGGTAACGATGTGAGTAGACCCAGTTATGTTTGAAATTGCACAAAAACATGAAACGTTCGTCTATGGAGAGAGTTGAGCAATTCAAAAGCATCAATGTGTACCGTTGTACTCTATTTAGTGTTGTTTGAAGTCTGACTTGCTAGTTTAGCATTCGTTCAATGTTTCGTAAGGTAACGATGTGAGTAGACCCAATCATGTTTGAAATTGCACAAAACATGAAACGCTCATCTATGGAGAGAGTTGAGAAATTCCAAAGTATCAATGTGTACCATTTTACTCCATTTAGTGTTCTCAGAAGTCTGACTTGCTAGTTCAATGTTTCATAAGGTAACGATGTGAATATACCAAGTTATGTTTGAAATGGCACAAAAATGTGAAACGCTCCTCTATGGAGAGAGTTGAGTAATTCCAAGGCATCAATGTGTACCATTGTACTCTATTCAGTGTTGTTAGAAGTCTGACTTGCTAGTTTCACATTCGTTCAATGTTTCGTAAGGTAACGATGTGAGTAGACCCAGTTATGTTTCAAATTGCACAGAAACATAAAACGTTCGTCTATGGAGAGAGTTGAGCAGTCCAAAAGCATCAATGCGTACCGTTGTACTCTATTTAGTGTTGTTTGAAGTCTGACTTGCTAGTTTAGCATTCGTTCAATGTTTCGTAGGGTAACAATGTGAGTAGACCCATTTATGTTTGAAATTGCACAAAAACACGAAACATTCATCGTTGGAGAGAGTTGAGCAATTCCAAAGCATCAATCTATACCGTTGTACTCTATTAAGTGTTCTTAGAAGTCTGAGTTACTAGTTTAGCTTTCGTTGAACGTTTCGTAAGGTAATGATGCGTATAGACCATGTTATGTTTGAAATTGCACAAAAATGAGAAACGCTCATCTATGGAAAAAGTTGAGCAATTCCAAACATCAATGTGTACCTTTGTACTCTATTTATTGTTCTTAGAAGTCTAACTTGCTAGTTTAGCTTCCATAGAACGTTTCGTCAGGTAAAGATGCGAATAGAACATGTTATGTTTGGAATTGCACAGAAACATGAAATGCTTGTCTAAGGAGAGAGTTGAGCAATTCGAAAGCATCAATGTGTACCAATGTACTCTATTTAGTGTTCTTAGAAGTCTAACTAGCTAGTTTAGCCTTCGTTCAGCGTTTCGTTAGGTAACGACGCGGATAGACCAAGTTATGTTTGAAATGGCACAAAAACGTTGAACGTTCGTCTATGGAGAGACTTGAGAAATTCCAAAGCATCAATGTGCAGCATTGTACTCTATTTAGTGTTATTAGAAGTCTGACTTGGTAGTTTAGCATTCGTTCAACATTTCGTAAGGTAACGAAGTGAAAAGACCCACTTATGTTTGAAATTTCACAAAAACATGAAACGTTTGTGTATGGATAGAGTTGAACAATTTCAAAGCATCAATGTGTACCATTGTACTCTATTTAGTGTTCTTAGAAGTATAACTTGCTAGTTTAGCTTCCATATAACGTTTCATCAAGAAAAGATGCAAATAGAACATATTATGTTTGGAATTGTCGAGAAACAAGAAATGCTTGTCTATGACGAGAGTTGAGCAAATCCAAAACATGAAAGTGGACCGTTGACCTCTATTTAGTGTTCTTAGAAGTCTGACTTGCTAGTTTAGCTTTCGTTCAACGTTTCGTAAGGTAACGATGCGAATAGACCAAATTATTTTTCAAATGGCACAAAAACGTGAAACACTCATCTATGGAGAGACTTGAGCAATTTCAAAGCATCAATGTGTGCCGTTGTACTCTATTTAGTGTTCTTAGAAGTCAGACGTGCTAGTTTAGCTTTCGTTCAACGTTTCATAAGGTAACGATGCGAATAGACAAAGTTAAGTTTGGAATGGCAGAAAAACATAAAATGCTCGTATATGGAGAGAGTTGAGCAATTCAAAAGCATCAATGTGTCCCATTGTACTCTGTTTAGTGTTCTTAGAAGTCTGGCTAGCCAGTTTATGTTTCGTTCAGCGTTTCGTAAGGTAACGATGCGAATATACCAAGTTATGTTCGAAATGGCTCAAAAACGTGAAACGCTCCTCTATGGAGAGAGTTGAGCAATTCCAAAGCATCAATGTGTACTATTGTACTCTATTTAGTGTTCTTAGAAGTCTGACTTGCTAGTTTCACATTCGTTCAATGTTTCGTAAGGTAACGATGTGAATAGACCCAGTTATGTTTGAAATTACACAAAAACATGAATATTTCATTTAGGGAGAGAGTTGAGCAATTCCAAAGCATCAATGTGTACCGTTATACTCTATTTAGTGTTTGTAGATGTCTGACTTGCTAGTTTAGGTTTCTTTCAATGTTTTGTAAGGTAACGATGCGAATAGACCAAGTTATGTTTGAAATTGCACAAAAATGGGAACCGCTAGTCTATGGAGAGAGTTGAGCAATTCCAAAGCATCCATGTGTACCATTTTACTCTATTTAGTGTTTTCAGAAGTCTTACATGCTAGTTTCACATTCTTTCAATGTTTCGTAAGGTAATGCTGTGAATAGACCCAATTAGGTTCGAAATTGCATAAAAACATGAAACGTTCGTCTATGGAGAGAGTTGAGCAATTCAAAAGCATCAATGCGTACCATTGTACTCCATTTAGTGTTTTTTGAAGTCTGACTTGCTAGTTTATTATTCGTTCTTTGTTTCGTAAGGTAACGATGTGAGTAGACTCAGTTATGTTTGAAATTGCACAAAAACATGAAACGTTCGTCTATGGAAAGAGTTGAGCAATTCCAAAGCATCAATGTGTACCATTGTACTCTATTTACTATTGTTAGAAGTCTGATTTACTAGTATAGATTTCGTTCAACGTTTCGTAAGGTAATGATGCAAATAGACCAAGTTATGTTTGAAATTGCACAAAAACGAGAAACGCTCATCTATGGAGAAAGTTGAGGAATTCCAAAACATCAATGTGTACCATTGTACTCTATTTAGTGTTCTTAGAAATCTAACTTGCTAGTTTAGCTTCCATAGAACGTTTTATCAGGTAAAGATGCGAATAGAACAAGTTATGTTTGGAATTGCACAGAAACATGAAATGCTTGTCTAAGGAGAGAGTTGAACAATGCCAAAGCATCAATGTGCACCAATGTACTCTATTTAGTGTTCTTGCAAGTCTGACTTGCTAGTTTAGCTTTCGTTAAGCGTTTCTTGAGGTAACGATACGAATAGACCAAGTTATGTTCGAAATGGCACAAAAACATGAAACGCTCATCTATGAAGAGAGTTGAGAAATTCCGAAGCATCAATGTGTACCATTTTAATCCATTTAATGTTGTTAGAAGTCTGACTTGCTAGTTTAGCATTCGCTCAATGTTTCGTAAGGTAACGCCGTGAATAGACCCAATTAGGTTCGGAATTGCATAAAAACATGAAACGTTCGTCTATGGAGAGAGTTAAGCAATTCAAAAGCATCAATGTGTACCATTGTACTCCATTTAGTGTTTTTTGAAGTCTGACTTGCTAGTTTAGCATTCGTTCTTTGTTTCGTAAGGTAACGATGTGAGTAGACCCAGTTATGTTTGAAATTGCACAAAAACATGAAACGTTCATCTATGGAAAGAGTTGAGCAATTCCAAAGCATCAATGTGTACCATTGTACTCTATTTACTATTGTTAGAAGTCTGATTTACTAGTATAGATTTCGTTCAACATTTCTGAAGGTAATGATGCAAATAGACCAAGTTATGTTTGAAATTGCACAAAAACGAGAAACGCTCATCTATGGAGAAAGTTGAGGAATTCCAAAACATCAATGTGTATCTTTGTACACTATTTAGTGTTTTTAGAAGTCTAACTTGCTAGTTTAGCTTCCATAGAACGTTTCGTCAGGTAAAGATGTGAACAGAATAAGTTATGTTTCGAATTGCATAGAAACGTGAAATGCTTGTCTAAGGAGAGAGTTAAGCAATTCGAAAGCATCAATGTGTACCAATGTACTCTATTTAGTGTTCTTAGAAGTCTAGCTAGCAAGTTTAGCCTTCGTTCAGGGTTTCGTTAGGTAACGATGCGAATAGACCAAGTTATGTTTGAAATGGCACAAAAACGTTAAACGTTCGTTATGGAGAGAGTTGAGAAATTCCAAAGCATCAATGTGCACCATTGTACTCTATTTAGTGTTATTAGAAGTCTAACTTACTAGTTTAGCATTCGTTCAATGTTTCGTAAGGTAACGACGTGAATAGACCCAGTTATGTTTGAAATTACACAAAAACATGAAAATTTCATCTATGGAGAGAGTTGAGCAATTCCAAAGCGCCAATGTGTACTGTTGTACTCTATTTAGTGTTTTTGGATGTCCGACTTGCTAGTTTAGGTTTCGTTCAATGTTTTGTAAGGTAACGATACGAATAGACCAAGTTCTGTTTGAAATTGCACTAAAATGGGAACCGCTCGTCTATGGAAAGAGTTGAGCAATTCCAAAGCATCAACGTGTACCATTTTACTCTATTTACTGTTCTTAGAAGTTTGACTAGCTAGTTTAGCTTTCATTCAATGTTTCGTAAGGTAACGATGCTAATATACCAAGTTATGTTTGAAATGGCACAAAAACATGAAATGCTCCTCTATGGAGAGAGTTTAGCAATTCTAAAGCATCAATGTGTACCATTGTACTCTATTTAGTGTTCTTAGAAGTCTGACTTGCTAGTTTCACATTCGTTCAACGTTTCGTAGGGTAACGATGTGAGTAGATCCAGTTATGTTTGAAATTGCACAAAAACATGAAACGTTCGTCTATGGAGAGAGTTGAGCAATCCAGAAGCATCAATGTGTACCGTTGTACTCTATTTAGTGCTATTTGAAGTCTGACTTGCTAGTTCAGCATTCGTTCAATGTTTCGTAAGGTAACGATGTCAGTAGACCCAGTTATGTTTGAAATTGCACAAAAACATGAAACGTTCATCTTTGGAGAGAGTTGAGCAATTCCAAAGCATCAATCCATACCGTTGTACTCTATTTAGTGTTCATAGAAGTCTGAGTTACTAGTTTAGCTTTCGTTCAACATTTCGTAAGTTAATGATGCGGATAGACCATGTTATGTTTGAAATTACGGAAAAACGAGAAATGCTCGTCTATGGAGAAAGTTGAGGAATTCCAAAACATCAATGTGTACCATTGCACTCTATTTAGTGTTCTTAGAAATCTAACTTGCTAGTTTAGCTTCCATAGAACGTTTTATCAGGTAAAGATGCGAACAGAACAAGTTATGTTTGGAATTGCACAGAAACGTGAAATGCTTGTCTAAGGAGAGAGTTGAGCAATGCCAAAGCATCAATGTGCACCAATGTACTCTATTTAGTGTTCTTGCAAGTCTGACTTGCTAGTTTAGCTTTCGTTAAGCGTTTCTTGAGGTAACGATACGAATAGACCAAGTTATGTTCGAAATGGCACAAAAACATGAAACGCTCATCTATGAAGAGATTTGAGAAATTCCGAAGCATCAATGTGTACCATTTTACTCCATTTAATGTTGTTAGAAGTCTGACTTGCTAGTTTAGCATTCGCTCAATGTTTCGTAAGGTAACGCTGTGAATAGACCCAATTAGGTTCGGAATTGCATAAAAACATGAAACGTTCGTCTATGGAGAGAGTTGAGCAATTCAAAAGCATCAATGTGTACCATTGTACTCCATTTAGTGTTTTTTGAAGTCTGACTTGCTAGTTTAGCATTCGTTCTTTGTTTCGTAAGGTAACGATGTGAGTAGACCCAGTTATGTTTGAAATTGCACAAAAACATGAAACGTTCGTCTATGGAAAGAGTTGAGCAATTCCAAAGCATCAATGTGTACCATTGTACTCTATTTACTATTGTTAGAAGTCTGATTTACTAGTATAGATTTCGCTCAACGTTTCGTAAGGTAATGATGCAAATAGACCAAGTTATGTTTGAAATTGCACAAAAACGAGAAACGCTCATCTATGGAGAAAGTTGAGGAATTCCAAAACATCAATGTGTACCTTTGTACACTATTTAGTGTTTTTAGAAGTCTAACTTGCTAGTTTAGCTTCCACAGAACGTTTCGTCAGGTAAAGATGTGAACAGAATAAGTTATGTTTCGAATTGCATAGAAACGTGAAATGCTTGTCTAAGGAGAGAGTTAAGCAATTCGAAAGCATCAATGTGTACCAATGTACTCTATTTAGTGTTCTTAGAAGTCTAGCTAGCAAGTTTAGCCTTCGTTCAGGGTTTCGTTAGGTAACGATGCGAATAGACCAAGTTATGTTTGAAATGGCACAAAAACGTTAAACGTTCGTTATGGAGAGAGTTGAGAAATTCCAAAGCATCAATGTGCACCATTGTACTCTATTTAGTGTTATTAGAAGTCTAACTTGCTAGTTTAGCATTCGTTCAATGTTTCGTAAGGTAACGATGTGAATAGACCCAGTTATGTTTGAAATTACACAAAAACATGAAAATTTCATCTATGGAGAGAGTTGAGCAATTCCAAAGCATCAATGTGTACTGTTGTACTCTATTTAGTGTTTGTGGATGTCCGACTTGCTAGTTTAGGTTTCGTTCAATGTTTTGTAAGGTAACGATGCGAATAGATCAAGTTCTGTTTGAAATTGCACTAAAATGGGAACCGCTCGTCTATGGAAAGAGTTGAGCAATTCCAAAGCATCAACGTGTACCATTTTACTCTATTTACTGTTCTTAGAAGTTTGACTTGCTTGTTTAGCTTTCATTCAATGTTTCGTAAGGTAACGATGCTAATATACCAAGTTATGTTTGAAATGGCACAAAAACATGAAATGCTCCTCTATGGAGAGAGTTTAGCAATTCTAAAGCATCAATGTGTACCATTGTACTCTATTTAGTGTTCTTAGAAGTCTGACTTGCTAGTTTCACATTCGTTCAACGTTTCGTAGGGTAACGATGTGAGTAGATCCAGTTATGTTTGAAATTGCACAAAAACATGAAACGTTCGTCTATGGAGAGAGTTGAGCAATCTAGAAGCATCAATGTGTACCGTTGTACTCTATTTAGTGCTATTTGAAGTCTGACTTGCTAGTTCAGCATTCGTTCAATGTTTCGTAAGGTAACGATGTCAGTAGACCCAGTTATGTTTGAAATTGCACAAAAACATGAAACGTTCATCTTTGGAGAGAGTTGAGCAATTCCAAAGCATCAATCCATACCGTTGTACTCTATTTAGTGTTCATAGAAGTCTGAGTTACTAGTTTAGCTTTCGTTCAACATTTCGTAAGTTAATGATGCGGATAGACCATGTTATGTTTGAAATTACGCAAAAACGAGAAATGCTCGTCTATGGAGAAAGTTGAGGAATTCCAAAATATCAATGTGTACCATTGTACTCTATTTAGTGTTCTTAGAAATCTAACTTGCTAGTTTAGCTTCCATAGAACGTTCTATCAGGTAAAGATGCGAATAGAACAAGTTATGTTTGGAATTGCACAGAAACGTGAAATGCTTGTCTAAGGAGAGAGTTGAGCAATGCCAAAGCATCAATGTGCACCAATGTACTCTATTTAGTGTTCTTGCAAGTCTGACTTGCTAGTTTAGCTTTCGTTAAGCGTTTCTTGAGGTAACGATACGAATAGACCAAGTTATGTTCGAAATGGCACAAAAACATGAAACGCTCATCTATGAAGAGAGTTGAGAAATTCCGAAGCATCAATGTGTACCATTTTACTCCATTTATTGTTGTTAGAAGTCTGACTTGCTAGTTTAGCATTCGCTCAATGTTTCGTAAGGTAATGCTGTGAATAGACCCAATTAGGTTCGGAATTGGATAAAAACATGAAACGTTCGTCTATGGAGAGAGTTGAGCAATTCAAAAGCATCAATGTGTACCATTGTACTCCATTTAGTGTTTTTTGAAGTCTGACTTGCTAGTTTAGCATTCGTTCTTTGTTTCGTAAGGTAACGATGTGAGTAGACCCAGTTATGTTTGAAATTGCACAAAAACATGAAACGTTCGTCTATGGAAAGAGTTGAGCAATTCCAAAGCATCAATGTGTACCATTGTACTCTATTTACTATTGTTAGAAGTCTGATTTACTAGTATAGATTTCGTTCAACGTTTCGTAAGGTAATGATGCAAATAGACCAAGTTATGTTTGAAATTGCACAAAAACGAGAAACGCTCGTCTATAGAGAAAGTTGAGGAATTCCAAAAGATTCCAAAAGATCAATGTGTACCTTTGTACACTATTTAGTGTTCTTAGAAGTCTAACTTGCTAGTTTAGCTTCCATAGAACGTTTCGTCAGGTAAAGATGTGAATAGAATAAGTTATGTTTCGAATTGCATAGAAACGTGAAATGTTTGTCTAAGGAGAGAGTTAAGCAATTCGAAAGCATCAATGTGTACCAATGTACTCTATTTAGTGTTCTTAGAAGTCTAACTAGCAAGTTTAGCCTTCGTTCAGGGTTTCGTTAGGTAATGATGCGAATAGACCAAGTTATGTTTGAAATGGCACAAAAACGTTAAACGTTCGTTATGGAGAGAGTTGAGAAATTCCAAAGCATCAATGTGCACCATTGTACTCTATTTAGTGTTATTAGAAGTCTAACTTGCTAGTTTAGCATTCGTTCAATGTTTCGTAAGGTGACGATGTGAATAGACCCAGTTATGTTTGAAATTACACAAAAACATGAAAATTTCATCCATGGAGAGAGTTGAGCAATACCAAAGCATCAATGTGTACTGTTGTACTCTATTTAGTGTTTTTGCATGTCCGACTTGCTAGTTTAGGTTTCGTTCAATGTTTTGTAAGGTAACGATGCGAATAGACCAGGTTCTGTTTGAAATTGCACAGAAACGTGAAATGCTTGTCTAAGGAGAGAGTTGAGCAATGCCAAAGCATCAATGTGCACCAATGTACTCTATTTAGTGTTGTTGCAAGTCTGACATGCTAGTTTAGCTTTCGTTAAGCGTTTCGTGAGGTAATGATACGAATAGACCAAGTTATGCTCGAAATGGCACAAAAACATGAAACGCTCATCTATGAAGAGAGTTGAAAAATTCTGAAGCATCAATGTGTACCATTTTACTCCATTTAGTGTTGTTAGAAGTCTGACTTGCTAGTTTAGCATTCGCTCAATGTTTCGTATGGTAATGATGTGAATAGACCCAGTTAGGTTCGAAATTGCACAAAAACATGAAACGTTCGTCTATGGAGAGACTTGAGCAATTCAAAAGCATCAATGTGTACCGTTGTACTCTATTTAGTGCTATTTGAAGTCTGACTTGCTACTTCAGCATTCGTTCAATGTTTCGTAAGGTAACGATGTCAGTAGACCCAGTTATGTTTGAAATTGCACAAAAACATGAAACGTTCATCTTTGGAGAGAGTTGAGCAATTCCAAAGCATCAATCCGTACCGTTGTACTCTATTTAGTGTTCATAGCAGTCTGAGTTACTAGTTTAGCTTTCGTTCAACATTTCGTAAGTTAATGATGCGGATAGACCATGTTATGTTTGAAATTACGCAAAAACGAGAAATGCTCGTCTATGGAGAAAGTTGAGGAATTCCAAAACATCAATGTGTACCATTGTACTCTATTTAGTGTTCTTAGAAATCTAACTTGCTAGTTTAGCTTCCATAGAACGTTCTATCAGGTAAAGATGCGAATAGAACAAGTTATGTTTGGAATTGCACAGAAACGTGAAATGCTTGTCTAAGGAGAGAGTTGAGCAATGCCAAAGCATCAATGTGCACCAATGTACTCTATTTAGTGTTCTTGCAAGTCTGACTTGCTAGTTTAGCTTTCGTTAAGCGTTTCTTGAGGTAACGATACGAATAGACCAAGTTATGTTCGAAATGGCACAAAAACATGAAACGCTCATCTATGAAGAGAGTTGAGAAATTCCGAAGCATCAATGTGTACCATTTTACTCCATTTATTGTTGTTAGAAGTCTGACTTGCTAGTTTAGCATTCGCTCAATGTTTCGTAAGGTAATGCTGTGAATAGACCCAATTAGGTTCGGAATTGGATAAAAACATGAAACGTTCGTCTATGGAGAGAGTTGAGCAATTCAAAAGCATCAATGTGTACCATTGTACTCCATTTAGTGTTTTTTGAAGTCTGACTTGCTAGTTTAGCATTCGTTCTTTGTTTCGTAAGGTAACGATGTGAGTAGACCCAGTTATGTTTGAAATTGCACAAAAACATGAAACGTTCGTCTATGGAAAGAGTTGAGCAATTCCAAAGCATCAATGTGTACCATTGTACTCTATTTACTATTGTTAGAAGTCTGATTTACTAGTATAGATTTCGTTCAACGTTTCGTAAGGTAATGATGCAAATAGACCAAGTTATGTTTGAAATTGCACAAAAACGAGAAACGCTCGTCTATAGAGAAAGTTGAGGAATTCCAAAAGATTCCAAAAGATCAATGTGTACCTTTGTACACTATTTAGTGTTCTTAGAAGTCTAACTTGCTAGTTTAGCTTCCATAGAACGTTTCGTCAGGTAAAGATGTGAATAGAATAAGTTATGTTTCGAATTGCATAGAAACGTGAAATGTTTGTCTAAGGAGAGAGTTAAGCAATTCGAAAGCATCAATGTGTACCAATGTACTCTATTTAGTGTTCTTAGAAGTCTAACTAGCAAGTTTAGCCTTCGTTCAGGGTTTCGTTAGGTAATGATGCGAATAGACCAAGTTATGTTTGAAATGGCACAAAAACGTTAAACGTTCGTTATGGAGAGAGTTGAGAAATTCCAAAGCATCAATGTGCACCATTGTACTCTATTTAGTGTTATTAGAAGTCTAACTTGCTAGTTTAGCATTCGTTCAATGTTTCGTAAGGTGACGATGTGAATAGACCCAGTTATGTTTGAAATTACACAAAAACATGAAAATTTCATCCATGGAGAGAGTTGAGCAATACCAAAGCATCAATGTGTACTGTTGTACTCTATTTAGTGTTTTTGCATGTCCGACTTGCTAGTTTAGGTTTCGTTCAATGTTTTGTAAGGTAACGATGCGAATAGACCAGGTTCTGTTTGAAATTGCACAGAAACGTGAAATGCTTGTCTAAGGAGAGAGTTGAGCAATGCCAAAGCATCAATGTGCACCAATGTACTCTATTTAGTGTTGTTGCAAGTCTGACATGCTAGTTTAGCTTTCGTTAAGCGTTTCGTGAGGTAATGATACGAATAGACCAAGTTATGTTCGAAATGGCACAAAAACATGAAACGCTCATCTATGAAGAGAGTTGAAAAATTCTGAAGCATCAATGTGTACCATTTTACTCCATTTAGTGTTGTTAGAAGTCTGACTTGCTAGTTTAGCATTCGCTCAATGTTTCGTATGGTAATGATGTGAATAGACCCAGTTAGGTTCGAAATTGCACAAAAACATGAAACGTTCGTCTATGGAGAGACTTGAGCAATTCAAAAGCATCAATGTGTACCGTTGTACTCTATTTAGTGCTATTTGAAGTCTGACTTGCTACTTCAGCATTCGTTCAATGTTTCGTAAGGTAACGATGTCAGTAGACCCAGTTATGTTTGAAATTGCACAAAAACATGAAACGTTCATCTTTGGAGAGAGTTGAGCAATTCCAAAGCATCAATCCGTACCGTTGTACTCTATTTAGTGTTCATAGCAGTCTGAGTTACTAGTTTAGCTTTCGTTCAACATTTCGTAAGTTAATGATGCGGATAGACCATGTTATGTTTGAAATTACGCAAAAACGAGAAATGCTCGTCTATGGAGAAAGTTGAGGAATTCCAAAACATCAATGTGTACCATTGTACTCTATTTAGTGTTCTTAGAAATCTAACTTGCTAGTTTAGCTTCCATAGAACGTTCTATCAGGTAAAGATGCGAATAGAACAAGTTATGTTTGGAATTGCACAGAAACGTGAAATGCTTGTCTAAGGAGAGAGTTGAGCAATGCCAAATCATCAATGTGCACCAATGTACTCTATTTAGTGTTCTTGCAAGTCTGACTTGCTAGTTTAGCTTTCGTTAAGCGTTTCGTGAGGTAACGATACGAATAGACCAAGTTATGTTCGAAATGGCACAAAAACATGAAACGCTCATCTATGAAGAGAGTTGAAAAATTCCGAAGCATCAATGTGTACCATTTTACTCCATTTAGTGTTGTTAGAAGTCTGACTTGCTAGTTTAGCATTCGCTCAATGTTTCGTAAGGTAATGATGTGAATAGACCCAGTTAGGTTCGAAATTGCACAAAAACATGAAACGTTCATCTATGGAGAGACTTGAGCAATTTAAAAGCATCAATGTGTACCGCTGTACTCTATTTAGTGCTGTTTGAAGTCTGACTTGCTAGTTTAGCATTCGTTCAATGTTTCGTAAGGTAACGATGTGAGTAGACCCAGTTATGTTTGAAAGTGCACAAAAACATGAAACGTTCATCTATGGAGAGAGTTGAGCAATTCAAAAGCATCAATGTGTATCGTTGTACTCTATTTAGTGCTGTTTGAAGTATGACTTGCTAGTTTAGCATTTGTTCAATGCTTCTTAAGGTAACGATGTGAGTAGACCCAGTTATGTTTGAAATTGCATAAAAACATAAAACGTTCGTCTATGGAGAAAGTTGAGCAATTCAAATGCATCAATGTGTACCATTGTACTCTATTTAGTGCTGTTTGAAGTCTGACTTGCTAGTTTAGCATTCATTCAACGTTTCGTAAGGTAACGATGTGAGTAGACCCAGTTACGTTTGAAATTGTAGAAAAACATGAAACATTCATCTTTGGAGAGAGTTTTGCAATTCCAAAGCATCAATCTGTACCGTTGTACTCTATTTAGTGTTCATAGAAGTCTGAGTTACTAGTTTTGCTTTCGTTCAACGTTTCGTAAGGTAATGATGCGGATAGACCATGTTATATTTGAAATTACACAAAAACGAGAAACGCTCATCTATGGAGAAAGTTGAGGAATTCCAAAACATCAATGTGTACCTTTGTACTCTATTTAGTGTTCTTAGAAATCTAACTTGCTAGTTTAGCTTCCATAGAACGTTCTGTCAGGTGAAGATGTGAATAGAACAAGTTACCTTTGGAAATGCACAGAAACGTGAAATGCTTGTCTAAGGAGAGAGTTGAGCAATTCCAAAACATCAATGTGTACCAATGTACTCTATTTAGTGTTCTTAGAAGTCTGACTTGCTAGTTTAGCTTTCGTTCAGCGTTTTGTAAGGTAGCGATGCGAATAGACCAAGTTATGTTCGAAATGGCACAAAAACATGAAACGCTCATCTATGGAGAGGGTTGAAAAATTCCAAAGCATCAATGTCTACCATTTTACTCCATTTAGTGTTATTAGAAGTCTAACATGCTAGTTTAGCATTCACTCAATGTTTCGTAAGGTAATGATGTGCATAGACCCAGTTAGGTTCGAAATTGCACAAAAACATGAAACGTTCGTTTATGGAGATAGTTGAGCAATTCAAAAGTATCAATTTGTACCGCAGTACTCTATTTAGTGTTGTTTGAAGTCTGACTTGCTAGTTTAGCATTCGTTCAATGTTTCGCAAGGTAACGATGTGAGTAGACCCAGTTATGTTTCAAATTACACAAAAACATGAAACGTTCGTTTATGGAGAGAGTTAAGCAATTCAAAAGCATCAATGTGTACCGTTGTACTCTATTTAGTGTTGTTTGAAGTCTAACCTGCTAGTTTAGCATTCGTTCAATGTTTCGTAAGGTAACAATGTGAGTAGACCCAGTTATGTTTGAAATTGCACAAAAACATGAAACTTTCATCTATGGAGAAAGTTGAGCAATTCAAAGGCATCAACGTGGACCGTTGTACTCCATTTGGTGCTATTTGAAGTCTGACTTGCTAGTCTAGCATTCGTTCAATGTTTTGCAAGGTAACGATGTGAGTAGACCCAGTTATGTTTGAAATTACACAAAAACATGAAACATTCGTTTATGGTGAGAGTTTAGCAATTCAAAAGCATCAATGTGTACCGTTGTACTCTATTTAGTGCTGTTTGAAGTCTGACTTGCTAGTTTAGCATTCGTTCAATGTTTCATAAGATAACGATGTGAGTAGACCCAGTTATGTTTGAAATTATACAAAAACATGAAACGTTCGTCTATGGAGAGAGTTGAGCAATTCAAAGGCATCAATGTGTACCGTTGTACTCTATTTAGTGCTGTTTGAAGTCTGACATTCTTGTTTAGCATTCGCTCAATGTTTCGTAAGGTAACGATGTGAGTAGACCCAGATATGTTTGAAATTGTACAAAAACATGAAACGTTCATCTTTGGAGAGAGTTGAGCAACTCCAAAGCATCAATCCATACCGTTGTACTCTATTTAGTGTTCATAGAAGTCTGAGTTACTAGTTTAGCTTTCGTTCAACGTTACGTAAGGTAATGCTGCGGATAGAACATTTTATGTTTGAAATTACACAAAAAGGAGAAACGCTCGTCTATGGAGAAAGTTGAGGAATTCCAAAACGTCAATGTGTACCTTTGTACTCTATTTAGTGTTCTTAGAAATCGAACTTGCTAGTTTGGCTTCCATAGAATGTTTTGTCAGGTAAAGATGCGAATAGAACAAGCTATGTTTGGAATTGCACAGAAACGTGAAATGCTTGTCCAAGGAGAGAGTTGAGCAATTCCAAAGCATCATTGTGTACCAATGTACTCTATTTAGTGTTCTTAGAAATCTAACTTGCTAGTTTCGCTTCCATTCAACATTTTGTCAGGTGAAGATGTGAATAGAACAAGTTATGCTTGGAATTGCACAGAAACGTGAAATGCTTGTCTAAGGAGATAGTTGAGCGATTCCAAAGCATCAATATGTACCAATGTACACTATTTAGTATTCTTACAAGTCTGACTTGCTAGTTTAGCTTTCGTTCAGCGTTTTGTAAGGTAACGATGCGAGGAGACCAAGTTATGTTCGAAATGGCACAAAAACGTGAAACGTTCTTTTTTGAAGAGAGTTAAGAAATTCCAAATCATCAATGTGTACCATATTACTCCGTTTGGTGTTATTAGAAGTCTGACATGCTAGTTTAGCATTCGCTCAATGTTTCGTACGATAATGATGTGAATAGACCCAGTTAGGTTCGTAATTGCACAAAAACATGAAACGTTCGTTTATGGAGAGAGTTAAGCAATTCAAAATTATCAATGTGTACCATTGTACTCTATTTAGTGCTGTTTGAAGACTGACTTGCTAGTTTAGCATTCGTTCAATGTTTCATAAGGTAACGATGTGAGTAGACCCAGTTATGTTTGAAATTACAGAAAAATATGAAACGTTCATCTATGGAGAGAGTTGAGCAATTCAAAGGCATCAATGTGTACCGTTGTACTCTATTTGGTGCTATTTGAAGTCTGACTTGCTAGTTTAGCATTCGTTCAATGTTTCACAAGGTAACAATGTGAGTAGACCCAGTTATGTTTGAAATTACACAAAAACATGAAACATTCGTTTATGGAGAGAGTTTAGCAATTCAAAAGCATCAATGTGTACCGTTGTACTCTATTTAGTGCTGTTTGAAGTCTGACATGCTAGTTTAGCATTCGTTCAATGTTTAATAAGGTAATGATGTGAGTAGACCCAGTTATGTTTGAACTTGCATAAAAACATGAAACGTTCGTCTATGGAGAGAGTTGAGCAATTCAAAGGCATCCATGCGTACCGTTGTACTCTATTTAGTGCTGTTTGAAGTCTGACTTGCTTGTTTAGCATTCGTTCAATGTTTCGTAAGGTAATGATGTGAGTAGACCCAGTTATGTTTGAAATTGCACAAAAACATGAAACGTTCATCTTTGGAGAGAGTTGAGCAATTCCAAAGCATCAATCCGTACCGTTGTACTCTATTTAGTGTTCATTGAAGTCGGAGTTACTAGATTAGCTTTCGTTCAACGTTTCGTAAGGTAATGCTGCGGATAGACCGTGTTATGTTTGAAATTACACAAAAAGGAGAAACGCACGTCTATGGATAAAGTTGAGGAATTTCAAAACGTCAATGTGTACCTTTGTACTCTATTTAGTGTTCTTAGAAATCTAACTTGCTAGTTTGGCTTCCATATAATGTTTTGTCAGGTAAAGGTGCGAATAGAACAAGCTATGTTTGGAATTGCACAGAAACGTGAAATGCTTGTCTAAGGAGAGAGTTGAGCAATTCCAAAGCTTCAATGTGTACCAATGTACTCTATTTAGTGTTCTTAGAAATCTAACTTGCTAGTTTCGCTTCCATAGAACGTTTTGTCAGGTGAAGATGTGAATAGAACAAGTTATGTTTGGAATTGCACAGAAACGTGAAATACTTGTCTAAGGAGATAGTTGAGCAATTCCAAAGCATCAATGTGTACCAATGTACACTATTTAGTGTTCTTACAAGTCTGACTTGCTGGTTTAGCTTTCGTTCAGCGTTTTGTAAGGTAACGATGCAAATAGACCAAGTTATATTCGAAATGGCACAAAAACGTGAAACGTTCTTCTATGGAGAGAGTTGAGAAATTCCAAAGCATCAATGTGTACCATTTTGCTCCATTTGGTGTTATTAGAAGTCTGACTTGCCAGTTTAGCATTCGCTCAATGTTTCGTAAGGTAATGATGTGAATAGACCCAGTGAGGTTCGAAATTGCACAAAAACATGAAACGTTCATTTATGGAGAGAGTTGAGCAATTCAAAGGCATCAATGTGTACCGTTGTACTCTATTTAGTGCTGTTTGAAGTCTAACTTGCTAGTTTAGCATTCGTTCAATGTTTCGTAAGGTAACGATGTGAGTAGACCCAGTTATGTTTGAAATTGCACAAAAACATGAAACGTTCATCTATGGAGAGAGTTGAGCAATTCAAAGGCATCAATGTGTATCGTTGTACTCTTTTGGTGCTATTTGAAGTCTGACTTGCTAGTTTAGCATTCGTTCAATGTTTCGCAAGGTAACGATGTGAGTAGACCCAGTTATCTTTGAAATTATACAAAAACATGAAACGTTCGTCTACGGAGAGAGTTGAGCAATTCAAAGGCATCAATGTGTACCGTTGTACTCTATTTAGTGCTGTTTGAAGTATGACTTGCTTGTTTAGTATTCGTTCAATGTTTCGTAAGGTAACGATTTGAGTAGATCCAGTTATGTTTGAAATTACACAAAAACATGAAATGTTCATCTTTGGAGAGAGTTGAGCAATTCCAAAGCATCAATCCGTACCGTTATACTCTATTTAGTGTTCATTGAAGTCTGAGTTACTACATTAGCTTTCGTTCAACGTTTCGTAAGGTAATGCTGCGGATAGACCGTGTGATGTTTGAAATTACACAAAAAGGAGAAACGCTCGTCTATGGAGAAAGTTGAGGAATTCCAAAACGTCAATGTGTACCTTTGTACTCTATTTAGTGTTCTTAGAAATCTAACTTGCTAGTTTGGCTTCCATAGAATGTTTTGTCTGGTAAAGATGCGAATAGAACAAGCTATGTTTGGAATTGCACAGAAACGTGAAATGCTTGTCTAAGGAGAGAGTTGAGCAATTCCAAAGCATCAATGTGTACCAATGTACTCTATTTAGTGCTCTTAGAAATCTAACTTGCTAGTTTCGCTTCCATAGAATGTTTTGTCAAGTGAAGATGTGAATAGAACAAGTTATGTTTGGAATTGCACAGAAGCGTGAAATGCTTGTCTAAGGAGATAGTTGAGCAATTCCAAAGCATTAATGTGTACCAATGTACACTATTTAGTGTTCTTACAAGTCTGACTTGCTAGTTTAGCTTTCGTTCAGCGTTTTGTAAGGTAACGATGCGAATAGACCAAGTTATGTTCAAAATGGCACGAAAACGTCAAACGTTCTTCTATGGAGAGAGCTGAGAAATTCCAAAGCATCAATGTGTATCATTTTAGTCCATTTGGTGTTATTAGAAGTCTGACTTGCTAGTTTAGCATTCGCTCAATGTTTCATAAGGTAATGATGTGAATAGAACCAGTTGGGTTCGAAATTGCTAAAAAACAAGAAACGTTCGTTTATGGAGAGAGTTGAGCAATTCAAAGGCTTCGATGTGTACCGTTGTACTCTATTTAGTGCTGTTTGAAGTCCGACATGCTAGTTTAGCATTCGTTCAATGTTTCACAAGGTAACGATGTGAGTAGACCCAGTTATGTTTGAAATTGCACAAAAACATGAAGCGTTCGTCTATGGAGAGACTTGAGCAATTCAAAAGCATCAATGTGTACCGTTGTACTCTATTTAGTGCTGTTTGAAGTCTGACTTGCTAGTTTAGTATTCGTTCGATGTTTCGTAAGGTAACGATGTGAGTTGACCCAGTTATGTTTGAAATTACACAAAAACATCAAACGTTCATCTATGGAGAGAATTGAGCAATTCGAAAGCATCACTGTGTACCATTGTACTTTATTTAGTGCTGTTTGAAGTCTGACTTGCTAGTTTAGCATTCGTTCAATGTTTCGTAAGGTAACGATGTGAGTAGACCCAGTTATGTTTGAAATTGCACAAAAACATGAAACGTTCATCTATGGAGAGAGTTGAGCAATTCAAAGGCATCAATGTGTATCGTTGTACTCTTTTGGTGCTATTTGAAGTCTGACTTGCTAGTTTAGCATTCGTTCAATGTTTCGCAAGGTAACGATGTGAGTAGACCCAGTTATCTTTGAAATTATACAAAAACATGAAACGTTCGTCTACGGAGAGAGTTGAGCAATTCAAAGGCATCAATGTGTACCGTTGTACTCTATTTAGTGCTGTTTGAAGTATGACTTGCTTGTTTAGTATTCGTTCAATGTTTCGTAAGGTAACGATTTGAGTAGATCCAGTTATGTTTGAAATTACACAAAAACTTGAAATGTTCATCTTTGGAGAGAGTTGAGCAATTCCAAAGCATCAATCCGTACCGTTATACTCTATTTAGTGTTCATTGAAGTCTGAGTTACTACATTAGCTTTCGTTCAACGTTTCGTAAGGTAATGCTGCGGATAGACCGTGTGATGTTTGAAATTACACAAAAAGGAGAAACGCTCGTCTATGGAGAAAGTTGAGGAATTCCAAAACGTCAATGTGTACCTTTGTACTCTATTTAGTGTTCTTAGAAATCTAACTTGCTAGTTTGGCTTCCATAGAATGTTTTGTCTGGTAAAGATGCGAATAGAACAAGCTATGTTTGGAATTGCACAGAAACGTGAAATGCTTGTCTAAGGAGAGAGTTGAGCAATTCCAAAGCATCAATGTGTACCAATGTACTCTATTTAGTGCTCTTAGAAATCTAACTTGCTAGTTTCGCTTCCATAGAATGTTTTGTCAAGTGAAGATGTGAATAGAACAAGTTATGTTTGGAATTGCACAGAAGCGTGAAATGCTTGTCTAAGGAGATAGTTGAGCAATTCCAAAGCATTAATGTGTACCAATGTACACTATTTAGTGTTCTTACAAGTCTGACTTGCTAGTTTAGCTTTCGTTCAGCGTTTTGTAAGGTAACGATGCGAATAGACCAAGTTATGTTCAAAATGGCACGAAAACGTCAAACGTTCTTCTATGGAGAGAGCTGAGAAATTCCAAAGCATCAATGTGTATCATTTTAGTCCATTTGGTGTTATTAGAAGTCTGACTTGCTAGTTTAGCATTCGCTCAATGTTTCATAAGGTAATGATGTGAATAGAACCAGTTGGGTTCGAAATTGCTAAAAAACAAGAAACGTTCGTTTATGGAGAGAGTTGAGCAATTCAAAGGCTTCGATGTGTACCGTTGTACTCTATTTAGTGCTGTTTGAAGTCCGACATGCTAGTTTAGCATTCGTTCAATGTTTCACAAGGTAACGATGTGAGTAGACCCAGTTATGTTTGAAATTGCACAAAAACATGAAGCGTTCGTCTATGGAGAGACTTGAGCAATTCAAAAGCATCAATGTGTACCGTTGTACTCTATTTAGTGCTGTTTGAAGTCTGACTTGCTAGTTTAGTATTCGTTCGATGTTTCGTAAGGTAACGATGTGAGTTGACCCAGTTATGTTTGAAATTACACAAAAACATCAAACGTTCATCTATGGAGAGAATTGAGCAATTCGAAAGCATCACTGTGTACCATTGTACTTTATTTAGTGCTGTTTGAAGTCTGACTTGCTAGTTTAGCATTCGTTCAATGTTTCGTAAGGTAACGATGTGAGTAGACCCAGTTATGTTTGAAATTGCACAAAAACATGAAACGTTCGTTTATGGAGAGAGTTGAGCAATTCAAAGGCATCAATGTGTACCGTTGAACTCTATTTAGTGCTGTTTGAAGTCTGACTTGCTAGTTTAACATTCGTTCAATGTTTCGTAAGGTAAAGATGTGAGTAGACCCAGTTATCTTAGAAATTGCACAAAAACAAGAAACGTTCATCTTTGGAGAGAGTTGAGCAATTCCAAAGCATCAACCCGTGCCGTTGTACTCTATTTAGTGTTCATAGAAGTGTGAGTTACTAGTTTAGCTTTCATTCAATGTTTCGTAACGTAATGATACGGATAGAACATGTTATATTTGAAATTACACAAAAATGAGAAACGCTCGTCTGTGGAGAAAGTTGAGGAATTCCAAAGCGTCAATGTGTACCTTTGTACTCTATTTAGTGTTCTTAGAAATCTAACTTGCTAGTTGGCTTCCATAGAACGTTTTGTCAGCTAAAGATGCGAATAGAACATGTTATGTTTGGAATTGCACAGAAACGTGAAATGCTTGTCTAAGGAGAGAGTTAAGCAATTCCAAAGTATCAATGTGTACCAATGTACTCTATTTAGTGTTCTTACAAGTCTGACTTGCTAGTTTAGCTTTCGTTCATCGTTTTGTAAGGTAACGATGCGAATAGACCAAGTTATGTTTGAAATGGCACAAAAACGTGTAGCGCTCATCTATGGAGAGAGTTGAGAAATTCCAAAGCATCAATGTGTACCATTTTACTGCATGTAGTGTTATTAGAAGTCTGACTTGCTAATTTAGCATTCGCTCAATGTTTCGTAAGGTAATGATGTAAATAGACCCAGTTACGTTCGAAATTGCACAAAAACATGAAACGTTCGTTTATGGAGTGAGTTGAGCAATTAAAAAGCATCAATGCGTACCGTTGTACTCTATTTAGTGCTGTTTGAAGTCTGACTTGCTAGTTTAGCATTCGTTCAATGTTTCGTAAGGAAACGATGTGAGTAGACCCAATTATGTTTGAAATTGCATTAAAACATGAAACGTTTGTCTATGGAGAGAGTTGAGCAATTCAAAAGCATCAATGTGTACAGTTGTACTCTATTTAGTGCTGTTTGAAGTCTGACTTGCTAGTTTAGCATTCGTTCAATGTTTCGTAAGGTAACGATGTGAGTAGACCCAGTTATGTTTGAAATTGCACAAAAACATGTAACGTTCATCTATGGAGAGAGTTGAGCAATTCAAAGGCATCAATGTGTACCGTTGTACTCTATTTAGTGTTGTTTGAAGTCTGACTTGATAGTTTAGCATTCGTTCAATGTTTCGTAAGGTAACGATGTGAGTAGGCCCAGTTACGTTTGAAATTGCACAAAAACATGAAACGTTCATCTTTGGAGAAAGTTGAGCAATTCCAAAGCATCAATCTGTACCGTTGTACTCTATTTAGTGTTCATAGAAGTCTGAGTTACTAGTTTAGCTTTCGTTCAACGTTTCGTTAGTTAATGATGCGGATAGACCATGTTGTGTTTGAAATTACAAAAAAATGAGAAACGCTCGACTATGGAGAAAGTTGAGGAATTCCAAAACATCAATGTGTGCCTTTGTACTCTATTTAGTGTTCTTAGAAATCTAACTTGCTAGTTTAGCTTCCATAGAACGTTTTGTTAGGTGAAGATGTGAATGGAACAAGTTATGTTTGGAATTGCACAGAAATGTGAAATGCTTGTCTAAGGAGAGAGTTGAGCAATTCCAAAGCATCAATGTGTGCAAATGTACACTATTTAGTGTTCTTACAAGTCTGACTTGCTAGTTTAGCTTTCGTTTAGCGTTTTGTAAGGTAACGATGCGAATAGACCAAGTTATGTTCAAAATGGCACAAAAAGTGAAACGCTCATCTATGGAGAGAGTTGAGAAATTCCAAAGCATCAATGTGTACCATTTTACTCCATTTAGTGTTATTAGAAGTCTAACTTGCCAGTTTAGCATTCGCTCAATGTTTCTTAAGGTAATGATGTGAATAGACCCAGTTAGGTTTGAAATTACAAAAAAAGTGAAATGTTCGTTTATGGAGAGAGTTGAGCAATTCAAAAGCATCAATGTGTACCGTTGTACTCTATTTAGTGCTATTTGAGTTTGACTTGCTAGTTTAGCATTCGTTCAATGTTTCGTCAGGTAACGATGTGAGTAGACCCAGTTATGTTTAAAATTGTACAAAAACATGAAACATTCATCTTTGGAGAGAGTTGAGCAATTCAAAAGCATCATTGTGTACAGTTGTACTCTATTTAGTGCTGTTTGAAGTCTGACTTGCTAGTTTAGCATTCGTTCAATGTTTCGTAAGGTAACGATGTGAGTAGACCCAGTTATGTTTGAAATTGCACAAAAACATGTAACGTTCATCTATGGAGAGAGTTGAGCAATTCAAAGGCATCAATGTGTACCGTTGTACTCTATTTAGTGTTCTTTGAAGTCTGACTTGATAGTTTAGCATTCGTTCAATGTTTCGTAAGGTAACGATGTGAGTAGGCCCAGTTACGTTTGAAATTGCACAAAAACATGAAACGTTCATCTTTGGAGAGAGTTGAGCAATTCCAAAGCATCAATCTGTACCGTTGTACTCTATTTAGTGTTCATAGAAGTCTGAGTTACTAGTTTAGCTTTCGTTCAACGTTTCGTTAGTTAATGATGCGGATAGACCATGTTATGTTTGAAATTACAAAAAAACGAGAAACGCTCGACTATGGAGAAAGTTGAGGAATTCCAAAACATCAATGTGTACCTTTGTACTCTATTTAGTGTTCTTAGAAATCTAACTTGCTAGTTTAGCTTCCATAGAACGTTTTGTCAGGTGAAGATGTGAATAGAACAAGTGATGTTTGGAAATGCACAGAAACGTGAAATGCTTGTCTAAGGAGAGAGTTGAGAAATTCCAAAGCATCAATGTGTGCAAATGTACACTAGTTAGTGTTCTTACAAGTCTGACTTGCTAGTTTAGCTTTCGTTTAGCGTTTTGTAAGGTAACGATGCGAATAGACCAAGTTATGTTCAAAATGGCACAAAAAGTGAAACGCTCATCTATGGAGAGAGTTGAGAAATTCCAAAGCATCAATGTGTAGCATTTTACTCCATTTAGTGTTATTAGAAGTCTAACTTGCTAGTTTAGCATTCGCTCAATGTTTCGTAAGGTAATGATGTGAATAGACCCAGTTAGGTTTGAAATTACAAAAAAAGTGAAACGTTCGTTTATGGAGAGAGTTGAGCAATTCAAAAGCATCAATGTGTACCGTTGTACTCTATTTAGTGCTATTTGAGTCTAACTTGCTAGTTTAACATTCGTTCAATGTTTCGTAAGGTAACGATGTGAGTAGACCCAGTTATGTTTAAAATTGTACAAAAACATGAAACATTCATCTTTGGAGAGAGTTGAGCAATTCAAAAGCATCATTGTGTACAGTTGTACTCTATTTCGTGCTGTTTGTAGTCTGACTTGCTAGTTTAGCATTCGTTCAATGTTTCGTAAGGTAACGATATGAGTAGACCCAGTTATGTTTGAAATTGCACAAAAACATGAAATGTTCATCTTTGGAGAGAGTTGAGCAATTCCAATGCATCAATCGGCACCGATGTACTCTATTTAGTGTTCATAGAAGTCTGAGTTACTAGTTTAGCTTTCGTTCAACGTTTTGTAAGGTAATAATACGGATAGACCATATTATCTTTGAAATTACACAAAAAAGAGAAACGCTCGTCTA
This sequence comes from Tripterygium wilfordii, assembly GCF_013401445.1. NCBI lineage: Eukaryota > Viridiplantae > Streptophyta > Magnoliopsida > Celastrales > Celastraceae > Tripterygium > Tripterygium wilfordii. The sequence continues at coordinate 8,630,732 of NC_052248.1, forward strand.
CGGAGAAAGTTGAGGAATTCCAAAACTTCAACGTGTACCTTTGTACTCTATTTAGTGTTCTTAGAAGTCTAACTTGCTAGTTTAGCCTTCGTTCAGCGTTTCGTAAGGTAACGATGCGAATAGACCAAGTTATGTTTGAAATGGCACAAAAATGTTAAACGCTCTTCTATGGAGAGAGTTGAGAAATTCCAAAGGATCAATGTGCACCATTGTACTCTATTTAATGTTATTAGAAGTTTCACTTGATAGTGTAGCATTTATTCAATGTTTCGTAAGGTAACGATGTGAATAGACCCACTTATGTTTGAAATTTCACAAAAACATTAAACGTTTGTCTCTGGAGAGAGTTGAACAATTCCAAAGCATCAATGTGTAGCGCTGTACTCTATTTAGTGTTCTTAGAAGTATAACTTGCTAGTTTAGCTTCCATAGAACGTTTCGTCAGGAAAATATGCAAATAGAACATGTTATGTTTGGAATTGCACAGAAACAAGAAATGCTTGTCTATGGCGAGAGTTGACCAAATCCAAAACATGAAAGTGGACTGTTTTCCTCTATTTTGTGTTCTTGGAAGTCTGACTTGGTAGTTTAGCTTTCGTTGAATGTTTCGTAAGGCAACGATGCTAATAGACCAACTAAAGTTTGGAATGACACAAAAACATACAATGCTCGTATATGGAGAGAGTTGAGCAATTCCAAAGCATCAATGTGTCCCATTGTACTCTATTTACTGTTCTTAGAAGTTTGACTTGCTAGTTTATCTTTCGTTCAGCTTTTCATAAGATAACGATACGAATATACCAAGTTACGTTTGAAATGGCACAAAAACATGAAACGCTACTCTATTGAGAGAGTTGAGCAATTCCAAAGCATCAATGTGTACCATTGTACTCTCTTTAGTGTTCTTAGAAGTCTGACTTGCTAGTTTAGCATTCGTTCAATGTTTCGTAAGGTAACGATGTGAGTAGACCCAGTTATGTTTGAAATTACACAAAAACATGAAACGTTCGTCTATGGAGAGAATTGAGCAATTCAAAAGCATCAATGTGTACCGTTGTGCTCTATTTAGTGTTGTTTGAAGTCTGACATGCTAGTTTAGCATTCGTTCAATGTTTCGTAAGGTAACGATGTGAGTAGACCCAGTTATGTTTGAAATTGCACAAAAACATGAAACGTTCATCCTTGGAGAGAGTTGAGCAATTCCAAAGCATCAATCCATGCCGTTGTACTCTATTTAGTGTTCATAGAAGTCTAAGTTACTAGTTTAGCTTTCGTTCAACGTTTCGTAAGGTAATGATGCAGATAGACCATGTTATGTTTAAAATTACACAAAAAAGAGAAACGCTCGTCTATGGAGAATGTTGAGGCATTCCAAAACATCAATGTGTACCTTTGTACTCTATTTAGTGTTCTTAGAAATCTAACTTGCTAGTGTAGCTTCCATAGAACGTTTTGTCAGGTAAAGATGCAAATAGAACAAGTTATGTTTGGAATTGCACAGAAATGTCAAATGCATGCCTAAGGAGAGAGTTGAGCAATTCCAAAGCATCAATGTGTACCAATGTACTCTATTTAGTGTTCTTACAAGGCTGACTTGCTAGTTTCGCTTTCGTTCAGCATTTTGTAAGGTAACAATGCTAATAGACCAAGTTATGTTCGAAATGGCACAAAAACGTGAAACGCTCATCTATGGAGAAAGTTGAGAAATTCCAAAGCATCAATGTGTACCATTTTACTCTATTTAATGTTATTAGAAGTCTGACTTGCTAGTTTGGCATTCGCTCAATGTTTCGTAAGGTAATGATGTGAATAGACCCAGTTAGGTTCGAAATTGCACAAAAACATGAAACGTTCATTTGTGGAGAGAGTTGAGCAATTCAAAAGCATCAATGTGTACCATTGTACTCTATTTAGTGCTGTTTGAAGTCTGACTTGCCAGTTTAGCATTCGTTCAATGTTTCGTAAGGTAACGATATGAGTAGACGCAGTTATGTTTGAAATTGCACAAAAACATGAAACATTCGTCTATGGAGAGGGTTGAGCAATTCAAAGGCATCAATGTGTACCGTTGTACTCTATTTAGTGCTGTTTGAAGTCTGACTTGCTAGTTTAGCATTCGTCAATGTTTCGTAAGGTAACGATGCTCGTAGACCCAGTTATGTTTGAAATTGCACAAAAACATGAAACGTTCATCTTTGGAGAGGGTTGAGCAATTCCAAAGCATCAATCTGGACCGTTGTACTCTGTTTAGTGTTCATAGAAGTTTGAGTTACTAGTTTAGCTTTCGTGCAAGGTTTCGTAAGGTAATAATGCGGATAGACCATGTTATGTTTGAAATTACACAAAAACGAGAAACGCTCGTCTATGGAGAAAGTTGAGGAATTCCAAAACATCAACGTGTACCTTTGTACTCTATTTAGTGTTCTTAGAAGTCTAACTTGCTAGTTTAGCCTTCGTTTAGCATTTCGTAAGGTAACGATGCGAATAGACCAAGTTATGTTTGAAATGGCACAAAAACGTTAAACGCTCGTCTATGGAGAGAGTTGAGAAATTCCAAAGGATCAATGTGCACCATTTTACTCTATTTAGTGTTATTAGAAGTTTCACTTGCTAGTGTAGCATTTGTTCAATGTTTCATAAGGTAACGACGTGAATAGACCCACTTATGTTTGAAATTTCACAAAAACATTAAACATTTGTCTATGGAGAGAGTTGAACAATTCCAAAGCATCAATGTGTATCGCTATACTCTATTTAGTGTTCTTAGAAGTATAACTTGCCAGTTTATCTTCCATAGAACGTTTCGTCAAGAAAAGATGCAAATAGAACATGTTATGTTTGGAATTGCATAGAAACAAGACATGCTTGTCTATGGCGAGAGTTGAGCAAATCCAAAACATGAAAGTGGACCGTTTTCCTCTATTTTTTGTTCTTGGAAGTCTGACTTGCTAGTTTAGCTTTCGTTGATTGTTTCGTAAGGTAACGATGCTAATAGACCAAGTTAAGTTTGGAATGACACAAAAACATAGAATGCTCGTTGATGGAGAGAGTTGAGCAATTCCAATGCATCAGTGTGTCCCATTGTACTCTATTTAGTGTTCTTAGAAGTTTGACTTGCTAGTTTATGTTTCGTTCAGTGTTTCATAAGGTAACGATACGAATATACCAAGTTACGTTTGAAATGGCACAAAAACATGAAACGCTACTCTATTGAGAGAGTTGAGCAATTCCAAAGCGTCAATGTGTATCATTGTACTCTATTTAGTGTTCTTAGAAGTCTGACTTGCTAGTTTAGCATTCGTTCAATGTTTCGTAAAGTAACGATGTGAGTAGACCCAGTTATGTTTGAAATTGCACAAAAACATGAAACGTTCATCTATGGAGAGAGTTGAGCAATTCAAAAGCATCAATGTGTACCGTTGTACTCTATTTAGTGTTGTTTGAAGTCTGGCTTGCTAGTTTAGCATTCGTTCAATGTTTCGTAAGGTAACAATTTGAGTAGACTCAGTTATGTTTGAAATTGCACAAAAACATGAAACGTTCATCTTTGGATAGAGTTGAGCAATTCCAAAGCATTAATCCATACCGTTGTACTCTATTTAGTGTTCATAGAAATCTGAGTTACTAGTTTAGCTTTCGTTCAACGTTTCGCAAGGTAATGATGCGGATAGACCATGTTATGTTTGAAATTACACAAAAAAGAGAAACGCTCATCTATGGAGAATGTTGAGGAATTCCAAAACATCAATGTGTACCTTTGTACTCTATTTAATGTTCTTAGAAATCTAACTTGCTAGTTTAGCTTCCATAGAACGTTTTGTCAGGTAAAGATGCGAATAGAGCAAGTTACGTTTGAAATTGCACAGAAATGTCAAATTCTTGCCTAAGGAGAGAGTTGAGCAATTCCAAAGCATCAATGTGTACCAATGTACTCTATTTAGTGTTCTTACATGGCTGACTTGCTAGTTTTGCTTTCGTTCAGCGTTTTGTAAGGTAACGATGCGAATACACCAAGTTATGTTCGAAATGGCATAAAAACGTTAAACGCTCATCTATGGAGAGAGTTGAGAAATTCCAAAGCATCAATGTGTACCATTTTACTCCATTTCGTGTTATTAGAAGTCTGACTTGCTAGTTTAGCATTCGCTCAATGTTTCGTAAGGTAATGATGTGAATAGACCCAGTTAGGTTCGAAATTGCACAAAAACGTAAAACGTTCGTTTGTGGAGAGAGTTGAGCAATTCAAAAGCATCAATGTCTACCGTTGTACTCTATTTAGTGCTGTTTGAAGTCTGACTTGCTAGTTTAGCATTCGTTCAATGTTTCGTAAGGTAAGGATGTGAGTAGACCCAATTATGTTTGAAATTGCACGAAAACAAGAAATGTTCGTCTATGGAGAGAGTTGAGGAATTCCAAAGCATCATTGTGTACGTTGTACTCTATTTAGTGCTGTTTGAAGCCTGACTTGCTAGTTTAACAATCGTTCAATGTTTCGTAAGGTATCGATGTGAGTAGACATAGTTATGTTTGAAATTGCACAAAAACATGAAACGTTCATCTATGGAGAGAGTTGAGAAATTCAAAAGCATCAATGTGTACCATTGTACTCTATTTAGTGTTGTTTGAAGTCTGACTTGCTAGTTTAGCATTCGTTCAATGTTTCGTAAGGTAACGATGTGAGCAGACCCAGCTATGTTTGAAATTGCACAAAAACAAGAAACGTTCGTCTATGGAGAGAGTTGAGCAATTCAAAAGCATCAATGTGTACCGTTGTACTTTATTTAGTGTTGTTTGAAGTCTGACTTGCTAGTTTGGCATTCGTTCAATATTTCATGAGGTAACGATGTGAGTAGACCCAGTTATGTTTGAAATTGCATAAAAACAAGAAACGTTCGTCTATGGAGAGAGTTGAGCAATTCAAAAGCATCAATGTGTACAGTTGTACTCTTTTTAGTGCTGTTTGAAGTCTGACTTGCTAGTTTAGCATTCGTTCAATGTTTCGTAAGGTAACGATGTGAGTAGACCCAATTATCTTAGAAATTGCATAAAAACATGAAACGTTCATCTTTGGAGAGAGTTGAGCAATTCCAAAGCATCAATCCATACCGTTGTACTCTATTTAGTGTTCATAGAAATCTGAGTTACTAGTTTAGCTTTCGTTCAACGTTTCGTAAGGTAATGATGCGGATAGACCATGTTATGTTTGAAATTACACAAAAAAGTGAACCGCTCGTCTATGGAAAATGTTGAGGAATTCCAAAACATCAATGTGTACCTTTGTACTCTATTTAGTGTTCTTAGAAATCTAACTTGCTAGTTTAGCTTCCCTAGAACGGTTTGTCAGGTAAAGATGCGAATAGAACAAGTTATGTTTGGAATTGCACAGAAACGTCAAATGCTTGCCTAAGGAGAGAGTTGAGCAATTCCAAAGCATCAATGTGTACCAATGTACTCTATTTAGTGTTCTTACAAGGCTGACTTGCTAGTTTCGCTTTCGTTCAGCGTTTTGTAAGGTAACGATGCGAATACACCAAGTTATGTTTGAAATGGCACAAAAACGTGAAACGCTCATCTATGGAGAGAGTTGAGAAATTCCAAAGCATCAATGTGTACCATTTTACACCATTTAGTGTTATTAGAAGTCTGACTTGCTAGTTTAGCATTCGCTCAATGTTTCGTAAGGTAATGATGTGAATAGACCCAGTTAGGTTCAAAAGTGCACAAAAACATGAAACGTTCATTTGCGGAGAGAGTTGAGTAATTCAAAACCATCAATGTGTACTGTTGTACTCTATTTAGTGTTGTTTGATGTCTGACTTGCTAGTTTAGCATTCGTTCAATGTTTCGTAAGGTAACGATGTGAGTAGTCCCAGTTATGTTCGAAATTGCACACAAACATGAAACGTTCATCTATGGAGAAAGTTCAGAAATTCAAAAGCATCAATGTGTACCGTTGTACTCTATTTAGTGTTGTTTGAAGTATGACTTGCTAGTTTACCATTCGTTCAATGTTTCGTAAGGTAACGATGTGAGTAGACCCAGTTATGTTTTAAATTGCACAAAAACATGAAATGTTCGTCTATGGAGAGAGTTGAGCAATTCAAAAGCATCAATGTGTATCGTTGTACTCTATTTAGTGCTGTTTGGAGTCTGACTTGCTAGTTTACCATTTGTTCAATGTTTCGTAAGGTAACGATGTGAGTAGACCCAGTTATGTTTGAAATTGCAAAAAAACATGAAATGTTCATCTATGGAGAGAGTTGAGCAATTCAAAAGCATCAATGTGTACCGTTGTACTCTATTTAGTGTTGTTTGAAGTCTGACTTGCTAGTTTAGCCTTCGTTCAATGTTTCGTGAGGTAACGATGTGAGTAGACCCAGTTATGTTTGAAATTGCACAAAAACATGAAACGTTTGTCTATGGAGAGAGTTGAGCAATTCAAATGCATCAATGTGTACAGTTGTACTCTATTTAGTGTTGTTTGAAGTCTGACTTGCTAGTTTAGCATTCGTTCAATGTTTCGTAAGGTAACGACGTGAGTAGACCCAATTATGTTTGAAATTGCACAAAAACATGAAACGTTCATCTTTGGAGAGAGTTGAGGAATTCCAAAGCATCAATTCATACCGTTGTACTCTATTTAGTGTTCATAGATGTCCGAGTTACTAGTTCAGCTTTCGTTCAACATTTCGTAAGGTAATGATGCGGATAGACCATGTTATGTTTGAAATTACACAAAAACGAGAAACGCTCGTCTATGGAGAAAGTTGGGGAATTCCAAAACATCAATGTGTACCTTTGTACTCTATCTAGTGTTCTTAGAAATCTAACTTGCTAGTTTAGCTTCCATAGAATGTTTTGTCAGGTAAAGATGCGAATAGATCAAGCTATGTTTGGAATTACACAGAAACGTCAAACGCTTGTCCAAGGAGAGAGTTGAGCAATTCCAAAGCATCAATGTGTACCAATGTACTCTATTTAGTGTTCTTACAAGTCTGACTTGCTAGTTTAGCTTTCGTGCAGCGTTTTGTAAGGTAACGATGCGAATAGACCAAGTTATGTTCGAAATGGCACAAAAACGTGAAACGCTCATCTATGGAGAGAGTTGAGAAATTCCAAAATATCAATAAGTACCATTTTACTCCATTTAGTGTTATTAGAAGTCTGACCTGCTAGTTTACCATTCGCTCAATGTTTCGTAAGGTAATGATGTGAATAGACCCAGTTAGGTTTGAAAGTGCACAAAAACATGAAACGTTCGTTTGTGGAGAGAGTTGAGTAATTCAAAACCATCAATGTGTACTGTTGTACTCTATTTAGTGCTGTTTGATGTCTGACTTGCTAGTTTAGCATTCGTTCAATGTTTCGTAAGGTAACGATGTGAGTAGACCCAGTTATGTTTGAAATTACATAAAAACATGAAATGTTCATCTATGGAGAGAGTTCAGAAATTCAAAAGCATCAATGTGTACCATTGTACTCTATTTAGTGCTGTTTGAAGTCTGACTTGCTAGTTTACCATTCGTTCAACGTTTCGTAAGGTAACGATGTGAGTAGACCCAGTTATGTTTTAAATTGCACAAAAACATGAAATGTTCGTCTATGGAGAGAGTTGAGCAATTCAAAAGCATCAATGTGTACCGTTGTACTCTATTTAGTGCTGTTTGGAGTCTGACTTGCTAGTTTACCATTCGTTCAATGTTTCGTAAGGTAACGATGTGAGTAGACCTAGTTATGTTTGAAATTGCACAAAAACATGAAATGTTCATCTATGGAGAGAGTTGAGCAATTCAAAAGCATCAATGTGTACTGTTGTACTCTATTTAGTGTTGTTTGAAGTCTGACTTGCTAGTTTAGCCTTCGTTCAATGTTTCGTGAGGTAACGATGTGAGTAGACCCAGTTATGTTTGAAATTGCACAAAAACATGAAACGTTCGTCCATGGAGAGAGTTGAGCAATTCAAAGGCATCAATGTGTACCGTTGAACTCTATTTAGTGTTGTTTGAAGTCTGACTTGCTAGTTTAGCATTCGTACAATGTTTCGTAAGGTAACGATGTGAGTAGACCCAGTTATGTTTGAAATTGCACAAAAACATGAAACGTTCGTCTATGGAGAGAGTTGAGCAATTCAAATGCATCAATGTGTATAGTTGTACTCTATTTAGTGCTTTTTGAAGTCTGACTTGTTAGTTTAGCATTGGTTCAATGTTTCATAATGTAACGACGTGAGTAGACCCAGTTATGTTTGAAATTGCACAAAAACATGAAACGTTTGTCTATGGAGAGAGTTGAGCAATTCAAATGCATCAATGTGTACAGTTGTACTCTATTTAGTGTTGTTTGAAGTCTGACTTGCTAGTTTAGCATTCGTTCAATGTTTCGTAAGGTAACGACGTGAGTAGACCCAATTATGTTTGAAATTGCACAAAAACATGAAACGTTCATCTTTGGAGAGAGTTGAGGAATTCCAAAGCATCAATTCATACCGTTGTACTCTATTTAGTGTTCATAGATGTCCGAGTTACTAGTTCAGCTTTCGTTCAACATTTCGTAAGGTAATGATGCGGATAGACCATGTTATGTTTGAAATTACACAAAAACGAGAAACGCTCGTCTATGGAGAAAGTTGGGGAATTCGAAAACATCAATGTGTACCTTTGTACTCTATTTAGTGTTCTTAGAAATCTAACTTGCTAGTTTAGCTTCCATAGAATGTTTTGTCAGGTAAAGATGCGAATAGATCAAGCTATGTTTGGAATTACACAGAAACGTCAAACGCTTGTCCAAGGAGAGAGTTGAGCAATTCCAAAGCATCAATGTGTACCAATGTACTCTATTTGGTGTTCTTACATGTCTGACTTGCTAGTTTAGCTTTCGTGCAGCGTTTTGTAAGGTAACGATGCGAATCGACCAAGTTATGTTCGAAATGGCACAAAAACGTGAAACGCTCATCTATGGAGAGAGTTGAGAAATTCCAAAGTATCAATAAGTACCATTTTACTCCATTTAGTGTTATTAGAAGTCTGACTTGCTAGTTTACCATTCGCTCAATGTTTCGTAAGGTAATGATGTGAATAGACCCAGTTAGGTTCAAAATTGCACAAAAACATGAAACGTTCGTTTATGGAGAGAGTTGAGCAATTCAAAAGCATCAATGTGTACCGTTGTACTCTATTTAGTGTTGTTTGAAGTCTGACTTGCTGGTTTAGCATTCGTTCAATGTTTCGTAAGGTAACGATGTGAGTAGATCCAGTTATGTTTGAAATTGCATAAAAACATGAAACGTTCATCTATGGAGAGAGTTGAGCATTTCAAAAGCATCAATGTGTACCATTGCAATCTATTTAGTGCTGTTTGAAGTCTGACTTGCTAGTTTAGCATTCGTTCAATGTTTCGTAAGGTAACGATGTGAGTAAACCCAGTTATGTTTGAAATTGCACAAAAACATGAAACGTTCGTCCATGGAGAGAGTTGAGCAATTCAAAATCATCAATGTGTACCGTTGTACTCTATTTAGTGTTGTTTGAAGTCTGACTTGCTAGTTTAGCATTCGTTCATTGTTTCGTAAGGTAACGATGTGAGTAGACCCAGTTATGTTTGAAATTACACAAAAACATGAAATGTTCGTCTATGGAGAGAGTTGAGCAATTCAAAAGCATCAATGTGTACAGTTGTACTCTATTTAGTGTTGTTTGAAGTCTGACTTGCTAGTTTAGCATTCGTTCAATGTTTCGTAAGGTAACGACGTGAGTAGACCCAATTATGTTTGAAAGTGCACAAAAACATGAAACGTTCATCTTTGGAGAGAGTTGAGGAATTCCAAAGCTTCAATTCATACCGTTGTGCTCTATTTAGTGTTCATAGAAGTCTGAGTTACTAGCTTAGCTTTCGTTCAACGTTTCGTAAGGTAATGATGCGGATAGACCATGTTATGTTTGAAATTACACAAAAATGAGAAACGCTCGTCTATGGAGAAAGTTGAGGAATTCCAAAACATCAATGTGTACCTTTGAACTCTATTTAGTGTTCTTAGAAATCTAACTTGCTAGTTTAGCTTCCATCGAATGTTTTGTCAGGTAAAGATGCGAATAGAACAAGTTATGTTTGGAATTACATAGAAACATCAAATGCTTGTCTAAGGAGAGAGTTGAGCAATTCCAAATCATCAATGCTTACCAATGTACTCTATTTAGTGTTCTTACATGTCTGACTTGCTAGTTTAGCTTTCGTTCAGCGTTTTGTAAAGTAACGATGCGAATAGACCAAGTTATGTTCGAAATGGTACAAAAAGGTGAAGCGCTCATCTATGGAGAGAGTTGAGAAATTTCAGAGTATCAATGAGTACCATTTTACTCCATTTAGTGTTATTAGAAGTCTGACTTGCTAGTTTACCATTCGCTCAATGTTTCGTAAGGTAATGATGTGAATTGACCCAGTTAGGTTCAAAATTGCACAAAAACGTGAAACGTTTGTTTATGGACAGAGTTGAGCAATTCAAAAGCATCAATGTGTACCGTTGTACTCTATTTAGTGTTGTTTGAAGTCTGACTTGCTAGTTTAGCATTCGTTCAATGTTTCGGAAGGTAACGATGTGAGTAGACCCAGTTATGTTTGAAATTGCACAAAAACATGAAACGTTCATCTATGGAGAGAGTTCAGCAATTCAAAAGCATCAATGTGTACCGTTGTACTCTATTTAGTGCTGTTTGAAGTCTGACTTGCTTGTTTAGCATTCGTTCAATGTTTCGTAAGGTAACGATGTGAGTAGACCCAGTTATGTTTGAAATTACACAAAAACATGGAACGTTCATCTTTGGAGAGAGTTGAGCAATTCCAAAGCATCAATCCGTACCGTTGTACTCTATTTAGTGTTAATAGAAGTCTGAGTTACTAGTTTAGCTTTCGTTCAACGTTTCGTAAGATAATGATGCGGATAGACCATGTTATGTTTGAAATTACAGAAAAAAGAGAAACGCTCGTCTATGGAGGAAGTTGAGGAATTCCAAAACATCAATGTGTACCTTTGTACTCTATTTAGTGTTCTTCGAAATCTAACTTTCTAGTTTAGCTTCCGTAGAACGTTTTGTCTGGTAAAGATGCGAATAGAACAAGTAATGTTTGGAATTGCACAGAAACGTCAAATGCTTGTCTAAGGAGAGAGTTGAGCAATTCCAAGGCATTAATGTGTACCAATGTACTCTATTTAGTGTTCTTACAAGTCTGACTTGCTAGTTTAGCTTTCTTGCAGCGTTTTGTAAGGTAACGATGCGAAAAGACCAAGTTATGCTCGAAATGGCACAAAACGTGAAACGCTCATCTATGGAGAGAGTTGAGAAATTTCAAAGTATCAATGTGTACCATTTTTCTCCATTTAGTGTTATTAGAAGTTTGACTTGCTAGTTTAGCATTCGTTCAATGTTTCGTAAGGTAAAGATGTGAGTAGACCCAGTTATGTCTGAAATTGCATAAAAACGTGAAACGTTCGTCTATGGAGAGAGTTGAGCAATTCAAAAGCATCAATGTGTACCGTTGTACTCTATTTAGTGCTGTTTGAAGTCTAACTTGCTAGTTTAGCATTCGTTCGATGGTTCGTAAGGTAATGATGCGGATAGACCATGTTATGTTTGAAATTACATAAAAACGAGAAACGCACTTCTATGGAGAAAGTTGAGGAATTCCAAAACATCAATGTGTACCTTTGTACTCTATTTAGTGTTCTTAGAAATCTAACTTGCTAGTTTAGCTTCCATAGAACGTTTTGTCAGGTAAAGATGCGACTAGAACAAGTTATGTTTGGAATTGCACAGAAACGTCAAATGCTTGTCTAATGAGAGAGTTGAGCAATTCCAAAGCATCAATGTGTACCAATGTACTCTATTTAGTGTTCTTACAAGTATGACTTTCTAGTTTAGCTTTCTTTCAGCGTTTCGTAAAGCAAATGCGAATAGACCAAGTTATGTTCGAAATGGCACAAAAACTTGAAACGCTAATCTTTGGAGAGAGTTGAGAAATTCCAAAGCATCAATGTGCACAATTTTACACCATTTAGTGGTATTAGAAGTCTGACTTCCTAGTTTAGCATTCGCTCAAGGTCTCGTAAGGTAATGATGTGAATAGACCCAGTTAGGTTCGAAATTACACAAAAACTTGAAACGTTCGTCTATGGAGAGAGTTGAGCAATTCAAAAGCATCATGTGTACCATTGTACTCTATTTAGTGTTGTTTGAAGTCTGACTTGCTAGTTTAGCATTCGTTCAATGTTTCGTAAGGTAGCGATGTGAGTAGACCCAGTGATGTTTAAAATTGCACAAAAACATGAAACGTTCGTCTATGGAGAGAGTTTAGCAATTCAAAAGCATCAATGTGTACCGTTGTACTCTATTTAGTGTTGTTTGAAGTCTGAATTGCTAGTTTAGCATTCGTTCAATGTTTCGTAAGGTAACGATGTGAGTAGACCCAGTTATGTTTAAAAGTGCACAAAACCATGAAACGTTCATCTTTGGAGAGAGTTCAGCAACTCCAAAGCATCAATCTGTACCGTTGTACTCTATTTAGTGTTCTTAGAAGTCTGAGTTACTAGTTCAACTTTCGTTCAACGTTTCGTAAGGTAATGATGCGGATAGGCCATGTTATGTTTGAAATTGCACAAAAACGAGAAACGATCGTCTATGGAAAAAGTTGAGAAATTCCAAAATATCAATGTGTACATTTGTACTCTTTTTATTGTTCTTAGAAATCTAACTTGCTAGTTTAGCTACCATAGAACGTTTCGTCAAGTAAAGATGCGAATAGAACATGTTAGGTTCAGAATTGCACAGAAACATGAAATGCTTGTCTAAGGAGAGAGTTGAGCAATTCGAAAGCATCAATGTGTACCAATATACTCTATTTAGTGTTCTTAGAAGTCTGACTTGCAAGTTTAGCCTTCGTTCAGCGTTTCGTAAGGTAACGATGCGAATACACCTCGTAATTTTTGAAATGGCACAAAGCATCAATGTGCGCCATTGTACTCTATTTAGTGTTATCAGAAGTCTGACTTGCTAGTTTAGCATTCGTTCAATGTTTCGTAAGGTAACGATGTGAATAGACCCACTTATGTTTCAAATTTCACAAAAACAAGAAACGTTTGTCTATGGAGAGAGTTGAACAATTCCAAAGCATCAATGTCTACCGTTCTAGTCTATTTAGTGTTCTTAGAAGAATAAGTTGCTAGTTTAGCTTCCATAGAACGTTTTGTCAGGTAAAGATGCAAATAGACCAAGTTATGTTTGGAATTGTAGATAAACGTGAAATGCTTGTCTAAGGAGAGAGTTGAGCAATTCCAAAGCATAAATGTGTACCAATATACTCTATTTAGTGTTCTTACAAGTCGGACTAGCTAGTTTTGCTTTCGTTCAGCGTTTTGTAAGGAAACGATGCGAATAGACCAAGTTATGTTCAAAATGGCACAAAAAGGTGAAACGCTCATCTATGGAGGGAGTTGAGAAATTCTAAAACATCAATGTGCACCATTTTACTTCATTTGGTGTTATTAGAAGTCTGACTTGCTAGTTTAGCATTCGCTCAATGTTTCGTAAGGTAATGATGTGAATAGACCCAGTTAGGTTCGAAATTCCACATAAACATGAAACGTTCCTCTATGGGGAGATTGAGCAATTCAAAAGCATCAATGTGTACCGTTGTACTCTATTTAGTGTTGTTTGAAGTCACACTTGCTAGTTTAGCATTCGTTCAATGTTTCGTAGGGTAACGATGTGAGTAGACCCAGTTATGTTTGAAATTGCACAAAAACATGAAACGTTCGTCTATGGAGAGAGTTGAGGAATTCAAAAGCATCAATGGGTATCGTTGCACTCTCTTTAGTGTTGTTTGAAGTCTGACTTGCTAGTTTAGCGTTCGTTCAATGTTTCGTAAGGTAACGATGTGAGTAGACCCAGTTATGTTTGGAATTACACAAAAACATGAACATTCATCTTTGGAGAGAGTTGAGTAATTCCAAAGCATCAATCTGTACCGTTGTACTCTATTTAGTGTTCATAGAAGTCTAAGTTACTAGTTTAGCTTCCGTTCAACGTTTCGTAAGGTAATGATACGGATAGACCATGTTATGTTTGAAAGTCCACAAAAACGAGCAACGCTCGTCTATGGAGAAAGTTGAGGAATTCTAAAACATCAATGTGTACCTTTGTACTCTATTTAGTGTTCTTAGAAATCTAACTTGCTAGTTTAGCTTCCATAGAACGTTTTGTCCGGTAAAGATGCGAATAGATCAAGTTATGTTTGGAATTGCACAGAAACGAGAAATGCTTGTCTAAGGAGAGAGTTGAGCAATTCCAAAGCATCAACGTGTACCATTGTACTCTATTTAGTGTTCTTAGAAGTCTGACTTGCTAGTTTCACATTCGTTCAACGTTTTGTATGGTAACGATGTGAGTAGACCCTGTTATGTTTGAAATTACACAAAAACATGTAACGTTCGTCTATGGAGAGAGTTGAGCAATCCAAAAGCATCAATGTGTACTGTTGTACTCTATTTAGTGTTGTTTGAAGTCTGACTTGCTAGTTTAGCATTCTTTCAATGTTTCGTAAGGTAATGGTGTGAGTTGACCCAATAATGTTTGAAATTGCACAAAAACATGAAACGTTCATATTTGGAGAGAGTTGACCAATTCCGAAAAATTAATCTGTACCGTTGTACTCTATTTAGTGTTATTAGAAGTCTGACTAGCTAGTTTAGCATTCGTTCAATGTTTCATAAGGGAAAGAGGTGAATAGGCCCACTTATGTTTGAAATTTCACAAAAACGTGAAACGTTTGTCTATGGATAGAGTTGAACAATTCCAAAGCATCAATGTGTACCGTTGTAGTCTATTTAGTGTTCTTAGAAGTATAACTTGCTAGTTGAGCTTCAATAGAACGTTTCGTCTTGAAAAGATGCAAATAGAACACGTTATGTTTGGAATTGACCAGAAACAAGAAATGCTTGTCTATGGCTAGAGTTGAGCAAATCCAAAACATGAAAGTGGACCGTTGTCCTCTATTTAGTGTTCTTAGAAGTCTGACTTGCTAGTTTAGCTTTCGTTCAACGTTTCGTAAGGTAACGATGCGAATAGACCAAATTATTTTTTCAAATGGCACAAAAACGTCAACCGCTCATCTATGGGGAGAGTTGGGCAATTCCAAAGCATCAATGTGTGCCGTTGTACTCTATTTAGTGTTCTTAGAAGTCAGACATGCTAGTTTAGCTTTCGTTCAACGTTTCATAAGGTAACGATGCGAAAAGGCCAAGTTAAGTTTGGAATGGCACAAAAACATAAAATGCTCGTATGTGGAGAGAGTTGAGAAATTCAAAAGCATCAATGTGTCCCATTCTGCTATATTTAATGTTCTTAGAAGTCTGACTTGCTAGTTTATGTTTCGTTCAGCGTTTCGTAAGGTAACGATGTGAATATACCAAGTTATGTTTGAAATGGCACAAAAACGTGAAACGCTCCTCTATGGTGAGAGTTGAGCAATTCCAAAGCATCAATGTGTACCAGTGTACTCTATTTAGTGTTCTCAGATGTCTGACTTGCTAGTTTAGCATTCGCTCAATGTTTCGTAAGGTAATGATTTGAATAGACCCAGTTAGGTTCGAAATTCCACAAAAACATGAAACGTTCCTCTATGGGGAGATTGAGCAATTCAAAAGCATCAATGTGTACCGTTATACTCTATTTAGTGCTGTTTGAAGTCTGACTTCCTAGTTTAGCATTCGTTCAATGTTTCGTAGGGTAACGATGTGAGTAGACCCAGTTATGTTTGAAATTGCACAAAAACATGAAACGTTCGTCTAGGGAGAGAGTTGAGCAATTCAAAAGCATCAATGTGTACCGTTGCATTCTCTTTAGTGTTGTTTGAAGTCTGACTTGCTAGTTTAGCATTCGTTTAATGTTTCGTAAGGTAACGATGTGAGTAGACCCAGTTATGTTTGGAATTACACAAAAACACGAAACATTCATCTTTGGAGAGAGTTGAGCAATTCTAAAGCATCAATCTGTACCGTTGTACTCTATTTAGTGTTCATAGAAGTCTAAGTTACTAGTCTAGCTTTCGTTCAACGTTTCGTAAGGTAATGATACGGATAGACCATGTTATGTTTGAAAGTCCACAAAAATGAGCAACGCTCGTCTATGGAGAAAGTTGAGGAATTCTAAAACATCAGTATGTACCTTTGTACTCTATTTAGTGTTCTTAGAAATCTAACTTGCTAGTTTAGCTTCCATAGAACGTTTTGTCCTGTAAAGATGCGAATAGATCAAGTTATGTTTGGAATTGCACAGAAACGTGAAATGCTTGTCTAAGGGGAGAGTTGAGCAATTCCAAAGCATCAACGTGTACCATTGTACTCTATTTAGTGTTCTTAGAAGTCTGACTTGCTAGTTTCACATTCGTTCAACGTTTTGTAAGGTAACGATGTGAGTAGACCCTGTTATGTTTGAAATTACACAAAAACATGAAACGTTCATCTATGGAGAGAGTTGAGCAATCCAAAAGCATCAATGTGTACTGTTGTACTCTATTTAGTGTTGTTTGAAGTCTGACTTGCTAGTTTAGCATCTTTTCAATGTTTCGTAAGGTAATGGTGTGAGTTGACCCAGTAATGTTTGAAATTGCACAAAAACATGAAACGTTCATATTTGGAGAGAGTTGACCAATTCCGAAGCATTAATCTGTATCGTTGTACTCTATTTAGTGTTATTAGAAGTCTGACTAGCTAGTTTAGCATTCGTTCAATGTTTCGTAAGGGAACGAGGTGAATAGGCCCACTTATGTTTGAAATTTCACAAAAACATGAAACGTTTGTCTATGGATAGAGTTGAACAATTCCAAAGCATCAATGTGTACCGTTGTAGTCTATTTAGTGTTCTTAGAAGTATAACTTGCTAGTTGAGCTTCCATAGAACGTTTCGTCTTGAAAAGATGCAGATAGAACATGTTATGTTTGGAATTGACCAGAAACAAGAAATGCTTGTCTATGGCGAGAGTTGAGCAAATCCAAAACATGAAAGTGGACCGTTGTCCTCTATTTAGTGTTCTTAGAAGTCTGACTTGCTAGTTTAGCTTTCGTTCAACGTTTCGTAAGGTAACGATGCGAATAGACCAAATTATTTTTTCAAATGGCACAAAAACGTGAACCGCTCGTCTATGGAGAGAGTTGGGCAATTCCAAAGCATCAATGTGTGCCGTTGTACTCTATTTAGTGTTCTTAGAAGTCAGACATCCTAGTTTAGCTTTCGTTCAATGTTTCATAAGGTAACGATGCGAATAGACCAAGTTAAGTTTGGAATGGCACAAAAACGTGAAACGCTCCTCTATGGTGAGAGTTGAGCAATTCCAAAGCATCAATGTGTACCAGTGTACTCTATCTAGTATTCTCAGAAGTCTGACTTGCTAGTTTAGCATTCGCTCAATGTTTCATAAGGTAATGATTTGAATAGACACAGTTAGGTTCGAAATTCCACAAAAACATGAAACGTTCCTCTATGGGGAGATTGAGCAATTCAAAAGCATCAATGTGTACCGTTGTACTCTATTTAGTGCTGTTTGAAGTCTGACTTGCTAGTTTAGCATTCGTTCAATGTTTCGTAGGGTAACGATGTGAGTAGACCCAGTTATGTTTGAAATTGCACAAAAACATGAAACGTTCGTCTAGGGAGAGAGTTGAGCAATTCAAAAGCATCAATGTGTACCGTTGCATTCTCTTTAGTGTTGTTTGAAGTCTGACTTGCTAGTTTAGCATTCGTTTAATGTTTCGTAAGGTAACGATGTGAGTAGACCCAGTTATGTTTGGAATTACACAAAAACACGAAACATTCATCTTTGGAGAGAGTTGAGCAATTCTAAAGCATCAATCTGTACCGTTGTACTCTATTTAGTGTTCATAGAAGTCTAAGTTACTAGTCTAGCTTTCGTTCAACGTTTCGTAAGGTAATGATACGGATAGACCATGTTATGTTTGAAAGTCCACAAAAATGAGCAACGCTCGTCTATGGAGAAAGTTGAGGAATTCTAAAACATCAGTGTGTACCTTTGTACTCTATTTAGTGTTCTTAGAAATCTAACTTGCTAGTTTAGCTTCCATAGAACGTTTTGTCCTGTAAAGATGCGAATAGATCAAGTTATGTTTGGAATTGCACAGAAACGTGAAATGCTTGTCTAAGGGGAGAGTTGAGCAATTCCAAAGCATCAACGTGTACCATTGTACTCTATTTAGTGTTCTTAGAAGTCTGACTTGCTAGTTTCACATTCGTTCAACGTTTTGTAAGGTAACGATGTGAGTAGACCCTGTTATGTTTGAAATTACACAAAAACATGAAACGTTCATCTATGGAGAGAGTTGAGCAATCCAAAAGCATCAATGTGTACTGTTGTACTCTATTTAGTGTTGTTTGAAGTCTGACTTGCTAGTTTAGCATCTTTTCAATGTTTCGTAAGGTAATGGTGTGAGTTGACCCAGTAATGTTTGAAATTGCACAAAAACATGAAACGTTCATATTTGGAGAGAGTTGACCAATTCCGAAGCATTAATCTGTATCGTTGTACTCTATTTAGTGTTATTAGAAGTCTGACTAGCTAGTTTAGCATTCGTTCAATGTTTCGTAAGGGAACGAGGTGAATAGGCCCACTTATGTTTGAAATTTCACAAAAACATGAAACGTTTGTCTATGGATAGAGTTGAACAATTCCAAAGCATCAATGTGTACCGTTGTAGTCTATTTAGTGTTCTTAGAAGTATAACTTGCTAGTTGAGCTTCCATAGAACGTTTCGTCTTGAAAAGATGCAGATAGAACATGTTATGTTTGGAATTGACCAGAAACAAGAAATGCTTGTCTATGGCGAGAGTTGAGCAAATCCAAAACATGAAAGTGGACCGTTGTCCTCTATTTAGTGTTCTTAGAAGTCTGACTTGCTAGTTTAGCTTTCGTTCAACGTTTCGTAAGGTAACGATGCGAATAGACCAAATTATTTTTTCAAATGGCACAAAAACGTGAACCGCTCGTCTATGGAGAGAGTTGGGCAATTCCAAAGCATCAATGTGTGCCGTTGTACTCTATTTAGTGTTCTTAGAAGTCAGACATCCTAGTTTAGCTTTCGTTCAATGTTTCATAAGGTAACGATGCGAATAGACCAAGTTAAGTTTGGAATGGCACAAAAACGTGAAACGCTCCTCTATGGTGAGAGTTGAGCAATTCCAAAGCATCAATGTGTACCAGTGTACTCTATCTAGTATTCTCAGAAGTCTGACTTGCTAGTTTAGCATTCGCTCAATGTTTCATAAGGTAATGATTTGAATAGACACAGTTAGGTTCGAAATTCCACAAAAACATGAAACGTTCCTCTATGGGGAGATTGAGCAATTCAAAAGCATCAATGTGTACCGTTGTACTCTATTTAGTGCTGTTTGAAGTCTGACTTGCTAGTTTAGCATTCGTTCAATGTTTCGTAGGGTAACGATGTGAGTAGACCCAGTTATGTTTGAAATTGCACAAAAACATGAAACGTTCGTCTAGGGAGAGAGTTGAGCAATTCAAAAGCATCAATGTGTACCGTTGCATTCTCTTTAGTGTTGTTTGAAGTCTAACTTGCTAGTTTAGCATTCGTTTAATGTTTCGTAAGGTAACGATGTGAGTAGACCCAGTTATGTTTGGAATTACACAAAAACATGAAACATTCATCTTTGGAGAGAGTTGAGCAATTCTAAAGCATCAATCTGTACCGTTGTACTCTATTTAGTGTTCATAGAAGTCTAAGTTACTAGTTTAGCTTTCGTTCAACGTTTCGTAAGGTAATGATACGGATAGACCATGTTATGTTTGAAAGTCCACAAAAACGAGCAACGCTCGTCTATGGAGAAAGTTGAGGAATTCTAAAACATCAATGTGTACCTTTGTACTCTATTTAGTGTTCTTAGAAATCTAACTTGCTAGTTTAGCTTCCATAGAACGTTTTTTCCAGTAAAGATGCGAATAGATCAAGTTATGTTTGGAATTGCACAGAAACGTGAAATGCTTGTCTAGGGGGAGAGTTGAGCAATTCCAAAGCATCAACGTGTACCATTGTACTCTATTTAGTGTTCTTAGAAGTCTGACTTGCTAGTTTCACATTCGTTCAACGTTTTGTAAGGTAACGATGTGAGTAGACCCTGTTATGTTTGAAATTACACAAAAACATGAAACGTTCATCTATGGACAGAGTTGAGCAATCCAAAAGCATCAATGTGTACTGTTGTACTCTATTTAGTGTTGTTTGAAGTCTGACTTGCTAGTTTAGCATTTTTTCAATGTTTCGTAAGGTAATGGCGTGAGTTGACCCAGTAATGTTTGAAATTGCACAAAAACATGAAACGTTCATATTTGGAGAGAGTTGACCAATTCCGAAGCATTAATCTGTATCGTTGTACTCTATTTAGTGTTATTAGAAGTCTGACTAGCTAGTTTAGCATTCGTTCAATGTTTCGTAAGGGAACGAGGTGAATAGGCCCACTTATGTTTGAAATTTCACAAAAACATGAAACGTTTGTCTATGGATAGAGTTGAACAATTCCAAAGCATCAATGTGTACCGTTGTAGTCTATTTAGTGTTATTAGAAGTATAACTTGCTAGTTGAGCTTCCATAGAACGTTTCGTCTTGAAAAGATGCAGATAGAACATGTTATGTTTGGAATTGACCAGAAACAAGAAATGCTTGTCTATGGCGAGAGTTGAGCAAATCCAAAACATGAAAGTGGACCGTTGTCCTCTATTTAGTGTTCTTAGAAGTCTGACTTGCTAGTTTAGCTTTCGTTCAACGTTTCGTAAGGTAACGATGCGAATAGAACAAATTATTTTTTCAAATGGCACAAAAACGTGAACCGCTCGTCTATGGAGAGAGTTGGGCAATTCCAAAGCATCAATGTGTGCCGTTGTACTCTATTTAGTGTTCTTACAAGTCAGACATGCTAGTTTAGCTTTCGTTCAACGTTTCATAAGGTAACAATGCGAATAGACCAAGTTAAGTTTGGAATGGCACAAAAACATAAAATGCTCGTATATGGAGAGAGTTGAGCAATTCAAAAGCATCAATGTGTCCCATTCTGCTCTATTTAGTGTTCTTAGAAATCTGACTTGCTAGTTTATGTTTCGTTCAGCGTTTCGTAAGGTAACGATGTGAATATACCAAGTTATGTTTGAAATGGCACAAAAACGTGAAACGCTCCTCTATGGTGAGAGTTGAGCAATTCCAAAGCATCAATGTGTACCAGCGTACTCTATTTAGTGTTCTCAGAAGTCTGACTTGCTAGTTTCACATTCGTTTAACGTTTCGTAAGGTATCGATGTGAATAGACCCAGTTATGTTTGAAATTACACAAAAACATGAAAATTTCATCTATGGAGAGAGTTGAGCAATTCCAAAGCATCAATGTGTACCGTTGTACTCTATTTAGTGTTTTTGGATGTTTGACTTGCTAGTTTAGGTTTCGTTCAATGTTTTGTAAGGTAACGATGCGAATAGACCATGTTATGTTTGAAATTGCACAAAAATGGGAACCGCTCGTTTATGGAAAGAGTTGAGCAATTCTAAAACATCAATGTGTACCATTTTACTCTATTTACTGTTCTTAGAGGTTTGACTTGCTAGTTTAGCTTTCATTCAATGTTTCGTAAGGTAACGATGCGAATATACTAAGTTATGTTTGAAATGACACAAAAACGTGAAACGCTCCTCTATGGAGAGAGTTGAGCAATTCCAAAGCATCAATGGGTACCATTGTCCTCTATTTAGTGTTCTTAGAAGTCTGACTTGCTAGTTTCACATTCGTTCAATGTTCGTAAGGTAACGATGTGAGTAGACCCAGTTATGTTTCAAATTACACAAAAACATAAAACGTTCGTCTATGGAGAGAGTTGAGCAATCCAAAAGCATCAATGTGTACCGTTGTACTCTATTTAGTGTTGTTTGAAGTCTGACTTGCTAGTTTAGCATTCGTTCAATGTTTCGTAAGGTAACCATGTGAGTAGACCCATTTCTGTTTGAAATTGCACAAAAACATGAAATGTTCATCTTTGGAGAGAGTTGAGCAATTCCAAAGCATCAATCTATACCGTTGTACTCTATTTACTGTTCTTAGAAGTCTGAGTTACTAGTTTAGCTGTCGTTCAACGTTTCGTAAGGTAATGATGCGAATAGACCAAATTATTTTTCAAATGGCACAAAAACGTGAAACGCTCATCTATGGAGAGAGTTGAGCGATTCCAAAGCATCAATGTGTGCCGTTGTACTCCATTTAGTGTTCTTAGAAGTCGGACATGCTAGTTTAGCTTTCGTTCAACGTTTCATACGGTAACGATGCAAATAGACCAAGTTATGTTTGGAATGGCACAAAAACATAAAATGCTCGTATGTGGAGAGAGTTGTCCAATTCAAAAGCATCAATGTGTCCCATTCTGCTCTATTTAGTGTTCTTACAAGTCTGACTTGCTAGTTTATGTTTCGTTCAGCGTTTCGTAAGGTAATGATGCGCGTATACCAAGTTATGTTTGAAATGGCACAAAAACGTGAAACGCTCCTCTATGGAGAGAGTTGAGCAATTCCAAAGCATCAATGTGTACTATTGTACTCTATTTAGTGTTCTTAGAAGTCTGACTTGCTAGTTTCACATTCGTTCAATGTTTCATAAGGTATCGATGTGAATAGACCCAGTTAAGTTTGAAATTACACAAAACATGAAAATTTCATCTAAGGAGAGAGTTGAGCAATTCCGAAGCATCAATGTGTACCGTGGTACTCTATTTAGTGTTTTTGGTTGTCTGACTTGCTAGTTTAGGTTTCATTCAATGTTTTGTAAGGTAACGATGCGAATAGACCAGGTTATGTTTAAAATTGCACAAAAATGGGAACCACTCGTCCATGGAGAGAGTTGAGCAATTCCAAAGCATCCATGTGTACCATTTTACTCTGTTTACTGTTCTTAGAAGTTTGACTTGGTAGTTTAGCTTTCATTCAATGTTTCGTAAGGTAATGATGCGAATATACCAAGTTATGTTTGAAATGGCACGAAAAGGTGAAACGCTCCTCTATGGAGAGAGTTGAGCAATTGCAAAGCATCAATGCTCACCATTGTACTCTATTTAGTGTTTTTAGATGTCTGACTTGCTAGTTTCACATTCGTTCAATGTTTCGTAAGGTAATTATGTGAACGGACCCAGTTGGGTTCGAAATTGCACAAAAACATGAAACATTCGTCTATGGAGAGAGTCGAGCAATTGAAAAGCATCAATGTGTACCATTGTACTCCATTTAGTGTTCTTTGAGGTCTGACTTGCTAGTTTGGCATTCGTGCAATGTTTCGTAATGTAAGTAGACCCAGTTATGTTTGAAATTGCATAAAAAATGAAACGTTCGTCTATAGAGAGAGTTGAGCAATTTCAAAGCATCAATGTGTACCGTTGTACTCTATTTACTGTTGTTAGAAATCTGAGTTACTAGTTTAGATTTCGTTCAACGCTTCGTAAGGTAATGATGCAAATAGACCAAGTTATGTTTGAAATTGCACAAAAACGAGAAACGCTCGTCTATGGAGAAAGTTGAGGAATTCCAAAACATCAATGTGTACCTTTGTACTCTATTTAGTGTTCTTAGAAGTCTAACTTGCTAGTTTAGCTTCCATAGAACGTTTCGTCAGGTAAAGATGTGAATAGAATAAGTTTTGTTTGGAATTGCATAAAAACGTGAAATGCTTGTCTAAGGAGAGAGTTGAGCAATTCGAAAGCATCAATGTGTACCAATGTACTCTATTTAGTGTTCTTAGAAGTCTGACTAGCTAGTTTAGCCTTCGTTCAGTGTTTCGTTTGGTAACGATGCAAATAAACCAAGTTATGTTTGAAATGACACAAAAACGTTAAACGTTCGTCTATGGAGAGAGTTGAGAAATTCCAAAGCATCAATGTGCACCATTGTACTGTATTTAGTGTTATTAGAAGTCTGACTTGCTAGTTTAGCGTTCGTTCAATGTTTCATAAGGTAACGATGTGAATAGACCCAGTTATGTTTGAAATTACACAAAAACATGAAAATTTCATCTCTGGAGAGAGTTGAGCAATTTCGAAGCATCAATGTGTACCGTTGCACTCTATTTAGTGTTTTTGCATGTCTGACTTGCTTGTTTAGGTTTCGTTCAATGTTTTGTAAGGTAACGATGCGAATAGACCAAGTTCTGTTTGAAATTGCACAAAAATGGGAACCGCTCGTCTATGGAAAGAGTTGAACAATTCCAAAGCATCAATGTGTACCATTTTACTCTATTTATTGTTCTTAGAAGTTTGACTTGCTAGTTTAGCTTTCATTCAATGTTTCGTAAGGTAACGATGCGAATATACCAAGTTATGTTTGAAATGGCACAAAAAGGTGAATCGCTCCTCTATCGAGAGAGTTGAGCAATTCCAAAGCATCAACGTATACCATTGTACTCTATTTAGTGTTCTTAGAAGTATGACTTGCTAGTTTCACATTCGTTCAACGTTTCGTAAGGTAACGATATGAGTAGACCCAGTTATGTTTGAAATTGCACAAAAACATGAAACGTTCGTCTATGGAGAGAGTTGAGCAATCCAAAAGCATCAATGTGGACCGTTGTACTCTATTTAGTGCTGCTTGAAGTCTGACTTGCTAGTTTAGCATTCGTTCAATGTTTCGTAAGGTAACAATGTGAGTAGACCCAGTTATGTTTGAAATTGCACAAAAACATGAAACGTTCATCTTTGGAGAGAGTTGAGCAATTCCAAAGCATCAATCTGTACCGTTGTACTCTATTTAGTGTTCTTAGAAGTATGAGTTACTAGTTTAGCTTTCATTCAACGTTTCGTAAGGTAATAATGCGGATACACCATGTTATGTTTGAAATTGCACAAAAATGAGAAACGCTCGTCTATGGAAAAAGGTGAGCAATTCCAAAACATCAGTGTGTACCTTTGTACTCTATTTATTGTTCTTTGAAGTCTAACTTGCTAGTTTAGCTTCCATAGAACATTTCGTCAGGTAAAGATGCGAATAGAACAAGTTATGTTTGGAATTGCACTGAAATACTTGTCTAAGGAGAGAGTTGAGCAATTCGAAAGCATCAATGTGCACCAATGTACTCTATTTAGTGTTCCTAGAAGTCCAACTAGCTCGTTTAGCCTTCGTTCAATGTTTCGTTAGGTAACGACGCGAATAGACCAAGTTATGTTTGAAATGGCACAAAAACGTTAGACGTTCGTCCATGGAGAGAGTTGAGAAATTCCAAAGCATCAATGTGCACCATTGTACTCTGTTTAGTGTTATTAGATGTCTGACTTGCTAGTTTAGCATTCGTTCAATGTTTCGTAAGGTAACGATGTGAAAAGACCCACTTGTGTTTTTGAAATTTCACAAAAACATGAAACGTTTGTCTATGGATAGAGTTGAACAATTCCAAAGCGTCAATGTGTACCGTTGTACTCTATTTAGTGTTCTTAGAAGTATAACTTGCTAGTTTAGCTTCCATAGAATGTTTCGTCAAGAAAAGATGCAAATAGAACATGTTATGTTTGGAATTGACCAGAAACAAGAAATGCTTGTCTATGACGAGAGTTGAGCAAATCCAAAATATGAAAGTGGACCGTTGTCCTCTATTTAGTGTTCTTGAAAGTCTGACTTGCTAGTTTAGCTTTCGTTCAACGTTTCGTAAGGTAACGATGCGAATATACCAAGTTATGTTTGAAATGGCACAAAAATGTGAAACGCTCCTCTATGGAGAGAGTTGAGCAATTCCAAAGCATGAATGTGTACTATTGTACTCTATTTAGTGTTCTTAGAAGTCTGACATGCTATTTAGCTTTCGTTCAACGTTTGATAAGGTAACGATGCGAATAGACCAAGTTAAGTTTGAAATGGCACAAAAACATAAAATACTCGTATATGGAGAGAGTTGAGCAATTCAAAAGCATCAATGTGTCCCATTGTACTTTATTTAGTGTTCTTAGAAGTCTGACTTGCTAGTTTATGCTTCGATCAGCGTTTCGAAAGGTAACGATGCGAATGTACCAAGTTATGTTTGAAATGGCACAAAAATGTGAAACGCTCCTCTATGGAGAGAGTTGAGCAATTCCACAGCATGAATATGTATTATTGTACTCTATTTAGTGTTCTTAGAAGTCTGACTTGGTAGCTTCACATTCGTTCAATGTTTCGTAAGGTAACGATGTGAATAAACCCAGTTATGTTTGAAATTACACAAAAACATGAAAATTTCATCTAAGGAGAGAGTTGAGCAATTCCAAAGCATCAATGTGTACCGTTGTACTCTATTTATTGTTTTTGGATGTCTGACTTGCTAGTTTAGGTTTCGTTCAATGTTTTGTAAGGTAACGATGCGAATAGACCAAGTTATGTTTGAAATTGCACAAAAATGGGAACCGCTCGTCTATGGAGAGAGTTGAGCAATTCCAAAGCATCCAAGTGTACCATTTTACTCTATTTACTGTTCTTAGAAGTTTGACTTGCTAGTTTATCTTTCATTCATCGTTTCGTAAGGTAACGATTCAAATAGACCAAATTATTTTTCAAATGGGACAAAAACGTGAAACACTCATCTATGGAGAGAGTTGAGCAATTCCAAAGCATCAATGTGTGCCGTTGTACTCTATTTTGTGCTCTTAGAAGTCAGACATGCTAGTTTAGCTTTCGTTCAACGTTTCATAAGGTAACGATGTGAATACACCTAGTTAAGTTTGGAATGGCACAAAAACATAAAAAATGCTCGTATATGGAGAGAGTTGAGCAATTCACAGGCATCAATGTGTCCCATTGTACTCTATTTAGTGTTCTTAGAAGTCTGACTTGCTAGTTTATGTTTCGTTCAGCGTTTCGTAAGGTAACGAATCGAATATACCAAGTTATGTTTGAAATGGCACAAAAACGTGAAACGCTCCTCTATGGAGAGAGTTGAGCAATTCCAAAGCATCAATGTGTACCATTGTGCTCTATTTAGTGTTCTTAGAAGTCTGACTTGCTAGTTTCACATTCGTTCAATGTTTTGTAAGGTAACGATGTGAATAGACCCAGTTATATTTGAAATTACACAAAAACATGAAAATTTCATCAAAGGAGAGAGTTGAGCAATTCCAAAGCATCAATGTGTACCGTTGTACTCTATTTAGTGTTTTTGGATGTCTAACTTGCTTGTTTAGGTTTCGTTCAATGTTTTGTAGGGTAACGATGCGAATAGACCAAGTTATGTTTGAAATTGCATAAAAATGGGAACCGCTCGTCTATGGAGAGACTTGAGCAATTCCAAAGCATCAATGTGTACCATTTTACTCTATTTACTATTCTTAGGAGTTTGACTTGCTAGTTTAGCTTTCATTCAATGTTTCGTAAGGTAACGATGCGAATATAACAAGTTATGTTTGAAATGGCTCAAAAAGTGAAACGCTCCTCTATGGAGAGAGTTGAGCAATTCCAAAGCATCAATGTGCACCATTGTACTCTATTTTGTGTTCCTAGAAGTCTGACTTGCTAGTTTCACATTCGTTCAATGTTTCATAAGGTAATGATGTGAATAGACCCAGTTAGGTTCGAAATTGCACAAAAACATGAAACGTTCGTCTATGGAGAGACTTGAGCAATTCAAAAGCATCAATGTGTACCATTGTACAAGTCTGACTTGCTAGTTTAGCATACGTTCAATGTTTCGTAAGGTAACGATGCGAGTAGACCCAGTTATGTTTGAAATTGCACAAGAACATGAAACGTTCGTCTATGGAGAGAGTTGAGCAATTCCAAAGCATCAATGTGTACTGTAGTGCTCTATTTACTATTTTTAGAAGTCTGAGTTACTAGTTTAGATTTCGTTCAACGTTTCGTAAGGTAATGATGCGGATAGACCAAGTTATGTTTGAAATTGCACAAAAACGAGAAACGCTCGCCTATGGAGAAAGTTGAGGAATTCCAAAACATCAATGTGTACCTTTTTACTCTATTTAGTGTTCTTAGAAGTCTAACTTGCTAGTTTAGCTTCCATAGAACGTTTTGTCAGGTAAAGATGCCAATAGAACAAGTTATGTTTAGAATTGCACAGAAACGTGAAATGCTTGTCTAAGGAGAGAGTTGAGCAATTCCAAAGCATCAATGTGTACCAATGTACTCTATATAGTGTTCTTACAAGTCTGACTTGCTAGTTTAGTTTTTGTTCAGCGTTTCGTAAGGTAACGATACGAATTGACCAAGTTATGTTCGAAATGGCACAAAAACGTGAAACGCTTGTCTATGGAGAGAGTTGAGAAATTCCAAAGCATTGATGTGTACCATTTTACTCCATTTAGTGTTATTAGAAGTTTGACTTGCTAGTTTAGCATCCGCTCAATGTTTCGTAAGGTAATGATGTGAATAGACCCTGCTAGGTTCGAAATTCCACAAAAACATGAAACGTTCGTCTATGGAGAGAGTTGAGCAATTCAAAAGCATCAATGTGTACCGTTGCACTCTATTTAGTGTTGTTTGAAGTCTGACTTGCTAGTTTAGCATTCGTTCAATGTTTCGTATGGTAACGATGTGAGTAGACCCAGTTATGTTTGAAATTGCACAAAAACATGAAACGTTCATCTATGGATAGAGTTGAGCAATTCCAAAGCATCAATCTGTACCGTTGTACTCTATTTAGTGTTCTTAGAAGTCTGGGTTACTAGTTTAGCTTTCGTTCAATGTTTCATAAGGTAATGATGCGGAAAGACCATGTTATGTTTGAAATTGCACAAAAATGTGAAACGCACATCTATGGAAATAGTTGAGCAATTCCAAAACATCAATGTGTTCCTTTGTCCTCTATTTAGTGTTCTTAGAAGTCTAACTTGGTAGTTTAGCTTCCATAGAACGTTTCATCAGGTAAAGATGAGAATAGAACAAGTTATGTTTTGAATTGCACAGAAACGTGAAATGCTTGTCTAAGAAGAGAGTTGAGCAATTCCAAAGAATCAATGTATACCAATGTACTCTATTTAGTGTTCTTAGAAGTCTGACTTGCTAGTATAGGCTTCGTTCAGCGTTTCGTAAGGTAACGATGCGAATAGACCAAGTTATATTTGAAATGGCTCAAAAACGTTAAACGCTCGTATATGGAGAGAGTTGAGAATTTCCGAAGCATCAATGTGCACCATTGTACTCTATTTAGTGTTATTAGAAGTCTAACTTGCTAGTTGAGCATTCGTTCAATGTTTCGTAAGGTAACGATGTGAATAGACCCACTTATGTTTGAAATTTCACAAAAACATGAAACGTTTGTCTATGGAGAGAGTAGAACAATTCCAAAGCATCAATGTGTACCGTTGTACTCTATTTAGTGTTCTTAGAAGTATAACTTGCTAGTTTAGCTTCCATAGAACGTTTCATCAGGAAAAGATGCAAATAGAACATGTTATGTTTGGAATTGCATAGGAACAAGAAATGCATGTCTATGGCGAGAGTTGAGCACATCCAAAACATGAAAGTGGACCGTTGTCCTCTATTTAGTGTTCTTAGAAGTCTGACTTGCTAGTTTAGCTTTCGTTCAACGTTTCGTAAGGTAACGATTCGAATAGACCAAATTATTTTTCAAATGGCACAAAAACGTGAAACACTCATCTATGGAGAGAGTTGAGCAATTCCAAAGCATCAATGTGTGTCGTTGTACTCTATTTAGTGTTCTTAGAAGTCAGACATGCTAGTTTAGCTTTCGTTCAACGTTTCATAAGGTAACGATGCGAATAGACCAAGTTAAGTTTGGAATGGCACAAAAACATAAAAAATGCTCGTATATGGAGAGAGTTGAGCAATTCAAGAGCATCAATGTGTCCAATTGTACTCTATTTAGTGTTCTTAGAAGTCTGACTTGCTAGTTTATGTTTCGT
Source organism: Tripterygium wilfordii (assembly GCF_013401445.1). Taxonomy (NCBI): domain Eukaryota; kingdom Viridiplantae; phylum Streptophyta; class Magnoliopsida; order Celastrales; family Celastraceae; genus Tripterygium; species Tripterygium wilfordii. The sequence goes on from NC_052248.1 coordinate 8,660,655, forward strand.
TCAGCGTTTCGTAAGGTAACGAATCGAATATACCAAGTTATGTTTGAAATGACACAAAAACGTGAAACGCTCCTCTATTGAGAGAGTTGAGCAATTCCAAAGCATCAATCTGTACCATTGTACTCTATTTAGTGTTCTTAGAAGTCTGACTTGCTAGTTTATGTTTCGTTCAACGTTTCGTAAGGTAACGATGCGAATATACCAAGTTATGTTTGAAATGGCACAAAAACGTGAAATGCTCCTCTATGGAGAGAGTTGAGCAATTCCAAAGCATCAATGTGTACCATTGTACTCTATTTAGTGTTCTTAGATGTCTGACTTGATAGTTTCACATTCGTTCAATGTTTCGTAAGGTAATGATGTGAATAGACCTAGTTACATTTGAAATTACACAAAAAATGAAAATTTCATCTATGGAGAGAGTTGAGCAATTCCAAAGCATCAATGGGTACCGTTGTACTCCATTTAGTGTTTTTGGATGTCTGACTTGCTAGTTAGGTTTCGTTCAATGTTTTGTAAGGTAACAATGCGAATAGACCAAGTTATGTTTGAAATTGCACAAAAATGGGTACCGCTCGTCTATGGAGAGAGTTGAGCAATTCCAAAGCATCAATGTGTACCATTTTACTCTATTTACTGTTCTTAGAAGTTTGACTTGCTAGTTTAGCTTTCATTCAATGTTTCGTAAGGTAACTTTGCGAATAGACCAAGTTATGTTTGAAATTGCACAAAAACGAGAAACGCTAGTCTATGGAGAGAGTTGAGCAATTACAAACCATCAATGTGTATTGTTCTACTCCATTTTTGTGTTCTTAGATGATTGGCTTGCTAGTTTATCTTTTGTTCAACGGTTCGAAGTGTTACGACGCGAATTAACCGAGTCATGTTTGAAATTGCACAAAATGAGAATCGCTCGTCTATGAAGAGAGTTGAGCAATTCAAAATCATCAATGTGTACCGTTGTACTCTATTTAGTGTTGTTAGAGGTCTAACTTACTAGTTTAGCTTTCATTCAACGTTTGCTAAGGTAACAATGCAAATAGAGCAGGTTATGTTTGAAATTGCACAAAAATGAGAAATGCTCGTCTACGGAGAGAGTTGAGCAATTTCAAAACATCTTTGTGTACGTTTGTGCTCTATTTAGTGTTCTTAGAAGTCTAACTTGCTAGTTTAGCTTGCATAGAACGTTTCGTCAGGTAAATAGACTCAGTTAGGTTCAAAATTGCACAAAAACATGAAACGTTCGTTTATGGAGAGAGTTGAGCAATTCAAAAGCATCAATGTGTATCGTTGTACTCTATTGAGTGTTGTTTGAAGTCTGACTTCCTAGTTTAGCTTTCGTTCAACGTTTCATAAGGTAACGATGCAAATAGACCAAGTTAAGTTTGGAATGGCACAAAAACATAAAATGCTCGTATATGGAGAGAGTTGAGTAATTCCAAAGCATCAATGTGTCTCATTGTACTCTATTTAGTGTTCTTAGAAGTCTGACCTCCTAGCTTATGTTTCGTTTAGCGTTTCGTAAGGTAACGATGCGAATATACCAAGTTATATTTGAAATGGCACAAAAACGTGACACGCTCCTCTATGGAGAGAGTTGAGTAATTTCAAAGCATAAATGTGTACCATTGTACTTGACCAAAGAATTTGAAAGAAAAAATAAAACATCTGTAAAATTAAGAAATAAACTTTTTAAAAAAATGTTCGCGCATCACTCCAGATTTCGACTAGTAAAAAATAAAGTTGAAAAGAAAGATGATTTTTATGGAAGCAAAAATAATTCTTTTGTTTTCATCCAAAAAAAGCGCAAAAGAAAAAATATATAAAAAAAATAGTTTAATAACCTAAATTCCCAATAAAAAAAAAGAGAGAGCAAGATACAAGCACTACGTGGCGTGCACTCACTCGTCGTTTCTGGATTTTCAGTGCTCTTTGGCGAGAAAGAGAGCAAGCCGCATCAGTGTGTGGCCATGGCGGCAGTAGCGACGCACTGCAAGAATTCGCCATTTCTGGGCCAATTCTCTCCTCGCTTTGTGAGTGTGCTCCTATACATACATATGTACATACTTGTAGGCATACTCATGTTATGTGTTGCTAAATGTAGATACGAGTGTGAAATCGGAATAAGATGATTTTGGTTTATGGGTATCTCTTATTGGTTTGAAGTTGTACTTTTTTCTACCGAACTTAAAGTTATGGACTTGGATAGCTCCTGATTACAACATTTGTGCACACATGTTTTCGTATTTATCAGTTCTTTGGTTGTAAGATGTCATAATATCTTGTACAATACGGACTAGTTAGTTGTCGCGTTCGCGATGACGAATAGATATTGTTAAATATATGTCTGTGGGTGGATGTGATAATTTTGGTTCAATCGGGTTTCTGAAATTGGGAAAGAGAACTTTTGGGTCCTGGTTATCTGTTATTGAGTTCAATCTTTGGACTTCGGTATACTGAACATTGAGTTATGAAAGTACATGTAGCTCCTTGATTATAACTTATTGAGGCTTATATTCGGATAGAGCAGTTATTTGGTTGTTTCATCTTAGTGTGGGAATTTTATGGCAAACACTAATTAATCATGGGATTTACGATGCTGTATGCTTGCAATTTTTTTTTTCTGAAGGCTGGCTTTTGTTCCAATTTCCATGTGATGCTCACAATAATGTGGGATATACTCTGAACTTGTAGGGAAGATCACCATTCAGACAAAGGTTGGGAAGTCCGGTGAGAATATCTAGTATAAATGCAGCTTTTTGGGGATCTAAGAAGTCTGTGGAGCCCCAAGATTTCGATTTTTCACTTGGGGATTTCGCCTTAACGGGGTTAGGGCCAGAGGTGTTCTTTTTAATATATCTTATAGTAATCGTGGTATTTAAATATAATGCTTTTCTACTCGCTCTATCAATTTCCAATCATGTTTTTTGCATTACGTAATTGAAATTCAGGAATTTGCTGCAAACCAGATGATTCCCACAGAGATATCACTTTCAGTTGCATCTTCAATCTCAGAGGTTTCGCCGGTGGACTGGGATGCCTGCAATCTGGATTCGACGGGTCCTGAAAACTTCAATCCTTTTCTTACCCATGGATTTCTGTTGAGCTTAGAAGAGTCAGATTGTGCAGTGAAGGTTAAAGATCACTGCTCGTACCATACTTCTAAGTTTTAATTTGAATTGTTAGTCTAACATAGGTGTCATTTAGGCTTCACATTAGAAAAAATCAATTTGTTTTGCTTTACTTGGCACTAACGCTGAGTTTGTGCCTTTCCGTTAATGAGTGCTTTTCCCTAGAGCATTGCATTTACAAACTCATGGTTTCTCTGTTTGCCCTGAAACTTTGAAATGATATCCTAGGATGAGAAATTAACATACTGTATGGCTCTTAATTATTGTACTGGTCAAGTAGGGGAGCTAATTCAGTAGTTCGTTTGGGAGTGAGTCAAGCATATTACCTATTGTTTATTGATAGCTAATTTTTCTTATTGTTATTGATTGTTCTAATGAATTCTGATGGGAAGCGTAATTTCCCATCCTGAGTTCTTTAGTCTGTTAAAGTTAATCTTCTTCTTTATTCTTTGATGTTCAATCAAACCTCCATTTCTGATCAGGTTATGCTTATGGTAGAAGTTATGATGTTTAGGGCTCGGATCTAAATAGAGCATTCTCTGTAAAAAAATGCAGTTTAACTTGTTAGAACATTCAGTGCTGCAAAATATATTCAAAATTCTTTCATCAAGTAATTGATGAAACGATAAACTCAAAGTATGCATGGGGAAAGTAATACACACAGCACACACATAAGATACGCTGAACCTATGCAAATAAAAAGGGTTGGCTGAAAGTTGACTGTTTCTACATCCTTATGGCGTAGTGAAGGTTAAACCATTCATTTAATATATTCTTGTAATTAGTTCTTGAGTGAGAGGAACGTTAAGGCCATATAGATATGTTTCAGCTGCATATTCATGCTGGAACTTCTATTGATTTATAGATGCCCTGATTCTATTTTTTTTTCTCTCACCTCAATGGAAAGATGACCTAACATCATGTTCTTTATCTTTTCCTACCGTCTATAATTCTTGTTTGTGTTACTGATTGCTATAATTGTTTCTATATGAACGTTCATAGTCAAAATCTAATCAAGCATTGCATGGGTGTCCAATCAGTTGCTGAATATGGTGCTCGTCATACTTTATTATTTTAGAAAACATAAATAAGCCTAATTTGCCACTGTTTTGACATGATTTCAGGAAACTGGATGGTTACCTCGCCACATTGTTGCTAAGGATGATTATGAAAATATATTAGGTGTTGTTCCACTTTATCTCAAAAGGTTTTGCATCCGCTATTGTATCCACACCAACTAATTCTCATATGGGTTCTTCGAAATAGCTTTCCCATAACTTCTATCTGAAATTTCTGTTGTCTCATCTACTTTGTTTTGGATGTGCAGTCATTCCTATGGTGAATTTGTTTTTGATCATTCATGGGCTGATGCCTACCACAACTTTGGTTCAAGATATTATCCCAAGTTCCAGTGTTGTGTCCCTTTCACTCCAGTAACTGGTCCAAGAATTTTACTCCGCAATACTTCTTTCAAAGATCAAGTTTTTGACATTATCGTCTCTGCTCTGAAGGATCTGGCGGCCAAGGTATTGGCTTAATTACATGATGCTTTTGGTGAGTTAATGGCTGCATACAAAGTCATATGATTATTCTGTTCTTTGTCAACTTTCTCATTTCATTCTAACATTTATTAATTCTTATTTCTCACGTGCATTTAAATTGGTGGTGGGTCTATCTTGAGGGAATTCTTCCAATTTCATTTGTTTGAAATGCATTAAACAAATTTAATGACTTTTTTTTGTTTGTTTCAACCACCAGCATAGCTTTCATTTTCCTGCTACGTACATGTATGGGTGCTTAGTTCTTTAACTTATACTCTACTTTCCTGTTGTTTTATGTCGATGTCCATCCACAAATTCACTTTTGGGTTTTGTCGTTCTAATTTCACTTTGGTTCCAGTATCTGACACCAAATTATTTGGGATGGTGATGTTAATTATTGCTTCTTCTTTCTGTCATCTTTTTGGATGTTCTTTTTCTTTTTCTTTTATCTTTTTTTCATCTAGCTTCAGTAGATGTACATTGATTGAGGTTAGTCGATTTGGTTGGAGACTCGTATTATAGTAGAGCTTTTGGTTCTCATTTCATTTTATTTCAAAGCTTGCAACTACAATTTGATTTATATTTGGGTCAAATTCAAAGCTCTTGTGAGGTACTACTTGTATTGCTGTGGCACTACAGTAGCAGCGTTCTGCCAACTCATGTAATTTTTTGTCTTTTACAGTCCAAGGTCTCATCTTTACATGTCACCTTTCCATCTGAAAATGAGTGGATGAAAATGAAGGAGAAGGGGTTCTTGCAGAGGATTGGGATGCAGTATCATTGGAAAAATCGCAACTATAAAAGGTGAGAGTGATGATATTGCAGTGATAATCTGTATTCTTAAATCCCAATTTGATCTTTTGAGAACTTCTTGATAATTAATTGAATAACCACTGTGTAAGTGGAAGAAGAAATAAAGTGAAGGATAGTTCTGTAGTTTAAGGATCTTTATCTGTGATATGTCCCTCTCAACATGGTTCTGTTTGACTGGAGTGTGATGTATGATAGGCTCCAAGAGTTGCTGCTTTTTATTTTTAATCTCGCATGGGAGTTTGTTTTGATGAAAATCAAGATTTTGTATGCCTAAATAATTTGGGAATGGAAAGATAAATGAATCATGCACAGATACGATATTTGCTGTCACAATTGCCTATGTACACCAATGGAAATGATAAGAAGTTTTACTGACAAAAATACAGTATACAAAATATGGAATGAAACACGCAAGTCTGAGAACCCCAACGCACCTAATGGTCTCACTGTTAAAGAGGATATATTCGCTTATTCTTTCAATTGCCTTTTTTATTCCTTGCTTTGCATCACTTCAAAATGGAAAGGCCCATAGATATGAATTTTATACCTATCTTCCTTGTTCATAATGATCTACAGGATTTTTTTTTTCCTTTTTTAGAAAACCTTACTTTCCCAAATGACCACACTGTTTATATGCTTATTGCCATTAAATGTTATCACTTGTCTTATGCCACATGTTCCTTTGTCTGCTGCAGCTTTGATGACTTCTTGATGGACATGAAGCAAAGTAAACGGAAAAACATTCGTCAAGAGCGCAAAAAGGTTAAATCTTTTTTTTCTTCATTTCCTCACAACGACGAATGGTTTTCATTTGGCATGGGCTTTTTTTTAAACAAAAGGGTGGTTTATGGATTCTTCTTGGCGATACAATGATATATGTTGTCAGTGCATGTGAAAGTTGCTTTCAAGCTTTAGATCTTGCTGTGGCCACATATATTAGGAATTGGCATTAGATAGGCTGAGCTAGCAATTTCCATGGCATTACAGCTACATGTACCAATTTGAATTGAAGTTGATGAATAAGGGAACAAATAGAAAAGTAATATAGAAGAAAAAAATATCAAATAGAAAGAAGCAAGATTTGCAATGCGCTTCTACAAAGCTTTAGCCGCAATTCTCAATAATATTCTAATCAAAATGAGACTTATTGATCATTTCTATTGTCCCAAAATCCATGAAAACTCAAAATCACAACTGTTAAAATATAATAAGACACAAAGACAAAGGTATCTTAATTGGATAATGAACAATAATGCAAGAATCTCCATTCCAGTAACTTGACCCTCAACTTCTAAGATTAAAATACAAATTATGTAATTATAAAAGGACACCAACCTAATTGGATATCCAAAAGTCTGCATTTACTGTTTGGCTAACAAGATCCTGAAGCTAAGGCTTCTATAATGGATAATTCTTCTCTATCCCTGAGATGGCTTTGGCATTTGCGTTTATGTGTGCATGTGCCTTTATGGCTCAGAGAAACAGAAAGGTTGTAGGTTCCCATGCTCTGTTAACTTTTACTCTTGAACAATGAAAGGAAACTCTGTATGATCCTTATAACTTGAATCGGAGCAAGGTTCGAGGCCCCCTCTCACACTAATAGTAATAATAATAATAAAAACTTACTTAGTGGCAAAAACAGGTATGGGTTAAGCTAATATTCATTCAGCTCAAGTCTTGCCTGGAACTTGATCTGGCTAGATGAATTTAGTCCACTGCAGCCCATTGAGCCATTAGACTTGGTTCAAGTTTTTTGGATGGGATGGGAGGGTTGCCTGCTCCAGTCCATGCTCAAGCGTCATGTGAGTAAAACTAATAACAGTTAAAATTGAAGAAAAAGCATTATATTATATCCTTGGAAATTTAATGGGATGATGCCTAGTGCATAATATTAACACAGAAAAATCTTTCCAAACACTATTAACAACCTTGATTATGAGATGATATTGGTTGTTGTTTCAGATGCAAAGACTAGAATCAGAGAATAAAGATAGGTGCATGTAAGCAACACTTATGTTAGTTTTGTGCACTTGGTATAGTTTCTAAAATGCAATTTGACACTTGTTATGACTAAATGTTTCTCGATTGTGCTGCCAGAAAATGCTGCTTTGCAGGATGATTGTCATTTAATCAAATTTTCATTCTGCGTATCAATCACTAACTGAAGATATTTTATCTTCCAAAATGTCCTAAAGTTCTGATCTTGTATGATTTGATTCATGATGTGCATACGATTTTATCTCTTTTATGGTTTCAATGAACTTTCTTGTTTTAATCTCTGATTCTTTGTATGTTTCATTGTGTACCGTTGTACTCTATTTAGTGTTCTTAGAAGTCTGACTTGCTAGTTTAGCTTTCGTTCAACGTTTTGTAAGGTAACGATGTGAATAGACAAAGTTATTTTTAAATTGCAGAAAAAAGAGAAACGCTCGTCTATGGAGAAAGTTGAGCAATTCCAAAGCATCGATGTGCACCGTTGTAGTCTATTTAGCGTTCTTAGAAGTCTGACTTGCTATTTTAGCTTTCGTTTAATGTTTCGTACGGTAACGATGCAAATAGACCAAGTTTTGTTTAAAATGGCACAGAAACGTGAAACGCTCATCTATCGAGAGAGTTGAGCAATTTCAAAGCATCCATGTGCACCGTTGTACTCTATTTAGTGTTCTTAGAAGTCTGACTTGCTAGTTTAGCTTTCGTTGAATGTTTCGGACGGTAAGGATGTGAACAGACCAAGTTATGTTTCAAAATCACACAAAAACGTGAAACGCTCATCTATAGAGAGAGTTAAACAATTCCAAAGTATCAATGTGCACTGTTGTACTCTATTTAGTGTTCTTAGAAGTCTGACTTGTTAGTTTAGCTTTCGTTCAATGTTTCACACGGTAACGATTTGAATAGACCAAGTTATGTTTGAAATTACAGAAAAATGAGAAACGCTCCTCTATGGAAAGAGTTGAGCAATTCCAAAGCATCATTGTGTACCGTTGTACTGTATTTAGTGTTATTAGAGAGTTTGACTTGCTAGTTTTGCTTTCGTTCAACGTTTCGTAAGGTAACGATGTGAATAGACCAAGTTACTTTTGAAATTGTAGAAAAAACAGAAATGCTCGTCTATGGAGAAAGTTTAGCAGTTCCAAAGCATCAATGTGTACCGTTGTACTCTATTTAGTGTTCTTAGAAGTCTGACTTGCTAGTTTAGCTTTCGTTCAACGATTCGTAAAGTAATGATGTGAATAGACCAAGTTATGTTTTAAATTGTACAAAAATGAAAAACGCTCATCTATGGAGAGAGTTGAGAAATTCCAAAGCATCTATGTGCACTGTTGTATGTTAGTTTTTCGGGTGTATATATCTTTGTGCAATGCTTGCTTTTTTTCTTTTTTTTTGATAAGTTATGTAGTTCTATTCTTAATTTTTTGTTGGGGTGAGGGAGTCAAGCCTTGAACTTTGTGCAACTGTAAGGACCACCTCTATTGTTAGAAGCTTTGTATTAAGTTTGTGAACTTCACTCTTTTATGTATAAAGGACCTAGAATTATTTCCTTTGATAAATGATATGAATCTGCCTGACAGCATTTGATCTACCATAATAGGAGTATAGGACGCATAGCTGATCCATAGTTATGTGCCTTATTTTTCTGTGCTAAATTTTCTGTACACAGATTTCTGCGCAAAACTTGACCATGAAACGCCTCCGAGGTTATGAGATAAAGGTAATCCATGTTCCCATCTGGGATGTTAGGGTTCGATTCTTTTCTTTTCCTCCCTCTTTACGACCCCCTTTCCTTTTGTTGTTTTGCATGTGATGCAGACTTAATCATGCCTTATTAACATGTTTTCTTGTGTTTGGTAATCTAAAAATGATATGCTTTAACTATGAATAATTTGCTATTTTACTTGATAAAAATTTCACTGCATGATTATAGTTTATTTACCCATTGGCTTTTAGGTAGGCTCCTGTGTGTCTTGACAACCGATTCTTTCACAACTTATTCTATCACCCCCATGCACTTACACTCTCTTCTTTCACTTCAAGGTGCAGCTTCGTTCCTGATGTGGCTTGATCCCTTGTCTCCTTCTTTCTTGGCTCTTGTTGTCTTGCATCTCATTCTTCGCTCTCTTTTGTTAGCAATGAGAACAAGTTCCCCCTTCTCTATGCTATGAGATGACCTTCACATACTCGTGTATGGGGCCTGTTTGCTTCAGGCTCATCATCATGTCGGACCACAACCGAGCAGGAACCCTCCATTCTGCCTAAGGAATGTCCCTTTATAGTCAGTCCCCATAACTAACCTGACCTAATGGCATTACCTACTCCTTATCTTGTTTAGTGGTTGGGAATGGCATTACTGGCACCACAGGGAGGGTCTACAACCGAAAGGAGAGGACGACATGGCATAGAGCAAAGATCTAGATCTAGCAGCTGAAAGGGCAAATAGAGGATCACCCCTGGGGGGAGCACGCCTCCCAATAGACATGTAAGATCCAGGGCATCCTAATTCAATTATTGATTAAATGGGATGGCAATTTTTCATTTCAACAAATGATTCAGAGTTGTCTTGCCTTTCTAAATTCAAGCATGTCTGTTATGCTAGTTCGTATATAGAAGAGGGATTGATTTTAGGTGTACCACTGGATATCAACAAAAGCCCTTTGAAAGGGCAATAGATAGGGATGGTGCACATTCAACTTAAAAAAACTGCGGAGGTGAAACTGGAATGTGGCACTATAAGTGAATAAACAAAGAGAGATTCTATATATTTTAATTATTCGGTCGATTGTTTATCCTTCTTTTGCTTCAGATGGCAGAGCTACCGCAATAGGTTGTGTTGATTTTTGGTTAGATATGCTGTACACTAACAGCAGTGTCATTGATAGGCTCTTCTTTGCTGTGTTACTCGTACATATACATATGTAGGCAGGTCATCAACAGTTTGGGGGACTCAGCATTTAAAATATTAGCAGAGAAGCAAAGAAGACATGTACCAAATAGGTTAGTCTTAATTTGAAAGATCATAAGGGAATTGATTGAGGGGTATTGTCTAGTGCAGTGGTGAAAGTCTCAGGTAGCCAAGCAGATGAGTGCAAATCTCAGTGTTTGATCGTGGCCACTTCAAACAAAATTTTCTTAAGGCTGCCCTTTTCTAAGGCCTGGCTCTGTCAGGTGGCAAAACGGGTAAAACAAAAATCAATCTTACAAATGTTACCAGGTTTTTATCAGAACAGTATTAGTTGATGGTTCTGCCAAAAGCAGTGAGGATTCATAGTTTGATGAGGATTGTGAAAATGACCACATTTTTATAGCGGCTGTCAAGTATTTGCTCAGATTTGTTTACTATAAAGAGTAGTGCTCAGAGTTCATTGAACAGCTTACAGTTTTTTCCCCCAAAGGTGAAAGCGAGAATACGGGTAGAGCTCACATAGGGGCTGCCACTCAGGTACAAAAACAGGAAGATGGGCCAATTTACAAAGCCGAAGTTTTATAGCCTGCCATCCCTGGTAATTCAACCTTCCCTGCTAATCGGTTCCTCCTGACTGAAGAATGTCTGTTTTGAAAGAACTGTGAAAATCATTAAGTTGCAGTGATCTAAAGAGCAATCTAAGCAAATTGTTCAGCTTTCTAAATCTAGAGGTGGTCTTCTCAGTTATGACTTCCAAATTAAAGGTCATGGATTTTAAGGGACCTTACTGATCCAGTCGATCTGGACCTATGGATTTACCTTTTTGTTAGTCATGATTTATTGCTCCTTATTGCTCATCTATTTCGATTAAAGTAACCTACAAGAATTAACAAAATTGGCACTCTTTCTGTGATTTTATTGAATTTTTTATATGTTTAAAACTGATCAAAATGGAAAGCAAATATTGTGCTGACGTTATCTGTCTGTCCACTGAATTCACTTCGGCCGACTGGTGGCCAGCATCAATCGACCTTCTGGTTTCTTGACACTTTTGACGTAAATGTTGACAAATTAGTTTGTTTAAAGATATGTAGTTGACAAACTGTTATAGTCAATATTTTGGGTTTATGGTCAATATTTTTGGGCGTGATTATCTATATTTGCGCTATGCAACTACAATGCAGTTAAGTTTTCACCTGACTCTTTTGTGGTTATGCCTTGGCAGGATAGGCACTGGGATTCATTTTATACATTCTACAGAAACACCACTGATAACAAGTATGTGCCTTATCATGTGGCCACTTCTCATGTATCCTCCATTGAAAGTTGTTTAAAAATCAATGTAACAATGGTTGATCAGATCCTTAAGATTCTTGACAACCTTGAAAATCTACTGAATCATATGAACTGCTTATTGTTAATCCTTGATTTATTATTGTCCAATAGGTGGGGTAGCCCTTATCTAACAAGGGACTTCTTTCACAACATGGCATCAAAAATGGGAGATCAGGTGTTACTTGTTATTGCTGAAGAAGGGGAAGAACTTGTTGCAGGAGCTCTTAATCTTATTGGAGGAGATACTCTATTCGGTCGCCTGTGGGGATGTCACCCAAGGGCTTATTATCCAAGTTTGCATTTTGAAGCATGCTATTATCAGGTTCAATTAAACTTTATGTTTTTTTCAGGAAAAAAAAAATTGTTTTGCTATGTTGAAGGCATCTAACCTGAAATATTACAAACTAAAGCAATCTATGTAAATCAATGTCATGTTAAAAGCAAAAGTACATCCATATTCGTGAATCCAATGTTCTGAACCAAAACATTTCTTACCGTGTTTTTTCTAGTCGATATAATTCATGAAAACAAGTTTATGAAACCATTTGGTCTTCATTACCGTTGAATAACTAGTTTACCACACTTTCGGGCAATCTTAACAAGAAGTTTATGTCCCTTAAAATAGACATGCACAGTTGGAATCCCTGACCAATTTGCGATAACTTCAGTTGGTAGGATGGCGAGTTGAGAGAGTTCATGTTCTACTTCATAAGCACCTAGGAAAGGCAGTATCTTCAAGAAAAAATCTCATCTACGGGAATCCCCTTCTGGAATTTTCATGACATGACCTGAAAGTTTTTTGATGATATGTATGATTTTTTGTTTTCTGCCTAAACTTTGTTTTTGCATCACAGGCAATAGAAGCAGCTATTGAACTTGATCTGAACACTGTAGAGGCAGGAGCTCAGGGTGAGCATAAGATTCAGCGAGGTTATATGCCTGTGACAACTTACAGCTGCCATTACCTTATTGACGAAGATTTCAGACAAGCTATAAATGAATTTTTAGTACGCGAATCAAGTCAGGTAAATGTATATATAGCACTGATGATTTTAATTAATAATAGCATGAGACAGTTTTACACTTTCTTCCTCATACTGCAATGCATACCGACATCATGAAGTCTTGAAGTCTTCTGAATGTTCGAAATGGGCACATTATCATCTGAAATTCTCCTTTATTTTTCCAATGACATTATTTTTGCGGTAAGACCTACAATTGTTGTGTCCTTGTTGCAGTTTTGTACAACTCATCCACTGCTATCACTTTCTTTTAGCATCTTATGAGGCTGTTATCCATAGCACTGATATCAAGCCACTTCGTTCTTTTCGTGGTGTTTGACAATGTTTTCTGTTCTTATTTTCATTCTGAAAGATGGGTGTTCTCTTTACATGCAATAAAGGGAAGAAAAGCTGTCTTTATTTGCAAGCATCTGATTATTAATTTTTGATTTTGCAGGTTAAACTTGTTATGAAACTATTACACGATTCTGGTCCATTTAAGGATGGCATAGAATATTGATACTATGGATAAGTATAGTTGAAGAAGGTTTATGGCTAGATAGGCTCCTGAATTTGAAATGCTTTTATTAAACTTCTTGTAATTATATTTCAAATTTCTCCTAAAGTTCAAACTTCACTTGTATATAATTATGGTATTATCCTAAAGGATTCTCTCTCTTTGATTATTCTCCTCAGAGACCAAACTTTAACTGTTGTTAAAATTGAAAAGTTGGATTTAGAAAATTATCATCCGAACTTTTATCTCAAAATTTTGGGATTGGCTTCATTAGTGTATGGTAAAATCAATGAGAATCTATTATGTGTATTTGTTTATGCTATTCATTTGTGGCTAAGATCATGTTTTCATCGATTCTTATTGAATCTATGTCATTTCTTACTATTTCAAACATTGTCTTTTTAGATATTTATCTTCACCACCTTATCGCTCTCTCTACATTGTACATTCTCATATCATCTTAAACAATTTTCTCGCAATTATCTTCAATTTGTGTTACTCCTACTTTAAATCTAATAATATTTTTTTTGTTTTTTTTCCCTTGTGTGTCTATACATCCAATGAAGCATTTACAATTCTACATCTTTTTTCCTTTGTATATGTTTTTTCTTAATAGCTCAAGACTCAAAAATATATATCATCGTAGGTCATATAGTTGACTTGTAGAAGTTTTCCTTCAACCTTAAAGAAATCATTCGATTGCATAAAACATTAGATGTATTCCTCCACTTCATCACCCAATTTTAATCATATTAGCTACATATTCACTAATATTTCCATCATTTTGGAAATTGAACCAATATAGGCAAAAAGCTTACTTTTTGTTACTTATATCCTAGGAAGCACCGACTCGGATGCGGGGACACGGGAAGCGGGTGCGCTGACGCGGGGATTCGTAAAACCTCAGAATCTTGTATTTGAGTGTGGGGGACTCAACAAATAAAAAATAAAAATAAAAAAAAAAAAATATATATATATATATATATATATATATATACACAATCCGTCTCACATGAGGGATCCCGTTGCTCAGTTATTTGCGGGATACAAATTTCTGCCGTTAGATCAATCTTGCGGTCCATATAAGCTTTTATGTTTTATCCCCTAACCCATCGTCTCTCTGACTCTCGATCTGCCAGTCTCTCTCACTCAAGCGGCCGTCTCTCTCACTCTCAATCTGCCCGAACCCCATCTGATCTGCTTGTCTCTCTCACTCAAGCGGCAAAGCAATTCCACAACTCTGCAAAGCAAAGCAATTCCACAACTCATGCAAAGAATAATAGATCAGAGAACAAAAATGAGTCCTATTCTTATGAATATCTTACAATCACATGAAAATCATACTTTTCTGATTCAACTGCAAGAATATCTGCCCCCCACTCACAATCCAATCGCACAAAAAACGCATAGAAAATTTGTCAAAAATCATAAAATCCCTAAACTAGGAAGATTTTCATAATAGTAAAAATACTCAAAATTCCATCATTCAGAGAAGCCCAAAATCCCTAACACCGCACATAACAAATCAGACTCTGCCGTTGAACGAAGAACCCCTCATCACCTCAAACAGACGATGTAAATCGATGAATAATCCCTAACAAAAGGGTCTCAAGATGAAGATGGTGTAAATCGGCGAAGATGTAAGTCGACTCTGCCTTGCTTCGATCATTTGGGTCTGGTTTTGATGAAGACTGTCATTGCTTTGGTCATTCGAGTCCATACGCACAAGATGGTGCAGATCGACGAAAGAAAAAGATAGAAATTCGCAATCGGGTCTTCATATTTTGCTGTAGATCGACGAAGGAGAAAGAAAGAAATCAGGTCTTCATATTTAGCTGTAGATCGATGAAGGAGAAAGATAAAAATCGAGTTTGCTATTTTTCTGGGTCAAAAAAGGGATTAAAGCCTTAAAGGGTAGTGGGGATTTGTAGCCATTGGATTGATCTAACGAATGGAAAAGGATGTCCCGCAAGTTAAAGCGGATGCGGGATCCCTCATGTGAGACGGATTGTATATATATATATATATATATTTTATACATGTAGTAGTTGTGGATTAACCAATAAAAGAAGGGACTTAATGAAACAAACAGATATTTACAAGATATAAAGCCCAATAACATAAAAGAATAAAGCCCACGCCTTCAAGAAGAAGACCCAAGCTCACATTAGGACCAGAGAAGTCTCTGGAAGAGAAGAAAGCACGAAGGCTTCTTCCTTGAACAAAGAAAGTTGTCGATCTAGAGTAGTCGACCCAGATAAGATCCTTTCCAGAGAAGTCGATGTAGATAAGTCAAACCAGAGAAGTAGAAGGAGCAAGCAGAGAAGGCAAAGCAGAGAAATCCAAGTCGAAGTAGAGAAGGCAAACCAGAGGACTCAAAGTCACGGCAGTCGTAGCTGTCACCCCACGATCCGCGGAGCGTGAAGAAAATGACAAATACACAACAACCAACACACCAAACACAACCACGTGCATCTCACGTGTTACATCCCAAACCAACATAAAATTTTTCCAAAAATTTCGACAGCATCTCCCCATAAATTGAGGAACCCAACCTGTAAACAGTACCCAAGCAAAGAAAATACTTCTAATACCATTTAAGTCAACCGACCCTCAGGGTCCACCATCAAACACAAATAATCATCGTCATCAGTCACACAGTAGTCACGGGACCTCACTCCCGACTAACCAAATACAATCCTCGTCCAAAACATAAGCATAACTCCAAGTACAATAACCTACTCCCACAACTGTGGCATGCAAACAACAAGTCATACATATACATCCAAATATATATAACCACACACATGTACCACATAAACACAAATGAGCACACAAGAGTCCAGGCCACCTCCGTCACGCATCCCACTACTGATCCACAGCCTGTGCATTAGATCCTGTCTCGCCTGTGGGGAGAAAAATAGATAGGGTGAGCAGAAGGCTCAGTAGGGATAAATAATAGAACACAAGAACAGTAGTATGGCTGGAAATTTATAACGAATCATCAATGCAACAATATGCAATGCAAAACTAATGCACCCGATCAACCCAACCGAACCTCCATATCCGCCTCCAATGACACCCAAGCCGACGGATCAGATTCTCATCCTGCGACGATAAGCTGACGAGAATCCACCCACGCTACCTCTCTCTTTAGCATCCAAACAATACCAAGAAACAAATATCCATCATCCATCAACGTCAATCTCAAACTGCTAGAGAGAAGGTTGGCATGTATGTGGTCGCAACCACTCACTGCTGGCCCCACAGTGATATCTCAACCTGCCACGCCTGGCCTAGCGTCAAATACTAGCCAACGTGCAGTAATAAATACCGCTACGGGAATCCTACGGACTAGGACCATCACAAGGCTCCTATCCATCATCCACACAAGTGCCCAAATAACCTCCAATACCTAACGTGAGCCTGAGACCATCCTCGGGACCCACCATGCATCTAATGTAAATTCTTAAAATTCATGTCATTCGTGCAACATATATATACAGAGACATTCATATATCATGATGCATGAAAAATCACACAATGCCTGATTTATGACCAAGCATTTCAAGGGTTATGAATATTCACCAATAACATTTCACTGGCATTAATACAAAGAAAACAATGGTAAGCATGCAAGGCTTGTTTCCCTTCGGAAATGATTGAGGCGGAAACCAAAGCTTACCATTCAAACAATTCGGTGGCTTGAAAGTGTTTCGAAATAAAAGGGCGAGAAATCCCTACCTCGATAGCAGTGCATCCAATAATTAACCGTCTACGGTATCAAGTCCAATCTCCTCGATCACCTATTCCAATATGCCAGTATAATACTGGTTAATAAACATCCACAATTTAAATTTCCAAAATACCCTTGGCTAGCCTATCTAATTAGTACGTGTCTATATAAAACATATATCATCTAAATATTATTTAGAATGCTTATTATTTAACATAATGATCCGATATTCAATCCTCCAATTCAAACTAGTTCGACTTCTAAGTATTTTCTACATTATTCGGTTTATACGCAAGACTATCCAATACCCCTCACACTCGTCCCCCACCAAATACACGAGTCCACTAATCATAGTCTACTACTAATCTATTTATCATACTCATAACCAAATTAATCAAAAATAATACTTTAGCTTGGTATTTATACCAGCACGTATATCATATGTATAAGCGTATTTACGACGAAATTGCCAAGATGCTCCAACGCTATCCGTATGGATCCAAAAACATCGCCAACACGTTCAGAACAACGAAACAAGTTAGAATAGAACTTCGGGGTCGCCGGAAAATGAAATTCCAGCCGGGTCAAAACCGGGTCAAATTGACCCATTTCGGGTCAAACTCGAATCTCCGGCATCAGGGGGTTGTTTTGGCCGGAAGTTGGTTGGGCTAGGTGCTCCTCAGTCCGGTGAGGTGAATGGTGGTGACGGCATGCTAAGCTGTGGCCGGAGTTGGCCAAATCGGAGCTTTTTCTTCACGGTGGCCATAATCTTCCAAGCGTGATTCCGGTGTCTACGGGTGACGGTTTGAGGCGAGGTTGCTTGGGTTATGCTCGTGGGGGTCAGGAGAAGCTTCTCGGTAGGTTGACCGTCCAAAACGGTGGCCGGACGACAGAGTTGTGGTGTTGGCCGATGGTGCTTGCGTGAGAGAAAGAATGAGTTGATTTTTTTTTTTTTACATAAATATGATTTCTTTGTCTATTTGATGGCAACAGCAAATATATCACTTTTGTCCCCACCTTTTTAACAAAATTTCAAAATAACCAAGTTTTAATTTCAAAAATGCCATCCAATTATGAAATTCCGAAAATACCCCTACTAACAGTCCTATTTACCAAATTATCAGCAACTTATTGACGATTATGACATTCGAGTTCCTATTATGTTTTTATCAAATTCCGGATTCGTTAAGTTCGATTCTTACCATTTTAGAACCGAAACTTCCACAATTAAACTCTTCAATTTCATTTGTAAAAATTTGACATTTTTAATTACTTTTATTTTGATTCACGTTCATTTTTTCGAACGGGGTATTACAGTAGCAGACAAGGATTCGAAGTCGAAGCACAGAAGGCACGACGAGGGCAAACTAGAGAAGACGAAGGCACGACAAGTCGATTCTGAGGTTCGCGTTCGATTTTTAGGTTAGGGCTTCTTTCGTCTGAAACTCTGAATTAAGGGTAACAAACGAGTCAGTCGCGCGTCTCTCCCGCGTCGAAGGTGCGTCGATGCTGGTCCAACTATGGAGACGCGGTCATCGCGCGTCTGAGCCATATTTTCGCTAGTCAAACGCGAGGGCGAACTCAGTACGCAGGGGACTCGGGACTCGGCAACGATTTTGCCGAGTCAATGCTTCCTAGCTTCTATCCCAAATAATTCAATTATTTGTTCGTTCTCTTGGCTACTATTATTAAAACTTATATTTCATATATTATGTTTTAGTTCTTAGACTTTATTGGTCGCTCCATTTCTCGAGCTTTGAGTTAACTCCTAATATTGTTTCGTCCACTAAAAGTATATCATTTGCAAGCAAAATGCACCAAGGTACCTCACCTTAGATATGTCATATGAGTTCATCAATCACTATAACAAACATCAACTCTATTGTGGATTGTCCTCACATAAAATCTATAAACTGTGATAAAATTATATTGATATCTTCAAGATAAGTGTACAAGAGTATATATACAAGAGTAATAATAAAAGACTATACTATCCTTCTAGTCTAAAGTATTCACAATAATACACATCTCTAACACCCCCTCAAACTCAAGGTGGTTCAAACATCGAGAGTTCGCCAATGAGAAGCTGATGATGAGAAATAGTATGAGACTTTGTGAAGAAGTCCCAAGTTGCTCAGCAGAATAAGTGAAAGCCAAGGAGAGAACATTTGACAAAAACTGTTCACGAGCAAAGTGACAATCAATCTCAATGTGTTTCATCCTCTCGTGAAAAACAGAATTCCTGGCAATATGGATGCACTCCTGTTATCACAATGCATCGGTGTGGACCTGGAAAGAGAAACTCCCAAGTGACTAAGGAGACGCTGGAGGTGAACAATCTCCTTAGCTGTAGTGGGCATAGCTCGATATTATGTCTCAGTGCTCGAAAGAGATACCACATTTCGTTTCTTACTGCGCCAAGAGATGAGAGATTCACCAAGAAACACACAATAGCCTGTTATACCCCATCTCAAAAATAAAAATAAATAAAATATAGTAATAAAAATAAAATGAATGAATGGGACTTAGTTATGAAAGAATAAAAGTTGTGGGGTGAAATTAGGATGTCATAAGGGCTTAAAGAATATTTGAATTAAAGTTAAGGTCAAATAAGTAATTGAACAAAAAAAAATAAATGGGTGAAGGTCGCATACCTTCACCCGAGGATATTAAAAAAAAAAAAAAAGGATTCGACCCCTTTTGTGCACATCCACACTTCATTTGCTTAAGAAAAAAGAAGGATTAAGGTAATTTTTGAACCTAGAGTTTGTGGGTTTAATGGGTTTTGGGAGATTTAGATTCAATGAGAGTTTTCTTTGTTCAATAACTCAAAATTAGGTTCTAATCTTCTTATATTACTAGATTCAAGTGTGGTTCTTGAACCAATTCCAGAGGAGGCTTGAAATTCTTGAGTTGGTGAAAACTGAAAAGTTTCAAGGTAAGGTTTCTTGACTCAAATTGTTCAAATTAAGATTGGGTTGGGATGAAAATAATATTGTGGTAGAATTTTAATTGTTTAACCTTTGAATTTAAGGTAGAATGTGGATTTCTAAGAAATGGGTTGGATTTTAGAGTATGGAATGTGAGACTTGAGTGATTAGTGAACATGGAAATATTGATGGAGCTTATTTCATTGAATAGGTTAGGGAATTTGTTTGGAGTATACGTTGCTTTGTGATAAGAACTTACAATTCGTTTTGAGGTAGGGATTTTCCCCATTTTTGTTGGATTCTTCAAATTTCGTAAAGATGCCTTGAATTTTCTCTTCTTGGATATCATATTATTTGTTTGGTTGAGTAAGTTTAATTGGGCTACTCTTCGTTTGTTCCAAAGAGAGCTGAACCCCTATTTTATTCTTGTTATTTGCTATATCTATAATTGATTATTCATTGTACATTAAACCCTGGAAATGTCAAGCTTGATTAACATGTTTGAAATGCT
This sequence comes from Tripterygium wilfordii, assembly GCF_013401445.1. Lineage (NCBI taxonomy): Eukaryota > Viridiplantae > Streptophyta > Magnoliopsida > Celastrales > Celastraceae > Tripterygium > Tripterygium wilfordii. The sequence continues at coordinate 8,681,070 of NC_052248.1, forward strand.
CTTCATGAAATGTTGATGTATGTGAACATTGCATTCTTTTGTGCATTATTAGCGGCAACTCAGGTGTTTCACGTTAGGTATTGGTGGATTGGGGGTTTTCTGTGATATTGGGCCAAGAGGGTTCCCTGTGATTGGGTCTCTTGTGCGGATATATGTGATTATGGACTCAAGATGGTGCCCTGTGATTGGGACTCTTGAGAGGATATTAGGACAAAAGGGTTCCCTGTGATTGGGACTCTCGTGCCTGGTATTTGACGTTCTTGAGTATTTATCGGTGTTTCAGATATCTGGTGCTTGTAAATGCTCGAGAATGATGAGATATTGATGGTTGGTCATTGGAGGTGAGTTTAGAGGTTCGAATGGGTGGACCGGGTGCATACTTTCTCATTAACATGTTGCTGCATTTACCTTCTTGAAACTTCGGCCTTTATTTATACTCTATTTATATCCCTACTGGGCATTCGGCTCATACCCTCCTTTCTTATCATTTCAGGTGAGTCTGCTTCTGATGTAGGTCCTCCAAATCAATAGGAAGGGACGTGATCGTGGTGGCCTGGGTTGATGATTGACTTATATTTTGGACTTTGGATTTTTTTATTTGATTTGGATATATATATTTATGTATTATGAAATTGTGTCTCTAGATTGATGTCGGATGACCAGGAGGGTGCTCTGAATTATTGGGACTCCTGTGTCGAGTAGTAAGGAGGTGGTTGTGGGCCCTGAGGGATCGGGACCGATAGATGATCCAATAGTGGGGGATACATCTAGTGTTAGAGTGGAGGGGATATCGATGATCGACGCTGATGTGTTTCTAGAGTTGAGTGTTGGGAGAGTTCCTGTTATGGCAGTTGACCTAGGACAGGGAGATAGGGATCGTATACCAGAGCGCACACATGCAGTTGGTTATGGAGGTGATCCTATTGCAGATGAAGACAGACACTGGGAGACAGAGACTATACCCACTGTTCCGCAGGTACGTACTTTGATTCCCCTGGTAGCACCAGTTGCCCCAGTTAGTACGGGCACAAGCTACTTGCACACCAAATATTCGTAGGTTGGATACACTCTGCATACCTGATGAGAGGCTAGTGATGTTAGTCTCATACTTCTTGGACAGGTGGCATATGACTGGCGAGATTCTCTTGATAGCAGGAGGGAGACCCTCACATGGACATCTTTTGGTGAGCTATTCATGCAATATTTTGTGCCTTTGTCTTTTCGTTCAAAAAAGGCACGGGAGTTCTTAGATTTGGTGTAAACCCTCGAGATGGCGGTGACTGATTATGGGCGTAGGTTTGATGAGTTATACTACTTTTAGGGCTGTTATTGGTACAGTAAATTATCCATTGGTATACCATTACCGACATATTGGTTACCGAAAATGACAGAAGATTGGTATACCGTTACCAATACTTCGGTATGGTAAATTTACCGATGCATTTGGTAACGGTATTGGTAAGCAAAGTTTAAACTCGGTAAATTTCCCGATTACTGACATATATATTAAATATATATTAATATTATTTTTAGTTTTAGTTTTAGTTTTAGTTTTAATTTTAATTTTAATTTTGTTTAATTTAAGACCATTATATTCATCCACCATAATCTACACCATTCATGATTTTTAGGGTTATTCACTTATTCTCATAATCTCATCTCACAAATCTCACTATGGTCTTCGACTCTCATCTCCACATAGCCATAGATCTCAAGCTCTTATAGAGATGGACTCATCGAGACAACCAACTCACTCTCTCTGGTCTAGACTTTGTCTTCTAAAACCCCTTTACAGTACCATTTCTACTTCATTTCATTTTGCCTTTTCAAATCTCTCTTTTCACAGATGTTTGTTGTAAATGGAAGAGATGGAAGCGGGAGCCCCAAATCGCTCGTAAACCCGAGAACAAAGAGGTTGAGAGGGTGATTTTGTTAAGATAGCATCTCTCAGTGAAGTCCGCTTCATGCTTGCAGTGAAGTCGTCTTCAAGCTCTCGCCCGCCCTTCTACTGCATCATACCCTTGTTTTAGGATATAGACCATTGTGGGTCTTATCTATTTGAAGCTGGGCTTATTCTTAAGACTTGGGCTTAGTGCTATAGTCTTTTAGTTCATTGATCTTGGGCTTTTGTTACAAGTTGGTTCAATTCATATGGGTGTAAACTATATTTTGTAATAATTTTTAATTTTTTTTACGTTTACAAGCTGGTCCAGTTTGTTGATACTCTATGGTTGATCTTAATTGGTAAATTTACCAATTACCGATTGATCGGTATACCGACCATCAGTATACTGACTCTATTGGTAACGATAACGGTAGCATTTTTTAAGTTACCGAAGGGATCGGTATGGTACTGGTATTGAGGATTTGGTAACGGTAATTATACCAATAACAACCCTAACTACTTTGGCAGGCAGTATACACCGGGAGACCAACAAAAGGCTGAGAGATATAGATAGGGTTTGATGCCTGCTATTGCTACCCAACTTCTCTCGATGAAGCTACAGAGTTACAGTGAGATGGTGGAGATAACACTCCAGTTTGAGTAGAGCTTCCAGGATTCACAGAGGTATTGAGACATACATAGAGGGCGTAGCGCATCAGCAGTTGGCTCAGGCTCAGGCTCAGGGGGGCTAGAAGAAATAGAGGATTAACAGTCAGGTGTAGAGGGGACAATTTTCACATAGAGTCTAGACACCGAAATATCACTGTGATAGAGGTATGCAGCGGGGTTAGAAATCCTGCCATCGATGTGGACGACCTGGACACCTTATAGCATAGTGCACTGCTCCAGGACCTGAGTGCTTTCAGTGTGGTATGGTTGGGCACAAGATGGTGGAGTCCCCAAAGTGGGAGGACATCGCAGTAGGGTCAGGGCTTACCAGCTCCACCAGTTCGTCCAGCACTCCCCGCACCACCGATGTCTACTACAGCTCCAGTAGGGAGGGGACGCCCACCTGCACGACAGCAGCAGCAGTAGATAGTGACTCAGGGACGGCCATTTGCTCTTACTTACCACACAGCTGTTGGACCTATGGTCCTATATGTCTAATTTTGATGATATTAAATCATTTATAAATGATAATGAAACATTAAAGAAATATTTGATTTATATGAATTGAATTTAAATGACTATATATTTTTGAGATAGTGCTGGAAATTAAGTTTTGAAAACAAACATACATGGACTAAGTTAGAGCATTAATTTTCCAATTATCATATCTTAACCAACTTAGGTCCAAATGACTTGAAACTTGAACCACATGCACATGAAGGCTTAATATATGTTCTAGGACTATAATCATGAGAAATTAAGTGCATCACATATATATTTGGTCATATGCTTAAATTCCGCCAAAACTAGGTTTTACCTAATTTTGTGCATATGTGTTCTTTGTGAACGTGGTGAACCAAATGAACTCCGATTTAAATGAAATTTCGTGTGCATCTTAGTTTCATCACTATGAACATATTTGATTTAGTAAAGTTCAAGAGAAAAGGTCATTTACACTGAGTTTGCAAAATGACTTTGAATTTACACGTAGAATTTATCGGTTTCACTATTAGTGATCTAATTGCTTGGTTGAGTGACCAAACGATTTCCGATTGTTATGAAATTTTACATGGACATTCTAATACATATAAAATGATTTATCATCCAGTAATATGAATTTTCTGGGTTGTTTTTCTAATGTAATTAACCTATGCGCTCTATATGAAGCTCTTTGAGCTTACATGCAATTGGGGAGTTCTACCTCCTATTTCCTTGTAGGTTAATCATCATTGTGGTCTCATATGGCTCAGAATTCAGTATGTTCAAGAGTGGTCGAAGTCCTGTTTCTAAGAATGAGCTTGGAGCTCTAGGAAACTATGAAAAATCCTACATTTGCCAACTTTCCACTAAGGCACTTAATCAAGTTGAATGAATCAAACATTGAGGCTATTGGTTGTGGTCTTCATGGAGATACAACTCTTTTCAAACATGTGGGACAAACCTTGTCCTCTCTATCATTAGTGATATATTCTTGTTTGACATTTTCACTCAAGACATGTGCTACCAAGAAAGTTAGGATTGGTGCAATCAAACAAGATCCTTGACATTTTCACTCAGGACATGTGCTACCAAGAAAGTTAGGTTGGTGCAATCAAACAAGATCCTTGACTAAGAGATCACTTTTGAAGTCTCTGATTCAAAATGAAGGGACAAGATGACATAGTACAATCTACATCCATGGTTGAGAATTAAAGAGAGTTTGAATGGTCAAGATTTGAAGACATACATTGATCAAAGGGTTGTGCATAAGAAAACTTTCTTGCTTGCAATTTTTGACTTAAAAAATGGAGCATGTGCAACGTCTATATGCTCTATGGTGGAGATTTGTTTGCTCAAATCATCAATGACCAAGATTAGGAGCTGCCATGGATGGTAGAGATCAACTCTTGAAGTTTGATCCAATGGCTGCAAGCATAGGAGAGAATTGCCTTTAAAAGAGGATCTTCCCTTTCATACAACTTGGAGAAGCAAATTGAAAATTATCCTTGAGAGAAACCTCTTGCTATCATGTACATCAATCATCAAGCTTTCTTGCTATTTGCTACAACAATCTTCTCCAATACAAGCCTCTACAATCAAGGACTTCTCACTACTCTTGCTTTTGCAAAAGGGAAGTTCCTATATCCTTTAGGCTTTGTTTGCTTACAATCTAAACCTCTCTTGTTCTTAAAATCCTATCTTTGAGAGTGTTGCCGTAATCTTGAGAGTTCCACACCAAATACCTTTGACGTAACCTGTGAGAACCTTGGCTGAAAATCCCATTGAGAAATTCCCTTTGCTAAGGGAAATTGTAAACATTGAAGTTTGAGGGAGTTCTTAGAAACCCTTGGTGTAAGGAGTTTTGTGGGTCTCTTAAAACCACACCTTAGTGGAGTTGGGAAAATCCTAGGTTGGTGAATCTAGGTAGTAGACGTAGGAGAAGGGTCTCCGAACTACTATAAATCGCTGTGTTGATTTCTTTGTTTACTTGTTTATATTTACTACTTGTTTCAAACTGCAGGATTTTCAAAACCCTAATCTGTCCGAGATTAGCAGACTTACTTAAACTTTGAATTTTAATCTGATATTTTGATATAGTATTCATTAGGGTGTTGTGATACTGCATACCAAATTTCATTGAATTCTGACTTGATTTGCTAGGCGAAATTTGAGTTGTAAAATCTGTGCGCAGTGTGTTATTTGAAAAATCTGTTTTTGCAATTCCTTGATTATTTGATAATTGATCATTCACCATATTGTATCACATCTTGCATTGGAATGAATATTGATTAGGATAATCATTAGAGTCCAAATTTGTGTGCTATTTGTTAATTGACATTGATTTCCTTTTAAATTATAAAAGGAGTTTCCTATCGGAATTTGGGGGCACAATTCACCCCCCCCTCTTGTGTTAAGTACGATCCATCAATTGGTATCGGAGCAGGTTAGCTAAAACTAGGAGTTATACCCTATTTGGCATATTTATGGCAAATATAAATTCTTATGGTGAGGCCGAAGGCCTATCCATGAATAGACCACCATTTTTCAATGGCTTGCAATACGGTTTTTGGAAAAATAGGATGAAAATTTTTATAAATTCCATTGATTATGATTTGTGGGAAGTTGTAGAAAATGGTCCTTATGTTCCTAAGAAACTTTTGGGTGATGAGATGGTAGATAAGGAAAAGAGTGAGTTTACTAAGGAAGATAAGAGATTACTTAGCCTAAATAATAAGGCAATCAACACTTTGCACATTGCACTTATTAGGAGTGAGTTTGGTTACATAGCTCAATGTAAGAGTGCAAAGGAGATTTGGGATATGTTAGAATTGAAGCATGAAGGAACAAGTCAAGTGAAGGACTCTAAGATAAACATGCTAGTCACCGAGTTTGAGACCTTTAGAATGAAGAAGGGTGAGAGCATTAGGGAGATATTTTCTAGACTTACTTGCATATGTAATGAATTACAAGCCTTGAACAAACCAAATGAGGAAGTTGATAAGGTCCAAAAGATCCTTAGGAGTTTACCTAGGATTTGGAAAGATAAGGTAGTAGCCATTAAAGAGGCTAAAGACCTTAGGCAGCTTAAGATAGAGGAATTAATAGGAAGTCTAATGACACATGAGTTGGAGATGTCAAGATTAGATGAGGAAGATGCACCACCTAAGAAAAATGGCTTAGCTCTTAGGATCAATAGTGACACTAGTTCGGATTCTAGTGATGATGATAGTGAAATAGGGGCAGCCCTATTAGCTAAGCATTTCAAGAAGTTCTTGAAGATGAACAAACGTGGAGGATTCAAGAATAGAAAGGCTTTTAAAGAAAAGAGAGAGGAGAAAGAGAAAGAAAAGAGTACTTGCTTTAAGTGTGGCAAAGTAGGTCACTTTATGGCCGATTGCCCTAAGCTTCAAAAGAAGAAGCATAAGGAATATAGAGAGAAAGAGAAGAAGAAGGAAAAAGGGAAGAAGGAGAAGAAGGCATTCAAGGCCACTTGGGATGATTCTTCATCATCATCTTCAAGTGATAGTGAAGAGGAACTCCAAGCCAACTTGTGTCTCATGGCAAATGAGTAAGAGGAAGTGTCCTCATCAAATTCGGATGAGATGGTAACATCTTCTAAACCTTCTTATGATGAGCTCTCTTGTGTTTATGATGAACTTTATATTGCTTATGAGAAATTGATGCATAAACACAAGCATGCTAAGAAAGAAGTTAGTAGACTTTCTAAAGTAGAAAAAATGCATCTAAATGAGTGTTGTGATTTGAAATCTAAATATGATGATGTATGTTTTTCACTTGATGCATTAGTTCAAGAAAATGAGGATTTAAAAGATCAATTGAAAACATGTGTTAATTCTAGTAACATTGCATCATCTAGCAATTCACATGACTTAGATGATTTGCATGCTAGGATTCATGAGCTAGAAGGTGAGTTGGATACATGGGATGATCATGAGTGCATTATTATGCCTAACTCTTCTTCTCTACAAAAAGAGCTTGATATGGCCAATGAGAAATACAATATGCTTGAAAAACAATTTTCAAAATTTTCTATGAGTTCTTCTAAATTGGATGAACTTCTTGCATCTCAAAGACATTATCTTGACAAGAGTGGATTAGGATATGATCCTATGAAACTTAAGGACACCCTAGAGGCTAAGGAGGCCACGGTCAACGTGAACAAAAATGGTACCTACCCCAAGGGTAAGGCTAATGTTCCTAAGGGAACTACACCTAGGAAGAGGAAAGTTTATGTGAAGAAGGTTTGGGTGCCTAAAGGGTTGAATGACTTTGAAAAGAAAGCATATGTGATGAGAATTTTCAAAATTGATGCATATGCCTTTATTGCTACTAACCCCAAAGGATCCAAAGTTTGGATACCTAAGGTATATTAAACATGTGTTTATCTAGGTGTGCTTAAAATCCAAATCCGAGTCATGCAAATGGTATTTGGATAGTGGCTGTTCTAGACACATGACGGGAGATGCTTCATTATTCACATCCTTTGAAGCAAAGAAGAATGGAGGATTTGTGACCTTTGGAGACAAGGTCAAAGGTAAGATCCTAGGCTTGGGATCCATAGGTAACTCTTCTTTCTCCCTTAGTGAAGTAAGATTGGTTGAAAATTTATCTTTTAATTTATTGAGTGTTAGTCATTTAGCCGATAAAGGCTTTGATATTCTTTTCAAAAATGATAAATGCTATGTGTTTGATGTTTATGGTAATGTTGTGAAATTAGGAAGTAGAAGTGGTGATATGTATGTAATGCATTTTGATGCTATGAAAAATTCTAAAATATCTTGCTTGCTTGCTAAGAATGATGATGCTTTGCATTGGCATAGAAGATTAGGTCATATCGGAATGTCTACATTGAAAAAGTTGTGTGCCAATGAACTTATTAGAGGATTGCCTAAGTTAAATTTCAATGTTGAACATGTTTGTGATGTTTGTGTTAGGGGTAAACAAACTAAAGAGTCTTTTAAGCCTAAACTTGATATTAGTACTTCTAGGCCTCTAGAATTGTTACATATAGATTTATTTGGTCCTAGTAGAGTTAGGAGTCTAGGTGAAAAATACTATGCATTTGTTATTGTGGATGATTATACTAGATTTACATGGTGTTTGTTTCTTGTATATAAAAGTGATACATTGCATGCTTTTGAAAACTTACTTAGGAGATTGCAAAATGAGCATAACTTAAAGGTTTCAAAAATTAGAAGTGACCATGGAGGTGAATTTGAAAATGCTAATTTTGATTCTTTGTGTGCTTCTTTTGGTATTAAACACGAGTTTAGTGCTCCTAGGACACCTCAACAAAATGGGGTTGTAGAAAGGAAGAATAGAACTTTACAAGAACTAGGAAGAACCATGCTTCTAGAATATAATCTTCCTAAATATTTTTGGGCCGAAGCTACTAGTAATGCATGTTATGTGAGTAATAGACTTAGCATTAGAAAATGATTAAAGAAAACTCCTTATGAACTCTTGTATGGCAAGAAACCTAAAGTAGATTACTTTAAGGTTTTTGGTGCTAAATGTTTTATTTTAAATACCAAAGACAATTTGGATAAATTTGATGCAAAGAGTGACATTGGAATATTTTTAGGATATTCATCATCATCTAAAGCATATAGAGTATTTAACTCTAGAACTAAAATTGTGGAAGAAAGTGTAAATGTTAAATTCGATGATATGACCACACTTGCTCCAAATGTGCGTGTAGAAAATAATTTTTCAGATTTGGAACATCCTTTGAAGCATAAAAATGAAGGTACACATGGAATATAATTGCTAGAAGAAGATGAAGATGATGTCCCTTTGGTGGAGAACTTAAGGGAGATGAATATCTCAAATGAAGAAACACCACCAAATGAAGAAAGTGAAGGTGAACCCGAGGGAAATGAAGAACCAAAAGAAGCTGAAAATGCTATGGAACAACCGAGTGTTCACAAATACAAGGTGATGAAGTCTCATCCAAAAGAACTAATTATTGGAGACTTGTATCAAGGAAGGCAACTAAGAGCCAAAAGGGACTCTACGGTCAATTCTAATCCTTTAAACTCTTTTGCCATGCTTTCTTTAGTAGAGCCTAAAAATGTACGTGATGCTTTGCATGATGATGATTGGGTGTATGCCATGCAAGAGGAGTTAGAACAATTTGAGAGAAGTAAGGTTTGGACTCTTTGTCCTAAACCTAAAGACCACACCATTATAGGAACAAAATGGGTCTATAGGAATAAGATGGATGAAAATGGTAATGTAACTAGGAACAAAGCTAGATTAGTGGCCCAAGGATATTGCCAAGAAGAGGGCATTGACTTTGATGAAACCTTTGCACCGGTTGCAAGGTTAGAGGCTATTAGATTATTGCTTGCATTTGCATGTTACAAAAATATCAAACTTTTTCAAATGGATGTGAAAAGTGCATTTTTAAATGGTGTGATAAATGAGGAAGTTTATGTTAAACAACCTCCCGGATTTGAAAGTAAGAAATTTCCAAACCATGTTTACAAACTAGACAAGGCTTTATATGGTTTAAAACAAGCTCCTAGAGCTTGGTATGAAAGATTGTCTAAGTTCTTGCTTGAAAATGGTTTTCAATGTGGTAGTATTGATGATACTTTGTTTATTAAATACAAAGGTCTTGATATGCTAATTGTGCAAATATATGTTGATGATATTGTGTTTGGTGCTACATTAGAATCTATGTGTGAAGATTTTGCATTATGCATGAAGAATGAATTTGAAATGAGTATGATGGGTGAGTTGACTTACTTTCTAGGTTTACAAATTAAACAAACCCCACTTGGCACTCACATTAGTCAAACTAAGTATACAAATGAGATATTAAAAAGGTTTGGCATGGATATTTCTAAAGGTTCATCCACACCTATGGGAGTGGGAACCAAATTAGAACCCGACCTAGATGGTAATGATGTTGATCAAAAGAGATATAGGTCAATGATTGGTAGTTTACTTTACTTGACCGCATCTAGGCCCGATATTATGTTTAGTGTTTGCATGTGTGCAAGATTTCAATCTAATCTTAAGCAAACACATCTCATGGCCATAAAGAAGATTCTTAGGTACTTAAAGGACACACCTTCCCTAGGGTTGTGGTATGATAAGAAATCTTCATTTGACTTGCATTCATTTGTAGATGCCGACTTTGCGGGTTGCAAAATAAATAGGAAAAGTACTAGTGGTACTTGTCAATACCTAGGAAATATGCTCATATCTTGGTTCTCCAAGAAGCAAACATGTGTTGCTTTGAGCACTACCAAAGCCGAATATATGGCTATTGGTAGTTGTACTTGCCAATTGCTTTGGATTAAACAACAAATGCTTGATTTTAATATGGAATTTTCAAACATTCCAATTCTTTGTGATAACATAAGTGCCATACATTTGTCTAAAAATCCTAGATATCATGGTAAAGCTAAGCATATAGACATTAGACATCATTTCATTAGAGATCATGTTGCTAAAAAGAACATTGTGCTTGAACATGTAGAAGGGGAACATAATATTGCCGATTTGTTCACTAAGCCTTTAGCTAAGGATAGATTCATAAAACTAAGAAATGCATTGGGTTTGTGTGAAGCACCTTGAGTGCATATTACTTGAATGCATATCCTTGTTTGATTGATATCCCAAGTTTGAACTTGAATGCTTATTATATTTTCTTGGTGATATGTGCTTATAAGCTAAATATATAAATTGGTATGCATGATTGAAGGGGGAGTAACCTAGTGTCATTAGGAGGCCATGGGTCACTTAGTGTGATAGGCTCCAAATTGGGTCACTTAGGTTCTATTAGTCCAATTGGTGTGTTGCCATGACTATTTGTTGATGAGAACTAGTTTTGATATTATTTGAAGCATGTTTATGGTCTTAAATCACTTTTGTGATAAAATCTCAAAAATGCTTATAAATCTTTTACAAAACTTGCATCAACCTCTTAGTTCTCCACTTTTTGAATTATTACAAAAAGGGGGAGAGACATGATGATAAATTGCATTAAAATCATTTGCCAAAATACATATATAGGCACAACTTAAGGGGGAGTGTATATGCCATGATTGGGAGAGAATAGATGTTAAAGTAAGGGGGAGCTAAGGTTACTTAACTAAAGTTGTATATGAGTTTCAAAATTGTTTTAAATTGATATCATTAAACTTTTTAATGCACTTTGAATTGATATTAAATTCAATTACAATCAAATAGACATTTATATCATGCATGTTTTGTAATCATCAAAAAGGGAGAGATTGTTGGATCTATGGTCCTATATGTCTAATTTTGATGATATTAAATCATTTATAAATGATAATGAAACATTAAAGAAATATTTGATTTATATGAATTGAATTTAAATGACTATATATTTTTGAGATAGTGCTGGAAATTAAGTTTTGAAAACAAACATACATGGACTAAGTTAGAGCATTAATTTTCCAATTATCATATCTTAACCAACTTAGGTCCAAATGACTTGAAACTTGAACCACATGCACATGAAGGCTTAATATATGTTCTAGGACTATAATCATGAGAAATTAAGTGCATCACATATATATTTGGTCATATGCTTAAATTCCGCCAAAACTAGGTTTTACCTAATTTTGTGCATATGTGTTCTTTGTGAACGTGGTGAACCAAATGAACTCCGATTTAAATGAAATTTCGTGTGCATCTTAGTTTCATCACTATGAACATATTTGATTTAGTAAAGTTCAAGAGAAAAGGTCATTTACACTGAGTTTGCAAAATGACTTTGAATTTACACTTAGAATTTATCGGTTTCACTATTAGTGATCTAATTGCTTGGTTGAGTGACCAAACGATTTCCGATTGTTATGAAATTTTACATGGACATTCTAATACATATAAAATGATTTATCATCCAGTAATATGAATTTTCTGGGTTGTTTTTCTAATGTAATTAACCTATGCGCTCTATATGAAGCTCTTTGAGCTTACATGCAATTGGGAAGTTCTACCTCCTATTTCCTTGTAGGTTAATCATCATTGTGGTCTCATATGGCTCAGAATTCAGTATGTTCAAGAGTGGTCGAAGTCTTGTTTCTAAGAATGAGCTTGGAGCTCTAGGAAACTATGAAAAATCCTACATTTGCCAACTTTCCACTAAGGCACTTAATCAAGTTGAATGAATCAAACATTGAGGCTATTGGTTGTGGTCTTCATGGAGATACAACTCTTTTCAAACATGTGGGACAAACCTTGTCCTCTCTATCATTAGTGATATATTCTTGTTTGACATTTTCACTCAAGACATATGCTACCAAGAAAGTTAGGATTGGTGCAATCAAACAAGATCCTTGACATTTTCACTCAAGACATGTGCTACCAAGAAAGTTAGGTTGGTGCAATCAAACAAGATCCTTGACCAAGAGATCACTTTTGAAGTCTCTGATTCAAAATGAAGGGACAAGATGGCATAGTACAATCTACATCCATGGTTGAGAATTAAAGAGAGTTTGAATGGTCAAGATTTGAAGACATACATTGATCAAAGGGTTGTGCATAAGACAACTTTCTTGCTTGCAATTTTTTACTTAAAAAAAGGAGCATGTGCAACGTCTATATGCTCTATGGTGGAGATTTGTTTGCTCAAATCATCAATGACCAAGATTAGGAGCTGCAATGGATGGTAGAGATCAACTCTTGAAGTTTGATCCAATGGCTGCAAGCATAGGAGAGAATTGCCTTTAAAAGAGGATCTTCCCTTTCATACAACTTGGAGAAGCAAATTGAAAATTATCCTTGAGAGAAACCTCTTGCTATCAAGTACATCAATCATCAAGCTTTCTTGCTATTTGCTACAACAATCTTCTCCAATACAAGCCTCTACAATCAAGGACTTCTCACTACTCTTACTTTTGCAAAAGGGAAGTTCCTATATCCTTTAGGCTTTGTTTGCTTACAATCTAAACCTCTCTTGTTCTTAAAATCCTATCTTTGAGAGTGTTGTTGTAATCTTGAGAGTTCCACACCAAATACCTTTGAGGTAACCTATGAGAACCTTGGCTGAAAATCCCATTGAGAAATTCCCTTTGTTAAGGGAAATTGTAAACATTGAAGTTTGAGGGAGTTCTTAGAAACCCTTGGTGTAAGGAATTTTGTGGGTCTCTTAAAACCACACCTTAGTGGAGTTTGGAAAATCCTAGGTTGGTGAATCTAGGTAGTAGACGTAGGAGAAGGGTCTCCGAACTACTATAAATCGCTGTGTTGATTTCTTTGTTTACTTGTTTATATTTACTACTTGTTTCAAACTGCAGGATTTTCAAAACCCTAATCTGTCCGAGATTAGCAGACTTACTTAAACTTTGAATTTTAATCTGAAATTTTGATATAGTATTCATTAGGGTGTTGTGATACTGCATACCAAATTTCATTGAATTCTGACTTGATTTGCTAGGCGAAATTTGAGTTGTAAAATCTGTGCGCAGTGTGTTATTTGAAAAATCTGTTTTTGCAATTCCTTGATTATTTGATAATTGATCATTCACCATATTGTATCACATCTTGCATTGGAATGAATATTGATTAGGATAATCATTAGAGTCCAAATTTGTGTGCTATTTGTTAATTGACATTGATTTCCTTTTAAATTATAAAAAGAGTTTCCTATCGGAATTTGGGGACACAATTCACCCCCCCCTCTTGTGTTAAGTACGATCCATCAACAGCATCATAGTATCCGAATTTGTTGGGGGTACGTTTCTTGTTTGTAGTTGTTGGGCTAGAGTGTTATTTGATTCAGGTGCCACTATTTCCTTTATCACACCTTCATTTGCATTGGCTTTGGTGTTAGAGGTGAGTCCGATGAGGTGAATGTTAGTGGTAGACTCGCCGTTCAGACATTTCACTTGTATTGAGGGCTATTGCATATATATGTGCCGGTTTGGTGGTATCGAGTTGGCCGCTAACTTGTATGTTCTTGACTTCCAAGATTTTGATGTAATCTTGGGAATAGATTGGTTGACAGAGCAAAGAGCAGTTTTATACTTTTGGGAGAGGAGGATTACCTTGAATGCGCCCGGTGGGATGGTGATCCAATTGAGGGGATCTAGGGGTGTTCCGTGTCCATATTTTTTGGACAACCCCTTCTATGCCAATTGTTCAGTGGTGAGTTTGACTACTTCTACACCTAGTGGCGAGGTGATTGCCCCGACCCTTGTAGTAGAAGAGTTCATGGACGTGTTTCCAGAGGATTTGCTAGGTCTACCTCCGCGGAGGGAGATAGAGTTTGTCATTGATTTACTTCCGGATACGAAGCCAATTTCGATTGCTCCGTATCGGATGGTTCCAGGGGAGTTAAAGGTATAGTTGGAGGATTTGGAGAGGAAGAAATTTATCAGACCGAGTGTTTCGCCATGGGGAGCACCGGTATTGTTTGTGAAGAAGAAAGATGGCACGTTGCGTATGTGCATTGATTATCGGCAGTTGAATCGGGTGACTGTGAAGAATAAGTATCCGTTGTCGAGAATCAATGACTTGTTTGATCAGTTGAGAGGAGCACGACACTTTTCGAAGATTGATTTAAGATCAGGCGTCCTCTCACTCTGACCATCACTCTCCGGATGAAACACAGTAGTGAAACACAGTTTTGTTCCCAATGCCTCCAACAAACTCTCCCAGAATCTACTAGTAAATAGCGTATCTCGATCCGATACTATAGAGAATGGTACTCCATGCAACCTTACAATCTCCTGAATGTATAATCGACTTAATGACTACAACGTGTCTGTCTTGCTAACCGAAAGAAAATGTGTCAATTTTGTCAATCTATCCACAATCACCAGTATCACATCATGCCCACAAGGAGATCTTGGCAATGCCGTCAAAAAATCCATCGTGATATGTTCCCATTTCCACTCTGCCACCGGAAGTGGTTGTAACAACCCCGTCAGTCTTTGATGATTCGCCTTCACCTGTTGACAGGTAAGGCACTTCGCTATATACCTTGCCACATTGGCCTTCATACCTCTCCACCAAAACTGTCTCTGTAAATCCCTATACATCTTTGTACCCCCTGGATGCATAACAAATCTCGAATGATGTGTCTCTCTCAAAATCTCCTCACGTAACTCCTCATCCTTGGGTACTATCAATTTATCTACAAGTCGCACTCCTCCATCCGTGCCTCTAGTCCAACCACTCTCCTCCTGAAAAGTGTCAAATGTAGCATCCTCAATTTGAGTATCTATTACTCTCTGTATCAATACAAGACGAGTAACAATGCTTCCCAAGTATATTCGGCTACCATACTCCTGTAGCTCCAACCCAAAATTGTCAACCGTCTCCAACATCTCCCACTCTCACACCGCCATCCTCGCAACTCGATTTTTCCTACTCTAAGGCATCCGCAACTATATTCGCCTTCCATGGATGGTAATGCAATGAGAAATCATAGTCCTCCAAATACTCCATCCACCTCTGTTGCCTTTAATTCAACTCCTTTTGCGTGAATAGATACTTGAGGCTCTTGTGATCTTAGAACACCTTAAATCTCTCTCCATACAAATAATATCTCCATTGCTTCAATGTAAATACTACCGCTACCAACTCTAGGTCATACACTGGGTAATAATGATCGCATGTATTCAACAACCACGAACCATACTCTACAACTCTTCCCTGCTACATCAATACACATCCTAGTCCAACTCTGGACGTATTGCAATACACCTTATATCCCACATCTCTCTCCGAAACAATCAACACCGACGAAGATGTGAGTTTCTGTTTCAACTCCTGAAATGCCACCTCACACTCCTCCTACCACATAAAAGGTACTCCCTTTCGCGTAAGGCGAGTCAAGGATGAAGCAACACGTGAGAAATCCTGAATAAATCTCCTATAATAACTAGCTAGTCCCAAGAAACTCCGTATCTCTATCACATTCTTAGGCCGCTCCCACTTCAATACCTCCGCCACTTTAGATGCACCAACCGTCACTCCCTCCTGAGTAATTACATGGCCTAAGAACTTCACCTCTGTCACCCAGAATTCACACTTACTCAGTTTTACATACAACCGACGCTCTCTCAAAGTCTGCAACACTATTCTTAAATGTCGCTCATGCTCCTCTACAGTAGGCGAATAAATTAGAATGTCATCTATGAATACAATCTCGAAACAATCCAGAAAAAGGTGAAGAACCTGCTGCATCAAGTCCGTGAACGCTACCGGGGCATTTGTAAGCCCAAATGGCATCACCAAGAATTCATAGTGCCCAGATCGAGTTCTAAATGCTGTTTTTGAAACATCCTCCTCCCGAATCCTCAATTGATGGTGGATATGCTTCAGGCATGCATTATGGATTTCAGGGATCATATGCCCTTGGTGGAGTTTGTATACAACAACTCCTACCAAAGTAGCATTGAAATGGCGTCATACGAAGCTTTGTATAGGAGACCTTGTAGATCACCATTGTGTTGGGTGGAGGTAGGAGAAACGGCATTATTGGGTCCGGATTTGGTGAAAACGATGCAAGAGAAGTGGAAGGGATACGAAAGCGTTTACTTACGGCTCAAAGTAGGCAAAAGTCCTACGCCGACCGAAGAAGAAGACCATTGGAGTTTATGGTGGGTGATAAGGTGTTCTTGAAGGTGAGTCCGCGTAGGGGAATTCAGAGATTTAGCAAGCAAAGGAAGCTAGCTCCGCGGTATATTGGACCATTTGAGATTTTAGAATGGATTGGACCGGTGGCATATCGGTTGGCTCTTCTGCCACGATTGTCCAAGGTTCATATGTGTCGATGTTGAGGAAATATGAACCGGATCCATCACATGTGTTGGATTGATTTGCTTTAGAGGTGGAAGAAGATGGAATGTATATTTTACAACCGTTGCGAATCTTGGATAGACGGGGAAAGGTTAGAAGATCAAGTGTAATTCCATTAGTAAAAGAGTTATGGTTGCATCACTGGACGAAGGAAGCGACATGGGAGTTGGAGTCCAAGATGCGGGAAAAGTATCCCTATTTGTTTATATTCACGGTATGTACGTAAATTTCGAGGGTGAAATTTTTATAGGGAGGGGAGGATGTTATACCCCGTCCCAAAAATAAAAATAAAATGAATGAATGAGACTTAGTTATGAAAGAATAAAAGTTGTGGGGTGAAATTAGAATGTCATAAGGGCTTAAAATATTTGAATTAAAGTTACGGTCAAATAAGTAATTGAACAAAAAAGTAATTAAAAAAAATAAATAAATGGGTGAAGGTCGCAGACCTTCACCCGAGAATATTAAAAAAAAAAAGGGATTTGACCCCTTTTGTGCACCCTCCCACCACCACTTCCAGCAGCCACAATTTTCAGTGAGTTTCTGGTCAAGCTCCGGCCGGTGAGGGTTCTCTTTGGGTGGAGTCACACCCACACTTCATTTACTTAGGAAAAAAGAAGGATTAAGGTAATTTTTTGACCTAGGGTTTGTGGGTTTAATGGGTTTTGGGAGATTTAGATTCAATGAGAGTTTTCTTTGTTCAATAACTCAAAATTAGGTTCTAATCTTCTTATATTATTAGATTCAAGTGTGGTTCTTGAACCAAAATTCTTAAGTTGGTGAAAACTAACAAGTTTTAAGGTAAGGTATCTTGACTCAAATTGTTCAAATTAAGACTGGGTTGGGATGAAAATAATATTGTGGTAGAATTTTAATTGTTTAACCTTTGAATTTAAGGTAGAATGTGGATTTCTAAGAAATGGGTTGGATTTTAGAGTATGGAATGTGAGACTTGAGTGATTAGTGAACCTGGAAATATTGATGGAGCTTATTTCATTGAATAGGTTAGGGAATTTGCTCAGAGTATACGTTGCTTTGTGATAAGAACTTACAATTCCCTTCTTGTTGGATTCTTCAAATTTCGTAAAGATGCCTTGAATTTCCTCTTCTTGGATATCATATTATTTGTTTGGTTGAGTAAGTTCAATTGGGCTACTCTTTGTTTGTTCCAAAGAGAGCCGAACCCCTATTTTATTCTTGTTATTTGCTATAATTGATTATTCATTGTACATTAAACCTTAGAAATGTCAAGCTTGATTGACATGTTTGAAATGTTCTTCATGAAATGTTGATGTATGTGAACATTGCATTCTTTTGTGCATTATTAGCGGCATAGTGGGTCACCGGGTATGGACTCGGGTGTTTCACATTAGGTGTTGGTGGATTGGGGGTTTTCTATGATTTTGGGCCAAGAAGGTTCGCTGTGATTGGGTCTCTTGCGTGGATATACGTGATTATGGACTCAAGAGGGCGCCCTGTGATTGAGACTTTTGAGAGGATATTAGGACAAGAGGGTTCCCTGTGATTGGGACTCTTGTGCCTGATATTTGACGTTCTTGAGTA
Source organism: Tripterygium wilfordii (assembly GCF_013401445.1). Lineage (NCBI taxonomy): Eukaryota > Viridiplantae > Streptophyta > Magnoliopsida > Celastrales > Celastraceae > Tripterygium > Tripterygium wilfordii. Next base: position 8,699,479 of record NC_052248.1, read on the forward strand.
TTTATCGATGTTTTGGATATCTGGCACTTGTAAATGCTCGAGAATGATGAGATATTGATGGTTGGTCATTGGAGGTGAGTTTGGAGGTTCGAATAGGTGGATCGGGTGCATATTTTCTAATTAACATGTTGCTGCATTTACCTTCTTGAAACTTCAACCTTTATTTATACTCTATTTATATCCCTACTGGACATTCAGCTCATACCCTCCTTTCTTATCCTTTCAGGTGAGTCTACTTCTGATGTAGGTCCTCCAGATCAATAGGAGGGGGCATGATCGTGGTAGCCTGGGTTAATGATTAACTTATGTTTTGGAATTTGGATTTTTAATTGATTTGAATATATATATATTTATGTATTATGAAATTTTGTCTCTGGATTGATGTCGGATGACCAGGAGGGTGTTTCGGATTATTGGGACTCCTGTGTCAAGTAGTAAGGAGGTGGTTGTGGGCCCTAAGGGTCTTGATTTGGATTGTGTTTGGATTCTGTTGGATATATGCTATCTTGAATTTCTTTTACATTTGCAGGGAGACATTCTCCAATTTATGGGGAGTTGCTGTCTGATTTTCTACTTGATTTATTATTGTGTGTGGTGTTGTTGTTGTGTCATTTTCTCATTTTCCTCACGCTCCGAGGGTCGGGGCATGACATAGCTTATAATGGAGTGACGAGAAGTGAGATCACCTGCCTAATCAGCATCTGAGTAGGCTTGAAGAATGAGGGGCGAAGATGAAGGTAAGAACAAACACGGAGTCATAGTCCTACTAAGATACCTACGAATCCTAAGGAGAGCACCATAGTGAACGGAGCTGGGAGCAGACATAAACTGACTCACAATACTAACAACATGAGCAATATCCAGACGAGAAATGCAAAGGTACACAAGCTGATCAACTATCTGCCTATATCGAGTCGAATCAGGTAGAGGCTGACCATTAGTCGGACGGAGCTTCACATTAAGCTTAAGAGCAGTGTCGACACTGTGAGTATCTGAGAGAGTTGTCTGACTGAGGATATCTGAGAGATACTTCTGCTGGGACAATAAAATGCCATGATCGGAGCGAGTAATCTCAATACCAAGAAAATACTTGAGAGATCCAAGATATTTCATCTGAAACTGTGATTCAAGGTGTCATTGAAGATACTGAATGGTTGCGGTATCATCACCTGTAATGATCATATCATCTACATACAATAGCAGAATCGCCCACCCCTGAGGGGAGGATCGAACAAACAGATAGTGGTCTTGAGAACTCTCACCAAAACCAGCATGAGTCACCACCTGACTAAAACGCTCAAACCAAGCCCGAGGGGCTTGTTTGAGACCATAGATAGCCCGACGAAGGCAACAAACATGCTGAGGTGGAGTTCGAAGGTTGGGAGGGGGCTGCATGTAGACAATTGCAGAAATGTTACAATTAAGAAAGACATTCTTCACATCCATCTGAAGAAGATGCCACTGTCGAACTGTAGTAACTGCCAATAAAGTGTGAATTGTAGTCATCTGAACTACTGGTGCAATCATCTCATCATAATCAATACCACGCATCTGAGAAAAACCCCTATCAACAAGGTGAGCCTTATATCGTTCAATGGACCCATCAGGTCGATGTTTGACCTGGTAAATCCATTTGCAGCCGATAGGCTTAACATCTATAGGAAGAGGAACCACATCCCAAGTACGAGTCTCCCTAAAAGCCTCAAACTCCTCTGCCCTAGCAAGGTGTAGGAGGATGCACACTAGCAGGGGACGTGCAGGTGGTCGGGGAGGAGGAGGTATCAAGAGTAGGGATAGGACATAGTCAAGGGTCACGAGTCTAGTGAAGAGGATAGGGAGTACAACTAGATGGAAGAGAGGGAGGAAAAATAGCAACAGAGGAGGACGATGGAGACGGAAGATAAGGCTCGGAAGGAGCAGAATCCATTGGAGAGGAAGGAATGAAATCATCGAGTATGGAGGTAGAAGAAATAGGAGAAAAAGGGAGTATAAATGTCTGTAGTGGGTGAGGGTGGAAGCGAAAGGAATTTGAGATCCTAAGATACAACGAGAGATACAAAAGCGTCGAGTCAAGAGATCGTAGCAATGATAACCCTTGTGTTTAACACTGATACCAAGGAGAACACATTTAACATAAACAAGGGATAGTTTGGAACGCTCAGGAGGAGACAAAACAAGTGCATCCAAAAGTGCGAAGACGAGAATAGTCAGGTGGAGAGCTGAAGAGGGAGTGATGTTGATGAGATTGACTGAGGTAAGAACATCCTCAGCTCAATAAGAACGAAGTACAAAAGCCAAAAGGAGAAGTGCCCGAGTGGTCTCTAGAATGTGTCAATGCTTCCTTTCAACAACACCATTCTGCTCATGTGTGTGAGGATATGAGTGTTGAAAAATGATGTCGTGAGAGGAGAGCAATGCGCACAAACTAAAAGACAAGTACTCGAGAGCACAATTAGAACGGAGCGTCTTGGTGCGATGACCGAATTGAGTGAAAATCATAGTAGTAAAGTGCTCATACACATAGAGAATCTCAAAGCGATGTTGTAGGAGATAAACCCAAGTATAGCGAGTAAAGTCATCAATAAAGGAAACATAATAACGATAACCACAAATAGAAGGAAGAGGTGTAGGGCCCCAAATATCGAAATGTAATAGATTAAAAACAATAGAAGTTTGGGATACACTGAGGGAAAAGGGAAGTGTCGTAGCTTTAGCAAGTTTACAGCCAATTCAAGGACTCAAAGAAGAAAAACAAGTACGATCGAGAGCTTCAGACAGGGAGAGACCCTTTAGTCACGACTCAGAAATATGATGTAGTCATCTATGCCAGATATCAATAGTGGAAGAGGCAAGACCAAAAAACTGGGAAGCGAGGAAGGAAGGTGGAGAGACTGGAGATGATAGAGGTCACCCACTCTGTGACTACTACCAATCACCCGACTGGTAGACGGATCTTACACACGACAAAAAGATGGTGTAAATAAAACATCATAGCCAAAATCACTTATGTTGCCAACAGAAATAAGGTTCATGCTCAATTGAGGAGCATGAAGAACAGAGGGTATAGAGAGATGACTTGAGGGCTCGGAGGTAGTAGTAATGGAGCCAACCTGATAGACTCTCAAAAGAGAACCATTAGTAGTGTAAATGGAGGGAATAAGAGGTGCTGGACTACAATTAGCTAATAGTGAGGTATCGGAGGTCATATTATGAGAGGCTCTAGAGTAAAAAATCCAAGTACTAGACATACCAGTGGCTGAGAAAGTAGAGGGTGCAGAAGTGCTACTAGTGTTGGGGGGAGTAGACATTTTCTCAAGACGTTACTGGTACTACTAGAACTGCTAAAAATCAATTTGAGACATAACAGGAGCAGGAGAAGTAAGCACAAGAGTAGTAGCTGTAGTAGTGTAAGTGGAAGTAGAGGCACGACAGCTGCGGCCATGGGGTCCAACACGAAACTCAAGGTGGAGCTTCCAACAGTCATCCACAGTATGGCCTGGCCATATGCAATGAGTGCATGTAGGACGACCAGATATAGGTGGAGCTGTGGAAATACTAGAGGGTGCCGCAGCAAGAACACCGGAGAAACTGGAGGGTGCTGGAGGGGGCCTCACACCACCTAGTAGGCGAAGATGAGTCTCCTCGGCAACTAACTCAGTATCTGCAGTCTCAAGGTTGGGAGAGGGGTAGCGATATATAAGTCGACCAATCAAAGGACCAAACTCGGGGCGGAGAGCCATTATAAACTCATACATGTGACGCACATCCTAAAAGGCCACCTCAGTAGCCATGTGACTACCAGCAGGGAGAAAGGCCTCAAACTCACTCCAAAAACCACGCATTTGCTAATATAACTGCTGGATGGACCGATCATCCAGACGAGCAGTAGCAATCTAAGTGAGAAATGAATATTGACGAGCCTCATTGCGCTAAACAAAACTAGCGATAAATGACCTCCAAACAACATGGGTAGATCGAGTAACCACATCAGGGCGCTCAATCAAATAACTAGAGACCCAATTGGTGCGTAGATTCCAAGCAACTAAAACAGCAGTAGAACCATCAATAGGGGAACCTTTCGTGAGATAAGATAGGATCCCAAGGCCAAACAAGGCATTACGGATCATGGCACTCCAAGTAGGCCAATCACGAGTTGATGTGAGTCGGAAATCAGTCCAAGTGGGAAGGAAATCCGTTTGAAGGTTAGGGGTGGACAACTCAACAGACATCGATGAGGATGAAGTGGCCGGTGTAATAGCCAAGATCATAGAGAACTGAGTGGCAGAGGTACCAGACCTCGTCAAAGGTGGAAAATCAGCACCAAGAGTTGTCATCAACACAAACTGCAAGTTCAAAAAATCTGGAAGAGCCAAACTGTAATTTTAAAAATCTAGAGGGGTCAAACTACAATTTCAGAAACTTTAGGGGTAGAATTGCAGTTTTAGATAAATGTAGAGACAAACTACAAATTCAAAATACCAAAAAAGGGCATAACAGATTTGACCCACTAGTATTTGCACGTGACAAGTGATCGTATGATATTTTATCTATTTTTACACTTTAGTTTACACTTATTTGTGTATCTTTTATTGGAATGAGAATGAATATTGCATAATTTATCTTTGGTTTTATTTTTAGGTTTTTGATGCAAAATATGGTGTTAAAAGGCCATCCACAAGCCCACAAGTCCAAGGCTTATTTTAAGCCCAATCGAAAATCAACACAAGGAAAAAATAAAGAGAGAATTTTATCAAAGTGGGACCAACTCGACTACTTGAATGATGTAGAGACGTGAGGAAAATTGAGGAAAGTGTGAAGGAAATCAAAGATCACTAAAGGCATGCTCGGGCCACTGATGGAAGAAATAAACAAAGAAAAGGAAATATTACTTTGAATAGAAGAAGGAAACTGAATTAGATTAAAAGTGGAAATCAAATTGACATAAATTGAAGGAAGCTTTTGTTATTATATAAGGAGGTTTCATGGGTGCAATAAGGGGAGTTGGAGAGTTGTATTCTCTCTGACTTTTATTTTTGTTTGTGTTCTTCTCTCTAGTTTTTCTTATTGATAGGGTGTGATGTAGCCTAGCATGAATATTACAAGCTATTTGATTTGATGAATGCATGATTTTGGTTAAATTATTCTTGTCTTTAATTACCATGCTTATAGTCTATTGTTTGTTTGATTACCTGATCACCAATTGAATGCTCAATTAGGCTCATCTAGCTAGGACTAAGGAATGAACCGAATTCATGTGTCTTAGTGGAACCGAAATTAAGGAAATCAATTGTCGATTGCCATGAACAAGGTTTAGGGGATTGATTGATTGTTATGGTTCTTTAGATCGTAATGAGTTATTAACCTAGTGTTAACAACTACGAACAGAATAGGATTAATCCATTGTAAATAATATTTGTTGGCACCGTGAACAAACGAACCAACATATTTAAGAAAGAATCAACCCTTGAATTTGAGTCATAATTGTGTGTTAATTAATTGAATGATTGTGATATGATTGCTAGGTGGAATCATTACCCTAGGCTTCTCTCATCTCGGTGACAAAATTATGAATTTTGCTTCTTTGTTAGTTTAGGTTACTTACATCAATCATTATCCCATTCTCTTATTTTCATTCAATTCATTCATTAAGTTATGTACAACAATTAAATTAACTTGTCTCTGTGTAATCAACCTCGTGATTGCATACACTGTACTATACGTAGACTCTTGTGCATTTGCGAGAATTTATTATATCAAGAAAGGTGCACTGTGCAGATGTGTGACTTGGTAGAGAGAACTATGTGACAGTGAGGTAGGGATGCCGAGGACTGGGCAGAGGTGCAGGTGAAGAGGTACGGCACGTGTAGTAGAGAAGTGGAGGCGAAGGTGAGGAGCGTCGGTGAGGGAGACCGTCGAAGGTGAGATTGTTGCGCCGAAAAAAAAAATTCGGGTGAAAAGAAATTGAAACCTAGCTCGATACCATGTAAACTGTGATAAAAGTATATTGATATCTTCAAGATAAGTGTACAAGAGTATATATACAGGAGTAATAATAAAATACTATACTATCCTTCTAGTCTAAAGTATTCACAATAATACATATCTCTAACAAAATCAAATTGATTTTTGGATATTGTAGATACTAATCGTAATATCTGTTCGAATTTTTTTTTTTCAAAGTTTCAATGTGTTGCTCATATACTTAATGCCCCTATAATTGTTACAACTTTGGATACCACATTTGTTCTTCTATATATGTAGCATAGTGCTTCTCCTCCATTCATCATGCATCCTACAAGTCTTAATAGTTTGATTAAATAGTTTGGTTAGTCATATTATACCTACATCTCTTACGCATTTCCACACTTAAATTGGATTTTCATCATGTCCCATAACTTTACCCTTTTCATTCTTCTTTAAGGCTTCCTTCACTTTAGTCACCCTAATACGTCTTATATATCAAAGATCCCTATTCTCATGAGAGATATGAATATCTTTGGTGTTCTCTATTTGGTCACCATTGAGCCACTCATTGAAATAATTTCTCCACCTTTCATTAATTTATATCCTTCACATAGGGTCTCATCTCTTTATCATCTTCATTTGGTAGAGCTGGGTGGTTCTCCAATGGGGGTTGCTATTGTGGATGCACAGTCAGTATTTTTATCATGGCTTGCACATGTTGTGCAAGAATACCGAGTTGCTCCTTGGTGATCGGAGCATTAGGCTGTTCGGGATGCTTTCCAAGAGGATGAGCACCTTGGGGATGCTTGGTCCTGAGGTGGATGTAGTATGTTGATTTCTAGGTTTGACCATTGTTAGTTGTTTTTAGGAAATTTAACTTCTCTTCCCGTACACAGTGTCAAACTGATGACGTGCAAAATTGGACCAACTCCTCCAGTAATCGGTTGCTCGATTCTATAGGTATCTCAATTGATCAGACTAGGGATCAGGAGATTTATGTTCTGTCTCTGTACAAATAAAATCATAAGCTTTGGGATCCTTAAGGCGTATCTTATTAGGGATGATCTGACTCTCAAGTTAGATCGATAAATAATAAGCTTGTGAGATTGCTTGGTGTTTAGAGTTACTCTTCAGCTAGTAGTGAATAAAGAGAAAGTGAGAGAGATTTACCTGAGTGAATGTCTTATTCTAAATGAATTTTGAATTATTGATTGCCCTTAATTGCGGGTGAGATTTTAAGGGAAAATCCCCTAAAGATCTCTTATAGATCTCCTTCTCGATTGGTGGTGAGTGCTCCTTGGTACCTCGTGATCTTTTTGTCACCTGGGGTTCATGAGGTCATGCGTCATGCCTGTTAAGCCTATGGCCAAGGAAATCACAACAGACCCACTACCTAAGTATTTATAGGCCCATAGCCTACAAGACTACCAACCTAAATAGGCCTATGGCCTAAAAGCTTAAACATACCCAAGGCCGAGATACAACTCAATGGCTCCTCAAGACTACATACAAATAATCTTACAAGCCTCACTAGGCTCTACATGCCCAAAAGGCTTGGCTCATTGTAAAAACTCTACACCTCAAGCTATCATCTCATGAGCTGGTTGGAAGGACAAGAGCCAACCTTGAGTCACCCTCACTAACTTACTCATCATTGACACAGGCTCAAGCTGTTCACCCATCTTGTCCTTCATATCGAGTCATGTTATCAAACTTTCTCTTGACACAGCATGCAACCTCAACTTGCCTTTGCTGTGTCTCGTATAATATTGGTCCCCAAGCACCTAAAAATATAACGGTCTCTTCTACTTCGGATTCATTCATTTGGAGATTTAATCACTAAGAGTTGTCACTCTCTCTCTCTCTTAAATTCTTATTCTCACTCTATATTCTTAGCCACATTACTGACTTGATCGCGAGAGGTTCATCGACCCCCACGACATCAGTGTCAAGAACTCTCACGACCATTATTTCCTCTCTAGCCTTTGTAGGTTGCTGGCAGACCCATTTACGTATTAGCAATTGTACATCCAATCGTCTACAAACACTCGAAGAGAGGTTCTTGTTTAGTGTAAACGAGACTGAGAATATCAACCAATTTCTAATAAAAATTGAGATTTTAATAGTATTTTGAGGGCTAAAGATCAAAATAGCTTTTGATGAAGATTTCACGATATCATGAGGTAATGTAACCATCAGCGTTATATCCAGGGGTGTAAATATCGATTTTTAGTTTGAGTTGGTACCGAAACCAGAAAAATTGAATTGTTTCATTTTGTATTTTCGCCAAAACGTAATTGTAACAAAAACTGATCTAAACTGAACCGAAATGTATAGTTTTGATTTTTTTTTCTGTTTAAACTGGATTAATCAAGTATCTATTCTTTAGTTAAACTTGGGAACAGTTTCTAAGTTGACATACTATTGACTCAAATCGTAGCAATAGGAATAACATTGACTAAATATTGACTAAAATCGTAGATCGAATCATTACGATAGCACGATGAACAACTAACCTAGTAGGCTAGCTCGACGTAGCGATAGACGGTAACTTCTAGTTCCAGTTAGGGTTCCGCTTGGCAACCGCAGCTTATAGCGTTATGCCTCTGTCTCAACTTATCTGGTAATGGCCCTCACTCAACACTCGATAGCCCCCTCACAACCTCACTCGATCGCCACTCCTCAACCCTTCCCCTCTACCTCAACTCTCGACTTTGCGCTTTCGTGTTCCTCTGATTATTTCATTTAGTTTAGAATTAGTTTTAATATTTTCCTTTTGGACTTTCAAATTTTAGTTAAAGACTTGTGTTACCTCAATGTCATATTTTGTTATTATTAATTGGTAGATCCAGGGGCTCATAAGACCAACCAGAGACTTACAGCAGAGAGAGCCCCTATCCCTTTACTTATTTTGCTTTGTGCTGATGGCTTATCTTTTTTCATGCAAAAGCAATTGCAGCAGGTTCACTTCATGGTCTTTGGATTAGTAGGGGCACTCCTATAATCTCACATATCTTGTTTGCATATGACTAACTCATTTTCTACAAAGCTAATGTTGAGGAGAGTTCTAACAATTCTAGACACAATAAAACTTTTTGGGAGTATTTATGGGCAATGTCTCAACATAGACAAATCTTCAGTCTTGTTTAGTCGCAATATGACTTCTAGATTCAAGAAAGAGTGCTTAATGTTCTGGGAATGATAATATTCTCTGAAAACTATTACTATATTGGCATGCCGACTCTCCTATCAAAGAATCGTAGGCAAGTTTTTAGTTTCTTAAAAGAAAGAATGTGGTCAAAAATCAAGGGATGAAAGGAGAAGACGCTCTCGCAAGTGGGAATAGGTGTTCTTATAAAATTAGTCCTTCAAGCCATTCTTACTTATGTGATGAGTATATATGGCTGCCTTTGGGGTTGTGTGATGATTTTAGCCAGCTAGCAAGAGGTTTCTAGTGGGGATCAAATGGGAATGGCTCAAACTAACGGAGGAATGGGCTTCCACGACTTTAAAGCCTTCAAAGATGTCTTACTAGCCAAACAGAGATGGATAATTCTTACCAATAACTTCTCTTTTTGTGCTCGAATCTTGAGAGCCTGATATTTTCCTAGGGGCTCATTTTAAGAAGCTAATAGGGGTTCCAACCCTTCATATGTTTGGTCTAGTATTTTAAGTGCTAGAGATACTTTAACCAAAGGCCTCCGATGTAGGATTGGAAATAGTGATTCAATACGTGTGGGAAGAGATCCTTGCCGACAATCAGCATGCATCCTATCTATACGTTCACTCAGAGGAACTTATTCCTCTATAGCTAATACAATATGGTTTGCTCCTACCGAGGGTGTTATTAAGGTGAATGTTTATGCCTTATGAATAGATGGAAACCTACAAGCTAGAATAAAATTTGTAGGTAGGAATCACATTGGTGGAGCCCTTTTTTTCTGCTTTTAAACCAATTAGAGCTAGTAATTGTATAGAGGCAAAAGCTCAGACATTTTTTTTTGGAATTCAACTAGCTATACGAATTGGAGTTGATAGAGTTATCATGGAAGGAGACACCCGAAATCTGGTTAATGCAATCACCCAAGGGAAAGAATTTTTGGCTCCGCGTGGCCTGATTATAGATGAGATTCAAAGGGTGGGAGAGATGTTCAACTACCTTTTTTGCCATGTTAAAAGACCAAGGAACATGATAGCAAATTACCATGCCTTATTAGGGAGATTGTCAAATTCCATGGTGATCATGCAAAATTCTATCCCACATCTTGTAATGCCTACTTATGTAGCAAATGCTCTATACCTGCTAAATCTTAATGTCATTGATATTCTCTCAAAAAAAGGCATTGTAGAAGGTTTTGTTTTACATAAAAGTATAGTACATTTTGTTGTTCGTTGTCATATTTTTGTACTTTCTAGCAGCATATTTTTGATTTATTCATTTAGAAGTGTTACCCTCATAGTGGTCATAACTATTTACTATTCATGCTTCCTGTAGTGAACAAAAATTGTACACCACCTGACCAAATGATGTAACAATTCACGCAAGTGTATAAGAATCTATAAATAGCGCAATGTATGCAACTACGAGGTCGATCCCATAGAGACTAGTCTAATGTAATTTATGTACCTAACGTGATATATGGTTGAGAATTGGTTGAAAGTAGAGGAATGATTATGTAAAGAAAACAAGCAAGCAAAGGCATAAAATTCATATTTTTATGTTATCAATATGATAATGATATTAGGGCAATAATTTCATCTAGCAATCCTATCACAAGCATTCAATTAACAAACACACAATTATGATTCCAATTCAAGGGTTGATTCTTTCTTAAGTATGTTGGTTCATTTGTTCGCGGTGCCAACAAATATCATTAAACAATGGATTAATCTTATTCATTCGCAGTCGTTAACCCAAAGCTAATAACTCATTACAATTTAAAGAACTATAACAACCAATCAATTTCCTAAACTGTGTTCTCAGCATTCGACAATTGATTTCCTTGATTTGAGTTCCACTAAGAAACGGGGATTATGTTCGTTTCTAGATGAGCCTAATTGCATACCCAATTGGTGATCAAGCAATCAAATAAATAATACACTATAAGCATGGAAATTAAAGATAAGACTTATTGAAAAAAACCAAGCACATGTCAAATTGAGATACTTGTAATATTCATGCTAGGCTGCATCAAACCCTAGCAATTGAGTTTAGTTACAACCCATCATCCAAGAAATAAAAAAAATCTAAAATAAGACTACATAGAAGAGAGATCACAAAACCCCCTTGAGATTGATGAAATTGAAGTTGAGAAGTAAGCCTTGATTCCTTGAACCCTTGCAAAAGTATCGAGAGAATGAAGGAAGTTTGTTGCCCAAAAACCTAGATGAAATTATGTCCCAACTAATTTCATGGTCTCCCTATTTATATCTTGGGGTTAGGAAACTAGGAAACCTAAAAAATATCAAAACTGCACTGGTCAGTGTCGAGGTCCGCTCAAGCGGTCTCGAGCGCTTGAGCAGCCCAAAATCTTCATTCTGTTCCACAGGCTAGTTCTAGCCCACTCGAGCGATAGTGGGCACTCAAGTGGCTAGAAATTGGGTTTCTGTTCCAGTGGTCTTATGGCCTTACACTTGTGCGCTCGAGTGCCCTCTAGCACTTGAGTGGTGATAGCAATTTTCGATCGCTTAAAATAAGCAAACAAAAATCACAAATTAAAATACTCGCTAGCGCACAAGACCGTAGTAGAATAGGTTATGCAAGAACGAGGTCGAACCACAATGATTGGATAAATAGTACGATTAACTACTATACTAAACTTAGCAAAAGAAACAATTCTTGAGAGATGGTTGATTGTAGATAGCAAGCAATGAAATCAAAGTAACGAAGTAAACAAAACACAAAATTGTGGATTTTGATTGTGAAAGCAAATTTATGAAAGCACTAGGACAATGAATTCGTCTTAATAATCCTCTATAGTTGTTGATTACCTCACCTTTAATCCACTCAATCGATGTTGTTGGCGAATCCACTAAGGCGTGAATTACCTATGGTATCTAGGCTAATTTGTTTATCTTAACATGCAATTTGGTTATGGTATCTAACTCAAATATGAACATGAAAGATGTCCTTAAGTGCAGGAATTCATTAACATGCCATGTAGACCCTAGGAGTATGGTATCTACCCGAGGTGTTCCCAATTCCTAATCACAAGAAGTTGGCCCCAAACCCCGTATGGTATCTATGTGAGCTTGCATCAAATTACTTAATTGAAAACCTAGTTGGTGGCCAATCATCCAAGCAATCAAACAAGTATATAGTACAGTGATTAGAAATCCAACATCGAAAGAGCAATCAAAGATAAGAACAATAAACAAACTAAAGAATCATATTAAGATTTCATCACGCCCTAGCGAAAGCATTTAGTTACACATAGTCATGAATGAATACCACAAGAAAAGTTGGAGAACACCCTAGAAAAATCGACTAAATGTCTGAGTGTTGAACATCTATGAGAATCTATTAAGTCCTCCTTTTATAACCTCTTTCAAACCCTAAGCTTCCTCTAAAACAAATACTAAAACTCCAAGGAAACCTCACGGCAACCCCTGGTTTCCAAAACAATAAACCCAATAAAAAGGAAAGACGTTGACTTCTTCTTTGATTAGGAAACTGGATTGCTGGATGTCTCGAACGTTTTTCCCATGTTCCACTATTCAGAAAAATCTCTAAAAATATGTAAATTGAAGCTTGATGTCTTAGCTTTCCAGGGCTATCTTACATGTCTCTAGAAATATTATGTGGAATCATCTAGAACCACTTCTTCAGAGATAGCGCAGTTCTGCCAAGATCATATTTTAGGTCAACTTGTCTTCAAAATCTGGGTCAATTGGCTTCACCGAAAATTCCCAAAATATTCTCCAACATTCTTCAAGGTATTAGCTTCATTCTAAAATTGACGGTTCATCAAAATACTCAAAATCGACCATGTTCCATCAAAAACCATCCAAGTGCTCTAGAAAACTGAAAATGAGGAAAACAAAGTAATAAGTCCTTTTTTAAAACCAATCCTATTACAAAAACCAAGTTTAGAAAGTACTAAAATGAGAGAATATATGAGCTTATCAAGCGGCTTTCTGATGCTCTGATGACACAATTTCATCCGATTTTCACCTCTTTTCCCACCACATCTTCGCGCCAACTCTCCTACAACTAAACACAAGGAAATTAAATAGTATCAACTCAATTCTATCAAAAAATTACCGAGAACATTAAAGAAACACTCACAAAAGTGTGATAATATATATATATATATACACATCACCAAACACTCCCCTATGCTACTAAGGGTTGTTTGGCTAGTTGTTCTCCATGATTCGGCTGCCCTGACCTTGAAAAACAAAGACGATCAATGAGTTTGACAACCGTGGATCAATCGTAAATACTCTAACGCTCAAGTAAGTCTTCAAGATTATTACCAACCTTAATAATCACAAAATAGAGCTTAAATTTTCCTTTGAGTGTCTTTCATCTTTTTATAGTGAGTGAATTTGATACTCGTCCGCCTAGTCTAGCGTATCAATTGGGATCTCCAAATTAGTTGCCTGATTTGAAAGTCGATCATGTCTGAATTTTATGGGATAATTAATTATGGCATGGTCAACGTGTTGACATTGCCAATTGGGTCTTGACAGATGTCCTTCATGAATTGTTCCCTCACACTTCCTATCGGCTATCACTGTAAGTTATTTGATGAAGACTTTCCGCATACCCCACTCTGGCACGGGTCGTTACAGATAGCATCAATGTACCACTTCATTAGTAAATCTTACTTTCAACGCATGTGCATCAGTAGAGCAATTTGATAGTTTTATTAGTAGCATGCCAACTAGATTTGGCAATGTTCGTCAGCATGTGACATGGAAAGTATATTATTGATTATTTTTTGGATAAAAATACCTCTATTTTTTTAAAAATTACGGTCCAATTCTTGTTCCACGCATGCTGAATCATCTAATGACATCATTGTTTTTTTTATTTTTTAAGATGAAATTATAAATATTTTACCTCTCAAAATAAATGTTAGATTTTGAAAAAAAGTACATATCTGAAATCAACGCATAAAGTTCTTTCAAACAAGACTCATTGTCAATATTTTTATCTGGTCATCTTTTTGAAAACACTGGGATTACACTATATTCAAAAAATAATAGAATTTGTTAAAACATCAAAATTAGACTATAAAAATGTTAAATATAGACAAACAGCTCGTTTGGGGGACAATTTATGGTTCTTTGACCATATATTGTTAAGCAACACCAAACGGTCATTTTCGGACCCAAATATCGAGATAATTTCATGATAATAATATGACACTTCTCAAATTGTTCAACATGGGACCATTTTAAGACAATTTTGGTTCACATTCACTTTTATTCCTCATTCCACCCTTCCTTATTAATGATATTCCAAAACTATCCCAGCTCCTTCTTCTTTTGCAATCTACGCCAGCTCGTTATTCTTCTACCACGGCTGCCATTGGGCTTTCACTTTCACCATCATGCCTTCGTCATCCATGCTTTCCAGTTTCTCTCACAAAATTTTTTTAAAAAAAAATACCAGAGACATGGCTTTCAAAGAGTGAGAACATGTTATTTTTATTTTATTAATTAAAAATTATTTGTTATTTATTTTACTATTTTATTTTAATTTGTACAAGTTAAAAGTATAATACCCCTACACGTAATTTGCCACAACAATTCTAACACCATATATGCTACATGCAAAAGTACAACCAAACACTATCAACATTTCAATAATAATATATGTTACCATTTATTATTTACAATATATGCTACCAAATTGTCTACCGGCAAAATTGTCTACCAAATAGACCCTAAATTCACATTCCAAAAAAGTGTAAACCATTGTTTTATGTATTCTTACTAAATTCTATTGTTTTTAAAAACAATGGAATTACAAGTATAACATAAGAAATGTAATTGTTTTATTTATAAACATATAAAATAATGTAATTGCATACAAAAACAATGGAATTACAGTCTTAATGATACAATTATAAACAAAAACAAATGAATTACGATTGTAATACAAAAAATAATGAAATCACTATTTGAAATACAAAAGGCAATGGATTTATTGTCTAAAATTTCAAAAATAATGCAATTTCATATCATTTTAGAATTATATTATGGTACAAAAACAATGAAATTACTATCTGTAATACAAAAATAATAGAATTACATCTAATAACTATGAAATTTTTGTATGAAATATACAAAAATAATTAAATTACATCAAAAATCACGTTGATGTAACCTCCATCTTTCAACCTTACTCAAATATTTGTTTCAATCCCATTACCATATCACAACTTTCACCTTACATCACCATTGTAGCCCATTATCTAAAGTCATGCCATGGTACCTAATGATGGCGTCACACTATCACTATCATTTTCTCCACGTCCCCTGCCACAACCTTCATCATAACGAAAATGATAAATATTTCAGTAATAATCATCCCAAAAACATTCTAGTAGTATGTGTCACTCATTTATTGGGTGTGATATTCAAGGGACTCCTTGCTATAATGTCACCACATCCAATGAATAATTGTCACACAATGTTGCCATGCTTTTGGGATGGTTATCACTGGGATTCCTAGCATTGTTGGTACCATAATCACCGTGCATCATCACATCATAAATAAGATTAAAATTATTGAAGTTCAAACCAACCTAAGCAAAACTAAACAGACCCATTAATTCTTCTCACCTATTAAAGAATGGGTCCTCTTAAAAATTCAAAAAATCCAATCAAAATCATACAACATCTCTAGAAGCGAGACTCCAAACCCATAATGACATGTTTGCTAGAAACCCAAACAAGACTCCAACCCCATGTGAGACTCCGGTGGCCAATTTCCATGTGAGACTCTAAAGACAAGTCCACTCTTGTCAACCAAATCTAGAGGGGGTAATGAATAGAAGAAATTGGAGAAGCTTCAGACTGAGTAGCGAAATGAAGGAAGATTTTCAGAGCGAAGATATAGTCGTGTGAAATCCTAGATCTAAGATAATGAGGGAAGTTTTTTCTTTTTAAATTTTTTTCACATCAGTAGGCTGACATGGAACAGCTACATAAACTTGACATTGAAGAATTGAGCTTAACACAAGAGAGGGGGTGAATTGTGTCCCCAAATTTCAATAGGAATCCCCTAAATCAACCTTGACAAATTAATCACCAAAGCCCAAGTCACACACAAGTAAGGCCTCTAAGTGATTAACCTAATCAACTTTCAAGCAATGTAATAATATGATACAAAGATAGTAAATGCAAGTAGTAGAAACTCATGGGTTTGACTAAAGCTCAACCTAGGGTGATCAAAACAACTAAACAATATCAATAACTCCAAATGAGAACCAATCGGGTATGAGTAAGTTGACTTAGCAAAACAACTTCAAATCAAACAAAATTCGAACTCTAGCTATGGAAACTTGCATGGGCAGATTGGGAGACAGTTTGAGTCAACAAGCTAAATCAATCAAAACACTTAAACTAATGGTTTAGAGTAATCTCCACTAATGTAAATAGTAAATCTCCCACAAATGCTCAACCTACAAGGGCAAAAAATTAATTTCAATTTAAGGTCTTTCAAGACCTAAAATTGATTTTGAAAGCAATTAAACAAGTAGGCAAGTAAGAGACAAGAAACAAGAATAACAATTAAGAAATCGACACAATGATTTAGAGTGGTATGTAGACCCTTCTCCTACATCCACTACCGAGGTTCATCAACCTAGAATTTTTCCAATCTCCACTAAGGTATGGTTTTAAGAACCCTACAAAACTTCTTACACAAGGGTTTCAAAGAACTCCCTCAAACTTCCAAGTACACAATGCCTTCTCAAAGGACTTCTAAATTCTCACAAGCTACCACTAGGGTATTTGGTGTGAAACTCTCACAAATACAACAAACTACCTCACGGGCATGATAGAGTTTAAAGAGCAAGAGGTGTTTGGAAGATTCAACAAGATTAGAGCCCTAAAGATTGAGGAACTTCATACTTTACACTAAGAAAATGGATGGTGAATTCCTTAAAGAGTGTGGCTTGGGTGAGGCTATAAAATCAGTATCAAATGATGGCTTGAAGCACGGATAGATGCTTGAATCGCAATGACAAAGTTAGCTTGAATTCTTGATGAAGATGAAGGCAAGTTTTCTCAATAGTCTCATATTAGAGCAACCGTCACGATACCTCAATTGGTCGTCGGCGCAGCAGTCGTAGGGATACCTCATCTGGCCGTCAGGATAGAAAGCGTCTGAACAAAAGTGCACAAAATCAAGTTAGAGAGAAATCCATCCGAACACCTCTACAAATCATCTAGATAGATTTTCGCGAACTGTAATTTTAGAATAGATTTTTTATTTTGGTTTTTGAGAATTTTCATTTGTAACCAATGGGAATCATTTTTGTAAGGATATAAATATTTTTCACTATAGGAAAGGGGAAAAAAAACCTTAATCTAAGGGTTCTTCCTTCATACACTCCATTAGCTGGATTTGGGGGCTCCGTAATTTCCTAGAGTCTAAAATTCATATCCAATAGTGAAGAAAAAATCATACAAATTTTTAAAATGAAAAAACAAAAATGTGGTGTGATGTGGCACATCTCTCAATCCATTGGATTTCAATTGTAGACTCTACAATTTGAAACTAATTGCGGAGCCCCCTAATCCCCATTTGCTATCATAGTGTAGTTTTAGATAGTTTCTCTCTCTAAATTTCTTTATTTTTCTTAGTTTCACTTTTGTGTAAACACATTTTTAGATGATAATAAATTAAATGTTTATCATCAATTTCATGAGTGGCTAGTTGTCTTCTCTAGTTTCTAAACCCAAAAGGTGGATGCAATTTTCGATTGCTCAAGGTATGTGTATAGAATTGTAATTTCGATTTCTCTCTTGTAATTATGTGATAGTAATGTGTTGGGTATATGAATGGATATGTTATTATTGTGTTTTCTTTATTCGAAGTGTGAATTGGGTTCGATGACTCGGCTAGCCCCATGGGAGAATATTAATTCATAAAACTTGGTATGTTGTGTGCTAAGTATTCATTGTGAATCTAGGAATCCAATTTAGTATGCCAGAATTTTAGTCTTGAATGATTAAGCATGATTTCCCCAATTCTTTCAGTTAATTGCATTGCCATTAATTATGTGTATTGATCATTTTATTTTGTGGAATTCATTGAATGGTCATGGTAGAGTTATGATTAATTGATATTTGAGTGTGAAACTAGGGTGCTAGTAAAGCCGAGCCCCAAGGGAAAATATTATTCCATAAATCGTAGACCAAGAGGCCAGATGGCCTTGATGTTTTAATTAAAGTCTTTATGCTCATTTTTCATTGCATATGCATAATTGATGGTATCACACAATTTCATTGTATATGATTGTGTATGTTTGCAATAATACCTTGACTATGAGAATTGACCATCCGCCTTGATGGATTAGAGGCTAAAACTTTTACTTAATTGTTTTCTTTATTCTTGTTTTGGTTTAATACTTATTCACATGCTTATTGAGCTTTTGGTCCTTTTACTTTTCTTGCATCTTATTCATTATTCTTTACATTTAACTCTTTAGTTAGTGGTTTGCATTTTATCCACTCCAAATTTACATTTAGCTTCCTTGTCGTTCGACTCCAGACTCCTGAATTTTATTACTTTCCAACTACCCTACACTTAGGGTAACACTTAGGGTAAATACATACGCACTATTTGGTGTCAGTCAATATCGGTCCACATTTAATCCATGCATATAAAGAGTTTTCCTGAACAATGTAACGCAATATGATATAACCGGGTATCATCTTGCACAAAGCTAATCCAGGTCTGAATTCTCACTTAATCCACTGAATATGCAGCTGCTTGTTCCATTCACCTCAATCAATTAACCCTAGTGGAAAGTTGATGAACTAGGCTTTTCTTGGTTTCCTAGAGCTCCAAGCTCATTACTGAAAACCGAATCTTGATCACTGTCCAAAACTGAATCTATGATGTTATATGATGATCATGATGATTAACCTACAAAGAAATTGGAGGTAGAACTCCCCAATTATATGTAAGCTCAAAGAGTTTCACATAAGATCACTTAGGTTAATCATGTAAAATTCAGATTCAATAAATTACAAAACTTGTATGATAAATTATTTTATACATAATGTGATGTGCATACGAAGTTTCAAGTCATTTGGACAAGGTTTGATAACTTAAATGAAGCAAGTAGGTCAATATATTCAAAACCGATAAAATGTGTAGCCTAGTGCTCACTATGCAGTCCCTATGTGCAATGGTCGAAATTTATCATCACTCAAAGGAAAGATCATGATGAATATGATGCACATACCAAATTTCATGTCAATTGATTCACAAATGAATGAGTTATGGCCTAACCAAGTTGACTACTCAAATAGAGCATAATATGGACTAGTAAGCTAGGGCATAAAAATTCTCAGCACAAATGACAAAATCTCTCTAACCATACCGAGTCAAATATGTTCATAATGATAAAACTAAGGTGTATACAAAATTTCATGTCAATCGGGGTAGTTTATTTGGTTCATCACGTTCATGACAGAAAACATATACACAAAACTAAAGTTTTATGCAAAAACCTAGTTTTGACAGAATTTACATATATGACCAAATCTGAATGTAATGTACTTAATTTCAATCGATTCTTGTTCTAGATCATATATTAGACTCTCATGGAAGTATAATTCAAGTTTCAAGTCATTTGGACGTAAGTTGGTAAATCATAGTCAACCAAGTTTAAACACTAACTTAGTCAATATATATTCATTTTCTAAACTGAATTTTCAGCACCATATTCAAGTATATACTAGTGCTAAATTCACTTGGAAATAGGCATAAGCTTCACTTTAGCATAAGTAATCACATATTTCAAGCGGCATAGCATATTCATTCAAATTCAATTCTCATAAAATCAAAGAGTACACAAAAGTGTCAATATCATCAACAAAAATTTTAATATCATTAAAATTAAAAATGTTGAACCGCCTGTCTAACAGAGATGGGTCGGGATGCTTAGAGTTGGAAACATATAGAATTTTTCGTAGTTCTATTAGAAATGATATGTACGGAAAACTATTACCTATGATTGCATCGGGAATTTTGTCCACATATAAATATGTAATGCTATAAAATTGCTTTGCATTCAAACTCAATTATTTTCCAACCATGTAGAGGGAGAGGCAGTTTTTTTTTTTAAGAAGGATATAAGCCTCAACAATTCATTGAATGATAGCAAAGTTACACATAGCACCGCGATAGTTGCTTAAGAAATTATAAACCAATGCCAAGAAAAGGACTAAAGAAAGACAAATAAACAAACACCGGACAACACCGGGATGACTAACAATGTTCAGGGATGGACGCAAACAAACTAAACAACAAACATAAAATAAACACAACACACATGAACTGGGTCTAGGTTCTTGATTTCCCCTTCATCAAAAAAGATCGATCTCCACCAGATCTAGAACTCCCTATGAAGAACTGATGTGATGAAGAATTCACGACAATGGATGAGAAGATCAAGATTTCACCTTCATGGCGACGATGTGGTGAAGAAATCTTGAAACATTCTTTATTCAACACAAAATTAGAAAGAAAACAATATATCCATATCCATGCCAGAGGAGGAGAAGGAAAGGCAGGAGACTCGTTGGTCGTGGCCATACTCCTCCCCTTTCCTTGAAAAATAGCTTCCGAAGTTGAGAGAGTTTTGAGATAGAAAAAACCTGGGGAAGAAGTTGATTGCTTAGTAGAGGTAGTTTAATTTACTTAACCTGAAACGAATTGTTTTAGTAAAATTATGGAAAATCAAAAGCGCACAAAAATTCAATTCTACATACAAAAGTAAAACTGGCAACTTTTGGTCAAATAATTGCACTTTTAACATCCAATCACCATAAATACAATGGACCTTTTTTCCCCTTAACATATTCTTATAAATTATAATGACTCTAATCTAAATCCTAAATCATGAACTACCTAGGCTTCATACAAACACCAAAGCCAATTATGAAAGCAAAAAAAAAAATCTTTATAGAAAGCAGAAAAAAGAATCTTGCAATTACTTGTACTAAAAAAAATCATAAAAATGAATTAAGATAAGAGATTGACGCATTGCACAAGCACAAGAAAACTACATTAATCCTTGTATCCATCTTGTGCTAATTTTGTTAAGGATAATGTCTAAGACCCCAAAAAAGTAACCCCAAAAGATCTCCATTTAATATGGAGTGTTGAATGTGAAGTGAATCCTACATATGTGCTTTTAATTAATAGCTATTTTAATGCTACATAAATTTGAGGAATTTTTGGGATCATATTTTAAGAGTCTCTAGCATTGTCCTTTGGCTAACAACTGCTCTATCAAGTGAAGCCAAAACCTCAAACTCAAGTTGCTAATAATTCCCAAACGAACAAGTTATTAAGTAAACAATACTTGTATATTATATAGGTACTGAAAATTCATCTAAAAAACTGTTTTCCGCCTTATTAAAGAATCCTGAATCCCTCAAAAAAAAAATTATGTAACCAAAAAAAAAAAAAGTGCCCGGAAAGGTCTAATGAAAATTGTACAAGAAAACATGATACTGTTGAAGTTCATGGAGGCGGAAAACACATGGGTGACTTGCTTGCTTGCTTGCCCTACTTGTGGGGGTTTATATGTGGGTAGAGTCCCAATATGTGCTCCGGCATGAAGTCGTGCCGTGTCAAGGTTCCAACTATAGAGGGCCTCTGCAGAATATAAAAAAAAAAAAAATTAAGAAAAAAAATGATTAATAATAACTAATACTCCGGTATTATAGTATATTGGTGAAAATTAGACATTCTTAGAGTAACTGTTAACAATGAAAGAATTCACATAAAAAAATTGTAGGCAGACCATTTCCTTTTCACGGAAAATAAAAGGGATTGGTGGGCAGTTTAGAGATGAAAAGAAATTCGAATTAAAAGAATGGGCCCCGGTGTGTGCATGTTTATATATATATATATATATATATTTTTTTTTTTTTTTGAGAGGGAGAGAGTCTTACCCCAGGAGTTTTCGGCACCACACACAAGTGCCTAAGGCCAAGTTGTCGAAAGAGTACAGCAGCTTTGGCTAGAGACATGGATTCGACTACAGTGTATGGAGATGTGTTGGTAATGGGATGAAGATCGACATACATTTCCATCTCCTCCTCGGTAATGTCCAAATCCTCGAGCTTGGGCCCCTTGCCCGAGCCCGGCTTTGCAAAATCATGTGCCTTGAAGATCGTCATTATTGTTGATCCAGTCATATTTCTCTGTTTCGAAAATTTCTTTCCTTTAAGCAACACAAGCAGATGAGACCTCAAAACAAGCCCATACAACTCCTGAGCACTAGAGTATGGTGGCTCATCAATCACAGGGAACCCATTGTGCCTTGTATTCTTCAAAGTATGATATATATTTCCCACTTTTTCAACCCCAGAAAACGTAACTAATGGACCAGAAACGACGTCACTTGCAACCAAGTGCCTCATGTATGGCTCTGCATGTGCTTCCAAATAAGGTAAACCTTTCATCTTCACAATTTGATCATAGACACCTTTGTTGAAACAGTCTGCTACAGTTTTGGAAATTAGGAGAACCAGCATTACCAATGGGAGCATCAATAGGTCATTTGTGAGCTCCAGAAGTATGACGCACAGAGACACCGTCATCCTCATGGTGCCACCAAGGAAGGAGGCAGCTCCGAGAAGAGCAAACAGACCCACATCAAGTTCAGAAAGAGAACCAAGGAAGCTCCCGACGAGACGTCCATAAGAAGCTCCCGCAAGTATGACAGGGATAAATAGCCCAGAGGGGATGGCTATGCCATAAGTTATAATACCAAGAACATACATAGCAGCAAAGAAAACAAAAAGGGAAGAGAGCAGGAATCTCTTTTCAGTTCCAGAGGTTAATAGATTGCGGATAGCATCATCGTTGGTGTTAAAGAAAAGAGAAGCAAGATCATTGTAGTGGTTGGGCGGGCACTGAAAATTCTTGTAGTTTCCAGAGCGACCCACAGTGGGGCATTGGTCCTGAAGGTGAGGAGGACAAGGAATACAAGGGGAGAGCCATGGAAGGCCATAGGTGCAACAAGAGGTCAAAAGGGAAATGATGATGACAAGCAAGACTTTAAATGAAGGACCCTTCCTGCAATCATTATCAAGAATCGGCTAAAGATAGATAAAACCATATTCTATATATCAAATGAAAAGGCAGAATACCAAAAATAAATAAATAAAACCAAAGCACTGATGGAAGGTGAGATTTGTCAGATTTGAAGTTTTCAGACTTATGCAGCCTGAGTTTATACAGTAATTTTGAACTAATAAAGAGAACAAAAGGAATTATTCAAGATAACGTAAGACATAATTAGATGTGTACATATATATAGGTTTATTGAAATATCAATTACATACTAATTAGTAAATAAAAATTGTTAAAGCATAAATTATAAAAAAGAAGTAGACGTACATGAGTTATACATTACATAAATAAAATATTTTTTTAAAAAACTAAATTTTTTTTTGAGGTGATATTCACAATTTTAGGAAGTTATTGGATGAGGCATTAAAATATTTTGTTTGTATGCCATTTAGACACCTGGATATAACTGAAAATTTAAAATTCTAAAGTGAATAAGTGTTCAGAGGAAAAGCATTAAAGCAAAAATAGCATCAGTGCTGCGATTATCATCGAAAGCAAGATATTTTTCAGGACATACTCATTAATGATGCTGTAAGTTCGAAGAACCTTGTCCACAAGATAATTGTAAAAACTTCCCAAAAGGCCTCCAAGGACTCCAAGGAATATAACTGCCAATAGATCTTGGGTGCTGTACATGGCTTTTGCTGAATTGACATCAAACATGATCAAACCTCCTTGTCCAAATAGCCCGCATTTTCCACTCCGGCAAAATTCTATGAAGCCTCTCAAGACCACAGCCACAACAGCTGTCGTAAAAAATGTCCTCCAAAGGAGAGCACTCCGCCACCTAAATTATTTTAATGAAAACATAATATGTAAAGAAGGGATCAAAATCTTGAATTTCTCAACAGAAGCAATATAGAAAGCTGACCAAATCCACACCGGAAATGCTGTTTATACTGTCTTCTGAATGCTAGAAAAAAGTTATCTCAGGTTATTTGATTTAGAGACTGACAAAGGGCTCACAGGTAGTACCTGACTACCTGTACTCTAAGAAAGTTCAAACTGTCATTCCTGTCTTCCTTGTTCTCTCTATTTTCATACTCCAATGTACTATTTCAGACGCCAGAGTACATAGCAATTTTCACATTAAACTAATGCAGGAGGTATACAACAATTCAAGCACTGACAATAGTTTGATTTTGTATGTCTATTCTACTCTTATGCACAGTTCTGCAATATTCGTCACACTATTTCATTTTTCTGGGTTGGGGGGATTGGTTATCATTGAAAATATAGCAGCTGCACATCCACAATTAGAGGACTAGAAAACAGAGGTAAAAAGTTGACAGAGATACCATGAAGCCACTTCTTCGAGGGCAAAGAGGACACCACCCACCGGTGCACGAAAAGCAGCTGCTACACCAGCAGCAGCACCACAGGTGATCAAATCCCTCCTGTCCCGATCATTTTTGAAGTATCTAAGCCATTTCCAAGTTAAATGGTATTTCCGAGACCCACCCTGTCCAAGCAAATTAGCTATGCAAGCACCAGTATGTACCATTGGTCCTTCCTTACCCACAACAAATCCAGCAGCAACACCAAAAATGGAACCAAAGATCTGCACAATTTAAATTATGAATCAATGTAAATTTATTTAAAATTAAGCTCTATCCTGTAGTTGGGAAATTGATAACAAATGAGATACTGTAGGAAATAGACTATTAATTCCATTGTAAGACTTCAAATAATAAAAAGAAAGCTACATCATTTTTCATAGTTCTCTTCCATCGGAGGGGTAATACAAGAAAAGGTTTTCCAGCACAACAAAAAAACTGATCAAGATACAGAAAGGATTCACCCAATATGTCAGCAATTAGTCTGGCAGCAAAATTGAATAACTGAAGTAACGGGCTGCTGAAATTCAAATGATGAACAACACATAGCTAGTTTCTGCTTCCACTGAGTGGTTGATTCTGACAACAAAACATAATCACAACAATGCTATGAAGCCGACTAGTTAATGTTCATAACCAGAATATTAAACTAATTTTGAGAACCAGCTGAATGCAATTCAACTGCCATCCAGCCTTATAACCGTGTACCTATGAATAAGATATGTCTGTAGCTTAGATAGCTGACACAGGAGAAATCGAATAGAAGTGACTGTTTTCCAACTCATATGATTCTTCTTTTCCGAATGACTAACTCATATTATTCTTATGATAGGGAATAACTGAGTAGAATTGTTGCTCACGGGACCAATGTGTTACATGGTTTGTAAAGCTTTTTTAACCCCATGTGATGTTATTTCTCGTACAAATTGCCTACCCATCCACAATCCTTTAAGTATCACCCCTGGTAACTCCCTTTCTGAATAATAAAATAGCATCAACATTCTCAACCCCTAGTTAGTAATCACAGAAATTTCACTCACCAGATATTTTCCCAGTGAGCTAGAAGTTCATCTCTCTTCAAGAAAGAAGCTAAATGCTATAAACTGCTCAAGATGCACATCAAGTTTTCTGTCTATATCCAATGGACAATACTAATGAATTAATTCTTTAAGTAGTGCATGCATGGATGTTGCCTCCATGCGTGAGTGTGTGTCCATGTATGTGTTTGTGAGAGAGAGAGAGAAAGAGAGAGAGACAGATTGCTAATCGATGACTTGCCTTCACAAAAAGGGTACCTGGAGCCAGAATAGAATGGGCATCAATACCATTGAGGTATGCTTTCACCTCAGGTATGCCAGAGCCTGCTGCTGCAGGAGCAATATAAGCACAAAGTGCTGCAGCAGCAATTGCCAAAGCCACGTTGCAACCAGCAAAAGATAGAAAAGCAAAATAATATCTGCACTGGAGTAAAAATCATTCATAGTTACTCAATCGTATCAAGAGATTGGAAGTAAGAAAAGCTTAAAAAATATATAAAAGTTATTTCAGGAAAAAATAAATTAAATTTCAGTTGCGCAGCAGGACAATCATAATGATCTAGCAAAAACTTGGAAATTAAAGAGCAGAAATTCCAAGAACAAATACTTTTCGAGTGAAACACTAGGAAGTTGATAGGAGTCAGCTGGGTTAGTAATAGCGATTTACTTGCAAAACTGATTGCCTGAAGCTGGTATAGCAATGCTGGGAAAAGGAAAATCTGGTAGAGAACCTTCATGATTACTAATTGGCTGGTTTTGCAAGAAAGAAACAACACTTTTTTGAGAAAAAATCTGAGTTGCACCAGTTCATGGAAAATTGGCTATCTACAGTCAAGTTTTGGGTATTTAGATACTTCAACAATTTCTTTGAGTCTATCAACTTAGATGATACTTAGTTCTCTTGTCGTTTAGCCTTGCTATTTTTTATTATTTTTTCCATTTTGTTGATTTGTACTACTTTCCTTAGTGCCCATTAATAAAGTTTCAAAAAGAAACATTAATTTAACCTTGAATTACCTTTTAGCTACAGAAATCAATTATCGTAATTCAGTAGAATGAATTATCTAAATATACATGCAGTGTACATGTGCTTGCATGTATTTCTTTTTGTAAGTCTGTACATATATATAAAAAATAAAAAAAGATGCAGCACGATATAAAATTGGAGAACCACAAACTTGCATAGGTAAGTTCTGTAAGAGATACATTACCAATACACTATGACTTTCTGTAACATGTGCAGCTATGCTCCAAGGGGGAACAACAAAAGAACTATTATTGAAATTGGCAAATATTTTGGTTTAAGAACCATATTGTGTTTCTTTTTTTAAAAAGAAATATGTGGCTCTGATGCAAGCAAATAAGCTGGCTTCAATTGAATGACTATTTGATAGGGATACAAAGGGAAAACAATGATGTGATGAATGGCTTTGAGCAATCATAAATTTAGATATAATACTCCTACCAAGCACTTGCGCCATTCTATACTGAACAGTATTACTTCCTCACCAAGATGAGATAACTTTGTAAAAGTAATGTGCACTTAAAAAAATATTTGAAAGTCAATCAGCTAGGGGCATATAAGAGAACAATGGACCAAAATAACACATCTACAAAAGATACATAGCATTTCAAGTCCAAAAGGTATAGAATCCATCACAGATTAAATAATATATGCTTAAAATAGGCACTTAAATGTAACTGAATATAAATATCCTACCAAGGAATTATTTTCTGAACAGAAAAAAGAATTTTATGGCCTATGAATTACAGTTATATTAGAATATTATACCTAAGAAATACAGAAAAAATGACCTGATAAGGACCCCTCCATACCAATGTTTCATGGGCTCTAGAGAGTCCAGATCCAAACCCCACCCTAACAGTCCAATAGGCCCAGCCAGTCCATAGGTGCACGCCCCGCATCCATGGGTGCGTGCACCTATGGACTGGCTGTAGTCCAATGGGCCTCCACAATACATGTTTCATGGGCTCTAGAGAGTCCAGGTCCAAACCCCACCCTAACAGTCCAATAGGCCCAGCCAGTCCATAGGTGCACGCCCCGCATCCATGGGTGCGTGCACCTATGGGCTGGCTGTAGTCCAATGGGCCTCCATAATACCAATGTTTCACGGGCTCTTGTGAAAACCTATCCTCCATACCAGTGTTTCATGGGCTCTGGAGAGTCCAGGTCCAAACCCCCCCACCCTAACAGTCCAATAGGCCCAGCCCGCAACCATGGGTGCGTGCACCCATGGCCTAGCTGTAATCCAATGGGCCTCCACAATACCAATGTTTCATGGGCTCTTGTGAAAACCTATTGGACATGTTAAGGAGTGTCTTTGCCCTCCTTATAAACAACACTTAACTCTCTTATCTTTCCGATGTGGGAGTTTCTATCATGACCTCTTCATAGATCGAAGTAAACATAACCTGAAGTAAACACAACTTAAACAAGATAATGCGGACCACTCAAAAAAAAAGAGGCTCAGATAGGATAAACAAAGACAAAGTCAAATTCAGGCTTACTTTTCCTTAAGCATAAAATTATTGGTGAGCAGAAGTTTGAATCCAGCAATATTCTCAACTGCAAGGTTATTGAAAAAAGCAACAACCCCTGTGGCTAACCCAATGAGGAGTGCAAGAGTCCACTTCAGAACAACGTACTGAAATATCTCGACCTTCCTTCTAGACCTCCAGTCCTGCTTAAAAAGATCATTCTCAACAATCCTAAAAAAAAAAAACAGTGAGACAATTTGAGGCAGATGTCTATAGCTGTTAAGAAGTGCGTTACACGTTAATTCTTTTCTTTTCTTTTTTTCCAATTTTTCTTGTATCGTGTATTAACAGGATGCACAAAACATCTTAATGAATTAACTCATCAAATAAAATCATCTTTGACAAAAAATGCAAGCAAAGTGGTGGCCGAGTAATGGCTTAGGGTTACTTTTGGCTAGATCTTTTCATTTTGAAACTAATCATGATGCACCTTGCAACATGATTTATAAACATTTCATTGAAAATGTAATGATGCTGCAATACTTTACTTCGTATTCAAATGAAATGACTTGATCTCAGGTGATCAACTCCTTGAAACATGATATAATTATGCAATAGACATTGGTTTTGAGTTTTCACGTAATTTATCCAACAATCCTTAGATTTGTTTTCCTTGCACCATTTTCCTAGCTATGAGCCAGAAAGTTTATCAAAATGACTATAAAACAACATAATCTCATCTAACAAAAGGTTCAGTGCAGCACCTCATATCTCCTTCACATATTATTCCAACATCAAAAGCAAAAATCCAACAGAACACCCATTTCAAAAACATAAACAGCATCACAAAATATATCCAGTTCTATCTGATCTTTGAACTTCATCATTTACAGAAACCAAAAGGAACCTCAAAGAGAAAAATGAATAAATCAAAAGCCATAGCAAAATGAAATTGTAAGAACAATACTAAAAATTCCAATTTTGGCCAGAAAAATGGGACATAACACAAAAACTCGACAAAAGATAATTAAGACAAACAAATGCATAAAGCGAGCATTTTCCACTACCATCATTTTCCCAGCACCCCCATATCTAACCGTGCAGAAAATAAAACATGAGATAACAACTGGTAATCCAGGGACCTACTCGTAATCGAGGCTCTCAATGGGGCAAACATTGGCACCAACAATCGCAATCTGCGAGGTGTTGTTGATCCTGCTTTTTAACAACAGTGGCTCCTTAATCATCTGATCAGAGAACTCTGATCCCTTCCTCTCATAGCCAATCATCCCCTCGATCTCTATATCATTCTCTTCTCTCGCATCCATCATAACCAAAAAGTCGACAATCTGCTCTCTTCCTCTAAATCTGTTTTACGACAATTAAATCTCCCCTCCCCTTCTCTCTCAAATATTATTTTCCTTCCAATCTCCAAAAAGTCAACGAAATCCCATCCACTTCTCTTCCTCTCTAAATGGGTAATCACGTTTTTCTTTGTCGTTGAAGCCTTGAAGCTTTTCTTCTATCCCCCTCTCTCTGTGCTTTCTGGGACAGTTGGGTAATGAAAAGATATATATAATTTGTCTTTTTGTTTCATTTTGTTTATTTTATTCTATATATTGTTTATCAAATATGGCACTAACATATTTATCTATTTGTTAAAGTTATGTTACTGCCGTATAGGTTAAGGAAAGCTCAGATACGATAAATAAAAAAGAAGAAGCTCAGACATATAAATTACAATAATTATTTTTATTATTATTTTAGAAAAAGACTATAAAGTAAGGAAAAAACAAACAGTGTGTGAATAACGACGCAAGAGAAACGTGAGATCACAAAAATCACTTTGAAAAGTAGGAAAAGGTCGGCACCGTATTGCCAATTAACTAGTTAAGGGCCTTCCAAAAAAAATTAACTAGTTAAGGAAGACCGATGATAAATAAGTTGTAACCACGTGTCTTCATCTTATGAGTCCATTTTTTGCTAACGAAAAAAACTCTCGTCAGATCGTGAATATTTCGTGGTCGGTTCATTTTATTAAAATTTAGGATAAGGGTTAATAAACCTTTTAGTTAGTGACTGAAAAGTTGATTGTGTTTAGGGGTGTAGTCAGGATTTGAAATGAGGGAGGCACCATGGAGGGTTTCAAAAGTTTTTTGGGCTATATATAGGTCTTCTGTTAATATTTAATTCAGTAAATGTAATTTGATTTGCAATAATATAATCATTTTAATTGAATTATATACATTATTTTATATTACAAAGAAAATAAGTAAAATAAACTAAATTTACAATCATTAATCGTAATAATTGTGGTTACCATATCTATTAAGAATATAAAAATTCCATAAGTAAAAATTATATATTAAGTAATATAAGATATAAGAAATCAATCAATAAATCAATAAATACCATATATAATAACGGAGACCTCACATGGTAAACTCTTAATTCTCATGCTGCCACGTCGGTAGTGGTAGAAGTTTGTCACTTTTAAACATAACTCTTCCTCTCTCCAAGGCAATGCTACCATGTTAGCTTCATTGGATAATCTAAGAGACTTTTTAGTTTATTAAAGAAAAGAAACCAAACCTATATTTTATTAAGTTAAATCAAATGGAAAATATAATCCAAGCTTATAGCCAATTGGAGTGATCTTCTCCTTCTTATGCACATTCAGTGGACTGTTTATTAACAACTGTTTATTTGGTGGGTTCTTTTGTTTGTTTTTCTCTCGAAGACA
This sequence comes from Tripterygium wilfordii, assembly GCF_013401445.1. Taxonomy (NCBI): domain Eukaryota; kingdom Viridiplantae; phylum Streptophyta; class Magnoliopsida; order Celastrales; family Celastraceae; genus Tripterygium; species Tripterygium wilfordii. The sequence continues at coordinate 8,730,403 of NC_052248.1, forward strand.
TTGTGTTTGTACTGTGTGGTGGACTTTGTCTCACCATGTATAAGGTAAATGTGGCTTACTGTTATTTTCAATGGTATTCCAGGAAAATATCCTGGTCTTTCAAAAAAAAAGAGATGGTTGTTCCACACGCATGTACATGTACATGTCCAAAGCTCTTTGATCTAAGCAATTAAACCATTTAAAAGGTACAAAGTAAAGATGACCACATTGAAAACAATCGAAAGCAGAGCAGACCAAGGAAAAGATAAAGTGGGACAGAAAAGTAAAAAGGCCACAAGTGACTACATATGTTTCGTTTCAATTTTTGATGGTTATTTATTAAGATTAACATGAAATAATAACCAACAAAAACATTTACAAATACCCTATTGCCAGTTCATAAAGAACATAATTAATGTTTCCTCACATGAAAACATCCACATATATGCTTTTTCTTGTTGCATTACTGGGAGTTGGCATTCACTTGATCGCCAATCAATAACTGTAAATTTAGTCAGGGAAAGGAACCAAATGCTTATTGAGATATTGTATAGATATAGTTGAATGAAATAAAATGCATAGTCATTATTGTAATCAATAAAAATTTGTTAATAATATATTAAGATGCAAAATATAAGAGAAAAGATAGAGAGCATTATTAACAAAATCACACTTTGTCTTGGCACCAATGTTCCAGCTTGCGTTAATTTTAAATCCCACCACTAAAAAGAGTGTATCATGGGAATTATGTTGTGGGTGATTTTCTGTTCAGATCTTGTAAGGAACTTGGAACTCCACACTCACAAAAGAGAAGAATGACCAACAAGAGGTAACACACTCTTGCAACTGAAACTCAAATAGATGATAACAGGATAAGTGGAAACAAGATTCCACCAGAGGAGGGATTCCCCTTGCGAACAAGAGTCCTTAGTACAATAACGTTAAAGGAAAAACAACAACGCAATTTAGTTCTTCGATGATCAACCCTAAGAAAGAAACAACTACTTACTTATATCAAGCTGTCACATAATTTGGACCCTTCAAAGACAGATCCAACGGCACCAAAAACTCTAGCGAGAAAGGAAATACTGCACAACAACTCAGCCCATAAACAAGAGCACAAATGGACCCCCAAAACCAACACCAAGACGACAAACTTAGACACTGTCATGGGCCGAACCCAGGTTCATGACAAGTCCCTCCCCTTCAAAAGACCATGCCCACTAGGTCAAGATATTTAGACAACAGCTCTGGATAGGGTATCCATATAGCATCTATGGACGTCTACCCCTCCCACCTAATCAGCAACTCAACAGCCGCATGATTCTCGTTTTTGATCAATCTCCTGTCTAGCACTTCTGCTGGCATATGCAACATTTCTCCATCCATAGAAAAAGCCAGTAAATTGGTAGTTACTGAGACAGCCGCACCTAAGTGTTTCTTCAGCGCGTGGAATACCGAGTGTATTTTGGACATGGGTGGCAATTGCAACTTGTAGGCTACAATACCAATTTTCTCCAGAATTCCATAAGGCCCATAATACCTAGGAGCTAACTTGAGATTCCGCCGCTGGACAATCGATATTTATCGATATGGTTGTAGTTTCAAATAAACAAGATCCCCCACCTCAAACTCCACATGTTTCCTCTTCCTGTCAGCAAATTTCTTTTATGAGTTTTGGCTCTTCTTCAACTGATGCTTAAGGGTCAACAATACCTCCTCCCGAGCCTTCAAATGATTGTCTACACTGTCCACTAAGGTAGTTCTTGCAGGAACATAACTTAGAAGGGTGGTGGTGAGATGTCATACACCACTTCAAAAGGAGACAATTGAGTGATAGAATGGTTACTAGTATTATAACAAAACTCCGCCAAGGTCATCCACTTATACCAGCTTTTAGGATCCCCACCCACATAACACCTAAGGTACTGCTCCACACTTTTGTTAACGAACTCAGTTTGACCATCCAATTTTGGGTGATATGCCGTCGACATACATAACTCAGTCCCCTGCAACTTCCAAAGTGTCTTCCAAAACGTGCTTGTAAAGATAGGATCCCTATCCGACACAATCTTCTTTGGTAGACCATGAAGTTTAAACACATGATCAAAATAAACTTGAGCCACCCCCGCCATTGTAAAAGGATGATTGAGAGCCATGAAGTGACCATACTTGGACAATCGGTCCACAACCATCAAATGACTGACCGACCGACCAAAGGAGTGTGGTAAACCCTCAATAAAATCCATACTAACCTATTCCCATATAACTTGAGGAATAGGTAGTGGTTGTAAGAGCCCTGGAGGGTGTGTATTCAAGTACTTGGTCTGTTGACAAATCCCACACTCTTTCACATAATTCTTGATAGTTGTTTTCATCCCCTTCCAAAAGAAATCCCACTTAATTCGATGATAAGTCTTAGAGAAACCCTTATGTCCCGCCATGGGTGAATCATGGACATGGTGGAGCAATAATTTGATCACTTTTGGGTCTTGACCAAGACATATTCTCCTTGTTTTGTAATACACTATTACCTCCCGCAAAGAAAAAATTTTATACTGTGGAGCTCCCGCTGTGAACTCTCCCATAATCTTCCCAATCTTCCCCATCATGAGTATAAGATGCTTTAACTCTATCCAAAAAATCTGTAGTGGGAATTGAAAGAGTCATGAAAGACATAGCAGTTGTAATACCACGACCCGAAAATATCTAAGATTGATTAAATTCAAAAAATAAAATAAATAAATAAAAATTGTAAAAGAAATGGTTAGTTCAAGCATAAGGGCAAAACTATAATTCTAGAAACTTAAAGGACACATTAGTCATTTATTTAAAAAAAAAAAAAAAGAGGAGAGAATCGGCTCCCCTCTCTTTTTCTTCTTTCCTTCTTTTCTTCATTCTTCTTTCTTTTGTGGTTGCTCTCACTTCTTTATACTTTCCACCAACCAACAGCTGCCACCTCCTACTAGCCACTTTTTCGGCTAGTTCTGGTCTCCGGCCAGCCACCATTTCCGGCCAACATTCATTCAAGCCTTTAGTTCATCCATTTAGCTCCAAATCAAGGTATTTAAGTCAAACTTTTTCTACTCTCCTTAGCTGCTGCAAATTGAGTTTTGACACATCAAAATCTTGTTATTTAGGTGCAATTGAAGGAATTTACACTTGGGTAAGATCTCCACAACCTTGTATTTGAATTTTGGGGTTAGATTTGATGAAGATTAATCTTAGGGTTTTATGGGTTTTGTGGGTTTGAGGATAATCTTTGAATATGATGAAATTAGTGATTAAATAGGTTGACTTAGACTTATTTATGATTGTATCTCTAGATTCCATTGTTGATTGGAGTTGCAAGCATGGTTAGGTGAGGTTCAAGAACTTGGAAAGTCTTGGGTTAAGAAAAGGTAAGGATTTCTTGATTTATTGGGTTTGTTTTGTGTTAGTTATGTGAAATTAAAGTTAATGGTATGTTGATTCGATAATGGGCTTACATAATAATAGGTTGATTGTGGCCGGAGAATTCGAGGTTGAGTATTAGTTTTACATAGCTAGATCTTGGAGTACGAGTTAGGGAAATTCCACTCTTCTCATTTCCAATGTCTATATTCCTTCTATTGAGAGCATTTATTTTCCTCATAGGTCATTATTATTCCGTTCTCGCCTTATTTGTGCCTAAGGGAGAACAACCCTATTGCGCTATTACTTTGTTGTATGAAATGAGTGATATTGCTTACCCTACATGTTCAATCTTCTATTGGACATGAGTTATTCTTGAACACGCATCATGTAGTAGTATATATGTAGGATTGTATGTATATATTATTGCATAATCATGTTGGACATGCATTGTAGTTGCACGGTGGATGTTGGGTAAGGATCCGTACATCTTCTAGGTATGGTTGGTGTGAAATGTGGAATGTCGTTGAGCTGTTTAGGGTTCCGATGAGTACGAAAATGTCGGTGGGACAGGTCAGGATTCCATATGTACTTGGTGCACCATACGGTGATGTCGTTGGGTTGTTCAGGGTCCCGTTTAGTATAGGGGTGTCGGTGGGCAAAGTTAGATTCTCGTATGGTGTTGTTATTTACTTGTGTTTTGGTGTACATGATGTTAGATATCATATTGTTGTATTTGTATTTTCTTGATAATTCAGCTCTAATATCGATTATTCATACTCTATTATTTCCTACTTGTCTTTCGCTCACCCTTTTCCTTTTCTTTTCCCCTACAGGTGAGTCTAGTTTTGGTACCAGGGTTACGATCCAGGAGGAGCGTGCGTGACATGGATAGGCCATGGAGAGTAATAGGACCTAGATGGTTGGGTATTATGGTTATGTTATTAGTACTATTTGTAATTGAATTATGGGGTTGAGACTGTTATTTGATACACCTATTCGGTGGATGATTGGACGGTCGGTAGGGTGCTCCATGTGATCGGGACTACGGGGCTGGGTTGTGGACTTCATGTCCTGATGTTGATTATGCTTGTAGGGTTACTCCCTTGCGTTGGTTGCTTTGACTATATATGTCATTGTGTGTGAAGATATGTGATGATATGAATTGTTAGATGGCCTGAGGCCCTGCCTAGGTTTTTGAGAATTTATTTGTGATATCCTGACTCGATTATACACTGTTCATATTACTTTGATGCATTGATCGAGATGGAGTGAACCTCGGAGATTGTGATATAGGATTATGAAAATATTTTTCATAAATGGGGGACTTAAAAAGAAAAGTTTTGGCACAAAAATCACTCTAATCGAATTAAAATTGGATTTATTATGAATTTTTGAAGTTAATTGAACATTTCATTAAGGGGTGTTTTTGAAAGTGAAAGATTATATAAAAGTGGAACAAGAAAAAAAAAATTGCAAAAATACCCTCATCTCACACGACTCCCTCTCTCTCTCCCCTATTTCTCTCTTTATATCACGGGTTACCAACAGTTCAAGCGATTTCGGTGACGGTGACGGTGACGGTCGAGTTGGTACCAAAAGGAGCATACGGACGAGACAAGCAATAGCCAACTTGAATCGGGTTGAATGGAGCTCTGGTTTGGGAGAAATCGTCGATAGAAACTCTAGCCACCGTGAGCTTTTCGTGATCGATCCGGTCGATTTCGACTACGGTTTGGCTTGATTCAGGTACCTATGAGTTTGTCTCTTCGAGCTCTTCAATTTGGTGTATGGCTTGGTCGATTTTGGTGACCAGATTGCCGATGACATCATTGAGTTGGGGTAGGCCGAGTCTGGGCGAGTTGACTTGGTTGACTGGTGTGTTGACTGGTCTGACCATGTTTGACACTGTTTGACCATTGACTTTGACCATTGACCATAGTTGACCAGACTTATTTTAACTGTATTTTCGTATATCATGTTTTTCTATATAGACGGTGATCTCGGTTGACTTTCGGAGTTAGGGGTTTTTCGGGGATGCGTGCTTGGTATTTGCATTTTTATTTTCAGGTAGGGGTTTCCTTGTCTCTTGCGTGTGATTCTAGAGTTTCGGTTTCACGGACTCTTATTATATTGTGGTTCTGTCGGTTTCCAGGGGTGGAAATACGGCCTGTCTGCATATTTTATTTATATTCCCTATTGATTACCATTGTTAGTATGTTTTTAGGAGTGGGGTGATTGGAGGTGGTTGATGTAGACTGTGGGGCTCATATAGGAGCCCAATATATCAGATTATGATGGATAATACAATAGACTGGGTACATATCTGTAGGCCGTCTGAGGTGAGGTGCATTATAGGGGACTCCCTCTAGTGTAGGCTAGGCTATCGGGATATTCGATCCTCATCCAGTTTCGGTGTGGACCTCGACTAGAAGACACCCTATGGAGATTAGGGTGGGTTCGAGGGGGATTATGGATTACTGGAGACCGAAGTTTGTGGTTACGGTGCTATATAGCCTTATCGACTGTCATGTTTTGCATATATTTATTGTACTTCATATTCTACATCATATTCCTTGATTTCTTTGTTCTGGATATCGGTGTTCCCTTTCTATGCCCTACTGAGCTTCTTGGCTCACCCCTCCTCTTATTTCCCTTTTAGGTGAGTTGGATATAGGTGACGACGATCAACGGTGGGACGTATGAGCTGGTGTGTAGCTTCGAGCTGTCTTAATACTGGGTGTGGAGGCTTTGGGTATTGTACTTTGTATATGTTACTTATTTACTCAGTATGATCTCGGGTAGATATGTCTTCTTATTTTCACTGTTGTATAGATACTCCGATGGTTTCGGTGGGTGTATATATGGGATTTTGGTGAGACTATTTCCACTTTATGTTTCAAGAGTTATTACCATTTTATATATTTTATTCGATTTATGTATTGGATTAAAGGTTGGGAATCGGTTTGGGGGATGGGGTCCCTTGCTGGTCACGTTCTTATGGGTATAGGTACACTTCGGTATACCTTAGGATAGAGGGGCGTGACAATTTTGTATCGAAATTGTAGGTTTAGATACTTACAGTGATTAGGCTATGTAGGTTATTTCGTTAGCTACACATCATGCACTTCCCAGCTGACCTGGTGAGTTCCTTATTTTTGTATTTCTTGCCTTTAGATTTACGTATTAGTGTGTTATATTTTCCAGATATGGTTGACAGGCGTAGTATTGGGGTGCGAGGATAGGGATGGGATAGGGGACGACTCGAGGTGGATGAGCCTCAGGGAGTAGATGAGATTGTTATATCGAAGGATGGAGAGTTAAGGGTGGGAAACGTGGTAGGCAAGCGAGGAGCTTACATAGATCCAGTAGATGGTATTGGGGAGGACCAGGAGGTACCATCGATACAACCAGCACCACATGGGGTAGAGGCAGTAGTGACTACTCTGCGACAGGAGGTCCGAGATGTTACTGAGTTGGTGTGAGCACTTGGGCAGACTGTTACAAGACTTGTGACACAGATTGCCGCTCCAGCCCTAGCTGCACTACAGGCTCCTGCTGAGGTTCCAGTACAGGTTTCGACTTTGGGTGGGTTACATGAGGGTGCAGGACAGATTGTGGCGATGTAGGTAGCTCCTTTGGTGACTGATACTTCAATCAAGGAGTTAGCCGAGTTGCAGAAGACAAACCCTTCGATTTATAGGGGAGTGATAGATTCGTTAGCAGTAGAGGAGTGGCTTCGCCAGCTACACATGAAGATGACCTCCTTACGGATTCCTGAGGAGAGGAGAGGAGGGCTTTATTAGCTGCAGAGTTCTTAGAGGAGGATGCTTTTACATGGTGGGAGGTGATGACAGTTAGTCAAGGCAGGGAGAGTTTTTCGTGGGCAAAGTTTGAGACAGTTTTTCTAGCGTAGTATGTACCACAGACAGTGCGAGTAGCTAAAGCTAAAGAGTTTCTTAAGTTGATCCAGTCTCCGGGCATGTCACTGACTCAGTATCAGACACGTTTTGAGGAGTTGGGACGATATGGGGAGGAGTATATTTCCATAGAGGAAAAGAAGATACTGAGAATTCGGAGAGGATTGTTGCCAAATATTTCACCTCATTTGGCGGCTCAGACTATCACTACCTATCGCGAGTGTCTTGATAAGACACTCAGAGATGAGAGGACTTTAGTGGAGATTAAGGATTATTCAGAGATTCATAAAAGGAAGCTTGAGAGTTCTACATCTGCCACTGGTGAGAATATTCAGCACAGACAGAGGACTGATACTCGTGGGCAGCATTAGAGTCAGGGGTAGGGTTTTCAGAGTTGAAGACAAAGTTATCAAGGACCTAGACAAGGTCAGCAGGGGCAGAGATCATACCACTAGGCACAGGTTTCGAGACGAGATCAACAACCCCAATATTGCTATGCATGTGGTCATGTGGGCCATATGCGTTGGGATTATCCTATGGCAAACAACCCGTTATGTTTTCGGTGTGGTTTGCCAGGACATACTAGGAGAGATTGTCACAGGATGGAGGACCTACACCGCCATCACCTCGAGGTCAGAGAGCTCCAGTTCCAACACCAGCACCAGCACCGATTCCAGCACCAAAAGGTCCTATAGGACGGGGTAGGCCACTAGCTCAGTGGTAGTAGCGAGAACAACAACAGCAACAGCAAGTCCAGAGAGATAGAGCGTATGCACTCGACGCTGATGCAATACCAGCAGAGCGAGACCATTTGGGAGGTAGGTTTCTCTTATTTAGTTCTTGGGCACGTGTTTTGTTTGACACTGGTGCAACACATTCATTTATTTCTAGATCATTTGCTGAGGCATTGGGTTTAGAGATTACGGGAATGGCGAGGAGATTTATAGTTGATTCGCCCCGAGGACCAGGTACCTTGATTAGTGGTATCTGTAGGGACTGTGTATTTAGTTTCGCAAACCATGAGTTTAGAGCGGATTTGTTTGTGATGCCATTTATTGATTTTGATGTTATCCACGGACTGGATTGGTTGACTGGGTATAAGACGATTATAGAGTGTGTTGAGAGGAGGATTTCACTGAACATACCTACGGGGAGGATTAGATTTCGTGGGATGAGACTTCTTCCGTGTCCATATTTTCTAGATAATCCTCAATACACCGATTGTGTTATAGCGGGTTTGATTACTTCAACGTCTAGGGAGGACTCTCTGACCCCTATACCTGTTGTGGAGCACTATATGGATGTCTTTCTTGATGATCTACTGGGATTGCCACCTAGGAGGGAGATTGACTTTGTGATTGAGTTGTATCCAGGTTTAGACCCTATTTCAATACCATCGTATAGGATGGCACCAGCAGAGTTGAAGGAGTTAGACACCCAGTTGACAGCTTTGCAGAAGTTGGGTTTTATCAGATTGAGCACTTCACCTAGGGGAGCATCTGTTCTGTTTGTGAAAAAGAAGGATGGTACGATGCGGATGTGTGTGGACTACTAGTAGCTGAATCGGGTGACAGTGAAGAATAAATATCCATTGTCGAGGACTAATAATCTGTTTGATCAGTTGAGGGGTAACCATTATTACTCCAAGATTGATCTCAGATCGGGGTACCACCAATTTAGGATCCGGGAGGAGGATATTCCGAAGACATCTTTCCGCACACAATTTGGTCATTATGAGTATTTGGTTATGCCATTTGGGCTAACCAATACATGTGCAGCGTTTATGGATTTGATGCACAGGGTGTTCAGGCCATATCTGGATCAGTTTGTGATTGTTTTCATTGATAACATATTGATTTATTCAAACACTGAGGAGGAGTACTTCAGACATTTCAAGATTATGTTGCGGACGCTCAGAGAGCATAGACTGTATGCCAAGCTAAGTAAATGTGAGATTTGGTTGACTCAGGTGAAATTTTTAGGGCATGTGATATCCAGGAGGGTATAGCAGTAGATCCAGCTAAGGTGGAGGCAGTGATAGCATGGAGGAAACCAAAGAATATAGGAGAGATTTGCAGTTTCTTGGGGTTGTGTGTTGATGTAGCAGGATAGAGTGGTTTTCAGGAGTTAAAGACTCGACTCACATCACCACCAGTGTTGGTGATACCAGACAGGGGTATTGGTTATCAGGTGTATTGTGATGCTTCAGGAGTTGGATTGGGTTGTGTGTTGATGTAGCAGGATAGAGTGGTTGAGTATGCCTCACGTTTACTGAAGCCGCACGAGATGAATTATCAGATGCATGATTTGGAGTTAGCTGCTGTAGTGTTCACACTTAAACAGTGGAGATATTACCTTTATGGAGAGAGATTCGAGGTATTCTTAGATCATAAGAGTCTCCGGTATTTGTTTACTCAGATTGATTTGAACCTGAGACAGCGTAGATGGATGGAGTACCTTAAGGACTTTGATTTTACTTTACAATATCATCCAGGCAAGGCCAATGTGGTGCCTGACGCCTTGAGTAGAAGATTGGTTACAGCTCGATTGGCTATCCGTGAGTTTGAGTTAGTGGATACACTTAGTCAGTACGACTATACATGGAGGAGCGCGGAGACTTATTGAGTTTATGGTGTTTGATTGCTCTTCCGACACTTGTACAACGGGTGTTGGATGAAACTGAACTTTGGTACAGCTTTTCATCCTCAAACTAATGGGTAGAGTGCGTAAACTATTCAGATTCTAGAGGATATGCTTCGGGCTTGTGTGATAGACTTCTGAGGAGATTGGGAGACCCATATTCCTTTAGTGGAGTTTGTGTATAATAATAGCTACCAGAGCAGTATTCAGATGGCACCGTATGAGGCATTATATGGAATACCTTTTAGATCACCGTTGTGCTGGTCAGAGGTTGGAGATAGACCGTTATTACGTTCAGAGATGGTGCAGCAGACTATTGAGGTGGTGACAATGATACAGTGACGGCTTTTGACAACTCAGTCACGTTAGAAGAGTTACGCGGATAGGAGACATAGACCTCTAGAGTTTTGGGTGGGGGATCACGTGTTTCTGAGGGTAAGTTCGAAGCGAGGGGTACAAAGATTTTGGAGAGCGGGGAAATTAGCTCCGAGGTTTATAGAACCATTTGAGATTTTGGAGAGAGTGGGGACGATAACTTATCGATTAGCATTACCACCACTGTTGTCAGGGGTACATGATGTATTTCATGTGTCTAGGTTATAACGGTACCATAGGGATCCCTCTCATATATTAGATTGGTCTACTTTGGAGATTGATGAAGACGCTACTTGTGAGACCCATCCTACCAAGATCGTGGACAGACAGGAGAGGCGACTACGATTGAAGACCATACCCTTAAGTCAAGGTGATATGACAACATTATGGAGTAGAGGAAGCGACCTGGGAGTTGGAGTCTGACATACGAGCTAGATTTCTGGAGTTATTCACTACCTAGGTATGATTTTAATTTCGGGGACGATATTTTCTTGAGGGGAAAGGATGTAATATCCTGACCCGATTATACACTGTTCATAGTACTTTGACGCGTTGATTTAGGTGGAGTGAACCTCAGTGATCGTGAATCGGGATTTGGGGAGAATAAAAATTAAATCAAGATAAAAATATGAAAATACTTTTCATAAATGGGGGATTTACAAAGAAAAGTTTTGGCGCAAGAATCACTCAAATCTAATTTAAAATGGATTTATTATGAATTTTTGAAGTTAAATTGAACATTTCAATAAGGGGAGTTTTCGAAAGAGGGGTGTTTTTGAAAGTGAAAGATTATATAAAAGTGGAAAAAGAAAAAATTACAAAAATACCCTCATCTCACACGACTCTCTCTCTTTCTCTCTCCTATTTCTCTATCTACATCATGGGTTATCTGCGGTTCCAACAATTTCGACGACGGTGACGGTCTTGCTTGGTACCAAAAGGAGCGTACTGACAAGACGAGCATAACCAACCTAAATCGGGTTGAACGGAGCTCTAGTTTGGTAGAAATCGTCGATTGAAGCTCTGGCCACCGTGTGCTTTTCTTGGTCGATCCGGTCGATTCTGGCAACGATTTGGCTTGATTTAGGTACCTATGAGTTCATCTCTTCGAGTTCTTCAATTTGGTGTGTGGTTTGGTCAGTTTTGGTGGCCGGATTGCCAATGACACTATTGAGTTGGGTTAGGCCGAGTCTGGGGAGTTGACTGGTGTGTTAACTGGTCTGACCCGGTTTGACTATGTTTGACCATTGACCATTGACTTTGACCATTGACCATAGTTGACCAGACATATTTTAACTGCATTTTCTTCGTATATCATGTTTTTTGATGTAGACGCCGATCCCGATTGAGATTCGAACCAGGTTTACTTTCGGAGTTAGGGGTTTGTTGGGGATGCGTGCTTGGTATTCGCATTCTTATTTCCAGGTAAGGGTTTCCTTGTCTCTTGCATGTGATTCTAGAGTTGTGATTTTACAAACTCTTATTATATTGTGGTTTTGTCAATTTTCGGGGGTGGAAATACAGCCTGTCTGCATGTTTTATTTGTATTCTATGTTGATTATCATTATTGGTATGTTTTTAGGAGCGGGATGATTGGAGGTCATTGATGTAGATTGTGGGGCCCATATAGGAGCCCAATATATCAGATTATGATGGATAATACAATAGACCGAGTACGTACCTGTAGATCGTCTGAGGTAAGGTGCATCACAGGGGACGCTCTCTGGTGTAGGCTATGTTATCGGGATATCCGATCCTCATCCAGTTTCGTTGTGGACCTAGACTGGGAGACATCCTACGAGGATTAGGGTGGGTCCAGGGGTGGATTATGGATTACTGGAGACCAATGTTTGTGGTTACGGTGTTGTATAGCCTTATCGGTTGTCATGTTACCTAGTTGGATTACTGATGGTTATATATTTATTGTACTTCATAGTCTACATCATATTCCTTGATTTCTTTGTTCTGGATATCGATGTTCCCTTTCTATGCCCTACTGAGTTTCTTGGCTCACCCTTATTCTTATTTCCCTTTCAGGTGAGTTGGATATAGGTGACGACGGTCAGTGACGAGACGCATGAGCTGGTGTGTAGCTTTGAGCTGTCTCTATAGCCGGGCGTGGGGGCTTTGGGTATTGTACTTTATATATGTTACTTATTTACTCAGTATGATCTCGGGCAGATATGTCTTCTTATTTCCGCTATTGTATAGAGACTCCGATAGTTTCGGTGGGTGTATGTATATGGTATTTTGGAGAAACTGTTTCCACCTTATGTTTCAGGAGTTATTACCATTTTATATATTTTATTCGTTTATGTATTGGATTAAAGGTTGGGAATCGGTACGAGGGATGGGGTCCCTTATCGGTCACGTTCTTGTGGGTATTGGTACACTTCAGTATACCTTAGGAGAGAGGGGCGGGACAATATTGCTGTGCTTGTACTCCAGGTTGACATTCTTCGAAATACGAGGAGATGCTGTTGGATTTTTCGGTGAATTGGTGATTGATTAAAGCGTAGTACACCAAGGCTTGATACAATTGATGTAGACATTCATGTCTATGGAATGGTCACCATGATTGGTGACGTAAGATGGTACAATAGTAGCGCCTTTCAGGTCAGGGCATTTCAGCAGTGGTCACTGATAAATCACCATGACTAATAACAATTTTCAGATTGCTCCCTGTGTCACTGTCAGCACATAATTCCTTCGCACCAGCTCTAGCATCGACATATACAATAACCCCACACTTAACAACTGTGCTCGGATCCTCTGCACCAGGGATAGCTGCTGCCACTGAATCCTTATCACTCGACACAACTATTGTTGCATTAACTCAACTCTCGGGTGAACCTATGAGGCCTCATCAATGCCAACTTTTCTACTTGACTCCTTATATTTTCGAGACAGGGCATCAGCCACAATGTTTGTTGATCCCCTCTTATAATCGATAGAGAAATCATAGCCCAATAATTTCACCATCCACTTTTGTTGGAAGGGTGTGCCAATGGGCTGTTCTAGTAAATATTTGAGACTAAAATGGTCGGTTTGGACAGTCAAATGATGGCCAAGGAGGTAGGGTCTCCACTTCTGGACTGCCTGGACCAGCGTTAAAAATTCTCTCTCATATGTCGATAAGTGTAGTGCCTTTCCCTTCAAAGTAGCACTAAAGAAAGATATCGGGTGGCCAGCTTGTAGTAATACAACACCAACCCCCACTCCGGATGTATCACACTCAATGACGAAGGGAGAATTGAAATCTGGTAGAGACAGAACCAGTGGGTTAGTTACCAGTGCCTTCATTTTCTGAAATGCAAGGTCGGTTTTTAATTCCCATAAAAACCCTCTTTCTGTAGCAAACGATGGAGAGGGACGGCTAATTGAGCATAATTTTTTTTATAAATTTACAGTAATACCCGATGAGGCTAAGGAAACCCCTTAAACCTTTCACAGCAGTAGGTCTTGGCCAATCAAGCATCGCCTCCAATTTCTTTGGATCAGCCTTGACACCATCAATTGAAACTACATGCCCCAAGTAGACTACTTCTGGAACTGTAAAACTACACTTAGAAAATTTGGGGTATAATTGATGATCCCTCAAAACTTCCAAAGCTATCTTCAAATGCTCCACATGTTCAACCACATTTTTGCTATGAACGAGTATATCATCGAAGAAAACTATGATGAATCGTCTTAAATATGGCTCAAAAACCTTATTCATCAAACTCTGAAAAGTAGAAGGAGCATTGGTCATCCCGAAAGGCATGAACAAAAATTCTTAGTGTCCATGATGAGTTCGAAACGCTGTTTTTTCGATGTCCTCCTCAGCCATTATAATATCATGATAACCTGACCGTAGGTCAAACTTTGAAAAGATTACTGCCCTATAAAGTTAATCCAAAAGTTCCTCAATAACGGGAATTGGAAATTTATCCTTGACCATAGCCTTGTTTAATGCTCTATAATCAAAGCACATCCTCCATGACTCATCCGCCTTCCAAACGAAGAGAACTGGATTAGAAAAAGGACTAACACTTGGTCTAATAACCCCTGCCAACAATAACTCCTTCACAATTTTTTCTATTTCAGACTTCTAGAAATGGGCGTACCAATAAGGTTTGAAGTTAACAAGAAGTGTCCCCTCCTTGAGCAAAATACGATGCACATGAAACATGGACGGTGGTAGCCGCTTGTGCTTAGTAAACACTCCAGAGAAATCGTCTATGACCCCCTTGATTGTCATGGGCATGGTCTGTTGAACCACCCGTTGAATGGCCATCTGAGAGTCAAGCATCTACAACTAGATCCCCTGTTCCCCTTTTGGCCTCCATTTTTCCATAAGCTGCATAGAACTGACATCTTCTTTCTAGCTGTGTAAACCCCTCAAATCACACTGCTTCCCTTGCCAAATGAAAGCCATCGTCAATTCTTGGAAATTCCAGTGAATATCCCCCAATCCTTGTAGCCACTCTATTCCCAATACCAAGAATCAGCCACCGAAAGGAACAATGTAACATGAAATCAAAAAATTGGTGCCTTGACACCTCACCACTAGTCTTTCAATCAACCCACAGCACTGTAGTTTCTCACCATTAGCCACTTGACGCTGAGCTTATGACGCTTAGAGAGATCCTGTACCTTCAAAATGATATCCTCAAACTTCTCCTTGTACACCTCTATTGTATGTTCCTGTCTAAGGCGCATCAGATCCACCATTGGATTCACTAAAGGAGTGGTCTCAAACCTGGATTTCACTACCGTGACCAAACTCTCAAAAGAAGTTATTTGACCTGTTTGTTCCACCAGCCGAAACCAAACCAAAGCCTTACCCTCAAGGTAGAACTTGGTCGTAATGATTTGAATGGTAATTGGTACTTGATAGTAATCAAAATATTGTTGGCATTTATAGATCCAAGTCTCTGAATCCTCACTGCAAAATTGGGGAAAATCGATTTGCGACGCTCGTGACCTGTCTTCCATGTAAGGTGGTGGCCCTACCTGAACTCTGGGCAACAGATGAGGCACCTAGGGAATCACGTATGTTCAATCGATTCATGATCTCCGTTAGAGTTTGCTGGTGCTGCAAATCCCTCTCCTACAATTGGACTTGTAACTGCGCAGCTTGGTTATCATACTTGGCCTGAAGGGCCGGTAGTTGTTCTTCTAATTGTGCGTTGTTAACCATTCTCGTAACCTGGCATAAAAGAGGAACGGTCTTCGATACCACTTGTAGGGAACCTAGAACTCTATTGTGCTAATTATATATATATATATATTATATATATATATATATATATATATATATAATTACACACCCTTTATATGGTATTTTATGGTTCTTAGAGTGAATTGAGGATTGATATTGCCTAAGGATTGTATATTTGCACATTGTAGGTGCCTAGGAGCATATCGAACTAAAAGAAGTCAAATCGGATCAAAGATTGAAGAAAAGAGAAAATAATAGCAGAGGGCAAAGCCGATCGATCAGCCATGAGTCTCAATTGATCGGCCAAGCATTTCTCAATTTTAACAGTAAACAATTCCAATCAATCGGGCCCCATATCGATTGATCGGACCAGCCCAGATCGCGAATCTACAAATTTTCAACTTTCTGAAAACCCCTTAAACTCATGTGGGTCCGACTTAAAACGACACCAATGGGTATTATAAATGACATATGGGTTTAGGGGGTATAAATAGGAAGATTTTTAAGGTCTTAGAGATTCTACAATATTCTAGACCCCTAGGGAGAGAAGGAAAGCTTGGAGGCCAACATTGGAGCTTGGAGAAGAAGAAGGTTCACAAGGGGGTTTTCTCTCTCCTTTTTATCTTAGTTTTTATGGTTGATTTCCATTGCTTGATGATGTATCTTGACTCTTTGAGTGGCTAGATTTCTTTACTAGGGTCTTAATGTAACCAAACCTTGAAGATTTAATAAACTTGGTTTCCTTATTTCTTGATTTCTCTCTTTTATTGATTGTCTATGGGTGTGCTTAATAGGTATTTTGACGATGAAGTACAAGACTTCAAACGTCAATACGAGATCCCTTTCCATTGTCGACCTATTCCACATGGCATTTCTCCGTTTGAACCTTCTAATGACGACAAATTTGCTATCACAGTCCAAGCACTTCAGTATGGTGCTCAAATTCCTTTTGCCCCAGGCTCTGACTAGTATTTTTCATCATTATAACATCAACCCAACCATTCTTACTTCCAATTCTTGGATTTTTCTTGGTACTATATTATATGTATGCGACTTGCATAACATACCCTTTTCTTCTCGGGTTATTCCTTATCTTCTCTCCCTCTGTCACCTTCCTAATTTGAGGGAGTTGTGCTATCTTAAATTTAAACCAAAACATGTTTCTCTGAAATATGTGTTTTCCAATGAATATCTCTCTTTTCGGTCCAATTGGGCCTTGCCAAAGATGAACAAGTGGTCTCGGCTGACCGAGCTTACCGAGGTGGAGATGGATTACTATATGGATCATAAAAGACACGTTTTTGGTATTGTGACTCCTCTGGTTTGCTCACATGAGGCTTTTACTCAGGCTGCTCGGTTCGAGATAGCGTCCAAAGGTGAATAGAGCTTGGTTCACGTATTGGGTATTGCTTTCTCGATATTCTAATCTTGTCTCTCTATTTGCCAGATCTGGCCAATTTTAAGGACTATATAAATATGCAAGTGAACAAGGCTCCTGCTCCAAAGAGAAAAATGACTCATGTTACTGTTGGGGCGAGTAAGAAGGCCCGAGGAGGGGCCAAAATGTATTTGACCGAGTTGGTGTCTCCTTAGTTAATTAACCGAGGATTTCTACTTCCTCCCAGCAACAATTATGAAAATTGGGTAAAAAGGATGAGTGATTGATTTTGATTTTGACTAAACTAATTAAAAAGAACAAAGACAAATCAAACACAAGTATGTAAACGAAGATGGAAAGCACTAGGGTACTTAACTTCACCTCACCTATCCAATTCAATTCCTTTGGACCCTTGATCCCTATTTCATCTCTCAATAATGATAATCGATCTCTCAACCTATTCAATGTTCTATTCCTACATACATCAAACGTGTTTTCAATATAAATCCCTGTTATCCCTAACAATCGAATTAATATATCAAAAACTCATTAAGAACTATGGAAATCATTTAGCGATTGCATAAGACACAAACCTATATTCCTATGGTTCATACACCCTATGTCATCTATGACTTGAGGCAAACCCTAAATATCTCCTTCCGGTCTCAATCTAGGCAACAAAGCAATTGAATGATGGCCAAACATCCAAAAGCATTAAGCACACCCATAGACAATCAATAAGGGAGAGAAATCAAGAAATAAGGAAATCAAGTTTATTGAATCTTCAAGGTTTCGTTACATTAAGACCCTAGTAAAGAAATCTAGCCACTCATGGAAGCAAAATACATCATTAAACAAAGGAAATCAACCATAGAAACTAGGATAGAAAAGGAGAGAGAAAACCCCCTTGTAGACCCTCTTCTTCTCCAAGCTCCGATGGTGGCTCCAAGCTCTCCAATAGTGGTAGAATGTGTAAGAATGTGTGAGAGAGTCCTCTAAAAACCTAAAAACTACCTATTTATACCTCCCTAAACTCCTATGTTGTTTCTCATACAAGTTGGGGTCGTTTTGGTTCGGGCCCACTTGAATTCGGAGTTTTTTCGTGAAATTTGCTGTGCTGTGAATAGTAACTCCGATCGATCAGAAATGCAATCTGTCTCCATGAATTTTTTGAGTGTTTTGGCAGGTCCGATCGATCGGCAATTGGTTCTGGAGTCCAAATCTTCATTTTGCATTATTTTCCTCCCTTTCTTGCCTTCGCACCTACAATATGCAAATATAGTTTTCTTAGGCAATATCAACTCTTAATCAACTCAAAATGAGATGAACTCATGTGTAAAGGATGCACAACTGTATGTATATATTTGGCACATCACTTATGGAGGTATGTTGTCGAGGATATACTAGCTAATTCCTCATTGCTATATCTTTGGTTTAAAATGTGTTAACTTTTCTCTTGGTTACAGATCATCGCTAACTTCAGTAGCATGACCAATGATGTTACCAATATGGTTGCATCAGAGAGGGTTGATGAAGAGAGGTTTGGGCTGTCTGAGGAAGCTTGGATAAGGGCTAATGAGGACTTGAAGAAAGCTCACACCGAAGTGAGTGTCCTGGCCGAGTAGGAGGAGAGCTGGAAGGTTAAAATTGCAAGTTTGGAGGATGAGACTTTTAAAAAGTCATATGATTTTGGTTTCACGCTCCAGTATGAGGGCTTATTCGGTGTTCAAGTTTGTTTGAAATTAGCAAGAAAAGCTCTTTTGGATGTCAAGCTCGACCCCGAGATTCTTTCTTCTCTCTATTTTGCTTTGGTCGGGAAGGATAATGAAGAGGATCTGAACAAGGATGAGGTCTATGAGGCTTATCGAGTTACTGAGGAAGCTCATAAAGCTCGGGAAGAAGGTGGTGATAATGATACTTATGTTGATAAAATCCTTACTGTCGAGGTTTCTGATGATCAACCTATCATTGCTTCATCTGAGCAAGCAACTGTCCCAATTGATGAACAACCTTTCGAGAATGACCCTATCACCATCTAAACAACTTCCCTCCTTTTTCTGGTCGTCTGTGACCATTTTGGCTACTTGTGGCCAAGTGCCAATTTTGTAATAACATTTAGCTTTTATATCATATCTTTCTTTTTCTCTACCGTTGTTTTTATTTTATTTAAGAGCATATGGTTGCCGAGCAACGATGTTTGGTCAGTCCTTGTAACTTAACATCTAATTTGTAAGGTTAGTCTAATGTATTGTTCATTTCTTGTAATTTTATTTTTCAAATTGTAAGTTACAACCGAAGTGAAATGATTCTCGACCCTTGTAACTTAATAGTTGTAAAGTTGAACCGAAGTGAAGTTATTCTCGGCCCTTGTAACTTGAACGTGTCAACTTGTAATGAGAGATCTTTGAAATGCTTTGACAACGTGTTATCCGACGAAATTTCCAACCCGAGCAAGAATCTTTAAAGAGAACTTTTGGAAAAATATATTTTGAAGAAACTGCTACTATTATTATTACTTTATAAATTGTAACTTGGTAATGAAAGGCAAAACAAATGTTTAAAGAGAAAAACTAAATAAAATATCTTCAGAGATTCTCGACATTCCATTGCCTAATTTACCTTGGTTTCTCAAGGTCTTCAATCTCATACGTTCCCTCAAACAACACTTTGATGACTTGGTATGGTCATCCCTATGTTTCACCAAGCTTTCCTGGGTGTTTTCCAGCTACTCGACGTCCTTTTTCAGCGTGGCCAATAATAACCATGTCGGAGGACTTTGTTGGCTAAAGTCCTTGCTCCTACATGGATGCCACAAATTCCTTCATGAACTTCTTGTAATACATAGTTTGCCTCTTGAGGAGTAAGACACTACAAATAAGGTTGTGTATACGATCTTCTGTATCAACGATCTTGAATGATAGAGTACTTTGCTGATCTTGCTCGGATATTTCTTGCCTCATTCCTTTCCTCGGGAATTTTTCATTCTATTAAATACTCAAAGATGGGATCCATCCAAGAGGGTTCTCTTTGTATGCATGCAATTTCCTTTTCTAAGATGCTCGACTTTTGTAGTATTTCTAAATGAACTAGTGTAGCTAGATCGATATTGCTCATCAAAGCCTATTTTGCCAGAACATCTACTTGTTGATTCTCTTCTCGGGGCACTCTTTTAAGCTCAATTATTGGGATTTTTTCCATCAAATTTCTGACTTTGGCTAGGTACTTGATCATATTGGATCCTTTGGCTTCGTAGTCCCCTTTCACTTGTTTAGTTACCAGTTCAGAATCACTGTTGATAACGAAATTTTTTACTTCTAACTCAATGACTAGCCTTAATCCTGCTAGGAGAGCTTCGTACTCAGCTTCGTTATTGGATGCTTTGAATTTAAATCGAAGAGCTTACTCGGTATGTATGCCCTCCGGACCGAGAAGGAGAACTCCAACCCCACTTCTTTCTAAATTGGATGATCCATCCACGTAGAGTTCCCATTTTTTCGGTATTATTTCTTCGGCAAGATGTTGACATTCTGTGATGAAGTCAGCCAAAGCTTGTGCTTTTATGGCATGTCTCGCTGATACTGAATGTCAAACTCACTTAGTTCAATAGACCATTTGACTAGTCTCCCCGACGCATCAGGTTTTTGTAAGATATTCTTCAAAGGTTGGTCTGTTAGAAATATAATTGTATGAGCTTGGAAATAATGATGTAATTTTCTAACAGTAGTGACCAACGATAATGCCAACTTCTCGGCTTGGCTATCTTGTTTCTACGCTATATGTGAATAGTTGATCCACTTGTTTGAATCAATGCGAGTCTGATTACATCGAGAAAGAAAGAGATAAGGGTGGAATTCTTAAACTGGATTCTAGATAAGCTTGCTATCCAACAGCAGACCGAGCGAGCTTAGTTCATTTCCAATAGGCTTGGGCTTTACATCTACCCTCTCGGTGACTTTTTTCACAAAAGAAATTGGTTTTTGACCAGTTTGATTATGAGAAATAGAACTCTAGAAGTTAAGTTCCAAAGGACTCTCCTCGGCG
Source organism: Tripterygium wilfordii (assembly GCF_013401445.1). NCBI lineage: Eukaryota > Viridiplantae > Streptophyta > Magnoliopsida > Celastrales > Celastraceae > Tripterygium > Tripterygium wilfordii. Next base: position 8,751,335 of record NC_052248.1, read on the forward strand.
ATCAATGACTCGGTCTTCTCTTAAGATAAATAGTTGATCCACATGAAAGTAGAATAATTAAGTACTCATGGTAACCATTCGAGCTGACGAAATTAGTAATATTATCCGTGAACGTATTGAACAATATAATAGAGAAGTAAAGATTGTAAATATCGGTACCGTACTTCAAGTAGGCGACGGCTTCACTCGTATTTACGGTCTTGATGAAGTAATGGCGGGTGAATTAGTAGAATTTGAAGAGGGTACAATCGATATTGCTCTTAATTTGGAATCAAATAATGTTGGTGTTGTATTAATGGGTGATAGTTTAATGATAGATGAGGTAAGCTCTGTAGAAGCAACATATCAACACATTGCTCATGTAGTAGATTGGTTTTTAGAGCTGTTCTTCTTCTCGGATTGAGACTGCCAAGTACAAAAATAGAATTTCTTCGTCTTCTGGTGTGGAAAGGAGAGGTGGATTACCAAGTTAATCTTTTAGCCTCTCTGGCAACTTTCATCCTATTCAAATTTCTCAACCTTCTTCAATGCATTAAAGAAGGGTTTGCATTTGTCTCCCTATCGAGCTAAGAATCTACTCACAGATGCTGCTCAGCCCTTGAGTTCTTGGACTTCTTTTTTATTTTGTAGAACTTGCATGTTAATGATAACTACCCCTTTCTCTAGATTGGCCTCAATTTCTCTTTTTGAAATGGGAAAACTAAGGAATTTTCCCAATAAAACTCTGAAAGCACACTTTTTGGGATTCAATCTCATATTGTATTTATTCAAGATATCAAACACTGCCTGTAAATCTAAAGGATGGTCTTCAGCATCTACGCTCTTCACCACTATATCGTCTACGTATGCCTCCATAGTCTTCCCAATAAGGCCAGCAAAGATCTTGTTTACCAATCTCTGATAAGTTGTCCCTGTATTTTTTAACCCAAATGGCATAACTTGATAATAATATGTTCCTTTTGGGGTTATGAACGATGTACTTTCTTGATCATCGACATTCATCTGGATCTGATGATAACTGAGTAAGCATCTAGAAAACTGAGAAATCCTTTGCCTGAGGTTGCATCCACAAGTTGATCAATTTTTGGCAAATGATACATGTCCTTTGGACAAGCTTTATTCAAGTCCATGAAGTCTACACACATTCTTCATTTGCCATTGGGTTTGAGTACCATAACCACATTGGCAAGCCACTCTGAGTATTGAACTTCTCGGATGAATTGTGCTTCGCGAAGTTTATTGACTTCTTTATTGATTGCTTGCTACCGAGCTGGAGCAAAATTTATGTTCTTTGTTTCACAAGTTTACTTCCTGGTTTGATGTTGAGATGATAAGTTATAACATTAAGGCTAATTCCTGACATCTCCTCAACATTCCAAGCAAAAGTTCTGTGATTGGACAAGAGCAAGTTACTCAATTCTCGAGATAGCTCCTCAGAATGCTCGGATCCAATTTAAAGCTTTCAGCCAGACCCTTTCTCATTAGATATCGGAATAAGCTGCTCGGTTGGTGAAGGTTTTGGAGTGATCTCTCTATTGTTAAGGATTGCTACTGAGACCAACTTCTTTCTGTCTTTTAAATCATTTAAATATATATGCCTTGTAAGTTTCTGATCTCCTTTTATTTCTCCTATCCCTTGGTTGGTAGGAAATTTCATCTTTAGATAATAGGTAGAAACTATAGCCCTTGCTCGGTTTAGCAAGGGTCTCCGAATAAGTGCATTGAAGGGAGTTTGGATCTCCACCACTAAGAAATCACATGAGAATAGTCTAGATTTAGGATATGTCCCTAATGTGACCATCAATGTAACTATTCCAATGGTCAGAACTCGATCTCCTGCAAATCCATAAAATGGTGAAGAGAAAGGCTTTAGATGCTCCTTTGGGATGTTCATTGCCTTGATAGCATGATAGAACATAATATAGCGGCACTTCCATTGTCGACCAAGATCTTTTTTATTGTGTAATTTGCGATGATTGCCTCTATTATCAAGGCACCATCATCTAGGATGCTAACACCATCAGCATCCTTCTTGGAGAAGACAATTTATTTTTATTCTCTTATTGGTCTTTTACTTTTGTTGTCAATGTTGTTAAGAGTCCTAGTGTATGACCTTTGCTTAGAAACATTTTCTCCTCCTACTGCCAATCCTCCATTTATTCTGCCGACGAGAAGAATCATATCTTCTTCTTCGTCTATGATAATCTCAATCATCTTCTCTTTTTCTTTTATCATCTCTTGTTTGAGTGTAACTTTTCAGGTGCCCTCTTATCAAACTCTCAATGTCATCTTTGAGAGTGCGACATTCATCAGTGTCATGTCCTAGTCCTTTGTGGAATTTGCAGTACTTGTTGCTCGGTTTTTGACCAGGTATGACCGTCATCCTCATGGCCATTTCAAGAGATCTCGATCTTGGATCTCGTTTAACACTTTTCATCGAGGTATTCAAAGGGGTATAACTACAATACCTAAGAGGTGGTGCGAAATCTTTCTTTGAAAAGAACTCTAAGGTTGTTTTCCTGTCCGATTTATCTCGAGTATTTGAATTTACCTTTCGATGAGCTATATACGGGACTGTATCAACTTCATCCATGGTTTCATCCGCCATTATATATTTTTCTGTCCTCTCTAGCAGGGGTGACCTTGTTTTATACGGCTTCTTGAATAGAGAATACTTGAGGATGGGATGGCAAATTGCTCAGACAAAAGCAGTAGTCATCACTGAGATGTCTATACCAGGGACTTCCACGCATTCCTGGTTGAACCTTATGGTGAATTCTCGAAGAGTTTCTTGTTTCTTTTGTTTGATATTCATCAGAGTGAGGTTTGTCTTGGTTGGATTTTTAGAACTAGCAAAGTGCACGGTGAATTTATGAGTTAATTCACCAAAACCTTTAATATTGGCCCAAGGAATACTTTGAAACCATCTCCTCGCCACTCCCAAGAGAGAAACAAGGAAGATTTTGTAGCAAGTATCATCAGTTGTTTCCTAAAAATCCATCATTGTCTTAAAAGCAAGAACATGATCTACTGGGTCACCCTTTCTATCATATTTCTCCAGACTAGTCGGTTTGAAGTTTTTTGGCATAGGGACATCTAAATTTCAGGGGCGAGAGAAGTTAGGGTCTTCACCCAAGCTGGATCCATAGCTGGACCCTTCTTCATTGCCGTGAACTTTTAGACTGATCATGTCTTTGATTCTTCGACATTCATCATCCATAGCAGTAGTATTGAGTTTGCGGCTACTCTCCATTGGGCTTTTATCTCGGTTTCACAGACGATTCTCTCCAGTATTAGAATTTTGCTGTCCATCAATGTGATTATGATTGCTAACCCTGCCAATTGTCAATCCCTTCTCCCTGTGTAGACCTTGTTCGGACCATATTTTTTGTGAAAAGATTCTTTCTTTCCCACAAACGACCCCAATATGATGACTAGTAAATCTGTCTTGAATTATCGGACGTCTTAGATAGATCAAATCAAGTGGAGCATGACTGATTAAGCGATTGAGAAAATGAACAAACGTAAGTTATCAGATCAAACCCAATGTGTTTTACTTGGGAAAGACCATGCGATGCTTAAGTCAGAAAAGAGGAACGCAAATACTAAGAACTTAAAGCAAAAAAAGCTCTTAACATGAAAGTATGCAAAGTCTTTTTATAGCATTGGAATGGTTCTTCTTCTATTGGGAGTCAAACTCCTGTCTCCTATACGTTTTATGAAATGTATTCTGTCTGCTATCCTTATTGTAATAGAAGCCTTATTGTAGTGAATGAAACGTTAATATTGAAGATAGTAATTATCTTGGCCCGTGAATATTTTCTCGGGAACGAGAATACCTTCTCGAGGATGAGATAGTCTTAAATTTTAAGCTGAAACTTGTAATGTATTCTATTTAGCTTTCTAGTATGAAGTACTTCAAAGTATTCTAGATTTTTCCATGTGTCACATTCGAATTGGCTACTTACATACGGTGTTATCACATCATATAATAGATTCCACGCTGATTGCCTACTTCCATACGGTGTTACATACGTTCGGATTTGCTACTTACATACGGTGCAAATAAATTAAATTTATATGTAGTGCATGCAAATTCATATGTAGTGCCGATAAATTTTACATGCGATTTTTTTTCATCTCATAATATATCAATGAGTGATCTTGTTTAAAAGAGTTTTTCACGCTAATTGAGAGTATGTAATTTTTTTCAAATTCTATCATGTATTTTGAGAGAGAAATCATTTTGAAGTTTCATTAAATAAAAGTCAAAATGGATGATGTCATGCACGTGGAGAAAATATAGAAGATAGAGGTGCATGCATAGAATTAGGTAATTTTATTAAATGAAAAAGGACATTTATGTCATTTAATCAATTGTGTCCTTATAATAATGTTTTTTACTATCCTTATTGGAACAAGTCTTCCTAATTGTGGATCTATTGGTAATTGTCACATAATAATATTGACAGAGGCAGCGGTTGCCACATAAATTAGTCAACGGTCTAAAGTTAATTATGATTGATTGATTTTAATCTTATTTTGTTTCCTTCAGCTACAACTTAAGCTATTCAAAAAGTCCGGAATATATTTTTCACTATCTAAGGAAAACAATGAACTTATCTTGAACAATAAAAGTTATAGGTTTGCCCTTTTGTTTGTACCAAAATCAAACTCTACAAGTTAGCTGAAACGTGGCAAGGCAGGTCCTACAATGCATAAAAAAGTGGTCAATCTTCTGGTGACATGTGGTGGAGGCACGGAGAATGCTTTACTAATCCTTGTTCATTTTGCAGGATTCAGATTGGTTGCTGACCTAAAATCCAGTGATTAGTTCCCATAAATCAGGGCTATCCAAGATACATTGTCCAAAAGGTTACAATTCAGGGAGTTTTGGTCTTAATGGATAAATTCATTTCAAAAGTGGTTTCTTAAGTAACTATCAAGATTTTAGCAGGATTATATCAAAGAGAGTCCTAGAGAAACTGAAGTTTGTTAGCTAAACATCCCAGTTTTCTCTCAAACTTGTTTCCAGCTGAAGCACGACTCCACGAGGCTCAAACCACGTTCGTCTTGCTCAACATAGAAGGCTACATTTTTACATGATCTTTCATGCATAAGCAGTAACAGAATGATTGCCATGAGCCATGTTCCCATATTTTTGACCATGAAGCCTGAAGACTCACGAAGTAGAGACTACCATGACTTCCAAGAGAATCCATTCCCACTTAAAGAAGAAGCACGATCAGAGAGATGTTGTCATCATCCCCATTTTTAGAAGAACTTTATGGTTATAAGCCCACTAACCAATTCACTTCATCTAGTAGCAAGAAAGTGGTTTTACCACGATCTCCATGATGTCCCATGACAGATACTTGAAGAAGAACAAAAGAAGTGTCCATTACTTGGCACTATAAAAGAAGAAGAAGAAGAAGAAACAACAAGCTACCTATGTCAAACACAAATCCAGTGTCTTCAATCCTTATTTACTTTCTTAGGCATGGCTCCGACCACTTTTTTTTTTTTTTATTTAGCATGGCTCCACGCCAACTAGTTCTTAGATTTGTCTTTTCCTTTCAAAAGCTTCTGCGGCTATGTCTTTATTTTAGATTGTAAAGCACGCCTACATCCCATGATGTATTCATTTTCAATGAATATCTTGATGCATTCCAGCAATGTGTTGTTTTTCATTTCCTTTGAATAGAAACTCTTTTCATTCTAGTGATAGTCTTCTGTTTCCTACTTTTTTCAAGAATGACACTCCATGCATTTTAAGTACTTTTTTCGGAAGGCAAACCTCAAGCCAGCTTCGGTGCATAATCCTACAAAAATCATTTAGGCTTACAGCAAGCCCAGACATACGTGCAAATCCAACATCCACATCTATAAAACTCCTGTTCCCAACAGTCAAAATTTGATATCTTGTGTCCAAAGCAGAAGATAACCAACACCTTTGAACATCTATTATTCATCAAATCTCCATAATTCTTAAGGGAGAGCATGCTTGTAGCACAACTAAATATCGTTCCACTATATGTATATGAAGGTTTTACCATGGTTGTCAAACCATCTGTCTCTAGAGTATCACACCACCTTGCCAAGCATTGTTTAATGGTCAAAAAGTTATCCTTATTGAGAAATTTTATTTTCACACCATCAAAATAGTAAGTTTACATCACCTAATCCAACTTTATAAGTTTACACTACAATTGTATAAGTTTACACTCAAAAATTCATGAATAGACCAAAATGCCATTTACTTGTAAAATATTAAATAGGAAGTTGTTAAGTTTACACACATGATAAACAAAACCCACAACCTTTACCGATTGGGAACCACCGAGAAGTTCCTTTCAGCCACCATAAATCATCAATTTCTCTTTTCATTCTACTTCCTAGATATATTCAAGATAAGATGGCAGTTAACCATTCTAGCAGCCTTTTATCTAGCTTAACATCCAAGCATTCCCATATGGTAGGTGCCTTGCAAAAGTACCCATGGATGATAATTGGTTATGGGAAGCCACCTTCAGTTTTTTATGCTAAGAGGCCATTAGATGTTCTCTTTGGAAGGATGGTCTGCATTTTGGAGAGATCTTAGGTCTGGAGTCGTGCGAGATTATATTTTTGGTGGGATATTCTTCTCTAAATGGCAAGTTTTGCACCAAGCAATGCCTGACAGGAAGGCAATTGGGATGGATCCTCCGCCCAGATTTGATGAAGAAATTGGCCCAGTATGCCATTAGCTGTTAGTTTTACAGTTGGATTTTCAAGCTGAATTGCAGCTGTAGGATCTCATTGTGCCATTTAAGCCATCGGGACAGAATTTGATAATTTCGGTTAGTCAACCTACTGAGATGGCTGGTTGATCGTTAAACAATGTTAAATGATGATGATGTGTCAAACAGAATGTAACATGTGTCAAACGACAAACCTAAAATCACTATATTCTCAAATCTGGTAATCCGTCTTTCAAAACCCAATTCTTTTTCTCAAACCTTAGTCACTCACCACAAGCTCTCGGCTCCCCCTCTTCTTCAACCACCATGAGTGACTCTCCCTCTTTCTAGAACGACCCTTAAGTCCCCGTTAAGTGTTTTATAGTGGGCTTGTGCTTCCATTTAAACAAAACTAGTCCAGATTCAAAGAACTTGTTAAGAACCAGACCCGGTGCATGCCCATACACATATCCAGCAGGCCCATATATTCCTTAACTAACCATACAAGCGCAATCACTATCCACATGTGGGATGGTTATAACCAACAAGATCAATATGCCACTATCTAGAAAACTTGTTGGCTGATTGAGGAAGGCATTTTCCCTTCTTATTAATAGATAACAAGTCCCCCATCTAAGCAATGTGGGACATTCATATCAATACCCCATATTTTACTGAGCCGACACCCATGTCGGCTGCACTCAATGGGGGTCTTTAACTGGGTTGGGGTCCTTACCCGTACCACCAAATCTACTGGTAGCCTTTTTCGTGGTGACCCAATCCAGTCCTATACCTGGACGAGGCCGACACCCACGTTGGCTACACTCAGTAGGGGTCTTTCACTGGGCTGGGGCTTACCCATACCACCAGATCCACTAGTAGCCCTTTCCATGATGACCTAGTCCAGTCCCATACCTGGACGAAGCCACATGTGCAGAGACCGAACACCTCTGATACCATTGTTAAGAACCAGGCCAGGTGACGCCCATACACACACCCAATAGACCCATACATTCCTTAGCCAACCCCACAAGCCCAACCACTACCCACATATGGGTTGGTTGTAACCAACAAACCCAATAGGTCACTACCTAGAAAGTGTGTTGGCTGATTGAGGAGGACATTTGCCCTCCCTATCAATATATCATAAGTCCCCTATCTAAGCAATGTGGGACATTCATATTATGTAGCCCCTTTTACATACCTAAAACACCCTAAGAGCTATTGCCATGTGAACCTCTGTTGGTTTCTACATGAATTGACTCAAAGTATTGACAATATAAGTAATATCTAGTCGTGTAATGGTAAAGTACATCAGCCTTCCAACTATTCTCCTATATCTTAAAGGTTCTTCATATAATATTCCTTGTGCTTTAGATAGTTTAAGATAGTTTATTATTGGTGTCTATTGGAGAATTGTTAGGTTTAGCTCTAATTAAAATAGTGTCTTTTAATAAATCTAATGTATATTTCTTTGGGCTAATGACTAATCCCTCATTAGTGTTGTTAACTTCATTTCCTAGAAAGTAGTTCAATGGACCAAGATCTTTAATTTTAAAATAAGATCCTATATAATTTTTAATTTGATTGATATGGTTCACATTATTTTCTCCTATTGCCATATGTCATCCACATACAATAGGAGGATCACCTGATTTCCTTGATTATTATAAAGAAATAAAGAATAATCTGATTTACATTGCTTAAATCCAAAATCAACAAAAATATTTGTACATTTTTCATTCCATTGACGTGAAGCTTGTTTCAAACCATAGATTGGTTTTCTTAGTTTGCAAACATGATCCTTTTTAATGTCGTAATCAGATGGAGGCCTCATGTACGCATCTCCCTCTAAATCTCCATTCAAAAATGCATTATGGATAGTCCATCTATGCGTGGCAACTAAGGCTAGAAATATTATTACTATAGTGATTTTGACTACAAGAGCAAAAGTCTCCTAGTAATCAAAACCTTATGTTTGATTAAAACCTTATGCTACCAATCTTGCTTTATATCTCTCAACGGTTCCATCTAGATTAAACTTTTCTTTATATATCCATTTGCAACCTATGATTTTTCTACCCTTAGGTAAAGTAGTTACTTCCCATGTTTTATTTTCAATCAAGGTCTGCATTTCATTGTTCATTGCTTGCCTCCAATTTTCATCCCTTACAGCTTTTGAATATCTATTTGGTTCTTGTATTTTAGAAATAGCAGTAAGAAACCAATCAACAGAAGAAAAAACATGTTCAACAGATAAAGATGAATGCTTAGTAGATATTGAAGGGAGATGATGATGATTAACAATGCATGTAGCATCACAATGATAATCCTGAAGGTATACAGGTTTCCTCCTTACTCTTATTGAATTATTCAAATTTTCGTCATTGTTATGCATTTCTATGTTTCTATTGTTATGTGTTCCTAATACAGAATAATGCATTTATGTGGTGTTCAGAACCTGATACTCCTATATGGTTTGTTGCTTTTTAAAAGGAAATTGATTTGCCTGAAAAATTACATTTCTACTAACAAAAACTTCACGAGTTTCATATTTAGAATTTTGTATCCTTTGGTTCCTAAAGGATACCCTAAGAACACTCTAGGTATAGCTCTAGAATAAAACTTTGATACGTGAGGTTTGTTATCCTTAGCAATATAGAAGCACCCAAAAACTCTCATGTTTGTGTAATCTACTGGTTGACTATATGATATTTCATATGGTGTTTTCTTATCAAGTATTCTAGTGGGTAGTCTATTGACAATGAACATAGTTGTTTGGACACAAGATGACCAAAAATGTTTTTGTAAATGACTCTGTAATCTTATTGTTCTAGCTACATTCAATAATTATTGATGTTTTCTCCCCACAACTCCATTTTGTTGGAGAGTATATGTGCAAGTCTTTTGGTGAATTATGCCTTCTAATGCATATAAGTCTTGCATCAAAAATTCTTTTCCATTGTAGGTTCTAATGTTTTTGATTCTTTTATTAAACTGAATTTTAGTATAATTCACAAATCTAGTTATAAAATTTATTGTATGATCTTTAGTCTACATTAGATAGATCCAAGTTTCCCTTGAATGATCATCAACTAAAGTTAAAAAAAATATCTATATCCATCCACAGATGTCATACAAGTAGGACCCCAAATGTCAGCATTTTTTAAATCAAAACATTCTTTTGATTTAGTAGTACTTAGATAAAAAGGTTTTCCTCTCATTTTGCCTCAATGACATTCTAAACAATCTAACGCTTTTACAGAGAATGGCATGAGTTTGGACATATTTTCTGATGGATGTCCAAGTCTCAAATGCCAAACATCATCACTCGCTACTGAATTAATTTGAATAAAATTCTTCAGATGGCTTTTCTGTGAGTGACTGAGTAGGTAAAGTCCTTTAGATTCCATTCTCATAACAACCTTCCTCAACATGATTGTTTCCTGCAATTCACATTCACCCTCTATAAATTTTATTGCATATTTATTTCCCTTAGTCAGTTTACTCACAAATATGAGGACGAATGTGAATGTAGGAACACACAATACATGATTGTGTGTGATGGTTTCATTGAGTAGGACTTTATCTATGTGTGTGATTTTATGTTTCTCACCATTTGGTAGAGAAACATATGAATTTTTAACCTCATGAGATGCATGAAATAATATGTTATCCATTTAGATAACCTTTTAGTAGGGTTAGAATTTCTAGTACCTATTACTATAGCAGTTGTTGCCATGTAATTGTGTTCATTTGTTGAACTTTCTGCTCCATAAACCTTTGTCTTTAGGAATGCTATGAGTTGGTTACACTGCTCACTGGTTAGATCAATAGCAGTGTTCTGTTCTGGTCCCTTTTATGTGTTGCTTTCTATCTGGTTGACAGAGTAGCCTTTCCCATTGCTATGATTTTGCTTGACCCTCTTTGCAACATGATTGGGGCACCCATTTAACTTGTAGCATTTGTCTAATGTATGTCTGTCTTTCTTGCAATACCTCTAAAATAGATTTTCTTTCAAAGCAATTCCTGTCTTTGTTGAGGTATCAACCTTCTTCTTTGTTCTTTTTGAATCCTTTTGAGATTGAAAATTCTTGAAATTTTGCTTGGAATTATGATAAGAATTATTGAATCTCTTGACTGCCATGGCCATAGGCTCTTCTTTTGTTCCTTTTTCTCCACTTGTCATCTTTTATTTGCTTTCCCCTTGCCTTATAATGTTGAAAGCTTTATTAACATCTGGGAAAGGATTCAACAGTAGAATTTGACTGCTCACATGGTTGTATTCTTCATTCAGGCTGTCACGCCCCTCTCTCATAAGGTATATCGAAGTGTACCTATACCCACAAGAACGTGACCGGCAGGGGACCCCATCCCCCAAACTAACCCTTAATCCAATATATAAATCTAATAAACCATATAAAGTGATACAACTCCTGAAACATGATATGGAAATAGTCCCTCCAACATGCCATACATACACCTACCGAAACCATCGGAGTATCTATACAACAGCGGAAATAAGAAAACATATCTACCCGAGTTCAGACTGAGTAAATAGGTAATATATACAAAATACAATACCCAAAGTCCTCACACTTAGCTAAAGAACAGCTCGAGACTACACACCAGCTCATGCGTCCCGCCGCCAAACGTCGTCACCTCTATCCAACTCACCTGAAAGGGAAATAAGAAGAAAGGTGAGCCATAAAGCTCAGTAGGTCATAGAAAGGGAACACCGATATCCAAAATAAAGAAATAAAGGAATATAATGCAGAATATGAAGTACAATAAATATGTAACTATCAGTAATCCCACCAAGTAACATGATAGCCGATAAGGCTATATAACATCGCAACCACAAACACCAATCTCTCGTAATCCATAATCCACCCCTGGACCCACCCTAATCCCCGTAGGGTGTCCCCCAGTCCAGGTCCACACCAAAACTGCATGAGGATCGGATATCCCGATAGCATAGCCTACACCAGCGAGCGTCCCCTGTGATGCACCTCACCTCAGATGGTCTATAGGTACGTACCCGGTTTATTGTATAATCCATCATAATCCAATATATTGGGCTCCTATATGGGTCCCACAGTCTACATCAACCACCTCCAATCACCTCACTCCTAAAAACATACCAACAATGATAATCAATAGAGAACATGTATGAAACATACAAACAGGTCGCATTTCCACCCCCGAAAACCGACAAAACCACAATATAATAAGAGTCCGTGAAACCGAAACTTAAGAACCACACACGAGAGACATGGAAACCCCTACCTGGAAATCAAGATGCAAATATCAAGCACGCGTCCACGACTAACCCCTGACTCCGGAAATCAACTCACTCTAAAGCTCAACTGAGATCACCGTCTACATTGAAAACACGATATACGAAAATACAGTTAAAATACATTCGGTCAACTATGGTCAATGGTCAACAGTCTTAAACCGGGTCAACCAGGGTCAAACCGAGTCAAATGGGATAAACCGGGTTAAACCGAGTCAAATGGGTCAAACCGGGTTAAATCGGGCCAAACCGAGTCAAACCGGGTCAACTCGGCCAAACTCGGCCTAAACCCAGCCAACATCATCGCCGACGATCCCGCCACCCAAACCTGCCAAATCTTACATCAAATTGAAGAGCTCGATGAGATGAACTCATAGGTACCTGAAACAAGTCAAACCGTCACCGGAATCGGCCAGATCGACCAAAGGAAGTTCACGGTGGCCGAAACTTCAATCCTAGATTTCTCCCAAACCGGAGCTCCGTTCAACCTGATTCAAGTTGGGTTATGCTCATCTCGTCCATACGCTCTATTTGGTACCAACCACGACCACCACCATCGTCGGAATCACGAAATCGTTGTTGACCTGTGTGAGAGAAAAATAAGAGAGAGAAAATGTAAGAGAGAGAAAATCATGAGAAAAAGGGTAATTTTTTATTTTTTTATTTTTTTTATACAATCTTTCCCTTGCAAAAATGCCCCTCTTTCAAAAACACCCCTTAATAAAATGTTCAATTAACTTCAAAAATTCATAATAAATCCAATTTAAATTCGATTCAAGTGATTCTCGCGCCAAAAATTTTATTTTTAAATCCCCCATTTATTGAAAATATTTTCATATTTTTATCTTAATTTACCTTTTATTCTCTCCAAATCCCGATTCACGATCATCGAGGTTCACTCCACCTCGATCAACGCGTCAAAGTACTATGAACAGTGTATAACCGGGTCAGGATATTACATCCTCCCCCTTAAGAAAATTTCATCCTCGAAATTAAAATCATACCTAGGTAGTGAATAACCCTGGATATCTAGCTCGCATGTCGGACTCTAACTCCCAGGTCGCCTCCTCAGCTCCATAGTGATGCAATATCACCTTGACTAAGGGTATGGTCTTCAATCGTAACCGACTCTGCTGTCTATCCGCAATCCTGATAGGACATGTCTCAAAAGTAGCGTCCTCACCAATCTCCAAGGTAGACCAATCTAATACATGAGAAGGGTCCCTGTGGTATCTCCGTAACATGGACACATGAAATACACCATATATCCCTAATAACTGTGGGGGTAAAGCTAATCGATACGCTACTGTCACCATTCTCTCCAAAATCTCAAATGGTCCTATAAACCTCGAAGCTAATTTCCCTGCTCTCCCAAATCTTTGTACCCCTCGCTTCGGACTAACCCTCAAAAACACGTGATCCCCCACCTAAAACTCTAGAGGTCTACGTCTCCTATCCGCGTAACTCTTCTGACATGACTGGGCTGTCAAAAGCCGTCGCAGTATCACTATCACTACCTTAGTAGATTGCTGCACCATCTCTGGACCTAATAGTGGTCTGTTACCAACCTCTGACCAGCACAATGGTAATCTACAAGGTCTCCCATATAATGCCTCATATGGTGTCATCTGTATATTGCTCTGGTAGCTATTATTGTACACAAACTTCACCAAAGGAATATGAGTCTCCCAATCACCTCGGAAGTCTACCACATAAGTCCGAAGCATATCCTCCAAAATCTGAATGGTACGCTCACTCTACCCATCAGTCTGAGGATGAAAAGCTAAACCGAAGTTCAGTTTCGTCCCCAGAACATCCTGAAAACTACCCCAAAACCGTGAAGTAAATATGGGATCCCGATCAGACACAATACTCAATGGTATGCCATGCAGTCAGACTATCTCTCGTACATACAATTTGGTCAACGACTTTATGGGATCTGTCTGACAAATAGGCATAAAATGAGTTGTCTTTGACAATCGATCTACAACAACCCAAACTGCATCATGTCTCCATGGAGTCATAGGTAAACCCATCACAAAATCCATAGTATGATGCTCCCACTTCCCCTCAGGTAATGGAAGCGAATGTAACAATCCTGCGGGTCGTCGATGCTCTGCCTTTACCAGCTGACAGGTAAGACATCGAGTCACAATCTGTGCAACATCTCTCTTCATGCCACTCCACCAATACTGTCTCCGTAAATCTCGATACGTCTTGGTAGCACCAAGATGCATCGCAAACTGCGAGTAATGTGCCTCCTGAAGTATCTTCTCCCGTAACTCGATATCCTCTAGGACCACTGACCGGCCCCAAAATCTAACTCCACCATCGGTGCCTCTAGTCCATCCCTCCATATCCTCAACATCATCAAATAGTGCATCCCACTAACTCAAATTCACGGATTGCCAACCGAGCTACAACCAATCTCCTACTCAAGGCGTCAGCCACCACATTGGCTTTGCCTGGATGATACTGTAAAGTAAAATCAAAGTCCTCCAGGTACTCCATCCACCTACACTATCTTTGGTTTAGATCTTTCTGAGTAAACAAATACCGGAGACTCCTATGATCTGAGAATACCTCGAAGAATCTCTCTCTATAAAGATAATATCTCTACTGCTTAAGTGCGAACACTACAGCAGCTAACTCCAAATCATGCACCGGATAATTCCTCTCATGCGACTTCAGTAGACATGAAGCATACTCAACCACTTTGTCCTGCTGTATCAACACACAACCCAATCCAACTCCTGAAGCATCACAATATACCTGATAACCAATATCTCTGTCTGGTATTACCAATACTGGTGGCGACGTGAGTCGAGTCTTTAACTCCAGAAAAGCCTTCTCACACTCGTCTGACCATACAAATGGAACATCCTTTTGGGTCAATTGTGTCATCGACGCTGCAATCCATGAGAACCCCCTCAATAAAATGTCGATAGTAACCTGCTAATCCTAGGAAATTGTGAATCTCTCCTACATTCTTTGGTCTCCTCCATGCTATCACCGCCTCCACCTTAGCTGGATCACTGTTATACCCTCCTGTGAAATCACATGCCCTAAAAATTTCACCTGAGTCACCCAAAACTCACACTTACTCAGCTTGGCATACAATCTATGCTCTCTGAGCGTCTGTAACACAATCTCCAAATGTTTAACGTGCTCCTCCTCAGTGGCTGAATAAATCAATATGTCATCAATAAACACAATCACAAACTGATCCAGATACGACCTGAACACCCTGTGCATCAAATCCATAAACGCTGTAGGTGCATTGGTTAGCCCAAATGGCATAACCAAATACTCATAATGACCAAATCGTGTGTGAAAAGCTGTCTTTGGTATATCTTCCTCCCGGATCCGTAACTGGTAATACCCCGATCTGAGATCAATCTTCGAGTAATAATGACTACCCTTCAACTGATCAAACAGATCATTAATCCTCGACAACGGATATTTATTCTTCACTGTCACCCGATTCAGCTGTCGGTAGCCCACTCATATCCACATCGTACCATCTTTATTTTTCACAAACAGAACAGGTGCTCCCCAAAGTGAAGTGCTCGATCCGATAAAACCCAATTTCTATAAAGCTGTCAACTGGGTATCTAACTCCTTCAGCTCTGCTGGTGCCATCCTGTATGGTGGTATAGAAATAGGATATGTACCCGGATACAACTCAATCACAAAGTCAATCTCCCTCTGCGGTGGCAACCCCGGTAAATCATCAGGAAAACATCCATGTAATGCTCCACAATAGGTATAGGAGTCAAAGACTCCTCCCTAGATACTGAAGTGATCAAACCCGCTACAACACAATCGGTGTACTGAGGATTATCTAGAAAATGTGGACACGGAAGAAGTCTCGTTCCACGAAATCTAACCCTCCTCGTAGGAGTGGTTAGTGTAATCCTCCTCTCAGCACATTCTATAATCGCCTCATACTCAGTCAACCAATCCAATCCGAGAATAACATCAAAATCAGTAAATGGCATCACAAACAAATCCGCTCTAAACTCATGATCTGCAAAACTAAATACACAGTCCCTACTGATACCACTAATCACGATACCTGATCCTGGGGGCGAATCAATTATAAATCTCCTCGCCACTCCCGTAATCCCTAAACCCAATGCGTCAGCAAATGATGTAGAAGTAAATGAATGCGTAGCACCAGTATCAAATAAAAAACGTGCCCAATAACTGAATAAGAGAAACCTACCTCCCAAATGATCTCGCTCTGCTGGTACTGCATTAGGGCCGAGTGCATACACTCCACTTCTCTAAACCTGCTGCTGCTGCTGAGCTAATGGTCTACCCCGTCCTGCAGGACCTCTCGGTGCTAGAATCGGTTCTGGTGCTGGTGCTGGTGCTGGAACTAGAGTTGGAGTTGGAGCTCTCTGACCTCGAGGTGCTGGCAGAGCAGGTCCTCCACCCTGTGGGCAATCTCTCCAAGTATGTCCTGGCAAGCCACACTGGAAACATAACAGGTTTAGGACAATCCCAACACATATTGCCCACATGACCATATGCATAGCAATGCTGGGGCTGCTGGTCCCTTCTCAGAGCCTGTCCCTGTTGGTCCAATCTCTGCCTTTGCTGACCTTGTCTCTGCCCCTGTTTACCCTGTCTAGGACCTTGTTGTCCCTACCTAGGTTCCCGATAACTCTGTCTCTGACTTTGAGAACTCTGCCCCTGGCTCTACTACTGCCCGCAACTATCAGTCCTCCGTCTGTACTGACTACTCTCACCAGTAGCAGATGTAGAACTCTCAAGCTTCCTCTTATGAATCTCCCAATAATCCTTAATCTCCACTAATGTCCTCTCAACTCCGAGTGCCTTATCAATACACTCGCGATAGGTGGTGATAGTTTGAGCCGTAAAATGAGGTGAAATCTTCGGTGATAATCCTCTCCGAAATCTCAGTATCTTTTTTTCCTCTGTGGAAATAAACTCCTCCCCATATCGCCCTAACTCCTCAAAGCGAGCCTGATACTGAGTCACTGTCATGTTCGGGGACTGAATCAACTCAAGGAACTCCTTAGCTTTAGCTACCCGCACTGTCTGTGATACATACTGCACCAGAAAAACTATCTCAAACTCTGCCCATGGCATACCCTCCCTGCCTCGACCAACTGTCATCACCTCCCACCATGTAAAAGCATCCCCTTCTAAGAACTCTGCAGCTAATAAAACCCTCATCTCCTCAGGAATCCGTAAGGAAGTCATCTTCCTGCGTAGCTGGCAAAGCCACTCCTCTACTATCACCGGATCTATCACTCCTCTATAAACAGGAGGATTCATCTTTCGTAACTCAGCTAGCTCCTTGATTGAAGTATCAGTCGCCAAAGGAGTTACCTGCGTCTCCATAATCTGTCCTACACCCTCCTGTAATCCACCCAAAGCTGCAACCTGTGTTGGAACCTCAGCAGGAGCCTGTAGTGCAGCTGGGGTTGGAGCGACAATTTGTGTCACAAGTCCTGTAATAGTCTGCCCAAGAGCTCGCACCACGGACCTCTTGTCGTAAAGTAGTCACTACCGCCTCTACCTTATGTGGTGTTGACTGTACCGGTCGTACCTCTTGGTCGTCCCCAATATCATCTACTGGAGCTACATAAGCTCCTCGCTTGCCCTTGCCCCTCCCACGTCTTACACCCCTACCACATCTCGCACCTCTACTTCTCCATCCTCGCCTACGCTCTAATGGAGCCACCTCGGGTATACACACCTCTTCTACCCCCTGAGGCTCATCCCCCTCATGTCGACCCCTACCCCGTCCCTATCCTCGCACTTCTGTACTACGCGTATCAACCATATCTACAAAATATAACACACGCATACATAAATCTAAAAACAAGAAACACAAAAATAAAACTTATCAGGTCAGCCGGGAAGCGCATGATGTGTAGCCAATGAAATAACCTAGGTAGTCTAATCACTATAAGTATCTAAACCTACAGCTCCGATACCAAACTGTCATGCCCCCCTCTCCTAAGGTATACTGAAGCGTACCTACACCCACAAGAACGTGACCGGCAGGGGACCCCATCCCCTAAACCAACCCTTAATCCAATATATAGATCTAATAAACCATATAAAGTGATACAACTCCTGAAACATGATGTGGAAACAGTCCCTCCAAAATACCATAAATACACCCACCAAAATCATCAAAGTATCTATACAACAGTGGAAATAATAAAACATATTTATTCGAGTTCAGACTGAGTAAATAGGTAATATATACAAAATACAATACCCAAAGTCCTGACACTCAACTAAAGAACAGCTCGAGACTACACACCAGCTCATGAGTCCCGCCACTGACCGTCGTCACCTCTATCCAACTCATCTGAAAGGGAAATAGAAAGAGGGTTGAGTCATAAAGCTCAGTAGGTCATAGAAAGGGAACATCGATATCCAGAATAAAGAAATAAAGGAATATGATGCAAAATATGAAGTACAATAAATATGTAACTATCATTAATCCAACCAAGTAACATGATAGCCGATAAGGCTATACAACACGTAACCACAAACACCAGTCTCCGTTAATCCATAATCCAAACTCCATAATCCACCCCTAGACCCACCCTAATCCCCGTAGGGTGTCTCCCGGTCCAGGTCCACATCAAAACTGGATCAGGATCGGATATCCCATGGCATAGCCTACACCATAGAGCGTCCCCTGTGATGCACCTCACCTCAGACAGTCTACAGGTAATCCAATATATTGGGCTCTTATATGGGTCCCATAGTCTACATGAACCACCTCCAATCACCTCACTCCTAAAAACATACCAAAATTGATAGTCAACGGAGAATACGTATGAGACATACAAACAGGTCGCATTTCCAACCCCGAAAACGACAAAACCACAATATAATAAGAGTCCGTGAAATCGGAACTCTAGAACCACACGCGAGAGACATGGAAACCCCTACCTGGAAATCAAGATGCAAATATCAAGCACGTGTCCCTAACTAACCCCTGACTCCGAAAATCAACTCGCTCTGAACCTCATCCGGGATCACCATCTACATCGAAAACACGATACACAAAAATACAGTTAAAATACGTTCGGTTAACTATGGTCAACGGTCAAAGTCAAAGGTCAAAAGTGATAAACCGGGTCAACCAAGGTCAAATAGTGTCAAACCGGGTTAAACCGGGTCAAATTGAGTCAAATGGGTCAAATCGGGTTAAACCGTGTTAAATGGGTCAAACCGGGTTTGACCGGGCCATACCGAGTCAAACTGGGTCAACTTGGCCGGACTTAGCCCGAATCTAGCCAACACCACCGCTGGTGATCTGGCCACCCAAACCTGTCAAATCTTACATCATAGGTACCTGAAACAAGTCAAAGCGTCACCGAAGTCGGCCGGATAGACCACAGGAAGTTCACAGTGGCCGGAACTTCAATCCTAGATTTCTCCCAAACCGGAGCTCCGTTCAACCTGATTCAAGTTGGGTTATGCTCGTCTCGTCCATACGCTCCTTTTGGTACCAACCACGACCACCACCGTCATCGGAATCACGAAATCGTCGTTGACCTGTGTGAGAAAAATAAGAGAGAGAAAATGTAAGAGCGAGAAAATCATGAGAAAGAGGGTAATTTTTTATTTTTTTCTTTTATACAATCTTTCCCTTGCAAAAACACCCCTCTTTCAAAAACACCCCTTAATAAAATGTTCAATTAACTTCAAAAATTCATAATAAATCCAATTTAAGTGATTCTCGAGCCAAAAATTTTCTTTTTAAATCCCACATTTATTAAAAATATTTCATATTTTTATCTTAATTTATTTTTTATTCTCCTCAAATCCCGATTCACGATCACCGAGGTTCACTCCACCTCGATCAACGCATCAAAGTACTATGAACATTGTATAATCGGGTCAGGATATTACACAGGCCCATAAGAAATTGCGTAAGTTTCTCCTTTTCTTTTCTTGTCAGCATAACTTTGTGCACTGCACATGAACATCCTCCATATTTACATAATGGGATCTCTTCATAGTCTTGGAGTTCATCCCACAATGCCTTAACCTTGGAGTGGTAGTTTGTAACGTATAGACTCTTCTGTTTGATATTAGATAGTTCTCTAACAACTTCAAAAACCCTAGTTTGATTCACCACTACATATCTATTCTTCAGATCTTGTTAGAGCTCCTTTGTTGTTTTCCAAGATGAAACACTCTATAAAATCTGGGTTGAAACACAATTTGCTATCCATGATTTCACCAGACATTTCTCTTGCTTCCACAGTTGATAATTTGGATCAATAATAGGTGGCATGGATGGTGTTGGAAGGATTGGTGAAGTGTGAAGAATTGATGAAGTATAAAGAGGTGTTGGAAATGGAATAGAACCAGAGGATGTAAAACCCTTTGGTAAAGTTGCACGTAAGTTTAAATCTCCTATTGACATATGTTAAGAACCTCTCATAAAATTGGTTGACTCTGTAAGGGCTTTTGAAATTGATAAGACAGTTGAAGGTTCTATGCCTGATGTAACCAACTGCTCCGATACCATATTGTAAAATAGATTCAAACTGAGTTGCATCTTTGTTTGTGATTATAAGAACACTTGAAAAGATCAGAGAAATAAGAAGTGAGGAAGAAGAATAATTGTAGAGAGATAGAGATGAAACGTGTATATTATTTGAACATTCAAAAGTAAATAGGTTTTACATGATGCAGACTCTTATAAAATGGCTGCATATAACGTTCAAAAAAGATAGTTACAACCGTCATAAGGATATGAGTTTTGAGAAATACAAAGGCTAAATCAACTAATACTGCTTTGACTAACACAGACCCATACAAACTAGATTTAAATGGATATGAAAGTGTAAGGTCCATTTTGCATAGCCTAGTTCAAACTTGGCCCAGCTTGTGCCAAACAGGGGCATATCAAAGTCTTGAACAAAGTCGAAGAACCAACAGTTGTGGAGAAGACAATCAATAGCTGTGAAAAAATTGAAGACTAATCCATGGTAGATAATGAAGAACAATCACGGATAACTCCATCAAACTTGTCAAAAAGAGGTTCTCTTTCATTCTTTGTCGACGCCATTGATGGTTATGTCATCTCCCCAATCATTTTCTTTCTTTCAACGATTCTTTGAATTGTTTACCCCAAAACAATGCTGTGAATCATTGGTCACCACGAATCTCGTGTTAAGTACCTTCAATCTTAACCTAGGAATGGAAGGAATAGAACACAAAGGAAGAATTCATAGAAAGAACAGAGAAGCGACTCAAGCAGGAAGAGAGACACTTTTCTCATTAAAATTCGTAACTCCTTTTACAAACAATTACCACTCTAATATACCAGTAAGTGGCCTAATCTCACACCTGTGACTAATAACAAAATTGGAATATCAATACATATGGCTATCTACAAAAAATAACTTAACATCAACTACAATTATGTCTTATAAGCAAATGGGATCATATCAACTGTGTTGGAAATATGAGAATCATTAATAGGTTAGGCTCAATTAATGGCTCAATGTTGGAGCACCTAATATGAGTTTATAGTTTGATAAAGCCCACAAGAAAGTTATTTACGATAAGGCTCAAATCTCCTAATTGGTTTTGAATTGAGCTTATCAATAAATAATAACCCGATCCTGTTTCAAATATTGAAAAGAATTCAAATACAAAATAAACTCTATCCTAAATAGTATCTATATAAGAACTATTCAAATAGTTTTGATGTACACTTTTTAAGCATGTTAGCAAAAGAATTGGTGACTTTCAATTATTGAAACACCACAACTTGAAAGTTCCTGACAATTCACGACACAAGTGGTATGCAATTTCTGCTACGTTTATATGTTGTGAATTCTACATTGGTATCGGAGTGGTTATCATTTTTCGCATGCTAAATACATGTTAAAAAATACAATTAGTATGTATGCATACTTTTTGTTTCGTTTAAGTACCTCATATATGCATATTATGGTATGATTTGTTGTTTTTGATTCAAACGATATTTGATTTGCATGAAATTTTGTGTGTGGACTATAATATAAGTTTACAATTATCCCTGTAAATTTCATGTTAATATGTGCTTTGAGAAAGGTCAACCCTAGCCAAGTGTCCCGAAACTTGTTCTTAACACATTTTTTTACACATAAAATTAGGCTTTGATTTTGGTATGCATATAAGCTTGTTTGATTATCTTTCTATTGACATATTATTGAAATTACTTTTGTGAAACTGGGGTTTTGGTGTGAAAACCGTGCAGAATAAGAATACTCACTCTCGATATAAGGCCACGAATGTTATCGGAATGTCCTGCTACACTGAATCATACAGTTATCGGAACAAAAATAGCCATGGAAGGCAACGCGTGCCAAGCACGCGCCATTACCATCGTCATGCGTGCAGAGCTGTGCTGACCCACGTGGTGATCTGCGATTCTAAGCCAAATCTGGGTTTGACCCTCGTTTGGATGATGGGCCGCATGAACTAATTGGGCTACAAGGACTCTAGGCTAACCCGCGTGTCTGGGTTGGGCTATTGGGCAGACCCGTGTCTCTGGACCGGGCCAACAGATTGTTTTTGGCCCAAAATTATTTTAAAAACCCACATTATATTTTTTTAACTCAATTTATTTTCTATTGGGCTTGGCAGTGCGTGGGAGCGCTTGTAGGCCAAGAAAAATTCGATTTTTGAGTGAAATATTTTTTAGAAAATAAAATTAGTGTTTATAATTTTTCTACATTTTTTATGTCATTGTTTATATTTTATGTAGTGATTTGGCCATAAAATGTATATATTTTTAAATTTGTATAAGCTACTGCACGTTTTTCTAGAAATAATTATGTTTCAAAAAAAAAATTTGGAACTGTTTAAAATAAAGGATGATATTTGGTTGAGATTTGATACTCCTAAATTGAAATTTTTATTTGTAAGGCAAATAAAGAGTACTAAAATTTTTCTTTTTTTTGGTGAAATTATAAGAGTGAATTTTTGCTAAATCAAATTGCTTGATTGTTGCCTAATTTTATGCTTATTTTTAGAGTACGGATAACCCATAGTATGATGAGTCACTCGATGTCAAGCCTTTAGCATGGGGAGGATATTTTGGTGAAAACCCCTCTTGACCATTTGATTCAAATGAAGAACTTGACGAAGAGATTGATCTTAACATTGAGTCTTATAGTGATGACTCGATTAGATAAGTCATAAACATTGGATGAAGACATCGTGGCCGAGGGCATGCATGATGGGATTGGAGTGGCTCTTGAGATTATTGATCTCACTTTGGATGAGTACATCGCGGTCGAGGGCATGCATGATGGGCCTGAGGCGGCCAACATGGATGAGCCAATGTTGGATGTTGAGCCTCAAGATAATATGAAGGATTCATTGATTTTAATTATGATTCTTATCATTTTAGGGCGCAACTAGGATTTTAAGAGAGGAATTTTACTGTTAGGCATTTAATTCATTTAAGACTTTCCATAGTTATTTATGTTGGATATTGTTTTTTATAATATTCCTATGTTATTGTGTTGGATATTATTTTATAATATTCCTACATTATTCTATTTAAGTCAGAGTAATATGGTAGAAGTATGCTATTTAAAATTGATTATATACAAGTATATATTGTTTTTATGGCATATGTTATACTGTATGGTACGTTTGGCTTGAAATATGGAATGATATAATGTGTGACAAGCTGGGCATGTGTTGACAAATGAGCAACAGGTGCAAGCTGTGATTCGATCCTTACCACCCTATAGGAACATATAAGGGTAAATCTTACCCACAACGAAAGTATTGTCACTTTTGATGATGTTTCTAGAAATGTGGAGCTGGAAGATGACTGTCTTATAGGTGATAAGCCCAATTCTGAGGCAAATGTGGCCCAGTCCAACATATGCAAATGAGGCTATAAGGGTAAGGGTAAGGGCTCAAAGAAAGCTAAATATAATGCCAAAAGCATGAAGTACCCAAAATGCAAACGTGGCAAGCATGGTGGAAAGAAGAAAGATAAGGTGACTTCTATAAAATGTGACAAGCTGGGTCACTTCGCATGTGAATGTCCCGAGGCAAAGGTGAGTAATGATCATTCTATCATCACTCAATTATTTGTGACTAGTAGTTTGATGTTGGCTAAAGCTATTCATTATTGGACTGTAGACTCAACAGCAATAGATCACATAGCTCTGGATAGATAGGCCTCTATAGATTATTGTCGCATTCCTAAGGAGAGATGTAAGATTTACGTGGAAAATGACACTTACGCTGAAGTGTTGGGGATCAGTACTTGCAAATTGGATGTACAAGGAGGACGCACCCTTTACATCTATGATGCCTTATATGCCCCTGAAGTCAGACGAAATTTTTTGTCTGTTCTAGTTCTTCTAAATTTGGGTGTTCGTTTTGAATTTAAAGTTAGTTGTGTTAAGTTTTTCCTGGATATTTTATGGTTATGGTTTTTTGCTTTAATGGTTTAATGGTTTTGGACACCATTAATAATGCGAATAATAATTCTGCATCTTTTGTTGCTACATCTACTAATGTCTCTGATAATAGTATGTTATGGCATGCTATATTACGACACATTGGGTAAGATAGACTTAATTGTCTAGCTAAAGAAGGCCTATTAGGCCTATTAGCCAAATGTGATCTGCCCACATGTGAAAATTTTTTAGCTAGAAAAGCAACAATGAAGTGATTCTGATATCTGTGGCCCAATGAATGTGAGGGCAAGACATGGTCCCTCATATTTCATCACATTTATATATATATGACTACACTCGATATGGTTATGTTTATTTGTTCTCTCATAAATCCAAAGCATTGGAATTCTTCACTAAATATATGAAAATGGTTGAGAATCAATTGGACAAAAGCTTAAAAGCTCTAGGGACTAATCGTGGAGGTGAGTATCTATCAGAATAATTCAAAGAATTGTGTGATGAAAAGAGTATAGCTAGGTAGCTAACTGTTCTCTATACACCACAACAAAATGGTGTTGCTGAAAGGAGAAACAGAACCCGTTTGGACATGGTAAGATCAATGATGACGTAAGCAAATCTACCAATTTCATATTGGGGAGATACATTGTTAACTGTGGCCTATGTACTTAACTATGTGCCATCAAAGTCTGTCACAACAATGCCTTATGAATCGTGGACAGGAGAAAAGCCCAAATTAGGGCATTTTCATCGTTGGGGTGTTGCTGCCTACTTCAAAATTTGGAAAGTTAGGGGGCCCAAGGAAAGAAATGTATATTTGTAAGGTATTGTGAAAATTCCAAAGGTTATGTTTTCATTTGAGAAGAAAGTGATGGTAGGGTGACAAAAATTGAGTCTCGAGATGTCACATTCTTAGAAAATCAATTCCTTACTCAAGAGGAGGTTGAGAAAGATTTTTAGTTCTATGAAACTGAAGAGACAAACAATGGCGCGAGTAGTGGCCCAAATGAGGAAAACGAGGAAATACCTTAACCTCTTGGGGATAGTGGGAGTGACTTTGTACCCAAAAATGTTCAAGAGGAGCATAATCAGGTTAAATAACAACCTCGTAGGACTATGCATGAACCTATCCCTCATTGTCGGTTGGAGATTGAAGAGGAGGCATTCATGATAGCTCCATTAGATACTAAGGATAAGCTAAAGTCTATTAAAGACGTTCTCTCCAGTGCTAGATGTAAGGAATGGATGGATGCAATGAAAGAGGAAATGGAGTCAATGAAACAAAACGGTGTCTGGGACTTGGTTAATCATCCACCAAACCGAAAAGGTATTGTGAATGAATGGGTTCTCAAAATCAAGAGTAAGGCTAATAGGACCATAGATCGATATAGGGCTAGATTAGTAGCCAAGGGTTATAATCAAAATGAGGGAATTAATTATAAAGAGACATTCTCATCGATTGTGCAGATTGCCTCAATTCACCTTATTCTGGCAATTGTTGCACATATGGATCTGGACTTGTTCCAAATGAATAAAAAGCTGCATTTTTAAACGAAGAACTAGATAAGGAGATTTATATGGATCAACCCTCTAGTTTTGAGGTCAAGGGCCAAAGGCGCAAGGTATGCAAGCTCAAAAGGTCCATTTATGGCATAAATAATGAGTGTGTTTTATGTGTTGCTTTGTATTTTGATAGGCTAATTGCGGATTGGAACAAAAAGTGGCAAAAAAAGGCTGAATTGAGCAAGTCTGGAGAAAGAACAAGTGCTTAGGGTGCTTAGGCCGTTCTGGGCTGATTTTAGTCACACCTAGGCATCATCATGTTACGCCCAGTCCAGGAGCAAGAGATTCTTTTTTGGGATGTTTTGCAGATCAAGGATAAATGGCCTTGCGCCCAAAGGTTCGCTTAGGCTAGGTTCGTCTAGGCATGAATTCAACACGCCTAGGCGCCTAAAACAACTTCTAGGCCAACTTTAATTCGCGATTTGTCCTAGTCGCAAGGGGAGGAGACACTTTGAACAGACTTTGTGGAGAGCGAAAACAGAGGGGAAAGGTGATTCTTGGGGCTAGGAGGAGAGATTCTTCAGCCCAACTTGGATCTTCTCAACTTATTGGGTTTATTCATGCTTTTCTCATCTCCCTCCTTGTGTTTTTCTCTCATTATGTGTAGCTAAATCCTTTTTGTACCAAGGCTAGGATGAACCATTGGGTTGAATGATTTGTATTTGACTTTGATTCACATATATAATAGCTGATTAATGGGTATAAATCTTATGTTTTTGTGCTTGATTGCAAGTTCTTCATACTCCTTGTGTTTGATCACCACTTAGGGTTTGAATGAAATTGTTTGTTGAATCTACTTAGATGGTAAAATGTCAAGTAGGTTATGCTTCTTGAAACCCATGATTATGAATGTGTCTCCCTTTAATTAGGTGACAATTTGTATGAATCCTTATCTCGATGGAACTTCATTAATTTCTATGCATGTTTAGACCAATAGGATGGCTAAAATGTGTTAGGAACATCCAACCTAGACCAATGAGATAGCTAGTAATTGATTTTAGGGAGATTTGACCTAGGTACGCTACTATCGACCTAGGTATGGGTTCGTTATTCCCGGATTGCTATTGGTGTATGTGAATCGGTCTTGTTTGCAAATCAATGACCCTTGGTTGATTCCGAAGCCATGGTGCTTCTTTCTCATCTTGAATCTCATTCCATTTCATCTAGCTTGTTTAGTGATAAATTGCATTATCATCATCTGCATTATTGTTCAGAAAATAAAATACCAAAAAATCTTTATTTCTTGTTGTCTTTAGTATAAGTTGAAACCAAATCAAAGCTTGAGTGGAACTTTACTTTGCTCCCACTAGTTACATATATACACAACTATTATTTTGGATCACTTATACACTGACCCTGTGGATACGAACTCTACCTACCAATTGTGCTATTCCATGATTAGTGCACTTGCTAGTAGGAGAAATTAGAACTCAACAAAAGTCCAAACACATTCAAATAAAATATCACTATGTTAGAGAAATGATTGCATAGAATGAGGTGGTCCTGAAACACATCACTACCATTCAAATCCCACATTCCACACTCCACAATATCCTCATTTCCACAAAATTCATATTCTACCTTAATTCTCTAAGGTTAAACAATTAAAATCACATCACAATATTATTTTTTCATCCCAACTCATCCTTAATTAAAGCAATTTGAGTCAATAACCCTTACCTTGGAGCTTGGTAATTCCACCAAATCAAGATAACAAAGGCTTCTCTTGAATTGACTCAAAAAGTTCACTTGAACCTAGAAATATAAGAAGATTAGAATCTAATTTTCAGTTATTGAACAAAGGAAACTCTCAAAGAATCAAAACCCCAAAACCCATTTAACTCCTAACCCTAGAACCAAAGATTTACCTTAATCTTTCTCCTTTCTTTAAGTACATGAAGTGTGGGTGTAGGTTTCAAGCTTGGAGCACCTTTACTGGCCGGAAAATTCACCGGAATGCCGCCGGAAGTGGCTGACCGGAGGTGGTGGAGTGCAAAAGGGTGGCTTCCTTTTTTTTTTTTTGTAATATGCACGGGTGAAGACCTTCACCCACTTTAATCTTTTTTTTATATCATTATTTATTCTTTTTAATTCATTACTTTTAATTCATTTACTTATTTGACCCTAATTTTAATTCAAATATTTTTTAAGCCCTCCCAACAATTCTTTTTACCCTATAATTTATTCTTTTTATAACCAAATCCAATTTATTCATTTTATTTTTATTATTCTATATTTTATTTATTTTTATTTTGAGACGAGGTATTACATCCTCCCCCCTTATAAAAATTTCGCCCTCGAAATTCACGTACGTACCCGTGGATATGAACAAATCGGGATACTTTTCCCGCATCTTGGACTCCAACTCCCACGTCGCTTCCTCCATCCCGTGATGCAACCATAACACTTTTTATAATGGAATTACACTCGATCTCATAACTTTTTCCCGTCTATCCAAGATTCGCAATGGTTGTAGAATATACGTTCCATCTTCTTCCACCTCTAAAGCGGACCAATCCAACACATGTGATAGATCCGGTTCATATTTCCTCAATATTGACACATGAAACACGTTATGAACCTTGGACAATCATGGGGGAAGAGCCAACCGATATGTGTTGGGTCTAAATTAACCTTACTAGCAAGTGTACTAGTCGGCGACTACAGCACAATGATAAGCAAGGGTCGAATCCACAGGGACGGTGTTATATCTAATCCAAATTTATACTTGTATTTACGTATGGACAATGCAAACAAAAGTAAAGTTCAACTCAAGATTGTTTGGTTGGGTAATTAAACTAAAACAAGCAAATAGTAAAGTATTTTTGGTATTTTCTTTGAATAAGGATGTAACTAATGCAAATGAGATAAACACCAAAGCTTTGGAATCCCCCTTGGGAAATAACTTGCGATGACACAAATTCACACACATATTTGCTAATTCGGGCATAACGAATCCGTACCTAAGTCGGTTTTAGCGCACTTAAGCCAAATCTCCCTAAAATCGATTACTAGCCATCTTATTGGTCTAGGTCGGATATTCCTAAATACATTCTAGCCATCTTATTGGTCTAAACATGCATAGAAATTCATGGAGTTTTATGGAGATTAGGATTCATACAAATTGTCACCTAATTAAAGGGAGACACATTCATAATCAAGTGTTTCAAGAAGCATAATCTACTTGACATATTATTGTCTAAGCAAATTCTCCAAACAATTTCATCCAAAAACCTAAAGTGTTGGCCAAACACCACAAGCATGAAGAAATTGCAATCAAACATAGAAACACAAGATTTATACCCAAATCAACTCATATATATGTAAATCAAGTCATAAACAAAGTCATCAAACCCAAGGCTTCAACCTAGCCTTGGCACAAGAGGTTTAGTTACACATAATGAGAGAAAAACACAAAAAGAGAGATGAGAAAATCATGAATAAACCCAATTAGTTGAGTAGATCCAAGTTGAGCTGAAGAATCTCTCCTCCCAGCTCCAAGAGTCGCCTCCCCCTCTGCTTTCGCTCCCCAGAAATTCTATTCTCGGTCTAAAAGTCCCCACAACTCGGACAAATCGCGACTTAAAACATCCCAGAAAATTGCTTTTTGCGCCTAGGCGCGTTGTTTTCACGCCTAGGCGCACCACGCCTAGGCACACGCCTAGGCGCACGCCTAGGCGCAATCCTAGGCGTGCACAACTTCAAATTCAAGTCCAACTCTCTGGACTGGGCGTGCAGAAGTGATCCTGGGCGTGCACAATTTGTGCGCCTAGGCGCACCACGCCTAGGCGCACGCCTAGGCGCGTTACCCCTAGACACATGATTCAAATGACCATAACTTCTCCATATGACCTCCGATTTGCATGATTTTAGATTCTACGGAAAGCTTGAGATGTCTAGTTTCCAATGCCTTTTGTTGCGCTCGATTCCAATAATATGACAGAAAGTTATGGCTATTTGAACACACGACGGTCGGTGGACATTTTCTTCAATTCAGCCCTTTTTCCGTCGCTTTTCATCCAAACCGCAATCAACCTATCAAAATACAAACCAACACATAAATACACTCATTATTTATCAAAAGAAAGCTTAAGAGGGGGATATTTCTACCAAAAACAATAGGTATTATCATACCTATCAAACACCCCACACTTAAACCTTACTTGTCCTCAAGTAAAACTAAACAAAGTACATCTACCAACTAACATCCTAACTCACTAACGCAGGAATCGCGATTGCATTTAGCATATGCAACAAGCCGTTAAACCCCTAGGTGTCCCTAGTGGAGGAGTTTTGTCTCCTGAGGGCTTACAAGAACGACACCCACAAACGTTTCAAGATAACTCAAATCAAACATATGAGAGGGAAATCACTAGAATCGAAACAATATACATCAATGCCATGCAATCAAAAAGATGTGGAGACCCCACACTTCATCCAAACATATGCTCAATGAAGATTATCCGTCTACTCAATCACTTCGTCTACATTAAGTGCGTGCAAAGAAGAAATGTATAATTATTTGGCTTCCAAGAGTTCATAGGCACCAAACATAGTCACATTCCAAGAATTCCAAGAACAGTCAATTAGTAATACCAAGGCACTTTTATTTATATACATACTTCTCTTCTTCTTCTTCTTCTTTTTTTTTATATTTTTTTTTTGTTTTCATCTTACTAGGACTGTGCAATGCTCACTCCTTTAAGCTTTCTAGTCAACCCATGTAACGAGTTCTCAACCAATGACTCCCAACCAGTTGGTTTAGGGCATTATGTGATAAAGCACACCTCGGATCAATCACTCGAGTTGAAAAGGCTTCGAAGTTAAGCTAGCCTAGTATGTTCATCATGATTGTCTTACCTTTTTACGCGAAACTCGAGTTGGTTAGACAAGAGCCCCGGTTACTCGGCAAGATCACAAGAGCGGAACATGCTTTTAATCATCATCAAATTTATTTTTTTTCTTTTTTTTTTTTTTTTTAACATGCATGTAATTAACTAGTGCCAAGAATATAACTAACACGGTGTTCTAGATCATCTTAGAGAAAGTCCACATCCAACATCTATTCACCCAAGTCATACCCCACAAGCACACATTCTCGTGCAGGTGAATTACAGTGATTGTGCAATAGAGTAGACGTCAAGCATATAGAAGGATATGATGGGTTCCACAAACCAAGATTAGCTGCATTTCAATATAGCACTCAATTCAACAGAAAAATTCCCATAAATATGCAAGATTCAAGCACTAAATTTTTATTTTTTTTTTTTAAATTTTCAATTTCTTTGTTTTTTTTTTTTTAAATTCAGCTACTACAAAAATCATGTGAAATTTTGCACAAGATAATCCATATGCAGTCCACCACCCCACACTTTAAAGAATGCATTGTCCTCAATGCAAAACATAACAATGTAATAATGCACTAAAAAGAGGACAAGTTGAAACAATACAACCTGGGGGTTGGAGTCATGCATCGAGTGGATTGGGGTGCTGGCCTGGCCACAATTCATCAATGTCTATATGCACCCTCCTCTTGTCTTCAGCTAGACGAGATCCACCACTTTGCAGTGGCTCAATAAATAGGGCACAAACATCCTTCTTTGATGTGCCCATCAAAAAGATTCTATCTCTAAATTCCTTTGGCCCTCTTGGTTGAAATTGTAGTTTTCCATGCCAATGGAAGAGATATTTTGAGTAGAGGGGAAGCTTCTTCAATGATCTTGCAATGTAACTCTCCATGCTTTGTTGAAGCTTCCATTTTTTCTTTGTTGGCAAAATTTCCTCCAGGATTTGCATTATGGAAGCACTGAGATTTACATTAGGCTCCTCAACTCCAATAAAGTCAATGAATTGTGCTTCAAATGGTGATAGCACCTGATTGTGGAGTGTGTTATCCTCATGCCTCTCTACAAAGTTATCACATTCTTCCTCCACCTTATCATCATACTTGTTCTCCAAATCTTCAGCTTTCAAATTTTTTTCAAAATCGACAAGAGTTTTCTCTTCTATATCTTGCTCAACCCATGTAGGTCCACTAATTTCTTGTTCGATTGAAACTATCTCACATTCTGCAGCTGATGGAGAATTTTTTGATTCTTCTAAATCCATGCCCTCCTTCATTGGTGGATCCATCTCCGAAAGTGAAGTGAGAAGCATTATCTCATACTCCTCTTCATCCACATAATTATACTCAACTTTTCCTCTAAGCTCCAACTCTTTGCCACTGCTTAATGTAACTGCTTGAGTTGTCTCACATATATATTCCCCCTCACTTGTTTTCATCATAGGTTGGTAAAGTTGATTCTTGCTTGATACCATCCTATGCGTTGCCTCTTCTAAAGTTTGGGTACTCGCATTTAAGGAATCGAGTATGTCATCCAATGATGACTCATGTCTTTGCTCAAGCGGTGGTGGTGAAGCCCATTGAAACATCTCCTCTCTACAAGCTTGAGTGTTTGCTTTCAACTTTTGGGTACTCGTAACCAATGCATTTAGTATGTCTTGTAGAGATGAGTCTTGTGCTTGCTCAAGTAATGGTGGTGGTGCTGCTTGTGTAGGAACAAATTGATGCTGGTAGTTGTTCCATAGGAATTGAGGTTGTTCACACCTTCCAGAGTTATAAGCGTTGGAGAAGGAGTTGCATGGTGGATATGGGGCATGGTTTGGTGGAGTTGTCCTTGCATTATATTCTTGCAAATATAAGCTCGACCCATAAAAACCTGCTCCCTGATAAGCACATGGTGGAGGATATCCCATCTCAAAGCATATGCCAACAAAAAAACAAAATTAGTTAATAAATATTATGTACAAGTATTATGTACAAACAAAGGAAAAAAAAATGGACAAATAACAAAAAATGGATCAAACGTAAGCTACCATCCCCGGCAACGGCGCCATAAACTTGTTGGGTCTAAATTAACCTTACTAGCAAGTGTACTAGTCGGCGACTACAGCACAATGATAAGCAAGGGTCGAATCCACAGGGACGGTGTTATATCTAATCCAAATTTATACTTGTATTTACGTATGGACAATGCAAACAAAAGTAAAGTTCAACTCAAGATTGTTTGGTTGGGTAATTAAACTAAAACAAGCAAATAGTAAAGTATTTTTGGTATTTTCTTTGAATAAGGATGTAACTAATGCAAATGAGATAAACACCAAAGCTTTGGAATCCCCCTTGGGAAATAACTTGCGATGACACAAATTCACACACATATTTGCTAATTCGGGCATAACGAATCCGTACCTAAGTCGGTTTTAGCGCACTTAAGCCAAATCTCCCTAAAATCGATTACTAGCCATCTTATTGGTCTAGGTCGGATATTCCTAAATACATTCTAGCCATCTTATTGGTCTAAACATGCATAGAAATTCATGGAGTTTTATGGAGATTAGGATTCATACAAATTGTCACCTAATTAAAGGGAGACACATTCATAATCAAGTGTTTCAAGAAGCATAATCTACTTGACATATTATTGTCTAAGCAAATTCTCCAAACAATTTCATCCAAAAACCTAAAGTGTTGGCCAAACACCACAAGCATGAAGAAATTGCAATCAAACATAGAAACACAAGATTTATACCCAAATCAACTCATATATATGTAAATCAAGTCATAAACAAAGTCATCAAACCCAAGGCTTCAACCTAGCCTTGGCACAAGAGGTTTAGTTACACATAATGAGAGAAAAACACAAAAAGAGAGATGAGAAAATCATGAATAAACCCAATTAGTTGAGTAGATCCAAGTTGAGCTGAAGAATCTCTCCTCCCAGCTCCAAGAGTCGCCTCCCCCTCTGCTTTCGCTCCCCAGAAATTCTATTCTCGGTCTAAAAGTCCCCACAACTCGGACAAATCGCGACTTAAAACATCCCAGAAAATTGCTTTTTGCGCCTAGGCGCGTTGTTTTCACGCCTAGGCGCACCACGCCTAGGCACACGCCTAGGCGCACGCCTAGGCGCAATCCTAGGCGTGCACAACTTCAAATTCAAGTCCAACTCTCTGGACTGGGCGTGCAGAAGTGATCCTGGGCGTGCACAATTTGTGCGCCTAGGCGCACCACGCCTAGGCGCACGCCTAGGCGCGTTACCCCTAGACACATGATTCAAATGACCATAACTTCTCCATATGACCTCCGATTTGCATGATTTTAGATTCTACGGAAAGCTTGAGATGTCTAGTTTCCAATGCCTTTTGTTGCGCTCGATTCCAATAATATGACAGAAAGTTATGGCTATTTGAACACACGACGGTCGGTGGACATTTTCTTCAATTCAGCCCTTTTTCCGTCGCTTTTCATCCAAACCGCAATCAACCTATCAAAATACAAACCAACACATAAATACACTCATTATTTATCAAAAGAAAGCTTAAGAGGGGGATATTTCTACCAAAAACAATAGGTATTATCATACCTATCAATATGCCACCGGTCCAATCCGCTCTAAAATTTCAAATGGTCCAATATACCGCGGAGCTAGCTTCCCTTGCTTGCTAAATCTCTGAATTCCCCTATGCGGACTCACCTTCAAGAACACCTTATCACCAACCACAAACTCCAATGGTCTTCTTCTTCGTTCGGCGTAGGACTTTTGCCTACTTTGAGCCGTAAGTAAATGCTTTCGTATCCCTTCCACCTTCTCTTGCGTCTCTTTCACCAAATCCGGACCCGATAATGTCGTTTCTCCTACCTCCGCCCAACACAAAGGTGATCTACAAGGTCTCCCATACAAAGCTTCATACGGCGCCATTTCAATGCTACTTTGGTAGGAGTTATTGTATACAAACTCCACCAAAGGCATATGATTCTCCCAACTACCCCCGAAATCCATAACGCATGCCCGAAGCATGTCCTCCAATATCTGAATAGTCCGCTCACTCTGACCATCACTCTCCGGATGAAACGCAGTAGAGAAACACAGTTTTGTTCCCAATGCCTCCTGCAAGCTCTCCCAAAACCTACTAGTAAATCACGGATCTCTATCCGATACTATAGAAAATGGCACTCCATGCAACCTCACAATCTCATGAATGTATAATCGGCTCAAAGACTCTAACGTGTCTGTCTTGCTAACCGGAAGAAAATGTGCCGATTTTGTCAATCTATCCACAATCACCCATATTGCATCATGCCCAAGAGGAGATCTCGGCAATGCTGTCAAAAAATCCATCGTGATATGTTTCCCATTTTCACTCTGCTGTCGGAAGTGGCTGTAATAACCCTGCTAGTCTCTGGTGTTTCGCCTTCACCTGCTGACAAGTAAGACACTTCGCAATATACCTTGCCACATCTGCCTTCATACCTCTCCACCAAAACTGTCTCTGTAAATCCCTATACATCTTGGTACCCCCTGGATGCATAGCAAATCTCGAATAATGCGCCTCTCTCAAAATCTCCTCACGTAACTCCTCATCTTCGGGTACTATCAATCGTCCTGCACATCGTACTCCTCCATCCGTGCCTCTAATCCAACCACTCTCCTCTTCAAAAGTATCAAATGTAGCATCTCCAATTTGAGCATCTATTACTCTCTGGATCAATACAGGACGAGTAATAATGCTTCCCAAGTACATCTGGCTACCCTGCTCTTGTAGCTCCAACCCAAAACTATTAACCGTCTCCAACATCTCCCACTCTCACACCGCCAACCTCGTAACTTAGTTCTTCCTACTTAAGACATCGACAACTACATTCGCCTTCCCTAGATGGTAATTCAATGAGAAATCATAATCCTCCAAGTACTCCATCCACATTCGTTGCCTCTGATTCAACTCCTTTTGCGTGAAGAGATACTTGAGGCTCTTGTGATCTGAGAACACCTCAAATCTCTCTCCATACAAGTAATATCTCCACTGCTTCAATGCAAATACTATCACTGCCAACTCTAGGTCATGCACTGGGTAATTATGTTCGTGTGTCTTCAACAATAGCGAACCATACTCTACAACTCTTCCATGCTGCATGAATACACATTCTAGTCCAACTTTGGACGCATCGCAATACACCTGATATCCCACATCTCTCTCCAGAACAATCAACACCGGTGAAGATGTGAGTTTTCGTTTCAACTCCTGAAACTCCACCTCACACTCCTCTGACCATACAAATGGAACTCCCTTTCATGTAAGGCGAGTCAATGATGAAGCAACACGGGAGAAATCCTGAATAAATCTCCTATAATAACCAACTAGCCCCAAGAAACTCCATATCTCTGTAACATTCTTAGGTCGCTCCCACTTCACTACAGCCTCCACTTTCGATGCATCAACTGCCACTCCCTCCTGAGTAATCACATGGCCCAAGAACTTCAGCTCTGTCACCCAGAATTCACATTTGCTCAGTTTTGCATACAACCGATGTTCTCTCAAGGTCTGCAATACTATTCTTAAATGCAGCTCATGCTCCTCTATGGTAGGCGAATAAATCAAAATGTCATCTATGAATACGATCATAAAACGATCTAGCAATGGGTGAAGAACCCGCTGCATCAAGTCCATGAACGCTGTCGGGGTATTTGTGAGCCCAAATGGCATCACCAAGAACACATAGTGTCCATATCGAGTTCTAAATGCTGTTTTTGAAACATCCTCCTCCCGAATCCTCAACTGATGATAGCCCGATCGCAAATCAATCTTCAAAAAGTGTCGTGCTCCTCTCAATTGATCAAACAAGTCATTGATTCTCGACAACGGAAACTTATTCTTTATAGTCACCCGATTCAACTGTCGATAATCAATGCACATATGCAACGTGCCATCTTTCTTCTTCACAAATAACACCGGTGCTCCCCACCGTGAAACACTCGGTCTAATAAATTTCTTTTTCTCCAAATCCTCCAATTGTACCCTCAACTCCCTCAACTCTGCTGGAGCCATCCGATACGGAGCAATCGAAATTGGCTTCGTATCCAGAAGCAAATCAATGAAAAACTCTATCTCCCTCCGTGGAGGTAGACCTGGCAAATCCTTAGGAAAAACATCCATGAACTCCTCCACTACAAGTGTCGGGGCAATCACATCGCCACTAGGTGTAGAAGTAATCAAACTCACCACTGAACAATCGACGTAGGAGGAGTTGTCCAAAAAATGTGGACAAAGAACACCCCTCGATCCCCTCAATTGAATCACTACCCCACCAGGCGCATTTAAAGTAATCCTCCTATCCCAAAAGTCTAAAACTGCTTTTTGCTCCGTCAACCAATCTACTCCCAAGATTATATCAAAATCTTGGAAGTCAAGAACGTACAAATTAGCAGTCAACTCGATATCAGAATCAAATAACACTCTAGCCCAACAATTTGAAATAAGGAACGTACCCCCAACAAAGTTTGGATGCTCTGGTACTGTCTGGTGAGTAAGAGCAAATGCTCGTCCCTGAGTCAAAGTCTGCTGCTGTTGTTGTGGCTGCCTAGCCGGTGGTCGTCCCCTCCCTGATGGTGTAGATGTAGTAGAGGGTGTAGGGAGGGCCGGACGAGCTGGTATTGCTGGTAAGTACTGATCCGGCTGTCCTCCTCGCTCAAGTTGAGGACAATCTGCCATCCGGTGGCCAACCCTACGACACCAAAAACACTCCACCCCCTAAACTGTACACTATGTTCTCAAATGTCCATGACATCCACATCGATGACAAATCCTCTGCCCCTGATGTTTACCTCTGCCACCTCGTGGCCTCTGGTCTCTACCTCGACCTCCACTCTGTCCCTCCTGTCTCTGACCCTCAGTTCTCTGTCTCTTCTGACCTCCTCTAGAAGAAGTACCTGTCACAGATGTTGTTCGACCTCTATGTGTATCCCAGTACCTCCGAGACTCCCTGAAACTCATCTCATACTGTAAGGCCGTCTCCACCATATCAACATAAGTCTGCAACCTCAATCCCACTAAATGTGTAGCTATAGTAGGAAGCAATCCCTGTCTGAACTGCTCTGTCTTACTCGCCTCATCTGGCGCATACATCCTACCAAACTCGTATATCTCCTCAAACTTCCTCTCATACTGACTCACAGTCATATCCGGAGTCTGTTGACATGTCAAGAACTCACGGGCTCTATCCATA
Organism: Tripterygium wilfordii; assembly: GCF_013401445.1. NCBI lineage: Eukaryota > Viridiplantae > Streptophyta > Magnoliopsida > Celastrales > Celastraceae > Tripterygium > Tripterygium wilfordii. The sequence goes on from NC_052248.1 coordinate 8,789,426, forward strand.
CGATAAGACTGCGGCACAAAATGCTGCATGAATAACTCATCAAATGATAGCCACGTCAACGTCTCTCTCCTGTGCTCTAATGAATCCTACCAGTCATAAGCTGCCTCCCTCAGATAATATGAAGCCAGCAATGCGCGTCTCTCATCCGGAATCCCCAGAGTCTCAAACCGACGTGACATCTGTCGAATCCACTCATATGCACGTGCCACATCCGTATCACCTGTAAAAAAAAATGATATGAATACGAATTGTGTCACGCCCCTCTCTCCTAAGGTATACCGAAGCGTACCTAAACCCATAAGAACGTGACCGGCAGGGGACCCCATCCCCCGAACCAACCCTTAATCCAATATACCTAAATCAACATATAAAATATATAAAATAGTAACAACTCCTGAAATATAACATGGGCATAGTCTCTCCAGAATACCACATATATACACCTATCGAAAACATCGGAGTATCTATAAGGTATTTGTTCAATACAGATTGAGTATGAACGCAACGGACAGTCTGTTTGGTCTGTAAAACATGGAGGCAGTGGAGGAACTGCCACACATAGGGTACTCAAAATCTTAACCAGAACCTTAGGATGGATTAATCTCCTTTGAAATATTATCTCTGCTTATGGAACAATTCTAACGGATCTTTCTCAGAGAACTTCTCTCTCAAGTTCCTTCTTCTTCTATAAAAATTGGATTTCTCCCATGCTCTTATTTACGTATGGTCCTTAGGATGGATTAATCTCCTTTGAAACCATCCGAGATAAGACTGAGCAAATAAGTAACATATATACAACTACAAAACCCCAAATCCTCAAAACTTGCTAAAGAAACAGCTCGAGGCTACACACCAGCTCATGCGTCCCGCCGCTGACCAGCATCACCTAAATCCAACTCACCTGAAAGGGAAACAAGAAGAGGGGTGAGCCAAGAAGCTCAGTAGGGCATAGAAAGGGAACACCGATATCAAAAAAATAAGAAATCCAGGGATATGACGCATAATATGCAGCATAATAAATATACAATCATTGGCAATTCACCCAAGTAATATGGTAGCCGATAAGGCTATACATCACCGTAACCACAAACACTAGTCTCCGGTAATCCATAATCCATAATCCACCCCTGGACCCACCCTAATCCCCGTAGGGTGTCTCCCAGTCCAGGTCCACACCGAAACTGGATGAGGATCGGATATCCCGATAGCATAGCCTACACCAGAGAGCGTCCCCTGTGATGCATCTCACCTCAGACGGTCTACAGGTACGTACCCAGTTTACTGTATAATCCATCATAATCCAATATATTGGGCTCCTATATGGGCCCCACAGTGTACCTCAACCTCCTCCAATCACCCCACTCCCAAAGACGTACCAACAATGATAATCAACATAGAATACATATAAATTATACAAACAGGTCGTATTTCCACCCCTGGAAACCGACAGATTCATAATATAATAAGAGTCCGTGAAACCGGAACCCTAGAATCACACGCAAGTTACATAGAAAACCCCTACCTGAAAATCAGAAACCGAATACCCCGCACGCGTCCCCAATAAACCCCTAACTCTGAAAGTCAACCTGCTTCAAATCTCAACCGGGATTACCGTCTACATCGAAAAACACATTATACGAAAATACATTTAAAATACGTTCGGTCAACTATGGTCAACGGTCAAAGTCAACAGTCAACGGGCAAACCGGATCAAATGGGTCAAAACCGGGTCAAACCGGGTGAAATGGGTCAAAACCGGGTCAAACCGGGTGAAATGGGTCAAAACCGGGTCAAACCGGGTTAAATCGGGTCAAACTGGGTTGAACCGGTCAACACATCAGTCAACCGAGTCAACTCGGCCTGACTCGGTCAACTCGGCCGGAACCCATTCAACGTCACCGCCGGCGATCCGGCCACCCAAACCTGCCAAATCTTATATCAAATTGAAGAGCTCGATGAAATGAACTCATAGGTACCTGAATCAAGCCAAACCGTCGCCGAAATCGGCCGGATCGACCAAAGAAAGTTCACGGTGGCCGGAACTTCAATCTCAGATTTCTCCCAAACCGGAGCTCCGATCGACGTGATTCAAGTTGGGTTACACTCGTCTCTTCCGTACGCTTCTTTTGATACCAGCCTTGACCGTCACCGTCGTCGGAATCATGAAATCACAGTTGAACCCGTTTTAGAGAGAGAAAGAGGAGAGAGAGAGAAAATCGTGAGAGAAGAGGGTATTTTTGCAATTTTTTTATTTTTTTTTATTTTCTTTAATTCTTCTTTTATACAATATTTTACTTTCAAAAACACCCATCTTTCAAAAACACCCCTAACTAAAATGTTCAAATTAACTTCAAAAATTTATAATAAATCCAATTTACATCCGATTCGAGTAATTCTTGCGCCAATAATTTTCTTTTGAAATCCCCCATTTATTAAAAATATTTTCATAGTTTTTTCTTGATTTAATTTTTATTCTCCCTAAATCCCGATTCACGATTACCGAGGTTCACTCCACCTCGATCAACGTGTCAAAATACCATAAATAGTGTATAATCGGGTTAGGATATTACAAATTGGGCTACGACCTTTCTTTGGAACAAGCAAATAATGGTCTAAAGGAGCTTACCAAATCAATCGAAATAACATTCAAGACTTGTCTTTTTTTTAAGATTGAAAATAACTAAGAGAAGGGGAAAAATCCCTACCTCGAAGTGGACTCGAAATTCCGACCAACAAGCAACGTATACTCCACGCCAATTCACAAACCTATTTAATGAAATAAACTCCACTTAGTTCCCATATTCATCAACCCATTCAAATCCCACATTCCACACTCCACAATATCCTCATTTCCACAAAATTCATATTCTACCTTAATTCTCTAAGGTTAAACAATTAAAATCACATCACAATATTATTTTTTCATCCCAACTCATCCTTAATTAAAGCAATTTGAGTCAATAACCCTTACCTTGGAGCTTGGTAATTCCACCAAATCAAGATAACAAAGGCTTCTCTTGAATTGATTCAAAAACCTCATTTGAACCTAGAAATATAAGAAGATTAGAATCTAATTTTGAGTTATTGAATAAAGGAAACTCTCAAAGAATCAAAACCCCAAAACCCATTTAACTCCTAACCCTAGAACCAAATATTTACCTTAATCTTTCTCCTTTCTTTAAGTAAATGAAGTGTGGTTGTAGGTTTCAAGCTTGGAGCACCTTTACTGGCCTGAAAATTCACCGGAATGCCGCCGGAAGTGGCTGACCGGAGGTGGTGGAGTGCAAAAGGGTGGCTTCCTTTTTTTTTTTGTAATATGCATGGGTGAAGGTCTGCAACCTTCACTGTAACGGCCCATGGCTTAGCTGGTGACATAGCTGGCCAAGAAACCCTATGTTAAAGGGTTGTGAGGTCGGGGGATCGATTCTCACAATCAACAACCTACCCGCTGTGATAACCTCAGGGGTGAGGGGTTGGAGGTAGCGGCCCATGGGCCCGGCTTGGAGATGGGCCGTTACATAAAAACTGCCTTTTTATAAAGTTCCCCTGCCAGACAGGGGCCCCAGGGTACCTCCAGATCCATGGACCAGACAGCCCAACCCCTCTCCTTTTCTCCAGGAAGGTTGTTGGTGGTGAGACTCGATCCCCCGATCTCACACACCCTTTAACATAGGGCCAAAGGCACCATATGCTACCAACTAAGCCATGCTGTAACAGCCCGACCCACTAAAGCCCAATCTCCCCACCAACCACTGAACTTGGCCCATACCAAGCCCAGCCTGGCAGTTCCCAACCCTCCTGGCCCATACCAGAAAAGATTGGACAATAGTTTAAGGTCTGCAGCGCATTATATTCTGCACCCAGGGACCTTCCTTGGCCGATGTGGTATTTCATCCAGTACAGGACCCCCACACTCACACCTCAATGTGTGCGGCGCAGAGCATCACAGTCCACCCCCCTTAGGAGCCCACGTCCCCGTGGGTCACGCCAGACACGGGCACCGCGCCCCGGCTAGACGCGAGGGACGAAACCCACATACCCACCAAGGTCGGCTCCGATACCAACTGTAACAGTCCGACCCACCACGAGAAGATACTATGAATAGTGTAAAATTAGACCAGGATATTACATTCACCCACTTTAATCTTTTTTTTTATATCATTATTTATTCTTTTTAATTCATTAATTTTAATTCATTAATTTTAATTCACTTACTTATTTGACCCTAATTTTAATTCACATATTCTTTAAGCCCTCGCAACAATTCTTTTTACCCTACAATTTATTCTTTGTATAACCAAAGCCAATTGATTCATTTTATTTTTATTATTCTATATTTTATTTATTTTTATTTTGAGACGGGGTATTACATGAAGTCCCTAGGATTAAGTAGGATGTGGTTGTTTGTTATAATGGTCCAATATTTTCACAAACTCATATGTATGATTATCATTTTTTTTGAGAATGCTATTCAATTTATCAATTTATGGATTTGTGAAAAGGTAAATACAATATTTTCAGAATGTCAATAGGTAAGATTGGCTCACTCACATGAGAAATCACCTTTGTCGTAGTGGGAGGGAGTAAAGATGAGATAAATTTGAACCTTGACACTAGAAGCGATTAGTGCGCTATATAGTGGTCAAGATTCAAATATAGATCGTCTTAGTAGATACCAAGATGAGATTTTTTTAAAAAAAGAATCGACATGATAAATTCACAATATATCATGAACCTATAAACATAGCCAAGTGTGAAATTCTTTTGGCGCTGGAAATAGCGAGCGAAATTTGAACGTCAAAGGGAGTATGCAACTAAATTTAGACTTTTATGATGTAAATTGAGAGTACACATACACTCTTGATTCATGAACGAACGAGAGAAACTTTGTCATAGCATGCATTTTATACTGCATGTGGCAGTGACCAATTGGAAGATAAGTGAATTAATCACTGCTTCCTCATCACGTGAGTTCCAAGATTTCTTATTCTAAAAGAAATGAATAACCATACCTTAGTTGACTTCAGACTATATCATGAAATTGTGAAACAGTGATCGCTACTTTAACATGTATCTAATGGTCATGTAATGATGCGGCCTAATGGATCATAGTTAGGAAAGCAAGTTGTTTTTCACATCCAATCGATTTGAGTGCTCAAGAAAAAAATGTTGTGGATTACACTATGCTTCTATTCATTGGTGCCAGGCAATGATGTCTAGTAGGACAACATTGTAAATACATGTAATAGAACTAAGTTGACAAGCACAAGGACTCTTTAAGGGATTGAGTAATTCTTGGTCATGGTGTAACCAAACAAGTTTGGGGTATGAAAATATGGGAATCATTAATGGGCTAAGCTCAATTAATGGCTCAATGTTGGAGCACACAATATGAGTTTATAGTTTGATAAAGGCCACAAGAAAGTTATTTATGATAAGGCTCAAATCTCCTAATTAGTTTTGAATTGAGCTTATCAATAAATAACAACCCAATCCTATTTCAAATATTGAAAAGAATTCAAATACAAAATAAACTCTATCCTAAAAAGTCTCTATATAAGGATTGTTGCAAGAATTTTTTACGTACGCTTTTTAAGCACGTTAGCAGAAGAATTGGGTAATTTCAATTCTTGAAACAAAGAGCATCAACACTTGTGAGGAGAGTGTTTTTTGAGGGTATTTGTGTTATAAATCCGGTGATCGATATAAAATTGAAACACCACGACTTGAAAGTTCCTACAATTCAAGCTACAAAAGGTATGTAATTTCTGCTGCGTTTTATACGCTGTGAATTCTACAAATTGCCCCTTCCTTGACGTAAACACTCAACTATAGTCAATCCAAGAAACACCAAATACACAACTCCAAATAAGATCAATTACAAGAGCAATAACTAAGAATGAAGATAGACTTGATTGAGTAGAACTTACAAAATGAAGCCCTAACAAAATCTCTAGATTGAAACCTATGGTTGAGTTTCTTCCTAACCCGAGTAGTTCAAAACAAGAGTACAATGAACCACCGAAATCTAAACAAAAACTTATGGCAGGCTTCAAGTCTAGCCCAAGAAAATCAAAGCAACAACATTTTGAAGTTTCGAATCAACAATGGGTTTTCCCCTTGGCACCTGTTTCATTTTTTTTTCAATCTATTATCTAGATAAACCGTAAATCCTATAAGTAATGCCTTGTTTGTACTAGTTTAAGGTTGCCCTAGAGATTGACGAAACCAATCACAGACTAACATGTGTCTAGATCACTTGGTCTTTTGTTTGTCATACCACATCAGTCATTAGTGCTTGTACTTGCTTTCGCTCACCTCATTAGCCATGTTTCGCTCACCACGCCAATGACATCCCTCTACTCTCATCACTAGCCACGCCAATGAAAACTCTTTTGTTAGCAAGACCTCATCGCTAGCCCTCACATTATCGCTAGCTAAAACATCATCACTAGCATCAACATCATCGCTGGCCAAAACATCATCGCTGGCCAAATCATTATCGCTATCCTTAATATCATCGCTAGCCTTAACTTCATTGCTAGTCTTGTTGGACCAAGACTTGGTGTCTAGGTCAACATTGTGTTTTTGATGATTGTGTGCCAAAATGTGTGTGAGCATGCGTAACTTGAATATGTCTTAAAATGTGGGAAAGCATGTTTCGATGGCTGCTTGTCAAAATACATGCTTAACATTCCGACTATGATTACATCATGATTCAACGATTCATTTGCTAAATACTTATGCTTATAATGCTCTATGTGCAAAGGTTGATTGTTTGAACTGAAGCTTTACATGTATATTTATATATGTGATATGATGTTTAATGTGCAAAGATTGATTATTTGAACTCAACTAACTCATGTTTCAAGCATAAAGCTCAAACAAGTTTACAAGCACACTTTGGAGTTTTGATACATGCTTTTAGCCGAACTTAAAGGGGCTTGATGGACTGATTATTGCATATGTGGGTTTTGAATTTCAAAAGAAGAAAGATTTATTAGAATCGTCATTCACTTATATGACTTGCCGAATTTAAGTGCTTGACATTCTCAATTTTTGCAACACAAAAGAAAGAGGTCTTAGCTGAAATCAAGGGAAGTGATTTTAAAGTGTGGCATCTCTTGCTTTTGTAAAGCTTTGAATATAGTCTTTGTTGCAGCATAAGTTGGCGGTCATGATTAAGAAGAAAACAAGGAGTGAAACATGCTAAGCCTAGCCGTTTCATTAAGGTCAAAAAAAGGGGAGAACAAAATTCCTTTTTTGTGAAGACCAAAACACAAGGCATGTTTCTTATTATGTGAAGAAGTATGGGATAAATTGCTAATTTAGTGGAGGCAATATCATAAAAGATTATTTCGGAAATTCAAAGTGGAGGTTGCTAAACTTGAAGAGAAAATCGTGGGTTTGATTTGAAGAGATGATTGAGGCATTGACAAACCAAAAATCTCGACCCTAGTAAAGTATGGCCGTGCACCACGAAGAAACAAGAACTTGTGCTCATCTTTTGCTAGCCTATTTTTTCTACTATCTCGAGGCATTGACAAACCAAAAATCTCTACCCTAGTAAAGTATGGCCGTGCACCACGAAGAAACAAGAACTTGTGCTCATCTTTTGCTAGCCTATTCTTTCTACTATCTCATTCTCTTTCAAGCAAGTAGTAGAAGTCGCACTCTCTCTCATTGGTTCTCATGAGGATCATTGGTTCTCATGAGGATTTCTCGGAGAGTAAATCTCATCCATATTCCTCTCTATATGGGAGTTGGACTCTGTAAGAGTTGGTGTCCAAGTGGGACATTAATTCATTGAAATTGTACTCACCTCGCTCGCATAGGTACAATCCACCCCGGTCAAATGGATTGAGACATGATTGGAAATTTGGATCCACGTAATTTGTGACTGGCTACCAGAATGCATTTGGCAGGATGACAGAACAAACTAGAATCTGTAAAAACTCCCACATCTAAAGATGTGGGCACTCATGCCTTGTTTATAAGGCTAAGCCCACCTCTTACCACTAACAAGGCCTTTTCCTAGGCTTGAGTGGGTTGGGCCTAGCCCACCTGCTTGGGCCTAAGGAGAAACAAAGCCGTGCGGGCCGATGTATCCATGGGAACCGGACAACCCAAAGCGGACAATATTGTTGGTGTATATAGGGGTGTGGATTTACAACATGGTATCGGAGCAATTCGTTCCTGTTGGACATGACCTCTACTCCACTTGTTGGGTCTGGCATAACCCAGCCCACAAGTGCGGGGGAGTGTAAAAAGTCCCACATCTAAAGATGTGGGCACTCATGCCTTGTTTATAAGGCTAAGCCCACCTCTTACCACTAACAAGGCCTTTTCCTAGGCTTGAGTGGGTTGGGCCTAGCCCACCTGCTTGGGCCTAAGGAGAAACAAAGCCGTGCGGGTCCGATGTATCCATGGGAACCGGACAACCCAAAGCGGACAATATTGTTGATGTGTATAGGGGTGTGGATTTACAACAGAATCTTGCAAAAGTTTCTTTTGCTTTTCTACCTAAGTACTACAATAGTATCAAACAATAATACTGTGGTGGACAACTTCAACACGTGGGCCGAACACTTTAAGATGCAACTTGTTGATGTTACGCTAATGACTACTCCGGTTACCTGCTGCCCTTGTCTGGAAATGACAACGGTCAAGTGAACCTGCAGACGATAGGTGGTTGGCCACAAACCCTTCGACGCTCAAGTTAGTCTCAAGAATCTAACAAAGCAAATAATCTCAAAGTAGTGCTTAAAAATAATATCGAGTCCCTTTTTCTCTTTTATAGCGAGTGAATTCAATGCCGATCCCCTTAATCAGGCCGAACTCTCAGAATTACAAAATCAATCCCTGATTTTGCGGTTATGTCATCCCCAGAAATTATGGGCGTTCTGATTTGGGCCCGGTCAACTTATTCTTTGACTAGCTATTTACAAATACATATCGCAAGTGAAGGAGAATGAGAAGAAAGAGACGATTCGCAAAAAGACATAATCCAGTTATCAAGATTGTAATTGACTGTAGAATGTATTGATAACTAGAATCCCCACGAATTAGATGGATAATCCTATATATTCTATGCGGTACATTCCTTCCTTTGCCTAAAGTTACACGTTTTGGTGAGCGATGTTTCTCAATATGAGAGAATATGAACCTAGACGGGATTGCATGCCACATGAAAGATAGAGAGGACGTGACTACCTTTCTTTCTACCTCTCCGTTTGGTGTTCCGTATGAGAGAATATAATTTTGCTATCATTTGTATAAGTTAGTCATTGGATAAGTTGATGAATAATTTAATCATATCTAGTGTTTGGACAATATCTAATATTAGGTTTGTATAGTATAATTCCTATACAATACATTGTTTGGTTTGTTGTTACACAAAATGGGTAGTATAAGATATGCGATAATATGTCCGAACTATCCTCAACTAAAACAATTAATATTTTTTAATCATTTTACTTTTATAAGTTTTTTTATGGAAATTTAAAGATAAAAGATCGTTAGATTTTTGTGACTAGAGTTTTTTTTAGAGCGCAGGCATATATAAAGTGACAAGAGGATAGGGTTTGTTTTTTTAAAGAGAGTGTTTTTTGTCATTTGATGTGTTGAATCTTATCATAAGCGCTCCATATAAAATTAAAACGTGTTGGAAGTGTTTTAATATTATGCGGCTTGCTTCGTATAAGAGTCTCATTTTGTATAAAGTTGTATTATCATGAGTTTTTTAAAAATAACCAAACACCTGATAATTTTATTAAAGGATAATTTTATATTATAAGGAGTTTTATCCTCTGCTTCAAACCGACCCTTAAATTTTACATCAAATAGTTGAGTTTCATTTCCGCCATTCCACTATTATTTTACCAAGCTACTCCAAACAATAATCTTGTTTGTGCTGCCATTGTTTTCTCCTTCAAAGCAAAAAATAAAACTTAATTCAGATATGACTAGAATATCATAGATGCTGAATAACTAAATGTTCCAGTAAACATGGGAAAAATCTGAAAAAAAAAAGGCAAAGAAAAGATATTATAAGCACCTTGGAAAGCTGGCAAAGATTTGAGACCACTTGCCTTGGTATCACTGTCAACGTTCATCTGATCCTCAACTCTGTCTAGGTTCAACATACTCTTGGAATCTCTAATCTACAGTCATTCTTTCACACCAAGTCCACCATGAATTCGGTGAAGGAATCATGAAACTACACTATAAATAGAGTTGTGAGTTGCATTGAGTAACCAAAAAATAAAGAGAAAGAAGGCGTTAGTTGTTACCTGGAGTTCTCCTAACCACTTCTGTGGGGATCTTCTGAGAGTGTTTGACACCCTACTGAAGTGTTTGGGGGAACTCTGGGTGGCGCCTGACAATGTAAGTTGCTAGCAAGACAAATAGGATCTGGTTTTTACACGGCATGCCCAACATTTCATTTGATTAGGCCCTAAATTACTTTAGTATGTGAAAGTTAGGATACCTAACTTTCCAGTTTTGAAGTGCAAACCAGTATTGTACATCATCGAAAGCGTTAGATGTTCCCTGGAGTTTCCCTCACCACTTTTGTTGGATTTTCTGAAAGTGTTTGACACCCTACTGAAGTGTTTGGGGGAAAGTAATACCTCGTACTTTTAGAGTCTTTATATGAATGACACGTGTTGAGTATGTATCCATTTGAGGAAGGTATACAAGTGTAAATAGTCAAATAGGTGGTTTAAAAATATTAGAATTTAATATTTTGTGATTCGGGCTAGATTATAGGGGTTCGGGATACATTTTGGAGTATTAAAATTTCTTAGAAATAAATACAAATCGAATATGAGATGCGTTGGTAGAAAAAGAGGTGAAAAGGGACTGCAGTGTCTAGTTACGATCGATCGGAATTCGTTATTGTGAAAAAAAAAATCTGCACGCATGAACCTTATTAAAAACACCCATTTCGTGATTCTTCTTCAAACTATCCGATCTAAACAACCCCCAAACTCCATTTTCTCTCAAAATCCCTCACCTCCATTACCCAAGATCATTAATCAAGGTAAGATTCTTCTCACTTAAGTTGTTTCCAAGTTGGATTATGGATTCTCTCTCTAGATTACATATCCTTCAACTTCTCTCTTTGTTCTAATTTTCAAGGTTTGAACCCAAACTCGAATCCATGAGTTCTTGCATCATTGGAGGCCTAAAGGAAGCTTGAATCTCTTCCTTTTACTTGTTTCTATACCCTTGATAAGTCTATTTAACCTAAAAGCTTGTAATGTATATTTAGGTGATTTGAGATTTTAGGGTTCATGGGCATTTCGGGATTTTAGTTTGAATCAATTATTTTGGGTTGCTAATGACAAATTGTATTGCTTATGGGTAATTGGCTCAATGGATAGTACTCAGAAAAGCATTTGGTGCGCATGTGGGTCGATTTGGTGAAGTTTGGTAAAACGCTAAGGAGGAGAGGTAGGGAATTTCTTATCTTTGGGCTCCTAAGCTTCAATATTGTTGTTGTTGCTTATTATTGAGGTGGTAATTCTTGTGTAAACCACTCTTTATTTGGGTATAAGTGAATTCCTTGAATAAATGGTTTGTATATCGTTATTTCAGCTTGGTGTTTTAAATAGACATGGTATATTGTTCTTGAACTTTTAATTTATTTAATTCCTAATCCTTACGGTACTTTGATCATTGATATTTTTGGACTTTTTCTATGGATTAAATTAATATTCCTTGGTGTATTAGGGATTGATGAACTCCTTATCTTCCTTTGATTAGGTTGCTAGAGTTTTTTACGAAATCTTACAAATTCTTGGACTCATTCTTATAATTGTTGTTCGTGGTGTCTTCCTTGGAGTTTGTTGAGCTCCTGATTGATGAACATTCTTGATTCCTCCTATAGAATAGGGTGGTACATGCATGCATGGTTTGATATGATACACGGGTTTTAAATCCCTACATTCAATGAAATTATATTATATATATATATGTTTAAATGCATAAGTCTAAATATTATATGTAGTTAAATATTTAGCACTCAGTTTTTCTGGGCTAAATGGGGTATGGGACCTAGCTGGGCCTTGGAAGATAGAGCTATGTAGACCTGTGAGTCCCGATGTGACTGAGGTAAAGTTTAACTACCTATAATATTTACACTTGGTTTTGTTAAAGTTCCATGTCTTTGGAAAATGGGTAGCTAAGGGGATATTGATATGGAAATATTTAAGCTTTTGAAAATACAGTATGCATCATGAATTTTGATGAGATTTTTACATTGGAATTGTGGATTGGATAAATAATTGACAAAATTGGTATTCCTGAACCGGACTAAGCAAAGCTCTTGGTCAAGAACCAAAGCCGTGGGGGTCTAGGATTGAGCAAAGCTCTTGCCCTAAGATTCTTTAGTCGGAAGTGGGCTATTGGAATGGAATACTCCAATACCTAAGGTAAGGTTCCGGATGTCCAGCTAGGTGTACGTATAACCTAGTTAAGTAATAACTGGTGATCCGTTTCTAGTGAAAGCCCGGTAAGGGATCATGACTGTCGAGATTATTATTATTATACACCCTCGGTGACTGGTGATGTATGAAATGTACTAGTTTAGTAAATAATTACATTGGATTTGAGCATAAATTGATAAAAACATTATATCATTGATTGCATGGGCATGGTTGATGGATCGTCACCTCCGGTTTATTCCTATTGTCTTTGAATTCTACTTTCAATTCCTTTTCGACGCAGGTCATTAGCTTTCTATGTTCTACTGGGCATTTGGCTCACCCTCTTCTCTTTCCTTGTTCCTTGTTTACTTTTAATTTTTTGGTGAGCAGGTTAAGGAGCAGCTGCCGAGCACGTGATGCGGGTGTAGTCCATTTTGTTATATTCGCACTTTGAATTTCTAGTAGAACTACCTTGTTTACTAGGGTATTGGTTAATTCCGCTCTTAAACCTATTATGATTATTGCCATGTTCGCATGGTATTCCTGGATATGTTTTTGGATTATCTTCATGTTACTTTGGTGTTTAGACACCGGATTGGACATTCCTATTTTTGGATGTTTGGATGCGTCATGTGCATGGATTAGACAAATTGCATGGTTATGTCTTTAATTATTCTTTTGATAAATTTTCTAGGTCACTTTTGACAATTTTTATGTTAGGGATTGGTTTGACAGGTTGGTGCCATTGCTATGCAATGTTGCGCCACGTCCGTCTTTTGATCCCGATGCATTTTTGTCATTTTCTCATGTCCTCTTTTCTTGTGAAAATCGAGGCGTGATAACTTTGAGTGGCGCCTGACAATGTAGGTAGCTAGCAAGACAAAGAGTACATGTTTATCACAATGCATGCTTAGCATTTCATTGGATTAGGCCTCAAATTACTTTACAATGTGAAAGTTAAGATACCTAACTTTCTAGTTTTGAAATGACAAAACCAATATTGTATGTCGTTGAAAGCTGTTAACATACATAGTTGATTTCAGTTCTTAACCATCAACAACGCATTTTCCTAGTGGACAACATCCCATAATAACTCTACTGTTAAGCGTGCTTACGCTAGAGCATTATTGGGATGGGTGACCTCCTGGAAAGGCAAAAGCCGCGTAGGCTCGATGTATCCACGGGAATCGGACAACCCAAAGTAGACAATATTATTGATGTTATATGGATTGAAAATTATAATATGGTATCGGAACCAGTGCCACCCATTTGGGTCACCTCTTAGGCCTTTGGATGTTCTTATGGACAGACCACCCATAGGTGAGGGGTGCTTGTAGGGCCTTCAAATGTCCAATGAACGAACCACCCACAAGTAACCCTGACCCGTACAATCCATTTGTTGGGTCAGGTATAACCTTGCCCACAAGTGCGGGGGAGTGTTAACATATATAATTGATTTCAGTTCCTAACTATCAACATCGTGTTTTCCTGGTGGACAACATCCCATAGTAACTCTGCAGTTAAGCGTCCTTATGCTAGAGCACTATTGAGATAGGTGACCTCCTGGGAAGGAAAAGCCGTACATGCCCAATGTATTCACGAGAACCGGACAACCCAAAGCGGACAATATTATTAGTGTTTTATAAATTGAAAATTATAGTAAAAGCAATAGTTGTTCCCTGGAGTTCCTCTAACCACTTCTATAGGAATCATCTAAGAGTGTTTGACATTCTACTGAAGTGTCACTACAAGAAAACAACTTTTTTGCAACGGAAGTTTCCATCGCAAAACATCAAAATTCTGTCGCTAATACTTTTTGCGATGGAATTTGAGACGGAATTTTTTCCGTTGCAAAAACAATCTTGTAAAAATTAGTGATGGAAAATTGCGACGGCAATTAACAACGGACTAGCGACGGAATTATTTTGTAACGGAATTAGCGACAGAATATTCCGTCGCAAATTGATGGATAAAAAACAAGATTTTGAGTATTTGCGACGGAATATTTTGTCGCTAATTTGTCACGCATTTTACGACTGCATATTCCGTCGCAAAATATATTATTTTTAAAAATTAAAATTTTTTGTGGAGCAAATTTGCTACGACTTTTGCGACGGGATATCTGTCGTAAAATTTTTATTTACTAAATTTTAATTTATTTAAATAAATATATTTTATTTATACAAAAATATTTTATTTATATTATTTTTCATTTTTCATTTTATGTTTTATATTTTATAATAATGATTTTCTAAATTCGATATTATTATAGTTTCATTATAATTATCAATTTAATAATTCCATTAAAAATATATTATCATAATGTGCAAGAAATAGCATGTAATAAAAATTAATATTATACATAAGTGGTTCAGTATTTTTAAGAAATACAATCTAATCTTCATCAGAAAGGTGTCCATGTGAAGCACGATCATCTTCAGGGTTGTTTATGGGGGATCGCATTCGCATCTGCATCTGCATCTGAGAAAATAATTGTTGCACCATCCGCTCCTGATCTTGCATCCGCTGTTGCAAGTCACCGACTTCATCCAATAACTCAGGGTTCATCCGTGCGATGTGCTCCTCTACCTCTTGCTCCAACTCCACCTGAGTATACAATCTGAAATGTCCACTGGAGCAAGATGAAGAAGTAGGCAATAAGCTTGCCTCAGATCCAAGCCCGTAGATGTGATTTTTCTTATTATTCCCACCAGTCGCCGTAAGGAATAAATGATCCTCGTCCAACGGCTTAAGAGGTGACTCACTGGTGGAGGAGACTGATCACTGTGTCAGAATGTCCTCCTTCAGCTTGTTAAATTTTTCTTGCAAAAGAATATACTAATGCTCATGTTGACAGGTTTCTAATGCAAGGATTGAGCATAAGGATAGAATAAATTTAGACATCTTCACAATAATGGCAGCAAGAGAGGTATAGCTCCAGTGGAAAAAAGCATGCATATCACAAAACATTGAATGAAACCAGTCTAGGAGATGAAAAAGGGTTAAAGTAACTAGAATTGTTTTTGAACAAAATCAATAAAAAGCCATTTATCAACAAAATCAATTAACAGACAGACCAACGCAGCTTCCTTATCCAATCCACCAATAACTAGAATTGTTTTTAAAAAGTACAATTAGAGAGAGAAATTAAAAAATAAGAGTCAACAAACAAACAAATGAGGTTCATTGTAGCTTTGTAAAAGAGATGCCAACAACCTAGCTCTATATTAGTATTATATGTATATATATATAAATTTAAATACTTACAAATGTAGTTGTTGCACGTCCATCGACTAATTGTTGCATACTCTTTTTTCGATGAGTGTGAACAAACACCTCTGCCTTGGTTGGATCCCGGCCTAGTTCCACCTTCTACAATTAAAATTACAAAAGCCACATGATATTTAAATTTTAAACAAGATAAAAATTGAAATTGTTAAATTTACTCAAAATTTACCATTCTCTTATGATACTCCGTGTGAGGAATAGAGCCACCAGTGTGAGAATTGCTATCCTCAGATGCTCGATTTTTCTTCCCTTGTTCTCTTTTCTTCTTGTACTCTAGTCCATCCCAAATACGACGAAATTCAGAAAGGACTGTAGTGGGGATCCAAACAGCTTTGGTGGGGTTTTCTCGTGCCCTATACATCATGCCCCGAAATAATTCTCCACTCTTCTTATTTCACAATTTTTTATTGCAACATCGTGAGCAGAGTCCCATGTAAATTTACTCTGCAAGATAAGAAAAAGTTAACATTGTGAAGCATTGGTGAAAAAATATATTAAAGGAAAACACTTTATATTTATATTTTATACTTACCTTGAACTCCTTAAAGTAACCTTCTTTTTCCTCGTGAGGAAAATCACTCCATTGTGTCACGGCTTGTTCATACTTGGTCTTTATGATCTCGCTTATCTTCCAATAACATCAAAAGGATCAAAACTATGAATTAACGAATGAGAACATATTAGTGATGTAAATGCTTTTGTAATAAATGTATACTAAAATAAGAGTAATGAAAAATGTACTTACAGAGTAGCCAAAACAAGCCCTATCAAGATAAAGCTATTCTGAGGAGGCACAATCCCAATATTCTGGGACGAAGAGCCACTGGCACCCTGTGTGTCCAGTGGTGGGCCCTGCGTGCTGGGTGCATGTGGGATATGGGGGCTAGGTGGAGGTGAAGCCCTTGTCAGCATATCAGTAGTGAAGTGACTAGGAGATGATAAAGTAGGATGATATGGGATGGTTAGCTGAATAGAACTTACAGAGGATGGTGAGGAGGCTATGACATTAGGGTGTGAATATTCCACATTCGCTATGATAGGTCTACCGCGACGAGAGAGACGACCTCTACCGGATGTAGTATGGCCACGGTCAGGGGACTGATCACTATCCATATCCGACAAAAAAAATACAAATAAATTTTGGTTCTAATAAAACTAGGGAAGCCAAAATAATAAAAAAAAATGATGACAAAAATACAAACATATTTAGCTACCTGCAGGCTCGGTTGGTAATAACTTGGAATGTATGTAAAGATAGAGAGAAAGAAGACATATAACGTTAAACTCGGAATACTAAGTATATAAGCCACCTCTCTCAAAATTGAAGTCAACTAAAACAGGTCATATAATGTTTGAGAACAATTAAACATGATTTTGCCATTTACAAGGGAAATAAAACAACAAAAGTATGCATGTATGAAGTGAACAAAAGTATACTGAAATTGGACATAGTTCCCATGACAATGGGTGTTTTCAGAATGCCAAATCTAAATTAGAACATATTTCCTACAAATTATGAACTCTCAAGTCATTCTAAGAATATGAAGTAACAGTAAGCCATCATATCAAAGCTGGGTTTGCAAATAATCTAATACTGCAAGTGCAAAACACATCATATTCAACCCATGAATGGAATGCAAGTAGATTGAACATATCATATATGCAACATGAGAATAGGCAATGTGGTTTGCAAGCAGATAAGCATTCTACAAATGACAAAGTAAACTGACAATTTCAAGTAAGGTGGCTCGAAGTAAACAATGGGACAGAAATTAAGATTGCAGGACATGAAACATTTGATAGGGGAAAATGTCCGTAGTAATTGAGGAATTCTAATTAAGAACGGGAAACGGGGCCAAATCCCTCTCCCAAAACAATTAAATCACAATCATATAGACAATAATTAAAGTCCTAAAGTTAGGGAAAACTGTCTTTCAATCATGCATTGAGGACCTTAAAAGCAGCTTGCTTTTAAGGTTAACAATCTCTGCTTAAAACCTTAAAATAGGCCAAAACAAAAGGTTAACAAGCTCTGTTTAGATGTACGCTACAAGGGCATCATTCACTGTCTACAATCAGAACCCAAAATTATTCCCCACATAGAACCCAATAAACCACAAATCACTTACCCTAGCAGCGGGCGACTATTCGAGAGACGAGAGATGAGAGCCAGAGACGAGAGCCAGAGACGTGAGTGTCTGGGTGAGCGAGAGATTGTGAGAGTGACGATGAGAGAAACCTGGCGAGAGGAGAAAGTGTCTAGGTTTCACAATCGTGTTGAGCATAGAGAGGGAGAATAGAGTGTGTGGGTACTGTATTGAAAATTTGGGTATTTTACTAATACCGCCCAGACCTAAAATTGAAATTTGAAAGTTATTAAAATTATATGAATATTTTTTATGTAAATATATGTATATACCTCCAACCACATCCACCTGAGTCCCTAAAAGCCTTTATTATTTTTATTTTAATATTTTTTTGAAAATATGGACTATAAAAGCCTTTATTATTTTTATTTGGGTATTTTTTGAAAAATATTTTTTAAAATAAGGATGTATAACATATATTTTCCAAAGGTCTTTTATTTAAGAAAAAGGGACGTATAACATATATTTCCCAAAGGCCTTTTATAACATATACTGCAATCATCTTTGTCATACAAATTAAAATTAACAAGGAATTCATAAAAATTAACAAAAGTCTAATATTCATCAAATAAATAAGCACATAATGTTAATCATCTTTGGACTCTTCCTGTCTCAGAATCATCAAATTCCGATTCTTCTTCTTCATCGTCATCATCAGTATCTTCCTCAATTATTTGCCTTCTAGAATCTTCATCCACGTCATCTGGTTCAGCTTCATTATCAACGAGAGACTCTATTTGATCAATATCTCCTCTAACTATCTGAAGTGATACTTCATTGTCTTGAAAGGATCATCCACTTGCTTTAATTATGCAGTAATTGTGTGCCTCGCTTTTGTCTTAATGACAACCCACCAATCTTGCCGATCACGTATCCCTTCCGGGTAAGGAGCAAAGTAGACTCGCTCCACTTGTTGTGCAATTATAAATGGATCGAACTTGCTGTACCTCCCTCTACGTTTCACATCTACAAGCCCATATTGTCTATGGATTTGTGTACCTCGATTAGGAATTGGGTCGAACCACTCACAATTAAAAAGAATAATTTTTTTTTCGGTAGTCCAAAAAAATCTAATTGGACAATCTCTTTCAATATTCCGTATTAGTCATAGTTTGATTGTCCATAATCAGTCTCTCGTATGCATACACCACTGTTGATTGTTGACTTGCTTCACTTCTGGCATCAGTGTCGAATTTGTATCCATTGACGTAATACGTATTCCAGATCTCAACTCCTCAATGGTCCTCTAGGCACATCTCATATGAGTTCATCTTCAATCATGTTTTGTGGGTCATATATCTTAAACATAAAAATGATAAATTTATTGACAATATATTGGTACAATTAAATAAAACGGAATTATGTTATTAAAATAGCCATACACTTACGTATTGTCTGAACCATGATGCGAAACCCTTCTCAATTTGATAGTCCACTTCATCGTCATTAAACATAGGTGTTGATGCTCGCACAAAACCTATAAACAGGTTACAACACATGTAGTATTTCACATCAATCATTCGCTTACAATATGATCACATTGTAATTTGAACACAATTTATAGTAGTTTACTTTATAAACGGCCGGACAATATCACAATTCATAAACATGTATAATGTTGCTGCATCATATTCTTTCTCATTGAGATAGCGCCTACCAGCCTCACCAGTAAGACGACCAGGTTGATTGAATATTGAAATGGTAGGGAATTTCGGGTTGAAAGTACCACCGTCATCATTTAGAGGCACTCTGGTTCGTCGAGAGGTCACATGTGGTTCAAAGTAATACGAAGCAAATGTTGATGTCTCTTCGACTATATATGCTTCACAAATAGATCCTTCTACATGAGATTTATTTTTAACTTTCTTCTTTAAGAAGTGAAGGAACCTATAACAAAAATCAATCGACCACAATATTAAATCAATTGACATATACATAATAATATGACAAATCATATAATATGAATAAAACTACCTTTCAAAAGGATACATCCATCTGTATTGTATAGGCCCACCCATCCTTGCTTCGCATGGTAGATGTATATAGAGATGTTCCATAGAATCAAAGAAAGATGGGGGAAATATACGCTCCAATTTACAAAGGATCACAGGAATATTCGCCTCCATGATGATCAATTGATCCTCACGCAATGTAGTTGAACATATATCTCTACAAAAGTGACTCGGCTCAGTAATGGCAGCCCAAATGGGATCCGACAATGCCCTAAATGCAATTGGAAGAAGTCGCTCCATGAAAACATGAGAGTCATGACTTTTCACCCCGAACAGCTTTCCTTCTCTAATGTTTATGCACCTGCCGAGGTTGGAGACATAGCCGTCTAACAACTTTAAACTGGAGATCTAATGACAAACAACCCTTTTTTGCTCCATGTTGAGACAAAATTGTGCTTTCAATTCGTTGCCATTCTCCACCAACTCTAAAACTCTGCGTTTATAGTAAAGGGGAAGGTCTAATCGTGACTTAGCATTATCCTTTGATTTTCCCTTAATGCCCCTATACACGTATTGAAAACGTTATCAAAGACGTTCTTCTCAATATGCATGACATCAAGGTTATGTCGTATTTGATTATCTACCAATAATGCAAATCCTAGAAGATGCTCTTCTTGGTCCAATTATGTTCTTGCCCATATCCCGGTAATGATAATGGGCCCATATCAGTAATCTTTGGAAAGTTCCAAACTCTTGCTAACACTGCTTCCCCAGAAAAACGTGGAGGAGGTTCTGATATCTCAATTTGATTCTTTAAAAACGCATCCTTATTCCGCCTAAATGGATGTGTTGTGTTCAAAAATTGTCGACAATCAAACCATGAATTTTTCCTACCATTTTTCAAAGTAAATGCCTTTGAACGTTCCATGCAGCAAAGACATGCTAACTTCCCCTGAGTCATCCATCCAGACAGCATACCATAGGCAGGAAATTCGTTGATAGTCCACATCAGTGCAGCTCTCATAACAAAATTTTCTTTCACATACATATCGTAGGTTATCACACCTTCGCACCACAACTGATTGAGCTCATCTATCTGTGGTTATAGATAAACATTGATTTTGCTCTTCGAATTTTGAGGACCCGGAATGGTTAGTGTTAGGAATATAAACTCCCTTTTCATGCACATCTCAGGAGGTAAATTATAAGGAGTCAAAATGATAGGCCAACATGAATAATACTTGCCAGAGTGTCTGAAAGGAGCGAAACCATCCGCGCACAAACCTAATCTTATATTTTGTGGGTTTGAAGCAAAATCGTGATATGTTCGATCAAAGTGTTTCCATGCTTCTCCATCTGATGGATGACATAGGATATTGGACTCGCTTCGATGCTCGTAATGTCATCTCATCTCCTTAGCTGTAATTGTTGAACTATAAAGCTTCTGAAGCCTTGGAATCAGAGGCAGGTACCACATACGTTTAATCGAAATATCCTTGTAATTTCCTCATCCAGTTCTCTAAAGTTTACAACGGTCTACCCCGCAAAATTTACACTGCGTCTTATTCGCGTCATCCTTATAGTATATCATACAACCACTCGTACAACAATCAATTTGTTCTTACCCAAGTCTGAGTTTAGACACCAAATTCTTCGTTTGATAGAAGTCCGCAGGCATCCTATTATCTTCCGGCATAGTCTATTTCATTAGATGAACGACGTCATCCAAACAATCCTAGGGCATATTGTAGTTAGCTTTAATGCTTAATAACCTCATCGCAGCAGACAACTATGAGTGCGACTCGCATCCGTCCCATAATGGAACTTGGGCAGCAAACAACGTGTCAAAGAAAGTTGTGCATCGGGATTAGGAGGTTTCGACACCAAATGTCCGTTTTTATCCTCTCCTTGTAAGAGCTCATTACCAACCGTAGTTCCAGCAGCGTCCATCACCATCTGCTCGTATGGATTGAAATTAGCCCGATTATTGTCTTGCCAGTAATAATTTACATCATCTGTTTGCACATCAGCATTCACCATAGTGAGAATTTTAGGCATTTCTTCACCATGAGATGTCCAGTAATGATATCCAGGCTGAAAACCTTTTCTGTATAAGTGCACTCTTATATCATCCAACCCTTGAATTCTTGTGCATTTACACCTCACGCATGGACACCTTATAGTTCTTGTGTCCACAAATCATGGATTATTTCCACACACATAAGAAATGAACTCCTCAACACCACTAAAAAAATCATCACTAGGTCCCATTCGATTGGGACTGACCCTGTTGTACATCCATTTACGAGACTCAGGAACCTCCATTATCAAAGGAAAAAGATGAAACAAGAAAGACGAAGGGGAAGAACAGAATGAACAAAGAGAGAAATGGGTAAAAAAGGTAGCAACGATATACTAAAATAATGTTATGACATATTAGCGACAGAATTTGTAACGAAATCGAATTCGTCGCAAACTTTGTGACAGAAAGGTATATTCTTGTGTCAGAAGATACAATTTCACGACGGAATTTGCAACAGAATTATTTTCGTCGCTAATTTGTGCCAGGAAAAGTACATTCTTGTGTGAGAAGATAAATATTAGCGGCGGAATTTACAACGGAATAATTTATGTTGCTAATTTGTGACAGAAAAAGTAGATTCCTGTGTAATTTAGCGACGGAATTTGCAACAAAATTATTTCTGTTGCAAATTTGAACTAGAAAAAGTAAGATTTTCTGGTAATGATGTCAGAGGATAGGATTTAGCGACGGAATTCGAATCCGTCGCAAAGTCCATTGCAAATGTTGGTGGGAATTCGTGTCATAAACTACAACGACATTTGTGACGAATTTTTTTGCAACGGAAAGTTCCGTCACAAATTCTATCGCAAACTGTTCTTAAATTTCAATAAACTTTAGCGATGGAAATTTCTGAATATTCCGTCGCAAAATCGATAATTTGCAATAGAAAAAATTCCGTCATAAGTTTTCGTTGCTAAATAGCTGTTTTCTTGTAATGTGTTTGGGTGAACTCTGGGTGACGCTTGACATTGTTTGTAGCTAACAAGACAAATAGGATATCTTTATTATAATAAATCCTCCACATTTCATTGGTTTAGGCCTTAAATAACTTTTGGACGTGAAAGTTATGATACGTAACTTTCTAGTTTTGAAGTGGCAAAACTAGTATTGTACACCATTAAAAAAAAGATGAACCTTATTTGCACCCCATTATTTACTGAGTACACCACATTCTAAATAAATTCCAGTTAAAAATATAACAATTATGAGTTAAAAATAAAATAAATTTATCCTCAACCCAAGCTTTAAGAGAGAGATTGGGGTTAAAACTTGGAATCAATTTTGTACTACACCTTTGAACCCTAAAAAAGTTGAGAAATTATCGAAATCCATACCTCAACATGCACTGCATCTATCCAAAACTGCATCTACCACAACATTAGCCAATCGGTTATGCTCATTCAGAGGCACACCCAATCGGTCAAAGTACTTAACAAAGAGGCGTTACCCGGCGAACTCGAATTCAAAGTTTTTGATTTATACCCGACATCGGCCTGGATCTTTAAGGACCTTGCTTTCGCATTTGGGGGTCTCACAGAATCCAATTTTAGATGAAAATGTAACGTCCTGTATAGCTTCTGTGGATCAGATACGGGTTGGGGAGATAAACTTGAGATGTTGCTAGCTAGTAGAGAAGCCATGATTATGGCTGCAAACAGAGGCTGAGAAATGATAGGAGGAGATGGTTGGTTAAGAAGGGTTGAGAAGGAGATTGTAATATCCTGACCCGATTTTTACACTATTCATAGTATTTTGATGCGTTGATCAAGATGGAGTGAACCTCGGTGATCGTGAACCAGGATTTGGGGAGAATAAAAATTAAATTAAGATAAAAATCTGGAAATATTTTTCATAAATGGGGGTTTTAAAAAGAAAATTTTTGGCGCAAGAATCACCCAAATCGGATTTAAATTGGATTTATTACGAATTTGTAAAGTTAACTAGATTTTTACATTTTGTGAGTGACATTTTCGTAAAACCATAGGAACTACAGTAAGATGAATTAGTTAATCAAATACCCAGATTTTAATTCTTTGCAAATGCACCCTCTTCCTCACACAATCTTCTCTCTCTCCCATGCATGTTTCTCTCTCATGGTGACTTTGTGATTCCGACGATGGTGACGGTCATGGCTGGTACCAGAAGAAGCGCAGGAGTGAGACTAGTATAACCCAAATGGAATCACGTCGATCGGAGCTGTGGTTAGAGAGATATCGGAGTTTGAAGTTCTGGCCACTATAGGTTTCTTTTGGTCGATCGGCCGATTCCAGTGACGGTTTGGCTTGATTCAGGTACCTATGAGTTCATCTCTTCGAGCTCTTCTATTTGGTGTATGGCTTTGTCGATTTTGGTGGTCGGATCGCCAGTGACACCATTGGGTTAAGTTAACCCGAGTTGACTCGGTTGACTGGTCTGACCCGGTTTGGCACTGTTTGACCCGATTTGACCGGTTTAACCCGATTTTACACTGTTTGACCGGTTTAACCTGTTTTACACTGTTTGACCTGGTTTAACACTGATTGACCCGGTTTAACACTCTTTGACCCGGTTCGATACTGTTTGACCATTGACTTTGACCGTTGACCATAGTTGACCGAGCATATTTTCACTGTATTTTCGTATATCATGTTTTTCGGTGTAGACGGTGATCCCGGTTGAGTTTCGGAGCGAGTTGACTTTTGGAGTTAGGGGTTAATCAGGGACGCGTGCTTGGTATTGACATTCCAATTTCTAGGTAGGGGTTTCCTTGTTCTTGCGTGTGACTTTAGAGTTTCGGTTTCACGAACTCTTATGATGTTATGGTTTTGTCGGTTTCCGGGGGTGGAAATACGACCTGTTTGCATGTTTGATTTATATTTCCCTGTTGATTGTCACTATTGGTATGTTTTAGGAGTGGGGTGATTGGAGGTGGTTGATGTGGACTATGGGGCCCGTATAGGAGCCCAACCTATTGGATATGGATTTATGATGGATAATATATTTATAGATCGGGTACATACCTGTAGACCGTCTGAGATGAGGTGCATCACAGGGGACGCTCTCTAGTGTAGGCTATGCTATCGGGATATCCGATCCTCATCCAGTTTCGATGTGGACCTGGACTGGGAGGCACCCTACGGGGATTAGGGTGGGTCTAGGGGTGGATTATGGATTATGGATTATGGATTATGGATTATGGATTTTGGGGTACGAATTATGGATTTCTGGAGATCGATGTATGCTTATGGTGTTGTATAGCCTTATCGGCTACCATGTTACGTAGTTGGGTTACTGATGATTGCATCTATTTATTGCACCTTATATTCTGCATCATACGGTTTAATTTCTTTATTCTGGATATCAGTGTTCCCTTTCTATACCCTATTGAGCTTCATAGCTTATCCCTCTTCGTTATTCCCTTTCAGGTGAGTTAGATGCTGGTGATGACGGTCAGTGACGGGATACGTGAGCAGATGTGTAGCCTCGAGCAGACTCTTCTAGCAGGGCATGAGATTTTTGTGCAATTTAAAACATAACTTGGTCAATTCGTATCTTTGGCTTACAAAACCTTGTACAAAAGCTAAATTAGCAAGTTAGACTACTAAGAACACTAAATGGAGTGCAACGGTCCACTTTGAAGCTTTGGAATTGCTCAACTCTATCCATAGACGTGATTTTCACGTTTTTGTGCAATTTGAAACATAACTTGGTCTATTCACATCTTTATCTAACGAAACATTGTACGAAAGCTAAACGAGCAAGTTAGACTTCTAAGAACACTCAATGGAGTACAACGTCCATTTTGAAGTTTTGGAATTGCTCAACTCTCTCCATAGACGTCCTTTTCACCTTTTTGTGCAATTTGAAAGATAACTTGGTCTATTCACATCTTTATCTAATGAAACGTTGTACGAAAGCTAAACTAGCAAGTTAGACTTCTAAGAACACTCAATGGAGTGCAACGGTCCACTTTGAAGCTCTGGAATTGCTCAACTCTCTCCATAGACGTGCTTTTCACGTTATTGTGTAATTTAAAACATAACTTGGTCAATTCGCATCCTTGGCTTATGAAACCTTGTACGAAAGCTAAATTAGCAAGTTAGACTACTAAGAACACTAAATGGAGTGCAACGGTCCACTTTGAAGCTTTGGAATTGCTCAACTCTTTCCATAAACGTGCTTTTCACCTTTTTCTGCAATTTAAAACATAACTTGGTCAATTCGCATCTTTGGCTTACAAAACCTTGTACGAAAGCTAAATCAGCAAGTTAGACTACTAAGAACACTAAATAGAGTGCAACGGTCCACTTTGAAGCTTTGGAATTGCTCAACTCTCTCCATCGACGTGCTTTTCACGCTTTTGTGCAATTTGAAACATAACTTGGTCTATTCACATTTTTATCTAACGAAACGTTGTACGAAAGCTAAACCGGCTAGTTACACTTCTAAGAACACTCGATGGAGTATAACGGTCCACTTTGAAGCTTTGGAATTGCTCAACTCTCTCCATAGACGTGCTTTTCACCTGTTTGTGCAATTTAAAAGATAACTTGGTCTATTCGCATCTTTATCAAATGAAACGTTGTACAAAAGCTAAACGAGCAAGTGAGACTTCTAAGAACACTCAATGGAGTGCAACGGTCCACTTTGAAGCTTTGGAATTGCTCAACTCTATCCATAGACGTGCTTTTCACGTTTTTGTGCAATTTGAAAGATACCTTGGTCTATTCGCATCTTTATCTAAAGAAACGTTATTCGAAAGCTAAACTAGCAAGTTAGACAACGGTCCACTTTGAAGCTTTGGAATTGCTCAACTCTCTCCATAGACGTGCTTTTCACCTTTTTGTACAATTTGAAAGATAACATGGTCTATTCACATCTTTATCTAATGAAACGTTGCACGAAAGCTAAACTAGCAAGTTAGACTTCTAAGAACACTCAATGGAGTACAACGGTCCACTTTGAATCTTTGGAATTGCTCAACTCTCTCCATAGACGCGCTTTTCACATTTTTGTGCAATTTGAAAGATAACTTGGTCTATTCACATCTTTATCTAATGAAACGTTGTACGAAAGCTAAACTAGCAAGTTAGACTTCTAAGAACATACAGTTTGGTATCGGGTAGATATATTCTATTATTCCGCTGTTATATACGTACTCCGGTGGTTTAGGTGTTTGTCTATATGGTATATGCTGTTTATAGGGTTAATATTGTAGGAGTTATTATTATATATGTTTATAGGGTGTTCCCTGTCGATCACGTCTTTGTGGATATAGGTACACTTCGGTATACTTTAGGTGAGAGAGGTGTGACAGTTTGGTATCGGAGCCAAGTTATTAGGTTATCTTGTTGGCTACACATCATGCGCTTCCCGGCTGACCTGGTGAGTTTTTATTTTTGTGTTTCTTGCTTTTAGATTTATGTATACGTGTGTTACATTTTGTAGATATGGTTGACACACGTAGTACTCGGTGCGAGGACAGGGACGGGGTAGGGGACGACACGAGGAAGATGAGCCTCAGGGGGTAGGTGAGGTGGGTGTGCACGAGGTGGCTCCATAATTGCGTGGGCGAGGTCAGAGAGGTAGGGGTGCGAGACGTGGTAGAGGTGTGAGACGTGGGAGGGGTAGGGGCAGGTGGGGAGTATATATAGACCTAGTGGATGATGTTGAGGAGGATCAGGAGGTACCACCGGTACAGCCAGGACCACAAGGGGTAGAGGCAGTGGTGACTACTTTACGATAGGGGGTTTGGGATGTTACTGAGTTGGTGCGAGTTCTTGGGCAGACTGTTACGGGACTTGTGACACAGATTGCCACTCTAGCCCCAGCTGCACTACGGCTCCTATCGAGGTTCCAACACTGGTTCCGGCTTTAGGTGGGTTACAGGAGGGTGCAGGATAGATTGTTGCGGCACAAGTAGCTCCTTTAGTGACTGATACTTCGATCAAGGAGCTAGCCGAGTTACGGAAGACGAACCCTCCGGTTTATGGGGGAGTGATAGATCCAGTGGCAGCAGAGGAATGGCTTCGCCAACTACGCAAGAAGATGACTTCCTTGTGGATTCCTGAGGAGAGGAGGGCTTTATTAGCTGCGAAGTTTCTAGAGGAGGATGCTTTTACCTGGTGGGAGGTGATGACAGTTAGTTGGGGTAGAGAGGGTATGCCGTGGGCAGAGTTTAAGACAGCTTTTCTGGCATAGTATGTACCACAGACAGTACTGTAGCTAAAGCTAAGGAGTTTCTTGAGTTGGTTCAGTCTCCGGACATGACAGTGACGCAGTATCAGGCTCGTTTTGAGGAGTTAGGGCGATATGGGGAGGAGTATATTTGCACAGAGGAAAAGAAGATACTGAGATTAAGGAGAGGATTGTCGCCAAAGATTTCACCTCATTTGGCGGCTCAGACTATCACTACCTATCGTGAGTGTATTGATAAGGCACTCGGAGTTGAGAGGACTTTAGTGGAGATTAAGGATTATTGGGAGATTCACAAGAGGATGCTTGAGAGTTGTTCTACATCTGCTATTGGCGAGAGTAGTCAGCGCAGACAGAGGACTGATACCCGGGGGTAGCAGCAGAGTCAGGGGCAGGGTTCTCAGAGTCAGAGGCAAGGTTATTGGGGACCTAGGCGGGGACAGTAGGGTCCTAGACAGGGTCAGCAGGGGCAGAGATAGGGTCAACAGGCGCAGAGATCAGACCAACAGGGACAGGCTCCGAGGCGGGAGCAGCAGCCTCAACACTGCTATGCATATGGTTATGTGGGTCATATGCGTTGCGATTGTCCTATGGCAAACAACCTGTTATGTTTTCGGTGTGGTTTGCCAGGGCATACTAAGAGAGATTGTCCACAGGGTGGAGGACCCGCACTGCCAGCACCTCGAGGTTAGAGAGCTCCAGCTCCAGTTCCAGCACCAGCACCATCACCAGTATCAGCATCAGCATCAGCATCAGCATCAGCATCGATTCCGGTACCGATGGGTCTTGCAGGATAGGGTAGGCCACTAGCTCAATAGCAACAGCAGGTTCAGAGAGGTGGAGTGTATGCACTTGGCCCGAATGCAGTACCACCAGAGCGAGACCATTTAGGAGGTAGGTTTTTCTTATTCAGTTCTTGGGCACTTGTTTTGTTTGACACCAATGCTACGCATTCATTAATTTCTGCATCATTTGCTGAGGCATTTGGTTTAGAGATTACGGAAGTGGCGAGAAGATTTATAGTTGATTCACCCCTAGGTCTAGGTACTGTGATTAGTGGTATCTGTAGGGACCGTGTATTTAGTTTCGCAGACCATGAGTTCAGAGCGGAATTGTTTGTGATGTCATTTACTGATTTTAATGTTATTCTCGGATTTGATTGGTTGACTGGGTATGAGGCGATTATAGAGGGTGCTGAGAGAAGGATTACACTGACCACACCTATGGGGAGGGTTAGATTTCGTGGGACAAGACTTCTTCCGTGTCCACAATTTCTAGACAATCCTTAGTACATCGATTGTGTTGTGTTGTGTTGTGGCGGGTCTGATTACTTCATCGTCTAGGGAGGACTCTTTGACCCCTATACCAGTTGTGAAGCGTTACATGGATGTTTTTCCTGATGACTAAACGAGATTGCCATCGCAGAGGGAGATTGATTTTGTGATTGAGCTGTATCCGGGTACAAATTCGATTTTCATACCACCGTATAGGATAGCACCAGCAGAGCTGAAGGAGTTAGACACTAAGTTGACAGGTTTACAGAAATTGGGTTTTATCAGACCAAACACTTCACTTTGGGGAGCACCTGTTTTGTTTGGGAAAAGGAAGGATGGTACGATGCGTATGTGTGTGGACTACCGGCAGCTAAACAGGATGACATTGAAGAACAAAAATCCATTGTCGAGGATTAATGATTTGTTTGATCAGTTGAGGGGTAGTCATTATTACTCTAAGATTGATCTCAGATCAGGGTACCACCACTTGAGGATCAGGGAGGAGGATATCTCAAAGACAACTTTCCGCACACGGTTTGGCCATTATGAGTATTTGGTTATGCCATTTGGGCTAACCAATGCACCTGCAGCGTTTATGGATTTGATGCACAGGGTATTTAGGTCGTATCTGGATTAGTTTGTGATTGTGTTCATTGATGACATATTGGTTCATTCAGCCACCGAGGAGGAGCACGTCAGACACTTGGAGATTGTGTTGTAAACGCTCAGAGAGTATAGACTGCATGCCAAACTGAGTAAGTGTGAGTTTTGGGTGACTCAAGTGAAATTTTTAGGGCATGTGATATCCCAGGAAGCGATAGCAGTGGATCCAGCTAAGATGGAGGCAGTGATAGCATGGAGGAAACCAAAGAATGTAGGAGAGATTCACAGTTTCCTGGGATTAGCAGGTTACTATCGACGTTTTATTGGGGTTCTCACGGATTGCAGCGCTGATGACACAGTTGACCCGAAAGAATGTTCCATTTGTGTGGACAGATGAGTGTGAGCAGGCTTTCCACGAGTTGAAGAGTCAACTCACATGACCTCTAGTGTTGGTGATACCAGACAGAGGTATTGGTTATCAGATGTATTGTAATGCTTCAGGAGTTGGATTGGGTTGTGTGCTGATGCAGCAGGAGAGAGTGGTTGAATATGCTTCACGTTTATTGAAGCCGCACGAGAGGAATTATCCTGTGCACGATTTGGAGTTGGCTGCGGTAGTCTTCGCACTTAAGCAGTGGAGATATTATCTTTATGGAGAGAGGTTTGAGGTATTCTCAGATCACAGGAGTCTCCAGTACTTGTTTACTCAGAGGGATCTAAACCAAAGACAGCGCAGATGGATGGAGTATCTTGAGGACTTTGATTTTACTTTACAGTATCATCCAGGCAGGGCCAATGTGGTGGCTGACGCCTTGAGTAGGAGAGTGGTTGCAGCTCGGTTGGCTATCCGGGAGTTTGGGTTGGTGGATACACTTAGTCAGTACCGACTGGATATGGAGGAGCGTGGAAACGTATTGAGTTTATGGAGTTTAATTACTCGTCCGACACTTGTACAGCGTGTGTTGGATGTAAAGTTGGGAGACGCACTATTTGATGACGTGGAGGATATGGAGGGGTGGGTCAGAGGCACTGATGATGGAGTCAGATTCTGGGGTAGGTTAGTAGTTCCAGAGGATACGGAGCTATGGGAGGAGATACTGCGGGAGGCACACTACTCACGGTTTCCGATGCATCCTAGTGCTACCAAGATGTATCGAGATTTACGGAGGCAGTATTGGTGGAGTGGCATAAAGAAAGATGTGGCACAGACAGTGACTCGATGTCTTACTTGTCAGCAGGTAAAGGCAGAGCATCGATGACCCCGCTGGATTGTTACAGCCGCTTCCATTGCCTGAGTGGAAGTGGGAGCATATCACTATGGATTTTGTGATGGGTTTACCTATGACTCCGCGGAGACATGATGCGGTTTGGGTTGTTGTTGATCGGTTGACAAAGACAGCTCATTTTTTGCCCATTCGTCAGACGGACTCGATTGAGTCGTTGACCAGATTATATGTACGGGAGATAGTTCAGTTGCATGGCATACCATTGAGCATTGTGTCCGATCGGGATCCTAGGTTTACTTCACGGTTCTGGGGTAGTTTTCAGGATATTCTGGGGACGAAACTAAAATTTGGTACAGCTTTTCATCCTCAGACTGATGGGCAGAGTGAGCGGACTATTCAGATTTTGGAGGATATGCTTCGGGCTTGTGCGATAAACTTTCGAGGAGATTGGGAGACTCATATTCCTTTAGTGGAGTTCGTGTACAATAATAGCTACCAGAGCAGTATTCAGATGGCACCGTATGAGGCTTTATATGGGAGACCTTGTAGATCACCATTGTGCTGGTCAGAGGTTGGAGACCGACCATTATTGGGTCTAGAGATGGTGCAACAGACAACTGAGGTGGTGACAGTGATTCGGCGACGGCTTCTGACAGTCAGTCACGTCAGAAGAGTTACGAGGATAGGAGACGTAGACCTCTAGAGTTTCAGGTGGGGGATCACGTGTTTTTGAGGGTTAGTCCGAGGCGAGGGGTACAGAGATTTGGGAGAGTGGGGAAATTAGCTCCAAGGTTTATAAGACCATTTGAGATTTTGGAGAGGGTGGGGATGGTAGCTTATCGATTAGCATTACCCCCACAGTTGTCAGGGGTACATGGTATATTTCATGTGTCTATGTTACGGAGATATCACAGGGACCCTTCTCATATATTGGATTGGTCTACCTTGGAGATTGGTGAGGACACTACTTTCGAGACCCGTCCTATCAGGATTGTGGATAGACAGGAGAGGTGACTACATCGAAGATCATACCCTTAGTAAGGTGATTTGGCAACATTATGGAGCTGAGGAGGCAACCTGGGCGTTGGAGTTTGACATGCGAGCTAGATTTCCAGAGTTATTCGCTACCTAGGTATGATTTTAATTTCTGGGATGAAATTTTCTTAAGGGGGGAAGGATGTAATATCCTAACCCGATTTTTACACTATTCATAGTATTTTGATGCGTTGATCGAGGTGGAGTGAACCTTGGTGATCGTGAACCGGGATTTTGGGAGAAAAAAAATAAATTAAGATAAAAATCTAGAAATATTTTTCATAAATGGGGGTCTTAAAAAGAAAATTTTTGAAGCAAGAATCACCCAAATCGGATTTAAATTGGATTTATTACGAATTTTTAAAATTAATTGGATTTTTACATTTTGTGAGTGGCATTTTCGTAAAGCCATAGGGACTATAGTGAAAAGATGAATTAGTTAATTAAATACCTAGATTTTAATTCTTTACAAATACACCCTCTTCCTCACACAATCTTCTCTCTCTCCCGTGCATGTTTCTCTCTCATGGTGACTTTGTGATTCCGATGATGGCGACGGTAATGCGTGGTACCAAAAGAAGCGCAGGAGTGAGACGAGTATAACCCAAGCGGAATCACGTCGATCGAAGCTGTGGTTAGGGAGATATCGGAGTTTGAAGTTCCGGCCACTGTGGGTTTCTTTTGGTAGATCCGACCTATTCCAATGACGGCTTGGCTTGATTCAGGTACCTATGAGTTCATCTCTTCGAGCTCTTCAATTTGGTGTGTGGCTTCGTCGATTTTGGTGGCCGGATCGCCGATGACACCATTGGGTTGAGTTAACCCTAGTTGATCGAGTCTGGACGAGTTGACTCGATTGATCGGTGTGTTGATCGGTCTGACCTGGTTTGGCACTGTTTGACCCGATTTGATCGGTTTAACCCGTTTTACACTGTTTGACCCGATTCGATACTGTTTGACCGTTAACCATAGTTGACTGATCGTATTTTCACTATATTTTTGTATATCATGTTTTTCGGTGTAGACGGTGATCCCGGTTGAGTTTCAGAGCCAGTTGACTTTCAGAGTCAGGGGTTAATCAGGGACGCGTGCTTGCTATTGGCATTTCGATTTCCAGGTAGGGGTTTCCTTATTCTTGCGTGTGGCTTTAGAGTTCCGGTTTCACGAACTCTTATGATGTTATGGTTTTGTCGGTTTCCGGGGGTGGAAATACGACCTGTTTGCATGTTTGATTTATATTTCCCTGTTGATTGTCACTGTTGGTATGTTTTAGGAGTGGGGTGATTGGAGGTGGTTGATGTGGACTATGGGGCCCATATAAGAGCCCAGCCTATTGGATATGGATTTATGATGGATAATATATTTATAGATCGGGTACGTACCTTTAGACTGTCTGAGATGAGGTACATCACAAGGGACGCTCTCTGGTGTAGGCTATGCTATCGGGATATCCGATCCTCATCCAGTTTCGGTGTGGACCTGGACTGGGAGACACCCTACGGGGATTAGGATGGGTCCAGGGGTGGATTATGGATTATGGATTATGGATTATGGATTATGGATTATGAATTATGGATTATGGATTTTGGGGTACGGATTATGGATTTCTGGAGATCGGTGTATGGTTTTGGTGCTATATAGCCTTATCGGTTACCATATTACTTAGTTGGGTTACTGATGATTGTATCTATTTATTGCACCTTATATTCTGCATCATACGGTTTAATTTCTTTATTCTGGATATCGGTGTTCCCTTTCTATACCCTATTAAGCTTCGTAGCTCATCCCTCTTCGTTATTCCCTTTCAGGTGAGTTAGATGCTGGTGAATGCGGTCAGTGACCGGATACGTGAGCAGATGTGTAGCCTCGAGCCAACTCTTCTTGCAGGGCATGAGATTTTGGTATTGTATTTTGTATATATTATACAGTTTGGTATCGGGTAGATATATTCTATTATTCCACTGTTATATACGTACTCCGGTGGTTTAGGTGTTTGTATATATGGTATATAATGTTACCATGACACATTGTAGGAGTTATTATTATATATGTTTATCGGGTTTTACTATTGGGTTGGGATTTAGTTCCAGGGACGGGGTGTTCCCTGTCGGTCATGTCCCTGTGGGTATAGGTACACTTCGGTATACTTTAGGAGAAAGGGGCGTGACAGAGATGATGGCGGAAAAGGAGAAAGAGAGAATGTGGAAAGAAACGGTAGGGTCAAGAGGGGGTGTGTATAGATGAGGGTTTTTTATATTTTTTTGGCACTTAGTAAAGCTGGGGTGCAAATAAGGTTAATCTTAAAAAAATTTCAATGCGTCCTTACTACATTTGTAACTGAAATTTCAAGTGGCAACTAAATTTCTATAAGATCAACAATCCAACAACAGCACCATCTGACTTCCAATGTAGACCACCTGGCACAAGCTTCTGGAACAGTCCATTTTCCATTTCCCTCGTAGAATTAATGTGGGTGCAGGTCAACTGTAATCTTCTCAAGTGCAACTGCGTTCTTTGAGGTGATCATGGAGCAACTAGGAAATATTCTTTGTTTTCCTAGCATAAAACAATACTACATTGTAGTGCATATAATTTTTGTAGAAGCAAGAAGAAATATTCTATGTTTTCCTAGCATAAAAGCTCTCTCAATGCAAGAAGTGCTAGGGGTTAATACAATGTTTGGTCAAGAAAGATTTTTGATTTTCTATTTTGGACACTCAATGTTCAAATGTTTCGACATATATGGTCACCAAAAGTTATAATATGTTTCAACATGATCAATATTATATTGTTTAACTATTTCAATATTACATTGTTTAACTGTTTCAACATGGTTTATTATGGCAAAATGGTACTTTTGGTCCCTCAATTATTGGTCAATTTTCATTTTCATCCCTTAGTTTTTCTCCCTTTTTCGTCTCCCAACTATAGGAAAGTACCCTCTTTGTCCCTCGAATAAATTCGGCAACGAAAAAATTCAACGTGGCATCCGGATTGGCAAAAGAAAATAATATTTAAATTTTGTAATGGCAAACTTGTAAATAAGTCAGAGACAAAGTTGTAATTAAATGGAAAATGAGGGACAAAATGGTCTTTTGGGAAGGTCAAAATAAAAAGTCAGACCTGAAAATGTCTCTCTTAAATTGTTTAGGGACTAAAAGTTTTACCCTTAAATTGTTTAGGGACATATCGTTGACTTTTTTGATTGTTATCAGATTATATTTCTTCAGCGTGCCACATAGGCATCGCACAAGCATTTTTCAATCACAATCTCACTTGAAGGATGAAAGAGATATTTTTGAATAGTTTAGGGACGAAAATGAGAGAAAAAAAAAAGCTTAGCAACGAAAATGAAACTCGTCCCATGATTGAGGGACGAAAAGTATCTTTTTGCCATTTTATTATTACAAATGTAAATAATCTTACTTTAATAATAATAATGTCATTATTTAACATTGATATAAATATACATTTTAAAGAATGTTTTTCTAACATTATTTTGAATTTTTTTAAAAAATTTAAAAAATAATTAGTCCTTTACTTCCGATTACTTTCTATTGTAGTAGTTAACTTTTTAATGAAATCGTCAAATTTCATTAGTTGATAAATACAAATTTAACGGTCATATAAAAATAGTGCTTATATTGCAATGTTCATATTATAACAGTCATATTTATAACGAAAATGCTAAACTTCTTTACAAATTTGGAGAGCTCCTACATTAAACTTCATTAAGGCAAATTGGGATGCAGCCATTAGTTTGCCAACCAGTCATATAGGATTTGGAGTAATTTACAGAGATGCTTGCGGTGATGTGCTGGCTTGTAGTAAAGAGGTGAGGAGGACGATGATGGAGCCTACGTTAGCTGAGGCTATGGCAGCATTACATGCGGTTAAGCTGGCGGGTGAGTTGGGGTTTCACTATCTTGTCTTTGAAGGTGATTCTTCATTAATTGTTGAAGCAATACGAGGAGGGGGGATAACCTATCAGTGTGTGGATCTGTGATTATGGAGATCTGGAGACTATTACAGAGTCTTTCAAGCCGGAGTATTGTTCATGTGCGACGTACAACTAATAGGGCTACCCATCCTTTAGCCAAATTAGCCCTCTCAATACAAGAAATGCATGTGTGGATTGAAGACACCCCTAGCTCCATAATGCAGATTGTTCAAGTTGAGAAGGAGTCAACTAGAGTCGTGAATGAAGATTGATATATTGAGATTCTACAAGTTGTCATGCTATAGGGGTGTTGAGAGTGTATACTAAAAGCCCGGATTTTATGTATACATTAACTATTTGATTTTATGAATAAAATGTTTAGTTGTATTTGCAATTGAGAATGATGAATGGCATATGTGTGTATTATTTAATATAGTATATGAATTGGTATGTAGAGCTATATGCGTGCATACAGAAGATAAATTCATAGGTTCTTATTAAATATGATATTAGGTCACAACCTAGATGGAGTTGGACACACCATCGGTATAGTTGTGGTGCGATATTGTAGTCGACTTATCTTGGTGACAGAAAGCGAGAATTGCTTTACCTTATCGTACTAATACACTTTGTGTGTATTGACCGGACCAAATACAAATAAATTGTTCTAGTTGACTGTATGAAAAATTGTACATTTGTATATTTGTTATTAAATTGTTTACGCTCTTAATTTATTGATGATTATCATTACGTGTGCATATGGTGTATGGGACTTTGATTTTACCAAAGGATGAGGTCTAAATTAAAGGCCAATAATTCCAAGAAGTTGGGTCACCGCATTATATGTATGATGAAAGGTAGTTAGTCAATAGAATTCACGTCCCTATCGGATTGCAAATACCCTCTTAAGGTGGCTTATAGGGTTTGGATTTGTGCCTAAAAAGCGGATTTTAATTAATCCGGCACATGCTAACGAGTTAAGTGGATTTGCTCAAGGATTATAAATATCGATTAAATATATGATGTCAGTGACATGTATTTAATTGATGGGTATTTGATACTTAATATGAGGAGACGAATTAAACAATTATAACTTGAGGGACTCAAATTGTAATTTGAGATAATATGGGGAGTTATTCAATATTAGTTTTTTGATGGAAAATACTAATATTCATATTTAAAAGTAAAACCTTATATGATGGGTTTGAACTTTTAAATATGGTGCAGCTCATATATTATTTCCCTTGTAGGTCCCCTGCTTATCCCAAATAAGAATTAAATTGGACCAAATAGGTTATGACCTAAATAAGAGAGAATTGAGCTGGTTGTATTGCACAAGTTTATTTAGAGGCCCACTCTAGGAAACCCTAGAGTGGGGGTTGGCCAAGGGTATTATAAATACCAAGCTTGGCCGGCCATACAAGATACATCACATATAAGTGTGTGAAAAGTTCCTCCCAAGGTATTCTCTCGTTTTAGTTCATTAGTTTGCTGCTAACGATCTTTGTTGTAGAGATCACTCCTTACATCAAGGATTGATTCTAGGGAATAAGGAGGAAGATTTACAAGTCATAGAAGTCCGAATCTCATTCACAACACACCGGATTTGGAATCAAGTTTTCAAGAGTTACAATCAATAGATTGTTGAACTCTCCTTGTGGATCTTCATCCAGAAAATCCAAAAGATATTTTTCTAAATCACATAACTAGGATTTTGCAAACTTTGGTTGATTGAATATAGTTCTAAAAGGATCATGAACATGTATGGAGTTTTAGAAAACTTCCGTTGCAGAAACAAAATATTTTGAAACCTAAAACTCTATTTTTACAAACGATTTTTCTTACAAGGGGTTGAAGCAGCTCTATCTTTTCTTTCTTTTATTAGTGCTTTTGTTAAAGTTTTTTGTTTATTCCACCTTAATGGTGGCCCGAGTGCCTGTTGGCCTCCATTTCTATTACTCATTTGGTGGGTACATGAAATATATATCTGGTCTAAGACCTTTCAAAAATAAACTTTATCCATAAGTATCCATAATAGACACGTAAACCTACCAACTAAATATATAGTAAAATAATAAATCCCATTAAATCCACGTAAGCCAATGTGAATTACCTATTCTCGCTTCCCTCTTTGAGTCTCTCCCCTGAATATTTTTCAATTTCATGATAGCTTCTCTCTCATCTTGCTTTTCAAACTCTTTTGGAAAACTCCTCCTAAGCTTCACTCTCTCTCAGATCTCCCTTCCACACTCTTTTTCCCTGAATCACAACAACAATGGCTTCTACGTTCCAATACACTCTCTCTAGACTCAATCTTGATGCCGAGTTCGCCTTCTCCTCCTCAAATCTTGAAAAGAACCTCCACCTTCTGTCGCCAGCCTAGGTCTGTACTCGTACTCGTACTCTCACTTAATTTTTCTACATTTGTGAAATTTTTTATTTTCAAGGTTTTTGTTTCTAAATTGGTTGTTGTGACTGAAGAGGACAGATTAAGCTTGCGAAGCTTCTGTTGGAGATGGGGCAAAGTCATTTGTTTGAGAGCCTGAAAACAATGTAATGAAAAATATTTTATGTGTAATTATTGATTTTAACAATGTAATTGTGCACGTTGTCCTATGCTTTCCAGATTGTATATGGTATATACTTGTAAGGTTAAATCATATATAATTTATTGACATTATTTTGTCTTTGATATCATTCACTTTCAACAGTGTAATTACAGCTTATAGCAGTGTAATTAGGAACATGTAAAGTGTTGTTGTAGTATCATACACTATCTGCATAAAACTCATAAATACCAAGCAAAATCCACTACTAACAATATATATTGTCATTTTGAACAAGGTCATTCTAATACATTAATACTAAGAAAAATCCAAGAA
This sequence comes from Tripterygium wilfordii, assembly GCF_013401445.1. Taxonomy (NCBI): domain Eukaryota; kingdom Viridiplantae; phylum Streptophyta; class Magnoliopsida; order Celastrales; family Celastraceae; genus Tripterygium; species Tripterygium wilfordii. Next base: position 8,828,461 of record NC_052248.1, read on the forward strand.
ATCTGTTACTTGTTAATCGTCTAGAAAGCGTGATAAAGATTCACATGCCATGAGTAATTATTGTCAGTTAAGAATTGATGAATAAGTCGAGCCCTATATTTAGAAAGGAGCAATGCAATTAGCAATAAAAAATGTAATTAAAGAGGTAGACAAGGTAACTAACACTTACGATATTGTAATTACAGCTCATAGTAATGTAATTGGGAACATGTACAATGTAGTTTTAGTACCGTACACTATCAGCACAAAACCCATCAATACCAAGCAAAATCCACTACAAAGTGCATATATTGTCATTATGAACAATGTCATTCTAATACATTAATACTAAGCAAAATTCAGCAAATCTACTACTTGTTAATCATTTGGATAGCGTGGTAAGGATTCACATCCTATGATTAATCATTATCATTCAAGAATTGATGAATCAGTCGAACCCTACATTTAGAAAGGAACAACGTAACTAGCAATAAGAAATGTAATTAAAGAGGTGGATAATGTAATTAACACTAACGATATTGTAATTACAGCTCATAGCAGTGTAATTTGGAACATGTACAGTGCGGTTGTAATGAAGAGATGGAGGACTAGGATTCAGAGCAAAAGATGGAAATAGCTAAATAAATGGATAATACAAACCGTCTTAGATTAATTACAAATGCCCCCAAACTTTCATTCCAGCACTCCCTCCTCCTTCATGTCCTCGAACGTCATCGTGTTAGACAACGGCAGTAGCCTTATCAAGGCAGGTCAAGGCATTGAGCGCGACCTCGCTACCATCATCCCTAATTGCCTCTATAACCCTCTCTCTCGAAAAAAAATTTGGAACCCCCCTCCCGCTTGATGATTTTGTGACAAATCTGTCCCATATATTGTGTTGGTTTGGCCTGGTTTTGAATTTGCCATCTTATTCAGCCCATGTAGTATGCCATGTGTATTATGGATACTTAATGATGTTTAGGTATGTAGAATAAGTACTACCGGATGGTACTATTTTAATGGTAATATTTTCAATACACTTGAAAGGCACTAACAATTCAAAGCGGCAAACCTCCATGTAATAGCTGTAGCTTAACAACAAAGTCTGAAGCTGGTGAAGCTCAACAGCAAACCACGACAGAGTCCAAATTTCACTCTCTTAGAGTGTGTTTGGATTGAGGGATTTGGGGGGAAGGAAAGAGAAGAAAAAGGGAGTTTTCTACCAATTCCATTGTTTGGATATTTTATAAAAAATTAAGGGGAGAGATTTGAAGGGAATTGGATGGAACATTTCATTATATTTTTGTCAAAATTCTTCCTCCCCAAAATGGAGTCATTTGGAGGAAAATTATGACTAATTAAGTTTTTTATAAGTTAAAAACATATTTTATCCTTGTACATAATAATTTAACATAAAAATGAAGATAAATTAGTAAATTAAAGTAATTTTCTTTCTTTGTTTTTTATCAATCCAAACATGGGAGAGAGAAATGTGTTACTCCTTCTCTTCCCTTCCCTTCTCTCCCCTTTTCTTATATTTTCTTCCCTTCCCCCAAAATCCATCAATCCAAATACACTCTCAAAGCGTGTTTGGATTGAGAGATTTGGGGGGAAAGGAAGAGAAGAGAAAGTAAGCTTTCTTCAAATTATTTTGTTTGGATAGTTTACTAAAAATTAAAGGGAGAGATTGGAAGAGAATTGAGGGGAAGATTTCATTAAACTTTTGCCAAAATACTTCCTCCCTGGAATGAGTTCATTTGGAGAGAAGGGAGGGCTAATTAAGTTATTTATAAGTTAAAAATTTTATTTTACCTTGAACATAATACTTAAATTTAAAAATTAATGATGAATTAGTAAATTAAACCAATTTTCTTTCCCTTTTTTATTTATCCAAACATAAGAGAGAGAGAAAAATATTTTGCCATACATTCACTTCCCTCCCTTTCCCTTCTCTTCCCCTCAATCCAAACACACTCTTAGAGTTTCCAATGAACAATGGGAATGAATAGAGAGTTTTTAGAAAGGGCAATGAATCGAAATGGCCTCTGAACTTTGACGATTGAGTCCATCGAGCCCCTAAACTTGATTTTGGGTCAAACAGACCCTTGAACTATGATGAATGAGGTCCGTTACTCCTTCGTCACATTTTTCATCCAAATTCGCTTATTTGACCCATTTTATCAATGTACAGGGGCTTAAATGAACCATTTTTGCAAGACAAGTGGCATCCGTGTCGACAACATATAAGGCATTTAACGGAAAATTTTTGCTAAATCAACGAATTTGAATAGAAAATATGAGAAGGGGTAACATACATCATTCATCATAGTTCAGGAGCATGCTTGACCCAAAATGAAGTTTAAGGGCTCAATTGACCCAATCATCAAAGTTTAGGGGTCCTTCCGTTTCTTTCCCCTCTTTAGATATGATAAACTCTACCCTACGATCGTCGCACTCTTGCACACCAGTGCTTCATCTTTGCAATTACGATAGAAGCTACTCAAAACCAATTAACTGGTACAATTAAATCGTACCGCAAAATAAATTACCAAACAAGTACAACACAGGTGGACCAAATATGATTTCATAAATCCAATTTTCTCCTCATTTGAAAACCCTTGAAACATTTCAAATTGCATTTGCTAAAAATAAGGATAATGCTTAAGACCTCCAAAAAATGATCCCAAAAGATCCCTATTTAATATGGAGTATTGGATGTGAAGTGAGTCCTACATGTCAGTTTTTAATCAGTTTTTAATCAATGACTATTTTAATACCACATAGATTAATTTGGTGGTCTAATGAGGGCCACAAAATGGGAGATTTAATATTGTCCTAAAAATAATGCTTAAATAGTTATTAAGTCATAACATCAATTTGTAATCAAACAAACTTGGAATTTCATCAGGAGTCGCACAATGTCCAGGCTGAGACATCCACATCACTCCCAAATTCCTATTTCATTGAACTCCACAAGAGAAATTTTAAATCATACAATATGTACTTAATTTATATTTTATTGACAAATTAATTTTAGTGCATAATAAAGTATTTAATACATTAAAACTCATGGTGACAAAACTCTCGTAATACTAATTTGTAAAACATGATGCGTAAACAACGGCCTAGGGCCATAATCGATACTATCCATGTAGCAAAATCAAGGATCAATGGATTCCAACAATATCCATGGATAACGAAACAATACAAAGAGGTTCACGATACATCAACGATTGGGGAAAAAAATAAAGAATATAGAGATTCAAAGATTTCTCACAATAAGCACAAACATTCGACGACAACCATCTCAAAGATACCTAACTTACAAGTTTTGAAGTGGCAAAACAAGTATTGTACATCATTGAAAGCGTTAGCTGTTCCTTGGAGTTCCTCTAACCACTTCTGTGGGGATCTTTTGAGAGTGTTTGACACCCTATTAATTTGTTTGGGGATCTTTGGGTAGCGCTTGACAGTGTAAGTAGCTAGCAAGACAGTGTATCTGTCTATCAAAATGCATGCTCGTCATTTCACCGGATTAGACCTTAAATTAATTTACAACGTGAAAGTTAAGATACCTAACTTTTTAGTTGTGAAGTGACAAAACTAGTATTGTACGTTGTTGTAAGTGATAGTTGTTCTCTAGAGTTCCTCTAAACTCTTATGTGGGGAATCTTCTAAGATTGTTTGGCATCCTACTAAAATTTTCGGGGGAACTCTGGGTGGCACCTGATAGTGTAGGTAGCTAGCACGACAAATATGACGGATCGAGTTTAACATAAGAGGGGGGGTGAATTGTGTCCCCAAATTCCAATTGGAATCCCTTTTTCAATTTAAACAAATTAATGAAAATTAACAAGTAGCACACAAATTTGGACTCTAATGATTTTCCTAATCAATATTCAATCCAATGCAAGATGTGATACAATATAGTGAATGACCAAATATCAACTAATCAAGAATTGCACAAAACAGATTTTCAAGCAACACACTGCACACAGATTTTTTCAACTCAGATTTTACCTATCAAATGATGTCGAAATGCAACGAAATTTTATATGCAATGTCACAACACCTTAATAAACACTATATCAAAATTTCAGATCAAAATTCAAAGTTTAAGGCAGTCTGCTAATCTCGGACAGATTAGGGTTTTGAAAATCCTACAGTTTGAAACAAGTAGTAAATATAAACAAGTAAACAAAGAAATCAACACAGCGATTTATAGTAGTTCAGAGACCCTTCTCCTACGTCTACTACCTAGATTCACCAACCTAGGATTTTCCCAACTCCACTAAGGTGTGGTTTTAAGAGACCCACAAAACTCCTTACACCAAGGGTTTCTAAGAACTCCCTCAAACTTCAATGTTTACAATTTCCCCTAACAAAGGGAATTTCTCAATGGGATTTTCAGCTAAGGTTCTCACAGGTTACCTCAAAGGTATTTGGTGTGGAACTCTCAAGATTACAGCAACACTCTCAAAGATAGGATTTTAAGAACAAGAGAGGTTTAGATTGTAAGTAAACAAAGCCTAAAGGATATAGGAACTTCCCTTTTGCAAAAGCAAGAGTAGTGAGAAGTCCTTGATTGTAGAGGCTTGTATTGGAGAAGATTGTTGTAGCAAATAGCAAGAAAGCTTGATGATTGATGAACTTGATAGCAAGAGGTTTCTCTCAAGGATAATTTTCAATTTGCTTCTCCAAGTTGTATGAAAGGGAAGATCCTCTTTTAAAGGCAATTTTCTCCAATGCTTGCAGCCATTGGATCAAACTTCAAGAGTTGATCTCTACCATCCATTGCAGCTCCTAATCTTGGTCATTGATGATTTGAGCAAACAAATCTCCACCATAGAGCATATAGACGTTGCACATGCTCCTCTTTTAAGTCAAAAATTGCAAGCAAGAAAGTTGTCTTATGCACAACCATTTGATCAATGTATGTCTTCAAATCTTGACCATTCAAACTCTCTTTAATTCTCAGCCATGGATGTAGATTGTACTATGCCATCTTGTCCCTTCATTTTGAATCAAAGACTTCAAAAGTGATCCCTTAGTCAAGGATCTTGTTTGATTGCACCAACCTAACTTTCTTGGTAGCACATGTCTTGAGTGAAAATGTCAAGGATCTTGTTTGATTGCACCAATCCTAACTTTCTTGGTAGCACATGTCTTGAGTGAAAATGTCAAACAAGAATATATCACTAATGATAGAGAGGACAAGGTTTGTCCCACATGTTTGAAAAGAGTTGTATCTCCATGAAGACCACAACCAATAGCCTCAATGTTTGATTCATTCAACTTGATTAAGTGCCTTAGTGGAAAGTTGGCAAATATAGGATTTTTCATAGTTTCCTAGAGCTCCCAAGCTCATTCTTAGAAACTGGACTTCGACCATTCTTGAACATACTGAATTCTGAGCCATATGAGACCACAATGATGATTAACCTACAAGGAAATAGGAGGTAGAACTCCCCAATTGCATGTAAGCTCAAAGAGCTTCATATAGAGCGCATAGGTTAATTACATTAGAAAAACAACCCAGAAAATTTATATTACTGCATGATAAATCATTTTATATGTATTAGAATGTCCATGTAAAATTTGATAACAATCGAAAATCGTTTGGTCACTCAACCAAGCAATTAGATCACTAATAGTGAAACCGATAAATTCTAAGTGTAAATTCAAAGTCATTTTGCAAACTCAGTGTAAATGACCTTTTCTCTTGAACTTTACTAAATCAAATATGTTCATAGTGATGAAAATAAGATGCACACGAAATTTCATTTAAATCGGAGTTCATTTGGTTCACCACGTTCACAAAGAACACATATGCACAAAATTAGGTAAAACCTAGTTTTGGCGGAATTTAAGCATATGACCAAATATATATGTGATGCACTTAATTTCTCATGATTGTAGTCCTAGAACATATATTAAACCTTCATGTGCATGTGGTTCAAGTTTCAAGTCATTTGGACCTAAGTTGGTTAAGATATGATAATTGAAAAATTGATGCTCTAACTTAGTCCATGTATGTTTGTTTTCAAAACTTAATTTCCAGCACTATCTCAAAAATATATAGTCATTTAAATTCAATTCATATAAATCAAATATTGCTTTAATGTTTCATTATCATTTATAATTGATTTAATATCATCAAAATTAGACATATAGGACCATAGGTCCAACAATCTCCCCCTTTTTGATGATTACAAAACATGCATGATATAAATGTCTATTTGATTGTAATTGAATTTAATATCAATTCAAAGTGCATTAAAAAGTTTAATGATATCAATTTAAAACAATTTTGAAACTCATATACAACTTTAGTTAAGTAAGCTTAGCTCCCCCTTACTTTAACATCTATTCTCTCCCAATCATGGCATATACACTCCCCCTTAAGTTATGCCTATATGTGCATTTTGGCAAATGATTTTAATGCAATTTATCATCATGTCTCTCCCCCTTTTTGTAATAATTCAAAAAGTGGAGAACTACGGGGTTGATGCAAGTTTTGTAAAAGATTTATAAGCATTTTTGAGATTTTATCACAAAAGTGATTTAAGACCATAAACATGCTTCAAATAATATCAAAACTAGTTCTCATCAACAAATAGTCATGGCAACACACCAATTGAACTAATAGAACCCAAGTGACCCAATTTGGAGCCTATCACACTAAGTGACCCATGGCCTCCTAATGACACTAGGTTACTCCCCCTTCAATCATGCATACCAATTTATACATTTAGCTTATAAGCACATATCACCAAGAAAATATAATAAGCATTCAAGTTCAAACTTGGGATATCAATCAAACAAGGATATGCATTCAAGTAATATGCACTCAAGGTGCTTCACACAAACCCAATGCATTTCTTAGTTTTATGAATCTATCCTTAGCTAAAGGCTTAGTGAACAAATCGGCAATATTATATTCCCCTTCTACATGTTCAAGCACAATGTTCTTTTTAGCAACATGATCTCTAATGAAATGATGTCTAATGTCAATATGCTTAGCTTTACCATGATATCTAGGATTCTTAGACAAATGTATGGCACTTATGTTATCACAAAGAATTGGAATGTTTGAAAATTCCATATTAAAATCAAGCATTTGTTGTTTAATCCAAAGCAATTGGCAAGTACAACTACCAATAGCCATATATTCGGCTTCGGTAGTGCTCAAAGCAACACATGTTTGCTTCTTGGAGAACCAAGATATGAGCATATTTCCTAGGTATTGACAAGTACCACTAGTACTTTTCCTATTTATTTTGCAACCCGCAAAGTCGGCATCTACAAATGAATGCAAGTCAAATGAAGATTTCTTATCATACCACAACCCTAGGGAAGGTGTGTCCTTTAAGTACCTAAGAATCTTCTTTATGGCCATGAGATGTGTTTGCTTAGGATTAGATTGAAATCTTGCACACATGCAAACACTAAACATAATATCGGGCCTAGATGCGGTCAAGTAAAGTAAACTACCAATCATTGACCTATATCTCTTTTGATCAACATCATTACCATCCAGGTCAGGTTCTAATTTGGTTCCCACTCCCATAGGTGTGGATGAACCTTTAGAAATATCCATGCCAAACCTTTTTAATATCTCATTTGTATACTTAGTTTGACTAATGTGAGTGCCAAGTGGGGTTTGTTTAATTTGTAAACCTAGAAAGTAAGTCAACTCACCCATCATACTCATTTCAAATTCATTCTTCATGCATAATGCAAAATCTTCACACATAGATTCTAATGTAGCACCAAACACAATATCATCAACATATATTTGCACAATTAGCATATCAAGACCTTTGTATTTAATAAACAAAGTATCATCAATACTACCACATTGAAAACCATTTTCAAGCAAGAACTTAGACAATCTTTCATACCAAGCTCTAGGAGCTTGTTTTAAACCATATAAAGCCTTGTCTAGTTTGTAAACATGGTTTGGAAATTTCTTACTTTCAAATCCGGGAGGTTGTTTAACATAAACTTCCTCATTTATCACACCATTTAAAAATGCACTTTTCACATCCATTTGAAAAAGTTTGATATTTTTGTAACATGCAAATGCAAGCAATAATCTAATAGCCTCTAACCTTGCAACCGGTGCAAAGGTTTCATCAAAGTCAATGCCCTCTTCTTGGCAATATCCTTGGGCCACTAATCTAGCTTTGTTCCTAGTTACATTACCATTTTCATCCATCTTATTCTTATAGACCCATTTTGTTCCTATAATGGTGTGGTCTTTAGGTTTAGGACAAAGAGTCCAAACCTTACTTCTCTCAAATTGTTCTAACTCCTCTTGCATGGCATACACCCAATCATCATCATGCAAAGCATCACGTACATTTTTAGGCTCTACTAAAGAAAGCATGGCAAAAGAGTTTAAAGGATTAGAATTGACCGTAGAGTCCCTTTTGGCTCTTAGTTGCATTCCTTGATGCAAGTCTCCAATAATTAGTTCTTTTGGATGAGACTTCATCACCTTGTATTTGTGAACACCCGGTTGTTCCATAGCATTTTCAGCTTCATTTTGTTCTTCATTTCCCTCGGGTTCACCTTTACTTTCTTCATTTGGTGGTGTTTCTTCGTTTGAGATATTCATCTCCCTTAAGTTCTCCACCAAAGGGACATCATCTTCATCTTCTTCTAGCAATTGTACTCCATGTGTACCTTCATTTTTGTGCTTCAAAGGATGTTCCAAATCTGAAAATTTATTTTCTACACGCACATTTGGAGCAATTGTGGTCATATCATCGAATTTAACATTTACACTTTCTTCCACAATTTTAGTTCTAGAGTTAAATACTCTATATGCTTTAGATGATGATGAATATCCTAAAAATATTCCAATGTCACTCTTTGCATCAAATTTATCCAAATTGTCTTTGGTATTTAAAATAAAACATTTAGCACCAAAAACCTTAAAGTAATCTACTTTAGGTTTCTTGCCATACAAGAGTTCGTAAGGAGTTTTCTTTAATCCTTTTCTAATGCTAAGTCTATTACTCACATAACATGCATTACTAGTAGCTTCGGCCCAAAAATATTTAGGAAGATTATATTCTAGAAGCATGGTTCTTCCTAGTTCTTGTAAAGTTCTATTCTTCCTTTCTACAACCCCATTTTGTTGAGGTGTCCTAGGAGCACTAAACTCGTGTTTAATACCAAAAGAAGCACACAAAGAATCAAAATTAGCATTTTCAAATTCACCTCCATGGTCACTTCTAATTTTTGAAACCTTTAAGTTATGCTCATTTTGCAATCTCCTAAGTAAGTTTTCAAAAGCATGCAATGCATCACTTTTATGCACAAGAAACAAACACCATGTAAATCTAGTATAATCATCCACAATAACAAATGCATAGTATTTTCCACCTAGACTCCTAACTCTACTAGGACCAAATAAATCCATATGTAACAATTCTAGAGGACTAGAAGTACTAATATCAAGTTTAGGCTTAAAAGACTCTTTAGTTTGTTTACCCCTAACACAAACATCACAAACATGTTCAACATTGAAATTTAACTTAGGCAATCCTCTAATAAGTTCATTGGCACACAACTTTTTCAATGTAGACATTCCGATATGACCTAATCTTCTATGCCAATGCAAAGCATCATCATTCTTAGCAAGCAAGCAAGATATTTTAGAATTTTTCATAGCATCAAAATGCATTACATACATATCACCACTTCTACTTCCTAATTTCACAACATTACCATAAACATCAAACACATAACATTTATCATTTTTGAAAAGAATATCAAAGCCTTTATCGGCTAAATGACTAACACTCAATAAATTAAAAGATAAATTTTCAACCAATCTTACTTCACTAAGGGAGAAAGAAGAGTTACCTATGGATCCCAAGCCTAGGATCTTACCTTTGACCTTGTCTCCAAAGGTCACAAATCCTCCATTCTTCTTTGCTTCAAAGGATGTGAATAATGAAGCATCTCCCGTCATGTGTCTAAAACAACCACTATCCAAATACCATTTGCATGACTCGGATTTGGATTTTGAGCACACCATCTCATCCGAATTTGATGAGGACACTTCCTCTTCCTCATTTGCCATGAGACACAAGTTGGCTTGGAGTTCCTCTTCACTATCACTTGAAGATGATGATGAAGAATCATCCCAAGTGGCCTTGAATGCCTTCTTCTCCTTCTTCCCTTTTTCCTTCTTCTTCTCTCTCTCTATATTCCTTATGCTTCTTCTTTTGAAGCTTAGGGCAATCGGCCATAAAGTGACCTACTTTGCCACACTTAAAGCAAGTACTCTTTTCTTTCTCTTTCTCCTCTCTCTTTTCTTTAAAAGCCTTTCTATTCTTGAATCCTCCACGTTTGTTCATCTTCAAGAACTTCTTGAAATGCTTAGCTAATAGGGCTGCCCCTATTTCACTATCATCATCACTAGAATCCGAACTAGTGTCACTATTGATCCTAAGAGCTAAGCCATTTTTCTTAGGTGGTGCATCTTCCTCATCTAATCTTGACATCTCCAACTCATGTGTCATTAGACTTCCTATTAATTCCTCTATCTTAAGCTTCCTAAGGTCTTTAGCCTCTTTAATGGCTACTACCTTATCTTTCCAAATCCTAGGTAAACTCCTAAGGATCTTTTGGATCTTATCAACTTCCTCATATGGTTTGTTCAAAGCTTCTAATTCATTACATATGCAAGATGATGATGAAGAATCATCCCCATTTGAGCACACCATCTCATCCGAATTTGATGAGGACACTTCCTCTTCCTCATTTGCCATGAGACACAAGTTGGCTTGGAGTTCCTCTTCACTATCACTTGAAGATGATGATGAAGAATCATCCCAAGTGGCCTTGAATGCCTTCTTCTCCTTCTTCCCTTTTTCCTTCTTCTTCTCTCTCTCTATATTCCTTATGCTTCTTCTTTTGAAGCTTAGGGCAATCGGCCATAAAGTGACCTACTTTGCCACACTTAAAGCAAGTACTCTTTTCTTTCTCTTTCTCCTCTCTCTTTTCTTTAAAAGCCTTTCTATTCTTGAATCCTCCACGTTTGTTCATCTTCAAGAACTTCTTGAAATGCTTAGCTAATAGGGCTGCCCCTATTTCACTATCATCATCACTAGAATCCGAACTAGTGTCACTATTGATCCTAAGAGCTAAGCCATTTTTCTTAGGTGGTGCATCTTCCTCATCTAATCTTGACATCTCCAACTCATGTGTCATTAGACTTCCTATTAATTCCTCTATCTTAAGCTTCCTAAGGTCTTTAGCCTCTTTAATGGCTACTACCTTATCTTTCCAAATCCTAGGTAAACTCCTAAGGATCTTTTGGATCTTATCAACTTCCTCATATGGTTTGTTCAAAGCTTCTAATTCATTACATATGCAAGTAAGTCTAGAAAACATCTCCCTAATGCTCTCACTCTTCTTCATCCTAAAGCTCTCAAACTCGGTGACTAGCATGTTTATCTTAGAGTCCTTCACTTGACTTGTTCCTTCATGCTTCAACTCTAACATATCCCAAATCTCCTTTGCACTCTTACATTGAGCTATGTAATCAAATTCACTCCTAATAAGTGCAATGTGCAAAGTGTTGATTGCCTTATTATTTAGGCTAAGTAATCTCTTATCTTCCTTAGTAAACTCACTCTTTTCCTTATCTACCATCTCATCACCCAAAAGTTTCCTAGGAACATAAGGACCATTCTCTACAACTTCCCACAAATCATAATCAATGGAATTTATAAAAATTTTCATCCTATTTTTCCAAAAACCGTATTGCAAGCCATTGAAAAATGGTGGTCTATTCATGGATAGGCCTTCGGCCTCACCATAAGAATTAATATTTGCCATAAATATGCCAAATAGGATATAACTCCTAGTTTTCGCTAACCTGCTCCGATACCAATTGACGGATCGAGTTTAACACAAGAGGGGGGGTGAATTGTGTCCCCAAATTCCAATTGGAATCCCTTTTTCAATTTAAACAAATTAATGGCAATTAACAAGTAGCACACAAATTTGGACTCTAATGATTTTCCTAATCAATATTCAATCCAATGCAAGATGTGATACAATATAGTGAATGACCAAATATCAACTAATCAAGAATTGCACAAAACAGATTTTCAAGCAACACACTGCACACAGATTTTTTCAACTCAGATTTTACCTATCAAATGATGTCGAAATGCAACGAAATTTTATATGCAATGTCACAACACCTTAATAAACACTATATCAAAATTTCAGATCAAAATTCAAAGTTTAAGGCAGTCTGCTAATCTCGGACAGATTAGGGTTTTGAAAATCCTGCAGTTTGAAACAAGTAGTAAATATAAACAAGTAAACAAAGAAATCAACACAGCGATTTATAGTAGTTCAGAGACCCTTCTCCTACGTCTACTACCTAGATTCACCAACCTAGGATTTTCCCAACTCCACTAAGGTGTGGTTTTAAGAGACCCACAAAACTCCTTACACCAAGGGTTTCTAAGAACTCCCTCAAACTTCAATGTTTACAATTTCCCCTAACAAAGGGAATTTCTCAATGGGATTTTCAGCTAAGGTTCTCACAGGTTACCTCAAAGGTATTTGGTGTGGAACTCTCAAGATTACAGCAACACTCTCAAAGATAGGATTTTAAGAACAAGAGAGGTTTAGATTGTAAGTAAACAAAGCCTAAAGGATATAGGAACTTCCCTTTTGCAAAAGCAAGAGTAGTGAGAAGTCCTTGATTGTAGAGGCTTGTATTGGAGAAGATTGTTGTAGCAAATAGCAAGAAAGCTTGATGATTGATGAACTTGATAGCAAGAGGTTTCTCTCAAGGATAATTTTCAATTTGCTTCTCCAAGTTGTATGAAAGGGAAGATCCTCTTTTAAAGGCAATTTTCTCCTATGCTTGCAGCCATTGGATCAAACTTCAAGAGTTGATCTCTACCATCCATTGCAGCTCCTAATCTTGGTCATTGATGATTTGAGCAAACAAATCTCCACCATAGAGCATATAGACGTTGCACATGCTCCTCTTTTAAGTCAAAAATTGCAAGCAAGAAAGTTGTCTTATGCACAACCATTTGATCAATGTATGTCTTCAAATCTTGACCATTCAAACTCTCTTTAATTCTCAGCCATGGATGTAGATTGTACTATGCCATCTTGTCCCTTCATTTTGAATCAAAGACTTCAAAAGTGATCCCTTAGTCAAGGATCTTGTTTGATTGCACCAACCTAACTTTCTTGGTAGCACATGTCTTGAGTGAAAATGTCAAGGATCTTGTTTGATTGCACCAATCCTAACTTTCTTGGTAGCACATGTCTTGAGTGAAAATGTCAAACAAGAATATATCACTAATGATAGAGAGGACAAGGTTTGTCCCACATGTTTGAAAAGAGTTGTATCTCCATGAAGACCACAACCAATAGCCTCAATGTTTGATTCATTCAACTTGATTAAGTGCCTTAGTGGAAAGTTGGCAAATATAGGATTTTTCATAGTTTCCTAGAGCTCCCAAGCTCATTCTTAGAAACTGGACTTCGACCATTCTTGAACATACTGAATTCTGAGCCATATGAGACCACAATGATGATTAACCTACAAGGAAATAGGAGGTAGAACTCCCCAATTGCATGTAAGCTCAAAGAGCTTCATATAGAGCGCATAGGTTAATTACATTAGAAAAACAACCCAGAAAATTTATATTACTGCATGATAAATCATTTTATATGTATTAGAATGTCCATGTAAAATTTCATAACAATCGGAAATCGTTTGGTCACTCAACCAAGCAATTAGATCACTAATAGTGAAACCGATAAATTCTAAGTGTAAATTCAAAGTCATTTTGCAAACTCAGTGTAAATGACCTTTTCTCTTGAACTTTACTAAATCAAATATGTTCATAGTGATGAAAATAAGATGCACACGAAATTTCATTTAAATCGGAGTTCATTTGGTTCACCACGTTCACAAAGAACACATATGCACAAAATTAGGTAAAACCTAGTTTTGGCGGAATTTAAGCATATGACCAAATATATATGTGATGCACTTAATTTCTCATGATTGTAGTCCTAGAACATATATTAAACCTTCATGTGCATGTGGTTCAAGTTTCAAGTCATTTGGACCTAAGTTGGTTAAGATATGATAATTGAAAAATTGATGCTCTAACTTAGTCCATGTATGTTTGTTTTCAAAACTTAATTTCCAGCACTATCTCAAAAATATATAGTCATTTAAATTCAATTCATATAAATCAAATATTGCTTTAATGTTTCATAATCATTTATAATTGATTTAATATCATCAAAATTAGACATATAGGATCATAGGTCCAACAAAATATGATCAGTTATTACAATGCATGCTCCACATTTCATTTGATTAGACTTTAAATTATTTCAGTATGGGAAAATTAAGATACCTAATTACTTTCTAGTTTTCAAGTGGAAAAACCAATATTATACATCATTGAAATCGTTAGTCATTCCTAGGAGTTCTCCTGACAGTGTAAGTAGCTAGCAAGGCAAATTGGTTCTGTTTATTACAATGCATGCTTCACATTTCATTAGATTAGGCTTTAAATTACTTTAGGATGTGAAAGTTAAGATACCTAACTTTCTAGTTTTGAAGTGGCAAAACCAGTATTTTACATCATTACACTAGGAGTCCTTCAATAAGTGCCCTTACTACATTTGTAATATAAATTTCAGGTGGCAACTAAATTTCTATAACATCTAAAGTTCGACAGCAGCACCAAGCTTCTCCAACAATCGTAGACCACTTGGCACGAGCTTCTAGAACAGTCCATTTCCCTTGTAGAATTGTGGTTTGGGGCCAAGTGTAATCTTATCAAGTGCAACTGCATTCTTTGATGTGATCATGGAGCAACTAGGAGGCCGGAATATTTCTTGTGGTTCTTCCACAAAGTCGGATTCCTCATTCCCCCCATCAGTGGGTTCGTTTGCACTGCTATTGTACACAAGATTTCATATCGAGTTTTATAGTGTGTTTGAATTGAGGGATTTGGGTGGAAGGGAAGTGAAGGGAATGAGAGTTTCCTTCTAATTCCTTTGTTTGTATAGTTTAGAAAAAAATTAAGGAGAGGGATGTAAAGAGGATTGAGATAAAGATTTCATTAAAGGGAGCGATTTGAAGAGAATAAGGGGAATATTGCTTTATCTTCCCTCCCCCTCAAATCCCTCAATCCAAACACACTATTAATCTTTCTTTTTTGGCTTAGGGTGCTGACCTTCTTCTAATTGGTCGGTGTCCTCCGATTTCTTGGGTTACAAGGTTTAAGGAAGTGGGCTCTCTCATATGCCCCTTGTATTTTATAAATATTTTATATTAATGCAGTACTGACTTATCAAAAAAGAGAGATGGACAACAAAAGGATTTGACTCCTTTGCGTTACAAATCTTATAACTTTAGGTTGTGTTTGGTATCACTTTCAAAAATTTTGAAAACAAAAATAAAAAACAAAAACATAAAACATAAAACATAAAACATAAAATGAAAACATAAAATTGGAACTTGTTTGGTTGAACACTTAAAACTGAAAACAAAAACTGAAAGCATAAAACTGAAAAAAAAAAAAAAAGAAGTGTGTTTATGGTTTTTTTTATAATAATGGAGTATATCCACACTACTATATTTTTTTATAACTACAGCCTTTGCCGTGTTTCACCATTGAAAACATCAGTAGAAAGAAAAAAAGATAAGAAATAAAACAATAATCCAAAGTATATTTGATCATTGTCTTTATATCTCTATGCAATTTGTAATCTGAAATCTTAAAGAAAGTGCAATCTACAATAAGTGTAACTAATTCTATTTCCAAAACTTTTAAAAACCTTTTTTTCTTGTTTTCAAAAATTTTGAAAACTTGTTTTTGGTTTTCATAAAAACCAAAATAGAAAATACAAACAAACAATATTTTTTGTTTTTATTTTCTATTTTTTGAAAACTAAAACAAGAAACAAAAGTGATATCAAACAGACCCGTAGTTTTTATTATTATTGTTTTCTTATTATAAGTCAAATAATATTTTTAGGGTGACATCTTTTAGAAGTCAAACATATAATTTTTTATCAGGAAAATTATGATTTAATTAACGTTATGAGTCTGTAAATATAATATAAATAGGTTGTTAAGATTATTTATTTGCCCAGCTTTCTGAAAAATTGGGATCACCATAAATCCAAACGTCATCATTCCAATGGTGTATTTTTAAGAGCAACTCCAAAATGTACCCAAACTAGGAGACATCTTATTCCCTACTTTAACCAAAAAATTATTTTAGTACATCTCTATTTTAAACAACTCCAACCAATTCTACATTTCAACATCAAATCCAATATTTTACTATTTTCGAATATAACTGCCATCAACTTTATTTATTTGTTTTAAAATACCACAGAGAATTATATTTATGGTTAGAATCAAACCTTAGACACATATGTCTAACCCTATCAATTATCAACCAAGTCAACTCTCGTGGGTCTTTCAACTTTAACTTTATTATTACATATGCAAACATCTCACTTTAATATTTAATGTTATCATTTCACGTAAATTGTATTGATTTTTTTGAAAATAATAATAATTGTTCCTTTACTTCCAATTACTTTTGTTATAGTAGTTAACTTTTTAATTAAATAGTCAAATTTATTTACTTATTATATATAAATTATAACGGTCACATAATAGTGGTAATATTGCAATAGTAATAATTGTTCATCCTTTTTTGCTCTAGACAGGAGACCTCACAATTCTGACTGTTGGGAACATGAGTTTTGTGGATATGGATGTTGGATTTGCAGGTGTGCTAGCACTTGCTGTTAGCCCAAAGGATTTGATAAGATAGTTTGTGGGATTCTGCACCAAATCTAACCTCTACACCAAATGGACTTAGAATGCTTGGAGTGTCAATATGAAAAAAAGTAGGAAAAACAGAAGACTAATCATCGAAATGAAAAGAGCTCCTATTGGGATGAAATGAAAAACAACGCATTGCGGGAATGCATCATCATCTTCATTGAAATGGGATACATTCTGGGATATAGGCGTGTTTTACAAGCTTAAACTAAAACATAGCCACGAGGGTTTTTGAAAAAGTAAATCTAAGTACTACTTGGCGCGGAGCCATGCTAAATAAAAAGATAAGTGACCGGAGCCATGCCTAAGAAAGCAAATAAAGGATTGAAGACGCTGGGTTTGTGTTTGACGCAGGGTGGTTTGCTGCTTCTTTTTGTTCTTCTTTTATAGTGCTAAGAAATGAGCACTTCTTCCTTTCTTCTTCAGGTGTTCGTCGTGGAGCATCATGAGAATCGTGGCACAACTGTTCTCTTGCTGCTTGCTAGAGTATCCAGGTTAGTGGTCTTGTAACTGCAACTTTCTCCTGAATGTGGGAATAATGGTAGTGTCATTCTGGTCGTGCTGCTTCTTTATGGAGGAAACAGTCTCTCTTTGATGTTGTGACAGTCTTTTCTTTGTCGTGACTCCTTGGATTATATCTTATTGGATAGTTGATCTCGGACAGCCCTGATTTCTTGGAACAAATTCTTGTATTTCAGGGCAACAACCAATCAAAACCTATAAAATGAACATCGGTTAGCATAAAAATCTAGCTCCTTACCTCCACCACGTGTCACCAGGAGATTGGCCGCCTTTTGTGCATTATAGGTCCCTCTTTGCCACATGTCTGCTGATTTGTAGGATTTATTTTTGATACAAACAATGCCCCCTTCAAACCTTCTTTTTGGAACAAAAGAAGGATTTGAATTTTTTATTTTTGATCCTCCCATTTGTTTCGTCTCTAACGTGATCCTGGCCTTATTCTCCACCAATCAGCTGAGATGGCACGATTTTCACCAAGAGAGTTTCACCTCCACACAAACACTCTGATAGAGGAAAAAAACCCTTTTATCGTTTTCCTGCTCTGTACGAACTCCTTCCTTCCACAAAATTTCTTCTACTGTCTTTCACCATTGCTGCCACTGGAACTTCATCTCCTTCTTATAGGAAGAAATCCCCATAAACACTCAACCTTTCCTGTTGGTTTCTACTCCTCTCTTTGGATCTAAGAGTTTCGGACTCACTCATTCTTTTGTTGGCTCTTTTTTGAAATCTTTGAACTCTTTCTACCATCTCTGAAGTTTTGAGCTTCCCTTCACCCATACCCATGCTTGGGCTACTTATTTTAAGACTTCTCCAATCTGTCCATGGCCCATGGTATGAAAACTTGCTAGGTCACGTTTACCCTCATTTGGAACACTTTTGGAAGAGACTTGGGATCCACGACTTCCTCTTGATCAGTGAACAAAAAGTCCATGTTGACGAAGCCCTCCTGTGTGTTGCTGCTCAATTTTGGGTGGTGGGGACCAATTATTTCCATTTCAAGGATGGATTCATGAGCCCCACCCTCCAAGATCTTGCCTTCCTTCTGGGCATCAAGTTTGAGAGTCCCAAAGCTAATAATGCCATCGAGCCTCCAAGAAAAAAAAACCTCATTCTCTTACCCAAAGGTAAAGCATACCCGTTTCCTGATTGGTTAAGCACAAATCCAAGTGACATGGAGATTTTTGAGGATGCTGAGGTCGTTGTGCCATTGTGGATCAACTTCCTATCTTCAAGGGATCTTCCATATTATTTCAGTGAGTCTCCTCATAACAAGAAGTGCGGAGTAGAGTATTACAATGCTACTCAGCTGGCCCAGCAGTTTGGACTTGTCCAAATGGTTCCTCTGCCACCATATATTTTAGTGAACAAATCCTTTTTTGGCAGAAGCATGTGGTTAGCTGAAGCTCTCATCAACATCTACTCTGTATCTACTTCAATCCTGCCTTTAGCAAAAATTTATGCCTTCACTGAATGCCATCAAGCTACCTCAGTGTTCACTCATTGGTGGACTGAATACGTGAACCAGAAATTCTCTCATAATCTAGAAGAAGTCCTAGCCATTGTTGCTTCTAACCCAGAGTTGAATGGTTCTAGTGACTCTGGTAAGCTCTTGAAATTTGTTGTTACTGCATTCTATTTGTTGCATGTGCTGAATGTTGATGTTGCCTACAGTTTCTATTCAAGCCTCTCCCAAAGATAGTGATAGCCATGAAGTGGACTCTATTGTGTCTACAAAAACTCCATCAGTCCTCTAGAAGTTTGGAAAGATTGTGACTGTCAGGTATGTCGCCAAAAGGTCTGGTGTTAGATAGCGACTAAGATCCTCAAAAAGAACTTTTCCCTCCACTGGTCCGCCAATGGTATATACAATTCACAATTCCCTAGAGAAGGTAGCCCTTCTATTTTGAATGAATTATTCTGTAAATTACTAACCTTGAGAGTAATCCGCTTGTGCCTTTTATAGATTAACTATGATTCCCCTACTTCTCAAGCACCTCCTACTCCAATGAAAAAGAAAATTACTTCATCCGTCACTCCTCAACAAACCGTTGACGTTCAAGGCTTCCTGGCCATGCTGGCTAGATGGACTCCAGTCTCAATTCTTCGAATTCCAATCGTTGGGTTTTCTAGTTCTGCTAGCCCTGAACCACTTTTTGAAGAGAAAATAACTACAGCAAAGAAACTCCTGAAAACTGTTAGTGCCACTGAACTTGAGACCTGGCTGTATCATTCAATGTTAAAGAATCTGAAAGTTGCAATAGAAGCGACTTTGTAGGCTTCAGGCTTGTCTGACTCTATTCGTGGAAGGCTCTTGACTTTCTCCAAAGATCTCCCCATCCTTATCTCTAACTTTAGTAGCAATAGAACTCGTCTTTTAGAGTTGAATGTTGAAGAAGAAAAGCTTGAGGAGCTTGATGCTAAACTTCAGAGTCTAGGAAGTGAGCTGAAGTCTTCTCTAGTTGCTAAGAAAGATGAAAAGAGGACAATTGAAGAGTTAAAACAATAAATTGTCACCCTCCAAACTGAAGTGAAGCTGCATGAAAGGACTCTGGCCAGCATTTCTCAGAAAAATGTTGTCACACTCAAGGATTCTGAGGCTGTGTATGCTTAGGTGTCCAAGTTTGATGATCGTTCAACAACTATTGCTAGTGAGATGTCCTTCATTGAAATGAACACTGCAACTTTTGTTGCCAAATGAGAGCAGTTGAGGGATATTTGTGTTGAGTTGAATATCCCTTCTAATGAAGTCTTTTTTTCTGCTGCTACCATGTCGGTTGACGTGCCGCTGGCTGGTGATGAAGTTGTTAAGGATCCCTCTAGAGGTTCTACTTAATAACCCTCCAATACTGATGAATTACTGAATTCTACTATCTTCTTCCTCTTGTTTCTATTTTCCCAGGTTTCCAGCGAGGTTCACTTGAATGCTCGTGGAAATTTACTGGATTTTGTGTTTTTTGTTTTGGGTTTCTGGTGGTGTACTTTCTGGATATTTTTTGACTTTTTTTGAATGGTAATGGTAGAATAGTTTGGATGCTGGCTGAGTTTCCTGAATGGCAGGATTTTATTGTGGATAGGGTAGAATGAGTGGAATTTTATTCTTGGTAAAGGTATTTTTTGGCTTTTTCTGCAGGGTAGAAGGTTAGCACAAAACAGACTTATCCATAGCTTCCGATAGGGTAAGGTAATACCTCTTGAGATACTTTCCATTTATAGGATACTTGTGTTGGGTCCCGTCCAGATCTTGTAACCAATAGATACTTCCTTTCTTCACCTATGTCACTTGATATGGTCCCTCACAAGATGGTGACCATTTGCCATAGGTTGAATTTCTTTGACCAATGATGAGAACAACTTTCCAAACTAGGACAGCAACAACAAATATCTTCTCTCGTACTCTCCTGTTGTAAGCCTTCATGACCTTTTGCTTCCGAATTTGAAGATGGTCAAAGGCAACAAGTCTGACTTCATCAAGGCCTTTCAGCTCTGTCATCATAGTTTGATAATAGTCTGTAGGTGATAATTGATTCTGCAAGGCTACCATTGTTGATCTAACCATCATCTACATAGGGAGAACTACATCCTACCTATAAGTCAGCATAAAATGTGTAGCTCTTGTTGCTGTCCGTTTTGATCTAACCGCCATCTCCAAGCCCTTGGCCTATTCTCCACCATTCTTTCGATTATATTCTTCAGAACTTTGTTAGTAGACTCTGCTTCACCATTGTCTTGAGCATAATATGGTGTAGAATGTGAAATTTCAAAACCATATTTCAAGGTAAAAGTTTGTATCTGATCTCCAAAGAAAAATGTGCCTCAATCTGCCACAATGTGCTGGGGTAGACAAAATCTGTGAATGATTCTCTCCTTGATGACCTTTATCACATCGTGTTGAGTTACGAATTTGAGTGGAAAGGCCTCCGCCCATTTTTTGAAGTAGTCCGTGACTACTATGATAAAATAATGTCCTTGTTCATATGGTGGATAGATCTTCCCAATGAGATCCACAACCCATCCCCTGAATAGCCATGGCTTCACAACTACTTTTATGGCAGTAACTGGTACATGTTGAATTTGTTAGTGTATCTAGCTAGGCTGGCATCCCTTGAAGTATTGGATACAATCTACCAGGATAGAAGGCCAGTAGTATCCATACCTTCTTGTGAGCCACCTCATCTTTCTGCCTGCTTGATGAACTCCGCAAACTCCTTCAAGTACTTCCACCATTATCTTCATAGATTCCTGCTGACTCAGACATCTCATGAGTAAATCATATTCTGGCCTCTTCTTGTAAAGTTCTCCATCCATCAGTATATAATTGACTGCTCTCCTTTTAGTCTTCTAGTTTGCCTTCAAGTTTGGATACTTCAAGAACTAGATCAAAGGATGTCTTTAATTTGATTCCAAGATCTCCATATGAAACGCGTCCAAAACAGCAAGTGCCCTCCTTTTGACAGAAGTTAGAAGTTTCTGGTGTACGGTGATGGTTCTGTCATAGGCTCCTTGGAGAATTTTGACTCTAGTGGCCACCTGTGCAAGCTCGTTTGCTTCTGCATTGAATCTCCTTAGAAGATGAGCTATAATTGCATCATCAAAATCTTCTAGAAGCTGATTTGTAGCCATGTAGTAGGGGGCAAGGTCTGGACTATGACATTTGTATGCGCCTCCTAGGTGGTTGAGCACTAATTGGGAATCTCCAAAGACTTCAATGTTTTGTGCACCTAGCTCTCTGATGATCTCCAGTCCAATGATGACCCCTTCATACTCCGCCTGATTGTTACTAAAATAAAAACCAAACTGAAATGACAGAAGAGTTTTCCGACCTTCAAGAGAAATGATAACGATACCATATCCTGACACAGTATGTTCTGGATCTATCAAATAGGAGCATCCATGGAGTATATGATATTCGGCATGTCCTCAACTCTAGAGACTCTGTTTCTTCAAAGTCTAGACAAGGATGATTAGCAAAAAAGTTTGCGATCGTCTGTCCCTTCATCGCCTTCTGAGCTACATATTGGAAAGAAAACTCCATCAAGGCGATGGACCATTTACCAATTCTTCCTTTGATAATTGGTATAGACAGTAAGTATTTGATAAGGTCAGTCTTGCATAAGAGCAAAACTGTGACTGACAGTATATAGTGTCTAAGCTTGGTAATAGCAAAGAACAAACTCAAGCAAAACTTCTCAATAGGAAAGTATCTTTGTTCTGTAGGAGATAGAAGTTTGCTGAGATAATAGATCGCCCGCTCTTTGTCGTTCTCGTTATCTTCAGCTAGGAGACAACCAATAGAACCTTTTGCTACTGAGATATAAACCTTCAACGCCTTCTTGGGCAAATGAGGAGTAAGGATAGGAGGCATTGCAAGCTACTCCTTGATCTTCTGGAATGCTTGTTGATGCCTCTCCTCCCAGATGAATCCTTATTCCTGTTTAAGTTTTAGGAGCTTAGAGAATACCTGGACTTTCCCAGCAAGAATGGCGATAAATCTTCCAAGGAAGTTGATTTGTCTCATAAATCTTTGGAATTCCTTCTTATTGCTTGGAGGTTGTGCTTCGAGAACAGCTTTGGCTTTGTTCTTGTCAACCTCGATACCTTTTTGATGAACCAGAAATCCTAGGAAGTTCCCTGCTAAAACTCCAAAAGCACATTTCAAGGGATTCATCTTCAGCCTGTATTTTCGAATTTTGAAGAGTGCTCGCCTGAGATCTGCAAGGTGTTCCTTGTGAGAAGGAGACTTGACCACCACAAGATCAATGTAGATTTCCATGAATATGCCAATCATGTCATGAAAAATAGAATTCATGGCTCTTTTATATGTAGCTCATGCATTTTTCAGGCCGAATGACATCACCACGCATTCTAATACCCCTAAAGCACCTGGGCATATGAATGTTGTTTTGGGAGTATCTTTTTATGAAAATCTAGTTATAGTCTGAGTGTCCATCCATGAAGGATAGAACTTGGTGCTTGGCTTCTCGGTCCACCATCATATCTACCATAAACATAGGGTACTCATCCTTCGGTGTAGCAAGATTAAGATTCCAAAAGTCGATGTAGACTCTGATCTTCCCATTCTTCTTCACTACAGGAACGATGTTAGATAACCATTCCACGTACCTTGTAGTTCTAATGAGCCCAACCTTGAGAAGCCTTTCCAACTCATTTTTGGCCACCAATGTCACCTGATTTGACATTCTTCTAGGAGGCTGCTTGTGTGGTTTGTTGCCTTCCTTGATTGGTAATCGATGCTCCACCAACTCTATGGAGAGACCTGACATCACATTGTACTCCCATGTAAAACAATCTTGAAATTCTTCAAGTAATTGAATCATCTTTTCTCTAATATCTAGAGGCAGGAGTTGACTGATGAACAATGGTCTTGGATACTCTTTAGTTCTAAAATTGATTTCGTCTGGAGGATTTTGAATCCTTGCTGAAGGTAAGTGATTTGGGTTTGTCTTGCTTGTCCAGGCCTATAACTCTGAGGTTGCCAATGTCTTCATCATAAAGCTTGGCTTCTACGCAACTTGCTGATGCCAAAAATGGATTTTTGTCTTCCCTGGTCACTTATATGTCATTCTCATCCCAGAACATCACACATTGGTGCAAAGAGGATGGAACTGCCACGCAGGAGTGTATCAAGTCTCTTCCCAACAGGATGTTATACGAAGAACGTCAATTAATCACAAAGAATGGAGTGGTCATGGTCTTGTTGTCAATGGTGAGGTTTACAGCTAGAATACCCTGAGCTGTAGATAAACCTCCTACGAAGTCTGATATAGTAGCGTTAGTATAAACCAATTCAGACTCTATTTTTGATACAAACAGTAAATATAAGTCATTTTTATAACAATATTATTTTAAAGATCATATTTTCAACGCACTTAGAAAGCATTAACAATTAAAAGCTGCAAACCTCCATGTAATAGCTGCAGCTAAACAACAAAATCTCAAGCTGGTGAAACTTAGTAGCAAACCACGATAGAGGACAAATCATACTCTGTCCGAGTTTCCAATAACAACTGGAATAAATAGAGTTTTTAGTTGTGATACTTTGCCCTACGATCATTACGCTCTTACACACCAAAGCAATATTTTCAATGCGCACCTGGAAGGCATTGACAATCAAAAGTTTAAACCTCCATGTAACAGCTGCAGCTAAACAACAAAGCCTCAAGCTGGTGAAGCTCAGTATCAAACCACGACAGAGGCCAAACCACACTCTCTGATCGTATTACTCGATTGATTGGATTGTTGGTTATGGAGTTGGATTGTTGTGATGGCCTTATTGTTGTTGTCTAGCATATTGGGATTTGAGGTTGTATGGGTGGATGTGATAGCCTTATTATTGTTGTCTGGCTTTGGTTTTGTGCGATGGTTGTGATTCGCTACACACCACCATGAGATGTGATCATTCTCTGGGATTTATCCCCTTATCTGTTACCCACGTTATAGTATGAGGTATTTAAGTGTCATGACCTCCGAGGGGGAATTCGGATTGTCGTGTGCTACTGATTGGATGTCGATGATTTATGGCATTATGCGTATTGAAATGGGATGTGTGATTGCATATATATATGCATGCTTATATATATGCATATCGGATGGTGATTGTGGCATGATTCATTTTCATATTGTCTCTGCTATTCTTTTGCATCACTTCGAGATGAGTATCTAGATGGCGGCCAATATCATGAGCCGTGAGCGATATGCCATTGATACCAGTTTGTGGGTTGATGGGTGATAGCACGAAAAATCTATATAATTTATACACTCTTAAGTTTGGTTTTTGTTGAGTTTTTTATGGAACTTGGTACATTTCATGCCCACATGTTGTCTTTTGCAATGTATCGAGCTTTAGAGCTAATTTTGGAGAAAATCATTGATATTTGGGCATTTTTGGATCAAGAAAGGAAGAAACCAGCAATGCAGATTTTGGTCACTCAAGCCAATGCTCGAGCTAGAGTATGCTGGCTATTTGAACGGATGCTCAAGCGGAAACATTAATAGAATTGAAGTCCGTTCAATCTGGTGTTCGAGCGGTGACCTAACTGACCCATTTTTTAACCTAATTCTCATCTGATATAAAAAGGGCTTTTGGGATAAAAGTCAAAAAATCTTTGAACGACATCCGCTTTTGATAGACCGAAGAATTTGCAAAGGACGAAAGATCGTGGGAGAAGAAGCAAAGATTGGATTGAAGCTCACCTTCAACTAGTTTTTCTTTCTTTCTCCTTTGGTTTATTTTTCCTTGCTAGTTTCTTATGGGATCTTTGAACTTGATGGATTGTACCAAGTTTAGCATGAACTAAACCTTTTTCTAAGGCTACAATGTAGCCTAACCATGATGATTTAGACTATTGATTTATGTTATTGAATTGATTATCAATCTTGTTGTGTATATATCATTGTGCTTAATGCTTTTGAATGTTTGATCACCATTCAGCTGAATTATTGTGCATGTTGAATCGAGAGAGGATGCATGTTTCGTGCTGTTGTGATATATGTCATGAATTGAACAAAAGACAGAGATGTGCCAACGTGATTTGTGTAATTTTTCTATGAAATATCATAGAACTTAATGTTCTCGCATGCTTTTAAATTCACATAGAGATATCGTGGGTTATCGTGTGTGGGTAATTTCAATTCTACTCAAGAGAGAGTGTTGGATAGGTTAGGATATTTCACCGTCAATAAGGATTGATAATGATTTGATAGCGTGGTCTTGATATTCAAATTGAATTGGTTAGGTGAGTCGTATGCCGTTGTGTTTCATAATCTAATTAAATCTTTGCTGTCGTGTTCTTGTTAGGATAGTTTAGTTTAATTTAATTTCACAAAACAATCGGTTTCGACTTCTCCAAATAATTTAGTATTAGAACAATTTCAGTACTCAATAGGCGAATAATCCTCATGGGATCAACATCTTATTTTTCACTATATTACTTGAGCAATTCGTGCACTTGCGAATTTGCATAACAATGGGTAGTGTTTAGGGTTAAATTATATTTTTGTACAGACATAATAAGTTATGTCTTAATTGTTGCTAGTTTGATTTTGTTTATTTTTGCGAATTTGCATAACAATGGGTAGTGTTTAGGGTTAAATTATATTTTTGTACAGACATAATAAGTTATGTCTTAATTGTTGCTAGTTTGATTTTGTTTATTTTGGGATTCCAATACATAGTTTTGGAGAACTTTGCGTGATTTTGTTTAGTTTGGGCCTCTGGGGGTAATTTGGTAATTTGGTAATTTGGTAGACCACCTCCGAGATGGATCGTCACACGTATACTATAAACCAAAACACTTCAATACTTTCCCCACTTCCCAAGCTTATCCAATAAATAAAGGTTATAGAAATGGCTGAAACAAACAAACCTTCTTATAGGGTGTACTACATGGCTTCCCTCGAATACATTCTGACTGCCGGTGGAGGCATGGCCATTCTTGTCCCTATTGATGAAAATGATCACATCCAGGTTTATTCATAATCTTTCATTTTTATTTTATTTTTTATCTTTTTATTTTTCTGTTAAAATATATGTTTTCATGATCTTCATTGGTTTTCTTAAGAGAATTGCATACCCATAATTTACAATGAGCATATTCTAGTATTCTAGTATATATATGAGCGTACCTATAATTTACAATGAGAATATTCAACTTCAATATAAGGCATGATTATGGAAATCATAATCAAAGAGGTGATTGAAGATCGTGACAAAGCGTACTCTCTTATATATCAGGGCAACGTGTGCATCAAATTTAACAAGAACATTCATGACAAAAGTTTGAGCCGTGCACTCCTTGAACTTCTAACCAAGGGTGCTTAGGGAGTGAAAGTAGGAGAACTTGAAGAAGTTGCCGAACCATTATAAATCATTGTTTGCATCTCTCTCAACCCTACTCTTTTACAATTTTGTTTTATTATTTTAATCTGGTTTTATATGTTCTATATTGTTCATTGTTTACTATATATTGTGCAATTATATGTGATTGTTTTATATGATTAGAAACTCATCTATTTGTTTGATTGATACGTACGGGCCAAGTTAGAGAAAGTCAAGTTTGCATTGATTTTAAATTGTTTATTAATTGGTGAAATTGCTTCCGTTGTATTGACTTGAAATGGGGAATAATATGTATAGATTAATTACGGGTTAAGTTCAAATAGGTCATTGAAAGATATCTCAATTTATTAAAGAAGATTCCTAATAGGGATTTGGGGACACAATTCACCCCCTTGTGTGCCCTAGGTCGTTCATCCATAACATAGTGAATTCGTGAATGTCAGTCATTTTTAAATGCTTTTGAAGTTGTGATTTGTGCTATTTTAATTGTCATTCCCATCTACAATTCAGAAAATCGGTTGACCTGTCCATTTTTTAATTAGCATCATTGCATGTCGCATTATACTGATGAAGACCATACTTCTCGTATATTTCGAGGAGTATAATCCAGTATGCGAAAACTACTTAGTTAAGGACTCTATATGGCAGTTACTATTTTAATTAGTATTTGCTTTCAATGAGCTTAGCTTGATAGCCAAGGAAACATAGCGGAAGCTATCTAGGATCGTCTTAGCATAGGTACAAATCAAAATTTTAACAAATGATGCCCATATGTACCCCATGGCCCAAGTATGTTTGCCTATCATGTTTTTAAAATTTTATTTTGTTACAAATAATATTTATACATGACATACAAACATATTACATCTAGTTTTAATCTTAGTATATAATCCTAGCACAATTCTAGGTTTATATCCATACAAAATTAATTCTAGATCTAATCACACAAACATGACATCAAGATGGTTTAGAAAACTACCAACCTCTTCAATATCGAGGTCCTTGCTTTTTCCTTTTCTTGAACGCACGAACCACCGTCTTGATCTCTAGTAATTTGGAACGCCTACGTCGTTTTTTTTATATTCCCCTTAATCTCCTTGCGAACGAGCAAAGCAAAAATCACCAATTGGTGGTGAACCAAGAACAAACACACGAACGGTTGCGCTATGGGAATAAGAGCACACGGCCTCACTTTACTTTGTTTTTGGCAGAGATATGGTTCTCGTATTTCTGCACGACAAAATGGTAAGACTTCTCAGCGTTAAAAACACAAAAAGGAAAAGGGCAAACCCTAGAGTGGCCGCTTGATAATCCCTATAGGAGCCACCCGTTTGCAATTTTTTGGTTCACCACCAATCGGTGTTTTTTGCTTTGCTTGTATGCAAGGAGATTAAGGGAATACCAAGGAAATGACGTAGGCATTCCAGGTTGGTAGGTTTCAAGACGGTGGTTCATGCGTTCAAGAAAAGAAGAAAGATAAGGACCTCGATATTGAATATTGAAGAGGTTGGTTATTTTCTAAACACCCTTCATGCCATGTTTGTGTGATTAGATCAAGAATTAATTTTGTATGGATATAAATCTAGAAGCATAATAGGATTATTTACTAAGATTTAAACAATATCTAATATGTTTGTATCTCATGTTAAAGTTATTATTTGTAACCAAATAAATTTTTAGAAGCATTGCTATACAAACATACTTGGGCCGTGGGGTACATCTGGGTTGTAGGGCATCTTCATTAAAATTTTTGATTTTTACCTGTGCTAAGACGATCCTAGATAGCTTCCGCTGCGAGCATAGGTATAAATCAAAATTTTAACGAACGATACCTTACAACCCATACGTACCCCACGACCCAATTACGTTTGCCTATCATGCTTCTAAAAATTGATTTGGTTACAAATAATATTTTTAACATGGCATACAAACATATTAGATATGGTTTTAATCTTAGTAAATAATGCTAGCATGCTTCTAGGTTTATATCCATACAAAATTAATTCTAGATCTAATCACACAATCATGACATCAATGGGGTTTTAGAAAATTACCAACCTCTTCAATATCGAGATCCTCAACTTTCTTCTTTTCTTGAATGCATGAACAACCGTCCTGATCTCTACCAATTTGGAACGCCTATGTTGTTTCCTTGGTATTCGCCTTAATCTCCTTGCGAACGAACATAACAAAAATCACCGATTGTTGGTGAATCAAAAACAAACACTCGCGTTCCTTTGGAAGTCAATACATGGCCAATTTGTCAAAGCTACACACTAGTTTTTCTCGAGTATGTTATGTCACGCCCCTCTCTCCTAAGGTATACCGAAGTGTACCTAAACACATAAGAACGTGACCGGCAGGGGACCCCATCCCCCGAACCAACCCTTAATCCAATATACCTAAATCAATATATAAAATAGTAACAACTCCTGAAATATAACATGGGCATAGTCTCTTTAGAATACCACATATATACACCTATCGAAAACATCGGAGTATCTATACAACAGCAGAAATAAGAAGACTTATCTACCCGAGATCAGACTGAGCAAATAAGTAACATATATACAAATACAAAACCCCAAATCCTCAAAACTTGCTAAAGAAACAGCTCGAGGCTACACACCAGCTCATGCGTCCCGCCGCTGACCAGCATCGCCTAAATCCAACTCACCTGAAAGGGAAACAAGAAGAGGGGTGAGCCAAGAAGCTCAGTAGGGCATAGAAAGGGAACACCGATATCCAAAAAAATAAGAAATCCAGGAATATGACGCATAATATGCAGCACAATAAATATACAATCACTGACAATTCAACCAAGTAATATGGTAGCCGATAAGGCTATACAGCACCGTAACCACAAACACCAGTCTCCGGTAATCCATAATCCATAATCCACCCCTGGACCCACCCTAATCCCCGTAGGGTGTCTCCCAGTCCAGGTCCACACCGAAACTGGATGAGGATCGGATATCCCAATAGCATAGCCTACACCAGAGAGCGTCCCCTGTGATGCACCTCACCACAGACGGTCTACAGGTACGTACCCAGTTTATTGTATAATCCATCATAATCCAATATATTGGGCTCCTATATGGGCTCCACAGTGTGCCTCAACCACCTCCAATCACCCCACTCCCAAAGACGTACCAACAATGATAATCAACATCGAATACGTATAAATTATACAAACAGGTCGTATTTCCACCCCCGGAAACTGACAGATCCATAATATAATAAGAGTCCGTGAAACCGGAACTCTAGAATCACACGCAAGATACATAGAAAACCCCTACCTGGAAATCAGGATGCAAATATCAATCACGCGTCCCTGATTAACCCCTGACCTCGAAAGTCAACTCGCTTCGAATCTCAACCGGGATCACCGTCTACACCGAAAAACAAGATATACGAAAATACAGTTAAAATACGGTCGGTCAATCATGGTCAACGGTCAAAGTCAACGGTCAACGGGCAAACCGGATCAAATGGGCCAAAACCGGGTCAAACCAGGTGAAATGGGTCAAAACCGGGTTAAACCGGGTCAAATGGGTCAAACCGGGTTAAATGGGTTAAACCGGGTCAAATCAGGTGAAATGGGTCAAAACCGGGTCAAACCGGTCAACACATCAGTCAACCGAGTCAACTCGGCCTGACTCGGTCAACTCGATCGAAACCCATTCAACGTCACCGCCGGCGATCCGGCCACCCAAATCTGCCAAATCTTATATCAAATTGAAGAGCTCGATGAAATGAACTCATAGGTACCTGAATCAAGCGAAACCGTCGCCGGAATCTGTCGGATCGACCAAAGAAAGTTCACGGTGGCCGGAACTTCAATCTCAGATTTCTCCCAAACCGGAGCTTCGATCGACGTGATTCAAGTTGGGTTACACTCGTCTCGTCCGTACGCTTCTTTTGATACCAGCCTTGACCGTCACCGTCGCCGGAATCATGAAATTGCAGGTTAACCCGTTTTAGAGAGAGAGAGAGGAGAGAGAGAGAAAATCGTGAGAGAAGAGGGTTTTTTTGCAATTTTTTTTTTATTTATTTCCTTTAATTTTTCTTTTATACAATATTTTACTTTCAAAAACACCCATCTTTCAAAAACACCCCTAACTAAAATGTTCAAATTAACTTCAAAAATTTATAATAAATCCAATTTAAATCCGATTCGAGTAATTCTTGCGCCAATAATTTTCTTTTAAAATCCCCCATTTATTAAAAATATTTTCATAGTTTTATCTTGATTTAATTTTTATTCTCCCTAAAACCCGATTCACGATTACCGAGGTTCACTCCACCTCGATCAACGTGTCAAAATACCATAAACAGTGTATAATCGGGTCAGGATATTACATCCTCCCCCCTTAAGAAAATAATTTCGTTCCCGAAATTAAAATCGTACCTAGGTAGCGAATAACTCCGAAAATCTAGCTCGCATGTCAGACTCCAACTCCCAGGTCGCCTCCTCAGCACCATAGTGCTGCCATATCACCTTGACTAAGGGTATGGTCTTCGATCGTAGTTGCCTCTCCTGTCTATCCACAATCCTAATAGGAAGTGTCTCAAAAGTAGCGTCCTTACCAATCTCCAAGGTAGACCAATCTAATATATGAGAAGGGTCCCTATGGTATCTCCGTAACATAGACACATGAAACACACCATGTACCCCTGACAACTGTGGGGGTAAAGCTAATCGATAAGCTACTGTCCCCACTCTCTCCAAAATCTCAAATGGTCCTATAAACCTCGGAGCTAACTTCCCCGCTCTGCCAAATCTCTGTACCCCTCGCTTCAGACTAACCCTCAGAAACACGTGATCCCCCACCTGAAACTCTAGAGGTCTACGTCTCCTATCTGCGTAACTCTTCTGACGTGACTGAGCTGTCAGAAGTCGCCGCCGGATCACTGTCACTACCTCAGTAGTCTGCTGCACCATCTCTGGACCCAATAATGGTCTGTCACCAACCTCTGACCAGCATAATGGTGATCTACAAGGTCTCCCATATAATGCCTCATACGGTGCCATTTGTATACTACTCTGGTAGCTATTATTGTACACAAACTCCACCAAAGGAATATGAGTCTCCCAATCTCCTCGGAAGTCTACCATACAAGTCCGAATCATATCCTCCAAAATCTGAATGGTACACTCACTCTGCCCATCAGTTTGAGGATGAAAAGCTATACCGAAGTTCAGTTTCGTTCCTAGAACACCCTGAAAACTGCCCCAAAACCGTGAAGTAAATCTGGGATCCCGATCAGACACAATACTCAATGGTACGCCATGCAGTCGGACTATCTCTCGTACATACAACCTGGTCAACGACTCTATCGAATCTGTCTGTCGAATAGGCATAAAATGAGCTGTCTTTGTCAACCGATCAACAACCACCCAAACCGCATCATGCCTCCGTGGAGTCATAGGTAAACCCATCACAAAATCCATAGTAAGATGCTCCCACTTCCACTCAGGTAATGGAAGCGGCTGTAACAATCCTGCGGGTCGTCGATGCTCTGCCTTTACCTGCTGACAGGTAAGACATCGAGTCACGGTCTGTGCAACATCTCTCTTCATGCCACTCCACCAATACTGTCTCCGTAAATCTCGATACATCTTAGTAGCACCAGGATGCATCGCAAACTGTGATTGGTGTGCCTCCCGAAGTATCTCCTCCCGTAACTTGGTATCCTCTGGGACCACTAACCGGCCCAGAAATCTAACTCCACCATCGGTACCTCTAACCCATCCCTCAATATCCTCAAAGTCATCAAATAGTGTATCCCCCAATTGTGCATCCAACACCTGTTTTACAAGTGTCGGACGAGCAATCAAACTCCGTAAACTCAATGAGTCTCCACGCTCCTCCATATCCAGTCGATACTGATTAAGCATATCCACTAACTCAAATTCACGGATAGCCAACCGAGCTACAACCAATCTCCTACTCAAGGCATCAGCCACCACATTGGCCTTTCCTGGATGATACTGTAAAGTGAAATCAAAGTCCTCAAGGTACTCCATCCATCTACGCTGTCTCTAGTTCAGATCTCTCTGAGTAATCAAATACCGGAGACTCCTATGATCTGAGAATACCTCGAATCTCTCTCCATAAAGATAATATCTCCACTGCTTTAATGCGAACACAACAGCAGCTAACTCCAAATCATGCACCGGATAATTCCTCTCATGCGGCTTCAGTAGACGTGGAGCATACTCAACCACTCTATC
The DNA here is from genome assembly GCF_013401445.1 of Tripterygium wilfordii. Taxonomy (NCBI): domain Eukaryota; kingdom Viridiplantae; phylum Streptophyta; class Magnoliopsida; order Celastrales; family Celastraceae; genus Tripterygium; species Tripterygium wilfordii. Next base: position 8,861,950 of record NC_052248.1, read on the forward strand.
CTGCTGCATCAGCACACAACCCAATCCAACTCCTGAAGCATCACAATATATCTGATAACCAATATCTCTGTCTGGTATCACCAACATTGGTGGAGATGTAAGTCGAGTCTTTAACTCCAGAAAAGCTTGCTCACATTCGTCTGACCAGACAAACGGAGTATACTTTCGGGTCAACTACGTCATCGGCGCTGCAAGCCGCGAGAACCCCTCGATAAAACGCCGATAGTACCCTGCTAACCCCAAGAAACTGCGAATTTCTCCTACATTCTTCGGTTTCCTCCAAGCTATCACTGCCTCCACCTTAGCTGGATCCACTGCTATCCCCTCCTGGGATATCACATGCCCTAAAAATTTCACCTGAGTCACCCAAAATTCACATTTGCTCAACTTGGCATATAATCTATGCTCCCTGAGCGTCTGCAGCACAATCCCCAAGTGTCTAACATGCTCCTCCTCAGTGGCTGAATAAATCAATATGTCATCAATGAACACAATCACAAACTGATCCAGATATGACCTAAATACCCTATGCATCAAATCCATAAACGCTGCAAGTGCATTGGTTAGCCCAAATGGCATAACCAAGTACTCATAATGGCCAAACCGTGTGCGGAAAGCTGTCTTCGGAATATCCTCCTCCCAGATCCTCAGCTGGTGATATCCGACCTGAGATCAATCTTGGAGTAATAGTGGCTACCCCTCAATTGATCAAACAGATCATTAATCCTCGGCAATGGATATTTATTCTTCACTGTCACCCGATTCAGCTGTCGGTAATCCACACACATCCGCATCGTACCATCCTTCTTTTTCACAAACAGAACAGGTGCTCCCCAAGGTGAAGTGCTCGGTCTAATAAAACCCAACTTCTGTAAACCTGTCAACTGAGCGTCTAACTCCTTCAGCTCTGCTGGTGCAATCTTGTACGGTGGTAGAGAAATAGGATCTGTACCCGGATACAACTCAATCACAAAGTCAATCTCCCTCTGCGATGACAACCCCGGTAAATCATCAGGAAAAACATCCATATAGTAATCCACCACAGGTATAGGAGTCAAAGACTCCTCCCTAGACTCTGAGGTAATCAAACCTACTACAATACAATCGGTGTACTGAGGATTATCTAAAAAATGTGGACACGGAAGAAGTCTCGTCCCACGAAATCTAGCCCTTCCCGCAGGTGTGGTCAGTGTAATCCTCCTCTCAGCACACTCTATAATTGCCTCATACTCAGTCAACCAATCCAATCCGAGAATAACATCAAAATCAGTAAATGGCATCACAAACAAATTTGCTCTAAACTCATGGTTTGCAAAACTAAATACACAGTCCCTACAGATACCACTAATCACGGTACCTGATCCTAGGGGCGAATCAACTATAAATCTCCTCGCCACTCCTGTAATCCCTAAACCCAATGCCTCAACAAATGATGCAAAAATAAATGAATGCGTAGCACCAGTATCAAACAAAACACGTACCCAAGAACTGAATAAGAGAAACCTACCTCCCAAATGATCTCGCTCTACTGGTACTGCATCAAGCCCGAGTGCATACACTCCACCTCTCTGGACCTGTTGTTGTTGCTGAGCTAATGGTCTCCCACGTCCTGCAAGACCTCTTGGTGCTGGAATCGGTGCTGGTGCTGGTGCTGGTGCTGGTGCTGGTGCTGGTGCTGGTGCTGGTGCTGGAGCTCTCTGACCTCGAGGTGCTGGTGGAGCAGGTCCTCCACCCTGTGGGCAATCTCTCCGAGTATGTCCTGGCAAGCCACACTGAAAACATAACGGGTTGTTTGCCATAGGACAATCCCAACGCATATGGCCCACATGACCACATGCATAGCAATGCTGGGGCTGCTGATCCCGTCTCAGAGCCTGACCCTACTGATCCAATCTCTGCCCCTGCTGACCCTGTCTCTGCCCCTGCTGACCCTGTCTAGGACCCTGCTGTCCCTGTCTAGGTGCCCGATAACTCTGTCTCTGACTCTGAGTACTCTGCCCCTGACTCTGCTGCTGCACACGGGTATCAGTCCTATGTCTGTGCTGACTACTCTCACCAGTAGTAGATGTAGAACTCTCAAGCTTCCTCTTATGAATCTCCCAATAATCCTTAATCTCCACTAAAGTCCTCTAAACTCCGAGTGCCTTATCAATACACTCGCGATAGGTGGTGATAGTCTGAGCCGCCAAGTGAGGTGAAATCTTTGGAGACAATCCTCTCCGAAATCTCAGTATCTTCTTTTCCTCAGTGGAAATATACTCCTCCCCATATCTCCCTAACTCCTCAAAGCGAGCCTGATACTGAGTCACTGTCATGTCCAGGGACTGAATCAACTCAAGGAACTCCTTAGCTTTAGCTACACGCACTGTCTGTGGTACATACTGTGCCAGAAAAACTATCTCAAACTCCGCCCATGGCATACCCTCTCTGCCCCGACTAACTGTCATCACCTCCCACCATGTAAAAGCATCCCCCTCTAAAAACTCTGCAGCCAATAAAGCCCTCCTCTCCTCAGGAATCCGCAAGGAAGTCATCTTCCTGCGTAGCTGGTGAAGCCACTCCTCTGCTGCCACAGGATCTATCACTCCCTTATAAACCGGAGGGTTCGTCTTCCGTAACTCAGCTAGCTCCTTCATAGAAGTATCACTCGCCAAAGGAGCTGCCTGCGCCTCAATAATCTGTCCTGCACCCTCCTGTAACCCACCTAAAATAGGAACCTGTGCTGGAACCTCAGCAGGAGCCTGTAATGCAACTGGGGCTGGAGCGGCAATCTGTGTCACAAGTCCGGTAACAGTCTGCCCAAGTGCTCGCACCAACTCAGTAACATCACGGACCTCCTGTCGTAAAGTAGTCACTACTGCCTCTACCCCCTGTGGAGCTGGTTGTACCAATGCTACCTCCCCAATATCATCTACTGGAGCTACATACGCTCCTCGCCTGCCCCCGCCCCTCCCACGTCTCACACCCCTACCACGTCTCGCACCCCTACCTCTCCGTCCCCGCCCACGCTCCAATGGAACCACCTCGGGCATACCCGCCTCATCTACCCCCTGAGGCTCATCCGCCTCATGTCGTCCCCTACACCCTCCATGTCCTCGCACCCGAGTATTACGTGTGTCAACCATATCTACAAAATGTAACACACGTATACATAAATCTAAAAGCAAGAAACACAAAAATAAAAACTCACCAGGTCAGCCGGGAAGCGCATGATGTGTAGCCAACGACATAACTTAGGTAGTCTAACCCCATAAGTATCTAAACCTACAGCTCCGATACCAAACTGTCACGCCCCTCTCTCCTAAGGTATACCGAAGTGTACCTAAACCCATAAGAACGTGACCGGCAGGGGACCCCATCCCCTGAACCAACCCTTAATCCAATATACCTAAATCAATATATAAAATAGTAACAACTCCTGAAATATAACATGGGCATAGTCTCTCCAGAATACCACATATATACACCTATCGAAAACATCGGAGTATCTATACAACAGCGGAAATAAGAAGACTTATCTACCCGAGATCAGACTGAGCAAATAAGTAACATATATACAAATACAAAACCCCAAATCCTCAAAACTTGCTAAAGAAACAGCTCGAGGCTACACACCAGCTCATGCGTCCCACCGCTGACCAGCATCACCTAAATCCAACTCACCTGAAAGGGAAACAAGAAGAGGGGTGAGCCAAGAAGCTCAGTAGGGCATAGAAAGGGAACACCGATATCGAAAAAAATAAGAAATCCAGGAATATGACGCATAATATGCAGCACAATAAATATACAATCATTGACAATTCAACCAAGTAATATGGTAGCCGATAAGGCTATACAACACCGTAACCACAAACACCAGTCTCCAGTAATCCATAATCCATAATCCACCCCTGGACCCACCCTAATCCCCATAGGGTGTCTCCCAGTCCAGGTCCACACCGAAACTGGATGAGGATCGGATATCCCGATAGCATAGCCTACACCAGAGAGTGTCCCCTGTGATGCACCTCACCACAGACGGTCTACAGGTACGTACCCAGTTTATTGTATAATCCATCATAATCCAATATATTGGGCTCTTATATGGGCCCCACAGTGTACCTCAACCACCTCCAATCACCCCACGCCCAAAGACGTACCAACAATGATAATCAACATAGAATTCGTATAAATTATACAAACAGGTCGTATTTCCACCCCCGGAAACCGACAGATCCATAATATAATAAGAGTCCGTGAAACCGAAACTCTAGAATCACATGCAAGATACATAGAAAACCCCTACCTGAAAATCAGGATGCAAATATCAATCACGCGTCCCTGATTAACCCCTGACCTCGAAAGTCAACCAGCTTCGAATCTCAACCGGGATCACCGTCTACACCGGAAAACAGGATATACGAAAATACAGTTAAAATACGGTCGGTCAACTATGATCAACGGTCAAAGTCAACGGTCAACGGGCAAACCGGATCAAATGGGCCAAAACCGGGTCAAACCAGGTGAAATGGGTCAAAATCGGGTTAAACCGGGTCAAAAGGGTCAAACCGGGTTAAATGGGTTAAACCAGGTCAAATCAGGTGAAATGGGTCAAAACCGGGTCAAACCGGGTCAAACTGGGTTGAACCGGTCAACACATCATTCAACCGAGTCAACTCGGCCTGACTCGGTCAACTCGGCCGAAACCCATTCAACGTCACCGCCGGCGATCCGGCCACCCAAACCTGCCAAATCTTATATCAAATTGAAGAGCTCGATGAAATGAACTCATAGGTAACTGAATCAAGCTAAACCGTCGTCTGAATCGGCCGGATCGACCAAAGAAAGTTCACGGTGGCCGGAACTTCAATCTCAGATTTCTTCCAAACTGGAGTTCCGATCGACGTGATTCAAGTTGGGTTACACTCGTCTCGTCCATACGCTTCTTTTGATACCAGCCTTGACTGTCACCGTCGCCGGAATCATGAAATTGCGGGTTAACCCGTTTTAGAGAGAGAAAGAGGAGAGAGAGAGAAAATCGTGAGAGAAGAGGGTTTTTTTGCAATTATTTTATTTTATTTTTATTATCTTTAATTTTTCTTTTATACAATATTAACTTTCAAAGACACCCATCTTTCAAAAACACCCCTAACTAAAATGTTCAAATTAACTTCAAAAGTTTATAATAAATCCAATTTAAATCCGATTCGAGTAATTCTTGCGCCAATAATTTTCTTTTTAAATCCCCCATTTATTAAAAATATTTTCATAGTTTTATCTTGATTTAATTTTTATTCTCCCTAAATCCCGATTCACGATTACCTAGGTTCACTCCACCTCGATCAACGTGCCAAAATACCATAAACAGTGTATAATCGGGTCAGGATATTACATGTTATTAGGCAAATCATTGCCTTAATCATCTTTTTCAAAGCTTGCCGTCTCAACCCCTTCTCTCTTTTTTTGAGATCATGATATATGTTGTATTTATATAAACAAATAGATCTCAATTAGGTTTTGTTTTCTAGTTCAATAGGGATTAGGTAAGACAAAATAAAGAAGCCTTACCTATTCCTATAACAGCGCCACTTTGTTCCGATATTTGGGCCGGCAATGCAAAGCATTCTTTGGCCCAAAATGGAACCCTTAGGATCCAACATAACTTAATTGGACCTCTAGGTTTACCTTAGGCCCTATCCTTCAAGAATCAAGGCTCAAATATTATTTTGATCCTTAGTCCAGTCTTGACTTTAATTTCGATTATGTAAAATATTTATTTTACAATCTAAATCGAAATTCCAAGACTTATTATTTTATCATAAATACACTTACAAGAATTTTATATATCTTAACAAAAATAAATTTATCTTCGGTTTATCCTTGAAAAACCAAAACCCAATAAAATTATATATATTCGTTATACAAATTATATTCTTGTAATATCCCAATAACCATTGTGATATGGTGAATTTTACTGATCTTCCTTAAATAGGACAAGAGACTAAAATAGGGATATCAAGGAGACTCCGCAAGACATACACCATAATAGATCTCAATTAGATCTCGATTATAGTTCAAATAAATCTCAAATTAGGTTTTGTTTTATAGTTCAATAGGAATTAGTGTTTGCTTTCAATTAGCTTAGCTTGGTAGCCAAGTAATATTTTTCTATTTGGTTTTGAAGTAATAGTTTAAGTAGGATTTGTCTTATCTTTCTATGGCTATATAAGCCGAGAGAACATTAGGTTGTTATGGATTCAATTATTCAAAAAAACCGAGAATTTATTCTCAAAAACTCCTTGTTCTTTACTTCAGTTTAGACCAAATTCTATCACATACATAAAACACTTGGTCTCGCCACTTAATTGAGTTGATATATCTTTTAAAATATATCGGTCATAACAACTTATTAGATCAAGAGTTAGAACAGAGGCCCTTACAAAAGAGATGGAAACTGGAAAGACGTCAGCTAAGTGGTTGTACCGCTGTGCTGTGTGTATAGAGACAAAGTAGTAGGAGCCACGACAACATGGACCAGTCCAGTGGCGTGGTTATCAGGAGCGGCGATGAACTTGTGCACTGCCACGACGTCTTTTGAAATACGATTGCAAAATTACAAGCTTTCGAACGAACTGAAGTGCCCTAAATCTCAGCTTCTTGTTTTAGAATTCTAGAGTTTTTAGTTACTTTTTATTTTAAGAGTTTAATTTTAACGGTGGATATTGGAATAGATAGATATCCACGGTCAAGGGTGGAGCCAGGAATTCATATAAGGGGGGCTAGGTAAAGGTTGATGGGGTTCGCTGCCCCCGAAATTTTTGTTTGGACTATTTAATGAAAAATACCTAATTTCTCGTAATAAAAATCAAAAATAAAATATATATTAAATGACAAGTATAGAGTGTGGACTAAATATATGGTATACTTTGTATTAATAAAATATATATTAAATAGTACTTTTTGATAAATATATTAAAGTCTTAAGTATAAGATATAACAAATGAAATTTAAATGTTCTCTCAAAAAAGAAAAAAAAAAGAATTATGAATACCTTATTTTTTATTGCTAAGAGAGATTTTTTAAAGAAGACAAAATAAGTATTAAAAAAACAAATACAAAACATTGCCGCTTTAGAGAATCAAACTCACATGTTTAAGAAGCAACGAGTGCACCTACTACTGGGTCTCTCGCTGTGAGAGTTTGTCTAGGGTTTTCCTAGGAGGTGGGCGGCGGAGTCTCTCACGGTAAAATCAAATATCGTGGCTTGATGGAGGGAGATATGGCGGATCGACTCCAGCAGATGCGGCTGTCTGAACTAGAGAAAGATGCAGTTGATTTAGGAGAAGATGTACAAGCTTTCCCGGTAGACCGTGTGCACCGATGCTTGGTGGGGAAAATCTTAGCTTCAAAAAAAGTCAATCTAGATGCTCTTCGGCAATCAATCGGAAGAGTGTGGAAGGACTCGACGTTGATTTTCAAAGAACTGGATGAACGTGTGTACTTGCTGGAGTTCTTGTCCGAGGGTAGAAAGGAGAGGTTCCTTGCTATGGAGCCATGGACCTTTGAGAATAACCTGTTGGCCCTGAGATCTTTCAGTGCAATAGATTCTGTGAAAGGGTTGAAGTTCGATTTAGTTTCAATGTGGGTTCAATGTCATAACCTCCCGATGGGAGGGATGAAGGAAAGCGTGGGGAGGAAAATAGGTGCGAGAATGGAGGAAGTTTTGAAGGTTGATACCGATGAAGATGGCCACAGTTGGCATTCCTATCTTCGTATGAGAGTTCGTATGCGTGTTGATCATAGCCTACTTCGGGGTGTGATGATGGATATTAGGTCGGATAAGCATTTTGTTGACTTCAAGTACGAGCGCTTACCCCTGTTCCGCTTTTCATGTGGGCGTTTGGGTCATTCGGATCGGGAATGTGTGGATGGGAGTGTGGGAGTGTGGGGGATTTGGGGGGTGATCGAGTCCGATTACCCTTTGAACCTTGGTTGCGAGCGGGGCAAACTGGGCACCGACCAATTTCTTCCTTCTCAAGAAGTAGTGAAGAAGTTGTGGCAGAGTCGGGAGGCTCTAAAAAATTGGTAGAATTTATAGAGGAGGACGGGGTAGTTGGGCCTTTGGGTGGTGAAATCCCAGATGTCCAATTATCACAATCAAAAACTTACTCCATTCCTGATAAGGCTGATGCTCCAAAGGAGAAAAAAGAGGCCAGTGCTAATGCAGAATATTTAAGCACTCTTCTTAGTGGTGGGGATAAAATTTTGGCGGAAAATTTGGAGAAGGTGAAGGTCCGACCTCCTATAGACTGTGTTGGCATGGAATGAGGCAAGTCTAAAGGGAGTACATCAGGAGGGCAGATTACAAAGTTTAGAAAATGGAAAAGACAAGCCAGGGAGGTGGGAGATAATATGGTAGATTCAATGGAGGTTGGTGCGGGGAAGCGAAAGGAAGCTGTTGGGGATGATGTTCAGGTAAAATGGGCCAAGCTGGATGAGGCTCAAGATGATTGCACAGGTTTGGCAGAGGTGGTTAGCCCACCCCGCTACTTATTATGAATATCTTGGAACTGTCGGGGGCTGGGGGGCCCTCGATCGGTTCTTACGCTGACTCATTTAGTTCAGCGAATAAATCCCCAGCTGGTGTTTCTGGTAGAGACACGAGTGTCTGTTGGAAAGATGGAACGTATTGCTCGTAAGTTAGGATTTGCTGGATGCCTTGCTACTGGGTGTTTGGAAGGCAATGTTGGCTTGGCTCTTTTGTGGAGAGGAGGGGCTTCTGTGCATCTTTTAAGCTTCTCCCAAAACCATATTAATGGGCAAGTGGAATGTGAGGGGTTGGATCACCAATGGCGTATTACTGGGTTTTATGGAAATCCAGTCCAATCTCAGAGGTGTCATTCCTGGAGTTTGTTGCGTCATTTGAAGGGTTGCTCTGATTTACCTTGGTTGGTTTTAGGAGATTTCAATGAGATTCTAGATTCTTCTGAAAAATTGGGGGTCGAGCTCGGGGTGTTCATGCTATGAGGGATTTTCAGTCTTGTTTAGAAGCTTGTTGTCTGGAGGATATAGGTTATATGGGAGGGAAATATACTTGGTGCAATAATCATAGAGAGGGTGCGATTTTTGAACGTTTAGATCGTGCTGTTGTGGATGGAAATTGGAGGTCTTTATTCCCAAGTGCAATTGTTAATCATGATGTTACTACTGTCTCTGACCACATTCCGATTGTGGTGGACTGTTTGCCTAATGCTGTGGGAGGTCGTACTAATAAGAGATTTCGTTTTGAGGAAATGTGTACTGGTCATGAGGGGTTGGAAGTGGTAGTCAAACAAGGTTGGGAAGGGGGGAGAGGCGATGTTGTTTGCAAGATTGTTGGGTTGTCTTTTGACTTAACGTCTTGGGATAGATTGGTGTTTGGTAGTGTTAACAGAAGGCTCAAGATTAAGCATAGGCGTCTTGGTTGGCTACAACAACAACAGTCTAGTGTGGGATTAGGGAGGAGATTAACTACTTGAAGTCTGAAATTAATGAGTTATTGGGCCGAAAGGAGCTAATGTGGAGACAAAGATCCCGTGCTGAGTGGCTTCAACAAGGTGATCGGAATACAAAATTTTTCCACAGAAAAGCTAGCCAAAGGCATAAAAAGAATCGTATTGAAGGCATTGAAGATGTTTCAAGTGGCTGGATTCAGCAAGAGGGGCATGTGACTGCTATTATTGTTAATTTTTTTGAGACACTTTTCATGTCTGATGACCCTCCCGATTGTGGGCCTGCTCTTATGGGTATTCCTGAAGTGATATCTCAACAAATGAATGAAGCTTTGGTGAGGATTCCAGATGAAGATGAGGTTAAGAAAGCTCTGTTTGAAATGCATCCTACTAAAGCCCCAGGTCCTGACGGCATGCCTCCTTTATTTTTTCAGAAGTATTGGGAGATGGTGAAGCTGGATGTTGTCAATTTGGTGCAAGAGTTTTTTTGGTCTGGACAAATGAAAGAACATGTGAATGTTACTCATATTTGCCTTATCGCCAAAGTACATAATCCAAGGCGGGTTGCTGATTTTCGCCCGATTAGTTTATGTAATGTTTTGTATAAAGTGATCTCAAAGGTTCTAGCTAACAGATTGAAGCCCCTTATGCCTTTGTTAGTTTCATCCTCTCAAAGTGCTTTTGTAAAAGGGCGTCATATTTCGGATAATATTCTGATTGCGTATGAAGTTATGCATTATCTTAAGACTCGTTGTTCTGGGCAGGATTCTTATATCGCCTTAAAATTGGATATGACAAAAGTGTATGATCGGGTGGAATAGGGTTTTTTGTTGTCCGTGATGCGTGCTATGGGCTTTAATGACAGATGGGTTGGATTGATTATGGAATGTGTTCGGACGGTTCATTACTCAGTTATTGTGAATGGTTCGTCTTGTGGCTCTTGGACTCCAAGGAGAGGCTTACGGCAAGGCAATCCCCTCTCACCTTATCTTTTTGTTATTTGTGCTGAAGCATTGTCTAGAATGTTGGTGGTGGCTCACAATAATCAGTTGGTGCATGGGGTGCGAGTTGCGAGGGGGGCACCAAGTATTACACACCTCTTTTTTGCTGATGATAGCCTTTTATTCTATCGAGCAAATGAAGCTGAATGCAGGAGGCTGCTAGAGGTAATTCATGGGTATGAGAAGTTTTCGAGTCAGCTGGTAAATATACAAAAATCCAATGTTTTCTTCAGTAGAAATACTTCCACTCAGGTTGTTGGTGAAATCTTGCGTATCATTGGTGTTTCGGAGGCAAAGTTGCATGATTGTTATTTAGGTTTGCTGGCGATGATTGGTCCATCAAAGAGGGAGGTTTTTTCGTATATCAGAGACCGAATTACTAAGTGCTTGAATGGCTGGAATGAAAAAATGCTTTCTCGAGGTGGAAAGGAAATTATGATTAAGTCTGTCTTACAGGCCATACCTTCCTATGCTATGTCTTGCTTCAAACTTCCAAGATCAATTACTCAATGGATCATGAAGAAGATGGCGGGCTTTTGGTGGGGGCCCACGAAAGGTCATAATAAAATTCATTGGGCTAGTTGGGATCTTTTGACTAAATCGAAGAGAAATGGAGGGTTGGGGTTTAGAGACGTGGAGTGCTTTAATGATGCCTTGTTAGGTAAGAATATTTGGAGAATGTTAAAGTTCCCTAACATGCTTGTTGCTCAGGTCTTCAAGTTGCGTTATTTTCCAAATTGTGATGTTCTTCAAGCTGGACTTGGTACCAACCCTTCTTTCACTTGGAGGAATTTATGGCAAGCAATTGGATTGGTAAAAAGAGGAGTGATGTGGAGAATTGGGAGTGGCCTTGGATTGCAAATTGGGGTGGACCCGTGGCTCCCCACCCCACATAATTTCAAACCTTTCTCTCCTCTGTCTGTTGCGGTTCATGGTGCAAGTGTGGCCTCTTTGATGGTGGACAGACCTCGGCAATGGAATGTAGAGCTAGTGCGTTCTATTTTTTTGCCTTATGAAGCAGACACCATATTATCAATCCCTTTAAATTCGTGAAAGATCGATGGATGTAGTCATGTGGCATTCGGAATCTGGGGGTCATTATTCGGTAAAGAGTGCTTATCATCAAGCTTTGATTTGGAAGCTACAAATTGCCCAACAACCTCTTCCTCATCGGGTGACATGGTGGGTCTCAAATGGCACAAATTGTGGTCAATTCAGGTTCCTTCTAAGATCAAGCATTTGTTATGGTCAATGATAAATAATGCTCTCCCCACAAACTCGAATCTGTGCAAACGCCATGTTTCTAGCTTTGCAGGCTGTTTGGGGTGTGGTGCTACAATGGAAGATGTAGAACATGTGTTTAGGAGGTGCAATTATGCTTCCCAGATCTGGTTACTTCTTTCGTTTGGTCTCTTCATGAAGTTGGGGAGGGGTTTGAACTTGTATGATTGGGTGGAGGCTATACTGAATTCATGTTCATCTTCAGAGTTAATTGGTTCTCTGGTTTGAGAGGAATAGCTTGCTGCATGAGGGGAGACGCACGGGGCAGGATATTTTTATACAAAAAGTGTGCAGATTTTCGACTGACTTTGAGGCTTGCAGTGGTCGGCCTAGGCAAGTTATGCAGCGTAATGAAGGAACCAATAGTGCTTGGTCTGGCCCAGGTCCAGGTATGATCAAATTAAACATTGATGGAGCTGTTTTCTTGGAGAATGATGCTATTGGAGTAGGTGCCATTTTGAGAGACCAGCATGGGAGTCCTTTATTATGCTTTTCTGAGAATGTTGCTGGACGAGTTGATCCCACCTTTGCAAAATTGCTGGCTGTTAATCGAACCCTTACCTGCATTGAAGAGGGGCTACCGTGAGTTTATCCTAGAGCTGGATTCGTCCAATATTGTTCAGGCTTTAGGTTCTGATGACTGGTTGGACTCTCGTATGGGTCATTTTGTGAGCGACACCAAGGCTATTATGGCTAGACTTGGGGTTATCAAGTGTCAACATGTTTGTCGGTCGGGTAATGAGGTTGCCCATACATTAGCAAGAATGGCTAAGTTTAGGCATGCAAGTTCCATCTGGGATGCTTTCTGTCCAATGGAAATTATTCCCCTTGTTAGGAAGGATATTTCCCTCCTGTATAATGTTTCTGGTTCTTAATGAAGTGTTTTTTCTCAAAAAAAAAAAGTGCACCTACTACTGTTATACCATAAAGCAGTTTCTGAAATAAACGTAGACTAATATATATATAATGTATAAAATTTTCAAAATCCAAGGGGCCCGCCTCTTTAGCTCGGTCCCTGTCCACGGTGGATATTTCTTCATATCATAATATTATATTATTATCATTCATGAAAAATATATTATATATATAATTAAATATTAAATATAAGTATATTATCGGTTTGGTCCGGTTAACCTTTTGTTTATCGTCTTCTACACTGGACAGGAGACGTGACAATGTTGGTTATTTTCTGCTCTAAACAGGAGATCTCACAATTCTGGCTATTGAAAACAAGAGTTTTGTTGCATTTGCAGGTGTGTCAGGACTTGCTGTCAACCCAAAGGATTTGATAGGATTGTTGTAGGATTCTGCATCGAATCTTACCTCTGCACCAAACGGACTATGCACAGTTAGAGAACACAAGCTGCTGGCTCGAGGTTTGCCTTCCGGGAAAAGGACATAAATGCGTGGAGTGTCAATCTAGAAAAAAGCATGAAAACAGAAGACTAATCACAGGGGATGTAGATGTGCTTTACAGGCTTAAACTAAAACATAGCCGCGGGGGCTTGTGGAAATGTAATTCTAAGTACTAGTTGGCGCGGAGCTATGCTAAATAAAAAGATAAGTGACCGAAGTCATGCCTAAGAAAGTAATAAAGGATTGAAGATGTTAGGTCTGTGTTGGACGCAGGGTGTTTTGCTTCTTCTTCTTCTTTTTCTTTTATAGTGCGAAGAGATGAGCACTTCTTCTTCAAGGATATGTTGTGGGATATCATGGGAATCGTGGTAAAACCACTCTCTTGTTACTTGCTGCGGCGACTGGGTTAGTGGGCTTCGTAACCGCAACCTTCTCCTGAATATGGGAATGATGGCAACATCTCTTTGGTGGTGCTTCTTCTTTAAGGAGGAAATGGACTCTCTAGGATGTCTTGGTAGCTTCTGCTTTGCAAGTCTCCAGGCTTCATGGTGGAAAACATGGGAATATGGCTCATGGAGATCATCTCGTCACTGCTTCTACACGAAAGATCGTGTAATACTGTGAACTTCTAAGTTGTGTAGGACGAACGTGGGTTGAGTCTTGTGGAGTCGTGCTTTAGCTGGAAACAAGTTTGAGAGAAAACTGGGTTGTTCAGCTAACATAATTCCGTTTCTCCAGGACTCTCTTTGATGTAATCCTGCTAAAATATTGGTAACAATCTAACAAATCACATTTGAAAAGAATCTATATGTTAGGACCAAGACTCCCTGAATAGTAGTCATGGTTGTGTTTCGTGAGGCATTTATTGGGGTGGGCTCGCTAGCGGACCTACTTTCCCAGCCCACCCCACCAAACAGGGGAGTAAGTTGAGCGATACCGCCTACATAAGTTGGGCAGTACTGCCTGCATAAGCTGGCGGTACTGCTAAAAAAAAAAGCTTTAGATAGGTGTTTGTTTTAAAGCGGTTGAAGGTGTTATAGCTTTTTGGGCATGGGATCCACGCCCAAATCCCATGCCCAAAAAGTTGTCCCACGCTAAAAAAGCTAGGCTTTTTTATTTTTTATTTTTTTAGTGGGACCCACCCATTTAAAGTAACTAAAAATCATAGAAAATATTACTTAATGCAGTATTTTAACGTTTCTACATTTATTTTATATTTTTATTAAATAAATATTGTATATTTACATAATATATTTAACTATATTTATATTTAGATTATAAATATATTTACAATATAAATTTTTGTATTAAATATATTGATTAAAAAGAAATACAAAATATATTAATGAATAAATTAAAAGTATTTGTTAATAAATTATCCCTAAATTATATTATACTTAATAAATTAAATTTATAATTAGAAATATTATAATAAAATTTAAAAAATAAATACAAAAGATATTTTAATTATAATTAAAATTAGAAAATACAAACAAAATATATTTTACACAACTTAACCGTTAACAATAGAATCGCTCTACCAAACACCTCACAACTTATTTCACAGCTTTAAACTCAACTTTTTTTTCACAGCGTAACAACTAGTGTTGAAAATCAACAAAACCGCTCTACCAAACACACACCATATGGACATCAAATCTTTAGACAGTCCTGATTTTTGGGAACTAATCCCTGGATTTCAGGCCAGCAACCAATCAGAAATCTGTAAAATGAACATCGGTTAGTAAATAATTCTCCTTGCCTCTGCCATGTGTCACCAGGAGATTGGCCGCTTTTTGTGCATTGTGGGTCCCGCCTTGTCACATGTCATCTGACTTGTAGGATTTATTCTTGGTACAAACACCATGGTTTTAGTAATATGAAGCCGCTGACCGGACCAGTGTGAATCGGTTATTCTTAGTTATCATAACCGTTTGACCTGAAAATGTCAAAAACCGGATCCAAACCAGACCTATCGATCCGATTTCCAGTTTCAGTCCAGGTTCTAGGTTTTGTTCCATAGCCCTAGTACTTAGGCCTAGAAACACGATTAAAGGTGAGAGGGTATGAGTTTTACAACAACGGATCATTGAATGAGATAGTGAACTTGATTGCATTAACTCTTAGTGCAAGCCGGAGATCGTGAGTTCAAATCTCATAGGTGTTTTCATTATCACAATTTACGAAATGGAACCTTGCTCAACTCAACGTGTGCGAATGTCACCATGCGTTATCTTCCCGCACTTGTCAGTTATCCAATGTTCCACGTTACTAAAAAAAAGATAAGAGTTTTGCTTGTAAGGCATTAGGCTAGGTTATGCTAGACAGATGTGGGATTATAGGCGTGACAATAATTAAAGTATTACGATAAAGTCAAGCACAGTTTCGCTTGAGCGAACCTATATTGGATTGAATGTTTGAACCAATTCCCACAAAGTCAAGCGCAGTTTCATGTTGTGTAATATAGACTTATTCAAGGTAGGCGTGAGCCCATGTATTATTAATACCAAATAATTAAGGCATTGTTTGGTATCACTATTGTTTTTCGTATTTTGTTTTGGTTTTCAAAAAAAAGAAAACAAAAATAAAAATAGTGTTTGTTTGTACTTTTGTTTCCCTTTTTATGAAAACATACAACAGGTTTTCAAAATCTTTAAAAACACAAAAAATAAGTTTTCAAAAGTTTTAAAACACCACACACATGACGACCTCCTTTCTCTCTCACATAACATGCGTATCGACCCTTCTCTCATTTTTCTCATTGTTCTCATTTTTCGGGTTGGGTTCAACCCTAGATTCCGGCGTGGGTCTGTCCCAAGCCTGAGTTGGCCGTGGATCTAGGTCAGGTTTTCGGCACAAGTTGATCGCAGGACAGGCTATGTGCCCGGGTCAATTGGATTAGGCCTCGATCCTGGTTGGTCTTTAGGGCAAGGTCAGTCCCGGGTTGGGCTTTCGGGTCTGGTACGTTCCACGACGGTCTTCGAAGTCGGGTGAGGATAAGGGCCCAGGACAGTCTTAGAGGCTAGGTCTGTCCCTGGACAATCTTCTAGGCCAGGTCAGTCCTAGAACGATCATCAGGGCGGGTCACTCTTGGGACGGTTTTCTGGGCCAGGTCTGTCCCAGAGCAGGAGTCAGGGTCGGATCAGTCCCAGGGCGGTCGTTGGGGTCTGGTCTGTCCTGGAACAGTCTTCGGGTTTGGGTTAGTCCCCGGACAGTCGTCAGGGTCTGGTTGGTCCCGCGATAGTCTTCGAGTTCGGATCAATCTCAAGATGGTCTTTGGGGTTGGGTCGGTCTCGGGACGATCTTTGGGGTCTGGTCGGTCTCGGGATGATCATCAGGGTAAGGTTTGTCCCGGGATGGTTGTCGGGGTCTAATCAGTCCAAAAATGGAATTCGAGGTCGGGTTTGTCCCAGGACGATCGTTGGGGTTGATTCTGTCCTAGGACAGTCTTCAGGGCTGGGTCATGGTCAAGGCGGGCTTCGGGGTCAAGTCGATCCCGGGACGGCCTTTGGGGTCAAGTAAGTCTTGGGACAGTCTTCGCATGATGATCTCATCTTGAATCATATTTATGTTTTCATTTCTTTTTTAAATACACAGCCAAACAGGTAGTCAAATTTATGTTTTCATTTTCATTTTCAGTTTTATATTTATGTTATTGTTTTTAATTTTTGTTTTCATAATTTTTAGAAGTGATACCAAACAGGACCTTAACTTTTAGTTATTTTTAATTGAGAAAAATCAAGTATCACATGATTATTATACCAAACTAGTGTTTGGACCCGTGCGATGCACAAATAAAAAAATATTTACAATTTCACGCAAATAATTGTTCATAGAAGAACCAACACAAAGTGAGTTTAGAAAAGTGTATGCATAATTATGTTTACTATTAAAAATTAATTCAGAAATATATTACTAAATAAAGATTGGGTTATGGGTATATAGTATTCTTGAGCACCTAACATAAATTTCAAGAAAAGAAACAAAAAGATATCCAAATATAGTTGCTTAAATAAACAGAGTACTCCATGTGGTTATTTTTAGTTTGTTTCATACAAAATATCATATAATTAATATAGTATTTTTTTTCCGGGGAGAACACAATCTATGTGATCAATAAACACAATCTAATGTAAAAGGTCATGTCCCTATATTAACGTTGTTGTCAATCTCTCCTCCCATTGATGTAAAACAAAACGTTATGTTGAAAGTTCGAATATTTTCAAAATAATGTTTGCTTTTAGCATCCCCTTTGTGCAAAAGATCATTTAATGGTTGCAGATGTTCTTTCTTCAATGGAAGTTGTACTTTTTCTTGCATACGACTTGATGAAAATTTTGGAGTTGTTGACATCCTCCATTTCCCTATTCGCTCTTTGTACTAAAAGAGAGCATCACGGCTTCCGCATCAAATATTTGTTCACCAATGTCCCAATAGTCTACAAGTAATAGAATTAAGGATCTAAGAATCACATATTTTAAAACGAAAGGCTTAACAACTTGTGATAATCTGAATTAACTAAAGATACAACAATATAATAAAAGTAACATTTATTTAATATATAATAATATAAAAAAAATTAAGTGCAAACCTTTGTAATATATCCGATCCAACTGATCATCACCTTCAAAATAATTAAGTGTGAAAATCATTAGAATACAATCACGTTGTTTTGTTTGAGAGCTACTATATATTAAATCAATTAAATGTAACAACTTAACATGTCACTTTTACCTTCAAGATCATGTTCAATACTTATATCTTCTAAGCTCGGATCATTGTCGTTACCTACAATACATGTTATCAAATGCCAAAGATTTCAATATTACGATTGAATATTTAGTTATTAAATTGGAATATAAATACAAACATTATTGAAGTAAATTTTTGGATATGCATATTAAATTGATGAAATCATACCTTCAGCATCACCAACTTCATTGACTTTAGATATATGAACATCATTCAATTCATCTACATACAATTATAAATATATTAACATAAAATTTATTTCATTTTCAAATATAATTTTTGGGAATTTTGTTTACAAAATAAACAAAGTTAATTATGTTATTTTGTCCGGAAGAACTACATATCCATAATTGTCCATAATCTGGTGGCATGAGGAGAAGTGTGGGGGACCATTTTGTATTAAATGATCCCTCACACTTCTCCTTATGCCACCTAGATTATGGACAATTATGGACACATATCATTTTGGTATTTTGTCAATATAAGCGGTCTTTCGAGTTTGTTTTTTAAGAACACCCAATTGTGGATGAATAATTTTCATGTATATAACCTATCAAACTGCATAATCATCTGCGCACTGAATAATATATTATTAATGTTCTTTATTTTCTCTTATGACACGTCTATCTAATCTTAAAGAAATTAGATCAATTTATATATAAAAAAACCTGAAAACTTATTTCATATAAAATAAAAATTGGAGTGATTATCCTAAATGAAACCAGATTATTTAATTGCATACGAAGATCACAAAACAACTGTTGTTTTCAAAGACAACAGTTAAGATTCACTTTTCCAAAAAAATAATAAGGGAATTTTAGCATTTATATAGTGCTAATTTTAAACGAATAACATATATACGCACATATATATAATTTAATTTTTTTTGAAAAAATAATTTACTTTTTTTTCAAAGACAACACTTCTATCACACACACATAGGAGAATTTCTGTATATATATATATATAAGATTCACTTTTTTTCCAACAAAAACACTCATATATATATTATTAAATGCAAAAATTCTTCTATGTAGACCAAAAGTGTCGACTAACTTTGTGGACTTGTTTTTCAACCATAGATGTGGTGGGTCCCATAATAAAGTGTGGCCCTCACTTATGTTGTGCTTTATTACATCCATTGGATTTTGGTCCACACTTTTTGGTCCACATAAGAGAATTTCTGTATTAAATGAGGTATAAAATTCAAGCTGAATTAACATAATAAGAATTAAAAGTAATACGAATCAAATACGATTAAGGATTAAAATTTCATGTTTGAATTTTATTATTTTTATCATGTAGACTTTAAATATATTTTATCAAAATTTAAAATTATTGAATTTAATATAATAATTTTCTTTTTTTTTTGAGGAAAAAAAGGATTAAAACAAGGAGAAATTACATAAGATGAAGACGATCCTGGCTAACCAGGGATTCGACTTCCAGCGGATAGCCATTCTGCCAAATTGATTTCCTACATCGATTCTTAGCCCCTCTAGCTAGAAAGTGAGCTACAGAATTACATGCTCTTGGAATATTGTGGCATTGTGAGACACCTAGCCGAACCATAAGGGACTTAGCTTCCTTCGCAAAGACACCCATTCGAGACCAAACCTTATGTGCTACAGCAATTTGGGTTCTTTAGTGCACTAGAAACTCTATTATTCATGATGGCATTTTAACTGACTTGGACGCTCTTGTGATAAAGGTTCGTAATTTCTCCACTGAATTTCTTTCATGTCAGTCCAATCGGGGTTTTAGCCCTTTGCCAACTCCCTCTCCTTTGCTAACTAGAAGGTGGGTAGCGCCCATTCTGGGCAGTCTCAAGCTTAATATAGATGGTGCCATTTTTAAGGAGGAGGATGAGATTGATGCGGGAGCAATCATGCGAAATGATAAAGGAGAGCCTGTGTTGTGCTTATATGAAAGGATGGCATTGTGAAACACCTAGTCGAACCATAAGGGACTTAGCTTCCTTCACAAAGACATCCATTCGAGACCACATTCGCCATCCAATATTAATATAATAATTTTCAATAACTTATAAATCAAAGCAAAAAAAATGTAAAAAAAATATTTTGAGTAAAGTTATAAAGTGCTAAAAAAATTATGAAATAAAATTTAAATTCAATGATTAAGTGCTATAATTGGTAAGTAAATTAAATTTTAAAATTAATATTATATTTGATTACTTTGCTTATATATCAAAGAAATTAAATTGGACGTAATATATTTAATTCTAATTACAAAGTAGTCATAAGATGTTTGGATATGATTTGAACTCTTCAATATAAATATTTAAAATACTTTACTGACTAATATTTAAAACTTTATTAAGTAATTTGCTAATTTAATTTGAATTTTCTTATTTTAAATTCTAACCATCTATCCTTTATATTTTTTTATTAATTTCATTCAATTTCTAAAATTTAAAAAATGTTTCAAAATTATTAATTTATGATTTATTATTCTAGACTTTTAAAAATAATCTGAATTAAATTTTCAAAAGGTTGCCAAATTTTTTTATAATGATAGAGATAATCATAAAGTTTGTTAAATGTAAAACTTCAAAAAATAATTATAATTATTATTTTGTAAAATTTTCAAAAAATTCATTTTAATCAAAAATTATAATCAAATAGTAATAAATTGATAAAGATAATAAAAAAAATATGATTAAGGATTAAAAGTTTAAATACAATTAGTATATTATTCATCTAAGTGAGCAAAAATAATTATTTATTTTTTATAATTAATTTAGGGTTAATAATAAGCAAATTCTACTATATTCACAGGAGCAATGACATTTTTTTAAAAAAATTGAGTATAATCTGAATTTACTATTTGAGATATTATTTACTGGAGATTTTGATTTGTCCATTGAACTATCACAGATCATACGACCATCTTGATTCAACATAAAAATCAACTTCATATGACAGAGGGTGGGTTGTTTTCTTTGCCTATAAATTATTTTTCAATAATCATAGAGTTTTGTGCCAATCATTAGTACAATGATAAAAATAAGTTCTAGCATAATAAATATGTACTTGTACCTTTATAAGATGTTCTCAGACATTTGTCTGAGGGGTATTTACTCATCTTGACCAGCAAAGGTAGGTTGTGAGAAAAATCTGATCAAAATAGTGAACAAACTACATGCATTTAAATATAATTTTTAAAGAATAAAAGGATAATAAAAACTTAAATATGTGTATGTTAGGATGAAGATGATGAAAATTTTAAATTTGAATGTAGTTATTATTATCATGTAGAGTTTTAAGACATTTTATCATAGTTTGAAATTGTTAAATTTAATATAATAATTTTCAATAACTTATAAATCAACGCTCAAAGAATTTAAAAAATATTTTGAAGACTTACACCAAATACTGAAAATGATTTCTTTATGCATTTATGTTTTCAATAGTTAGTGCTAATTAAATTATTGAATAAAGTTTTAAATTAATTGATTAAGTGCTATAATTCATAACAAAATTATATTTGAAAATTAATATTAGATTAGATTACTTTGCATACATATCAAAGAAATTTATTTGACTTATTATATATATTTCAAATTAAAAAGTGTTTGTGAGTTTTTTGGATATGTTTTGAACTCTTCAGTATCAATATTTAGAACACTTTAGTAACTAATATTTAAAACTTTATCAACTAAATTGCTAATTTAATTTGAATTTCATATTTTAAATTCTAAAAATCTAACATTTATATTTTTTATTAATTTTATTCAATTTATAAAATTAAAATAGAAGGTGGAAAAGTTATTAAATTATGACTTATCATGCTACACTTATCAAAAATTTATCTGAATTTAATTTTCAAAAAAGGTGATAAAATTATTTATAGTGAGAAATAAAGGTTTTTATATGTAGATTTTTCAAAAATGATTGTTACGATTATATTTACAATATTGTGAAATTTTCTAAAATTTCATATTGATTAAAGTCATATTCAAATAGTGATAAATTGATAAGGATAATAACTAAAATTATAGTTAAGGATTAGATTTTCAAATACAATTAGTATCTTTATTAAACTAATACGATTAATCATTAAATAATTACGTGATTATTTACATAGTTATAAAAGATAATTATAGATGATTGTTAGAGGTTTGATAAAACGGTTGCATTTAATTAATTATGAAAAAATCATATTTGTTTACTGTTATGGCCAAACAACTAAGACATGATAAAAGAACTCAAAAAATTCAAATTTCGTCTAAGGTCATCTTAATTTAATATTATCCATTTATGATTTGCATGGAGATAAAGATAGTCATATTAATTTAAATCGTGACCAAAAAATTATTAAATTACTAAATTCTTATTTAAATAGTGAAAAAAGACAATCAAACTATTTATTTAGCTTCTTTGAAACTACCAACAATTTTTAACCAATTAAGAGTGAGTTGGTGGTCTATTCGTTAGCGCTATTAATCTTCTTCATTAACTACTAATATCAAATATTAGCAAATACATATTGATTGATTTTTTAACTTATAAATAAGGTTTCATGTAATAGTTTTAAAATAGAAAAATAGTATTGCATATTCAGCCTTGTAAATTAATTTTCATGCAACTTTATTGCACAACTACAACCTTATCCCTAGAATTATAATTATAGTAGTATTTTTTTTCCACAACCTCGATGAGAGTCAATAAAAAAAGCAATGTCTCTCAATCATTAAAATTATTGTTGTTCTAACTGTTTAAGAAATTAGTTGCATCTAATTGATTTAAAATACAAATAATAAAATTTATTTTAGAGTAAGTCTTACAAATGCTGTGTAGAAATATTAATTTTGTTAATATTTATTGCATTAGGAATTAAAAAAATCATAGAGATTGTCATATTTAAAAACATCAAATAAAAAAATTTGAAAATTAAGTTCAACATTATCAAACCAAACAACTAAATAAACCAAACAACTAAATAATTTTAGTTTCGTAGTCTTCTTTGGGGAGCTATGTGCCATTTGTCTCATCCGAAAATGAATTCTGAAACATTAAGATATATTTATAAATAAGCTTGAAAAATAAATTACATGTAGTGACAATCATTATTTTAATAGTTATGAATAACCTTGTTCATCTCACTAAGTTCTTCAATATCTCATTGAGTTCTTCAATTGTATATTTGAATTTTCCATTGTTGTAACCAACCATAAAATTGGTCATAACGTAACTATAACCTTCAATCAATATATCATTGAACCTTCCAAGTAAAGATGTTTTTATAGAGGGATGAATTCTTCCACCCTATTAAGAATAACCAAATCAAATATAAAAAATGATTATTAATTTGTAATAAAAAAATGGACAAAGAATACCTTTTCATCCATAAGAATTAGGTCAATTGTGTTTGATTGATCATACCTCATAAAGTTTGGAACCCTCCATAACCGTATAATGTAAATCTTCAATTTTCAATCATACCTATCATGGGTAATAGCATCAATATAGTCAAACCTTTGAACCATTCTTAGCATACAATAGATAAGAAATGAAAGAAAATAGAGACAATGAGGAGATGTTTGATGAATATGTCAACCTCGCAATTTATAGACAATATTTTCATATTCAAAATTCAAAAGATAATATTATCGTAATCTTTTAAAATTTAAATTGGAAATTTTATTTAAAATGCAATATTATCTACGCATGAAAAAAAAAATCATCACAAAAAAAACTTCATCAAATTTATCTAACAATTCAACATATTTATGATCTGATTATTCTACATAGATATCAAAGAAATTTTATAAATTTTACTCAGTTGATAATTATTAATAAAAAAAGATTCTCAGTTTGCTCGGCCTATCATATGGCTAAGCAATTGAGATTTGGTGCTAATAATTGCCCAATTGCTCCTTTGAAAAGATATTGGGTTAGGATATGGAGATTGCAGGTTCTCATAAAGTGAGAATGTTCATGTGGAGGGCTTGTAAAAATAGTCTTCCTACTTGCACTAGTCTTCAACGTCGCGGTCAGAATGTGCCTAGCCTATGCGTTATTTGTGGTGTTTATGAGGAATCTACTCATCATGTCTTGGTGAGTTGCTGTATGGCTCGAAGGTGTTGGGAAATTATTGGATGGGATGCTCGGTTGCATAGAGATGGTGGTATTTCTTTTTTTGATCTTTTTCAGATGCTCTGTGATGACCTTGACTCAAAGGAACTGGAGATGTTCTCATATATCTGCTGGAGTTTATGGTATAATAGAAATAAGGTTTTGTGGGATGAAGGTTGCCTTCTGCTGATATGCCAATTATATTCATATAATTGTGCATCCTTTTACATAAAATCTTGTGTTGTTTAAGAGTTATTTTGGATTATATGCTGCTTAAAGAGTGTTATTTGCGCATTTCAGGTGCCGGGGCACGAATGGAAGAAAATCAACTGAATGGATAGGAAAGAGCAAGAATTGGATCCAGAGCGAAAATCCGATCGATTGGCAGTATGGTCCGATCGATCGGGCAATCATGGAGCTGAGCCAGACAGAGGAGAATTCCGATCGATCGGACCTCTGTCCGATCGATCGGTCAGGTTCGCGAGACGCGTCTGAAGATTTGTAAAAGGCCCGAACTTGCCCTAAACCCAATTGGTCCCATTCAAAACGGTACAGACTATTAGAACAAACAACTGGAGGGTTGTGAGGGGTATAAAAGCTTAGATTTTTAGGGTTTGAAGGACTTTTCACTTTTGGAGCAAAAACCAAGGGTTTTAGGAGCTTTCTTGACAGCAGCCATTGACGCAAGCGCAAGGGGTTTAAGGGGTTTTCCTTCTTTTCTTCTTTGATCTTGCATTTAATGTTTGCTGTTTTGGATCTTGTGCTGTATTCCTTAGTTATGAGGAACTAATCCTCTAACTAAGGGTCCTAATGGAACCCTTCTTTAAAGATTGAATGAAATCGGTTTATTGTTCTTGAATCTCCTTTTATGTTGTTGATTTTCTGTGGATATGCTTATTGCTTTCAAATGCTTGATCACCATTTGAATGATTTCTAGCCTAGGTTGAGACCGGAAGGATAAACCTAGGGTTGCAAGAATCCATAGAAAACACAGATTGCATGAACCATAGGAATATAGGTTTATGGCTTATGCAATCATTAATTGATTTCCATTATGCTTAAGGGATTTTTGATATGGAACCGAATGTTAGGAATAACAGGGATTCTATTGAAAATACTTTCAGTGTATCTAGGAATAGAACATTGGATAGTTTGGGAAATCGATTGTCAACAACTAAATTGAGAAGTGAGAATTAATGAACCAATGGAGTTTAGTTGGGTAAGAAGTGGTGGAGTTAGGAGCCTTAGTGTTTACTTTGCTTGAAAATAAAATTTTTGGTTTGTTGCTTTGTTAATCACTCAATTTGTCATTTACTTAGTACCCTTTTAAATTACTTGTTTAGCATTAGGTAAAACCCAATCAACAATTCGCTTTGCCATTTTAGTGTGTTAATTGCTTATATTGTCATTGAATTGAAATTGCCAAAACATCCTCGTGGGAACGATACTCTATTCACTCTTTATTACTTGTGCGACTTGTCCGCTTGCGAATAATTCACATCGTCTGCCTTCTAACCTTTTGAACCGAGTGGGAAAATTAGGGAGGAGTTTGACCATCTAACTTCCAATCCTGGACTGCAAGTGAGACTACTTCAAAGTGTTTGGAGACCACCTATTTCGGGGATGATTAAGCTTAGTTGTGATGCAGCAGTAGGTGGATTAAAGGTGGGATTTGGGGTGGTGTTGCGTGATGACTTTGGAGATGTACTTGGGTCCGGCTTCTTTGGAAGACATGCTGGTTTAGGTGTATTTCAATGCAGAGGCTGGAGCTATCTTGTTCGGCCTTGAATTTGCTCTCTCTATTGGATTATTCTCAGTTATTGTGGAAAGTGATTCTTTACAAGTGATCTCCGAACTGAATGCACATGATGTAACGACCCGTCTTCGAGGGGGTTCACAGAATTATCCATATAT
This sequence comes from Tripterygium wilfordii, assembly GCF_013401445.1. NCBI lineage: Eukaryota > Viridiplantae > Streptophyta > Magnoliopsida > Celastrales > Celastraceae > Tripterygium > Tripterygium wilfordii. The sequence continues at coordinate 8,887,822 of NC_052248.1, forward strand.
CCTCAACCATAACTACACCATGCAAGATAATCTAAAAATTCATTTATTGATTCCAAAGTAAAGTCCAACTCCTAAAGAACAATATTAAAGACATAATCAAATAAGTCTTTACAAACTAAACATGCGGAAGTCTTGACAATTAAACCCTACTCTACCCATAAACCCCATCCGTATCCATGGGAAACCGCTCACGCCTCGGGATGCTGGCCGCCATCCGCATTCTCACCTGAAAGGAAAAAAAAAATAGAGGTTGAGCTAAATAGCCCAGTAGGGGTATAATAACCGATAAGGACTCGCATATCCATGATGCGGATACCGAGAGAGCAAATCACAATGACAATCAACTCGAGAGAGTAATGCAAGAATAGGCAGGAACAACATGAACATGCTCACGCCACCATCACCACCCATATGAATGTGTAAGTATACAAATGAATAAACACTAACACACATCTCATTCCAATGCGCATAGCACCACAAATATTCACATTCAACCAATATCACACAACAGTTCAGGTTCCTCCACGGAGGTCATGGTGCTCAAATACCCCGTACTATCATATGGGTAATAGAATAGGAAATAAATTCCAAACAACGATGCCCCGTACAATCAAATGGGCAACAAATAAGGGGATAAATCCCAACAGTGATCCGATACCCTATACTATCAAATGGGTATTATATTTATAAGGGATAAATCCCAAACAGTGATTACGTTTCACACACATCCAATCAACAACCCAGTCCATCCATGCATACAATCAACCATATATATCATGATACATGTATATGACGATTCAATGAATAATATAATCAAGTAATAATCCAATGAAGCGAATTTAACGCATATGACACATATCATGGAATCAAAACTCCCAACATCACAAACAAGCTCTAGACGAATCAATCGGAGACAACAAAATGGTAATAATTCCCAATGTAAATGACATTAAGGAATTTAACAAGCAAGCATATAACAAGGGGAATAATATCTTAGAACTTATAGTGAGTCGAAATATCGGGTATTTAGAAGCCAAAGAGAATCAGAACCCCTACCTTGATAGCAGTGCAAATAAAGCTAAATGTCTACTGCGTCTCCTCAACCTCCTAAAAAAAATATCGTCGTATAGCAGTCATTAAATAATCCAAACAAATTCTGATTATTTGAATATTTTTCCAGGTTTTAACTAGTCAAAACTACTGGTCAACCTTAATAAACATGGTCCAACTCAAAATCTGGTCAAAGGACCTTTATGTAGCTGATGAGCTATAAGAGCTGAATATCCATATTCCTTTACACACTTTAATGGCCAAGAGGCCAAATGACCCCACTTCATCTAATGGCCCACGTGGGCCTTGGCATGCATGTGACGACACGTGGGCCAAGGAATATTACCCAGCTCAGGTCCATGTTCTATATGCATGAAAGATCCAAGTCTTTTCCACACCAATAGTGAGTCACGACTCACCTGCAACTTGTGGTGACTCAGTAACTTCTCCAGCCACTTCAGTGGCTTGGATCTAACATGACCGTACGGCCATCTTCAAGGGAACTAGAGTTCCACCGTGGTCGGCATCACAGTGGTGACTCCCAGTCATCCCATGATAAAGATCTCCTTACAACCAAAGCCCAACCGACACCCACCTAATGGGCCGGCTGTGGCCAGAGTCTCCAGGGAGCCCAGGCCCTAAGCCCAAGCCCAATGCCCTGAAAACTCTGGTTGCAAGGGGAGGCCCAACCTCCCCCTTATATTCTGCACGTCGCTCCCACATCTGGGCGATGTGGGACGCGCACGTAACATACCCCCGCTCTTACAAGGCCAACGCCCACGTTGGCCCACGCTGTCCCTAAGACAGGTCGCCCCTTCCGCGAACGCAGCCCCGCCCGGCCCATACCGGGACAGAGGAGCACGTACGCATCCCACAGCCGCCCAGCTGGGTGGCTCCGATACCAAATGATAAAGATCTCCTTACAACCAAAGCCCAACCGACACCCACCTAATGGGCCGGCTGTGGCCAGAGTCTCCAGGGAGCCCAGGCCCTAAGCCCAAGCCCAATGCCCTGAAAACTCTGGTTGCAAGGGGAGGCCCAACCTCCCCCTTATATTCTGCACGTCGCTCCCACATCTGGGCGATGTGGGACGCGCACGTAACATCCCAATTCGTCATAGATACTACTTCATAAATTTTCAAGATGAGTTGCTCACCTGTTAGGTCCCGATCAAAACAGCCCAACGATGTAATTTACGGTTTCAATTTGCCTCCCCTAACACACTGTCAATCATATTTACCCAGATCAAGAATCAACAGACAATAATCAATCCATGTTGAACCAAATCATCCACCGAATCAACACATGAGTAGTATTAGAGTTCGTTTACTCACCAGTAAAATTTTCCCTACAATTTCTTTAATCCTCGGCTCAATCCACCAGATTTCAAACACCTTGACTTGTATCGTCTCCTTCGGCAAAGATCTCCGGCGGCTGTGGGTGAACAAGGTTCTGTTCTTCTTGAGAGGCTGTAATTATACGTATTTAGGTTTTTCTACAATGAACAGTCTATTGGGATATATATATACTGTATGCTAGGTATTTATATTTTCTAAAATTCAATTTTTTGACCCCTTCACTTTTCTCTAAATTAAATCCTTAACCCAATTATTTTATTGAATTTTGTATATATCACTTTCAAAAATTTGGGGTTTTAGGCCATCCACAGCAGATACTCTTAACAGATTCTCTAAATTAACAATAAAAGTACACTTTTCACATATTTACAGTTTCTCTAAACAGTATCACCACGCAGCAGATACTCTAAACCATACTCTAAATTATTTAAATATTCATTTCTACAATCAATTTTTATTAATTTAAACTCAATTTATTTTACAATTATCATAACTTGTAATACTACCATATTTAAATAATGAATTAATTAACATTAATTAGTAGAGACAAACACCCATATTGAAGGCTACATTTTTTATATATCAGACAACACTACCATATTGACATATTTTAATAAGCCCAGAAACCTGGCCCATCTAATTAATAAGCTCAGAAAACCCCAGATTATTGTTTTCTATCTTCGTCTCCCTTCTATGCCGCATCCATACCCGACTCTGCCTTTGCTATTCGCCGATGACGGGCGTCGGCCGTATTTGGTCATGTTCAGGATCGAGAAACAAAAAATGAACTGATTATTTTGATTAAAATAATCATCCAGTATGCTACAGTGAAACTGTGGTTCCACAGTTTCACTGTAGCACTCTGCAGTTTTACAGTTTCATATCCAGTACCTGCTGGATGCTACTTTTTTGTCAAAATTTTTACTGTTTACTCTAAATTTACAATAGAGTATCACTTTGCAATATTTGCTAGGGATGCTCTTACACATGACCCCTCACTTCACATTTGTTGTAATGTTATTTTGGATATTTTAGTTTATTCTCGCCAGTTTCATTCATGTTCTTTTAGACATGTACGGAGGTTGGCCAATATGGTGGCCCATGACTTAGCCAAACTCGGAAAATCTGCTTCTGAGGATGGTTTGTTTCTAGAGGAATGTCCTCTTTCTATTCTTCCATTTGTAACTGCAGACAAGGATTATTGTTAATGGAATATCGTTTTTCTTCTAAAAAAAAAATTATCTATATCATTAAATCGAAAACATAAATGGACTTTAAGAACCCCAAGTACAATGCCAAGTTAAAATCTGATAAACCCTTGTACAAAAACTTGCAAGTAGAGTATAAATACGAATTTATTGATATTGATAAAACCAATGCCAAAAAAAAAAGCAAGGAGAAAGGTGATCGTAATTTACCTTTTTTTAATATATTATCGTATTCTTACTAAATTCAATAAATATAATAAACATAATTGAGTAACTTATATATAATCGTAAAAATACATATATTCAACAAAATTTTTGTAGAGACTACTGACATCAACTTTAAATTTCTAGTTGGAAATTGAAGTTGATGATAATAAAAAATTGACTAGAGTGTGGCATCCTATGTTTGTTCTGAAACACCTTTTTGAATATTAAATTATTTGTAGTATTACATAGTCGTTATTCATCATTAACAATCAATATCTTCAGCTCATTCATACTTTTTACCCTAGAGACTTCAACATATAGTGACCATGACTGAAAATTAGCCTTGACAAATACAAACTCATATGAGAAAGTAATTGTCCTTTACTTTTGTTTATTTTCATTGAAAACAAATAGTTAAGGTATATTGTCTTCGTTGAAATTTAAATAATAACTGAGAATCTGATTGATGTCTGATCATTCGAGTAATAAATACCTTGTAACCCATCTTACTCTTTGAAGTAACCTTAGCTTCTATAATGTATTTTTTCAATTGTGTTATTATCAATATGGTTCTATTTCATAAACTAAATTCTGATCAATAATTCTAAGCAGCATGCCTGAAACACCAATCTTCAATTTGAATTAATGGTTTGAAAGACCAAAAGATGTAATTCTATGTATTTGCCTGCGCTTCGCACAACATTAAATTAATTGTCCGGTTTAAATTAATTAATTAATTGTCCGGCTTAAATTAATTAATTTTGTAGTTCGTATCGGGGATTCTTTCAATAGGATTATATAATTAACATTGATCATATTAATATAATATCACGTTTTGACTGAGAGATCAAATCAAATTTGTATCATAGAGCTTAGTGGAGCATTCCAAAGAGTTTATTAATAAGTTAGGAAAATCTATTGGGGCAACCAAAATCTTTCTTACTTGTTGAAATATATTTTAAAAAATAACTTAAGCAATATTTTTGTCCTTGATGGCTCCTCTTTGACGACTCCCCTTCATATCCTTCCTTGGCTTTGGCTGTCTTTTTTGGTGAGCTTGTGAAATCGAAGTCTGAAAGGAACGCACATAGAAGGGCAATGATTAAAATTTTACATTTAAATCATTTATTCAATTATGAAGTACCACAATAACAAATCAAAGGATGCTAAACCAATACCAAACATATCAAAAAAAATTCCAAGCATTTTCGGCAGTTGAAATTGAAGTAGACATCACCATTCATTAAAAAAATATGGGATGTAAGAAAATTTATATATGACATATAACAAAAATAATATACAAACCACTATCGATGAACCCAACTGATTGCATAGTCGATAAATGGGTCTGCATACCACTATCGATGTATAATAACTCACCAGACAACAAAAAAATCCTTCAATTAAAACTGCATAACCGGATCCATATTGTTTCTCTGCAATATTGTTTCTTATCCGCATAGTGTTTCTCAGCAAAAGGATGATGCACAGTAATAAGCTTCAGACATGAACTCAAGCAATCAAAAGGCGAAGCTCATATTCAAATTCAGAAGGTTGATTAATTCCAGTAATAGTAGTAATTATCACAACCAAACCACGCAAAATATTAGACATTTATTTAAGTTATACATTATATGCGCGTGTGCGTGTGCGTGTGTGTATATATTACAATTACCTGTGTTTTAATATTAATCATGGATCCTGAAGAAATCTTGGTACCAAGATAGTGATATGTCACCAACGTGATATGCTGCAAGAGTGGTGCCACAATCACTTTCCTGATTTGTGGCTATCAATATATTCAATTCAATGTGTAATTACCGTGTAATATTCATCATTTATATGTGTGTATATTTAGTCAATCTCTAGGATTAGTTTCCTTAGTTAAACTCTTGTAACTCACGTACATATAGAAGTGTAATATTGAGAATCAAGACATCACAATTTCATTCATTCTCTCTGTCTCTTTATGGTATCGGAGCCCTAGACTCCACTCTCATTTAATCTTCCAATCTTCATCTCCGGCCATGGCTGAATCAAATACAGTCACGGTTATGACCAATGGCACAAACTCCTCTTCATCTTCTTCTTCACCGGTCGTCTCAATCAACACAAACTTCATCATCTCTCAAAAACTGTCCAAAGGTGGAAATTATTCAATGTAGAGCTCGCAGATGACGAATCTTCTCCTCGGATATGATCTTATGAAATTCTTAGATGGAACTCATCCATGTCCATCAACCAATGATCCAGAGTACAAAGCTTGGGCTCGACAAGATCGACTACTTCTCTTAGCCATTCAAACGACTATCACAGGACCAGTGGAAACGTTGGTATCTCGATGCAAAAGTGCAAAGGAGGCTTGGTGCAAACTCAAAACCACCTTTGCCAACAAATCCAACACTCGGATGGTTGGTCTTATCAATTCTCTCACTAAAGTCAATCAAGAAGGTAAGAGCATGTCTGAGTATATGCAATCTGTTAAAACCATTATTGACGATCTTGCTATGATTGGACATGACTTAAGTGATGGAGAAATAGTAGTTCACACACTCAATGTATTGACTACTGACTACAAAGAAATTTAAAGCTGCCATACGTGCAAGAGAGTCTCCCATCTCCTTTGAAGAATTGATGGAGAAACTTGTAGACTATGAAACCAATCTCAAGCACTCGGATTCAACAAAAGAAGGACCCTCCATCACTGCTCAATTCTCACAGAAACAGTACAACAAAAAAGGTAGAAACAACTACTCTTAGAGAGGGTCACACTATGTTGGCAATGGTAGCAATCAATTCCAAGAAAACTCATCTGGAAATCGTGGGAACCAGATTCACACTAATGGTTTCTCATCAAACCAATCCAATCCGAATTGGCGGTCCACTTCTAATGGGTATCAAACCAGAGTTGTTTGTCAATTGTGTGACAAACCAGGACATGTCGCTAAAGTACGTCGATCATCCCCTCAACCATTCAATTGGCCGCAGGCCAATCTCACAACTCATGATACTCAGGGCAATCAATCGTGATGGATAGTTGACTCTAGAGCCTCTTATCACATCACTTCCGACTTGCAGAACTTATCAATCCACTCTGAGTATGGTGGTAATGAAGATATCATGGTTGGAGATGGTAATAACGTACCTCTTACTCATATTGGATCTGGTACTCTTAAATCTAGTGATTCCATTTTTAAACTTAATAACGTTTTGTGTGCACCTCACATAAAAAGAATCTTCTTTCTGTCTCACAATTTTGTTCTCAAAATAATACTTCCATTGAATTTTTTCCTACGTTCTTTCTTCTGAAGGATCTAGCTACGGCCTACGGGGGCATACTTGGTGCGAGGCTGGAGTAGAGGAAATGTGTACGAGTAGCCAACCTCAGTGACCAGACCATTCTCTTCACCATAATACACAGCTCACCTGGCAACCATACCAAGTTCCTCCTCTCCAACCCTCACTTGTTGGCATAGTCGCCTTGGTCACCCATCCTCAAAAATTTTTCATCAAGTCATTGCTTCTCATCAACTACCAGTATCTAAGTCTAGCTTTTCTTCTAATTCTTGCAATGCATGCTTGTGTAATAAAAGGCACAAACTTCCATTTGGTGTTTCTTCTTTAAAATGTTCTAGACCTCTGGAAATTCTCTTTGTGGATGTTTGGGTCCTGCCCCTCTTATTTCATTTGATAATTTTTGGTATTATGTTATTTTTGTGAATTATTTTACAAAATGTACTTGGCTTTATCCACTCCAAAGAAAATCTGATGTCACTTCCATATTTGGACGTTTCAAATCCCTTGTTGAAAATTATTTTTCCACAATGATTCAAACAGTATATACAGATGGAAGTGGCGAAGCAACCACCCTCGATCATTTTCTCTCTCGGGTTGGAATTCAACACCTCAAATCTCCTCCTCATACACTTGAACATGTTGGGACAGCTGAGTGTAAACATCGCCATATAGTTGAAACTGCACTTACTATGCTTCATCATGCCTCAATTCCCCTCAAATATTGGTCCCTAGCATTTCAAGCTGCGGTCTATCTCATTAATCGAATGCCATCACCAGTCACACGTAATAAATCTCCTTTTTCCCATCTTTTTAAACAGTCACCAAATTATTTATCATTAAAATCTTTTGGTTGTCTATGCTACCCGTGGTTACGACCTTACACCTCTCACAAACTTGAACCTTGATCTCGTCCGTGTGTGTTCGTAGGCTACTCAATTCCCCATCATGCATATTTATGTCTTGATCCATCCACAAATAAAATCTTCACAGCTAGACATGTTATTTTTGTGGAAACCAAGTTCCCTTTTCACACAAAACCTTTACCTACAGAGTCCTCCTATATGCTACTATCCTTAGACACGTGGTTATCCAAACCACTTCATGAACCCATTCACGTCATTCGTCTCACACCAACATCTACATGAACTCTACCTGTCTCACAAATTACCCAACCTGAATCTGTATCTTCTTCCGTCCCTACTCCTCCGTCAAACAACCAAATTGAATCTCCTTCTCGCAGGTCTGTTTCTCTAAACCAGGACAAGTCTGGCTCAGACTCCTCCTCTCCGTCTCACTCTCAGGATACCTCCAATTCTTCACAGGTAAGTACTTCTTCTCCTATTTCATCTTCTCCTTCTCCCACCATACATCCATCTCACCCTTACAACACCAGATTACGTAATAACATTACCAAACCCAAACGCCCACTTAATCTTCACACCACCACTACCTCTTCCACTGTCGAACCCTCTACCTTCAAACAAGCCCAACAACATCATGTCTGGCGTCAAGCCATGAGTGATGAATATACCGCTCTTCTTTCTAATCAAACATGGACTCTTGTTCCTCGTACTCCCACACAAAATGTTATTGGGTGCAAATGGGTCTACCGGATTAAGAAAAATCCTGATGGATCAATAGCTCGTTACAAAGCTCGTCTAGTGGCTAAAGGGTTTCATCAATGACCGGGCATTGATTTTTCAGAAACCTATAGCCCTGTTGTCAAGCCTGCTACTATTCGATTATTACTTACTCTTGTTGTGACTAACGGTTGGTCCATTCACCAACTCGATGTCAATAACGCTTTCTTGTAGGGCTCTTTATCTGATGTAGTGTTCATGGACCAGCCTCCTGGTTTTACAGATTCCAAATTACCAAATCATGTATGGCCTTCGTCAAGCATCACGTGCTTGGTACCATGAACTTCGTACATTTCTTCTATCTGAAGGGTTCACCAACTCTCATTCGGATACATCACTGTTTATGCTCCATACTGCTACTTCAGTACTTTATCTCTTGGTATATGTTGACGACATCATCATCACTGGTTCCTCCGCCGCTCATGTGACAAACTTCATCACTACTCTTGCTCGTAGATTCTCGCTCAAGGATCTTGGTACACTTTCATATTTTCTTGGGGTTGAAGCTCACTTTACCTCTAGTGGTTTGTTTTTATCTCAGAGAAAATATATTAGAGATCTACTTCATCAGACAAAAATGTCTGATGCCAAGTCTGTCTCTACACCCCTAGCTACAATTGAAGTGCTCAAGCTATTTGATGGTTCCCCACCAGCTGATGCCACCTTGTATCGCCAAACTCTTGGGTCATTGCAATATCTTTCACTTACCAGGCCTGATGTCTCCTTTGCAATCAACAAGTTATCCCAGTTCATGCATTGTCCTTCCACACTCCACTGGTCAGCAGTAAAACGCTTACTTCGCTATTTGGTCGGCACACTTGATCATGGTTTAATGATTCGCAAGCACTCACCTCGGAAACTTCATGCATTTGCTGATGTCGATTGGGCAGGTAACCCAAATGATCGGACATCAACCTCTGCCTATGTAGCTTTTCTTGGTGCCAATCCCATCTCGTGGAGTTCTAAAAAGCAAAAGACTGTAGCTCGTTCTTCGACTGAGGCGGAATATCGGGCAATTGCATCTACTGCAGCTGAGGTTAATTGGGTAATGAATTTACTTCAAGAATTACGAGTACCTACTTCTCAAGTTCTGGTAATCTACTGTGACAATGTAAGTGCTACATATGTCTGCACCAATCCAGTTTTTCATTCCCGTATGAAGCATATTGCAATCGATTTTCATTTCGTTCGGGATCAAGTTGCTTCAGCTCGTCTACGTGTATCTCATGTTCATACATCTGATCAACTAGCTGACTCTCTCACTAAGCCGCTGCCTCGTTCACATTTCCTCAATCATCGCTCCAAGATTGGTGTCCTGAACGGCCAATCAATCTTGCGGGGGCGTGATAAGTCACCAACGTGATATGCGACAAGAGTGGTGCCACAATCACTTTCCTGATTTGTGGCTATCAATATATTCAATTCAATGTGTAATTACCGTGTAATATTCATCATTTATGTGTTTGTATATTTAGTCAATCTCTAGGATTAGTTTCCTTAGTTAAACTCTTGTAACTCACGTAGATATAGAAGTGTAATATTGAGAATCATGACATCACAATTTCACTCATTCTCTCTGTCTCTTTAGATAGAACGGATGTTCAATGTAGCAAAAGTTACCTTTCAAATCTGTCAATGATTTCACCAACCTGGAAAACTTATGTTCATAAGAAAAAAATGGTACATACACTGATTTGGTCAATTTGTCATCTTTATTAAGGCAAGCAATCTCTGTGTTCGATCAACTTCAACATTCAAACCTGCAAAAAAAGGTGAAATTCCTTCATCTCTAGTGTTCCTTCATCCCCATAGGGATCCTTACTGAAATTCCAAAATATATGCCAGAGAACAAACCATATAATTCACATTAAAAAATAATCGCAATTTCTGCATGATTTAAAGGTATTTAAATCAACATAAAAGGTTCTAACATATTCTAGTGTCATTTAATACATATTGCTTATTTAAATCCTTCTATGAAAAATAATCAGATTGATCGATCCAATTAAAAACTTTTAGGATGATTCACCTTATCCTTCCTCAAGAACACCAAATTTAACACTCAATAAGCAATCAGACACAAAGCCAGGCTCCTCCAAAAAAAAAAGAACGTAAATTTTAAAAAGAACCAATTGATCAAATGCCAAGAACCACATAGAAGAGAGGACAAAGAAAATCTCAATCTTAAAGGAGTTGGAAGTCAGGGTCACAGGTATTAGGACTCAAACCTTAAAACTAAGGAAACAACAAATCGTTTAATCCTATCAGAGGCACAAGTTCCAACATTATGAATTTATCATTGTCTCTTTGTCACTCTCAAAATTCGATATCACAATCCAGAAACAATTAACATAGAAGGGCTCATAAATATTATATAAAACGGTATCATCCTACTCAAAAAAAATTATGTAACTTTGAAGTGTTGATTGTCTATGTTTATATATGCTAGTGTTGGTATCACAATATTTTTGAATTAGAAATATTTAAAATAATTGGAGATTTTGGTCATCACAATCTTTTTTGAATGTTTTCAAAATATTTGGAAAAATTATGTAAATTTAGGAGATATCATATGATCCACTACATCTTTGATTTATTGTTAATTTATGTATGAGCTGAAAGATATTTATATTATAACATAAATAGTGATAAAGGATAAAGGATAATTTTAAATGGTTGTTAGAATAAAAATGATAGAAATTCAAAAAAACTTACGGTTATAGCTAAGAACACGTCAAAAATTGTTCTATTATAATGATGATCAAAATATCAAGAAATAGTAAATAAAAATATCTAAAAAATATCTTGGAAGTTTGGGAGGGAAAAAAAGTTTAAGTGTATCCTACTTTTATATATATATATAGATAGATAGATAATATGATTTTTGCTAGCAATTTTTTTTGATTTTTGATTAAAAATTTAAATAGCAAATTTGAGAGGAATGCAAGAAATTCGGTGATTAGATGTTTCCAAAATTTTCTTCTTCTTGACCTATATAGAAAACAGAGAGACAAATGTACGACTTCTTCATTCACAGATCTGGGAATATAAATAGACTATTTGAGAAGTTCAAACCTGAAACAATATGATGAGAATTCCACATTGGAAGATGATGAATTTAGAGTCCAGCTTATAAGGGAGGACAAATATCTTATTGTCAACCTGGATTTTCAATATAGAGTTAGGCCCAAACTTGTGATGCTAAACTGGGGCTCTCATCCCGTGTGATGGGTATTCATCATTGGTGCTTTCATTGAGAGTGCACGCGCATGCGTGCAGGCTCGTGGGCTGGCACTATCGTAGGCGGGTCTGTCCCAGAGTCCATTCCTTTATGGAATTCGGTTAGCAGATAGTGGGTCGTGTCTATTATGGGGGGTATGAAAAGAGAAAAAAGACCGTAAAAAAAGAGAGAAAAAAGATCGTTAAAAAGTAAATGGGAAAACCTTAGATCCACTGGACTTGGCAAGGCTATGTGATCTTGGCTTGCAAGGCTTGGGATGGTAAGTGGGCCATATGTCGAAATGGTATAGTCAGGGCCATGCACGAGGTCGTGCATGCTCCCAAGGGGGGAGGATTGAAGAAAATCACACATCGGAAGATGATGAATTTGGAGTCTAGCTTATAAGGGAGGACAAACCTCCTATTATCAACATGAGTTTTTAATATAGAGTTAGACCCAAACTTGTGATGCTAGACTTGGGCCTCCATCCGATGTGACGAGTATTCATCACAATAATGCAACATTTTTCCGAGAGATTTGACTTTATATGTATAAATCTCAAAGATAGGATATCATAATTGTTAGAAATTTTAAAGCCAAACACACCAACAATATTTGTGGTCTTTGGGTTTACTGGTTCACCATAGATATATCGGACTCGTGAGGCTTTGTTCTTTATGGGCTGTTTCCAATGATACTTAGGCCTAGAAAACACGTTAATGTGAGAGGGTATGAGTTTTATAAAAATGGGTCGTTGACTGAGATTGTGAACATGACCGCGTTAACTCTTAGTGCAAGCAAGAGGCCGTGAGTTCAAATCTCATAGGTGTTTTCATTATCACAATTTACGAGATGGAACCTTGCTCAACTCAGCGTGTGCGAATGTCACTATGGGGGACCTTTTCAGGGCTGGGGACATGTGCAACCCACACCCAAGTATTGTGAGCTTTGGGCTAGGCAAGGTCACGACTTGGGTCTTAGCCGTTGGTCCGTGCTTCTACGACCCATCAACTCTCTTATGTATTTATGTCAGGATAATTTAATATCCTCGCCTTCCTCGCTACTAGAACCCATGACTCATTGAAGTTCGGTGAGTAAGTACCCAACTATGAGGGATTTTTCTAGGCCTGGGACCTGTCAAACCCACACCCAGGTATTGTGCGCTTTGGGCTAGGCAAGGTCGTGACTTGGGCCTTAGTCATTGGTCCATGCCTCTATGGCCCATCAACTCCCTTACACATTTATTTTAGGATAATTTAATATCCTCGCCTTACTCAATGCTAGAACCCATGACTCCTTGAAGTTCGGTGAGTGAGTATCCAACTTACCAACTAGTTTAATGTGGTGGATATTTTTCACCCACTAAGGAAATGTCCGCTCTGGCCACCTATGCACTGGTGAGTCCAGTCCCCTATGGGATAGGCCGGCCAGCAAGTACATAAACCCCAGGGATTTATGTCTATAAAATATCTCGCCTCCGAATTGCTAGAACCCATGATCTCTTGGTGATGGGAGAGTGAGTATCCAACTTCACTAGGCAGACATTCATACATCAGGAGGGAGTATGAAAGGCGAACTGAAAAAATGGATCCGCAGCGAGGAGAAGAGTGTAGACAAGACCGACATTCCTATCATGATGACAACAAGCCCCGAAAGACCCAACACCGAGATGAAAAGCCAACCAGATAGCAGGTACTACAATAAAGGTAAAGTTTTCGTAAGTTGGAGAAAATATTACAAATATTGGCCCAAAGGCCTAAGACTAACTTCGAAACATAAAAGGAAAATAGTAGACTAAGCTATGAAATCAATCGTCCCTGGTATTACTGGATCAGAGGAGTGCTTCGGGAAAGTCTCATCTTGGTGGAACTGTCTGGTCTCATCTTGGCCGATCTTTCCATTCTCATTCGGGTCGACTTGCCCAGCTCCAACCTGCCTAACCTCATGGGTAGGAGAATCCTCAATCTCAAACATGGCTGATGGAGGATCCATGTTGGTAGAAGGAAAAAATCTATCAAGGATCTTCTCTTGATCTCCGTCGATCGAAGGAAAATCGATGCGATCTTGTCACCACACTTGGGAACACCGACATCCAAAAGAGCATCCACTCGACCCATGAGATAGACGATATTCCCCTCGGCTTCTTTGGTTGAAGACTCTGTTTGGCATCGGCCAGCTCGGTCTTGACAACAATAAGATAAGCTTTAAGTTTATCAGAATTTCTAATCATCTTCCTTTGTTGATCCTCTTTGACTTTGGATCTCTCATGGAACTCGTAAAAGGATTGAACGCACTGTAGAGACAAGAGTACGACATTAAAGCCAAAATAAAAGAAAGAAAATAAAGAGAGAATACCAAAAAAAATGGTAGGCACCAAGTCACCTGCATAGCATAATGAGTTGAATGTTCCCTAAGCTCCCATAAGAACTCTTCTCCCAGTAACACATGTCAACAGGAACAGCGATAGTAGCAAAGAGAGCCTACCCAACTGTAATATCCTGACCCGATTATACACTGTTTATGGTATTTTGACACGTTGATCGAGGTGGAGTGAACCTTGGTAATCGTGAATCGGGATTTAGGGAGAATAAAAATTAAATCAAGATAAAACTATGAAAATATTTTTAATAAATGGGGGATTTAAAAAGAAAATTGTTGGCGCAAGAATTACTCGAATCGGATTTAAATTGGATTTATTATAAATTTTTGAAGTTAATTTGAACATTTTAGTTAGGGGTGTTTTCGAAAGATGGGTGTTTTTGAAAGTAAAAATACCACATATATACACCTATCGAAAACATCGGAGCATCTACACAACAGCGGAAATAAGAAGACTTATCTACCCGAGATCAGACTGAGTAAATAAGTAACATATATACAAAAACAAAACCCAAAATCCTCAAAACTTGCTAAAGAAACAGCTCGAGGCTACACACCAGCTCATGCGTCCCGCCGCTGACCAGCATCACCTAAATCCAACTCACCTGAAAGGGAAACAAGAAGAGGGGTGAGCCAAGAAGCTCAGTAGGGCATAGAAAGGGAACACCGATATCCAAAAAAAAATAAATCCAAGAATATGACGCATAATATGCAGCACAATAAATATACAATCATTGGCAATTCAACCAGGTAATATGGTAGCCGATAAGGCTATACAGCACCGTAACCACAAACACTAGTCTCCGGTAATCCATAATCCATAATCCACCCCTGGACCCACCCTAATCCCCGTAGGGTGTCTCCCAGTCCAGGTCCACACCGAAACTATATGCGAGCTAGATTTCCGGAGTTATTCACTACCTGGGTACGATTTTAATTTCGGAGACTCCAATGATAACTATATGCGAGCTAGATTTCCGGAGTTATTCACTACCTAGGTACAATTTTAATTTCGGGGACGAAATTATTTTCTTAAGGGGGGGGAGGATGTAATATCCTGACCCGATTATACACTGTTTATGGTATTTTGACACGTTGATCGAGATGGAGTGAACCTCGGTAATCGTGAATCGGGATTTAGGGAGAATAAAAATTAAATCAAGATAAAACTATGAAAATATTTTTAATAAATGGGGGATTTAAAAAGAAAATTATTGGCGCAAGAATTACTCGAATCGGATTTAAATTGGATTTATTATAAATTTTTGAAGTTAATTTGAACATTTTAGTTAGGGATGTTTTTGAAAGATGGGTGTTTTTGAAAGTAAAATATTGTATAAAAGAAAAATTAAAGAAAATAAAAAAAAATTGCAAAAAAAACCCTCCTCTCACGATTTTCTCTCTCTCTCCTCTTTCTCTCTCTAAAACGGGTTAACCTGCAATTTCATGATTCCGGCGACGGTGACGGTCAAGGCTGGTATCAAAAGAAGCGTACGGACGAGACGAGTGTAACCCAACTTGAATCACGTCGATCGGAGCTCCGGTTTGGGAGAAATCTGAGATTGAAGTTCCGGCCACCGTGAGCTTTCTTTGGTCGATCCGGCCGATTCCGACGACGGTTTGGCTTGATTCAGGTACCTATGAGTTCATTTCATCGAGCTCTTCAATTTGATATAAGATTTGGCAGGTTTGGGTGGCCGGATCGCCGGCGGTGACGTTGAATGGGTTTCGGCCGAGTTGACCGAGTCAGGCCGAGTTGACTCGGTTGACTGATGTATTGACCGGTTCAACCCAGTTGACGCGGTTTAACCCGGTTTGACCCAGTTGACCCTGTTGAACCCGGTTTTGACCCATTTCACCTGGTTTGTCCCGGTTTTGGCCCATTTGACCCGGGTTTGATCCATTTGACCCTAGTTTGACCCGGTTTTGACCCGTTGACCATAGTTGACTGACCGTATTTTAACTGTATTTTCGTATATCTTGTTTTTCGGTGTAGACGGTGATCCCGGTTGAGATTCGAAGCGGGTTGACTTTCGAGGTCAGGGGTTAATCAGGGACGCGTGATTGATATTTGCATCCTGATTTCTAGGTAAGGGTTTTCTATGTATCTTGCGTGTGATTCTAGAGTTCCGGTTTCACGGACTCTTATTATATTATGGATCTGTCGGTTTCCGGGGGTGGAAATACGATCTGTTTGTATAATTTATACGTATTCTATGTTGATTATCATTGTTGGTACATCTTTGGGAGTGGGGTGATTGGAGGTGGTTGAGGTACACTGTGGGGCCCATATAGGAGCCCAATATATTGGATTATGATGGATTATACAATAAACTGGGTACGTACCTGTAGACCGTCTGTGGTGAGGTGCATCACAGGGGACGCTCTCTGGTGTAGGCTATGCTATCGGGATATCCGATCCTCATCCAGTTTCGGTGTGGACCTGGACTGGGAGACACCCTACGGGGATTAGGGTGGGTCCAGGGGTGGATTATGGATTATGGATTACCGGAGACAAGTGTCTGTGGTTACGGTGCTGTATAGCCTTATCGGCTACCATATTACTTGGTTGAATTGCCAATGATTGTATATTTATTGTGCTGCATATTATGCGTCATATTCCTGGATTTCTTATTTTTTTTGATATCGGTGTTCCCTTTCTATGCCCTACTGAGCTTCTTGGCTCACCCCTCTTCTTGTTTCCCTTTCAGGTGAGTTGGATTTAGGTGATGCTGGTCAGCGGCGGGACGCATGAGCTTGTGTGTAGCCTCGAGCTGTTTCTTTAGCAAGTTTTGAGGATTTTGGGTTTTGTATTTGTATATATGTTACTTATTTACTCAGTCTGATCTCGGGTAGATAAGTCTTCTTATTTTCGCTGTTGTATAGATACTTCGATGTTTTCGATAGGTGTATATATGTGGTATTCTGGAGAGACTATACCCATGTTATATTTCAGGAGTTATTACTATTTTATATATTGATTTAGGTATATTGGATTAAGGGTTGGTTCGGGGGATGGGGTCCCCTGCCGGTCACGTTCTTGTGGGTTTAGGTACACTTCGATATACCTTAGGAGAGAAGGGTGTGACAGTTTGGTATCGGAGCTGTAGGTTTAGATATTTATGGGGTTAGACTACCTAAGTTATGTCGTTGGCTACACATCATGCGCTTCTCGACTGACCTGGTGAGTTTTTATTTTTGTGTTTCTTGCTTTTAGATTTATGTATACGTGTGTTACATTTTGTAGATATGGTTGACACACGAAATACTCGGGTGCAAGGACATGGATGAGGTAGGGGACGACATGAGGCGGATGAGCCTTAGGGGGTAGATGAGGCGGGTATGCCTGAGGTGGTTCCATTAGAGCGTGGACGAGGACGGAGAGGTAGAGGTGCGAGACGTGGTAGGGGTGTGAGACGTGGGAGGGGCGGGGGCAGGCGAGGAGCGTATGTAGCTCCAGTAGATGATATTGGGGAGGTACCACTGGTACAACCAGCACCACAGGGGGTAGAGGCAGTAGTGACTACTTCACGGCAGGAGGTCCGTGATGTTACTGAGTTGGTGCGAGCACTTGGGCAGACTGTTACCGGACTTGTGACACAGATTGCCGCTCCAGCCCCAGCTGCATTACAGGCTCCTGCTGAGGTTCCAGCACAGGTTCCTATTTTAGGTGGGTTACAGGAGGGTGCAGGACAGATTATTGAGGCGCAGGTAGCTCCTTTGGCGATTGATACTTCGATCAAGGAGCTAGCTGAGTTACGGAAGACGAACCCTCCGGTTTATGGAGGAGTGATAGATCCAGTGGCAGCAGAGGAGTGGCTTCGCCAGCTACGCAGGAAAATGACTTCCTTGCGGATTCCTGAGGAGAGGAGGGCTTTATTGGCTGCAGAGTTTTTAGAGGGGGATGCTTTTACATGGTGGGAGGTGATGACAATTAGTCGGGGCAGAGAGGGTATGCCATGGGCGGAGTTTGAGACAGTTTTTCTGGCACAGTATGTACCACAGACAGTGCGTGTAGCTAACGCTAAGGAGTTCCTTGAGTTGATTCAGTCCCCGGACATGACAGTGACTCAGTATCAGGCTCGCTTTGAGGAGTTAGGGAGATATGGGGAGGAGTATATTTCCACTGAGGAAAAGAAGATACCGAGATTTCGGAGAGGATTGTCTCCAAAGATTTCACCTCACTTGGCGGCTCAGACTATCACCACCTATCGCGAGTGTATTGATAAGGCACTCGGAGTTGAGAGGACTTTAGTGGAGATTAAGGATTATTGGGAGATTCATAAAAGGAAGCTTGAGAGTTCTACATCTACTACTGGTGAGAGTAGTCAGCGCAGACAGAGGACTGATACCCGTGTGCAGCAGCAGAGTCAGGGACAGAGTTCTCAGAGTCAGAGACAGAGTTATCGGGCACCTAAGCAGGGACAGCAGGGGCAAAGACAGGGTCAGCAGAGGCAGAGATTGGATCAGTAGGGTCAGGATCTGAGACGGGATCAACAGCCCCAGCATTGCTATGCATGTGGTCATGTGGGCCATATGCGTTGGGATTGTCCTATGGCAAACAACCCGTAATGTTTTTAGTGTGGCTTGCCAGGACATACTCGCAGAGATTGCCCACAGGGTGGAGGACCTGCTCCGCCAGCACCTCGAGGTCAGAGAGCTCCAGCTCTAGCTCCAGTTCCCGCACCAGCACCAGCACCAGCACCGATTCCAGCACCGAGAGGTCCTGCAGGACGTGGTAGACCATTAGCTCAGCAGCAACAGCAAGTCCAGAGAGGTGGAGTGTATGCACTCGGGCCTGATGCAGTACCAGCAGAGCGAGATCATTTGGGAGGTAGGTTTCTCTTATTCAGTTCTTGGGTACGTGTTTTGTTTGATACTGGTGCTACGCATTCATTTATTTCTACATCATTTGCTGAGGCATTGGGTTTAGGGATTACAGGAGTGGCGAGGAGATTTATAGTTGATTCGCCCCTAGGATCAGGTACTGTGATTAGTGGTATCTGTAGGGACTGTGTATTTAGTTTTGCAAACCATGAGTTTAGAGCAGATTTGTTTATGATGCCATTTACTGATTTTGATGTTATTCTCGGATTGGATTGGTTGACTGAGTATGAGGCAATTATAGAGTGTGGTGAGAGGAGGATTACACTGACCACACCTTCGGGGAGGGTTAGATTTCGTGGGACGAGACTTCTTCCTTGTCCACATTTTTTAGATAATCCTCAGTACACCGATTGTATTGTAGCGGGTTTGATTACCTCAGAGTCTAGGGAGGAGTCTTTGACTCCTATACCTGTGGTGGAGTACCATATGGATGTTTTTCCTGATGATTTATCGGGGTTGCCACCGCAGAGGGAGATTGACTTTGTGATTGAGTTGTATCCGGGTACAGATCCTATTTCTATACCACCGTACAGGATGGCACCAGCAGAGCTGAAGGAGTTAGACGCTCAGTTGATAGGTTTACAGAAGTTGGGTTTTATCAGACCGAGTACTTCACCTTGGGGAGCACCTGTTCTATTTGTGAAAAAGAAGGATGGTACGATGCGGATGTGTGTGGATTACCGACAGCTGAATCGGGTGACAGTGAAGAATAAATATCCATTGCCGAGGATTAATGATCTGTTTGATCAATTGAGGGGTAGCCACTATTACTCCAAGATTGATCTCAGATCGGGATATCACCAGCTGAGGATCCGGGAGGAGGATATTCCGAAGACAGCTTTCCGCACACGGTTTGGCCATTATGAGTACTTGGTTATGCCATTTGGGCTAACCAATGCACCTGCAGCGTTTATGGATTTGATGCATAGGGTATTCAGGCCATATCTGGATCAGTTTGTGATTGTGTTCATTGATGACATATTGATTTATTCAGCCACTGAGGAGGAGCATGTTAGACATTTGGGGATTGTGTTGCGGATGCTCAGGGAGCATAGATTATATGCCAAGCTGAGCAAATGTGAATTTTGGATGACTCAGGTGAAATTTTTAGGGCATGTGATATCCCAGGAGGGGATAGCAGTGGATCCAGCTAAGGTGGAGGCAGTGATAGCTTGGAGGAGACCGAAGAATGTAGGAGAAATTCGTAGTTTCTTAGGGTTAGCAGGGTACTATCGGCGTTTTATCAAGGGGTTCTCGCTGCTTGCAGCGCCGATGACGCAGTTGACCCGAAAGGATACTCCGTTTGTCTGGTCAGACGAATGTGAGCAAGCTTTTCTGGAGTTAAAGACTCGACTTACATCTCCACCAGTGTTGGTGATACTAGACAGAGATATTGGTTATCAGGTATATTGTGATGCTTCAGGAGTTGGATTGGGTTGTGTGCTGATGCAACAGGACAGAGTGGTTGAGTATGCTTCACGTCTACTGAAGCAGCATGAGAGGAATTATCCGGTGCATGATTTGGAGTTAGCTGCTGTTGTGTTCACATTAAAGCAGTGGAGATATTATCTTTATGGAGAGAGATTCGAGGTATTCTCAGATCATAGGAGTCTCCGGTATTTGTTTACTCAGAGAGATCTGAACCAGAGACAGCGTAGATGGATGGAGTACCTTGAGGACTTTGATTTTACTTTACAGTATCATCCAGGCAAGGCCAATGTGGTGGCTGATGCCTTGAGTAGGAGATTGGTTGTAGCTCGGTTAGCTATCCGTGAATTTGAGTTAGTGGATACGCTTAGTCAGTATCGACTGGATATGGAGGAGCGTGGAGACTCATTGAGTTTACGGAGTTTGATTGCTCGTCCGACACTTGTACAGCAGGTGTTGGATGCACAGTTGGGGGATACACTATTTGATGACGTTGAGGATATTGAGGGATGGGTCAGAGGTACCGATGGTGGAGTTAGATTTCGGGGCCGGTTAGTGGTCCCAGAGGATACCGAGTTACGGGAGGAGATACTTCGGGAGGCACACCAATCACAGTTTGTGATGCATCCTGGTGCTACTAAGATGTATCGAGATTTACGGAGACAGTATTGGTGGAGTGGCATGAAGAGAGATGTTGCACAGACCGTGACTCGATGTCTTACCTGTCAGCAAGTAAAGGCAGAGCATCGACGACCCGCAGGATTGTTACAGTCGCTTCCATTACCTGAGTGGAAGTGGGAGCATCTTACTATGGATTTTGTGATGGGTTTACCTATGACTCCACGGAGGCATGATGCGGTTTGGGTGGTTGTTGCTCGGTTGACAAAGACAGCTCATTTTATGCCTATTCGACAGATAGATTCGATAGAGTCGTTGACCAGGTTGTATGTACGAGAGATAGTCTGACTGCATGGCGTACCATTGAGTATTGTGTCTGATCGGGATCCCAGATTTACTTCACGGTTTTGGGGCAGTTTTCAGGATGTTCTAGGAACGAAATTGAACTTCGGTACAGCTTTTCATCCTCAGACTGATGGGCAGAGTGAGCGTATCATTCAGATTCTGGAGGATATGCTTCGGACTTGTGTGGTAGACTTCCGAGGAGATTGGGAGACTCATATTCCTCTGGTGGAGTTTGTGTATAATAATAGCTACCAGAGCAGTATACAGATGGCACCATATGAGGCATTATATGGGAGACCTTGTAGATCACCATTATGCTGGTCAGAGGTTGGGTCCAGAGATGGTGCAGCAGACTACTGAGGTAGTGACAGTGATCCGGCGGCGACTTCTGACAGCTCAGTCACGTCAGAAGAGTTACGAGGATAGGAGACGTAGACCTCTAGAGTTTCAGGTGGGGGATCACGTGTTTCTGAGGGTTAGTCCGAAGCGAGGGGTACAGAGATTTGGGAGAGCGGGGAAGTTAGCTCCGAGGTTTATAGGACCATTTGAGATTTTGGAGAGAGTGGGGACAGTAGCTTATCGATTAGCTTTACCCGCACAGTTGTCAGGGGTACATGGTGTGTTTCATGTGTCTATGTTACGGAGATACCATAGGGACCCTTCTCATATATTAGATTGGTCTACCTTGGAGATTGGTGAGGACGCTACTTTTGAGACACGTCCTATTAGGATTGCGGATAAACAGGAGAGGCAGCTACGATCGAAGACCATACCCTTAGTCAAGGTGATATGGCAGCACTATGGTGCTGAGGAGGCGACCTGGGAGTTGGAGTCTGACATGCGAGCTAGATTTCCGGAGTTATTCACTACCTAGGTACGATTTTAATTTCGGGGACGAAATTATTTTCTTAAGGGGGGGAGGATGTAATATCCTGACCCGATTATACACTGTTTATGGTATTTTGACACGTTGATCGAGGTGGAGTGAACCTCGGTAATCGTGAATCGGGATTTAGGGAGAATAAAAATTAAATCAAGATAAAACTATGAAAATATTTTTAATAAATGGGGGATTTAAAAAGAAAATTATTAGCGCAAGAATTACTCGAATCGGATTTAAATTGGATTTATTATAAATTTTTGAAGTTAATTTGAACATTTTAGTTAGGGGTGTTTTTGAAAGATGGGTGTTTTTGAAAGTAAAATATTGTATAAAAGAAAAATTAAAGATAATAAAAATAAAATAAAAAAATTGCTAAAAAACCCTCTTCTCTCACGATTTTCTCTCTCTCCTCTTTCTCTCTCTAAAACGGGTTAACCTGCAATTTCATGATTCCGGCGACGGTGACTGTCAAGGCTGGTATCAAAAGAAGCGTACGGACGAGACGAGTGTAACCCAACTTGAATCACGTCGATCGGAGCTCCGGTTTGGGAGAAATCTGAGATTGAAGTTCCGGCCGCCGTGAACTTTCTTTGGTCGATCCGGCCGATTCCGGCGACGGTTTGGCTTGATTCAGGTACCTATGAGTTCATTTCATCGAGCTCTTCAATTTGATATAAGATTTGGCAGGTTTGGGTGGCCGGATCGCCGGCGGTGACGTTGAATGGGTTTCTGCCGAGTTGACCGAGTCAGGCCGAGTTGACTCGGTTGACTGATGTGTTGACCGGTTCAACCCAGTTGACCCGGTTTAACCCGGTTTGACCCAGTTGACCCGGTTTAACCCGGTTTTGGCCCATTTGACCCAGTTTGACCCGGTTTTGATCCATTTCACCTAGTTTGACCCGGTTTTGACCCGTTGACCCTGTTTTGATCCATTTCACCTAGTTTGACCCGGTTTTGACCGTTGACCATAGTTGACCGACCGTATTTTAACTGTATTTTCGTATATCTTGTTTTTCGGTGTAGACGGTGATCCCGGTTGAGATTCGAAGCGGGTTGACTTTCGAGGTCAGGGGTTAATCAGGGACGCGTGATTGATATTTGCATCCTGATTTCCAGGTAGGGGTTTTCTATGTATCTTGCGTGTGATTCTAGAGTTCCTGTTTCACGTACTCTTATTATACTATGGATCTGTCAGTTTTCGGGGGTGGAAATACGATCTGTTTGTATAATTTATACGTATTCTATGTTGATTATCATTGTTGGTACGTCTTTGGGAGTGGGGTGATTGGAGGTGGTTGAGGTACACTGTGGGGCCCATATAGGAGCCCAATATATTGGATTATGATGGATTATACAATAAACTGGGTACGTACCTGTAGACCGTCCGTGGTGAGGTGCATCACAGGGGACGCTCTCTGGTGTAGGCTATGCTATCGGGATATCCGATCCTCATCCAGTTTCGGTGTGGACCTGCACTGGGAGACACCCTACGGGGATTAGGGTGGGTCCAGGGGTGGATTATGGATTATGGATTACCGGAGACTAGTGTCTGTGGTTACGGTGCTGTATAGCCTTATCGGCTACCATATTACTTGGTTGAATTGCCAATGATTGTATATTTATTGTGCTGCATATTATGCGTCATATTCCTGGATTTCTTATTTTTTTTGATATCGGTGTTCCCTTTCTATGCCCTACTGAGCTTCTTGGCTCACCCCTCTTCTTGTTTCCCTTTCAGGTGAGTTGGATTTAGGTGATGCTGGTCAGCGACGGGACGCATGAGCTGGTGTGTAGCCTCGAGCTATTTCTTTAGCAAGTTTTGAGGATTTTGGGTTTTGTATTTGTATATATGTTACTTATTTACTCAGTCTGATCTCGGGTAGATAAGTCTTCTTATTTTCGCTGTTGTATAGATACTCCGATGTTTTCGATAGGTGTATATATGTGGTATTCAGGAGAGACTATGCCCATGTTATATTTCAGGAGTTATTACTATTTTATATATTTTATATATTGATTTAGGTATATTGGATTAAGGGTTGGTTCGGGGGATGGGATCCCCTGCCGGTCACGTTCTTGTGGGTTTAGGTACACTTTGGTATACCTTAGGAGAGAAGGGCGTGACACCAACTCCCTCTTCCTTCATGGAATAGTCCCTAGGGATCAGTTGACCGTCAATAATAGGAGTGAACACTAATTCACTCGGTCCAGTAGGGACAAGAGATGACCAAATCTGGATAGCAGTCTAGACCTACATAGCGGCCGACCTAGATGCAGGTCGAATTGGAGATGGTTGTTCATATGTAGCGAACAACCCTAAGTAGGCTGATCAGCCCCTAGGGATCATTTGATCATCAATTGTAGGAGTGAACACTAATTTACTAGGTCTAGTAGGGACAGGATATTACCAAACCTGGATAGCAGTCTGGACCTACATGGCAGCTGACCTAGATGTAGGTCGAATTGGAGATGGTCGTTCGTGTGTAACGGACGACCCGTAAGCAGACTAATCTTCGTAGTGACCGACCTTGGTAATTGGACCAATTTGAACGATAGTCGGACTTGTGCGAGTCGATATTTATGGCTAGAAGACCTCAGGTGGTAGTCAGACTTATGCGGTCCAATGCTGGCGGACCTCGAGTGGCAGCAGAACTTGTGTGGACGGACCCCGGGTGGCGATAGGACCTGAACAGGCCAAACTGTTTGGCACCGATCTGGGTGTGGGTAAACCCAGATTTCTTGCTCGAACTCGTGGGATGAACTAGGCAGCTAGACAACTAATGAGATGGTAGACCTGGTGAGGTGAGGATGCGAGCTAGCACGATGAAAGTAATGTAACCCATGCCAAACAAGGATCTTGAACCAAACAAAACCCAATTTGGGCAAATCTGAATGAGCCTTTGGGGGACAAATGTGGGAGAATATTTCAAAATAGCCATGTGGCGTAAGCCTATTGGTCACCGCAATAGGTTGACCAAGTCATTAACAATAAGTCCATGATTTTCAGGATTAATCCATCATTAAATCAGGTAACTGATCTACTAACATCTGTACAAATACTCCCAATGAGTTGTACCAGAATTAAACTCCTCCACTACATAAAGAAGGGTTAGACCTCAAGGTAAAGTTTAAGCTCTATTTTTGTGATTATTTTGACTGGTGATTATCTTGAAGACTGATTTGAGCGTCGAAGTGTCCTCTGTCATCCAACGACCATCGGGTTCACTGACCACTATTTTTTTTGGGATAAGGACAACCAGATCACAGAGAAGCTTTAGGCTGACCACTCTCTCACCATCCAAGGAGGAGTTCGCCAACGTGGTGTTCATCTTTTGTTCACTACAGCCATCATGCGTTATCTTCCCACAATGGACCTCGACCCAGGTCTCAATTGATCCATGGGGATTGCAAGGTCTTCCATATTGCCTAGATTTTAGCAATCTGTTATCCAATGGGTAACTGGGTGGGTTCCACGTTACTAAGAAAAAGATACGAGTTTTGCTTGTAAGGCACTAGGGTAGCTTGTGCTAGATTGATGTGGGATTATAGGCGTGACAATAATTAATTTATTGTGATAAACACGTCTTCATTAACCCTTTAGAGAGGTTGAATGACTATTTTGAATAATGAGAGATAACTATAATCAATTAAATTGTGATAAGCATCCATCCCTACATCAAAGTCTATGGTGGTTGTACTAAAAAAATCTCTACAGTGGCTGAATTGGCTTATGCGCGCATGGAAATACTAATTATGTATAAGCATTATTGGTTTTTATTGATATATTGTCAAGATTATCTAATTGGATGCATGCGGTCATTTTTTAATATTCTTTCATAACTTCATATGAGACTTATAGTAGTTGTCATTAATTAACTTAATATTGAATGCATCAGGTCATTTTTTAATATTGTTTTTTAAAAGGTCAAATAGACCCCATTGTATTCATATACCCAATAAATTGAGTAATTTACTCATAAACACTTGAGTCACCATAAAGATGAAGTACAATAAAGATAAACGAGAAAACACAAATACTAAAACAAGAAAAATAGGAAAACACATAAAACTAAAACCGGTTGTCAGCGGACACCCCTGAACGACACCCAGTTACACGGAAGTCATGGGAATAAAAAAATTTCATATATGTGTGCATATATGTTTTTCCATTAATTTTTTATTTTTAATATCAAGTTGTTGATTTCATTAGAGATAATAGGCATATTGAAGAATAAATACTCATTATCTACTAATTATTGCATTAATTACTTCAGTCTTAAGTCGATTGAAGTTAAATATACAATACAAAATTATTTTGCCTGGTCAATCAGATTATGTCTAACATTGTTGTGCAGGGAAGTTTCGTCTAACATTTGCATGGTCAATCAGTTTGGATCTGTACGAATCTGGTTTTTATCCGTGTCATCACATGACTATTTGGACAGCTGGATTGTATAGATTTTTCTCATATTTGATGTCTAAATTATCTAGTTGGATAAAGTTAGATTATCTTTTTCTTAATTGTGTGGATAAATCTTGGATTTATTTATTTATTAAGATTGAGATAAATCCCTTTTTTTGTTATCTAAATTATCGTATGTGATTAAGTTAGATAGAGTTCATCTCAGTTGATTGGATAAATCATAATACTTGTTCAGTTGAGATAAAACTCATTTATCTACTTCTTGTTTTTTTTTTTTTTTTTTTTTAAAGGCCCACAGGCCACACACACGCTAAGCCGTGTTCGAGGGGCATGAAGACCACCACAGCGGATGGAAAACTACCCAAATCCCAAACCCCCTAATGAGAATAGAACCCTGAACCTCAATGTTCTTGACAGACAACCTGACCAACCAAGCTATCTCCTATTCTCATTTATCTACTTCTTGTTAAAATCTCCCTAAGTGATAACCTTTTATCTTATATAAATATGGTTATTATTAAGACACTGAATATAATTAATCCTTGAAGAGATTTAACAATTTAATCGATAAGATGGATTGAATTATTATCATATCATTCTACAATCATCATAACTTTAATTCCCTTAAATTTAATCTCCTATTTATAATCGATACCTTTACCTTTTATCATTAGGTTGTTGATAAGTGATAAAAGTTGTAAGGGATTAATCACATCTGAGTTTTTGAAAAACAAATTGTTAAAGATCTTCTCACTGGAACACTTGTCTTTTTTATAAGGATCACAAGGCACTTGACTGAAGATAATTGAAGCTATTGAGAAAAAATACAAGATCATTGATTGAGCTTTGTGTTTCTATTTCATATTGTACTCTCTTCTATTCTTGAGTGATAAATCTGTTGGAAACATGCAACTCGCGAAAGCGTAAAAGGACCTCATAGATATAAACCATATTTCAATTAATTGCAAGTAGATTATATACCTTGAGATCTCTCTGATTTGATCTCTAATAATCAGGAACGAAGGAGGGAGTCAGCGAGTTTGATACTAAGCTCAAACCTGCGGATCTTCCACCGTATGCACCAATTCCCAAACTTAGATTGAGATGGTGGTCTCTTTTCTCCAAGAACCTGAAGAACACAAACCAAAACTAGTGGAAACGATTAGAGAGTAAAGAGGCCAACTGGTGTCTCAAAACTTGTGTTAACAAAACACACACTATGTGTGCATTTATAGGGTTTGGCCACACCTAAGGTTTTCTCCCTAGGTGGGCCGGCCCCTAAGCCTCTCCCTCTCCTAATTCTGGTCCGTTTTGGTTTTCTTGTATCTTCTGGTATTGGGCTTCTGGGCTACAGTGGGGACCAACTAGGAAAAATAAAACATGGGCTTCCTATGAATTTAATTATTAGCCCAAACCCATGGACATAATTATAATTCATAAATTATAATATATTCCACTAAAATATTATATTTGCACTCCCCGTTTTATCTCAAATTAAATCTGAGCCTTTCGTTATACTTGTTCATAAAATTCTTCACGTTAAGTTACAGATACCCGTCAATTAAATATGCCATTGACATATAATATTTAATTGACATCTTTAAATATTTCCTTGAGCTTACCGCTTAACTTATTTGAATGTCTCGGATTAATTAAAATCCACCTGCAGGGTTTTGACACAATCTCAAATCCTATAAGCATTCTCAAGAGGGTATCATCAATCCATAATTGGACGTGAATTTTATTAACAGATTATTTTCCATCGTACAATTAATGCGGTGACCCAAGTCACTTGATGTTTGTTGGCCTATACAAAAAACCCTCACCCTTTAGTAAATCAAAGTCCCATACATTAAATGCACATGTACTAATAATCTTTAATAAATTAAGAATATGAACAATTCTATAACGTCTGTGTGAGTGTACAATTTTCCATATAGTCAGACTGAGAAAATTGACTCACACGTAGTCCTGATCAATACACTCCAAGTGTACTGATATAGTAAGTTCAAGTCTTGCCGCTCTCTGTAACCAAGATAGGTATACTGAAATACTATACCATAGCCAAGCTGACGGTTTGTCCAATTCCATCTTAGCTGTGATTGCTTACTTATATTCGATAGGAACTTATGAATTGATCTTCCGTGTGCAAGCTTAGACTCTATATAAAGTGACTCCATATCTCGAGATAAAGTGATCTCGAGATAAAGTGACTCCATATCTGTAAGCAAGAAATCCTTTCTTGGAATCTTTCATGCCGAATCTTGCCAGGATGGTGTCAATGTAGACTCCCTGAGATAGACCCAGCATTCTTTGTTTCTAATTTTTTAGTAGTTTGATCCCAAGAATGTGGCCGGCTTCTCCCAAATCTTTCATTTCGAATTGACTACTCAACCAGACTTTAACAGTAGATAATATAGCTACATCATTCCCGATGAGTAATATATCATCTACATAAAGTACTAAAAATACCAAACACTTCCATTGCTCCTCCGATAGACACAAGGTTCATCAGGACATTGCTCAAATCCATAGGATTTTATGGCCTGGTTGAATCTTATATTCCAAGACCTAGATGCCTGCTTGAGTCCATAAATGGATCTCTTAAGCTTGCACAATAGGTGCTCTTGGTTTCTAACTACAAATCCATCTAGTTGTACCATATAGATGCTTTCGTCAAGACTTCCATTTAGGAAAGTTGTCTTGACATCCATTTGCCATATTTCATAATCATAATATGCTGTAATGGATAAAAGAATACGGATAGATTTAAGCATGGCTACCGGTGAAAAGGTTTCCTCATAATCAATCCCTTCTTTCTGAGTGTACCCTTTCGTAACAAGCCTAGCTTTGAAGGTTTCAACCTTCCCATCCACCCCCTTCTTTCTCTTGTAGATCCACTTGCAACCAATGGGTTTTACACCATTTGGTGATTCTATAAGTTCCCATACTTGATTTGAGTACATGGACTCCATCTCAGATTTCATAGCTTTCTTCCAAGATATTGCATCTTTATCTTGGAGAGCTTCTTTGTAGTTAGTGGGATCAATATCTTGTTCAGTTGGGATCATTTCATACACTTCACCCAATAGAGCATATCGACTACGTAATCTAGTTACCCTCCCACTACGACGAGGCCCTGTTTGTTCGTTTGGAGTATTTTGGTGTGATGATTTTGTTCAATTTGTATCAGGATCTTCATGCTGATCTGGTTGATTCCCCAGCATGTCCTGATTATCCCTCTGAACAGAATCAATTTGGGATTCCATAATTCTCCTACTGTTATGTGGTACTGGATCGTTATCCTCAACTGGTGTTCCTTGAGTTGTTTGGTTTCCTTGTGTTTCCCCTCTTAATACTTCAAGAACAATCTTACTTTTGGGTTTGTGATTCATCATATTGTCTTCTTCTAAGAATCGGGCATTGGTGCTGACAATGACCTTCTGATCCTTAGGACTATAAAACAAACCACCTTTGGTACCTCGAGGGTATCCAACGAAAAAACATACTTCTGTTCTTGATTCCAACTTCCCAGTATTCCCTACAAACACATGGGCCGGACTACCCCATATCCGTATATTGGCCAAGCTAGGCTTTCTCCCTATCCATAATTATGTAGGAGTAGTTGGTACTGACTTAGAAGGAACTAAGTTCAGAATGTAGGCAGCTGTTTCTAGGGCATAGCCCCAGAAGAAATTAGGCAACTCAGAAAAACTCATCATTGATCTTACCATTTCCATAAGAGTCCTATTCCTCCTTTCTGCAACACCATTTTGTTGTGGTGCGCCTGGCACAGTCAACTGGGATAAAATCCCCTCTGCGTTTAAGTATTCCATAAACTCTCCCGAGAGGTATTCGCCACCACGATCAGATCGTAGTGTTTTGATACTCTTCCTAATAGCTTCTCCGTAACTGCCTTATAGCTTTTGAACATCTCAAAAGTTTCAGACTTATGGTGCATTAGAAAAAAGTATCCATACCTTGAGTAGTCGTCTATGAAAGTAACGAAGTACTCATAACCTCCTCTCGCTTGGATAGTCATTGGACCACACACATCAGAATGTACCAACTCCAAACATTCTTTGGCTCTATACCCCTTGGCCGAAAATGGCCTCTTAGTCATCTTACCTTCCAAACACGATTCACAAACTGGAAGTTCCTCAACTTCTAATGAACTCAAAAGTCCATCTCGTACCAGTCTAGTAATCCTATTTAGATTTATATGACCTAAGCGTAGATGCCAAAGATAAGTTTGATTTGGTTTCGAAGGCTCCCTTCTCTTAGATGGCAAAATTGTTGAGTTATTCAATTCATTATATTTAGCAGAATTTGGACTTATAATGTAAAGATTATCTACCAAAGTACCAGAATAGATAAAACATTTATTGTACCTGATAACAATAGAGTTATCAAACTCAAAACAACATCCATTCAAAGCTAAAGATGGAACTGAAAGTAAATTTCATCTCATAGCTGGTACGTAAAAACAATCGTTCAAAATTAAAGTCCTATCACTACTAAAACTCAAATGAAAAACGCCTACTGCTTCTACTCTTAGTTTTGTTGCATCTCCCAAAAGCACGTAACTCTCTTCTTTATTTGGTCGTCTGGTTTCCAGGAACCCCAGCAATGAATTACAAACATGATTAGTGGCTCCAATGTCTACACACCAAGATCTAGTAGACACAACCGCTAATTGTGTTTCGACAACAAATAAACGAAAGTTACCTTGAGTATTCTTGCTTAGCCATGTCTAACATTGCTTTTTCCAATGTCCCTTCTGGCCACAGTGAAAACACTTGCCTTTCGGCTTTTTCACTCCACCTTGAATACCCTTGGAGTTGAATGACTTATTCTTCTTTTGAGTCTTTTCCTTCTTCTTTCCTTTCAGTATAGTAGAAGATCCTTTCTCATTCAGATTGACCTTAGCTTGCTTAGGTTGAAGTTTTTCTGCTCCTTTAAGCTCATTGAGAAGTTTCGACAAGGTATAAAGCCTTTTGTTCATGTTATAGTTCAACCGAAAATTCTCATAGCTATCAGGAAGAGATTGAAGTACGATATCGATTTGGCTTTCACCATCAATATCAGCACCAAGTACTTCGAGCTCATTCAAAAGACTCATCATCTTAAGAGTGTAATCACTTACATTGGCTCCTTCCTTCATCTGGGTGTTTAGGAGTGTTTTCATGGTAGTCTGCCTTGATCACCAAACATCTCCTTTAGGCTATAAATGATGTCATAGGCACTTGTCATATTCTGGTGTTGTGTTTGCAACACGTCTGACATTGATGCTAACATGTAGCATCTAGCCATTTCATCAGCCTTCTTCCACTTCTTGTGAGCACCGATTTGCTCATCAGTGGCACCCTCCCAGGCAATTTAGGGCATACTTCAGTCAACACAAATTTGTACTCTTCAGAGGTGAGCACAATATCCAAATTTCTTTTCCAGTTGACATAGTTTGTTCCATCCAACTTATGGTCTTCAGTATAACAGATAATGGGTTGAATGAAGACATTTTTAAAAATTGAAAAATGACATATTCAGAAATTAATTTATGGCATACATGATTCGAATTATCTAAGATTGCACCCATAATCAATCATATAATTCGTTAACAATCAAAAC
The DNA here is from genome assembly GCF_013401445.1 of Tripterygium wilfordii. NCBI lineage: Eukaryota > Viridiplantae > Streptophyta > Magnoliopsida > Celastrales > Celastraceae > Tripterygium > Tripterygium wilfordii. The sequence goes on from NC_052248.1 coordinate 8,920,393, forward strand.
ACTTTAGCATGAAATTTCCTATCTCGATGGGAGAATAAATTTCATGCAATTTAGTTCACATTAAATTTCATTGTCTAGACAACACGCCGTGTCAAATGTAAATTTAATTAGTTAACTTGCTTTGGTCCTATAAATAATGGTATTGATTTCGATGGAAAATATTTTCATAATTTACAGTTAAGTGTATAACCATCACTTGATCATAATCTCACAATCTTCATAAAATTTATTCCGATGGGGAAATAATTTTATAATAAATGACTACCCATTATGACTATCAAAAAAACTAATAATCTGAGATATCTGTAATCGAAAATTTCCGATAAGGAGGAAGGTCTAAGCCAACACATATTTTCAATTACATCTCTATTAAATTTTCTTACCAATAATCCAAACTTAAAAAATATTTCCGTAATTCCAAAACTCCTGGAATTGAGATATCTTAAAAAATGCATTGACCGGAATTTACGCATTTTGGTATCACCGCCTAAAATCGAGATTCGTTATGGATTTTCTCCATGAAGTGAAACCATTATCGCAGCACCATAGGTTTCCAATTTAACGATTAACAAATCTAGCAACCAGGTCGTTCCTAGGAAAGAGGGGGCTTTTCGAAAAACGACGCGCAATTAAGTAACCTCAATCCTTGACAGAACTTTCTAGACATTGCATTGTTAATCATAAATTAAAATACTTAAATGCATGGGTCGGAATTACACACTTTGGTTCCGAAAAGAATCTTAAGTTAAAAATGATTTTCCCAAAATAATACCGTAGTCATATTTAATATCTCAACTTTCCGAATTTTATTATTACATATTTTTCTTTGAACCAATGATGGATACCGTAGGGTGATGTGTAACGCTTCTCCCACTTAATATTTTATTTTTGGGTGATTAGTATTTTATTTTCCATGTTTAGATAACATCCATAAATAAATAGGAATCCTAATCTAGCATGGCATTTAATTACAATTATACATGCAATTAAAATAGGAGACATAGTCAAAATAGGAAACCAAATCAATCAAGAGTCCTAACTATCATGGTCTTCAATCAAGCTCGAATCTCAACTTGATTAGGAAACCCTGTTTGGAAACTGCTCGAAATACTGTTGCCCAAACTGCCCCGCATCAGTTGCCCAATCTGCTCCCTGCCGCCCACATCTGTCCATCAGCTTCCGGCAGTGACTGCCGGCTGCCGGATGCGCTACAGCAGCTGCCGATTGTAGCCAAAGCTGCTGCCAGCACTTGCTGCCTGTGATGGCAGCAGTAGCCGACAGAGGCAGTAAGGCTGCCGGTGTCCTTCGTCTCGTTTCTTCATCTGTTTTTACAAAAAAAATCCTAGCCACCTTCAAATTAGAGTTCACAATCTCAAATTCGATTTACAAAAATTCCTACTCCTTTATTCGGAGTGAACAATTCTAAAATCAGAATTAAAAAAAACTAGACCATGACAGCCAGAATTTCAGCCTGCAAAAACAAGTTAGCAATAACACCGAAAAACATAGATTATGCTAACAAATTAAATTTGACAAATTTTTGATTTTGTTTACCATCGATTACGTATCTATGACCAGCTCCGATACCAATTGTTGGACACATGCAACTCGCGGAAGTGTATAAGGACCTCATAGACATAAACGATAGCTAGACTAGTTTCAAAATTTCTTATCAAATACTAATCCCCATAGCATAAACCATATATCAATCAATTGCAAGTAGATTATATACCTTGAGATCTCTCTGATTTGATCTCTAATAATCAGGAACGAAGGATGGAGTCAGCGAGTTTGATACTAAGCTCAAACCTGCGGATCTTCCACCGTATGCACCAATTCCCAAACTTGGATTGAGAGGGTGGTCTCTTTTCTCCAAGAACCTGAAGAACACAAACCAAAACTAGTGGAAATGATTAGAGAGTAGAGAGGTCAACTGGTGTCTCAAAACTTGTGTTAACAAAACACACACTATGTGTGTATTTATAGGGTCTGCCACACCTAGGGTTTTCTCCCAAGGTGGGCCCGGCCCCTAAGCCTCTCCCTCTCCTAATTCCTCTCCATTTTGGTTTTCCTGTATCTTCTAGTATTGGGCTTCTGGGCTACAGTGGGGACCAACTAGGAAAAATAAAACATGGGCTTCCTATGAATTTAATTATTAACCCAAATCCATAGACATAATTATAATTCATAAATTATAATATATTCCACTAAAATATTATAATTGTACTCCCCGTTTTATCTCAAATTAAATCTGAGTCTTTCGTTATACTTGTTCATAAAATTCTTCACGTTAAGTTACAGATACCCGTCAATTAAATATGCTACTGACATATAATATTTAATTGACATCTTTAAATATTTCCTTGAGCTTACCGCTTAACTTATTTGAATGTGTTGGATTAATTAAAATCCACTTGTAGGGTTTTGACACAATCTCAAATCCTATAAGCATTCTCAAGAGGGTATCATCAATCTATAATTGGACGTGAATTTTATTAACAGATTATTTTCCATCGTACAATTAATGCGGTGACCCAAGTCACTTGGTGTTTGTTGGTATGTACAAAAAGACCTCACCCTTTAGTAAACCAAAGTCTCGTACATTAAATGCACATGTACTAATAATCTTTAATAAATTAAGAATATGAACAATTCTATAACGTCTTGTGTGAGTGTATAATTTTTCATATAATCAGACTGGGAAAATTGACTCACACGTAGTCTTGATCAATACACTCCAAGTGTACTGGTATAGTAAGTTTAAGCTTTGCCGCTCTCTATAACCAAGATAGATATACTGAAATACTATACCACAGCCAAGCAGACTGTTTGTCCAATTCCGTCTTATGAATTGATCGCTTACTTATATTTGATAGGAACTTATGAATTGATCTTACGTGTGTAAGCTTAGACTCTACACACCAATTCATATTCCATATAGAATAAAAGACACTGATGCCAATATATCTTTTATCATTTTGAATGGTAAATATATTTTATTCAAATAAATAAATCGAGTTTGAATATTACATAAAATAATGGCCTTTAGCATACTATTCCTATCAGATGTTACCTTTTCTTATAGCTTGAAATAAAAATTTGTATCCTCTCTTTGTGTGTTTCCTGCTTCTACCATATAATTAAAGCTTGATATTGCCTTCTTTTATAACTAAGAACAAAAGTTTGTGTTCCCTACAAAACCTATTTTTATGACGCATCGAATAATTCACACTTATATTAATATATGCTTTATTTTATAATATCCTAGAGTTTGGAATAATATTACTTTTTTACTGGTCATTCTTGTTCGAGGAGATGCAATATTTACTCATATTGTATCGAGTTGGTAAATTTAATATGTTATCAACGCATGCAATATTCCTACAATAAAAAGTTGACTATCATCATCCTACGACCTACCATCATGTTTTAGATGTCTCTGATTCTACATCTGCTGCGTGAAAAATATTTTACAAGCTGTTCGGTTAGATTTACTTCTACCGATCTCTAGCTCTGTTGTTTCTCAAATGTAAAGTAACTGCAGTAATAATTCACTATCTAATAAGCTTGTTAACCCTGACAATGAAAGAGAACGATAAAAAGGAAAATATAGATTATTAATTTCTAGGTTTTTACGTTGTACATGCTCCAACAGTTGACCATCTTCAAGCAGCCGAGAAGAAGCCTAAAATGACATGATTATCCAATGTCCATTTACATGATTGATCTTTTCTATGCTGGGAACAATAATGCAACATTTTTCCAGGGAATTGACTTTGTGCATCTTAATCCAAAGCTGGAAATCCTCAAATAGTCAACAGAGCATTAATTAGGGTAATTAGATATGATGGTCGTGGAAGGGATATGTTATCGCAATTTCAATAATGGAAATAACAAAAGGAAAAAAAATGCTCATTTTAAACTAAAAATCAAAATGCAAGTTGAATCAAATAGGTAATCAGAAGTAAAGTTCTAGTACCTCTCACACAAATGACGTGTTTTCTAAGCCAAAAAATTAATGAGAAGACCCACGAAAAACAAATTCGTAGCCCAGAGCAGACAATATCATTATGTGTTTGGGATTGGATTTTTAACAAGGTGTCGGAGCAAAGACTCGGCTCAGTTGGAGGTGGCCTCTACATGTTCACTTACTGAGTCTAGCATAACCCAACTCATAAGTGCTAGAGAGCGTCAAGACAAATATAACACATCGGATTGACATAATCCAACCGATAGGCTTATAAACAAATGGTCTACTCATCTCACATAACAAAAAGTTTTATGGGCCTAAGTATCAACCGAGAGACTTATAAACAAATGCCCTACTCATCTAACATAACAAAAAGTTTTATGGATTTAAGTACCCATGACAACGGCCCATAAAGAACAAATTTGTGCGGCCTTGTGATCCTAAACGGATAATATCATTGATGTGTTTTTCTAACCGCTACTAAGTACCTAATTGGACGCATATGGTCATTTTTTAATATTGTTGCATGACTTCAAATGGGTATAAAAATCATATATGTGCACATATTTTATTTTTCTTTAGTTATTTGATTGTTTAGTATCAAGTTGTTGATTTGATTAGAGATAATAGGCAAGTGGCCATGTAGGAGACGCCAGGAAAAAATACAAAAGTTAAAGGATAGATACTCGTTCTCTACTAATTAAAGCAAAGTATACAATAGAAAATTAGGCAAAACTTCAAAGTGTTGCAAGTATACGTATTGCTTAATATAAAACTTATATTAGGTGGAGTCATTAAGTAAATTAATTTCATAAGTGGCTAGTAAATTAATTGCTATAGACATCAAAAGTATCTGCAGATATATATATATATATATATATATATATATATATAATATAAGACTTATAGTAGGTAAAGTCATTCATTAACTTAATTTTATAGGTCCCCAATAAATTAATTAGTATTTTGGTGTTTCGTTTACCCTATATAAGAAGGCATGTTTATCTTCCTAAAAGCCCATCCCAAGCAGCCAAGCTTATTCAGTTCACAATGGGTACAACAATGGCTGAAACAAACCTATCTTATAGGGTGTACTACAGGGCTTCTCCCGACTACAATTTGGCCATCGGCGAAGGAATGGCCATTCTTGTCGCTATTGATGAGAATGATGACCGCCAGGTTTATTCTTAATCTTTTCATTTTTTCTGTTAAAATGAACTTTCCATGATCATCATTCGTTTTCTTACAAAATTCATATAAAAAATTTACAATGAGCAGATTCTAGCATATATATGGCCCAAACATTAAATTTTTTTGTTCTTGTAGCATTGGTACAAAGATGACAAGTACAGCTATATGAAGGACAAATATGGCTATGCTGCCTTTTCTCTGGTTAATGAAGCAACTGGCCAAACCCTAAAACATTCATTCGATCACCCTCTTCCTGTAAGAATTCTCTAACCTTAAAAATGCAGGCTTTCCTGATTTATCTCGCTTGTAATTTTACAATTAATGACAGCATATTTCATTCCTTCTAATCATTTACAATGAAAAAATCTTATAATTATAGGTGAAATTGGTCACTTATAATCCAGATGTTCTTGAGGAGTCTGTCTTGTGGGCACATGCAGATGACTGTGGTGAAGGTTATAGAGCTATAAGGAGTCTTAAGTGGGCATTGCATTTGGAAGCCGCTGCTTTGACCGATTCTTCCTATTATGGTGCTATAATTATAGGCGGGCTCTGGATTGATGGAAATAACCAGCAATGGAAAATTGAGCACCACCGTAAGAAATATAGAAATCATACCAGTAAACTCTGAGGGTAAACTATCATTATGTATTCTGAAGTCTTGAACTTGATTATGGTATTCTTCCAAATAAACTCTGATCCTAGTACAGGATATACCTATTTGATTCTATAACGTGGAACCAAAACTAAAGAATCTCCAATGTTTAGAGGCAAATGGACCTCATATAAGATTATAGAGGGCTGGTAAACTGTAGTTATATTATTTGATCACACACTTTAGAATCAATATTGATGTCAGAAATCCACACCCCAAACAATTAATTATATTGTCCGACTTGGGATTTTCATGTATATATCGAATTACCCTCATGGGTTTGTTTCTCATGCGTTTGGCAACTGAGCGTTAGCTCAAGTCAGTAATCCCATGAAAAGGCCTAATAATTGTTTAAAGGTGGGCTTTACAATATATACCTATTGGAAGACCTTAATCTTACAAATATGGTATATTTAATCTTACAAATATGGTATATTTGTCTTAACACTCCCCCGCACTTGTGGACTGGGTTATACTAGACCCAACAATTGGAGTAGATGTTATGTCTAAGTAGACCGAATCGCTTTGATACTAAATCAAAAATCCACGCCCCAAACAACTAGCTATATTGTCCGCTTTGGGGTCTTGGTTCTTGTGAATACATCGAATTACCCTCATAGGTTTTGTTCGTCACGGCCTAGCAACTGAGTTTTAGCCCAAGTCAATAAGCCCATGAAAGGCTAGAAATTATTTAAATATAGACTTTACAATATATCCCCATTGGAGGATATTGATCTTATCGATGTGGTATATTAGTCTTAACAATAATGGTTGTGTGACTGTGTTTGTTGTCACTGTATAGAAAATTATCTGCCTTGTGGAGCTGTATATAGCCTTTTGAAGGTGATGTGCATATATTTTACCACATTTTTGTGCTTAAGTTCAATATGTTCTCGGTAATTTTTGATGGAATTGGGTTGATGCTATTCATGTTCTTTGTATTTTTATTGTAGGAAGAGTTGGAGCAAGATACGGGTCAAAGAGAGGACTAAATTGCAATTGAAATCATATAGGACCACTTGAGCACCAATGGCCGCTCGAGCTGCCCAGCGCGTACCTTCTGTAATAGAAGCTTATATTTTGCCTGATCAAGCGGCCATTACAGCACGAGCAGCACCCGACGGAGTTGTTTTTTGAAATTGACTAAAATTAGGTTTCTTTGGACTCCTAAGTTGGGTATAAAAAGGGGGCCATGAGTTTAGAAAAAAAAACACACTCTTTTCCTCATTTTTCAGGCAACAAAACTCCGTCTCTTCAAGTTTTTGCGAGGATTCAAGGATCTGAAGGCTTTCCAACCAACAACAATTTCATCAAATCAAGGGGATTTTCTTCAACTCTTTTCCATGATTTTTCTTCTTAGATTTATTTTTGATACTTGGAAGATGAGTTGTAACTAAACCTCTTTGCTAGCGCTTGATGTAGCCTACTATGAATAGTATTTCAATTTAATGGATGCATAATTTTGAAATACTTGCAATATTCATACTAGGCTACATCAAGCCCTAGCAAAGAGGTTTAGTTACAACTCATCTTCCAAGTATCAAAAATAAATCTAAGAAGAGAAATCATGGAAAAGAGTTGAAGAAAATCCCCTTGATTTGATGGAATTGTTGTTGGATGGAAAGTGTAAAACCCCATATTTTCATAGGGGGTAAATGAACTCAAATGAAAAAAATTGAGGAGGGAAAGAATGAACTAAGGAAACTTAAGAGGCAAATTTAGAAATCCTAAAATATATATATATATATATATATATACACACATATGTATATATGTATAAAATAATAATAATTATGATTAATTAATTAATTAATATAGGTAAACCTAGTATATGGGTATATAAATACCTCTCTTGCCTTTTAGTCTTGGTACAAAACCCTAAATACCAAATACTGCATACGTCAAAGGAAAACCATACCAACGTAAACTCCAGCCATCGGAAGACATCGTCAGAGGTGACAATATAGGGTGAGTGATTGTTTTACTGGGTGATTTATGATTGTGAGTTATGATTGAGCATAGATTGATATTCTGGTTATCCGTTGGTGTGGATACGAGGGACAGACCAGGAATTGATATTGGACAGATTGGTGGAATTGCGTGAAAGGAGCTGAGAGAACCAAAGTTTTGACAGGTGAGCCACGACTAGTATAGGGAATTTATTGTTTGGTATGTCACACATGTGCCAAAGATCAAGAGCATCGTGAGTGTGCAGATCAATCTTCTGGCTACACCAGTACCCAAATTGGGATTTATCTTGTAAATAGATGGGTCTACGACCCACAGGCCGGCCCCAATGGGTTAGATTATGCCAAGTTAATAAGTTAGTATTTGAGAAATTATTTAAGGTGGTTTAATAAACTATTTTGGACAAGTTAAGAACCTGCTATACGTCGGTATTTATTTTTAGGAAATCAAGGAGACGTGGTAGACGTTTAGTGTTGGTTTGCACTGCTATCGAGGTAGGGGTACTATATTTATTGGCCTATAGTGCCCGATACTTTCTACTCAAAAATTTTTGTGGTATTTTTCCTTGTGTGTTAAATACCGAGTCATTAAATCATTGTTGTTGCCTATCAGTTTATTCCAAATTCTTCGTACTCGGTTATGTTTCCTTTCGGCATATAGTTAGTCATGCGTTGCTTGGATATCAGGGTGGAAGATATTGATTTTGGTTTATACTGTTCGTAGAGCCTTGCATTAAATTCCTAGAACATTAATTGTTTTTGAATGATTTTCAGGTGCACGGAAAATTATTAAAATTACATGTATCATGATATGGTTGATTGTGTATTGGGAAATTTGATTGTGACTGAGAGTTGTATTTGAGGATATGGTGGTACTATTGTGGTTGGATGGTTGTGCTCGCAACACACCATCAGGAGACGTGATCACTATTTGGGATTATATATCCCCTTTCTGTTACCAAGTGATTATACGTGGTATTTGGATGCCACGGTCTCTGGTGATGGTTCCGGACTGTCGTGTGCTGTGTGATGGTAGTGGACGGTTTGGTGTCATAGTATCCGATGGTGGTTCCGAATAAATCTGTACACGGGAGGTTGTGTTGTGTGATTGTATATATATATATATATATATATATATATATATATATATATATATATATATGTATATATATTTAGGCATATCGAATTATGATTGTGGCATGATTCATAATTATACTGTCTCTGCTTCTTTTGCATTGTCATGAGTTTATTATAATTTTATGGTCTAGTTCTCTCTCTCCCATCAGGATTTTTGTTGTGCTTGCTCTCTCGGGTATCCGGGTTCTTATCGGGTATTATCCCCTACTAGGCTTTATAGCTCAACCTCTTTTCTTTGTTTCCCTTTCAGGTGAGTATGCAGATGGTGACCAGCACCCCGAGGCGTGAGTGTTGTGCCATAGATAACAATTAGTGGGTTTATGGGTAGGGTTTAGGATTTAATTATAAAGACTTCAGCGTGTTTTAATTCTTAGACTTATTAATGTCATAAATGTTTCTTTTATGAGATGAATTTTATATTGAATTTGTAATAAATGATTTTTTTTAACGAGTTTACATAGAGTTTTATACGTTTGGAACATTTTAGAAATTTCCCAGACCCCCTTTCGGGACCGGTCGTTACAGTTGGTATCAGAGCTTAGGTTCTAGTATCCTAGGTGGTATCCATGAGTGTCGCGACACGCTCCTGAGACTGGTTGGTAAGTCATGTTTGTTTGTGCTTGGTTGTGTTGCTTAGTAGTATTTTTTTTTTCTTTTCTACGCATTTTAGGATGATGAATGCTATGAGAGGCCGTGGTAATGGTCAGGGGAAGAATTCTGGCACCTACGCTTCAAAATTCGATTGCTGATGAGAATACATCTCTTACTATTGTGGACGATATTCCAGTGGATGAGGGAGCACAACATGCGCTAGCACCAACGGCTGCGCCACAGTTGGACCCGATGGTTGGAGGGATGATGGAGGCTTTTGCTCAAGCTGTTGGACAATATATGCCTCAGATGTTTGGAGCTCAACAGGTTGCGGGACAAGATGTAGGACATGCTGCACAGGTCCTAGGTGGAGAGTAGGGGACTAGAGCTACCAATAGGGCATTATTAGAGTTAGGGGAACTACGGAGGTCTAGGCCAACGGTTTTCCGTGGCTAGTTGGACCCTTTGGCAGCGAAGGAGTGACTTGAGATGATTGTTAGGAGGATGGATACTCTCCGGATTACTAATGATTGTAGGGTTGGTTTGGCCACTCACTTCTTGGAGGGACCAGCGTATACTTGGTGGAAAAATATGTGCCCTTGACAATCGTGAGGCTAAGGCACAAGAGTATCTGGAGCTCCGACAGGGTACCATGACAGTAGACGAGTATGAAGCGAAGTTTGATGTGTTGGCTAAATTTATAGGGGTGTATGCGCCGAATGAGGCGGCTCGAGCAACCAAGTTTAGGATGGGACTGCATCCATCTATATATGGGAAGTTTGTCACTACAAAAGCCGGTTCATATGGAGATGTTGTAGAGGCAGCTCGGATGGCTGAGAAGAGTAATTAGGACATCAAAAGGTATTATGAGAGTACTAAGTCACTAAAAAGAGGTGAGAGGCTTCATCGCCAAGTACTGGGGGAGAAAAGAAAAAGAAAACTGAGCAGGATTTGGAGCATAAGTCGGAGCGAAGACCAGATAAGAGAGATGACCGTAGGGATGATCGACAGGGTCAAGATTATCGAGGACAGGGGGATAGACAGCAAAACACTAGCCGTAGGGATCAAGGGTTTCAAAGCGGAGATAGGGATAGAGCTCCCAGACAGAGGACATGGATATGTTTCAGATGTGGTCAAGAAGGACATCGCTCCACTATTGTACGATTCAAAATCGAGGTGCATGTTTCTTGTGTGGTCAGCAAGGACATAGGATTAGAGATTGTCCAGTTAGAGGAGGGTTTGGATATGCGGCACCACTAGCGCAGCATGAGGTGCCAGTCTTATTGCCAGCTCCACAACAGTAGAGAGCGCTACCTCCTACGGGTAGAGGACGTCAACCAGTGCCACCAGTTCATCAACAGCAGGGCGCACCGGGCAGAGTTTTTGCTTTAGGTTACGAGGCACCTCTTGTAAATCAACAGGACGTCAGAGGTAAGTAGTTGTTTCCTTTTAGATGTTCGGTTGACCCCGAACGGGGATTTATTTATCCATATTGTTTTTTTTTGTTGTTCTTTGTGTTTACTTTGAGATTGTGTGGTGCCTCATTGAGGAATTTTCGATTTGTTGAGTTCTCGTTGGGACAATTTGATTGTTATTAGTATATTTGTTATGGTAGGATTCGATTGTAGACCCTGAAGTTGTGTTGTCAGGGACTCATTCTGTTCTAAAAGAGTTTGGTGGTTTGTACGTTGTGGTCGAGGGCAGGATAGTATTGGAGTGTGATGAAATGAGTGTCATATCGATGACACCTCATAAATTGATGGTTCGAATATGAAGATCGAAGGACATTAGTTAATTAATTAATTACTTTTGGATTGGTCAGAGGCTAGTTTGGATGAGGACGCTTGTTGACGCATAGGAGTCGATTGAAATTTCGAACACGAAATTTTAATTAGGAGGGAAGAATGTAAAACCCCATATTTTTATAGGGGGTAAATGAACTCAAATGAAAAAAATTGAGGAGGGAAATAATGAACTAAGAAAACTTAAGGGGCAAATTGAGAAATCCTAATACATATATACACACACATATATACATATATATACGTATAAAATAATAATTAAAATTAAAATTAATTAATTAATTAATATAGGTAAACCTAGTATATGGGTATATAAATACCTCTCTTGCCTTTTAGTCTTGGTACAAAACCCTAAACACCAAATACTGCAGACGTCAAAGGAATACCATACCAACGTAAACTCCAGCCACCGGAAGACATCGCTAGAGGTGACAATATAGGGTGAGTGATCATTTTACTGGGCGATTTATGATTGTGAGTTATGATTGAGAATAGATTGATATTCTGGTTATCTTTTGGTGTGGATACAAGGGACAGACCAGGAATTGATATTGGACAGATTGGTGGAGTTGCGTGAAAGGGGCTGAGAGAATCAAAGTTTGGACAGGTGAGCCACGACTAGTATAGGGAATTTATTGTTTGGTATGTCACACATGTGCCAAAGATCAAGAGCACCGTGAGTATGCAGATCAATCTTCTGGCTACACCAGTACCCAAATTAGGATTTATCTAGTAAGAAAGAACCGTCGAATGACCGGTGTGGCGCAACCCAATCGGGTTTTAGCCACCGAGAATACCATCAAGGATCTCAGACCATGTGACCACCGAGAATACCATCAATGACTCGGTAGAAACTGAGTCATGCAACCTGGCTGCAAGACAAGGGAGACCCTAATGGGCTGACTCCACATGATGACTATTTTAAAGAGAGCCATGATTTGAATGGGTAATAAACTAGGTGTACACGGGCCGTGGGAGTGCAGGACGTGGAACCCAATTTGAAACCATTTTTTTTTGGCCCATCTTACATGGAAAGAAAGGCCTTTGACCAGTTTAAAGAAGTTTTGACCGGCCTTAATCAAATGGTCCATTTGACCATATGTTTATATAAGGTTTGACCAGGTTTTGCAATGCTATGACCAAGTAAATAGATGGGTCTACGACCCACAGACCGGCCCCAGTGGGTTAGAATAGGCCAAGTTAATAAGTTAGTATTTGAGAAATTATTTAAGGCGGTTTAATAAACTATTTTTGACAAGTTAATAACCTGCTATACATCGGTATTTATTTTTACGAAATCAAGCAGACGTGGTAGACGCTTAGTGTTGGTTTGCACTGCTATCAAGGTAGGGGTTCTATATTTATTGGCCTCTAGTGCCCGATACTTTTTTACTCCAAAATTTATATGGTATTTTTCCTTGTGTGTTAAATACGGAGTCATTAAATCATTTTTGTTGCCAATCCGTTGATTCCAAATTCTTCATACTCGGTTATGTTTCCTTTCGGCATATAGTTAGTCATGCGTTGCTTGGATATTGGGGTGAAAGATATTGATTTTGGTTAAGACTGTTCGTAGAGCCTTGCATTAAATTGCTAGAACATTAATTGTTTCTGAATTATTTTCAGGTGCATGGAAAATTATTAAAATTACATGCATCATGATATGGTTGATTGTGTGTTGGGGGATTGGATTGTGACTGGGAGTTGTATTTGAGGATATGGTGGCATTATTGTGGTTGGATGGTTGTGCGATGATTGTGTTCGCGACATACCATCAGGAGACGTGATCACTGTCTGGGATTATATATCCCCTTTCTGTTACCAAGTTAATATACCGCGTATTTGGATGCCATGGTCTCCGATGGTGGTTCCGGACTGCCGTATGCTGTGTGATGGTAATGGATGGGTTGGTGTCACAGTATCCGATGGTGGTTCCGGATAAATCTATACACGGGATGTTGTGTTGTGTGATTGTATGTCACGCCCCTTTCTCCTAAGGTATACCGAAGTGTACCTATATCCACAAAGACGTGACCGGCAGGGGACACCCCATCCCCCGAACCAATTCCCATACCGATAATTAAACCCAATAAACCTATGTAATAATAATAGTGATAACCACCTAAACCATCGGAGTAAATATACAACAGCGGATCAGTAGCATATATCCACTCGATACCAAACCGTGTAATATACACAAAATACAATACCAAAATCCACTCCCTGCTAGAATAGTCGGCTCGAGGCTACACATCAGCTCACGCAACCCGTCACTGACCACCATCTCTCGTACCGAACTCACCTGAAAGGGAATAAAGAAGAGGGGTGAGCTACAAAGCTCAGTAGGGCGTAGAAAGGAAACACCGATATCAAAAAAATACAAGAAATCCAGGAATATGATGCAGAATAAGCAATACAATAAATAAGCAATCATCGACAATCCAATCAGGGAATATAGTAGCCGATAAGGCTATATAACACTGTAACCACGAACCCCGGCCACCAGAAATCCATAATCCACCCCTGGACCCACCCTAATCCCCGTAAGGTGTCTCCCAGTCCAGGTCCACACCGAAACTGGATGAGGATCGGGTATCCCGATAGCATAGCCTACACCAGAGAGCGTCCCCTGTGATGCACCTCATCTCAGACGGTCTATAGGTACGTACCCGGTCTATATATATATATCATCCATCGTAAATCCATATCCAATAAATTGAGCTCCTATATGGGCCCCACAGTCTACATCAACCACCTCCAATCACCTCCAATCACCTCCAATCACCCCACTCCTAAAAACAATCCAATAATCATAATCAACTAGGAATATAAATAAACATATAACAAGCCGTATTTCCACCCCCGGAAACCGACGAAACCACCATATAATAAGAGTCCGTGAAACCAGAACTCCAGAATCACAAGTAAGAGTAAGAAAACCCCTACCTGAAAATAGGAATACCAATACCAAGCACGCGCCCCTGATTAACCCCTGACTCCGAAAGTCAACTGGCTCCGAATCTCAATCGGGGTCACCGTCTACACCGAAAAACATGAAATACGAAAATCCAGTGAAAATACGTTCGGTCAATTGTCAAAGTCAACGGTCAAACAGTATCGAACGGGGTCAAACAGTGTAAAACCGGGTCAAACAGTGCCAAACCGGATGAAACCGGGTGAAACAGTGCCAAACCGGGTCAAACAGGATGAAATCGGGTCAAACCGGTCAACACACCAGTCAACCGAGTCAACTCGTCCTGACTCAGTCAACTCGGCTGAAACCTATTCAACACTACCGCTGGCGATCCGACCACTAAAACCGACCAAACCACACACCAAATTGAAGAGCTCGAAGAGATGAACTCATAGGTACCTGAAACAAGCCAAACCGTCGCCGGAATCGGCCGGATCGACCAAAAGAAATTCAAGGTGACAGGAACTTCCACTTGGGTTATGTTGCTGCCAACTGTGAGCTCCTTTTGGTACCGGTGGTGTCACTCACTGTCGCCGGAAACAGCAGATCACCGGAGAACCAGTGTATAAGAGAGAGAAATATGAGAGAGAGTGAGTTGTGTAGAGAAGATGGTGTATTTGCAAATAAGACAAAAGTTGCGAATTTAACTTAGTAATTTAAAACTTCACTGTAGTCCCTACAGTTTTTACGGAAATGCCATTGAACATTTACAAAACATGTATACGTATTAAACTTTATAAAATCATAACTAATTCAATTTAACTCCGATTAAGGTGATTCTTGTCCCAAAAATTTTCTTTTAAAATCCCCCACTTATGAAAAATATTTCCAGATTTTTATCTTAATTTAATTTTTATTCTCCCCAAATCCCGGTTCGCGATCATCGAGGTTTACTCCACCTCGATCAACGCGTCAAAGAAAACTATGAATACTGTAAAAATCAAGTCAGGATATTACATTGTATATAGATAATTCCCAAGTTTTGGGTAAGGTGACCTCATTCCCCGAGTAGAGATTAACAAAATTTATAAAAAAGAATCTAAATTATCAATTTTAAATAGATCCGATTATACAATTAAAACGGAAAAAAGAGATGTTCCTATCTTTAAATCACATGAAACCTTATTAATACAAACTGATATTGCTAGATCCAATATGACAATACCCAAACCCATCAAATGGAATGAGGTTACCTTACCCAAAACATCGGAATTATAGGAAGCTGTACCTCCCAAGAAAATACAAAATACAAACATTAAGTATATTACTCAATCCTCTGACGGAAAGGTTGAAATTACTTTCGGCTCTCAACGTCATTCAATAGATTTACAAAATCTCCAATTAGGTTCTTCTTCAAGTTCCTTTAAACCACCCTTTAGTCCACAAAGTAGAAAGTCTTTTTCTACATCAAGTATCACATCCAAAACTAGACCTCCACCAAGTACTTCTTATCGTTCGGATATACGAGGTGTGGATAATTCTAGTACAATCCCAAAACCCTTTTGCGATATTCAAAACCCAGAATCTAATACGGATTCAGGAACCAAGCAAAAAGACTCACCCCCCATGTCACCAACCTATTCACAGATGGTGGATAGCTCTGACCATCCTGAATTAAATGTTTTAGAAATTGACACTGAGTTCGTCATAGACAAAAAATATTTACAAAAAGAATTTTATTCAAAAAGAAAATACTTTAAAACGTGATTGGTTTCTTACCAATTACAAAGGACAAAAAAGAGAGTCAATTCAAACCAAATATTATGACTTTATGACCGAACAAAGAATCCAATTATTATTCTTTGACTGGTTTGAAATGATTTCCCCCAACATAGGGGATGATTACCCTTTATCTTTACCTTTGGTAAATACCATCGCTAGAATTCAAACGTGGCATGATATGACTCAAGGCGCTGTCATTGAGTCTGAACATCCACCTTTAACCCAACTCAAGTTAGAATACAAAAATACCCCAATAGTTGCTACATCTTTTAAGATAGTGAAAACTGACAAAGAGTTTAAAAACTTAGTTGAACAAAACAATCATACAAACCAACATTTATCCACAATAGGACAATAGTTGAATAGGATTGAAGACTATGTCCAAAAACTAATCCTTCATCCTAGTCTGGATAAACCAGTTTTCAAACCCTATGAAATCCCTCCAAAATTAGTCCAAACTTTAAATAGCGACAACAGTGATTTCATAGAAGCTTTAGACAAGAAGCTAAATCAATTGCGTAATGATATTACGCAATTCCCCTCTTTACAAATTCCCGACACCCCCGAGGCGTCTTCAAAACCTGTACTGCACAATCTTGACAAGATGAATAGTCACACAGACAATTCAGATTGCGAGATCAATAAACTGACGTGGCAGTCTCCACAAAAATTGTATTATTCTAACACCACAGCACCAGATCTTCTTCTAGAAGAAAAACAAACTAATCAAATGAAATACAATGCCAATACCATCTATGAATGGAACATAGATGGAATGTCTGATTATAATATTCTTAATCTTTTACAACAAATGACCATGGTCAGCAATGCTTATAAAACCAAAATGGATACCACTGACCAGGCTATTGCTAATTCATTAGTTGCTGGTTTCACCGGTCAATTAAAAGGATGGTGGGATTATCATCTCACATTATCTCAAAAAAATGAGATTCTTACTGCTGTCAAAACCACTTCTGATGGTATAACCATCAAAAGTGAAACTGGAGAAGACTTACAGGATGCTATCGCAACCTTAATCTTCTCTATCTCAAAACATTTCCTAGGAGATCCTTCTAGTATTAGGGATCGATCTTCTGAACTCTTAGCCAATTTAAGATGCAAAAAACTTCATGATTTTCGTCAGTATAAGGATACTTTCTTAACATGAGTCATGATGTGTCCTGATAATAACTAACCTTTCTGGAAAGAGAAGTTCTTGGCAGGACTTTCGATTCTGTTAGGAGATAAGGTTAGGGATAAAATTAAATCAATACATAATAACCAAATACCGTATGATCAATTGACATATGGAGACTTAGTTAGTCATATTCAAAAGGTAGGATTACAATTATGTTCTGACATTAAGTTACAAAAACAATTAAAATTTGAACAAAACAAATTCAAAAATGAATTAGGATCCTTCTGTAAGCAATTTGGTTACGAAGAAAATTGTTCAAAAGATAAAAATATTTAAAAAGAAAGACAAGATAATTATAAGTCTAATTATCAGTCCAGATTTTCAAAATTTAAGAGACCTAATTATTATAACAAACCAAATGTCAAAAATAAGATAGGCCAAAAAGACAAAACAAAATCCAATTCTTTCGTCTGTTTCATATGTAATAAAACAGGACATACGGCAAAGTATTGTCACTTGTACAAAAGGATTAACGAGCTCGAATTAGATGCTCCTATTTTAGCAAAATTGAATCACTACTCTTAAATACTGATGATGAAACATCTTCAGTCTATAGTGATCCCGACAGTGAGCTCCAAATTGAAGATTTTAGTTCTTCTTCTCCTGAATGCAATATGCTTTCTCGAGACCAGGGTTTCTTTCTTGATGTGGTTAACCACATTGAAGACCCTGAAATTAAATTAGCTTACTTAGAGAAATTAAAACAAAACCTGGATCATCCAGGAAAAGAGAAAAAGACCCAAGTAACCACTTATAATTTAAAAGACATCTTGTCTAAACATGACAAAAAACCCATAAAACACAATGACAGTCTTTTAGATTTACAATTTGAGGTTACTGAAATTAAAAACGAACTTAGGATTCTTAAAACCAAACAAATCAAAGACCGTTGGCAAATCAATGAATTAATTACAATCATGGATAAGGGGAAAGAATTACAAGCATCGGAAACCCCTAGCGAATTAGAAGACATTGAAAAAACCAATAAATTTGAAACTGAAGGAATTATAGTAAATAGTTCCTATCAAGAAGAAAAACCATTTCTTGGTTCTTTATCTCGCATTATTATTAGTCAAAAATGGTTTATTAAAATTACAATTAACATAAAAAATTCTTATTCGTTTGATACAATTGCTTTAGTTGATTCTGGAGCAGAATTAAACTGTCTTCGTGCCGGCATTGCCGAAGAAGAAGAACAAAAAACTACCCTCAAAGGTAAACAGATAGTATCTTCTTCCTCTGATCCTTTAACATCCGTCCCAAAACAATTTTTAAACAACCCAGAATTCCTTGCTTGGATTTTTTCTTTATAGAAGACACCCGAAACAGCCTTAGGAATTCAGGCACAAAAGCAACCAGTTGTTGCATCCCTAGTTGTTCCTACAACTAGTTTAACACTTCAAGAATCACAACCAATTTTAAAACAATCTCCAGTTGATTTAATATCTGCTGCTGAGATTGCTTTGGCCAGAAACAGGTCCTCTGGATCTGCAAAAATTTCACATTATTTTACCAAACCAACATTTCAAAAAGTTATTCTCATGGAAGGAGAATACCATTGTGAAAATCCACAAAAAGATGTTTCAAAAATATTTCCTACAAATTGGCAGTATATGCCACAGGATTTAAGAGAAACCCAAAAATTTTATGAATTCATATTAGTGGATTCTGATTCGATCTCTATCAAAAAATATCATTCTGCGGATCAAAAAATTATTACTCATTGCACTGTTCAAATTCTGCAAGTCATAACACCCTCCGGCTGGGGACAAGATTTGAACAAACCAAAACTTTTTCTCAAAATTTTGATCCCATAGGATATAATTACTGGGATTACCAAGAAGCATGGATAAAGGCATTCCTTTATCAAAATGATATTCGAAAACACTCTTGGCTTTTCTATTTTAAAATTAATCAACAATATGATTTTCCATATTGGTTTAACGAATAGTGGTGGAATCATGGACCCGTTCCACAAATTCTTCCAAATATTGTCCAGGAAGGGTTCGATCTTTTCAAAACAAAATTCCAACCCAAAGATAAAATGTTACCACCATTATTATATTTCTTTTCCACATTTGCAATATCATGGATATCCAACCGGGAATACGGTTATCATACTGAACCCAGTTCACAAACTTTTCTTATACGAACTTTTAAATGCAAATGGTGTGATAAATTTAATGCTTAAAAGGCTTATCCCAAAAATGTCCTTATATGGCTCTCGCAGCAGCCTTCCCAAAACGAAACTCCTGAAAAGGACCACCAAAATTTCCTTGGTATGAAATCCTTTATCAGCTCAAAACTAGTTTCTGCCACCTCAGAAAATGAATTAGCTGACTTACTTCAAAAAACCCTTTCTGAGTTAAGGACCCATACCACTCAATCATCAGTAAGATCGTCCACTCCCAAAACTGATCAGAATTTAAAGAGTTTTAATTCAGACGATCTCCTTGATGATTAAAACTGTTCAAACCCAGTAAATGGTTTGGCTATTCCACCGCAAACGGTAGGTGGTAAAGAAATCATCAAAACCGTTGATAGCTGGAGACTTTGCTAAAAAGTCCACAAATCCCATTGGGTACCTATTCAAATCTAAGTTAATGATTTAGCTATTCCACCGCAAACGGTAGGTGGTAAAGAAATTATCAAATCCATTAATAGCTGGAGACTTTGCTCAAAAGTCCACAAATCCCACTGGGTATCTGAAGCAGTTGCTGTCACAATATATTGAGAAGACCAAAAAGACGACCAAATGATGAAAAGTTGGTAAAAGCTACAGGAAGTCATCAAGTCTATAGTATTTGGGCAAAGCAACAGGAAAAAGTCATTTGTAGTGAAAGCTACAACAAAAGTAGGTTAAAGCAAAAGCAAAAGCAAAACAAATCATTTTGTCATCCTCTCTCCATCTATATAAGGAGAAGACATGTAGTTTAGGAGGGGCGGAACTTCACACAACACAAAACACCTATCTCTTAAAAACCTCCCTCTTCTGAAGTCTCTTAGGAGTTCCTCCGCAGTAGGTTAGTTTTAAATAAGCTTTCATATATACTTGCATACATATATGTCTGTTTACAGACAGATATCATAGATATCACAAGTTGTCTGTAAGGATTAAATTATGCATCAATTATATACATATATATATATATATTTAAAGACACAATTATACAGACCTCTCTAAGTTTGTAAGTCTTCAATTATATGCAATCAAGATTTAAATTTTATATACAAATAGTTGGCTGGTTCTACCGCCTTCAATTTTCTTATTTATGTTTATCAATTAATTGGCTGGTTCTACCGCCTTCAATTCAATTATTTCTACTTCAATTATTTATCTGCTACCTTCATAGAATGGTTTAACCACCAATGGAAGGTTTTAAACGCTTTTTATTTATCCAATTCTGTTTACTTTTATTCTGTTTATTATTATTTTGTTTATTGTTAGAATTAATTTTAATTATCTTATTTGTTTAAATTTATTTAGATTTCTTTATTTATGGGTTGTGATAGATCCACTTTAAGATCTATCCCGCTTATCAATTACCTATCTTAGTCTCCTCTCCGCTTGCCTTGGTCCTTGTCGTTTTGGTATCGGAGCCAGAGGCAAGTCATTTATCTAGTTAGGTAACAAATGTTTGTCCCGGTCTGGGTTAGTACTGGCCGTGATTGTTGAGAGTGCCTGACGGGTGCATGAGACAACACTGTTGCTGGTGAGGTGGCGAGGCAATAAGTCCCGAGGGTGTGGCAGTAAGTCTAGGATCACCAAGAAACGGTTGGGGGGCACTCCAAACAATTTGTAGGTACTGTACCCGAGGCTCAAACATGAGTTCTCTATTTAGATCGATGTCTACCTCCAGCTCAGTATCTAGCGATGGAATCGTTAACACTGAGGAGATTAATCTTGAAAATTTAGATAGGTCAATTGATACTTGAGATATTCCCCAAGTAGAGATTAACAAAATTTATAACAAAGAATCTAAATTATCAATTTTAAATAGATCAGATTATACAATTAAAACAGAAGAACGTGATGTTCCTCTTTTCAAAAGTCATGAAACAATTAAGTTGTTTACCACAAAATCAATAGCCAAACATAAGGCTAAGTACAATTATCTCCATATAGGATTAGTTCAAATAGGTGTCAAACCCTTAACAAGAGAAGGATTAGATACCTCTATCCTATTATGTTTAAGAGATTGTCGAATGTTAGATTTCAATGATTCCCTTTTAGGAACGGTGGAAACAAGTTTATGTAGTGGTCCAATCTATTTTGATTGTTACCCGAACTTCCCCGTCTCCTTAAGTGATCAAAACCTTTCAGATACTCTCACATTAAATATTAAAACTCACAATTATAAGATGACAAGTGGATCTCTTCCACTTTCACTTATCTATCGTATCCATTACAAAGTCATGTCCTCTGCTTTTGGATCAAAAGCGTTGAGACAATCACCGCGTGGTGAAACATTATTAATACAAACTGATATAGCTAGATCCAATATGACAATACCAAAATCCATCAAATGGAAAGAGGTCACCTTACCCAAAACTTGGGAATTATAGGAAGCTGTACCCCCCAAGAAAATCGAAAATACAAACATTGAGTATATTACTCAATCCTCTGACGGAAAGGTCGAAATCACTTTCGGCTCTCGACGTCATTCCATAGATTTACAAAATCTTCAAATAGGATCTTCTTCAAGTTCCTTTAAACCACCCTTTAGTCCACAAAGTAGAAAGTCTTTTTCTACATCAAGTGTTACATCCAAAACTAGACCTCCACCAAGTACCTCTTATCGTTCGGATATACGAGGCGTGGATAATTTTAGTACAATCCCAAAACCCTTCTACGATATTCAAAACCCAGAATCTAATACGGATTCAAGAACCGAGCAAAAAGACTCACCCCCAATGTCACCAACCTATTCACAGATGGTGAATAGCTCTGACCATCTTGAATTAAATGTTTTAGAAATTGACGCTGAGTTCGTCATAGACAAAAAATATTTACAAAAAGAATTTTATTCAAAGGAAAATACTTTGAAACGTGACTGGTTTCTTAATAATTACAAATGACAAAAAAGAGAGTCAATTCAAACCAAATATTATGACTTTATGACTGATCAAAGAATCCAATTATTATTCTTTGACTGGTTTGAAATGATTTCCCCCGACATGGGGAATGATTACCCTTTAACTTTTCCTTCGGTAAATACCACCGCTAGGATTCAAACGTGGCATGATATGACTCAAGGCGCTGTCATTGAGTTTGAACATCCACCTTTAACCCAACTCAAGTTAGAATACAAAAATACCCCAATAGTTGCTACACCTTTTAAGATAGCGAAAACTGACAAAGAGTTTAAAAACTTAGTTGAACAAAACAATTATACAAACCAACATTTATCCACAATAGGACAATAGTTGAATAGGATTGAAGACTATGTCCAAAAACCAATCCTTCATCCTAGTCTGGATAAACCAGTTTTCAAACCCTATGAAAGCCCCCCAAAATTTGTAAAAACTTCTAATAGTGACAACAGTGATTTCATAGAAGCTTTAGACAAGAAGTTAAATCAATTGCGTAATGATATTACGCAATTCCCCTCTTTACAAATTCCCGACACCCCTGAGGCGTCTTCAAAACCTGTACTGCACAATCTTGACAAGATGAATAGTCACACAGACAATTCAGATTGCGAGATCAATAAACTGACGTGGCAGTCTCCACAAAAATTGTATTATTCTAACACCACAGCACCAGATCTTCTTCTAGAAGAAAAACAAACGAATCAAATGAAATACAATGCCGATACCATCTATGAATGGAACATAGATGGAATGTCTGATTATAATATTCTTAATCTTTTACAACAAATGACCATGGTCAGCAACGCTTATAAAACCAAAATGGATACCACTGACCAGGCTATTGCTAATTTATTAGTCGCTGGTTTCACCGGTCAACTAAAAGGATGGTGCGATTATCATCTCACATCATCTCAACAAAATGAGATTCTTAGTGCCGTCAAAACCACTTCTGATGGTATAATCATCAAAAGTGAAACCGGAGAAGACTTACAGGATTCTGTTGCAACTTTAATCTTCTCTATCTCAAAACATTTCCTAGGAGATCCTTCTAGCATTCGGGATTGATCTTCTGAACTCTTAGCCAATTTAAGATGCAAAAAACTTCATGACTTTCGTCAGTACAAGGATACTTTTTTAACAAGAGTCATGATGCGTCCTGATAATAACCAACCCTTCTGGAAAGAGAAGTTCTTGGCAGGACTTCCGATTCTGTTAGGAGATAAGGTTAGGGATAAAATTAAATCAATACATAATAACCAAATACCGTATGATCAATTGACATATCGAGACTTAGTTAGTCATATTCAAAAGGTAGGATTACAATTATGTTCTGACATTAAGTTACAAAAACAATTAAAATTTGAACAAAACAAATTCAAAAATGAATTAGGATCCTTCTGTAAACAATTTGGTTACGAAGAAATTGTTCAAAAGATAAAAATATTAAAAAAGAAAGACAAGATAATTATAGGTCTAATTATCGGTCTAGATTTTCAAAACTTAAGAGACCTAATTATTATAACAAACCAAATGTCAAAAATAAGATAGGCCAAACAGACAAAACAAAATCCGATTCTTTTGTCTGTTTCAAATGTAATAAAACAGGACATACGGCAAAGTATTGTCACTTGTACAAAAGGATTAACGAGCTCGAATTAGGTGCTCCTATTTTAGCAAAATTGGATCACTACTCTTAAATACTGATGATGAAACATCTTCAGTCTGTTGTGATCCCGACAGTGAGCTCCGAATTGATGATTTTAGTTCTTCTTCTCCTGAATGCAATATGCTTTCTCGAGACCAGGGTTTCTTTCTTAATGTGGTTAACCACATTGAAGACCCTGAAATTAAATTAGCTTACTTAGAGAAATTAAAACAAAATCTGGATCATCCAGGAAAAGAGAAAAAGACCCAAGTAACCACTTATAATTTAAAAGACATCTTGTCTAAACATGACAAAAAACCCATAAAACACAATGACAGTCTTTTAGATTTACAATTTGAGGTTAGTGAAATTAAAAACGAACTTAGGATTCTTAAAACCAAACAAATCAAAGACCGTTGGCAAATCAATGAATTAATTACAATCATGCATAAGGGGAAAGAATTACTCGCATCAGAAACCCCTAGCGAATTAGAAGACATTGAAAAAACCAATAAATTTGAAACTGAAGGAATTATAGTAAATAGTTCCTATCAAGAAGAAAAACCATTTCTTGGTTCTTTATCTCGCATTATTATTAGTCAAAAATGGTTTATTAAAATTACAATTAACATAAAAAATTCTTATTCTTTTAATGCAATTGCTTTAGTTGATTCTGGAGCAGAATTAAACTGTCTTCGTGTAGACATTGCCGAAGAAGAAGAACAAAAAACTACCCTCAAAGGTAAACAAGTAGTATCTTCTTCCTCTGATCCTTTAACATCTGTCCCAAAACAGTTTTTAAACAACCCAGAATTCCTTGCTTGGATTTTTTCTTTACAGAAGACACCCGAAACAGCCTTAGGAATTCAGGCACAAAAGCAACCAATTGTTGCATCCCTAGTTGTTCCTACAACAAGTTTAACACTTCAAGAATCACAGCCAATTTTAAAACAATCTCCAGTTGATTTAATATCTGCTGCTGAGATTGCTTTGGCCAGAAACAGGTCCTCTGGATCTGCAAAAATTTCACATTATTTTACCAAACCAACATTTTAAAAAGTTATTCTCATGGAAGGAGAATACCATTATGAAAATCCACAAAAAGATGTTTCAAAAATATTTCCTACAAATTGGCAATATATGCCACAGGATTTAAGAGAAACCCAAAAATTTTATGAATTCATATTAGTGGATTCTGATTCAATCTCTATCAAAAAATATCATTCTGCGGATCAAAAAATTATCACTCATTGCACTGTTCAAATTCTGCAAGTCATAACACCCTCCAGCTGGGACAAGATTTGAACAAACCAAAACGTTTTTCTCAAAATTTTGATCCCATAGGATATAATTACTGGGTTTACCAAGAAGCATGGATAAAGGCATTCCTTTATCAAAATGATATTCAAAAACACTCTTGGTTTTTCTATTTTAAAATTAATCAACGATATGATTTTCCATATTGGTTTAACGAATGGTGGAGGTATCATGGACCCGTTCCACAAATTCTTCCAAATATTGTCCAGGAAGGGTTCGATCTTTTCAAAACAAAATTCCAACCCAAAGATAAAATGTTACCACCATTATTATATTTCTTTTCCACATTTGCAATATCATGGATATCCAACCGGGAATACGGTTATCATACTGAATCCAGTTCACAAACTTTTCTTATACGAACTTTTAAATGCAAATGGTGGGATAAATTTAATGCTTACAAGGCTTATCTCAAAAATGTCCTTATATGGCTCTCGCAGCAGCCTTCCCAAAACAAAACTCTTGAAAAGGACCACCAAAATTTCCTTGGTATGAAATCCTTTATCAGCTCAAAACTAGTTTCTGCCAACTCAAAAAATGAATTAGCTAACTTACTTGAAAATACCCTTTCTGAATTAAGGAACCATACCACTCAACCGTCGGTAAGATCGTCCACCCCCAAAACTGATAAGAATTCTTTAAAGAGCTTTAATTCAGACGATCTCCTTGATGATTAAAACTGTTCAAACCCAATAAATGGTTTGGCTATTCCACCACAAAAGGTAGGTGGTAAAGAAATTATCAAAACCGTTGATAGCTGGAGACTTTGCTAAAAAGTTCACAAATCCCATTGGGTACCTATTCAAATCTAGGTTAATGATTTGGCTATTCCACCGCAAACGATAGGTGGTAAAGAAATTATCAAATCCGTTGATAGCTGGAGACTTTGCTCAAAAGTCCACAAATCCCACTGGGTATCTGCAGCAGTTCCTGTCACAATATATGAGAAGACCAAAAAGATGACCAAATAATGAAAAGTTGGTAAAAGCTACAGGACGTCGTCAAGTCTACAGTATTCGGGCAAAGCAACAGGAAAAAGTCATTTGTGGTGAAAGCTACAGCAAAAGTAGGTTAAAGGAAAAGCAAAAGCAAAACAAATCATTTTGCCATGCTCTCTCCATCTATATAAGGAGAAGACATGTAGTTTAGGGGGCGGAACTTCACACAACACAAAACACCTATCTCTTAAAAACCTCCCTCTTCTGAAGTCTCTTAGGAGTTCCTCCGTAGTAGGTTAGTTTTAAATAAGCTTTCATATATGCTTGCATACATATATGTCTGCACAAGTTTACAGACAGATATCATAGATATCACAAGTTGTCTGTAAGAATTAAATTATGCATCAATTATATACATATATCTTTGCATATACATATATGTATTTAAAGACACAAGTATACAGACCTCTCTAAGTCTGTAAGTCTTCAATTATATGAATCAAGATTTAAATTTTATATACAAATAGTTGGCTGGTTCTACCGCCTTCAATTTTCTTATTTATGTTTATCAATTAATTGGCTGGTTCTACCGCCTTCAATTCAATTATTTATGCTTCAATTATTTATCTGCTACCTCCACAGGATGGTTTAACCACCGATGGAAGGTTTTAAACGCTTTTTATTTATCCAATTATGTTTACTTTTATTATGTTTATTATTATTCTGTTTATTGTTAGAATTAATTTTAATTATCTTATTTGTTTAAATTTATTTAGATTTCTTTATTTATGTTTTGTGATAGATCTACTTTAAGATCTATCCTGCTTATCAATTACCTATCTTAGTCTCCTTGCTTAGTCTCCTCTCCGCTTGCCTTGGTCCTTGTCGTTTTGGTATCGGAGCCAGAGGCAAGTCCTTTATCTAGTTAGGTAACAAATGTTTGTCTCGGTCTGGGTTAGTACTAGCCGTGATTTTTGAGAGTGCCTGACGGGTGCATGAGACAGCACTGTTGCTGGTGAGGTGGCGAGGCAGTAAGTCCCAAGGGCGTGGCAGTAAGTCTAGGATCACGAAGAAACGGTCGGGGGCACTCCAAATAATTTGTAGGTTCTGTACCCGAGGCTCGAACATGAGTTCTCTATCTAGATCGATGTCTACCTCCAGCTCAGTATCTGGCGATAGAGTCGTCAACACTGAGGAGATTAATCTTGAAAATTTAGATAGGTCAATTGATACTTGGGATATTCCCCGAGTAGAGATTAACAAAATTTATAACAAAGAATCTAAATTATTAATTTTAAATAGATAAGATTATACAATTAAAACAGAAGAACGTGATGTTCCTCTTTTCAAAAGTCATGAAACAATTAAGTTGTTTACCACAAAATCAATAGCCAAACATAAGGCTAAGTACAATTATCTCCATATAGGATTAGTTCAAATAGGTGTCAAACCCTTAACAAGAGAAGGATTAGATACCTCTATCCTATTATGTTTAAGAGATTGTCGAATGTTAGATTTCAATAATTCCCTTTTAGGAACGGTGGAAACAAGTTTATGTAGTGGTCCAATCTATTTTGATTGTTACCCGAACTTCTTCGTCTCCTTAAGTGATCAAAACCTTTGAGATACTCTCACATTAAATATTAAAACTCACAATTATAAGATGACAAGTGGATCTCTTCCACTTTCACTTATTTATCGAATCCATTACAAAGCTATGTCCTATGCTTTTGGATCAAAAGCGTTGAGACAATCACCACGCGGTGAAACATTATTAATACAAACTGATATAGCTAGATCCAATATGACAATACCAAAATCCATTAAATGGAATGAGGTCACCTTACCCAAAGCTTGGGAATTACAGGAAGCTGTACCTCCCTAGAAAATCGAAAATACAAACTTTGAGTATATTACTCAATCCTCTGACGGAAAGGTCGAAATCACTTTCGGCTCTCGACGTCATTCAATAGATTTACAAAATCTTCAAAGAGGATCTTCTTCAAGTTCCTTTAAACCACCCTTTAGTCCACAAAGTAGAAAGTCTTTTTCTACATCAAGTATCACATCCAAAACTAGACCTCCACCATGTACCTCTTATCGTTCGGATATACGAGGTGTGGATAATTCTAGTACAATCCCAAAACCCTTTTACGATATTCAAAACCCAGAATCTAATACGGATTCAGGAACCGAGCAAAAAGACTCACCCCCAATGTCACCAACCTATTCATAGATGGTGGATAGCTCTGACCATCCTGAATTAAATGTTTTAGAAATTGACGCTGAGTTCGTCATAGACAAAAAATATTTACAAAAAGAATTTTATTCAGAATAAAATACTTTAAAATGTGATTTGTTTCTTACCAATTACAAAGGACAAAAAAGAGAGTCAATTCAAACAAAATATTATGACTTTATGACCGAACAAAGAATCCAATTATTATTCTTTGACTGGTTTGAAATGATTTTCCCCGATGTGGGGAATGATTATTCTTTATCTTTACCTTCGGTAAATACTACCACTAGGGTACAAACGTGGCATGATATGACTCAGGAAGTAGTCATTGAGTCTGAACATCCACCTTTAACCCAACTTAAGTTAGAATACAAAAATACCCCAATAGTGGCTACACCTTTTAAGATAGCAAAATCCGACAAAGAGTTTAAAAACTTAATTGAACAAAATAATTATACAAACCAATATTTATCCACAATAGGACAACAGTTGAATAGGATTGAAGACTATGTCCAAAAACCAATCCTTCATCCTAGTCTGGATAAACCAGTTTTCAAACCCTGTGAAATCCCTCCAAAATTAGTCAAAACTTTAAATAATAACAATAGTGATTTCATAGAAGCTTTAGATAAGAAATTAAATCAATTGCGTAATGATATTACGCAATTCCCCTCTTTACAAATCCCTGACACCCCAAAGGCGTCATCAAAACCAGATCTGCACAATCTTGACAAGATGAATTGTCACACAGACAATTCAGATTTCGAGATCAATAAAATGACGTGGCAGTCTCCCCAAAAACTTTATTCTCTTGAATGCAATATGCTTTCTAGGAAACAGGAATCCCTTCTAGATGAAGAAAACCATCTCAAAACCTCTAGAATTAATTTAGAAAAGTTAGACATATTAAAACAAAACTTATCCCAACAGGATAATAGAATTGAAAATCCAAAGAAAATATCTGATACAGAAAATAATATTTTTCCAAAACTACATTCTGACATTAAAAAGATCAGAAAAGAACTTAAAATTCTTAAAGCCCAAGATAATAGGAAAAGATTTGAACCTGGAAGATACACTTCTTAATCTGTTATCCCAAATCACTAATCAAAAATGGTTTATTAAAATTACAATTAAAATTCAAAACTTTTCTTTTAACACCATTGCTTTAGTAGACTCTGGAGCAGACCTAAACTATCTCCGAGCGGATCTAGTTCCTCGTCGCTTTTTGGGAAAAAGCGATTGAAGAAATAAAAATTGCAAATGGTGAACATTTAAATATTCTCTACAAACTATCTGAAGTTACAATACAAAACTCTAATACTAATTTCACAACCAGTTTCCTTGGGATTAAAGATATTACAAAATATGTCATCCTAGGAACACCATTCCTACAACTCATCAAACCCTTTAAAGTAAAGGATGACGGAATACATACAAAAATTTTAGGAAACAAATTATCCTTTCCTTTCATCCAAAATCCTGTTACAAAAGACATTCATCTATTACAAAAGACGATACATTGTTTAATTACTAATAAAGAAAAACAAGTAGAGTATCTCACAAAAGAAGTAGATACTACTCTCCTAGAAAAACAATTAGCAAAACCAGATATCCAAAACAAAATAACTACTCTCTAAAATCTTTTTGAAACAAAAGTTTGTTCTGATTTCCCCACTACATTTTGGAACAGAAAAAAACATGTGGTACAATTACCTTATGAAAAAGATTTCCAAGAGATTAATTTCCCTACAAAAGCTAGGGGTATACAAATGAACAAAGACTTGGAAGAACATTGCAAAAAAGAAATTCAAGAACTCCTACATAAAAAATTAATCCGACACAGCAAGTCTCCATGGAGTTGTGCTGCTTTCTATGCCAATAAAAATGCTGAGATAGAAAGAGTAGTTCCTCCGCAGTAGGTTAGTTTTAAATAAGCTTTCATATATGCTTGCATACATATATGTCTGCACAAGTTTACAGACAGATATCATAGATATCACAAGTTGTCTGTAAGAATTAAATTATGCATCAATTATATACATATATGTTTGCATATACATATATGTATTTAAAGACACAAGTATACAGACCTCTCTAAGTCTGTAAGTCTTCAATTATATGCAATCAAGATTTAAATTTTATATACAAATAGTTGGCTGGTTCTACCGCCTTCAATTTTCTTATTTATGTTTATCAATTAATTGGCTGGTTCTACCGCCTTCAATTCAATTCAATTATTTATGCTTCAATTATCAATCTGTTACCTCCACAGGCTGGTTTAACCACCAATGGAAGGTTTTATCTAATTTTTATTTATTCAATTCTGTTTATTATTATTCTGTTTATTGTTAAAATTAATTTTAATTATCTTATTTGTTTAAATTTATTTAGATTTCTTTATTTATGTTTTGTGATAGATCTACTTTAAGATCTATCCCGCTTATCAATTACCTATCGGACAGTGATTGTGGCATGATTCATAATTATACTGTCTCTGCTTCTTTTGCATCGCCATGAGTTGATTATTATTTTGTGGTCCAATTCTCTCTCTCCCATTAGGATTTCTGTTGTGCTTGCTCTCTCGGGTATCCGGGTTCTTATTGGGTATTATACCCTACTGGGCTTTATAGCTCAACCTCTTGTCTTTGTTTCCCTTTCAGGTGAGTAAGCAGATGGTGACCAGCACCCCGAGGCGTGAGCGTTGTGCCATGGATAACAATTAGTGGGTTTATGGGTAGGGTTTAGGATTTAATTATAAAGACTTCCACGTGTTTTAATTCTGAGACTTATTAATGTCATAAATGTTTTTTTAAGAGATGGATTTTATATTGAATTTACAATAAATGATTTTTTTAACGAGTTTGCATAGAGTTTTGTACGTTTGGGACATTTTAGTAATTTCGCAGACCCCACTTCGGGACGGGTGGTTACAAAAAGCCTTCAGATCCTTGAATCCTCACAAAAACTTGAAGAGATGGAGTTTTGCTGCCTGAAAACTCAAGAACAGAGTGTGTTTTTTTTCTAAACTCGTGGCTCCCTTTTTATACCCAACTTAGGAGTCCAAAGAAACCTAATTTTAGCCAATTCGGAAAATAGCCCCGTTGGGTACCGCTCGAGCGGTAATGGCCGCTTGAGAGGTCAAAATATAAGCTTCTGTTTTAGAAGGTACATGCTGGGTCGCTCGAGCGGCCATTTGTGCTCGAGTGGTCCTATATGATTCCAATTGCAATTTACTCCTCTCATTGACCTGTATCTTTGCTCCAACTCTTCCTACAATAAAAATACAAGGAACATGAATAACATCAACCCAATTCCATCAAAAATTACTGAGAACATAATGAACTTAAGCACCAAAATGTGATAAAATATATCCACATCAGAAGGCATGACAAGATATGCTATACTAGTGTCTATTTGCCGCTATCAATATTATTATAATATATGTTGGGAGTTTAAAACCCTCTCTTAGATTAAATTCAGCAGGAATAATTGAATTACGAACTAATATAAATGCCAGATAATCTGAGAAAGCCAAATCACAAGCAAACAATTAAGTAAGAACAAAGATAAAAGAGATGAAAAGATGTATAGTGGTTCACCCAATCATTTTGATCTAACAGGCTACGTCCACTTTATTGTTAGGATTCACTATATCACGAATCAATAGTACAAACAACAAGAACTCTCTCTCATAAGGTTTGGCCGCACTCTCTCTAACCCTTTTTGAGGAAAATACAATTAGTGATTGCATACCTACGACAGCTGTCTGAACACTTTGATAACCCATATGGATGGCACACACTCCCAATGACTATTATATCAACAAGCTGTCCGGACACCAACTTTACCCATCCGGATAGAACTTCAAGCTTCCTCGAGCACTTGTTCCAGTATGGGTATCCAATAAGGATACTCAGCCACCAACTTTAGCACACCGTCCGGAAACCCAGGAAGACCAGTCCAGATGGCACTCTGATCGCATTTCAGTTAGAATTGGCTCCATACACAACAATATCAATAAATAAAATGTCCTTTCAAGATAGCGAACGTATTTTTTTGTATAAGAAAGATCAATTGAAGGTCTTATTGATATAATTGAACTATTTCCTTCTATTTTACTGAAGCACTTCTATACTTTCCCTAGGGGTGGCAAAAAATCAATTCCGAATTGATTCCAAGTTGGACAATAACACGTGTATATGAAATATTTACATGTCTGAACGCTAACTCGGATTGTATTTCAGATATATTTAATTGACCAAACCTAGATTGGTTTAAATTCGAACAAGTAAATCGGACAATAACCTGATCCGGGTAAGGGTCCGAACAAGTAAATTGGACAAGATTTCTATATTTGGACCCTAACCCGAATTTTGGACAGATAATTTATGTCCTAACTTGATTTAATTTGGGTCGAAAAAATTTGATCATTCGAATTAGACAGAATTTTGTTGCCTCTAACTTTCCACATATTGAGGACCTTGCCATATATATATATATATATATAGACACACACGTACTTGTTGGACCAAAGGTCCTACATGTTAACTTTGATCGTCCAATATCATTGTGCTATTTGATTACATGTACTATGTGATGAATTTAATGACAAAGTGATTGTATTTGAAATTGGTTTTTATTGAAAGGGTTTAAACCTACTTGTGAATTCACTGATTATTTTTGTATCAAATAAATTCTGATTAAGCTAAAATTTTACAGAGACATTATTTACAACATAATGAACATTTTTGAAGAAGAAATTGATGAGAAATTTTGACATGTACTCATTAAAAATCTGTGTCCTAGTTGCTATCTGAGTTTGGTGTTTAATTGTCTTAAATTGAATAATTATGTGACTCAATGACAATTGATTGAGCTGGAAACTTACATGTACATTAGTATATATGTATTATGATATTCTATGCTTATATTTTAATTTTTAGACTCAACTAACCTGTGGTTCAAGCGTGAAACTCAAAAGAGTTTACAAGCAAATTTTCAAGAAAGTTGAGAGAGACTTCATCAAGAGTTCAATATAAAATGTTTCATTACATATGCAAGACGTGTGATCTATATTAAAGAGGAGGATTCGGTTTCCATGAGAAAATTTTTGACTTGGTGATATTTTAAAGATTAAAAGCAAAAGAGACTAAATGGAAAGATAGTTGGCAGGTATTTGATTTCAAATGACCAAAGACTTACCATATTTGATTGAAACCATTAAGCCAAGAATTATGGAGAATGATATCAAGTCTTAAATTCCTTATATGGTGCACTCAAGTCTGATCTGTGAAGGGAAACAAAATCAAGACTATTACACGTTGATTCTCTAAACTCCTAAATTCAAGGGACGTAGCGGCGGTCTAGCAAGCTATGATTCTAATATGGCAAGCTTGATTAAAATATTTAATGATTCATGCAAGCAAAAGTCAAGATGTTTTTAAAGTGGTGGAGTTGCAAATAAGGAGATTATTCCTTATCAAAGATAAAAACGTTAAAGTGATTGAAGGATATCATATGAACCAAATCAAAGCTATTAATTGATTGATTCATTTGGCTAGAGAAGAATCAAATTACCAAGGAAATCAAGAGGAAATCAAGGAGTCCTTGTGGACTATAAAAGAAGCTCTTGGGACGCCACCAAAGACACAAGAAAAGTTTTTACTATCAAGCATATTCTATTGTTCCAAATAAGAGAGCTATACTTCAGCTTTTCCTTCACACGGCTATACAAATCTCTTAACATTCTCTCATATTCTTCACCTTTAGCTTAGTGCTAATCAAGGTGTGAAGAACTGATCTTTATTGTTATCTTCATCGATTGCCATAACAATTTTAGGTGTGAAGAATCCTATCTTCTTGTGAGCTCTTCTAAACTCAAATTCGATTTTCTATCCGTGAGCCTCACTTTAAAATCTCTTGAGAGTACCTCCTAGTTTGAAGAAGAGTGGGATGGGAACGATCTCTAGAGGTTTATAATCCAAAGTCAGGAGAAGAATGACAACAATCATAGTCTAGTTAATTCCGTTGTAAGTGCCAATATATGGCACATGAGATTAGGTCATCCCTCAAACAATGTTTCAAAATTGAAGAGGAAACCCTTTTGTACAAGTACTACTATATCTAATGAACATTTTGATTTGATCCGTATGGATATTTGGGGACCAAGTCCTATTATTTCTCTTGATGGTTTTAGATATTTCCTAACTATTGTATTGTTGATGATCATTCTAAAGCTGCATGGATATATCTCATGCATTCAAAGGATGAAACTAGAAAATACATAAAAGCTTTTGTTAACTATGTTAAAACACAATCTCACAAAACAATTAAAACTATGAGATCAAACAATAGGAAAGAATTTCAAATGGAGGATTATTACATAACAGAAGCGAATAATTCATCACAAAACATGTCCATACACACCCCAACAAAATGGGGTGGTAGCGAGAAAACATCAACACTTAATCAATATAGCTAGAACACTGAGGATTCAGAGTGGATTAAGTGAGAAATTCTGATCATACTTCCTTCAAACAATAGTATATTTAATAAATAGACTCCCCACTAGAGTTTTGGATAAACACACCATATCAAATTTTATACAACAAAACTGTGAACTATGAGAATCTTAGAGTCTTTGGATGTTTTTGCCTAGCTAAAAGTAATAAACAGGTGTCAAAATTTGACTCTAAAGCTATTCCTTCCATATCCCTAGGATATCCTTTGGGAATTAAAGGACATAGACTACTAGATATTACAACTGATGAGATTTTTATTTCTAAAGATGTTCATTTTATGGAAACATAGTTTCCTTTCAAACAAATTATCTAACTTCACTACAAACAAGAATTAACAGGACGCATTCCTGAAAACACTAAAACTCGCACAGATGATTGTACACAGGCAAAAATTACTAAAGTAAGTGAAATAACTACTAGAGAAAATACTTGGAAAAGAAAGAAACCTGCATATTTATCATATTATCACTATGAAGTAGCTTCAGCATCCTTATTTGTGTGTGATCATCAGCATGATAAGTACTCATCTACAAGTAAGCATCATAACATGTCATCATCTATAGCTAGCAATAATATTGTTTCATGTTCATCTAACATGCATTTTATTGCTAACATATGTAAGTACCAAGAACCTAAAAGATTTCAGGAAGCTTTAAAATACAAAAATTGGTGTATAGCAATGCAAGCATTAGTAGATAACAAAACTTGGGAAATCACAAATTTGCCTCTAGATAGAAAACCAATAGGATGCAAATGGATATATAAGATTAAATACAATGCTAATGGGAATATAGAGAGGTACAAGGCAAGATTAGTTGCCCAAGGCTTTAACCAAACAGAGGATTTTGACTTCACTGAAATATTTGCTCTAGTGGTGAAAATCACCACTAGTAGAATCTTTCTTGCTCTGGCAGCAATGAATGGTTGATCTACTCACTATTTAGATGTGCACAATGCCTTTCTAAATGATGATCTAGCTGAGGAAGTTTATATGAAACTCCCTCCAGGTATAAACATGACAACAATAACCTAGTTTGCAAACTAAATAAGTCAATATATGGTTTAAAATAGGCTTATGTATCTAACCCTGACTAGACTTGATATTACTTCACTGTTAATACTCTAACTCAATATATGAAAGCTCCTACAGACATGTATATGAATGCTGCTTACAGAGCTTTAAAATATATCAAAGGAACCCTAGAACAGGGTCTTCTCTATCCTGTAACTAACATTTTGCAAGTAGTAGGTTTCTATGACTCTGATTAGGTGACATGGATTGACACAAGGAAATCAATTACTGGTTATTGCATAAAATTGGGGGAAGCTCTATCATGGAAATCTAAGAAGCAAAAACAGTGTCAAGGTTCTCTGCAAAAGCAGAATACAAAGCAATGGTATTAGCAACAACTGAACTCTCATGGATTGACTGTTTACTAAAAGAAATTAACATCAAGATGATTAGACCTATGATTCTTCATTGTGACAACCAACATCTATCCACATAGCTACAAACCCAATGTTTCATGAGAGGACCAAACACATAGAGCTTGACCTCCTTTACACAAGAGAGATGGTTGAACAAAGTTTAATCAAACTTACACATCTTAACACATCAGAGCAACCTATAGCTCTCCTTAAGAAGCCTCTCATTGTCCAACGCATCCACCATCTTCTTCGCAAGCTGACCATGATTCAAAATCATGATCAGCTTGAGAGGGGTGACAGGATTTCATGGTGGAATTTAATGCATCTGGTTTCTAGGGTTCGTCTTCGTGCTTATCAATTTTGACTACGAGAGCTTTTGAGTCTTCTATTGGGTTTACGACGCATTACCGGCCAATCAATAATCAATCGTTAACTGACCCAAGGGAGTCGGGTCGATATTGGCAACTGAACCATCATATGTGGGTCGGGCAATGGTTCCTAAAATGTCCAACTATCAGTTGGCCGATAATATCAGCCAACTGACTTTCAAATGGAAATTGGGCCTAAGCCCATATGATGGCCCAACTACTAAACCTTATATTCAGTATTCAATATTTATTTCATAAGTTCAAATGATAATTTGGCCTAAGTCTCTTCTCCAATAGTCCAATTCAATATATAATTGATTCAAATAATTCAATTCAATCGTGTCTTCTAGAATCCTATTCTCCACTAAAACGGTAGAACCTTAGAACTGGCGCAGACGGTAGACCGCAAAAGCAGTGAACTTAGTGAAGGCTTGATCACTTAACTTTAGTCTCGAAGGTAGCACACAGCACCAAAGGTCTGCATTCCACGGCTCGCACTGTCACACTTAACTTCAGTCTTGCAGCTCACAAGCATCACGCAACAAGTATTGGCAAAAATCGACCCATCATTTGTTGCTTTCTGTCTGTAGCTCTTGTTCTTGTTATATAAGTCATGCATTAATTCTTAATTGCTCGAGAGAAGATTAAGAATGGGCCGTCTCAAAAGAACTTCTTTTATGTCTTTGTTAGAGTTATAGTTTAAACTATTGCTGCTTTTGTAAAAATCCTAGGCCATAAATGGAAAGTTGTAAGATACGGCTGTAGATTCATGGACTAATTCTAGTCAAAAGTGGATCTGTCACCCTCTCTCTCCTAAGGTATACCGAAGTGTACCTATATCCACAAAGACGTGACCGGCAGGGGACACCCCATCCCCCGAACCAATTCCCAAACCGATAATTAAACCCAATAAACATAAGTAGAAATAATAATAGTAACAACCACCGGAGTAAATATACAACAGCGGATCAGTGGAATATATCCACTCGATATCAAACCGTGTAATATACACAAAATACAATACCAAAATCCATGCCCATACTAGAATAGTCGGCTCGAGGCTACACATCAGCTCACGCAACCCGTCACTGACCACCATCTCCCGCACCGAACTCACCTGAAAGGGAATAAAGAAGAGGGGTGAGCTACAAAGCTCAGTAGGGCGTAGAAAGAAAACACCGATATCCAAAAAAATATAAGAAATCTAGGAATATGATGCAGAATAAGCAATACAATAAATAAGCAATCATCGACAATCCAATCAGGTAATATAGTAGCCGGTAAGGCTATATAGCACTATAACCACGAACCCCGGCCACCAGAAATCCATAATCCACTCCAAAATCCATAATTCATAATCCGTAATCCATAATCCACCCCTGGACCCACCCTAATCCCCGTAGAGTGTCTCCCAGTCCAGGTCCACACCGAAACTGGATGAGGATCGGATCCCGATAGCATAGCCTACACCAGAGAGCGTCCCCTGTGATGCACTTCATCTCAGCCGGTCTACAGGTACGTACCCGGTCTATATATATATCATCCATCGTAAATCCATATCCAATAAATTGGGCTCCTATATGGGCCCCACAGTATACATCAACCACCTCCAATCACCTCCAACCACCTCACTCCTAAAAACAATCCAATAATCATAATCAACTAGGAATATAAATAAACATATAACAAGCCGCATTTCCACCCCCGGAAACCGACAAAACCACCATATAATAGAGTCCGTGAAACCGGAACTTTAGAATCACAAGTAAGAGTAAGGAAACCCCTACCTGAAAATCGGAATACCAATACCAAGCACGCGTCCCTGATTAACCCCTGACTCCAAAAGTCAACTCGCTCTGAATCTCGATCGGGGTCACCGTCTAAACCGGAAAACATAAAATATCAAAGTCAACTGTCACAGTCAACGGTCAAACAGTATCGAATCGGGACAAACAGTGTAAAACCGGTCAAACAGTGTGAAACAGGGTCAAACAGTGTAACCGGGTCAAACAGTGTCAAACCGGGTCAAACAGTGCCAACCCGGGTCAAACCGGCCAACACACCAGTCAACCGAGTCAACTCGGCCTGACTTGGTCAACTCGGCCGAAACCCATTCAACACTACCGCCGGCGATCCGGCCACCAAAACCGACCAAACCACACACCAAATTGAAGAGCTCGAAGAGATGAACTCATAGGTACCTGAATCAAGCCAAACCGTCTCCGGAATCAGCCGGATCGACCAAAGAAACCCACTGTGGCCGGAAACTTCAAACTCCGATATCTCCCTAACCACAGCTCCGATCGACGTGATTCCACTTGGGTTATACTCGTCTCACTCCTACGCTTCTTTTGGTACCAGCCCTGACCGTCATCGTCATCGGAATCACAAAATCACTGTCAAACCCGTTTAAGAGAGAGAAAGAGGAGAGAGAGAGTGAAAATCGTGAAAACAAGAGGGTGTTTTTGAAAATTTTAAAAAGTTTTGGTATTTAATTAATTAATTCATCTTTTCACTGTAGTCCCTACAGTTTTTTACCGAAATGCCATTGTACCTTTATAAGACATATACACTTATTAAACTTAAAAAAATCATAACTAATTCCATTTAACTCCGATTAAGGTGATTCTTGTCCCAAAAATTTTCTTTTTAAATCCCCCACTTATGAAAAATATTTCCAGATTTTTATCTTAATTTAATTTTTATTCTCCCCAAATCCCGGTTCGCGATCATCGAGGTTCACTCCACCTCGATCAACGCATCAAAAAACTATGAATAGTGTAAAAATCAGGTCAGGGTATTACAGGATCATTATCAGGACATGTGGAGGATTATGTCATTAAGTAATTTAAGTGTGTTTTTTATACAGACATAGCCACACTGGTATTTCAAGCAGGCATGGAGTCGGTTGTTACCAACAATCGATCCATTTTGTAACCGACAAAGTCGGTTTCCATCCATCATCCGACCTATAAAAGTCGGGCCAATAATGGTTTTGAATATATGGAATTGTTGGTTGGTCGGGTCGGGCTAATAATTGATCGATAACCAACCAACCCGACCCATGCCCAGCCCTAATCTATTGGGCTCAGTTCTATCATATCTTATGTTGGGCTTCATCATCATATCATACTACACTAGTTTCACTTAATCTCATACATCTTATTTATTTAGTATTCAAGCCCATGTAGAATATTCAATTGTATTTCTTTAATTCAAACTTTCTTTACATTATTTTAATTGGTCACTTCTTTTTTACCATTTATTGTCAGACTCTATATGTACAAACTCATCCCTCATTTGGGATTCAAGTGAATGAATTGAATTTTGTTTGCCATGCTTTTCTCTCTCTCTTCATCTTCTTCTTCTACCTCCCTCTCTATCTATTCCTTATGTTAATCTCCATTCCTACACAAATCATCACAAACAATCAATTACATTAGAGATTACTAGCAAAATTACTCCTCTATTGCTGATAAGTATGCAAAGTCTAGTGTAAAATCATCGATAGCCCTTCTTTTGCTATACTCATCTTAATAGCTAATGTCCCCAAGGAATCCGAATTAGTGGTTCTTCAAGTCCCCACTCATCGAAGGGATACGTACTATGGAGGTCTACTCACTGAAAGATAACTTCTTCAATTACACTTTCAACATGAGTCGGTATCCAATTGCAGAGTTTGTCAATCAAGGTACAGGATTCCCACCTACTTCGATTATATGTCAAACTAACTTGGTTTATTTCAAAGAAAAAGTTGTGAAGAGAAAGTCTTTCTTTACAATCATTTCAAATGAGAGGTGTTAATACTATCACCTGCTCCTACAGAGTAATGACCAAAGTCTTGGTATTATATATGATATTGTCAAGAACACCATTTGTGAGTTCATAATACAACCAATGAGCACAAGATTATTCATACCTACAATGTAGGAAGGAGTAATGTTTACAATTCCATTTCAAAAACAATGGTAACTAAAGTGTGTATTGCATTTAGAACCTGCTGCTTTGAACGATTATTCCTGTGATGTTGTTGCCTTCTCTAGGAGGTATCATGTATTTGTGCTTGGTGATGCATGGCTTTCCAAGGATGCATGCCACTCTTTCCAAATGTGTTTCATGTTTATACCATATAGTAAAAGCTTGATATGGCCGTCATTCGAGATTATGTTACCATTTTTTAGAGCTTGAAATAAAAAATTTTACTCTTTCTTTTTGTGTTCTTGTTTCTACCATGTAATAAAAGCTTGAAGTTGCATTTTCTTATAATTTGGAATAAAAGTTTGTATTGCCTATGTAATATATTTATGTGATGCATCGATCTATTCGAATTCATTAGTATATTCTTTGTCTTATAATATCCTAAAGTTTGGAGTCATAGTTCATTTTTATTAGTCATTCATGTTCGAGTAGATTTAATATTTCCTCATGTGGCATTGAACTGATAAATTTAATACGTTATCAACGCATGAAATCCTACAACCATAAGTCAGCTGTCATCATCCTACAACTTTCCATCATGTCTTAGATGTCTCTAGCTCTACATCTACTGCGTGAAAACTATTTTATAACTAGCTATTTGCTTAGATTTACTTTTACTAATATCAAGCCCTCCTCAAGATAGAACTCTCAACGATCAAATTA
Source organism: Tripterygium wilfordii (assembly GCF_013401445.1). Taxonomy (NCBI): domain Eukaryota; kingdom Viridiplantae; phylum Streptophyta; class Magnoliopsida; order Celastrales; family Celastraceae; genus Tripterygium; species Tripterygium wilfordii. Next base: position 8,961,794 of record NC_052248.1, read on the forward strand.
AGGATGAAATATAACAAATTTGGCTAGTAGGTTTTTTAATCCTAGTTACTGTGACAAATGTGTGGTCATTCACATATTTGTATAACTCTATTGTGTAACCACGAGAAAGTAAGCTTGAAGTAGGTTACTTTGATTGGATCTGACTCAACATATCATATTTATCATTTACACGTTGTTTAAATTGTCTTTTATGATTAAGAAAAATAGATAGATTTTATGTCAGTCTTTTCGATAATTCGTGATACATTTGTTAGTCAAGATAAAGCTTGATCTATCTATTAGTTGTTAAAATCTCTCATAGTCACAAAATATTTATCTTAAATAAGTGTTTATCACGTGGTAGTTAACTGAAAATCAATAATCATTAAGAGATTTAATCATGTCATATTATTTTCAATCAACTTATCTGTGAGTGACTTGTTGTATAAAAGCATGACAATTGGGAAAATTTTGAGATCTTGTTCAAGCTTCATGTCTTTGTTTCTTTGTTTTATACTCTCTTGTAATTGAGTGAGAGATCAAATGTATAGGTAATCAAGAGTGTTTCATTGTGAGAGTAAAACACCAAAAACGCTTTCCCCTCGCATAACTGACCCCCTAAACCCCAATGAGTTTATGGTAATTCTTGCAAACTGAGCCTTAAAAATCAAATGTCCAATTGGGTCTATAAATATCAAGTATTAAATGACACATTTGGGCGTGCATCTGTGCTGTAATCTCTGTTACGACAACTAGCAACTTCACTAGAGATGCTCGAAAAGATTTTATCTTTTCGCGTAGGGTCGACCTGTCATGTCACAAGGAATAGGGAGCCCCACTTCCTGCCATTTAATTTACACTAATTATTGCTACTATTGTCTCGCATTGCTAATGTTCTTCCTTTCATTCAGTTTCATGACTCTCGTTTAGCTTGTCCACCAATTCCTCGCCTCTTGAAATAGCAATGATTAACGGGAACGAAGAGAAGGGGGTTTTGTCGAGCTCTGTTCGAAGGCTGCCTAGATTTATCTTGAACGATTGGAATACCCAGGAAATCATCTACGTCTTATCTCAGAATGAGTAAATGATTCGTACAATTGACGGAGATTCGGCCAAAGGATCTGATCGGGCCTTTTGCTATGGGCATGTTAATATTTTTCTTTAATAACAAATCTAATGAGTAGTTTTCATGCACTTTCCCCTCTTACCCTTATGCCCAAATTCTTGCACATTATCCCCACGATCGACATCCGTGAATAAAATGTATTTTGCTTTTTTTTTTTTCAAGACTTAGGGAGATCATGACCAGTTGATTCAATCGTTGAACAACACTTTAATACACTCATGACAAATATCGACGGAGACCATGGTGACTGGGGTGATTCATACCAAGAGTTTTCATGATTATTCTCTCCATACGAAAGAATGATCCTCCCCCATCAGGAAGAGGTGAAAGTGGTAAATTTAGGCACAAAAAACCAAAAGAAAGAGGTCAGGATAGGGAGTGCTTTGGTCGGAAGGTAGAGAAAAGAACTTATCATATTGTTCCATAAACATCTGTCAAAGTTTTCAATTGAAGGTGGTCTGATTTTTTCCAAATGAAGCCCCTCACTATATTTTGACAGATTATGACTATTGTTAGTTTAAACTCGCAGTCATCAATTATGTTGCTTCATTTATTCTCTGTAGGGTATATCATATGTGTGCATAATGATTTGATATTGACTACAGGGTATATAATTTTCCCGGTGTTAGTCTCATTTGAGCTCATGTGTGATGGTGTGTCACATAGTTCTAATTCTTGTTTTTGCATATGTGATTTTTCTAGATAAGATCCGGTTGATCAATTGGTTTTGATCCTGCAATTATCAAAAGGAGGAGATTGTAGGCTTTTTAATCCTAGCTATTGTGACAACTGTGTGGTCATTCATAAATTTGTATAACCCTGTTGTGTAACTGTAGGGAAGTAATCTTGAAGTAGGTTACTCTAATTGGATTTGACTTGTCAGATCTTATCTGTTGCATTACTAATTAGTTAAACGCATGGATTGAATTGTATTTATCATTCACAAAAAAGTTACCAGTATTGGTACATCTAGACCATTTGAACTTAAACATATGGATCTCATCGGACCATCACGAACTGAAAGTCTCGAGGATGAAAAAAATACATATTTGTTGTGGTTGATGATTTTTACGTGAAAAATCCAAAACTTGTGATGCATTCAAGGGATTGTTTCTATTGCTGAAAAATGAAAAGTTGAACGATGATTGTAATTTAAGCAGAATTCGTTTAAATCATGGTAAAAAATTTGAAAACACTAATTTTGATATGATTTACAGAAAACATGGAATCAAACACAAGTTCTCTGCTCTTAAAACTCCATAGCAAAATGACATTGTGGAAAAAAGAACCGAGTATTGCAAGAGTTGGCTAGAACATTGGAAGTTTTGGGCAGAGGCGATCAACACTGCTTGCTACACAACAAATTGTGTTCATATCAAACCTTGTATTAAGTTCACTTGTCATGGACTTTTGGAAGGAAGGAAATCTAGTACGAAATATTTCAGAGTATTTGGGAGTCAATGCTACATCCTAAGGGATCGTGAAAACATTGGAAAATTTGACTCTTGAAATGATGAAAGAATATTTATGGGGTATTTAGTAAAAAGTGTTGATTTTTGTGTTTTCAGTAAGATAACAAACACCATGATGGAATCTTCAAATGTTGTGGTTAATGATGACATAACTAATTGTAATGATGTGTAGGAAGTAGAAAACATTTCCACATTCATCATAAAGGACTCACTTGAGGATCAACAAGAAGAGAATAGTATACAAGCAAGAATATTTCTAATGTCATGCGCACCAAATATTTTGGAAGATCAGATAAAGGAGGAAGCCTCCAAGAAACCTACTTCAAAAGCTATTGAGCCGTGCCGTCTTATCTAGTTAATATAAATCATCCGAAAGATCTTGTTATTGGAGATATGACAGCTCCAATGAAAACATGTAAGCATACTGCTATGTGTCTAACTTTGAACCCAAGAATGTAAAGAAGGCCTTGAAAGATAATTTTTGGATAAATGCTATGTAGTACCCCATTTCAATCAATACTGAACAAGTATAAATGCTACTCGCGACGATGCCCTTCTCGGACTCTTTGATCGAACCCCTTGGGTCAAAGCCTCTTGTCCTGCTAATTGCTTACAAAACTAAGATGTGATCCATCAATCATCAAGCCCAATGAATTTTTATCTCTTCAAAGCAAAGTAGGGTTTCCTGCCAATTTCTTAGGATAGGTTTGGACCACGTGATTAACCAAGTTGGACAAAAAAGGCAACGGGGGGAGGAACAACATCCTGAGGCAGACGGCTATTTGATAAAGGGGATGGCAAGAAAGAGCAAAATGAATAATATCCTTGGGCTTGGGCACGATAGGCGCCAGAGGGCTAATATTGATAGAAAAAGGAAAATAAACAGGGGACAACAAGTTGATAAAAGAGGAAAAGCAAAAGGCAATGAGACAACAAAGGGTATGGATATAAGCACGAGAATTCAACAGATAAAGGAGGGGGTTTTTGGTAAAGAAAGGGAGAAAAATGGGGGACCGGAAAGGAGAAAAACCGAAGGTTCGAAAAGGGAATTCCTAAAGAGAGTCTCGAAGAAAGAAGAGAAACCCAAGGAAGAGGCTACAAGCTTGCAACCTCCAGTCGCTACGTTCAGGTATAATCCGTAAATCGAAGAAGAGGGGTTCTTGTAAAAAAAGGGGGAACACTTTGACAACCACATGATAATACCACGAAAGTGGGAGTCGGATGAAATCTCCAGATCATGCATCATTATTTTAGAGTTGAAACCCTAGTTCTCAAAGGATTCATATACGCATGTTGTTGAAAATCATTCAAGTTTCTATAAAAGCAGTCATTCAAAGATTTTCAAGAAGAAATCATCATCCACCAAACTTCCACTCGACCATTGGAATCCATAAATGAAAATGACGATGGAAGTATTGTCTAGTATTCACTAATGTCATGCGCACCAAATGTCCACTCAAAATAGGCAGAGTTTCACGTGTCACAATTGAAATAATCAACAGTCGATTATCACTTGAGTCGACGGAACAGCTTCATGAAATCATGCCACCGTTTGGGAAAGAGCTCAATTTGGCAAATATGGCAAACACTGGCGAGCATCAACACCTCCAATGAATTCCATGAACCAAGCCGTATCACCTATGAGGTTTTATTGCTTTTTCGAACTCTTTTTTTTCTTCTTAAATCGAATCTGAATCTGCAGATATTATATCTGTTTTTGATCTGTTCATATATGTTATCTGTTTTGGAACTTCAATTAGATAACATTTCATTAAAGACAGATAACATTTTAACAAGACAAATAACATTTTGCAAGCCTCATAGTGAGTATAAGTAGACCTATTTTGAATACAATAAAAATCAGGATGAAAATTCACTAAAAATGCCATAGAATTGTCAACTAAGCCATGAGGGGCGGAGAAGAAACTTCCAGCGACGGAGATAAAGATTCTGACAGAGGTTAGAGATGAATCACGTGCAGGAGGCTTGTGTCATGTTTAAGGATGAAAATGGAGATATTTTAGATAATAAAACCTATATTTTAATTTTTTTTATCCTTTATGGAATAGTGTTTTAAACTTTATGGATTTTGTAGATAACTTTTAAGAATATCCTTATTGGATTAAAAATTTTAAGTGAGGGACTTATCACCAATTTTCCCTTGTATAAAAGCACGACATTTTCTCTAAGAAAGGAGATGGAAGCAATTGAGAAAATTTTGAGATCTTGTTCAAGCTTCGTGTCTTTATTTCTTTGTTTCATACCCTCTTGTATTTGAGTGATAGATCAAATATATATGTAATCAAGAGAGTGTTTCATTGTGAGAAAAAATATCAAAAACACTTGTAAGATTTTTTGGTGGATTCCAGATTAGAAGACACTCACCTAAAGATCCTTGGTGGACTCCAAGGTTGGCTCGAGTTTGGTGGATTTCAAGCAAAATCTTCTCAACACAAATCTTTAGTGGATTCTGAGGTGAACTATAGCTAAGGCAGACTCCAACTGTGTTGAAACATAGATCAAGGTGGGTTGTGTCTCAAAGGATTAGAGTGAGTGAGTCAAGTTCTACCCTTTATAACCTTTTTCATATATAATGGATTGTTTCAAAGATTGGTCGTTATATATACTTAAGGTTTTCTTCCTTTTGGGTTTTCTCGTAAAAATTACTATGCTTGGTTATTGCTTATTATTCTGCATATTTTCTTATTGTTGATTAACAATCTTTGTGATCACACAAACTTTCAGAAGCCAAACAATAAGCTCTGCTATTGGTTATAAAATTTAGAGTAACTGAAATAATAATTTCTTATCTCGCATCATGTTAACCCTGATTGCAAAATAAAACAATAAAAAGAAAATAGATTTCAGGTGTATATGTTGTACATGTTCCAATAGTTGATCATTTGCAAAGGACCGAGAAGAAGACTAAAATGACATGATTATCAAATATAATTAGCATGATTGATAAATGTCTCCGTTTGGTTGACAATTTTGACGGTAGTATATATGCTAGAATATACAGTGATAGTATATATACTGGTATTGTTTGACTGTACATTTGTTGGTATCATATATGTTGTTAAAATTGTCGTGACAAATTATATGCAGGGGTATTATGTTTTTAACTTTGTAACAAATTGAAATAAATAGTAAAATAAATAACAAATCATTTATAATATTAATACAAATTTAAGATAAATATACTACCAGCATAATTACATTGGGGTGCAAATAATTTTAAATAATTTTTATTTAAAAAATTATTAAATAATTATGCCTTCTTTTACCAAGAAGTAAAAAATTGTAATCTAAAGTATAAGGGTAGTATCGTCCTTTAGCATTAAAGTGGGGATATCAATGGTATTTATAGGTAAAATTTGTCTCGAAATTGTCATGAAATTCTAACCCCAAAATTATTTTTTGGGTGCACCACCAGCATATAAAAACTTCTACAATCTTATGCATATTGATACCATATAGGGTATTCAACCTCCTTTTTGTGAATGAAAATGGTCGAGCACTTGAGAGAGTGCACAAGTCTGCCTAGCTTAGCTGAGATGGCTTGCAAATTCTTTTGCCCTTCCTGTTGCAAAAGAGAAGGAAAGAAAAGTGAGGTTATAATGAGGAGTCTGAACTAAGTACGCATGACAACCTTGTGGATAAATTAGATGACACATGACAGGTCAGCATGACACGTGGGATGGAGAAAGAGAAATGTACGTCCAACTTCCAAGAAGCAGTGTGCTAGGAAATAGGTTGGGAGAGGATCTTTCTCACTCACAAGAATAATTCCTCAAGCTAACATTTAAACGTGAAAAAGATCAGGGATTAGGATCAGGATCAAGAAGAATTTGATCCTACCTGTCATGACACTCCATGTCCTACCTACCATGATAGGTAGCATAAAGAGGGATGACTTCCCAGAGACAACCCAAGGAAAGGAGAACGTGAGAATCCCAACAGTCACGTAATACCAGCCTAACAACCATGCATGATCTAAGGAAGTACCTAGATTCAATCCAAAGAGGAAAGACTTCCTAACGACAACTTAGAGATCATGAAGAATCCTCATACCATAATGAAGGATCAAGATGGATCCTCGTATCACAACCACAACGTCAAGATCTCAACCTCAATGTCAAGATCTCAATAGATTGAACAATTGGACTATGAAAATCCCAGCAAATATAATCCACAACACTATAAAAAGAGGATGACCACACTCATTCCAGGTATGCTCTCATAACAAAGACATTTGACTATTGATTTGGTCTGAATAAGATTACTGACTTGAGCATCGGAGTGTCCTCGGGCCACGAAGGGTCACCACTCCCTTTGTTCTTACAGGATTCACAAAGGCTTGCCGCTGCGTCAGCCGTCTCAGTAAATGACGTGTGGATCGTCCCAATTTTTACATCCACAAACCTATTGATGAAAATGACATAAAACAAAAGTGTATATGCATCTCTATCTATTAGATTCCAGAAGAGATGATCATGATAGAGAAGCCAGAAACCCTAGAATCTAGAAGAGATGATCACGGTCATTTTGAAAGAAAATCGATGGAGAATATCCCATATGCAAGTGCCATTGGTTGCGTCATGTATGCTCAAGTTAGCACTAGGCCTGACGTAGCCTATATAGTGTGTGTCCTTAAGTGATATCTTTCTAATCCTGAATAGTAGCATTGAGTTGTTACAAAAAAATGTCATGAGATATTTACATAGAACAAAAGATTACATTTGCGTTTACTGGAAAATGGAGCACCTTGAATTGTTTAGGTTACACATGCTCGGATTTTGCATGATGTTCAGATGATTTGAAATCCACTTCAGGCTATATTCTTATGCAGGCAAGAGTAGTTATTTCTTGGAAGAGTGTCAAGCAAACTCTTCTTGCCTCTTCTACTATGCCGCGACAATGGTGTCGGTATGTTATTTTCGAAGAAAAATAAGAGTTGAAAAGGCTCAAACACCTAGGTCACGGTTGCATTTAATGCGTGTAATAAGCCTTTAAGTCCTAGGTCACCCTAATGGACAAGTTGTAGTCTAGTGAGGGTTTATCTGAGCGATACCCACAAATACTTACCAAGAGATCTACACTTACCTTGAAAGCACAACTAAAGATTCTTAAGTTCAAATAAACAAGAGATAAAGCTAATCCCTCAATTCTCCTCTAGTCAATACATGCAAAAATCGTTGGACAAACCAATCTCAATCCCCTCAAAGATGATCAAGAAATTTTATAATAAGAAAAATATAAGTGCAATTAAACAAGTTTACTTAACAAATTCATACAAGTATAACCTTGTTAAGGACCCTTTTAATGTTCATGAGCTGCCAACCCTATATTACAAACATAAACATAAAAACATTGTAATAGGTGAATGACCTACACAATAGAGTATAGTCTTTAAACCCGACCCGCACATCGAACCGTCAAGGCTGAAGGGTCAAGGGGTCCGAGGTTCAACCGTTATAAAGGAGGTTGAACCACAGATTTTTAATAAATAATAAATATTTATAGTTTAATAGTTATATACTATATATATATATATAATTATACTATATAGCAAGTTAGAGGAGCATACCTGTACAATTCAACCTTAATTTTTCTACAAAAATTTACTAAATTCTATAGCAATAAGCAAATCAAATAAACAATTCATAAACCAAACACAAAATCCAAATTTCAAACACAAAGTTGCAAATAAACAATCAACAATGACCAAAGTTTATACACAAAGTTCAAATCCAAACTTAAAAGTTCCAAACACAAAGTCCAAATCTGAAATTCCAAATACAAAGTTCCAAATAAACTCCAAGCACTACTTATTTTGTTCATTAACTTGAGTTTCTCCACCAATATTCTCAGTGAAAAATGGGATACTCATCTCAACATTCAATCAGTTTTGTTGTGGTGACATATCATCATCATCTTCCTCATCATCACCAATGAAAGCCTCATCCAAATTTATCTCCACATTGTTATCTTAAAAACTTATAATATGTATTTTAAAAGTTTAGAACAATTGCCTTGGATGCTTGAAGATGCATCCAATTCTCTGAATGCTTGAACTTCTTCAATGGTCAATAGAGGAGGTTCTTCTTCTAAGATCCATGAACCATAGGAGGTGAAATTTTCGAAATTAATTGGATCATAGTTCTGACATTTCCAATAATTCGTACCACACATGTAAATTAGATACAAAAATATAAAATAGATAGTTGAATTATTAATCTACAAAGATTACAAATTAACTGAGTATCTTTGTTGTAGCCTCAAATTATATTGAACATAAACCAAATCATTTAGCCGTTGATGCTCCAACCTGTTACTTTTTTTTTGAGTGGATGTGCTCAAAAATACTCCAATTCCTCTCGCACCCTGAGGAACTATAAGTTTGGTTCAGCATACGCATAGTCAACTTTTGAAGATTAGGAGCATAATTTCCATAGTATCTCCACCACTCAGCTGCACATTTGTGAACAAAGTTAATAACATTATCAATAATATAAGTAATTTAAAAGAGTAATAGATTAATAAACTTTACCATGAACCATTTTGTCTCAGTAATTTATGGCAGACTTTCTCCCAAAATCTCCTTCAACGTCTACGAAAATCCTCATCTCTGATGTCAACTTACCACTCAAATCCATATCTCCATAACAGAATTTCTCAATCACATCCAAGATACCAGATTCTATGTCTCTATGCTTTGTCATCTCTTCAATGTTGTATTGGTTACTAGGATTCAACTAGAAACCAACAGCATAGAGATTCTTGTACAATTGACTGTCCCACTGAGAATCTACAATTAACAATAATGGTTGGACCCTTCTCTTCTTTCTCTGAAACCTCCTAATCAACTCATCCTTTGCGCTACACAATGAGACCAAGATAATGTTGGAAACTCATCTTCTAGTAACCTACCAATAATGACATAATTTGAGGCATTATCCGTGACCACCTGTACCACATTTTCCACCCCCGCATCTAGCACAACTTCCCTGAACAATTGAACAACAACTGACTGGTCTTAGAAGCTTCTGAATCAATGGACTTCAAAAAGATTGTTCCCTTGGGACATTACACTAAGAAATTGATTAAGGTTCTGTTATTTTGATCTGTCCAACCGTCAGACATGATTGTACAGCCAATAACATTCCAAATGTTGAGAAAATTATTCACTACCATCTTCACCTCTTCCACAGTTTTACCCAACAATTTAACTCGAACAGCATGAATAGTAGGACCTTTATAACCTGGTCCTATACTTGTTATTGCATCAATCATCAATTCATAAAGTTTAGAGTTAGTGGCATTGAATGAAATTGATGCATCTATCATCCACTTGACAATGGCAAGGTCCACCTTTTCTTTTGCCTCTTGAGATTGCAAGACACTTTTGATGGTTGGTTGAGATCCAGGAGTCGTCCTGGATATGAAGTAAGAATTTATAGGATTATCAACGCTTGTCTTCTTCCATTTTTTCCAGTGTTTGTTCTCTTGCATATCGCTTCTTCAACTTCTTCATCTTCAGCTGTAGGACCATCTCCATATTGATCCTCATAACGATCATGAGATAGCCTTTTTTATTCCCGTAAGATGTAACATTTTGCAACATTTCATTTTGAACCCCAACAGGAACCTTCTTGCATCTCTCAACTCCTTGACCACTAACTCCAGATAAATGGATTTTGAAACGATTAATTCCACCACCTTTAATCTCTTTGAGGCAGTACATACATATAATTATATTCTTTGGTCTTCCAACAAAATTGTTTTCCTGCACATGCTTACAATACCTCCATGCTGGATCACTTTTCCCCCTTACATTTTTGTTACTGTCACTAGCACTTGGGGTTTGGGATGAACATTCAGGATTGGAATTACATGTCATATTATTTCAGACGTTGCTGCAAGAATGTATTAGATAGATATAGAGCATAAGACAAAATGACAGAGTATATGAAATGTATAAGAATATAAGATTGAGACAGAGTATAAGATAAGAAAGAGCATAATACCAAATGACATAATTTCCAACTGTACGTATAATAAATAATAAAAGAGCAAGACCAAAATGACGAGCTAGTTGTATGAGAAAGAGCATAACACCAAATGACATATACAGGATATTTAGTCATTTATATGAGTATAAGACAGAGACAGAGACAGAGTATAACACATGCAAAGAAGACAGAGTTTAATACAGTGTATAAGACATGGTTTAAGAATATAATTCAAGAATTCTACTAATTCGACAAATTCAACTAATACAACTAATTCTCGATCAACTAGTTCAATAATTTAAGGCTGGCTAGTCAGTAGAAAGCTCAGTAGAAAGAAAGCTCAAAACAACAATCAAGAGGGAGATGGGCTCATGGGAGACTGAGAGTGTAGACCGGCGTTGGTGTCTGGTGGTCACTCAGTAGACTCGGTACATGGTTGCCTCCATGAGGTCACTAGAATTCAGTCCTCAGTGAGACGGGAGAGTGGATAGATCGAGCAAGAATCGAGAGGAAGATCGACTCATGGGAGATTGAGAGTGTAGACCGGCGTTGGTGCCTGGTGGTGCCGTGGTAGTCACTCAGTAGACTCGGTATATGGTTGCTTCCGTGAGGTCACTGGAGTTCAGATGGGAGAGTGGATCAGTTATCAGTGGACTCAGCGGAGAGAGAGGTCGAGGCGTCGAGCAAAGGAGATTAGGGCAATTTTGTGTCCATTGAAGCTAAATTAGATATTTGGTCTCAAAATTCATTGACAAAAATAAAATATTCTTTGTTTTTAAGTCATTTTACAACATATGCGGGTTTTCTTTTAACCCGTCGGGTCACCATTTGCGCGGTTTTTTGGGTTAACCCACGGTTTGACACGGGTTAATGCATAAACGGTCTTTTTCCAACAAAAAAAAAATCGCGGAGTCCGCTGTTTCATGGATTTCACGATCTTACTGGCGGGCCGATCCGGTTTAAAAACTATGCAATAGAGTAAAAACCGAAGTTCATGGAAGACAATTTAGAATGGACATAGTTTTGCGAAAGGAAATCACCTACAAGAGTGACGTTAGCATTCACCAACTTTCTTGCTCACCATCGAATCTAACTCATCACTAGGTAAATGGGTTATACATGGTTAAGGGACAAGGTAGGCAAAATTTGAATCTTGTTAATATGTCACAAAGTTATGTACATAACTTGAGCTTTGATCTCATTCCGTTATCATTTTTCACACACTCACATGTAAACACATCACTTCTCTTACTTTGAACACATTAAGACTAAGCATTGCTGTATCTCTCCTCTTTTTTCTTTTATTTTTCTGCAATATTCTTTTCTCTTCTGATATGTCCTTCCAGATAGCATACTGCCCTATCCAAACTTTTTTTATTTTTTTAAATTCAACCAACCATTGCTTTTGAGTAATCCTTTTTCATACCATTGAGAAGCAACACTAACTCGTTTTCAATTCCAAGCTCCTACTTAACCTTGTGATACAAAGGCGGGAAAATTTCCCGATTAAACAGCTCACACAAGGCTTTTTTTTACATTTTTCAAGAAAAACAAGACATTTAAGCTCAAAAACACTCTCCTAGTGATTCATTGGATTCTAGATTCACAAGCAAAAGATAAATATCTAAAAGTCACACTTCTCAATAATCAATTGTAGCGTATCAAAGCTATTGAAAGAACACGCTCAAAGAATACTCATGATACACATTAAAAATCACCCAAATTCCAGAATATATCAATAGCGAATGGCTCAAAGAAAGAGTAGGGTAATAGCGATTTTTAAGAAAAATGGAACATAACTCAATCACGCAAGTGTTTCAAAACCAAGGTACTCGCTCAATTACACATGTGATATCGAAATAGGCCTCAATCATCCTAAAAAATATTAATTAAAGTTATCCCCTTCAATCACAAGCATTGATTTGTCAAAAGAAATCAAAGAATCTACTTTACACTTACAAATTCGATCAAGAATGAGAATTGAAGTTCTAAAAGGTTATGGATCCCTTAGTCATCTACCATACCTTTTCCTAAGGTCAAACTAGCATATATGTATGAAACAATGAAGTATAGAACACCCGAATAAGAGGTACAAAATCTTACAGAACTCTTCAAAAGTAGTTGGAATCGTGAAAAATGAAACATATCCGAAAAGAGGTGATACTAACCACAAATATCCAAGCATGATATGACATATAATTTTTTTTGCAAATTTTTTTAGTTTTTTCCAACGAAACACACCAAAATAAGATAAGAAAACACTACATAACACATAATCATTTCACAATCCCCATTCCCCACATCCAACTTGTATGAGGCATTGTCCCTAATGCCTAAAGATTAATGCACTAGAAAAATAAAATTGTGGAACGGATTGTGAGCACACAAAAATTGAAAAGCAAAACTCATCACACACCTATGTACAAGAGTTAACTGACTATGATACTAAGGAGGAGTGAGATCCTTGAGGCCCCGAGTGTCACACCCCGTCCTAGGAACGTGACTTATTGGCAACGCGTGTGTGCACCCACGTGCCGCCACCTAAAAATCAAGACTCAAATACCATTACTCACAATTATACCAATACAATTTTAAATAAAAACTCGGCAGCACTTCCCCGTATATCGGAGAATGCCTCCTGCATAAAACATAGCAATTTAAAACCAACCAATTTCCATACCACCAAACTAATCATCCAGGGTCTCAGGCCATTACCATCAACAAATCCATATTCATAGACATACTAAGGCCTCAGGCCAAAACTATCCATAACAATACGTACTCATATGTATCTTAATACATATTTAAACAAAAGACCAATTAAGCATCACCACATAAACACCACACCAAAGAAACCATCACAAGTCCAGGCCATCAGCGTCACGATCCTCCCCGCTGATTCGTAGTCGGAGCACTAGCGCTAGTACCTATATCACCTGAGGAGGGGAAAAATAAAACGGTGAGCAGGAGGCTCAGTAGGGATATCGAACAGAAGTCTAAAACAAGGAATAAGGCCGAAATGTCATAAGAAATAAAGCAATGCAACAATATGTTATGTCATCACACAAATGCAATCGGTACATCCAACCGAGCCATGTCGCTAGAGCCAATTAACCGGAACCACTAGCACATGCTCTCACAATTATTTCATACCATGCCACTAGAGCCAATTCACCGGAACCACTAGTTCATGTTCACAAGTACCATCAACCGTGTCACTAGAGCCAAATACCGGAACCACTAGTACACGTTGACATACGTACCAAAATCCAATTCCCCACTTCCACCATGCAACAAATGCAACATCACACATGAATGTTATGCAACTAAAATTTATTTGCGCGCAAATTCATTAAAACATGTGATCAAGAGTATTGACTACTCGATAGATGATCGAGTGTCCACGGGTAATGCATTCAACATTAAACACACAACATAGCAATTTGAGTTCACAATAACATACAAACCAAGGTTTGTTTCCCCTTGAACAAAAAGGCGGAAACTAATGAATTTAACACAATTCGGGTAGCCAATTGTGGTTTGAGATTAAGGGTTAAGAAAATCCCTACCTCGTTTGAGCAAAAACCTCACCACAACTCTAGCAACCACTTCTCCAAGTTCAAATAACCAAATTCATAACATTTACAATCACTTCCCTTCCAACAATATCAATTTCAACACATATATTCACAATAAGACACTTACCTCAGTAAATTCTTCAAACCCTTGCTCAATCCCTTCTCCTCCTATCTCCACACTTCAATCCAAGCTCAAATATAGCATCAATATACATAAACTTTGATTAAACAACAAACTTTTACCCCCCAAACCTCCAATTCCACGAAATCAACCCAAGCCCATAAACCATAGTTTCAAAACCATGGAAATCTTACCTCAATCTTGAAGAAATCTTGAAAGCCAAGCTTATACAAGTTCCAAACCCTTGATTCAACCTTTCTTCTCCTTGATCTCCTTCAAAATCATCACTCTCTCTCTATTTCTCTCTCTCTCGGCCTTTCTTCTGTCAAAGAAACGAGAACAAGTCCAAATTTTACCCATTCAAGTCTTTTAAAAACCTAGTTTCCCGATAGGTGTCCGGACGGCTCCAAAGGGTGTCCAGACACTTTGTGAAGAAAATGAGACAGAGTGTAAAAATGTTAAAAAATTGCTCGAGGTGTCCGGACACCTAGTTGGGGTGTCCGGACACCTAGTTGGGGTGTCCGGACACTTCACCATTTTTTTTTTTGGGTTTTCACATCCTTTCCCCCTTAAATAAATTTCGTCCTCGAAATTTAAATCTTACCTGAGAAGTCGAATAGATGTGGATACTTTTTCTTCATTTTGGATTCCGACTCCCAAGTTGCTTCCTCGGTTCCATGATGCAACCACAACACCTTTACCAATGGTATTGTTCTTGACCTCGCAACTTTATCTTGCCTATCTAGAATTCTCATCGGTTGCACAAAATAGGTTCCGTCATCTTCCACCGTCAATGTCTCCCAATCCAACACATGTGAAGGGTCCGGTTCATATTTCCGAAGTGTCAAAACATGAAACACATTATGCACATTTGACAATTTTAGCGGCAATGCCAATCGGTATGCCACTTCCCCAACTCGCTTCAGGATCTCAAAAGGCCCAACATATCTTGGTGTCAACTTACCTTGTTTGCTAAAGCGTTGCACTCCTCTCCTAGGGCTCACTTTTGAGAACACTTTATCGCCCACCAAGAACTCCAATGGTCTCCTTCTTCTATCCGCATAGGATTTTTGTCAGCTTTAGGCCTTAAGCAACCTCTTCTTAATCTCCTCTACCTTGAGTTTGGCCTCCTTCACAAATTCAAGCCCGGACAACACTTTCTCTCCAACTTCCGCCCAACACAAAGGTGATCGACATGGCCTTCCATACAAAGCCTCAAAAGGCGCCATTCCGATACTACTTTGGTACGAGTTGTTGTAAACAAACTCGGCCAAACGTAAATAATCCTCCCAACTCCTACCAAAATCCATAACACACGCCCGCAACATATCTTCTAGTATTTGAATCGTTCTCTCACTTTGTCCATCGGTCTCCGGATGAAACGAAGTAGACATAGTCAACTTGGTACCTAACGCTTCTTGCAAACTCTCCCAAAAACGTCCCATGAATCGCGGATCTCTATCCGACACAATACTCAACGGAACTCCATGCAACCTCACAATTTCCCACACATACAATCTACTCAATGATTCAAGTGAGTCGATCTTGTTAATTGGAAGAAAATGTGCCGACTTTGTCATCCGATCCACAATCACCCAAATAGTGTCCTTCCTCTTCGGTGTCAATGGTAGTGCTGTCACAAAATCCATTGTGATATTCTCCCATTTCCATTGAGCAACCGGAAGCGGTTGTAACAACCCCGCATGTCGTTGGTGTTCCGCCTTCACCTGTTGACAAGTGAGGCACCTAGCAACATATTTACCCATATCAACTTTCATTCCACGCCACCAAAATTGACGCTTCAAATCTTGATACATCTTATTACCCCCTGGATGCATGGAAAACCAGGAACGGTGTGCCTCCCGCAGAATTTCCTCACGTAATTCTTCATCATTTGGCACCACCAATCTACCCTCAAATCTCACACCACCATCTTCGCCTCTAATCCATCCGGACTCCTCCTCAATCACATCAAATGTTGCATCTCCAATTTGTGCATCTAACACCTTTTGAATCAATGCTAGCCGAACAGAAACGCATCCCAAATACAACCTTTCCTCTCATTCTTGCAATTCCAACCCAAACGAATTTATCAACTCTACAAACTCCCACTCCTGCATAGAAATTGCAGCAATAGTATTCTTTCTACTCAAAGCATCGGCCACCACATTCACCTTTCCCGGGTGATAATTCAACGAAAAATCATAATCCTCCAGATATTCCATCCACCTTCGCTGTCTCTGATTCAACTCCTTTTGTGTGGAGATATTTGAGGCTCTTGTGATCAGAGAACACCTCAAACCTCTCTCCATACAAGTAATATCTCCACTGTTTAAGTGCAAATACCACTGCCGCCAATTCGAAGTCATGAACCGGATAATTTCGTTCATGCTGTTTCAACAACCGTGAACCATACTCCACCACCCTCTCCTGTTGCATTAAAACACATCCCAAGCCTACTTTAGAAGCATCACAATAGACTTGGTATCCCACATTCCTCTCCGGAACAACTAATACTGGTGGAGATGTAAGTCTCCGCTTCAACTCTTCAAATGCCTTCTCGCACTCCTCGGACCATACAAACGGTGTTTCTTTCCGTGTAAGCTGCGTCATTGGTGCAGCAATACACGAAAAGTCACAAATGAATCGTCGGTAGTATCCTGCCAAGCCAAGAAAACTCCGAATTTTAGTAATATTTTTCGGCCTTTCCCACTTCAACACTGACTCCACTTTGGACGTATCCACCGCAATGCCCTCCTGTGTGATAACATGTCCAAGAAACTTCACCTCCGTCGTCCAGAATTCACACTTGCTCAGTTTTGCATACAATTCATACTCCCGTAACGTTTGTAACACTGCCCACAAATGCAACTCATGGTCCTGGATCGTGGGTGAATATACCAATATATCATCAATGAATACCACCACAAACGGTCCAAGAATGGTCGGAGTACACGCTGCATTAAATCCATAAACACCGCAGGTGCATTAGTGAGTCCAAAAGGCATAACAAGGAACTCATAATACCCATACCGTGTTCAGAAAGCCGTCTTCTGCACATCTGACTCCCTAATCCTCAATTGATGGTAACCAGATCTCAAGTCAATCTTAGAAAAGTGTCTTGCACCTCGTAATTGAGCAAACAAATTATTGATTCTAGGCAGTGGCTATTTATTCTTCATCGTAACCCGATTGAGTTGCCGATAATCAATACGCATTCTCAAAGTTCCATCTTTCTTTTTCACAAACAACATTGGAGCACCCCACGGAGAGACGCTCGATCTAATAAACCCCTTTGACTCCAAATCCTTCAACTGAGTCTCCAGTTCCCTCAACTCCGTCGGTGCCATTCGATAAGGAGCAATGGAAATTGGTTTGGTGTCCGAAACCAACTCAATAGTAAACTCTATCTCTCTCCTTGGTGGTATCCCCGGCAAGTCCTCCGGAAATACATCCATAAATTCCTCAACCACCGGTATCGGCTTAGCCATATCGCCACTCGGTGCCGAAGTGGTCAAGCTTGCTACAAGACAATCCGCATATGCATGATTTTCCAGGAAGTGCGAGCATGGCACTCCCTTAGACCCTTGTAATTTAATCACCCCACCTCCCGGTACATTCAACGTAATTTTACGCATCCAAAAATAAATAATAGCTCTATGTTTTGTCAACCAGTCTACACCCAGAATTACATCGAAGTCTCTAAAATCGAGGACATATAAATCCATCGTCAATTCTATTTCACCAAATCTACACACAACTCCTTCCACTATCCCTTCAAGTGAAGTAGTGTACCCAAATGGGGAAGTCACCGCAAACATTCGTGTTATTGGGGACACTTCTAATTCTATAGACTTTGCCAAGGATGCAGTAATGAAAGATGCAGTCGCACCAGAATCAAACAATACTCTCACTAAACAATTTGAAACAAGAAAAGTACCTCCAATGAAGTTCGGATGCTCAGACCCTGTCTAGTGCCCTAAGGCAAATACTCTCCCCTGAGTCAATGCAGGCTGAATCTGTGACTACTGCTGCTGTGTCCTGGTCTGTGATCATCCTCTTCCAATAGAGGCACCTGAGGAAACCGACGGTGCACGAGGGGTAGTAGGTACTGAAGCTGCCGATGAAACCCCAGATCTCTGTTGTTTATCTCTCCTCCTCTGAGGACAATCTGCCCGCATATGGCCTATCTTGCCACACTCAAAACATGCAGGTCCGGAAGTAGTGCACTGGTGCCTAACATGACCCGTCTGTCCACATCGAAAACAAACCCTCGGTCCCTGTTGTGATCCTCTACCTCCCTGGGACCTCTGCCCTCCACTGCTCTGTCCTGCCCGGTTCTGTGAAATCTAGGCCACCCTTGCCTCTGTCCTCTAAAAGCCCCTCCAGTACCACCACTCAAGGATCGATCGCCAACAGTATCCCAATATTTCTTTGAATCTTTATTGATCTGCTCTTGCTGCAAAGCCTCCTCTTTCATATCATCATAGGTAACAATCTTCATACTAGCCAGCGGTGCACCTACATTTGGCATCAAACCTTGCCTGAATCTCTTTGCCTTGCTCTCCTCATCCGGGGCATACATCTTTCCAAATTCATATAGCTCCTCAAACTTGTAACTACAGTCTGCCACTGACACATCCGGTTTCTGTAACAAAGTCAAGAACTCCTTTGCCTTCTCTGTGAGATAAGAGTTTGGCACAAAATGCTGCAGAAATAATCTCTCAAATGATGCCTAAGGTATCCAGACGTCTAGTCATCAATCATAAGCCTTGTCCTTCAGGAAGTACGAGGCTATCATTCCCCGTCTCTCATCCGGAATGCCTAAGGTATTCAGACGTCTAGTCATCTCTCGGATCCAAGTGTGAGCTTTTGCCACATCGGTATCACCATGAAATTTTGGAGGCTCCAATTTGTGAAGTCGATCCACCTCACTTATCTGTCCTGAATTCTGTCAGCCTCCACCGAGGTCTGACCCTCCACCCCACCGTGAGTACCCAATCCCGTTCGTGCCTAAATTACATGTGTAACGTTCTTCATCATCTCCGACATCTCTTTCATCACTTGCACTTAAGCCTCAAACATCGAGGCCATCTGAGTGGTTGTTAAAGTTTGTGTCTGAGTAGGTGTAGCCTCAGGAACCACTCCCTCTCCACTTGTCACATTCACTGCAGGATTCTCTGCCTCCTCAAAATTCCTCATGGCAGTGCGCCGTCCTCGTTGTTGTACCCTACTCCACCTAGGTAACTCAAGGACTATCGCCGTAGCGGGTGCATTTTGTTCACCGCGACCTCGCCCGACTCCTCATCCTCGGCCTCCGCCCCACCTACCACCACAGGTCCTAACACCCTCGCGTCCACGCCCTCATCCACGCCCCTGATCCAGGGACCCGAGGGAACGAACATTCCTACGCGTGTCCATCTACAACCACAACATAAATAACCAACGTTCAATATCATCAAACATACGAGGATTTACGGGATTAGAATACATACCGGATCAGCGGAGGTCATGACGTGGCCTGGACGTACGATACACAACATTCACACATCAAAACACACCAATACTCACACAAATAACCACCCTGGACCCAACCCTTAGGTCCTACACAGAGCCAACCTGGCTTCAATACCAATTTGTCACGCCCCGTCCCAAGAACGTGACTTATTGGCAACACGTGTGTGCACTCACGTGCCGCCACCTAAAAATCAAGACTCAAATACCATTACTCACAATTATACCAACACAATTTTAAATAAAAATTCGGCAGCACTTCCCTATGTATCGGAGAATGCCTCCTGCATAAAACATAGCAATTTAAAACCAACCAATTTCCATACCACCAAACTAATCATTCAGGGCCTCAGGCCATAACCATCAACAAATTCATATTCATACACATACTAAGGCCTCAGGCCAAAACTATCCATAACAGTACGTACTCATATGTATCTTAGTACATATTAAACAAAAGACCAATTAAGCATCACCACATAAACACCACACCAACCAAACCATCACAAGTCCAGGCCATCCGCGTCACGCTCCTCCCCGCTTATCCGTAGTCGAAGCACTAGCGCTAGTACCTATATCACCTGAGGAGAGGAAAAATAAAACGGCGAGCAGGAGGCTCAGTAGGGATATCGAACAGAAGTCTAAAACAAGGAATACGGCCGAAATGTCATAAGAAATAAAGCAATGCAACAATATGTCATGTCATCACACAAATGCAATCGGTACATCCAACCGAGCCATGTCACTAGAGCCAATTAATCGGAACCACTAGCACATGCTCTCACAATTATTCCATACCATGCCACTAGAGCCAATTCACCGGAACCACTAGTTCATGTTCACAAGTACCATCAACCGTGTCACTAGAGCCAAATACCGGAACCACTAGTACACGTTGACGTACGTACCAAAATCCAATTCCCCACTTCCACCATGCAACAAATGCAACATCACACATGAATGTTATGCAACTAAAATTTATTTACGCGCAAATTCATTAAAACATGTGATCAAGAGTATTGACTACTCGATAGATGATCGAGTGTCCACGGGTAATGCATTCAACATTAAACACACAACATAGCAATTTGAGTTCACAATAACATACAAACCAGGGCTTGTTTTCCCTTGAACAAAAAGGCGGAAACTAATGAATTTAACACAATTCGGGTAGCCAATTGTGGTTTGAGATTAAGGGTTAAGAAAATCTCTACCTCGTTTGAGCAAAAACCTCACCACAACTCTAGCAACCACTTCTCCAAGTTCAAATAACCTAATTCATAACATTTACAATCACTTCCCTTCCAACAATATCAGTTTCAACACATACATTCACAATAAGACACTTACCTTACTAAATTCTTCAAACCCTTGCTCAATCCCTTCTCCTCCTATCTCCACACTTCAATCCAAGCTCAAATCTAGCATCAATATACATAAACTTTGATTAAACAACAAACATTTACCCACCAAACCTCCAATTCCACGAAATCAACCCAAACCCATAAACCATAGTTTCAAAACCATGGAAATCTCACCTCAATCTTGAAGAAATCTTGAAAGCCAAGCTTATACAAGTTCCAAACCCTTGATTCAACCTTTCTTCTCCTTGATCTCCTTCAAAATCATCACTCTCTCTCTATTTCTCTCTCTCTCGGCCTTTCTTCTGTCAAAGAAATGAGAATAAGTCCAAATTTTGCCCATTCAAGTCTTTTAAAAACCCAGTTTCCCGATAGGTGTCCGGACGGCTCCAAAGGGTGTCCGGACACTTTGTGAAGAAAATGAGACAGAGTGTAAAACTGTTCAAAAATTGCTCGAGGTGTTCGGACACCTAGTTGGGGTGTCCGGACACTTCACCATTTATTTTTTTTTTTTTAATTTTTTTTCACACCGAGAGTTGGCAACATCATAAAGTCATCGAAGAATGGTATCAAGCATTGGCCATTCACCTTCAATATCTCCCCTTGTCGTAACTTGTCAATGTCACTACTCCGATGTTGATGAACATGGCCAACTACTAAAGGTTCGGTCTTCTTTATCTACAAGTCTCCCGAAAATAAATTGCAACGGTGATTTTGGTTGCCAAACTTTTTTAACTTTTTCAATGACTTTTGGTGAGAAGTGGCACTTAGGAGACTTTTTCTTCCCACCTACTAGAGGCTTCCTTTTCGGCCTTGGTGGATGCAATTGAGATGATCCAACCTTAAGTTAGAAGGCTCTAAATCCTTAATTTCCTCTTTTGCAAACGAAGCTCAACTATCTTTCTCGCCCAATGCTAGCAGACCTTCAATCGGATCATTTGTAAGTTTTATCTCCACATTTTCCTCAACATGATTTTGGATGAAGTCTACTTTCCGAATATCCTCAAACTCACCCACTTGGTTTGACACATTAAAAATGTTCATCTCCATGGTCATATTCATAGAGGACAGTTGCATCACCCCATTCCTACAATTAATCAAAATATTAGAAGTTACTTGGAAGGGTCTACTTAAGATGACCAAAATAAAAGTACTAAAGTTAGGGCGTGGTTGAGTATCTAACACTATGAAATCCACGAAAAAGTCGAATTTGTCTACTAGAACTAGAACATCCTCAACAATACCCCTAGGTACCTTAATTGATCTATCCTCTAGTAGCAAGGTGATTTTAGTGGGTTTCAATTCTCCTAACCCTAATTGTTGATAAACTGTGTACGGTAAGAGATTAGCACTAGCTCCTAAGTCTAACAATGATTGTTCTACCTATGGTTCCCTATGACACATGAGATGTTGGGGCAACGGGGGTGTTTGTACTTAGGAGGACTGTTGTTTTTGATTATGGAGCTTGCTTACTCCGCTAGAAAGGCCTTCTCCTTCACATTCAATTTCCTTTTCACTATACATAATACTTTAAGAAACTTGGCATATAAAGGTATTTGCTTAATGGCATCTAGGAGAGGTATATTGATCTCAACTTGTTTAAAAAGCTCAAACATCTCCAAATTCAATGCCTTGTTGGTGTTCTTTTCTAGCCTTTGGGGAAAGGGTGGCTTAGGGACATATTCCAACTCTTTTCTAGGGTTTAAATTACCCTCAATTGATTGACTTCCTTCATTCTCTCTCTTTTCTTTTCTGTCCAAAACGGCCTATGTCTGTCAAATTCTCGCCCAAGCGCCCTATTTCACACATCCGGACGGGTTGCAATTTATCAACTACGTTCTCAAGGGAACTGCTAGCATCCGTCTAGAAGGTAGATTGGCTTGTTCGGACGGAATCACTACTCATAGATTCTTCTACCTTCTCTTCACTTGATTTTTCATCTTTTCTTCCATTCTCAACAACATCAGTCATTTTTCTCAAAATTTCTTTCTCTACACCATTCTTAAGAGTTATGATTTTGTCAACTATTCGTCCACTCCTTAAGATAGTGATAGAATTTTCTTACTCATGCCCCACTCAACCCCCACTTGAAGTTTCACAATGGTTTGCTTGTTTTGAAAGATTGGGAAAAAGGTTGGGATGTAAATTGCTTTTTTCAATGGAAGTGATTGATTGAGTTACCTTAGTGATTTGACTCTTTATATCAATCGGTTCAATTGTAGAATTGACCGGTTTAGATAAAAACCACCGGTCCAAAGGGAGGCAGGCCACGTCACTGTTTGGACCAGTCCAAC
The DNA here is from genome assembly GCF_013401445.1 of Tripterygium wilfordii. Classification (NCBI taxonomy): domain Eukaryota; kingdom Viridiplantae; phylum Streptophyta; class Magnoliopsida; order Celastrales; family Celastraceae; genus Tripterygium; species Tripterygium wilfordii. Next base: position 8,985,254 of record NC_052248.1, read on the forward strand.
CAGCCGGTCCAGTTTTCAAAACATTGTTATATGAAACTCAGTTTCACCTTCCAAACGCGAATTTATTTGTCGTTTTGGGTCTCTGAATATCTAAGGTCGAAAGGGAATTTCTTCTCCTTCCTCCCGCTTTCTCGTTGAGGAATTCTAATTTCTAACCCTAAAATCACACCATCCAGAAGAACACTTGCAGTCCCACTCACAGATCCAACACAGGTATGTATCTTATCTTATTCTTCAACACTCCATAGCTTTATACAGATTTCATAATTCGGTTATTTCTTTGATAAACATCCATTGAATTTAAGAATTCCCGATATATGTCTGTGGATTATGTTATTGTTATTTCGATTGGCTCCGAACTGTAGGTGTTCCATTGATTTTTTTTGGGTATTGGACACAGGTTGGTCTTAGATTGACTTCAATGAAAAGCAAAACAAGATGTCTCAAGAGATGTTGGTGAGTTACGATGATCCCTCAGACCAACCATCTTTGTCCTTGGATGATACCAGCAGTAGCGCAGAGGAATCACCATCTGATACAAGACTCTCATTGGAGACTTGTAATGATCCAATTCCCTATATTGGACAAAGGTTTGCTACTCATGATGCAGCTTATGAATTCTACAGTGAATTTGCCAAGCATTGTGGCTTTTCAATTCGTCGTCACCGGACTGAAGGAAAAGATGGGGTTGGAAAAGGACTTACCAGACGATACTTTGTCTGCCACCGAGCTGGTAACACACCCGTCAAAACTTCAAATGATAGCAAACCTCAGAGAAACCGAAAATCTTCCCGGTGTGGATGTCAGGCATACATGAGAATCAGCAAGACCACTGAATTAGGAGCAACAGAATGGCGGGTGACGGGGTTTGCTAACCACCACAATCATGAACTTCTAGAACCGAACCAAGTTCGTTTCCTTCCTGCTTATAGAACCATATCAGATGCAGACAAGAGCCGGATTCTTATGTTTGCCAAGACGGGAATTTCAGTGCAGCAGATGATGAGACTCATGGAGCTTGAGAAGTGTGTGGAACCAGGGTATCTACCATTCACTGAGAAGGATGTGAGGAACTTGCTCCAGTCATTCAGGAAATTGGATGCAGAGGATGAGAGCATAGACTTGTTACGGATGTGCAGAAACATTAAGGAGAAAGATCCCAATTTCAAATTCGAGTACTCCCTTGATTCAAATAACAGGTTGGAAAATATTGCATGGTCATATGCATCATCAATCCAGTCATATGAGATATTTGGAGATGCAGTGGTATTTGATACAACACATCGCTTGACTGCATTTGACATGCCACTAGGGATATGGGTTGGAATAAATAATTATGGCATGCCTTGCTTCTTTGGTTGTGTGCTTCTCCGAGATGAAAATGTGAGATCGTTATCGTGGGCATTAAAGGTAACAAAGAGAAATCCTTTCTTCAATCAATATGCCTTGCATTTCTCATGTTGCCACCTTTTTATTTTAGCTTGGTAAGGTCAAAAGCAAAATGATTGGGACCTGGTACAAAACTGGTCTGAGAACTGTATCACCAAGTAGCTAAACAAACTAGGGCAGCTGGCAGAATATGGTTTGATGAATGCAATAAAATTCTCTATTTGTACTTATTTATTTGTTGAGTGTATAGGTTCTTTATTGGAACAGCAGCAATGGGATGAAAGCCAATTAAAATAGATGGGAAGCATGATTGCTATGGTAATAAAAAAAATACATTTATTTACAATTGTGTTGCCACGAAACCAAATACAATGTTTGTTGATGCATCTATCCTTTAAAACTTTGGTGGTGATTCCTCCACATCAAACACCCTTTTTGTTTCTTCCTCTCCAAATTATCCGACAGAACAATAGGGATGGCTTCTACCATTTCTGTCCTTCAGATTTTCTGTCATATATCCAAGCCTTGAGCTCGCATCCACTGTCTTAGTTGCAACCCAAGCGATGTTCCACAACTTCAAGCCAAGCAATGTTCCTCATGGTCCTAGCCCACTCTCAATAAAGGGTCAGATTCTACGTCCTTTTCTTGAAGTGACCATCTGTTGGATTGAGTTGTTGCGCTTGTCTGCAGTTTATCAAATATGATAAATCTTCCCCATGATGCTTTCCACATTAAAAAACCCTCCTTGGTAGAACCTCAGGCTAAATGATTGCCATGGAAAGCTCCTTTTATCTGCTGCTTCAATCCCAAAGAGTATTGTAATAGATTTCTACTGAGGTCGCCTCATATCTTTTGTTGCCAATCTATGTAGTCTTCCAAGTGAAACTTCAGTTTGGTTTTGTAGTTAGATGTCAAAAAACTATTCACCTCTTCTGGTTCCCATGTCCCAACCATGGAATATTTTGTGAAAACGGCATTCCAATTCCAAGTGCCATCACCATGGCATAATTTCCATCCACCATAGAATCTCTATTTCTGGCAAGACCATACAAAGTATTAAATTGTGCTATCAGAGAGTTTGTGCTCGATCATCTGTCATACCAAAAAGACACCCTCTCTTCATATTTTCTACTACCCTAACGCAAGTTCATATAAATTTATGTTAGAGTGTTATAATGGTTGGGGATTACATCAGATGTTTTACGACGAATATTGTGGTGGTTAACTTGTATAATTTCAGTTGAGTTTTGAATTAATGCGAATAAGCTGCTTGCTGATATTATGGCTTCTTTGTTGATAATTTGATAAACTTGGCCTGTGTCTTCACACATATCCTACTTGAAAATTTCTGGTGTTCCGAAATTTATTGTTGCTCTTGTCTATTTTCTGTAAGGCATTCCTTGGATTCATGAATGGGAAAGCTCCACAAACAATATTAACTGACCAGAATATGTGTCTTAAAGAAGCTATAGCCATGGAAATGCCAACGACAGAACATGCACTTTGCATATGGATGATTGTGGCAAAATTCCCATCCTGGTTTAATGCTGTTTTGGGAGAACGATATAATGAGTGGAAGGCTGAGTTCTTTCGACTCTATAATCTAGAGTCAATTGAGGATTTTGAACTAGGATGGAGGGACATGATCGATTCTTTTGGGCTGAAAACGAACAGGCACATCATCAACCTGTCTACCTTACGAAATCTCTGGGCATTACCTTACCTGAGAAGCCATTTCTTTGCTGGACTCACCTCCGCTGGCCATTCCAAGTCAATAAATGCTTTCATCCAACGGTTTTTGAGTGCTCAAACCCGACTTGCTCACTTTGTGGAACAAGTATGGTCTTTCTCCTTTGCAATTGCTTTCATATCAATTTGAACTTTTTTATATCATTTGCTCAATATATATTTTTTTGTGCATGATTGGTCATTGCAGGCACAAAATGTGCTAACATGAGGTTTGGCATTTTGGTGCAGTAATAAATATTCAGCTAGTTTTTAGATCTCGGATATTCATGACTCCATTCTTGGTTAGCTTTTGAATGGATTTTACCTGACCAAAGTTATATATTCTAAAAAATCTAATAGTCAGAAGGAAAAACTTGTCCAGTACAGAGTTAATGTTCTCTTTAAATTGATCAATTTACTCTTAATTCTCTGCCATTTATAAAAACAAAGAATGGTTTTATATATATGGACAATCCTAAGAAAGTATGATGCTAGCTTCATTTTATTTGAACTGACGCCTTATCTGGGTTTATGTAATGTGTATCTTTACACATTGGACGATACCCAATCAGAAGACAAGATTCCCTTCAAAGCTGGTAGCATCTCAGCCGGTTATCTTTTGAGTTAATTTGGCTGAAATTATACTACCAGAAGGTGTATATTTATTGTAAAACAAGTATCAATGTTTAAAACATGCTTTTTTTTTTGAGAATTATTATTAAAGATTGTACTCTATAGAGAGAGCAAAAAAGGAGGAACTGCTTGGTCTGGATCCTCTTCAGTTCCAGTATTTGTTTAGGGTTTGGGGATACATAATTTAGGCTTAGACTCTGTCAACATTTAAACAATTCTTCCAGATGGGATAGGAAATATTTCTTTTTTATACGTTACTGACTGTAAAAAGTTGAACTATGCTTGTAACTTTGGGATGGCTACCATTTCTTATCTCTCTTCATAAGTTATTATATATAACAAAAGAAAAACCTTTGCAACCTGTGCTTTTCGAATTACTTCTTACTCTATATAGATGAATCCTCATGCCCTTTGACCAGCGAGCTTTCTTCTTATTATTTTGTTTACACACGTTGTCATGTAAGTGGATGCACTTATGCTGAAATTCGACAATGATCCATTGATTATTGAAAAATTATCTACAGTCTAATATGAATTTTTACCTTTCTTTTTATCCCTTGGAAGTTGTTGAAAAATATTCTCTTGCTGACATAGCTTTGCAAAAAATCAGGTAGCTGTCGCTGTTGATTTTAAAGATCAAGCTGCAGAACAACAAACGATGCAGCAGAATGTCCAGAACATTTGTCTGAAAACCGGGGCTCCTATGGAATCCCATGCTGCTTCAGTCCTCACTCCATTTGCCTTCTCTAAGCTCCAAGAACAACTCGTTTCGGCGGCCCATTATGCGTCATTCCAGATGGAAGATGGTTTCCTTGTTAGGCACCATACAAAAATTGATGGAGGTCGGAAAGTTTACTGGGTTCCACGGGAAGGCATGATAAGTTGTAGCTGCCATCACTTTGAGTTCTCTGGAATTCTCTGTAGGCATGCCCTTCGCATTCTTTCGACAGGAAATTGCTTCCAGATACCAGAGAGGTATCTTCCCCTTCGTTGGCGCAGGATAAGCAACCCCGCTGTCAAGCTTCTTCAAAGTTCTCCAACTGGTCACGGAGAAAGAATCCAACTCTTGCAGAGCTTGGTATCGACCCTTGTCACTGAGTCTGCTAAGTCAAAGGATAGACTAGATCTTGCGACTGAGCAAGTTTCGATCTTATTATCTCGTGTCAGAGACCATTCAGTTTCATAACCTGCTATAAGAGATATTTCCTCCATTCACAGAAATTTATGACAAGGGAAGAGTTTAATTAGTTAGAGCTAGATCAGTAGAGCTCAACTTAGTGAGGGCTGGGAATTGGCTTGCGAGAAGATCTTGGGACGAAATTTCTTCTTTCTTTTCTTTTTTGGTAGTTTTAGGGTTTTAACCCATGCAAGCAGGAGTTGAATATGTTGCTATTAAAAATCCTTTGGCTTTCCTGCTTTAAGTACGATCAATGGGGTTCATGAGGATTCTGATATGTACAAATATATACATTAAATACATGGGTAAAATACAGGGTTAATATCACTTTTGCACACCGAAAGATAATTAGTGTTTCAATTTGCACATCATTGTTTAAAATGTTTCAAATTGGTCATTCGGACAAATTTTCCCAATGTGGGATAGTCAAACTGTCTATGTGTCACACAAAGTCAACTTTTTATGCTAATGTGGAGTGACATTTGTCATGTGGGATTTTTAAAAAAAAAAATATAATGACAAGGCAAAATTGACATTTCCCATTTGCTCCATTTTCGGTTTCTCCTTTCTATACTTCCCCTTTTACATTGAACTTCTGTTACTTTCCACCACCTCCACCCTGTCCTCCGACCTCAAACTCCTCCCCAATTGCAGAAATTTGCCAACCCACACCTCTAAAAGCACGAACTCCTTATCCTTTCTCCAATTGGATCCCGAATTACCATCCTCGAAGGATGATTTCGTGTTTCTCACAGTGAGCGAGTGTTAGAGTCCTAGTTGGGCGAACAGTTCACTACTTCCAAGGTTGCAGATCTTGGGAAGCCGTTGAAGGAGGCATAGATTGGGTGGTTCATATAATACATATAAGTGAAAATTGAACCGATTGGTTATGCTAAGTTAAAAAAAAAACCCGAAAATTTGGTCAGCTTTTTATTTATCAAGACAAACCGATCGAAATTATATATTTATAAATATTGAAAATATAAATCCTTTTTGGACATTAGTCTTTCAATCTTTCTTTGCTTCATTGGGTTATGGCTATTGGATGTCTATTAGGTGACACTATTTATGCCTTATGGCCATGGGCCAAATGACTATTTAATTTTTTACATATTTAGCTAGTATACTAAGTTAGCGTATCAAGCCTAAATGTTTGACCCAAAAATCGAAAAACCAACCATAATAATCGAAAATCATTAGGCGGTTTTCATGTCAAGATAAATGTGACCGTTGGTTATTGATTTTCTATATCTAAAAAAATAGAAATTTTGGCCTGGGTGTTCCAATGTAAAATAACCAACCAAACCGACCGATTCACACCCCTAGTATAAATGCTAGAGAACAACGAGCTTCTTCTGAACAACTTAGATTTGTTAGAAGAAGACTGCGAAAAGGCCAGGATCAAAATTGTTGCTTATAAATAGCGAACTGCTCGATACTACAACAAAAGGGTCCGAGAAAGAAGATTTAATGTTGGAGACACGATGTTTCGAAAAGCTGAAGCAGTTGAAAAATATCCAAGCAAACTCAGAGAAACATGGAAAGGTCCTTACCGAGTAATCAAAATATTACTTGATGGGAGTTATAAAATTGTAGACCTTTTAAATTGTAGACCCTGAGAAGCCGGGATAGATGAGATTATGAAATGCAGAGAACTCCGAAGATACGATATTTAGGATTTTTTTCTAGGAAAAATATTATCATAGTTCTTTTCCTTATAATTTAAAAGATAGTTTATGTTCAGTTTTATGTTCAGTTCTTAAACATTAATAAAAGGAAGTTTTCTGACAATGGTCAAAAGTTCAATCATTCAAGCTTATCCATTGTAACTGGGAAACCATTATGAGTTATAATGACCATTATTGTTTGGTTCAACCTTACAACTTGAAAAATATTATTGGTTACAAGGTCCGAACATAAACCTACCTCAAGTTACAAGGACCGAGCAAACATACATCTCGATTCAACCTTACAACTTAAAAAAAGGTTACAAGGTTCGAACTTAAACTTACCTCGGATATAGCCTTACAACTTGAACCAAGTTACAAGGACCGATCAAATTTATAACTCAGTTTTTCTTACAACTTAAAATTCAAGTTACAAGAATCAAAGTCCTACCACCGATCTTACAAGTTAGAAACAACTCTAATTGCAAGAACTGAGGAAACTATTCTTACAAGAGACAAAATCTCAAATAGGTAAAAAATCAAGTAATGATTAAGGACGAGAAAGAAATATGAGATAAAATTTATTACAAAAATAGATTGTACGAGAAACGACCAGAGAGATGAGAGTTATCAAAAACTAGATGAGGCATTTTCGAGTGGAGGCATTTGATGTTGGTGCTCCTCGGAGGTATTGGTAACAGGTAGAGCAACAATAGCCTCGATCGATCGAATCATGCATCCGGTACATCAAGAACCTCGATTGAGGGAGGGATTGGCATTCTCATCGTCCACATATTGTTAGCGTGAGTCAACCAAAGTTAATTTACTTGTGTTCCAAGAATGTTTTGGTATCTTTAGTTGATTTGTTTCCTACGGGAACTTCTCTTTGTAATAGTATTTATATCCTCCTTCTTATATCAACTTCAACATCATCATCAGACCCATCCTCGGGAAGAGCATTTCTCTCCGATGCTTCCATGTGAAAATATATCACATTGAGCTAAGAAGCCAACTGAAAATAAAACAAAAGCAAATTAGTCATCACCAAAGACAAAGTCAAATAAAAACCAAGGAATAATCAGTAGTAACCTCCATAAACCTTACGGACAGAAGCATGGTGAGCTTAAACCGAGAAGCCTAAGTAAAATCCTCATCAGAACAAAGTGGTGGATGGTAGGAGGTGTGAAATGAACCACAATTTCTTAATCTATTAAAACATCCATTATCAGTGTATATTAGTCCTTAATGAGTTCACCATCTTTCCATTAACAGGCTCATCAATTGCTTAGGAAGGCTATGAAGTTTCACATGCAGCACGTACCTTAGAGTGCCCATGGTACTCTCTACTCAAAATATCCCAAGCTTGTTTTGCACAAATAGCACCATAAATACGTGGGAAGATGACCTCCGCTACAGTGGTTTGAATGACGAGCAAAGCTGTGTTCTCCTTCACCCTATTCTCATCAACAACAGCGATTTTGGAGGACCCCTCCTTTTCGGTAGACGCAGCCACATCCTCATATCCCGTGAGACAAACAGGGCAACCCATCTTAATGACCTCCCAGAGCCCTTCGGACTCGAAATAAGTGCAAAATAGAGTAGACTAGTTATCATACTACTTACCCGTGAAGATGGGAAGCCTACTGGTTATTAGTTTAACTAATTGTAATACACCACAAACCCTAGACACACAACTTGAGGGACTACTTTTTGATAAAACTGCAATACAAAGAGCCATTTTAATAAGAAGACATTAAGACATAATAAATTAGGAGAAAACAGCATCAACTTTAACCTAAAAAGCTCTGGAGGAACCGAGCGCATTGTACAATTAAATGGGGGATAAAAGGTATTCCGTGGGGATATAACATAACTATATTTCTCCGGTTTAGGTGCTGTGAAATCCATCTACCATATATAGTTTCACTTAATTTACATTTTATAGCTCACTGACCACAATAACAAAGTCATAATTCCTTGAATAAGCTGCTAATGTATCTATTCTGCTGCTTTCTTTACTTTCACTTGGTTCTCAACTGTCTTTAAGTCGCAATCAAAAAGCATTGAAGTTCTTCACAAGAAACTGACAGTAAGAAAGGCTTGAAAAAGTTCCCTACTTTCGAATTGCATCACCAAGTAAAACAGCCTCTTCCTGGCTCTGATCAGTTTTCCAAACCTTATGCTTTAGTGTATAACGGCTAGTATCATTCCATTGTTTGAGCACTGACATTGGATAAGGACCTATTTTCGTACCAAGTGGTGTCAAACAGAACCATTTAGAGCATTCCGGGTCCTCAGCTGCCAGTTCTCCATCATCGCTCAACTCGATTAGCTCAACTGTTGATGCATTCTCCGTCTTCATGTTCTTCTCTTCAGCATCTACTGTGTGACTTTGGATGATGCCTTGGCCTTGAGGGGAAAGATTCAGAGACTGTTTTGGTAATGTTTTGGTAGGTGATGCCGCACGGTAGTTCTTTTTAATTTCTTGTCCAGATTGACACTTGTCCAATTGAAGAACAGGTGCTTGAGGGGCAACATCGCAAGACTCTGAAGGCAGATCTTCAGAAAAGGATCCGTCAGGTTTGAGTTTCCTTCTTCTTGGGTACGTCTTCCCCAAGCCTTTTTCTTTACTTGATCTATGGCTACAAGAAAAATATGGATACACATCAAAGGAAGATATCAATGAAAACAGAATCTAGAATGAAACAAGGACACAACATTTCCAAAATTGTGAACCATTCACACCTGCTGAAATCCATTGCTGGAACTGCATGGAGTTGGACCTTCTGTTCTCTTAGACCTGCAATGCACTGATGATTTGCCTCTTGTGGAGTCCCTGCATTATTAGCAAATAGCAATAGGTTTGACTCTTCAAAAGGTGTTGCTTCTCCTTAGAATATAAGTCTACACATACCCAAGAGTTACATATTAGTGTTCTTCTATCACATCATGCATCTAGCATAATATCATATTATCATGTAGGTAGTGAATATAATCTCTCTTTAGTATTGGATCAATTCAAACAAATATTTATGCAATATGAATGTTTTGCACCTTCTAGACCTGAATTCAATGTCCTACATACAAGTTTTGCATATAATACCGCGCATGCAAGTCTGTTACCTCCTTCTAGCTGATGTTCATTGACGCTATTACATACATCAATTGACATGAACAAACTTCCTAAATCCTAAATCGTAGAAAAGAAAAATCTAAGAATTACTACTAACAAGTTAACCTTATGATGGGTTTAACGTTCAATCCAACCAAGGAACCAGATATATAACACCAGGCATTGACATCAATATGTGCATAATCACAGTGCAACATGCACATGAATGTATTCAACTGCACAAACATACCAGATATTTGTCCACGAGATCATTGGGCATCACCCTCTTGGTCATTGTAACGGAAATTCAAACCATGTGCACCTTCATCCATTGGTCTGGATGATTTGTGAACATGATTCCTTTTAGTTTTCACAGAAAAATAAATTTTTTTTTGTTTGTTGATAGTGAAAGGCACTAGCATTCATAAGGACCTTGACTCTTGCGGTAAACCAACTGCATACAGCATATAAATTCCGGCAGTACTTCACACTAGATTCAAACCTTTTGTGTTGTTTGCAGGAGACTCTTCATTGCCAATCTCTCTATTTTCATTAGCTTTACAAGGAGAATTTGATCCAATATCTGGAACGAAATCTTTAGGACGAATGTGTCCACCTCCTGCAGAAATATGTACTAGTCAGAACAATCACGCAAGATGTTCATTTTTCTTTTCAGTTAACCACATTACACACCAGGAATTGGTAATTGCCTCAAGCCACAATGTCATGTTCTACTTCAGTTGAAAAATAATATCAATGAGGAGAAGATTTTTCGCCTTTTAGACTTATGCCTTTCTTTCCACTTCATTCTTAGAATTTAGGTCTGAGAGGTTCTATTTAAACAGCAAAACAGTATTTCATATAAAATTTTCCAAATACAAGAAAATACGAAGTCCCACATAAATTTAAGTTATAATACACAATCATGAACTTGATTTTCCGCCTATGGAATAAGCACACGGTATCTAACAGGAATAAGCACACAGTATCTAACAGGCCATCTCGAATACACTGCAACAAAATTCCAGAGTGTATTTATTTCTTATCTTGAATAACTTCAGAATTATTAAAAACATCACACACAATTCTAAAATTCCAAGCCATGTCTTCTTTAATTGAGTCATTCTTTTATTTTTTTATTTATGATTTCATTATTAATGCTAGTGATGACAACAAATAGTAGGTATTGTTCCATAGGGAACTACACCCAAAACAAACTTATTTTACAACCACTCGATTTCAGCACATAAGAAATATCTAATAGTTGTGTGCAAGGAACACGGAACAATGCATATCTGTAAATTCTATGACGGTCCAGAGTCATCATTTCACTATCAAGTGAAGCAATAGAAACTACCAAAGTAACATTTTTGAATGAAAATGATTTTCATTGCAAGGCGCCAAGGGATGCCACCCATAAAACTAGAAAAAGGTTTGGACATAAGAAGATAGCCAGATTACAATCAACCTAGGTGCTTCTAGCAATGATAACAAAACCAGAAATTGTCAAGGACCCAATCAACTGTAAAAACATCAAAGAGCTCTAGGCCTAGTGGTTAGCCTGCCACATAGGAATTGAGCCAGGATCTCTCATGCTAATAATAATGATAATAAGAAAACCATAACTAACCAAAAAAATAAAATTACATCAATATGCCAGAATCGGAAAGGTCCAAAGAGAAACAGGAACTACTCAATATTGTCAAAATTCAGAGTTGTCACATACAGTGTTCATATCTATTATCCTATTGCTTAACACAAGATAGGGACAAATTTAACCTATAGAAACAAACAATTTACAAACATATCATATGCAAAAGAAAAAGATGTTCATATAAGACTAGAAGCTAAGAAAACCTGGGGCACCTGTCTCGCCTTTGGGCCAGTATGAATCATTTCCTTTCAAATCATTGCTGCTGGTTTTATAAGCCAATTGGACAGCCGATTTCAGTGAATCACCATACTCATACTCATCTTTTCTTTGAGAATCCTCATGAACAGGTTCAAGATCTTCAATTTCTGCAATTATTACTGGAACCTCACTTAGCAACCGCGATTGTTCTGCTGGTGTTTTAAGTACCATCTGTCTATCCATATACTCATAGAGAGTACACAGAAATGCAGGTTAAGGATTGCATTACCTTTAAGGAACAAACTAGCACTAATTATCATACTCATGGAATTCAGTGTGTAAACATATGCTTAACAATACAAATGTTACATCTTAACAGATTGCTATTTCGGACACTAGATGGTCTGGGTTCCAAATAACATTTAAGATTGTGAAAAAAGTTCCGTTCCTTTCTTTGGCCACCAAAAGAGCTTGAACTGCTTCTTTGGCATTGTAATCGAAGCTACAGTCTCTACAGACTATAAATAATGACCAAAAATGAAAGACAATAATTTGTAAGGAGACTATAGCACCAAAGGATATTCTCTTCTCAGTCCCTTCTCATTTGCCCGATCAATGCGCTTTTGCAGTAGAGTGAGCTCTCTCTTAATTGACTTCCATGAAATTTGGTTTTCAAGTCAATCCAATGTAGAAATATCAGAAGGGGTAAAAATAATTAAAGACTTTGACTGTAGAAATGTTTTCAGGTCCTAAAACAAGGAAACCAATGCAAAGACTTCTAAAGAATGCAATTGAGAACAAAAGTTGTTTGGGAATATCCTCAGATTAATACAATGTCATGGCCAGATTTTTTTTCTAGAAGAATTTCGCACAACAGGTTATCAGAATACTGGAGTAATATAAATTGCAGTGAAATTAAAATTTTACCTAAAAGGGTATCAAAACAATGGCTTTGTTTCGAAGAGTGGGAATACATATAACCTTGAACTATGCAGTGTTGTTTGCTCAAGTCCTTGAGTTGAGTTTTAACCTTAGACTTCAGTCAATAAAATTCTGGGCAGCGAATCAACGTAGATACATAAAAGTTATCGGTGATCAATTTCTTCAGCAACATTCTTTTTTTCATTTTTTGTTAGTAACTTTTTTTCTTAGTTAGCAACTCCATATTGATGTTTGTTTCATGCTTTGAAATCTATCTGTCAGACTTCTAGAGTGAACCTCTAAACTAATTAACTGAAACCCTTACAATGTTCAATCAGGGATACTTACATGTTTCGTAATATCCTCATGTAGACTTCTGGCTTTCTTTTCAAGCTCCGCCTGCCAATTCAGTAGCCCAGCTAATCGTTAGGCAAAAAAAAATTTCTTTCATGATTTTCCTCCACTACTGTTAATTTAATTGAGGAAATACCACTCTTTTGCAATCCATACTGCAACATGAAATATCACCACAGCAGATGGAAACTATCCAAATCCCAACCCCCCTAGTGAGAATGGAACCCTAAACCTCAAGGTCCTGGGCAGACAACCTAACCAACCAGGCTACCTCCCATTCTCATGAAATATCACATATGGTATTACCAGATACATATGTGTGAGTTAAAAAAGGAACGAAAGGATTGTCAAAAGAGGCTACAACTGCTCTCTTTTCGGAAAAGAAAAAGCAATTACAATTGGATTCTCAAAAAGAGTGGAATTTTTATCCTTGCCACCAGGTAAAACTCCCTATGTTTTTGGTATATTGGAAATATTCATTTGAATCAAATTCCATACTTCGGTCAAGCAGACAATTTTTGTTCCTGGGTTAGCAATCACTTGGAGTTGGAGCCTTTTTCAGTAAAATATACAATTCAAAAAAAAAACAAAACAAAACAAAAATAGGACGAAAGAATTGGATGATTACTAGTGCACTCATTTGGACACACCCTAATCCAAATAATTTCAATTTAACACGAAAAATATGTATAAGGATTAAAATATATCATTAGAACTTACTTTTGCTGAGACAAAAGTAAATTAGTCCAGTAGGAATAGTATCTTTTATAAAGTTGCCGGAAATTATCCCTTTTTCAAAGTAGTGTATGTTTCTCCTCTAATGCATGATACTTCAACTGTTGCTAAAGAGGGTCATTTCTTGGTTTGGTTCTTCCTATAACACATAATCTAGGGCTAGACACAGTCAATACTGTATTCTTATTATATCTTGCATTTACAGGCTTATCTTCTCGGCTGATCAACTGTCAATATCTTCAAAACAAAACATCAATATCTTGATTGTCAGTCGTTAAAATATATATAAATGATGTCAAATGCCCCAACTCAACAAGTTAACTTATTGGGTTGAATAGTAAAGTAACTAATCTTAACATGTTATCGTAGCATAAGATTTTGAGTTCAAACCTTAGCTTCAGCAATTTACCCATTTGTTGTTGCCCCAAGTGTGGGCCTTTGTGTGTGTTATTCATTTCCCCAAGTGTGGGCCTTGTGTGAGAGTAGCTCTAGTGTTGAGCCACGTTTGTTTTGTGCGTGTTGTGCCGTCGGATTGTCCAGTGCACACATGAAGGAGAGTGTTAGAATATATATAAATGATATGAAATGCCCCAACCCAACAAGTTAACTTATTGAGTCGAATTGGGAAAGTAACTAATCTTTAATTAGTTAAATGGCACTGTACCAAATGCTTAATTTTCTGAAACTTTCAAGAGAAAATAAGTATAATACTAATCAATAAAGCACAAGTGCATTTTTGAACTGTCCAAAGGTCCTTAAAAAAAAATTGCTTGAGCAGGAACAAGACTTACAACAGTTGGCCTCCTAATCAGCCCATTTTTGAGTCTCTGACACAATTCCTCACATTCTTCCTACAAAAAAAACCATAGCAATGCAGGAAAATAGATTTTCAGCAATAAGATCTAAGCAAAAATAGAGAGTAGAATGTACTGAACAAGGGATGATAAAATAAAGGGAGTCTCTAGGTTTTGACAACCACTGAAATTCAATATTATTGAACAATAATAGCTACTTACAAGAAATCTTATTTCTATCAAAACTTCCCTTATAAAAAAAATACTTACTTGCGTACTAAAGATTCTGATCAACTACCGACTTTCACAATGACTAGAAAACAATAAGACTGTAGGCATTTTACTGGAAAATACAAGAAATTTTATTGCTCACTTTTATACCTTCGGCAAATATTGGTATCTCTAAATTGGGAAACACATTATTTAACAGGGAAAGTTTCAAAAATATCATGTGAAGATACAGAGAGCATATTCTCCTTCAAAAATCATAGCTTATGGATCAAGTAACTATTTGGCAGAATCTGACATCTATAAACTCCAGACAATTGAATACAAGAGAACTTACAGTGACCAGCATAACCAACATAATGATTAATGATTCTGCAAACTAATATAATTACCACTGATTTATAGAAGAAAAAAGTTTGAATCATTGTATCTTTATTTTTTTTTTATTTGTGTGCTCATATAACTGTAACTTAAAAAAAAGCAGGAAAAGGAACTGAAGCTTGCAATGTTATTTACCTCAGTAAAATCATCATCAGACAATGTGCAGATGGGTATATCTTTCGGCATAATCGAAACTTGCAGGAGAATATCTGCATTTACTTCACCATCTCTCACAGTTCTCTTTATGCCTGCAATTAAGCAATTAGTAATTTTAGCAATTAAGATAGAAATTGTACATATATAGCCATCACTGACAATTACCTGTCACTTGTAAGAGCTGATGAGAGTTTTTCTGTAAATAGTCATTGGGATCGGATTTGACTCTCACTAGACTCCCCGACACTTTCACATCAAATGTTTGGGGTTGTGTTAACAGCTCCTCCACTAAACTCCTCCTCAAGTACACAAGCTTGAAATTTTCTACGACCATAGAGGCAAAGCAGCTTCGTTGCACATTCTGAACTACTTCCTTCCTCAGATTGTGAAATTTCGTATTTGACTTTGAACAGTGTCTATTACTGACAATTAAGAGATTTTCAACCTTGTCTTTTGAATTGCATTCAAAGTTATAATCCGATTCCTCCATGTTCTCAGCAAAATGGGCATTTAGTAGGTTATATATGCCTTTTCTACTCATTGATTTCCTTCCTAGAAGAGTATGCAGCTTTGCATCACAGATAACTTTATTCTTTTTTTGAGGGTCAAAAAGATTGTTCCTTTTGCAGTACTCAGACACAATACTAGTGACATCATATTGTGATAATACCTCGGAAGTGTCTCTACCCAAGGAAGCAAGGAATTCAAAAAGCTGTTTTGATCCCCATCCAACAAACTCTTTTTTCTTTGACTTAACCTTTCTTTCCATGCATGACTTACCCTTAGGTCCCTTCCTTTTGTGGTCTTGCTTCTGTTTGTCCATATCACTAGATTCATCATAATCAGATATAATATTTTCATCTTCAAAGTCACTAAAATCCTCTTTACCTTCATAAGCTTCATTTAATTCTGTGCCAAGGATGCAGTTTTTGCCCCTATTAAGTAGGTTATATGCAGAGTGTACATGTTCCTTAGTCAAACCTTCTTCAACCTTAACTATATCCCAGTAACTCTTGAATAAGAACTCATATGTGTCTTTATCATTGAAGTCTATCTTTTTCTGTAGGTCAGCAATCAGGCAGCATGAAATCAAAAATGGGAAATAATATGACAAAATCAAAGCCCCACATATTCGGGGAACCAAAAAGACAAAACAAAAAGGAAAAAACTCGATTAGATAAGCAGGAACAAGACTAAGAACATTGTTGATACATATGGTGAGAATACAAAATCAAACTTTTCTATTTTGGCTAGCCAACTAAGTAATATATCAAATCTCCATTAGAATTTCACATATATATAATATATATGTGCATGTGTGTCTATATATATATATATATATATACATAGAGAGAGAGAGAGAGAGAGAGAGAGAGCATCTGAGTTTAAAACAAGCACCATTCTGCAGTAATGTGTGGTCAGGCTGGGTATAGTTACTATCAAAAAGAACCTCCACAATATTGTAAAGTCTTAATCATACATGGAAAGAAGAATAACATCCCAAGAAAAAGAAAATTGGAAGGAAAGCAGAAGGGTATTAAGAAAAATGCAGGGAACAAACAACTCCTCCCAACCCACCACCCAAATGAGAATAACAGGGAATAAAAAAAGCAAAAAGAACAAAAGAACCCAACATTATTAAAGGATTTAACAAAATGTAGCAAAATCCTCACCCATTGACCGTTTCACAAACGATTAATGTATTTTTTGAAATAACAATTTTTATTCTTGCCTTATAAGCTAGTCTTTATATTTACACCTTTTATCTCAAGCATTAAACAATACTCAATTAAGACCATAGGGAATATAGCGGGAGGGTATAAGCTAAGGGATTTTCCTTTTTTCTCATTGCTTGGGAAAGTAATAGCTAGAAATACCCAAACATGCCAAGATATTTATATGGTAACAACCACAAAGTAAAAGAAAATTTTACAAAGCAACCTTGATTTTAGTTCTATTAAACATTCAAATTAATACTAGGAGACGCAAGAAGAAATTATCTCCAGTGAATGAAATTTGATTTCAGTGCTTCCATTAAAATAGTTTGTATGAGTTTCTGCGCAAAACTTATTCAGTACCGTAGATAGTCCCGGTGTATTTCATTGTTCATACCAAGAAAGGCAATAGGTCAGAGAACTATCACACTGGAAACATTATTAAAGATTCAGAAATAATCCATACCCCATCAAAGTCAACATCCTTCTTGTCTTCAATAAGCAAAGCCAGCGTCAGACAGTAATTGCAGAATCCTCCTTTTCCTCTAGCTAGTGCGAATTCACCAGTCCACAGACAGTGGCCACATACAGCTGATGGACAACAGAGGCAGTGGAATTTCGCTGTTCTACGGCAAACGTAGCAAAAATGCCGATCTGACAAGCATATAGTCATCTCAAAAGCCAGTCAATAAAACTGTAAAGAAGAGGTGGAAGCATGAAATTTAGTTGAGAAAAGGAAAAGCCAAGGTGATAGAACATTTTACAGTTTTAAGTTGATCAGGTTTTTTGTGGCAATTATAGTACTCATAGTCAAGCTAAGAATGATGGAAAGTTTACCTTTCGTTGCAGTGAATCCAATACTAGGTTTAAACCATTAACACTTCTAAAAGGAAAAAATATGATAAGTAGAGTGAAAAGAGTTTGTATCTAAGATTCTTTATTTAAGGAAAACTAGAGTGAAAAGAGAATCCGAAATCTCACTTATGCATGTCCGACAAGCCAAATAATTAGTTTAAATATTTTAACACATCCTTTGGAGGCATATGTGACTCATCCTCTCCATCAGATGCCACTTCCAAGTAGAATGTGTAACAACTAAACACATACATTAACTTCAGAATAACTGTGACGCAAGAAGCCTCCTGCAGAGCATCAGGTGATTTTGCCAGTTACTTATGAGACAAATTTCGTTGACTGCACAAAGTGCACTGAGATGTTTCTTGCAAACATATTTTGGCATACACTTCAGGATGTGATATTTTGAAGATCGTTATTACCAACTTACCACACAGCCAGCGCCCTTCAGCCTCCAAGAACGAACTGTCTCTTTCCACACATGGTGGATGATATGCCTTCAGACAATCCCTATGGCATTTTAAATTGTTATAACACACAGCGTCAACTGCTTAAGAATGTTTAAACATAAATTTTACGCAGGAAAAAAAATCCACCAACCACCCATTCATAACTCGTAGCTCCATCTAAAATTGTCAAAACAAAAAAAAGAATGGCATGGCTTTGTTAACTAAGACAACTAACAGTAAGAGACTAATCTCTATCAAAAAAATAAAAAATTAAGGAGCCCATTTTTCTTTAAATGGAAAAAAGAACTCCAGTAGATAAGTCATAAGACCAACCAATGAGTTTAGACGAGAAATATAAAACACATATGTTGAGTTGCCTCTTATTAACATTCTTATTAAGTGTGTAAGAATGCTAACTTGTCAATTAGTGCCTTATACACGATTTAGCTCTGCAACTATCATTCGCACTCAATTATTCACGGTACTTGTGTTATAGCTAGTGGAGATAGGGTTGAAGTTGAGTTTGTTTCTTGAAAAATGATGAATGACCTGAGAAAAGTATAAACTATAACCCAAAGGCAAAGCCAATCTTCACCATATTCACTTTGATGATGCAGCATTCAAGATAACCATGAAATCCTCATACAGCATGTCATCTGCATTGCAAATGCTACACAAGCATAGACATAAACAGCAGAACCCGTAAATTGGGAAAAGGGATTTCAATACTGGCTTTGAAGGCTTCAAAACTAAATCAAATAGATTTCAAAGATGGTAAGCTTAGAGATGTTATTTTTCATTCCCTGAATGCTAGGAGGGACATGAGTTTCTCACACATAGATAGTTAATTAGAATATAGAAATAACTCACTTGTAGTCACAGATCCTGAGTTCTCCCCCATCTTTGCAGATGAAACACCAATCCTCTGCAATCTCCTCCTTCTTTAACTTCTTCCTCGTCTTACCCATCTTCAAAAAGAAAAGTCCCTTGATCTTTGCCACCCAACCTCTTAATTTTTCAAATGTTCAACCAACCACATCAAAATCAGAAAGAAATACTAACCAATTTGAGAAAACGAAAGATAGCAACACAAAGCTCATTTACACTTCCAACTAAATTGTAGTTTAAATATAAATGCCCCTTACATGCATATATACACATGCATATACATCTTGACAATCAAGCACCCAAAAGGCACAATGCGGCAATAGTTTTACATATTAAAAGAAATGAAACTTGCTCTCCGCAAAACCAACCATCGGTGTCTCCATAGGAGAAAAGAACAAAAATCCACTTGAGGAAAATGAAAAAAAAAAAAATCATAGCTTCGGTAAAAAGAAAGACTAAAACGCAGTGCGGGTGTGTCTCTAGAGACCCATTAGGTTTCTACAGAACTGATAGTTGTGCTTTCAAATATGAGAAATGAACAGAAATCTAGTTGAGAAAAATGAGAAAAGAACGTACCTTTTGCAAAGTCAATAACTACAGGTTTTCTGGCTTTTCTCTAGAGACCTATTAGAGGTTTCACTGCAAGAACATAGCCAAAGGTGGTGCCTTGGATTCTTAAAATGAGAACTAATTATCTTTTATTTTTAAAAAGGTCATTTGCCCAAAATTTTAGGTAAGAGAATTTGAGGCAAAAGACACTCTCTCAACAAAAATGACCGATCACATTCCACTAATAACATGAGAACTACTTCAAATGGATATTTCAAACACTGAAAATTACAAATCACGAACACCAAACTGCGTCGAACTATGCCGAATTACACTGGGATATATTTGAACAGACTAAACAAACAACCACAAACAATAATTCTTGATGTCGCTCAAAAATAGCTCCAGTTCTGAGAATGTCATGAGGGTTAAGACCAAGGGTGGGATGATAATCTACAAACCGAGACCTAAACAAACCACGTTTATTGATTTTATATATAAGTATTGATCTAATTCATATATTACAACAAAATAACACAAATAGAAAATTTAGATTAATACGTTAACGTAAGTATATATATTTATAAATGATTGTGTATATAAAATGATAATGTATATATATAATGAGGGTATATTTTATTATGATTTATGGTGCGTTTGGTATAGGGGTAATGGGGTGTAATGGTTACAAGGGTAATTAAATTTTAAGTTTACTTGTGTTTGTTATGTCAGTATAACTTTTACTCCTGTAATAAATTTTAGTAATTGAGCTTATTTTTTATACATAAAGTTTACTAGTGGGGGACCTGGGTAATAAAAAGTAATAGGAAGTTTTACTCCAACCTATTACCCATTTAAATAAAAAATTCTAAAAGCCCATAAGTTATATATACACATATATATTATATATATGTATATATATGTATATATATGTATACATATATATATGTATATACATATCGCATATGTATATCTATATACATATACACAAACACTGTGCATAAGTGTATATATACACATATACACAAACAGTGCATGTATGTGTGTGTATTATATATATATATATATATATATATATATATATACATATTTTATACATATAAAAATAAATATTATATTATATATATATATAGTATACATATACACAGATAGTGCATGCACTGTCTGTGTATGTGTGTGTATTATATATATATATATATAAATAAATAAAGTCGGGCTCGGGCCGGGCCAAAATTGGCCCGAGGTGTAGGGCTTCGGGTTGGGCCCGACCCAAAAAATGGAGCCCATGCCCGCCCAAGGGGTCGGGTCGGGATGCCCAGGCCCCGTCTACTTTCGGGTCGGGCCGGGACCTAGGCCCGAGGGTCAAATGGTGACCCCTACTCTTGTGTTACATCTTTGTCATGGATTTGAATGTTATCAGATTATTTTGTTGAAATTGTTAACAATTGTTGTTATATATGTATGTCTGGCTGTGTGTGTATATATATGCATATGTATCTATATTTTTAAAATTTTGGTACATGATAATCGTAACAATAAAAAAAATAACATAATCTCACTTTTTTCTAGTTTGGTTCATTACAATAATAACAAACAAGGGTAATGGTATTACACCAGTAATGTATAGTTGTAACAAACAAGAGTAATGAATTCTTGGGTAAATTTTATCATTCTTTACCAAACAAGGGTAACACTTATTCTCCATAATTATTATTACCCTTGTAACATTTACATGGGTAATAAATTATACCCCTAAATTCTTACCCCCATACCAAACGCACCCTTAAGGTATATTAGAATAATGCTTGAGACCCCCAAAAGTGACCCCAAAAGACCCCCTTTTAATGTGGAGGGTTGGATGTGAAGTGGGCCCTACATGTATGTTTTTAATCAATGGCTATTTTAATGCCACATAGATTTGGAGGACTTTTGGGGGTGATTTTTTGGGGGTCTCTAGCATTGTCCGGTATATTATACTAATTGGTTAATATTGAGTCCTATTTGTAGATATAAGTATGTCAATTAATCTATTAAAACATGAAGCTTTATAAAAAAAATACTCCCTCCATCTCGTAAAGATAGTCCTACTTTATTTATTCGTTTGTCCCAAATTATAGTCTTGTATCATTTTTTTAGAATATAATTAGTTCATTAGTTTCCTAAAAGACCCCTATTTAATGTGCTTTGTTATTACAGTATTAATTAGGGTAATCTAAGTATCAATTAGGGATGTATTAGGAAATATGTGAGTAAAATTGAATGTTGTTACTATATTAATTAGATTTTCTTAATCTGTGTGAAAAAAGAAGTAGGACTATCTTTACGGGACGAAGGGAGTATTATTTTATACACACTTAAGGTGCTTAACATTTAAAGCACCGTATTATAGGGATTTTAACGGCGGTTATTAGACAATCTTCATTTTTGTTTCTAGTTCACGACGCTCTATTATAATGTTGCTAATTAGAAAAATAAATGACGACAATTTTCAGGTTGAACATCGAAAAATAATGACGCTTTTTATGTAAGTGCCGCGCGATAATTCTCGCCATTTTTTGCCACAAAGTATTTTACAATACAACGATACTTTCTGATGCAGACGCTGATGGCTTGGCCATGTGTGATGAGGATGAATTGGCTTTGCAATTCATGGAACACTTCAATCGTACGAAGGCCACGAAGATTGGACATGGCTAGAGCTGTGATTAATTATGCCTATATTTTATTGCTATATATCTTTATTTGTTAAGCAGGTTATTTTAGTCTTTTGAATTGACTTTATTAAGTCTCCTGCGTGGGACTATTTAAGAGAACATATTTAGGGTTTGTGGTACTTGATTATTATGTAAAATTAATAACAGCCGCTTGCAGCGCTGATTTATCCCATATACCTCAATTTTGTTGATTAAATTGGGTTGTGGAAGAGCTTGATTCTTGCTTGTGTGTTTGGACTTCTGCGTCCTTAATCTGCGCTACATTAGTTGGTATCAGAGCAGCCATGGTTAGAGGAAGAGGTCATGGTAGGCGATTGCCAATAGAGGAGATATATGAGCATGATGAAACGACACAAGAGGAACAACTGAATGCATGAGTGCGTAGAATGGAGGAGCACTGAGTTCATTTGGATGAGCGACTAAATACCATCACCGAGCAATTAGTGACGTTGGCAATTGACCGTAACCAAGAAGGACCCCAGAATCTCCAGTACACCGAATATGTGGAGGATAGTAGTGAAGGTGAGGGTTTGGAAAATCCCTTTGTAGGCGTTGGTCAAAGAGTGGAAAGACAACAAATCCAACAACACCGTGAAAACAATCGGTTGGAGTCAGGATTCAAATTGGAAATTCTCGAGTTTCAAGGGTGTTTGCAACAAGAAGAATTATTAGATTGGATAGCCACAGTAGAAGAGATTTTAGATTTCAAAGGGGTGCCTGAGCGTCGTCATGTTCCTCTGGTGGTAGCACAATTTCGCGATCGTGCTGCTGTATAGTGACAACAACTCAAACAACAAAGACAACATAGAGGAAAGCCAAAACTAGTTAGCTGGAGCAAATTAACCAAACACATGAGGAGTGCATTCTTACCATTCAATTACTTGAGGACTTTATATCAACAACTTCAAAATCTACAGCAGGGGTCCCGTTCGACTGACGAATACACCACGAAATTTTATAGTTTGATCACGCGAGTCGACGTGCATGAATCTAATGATTTATTTATCGCTCAATATATTGGGGGAATGAGGCAACTATTTCAAGATTCCCTTAATTTTCTGGATATTATGACAGTAGCCGAAGCACACCAAAAGGCTTTATATTTGGAGTAGGCTTTTGCCAAAGGACCGTGGCCCAAGGATAGTAATACAAGTGGTAGAAGTACTGCTAACAATGGCTCAGCACCACCACGTGGGAGTGGAACACAACCGGCCATGAGTAAGGGAGCTGTTAGTACACCCCATAATCATGGCTCGACATCTCAAGTAAGGTGCTTCAAGTGTGGAGAGCAGGGTCACCGTGTCATTGAATGCCAAAAAAGAGAGAAGTTTGGTAAAGGTCTTTTTGTGGAATCTGATGAGTACGAGGCAGGCCTAGGAGTGGATCTAGATCTAGAACCAATCTATGATGATGATGCACCATATGGGGAGGACACATGTTCAAGGTGACGAGGGTCCGATGTTAATGATTCGGCGTGTGTTCCTCGCATTATCAACGGCAAGGTATGCCAACTTATCATTGACTCCGATAGTTTTGAGAATGTAGTTGCTGAAGAGGTAGTGAGGAAAATTGGATTGGTGACTGAAAAACATCCTGTCCCATACAAGCTTTCTTGGCTGAAGAAGGGATCAGAGGTGAATGTAACCAAACGCTGCCAGGTTCCATTCTCTATGGAAACGCAATATGTTGACAAAATATGGTGTGATGTGGTCGCCATGGATGCATGTCATCTTCTTTTGGGTCGTCCCTGCCAATTTGATCGCCGCATGGTGCATGATGGAAAATTAAACACCTATAGTTGTATTTTTGATCATGTGAAGATAGTTTTGATGCCAGGAAAGAAAGTTCCATCCAAAATAATTACGGAGAGTAGTTCCATTATGTTGGCTCGACAAGACTTTCTTGAGGAAGTAGCTGAAACAGGATTGGTGTTTGCCTTGGTAGGCAAAGAAACCATGGAGGGAACAGTGATACCATGCATTGTCCGTGAATTGCTTGCTGAATTCTCAGACGTCTTTCCCGATGACTTATCGTTGGGGCTACCACCATTGCGTGACCAACAACATCAAATAGATTTGATCCAAGGAGCTAGTCTCCCGATTCGTCCTTACTATCGTATGAGTCCAAAGGAGCATGAAGAGTTACGTCAACAAGTCGAAGATCTGTTGTTGAAGGGATATATTCGAGGGAGTCTTAGTCCATGTGCAAATCCAGCACTTTTAATGCCAAAAAAAGATGGCTCCTGGCGAATGTGTGTGGATAGCAGAGCTATCAACAAGATCACGGTGCGATGTAGATTTCCCATACCACGTTTAGATAATCTACTTGATCAATTGAGTGGTGCCAAAATTTTCACAAAACTACATCTGAAGAGTGGTTACCATCAAATCCGTATGCGACCCGGAGATGAATGGAAGACAGCCTTCAAAATTCGTGAAGGATTATATGGGTGGTTGGTGATGCCTTTTGGTCTGTCTAACGCACTCAACACTTTTATGCGGGTCATGAATAAGATATTTCGGCCATTCATAGGTAAATTCCTCGTAGTTTATTTCGATGATATTTTAATATACAGTACCTCTACAGATTTACATCTGTTCCATCTTAGAGAGTTCCTTGGAGTTTTGGGAAGGAAGGGTTTTATGTCGTTTTGTAAAAATGTTCATTCTTGTCCGAATCAATTTTGTTCTTGGGATATGTTGTTTCCAGCCAAGGGTTATCTGTTGATGAATCAAAGGTTACGATTGTATGACAATGGCCAACTCCCACCACGATTCAGGAAGTCCAGAGATTTCATGGGCTGGTTTCTTTTTATAGAAGATTCATTCGTAATTTCAGTACGATAACCGCGCCAATTACTAATTGCATGCGTACGGGCAAACTTGTTTCGTCTGAAGCTACTGCCTAAGCATTTGAACTGATTAAAGCGCTATTGACCACTGCCCCAATATTAGTGCTTCCCGATTTTGCTATTCCTTTAGGGCTGCATTGTGACGCTTCGAAGGTAGAGATAGGGGTCATACTTAGTCAACACGGTAAGCCCGTCACTTATTCTAGTGAGAAGTTAAGTGGTTCCAACCTTCATTACAACACTTACGATCTAGAGTTTTATGCGTTAGTACGCGCCTTGAAACATTTGAGTTCGTATCTTGCCTACAATGAGTTCATCCTATTCACAGATCATGAGGCATTGAAACATTTGAACAGCCAGGACAAGCTCTCTTCCCGTCATGCACAGTGGGTAGCCTACTGATGTGCCAAATATATACATACATTTGTGCATCCTTTACACATGAGTTCATCCCATTTTGAGTAGATTAAGAATTGATATTGCCTAAGAAAACTATATTTGCATATTGTAGGTGCCAAGGCAAGAAAGGGAGGAAAAGAGTGTAAAATGAAGATTTGGAGTCCAGAACTGATTTCCGATCGATCGGACCTGCCAAAATACCCAAAAACTCGTGGAGATAGATTATATTTCAGATCGATCAGAAATATTCCCGATCGATCGGAGGTACTATTCACAGCACGCGTAGTTTCGTAAAAAAAGTTCCGAATTCACGTGTTTTTAAGCCAAAATGACCCCAACTTGTTTTGGAAACGACATAAGAGTTTGAGGAAGTATAAAAGGGCAAAAAATAGGGTTTTGGGAGAGTTCTGGGAGCTGGGTTTCATTCTACCATCATTGGAGAGCTTGGAGCCACCATTGGAGCTTGGAGAAGAAGAGGGTCTACAAGAGAGTTTTCTCTCTCCTTTTGTAGTCTAGTTTCTATGGTTGATTTCCTTTGTTTAATGATGTATTATGCTTCCATGAGTGGCTAGATTTCTTACTAGGGTCTTGATGTAACCAAACCTTAAAGATTCAATAAACTTGGTTTCCTTATTTCTTGATTTCTCTCTCTTGATTGATTGTCTATGGGTGTGATTAATGCTTTTGAATGTTTGGCCATCATTCAATTGATTTGTTGCCTAGATTGAGACCGGAAAGAGATATCTAGGGTTTGCCTCAAGCCATAGATGACATAAGGTGCATGAACCATAGGAAAATTGGTTTGTGACTTATGCAATCGCTAAATAATTTCCATAGTTCTTAATGAGTTTTTGATATATTAATTCGATTGTTAGGAATAACAGGGATTTATATTGAAAACACGTTTGATGTATCTAGGAATAGAACATTGAATAGGTTGGGAAAGCGATTGTCATTATTGAGAGATGAATTAGGGATCAAGGGACCAAGGGAATTGAATTGGATAGGTGAGGTGATGTAAAGTACCCTACTGCTTTCCATCTTTGATTATATACTTGTGTTTGATTTGTCTTTGTTCTTTTTAATTAGTTTAGTTAAAAATCAAAACCAATCTTGAATCCTTTTTTCCCAATTTGCATAATTGTTGCTTGTTTGACATTGATTTCTATTGCCAACACATCCCTAGTGGAAACGATAATTTACTCATCTCTTTATTACTTGTGCGATTTGTGCGTTTGCAATTAAATCCATATCAAGTTTTTGGCGCCGTTGCCGGGGATTGAGGCAATTGTTTTTTTTTTGTGTCAAATTAGGCTTTCAATTGTGTTAATTGGTTTTTATTTTTCTGCAGAAATTCTTTCTCTTGTATGAGCTTGGGGAGCCATTCTATTAATCCGGAATTAATTGCTATTGACTTGGAGATTGAAAGGACTCTTCACAATCTTAGACGGGAGCTTATTAATGAAATGGAAGGAATGGGAGACAATCAAGGAAGGGGGAATGTTGGTGATCTTGGTGGAGCTTTAAATGTGAATGATGGTAATGGTAATGGTGGAGGTGCTAATGGAAAAAATGGTGGTGAAGCGGTTGAAAACCCTCCTAGACAATTTGATCCTCGCTCTCTTAAGGATTGTGCTAGGCCTACTTGGGATACAAATCCTTCAAGCATCTGCTATCCTCCTATCAGTGCTACTAATTTTGAGATCACGCCGGCTATCATCAACATTATCTCTAATTCGATGGTTTTCTATGGTCTTCCTAATGAAGAGCCCAATGTACATCTTCGCTCTTTCTTGCATGTGTGCACTACTTTTGGGATTAACGGAGCTTCCAAGGATGTTATCTTGTTGAGGTTATTCCCATTTTCTTTGAGGGACAAGGCTAAAGGGTGGTTGATGTCCTTGCCTCCAAATTGTATTACCACTTGGGATGAGATGGCGTAGCAATTCTTGGCAAAATTCTTTCCTCCAGGCAAGGCGGTGCAAATTAGGGCGGATATCATGTCCTTTGCCCAAAAGGATCTTGAATCATTTTATAAGGCTTGGGAGCGCTTTAAAGGCATTATTAGAACATGCCCAAACCATGGACTTTCGGAATGGGTCGTGTACCAAGCTTTCTATAATGGATTAAGCATGCATACTAAGGAGACTATTGATGCGGCTGCAAGAGGTTCTTTTATGACCAAAAATCAAAAGGAGGCTAGGGAATTACTTGAAAAAGTGGCCAAGACCACTAACTCTTGGTCCTCGATGAGGGAGAATCCAATACAAGGGGGAAATTGTAAAGATGATGAAGTTATGTCTACCTTGGCTATTATGGCAAAGAAGATTGATGCATTGATGCTAAATCAAGCTCAAGGGGTACATGCTATGCAAAGCACACATTCCTACATTTCTTGTGATTATTGTTGTGGACGCCATCCTACGGGGGAGTGTCTTATTGCTTCTTCTTCTAACTCTAGTGAGCAAGTGAACGCCATTGGTGGAGGTAGTTTCGATCAACCCCGCAATGATCCTTATTCCAATTTCTACAATCCGAGGTTTAGGAATCACCCCAACTTCCTTTGGAGCAATACTCAAAATGTGCAAAATCCTCAACATCTAGTGCAGCCCCAAGAGAAGAAGAGGGATACTGATGAGATGTTTTCAAAGCTAGCCGGAGGCCTAGATACACTTACAACTCATACCTCCCAATTTATGACAAGAACGGAGCAATACATGAGCAAAACCGATGCCACTCTACAAGCTCAAGCAACTTTGATGCAAAACTATGGAACGTCCATCCGGAATCGTGAGATACAAATGGGGCAAATAGCTAACACTTTGTCATATAGAGAGAAAAAGGTACATTGCCAAGCCAATCGAAGGTGAATCCAAAAAGGAAGGAGAAAGAGAATGCATGGAAATCACTCTTCGGACTACTTCTGATCTAGATGCCAAAAAGGTAAAAATTTTGTAGGAGAAGGAGAAGTGTAGAAAAGAAGCTGAAAATTGTCCAGGGGACATTTCCGATCAATCGGACCCCATCCCGATTGATCGGCCAGTTCCAAAAAATGATGAAAAGTCAAAAAATGGGAGAAATGTGCCTACGCAGTATGCGATTGAGCTGGATTGGCCCGATAGTTCTCTTCCTGCACCTCCAGTCAAACCTTATGTGCCTCCAATTCCATTTCCTCAAATGTTGAAGAGCACTAAGAAGAATGATGATCAATTCTCTAAATTTTTGGAGGTATTCAAGAAGCTTCAAGTGAACATCCCCTTTGCCGAAGCTTTAGAGCAAATTCTTTGCTATGCCAAATTCATGAAGGAGATCTTATCCAAGAAGCGAAGATTGAAGGAGCATGAAAAAATACAATTAACCGAAGAGTGTAGTGCCATTGTGCAAAGGAAGCTCCCAATTAAACAAGAAGATCCGGGAAGTTTCACAATCCCGTGCACTATAGGTAACACTTTAATTGAGAGATCCTTGTGTGATCTTGGAGCTAGTATCAATTTGATGCCATTGTCAGTTGTGAAGCAAATTGGAGTGAAAGAGATAAGTCCAACCATGGTGTCTTTACAAATGGCGGATAGATCAATCAAATACCCGCTTGGCATAGTGGAGGATGTCTTAGTGAAGGTGGGTGATCTTATGTTCCCCTGTGGATTTTCTTATCTTGGATATGGAGGCCAATCCCACTACTCCCATAATCTTGGGAAGACCATTCATGAGCACCGGAAGAGCTTTGATTGATGTTGAAAAAGGGAAGCTTACTTTAAGAGGTGCGGGAGGTGACCAAATCACTTTTAAAGTATTTGGAAATAGAAGGCAAGAGGAGGTTTCTCAACAATGCCTCCAAGTGGAGCATATTGACATGGTCATCCCCGACACTCTTGAGAAGGAAGCTCCATATATTCCGATGGAAGGTTTCCTATGCCAATATTCAAAAGTTTTCTCAAGGCAGCCTCCCAAGCTGAAATTGAAGTTCAAAAGCCTCAAGTTGAAGATCCCAAGGAGAAGAAAAAGAAGAGGAAGAAAAAGAAGAAGAGGAAGATCAAGAAAATGAAGAAAAAGGCCTATCCTAAGGAAATGGTGGTGATGAAAGCTTATGCTCCTTGCATGGCACCTAAGCAATCAAATGTCAATCTTAAGAAGCCATCAAGGGGAGTGTACACCACAACCCTGAAGGATCCCGGTTGAATTCACAAAGGGAAGTTGGGCTGAAGACTTTAAACCAGGCGCTTTTGGGAGGCAACCCAGGTTTTATTGTTCTATCTCTATCTTTTTATTTCTATTTTCACCTATTCCATGCATTGAGGACATTGCATATTTTAAGTGTGGGGGTGAGAATTTAGGTTTCTAGTCTTCGTAAAAAAAATAAAATTTTTGACTTCAAATGCCTTATGCCATGTCACTCTTGAGTGTATTTGGATGAATTTTGTGATCTTTGAAGCATTGATGGATCTTGCTATGAACATTCTTTCCGATTGAGTTTTCCTATCTTGAAAATTATTTTGTTCATTGTGCTTTTGTGAATATGGAACACTTGATTGTGGGGTATGAAATATGACTTGACTTTGGCATTTGTGATTGTTTGAGATCAATTTGATTCTAAGTAGCATTACTTGAGCAATGAAAAAAAAATAGAAAAGAGAAATAAAAATTGTGTTTATGAATAAATGGTTTCTTTCATAAGTTTTCTGCTGAGTAATCGGGCCTTTTGCCTAGCAAGCAATGAGTTTCGCGTAAAAAGGTAGGAAATGAATGTTAGAGTACCTTAGTGACTAGTTTAACCTCGTAGCCTTTTTGACTCGAGTAATTAGATCCGTTGGGGTGTCTTAACACCTAGTGCCCTAAGCCAACTGGATTGGGAGTCATTGGTCGAAAGCTCATTACATGGGTCATTTAGAACGCTTAGGGAGGTTGAGCATTGCACAAGTCACCTTTGAGAAGAAAAAGAAAGAAAAAAAATGTGAATAAGAATGAAGTTTGAATAAATGCTCATTGTATTTGCTTTTTGATTCTTATTATTCTTGGAAGACTTCATGGCCATTGTTTAGTCACTTTGAAGCCAAATATCAAGTGAAATCCATTATGTGCATCATTTCTTGAATTTATAAGCAAAGTGGATGAGATAAGATTCTTGAAGGAATGCTTTTATTGGTTTGAATGCCCTAATGTTTGGTTTGTTAGTGTGGATAGGGTTGCAATTGTGAGTTCATTTTATACTCTTGTTGATGGCATGAATTTTGGCATTGAAGTTGTTTAATGTTTGTGGGTATCATTCTGGTAAACCCTCAGGGGACACAACTCCTCCTACTAGGGGCACCGAGGGGTTTAAAGGCTTGTGACACATGCTAAGTGTCATCGTGAGCCCTACGAAAGTGGCATAGATTAGTTGCTTATTTAGAGTAGGTCTTAGTTGTTTTATTTTTCATTTGAGCTTAACGGAAAATACTCTTTCCCTCCTTTATTCATTCTCAATTTGCTCGAGGACGAGCAAAGGTTAAGTGTGGGGGTGTTTGATGTGCCAAATATATACATACATTTGTACATCCTTTACACATGAGTTCATCCAATTTTGAGTAGATTAAGAATTGATATTGCCAAAGAAAACTATATTTGCATATTGTAGGTGTCAAGGCAAGAAAGAGAGGAAAAGAGTGCAAAATGAAGATTTGAAGTCCAGAACTGATTTCCGATCAATCAGAGTCATTCCGATCGATCGGAAATATTACCGATCGATCAGAGGTACTATTCACAGCACGCGCAAGTTCGTGAAAAAGTTCCGAATTCACATGTTTTTAAGCCAAAACGACCCCTACTTATTTTGGAAACGACATAAGAGTTTGAGGAAGTATAAAAGGGCATAAAATAGGGTTTTGGGAGAGTTCTGGGAGCTAGGTTTCATTCTACCACCATTGGAGAGCTTGGAGCCACCATTGGAGCTTGGAGAAGAAGAGGGTCTACAAGGGGGTTTTCTCTCTCCTTTTCTATCCTAGTTTCTATGGTTGATTTCCTTTGTTTAATGATGTATTTTGCTTCCATAAGTGGCTAGATTTCTTACTAGGGTCTTGATGTAACCAAACCTTGAAGATTCAATAAACTTGGTTTCTTTATTTCTTGATTTCTCTCTCTTGATTGATTGTCTATGGGTGTGATTAATGCTTTTGAATGTTTGGCCATCATTCAATTGATTTTTTGCCTAGATTGAGAGCGGAAGGAGATATCCAGGGTTTGCCTCAAGCCATAGATGAAATAAGGTGCACGAACCATAGGAATATAGGTTTGTGACTTATACAATCGCTAAATAATTTCCATAGTTCTTAATGGGTTTTTGATATATTAATCCGATTGTTAGGAATAACAGGGATTTATATTGAAAACACGTTTGATGTATCTAGGAATAGAACATTGAATAGGTTGGGAAAACGATTGTCATTATTGAGAGATGAATTAGGGATCAAGGGACCAAGGAAATTGAATTGGATAGGTGAGGTGACGTTAAGTACCCTACTGCTTTCCATCTTTGATTATATACTTGTGTTTGATTTGTCTTTGTTCTTTTTAATTAGTTTAGTTAAAAATCAAAACCAATCTCGAATCCTTTTTTCCCAATTTGCATAATTGTTGCTTGTTTGACATTGATTTCTATTGCCAACACATCCCTAGTGGAAACGATAATTTACTCATCTCTGTATTACTTGTGCGATTTGTGCGCTTGCAATTAAATCCATATCACCTACATGCAGTAGTTTTTGTTTGTTATAAAACACCAATCTAGCAGCTTCAATAAAGTAGCTGATGCTCCTTTGTAGTTGATAAGTTCCTTCTACCACTTGACTTTTTGCCTGCGTTCTTCGTAGGTGTCAAGTGTGTAGTGTTGTCTTATCCTGTTATTGGTTGTAGTTGAAAATAAAGTAGCTGATGGCCTCAGTCACCGTTCCACTTTGGTTAATAATATGCAAGTTCAGGTGTTGGGTTTTGATTTGTTGAAGGATTTATTGGCCGTTGATCCTTATTTTGGTCCTATTATGGTTTACTTGAAGACTGATCCATATTCAGATTACGTGTTACATGAGGGCTATTTGTTTAAAGGAAACCGATTGTGCATTCCCGACAGTAGCTTGCGATTGAAGATCATTCAGGATGTGCAAGGTGAAGGACACGTGGGCCGTGATAAGACCCTCCAACTTATCGGGGATCGTTATTTTTGGCCAAGCTTGCGTAAGGAAGTCGCTCGTTTTGTGGAATCCTGTCGAACGTGTCAATTGGCTAAAGGCAGTGCGATGAATGCAGGTCTTTACCTGCCACTACCCATTCTTGACGGGCCATGGTCTTGCGTCAGTATGGACTTTGTGTTGGGACTTCCTCGAACTCAGCGGAGTCATAATTCTATTTTTGTTGTGGTTCATCGCTTCTCTAAGATGGCCCATTTCATTGCATATAGGAAGACAATGGATGTTGTTCATGTTGCTCAGTTGAACTTTCATGACGTTTACCATTATCATAGGCTGCCATTGTCAATTATGTCGGATCGTGACACACACTTCTTGAGTTATTTTTGGCATTGTTTGTGGCGACTTTCTTGCACCAAACTCGAATTCAGTAGTGCTTACCATCCCCAGACGGACGGTCAAACGGAGGTTGTTAATTGTTCATTGGGGTCCCTGTTACGTTGTCTTGTAGGAGAACACTTGAAGTCCTGGGATCAACAGCTTTACCAAGCTGAGTTTGCTTACAATAGGTCCACTAATCTGAGTATCGGTTTCAGTCCTTTCCAGATCATTTATGGTTACTATCCACGTGCCCCCGTTGATCTCACACCTCTCCCCGACCTTGTTTGTCCCAATATTAAGGCTGAGGACTTGATGACGCAACTGCAGCATGTTCATGCTACTACAACCCAATGGCTGCAGGAGTCTAACTCCAAGTATAAGCTTGCCGCGGACAAGAAACGTAGGGTTGTTGAATTTTCTGTGGGGGATCTCGTATGGGCTATTTTAATGAAGGATCGCTTTCCTCCTGGGGAGTATAGCAAATTGGTTGCCCATAAAATTGGCCCTCTGGAAATTATTGAGAAGAATAATTCTAATGCCTACCAGCTGAAGTTGCCCAACCACGTGAAGACGTATGATGTGTTCAATGTTAAGCATTTGGTGCCTTTTGTTGCTTCTCCTTCGCTCTTGTCTACTGCTTTATTGTCAAGGATGACTTTTTGCCAACCCGGGGAGGATGATGCAGACGGGATGGCTTGGCCCTGTGTGATGAGGATGAATTGGCTTTGCAATTCATGGAACACTTCGATCGTATGAAGGCCACGAAGATTGGACGTGGCTAGAGCTGTGATTAATTATGCCTATATTTTATTGCTATATATCTTTATTTGTTAAGTAGGTTATTTTAGTCTTTTGAATTGACTTTATTAAGTTTCCTGCGTGGGACTATTTAAGAGAACATGTTTAGCGTTTGAGGTATTTGATTATTAATTAAAATTAATAACAGCCGCTTGCAGCGCCGATTTATCCCATATACCTCAATTTTGTTGATTAAATCGGGTTGTGGAAGAGCTCGATTCTTGCTTGTGTGTCTGGATTTTTGCGTCCTTAATCTACGCTACATCACTTTTGTTTAAAACGCTGATACTGAAACATTTTCACTACGTCTTTTGAAGCATCACAATTGTATTCTAGTTTGACGACGCTTCTTTAAAAAAAAGTCGTGAAAAAAAAAGCGTCAGGGATTTTTGAAAAGCATCAAGAAAAAGTGTCGTCAATGATGTAGTTTCTTATAGTGAAAGACTTTCAAGAACTCCACTATGTATCCTTAAGGTCCTTGTTGTTAAGGATATGCTGATGTTTTCTCTCCAAAATTCTATTTTGTTGTGGAGTATAAGGACAGTTGATTTGATGTTGTATCCCTTGTTGCATAAAAAATTCTGACATGTCAAACTCTAAGCCATTGTTTGATCTAATAGTTTTAATATTCTTATTGAATTGATTCTTGACAAAATTGAGAAAACCTTTTATATACTCTCTGGTTTGAGCTTTTGATGTCATAAGGTAGACCCAAGTCATCCTAGATTAATGATCATTAACTATGGTAAAAAAAATATTTGAAACAATGGAATTAGGACCCCATATGTTCATGTGGACTAAATCAAAACTGGTGTACTTTTTGTCCGACATATTTGATTTTGATGATATTAAAACATTTGTAAATGACATTGAAACAATAATGTAATATTTGATTTATAAGAATTGAATTTAAACGAATATGTCTCATTGAGTAACTTATATGATCACATGCTTTAAGTGAGGCTTATGCCTAATTCTATGAGAAGTTAACATCCATATATGCTTAATATAGTGCTGGAAAATCAGTTTTGAAAACAAACAATAATCGACTAAGTTAAGGCTTAATCTTTGATTATTCATAATTTAACTGACTTAGGTCCAAATGGCATAAAACTTGAACCACACATCCATGAGAGTTTAATATGTGTTCTGGGACTATAATCATGAAAATTTAAGTGCATCACATATATATTTGGTCATATGCTTAAATTGCACCAAAACTATGTTTAACCTAATTTTGTGCATATGTGTTCTTTGTGAACGTGGTAAACCAAATGAACTCCGATTGAAATGAAACTTTGTGTGCACCTTAGTTTCATCATTATGAACATATTTGACTAGGGATGGTTTAAGATAAAAGGTCATTTACACTGAGTTTATAAAATGACATTGGGTATACACTTAGAATTTATCGGTTTTTGGTGACCTATTTGATTCATTGAGTGATCAAATGACTCCCGATTGCTATGAAATTTTATATGGACATTCTAATATGTATGAAATGATTTATCATGCAGTAATTTGAATTTTTTGAGTTGTTTTTTGAATATGATTAACCTATGCGCTCTATATGAAGCTCTTTGAGCTTACATGCAATTGGCCTAGGATATTTTGTTGTAGGTTAATCATCATTGTGGTCAAATATCACTCAGAATTCAGTATGCTCAAGTGAATTCAAGTCCAGTTTTCAAGAATGAGCTTGGAACTTTAGAAAACCATGAAAAATCCTTTGTTTGCCAACCTTCCACTAAGGTTAATATTTGAGTTTATTGGAACTGACCTTAGGGCCATTTATTCTGGACAAAATTGAAAGGAAAATGTTAATCTTCCATAGATATTTTGATCCATAAAACTCCATAATCTACTTGACTGTACACATAAGATGCCAGGTAGATATTTTGTCAGACAAAACTCTAGCAGTTTCTTTTACTCCCGCTCGTTCCTCCCCCTTCTTCCTCTCGATACACCCGTTTCTTTTGTGAGACATGTACATTTTCTCTCTCTTCCTCCACTTTCTCTGTCATGATCTCTCTCACGTGTTTCAAAATATCCTTTGATTTACTTTTTCTCTATCATGTTTATCTTTATGTCATATTTACTTTTCTCTCTCATATTTTTCTTCAACTCAAATTTATTTGTTTTCCCCTCTCTCCTACTAACTTATAATCTACAACCTAAATGTATCTTTTTCTCTCTCCAAGAGAGCCATGCCAATGCATCAATCAATGTGTCAGTATGATCACAATAATGTAATTAGAAATTATCAATGTATAATTTCAAATTGAAATAATATAATTTATCCACTGGTGTTTGATCATCATCCAGACTGTTTATAAGATATAATTAAAACAATATAATCAAAAATTATAAATTTATCAAGTGTAATTGAACTTGCAAATAATGTAATTACATATATATTGCCAAGTGCATCAAAAGAGAAAACAAATTAAATTCACTTTGATATTTGTATGTTTTGAGCTTAGTCTTTTGTATGATTCCATAAATTGTTATATAATTTTGAGAAAATAACTTTTAATTACGACATTTGAGTAATATATTGTGAACTATGTAAGTATGATCACAATAATGTAATTGAACATATCAATGTGTAATTACGCATTGGAATAATGTCATTATTCACTTGTTTTGCAATTAAAAGTTATCATTGTAATTACGCATTGAAATAATGTAATTATTTACTTCGAATAGATATTTGAACGTTCAGAGAAAGAATTACATATATATTATCAAGTGCATCAAAGGAGAAAACAAATTGGATTGACATTGATATTTATATGTTTTGAACTCAGTCTTTTTGATGATTTCATATATTGTTATATAATTTTGAGAAAATGATTTTTAATTACGACGTCAGAGCAATATATTGTGAACTATGTAAGTATGATCACAATAATGTAATTGAAAATATCAATGTGTAATTACGCATTGGGATAATGTCATTATTCACTTGTTTTGTAATTAAAAATTATCAATGTAATTACGCATTGAAATAATGTAATTATTTACTTTGAATAGATATTTGATTTGAGAAAATAAATTTTAATTGCGATATTAGAGCAATATATTGTGAATTGTGTAAGTATGATCAAAATAATGTAATTGAAAATATCAATGTGTAATTACGCATTGAAATAATGTAATTATTTAGTTCAAATAGAGATTTGAACGTCCAGAGAAAGAGAAGAGCACCCCAACTAGCTTTGAGGTAAAAATAACATAAGTACCAAATACAAAAAAAAAATCCACAACATCAAAGACTCCAAACACCAAAGCCACAACATGAAAGACCCCAAATAAATAAACCCATAACATGGAAGATCCGAAATAAACAAACCCATAGCCAGCCAAGAAAGAAAAACATCAGTCCACCCAACCCAAACAAACCAAGCTGTGAAGATATGCCTATCTCAATTTACACAGGTCTTAATTACATTGTTTCGGTTGATAATTACATAGTAGATGGCCTTTATTACATTGTTTAGGTTGATAATCACACAATATCTAGCCTCCAATTTACAAACCGATTCCCAAACAAAATCAAATTTTTGTAACAAAATCAAGATCTTGACTCTACAAAATCAAATGTGTTCACTATTCTCAGTGATAATCTTAAACAAAATCAAATTTTTAAAAAATTTGACACTCTCTTCTCTTGCGTTAAAAGATCTCACTTTTATGGATCTTCAAGACCGTCACCAACCTCCAATAGTGCTTCTCCACGGCTTCCTCATCACCATCTAACAGTAGTGTCGTCATCTTTCTCGTCACCGGATCTATGGCATCATCTACAGAAGATGAAGAGAGAGAGAGGTTGCATGTGAAGAGTGGTTGGAGAGAGAAAAAGATTGTAGATGGAGATTGGTTGAGAGAGAGAAGGGAAAGAGGGAGAGAAGAAAGAAGTGAGAGAGACATGAGAAAAGTGAGAGAAATATATTTCTCTTTTTGATTTTTAAGGATTCCTTCTATATTGGGTTTCATTCCACCAATTTATGTTTGGTTATGTATGACTAGTGTTACCAAATTGAATTGAAGATTGCTTATGCCAATTCAAGAACTGATTTGTGCATGGTGGTGTAGAGTTTGGACCGAGTGATACACATTTGTTCAACATGGAAAAGCTATACATCTAGCATGATTGTGGACCTTGTATATGCATGAAGCTGAGTTGGAAATATGCTTGATATACTATATGTATACTGTGTAAAGCCAGCTCAAACATTGGATGGAAGTTTCAATACTTGAATTCAAGAGACAAAGCATGTAGCCTAAAAGTTAGGTCGAGGAGTTGCCACGTCCGTCATTACCGAATTGTACAAACAATGGAGTATAGCTGGAAGCTCTTGTAGCCTTTTTCCAGAAATGTGCAGTGTTATGTTTGGCCTTTAGGGAGACAAGTCTTGAGCTAAATTGAGTTGAATTTTGAGGCATCCAAAACAAGGCATGCGGCAAGGACAATTTGGAGAGAAAATTAAAGCCAAACAGCTAACCTGTGAGCGGTCAATATTTAATGCTGATATCATCTAATGGTTCATTTTAGGAGCCGCACTTGAAAGTTGAGATTGGAGAGAAAGTTTGATCCAAGGGCCATGTGCTTGACAACACCAATTTGCAAAAGATATTTTTGAGACAAAGGACAATGGAAATGGCTGGTCTTTCAAAGGCTAGGATTTTATGACATGATCATCCACTGCATGAGTTTAACTGCTGCAAATGGAAGGTCAATATCAGATTTTAGAATGCATCTAACGGCTACAATTATGAGAAGCATAAGAGACAAAAGAGGGGTCTCTTCCTCCTTTGTTCCTTGGAGAAGCATATTGGGAAAAATCTTTTGAGAGGAAATTGCTATCGAACTACATCAATCATCAAGCTTCATCATCAATTGAAAGATCTTCTCCAAATTTAAGTCTCTACATTCATGGACTTCTCACTACTCTTACTTTTGTAAAAGGGAAGTTCCTATATCTTTTAGGTAATACATACTTACGTCAAAACCTCTCTTGTTCCTAAAATCATATCCTACCCTTGAGAGTGTTATTGTATTCTTGAGAGTTCCACACCAAATACTTTAGTGGTAGCTTGTAAGAAGCATATTCTACAAACATTTCAAAAGTCCCTTGTGAAGGGCAAAGTGTATTGTTGAGTTTGAGGGTGTGCAAATAACCCTTGTGTAAGGAGTTTTGAAGAGCTCTTAAAACCTCACTTTAGTGGATTTGGGAAAAGTCTTAGGTTGGTGAACCTAGGTAGTAGACGTAGGAGAAGGGTTTCCGAACTACTCTAAATCACTGTGTTGATCTTGCTTACTTATTTGCTTTTACTTGCTTCTTGTTTATTTGTTGAAATTTCTAAAATCACAATCTGCTCGTGCAAGTTACCCTAGCTAGGATTCGAATTTGAAGATGAAATTTTAGTATATTATTATTTCAGGTGTTGTGAAATTGCATATAAAATTTTCGTGTGATTTGGGTTTGATTTGCTAGGTAAATTAATTGAAAATATTTTGCTACGCAAATTCTTGTTTGAATAACATATTTGATGTTACTTGATTATTTGATAATTTGGTATTCATTTCTCATTGTATCACATATTGCATTTGAGTGAAATTTGACTAGGACACATATTATAGACCTAATTTGTGTGATAAGTGCTATTTGATTTTATCTAAGTCAAATTTGTATAAGGGGATTCCTAGTGGAATTTGGGGACACAATTCACCCCCCTCTTGTGTTGAGCTCGATCTTTCAAAAAAAACTAGCATGGGACCCGCGCTTTGCAGTGGGACCTATGAATTTAAATAATTAGTTGGTTATATTTTTTTTATTATTGGTTTCATAGGAGTTTAAGTATTTTATTTGTGGTCACCTTTTAGACGGATGCTTTATTGTTTTTATAAAAGGCAGATGTAGTT
This sequence comes from Tripterygium wilfordii, assembly GCF_013401445.1. Classification (NCBI taxonomy): domain Eukaryota; kingdom Viridiplantae; phylum Streptophyta; class Magnoliopsida; order Celastrales; family Celastraceae; genus Tripterygium; species Tripterygium wilfordii. Next base: position 9,025,066 of record NC_052248.1, read on the forward strand.
CGATAGATCTAATTATGCAAATATTTACTTCCCTCCATGACCCGTGTCTCCCTCAGGTTATCATGGTAAAAATATTCTGAAAAAACATATTTTCATGTTTATCAAACATATGAAAATGCTCAGCATACAATCATCTCTTGAAATTCACATAACTTGATTTGCAATTTAACAATGGAGATAGAATCTACATTATTCTCATATGTAATTGGTAGGTTGTCAAAATGGCGGCAAAGGAAAAAACCACGAATCTATTGGAATTTGAGTAGACAAAAAAAATGTGGATTAAGCTACTCAAGACTAATAAGTTAAGTTATTGCATCCTCTACAAAATAATCAAAGCACAAAAACAAAATTGGGAGGCAAAATCTTCTCCGCTTTAAATTTTACGGATGGCATAACAATGACATGAAGCCAACTCTTGAGACCTAAAATTGCACCTGTAAGAATAGTCATGAAAAGCATTCTTACTGGGATGGATGAATTAGCAAAACTCAAACCAAGAAGAATAAAAACTACATTGCGATACCTTGGTTGCTATCATGGGATAATACATAAGTTTAGTAAAGCTATATATCAAAAGACGACATTTATGACTGAGTGACATGGTTGCATACCCGATGCACAGACAAATGCAGAATTGTCTCCACTCTTGAACTAATAAAGGAAGCTAATATTCCTCTAAAGAACCACCCTCATTGACTTATACCTGAATACAAATATGCTTAAATGTTAGAGAAACATCCACAAACTAACCCCCCTCTTTTTTTGGTTCTAACTGGTTAAGATGTTGCGTTGATTGATAAACCACCATGCTATAATATTAAAGCAGAAGGGTAAATTAATCACATTTTGAGCAGTTTATAATAAATTGCTTTGTAATCCCACTTATGATTCTCCACCATTCCTTGACCATCACCTCCCCCCGCCCCCCGAAAAAGTTGATATTAAAATTCAGTTTATAACTCTTTTATCTTCGTAGGTTAAACATATGATACACAATCTTTGAAAGACGACCAACATAGCACAAATAAGTATATAGAAACCAAATAGTAGAACACCAATGTAAGTTTCCGAAGGCAATTGATCTAATGCGAACAACACCCATAAATCTCTAGTTGAAGAAAGAAAGAAATAGAAAAGAGGGGGACCAAGATTGGAAGCACTGACTAAGAAGCGAACCAACCAGTTAGTGCTTATAAACCAACACCAACTTCAATCTACAGTTTCCTCCAAATCTTTTTTCTTCTAGATGCTTCCAGATATTATAAAAACATGAACAATTATACAGTAACAAGGAGAAAGTAAGCACAAACCAAAACAATCAATTAATAGCACCCATAGCAAATCCCAATTCACAAAGAGTGCATTCAACAAATTTCAACACAAGATCATAGAAATAGTCAAATTGGAAAAAATAATGCAAAAAATAAAATCCATCACCACCCCAACTCAACGCAAAGAGAGCATTAAAGATGAAGAACATAATTCCAGGATGAACAAAAATCCACTCAAGATTCTACAAATTTTGTGACAAAATTATAATCCCGATAATAGTGCAAGGAAATCCAGCAAACGAAGGTGCATGTATCAGTCAGGGAAGTAAAATGTGAGATGAACAACAACTGAAAACAAAACCCATCAACCCAAACGGAAGTAAAATATGAGATGAACGACAGTAGAAATTGCATACCTACTGAAGAGGAGGTGAAACGTAGGTCCACAACTTGAAGCCAAAAAGCAAAACAATGAGAAACCCGTGAAAAGGAGACTCAGGTTACTTCAGATAACGTAAGACAAATACCTCAAGCAACAAATAAAAGTCTAATAAACGCAATGGCAAACAACTTGTAAACAACAACAACTCAACCCAAAGACGAACCTGAGGTGAGCCAATGCAGTTGGGGGTCAGACCTGAAAATAATGAATTACAACAATACATTCAGTTATTGGGAAAAGATTTAAGATTATAATATGAGAGCAAATATATAAAAAACAAAGCAGGAACACAAAAATATGAGATAATCTCTCTCTCTCTCTCTCATATACACACACGCACATATATTCCATTGTACAGATGTAAAGCAATAAAAGAAAAAGGTGACATAAATTGCAAAAGCAAAATGATTTTATTAACTAAAAATAAAGCAAGAGGGACAATGAGTTAAAAAGATTAGCATAACAAAAAGAAACTGCCTGTGAGTCTATGAGTGATGATGCATACCAAGGTAAGGTATCCCTGTTCCTTAGCTGTCATTTTCCGGAAATGTTTAGCTTGTCAATTCATTGTGTCATTGTTATGGATAAAAATTAGACTGCAAAGCATCAAACAATTCTATTTAATTTACCAAGCAAGCATCAAGTCATGTTGCATATAGTACTATAGTGACAAATGACGCATCCTTATATTAAGAAAAACACGAATCATGATGCTCAAGCGAGTAACAGTAATTTAAATTAAAATTTCAAAACAATAATTCACAACAGGATCAAAATTCCAAATGCAATCGCACAGACAGAGATTACCTTTTGCGGAAGAGATTCGTGATAGTGGACATAATTGAAATTTGAGCATTGGTACTCGAAGCAAAATAGCAAAGACATAGATTACCTGAGCAAAGGATATTTGTGGCGATGGACATGATTAAATTTGAGTACTGGTACTTGAAACAAAATAGCAAAAACAGCGGTAATAAAAGCATTTGTGTTACAGGGTAAAAACCCACAAAACATTATGATTGCCACAGCTGCCTGATGGTACCAAACCTATTAACCACGCCAGTCACCCACAGCAATTCCAACCCTCAATCCGCAGCAAATTGAGCACTCCAGTCCATATCTACTGGAAGGCCATGCTGTCGTCCCGTAACAAACGAAGCTCATGCCAACAAATCGTAGAAAATCGAAGCTCACACCAAGAACACATAGCAATTCACGGACACAAGGAATGAGGAAGTCTGAGACCTAACCAGTTACAAACCTAAATGCGTGAAGAAGAAGGGCAGACCCAATGACTTGCGAGATTATGAATAAAGATGCCCAGAAGAAACATAGAGAGCTGAATCAAAGGAAAAAAGGAATGCTAAATAACGCCATCAATTGAAGAATAAAATTGAAACCTCTAGCATCTATTTAATTGTGGGAAATTCATTGAGTACGAAATCAGAACAACATATGCTTATCATTTTTCATAAACTCACACTACTAAGAACCCATAACAAAAAGTCAAGAAATGCTTAATTAAAGAACTAACTTGTCTTTCACAACTTAATGAAAGCCGATTATATTACTCTCTACGCAGTTCAGCTTGTAGCGTGTAATAGTCTCATGAGCACCCTGATATTGAACGACAGGATTCCCACATCAAGCATCAATAGGCAAAGCAAACTTTAACCTTGATAGAGTAACTAACATGGAGTACTCATGTAGTTCAAATTACATTAATTTCACAAAAGCATAAGAGAGAGAGAAAAACCCACCTCGTAGAAGCCGCAATAAAACCCATCTTGTGATTTTGCAGATGAAGAGAGATGATGTTTCGAAGAAGAGAACAACAAATATTACACTCTCTCCTTGATTTTTCAAATACACGGAAGTGGTAAGAAAGTTGCAAGCCAATCAATGGTATTTGACAACTCTTGGTGAAAGCAAATTTAAGTAGAAATTAAACAATAATACAATAAACAAATTATGAAAGCGAAACCATGACCCAATGAACTGACCTGACAAACAAAGAGCAAATGCAACGGTGGTCGTCGAAGAATAAAAATGGGGTAGTTAGCAGCTACAGTATGTCCAGTGAGAAAGAGAACTAAGTGAACCTGTAGAAAGAAACACAAGAGCATAGTATAGACTAGACACAAATTTCTTAACAAACACTACAGCAAAAAATGAGGAATACACAGTGAAAGAGCACTAATTAAGCAGACAATATAAAGCATCACTAAAACAATCATTGGCTTGACCACCAAATTAATAGTATTTACCTTCGTTGGGTGCTTAAGTCAATACTTACTGTAGATCAAATGCACGGGGCATAATAAGAAGCTAAGAACACGATGACAACCACCACCGAGAACACATCGACAGATACGAACCACAAGTTTTTTTTATTCTGTTGAAGAGAAAACCCACACCCAGTTGAAATTAAACTCTTAAAAGTAATCAAGTAACTTCAATTGAAATTTTAGATGTGTCCAACTACACTGACCGTTCACAGAGCCCGTCGATAGTTTGAAATTGCGTCTCCGATGATAAACGATAAGTAACATCTGAAGTGGTCTCTGCACCTAGAGGGAGGCCATCAAGATGGGGAACAGAAATTGGTCACGTTGAACACTGCAACGCTAACACGATAGAAATACTGAAGTCCAAGGACAAGAAACATAACCAAAAAACAACGACGAAATCAAGATATTCGTCGTTAGCTGGGAACGAAGGAAAGAGTGAGCTAATTCTGATGTGAGCAGACGAAGCAAACGATGAATCCAGGACGCTCAAATTAAGCTGAGCGAAAAAAGTGGGAATCAAAGCAATGAAGACTGCCATCAATCCGAGCTCCACAGACGAAGAAAAGTGGGAATCAAAGCAATGAAGACGTTGACATCAATCAATTGCGTGAGTTGATACCAGATCATGAACCGTAGATCTGAATGGAATGAAACGAAAGGGAACTAGCCCAAGAATGTCGACGCTTGGCAGATGCATGCACTGGGTAACCGGACTCCCCCACGATAACCACACGTGAGCGTGAATCACAAATCGCTAAACGACATATCACTATAAACTCAAAGCGTCGACGTTTTGCTCCGCTAGTTGTTGGATAAAAACAAAGCCAGTCACGCGACTACACAAAACCAAGCGGACTCGCCACAGGAGGACTCCTTTTCTATGAACTTTATATATTGTAATTGCTTTGCTAGAACGTACGACTTAAACCAAGGATTTGTTTGGAAATTCTTGTACTTTTTAGTTTCTAAAACGATTTTGAGTTTAGATTTTCGAAAGAGTTTTAAGAAATAAAAAAATGTTTTAAAAATTTATTTAGTTCGTGTTATTCGCAAACTATTTTCTTAAACAGAAAACAAAAAATTCACTTGGCCAATGTTGTTTTTGAAAAAACAGAAACATAAAATGAGTTTGGATGGATGGGTTGTCAAAACACAAAACACAAACAATATATACTATAATCATATAGTAATCTATTAATAATTTTTAAAACAAATATCCATAGAGTTAAGTTAAACATAACATCGAGCGTGCTTTATTAGAATCAAGTAGACTAAACATTTGTTGTGTTACAATGATCCAACCACATGAAATTAGCTATATAGTCACGATATTCAGACATGATAGTAGCTCCTTGATCAGTCAAATCGACCATATTATTATTGTTGCTTGCACTTGCCCCGTTGAAGTTGAAGGTTGAATATCGAAAGGATCCATATTATCCTATGTAGGAAAAAGTAGATCGTATTGTGCTTGTTTGCGTAGGAAATTATGCATTGCATAGCAAACAACTACTATTAGTCTTTGTCGAGTTGGCGGGTAGGGGGCATCAATTTTAAAATTGGGAAGTGACCGGACCTCTATTTTGAGGTCCTAATACTATCTAATTAGGAGGTTCTAGTGTTTATAGTAATTCATTTGTGTTTAAATAAAGTAATTTTACCCTTATACATGTTTCCCGTTGGTTCTGCAGGAAATCGGGCTTAAATGACTGAATTGGGCAAGTTGGAGCACTTTTTGGGCACTTTTTGCTGTGAGGTGTCGGGACTTAGATTATGAAGATATTCTTGAAGACTACAAGCTCCAACGGTACACTAATCTATGGCCGAGATTGAATTGTTTTGAATTATGAATGGATTAGATTACAACAAGACTTGAAGGGTTAAGATGATCATTTAAAGGTGAATCCAATGGTTGTGCATAAGACAACATTCTTGCTTGCAATTTTTGACTTAAAAGAAGATCTTACTTGATTTTTGGAGTCAAAGATGGCTGCAAGTTGCTACACATTTAAAAGGAAATTGTTGGAGATACCAATGCCAAGATTTGGTGCAATTTTGATCAAATGGTCAAAGATGACAAAATTGTTGGAGATACCAAGGTCAAGATTTGGTGCAAGTTTAATCAAATGGTCAAAGATGGCTGCAAGTGCACATGCCAAGATTTGCACATGTAATTGAAGGTCGAGATTTGAAGATGGAAAAAAGATCCAATGGTGGAAATCACAAGAGCTTGGAATCAGACCTTGTTCGGACAAAGTTGGAGGCATGAAGCGTCCGGACACCCGTCCGGACACCTACGGCGAATCTGCAATTTTCTGCACCGAAATTTCAAGGGCATTTGGGGTAAATCATGTATGTAACCAATGGGAAACGATTTTATAAGGGTAGTTAGGTATTTTCTATTGTAAAAAAAAGAGAAGAAAACCCTAAGATTTGGTGGGCTTCCGGACAATTCATCTCTTCCAACTTCTTGCCTCCATTGTTTCTCTCTATTTCTCTCTCTAAGTTTTTCTTGGTTTCTTGTGATTTCGTGTGTAGACATTGATTTTCATCTATAAAATTGATGTTTATGTCCATTATGATGAGTGGCTAAGTTCTCTTTCTAGTTTCTAGTCCCAAACGGTGGGTGCTCGGTTTCGATTACTTAAGTTATGCTCAAAGAATCGTAGCTTCGATTTCTCTCTTTTAATTTCGTGATAGTTGTGTGATTGGATCTATGGGAATGACATATTTGCTTGTATTCTTGGATTGTCTAGTCTAGGGATTGCATCTAATGTGTTCGATTGAGAATTGTTAAACCCATTGCATGATTTCCTTAATTAATTGAGTTTTTCATTGCATAGCTATTAATTATGTGTATTGATGATGGGGTTTTGGGTTAAATTAGGAATGTGCATGGGAGAGTTATGGTTAATTGATCTTTGAGTGTGAAACTAGGGTGTTAGCCAAGCCAAGCCCCAAGGGGGAATATTAATTCATAATATTAGGTGCTTATCCCTTTGCGTTCATCGTAGATTAAGAGACCCGATGGCCTACATGTATGAATTGAAGTCTTATAACCCAATTCTCTTTGCATATGCATGATTGATAGTATCACACAATGCATTGTGTATGGTTGTGTGTGTTTGCAATGATACCTTGAGTATGAGAACCGAGTAGCCAACGGGACGGACTAGAGACTAGGTTTTTAATTAATTGTTTTAAATCCAATTTGTGCTTACTTTGATTACAAAATCGCTCATGCTACCGAGTCATTCGGCCCATTTCTTTTACTTGCTTTTATTTGATATTCATTGTGTTTATTAGTGTTAGCTAGTCATTTGCATATCATTCACTTCAAATTTGCATTGCTTCCTCATGGATCGATACCGGACTCACCGGTTTATTACTTGACGATACCCTACACTTGGGGTAAGTACACACACACACTTTGGTGTCGGTCAAGTTTTTGGCGCCGTTGTCGGGGAAGCGAGTGTCAAAGACGAAGTTGGGTGGCTTGTAGATTCTAGTTTTATGCTATTAAACACCATCAAATAAGGAAGGAGCACGGTCACGCTTCAAGGGTAACTTCGTTCCTCCCTTTTACTTGCTTTGTAGAGTAGTTGATTTAGTATAGTTGCTGAAAAAAAAAAAAAAATTTGTGAGGAGAACTTGGCGGATGGGGCTAACTTAGATTCCTGTGGGCGATGGATGCCACCTTGTTTGCTGCTTGGTAGTGATACGTTGTTTAAGAGAGCTTTGTGCATTTTTATCACTACTTGCTACATCTTGGTGTGTTATTGTTCCTAAGGTTGATTGTTGCTCTATTCCTATCCTTGCTCTTGTTCTTGCTTAATATTGTTCTTGGTTGTTCATTAATTGAAAAAAAAAATAATAAATAAAAAAAAAAAAAATCTTGTGTTACTTGACGTGGTTGATTGCTACTTTTGTGTGTTACTTGCTATTGTTCCTTGCCATCATGTCTCAACCTAGAGATAATGTTAGTGGGCATGGGTCTAATAGAGATGGGATAAGTGGTGATATAAATGTGAGTGATGCGGGGAGTGTACGTGGGGGTGATATGAATCTTGATGCATTGCGTCGTCTTTTGCAACATGTGAATATTGATGAGTTGATGAATCCGGTGCAAGGGCAAGATGTCCAAATTGGCAATGCCCAAAATTTGCAAAATGTTCAAGTTGAGCATGCTTTGCAAAATGCACCTCAACCACTTCAACAAGACAATGCGGCGCAATTTGCCCCACAAAATGTCCACCCACCTATGTATTATCAAATGCCACAAGTGCCACAATATGCTCCCTTCGGACAAAATTTACATGCACCTCCTCCTTTTGACTACATTCATGCACATGAGTACCAACCCTTTAGGCAAGCACAATCTTCACACCAATGTATAGCTCCACCATCTTACCAACCATGCACCCCACCCCAAGAGAGATCACTTGAGGATACGCTTCAAATATTCATGGAAGCTCAATTGGAGGTTAATCAAAGGAGATTTGAATTTCGTGAGCAAACCAATAGAGCCTTGGAAGATTTAAGAAGCCAATTGACAAAGATCACTCAAACATTAGAATTTCAATTCGAAACTTCAAGTGAGGGGTTGAATGTGCAAGAACAAGAACAACCCATCATTACCTCAAGGAGTGGGATAGTAATTGACAATACCATGACTCCTAAGGTAAGTGAGGATGAGAAATTAGTGGAAGAAGTGGGTGGTGAGGTGAAAAATGTTATAGTTTGTGATAGATCATGTCGAGACAAAGACAATGCTCAAGTTGAAAAGGTTGAGGAAAAGAGCGAAGATAAGAGAAATGAAGAGAAAGAGGAAAATAAAGTGAGAAAAAAGGGGAACAAGTTAGACCTTGGGAGGGAAATTGAGTACGTCCCTAAGCTTTATATTCACTCTCATGTTGAGGACAAATTAAAGTTGACACTTGCACATGATTCAATTGAGGTTGTACTAGCATTGGTTGAGAAATGTAGTAAACTTTTGATTGAGGGAGATGCTATGAAAGGAGTTTTGAAATCCTTAACTATTTACGGTGTGGGATTTTTGTCCTCTCTTTTAGGAGCTTTAGAGCCTTCCCCACTCAAAGTTGAATCATACCAAGTGCCTCCTCAAAAACCAAAAAAAATACCTTTACCAAGTGGATTTAAAAAGTCCTCTAAATGCTACTTTGCACAGAAATTTTTTACAGAAATTAAAAAAGTATGGCGTCCCAAATCCCAATTACAATTTTTTCCATGTGAGTTTCGGGAAAAAGGGACCGAATCATGCGTGGTCCGTCATGTTCTTCAACATGGGAGTAGTGATTATGAGGATGTTCTTGGGATCTCAAGGATCCCAATTCTCCCATGTGTCATGGTTAGACTCCACCCTTGTACCATAGTATGGTTGTGATTAGTTTTGATTTGATTTCAATTTTGGTGTGTTTTTGTATGTTCACAATGCATCTCACAATTTGTTCTTGCCTTGTTTTTTATTCTTGACATTGGGGACAATGTCTCATTTAAGTTGGGGGGTGAGTGAATTGTGAATTCATTGTGAAACTTGCTTTATTTTGATGTGCTTTTGTGAATATTAAAAAAAAAAAAATTAAAATTAAAAAATAAAATAAAATAAAATCTTGTTGTGTCATGCTTGGATAGTGTGGTTGGTATTAACTTTTTCAGGATACGCTTCGTTTCTCATGATTCCGATCACTTTTGAAGAGTATGGTATGATTTCCTACCCTCTATTCTATTGTGTTATGCTTTGTTGTTCATACATGCTAGATGGACTTTAGGAAGGGAAGGGTAGATGCTTTTGGGATTCACTACCAATTTCAACGTTAATTTCTTATTCTTGTTCGAACGTGCAAGTGTAGAGTAGGTTTCTTGATTTCTTTTGTGAAGTCGAAGCATGTGATTGAGTAGGATGACTATGATCAATCTTTCTTGGGATGATTGGGACCTAGTTTGATATCAAAACTGTGATTAAGTGGGCATCTTGGCATTGAAGCATATGTATGACTACGTTTTTGGATCATTTTGTCTGGAAAACTACCTTTTATCCCTTCTCAATCTTTTGAGCCATTCTTCCTTGATATACATTGGGTTCTGGGTGATGCTATTCATTGATATTCATTTGACATCTTATGTACGTGTTCTTCAATAGCTTTGCATCCATTACATTTGATTACTGAGAAGTGTGATTTTTGTATTTTGCCACTTGCCTGTGAACTTAGGATTGAATGATTCATTAGGTTGAGAGATTTGAGCTTAGCCCATTCCTTTGTGAGTGATTATAAGCCTAAATTTCTTTAAGACTTTTTATTTCACTTACAAGCCTTGTGTGCACCACTTCCTTAAATACTTTCCACCTTTGGTTGCAAGGTTGAGTAGGAGCTTGAAAAAAAAAAAAAAAAAAAGTTGGTAGTGATAATACCCTTTCTTATGTTGAAAAAAATTGAGGGTTGTTGTATAAACGTTGTTCATTTTCGAGAAGAGAAGAAAAATATCAAAAAAAAAAAAAAAAAAGGTGTATGCAATAAAGTTAATCCTTTGTGTGTAAAGGATGAGAAGTGTTTGAATTTGTGGTACAATGGAAGGGGTGACAAAATGAGAATTTAGCTCACATGTTTGAACTTAACCTTGCAACTTGTTACCTAGATCCAAATTCTTCCTACCTTGTCCCATGACCACATTACAACCCAGTTAACCTTTTGATGAATTTGATCCAAGGTAAGCAAGTGAGTTGGTGAATGCATTAGTTGCTCTTGTAGGTGATTTCTTTCTCAAAGCTATGCCCATCCAAAATTATCTTTCATAAACACATACATTTAATCCAATTGTATAAGTCATTCACTTAGCACAATGCTTTTATGTTTTTGTGTACATTTGGGATTGGGGATTTATGAACACCAAAAGGTTCCATAACAAGGTTTTACTTGTGTGAATGTGTTGAGTTGCCTTGCGTGATTGCACATATATTTTACATAGTATAAAATGTTCTTGGTCATCTTTGAGGAGATTAAGATTGGTTGTCCAAAGATTGGTCTCATTGATGAGTACCGATAATTGAACAATTCAATGAGAGTACGTGGTGCTCTACCTCGATCATGATAATCTTGTATTAGATACTGACCTCCTCTATATGACGATAATAAGTTGACGGTGCAAGGGTATCTAGCTTCAACAATATAATATTGGTTTGCATATTGAAAATTTTTGGTATTAGTGTACGTAATAGAAAGTATAATTATAATAAATCTACCTAACAATTGACTAAAATTTATGTTGATACTTTCAATTGGATGTGTAAAATTATTTTCCGATCTTGTAATTGCATCTAGAAAGAACCTGGAGTCCCAGTAAATGAAGGTAAAAATCATATTAAAATTGTAGGCACATTTGACATTTTGCGTCCCAACTATTTTTCTTCCTATGCATACAGTTAATATTTCAATAGGAGCCCATGCACTTATATGTCTGCTATCAATGGCTCCAACACAGTTCTAAAAAGAAAAATAGCAACTATAAAAAATAAGAAGAGAAGAACCAACTAAATTTATTGCAACGATGATGATTTGGGGTTTACCTTGAATTACGAATAATATTCTGTGTTTTGCTTGTATTGATCCAAGTGTTCCGTTGACCCTTGTTTGATGAGTTCCTTCCCTTATCTACAAACTGCTTTCAAAGTTTTAAGAAAATGACATGTATGGTCCCTCGAATCGTCCAAAAGATTATGTTACCTTAGCTCCTCATGTAAGTTGTAATGACCCGTCTTAGAGAGAGGTCTGCGAAATGACTAAAGCAACCTCGAGTACCAAATTTTTTTGCCAAAATCCTCAAAATGCATTTATTATTAAAATAAATAATAGAAATATTCAAAACAACCAAACAAATTAAATATGCGAAAGTTTAAACGACAACAACCTAGCAAACACTATCCATAACCCGGTAGATCCTAGTATCCATGTCACCATGATCACGTCGCTTGATGCTGGTTGCCATCTACGAACTCACATGAGAGTGGGGAAACAAAAGAGAGGGTGAGCTATAAAGCCCGATAGAGGTAAGTACCTAACAAGATTCTGGATACCTATGTGATAGATATCCGAGCGAGCAGCAGGCAAACAAGCAAAATAAACAACGAATATTGAATCGAACGAAACAACAGAGAGGGTAGAGTAAACATACTGAATAAGCGAGCAAATAAAGTGTAGAATAAACTACCGATACCAGAGGCAAGCTAGTGTACCAATGATAATCAAAAGACAAGAAATAATGCAGATGAGCATGCCAAGTCACAACCAACCATGCATAGCAATATATATATATATATATATATATATATATATGCAGCCCAACTACTACATCCAACTACTATCAACCAACACAACTACAAAGTAGCCCAACCACTACATCCAACTACTATCAAATGACAAACAATCTCCACAACAAGAGTGCCCACTAGGCCGGCAATTGCAACAAGACCCACTAGGCTAATCAACAACAAGACCCAGTAAGCCTATCTCAACAATAATAAAAGCCCACTAGGTCATCCGGCAATAACAAAGCCCACTAGGTCATCCAATAGCAACATGACCCACTAGGCCAATCAACAACCACCATGGCCCACTAGGCCAACCAACTAATACTAACAACCACCATCGACAATCCCTCCAACAATCCAATCAATCCATCAACAATATAATGAATGAATTTCCAATAGATGACCCATGCAACCAAAACGATTCAAAAACTAGTTTAGAAACCAATCGAATAAGATAAATAAACTACAAGGATAACAAGATCAAAACCGACAATTGAATATAGAAGTAGACAAACAATCAGGTACAATCAGCAATAATGAAAAGAATTTAGCAACAATGCACTATTGCACCGGTGGGATCAGCATGATGAGATGGCGCCTAAATCGGCCAGATCGGTGTCTTCTTCGAGCAAGTATACCGCGACTTCGTGTTGAATTTTTGGCCATACCAGCAACTGGTGGCGGCTATAGACGGCTAGGTAGAGTTCTTGGCTACCAGGTGCTTTGGTTGGGAGGAACATCGACCCCCCTGATGGCCGAGCGATAGTGATTGATTCCTGACAATAGGCAACACGAGTGGGAGAGGAGAGAGTGGAGAAAGAAATAGATTTTAGGGGTTTTTCGCACAACTCCCGAGGCAGAGAGATTAGAGTTTTATTTTATTTATATATTTTCAAATTTTCTCTATTTCTATTTTTAACCGCAAGTTTCAATCAATCATATTTTTACGCCTATAGTTTTATTTCATTACATTCTTGCCCTTATTTCCAAGTTTTCAATCTCCCAAAATTTTAAAATTTAGTCCAACTAGACCCCTCCAAAATTTAGGGTTTTACATACGTGCATGAAAGAAACCCTATCCAAACGAAAGAGTTGGTAGCAAATAGTTGATAATCCATTTAGCAGTTTGAAGACATAATTACAGTCAAATAATGAGGAATTGTGCATAGTTCTACTTAGATGACGCTCTTCTTGATCAGCAATATCAAATTGGAAAAGTAACTCAACGAGGTCTTGTTCATCTGAATCTTTTGAATCCATGTGCTCATGTATTATTTGGCAAACAAATGCCCACGGAAAAATGGGGGAATAGTGTAGCATGGTGGAAGTTTGAAGTACCACCATACAATGAGATCAATTTATAGCGTTGAATTTATAAGCGGGGCTCAATTTAGTAGCTCAACTATGCACCCCATGATATAAAAATACAAAATGAGCACTGTGTACTGACATTATGCATTAACTGCCCCCAACCACAAGCATCAAAAAGGAAAGACCTGGCTTCAGTTCCTTTACACAGTGGTAGGACCTGCATTGTACAATTGATGCACCATATTATATAATTGAAAGGCTCAAACCTAGATCTTTATGACATATCTGTCCACATACAACCAAATAGTCCGTACATACTACCATTGTCCAAATATAACATCTAGTCAAATTTTAAAAGCATAGTTAAGGCTAGATCAAACCAAAGTATCAGATAGAGAAATAAATCTCTACCTAAATTAACACACAATAGTTTTAACATATAGAAAACATTCAAATGACATTTCAGACCCAAAGATACTGCCAACCAGCTGCTGCCAACCCACAAGCTCATCAGCCAGCCAGCCATCCCTTAGCTCGCCCGACATCTCCTGAAACATCTTCCTCCAATCTGGATCCAGGAACATCTACAGCGCCATCACACTGACCTCCACTGGTGAGGGCAAGTCATTCAGAATATGCATATAGGCAGACGATGAATCATCGGCTGGTGTACTTGTAGATTCACAACTTGTGGTCTTCAACCTCTCAGCCTTTGCATTTTGCACATTAACAAATGCGTGGAGTGCCTCGCTACTCATCTTCTTCGATTCCTTCCTGGCGCCTTTGTTTAGTGCCGCAGATAGTCTTCTGCCTGGCACCTTTGTTTTGTGTACTTGCGGCCTTGCTTCTGTTTGTCCATATCACTTGACTCATCATAATCAGATAAAATATTTTAATCTTCAAAGTCACTAAAATCCTCTTTACCTTCATAAGCTTCATTTAATTCTGTGTCAAGTATGCAGTTTGTACCCCTATTAGGCAGAGAGTGTACATGTTCCATAGTCAAGCCTTCTTCAACCTTAACTATATCCCAGTAACTCTTGAATAATAACTCATATGTGTCTTTATCATCGAAGTCTATCTTTTTCTGCAAGCTCAGCAATCAAACAGCATGAAATCAAAGTGGGAAATAATATGACAAAACCAAAGCCTCCACATATTCGGGGGAACCAAAAAGACAAAACAAAAGGCAAAAAACTCAATTAGATAAGTAGAAAAAAGACAAAGAACATTGTTGGTACATATGGTGTGAATACGAAATCAAACTTGTCTTGAAACTTAAATGAATATTTTGGTTTGCCAACTAAGTAATATATCAAATCTCCATTAGAATTTCACATATATATAATATATTGTGCATGTGTGTGTGTGTGTATAGATATATATATATAGAGAGAGAGAGAGAGAGAGCAACCGAGTTTAAAACAAGCACTTCTGCAAACATCCCAATTTTAACTTATTGCAAGTCAGTTAACTCTATTAAGTAGGCGGAAACCGCTCCAGCAAAGTGTGGTCAGGCTGCGTATGGTTACTATCAAAAAGTACCTCCACAATATTGTAAAGTCTTAATCATACATGGAAAAGAAGAATAACATCCCAAGAAAAAGAAAATTGGAAGGAAAGCAGAAGCGTATTAAGAAAAATGCAGGGAACAAACAACTCCTCCCAACCCTGAAAGCATCTTCTTGTCTCTGCTGCTTGCTTATCTTCTCCGCTGTGCACAATTCTATTTTAGGTTTTATTCTCTTCACGGGCCTCCTACTTGCAGGCCTTTTGTTTATCTTGTTATTGGAGTTCATGCCTTATAGTTATGTTTTTTATTTGGGTTCAACCCTTTATTCTCCTTATTGGGTCATACATGTTTGGCCCAATACTAGTTTAATATGTTTTAGTCCTTTTCAACTGTACGACAAGTATGTACTTTGTCTTCCATTTATGTCTGTCTTTGTAGCCGTTGTGAGATACTTTTGAAATGAGATACTATTCCTTCTTCATCCTTCTCTCAACTTGCTCTCTGAACTCTTCTTCTTTCTCAATCTTTTGATCTTGCATACCTGCAAATACACAAAGATATTTTGTTAATTCAAAATATAATAAACCCACCAACCAAATGAAAATAACAGGGAATAAAAAAGGAAAAAGAATAAAAGAACCCAACATTATTATTCAAGGATTTAACAAAATGTAGCAAAATCCTCACCCATTGACCCTTCCACAAACGATTAATGTATTTTTTGAAATAACATTTTTTATTCTTGCCTTTTAAGCTAGTCTTTATATTTAGACCTTTTATCTCAACCATTAAACAATACTCGATTAAGACCATAGGGAATATAGCGGGAGCGTATAAAAGTAATAGCTAGAAATACCCAAACATGCCAGGATATTTATATGGTAACAATCACAAAGTAAAAGAAAATTTTACAAAGCAACCTTGGTTTTAGTTCTATTAAACATTCAAATTAATACTAGGAGACACAAGAAGAAATTATCTCCAGTGAATGAAATTTGATTTCAGTGCTTCCATTAAAATAGTTTGTATGAGTTTCTGCGCAAAACTTATTAAGTACCGTAGATAGTCCCGGTGTATTTCATTGTTCGTACCAGGAAATTAGGCAATAGGTCAGAGAACTATCACACTGGAAACATTATTAAAGATTCAGAAATAATCCATACCCCATCAAAGTCAACAGCCTTCTTGTCTTCAATAAGCAAAGCCAGCGTCAGACAGTGATTGCACAATCCTCCTTTTCCTCTAGCTAGTGCGAATTCAGCAGTCCACAGACAGTGACCACATACAGCTGATGGACAACAGAGGCAGTGGAATTTCGCTGTTCTACGGCAAACGTAGCAAAAATGCCGATCTGACAAGCATATATTTCATCTCAAAAGCCAGTCAATAAAACTGTAAAGAAGAGGTGGAAGCATGAAATTTAGTTGAGAAAAGGAAAAGCCAAGCTGATAGAACATTTTACAGTTTTAAGTTGATCAGGTATTTTGTGGCGATTATAGTACTCATAGTCAAGCTAAGAATGATGGAAAGTTTACCTTTCGTTGCAGTGGATCCAATACTAGGTTTAAACCATTAACACTTCTAAAAGGAAAAAATATGATAAGTAGAGTGAAAAGAGTTTGTATCTAAGATTCTTTATTTAAGGAAAACTAGAGTGAAGAGAATCTGAAATCTCACTTATGCATGTCCGACAAGCCAAATAATTAGTTTAAATATTTTAACACATCCTTTGGTGGCATATGTGACTCATCCTCTCCATCAGATGCCACTTCCAAGTAGAATGTGTAACATGATGTAGGGAGCACGTGGCCTTATTGTACAATTAACAATTCAGCCCAACAGTTCAGCTTTGTGTTTTTGTAGCCAGCTTAGCTTTTTGTCCTTGTCTAAAAGCAAGGCTCAAGGTGCTGCACATTGTCCAAAAAGTTGTGCTCTTTTGTCAGCCTTGTGTTTTGTAGCCAGCTCAGCCTTTTGTCCTTGTCTAAGTGCAAGGCTCAAGGTGTTGCGCATGGTCCCAAAAAGTTGTGCTCTTTTGTCAGATGTTTTTCTAACCGTTGTAGTTTTAAGTTTTTTAAGTGCGGTTGTTGTGGAAGTCCAGCAGTTTTTGCTTATCAAGAAATCTCCTAAGAGATTAGTTTGTAGTCTTTTCTTACCTTACCTTGAAGAATAGTCAGTGCATTTTCATTTTCATTTTGAGAGCACTCGTTCATGCTGGTTTTGTTTCTCTTGTGCTGGTTTCGTGCTAAGTAGTGGGATTAAAACGTAATAGCTCCATCCAGTTCCTCCGGGAGCTGCACCAAAGTGGTATCAGAGGCAGGTTGCTCATGTGCACTCGGAGTGGGCGACCTTACTTGCCCACAACCATGACCGATCCAGCACGTGATGAGGCTTTACTGGAGCTTAGCCAACAAATCCAAGCTTTGACCTTATTGGTCTCACAACGACTTGATATCTTGCCATCCAATAGTGGTAAAAAACCCTCCTCCTCCACGGCTGTACCTGAGATCACCTCCAACGTTGGTGGTTCGCATTTGTTTCCGCCAGAAGAATACAGTACTCCATCTCCACCCTCTCGTGGCCCCAACCGCAACCATACTCACCAACTTGACACCAGTTTTCTACAACGCCGTAGTGATCCGGCGGATGAGGTAAAACGGCTAGTTCGGTTAGATGTGCCAGATTTCTGGGGAGATCTTAACCCCACTACGTTCCATGATTGGCTCATCTCGGTGGAGGACTATTTTCGTTGGTATCGGATGCCGGCGGAATGTAAGGTGGATTATGCTGTTATGAAACTCAAGGGAAATGCTCGAATCTGGTGGCTTACTATCGAAGAACAGGCAGCGCGCTTGGGTAGACCTGCTCTTAATGAGTGGACAGAGATGAAATTTCGTCTCAAGGAAAAGTATATGCCCACTGACTATGTGGATGCCATGTTGAGAGAGCTCTGGGGATTAAAGCAAGGTTCCGCATCGGTTACCACTTATACTGCCTGTTGGCAAGAGTTGACTATCAGAAGTCAAATCATTGAACCTGAACGGCAAGCCATTGCCCGTTATCTAGCCGGTCTGCGTGAAGAAATCCAATATGAACTTCTTTCTAGGTCTCTATCATCAGTCGATGCGGCGTTCCAAGCGGCCCTTAGAATGGAAGCCCATTTAGCTCATCAAAAGCGTCCTTGGCTGTTAGCATCATCGAACTCCACCCCTTCTCAGGGGCGAGGTAACAACGTCAATTCCCATTTTTCTACTAACAATTAGACTCCTCTTTCAGGTTCTTCATCTAGGACCCCACCCTTTCCAGCCTCTCAGGATCCTCGCCGACGAATGGGAGATGTCAATCCGGGCAGCTGTTTCACTTGTGGGGGCAAGGGTCACTATTCAATAGTCTGCCCAAGCAAATCCACCAAACTGGGTCTAGTATGTGAAGGTGAACCTCTCCAACAGGAGGAACCAGGGGACACTATTGCTAGTGAACCTGAAACTGAAAAACCGGAGGAAGAATATTTGGAAGCCTCCCAACTTCCTAGTTGCATAATTCAACCTATTTTGCTTGGGGAAGCTTCCTCAGCCGACCCAGAATCGTGGCTAAGAACTTCTATCTTTCATACCCGGCTCGAAGTCGGCGACAAGGCCATCGATACTGTGATTGACAACGGTAGCGGAATGAACGCTATTGCAAATGGGGTTGTTGAGAAATTGGGTCTTGCTATAGAACCACATCCTAAACCCTATAACATCAGTTGGGTGGATGCTACTTCTAAGCCCGTTGCGACCCGGTGTCGTGTTCATTTTTCCCTGGGCCCAAATTACGTTGATGAGACCTGGTGTGATATTATCCCTATGACAGTGTGTCAACTCTTGCTTGGAAGACCCTGGTTATATGATAGGAGAGCTCAATATGATGGATTTCACAACTCCTACTCATTTCTCTTCAAAGGCCGCCATATCACTCTCCAATCAACTCGGCCTCCACCGCGGCTTCTACCCACACCAATTGAGAAAACAGAGGTCTTAACCGTAACTCGCAGTTCTGACATTCCTCAGGATGTTCCAATGATATTTCTTCTTTTGAGCAAACCCATCATCATGGATGGGAATACTCCAACTAGTGAATCTGGTTCTCTTCATGAACTACTTACAGAATTCCAAGACCTCATGCCAGAAGAATTGCCAGATCAGCTTCCACCCCTACGGAGTGCCCAACATGTTATTGATCTAATACCGGGTTCTTCGCTACCTAACTTGCCCGCGTATCGAATGACTCCCAATGAGCACTTGGAACTCCAGCGGCAACTATCACAGCTGTTAGCCAAAGGTTTTATTAGAGAGAGCTTATCTCCTGTGGCAGTGCCTACTTTACTCATTCCCAAGCGGGATGGATCTTGGCGTCTTTGTGTAGATAGTCGGGCAATCAACCGTATCACCGTCAAATATCGGTTTCCCATACCAAATTTGGAGGACTTGCTTGATCAACTTACGGGGTCAACCATATTTTCCAAAATGGATCTCCGTAGCGGGTATCACCAAATTCGGCTTAAACCCGGTGATGAATGGAAGACGGCCTTCCGTACTAAAGATGGTTTGTTTGAGTGGATGGTCATGCCCTTTGGCTTGACTAACGCTCCTAGTACCTTTATGCGTGTGATGACCCAAACCTTCAAACCCTTTTTAGGAAAATTTTTGGTCGTTTACTTTGATGACTTGTTAATATATAGCCGCAGCAAGGAAGAGCATTTGGAACACCTTCGCTTAGTTTTTAAAACTTTGCGATCTCATTCTTTCTTTCTCCATAAAAAAAAATGCTCTTTTCTACAACCTTCGATTAATTTCTTGGGTTTTGTGATATCGCAGGAAGGACTTGCAGTAGACCCTGAGAAGACTCAAGCCATCTCTGCTTGGCCGACTCCACAGTCCTTCACTGAAGCACGCAGTTTTCACGGGCTTGCTTCGTTCTATCGTCGTTTCATTCGTAATTTCAGCGCTATCACCTCACCAATTACAGATTGTCTTAAGGGTAAAGTGTTCAGATGGACTGCGGCAGCTACTAAGGCTTTTGAGATCATAAAATCCAGACTGGTTTCCGCACCTGTCCTACATCTGCCAGATTTCTCCAAACCATTTGAAGTTGCTTGTGACGCCTCTATTACGGGTATTGGAGGAATCTTAAGTCAGGAAGGCCACCCCATAGCATTTTATAGTGAGAAATTAACCGAGACTCGCAAACGGTATTCTACTTACGACCTTGAATTTTATTCTCTCATTCAAACTCTGCGCCATTGGCGACCATACCTTTTGCATCGGGAGTTCATTTTGTTTACAGATCATGACTCCCTCAAATATATCAATACACAAAAAACTTTGAGTTCTAAACATGCTAGGTGGGTAGATTTCCTTCAACAGTTCACTTTTGTTCTAAAACACAAATCTGGACTGGAAAATAAGGTGGCCGATGCCTTAAGTCGGCGTGTTCACCTTTCGACTACTTTTTCTATCACTTCCACAGGCTTTGAGCATATCAAAGACTTGTATGCTAATGACCCTGATTTTTCTTCGATTTGGACAGCTATTACTAATGGTGTTCCGAGGGACACCTCTGCTATTTCTTTTGTCCTACAGGATGGGTACTTATTTAGGGACAACCGGCTTTGCCTACCTCGCGGCTCCCTGCGAGACTTTGCTATCAATGAACTCCATTCGGGGGGCTTAGCAGGACACCTGGGCCGAGATAAGACCTTGGCTCTAGTCGCTGACCGATTTTTCTGGCCTCAACTCCGAAGAGATGTAAGCCGCGTGGTACAACGTTGTCGCACTTGTGCTCTTCAAAAGGGTACCAAATCCAACAGTGGCTTGTACACACCTTTACCCATTCCGCAACGGCCTTGGGAGGATATTAGCATGGATTTCATCCTGGGATTACCTCGCACAGCTCGTCACCACGATTCTATCTTAGTGGTGGTGGACCGTTTCTCCAAGATGTCTCATTTCCTTCATTGTGCCCGCACATTTGATGCTTCCCATGTGGCCTCCATTTTTTTCCAAGAAGTCGTCCGTCTCCATGGATTACCTAAGTCTATCACAACTGATCGTGATGTTAAGTTCGTATCATATTTTTGGAAAACATTGTGGATGAAGCTGGGTACTAAACTCCAATACAGTAGCGCATTTCACCCACAAACGGACGGGCAAACGGAAGTCACTAATCGCAGTGTGGGAAACCTCCTACGTTGTCTAGTGACTGACCATATGTCTTCATGGGATTTGGTGTTACCTCTCGCGGAATTTGCTTTTAACAACTCTGTCAACAGATCTACAGGTAGTTGCCCCTTTGAAATTGTTGCAGGCCTTAAACCCAGGACTCCGGTTGACTTGGTTCCATTGCCCGGGGGCCAACAAACTAGTGGCGAGGCTCTGGAATTGGCCACGCACATCCAGCAAATCCATGCCGAAGTCAAGCAACGCATTGCGGCCTCCAATATTGCCTACACTTCGGCAGCCAATTCTCGCCGCCGACATGTTGAATTCCAACCAGGGGATTCTGTGTTCATTCGCATACATCCTGGGCGTTTTCCTCCAGGTTCCATCCACAAGTTACATTCCCGCCGAGCTGGTCCCT
The DNA here is from genome assembly GCF_013401445.1 of Tripterygium wilfordii. NCBI lineage: Eukaryota > Viridiplantae > Streptophyta > Magnoliopsida > Celastrales > Celastraceae > Tripterygium > Tripterygium wilfordii. The sequence continues at coordinate 9,046,835 of NC_052248.1, forward strand.
TTTCCATTCTTAAGAGGTTGGGTTCTAATGCATATCTCGTGAATTTGCCTCCGGAATATCGTTTCAGTCCTATTTTTAATGTGACCGACCTGACCGCTTGCCATGAGGACTCTTCACATCAGTCTGCTCAGCATCCTACAGTCCCAGTTCACGATCTTCTTGGTTCCCCTAGTGCGAACCTTCCGCTAGCTTCCCTCCCAAACACCTCTAATGAAACCCCTCACCTGATTGTGAAACGTGACCATGTCACTACTCGTCGTGGAGGGTACTGGCGTTACCTGGTATTGTTTTGTAATAGGCCTATTTCAGACGGCGTGTGGCTCTCCGAGAATCATCTTCGTCATTTTTATCCTGCCCTACTGGATCAATTTCTTCAGTTGAACTCGCCGGAGTCGAGTTCTTCTTAGGGAGGGGTAGTTGATGTAGGGAGCACGTGGCCTTATTGTACAATTAACAATTCAGCCCAACAGTTCAGCTTTGTGTTTTTGTAGCCAGCTTAGCTTTTTGTCCTCGTCTAAAAGCAAGGCTCAAGGTGCTGCACATTGTCCAAAAAGTTGTGCTCTTTTGTCAGCCTTGTGTTTTGTAGCCAGCTCAGCCTTTTGTCCTTGTCTAAGTGCAAGGCTCAAGGTGTTGCGCATGGTCCCAAAAAGTTGTGCTCTTTTGTCAGATGTTTTTCTAGCCGTTGTAGTTTTAAGCTTTTTAAGTGCGGTTGTTGTGGAAGTCCAGCAGTTTTTGCTTATCAAGAAATCTCCTAAGAGATTAGTTTGTAGTCTTTTCTTACCTTACCTTGAAGAATAGTCAGTGCATTTTCATTTTCATTTTGAGAGCACTCGTTCATGCTGGTTTTGTTTCTCTTGTGCTGGTTTCGTGCTAAGTAGTGGGATTAAAACGTAATAGCTCCATCCAGTTCCTCCGATACCACTTTGGTGCAGCTCCCGGAGGAACTGGATGGAGCTATTACGTTTTAATCCCACTACTTAGCACGAAACCAGCACAAGAGAAACAAAACCAGCATGAACGAGTGCTCTCAAAATGAAAATGAAAATGCACTGACTATTCTTCAAGGTAAGGTAAGAAAAGACTACAAACTAATCTCTTAGGAGATTTCTTGATAAGCAAAAACTGCTGGACTTCCACAACAACCGCACTTAAAAAGCTTAAAACTACAACGGCTAGAAAAACATCTGACAAAAGAGCACAACTTTTTGGGACCATGCGCAACACCTTGAGCCTTGCACTTAGACAAGGACAAAAGGCTGAGCTGGCTACAAAACACAAGGCTGACAAAAGAGCACAACTTTTTGGACAATGTGCAGCACCTTGAGCCTTGCTTTTAGACAAGGACAAAAAGTTAAGCTGGCTACAAAAACACAAAGCTGAACTGTTGGGCTGAATTGTTAATTGTACAATAAGGCCACGTGCTCCCTACATCATAACAACTAAACACATACATTAACTTCAGAATAACTGTGACGCAAGAAGCCTCCTGCAGAGCATCAGGTGATTTTTCCAGTTACTTATGAGACAAATTTCGTTGACTGCACAAAGTGCACTGAGATGTTTCTTGCAAACATATTTTGGCATACATTTCAGGATGTGATAGTTTGAAGATCGTTATTACCAACTTACCACACAGCCAGCGCCCTTCAGCCTCCAAGAACGAACTGTCTCTTTCCACACATGGTGGATGATATGCCTTGAGACAATCCCTATGGCATTTTAAATTGTTATAACACACAGCGTCAACTGCTTAAGAATGTTTAAACATAAATTTTACGCAGGAAAAAAAATCCACCAACCACCCATTCATAACTTGTAGCTCCATCTAAAATTGTCAAAACAAAAAAAAGAATGGCATGGCTTTGTTAACTAAGACAACTAACAGTAAGAGACTAATCTCTATCAAAAAAATGAAAAAAATAAATTAAGGAGCCCCTTTTTCTTTAACTGGAAAAAGGAACTCCATTAGATAAGTTATAAGACCAACCAAATATATGAGTTTAGACGAGAAATATAAAACACATCAGTTGCCTTGCCTCTTATTAACATTCTTATTAAGTGTATAAGAACGCTAACTTGTCAATTAGTGCCTTATACACGATTTAGTTCTGTAATTGTCGTTCACACTCAATTATTCACTGCACTCGTGTTATAGCTAGTTGAGATAGGGTTGAGGTTGAGTTTGTTTCTTGAAAAATGATGGATGACTTGGGAAAAGTGAAAATATTGATCTTGATTTGTATAAGTTGTAATGTTAAATTATATGTATACTTGTATATAAAGAATTCAAAATGACATACACAGGGAATCTCTTCCGAATGTAATGAATAGTATAAACTATAACCCAAAGGCAAAGCCAATCTTCACCATATTCACTTTGATGATGCAGCATTCAAGATAATCATGAAATCCTCATACAGCATATGTCATCGGCATTGCAAATGCTACACAAGCATAGATATAAACAGCAGAACCCGTAAATTGGGAAAAGGGATTTCAATACTGGCTTTGAAGGCTTCAAACTAAATCAATAGATTTCAAAGATGGTAAGCGTAGAGAAGTTATTTTTCATTCCCTGAATGCTAGGAGGGACATGAGTTTCTCACACATAGATAGTTAATTAGAATATTGAAATAACTCACTTGTAGTCACAGATACTGAGTTCTCCTCAATCTTTGCAGATGAAACACCAATCTTCTGCAATCTCCTCTTTCTTTAACTTCGTCTTCCTTGTCCTACCCATCTTCAAAAAGAAAAGTCCCTTGATCTTTGCCACCAACTTCTTAATTTTTCAAATGCTCAACCAATCACATCAAAATCGGAAAGAAATACTAATCAATTTGAGAAAACGACCAACTAAAATATTGTTTAACTATAAATACCCCTGATTGCGAGATACATACATATGTACATGCATATACATCTTGACAATCAAGCACCCAAAAGGCACAATGGGGCAATAGTTTTACATATTAAAAGAAAGCAAACTTGCTCTCCGCAAAACCAACTAACGGGGGTCTCCATAGGTGAAAAGAACAAAAATCCACTTGAGGAGGAGGGGAAAAAAATCATAGCTTCAGTAGAAAGAAAGACTAAAACTCAGTGCGGGCGTGTCTCTGGAGACCCATTAGGTTTCTACAAAACTCAAAGTTGTGCTTTCTATATGAGAAATGAACAGAAATGTAGTTGAGAAAAATGTTAAAAGAACGTACCTTTCGCAAAGCCAATAACTACAACTGGTTTCTAGCTTTACTCTAGAGACCCATTAAAGGTTTTACAGCAAAAGAATAGCCAAGGGGTGGTGCCTTGGATTCAAAATGATAACTAAGTATCTATCTAGAAGAGTAGAAGGTGATAATCACTTGCTGATGGTTTAGTTGGTGTTGGCTCTATTTGGCTGCAGATGCCAAAAAGATCACCCGTGCCCTTTGTGGAGATGGGATCAGACGGTTGTAGGTGTGTCAGAGACTTGCAGTCAGTCTCAAAGTGTAAAAACAGAATATATTGTGATTGCACTGATGATCTAACTTTTTGAACCAAACTATTGTAAGGAGAAAGGGTTTAAATCATGGTCTCAACATGAAAACTCCAAGGAACTCTAGATCCACTGAAACGCGCTTCACTAGATAAATCAGAAATGAATGAAAATGTCAGAATGTAACACTTCATTGATGAACAAAGATGTCAGAATGTAACACTTCATTGATGAACAAAGATGTACGTTGAGGTTGGAAAACAAGAGTGGGTAAGAACAAAGCTTAAGAACAAGAATATTAATAGGAATGCTTGAGAGCTTGAGCGTTTGAGAGCTTGAAAGTTTGAATACTTGAGAGTTTAAGCCGATGAGCTGAGATTTGTGTTTGTGTTGATGTGTGTGTCATTTATCCTCTTCTCTTCTTGCTTTTATATTGCATCAATACTTTCATGTAAGCTAGAACTTCGCCCATATCAGCTAGAAAAATGGTCATAACTGTCATGACTGCAGTGACCCAAAATTCACTCCATTATGCTCCATCTTCTTCAACCGTCTCTTCTGGAAGCTCCATGTCTCCAGAGACCCTCTTCATACTGTTTAATTCATGCAGAATGTGGCTCTCCATGATGATAAGCAATAACACAACCAACTTCCTTGGAAGTATTGGAAGCAGGAACAAACCCATGTTTATAGGAAGTTAGGAACAAACCAATAGTTGATTTTATCTCCATGATTTTGCACCTAATACGGGCCAGATAAATCACTTATTAACAGCCTATACCATGCAACTAAGCTCGGCCCAAATAACCTCACTCTGTCCAGCTCGTGCGACCAGATTGCAACCCAACCTCCAACGTGTCTGTCAAGCCCATATTCTGACCTTAGCCCGACCCACAAGCCTGCACAAATATGGTGTAAACATTTGCCCCCCACGCCAAACGGGTTGAGACCTCATCCTGAATTGGTGTAGATAATTCAAATTTCAAATTGACCACATTTACTACAACCTCATCCGTTTGCAGCTTTTAAGTCAACTCAGAGGCCCTTGCAGTAAAGACTTCTCTTGAACCCTGGACAAGATAATTTGAAATTGCTGGGACTCGACCTTTATTAATATAGCTTATCTTTCCTTGATACATAACAATTGATAAGCTATTGGGCCATATGTTGGCCCTAAACTACATTCATCCTTGTACAGAAGGATTCCTTTCCCAAATAGTGGGAAAGTATCCTTTGAGATATTTGCCATTGATAAACTTTTGGTGTGGTTGACCTTCTAGACTGCTGAGCCAATATGAGTTTCCTTTCAATACTTTGTGAACCTTGAAAGGTCCCTCCCAATTAGGTGACCATTTACCGAACTCTCAGTCTTTGATAACCAATGCTAAGATAGCCTTCCATACTAACTGACCTTCATGAAAGGTATTCTTCTTTACCCATTTATTGTAAGCCCTAGCAATCTTTTTCTTTTGGACCAGCATTCTATTGAAAGTCTGAATGCAAGCTTCTTCTACCTGTTCCAATTCCATCACCATTGCCTTTGAATAATTATCTGCGGTTATGTCTTTTCACCCTTAGAGAAGGAATGACAATCTCCATTGGAAGCACAACATCATTTCCATAAGTCAAATGAAATGGACTTGTGTGAGTACTTGACCGTTTTGTCGTTCTGTACGCCCACAGTACTTCTGGAAGAATCTTGTGCCACACTCTAGGATTATCGTCCATCATCTTTTCTAGCATGTTGATGATGACTTTGTTGCTTGTCTCGGCCTGACCGCTGGCCTGAGGGTAGTAAGGAGTTGAGTTGATCAACTTGATTCCAAAATCTTCAGCAAACGATTTGAATTCTCCCCCAGTAAACATGGTACCTTGGTTAGTTGTGATTGACTCAGGGATCCCAAAGCGGTAAATCAAGTGTTCCTTGATAAACTCCACCATATCGCTCTGCTCTACTTTCTTTATAGGAACGGCCTCAACCCATTTTGTGAAATAATCTATTGCAACCACGAGAAACCCATGATTTTTAGAAGAAGTGGGATAGATCTTACCAGTTATGTCAATGACCCATCCGGGAAATGACCATGGCTTGACAATCGGATGGATGTCAACCGCTGGAATTCTCAGAATGCTTCCGAAACATTGACATTGGTTGCAACCCTTTGCATATCTGATGCAATCTTTCAGGATGGTTGGCCAGAAAAATCCATGTTTTCTTATCAACCACTGCATCTTAATTCCAGCTGGAAGAGCCCCACATAATCCTTCATGTATTTGTTTGAGTACTTCCATGTTTTTTGTGAAATTCAAACACCGTAGAAGTAAGCCATCAGACCCCTTTCTGTAACATTCACCTTCGATCAGGACATAGCTTTGAGCCTGCACTATAACGTTTCTGGGTGTTTTGAAGTTAGGGTTCTTCAAGTACTCCATAATCTGCTGCCTCCAGTCAGCTGCCAGATCGTATACATTCAGTACTTCTACTGGCATTCCTCTTTCTCTGATTGACGGGTGTAAACGTTTCTCTACTAGAATAATCTTGTGTGTAAGATCTGCTGACATCCGTAATCCTGATGTGGTATGGGCCAATTCATTTGCTTCCCAATTATCTTCTCGAGGCAGATGATTGAGAGTAACTTCTTCAAATTCAGCAAGTAACTGAACGGTTGCAACATAGTATGGTGCTAGTGCAAGGTTGTTGCACTTGTACTCTCCAGTCAATTGTTTCAAGACCAGCTGTGAATCCCCCATAACATAGATTTCTTGTGCACCAAGTTCCTTCAGGATCTCTAGTCTGATCAGAAGAGCTTCGTACTTTGCCTGATTGTTAGTATAGTCAAAGTCGAGATTAAAGGAAAGTGTTGATTTTGTACCTCTAGGTGACTCAATCACTATTCTTGCTCCTGCTACCTGGTCAGTACTTGATCCATCAAACTTCAGGATCCAAGGGGCTTCCTGTGAAAAACACACAGACTGCACCTCTTTGTCTAGCACTTCTACTATCTGGTGGTCGGCCAAGAAATCTGCCAAGGCCTGACCCTTAACTGCTTTCTGAGGCTTCCAGATCAAAGTGAGTTCTGTTAAAGCCAAAGACCACTTGCCTACCCTTCCTTTCAAGAGTGGCTTTGATAGCATGTATTTCAACAAATCGGTCTTACATATAATGTAGACCTTAAACCTGATAAGATAATTCTAGACCTTTGTACAAGCAAAATATAAAGCTAGGCACATTTTTTCCACAGCAGAATACCTGATCTTAGTGTCGATCAGCGATCTACTCAGATAGTGATTGCATGCTTCTGACCATTTAGATTATCCTGGGCCAACAAGCAGCCTAGAAAATCGTGAGATGCTGATAGGTATAGCTTTAGCGGGATTCCTTGTGCAGGAGGAACCAAAACAGGTCGCTTTATCAAATATCCCTTAATTTTGTCAAAGGCCTATTGATGCTTCTCCTTCCAACTAAAAGTTTCTTCAGCCTTTAGCTTTAGCAAGTCTGAAAAGTCCTTGGTCTTTCCTGCTAGGTTAGAAATGAACCTTCTCAAATAGTTTACCTGGCCTAGGAATCGTTGAAGCTCTTTCTTGGATGTTGGGACTTTAGCTTCCATGATAGCCTTTGCTTTGTTTTGATCAACCTCGATCCCTCTTTGGTGTACAGAAAACCTAGAAAATTTCCAACCTTGACACCTTTTGCACATTTGAGTGGATTGAGCTTTAATTGATGAAACCTCATCCTTTCAAGACTTTTCCTCAAGTGCTCAATGTGGTCTTCTGCTTTCCTGGACTTGACTACAATGTCATCGATGTAGACTGCAAGAGAGTAGCCTATCATATCATGAAAGACTGCATTCATTGCTCTTTGATACGTTGCGCATGCGTTCTTCAGACTGAAGGGCATCACTACGTACTCATAGGTACCAAGAGCCCCAGGACACCTGAATGCGATCTTATAGGTGTCCTCTTTAGCTAGCATAATCTGTTGATATTCAGTGTAACCGTCCATCAAAGACAACAGCTCATTTTGGGCAACATCATCGATAAACATATCTGCTACAGGCACCACGAAAACATCCTTAGGTGTAGTTGCATTCAAATCCCTGTAGTCTACGCAAATTCTGATTTTCCCATTTTTCTTAACCATCGGTACAATGTTGGCCAACCATTCGTGAACCTGACTGGTCATATGAAGCCTGCTCTGAGGAACCTCTGGATTTCCTCTTTAACCTTCAACTCCATTTCAATTGAAAATCGTCTTGGAGTCTGTCCGATCGGATTACAGTCAGGATAGATAGGAAGCATGTGCTCGTCTACATCATGACTTAAACCTGGCATTTCATTATAATCCCAAGCAAAACAATCTCGATACTCACTCAGTAGTTTGATCATCCATACCTTTAGATTGTTGTTTAGAAGTTTACTAATATGTAGGCCGAGGATCCTCCTTCGTGCCTTGATCTCTTCTAGGGAATCCTGCACTTCAGCTTTCGAATCTTCTAACTTTGGTGGTGCCTTCTTTAAACCATCCGTCTAAATCTCATCACCTTCAGGCACCAACTCTTATTCTTCAAAGATCATTTCTGCTCTGTTCTACTCGCATGTTTGATCTCCTGCTAGTCTATCTAGTGCGGCCTTCATCTAGGCTTTTCTGACTGAGGGCAGCACTATGCCATTCTCTTCTAGGGAGAAAGAAATCAAGGAACTTCTTTAATGATCGAAACTGAGGTCGGCCTATATGGCACAATTGCCTTTGGTCTGAGTATCTCCTTTGCTCTTTTCAGGCCAAAATTGAATTCTGTCTAGGATGCAGACAGATATTTTGGACCTCCTTCATTAGTATAACCGAAGAACTTTATCGGTCCCATGTCTTTATCATAATATCCAGCTTCTATATTGTCTGCATTGGCTTTGAAACGGCTTTCTTCCGCCCATACCACCTCCACATCATTGTCTTTCCAAAAAAGTAGAAATTGATGCAAAGAAGATGACACATACCAATTGGTGTGTATCCAGTCCCTGCCAAGTAATGCATGATAATTGGCTTAAGAGTTAATAACAAAGAATGCAGTCAAAGAGGTCTTACTACCTACAATCAATTGAACTGGCAGCACTCCTGCTGCTTTGGTGACTTCTCCAGTGAACCATACCATTGTGACATCTGTTGGGATTAGATCGTCCTCTGTCAGTCCAAGTGAACTCAAGACCATAACTGGCATTGTGTTGACAGTTGACCCGTTGCCCACTAGCACCTTTCTAATAGGACGGCTATTCATTTGAGCTTGAATGTACAGTGGGCGAATGTGTTGGGTCATATCGTAGGAAGGTTTCTCGAAAATCACCCTTTTAGGCTTATCATAGTCAACGGTCTGGATAATAACAACACTTTGACTCTTCTCAACACCTTTCCCTTTTGTTTTAACTGACTCGGCTGCTTGCAAGTCTCAGGTGCTTGATATGCAAGTGGTAGCATGATCGCATTGTATTGATACTTGACAAGAATAGTTTCTACCATGAAACAATCCAAAGTATGGCCAACCTCATTAGAAGAGCTACCCACGGATTCAACATCTTCAATTGTTTGTCTGCCAAGATACTTTCTAGGTTTGGCCTCCTCTGGTTTAGGCTTAGTCATCCAAATTTACTGAATGGACTTGATTGGAGGAGCCTGATATTCCACCTTCATCAAATACTTGGATGGTCCATCCCAGTTGACCGAGTGATGAACTTCTTTGAATTTCTGGTGATGTTGCTCTGGATAATACAACTCCCATCGTTTTATGTGACCTGCTGCTCTGAATGCTTCAATTCTATACTTGACAGCGAGATTTTGCCTCTACAGTCCACGTTTCTGAGTCTGAATTAACGGTAGAGTGGATTTTCTATGATGCACCCGATGCCACTTTCCATCATGGTCAATTTTTGGAGGAATGACATATCTTGGGCTTTGGTTCTGCTGAACATCTTTTCATGGAAAGCTTTGTGTAAACAAAATCTATGCATCCTTTGGCTTACGTATACTTTTCGGTCTCCATCCAAGCTTTTGAGTCCTTTCCCGATTGACCTTCCTCTCATATTGAATTTTGTTCAGCAAATTCCTCAAGTCATCCTTGACTGCATTGATTGTTGCTACGGGTGGGAACGGATCCTCTTCTATCAGCATAGTTTCCTTGTCTAGAAATTCAATGGTTCCCTTCTTGATATTTTCCTGTATCACATTTCACAAATCCCAACAACTAACAGTAGGATGTGACCAGAGATCATGATACTTACAATATTCCTTGCCCTTCAACTCTTCTTTGGTAGGCATTTTGTGACCAGAAGGAAGCGATACAAATTTTTTCGCAAGAAGGAAGTCAAAGATCTCTTCAGTCTTGATCGTATCGAAGGTATATTACATCCCATTGTTGGTTGATTTCTTCAATCCGAGTTTTGGTTTGGTCATAGAAGGACACACGACAGGGCTTGCATTCTTGACTATCTCTGCAGTTTCCACATCGTGCAACATTTCTTGATAGTTAGTGCCTGCTGAATTCTTTCTTCTTCGAGACTCTTCCTTAAGCAAGTCTTCATACTCCGCAACCTTGGTTGCAAGTTCATAGAAATCTCAGAATTCCATACATTGAAACTTTTTGCGAAGCTCTATATCGAGACATTGCTGAGCCGTCTCCATGTATTCAATCTCAAGAAGGACAATCTTGCATCGATTTCTCATCTTTTTGAATCTAGACAGTTCAACAATGCACACTTCTGGCTCGGCTCTGAAGAATTGGGTGTGGAAAGCTCTCTCAATCTCTCTCCAAGACCTGATAGAGTTTCTTGGCAGTGTGAAAAACCATGTGAATGTTGGTCTGGTCAAGGAATTTGAAAAAAGACGAAGTTTGAAGTTGTCAAAGTTCTCAAAGTTGGCAAGCTCACCGCAATGGACAGTGAAACGTCCGATATGCTCAACAATATATTGGATTTCATCAACTCCAGAGAATAAGGTGAATTCTGGAACTCTAAATCCTCGAGGGTATGGATTCTCTCGATCAATGTACTCCATGTATGGCTTGTGATATTCAGGACGCCCCACTTGTCTGAGGCCGGGTCCATAGAGTTCTTGAACAACATTTATGACTGCATCAACATCTACAGGTGGAGCTTGAGCAGTAGGATTGTTATTATTGGTTAGCTCATTCCGCTGGTAGACTGCAGGCAAGACATTTGGGTTGGTGTTTGTAAAAACATGTGATTGCATCTTTGGTGTTGGTAACCACCCAATGTCGACCTTAGCAACAGATGGCATGGTTTCATTCCTCTTATGAGGTGGAGTGTACCTTGAATGATTTTGTTGATTTTGGTCGTCGATTGAATCCTGGGATCCAAACGTATGCCCCCCGAGTTTGGAACTGTTCTACTTTTCCTTTCCATCCTTAGCAAGTATCTCCTCTGGTTCGGCTAAAATGGATGAACAAGCAACTGTCTGCATTGCAGTCTATATCGAATTCTGTAATGTGACAATGAGCTTGGTTTCCAACTCCTTTAACTTTGCATCCCATGCATTGGTCTGCATAGCTTGAACTGGACTTGAAGGCCTATTTGCAGTGGCCTGCACTCTTGGTGGTGAACTTTGATGAAATGGCTCTCCTTTAAAAGTTGGTAATGATTGATTGAGTCCTACGGTTATTCGATCTCCTTCAGGGAGTTCGCTTCCTATTGCAATATCTTTATCATCTTGATTGTAGTCCCATTGGGTGTGCCAAAAAGGATGTTGGTTCTATTTGGCTGCAGATGCCAAAAAGATCACCCTACCCTTTATGGAGAAGGGATCAGATGGTTGCAGGTGTGCCAGAGACTTGCAGTCAGTCTCAAAGTGTAAAAACAAAATATATTGTGATTGCACTGATTATCTAACTTCTTGAACCAAACACTTGTAAGGAGAAAGGGTTTAAATCATGGTCTCCATATGAAAACTCCATGGAACTCTAGATCCACTGAAGCGCGCTTCACTAGATAAATCAGAAATGAATGAAAATGCCAAAATGTAACACTTCAATGATGAACAAAGATGTACATTGATGTTGGAAAATAAGAGTGGGTAAGAACAAAGCTTGAGAATAGGAATATTAACAAGAATGCTTGAGAGCTTGAGCATTTGAGAGCTTGAGAGTTTGAGCCGGTGGGCTGAGATTTGTGTTTGTGTTGATGTGTGTGTCATTTATCCTCTTCTCTTCTTGCTTTTATACTGCATCAATACCTCCATGTAAGCTAGAACTTCACCCATATTAGCTAGAAAAATGGCCATAATTGTCATGACTAAAGTGGCTCGAAATTCGCTCCATTATGCTCCATCTTCTTCAACTGTCTCTTCCGGAAGCTCCATGTCTCCAGAGACCCTCTTCATACTATTTAATTCATGCAGAAAGTGACTCTCCATGATAAGAGGAAACTAGACAACCAACTTCCTAGAAGTAGGAACAAACCCATGTTTATAGGAACAAACCAATAGTTGATCTTATCTCCATGACTTTGCACCTAATACGGGCCAGATAAATCACTTATTAATGGCCCACACCATGCAACTAAGCTCGGGCCAAATAACCTCACTTTTTCCAGTCCGTGCGACCAGATTGCAGCCCAACCTCCACAAGCCTACACAAACATGGTGTAAACAGTTGGTAAATATTTTTAGGGTCAAACCACACCGTCTTGTGCATCCTGGATTTTTTTAATTAGGAGCAATACACTTGTGGCTAAGTGCTATGTTTGTGGTCAAGGGACCAGGAGACTTTGCAATTCGTTTTAAATTGTATAATTAACAATTTGAATTCAATAGTTTGGGTGGGGTGCCACATTACACTACATTTTTTTTGTTATTTTCAAAATTTGTCTTGACTTTTTCTCCACCATTAGATGTGAATTGTAGACTCTAGGAAATTGCGGAGTCCCCAAATCCATCGTTAGGTGATAAATTTTTATGGGAGCCTATATCGAGTGTCCAATTGAGGTGAGTTCACCCTCAATTTTTGAAAAAAAATTATCAAGTATAACACTAAATATCCAAACCTCAAAATAAATGGCAAAAGAGTACTTTTCATCCCTCAACTATTGGTCGGGTTTCGTTTTCGTCCCTTAGCTCTATTTTTTCCCTTTTTTCATCCTCCAACTATGGGAAAGTACCACGTTTATCCCTCGATTAAATCCGGCCATTGAAAAATCCTACGTGGTATCATATTGTTCGTCAGATCAGGTTTTTCCCAACCTCAATCTCACTTAAAAAGATGAAAATGATACTTTTCAATAGTTGAGGGATGCAAATGGGAGAAAAAAAAGCTTAGGGATAAAAATGAAACTCGCCCCATAGTTGAGGGACGAAAAATATCTTTTTGCCCAAAATAAATCCATTTATTTTTAATACAAGTATTAGTAGTTTTTGTAAATACTTTATTTAATAGTTTTTTAAAAAATATATATACTTGGAGTTTTAGAGATTTAGTTACCCAAATGATCAAACCCCAAAATAAGCCCCTTATTTTTAATACAAGCCCTTTGTAGTTTTTTTTTTTAAAAAAAATTATTTTGTAGTTTTTTTATGTATAGTTGTAGTTTTAGAAATTTGGAGGTGGAAATTAGATTGCAAGACTTCATAGACATATTAATGTGTGGATTTTTTTATTATTTTTTGTTGGCACATCAGTAAATAATCCTAAAAAAATTTCAGCGGCGCTGCCCCCGAACCCTTGTCAAACTTTAGCCCCCACCTATAAATTGCTCATACCACCACTAACCAAGCTCACATTCAAGCTTTTTTCCTAGATCCACCCTTGGACAAGACAAGCTTGTATGGTGTGGTTCTCGATTACAAAAAAAAGGGTGAAAATTTCTAATGTTTTGTATAGAGAATAAAACTGGTTGAGATTGCAATTGCATTGCATTGCATTTTAGGTATAAAATAAATATTTAAGTTTTTGTTCGATGTCTTTTGTGCTAGACAGGAGATATCCAAAATACGGCTGCTAGAAATAAGAGTGTTGGGGTTATGGATAATGTGTGTTAAAGTGTGCTAGGATTTCCTGTCAGCCTAAAGGTTTTGATAAACATTTGCACCAAGTCTAACCCCTTCACGAGACAAATTGTATGCAGATAGGGAACACAATACTACTGGCTCGAGGTTGCCTTCGGAGAAAAGGACTTAAAATTCATGTCGTGTCAATCTAAAAAAAGGAGATAGAATACAATCACAGGAATGAAAAGGCTTCTATAGAGATCAAATGAAAAAAAAAACACATTGTTGGAAAGTATCAGGAATTTCATTGAAAATTAATACATCTTGGAATGTATTTAGGCAGGCTTTACAATCTAAATCGAAGATATAATTGTGGATGCTTTGAAAAGTAAAAGAAAAATCTAAACCTAGTTGGCCTAAGCCATGCTAATGTTCGATTTTGTATAGCAATAAGAAAGTCCCACATTGGAAAAGTATAGAAAGAAAGAGTAGTTTATAAGTGTGAACTTAATACACTTACTAAATTGGATAAACATTCATAGATGGGCTTGGGTTGCATGCTTGGGCTATATGATGGGTATATATATATCAAAAGATTGGCCTTGGGCCTTGGGGTCTCATTGACTTAAGAAATATTCTTTATTTTTTTTCTATCCAATTACAGTTTATTTTTTATCTTAACAGTTATGTTTGTCTGAAGAGTTGTGTCTGATCAACACAACTTCTCTGTGATAACTGCTTGTAAACTGCTTCTTTTCTATTCTATAAATACAATAAATAACATGAGTTGAGGACATCAGAAACTCTGACATTCAAACCTTCATCACAAACGTTTTGATCTGAGAGAAAAAGCACCCAGTAAATTCGCCAGGACCAAGAATCAAGTGCTCGATTCTTGGCTACAGATTGTTGAATCCTGGTGGCAGACGCTCATTGAACTATAAGCACAAGAGTAGGGGCGAATTTCTGCTATAGGACATAGCATTACGCTATCCTCAATCTCAATTCAAGTTAGTATTTTGATTGTATTTTGATTGTATTTATTTTGTTCTTTATTGTAATTATTTAGTTTTAATAAATTCTTTGAATATAGTATTCTATGCACTGTCATTCCTGATTATTTCCAACAGCTAATTGAAAAGATAAGTGACCAGAGTCATTGCCTAAGTAAGCAGTAAAGATTTGTAGACGCTAAGTCTATGGTTGACACGGGGTGGTTGTAGACTTCTCTTCCTTCTTCTTTTATACTCTTCATGGTGACCATGGTGATCTTCAACTCATGTTCCCTACGCACGTCCTTGATATGTGCAAATGTGGAAAGTCATGGGGAATTGCCTTCTTGTTTGTTGCTCAGGTTGTTAAGTCAAAACTCTCAATAATCTCAACCAACTCCTGAAAATGGGGATGATGGCAGCATCTCCTCAACCATGCTCATTCTTTAGGGTGGAGATGAGCGCTCTAGGAGGCTGTTGTATACGCCACCTTCTTAATTTGTAGGTTTCGTGCTTGAATTTGTGAAAACATGGCTAACAGCCGCCATTTAATTGATACTTCTTCAGAGTATAGGACGAACGCGGTCTTGGCCTCTCAATGTAGAGTAGTAGTTGAAAGCGTGTTCGAAGGAATTCAGGGACGTAGACCTAACAAACTTCGACTTCTCCTGAAATTTTTTTTAGATAATCCTACTAAAATCTCGATTGTTCCTCAACAAACTGATTTTGAAGAAGATAAACCGTTAAGACAAAAACTTTCTCAATTGTAGCCTTTTGGACACTGATTTTTAGATAACCCTGATTTCCAGTAACTGATCCCTGTATTTCAGGTTAAAACCCACTGGAAAACATGCAAAATTTAAAGACTTTGAAAATAAAAAGCTCCTTCCTTTGTCACATGTCACCAAGAGATTGGTTGTTCATTGTAAAGTGTGGGGCCCAAATTGCCACGTTTCAGCTGGTGTATTAGGATTATTTATGGTACAAACAATGCCCTTTCAAACCTTCCTCTTTTAAAAGACAAGGATTTGAATTTTGACTTTTGATTTTACCCTTAAATGTGCACCCCTTCAAATTTTAAACGACCTCTCCAGGCGAATCATTGAAGTGGCATACTGCCAGCTACCTTTACTACTTGCCTTTTCACCTCCACAAGAATTCTGACGGAGTTAAAACAATTTACTTTCCTTTTGCCTTTTCACCTCCAATCTCTCTCAAACCCTTCCTTCTTTCCAAGCTCTCCTCTACACTATACTCTGCAATGGCCAACCCTAGTTCTAGCCACCGTGACAACAGCCTTGGAGTCCAAGTCCAAAAAATCATAGTGGAGGAAAAAAATACCCATTAGCGTTTACCCTCATCTTCAAGTACCAATTTCTATCTTTGGCCTTGAGAAGTTTGGCTTGGCTCATTTCCTTGTTGGTTCTTTCCCTGAATCTCTCTAGTCTTTCTACCCTCTTTACGGTCAAATACTTCTTTTCACCCATCCTTATGCATGGAACACCTATTTCAAAACTTTCCCAATCCATCTATGACCCATAAAGGACCCTGGTATGGCCAATGGTTGGGACACCTTTACCCCTACCTAGAGAACTCATTAAAAAAAGTTAGGCATTCATGATTTCTTATTGATTGGTGAGTAGAAAATCCATGTAGATAAAACTCTTCTTTGTGCCTTAGCTCAGTTTTGGGACATAGAGACCAACTCCTTCCACTTTCGGGTTGGGTTCATGAGCCCTACCCTACAAGACATGGCCTTCATTCTGGGCTTCCACTTTGATGATCCAGAAGCCAACAACACCACTGATAAGATCTCCTTCTCCTACCCCAAGGTTTGGGACATGTCTTATTCTTACTGGTTGAAGACATATGCCAAGTACAAAGAAGTAGTTTCTGACTTAACAAGTTTGTTTTCTACGTCAGTTCCTCTAAAATAGCCCAAGACTTCACTAGGCTGGCCCTATGCTAGGCCTATCGTGTTGTATACTCTTTCGCTCTTATGGTACTGGCTCTTGTCTATCATGTTATGCGGTCTTTTATTGAATCCAGCTTTGAAAGCTGTCCTGGTCCCCTCTAGATCATACAGTTGTGGCTATAGACATATTTTAGGAGTTCAGAGAATACCTGGACCTTCCTAGCAAGATTGGAGATAAATCTTCTGAGAGAATTGATCTGCCCCAGGAATCTTTGAAGTTCCTTGTTGTTACTAGAAGGTTGTGCTTCAAGAACAATTCTGGCTATGTTCTTGTCAACCTCTATGCATTTTGATGAAGCAAAAACCCTAAGAAATTTCCAACTGAAACTCCAAAGGCGCACTTCAAGGGATTCATCTTTAAGCCATACTTTCTCATTTTTTGCCAATCCTTGCCTGAGATCTGTAAGGTGCTCCATGTGAGAAAGAGATTTAACTACAGTATCATCAATGTAGATTTTTTGACGGCCCAACATGTAATGGAAGATGGAATTCATAGCCCTTTGATATGTGGCTCCTGCCTTCTTTAGGCCGAATGGCATAACTATCCACTCAAACGCTCCAACGATAACTGGGCACTTGAAAGCCATTTTGGGTATATCTTCTACTGCTATGAAGTTCTGTTATATCATGAATGTCCATCCATGAACGATAAGACTTGATGTTTGGCCGCTCGATCCACTAGCATGTCCACAATAGGTATATGGTACTCATCCTTTGGCTTAGCAAGGTTTAGATTCTGGAAGTCTATGCAAGCTCGATTTTCCCATTCTTCTATACTATAGGGACAATGTTAGATAACCATTCCACGTATATTATAGTTCTAATAAACCCTACTTTGATTCTACTTAGAGAAGTCTCTCCAGCTCTTTTTTTACCACCAATTCCACTCCATTTGACATCTTTCTAGGGGACTGCTTATGTGGCTTGTAGCTTTCTTTTATTGGTAACCGATGCTCCACCAGCTCTCTAGAGAGGTCTGGTATCTCATTGTACTCCCATGCAAAACAATCCTCAAACTCTTCAAGTAGTTGAATCATTTCCTATGAGTTGGCTGATGTATAATGGTCGTGGAGACTCTTCCGTTCAAAGATTAATTTCATCCAGAGGATCTTGAACTTCAGCTTTTAGGTAATCTAACTTCACTGGAGCTGCTTCAAGTTCTTCTATCTGGATGATATAATCTTTTGGTTGGTCTTTGTAGAGACCAATTCTATTCCGTTGACTGGGAAGTTTGCTTCGAACAAACTCTCCAGGAATTTTTTGCTAAGTAAAAGGTCATCTTCTACATGGTGACCTTCAAGGCTTGAGCCTACTCACCTTCTGTCGGTTTCTCAAGATCATTGATTTCTTGTATGATAGAGGTAATTGTCCTGGAAATTATGGTAATTAAAGGGCCGAACAGCTTAGGGTAGATAGATTTTAGCCCTTTCAACTGTTGTGTTTGTCCAGCCTTATCACTCTGGATTCTTGTCTAGCTTGATCACTTATATGTCATTCTCATTTCAGAATACCATACACTAGTGTAGAAATGATGGAACTGCCATACAATAGTGTATCCAATCCCTTCCCAATAGGATATTGTACGTTGAATGTGAATTTATCATAAAGAATGGAGTGGTCATGACCTTGTTGTCAATAGTGAAGTTTACAGCCATAATACCTTGACCTATAGATATACCTTCTGCAAAGTTTGATATAGTAGCATTAATGAAAACTAGCTCATACTCTTGCCTACCAATTTTGTGCATCGTGGATTGAGGTATCAGATCGACTACTGATCTGTTGTCTACTAAGAGCCTATTAATTAACACTCTATCCACATGGCCTGAAAGATAGATGGGCCGCAAGTGCTGGATCATGCTAAATGTTGGTTTTTCAAATATGACATAAGATGCTGCTTCTTTTTTTGAATTTGCAGAAGCTTCTTCTTGAACGATCTCTACTGGCTGGTTTCACTGAGAAACCCTTGAAGGAGATCTCTCAGATTCATTTTTTATTGACTTTTGGCTTTCTTATTTGATTGGCTCTTTCAGAATAGTAGCAATTGCTGGCTAATCCATTCCAATATCTCTAGGCAAAACATAAATCATGTTGCAAGAGAGATTTTCGGAATACCTATGGTGTAACGCCCCGACACGGAATGCGTTACTTTTGGTATCCTCTTAATCAATCTCCTAATTAATTCAATCATTAAGTCACCGAAAATTTCAGCAGCACCTCCCCTATTACGGAAGATGCCAACCTGGAGTAAACGCGCAGTAATATCACAAATATATTCACAACTTAGGTAGGGCCTCCCGCCATCTAGCAATTCATATCACAGTTAAATTCTCAAGTCTAAGCAGGGCCTCAGGCCACCTAACAAATCATATCATCAATCAATTTTCAAATCTAAGCAAGGCCTCAGGCCACCTAACAGTCACACATAATTTCTCCACACAACAACATATATAATCAACATCCAACGCAAATAGCAATCCAGCAAACATAAGAAATCGTCAGGAAACAAAGTCCACCAACCCGGTTCGGGAGTCCTGATCACAAGGAGTACCCTCCCAACCGTCCATCCCACCATCGAATAGGGATATCACACAATATGTCTCAACTAAGAAATATAGGTACGACAAAATAGTAATATCATAATCATAGTTCAGGACTATCTAGTCCTATCACTCTCCAGGGGTCTATCCATGTCACGAACTCTCCTCCTGATCCGCGACCCTGGTACCGAAACTAGACTCACCTGCGAGGAGGAAATAGGGGAAAGAAAAGGGTGAGCGAAAGGCCCAGTAGGGAATAATAAAGAGTAAGTGAATAACATAAAGTTGAAATATTAGAGAAAGGTACAAATGCAACAATATAATAGCTAACATCATGTACACCAAACACAAGTAGATAATCACACCATACGAGATCCTAACTTGGCCCACCGGCATCCCTATACATATCGGGACCCTGAACAGCCCAACGGCATCATCATATGGTGTTTCGTACCCATATGGAATCCTGACTCGGCCCACTGGCATTCCTGTACTTATAGGAACCCTGAACGGCCCAACGGCATTCCACATTTCACATTTAACACAACTAGGAGATATACGGGGTCCATACCCGACATCTACTATGCAATTTACAATGCATGTCCAACATGGTTATGCAATAGGGTATACCTACAACCTACATATACATATATACTACATGATGCATGTTCAAGAATGATTCATGCTCAATGGAAGATTGAACAAATAGGGTATGCAATATAACTCAAATCATACAATGAAGAAAACACAAAGTGGGGTTGTTCTCCCTTAGGTACAATTAAGGCGAGAACACATCATAATAAACAATGAGAAAAAAATAAACGTTCTTAATGGGAGGACATATTCGAAGAGAATAGCAAAGGGTGGAATTTCCCTACCTCAAAGCGAATTGCAAATTCTTACCACAAACGCAACGTATACTCCACGTAAATTCACTAACCTATTCAATAAAATAAACTTCATTAAATTTCCATATTCACCAATCACTCAAGTCTCACATTCCATATTTTAAAATTCAACCCATTTCTTAGAAATCCACATTCTACCTTAAATTCAAAGGTTAAACAATCTAATCCCACCATATATTATTTCTCATGTCAACCCAACCCTAAATAGAACAATTAAAATTAATAACACTTACCTTGAAGCTTGTTAGTGTCTTCAATTCAAGAAATCAACCTCTTCTATTGAGTTGATTCAAAACCCACACTTGACTCTAGTAATACAATATGATTAGAGTCTAATTTGAGCTATTGAACAAAGAAAACTCCCAAAAAATAAAATCCCCAAAAACCCACTTATACCCACAACCCTAAGTTCAAAAATTACCTTAATATTCCATTTTCTTGTAAGAAATTGAAGCATGTGTGTGGTCTTAGAGAGGAGAGAAGCAAAGCAACCTTTCCCTTTTTTTTTTATATATATAAACGTTATCGGGTGAAGGCGCAGGTTTTATATTTTATTTCTTTTTTTTTTGTTTTTTTTGTTTATGTTATTATTATTATTTTTTTGTTATTTTACTTATTTGACCCTAACTTTAATTCAATTATTCTTTAAACCCTAATAACATTCTAACTTCATCCCATAATTTTTATTATTTTCCACAACTAAGTCTCATTTATTCATTTTATTTTTATTATTCTATATTTTCTTTCTTTTTTTATTAGAACGGGATATTAAGTATGGTCTGTAGAAGAGTTGTCATTCGTACCCCCAAGCCCCTCTCCTCCGCACAGTAGGCTGCCACTTCAAGAGTGTTATCTATTTTAGGTAAAAAGTGTTTATCTTCTGAGGTACCTATTGGTTTGAACTCTTTTATTGAAACCCTCTGTTGGAGATTGAGCTGCTTGCCTAAAAAGACACTAAAAATTGATCCCACCCAAGGCAAGGATAGGAAGTCACCAACAACAACTAAACACCTTGATCAATAGATTGCCTAGCTTGGATCTAGTCAGACCCTCTAAATGGTTGTTGAGGATGCTTAGCAACATTCTGCTCCTTCTATCATTTCCTTTGTAACTTTCTCTTATGATTCTTGGTAAGAATTGGTTTATCCTTCGAATGTTAGACTTTTACCCAAACATTAATAGGTGAAGGACGTTGATGGACTAACCTATCTTATGTTCTTCTGGCTTCCTTGATCCCTTTCCCGTTAACATCCTTCCTAAAAATGTTAAAGCCTTATGAATTTACATTCTTTGCATTGAACTTGCCCCCCGAGGCTGAACCTAAGCTCAAAGCTTCTGATTTATGGAAAGGAGCCTTCAATCCCTTCCCTGGAGTTGGGATGAATCTTCCTTCTTTGTGCAACCTACCTCTAATTGAGTAGTACATGCCCACATTCTGAACAAAACCTTGGTCTTCTAGAAGGTCTCATTGGTTGACGCATCTATGAAAACTTTTGGTTATACCAAAATTCTTTGGGATTTGGTATTTGGATAGGAGGTATTTGGTGTATGCCTAGAGGTCTGGCCTTTTGAACATCTTCTAGAATCACCTTCTGTCTTGGAGTTGATCTAGGCATTAGGCCTATATTGACTAAAACCATTTATGTTCCCATCTCTGGAGGAAATGGATTGGCATCCACCTTATTATTGGTTTGGGAACAATGAAATCTCCTCTCTACCTGACCTGAATTTCATTTCTGAAAGCGACACTATAATTGGTAAAATGACTTCAAGAATTGTGGAACTTATAGTAAGTCTTCTTCGGGATTTCTTTTTGGAGGAGAAATTCTATGCCCAAGTGATAACTTGATCATGTTATCTGCTAGGAGGCAATCAAAGATCTTCTCTATCTTGGATACATCATAGGCATAAAACTTTGCTGATTTGGATGAACTTGTGGATCCTGGCTACTTAGGATGTTCTAACTTGACAATGTATTTGCAGACGTAGGACTTCTTTCTTAGAATCTTAGCCATAACCAGTTCCTGATTGAGTTCATTTTCGACATTGGCTACCATGTAGTTGGAGTCTCTATAGTAGGTTCCTTTGATCGAGTTGGCCATGTCTTGCTCCTCTTTAAGGACTCTTTAATAGCGGACAACCCTAGTAGTTAGGTGAGATAAATCATGGAAGTCTAAATCATCAACTTCTTCTGAAATTGAACGAGCATGCCTTTCACTGCCAATGCTACCACCTCTCCTTCTAGTATTTCAGTATTGCATCTAAGTCTGGCTTCTTTGAACCTGGTGAGGAAAGACTCAATTAGCTCTCCTGAAAATTGAGTAATCCTTGACAAGTTTGCCACTGTGACGTCTAGTTCTTCTTTATATAATTGCTTGTGGAAACTTCCTCCATCTCTGCCCATGTGTCAATAGAATTAGTAGGTAACTTAATGTACCAGGAGAAAGCTATACCCATGAGGGAGTTCCCAAATAGCCTGAGTTTGTAGTAATTTCCAAACCAACTTCTCCACACTGAAAGGTGAAACAGGCTATGTGCTACAAAATTGATTGAGCATCCTTTCAAGAGAAAAGAGAATAATCAAGAGGTTTGAAACCTCTAGGAGTGGAATACGGTATACTCTCATTGATAGGGCTTAAAATGACTTGAATAATGTTCATGACTTGATCCCTATTCATCGCCTATTAAGATTGACATTGGAATCATCTGCGATAGATGGTAATACTGCTTATAGCCGAAATGACCCTGCCTTTAGCTCAGCCTGAGGATGAGGTTGGTAATGCTGCTATTGTGGCTAGAAATAAGGTTTCCTCTATGGTTATGCAAGAGGTACGACCTAAGGGAGCCTCTAGTTGGTTTCGTTTATATTCCTATGCTTATTCACCCTTGTTCCCAAAAGAATAGTTGTGCTTCCAATTGTGGGAACAACAGTTGTTGGAGTTAATTAGGTAATGCCAGAAGACATCACTTGAAAACCTTTTTCTTGCATTTCAAGGTTCAGAACATTTTGCACAGGAGCCGAAGGAATAGCTACAGAAATTGGAGTTGAGTTGGTCACAACAGGATGGCCATTGCTGCTATTAGGATTCAATGAAGATTGGCTTACCTTCACCATAGTAGCTAGCTCTGTTAGAAATTATAGTGATGGTTGAGGTAGAGCCGACTACTGAATGGACTGTTGAGGGGCAGAGGCTAAAAGTGCAACTTACTGTGAGCCATGCATTGATTGAAGAACTTGCCAGAATTCCTAGGAATTCCATTGAAGAGCTTCATGATTCTACAAGAGACTCTGCTAACAAGATTGCTACATATTCTTGCATATCTACTCTATGGTCTGTGTCAAACTATTGTTTGCCAAAGAGATTTCTCGGCTTAAGAATTTGACAAGAATGAGAATTGTATTTCCTTCTCCTTCATCTTCGACAGAACGGGTGGTCTAAAGAATATTATGTGACTCCCTTGGTAAAGAGGTGCAGACGAATCTTGAATCGGTTCACCTATCGTTGCTTTTCTAGTTCTCTTGGAAATGACTGCAAGTGATTGACACTACATGTCCCACTAGGTGTGTCAAATATATGTTCGATGTCTTCTATGCTAGACAGAAGATATCCAAAATCCACGTCGTTGGGAATAAGAGTGTGTGTTCAGTTTGCCAGAACTTGCTGTCGATCGAAAGGTTTCGATAAATGTTTGCACCAAGACTGAGTTCTTCATTAGACAGATTGTGTATGGACTGAGAAAACAAGACTGCTGGCTCAAGGTTGCCTTCCAAGAAAAGGACTTAAAATCCGTGTCATGTTAATCTGAAAAAAAGGAGATAGAAGACTATCACAGGAATGAAAAAGCTTCTATTGGGATTAAATGAAAAACAATACATTGCTAAAATGCATAATGAATTTCATTGAAAAGGAATACATCCTGGAATGTATTTGGGCATGCTTTACAAGCTAAATCAAAGACATAGTTGTGGAGGCTTTGGAAAGTAAAAGACAAATCTAAAACTAATTGGTCTGAGCCATGCTATTGAAAAGATAAGTGACCGAAATCATTGTCTAAGTAAGTAGTAAAGATTTTAAGACGCTGAGTCTGTGGTTGATGCGAGGTGGTTGTCGAATTTTCTTCATTCTTCTTTTATACTCTTCATAGTGACCATAGTGATCTTCAACTCCTGTTCCCTAGGCACGTACTTGATATATGCAGATGTGGGAAGTCGTGGGGAACTGCCTTCTTGTTTGTTGCTAAGGTTGCTTGGTCAAAACTCTCAATAACTGCTACCAACCCCAAAAAATGGGGATGATTGTAGCATCTCCTCAGTCGTGCTCCTTTTGTGGGGTGGATGTGAGCGCTCTAAGAGGTTGTGGTATACTCAACCTTCTGGATTTGCAAGCTTCGTGCTCGAATTTATGGGAACATGGCTAACAATCATTATTCTATTGATATTTATGCATGAAAGGTCATAGGAAAATATCTTCTTCTTTGGAGTACAAGACGTATATGGTCTTGGCCTCTTCCTATCATGTAGCAGCTGCAAGCGTCTTTGAGGGAATTCAGGGACATAGGGCTAACAAACTGTGACTTCTCCTGGACTATCTTTGAGATAATCCTGCTAAAATCTTGGTTATTCTTCAACAAACTGATTTTGAGGAAGACAAACCATTAAGACAAAAAGTTCCTCATTTGTACCCTATTGGACTTTGGTTTTCAAACAACTCTGATTTCCAATAACTTATCCTTGGATTTCAGATTAAAACCCACAAGAAAACCTGCAAAATGAACAAACTTTTTAAAGAAAATTTCTGCCCTTGCCACGTGTCACCAAAAGGTTGGTTGTTCATTTGCAAAGTGTGGGTCCCAAATTGCCTCATGTGAGCTAGTGTATGAGGGTCGTTTATGATACAAACAATTTTATATAATATATACATAAAATTCGTTTTTTCAATATATGTATATATTTCTATATTATAGTAATAGATTATAATATAGTTAGTACCAATAAGTTGTCATGTAAATCACATAGCAAATTGAAATTGCAATCAAGTGATATGGATGTTCGTTTTTTGCCTATGTCAGACGTCTTCTTAGAACAACCACAATGGTAGTTTTTTGCTGGGGCATGAGTAATGTATGGAGATTTGTGATTTGTTGATGTGGCTGTGCCAACAAAATGTACTGATACAATGGTGTAAATTTGTTGACTTTACTTTTTGTGTAATAGAGGTGAGACCTAATATTAATTTTAATGTAAAATGTGTGTGTGATGTGAAGCCCCCTTGTTAGAGCAAACATATGGACATGGCCAATGTCATGCCCACATCCATGCTCCAAAAAAAATGGGCAAACAAATTTGCTCCATTGGAGCTTCTTTTTTGAGATGGACCATTAAAAGGACACTCCATGCCCTATTAAAAAGTGACCATTATAATTTCTCTTACTTCTATTTTGGGTGTGGGGCCCATTGTTTTGGGCCCTAAACCCATGAATGAAATGGTAATGCCTGTAAGTTTTAAGTATTAGAGCCTTGCTTTCTCTATATACAAGAATTTTCTCACGCGAACTTAAAATGCGAACCTATATTTTCACCGTTGATTTGAAATATATGGGACCCAAAATAGTAGGCTCCACTTTTCATTTAACTCATCCATATCTTCAAAAAGTGGTGTATATATATAAATATATATCGAGATTTCTCTTATGCAGACACCCACACATTATATCAAATTATGCACCTCCATCTCACTATTCATTATTTGAAACACATGGGATCTGAAGCAATGGGTCCCACTTAGCATTTCACCTTTCCTCATCTTCAAAAAGTAGTGTCCATTTTAAGTCCGCATGGCAAAAAGAAATATAAGAATAGAGTACCAATAAGTTATCATGTACATCATATAAATTTTTTATTATCTTTTAGTAAAGAAATTTCTTATCAACTATCGCTATGTGGAGCAACATATAAACTCATTTCAGATTTTATGTATTGTCTATAGATTTAGGTGATTGTTTTCCTCATCACCTTTTTTTATGTTTAATACCATTTGTACCGAAAATGACCCTTACATATTTACTGACAAGTGGCCACTTGAGTTCTACACTTTGTAAGAAACAATCAACCTCCAGCCGACACATGGAAAAAATAGGACATTTTTATTTTTAATATTTGTTTATTTTACAAATTTTCTGGTGGTTATTGACTTGAAATCCAAGGATAACAATCAACCTCCAGCCGACACACGGAAAAAATAGGACATTTTTATTTTTAATATTTGTTTATTTTACAAATTTTCTGGTGGTTATTGACTTGAAATCCAAGGATCAATTGCTAGAAATCAGAAGTGTTTGGCAATCAATGTCCAAAGGGCTACAAATGAGGAAATTATTGTCTTGATGGTTATCATCTTCCAAATTAGTTTATTAAAGAAGAACTGAGATTGTAGCATAATTATCTCAAAGGAGGTCCAAGCGAAGTCAGAGTTTGTTAGTCCGATGTCCCTGAATTCTCTCAAACACATTTCCAGCTACTACAAGACACTGAGAAGCCAAAGCCATATTCTCCTGCACTTTGAAGAAGAAGTAGGCTTCCCATGTTCAATTGTGTAGGAGCATTATCCAGATGGCAACTGTTAGCCATGTTTCTATAATTTCGAGCATGAAGCTTGCAAACCAGGAAGGTGGAGCATACCACAACCTTCTAGAGTACCCACATCCACCCTAAAGAAGGAGCATAACCAAAGAGATGGTGCCATCGTCCCCATTTTTAGAAGAAGGTTGCGATTAACCCAATCACTCAAGCAAGCAACAAGAAGGTGGTTTCCCATGATTCCTCACGACAAAATATGTGTGGGAAATGCCAGGAAAACACACGAAGAGTTGTCACCATGATCACCATAAGCACTATAAAAGGAGAAGGAAGAAAGGTCTACGATCACTATGAATGAACCACAAACTCAGCATCTTCAAATCTTTACTGCTTACTTAGGAAATGACTCTGGTCACTTATACTTTCCATTAGCATGGCTCCGGCCAGCTAATTTTAGATTTGTCCTTTACTTTTCAAAATCTCAGTGGCTATGTCTTTGATTTAGCTTGTAAAGCATGCCCCAATGCATTAAAGGATGTTCAATGAAAATCCTGATGCATTCCAGCAATGTGTTATTTTTCATTTCCGTTCAATAGAAGCTCTTTCATTCCAGTGACAGTCTTCTACCTCCTTTTTTTCAGTTTGACACGATACGAATTTAAGATCTTTTCTCGAAAGGCAGTCCAAGCCAACACCCCTGTGTTCTCGGCCTCCACACAATCTGTTTGGTTAAGAGGTTAGACTTGGTGCAATCCCTTATCAAAAATCTTTGTACTGACAGTAAGTACTGGCACACTTGAATACACATCATTCATAACCCAACCACTCCTATCCCCAACAGCCAGATTTTGGATATCTCTTGTCCAGTACAGAAGACATTGAACATATTTTTGGCATTCCTGGTACATTCAGCTCTAGTAATTTCTAAGAATTTTGGACTTCAACCTTCACAAGAATTTCTAAAAGAGCTAGCCACCATGTTGAAGGTCAGGCAATTGATATCAAATCCCAGTAGTAGCAATGGTACTCCAGTGTGGATAACTCAGTTCCAATTCCTACAATCATTCTTTTAGCTTCTATGCAAACAGTTCATCATTTTAGAGCACAAGAAAGATGTTTTCAGGTAACGTCTTCTGGCTTTACCACTTTACCTCCGCTAGCTGCTGCTTCTATCATTGGAAATATAGTTGTTCCTCTTGGAACAAAGCTGAATAATGTCAACCAGACGCTTTCTCAGGTTGCACCTCCAGTGGAACAATGAAGAGAACCTTATATCCAGCCACAACAGTAGCATTACCAACCTTATCCTTAGAACAAACTCAGGGGGTAGGGTTAGTATGGCTATCAGCATCATTACCGTCCACCACAAGTGTTCTAGTGTTAACCTCGATAGGTAGTGAACAGGGATCAAGTCATGAACATTGTTCAAGACAGACCCATGTATTATAGGCCTTTCACAGAGAGAATAGACTGCATTCCACTCCCAAAAGATTCAGAACTATGGAATTTTCTCTTTCCTAAGGGGAAGATGATGAGTCAACTGTGGAGCACGTAACTCGTTTCACTATCTAGTGTGGAGAAGTTGGCTCAAAAGATGACTACAAACCTAAGTTATTTGGGAACTCTCTCATTGATATAGCTTTCTCTGGGTATATTAAGTTACCTACTAATTCTATTGACACATGGACAGAGATGGATGAAGCTTTCCATAAGAAGTTTTACAAAGAAGAACCATAAGTAATAGTGGTAGATTTGTCAAGTATTACTCAGTTTCTAGAAAAGCCAGGTGCAATACTAAAATACCAGAAGGAGAAGTGGTAGCACTGGCGTTACAAGGCATGCTCGTCCAATTCAGAAAGAAGTTTGGTGATTTAGACTTCCATGATTTCTCTCATTTAATTTTCAGGGTTGTTCGCTACGAAAGAGTCATTAAAGAGGAGCAAGACATGACCAACTCATCCGAAGGAGCCTACTATCGAGACTCCAATTACATGCTGGCCAATGTCAAAGATTAACTCAATCAAGAAAGGGCTGTAGCCGAGATTTTTAGCAAGAAGTCCTATATCTGCAACGACATCTTCAAATCAAAACCGACCAATATCGAACATGAACTCAATCAAGAAGTGATTGTAACTGAGATTCCTAGCAAGAAGTCCTATATCTACAAAGTCATCATCAAATCAAAACCTCTCAAGCAACCAAGAGCAACGGGTTCATCTAACTCAACCAAGTTTTACGCTTATAATGTATCCAAATAGAGAAGATCTTTGATTGTCTTCTGGCGAACAAGATAATCAAGTTACCCCCTAGGCATATAATTCCTCCTCTAGATGAAATATAGAAGAAAACTTACTGTAAGTACCAAAATTCTTGGACTCATTTTATTAATGATTGTGTGATTTTAGGAATGAAGTTCAGGCTAGGATAGAAAGAGGAAACTTTATTGGTCGCCAACCAGCCATAAGAGTGGAGCCAATCCATTCCCTTCAAAGATAGGAACACACATGGTTTTAGTCAACATAGGCCAAGTCAACATAGGCCAAATGCCTAGATCAACTCCAAGACCGGAGGTGATTCTGAAAGATGTTCAGAAGGTCAGACCCCTAGATAAACGTCAGATGCCTCATGTCCACATATTAAATCTTAAGGAGTTCTAGCATAATCGATTGTCTTCTCAAAGGCAGCAACCAACTAAACCTTCTAAAAGACCAAGGTTCTGCTCAAAATATGGGCAGAGATTCTTCAATCAGAGACAGACTCTGCCAAAAGAAGGAAGATCCATCCCAACTCCATGGAAAGGATTGAAGACTCCTTTCCAGATGTTAGAAGCTTCGAGCTCAAGTTCAGGCTCGGGGGCAATTTCAATGTAGGAAAGGTAAATTAATAAGGCTCTAATTTGTTTAAGTAGGGTTATAGCAAGAAAAGGACCAAGGAAGTCAAAATATTCAATGATAGGTCAGTCTGCCATCGTCCTTGGCAACCCAAGTCCAAAATGGTCAAACCTCTTGTTCCTTCCATCAATGTTTGAGTTAAGGTTCAGAATTCAAAGGATAAACTCATCCTTACCAAGACTCAAAAGAGGATGTTACAAAAGAAATGACAAAAAGAGCAAAATGCTGCCAAGCTTTCCCAAAAGCCATACAAAAAGCCTATCCAGATCTCTTCTAGGAAGTCTAAGGTGTGCAGTTCGTTGTTGGTGACTTCATATCCCTAGTCTTGGGAAGGATCAATTTTTAATCTCATTTTAGATAAGCAGCTTAATATCCAACTAATGAAGTCCATGTTCAGTAGAGCAATTCATACTAGTAGGAAACTCAAAAAGATAACATTCGTGAAGCATCAAGCTAGTGTATAGTAGGAACAGGGCTTGGGGGAAGAATGAACACTTTTCTATTTGTAGTAACCGGTTTTCGTCCGGCCAAAAATACAAAACTATAAAAAAATATAAATATAAATATAAAAACAAAAAAACAAAAAAGATAAAGTGGTGGAAAGGTAAAAAAAAAAGGGGAAGGAAATCGGTGGAAAAGGAGAAGAAAAGGAGAGAAAAGGTAGGGGAGAAAGAGAGAAAAAGTAGGGGGAAATTGGGTAAATAAAAAAGAAAAAAAGAAGAAAAGAAAAGAGAGGAGGCCAAGAAAAGGAGGAGAAAAGGGAGGAAGAAGAGGGGAGAGGAGGAAAAAAAAGAGGAGAACCTGGAGAAGAAAGGAGAGAGTTCGAGAGAAGAAAAGGGGTGTGGTTTCATCTCTTTGAAAAGGTTAGCTCGCACATATCCCTATCATTATTGATTCTATTCCTCTGGTTCTATTTATGCATGTTCGCAGTCAATTTCTAAAACTATGATGCATTTTTCGGACTCTGTTTCTGAGATGGTAATGGTGTGCACAGGCTTCTATCATGCTTTGTTTTTATGAATATGGCTCCGTTTTAAACCTGGTTCACATCATTGGTTTGTGTCGAGGATAAGTAACCGAGATGCTGCATCATTGGTCTGTGTGTGTGCATATATATATGGTGTACGGGTATATGTATATATAATGTGTGTGTGTAAGTTCCAGGTGCATGTGTGTATATATATATATATATGGTGTATATATAGGTGTGTATATAAGTGTGCCTCTGTGTGTGTGCATATATATATGGTGTACGTGTATATGTATATATAATGTGTGTGTGTAAGTTCCAGGTGTATATGTGTATATATATATATATATGGTGTATATATAGCGTGTGTGTATATATGTGTGTCTGTGTATGTGTATATATGTACAGTGTGCATATATATGTATATGTGTGGTGTGTATGTATATATATATGGCGGGTGCATTTGTGTGTGTATATGCGTACAGTATGTGTATATATACTGTGGTATATCTATGTGTTTGGTCCACAGTGTATATGTATATGTCGTGTGTGTGTGGGTATGTGCGCACAATAGGTGTGTGTATATTTATGTGTAGATGGTGTATATATATATATATATATATATATATGTATACAGTGTTGCATATATATATATTGTGAGCATGTGTGTGTATTATATGGTGGGTGTGTGCATGCGTACATACAGCGTGTGTATATATATATATATGGATTGTATATGTGTTTGTATATGTATATATTCCAGTTTGTATATTTGTATATATGTGTTTATGTATGCATATTTATAATGTATATGGACTTAATTTGATTTGAGTTTTTATGACGTTGGATCCCATTTGACCATTCTTGTGTTTGTGTTTGTGTTTGTTGGGCTTGGATCGGGCTTGTGACCGCATGGGCCGAAGGGCAACTTAGAGGATTTGGGCCGGATTTGAGCAATGGGTCTCAAGGGCAATATTGGGTTTTTGTACATTTGTATAAATTTCGTTTTTGTCACGTATCCTTGTAAAATGTAAATCTTTGTAATAGTATAGTGGAAAATAGTGGAAATGCATACATAAATGTTTAGGGTGCTAGAAGCATATAGACATTAGGAGATGATTTTGTGAATGATGATTGCATTAGAATGCATGCTTAGGATTTTGATTTTTCACACCATGCCATGATGCTTAGACGTATGCTAGGATTATTTGAATGTCATGAAAATAAATGCAACGCGTTAGTCATTGGATTAATCCAAGCCGTCTCACATTAATAAAACACATCAAGATTAAATTAGGGAATCCTTATGTTTTGATTAAATACCAAAGAGCCTTCAAGATATTGGGGTTCCATGGGCATTCATTGAAAACATTTGGATTTCGTGGATCCGGAAAGCAAATGTGTTTTTAGGGATTAGGAGAATTTATTTACGGACTCAACGGTGGGTTTAAAGATATTTGACCCATTCAATGAGCCATAAATGGATTCTTTCTTTTCTCATGAAGAACATAATTGTGAGTAAGACTTAAATTAAATATTTCTTGATTGTGGGCCCTTTTGGTACATCAACCAAGTCCTCAAAAAAATCCTTCTTCAAAAATATCCAAACCCACTCCAAGTGGTGCTTTATCCAATCTTTGGCCAAGCCGGGAATGGCCCCAATGATCCCGTGCAGCCCCTTTTTCCAAATATCCAAACCCACTCCAAGTGGTGTTTTCTCCAATCCTTGGCCAAGCCGGGAATGGCCCCAATGATCCCGTGCACCTTGTCCTCCAAACCACTCCAAGTGGATTTTTCATTTACATTCCAATAAGACCCATCAAAATGGGATTTTCAAAAACAAATTAGAGCCAAATAGGAAAACATTTAAAGGTAACCGATTTCGGGAGTTGTGGGGTGCCTAACACCTTCCCCATGCTCAATAGACCCCCTTGCCCATTTTTCTCGCAGACCAGAATGGATGTCCAATTGCATCCCTAAAAATCAATTGGTGGCGACTTCATTGTTTTTTCAAGCCGGTTGCTTCAGCTGGCGACTTCACTGGGGAATGTTGGTTGTTGTACCAAAGGGGTCGGGCCTTTTTGTTAGTGTTTTCCTATTTGGTTGATTTGTTTATTTTGTTGTACATTTTTCTTTCAACATTTTGAGGAATCTAATGTGTTTGTTCATGATTGTAGATAAAATAACAGGTTTTTGGTTTGATAAAATTTGAGTGTTTATTGAGGATATGGTATGATTCCCCCGCACACACATCACTATTCACATGCACACAAATGACCCATAAAAACCGGGTCCTACTAGTGATTAGTGAGGGTTGATCTTTGCTTTTGATGGATTTTGTCCTCACGTAAGCAAGGAAAAACATCCTCCTGGATTGACGTCCCTTCAAGATATTGGGGGATGGGTTCCACTTCCAGATATGGGGTGTGAACTAACCTGATCCAGTGGCCTCTCGCGTAGCCGCGTTATAGTTAGATATGCCACCCATATGCACATTACATAACCCTAGATCCGGTTCGAGACCTTCAGAAATTGGTAGGAACCTGATTTTGTTAGGAACAATGGGGGATTCTCCTATCCTTAACTCTATTTATTTCCTGTACATTTAAATACCATGTACCTTTATTCCTCATTTACATGTTTATATGTACTTGATACATACCTGTGTATATACATTCATTGAACCATACATGTACATCCTTCATACATTTGTCATATATGTCAGCCTAGGTTATGATCATGCACAAGCATAATGGCCCATACATGTCCATATATACTTGAATACTCATATATGCCCATATATACTTGTACATCTGCTAATTATCCATACTTGTCCATATGTACTTGTACATCTGTTAATCATCCATACATGTCCATATATACTTGCATGATTGTTAATCACTCATACATGTTTATACACATCTTACACTCGTTCTTTTAATACTACCATGCATTCACTACACACATTTTTTGCATTTTGACAAACTAATAAGTTCATAGTCATGCATGAAAAAAAGAAAAAAGAAAAAAGAAAAAAAAGAAACCATTTCACTCTTGTCATTGCCATCCTTATTACACAAGATTACAGTTGTGCATTGCTCAAACAATGAAAAATGGATAGCAAAAAAATACTGGTGCAGTTTTTGAGGAAATTGACTCTTAATTTTCTTGTTGATGGGGTTGGAATGGATCATTCTTTGTCTGATTCTGAAGAGATTCATGTTTTGGCTATCGATGACAGCCTTGTTGATAGAATAGTTTGCTCAAGATTACTTCCTGTAAAGTGACTGCGGTGGATAGTGGAATAAGAGTACTTCAGTTTCTGGGTTTAAACGAGGAGAATAATTGTTCTGTTGGGTTTGATAGTTTGAAGGTGGATCTGATCATCACCAACTACTGTATGCCTGGAATGACAAGATATGAGTTGTTGAAGAAAATCAAGGGATCGTTTGCCTTGAGGGAGATTCCGGTGTTAATCATGTCATCTGAGAGTAATCATGTCATCTGAGATCGTAGTGACTCGAATTGACAGATGCTTGGGAGGAGGAGCAGAGGAATCTATTGTAAAGCCAGTGAAGTTGTCAGATATGAAGCGTTTGAAAGATTACATGACCAAAGACGGAAACCAAGAGGGATGCATCAACAACAAGAGAGAGCTTCCAGAGACTTGTGATCTATGTTCATCATCACCGTCATCTTCTACTCTCAGCTCTCCGCCCCCATAGCTGTCAGATTCTCCGTCACTACCATCATCACCATTAGAGCCGTGTTCTCTACCACTGTTGGAATCTCCTATCAGACGGTTTAAAAGATCCTACTTGGATTAGGTCTTGACCGTCCGTTATGTACCCTGTCTCATTGTGCAAATATTCATAATTTCTCGGGGAGTGCGAAAGTTTTTTTTATTATTCTATTTTATTTTTATTTGAGTTGAAAAAAAAAAAAGAAGAAAAGAGAAAAAAAAAAAAAAAAAAAAGAAAGAAAAAGTTTGTCGGGAAATGAATAGTTGAGTGTGACAGTTTTGTTTTTATTATTATCTATTTGAAGAAAAAAAAAAAGAAAGAAAAAAGTTTGTCCTCAAGCGGGAAATGAATAGTTGAGTGTGATAGTTTTGTTTTTTTTATTATCATCTAGTTGAAAAAAAAGAAGGAAGAAAAGAGTTGTCCTCAAGCGGGAAAATAACAGTGGATGGTGACAGTAAAGTAAGTACTGATGTGACAGGCACCGCAAATGTCTTCGTATATGCAGAGCCATTTCCGTCTTCATCTCCATCTCAATTGCAAAAATCAAGAGCTATGCCGAGACGCTCGCGCACCGTCGTCTCAAGATTACAGTCCAGGCTTGCGTTGTTCAACAAAGCTGAAATTATTCCTGAGTGTAGAATCGACGAAACGGTACAGCGAGAAGCACTCAACAAATGGGCGATGCGCTACTTGAGGGAGCATTCCTTGCTGTTTCTAGTAGACCCAGATCCAGGAAATGACTTACTGGTGTATCCTCAGATCGTTCGCTCCTTCTATCACACTCTCATCGAGCTACCACGAAGTGAGCGGACTAGGAATCAACTGGTCTATCAGGTCATTCTAGATGGTATAAAAGTTCAATTCACGACAGCAGATCTGTGTTGCTGCTTGGGATATCCACCAGTAGATGATAAGCCCACTGGATCGCGACAACCGATCTGTGCGTCAAAGCAGAAAATTGTTGATGATATGTGTGGAGGAAAAAAGAATAGGCACAGCAACGCTACACGTCGTGCTTACTTGCCTTCAAAGATGTGGTTGCTGGATGATGCTGTCAGGAAAAATCTGTGCCCTATTAGCCATGAGCAAGAACGACGAGGAACATTCTTGTCAGTCTTATACTCTATGTATAAAGGGCAGTGGTTTGATATTGGGAAGATCTATCTGGCCATTATCTTCAAAGCCAAGGATTTTGTCGAGAGGAAGCCAACAAAGGCGGGGAAGTTATTTTTCCCACGGCTTATCACAAGGTTGCTTTTGTTCAAAAGCATTCGACCTCCTCGGCCTCAAGCATCTTTGGGATATCAGGTCACCATGCTAGAAAGAAGGACATGGCTTCAGAGCATCAACCATTTGAAAACAACTTCTGCTGGAAAGAAGCAGACCCAAGAGTGTCCCTCAGCATCACCACCTGGTGATTCCTCATCAGTAATTGCAGCATCTCCACAATTAGATCGCATGCGTGCAGCGATAGCCCGGCTAGAGATGGGGCTACAAACACTAGAAGATGGACAGCACAGGCTGGAGCACATGTTGGTAGCAGTCATGGATATGATACGGAAGTGAAAACATAGCAATCCAACAGTCAGAAATTTTGGGGAGTTATGTGAGCAGTTTGAGGAATTCCATGTTGCTATTATGGGGAATGATCAAAACTTTGCTGTTAAGCCTTGCCATGTCCTTCAGGTTTTAAGCTCAACAACTG
Organism: Tripterygium wilfordii; assembly: GCF_013401445.1. Classification (NCBI taxonomy): domain Eukaryota; kingdom Viridiplantae; phylum Streptophyta; class Magnoliopsida; order Celastrales; family Celastraceae; genus Tripterygium; species Tripterygium wilfordii. The sequence continues at coordinate 9,082,593 of NC_052248.1, forward strand.
GACCAGTTTTGAATTGCCAGTCTCTATCAACAGCCTTCAAGAGTAATATCCATGTGCACTATGATCTGTGACCCAGCTCATGGCCACTGATTGGGTTTTTGTAATGAGCATGTCTTTACTTTATCTTTTGATGAATTCGCATAGTAAGGCCTTTGCATGTTCTCATGTTTCTGATGATTCTGATATGCTTATCATACACAAAAATCGTTGCTCATAATTCTCACATCTATTCATTTCATTTCACACATCACTTCTAAAAAATCCAAATCTCACACATTCCATTTTAACAGGACTGAAATTGATGATAATAAAAAAGATGAACCGAATGAACCAGATTTTGGGGCACCCATTAACAATGTTGAATCTGATTCCGACACTGAAGATGAATTTGAGATATCGCCAGAAATGTTGAGACAAGTTAATCAAGAAGAAAAGATAATTCAGCCACACCAAGAAATTACTGAGGTTGTTAACTTGGGAACTGAAGATCAGGAAAAAGAGGCTAGGATCGGTGCAGCTTTTGAAGGAGGAGATAGAGACAAATTGATAGGTTTGCTACATGAATATCAGGGTGTTTTTGCATGGTCATATCAGGATATGCCAGGACTTGATACAAACATAGTGGTCCATAAATTGCCATTAAAACCCGATTGTCTGCCAGTGAAGCAAAAGTTGAGAAGATTGAAGCCGGAGATGCTTTTGAAGATTAGAGATGAAGTAAAAAAGCAGTTTGATGCAGGATTCCTTGCTGTAGCAAAATACCCCAAATGGATCGCAAATATCGTACCAGTCCCGAAAAAGGATGGTAAAGTTCGGATGTGTGTGGATTACAGGGATCTTAATCGGGCGAGCCCGAAAGATAACTTTCCTTTACCCCAAATTGACATATTAGTAGACAATACTGCTAAACATTTTGCGTTCTCCTTCATGGATGGATTCTCAGGATATAACCAGATCAAGATGGCACCGGAAGATCAGGAGAAAACTACTTTCATCACTTTATGGGGTACCTTTTGTTACAAAGTCATGCCATTTGGTCTCAAAAATGCGGGAGCTACTTATCAGCGAGCCATGGTTACTCTGTTTCATGATATGATGCATAAAGAGATTGAGGTGTATGTGGATGACATGATTGCTAAGTCAAAGGAGGATGAAGATCACGTGACTAACCTGGAGAAGCTGTTCAAGAGGTTGAGAAGGCACCAATTGAAGTTGAACCCCTCGAAATGCACATTTGGTGCAACCTCGGGGAAGTTGTTGGGTTTCATTGTCAGCAGAAGAGGTATTGAAGTGGATCCTGAGAAAGTGAAGGCGATCATGGAAATGCCTCATCCTCGCACTGAGAAAGAAGTCAGAGGTTTCTTGGGCAGACTCAATTATATTGCAAGGTTCATTTCACAGTTGACAACTACGTGTGAGCCAATTTTTAAGTTACTTCGGAAGAATAACCCATCAGAATGGAATGATGAATGTCAAAGTGCCTTTGAGAGAATCAAGTAGTATTTACAAAATCCACCGGTCTTGATGCCTCCGGTTGCTGGGAGCCCGCTTATTCTCTACTTAACTGTATCGGACAATTCGATGGGATGTATGTTAGGGCAACATGATTCATCGGGGAGGATAGAGCATGCGATCTACTACTTGAGCAAGAAATTCACCAGTTGTGAGACAAACTACTCCATGTTAGAGAAGACTTGTTGTTCATTGGCATGGGCTGCGCCTAGGCTCAGGCAATATATGCTGTATCACACTACTTGGTTGATCTCGAGGATGGATCCGATCAAGTATATTTTTGAAAAACCATCTCTTTCAGGGAGGATTGCAAAATGACAGATGTTGTTGTCAGAATATGATATTTTGTATGTTGCCCAGAAGGCAGTGAAGGGAAGTGCAATAGCAGATTACTTAGCAGAGCAGGCGATTGATGACTCTCAGCCTATGAATCCAAGGTTCCCAGATGGAGAAATCTTGTCCTTAGAAATGGAGAGTCGGAAAGATATGGACGGATGGGTTATGTTGTTTGATGGCGCTTCTAATATCGTTGGTAATGGGATTGGGGCTGTGCTTATTTCTCCAGAGGGAAAAGTTACCCCGTTTACTGCTAAGCTTTATTTCAACTGTACCAATAATGTGTCTGAGTATGAGGCCTGTGCCATGGGAATTCAAGCTGCTATTGATGTTGGGATTAAAAAGCTTCAGGTTTATGGTGACTCTCAATTGGTGATCAGGCAATTGTGTGACGAAGGGGAAAACAGGGATGCCAAGTTAGTCCCGTATTATCAACACATCAAAAAGTTGATCAAATTTTTTGACTGTGTGGAATTTGATCATATTCCAAGAGAAGAAAACCAGATGGCAGATGCTTTGGCCACTTTGGCAGCCATGTTTGGTTTGGACCCTCGAGGAGAAGTGGAGGTTATCAAGATTGAGAAACGTGAAATTCAGGCGCACTGTTTGAATATAGTAGCAGAACCTGATGGCAAACCCTGGTATTATGATGTAAAACAGTATTTGGAGAAAGGAGAATACCCTCCAGAGGCCTCAGATAATGACAAACGCACCATCCGAAGACTCTCAAGCTCTTTTTTCTTGGATAAAAATGTATTGTATAAGAGAAGCTCGGGATTTGTGCTTCTTCGATGCGTGGATATTGATGAAGCCAAGCAGATTATGGAAGAGATTCATGAAGGAATATGTGGTACTCATTCGAGTGGATATTCAATGGCAAGGAAGATATTGCGAGCCGGTTACTATTGGCTTACCATGGAAAGAGATTGTATTAGATATGCAATCAGATGCCATAAGTGCCAGATTTATGCTGATAAAACTCATGTCCCAGTGAACCCTCTGCGGGTATTAGCAGCACCTTGGCCCTTTTCAATGTGGGGTATCGATGTTATTGGCCCTATCGAGCCCAAAGCTTCCAACGGACATCGTTTCATCCTGGTTGCAATTGATTATTTTACAAAGTGGGTGGAAGCAAATTTTTATGCTAAAGTGACAAGTAACGTTATCGCCCGATTCTTGAGAAAAGATATTGTATGTCGCTATGGGGTTCCCGAAAGGATCATTACTGACAATGGCACGAATTTCAACAGCAAGATAGTAAATGATTTATGCGAGCAGTTCAAGATCAAGCATCATAATTCATCTCCTTATCGTCCCAAGATGAACGGGGCTGTTGAGGCGGCTAACAAAAATATCAAGAAAATCATCCAGAAGATGACAGAGAATTACAAAGATTGGCATGAAAAGCTTCCTTTCGCTTTATATGGGTACCGAACTTCGGTGCGTACATCCACTGGTGAAAGTCCTTTTGCTTTAGTATATGGGACAGAGGCGGTCCTTCCCATTGAAGTAGAAATCCCTTCGCTAAGAGTAGCGATGGAGGCCAACTTGGAGGAGACGGAGTGGGTCCGAGCCCGTTATGAACATCTAAATTTTATTGAGGAGAGAAGATTAGGGGCACTTTGTAGAGGACAACTTTATCAAAGACGAATGATAAGAGCACATCACAAGAGGGTGCGCCCTCGTTGTTTCAGAGAAGGGGATTTAGTGCTAAAGATGATTCAGCCACCTCAAAAAGATCACCGTGGAAAATGGACTCCTACCTACGAGGGACCATATGTGGTGAAGAAAGCATTCTCTGGTGGAGCAGTAATTTTGACAAGGATGGATGGAGATGATTTGCCTCACCCAGTAAATGTTGAGGTTCTCAGGCAGTATCATGCTTAAAAAAAAAAAAAAAAAAAAAAAAAAAACCCGCTAGAGTGAAAACCCGAAAGGGCGCTCTAGGCAAAAATTAGGGACAAAATAAGAAAAATCCCGCTAGAGTGAAAGCCTGAAAAGGCGCTCTATGCAAAAATTAGGGACAACAAGAACTTTTATTGGAGTGAAAACCCTCACGGGTACTCTAATTATGGCTGCAAGAAAGGAGGTCGAGACATGAGTCTGTTGGTTGTTAACTTGTCTTGCATTGACATTGGTGCGGAGTACAGAATCGACCTCGTAGTTGCCAGATTGGAGGACAGTTATTTGGGCAAGCACCCAAAACTGGGGCAGTTCTCGGGATGCTCTTTAGGCTATCATTTGTTTGTTCGTTAAACAGAATGAGAAGTTTGTTGGCAAAAATGGAGGACTCAGAGACAGTCTCAGACGAGTCAGATTTGATCATTGTTAATTGGGTGCACACCAAAACTGGGGCAGTTTTGGTGGAATCTTTGAATTATTACATATTTCATCTTGGAGAAGTTGGGTTTGTCCCTTTTTCCTTTGACTTCTCTACATTCTTGTACATACCTTTGTCAATCGGCACTCGTCCTTTCAATAAAAATGGTGAAGAAATTCATTTCTGTAGTTTTGTCACTTGTGGCATCTGTTTTCCATACCCCAACTCCATTCTCAATCCATGTTCCAAAAAGTTTATCACCTGCATTCATTAATTGACATGCATGGCTATACTATTGAATTTATCACTGATAAAGTTTTGACTGGAAATGTGGAATATGCATTAGGACATTACTCTTGCTAGGAATTTGATTGGATTTTGGCATCCTAAGCTGGAAAGGATTTGAATAAAAGATTTGAAGCAGAGGTAAGCATTAGCAGGAAAGGGAAGATCATAATCATGTGACGCGCACAACGAAATGAAAATAAATCCAGATGAATTGGCAGCCTTGAGCTCAAAAGTGGGCACACATGCAGAGAAGAAAAGAGATAGCTGAAGAGTTGAGTTTGGGAATGAGCGAGAGCCTTTGCTAATCAGCATAGAGAAGATACATTGAAAATCCAGAGTCAGAAAATCAAACCCTACAAAGAAGCAGATTTGTTCTAGCAATTCGCAACTGTACGCGTGACTGAGGACGGCAGAGCCTTGAAAGAGCATGCATTCACTCGTTAATGAGACAGCCATATTTGAGCAAAATAGGTCATTACATGCATCATTTTTGCATATGGTTTGTCCTCTTTGTATTATGGCAGGTTTATGCAGAAGATACCGCTTGGACGTAGTCATTCTCCTCAAATCAAAGCATATCATCTGCTCGAAACATCTTTCTGTCAAGGTGAGATTACAAAAAACTCCTGAGCAATTTTTCTCAAACAAAAAAGCATTGGCCAAGCCGGGGATGGCCCTATGATCCCGTGCACACTGTTTTTTAAATCACAAAACCCACTCCAAGTGGGATTTCATTCAAGCATTGGCCAAGCCGGGGATGGCCCTATGATCCCGAGCACATTGTCTTTTTCAATTTACAAAACCCACTCCAAGTGGGATTTCATTCAAGCATTGGCCAAGCCGGGGATGGCCCTATGATCCCGTGCACAGTGTCTTTTTCAATTCGCAAAACCCACTCCAAGTGGGATTTCATTCAAGCATTGGCCAAGCCGGGGATGGCCCTATGATCCCGAGCACATTGTCTTTTTCAATTTACAAAACCCACTCCAAGTGGGATTTCATTCAAGCATTGGCCAAGCCGGGGATGGCCCTATGATCCCGTGCACAGTGTCTTTTTCAATTCACAAAACCCACTCCAAGTGGGATTTCATTCAAGCATTGGCCAAGCCTGGGATGGCCCTATGATCCCGAGCACAGTGTCTTTTTCAATTTACAACACCCACTCCAAGTGGGATTTCTTTCAAGCATTGGCCAAGCCGGGGATGGCCCTATGATCCCGTGCACAAATGATCCCGAGCACTTTTTAAGCCAAGCCGGGAATGGCTACAGTGATCCCGCGCATCTTTCCTTATCCTTTCCGTACGAAATTCGGTTAACTACACCTTTGTCCGCCTTTTACTTCATAAAAGACATACAAAGGGGGGCAGCTGTAGTAACCGGTTTTCGTCCGGCCAAAAATACAAAACTATAAAAAAATATAAATATAAATATAAAAACAAAAAAACAAAAAAGATAAAGTGGTGGAAAGGTAAAAAAAAAAGGGGAAGGAAATCGGTGGAAAAGGAGAAGAAAAGGAGAGAAAAGGTAGGGGAGAAAGAGAGAAAAAGTAGGGGGAAATTGGGTAAATAAAAAAGAAAAAAAGAAGAAAAGAAAAGAGAGGAGGCCAAGAAAAGGAGGAGAAAAGGGAGGAAGAAGAGGGGAGAGGAGGAAAAAAAAGAGGAGAACCTGGAGAAGAAAGGAGAGAGTTCGAGAGAAGAAAAGGGGTGTGGTTTCATCTCTTTGAAAAGGTTAGCTCGCACATATCCCTATCATTATTGATTCTATTCCTCTGGTTCTATTTATGCATGTTCGCAGTCAATTTCTAAAACTATGATGCATTTTTCGGACTCTGTTTCTGAGATGGTAATGGTGTGCACAGGCTTCTATCATGCTTTGTTTTTATGAATATGGCTCCGTTTTAAACCTGGTTCACATCATTGGTTTGTGTCGAGGATAAGTAACCGAGATGCTGCATCATTGGTCTGTGTGTGTGCATATATATATGGTGTACGGGTATATGTATATATAATGTGTGTGTGTAAGTTCCAGGTGCATGTGTGTGTATATATATATATATGGTGTATATATAGGTGTGTATATAAGTGTGCCTCTGTGTGTGTGCATATATATATGGTGTACGTGTATATGTATATATAATGTGTGTGTGTAAGTTCCAGGTGTATATGTGTGTATATATATGTATATATATATATATATGGTGTATATATAGCGTGTGTGTATATATGTGTGTCTGTGTATGTGTATATATGTACAGTGTGCATATATATGTATATGTGTGGTGTGTATGTATATATATATGGCGGGTGCATTTGTGTGTGTATATGCGTACAGTATGTGTATATATACTGTGGTATATCTATGTGTTTGGTCTACAGTGTATATGTATATGTCGTGTGTGTGTGGGTATGTGCGTACAATAAGTGTGTGTATATTTATGTGTAGATGGTGTATATATATATATATGTATACAGTGTTGCATATATATATATTGTGAGCATGTGTGTGTATTATATGGTGGGTGTGTGCATGCGTACATACAGCGTGTGTATATATATATATATGGATTGTATATGTGTTTGTATATGTATATATTCCAGTTTGTATATTTGTATATATGTGTTTATGTATGCATATTTATAATGTATATGGACTTAATTTGATTTGAGTTTTTATGACGTTGGATCCCATTTGACCATTCTTGTGTTTGTGTTGGTGTTTGTTGGGCTTGGATCGGGCTTGTGACCGCATGGGCCGAAGGGCAACTTAGAGGATTTGGGCCGGATTTGAGCAATGGGTCTCAAGGGCAATATTGGGTTTTTGTACATTTGTATAAATTTCGTTTTTGTCACGTATCCTTGTAAAATGTAAATCTTTGTAATAGTATAGTGGAAAATAGTGGAAATGCATACATAAATGTTTAGGGTGCTAGAAGCATATAGACATTAGGAGATGATTTTGTGAATGATGATTGCATTAGAATGCATGCTTAGGATTTTGATTTTTCACACCATGCCATGATGCTTAGACGTATGCTAGGATTATTTGAATGTCATGAAAATAAATGCAACGCGTTAGTCATTGGATTAATCCAAGCCGTCTCACATTAATAAAACACATCAAGATTAAATTATGGAATCCTTATGTTTTGATTAAATACCAAAGAGCCTTCAAGATATTGGGGTTCCATGGGCATTCATTGAAAACATTTGGATTTCGTGGATCCGGAAAGCAAATGTGTTTTTAGGGATTAGGAGAATTTATTTACGGACTCAACGGTGGGTTTAAAGATATTTGACCCATTCAATGAGCCATAAATGGATTCTTTCTTTTCTCATGAAGAACATAATTGTGAGTAAGACTTAAATTAAATATTTCTTGATTGTGGGCCCTTTTGGTACATCAACCAAGTCCTCAAAAAAATCCTTCTTCAAAAATATCCAAACCCACTCCAAGTGGTGCTTTATCCAATCTTTGGCCAAGCCGGGAATGGCCCCAATGATCCCATGCAGCCCCTTTTTCCAAATATCCAAACCCACTCCAAGTGGTGTTTTCTCCAATCCTTGGCCAAGCCGGGAATGGCCCCAATGATCCCGTGCACCTTGTCCTCCAAACCACTCCAAGTGGATTTTTCATTTACATTCCAATAAGACCCATCAAAATGGGATTTTCAAAAACAAATTAGAGCCAAATAGGAAAACATTTAAAGGTAACCGATTTCGGGAGTTGTGGGGTGCCTAACACCTTCCCCATGCTCAATAGACCCCCTTGCCCATTTTTCTCGCAGACCAGAATGGATGTCCAATTGCATCCCTAAAAATCAATTGGTGGCGACTTCATTATTTTTTCAAGCCGGTTGCTTCACTATTGACTAGAGGTATTTTGATGATCTTGCTTGCAATGTTGAAACAATTTTGGTAGCAAGTGTATCCATCATGTATCAGCCTGAAGTAGCTAGTATCCTAAAAAACTAATCAGAAAAATAACTCAGAAGTCAGTCAAAGAGGAATCCCAAGATCTCCTTCAAAGGCGTCTACGGGAAACTAGCTAGTTGTGTTCATTACAAATTCAGAAGATGAGGCAGAATCCTTTATCATGTTCAAAAAAATGACACTCAACATGATTCAACACCTATGACTAATCTATCTCTCAGGCCATATGGATGAGTTTGAGTTCATTTCCATCAATGCCACTATATTAAACTTTGTAGGAGGTATATCTATAGTTCAAAACATTCTGGTTGTAAACCTCACTATTGGAAACAAGATCATCACAACTCCATTCTCTGTAATCAACTCATGGTCTACATACAATCTCTTGCTAGGAAAAGACTAGATACACTCATGTATGGCAATTTCATCTTCTCTACATCAATGTGTGGTGTTTTGGAATGAGAATGACATTGAAGTGATAAGGGTAGACAAGAATCTATTTTTGGTGTTAGCAAATTGTACGGAAGCCTTGCCATATGATGAAGACATCGACAATTTTAGAGTGACAAGCCTAAACAAACATTGCAAACCTACATCTGTTACATTTAACAAGGATTCATCATTGGAAGAGGTAAAATCTATCTACACTCAGGTTTTTGACCCTTTGATGACTAGAATTTGTAGGCTAATCACCCCTATCATACAAGAAGTTAATGATGTCGAGACAACTGATAGAAGTTGAGTAGGCCCAGGCCTTGAAGATCACCATACAAAAGATGACCTCTTCTTTAGTAGAAAAATGCCTAAGAGTTTGTTCCAAACGGACTCCCATGTCAACGTAGTGAAATTGATCTTTGAAGAAAACTAAATAGAAGATTATGCCAGCCAGATAGAAGAACTTGAAGCAGCTCTAGCAAAGTTAGACAATCTGAAGGCTAAAGTTAAAGATCCTCTAGACAAGGTTAATCGTGGCACTAAAGAACCTAGACTATTGTTCATTAGTCAGCTCCTACCCTATAGATCAGAGAAGAAATTATTCAACTTCTTGAAGAATTCATGATTGTTTTGCATGGGAATACAAAGAGATGCGAGGCATTTCCAAGGAGTTGGTAGAACATCGGTTGCCAATCAAATAAAGCTCAAGCTTCACAAGCAACCTTCTAGAAGGATGTCAAATGAAGTGGCCTTAGTGGTAAAAGATGAGCTGGATAGGCTTCTCAAAGTTAGGTTCATTAGAATTGCAAGGTATGTGGAATAGTTATCTAACATCGTTCCTACAATAAAGACGAATGGAAAGATCAGAGTTTACATAGACTTTTAGAACTTGAATCTTGCTACACCAAAGAACGAGTACCCTTTCCATTGCAGACATGTTGGTGGACCGAGCAGCCAAACATCAAGTCCTCTCTTTCATAGATGGGTACTTATGTTATAACCAGATTTTCATAGCAGCAGAAGATACACCCAAAACTACATTCCTATGTCCATGCACCCTTGGAGCTTTTGAATGTGTGGTAATACCATTTGGCCTAAAGAACGTAGGAGTTAAATATCAAAAAGCCATGAATTCAATCTTCCAAGACATGTTGGGTCGTACCATGGAAATTTATATTAGGGATGTAATATCCTGACCTGATTTTTGACACTATTCATAGTATTTTGTCCCGTTGATCGAGGTGGAGTGAACCTTGGTGATTATGAGCCGAGATTTGGGAAGAATAAAAATTAAATTAAGATAAAAATCTGGAAATATTTTTCATAAATGGGGGATTTTAAAAGAAAATTTTTAGGACAAGAATCACCTTAATCGGAGTTAAATTGAATTAATTATGATTTTTTAAAGTTTAATACGTATATATGTTTTGTAAAGGTACAATGGCATCTCTGTAAAAACTGTAGGGACTACAGTGAACGTTTAAATTAATAAGTTAAATACCCAGCTTTTGTATTATTTGCAAATACACCCTCTTCTCTACACAACTCACTCTCTCTCCTATTTCTCTCTCTTATACACGGGTCCTTCGACGGTCTACTGTTTTCGGAGACAGTGAGCGACACCACCAGTACCAAAAGGAGCGCACAGTTGACAGCAACATAAACCAAGTGGAATCACGTCGATCGGAGTTGTGGTTAGGGAGATATAGGAGTTTGAAGTTTCCGGCCACCGTGGGTTTCTTTGGTCGATCCGACCGATTCCGATGACGGTTTGGCTTGATTCAGGTATCTATGAGTTCATCTCTTCGAGCTCTTCAATTTGGTGTATGGCTTCATCGATTTTGGTGGTCGGATCGCCGGTTACACCATTGGGTTGGGTTAACCCGAGTTGACCAAGTCAGGGCGAGTTGACTCGGTTGACTGGTGTTTGACCCGGTTTTACACTATTTGACCCGGTTTTACACTATTTGACCCGGCTTGACACTGGTTGACCCGGTTTTACACTGTTTGACCAGGTTCGATACTGTTTGATAGTTGACTTTGACCGTTGACTTTGACAATTGAACAAACGTATTTTCACTGGATTTTCGTGTTGTATGTTTTCCGGTGTAGACGGTGACCCCGATTGAAGCAAGAAATTTGTTAGGATTTTTGATTCATCAGCGAGGCATTGAGGTTGATAAGAACAAAGCTAGAGCAGTTCTTGAAGCATAACCTCATAGAAGCTCGAAAGATTCCTGGGGCAGATCAATTTTCTCACAAGATTCAGAAGTCTATGTATTCTCTGAACTCCTAAAATTGAAGTAGGATGAAAGATTCATCTGGGAAGAAAGACACCAGCAGGCTTTTCAGAATATCAAGGAGTATGTAGCATGACCTCCTATTCTCACTCCTCATATACCCATGAAGTTTTTAGAACTTCATATCTCAACAAGATAAGGATCTATTGGTTGTCTCCTAGCTCAAGACAGAGAGTGGCAAAGAATAGGTGATCTACTATCTCAATAGGTTAATAATACCTCCTATAGAACATAGATACTCTCATATTGAAAAGCCCTGCCTGAGTCTTTGCTTTGTAGCCACCAAGCTCAAACACTACATGTTATCAGTTATAGTTTGTTCTTATACAAGACTAAATCTCATCAAATACTTGCTGTCCAAACCGATCATTAGAGGTAGAATTGGCAAATGGTCTATGGCTTTAATGGAGTTTTCTTTATTGTATATACCTCAAAAGGCGGTGAAGGGGCATGCGCTTGCAGACTTTCTTGCTAATTATCCTTGCCTAACTATTGAAGAAATAAAGTCTGCAGAGCTAAGGACATTCTTTATGTCCTATACTCCTTGGACGCTTCTGTTTTATGGTTTCATAACAAACTTCATTTAAGAGTGTGCTTCTGAAGAACAACAAACTTTTTGTCCTTTCAATTTGATTTTGAATGCACTAACAACTAGGTGGAGTATGAGGCTTGTCATCATTGGATTAGAGATCATCAGAGTGCTAGGCGGATGAACCATTGAAGTCATAGAAGATTCCCAATTGGTAATCAACCACTTGGGAGGCACCTACAAGTGTTATAGTCCAGACCTTACACCTTACTACATGGTGGCCAAGCAACTTTTATAAGATTTTGACGATGGAATTGTATCTCACGTACCAAGGAGATTCAATACTAGCTTGAGTGGTCATAGGAGTCAAGATACTACAAGGAACCTATGACAGAACCATCACAGTGTAGAGAAGATTATTACCTTCTGTTAAGAGGAGGGCCCTTGCTGGCATGGATATTTTTCATGTGGAGATTTCAAATTCAGATCCTAGAGTATCTAAACTTGAAAATGGATCAGAAGACCAAAAGAATAGTTGTCAACTATGTGCTGATAGATGGAGAACTTTACAAGAAGAGCCAAGAAAATGATTTACTCGTGAAATGATTAAATCAAAAGGAATCTATGAAGATCATGGCAGAACTTCATGAGGGCATATGTGGAGCTCATTAAGCATGAAAGAAAATGAGGTGGCTTATCAAAAGGTATGGATACTACTGGTCTTCTATTATGGTAGATTGTATCCAATACTCCAAGGGATGCCAGCCTTTATAGATGCATAGACAGATTCAGCATGTACTAGCTACTGCCATGTAAATAATTGTGAAGCCATGGCCATTCAGAGAATGGGCTATGGATCTTTTTAGGAAATTTTTTCCATCTTCTAATGAGGGATATCATTTCATCATAGTAGCCATGAACTACTTCACAAAATGGGTAGAGGCATTTTCACTCCAATCCGTAACCCAACAAGATGTGATCAAAGTCATTAATGAGACTATGAGAGCATCATTCACAAATTCGATCTTCCCTAGCATATTGTGGTAGACCAAGACACAATCTTCTTTGCTGATTAGGTACAAGCCTTTCTCTTAAAATATGATTTTAAAATTTCATATTCTACTCTATATTATACTCAAGGCAATGCCCAAGCAAAGTCTATTAACAAAGTTTTGAAGAAAATCATTGAAAGAATGATGGAGAATAGGCCAATAGCCAGGCATGATGTTGGTTGCTAAAAGAATTTTTGACATGCAGCGGAAGCTTTCTAGGATTTTCTTATCATAGGTACAAATAAAAAATTTAAGGAACAATACCCTACAACCCATATGTATCCCATGGCCCAAGTATGTTTGCTTAGTATGCTTCTAAAAATTTATTTTGTTACAAATAATATTTTTAACAAGGCATACAAACATATTAGATCTAGTTTTAATCTTAGTAAATAATCCTAGCATGCTTCTAGGTTTATATCCATACAAAATTAATTCTAGATCTAATCACAAAACATGGCATGAAGGGTGTTTAGAAAATAACCAACCTCTTCGATATCGAGGTCCTTAGCTTTCTTCTTTTCTTGAATGCACGAACCACTGTCTTGATCTCTACCAACTTGGAATGCCTACGTCGTTTCCTTAGTATTCCCATTAATCTTCTTGCGAATGAACAAAGCAAAAATCACCAATTGGTAGTGAACCAATACTCACACAAGTGGCAACCTTTTTGGGACTAATAACACACGGCCTCTTTTTTTCTTTTTGTCTATTGTGTATCTTTTTCTTGCAGAGAATTGCCTCTCTTTATTTTTTTTTCAGCTGCCGTCTATATATATAGTATTTATATCAAACAAAAAGGTATCAATTAGCTTTTGTTTTCTAGTTCAATAGGAGTTAAGTAAGACAAAATAAGGAAGCCTTACTTATTCCTATAACGACACCACTTTGTTCCAATATTTGGGCCGGCCATGTTTTGCAATGCCAAGCATGCTTTGGCCCAAAATGGAACCCTTAGGTTCTAACAAAACTTTATTGGACCTCTAGGTTTTCCTCAGGCCAAATCCTTCAAGAATCAAGACTCAAATATTATTTTGGTACTTAGTCCATTCCTGACTTTAGTTTTGATTATGTAAAATATTTATTTTACATTTTAAATCAAAATTACAAGACTTATTATTTTATCATAAATACACTTACAAGAATTTTGTAAATCTTAACAAAAATAATTTTATCTTAGGTTTATCTTTGGAAAACCAAAACCCAATAAAATTATATCTATTCGTTATGCAAATTCTATTCTTGTAATATTCCAATAACCGTTGTGATATGGTGAATTTTGCTGATCTTCCCTAAATAGGACAAAAGACTAAAATAGTACTAACAAGGGGACTCCATATGATATACAAATCTAGGCTCCCGAAATATTATTCTTTACCGTCAAGCCCTATGACTAGGAATAATATTTCAATCCAATATTTGTCTAACACCACCTGAACTATGGATGAACTCCCAGACAAGTACAATTCTTACATCGAGACTTTTCTTATTAGAAACTTTTCCTTGACCTGTGAGATGTGTACGAATATATTCTCCATGCAGCACCCGCTAAGTTGGAGTGAGAGTTTATGTACTATCAAACACTCCAAAGTTCATATTTCCCCCGAGCTCTCGGTTCCCTTATATCTATCCACTAAGCTATTAGATTAACCCATTGATAAATTTAAATACTAACGTTTGAACCTCTCAGGTGGGTGCTTACACTTGCGTATCCCGAAAGTACATGAATAAATATGTTGTGGGTATGCTCCCACACCCTAGTGGCATACATCCAATCCATCGAGTATATTGACAATAGTGTGTGTCTCACTCATTGATAAATCAAAACACACACGCTATAAGTATAAAAGTATTGACCTACTCAAGCTTAAGAGATATCGTACTCTCACAGCTATAGGATGAACAACTCATTGAAAGTACTGTTTTGGTTTTTCTTTCCTATGTAAACCCGTCAATGTATGTTTACTTACATACACTAGTGCACCAATCCGAGAGTCCTCTTGAGTAGTTAAGACAAACTACTTCCCTATTTGGAGATGTCCATGCACTACAACCTATATCAACAAAGTGCCTAGCTTTGTTAATCTGGTTGTAACTAAATTATTTCGGATGTAATATTGAATATTGTGTCTGTCTATACTCACACATAAAGTGTATATGAGTATTCAAGATTAATATAATTAACATCCCTACACGTTTATTAGACATTCACATATAAATGAAAAACATCTAAAACACAAAATGCAATATTAAATATTTATCCATAAATCTCAGAACTGTCATCATACATGATATATTTTTAAGACATAATCCCAACACATGAGGCCTTATCAGAAGCTCCTTAGGCCTACATAACATCAAAAAGAATAGCAACATAAGCTACGCCTTTTATGCTGACTTATAGGCATAATTCAATCCTTCCTATGGAGATGATAGCTAAATCAACAATGGTAGCACTCCAAAATCAGCTATCTCCTGGAGACTATTATCAGGCCATGATGATAGAGTTGGAGGGTCTAGATGAAGTTAGGCTTGCGACCTATGACTATCTTCAAGTTCAGAAGCATAAGGTCGTGAAGGCATACAATAGGAAAGTACAAGAAAAGACATTTGTCATAACATATTTGGTTAGGACGTCTGTTCTTCCAATTGGCCATCATATTCAACCCATGACAAATGGTTATCATCATGGGAGGGACCATATCAGGTGATAGAAGTGAAGAAATGTAGAGTCTACTAGTTACAAGATTTGTACGAGACCCAACACAAGCATCCTATAAATGAAAAGTATCTCAAGAGGTATTATCTTACAATATGAGAAATTATGGATATAATTGTTTTGTACTAACCTCCTATTCTGTAAAAAGGCTAGAAATACCTTCATCTGTTAAGAGTCTTACATCAGTAAGATGTGGGATTCTCATCCAACATAGAAATGGTGCCCAACCCTCAAACACTTAAGGGCTCTTTTTGGGACAAAACTCACATGGGCCTTTGGCCTAATGTGTGGGACAATACCTCAAGTGTTGTTGGGCCTAACCTTTCTCCTCTACCAATTCTTCAAATTATAACATCATCCAAAATAAAATTCCTTCTGTTCAGGAATATTAGCCAATACCAAATAAGCCTACCACCCACATTCAAAAAAAATACCGAAAAATATCCATAGAAATTCCATAAAGTATTCAGCAAAAGCATAACCAAATATCCAGAAAGTTACTATGAGTGTTCAAAAGGGAACACTACTAGAAACCTGGGGAAAAAGAAATAATGCAATCCAAGATAACTAAAAATCCAGAAGTTATTCAACAATATTAATGGATTTTAGTGGGGGAGTTGCACCTTCAGTAGATTTTTCCACAACAGGATCATCACTAGCATGAGAAGCATCTTCGGCTGGTATGTTGGTTGTGGGAGTAGTAGCTTTTTCATGGGATACCACCAGCTCATCGCAAAACTCTTTCAGTTGATTCTTTTTGGCAATAGAAGCTTCAGTGTCGATTTCAATGAAAGTATTTTCATTTGCAATAGTGTAGGCCCATCGGATATCTTAGACATCTTTAGAATTTTTAAGGGTGAAAACATTCTTTTGTGAGTTGGTGGCCAAAGACTTCTCATAGGCCCTCATCTCAAATTGAAGGTCTGTGATTTTATCGTTAAACTGCTCAATTATCTTGTTCTCTTTGTCTTCAGCTTTTAGAGGGGATTGCAGTTCGTTCCCCAATTATTGAAGTCTAGCATCAAGCTCCATTATCCTATCTTCTTTAGCATTTAGTTTAAAAAGACAAGCATGGTTGCTACTAAAGTCCTTGATCAGAATGGAGAGGTCCTTTAGGAACATAAAATGGTATAGATAGGATTTATGCTCTTTGACACTAAGGATTTTAAGTCTCATGGACAGCTACTATCCGAACCTCAATAAGAGTTGTGGAGCTAGAAGAGCCTGAAGCACCAACATTTAAAGGCCTGGGAACAAAAATTGGTGTTCGACAACCATTTTGGCTTGGAAGCCTTAAACATCAATATTATTCGATGGAGTAGTAGAAGGGGTGCTCTTCTTTTTCTTGTTGAGAGGGAGTTGTGATGGTAGAGAGTCATAACCAATCTGTAAAAGCCGCACAAAGAGATTACTTTCAAGGTTAGTCTTTGCAAATTTATTCATTTGAAGTAAACAAGCAACATTCTCAGGAGAATCAGGAATGGTGTAAACCTTTGTGAGACCACTAGTAGGCAAAGTTCTTTTTGCTGATTGAAGACGTTGATCAACCCTTGCTATCTTGGCGTAAGGATTGCTAGCCACACTCTTCCCAAAAATTTTAAGTGTAGTGGGCATCCGCACTAATACGGTAGAATTAACATCAGCATTGTGACCCTCGTTGCCTTCGGAGGAATCGTGGGAAAATCTTGCAGAAGAAAAAGAAGCAGTCAATATTTGGACTAGACAATCAAGAAGTAGCAAGTTTTAGAAGCTTACTAGAGCCATTGGACTCATTCACCCCAAGGTAGGGAGTCACAACAATTAGTATTTCTTCCAAATCTTGTGCAAATTGTTTATTTATATACTTTGTCCACCAATGAGTGAAATCTAGAGTAGCCTAGTGACATATAGTAAAGGAAGAAATCTTGGTAGCGGATAAGATGGAGGCAAAAATGGAGTAGATGTGGCTCAAAACCTCATGTGATCACCCCCTGCCTAAGCAAGATTTATTTTTTTGAACGGTACGGAGGCAAGGGAACCATTTGCAGTAGAACAAACTCTTGGGCCAATTGGGCAGCATTGTAGTACTCTACCCTACACTTGTTGTTGTCGGGGAATTCATTGAAGTCGTGGAAAAATCTCTTGAAGATAGAAAAATTATCCATAGTGGTATGGCATTCTCAACATCTTAATCAAACTCAGGGTCACTTGGGTTAGTGCTCAGCTAGTAAGGAACTAGGAGAAATCATCCATAAAGGTGTGTCTTGGTAAAAATAAGAAAAACAATCTCGAACTCATGGCAAAATGGCATCACGCCTTTGTATTGCAGGCCAAAACAATCAAGATCAGAAGAGTTGGATTGCGATCTAGACAAAAAGGCTTGAAGTATGCCTACAGCCAGAGTTACATAATTCAGAGGGGACCCGTGCATCTCTTAAAACCATACTCGATGAAGGACCTCATAGCTCTGTACATGAGGCCCAGGACTATTGGAGCAAAGGAACACATAAAGCCATGAGCCCAAAATAGGGCAAACATGGTGAAATCTTGTGTCACGCCCCTCTCTCCTAAGGTATACCGAAGTGTACCTATATCCATAAGAACGTGACCGGCAGGGGACCCCATCCCCTGAACCAACCCTTAATCCAATATGTAAATTATATAAAATGGTAACAACTCCTGAAACATAATGTGGAAATAGTCTCTCCAAAATACCGCCTATATACATCCACCTAAAACAGTCGGAGTATCTATACAACAGCGGAAATAAGAAAACATATCTACCCGATATCAGACTGAGTAAATAAGTAACACATATACAAATACAATACCCAAAATCCTCAAAACTCGCTAAAGAAACCGCTCGAGGCTACACACCAGCTCATGCGTCCCGTCGCTAACCATCGTCACCTATATCCAACTCACCTGAAAGGGAAACAAGAAGAGGGATGAGCCAAGAAGCTTAGTAGGGCATAGAAAGGAAACACCGATATCCAGAAATAAGAAATCAATGAATATGATGCATAATATGAAGTACAATAAATATGTAACTATTAGTAATCCAACCAAGTAACATGACAGCCGATAAGGCTATACAGTACCGTAACCACAAACACCAGTCTCCGATAATTCATAATCCATAATCCACCCCTAGACCCACCCTAATCCCCTTAGGGTGTCTCCCAGTCCAGGTCCACACCAAAACTAGATGAGTATCCGATATCCCGAAAGCATAGCCTACACCGGAGAGCGTCCCTTGTGATCACCTCACCTCAGATGGTCTACAGATACGTACCCAGTTTATTGTATAATCCATCATAATCCAATATATTGGGCTCCTATATGGGCCCCACAGTGTACCTCAACCATCTCCAATCACCCTACTCCTAAAAACATACCAACAATGATAATCAACAGAGAATACATATAAATCATATAAACAAGTCGTATTTTCACCCCCGAAAATCGACATAACCATAATATAATAAGAGTCCGTGAAACCGGAACTCTAGAATCACATGCGAGAGACATAGAAAACCCCTACCTGAAAATCGGAATGCAAATACCACGCACGCATCCCCGTCAAACCCTTGACTCTGAAAGTCAACCCGCTCCGAATATTAACCGCGATCACCGCCTACACCGAAAAACATGATATACGAAAATACAGTTAAAATACAGTCCGTCAACTATGATCAACGGTCAAAGTCAACTATCAAATGGGTCAAAATCGGGTCAAACCGGGTGAAATGGGTCAAAACCGGGTCAAACCTGGTGAAATGGGTCAAAATCGGGTTAAACCGGGTCTGATCGGTCAACACACTAGTCAACTGAGTCAACTCGGCCGAAACCCACTCAACACTACAGCCGGTGATCCGGCCACCCAAACCTGTCAAATCTTATATCAAATTGAAGAGCTCGATGAAATGAACTCATAGGTACCTGAATCAAGCCAAACCGTCGTCGGAGTCAGCCGGATCGACCAAAGAAAGTTCACGGTGGCCGGAACTTCAATCACAGATTTCTCCCAAACCGGAGCTCCGTTCGACGTGATTCAAGTTGGGTTACACTCGTCTCGTCAATACGCTTCTTTTGGTACCAACCACAACCGTCACCATCGTCAAAAATGAGAGATCGCCGTTGAACCAGTGTAAGAAGAGAGAGAAATAGGAGAGAGAAACACGTGTGAGAGAGAGGGTATTTTTGCAAATTACTTTTTTTATTTTTTAATTATTTTAAATTTTCTTTTATACAATCTTTTACTTACAAAAACACCCCTAACTAAATTGTTCCTATTAACTTCAAAAATTCATAACAAATCCAATTTAAATCCGATTTGAGTAATTCTTGCGCCAATAGTTTTCTTTTTAGATCCCCCATTTATGAAAAATATTTTCATAGTTTTATCTTGATTTAATTTTTATTCTCACCAAATCTCGATTCACGATTATCGAGGTTCACTCCACCTCGATCAACGTGTCAAAATACTATGAACAGTGTATAATCGGGTCAGGACACTACATCTTGAGTGATCTTTGAAGAACATACATAAAAGACGAACTTATTGAGCTAGAGGATCAAGAACTGGGTATACTCCTCCTCTGGGATAGTTTCTTTATTCTCTATGTAGGTCTTCAGACAATAAGAATAAGACATATCTATGACCTTGGGGAAAAAAAAAGAAACGTCTTTAGGAGTTTCGATAGCGTTGTTAGCCTCCTACCATCAAATCGTATTCCCAGGATAAAGGCTAAATCCTGAAGTTTGAGGCTCATGAATTTGGCTCTAAAGTGGAAAGAATTGGTCCCCATATCCCAGAATTGAGCAGCAGCACAAAGAAAGGTTTAATCTACATGGAATTTTTACTATCTGATTAGTAAGAAGTCATAAATACCTAACTTCTTACAGAATATTTCTTGATGAGGATATAACTGACTCAACCAGGCCTCGCAACGTGGGTCCTCGATAGGCCAGAGATGGATGAGGGAAGTATTGAAGTAGGTGTCCAACGAATGATGGGGCTGAAAAGGGAGTTTTTGGCCAAAGAGGGGATAAAATGGCCGAAGAGACTCATGGAAAGAGGTAGAAAAATAAGGAGTCAAGCCAAAACAATCAAGGCCAAAGGTAGGAATTGGTACTTGAAGAAAAAGGTGACCGTTGATAATAATCCTCTCTTTTACGATAATCTCTTGGATTTGATTTTCAGGATACAGAAGAATATTGTGGAAGAGAGGGTTGAAAGAAAGTGAAGATGAAGAGGCAACTAGGCATGCCACATAGATATTAACTGGATTCTTGCACTTATTGTTACTATAACCTCGATGATTAACTAGATTCTTGCCTCTTCTTATACTCATTCTTACTATAACCACGATGATTAACTGGATTCTTTGAACGTGAGACAACTTTATCCGACCTCCCGCATGTAAATATCAGATATCTGTAATCACCATTTGCATCCTTCGTTATTGACCTCCTCTTGACTGAAAACCCATTTACTTGACCATAATCCTTGTAAAATTTAAACATCTCATCAATCGAGTCAAAAAGCATTCCTATTATTGGGACATTTGATCCACCAGTCTCAACACAACCATTAACACTATCAGCTTGATTGAAATTTACCTGACTATAAATTTCATCAAGTCAAACCATCTCTTCACTAAAAAACAATATTGAAACAAACATTTGTTAGATAAATACATAAATTTAGCGATTGATAATGTAATAACTCACATAATATCAACACCAAAATGAAATGACTCTGTCATTATTACACTATCATACTACAATGTAAAAACTCAATGCCATAAAAAGTGAAGCCAATGTATTTAACAAGGAAAATGACTATGTAATGAACAGCAGGGATAAATACACTGATAATTTGTAATGCATTATAAACTGACAATCAAATATACTATCAAAAATATAATGTAATAAGTTACTGTCATGAAAAAAAATGGGTATACCCAGTGATAAAGTCTCACCATGAAAGACATATTAAGGGAATGACAATGTTCATCACCAACAAATTGTTCAACTTTTTTAGCAAATAATACTTCAGTCACAATAAAATTTAAAAGGAATAACATTAGCATGTACCACATCCAACTCAGTCATAACGAATCTAAAAGAAAAACATGAGCATCTACTACATCCATCTTAGACTCAACAAATCCATACAGAAACACAAACATAAACTCCAGTGTTCATCAAAATACGTTGAATAAGAGAATAAAAACCTGGAACAACTAGGGAAACATTATGCATACTGGCAGTGTAGTTAGAAAATAGCAAAATGGTTCCAATCAATTCACCCAATTCAGTCCACTTTCCTGATAATTACATATTTTGTTATGATAGTGCAATAACCCATTGTCAAGCTTCACAAGTAATCCATAAGACGTTCAATCAACTGAAAA
This sequence comes from Tripterygium wilfordii, assembly GCF_013401445.1. Lineage (NCBI taxonomy): Eukaryota > Viridiplantae > Streptophyta > Magnoliopsida > Celastrales > Celastraceae > Tripterygium > Tripterygium wilfordii. Next base: position 9,104,414 of record NC_052248.1, read on the forward strand.
AAGCTAACCAAGCAATGAAACAAAAAAAACAACATAACCTACTAATCTCAAATACATTATGCATACTGGCAGTGTAGTTAACTAGATTTTCCAAACAATCCATGAAAGAAAATAAACGACTAAATCATAAACTGAGACGACACAAGCTAAATTCCCCAATTCGGCATTATGTATTCTGCAAGTGTATTTATATCACTTTTCTAACCAAACAATGAAACAAAAAAAAAACTACAAGACCTACCAATCCCAAATATGTTATGCATACTGACAGTGTAGTTAACTATATTTTTCAAACAAATCATGAAACAAAATAAACTACTAAATCATACAATGAGACAACACAAGCTAAATTTCCCAAATTGACAGTGTAGTTAATTATATTTTTCAAACAAACTATGAGACAAAATAATTACACTTTTCATTATAATAGTGCAATAACCCACTATCAAGCTTCACAAGTAATCCATGAGATGTTCAATCAATAGAAAAAGTTAAAGACACTGCCAAATGTATAGTGTAATAACGCACTGGAGCATACCTTCGACGTGGATCTCCGTTTTCCGATGGCGTTTTGGTCGGCGAAGAGTTGGGCTAGGTGCTCCTCACGTAGAGGAGTCCATTGGTGGTGTCGGGTTGTCAAATCAACATCGAAATCAGTTGGATCTGTGATTTTTGTCCGGTGGATATCCATGGCTTCATGGTGGATTTTCGACAAAACCAACAACTGGTGATGGCAAGTGGTGGTTGGGTGTTGCTCTTGCGGGTCAGACGCTTCTTTTGGTGACAGTGGCGGTCATATCGGTGGCCGAACAATGGAGGTCTGGTTTTGGCCGTGAGATAAGAAGAGAGAATCGCGTGAGAGAGAGGAGAGGGAGAGATAGAGAAGAGAGAAATGTTAATCTGATGAGAGATAAAAGTGATTTGTAAGGTTTGATTTTTGATTTTTGAAATTTGAAATTGCCTAGTTACTTGCTTACATGGCATGCCATGTCATTATGTATACTTATGTATACCAATCTTATGTATGCATATCATAACCGATACTTTAAAGAGATGTGTTCTTATTAATATTTTTTATGGATTTTCCTTATTAGAACATGTCTTTCAACGTCCTTAGTGAGAAAATTGTTCCTTAAATTAACTAGATAAAATAAAATTCGATTTGCGAAAAGAGATAGACTTTTAATTTAATTGAAATAAAAAATATCAGTACTTAACATTAATAAACAATTTGTTTCCTTTTTTTCTTCTCTTTTTTGATAATTAAAATTTAAAGTTCAATATATGGATTTAATAACTATTTATACGTGAAATGACATCTAGTGACATGCTGATAAGTGGCACAGAGGGACGTACATTTAACAATGGTTAGCCAATCTCCAATAGCCATGTGACATGGGTAAAGAGATTTTAGATTTTTGTTTGTTCATTTTGCAGATAAATCCGGTGTTAGTTAAGTTGAAATTCAGGAGGCAATTGTTAAATATCAGAGATGTCTGAAGAACCTTGTCCAAAAGGGTACAAATAAGGATTTATTGTCATAATTGTTTTAATTCTGATTTAAAATAATTTCTTAAACAGAAATTGAAATTTTAGTTGGATAAACGCAAAAGAAGTTTAAGAGAAATCAAAGTTTGAGGCCCATACCTACCTAAAAAGTCTCAGACATGACTCTAGTGACTGCACGTCAACCAGAGATCAGGTTCACATTCGTCCTGCACTTTGAAGAAGAAGAATTATATAGCAAAATTATTTTTTAGAGCTAATTACTAAAAAATTAATTAATTTCTCATTGATTATATAGCAAAATTAAAGTGAAAAACAAAAATATCACGGAATGCATAGAGTCTCCGTACTTATAAAAAAATTTATATTTCAAAATGAATGCAGTTATAATATTTAGACGAATAAATTGAATAAGTAATAATATTTATTAGTTTCTTAGTATATTCAATGAATACGGAACCCTTTGTCAGCTTCTTATTGGATGATGCATAAATGAAGATAAGAAAAATTGAGGGGACAATATAGTATATATATGAGGAAATCCTTATTTTTTCATATACATATTCTACTAGAATTTACGGGCCCAGTGGGAGCATGTGCCCCCAATAGACCTATGGTACATCCGTCCCTGTTTCCATTCATCGATGCAATCGCCTTCGTGGAAAGCTTCCCCAACACAAAGTTGTTTGACAAAATGTCGAATCATAATGACCACATTGCTCAATTCAAGCAGAGGATGTTTAGAACTGTCATTCCAAGCAATTACACGAGGGCAATTGCTAAATACACATAACTTTTTACTAAATACACACATACTACATTTCAAATAATCATTTCACATATCACATTTCAATAACTTTTTACTATATACACACAAACTACATTTCAATCAATCATTTCACATACTACATTTCAATCAATCATTTCGAAAGAGAGCCAACTTTTTTGCTTACAAAAATATATCAATATTAATTTTTTTTAGAATATTGGTTTATTTATTATTTGAGTTTATATAGTCTGTTCAACTTAGGACCACCTAATTAAAACTATTTTTATATGTCAAGTTGTAAACTAAAATACTACTAATTAACATTTTTTTATAAATATATAAGTTTAGTTCATAAAAATATTATTTAGCAAAAATAATGGACATGCTTGAACAAATCTCCCAATAAATTTATTTCAATTTTATTAAAAAGAATGTTATATATATATATGATCTCAATAAGATATGATACATATGATTTAATTACCTTATGTAAATTTATTTAAGCACAATAGCACATGTTACATTAGTAATGTAATACCCCGACTCGAAAATATCTAAGATTGACTAAATTTTAAAAATAAAATAAATAAATAAATAAAAATTGTAAAAGAAATGGTTAGTTCAAGCATAAGGGTAAAACTATAATTCTAGAAAATTTAGAGGACACATTGATCTTTAAAAAAAAGAAAAAAAAAAAGGGGGGAGAGAATCGGCCCCTCCCCCTCTCCTTTCTTCCTTCTTCTTTTCTTCCTTCTTCTTTCCTTTTGGTAGCTCTCACTTCTTTCCACTCTCCTCCTGTCAAACCAGCAGCTGCCACCTCCCACCAGCCACTTTTCAAGCCAGTTCTGGTCGCCGGCTAGCCACCTTTTCTGGCCAACATTCATGCAAGCCTTTAGTTCACCCATTTAGCTCCAAATCAAGGTATTTAAGTCAAACTTTTTCTACTCTCCTTAGTTGCTGGAAATTAGGTTTTGACACATCAAAATCTTGTTATTTAGGTGCAATTGAAGGAGTCTACTCTTGGGTAAGATCTCTACAACCTTGTATTTGAATTTTGGGGTTAGATTTGGGGAAGATTAATCTTAGGGTTTTATGGGTTTTGTAGATTTGGGGGAAAATCATTAAATTAGATGAAATTAGTGATTTAATAGGTTGATTTAGACTTATTTATGGTTGCATTTCTAGATTCTATTGTTGATTGGAGTAGCAAGCTTGAGTAGGTGAAGTTCAAGAACTTGGAAAGTTTTGGGTAAGAGAAGGTAATGGTCTCTTGATTTATTGGGTTAATTTGTGTTAGATATGTGAAATTGAAGTTGTTTATATATTAATTGGAGGTTGGGCTTACCGAATAATAGGTTGATTGAGGCCGGAGAATTCAAGGTTAAGTATTAGTTTACATAGCTAATTCTTGGGAGTGCGAGGTAGAGAAATTTCACCATTTGCTATACTCTTTGAATATGTTTTCCTATTGAGAACATTTATCCTTCCCCATTGTTCATTATAATTCGTTCTTGTCTTAATTGTACCTAAGGGAGAACAACCCCACTTTGTGATTTCTTCGTGGTATAATTTGAGTTATATTGCATACCCTACTTGTTCAATCTTCTATTGAGCATGAATGATTCTTGAACATGCATCATGTAGTATATATATATATATGTAGGTTGTATGTATACCCTATTGCATAACCATGTTGAACATGCATTGTAATTGCATAATAGATGTCAGGTATGGACCCGTATATCTCCTAGTTGTGTTTACTGTGAAATGTGGAATGTCGTTGGGCCGTTCAAGGTTCCTATGAGTACAGGAATGCCCGTGTGCCGAGTCAGGATTCCATATGGGTTTGAAACACCATATGATGATGTTGTTGGGCTGTTCAGGGTCCCGATATGTATAGGGACGCCAGTGGGCCAAGTTAGGACCTCGTATGGTACGATTATCTACTTGTGTTTGGTGTACATGATGTTAGTTATCATATTGTTGCATTTGTGCCTTTTTTTAATATTTCAGCCTTATGTTATTCACTTACTCTTTATTATTCCCTACTGGGCCTTTCGCTCACCCTTTTCTTTATCCTATTCCCTATTCGCAGGTGAGTCTAGTTCTGGTACCATGGTCGCGGATCAGGAGGAGGGTGCGTGACATGGATGGACCCCTGGAGAGTGATAGGACTAGATAGTTCTAAACTTTGATTATGTTATTACTATTTTGTCGTATCTATATTTCTTAGTTGAGACATTGTGTGATATCCCTATTCGATGGTGGGATGGACGGTAGGGAGGGTACTCCGTGTGATCGGGACTCCAGAACTGGGTTTGTGGACTTTGTATCCTGACGATTTCTTATGTTTGTTTGATTACTATTTGCACTGGATGTTGATTATATATGTTGTTCAGTGGAGAAATTATGTGTGACTGTTAGGTGGCCTGAGGCCCTGCTTAGATTTGAGAATTGATTGATTGTATGATTTGTTAGGTGGCCTAAGGCCCTGCTTAGAATTGAGAATTTAAGTGTGAAATGAATTGTTAGATGGCCAGAGGCCCTGCCTAGGTTGTGAATATATTTATGATTTTGCTGCATGTTTACTCCAGGTTGGCATTCTCCGCATTATGGGGAGGTGTTGTCAAAATTTTTGGTGACTTAATGATTGAATTAATTAGGAGATTGATTAAGAGGATACTAAAAGTAACACATTCCGGGTAGGGGCGTTATAAGTCATCTTCTGCCACAATGGTTTCAAGAGGAAACCTAGAACGAGTATACTGCACGTATGCATCAAGTTGTTCCATATACGGTAAAACCCATGCAGCTGCGCACTCATACCTGAAATAATTCCACTGAGGCATAATGGTAGGCATCGGGTAACCCTCAGCTAAGGAAACCTAGACACAGTGATTATTAATAACGTGTCCGATAGCGATAGCAACATGTTGATATTACGGTGGAGGAATTGATCGCAGTGGTAAATATGTGAAGCTCTGTGCAGAACTAAGAACGTGTAGTATGACATTGTGCCTCAAAGCAATCAAGAGACCTAGGGCTGGGACTGGGTCGGGTCGGTTGATTATCGGCCAATTATCGGCCCGACCCGACCAACCGACTTTGTATAAATATGAAAACCATTATCGGCCCGACCTTTGTGGGTCGGGTAATGGTTGACAACCGACAAAGTCGGTTGCTCAATGGGTCGGTTGATGGTAACAACCGACTTTCAACTCATCATATATAAATAATTAAATATGTAATTATCTATTAAGTATTAATTGTATCAAATATAAATTAATAAAATGAGGAAAAAACTAAAAGCATAATTTTATTAATTTAACTAATAATATGGTAATATATATTAATTTAACTAATAATATAGTTAATATTTATACTTTTATATTAATTTTTTAAAATAGTCGGTTGGCCGATAATTATCGACCAACCGACTTTAAGGTATTTTAAAAACCATCAACCGACCCATCTATACATGGGTCGGGTGATATTATCGGCCCGACTTTGTGGGTCGGTTGACGGTTGATTATCGTTTGGCCGATAATGGGTCGGTTGACCGGTAATGGCCGATAAAACCGACCCAGTCCCAGCCCTAAAGAGACCCATGTTTGGCATTGTCATCCAGTGCTGAACTGGTGTTGCGCTATCTAATTCAAAGCAGTTCAGTGAATTGAGAACATGATATGCTCTTCGCTACCAAATAGTACAACATATTCTTGCCAGAATGCACCCAACTCACCTATCAAGTCACGACGGACAGTATCTCATGCCTGTTCGCCAAAACCAAGACAAGCAGCTATCGCCTGAAAGCCACAATTTCCATCAGGTATTACATCTTGTATAGACACAATGTAAGGATGCAATATTGGTGGAAACTGACAAACATAAATATGTTCATGCTTAATGTTACACCATCTTAAACTCCTTTGTGTAAGGAGTGGTGGAGTACTGTAGAGGGATGAGCAACTGTGTCTCCCTGGTTGCTAGGAATGATGAGTATGTATGTCTATTTTTTTCTTCGAAGAGGGGCATCCACATGTACATTTCCTAACAATAGAATCTTATACTATAGTAGTTGACGGTTTAATTATCTCCCTAATCTTTCATAGTAGATTGAACTTTCCTGTCATGACTAACGCATAAATTGTTCTACAAACATTTGTAGCTCAATGGTACAATCGATGTCATCATCTTTAAGAGAAACACATGGCAATAGGTCAAGTTTCTTCTAGAATGCATCAATGGAAGCAAGTAGTATAGGCTGATTATCGTTCATATATGTCAAAAGCTCGTGCGCACACGGTAGTCTGTAGATTGTACGAAGTTTACATCCGCAGGCGTACGAATCTTCTCTGACGACTTTAGACTGCTCATATTCTTTGAAAATCATATTCAATGCTTCAATCGAAACAAAACCACGTAATTCCCTGAATTGATCTATGTTGAACTGATGTTGGACAATATGTCTACTTTTCTCCAAACTAGGCTTGATTGATGTGGCCTGAGCTTGGATGAGCTAATGAATTAAAGATACTACGGACTTAACGTCTAACTGTGGTGATCCCAGGTATTTCTTTAACTTTGCATGCTGACTTTCGACCCTATTAGTGGTCAAGTTCCCCAAATGCAAATACTTATTCGTCCAAGCGGAGACAAACATCTCCTTATATGGTGTCAACCATACATCTTTAATGTAACTAACCACAACTGCATAGTTTTGTAGGATTACCTCTAGGTGTGACAAATTGTACACGTAGGCAATCCCATTTTTAGATTCCACCAACGTATTCCAGGAGGAGTAGAATACATCCCACGATATTCCTTATCTTGAAATGATCTTTTGCAGTTTGCCAAAACACTCCTATAAATGTGCCATCTACAAAGTAGATTCTTTGCATCAGGAAATACCAAGGCACATGATTTCATCAGCGCCAACTCTCTATCGATGACAATAACTCTTGGGGCAACGCTTTCCTCAATTGTTGACTACAAACACTTTAAAGCCCATATATAATTGTCCTCCTTCTCGAAATTCAAGAGCACGAATGCTATGCAATATGTCATATTTGTTGGAGTCACCCCCGACAATCTCAAGAAGAAGCAACCTGAACATGTTCGTCTTGTATGTTGCGTCCATTAATAAAACATGCGGGAATGCACGTAGTAGTTCTAACGAGCTTGGATGAGCAAAGAATAAATCCTGGAGCTCGTTGGTTATATCATCGGTTCGATAACAGAAAATGTACATGTGCTCGTATAGGAATGACATTAGAGACTGAATGTGGGATTTATCGTCTTTTTCAGAAGTTCGAAACTTCTGTCGTGCATTGTAAATTATTTTAATAATGGATGCATTGCTCGGATCTCTTTCTTCAACGATACCAAGATGTCTTGTGGCTTCACATGATTGCTAGATATATCTACCATTATCTCAATTTCAAAGTTAGAAAGGCGACCAGCGTAGGGATGCCCCTCCATATATGATGCAGGGGCATGGTTGTGCATTCCACATAGCACTCTTACCATCCAAGCATCAGCTGTCTTTAGTTTCAACCCTTTAAGTCTGAAAGGACAATCAAGCATTTTTGTCACGCCCCGATCTACGGAGTGTGAAGAAAAGGACAAGGACAACAAAATGAGCACCTCACGTGCTACAATACAAACCATTTTGATTTCACAAAAAATTTCGGCAGCATCTCCCCATAAATTGGGGAACCCAACCTGTAAGCAAACATACAATAAACCAAATAACGTCTAACACTTCTAAAAGTAAACCAACCCTCTGGATCCACAGTCATACACATCCCATCATTGTCATCAATCACACAGTAGCCACGGGACACCACTCTCGACTAATCAAATACAATCCACGTCCAAAACATAAACATAACTCCAAGTACAACAACCTACTCACACAACTGTTGCATGCAAACAACAAGTCATACATATACATCCAAATATATATAACTACACACATGTACCACATAAACACAAAAGAACACACAGAAGTCCAAGCCACCTCCGTCACGCGTCCTCTTGCTAATTCGTAGCCTGTGCACTATCCTGTCTCACCTGTGGAGAGGAAAATAGATAGGGTGAGTAAAAGGCTCAGTAGGGACAAAGCAGAAGAGCACAAGTAAAGAATAATAAGGCTGAAAGGAGAAACAATGTGTAATCGATGAAACAAAATATAGTGCAATAAAATATACACACTCGATCAACCAAACCGAACCTCCATTTTCGCTTCCAATGACACCAAAGCCGTCTGATCAGATTCTCACTCTGCAACGATAAGCCTACGAGAACCCACCTGCACTACCTCTCTCTTTAGCATCCAATCAATACCAAGAAACAAACACCAGTCATCCATCAACATCAATCTCACACTGTTAGAGAGAAGGTTTGCATGTATGTGGTCGCAACCACTCACTGCTGGCCCCACAATGATATCTCAACCTGTAATGCCTGGCCTAGCATCAGATAACTAGCCAACTTGTAGTAATAAATACCGCTACAGGAATCCTATGGACTAGGACCATCACAAGGCTCCTATCCATCATCCACGCACGTGCGCAAATAACATCCAACATCTAACACGAGCCCGGGTCCATCCTCGGGTCCCTCCATGCTTCTAATGTAAATTCTTAAAAATCATGTCATTCGTTCAATATATATTCAAAAACACACATTCATCATGATGCATGAAGAATCACACAATGCCCGATTTATGACCAAGCATTCCAAGGGTTATACATATTTAACAAATTAAATCACCAATAACATTGTCATTGACAATAATACAATGACATAATGGTAAGCCTTCAAGGATTGTTTCCCCTCGAAAAGAATCAAGACGGAAACCAAAACTTACCATTCAAGCAAATCGGTGGCTTGAAAGTGTTTCAAAATAAAAAGGGTAAGAAATCCCTACCTCAAAGTAAACATGCAATCCTCACCAAGAAAGCAATGTACACTCCACGCTGATTCACTAACCTATTCATCAAAATAAGCTCCATTAAGTTTCCATATTCACGAATCCATTCAAGTCCCACATTCCATATTCACGAATCCATTCATCTTTGTACCCCCTGGATGCATAGCAAATCTCAAATGATACGCCTCTCTCAAAATCTCCTCACGTAACTCCTCATCCTCGGGAACTATCAATCTACCTGCAAATCGTACTCCTCCATCCGTGCTTCTAGTCTAACCACTCTCCTTCTCAAAAGTGTTAAATGTAGCATCCTCAATTTGAGCATCTATTACTCTCTGTATCAATACAAGATAAGTAACAATGCTTCCCAAGTACATCTGGCTACCCTGCTTCCATAGCTCCAACCCAAAACTGTCAACTGTCTCCAACATCTCCCACTCTCGCACTGCAATCCTCGTAACTCGATTTTTCCTACTCAAGGCATCCACAACTACATTCGCCTTCCCTAGACGGTAATGCAATAAGAAATCATAGTCCTCCAAGTACTCCATCCACCTCCGTTGCCTTTGATTCAACTCCTTCTACGTGAAGAGATACTTGAGGCTCTTGTGACCTAAGAACACCTCAAATCTCTCTCTATACAAGTAATATCTCCATTACTTCAATGCAAATACTACCACTGCCAATTCAAGGTCGTGCACTGGGTAACTACACTAATGTGTCTTCAACAACCGCGAACCATACTCTACAACTCTTCCATGCTGCATCAATACACATCCTAGTCCAACTCTGGATGCATCACAATACACCTGATATCCCACATCTCTCTCCAGAACAATCAACATCGATGAAGATGTGAGTTTTCGTTTCAACTCCTGAAAAGCCACCTCACACTCCTCTGACCACACAAACGGAACTCCTTTTCACGTAAGGTGAGTTAAAGATGAAGCCAAATGTGAGAAATCCTGAATAAATCTCTTATATTAACCAGCTAGTCCCAAGAAACTTCGTATTTTCATCACATTCTTAGGCCGCTCCCACTTCAATACGCCTCCATTTTCGATGCATCAACCGCCACTCCCTCCTGAGTAATTACATGGCCTAAGAACTTCACCTCTATCACCCAGAATTCACACTTGCTCTGTTTTGCATACAACCATTGCTCCTTCAGAGTCTGCAACGCTATTCTTAAATGTTGCTCATTCTCCTCTATGGTAGGCGAATAAATCAAAATGTCATCTATGAATACAATCACAAAACGATCCAGAAATGGGTGAAGAGCCCGCTACAACATTCTCGGCGCATTAGTGAGCTCAAATGGTATCACCAAGAATTCATAGTGTCCATATCGTGTTCTAAACGCTATTTTCGAAATATCCTCCTCCCAAATCCTCAACTGATGGTAGCTAGATCGTAAATCAATCTTCGAAAAATGTCGTGCTCATCTCAACTGATAAAAAAAGTCATTGATTCTCGACAACAGATACTTATTCTTCACGGTCACCCGATTCAACTGTCGATAATCAATGCACATACGCAACGTGTCATCTTTCTTATTCACAAATAACATCGGTGCTCCCCACGGCAAAACACTCAGTCTGATAAATTTCTTCTTCTCCAAATCCTCCAACTGTCCCTTCAACTCGCTCAACTCTGCTGGAGCCATCTGATATGGAGCAATCGAAATTGGCTGCTTATATGGGTGTCGGGGCAATCACCTCCCTCAACTCCACGTCGATTCACTAACCTATTCATTAAAATAGGCTCCATTAAGTTTCCATATTCACCAATCCATTCAAGTCCCACATTCCATACTCCACAATCTAACCCATTTCTTAGATATTCAATTCTACCTTAATTTTTCAAGGTTAAACAATTAAAATCCTGTCACAATATTATTTTCATCCCAACCCAACTTTACTTAGAGCAATTTGAATCAAGAAATCTTACCTTGTAACTTGTTAGTTTCACCAAATCAAGAAAACAAAGTCTCATCTTGAATTGGTTCAAGAACCACACTTGAACCTAGTAATATAGGGAGATTAGAACCTAATTTTGAGTTATTGAACAAAGAAAACTCTCAAAGAATCAAAATCTCCAGAACCCACAAACCCTAGGTTCAAAAATTACCTTAATCCTTCTCTTTTTCTTGTAGAAAATTAAAGTGTGGGTGTAGTTTCAACTTTGGAGCACTCTTGTGTTGTTTTGCCTTTTCGTAAAACATGAGAATCTGGTGCTATTGCACCCTTTTCTAATTTTTTTTAACAAATCTTTTTTTTAACAACTAAATCCCTCTTATTTTTTCATCTTTTTAATTCTTTTATTTTTTATTTTTCTACTTTGACCCCAAAATTGTTTCAAGTTTCCTTTTTAAGCCCTTATGACATTTTAATTTCATCCCACACCTTTTATTCTTTTCATAACTAAGTCTCATTAATTTATTTATTTTTTTTATTATTCTATATTTTTCCTTCCTTTTCATTAGGACGGGGTATTACATTTTTCGTGCCTATTAGCTTGATGGAGGTTTTCTTCCTTCTGTACGTGCTACCGCAATCGTATTGCAACAATAAAGATGAGCTCGATGAGCTTCTTGTAACGATGATGAATCTCAAATTACATCCTGTTTCTTGAACCCAATCAGTCAACAATTGATGTGAATCAAACACCCGAAAATAATTTATACATGTTATAAATTAAAACAGGTTTGCTAAAGATGTTCAAAATAGAAGACATATTATTTCCCTGATTGTTATATCGTCTCGGTTAAAAATGCATTTGTAACGTCAACTTCAATTTTCTCTTCACAATCATCGGCAAGTTCTTCTTCTTTTTTCATTTTGTTTTTGATAGTATAATCCTGTCGACAATAAATTTCACTTGAGTTTCTGTAATTAATCAAAATATTTTGTGAAACAAATAACAATGTCTTCAGTATCTATATTTACCTTATCACTAGAACTACTACTTGATAATCGTAGATCTTCGGCCCAAGCTCTCATTTCTTCCAAATGGTCTATATCCGCAAGAATAAAAATTGAGTCCAGAGGTCGGTTGAGTGTAGGGAAGATGTTACCACTCTACAACACTCATTTAAAAATGGTTACCAAACTTAATCAAAGGCTAACTGAATATTTTTTTAGTTATCCTTTAAACCAATTTAATCAAATGGAAGATATTTTTATCCTTTAAACCAATTTTATCAAAGGGAAGATTTTTTTGCCCAAAATTAACAAGTATGGCCCATTTAATCATTCCCACTTTATAAAGAAAACCCATTTAATCTTTTTTTATTTTTTTAAAAAAAAATGCTTGGCTAAAGCAAAACACTTACCAGGACCATCTTGTCCACGAGGGAAGCAGAAATACATGGATACCAGAAAGAACATCTCAGTATTTGTAACCTTGTCCAGTCCCACAGCATAATTATCTACATCAGAGCCCCCAAATAATGCATAGAGCTTTTGAAGCACCCTCTTCCTCATCTTTTGTTGAATTTCATAATCAAGCCTGAGACTGAGAGTTCTCATGGAAGGTGATTGCTCTCCTTCCTTGGACTCCCTACGAGACCAATCTCCCCATCACAGGACCCAATCCCCACTCTTGGACCGTGAAATCTGCCAAAAAATTGTTAGGAAAGTTAACCAAAAAAAAGCAACTAGACTACAGGCCCCACAATCCCGTGGCATGTGCATGTGATGGATGTAGTGATCACATGGAGGTTTCAGATACACCACAATGGTTTCAATCTTTCTTTAAGTCCAAAAATCAATGAAGCACAGATATTACAGCATAAAAATCAACACAGTGGGGTCAAATCAATATTTGTGTGTATTTAGTAAAAAATAATGTGTATTTAGATGTACCCTTACACGAGGCCTGTATGTGTAAAGGATGTTCAGAACTGTCCAGCTTGGTTGACCTCACTCGACAATGATACATCAATATGCCAAACAAGTCTTTTTTTTTAAAAAAAAAAATGGAGTATTATACTGATTAGTTTTTACAAGTGTCTTTTTTCTTATATGTAGTTTAAGCTCCTAAGAGCATTCGTATTGGTATCTCTTAATTGATTCTCTATTTTATCTAAGGGTGTGAATCGGTCGGTTTGGTCGATTATTTTACATTGGAACACCCGGACCGAAATTTCGGTTTTTTAGATATAGAAAACCGAAAAACCGATAACCAACGGTTACGTTAATCTTGACATGAAAACCGCCCAACGATTTTCGGTTATTATGGTCGGTTTTTCGGATTTTGGGTCAAACATTTTGGGCTTGATACACTAATATAGCATCCTAGCGAAATATGTGAAAAAATTAAATAGCCATTTGGCCCATGTCCATAAGGCATAAATAGTGCCACCTAATACATCCAATATCCATAATACAAAGAAGCAAAGAAAGATTGAAATTATCATAATAATATATTTAAGTATTTAAGTCATTAGTGATAAACCCCTTTCAACTTAGACCTAGCAAGAATGGAAGAAATAACACAAAGAAGAGAATACAAAGAACACAGAGAGAAGAAGAGTCTTCTTTTCATTCAACATATCAAATCTGCCTCCTGAGAGGCTACAAAAGTACTATTTATAAGACTAAACATTCTACTTATGAAATCTAGCCAGACACGTGGCTACTTAATGGCCATTTAGAGATAACAACTCTACAAACTCATAGTACCTAATTAATAGGTTCCTATCAATTAGTAATAAGAAATTATTAAGAATAAAATATTATAAATTTATATGTAAAACTTAAAACAACAACTTTAACTTACTTAACTATATTTTATATATATATATATATATATATATATTTAATATTTATAAATATATAATTTCGATCGGTTCGGTCGGTTTGTCTTGATAAACAAAAAGTCAACCAAATTTTTGGTTTTTTTAACTTAACATAACCGATCTGTTCGATTTTCACTTACATGTATTATATGAACCGCCCAATCGGTTGGTTCGGTTTTTTGGTTAATTTTCACAACCCTAATTTTATCTATAAAAGACCACTTTTTGACAATTTATAAATTCTTTATTCAACAACCACTGCATCAGTATCTCTATTCTAAATCTCTACAACTTTAAAATATTAGTTTGTTCTTATTTTATTATTCCTTATGATAATTTCAAGTAACAATTAAAATATTAATGAAATATATTATAGTTTTTTAAATTTTAGACAAAATAATTAATATTAATAAAAATAAAAATATAATAATAAAAGATAATTCATAATAAATTAAAAATATTTATTAATTTATAATTAACTAAAAAAAATATTCTAACGATTATATTGGAAAAGCAGATATTCTCAACGGCTATATTTGAAAAGTAAATAATCCTAACGACTATATTTCTAAATTTATAAATAGAGGCAACTTCGTTTTGTTTCTTAGAACAATTGATTCCTTCATTATTGCTCTCAAATTTCAACTTTGTTGCGTTTGCTATCATCGATCATGGCTTTATTGAGGGTCACGATCGACTTTTTCATGATTATTTTGTTGAGAATCTGTTTATCCTTATGACAGATTCATAAGAAGATTTTGAATGGGACGTGATCTATTTCTTCGCATCCAGTCTGCAGTAGAGGCTCATGAACCTTATTTTCAGCAAAAAATGGATGCGCCTGGAAAGTTGGGATTATCTTCACTTCAGAAGATTACAGCTACATTACGAATGCTTGTATACGATGTCTCTGCTAACCTTTTGGATGAGTATGTGCGAATCAGAGAGAGCACGGCGGTATTGTCTATGAAGAAATTTATGAAAACTGTGATATTTGTTTCTAAAAACGAATACTTGTTATCCCCAAATAGCGATGATGTTGCGAGATTGTTGGCTATCGTGAAAGTCGAGGCTTCTCCAGAATGTTAGGAAATATCGATTGCATGAATTGAAAGTGGAAGAACTGTTCAACCACTTGGAAGGGGTAGTTCACTGGCCATATTCAAGGACCAAAACTTATATTAGAAGCCGTCACATCGTATAACCTATGGATTTGGCATGCATTCTTCAAATTGTTGGGTTCTCATAATGACATCAATGTATTGGATCATTCGTTTGTATTTTCAAATCTAACTCAAGGACATTTCAAAAGGCTAGACATTTCAAAAGGATGCAAGAATCTTGCCGAAAGGATGTTGAGCGTGCTTTCGGTGTTCTTCAAGCAAGGTTTGTAATAGTAGCAGGCCAGCTCAATACTTAAAGCGTTCAACACTTCATGATATAATGTTGGTGTGCATAATATTGCATAATATGATTGTTGAAGATGAACGACATTTACACGTTCAACCTGACATTATAGACATATATGATAAAGCTGAAGATAGTCCTCCTACGCTAGTACTGGAACACTTAAGAACTTGTGAGTTTTGAGATTTTGTTAACCAGTACATTTGCATCCAGGACAGATACATACCCAATTTCAAACTATAAATTTAATAATTTTTTATTATTATGTTATTAATTTAATAATTTTATTATTTTAACAATTGCATAAATTTTTAATATTTTAATAAAGATTAAATATTATATTTGAAAGTTTTAATGGATAAAATCAAATATTTTAAAGATATTATTTCAACCCACCTCTTTGCAAGTTTCGCCAAACTGAATATAATATTAATATTTCTTGTTTCAGATCAACTAAAATGTCGCTAGAGTTGTTGAGTCATTAACGATTGTCAGTATTATACGTATTCGTAACAGACACCAATGCAGGTGTATTTTGAAAAGAATCTGTACGAGTCAAGCTGTAGTATATGGACAGATGAGGTTTTACGGAAACCAATGGGAATGCTCTAACCTCTATAATTTTTTTAAAAAAAATTTCACACTTATAATTCAAAGTTCTTATAACTATAACTTTTATCAACTTTTGTGCATTATTATTTTTGTTCATTTAAGTCAGCGCTTAATTAAAAACTTTGAAAAAAATAAAATTAACTTGGGAACTTGATATTTCTTTCAATCAAAAACAATAAAAATTAAATTATATGGTATAATAATCCCGTGCATTGCATGGTCACACCTAGTAATAACAACAATAACAATGGGGAAATTTTATCTACACACCATAAAAATATTATCTTTACACCATTTTTTGAACATGATAAGTTTACATTAAAAAATTATAAGTCTACACACAAAATTATAGTGAAAAGACCAAATTACCCATATTTTATACAATATTAGAAATATTAGTGTTCAATTTACATATTCAACCCACAATTCAATCTCTCCTCCCTTACTGATTTCATCACATCTAGACATTTGTTCCTACCGATTTTACCGATTTTACACAACAGATTGTGTGTTAAAATGTGTGTGTAAGGGTCTATTATTGTTCTTCATGTGCTGATTGTGTGTTAAAATATTCAAAATTATATCAACAAACCAGGTCTGATTTTGTTTAAAAAAAAAAAAAAGGGAACGGTCGTGCTGTTTTTGTGCAAAATAATCGGTAGGATATGCCGATTCGAAGTTCAGAAACCGGCACCCTCGTGAGTGGAGGATCATAACTAGTTGTGACCCCAAAAATACAAAGATGGAGTTATCATAATGATGGCTCTTGGCCCAACCAGCTTTAATTTTCTTTTCTTTAAAACCTGCCAATAATTGATCTTCATGTCTTTTGATGCTGTCGCTTTGATTCATGACAAACCCAACTCATCTCCAATTCAAAGGCCTTGTCCTTTGCTTCATCGTGCAGCCTATGATCCTGTAAACGACAGCTTATGCCGTTTTGTTGTACAAAAAACGGCTTCATATGTCGTTTCTTGTTCCAAAAAATGGTAAGCTATGTCGTCTATCAGACAAAAAAATGATGGATATTCATGGATCGTATAAAAAACTAAACAAACCCTAAAAATTTTATCTCTTCACCATGACCATTCTTTTCATTATTGACAATGTTATTTTCAAGATGTTGAAGCAAATATTCTTTTTTTTTTCTTTGGAAAATTCTAATGTAAACTTAGTACTTTTTAATTCAATATGTAAATATTAAATTATTTTTATTTTTAATTTAAGGGTTAATATGTCATTTTAGACAACGATATTTATGTGAAATACAAAATTTTTAAAAATGGTGTAAACGTAATATTTGAGTAGTGTGCATAACAATGAAATTCAATCTCAATTTGTTTAAGACAGATAATGAACTATTTTTTTCAACTAGCTAGCTGCTGGTGCATCTCTCTGTAAAATCATCATCACGTCATTCTCTTGCAAGTGTAGTCAAAAACAGTTTGCAGCAGACTTTTAGCTGATCTCTCCTCCGGCAGCTTAAGAAGGCGAGCAACTTTGCAGTATCCGGCATGTTGTCTGAGTAGGGATTCTTGATTCACTTCTGGTTCCATTCCCTGCTTGTCAAGTTTTGGCTTTGTTAAAGCCCATTGCATTGCCCATATCGCCAACGGACGCATGTAACATAGAGATCGATACTGGTCGTTGACGGTCCACCCCTCCGGAGTTTGAAATGAGTAACTATTGAAATATTAAGAATCAAGAAATTAAGTTGAATAGCCGTAACAGGGGAAGTTGTCATAGGCAACAAATAATAGAGGTAAATCTGCCGAGACTGAATTTGTAAGATTTACTTGGAAAAACAACAATCCAATTATCAAAACAAGATAATAGAGGAACATTACCCAAGTCCTGCTTCGGACCATACGGCTTCATAGATTCCACTGGCAGTTTGAAATGCCATATCTGTCATACCTTCTTGAATCATTGATGCAGCAACTGCATATGTGACTCCAGACCATATTTCTTTAGACTGCATTGATGACATGTCAACTCTTCCATCAGGTAACATCCCATTTACAGCGCCCCGCTTCCCATCCTTCACCTTCAAGACATTGAACTTATAAACCTTTTCAAGGGCACTTCTTGCTTTGCCTTCGTCAACGATTGGCGAAAGACCACATGCTCGTGCATACCTGCAATAGGATCTACTCGGTCAGTCGTAATCCTTACTACTAACAAAATTATAGACAACATAAGGGACAACTATAGCATTTTGAAAGCATGATGCAGCTAGTCCCAACCCAAAATTTATATGCGAAGAAACTTTTATTGGTAACGCATTTGGATGAAGAGAACGAAGCTAATTTCTGCTTTCAAAAGAAAAAGAAAAGTAATACCAAAATAAAACAAACCAAAAAACTTAATTTCAAGCAGAAACAAATCATACATATACATATACCCATAATCTCAAACTATTTCTACTTTGCAAATATCAGATGAGCTTATGTGAATCTCAACAAACCATTGCCCCGCCAATTGATCAGATTGAATGGACGAACTTGTAGGACTGCCACTGTCGTCATAATTGAAGTACGAACCATTCCATAATTTCTCATACACAACTTTAGCCTTCTGAAACTTCACCCAAAAATAATCTGCAGAACCATTGTCACCTATTTCACGGGCTAAAGCTGAAGCAGCCTGCAAGGCTGCCACCCAAAGCCCTCCGCAATAAGCGCTCACACCAGACACAGACCATGTGTCATATGTCTGATCAGGGAAGCCATCATTCTCAATCATCCCATCTCCATCTTTATCAAACTGATCCATATAAGCCATCGCAACATAAACTGAGGGCCAAACAGCTTGTGCGAATTTCTTGTCACCAGTGGCAACAACGTCTCGGTAAACTTGAAGAACAAATTTTGGATTCAAATCTTTCCACCTATCTGTATTAAATAGGCAATACGCATTCACTTCAAACCACGGATCATTAAGTCCAATATCATGAGGAACAGCCCCAAGAACCTTTCTTGGAGCCCACTGTCCATCATCAAGAAGTGACATCTTACTGGGATCATGCATCATTACTGCTGCTGCAAAATCTCTTTGAATGCTAAGTTGAAGCTTAGGAAATAGCATGATTAGGGAGAAAGATGCATAGAAATGAACATCATATGTGTTCCACATGCGATATTCAACCCCTTCAAGATAAAGGAATTGACCAATGTTTTCTTCTCCTTCTTGAAGCAAATTTGGTCCAAAAGCAGAATTTGATGTAACTGGAGCATGCATCTGCTCAAGTATTGAAGCCATCCTTCCAAGAATATCAACAGGAGTATCATCTTTATGGGATAAACCAACTGTATTCATCAAACCCGATCGTGACTTATCAAGTGAAAACTTCCTTTCATCAATACTTGCTAAACTACAGGTTGGAGGTGACCCATCTGCACAAAACAAAAGTATTCTTCCAATGAACTCATGTTCAATAGTAGAACTTAAGAATAGGCTCTACACTTTACTTACCAGTCCAAACTGTTCCTCCAGAATTAAGGTAATAAAGCTCATTAAAGAGAGTGGTTGGATACCTACACAGAATTTCGCAAGAATTTTAGAACCTGAAAAGAAAGAACAATAGCCAACATATTCAACCTCACCATTCGGGAAGCCTTTTGTCTTCAATAATAGGTCTTTGCCAGGCTTCTATCTGAGCCTCCCAATCACCATGCTCTAAGTTTCGGAAAGAATGAAAACAAAACAAGAATTTTAAAAGAAATCGAGTCTTACGAATAAATTGTATAAACAACTTACTGGCTCTACTAAAAAGAAAGCATACATGAAAGTCAAATTGCTAGTCAGATTAATTATTCTTCATTATCTCACTTAACTATTGGGCACACATTTTACTAGTCAAAATAAATTAACAATATGGGAAAGACATGATGGAAACATACCTAGAATAGCATCATATGCAATATCAGCAGCAGCATTTTCATGAGTACCATAGAAGTTCACGTAACGCCTGTCAGTACAAACTACTCAGAATATAGGAACCTTTTAGTTTAAGAAATTTCCAGATTGACCTTTGTCTCCCACCTGTTGTAAGTTTTCCCACTTAAGAAGTTCACTTCGGGGGAAGTCCATGCCAATGAAAATGTAACAGAACGTGTCGCATCTGATGGAATTGTCATGGATGCGGCAATGCCTGCACCAATAGCTGACCCAGGTTGTGAAGGCACTTGTTTCCCACCAGAATCAAGGTGGTCAAAGGAGCCATGCTATTACAATATAAGTAAAGATACAAAAGTTGTATCAAGAATATTTTGTGTTCAAAGGAAAACTTCTATAAAAATTGGTAATGATATAAATAAGCAATTGCACCGAATATTTCAAGTTTCAACATGGAAAATGTTAAGCAGCAGCTCATTACCAATATATTAACTACCTGTATATGCTACAATCTTTCTCATATATTGACTACACGGAGAATAGAGATTCACAAAAATTGAAACACTTAAATGTGGGTCTAAAATATGTTACTAAGTTACTAACGTAATAGAGAGTTGGACAATATAATTAGACTTGACAATAAGTACCAAAATGGAGTAGTGAGTTTTATTCTCTGTTGATAAAAACTAAAGAAGGTATTATTCTGCAAAACATTTTCTACATAAAAATCAGTTGAAGAAAGTTCCAATGTCAAAAATAATGCATGTGATGGGAAGCAGATAAAATTGACAAAAAGACATTGGAAGCTTTGATCCAGAACAATGGCATCAACTCATAGCTTGATGACCACTAAAACTTTGATAATGCCCACGATCAATGGAACATCAATGATAAAAGAAACAATAATAATAATAAGCATTTGAATATGTGAAATCTAGAGAATTTGTAAGAGTGGAATGTGGCACCAGACTATCCGCTATTGCAAAACATTGCATTAATTTAGAATTATATATGTTGTAAGATATTGACAGAAATTAGTTTAATTGCAAAGAAAATAATTAGGGAAGCACAAACAATTAAGGTATAACATTACAACTGACAGATATTAGTTAATTTTTTGTTCATCAACAAACTAATTCTAATTTACATTTTCTTTCACCATTATAATTTCTCAAAACTGATAAACTATGTTTTGGCCATGAGTATGAACTTTAAGAGGCCCCAACTCCAGAGCCGAAAGAAATAACCAGAAAAATGTATATGAAACAAAAAATTTAGTAACTTTTAATAAGCATTCGTTGAAGCTTAATTTACTTTATGGTAAATCAAAAGGATTACAATGAACAAGGGGCTGGAGTAAAAAGAAATCCAGCAAGGCTCGTTCACTCGAATTATGAACTACAAATAATCATTAATTCATCATCTACTTTCTGTTAAAAACAAAAACATAGGCATAACTCCACCAGAGAATTTAACTCTACTACTTTAAGCACAACTCTCTCCATCTAACACACGGATAAATATGAAGTGATGTGGATTCTTCACAAACAGAAATGAATTTTCTTTTTCAAAAGAAGATGTCAATGGACTTGTAAGAAATGGATAAGTGTACCAACCTCTTTTAGCTCATGCCACATTTCTTTCGCTGTAATACCTGGTGAATTCCCAGATATTACAAAACAAGGGCACTCGGATATATAAACACCTTCAGTCTCCTGTGCTGCAATTGCAAACGTCACTGGAGATAGCCTATTTGCAGTCCTACATAATACAAAGGGGTATCACATACAGGTGAGTAAATGGAACAAAAATAATTCATAGATGTGCAATCAGGCCTTCAGAACACAGCAGAACAACATTAAAAGGAACAAAAAAAAAAAGTGCAGAAGATTATTTCCCATCAATGGGAAGTAAGAAGCTTAACCTGTGATGTAGGAGAACAGTGTGCACACCATCTTTCGCACTGGCAAGTCAATGATTGAGTAGGTTAGTGTATTATAATGATGCTACATCATAGATATGGTAGGCAATCTTCCAGGAAAACAATATATGCCAAAAAAACCATAATCCAAATTAATTTGAGTAATCTCTTAAGAAAATCTAAATCCATGACATAATTCTTACCTTAGTTTCAAATTGGAATGATGACCAGAAAGCTCAGAATCCCCTCCAACTGAATTCTGAAAAAAAAAGAAGATTTTACGTGATTTTTGGTGGCTACTGATTGTCCTATTCTTTTGAAAACCCATTCCCCATGTGAGGATGAACACATAAAGTTAAAATAGAGTAAATATATTCGTATTACAATCATAAGACGGATAAATGCAATGATAGAAAAGTTCACATACCGCCCATGTGAAAAGTAAAGTGACATCTGCAGCAGTCTTCCCAGAATTATAGAGCTGAAGAATATTGTTAGCAATTCTTAGTAACAAAGACAAGCCACATAACATATCCAGAAAACTTCTAAAATACATATTCCTACCGTGAAAGTAAACACTGAGACTGGGAAGCTGCTCTCCTTGTAATTATGTGGGATTACAGGAGAGATTTGACGGCAAACAATTCTAAGTTCAGGATCAGGTTCTCCTGCATTTCAAGAGTAAAAGAAAGAAAGTGCCTCATTTGTAAAATAATATATCTATGATGCTTGATTAATTGAATGTATGCAACATGATCACAAAAATTACCATCATAAACAGTCCATGCCCTTGGGTACAGTGCATGATATGTAGAATTTCCCCCCTTCATATTCCAATCCCAGGATCCAATTCCTGAATTAGCAGTTTCCCTGTGCAAATACATGAAACAATAAATTTATTTCTGGTTTTCTATTGGTTCACAAGTACTTTTCTCAGGTTTCTTTCTTCTTGTTTAGGTCAAAGATAAATTACGGTAATGCTGCTGAGAAATTATGTACAACTTTCCTAAAATAATGACATATTAACTGGGTAATCACTTACTTTAGCAATTCTGAGCTCCTTGGGCACAGAACACTAGAATATTTTTCACCATTTGAGCGTGAAACAAAAATCTGCATGGAGTTTCGGACATCAAAGAAAAAGGAAAGAAACCAAAGTAACATTAGGAAAAATCAATAAGCAACTATAATGATAGCAAGTTAGTAAAAGTATTCCAATACAACATCGAACTTCCAAAAATTACTTTCTCCATTCAACACTTTACAGTAACAAAACAATCTCTCAACAAATATTGTCAATGTCTGAGGAATTAGAAACATTGAGAACAATAAAATTGCTGGACAGTAACTTTGAAACCTCGAGCAACTGTCAATACCATTAAGTCATTAACAAAGATGTTAGACATACCGTTGGTATTACTCTCACTTAATAGAAAGGGATGATGAGACCATGATTTTCAAGGACCACAAGATTGTTAATTAACATTAGAAACAACTCTACATTAAACTCTATGAAGCCTTATGCTGCCCACTACATGCAGAAGCAATCCCTTTCCGTGTGGAGTCATAAAGATCCATTGACAGCTACTTAGACAAAGGTTGGCTACACTAAAATGGCATTCAAAATAATGTACCCCATACTAACAAATATGGTACCAGTGCTTTCAGCCTCTCACAGTCATGGCACATGTATATCAGACAGAATGCCAATCACTGTCAATAGAAAAATACCCACATGAACCACGGAGCAATAGCTCAATTAGTTATATCTCTCAGCTCAAGGCAGATGATACTAAGGTCGGGAGTTCAAACTAGCTGAGTATTTCCTTGGGGTTTTCCTAATTCCGTGGGCCCGCCCACTTCCGGGGAGGGGTTAGGAGCCCCATTTCTCCCACATGGATTTCGGCCCAGTCTTACCTGTCGTTAGTGTGCTGCAAGATGTTCTTGCAGGCCCACTCAGCTGTCCGAAGGGCACGTTGGGCTGGGTAGTTCTTCGGTCAGAAAAAAAAGACCCACATGACTATTAACTTAACATTGTACTGCAACAATTCGCAACAATTCGATCACTTGCTTATTTCTCGTTTTAATTTTCTTATGAAATGCAAACAATTCTTCAGCAAATAGCATCACAAAATTTTAATCATCCTTATGTTCTTCTGCATAACTTCTTCCACTTCTTGATTATGACCTCTGGCATGACGTTAACGTAGCAAAAACTATAAAACCGTAACCACCATCTACCTCAACTTGAGAAAGTAAAAAAGAAAAAAAAAATACCAAGTAGGTTTTTCGATGAACATAAAACAAGTAGAGTTAACATGTTCGGTTTTTTTATTTTTATATTAATTGTAGGGAAAGCATGTACCAAGCTGAGGACTTCAATGATATATTATGAACCAGATGACAGTTGGAAGAGAGGAAAATAATGATGCTTAAAATGGAATGAAAAGGCAATTGCATGGTCTCAAAAATTTACATAGTGTGACGAGAAAAAAATAACTGATTACTTTATTCAACACAGTCACAAGTTATTAAAACATGCAGGGATATGTCTTATGCATAAGATGTCTAACTGATGCCAATTTATGATAGCACCTAACATAGCAACAGTAGTTCAGCCACATATTTTCTTTTCCTTTTCTCGGACAACTTGGATCAAACTTACAGAAAATTGATTTGCTAAGACGGGTTTCTCTTCACATCTTCCAGGAAAAAGTTGCCAGCGCTGAAATTCACCTTTATAACTTCTACCAATGCTTCCTGAGCTGGAAGTGTGAGGAAATTATTTACGAGTAAAGTAACTCAGAATGACGAATCCTATACAAGCACTATAACAAGACAAAAAGGCATAGATTAAGCTATATCTGGAAAATTCTAAGAAGCTATGTGCAATCCACATGTATCCAAGACAACTTGATCACCTTAATATATAGGCTAAGTGATCTATAGTATTCTTTTACTATGAATGCACACACATATTATCCGTAATTAAATTTATCCTTCCCTTCATTGACAAAGTGTAATGATAACTAGTATACATACAATACAATCTGCCAATCTGGTAGACTTTATTTCATGGTTCCAAAATAACCATGTGATAAGTAAAAACATATTTGATTTGCAATGGATAAATAAAGCAGTGAAAATTTTGACAAGTGAGAGAAATGAAACCTACCCAATACCTCCTAGGGGAATGCCATGTGAAGATGTTACAAAGTGCTTGGCAAATGGATCAATAAAAGTATCCTTCAATGAAAACAGAAAGTGGACCCATAATGAAAATTTTAAGAAGCTGGACTCGTTGCATAACTAGTACATTATGAGAAGTTACGATTTGAGATTAAAAAAAATTACCTTCCCTTTTGCTGATTCTTCCCTATGTAAACGCCATAGCCGAATACCTATTGGGGCCTATGGAACATAAAGAGACTATTTTATGAACATCAATAACAAGAGAAGCACAAAGATTTGTCATCCAAGAAACCTAGTGGATGCATCAAGCCTTCCTTCTTATGCTTTGTTTACTTCACAACAAGCAAAGCTATCATATTGCCCAATCACATTACATACTAGGGCATGGGTTGCATAAAACTATAAAAGATAAAAAATTTCTTTAGTTAAGACCTTCACTGAAGGGCACTTGGCCACTCAGCTTAAGTTATTCATACCAGTCATATTAAGCTAAAGTAAGGCACATAAATGCATTTCTTTGATTTTATCCACTTAAGGTACGTTGCTAAATCTAACTGTAACAACAAAACAAAAAAATTAAGAAAAAAAAACACAACTTTGAGTCATAAAATGGTGCAGATTATCCTTACGGGAGCTGGAAGTTTGGAGCTGTTAAGAAGTCAAGAAATGAATCTAAGATCTATAATCAAGAAAGATTGATTGTAAGATTTGTAATGGTAGATCAATGAACAAAGATGGACGAAGTGCATTGGCTTAGCTGTTATGGTTGCTAAAGAAATATTCGTAGCTTGAAGCACATAAGTAAAGGCGGTAACACAGGACAAAGAAAGTTATATATCTCTAACAATCCAGCTTCCTACCTTTGTTTCCTCTAAGTCTTTTTTCTTTTTCTTTTTCTTTTTTTGCACACATTCCACTTATTCAATCTGGATAAGTTTATTATCTTGTTTCGAATCAGAAAAAAAAAAAAAAAAAAAAAAAGTTATGTCAATTACAGCACATCGCAACCTCTATAAGTTCTGATTTTCCAGTCTGAGCAACTACTTTGTGAGAAAATCAAATTTCTTTGTACATGATGGTAATCTCAACTATATAGAGAATCCATTACTTGTGTGATCAAGACATGCCAACCCACCAGATGTATTGTGTCTCGCAGACTTAAAGAGAACTGCAAAGGGGACATATTCTCGTTGTTTATCTTCCGTTTCCATGCCAGAAGCGCAGGTTTTCCGGGGTCAACCTTAATTCAGAGATATAAAAGTGGTTAGATACAGCATAAGCATTTCTAGTTTCATGTAGAAAATAACAGCGAATTTCATTCATACATTGACAAGCAATCCATGATTTCAATTTCAGAATATCATAAGCAATAAGATGCTAACTACATTATGGCATTATGCTAAAGCATGCACATGCTTGGTACGCACATGCACACAATTTGCACAAAATGCCAAACACTTGCATGCATGCAGAGATAGAGTTCCCATAACATTAAAAAAAAGAGGATAAAACTCTGACGAGTTGATTTACCAAAGTGAAAAAAAATTATGCAACCAATGAGCAATAACTCCACTTTTGCCACAATTATAAAGACAGTCTCAACCTCCATAGTGAAGGAAAATCAGCAATTAAGAGTAAAAAGAAACAAAGCCATCTTAATAACTGCTTCAACCTTAAGGGCAAGCAAAACCCAGTGAAAGCTATCTTTCCATCTGATTTTGTTGTCTAGCTTCTTCCTATTCACCACAGCAAATAAAAATATCCCAGAAGCAACAATTAAAATAAATATTTGTTGATACTCTCCTCCCTAAAACAAGCACTTATATCTCACTCATACTTGCATCATGAATTTTGCTTACATTGGAGCAGGTGACTCATGTGATCAGTTACACTAGACCCTAGCTCATAAAAAAGGATTCAGCTGGGCAGGCCAGTAGGCATTGTGTATACCGCAAATTTATTGGGTGGATGTTTTATTACAAAATGAATATGAGTTCTTGTATCTAAATGCAACTAAAAGCTTTTTTTCTTTCAAACAACTCCTATGCACAAGGCTCTGCAATTACAAGGTTGGGAGGGCAAAATGTATGCAGCCTTACCCCTGCTTGGCAGATATTTTATCCAAAATTCAAACCTTTGACTCCTACATCAAAAAGAAAAATAAACCAGACATGAAAAAAAAAATCTTAACATGTCTTGTCTTTGATATTTGTACAAACAGCACCAGGCGTCATAATTATTTATTGAAGAAGAGTGTGAATAATAATTAGCCATCATGTGCAGAAAACCGATAAAGAACAAGATATTCACTTAATGTCTATGCCGAACACATGATATAGCATCCAAGCAGATTAGATTAAGTGCACAAAGAGCAATTAAGCCACGGGATGATTATCAAATGAAAGTCACACATTTTCAGGAGTATCAGAAACAATTTAAAGGAGACAAACGGTCAACTGTTCCAGGTCTACCCAAACTTATAGTGCACCTTGTCATTTGAAGGAGTAGAAAGTTCTCTATCTTCCTCACCGAAGCCATTCTCTGATATCTTTTCGTACATCTTTCCTGGATAAAAAAGCTAAGGAGAGAATCAGCCTAACAAGATAGGAAAAATCTGAATCATAATAGCATTTACTTGACCAATAGGTTTTCACAAAAGGATTCAATTTTGTAAATCTATAAGCTGACACTCCAAGTTCTCATTCCATTTTAGATGCTTGGCAACCAACCAAAGAATTACATACAAATGAAGAATCACAAACATTCAAAGCCATAAACAATTACTCGATTAACTTTCTCCCAGTTTAGATAAGCTATACCTAAGGCATGATTCTTGAATACTAATAACTTCAATCACATACTTCCATGGCAAAACATACAAAAGGGTAAAATCCAAATCCTGATTGACAAATTTTGTAAATCTATAAGAAAGGAATTCGCCTTTAATTGTCAAAACCCCACCACAGCTTAACCATTGTACATAAAGAATGTGTACTCCAAATCAAACCCAGTTTTTATTCTACATAAGGAGCCTCAAATTGATCCCACAAACGCAAACTCGTCACAGCTCGGAAAATAAAACATACAAACGAAGAAACAGACAAACAAATACATGCATAACACGTGCATACATCAAGATTAAGATCACATTCATTCATCAACCATATACCTGAAGAAATCCATAAGAAGAGAACAGAAAAAGGACTTATGGGCATTCACAAATTCCACCATCAAAATTGAAGAAATTAATTCATAAATTGAATCGATTAAACAGTCCGGGCAATACTGTACTAAGATGTAATCAATCAATGAAAAGTACGAACCTAGCTTCTTGTGGATCTTCAGGACTGAAACAGATAATGGGTAACGCAAGGACAGACACCAAATATATAAGACTGATCTTCAGAACTGGACAGAGAGAGGATCTCCGTACAAAACCGAAGTTTGAATCATCCAATTTCTTCAACAACAAGACTGATTGCGCTTTGAATATTACTGGCTTATTCAACGGACGTGGGTCCCACTTGATCTTTCTTTTTGCAAGAAATTCCTCATTTTATTTTATTTTGTACTCGCAACGGCCGTCATTGACAATTCCTCTTTTTTGGTCTTTTTTGATCTCTCTTTGTACCAAATATGGCATGTGAGCCAATACTACTAGATAGCCCAACTTTAAACATACCAACTCATCCCAAGTTTATGTGTGGCAATATTGACTTGGCATGTGACAAGACAAATTTGATATATGGTTTTTCTGAGACAAAGAAAATGATGTGTCCCTAAACTTTCATAATCTAAATGGTTGTCCAACTCAATATGTCATTTAGATTAATTACAAAAATTAAATTAACAATACATGCTTTTCTCGCTTCTCTCTCATCAGAATTTTTCTTTTCCCCTTCTCTCTCATAATTTTCTTTTTGTCATTTTCACATCTCTATTTCTTCTCTCTATTTCTTTTTTCAGCTGCAACATCGTGAGCAAAAATGGAGAAGGAGGGGGAGAGGAAGTGGCGAAGGAGGAGAAGGTGATGGGGTGGTTGTTGATGTTTGGTGACATCGTTGAAGGATGCTAGGGTTGGGTTGACTTAAAGTGGGTGGAGGGATGTTTAGCTAATTTTGAGATGGATGGATTAGCCATCATCGATTGTTAGGTATGTCTGGGGGTGGTGCAAGGGACAAGACTAACAAACACCTTGGGTTATGACCATTGATTTGCTGCACATGAAAAACCACTCCTATCATCACTCGATTAGTCACGTTGTTTGCAACTAGACAATGTAAAAGGTAATCTCCTATTGGGATACTTTGGCTCAAATCGATACAGTTCCTTATTACGCTATCCTAATGCATAGTGTAACTAATTATATTGACAGTGTAATAAGTCATTGCAAGGTTTGATTGTGTTGTCCAAAATGAAGAATGAAAAATGATTATTAATCACGCCGTTTGCAACTAGACAATATAATAAGACAATATTCTATTGGGATGCTTTGGCTCAAACGGATACAGTTCCTTATTATGCTGTCCTAATGGACAATGTAACTAATTATATTAACAGTGTAATTAATTAAGTTTGATGTGTAAAATATGAAGTCAGAGCATAAAACCCCATAAAAAATTTATCTAAAATTAATTTCAATCCATACCAGTGGGTTTACAATGACATTATTACAATATACCTGAAAACCCAGACGAAGATCTAAAAGACCCATGAAAACCTAGACTGAAATCTCAAATACCCATGAAAACTCAAACAAAATCTAAATTGAAATCTCAAATACCCATCAAAGTCGGGTCATCAATGGGTCTCCATTGGTTAATGATCATTTCGGTTGACGAAGGGCTGGGCTAGGTTCTCCTCAACTAGAGGAGTCAATCGGTAGTATCGGGTTGCCAAATCGACATCGAAATCAGCAGGATCAGTGCTTTTTGTCCTACGGTTACAAGCGGATTCATGATGGATTTCCAACAAAACTAGTGACTAGTGACGGCAAGTGGTGGCTGGGTTGGCTCCTGGTGGCCGGATGCTTCTTTAGGCAGTAGTGGGGCTCAGATTGGTGGCTAGACGGTGGAGATCTGTCATTGGCCATGAGAGAGAGAAGATAGGGAGAGAGAGAGAGAGATAAGAGTGGTTTTAGGGGCAAGTGGTGACTGATTTTTGTATTTTTTGAAAAAAAATGAATTTGAAATTGCTTTGTTGGCATGTTTATGTGGCATGACACATAGTTATGTAAGTTTAGGGACATGTAGTACTACTGTTGAGACAAAGATACTCCCATTCTTTAAAACTATAGGTTCAATTCGCATGATGATATCACCGTTTTTTAACTTTTATTTTTCTTAAATGAAATTTCAAAATGTTTTTAACTCTCAAAATACAAGTTCGATTTAGAAAAAAAAAATTATGTATTCGTAATTAGCGTATAAAATTCTTCCTAATAAGATTTACTGTCGATAGTTTTTACATGGTCGTTCTTAATTCCATTTTTTTAAAACAATAGAATTTCAAAAAAAAATGGATCTGAACTGTGGTTTTAAAAAATAATAGATTCTAAATTGTGCTTTCAAAAAATAATGAATTCTATCTTGCGCTTTCAAAAAAAATGAAATATGGACTACAAACAATAGATTCTGGATTGTGCTTTCAAAAACAATGGATTCTGCATTAAAAACAATGGATTCAAAATTATGCTTTCAAAAAAATAATGGATTCTGTAATGAAATAATGAAATTGAGGTGTCAACTCTGAATCATAGTGTTTTATGCATTCATGAACAAATTTCATTATTTTTTTAAAATAGTAGAATAACATTATAGACTATGAAACTGGCCTTTTTGAGTTTCAATTTCATTGAAATAAGATACTTGAACATATTTGTAGCTGGTTAAAACAATGGAATTGAGGTTTAAACTCTAAGCCAAAGTGTTTTATGCACTCATGAAGAAATTCCATTGTTTTTGAAAATAATGGAATAACGATATAGATTATGAGATTGACCCTTTTGAGGTCCAATTTCATTGAAATTGAATATTATAACATATTTGTAGTCGGTTAAAAGAATGTAATTGAGGTTTCATTTCTGAACTTGAGTGTTTTATGCACTCATGGTGAAATTTCATTATTTTTAGAAAACAATGGAATAATGGTATAAACTATGAAATTGACTATTTTAAAATCTATTTTTACAATAATGAATAATAATCACTCATAATTAAAAAAATTAAATTATTATATACATCCAAAATATGAAAGGTATTTACCCAGAATGGTGCCAGTTGCCACCATTATTTTAAAATAAAATACAATAAAATAAAATAAAAAATATATCGGGTTAACGGTGTTGGGATTATGTCCTAAAAACTTACCATGTATGACAGTTCTGAGGTTTATTGATAAATATTTAATATTGCATTATGTGTATTAGATTTCTTTTCATTTATGTATGAATGGTCTATCAACGCCTAGGGATGTTATTTATAGTAATCTTGAATACTCAGATACACTTTATGTGTGAGTATAGATAGACACAAGATTCACTATTACATTTAAAATAAATTAGTCACAACCAGATTAACAAAGCTAGGGACTTTGTTGATATAGGTTGTAGTGCATGGACATCTCCAAATAGGGGAGTGTTTTGTCTTGATCACTCGAGAGGAGTCTCGGATTGGTGCACTAGGTATGTAAGGAAACATACATTGACGGACTTACATAGGAAAGAACAACCAGAAAAGTACTATCAATGAATTGTTCATCCTATAGCTGTGAGAGTACGATATCTCTTAAGCTTGAGTAGGTCAATACTTTCATACTTATAGTGTGTGCATTTTGATTCATCAATGAGTGAGACACACACTATTGTCAATATACTCGATGAATTGGATGTATGCCACTAGGGTGTGGGAACATACCTACAACATAGTCATTCATGTACTTTCGGGATACGGAAGTGTAAGCACCCACCTGAGAGGTTCAAATTAATCTACCCAGAAACTCTGTAGAGTGATCCTTATGGATCAAGCGTTAGCATTTGGATTGATCGACGGGTCAATCTAATACGCTTAGTGGATAGATATAATGGAACTGAGAGCTCAGGGGAAATATGGATGATGATGTCTAAAACAGGTCTGCCCTATCAGACAAATCAGCCAAGTCAGGCTGAGCTGGAATAACTAATTTCTCCTTCGCTGGTACGTGATCTCTTCCTTCCTTCCTGCACAAGAAGCGAACGTAAGCTTCGGTAGGGCCCCGAGGGTGTACTCGGGGGGACCTCTCCGACGCTCAAGTCAGTACAGTACTAAACTTGGGAGGATGGCTCGTTGCTTCGAGCGTTGCCTCTTGCTCAGTAAGTATTTTAGAGTGCAGGAGTTAGATTTCTTACCTGAGGGCAGAGGTTCCCCTTTTATATGAGTTTGAAGTGTTTGAGTTGTAGTAGGAGTCAGACTCTCTCTCATTGGTTTTCTAGAGGGTTTCTCGGATGATAAATTCCATCCGTATCCCTTTCCAAAGGGGAGTAAGACTCTGTCTAGAATTGGCGTCCTATGAGGACTCTTTATCAGTTGGACTTCGTGCATACATGCTTCTGTAGTACGGTTATTGAAGTGTGGTCTTCGGTCTGATAGTGCAGAAGTATACACTTCGGTCGAGTACCGAAGTGTACCCTTCGGTACGTCACCCGTATTGTCCTCACCGGAACTTATTCTGCCACGTGGCCTTCTCCCATTAGTGGGGGTATTTTGGGAATATCAGTTGCCCCCCACACTCGTACCGAGGTATCTTAATGATGAACTGAGTACGAGTGTAATAATGTTTGTTCGACGGTTCATCTTTGCGGACAAGATCGAAGGATGCAGAGCGTCTCAACCTACGCACCGTTAGATCAGATCTTCCTCCGATATAAATAGGTGGCCTGCAGTTCTCTTCGATTTTTATTCGCCTCATTTTTACTATTTAGAGCGTTTAATCTGACTGACCGACCGAAGCCTTCCTTTGCAAAACCGAACATACTTCAATCTCTACTTCTCTCAGTTTCCATACCATAAGGTCAGTCTTTACTTCCTTCTATTGCTTTTGTTTTTATTATGTCTCTAAGTTCCTCCACTTCATCTTCCTCTTCGGGGGACGCGTCCTCTTCCTCTACTTCGAGTGAACGGACTGCGTCTGACTCTGAAGTGAATATCATCGATTCTCCTACCCCCGGCCTTAACGAGGCTTCAGTCCTTCAGTTCTCTTATCCCGAAAATCCTACGCCCGGCCTTAACGAGGCTTCAGTACTTCGGTCAGATTATCCCGAAGTTGCTGATCGAAGTGAGCTTCCCCCAAATCAACAAGCGGGGGGAGACGAGGTCGATTCCGAACCGACATGTTTATCCGGTTCAGGATTGGATGATCATGGGGTGTCAAATATCAAGAGGGACTTCGGTATCCCCTGGGCATGCCGTCGTATACCTTCAGACGAACACCCCCTTCATCCAAAGGAAGGGGAATTCGCCGTCTCGCTCCATTCCATAAAATACGGTGCAAGGATTCCATATCCTCCTGCATTGACAAGTTTTTTCCGTATCTTCAATATTTGTCCCGCACTTCTAGCCCCGAACTCCTGGCTCTTCCTTAATACCGTTCTTAACCTTTGTGTCAAATATACTATACCCTTCAATTCTTTTATCATCCAACACGTTCTCAGATTAAGTCGCCATGGTAGGGAGGTCGGTCTATACTACTTCCAGTTTCGGCCACCCATTGAGTCTCCTCGTTATCAGGCTTCAATCAGGGATTGGAAGAAGGGTTACTTCTTTGTGAAGGCGCCCCTTCAACCTGGAGAACACCTCCCTTTTCGAACTGAGTTCGGCATTCCACACATCTTTCATTTCAATAACCCTCGCGAGCTAAGGCATGAGACAGATAGGGATTTACTGGACCGACTAAAATCCTACCTTCCTCCCAACCCTTCGGTCAACCTATCTTTCAGTAAGATTGACTCTACGTATACCTACTCTTCGGTCATTCTTCAGAGAGGTGTGCTTCGGTTGGTCTTTTTAGACTTAGAGAAATTCACTTGTCTATATTACTTCTTGATTAACATGTTCGGTCATCCCTTGTGCAGATATGGCGAGCATGGAGGACTACGTCAACATGTTCAGCGCTGGGGCTTCGAAAGGCAAGAAGCACGGCATTGGTAAGGGAAACAGGAGGAAGCCGAACCCGAAGCGTTCGAGGAAGAATACAACGGGAGAGACTTCTGCTGCAGCCAACGTGCTCAACGCTCCCACAACTGTTCACAGTTCGGTCAGGGTGACTCAACTGAGCTCGAACCCCTCTCGGACTTCAGATTATGTCAACATCCCTCTTCCAGTGACCCAACCTCCACGAAGGATGGATATTGAAGATCTCACTGTTCATACCCCGAACTGGGATGTTCTGGTGAGTGATTCTGCCAATAACCCAACCATTGCGGGTAGGATGGTTGCGAAGGCTCCAACTCCGGCTGACTTCAGTCGATACGAAGCGCTTGCTTTGTCAGACAAGGTGT
This sequence comes from Tripterygium wilfordii, assembly GCF_013401445.1. Taxonomy (NCBI): domain Eukaryota; kingdom Viridiplantae; phylum Streptophyta; class Magnoliopsida; order Celastrales; family Celastraceae; genus Tripterygium; species Tripterygium wilfordii. The sequence goes on from NC_052248.1 coordinate 9,138,988, forward strand.
CAGAGCTGAACGTTGCAGCTATGAAGGTATAATAATTTTATTTAACTTCGGTTCTCCTTTTTTGACTTGGTATTTTTACAGATGAAATTGGTCCCGAAGTACTGAAGTTCATTATGCCTATGTAGGTTGTCTCTGTTCTTGCTACACTTCCTGGAGGCATAGCGAACATGGCTCACAATGAAACGGCAGCAATTGAAAGGGCCGAAGCAGCTGCCATGGCGAAGGCGAAAGCTGAAGCCGAGCTAGAGACATTTCGGGCCGAACTGACGGAGAGGACCGAAGCTCTAAATGCTGCTAACGCCAAGGAGCTCAAATACCGTAAGGAAAAATCCCGGCTGGAGGCTGAGGTCACTAGGCTTTCCCAAGCTGCTGAAGCTGAACGAGTGAAGGCTATTGCCGAAGGCAAGGCCCTGGGGGTTCAAGAGTTCAAAGCCTCTGAGGAGTTCAAGTTAACTCTTCGTCAAGAAGGCTACTTCGGTGGTCGTGGTGCCTTCAAAATGGCCAGGAAGGCTCTAATTGAGGCTGGGCAAGATCCAAGTGTTCTTGATAAGCTTTGCCCGGTTTTGGTTGGAAAGGACGGACTGGAGGAGTCCAAGGAGGAGATATATGCTGAACTTGCTAGGGCTGAGGAAGAAGTTCGTCGACAGGCTGAAGATGACGAGAATTCTGAAGAAGATTTCGAGGATGGGGATGAACATCCTTCCACTGTTGATCTTACCGTAGTCACTTCGGATGAAGATCCCCCTCATGTCATCCCTACCGAAGGTGATTCTCCCATTCACTCGGCCGAGCTTGGCGAAGTTCATCCCTTTACGCCAGAGGGTATTCCTCCACCAAATCCTCCTGAACCGATCTTGCCAGAAGCTACCCTGCATGAACCTTCAGAGACGGAGCTGCCACCTTCAACCGAAGACATTTAACTTCAATATTTTTTTTTTTTTTTTTTTTTGTATGAACGGTTAAGTATCTTTTGGTAATGATATCTTTCTCTTTCCATATTCAGTTCGCTCTACTTTGTTGTGAATGCTTGAAGTGTATTCTTTTTTTTTTTTTTTTTTTTTTTTTTTTTTTTTGACCTTACTTCGGTTGAAGATGCTTGAAGTGTACTTCGCGCGTGAAGTACTTGTCGTGGTCGAAGGGTTGGCTTCGGATGAAGCATACACTTCAAGATCGAAGTACCTGATTTGACTGAAGGGTCTAAGGGCCGAAGTGGTCTAATTTTGAGACTTAGGAAATTTTTCTAAGTTTTGGGCCGAAGGGCCTGTTTGGACCGAAGGTCTTGTTTGGACCGAAGGGTCTAAGGGCCGAAGTGGCCTAATTTTGAGACTTAGAAAATTTTTCTAAGTTTTGGGCCGAAGGGCCTGTTTGGACCGAAGGGTCTTATTTGGACCGAAGGTCTTGTTTGGACCGAGGGGTCTAAGGGCCGAAGTGGCCTAATTTTGAGACTTAGAAAATTTTTCTAAGTTTTGGGCCGAAGGGCCTGTTTGGACCGAAGGGTCTTATTTGGACCGAAGGTCTTGTTTGGACCGAAGGGTCTAAGGGCCGAAGTGGCCTAATTTTGAGACTTAGAAAATTTTTCTAAGTTTTGGGCCGAAGGGCCTGTTTGGACCGAAGGGTCTTATTTGGACCGAAGGTCTTGTTTGGACCGAAGGGTCTAAGGGCCGAAGTGGCCTAATTTTGAGACTTAGAAAATTTTTCTAAGTTTTGGGCCGAAGGGCCTGTTTGGACCGAAGGGTCTTATGTGACCGAAGGGTATAAGGGCCGAAGTGGCCTAATTTTGAGACTTAGAAAATTTTTCTAAGTTTTGGGCCGAAGGGCCTTATTTGGACCGAAGGTCTTGTTTGGACCGAAGGGTCTAAGGGCCGAAGTGGCCTAATTTTGAGACTTAGAAAATTTTTCTAAGTTTTGGGCCGAAGGGCCTGTTTGGACCGAAGGGTCTTATTTGGACCGAAGGTCTTGTTTGGACCGAAGGGTCTAAGGGCCGAAGTGGCCTAATTTTGAGACTTAGAAAATTTTTCTAAGTTTTGGGCCGAAGGGCCTGTTTGGACCGAAGGGTCTTATGTGACCGAAGGGTATAAGGGCCGAAGTGGCCTAATTTTGAGACTTAGAAAATTTTTCTAAGTTTTGGGCCGAAGGGCCTGTTTGGACCGAAGGGTCTTATGTGACCGAAGGTCTTGTTTGGACCGAAGGGTCTAAGGGCCGAAGTGGCCTAATTTTGAGACTTAGAAAATTTTTCTAAGTTTTGGGCCGAAGGGCCTGTTTGGACCGAAGGGTCTTATTTTGGGATGAAGAGATTATGCAACAACTTCTGAACTGTTGTTTTATTAAGCTGATTAACAAGTAACAACTTATTGAAAAATTTTTGTTCAACTAAACAAAATATCTGCGTAAATTATCAGCATTCCAAGGACGCATCTTCTTCCCAGGGTTTTCTGGGTCTTCAATCCTGTAGGTTCCTTCCTTGAATGCTTCAATTACTTTGAAAGGTCCATCCCACGTCTCCCCTAATTTTCCGGGGTGTTGTCCTGCGGCCTCCTTCTTTCTTAAGACAAGGTCCCCTGGGTTGAACTTTCTTTCTTTGACCCTTCGGTTGTAATACCGGGCCGTCCTCTGCTTGTACGCAGCAGTTCTGATTCGAGCCTCTTCTCTAACTTCCTCCACCAAGTCTAAATTATTCAGAAGTGCTTCATTATTCTCTTGGATATTGAAGTTAATGATCCTTGTAGATGGGATTCCAATTTCTACAGGTATCACGGCTTCGGAGCCAAATGCCAGGGAGAAGGGTGTTTCTCCAGTAGAAGTCCGTGCTGTTGTTCGGTAGGACCATAGCACACTCGGTAGTTCTTCCACCCATCTTCCTTTGGCACTATCCAGTCTGGTTTTCAAACCTTGGAGGATCACTCGGTTTGTCACTTCGGCTTGCCCATTAGCTTGTGGGTGACTGACCGAAGTGACTCTGAGATCAACCCCCAATTCTTCACATAACTTCTTCATCTTTCCTCCAACAAATTGTCTACCGTTATCAACAATAAGGGCTCTTGGTATCCCATATCTACAGACAATGGTTCTCCAGATGAAGTCTATTACCTTATTCTCAGAAATAGTGGCAAGTGGCTCCACTTCTACCCACTTAGTGAAGTAGTCCACGGCTACTATAAGATATGTCCTTTGACCCGATGCTGGTGGGAATGGTCCAAGAAGATCCATACCCCACTGAGCAAATGGACATGGACTCTGAATGGGCACCATCTGACTAGGAGGAAGGTGGGGTACGTGGGAATGCCTTTGACACTTATCACACTTTTGAACAAGCTTTTTGGCGTCTGACACCATTGTAGGCCAGTAGTATCCACAACGTAGCACCTGATAACTTAATGTTCTTCCCCCTATGTGACTTCCACAAATTCCTTCATGCACTTCCCTTAGGGCATAATCGGCCTCTCTGGGCGCCAAACATCGCAGGTATGGAAGTGTGAAGGATCTTCTGTATAATTCTCCATCAATCAGAGTATATCTTGCTGCCCTTTTCCGGAGACTCCTTGCTTCATTCCTGTCTTCAGGAAGTTTCCCTTCAAGTAAGAATTCTCTGATCGGGTCCTTCCAGCTTGGTTCAGCTTCAACCGGAACAACTTCTAGTTCAGCTGAAATACTTGGTTGAGGAAGTACTTCAATTCTGACCGAAGTAGGCCCTTTGGCTGAACAGGCTGAAGCTAATCGTGCAAGGACATCTGCTTTTGCATTTTCCTCCCTAGGTATTCGATTAATCTCTACCTTGGGAATCTTGGCCAATAATTTCTTGACCGCAGCTAAGTACTTGACCATGTTTGAGCCTCTCGCCTCATAGTCTCCCTTCATTTGTTCAGTCACTAGCTGAGAGTCGCTGTTGATCAACAAATTTTTAATTTCAAGTTCGGCAGCAAGTCTCAATCCAGCTAGTACTGCTTCATATTCTGCTTCATTATTTGACGCTTTGAAGTGAAAATGAAGTGCATGTTCAATACATATGCCCCCCGGACCGAAGAGGAGTACTCCAGCTCCGCTACCCTCTTGATTAGAAGAACCATCAACGAAAAGGTTCCATTTTGGGTAGTCCTCTTCGGTCGGTGTTATCATGGTTGGTCGAAAACATTCTACAACAAAATCGGCTAAGGCTTGAGCCTTAATCGCCTGTCTTGGCTTGTATTGAATGTCAAACTCACTCAGCTCAATGGACCACTTTATCAATCTGCCTGATGTATCCGGCTTCTGAAGTATGTTCTTCAATGGTTGATCAGTCAGAACTACCACAGTATGAGCTTGAAAGTAAGGCCTTAATTTTCGAGCAGCAGTGACCAATGCTAAAGCAAACTTCTCTGCTTCAGTATAACGAGTCTCAGCATCTATTAAGACCTTACTGACATAATATACTGGCTTCTGTATTTTATCTTCTTCCCGGATAAGGACTGCACTTACTGCTTGATCTGTCGTAGCAAGGTACAAGTACAATACCTCTCCATCTTTTGGACATGTTAGTAGAGGAGGATGTCCGAGGTATTCCTTTAAACCCTCAAATGCCTTCTGACACTCTTCAGTCCATTGAAATTCCTTGGCCTTTTTTAAGGCCTGGAAGAAGGGTCTACACTTATCACCCGACCTAGCAAGGAATCTCCCAAGTGCCGCTGCTCTTCCCGTTAATCTCTGAACCTCTTTCGGAGACTTCGGAGGTTCCATCTGAAGAATGGCTTCAACCTTCTCTGGGTTTGCTTCGATTCCTCTACTAGTGACAAGGAAGCCCAAGAATTTTCCTGAGCTTACTCCAAAAGCGCATTTGTCTGGGTTCAACTTCATTTGAAACTTATCTAAAGTGTTAAACACTTTTTGAAGATCTGAAGGATGATCTTCCGCCCTTCTACTCTTCACGACCATATCATCTACATATGCTTCTACTGATTTTCCTATCTGATCAGCAAAGACATGGTTTATCAACCTTTGATAAGTGGCACCAGCATTCTTAAGTCCGAAGGGCATAACCTTATAGCAATATGTCCCTTCTGGAGTTATGAATGAGGTGTTCTCCTCATCTCTTGGGTTCATCTTGATCTGGTGGTACCCCGAATAAGCATCCAAGAAGCTAAGGAGTTCGTGGCCTGAAGTTGCATCCACTAATTGATCAATCTTAGGAAGAGGATAGCAGTCCTTAGGACAAGCTTTGTTTAGATCCGTGAAGTCAACGCACATACGCCACTTTCCATTTGCCTTCTTTACCATGACCACATTGGCCAACCAATCTGGATACCGCACCTCTCGGATGAAACCGGCTTCAAGTAACTTCCCCACTTCTTCCTTGATAGCAGCTTGTCTTTCTAGGGCGAAGTTACGCTTTTTCTGTTTGACCGGTTTAGTCCCCGGTATGATGCTCAAACTGTGGGAGATGACTTCCCTACTAATTCCTGGCATCTCATGCGCACTCCATGCGAAGTTCTTTATGTTAGAGAGGAGGAGCTTGGTTACCTCCTCAGCTAACTTATTATTTAACAGAGACCCTAGAAATAACTTCTTTTCAGTTCCTTTCTCCACAGTTATTGGAAGAAGTGCTTCAACCGGTGTTGACTTCAGTATCTTCTCTTCTTCCCGAACATCTAAGCTTCCAACTGATATGGAGGTCTTCTTCTTGTCCTTCAAGTCCGTATAGTACATCATTCGAGCTAACTTCTGATCCCCACTCACTTCTCCTACCCCATTAGAAGTTGGAAACTTCATTTTGAGGTGGTAAGTAGAGACCACCGCCCGAACCTTGTGCAGCAATGGTCTGCCAATGATGGCATTGTAAGGGGATTGAACATCTACTACAAGAAGATCGATCATATGCATAACCGTCCTTGGATAGGTTCCCAGAGTAACAGGTAGGGATATGACTCCCTTGGGAACTATGGATTCCCCTGCGAACCCATATAAAGGAACCAAAAAGTTCTTCAATTTTTCTTCTGAGATCTTCATCTCTTTGAAGGCGTGATAGAACAAGATATCTGCTGCACTTCCATTATCCACCAGAACCTTTTTCACTGTGAAATTTGCGATGACTGCTTCTATCACTAGGGCATCATCATGTGGATCCTGGATACCTTCAGCATCTTTTTCTGAGAAAATAATTTTTTCTTCATCCCTTCTCGGCTTCTTTCTTTCCTTACTTACTTCATTTATTCGAGCATAAGCCCTTCTAGCGGAGGAGCTCTCTCCTCCTGCGGCCAGACCTCCTACAATAACTCCGATTGTCCCAGCAGTCCCCCTTTGGTGACGAGGAGACCTATCCCTTCTTCTTTGTCTCCTTCGGTCGTTATCCCTATCATCACCATCGGTTCTTCTTCTCTTTTCTTCTCTATCTGAAGTGAACTGCTTCAGGTAGCCTCGCCTTATGAGGCCTTCAATCTCATCCTTGAGATGCCTACATTCTTCAGTGTCATGACCATGATCCCTATGGAACAGGCAATACTTATCTGAAGTACGCTTTTCTGCCGGGGCCCTCATTTTCTTAGGCCACTTCAGTATATCCCTGTTACTTATTTCAAGAAGGATATTATGCAATGAATTATTAAGAGGAGTATAGGAACTATACCGAGGGACTGGACCCTGGTCAGTCTTCCTACTAGATTGATCATCCTTCTTTTTGTCATTCTTTCCTTCTACTCTTCCTTGCTTCTTGCTTGGAGGGGGTAAGTCTTTCTCCGTCTTTCCCAGGGCGCTCGAGCCTTTTTTGGCAGGGGCCGAGGAAGAAGAGAACTGAGAAATTTTCATCATGTCCTCTGACTGCATGAACTTATCTCCCCTAGCGTAGAGTTCTCCCATAGTCTTCGGGCGTTTTTTCGTTAATGAGCGTACATACGCTTCATCCCTTACTGTCCTTACCAGGGCCGAAATAGCTACTTCTACCTGGACATGTGGGATTTCCAAGCATGCTCTATTGAACCTTGCAAGAAATGATCGAAGTGATTCTCCATGCTCATGGTCAAGATTCATCAGATCCAAACTTGTCTTTGCCGTCCTTCGTGCGGCGGAGAAGTGAAGCGCAAGTTTCTCGGACAAGTCTCCAAAACTAGTCACACTGTGTCTCGGTAATCGATTGAACCAAGTTCTTGCTGGTCCAAAAAGGGTTGATGGGAATATCTTACACATTATCAGGGCATTTGCCCCCCGACACTCCATCATTGATTTGAAACCCTGGATATGATCACTGGGGTCAGTTAACCCTTCATACTTCTCCAGCTTTGGAACAATAAGGTGACGCGGCATTTCAGCTTCAAGTATTTCAGGAGCTAAAGGGGTCAACGTACTGTCCCACACTCCCTCCATTGGGGACACTCCTTGTAGTGCTGCAATCTTCTTGTTCATCTCATCTAGGTGTCGACCGACATCTTCATTGTAGGTAGTTCCCCTTCTAGTACTTTCTCCAATGGTACCATCGGGATTCACCCTTCGGCTTGGTTCTCTAGACCTACCTGAGTGTGAACTTCGCACCTCCTCATTGTGCGGGATTTCTTGGTTCACTTGTGTCTGTTGGTTCATGATTAGTTCGGTCAACATTTGCACCTGCTGGGAAAGTTGTTGGAATTGTTCCTGAGTGCAAGGTACTTGGGACGGTCCAGCGTCCTGGTTATGCTGGTTGGTTCGGTCAGCAACATCCTCTTGGTGTTCTACCTCCTCATGATGGGGGTGTTCACCCTGCCCCCGGTCGGGAGCATTAGGGTCATCAACTCGACGGCTTGTTTCTGAAGTAGAAGCGACATTCTTCCTCAATCTGACCATTGTGAGTTTCTTTAGGGAAGTGTACTTCCTTCCCACAGACGGCGCCAAACTGATGATGTCTAAAACAGGTCTGCCCTATCAGACAAATCAGCCAAGTCAGACTGAGCTGGAATAACTAATTTCTCCTTCGCTGGTACGTGATCTCTTCCTTCCTTCCTGCACAAGAAGCGAACGTAAGCTTCGGTAGGGCCCCGAGGGTGTACTCGGGGGGACCTCTCCGACGCTCAAGTCAGTACAGTACTAAACTTGGGAGGATGGCTCGTTGCTTCGAGCGTTGCCTCTTGCTCAGTAAGTATTTTAGAGTGCAGGAGTTAGATTTCTTACCTGAGGGCAGAGGTTCCCCTTTTATATGAGTTTGAAGTGTTTGAGTTGTAGTAGGAGTCAGACTCTCTCTCATTGGTTTTCTAGAGGGTTTCTCGGATGATAAATTCCATCCGTATCCCTTTCCAAAGGGGAGTAAGACTCTGTCTAGAATTGGCGTCCTATGAGGACTCTTTATCAGTTGGACTTCGTGCATACATGCTTCTGTAGTACGGTTATTGAAGTGTGGTCTTCGGTCTGATAGTGCAGAAGTATACACTTCGGTCGAGTACCGAAGTGTACCCTTCGGTACGTCACCCGTATTGTCCTCACCGGAACTTATTCTGCCACGTGGCCTTCTCCCATTAGTGGGGGTATTTTGGGAATATCAATGGACTTTGGAGTGTTCGATAGTACAAAAACTTTCACTCCAACTTACCGGGTGTTGCATGGAGGATATATTCGTACACATCTCACAGGTCAGGGACAGGTTTCTAATAAGGAAAAGCCTCGATGTAAGAATCGTACATCTCTGGGAGTTCATCCATAGTTCAGGTGGTGTCAGATGAACATTGGATTGAAATATTATTCCTAGTCATAGGGCTTGGCGGTAAAGAATAATATTTCGGGAGCCTAGATTTGTATGTCCTGCGGAGTCCCCTTGGTAGCCTCATTTTAGTCTCTCGTCCTATTAAAGGAAGATCGACAAATTTCACCATATCACAACGGTCATTGGGATATTTACAATAATAGAATTTATATAACAAATAGATATAATTTTATTGGGTTTTGGATTTCCAAAGATAACCCTAAGATGAAATTATTTTTTGTTAAGATATACAAAATTCTTGTAAGTGTATTTATGATAAAATAGTAAGTCTCGAAATTTTGATTTGGATTGTAAAATAAATATTTTACATAATCAAAATTAAAGTCAAGAATGGATTAAGGATCAAAATAATATTTGAGCTTTGAATTCTTGTAGGGCTAGGCCCACACCATGCCTTGCAATGCAAGTCACGGTTGCCTAATAAGGAAACATAAAAAAAAAAGGAGGCGCCATTCATTAATAGGCAGGCCTCTCTGTTTTTTTTTTGGTCTTCTAATTCCAATAGGTTTGGAACGTACAAACCTAATTAGAGACTTGTTAATTTTTGGTATATATACATAGTCTCTCATATATATATATATATATATATATAGGGACATATATGCTCAAATTGAGCTGCCGCTTTTATATATAACCAAGAGAGAGACAATCACTCGGCCGTGAGAAACAAAGAAAAAAAAAATTCTAGTAGTGCCCGAGAGACAATCCCAAGTCATAACCGTGTGTTTGTTTTTGGTTCACCACCAATCGGTGATTCTTTGCTTTGCACGTTCGCAAGGAGATTAAGCGGAATACCAAGGAAACGACGTAGGCGTTCCAAGTTGGTAGAGATTAAGACGGTGGTTCGTGCGTTCAAGAAAAGAAGAAAGCTTAGGACCTCGATTTTGAAGAGGTTGGTTAATCTCTAACTTTCTTGATGCCATGTTGTGTGTGCTTGATCTTGTTTTAATAATTGTTAGGATATAAACCTAGAAGCATTCTAGGATTATTTACAAAGATTAAAACTTGATCTTGTGTGTTCGATTAACATGTTATAATAAGATTTGAGATAAAATAAATTTTTAGAAACATGTTAGGCAAAAAACACACTATGGCCATGGGGCATGTTAGGGTTATAGGGCATCGTTCGTTAAATTTTGATTTATACCTATGCTAAGATGATCCTAGTTAGCTGCCGCTATATGTCTAAAATTGATTTTAGCAACCAACAAACGGGTCAAAAACTAGGCCACAAACAACTTTTCACTTTTCGACTACTATTTTGGTCGTCCAAGGGTTGAAACCTGTAGAGCTCATCAAGACAAGTCTAATGGTGGTGGTGGTTCGTGGAGGGGTGGCTTATATGGCCGAATCGGACTCCAAATTTCGGTTGATTGCGGCAAAGTAGGTGGTCGTTGGCAACAAACGAATGCTGGGGGGGAGTGATGAATCCCTATAACTACTTGGACCTAATTTTACCTTCAAACACAAGTAAGCAAGGCAAAAGATTTGTTGAGATAAAAATCTCTTTTTGGCTCCGTTTGGCACAGCGGAAAAATTGATTTTCAATGCTAGCGGAAATGCTGTGAAAAATATGCTAAGCTTAAAGCTGTGAAATATACTGTGAGGTATTTGGTGAACTAAAACTGACGCTAGCGGAAAAACTGTTGAAATAAAGTACTATAATATTAATTTTTATTTTTATATTAAAATTAATCTAATAAATATAATTCTTATTAAAATAATTTTAAGTATTAATTTAATTAATCAAATATAATTTATATTTAAAATTAATTTTAAGTATTTTTTTAATTAATCAAATTAATTAAACTTACATATACTGTATTTTTTAATTTATATTTAATTAATCAAATAAATTTTGTTACATTTATTGTATTTTTTAATTTATCATTATGTATTAAAATTAAATTTACTGTTATAATAATTATAAATGCATAAATATAATTGATTTATACTTTTTATTAAAATATAATTATATTTAAATTATTATATAATAATAATTTATATAAAGTGTGGGACCCACAGTTTAAAAATTTTTTAAAAATAAAAGTTGTAGCTTTTTGGCGTGGGACCCACGTCAAAAAGCTACAGTGGAAACTTTCACTACGAAAGAAGCTCCCTCGCCAGCAGATCCGTTGGTCAGGAACCAGCGGATCCGCTGGCTCTGCTGTGCTGTTTGACACAGCGAAAGCCGGAAGCAGATCCGCTTTCATTTCTGCTGTGCCAAACAGGCAGTTTGTTTAATTAATGACATGCCTCTTCAAGGCTTATGGTAGTTGTATTTAAATGGCCATCCTGACCTAATAGTAATGCATTAAGGAAATGAAACCTAAACATAACCAAATTCGGTGACCATAATAGTCTCCACTTATTCTCCTATAATTAAGCATATATAATTGGAAATCCCCTAGTTAGGAACCTCCTACTACACGACATCTCCATGAGATCTTCTAGTCACTTTTGTTGCCACAATTAACTCCACGAATATCTCCCTCATTGATGACCAAGCTATTCATCCCACTACTTTCGGCAGTCACACATGCATGACGTGGCACTTCTCCGGTTTCTTTGATACATAAACGTCTAGCTCGATTATACGCATTCTTAAGTATTCACCCTTGGTCTTCATTAGTGAGCTATGACGTTTTGGCATTTCAGTTTGGTAGGTCGGCAACCCTGATTGGAGGCCGGACAATCGACCTTGGGTTCTAGTAGCGATTGGGCGCAAGGAAGAGAGAGAGAGAGAGAGGGAGAGGGAGAAGGAGAGGGGGAGGTGAGGGTAAATATGAGATTGAAAATAATTTTAGGATTGAGGTGAGAGGGGACTATGTCTTTTTTAATTAATACCATGTAGGATGTTGATTCACCATACCACATAATGCAACGTAGACTTAGGATGGTGTTTGGCTACTTAAGGGTTGGGCTCTTTAGCATTTTTGTATGGGCCCACCATTGGTACTCTCAACAAATCAACAGGCAACACATGGCAAAAGTAATGAGATTTTGTATTAATCATTTGTTCATTTTGTAGGGATTGTTATCATATTTGGTCTGAAATTCAGTATTGTTTTATTGGAAATCAGAGTGTCTAAAGGTGTGCATTATCTGAAAGAGATAAATCTAGGAATTTATCTTTAGAACTATTTTCTTCTATTTAAAAGCGGTTTGATAACAAATGGGCAAGATTTTAGTTGGATGAGACCAAATCAATTCAGAAGATCGAGGAGTTTGATACTCATACGTTCCTAGTTTTCTCAGACATGTTTTCAGTTACTATGCAACAATCGAAGACTCATCACATAATAGCCGCACAATCTCCTATCAATTTTTTGGATTAACAGCAAGTCTTGCCACACTCGAACCCTATAGACTCATCACATCATAAACTCCTATCCCTAAATTCCATAATCAACTTGTCTCCTACCTAGATGCAAAAGAGGCTAAAATATCTTTGACATATGTAGTAATCGGTTTTCGTCCGGCCAAAAATATTAATGAAAGAAAAAATAAAGATATGAAATCCAAAATAAAAATTAAAGGAAGAAAAATGAAATCCAAACTAATTTCTTTGCTTAAAAGTCGATGGGCTCATAAACTCAAAATTTAAGGCCCAATTCTTAAGTTTTGACCCAATTATCAAAAACAAAACCCTAGAAAATATCTAGAGAATGAAAAATAAATAAATTAAATGGAAAATTAAAAATGAAAAAGATCAAAAAGAGTAGTCATCTTGCTTAAAAGGAGAGAAAAGGTAGGGGCAAAAATGGGAAAATTGAAAGAGCTAGGTTTGGGGAGATGGTTGCACAATATAAAGAGCACACAATAGGGTTTTAGGTGTGCGAGAAAGAGGGATGAAGAGGCAGCCGCACAAAGGGAGAGAAAAAGGTAGAGAAAGGGTGGCTTTTTGGGTGAAAAAAGGAGGCGTGAGAGCAATAGAGAGAACAAGGGAGTGAGGTAGCTGCACGTAGAAAAAGAGAGAGAGTAGCCGCCGGGGAGAAGAACAAAAGGAGAAGAGGGAGATATTGCTCAATCTGTTCATCCTCTTTTGCTGGTTCTGTTCTTGGAAGGTAATCTATCCACACTTATGTCTTTCTTTGCTTCAATCTTTCTGATTCCATTTTTTTTGGTGCTATTTTTGTACTTCCTAGGTTCCATCTCTTTGGCTCTATTTCCTTGAAGCATATCTAGTTCTGGTTTTCATGGTTTGAATATCTATTTGTTCATATTTGTGTCCTGGTTATTGTCTGTATGATTGTATTGATTCTTTAGATTTGTCTATATCGGTCCTTGTTCATACCAATCTGTTCATATCAACTTGTCTGTGTATATATATATATGGTGTGCGTGTGTCTATATATATACAGTATATATGTGCGCAAGGTTTAGGATTTGTATGTATGTTTGTATGTATATAGGGCCCGAATATATATGTGTGTGTATATATATATATATATATGTACATGAGTTATGTGTTTATATATGTATATGAGTGTACATGATATGGTTGTGTATGATATCATCATATATGTTTATGTGTGTATGTGAATTTTAAATATGGTCTTGATTTAATATTATGTTTGAATACCCATTTGACCCATTTTTATGTTTGCTTGTTGGGCTTGGGTCGAGTGGGACTACTTGGGCTGAGGGGCAACTTAGAGGATTTGGGCTGAAGGGCATACTTGGAGGATTTGGGATGGATTTGAGCATTGGCCCCATGGGCTATATTTGTACATTATTTTTATTCGTATTTTTCATTTTTATTTTGTAAAATGTAAACCTTGTAATAGGGTAGTGGAAAATAGTGGATGTAAAATAGAAATGCATACATAATATTGTAGGGTGCTAGAAGCATATAGATATTAGGGATTGATTTTGTAAATGATGATTGCGTTAGAATACATGCTTAGGACTTTGAATTCTCATATTATGTCATAATTATTAGAAGTATGCTAGGATTGTTTGGGTGCCATGAAAATAAACGCAGCGCGTTAGTTTTAGAATTAATCCAAGCCGTCTCACCTTAATAAACACATCAAGATTAAATTATGGAACCCTTATGTTTTGTTTAAATACTAAGGAGCCTTCAAAATATTGGGGTTCCATTGGTATTAGGGATGGCAATGGGGCGGGGGCGGATCGTGGTCGCCCCGCCCCACCCCGCACCTCCAGGTGGTGCCCCATGCCCCGCCCCGCCCCGCATGTTGGGGAGACTTTTACGTCCCGTCCCCGCCTCATCCTATCCCGCGGATCCCTGCGCCCCGTCCCGCTCTTATTCAAGATCTTTGAAAATTACAAAATTAAATTGCACATCCTAGGATTCGAACCTGAGACTATTAAGTGAGAGAGTAATGAACTAACGAACAAACCAAAGCTACTTTCAAGTTACACTTATCAACTAATTAAATTATTATCTTTACATACCACCTATTATATTTTTAACACCATTAAATAATTTTAGCTTTTCTTAATGGTATTGATTTTAAATTTTATATTATACACATCTATAGTTTTAAACTGTTTAATTTTATACTTTATTTTATAAAATCTTAGGGTCTTAAAGATTTTATCAACATTAATGAGTAGATGGTCATGTTATGGCTTTAGGGTTTAGTGCTTAGGTTTAGGGTTCAAGTCCTTTAGGGTTTAGGAGTTTAGGGTCTTTAGAGTTTTGGGGTTTAGGGTTTAAGGCCTTTAGGGTTTAGAGGTTTAGGGTCTTTAGGGATTTGGGGTTTAGGGTTTAGGACCTTTAGGGTTTTGGAGATTAAGATTTAGGAGTATAGGGTCATATTTAACTTAAGATTTAGGGTTCAATGTTTTTATCAATATCAATTCAATTGACATAGGAATAGAGTAGAGAGTCATATTTAACTTAGGGTTTATGGTAAGCTTTTATCAATATTTATTCAATCTAATTAAGAGTATGGTAATATTATGTTTAGGGACTTAGATTTTAGGTGTTACTTTGATTTTAATAATAATATCAAATTAAAATATGTTTAGACAAATAAATATTTTTTTATATTATGTTATATATATATATATATATATATATATATATATATGAATATCTATAGCGGGCCGGGGTGCGGGGAAGGGGATTGGGGCGGGTTGGGACGCATACCCGCCCCCGTAGCGGGTTGAGATTTTTTGCCCTGCCCCCGCCCCGCACAAGCCTCGGATCGGGGAAAATCCACGCAGGGTGGGGACAAATTGCCATCCCTAATTGACATTCATTCAAAACATTTGGATTTCGTGGATCTGGAAAGCAAGTATGTTTTTAGGGATTAGGAGAATTTATCTAAGGACCCAAAAGGGGGTTTAAAGATATTTGGCCTGTTCGATGGGCCTGAAATATATTCTTTCTTTTCTTATAAAGAACATAATTGTGAGTAAAGCTTGAATTGAACATTTTTCCTTGATTGTGGGTCCTTTTGGTACATCAACCGGTCCCCAAAAATCCCTTTTTCAAAAATGTCGAACCCACTCCAATGTGGGATTTTCCATCAAACCTTATCCAAATACCCTTTTTTTCCAAACTTATCAAAACTCACTCCAAGTGGGATTTTATACAATCTTTGGCCAAGTCAGGAATGACCGCAGTGATCCCGTGCATCTTTTTTCCAAATCATCCAAAACCTATTTCAAGTGGAATTTTATCCAATTTTTGGCCAAGTCGGGAATGACCACAGTTATCCTGTGCATCTTTTTTAAAATCATCGAAACCCACTCCAAGTGTGATTTTTATTCATCATTGGCCAAGCCGGGAATGACAGCAGTGATCCCGTGCACCTTTTTCTCCAAACCACTCCAAGTGGATTTTTCACCACATTCCAATAAGATGCATCAAAGTGGGATTTTCAAAAACAAATTAGAGTCAAATGGGAAAACATTCAAAGGTAATTGTTTTAGGGAGTTGTGGGGTGCCTAACACCTTCCCCATGCTCAATAGATCCCCTTACCCATTTTTTTGTAGACCAGAACGGATGTCCAATTGCATCCTAAAAATAATTGGTGGTGACTTCATTGTTTTTCATGCCGGTTGCTTCAGGATACTTGGTGAGACCTTGAGTGTTAAGTATTTGCAGTTATGACAAAGAGAACCCAAGGTGCTTGGGGAGACCTGAGTACCACAGACCCTTCACAAAGTGCACAGATCACATTGTACTCCTAGAGGGTTCAGAACTATAGACTTCTCTATTTGCTTAGGAAAAGACGCTCAGTCAACGATGGAGGACAGCTTGTTTCACCATCTAGTGTGGAGATGTAGGCTAAAAAACCGACTACAAGCTCAATCTATTTAGAAATACCCTCATTGGTATTGCTTTCTTTTGATACGTAAAGTTACCTACTAATTCAATTGATAGTTAAACAAAGATGAATGAAGCTTTCTACAAGCAGTTTTACAAAGAAGAACCAAAAGTTGTTGTGGCAGACTTGTCTAGAACCATTTAATTCTTGTCCAAGATCACTTAATTTTCAAAAGAACCAATTGAGTCTTTTCTCAATAGGTAAAAAGAATCAAACTTTATTGCAATATTGAGATACCAGAAGAGGAAGTGGCAGCACTTGCAATAAAGGGCATGCTTTTCCAATTCAAAAAGAAACTTGATGATTTAGATTTCCACGATTTTTTAATCTAACTTCAGGGCTATCCACTGTGAAAAAGTCCTCAAAGAGAAGCAAGACATTGCCAAATCGTAGAAGGGAACATACTATATAAGTTCCAATTACATGGTGTCCAATGTCGAAAATGGACCCCATACAAGAAATCTTTGTGGCTGAGATTGTAATAAAAAGTCATACATCCGTAAAGATATCCTCAAGTCAGAACCTCTTAAGTAGTCATGAGCAGCAAGTTCGTCAAAATCAGTGAAGTTCTAGTCCTATGATGTTTTCAAAATAGAGAGAATCTTCGAATGCCTGCTAGTGGATAAGATGATCAAAATACCTCTTGAGAATAGAATTTCTCATCCAAAGGAAATCCATAAAAAAAAAGGCCTATTGTAAATACCAAAACTCTTGGAATAACTTTATCAATGATTGTGTTGCTTTCAAAAATGTTTGGGTAAAAGTCCAATACTCGAGGAGAAACACATCCTCACCAAAACCTAAAAGAGAATGTTACAAAAGAGACAATAAAAAGAATGAAAGGCTACCAACCCTCACCGACAGCCATCTAGAGGACCTACCTAGATCCCATCAAAAGAAGAAGGTGTATAATTTGTTCTTGGTGACTACCTATCCTCAGCCTTGGGAGGGATTGACTTCTAATCTCTTTTTCAGTAGGCAGTGCCATCTCCCGCAATTAAGGTGTGCATATCCAACAAAAGAGTTCATACTAGCAAGAGACTCAAAAGGTAGCCACTTTAGACCCAAAGCAGATTACGCTCCTAAAGCGTCACACTACTGTGTAGAAAAAGAGAGGGCTTGGGGGGCAAGAATGAACACCCTTTCACCAAAAGATAGGTATTTCAAGGATTTATCTTCAACATGACCTATGTTCTACCAAGAGATATAGGAAATGTTGAACCTATCACAGTAGCAAGTGTATCCATCATGGACCAGTAAGCTTTTCTACCATTTTGAAAGAACCCATCTGAGAGGAAGCCAAAAAACCAATCAAAGATGTGGCTCAAAGATCTCCTTCATAGGTGACTCGAGGACATCAACAAGTTGAGTTTCTCTAGGAGAAATATTTTATGAATCCAGAAGATGAAACAACATATTTTGTCGTGTTTGAGAAACCAACACTTTGCATGATTCGACACGTTTGGCCACTCTATCTCTCAGGCCATGTGGATCAAACTTTTATCAGTAGGCTCCTAATGGATAATGGATCAACAACAAACCTAATGTCTCGATGTACCACACTCAAAATTGATAGGCAATAGTCTAATTTTGTTTCCACTAATGCTACTATATCAGACTTTATAGGAAGGATATCTACAACTTAAGGTATCCTAGTGTAAATTTTACTATTGGAAATAAGACCATGGCTACTCAATTTTTCATGATAAACTCATGTTCCACCTATAACCTCCTGCTAGGAAGAGACTGTATACATTCATGCGTGGCAGTTCCATCCTCTCTAGATTAGTGTATGGTGTTTTGGAATGAGAATGGTATAAAAGTGGTCAAAGCAGGCAAAACCCTTTCATGGCGTCAGTGAATAGTGCAAAAGCTAGGTTATACAATAAAGACATTGGCAATCTCAAAGTGACAGGCTTGGACAAACACGACAGACCCAAATTAGTTAGCTTTAATAAGGATTCATCCTTAGAAGAGGTAAATTGTAACGCCCTGACCCAGAATGCGTTACTTTTGATACCGTCTAAATCAAACTATAATTAATTCAATCATCATACCACATAAAACTTCGACGGCACCTCCCCATAATACGGAAGATGCCAACCTGGAGTAAACGCGTAGCAATATCACAAATATATTCTCAACCTAGGCAGGGCCTTAGGCCACCTAACAATCACACACAATTTCCCCACACACGATAACATATATCATCGACAACCAACATAAGTAGCAATCCTACAAACATAAGAAATCGTCAGGATACAAAGTCCACAAACCCGGTTAGGGAGTCTCGATCACACGGAGCACCCTCCCAACCGTCCATCCCACTATCGAATAGGGATATCACACAATATGTCTCAACCATGAAAATAGGTACGATAAAATAGTAATAACATATTCAAATTTTAGAACCATCTAGTCCTATCACTCTCCAGGGGTCCATCCATGTCACGCACCCTCCTCCTGATCCGCGACCCGGGTACCAGAACTAGACTCACCTGCGAGGGGGAAATAGGAGAAAGAAAAGGGTGAGCGAAAGGCCCAGTATAGAATAATAAAGAGTAAGTGAATAATATAAGGCTAAAATATTAATGAAAGGCACAAATGCAACAATATGATAGCTAACATCATGTACACCAAACACAAGTAGATATCCACACCATACGAGATCCTAACTTGGCCCATCGGCATCCCTATGCATATCGGGACCCTAAACGGCCCAACAGCATCATTGCATGGTGCTTCGAGCACATATGGAATCCTAACTCGGCCCACCGGTATTCCCGTACTCATAGAAACCCTGAACGGCCCAACGACATTCCACATTTCACATCAATCACATCTAGGAGATATACGGGTCCATACCCGACATCTATCATGCAATTACAATGCTTGTCCAACATGGTTATGCAATAGGGTATACATACAACCTATGTATATACACTACTACATGATGCATGTTCAAGAGTAATTCATGCTCAATGGAAGATTGAACAAGTAGGGCATGCAATATAACTCAAATCATACAACGAAGAAATCACAAAGTGGTTGCTCTCCCTTAGGTGCAATTAAGGCGAGAACGAATTATAATGAACAATGAGAAAGATAAACCTTCTTAATAGGAACACATATTCAAAGAGAATAGCAAAGGGTAGAATTTCCCTACCTCGCACTTCAAAAACTAGTTTTGTAAACCAATACTCAACCTTGAATTCTCTTACCTCAATCAACCTATTATTCGATAAGCCCATCCTCCAATCAATATACAACAACTTCAATTTCATAAATCTAACACAAATTAACCCAATAAATCAAGAAACCATTACCTTCTCTTACCCAAAACTTTCCAAGTTCTTGAACTTCACCTACTCAAGCTTGTTACTCCAATCAACAATAGAATCTAGAAATACAACCATAAACAAGTCTAAATCAACCTATTAAATTACTAATTTCATCTAATTTAAAGATTTTCCCCCAAATCTACAAAACCCATAAAACCCTAGAATCCCAAATCACCCAATCTCTAGATATTACCTTGTAGGTTTAAGAAAACTTACCAAGATTGTAGAGACAAGTAAAAGGAAGGGATTCAAGCTTCCTTTAGGCCCCAAATGATGTAGGAGCTCATCGATTTGAGTTTGGGTTCAAACCTTGAAAGAATAGAACAAATAGAGGAATTTAAGAATATGTAAGCTAGAGAGACAAGTCATGAATCCAACTTGAAACAACTTGAAAGAGGACAATCTTACCTTGGTTGATGATCTTAGATAGATGGAAGGGGGGAAATTTGAGAGAAAATGGGGTTTAGGGTTTGTTTTGGTCAGGGATTTGAAGAGAAATCGCGAAATGGGTGTTTTTAAAACAATTCACGCGTGCTGATTTTAGGGAGGTGTCCGGACACCCTGAATGACCGTCCGGACACCTCTGCCTATTTTGGCAGATCTGCACTTAATTTCCTTTGGTTGTCTGGACAGTTTTATAAAGCTATCCGGACAGTTACACCTACAAACCAAATTTCAACTTTTAAACCACTTGTACACTCCCAACTCACTCGGTATAAATTTCTAATGATTTTTATCCTTAAATTTGACTTCAAACATGTCTACCCGACTCAAATGGATATACTAGACACGTGTCATTCGTATTAGGACTCTAAAGGTACGGGGCATTACATAAATACTTTCTATACTTAGGTTTTTGGCCCTTTAATGAATAGAATTTATAGGTCGATTATCCCAATCATACATAAAGTCAATGATGTCGAGACCACGATCAAAAATTAAGCAGGTCGAGGCCTTGAAAGTCACCATACAGAACATGACCTCCTATATAGTAGAAAAACTTCTGGAGAGATTTTTCCAAGCGAACTCCTCTATCAATGCAGCAAAATTGGTCTTTGAAGAAGACCAACAAGAAGAATATGTCGTTGAAATAGAATAGCTTGAGCAACTTCAGCGAAACCAAATGACTTGAAAGCTGGTGTTCATGATCTTTTGGACGAGATCAATTTTGGCACTGAAGAATCTCCAAGACTGTTGTTCATCAGTTAGCTCTTGCCCCCAGACAACAAAGATTAAATTATTCAACTACTTGAAGAATTTCAGAATGCCTTTGCCTGGGAGTACAAAGAGATGCCAGGACTTCACAGAGATCTTGTTGAAAATCGTTTTCCAATTAAATAAGGTTACAAACCGCATAAACAATGTCCCATAAGGATGTCAAAAGAAGTTGCTTTGGTGGTCAAAAATGAGTTGGAAAGGCTTCTCAAAGGGGTTCATTAGAACTGTAAGGTACGTGGAATTGTTGCTTGACATTGTGCCTATAGTGAAGAAGAACCAAACTATCAAGTCTTTATTGACTTATGGAATTTCAATCTTGCTACGCCAAATGAAGAGTACCCTATGCCTCTTGCAAAAATACTGGTGGACTGAGTAGCCAAACATCAAGTTCTTTCTCTTATGGATAGATATCAGGTTACAAGATCTTTATTGCAACAAAAGATACACCTAAAATTGCATTACGATGTCTAGACGCCCTCGGAGCTTTTGAATGGGTGGTGATGCCTTTAGGCTTGAAGAACACATAACCTACCTACTAGAGAGCTATGAATTCCAATTTTCATGACATGCTCGGTCATTTTATGAAAATATACATTGATGATGTGGTAGTCAAATCTCATTCCTAGAAAGAGACACCTACAAGGTGTCATCATAGTTCAGAAGATCACAAGGTAGGGAGGCGCACGATCTGTTGAAGTAATAGGAGATTCTCAATTAGTGATCAACCACTTAAGAGATGCCTACAAGTGTCATAGTCTTGACCTTGCACCTTACTAGATTGTCGTTAAGTGGCTATTAGAATAGTTTGATAAGGTAATTGTTTTTAACGTTCCAAGGAGATTCAGTACAGAAGTTAACATGCTCGTTAGGTGGCTGTGGGAGTCAAAATATCACAAGGCACCTATGACATATCCATTACAGTGTAGAGAAGATTATTACCTTCTATCAAAAGAAAGGCCCTTGATGTCCTAGATGCTTTTCATGTTAAAAGCTCAGACAGATTGGAGATATCCTATGATCAAATTCTTGAAATCCAGTTTAAAAATGGATCAAAAGACTTGAAGGATTGTCAATTATGTGATAGTTGATGGAGAACTATACAATAAGAGCCCAAAAGACGATTTCCTCCTGAAATGCTTGAGTCAAGAGCCATCCATGAAAATTATGACAAAAGTACATTATTGGCCCTCTATTATGGAAGATTTTATCCAATACTCTAAGGGATGCCAACCCTTTTTGGCTCAAAGACAAGTCCAACATGTACCTACTATTACCACACAAGCTATTGTGAAACCATGGCAATTCAAAGGTTGGGCCTGTAAATTATTAGCAAAATATTTCCACCTTCTAATGAAGGACATCACTTTATCATAGTAGGCACATATTACTTCACAAAATGGATGGAGGTCTTTCCACTAAAATTTTATGACCCAGCAGGATATAATCAAAGTCATCAAGGAGAACATCATTCATAGATTTTGTGTGTTCCAACATATTGTGACAGACCTAGGCATAGTCTTCTATGGAGATCAGGTACAAGCCTTGCTTTGAAATATGATTTTGAAACCTCACACTCTACACCATATTATGATCAAGGGAACGACCAAGCAAAGACTATGACCGACACCAAATACTGTATCAACTTACCTCAAGTACAAGATAGTTGGCAAGTAATAATATCCTCAGTCGAATCCATGAGAAAGCTAATTTAAATTTGAGTGAATCGAATACAAAAAACTAAAAAGTATATCTAATCACAAAGAACAACAAATATAGTGTAAGAAAGTAAAAAAGACTGAATAACTCGATAGCATGTGAGATTTCTAACTAAGCTAAAAATGATTTTGATAAAACAATTAATTAAAAAGTTTTAAACTCTAATACTTCCTGATAAATGTTCAATTCTCATGTGTGATGACCTCCGTATTTATTCTTGGCATATCATATGCACTCTAGGCAAAGGTTTTGTCATTGGTGAGGAGTAGTTCAGCCACCTCCTCAATATGTGTTTTTGGAAGCTGAGATCCGAGATAGAGCTTACTCGGTGTCATTTCTACAACATGAATTGGCACCAACTCTTTCGCTAGTGTTGGCTTGAGGATCTTGTCTTCTTCTCGGACATCCAAGCTCGCTATAAGATGGATGCTTCTTCTTCTCCCTGAGATCAGTAAAAAAGTATACCTTCTTGGCCACTTTCTAATCTCTCTTCAATTCCCAAGTTCTCTTATCAATAGGGAATTTCATCTTTAGGTGATAAGTCAAGACCACAACTCAGGCCTTGTGGAGGAGAGAGGTTGTTCGATTATGGCATTATAAGAGGCCTTGACTTCGATCACCAGGAAATCTAACACGAATATCAACGACCTTGGGTAGGTTCCTAAAATCACCCAAAGTGATATTACTCCTTATGGATGTACAATCTCTCTAGAAAAGTTGTATAAGAGTGTTGATGGTGGCTTTACCCAATCCTGAGAGATGGTCAACTCCTTGAATGTGTAGTAAAACAAGATGTCAACTGCACTCCCATTATATACCAATATCTTTATTATGGTGAAATTCGCAATGATAGCTTCTACTACTAATGCATCATCATGAGATATGTTAATGTCTTTTGCATCCTTTTTCTAACAAAGTGATTTCCTTCTAACTTATTCTCGATTTTTTTGCTATGAGGGATGACCTGAAGAGCTGTTCAGGCGTATCCTCTTCCTGCCAAGGAACTTTCTCCTCTTACTGCCAGTCCTCTGTTCTAACGTTGAGGTGAGTCCTCACCTCTCCTCGGTCATCCCTATTCTTGCTCTTCATCCTAATCATCATTTTTTCTTTTCCTCTTTTCTTTCTTGTATGAGGTGAACTACTTGAGGATTGAGATAGCCTCTCCTAATGATGTTCTTAATCTCATCCTTCAATTGCTTGTGTTCCTCTGTATCGTGGCCATGGTCCCTGTGAAACATGCAATACTTATTTTTAGGCCTCTTCCCTCACGGAGCCCTCATCTTTTTTGACCACCTGATGAGGTCCTAATCCCTAATCGCTATCAGAACATGTGCACAAAAGTAGTGAGGGGGAGTGTAACAGGTATACCGAGGACCAATACTGTGCTAATACTTCTTGGTTGGAGGAACTTCTTTCCTTCTATCTTCCCTTTCTTGCCTTCGATTATTGTCTGGTAAATCCCTGTCGGATCGATCTCTATCATCTAAGGCATACTTCCTAGTCAGGGAAGAGGTGACCATCTGAGTTGGGTAAATTTTTCAATAGAGTTTATGTACTTCTCGATCCTGGAAAAGACCTCGTCCATGTTCTATAATGGCTTCTTCGAGAGTGAGCTTATGAAACCCTCGTGATGGATCATCCTTATCAGTGCAGTAGTGGCCACTTGGATCTCCAGATCTGGGACATCCAGGCACTCTCGGTTAAACATAGTGATGAATGACCGAAAGGTCTCATCTTTATCTCGTATGATGTTCATTAAATGAGTCTCCAATAATTTCAAAATAAGTCTCCAAAACTGGTGATGCGGTGGGAAGGTAAGCCAAAAACCCATAACCTCGTTACTTCAGTGAGTGTGGTAGGGAAGGCCTTACTGAGTGGCACATCATTTGCCCCTGAAACTCTATCATGGATTTAAAACCCATAGGGGTCACTTATTTCTTCATATTTCTCTAAGGTTGGAACCTTGAAATGGCAAGACATCTAGACATTTAGTAGCTCGAGGGACAAGGGTGTTAACGAGCTGTCTCTTATGGCGTATAGGGGTGACAATCCTTGTAGAGTCGTGATATTTCGGTCCATCTCTTCCAAGTATCGTCTCACGTCTTTTCCATAGATCCCCTGGTGTAGTCTATTCGGGTTCTTCAAACCGAGATCCTATATCCAACATCACCCTAGGCATTTTGCCTTAAGTTCCCTGAGTGGGAATGTCCATTTTACTCGTGTTGCCGAGGAATTTTAGGTTCCTTTATGAGACTTGCTGATGTGCACACATTTCTGTAAGGAATTGCACCTACTAAAAGAGTTGAGTCGATTGCTTGTGACTAACCAGAGATTTCAACTACTTGTGAGGGTTCACATGAGAGTTGCTCATATTTTGGATTCTCGTTGTTGGTTACCTGACTCGGAGCATTTGGATGCTCAAGGTCGTTGACATGGCCTGGAGCATTTGCATGCTTGAGGATGTTCCTTAGGTAATTGCTTACCCCCGAGGTAGTGTTGTTCGCACAATGACCTCTAGGCCTAACCATTGTGAGTTACTTTTTGGAAATTTTCTTCTTTTCCCACAGACGTTGCTAAAATATAAATTAGGGGTGCTCAAAATGACCGTCAAATTTGAACCGATTGGTCGGTTCTTTTAATTTTTCTAATACTGCCAACCGATTATATATATATTTAAAATATTAATTATATAATCTAATTAATTAATTATGTGCATGGTTGTGTAATCTTTGATGAAACTAGTAGTTCACTTTTTTATGTCAAAATTAAAGATGGACTAAGGTAAAAGAAAACTCATGTATTTGAAAAAAAATTAAATGAGTGTTTTATTGAATGTTTTTTGTTTGGTTAGGTTCTATGTGTGTAGGCAAGTGCTATTTGAGAATTAGCATGTAGTGATCTTTGTTCGCTAAATGATCTCTCTTATGAATTTTAGTTGTCCAATTCAACGTCCAAATAAACCAAAAATCGACTGAAACTAACCAAACCAATTTGTCAATTTTATTAATACCAAAAAATCGATCAAAACTGATCACGAACACCCAACTGAAAATGTCAAAAAAGGAATCGACATTGATGACATATCATATGGTCAGGGAAGCTATTAGAAGATGATTGTTCGGCTGTTTGAATAAGGGAAAACGTAAGTTATAGGGGCCCTGAGGTTGTTCTTATGGGATTCTCTCCGACACTCGAGTCAATTTGAGATGCTATCAGTGGGGAGTGCTCAATAGTTATTGTACATAGTTCAGAATTAGTTTACCTGACGTTTGATACCCCTTTTTATATGAGTTGTAGAGTTCTAAGTATGGTAGCCATCGGAGTAGATCTCTTTCTTTTGGATCTTTAAGAGGATTTTTAGGAGGACTAATCTCATCCTGATTACTTTTCCAATTGAATTTGAACTCCTTAAGGATTCTTGTTTCCCTTTGGTGTATGGACACCTGGGACCACCGAGGTGCATCCTCGTTTTATCACATAGGTGTCTTCTCGATTGTTATGACTCGATGTCTTCGTTTAAGAACTGAGGTGTCTTCTCGACTCTTGGTCATGTCCTCAAATACTAAGCAGTTATCCTCATATATACACTAGTAGACATTCATGTGTTAATGAAACTATTAAGGGTTAATTAAACTTTACAACAGCAAAAGATATGACTTGTTA
This sequence comes from Tripterygium wilfordii, assembly GCF_013401445.1. Lineage (NCBI taxonomy): Eukaryota > Viridiplantae > Streptophyta > Magnoliopsida > Celastrales > Celastraceae > Tripterygium > Tripterygium wilfordii. The sequence continues at coordinate 9,164,926 of NC_052248.1, forward strand.
AATTTTTAGACACTCAAAGAAATTTTGTTACGATGTCATAATCCAATATTTTAAAATGAGACAAAACTCTCTTTTGGGAAGATTTCAAACAGTTCTGGTTAGAAATCCTGCTTCAACAAATTTTAGTCAACAAAAGAGTAATTTTACCAGAAAGAGAAGCAGGAGAGGACAAAAGGGATACACATAACTCATTTACAAGTATTTAGGAACATTAATACTCCATATTCAGCAGCCAAAGACATAATAAGCTTAATTTTGAAATTGGACAAGTTGGAGATTTTTCTTGATTATGCAACTCAGTCTAAGGGTTATGGGGTGTATAACTTGCAGACTGAAAAGATTATAGTTAATATAGATGTTGTGATTGATGAATCAACATACTGAGATTTGGAAGAGAATAAGATTGAGAAGGCCACTTCAAATTTGTACCAGCATAGTACGAGTGGTAAATCTAATGCAGTCAAAGGTACTTGTGATGATGATTCTGATGATGAAGCTTCTCCAAAGAAGACAAAGTCTTTGGCGGAAGTTTATGAGAAGTGTAATGTTGCTATGGTTGAACCTTCTGATTATACAGAAGCTATAAGACATGAACAGTATAGGCATGCAATATACGAAGAGAATGACGTGATAAATAGAAATGAAACTTGGGAGCCTATTGAAAAACCTAGTAGTAAGGGTGTAATTAGAGTCAAATGGGCTTTCAGAGCGAAGCTAAATTTCGATGGCTCAATCTACAAGCACAAAGCTAGAATTGTGATGAAGGGTTATGCACAGCAAGCTAGGGTAGACTATTTAGATACTTTTCCTCCAATTGTCAGGCATGACATAGTGAGGTTATTAATTGCTTTAGTAGCTTACTCTAGGTTGAAGATTTATCACTTAGATGTTAAATTTGCTTTTCTGAATGGTCTCCTAGAGGAGGAGATTTATGCTAATCAACCTGAAGCTTTTGTGATTGTTGGAAAAGAAGACATGGTTTACAAGCTCAACAGAGTTCTTTATGGCCTTAAGTAGGCATCAAGTGCTTGGTATAATAGAGTTGATTCTTTTCTCCTCCATCATGTTTTCAAAGGGAGTGAAAATGAGCCTACTTTATATGTGAAGGGTGGAAGTGAACACTTGATTGTGTCACTATATGTGGATGATTTCTCGGTGAAAGGGAGTGATCCAAATTCTATGGAGTTTTTTAAGTCTCAAACGCAACAAGAATTTGAGATGTCTGATCTTGATAAGATGAAGTATTTTTTGGGCATGGAGGTGTACCAGGACAGCTCGGGTATTTTTCTATCTGAGAGGAAGTTTGCACTTAATCTATTGAAAAAGTTTAAAATGGATAAATGCAAATCAATTGTCACTCCTCTAGTTGTAAATAAGAAGTTGTCTCTAGATGATGGTGAAGATAAGATAGATGCCTCTGTGTATAGAAGTCTTGTGGGGAGTTTATTATACCTAACAGCAACTAGACCAGATCTTATGTTTTCTGCAAGTTTACTGTCTAGCTTCATGAGTACTCCAAGTCACAAACACTTGGGAGCTACAAAAAGGGTTCTGAGATATCTTAGAAGGACATTTGATTATGGTGTTTGGTTTTTGAGAAATGATGGAGCAGCTCCTAAAGGTTTTGTTGACAGTGATTGGGCTAGTAGTGTCACTGACTTCAAGAGCACCACTAAATTTGTGTTCTTTTTTGGCTTAGGTGTTACATCATGGAATTCTAAGAAGCAAGAAGTTGTTGTAGAGGCAGAGTATGTTGCTACTAATGCTTAAAATCACTGCTTATGGTTGAGAAAATTATTACTGACTTGGGATTTACTCAAGATTGAGCTACTATAGTTTGGTGTGACAATCAATCTGCTATTGCTATTGCAGATAATCTTGTCCAGCATGGCAGGACAAAGCATATGAATGTGAAGTATCATGCTGTGAGGGAAGCTCAGAAGAATGGTGAGTGCAACTTGAATTTTGTAGGTCTAAAGGGAATTTGGCAGACATTTTCACAAAGGCTTTACTAAGAGGAAAGTTTGAAATCTTCAGAGCAATGCTTGGTATCTCTAAAATGCAATTCAAGGAGGAGTGTTAGTAGGTTGAGCTTGGTTTAGAGACTGTGTGTCTTATGTTATTTTTTACTATTTTATGTTAACCAAGCACTGGCCATGTCTTTAGTTTATATGTTTATTTTGTATGTCTGTGATGCTGGCAAGTGTGTGGTTTGATGTAAGTTGAATAGAAGGGTTTGGAGTTTCCTTTAATTAGAAGTAGAAGCTCGTGTGTTTTAAGTTGTAACGGGGCATTTGGTTGGCATTTTGAGGGGGGAATGAGGCGAGTCGAGGGCAAGAATCACTCATTCCTTCGTTTTGTTGAGTTTGGGAGGGTGAAATCTCAAACTCATCTCATTCTCATTCCCTCCTTATGGAGATTAGCCAAGCTCACTAAAATAGTGAAATTGGCTAATCTCCACAAGGGAGAATGAGTTTGATACTCAAAAGACTATTATACCATTTATTAAGAAGTAATCACAACTATTAAATTAATCTATTCTTATTTTTATGTACAAAAAATTGGGTAGTATGAAAATTGTATAATTAAAATTCTAACACTCATGCTTACTCTTCATTTCATACCAAACATGATAATATTCATCTCACACTCATATCATACTCACCTCACACTCGCCTCAAGCTCACCTCACACTCACACTTATTGGATTAGCAACCAAATGCCCTGTAAGAACTTTGAAGTGATAGAATGAAAAAGGTTGAAGCTTTGTGGGAATTTCTTTGTACTGTACTGCAACTGTGTTTTAATTTGTCCTTGTTACTTTGATTGTTCTGGTTGTAGAGAACCTGTTCAATCAGGGTTTATTATCTGTGATTGGCTTGTATTGAAGCTGGTTGCTGAAGAACTAAGTTGCAGTAGAAGGTCAATGGGAATTGCTTGTTCTGTCCAGGCTTAGCTAGCTGCTTGCCTTGTGGTTTCCATCAACTCCTCATCAACGAGAAATTACTAAATGTTAACGTGACGGCATCACTGCTACATCGGTGATAGCCAAACAGTGGGGATACAAAATCATGCTAGATTCACAAATAACCTTCATGCATAAGAAAACAATACTAACATATCTAGATACAAAAAAACATTGCATGCTAATCCAGTTGTTAAAATACAAGAAAAGCCAAAACATGACTTCAGATTCAATAAGAAGTGATTAACAAGATGACGTATCACAATTTCGGAGGAAAAAAAATCATGATCTTCAAATGCCTCAAAACTTCTATTTGCTTAGTCCACCGACTCTGAAAAATAAAAAGCTATTTTTAGAGCCTACATGTTTTATTGCAAGAAAGTTTATTTCTTCTAGCTCAAAAATTGAAAATTTTCCAAATAAAAACTGTTTACCAAACTCATTGAATTCAGCCATTATAGCCTTGTACCAAACAAAAAGGATCAGGCAGTTGATTCTTTTAGATAGGCAATGAGGTCTGCCCGATCCTGCGGCTTCTTCAGACCAGGGAAGACCATCTTAGTTCCAGGGATATACTGCCAGAAATGAATTACATAAAACATCAGCTGACCATGTAAAAAAACAGGACTTAACCATAAGAGAGAGGATAATGTAATGGCTTATCTAGCCATTAAGCCTTATAACAATCTGTAAAAATAAAATTCTAAAGCAAATCAAAGAGAGTTCCAAGATACCATATCGTTAGGTTTTTTCATGCCTGAATTACAAATATAAATGGAAGTGCAATGCAAAAGGAAATTGCTAAGTCCCATTAAAGAAAAAGGTTGGACCACGTACACAAGGCTTCCACTACCACCAAGTGTTTAGAGGAACAGGACAAATGGGCGGAGCCTCAATCCCAAATCCAGAGAGGTTTTTGTGGTAAGATCATATGAAACTAATATTGGAATATCAGACAAAATATATAGCCCTCAGCTTGCTCACTGCAAAGTGCAAACAAAAACCTCAATAGAAGTGCATTCAATAAGGCTTACATCATGCAAATCATTGATTGAATAGGTCCTCTTGTAACGAATTTGAAACTGCTATATTTTGCCTTTATGAAAATTGCAACCATATTCTCTACAAATAGATCCCACCAACATACAGTAACAATGTGTGTCATTAGCTGTTAATTTAAAGAAAAAAGTAAATCTATTCGTTTTAGTCCACCAATTAGAGGCCTAGTGGTCATGTTACAAAAACAAACTCACTAATTTTGGAATGCCAATGCTTCACTCAAAAAAAAGAAAAGAAAAATGCATGGCATTATAAACAAAAAGCAACCAAGTAAAACGTGAAATATATTCAATCTTCTACAAATCACAAACTGAATGCTCTAAGAAGTGCAGCCAATATTTACACATAAGAAAGAGTGAGAAGGACCTTTTTAGGGTTAAGCAAGTATTCATACAGTGTGTTCTCGCCCCAAATTACAGCCATATTCTTGTTAGCAGCAGAATATGAATAACCAGGGGTAGTTCCAGATTGCCTCCCAAAAAGGCCATTCAAATTAGGTCCTGCAAGCACCAAAAACCGATAATTATTCTCCATTCTCTTTACATTGCAGTATTATTCTATGTCTTCTACAAAACGTCATTGCAATAATAGCATTCAGGGATTGTATGTATCAAAGACTAGATATTTTCGCATACATTTATTTTAGGTAAATAGTAATTACAGAAACCAAATAATTTGAAAGAGTTAATTGTTTTACTATTTTGTGGCTATGATCTTCACTAGCTTCATACCACAGGGTCATGCTGAATCATTTCAAACCCAGTAAAAACCAAGGGGCAAGCACTGAATGCAAAGTCAAACCCCAACAAATGCCAAAATCAGGTGATGCAACAATACCATCAAGCATAGATTATATGTCAAAGAATCCATACTTTCCCTCATCAGTGGAAACCAATGGCAAACAAATAAAGGAGGCCGCAACAATTTGATAGAGTGATACTTTTTTAACAAGGCATATAGATCCAACCTTTATGACATGAATATATTTACAGTTCCACAACAAAGACATATGGAATACAAATAGCCAAAAGTTGTCATGGAAGCTAGCAACGAGTCAACAGATTCCAAAGTTGAAACTCCAAATAACTGAATTCAAATGGCCTAAAGGAAGGAAGATCAACAAGATTTCCCAATGAAAATAGAAGCAAACTGAAAGAAGCTTGGTCATAAGGAAAACATAAAAAAATACAATATATAAAACCATAACGAATAATCAAACGAATCAACAACGAACAATATAAAGTTAGAAAATCTGGCAACGCCACAGAAATCCAGGAGAAGAGATCGCACGAAATTACTGATCAAAAAGGTCCACGTTTTCAAATCTAAATCACGCAAACATAAAATTCCGACATGCATACATATATATACTTGAGCCACAAACATAGTTTGTACAACGGAAATGTGTACCTTGTTTATGGCCGGCACCTTTGTCGACGGTGTGGCATTGGGCACACTTGGTCTTGAATATCTTTTCTCCTGTCTTTGAATCGCCCGGTGGTGCTTCCTGGAATGTCGCCATTACTGTGTGTCTGACAGTCTATGGGGTTAGCTACACCAGAGAGATCAGGGTTTAGAATGGAAGCCGTACAGAACAGAAACAGCTGTATAGAAGGAATCAATCGATGTTCGCACGGCACACGCCTTCAAGAGGTACGAGCCTACGAGGTGAGAATGAAATGACGAAAGTAACCCGTAGACTTTGATTTGGTAAAACCTTCTAGGCTGTTGTCTGAATAGTCTTTTCACTTGAGCCGCCTTGAACCCTTTTCTTACTTATTTGTTTTTCTTAATTTCAAGTGAAATGAAAACCCGAAAAATAACTTTTTAAGGGTTAATTATATTTTTCAGTATCTTAACATAAGGCTTGTTACACTATAGTCACCCAAATAAATTTTATTACAATGTCATCATCGAATGTTTCAAAATAAGACAATTTAGTCATCCGGGTATATTTAGGACGGTTCCTGGCAAGAGTTTTGCTGACGTGGCATTAAGTTAATAAATTTTGGTCAACAAATACTTATGTGGTAATAAAAATTATTTTAAAAAGTGATGTGGCAATATAATATTTTAGAAAAAAAAAAACTTAAAAGTCATTTCTTTCACCCATGGCCGATGAATCTTGAAGGTGCAGGCAACGGGCATGGCCATCATCTGTTATTGCTTTAGCAAAGTACCAATAATGGCAAATCACAGTGAATCCTTATGTATTTCTTTCTCTTCCATTAAATACGTTTCCACTTGATGCATTTTTCCAATAATAAATCAAACAGACACAGAGATAGTGAGAGTAGATAAGTGATCGGAAGCCTTGGACATTAACTGCGTCTTTGATTTTTCAAGAAAGCATGTGCTTGTCCAAATACTCTTGCATCGACATTTCTCACGATGTTCCCCTTCTGTCTTTGGTTCCCTTATTCACTTTGAGAATATGAGACTTCGCAATTGTCCGTATCCACGCAATTTGGGGATACGCCTGTAAAGGGGCATCTGGCCTCCCTCAAACCCCTTCTTGACTCCAGTGGCAATACCCCTCTCCTTTCGCTTGACAAGGAATTGAAGGTTTAGGTGTTGAAGGCACTATGTTAGAGAGAGAAGAAAAAAAGGAAAGGTAGCAGAGATTTTTTTTTGACAGATCATTTTTATTAATTTTATTTTCACAAAATCTAGTTGGAATTTCTAAGTCACATAGATTTGTTGCCACATGAGCATATGTTGACCAAATTTGTTGACTAAATGCCACGTCACTGGGAAGCTTGCCCGACACTGTTTAAAATCTGCCCAAATGAGTATTTTGTCTCTTTTTGAAACTTTTGATGATGACATTGTAACAAATTTCTTTGGGTGCCTAAAATCTAACAACCCATATCTTTCGGTGTTGTAAAGTATAATTAACCCTAATTTTAATAAAAAAAAAGCATACAATTCAAGCGAAAAATTATGAAAGTATCATATTGTTTATACCAAAATTCACCTCCACATGTCAGTTGTCACGTGACAGAGTAGGAGAAAGTTAGAAAAATCAATCTCCTGGTGACACGTGACAGAGGCATGATCGTTTTATATTAATAGTTGTTCATTTTACAGGGTTTTGGTTGGTTGTTGACTTGCACTCTAGGAGTTGGTTCCTAGGAATCAGCAGGGACATAGCTAGGATTTACCATGAGAGGGGGCACCATGGGGGTTCGGTGCCCCCGAAATTTTTTTGGACTATTTATATGTCGTTTGTTAACATCCAGTCCAATAAATATAACTTGATTTCCAATACTATAGCCATTTTAATTGAATTATATAAATTATTTATATTACTTTTTTTATTTACAGGGAAAGGAAAATGGGGGAGGCTCAAACTCGAGACCCCTATGAGGTACCACACACATGAGTGTCATCTGAGCTACTCGTGATTCTCACATTATTTATAGTAGTAAAAATTGATAGATAACAAGTGAAATATAAAAAAATTACAATTATGAGTTTTAATGAATGACCATGAAATAATAGAGTAATTAACTATAATTAGCTTTGTTTTTCCTTTTGAATTTGTGGCCAATAATTTTTGTTTCATGATGCATAATAGATGAATAAAATACTATAAAGAGCTGAAATTGAATGAAATAAAAAAAGATGGATTTAATCTTTTAAAAAATAAAAGGGCAAAAACCAAAGACAATAAGAAAAACAACAAAATGAATGCTTAATTTTTGGCCAAAATAATATTGAATGAAATAAAAAAAGACGGATTAAATCTTTTAAAAAATAAAAGGGCAAAAACCAAAGACCATAAGAAAAACAGCAAAATGAATGCTTAATTTTTGGCCAAAATAATTTTAAAAAAAAAGGAGCATGGTGCCCATTAGAACGGAATCTTGGGTGTCAAGGAGGACAGACAATTACCAAACCATCAGGCCAGCCATCACTTTGAGCACATTTTGTATAACAATATTTATATGCAGTATTGTTTTTGCAAAAATCTATGGGGGGCACTTGCCCCCCTTGGGCCCAATGTGACTCCGTCCATGGGAATCAGGGTTGTCTGAAATTCAGTGTCCAAAAGACTATACAAATAAGGGATTATGGTCTTAGTGGATTATTGTTTTCAAAAGTGGTTTGCTGAGGTATAACTGAGATTTCAGCAACATTATCTCAAAGAGAGTTTAGGAGAAATCAGGTTCTGCTAGCTGAATGTTCTTGATTTCTCTTAAGCATGTTTCCAATTGAAACACGACACCATGAAGTCTAAGTCACGTTCGTCCTGCACATCAAAGAAGAACACAATTTTACAAGATCTTTCGTGCAGAAGCACCAACATAATGGTTGTTGTTAGCCACTCTCACATATTCAAGCATGAAGCTTGAAGGCCCACAAAGTGGAGACTATCACGGGTTACGTGCACGTACAGTTAGTTATTGTATTTAATGCATGGAGGTATATGAACACACAACAAGGGATCTATCACTCTCTGTATAAGAGGGCGAATGTCCTATGTGATCTATGATTTCATGATCCAAATATCTCTGGCCAGAGTAGGAGAAAGTTAGAAAAAGAGTTTCTTGCTTTACTCGTGGATTATATGAATAAAGATCAGATGCGTATGGCTTGACTTAGGGCTTGACATTTTCCATGCCCTGTATGTCTTGTTGGGACATTGTCTGATAGAAGGACCGAATTACACGCCAACCATGATTGAAAGGTTCACCAATTTATTCGATATAATCTAGGTAGCCATGACATGCTGCTAGGTATCACTCATGGCTTATGGAAACCTTGATCATTTAATTGCTCGAGGAGAATTAAAAAGAGTTCCAATTCGTTTGCGTAAATTGAAAAGATTTTCAATTAACACATCAATCGTTGATGTTCCATTACTAGATTATGTGGAACCTATTGAGGTCAAAGACAATAGCGTGCGAAGAATCTTCGTAATTAAAGATGGTATTTTATTATATGATAATAAGAACAAACTAATTAATTACTTGATAATTAATTATGCTCTTGAAAATAATCAATTAATGATTATTAATTTTATGTATAATTAAGTGTTAGTTATATTGAATTGGATTGGGATTAGGATAAGCTTTATTAGATAAAGTTGTTAATTATTTGTTTTATGAAAATAAATATTTATGATAATAATTAATTATGAATTAATTATTACTTATCCTAATAATAAAAGAAGAATGAATCTTGACCATTGGATGATCAAGATCCAAAGGTTAGCATACGTGCTCTCAAGAATATCTTGATAATCTTGAATAAATAAGAGTTATAGTTGGACTAGAAGTGTGTGTGCCGTTTGAAGCCAAGGAATTGTATTCCTTAGGAGATTAATATATAGATACATATATATAGATATATGTTTTGAAAGTTGCACACGGAGCAAATCAATCTAAGAGAGGAAGAGTGAAAGACTAAAACAAAAACTATTCTTTTCTTTCTTTTCACTCTCTATTGCCGATTTGTTGTAAACCACACCCCCATACACACCAACAATATTGTCCGCTTTGGGTTATCCGGTTCTCGTGGATACATCGGGCCCGCACGGCTTTATTTCTCCTTAGGCCCAAGCAAGTGGGCTAGGTCAAACTCACATGAGTCTAGGAAAAGGCCTTATTAGTGGTAAGAGGTGGGCTTAGCCCTTATAAAGAGCATAGTCACCACATCTTTAACCGATGTGGGACTTCTACACGATTTCAATACATGATCTAAGCAAGAAATTATAGATTTTATACTTTCTTGTTAGTCGTTAAGAAAAGGTTTCTAAGGGCTGCTTGTGTTCTATTTTCGTGGTCCATAAGAGAAGAAAAGTTCATCTCAAATCAAGAGCAAAAGGTGCAAGAATTGTCAAGAACGTCTTTCTTCAATCTTGACCGTTTTCAAGAACGTCTCAAGAAGTTGTTTTGGATCTTTCTTTCTGTGTTCCAACACATTTTTGCTTGCACAAAAGAAGTGTTTGGAGCTGCCATCTATTCCAAAGGATCGTCCTTGATAGGTTTTGGAAGTTTCAAGATTCGACATGCGTGTGTGGACTAATTAGAGGCCGGGCGCGTGAATGGCTTGTGGTGAATCGAAGATCTTGATTGCTGAACATGCGTGGCAGCAAGGAGCTCAATCTAATCTCTGAAAAATCCGGTTCATTGAGTTCGTGAGCAAGGAACACAATGTACGAATCTGAATCGCTAATTAGATGACTATACGATAGTCCTTTTAATGCATGTATGCTAATTGATCTTGCTCAGTCGCATAGTTAATAAATTTTTAAATTTCCGATGCGTTAATATACGTAATCTTTCATTTTATCCGTTGAAGCGTCTGAATATTTAAACAGATGTGATGAGATACTCTTATATGTTAAAGAATTGAATGAGACCAAAAAATCTCAGTGAAGACATTTCAGATCATGAATCTCGAATTCAACACGAAGTAGCTTGTGATGTAGCCTACTTCAATCAAGTAGAAGCTCAGAGAGAAGCCATGCTTTAAAAGGTATGCTCTAATCTTAATAAATTTCTAACTGGTACTCAAAAATTGAAGGATATTCTTGAGGTGCAAAGAGCATTCAATTTGACCACTGAAATATGATACACCCCAAAGACTGAGGAATGTTTAGACTCAAGATCAAATCCAAAACTTTTGAAATTTGTTCCTGCAACAATCAGAACTCATGAACAGGAAGAAAAGAGAATGACCAATATGTCTCAGTCAAAGGTAAGAATGAATGGTAAGAAACTATTTCACACAAACATGCATGAATCCAATTATAGTTTTGATCGATCAGCACAACCCTTCTTTTATAGACAAATGAGACATCAGACTTATTTTCAAAGATTTGTTCTTGTATGCCATTTTTATGGAATTAAGGGACATATTTGACCAAACTGTTTCAAATTGCATAGGTTTCCTAAGCTTATATGGATAACAAATCAAAGAACTTGAATGTGCTGAAAGGGGTTTCTCACAAGAGGTTTCATGTGTTATCCAAACTCTCTCATGATTATATTGAAAAACCTGTCAAGAAAATCTCACTAGTTCCAAAACAAACCAGAAAACTTTGGGTTAAAAAATCATATTTGCACACACTACACTTTTGGAAAATATTTGGTATTTGGACAGTGGTTGTTCAAGACAAGTGTGTAGGAATAAGTCCATGTTTGCATCTTTCAAGAAAGTAATCTTGGCACTGTGATATTTGGTGATGGTAATTTGACTAATATTAAAGGCAAAGGATCAGTAAAAACCTTGGTGATTGTACTCTTAAAAATGTCCAATATGTTGAGGGCTTGAAAGCTAATCTAATCAGTGTGAGTCATCTATGTGACTCTGAATACACTAATCATTTCACGAGAGAGTATTGTTGTGTTTTTGATGAAAATAATCACTATTTTTTTATATGGAAAGAGATCTGGTGATAATTGTTACACTATGTCCTTTGATAAAACTGTCATTTGCAATTCTACTAGAATGTGCATCTTCTGACAATTTTGGCATGAGAGGCTAGGGCATCTGAATTATCATGATCTACAAAAGTTTGCACTAAAACAATAGAAGGATTACCGAATATTGAAAAAGCTCAAGGTTAGTATGGTCCTTGTCAACTAGGTAAACAAACATTATCTTCTCATAAAAAACTTCCACAATTGGCACTACAATACCATTTGAATTACTCCACATGGATCTCGTGGGACCCACAAGAATTGGGAGTAGTTGAGTTAAAAAGTATATCTTGGTTGTAGTTGATGACTTCTCCATATTTTCATGGGTAAGGTTCCTATGTCAAAATTTTGAGACTTTTGCAATGTTTAAAGATTTATATCAACCGCTAAATACTGACAAGTTGGACGATGGGTATCATTTTGTGCAGAATAAAAACAGATCATGGCACAGAATTTGGAAATGTCAAATTTGATGAGTTTTGAAGAAAGCATGGAATCAAGCATGAGTTTTTTGCTCCAAAAACACCTCCGCAAAATGGTGTAGTGGAAAGGAAGAATAGACTACTGCAGAAAATGGAGAAGACAATGATCCATGCTAAGTCGCTTTCACATAAGTTTCGGGCAGAAGTAATAAACACTGCATGCAATACTGCAAATCATGTGCACAGCAGAAATGTGCACATGTTATCAACTTTGGGAATGTAAGAAACCTATGGTAAAATACTTCAAAGTCTTCGGGAGTCAATGTTTCATATTACGAGATCGTGAAAACATTGGCAAATTTGACTAGTGATGAAGGAATTTTTCTTGGGGATTCTACTAATAGCCGTGCGTATCAAATTTTTAATAAAAGCACCAATGCTATGATGGAGTCAAATAATATAGTTCTTAATGACAATCTGACTGATGATTTTGATACACAGGAAGTTGATGAAAATTCTTCAGTCACACAGGCAAATTAGTCAGAAGAAGAAGAAGGTACTAATCAGTGTACCAGGAGAAATAAATTTGATGTAACTTACAGGTTACCTACATCAGAAGACAACGTACAATTAGAAAACACTCTGGAAGTTGAAGAAGCCACGGAGCAGGCTACCTCAGAATCTGCTAAACCTTCACATCGTGTTAAACTAAATCATCCCAAGGATTTAGTAATTGGTGATGCGTCAGAACCAATAAAGACACACAAACAAATAAGAAATGAGGTAAGTTATTTGTGTTATATATCTCACATTGAACCCAAAAATAGTAGAGGGAGCTATTTGCATTTATAGAGAGCGACAGTCAAAATAGTGGAGTCTTTGGCTCAATGTTGAATTTTCACTTCAAATAAGATTGTTCTTCCTTGAGAAATGCTTGAGCCCACTCGACGAAACCACGGATTTTAGGTTTTGAGTTGAAATTATGGTTCCCGTGTCTTATGTTTAGCGTAACATATAAGAGTTGGTTTGTACTTGTGAACGTCCGAGAGAAAGGAATTTGAGTTAGTTCTTGAGTTCAAGAGCTCATCACTTTTGTAATCTTCTTCATATTTGTCGAATTCTTCGTTGTTCTTTGATTGAGGACGTAGGCAAATTGTATCGAATCTCGTTAAATATTATGTCTTGTTTCTCTCTTTTGTTTCCGTAGATTTTCTATACTCGAGTTCTATCGTTTAATTCACAACAAAAATTGTCAAAATGGAAATCTTACATATAAAGATCATAAGATATTATCATAAAATTGAATAAAATTTAAAAAAAAATGTAAAATAATATATTAATTTTCTTTATATAAATAATTAACATAATATAGTATTTTGTAGATCATAAAAATTAAAATATAATTATTATATATGATGATGTTCAAAACTATCTCCGGATCCGAGGACGTCACAGATGGTAGGGCTAAAGTCAAGATCATTCTCTTCGGTCTAAAGGATGATTTGCACAAGGAAGCACATAAGTTATGGAGGTCCCGAGAGTGTGCTCAAGGAGACCGCATCAACGCTCAAGTAGTAAGTAAATAGTAAAAGAGGAGAGCGTTCGATGTTCAAAGCTCCTTTCTCAAACTTCTATTATCTATTCTGTAATGCAAAAAATTTGAATCCGTTTACCTGTGGTGGGGTCCCCTTTTATATGAGTTCGAAGAGTTTTAGTTATGATAGGAGTGGATCTCCTCTCCTTGATCTCCAACAAGATCGTAGGATGGTGAATCCTCTTACGACGAGACTTTCTATTTTATCTCTGAGATGCCTACAATCATTAGTATTGTGATTGTGGTCTCGATGAAGTCTAAAATACTTGTCTGTTGATTCCTATCCCGAGGGAGCCCTTATTTGTTTAGGCCACTTTAGGTGGTCGGTATCATAGACCTCCATGAGCACATTCCTTAGTGAGGTATTGAGAGAGGTATCATTTGTATACCGAGGACTAACGAGGTCGATCCCACAGAGACTACTTAATTCAATTATTGTACCTAACTAGATGTATGAATAATAGGTGATGATGAATGAATGAAAATATGATATAATTAAACTAACTAACAATGAATTAAAATTCATATTTTTGAGATATCAATATGAGAAAAACACTAGGGTAATGATTTCACCTAGTAATCCTATCACAAGCATTCAATTAACAAACACACAATTATAGCTCCAATGCAAGGGTTGATTCTTTCTCAAATATGCTGGTTCATTCGTTCACGGTGCCAACAAATATTATTAACAATGGATTAATCTTGTTCGGTTTGCAGTTGTTAACCCAAGGCTAATAACTCATTACGATCTAAAGAACTATAACAACCAATCAATCCTCTAAACTTTGTTCATGGTAGTCGATAATTGATTTCCTTAATTTTGGTTCCACTAGGACACGTGAATTCAGTTCATTCCTTAGTCCTAATTAGATGAGTCTAACTGAGCATTCAATTGGTGGTCAATCAATCAAACAAACAATAGACTATAGGCATGGAAATTAAAGACAATAATCATGAACCAAAATTATGCATTCATTAAATTGAAATACTTACAACAATCATACTAGGCTACGTCAAGCCCTAGCAAAGAGATTTAATTACAATTCATCATCCAAGTAACAAAATCAAGTCTAGAGAGAGAAAACATGAAAGAAAGAGATGAAGAAAAACCTCTTGATTTGATTTGATGGAATGGTTGTTCGGTAGGAAGCCTCAAATCCTTGAATCTTGCGAAAACTTAAAGAACCTAGGAAAAAGTGTGTCTAACCCTAAAATTGTAGGCCGCCTTTTATACTAACTCTTTACAACCAATAAAACTTAATTATGGTAAAATTCAGAGTTTGCAGAAATCGAGGTTCGCTCAAGCGGTCATGGGCGCTCGAGCGGCTCAAAATCAACTTGTTGTATCCGCAAATATATACTAGCCCACTCAAGAGGTATACATTGTGGCCCGCTCAAGCGATATGCAACGCTCGAGTGGTCAGTCTTCCGTCTTCTATTCTAGTAGCCATCATCAAGTGCACTTGAGTGGTATAGAAGGCTCGAGCGGTCTCCAACCAACTTCCTGGAATGGAAGGTTACGTGCTTGAGCGACCATTTGCGCTTGAGCGGTTATCCAAGAACGAGTATAGAAAATACGCGCAAAAGTCTGCACAATTACATGCACATCAAAGACCAGGTGTCGTGTCAGCCTTCTTGGGTCACCCCTTCCTCGATCTTATTTTCCTGATGTCTTCTTGAGACCCAACCGATCTTTTATGGACTGCTCTTTCTCTACTAGGGATTTCTTCCTTTATGGAGATATGGGAACATGGTCAACTTCTCCCATAGTCTCCACTTCGTTAACATATTTTTCGAGGAGGCCTCTTCAAGAGACATCTCCTGAAATGTTCATGGCGAATAGTCCTAATTAGAGATGCCATAGCCATAGGGGCTTGCAAATCAAGAACGTTGAAGCATTCTCTATTGAACCTCGTCATGAATGCTCAAAGGGACTCATTCCTTTTGTGTATGATGCTCATCAAGCTAACATTAGTCTTAATAGGCTTCTTGGCACTAGCGAAGTGTAGGAAAAACTTGCTGTATAAGTCTTCTGTAACGACCCATCCCGCAGGATCCAGCAAGGCCCATGGACCGCTACCCCCAACCCATCACCACACCAGAGCTGTCGCACAGCAAGAAGTAACGTATACTTCACGCCAATTCGCTAACCTATTCATTAAGGTAAGCTTCATTAATTTTCCATATTCACCAATCCTTTCAAGTCTCACATTCCATACTACGCAATATCCCCAATTTCACTAAATTCATTTCCTACCTTAATTCTCTAAGGTTAAACAATTAAATTCATATGACAATATTATTTTCATCTTACCCCAACCTTAATTAAAGCAATTTGAGTCAATAACCCTTACCTTGAACTTTGTTGGTTCCACTAACTCAAGAATTTCAAGCTTTCTCTTGAATTGATTCAAGAATCACACTTGTACCTAACAATATAAGAAAATTAGAGTCTAATTTCGAGTTAGTAAACAAAGAAAACTCCATTTGAATTAACATCCCCAAAACCCATTTAAACCCACAAACCCTAAGTTCAAACTTACCTAAATCCATCTCTTTCTTAGTGTGGTTGTAGGTTTAAAAGTTGGAGCACCTTTACTGGCAGGAAAAGTCGCCGGAATGTCGCCGGAGGTGGTGAAGTGAGGAGAAGGGGCTGCCCTTCTTCTCTGTTTTATATTTTTTTTTTTTAAATTTACGGGTGAAGGTCGCAGACCTTCACCCCCTCTAATCCTTTTTTATTTTATTTTTTATTTTTTTACTTTTAGTTGTTTATATATATATATATATATATTTTAAATCATTTCCTTTTATTTTATTTTTTTTACTCATTTCACCCTAACTTTAACTCTAATATTCTTTTAACCCTCCCAATAATTCTTTTTACCTTACAATTTATTCTTTTTATAACTAAATCCAATTTATTCATTTTATTTTCATTATTGTATATTTTATTCATTTTTATTTTGGGACGGGATATTACATCTTCGAAGTTGACAATGCTATGACGGGGTAACCATAGAAACCAAGTCCTTGTTATTCCTGTTAGAGAGACTGGAAATACCTTGCATAATGCTGTCTCAATTGCCCCTCAAAACTCCATCATGGATTTAAAACCCATGACGTGATCGAAAGGGTCTGTAGCTCCTTCATACTTCTCTAAGGTCAAGACCTTGAAGTTAGTCAGCATCTCAACATGTTGGAGCTCTAGGACAAAAGTATAAGAGAGCTAACATAAAATGAGCCCGCAAGGGGCTAGTCCCTTAGTTCGACAAACTTCATATCCATCATCTCCTCCATTTGCCTTCTTACATCATCTACATAAGTCTTCTTGGTATTACCTTCTTGGACAATTCAAATAGAGCCCCTAGTCTGAGTACGGTGCCCTGGATTACCAGAGTTGAACCTCTTATCTTCCTCATCGTCGTGAGAGTTTTGGTACCTATGCTTTTGCTGTTAAAGAGGAGGCTGAGGAGCATTCCTTATCTCAGTGAGAGCATCCATCCATCGCATGATCTGGATGAATTGCCTCTTAGTGATGAGAGCATCAAGTTTCTCGGGATCAGTGGCAGAAACATTCTAATCCTCATTTCGAGGAGCATTCTAATGACCAAGATAAACGATGGGAGGGTCATTTCACCATCCCAGTTTTGAGGACCAGTTACCCTCGAGTTGTTGCCAATACGTTGACTTCTTGCCCTGACCATTGTTCAAGTCTGAAAAATCTTTCGACCCACAGACTACACCAAACTGATGATGTTTAAAACTGTCTCCAATTCTGAGGATGTCATGGTGGTAGGGCTGAAGTTAGGATCATTCACTTTGGTCCGAAGGATAATCTGCACACTACAACACTCAAGTAAGTAAACAGTCAAAAAGAAAGGTGATCGGTGTTCGGAGCTCCTCTCTCAAATTGCTATTATCTATGTTGTAATGCAAAAAGTTCAAATCCGTTTACCTATGGTAGGGGTCGTCTTTTATATGAGCTAGAAGATTTTTAGTTATGCTATGAGTGGATCTTCTCTCCTTGATCTACGACGAGATCGTAGGATGGTGGATCCTATCTTTATTCTTTTCCATAATAGAGTTGGTCCTATTAGGGACAACCACGAATGTGTGAATTTAATGGGTATCGTCCTTCACAAATTCTCGAAGCTGTTTGGCGACAACCTTATGCTGGTGAATTTGTGGATGAGATCGAATCCTATCTGTTTGACTGGATTGAAACTTTCGATGCTGGCTCTGATTGGAAGACCAGAAAAATCCAAGAACAAAGATGGCCTCCGTAAAAGCACTTTCCTTAAAAGACTGCCAATCTTGTCCTCTTGTTGTGCCTATTGTAAGATAAAGGTGTGAGAAGTAAGCCAAGTGTATAGGGTGTGTGATAAGCCCTGTGTGTGATGTGTGACATGAATAAGATGCACTTATGTATAAAATGCATCTAGGGTTAGTTGTCTCCCTAGTCTGCTAGATCATGGTTAAGTGACTCTTGGTCTTTAAATGGATTTGGTTTTCTTGGATTCTGAGCATGGTGCTCGGTCATACCATGAGGGTGGCTCCTTGGTCCAGTCGAGGAGCTCTTCTCCTCAATATTCTTGAATGTTCACCCATAAGATGGTCTCTTCGTATGCCATGTGTTAAGACACGTGACGAACTTTGAATGGAGGTTATTTTAGTACTATCAATATATTTATGGAGATGTCAAAATATAACACAAAATTATAATTTTCTAAGATCTCCAATAATAACATGAGACCATTTAAAATGCCTTTCTAGGCTCTAGCTCTAAGAGCCTCACCTATCAGCATCTCATCTTTGGGAAAGAGATCAGCAAATATCGATACCCTCTTCTCCTCATGTCATGTGATTATCATAGAGGGTAGCATCAGAATTTAACTTTGTGAAGTTTTCTGTGGGACTACTCCAAACGTGTAAACATCTACAAATCCTTTTGTGCTCGAGAGTTGCACAAGGTCCATCCATTGACCACTGTGAGCGACTATGTTTCTGGGATATCATAATGCTTACGTTTGACCACCATGATTGTTGAGTGTTGATTGTTTCCAAAGAACAAGAATTTTAATTATAATTGATAGGCGTTCTTTCCAAGCTCGTGCATCGTGTTTAATACCCACCACTCAGTCATAAGCCCATAACTTATTTAACGGGCTACATCAGTTTAATAGGCTTCTTGACATTTGTGTTAAAATTGGTAAGATCGGACACTAAGATCGTAAAAGCTCACCAAAATAAGGTTTTTTGAAACGATCTAAATCGTTTTGCTTATCTAAGATCGATCTAAATCGCGATTTTGACAACTATGACCATAGAGATGGTGTCTTGGGCTGTGGCCTTGTTTCGCAATTCCCAATGTACCGGGCTTCTCTATTTCGCATTATTTTGGTTGGCAATGTTTTTTAGGGTCGTGCATTATCGACTTATCTTTTTATTTAGCATGGCTCCACGTCAACTAATACTTAGATTTACATTTCCAAAAGCCCCCACGGCTATGTTTTAGTTTAAGTTTGTAAAGCACGCCTACATCCCAGGATGTATCTCTTTTCAATGAAGATCTTGATGTATTCCAACAATGCGTTGTTTTTCATTTCATTCTAATATGAGCTCTTTTTATTTCGGTGATTAGTCTTATGTTTTCCTTTTTTTTCAGATTGACACTCTAGGCATTTTAAGTCCTTTTCCCAGAAGGTAAACCTCGAGCTAGCAGCTTGTGTTCTCTAACTACGCAGAGTCTGTTTGATGTAGAGGTTAAATTAGGTGCAGAATCCTACAAATCATCCTATCAAATCCTTTGGCCTGACAGCAAGCCTTGGCTCACCTGCAAATCCAACATTCATATCCACAAAACTCCTATTCCTAACAACCAAAATTGTGAGATCTCCTGTCCAGAGTAAAAGTCGATAAACAGTAACACATCCTTTATTACATTGTTCTTGTGTAACACATGCCTAATTTCAATATTTTAATAAAATCTTTACTTTTTTGAAAAATATTGTAATTATATTGTTATAATATCATGCTGTCAAGGAATTTCACATCAAACACTATTTACATAGCCTATATATAGTAATTACATTATTTTCAAGAACAATATAATTTTAATAAAATACTGAAAACAGCCCAATTTTTAGTCTATAATCTCTATTCCATTGTTTGGAACAATGAATATATGTTCTACCATGTAAAATGCTTTCCAAAAAGATACATTGTTGATATATTTTTCATTGCCGTCTTAATTACTTTGTTTTTGAAAATAATATAATAACATCTAGAACACTCAAAAGTAATGAAATTCCATTGGTTTTCTTTTTTAAATTACACTATTATTCAAAAACAATGTAACTAAGAATGATCAGATAAAAACTATCGACAATGGGTCTTATTGGAAATAATTTTAATCGTTAATTCCAAATATGTAAAAATTATTTCGAAATCTAACATGTATTTTGATAGATAAAATGTTTTGAAAATTCTTTTTGGGAAAAAAATTAAACCAACAATATCGTAATGCAGGCTCGTTTTAAAATTCATTTTTGTCATGTCACCTGTTTAGATGGCAATGTTTGCCATGTCACCTGCTTAGATGGCAATGCTACAGGAACTTGGGAAGGGTTGAGCTGAAAAAACTCAAGATAGTTAGCAGCATTGTTTTTTCTTTTGGAGTAGGTATTTGTTTGGGCTTAACGTCTTTTATTGGCCATGCCCTTGGAGAATTCCTCTCTCTTACCCAAAAAAAAAAAGAAAAAGCTGTGTAAAATTGGAAGAAAAACACATCAAGTCCAAGTCTTCTATAATTTTAAGAAACAAAAGTTAATTTGCATGCGACATGTTCTTGAAATGCTATGTTCGATTTATTTTCCTTTCACAAAAATTATTACCATAATCCAATGATTTTCTTAAAAAAATAGTCCTTTACATATTTTGCATCACTTTATATAGTCAGACAATTACCTTCACAAACTGATTTTTTTACTTGAAAAGAAAGCTTATTTTACTTTTATAAACAAAGAATCGAATAAAAATTACATTTTTGTCGTCCTACATTGAAAAAGATATAGGTGTTCTTCCCTCACTTCCCTTTTATCATTTTTAACAAATAGAATATGCAATTTATTTATTTCCCTAAAGGGGTACCAAAAAAACTAGAAAAATAATGTCTAGCGATCAGTAATAGAGGAAAATTTTATAATCCTTACTATTCATTATGCTTAATACTTAATAGGTTTAATAGAAGTCAATTACGAAAACCAACAAGAGGTGGCCCGGTTGACAATCGACTGAGTTAAACATATGTGTTCAAGATTCGATTCCAATGAAAAAACATATTTCTCAATGATATTTAAAAAAAAGAAGTCAATTACAAATAATAGTATAGCTTTTGTTTTGTGTAACACGAATAATAGTATAATACCATAAAGAAATAAATTAGAAATTGATAGGCCTCTCTGCACATATGAAGATTTATATGTTTTTCTTTTGAAGCTACATTTTTTTAAATAAGGTTAAAAAATATGTTTCTCATTAAAATCACACATATATGTTTAAACTTTAAACACATATGTCTAATTCAACCGATTGTCAACCAAAACTTTACTTCTCATTAGAATCGAATATTTAACACACATATGCTTAAACCTTGAATGCATATATGTCTAACTCAACCAATTGTTAACCGAAACACCCAATGAAATTGTCTACAACATTACCACATCACTACATTTCTGGAAAACTCAAATAAAATTTTTTTTAAAAAAAGCAGCAAACACCTACAACGAAGGAACATTAAACTTTTGAAATTTTAAAAAGAAAAGATCCAAAAACCCTCCATATGCAGAAAACCACAATTTGTACCACCCAACTTTCCAAGGTACATTGCCTTCTCAACCATGTTACACAATAAGAAAAGATTATCAATTCCATCAGGCCGACCCGTCATATCTAAAAATTAGAAAACAATCCAAGAACAAAATTATTTATTGAAGCTAAACCCTTTACAATCAGTTTTCATCATCACAAAATTGATATTCATCTTCGCACTCATACAACCAGTTTTTTTCACCACAAAATGGATAATCACCAGTGAGTACTCAGTTTCTTGCAAGTTTCTAGGATCCAAGAGCTTGAGTAAGCGGTCGCATTGGCCAACCAAGGAGCGGAGGTGATCCTGGTGGAGTCGTATCTCTACCAGGAGAGAAAAGGCTCAGTTCCACGTATGTCCCGGTCGAGGTTGCATCTCTCTCATAAGTCCGGAAAGAAATAGATCCACGCTTGGTTGAAGCGTCTGAGGTTCTCCCAGGGCTAATTCGACCACTTTCTTCCATGTGGCTTTGGTTAGCAATAAGAGAGATGGTTTCATTATGATCATCAGTAATCAATCTTCTGCCCTCCAAATCCTGTAGGTTCAGGGCCAAAGAATCTGCAACCGGACAGTACACAAGCACGCATATACACACCCCGACACAAGGTACAAGGGCAAGAAAAGCCAAGAAAGCAAGAGCTTCAAATAGAAAATGCTCTGGATGATATAAAACAGATAGCCCAAGTAAAAGAACCCTCAATGGAAGGAAACACGACACAGCAAATATTAAGGTATAAACTCTCTTCTGTAGGCCCTTATTGATCACCAATTTCAAAATGCTCCTTCCCAGCCAAAACAAATAGAGAGTTAGGATGGTAGCAAAAAACCCTAGAAGTATAGTACTCAGTAAAGGGTATGTGCAGAAGGCAACATCATCACTGGCAGCATTTGTGTTCCCACGATGATCAGCTGTCATTGTGAAATAATGCGGCAACTTCCGCAGGGAACTCCTATCCTTATCTAATTGGGGTCCAATTAGAATAACACAGAGCTGAAGAATGAAAACAGGGAAGCAGTAAACAAGAACATATCCCACTGTCCTTCCATTCCCCTTTTGGTTTAGAATTCCAGACTCCATCTGTAAGGAAGCACGAAGGAGAAATATGAGGGTGAGAAATAGGCAGGGTTCTGCAAATCCCAGATTCGAAACAATATATCCTTTGCAAATATTTTCTTGCCATTTCAGGTTGAGCGCATTCAACAATCTTCCCTCACGTCTCAACAAGCTTAACCGAAGAATCTCGCCAAAACCCCACCAGATAGCAAACAAAATTAGTATTATCCGGACAATCCAAGGACCACTGAAATAACTGAGTTGACTAAAGCCTTGACTACGAATACGAGCACGGAAGTAAATTAAGTAGACAATACACAGCAATCCAAGAAGAATCAAGATAGCAACTAGACAAATTGTCACCACACCGAATGCATCGGCAGCAAATCTCGTCAGGGGCATTACCCGAAGCACAGATTCCACGCATGCTCCCTACCAGCAAGGATACAAGAAATGCTGCGGTATATAACACCCGTCCCAGGATGTACGTTAAATATTAGCAGCTTCCAAGGTTAGAGTGGCTGAGATTTATCAAAAACAATTTGATAACATACAATTTCTCAGAGCAATGCTTTGTGAAGCTCCAAGCAAGATTCATCCAACATCTCTCACCGGTCCTGTAAAATCATTACCACTTACCATGTAAATGTAAATTGTAATAGTCCAAACTGAGTTAACTTGCAATCACTTGGATACTATGAACTCCAGCATCACATATATTTATTAATCCCGGACAAATCATGTGAAGAAGAGAAAGAAAAATCCGCAAGACAACAAAGACTAAGGAAAAGGAAAGAAGCATCGTTATATATAAATTATTAAATTTGCCAAGTCATGACAGATGTATATAGTGCATTGTTGTGTCATAATGAATATGACGTCACCCACGCTAAATAGTATTTCAGAAACTTGCAAAAACTTTCAGGCAAAAACTCCCAGGCAAAAAAATAATAAAGAAATTCAAGAATACATATAGTCTTCCCACCATAAAAATTATTTTAATAACTAGATGCCCTTGAATAACTTACCATGCATATAAATGTTAAATACTTAAATTCATATACCACTTAAAGAATAAAAGCTTACAACCAACTTACATAGGCTAAGCACTATCCTTATTAGCACTGAACATATTTCTACTTACTATACCATCATTGAAACATGGATTTGCTTACGAATATGGCACATTGAAGTAGAATGATTATATTAACCTAAACATTCACCTAGCTGCAGAGACACAATATGTATTACCGCTCACTATAGCATCGCCGATAAATCAAGTATCCATGAACAACTCATCTAACCATTACTCTCCAAAACCAAGATTCCATCCCGATAAAAATAAAATATAAAGCACAAGAATGTTCATACTAATTGCCAAGCGCATCCTTTTTTCCCAGTTACCTATGCACAATTTCTGTCTTCTCTGATTCAAATAGCCAATAAACAACCATACATGTAGTTGAATTCATTAACTGTAACAAAAAAACTGAAATAACACAAAAGGAAAAAATTTTAAGAAAAAAAAAACTGAAAAAACATCAAAGGAGCAAAAGAGACTATAAATCAAACTTTCTTATCAATATACATGAAAAATACTGGTATTTCACCTTGACCAGCACTGCATGAACCGTGATATCAACACTAAAATACCACAAAATAACAGAAAACACAACCTCATTGACAGAAATAAATAAAGAACCCTAATTTCCATAATAAACAGCGAGAAAAGAACCAGAATGAGCCAAACAAACAAATCAAACGAGAGCTTACGCAGAGTAGAACCTTGATCTGGCGAACCCGAAAGGAGATTCCGGAAACCAATGAACACGATCAGCTAACCCTAACTGGAACAGCGAAAGAATCCGAGAGAGAGAGAAAGCGAGCGAAGAGAGAAAGAGAGGAGAGAGGGACAAAGAGAACGTAGTTAGGGAATAGGTGAGTGGGACTTTGTTGGTGACAGCCTGTCTCCAGCTGGGTCGTACGAGCCTCCAGGCTCGTAATCAAGTCATTGGCTCGGGTTCTTTCCCGGACCTACGTGGATCTTCCTTGGCGGCGTTCACGGCGTTTAATAATTCCATCTTCTTTAGTTTTGAAAAATATTTGGTCCAAAAATTTTTAGGAGATTTACACAAAAGAAGAAAATGTTTTGGGAGATTTACACACCGAATAAAATGTGAGAATTATCTTTCAATGACAAGTCAAAAAATATATATAAATATGGACAAAAATGATAAATTTACCAAAATACCCCTTACATTGTGAAAAATATTTAATCTTTTTCTTCCTTACGCCTCCATAGAGTAAGTTTGCCTTACGCAATCGTTTATGAGGAATGAACCACCAAAATGAAGATTCATGGTAGTCAGACCAAAGCCCAATCATCGCTAATCATCAATGATCACTTGAGTTGTAGAGAGCTTGGCGAAATCACGAATCACGATTCGGAAAAGAGTTCGATTTGGGCAACACCAATGACCATCAACACCACCAATCAACCCACCAGACCAAGGTGCATCATCTTTGAAACTGGATTTGTGACATGAGTTAAACTGGTTATGGTTTTTGAATCTATTAATATTATCTTTGTTTTGGATTCGTTGATATTATATCTTTTTAGGATCTGTTGATATTATATCTGTTATGATATTATATCCATTTTGGATCTGATGATATGATATATGTTTACAAGAAATTCTTATGTTTCGACCTTCATTGTGGTGACATTACCAAATGAAATTATCGTGTTACAGTCTTCAAATAGATATAATAAAGCATATATAATAAAAACATTTATATTATAGACAAAAATATATCAGCAAGTCGAACAGATAACATATCAACAGATCCCATGGATAGAGTGGACTATGGTCGTCCGGCCATCGATCAAGGCTGACAATCCACTAAATAGAAGCGTTGGAGCACCACAACCAACCCCCAACCATCATTCACCGCTGTTAGTTGCTAGTTCCATTGAAATCAGACCTTGAAGTCAAGGCCAACGCCACCGCAAGCAACCACTATGGGAGTGTTGCCCAGAGTTAGGTGCACAATCCCCACCCATTGGCTAGCTGGAATAGTCAGCGGAGGAGCGAGATCCGATTTGGATATCAAATAGAGAAGATGAAGGTATTTCTGTCAAGAAAACAAATATTTATAATTTTTATCCTTTTATGCAATATTATTTTAATATTTAGGGAGCTCATGGAATAAAACTTATTTGAGTGTCATTATGGGAACAAAACTCTTAATTGAGGACCTTATCTCTAATTTTTCCTATTTTTTATCCTAATTTTAATGTGAATGTTTAATATTTTGGTTTCTATATCTATGTTCATAATAAATTAATATTCAACATTAAGTTAAAATGGCAGATATTGTAGAGATATGTAACATTGCTCTTGTTTTTTTTAATATTTTCTTATAAAATTCTTTTTCTTATAAAAAAATTAGTTTTTTTTGAAAAGGATAAAAAAAAAAAAAATAGTTGATACATGGACTCTACCTCATACTAATGCAAGAAAAATAGCAAAAACAAAAACACTAATTTTTTGTATGAAACAACAACACTACATAACAGTTCAAGCTTGGTTTGGGAAGATAATATTTTTATGTGTAAACTATGCATTATATAAGTTAGAAATAATGACTATCATTTTTCGGTATTTGGGTTTCTTATTTATAAAAATATATAATATAAGAATTCTATATCTTTAGTTGAATAAAATTATACCAAGTTGTAGATAGTCCAAGTTTATATGTCATTGTAGTATACAAGACCTTATAATAGATATAGTATCATACCATCCATAATTCCTTAAAACTTGCCTAACATCATTAACCTTATATTTTATACTAGTCTATGTTTATAGGATGCTCCGAAAGGAAGCTCATTTTTTTTATATAAGCGATGCAAATTGATATGTTTTTATGAAAATATCTCCTTTTTGACATATTCTTCAATAAAAACCTATTTATGGCAAGTAATCAAACACCTAGGCATTAAATTTTTTAATGTGTATATATATATATATATATTATATAGAACATATAATATTAAATAGATAACTTAATACATGTCTCCTTTAATCCAATAAAATATTAGTTACATAATATGACCCTAAAATAATACATTAATAAACTACAAGCCCAACTGAATAAGTAAACGCAAAAGATAAATGATCCAGCTAATGATGATAATACATATCCCCTTAACCCAATAAAATACTAATCACAAAGAGTCATTTGATAAGGTGTTAACAAATTAATTTTTTTTTTTTTAAAATTAGAACACCTTTCACATACAGTTTCTCATGTCTCTCATGTTCTCCTTCCACGAAGTGTTTGACCGAATTCCCAATGAGATTATTATGTAATATTACCAAAACATAAGAACTCGAAAAAAAAAATCAATTGTAATCATGTTATCAAATTTATGAATATGATTTTTTACTTTTATCTTGATGTTAACAAGCGATAAAAAATTCCAGAGGCGCTACCCCAGATCCCCATATAAAATTTCGACCCCCTAATATGCGATGCTAGTTCCGCCCATGTCTACAATGTGTGTGTATATATATATACCTCTTGAGCGGTTGAATCAGTTATATAGCATACCCATCGCCTAACCGGTATGATTCTAGTATTGATATTTAAAACACTGATCGTAAATACGTATTTGCACTCTACTAAAAAAATTTTGAAGCTATTACACATTCTTTGTCATTCGTCATTGTGTTGCTACTTCGACATGTTGATTACAATAATTCATCAGTGCCCCTATATGGGAATTTTATTATTTAAGTACTGATCAGGTAAAAAAAAACTCAGTCTTGATGACGTATCAGGTATTCAAACTAGCATCAGAGGTGACTATCCTGATATCCTTGTCTTCCAGCACAAGAGAAAATGTGAACTATGGCTGGCCCGAATTTGTTCTCGAAGGACCTCTCCGACGGTGATGCTAAGTTAATTCAAGATGCTTTTAGTCAAGAGTGTTCGGATCTCTCTCTTAAGTCTAGCAATCAAGAGTGCAGGGTTCCAGATCATTTACCTGACACTGAAGGTCCTCTTTTGTATGAGTTGGAGAGTTTTTATTTTGGTAGTGTTTGACCATAGGTCCTATATTTTAATTTTGATGATTGATTATCAAAGTTTGATGACTTACGAATGACGATGAATTTGATTGAAACTTGATTGGTTCTAATGTTGATTGAATCATACCTGTACATATATACAAATGTTTGTTGACCGATTGTCATTTACAAAGTAAATAAGAGCCCGTTTGGTTTGCAACATAATGCAATGATAATGGTAATCCTATTGCATTATAATGTTTGGTACAATTTAACACAGCAATGCAATGGTAATATGGTTAGTTGTAAGTGAAATCCTTATAAAAATAAGGAATCACAATACCAAAATTTTTTATGGTATTCAATTACAATTGCAATTAAACCATCATTTGGACAAAAGAAAGTCTTAACACATTAATTTATGAACATTATTTGCACACAATTTTTTACTAAATACACCTCACTCTAGTGTGTTTTTAAAGAGTTAATGGGGTGTACTTAGTAAAAAATGAGATGTAAATAATGTTCATCTAACTTTTTTCTCAATCTTTTAAGTGTGACAATTTTTTTTGTATTATTATATTATTTTTAAATAGAATATATAACTTGAAAATAGGCGTCACAAAATGGCTCGTGTGCGTGGCATGGCAGCCAAAGCACAACCCAAGTCTGAAAGAACATCGGGCTTGGGCAGCCCGAATATTGGTTTGGGCGGGCATGGACCTTAGTTTTGAGCCCGACCCTATGGGCTAAATTCAAGGCAAGGCCGAGCAATGGCCTATCCTAGGCCCAGGCCTGAACCCTACTTGGCCCCGACCAATCTCGAACCCTGACCCAGGCCTGAGCCTGACCTGGGCTTCAACATGGCCTAAGCCTGATTCGAGCCTAAACCCCACCCAGGCTCGATCAGGGCTAGAGCCAGACCCGAACGAGAACTCGTCCTAGACTCAAGTACGAACCCCAGCCTGGGGTCCAATCTTTGCCTCGGCCTGACCAGAGTTGAAAATCCGATATTGGCCCGACCCAAGCCAAAAGTCCGGCTTATAAGCCCGATTTATCTTGGCTCAGACCAGGCTTGAGCTTTCATTTTTGTCCCAAACCCGACCCGAATGGTCAATCCGGGCTTGGGCACTAAATTTTTGGTCTTGTCTGACCCGATATCGAGACCTAAATATGAACCCTAGAACAAGAAAAATGAGAGAAAAGGGTCGGCACGCATGTCGTGCGATTATCTTAGAAAAAACTAAAAATGGATTACAATTATGTTTTGTAAACCAAACATCTTAATAGGATTACCTTGTAATCATATTACCACCAATTCTCATTACCACAATTCAATTACTTGTAATGGAAATCCTATTACCATTACAATACAATGAACCAAACGGACCCTAAGGGTATTGAACTTTAGATTGTTAAATCTTAACCAATTCAAGTCTGATTGACTTAAAACTTTAACCATACTCTCATATACATGTATTTCTTAATTTCGAATAAGTTGAATAAAATTAAGTGCATTTAGAACCTAAACTGATTAGAATATGAAATTGAGTTAATTAGTGTTCCACGCTAGTCCTAGACTTAGGGTCACCATTTGGCCTGCGGGTCGAGACCCTACCCTTGCTCGCGGGCCAATGCCCGGCTCAGGCCCAAAGTTGCATCAAGCTTGGGCAGCCTGGCCTTATGCCTCGAATGGGCCTGAGTTCCATTTCTAGGGTTGAGCTTGGCTCGAAGCCCGACCACTTGGGCAAACTTTGGGCCGGCCCGAGCCTAGACCTTAAAAACGTGACTCTCTTCTCCAGTTCTCTTATCTATAGTCTGCTATCTTCTCTGGTTCTACTTCTTTTCTGCACACTCTTACTCATCTCTCTCTCCTCTATGTCTCTCATATCACACCTCGATTTTCATAGGGAAAGGGTACGTGAGGAAATGACAAAAATGCCCCAGGATCATATGATGCACATGGCGCAACATTGCATAGCAATGACATCAACATGTCAAACCAATCCCTAAAATGAAAAATTGCCAAAAGTGGCCCATAAAATTTTCTCAAAAACATAATTAATGCACAAATCATGCAACCTGTCTAATCCATGTACATCACGTACCGAACATCCAAATATGAGAATATCTCATCCGGTGTCTAAACCCCTAAATAATAGAGGATATAATCCAAAAACATATCCATGAATACCATGCCAAACATGATAATAAGTTTAAGAGTGGAATTAACCAATTTCCTAGTAAACAAGGTAATTCTACTTGTAATTCAAGTGTCAATAGAGCAAATGGACTACACCGCATCATGCATCTAACAGTTGCTTCTCAACCTGCTCACCTAAAAACAAAGGTAAACAAGAAACAAGAATAGGGTGAGTCCAATGCCCAGTAGAACATAGAAAGCTTATGACCTGTGTTGAAAAGGAATTAAAAGTAGAATTCGAAGACAACAAAAATAAATCGAATGTGACAATCTATCAACCATGCTCATGCAATCAATGATATGATATTTTATCAATGTATGCTCAAATCCAGTGTAATTATTTAGTAAAATAAGTACATTTCAAACATAACTAGTCATCGAGGGTATAATAATAACTTGAACAGTCAACCATTTTTTAGCTTTGCCATGATCCTTTACCGGTATTTCACCAACTACCAATTATTGCTTAACTAGGTTATATATGTACACCTAATAGGATATCTGGAGCCTTACTTTAGGTATAATAATATTTTTGTACATTTATTTATTATATACATTACAATAAATATATATTTAATAACTTAAATATTTTTACACATGCATTCTATTTTTTGCTTTGTATTTTTTCAATCAATAACCCATGGGAGCTCAAGTATTTTAAACGAAATTTTAAAATGTTTTAACTCTCAAAATACATGTTAGATTTTTTAAAAAAATTACATATTCAGAATCAACGCATAAAACTTTTTTTAACAAGATCTATTGTCAATGAATTTTATCGAAGGGATCTTAATTGCATCATTTTTTTCAATGAAATTTCAAAAACAATGGATTCAGAACTAAAACAATGAATTCTAGACCGTGCTTTAAAAAACAATAAAATCTATATTAAAGCAATAAATTTTGGACAATGAATTCTATGATAAAAGAGTGGAATAAAGTTATTCCATAGATTAAATTAATGGAATAAACCTGTTGGGTTTCCTTGGGCTACCAAATTGTTGGGTTACATGTCATTTTCGTTTTTCAATAACTACTTGCTTATTTATTTTATCACTTTATATATTGTATTTTCTATTATGTCAAGACTTAAGAACCTGTTAATTTTTAAATAGAGACATATTAGTGATGTATTTCTATATTATTGTGAGTATTATAATATATGAAATATTTTTAATTATCATTTATATCAAATAAATACTTATAGTAGTGTATTATGTTGAACTCGGTTCGAACCCCGATTGAACAATTGATCCTTGCACCGAAAAAATTTTCAGTTCAATGATCGGTTTGATTTTCAAAACCTTGATATTAACTCGATTAATGGATGTGACTAATAAATATTTCCCGAAAATGGGCACCATATAGCAACTTTCTTATGAGTCCTATTTGTTGCCACATAGCGCCAAATCTTCTCCACGCTGTTTGCGCTCCTGCACTCTAGCACAATTTGTTCTATGTATATAAGTATATTGCATCTGCTTGACTTGCACTCCTATCTCCCCTCTGTTTGAGATAGCGAAACTAGTTCATACATATACATATACATATACATATACATATATATATATATATATTTTATTTTTTTTTTCTTCCAGAACAACACTTTATTATTTTTAGGACCCAGATCCGCGTATTCCTCTTCTCCTCAGGTGTAGCTTATTATCTTGCTCTGCCAACGCAAATTACTTGTGACATATCCAAAAAGTACACCTTGAATTGTAAATTGCTGGGCTTTTTTTCTTATTTAGAATATTTACTTTTTTTCTTGTAATAAATTATAATTATTGTTTTGGCCTTGTTTTTGTTGCTTCTATGTATCTGCGATCGAGTAGCATAACTGATTGTGATTTATTGTCATAACAGAATTATCTGGAAACATCTCATGACTTTAAAATTTTCTCTATCTTTTGTTTTCATACTATTTTTTTCTTCCCCTCTAGGTAGTTGGTTCTTGTAGATTTGCAAGATCATTTTTCTCAAATTTGATAACCATATTGTGGTTGATTTTCCTATTGTCACCGAATTCATTTGGTTTAGGGATCTGGGTGTGTGCTATTGATTTCTGGGATTTGTAAATTTCATTATTGCCCAGCTTTTGGAGGAAGATTTTATATTTGGGGAGGAGTGATAAATTTGTTGGCTTAATGCCTGAGAAGAGAGAAGGTGATAAGGACTTGGTGTTGCAGATTTTGTGGCATCTCTACAGTTTTCTGCTTGAAATAGAGAATTGTGAATTGAAGATATGGGTTGCATTTGTTCGAGAGGAACTCGAACAAATGAATTTGTTGAGAAACATTTGAAATGCAAAGCATCAAACAAGCCTTCCAAGCAGCTAGCTGCTTCTTTTAAGAGGGATGATGTTGATGTTGAGGTTGAGGCAAATGGTATAGACAATAATGCCACTGCAAGGTTGGTATCTAATTATGGCAATAAGCCTTCCAATACTCCTGTAAATTCTGATGAGAGGGAGAAGAAAGCGATGACTGTTGGTGATGGATCCACAAAGCCCCAACTCCAAAGTCAGGGGACGTTGGATGTTGGGGCTAGTGTAGGAAGAGAGAAAGGGGATTTAATGATGATTAGGATAGGTAGCGTGACCAACGGTACTCGAGGAGCACAAGTTGTTGCTGGTTGGCCATCTTGGCTTGCTGTGGCAGCTGGTGAAGCAATTAACGGTTGGGCACCTCGTAGAGCCGACTCCTTTGAGAAGTTAGAGAAGGTAAGTTTGTATCCATATATGGATATATAGCTCATTGTCTTAAATCTACTAGCCATATGTACTCTACATTTAAATCGGTTTGAGACTATATCTACTCTACATTTAACACTATTTTTGGGTGAATGATAGTCGAATGGTTTTCTCTTCTACCATTATTCATGGTTCTGATTTCTTTTAACTTCTTACGAATAACCTTTTCTGCTGTGCATATGTAATGCAGATCGGAGAAGGAACGTACAGTAGTGTGTATAAAGCACGCGACCTGGATACAAACAAAATAGTTGCATTAAAGAAGGTGCGGTTTGCTAATAAGGATCCTGAAAGTGTTCGGTTTATGGCCAGAGAAATCATCATTTTGCGTAGGCTTGATCATCCGAATGTCATAAAGCTTGAAGGGATTATTACTTCTAGGGTGTCTGGCAGTTTATACCTTATATTTGAATATATAGAGCATGATCTTGCAAGACTTGCTGCAACACCAGGGATTAAGTTCAATGAAGCTCAGGTACTCGCTTCTCTTTTCTTTTCTTTTTTGTTGGCCTTGGACCTTAAGACATATTGAAAATGGTCGGATGGAGCTAGAAACAATTTGATTACCTTCACTGAATGTTTACCATAAGAAAGATTGCAATGCAAAAACTGTTTCTGCTCAAGCATGTCAAATTCTGAGGTAGGAGTAAATTTGGAAGCTACTATTCAACAGAAGAGTCAAGTTCTGATTTATAGGCGGATATGGAAGCTGATATATGAATTGGATCAGCTTACCTAACAATGAAGACATTTTTATCATTTTTTATGAACTTACTCTTCAATAAAAAATACTGGATTTCTTATGTTGAATTTTTGATGCTTTCGTTTTGTAGATCAAATGTTATATGAAACAACTATTTGATGGACTCGAGCACTGCCATAGTCACGGGATCTTGCATCGTGACATCAAGGCTTCAAATATTCTGATTGACTATGATGGCAATCTCAAAATTTGTGATCTGGGACTGGCAAGTTTTTTCAGTCACCATAAGAAGCAACCTCTAACAAGTCGTGTTGTAACTTTGTGGTATAGACCACCTGAGCTTTTGCTTGGTGCAACAGACTACGGAGTTTCTGTGGATTTGTGGAGTGCTGGTTGCATTCTTGCAGAATTATTCGCAGGCAAGCCTATCATGACAGGAAGAACAGAGGTATATATTTATATGTATAATTGGTCATTTTTTAGTGTAAATTAATCATTTTGCTCAATACCCATATCTGATAGTTTATGATTTGTAGGTGGAGCAACTACATAAGATCTTCAAACTCTGTGGATCGCCCTCTGAAGACTACTGGAAGAAATCTAAGTTGCCCCATGCAACAATTTTTAAGCCTCGACATCCTTATAAGCGATGTCTTGCTGAGACATTCAAGGACTTCCCTTCATCGACTCTGGCACTTTTAGATGTCCTCCTTGCTGTAGAACCTGAAAAGCGAGGGACTGCTTCTTCGGCACTTCAAGCTGAGGTATATAGTATTTAATCTTTATTTTTTCTACCATACCATCCCAAATAGCCTCTTTGATAATCATTGTTTCATCAAATATATAGTTAGAATCCATGATATGAATTCCCCTTTATTGTTGTTTCTTTTTTTTTTTCAGTTCTTCACAAGTAGTTTACCCGAGTACCCACCTACAAAGGAGTTTGATGTCAAGCTTGGAAATGAGGATGCTAGGAGGTAAGCCATCTTCGAATGAAAATGTTTTCTTTCTCAAAGCAAGTAATTTATTTAATTTTGT
Source organism: Tripterygium wilfordii (assembly GCF_013401445.1). Taxonomy (NCBI): domain Eukaryota; kingdom Viridiplantae; phylum Streptophyta; class Magnoliopsida; order Celastrales; family Celastraceae; genus Tripterygium; species Tripterygium wilfordii. The sequence goes on from NC_052248.1 coordinate 9,199,100, forward strand.
GCATATTTGGTTAATTAGTTTCTGAAGATTAATAATGTGTTATCAACCATGTTATGTCGAGTTATGCGGATTGGATTCATATTTTAAAAATTAATGTTGCCCACAAATCTGTCTGGGAAACAGGCAAAGAGCAACTACTAAAGGGCATGAATCAAGTAGGAAGAGTTCAAGAGCTTCTAAAGTTGTGCCCGCGCCAGACCCCAGTGCAGAGTTACCTGCATCCATGCAAGTAAATGCGAGTTTATGTAGTAATTTTCACAAAGTATAGTCTTGTACGTCAAGGTCTAACTTTTCTAATCCTCATTTGATATAGAAGACACAAGGCCAGTCGAACCTTAAACACGCGAGTGAGAAGTACAATCATGAAGACGATGGTGGCTCTGACATTTCAATCGAGGCACCAAAGAGAGCTACGCAAACGCTTTATCCTCATTCTAACCGGGGCCAGTCAATACATCCAGTAGATGGGGCTGGCCGAGTATTTGGTTCTCCTTGGAACGCTGGCAGGTTAAGAAGTAGTCATCGTGCTTTGGTGCATCAAGGAGCAGCCCAATTGTCCAGATTTTCTAATTCGGTCGGAGTTGGAGGCAGTTCACATTTGGATTGTAGTAACACTGGTATTAACAGGAATCATCGTTGGCCCGTAAATGATAGTATGTCATCGGAAAAACATGATTGGTCCAACCATTTACTGGACAGGTCGTATAGAAAGGATCATGAACAACAACATGCAAAAGAGTCTACAATGGTAAGGAGTTTGTTTTCTTTTATATCATTTGGAAAGTCTATTATCCTGACTCATATTATATACTTTACCAATCACCGGTCGCTGCATGTGAACTCAGGGTTATGTGGCCAAGAAAACTCGTACCAACTACTCTGGACCATTGATTGCTCCTGGAGTTAACCTTGAAGACATGCTTAGGGAGCATGAGAAACAAATTCAACGTGCTATTCGTAAGGCTCGCACTGGCAAGACTAAGACCAAGTAAACCATGGGAGAAACGGGCGATTCATGATGAATGTGAGTCAATAAGGAGGTGAAGTTCCAACCACAAAAGGCTCTAAACAAGAAAGGTGATGGTTGAAAGTTGATTTAAATGGGATTATTCCATCATTCCAGCAGTGGTGTTTACCAACTTTATCAGTTTATTCAATGCTTTGAATGTACACATTCGAAATATCACTTATCAGATTCTATTGTGGAAGATCCCATTTTTTCTAAAGAATTCACCATGATATATCTGATCCATGCATAATATCCCGAAAAATGGACACAAATTTTTTGATTGTTACTTGGTATCGACAATGGATCTGAAAAACTATCTAAAAATCTCCAATTTAGATATTTATAACCTGTCAAAATAAGAAACATGGCATATATGTTTTGAATAGATTCCGCGTAGAAAGACGTCAAGAAAGCTTGAATAAGAATAGTTGATTCAATAGCTGCGGTTAGGCCTTTAGACTCTTCCTACTGTCAAGCTACTACAGGCTAAGATTGAAACAATTCGACAAAATCTTAAAAATGTTACTCAAATCTGTTGAGCTTAAAAAAATTTAATAGAAAGAATCGGTCACTCTTTTGCTTAAACGAAGTTGGGATTAAGCGTACGTTCGATTCCCTCACGAAAGAGCACTTGTCTCTTCCATGTAGTCTCTCAGACACCCATTTTCTTGCCTATTTTCGTCTATTTTTTTTTCTCTCTCTCTTTAGTTTAAGATAAAAACTTAATATTTTTGAAAGTGCAGGCCTACTAATCAATGGGTTAATATTTATTGGAGGTTCAAGGGCCAAAACTTGGTTTGTATCTTTTCAATTGTAGGCGTTTGAACCTATAATCGTTGAAAAGTCAACTTTTGATGACGTATGATTGTATGCAATATTTGGTTCATACAATACTTCAAAGAGCAGAGTCGTTAGAAGCTCTTATACTAGACTGGGGGGTGCCGGACAAAGAGACTCCGATGGTCAAATCAGTATTGGAAGTAAGGCGGGATATGACCGTGGATGGAAACCGACAGGGAATGATGTTTGGGCTGAATATGTTGACAGAGAATTTGGGTAGAACGCTTTGGTTGAGTGTTTAGTCTTATTTGTGCATACCTTTCCCAAATATGGGGGATGACTATTTATATATTCTTCAGTAACAAATGACATGGTACTTTTTGAGAAAAGTATTATCTAGGAACTTGGGTTTGTTCAAATGGGATGATTGATAGGTAAAGGTGATGTTTAGGAAATTATGTAGTAGGACCCATAAAGTGATGAAGGAAGGATTTAGACAGGCTAGGCGCATGGAAAAAATATATATTTGTCATGTGTCGTGAGGATATAGGAGGGAATCTTTATGAAAAATGCATATGCATACTTTAACTGACAATATAAGGAAAGAATAATCAAGCCTTAAGTCAACATAACTATCAAGTGGGGTCATGATGGAGTTGTCTTGTTATTCACACTTAAGAAATTAGTTTATAACTACTTGTTGGCAGGCTGCTGATTGGTGCAATCCTGGACAACTGTCAGGCGGTTGTCAGACTGTGACATTCTGTTATAGACGAATATCAGTCTGCAGGTTGGTGTGACGTCTGTTATGGGCGACAGGCATGACATAAGATGTCATTACATTTGATGGGTGTGAGACTGCATAATGTATGACATAGGCAGTTGGTGGGCCGTGGGCTCTGATCTTGATAGACATGCAAAGTAGATAAGAGTATTGGGTTTGAGCCCATGATTTCAAGCTTAGTGGGCCAAGGGCCTTAACTCTTTAATGAATTTATATTATAAAATTAAGTATGTTAGGCTTGGGTAAGCTCCTTTCGAACCTTAACCTAGCAAGATTTGGATATCGCGGTTGAAGGTAATCGCAGAGAACACATAACAGAAAAGAAGAGCAATCTTCAACATCATTTCATAACTAGTTTCGGTTACAAGCTTCCACTACTATTTATAACTGCCAAGCCTATCAGTTGTTGCCACGTGGTTAATACAAGACTAATAATAGAAACAGTATTAACAAGTGAAGGACATATCTATCTATCTATCTATATTATATAATCCGAAGAATTGTAGTGATTTCGTGGGGAGTGCGGCGTTTGTTTTTGTACTTGTGCAAGTTGTGTTAGTTGTAGTTGTAGTAGGGCCGTCCGATTGCTTCAGTTACTTTTCATCCGACGGTTATCGTCGTGAGTTTGCTTGTTATTTTGTGCTTTTGCTTCCATGTTCTTTTTGGGGCGCAATTTTGTTTTGTTACTCGCTTCACTTCTCTTCTTTTTTGTCTATTTTTGCAGATGGCTTTTACACATGCCTTGGTTTTATGTGGTTCACGTGTCTACTGTTTTAGTCAATGCTCTGTGTGTCAACTGATGGATTTTTTAGGTTCTATACTGTCGTCTTCTTCTTCGGGTGCACGATGGTGATCATCTTTGATCGTCATTTTGGGTAGATTGTATTCGCTTCTACGGTTGTACGCCTGTCGTGGGTCTTTATCTTCGTCTTTTGTTAAATGTTCTATGGTTGAGTTTTGCAATTAATCCTTTATTTCGTTGCATCATTGGAATTCATGTTCGATTTATATTTTTTGATGTTTCCTAGTATGTTTTCATTTGGGATTTGTCGATTGTATGCTCATTGGTTATTTTGCTTTGAGTTTCTAGAATTAATTATCTTTATAATTTAATTGGAGATTGTGGATTTTTTTTGGGTTATTGTGGTAACACTTTCGAATTTGCACAGTTTTGTTGATGTGACTGTGTTAGTTAACAATTCGAAGTCTATCTTTGTTTACGTGCTGAGAGATTTTTTATTCTTGAGCTGGGTAAAGACTATTGTAGTTTACGCTTTGAGGTTGGCCATTTTGTGCTTTTGTTGTGTTTAGCTTATCGTGCTTTTTTTTTTTTGTTCATTTTACTCATGGTATGGTTCCTTTGTTTTTTGACATCATTTTTGTTATTTGTTTAGTTTGGGACTTAATGGTCCTCTTATCAATGATATGTAGATTTGGATATGGTTTTACATTGAATTTTTCCTTACTATTTTTATCTGTTATAAAATAATATCGATATTGTGTTCATAAATGTATATTTTTATTTGTTCGCAATATGTTGTTAAATTGTCCTTCAAAGGGTTGTGGTTTGCTCTTTGAGTTTGGTCATTTCATGATTTTGTTGTGTTGAGGTTATTGAGCTTAGATTGGGTTCAATATACTTTTCATCACAGAAAGATAAAGGGTTATTCACTTTTAGTACTCAAAGATTTTTTGTTACAAAATCATCACCCATTTTTCCAAAATAAGACTTTTTGAGTACTCGGTCATAATTGCTACAGTGTCGGGCAGGGTCAATGCTTACGTGGCAAATGGTTAACTATTATAACATTGGATGTGCTGATGTGTATGATGACTTGACGTCCAACTCAACAGATTGTGACATGTCATTTGAAAAAATTTTAAAAAAAACTTATCTGTAACAATTCCTTCCTCCCTCTCATCTCCCTCTATAACTTTATTTTCTCTCTCTAACCTCTCTGATCTCTTATCAAGAACGACTCCAGTAACCTTATCAAGAACAACCATTGAAGAATAGTAAACTGACGATGAGGAGGAGTTTCAGGTGTGCTAGGCTCTGGCAATCAACGTATCGGATTTGATCTTATTTCAATGCATTGTGGTGTGCTGATTAGGTTTTTTGAGTTTGCTGTATAAATGCCTCTTATTGGGTGAATCAAATTTTAATTTGCATCTGATAAGTGGAGTAATCTTGTAGTTAGAGTGATTGGATAATTCTTGACGGTCTCAATAGCATTTCTTTTGACTTTGATAATTCAACGCATGTTGTGGGAAGCTAGAATGAATCCAATCCCAAAATTTGGGCAAAATTCAATCCCTAACTTCGGCAACAACTTCCTCAGCTGCTCCACCTCTAGCTTTGACGCCACCTCAATCGTTGCGATGAAGCACATCGCCGCACCGAGCTACGAGTTCATGTCCTGTTCGCATTGAAGTATAGATTCCAATCAATAAGCCTCTGCCCAGAAGAAAAGCATAGATTGGTTATTTATTATTGATTTAATGTCACATCAGCTGCAAGCTTGACCGATCCTATTCAAAATCTGCCCATGTAACTGTTTTGTCTCATTTTGAAAAAATGGGTGATGACTTTGTAACAAAAAATCTTTGGGTACTAAAAATGAATGACTCCTATATTTCGGTAATGAAAAATATAATTTACCCTGCTTAGATTTCTTCTTACAGTTATTGTATGGTTTCTCTATTGCATGTCAATTGTCCCATTTAGTTTAGCTTGAGACTTTGTGGTCTTCTTTTCCATTATATCTATATTTGCATTCATGTTTTTTATTGGATTCCTCCTTACTGTTTTTACGCTTTGCAGTATAAAAACATAGTTTTTATTTTGTAAATGTATTTTTCTCTTTTAAAGTATCTATTGTTATTTCTTTGAGTTTCAATTGGCAAGTTTTGTTACTTGGTTTGTATTTTCATTGTTTGTGTTTAGGATGGAAAAAGGGGAGTCAAGTAGGCCACATAGACATAGACATAGACAGCTTATGAGGAATCGGAGGAACCCATGTCATAGACAAGGTTCTTCCCAAGTTTTTTTCATCGTATGTTCCTCAGACTAGATGTTAACTATCCAGGCATCTAAGCTGATTGTGTGCATAATGTGTTTGGAGTGTATTAGTTTTGTAATTAATAAGTTAAGTAACGGTCTTTTATATCTTTTGGGCATGTGTATTTAGCCCTAGTACTTTCTCTGTGTTAAAATCAATCAACCAACTTTGTAACTCAATTCTCTTTGAGAGAATTCTATTGATCGATCCATCTTGGATCGTATCAACTGGTATCAGAGGCAGGTCTCCTTGCGAGTCATGACGCTTATTGACGAATTCTGGGCCAACTTTGAGGAACGGATGCAACGGTTTACAGAGCTCACAAAGCATCGCCTAGACCGCATTGATCTTCTCATCCAAAAGGTTTAGGATCATCTTCATGTTCTAAATTCCAAGTATGAAACCTTGTTTGGGATTACGTCGCAGCCTCAATGGAGTACAAATTGCGAACAGTTAGACTTGCGTCTCCAAGAGATCTCGTCTCATATTTCAAAGATGAAACGAAGGTATGGGCTTCATGCGGAGTCGAACCACTGGTGGATTAAGACTAAACACGATGGAAATTCAACCATTCCCACACCTATAATTGTGATGGTTCCAAAAATTGAACCTGTTAATCACTCGGAGTTTGAAAATGATATTCTCTTTTTGGTCGAGCAAAAGATGGAACAGAGTTTGAATCCATTAGAGGGACAGGTCGTGTCGGAGCTCAGAGAGGAGAAAGCTTATGTTGTCACCAAAAAGTGGCCCAAGGTGATGATGATTTGTAGGTGTGCCAAGGCTTATAGTTTCCTACACTAATTTGAATGAAATGCACCAAATGTAAATAAAACTTCTATCTAGACAATTGAACGAACTATCTTGGGACATCAATAGTTCTAGGTTCCCCAACTCCACTAAAGTGCGCTTTGTTGAGACTGAAATGAAGAAGACTAACTAGACACCAAGAACAATTTACACAATGATGGTTGGCATTGAAACTTGACAAGAAATAAATACAAGAGATTTGGAATGAACAACATAATATTTGCCCAAAATTGAGAAGGATTTGGAAAAGTAATTGAAATGCTAGGAAGCTTGAAAGTGTCTTTGGGCTTGAGTTTTTGTTGTCAGTTTGACTGATTGTTTGTGTGTCTTCTATCTATCTGTTTACCATCTTTTATACCTCCTGTCTTGCACAAAATTCTCCCCCATATACCACGATCCAACTGTAGTTGTCCCCTTATTTGTGCCATTTTCTGTCAGTTTGAAGCCATTACCACCTCTTCATACCAGTTTTTCCTTAAATCTCTCATGTGCTGCCACCTGGACTGTTGGACCTATGGTCCTATATGTCTAATTTTGATGATATTAACTCATTTATAAATGATAATGAAACATTAAAGCAATATTTGATTTATATGAATTGAATTTAAATGACTATATATTTTTGAGATAGTGCTGGAAATTAAGTTTTGAAAACAAACATACATGGACTAAGTTAGAGCATCAATTTTCCAATTATCATATCTTAACCAACTTAGGTCCAAATGACTTGAAACTTGAACCACATGCACATGAAGGTTTAATATATGTTCTAGGACTATAATCATGAGAAATTAAGTGCATCACATATATATTTGGTCATATGCTTAAATTCCGCCAAAACTAGGTTTTACCTAATTTTGTGCATATATTTTCTTTGTGAACGTGGTGAACCAAATGAACTCCGATTTAAATGAAATTTCGTGTGCATCTTATTTTCATCACTATGAACATATTTGATTTAGTAAAGTTCAAGAGAAAAGGTCATTTACACTGAGTTTGCAAAATGACTTTGAATTTACACTTAGAATTTATCGGTTTCACTATTAGTGATCTAATTGCTTGGTTGAGTGACCAAACGATTTCCGATTGTTATGAAATTTTACATGGACATTCTAATACATATAAAATGATTTATCATGCAGTAATATAAATTTTCTGGGTTGTTTTTCTAATGTAATTAACCTATGCGCTCTATATGAAGCTCTTTGAGCTTACATGCAATTGGGGAGTTCTACCTCCTATTTCCTTGTAGGTTAATCATCATTGTGGTCTCATATGGCTCAGAATTCAGTATGTTCAAGAATGGTCGAAGTCCTGTTTCTAAGAATGAGCTTGGAGTTTTAGGAAACTATGAAAAATCCTATATTTGCCAACTTTCCACTAAGGCACTTAATCAAGTTGAATGAATCAAACATTGAGGCTATTGGTTGTGGTCTTCATGGAGATACAACTCTTTTCAAACATGTGGGACAAACCTTGTCCTCTCTATCATTAGTGATATATTCTTCTTTGACATTTTCACTCAAGACATGTGCTACCAAGAAAGTTAGGTTGGTGCAATCAAACAAGATCCTTGACATTTTCACTCAAGACATGTGCTACCAAAAAGTTAGGTGCAATCAAACAAGATCCTTGACTAAGAGATCACTTTTGAAGTCTTTGATTCAAAATGAAGGGACAAGATGGCATAGTACAATCTACATCCATGGTTGAGAATTAAAGAGAGTTTGAATGGTCAAGATTTGAAGACATACATTGATCAAATGGTTGTGCATAAGACAACTTTCTTGCTTGCAATTTTTGACTTAAAAAAGGAGCATGTGCAACGTCTATATGCTCTATGGTGGAGATTTATTTGTTCAAATCATCAATGACCAAGATTAGGAGCTGCAATGGATGGTAGAGATCAACTCTTGAAGTTTGATCCAATGGCTGCAAGCATAGGAGAGAATTGCCTTTAAAAGAGGATCTTCCCTTTCATACAACTTGGAGAAGCAAATTAAAAATTATCCTTGAGAGAAACCTCTTGCTATCAAGTTCATCAATCATCAAACTTTCTTGCTATTTGCTACAACAATCTTCTCCAATACAAGCCTCTACAATCAAGGACTTCTCACTACTCTTGCTTTTGCAAAAGGGAAGTTCCTATATCCTTTAGGCTTTGTTTACTTACAATCTAAACCTCTCTTGTTCTTAAAATCCTAGCTTTGAGAGTGTTGTTGTAATCTTGAGAGTTCCACACCAAATACCCTTGAGGTAACCTGTGAGAACCTTGGCTGAAAATCCCATTGAGAAATTCCCTTTGTTAGGGGAAATTGTAAACATTGAAGTTTGAGGGAGTTCTTAGAAACCCTTGGTGTAAGGAGTTTTGTGGGTCTCTTAAAACCACACCTTAGTGGAGTTGGGAAAATCCTAGGTTGGTGAATCTAGGTAGTAGACGTAGGAGAAGGGTCTCCGAACTACTATAAATCGCTGTGTTGATTTCTTTGTTTACTTGTTTATATTTACTACTTGTTTCAAACTGCAGGATTTTCAAAACGCTAATCTGTCCGAGATTAGCAGACTTACTTAATCTTTGAATTTTGATCTGAAATTTTGATATAGTGTTTATTAAGGTGTTGTGACATTGCATATAAAATTTTGTTGCATTTCGACATCATTTGATAGGTGAAACCTGAGTTGAAAAATCTGTGTGCAGTGTGTTGTTTGAAAATCTGTTTTGTGCAAATCTTGATTATTTGATATTTGGTCATTCACTATATTGTATCACATCTTGCATTGGATTGAATATTGATTAGGATAATCATTAGAGTCCAAATTTGTGTGCTATGTGTTAATTGTCATTAATTTGTTTAAATTTAAAAAGGGATTCCAATTGGAATTTGGGGACACAATTCACCCCCCCTCTTGTGTTAAACTCGATCCGTCAATTGGTATCGGAACAGGTTAGCTAAAACTAGGAGTTATATCCTATTTGGTATATTTATGGCAAATATTAATTCTTATGGTGAGGCCGAAGGCCTATCCATGAATAGACCACCATTTTTCAATGGCTTGCAATACGGTTTTTGGAAAAATAGGATGAAAATTTTTATAAATTCCATTGATTATGATTTGTGGGAAGTTGTAGAGAATGGTCCTTATGTTCCTAGAAAACTTTTGGGTGATGAGATGGTGGATAAGGAAAAGAGTGAGTTTACTAAGGAAGATAAGAGATTACTTAGCCTAAATAATAAGGCAATCAACATTTTGCACATTGCACTTATTAGGAGTGAGTTTGATTACATAGCTCAATGTAAGAGTGCAAAGGAGATTTGGGATATGTTAGAGTTGAAGCATGAAGGAACAAGTCAAGTGAAGGATTATAAGATAAACATGCTAGTCACCGAGTTTGAGACCTTTAGAATGAAGAATGGTGAGAACATTAGGGAGATGTTTTCTAGACTTACTTGCATATGTAATGAATTAGAAGCCTTGAACAAACCATATGAGGAAGTTGATAAGGTCCAAAAGATCCTTAGGAGTTTACCTAGGATTTGGAAAGATAAGGTAGTAGCCATTAAAGAGGCTAAAGACCTTAGGAAGCTTAAGATAGAGGAATTAATAGGAAGTCTAATGACACATGAGTTGGAGATGTCAACATTAGATGAGGAAGATGCACCACCTAAGAAAAATGGCTTAGCTCTTAGGATCAATAGTGACACTAGTTCGGATTCTAGTGATGATGATAGTGAAATAGGGGCAGCCCTATTAGCTAAGCATTTCAAGAAGTTCTTGAAGATGAACAAACGTGGAGGATTCAAGAATAGAAAGGCTTTTAAAGAAAAGAGAGAGGAGAAAGAGAAAGAAAAGAGTACTTGCTTTAAGTGTGGCAAAGTAGGTCACTTTATGACCGATTGCCCTAAGCTTCAAAAGAAGAAGCATAAGGAATATAGAGAGAAAGAGAAGAAGAAGGAAAAAGGGAAGAAGGAGAAGAAGGCATTCAAGGCCACTTGGGATGATTCTTCATCATCATCTTCAAGTGATAGTGAAGAGGAACTCCAAGCCAACTTGTGTCTCATGGCAAATGAGGAAGAGGAAGTGTCCTCATCAAATTCGGATGAGATGGTAACATCTTCTAAACCTTCTTATGATGAGCTCTCTTGTGTTTATGATGAACTTTATATTGCTTATGAGAAATTGATGCATAAACACAAGCATGCTAAGAAAGAAGTTAGTAGACTTTCTAAAGTAGAAAAAATGCATCTAAATGAATGTTGTGATTTGAAATCTAAATATGATGATGTATGTTTTTCACTTGATGCATTAGTTCAAGAAAATGAAGATTTAAAAGATCAATTGAAAACATGTGTTAATTCTAGTAACATTGCATCATCTAGCAATTCACATGACTTAGATGCTTTGCATGCTAGGATTCATGAGCTAGAAGGTGAGTTGGATACATGGGATGATCATGAGTGCATTATTATGCCTAACTCTTCTTCTCTACAAAAAGAGCTTGATATGGCCAATGAGAAATACAATATGCTTGAAAAACAATTTTCAAAATTTTCTATGAGTTTTTCTAAATTAGATGAACTTCTTGCATCTCAAAGACATTATCTTGACAAGAGTGGATTAGGATATGATCCTATGAAACTTAAGGACACCCTAGAGGCTAAGGAGGCCACGGTCAACGTGAACAAAAATGGTACCTACCCCAAGGGTAAGGCTAATGTTCCTAAGGAAACTACACCTAGGAAGAGGAAAGTTTATGTGAAGAAGGTTTGGGTGCCTAAAGGGTTGAATGACTTTGAAAAGAAAGCATATGTGATGAGAACTTTCAAAATTGATGCATATGCCTTTATTGCTACTAACCCCAAAGGATCCAAAGTTTGGATACCTAAGGTATATTAAACATGTGTTTATCTAGGTGTGCTTAAAATCCAAATCCGAGTCATGCAAATGGTATTTGGATAGTGGTTGTTCTAGACACATGACGGGAGATGCTTCATTATTCACATCCTTTGAAGCAAAGAAGAATGGAGGATTTGTGACCTTTGGAGACAAGGTCAAAGGTAAGATCCTAGGCTTGGGATCCATAGGTAACTCTTCTTTCTCCCTTAGTGAAGTAAGATTGGTGAAAATTTATCTTTTAATTTATTGAGTGTTAGTCATTTAGCCGATAAAGGCTTTGATATTCTTTTCAAAAATGATAAATGTTATGTGTTTGATATTTATGGTAATGTTGTGAAATTAGGAAGTAGAAGTGGTGATATGTATGTAATGCATTTTGATGCTATGAAAAATTCTAAAATATCTTGCTTGCTTGCTAAGAATGATGATGCTTTGCATTGGCATAGAAGATTAGGTCATATCGGAATGTCTACATTGAAAAAGTTGTGTGCTAATGAACTTATTAGAGGATTGCCTAAGTTAAATTTCAATGTTGAACATGTTTGTGATGTTTGTGTTAGGGGTAAACAAACTAAAGAGTCTTTTAAGCCTAAACTTGATATTAGTACTTCTAGGCCTCTAGAATTGTTACATATGGATTTATTTGGTCCTAGTAGAGTTAGGAGTCTAGGTGGAAAATACTATGCATTTGTTATTGTGGATGATTATACTAGATTTACATGGTGTTTGTTTCTTGTGCATAAAAGTGATGCATTGCATGCTTTTGAAAACTTACTTAGGAGATTGCAAAATGAGCATAACTTAAAGGTTTCAAAAATTAGAAGTGACCATGGAGGTGAATTTGAAAATGCTAATTTTGATTCTTTGTGTGCTTCTTTTGGTATTAAACACGAGTTTAGTGCTCCTAGGACACCTCAACAAAATGGGGTTGTAGAAAGGAAGAATAGAACTTTACAAGAACTAGGAAGAACCATGCTTCTAGAATATAATCTTCCTAAATATTTTTGGGCCGAAACTACTAGTAATGCATGTTATGTGAGTAATAGACTTAGCATTAGAAAAGGATTAAATAAAACTCCTTATGAACTCTTGTATGGCAAGAAACCTAAAGTAGATTACTTTAAGGTTTTTGGTGCTAAATGTTTTATTTTAAATACCAAAGACAATTTGGATAAATTTGATGCAAAGAGTGACATTGGAATATTTTTAGGATATTCATCATCATCTAAAGCATATAGAGTATTTAACTCTAGAACTAAAATTGTGGAAGAAAGTGTAAATGTTAAATTCGATGATATGATCACACTTGCTCCAAATGTGCGTGTAGAAAATAAATTTTCAGATTTGGAACATCCTTTGAAGCACAAAAATGAAGGTACACATGGAGTACAATTGCTAGAAGAAGATGAAGATGATGTCCCTTTGGTGGAGAACTTAAGGGAGATGAATATCTCAAATGAAGAAACACCACCAAATGAAGAAAGTGAAGGTGAACCCGAGGGAAATGAAGAACAAAATGAAGCTGAAAATGCTATGGAACAACCGGGTGTTCACAAATACAAGGTGATGAAGTCTCATCCAAAAGAACTAATTATTGGAGACTTGCATCAAAGAAGGCAACTAAGAGCCAAAAGGGACTCTACGGTCAATTCTAATCCTTTAAACTCTTTTGCCATGCTTTCTTTAGTAGAGCCTAAAAATGTACGTGATGCTTTGCATAATGATTGGGTGTATGCCATGCAAGAGGAGTTAGAACAATTTGAGAGAAGTAAGGTTTGGACTCTTTGTCCTAAACCTAAAGACCACACCATTATAGGAACAAAATGGGTCTATAGGAATAAGATGGATGAAAATGGTAATGTAACTAGGAACAAAGCTAGATTAGTGGCCCAAGGATATTGCCAAGAAGAGGGCATTGACTTTGATGAAACCTTTGCACCGGTTGCAAGGTTAGAGGCTATTAGATTATTGCTTGCATTTGCATGTTACAAAAATATCAAACTTTTTCAAATGGATGTGAAAAGTGCATTTTTAAATGGTGTGATAAATGAGGAAGTTTATGTTAAACAACCTCCCCGATTTGAAAGTAAGAAATTTCCAAACCATGTTTACAAACTAGACAAGGCTTTATATGGTTTAAAACAAGCTCCTAGAGCTTGGTATGAAAGATTGTCTAAGTTCTTGCTTGAAAATGGTTTTCAATGTGGTAGTATTGATGATACTTTGTTTATTAAATACAAAGGTCTTGATATGCTAATTGTGCAAATATATGTTGATGATATTGTGTTTGGTGCTACATTAGAATCTATGTGTGAAGATTTTGCATTATGCATGAAGAATGAATTTGAAATGAGTATGATGGGTGAGTTGACTTACTTTCTAGGTTTACAAATTAAACAAACCCCACTTGGCACTCACATTAGTCAAACTAAGTATACAAATGAGATATTAAAAAGGTTTGGCATGGATATTTCTAAAGGTTTATCCACACCTATGGGAGTGGGAACCAAATTAGAACCCGACCTAGATGGTAATGATGTTGATCAAAAGAGATATAGGTCAATGATTGGTAGTTTACTTTACTTGACCGCATCTAGGCCCGATATTATGTTTAGTGTTTGCATGTGTGCAAGATTTCAATCTAATCCTAAGCAAACACATCTCATGGCCATAAAGAAGATTCTTAGGTACTTAAAGGACACACCTTCCCTAGGGTTGTGGTATGATAAGAAATCTTCATTTGACTTGCATTCATTTGTAGATGCCGACTTTGCGGGTTGCAAAATAAATAGGAAAAGTACTAGTGGTACTTGTCAATACCTAGGAAATATGCTCATATCTTGGTTCTCCAAGAAGCAAACATGTGTTGCTTTGAGCACTACCGAAGCCGAATATATGGCTATTGGTAGTTGTACTTGCCAATTGCTTTGGATTAAACAACAAATGCTTGATTTTAATATGGAATTTTCAAACATTCCAATTCTTTGTGATAACATAAGTGCCATACATTTGTCTAAGAATCCTAGATATCATGGTAAAGCTAAGCATATAGACATTAGACATCATTTCATTAGAGATCATGTTGCTAAAAAGACCATTGTGCTTGAACATGTAGAAGGGGAACATAATATTGCCGATTTGTTCACTAAGCCTTTAGCTAAGGATAGATTCATAAAACTAAGAAATGCATTGGGTTTGTGTGAAGCACCTTGAGTGCATATTACTTGAATGCATATCCTTGTTTGATTGATATCCCAAGTTTGAACTTGAATGCTTATTATATTTTCTTGGTGATATGTGCTTATAAGCTAAATGTATAAATTGGTATGCATGATTGAAGGGGGAGTAACCTAGTGTCATTAGGAGGCCATGGGTCACTTAGTGTGATAGGCTCCAAATTGGGTCACTTAGGTTCTATTAGTTCAATTGGTGTATTGCCATGACTATTTGTTGATGAGAACTTGAAGCATGTTTATGGTCTTAAATCACTTTTGTGATAAAATCTCAAAAATGCTTATAAATCTTTTACAAAACTTGCATCAACCCCTTAGTTCTCCACTTTTTGAATTATTACAAAAAGGGGGAGAGACATGATGATAAATTGCATTAAAATCATTTGCCAAAATGCATATATAGGCATAACTTAAGGGGGAGTGTATATGCCATGATTGAGAGAGAATAGATGTTAAAGTAAGGGGGAGCTAAGCTTACTTAACTAAAGTTGTATATGAGTTTCAAAATTGTTTTAAATTGATATCATTAAACTTTTTAATGCACTTTGAATTGATATTAAGTTCAATTACAATCAAATAAACATTTATATCATGCATGTTTTGTAATCATCAAAAAGGGGGAGATTGTTGGACCTATGGTCCTATATGTCTAATTTTGATGATATTAACTCATTTATAAATGATAATGAAACATTAAAGCAATATTTGATTTATATGAATTGAATTTAAATGACTATATATTTTTGAGATAGTGCTGGAAATTAAGTTTTGAAAACAAACATACATGGACTAAGTTAGAGCATCAATTTTCCAATTATCATATCTTAATCAACTTAGGTCCAAATGACTTGAAACTTGAACCACATGCACATGAAGGTTTAATATATGTTCTAGGACTATAATCATGAGAAATTAAGTGCATCACATATATATTTGGTCATATGCTTAAATTCCGCCAAAACTAGGTTTTACCTAATTTTGTGCATATGTTTTCTTTGTGAACGTGGTGAACCAAATGAACTCCGATTTAAATGAAATTTCGTGTGCATCTTATTTTCATCACTATGAACATATTTGATTTAGTAAAGTTCAAGAGAAAAGGTCATTTACACTGAGTTTGCAAAATGACTTTGAATTTACACTTAGAATTTATCGGTTTCACTATTAGTGATCTAATTGCTTGGTTGAGTGACCAAACGATTTCCGATTGTTATGAAATTTTACATGGACATTCTAATACATATAAAATGATTTATCATGCAGTAATATAAATTTTCTGGGTTGTTTTTCTAATGTAATTAACCTATGAAGCTCTTTGAGCTTACATGCAATTGGGGAGTTCTACCTCCTATTTCTTTGTAGGTTAATCATCATTGTGGTCTCATATGGCTCAAAATTCAGTATGTTCAAGAATGGTCGAAGTCCTGTTTCTAAGAATGAGCTTGGAGCTTTAGGAAACTATGAAAAATCCTATATTTGCCAACTTTCCACTAAGGCACTTAATCAAGTTGAATGAATCAAACATTGAGGCTATTGGTTGTGGTCTTCATGGAGATACAACTCTTTTCAAACATGTGGGACAAACCTTGTCCTCTCTATCATTAGTGATATATTCTTCTTTGACATTTTCACTCAAGACATGTGCTACCAAGAAAGTTAGGTTGGTGCAATCAAACAAGATCCTTGACATTTTCACTCAAGACATGTGCTACCAAGAAAGTTAGGTGCAATCAAACAAGATCCTTGACTAAGAGATCACTTTTGAAGTCTTTGATTCAAAATGAAGGGACAAGATGGCATAGTACAATCTACATCCATGGTTGAGAATTAAAGAGAGTTTGAATGGTCAAGATTTGAAGACATACATTGATCAAATGGTTGTGCATAAGACAACTTTCTTGCTTGCAATTTTTGACTTAAAAAAGGAGCATGTGCAACGTCTATATGCTCTATGGTGGAGATTTGTTTGTTCAAATCATCAATGACCAAGATTAGGAGCTGCAATGGATGGTAGAGATCAACTCTTGAAGTTTGATCCAATGGCTGCAAGCATAGGAGAGAATTGCCTTTAAAAGAGGATCTTCCCTTTCATACAACTTGGAGAAGCAAATTGAAAATTATCCTTGAGAGAAACCTCTTGCTATCAAGTTCATCAATCATCAAGCTTTCTTGCTATTTGCTACAACAATCTTCTCCAATACAAGCCTCTACAATCAAGGACTTCTCACTACTCTTGCTTTTGCAAAAGGGAAGTTCCTATATCCTTTAGGCTTTGTTTACTTACAATCTAAACCTCTCTTGTTCTTAAAATCCTAGCTTTGAGAGTGTTGTTGTAATCTTGAGAGTTCCACACCAAATACCCTTGAGGTAACCTGTGAGAACCTTGGCTGAAAATCCCATTGAGAAATTCCCTTTGTTAGGGGAAATTGTAAACATTGAAGTTTGAGGGAGTTCTTAGAAACCCTTGGTGTAAGGAGTTTTGTGGGTCTCTTAAAACCACACCTTAGTGGAGTTGGGAAAATCCTAGGTTGGTGAATCTAGGTAGTAGACGTAGGAGAAGGGTCTCCGAACTACTATAAATCGCTGTGTTGATTTCTTTGTTTACTTGTTTATATTTACTACTTGTTTCAAACTGCAGGATTTTCAAAACCCTAATCTGTCCGAGATTAGCAGACTTACTTAATCTTTGAATTTTGATCTGAAATTTTGATATAGTGTTTATTAAGGTGTTGTGACATTGCATATAAAATTTTGTTGCATTTCGACATCATTTGATAGGTGAAACCTGAGTTGAAAAATCTGTGTGCAGTGTGTTGTTTGAAAATCTGTGTTGTGCAAATCTTGATTATTTGATATTTGGTCATTCACTATATTGTATCACATCTTGCATTGGATTGAATATTGATTAGGATAATCATTAGAGTCCAAATTTGTGTGCTATGTGTTAATTGTCATTAATTTGTTTAAATTTAAAAAGGGATTCCAATTGGAATTTGGGGACACAATTCACCCCCCCTCTTGTGTTAAACTCGATCCGTCATGGACCACCTTGTTGTAACTGTTAGGGGTGTAAGCGAACAGGGCTGCCCGCGAGCTATTTGAGAGCGGCCCGATAAAAGCCCGCTCAAGCCCGGCTCGCAAAATAAAAGAGCTGGGCTAGGGCCCCATTTTAAGGCTCTTTCTATAAAAGGGCCGGGCTTGAGCATGGTAAAGCTCGATCCGTAAGCCCTAGGGCTTTTATATTTTATATATATATATATATATATATACACACCAACATCGGTCATCATTGTAATTTTCTATATTGGTTATTTGTTAATTGTTATCACTTATTGGTTATTTGTTATGACTTATCTTGACTTTACTTTATATTATCTTATCTTTTGTTTATGCGCAAAAGGGGCATACCTTCTCCACTTTACTTATATTATCTTATCTTCACACTTCACTTTACTTATATTATTATCAAATATTAATTTTACTTATTCATTTGAGTTGTCTTCACTCGTCAATCATCACGCGAAGGCCGAAAAGGCGAAACTGTATAGGGTATTAGGGTTTGTTCATTTGAGTTGTCTTTTCTTCTCTCCAGTCTCCAGCCTTCACCGCGCCTTTCACAGTCACAGCTCCAGTGTTCCACGCCTCCACCGCGTTGGGTTAAAGTGAGTTCTGTTTCTTCATTCTCTATTTTTAATCCTTTTATTCATTCTCGGTTATGTTTCTTCAGTCTCAGGTCTGATTACATTTTCTTCTTCATTATACTGTAATTAAAGTGACTTATTCTTCTTCATAGGATAGGAGAACTGAGAACATGACAAATCTAGAGAACATGCCAACATTGGGGTCTTCCCATCAACAATCTGTTTCAAGCTCTCCTACTGCAATTTCAATATCTGGTGCTACACAGAGCAATCCGAGTAATCCTATTGCTATTGATGATGATCAACAAGAGACTGCAGAAGGTGGCCTGTTTGAGACGAAGAAAAGGAAAAAAACATCTGCAGTTTGGTTGGAGTTCAAGGATGTAATGGGGAAAGATGGAGTGAAGAGAGCAGAGTGCATTCATTGCAAGGCAAGGCTGGTTATTAGTGGAGGCACTACCACTCATTTCAAGAGGCATCTAGATGGATGTACAAGAAAGAAAGTAAATTTGAAATCACAGAAGATGCTGAACTTGATTCCATCTCCAGTGAACAAGGAAGTAGGTATTGTTTCTAATTTTCAATATGATCAAGGAAAAATGAGAGAATCAATTGCACATTTTATTCTCATGCATGAGCATCCTTTCACAATTGTGGGGCAAGAGGGTTTTAATTTAATGATGAAAACTAGCACCCCACATTTTCAGAGCATTAGTCGTGCTACTGCTAAAAATGATTGTATGGCTGTGTATGAGATGATGAAAATTAAGTTGAAGGCAACGTTGAAGAATGTGAACAAAATTAGCTTGATTACTGATCTTTGGAGATCAAATCAACAAATAGAGTATATGGTGGTTACTGGGCATTTTGTTGATGTCGATTGGAAATTACAGAAGCGGGTTCTTAGTTTTGTGAATGTGCCTCCTCCACGTGGAGGTGTTGATATTGCTGATGCTCTGTTTAAATGCATGAATGAGTGGAGGATTGAAAATAAAATCTACTCTATTGCTGTTGATAATGCTTCTTATAATGATGTTGCTATTAGAACTTTGAAAACTACATTATCTAGAACTCAGAAGTTGTTGCTTGGAGGTCGGTTGTTCCATGTTCGTTGTTGTGCACATATATTAAATCTTCTTGTGCAAGATGGCCTTAGGGTTGTAGAAGATATCATCCATAATGTTAGGGAGAGTGTTAAATTTGTGAAACAATCTGATTCTCGGCTTCTCAAGTTTAGTGAGATTGTTAAACAATTGCAGTTGCCTTATAGAAAGCTGATTTTGGATTGTCCCACACGTTGGAACTCCACATTTGAGATGTTATCTATTGCATTGAAATTCAGGGATGCATTCCCTCTTTTCAAAGAAAGGGAACCCCAATACAAATATCTGCCAAGTTTTGAAGATTGGGATAGGGTTCGTAATGTTTGTCAAATTCTCCAAGTGTTTAGTTTGGCTACAAATATCATGTCTGGAAGTGAATACCCTACTTCAAATCTGTTTTTATCTGAGATTTATAGGGTGAAAGAAGTTTTGAAATCAAAAGCACTTGATGAGAATGACTACATTAAGGATATGGTTCTAAAAATGAATGAAAAGTTTGATAAATATTGGGGTGAGTGTAACTTGTTGATGTCTATAGCTGCTGTTTTAGATCCCCGATGCAAGATGAAGTTGATTGAATTTTGTTTTCCAATTATTTATCCATGTTGGGAAGTTAGTGAAAAAATTAAAGAAGTGCGTGAAGCATTGTATGCGCTTTATGAAGAGTATTATGAGGCAATTCGAGCAGAAGAAAGTATGGTTGAACAAAGTGGGGAGGGTGGTAGTAGTTTCACTAGTGGTGGTGGTAGTTGTGTGACTGAATTAAATGAAGATTCTGGATGGTCTAAGTTTCATCAATTTGTGAGAACAACTGAAAGCATTCCACCTTCAAAATCTGAATTGGATGCTTATTTGGAAGAGAGTATTCATCAATGCAAACCAGAAGAATCAATGAACTTTGATGCCGTAGCTTGGTGGGGTTTGAACAACCTCAAGTTTCATACTTTATCAAGGATGGCGTGTGATATTCTTGCAATACCAGCTAGCACAGTGGCTTCAGAGGCTACTTTTAGTGCTGGTGGTCGAATCATTGATAGCTATCGATCTTCTTTAGCCATTGAAACTGTGCAAGCTTTAGTTTGTGGTGCTGATTGGGTTCGAAATCTGCATGGGGTAAAGGAGAAAGCATCTAAAGTGAGTAATCAATATTATTTTTGTGTTGTTTTGTCATTTTAAACTAAGCCTTATTCAATGTTTTTAAATCAAAATTAATATTGTTTTTGTTTTGTCTTTGTAGACTGAAGACATGCCTCAAGAGGTTGTGTTGCCTATTTGATGGAGGAATGAAAAGTTTCATTTTGCATTTGATGGTCAATTGGTGTTTTTTTGGACTTTTGGACTTTTTATTTTTATTTTTATGAATGTATCATGTATGAATGATTAATTTGGTGAACTCTGGTTTGTAAAACTATTAATGATTATGTTTAAACTTGATTTTATATTTGAATAAGTTTATCAAAGGGCAGCCCGCGAGCTGAGCTCGGGCCCGTGAGCTTTTCATAGGGCCGGGCTCGAGTTGATGTTTTACAGGCCCTAACGGGCTAGGGCCGAGCTCGGGCTTCTCATAAAAGTAACGGGCAGGGCCTGAGCATGGCAAAGCCCGGCTCGGCCCGGCCCGTTTACACCCCTAGTAACTGTCACCACTTCTTCCTCTTTTTATGGGCCACTCTTAGCACTACTCTTTCTTGGGCAGTTATACTCATCAATTGGGCTTCTCTTTTTCAACAATATGGGCTTATGGGCTGTGATTGATGATGGGTTGTATAGGCTGCACCTTGGGCCTTGTACATGAACTAGGCTTAGCCCATAATATTTTTAGTGCCAACAATTGCCCCCCAGCTTGAATTCAACTATTCAAAGTTGAATTCCAAGCTGGTTTTTCGGCCCTTCTCAATAGCCCTTCAAATATCAATTACTATCAAATAAATCCATTTAAAATTCAAACTTTTCTCTTACCTCATTTAATTTGATCAGCTGCTGCCTCTTCATCTCTCACTCTTGCATGCCTCTTCCTTCCATAATCTGTTTGAGAAAGCCTTTACCTTTTTCTCTCTTCTTTTCCTTCAATCGATGGCTTCCTTTCTTCCAAATACTGCTTCCATTGACTCCTATCTTTCCACTGAGAAAATGACGAGCTTTTCACCACTCTCTCATGAAGAACTACTTGCCAACCGTGCAAATGAGTTACCGCTATTGGAACGACATCGTTCTTGGCCCAAACCACCTCTGGGATGGAGAGACTGGGTCAATCGATTTTGAACTACCTTCGGTGTACAATGGATGAAGTAAGGACTTGATCGATTTATTGACATGACTCTTGAGCCAATTCCCTTCGACCCAGCTTTGATTTTAGTGGCCTGCTGTTTCTGGTCCCGTTCGACAAATTCTTCTGCTTTTCCTAGTGGCCATATGACCATCACCCTGAGGGATATGTATGCCCTAACTTGGCTACCCATTACAGGTCCAAATGCTCCCTGCCTCTTTTCTTCTGTCAGAATCACCGAGGTAGGAGTAATGGAGGAAAAGAAAACTTTTTCCTACCAGGGTTTGAGCTCCACAAAGCATCTTGGAGAACCTACCTTCAAAGAACATGCTCTATTCTTATGGTGTCTAATATGCAGGTATGTTTTCGGTACCTTTGCAAATCAACCTGCCAAAGATTATCTTCCCCTTGTGTGTGCCCTAGTTGAAGGTCAGAATGTAGCTTTAGGTAGTATTTGGCTAGGCCGTATTTATCACTGTCTTTCTCTGCTCACCTTTGAGAAACCCTATTACCATCATTTTTTTGGTAGCCTTTGGATTCTTCAGCCTTGGCTGTTCACTTACTTCCCCGCTCTACGTGCTCCTGGTTATCAACTACCTACCAAATTCACTTCTTATGGGTAGTCTGTCTTGGCTTGCACCAGTGATAGATCTTTTGTAGAAATCTTCAATTTCTTCTTGTTATTGCCTTCAAATCGACCTGATTCTGAATATTTCTTGTTCACTGACACTTTGCCTAGTAGTCCTTTTATGCCATTATTGTCTTCAAAAGTTACCATATCTATGGTAATGAACCATCTCCTTCGTGATTTCTGGGCCAATCTTGTTACACCCAGGTATCTCCATGAAGGGCCAATATTGATAACCCCATGAACCCTATTTGTGGCTTTGAGGCCTACAATCCTCAGCTCTGTTCTAGGTAGTTGGGTTATACCCAAAATGTGCCTCTTAACCGCCTTTCCCATTACAACCCTCATAGAGAAGAGAGGACTAGTGTTCAGTCCAGAGAAAGGATCGAAAACCAGGTGGCTGCCAATAAAAACGCTTTGAGAAGATTTGTGTTTCAACTGCTACCACCATTCAGTCCTGGTTGTACTTCTGACTATCTATCCTGGAGGGAAAGATATTACACAGGTCTGCTTCCACTTCATCCGCTACCTCCTCTCAATACTGAATTTGAGGCAGACATTGCAGATGTTACACATGGTATGTTTTCTTTACCTCTTTTTCCATTTGCTTGTTTGTCTATGAAATTCTGATATGGCAATATACTGTGCAGCTATTCTTGCTATACCAATTTCCTCGAGAAAATTGAACATTAAAAATGAGGCAATCTCCCCCAAGAAGAAGCCAAAAACCCATAAGAAGGTGGTGGCTGTGAGAAGACCTCAACGATCTTCTACTAGAATTAAAAAGACCACCAAATCCAGTTCAGAGCCTATTACAATTTCAGGAGATGATGATAATGAAGCTTCTGGAGATGAGAGTGAAAAGACTTCCACCAGTTATACAGGAGTTCCTTCATCAGATGAGCCAATTGTCACTCCCAAAATTTCTAACCAACCTTCTGGCTCAGTTACTCCTCTCTCTTCTCAGGTTGATATCTTTCATTTTCTTTATTTTGCTATCAGAAATAATTCTTTCATACTTATGACAGTATTTTATGTATGCAGGCAGCAACATCATTCAAGGTACTTACCTCTATTATTCCAACCAGCGTGGTAAATCCAATAGCAGGTCTGGATTTCTCCTTCTTAACTCCGCCTCCTCTTGCTAGCAAAGTGCCAACTGAGGAAGAACTATAGCGTGCCACCAATAGATTGGTCCAGATTTTTGAGAAAAACCTTCCGGATGTTCAAGAAGCATATGGTAAGGAAGCTTTAAAGCATGTGAAGACTCTGCTGGCAGATCCTCAGATAGCTCCCAAAAGTAAAAGTAGACTCATTCATCTGGAGCATGATTTGCATCATCTACCCACTGCCTTTCATCAAGATTATTCTCTGGAGCAAACTTTATCTAGCAAGTTGGAAGGTTTATCTAACGATCGAGCTGCTTATGAAATTTTACTTGCCAACTCTGAAAACCTGGCTGCTGAAGACCTTGGGATTCAGAAGAATATCATTGCTGCTCAAGAAGAAATTGAGACTTTAGAACTCAAGATCCAAGGTTTGAAAGGTAAGATTCTGCAGTAATATGATGCAAGAAACCAGGTGCATGAAAGATTCCAAGATGCTCAGTAAAATCTCAATACTCTGGGTGCTTCCATCAAGTCACAACTATCAGATGCTCATGCTTGGTCTTCAGATTTGCAGCTAACTCAAGCACGCCTTCAAGCACATCAGAATACCTGGTCGGGTCTGAAGCATATGCTAACTTGATTGTTGGATTTTGACCATTGTTTGGCCTTGGTTGATTTATTAGAAATAATTTTATTGCCATCTGTATTGGCTTCTAGTACTTGACTTTGGCCATTATTTGGCCCTAATTTCGGATATTTTCTTTTATAATTGCTAATCATTTATTTGTAATTTCTTTTGTGTGGCCTGTGGCCATCTAATATTTTTTATTCATAATATGCGGCCAATAAGGCCAAATGCTTTCACATCCTTTATATCATTACAGATGTAGATTCCCAAATGCTTAGGAAGTATGGCTTTAAGTATTTGCCATTGATAAATCTCTTATGTGGCTGACCATCTAGGTCTGCCAGCCAATATGCATTGCCTTTGAGAATTTTGTGGACCTTGAAGGGTCCTTCCCAGTTTGGAGACCATTTGCCTAGCTCTCTGTCCTTGATTCCTGGTGGTAGGATCACCTTCCACACCATTTGGCCTTCATGGAACACTTTCTTCTTCACTTTCTTGTTATAGGCCTTTGCTATCTTCTTCTTTTGGACTATCATCATGTTCAAAGTCTCCATCCTACTTTCATCCAACTGTTCTAGTTCCATGTTCATAGCTTCTGAATATTCTTCAGCAGATAGATCATGTTGCTTCATGATCCTCAAAGATGGGACTACCAGCTCCATAGGTAATACTGCATAATGCCCATAAGTGAGAGCAAAAGGACTGGTTGCAGTGTTTGTTCTCTTGGATATGCGGTAGGCCCATAAAGTCTTTGGTAGTATCTTGTGCCATGGTCTGGGATTATCCTCAATAGTTTTCTACAAGATAGAGATGATCACCTTATTTGAAGCCTCTGCCTATCCATTGGCCTGAGCATAGTATGGAGTAGATGTGAGCAACTTGACTCCATAATCTTCTAGAAATGTTTTGACCTCCCCTCTAGTTAACATTGTCCCCTGGTCAGTTGTGATGGTTTCTGGAATGCCAAATATGAAAATAAGGTGTTCTTTGATGAAATCTACTACCTCTGCTTGTTCGACCCTTTTCAGGGGTATTGCCTCTACCCATTTTGTAAAATAGTCAGTAGCCACTAGGATAAAATGATGACCCTTCGATGATGCTGGAAAAATCTTTCCTATGATATCGATCGCCCACCCTCTGAATGACCATGGTTTAATGATAGGTTGCATGTCCGCTGTTGGTGCCTTTTGAATGTTGCCAAATTTCTGGCATTGTTGACAACCTTTTGCATATTTAATGTAATCTTTAAAGATGGTCGGCCAATAATAACCGTGTCTTCTTATCAACCATCTCATCTTTGGACCGGCTTGATGTGCACCACATATACCTTCATGTACCTGTTGCATTATTTTCATACTTTCAATAAAACTAGGGCAACGAAGTAACAATCCATCAACTCCTTTTCTGAAGAGTTCACCCTCGATCATTACATAGCTCTCTGCCAATACTTTGACCTTTTTGGCTGCTGGATCATTGGGATATGTCAGATGGTTAATGATATTTCTCCTCCAATCTTTCGTCTGATCGTTAAGAGCTAGGCATTCAACTGTCATACCTCTTTCTCTGATAGATGGATGAGATCGTCTTTCCACCGTGATGATTTGTTGTATCAAACTTTCTGGAAGTATTAAACCATAAGCTAGTTGGGCCAATCCGTTGGCCTCATGATTTTGTTCTCATGGAATGTACTTCAATTCCACCTCCTAGAAATCATCAAGCAATTGCAAGGTTGTATTGTAGTATGGAGCAAATGTAAAACTAGCATATTTGTATTCTCCAGCCAGTTGTTTTAGCACCAATTGAGAATCTCCAACCGCCATAATATTTTTGGCTTTTAGTTCAAGCAAGATCTCCAAGCCAATGATCAGTGCTTCATATTCTGTCTGGTTGTTAGTATAATCAAAATCCAAATTAAAAGCCAAAGTGGTTTTTATACCCCTTGGAGATTGAATGACCACCCCAGCTCCAGCAGCCATCTCAGTGCTAGACCCATAGAACTTTAGCACCCTTTCACCTTCATCTTCAAAGATTGGTGTAGTTTGCGCATCTATCATGCCTTGTAAGGTCTCAGGAATTTCCAGACATGGGTGGTCAGCAAGGAAATCAGCAAGTGCTTGCCCTTTGACTGCCTGTTGTGGTCTCCATTTAAGGTTGAATTCTGTCAAAGCCAATGACCATTGACCTATCCTTCCTGTCAGCATTGGCTTGGTCAGCATGTGCTTGATCAAATCCATCTTTGAGATCACGTACACCTTAGTTTGAAGCAAGTAGTGCGTCAACTTGGTACATGCAAAATATAATGCAAGGCAGAGCTTTTCCACCACGAAATATCGCCCTTCAGTATCTGTCAATAATCTACTCAGGTAGTAGACTGCTCTTTCTCTTCCAACATCATCATCTTGGGCTAGTCGGCACCCAATGGAATCTTCAGTAGCTGATATATACAACTTCAATGGTTTATACCTGGTAAGTAGCATGAGAACTGAAGGTTTGCTTAGGTAGGCCTTGATGGTTTGAAAAGCCTATTCGTGTTTTGACTCCCATCTGAATGCATCCTCCTTCTTTAACTTCAATAATTCTGAGAATACCTTGGTCTTACTTGCAAGATTAGAAATAAATCTTCTAAGGTAATTTACCTGACCAAGGAAACTTTGGAGTTGTTGTTTGTTCTTCAGTGGTTGAGCTTGGCATATGGCTTTACCTTTGTTTTGGTCAACCTCCATGCCTCTCTGGTGAACCAAAAACCCCAGTAAGTTTCCAGCTTTAACTCCAAATGCGCATTTCAAAGGATTGAGCTTTAGTTGGTACTGTCTCATCCTTTCAAATGCAAGTTTGAGATCGGCCACATGGTCGTTGGCCTTGTCTGACTTGACAATGATATCATCAATATAAATTCCAGTTTCCTGCCTATCATGTCATGGAAGATAGCATTCATTGCCCGTTGGCAGGTGGCTCCGACATTTTTTAGGCCAAAGGGCATCATTACCCATTCATAGGTACCCAACGCTCCTGGACATCTAAATGCCGTTTTTGAAACATCTTCTTTGCAATAAATATCTGGTTGTATCTAGAATAACCATCCATCATAGATAGCAGCTCATGTTGAGACACACTATCTATCAACATATCAACAATTAGCATAACATACACTTATTTAGGTGTAGCGGTGTTTAATTCATGAAAATCAACACAGATACGAATTTTGCCATTTTTCTTAACTAACGGTACAATATTGGCTAACCATTTAGCATACCTGGTTGGCCGTATGAAGCCGGCCTTAACCAACTTCTGTATTTCTTCTTTGACATGCAACTCCACTTCTGAAGACATTCTTCTAGATGGTTGCTGGTATGGTTTGCATCCTGGCTTGATAGGCAGTCTGTGTTCTACCACCTTTCTATTCAATTCCGGCATTTCCTGGTAATCCCAAGCAAAACAATCATGAAATTCGTGAAGTAAAGCTATTAGTTTTACCTTGATAGATGGATCCAAGGTAGAACTAATGTAAGTGACTCTAGACTCTTCTTGCCCCCCAAGTTCACTTTTTCTAAAGGATCTTGGGTTTCGGCCTTCAAATCATCTAATTTGGCCGGTGCTATCTTCAAATTATTCCAATTTAACTCCTCTTTTTTATTAGTGGCTAAACAACCATCATCTTCTACTATCATTTCTTTTTCACTAATTTCTTCTGTTACAATTCTGTCAATGGCAGCTTGTACTACAATATTATTTATTGCAGCCGCCACTATCTTCTCTTCTTCCTTTGACCACATCATGGAACTTCTTCAATAATTGGTTCTGACCTCCTCGGCCTATAAGGAACAATGGCCGTTGGTTGCAATAATTGTCTTACAATTTTCTACATATCTTCCTTCTTGTTTGCGAATTGAATTGGTCCATATTGGGCATGGTAGTAGCGAGCTTCCACCTGATCTGATGTAGTCTTGAATGGCTGGTTGTCTGCCCAAATGATTTCTACATCATTTCCTCTCCAGCACACCAAGAGCTGATGTAGTGAGGATGGAATGCACCAATTGGAATGAATCCAATCCCTTCCCAATAAAGCTTGGTATTTGGCCTGACTGTCAATGACGAAGAAGGCAGTCAAGACTCTGTCAATTGGCCTGCCATTCATTTGTGCTTTGACATATAGTGGCTTGATATGTTGTGACATTTGGATTGAAGGTTTCTCCAAGATAACCCTTTTGGGGGTCTCTTCGTCCATTATCTGCACCGTCACTGAACTGAAAGGTTGATCACCTTTCCCTAGCCGGTCAAGCTTTGGCATTTGATTTTCTTTTATGTGCTTCTTAGTCTGCCAAGCAGCTGGCAAAACTAAAGTAGTAGTAGAACATTCATATGGTACCTGAATTGCTCCCACCATGAATTTCTTTGCAAGTGGTTGATCCTTTTTCACTTGATGATTATCCTCTTGCTTCTTCTCTTTGCGAACCCATGTCCAGCTGCTGCGTTGAACCACTGGAGGTTTGTAGTGACTCCTCATAGAGGTAGCATACTGCCTCTGTTTTCTCCTCAACTGAGTTCTGGTTAGAGGTGCTGGAAACTTCTTATGTTTCACCAACTGCCATCCATTGATAATGGTGCTGGCTGGTGGTTGCACATAGCGCGGTTTCCATCCCTTCTTCTCCTTGTGGACCTGAGAATTTTGAGAATTATGAGCTTTTGGTTCCCATACCCGAGATTTCTCCTTCAGTTTCCTTTTAAACTTTAGGTAGTCACGAAGATCTATATCAATTGCATGCATAGTGGTCGCTATTGGAGGAAATGGATCTTCATCTACCAGCATCGACTCCTTATCAGGGAATCGTAGGACACCCTTGTTTATTTTCTCCTGAATCATGTTCTTCAGAGTCCAGCAGTTGTTGGTGGTATGAGACCATAGGTCATGGTATTTGCAATACTCCTTCCCTTTCATATCCTCCTGAGATGGTATTTTGTGTCCAGCTGGAAATGTAACAAACTTTTCCTGCCATAAAAAATCAAAAATCTCCTCCATTTTGGTCATATCAAAAGTGTAATTGATGTTACCACCCATGGGTTGTTTCTTTGCTAGCTCAATTGCTTTCGGTTTGGATAATGTGAGACAAACCCACACTTTCTTTTCTGAAGTCACCTCCGCAGCAGCCATCTCCATCTCCTGGTAGTAAGTTCCCATAGAAGATTTCTTTCTCCTACTTTCTTCTTTCAACAATTCTTCATACTCTTCGACCTTTGCTGCCATTTCATAAAAGTCATAAAATTCCATACCTTGAAACTTTTTACGCAATTTAATGTCCAATCCTCGCTGGGCCATTTTGACAAATTCTGACTCAGGTAGATAGATGCGGCATCTATTCCTCAGCCTCTTCAAACGAGCAATATAAGCATCGATGGTTTCTCCTGCCTTCTGTACCAATCTGGATAGCTCAGCCACAGACACCTCTGGTTCAGCTCTAAAGAACTGGGTATGAAATGGCCGTTCCATCTCCCACCATGTGTTGATGGAATTTCTTGGTAATGTGGAATACCAAGTAAAAGCAACTCCTGTCAAAGAGTTTGGAAATAACCTGAGACGAAGATTGTCAAAGTTGTCATAGTTCGCCAATTCGTCACATTGCACAGTGAAACGACCAATATGCTCCACAGTGGACAGCCCTTCTTCTCCAGAGAATAAAGTGAAATCATCCTCGTGGGTAAGGATTCTCCCTATCCACAACAGCTGGATAGGGTTTGTGATACTATGGCTGACCAACCTGTCTAAGGCCATTTCCATATAAATCTTGAACTAACTGTCTGAGAGTCTCCGGATCAACAGGTGGTGTTTGTGGTGGAATAATAGGTTGAATCCTACGAGCAGTACCCACCCCTGCAGCGACGTTGGCTCCTGGTCCAGCTGATTCAGTGGTTGCATAGACAATTGGATTATTCATAGGATTAGTATTTCCATATGCAACAGGCCTGAAATTCTGACCATTACCAAATGGAGAGCGCATTGGAGGAGGAGTGTACTTGCTGTAACCACCATCAGTCTGGTAGTTTGCTCCTTTCTGTGATGGGAATTGCCCCCCCGGTAGTCATATCTTCAAACTTCTGCTCCAACTTTCGCTCAACCTGCTTCATGGCATCTTCAATTGTTTGGTTAGAACGTACCTCTAGATTTTTGATGGTTTTGACCAAATGTTCAAACAAAATGGCGGCTTCATCAGATAAGCCAGTAGGTCGTTCAATGAGCTCTGGCTTTTCTTCAGTGCTACCATCATTGACAGCCTCTTCCATTTCTACCAGTGGGTTTTGCTCCTGTGGATTATCCCCAGTAATTAGTTATTTTCCTGGCAAGCGGGTGCATGGTGCCATGGTAGTTTTCAGATGCTTCTTCTTCAGTCCCACCAAGTGTGCCAAAAAAGGTTGTTGTCACCAAAAAGTGGCCCAAGGTGATAATGATTTATAGGTGTGCCAAGGCTTATAGTTTCCTACACTAATTTGAATGAAAGCACCAAATGTAAATAAGACTTCTATCTGGACAATTAAACGAACTATCTTGGGACCTCAATAGTTTTAGGTTCCCCAACTCCACTGAAGTGCGCTTTATTGAGATTGAGATGAAGAAGACTAAGTAGACACCAAGAACAATTTACACAACGATGGTTGGCATTGAAACTTGACAAGAAATAAATACAAGAGAATTTAGAATGAACAACATAATATTTGCTTGGAATTGACAAGGATTTGGAAAAATAATTGAAATGCTAGGAAGCTTGAAAGTGCCTTTGGGCTTGAGTTTTTGTTGTCTGTTTGACTGATTGTTTGTGTGTGTGTTCTCTCTGTCTGTCTACCATCTTTTATACCTCATGTCCTGCATGAAATTCTTCCCCATAAACCATGATCTTGTTGCAGTTAGCCTTGATTTACTCCATGTTCTGTAAGTTGGAAGTTACTACCACCTTCTCACAACAACTTGCCTGATTTCTCTCATGTGCTGCCACCTGGACCATCTTGTTATAACTGCCACAACTTCTCCACTTTTCATGGGCCATTTCCAGCATAACTCCACCTGGGCAGTTACTACAATTGGGCTTCTCTTCCTCAATAATATGGGCTTATAGGCCATAACAATCCAAATCATAATAGGTAGCACAATGGGCCTTGCACATATTCTAAACTCATTAGGCCCAACATATTTTTGGTGCCAACAGCTTATTTAAAACATTATCTGAAGAGGGAGCTGGTTCATAGGAAATATAAGGAATTGGACACCTATATTGGTGTCGTGTTTACTGGAAGTGGGATGCACATGGTTAAAAGTATGCTTCTGAAATTCAATCTTGATGTTGGGCATGTTACTGGGTGGGATCTAGGTATTACTCTAAGGTTTTATAACTCATGTGTCATAGTTGATCTTGGAACTTTCCATATAAAATTTTGAATTCTTGATCACGCCCACCACCTATTTGACACAAGACCTCAATCGATTTTTTTGAAAGAATTTTGTAACAGCCTTAGTTTGGAATGTGAGTTGATGTTCTATGGGCATACAAGAAGTCTTGATAGCGAGCAGTTGATTCAAATTTTTGTTTTTGAGGATTTAGGTGCAAGGCCATTTGGGTTCAAAAAGCTTAGCAACATTGTTGAAGTTAGTAGTTGCCTTATAGTTAATCTGATTTGTCAAGCTACCTGCTCCTAGGTATTTAGTCATTTGTCCATAGTTTGGGTGGTATCATCAAGAGTAACATTTTTAACTTTCAATTACAGTTTGAAGTGTGCAAAGACGTATATAAAATGCATGTCTCAATGGACAGGTGCTCTAAGAATACTTTTTTTTTGGATCATTCTCTCTTCAATGAAGATGACCATAACCTATTCGATGAATTATCTCAGCTAATAAGTGGAATTGATGCTATGGAGAAAATTATGTGCAATGTGGCTAACTCTCAAATGCAAGGAAAGGTTGTGTATGGCCAGGCTATGTGTGCTTATCATCAACCAATATGTGCAAACGGACAATGCATGTGCAAAAAAGGTGTAGTAAGTGCAGAGATGCAGGAGCTGAGAGTAAAATGTGTTGTTGTTGTTGCTGATTTAAAGTCCCCTTCTATAGAAAAGTTGACAACAGAGAGGTTAATTGGTAGTATTGGTTCTATAAAGAGAAGGGAATCACCAATCACTGCTACCCCTTATATTGTTACTTTTCTTCAAATGGCAACAAATATCTTCACAGAAGAGTTTATTGGAGAATGGTCTCTCGATCGGGGCTATAGAACAGAGTTCACTAATGGGAAGGTGTTGGCAGTTAAGAAGATTGACAATGTTACACTATCGATACAAGAGGAATATAATTTTCTTGATGTTGTTTCAAATATGTCTCGCCTATGGCAACGAAACATTGTTACCTGGAAGGGTTGGTATTCGGCAAAGTTACTGTCTCGATTTGCAAGTTCTGGGTTGGTGCATTTGTTATATATTCTTTAGAATTGCATACCAGACTTGGTCTCTAACATTTTTAAAGGATGCAATCTTGAGGACAAGATTGCTTTCCAGGGCGTGGAAAGAGTACGTATACAAGAAGGGGTATTTATGTAGGTAGAACATGTCATCTTAAGGGTGGGACGTATTGGATTCATGAAAGTGTTGAAAGCATGACCAAATCAACAATTGTAGACTTTGCCTTATCTAGGGTACCGTATGGATTGGTGGAAGATGTTGTTAATGAAACTTACTCTTATGGCTCGGCAAAATTCGGAATAACTTCTAAACTTATAGGCAAAATTATTGAGAATAGAAAGTGGGTAATTAGCATAGATGGGAACTCCAAAAATTCTATCATTGGAGGTGAGTCAACTACAAGTGCACATAAAAAAATTATGCATGAGTGTTCTACGGGTTTTACTTGGTGGAGCTAAATGTTTTTGCTACACTGTAGAGTGCTTTAGGAAGTATGCCTTTGAGTATGAGTTGGAGAAGAGACTTGGATCGCACAACAAATATGTAGCTCTTGTGCAATCTTACTTTATACATGTTGCCATGGTGGATTCGTTGGGTGTTAAAAGGAAGTATGTTGGAAAAGCTTTAGTGACTTACACCTAGGGAGCAGTTTAAGCTCTTGGCGAAAGGCAAGGGGGTATTTCTCAACAAAAAATTGGTGTAATTGTGCTATTTGATCCGAGTACTGATGGTGAAGATTGGGTTCTAGGCATTACTAAAGTTTGCATGTACCTCTATTTGATGGTTGTGCTTGGGTTTAGCAAGTACAACTCATGGTTGATGGTGGAAGTACTGCAACTTGACGGTGTTAAGCTTAAGCAATTATGACATAGAAATAAAACGTGTTATGGTTACAATCTTGAGGATAAGATTCCTTTGAAGGGGGTGGTAATGTTAAGTATCCAGGCATCTAAGTTGACTGTGTGATAATGTGTTTGGAGTATATTAGTTTGGTAATTATTACGTCAAGTAAGGATCTTTTATGTCTTTTGGGCATGTGTATTTAGCCCTAGTACTTTCCCTGTGTTAAAATCAATCAACCTACTTTGTAACTCAATTCTCTTTGAGTGAATTCTATTTATCGATCCATCTT
The DNA here is from genome assembly GCF_013401445.1 of Tripterygium wilfordii. NCBI lineage: Eukaryota > Viridiplantae > Streptophyta > Magnoliopsida > Celastrales > Celastraceae > Tripterygium > Tripterygium wilfordii. The sequence goes on from NC_052248.1 coordinate 9,232,614, forward strand.
AGATTGTATCAACTAGAAATAAACGTCATGCAGTAGATGATGACATATGTCATGTGGGGATAGATTATGTCGAGCATGGCTTATTTCGTACTGAGGAAGCTATTCCTTTTAGTCTTGACAATCCAGAGTATGTGTGCCAATTTGTGGGGCCATATTTTGGTATATAGAAAGATTGAAAATTTCCAGCTATTGAGGCCTGGTGTTCTCTCTATGTTGCAGGCAAGGCAGAATTAAGCTTCCACAACCTTTAGAGGCTCCTGAACCATTGAAATATTTGTTGGATTATAATGGTGGTAAGGGTTTAAGGCTATTTAGACGGCAAATAAGGGCTTATAATTCCATCTTTGCATTCACGTCAATCGTTGGGAGGATTGATAGAGCTATTAACGATGGTCGACCTATAGTTACCAGGAACTCGGAATGCTCAGGATCGTGGTACGGGTACGGGAATGGGGTACGTGACTTGACTAATTTGTGGTACATTTGGGGTAGACTTAATTGGTACGCTAGTTAGGAATGGTACAGTTTGAATAGTTATTGGGGTCACTTCTAAATATTGAATGAAATATAAATTAAATATAACATTTTACAATTTTAAGTACAAGAAAAAAAACAATTTCAATGTTTCTCCATTATTTTTGGAGAAATTGTAATGGCTTTAATAACCACAAATTGAGGGTTTAGCTACTCTTCTTTTCCAGTCCCAACGCCGTGACGACTCTTCTCTGGTTTGGGTACTCTTCTCTACCACATCTTCTTTGATTCTGTCGTGAAGTAACTGTTTCTCTCTTGTGTATTCTCTCTGGTTTGAGTACTCCTCTCCCATGCCTTCCTCTTCTCTCCAACTCTGTCAGTCTATAATTGTCTTATACTCTACTCTTCTCTATTCTCACATCTCAATCGATTTTTGGGTCTTTTCATGGTATAATTTAGGGACACTACTTTGGGCATCCCAGGTCGCGTTTCCAAGCGTCCCAGGTCAATAGTGTACCCTATTTCAGGACGTTCGTCCCAATTCGGGGTACGAGGGGGGATTGAACATTCCCGGTAACTATGGGTCGACCACCCTATATATTCAGGTTAAATGGCCAGAACCACCACATGATTGGATCTATACTTCCATTGGAAGGGGAGAGATCTCAATTTGCTTAGCTTTACTTTTATGACATAGAGAACGAAGTCGCTAATTGAATTGTTGCCCTTGGCAATAATGGTGGAGGAACCAGCTAGACGTGTCAATGTGCTGGTTAAATCTTTTTGCATGGCAAGAGATCGTTTTAGGAGTGGCGAAACACACTCGCTATCATTGACACTTTGTGAGAAGCGTGTAGGTGATACAATACACCTGTTTCTTCTTATATTGCTGGATTATTTGTTGGGGAACTCAACCACACTGATCAAGGACATGATATAATCGTTAAGCATCAAATAGGAACATTAGAGTGTATAATGATTTGCATCCTTCCTTTATGGCAATGCAATATCCTCTTCTATTTCCATACGACGAAGACAGATATATGATCGACATACCTTATCAATATTCATCTACGACACCTAAGTTGAAGTGAAAGCTTGTTACAAGGCGTGAATATTATGCTTATGTGTTGCAACAGTGACTAGTCAGTACTAAATTACTTATTCTTGGTGGCAAATTGCTCCGACAAAATATATTGTCAATGCATTTACATGATAGAAGATGAAAGGTTGTTCTGTATTCGTTTCAATTATCAACAAGAACATTTCCGAACTGAAATATACAGTGGGGTGTAAGATGCATTTCTCTGGGGTGATCTCAATGCAAAATCAATTGGCAAACATGTTATTCTACCTACGAACTTCATAGGAAGCGTACGATATATGATTCAACACTACCATAATGCTATGGAAATTTGCCAATCTCGAAGAAATCTTGATTTTTTTACATGTTTTCAATGGATCGAGATATGCAATACCCTTAGCCTAATTAGCCTAATTCTAGGTCAAAAACTAGAGGACAAACCTAATATTGTTGCTCGGGTTTTCCATATGAAACTTGCTGAGTTTATGAAAGATATTAAGCAGCATAACTATTTTGGCGAAGTTATTGGATCTATTTATACAATTGAATTTCAGAAAAGAGGATTACCTCATGTTCATATTGTGGTTTGGCTTCACCAAAAAGATAAATTTCCTACTCCTCACAATATCGATATAGTTATTTCTACAGAAATTTCATATCCAAGAAATGAACCTGCTTTGTTTGATGTCGTAGCACGATTCATATTGCATGGCTCTTGCGAATTGGCAAACTCTAAGGCACCTTGCATGAGAAATGGACGATGCATCAAGCATTTTTCAAAAAAAATATTATCCAAAAATTGTTGTTGCTGATGATGGTTTCGTTGTTTATAGAAGGTGTGATGACGGTAGAATTGTGATCAAGTAAGGAATCACACTTGACAATAAATACGCGGCTCCCTATAATAAAGGTTTGTTGTTGAAGTATTAAGGCCATGTCAATACTGAGTGGTGCAACTAATTAATCAAGATCAATTAAGTATTATTTAAGTACATTAATAAAGGGCTTGATAGAACAAGGGCGTTGCTGCGTGAGAATGTTGCTCATGCTGATGGTGTTTCTACAACTGAATTAGGGGTTGTTGACGAGATACAAATATTTATTGATTGTAGGTATTTATGTGCTTATGAGTCATCTTAGAAAATATTCGAGTTCGAGATTCATTGCAAGTATCCTATCGTGTAAAATTTGACTTTACACTTGCCTTAAATGAATAGTCATTGTTGTTGCATCTTTTGGAATAGCTATTTTACTATTACGTGGAGGTAGAACAGTTTATTCAAGATTTAAAATACCATTAGATATTCATGAGCAGCACTCAACCTATCATATTAAAAAGGAACACAACTTACTGATCACTTAAGAAAAATAAGCCTGATAGTCTGGGACGAAGTAGCCATGGCGCACCGTAACTGTTTCAAGGCATTGGACAAATCATTAAATGATATCCTAACTAATGGTGACTCAGATGTTGCATATATGCCTTTTGGAGGAACAACAGTTTTGCTTGGTGGTGATTTCGAACAAATTCTCCTTGTTGTTCCAAAGGGTTATAGATCTGACACAATTAATGCATGTATTACTACCTCTATTTATAGAAACACTGCAAAATATTTCTTTTTACAAGGAATATGTGACTATCTATAGAGGGCTTAACTACTAAGGAGAGGGCTGAATTAACTTCAATTTCGAAATGACTTTTGCATGTTGGCAAAGGCAAATTTGAAGCTCTCAAAATGGATGAAGAAAAGGGCTATCCAACTTGGATTAAAATACCAGAGAATCTACTAGTGTCGTCTAGAGAAAGGGAAATAAAAGATATCATATCCAAAATTTATGATAATTTATCAACATCATATTCTGAACTTACTTACTTGAAGCACAAGGTCATCATAACTTGGACCAATCCATTAGTAGATGTGTTGAATTCACATGTACTATCATTAATAGCAACTGAGTTAAAGTCATGTCTTAGTTTTGATTCAATTTCTCATGATTTGAGCGCATCAGATGACATCGATCATGAACTTCAATGGCGTCCCAAATCATGAACTTCATCTTAAAGTTTATTCACGTGTTACGCTATTGAGGAATCTCAATCAAAATTGTGAATTATGTTATGGAACAAGACTATTAGTATCAAGACTGGGTGAAAATGTTATGGAGGCCAATATTCTCTCGGTGAATCATATTGGTGACAAAGTATATATTCCTAGGATTATTATGATGGCTACAGGTGCAAAATGCCCATTCACCATGAAAAGAAGGCAATTCCCTCTCCGATTGTGCTATGCTATGACTATAAACAAAAGGCAAGACCAAACACTTTCAAGGTTGGATTCTCACATGGCCAATTATACATAGCTCTATCATGTGTTACCACACATAAAGGGTTGAGTATACTAATAAGGAACAAAGAGCCAGAAGAAATGCACCTGACCAAAAATATTTTCTATCATCAAGTATTTAATGAACTGTAGGAATGTTGACTATGTGTTACTCTTCTTTTATCCTATCTATGATGGAAAACAAGGAACATGCTATTCTCACAAACAAAGTACTCCAAATGGACGACAACCCAACCAAAAATGAAGAAATAGAGCAAATCAACACTGATGTTGAACACACAGATTGGTGCATGCTACAATTGCAAATGCTCAGCTTAAATGCAATAAGACACTTAAAATACAATATGAACAACTACCCGAAAGATAATGTTGCAATCGTTGAGGCAAACCCAACAATCACTAAGAATATTATTTCAGGCAAACATAGCAGGAAACTCTTCATGCCATTCATTGAGAATGTAAGCAAAATTGGCATGAAGAAGCCATACACCATACTAATACACCAACCAAAACGCAGAAAAAAAAAAGGAAAAAAAAAAACTCACCAAACCATCCTTTGGCTTGGGCCAACATTGGGGGTTCAGCTTTTATTAAGAGATTAAAGTCATCTATGTGTCCAGCGTCTCATACTTTTGTCCACTTGTGTGACCTATCCCAATTTGTCTATTAATGGGTCTTTTTTTCTCAATTTGATTTACATGTGTTTGTCGTATGGCTAAACAATGCATCATTTATTTCAGGAACAAAAAGGCATACCAATTAATCAATTCATTAACCTATAATTTACCCTTGTTTCATTCATCATGCCTCCTTCAATTAATCTTTTTATCGCAAAACAAAAAAGACATCTCCGCAGCAACGCGCGGGTTATAAACTAGTTACATATGTAAACCCAAAATTATATAATGACCATTATATCTCAGGTTCATATCATGTGCGACGTCTAATAATGATGATCATTGTCAAAATCTAGGTAAAGCAACCATAAAATGGTGACAAAGTACGATTACAATCAGTAATGATGATTGCAATCGATAATGCTTATGCTCACAAATGGCCATAATTTACAATCACAATAATTAATAGGGAGCCCATATGCTACCCTTCCTATGGCCTAACACAAGTGGCCTCAGATGCATGTATGAAGGGCCGGATGTAGCCCAAGCTTTGGGCACCAAGCTAGCCCAAGGCACCCAATTATTTAATTTTTTTTATTATTACCTAAAAATAAATCTGATTCTGTGTGCGTCAACTTTAACTACCCACTTTATTAAACACAACTTAAGGCTCGTATAATATGCCCACTTCTATCTATTACAGTCTTTAGCTCAGCCCTCCCTTGGATGCTATCTTTATAATGTTTGTTTGATTGCTTTTCTTAGTTTTTTCGATATGGGTTAACTCCCCATACAAACAATTTCATCTTTTTTGGGCCTACCACATATCACCGTCTGTCAACATCTCTATCGCTTTTGGTTTCACTTTAGAATTTCACTTCTTTTATCACTAATACATTATTTTATATTTTTCTATACATTAATTTGAATATTTAATTTACCAATTCGGGAAAAGGAGAAAAATTAAATCTAAAAATAATAGTACAATAGCAAGAATATCAAACATTCCCTCTCTCTTTTTTTTTTCTTTTTTCTTTGTTTCTTTTGCCTTTTTTAATGGTACAATGGCGAGAATACCAAATATACCCTCTATTTTTTTTCTTTCTTGTTATTATTATTGTTTATATAAAGTCCATAGAAGATAATACATCCACATCCCAACCCCTCCCGTAAATAAATAAATCAAAACCCCAATTCCCATGAAGTTTGACCTTACAACCATAATCCTAGGTGGGGTACCCTACCAACTGGGATCGAGGGACGTCCGATACTCAAAGTACATGACTATTGTTCTATACCGATTGTGGGTCATTGGATTTTAAAAAGCAAAACCAACAGTTCACATTTTCATCTGTCTCTTTCGTCTTCCCCCAATTCTTCTCATAAATTGCTTCCCGCAGAACTCACACAATTTCTTCTCACTGTTCTTTCTATATAAGTGCTTCTTGATGCCAATCAAGTCGCCGAGTGCCATCGTCGGGTTGTTGTGAAACTACAAGTTCATTCACATTGAAATCCCTTTATGCAAATCTCACATACGAATCGACTCTTATGTGCCATCATCAAATTTTTGGTAATAACGCAATCACTTTTGCATCTGGATATGGATATGACAAACAATAATTTATGGAGAATTAGAATTTACATCTAAAGTTGGGCTAACAAGAAAAGATGAATCACATCGCACACTAACCACTAGTATCTCCACGAATGTACTATTTAGCTATAGACGAATTGTACAGGTCCACTAGCATTACCCTTCCCCACCAGCTTAACAGCAATAACGTACACCAAACAGAGTATTCACTTTGGGGCACGAGGTAGTTCCAACTGATCAACACTACATTAGAGGTACATATTAATTTTCAACTCTTGGTCTCGAGTATTGTTTGATTTAGGGGCCGCGCATTCCTTTGTTGCTTCCCCTTTTATGTTCGCATTGGATTTGGATACTACCGCATTTTGGGAAATCTTTGATTTTTGAGTTCCGATTGGGACAAAACCTTTGCGTTAGTGATATTTGTCGTGGTTGTGTAGTTCGATTTAGAGACCATTGGTTCTGAGCTGATCTTTTTGTGATGGACTTTAGTAATTTTGACATCATCATTGGTATGAACTTATTGTTAGTAAATTGAGCAGTATCGATGTGCTACGAGCGGAGGATCAATTTGAGCACACCTCAGGGATTGGTTGTTCGAGTTAGAGGATCGAGAGGTGTTCCATGTCCACATTTTCTAGATAACCCCCTTTTACGAGATTTTTATAGTGGCAAACTTAACCCTCTCCACGCTAAAATAGGGGACGAGTTAGGTAGCTATTGATCGATGAGTTCATAGACGTATTTTCAGACAAACTTATGGTCTTGCCACTATCGATGGAGATCGAGTTTGAGATAGAGTTGCGTCTGGGTACTAACTCAATTTCTATGCCATAGCATAAGATGACGCCTGCTGAGTTGAGAGAGATAAATACTCAGTTACAGGAATTATAAGATGTGTGATTCATCAAGTCGAGTACTTTGCCTTAGCGGCTCCTGTGTTTATTTGTGAAAAGAAGGATGATTCATTACGGATATGTATCAACTACTGAAAATTGAACAGGTTGAAGGTGTAGAATAAATATTTGTTGCCTCAGATAAATGATTTCTTTTATCAATTGAGAGGAGCATAGTTTTTCTCCAATATTGACTTGAGGTTAGGATATCACCAATTGAGAATACATGAGAGTAATGTGCACAAGACTACTTTCAAGACTCAGTATGAACACTATGAGTTTCTGATTATGCGTTCGGTTTGACTAATACAACTACAACTTTCGTGGACATGATGTATAGTCTTTAGACAGTGTCTCGACCGATGAGAAGCTCGAGAAGTTTTTGTGATTGGTGTTATAGACTCTAAGGAAGCGTCAGTTCTATTCCAAGCTGAGAAAGTGGGAGTTTTGGACTCAGGAATTGAAATTCTTTTGCCATGTGATTTCACAAGAAGGTAACATAGTGGATCCTTCAGAGGTGGAGTCAATGTCCAGCTGGTAGAGGCCTAAAAGTGTAGTAAATATTTGAAGCTTTCTAGGTTTAGCGGGTTACTACCGGAGATTTATAATGAGGTTTTCTAGAATTGCAGCCCCAATGACTCATCTGACTCAGAAAGGACTTACTTTTGTGTGGCCAAATAAATATGAGGCGGCATTTTAAGAATTGAAGAAAAGGCTTACTTCGGCTCCAGTATTAGTGATACCCGAGATGGACGTTGGGTACTATATTTATGTGATGCTTCAGGTAGTGGATTGGGCTGCATGTTGATGTAGAATCGAGTGGTGGAGTGTGCTTCTCGCTTGCTTTGACAACATCAAAAAATATCTGTTTTATAGCTTAGAGTTGGCAGCAGTGGTGTATGCACTAAAGCAACGGAGGTACTATTTTTATGGGGAGAGATTTGAGGTTCTCTCTTATCACATGAGCCTCAAATATCTTTTCACCCATAAGGAAATGTAATAGAGATAGCGATGTTGGATGGAGTACTTGGAGGACTTCGATTTCATTTTATAGTGTCATCTGAATAAGGCAAATATAGTTGTAGCTGCACTGAGTTGAAAGGTCCACGTGGCGTGGTTGGTAGTTAGAGAGTAGAGATTTATGGATATATTGGATTGGTATTAGTTATAGTTACATGAGCAGGGTAACAAAGTATTTCTGAGCAGTCTGGTTACCTGACCTTCGTTGTTATAAAGTGTAGTACCTTTTGGGATGGTTGGACCCGAGGGGATGATAGTGGTGTTAAAGTGGTTGGTAGACTGGTAGTACTAGTTGATGAAACTCCAAGGGGTGACATCATGAAAGAGGCATGTTATTCTCAGCTTGTGGTTCATCCAGGAGGTAAAAAAATGCATAAAAATATGAGGAGGCAGTATTTGTGGAATGGGATAAGGTTGACATATCATCTTTCGTAGTGGGATGTCTTACTTTTCTACAAGTTAAGGTTCAGCATTAGAGACCAGGGAAATTATTGCAGCCCTTTTCAATAGCTTAGTGAAAGTAGGAACATGTCACCATGGATTTTGTGATGGGATTACCTAGGTCGCTTGGTCGGCTTGATTGTGTTTGGATAATAGTGGATAGGCTAACTAAAATAGCCCATTTCCTTCCAATTAGGAAAGTGAGTGCACTCAATTGTACTTGTGAGAGATAGTGAGATTACACGGTTTACCATTTTCGATAGTATCAGATAGAGACCCACGATTTACACCTAAGTTCTGGAGTAGTTTACAGAGGGTCATGGGCATCAGTTGTGTTTTACCACGACATTCCCCCCAGATCGAATAGTAGAGTGAGCATGCAATACAAATCTTAGAGGATATGGTACGGGCTTACGTGATGCATTATGGAGGTAGTTGGGCAGTGCATTTATCACTCATAGAGTTCACGTATAATAATAGATACCAGAGTAGTATCGGAATGGTTTCGTATGAAAAATTGTATGGACGCCCTTATTCACCTCCGTTGTGTTTGCTAGAGGTTGGTGATGATACATTACTCAATCCGAACCTGGTCAGCCAAACCACGAAGAAGGTTAGACTTATTAGACAAAGGTTTAGAACTGCACGGGATAAACAGAAGAGTTATGTTGACAAGAGGTATATGCCTTTGTAGTTTGCAGTAGAGGACAAGGTATTCTTGAAGATCTCTCCTAAGAGAGTGATACAGTGATTCAGTAAGCAGGACAAATTGGCCCCGGGATTTATTGGATCGTTTGAGATTCTGAAGATAGTTAGACAGATATAATACCCGAAATTTATCTAGGTCAATTTTTTAATAAATATTCTTTTCTTATATATGTTATGTGATTCTTATTGTTTCAATCAAATTGAAAAATAAAAAAGGAAAAATTCCAGGCCGGTACCACTTGTGAAACTTTTGGACACTTAAGTCCAGTATAAAAAAACTTTATCCCTCTAGGGTACCACTAGTATGTTAATTATTTTCTTACCTTTATCTTCTTCCTCCCACAACAACTACACTTTTATTCTTCTTCTCTCTCTTTACTATTGCCTGTTGAAATTTTCTCATTGTTTTCTTTTCTTGTAGCTGTTACTTAGCAGCAACCATGCAAGTTGTGTTCTCAACACATTCCTTCTGCTCATGGTCAGGAAATGTAGCCCCAATCTACATCCTTTCTTGGTTTTTCTCGACTTTCTTCTCATCTTCCGATGACGAGTTGCAGTCCACTTACAGGACATGATACACGTATGTTAACTTGGTCTTCGATTTTGTGCAATTTCTTTGCAAATCTGTCAACAACCTTGAGTTTTGTAAATATTTCACAATTCAGTTTATTCTCCATACACATCGCCACAGATGATAAGAGAATGTTGTCGTAGGTTTTTTTTTCATCTTTCAGGATACACCTCCATGAGAAGCACGAAATCTAGAATGTCTGATATGTGTTTTGTTGTTCTATATGCTTCGATATTCATATCTCTCATTTTTTTAAATACTCAGATACTATGTGAACCAAAGCTTGAAAAGAGCATTTGATCGACCTTCCACCACCACCACCAACGGGCGTCCATTTGGCCTGAAAAATTATCGGAAAGTTGAGACACCATAAGACAAAAGCCCTAGATCTGGTAGATTTTGGTGACGATTAGCTACACCAAGACTACCGTTGGACTCCCCTCACTGAGACGCACAATGCCCAGCCATGTACGGCCCAAAACGACCACCGGATATGGTCGTTTTAAAATAGTAACATTGGTCTATCAATGTTACTATTTCAAAACAGTAACATTGGTCGGCCAGTGTTACTATTTGAAAAACACTTCAGATCTGATCAATTTTGGCGGCGGTTCTCCATACCACCATCATAGTTGGACTCCCCTCATTGAAGCATACAATGCCCAGCCAAGTACGGCCCAAAACGGCCACCGGATATGGCCGTTTTAAAACAGTAACATTGGTCGACCAGTGTTACTATTTCAAAATAGTAACATTGGTCGACCAGTATTACTATTTAGAAAAAACTTCATATCCGGTCGATTTTGACGACAATTCGCAACACCACCATCACCATTGGACTCCCCTCATAGAGACACATAATGCCCAGTCATATTTGGACCAAAATGACAGCCATAAAAAGATATGAGAGAGAGAGATATGTAGTAAAGAGAGAAACGCAGTAGGAGAAAGAAAGCTGTTGTGATAAGAGAAAGATGCAGTAGGAGAGAGAAAGTTGCTGAGATGAGAGAGAGATGTAGTAGGGAGAGAAGATGTAGTGAGATAAGAGAGAGATGTAGTAGCATATAAAGAAGGACAATGCTAGAGACCCCCAAAATTTGATCCCCAAAAGTCCCCCAAATCTATGTGGTATTAAAATAGTCATTGATTAAAAACACACATGTAGGGCCCACTTCACATCCAACACTTCACATTAAATGGGGGTCTTTTGGGGGTCACTTTTTGGGGGTTTCAAGCATTATCCTATAAAGAAAGTAACAAGAGAGAAACCATATTAGATCTAACTCTCTTTGAAAAAAGGGCAAAAAATGAAATATCAAATTTAAATGATTTAAATATTATAAAAATAAAAATGGACTTATGAGGGATAAAAATTTTTAGAGTGGACTTAGATGTCCAACAATTTTAAAAGTGGTATTAATATATTATTTTTCAAATAAAAAAGGGTCTCAAGCCGAATTCTCAATATTTCACACAAGCCCAACTCAAAACTAACAAGTTAGTTCTAAAACAAAGCCGAAAACTGAGGGTGTGTTTGGTATCACTTTTGTTTTTTGTTTTAGTTTTCAAAAAATAGAAAATAAAAACAGAAAATATTGTTTGTTTGTATTTTCTATTTTGGTTTTTATGAAAACCAAAAACAGGTTTTCAAAATTTTTGAAAACAAGAAAAAAAAGTTTTTAAAAGTTTTAGAAACAGAACTAGCTACACTTATTATAGATTACACTTTTTTTAAGATTTCAGAATGTAAATTGCGTAGAGATATGAAGACAATGATCAAATATACTTTAGGTTATTGTTTTATTTCTTATCTTTTTTTCTCTCTGCTGATGTTTTCAATAATGAAACACGACAAAGGCTGTAGTTATAAAAAATATAGTGGTGTGGATATATTCCATTATTATGAAAATAAAAGAATAAACACTTTTTTTTTTTCAGTTTTATGCTTTCAGTTTTTGTTTTCAATTTTTGTTTTCAGTTTTAAGTGTTCAATTAAACAAGTTTCAATTTTATGTTTTCATTTTATGTTTTATGTTTTATGTTTTATGTTTTTATTTTTTATTTTTGTTTTCAAAATTTTTGAAAATGATACCAAACATAACCTTAAATTTTGTCCCAATCCATAAGCCCAAAAATTCAAGCCCATAAACCCTAAGCCTACCTAAAACCTTAAAAAATTGTCTTGACCAAATGAAATAAAAGGGGGAAGGGGGACCCGTGAGAAGAAATAGATAAGAGAGGAGAGGTGGGAGCGGCTAAGAAAAAAGAGGAGAAAGGGGGAGAGATCCTGTTCCCATGTAGGAGTAAATCCACTTCCCAAATATAGTGGTTCTACTAGACTTGAAGCTCACTGCCTTGTTTCTTGTTGTTACCATTTTCTCAGTTTCTGTTTTTTTTCCTTCTCTCTTGCTGGATTTTTCTATTATTCCTCCTTCATGTTTGATTAAATCTCCCCTTGATGTTAACTAGTCTTTCTTTGGCTTCCTTTCTTTCACTTTATTTGTCCTATTGTGTTTCGGGGTCTTGTTTAAACTATCATTTTGCTATGTCTTCAAGCTGATTTGTGATAAAGCAAAATAGATGAGGAAGTTTGATGCTTTGTGTTTGTGCTACGGGAGAGAAAAAGGTGAAGAAGAAGAGGGGATTCTTGGGTTGGGCTTTGATTTCATGTTGGGTTGGTTTTGTTATGTTTTTTTTTTGGGCTGGCTTTTCATTTCATTTTGGGCTTGATGTTGTTATGTTTTTTGGCTGGATTTTGATCTCTTTTTGGGTTGATTTTATCTTGTTCTTGTCCTGAATTCATTTTTTTGCTTTTTAGGCTTAATCTATTTTTGGCCTTGGGCACAACTAGTTTTTGGTTTGGTCATTGGTTTTCTTTAAATTTTCTTAAAACTTAATTTTCTTTAACGCATTTAATTTTCTTTAAGGCCATTTTGATGTTTGAGGCTTAAACTATTTTTTGGGGGTATTTGTGCTCACGAGTACTATGTTTTTTCTGATCATCCTTCACTTTTCTTGATTTAATTTCTTTTTTAGGCCACTTTTTGTTGAGATTTAAGTTTATTATTTTTGGGCCTACATTTGGCTTTGATTTCATTTTGGGCTAACACTTGATTTGATTTACTATTTATTTTTTTAATTTCTCAAAATCAGGATAGCTGTTGCCCCGAGACAAAAACGGTATTTACTTCCCACTTGCGAAAAATGACTTTGACCCTAAAATGATTATCGTTAGAATCAAAAGTGAACATCTGATTTATTTATTAAAATTCAATTTAGTCATTTGTAAATATTATTTTAGACTCTCCTCTAAAAAAAAAGAGAGAGATTCTTTTTCAATAAAATTACGCAAGTACGCGTACTCCTTTTTCGAGAGATTATGTCCCCTTATAGAAGGAGTTGTTTCTAAAAAAATCTTTTATTTTCAAAAATCAAAAAAATCTTTTCGCAAGCTTGCGTACTCCTTCTTCAAGGGATATGTTCTCGTGTAGACGGAGCTCTTTCAAAAGTCTCTTTTTCTGAAATTCTCAAAAACATTTTCATTAACCCTTTGTTTAAGTATTGGTAACCGTGTAAGTGAGTGTCGTAAGATGCTAACACCTTCCCTACGCTTAATTAACCTCTGAACCCAATTTTCAAAATGGCAAATTGATATTTTAAATGGTGACCAATTGCATCTCCAAAACAATTGGTACCGACTTCATTGTTTTTTAGAGAGTCTATCCGCGTCGCGATTTCGGTTGCGACAACCGGTAGCATACATGTTGGCCTTACAATTGTGGATAGCAATAGTGCATGAAGTGTTTCACATTTTCGTGTTGCAAAAATATGAACCAGAACCGACTCACATGTTGGATTGATCGGAGAATAGATTGGGAGAGGGTGCCATATTCGCAGAACAATCAGAGATAGGATATTTCTTCCTACCAAAATTAAAACTTATCTAACTCATGTAAAAGAGGACTCTTGTTATAGGTAAACAATCGTGAAGTACATTCCTGCACTTTACTTGTTACTTGAGAGAGTACTCCAAGCACCGAATACTCCCAATTGTTAGCTTACTGACTTGAGCATCCGAGAGATCCCCCAAGCACATACTCGGGGCTCCCTATAGCTTATGTGTTCTCCTATGCTAACCATCCTCATTTAAATCAAGGACAATACCTGACTTAAGTCCTATCGCCTAATACGTCATCAAGAACGAAGACAATTTTTAACATCATCAAATTTAATTTTTTTTAAAATAATTATTTTTTGATGATGAAAATTCTTAAAATGAATTTCTAGTACTAAATCTTTGTGATTAGCAGTAATAAAGATTTATATCAAATTATGCTTGGACATTTGATCCTCCTCTTGATTTTGATGATTCCATATGCTATTTGAGTGTGCTTTGATATTTGGTATATTCCTTGACTATTTCTGAAATAGTGTATGATTTGTTTCCCAAATAGTGTCACTAGTTGATTCAATTGCATTATTAGAGTTTAAGGCTTTACGTTCATCTTATTGCCATAAAATAAACTTCAATAATTTAAAACTCGACACAAATGATTATATATACGTTGTGGATCATATAATATCATAATAGGAAACTTTTGAGCGGGTTAGATTGACGAACAAGTCATTCCAATGCAGTTTTACCTCCTTGAGTGGCTAGAGGCTATTTACTTCATTTCAACTTTGTTTAACCTCAATTTTTTTTATGAAAACTTGTATGTGTGTCTAGAATGTTCTTAAAACTCAAAAACCAAGTTTTATATACTTGGGCTCAGTCATTTTTTGGATAAAATACATGTGCACAAATCTCATAAGTTTATTATTTTATTACATTTGGTTGTCGTAGGGAATGGTAATGATAATGATAATGGGAATGGGAATGATGATGTGAATATCCATTACAAGGATACATTACCATTCATTACGATTGATGCATATGCATATGAAGATCCTGTAACATTTGTTTTATTAGTTTGTTTATCTTCTCTGATGCAATGCTAACCAGGAGGCATTTTCTACTGTGAATGCTAGTCCTGTGTGTAAAATGTTTTGATTCCTTTTTAATGAAGGTTTTAGGGTATTGATACCCTTTAAAAAAAATAGTAAAGGAATTCAAAGATTCTAATAATATAAAAGAGCAATGTTAAAAAGTGTGCATTATTATTAGGATCGTCGTAGGTCCACCCTCAGGCCACCCATGTTAAACATCGTCAGATTTAAAAAATAAGCCTTGGTTGTTAGATCTGCCTAACAAAAATAACCCCATTTTATTAAATCAAATAAACCAAAAAATAAAATGAAAAGACACATAAACCCTTACCCATAGACAAAGGACATTGGACGGAGTTCTTCTCCTACACGAAGAGTTTGACTCCACCTACCCGCATCACTTCGTAATATTAGTAAAATTTCTTTTCGAGCAGTCGATTCTCCCATCTTCTTCTACACTGAGAGTTTGACCTCAATTCATGTTCTATTTTCTTATTTGTCTCTCGTGTCTTGGTTTCGGTTCGTGTTCGTTGTTAGCTTCGACCGCTGCCCTGTGCTTTAGTCGCATTGGAGTGGTCTGGTGAAATTTGAAGTATCATCAACCTGAAGAAAATAAATTGCTTATTGAACATGTACTAACCCATTAATGTAAAGAGTACTTTGTACGATTTATTGAGATTATAAACCCGACAAAGGAGAAATGGAGGGTATTTTGATTATTTCTTGGTCACTGATACTCCAATTTCGTAACTCGAATCGGTACTAACCCATCAACGACAAAGACTTGCAGTGGAAAATCTAAAAACGAGACTGATCTAGAGCAACCCAACTATTCGAAACGATGGGTCTTGTCAATAATTCACAGGATGAAATCCTCAATTGCTATTAATCCTGAAGAGTCTCCAGAGCATCCGAACAAGTTGAAAGGAAAGGTAATGGTAATGGTAAATTGTAACTGTCAAAGCAAGGCTTTGTCTTTTTGCACATAGTATTATAGTCTTCTCTATATTACAAGCACTTGTATAACGAATTTTCATTCAGTCATTTTCGATTGACAATATTATAGCTCAATCAAAAGATTCAAAAGTGTAAGTGTGTACAGTTGCAATGTTCTCCCACCCAATTGTTCAATTACATCGAGACCATCAAGAATTGAAAACCTAAGAGGAAGGATATATTAACCATCCATTTGAGCCAACTGTTACATTGTTCATACATATATTAAATCTCTGACTTTGATTTTGTTTTCAGATATATGTTCCCTTCTTGCTAGAAGAACCTTGATGTTTTGGCTATTTCATCTTCCATCAAAGACTACGTATCTGGTGGATTCACTGCGTACAACATACAAAAAAATTAAGTGTTTAGAGTGTCTATCCAAGCTAGTACGTCTTACAATCTTTAACGTCTATGACTGGAGTGGGATTGTGAGTAATCCTCTTTATATGTAATCCATATTTAAGTGCATATTTGTTACTGACCAATAAAATTATTTCCATGTACTATATTTAGGTCCCCGATGTCGATGCACATGTGGAGTTAGCAACATCACTGGTTATGCATTATGGGAATAAGGTCTCATCACGTGTGTTACAATCAACCCATGAATATGCTAGATGACAATCCTAGTAAGGAGAATGAGTTGTACTTTTTTTTGGGTTTCCATAGCAGTGCTTGGAGGAGAGGAAGAGAGCACAACTTATGGACATTTGTGAATATATATGTTCCTTTTCTGTTGGATTTTGAATGATTTAGTGGTGTCCCTCTTTCATTTATCTTATGATTGGTTACCCGTTTCATATTATTGCTATTAATGGAATATTTGAGTAGGACAACAGAATAAAAAAAATAGGCCACATTCCAAATATAGCAATATTCAATTATTCACACAACAAACAATAATCAACATAGCCCATGTGATTCCTAATCAAGGAAAGATAACCCTCAAGAAGATAGCTCTGTGGATCATTAAGAGGCATTGCCCTCCTACCCCCTAAACTCACACACAAGAATACCCAACCGGATTCTAGAGCTTGACTGAATCATAAGAGGTAGCTAGCCAATTATGCAATCCCTACAAAATAAGCTCATCTAAAAGTGACAAATTAAACTATTATAACGTGTTCTATTATAACCAAGTAATATTGACATTCATTTACATAATTCACCAAGCTCGAGTTTGGATCACGTGAGGTGGAGGGTTGCACTGTATCCCCCGTGCTGCACTATCTTCTTTAACATTTCCTACTGCTGTCGATGGACAATGCCTTCTATCATGACCCATCGCCTTGCAAATAGAGCATTTGTGCAATGCACTTTAAGTGGCCCGAGTAGTGGAAGATTGCTGTGGACGCACTGTTATTGATGGGTCCCTGACAATAGGAACCCCTGTTCCATCCACATTTGTCCAATCGATTATGCTGGTTTGCTCACAATACCTGTCATATACATCGATCAACTTAAATTCAATTAAATTATCTTCCTACAAAAGAGTAATAAATTAAACAGTGATTACATATTGCCTAACCCGACTACCCAAGTTCCTTACTTGTCGGCCATGTTTAACATTGTTGTTTTTGCCTCATTGAAACTTTCCACTATCTAACTAGCAACACGAAATGCCATGTTCCCAAACAAAGTTAACACCCCATACCTCACCCTCGCGACAGGTTCAGGTAGAATGGAATTATTCTTCCTATCTGGTGTCATCTCTTTGGCACACTTAGTCCATCTTCTGAGTATCAAACATGGTGAAAACTCTCCCACGTCCCTCTGGATCAGTACGTGTAATAAATGATGTCATGCATAGCCGTCTATTTCGAAGAACAAGCTTCACATGGATGGCTGAGATTTTCCATTGGCTGTAATGGGGATTGCAGCGCCGCGCACCCTATTCTGTCGACTTATCATTCTCTCAATAAAACTGGTGAGTTTGCTTCTGATTGACTAACAGCTACATTGGTGAGTGACATGCACTTAATACTGCAAGGGTCACTGGAAGGGGGGAAGACTTCTTCTTTGAAACAAATGTAATGATTATAATTTTAGGGTTTAGCAGTCTTTACAAATTCTGGAGAACTGCGTTTGCTTCTTTTTTGTCTCTACTTTAGACTGATTTGAGATATCAATTGATTGACACCATACTATGAGTGCATTTAATTTTTGCATCGGTGAACATACACAGTCATTGGAATAAGAATATGGACAATAAATCCTTCAAGGAAAAGCTCCAAGAAGAAGTTGATATTGTCAAAACAGAGATTGCAGAGGCAAAAGGAAAATGGATTCTATCGAGGAAAAAATAGCCGAACAAAGCTTTGACTCCTGCTCTAACTCTGGCTCTTCTTAAGACTTTGACGATCAATCAGAAGAACAACTGTCTGATTTAGGAGAGCACGTTTATAGCTCACTCGTATCGGCCTCCAAAAAGAGATCTTCATCGGAAGTCTATTGCGCCGAAAAGGTTAGCGACCAAGGTATAGCACATCCACCTTAGTGATGATGAAGCATATGTTTTTATGAGTATATTTGATTTAGTGTTGAACCTTGACAACACTTGGCACTTAATATGGGCGTGTCCTATACTAGAGATGATACTCAAGGATCAGACGAGATAAACCGAAAATCGTCTGACTAGAAAGAACGGGTAAAGAATTATAATATTCATTGTATTCTGGCAATAATATTAAGGGTATGCACGCGCCATACCCATGTACGAGCATCTTTGTTGTATAGCCTACTCCCAACTAGCAATGGGAACAAAATTGAGTCTAGTCGAAGGTTACCAAAAGCTATGTCTTTAGTGGAGAACTCAAGTCTGAGTAAGTGTTCGATAGTTGTTCCCATGGTTGGTGGAATTTTGGGATGGGGATGCTTTTGTTTTTTATATTCTGGCATGCCATATTGCCATGGCTCGTGGATTGGGTTTGATGACTTGATGGTGGCATGCCATGAATGTTTGCATTTTAAGTTTTGAACTTTCACACGTCCATGTTACGTTATATAATGATGTTTGGTAGTTGCTAAAGTGGATTTACAGATGGATCTAAACTGGAATTTCTATTAGTATAATAATATTTAAAAAAAATGTTAATACAAATCAATATGTAAACCAACACGTTGGTTGAGATTTAGAATATTGATATATTCCATTATTAGTTTCAGTAATTTCAACATATAAACGTGCCATTGTACTAACAAAATCAAAATGTCATCACTTGCTAAGCTCGAGACACGCATAATGATCGTAATATATTTTATATATTTTTATACCTCACTTTTACATTTATTTTTGTCTCTATTTATTTGAATGGACATGGATATTACATAAATACTCTTAATTTTGGATTGCAGATTAATTTGTACAAAAGTAAAAAAGGCTTCTTTAAGCCCATCATATATACCCATGTTCAATGCTTGCTTTGAGATGAATCCAATACAAATAAGGAATGAAGAATACTTGCAGATCAAGAAAGAGAGAAGGAAGGAAATAAATAAAAGAAAGCTTTGGTGTGAAGTTGAAGGAAATACTTTGGCAAGAAATAAGGAAACAAGGAAAAGCGAATCAGATTGAGAGAAGGAAATCAGAGAATGATTTGGAATTGGCATTGATTGAAGGAAGCTTTTGTCACTATAAAAGGGAGTCCTCTAGCATAATAGAAGACACGAATTGGAGAGCCACATTCTCTAGCTTTTGTTCTTGTTCTTGTTCTTGTCTCTAGTTTTCTCTTTGTTCTTGTTCTTGATTCATGACGTTCTCATATTTAGTTTCCTTGTGTTCTTATAACATGAGTAGCTAAACCTCTTTGCTAGGGCTTGATGTAGCCTAGTATGATTATTGCAAGTACTTCAATTAATTGAATGCATAATTTTGGTTCATGATTCTTGTCTTTAATTTCTATGCTTATAATCTATTGTTTGTTTGATTGATTGGCCACCAATTGAATGCTCAATTAGATTCATCTAGCTAGGACTAAGGAACGAACCGAATTCACGTGTCTTAGTGGAACTGAAATTAAGGAAATCAATTGTCGACTGCCATGAACAAGGTTTAAGGGATTGATTGGTTGTTATAGTTCTTTAGATCGTAATGAGTTGTTAGCCTTGGGTTAAAAACTGCGAACCGAACAGGATTAATCCATTGTTAATAATATTTGTTGGCACCGCGAACGAACGAACCAACATATTTAAGAAAGAATCAACCCTTGAATCGGAACCATAATTGTGTGTTTGTTAATTGAATGCTTGTGATACGATTACTAGGTGAAATCATTGCCCTAGTGTTTTTCTCTTATTGGATACAAAATCTGAATTTTATTTCTTTGTTTTTATTATATTTTATTTACATCAATCATTCTCCCTTTTTCCCCAAATCTTAATCATTCATCAAGTTAGGTATATTAATTAGATTAACTAGTCTCCGTGGGATCGACCTCGTACTTGCATACATTGTACTATTCGTAGACTCTTGTGCACTTGCGAGAATTATTACATCAAGTTTTTGGCGCCGTTGCCGGGGATTAGTTTAGTTTAATTGTGTACTTAGCTTTCTTTTTAAATTTTTTTATTTTTCAGGTTGTAAGTAATGGCGGTGGTTGTGCAAGCCGAAACGATGGGTGATCTTGACATCCCCACCATTCCAGAATCTCCATCTTGCATCGTACTTCCGACGGCAGCTAGGAACTACGAGCTTAAGACTATACACTTTAACATGATGCCTTCTTTTCATGGTCTAAGTTCGGAGGATCCACTTAGTCACATTCGTGAAATTTTTAATATGGTTTCTAGTATGTCTTTGTCTACAGGAGTTACTGAGGAGCACTTGAGGTTGAAGATCTTCCCTTACACTATGAAGGACAAAGCAAGAACATGGCTTAATGGTTTGAGGTCGGGTTCACTGGCAACATGGACTGAGGTACAAAATAAATTTTTAGAAAAAATTTTCTCAACTCAGAAAACTGATGCTCTTAGGGATAAGATCATGCAATTTGAACAACAACTTGATGAGTCATTTTCTGAGGCGTGGGAGAGGTTTAATAACCTGTTAACTCAGTGTCCCCATCATGCTTTGCCTTTACTAGTGTTGATGCGTATTTTCTACAAGGCACTGACAGTTTCTAGCAAAGCTGCAGTTAATAATTATGCAGGGGGATCGATTAGGAATATGACTCCAACCGAATGTCAAACTTTATTTGAGAGACTTGCTATTGAGACACAACATTCGGAAGTAAGAGGTAAGCGAGCAGGTGTGTATGAAATTTCCAATTTTGATTCTTTTGCACCAAAATCGCAGGTTGATGCCATCTCTACCAAGTTGGACATGCTTCTAGCAATGAATGGGCATACGACTCAAGGAGTGGATTTCCCAGAGTTTGTGCAAGAGCAAGCAAATATGATGAACTCCTATAATCGGAATCCACGGTTTGATCCCTACTCTAACTCCTATAATCCAGGTTTTCGGGCACATCCAAACTTTTCTTGGAAGAATACCCAAAACCAAGCCAATCCACCTACCACCACATTGGAGGACATGGTGCGGCAGTTGACAATTAACCATCAGAAATTGGAGGCACAAGTGGGTCAAATCGCTGAAGCATTGAGTCAAAGGGAGGCTGGAAAGTTTCCAAGCCAAACTGAGATAAATCCGAACAATAGGGAGCATGCCATGGCTATCACACTTTGTGATGAGCAACAAAGCCAAGTTGCTACAAAGTTGGAAGAGCAGAAAGCTCAAGAACAAGAGCAGCCGTTTCAACAGTCACGTCGTGCAATCATGTATGGGTTGCTTGACCCCGATAAACCTGCTCCACCTGTGAGACCTTATGTTCCTCCAATCCCGTTTCCACGGCGTCGTAGGAGAAATAAAGAAGAAGTATCATTGCAAAAGACAACCCCAAAGATGAACGTGGAACCTTTTGTTGTGCAAGAAAGGAAGAAAGTAGATGAGAATAAGGTGGTTCAACTGACTGAAGAGTGTAGTGTCATATCACAAAAGAAGTTGCTGCCAAAGCTTAAGGATCCAGGGAGTTTCACTATACCTTGTTGCATAGCCAATCAAAATTTTGAACATGCTTTATTGGATTTGGGTGCATCAGTTAATCTAATGTCTCTCTCTGTCTTCGAGTCTTTGAATGTAGGAGCGCTCAAAAAGACCTCTGTGGGCATACAATTGGCTGATCGATCTATTCGATATCCTAAAGGAGTACTAGAAGACGTTTCCGTTGAGGTACATGGACTGATTTTTCCAGCTGACTTTCTAGTGCTTGATATGCGAGATTGTCAAGGTCATGGAGAAGAGTTTCCGCTGATTTTGGGGCGACCATTCATGAAGACTGCAAGGATGACAATTGATGTGTATGAAGGCACCCTGACAATGACTAATAATGAGGAGACAGTGACCTTCAAGCCCAAGGCAGCACAAGGTGAGAAATCAATGGAGAAAGTGCTCACTATTAAAGATTACATTGTGGAGAAAGAAGGACATCCAACTGAGGTTGAGTCTATGAATCGACCTAGAGTCATGCCATACGAGAGAGGTAAGCATACTCCCGCCATTGAGTCATTTCCTTTATCCACTAACAAGTTGTTCCCCTCAATTGTGAAAGTACCCCAAGATAAAATTCTCCAACAAGCGGTTTTTGGAAAAAGGGAAAAAGGATATTCAGATCCTTTTGAGGAATCGACTGCTCTTACAATTCTGAGTAACAAAAGGCATACTTTGGATGTTGAACTTGAAAGAATCTAGGTAACACAAGAGGGGGGGTGAATTGTTTTACCCTTAAAAATATGTCAAATTTGAGTTTAAACTTACTGATTTCAGATTACTTTAAATCTTATAGAAACTTGATATTAGTGAATATAAGCTTGAGGTCTAGGTTAGTTCAAGTAGGAATCAAGTACTAGAATTAAATACAACAAGCACACACACAAATAAACAAGTAAAGAGTAGGGTAAGAGAGTGCAAACAGATTTATAGTGGTTCGGCTACGTATAGTCCTACATCCACTCCTCAAGGCTCCTCCTTGAGAGTTTGAATCCACTATGATTTGCTTGTTGAAGAGCCAAGCCTCTCTCTTTACACCAGCTGTTGTTTAAAGTGCCAACTTCACTTTACAATGGCTGTTTTGGCTTACCAAGTGCCAGCCTCACTTTCTTGTGATTTTGTAAGCTAACCACCAGCACTTAGACTCTTAATTGTGTGTACAAAGTGACTCTATAATGATCAAGGAGTGTACAATGAAGCTTGAGTATTTTCTGAGTAAGAATGAAGGCTTGAATGCTTGTAAAACTCTCAGAGAATTGGAATCAAGTTCTGTGTGGTTCTATGGAGTATATAGAAGCATTTATATGCACTAGAATTCCTAAACATGACCGTTGCATGGAGCTAGACCTTTTTGACTTTTAAGGCTTTGTGATCTTGAAAGATTTCAGCTCCCATTTGCAGCTATATTTCACTTCTTGTCTTCTCCATTTATTTCTTCATCTCTTCAATAATTCCAACTTCTTTTACAGCCAACTTTGACTTCTTATCTCTTTCACCTACTTCATTGCTTTTCTTTTCAACAATTGCAGCCATCTTTAACTTTTTGCAGTAACTTGAACATGGGATGTTTGTAGGTGCTAGGAAAGTCTTCATAATTTAATTTTCAGCATGCTTTGCTAGCTGCCATTTCAAATCAGTTGCTAATCTTTCTTTTCTGCACTCATTCATTGAATTTCAGCAAGCTTTGACTTTATAGGATGACAACTTGTGATATGCTAACTTGTGTAAGAGTAGCAAAGGCCAAAACAACAAGACAATTCATAGTGAAATCTGGAACCTGAAACTTAGTGACTTGTAAGCTTGATTAAAAGCTTCATGTGTTGATCTTTGTTAGCCTTGCAAATTAAAGCATTAAAGGATAGAAACAAGTTCAGAATATAATTAAGAATGCATAGCAAACATAGAACACATATTTTGATCAACATATAGAATGCACACTTCATCATTAAAACTCATATCATAACATTCTCCCCCTTTTTGATGATGCCAAAATATGTATGACTTAATTCAGATTTAAGTCTTGATGTTTGTCAATGTTTCTCCCCCTTTTTGGAATAATCAAAAAGAATAATATTGAATGCTCCCCCTGAAATGATGCATGGTAGAAACTAAGATGTTTGAGTTAATCCTAGTTCATGTCTTAAGAATTTAAATCTCTCAGAATTCAAGGGCTTTGTAAAAATGTCAGCAAGTTGGTGAGTAGTGTCAATGTATTTTATGCTAACATTACCCTTTATGACATGGTCCCTGATAAAATGGTGCCTAACATCTATGTGTTTGGCTTTGGAATGATGCACAGGGTTGTTTGATAGATTGATTGAACTTGTGTTATCACACATAATTGGGATTTTTGAATATGTGAGTCCAAAATCACTTAGTTGTTGTCTTATCCATAATAGTTGACTACAACAGCCCGCTAAAGCTACATATTCTGCCTCTGTGGTTGATAGAGCCACACTGTATTGCTTTTTAGAATACCAGGAAACTAACATTCTTCCTAGAAATTGACATGTGCCAGAGGTACTTTTCCTATCAATTATGCTGCCTGCATAATCAGCATCAGAGAAACCAAACAAATCAAAGTTTGATTCTCTAGAATACCATAGTCCTAAAGTAGGGGTACCATTTAAGTATCTAAAAATTCTTTTGACAGCTTTTAGATGTGATTCCTTAGGATTTGATTGAAATCTAGCACACAAACATACACTAAACATGATATCTGGTCTACTGGCAGTTAAATATAGCAAAGATCCAATCATGGATCTATAGAGTTTTGAATTTACCTCATTGCCTTCTGAGTCTATGTCAAGTTTAGTTGTAGTTGCCATAGGAGTTGGAGAAGGTTTAGCTTTGTCCATTCCAAATTTGATCTGAAGATCCTTTATGTATTTGGTTTGATTGATGTGTGTTCCCTTAGGCGTTTGTTTCACTTGTAAGCCAAGAAAATAGGTAAGTTCACCCATCATGCTCATCTCAAACTCCCCCTGCATTCTTGCAGCAAATTCCTTGCACATACACTCTTTAGTAGCTCCAAAAATCACATCATCAACATATATTTGTACTAGTAGTATATCTTGATCTTTAATCTTAATAAACAAAGTGTTATCAATTTTCCCACGGCTAAAACCACATTGAATTAAGAAGCTGGACAGCTTCTCATACCAGGCTCTAGGAGCTTGTTTTAATCCATAAAGAGCTTTATTTAATTTGAAAACATAATCTGGATGTTTCAAGTCTTCAAACCCTGGTGGTTGTTTAACATACACTTCTTCATTAATTTTTCCATTCAAGAAAGCACTTTTAACATCCATTTGAAATAATTTTATTCCTTTGTAACATGCAAATGCAATTAATAGTCTTATGGCTTCCATTCTAGCTACGGGTGCATAAGTTTCACCAAAATCAATGCCTTCTTGTTGATTATAACCTTGTGCAACTAACCTGGCTTTATTCCTTGTAACTACACCACTTTCATCCATTTTATTTCTATAAATCCATCTAGTACCTATGATTGATTTATTTGCTGGTTTTGGAACTAGTTCCCATACATTACATTTTTGAAATTGATCTAATTCTTCCTGCATGGCAATAACCCAATCATTGTCATCTATAGCTTCACTTATATTCCTAGGTTCAATCTTAGAAATGAGTGCAACAAAATTGAAAACATTAAGAGATGATAATCTGGAATTTCTGGTCTGAATTCCTTCGTGTACATCACCAATTATTTCTTTTGGTGAATGATATGTTGTGTACCTTGGTTTCTTTGGATCCACTACTATGGTTGGTATTGAAGTTGTGCTTTCATGAGTTTCATACTCATTTTTCTCTTCTTGTTTCTTTGTTCCAAAAATGTCAACTTCCTCTTCAGAGTCATCTTCCTTCTCTGGAGAAATTGTACCAGCTTTTTCCTTGTTTGTTAATTCTGCAATTTCTGTTACTATATCCACATTTTTCTCACAAGAAGGTGTTAGAGTAGATAATTCATCAAATTTAACATGTATTGCTTCTTCAACACATTTAGTTCTTTTATTAAACACCCTATAGGCTTTACTAACCAGTGAGTAGCCTAGAAAGATACCTAAATCAGATTTGGAATCAAATTTGTCTAGATTATCCTTGGTATTTAGAATAAAACATTTACATCCAAAAACTTTAAAATAATCAACTCTAGGAGGTCTTCCATTCCACAACTCATAAGGGGTTTTCTTAAGAATAGGTCTTATTGTTAACCTATTTGAGACATAACAAGCTGTATTTATTGCTTCAGCCCAAAAATACTTAGGTGAATTGTTTTCAAGCATCATAGTTCTTCCAATTTCTTGTAAAGTTCTATTTTTCCTTTCCACCACACCATTTTGCTGTGGTGTTCTAGAAACTGAAAAATTATGTGAAATACCTTGTTCATCACAATATTTTACAAATTCATTGTTCTCAAACTCACCTCCATGGTCACTTCTTATTCTAGATATGCAACAACTCTTTTCATTTTGCAATTTCTTTACTAGTTTTGAAAATTCAGTTAAGGCCTCATTTTTATGTGCTAAAAATAGAACCCATGTAAATCTTGTATAGTCATCAACTAGAACAAAAGCATAAGATTTTCCACCAAGACTTTTTACTCTACTAGGACCAAAAAGGTCCAAATGCAATAGTTGTAATGGCCTTGAAGTAGAAACTACATCTTTAGGTTTAAAAGAGCTTTTCACTTGCTTGCCTCTTGTGCAAGTATCACAGACACCATTATTGACAAAATTCAGATTTGGAACTCCTTTAACTAGCCCTCTTTTAGTCAATTTAGCTAAGGTGCTCATACCTATATGTCCAAGTCTTCTATGCCAATTTTCAATTACTAATTCAGAGGCAACTAAGCATTTTACAGAACTTGCATGTAACATTTCCAAGTCAATTTTATAAACGTTACCTTTTCTGAAACCAGTTAAAGCTGTGACATTTTCAGCACTTGTTATAAGACATTTTTTCTTAGAAAAACACACATTAAGATCTCTATCTGTTAATTGACTAATACTTAATAGATTGTAAGATAAACCATCTACCAAGAGCACATTTTCAATGCAAAAAGAAGAGAGATTACCTATAGACCCTATACCTAGGATCTTACCCTTTGCATTGTCTCCAAAAGTTACATATCCTCCATCTTCTTTCTTTGTGAAGGACGAAAACAATTTTGGATTTCCAGTCATATGTCTAGAACACCCGCTGTCCAGAAACCATTCACAAGCTTTAAGGCTTGATTTTAGACAAACCTGCAGAAAATTTGTGTTTATTTAGGTACCCACACTTTGTGGGGTCCTTGGTGGTTAGTATCAACAACATATGTTCCTTTAGGAACCCAAATTTGGACAATTTTTTTATTTGTAGTTCTTGACCTGAATCTGGAATTTTTAATTACTGAGCTGGTAGAGGCATTAAAATCAAATTTGCTTCTTTCTAATAATGTTTCCTTCAATTTAGTAGGATTGTATCCTATCCCTGTTTTATCTAGATATGGTTTTTGCATAGATAGGATGTTATCAAGCTTGTCTGAACTAGCATAAAATTTTTTAAAAGACTCTTCTAAGCATTTGTTCTTTTCTTTTAGACATCTAAGTTCTTCTAGCAAATCTGAATTATCAGGCATAGTAATGTCCTTAAAATTTTTCAGCTCCTCTAGTTCTATGTTTAAGTTGTTAAGCTTGCTTTGTAATTTACTTATTTCTTCTAGACATGCTTTCTCTTTATCTTTCAAGCTAGTATTTTCCTTTTTCAAGTTCTTGTTTACAAAGATAAGTTTTTCATTTTGATTGCACATTTCCTGGAAAGATTTAAATAATTCATCAATAGAAATATCTTCATAATCAGAGTCCAAATCAGATTCACTAACCTCTGCAGAAGAATGAGCTTCTTCCTTAGCAACTAGGCAAAAGTTTGCCCTGATATCTTCATTATCAGATTGGTCCGACTCTGAAGAATCTGGATCCCAAGTAGATTTAAGTGCTTTCTTATCTTCTTTCTTCTTATCTATGTAGTGTGCTCTTTTCCTCCTTGGACATTCATTTTTAACATGTCCTGCTTTGCCACAATTAAAGCAAACAACTTCATCAATTGTTTTACCTTTTTCATTTCTTTTGCTTCTGTTAGGAAACTTCTTCCTGTACTTCATAAATTTTTTGAAATTTTTAACCAGCAAAGCTGTATCAGCATCACTATCATCTTCACTATCTTCATGGGAACTATGTACAGCAAGTGCAGTAGTTCTTTTCTTGTTGTCCTCTTCTTCCTCTACTTCTCTATCCTTCAATTTTAGCTCATGAGTCATTAGAGAACCAATGAGTTCCTTAAGAGGTAATGTCTTCAAGTTCTTTGATTCTTGAATTGCTGTCACCTTGGCATCCCACTTTTTAGGTAGAGATCTTAGGATCTTTTGAACTTGATCTGCATCTGAAAACACTTTACCAAGAGCAGTTAAATCATTTACTAAACCAGTAAGCCTTCCATACATATCAGATATTGACTCATGAGGTTCCATTTTGAACAACTCATACTTATGAACAAGAATATTTATTTTAGAGTCTTTAACTTGACTTGTCCCTTCATGCTTAACTTCTAATTTCTTCCATATATCTCTAGCTGTTACACATGTAGAAATATGATTATATTCTTGTCTACTTAGTCCACAGTGTAATATGTTTTTAGCTTTTGCATTATAGGACACTAACTTCTTGTCATTTTCACTCCATTCACTTCTAGGTTTATCAATCTCTGATTCT
This sequence comes from Tripterygium wilfordii, assembly GCF_013401445.1. Classification (NCBI taxonomy): domain Eukaryota; kingdom Viridiplantae; phylum Streptophyta; class Magnoliopsida; order Celastrales; family Celastraceae; genus Tripterygium; species Tripterygium wilfordii. The sequence goes on from NC_052248.1 coordinate 9,261,171, forward strand.
TCTTCACCTTTCTTGATCTGTTTTGTTGGTTTATATGGTCCATTTGCTACAATTTCCCATAACTCAATGTCATTTGATTGTAGAAAAATCTCCATTCTATTTTTCCAAAAAGCATAGTCTTTTCCTTTAAAGAATGGTGGTTTATTAATTGACATTCCAAACTCTTCAGCCATCTAATTCTCTAGAATGTTAGTTCTTATGAGAATTTAAAACCTTGCTCCGATACCAATTGAAAGAATCTAGGTAACACAAGAGGGGGGGTGAATTGTTTTACCCTTAAAAATATGTCAAATTTGAGTTTAAACTTACTGATTTCAGATTACTTTAAATCTTATAGAAACTTGATATTAGTGAATATAAGCTTGAGGTCTAGGTTAGTTCAAGTAGGAATCAAGTACTAGAATTAAATACAACAAGCACACACACAAATAAACAAGTAAAGAGTAGGGTAAGAGAGTGCAAACAGATTTATAGTGGTTCGGCTACATATAGTCCTACATCCACTCCTCAAGGCTCCTCCTTGAGAGTTTGAATCCACTATGATTTGCTTGTTGAAGAGCCAAGCCTCTCTCTTTACACCAGCTGTTGTTTAAAGTGCCAACTTCACTTTACAATGGCTGTTTTGGCTTACCAAGTGCCAGCCTCACTTTCTTGTGATTTTGTAAGCTAACCACCAGCACTTAGACTCTTAATTGTGTGTACAAAGTGACTCTATAATGATCAAGGAGTGTACAATGAAGCTTGAGTATTTTCTGAGTAAGAATGAAGGCTTGAATGCTTGTAAAACTCTCAGAGAATTGGAATCAAGTTCTGTGTGGTTCTATGGAGTATATAGAAGCATTTATATGCACTAGAATTCCTAAACATGACCGTTGCATGGAGCTAGACCTTTTTGACTTTTAAGGCTTTGTGATCTTGAAAGATTTCAGCTCCCATTTGCAGCTATATTTCACTTCTTGTCTTCTCCATTTATTTCTTCATCTCTTCAATAATTCCAACTTCTTTTACAGCCAACTTTGACTTCTTATCTCTTTCACCTACTTCATTGCTTTTCTTTTCAACAATTGCAGCCATCTTTAACTTTTTGCAGTAACTTGAACATGTGATGTTTGTAGGTGCTAGGAAAGTCTTCATAATTTAATTTTCAGCATGCTTTGCTAGCTGCCATTTCAAATCAGTTGCTAATCTTTCTTTTCTGCACTCATTCATTGAATTTCAGCAAACTTTGACTTTATAGGATGACAACTTGTGATATGCTAACTTGTGTAAGAGTAGCAAAGGCCAAAACAACAAGACAATTCATAGTGAAATCTGGAACCTGAAACTTAGTGACTTGTAAGCTTGATTAAAAGCTTCATGTGTTGATCTTTGTTAGCCTTGCAAATTAAAGCATTAAAGGATAGAAACAAGTTCAGAATATAATTAAGAATGCATAGCAAACATAGAACACATATTTTGATCAACATATAGAATGCACACTTCATCATTAAAACTCATATCATAACAGAACTGGGTGTGGTTAGAAGAAGGCGATGGCTACAACCCAATGAACTAAAAGTGGGATTCCAAGTTCACTAATTTAGCTACTTGAAGAGTTACGTCTCGCCTAGACGTTAAATAAAGCGCTTGGTGGGAGGCAACCCACCCGGTAAATTCGTTCCTTTTTATTGTAGATTATTTTAGTTCATTATAGAAGAGCACTCATCCCACATTGAATTAAATTGCTATTTGTGCATCAAATGCAGAAAGGAAAAGTTGTGCCAAAGCGCTGGATTGAAATAATTTTCTGGGACAACTCAGGACGAACCAGAATGCAAGCCATATATGTACGGAAAGATACGGATGTCTAGTTTCTGCAGAATTTTACGGTTCGTGAATCCGAGCTGAGATGAAGGATAAATTGATGATTTTACGACAGCTGTGCAGTGCAGAATTCTACGCGGGAATTATTTTCCCAAATGTTTTTGCAGTCAGGTTGTATCACTCTAACTCAGTACTTTTTCTCCACGTTATTTTTCACATTATTTCATGCACTGAGGACATTGCATAATTCAAGTGTGGGGGTGAGAATAGCTTGTTTTGAAAAAACAATTTGAAAAAAAAAAATTTAGTTCCTTCCAAAGCGATGATGAGACATAAATTGTTTAGGTCTTAAATTAGTTTGTTAGTAAAGAGAATTTTCACTAGAATTGAGCTTGAATTACAATTTTTCATGGGCCAATATTAACATGATATGTTGATTGAGAAATAAGCATGTTTAGACTTGATGTAGACTTGCATAATTACCCTTGTGAGTTTTGAGCCTATATGATTGATACATTATGCATATCAATCCAATTTCTTTCTTGTGTGCTCTCATGATTATATGTTCCTCTAGAACTTGCTTTAAACCTTTTTGAGACTATATTGATTCATGTGATGACATGAATATGATTGAGGTATTAGGATGATACCTCTATAGCCAAATTGCCTATACCCTAATGTATTTATCCACTAGAAAGCCCATTTGAGCCTAAATAAGCCTTTTTATTCATGAAACTTATCTACTTGACCCTTTAACCCGAAAAACAATTACTTACCTAATTCTAAGGAATTAGTAGAGCATACCATGAGATTTTTGAAGTGTTGATGGTGTTCAAGTATGTTGAGTTTGGTGATGAAAAGAATTAAGTGTGGGGGAGTTCTTATTTGTTTTGGGATGTTATTTGGTGGAGAATAAATGTGATGTTGAACACATGTGCATTAATGTGTCGAAAAAGAAAAAGAAAAAAAAGGGAAAAGAAAAAGAAAAAATATGTAGTATGATTCGACATTGTTTTGAAAAAAAAAAAGAATATAAAAAAAGAACGAAAAAAGAAAAGAAAAAAAGAAATTTATGTGCATAGTGAGAGAAATCTTGAAGTTGTGAAGAATTGGTGGAGAATTGAATATTGAGAATGAAGAGTGGGCCAACAAGATGATATATGCCCTAATTTGTGTGTGCTCTACTAGTTCTTTAGAAATTTTGTGATTTCCTATACCACTTTTTCTTTTTACCTTCACCCTTGGCCCCATTACAACCTTGAATAAAGACCTCTTGATTCATGAAGTTACAAGTTTTTGATAGTGTAGAATGGGTGGACAAGCAAGCATATGGTAGGACTGTTTTCATGAGATTAATTGAGTGCAAACACTTTACTACCACTAAATTGAGTGAATCTTGAGAGAATTCCTTGTGAAAAGTTGAAATTGAGTTTGAATGTGCACTATTTCGATTGAGATATGTTGTGTTGATATTGGCCTAATTCTAATCATATATATTCGAGTATGATTCTTTGTGAAATTCTTTAGCTAATGACTAGTTTATAAGACATCTTTGGTGCTTGAGCGAGATTGGAAGGACTGTTTTAAATGTTTGTGGGTGTCGTTCTGGTAAACCCTCACGAGACTATAACTCGTCCACTAGGGACACCTAGGGGTTTAAAGGCTTGTGTCACATGCTGAGTGTCACCGCGATTCCTGCGAAAGTGAGTTAGGTTTTTCATTTTTATTTTTATTTTTATTTATTTTTTTATTTTACTCGAGGACGAGCAAAAGCTAAGTGTGGGGGTATTTGATCGTAATATATTTTATATATTTTTATACCTCACTTTTACATTTATTTTTGTCTCTATTTATTTGAATGGACATGGATATTACATAAATACTCTTAATTTTGGATTGCAGATTAATTTGTACAAAAGTAAAAAAGGCTTCTTTAAGCCCATCATATAAACCCATGTTCAATGCTTGCTTTGAGATGAATCCAATACAAATAAGGAATGAAGAATACTTGCAGATCAAGAAAGAGAGAAGGAAGGAAATAAATAAAAGAAAGCTTTGGTGTGAAGTTGAAGGAAATACTTTGGCAAGAAATAAGGAAACAAGGAAAAGCGAATCAGATTGAGAGAAGGAAATCAGAGAATGATTTGGAATTGGCATTGATTGAAGGAAGCTTTTGTCACTATAAAAGGGAGTCCTCTAGCATAATAGAAGACACGAATTGGAGAGCCACATTCTCTAGCTTTTGTTCTTGTTCTTGTTCTTGTCTCTAGTTTTCTCTTTGTTCTTGTTCTTGATTCATGACGTTCTCATATTTAGTTTCCTTGTGTTCTTATAACATGAGTAGCTAAACCTCTTTGCTAGGGCTTGATGTAGCCTAGTATGATTATTGCAAGTACTTCAATTAATTGAATGCATAATTTTGGTTCATGATTCTTGTCTTTAATTTCTATGCTTATAATCTATTGTTTGTTTGATTGATTGGCCACCAATTGAATGCTCAATTAGATTCATCTAGCTAGGACTAAGGAACGAACCGAATTCACGTGTCTTAGTGGAACTGAAATTAAGGAAATCAATTGTCGACTGCCATGAACAAGGTTTAGGGGATTGATTGGTTGTTATAGTTCTTTAGATCGTAATGAGTTGTTAGCCTTGGGTTAAAAACTGCGAACCGAACAGGATTAATCCATTGTTAATAATATTTGTTGGCACCGCGAACGAACGAACCAACATATTTAAGAAAGAATCAACCCTTGAATCGGAACCATAATTGTGTGTTTGTTAATTGAATGCTTGTGATACGATTACTAGGTGAAATCATTGCCCTAGTGTTTTTCTCTTATTGGATACAAAATCTGAATTTTATTTCTTTGTTTTTATTATATTTTATTTACATCAATCATTCTCCCTTTTTCCCCAAATCTTAATCATTCATCAAGTTAGGTATATTAATTAGATTAACTAGTCTCCGTGGGATCGACCTCGTACTTGCATACATTGTACTATTCGTAGACTCTTGTGCACTTGCGAGAATTATTACATCAAGTTTTTGGCGCCGTTGCCGGGGATTAGTTTAGTTTAATTGTGTACTTAGCTTTCTTTTTAAATTTTTTTATTTTTCAGGTTGTAAGTAATGGCGGTGGTTGTGCAAGCCGAAACGATGGGTGATCTTGACATCCCCACCATAATTGGACAGCTCATGGTGAAGAAATGCCTGAAATTTCCCCTGTGGTGACTGTCAATATGCAAGCAGATGCTGTAAATGTTACTGATAATACAATAATTGGACTAATTTCAATCCATACAAGCAGATGGTGATGGATGCTGCTAGACCTTTAGTTAGGGATGAGTTCTTACAAGGAGAGGATAACAACCAAAATTTTGTGTCGGAACCTCCTAATCCCGATGCGCAAGCTTTCTTTGACATGTTGTCTGCTGTCCAAGCTCCACTATGGGACGGATACGAGTCACACTCAGAGTTGTCTGCTGCGATGAGGTTATTAAGCATTAAAGTTTACTACAATATGCCTCAGGATTGTTTTGATGACGTCGTTCATCTTATGAAAGAGATTATGCCGAAAGAAAATAGGATGCCTACGGATTCTATGAAACCAAGAAGTTGGTGTCTAAACTCGGACTTGGATATCAACAAATCGATTGTTGTATGAGTGGTTGTATGATATACTGTAAGAATGACATGAATGAGAGGCAGTACAAATTTTTTGGGGCAGACCGTTATAAATCTCAAAGAATTGGATGAGGAAATTATAAGGATATTCTTGTTAAACGTATGTAGTACCTTCCTCTGATTCCCATACTTCAGAGGCTTTATAGTTCAACAGTTATAGCAAAGGAGATGAGATGGAATTATGAGCATCAAAACGAGTCCAACATCCTATCTCATCCATCAGATGGAGAAGCATGGAATCCTGTGTCATCCATCAAATGGAGAAGCATGGAAACACTTTAATCAAGCATATCGAGATTTTGCTTCAAACCCGTGAAATATAAGATTAGGCTTGTGTGCGGATGGATTAACTCCTTTTGGACAATCTGATAAGAACTATTTATGTTGGCATGTAATTTTGACTCCTTATAATTTACCACCTGAGATATGCAAAAAAATGGAGTTTATGTTCCTAACAATAATCATTCCGAGTCCTCAAAATCGAAAGAGCTAGCAAAATCGATGTTTGTCTACAACCTCCAATAGACGAGCTCAATCAGTTGTGGTGCGAAGGTGTGATAACCAACGATGTGTACATGAAAGATAATTTTGTTATGAGAGCTGTATTGATGTGGACTATCAACGACTTTCCTGCCTATGGTATGCTGTCTGGATGGATGACACAGGGGAAATTAGCATGTCCTTACTGCATGGAGCATTCAAAGACAAATGATTGAGGAAGAGACTGATGATGACGATAAAGAAGAAGAATCAAAATTTGATGATTCTGAGACAGAGGAAGAGCCGAAAGATGATTAACAATGTGTGTTTATTTATTTGAGGAATATTAGACTTTTGTTAATTGTATGAACTCTTCGTTAATTTTAATTTGTATGAAATGGATGTTTGCAGTGTCAAATATATATAATATATATTATATATATACACATAAAGAATATCAAATAATTTTAATATATATTATATATATACACAAAGAATATCAGATATGTTTACTTTCAAATTTCAACATTCTAGATAGACGGTATTACTTAGAGTACCCAAATTTTCAATACCCGCACAAATATTCCGCCTCTATATGCGAAACACGATTGCAAAACCCTTAGGATCATTCAGTTCCACCTCACCCAAACACTCTTGTCTCGCCAGGTCTTTCACTCACGTCTCTCTCAGAGTCTCTCGCTCACCCAATCACTCTCTTCTCTCGCTCACCTAGACAGTCTCTCACTGCAAGGGTAAGGGATTTGTGGTTCCAGATTTTTTCAGATAAGGGATTTGTGGTTTCTTTGCTAATCAAAAAGCTTTATTTTGGGTTGTGATTTTGTAAGAATTTTTGGGTTCTATGTGGGGAACAACATCGCCAACATCGTTGACAATTTCAGCCATATCGCCAATGTTTCTAGGGTACTGATTCTTTCATTCTTTCAATTCAGCTTTTACTTAATTTGTATTTCTAAAGAATTTTTATTATTTCCAATCCCTGTATACTTGCCATGACACTCAATTATATGAATTTTTTGATAGTCCATTATGATCTATTTTCTGGCAATTGTTAGCATTAACATATAGGAAGTTTTAGAGTCCTTATTGATCTTCTTAAACCCATCTTAGGCCTGACCATCGTGTATTCTCTTCCAAATATTATATGGGTCTTTCTTTTGGATTCTCATGTATTGACAGTTGAGCAATTGTGGAAGGTCATGAAGATAGGGTATGTTCACTTAATGAAATTGTTGGCTCAAATTTGCTAACTTAATGATATTGTTGGCTCAAATTTGCTGACTTAGTTTTTTAATAAGTATTTGCTTATGTTCACTCACAATTTCTTGGTTGAATGTAATAAATGTAGTAAGCATTTGATGTTATTTATATCGATTTCCTGTGATGGTTTTGTGCAAAAGGGTGAAAATAGTTATGGTACTGTAACTAGTTCTTGTGACCTTAGGTTACTACCTTTGGTGTATTCCCTACAGTAGAGCTGCTTGGTTGCTTGATTGTTTCTCAAGTTTTACTTGTGCAGTCTACTAATTTCACTATCTCCCAAATGTATTTATAGTTAGTTACTTAGTTTGTATTTATGCCTTCACACACACTTATCGGTGCTAGACTTAGCTTTGTTTGGTTTTTGTATCATAGAGAAAAATGGCAGCTCCTTTGCTTAGTAAGAAAATCGTGAAAAAGTATGTCAAGAAGTTCAAAAGGCCTCAGAGTGACCGCAAGATATCTGTTAAGGTATGTATCTATGGATTTGTTCTTGGTAGCTTAATTTTTTAAATACTAGTCTCTATTTGTTTCTTGTTGTCATTTTTCTTGATTATAAATTGTTTACAACTTAGTTTATACTCTATTCCCAAACTTTAATCCTCTCACCGTAGCATCAACTGTAGCTTGCATTATTGACTTCTTTCAAAGTTCGAACTGAAAGTCAAGTTATAGAGAATAAAAAGTCTACAAAAGCAGCAGGTATCTTACTAAACTATTGTTTAGCTTGCACTACTGAATTAATGTTTACTCTAAGAGATAATGTCATTTGCATTACTAAACTATTGTTTAGCTTTCATTACTAGGAGATGGCTAGTGATCAGTCGACCGACCGTGGCCATACTACATTTGGTCGAAGTTGTGTCTCTCGTCGCGGCAGATCCATCATAGGGAATGCTGCATGTCAACCTCATGCCACAGCCTCCTCGCCATCCTTTGTGAATTCTATTCAACCAACCATTCAATATCATCCTACTTTATCATCTCCCAGTCACTTCACTGCTGATATGCTGACAAGGGCTTCACCTCCATCTAGCCCCCTATATTCCACATGCACCCAACACGTAGGGCCCACTACTAGACACACAGGGTTCCAGTGGCTCTTTGTCCTAGAATACTGGGGTTGTGTCTCCTCAGAATAGCCGCATTATGATACGACCTATTTTGACTGCTCTGTAAGTACATTATTCCTTACTCTTATTTTAGTATACATTGATTACAAAAGCATTTACGCCACTAATATATTCTTACTCTTTAATTCATAGTTTCGATCCTTTTGATGTTACTCGGAAGATAAGCAAGATCATGAAGACCAAGTATGAACGAGCCGTGACACAATGGAGTGATTTTACTCACGAGAAAAAAGAAGGTTACTTTAAGGAGTTCAAGGTAAGTATAAAGTATAAATTGAAAGTGCTCTTTTAATATATTTTCTCACCAATCCTTCACAATGTTGTTAACTTTTTATATCTTAGAGAGTAAAATTATATGGGACCGTACTCATGATGTTGCAATAAAAAAACTGTGGAATAAGAAGAGTGAAGAATTATTTCGAGGGATGATGCAAAGGGCACAAGAAAACTCGGCCAAAGCTATCTGGATCCCTACTACAGTCCTTTCTAAACTTTGTCGTATTTGGTATGGAACAGAGTACAAGAAGTAAAGGGAACAAGGGAAGAAAAATCGAGCATCTAAGGATAGTTGTTCTCGCACTGGTGGCTCTATTCCTCACACGGAGTACCGTAAGAGAATGGTAAATTTTGAGTAAATTTAATAATTTTAATTTTTATCTAGTTTAACATCTAAATATCATATACCTATTGTAATTTTAATTGCAGAAAGAGGAACTTGGTCGGGATCCCACCAAGGCAGAGGTATTTGTTCACACTCATCGAAAAAATAGTACGTAACAATTAGTCGATGGACGAGCATCTCTTTTATAAAGCTATAATAAACCCAGTTATTTGTTTTTAATCTTCTATATTGTTGTTTAAAGATCTATGTTTCCTGAAATTTGGAAAGCACTTGTGTCTTAGCTCAGCTGAAAAGTTTTTGGATATATTTATTTTAGCTCATCTGATTGCATATTTTTCTATTTGTGTCTACTTGCACATTTGGGATGCCCTATTATTCTCTCTCTTTTTTATTTAATATATTGTGTTGCTACTTGTTTTTATCTTTTTTTGAGCTGTTGGATGAGGATCCTTTATTTCTTACGATGACTTGTGGGAAGAATAAGAAAGGTTGCACCTACGGGCTTGGATTTGAGGCAGGCTTTTTGCCTAGCTCTTCATCTTGCTCCAGTGGACATTCCAGATTGTATACTCAGAAGGAGTTGGAGCAGAAGTTAGAGAAGCGCATCGCTCGAATGAACTCTGAGTTATTCGATGAGGTCAGTGACTTGCGACAGCGGATGCAGGATCAGGAGCGAAGGATGGAAGAATTCTTTTCTCCGATGCAGATGCGATCCCCCAAAAACAATGCTGAGGATGACTGTGTTTCACATGGACACCTTTCTGATGGGGATTAGATTGTATTTGATAAAAATATTAAACCACTTATTTATAATATTAATTTCTATTACATGTTATTTCTTGCACATTTTGATATAGTTTTAATGAAATTATTTAATTGATAATTATAGTTGAACTATAATAATACTGAATTTAAAAAATCATTATTATAAAATATAAATTTAAAACCGAAAAAAAATATAATTGGCGACAGAATTGTCAAACAAATTGTCACTAATATTTTTTATATAAAATTTAATATAATTATTTATGTAAATTTAAGTTTTCAAAAATTAATATTTTGCGACAGAAATCTCGTCGCAAAAGTAGTGGCAAATTTGCACCAACGAAAAAATATATAAAAATTCAAAAAATTAATATATTTTGCGACGGAATGTCTTCACACGATCCGTGTCACATTAGTGACGGAATATTCCTTCGCTAATACTCAAAATATTATTTTTTTTATCCATTAATGTGAGACATAAATTTCGTCGCAAAGTCCATTACAACCTAATTATGTCGCTAAAAGTCCGTTGCTAACTGTCGTTAAATTACGTCACAAAAAATCTATTGCAATCTTCCATTGCTAATTTTTTGCGACAAGTGTTTTTGTGACGGATAAATTTCCGTCGCAAATAGGATTAGTGACGGAATTTCCCTGTTTTACGATGAAAAATTCAGTCGCAAAAAATTTATTTTCTTGTAGTGCAATAATCGAGCTGAAAGACGAAACCACGGTTGACCTGTTAACAAATAGGTCTCCCAAAAAGAAGAATACATTGTTGCATGCAGAGAAGAGCGTAAGTGACGGAACAGCTAAAGTGAATGAAAGTCCATGGGTAAGAGTAGTAAAGAGTCAACGGATTATTTATCAATTATTTTTGCTTCATCAACATTCCATTTTACTTACACAATGATAGGTGTGCAACTTTTTCTCATAGTCAGCATATCATACAATTGTACTGACAATGAGCGAGAGGCGATAACCACTTCGTATGTTTTTGCTCCAGAGTTAAACCCCCAATAAGGATGGACCTTAACCCGGTTAATAACGTGTTTAGTTGGATGTATTATAAACTAATTATGAGCTCCATGCAGCCAAATTATAATAAAAATGTATGATTGGAATCTGAAGAGAGGAGAAATCGGTTGCTTTGTTTAAGGGAATGTAATTACTAAGAAGGTGAGTAAAGTGCATAACATCCTAACCGTTGTTAAGTATAGTTTAAAGGAGATATGTTATTTTCTTCTTTAAGGTTGTGGATGTCATAGCATCGGTGTATGGTTATGAATTCATATGGTCAAATGATGCGATTGGGTGGTGTTATATGCCATCTACATTTGCGATTAGTACTATTTTAGTTTTAAAACGATTAGTTAATGGATTGAAGAAACATTGTTTACTACTCATTATATTGATTTCAAGGGATGATTCTGAAAGATGAAACATATTCTATCTTAGCACGATTTGTTGTTGAATATGGAGAGGAGCGAAGAAGTAAAGTTACCTTTTTGGCCTGCTCGCATATAAGTAATCATGCATGAATAGATCACTATGAATATTAAATCAAATTTTGGTCTGATATATCCCAAAGTGTTAAATCCATGATTGGTTGCTGGAAAACATTATATGTAGATGTATGTGCCTATGCATGACGGTGATCACTAGTACGTTGTGATGATTGACTTGAGCTTGAAGAAGATTTTCATCTTTGACGACATTCCCACTACTAATGACATTGACCAGAGGATTGAAGATACGAAAAGCGTGGTAAGTACCCCTTGTGTTCATTGTATCCTTGCAAATACTTTAACCTTGTTATAAAAAGAAGAATTAAATGTATATTTACAACTTTTTTTCTGTGATTCAATGTTTGCGCATAGTTTGTTCCCTTGGAATCCATTGATTGAAGAGGGCGAGAAAATATCGTCTTTCTCCATCAGTCAACCTCCCGTGCCCAAATGTACTTCAGGTGACACTCTGTGACCTATTGAGTGTTTATTATATCCACTTTTATTTGTGTGAAAAGCTTGTATAATTAGATCTAATGGTTGTACATAGGGAGAATTTTGGGGTATTCATATTGCGCATAATAAAAAGTCTCTATAGGGCGTAGGGATGCTATGTGAGTATCAAAAAATTAAGCAATGTCAATTGATGAATGTTGACCATCTTATACCGGATCAATCGTTTAATGATTGTCTCTTTTATTTATTTTTAGAGTATTAGCTCGTCAACCAAAATGAAAATCATGATACAGATGCTCTACCATTTCTCTAATTACATGACTTATGATTTGTATGATTTAGCCTACACATGCTACAAGAAGAATTATCAGCTGCTGAAGGGAAGAGCAACAGAGTTGTCTAATGCCAGTGCTGACCATCGTTGATGTTCTATGTAGTTAAGGAATCATTGTTACGTTGTTATTTTTGTTATCTTGTAAAGTAGGCCGAAACAAGCCTCACTTGTGATTGTTTACCTTGTTTTGTGTGAACAACTGGGTAGGTGCTCATATTTGCACGTGTAGCCTGATGTGCAAGTGTTGTTTTGATTGTACATGATCACATGTACTTGCTTTTGTTTATAATCAAAACATTTGGAGTATTAAGGTTATATAACATCGAAGTCCCCTTAAATCGCTTAAATTAAATTTGGGGAATGTCTTAAATATTACTTGGAAGTCGTATGTACCTATACAACTTCCATTTCATTATTTATTATCGTAACAAATTTTGGGGAATCTTTGCAAATTATGAAGCCCTAAACCTTATAAAACTTCCATTGCATTATCTATTATCGCAATGAAATTTGGTAAATGTCTCAAATATTACTTAGAAGCCCTAAACCTTTTACAACTTCCATTGCATTAGCTATTATCGTAATGAGATGTGCTAGTGCAATATTGGCTGCGCATGAACCGTATGTGTAAAATTACTCTTTTATCTTAACTTGATCATCTCCTGAAAGGAATGTCTAGTTAATTGGACTAATTTTTATAAATCATTATAGGAAGTATATTTAGGTTTCCTTTGTGTTTCAATATTTTCCTTCTAATGTTCTATGGTATGAAAGCTAATGGTTTGGGCCTCCCTTTTTCAACGACAATGAACAGACCAAACTGTGAAGGTCTGGAACCTCACCTTGACTAGGTATGTGAACACTGGTCATGTCATTAATGTTTGCCCCATAGTCTTAACTCTTAAGAAGACAACATATACTTCAAATGTGTAAGTATAGTAGTCGTTGGTGTTGGTGGTGTAGTATAGGAACCAAAGGCTGGGAATTTTATAAACAGGTTGATGTGAACAACCCAATCTCTAATAGTTAGTAAGTTACGTAATGAATGACTATGCTTTATCTTAGGTAAATCATCCAAATGTGCACTATTTTTCTTCACACAGACATATTATCAAACACTTGGAAGGCCCTCATGGGATAAACGGATTGTCATAAGAACTTTGTTGTAGAACTTACCCAAAAGGTTTATAGAACTCCACGAGTACACCATAGATTTGTAGGACATCAATCGAGAGCATCAAACAGAGGTTCACCATTTGGGGTCATAGGACTTCCATCTTCCATCGCAATGGACCTGAGAGTCTTGCTATGTAGTCTCGCTAAATAGTCTCACTCCTTTGTTTCATATTCTTCAATTCTCTCACTTCGATTTCTTAGTCACCATAGTCATCTCCTACCTTCATCAGTTTTGATTCGATCGTTCTTTCACTTGCGGGGTTGGTTGACTAATCAAGATAAGCTAATCTGAAAAACAACCAAGTTGAAGATGAAAAAATTCTTCTCTCGTATGAACTAACTAAATCTAGGGATTTTCTGGGCTTTAAAAATTTAGGATATGAGATTTTGTAAATGGGTCATGGGATTTTATAAATCGGCTATGTGATTTTTTTTAAACGGGCTAGATACGTTTTAAGTGGGCTAACTTGATTTTTTTGTAATGGGATATAAATACTTAAATCTTTATTTCGACCTACAATCAAAATATCGTGAGTAAAACAATTTAATGTGATAAATTGTTTAGACGGCATCAAGTCACCATTGTAAAAATAAAAAAAATAAAAATTCACCATTGTAACCCATAATTCTATACTATATATCTATCTATACTATATATCTATACGGAAGCTTAGAAAAATTGAGAAACTTTTACAGCCTTCCACATCATCAATAAAATTTCATGGTTGTTTGACACGTGGCTTAACCTATGAGATATTTGGAGAAAGAAAAAATATGCATAATCAATTAATTAATTGGATTTAGTGTTCACCCTCTCTTCTTCGCGGCAGTTCAGGACTAATTGAATCTGTCGCTACTGAATCTAAAAGGTTTTAATGGTTTATACGATGATTCATATCTCAGCCAGGTTCGTTTTTCCTTATTTATTTTTGGATTTGCGTTTGTTTTCCCTTTTTACTTTTCCATTAACTTCACTAATGTAGGTTCATTCGCTTCCTAATCAACCATCTCTTCAGCAGCTCATCCAACTGTTGAATTTTTTCCACTCAAGAACCAGTTGCGTAACTAGAAATGAAGACCCCATGAGTGGAATCAACATCTGACCCATTACCCAACAACATAGGGTTGGGATCCCCAATAGATGGGTGCTTCCATGATGTTTGTTATTATGTTTGTGTCTTAAGCTATAGATCTTATCTTCTGGATATTGTCCCTGGTATCACCGATCTTCAGATCAACAGAATCTGACAACGTTATAATATGTTTTCTTTAATCTGTATGAAGCATAATGATTTCCTGGACTCTTGAAAGGTGGATTCCTTTGTGTCTTTTGTTGCATATCCGATTCTTTTGGATGTTATCCTTGGTATCACCGATCTTCAAATCAGCAGAATCCGACGATGTTGTAATCTGTTTTTTTTCAATCTATATGAAGCATAATGGTTTCTAGGACTCTTGAAAAGGTGGATTCAAATTGAAATCTTATGTTGGATTTATGCAACTTACCCCAAATTTATCTTCATTTTTTTGTAGACACATGAGGAGGCTAAGAATTTGCTTATGAAACTTGGATTAAGATTGTTGTTGTTTATGGAGGGGCACCCATCGGGCAGTAGGTATTAATATTTTATTCCTTAGTAGCTCTTTCCTCTCTTTGATAAAGAATTGAAATTATTTTTAAATGTTTAAAGAAATACATTATTGAGGGTTTTGTATCATCTTTTGTGTGAATGTTTTTGGTTGATTTTGTGAATGTTCATGTTAACATGTGCAAGCCACTACCACAGTTTCTAGATTTAAGAGAAAAATAATGAGATGAAATAAAAAAGTTCATTCTTGATTGGGAATTGTGGGACAAGTCCTTTGAAAATCACACCACAAATGTCAATAGGCTTGATGAGGATGTGAAATTATTATCCAGGAAAGTATGGTTGCCTAGCTTGAATGATTTGTTTTAACACTTGATTTTGATTCTGTTTGTCCTAGAAAATGGTTTGTTTAGATTTGTTACTGTTGAAATAAAAATCTTTGCGTTCAAAAACTTAATTTCATAGGCATTAAATGCATAGGGCAATTAACTTTTTTTTTTCACTTGCAAGCATCAATGGAGAACAATGTAATTGATCTATACATACGCATCACTATACAACTAAAAGACTGCAACTTTGTCGACATATCCAAATTATCGAAAGGACGTAAATTTACATACATATTGTAAAATAGTTAATTGTGCAATTACAAGCACATTTCTGTTGCATCCTACATAATTGAATATGCAGGAAAAGAGTCAAGCAGCTGGTACAAAGGAGGAATAAGGCAATGGATTTTCCATGAAGGGTAAATATTTTAAAGCGTCCAAGCGATATGAAAAGGTATAAATCCCAAGAATAGCTAGATGGCATACTGTTAACAAATTCTATGTAAAACTAATTGTACAATTAATTTGAATTTCTCTTATGCAGGCTGTGAAGTACAAATGAGTATAATTCATCTTTTAGTAAAAGAGGAGGAAAAACAAGTGAGGACGTTGAATGATGCTTCTTGCAAACTAATGCTAAAAGAAAATAAACAGGCAGAGAAGTTATGTATCAAGGTATGGAGAATTTAGTAATCCTGTCTTTAATGGATAAAGTGTAATATGATATTTTCGTAGGTATTGGATTTGGATAGTAGAAACATTAAGGCTCTTGATAGGGGTGATATTTTCCTAGGTATTGGATTTGGATAGTAGAAATGTTAAGGATCTTGATATGAGGGGTCAGGCTTATATTCATCTTGCAAATGGATTTGACTGAGTTTGATTTCTAGAAAGCTCTTGAGATTGATCCTGACAATAGGTACAAGTTTTGCATTTTATTTTGCTATCAATTTTGACATACCGACATTGGTTTTGATCAATAAATTGAAAGAAATATCTTAGTAGTGGTGTAAGATTTTGGAGTTCAACTTCATTGTTGACAACATTAGTTTGCATGTCTCCACCAACTATTTTTTAATGATACTTATCTTTTTTCTTTTCTTTAAAATCAAGGATCTAAAGCTGGAATATAATGCATTGAAGAAAAGATAAGGAAATTCAACAAGAAGGAATCCAAATTTATTCATCACAGTCTCCTTTGGTCCGATAATTAATTATATACATACATATAAATATATGTGTTTTTAAATGGTCAAAACTATAGCATGCTTTTATAATGTTTCTTTAATGTAGGAAGAATCATCTCAAACTATATTATTCAGTATTAATACACATCCATATTGTTCATTATTCATACACGATGCGCATAGTACGGGTATGCACCTAAGTTTTCTTATTAGATGTCTATGTCTTTACTTGGTTTCGTCTATCCTTAATTTCTTATGTTTATTCTATAATTTCGTTGTTGTTTATTGTTTTATTTTATGGCTTTGAAAAATTTATTTGATAGGTCTTACAAGTGTAAGTTTAAGTTATTTTCGTTGCTTAGTAGATTTAGAATCATCGGGTGTGATTGTTTGATTGGTTCTGCGGCAGAGTTACGCTTCTGCATTGTGACGGAGGAATTGTCAGTAGTTGGTTTTGTGAATTATACACTTCTTTTCCAGAGTCCCAGGTTTTGGACAACGTGTTCTTTAGTTATTTGTTGAGTTGTATACTAGGGAAGCCAATAACAATAATAAGATAGGAAATAATCAATGATTTTAATGGATTCATATAATCATGTCGTGCCAAGCATATGATTGAATATTTGATTATGAGGCTGTTTAGATTTTTAGTAGTTTTAGGTTTTCTTAATTGAACTCTATTAGAAACTTGGATGAGTTTGCTATGGTCCATCATATCTGGTGCTTTCTTGGAGGTTATCTTAGCCTATCTGCACCACATACTAAATGCTAATTTCAGCTTATTACTGCATACTTGCTAAGCTTCTTGTGTTTTTTTTTTGTAGAAACAACTACTATTAGGTGGTGTTGTCATGTTGAGGTTGTTGGATTAGGTTCGACTTCTTCAACTCATCACAAGAACCCCATAAGTGAATTTTCTTCACTTAAGAACAAAATGAAAAAGTAATGCAGCAACTGGTAGTTACAATAATCTTGAAGAATCCTTTGTATTTCAGGTGGCTAAGTTTCTTAAGTCGTTATTATTTATGTATTAATAACTAATCTTTCTCTATTGTAATCTTTTGTGGGTCAAAATAACATCTTGGAATAAAACCTCTGAGAAGGGCTTTTTCCATGTGATGTGCTTAATAAGAGCATGTGAAATATGTCATATTAAGTTTATTTATTTCTGAATTATTCACAGCTCTGCTAATCATGTCAAAAATCTCTAGTGATTAATTTATGACACTAACAAATAAAAATATTATAAGTCATAATATGCTTCTCCTTTTTCCTCCGCCTATATTATATTTCAGAGTCAATTTTCAGTCTCTGATACTTGGCTATTAAACTGACCTCCAATACTCGACCTTATGAGAAGATTTTTGAATATCACCGTGATGGAAAGGTTTGTTGTTAGTTCTTTATCTCATGGTTACGACTTATTTCTACAGCTCAAGGTCTAATTTCATTATGCTAACAAAAAAGTATTGACAAATTATCAGACATATTTATTTCTCAAATTAATTACAACCCACGCGAAGTGTGGGCATGCAACTAGTTTCTTTTAGGACAATGCTAGAGACCCCTAAAGTATCATCCCCAAAAGTCCCCAAATCTATATGGCATTAAGATAGTCATCGATTAAAAACACACATGTAGGACCCACTTCATATCTAACTCTCCATATTAAATGAGGTTTTTTGAGTCATTTTTTGGGGGTCTTGAACATTATCCTTTCTTTTAAAAAGACACACAATCAAAACTTAGCTTACTAATGCATTCATTTGTGAAAAAACCATGGTGGCATTTTTAGAAACGTGGCGTTCATTGGAAGGGAGTGGACGCGATCCACTCTTTTCATGGGGTGGACCTTAGTAAATATCATTATTATCATGTATTAGTCAATGTTTTAAAATCGGATTTGGAATTGTGTTGGTAGACCATCGAAAACTAATTTAACCGATTTTAAAGGTGGATCGGTTTGATTTAATTAATTAAAATTTTTAATAATTAATAATAAATTATAAATTATAAAAAATCTGTAAAAATATTAGAAAAATTTGAAAAATACTATAAATTAAAATCCATCCAAATAAAGTAATAACTACAATAATAACACTCTCAATCTCAAATTAAACATAATATCATCAAATGTAATTTTCAATTAACAAACATTTTTATAAGAAAGTACAATATAACTATATAAATTATAAAAGTTCAAGTCCAACATAACCATTTAAATCTCAATTATGTTCAATTTTCATTCTTTTAAATTTTTTTTTACTTTTTTTTTATTTTTTCATCAAAAAATTCTCAATTTTGAATTTTTTTAAATCGGACAATCGATATTTATGTCAAAAACCAACCGATTGAACTTATATTTAACTAAATGGATATTTTATTAAATTATACATATGATCTCTCGGATTTCCGGTTCAACCGGAATTTTAAAACACTGATATTATTAAGAATAAAACCTTACCGCACAACTGTTAAGATTTACCACGCAGGCTCTTTTTAATTTTCCTTGCTTCACTCTCTTGTTCTCTCTATTTTGTCTCACTAACTTTCTTGCATGGCGATTGGGGCTTGAATTTCAAAATTAGGGCACAGAATCGACGTTCATCGGTGCAAACTGAAGAAGATGTGATCGCACGGAGATTTTAGGTCTTTCTTGCGATATTTGGTTGAAGCGTGGAGTGTTTTTTATTTTCTTCTTCCTTTTTTGGTTTTTAGATTACTAGGGTTTTCGGGGTATGAAGGGCGGGTCGGATCGGACCAAGGTGGTGTTGCGTCACCTGCCACCGGCGATATCTGAAGCTATGCTCATGGGGCAGATTGATTCTGTCGTCGCGGGACGCTACAACTGGGTCTCGTTTCGCCCAGGGAAGAACAGGTAAGGGTTTGTGCTTTTGTTGGAAGTTTCTGTTTTGAATAAGGTGTTTGGGTTTCCAGTTTGTTGCTACTTGCTACCCTGTGGTTGGTCTTATTGGGTTTGCTTCAATTTACGGAGGATAATCACCGCATTTGCCATTCTTTGAAGCATAGGTTTATTTAATTAAACTGGTTAAACTTAGTGTTTTAATTGTTTTTAATTGGAGCGCTTCTGGGGTTAAGGAAGCTGAATTTGTTTGGGTTTATAAATAAGCAATTGAATGACTTGAATTAATCATTTGTTATGCCTTATATATGTTGATAAGCCTTGCATGTTTAAGCCGATGTTTATGGAAATATAAATTGCTCACTTTAATTGATACCTTGTAAGGTGAATAAGTAACGAATTCAATTGAAACCTTGGTCTTTTTCTTTCTTTTTTTAATTGGGTGTGGGTAAAGGAATGTTGTAAAGTTCTTGCGATTGTTTGGCTGTTATATTAAGTAATACTGCATGCCTATAAATTATGAATTAGTACCAACTGGATTTGTTGGTATTTGTTGTACTCTTATGAATGATTCCCTTAAAGCAGATTGCATTGAATTTGAACTCGTGAGTGCTGACATGAATTTCTGTGGTTATCAAGCTTCCTTGACATATGACGCCATGTGTCATTCTTATAAGCATCAACTGACAGAATTTCATTTGGAATATTTCTTTCTTTGACTTTTTATTCCCTCATCATGGATCACAATTTTGGCTATGCTTTGAAGTGGGACAGCTTCCAAATATGGAATATGGTGTGCAAGTGGGATTTACAGCTTCCAAATATGGAATATGGTGTCCAAGTAGGATTTATTTTTTTTAAATTTGATCCTCTTTGGTGCCTGAATAACATATTATTAATAGGACCTTTCTTTATCACTCAAAAATATTAGGGGGATCAATCTTGAAAAAATTTCTTGCTATTACCATGACTGTAGCGTTCTTGTCTTCTCATAACGCAACAAA
Organism: Tripterygium wilfordii; assembly: GCF_013401445.1. Lineage (NCBI taxonomy): Eukaryota > Viridiplantae > Streptophyta > Magnoliopsida > Celastrales > Celastraceae > Tripterygium > Tripterygium wilfordii. The sequence continues at coordinate 9,281,386 of NC_052248.1, forward strand.
GGATATGACCCCTGCTTTTTTGACTGTCTGGATTCAATACGCCAGTTACTGATGTAATATTTAATGCGACATTGTCAGAGGCACCTGGCGCTCGCTTAGGCAACTAGAAAAGGTGAGACAACCCATGAATGCCTCGTTAGCCTCCAGGTGAAGTGGCTTCACTTTTGCACGGCCTAGCATAATTTGGTGTTCTTGCTGGACCTTTTCTGTTTAAGATTATGTTTGTTTGGGGCTTAAGATGAAGTGTTTGAAAAAAAAAGGTTAGAAATAGCCTCCCTGCTATGTGAGGGTAAGGCTGCGTGCATCTTTCTCTTCGCTGACCCTTTTTCCACTGCAGCCTTGTTAATGGGTGTTGTTTGCACCCTTCTTTTTGAAGGATTCGGCATTTATGTCGGGTGTAATTCAATCACTTAAATCTTCGAACAGTAGTTGTTGGCCTAATTATCCTCTTGTGTTGAGTTCTTGTGCATAGGGTACTCCACCTTGATGATCAGTGATTTGAGCTCTTGATTTGCCCTTTTTCTTTTTGAACTTTTTAGGTACGAGTTAAGAGTTATCATTTTGTTTACTCTGTGCCTCACTTTGCATTGGCAAGTGTCTAGCACCTCAAGCATTACGGGGCATTGGTGGCACCTAAAAGCTACGTTATTATTTCGACAACACAGAGCTAACATAACTTACTCCAATTGAGGAGAAGTGATTAAATGCTTTGCTACTGTGATTCCTTAATTGGGATATATTGTTTTCATGTGTTTTATTTTCAGTTTGGTGTTATGGAATGAAATCTATTGATGGTAAATCCCAGGGAATCACTAATTTCTGTACCTTTGCCGCAAATTCACTGTTAGGATTTTCCTTGTTTGATTTGGAAACATGATGAATATCATAGTCTGTACAGCACTTCAAGAATTACATACCATCGTGTTTTTTCGGTGGGTTAAATGTGCCTTTAAGGATGTTTACATTTTACAGAGAATACTTACAGTTTAGAACGACATCTTTTTGTTTTATACTGATGATGTATGGGAATTTTATGGTTGCAATTTGGCATTCTGGATATAATAGTATAATGAAGTACTTTCTCATTCTTCCTTACCCCCCCACCCTTAACATGATCTTGCAGTCTGAAGCGTCAAACTTATTCAAGAGCATATATTGACTTCAAAAGGCCAGAGGATGTTTTGGACTTTGCTGAGTTCTTTAACGGTCATGTTTTTGTTAACGAGAAAGGTAATTTTATGTGTATCATCTGAATATATTTTAGAGGTCATAGGTTCAATTTCTGGAAAATACTGCCCACTGTGAGAGCCTATTGCACGGGAGTTGTTGAACTTTACAAGCGAACATGTGGTACGGTAGTAGAGTTGTAGTGGTGCAACCTAGAGGTCACGTGTTCAATTCTTGGAAATAGTCTCTCCACATACAAGTAAAACCTCTTTATAGTGATACCCGATATAGGAATAACCTCCATGTAGTCATAAAAAATTCTGGTCCCAACTTGGGCCAGTTATAAATAATAATAAACTTCATTGTAATAAATAATTTTTCTAGGTCCCGTCTTAAGGAATTTGCCTCCACATAGTAATAATTATCTTTATATCTCAAAAAATATAAGCTATGTTACATTAAAGGTTCAAGATGAAATAAAATATTCATCTAAAGTTGTTTGGGACAATGATTTATGTTTTAGAGTTGTTACCACATCTCTGAACTTGCGGGTACGTAATATCTTGCCAACATGGACACCTTGTTGAAGCCAAATTGTAACAAGTTATACCTTGGATTTGACATGCTCCATTAATTTATCATTAATGTTGTGCATATTTTACCTCTATACCACTTGCACTAAGGGTAACTAAGTCATTTTTTTTTGTAACTACACCTCTATTTAGTAATAAAATTAATTTGGTCCCACCATTATGACTAGAGAGGTTTTACTGTATTATGTGGGGGGTAAGGTCTGCGTACATTATACCTATCCTCGACCTGCCCACTGTGGGAGCCTTGTGCACGAGAGTTGTTTATCTACCTACCTCTGAATATATTCATTAAGTACATTAATATTTTTTTGCCATATATATCTTTATCACCTTATTACACAATTCACCGTTTTGATTTAGATGCGGAATCAGGCTCTTTTCTCTAGGTGGTTTTTGACCGTCTGTATCATTTCTCATAATGTTTACACTTCCTTGTAGAGGTGAACTTTGTTGGTTTTGTATATGATGCAAGGCCGGCAAGCTAATTTATTCTTTTCTTTTTTAGGGACTCAGTTCAAAACTATTATTGAGTATGCCCCTTCGCAGCGAGTTCCACAGCAGTGGTCGAAGAAAGATGGTCGTGAAGGGACAATACAAAAGGGTACTTTTTTTTTATCTAATTAGAATCTAGCACTTCTATTTCTTGCATGTGGGCTTTCACAGGACATCCATTTTACATGTTCATAAGTGCAAGTATCTCTTTGTTGAACATCTAGATCCTGAGTATCTGGAGTTTCTTGAATTTATTGCAAAGCCTGTTGAGAATCTTCCGAGTGCAGAGATACAATTGGAGAGGAGAGAAGCAGAACGAGCTGGTTAGTCAGGAAGATCTCAAATAAAATATTTGCTTCATGGAAAGATAATGGCAGATGAGTGGATTTTTTTTCGTTGACTTTGTTCAATTATTGCGTTTGCAGGCACTGCAAAAGACCCTCCTATAATAACTCCTCTAATGGACTTTGTTCGACAGAAAAGAGCTGCTAAGATCGGATCTCGGGTATCAATTATGTCTCTCAGATTCTAAATATACTATGTTAAAGAATTATGCTTTTCCTTTTGTTGTTCTGCTTTTGTTTTTCTTTCCTCTATTGGTCTACACTGCTTTGAAGGCATTTATTGATTTATTGGACAGTTTATTGTCGGTTATTCTTTCATTTGCTTGTTGGATTTTGCAATTTAATTATATGGTTTTGTCAGATGGAGAAAGTTGTGCGTAATGGATATGTAGGAATGTTTGACTTTTCAACGTGATAACTTTATGCACTGATAATAAAACAAATATAATCCTCCACACCTGTATGGTGTGCCAGTTGAATTATTATTTTGTGCCAATCTGGTTTGTCTAGAGCAAGTTTTTAGTGTGCATCTTCTAGAGCCAAAGACTTTTCAGTGACTGGGGGGTCACTTGCCTGCTATTAAGCGGTTCCGCCCTGCCCCTCGGGTTGCTGATAATTTGGCCAGGGGTAAACTCTTCCAGCTAGTAGACCCTGATTTGAGTCTCTGTAGTTTTTGCAATAAAAAAGCCCAGGCTTTTATTTGTGCATGGGTTAGAGGCCACTTTTACATGTTTGGGATGTAACTGCACAAAACATAGGGATTTTCTTGTTCCCAAAAATATAAGAGCTTTAAAAAGACAAAAAAAGAAAAGAAAAAAGAAAAGAAGAAGTGGTTGCCCCTTTTGTTTGTTTGATGTTAATATGTACCATGTTATTCTTTCTGAAACGTAGAAATCATGCTAGGAGTGTTAAAAAAATATCACGGTCTTGGTTTATAAATTTGGATCAAGATTTGCCCAAACTCATATGTCCTATTGTGCTTCAATTAAAATCTAATGCTAAACTATTGTGAAATAGATAAGAAAACTGCATCAACTAATAATTCAAATTTAAAAACATCGTTTTTTACTCTTGGCTCTAAGTTTGCTGAGATGGCCTAGGTTTTATCCTTAGACAAAGGAGATGGCTTATGATTTTTACTAGATATGAATTTGAGCAAATTCCAGCCCAATACATTTAGTGCTTTAAGCGTATATCTATATCTCAGAATTTTAGGTTGAAAATGCAATTTTGCCTTCTCATCTTGTACTGTTAAAACTGCAAAGTTTTCATCAAATTTGCATTCTTGTTGTACTTATATTAGCTTTTAATTGCATAATGGTGTTTGCTTATTCATATGTATTTGAAAATTTTAAGTCATAATATTGAAATTTGTGCTTTAATATTGAATTTTCTTATTGTTCTTTTTAACTCTGTATTTGCTATTTATTTTCTTAGTTGTAGTCATTACACAATGTGATTTTACGTTCATTTTTTATGTCTGCCAAATCTTATGTCAAAATTGCATTGCTTTACTGGATGTGCGTGCTTCTTGGTTATATGTACATATCATGCTCTCTGAATTTTGTCAATGTCTAAACTGATGAGGGCGGATGTATGGTTATTTATAAAACCAGAATGGAAGGTTAAAATTGAACATTGAATTTCATGTTGCTCTGTGTTGTAACTTTTCCTGTTTGTTATTTTATTCGTGCTCAGTGACACCCGATTTTATTCACAGCAGCAGAGATTATCATCTAATGGGAAACTGAGGAGCAGGAGTGTTGAAATATCAGGTGGAAGTTCTAGCTCAGCTTCATCCAAGCAGGGTTCTGAAAAGAAAAGGGGGTCCAAGACAATGGTATTTTTTTTAGCATAGTGATGTGAAACCAATTTTTTTGTCGGCTGTTAGATTTTTTTTAATGTACCACGTAACCTGCATTTTTTTTATGCCAATTCTCCTTTTTTAATAAAAATTTGCCATTAAAAAAATGTTATTTCCCCTTGAGCTTGTTATATTATTTACACTAGTTATCCATTTGAAAAAGAAATTGTGGTAGTGACATTTTTTTCGCATTAAAAGATCTTAATGTTATTTTTAATGGCATGTTTAAACGACATAAAGTTGAGCTTTTTAGTTCCGAGTTCATACTATGGTTCCATTGTTGTTTTGTCCTGGTTTATTTTTTATTTTTCCTTCTAGATGCTTTGCAAAAAACATTAAAGACGACATAGATAGCTGCAATTGTTGTAATTTTATATGGTAGATGTCTGAGGATAATGGGAACTATAACTCTCTGAGCAGTATGTACCGAGGGACAGTACGAAAAGTATCAGTGGCAAAGACAAATTTACTTACATGCTAGTTTCAAGGCAAGTTGATCAGCGGGTTTCTGCAGCTGAAGGGGAAGGACTCGAAGATGAAAGTGGTATGACTTTCTGGCTAATTTATGATGGGTCATTTATCAATTCCTCATTGTATCTAGACATGCATTAACACCCATAGTGATAAAAGTTTTTTCACATGGACTGTGTTTTAGTCTCTACTTAGAGTGCAAAAACCGGTAGTGTCACATGAGTTCTTCCTAAACTAGTTTTACAATATTTATTACATTTAACTGTTTATGATGCATTTTGTTAGTCCATTTGACACTATTTTCCGGATGTAATTGCATTTTTTTTCCTTTTCCCCCCCTTTTTTCGAGTAGATCTGTAGATGTAATTGCCTATGATGCATTTGAATAATCCAATATGTTGCTCTTTTTCTTGCTATGCTGTTATATGTGGACTGCTGATGTTTTTGTTTCAGGAGTTTCTGGAAGTACCGACTCGGATAAGAAGAAAGTCCTGCTGCTGAAAGGGAAAGAGAGAGAAATTTTACATGTAAGCTTTTCAGTCTGCTACTTAATTTATTTGTCCTCTAATCAGTGTTGTTAGAATCAGTGAATCACATGCGATTTGGTTCGACTTTCACAGCTCATGATACAAATCGTGATGTAAATCGCCGGAAAGCATGAATTGTGTGAATCGGCGGATGAATTGCCGGAATCGATTCCTGCGATCCAAAAACTCTGTTGTTTTTTTTTTTTTTCAAAGAACATCCAAAAACGACAGCGTTTGGTGAAATTTTTTTTTTTTTTTTTTAAATTTCATCCAAAACTCTTAAATAAACCTAGGTGACACATATATTCATTGGATCAACATAAAATATTTTTAAATTATTTTTTGTCTCATTCATGAGATTTGTTGGGGCCTGGGAGCGTGGGACAAGGTATTTTAAGTTTTTAGTTTGGTTGTATGTTAGTAGTGATGTTTGTGTCCTGAGATACTTAATAACTAGCAAAAAAACAAAGTTTTTATTCATTAATTGTGGTACTTTATTTTTACAGTGGATATCAATTGTTATAAATATGTTTTTTAGTACTATATATTCATATATATAATAGTATATTATTAAAATCTAAGCGAATCTTACAATTCACGATTCGATACGAATCAAAATTTTGCTCAATCGATACATACGATTCAATTTGATTTGACGACCTTGCTTCTAATACCATGCTATTTTGGCTTTTGAAAAAAATATAGTAATAATATTGTAATGCTATTATTATATCCTTTCTGTCATTTTTTATGACCTTTCATTTTTTGCTTTTTTCATCAATTTCCAACCCATCGTCTGGCAAAGCAAAAGGAATTTTGAATAATACTGCAGCAATGATGCAATCTGCTGCCATTCTAATATTAACACCATCAGTCTGCTAATGGTTCTTAAGAGGTTCCCACCACATGCTTACATTACATTTGATGACCTTTCTTGAATTAAGATTTGTTAGGACTTTCAACGTAAATGTAGGATGATGAACAAAAAGGTAGTTTCCATTACTGGATGGTGGCATTTCTTAATGTGGAAAATGGAATTTCAAAGCGAGGATTTTACATTTTGGTAGACTTTTTGTTTCTATGATTTAATACTGAGTGATGGTGTCTGATGGCTTGTCACAGCATCAGAATATGACAACTCCAATTAAAAATTTATATGGCCCGAGTGCATTTAAGCAAAACCAACGACATGAAGCTGCTGGAAAGACTGTAAGAAGCATACTTGTTAACAAAGACTCCCGCCTAAGTCAATCTGGTGGGATTCAGTCAGAGCAGAAAATCCATACTTCTGTTTTGGAAAAGGATAGACGTCCTCCTCGGTCTCCAACTATACAATTTGTGTCAAAGGATATGAATGGGGCTTCAGATGACAAGTTGGTTGGGGATAACTTGCATGGTCTTCACGGTGAGAAGGAGAAGCGTGCAAGAAATAAGGATAGACCTGAACGTGTAGTATGGACTCCTCTTCGTCGATCTGATGGATCAGACACGAGTGATGAGTCATTATCATCATCTGCTTCTCAACCGTCACATACACTGTCAGATTCTTTGGAAGGTACACTGATTATTCATCTCTCTCTCTCTCTCTCTCTGCATATGTCTCTTTTCTTTAATTTTTCTCTCCCTCATGGGTGGGTTTGGATAGTGAAGAGGGTATTTAGTAAAGAAAGTTGAGGGTATGGTCGCATCAGTGTTCTAGTTGAAAAGAAGTGGTTGCTAATAATAACTCCAAGACATTGGAGCACACATCCATTGACACTTACTTTAGGTAAAAAAAGGTAAAGGAAAGATGAAAACAATTCATCTCCTTTTACTGGGAACAAAGCACTTATTCTTTTTGAGGATCTTAAATAAGATTTCTGCATTTAATCTCCCAGGAAGACACGAAGATCTCGGAATTAACGCAGCAAGTGCCAGGAGAGGGGAAGTTAAGGTCTTTGGAAGTGGACGTAGCAGTCATTCTTCTTCAGATAATAATGGTTAGCAATTATCCATCTATATGTGTGCCCACAAGGATATTTGCCTGTATCACTGACATTTCGCCACATAACAACTTGGTATTTACTTTATGTAGGATTCACTAAACATGTTGTTCGTCGTGTAACTTCGCATTTTGCAAAGGACACCGATGGCTCATTAGTACTTAGTGAGGGAAAGTCTTCAAGAAGAAGCAGTACTACTAGCTATGGTTCCCATGAGGTGATCTCATATTTTATTTCGGTGCTAAATCTGAAGAACCAGTTTTATGTTCTCCCTCCTTTTTCTTATAAGTTGAATTTCTATTCACTGGTTTTACAGAAACAAGTTTGGGTTCAAAAGTCAGGTTCTGGTTCGTAGTGTCTTTTGGAGGGTAAGCCTGCAATCCCTTGCCCTTTTGTTAAGTCTTTTATCCTCTTTTGTATTTTTTTTCCTACATATTTAACATTCCTAATTTAGTATCAGTTAGCATGCCTTTTGAAATTCGTCTGTATTCATGGGATGGTACTGGAGTTTCAATCTTGAGTTGCAAACTTAGAATTGGTAATTAACTGGATTTAATGGAAGCATTGATTTGTTTACGAGTGTCTTGATGTATTACTTTTGAAGGGGTTTTGATGATGCTCACTAATGCTCTGTTTATTTCATGAAAAATCAAGTTTCAGGAAAACTCACAATTTTCTAGGGTTTGTTTCAAGTAGTTTTCCTTTACATGTTTTCATAAAACATATGTTGAAAAACTAAAACTATTTTTCCTTTGGCAAATTATGAATTTTCCAAGAGCTTTATTTTCCATGAATAACAAGGTGTCAGTTTGCCTATCTTGATTATTTGCTGGAGGTGTTTGTCAACTTAGCAGTGAGACATACACATCCATTGCCAGATTTGTAGGGCATTAAAAGGGGTAGCGACCAGAATTTCAAAATCTTTTATTCTCTCTTTCCTCCGTGGAAATTCCTTCTATGGAACTTGCTAACCAAGTTTAGATATTGGAGGTTTTCATTTTACTAATTATTTGTGCAGTGAAAAAGCACGGTAAGCGGTGCAATGGTGCAACCTTCATTTTATTATGTGTAGGTGGAGAAAAAGATGTACATGATATTCTTAAAATTCTAGGACTGCTCATAAAAAATAATAACTAGCATAAGATTGGTAAGAGAGATTCTGTCTCAGATACTTATTCCCTTCAGGGTTCAAACGAATTGCTTCATGCACTCTCTGTTAAAATGTGGTGTTGGTTGCTGTCTCTGATGCCTAGATGCTAGTGTTGCAGTTGGTGATGCATTCATGAGAATTATTGCTGATTGTATGCTGATGATGACTTGGGCATCATTAGTTTGAACTTTTTTGGGGCAGTTAGCTGGTAACATGCAAGGTGATGCATATGCATAGATGCCATAGCAAAGAACTGTGAATAGAGTAATCGAGGAAAGGATTAGTTTTGTGGTAAATATGTGTTTTCATAAGAGGTCAATTGGGATTCTCTATCATGTAGAAAGTCTCTCCAGTAATAGTTGTATCTTTTTTTTAATGCCAGAAACACGTTATTGAAGTTGCATTGTGGAGTTGTATCTTCATTGTCATGCTCTGGAATTGACCTTTTTACAGTGTTAGAATCCTTGGTGCCCTAAGACAATGTTCCAGTCTTATTTCAGGCTCTTTTTTTGTACAGAGTTGTTAATTCTGTCTTCCAATGCCACCAAATATAAAATATACGAAAAGATAATTACTACTTATGGTTTTTGTCTTTTTCCCCTCTAACATGTTATAACCTCTTTTTTGTTATATCTTTATTTCCCTGTAATACTTCCACACAAGTCGTTGTGTCTATTTATTCCTTTCTCTTCTTGCTCATTCCCTTTTTGATTTGTTGACATGACTTAATATTTGTTCTTTTGCAGTAGAATGCTTGGTTCCTCAAATTTTGCTGCATTCACTCTTGTGCTGGAGGGCACACTTTTTGGCTGAAGAGATAATCTGGTATGACAGTTTCAGCAACGGAAATGGCTTCATGGAAAAGCTGGGAAAATTTTCAAACCTGACCTGAAGATACTGAAGGTTCAAGAAATCCCAATTTTAATCGGAGGCAGATATGGGAATAGGAAGCAGAAAGATAGAAGAAAGATCTTGTTTTATATAAAGCCAGTGGCATCATAGCCTCCTTTCGTGGGGTCTGGTTGCTGGAAGAGTGATGAATATCCTCATTCTGGCCATTAACTTGGACTGATATGGGGAAAAATTCGTTATATGGGGTCCGTTTGTTTAGTTAAAACTGCAAATATACGTCCACATGAAGTCTAGTACCGGATTTCGTTAGCTGCATGGTCCAATTGTGCACAGCCTAGTGCATTGATGGGTGGGCATTTGTTTGTAGCCCTCCTGGTATTTTGTTGGGCTCTCGCGAGTGGATGCATTTGGAAGAGAAGAAAAGATGGGGACATAGTTCAACTCAATTCGATAGATTAAAATCAGGGATTTGGTGGCACTTGTTGGGTGTTGTGTTTGCAGTGTAATACTGTTTTATTACCGAAGTGCAAAACTGCCTTTGTGCTATATGGTCTTCGATAAAGTAGAATTTGCTGCATATATTACCAGAAAATGGTTTTGGTTTTGCTGCATATATAACCATAACGGGGATGGGGGCTGGAATTGTCTTTGGTGAAATTGTGTGGAATATTTTAAATCTGAACCATCCGTTACATCTAATGGATGAGATTTAATCCGTTTAGGGACTCTTTTTTGTTCCTTCCTTGAGTCCTTCCCTCTCCCCTCTACCCTTCTGTGATAAGAAAATAAGAAAACAACCTGAAACAGAATTAATAAAAAATTTATAAAACCTTCAAAAAAATGAACTTGTCATCATGATAACTTGGTATATCAAAATCATAGATGATAAGATTCAATATCATGAGTCCTTCTATAAGATTTGAGAGCGTGTTAGTTAACCGTTTGTTACTGTTTGTTAACCAATGTTGACATGTTAAGGCAATTAGTCTTTCTGTTAGTTTTTTCGCTAGCAAGTCTGTTAAGTAGTTGTTACTAATAAGGACAGTTGTCAGCTAGTAATTGGTTTATTAGTTTGTTAAATAGGCTGATCGTTGTATTGAGAAGGCGGTTATGAAATATTACGAGATTTGATTCTTCTTCTTACTCATTTGTCCTTCTTCGTTCTTCTATGAAATCTTAAGGTTTCGCAACCATTTCTTCTTCTTGTACTACTTAGGTTTGAAAGGTGTTATCATTTGGTATCAGAGGAAAGTTCTGGTTTTGAATCGATGCATAATGTTCCCTATCATGCATGACTCGTCGCAATGCACGATCAAACACCATGGAAAATAGGATGTCAATGATTGAAGCTTCTGTGGAGAATTTGTCGGTTGCTTTCGCAAAACAACTTACAAGCATTTCAACAACTTTGGAGTCTCACATTGAGGCAAAGCTTTCAGTTGGAATTGACCTACTCAGGCGTGAATTAACCAAATAGAAAGAACCATAAATAGTTCAAGATGATGAAGATAGATCTGAATTTGGTTGCTCTCATGGAGTTCGTCGAAGTGAGGGTCAGGAACAGAAAGGATCACAGCAACACCAAAGTTGGCAGAGAGTAGATTTTCCAAAATTTGTGGAGGGAGAAGATCCTTTGGATTGGGTTAAAAACGCTGAGCAATATTTTTCTTTCTATCAAACTCCAGATCATCAAAAGGTAACCATTGTTTCCTTCCATCTTGATGGTGATGTTTTATAGTGGTTTAGGTGGATGGATTGTTTACAATCCACACTTAGATGGGAAGAATTTGTTACTATATTTTGTAAAGAATTTGGTACTTCTGTTTTTGAAGATTGTGCTGAGTCTTTGTTTAAATTGAAGCAAGTTGGTGGATTGAGAGAATATGTTAGTGAATTTCGCAGACTATCTAATAGGACTACTAGAATTGGTACGGAACTGTTAAAAAGTTGTTTCTTGGGGGTTTGAAAGCTGAATTGAGGTATGATGTAAAATTGCTAAAACCTAAGGATGTCCATGAAGCAATTGCTATAGCCTGACAGTTGGATGCCAAATTGAACCATTTCAAGAATAATGATACAAAACCTATCTCTTCCAAACCAGTCTTCCTCTTGGAACATATTCTTCCAAGCCAGTTAGCACAAATTCTACAAAACCAATGGAGATATTGCCAAAGAAACCATCCATCTCTGAATTACCTACTAGAAGAATATCTCCAGATGAAGTCCAGGAAAGGAAATCTAAAGGGTTGTGCTTCTATTGTGAAGAAAAATATGTTAGAGGTCATAATTGTGCTAGAAACAATTGCTGATTCTTGAAATGAATTTTGATGATTATGAGGAAGTGGAGGAGGATTCTGTGGTAGAAGGTAAGGGTTTAGCACAGGCTTTGAACTTTCAGCAGTTAGAGCTCGATACTTGTGCCTTTTATGGTTTATCAGTTGGACAAACTGTTAAAACTATGAAAGTTAAAGGAATCATAAAATCCCAAATGGTGCTGGTTCTGCTAGATTCTGGCAGTACCCACAATTTTGTGGATAGCATGTTCATTAGAAAGGTGGGATGGCCTGTGGAGAAAACAAAAGGGTTTGAGGTGATGGGGGTAAAATAAGGAGTTTTGGTTGCTGTAAGGATGTACCATTGCATTTAGGAAATTACAGTTGTAAAACAAATGCCTTGGTATTACCCTTAGGAGAGTGTGATGTGGTGTTGGGCATTCAGTGGCTTACTATTGTGAGTCCTATATTATGGAATTTTCAATTACTTACTGTAGAGTTTAGTGGTGGAGGGAAGACATATCGACTCAGTAGTGAGGTTCAAAATGTTTCAAAGATTAAGGAGGTATCTTTTCGACACATAGAGAAGGGCATGAATTATACTGGTTTTGTTATACTATTTTACTCCCTGGACTTGCAAAACACTAAGTTGGAGAGTGGTTTATCATCACACCAGAAAAAGGAATTGGATTCACTTCTGTTATTATATGACTCGATCTTTCAACAACCTACATCCTTGCCTCCACCTGGGAGTTATGATCATAAAATTCATTGATTGAGGGAGTTAAACCGTCTAGTAGGAAACCTTACCATTATGGTCCACTTCAAAAGGATGAAATAGAAAAGGCAGTACAAGAATTACTGGATGCTGGTTTTATAAGACCATTTTCTTCTCATATTCTATTAGTTAAAAAGAAAGAAGGCACTTGGAGAATGTGCATGGACTATAGGGATTTGAATAGATTGACAATTAAGGACAAATACCCTATCCCTTTGATTAATGATCTATTGGATGAATTGCATGGTTCTATGTATTTTTCAAAGCTGGATTTGAGGTCGGGTTATCATCAAATTAGAATGGATGAAGCTGATATAGAGAAGACAACTTTTAGAACACATCAAGGGCACTATGAATTCTTGGTAATGCCATTTGGCTTAACCAATGAACCGGCAACTTTTCAAGGACTAATGAATGATATTTGTAAACAATATCCAAGGAAATTTGTACTGGTCTTCTTTGATGACATACTCATTTATAGTACAAGCTGGACTTTGCATCTACAACATCTTAAACAAGTTTTTTGAGGTATTACAACAAAATGCCTTGTTGGTTAAGAAACAAAAGTGCTCCTCTGGACAAGCTAGTGTGGAATATTTGGGACACATTGTTTCAAGAAGAGGAGTTTCAACTGATCCATCAAAGTTAAATGCTATCAGAGCATGGCCTATACCTATTAATGTAAAGGAATTAAGGAGTTTCTTGGGTTTGACTGGATATTACAGGAAATTTGTGCCAGGATATGGTAGGATTTGCCAGCCATTATATCAAATGACAAAGCAGGAGAATTTCATTGGAATTTTGTGGCTAATGAAGCCTTTGATAAGCTGAAAACTTCAATGGTATCACCTCAAGTCTTGGCTCTACCAAATTTTTCTCAACCATTTGAAATAGAGTGTGATGCTTCTGATTCAGGAATTGGTGTAGTATTACAGTAAAATGGAAGGCCAATAGCTTTTTCCACTCATTCTTTAGGTCCAAGAAACCAGTCATTAACTACATATGAGAAGGGGTTGATGGCCATTGTAGCAGCTGTGAAAAAATGGCAAAATTATTTGCAAGGGAAGCATTTTGTGATTAGGACTGATCATAATACTCTGAAATATTTCCTTGAACAAAGGGTTAATACCCCTTTTGAACAAAAATGGGTGGTAAAGTTATTAGGCTTTGATTATGAGATCAGATATAAGAAGGGCAATGAGAATCTAGTTGTAGATGCCTTATCAAGAGTAGCAGGCTCTCCTTTACTACATGAACAACCAATATCTGAATTTCCTATAGAGTATTCTGCTATTTCTTACCCTTATTTTGGGTGGCTGGACAAATTAAGAAGGGACAATGAACAAGATGCCTGATTTGTTTCCAAACAGCAAGAAATCAAGGAAATGAATGGAGATTCTGTTAGCAATGCAAAGTTTACTTTTGATAATGGATTTCTCAAATACAATTCCAACATTGTCTTAAGTCCAACACCATCTTGGAAAGCTAGAGTATTTCATGAATTTCATGCTTCACCTTCAGCAGGACATCCTGGTTTATTAAAAACATATTAGAGAATCAAGAGAGGGTTCTACTGGATTGGAATGAAGAAGGAGATTAAGGAAATGGTATCTGTTTGTATTACTTGTCAGCAAAATAAATATGAGACTTTGTCTCCTGCTGGTCTCTTGCAACCATTACCAGTGCCTAAGCAAATTTGGACTGATATCAGTATGGATTTTGTATTGTCACTTCCTTTATGCAAAGGTAAATCTGTGATCATAGTGGTGGTGGATAGGCTTAGCAAGTATAGTCACTTTGTGCCTATGTCTCATCCTTATACAACAGCCGAAGTAGCTCAATTATTTGTCCATAATATCTTCAAGTTACATGGCATGCCAACAACAATAGTCAATGACAGGGATCCAGTGTTCATTAGTGCTTTTTGGAGAGATTTCTTTCAATTGCAAAGATCAAAATTGTGTATGAGCTCAAGGAATCATCCCCAGAGTGATGGAAAAACATAAGTGGTGAATAGGTGTCTGTCTTGAAACATATTTGAGATGCTTTGCTAGTTCACAACCTAAGGATGGGTGCATTGGGTGCCTTGGGCAGAGTGGAGTTACAATACTGTCTTCCACACAGCAACCAAAGCTACTCCTTTTGAGTTGGTTTATGGTTATCAACCACCTTCTATTGTCAGTTATGAGGTTGGAACTGCTAAAATGGGCATGTTGGAGAAGTCTTTGATAGAGAGAGATAATATGCTGAGTTTGCTCAAGCATAACTCGAATTTAGCTCAAGAAAGAATGTCACAACAGGCCAACAAGCATAGAACTGAGAGAGTCTTCCAAGTAGGTGATTTGGTATATTTACAGCTTGTACCTTATCAGTTGCCTGCACTCACTTTTCATGCTTACAATAAACTTCATCCAAAGTTTTATGGTCCATATGAAGTACTGTCAAAGATTGGACAAATAGCATATAAGTTGAATTACCAGAGAATTCACGGATCCATCCTGTGTTCCATGTAAGTTGCTTGAAGAAGTATTTGGGTCCAGCAATACATCCAAATGTGGAATTACCTCAGGTAACAGATGTTGGTTTGGTTCAACAAGTTCTAGTGGCTATACTACAGCGAAGAGTTTACAAGAAAGGTGAAGTTGTAGGTACTGAACTACTTGTGTAATGGGAAGGGCGTAATCTAGAAGAAGCCACTTGGGAAGACTACCAAGATTTTGCAGCTAAGTTTCCTACCTTTCCATTGTGATGATCAATGAAGAACAATTTACTGAACCTAGTGGACAAGGTTTAATATGAGGAGGGAGTAGTTGATAAGATTCAATATCATGGATCCTTGTTGTATAAGATTTGAGAGCTTGTTAGTTAACTTTCTGTTATTGTCTGTTAACCAATGCTGACATGTTAAGGCAATTAGTCTTTCTGTTAGTTCTTCAGTTAGAAAGTCTACTAAGTAGTTGTTACTAATAAGGACAGTAGTTGTCAGCTTGTAATTGGTCTATTAGTCTATTAAATAGGCTGATCATTGTATTGAGAAGGCGGTTATGAAATATTACAAGATTTGATTCTTCTTCTTCACTCTTCTATGTTCTTCTTCATTCTTCTGTGGAATCTTAGGGTTTCACAGCCATTTCTTCTTCTTGTACGACTTAGGTTTGAAAGGTGTTGTCAATAAATAACCAAGTTTATTGGTCGAATCAGCAGAACTGAGAGTGGGAGTCGCCGATCTGCTTGGTTGTGGAATGTCGGTCGTCTTGGTCGTGATTGCTGTAACGTCCAGACCCGGAATGTGTTACTTTTGATACCATCTTAATCAAACCACTAATTAATTCAATCATCAAACTATTGAAAATTTCGACAGCACCTTCCTGTATTACGAAAGATGCCAACCAGGAGTAAACGCGTAGCAATATCACAAATATATTCACAACCTAGGCAGGGCCTCAGGCCATCTAACAATTCATATCACAGATAAATTCTTAAGTCTAAGTAGGGCCTCGACCCACCTAACAAATCATATCGTCAATAAATTTTTAAATCTAAGCAGGGCCTCAGGCCACCTAACAATCACATATAAATTCTCCACACACAATAACATATATAATCAAACAACCAACGCAAGGAGCAATCCTGCAAGCATAATCAATCGTCAGGACACGAAGTCCACAAACCCGGTCTGGGAGTCTCGATCACACGGAGCACCCTCCCAACCGTCCATCCAACCATAGAATTGAGGTATCACACAACATATCTCAACCAAGAAAACAGGTACTACAAAATACTAATAACATAATCAAATTCTAGAACCATCTAGTCCTTTTAGTCTCCAGGGGCCTATCCATGTCACGCACGCTCCTCCTGATCTGCAACCCTGATACCGGAACTAGACTCACCTGTAAGGAGGGAATAAGGAAAAGAAAAGGGTGAGTGAAAGGCCCAGTAGGGAATAATAAAGAATGATGAATAAGATAAGGCTGAAATATTAAGGAAAAACATAAATGCAATAATATGATAACTCACATAATGTACACCCCAAACACAAGTAGATATCAACACCATACGGGATCCTAACTTGGCCCACCGGCATCCCTATACTCATTGGGACCCTGAACAACCCAACGACATCACCGCATGGTGGCTCTAGTACATGTGAAATACTGACTTAGCCCACCGGCGTTCCCATACTCATAGGAACCCTGAACAACCTACCAACATTCCACATTTCACATCAATCAAACCTAGGAGATGTACGGGTCCATACCCGACGTCTACTGTGCAACTACAATGCATGTCCAACATGGTTATGCAATGAAGTATACATGCAACCTACATATATACTACTACATGATGCATGTTTAAGAATAATCCTTGCTCAATAAAAGACTGAACATGTAGGGTATGAAATATAATACAAGTCATACAACAAAGTAATCACAATGGGGTTGTTCTCCCTTAGGGACAATTAAGGCGAGAGCGAAAATCATAACGAACAATGAGAAAAGATAAACGTTCTTAATAGGAGGACATATTCAAGAAAATGGCAAAGGGGTGAAATTTCCCTATCTCGTACTCCAAAAACTAGCTATGTAAAGCTAATACTCAACCTTGAATTCTCCGGCCACAATCAACCTATTATTCGGTAAGCCCATTATCGAATCAACATATCAATAACTTTAATTTCACATAACTAACACGAAACGACCACAAAATCCTAAGATTAATCTTCACCAAATCTAACCCCAAAATTCAAATACAAGGTTGTAGAGATTTTACCCAAGTGTAGATTCCTTCAATTGCACCTAAATAATAAGATTTTGATGTGTCAAAACCCAATTTCCAACAGCTCAGGAGAGTAGAAAAAGTTTGACTTAAATACCTTAATTTGGAGCAAAATTGGTGAACTAAAGACTTGAATGAATGTTGGCCGGAAATGGTGGTTGGCTGGCAACCAGAGCTGGCCAAAAAAGTGGCTGGTGGGAGGTGGCAGCTGCTGGTTGGTGGAGAGTAGAATGAAGTGAGAGCAACCACAAGAGAAAGAAGAAGGAAGAAAAGAAGGAAAGAAGAGAAAGAGAGGGGAGCCGATTCTCCCCTTCTTTTCTTTTTTTTAAATTAAATGACTAATGTGTCATTTAAATTTTCAGAATTATCATTTTGCCCTTATGCTTGAACTAAGAGCATCCACATCATATTTTCTAAACATGGATCTGTCTATAAAATAGGGAATAATTATAGAGAATTTGTCAAAAAACACCTCTGTATCTATTATGAAGATTTGTTATGGTGGTTCCCTACATCTAAGGAACCACTGTAGCATTCTGTAAGAATAAACAATTGTATTTCTTTCTCTCATACCAATAAAGGTAAATAAAATAATGATATTTATAATTCATAAAGTAGTTGTTTATTAATCTCTCTCCCCAAAACCGATGTCTCTCTCATCTCTTTCTCCGAGCTCTCTCCGGTACCGTCATCTTCTCCGTTCATCGCCGACATTCCCTAGACACATATCCTTCTTCCCCATTTTTAGCTTGTCAATATGAGTTCCATTTTGATAAGAAACAAATGACAAGTTGAATATGAAAGCAGAACTTGCAGCTGCTGCAATGGCTGCCAGTTGAAACCAAACAAAAACCTGCTTGGCACGAACAACATCGGAGTACCAGACCACTAGGCACGAACATAAACCTGCACGTTCTTGGGTCCTCGATTCTCTCCATATACCGAACCTAACCTAACCCACAAATACCAATAGAAATCTATATGATCAATACACAAAACCCAGATCTATGTCTGGTTGCCTCAAGAAAGTTGAAACTCAATTGACAAGTGCGATCTATTCCATATTTGATTAGGATTCATCAACACGCATGTTCACACCTCGCAACAGCAAGGGAGAGGAATAGTGGATGATGTCGATTCATTAATTTCTCCATAATGCTGAATTTATTTTAAATAGCAATAATATGTAATTTATTAATTGTAATCTATTAATTATAAAAAGTATTATTTTATATTAACATAATAATAAAAGAAAGAGAAATAAGTATTATTTTGATAATGTAGAGAATGAGATAGATAATCCGATGCAGTACTGATTGGGTAGGGAATCTATAAAATAGGGAAAAATGACATTTTATTTGTATTTTAGGGAAATTGCTGCGGATGTTCTAACCATTTTTTTACAACTTTTATTTATTTCTTTTATTTTTTTTAAATTTAGCCAATCTTAGATATTTCGGGGTCAGGGTATTACATCCCTTCCCACTTAAAGAAATTTCATCCCGAAATTTGGAAAACGCACTTAGACTTACGAACAAATGTGGATACTTCTCCTTCATCTTCGACTCAAGCTCCCAAGTCGCTTCTTCCATGTCGTGATGCATCCATAAAACTTTAACCAACGGTATCACGCTTGATCATGTGACCTTGTCCTTTCGATCCAAAATCCTCATCGGTTGAAGGGTGTAGCTTCCATCTTCCTCCACTTCCAATGTGGTCCAATCTAAGACATATGATGGATCTGGCTCATATTTTTGTAGCATAGAAACGTGAAACACATTGTGAACTTTAGCCAACTTTGGTGGAAGTGCCAAACGGTAGGCTACCGGTCCAACTAGCTCAAGAATCTCAAAAGGACCTACAAACCGCGGTGCCAATTGCCCTTGCTTGCTGTACCTTTGAATGCCATGTTGTGGACTAACCTTCAAGAATACCTTGTCACCAACCGCAAATTCCAATGGCCTCCTCCTCTTGTTCGCATATGACTTTTGCCTACTTTGAGTTGTGAGCAACCTTTTTCTAATCTTCTCAATTCCCTCTCACGTCTCCTTCACCATCTCGGGTCCCGATACTACTTTCTTCCCAACCTCTGCCCAACATAAGGGCAACCTACAAGGCCTCCCATAAAACGCTTCAAATGGTGCCATCCCAATGCTACTCTGATATGAGCTGTTGTACACAAATTCTGTCAAACATAGATATTGCTCCCAATTACCACCAAAATCTATCACACAAGCATGTAACATATCCTCTAAAATCTAGATAGTCCTCTCGCTCTGCTCATCACTCTGTGGGTGATACGACATAGTAAAATCTAGCCGTGTCCCTAAGGCCTCTTGCAAATTGCCCTAAAATCTACCCGTGAATCGCGGGTCTCGATCCGACACAATGGATAGTGGCATTTCGTGGAGTCGCACTATCTCCTGCACGTACAATGTGTTCAATGACTCTTAGGTGTCCATCTTGTTCATCGATAGGAGGTGAGTTGATTTGGTCAATCTATCGACTATCACCCAAACGGTATCATTTTGCTTAGGTGTCATCGGTAACGCCGTCACAAAGTCCATAGTGATCATCTCCTATTTCCATTGTGTCATTGGTAGGGGTTGTAGCAAACCCTCCGGCCTTTGGTGTTCCGCCTTCACTTGTTGACATGCCAAGCATCTTGCCACAAATCTAGCTACATCGGCCTTCATGCCTCTCCACCAAAAGTTTCTTCTCAAGTCTTGGTACATTTTCGTACCTCCTGGATGCATGGCAAACCGATAATGGTGTGCTTCTTTCAAGATCTCCTCTTGTAGCTCTTTGTTATCAGGTACTATCAATCTCCCCGCAAACCTCACATCTCCATCATCACCCCAAGCCCATCTGGAGTCCTCAAATGTTTCACAAATCGGGTCCCCATTTTGTGAATCCATCACCTTTTGAATCAACATCGGTCTAGAAGTCATACTACCCAAATACACCTTTTCCTCTACACTTTGCAACCCCAAATCAAATTGACTTATTGTCTCTACAATTCCCCACTCATGTTAAATAAACTAGCAACTCTATGCTTTCTACTCAATGCATCCGCAACCACATTTGCTTTACCCGGGTGATATTGTAAACTAAAATCATAGTCTTCTAAATACTCCATCCACCTCCTTTGTCGTAAATTCAACTTTCTTTGGGTGAATAAATATTTAAGACTTTTGTGATCCGAAAAGACCTCAAATTTCTCTCCATAAAGATAATATCTCCATTGTTTCAAAGAAAAAACAATTGCCGCTAACTCCAAATCATGAACCAGATAGTTTTTCTCATGTATTTTCTATAATCTACAACCACAACCATACTCGACTACCCTATCTCTTTGCATCAACACACAACCCAAACCCACTCCAGAAGCATCACAATACACTTGGTATCCTACACTACTCTCCGGAACCATTAGTACCGATGGAGTTGTCAACCTACCCTTCAAATCCTCAAAAGCTTTTTCACACTCATCCGACCACACAAACAGTGTACCTTTCCGCGTGAGTTGCATCATAGGTGCGGCAACATGCTAAAAGTCTTAGATAAGCCTCCTATAATACCTCGTTAATCCCAAGAAACTCCTAATATTCGAAATATTCTTAGGCCTCTCCCAATTCAACACAGATTCAACCTTAGAGTTATCGACCGCAATGCCCTCTTGCTTAATCACATGACCTAGGAATTTCACTTTCGTAGCCCAAAACTCACATTTGCTCAACTTAGCAAATGTTCCTCATGCTCCTCTACCGTCGGAGAATAAATCAAAATATCATCAATGAAGACAACCATAAATCTATCCAAACAAGGACGAAGGACCCTTTGCATCAAATCCATAAGCACTGCTAGAGCATTTGTCAACTCAAATGACATCACTAAAAACTCATAATGCCCATATCATGTCCTAAATGCCGTCTTTGAAATATCCTCATTTCTAATCCTCAATTGGTGGTACCCCGAACGTAAGTCAATTTTAAAGAAATGCCTAGCACCTCTCAACTGATCAAACAAATCATTTATTCGTGGCAACAGATATTTGTTCTTTACCGTAACTTTGTTTAATTGCCGATAATCTATACACATCCTCAACGAGCCATCTTTCTTCTTTAAGAACAATGTCAAACTCGTGACCCTATAATTTTGGTATGAAGGGTTGTCCATAAAGTGAGGACATGGGACCCCCTTCGATCCATGTAACCGTATCTCCCCTCCTTCCGGTACATTAAGAGTGACCTTCCTCTCCCAAAAGTACAACGCCGCATGATGCTTTGTTAACCAATCCACTCCAAGGATTACATCGAAATCCTTGAAGTCCAAGACATACAAATCAGTCTTTAGGGCTATATTACCAAACTGACACACACAATCAAGAACTATACCCTCCAGTGAGGTAAAATGCGCAAAAGGGGTATCTACCGTAAACATTCGCTTCATTGGAGAGATTTTAGAACTCAATCCACGTGCAAGGGATGCAGAAATGAATGATGTCGTAGCTCCTAAATCAAATAACACCTTTGCCTAACAATTTGAAATGAGAACAGTACCTCTAATGAAGTTAGAATGCTCAGGTGCCTCTTGGTGTCCTAATGCAAATGCTCTCCCATGAGTCAATGTTGTCTATTGCTTTGCTCCACCTCGCCCCCTCCCTCCTGATGGAATAGTAGAAGGAAGAGCTGGATTAGGAGCTGGTGGTGGTAAACCCAGTTCCTGTGACTGCTCTGAAACTCTACCACCCTGTGGACACTCGTGCTTCCTATGACCGATCATACCACACGCATAACAAGTGACTACTTTGGTGGTGCACTGATTCTTCTTATGGCCCTCTCTACCGCACTTGAAACACACAATCTTGCCATCCCTTGGCCCCGAACCCTTGCCTTGATCAACTTTCTGGCCCCTCAAGACCTGGAACTCAGTCCTCGGTTTCTTTTGGCTACTTCCTCCACTACCACTAGCTGTTGAAGCTTTACGACCCTTCTGTACATCCCAGTACTGGTGGGAGTTGCGATCCCCTCGCTCTAACTCTAATGCCATATTCACGTCTCATCATAAGTCTGCACCCTAGAAGCAATCACCATTCTACAGATGCTCGAAAGTAGACCGTCCCGATATTTCTTAGCCTTGCTCTCATCATCTGGAGCATACTTCTTCCCATACTTGTACAACTCCTCATACTTCCTAGTGTATTGTGACACTTTCATCTCCGGTGTCTGTACCAAATCAAGATACAGCTTAGCCTTATTCGCCTGAATGGTCTGTGGCACAAACCGCTACATGAATAGTAACTCAAAGGACACCCAAGTCAAATCATTCTTCCTTTGATCCAAGGAATCCCACCACTCAAAAGCTATCCCTCTCAAGTAATAGGAAATCAACATCATTCTCCTATCATCCGATATAGCCAAGGTATCCAATCGTCTACTCATCTGGCGTAACCACTCTCCAACCTCACATCCCTCCCCTTCTCAAGAAAACTCTAGAGGATTGGTCTTACCCAGCTGCTCCATCTCATATAACTCTCATCCCGGCCTCGACATAGCTCTATCCTCAATATTAGCTCCTGAAATCTGCCCCTCACTACGGTCCACTGCTGCCCTAACCATCTAGTCTGTACCACCTGAGCTAGTGACCTCACTTTCTCCACAATGTCCCTCATAGATGTTGGTGGCTCTTCAATAGTAGGAAGGGCCACCGGCACTCCTGGGGTCTCCTGCACCTGTCCTAGTGGAACAATCGTGGTCCTCGCTTGCTGACCACTCCCAGTATATGGCTCGTCCTACACAATCCCCTCCTCTCATGTCCCTGTATCAGAATGAGGTACCGACTCCTGTGTACAAGAGGTACGCCTAATAGTGCGTGTCATCTTACTACCTTGGCCTTTAACTCGGCCTCTCGGTCTCCCTTACCTGCCTCGACACTAGGGGCCTCCACAATGAGAAGATCGAGTTGTCCTACGAGTATCCATCTGCATCACCACAGATAATGCAATTCAATAACCAACTCAAACAAAAGTTTATAGGGAAAGAATACATACGGGATCAGTAGAGGTCGTGACATGGCCTGAAGACTCACTAACATACTATACACATTTCCTGGACTCACACATATCCTATATTTTGGAACCTCGCTCTGATACCAAAATGTAACGCCCCGACCCGGAATGCGTTACTTTTGGTACCATCTTAATCAAACCACTAATTAATTCAATCATCAAACCATCAAAAATTTCGGTAGCACCTTCCCGTAGTACGGAAGATGTCAACCTAGAGTAAATGCACAGCAATATCACAAATATATTCACAACCTAGGCAGGGCCTCAGGCTATCTAACAATTCATATCGCAGATAAATTCTCAAGTCTAAGCAGTGCCTCAACCCACCTAGCAAATCATATCATCAATAAATTTTCCAATCCAAGCAGGGCCTCAGGCCACCTAACAATCACATATAAATTTTGCACACACAATAACATATATAATCAAACAATCAACGTAAGGAGCAATCCTGCAAGCATAATCAATAGTTAGGACACGAAGTCGACAAACCCAGTCCGGGAGTCCCGATCACACGGTGCACCCTCCCAACTGTCCATCCAACCATCAAATTGAGGTATCACACAACATGTCTCAACCAAGAAAACAGGTACACAAAATACTAATAACATAATCAAATTTTAGAACCATCAGTCCTATTACTCTCCAGGGGCCTATCCATGTCATGCACGCTCCTCCTGATCCGTAACCCTGGTACTGGAACTAGATTCACCTGCGAGGAGGGAATAAGGAAAAGAAAAGGGTGTGCGAAAGGCCCAGTAAAAAATAATAAAGAATAAATGAATAATGTAAGTTTGGAGATGATCACAATCATAGCTTGAGTCCGAACTAATCAAGATTTTTCAATTGCAATAGGAAAATTAACGCACATGTTAAGAGGCAGTTGGAAATCAATGACATTGCAGGAATCAGACCCAAACAAGAGTCATAACTCATTTGTGATTGGAGCTGGTGGTCTTATTTTCACCATCCTGTATTATTTAAGATCAGGAAATGTTTGAACAAAAATTAATAATGCAATAAAGGAGTACTGATATGTTATTAAATAAATTTTGTCACAACATTATCAACATAGTAATGCAATAGCGTGGAAATGTAGTGTGATTATGTCAAACAAAGAGTGGTCATGTAATTCATGTTCATAAACAGGGCATAAATTATTCAAAAGCAGAGTAACTTCAAAAGATGTGTTATACGTAACAAAGTAGGGCACAAATTCTTTAACAAAAAGTGTAATAACATGGATATCGAACCTTTCACTAATCAGAAGCATGAAACAACATGGATATTTGAAATATCATGGCATAATTCTCTAACAAAGTAGAGTTAATTCAAACCAGTGTAAGACCAAAAAAATCAGGGCATAAAATCTTCACAAAAATTGTAATAACATGGATATCTAAACTATCAACAATCAGCAGCATGCAAAAACAAATTTCTTAAAGTAGAACACTACTCAACAAAGCCCAAATGCAAATACCCAACAAAATTTCTTGCAAATACGTGATTCTCTCAACTCGTGAACTATCAACAATCAGTAGAATGCAAGAACAAATTTTTTACACTAGAATACCACTCAAGAAAGCCCAAACGCAAATTCCCAAAAAGATAGAACAATATTGTCGATTTGGTTCGTAAAGGTGAGAAATGGGTCCAAAATTTTACCTTCCAATTACGTGATTCTATCAACCCATGATAAAGTGCCTTACCATGTTTGTTGATGCGACATCCATAGTGAAGGTTTCCGGCCGATGAACGACAGAGAGACGGAGAGAAACGAACCAGGGAGGATGAGTTTCTTGGAAGAAGGAGAGAGAAGTTTCTCTTGTTGGTTTTCAAGGTTTTCAATGTCTGACAATTTTTTACTTTTCTTTCTCCTAATTACACGTTAACTTCCCCCGCGATTTTGGTTGTAATTTTTTTTTCATTTGAATTTGCCATGTCAAGTCTGATGTGGCATGCCAGATGCCACTTAGGCATATGGACACTTAGGTATGTTTATGTATGTATGACTAGTGGAACTGCTAAACAACACTTGTAGCTTGAAATCCCTAGCCCTTCGCAGTCGCTCAGCCTCTCTTCAAGTCCATAGCACCTCAAATTAGGTGGTTTCTCCGAAGAGCAGGTCGCAGGTATGCCTCTTGTTTCTTTATCGCCATCATCACTTCAATTTCTCCAAAAATGGGAGGTCAGGTAGAGAGAGCGGAGGAATATGAGAAGAAAGCAAAGAAAAAGCTGAGCGGTTTGGGTCTTTTGGGTCCAAATACGAGGATGTCGCCGACCTCATCGATGAGGCTTCCAATTTGTACAAGCTCCCAAAATCCTGTAATTTCGTTGGTTCTTCTTGATTTTTCTTTTCCTGCATAAGTTTTTGTTTATGAAGAATTGTTTTCTAGCGATTGACTGAAGATCTAGTGGAGCATTGGCGTTCATCCGTTTATTGGGTTTAGGATATGAAGAAGCCTTTGATTTTGAGTCTAAGCTTGGGGAAAGGACTGAAATTGTTTGGAAAGCAGGAAGAGATAAATGGGTGAGAAAGATGATGGTTGAGGGGTTTGGGTTTGAGCTTGGCGATTTCACAGAACTAGCAACCTTGTTTGAAGAAACTGTTCCACACCCCTTTACGGGATCATTTTCATATAAATTTTGGGGACTAAATGTCTCACAATTCGATACTTTATGGACTTATCGTTTACTTTTTGGATAGTTTGCCACGTTGGCAAATTCTGATTTGCCATATAAGTGCCGGATTTTTTAGGCGTCAAACTCACTTGAAGGATTAAAGGACTACCTTGTAATAGTTGGGACATGAAAATGAGACAAAAAAGAGAGAAGAAAAGGACGAAAATGAAATCTTGCGTATAGTTGAGGTACGAAAAATACACTTTTGTCAATTAATAGTTGAGTACCAGTCACATTGCCCTTCTTGTATGCCCATCTATGTAATATTGTCAAAGAAACCAAATCTGTTGTTAACTCATTGTCTACCGAAAAGGTAGATGTTATGGCCTAGTTTGCTAAAACAAACATTTTCAAAGTAATAGATATACTAATAGAAATGGTGGTAGTAGAAATGCTAGACAATTTTAGTAGTAGATAAGCTGCATGAATGTTTGATAGTGTTTGATTGAACTTTTGTTAGTACATTTATGTTGTGTAATATTTTGTGACAAATTACGTGTAGGGGTATTAGCATTTTAGTTGTAACAGACACATATAAATGTAAAAATAAATAAAAATTAATTTCCAAAGTAAAGATAATTAATAAAAATATTTATAAATAAAATGAAAAGGGTAATTATTTAATAGTATGATATTTAAGAAGTATCAATAGTATGACATTTAAGAAAGAAGAAGACGCTAAAAAGTTAACAAAAATGGCTCAAATTCATGTGATACCCACTATGCATAATGGACACAGTTTTTA
This sequence comes from Tripterygium wilfordii, assembly GCF_013401445.1. Taxonomy (NCBI): domain Eukaryota; kingdom Viridiplantae; phylum Streptophyta; class Magnoliopsida; order Celastrales; family Celastraceae; genus Tripterygium; species Tripterygium wilfordii. The sequence goes on from NC_052248.1 coordinate 9,308,155, forward strand.
TAATCAATCAGTAACAGCCCTATTGATTACTAATTGGTCAAAAATTGCATCTTCATATGATTTATTTGGTTGCTCCGCCTAGACGTCGACGACTGTACGGTCGGTGATGCTTCAGATCTGAACATCGCTAATATGAAAGGTAATGAAGAAGAAAGGAAGAGGACGGGTAAGGAAGAAGAGAGAGGTGAAGAGTGAACAGAGAATAGCTTTTTAGGGGTATAATGGAAATACCATTAAAATACTAAGGATATAATGAGAATATGAACCAAAATGCTAGCAAAATTATTCAAAATTGGAGCATTCTCAAAAGAGCATAAAATGCTTTCAAAATTGTCTCGGTTTTGGTGCCTGAAATGGTCGTTTGACAAGAAAAAAACATTTATGCTAAAAAGTAATAGAAATGCCGATCAAAATACTATCAAACTAGCCCGTAGTCTGCACCACTGGACCCAAATAAATGATTCTTCAAACAACTTACAAGAAAGCAGGATGAACTTTTGATCCTTCTGAAACCTTGAGCCTATACGCAATTGAACCAATTTTCTCAAGAACTTCATAGGGTCCAAAGAATTTTGAATGCAATTTGGTGACAGAGTGAGATGCTAGAGAAGTTGATAAGGCAGGAGTTCAAATAGACAAAATCACCCTTTTGAAACTCTCTAGCCGTACGATGCTTATTTGCTTGGTGCTGAATCTTTTTCTTGAGATAATCGTAGGTTATGCTTTAGTTCAGCCAACATGGTATCCCTTTCAAGCAAAGCCTGCTCCAGTATAGGTAGTTTAGCATAACCTAACTCATAACTAGAGATGTGTGGTGGAGGATATCCATATAATAGTTCAAAGGGTGTTGCCTTAGCAGTTGTATGGTAAGAAGTATTAAAGCTCCATTCTGCCCAAGGTAGCCAATCCAACCATTTCTTAGGTTGAGAACTAGCAAAGCACCTCAAATAAGCCTCCAAACATCTGTTGACAACTTTTATTTGTCCATCACTCTGGGGATAATACCCAGACCTCATACACAACTTAGTACCTTGTAGTTTGAAGAAATCTTTCCAAAAACATGTAAGAAGTATTAAAGCTCCATTATGCCCAAGATGGCCAATCCAACCATTTCTTAGGTTGAGAACTAGCAAAGCACCTCAAATAAGCCTCCAAACATCTGTTGACAACTTTTATTTGTCCATCACTCTGGGGATGATACCCAGAACTCATACACAACTTAGTACCTTGTAGTTTGAAGAAATCTTTCTAAAAACATTTAGGAAAATTAGGGATGGCAACGGAGTGGGGGTGGATCATGGTTGACCCGTCCCCGCCCCGCACCCTCATGGTAGTGCCTTATCCTCGCCCTGTATGTCGGGGTGACTTTTACGCCCCATCCTCGCCCCCCGCCCTGATTCAACGTCTTTGAAAATTGAAAAATTAAATTGCTCATCTTAGGATTTGAACTTGAGACTTCTTAGTGATATTGTAATTGACCAACCAACATACCAAAGCTACTTCTATGTTACACTTGCCAACTAATTAAAATATTATCTTTACATACTACCTATTATACTTTTAACACAATTAAATAATGTTAGTTTTACTTACCAACTATTAAATGTTAGACATATTTCTTTCAATTATTAAATACCAATAATTAAGTTTCAATTAGGATTTTGAGTTAAGGTTTAGGATTTAGGGATTATTTATATTGGATTAAAGTTAAACATTCATAATTGAATATTTGGATTTAAATTAATGACTTAAATACTTAATAGGTATTGATTTTAAATTTTATATTATACACTCCTATAGTTTTAAATATATATAGAGATTTTTTGTCCCGTACACGCCTGCACAAGCCTCGGGTTGGGAAAAATCCACTCAGGGTGGGGAGGGGCGGGTCGGGGACAAATTGCCATCCCTAAGGAAAATGGGGCCCCTGTCAGTAACTATAGTTTGAGACATACCATGTAATTTAAAAACATACTCCACAAATTTATGAGCCATTGTCACAGCTGAGTATGGATGAGACAAAGCTATGGAGTGACTGAACTTGGTTAATCTATCAACAACTAACATTATTACTGATTTTCCTCTACAACATGGTAAAGTCACAATGAAATCCATGCTAATATCATTCCATACTCGTTGAGGAATTGGAAGAGGTTGCAATAACCCAAGTGGAGCTAAGGTCTCATATTAGTTCTGCTGACAGACAACACATGACATTCATCAAACAACTTCTTTCCCCACAGACTACCATGCAAGTAGTTCTGCCACTTTTTGATAGCATGGAAAATTGCCATCATCTCTTTTTCATAAGTAGATAAAGCTTGATTTCTTGGACCTAAAGCTTGACTAGTAAAAGCTATTGGCCTTCCCTCCTATTCCAAGACAGCTCCTATTCCATTACCAGATGCATCACATTAATTACAATTGAAGTGGAATGCAAGCACCTAAGGTGATGCCATAATGATTTTCAATTGTTCAAAAGTATCAGTAGCTTCCCTGGACCACTGGAAACCTTCTTTATTGGGAAGGACATATAGAGGTTGACAGATGTTGGCAAATCCTTGGATGAATATCTTGTAGTACACTGTCAGTCCTAAAAAACCTCTTAATTCCTTCACAATAGATGGAGTTGGCCAGTCTACAATAGCTTTCAATTTTGTAGGCTCTGCAGAAACACATTCTCTTGAAAAACCATGTCCCAGGTATTCCACCTTACTCTGTCCAAATGCACACTTCTGTTTATTGAGTAGTAACTGGTGTTGTTGCAGAACACTGAATACCAACTTCAAATCCTCCAAGTGTTGTTCCCAACTCTTGCTATAAACTAGAATGTCATCAAAGAAAATCATGATGAATTTTCTCAAATAAGGTCTGAAAATATCATTCATGAGACCTTGGAAAGTAGTTGGTGCATTGGTGAGTCCAAAGGATTGTGAACCATATACTTCATCCAAGAGATCATCTATAAAGTGGATAGGGTGCTTATCTTTGATGGTCATTTGGTTAAGCTCCCTATAGTCCATGCACATCCCTCATGTGCCATTCTTCTTTTTTACAAGTAAAACTGGTGAAGAGAAGCGACTGTGACTTGGCCGTATGAAACCAGCTTGCAAAATTTCTTGAACTGCCTTCTCAATTTCAGATTCTTGAAGTGGACCATAGTGATATGGTTTTTTGCAAAGAGGTTTAGCACCTTCTATTAAAGAAATTATGTGGCCTTGCACTCTCTCTGGTCGTGATGTTGATAGAGATTGGAAAAGTGAATCATGCAATTGCAACAATGTGTGCAGATGACACAACTTTTTTGGTGACAATTCTGATTCCCCTTCCTTAACTTCTAATTTCCTGGAATACAGCAACATACTGAAGCTGGTACTGTGTAATTCCTTTCCCAACTGACACAAAGAAATAGCTTCAATCACAGATGAGATCTGTCTGTTACATGCAATTCTGTATTGTTTAGAATAATTAGAGAATTCCATAGAGAGTAGTTGGAAATCCCATAACACAGGAGTTACAGTTGAAAGCCATTGAATTCCTAAGACTATATCAGAACCTCCTAAAGGCAACACCAGTAAATCTATCTGACAACTTTATTCCCCTATGGTAAGAGGAATTGCTCTACAGCAATCCATGCTTCTTACCTTACCTCCATCCCCAATCATAACTTCAAAGTATTTTGTCCTCTCCACTAGCCATCCCAACCTTTTTCACCAATATACAGTCCACAAAATTGCGACTACTCCCAGAATCCATTAATATCAAGATTGTTTGCTTACCAACCATACCTCCAACCTTCATTGTTTTTATAGATTGAGAAGAATTAGTTCCATGATAAGCACAAGAACTTAACCCCATTTGTTGAAATTCTGGCACTACTTCTTCCTGTTCACCAATACCAAATTCCACTTTTGGATCTAATGAGTCTGCCTCAAAGTTCACTTCTAACAGCAGTAACTGATTCTTGGCACATTTATGGACTTTAATAAACTTTTCATCACAATAAAAGCATAGGCCCTTGGCTTTTCTCTCCTATGACAAACTATTAATATGACTAATCACACTTACACGTTTAACAGACTTAACTAGCTCAAGGTTCCTATTAGATGGATATATTCTGAAACATTGTTAGTTGATGTTTACTGGTTGGTTTTGATTTAATGATATAAAAAAAAAGTGTTCTAATTTTGTTGATAAATAAGAAAGGAAAAAAATTAAGAACTGGGTCTATAACGTAAGAGTAAGAAAGGAGAAAGGCGGAGATAAAATGTGTTGAGAGTTTTACCTTAAATCTATAAGTTATGTGAATGGTCATTGATTATAAACCCATAGAAGGGAAGGAAAGGGAGATTACTTTTCTTTCTCTCATGTTTAGATAAATAAATAAAAAAAAGTAACGAAAATTTGTTTAATTTACTAATTTATGCTTATTTTCAAGTTAAATATATAGGAGTAAAATGTGTGTTTGGGAGAGCAGTTATGTTGATTTTCGACGCTAGCTGTGAAGTTATGAAAAAAAATTGAGCTTAAAGCTCTGAAATAAGCTATGAGTGAGTTGTTTGGTAGAGCTGTTAACTGTTCGTTAGCGGTTAAGTTGTGTAAAATATATGTTGTTTGTATTTTTTTAATTTTATTTATTTCATTTCAATATAAATATTAATTATTATATTTATTTCATTTTATTAAACTAATCTATTTAATATTAATATAAATATATTTAATATTAATAATATACAATATACAATATTTAAATATATAAATATATTTAATAAAAAGTCCTAAACCCACAACAAAAAATATTTTAAAAAATATATCTGTCATGTTTTGGCATGGGTCCCATGCAAAAAGGCATGGGACCCACAACAAAAAAAAATTTTAAAAATAAAAATTTTAAAAATACCCTGGTGTTTGGTGAAGCGGGCCGCACAAGCCAGCCTGCTTCACGAAACAGGGCCAATATGTTTTTAACTTATAAATAAGTTAATAAATCATATATTCCCTCCAAATGACCCCATTTTGGAGAGGAAGTATTTTGATAAAAATTTAATTAAATATTCCTCTCAGTTCTCTTCAAATCATACCCATTAATTTTTTCCTAAATTATCCAAATAAGGAAATTAGAAGGAAACTCTTTCTCTTCTTTTCATTTTTCCTAATCCTTCAATTCAAACACACTCTAAAGATAATGTTGAGGCTAGCTTTGATCCTTCTATGTAATTAACATGGCATTAGTTTTTAAAATCATATCTAGTATCAAACCATGAAGCTGAAGATTTAAGATTTTCAAAGTTAAACCGATACGATTAAAGTTAAATCATTGATTTATATAATATGTGAAAGCTGAAGATTTAAGGTTTTCGAAGTTCAACCGATACAATTAAAGTTAAATCGTTGATTTATAATAAATAAATAAGTTAATATATATCATAAAATGGTAAATCTCATGAAATTCGTAACATCTCTTGAACTTGTTTGTCTTATAAAAGGACATCTTGGTATTCCATACCGGAATAGGTCGGGCTCTCTTGAATCAATCACACCATAATTGCATTTCTTTTTTCTGGAAACAAAGGACTTTTTTCAATGATGACGTCAAAAATAGGACCGACCTACTGGACGAATCAGTTAATCAAACCTATTCCTTCCTTCCTCATCGGCTGTCTTCCTTCTTGCACAAAGAGCAAACGTAAGCTACGGTAGGGTCCTGAGGATGTGCTCGGGGGGACCTCTCCAACACTCAAGTCAGTACGGTATTAAACTTGGGAGGATGACTCGTTGTTTGGAGTTTTGGCTCTTGCTCAGTAAGTTCAGAGTGTAGGAGTTAGAATCTTTACCTGGTGTTTGAGGTTCCCTTTTTATATGAGTTGAGGTATTTGAGTTGTTGTAGACTAGTAGGAGTCAGATTGAGATCTCATTGGTTTTTCAGAGGATTTCTTGGAGGGTAAATCTCATACGTATTCCTCTCCAAAGGGAAGTTGAACTTTGCTAAGAGTTCGAGTCCTATTGGGACTTCTTCATTATTTGATTATCCTTACCTAAGTCGGTCAAGCTTTTCTACCTCGGTCAGGTGGGACGAACCACCTCGGTCGGATAAGGCAAACGACCGAGGATTGGAAATGGGGTAGGTTAGTCATTCAGTATCGAGCTACCTAAATTGTAGATAAGTAGTTCTGCCAAGGCGGGAAGTTCGGTCGGCGTATGACCTTCCTTTCGTCCAGTTGGCATGTGTGTGCCACGTGGCCAATTTCTATTAATGGGGTTGTTTTGGTATTATCATATGCCCCCTACACTCTCATCGAGACGTCTTTTGGCTAATTGATGGGAGGGTAATTATAGCCTGTATTTACCTCAATGTAGCTTGAGATTCACGACCTTTCAATCTCTCTCTTACCGAGCTGAGCTATACTACTTTCCGCGCTATTTTTTTTCCCATCTAAGTGGCGAAGTGCCTTCAACTGGGATGACCTAGCTTGGATACTTTCCTTTGCTTGTCTCCTTGGCCATTCTTTTGGGACTTGTGTATTTTAACCAAGTCATTTATTCTGAGGAGACTTTATGAGGGGGAAGAGCTTCTATAGCTCTGTCTTTTCCCTTCCTTTATACTTTCTCTATTATGAGCACTTGGAGGACCGAACTGGCCTAATGGGACCTCTTTAGTAATTTGATTTGGACTTGCCAATTTTTCGCAAGAGTTAGGCCGAATTGACCTAGTTGGCCGAGCTTACCTAGTTGGCTGAACTGACCTAGTGGGACTGCTTGTCCGTTGAGTTGGACCTGTGATTTTTACAAGTCTTTTGGGCCAACCGACCTATTTTGGCTGAACTGGGCTAGGTGGGACACTTTGGTCTTATATTTTGGACTTGAAAATTTTTATAAGTCTTTTGGACAAACCGACCTTACCTGCCTGAACTAGCCTAGGTGGGACACTTCAGTCCTATTTTAAACTTGAAAATTTTTACAAGTCTTTTAGGCAAACCGATCATTACAAGTCTTTGAGGCTTAAGTGTTCTTCACGGCGAAGCATCCTTCAATGCCGAAGCGTCCTTCAATGTCGAAGCGTGCTTGAAGGATGAAGCGTCCTTCAAGGCCGAAGTGTCCTTCTTTGAGACGTTGAAATTTTCTAAGCCATTTGGGCCGAAGCAGTCTCGGTGGGTCGGAGTGGGCCGGAGTGGGCCAAAGTGGCCTAAGTGGAATATATTTGGTATTTTTTGGGACTTAGAATTTTTCTAAGCCATTTGGACCGAAGTCACCCTTTCGGCTGAAGCGGCCTAGGTGGGTCGAAGCGGCCTTTTTTGAGACTTAGAAATTTTTTAAGTATTTGGGCCGAAGCGGCCTAAGTGGAACCTCTTTGATCCTTTTGGGGACTTAGAATTTTTCTAAGTCATTTGGGCCGAAGTGACCCTTTTTTGGGACTTAGAAATTTTCTAAGCCATTTGGACTTTTGGCTGAAGCGGCCTAGGTGGGACGAAGTGACCTAAGTGAGACCTCTTTGGTCCTTTTTTGGGACTTAGAATTTTTCTAAGCCATTTGGGTCAAAGTGACCTAGTTTGGCCGAAGAGGCCTTGGTTGGCCGAAGTGGCCTATGTTAGACCTCTTTGGTCCTTTTTGGGACTTTTTTAAGTCATTTGGGCCGAAGTGACCCTTTTTTGGGACTTACAAAGTTTCTACGCCATTTGGGCTTTTGGACGAAGTGGCGTAGCTTGACCGAAACGGCCTAGGTGGGCCAAAGTGACCTAAGTGAGACCTCTTTGGTCCTTTTTTGGGACTTAGAATTTTTCTAAGCCATTTGGGTCGAAGTGACCTTGTTTGGCCAAAGTGACCTTTGGGTCGAAGAGGCCTTGGTTGGCCGAAGTGGCCTATGTGGGACCTTTTTGGAACTTAGAATTTTTTGAAGTCATTTGGGCCGAAGTGACCCTTTTTTGGGACTTAGAAACTTTCTAAGCCATTTGGGCTTTTGGCCGAAGCGGCCTAGGTTGACCGAAGCGGCCTAGGTGGGCCGAAGTGACCTAAGTGGGACCTCTTTGGTCCTTTTTTGGGATTTAGAATTTTTCTAAGCCATTTGGGTCGAAGTGACCTTGTTTGGCTGAAGTGGCCTTTGGGCCGAAGAGGCCTTGGTTGGCCTAAGTGGCCTATGTGGGACCTTTTTGGGACTTAGAATTTTTTTTAAGTCATTTAGGCCAAAGTGACCCTTTGGGTCGAAGTGGCGTAGGTGGGCGGAAGTGGTATAGGTGGGCTGAAGCGGCCTAATGGGACCTCTTTGGTCCTTTTTGGGACTTAGAATTTTTCTAAGTCATTTAGGCCAAAGTGACCCTTTGGGCTGAAGCGGCCTAGGTGCCGCTTCGGCCTAAGTGGGACCTCTTCGGTCCTTTTTGGGACTTATAATTTTTCTAAGCCATTTGGGTTGAAGTGGCCTAGGTGGGCCGAAACAGCTTTGGTGGGACGCTTCGGTCCTATTTTGGACTTAGAAATTTTCGTAAGTCTTTTGGGCCGTACTGGCCTAGTTGGACTGAACTGGCATTGGAGGGACGCTTCGGTCCTATTTTGGACTTAGAAATTTTTACAAGCCTTTTGGGCATTGGTGGGACGTTTCAGTCCTATTTTGGACTTGCAAATTTTTGCAAATCTTTTGGGCCGAACTAGCCTTGTTGGGCCGAATTGGCCTTGGTGGGAGCTTCGGTCTTATTTTGGACTTGGATTTTTCCCAAATCTTTTGGGCCGAACTGGCCTTGGTGGGACCTATCTGGTCCTTTGATTTGGACTTTGAAGTGTAGAGTGTTTTCCACACCTATGCCCCCCGGACAGATGAAGAATATGCCAGCCTTAGTTCTATGTTGGTAAGAGGAGTCATCCGTTCACACTTGAAATTTTCTTTTGAAAACTTGATGAAGGGGTTTTTTTTTGAGGAGCTAGGTCTTCTCCCTCATGTTCAGCAATTTGCCGAGGAAGAATTTTTTTTACACATGAGGTCTTCATCCTCCTGTTTGGCAATTTGCCTATGAAGATTTTATACCAAGTAAGTCTTCCTTCTCTTATGTCAATTTATTTCCGCGGGGGACCTCTCATCCGAGGTGGATCTCTCATCTGAAATAGATCCTTCCTTCTTTTGACCTCCTCTCGAACTTATTTTTGGTTAAGCTTGCTCGTTGTTGACTCTTGAATTTTTCTTAGTGTTGAGTGTTTTTTAATGAGCTTTGGTTGTAGAGAGAACCATGCTAGCTTAGGTCTGTCTAGCAATTTGCTAAGAAAATAATTTTTTTAAAGATGTCTTTTTCCTCCTGTCTGGCAATTTGTCAAGGAAGTTTCCTTGTTGAGTAAGATTCTTTGCCAAGGAAGTCTCCTTCCTTCTGTTTGGAAATTGAAAGGCCGAGCTGGTGCGTGCAAGCTCTACTGGGTGGTCGAACTGGCCCGAATTGAATCGAGAGACTAAGTTGGTGCATGCTATATCGGGTGGCCAAACTAGTGGTTGTTGAACTGGTAGGACAAACTGGTGGGTGCTCTACTGGGTGGCCAAACTAGTGGGCGTTGAACTGGTAGGTCGAACTAGTGTGTGCTCTATCGGGAGGCCGAACTAGTGTTGCATTCGACAATTTATCGATGAAGATTTTTTCCGAAGAGGTAAGTCTTCTTCTCCTATTTGGTAATTTTCCTGAGGTAGATTTTTTGAGGAGGAAGTGCTCATTCTTCTCTTAGGAGATCTTCCTTATCTAAGATGATGACGCGGAAAACTTGTCCTAGAATTCTAGGAAGATTTGGATTACTATTTTAGTTTAACTTTTATTTTGTTTAGAAGTTATTTGGTTAATTCTATTCCTAGTTAAATTGCTGAGTTCTATTCCTAGTTAGTTTAGAATTCTTTCATGCCTTTAAATAGGCCTCTCGTGTAATTGTTATGGTATTCAGAAATATTAGTTTACTTTCCATACAATGTTTAACTTTGTGTTCTTTTCTCTTCCTTGGACGACTTCTCCTAAGGAATTGAGTCTGTATCCTTTGTGTGGCAACCAGGGTGGTGAATTAGCCATTATTACTCTCCATAGTGGGCTTTTTAATCTCACCACAATTGGAACTCTTGTTCGTTGTAATGAGATTTGTAATCTCGCCACAATCAACTGAACAATCCTGCTATAATCCGGTGTCAAATTGGTATCGGAGCCACAAGATGCCTCCATGAAGAAACTATAATCGTCCTATTAGTGACATAATGATTGAAGACCTAGAACAAGAGGTGCACCGACTTCAACAACAACTTGATCAGTATAGAAGACATGATGATCAAAATCATGTTTCTGATGAAGAACCTAAAGAAGGAAATAATGAAGAGGAATTCAATCCTTTTCATGACAATGCTGACTCGTCCGAAGAAGAAGCGGCATGGCTTGCACTTGCACAAAGAGCCAACACGAAAGATCAAGATCTAGAAGTTAAGGTCGACATCCTAGATTTTCAGGGAAGAGATCAACCTGATGAGTTTATCCAATGGTTGCATACAGTAGAACCAGTTTTTATTATAAAGATGCTCTAGAGCACTGCAAGGTCAAATTAATTGCCATTAAGCTGAAGGGAAATGCTTCTAATTGGTGGGAAAACCTCAAGCGGCGAAGAGAACGCGAAGGACGTAGTAAAATTATAACTTGGGAGAAGATGCGAAAAGAGTTGAAGCGTAAGTTTGTACCTAATCACTACCGCCAAGATATTTTCTTAAATTTCACAATCTTCGTCAAAAGGGCCAATCAATAGAAGAATATGCCACAAAATTCGAGCAATTGATGATGAAGTACGACGTCAATGAACCTGGAGAGCAAACCATTGCTAGATTTCTTGGAGGTTTAAGATCAGAAATTGCCAATGTTGTCCAACTTCAGCCCTATTGGTGGAGCGACAACAAAATTCTAGAGGAAGCTGGTTCAAGAATATGAACAAAGAAATAGTCTCCAATCAGAGCACTTCAACAAAATTTCCAAAGGCTAATTCAAAAAAAAAATGATAAGCGTGAGAATAATGTAGAAAGTAGCAAGGCAACCAATGATAAATTTAACCCCAATACACGACAATGCTTTAAGTGTCATGGATTTGGGCACATAGCCTCGGATTGTCCAAGTCGTTGAGTTGTATCTCTAGTTGACGAAGCTGTGTGGGATGAAAATGACGAGGTTGACAAAGGCGATGATGATAATAATGAAGAAGTCACATATGTTGATGAAGGAGAGGCATTGGTAGTGCGCAAAATCTTAAATATTGTCGTTGTTAGGGAAGAAGACTGGATACGCCATAATATCTTTCATACACGTTGTACCTCACATGGTGAAGTTTGTGATGTATCATTGTTGGTGGTAGTTGTGAGAATGTAGTTGCTTCTAAGATGGTTGACAAGTTGAAGCTTGAAACTGAAGATCATCTGAGTCCTTATAAAATTTCTTGGCTACGAAAGGACAACGATGTCAAGGTCATGAAGCGATGCTTAGTTGAATTCTCCATTGGTAAGAATTATCAAGATAAAGTGTGGTGTGATATTATTCCCATGGATGCTTGTCACTTGTTATTAGGACGTCCATGGCAATATGATCGTCAAGCTATTCATGATGGGTACAAAAATACTTACACCTTTGAGAAAGGAGGAATGAAGATTGTGTTGATGCCATCGAAAAATGAAATTTTAGCTACAGCTAACGAAGAAAAGGATGATGTTGTATCAAAGTCCATGTTTGCCAGAGCATTAGAAGAAGCTAAGGTGGCTTGTGCCTTAGTAATATTCGAAGAAAACAAGGAAAATAAAGAGGTCCCAGGTCAAGTACAACACTTGTTAGAGGAATATAGAGACATTATTCCTGAAACGATTCCACCTGGATTACCTTCAATGCACGATATCCAACATTGTATTGATCTTGTTCCCGGTGCATCAATTCCTAATAAAGTTGCATATAGAATGAGTCCAAAAGAGCACGAAGAATTACAACGACAAGTCATGGATCTATTGGCTAAAGGGTTGGTGAAAGAAAGTGTGAGTCCATGTACTATTCCAGCACTACTAGTGCCGAAAAAAGATGGATCATGGAGGATGTGTATAGATAGTCGAGCTGTTAACAAAATCACTATCAAATACGGCTTCCCAATTCCTTGTCTTGACAATTAGCTTGATCAGTTACATGGGGCGTCAGTTTTTTCTAAGATTGACTTGTGTAGTGGGTACCTTCAGATTCGCATTCGACATGGTGATGAGTGGAAGACTGCATTCAAGACAAGAGATCGGTTGTACGAATAGATGGTAATGCCTTTTGGTCTATCTAATATACCAAGTACTTTCATGCGTCTCATGAATCATGTGTTTTGACCATTTATAGGTAAGTTTGTGGTGGTGTATTTTGATGATATATTGGTATATAACCCAAGTCAAGCAAGCCATATACTGCATCTTTAGCAAATTTTTAATGTTTTACGAACACAGAAGCTATATGCTGTTGGAGATATGGGAATCATAAATGGGCTAGGCCCAAATAAATGGCTCAATATAAGGAGCACCCAATATGGGTATGTAATTTGATTTGGCCCATAAGGTTGTTATTTATGATAAGGCTCAAATCTCCTAATTGGATTTGAATTGAGCTTATCAGTAAATAACAACTTAATACTATTTCAAATATTAAATAGAATCCAAATACAAATTAAACTCTATCCTAAAAGATCTCTATATTAGGACGGTTGAAGAGTTTTTGACGTACACTTCTAAGAAGTACGTTAGCTGAAGAATTGGATACTTCCAATTCTTGAAACAGAGAGATCAAACACTTGTGAGAAGAGTGTTTATCAAGCTAACCTGTTTTATTGTTTAGGGTATTTGTGCTGTGTAATCGGTGACCGATCGAGTATTGAATCACCACAACCTGAAAGTTCCTGACAATTCACGCTACAAGAGGTATGTAAATTCCGCTGGGTACTTAAGTTGTGATTTTCTACATTGGTATCGGAGCAAGGTTGGTTTTTTTCACATGCCAAATACCTAAAATTGCAGATAGTATATATGCATATTTTCTGTTTTTTATTTAAGTACCTTAGATATGCATATTAAGGTTTGATTTGCTGTTTTTGATACAAACGATATCTTATTTGCATGAAATTTTGTGTGTGGGTTACAATAAATATTTAGATTTATCCCTACGAATTTCATGTTGATATGTGCAATAAAAAAAAGGCTGAACCTAGCAAAGTGCCCCGAAACTTCTTTATAACACAATTTTTTAAGCAGATAAAATTAGGCTTTGATTTTGATATGTATGGAAAGCTTATTTAATCATCTTTCTATCGATATATTATTTGCCTAATTTGGATGTGTAAGTTAAAAGTTATGATACTTTAAATTTTTCTGGACTTGATTGAAATTATTTTATAAAACTGGGTTTTAGTGATACTGGGCTTTTAACCCAAGTGGGGGCTTTGAGGAGTTGGAACACTTGCCAATCATGTGTGGTTGGGCTGCTGATGCAATTTACTGGCCGCGCATTCCATGTTAGAAGTTAGTAAATGATCCAAGGCCAATATGGTCGGGCCCGTGATTGGTTCTTCACTGGCTTGCCCACAGCAAGCTAGGAGTTGGCCCCTGGGGCCCAAGTGAAGACTTGTGAACTGGATCTGGATCCGGGTCTGGGCTGGGATGACCTGCGCTCAACTGGTTGGGCCGCGCGCAAACTGGGCCACACACTGGACTGGGTTGCAACCTATTTTTGGCCCAAATGTTTATATACATTTGCAAAATTAAATCTAGTTCCAACTGGGCTGTACGTGGGAGAGAGTGAAGGCCTATATATATATAAAAAAAAAATTATGTTTATATTATTTTTCTGAATTTTTATGGGAATAAGCATGTTTTATGTAGTGAATTGGACATAAAATGCATATATATATATATATATATATATATATATATATATATATATATATATATATATATTTTTGCTAAATTAAATTGTTTGATTGCTGCCTAATTCTATACTTATTTTTAGAGTATGGATAACCTAGAGTATGATGAGCCACTGGATGTCAAGCCTTTAGCATGGGGAGAATATCATGGTGCAACCCCCTCCGCATTATCTGATTCAGATGATGAGATAGACGAAGAGATTGATCTTAACAGTGAGTCTGACAGTGATGACTCAGTTAGGTCAGTCATAAATATTGAGTCTGACCCCGAAATCATCGATCTAGTATCAGATGAGGACATCGCAGCTGAGGGCATGCATGATGGGATTGGAGTGACTCCTGAGATCATTGATCTCACTATGGATGAGGACATCGCGGCTGAGGGCATGCATGATGGGCCAGAGGTGGCCAACATGGATGAGCCAATGTTAGATGCGGAGCCGCAAGATAATCTGAAGAATTTATTAATTTTAATGATTATTCTCATCATTTTAGGGCGCAACTAAGATTATAAGAGAGCAATTTTAATTTTATGCATTTAATTTATTTGAGACTTTTCATAGTCAGTTGTGTTGGATATTGGTTTTATAATATTCCTATGTTATTGCGTTAGATATTATTTTACAATATTCCAATATTGATCTATTTAAGTTGGACTAGTATGGTAGAAGTATGCTACTTAAAATTGATTATATACAAGTATATATATTGTTTTTCTTAGCATATGAGATACTGTATGATATGTCTAGCTTGAAACATGATACAATAATGTGTGACAATAAATATTGTACTTGACTCTAAATGTGAATTAATTTTCTTTGACAAGAGAGTTATGGCTGCTGCAAAAAGCATTGTCGCTGACCTGAACAAGGGTGATAAGCTGATTGACAAGAATTACGACATTTGGCGTCGTAAGATTGAATATCTGCTTGAAGAGCAAGATAATCTTGAAACTGTGACTCAACCAATGGTGGAACCGCCACAAGGCACCACCGCGCAACATAGACGGGACCAGGAAGCATATGTAGCTTTCAAGCGCAAGGATCGCATTGCTCGCATTTTGATGCTCAGTAGCATGCGTAATGATCTAATGCTACGTTTTGAGAAGCATAGGACGGCAAAAGCAGTGTGGGATGCTGTGAAGCTGTAGTTTGGAGGTACTACTACCACTAGATTGCGCCATCTCACCCTCAACTTTGAAAGGTTTGTGAAGCGCCCGCATACAACTATGAGGCAGCATCTGACCTTAATGTCTAACATGATTAGTGAGTTGGCGGAGGCTGGGCACGTGTTGACAAATGAACAACAGGTGCAAGCTGTGATTCGATCTTTGCCACCCTCGTGGGAACATATGAGGGTAAATCTCACTC
Source organism: Tripterygium wilfordii (assembly GCF_013401445.1). Taxonomy (NCBI): domain Eukaryota; kingdom Viridiplantae; phylum Streptophyta; class Magnoliopsida; order Celastrales; family Celastraceae; genus Tripterygium; species Tripterygium wilfordii. The sequence goes on from NC_052248.1 coordinate 9,323,436, forward strand.
ACAATGAAGGCATTGTTACTTTTGATGATGTTTCTAGACATGTGGAGCTGGAAGAGGACCGTCTTATAGGTGATAAGCCCAACTCTGAGGCAAATGTGGCCCAGTCCAACAAACGTAAAGGAGGATATAAGGGTAAGGGTAAGGGCCCAAAGAAAGCAAAATATGATGCAAAAGGCCCAAAGTACCCAAATCACAAACATGGAAAGCGTGGTGGAAAGAAGAAAGACAAGGCAGAAATGGCTTGTTTTAAATATGACAAGCTGGGTCACTTCGCTCGTGAATGTCCCGAGGCGAAGGTGAGTAAAGACTATTCTATTCTTTCTCAATTATATGTGACTAGTAGTTTGATGTTGGCTGAAACTGTTCATCATTGGACTGTAGACTCAGCAGCAACAGACCACATAGCTCGGGATAGATCGGCCTTTGTAAATTATCGTCGCATTCCGAAGGGGAGCCGTAGGATTTACATGGGAAATGACACTTATGCTGAAGTGTTGGGGATCGGTACTTGCAAATTGGATCTGCAAGGAGGACGCACCCTTTACATCCATGATGTCTTATATGCCCCTGAAGTTAGGCGGAATCTACTATCTATTTTAGTTCTTCCAAATTTGGGTTTTCGTTTTGAATTCAAAGTTGGTTGTGTTAAGTTTTTTCTGGACAAAGTATTTTATGGTTCTGGTTTTTTGCTTGATGGTTTAATGGTTTTGGATACCGTTAATAATGCGAATAATAATTCTGCATCTTTTGTTGCTACGTCTACTAGTGTTTCTGATAATAGTATGTTATGGCATGCTAGATTAGGACACATTGGGCAAGATAGACTTAATCGTCTAGCTAAAGAAGGCCTATTAGGCCCATTAGCCAAATGTGAACTGCCCACATGTGAAAATTGTTTAGCTGGAAAGGCAACAAGATTGCCATTTGGAAAAGCAAAAAGAGCCATTTTTCCTTTGCAGTTAATTCATTCTGATATCTGTGGCCCAATGAATGTAAGAGCAAGACATGGAGCTTCATATTTCATTACATTTATAGATGACTACACACGATATGGTTATGTTTATTTGATCTCCCATAAATCTGAGGCATTGGAATGCTTCACTAAATATATGAATATGGTAGAGAATCAATTAAACAAAAGCATAAAGGCACTAAGGACCGATCGTGGAGGTGAGTATCTATCAGAACAATTCAAGGAATTGTGTGATGAAAAGGGTATAGCTAGACAGCTGATGATAGGTATGATAATACCTATTGTTTTTGGTAGAAATATCCCCCTCTTAAGCTTTTTTTTGATAAATAATGAGTGTATTTATGTGTTGATTTGTATTTTGATAGGTTGATTGCGGTTTGGATGAAAAGCGACAGAAAAAGGGCTGAATTGAAGAAAATGTCCACCGACCTTCGTGTGTTCAAATAGTCATAACTTTCTGTCACGTTATTGGAATCGAGCGCAACAAAAGGCATTGGAAACTAGACATCTCAAGCTTTCCGTAGAATCTAAAATCATGCAAATCGGAGGTCATATGGAGAAGTTATGGGCATTTGAATCATGTGCCTAGGGGTAACGCGCCTAGGCGTGCGGCTAGGCGTGGCGCGCCTAGGCGCACAAATTGTGCACGCCCAGGATCACTCTTGCACGCCCAGCCAGAGAGTTGGACTTGAATTTGAAGTTGTGCACGCCTAGGATTGCGCCTAGGCGTGCGCCTAGGCGTGTGCCTAGGCGTGGTGCGTCTAGGCGTGAAAACAACGCGCCTAGGCGCAAAAAGCAATTTTCTTGGGTGTTTTAAGTCGCGATTTGTCCGAGCTGCGGGAACTTTTAGACCTAGAACTGAGTTTCTGGAGAGCGAAACCAGAGGGGGAAGGCGACTCTTGGAGCTAGGAGGAGAGATTCTTCAGCTCAACTTGGATCTACTCAACTAATTGGGTTTATTCATGATTTTCTCATCTCTCCTTTTGTGTTTTTCTCTCATTATGTGTAACTAAATCACTTGTGCCAAGGCTAGGTTGAAGCCTTGGGTTTGATGACTTTGTTTATGACTTGATTTACATATATATGAGTTGATTTGGGTATAAATCTTGTGTTTCTATGTTTGATTGCAATTTCTTCATGCTTGTGGTGTTTGGCCAACACTTTAGGTTTTTGGATGAAATTGTTTGGAGAATTTGCTTAGACAATAATATGTCAAGTAGATTAAGCTTCTTGAAACACTTGATTATGAATGTGTCTCCCTTTAATTAGGTGACAATTTGTATGAATTCTAATCTCCATAGAACTCCATGAATTCCTATGCATGTTTAGACCAATAAGATGGCTAGAATGTATTTAGGAAGATCCGACCTAGACCAATAAGATGGCTAGTAATCGATTTTAGGGAGATTTGGCTTAAGTGCGCTAAAACCGACTTAGGTACGGATTCGTTATGCCCGAATTAGCAAATATGTGTGTGAATTTGTGTCATTGCAAGTCATTTCCCAAGGGGGATTCCAAAGCCTTGGTGTTCATCTCATTCATCTCATTTGCATTAGTTACATCTTTATTCTAAGAAAATACCAAAAACACTTTGCTATTTGCTTGTTTTAGTTTAATTACCAAACCAAACAATCTTGAGTTGAACTTTACTTTTGATTGCATTATATATACATACATACAAATATACATTTGGATTAGACATAACACCGTCCCTGTGGATTCGACCCTTGCTTATCATTGTGCTGTAGTCGCCGACTAGTACACTTGCTAGTAAGGTTAATTTAGACCCAACAGCTGACTATTCCATATACACCGCAACAAAATGGTGTTGCGGAAAGGAGAAATAGAACCCTTATGGACATGGTAAGATCAATGATGGCGCAAGCTAATCTCCCAATTTCATATTGGGGAGATGCATTGTTAACTGCGGCCTATGTACTTAACCGTGTGCCATCGAAATCTGTCACGACAACACCTTATGAATTATGGACAGGAGAAAAGCCCAAATTAGGGCATTTGCGTCCATGGGGTGCTGCTGCCTACATTCATACGCCCACTTCAAAATTTGGAAAGCTGGGAGCCCGAGGAAAGAAATGTATCTTCATAAGGTACTGTGAACATTCCAAGGGTTATGTTTTCATTGGAGAAGACAATGATGGTAGGGTGACAGAAATTGAGTCACGAGATGTCACATTCCTAGAAAATGAATTCCCTACTCAAGGGGAGGTTGAAAAGGATTTTCAGTTCTATGAAACTGAAGATACTAACAATGGTGCAAGTAGTTGCCCAATTGAGGAAAATGAGGAAATACCTCAACCTCTTGGGAACAGTAGGAGCGGCTCTGTACCTGAAAATGTTCAAGTGGAGCATCATCAGGATAAATCTCAACCTCGAAGGACTATGCGTGAACCTGTCCCTCGTCGTCGATTTGAGATTGAAGGGGAGGCATTCATGATAGCTCCACTAGATACTGAAGATGAGCCAAAGTCAGTTAAAGACGCTCTCTCTAGTGCTAGATCTAAGGAATGGATGGATGCAATGAAAGAGGAGATGGAGTCAATGGAACAAAATCATGTCTGGGACCTGGTTAGTCTTCCACCGAAACGAAAAACTATTGGGAATAAATGGATTCTCAAAATCAAACATAAATCTGATGGGACCATAGATCGATATAAGGCTAGATTAGTAGCCAAAGGTTACAATCAAAAGGAGGGAATTGACTATGAAGAGACATTCTCACCAGTTGTGAGGATTGCCTCAATTCGCCTTATCCTGGCAATTGTCGCACATATGGATTTGGACTTGTTCCAAATGGATGTTAAAACTGCATTTTTAAATGGAGAACTGGATGAGGAGATCTATATGGATCAGCCCTCTGGTTTTGAGGTCAAGGGTCAAGAACGCAAGGTTTGCAAGCTGAAAAAATCCATTTATGGCCTGAAACAAGCATGTAGGCAATGGAATCTCAAATTTCATCAAGCCATCTTAAAAGATGGATTCACAATGATGGAAGAAGATCATTGTGTATATATTAAGACATCCAAGAATGGCATGGTCATTCTATCCTTATATGTGGATGATATTTTATTGGCTGGGAATGACAAAGAGTTGATTACAACCACCAAAGGTTGGTTGGCATCAAACTTTGAGATGAAAGATATGGGTGAAGCCAGTTATGTGTTAGGTGTAAAAATCATTAGGGATCGTTCGACAAAGTTTTTGGGTTTATCCCAAGAGACTTACATCAAAAAGGTGTTAGAGCGATTCAATATGCATAATTGCAAACCCATTGACACTCCTTGTGAGAAAAATGTGAGCCTTAGTCGAAATATGGAGCCCAAGACTTCGGAAGAAAAAGAAAGAATGTCCAGGGTACCATATGCAAGTGCTGTTGGTAGTCTTATGTATGCAATGATGTGTACTAGACCAGATATAAGCTATGCTGTTGGGCTAGTAAGTCGATTTCAATCGAATCCAGGACCTGAACACTGGAAAGCAGTCAAGAGGATATTAAGGTACTTGAAAGGAACGATGAACTATATGCTAGTTTATCGAGGAAAGGATTTGCGGTTGTTTGGATACTGTGATGCTGACTGGGGAGGCGATGTAGACGAGCGCAAATCCACATCAGGATATGCTTTTATACTTAATGGAGGAGCTATCTCATGGAGTAGTAAGAAGCAAACTTGTAATGCCTTGTCAACAATGGAGGCTGAGTACATTGCTTGTTGCTCAGCAGTCCAAGAGGCAGTTTGGCTAAGAAGGTTTCTACAGCATTTGTCAGTTGTTAAGTCTGCATCAGAACCTGTCAAAATTTGGTGTGACAGTATGGCAGCACTGGCATATGCTAAAGATCCTAAGTACCATGGAAAGACCAAACACATTCAAATAAAATATCACTATGTCTGAGAAATGATTGCACAGAATGAGGTGGTCCTAAAACACATCTCTACCAGTCAGATGGTAGCTGATCCATTGACTAAACCTATATCTAGGGACTCTTTTTTGTCACATGTAAAGTCCCTAGGATTAAGTAGGATGTGATTATTTGTTTTAATGGTCCATTATTTTCACAGACTCATATGTATGATTAATTTTATGTTGAGAATGTTATTCAGTTTATCACTTGATGAATTTTGTGAAAAGATAAGTACAATATTGTCAATATGTCAATAGGCAAGATTGGCTCACTCACATGAGCAATCACCTTTTTCGCAGTGGGAGCGAGTAAAGATGAGATAAATTTGAACATTGACACTAGAAGCGATTAATGCGCTATAGAGTGGTCAAGATTCAAATATAGATCGCCTTAGTAAATGCTAAGATGAGGTTTTTTTTTAAAGAAATCGACATGATATATCCACAATATATCGTGAGCCTATAAAGAAAGCCAAGTATGAAATTCTTTTGGCGCTGGTAATAGCGAGCGAAGTTTGTAATTTCAATTTGGGCGCCAAAGGAAATAGGCGACTAAATTAATACTTGTATGGTGTAATTTGAGAGTAGACATATACTCTTAATTCATGAACAAATGAGAGAAACTCCGCCATAGCATGCATTTCATACTGCATGTGCTAGTGACCAATTGGAAGGTGAGTGAATTAATCTCTGCTTCCTCATCATGTGAGTTCCAAGATTTCTTATTTTAAAAAGAAATCTATATTCGTACCCTTAGTTGACTTCAGACTATGTCATAAAGTTGTGAAATAGTGATCGCTACTTTAACATGTATCTAATGGTCATGTGATGATACGATCTAATGGATCATAGTTAGGAAGCGAGCTATATTCACATCCAATTGATATGAGTGCTCAAGGAAAAACTGTAGTTGATTACACTAAGTTGCTTGTATTCACTGGCGCCAGGCAATGATGTCTAATAGGACAATATTGCGAATACATGTAATAAAACAAAGCTGACAAGCACAGGACTCTTTGAGGGATTGAGTAATGCTTGGTCAAGGTGTAACCAACCAAGTTTGGGGTATGTAAAAGTACACGGCTTCCACACTGTTATGGTAAAACACTTCATTGTGGCCCTCATGGGTTTCTACTTTGAAGATACCACAACAAGTGTACTTCAGGTCACACAGCTCATTTACCTGTATGAAAACATAAAAAGGTTAGCAAGCAATATAAGATCTTCTGTCTTGATTAGACCCAAGCCCATAATGGGTGAGTGGGAGTATGTTGGAGATATGGCAATCATAAATGGGCTAGGCCCAAATAAATGGCTCAATATAAGGAGCACCCAATATGGGTATGTAATTTGATTTGGCCCATAAGGTTGTTATTTATGATAAGGCTCAAATCTCCTAATTGGATTTGAATTGAGCTTATCAGTAAATAACAACTTAATACTATTTCAAATATTAAATAGAATCCAAATACAAATTAAACTCTATCCTAAAAGATCTCTATATTAGGACGGTTGAAGAGTTTTTGACGTACACTTCTAAGAAGTACGTTAGCTGAAGAATTGGATACTTCAAATTCTTGAAACAGAGAGATCAAACACTTGTGAGAAGAGTGTTTATCAAGCTAACCTGTTTTATTGTTTAGGGTATTTGTGCTGTGTAATCGGTGACCGATCGAGTATTGAATCACCACAACCTGAAAGTTCCTGACAATTCACGCTACAAGAGGTATGTAAATTCCGCTGCGTACTTAAGTTGTGATATTCTACATATGCTAACTTGAAAAAATGTCACTTTTTGACTGATAAAGTGAAATTTCTTGGTTATGTTGTGTCGAGTGAGGGAATCGCAATGGATGGAAGCAAAGTGTAAGCTATAATCAATTGGCCAATACCTCGTTCAATTCATGAGGTTCGAAACTTTCATGGATTAGCGTCTTTTTATCGGAGATTTATTAAAAAATTTAGCGCTATAGCTGCTCCAATCACCGAATTGCTAAAAAGGGAAAAGTTTGAGTGGGCAAAACAAACTCAAGGGTCATCATGTCGTATGGAGTGAATTTCTATCATCATTCCATTACACCCTTAAGCACAAGTTAGGTGCTCAAAATAAAGTTGTTGATGCTCTAAGTCAAAGGTATACTTTACTTTCTACACTTCAAGCTCAAGTTATTGGCTTTGAAGTTTTGAAAGAATTGTACAAAAATGATCCTGATTTTGAGGAGACGTGGAAGAAGTGTCAAGGGGGCCCTTATCAACAATTTCACCTTGAGGATGGTTATTTGTTCTTAGGAAATAGGTTGTGTGTGCCACAATGCTCAATACGTGAGGCAATATTGTTTGTGTGTCATGACGGCACACTCGCTGGACATTTTGGGCGTGATAAGACTTTATCATTGGTGCAAGAAAACTTTTTCTGGCTTCATATGGTGCAAGACACGTGGACAAAATACGGGTCTTTACACTCCCCTACCTATCCCTGAGTTTCCTTGGGAGTATGTGAGCATGGATTTCGTAGTCGGATTACCACGTACGAAGATGAGCAAAGATTCTGTTATGGTTGTTGTGGATAGATTTTTCAAAATGGCTCACTTTGTTGCATGTAACAAAACTTTTGATGCTACACAAGTTGCTGATCTTTATTTTAAGGAAATTGTGTGGCTGCATGGAATTCCTAAGATGATTACTTCTGATCATGATGTGAAATTCATGAGTCACTTTTGGGGAACTTTGTGGTGAAAGATGGGAACACAACTTCCGTTCAGCTACTCATCCACAAACTAATGGACAGAGGCCGTAAATCGGAGATTGGAAAATTTATTGAGAAGCTTTATTGGAAAGAATATTCGCCAGTGGGATCTTTTGTTAGCTCAAGTAGAATTTGCCTATAATTGATCTTCCAGTCAAACTACTGGTCATAGCCCTTTTTTAGGTTGTCCATGGGCAAAATCCTATTACTCCAGTTGAGCTTGTACCTAAAGCAACTAATCAACAATTTAGTACAGATGCGGAGGAAAGGGCTAAAGAAATCAAAAGATTGCATAGCACGTGAGAGAGTAAATAATTAAACAAAATAGTCGTTATCAACGTCATGCAAACAAGTTTCATAAACCTGCTGCTTTCAAGGAAGGAGATTTAGTTTGGATTCATCTTCGAAAAGAGATATTCCCTCAGCATTCTTATGAGAAACTTAGTCCGAGAGTTGATGGCCCTTTCAAGGTGATCAAATGTATTGATAAAAATGCCTATAAAATTGAACTTTCATGAGATTATGGTGTGTTTGCTACCTTCAATGTTGCTGATTTATCTCCATACTATGAAGATCCGGATGATGCTGAGCAAGACTCGAGGAAGAGTCTTTTCCAACCTGGGGAACTTGACGCGGAAAACTTGTCCTACAATTCTAGGATGATTTGGATTACTATTTTGGTTTAACTTTTATTTTGTTTAGAAGTTATTTGGTTAGTTCTATTCCTAGTTAAATTGCTTAGTTCTATTCCTAGTTAGTTTAGAATTCTTTATTGCCTTTAAATAGGTCTCTCGTGTAATTATTATGGTATTCAGAAATATTAGTTTACTTTCCATACAAAGTTTAACTTTGTGTTCTTTGTTCTTCCTTGGATGACTTCTCCTAAGGAATAGAGTCTGTATCCTTGGTGTGGCAACCAGGGTGGTGAATTGGCCAATATTACTCTCCATAGTGGGTTTTTAACCTCGCCACAATTGGAACTCTTGTTCGTTGTAGTGGGATTTGTAATCTCGTCATAATCAACTGAACAATCCTGCTATAATCCGATGTCAGGAAATCTTCTTTCTTCTTTAAGGAGACCTTCCTTATCTGAGGAGTTTTTCCTTCTCTGAGGAGGTCTTCATTCTCTAAGGAGACCTTTCTTCTTTTCTGAGGATGTCTTCCTTCTTCTGATGAGACATTCCTTATTTTCTGAGGAGGTCTTCCTTTTTTGAGGAGTACTTCCTTCTCTTCTAATGAGGTATTCCTTCTTCCGAGGAGACCTTCATTCTTTTTTGAGGAGGTTTTCCTTCTTCTAAGGAGACCTTTCTTCTTATGAGGAGATCTTCCTTCTTTGAGGATACCTTCCTTATTTTCTGAGGAGGTCTTCCTTCTTCCGAGGAGACCTTCATTCTTTTCTGAGGAGGTCTTCCTTCTTCTAAGGAGACCTTCCTTCTTCTGAGGAGATCTTTCTTCTTTTCTGAGGAGGTCTTCCTTCTTTTAGGAGTTATTCCTTCTTCTGAGGAGATTTTCCTTCTTTTATAAAGAGGTCTTCCTTCTTTCAAGGAGACCTTCATTCTTCTCTGAGGTGGCCTTCTTTCTTCTGAGGAGACCTTCCTTCTTCTGAGGTTGTCTTCCTTCTTTGAGGAGACCTTCATTCTTTTCTGATGAGGTCTTCCGTCTTTGAAAATTTCTTCCTTCTCTTTTGATGAGGTCTTCCTTCTTTCGAGGAGTCCTTCCTTCTCTTCTGATGAGGTCTTTCTTCTTCTGAGGAGATCTTCATTCTCTTCTGAGGAGGTCTTCCTACTTCTGAGGAGACCTTCCATCTTTTGACGAGGTCTTCCTTCCTTGAAGATACCTTTTTGTCTTTTCTGAGGAGGTATTCTTTCTTCAGAGGAGGTATTCCTTCCTCTGAGGAGGTCTTTCTTCTCTGAGGAGACATTCCTTCTTCTAATGTAGCGCTGTTTTTTCTTAGTCCGACCTCTGTGAGTATCTTTTGGGAAGTTTACTTTCCTTCCCATAGACGGCACCAAACTGATGACGTCAAAAATAGGACTAACCATACTGGACGAATTAGTTAGTCAGACCAATTCTTTCTTTCCTTGTCGGCTGCCTTCCTTCCTGTACAATGAGCGAACATAAGCTACGATATGGGCCCGAAGGTGTGCTCGGGGGACCTGTCTGACGCTTAAGTCAGTACGATACTAAACTTTGGAGGTTGGCTCGCTGTTCGGAACTCTACTTCTTTCTCAGTAAGTAGTTCAGAGTGCAGAAGTTAGAATCTTTACCTATCGTTTGAGGTCCCCTTTTTATATAAGCTAAGGTATTTGAGTTGTAGTAGGAGTCATACTTTCTCTCATTGGTTTTCCAGAGGATTTTTTGGAGGGTAAATCTCATACGTGTTCCTCTCCAAAGGGGAGTTGAACTCTATTAAGAGTTGAAATCCTATTGGGACTTCTTCATTATTGGACTGTCCTTAGCTAAGTCGATCAAGCCTTCCTACCTCGGTCTGGTGGGACGAACCACCTCGGTCGGATAAGGCAAACGATCGAGGATTGGACATGGGATAGGTTCGTCGGTCAATACCGAGCTACCTAAATTGTAGATAAGTAGTTCTGCCAAGACGGGAAGTTCGATCGGCGCATGACCTTCCTTTGGTCCAGTTAACATGTGTGTGCCACGTGGTCAGTTTCTATTGGTGGGGTTATTTTGGTATTATCATACACATTTCATCCAACACCACGTGTCATTGCCTACCACTTACATTATTGACACCCTACTATCACGTGGACTTATCTTTGCACCAAATGTTTCTCATGCATTGGATCCTTCACTAAAGCCCAGCGCACAGTCCAAAATTTTTCTTCTCCAAGGGTCTATGTGCAAACTCACAATTTGTTAAGTCCATACCCTTTTTAAAAGTTTTTTTACCAACTCACCTTCTTGATTTCCATTCCAATTGTTGCATAACTGGACGATAGTGCCAATCATGCTTGTCTTATGTTGGTTCCTCACATTTGCTACTTTGTCTCTATTTTCCTAATTAATTATTACTCTTTATGTACTTAGGCGTATGTCTTTTATGTACTTAGGCATTATCTGTTCACTAATTTAAATAAGTTGTATACACATTTTACACAACACCATTTGAAACTTTATGTCAATTATTCACCAAAGAAGTAAAAGATTCTCCATGGTAAAAGACATGTTTATAGCAATAATTGTTCTTGTCATTCAAACACGCATTATTTGTTTACGTGACATGTTTGCAGCATGACATCATTGGATGAATGATAGACGTGCACCGTTGCATCATTGGATGAGTATACCAGACATGGGTTACTTAATTGCATCTCGATACAACGTTATTTAGAGTGTGTTTAGATTGAAGGATTTAGGGGGAAGGGAAGAGAAGGGAAATGGAGCTTCCTTCCAACTATCTTGTTTGGATAGTTTAGAAAAAAAATCAAGGGGAGGGATTTGAAGAGAATTAGGGGAATATTTCATTAAATTTTTGTCAAAATACTTCATCCCAAAATGGGGTCATTTTGAGAGAAGGGATGATTAATTAAGTTATTTATACATTAAAACCCTATTTTAACCTTGTACAAAAGACTTTAACATAAAAATAAAAATAAAAATACTTTTGTTGTAAGTATAAATAAATATAGAAGTTAATTGATATAGGATTATGAAATAGACGAGTAATGGAAGAAAATACTTCTTTCTTGCTTTTCTCTCTCATTCACAAATGACCATTACATGTATTTATATACAAAATAACATCAAACTTAATTGAAGTATTAATTATATATTCAAAACTAAATTGAATGTTATAATACATTCAAGCATTACCGTCCTTCATAAAGTCGTTGTGACTTTCATTCTCTTCATGTGGGTCATCCACATTAAATGTTTCATAACACTCCCCCTTGGATGACCATGAACACAAAGAATGTGCCTCATTAAAACATTTCCAAGGAAAAACCCACCCAGTGGGATAAAAACCTTAGCGAAGGAAAAAGAGTACATCATTCTTGTGCATCAATTTCAATGAGACCAATGTGAAGATTGTCCAATGAAAACCTTGTGAGAAAAAACCATTGATCGAAGAAAAAAGAATACAATCCATACCACTATCTTCACATCTTTACTCCCCCTGATTCAAGAAAATCTTTGAGTTGTCACATGCCAATGTTATAGACCAACTTCTTGAATATTGTAGGTGGTAGTGCTTTCATAAATAAATCTACCAGATTATCACAAGAGCGAATATGTCGAACATCTATATCACCACTCTTCTGGAGTTCATGTGCATAGAAAAATTTTGGAGAGATGTGTTTAGTCCTACGTGTATAGAAAATTTTTTGGAGCTAGGTTATACATGCAGCGTTGTCTTCAAAGAAGACTGTTGGGATACTCTTAACTGATTGAAGTCCACACTTTTCTAGAATATGAGAAATCATTGATCTTAGCCACACACATTCCCGACTAGCTTCATGAATTGCCAGTATCTTGGAATGATTAGAAGAAATTTTTGTTATTGTCTACTTCACTAACTTTCAGGAAATAGTAGTATTTCCATAAAGAAATACAAAATCAATTTGAGACTTTGCACTGTAAGGATGGGATAGATAACCAGCATCTGCATATCCAACTAACTGGGACTTGGGATCAAATAAGTAAAATAGACCCAAATTGGTTGTACCTCCTAGATAATATAGAACATGTTCAACTCCATTCCAATATCTTCGAGTAGGAGCATAACTATATCTTGCAAGTAAATTGACAGCAAATACAATATCAGGTATGGTACAATTGATTATATATATTAACGATCCAATTGCACTCAAGTATGGCACTTCTGGACCCAATAGTGTATCCCCCTCATCTTGAGGTCGAAATGGATGTTTCTTAACATCAAGTGAACGAACTATCGTTGGAGTGCTCAAATGGTGAACTTTATCAATATAAAACTATTTTAACACTTATAAGTGGTCTGATGAAGATAGATATCATTGTTCAAGTTTTCGATCTGAAGGCCAAGACAATATTTTGTCTTTCCTGGATATTTCATCTCAAATTCTACCTTAAAATAATCACTAGCTTTAGTGAGCTTTTCAGGAGTCCCAACTAAATTTAAATCACCAACATAAACATCAATTATAACAAATTTAGATTCTAACTTTTTAATAAAAACACATGGACAATCGGATCATTTGCAAATCCTTCTTTAACATGGTATTCATTCAATCGATTGAACCACATACACCCCGATTGTTTTAACCCATATAGTGAACGTTGGAGTTTGATTGAGTACAATCTTTTAGGCTTTGGTTCAGGCAAACGAAATCCTTCAGGAATTCTCATATAAATTTCACTGTCCAGTGATCCATATAAGTAAGTTGTTACTGCGTCCATTAGATACATATTCACTCGTTCAATGACTGTTAAACCAATTAGGAATCTGAACGTGATTCCATCCATGACAGGAGAATATTTTTCATCATAATCAATTTTCAGGTCTCTGTGAGAAACTTTGTGCTACAAGTCTCACTTTATAACGAGTAATTTCATCATTCTTGTTTCGCTTTCGCACAAATACCCATTTGTATCCTACAAGTTGGACATCTATAGGTGTTTGGACTACATGTCCAAATACTTCTCTTTTTGATAGAGAATTTAATTCTACTACCATAGCCTCTTTCCACTTTGGCCAATCATATCTACATCGACTTTCATTAACAGATTTAGGCTCAGGATCCTTATTACTTCTGGTAATGTTTGTAGCAACTGCATATGCAAATATATTGTCAATAATAGTCTTACTTTTATCCCAATTTTCTTCATGAGATATTAAATGATCATTATTATCATTATCATGTACCTGTATTTCTTTGGAAAATATTTGTTCAGAAAGTTGGGATTCAGTAAGTATATTCTCTTCAGGAGTAACCTATGTAGGAGTATTCTCTACAGTAGAAATTTGCTCTTTCGGAGTAGGCTCTGCTAGAGCTCTAGTAGAAATCTATATATTTCTCTTTCGGGGAATTTTATCTTTAGCTCCTAATGGTCTTCCACGTTTTTGACGTGGTTTCAAGTCATCGCTTGCTGTTCGCCCTTTAGGGAAATTGACACGCGCAGTTTAATTTCTAGCTGAAATATATGACTGTAAAACTTTTAAAGTATCATTAAATTCATCAGGTAATTGATTAGATATACCTTTTAAATGAATAATTTTTTGAACTTCAAGTTCACATTGTTTTGTTTAGGGATCCAAATGAGACTATGTCATAGTGTTCCAAGTAATATCATTATGCTTATATGATTGAGAGTCTTTACTTTCTAATGGAGGAAAAATAGACTCATCAAAATGGCAATCAACAAACCTGGTTTTGAAAATTTCATCAGTTAATGGTCCAAGATATCGAAAGATAGAAGGAGAATCAAAGCCAACGTAAATACCAACTTATCATTACGGTCCCATCTTAGTGCGCTATGAAGGTGAAATAGGAACATAAACAACACATTCAAAAACACGAAAAATGTGAAATACTATGTTGATGACCTAACGCTAAATGCACAGGTGAATATGAATGATGAGCAGATGGTATAACTCGAATTAATGATGCAACATATAATATTGGATGTCCCTAAATGTTAGAAGACAATTTGCTTTTTAAAAGAATAGGTCGGACAATCAGTTGAAGACACTTTATAAGTGGTTCTGCTAAACCATTTTGAGTATGAGTGTGTGCAATAAGATGTTTAACATCTATTCCTAGTGACATTCAATACTTATTGAATGCTTAAGAAGTAAATTCACCAGCATTATCCAATTGAACAGACTTAATAGGATAACTAGGAAACTGTGCATGTGAACAAATGATTTGAGCTAAGAACCTAACAAATTTAACATTATGAGTAGATAATAAACACATGTGTGACCACTTAGATGATCCATCTATTAAAATCATAAAATAACGAAATGGTTCACATGGTGGATGAATAGGTCCACATATATCTCCATGAATACGTTGTAGGAAGTTAGGAGATTCTACACCTACCTTCAAGGTAGATGGTCTCACAATTAACTTTCATTGTGAACAAGCAACACACAAGTGATCCTTAGGTAAATGAAACTTTTGGTCTCTTAACGGATGTTCATTTGTATTTTCAATTATTCTACACATAATGGTAGAACCTGGGTGACCAAGACGATCATGCCAAAGTATATATTCTTTCGGATCAGAGAACTTCTGGTGCATCACAACATGTGTTTCAATCCATTTTATCCTTATATAGTACAAACCCATAGAGAAAGCTATAAGCTTTTCTATTCAAGCTTCTGGCTTGAAATAATGGAAGTAATATACAGCTAGTCTGTATTGCCTTCACTTGTAGACTCAAAATGATATCCATTTTGAAAAATATCTTTGAAAATTTGTAAGTTCCTTCTTGATTTAGGAGAGTACAATGCTTCCTCAATATATATTTTTGTTCCTCTAGGCAATACAATATTAGCTCTTTTGGAGCCTTAATTTATTTTTTTTATGCATGAGATAATATCAACATCTGTTTCAAGCAATTTCATGTGTAAAAAATATTTCTCATGTCGAAGGATAGTGTGTGTTGTTGCATTATCTATCAAACATATGTCTTCATCATTCGAATGACATAATGCATTGTTGTGAGTCATAATTCTAAAACAAGAAAACACGATTAATATTATTCATGGATGTAATATAAATAAATAAATAAATAAAAACCTTAAAATCGTTGCCACTACAGAGATTTGATCTCGGGACTTTAGAAGCCGCATTATGAGATCCCTATCACGCAGGCTATCGATTTCTTGGTAATATTGTATCATTTTAATATATATATATATATATATAATGTACAAAAACATGAAACATAATACGCTGATCATTTATTTCATTATATATTTAACATATTTACATAATCTTTAATGCAACTCACTCAAACATCATAAGTTATTAAACAATACACTTAAGTTAATAACTCCACTATATATGGACTTACCATCTTGATTTTCCAAGAAATCAGAAACATCCAAATGTTTAAAATCATCATAAATATTAAAATCATCAAAATTTATAAAATTTGTTTCCACAACTTTTGTTTTTCCCTTGGTGGAGGCTTGATATAGATCAACCAGATGCCTAGGTGTACGATAGGTACGCGACCAATGTCCTTGAGCTCCACATCTGAAACATGTCTCTTCATTACCCTTTTGGGGTTTGTTTTGCAAGGCTTTGTCATTTTTCTGACTTGGTTTCGAATCTACATCTTCTGGTGGTATGGTTGAAAATAATTACCTCTACGATTTTGACGGCCTGACCACAGTCTTGTCCTCTTCTTCCATCACGTCCACATCCACGATTATTATACACAACTGTGTTCACTTCAGGAAACGGTGTAGTGTCAGTAGGACGAGACCGATGGTTTTTCAATAGAAGCTAATTATTTTGCTCAGGTACAAGTAAGAGGGATATCAATTCGGAACACTGAGCAAAATTGAGGTTTCGATACTGTTGCTGTAGGTTTATATATGAGAAGTGGAACGTGGAAAATGTATTTTCCAGTTTATCCACTTCAGTGATAGTTTCTTCGCATAATTTGAGTTGTGAGACAATTTTGTAGGGTATAGATTATACTTACTAATCGTTTTATAATCCTGCAACTTCAGATGCTTCCAATCATAACGAGTTTTTGGGAGGATGACAGTTCTATAGTGTTCAAACCTCTCCTTTAAGTTATTCCACAATCGTAGAGGATCTTTTACCATGAGGTATTCAGATTTTAAATCCTCATGGAGGTAGTGGCGAAGAAAAATCATTGTGTTTGCTCGATCCTGCTGGGATTTGATATTTCCTTCAATGATGGTATGTTAAGACCCATAACTTCATGATAGATCTCAACATCACCAACCATATCAAGTAATTTTTCCCTGAGATATTAAGGACTGTGAAGTCTAACTTTGCAATATTTGATATAATAATATTATTATTATAAATGTAATAGGAAGACTTATTTTGTTTGTTTGAAGAAATAAGGTCTAATACCAGTAGAATGGTAGAGGCTAGTACTAATAACATGTCGTAAATATAAATAAATATAGAAATTAATTGATTTAGGATTATGAAATCAACAGCGCTAGCTATACATAAAAAAGTTGTACATGATGGTACATAATACATATGGCATGCCACATGTGTTGATGACAAAGCAAATTCGAATTTCAAAAAAAAAACTGAAATTAAAAATGGATGTGTACTTTTCTCTCACATTGTTTTATTTGTTCTTTATTTAAGCAAACTTCAAAACATTTTGTCTCTCAAAATACTTGTTCGATCTTTACAAAAATTACATATTCGTAATTAGCATAAAATTTTTTTCAATAAGATCCATTGTTGATATGTTTCACCCGGTCGTTCTTAATTACACTATTCTCGCGAACAATGTAATAAGAACTGTAACAATTAAAATACAAACATTTATTACATTGTTTCAGCTTCGTATTACATTGTTCAAACATTTTATTACATTGTTTAAATCTTTTATTACATTTTCTCAATGAAACAAACTTATATCACATTATTTTTATAGGTGCATCCCGATTGTCTGTGGGAAACTAAACTCATCGGAATCGAGCTCAAGGTAGTGATACAAGTCGAAATCTACTCTCCATGTTTAAACAAAATTAAAATTAATAAAACTTCTCATTTCACCCAGAGAGCACCAGTACATTGTTTAAGCCTCCTATTATGTCATTTCAACCTCTTGTTACATTGTTTCAGTCTCTTGTTATGTTGTTTCAGCCTTTTATTACATTGTTTAAGCCCTCTTGTTATGTTATTTTAGCCTCTTATTATATTATTTCAGCATCTTATTACATTGTTCTCGATCAACCTAGACCGTGATTACGTTGTTTTCATCTCTTATTATTTTTTTTATCAACACATACCTTTATTACATTGTTCCAACTTCTTATTACATTGTTCTAATCTTTTATTACATTGTTTCAACCTTTTATTATTTGACAATTGTGGGTGCACAAAATTTTTCTACACACCACCATTGAAACACATGAGAGCACCTAAAACATCATTAATGACTTGAATTTTGCATGACAAAGTCACATATAAAGGAAAAGAATACCAGACAAGGCTTAAATCTACATTTCTTTAAAAAAGGCAAAATATAACAAAACGTAAAAACAAATAGGCAGGAAACGGGTGGCTTTGACTTCAATCTCCTAGAATCAGCTCTCATGCTCGATGAAAAACAAAAAATTAGCAAGAAAATGGTTGGGAAATGTTGTCCTTGGTCCAGTGAGTGAAAAGGAACCAACGGTTGGCCAAAACGTCACAGTGGTTGGTTGGATCGAGCTCCTTTAGGCGGTGGCAACCACGTCCTTTTGGGAGATTTTATGGCGATTCCGATAGTTGTCCACAATTGGTGATGGATGGGTTTGTTCAAGGGGACATGCCACTTCTTTTGGGAGAGGTGGCAGTCGGTATGGTGTGATCGGATGGAAGAGTTTGTGCATTTTTTGTGGAAGAGAGGGATGGAAGGTAAGTGGGCATGGAGAGAGAATGAGAGACATGATAGAGAGAGAATAAGAGAACGAATATCATTTTGTTTAAAAAGAATGAGAGAGAAAATTGAGTTGTGGGCCATTGACTTTTTTATTTCAAAAAGAATCCTATATGGCATGACAATTCATGCCACATAGGTTATGTACAATTATGTATAATAATTCTATGTATAGATTTCATTTTTCTTATGAAATAGACGAGTAATGGAAGAGAATACTTATTTCTTGCTTTTCTCTCTCATTCACAAATGACCATTACATGTATTTATATACAAAATAATATCAAACATAATTGAAGTATTAATTATATATTAAATATTAAATCGAATGATATTATACATTCAAACATTGTTGTTTTTAATGGAGCCATTGTGACTTTCATTCTGTTCATGTTGATTATCCACATCAAATGTTTCATAACTTTCAATTTCTAGGTCGATTCTTTAGCCAAATGGGTTGCTGTGGGCCGGCAACAAATATTTCTGGGCATTTTATGATAAACATTATTTGCACCCCTTACTTTACTAAGTACACCCCAATAATGTTGCAAAAACCCTACTCTCTCAACACCCCATTGACCCTATCATTCTCAACCCGAATTCTTATCCTCTCCTTCTTTTGTCACGAAATTGAAGACGAAACCCTATCATTCTAACCCAAATTCTTCTCTTCTCTCTTGCTTCGTCACCAATTTAAAGCCCCGACCAGGAAGACATTACTATTGGTACCATCTTACGTCACCAATCACGAGTCACCATTCGATAGTCATAAATGTCAACATCAATCATATTAGGCCTAGTTATACTATGACTTAATCAACCACCACATCACCAAAAAATTCGGCGACACCTCCCCGTATTTCGAAGAATGCCAACCTCGAGAAAATGCGCAGTAATATCACATATCATTTCTCAAACCTAGGTAGGGCCTCAGGCCATCTAACAACTTACATAATCATCACATATAATCCACATGCAAGGACATATAGTCAACGCAATCAACACAAAGGGTTACCCTACAAGTATATTCAAAGTCAAGACATGTAGTCCACAAACCCGGTTCGGTAGTTCCGATCACAAGGAGCACCCTCCCGACCGTCCAATTATCCATCGAATTGGTATACCAAATAACAAGTCTCAACCAAAGAAATCAAGTACAACAAGTACGGATAACATAACCAAAATACTCGAACCATCTAGGTCCTATCACTCTCCAGGTCTATCCATGTCACGCACGCTCCTTTTGATCCGCAACCCTGGTACCAGAACTAGACTCACCTATGATAAGGGAAAGAAAAAGAAAAGGTGAGCAGAGTGCCCAGTAGGGAATAATAGAGAATGAATAATTAATATCAATGCTAAAATATTAAGAAAATAGAGGTGCAACAATATGATATCTAACATCATGTACACCAAAAACACAAGTAAATAACAACACCTTACGAGATTTTTACTTAGCCCACCGGCATCCCTGTATTCAACGGGACCCTGAACAGCCCAACGACATCACTGTATGGTATTTCTAGCACATATGAAATCTTGACCCGGCCCACTGGCGTTCCCATACTCGTTGGAACCCTGAACGGCCCAACGACATTCCATATTTCACACCAACCATACCTAGGAGATGTACGAGTCTTTACCCAACATCTACCGTGCAAGTACAATGTCTGTCCAACATGGTTATGCAATAATGTATACATACAATCCTACATATATACTACTACATGATACATGTTCAAGAATAACTCATGTTCAATCTATTGAACATGTAGGGTAAGCAATATCACTCATTTCATACAATAAAATAATCACACAATAGGGTTGTTCTTCCTTAGGCACAATTAAGGCTAGAACGAAATAATAATGACCAATGAGAAAAAAAATAAACGCTCTCAATAGAAGGAATATAACCATTGAAAATGGAAAGGGTGAAATTTCCCTACCTTGTACTCCAAAAACTAGCTATGTAAAGCAAATACTCAACCTTGAATTCTCCGGCCTCAATCAACCTATTATTCGGTAAGCTCATTCTCCAAATCAATATACCAATAACTTTAATTTCACATATCTAACACAAAGCAACCCAATAAATCAAGAATTCCTTTCCTTTTCTTACCCAAGACTTTCCAAGTTCTTGAACCTCACCTACCCAAGCTTGCAACTCCAATAAACAATAGAATCTAGAAATACAATCATAAATAAGTCTAAGTCAACCTATTTAATCACTAATTTCAACATATTCAAAGATTATCCTCAAACCCACAACTCATAAAACCCTAAGATTAATCTTCACCAAATCTAGCCCCAAAATTCGAATACAAGGTTGTAGAGATCTTACCCAAGTGTAGATTCCTCCAATTGAACCTAAATAACAAGATTTTGATGTGTCAAAACCCAAATTTCCAGCAACTAAAGAAAGTAGAAATTTTTTTTGACTCAAATACCTTGATTTGGAGCTAAATAGGTGAACTAAAGGCTTGAATGAATGTTGGAAGAAAAGGGTGGCTGGCCGGCAACCAGAACTGGCCGGAGAAATGGCTGGTAGAAGGTGGCAGCTGTTGATTGGTGGAGAGTAGAAGAAAGTGAGAGTAAGAAAGAAGGAAAGGATAAATGAAGAAAAGAAGAGAGAGGGAGAGGGTTGTGTGATGGCCCCCTTTTTTTAAATGACTAATGTGTCCTCTAAATCTCTAGAATTATAGTTTTGCCCTTATGCTTGAATTAACTATTTCTTTTGAATTTATTTAATTTTATTTATTTAATTTTTTTAAAGTTTAGCCAATCTTTGATATTTCTGGGTCGAGGTATTACATCATTTCCCTCTTAAAGAAATTTCATCCCCAAAATTTGGAAACGCACCTAGACTTGCGAACAAATGCGGATACTTCTCCTTCATCTTCGACTCAAGATCCCAAGTCGCTTCTTCCATGTCGTAATACATCCACAAGACTTTAACCAAGGAGGTATCACACTTGACCTTGTGACCTTGTCCTTTCGATCCAAATTCCTCATCCATCGAAGGGTGTAGCTTCCATATTCCTCCACTTCCAATATGGTCCAATCTAAGACATGTGATGGATCCGGCTCATACTTTCGTAGCATAAAAACGTGAAACACATTGTGAACTTTAGCCAACTTTGATGGAAGTGCCAAACGAGAGGCTATCGGTCCAACTAGCTCAAGAATCTCAAAAGGACCTACAAACCACGGTGCCAATTTCCCTTGCTTGCTATACCTTTGAATTCCACGTCATGGACTAACCTTCAAGAATACCTTGTCACCAACCGCAAATTCCAATGGCCTCCTCCTCTTGTCTGCTTAGGACTTTCGCCTGCTTTGAGTCCTAAGCAACCTTTTTCTAATCTTCTCAATTCCATCTCTCGTCTCTTTCACCATTTTGGGTCCCGATACTACTTTCTCCCCAACCTCCGCCCAACACAAGGGCGACCTACAAGGCCTCCCATAAAGCGCTTCAAATAGTGCCATCCCAATGCTACTCTGATATAAGTTGTTGTACACAAATTCTGCCAAACGTAGATATTGCTCCCAATTACCACCAAAATCTACCACACAAGCACGTAACATATTCTCCAAAATCTGAATAGTCCTCTCGTTCTGCCTATCGTTCTGTGGGTGATACAGCATGGTGAAGTCTAGCATCGTCCCTAAGACCTCTTGTAAACTGCCCTAAAATCTACTGATGAATTACGGGTCTCGATCCGACACAATAGACAGTGGCACTCCGGGGAGTCACACTATCTCCTGCACGTACAAAGTACTCAATGACTCTAAGTTGTCCGTCTTGTTCACCGTTAGGAAATGAGCTGATTTGGTCAATCTATCGACTATCCCCTAGACTGTATCATTTTTGCTTAGACGTCATCGGCAACGCCGTCATAAAGTCCATAGTCATCATCTCCTATTTCCATTGTGCCACCGGTAAGGGTTGTAGCAATCCCACAGGCCTTTGGTGTTCCGTCTTCACTTGTTGACATGTCAAGCATCTTGCCATAAATCTAACTATATGGTGCGCTTCTTTCAAGATCTCCTCTTGTAGCTCTTTGTCATATGGTACTATCAATCTTCCCGCGAACCTCACACCTCCATCATCACCCTGAACCCATCCAGAGTCCTCCGTAAATGTATCAAAAATTGAATCCCTATTTTGTGTATCCATCACCTTTTGAATCAACATCGGTCTAGAAGTCATGCTACCCAAGTATACTTTTTCCTCTACACCCTGTAACCCCAAACCAAATTGATTTATTGTCTCTACAATTTCCCACTCATGTATAAACAAACTAGTAACTCTATGCTTCCTACCCAATGCATCCGCAACCACATTTGCTTTACCCAAGTGATATTGCAAATTAAAGTCATAGCCCTCTAAGTACTCCATCCACCTCCTTTGTAGCAAATTCAACTCTCTTTGGGTGAATAAATACTTAAGACTTTTGTGATCTGAAAAGACCTGAAATTTCTCTCTATAAAGGTAACACCTCCATTGCTTCAAAGCAAATACAATTGTAGCTAACTCCAAATCATAAACTGGATAGTTTTTCTAATGTGCTTTCAACAACCTAAAACCATACTCTACTACCCTATCTCTTTGCATCAACACACAACCTAAATCCCTTCCGGAAGCATTGCAATACACTTGGTATCCTACACTTCTCTCTAGAACCACTAACACCAGTGGAGATGTCAACCTACCCTTAAACTCAAAAGCTTTCTCACACTCATCTGACCACACAAACGGTGTACCTTTTCACGTGAGTTGCATCGTAGGTGTGGCAACACGCGAAAAGTCTTGAATAAATATCCTATAATACCTCACTAATCCCAAGAAACTCCAAATCTTCATAATATTCTTAGGCCTCTCCCAATTCAGCACTGATTCAACCTTAGAGTAATCTACTGCAATGCCCTCTTGCTTGATCACATGACCTAGGAATTTTATCTCCGTGGCCCAAAACTCACATTTGCTCAACTTAGCATTTAACTGATTATCCCTCAACGTTTGCAATACAAGTCTGAAGTGTTCCTCATGCTCCTCTACCCTCGGAGAATAAACCAAAATATCATCAATGAACACAACCATAAATCTATCCAAAAATGGACGAAGGACCCTCTGCATCAAATCCATGAACACTGCGGAGCATTTGTCAACCCAAATGGCATCACTAAAAACTCATAGTGTCCATATCGTGTCCTAAATGTCGTCTTCAAAATATCTTCATTTCTAATTCTCAACTGGTGATATCCGGAACGCAAGTCAATCTTAAAGAAATGCCTAGCACCTCTCAACTGGTCAAACAAATCATTTATCCATGGCAACGGATATTTGTTTTTCACCGTAACCTTGTTCAATTGTTGATGGTCTATACACATCCTCAACGAGCCATCTTTCTTCTTTACAAACAATACGGTGCTCTCCACGGGGACTCACTCGGTCTAATAAATCCCAAGTCTTGCAACTCTTCCAACTGAGTCATTAACTTTTTCAATTCTACCAGAGCCGTCCGATATGGTGGAATTGAAATTGGCTTAACATTCAAATGCAACTCAATGGCAAAGTCAATCTCCCTCTTCGGTGATAATCCTGGTAACTCCTCTGAAAATACATCCATATACTCCTCTACCACAAATATCGGAGTAGCTACATCACCTCTAGGCGTCAAAGTTGTCAAACTCATGACCTTACAATCCTGGTATGAAGGGTTGTCCATGAAGTGAGGACATGGAACCCTCTTCGATCCGTGTAACTGTATCTCCCCTCTTTCTAGTAAATTAAGAGTGACCTTCCTCTCCCAAAACCCCAACATCGGATGATGCTTCGTTAACCAATCCACTCTAGAGATCACATCGAAATCCTTGAAGTCCAAGACATACAGATCAGTCGTTAGGACTACACTCTCGAACCGACACACACAATCAAAGACTATACCCTCCAATGAGGTGAAATGCCCAAAAAGGGGTATCTATCGTAAACATTCGCCTCATTGGAGAGACTTCCAAACTCAATGCACATGCAAGAGACGCAGAAATGAATGATGTCGTAGCGCCTGAATCAAATAACATTTTTGCCTAACAATTTGAAATGAGAAAGATACCTCCAATGAAGTTAGGATGCTTAGGTGCCTCCTGGTGTCCTAATGCAAATGCTCGCCCATTAGTCAGGGCTGGCTGCTGCTTAGATCTACCTCGCCCCCTCCCTCCCGAAGAAACAGTAGAAGGAAGAACCAGAGTAGGAACTGGAGGTGGTAAACCTAGTGCCTGTGATTGCTCTGGGGTTCTGCCACCCTGTGGGCACTCGTTCTTCCTGTGACCAATCATACCAGACCCATAACACGTAATTCCCTTGATAGTGCACTGGTTCTTCTTATGGCCCTCCTGACCACACTTGAAACACATAATCTTGCCATCCAGTGGCCCCGAACCCTTGCCTCGGTCAACTCTTTTACCCCTCAGGACCTGGAACTCAGTCCTCTGTTTCTTCTAGCTACCTCCTCCATTGCCACTAGCTGTTGAAGTTGTATGACCCTTCTGCACATCCCAGTACTGGCTGGAGTTGCGTTCACCTCGCTCTAACTCTAGTGTCATATCCATTGTCTCATCATAAGTCCGCACCCTAGAAGCAATCACTATCCTATAGATGCTCGAAAGTAGACCGTCTCGATATTTCTTAGCCTTGCTCTCATCATTTGAAGCATACTTTTTCTCATCCTTGTATAGCTCCTCGTACTTCTTAGTGTACTGTGACACTGTCATCTCAGGTGTCTACACCAAGTCAAGATACTACTTGGCCTTATTGCCTGAAAGGACCGTGGCACGAAACGCTGCTTGAATAGTAGTTTAAAGGACACCCAAGTCAAATCATTCTTCCTTTGATCTAAGGAATCCTACCACTCAAAAATTGTCACCCTCAGGTAATAGGAGATCAGCATCACTCGCCTATTGTCTGGTATAGCCAAGGTATCTAATCGCCTGCTCATCTGGCATAACCACTCTCCAGCC
The DNA here is from genome assembly GCF_013401445.1 of Tripterygium wilfordii. Classification (NCBI taxonomy): domain Eukaryota; kingdom Viridiplantae; phylum Streptophyta; class Magnoliopsida; order Celastrales; family Celastraceae; genus Tripterygium; species Tripterygium wilfordii. The sequence goes on from NC_052248.1 coordinate 9,348,692, forward strand.
TCATATCCCTCCCCCTCTCCAAAAAATTCTGGGGGATTGGTCTTCTGCAGCTGCTTCTTCTCGTATAACTCTCGTTCTGGTCTCGGCATAGCTCTATCCTCAATATTAGCTCCTGAAATTTGCTCCTCACTGCGGCCCCCAGGTGCCCAGCCATCTGTGTCTGTACCGCCTGAGCAAGCGACCTCACTATCTCCACAATGTCTCTCATTGATGCTGGTGGCTCCTCACTAGTAGGAAGGACCACATAGCTCCGATACCAAAATGTAAAATCCCGACCTGGAAGGCGTTATATTTGTGCCATCTTACGTCACCAATCACGAGTCACCATTCAATAGTCATAAATGTCAACATCATTCATATCAAGCCTAGTTATACTACTACTTAATCAATCACCACGTCACCGAAAAATCTAGCAGCACCTTCTCGTATTTCGAAGAATGCCAACCTAGAGAAAATGCGCAGCAATATCACATATCATTTCTCAAACCTAGGAAGGGCCTTAGGCCATCTAACAACTCATATAATCATCACATATAATCCACATGCAAGGACATATAACCCTGCAAGTATATTCAAAGTCAGGACATGTAGTCCACAAACCCGGTTCGATAATTTCGATCACACGGAGCACCCTCTCGATCGTCCAATTATCCATCGAATTGGTGTACCAAATAACAGGTCTCAACCAAAGAAATCAAGTACAACAAGTACGGATAACATTACCAACATATTTGAACCATCTAGGTCCTATCACTCTCCAGGTCTATCCATGTCACACACGCTCCTCCTGATCCGTAACCCTGGTACCGAAACTAGACTCACCTATGGGGAGGGAAAGAAAAAGAAAAGGTGAGCAGAAGACCGAGTAGGGAATAATAGAGAATGAATAATCAATATCAAGGCTGAAATATTAAAGAAAATGCAGGTGCAACAATATGGTATCTAACATCATATACACCAAAAACACAAGTAAATAACAACACCTTACGGGATCCTAACTTGACCCACCGGCATCCCTGTACTCAACGGGACCCTGAACAACTCAACGACATTACCGTATGGTACTTCTAGCAGATATGGAATCCTGACCCAGCCCACCGACGTTCCAGTACTCGTCGTAGCCCCGAACGGCCCAACGACATTCCACATTTCACACCAACGATACCTAGGAGATGTACAAGTCCTTACCCAACATCTACTGTGCGACTACAATGCATGTCCAACATGGTTATGCAATAATATATAGATACAATCTTACATATAAACTACTATATGATGCATGTTCAAGAATAACTTATGTTCAATAAAGGATTGAACATGTGGGGTAAGCAATATCACTGATTTCATACAACAAAATAATCACACAGTAGGGTTGTTCTCCCTTAGGCACAATTAAGACAAGAACGAAATAACAATGGCCAATGAGAAAAAAAAATAAACGCTCTTAATAGAAGGAATATAGGCATTGGAAATGGAAATGGTGAAATTTCCCTGCCTTGTACTCCAAAAACTAGGTATGTAAAGCTAATACTCAACCTTGAATTTTGCAGCCTCAATCAACCTATTATTCGGTAAGCCCATTCTCCAAATCAATATACCAATAACTTTAATTTCACATATCTAACACAAAGCAACCCAATAAATCAAGAATTTCTTATCTTTTCTTACCCAAGACTTTCCGAGTTCTTGAACCTCACCTACCCAGGATTACAACTCCAATCAATAATAGAATCTAGAAATATAATCATAAATAAGTCTAAGTCAACCTATTTAATCACTAATTTCATCATATTCAAAGATTATCCTCAAACTCACAACTCATAAAACTCTAAGATTAATCTTCACCAAATCTAGCCCCAAAATTCAAATACAAGATTGTAGAGATCTTACCCAAGTGTAGATTCCTCCAATTGAATCTAAATAACACGATTTTGATGTGTCAAAACCCAAATTTCCAACAACTAAAGAAAGTAGGAAAAAATTTGACTCAAATATCTTGATTTGGAGCTATATAGGTGAACTAAAGGCTTGAATGAATATTGGCCGGAAAGGATGGCTAGCCAGCAACCAAAATTGGCAGAAGAAATGTTTGGTAAGAGGTGTCAGCTGCTGATTGGTGGAGAGTAGAAAAAAGTGAGAGTAAGAAAGAAGGAAAGAAGAAACGAAGAAAAGAAAGAGAGAGGGAGGGGGCTATGCGATTCCCCTTTTTTTTTAAAAAAATGACTAATGTTTCCTCTAAATCTCTAGAATTACAGTTTTGCCCTTATGCTTGAATTAACCATTTTTTTAAATTTATTTTATTTTTTAAGTTTAGCCAATCTTTGATATTTCTGAGTCGGGGTATTACAACCAAGCTGAAGACGGAGACCCACCCTAACCTTCGACGGTTACAACAACCACCTCTCCCCTCCTTCTCCCCTAACCAGAGACTCACTCATCATCAATTTCCAAAGAATCAGCAACCAACTCTGATTTCAACAGGTCTTCTTATTGGAGTGGCCGAGTGAGGTAGGTATTTATTGGGTTAAATGTATCATCTAAACATGGGTTCTCTCTTAAGATCCTTTTTGGAGTGGAAAGGTGGGATGATTTTTTTTTTTTAAACATTCTGGTTTTAAGGGTATCATTGGGTGTAGATGTGTGGTCCTATGTTTTGCTTGGGTGTGGGTATCTGGGTTGTGAAAATGGTTACTGGGATATGGGTGTGGCATACATGGTCATGAGGTAGTGAGTTAGACTTGGTTGGCGTATATGAGCACTACATCATCGGGCTTCCATCTTCACATGTGGGTTCATGATTGTGTGGTTAAAGCATTGGAGAATTTAGGCCAATTTAATACAAATCTGAGTTGCAGACAAGGTGTTTGATGAAATGCTTCAGAAACTCATTTTCTGTTATGCATTGGGGTATACAGTGTGATTTTTCAGAAAACACAAAAAATAGGTGTATTCAATATTGTTATATTTTTAAGGGAAAATTAGTGATAAGTCCCCCCACTAAAAGTTTTGTTCCAATAAGGACAATCCAATAAGTTTTGTTCCATAAGGTCCATTAAGTTTAAAAAATATTCCATAAAGGATAAACAGTTAAAAATATTTATTTATTAGCAGAAATACCCTCATCTTCTCATCTTCCCCATTTGACACCCAAATTGAATCTTCCTTTTTCGGCGACTATTTCGACTAGCCAATAGGCAGGGATGGTGCGTCTAGGTATGGGTTACACTCCCGTGATGGGGGCGACAAAGTCTCCGGTGGTCGGATTGGCAGCGAATGATGGCTAGGGATTGGTCGTGGTGCTCTGGCGCTTCGTTTTGGTGTGTCGGCGACCTTGATCGGTGACCGGACGACGGTGGTCCATCATTCCCAAGAATATGGTAATTTGTTATCTGTTTCGACCTGCACCTGTTGATATGTTATCTGTTTCTAATATATAATATTTGTTTCTAGTAGATATCTTATTTTTATAGTGGAGAAGGAAAATTATGTGCATAAGATGTGAGAAGTTAGGAAACCACGATAGAAATACATGTAATGCTGCCATCTTATTTTTTGTGATTTTTTTTAGATTTTATGATTGTATTCATGAACATATTATGATATATAATGAAATTCTGGATTGTTGAATATATATGTTATCTGTAAATTTTTTGGCATGTGAAACTGATTTGGTTTAATTTTGTTATGTTTTTTAGACATATTTCATTTGAAAATTTATGACAGATGAAACAGATAATATTTTGGAGAAACAGATAAAATTTTAACAAATCCAAAATTGATTATATATAAACAGATCCATCATAACCAGAATCAAAAGAAAAAAATACAAAAAATGAAGAAAGATTATGCGCCTTATCATATGTAATTGTAGCATATGCAAAAAACAGATATAATATTAGCAGCTCTAAAACAGATAAAATTGATGACAATCAAATGACAGCTTTTTCATTTTCGTTCTCTATTTCTCTCTCTATTTCAAGAGCTCTGCTTTGCAGATCTGTCTTTGTCCCAAGCGAAGGAAGAAGAAGAAACCTCAATTTTAATTGCAAGAAAGAAGAAGAATAAACGCCAATCTATGTCACAAGCAAAGGAAAAAAGAGAGAAGAAACAATGAATGAAGAAGAGAGGCGGCACTGATCAAGGAAGAAGAAAGTAGAAGAAAGAATAAGAGTATTTGTTGCAGAAAAGAAAAAAGCAAAAGGAAAAAGAAGAAGAATAAGAAAGGAAAATGTATGCATATGTAGGGGCAATTAAACTTTTTTCCGATTTGTCCTTATTAGAATACAAATGTTTTATTTTATCTTTCTATTTAATTTCCCTTATTTTTAACTAAATCTAGATGTATTCAATAAAAAATGGAATGTAAATAATGTTTATCTTATCATAAATTAGAAACAAACTAGTCAATGACGTGGCGAGTTTCTGAACTTTCAACACTTTCAAGTTTCAATGACGAGCGTGTTACTTGAGGCCTCCCTCCCTCTTAAATCTTGTGCTCCATCTCTCCCTCGAGAGTGTCATGGCCTCATGTGTGTTCCAAAATTACCTGAGCACACACCGCCCTCTCTCCGCCTCTCCCGCCCCAAATTTCTCCGGCGGAAGAAAGCAAAGAACAGTCTTTGCCCGGAACTCTAATGCTGAAAGACCCTCTTCCAATGGCTCTGTCTCTCTCGAGGAAAAGACTTCCTTTCCAGGTCTTCGTCTTTCCCCAAATTGATAATACATGTGTTTCTTTTTTTAAAAAAAATTCTTTCTGTGTGTTGGGAATTTAATGGGTTTTAAGTTGGTGAATTATTGATTGTGAAGGGAAGCCAGAGGCAGATATTGTTGTCATTGGTAGTGGCATTGGTGGACTTTGTTGTGCAGGCCTTCTTGCTAGATACGAACAAGATGTTATTGTGTTAGAAAGTCATGACGTGCCGGGTGGTGCTGCTCATTCTTTTGATATCAAAGGCTACAAGTTTGATTCTGGGCCTTCATTGTTTTCTGGGTTTAACTCCAGAGGTGCTCAGGCAAATCCTCTTGCACAGGTTGTTTCTTTCTCCACATTTTCTCTTTGGCCTTTCCTCTCCATGTGTTTGTGAGTTTCTACTCCACATGCTTCCTGGGTTCTTGATTTTGTTTGGTGAGAAACTGAAGAAGAAAGTGTAGCAGATAGAAGAAGAGGATAATTTTTACCAATAGCACAATTTTATTCCGAAATTTTGCACTTTATCCATTTTTATTTACTCTAAGGTTTTGTGTTTTCCATAACATAGAACTTTACATGAATTGCATCTTACTGTGTATGTATCTGTTGCAATTTGATTTAAATCACTATACAATTTTATAAGTTTGATTAAGTATGGGTGTCTTTTGCTTATGGACAAAACAAATTATCTGAATCTTTTATCCGGAAGGATACTTACTTGAGTTTTAGTGCACCTTAAGACATCAATTTGAGTCCCTCATACGACTGTATTCATTATGATTGTCAGGTTCTGGATGCTTTAGGTGAATCAATTCCCTCTGCGAGTTATGACTCCTGGATGGTCTACATACCTGAAGGTGAATTCTTGTCGCGCATTGGACCCACAGAATTTTACAAGGTGGATTTCCATTTATAATTTGTTAAGATTGTAGCCATTTGAGATGCTAATATTGCAGCAATTACTTAAGATTTCACAAGATATCATCCCCACAATCTAAATTAAAAACATATGAATTAAGCACATATAGATTTCAGTTGAAGAAAAGAAAAATCTGAATATTGTGTTCTTGCATATTTGGAAAACCAAACCCAACCCACATGAGTTCTTCAACACCTCAAACAAAGTTAACCATGGTATTACAGTATAAAAAGTTTCTGCAATCGCAAATGACTAAATCTATAAAGTCCTTCTGTGTCTTGGATGGATAAGGCTGCATTTCTCATAGTGACAAAAGTAATGATGAATATCCATCTTTTATCTTGAGGAAAAATTATTTTAAGTTGTTTGTGGTGGGAAATATTTGTTTGATGTGAAACAATCTTCATACAAGTCAATAGATAGTCAGGCAAGATAATTATCCGTGTCACTAGTCTTTCACATAAGAAATTTTGCTTGTTATATATAGCATATCTCCTGCACCAACCATTTCAGAATGCTTTAATAAGGCAATGTGAATTTCTCGTACTTGAATGTTGAATGTTGTTTTGGGTTTTTCAAAAATTGGAAGCTATTTGAGCTGGTGTGTATAAACAGTAATTGTGGGTGTGTTGGTGGGAGTCTCCTCCTGGTATATGTCCTGTAGTGGGTAAATTATGTGCAGATGAATTTTCTGGTGTGGTTAGTGCCGAGATCTTCCAATGGGAGTGCTTCCTGCCACTCTCCGCTAATATGATCATCTTTGGGCTTCATGGGAGGGTAAATATTGTATGGGTTGGTGAACATTGTCTGCTGTAGAGTGTTTCTATTTAGCTGTGGTTAAGTTCTTAGGTGTGGTTACTGCTGAGTTCATCCATTAGAGGTGTGCTAATATGGGCATTCATGGGGTTATTATGGGAGGGTATCTCATTTGCTGGGAACCATGTATAAAAGGGCATTACTTTGTTTTGTTCTTTTGCAAATGCTGAGGTTAACCTTGGGTGAACAAAGAAATTGGCTAGGGAACGTTGGAGACATTTCCAGAGGCTGATGGTAGTTCAGTGAGGGAGCCTCCAACTGGAAGTTTAGATCACATACAAACTCTTAATCATCTCCCTGCAAGCTTCATTCGAACTCTGCGGATTTGTGGCTAAGGCGTGATTGAACTTCAACCTAATCAGGATAACTATTCATCTTCATCATCCTCATGTTGCAGGCCATCATTCCAACTTGTGTGTTTGCTGGCAGTGAATTCATCCTATCTCTGATGGCAGCAAAGTCTGCCTCTCTTTTTAATTTAATTGTTGTGTAGTGCTCTCTGTAATTGTCTTTTGTTTTGCCTCTTGTCTTGATCTTCTTTTTTAGTTTATGTTGGCTGGGCTCTGATTTCATGTGGTTGTTTTAAGGCTATCTACTGAGATGCCCTATTGTACTCTCTCCTTTGGTTTTATATATATTTGTGGCTTACCAAAAATATATATATCTATATATATATATATATATCAGGAATTCTCCTATGTGGACCAAAAGTGTGGACCAAGTTTGTGGACCAAAATCCAATGGTGGTAATCAATCACAACATAAGTGGGGGCCACACATTTATTATGGGACCCATCACATCTATGGTTGAAAAACAAGTCCACAAACTTGGTCCACACTTTTGGTCCACATAGGAGAATTTCTGTATATATATATATATATATATATATCTATATATATATATCAGAGCAGATTTTTTTAAGAAGCTAAATTAGACTTACAAACTTTATAAAAAAATTAATAAGAAAATTAATAAGAAAATTGGTTTTTTTTGCCATTAGCTAGTATTGTGATTTGTCTACTTATTTGGCCTCTATTGTTTATTTGTGCTCATTTTCCCTACGAAGCAACTTTGTTTTTATGATTGAGCTCTTTGAGTGGTAACAGTGCTCCTTTATACTGAACGAGTTTTTACATGATCATTGATCGGAAATTTGATTCTTCTTCAGGATCTTGAAAAGTATGCCAGTCCTAATGCTGTACAAGAGTGGAAAAAACTTCTTGTAAGTACTGTCAAGTTTCCTATCTTATAATCTTTATTTTCTCCATTTATATTAGAAAAGTCATGGTACTGTTTTTCCCTTTAATACTGGAAATTAAGTTGTAATCTTTCTTTTGTACCTTGCTAGGGATGCATACAATCTCTTTGGATTTCGATGCTAATATTTCAAAAGTTTATATGAAAAGAGAAAACCAAAGGCCAATTTTTACACAATCACCAAATCCTATAATTAAAAAAAGATAGAGCTTCATTAATGACCTTATGGCATGAAATTTCCAAATATCATGATGAACGAATTTCAGAGGAGTGAACAATTTTTTTTCCAGTTTTTAAAATTTCTCGTGTGCAAAATGCATTTCTGCTGTAGGATGCGGTCCTTCCATTGTCTGCAGCTGCAATGGCTCTGCCTCCTCTATCAGTTCGGAGTGATCTGGGTGTTCTTTCCACTGCTATAACTAGATATGGTCCCTCCTTGGTAAAATCTTTTATCCAAATGGGACCGCAGGGAGTTTTTGGTGCTTCAAAGCTTTCTAGACCCTTCTCAGAAATCATCGACTCATTGGAGCTGAAAGACCCTTTTATAAGGAACTGGGTGGATCTCCTTGCTTTCCTGCTTGCAGGGGTGAAAACTAATGGTATACTTACAGCAGAGATGGTAAGTAATCTATTTTGTGTTCTAGAACTGTTCTATGGTACTTTTTAATTACTATTTTTTGTCGTAGAACTCTTCTTTGAGTTGTCAACTCATTTGCGTAAAGAGAGAAATATATTGCCATAATAAATATTTAGTATGATGATTTTTTCAGAAATTCTTTCTTTTCACAAATAGTCTATAGATAAGTTCTATTAATTTTTATATACCACATCTTCTATCGTCTTTCTTTTGAATTTTTGCATCAAATCAGAAATTTCATACCTAATCTATGCTCTGTTCTCTTTGTAGATCTGCTTTTACGAATTGCATTGTCTTTTCCTTTGAAAATTTTGCATCTAGATGCATCCCAAGTTCATTTGTAAAACTTTCTATTTAATTTTACTTTCAGGTTTACATGTTTGCAGAATGGTACAAGCCAGGATGCTCCCTTGAGTACCCTCTCCACGGAAGTGGTGCTATTGTTGATGCGCTTGTTCGAGGAATTCAGAAGTATAATGGACGAATCTCTCTAAGGAGTCATGTGGAAGAGATAGTTGTTGAAAAGGATAGAGCTGTTGGAGTCAAGCTAAGTAGTGGTCAAGTGAGTGGATTCTCATTGTTGTGGTAATAGAGAATCCATACTATCAAATTTGCATGAAATGAAGGAAGAATTATGTATGCTGCAGTTTGTTCGTGCAAAAAAGGCTGTTATCAGCAATGCGTCTATGTGGGACACTCTAAAGCTGTTGCCTAAGGAAGTTGTTCCTAAGTCATACATGGACCGGGTTAGCACAACACCGCAATGTGAATCTTTCATGCATCTTCATTTGGGTTTTGATGCAGAGGTGGGTAATTTTATTATGTGATATCATTGTTTTCTGTTCCAAAGTTATAAATAGAACCATCTAAATCCATAAGGGATCTTCTAGAATTATTTTATCTACTTACATGAAATTAACTTGGCAAAGGATTGCCTTGTTTTAGCCATTGCTTTTTTTTCTGGGGCATTTCTGTTCGAGCCCTCTCGTTTCTCGTAGTTTCTGGATGTTCTTTAAGTTTCAGTCCTCCACATACCATCTGAACATGAATGTTGATTCTTAATGTTAATTCAAATGAATAGTCAGGTATACAATTCAGCTCCTGGATACAATGATTGATTCTTGTGTAATGTAGGAGCATGAATTATACATATATATTGTCCAAGTTAGAAGTCAGGAACCCTTTAGGAAACAAACAAACCAAAGTATCAATAAATGGGGTATCTGGTAAGTGGTAACCCTTATCCAATATTTGTTATTCAACTTTGATGGGATTGAAATGGTGCTGCTGCTGTCAATATGGTACATTAAATTACTGCATTCATTCTTTTACTTGTTAAAAGAAAACTATGTATCACCAGTATTTCTTGTAGATAATTCCTATATGTAAGTCTCAACCATGAACTTTTTTACTGGTCAGGGCATCAGCAAGGATTTGGGAATTCATCATATAGTCGTGAACGATTGGCATAGAGGAGTTGATGCTGATCAAAATGTTGTCTTGATATCTGTCCCTAGTGTACTTAGTCCAGATCTGGCACCATCGGGAAAGCACCTGTTACATGCTTACACACCAGGGACCGAACCATTTGAATTGTGGGAAGGGCTTGATCGTAGAAGCAACAAATACAAAAATCTCAAAGCTGAACGATCAGAGGTGCGTATGTGCATTCTGGTAGGACTTTATTTGATAGTTTTTATGTGACTCCAGTAAATTACACTTGAGTATGGTTGAGCTTTTGATTATACATTAGTTTCTGTACATTGGTAAAGGGATCATTTTCTAACTGAGATTTACTTTTAAGCCTGAAACAGCTTCAAATCCTAGGAGAAGTGATCCGAGGTTCAACATTTTGTCCAAATCCACTCCACACCATTTAATCACATTAGATAAACCTTAAAAGTTTCAGTTATCTGATAGCTGGATTAATATATCGGAACATGAGAACAACGACGCATGAGCTACTTTTATTGTTCCCAGCAACTTAGTTTAGTTTTATCCATGACTCAATGATTAGCCTACTTTTTGCTTATTATATTGCTTTGGCAAAGCCAGGTTATGTGGAGAGCTGTGGAGCGCGCACTTGGTCCAGGCTTCAGTCGTGAGAAGTGCGAAGTTAAGTTGGTAGGGACTCCATTGACACATGAAAGATATCTTCGTAGGAACAGAGGAACCTATGGTCCGGCAATACAAGCAGGCCAAGCTTCCTTTCCCGGACATTCAACTCCCGTGCCGCAGCTCTATTGTTGTGGAGATTCTACTTTTCCAGGCATTGGCGTTCCTGCAGTTGCCGCTAGTGGTGCCATTGTTGCAAACTCATTAGTCTCTGTCTCTCAACACTCCCAACTTCTTGATGCGATTGGAATTTGAACTCATGGGTGTTTCAGTTCTTTCCTTCGCAATTTTCTTTATTTGTTTCATCAGTTAGCTCTATCCTTATAATCTTTTTTTTTTTTTTTCCTGAAACTCCAACTGCATATAAAAATAGGCTTATGATGATTGTAAACATGCTCTATTTTCTGTTATTAGTTAGCTGTATCTTTACAATTTTATATTTTTTTTCCAGAAATCCCAAGTGCGCATAAAATGGAATTATGATGAATGTAAACATTCTCTGTTCTCGTTAGTATAAACTTTATATATATATATGGTGTTTCTTACGCTGTTTCTTTATTGGACCACTCACAATAGAAACTATTTAAAACTATTTAAAATTATTCTAAATTCTAAACTCTAAATTTTACAGTAAAAGTATATTTTTAACATATTTACAGTTTCAAAAATGACATAGCCCAACTACTTGGTAACCCAAGTCAGGTCAAGTTTACATGTCATGTTCATTTCTGATAGGAATAGTATGCTGAAGGCTATAATTTTATATAATATTCAAACTTGATTTATTTATTTGAATAAAATATATTTAGCATTTAAAATCAGAAAAGACATATTGACATCAGTGTCTTTTATTCTATATGGTATATGAATTGGTGTGTAGAGTCTAAGCTTGCACATGGAAGATCAATTCATAAGTTCCTATCGAATATAAGTAAGCGATCACAGCTAAGACGGAATTGGACAAACCGTCGGCTTGGCTGTGGTATAGTATTTCAGTATATACCTATCTTGGTTACGGAGAGCGGCAAAGCTTGAACTTATTATACCAGTACACTTGGAGTGTATTGATCAGGACTACGTGTGAGTCAATTTTCCTAGTCTGACTATATGGAAAATTGTACACTCACATAGACGTTATAGAATTGTTCATATTCTTAATTTATTAAAGATTATTAGTACATGTGCATTTAATGTACGAGACTTTGATTTACTAAAGGATGAGGTCTTTTTGTACAGGCCAACAAACACCAAGTGAGTTGGGTCACCGCATTAAATGTACGATGGAAAATAATCTGTTAATAAAATTCATGTCCAATTATGGATTGATGATACCCTCTTGAGAATGCTTATAGGATTTGAGATTGTGTCAAAACCCTGCAGGTGGATTTTAATTAATCCGACACATTCAAATAAGTTAAGCGGTAAGATCAAGGAAATATTTAAAGATGTCAATTAAATATTATATGTCAGTGGCATATTTAATTGACGGGTATCTGTAACTTAACGTGAGGAATTTATGAACAAGTATAACGAAAGGCTCATATTTAATTTTAGATAAAACGGGGAGTGCAATTATAATATTTTAGTGGAATATATTATAATTTATGAATTATAATTATGTCCATGGGTTTGGGTTGATAATTAAATTCATAGGAAGCCCATGTTTTATTTTTCCTAGTTGGTCCCCACTGTAACCCAGAAGCCCAATACTAGAAGATATAAGAAAATCAAAATGGACCGGAATTAGGAGAGGGAGAGGCTTAGGGGCCGGCCCACCTAGGGAGAAAACCCTAGGTGTAGCCGAACCCTATAAATACACACATAGTGTGTGTTTTGTTAACACAAGTTTTGAGACACCAGTTGGTCTCTCTACTCTCTAATCGTTTCCACTAGTTTTGGTTTGTGTTCTTCAGGTTCTTGGAGAAAAGAGACCACCCTCTCAATCCAAGTTTGGGAATTGGTGCATACGGTGGAAGATCTGTAGGTTTGAGCTTAGTATCAAACTCACTGACTCCATCCTTCGTTCTTGATTATTAGAGATCAGATCAGAGAGATCTCAAGGTATATAATCTTCTTGCAATTAATTGATATATGGTTTGTGCTATGGTGATTAGTATTTGATAAGAAATTTTTGAAACTTGTCTAGCTATCATTTATGTCTATGAGGTCATTATACACTTCCGCGAGTTGCATGTTTCCAACAATTGGTATCAGAGGCCAGTCATAGATACGTAATTGATGTTAAACAAAATCAAAAATTTATCAAATTTAATTTGTTAGCATAATCTATGTTTTTCGGTGTTATTGCTAACTTGTTTTTGCAGGCTGAAATTCTGGCTATCATGGTCTAGTATTTTTTTTTAATTATGATTTTAGAATTGTTCACTCCGAATAAAGGAGTATGAATTTTTGTAAATTGAATTTTTAGATTGTGAACTCCGGTTTGAAGGAGGCTAGGATTTTTTTTAAAAAAACAGATGAAGAAACGAAGAGACGAAGGACACCGACAGTCTTGCTACCTCTGCCTGCTACTGCTGCCAGCGCAAGCAGCAAGTGTTGGCAGCAATTGCTTTAGCGCATCCGACAGTCGGCGGTCACCGTCGGAAGCTGCCGGACAGATGTGGGCGGCAGAGGGCAGATCGGGCAACCGGCGCGGGGCAGTTCGGACAGCAGTATTTCGAGCAGTTTCCAAACAGGGATTCCTAATCAAGTTGAGATTCGGGCTTGATTGAAGACCATGATAGCTAGGACTCTTGATTGATTTGGTTTCCTATTTTAACTATGTCTCTTATTTTAATTGCATGTATGATTGTAATTAAATGGCATGCTGGATTAGGATTCCTATTTATTTATGGATGTTATCTAAACATGGAAAATAAAATACTAATCACCCAAAAAAATAAAATATTAAGTGGGAGAAGGGTTACACATCACCCTACGTTTCCATCATTGGTTCAAAGAAAAATGTGTAATAATAAAATTCGGAAAGTTGAGATATTAAATGTGACTACAGTATTATTTTGGGAAAATCCATTTTTAACTTAAGATTCTTTTCGGAACTAAAGTGTGTAATTCCGACTCATGCATTTAAGTACTCTAATTTAAGATTAACAATGTAATGTCTAGAAAGTTCTGTCAAGGATTGAGGTTACTTAATTGCGCGCCGTTTTTTGGAAAGCCCCCTCTTCCTGGGAACGACCTGGTTGCTAGATTTGTTAATCGTTAAATTGAAAATCTATGGTGGTTTCACTTCATGGAGAAAATCCATAACGAATCTCGGTTTTGGGCAGTGATATCAAAATGCGTAAATTCCGGTCAATGCATTTTTTAAGATATCTCAATTCCAGGAGTTTTGGAATTACGGAAATATTTTTTTAAGTTTGGATTATTGGTAAGAAAATATAATAGAGATGTAATTGAAAATATGTGTTGGCTTAGACCTTCCTCCCTATCGAAATTTTCGATTACAGATATCTCAGATTATTAGTTTTCTTGATAGTCATAATGAGTAGTCATTTATTATAAAATTATTTCCCCATCGGAATAAATTTTATGAAGATGGTGAGATTATGATCAAGTGATGGTTATACACTTAACTATAAATTATGGAAATATTTCCCATCGAAATCAATACCATTATTTATAGGACCAAAGCAAGTTAACTAATTAAATTTACATTTGACACGGCGTGTTGTCTAGACAACAAAAATTAATGTGAACTAAATTGCATGGAATTTATTCTCCCACCGAGATAGGAAATTTCATGCTAAAGTGTTTTGATTGTTAACGAATTATATGATTGATTATGGGTGCAATCTTAGATAATTCGAATCATGTATGTCTTAAATTAATTTCTGAATATGTCATTTTTCAATTTTTCAAAATGTCTTCATTCAACCCATTATCTGTTATACTGAAAGACCATAAGTTGGATGGAACAAACTATGTCAACCGGAAAAGAAATTTGGATATTGTGCTCACCTCTAAAGAGTACAAATTTGTGTTGACTGAAGTATGCCTTGAATTGCCTGAGGAGGGTGCCACTGATGAGCAAATCAGTGCTCACAAGAAGTGGAAGAAGGCTTATGAAATGGCTAGATGCTACATGTTAGCATCAATGCCAGACGTGTTGCAAACACAACACCAGAATATGACAAGTGCCTATGACATCATTTATAGCCTAAAGGAAATGTTTGGTGATCAAGGCAGAGCCGCAAGGCTGACTGCCATGAAAACACTCCTAAACACCCAGATGAAGGAAGGAGCCAATGTAAGTGAGCACACTCTTAAGATGATGAGTCTTTTGAATGAGCTCGAAGTACTTGGTGCTGATATTGATGGTGAAAGCCAGATCGATATTGTACTTCAATCTCTTCCTGATAGCTATGAGAATTTTTGGCTGAACTATAACATGAACAAAAGGCTTTATACCTTACCTGAACTTCTCAATGAGCTTAAAGGAGTAGAAAAACTTCAACCTAAGCAAGCTAAGGTCAATCTGAATGAGAAAGGATCTTCTACTATACTGAAAGGTAAGAAGAAGAAAAAGACTCAAAAGAAGAATAAGTCAGTCAACTCCAAGGGTATTCAAGGTGGAGTGAAAAAAAAAAAAGGTGGAGTGAAAAAGTCGAAAGGCAAGTGTTTTCACTGTGGCCAGAAGGGACATTGGAAACGCAATGCCAAACATGGCTAAGCAAGAATACTCAAGGTAACTTTCTTTTATTTGTTGTCGAAACACAATTAGCGGTTGTGTCTACTGGATCTTGGTGTGTAGACACTGGAGCCACTAATCATGTTTGCAATTCGTTGCAGGGGTTCCAGAAACCAGACGACCAAATAAAGAAGAGAGTTACGTGCTTTTGGGAGATGCAACAAGACTAAGAGTAGAAGCAGTAGGCATTTTTTCATTTGAGTTTTAGTAGTGATAGGACTTTAATTTTGAACGATTGTCTTTATGTACCAGCTATGAGATGAAATTTACTTTCAGTTCCATCTTTAACTTTGAATGGATATTGTTTTGAGTTTGATAACTCTATTGTTATCAGGTACAATAAACTTTTATCTGTTATGGTACTTTGGTAGATAATCTTTACATTATAAGTCCAAATTCTGCTATATGTAATGAATTGAATAACTCAACAATTTTGCCATCTAAGAGAAAGGAACCTTCGAAACCAAATCAAACTTATCTTTGGCATCTACGCTTAGGTCATATAAATCTAAACAGGAATACTAGACTGGTACGAGATGGACCTTTGAGTTCATTAGAAGTTGAGGAACCTCCAGTCTGTGAATCATGTTTGGAAGGTAAGATGACTAAGAGGCCATTTTCGGCCAAGGGGTATAGAGCCAAAGAATGTTTGGAGTTGGTACATTCTGATGTGTGTGGTCCAATGACTATCCAAGCAAGATGAGGTTATGAGTACTTCGTCACTTTCATAGACGATTACTCAAGGTATGGATACATTTTTCTAATGCACCGTAAGTCTGAAACTTTTGAGATGTTCAAAAGTTATAAGGCAGTTACGGAGAAGCGTTTATGAAAGAGTATCAAAACACTACGATGTGATCGTGGTGGCAAATACCTCTCGGGAGAGTTTATGGAATACTTAAATGCAGAGGGGATTTCATCCCAGCTGACTGCGCCAGGCACACCACAACAAAATGGTGTGGCAGAAAGGAAGAATAGGACTCTTATGGAAATGGTAAGATCGATGATGAGTTTTTCTGAGTTGCCTAAATTCTTCTGGGGCTATACCCTAGAAACAGCTGCCTACATTCTGAACTTAGTTCCTTCTAAGTCAGTACCAACTACTCCTACTGAATTATGGACAGGGCGAAAGCCCAGCTTGGCCCATATACGGATATGGGGTAGTCCGACCTATGTGCTGGTAAGGAACACTGGGAAGTTGGAATCAAGAACAGAAGTATGTTTTTTCACTGGATACCCTCGAGGTACCAAAGGTGGTTTGTTTTATAGTCTTAAGGATCAGAAGGTCATTGTCAGCACCAATGCCCGATTCTTAGAAGAAGACTATATGATGAATCACAAACCCAAAAGTAAGATTGTTCTTGAAGAATTAAGAGGGAAACACAAGGAAACCAAACAACTCAAGAAACACCAGTTGAGGATAACGATCCAGTACCACATAACAGTGGGAGGATTGTGGAATCCCAAATTGATTCTATTCAGAGGGATGATCAGGGCATGCTGGGGAATCAACCAGATCAGCGTGAAGATCCTGATACAAATCGAACAGAATCATCACACCAAAATACTCCAAACGAACAAATAGAGCCTCGTCGTAGTGGGAGGGTAACTAGATTACCTAGTCGGTATGCTCTATTGGGTGAAGTGTATGAAATGATCCCAACTGAACAAGATACTGATCCCAGTAACTACAAAGAAGCTCTCCAAGATAAAGATGCAATATCTTGAAAGAAAGCTATGAAATCTGAGATGGAGTCCATGTACTCAAATCAATTCTGGGAACTTGTAGAATCACCGAATGGTGTAAAACCCATTGGTTGCAAGTGGATCTACAAGAGAAATAAGGGGGTGGATGGGAAGGTTGAAACCTTCAAAGCTAGGCTTGTTGCGCAAGGGTACACTCAGAAAGAAGGGATCGATTATGAGGAAACCTTTTCGCCGGTAGCAATGCTTAAATCTATCAGGATACTTTTATCCATTGCAGCATATTATGATTATGAAATATGGCAAATGGATGTCAAGATAGCTTTCCTAAATGGAAGTCTTGACGAAAGCATCTATATGGTGCAACCAGATGGATTTGTAGCGAGAAACCAAGAGCACCTGTTGTGCAAGCTTAAGAGATCCATTTATGGACTCAAGCAGGCATCTAGGTTTTGGAATATAAGATTCGACCAGGCCAAAAAATCCTATGGATTTGAGCAATGTCCTGATGAACCTTGTATCTATAGAAGGAGCAATGGAAGTGTGGTGGTATTCTTAGTATTTTATGTAGATGATATATTACTCATCGGAAATGATGTAGGTATATTATCTACTCTTAAAGTCTGGTTGAGTAGTCAATTCGAAATGAAAGATTTGGGAGAAGCCGGCCACATTCTTGGGATTAAACTACTGAGAAATCGGAAACAAAGAATGTTGGGCCTATCTCAGGGAGTCTACATTGACACCATCCTGGCAAGATTCGACATGAAAGATTCCAAGAAATGATTTCTTCCTTACAGATATGGAGTTACTTTATCTTGAGATCATTGTCCTAAGGATGCTTATGAGATAAAGAAAATGAGTCAAGTACCATATGCTTCGGCAGTGGGAAGCCTCATGTATGTCATGATATGTGCTAGACCGGACATATGTTATATGGTTGGTCTAGTTAGCAGATATCAGTCTAATCCAGGTATGGAACATTGGATTGTTGTAAAGCACATACTCAAGTACCTAAGGAGAACGAGAGATTATGTGCTGGTTTACAAGTCTGATGAGCTTATACCCACTGGGTATACAGATTCAGATTTTCAGTCAGACAAAGATTCCAGGAAATCAACTTCAGGGTATGTTTTCACATTGGGAGGTGGAGCCATTAGTTGGAGAAGTGTCAAGCAATCTTGTATTGCTGACTCCACTATGGAAGCTGAATATGTAGCAGCCTCTGAGGCAACTAAACAATCAGTGTGGCTCCGAAACTTTCTTATAGACTTGAATGTGGTGCCTACAACTCTGTCGCCTATTACACTTTATTGTGATAATAGCGGAGCAGTTTCAAATTCAAAGGAACTAAGAGCTCATTCAAAAGGAAAACATTGAACGCAAGTATCACTTGATACGAGAGATCGAACGGAGAAGTGACGTCGTCATGGCCTTGAGCAGAAGTGAGAGATTGATAGGAATAGTATGCTAAAGGCCATTATTTTATGTAATATTCAAACTCGATTTATTTATTTGAATAAAATATATTTAGCATTTAAAATGAGAAAAGACATATTGACATCAGTGTCTTTTATTCTATATGGTATATGAATTGGTGTGTAGAGTCTAAGCTTGCACATGGAAGATCAATTCATAAGTTCCTATCGAATATAAGTAAGCGATCATAGCTAAGATGGAATTGGACAAACTGTCGGTTTGGTTGTGGTATAGTATTTCAGTATACCTATCTTGGTTACGGAGAGCGGCAAAGCTTGAACTTACTATACCAGTACACTTGGAGTGTATTGATCAGGACTACGTGTGAGTCAATTTTTCCACTCTAACTATATGGAAAATTGTACACTCACACAGACGTTATAGAATTGTTCATATTCTTAATTTATTAAAGATTATTAGTACATGTGCATTTAATGTACGGGACTTTGATTTACTACAGGGTGAGGTCTTTTTGTACAGGCCAACAAACACCAAGTCAGATGGGTCACCGTATTAAATGTACGATGGAAAATAATCTGTTAATAAAATTCACGTCCAATTATGGATTGATGATACCCTCTTGAGAATGCTTATAGGATTTGAGATTGTGTCAAAACCCTGCAGGTGGATTTTAATTAATCCGACACATTCAAATAAGTTAAGCGGGAAGATCAAGGAAATATTTAAAGATGTCAATTAAATACTATATGTCAGTGGCATATTTAATTGACGGATATCTATAACTTAATGTGAGGAATTTATGAACAAGTATAACGAAATGCTCATATTTAATTTTAGATAAAACGGGGAGTGCAATTATAATATTTTAGTGGAATATATTATAATTTATGAATTATAATTATGTCCATGGGTTTGGGCTAATAATTAAATTCATAGGAAGCCCATGTTTTATTTTTCCTAGTTGGTCCCCACTGTAGCCCAGAAGCCCAATACTAGAAGATACAGGAAAACCAAAATGGATCGGAATTAGGAGAGGGAGAGGCTTAGGGGCCGGCCCACCTAGGGAGAAAACCTAGGTGTGGCCGAACCCTATAAATACACACATAGTGTGTGTTTTGTTAACACAAGTTTTGAGACACCAGTTGGCCTCTATACTCTCTAATCGTTTCCACTAGTTTTGTTTGTGTTGTTCAGGTTCTTGGAAAAAAGATACCACCCTCTCAATCCAAGTTTGGGAATTGGTGCATACGGTGGAAGATCCGTAGGTTTGAGCTTAGTATCAAACTCGCTGACTCCATCCTTCGTTCCTGATTATTAGAGATCAAATCAGAGAGATCTCAAGGTATATAATATTCTTGCAATTAATTGATATATGGTTTGTGCTATGGTGATTAGTATTTGATAAGAAATCTTTGAAACTTGTCTAACTATCGTTTATGTCTATGAGGTCCTTATACGCTTCCGCGAGTTGCATGTTTCCAACAATTTCATCATCCAAAGAGGATAATTTTTAAAATTCAAACTTTGAAAGCCTCTCACTTATGTTTATAGTTTACTCACTTCCCTCTCACAATCTCTCTCTCTCTCTCTCTCGCTCCTTCTCTCTCTTTCTCCTTCATTGTCAGAATCCAAGGTCCATTGTATGACCACTGATCAGGGCCGCCAACCCACTGAAATGAAGCACAAGAGCACCATGACTCATCCCCGATATTCATTTGTAGCCAACATCCATCTATTTTGCTGGAATCTCGCCTTCAAGTTGGGTCAAACGAAACTTTTGGAACTCGATCCGACCATCATAGGCCACCCCTCCACTAATCACCACCGCCACTGTTGAACTTGCCTTAATGAGATCTACATGTTTCAGCCTTTGGACGGATGGAATAGTCGTCGGAAAGTGAAAATCCATTTGTTATTGGAAACTAAGATCACAAACAAAGGTTATTGAAAACTAGTTGACTATTCATATCTATTTGCATGAACAATATTTAAATATATAATACTATTGTAGGTTTGATACTCCATTTGTTATAATTTCATTTTACTAGATATGCATGGAAGTTATCTGAAATAACTCAATTTATTGTTTCAAATCAGTGAATACCTAAACCCATTATTTCAAATCAATAGAATACCTAAATTCATAGTTTCAAATCAAAGGAAAACCGAAATCTATTGTTTCAAATAAATGGAATATCCAAATCTATTATTTTAAATCAGTGGACTACCTAAATCCATTGTTCAAATCAAAGGAAAACTGAAATCTATTATTTCAAATGAGTGGAATACCTAAATCCATTTATTTCAAATCAGTCAAATATCCAAATCCATTGTTTCAAATATATGGAATTAGATTTTTCATAGTTTTAAATAAGTTGCTTTAGTTATTCCATTGATTGAAGACAATGGATTTAATTATTCGGTTGATTTAAAACAATGGAAGAGCTAAATCCATTGATTTAAACAATGGAATAGTTAAATTCGTTGTTTAAAATCAATGGAATAAATAAATTCATTTATTAAAATCAATGAATTAGCCAAAACCTATTTTTCAATTCGAAAGAATAGCCAAATATATTGTTTTAATTCAATGAATACCCAAATCCATTATTTTGCAGTGAGGCAATTCCAAATCCAACAATTCCCTAGGCATAGAAGTTTTAATTCAATGAATACCCAAATCCATTATTTTGTAGTGAGGCAATTCCAAATCCAACAATTCCCTAGGCATAGAAGATGGTGGTAGGAAAGTATGTAATCAGATATCTCTTTTTAAGTTTGTGACAGATAAAAAATATTAAACATAAATTACATACGTATTAGAACAAAACAAGCAACAAGATCAAATAGGCAATTTATTTCATTGTCTATCATCACTCGAGAAAGCTCATAGAGCTGAAACAAGCACAAACATTAGGTTGACAATGATCTATGAAGGAAACACCTGCTAACTAGAAATACCCGATTAATGGAATGACAAGCCAAATCAATGGAATAATTATTTCGGCCATCCAAGGACTAAAACTTGTAAAGCTCAACAAGGCAAGTTCAATGGTGTTGGTCGTTCGCGGAGGGGTGATTGGATTGGGCTCCAAAAGTTTTTTTTAACCGTGGCTTCAAACTGAGATTCCAATGAAGTAGACAGTTGTTGGCAGCAAATGATGACTAGGGGTGAGTCATGGCGCTTCGACTATTCAGTTCAGTGGGTCGGCGGCCCTGATTGTTGGCCACACGATTAACCTTGATTCTGACAATGAGGGGAAGAGAGAGAGAGAGAACATGAGTGTGAGGAAGAGGGGAGAGAGAGTGGGTATTTGTTTGGAATTTTCACTGATAAATACAAATAGTAAAGAAAGGCAAACAACAAAAAACATTAAGACAATCAGAATGTACTGAAGAGGATGAGGAAATGAAAGTTTATCCCTTCAATACAAGTCAAATCTTGTAGGGATTGAAATTTTTGTTAAAAGCTTGAGTTTCACAAGCAAACATAAGGAAATGCTAAAAAAACATCATTTTGGAATATGTTCAAGTAGTGTATAGGAAAGGAACCTATTGTGAAGATCAAAAAGAGTAAAAGACTGATGACATTATATGTTGAAAGGAAGCAAGTTTGACTATCAAATAATGATACCACACTTATTTTTGGTGTGTCATCAGGGAAACATTTGATGAATTTGGCAAGAGAACCAAAGCTAGCAGACTTAGAATTTGTCAAAAATACATTCAAAGATGTCAAGACACTGAAATCAACAAACAAAAAAGCTGCATTACAAGCAGCAGCGACAGGCCAAACAAAGGATTATGCAGCTGATGTAGCTAGGCTGCTAACTTTGAACATTTGTCTGACTTTGTTTTTCTCTACAAGCGACAATGCCTTTACACGGGTTTTCATTCCATATGTTGTCAACATGGCGGAAATGAGAAGATATAATTGGTCAAGAGCCATAGCCAATATATAACTTCATAGAATCAATCAAGAAATGCATAATAAATCTAGTCAAGGTGACAAGTTTTGCTATAGTGATGACGGTAAGATTATATCCAATAATATATTAATTTTATTAACATATCTTATTGACTATAACATAACTAATCCTACCTTTCTCTTGTAGTACTGGTTTTGTGAACACACCACTGTGTTCGCCCGAGTGGTTGATGCATACCTTCTCAAGTTTTTAAAGTAAGATCTAAAGAAGTGGTCAAAAAAGGACTTCTACACCACATACATATCAACACTTAAATCATGCCCGATAAAACATTTGAACACATTGAAGATCATTTTTTGCTCTTAATATGTTATTCCATATAAATTCATTCATTTTTTATTTAATCCACTTATTTAAATCAATGGATTTTAGATATTCCATTGATTTTTAATCAATGAAATTGGTTTTTTCACTGATTTTAATCAATGTATTAAGTTATTTCATTGTTTTAAACTTGTAAAATTGGTTATTTCATTGATTTTAAATCAATATAATTGATTATTATATTGATTTAGAACAATGAATTAAGTTATTCCTTTGATTAATATCATTGGAATTGGTTACTCCCCTGATTTTAAGTTAATGGAATATATTATTTAAATGATTTAAGTATGTCATTATATTGTTTATTACCTTGTTTACAAGTTATTGATGTTGAATTGCTTGAAACTGAAGAAGAAAACAAAATTAATGCAACAAGAAATTGAGACAATTGAAAATGACAAAGATAAGCCCACATAAAGCATATCATCAATTCCAAGTGTTAGTGGTGGATCCACTTCAAATTTGAAGCATTTTGGGATTGGAAAAAAGTGATGAAGGCAAAGAAAATGAGGTAGAGGATGATGAAGACAATGAATATGTAGACAGAGAAGATGAAGTCAATAGACGAATGCAGAGAAACTGAACCTTAGCAATATATACGCATTAGAAAAAAAGTATTCATACATACTTACAATATATATGTATTAGATAAAAACGTCTACCATAAACCTTGAATTTCAACAACCAAATGAACAAATCATAAATCATAAACCTAATCAATTCGATTTACCTGTTTCAAAACCAAAGCAAAGAAACATGTAATACACAATAAGAGCAAGTCCAATGCAATACCTTATTTTTGGGTACATGTTTCGATATTTTAAGTTAAAAAATTATTTTAGATTACTAGTTTTCTAATACCCTTCTAACCACATACCCCTTTTTAACATCACATCAATTATTTTACTATATTTCAACATAACTACTTTAACTACCTTCAACTTTAACTTATTATTAACAAATGCAACTTGTTTCAATATAATGTCATAATTATACATTGGTTTAAAGTAATAATTTTTTTTGTTATAAATGAATAAATTTTATATTGTTTCCAAATTATTTACTAAAAAAATAATAATTAAAATACTTATTATTTAAGTTACCACTCATTCCATGTACCACACATTTTAACTACCACTCAAACATTATTCATCACCACATATTTCAACTACCATTCAAACATTTGTTTACCACCATTCATTTTAGCTACCACCATTCAAAGTGTTCACCACCATACAATTAAGCTACCATTTAAAAATTGATTCACCACCACATAATCCTCCTACCACTCAAACATGTCAACCACCACTCATTTAACCTACCGCTCATGTTCAACTGCCCTATAAATAACCTCATTTGCTATATCACCTCTACTCACTTTCACTTGTTGATCTCCTCATTTTTCCTTTGTTTTTCTTACAAACTTTCACTTTCCATATGGCTCACGGTAATCATTTGGTTAATATGTTACTCGAGGAAGATGATACCATCAATGATGAACATCTATGATAACTACATGGTGGAGAATAATTATATTGAACAAATATGACAACTGATTGTATTGTATTGGACTACTTAATTACTTGTACGTGTGTGTCTTATTGTATTAGTAATTTAAATTTACATATGTTGTATCTAAATATTAATTTAAGGTGTTTCTTTCAACTAGTTCAATGCACTGTTCAAATGTAACAAAAATGGCAACTAGCCAATATAACTAAAACAGAGTCATTACGTAGTTCATCATACAAAACAGACCTCTAATCATGGCTCAAGCAAAACTTTGTCTAGCTAATATCTCAGCCTTGTGACGCTCATAATAGGTCTCTAAACCTTGAGTCATGCTAGCAGTGTCAATAGCAAAGCTTGATTTTAAAACCTGGCTTTCAACGTAATACAGTAATAACAAAATGAAAATGATGAAATTGCCATAAGAAACTAGAAGAAAATCATCGAGTCAAGCTCTCAAATTACCGTATTCAAAAAGAAAGCCCAATGAGAAAGCCAACACAGGTACCCAATCAAAGTTCAGGGCTACCCACAAAACCAAACCAACTATATACGATAATCCCATTAGAACAAATGCCAAAACCCAAACATCAATCCCAACAAAACAACAAGAATCAGAATAAGCAAATCACAAACGTAAAGATATCATATAAGATTAGGTTGTTTTCTCCAAGAATCAAGAAAACTCAAATATAGGTTTCAAGCATGAAGGTTTTGAGAGGCAACCCTAGGTTTTGGTTTCCAATTAAAACAACAAAGATATAGGTTAGAAGAAGAAGCAAACAAAATATACCTGTGAGAGAGATCATCGGAGCATGGAAGCGATCGACTCGCGCGCTTGTATTCTCTTCTCTGTGTAGGTGTACGCGCGAAGACGTTCACGAGGAGAGAGAGTCTCAATTTTTTTGTTATTTGTCAGAGTTTAGGGGATATTTCTTCTACCTTACTGTTGGGATATCAAAACAAAAAAAAAATAATAGGGATAAACATTGGATACCGGTTGGAAAGAGATAAGGTGAAAAAGCATCCCTAAAGATATTTTTTACCAATTATGAGAGA
Source organism: Tripterygium wilfordii (assembly GCF_013401445.1). Classification (NCBI taxonomy): domain Eukaryota; kingdom Viridiplantae; phylum Streptophyta; class Magnoliopsida; order Celastrales; family Celastraceae; genus Tripterygium; species Tripterygium wilfordii. Next base: position 9,373,863 of record NC_052248.1, read on the forward strand.
CGCATTGGACTTGCTCTAACATGTTTGTTAGCCGCCTAATGGTAGCAATGTATGTAACATCGTTGTTGGACAACCTCCTTTCGATTATCAGTGGCAACGACTACCGAAGTCGATTAAGAGGTTGAGAGAAGAAACGAGTTGTTACGACGTCTTCGACTTTGTATGTCGCGAACCTCTACCCTAAATGGTACTAGTGTGATTTTGGATTTTAAAATTTTTTTGGTTTGACCATGTCACATAGGTACCGGTAGTAGTAGTCATACATAAGTTTGGGGTCCATAAGTGTTATAATGACATGACAAGCCATGTAAGCAACTGACTAAGTAAATTCAAAAATCAAAAATCAAAAATTAAACCCTTAAAATCACTCATATCTCTCTTGGAATTCTAATTTTCTCTCTCTCCTCTGTCTCTCCCTTTTCCCCCTCATGTGACTTCTCTATCCTCTCTCATGGCCAAAGATAGATCCTCGTTGTTTGACCACCAATCTAACTACCGTTGCTGTCAAAAGAAGCATCCGGCCCCCATGAGCAAAGCCCAGCCATCACTTATAGTCAACAGTCGTTGATTTTGACAAAAACCCACCATGAAGTCAAAAATAACCACCAGACAAAAAGCATCGATCTAGCTGATTCCGGAGTCGGTTTGGCAACCTGACACCACCAATGGACTCCTTTAGGTGAGGAGCACCTAGCCCAGCCCTTCATCTACCGAAACGGCCATCGACAAATGGAGACCCGCATCGAAGGTATGTTCCAGTGCGTTATTACATTGATCGAAATTAATTACACTGCGAAGAAAAATTGTAATTATCACATATTTACTGTTGTTGTCCAGGGGTTCAAATGTAAGACCAATGTAATTAGGTTTTGTTGGGAAAGACTGGTGTAACACCGTCGTTTACAAAAATGTAATTTATATTTTTGTAGGCCTTGCACTATTGCGTAATGAATCTTGACAATCTATAATTTTACACAAAGTAGGGGCTAAATACTCTATCAGTTTGATAGTGTAATGGAGTTTAGAAGCTTTTTTTGGTTGAAAGCATACACTGTTAGTTCGAAAGTGTAATACAATGGAAGTTTGCACAATATAATTGATTTGTTTGTGGGCCTTGCAATATTGCATAGTATATTTTCAATAGTGTAAATTTTGCACAATACAGTTGCTAAATACACTTACAGTATGAAAGTGTAATTAGTTATGCAAGGCCTTTTCACTTGAACATGTAGGTCAATACATTGGAAAGTTTGCACAATGCATATTGTATTTGGCATCATATAAATTATGCATAATGTACTTGTTCAATACACTGAAATTTTGATATGTAATTGTTTTTCAAATGCATTTTCTGCATTTCGATACCCTTTCATTTTGCACAACCTAATTTGTTTGTTTGAATGCTGCCGTGCACTAGTGCGTAATGTAATTGAACATTCTTTTTTAGGATGGCCAAAAATAAAGACACAAAGAAGCGAATGCTCAAAGACGTTGTCAATTTTGTTAACTTTTATTATTCAAGAAACTATTAAGGCATTTTGAATGTGTTCGTTTGTTATGTATGATGATTAAACAGGTATAAAATATTATGCATTTATCAGGTGAACATGGAATGAATATCTTTTGAAACAGGGTTTTTCTCGTAACAGAATGCTTATTACACTTTCGGTGATTAAAGTGCGATATACCATTGTAACCAAATACATTGTAAAAACTATAAGTGTAGTAAACTACTCGAATCAAATACATTGCGATATGCGCATTATAGTAAAGTATTGCTTTTTAAAATATCAAAATAGAACACATGAGAAGCGCGCGCGTGCGCGCGCACACACACACATATAAGTAGAAGACAAGTTGACCTAGTTATATTTAAAAATTAATAGCAAAATGAACAAGGTTTCGATGAGTCAACTTCAAAAATCATAATTTGTTCTTGCACCTCTTAAATAAGGTAATCACATTGTTACATTGTCTAATTGCACAATGCAATTACATTATACCATTGAGATACCATCTTATAATGGCAATTTAGTGCATTTAGCAATGTCAATTATGCTATGACATACAATAATAAATTGTCATTACAAAATGTGAATGAAGAATAATAGTTTTCACATACACTTACTAATTACATTGTCTTAACAATAGTGTAATTATAATTTGCATAATATTGCCATCGCCTTTTCCACACAAAGAACACATCACACCAGCCAACATCTTCACCTTCATCTACGGTGCCACCTTGGCCAGCACCTCCGCTCTTATGCATATTCAAAGTCATAGAACATAATTACACCGTGAGTAAACTGTCCTAAATGGACATAGTGTCTTATTACGCTATCCCGAATGAACACAGTGTCTTATTATGCTATCGCGAATGGAGACATTCAGTCCCTAAAGCCATCGGATTCCGACTATATTTTTGACTAGACAAACGGTGGGTTAGATACTCCTTATTGAGATTAGTCCATTGACGGTGTTAGTTTCCTCCAAAGGTTGTCGGATTGTTCAGATTAGACTCGCAATGGCCACATACTTCCAAGCATGATTCTGGCAACTACGGTGGATGAAACTCAGTAGGGTTTGCTGGGTTTTGTTCGTCATCTCTTTGTGGTTCTTTTGGGACCAACGCATCATAAACGGTGGCCGGACGACAAACATGCCAAGTGATAATGGTAAGTTTGAGTTAGACAAGAGAGATGAGGAGAGAACCTTTCCCTGCAACAAAAGTTTGAGAGAAGAAAAAAAAAATACAATCCAAAAAATAAAACCAAATTTATAACGACCTAAGAGAGAGAAGTGAGAATTCATGTGAGAGAAGCGGGAATCAAGTCTTGACTTTTAGGATTTTGTGAGATTAAATTTAGGTGGCATGCTTAGTTGAAATGCCACCTAGATTATGAATATTATGGAGTTGAACTTTTGTGGACCTATAACGTTTTTCCATAAGCACCATTTAAATTTGAGATGATCCGGGTTACAAAAAATTTGGGCTATTTAATATTTTCTAGATGAGGATGCTCTCACAACGATAGCCGCAAAGTAATTTCCACATGAACAAAAAGTCCAACTCGTGACCTACAACGTTACATACTTGATGGTTATCACGAGTGGTGCCACCACTTTTTTTTCTTTTTTTTGGCACAAAGTATTGGTGGCCTCTACTCCGTAGGGGTAATAAGTAATGCGGACAATTATTATGGTCCCTCACACCGAACCTGGCTGTGGGGCATTACTTAAACCTCAGTGGTTATGGTGTCATGTCGCATCATCAAGACCCCCTTCGACAACCAGGCACCAAGATTCCCACTTTCACCCCACAAGAACCTAATAAAAATGACAGAAACATAGTAAGATTCTTAAAAACAAAGGAGAAAATGCCCAGACCCAGAAATATCCATCCAATCTTCAAACTCTACCTTGTACTCATTCTGGTTCTTACCCATTTCTCATTTGGCACTTGGGCTTCAGTTTTTGAATACAGTGAAATTGATGCCTTGGTGAAAAGGGGCTGTACCCAGAAGATTGGAGAGTACCACGAAGAGGCAGAGATGGAATCGGAGATCAGCAGGAGAGTCTTGGTGATACAGAAGAAGTATATAAGCTATGAGACACTAAAGAGGGACATGGTTCCTTGTGCAAAACCAGGAGCTTCATATTATGCTTGTCATGCAGGAGAGGCAAATTCGTATGGCAGGGGCTGTGAGATCATTACAAGGTGTGCCAGAGTCTGAAAGATGTTCTCTTTGGAGTGGTAATGTCTGTGTCCTATGTAGGCTTTTTGTATATTTAAGACCTATATATGCTTTACTTTTTCTGTATTCTTAGCTTGATTTTTAGGGAGATCTAAGGGTTTCCAATTGAGGGTATTTAGATGCATTTAGGGTTTCAAAATGATTGCTTTTCTGTGTCAATTTAAGGGTATACTGATTAAAAAATGCCGTGCTATGAGTTACAACCATTTGTTCTGATGTCTATTTGGAAAACCCCTTTTTCTTTTCTTGGTCAATTGACAACTTCTGATATGAATATCTAAGGTTAGCCAATATTTAGGGTTCTTGCCCAAAATTGGAAGAGTCTTCTCTTCTAAGCCAGACAAGAGTAGTAGAAAAGAGAGGGATTACATGGCTGGACAAAGAGGAATTTGCTTTATAATTAGGCGATCTTTCATCTTTTGCAAGGCTGGTCTAGATATTCCATACTCCACCTTATGTTGTCCTGTCCCGCTCCACACGACATTCCGGTGTAAAGAGATGATGCTCTTGATTACAACCACTGAGATTGGATAGCCTGCGATGATATTACTGGGTTTACTTTATCTATTAGGTGTTGATTCATTTGTGCCTTGTGTTCTATTGTTTTATAGATCTGTGACTGTACTTTCACTTTCCATTTCGCAGTTGACCCAATTCTAGGGTGAGTCTATAGGAATTAACTTTCTATTGAAAGTAGGATCCAGCATTAGCCCAATTCTAGGTGAGGGTATGAGAATTAACTTTCTATTGAAAGTGCGATCCGTCATTAGCCCAATTCCAGAGCTAAATTTTTTAAATAGTGCTTCAAAGAGCAGTCACTAGCCTTCAGGATAATTTCTTGCTAAAACTCCGGAGGAAAAAGGCTAAAATTTTGTAGGAAGCGCATTGTCATCTTGGCATATTATCAGATATTTCCTGTTTAATTTGGTTTGGTTCTTAGTGATATATCTTGGATCTTCCTATACTGAATTCATGCTTTTGCAATGTTCAATATTAAGTAGTATGTGATATATCGAAGATGTAGGCGATTGAACAAAATCTGTTCGTCTTTTGTTAACTTTTAAAATCAATGCGAAGAAATGTGCAATTAAATGCTTATTATCATGACATCAACACTTGATTTTTTTTGTAACATCCATGAATTATACTTATCAATCTGATATTATCCTTCTGTTTCCAATCAAGTACTGTTTGTATTTGGCTCCACTTCCTCTGTATTTGCAAGTCACTTTTCCATTGTTGATACTATCCTTCTGTTTCCAATCAATTACTGTTTGTATTTGGCTCCACTTCCTCTGTATTTGCAAGTCACTTTTCCATGGTTGATAGTCTAAAGATCTCGAAAATTGATTCTTGTAAAGTTTATTGTTATCAACCTACAAGTCAGTTTCTCTTCTTAGAACCAGATACTGAATCTCTAGCCCAAATTCCCTTACTTTCATCTATGATGTACATCAAAGCCCAACAATTAGTTCTATAATCTATAGTATATTTTTGGATTTTCTTAGTTTATCTGGTTTTTGTTTCTTTAATCTAGACTATTTGTTTATTAGTATAGCTCCAATGTTGCTAAGAACAAGACCATAGTCATCCATCTCAAGTTTGTTAGCCATGTGACTTGAAGATCTCATCCATCATGCAAAGCACAGAATCATTTCAAAGGTTAGGTGTTGATGCAATAATCTTGGCTAGGACTATTGCTGATCTTACGTATACCTTAGACTTAGAGACTAGATTAACAGTGTTATTCAGAGCCTATATTGGGGCTCCAATTGATAGTTGTTTGTTTTGGCATTCTTGTGAAAGACCTGTTGCCTACCGATTGATAGGAAACACGCACATTGCTTGTGGTCTATACCAAAACTTGGACTAAGAGTCTAATGAAAAAGTTCATTCGAGAAAATAATGGTGCAGCCATGGTGTAGGAATCACTTGTATGAATTTTCTGGCTGGCTACTTCATTGATGAACTCATCTCTTTTCATTTCCCGAGTGATTTATTTTCTACTTTTTGCATCCACTAATTATCAGCAACTTAGAAGTGATAGCAACTGCCCTGCCAATTACCATATGTTCTTCATTTCCTTTAATTGGTGGGGGTTCTACCACAATGTTTTGGTGAAAACTCACCCTTATAAATTTACTTAGAGGTCCTTAAAATCTGTCCAACATAATCACTTTTATCTCCTTTCAAAACCTTTCTTGATGGGACTTGTATACAGCTCTCGACTCTCTACCCTGACTGAAGCTACTAATAGAAAGATTTTGAAATTTAAAAACCATCCAACATGTCAAATGACATGGCATCGCCACATCAACACCAGCTATAGTTGGGCTACTTTGGGTCACCAGATTTTGGGCCCTATATCATTTTTCGCATGAGATTTGATACTTTATTCCATCGCTTTTTGTGTAAGTCAGCAAAAGCCCACATGCTTTACATGGGATTTGATGTTTTGTCATGTCTTATCTTTGTTTAAATAAAAATATCATTATTCTTTTTATTTAAATAAAAAAAATTAATGAAGTAAATTTATTACATCACATTAATGTAGGTTGGCGGATACATTTAATGTATGCTACAAGTTGTTCTCTGTACGGAGTGACCCATTCTGAATCATTCATGTATCTAAACCATTGAATCATAATAGGAGGCATTGGATAACCATCTGTCAATGTCAACTAAACGAAGTGATTACCATTCACAAATCCTATTATGATAGTAATAAATTCACATTGAAATGGAGGTATAGAACATAGAGGGAAAAATGTCAAGTATTGTTCATAACTAAGAACGTGTAACACCCACATTGTTCTTAGAAGCAATCAAGTGACTCATATCTGACATTGACATCAAATTCTCAAGTGGTGTTGATTAGTTTGTTTCAAAAAATGTCACTGAGCTGTGGATAGACCATGCACGCTCATAACCACCAAATAGGTCAACATACTCGCCCCAAAATGTTATGAGCTCGCCAATAAAGTCTTGTCGAACATTGTCCTATGCATTATTGTCGAATCCTAATAACCCAACAATAGCCCTAAATACACAATTTTCATATGCTTTTACATCTGTCAAGGACAAAATATAGTGTTGTATTACAACAACTTGTGACTTTTCCCAAATCCATCAATTTCGAACCTTCTTATAACAATAACAAATCCAAGAGTACATGCAGTATTTTGAACCCATCCAGATAATGACTCACGCGAATTGAAAACCTGATGATAAAATTGATTGTGTTAGAAATGTATAAAATATAAACTTATATGAAATTCGTATATTATACGAATATACCATTTCAATGACAAATTCATCTGTGACATCGATATTCTTTTCTTCTTCGTTTTCTTCTTCCACAGCAACCCCTTTCTCCTGTTGTATTTCATTCCTAATAAAATCATCCTGCAAATAATAAAAATTATGCTACTATTTTACTTAAAAAATTAAAAATAACTACTAAACCAATGATTTACCTTACTGGAACCGGATAATCTTAAATCTTTGGTCCAAATTCTAAGATGATCCATACTTAATAATGTAAGCACACTTAACGTGAGAGGAAATCTCTTGAGAGGAACGAACCTCTTGACGTGAAGAAGACAACAGTGCTCAATGGAACACAACAAAATGAAACAACCGGAACACAAGAGAATGAGTGATAAAGCAGTTTTTAAAGGTAACCGGAGCACTATAGTAGTACAGTGCATAGAGAGATAGAGAAAAACAAAAGACAAAGAACATTGTCTTTACTTTTTTTCCACGGAATACAAAGAGAGATAAAAACAAAAGAGATAAAAAAAACAAAAAAAGAAAAAACAATATATAATGCTATAGACCCCCAAAACTTGACCCCCAAAAGTCCCCCAAATCTATGTGGCATTAAAATAACTATTGATTAAAAACACACATATGGGGCCCACTTCACATTCAACACTCCACATTAAATGGGGGTCTTTTGGGGGTCTCAAGCATTATTCTACACAAAAAACCAATGAAGAAAACATCATATCCCATGTAAACAGTTTGACCCAGTTCAATTTGGGAATCCATTTTTCAAACATTTCTAGTTAGGTATTCAAATTTCAAATTTGTTCCATTTTACTCATTTGGGCAGTAAACTAACTGAGATGACATTAAAAAATCAAATAATTAATTTTTTTATATTATGAATGATGTGAAATTTTGTAAAAAAATTAGAAATTAGAAATTAAAATAGGGAAAAATTAGTCAAATTGACATTTTGGGACTTATATATTCTAAAAAGGACAAAACGGGAAAATCATTACAAAAAAGTACATTAGTGTCAAGTTGACAAAAATATCCTTAGGATCCATTTTACTGTCACGCGCGTGCTATGATTCTTCTTTCTCATTTTTTCTCTCTTCTTCTTCTTCCTTCCTTCACACCGACCACCGGAAATTGGTCTTTCAACCATCCTTTTCGACGAACGAACTACCGAAATGAAGCTCTTGGTCAGCCCAATCAAAGCACAGTCATTACCGGTCATCGATTATCACTTGATTTGCTGGAAAAGCTTCTTGAAATCACGGTCACCTTTGGAAAAGAGCTAGATCTGGCCAATACGGCCAACTCCGATGACCATCAACTCCACAAATCTAGGCTCATCACTTTTGAGGTTTTATTGCTTTTTCCAACTATTTTTTTTCTATCAGAAATCGGATATGAATTTTTCAGATATCATATCTGTTTCGTATATGATATTATATCTATTTTGTATCTGTCAATATTATATATTTTTTTATCTTTAAATATTCTTCTGAAATCGAAATCTGAATCTGCAGATATTGTTGTCATCAAAAAGTGGCCCAAGGTGGTGATGATTTGTAGGTGTATCAAGGCTTATAGTTTCCTACACTAATTTGAATGAAATGCATCGAATGTAAATAAGACTTTTATCTAGACAATTGAACGAACTATCTTGGGACCTCAATAGTTCTAGGTTCCCCAACTCCATTGGAGTGCGCTTTATTGAGATTGAAACGAAAAAGAATAGATAGATACCAAGAACAATTTACACAATGATGGTTGGCATTGAAACTTGACAATGAATAAATACAAGACAAATTGGAATGAACAACATAATATTTGTTCGAAATTGATAAGGATTTGAAAAATAATTGGGATGCTAGAATGCTAGGAAGCTTGAAAGTGCCTTTGGGCATGAGTAGTTTGTTTGATTTGTTGAGTGTGTGTGTGTTTTCTCGGTCTATCTGCCAGCTTTTATACTTTCTATCTTGCATGACATTCTCCCTTCATAAACCATGATCTTACTGCAGTTATTCCCTCATTTGTGCCATTTTCTATCAGTTGGAAGTTAATACCACCTTCTCACAACAACTTCCCTCACTTCTCTCATAAGCTACCACCTGGACCACATTTTTGTAACTACCACAACCTCTTCCACTTTACACGGGACACTCTTAACAAACCTTCCTGGGCCATTTTTCCAGCAATTGGACTTCTTTTCCTCTCCAATATAGGCTTATAGGCTGCACCATTCCAAATCATAATAGATTGCACCATGGGCCTTGCACATGTTCTACCTCTTAGGTGGTTTCTCTTGCCTTCTGCACCAATCAGGATAGCTCAGCCACAGACACCTCTGGTTCAGCTCTAAAGAACTGAGTATGAAATGACCGTTCCATCTCCTACCATGTGTTGATGGAATTTCTTGGTAGTGTGGAATACCAAGTAAAAGCAACTCCTGTCAAAGAGTTTGGAAATAACCTGGGACGAAGGTTGTCAAAGTTGTCATAGTTCGCCAATTCATCACATGACATGGTGAAACGACCGATATACTCCACGGTGGACAGCCCTTCTTCTCCAGAAAATAAAGTGAAATCAGGTACTCTAAATCCTCGTGGGTAAGGATTTTCCCTATCCAAAATAGCTGGATAGGGTTTGTGATACTCTGGCCGACCAATCTTTCTAAGGTTGTGGCCATATAACTCTTGAACTAACTGTCTGAGAGTCTCCAGATCAACAGGTGGTATTTGTGGTGGAATAATAGGTTGAACCTTATGAGCAGCTCCCATCCCTGTAGCGATGTTGCCTCTTGGTCCTATAGGTTCAGTGGTTGCATAGGCAGTTGGATTGTTCATAGGATTAGTATTTCCATATGCAACAGGCCTGAAATTCTAACCATTATTAGATGGAGAGCGCATTGGAGGAGGAGTGTACTTGCTGTAAACACCATCAGCTTGGTAGTTTGTTCCTTCTGTGATGGGAATTGCCCCCCGTAGTCATATCTTCAAACTTCTACTCCAACTTTCGCTCAACTTGCTTCATGGCATCTTCAATTGTTTGGTTAGAATGTACCTCTAGATTTTTGATGATTTTAACCAAATGTTCAAACAAAATGGCGGCTTCATCAGATAAGCCAGCTAGTCGTTCAATAAGCTCTTGTTTTTCTTCAATGCTACCATCATGGGCAGCATCTTCCATCTCAACCAGTGGGTTTTCCTCCTGTGGATTCTCCTCAAAGATTGGTTCTTTTCCTGACAAGCGAGTACGCGGTGCCATGGTAGTTTTGAGATTTTTCTTCTCCGGTCCCACCAGGTGTGCCAAAAAATGTTGTTGTCACCAAAAAATGGCTCAAGATGGTGATGATTTGCAGGTGTGCCAAGGCTTATAGTTTCCTACACTAATTTGAATGAAATGCACCGAATGTAAATAAGACTTCTATCTAGACAATTGAACGAACTATCTTGGGACCTCAATAGTTCTAGGTTCCCCAACTCTACTGAAGTGCGCTTTGTTGAGATTGAAATGAAGAAGACTAGATAGACACCAAGAGCAATTTACACAACGATGGTTGGCATTGAAACTTGACAAGGAATAGATACAAGAGAATTTGGAATGAACAACATAATATTTGCTCGAAATTGACAAGGATTGGAAAAGTAATTGGGATGCTAGAATGCTAGAAAGCTTGAAAGTGTCTTTGGGCTTGAGTAGTTTGTTTGATTTGTTGATTGTGTGTGTGTTTTCTCAGTCTATCTACCAGCTTTTATACTTTCTGTCTTGCACGAAATTCTCCCTCCATAAACCATGATCTTACTGCAATTATCCCCTCATTTGTGTCATTTTCTGTCAGTTGGAAGCTAATATCACCTTCTCACAACAACTTCCCTCACTTCTCTCATAAGCTGCCACCTGGACCACCTTGTTGTAACTGTCACAACCTCTTCCACTTTACATGGGCCACTCTTAACAAACCTTCCTAGGCCATTTTTCCAGTAATTGGACTTCTTTTCCTCTCCAATATAGGCTTATAGGCTGCACCATTCTAAATCATAATAGATTGCACCATAGGCCTTGCACATGTTCTAAGCCCATTAGGCCCAACATATTTTTGGTGCCAACAGATATTATATCTGTTTTAGATATGTTCTGATATGTTATCGATTTTGGTCCTTTTGAAACTTCAAACAAATAACATTTTAACAAGACATATAACATTATAATAGCTATCAAATTAATCGAAACAGATAACATATCACCTGCAGTCTGCAGATCTCACATCAGAACCAAAAAATCACGAAAATCATCACAGAAAATGTCAAAAATAATGATGTGATGACAGATCGAAGGAGAACAACAAGATCTACAAGCCTCGTGGTGAGTCTGAGTAGATCTAGTTCGAATACAAAAAAAAATGGGGATGAAAAATCACTGAAAATGCCATAGAATTATCGAATAAGCCATGGGGGGCGAGGACGAAGCTTCCGGCGATGGAGACGAAGATTCCGGTGGAGGTCAGAGATGAATCATGGCTTGTGTCATCTTTGAGGATGAAGATGAGGGTATTTTAGACAACAAAATCATATATTTTAACTTTTTGTCCTTTATGGAATAGTATTTTAAACTTTATAGACTTTATGGAATAAAACTTTTAAAAATGTCCTTGTTGGAATAACACTTTTAAGAGATGGACTTATCACCAATTTTCCCATTAAAATACTACAAATCATCTTCTTCAAAAGTTAAACCCTAAATTCCCAATCCCCTCCAACCTCTCCTCACCTCCTCCACCTCTCCAGCTCCACTCTCTTCACGGGGCCTTGACAAGCTTTTGAACATGCTTTTCCCCATTACTGTTTCTCTACTCCTCATCGACTTCTTCTTAATCGTCTTCTTCCTCAGCAATAGTGGTATGTTGTGTTTTGAGTAATGATGCCCTCCACATCTCTGAACTTGGAGGACCTGCTCTTAATTTTGGCTTCCCCTTCACCTCCAAAATCCAGAATAATAGTTAAGGTCGTACGGATTTGATAAGTTCAGGGAGGACCTCCTTTTCGCTTGCCCCGGTCGGCCAATATATCCTCGGGAAAGGTAGTTTTGGTGGAATGGTGTTGCATTGGAGGGGAGGTTCAACTTTGCTATTCCAAAATCATGAAAATAGCCAAATAGGTGGACGGCCAGGTTCGGAAGAGTCGGATTTCGTGGAGTGCAGGGTGGTGGTTATGTGTAGTTGGGTAGATGGAGGACATTGAAGGGTCAAGGGAGGAGCTTTGATGGGAGGGCGACTTTGGTAATTTTACATAATGTTTTAGTAAATGGTAATTTCTCGGTTGGTATTTTCCTATGTCTTATTATATTTTCTTTATAATTATATAATAATAATATCCAAATCATCAAGCCACACATAAAGCAAAATCAATGGAATTTGATTTTTTGAAGCCACATCGGATGTTTGACCGTCCAAAATGGTGGAAAATTGTCTGTGACTATCAAAACTGGTGGAAAATTGTCCATGTGACTTGTTTGAAATAATTTTGAAATTTGAATACTTAATTTGAAAGGTTTGAAAAATGAATTCTAACTTGAACTAAGCCAAGTTATTCGAGACCAAAAATGCTATTAGTGTTATTACCCCTAGATTCATGCCAACAATAACCTAATACTATCAATTACAATATATAAAGTCCATAGATTTAGAGTTATTCTGTGGCGAGTTCCCTCTTTTTTTAATACTCGCGCGGCTTTTGCTTCACTTTCTCCAGCGCAACGTCGTCGTTTCTAGCTAATTTCGGGACACCCAAAACGACGTCGTTCTTCGGCTCTCGAATTTTGTTCCGTTTGGGGTGCTCCGCGTTTCGTCGTCTCTGGCGAGTCCATAGCTAATTTTGTACGCGCACGAGTCCAGAGCCAAATTTCTTTCAACCTGTTCTGCGGTTCATGTATCTACTTTTCCTGCCTTTTCAGTGATTGTCACTTGCACACTTGCAGGTCTTCCTTCGGTTGTCTTGCTTTCTTGTGGGTTCATGTATTTACTTTTCCTGGCTTTTCAGCAGTCTTCGTTCTGTTTCTTTCTTCGGTTGTTCTCCAGTTCTTTCTTCGGCTTGCCGCGGGTGGTTGGGGTGTTTATCGGTGAGTTGGTGGGTTTAGGGGCTTTCGTGCTGTCTTTGCTTCGATTTTCTTGGCCGTTGCTCTTGCTTTTTGTAGGTTCATGTATTTGCAGACGATCTTGAGTGAAGAAAGCGATAATGGAAGAACATACGTGCTTCGACTACCTCGGGCGTCGAATCAGAGCCGATTTCTCTGATCAGCTCATCTCTTCCCATGCTATCTCCGATTCCGCCCTCCCCTTCTCCTCCACCGCCGTCGTTCACGTGCACAAATACAGCAAGACGAGTGCACATATCTATTTCCATTGGTTTCTATTTCGATTGAATTGAACTCTATGGACTGTGTGTATGTCTCTTTGTTTAAACTGTGCAGATGCCGAGTTCGGCTTCCCGATTCATTGTGGTACAGCTAGCTCACGATGGGCATCAGTGCTTGAACAATTATATGTAAGATCGTGTCTCTCTTCGTGGTCTTTGGTGGTTGTAAGATTTTGGGTTTCATGGTCGATAACAATTTGACTATTTATTTTGCTTATCTATGCTGGAACTACGTGATCATTCCAAAACTGCATGAGTCAGAAGTGATTTGGAGCAGAGATTATAAGAAGTCATATCGTGTTCATATCATGGTTTATGTGCATCAAAATTTAAATCCATGTTTTATGGCTTGACCTGTACATCTCCCGCGGGTGATTGGGGTAATTTGTGCTTGCTTTCTCTTCTCGCAGATGAAGAAAGAAGAAATTTGGGAGAGGCGACAGCAAAGGCTTCACTCGACGAAAAAAAGAGGTAACTTCCAATTACTCTTCCAACTTTTTCTCTGTTTCTTTGTCGTCTTGCAAGAACTGTTGTGATTAGAAGCATGGTCTCTGCGTGATGTAACGAAGATGGCCTTTTTGAGGAGGGCGCTATTGTGGGGTTATTTATGGGCTAAGCAGCTGACTCTGTTGTCCATCCTTTGCAACACAGTTTTTTTAGAACCCATTCCCATGTAATAATTGACTTATGATTTTGGTAACCAAGCAAATAGTCTTGCTCACTTGCTTACCACTGAGACTTTTTTGGTAAGAATGCATCACATCACTTTACTTGTGTTTGTTCAAGTTGATAGTTGCAAGGTCTGAGAAAATAGAAACAAATGTTTTGCATCTTTAGAGTCAGAAGGAATTTGGTTATTAATTTGTGGTCTTTGACTTGAATATTACATAGACAATGGAGAGATCAAGGTCTCAAGAAATTGGAATTTTTAGAAAGAAGCCTGCTCATTTGTTGTAAATCTTCAAGGTATGGTTTGTTTGACGCAAATTACTGTTGTGCGGATTTTGGGAGTTTGAGATTTATATTTGTATTTAGAAAGAAGCACACTGAAAATCCAAAGAAGGTGCACAACATCCTTCATAGGCCTCCCCTTTACGGTTGTTTTCTCTCTCCTTTTCCTTGGTTTTTCTTTTGTTTCTTGATGCAGGTCTCTCTCAATTTATTATCAGCGCTCCTCTTCTTCACAAGAAGAACCCCCATGACGATTCATGATCCAGGCCAGGTTCATCTTTGAATATTCACTTTCCGTCTCTTTTTACATAATGATTGCTTTGTTCTTAAAGAGATGAAGTTGATTGGTTTTTGATTATTTTGCTTATGTTATTGAAAATCTATTTTTCGGGAAATTGTAATTATTTCTATAGAATAGCTTTTCATTCCCCAACTTTTTCACGTAAAATCAACTGAAAGTATTGTCAAATCGATACAACTTCGCTGTCCTGTAAAAATGAATCCACGCATAGACAGAAACTGGTAAAAATCCTATGAATAGTACACAAAGCTGTAGGATCAAAGTAAAGTTCTTCGAGATGTATTGATTCCGTACAGATCGATAATCCAATAAATATTCCCGACCGTACGCATAGATAGAGGAGGTCAGAGAAGAAGTTAAGAGCACAGCGAACCATAGCTCAAAGCCAAATAGCAAAACAGCAGGCCTGCGAAGAAGATACTCCAATTATCATCGATTCTCTATAAACACTTATTAGTCATGCCAATATCTCCAAGGCTGGTGGATCTTCGATTGACTCACTTCTATGTCTCCCTTTTCTGCTTCTTTCCAGGGAGCTTCGGTCTTTCGTATTGGGCATGAGGCAGAGGAAGCTATCAATTATTTCCACAAATCTTACCTTGACATTTGCAGAAACACATGTGAGGTATGTACCCACCATCATTCTTTCTTTGTTATGTTGTCCTTCTCTCTTTCTTCCTTCTATTCATTTTCTTTACGAAGACTTTGAATGCTTAAGTTTTAAAGTGTTTTTTTTACATCTCTGTATAGCGCAACAAATCCCTCATCTATTGTTTCCTAATATAATTTAAAATGGTTTTCATGTCCTTATCTTGGCATGATCTCAGGAGTCCTTGGTTGGGTTGTGTCGGTCACATTGGAGCGTTTCTGTGCGATGCTGTCATAAATGTAATGCTAATTGGGCATCAAACTGTCTCTTATTACATTACATATGTATAAATTTGAAAAAATTGGGGCGTTTCTGTGGCGAGTTGAGGGTCCTTTTTTGTACTCTCGCCAATGGGCTTAGTTTTACAGCAGTTGTGGCCAGGAAACGATGTCCCTTTTACAGCACTGATTGTGTTACGAGCTATATCGCTGCTTAGATGTTGCCATGAAATCTAATCAGATGTGAGGAGAGTGCTTCGTAGGTATGATTTCAAATTTCAAATTGAGTTAATATTTAGTGCTGTAATTCTCATTTTTCTTTACACGTTATGCGGCATTGACCCAAAGGTGAGGGAAACTTTGAGTCATGGGTATTGGGTAGAATAAGCATGTCCATTGAAGAGAATCCAAGCTTGGCCACTAAGCAGAGAATGGTGGAGTCAAGTAAGACAAAATTATATTGTTTTGATACTCACTTACATGGTTTTTCTTGGTGCATGACAGAGAATCGTAAGATTCCTTCTACAGTAGAAAATTTAAGGCAAATTATTGTTACTCTTCTTTGGGGATCAATTCATTGCATGGTTTTGATGCTTGATGAGCATAGTAGTAAAAAAGAATGAACGTTCTTTTTTTTTTTTGGGAACCATTGAAAGAATTCAGCGAATGGTAGGATGCTTGATGAGTGTAGTAGTGAAAATGAATGTTTTTTTTGGAGACCATTAAGGACATGCTTTGTTTTAGAGGATTTTAGGGAAAGCTGTATTCATTTTTTTTTTCCTGCAACACCACTGTTGAAAGTGGTTTGGTTAAACATATATGTAGCCAATTCAAATTGAGAATACCAATTAGTATTTTCCCTGATTGTCATCTGTGATCTCAATTTCTAACAACAATGGTCATATCTATTTAAAGTGCATGCTATTAGGGCTTTTTTGTGGCGAGTCCCACTGCTTTTCAGCTGAGCTTCATCTCTGGTGAGTGCTTACTGTTACGATTTTCTTTATTATTCTTGCCTCATTCTCTAAACTTGACAATAGATACTCTGTGCATGTGGTGTTATGATTTTCTTTAATAGTCTTGGCTCCTTCTCTAAACTTGACAATGGATATTTTATGCATCCTTGCTTGCAGAAGTTGAGTGTCTCTTGCTTCGAGGCTGCTTTTTTTTCTTACTAGGAAGTCAGGTCCAAGCTCTCCAATGTTCAACAGGATCATCCGTGATTCATCCACAGATGAGTATTCCAATAATAAATCAGCTGCTCTGATGGAAAATCCATTGTTTTCGCAAGTGGACGAGGCGAAGGTCACAGTGGGATCCCTAACTCCATCCTCCTTGCCAGTTTTAACTTCGATTACAGTTTTATCTTTGCATAGCCGGTAATACCTTCAGTTCTCCCCTCTATTGTTCTAACTGATGATACATAAGTCATTTCTTGATCTTTCTTGATGTAGTTTTGGGGGAGAATATAAATATTAAAGTGGTGAACTCATTTGAACTCAAATAACCTCAAATTGGAACTTTGGTTTTCTTTTAACCCTTTCTTAGAAAGACGAAAATTAACTGCATGTTTTTGGTTTCTGGAGCCCACCTTTCCTGAAACTTCTTTGCCTTCACCCTTTTACATCTTAGAGTTTTCACTCTTTGCTAGGGTAAAATTCTGCTCATATAATGCTCTTATTTTCTTGGTTATTGAAATGGAAGAGGTCACTCTGTTTATACTTCTTTGTGTTCATGGCTGTTTACTTTTTCTTTGGGTTTATTTGTAGGAGAGGCTCATTCACTTGGAGTAAAAGAGCTATTGTACGAGGAAAAATTAGAATACCAAGAGATCTTGGTTTTTAAGGTATGCATTTGTAAATCACACACACGGTAGTTATCTTGAGACTGGCTTACCTAAACATATACCTTATTTATGTCTATATTGGTGCCAAACTCTTTTTCTTTTATATGCAGTCCTCAACATATGGGAAAGTGCTTGCAAACAGACTGAAATTCATGTATTTCCAACAACCACGCACAAATGGAAGAGCCTAGAGGAGCGACTTAACAAATTGCAGGTTCTTCTTTACAGGTGAGGTGAGGACATGATTGATAATCTGGAGGATGGTTACACATAGAGAAAATATGGACAAAAGGCTGTCAAGACTGCTGTTCTTTTGTTCCGTACTATTTTTTTTTGTTCTTGGGTTCAGCACTTAGCATGTGTTTGTGCTCACTATTCTTTGGATATTTTGGACAGATCAGTAAAACTAAAGATGACATAGTGAAGCTTTTTGACAGTATTGAACAATATCGTATGTTTGTTATCTGCTATACTTCCTTTTTGTCCCAAATGTCGTTTTACAGGCATCGCCTCATTTTATGCTGCTCCCACTACTAAATATACTAACACCTATGTTATTTCAAATTTTCAATGTGATCTAATGGATACTTTGCTATGTATTTCCTTGATGTGGATGATGGGGCCTTTTACTTTGATGAGAAAGTTAGTGAGTGCACTTGAGCATAAAGGTCCTCTGTCAACTACTTCCTCCCTGTGAAACGTCGAAAAAAAAATACCCACAGCAGAGCGCGGGCTACACGCTAGTATAACTCTAAAGTTGGTGCTTTTGGGGTGATTCTGTGGCGAGTTCCCCACATGTTTTTGTACTCGCGCATATATGGGTGTTTGTGTCTTAATATGGACTGTTCAATTGCTGTTAGCCTTTCATCCTGGTCATACAAAGTGATGCATGCACCTCTGAAATCGTGAGATATGTTTATCCCTTTCTACGCCTTTGTCTTCTCCTCCATCGTTCACTCTCTCAGTCTCTCTCATAGTATTTCCTGAGGCCTATTTGATTCTCACTAGAAAATACTTGGTGGATTTTGTGTTTAGAGTGCTTCTTTTGGTTTCTTCTCTCTCGCTATAAAATATTTCCGTTTCATTTTCCTTTGCTCAGGTGAGATTTGTTTTGGGCTTTCTTATATGTTTTGTTTCCCGTGGTTAAAAAGATTTGTATCTTCGTTAATTTTTTTAGTGGTTTTATTTCTCCTTGTGAAGAAAAACTATGAATTTGTGCAGCTGTTTTTCTTCCAGCAACTTGACTTCAATTTCGTCTCAACTCTTTGATCTGTGTGTGCTGTGGGTAATAGCTCGCCTGCTTCTTCTGGCTAGGCTTAGGTAAACTCCTCCGGGTTGTGTCTTTGCTCAGGTAAGAAACACTGACGGCTATAACATAAAGAAACATGCACATAAGGTAGTCACGGTGTTATACGGCTATAACATAAAGAAACATGCACATAAGGTAGTCACGGTGCCATAACAAAAAGAAAGGGTTAAAGAGAGGAGAAAGTGTTTGCCATAACCCAAAAAAAAAGGGTTGAAGAGAGGAGAAAGTGTTGCCTTTGGTTTCAACTAATGAGGACCCTAACAACTCACAATTGTGTTGCGTTGAACATTTTATTTCCTTTCCCCTATTCCATACCGTTAGCTTGAAAACATTATTATTTTTTGATATAGATTTTTACATTTCATTTCTCATCTGTATCGTTCCAATGGCTTTTTATTCCAATTTTATCAGATGACTCCGAATGGTTTCAAAATCTTATTCAATGCCATTTTGGTCCAACTCCTTAAAACAGGGGCGGAATTCATTTCCTTCCCTCCAAACCTTCCAAACCAAAACAAAACATAAATAAATTTTAAAAAAAAAAGGCCCTACAAAAACTCAAATCCCAGCATTCTATTGCGAATCAACATTCATATTGTAGAAGAAACAGTCGAGCCGTCCAGGTGTCTTCTTTTTCTCAAACTCTCAAGAGTTTATCCCTCAATACCTGTAGTGCGCAGGCTTGTATGGACCTTCAACAGGAACACTAATGTAGTCAGCCTGGTCCTTGCTGAGCTTGGTAAGCCTAGCCCCAAGCTTCCCAAGGTGAAGAGCAGCCACCTTCTCATCAAGGTGCTTAGGCAAAACATACACCTTCTTCTCATACTTTCCAGTGCTCTTCTCTGTCCAGAGCTCGAGCTGTGCAATCACCTGGTTTGTGAATGAGCATGACATGACAAAACTAGGGTGGCCAGTGGCACAACCCAAGTTCATGAGTCGTCCTTCCGCCAACACAATGATGCCTGAGTTGGTGTCAGGGAAGACCCACCTATCAGTTTGGGGCTTGATGGTGATTCTCTTCACACCAGGGAAGGTTTCAAGTCCAAGCATGTCAATCTCATTATCAAAGTGACCAATGTTGCAAACAATGGCATTGTTCTTCATCTTCCTCATGTGGTCAACCATGATGATGTCCTTGTTGCCGGTGGTGGTGACAAAGATATCAGCCTCAGAAACAACATCCTCCAGGGTCAAGACTTGGTATCCCTCCATCAGAGCCTGAAGCGCACAAATAGGGTCTATTTCGGTCACGATCACACGAGCTCCAGCTTGCTTCAAAGCAGCAGCACAGCCCTTGCCCACATCCCCATAACCACAGACAACACCAACCTTGCCGGCAATCATGACATCAGTAGCCCTCATCAGACCATCAGGGAGAGAGTGGCGGCAACCGTACAAGTTATCAAACTGTTTACACCAAAATTACAGAAATTCATAACATAAGAAAGGATTCAAACTTGCTCACCTAGACCTAATCAGTATTAAGCATCAAAACAAAATCATTCGGGGATTAGCAGCCAACATGCATGTGTAGACTACAAATGTCACTTTGTCTCAAGATCTTTGAAAGCAAAACCGGATTTGATAGCAAAGGCTTAGTCTTTGACTAACCAAATTATAAAAACTACGCAGATCTAAACCATATCAACAACTGAAATCAGATCTGGATAAGTAGAGTACCTTGCTCTTGGTGACAGAGTCGTTGACATTGATAGCCGGGAACAAGAGAGTCCCATTGATCTGCATCTGGTACAGCCTCTTAACTCCAGTGGTGGTCTCCTCAGAAACACCAACTAATCTCTCCTTCATCTTGTGGTATCTCTTGGGATCGGTCTTGAGTCCGTCTCTGATGATAGTCAAGACGATTTGAAACTCTGCATTATCGGTAGATGCAGGATCCGGAAGCGTCCCTGTCTTCTCATAGATCTCCTCGGCCTTAACCCCCTCATGAATCAAGAGAGTAGCATCACCCCCATCATCAACAATCACGTCAGGGCCACCACCAGGACCCCAATCAAGAGCACGCTCTGTACACCACCAGTATTCCTGAAGAGTCTCGCCCTTCCAGGCGAACACAGCAGCACTGTCACGAGCAATAGCGGCGGCGGCATGGTCCTGGGTCGAGAAAATGTTGCAGGAGCACCAACGGACTTCAGCGCCGAGTGCGGTTAGGGTCTCGATGAGGACAGCGGTCTGGATTGTCATGTGGAGGGAGCCGGTGATCTTGGCACCCTTGAATGGCTGAGAGGGGCCATACTCAGTCCGGCAGGACATGAGCCCAGGCATCTCGACCTCGGCTAGCTCGATCTCGAGGCGGCCAAAGTCAGCGAGGGACATGTCCTTGACCTTGTACTCGCGGCCGGCGGCGGTTTTCTCGACAAGCAAAGCCATTTGGTAGATGTAGATCTGCGATGAAGAAAGGGAGAGATTGGAGTCTGAGCGAGGGTTTAGAGGAACGAGTGAGGATGTATATAGAGGGGAGAGTGTGTGAATGGACGGCTGAGATTTAGTGAGTAGGGTTGGTGGATCTGGTAAATGATGTAAAATATCGCTTGCGTAGGGTACGCGGCATCTGATGCGGGGCCCCTTGTGGCTGTAGATCAATGGACACACTAAATAATGGCAATTATTATCAATCTTAGAGAGGGATTAGGGTTTTACAAATTCTGAGTGCTTTTGGTACTTCATTTGGATAAAATTATGGCTGTTCTATTGTTTATCATTATCATTGTCATTGATAAGCTAATCCATGTTGCCAAATGGGCTTCTCTTGTACTACGAACAAAAAAGGAGCAAATGAATAACATTGATTTTATTATTAGTTTATTTTTTAGAGTGTGGTGGGTTTGAAACTTCGACCTGATCAAACTAGTTCTTATAGCATTGGTAAATCTGATTTACAATGTCATGAAAATCGTGTCAAACATCTATTCGGACAAGGGACCAGGTCATCAGGACAAGGGACCAGGTCATCAGTTCAATCAGTGAATCATCGGTTGAACGAAAGTTCAATTAAAAACTAAAAAATACATTATAATTAAGCTTTATATTAAAAATAAATACCAAAATATGATCCTCCAAAAAAATCTAAAACAATAATAATTAAAGTTCACTTCATATATCTAATGGCTAATTAATTAATTATATAGAGCAATACACCCAATGATCCAAAATGCCAAATACATATGAAAATCAATGTCAAATAAAATTAACCTTGGGCCGCAATGCTACGTGGACCTCCAAGTTACACACCTTCCGATGGTCACTAGAGTCTTCCTCGTCACAAGTTAAATTTCTGCCGCAGAAAATAGTCAGCGAGTCTGTCTGCCACGGTGGTGATCGAGAACGCTCAGACCCTCAAGTCGGATTTCCAATTTTTGAGTAAGTGTTTTTGTAAGCAAGAATTCATCTCATACCTTATGTTACCTTTCTCCTATTTATAGTATCCATATTATCCTTTAATTAAGGGATTTTCGTATCTTTCAATAACTGATTGCGGAAGTTACTATGCAATTAGAGGGATCCGTTAGAGTAGTCAATTTGCCTCTTTGGTGGGTCAACTATCTTGGCGGATCGGCCAACTTGGCCGAACCCCTTGATCATGTGATGGGTCTTCAGATTTGTCTTCCCCTTATGCCCTTCCTTCTTTTGACACGTGCACACCGCTTATTGGTGGGATTTTTCCTCCTCTACAGACATTAATATATTATATTGATATATTATGATTTCATGATTTATACTAGTGACATCACATAATAAACTGATAAATGATATGTCTGATATTAATCATATATTATATTATATGACATAAGATTTAATGATTATATTATATGTGAACATCTGAAATGCCCCAACCTTTTTCAATGTTTGGAGAGGAGGAGATGGTGATGCCCTCCTCCTCTCCCCCTAGTTATTATTCTTAATACTTTTCTTAGTTTTTTTTGTAGTTTTTTGTTTCAAAAATATGGACATATGGCGGGTTTTTCTCTGGAACTCAATTTGGAAATAACTTGACTTCAAGAACGGTATATAATCGGCGGTTCATCAACACGTTCTAGATTTCAAGCAACAAGTTTAAGCACAGATGGGTATAATGTTCAGTGGATCTTGATCTAGATGTAGATCTACTTCTAGATCTATTTGGAGGATTGCTCAAATTTCTATATCTGCCTTGTTAAAGTTGCTTCTTTATGGTGTTTGTTCGTTTAGTCTACTCGGTTATATTCCGATGTAGTTTGTAGTCTGGTATATTCCGATGTAGTACGTTATAATTTGTTGTTGTCCGATGTTTGTGATTTTATAGTGTAACCCGATGTTGTTCGGCGTTCGTAAATTTTAGGCCACTTTCATGGCGTTAGGTTTAACGATTGTTATCATGGAATGAAATGTTAGGGTTTTCATCATTTTCAAAAAAAAAATACAAAATAATTCAATATTTATAATATGTCTTTTTTTTTTACTTAGGTTTTGTAGCCATTTAATCCTAAAACATGAATCTCTACGGTTCGTATAAACCTAGCCAACTTTACGATTAAATGAAATACCGTCCGGTTGGAGCGAGTTATTTCTAAGTCATTTGTTTAAGTGGTGTTCCTAACAAGAGTGTGTTGGTTTGATGGCGGCCAGGTTACTGGATTTGTGATCCGACCGGCCGGCATAGTTGAATTTTTATAGCACTAGATTTTCATATTTTGTTTCTATAAATAGTTAGACTCAATTTTTTTATTAAAAAAAAAAAAACGGTGCCTTACTTGTTTGCCTATTTAGGCCCTTTTAGGGGAAGCCTCTATGCCCTATGGATCATAAATTTTAGTCAAAGAAATGATGACGTCGGCGCTACATCAAAGTTGGTGATCCATTACGCGACCCATCAGATCCCTCAAAAGGCTCCTGCTTTTTGCACTCCCATTTTTACTTCGTAAACTCTCTCTATTATTTCTCCCATCAAATCACTTATCATTATCAAAAGTCACCTCATCACTCACTCACCCACCTCTTTAATATTTCTCTTTTTTAGTATTTATTTTTAAACAAATGAGACCCATATGACATTTTCTCTCTCTACTTTTGCATTAAAAACTATCCATATGACATTTTCTTTCGGTTTTACAATCTTACCATTTTTAACCAAATTGACCCTCCAATTGTTTTCAATTACCATCTTGTCTATTGCTCTTTTTAACATTTTTTTGCTAAAATGATAAATGCTATTAATATTTGTAGATAAAAAAAAGTTTAAATTGCTATGCATCAATTAAGGGAGAGGGGGTTCAATTAACCGGCTATTCTTCATTCTACATAAAGACTCCAATGCTTTGACTGACTGAAATCACGGCGTTGTAATTTACATAATTTGTTTGAGTATTGAAATGTTATTTGTTTGTATTTTAGTTGAATATTTAACAAAAAGAGACATCCTATAAGTGAAACCAATGAAAAGTAGTGAGTGCATCAAAACATATATATATACACACATATATGTACGTAAAAACTTTATCAAGACAATTTGGTCAATAATATTTCATACCTCCATGTTGTCCCAATTCCAAGCATACTACTAGATTTGGGTTAGGAATCAACTGGTCACAAAAAGCACCACAAGGCCTTATTTGTCCTTTTCCGATTCAGATCTTAGCAATTGTCTGTGGTGGATAGTGTAAGATTAAGATAAAGACAAAAGGTGATTTTGTTCGCTTCCCAGCCCCTCCCTCCCCCAACTACTTTCTAAAACGGGCCCTACACAAAACAACATGCCCAATCTAAATTGCGAAACTTTCCTCGCTAAATTAGTAGCATAACGAGTGGCTAAGAGTGTATTTGGATTGAGAGATTTGGGAAATGGAAGAGATGAAAAATGAGCTCTCTCTTAATTTTTGTTTAAATATTAAATAGAAAAAGAGATTTGGAGAGGATTAGAGGGAAGTGTCATCCAATTTTTTGTTAGGATAGTTATTTCCCAAAATAGAATTATTTGGAGGGAACAGATAGAGAAAATAAGTTATTTATAAGTTAAAAAAAATCTATTTTGCCATTATAAATAGTAAATTTAAACCCCAATTTTATTTTATTTTTCTTTTATGATAATTAACAAATTATTTTATTTATTTTGTATCTATCGAAGGCCTAGTTTGGTAAACCTTTTTGAAAGTAGCAGATATATTAGCAGAAATGGTGGTAGCTGAAATGCTGGATAATTTTAGTAGCAGATATGCTGCATGAATGCTGGGTAGGTATTTGATTGTACTTTTGCTGGTAACAATTATTCTGTGTAGCATATTGCGACAAATTACGTCCAGGGCTATTAAGCATTTTAGCTGTAGCAAGACATATAAATGTATATAAACATAAAAGTTTAAATTTATAAAATATATAAAATTAATGAATATAAAATAAAGATAATTAATTTACAACCCATAATTAAATATAATATCGGTGACTATTATTAATTAATTAATTATATAAAGTGTAAAAATTGTGATATTTAATTATATGAGGATAAAACTGGAATAAAGGTAATTGAATAAGGACAAAACAAGAAAAGGCTGGTGAAAAGCTAATGAAATTGTTAAAATTTGTAGCATTTTAGAAGTAGTAGAAATGCCCTATAAAAATGTATTGGAATATGTGCACAAAAATGATTGTTTGAATGATTTATAGCATTTACACTAGCTAGTAGTATAAATACTGTCAGATGCTCCAAAAGTGCCCAATTATAAGAGTGAAAAGCGGAAAAGGATTTGCTAGAATGATTCCAGCAATTTTAAATGATCTACACCATTGAATGCATTGAGTGTAGTGTTGTCAAATCAATGCATTGTTGCATTGGATGGTGAAGATTAGGTGAAATTGCTTGAATAATTCCAACCCTTATCCCGTGAAAAACACTCTTACCAATCTTTTATTCTAACACCTGTCAATCAATGTCTTTGACTCCTTTCATCAATTAAAAGTCATAATGACTTGTCACTTGTCATTTGTCATTTGTTAATATCAAAGGGGGTTTATATAGAAAAATGAAGAGTGTCAATAGTCACGCCGCCCTCAAAAACATAAAAAGGGGAAAAAATATCGAGCAACTTGCAGGAGCGTGACAAAGAATAAAAACAAAAAAATAAGGGTATATTTGGAAATGCATTGGATGTGTTTGAAAACTGATTCGATTTCTAGTATCTAAAATCGATTTTGTGTTTAGGTTTTGAAAACAAATTTTAGAAAGAAAAAAATGTTTAAAAATTCATTTGGCTTGTGATTTTTGAAAACTATTTCTTAAAACAGAAAATAGAAAATTCATTTGGTAAATGGTTTTTGGAAATGAAAAAATAGAAAATTCGTTTGGATGTATGTTTTCTTATAACAAAACACAAAATATATATTATAATCATATAGTTATCCCTTAATAATCAAAAAAAAGACGACATTATCATAGAGTTAAACATTACAGAAGTTATAGGGATCCCAGTAAAAAGCATACCAGTAGTGGATGTGTCACTCTGGTTCAATCATAAGGTTTTGTAGGCCCCTACACTTACATCAATCAAGGGACAAGATCCACTACTAGGATAACTGTGATACTTTTTACTAGGATCTAGAACATTTTTGTAAACATTAACATCGATGGTGTTTTATTCTAATTAAATAGACTAAACATTTGCTGTGTTACAATGATCCAATCAGTATGGTTTAGAAGATCAAAAAATACACGGTGTTTAATCCTCAACTGATGAAACTTTACCTTGATTTGTTTAATCTGGTAAGATCTTCCAGACTTGGTATGCAACTCAACCAAAAATTGAGCTCCAGATCTTGTTATGAAAGACCCCACCCTTCATATTCCCCTTATTTGCTTGTTCAACCATGATATCAACAAACAACTTCTCCATGATAGGACTCCACAATGAAGTGTCCTCCATATTGTCATTAGTTGTCTCCATGTTTGTCTTGGTAAAGCAGAACTGTCAATTAGGTATAGTCATACATAATAGTACACTAAGTAGTATATTAATCACTAAACAATTTAGAAATAGAACCAAAGTGGGAACCATAAGAGACATGCTAACCACTCTCGAAAACTCAACCAAGCCAAAGAAATCATAAACTACCACCCAACAAAAAATCCTAAGAATAAACAAATGAAACACAGATACCCATGCATTATACCAAAGTATGCCCCATATTATGTGGCACCCTATAGCCGGTCTCTCCCCGACTATGAGTATAGATAAGCAGGATTCTATTATATATCGTCATCTAAGATATATTTATTATCTTATAAAAGCAAGACTTTCGTTAGTTTGAGTGACAATACGAATCAAAAACCTAGGTATAAATACAGATCAATTTAGGAGCAGATGAACCCTAGAAGCAACAATTAAGGAGAGAGATGTTTACCTTTGTGGGTGATCACTCTTCGAATTCGTCTCGGAGTAGAGGGCGAATCAAATAGCCAAGATTGAAGAGAATATCGACGAGGATTGTTGAGGCGGAGAGAATCGTAGATGCCGAACTATAGAGACAAAAGAGTGAGAGGCAGCTTTAACGTCGATTTGGAAGGGAAATAGGGTTAGTCGTATTTATAGATATGCCATTGATTAATGAAAACTGTTCTCTATTTTTTTTCATTAATTTTAGGAAGAGTTTCGCGTGTTTGCACGAAAACTCACCAAAACGACTTTACATAGTTCTAAAGTAGCGCGCGTTGGAGTGATGCTGATTTATGTATCTTATTTAAGAGTAATTCACATCACTAATAGTAATAGGAAACAAAAAGGTGTTCCTATTTCCTAGTGTGATTGGTGAGACTAATCACCAAAACTTCCCCTACAAAATTAGTTTGAAAATGCTTTTCAATGGTCGGCAACAAAAAGGCACACGTTGTTCAACATCTAAATCATTGAATCGGGGGAAAAAAAAAAATTCTCTGTATGAATTTGGAAAAGATGTGAATGGGATGTGGCAACTTGCAATATTAGACAAGACAACTCATTTTTTGTTGTTTATGGATAATGGTAAATGTTTATGAGTTGGGAAGAGAACATGGAAGCCAAGCGTCGGTGGAAAAGTGACGATGAGAAAATGAAAAACATCGGAGTGAGATGGGTGGTGAAGCATCACGTGACCATGCCAAAAGCGGCATGTAGGATTGTGGAGCTCATGAATTCACAATCATTTTGATTCCCACTTATTGTATTTTTAAGTCATTTATTTGTGCATAAATGCACGTGTATTTGGTTCATAAATGTTCGATCGAGTACATGGATTTCATGTATTTATCTTAATGAATGTGGCGGGGGTATCAACATGGTTAGTTCAGTGGCATACGTCAGTCTACGGAAACTCTAAAAAGTGACCTTCTGGATTTCAGGTTACTATTAAAAATCCACACCCTCACCCAATCGATGTGATATATATGGTCTTAATGGTTACAGTATTAGTATTTTTGGGCTACATAAATGTTAGTATTTTTTACTGCACTAATATTAATATTTTTCTAAAAATTTGGGGCCCCAAGGATTTGAAAGCCCTGGGCGATAGCCCTGATCACCCCACTGAAGGGACACCCTTGAGTTTTAATTAATCTAAACTTGAATCCTCCAATTGGAAGGATTTCATCCAACCAACTCTCTCAATCACGTGTTAAAAGCTTGTATACACAAAACTTAAAAAACTTGAACCAAGATTAATATTAACAGTAAATAAGAAGAACACGATGAGAGAGAGTTGAAAGATTTTATTAATGCTTATTTCAAGTTGCAGAAGATAAAGGCTCAACGCCTCAACGGATACAACTCACATCAGCACAACGGTTATAATGCTAGGCAAAAGATAAAACAGCCCTTTAATTAGACTTTAACTAAGTATAAGAAATAATTAGAACATACTCTAATACTGCCCTCAAGCTAAAATGTGGAGATTTATTACATTCAGCTTGATGAGAAAGCTTTAAGTTGATGAACCATAACCGTTTTATGGAAATCACTGAGATGAGATGAAGATGGTGCTTGAAGAAGTTTGATCAAACCCTGCTAAACATTCTCTCTTACAAAATGGCATTAATCCAATTTAATATACTTTGTTCTCTCATGTAAAACAGATCGTTGCCTATGTGGATTGTAGCTTGATTGTCACAAAAGAGATCTTCATATAGTATATTGTTTCTTTGATTTTCGTGATATCAAGGATTTGCATATGAGATCTTTCAAAGCATTTCTAGCTTGACATTTTGATCCATTGGTGTGACTCCAATGGCTTAGCTAGAATTTAGAAATCCTGTATTTTGAGATATAGCCAATCCCTTTTGGGAAGAAGTAATATCAATTCCTAACAATGACTTGGGTTTTCCCAGGTCTCTAACTTTGAAACATGATTAAATTTAACTTTCTATTTCAGAGATCAATTCATCATTGTCTTCTCCATTTGCTATATCATCAACATATATACAACAACAAATTCATAAAACTTGAACCTTTCCTTAATATAAAAATAGTGTAATCATTGATGTTTTATTGTATGATACTTGATAACCTTTGTTTTCTCTCGAAAGTGGGGCGGTGGGTACCCATTTTCTAGACTCTTTCACTAATGAAGAGGCTTCAAGGGATTCACAGGAGGGAAAAATAAATAGAAATAAGAATGTGAATATGTTGATGCATCCAAAGTTCTTATCTAATCTATCTGGTAAGACTTTGACTATGGACAAAAAGCAATTGTCTCTTAGCTCCAAAGAATCTGGAGGGTAGCATTCCCAATAAGGGAGATAGATGGTGGTTCTGAAGAGGGCTGTAATAGTGGGAATTCCCATCAAGCCCAACGGGACACAGATATAGTTACTAGAAAATGGATGAGAAGAGAGAGTTCAGAAGGGGGGCTGACGTCTATTTTTGCTAAAAGGAAATTTGAAGGGGAGGGTAGGAAGGACATAGAGGATGGAAAGGAAGAGTTGAGGGGAAAGGGGATATCACCGCAGATGATATCGAGGCAGAGGCTGTCGGACAACCCCGCCCGACATTATGAAACTCTTAATTTGGAATTGTAAGGGGCTTGAGAACCAACCTACCATCCGAAAATTATACCATTTGGTGAAATCTAAGCTCTCTAGCCTTTGTTTTTTAATTGAAACAAAGATGTTTTCAGCTCAGGCACAACAACCTGTTGACATTTTGTTTTCATATTCATAAAGTGATGTCTGGAGAATCTTTCCCCAAATCTTTCACAGTTAAAGATCACAACATGCATCTCATTATAGCTCTTTTTTTGGGTTTCATTGTTGAGTAGCTTCTCGTCTACAGTTCTCGCCCTGGTTTGGACCCTCATGCCATCACGGCTCGAGTCAAGGCTGCACTCGATACTGCCTTGGTCCCGTATCTGTTGGCCGATAGAGTCAGTATCACCACCGCCTCCGCCACCACCTCCATGATCCTAGATGCATTGAAAATTAGGGTTCTAGGGGTGTAGATTGTGTTTTTTTAGAAAGAACACAAAAAGGAGTGTACTCATAATTGTTATATTTTCATTGGGGTTTGTTTAGAGTGGGGTGTTCATAGCAAATATTGGGGTGTAAATAAGTTTCATCTATATTAAATTTGGGTACTTCCTCTTCAGATCATTGTTGTATGCTTGTCTTTTTGAAGTTAGTAAGGGCTAGACAACCTTGTAAGGTCTTTTGTTTTCGCTATGTAAACGAGTGGGGTTCGAATGAGGAGTGTAAGTGTAACACGCCAAAATCATTACCAGGGGTAATTACATGACACGGTAACTATTCACACATTCTCAATTACCCGAGTCTATGCAGATAGTGTACCGTAAGCCTTAATTATTGGAATACAATTAACTAAACTTCAACACATCAAAATACTCCATAGTACATACATACTTAAGTTCTTGATACATTAGTCCTTGCAAATATTTTCTTCTTACAAAGTACCAATTAACTCTATACCCAACCTCAAACCTTATCAAGCCTGGATTTCCCCACTTAGCCAAGTTAAACAAAAGCCAATTAAAGGTAAATTCATATATTTATCAAAATCATTAGAGCAATCTTTTTCAAATATAAAAAAATCCATATATAATGTATACAAGATCACAACACAGATTCCAAATTTCTTTTGAAAACAATAATTATAGATTCATAGGATTCATATTTGAACACAAATTATCGCTGTCTGACATTTCAAAATTTATATCCAATCATTGAATTCAAGCATCCCCACTTTACTGTTATCCCTAGATTCGTCAATCTGGTTAGTATGTGGAGTATCCACCGGTATGCTTTCCCATCGGCAAGATCATGGAAATAATTTCATTACGTAGTGTGGGAGTAAAATCACTCTGACCACACACTCTAGTCGCACCTTAGAACTAGTTAACAGAAACCACAACCGAGACAAGGTTGTGTCGGCCATGTGCACAGGCAAACAAGATATTCATATTCATCCATTTTCAGATATTCAAAGAACTCGATACTCAAGGAATTCAGTACAGGGAGTTTGAAATCACATGAACATTTATATCAAATCGTATTTTATGAAAGTTCAGTTGCACGCAATAATTTACACCATCTCAAATATGAATTCATTTTTCCAAATATTCACAGAGAATTTCCCATTCATCACATAATCATTTTTCAAGATAAATTCGTGAGTCGTAGTAGTTTCCAAAATTTATAACCATAATTCAACATTCGAACACATATAAAAAAAATAGTTTTGGCAACAAACTTTCTTTATTGATATAGAATTTATCTTATCAAATAAATTGTATATTGCATCAAAAACATTTTAAAATGTATTAGCAGTGGCAACACTCACCTTAGCTAATACTTTCAAGCGTGAGTGGATGCTTTTCCTTTACCTTTACCATGGACGATACTCGGTCTTATGTCTTCAACTCCTATTTAACTTCAACCAATTTAATTCTTGGATCCTTTCTAGAATAACTCATCTGAAAACCTTCATCTGGTTATGAAGCTTAGTCATTTAATTTGAAATCCCATCATAGATGCAACCTTTAAATACATAGTCTACTTATTTATTATGCATGGTCTTGCTTATGCATGAATCAATTAGTAATCTGTAGATACCCGAATCTATAATCGTTGAATAGTCAACGTAATTTATAAGGAGGCCTTCTATAGCAGGATCCTGAGAAACAAAGAAAGGTTGAGATCAAAGAACTTGGGCACCGGTGGGATACTTGCCAAAGAACCTCCGACGCTCAAGTCAGTTAATCAGAATCAGGTTGGTCAAAGCAAAGATATAAGAATCGTAAAGTGCAAATGCTGGTATGGAAATGGTGGATGCAGGATGTAAGAGAGCTGTGAATGAGTTGAAGGTTGAAGAAAGTGAGAGAGCAATGGGTCTAAGTTTCCAAGATCATGTCCCCCTGCTCCCGAAGATGAGAGGGCTTTCTATAGTGGAGTAACTTGTCGACCAAGACTGACATACCGGATATTCTACTACAATTTACAGGCGATATGAGAAGGTGGTGTCAAACGTCGGGACATGGGACCTATTTTGGTTGGTTGGTTGACGTCAGGGTTGTACAGTGGTCAGACGGCTCGATGCTAGGAGGTGGTTGCAGATTGTCTGATACGATGTGCTAGGCTGTTTGATTTGTCGGGGTCAGGTTCAATAATGATCTCAGATGACCGTTATCTTAGGGTGACCAAGTCAGGATAGGAGATAGTGGTTTGTGTGTACGATCAATATGGTGTGAGACATATGTATGTACGAATGTATGTATGAATATGGCGTAGGACATATACCTGAAGCGGGCAAACCCGTTGTCTGTCGGTGGCATCGGATATCTCTTCTGGGATGTTCGTTTGGTGGGCCGCCCAGTGTTGGACCCTTTTGGTTTGCACTCCCCTTTGATGGCCCGCTAGAGAGCATTCAATGCCACAAGGTTGACTTGTCTTGGGTTTGACTCGATGTTAACCGTCCTTTATCCTGTACATGGTTAGGTCATCGAACGACAAAATACCCTAAGACGATTTTTGGCCACTACAGTTTGTCCCCCACTCTCGGAGTCAGATGAATTCTGGCTATAAGAGTAGTTCATTGCTACTTTTAAAAGGTTTGCTTGGACGAGTTCGATGGTTGATTTTTTGCTAAGTGGCTATTTTAATTTGTGTTGGAATGATGCTCAAGTGATTGCTTTGATCGACTTGGATTGTTCAAGAGGTCGTGTTTGACTAACTTGGATAGCTCAAGTGGTCGCTTTGACTGACTTGGATTTGCTGAAATGGCCACGTTGGCCGACTTGGATTTGCTCAAATGGTCACGTTGACCGACTTGGGTTTGCTCAAGTGATTGCGTTAATCCACTTGGATTGCTCAAATGGTCACATTGACTGACTTGGATTGCTCAAGTGGTCATGTTGACCGACTTGGGTTTGCTCAAGTGATCGTGTTAATCAACTTGGATTGCTCAAATGGTCATGTTGACCGTCTTGGATTGCTCAAGTGGTCGAGTTTGACCGACTTGGGTTTGTTGACGTGATCCTGTTTGATCAATAGGGTGCATTGAATGTTGTATGTTACGAAGAGATGGACATTAAATGTTTTGAAGGGTTATGTCTTGCTGGGTTGCGTGAATTGGGGATGTTAATGATGGGTTTGGCTGACGTGGCAAACTCGGATTTGTGGGTTGTTGAAACGGCGGTTTGGAAAAGATGAAAGTCTAGGAGGCTTGATTGATGGGCGCCATTTTATGAAACGGTGCGTCTCATCACTGTGACATTCTAAGACGATTTTACCCTCGGTTTCTCTAGTATAAATAGTGGGGTCCTCCGATTTACTTCAACTGTTTTGGCTTTCAACTTTTTAGAGAGAGAAGGAGGGCCATTCAACAATAGTGGGTTCAAATTAGGTATTTCCCTCGAGATAGGCCTAAGATGCAGAGTTTTAACTAGGCTCTCCCTTAGTGTAGAAGAAGTGTTCAAGTTTGGGTAGTGAAGAGAATCAACAAATGGCATATCTCCAATCCTGTCTTTCTAACAATGTTGTTGGGGAAGATGCTTTTAATCAAGATGAGCTGAGGAGATATGTACTGCCATTGATGTCCTTCGGGAGAATGAAGAGTCCTCTTAAAAGAAAAAGCTAAAATTAGATGGCTGCGTGAAGGTGATAGAAATCAAGGGTTCTAACGATGACTTCATCTTTTCGGTGCCGGAGATTCATTCAGTATTTCATTCCTATTTTTCTACCCATTTTCAATCTTCACTGGTTGATTTGCAGTCAGGGGATTTCTAGTTGCCATGCCTTGTGTCGTCACGGACTCAATGAATTCCCTTCTATGCAGGGCCTGTTCAAAAGAGGAAGTGTATGAGGTTGTTTCGTAGATTGATCCGAATAAATCTCCTGGTTCCGATGGTTTTTCTTCAGCCTTTTATAAGCAAAATTGGGAGATTCTTGGGGACGACTTATTCAAGGCAATCCAAGAATTATGCAGGATGGATTTCTCTCTATCGAAATTAATATCACGGCTATTGTTCTTATTCCCAAAGTGCAGGATCCTGAAAATTATAGACTTTCGCCCGATTAGGCTTTGCAATGTCTTGTATAAAATTATAGCCAAATTTTTGGCTAACCAGCTGAAAACTATTCTTCCGAGGATTATTAAAGGCAACCAATCAGCGTTCATTGCAGGAAGATTGATAACAGAAAATATTATTGTGGCTTATGTAGCTTTGCATTCTATGACAATAAAGCATCGGAGCAACAAGGATTATATATATATAGGTTGTTAAATTGGATATGAGCAAGGCGTATGATAGAGTTGAATGGAATTTTCTTGAAGAGGCTATGGCGAGAATGGGGTTTAATGCTAATTGGATGCGATGAATTTCTCAATGTATTCGCTCAGTCTCTTACTCTATCTTGGTTAATGGTGATCTTAGTGAGACGGTGGTTCCGTATCAGAGGATCAGACAAGGTGACCCTTTATTGCCTATGTTGTTTGTCTTATGTGCAGAGGCCTTAAGCTGTCGTCTTTCTCTTTCGGAATCCCAAGGTACTATGGAGGGTATCCCTTTTGGAGGCGGCCTCCTCCGTGTTTCTCATTTGTTCTTCGCAGATGATTGTCTTCTCTTTTGTCAGGCTTCTATGGCTGCTTGGGATTGTGTATGCTCCAGCCTGGCTTGGTATGA
The DNA here is from genome assembly GCF_013401445.1 of Tripterygium wilfordii. Lineage (NCBI taxonomy): Eukaryota > Viridiplantae > Streptophyta > Magnoliopsida > Celastrales > Celastraceae > Tripterygium > Tripterygium wilfordii. Next base: position 9,408,733 of record NC_052248.1, read on the forward strand.
GAAAGTCTCTGGCCAGAAGTTGAATTTGGAGAAAACATCGCTATTTTTTAGTAAACATACATCGTTTGAGGTGAAAGAACCCCTAAAAATCTCTATTGGGCTCCGGGAGATTAAATCATTTGAGTTGTATTTGGGCCTGTCGGCCATGGTTAGTAAATTAAAAACTGAGTCTTTGAGATATGTGGTAGATAATGTCAGGAGGAAAATCCAAAATTGGACCAATCGATTTCTTTCAAATGCAGTTCGGGAGACTCTTATTAAGTCGATTCTTCAAGCGATTCCCACGTATAGTATGCAACTCTTTCGAGACATGCGAAGAATCCTTTCACATTTCTTTCTACAATTATGTTGTGCTTTTGACAATGATTTAAGATATTATTTAATTGAGTTAGCATAATGATTAACCACTACAAGAAAACCAGTCCATTACTATTTGTATTTCATCTAAGATTGTTATACATACATCATGTTTGGTTTTTGATCTAACATCGTCATACATATAGTTAGGAATAAAACATAAATGGTTATAACTTAAAATATGTATGCTTGTATTTAGGTCCCGTTTGGTGAAGCATTTGCATAGTGGCAACGGTAACGAGCAATGGTGGCAAACGTTGTTCTGCCAAACAGGCAAGAAATGCCAGATTCCCTCACTACCCCTCTCAAAGCCTAGATCGAGGTTAGGGGTCTGGCCATAATGGCTCAAAAGTCTTGGAGAGTGAGTGCAATATGCCCAATTAGAACCACATAATCTGTGTCTCTCAACATCACCATCAATGTTCTCAGTGAGAGATGAAATATGTGACTCTCTGTGCTACCTTCGTCCATGTAGCTGCTTAGGCAAGGCTCTGTGTGTGTTTCTATATATACAACTTCTTCTCTTACAAAGCCTTCCTGATCCATGTCTACTTCTCTGAGGAATCGAGACTTGCCACCATATCAAGTGAATTATGATGAATCTTCTGAAAACTGTTAATAATAGGAATCTAAAATATGTAGTGCTTAATAAGTAATTTAACATAAAATATTTATAGGGCAGTTATTTTATAATAGCTTAGTTTGATTCGCGATAACTATAACAGAACTCTATGGAGAAGAAATAAAGATGGGGTGACCCATAGGCAGAACAAGTAGCTCAACATAAACAAAAATAAGACAAATCCGCATAACTTCAAAAGGAAGAGAAACAATAGCAATCAACCCAAAAGACATGGTTTAAATACCTACAAATAACACCTTAACAGTAGGGGAAATCAAGACTTTAGACCAATAAGTCTGACAACGGTCAAATTCATGAGAAATATGACAAAACTCTGCGCAGAAGAAACAAAGATGAGATAAGCCATAGGCAGAGCAAATAGCTTAACATAAATAAAGAAATACGAATCCACACAACTTCAAAAAGAAGAGAAATAACAGCGATCAACCCAAAAATAACTATTGGAAATTGTGGTGAAGAAACAAATTTTTGGTGCTGTTTTTCCTGTAGAATTACAACTGTCTGGACACCATAATTGGCTGTCCGGACAGTTGGGGCTGAATTAGCCGCTGGGCAGTTTTTACGTAAGCTGTCCGGACAGCTCAAGTGGCTGTCCGAACAATAGCAACTTTGACGAATTTCAATCCAATTTGGTTACGGGTTTTTTTAGTGGTTTTAGGTTTTAGGACGACCTAAACTTCTCCATATATTATAAATAGGTTATATGTTGTAAACCCTAGGGGGAGAGAACACACAACAAAAGTTAGGCATATTCTTTTCTTGGCGGCAACCTTGACAACTTTGGGGTTTTGTTCGTCCGTTTTGTTTTCGGAAGAGTGTGAGAGAGTTGATTGTTATTCCGGGTGAGATTTTGGTTAGTGTTTGGCATAGAGAACTTGTCTCTTCGAATTCATTGTAATCTTTTTGTTCATACTAGTGGAACTTTCGTTGGCTTCGCCCAAGGATTAAACAATTTGTCGAACCTCGTTAAATCTTGTATCTTGCTCTTTTTTCTCTATTTTGTTTTCGCATTATTTTTTCGTCAGATTGAGCCGTCATTATTCACAACAATAACCTTAGCTGAGAATGAAGGAAAATTGCAAGCTTAACTTTGAGCTAAGAACACCATCGAGAATTACAAGCTCAAGATGCATATATGAAGTTGAGAGTTTGATTAAAGAATTGATGACATCAATAAGTGCGTGAATAGACGGCGTAGATGCAGAACCTCGTATCCCAAAAAAATGAATCAATATACAATGTAGTTTTGATAAAGCATACGCCAAAATAAGGCGTCAATTTGCTCAAACACACATCCAAAAATAAACGAAGCCCATCTAGAATACGACATTTTCAGAACATCACACCCACGCTGAAGCTTCGTGAAAAACCAAAAACCAAGACGTTGTAGGTGTACTGAAAGATTACGCATATTAACGCAATGGAAATTTAAAATTTATTAACTACGCGACTGAGCAGGATCAATTAGCATACATGCATTAAAAGTAATAAGTATAATAATCTAATTAGCAGTTTAGATTCGTACCTTGCGTTCCTTGCTCACGAACTCAACGAACTGGATTTTTCAGAGATTAGAACGCGCCCGGCCTCTAATTGGTCCACACACGCACGTCGAATCTTGAAACTTCCAAAACCGATCAAGGACAATCTTTTGGAATAGATGACAGCCACAAGCACTTCTTTTGTGTTAGCAAGAATGTGTTGGAAAACAAAAAGAAAGATCCACAAATAATTTCTTGAATCGCTCTTGAAACCGGTCAAGATTGAAGAAAGGTGTTCTTGACAATCTTGCACCTTTTGCTCTTGATTTGAGATGAACTTTTCTTCTCTTATGGACCACGAAAATAGAACACAACCAGCCCTTAGAAACCTTCTCTTAGCGGCTAACAAGAAAGTATAAAATCTGTAATTTCTTGCTTAGATCATGTATTGAAATCGGCAATAGAGAAAGTGACAAGAAAGAAAAGAATATTTTTTGTTTTATTCTTTCACTCTTCATCTCTTAGATTGATTTTTTCCGTGTGTAACTTTCAATATATCTATATAGATATATATATATATGTATGTATGTATATATATATATGTATGTATCTATATGTTAATCTCCTAAGGAATATAATTCCTTGGCTTCACATGGCACACACACTAAGAGTTCTAATCCAACTATAACTCTTATTTATTCAAGATTATCAAGATATTCTTGAGAGTATGTATGCTAACCTTTGGATCTTGATCATCCAATTGTCAAGATTCATTCTCCTTTTATTATTAGGATAAGTAATAATTAATTATTATCATAAATATTTATTTTCATAAAACAAATAATTAACAACTTTATCTAATAAAGCTTCTCCTAATCCCAATCCAATTCAATATAACTAAAACTTAATTATACATAAAATTAATACTCACTAATTGATTATTTTCAAGAGCATAATTAATTAGTTTATTCTTATTATCATATAATAAAATACCATCTTTAATTACGAAGATTCTTCGCACGCTATTGTGTGTGACCTCAATAGGTTCCACATAACCTAGTAATGGAACATCAATAATTGATGTGCTAATTGAAACTCTTTTCAATTTACGCAAACGAATTAGAATTCCTTTAATTCTTCTTGAGCAATTAAGTAATTGGAGTCATTAATTATATATTAGTATTAATTTGGAGTAACTATTATATGAGCACTACTATAATTAAGTAATTGGAGTCATTTTTATATATATGTGACCGTAATTTTATCTTGGACACATATACTAAAGATACGTGTTTCAGATTGTTAACAGGTATGGAGAATGATGAAAAACATAATGATTGATAATCGTTGGATTTAGTGATAATTACAGCCATTTCAAGTGCTATTAATGTAGCATTTACTAAAATTGACTTAACCCTACCACGTGAACCATTTTGGAAATCCTTGCTAACATGGCATAAATATATCACTGATCCGTTCAGATGAAATCGTACCAAATCCTTGACTATGGAGAAATGTGTCTTTGTGCAACAATTTGTCTATGAAGTATGGTTTGATGAGTTCACGTGAGATTGGGGTTAAATAGATGGTAGACATATTTGTATATGCTATAGGAGAAGTAATGGAAATAGGAAAGTGCAAGGATCAGTTTCAACACTTAGGTGAGACAATTGATCGAAAGTTTCACAATGTTCTGGAGAGCCTATATCGTATGTTTATAGAAATTATAGATTAAGGGATCCATAATTTAGGAGAATCTAGGGAAAATTTTATGATAAGGAGAGGTATTGGCCATCTTCAGAGACTACATTAGGGTTATTGATGGCACATATATAAGAATGAACACTCACAATAAGACACGTGTAAAGATAAAAAAGATTTCCCTTTTGAAGATTTTTAAGTTGTGTTTATTTGGTTTTTGCCATAATAAGACTATTAAAAGCTAGGACGATTAGCAATAATATAAATATAATCATTAATGTAAATATCAAAATGGACACCAAGTAGATTTCCGTTACCTAAGGATTTTCTAAGGGCTATGCTGCTTACATTAATATACATATAATCATTAACGTAAATGTCAAAATGGACACCAAGGAAGTTTTTTTCTTAACTGCGTTTTTAGATGGCAACAAATTATTTAAGAGAGTGAAATTAACATGTCGATACAGTAACAAAAATATTTCTCATATGGAATTTGCAGTAGCTTTTAGACATACTTTAAGTATCTATTCTGTAGAACTATATACAATCTCATCGAAAAATATATGGGGTGTGTTGATGTAAATTATCGACAATCGAATTGTGGAGAATGAATGGGCAAATATAAGACAAAACAGAGAGATTTTATGTGGTTCGGCTTTTAGCCTAGGTCCACGGTGCAGAATGATATGGTATTTTATTTATCACTTGTGAATACAGTGCGAGTAAGAAATCCCAATCCGAATCCCCTTCCACCCTCCTAATGAACTCCTTTTATGCTTTTCTTGAGCAGTTACCAGTAGTTGTGGCAGTTAGAGAAGTTCATAGCAGTTTGGAGGAGTTTACGGTAGTTTGGAGGAGTTTGTAGTAGTTTGCAGTAGCTTCGCCTGTCACCATTTAACGAGGAACTGCCTTATCTTCGGCTTCGTCCCTTAGTTATTGGTTCGGCCTTATTTGCATCGGCTTTGTACTGCCTTGATAAGACCAAGTCCTTTTTGGAGTGTAAGTTCTGGTCTGTTTTATGTTGTTGGGCTTCGGGGCCCTAGCCTCTGTTGGGCTTTTATTATTGTTGGGCTTCGGGGCCCTAGCCTCTGTTAGGCTTTTATGTTGTTGTTGGGTTGAACATGACCCATATAATTTGTTGAGTTGACTTTGACCCCTACACTTTGCCTCCTATTTTTAAATTTGATTTAAACTTAAAAATATTTTGCTTGGGGTTGCGTCTTCTTCAGAGCTCTTCGTCTCATCATCTTTGTTTGCAGTTTTTGCATTTTTTGACTGTTGAAGTATTTCTGCAATTGCAATTTCAGAGCAATGAGATTAACAATGAGAATATCTTTGTCAAAATAAAACATAAATACTTCATACATGGGAATAAATATGCAATGGTATAACTCTTAACGAGCCTAGGTACGAATAACATCATTTATGATATTCATTGCATTCCCAACATGGGCTGCAAGATCTAAAAGAGATTCTTGTAATCGATAAACGTTTTGAGTTCGAGAATGACCCCAAGCGTTATCGCGAACTCTGTTCAGCGCATCTCTGGCCGCTCGAAGCACATCCGTATAAGACTGGTTTCGTTCGTACTCGTTTTGCAGATTTCTTTCGGCTTCTTCAAGAAGTCCTCTTAATCCTTCGATGGAGTTTTGAGGATTTTCTTCGTACAGTTCTTCAGATACTACAAATATTTCAACGACTAAATCGTCTGGTTCGTCGTTGTTTCGAGATGTGGAACCTTCTCCTTTGGCCTCTACCTTTTTTGAAGATGAAGGGTCTTCGTTTCTTGCCCGTTTTGAAGGAATGAGATTCTCTTTCTCATCCAATGCTCTTTTTGCAGGAGTGGGGTCAGAAGAACTCATCTTGCTGAGTGTTTGAGAGATTTTTTGGAAGGAAACAGGAATGTCTTCTCCTTCTTATCGTCGTGTATTTAAAGATGAAAGGTTCACGTTTAAAGAAGCAGTTATTCTTGAAAAACGTGGGGAAGCTAAACGGTTGCACCGTTTTTTAGAGACCATGGTGTCTTTTCGTATTTCGAAATAAACAATTCAAATATCTCGCCTTTTATATTTGTTGGAAATGAAATGGAATTTCGTAGAAATTTTCCTGAAATAAAATTTGGAAAAAAGGAAAATGGACAGGAATTTTATTCTAGGGTGTAAAGAACACTGTCTATTCCATCTACAACAGAACCAAGTTGTACCGTGATCTCAGTGATTGCTTCGTGCAATTTATCTGGATCATGACTACTTGCTTGTCGGCCCCATGACATATATCAAACGCCTTGTATGGCATATTTTGAGACCATAAGTTGTCTTCTGTAGTCTTGAACTTTGTCAGTTGCTTTCTTAAGTCTCCTTTTGGTTTCCGTTAGAGCTTTTTGTAGAGATTCGATGGTTTTCTGGTGATTGTCCTCGTATACATCTTCTCTTATAGGGGAGAGGTTGAATCTAGGATCATTTCCATCTTCATCTTCTTTAGAAGTAGAACCTTCATCGGTTCTAGATCATTTCGCAGGTGGAGAGTTAGGAGTATCCATCCTTGAAGATTTCTTGAGGAAAATATTGGTTTCTGCTGATTCTTTCTTTTGAATATTTATACGAATGGAATATGAAGGAAGTTACCTTTTCCTTGGAAGTTGTAATAGATAATGGGGAAATGGACGGTTGCGACATTACTCCACGTCTTTTCTCGAGGAGTTGGAATGCCTTTTGGTTTGCTCAAGGGTTAACTGATCAGAATTGATATTTATTGGTGTTGAATTATTTTTGGAATTTTTGGGAAGCTTCGTCTTCCTCTAATAAAGCTTCGTTTTCCTCTAATAAAGCTTTATCTTTCTCTAATAAAGCTTTATCTTTTACCGGTGAGATTTTTGCTTCACCTAAAGGTTTCATCTTTGACAGAAATTGAATATTTGGAATGTAAAGAGGAGATTCTTGGTTTGTCTAAGAACTTTATCTTTGGCAGAGATAAACATGGAATAGTATTTATAAATAGTTAAAATTGCTCAAGCTTTTAAGGTCTTGGCCATAAGGCATGATGCATTCTAACTAGATTATTCTTCATAAAAAGATTGATGTTTTGTAAAGCTTGTCGTAGCTTTTTAGGATCATTTTCCATAGCAGCATTTTCTGACATGTCTCGAAGCCGATAAAGTGACCTTCCAGCCAATTTGTAGGCTCGGGTAAGCTCTATTATCCTTCTTTTTGCTTCATGGAGATCTTTATCCAAATGTATCAGCAGATCTTGCAGATCGGAGACGTGTTGATAAGGATCATACCCATCGGGGTATAGCTTCAACTGTTGAAATTCTTTTGCCACTTCAGATGGTCCTTCATCTGACTTGGTTGGTTTGGACATTACTTTTCGGTACTCAGGCTCGATAGGAAGCTTGGAGGAACTCATGATTGTAGAGGTTTTTTGTTTTGGAAGTGGTGTTTCTTTGGGTTTTCTCTAGTATATTTATAGGAAAAAGAGCGCAACTTTAGAAGTTGAATCGTATTTCGATTCTAACTAGCCTTTTAGTGACATGATGTAGCGCCGCCATTTTCGCCACTTATCGAGAAGTTACTTTTGATCGAACGACTTTGATTAATTCGTGGAAGAACGATTTCCGAGGAGTTTTAACTTTTGAATTTCGAATTTACTATTTAGTCCTTGGGGGTTTTTTAATGGGTTTACTGTAACCACCCACTATCTTAAAACTTCCAAGACACGGTTTGACTTTCGGTACGTTTCTTGACTTTTTCTTTTTCGAATTTTTGATTATGGCTTGGCTCGGTTCCTCTAAAGAATTCATCGATAGATTTGAGCGAGAGAATGAAAGGGACGAATCTAATTTCGGTCCCTCAATCATTCCGAATGAAAGTCCGGCTGTTATAGATACTCAGGATGAGTTTCCTGAAGGTGATATACCAGAAAAAGAACTAGGAGATCAATCCACTAATCTTAGGGTTTCGTCTTACTCTGAATCTGAAGGAGTATCGGGTCGAAGGATGATTAGTTCATCTAAGGTTAGCTTTTTACCAACTACTCGTTCAAAAAGTAAGACTCAAAAAGTTTTGGAGGATGAGGTTATAGTAGACAAGGATCCTGCTTCTGTATTAACGGAAGAGGATTTAGATAATATTAGGGTTGATTTCAGAATTCCACAGGAAATAGAAATGCGAATTCCTGGTTCTAGCGAATCAACTTCTTATGAATTTCCTGGATGGACTGTAGTATATGCTATATCATTAAGGTGTGGATTAAGGTTTCCTTTAGGACCTTTAGTTAAGTCTGTGTTAAAATTTTTTGGAGTTGCCCCCTGTCAACTTATGCCTAATTCTTGGCGTATTTTGCTATCTCTAGAAGCTTTAAGTGCAAAATACGGTCTTACTTTTGGTCTTCACGAATTTCTTGCTGCTTACTCTTGGCAAGAAAACAAAAGGGATGTAGGTAGATATATGTTGTCGAAGAAGGATAAGGAAAATTTGATTGTTGGGACGACGTCCAGTGATCATAACTGGCAAAAGAGATATTTCTTGGTGAAAAAGGAAACTCTTTTGGAAGATGACGATGCTATTCCTAGTTCTTGGACAATTCAAGGTATAATTAATTAAGTTTTCCTTTACTTTTATTTAATTCCTTTATGAACATTTATCTTTTAATGGCGGGCAAATCTCCTAAGACAACTATTACTAAGGAGGCTCAGAGGAATTGCCAGTTATTTTTAAAGTCAGTTCCTCGTTCTGAAAGAGATTGGAAATTCGTTTTCTCAAAGTATCTTTTTGAAAGTAAGTTGATGAAATATTTACGATTTTGATTTTGTTTCTTATTTCTACTAATTTCTTTTCAATTTTTCACAGGACCCCATATGGCTCCAAGAGTAATCGTTCCTTTGAGTCTTAAGGAGATTGCTGAAAAGAAGAAAATCCAGAAAAGTTCTAAGGAGAAGAGGATGAAGAGAAAACATGATTCTATCTTGGGACTTCACAGTGAGTTAGGAACAATTGCTGAAGTAACTAAGACTTCTGAAGTTCCTGAGGGTGACATAGATGATGATTCCACACTTATAAGGAAAAAGAAAATCAGGGTATCGTCTCCTTCTCCAGTAGGTGAAAGTGCGGGATTGAGCAAGGAGGCCGATGACATCATTCAGGTTCCTGATGATGAAGTGAGAGAGGAGACCGTGAGAAGAGAAGGAAAAGATCCTGTTCATCCAGTTTCACCTCTGAGAGCTCTAATTGAAAAGGAGTTGAGATTATCGGGTGCTGATCTTCCATCTGATTTCCCGGCGAGGAGTTTCGAAATGTCAATCCCTAACATCCCCCTTTATTCGAGGTCTGCCGAGTTATTTCCTGATTTACACAAATTGGCTTGTCCCCTTGGTTTCACTCCTCCTAAGTTGAATCTTGAGGATGCTTCTCTTTATAGCATTTCTCATGCTTTTTAGGTATTTTCAAAATTCAATCTCTTTGTATTTCTATGTTAGCTTAAAAATAATCTTCGTCTTCTTCTTTCAGGCTTTGTCAGTTCAGCTTTACATTGATAAAGAAGTCGAAAAGTTAAGTGAGGAAGTAAAGAGTCTTCGACTTTCCAATGGATTATTACAAGCCGATATTAAAAAAATTTCGGAGGCCGAAGAGCAGGAGAAAAAGTTAAGGATGGAGGCCGAAGCTCAATTGGAAAAAATGAAGAATGTTGCTGCTGAAGCTTTAAAGAAAGCTGAAGATAGAAGGCACTATTGCTTTGAAAACTGACTTTACAGATCAGGGTAGGCAATTGTCCAACATAATGCAGCAACAAAAAGATAAGGAGGAGGAACTTTCAGCTTTCAAGATCAAATTTCAAGAAAATGAGATATTAGTGAAGGATCTGCAAGAAGTCGATTCTAAGCTGAAAGATTGTGAAATTGAGCTAAGTGCTTCTATCGAGAAAGCGAATCGGCTATCGGATGAACTGACAGAATCAAAGGAAGATGTCGATTTCTACAAGGGAGAATGTGCTCTTACTGCTGGAAAGGAAAGAATCAAAGCTTTGGGAGAAGTAATGATGCACTACAAGGCTGGAACTTTAAACGAGGAAGAAGTTGATCGAATGATCAAAGAATATGAAGAATTCAAAGTCATCGATGCAACGCAAACTTCTGCCTCTAAAGCCAAAGACGGCATTTAAGCTTATATTTTAACTTTTGTAATCCTATATCTTCCCTGTTAGTCTTAAATACGATCTTAACTCTTTTATATTTCTTATTAATTGAGATTTACGATTTTAACTATCTACTTAAAATTTTAACTATGATGCAAACAAAATGCAAATAAAATTGTGCTTAAATAAAGAGTTAAATGTACATGACCTTTTGGGAGATTAAAGGGCATCAATCTTCTTCTCTTTGACCTTCGTCCAAACTCTGACATTTTATCCAATATGCTGAGATGTTTTGCATTCCAGCTGTTGTTAAGTATCTTTCCTTCTCTAGTTTGCAATTTGTAAGCACCATTGCCAACGACCTCTATGACTCTGTACGGTCCTTCCCATGTGGCCCCCAGTTTTCCAGAATTCAATTGTTGTGTGTTCTGAAAAACTTTGCGTAAAACCCAGTCACCAATATCGAAAGCTCTTGAGTTGACTGTTTTGTTGTTATATTTTGTGATCCGATGCTTGTAAGCTGTTGTTCTAACAGATGAAAGATTCCGTCGTTCATCAAGCATATCTACTTCATTTGTAAGTACGGTGTTATTTTCCTCATCTTTCTTCCATTCAAATCGTGCTGTTGGAAGGCCAACTTCAACTGGTAGCACTGCTTCAGCTCCATAAGTTAAAGAAAATGGAGTTTCACCTGTTGAAGTTCTCACTGTCGTTCGATATGACCACAGAACTCCTAGGAGTCCGTCTGCCCATGCTCCCTTTGCGTTTTCCAGTCTCTTCTTCAAAGTGTTGACTATCGTTTTGTTTGTAGCTTTCGCTTGGCCATTCGATTGTGGATGCCTTGGTGATGTGAAGCAAAGCTTTATCTTCCACGTGTTACAGAAATCTTGAAGTTTATGGCTTATGAACTGAGATCCATTGTCACAAATGATTTCATAAGGAATTCCAAATCTGCAAATGATGTTTCTCCAGATGAAGCTTTTAACTTCTTTATCCCTGACTTGTTTATAAGCTTCCGCTTCCACCCATTTTGTGAAGTAGTCAGTTAAAATTAATAAGAACACTCTTTGTTCCGATGCTGGAGGAAGCTTTCCAACGATATCCATTCCCCATATCATGAATGGCCATGCTGATGAAATTGGAACTAGCTCCGTTGGTGGTTGATGCGAAATTTGTGAAAATCTCTGACATTTATCGCATTTAGCCACATATTCGGCTGCATCGCCACGGAGCATAGGCCAATAATAACCTGTTTGCATGACTTTACTAGCTAAGCTTCGGCCACCTGAATGGTTTCCGCAGACACCTTCATGTAATTCTGCTAAGGCATATTGTGCTTCTTCCTGAGATAAACATCGTAGCAATACTCCTTGGTATGATCTTTTGTAAAGAATGCCATTAACTATCGTGTAACGTGAAGCTTTTCGTTGTAGGGCTCTGGCCTCATTCTTGTCTTGTGGTAACACATCATCCTGTAGATATTGTATGAATGGTGTCCTCAAGTCATCATTGTCTTCAATAATAGCAAATGATTGTTCCACCGTGGAAGTTTTGCTTATTGCCGATGATTCCAAATAAATCAGTGGGACATTCTGAGTTATTTGCGCTTGACTTGCTGATCCCAGATTTTCCAATGCATCTGCTTGTTGGTTTTCTTCTCAGGGAATTTGATGAATCTTTGAATTCAAGTTGCAACTTCCATACTAATTCCAGATAATCGTTCATTCTTTCATCTTTTGCTTGATATTCTCCATTTAATTGATTGACGATCAACTGGGAATCTGAAGTCACGTGAACACGTTGAACTTTTAATTCTTTTGCTAGTTTCAGTCCCTCAATCAGAGCTTCATATTCTGCTTCGTTGTTTGTAGCATGAAATCCACAATGTACAGCTTGAGGAAATTGATCTCCTTGTGGTGAGATTAAGATGATACCCAGGCTGCTTCCCTTTGCAATACTTGAACCATCAACAAATAATTGCCAAATAGCGTCATCGTCTTCTTTGTTTTGATGCAATTCTTTGTGAACACCATCCATCATTCCCAGACTAAATTCAGCGATGAAGTCTGCGAGAATTTGGGCTTTGATTGTTGTTCGAGGTTGATATTCGATATCATGCTCGGTCAATTCAATTGCCCACTTCGTTAAACGTCCGGATAATTCTGGTTTTATGGAGTATTGTTTTGATCGGGAAGCTCGTCACCACCGTGATAGGATGACTTTGAAAATAAGGACGAAGCTTTCTTGTTGCAGTGATAAGTGCTAAAACAAGCTTTTCCATTAAAGGATACCTTGTTTCAGCATCTAGCAAACTTCGACTAACATAATATACCGGATGCTGCCGGTTGTTCTCTTCTCTTAGCAGTACTGCATTAATTGCAAATTCAGAAACTGCTAAATAAAGATAGAGTATCTCACCGGTGTTTGGCTTCGCAAGAATTGGAGGATTGGTCAGATATTCCTTCAATTTCTTTAATGTCGTCTCACATTCACCTGTCCACTCGAAGCTAGCTGATTTTTTCAAAGCCGTGAACAGATGATGACATCTTTCAGATGATTTGGAGATGAATCTGTTTAACGCTACAATCTTTCCCGCTAGCCGTTGTACGTCTCGTATTTTTGTGGGAGAAGGAATATCAAGTATCGCCTGGATTTGATCAGGATTTGCTTCAATACCTCTTTGTGTAACAATGAATCCCAGAAATTTTCCTGCTTTGACCCCGAAAACGTACTTGAGAGGATTTAACTTCATCTGATGAACATCAAGAATTTCAAATGCTTGTTTGAGGTGTTCAACATGATCTTCGGCCTTCAGAGTCTTTACTAACATATCATCGATGTATACCTCCATCGTTTTTCCAAGTAGACTTGCGAACATACGATTAACCAACCGTTGATATGTCGCTCCTGCGTTTTTCAATCCAAATGGCATCACTTTATAACAATACGTACCACGTTTGGTTATGAATGCAGTTTTCTCTTGATCTCCTGGATGCATCAAGATTTGATTATATCCGGAGAATGCATCCATAAAGCTGAGTAGTTCATGCCCTACTGTCGCATCCACAAGTACATCAATATGAGGAAGTGGGAAAGAATCTTTTGGACAAGCTTTATTCATATCTGTGAAGTCGATACAGACTCTCCACTTTCCATTCTTCTTTTTTACCACAACCACATTTGCTAGCCAGTCTGGGTATTGAACTTCGCGAACGAATCCAATATCTAGCAGCTTTTGAATTCCTTCATTGATGACTTTATTTCTTTCTGGAGCGAATCTTCGTCTTTTCTGCCTTACTGGAAGGAAATTATCATCGACCTGCAACTGATGAGTGATGATATTCAGATCGATTCCAATCATATCTGCATGCATCCAAGCTAAAGTATGTTTATGATTTTGCAGGAATCGGATCAAAACTTCTCGAAGTTGATGATCCAAGTTGGCTCCAATCTGAATCTTCTGATCTGGATAATCCGGATGAATGATGACTTCTTCTATCTCCTTATTAGCCGGTTCTTCTTGATTACTTAGAATCGGCCCTTGCTGTAATTGCTATAAAGCTTTGGTTTTTCCTTTCAATGCTTGTTCATAGCAACGTCTTGCTTGATGTTGATCCCCATATATTTCTTGTATTCCATCTCTTGTTGGGAATCGTATCACTTGATGATAAGTTGATGGCACAGCCCTCATTGCATGAATCCAAGGTCGTCCAAGTATCGCATTATATGGAGATTGACAATCTAATATATTAAGTCGAACATGAAGATTTATTCCTTTGGCATATACTTGCAATGGAATAGAGCTGATGGTGAATTGCTGTTCCCCGCTGAAGCTGATGAGTGGTATAGGACCTCTGATTACATCTGCTTCTGAAAGTCCCATTGCTTGGAGTGTGGACATGAACAGTAAATTTGCTGAACTACCATCATCAATCATGATTCTTTTAACTTCGCAATTGGCAATTTGCAATTTGCAAAGTTACTACCAGGGCATCATCATGTGGATTGAGTAGCTTCGTCATCTCATCGTCTGTGAAGCTGATAACTTGTCTCGTGAATTGTACCATCGGCTTATCATTCCATACCTCATAATTTTTTGTCTACTTGCCATGTTTCTTTGCCGATGAATGTGTAATTCCGCTAATCTCCGATCCACCAAATATTACGTTAATCGTCTTCTCTGGTGGTAGTGGCTTCTGTTCCTCTTCTCGTTTTTCAGCTTGGGACATCGCCGCTTTTCCTCTTTCGGATAGTGAATCTCAAAGATAACCTTTCTTTAGCAATTGAATTACTTCTTTTTTGAGGGTGAAACAGTCGTCTGTTGTATGCCCGTAATTGTTATGAAACTCACACCATTTGGAAGTATCCCGTTGATCTAGCGATTTACGTAATTTGTCGGGCCATCTAACAGCATCTCCCATTTTCTTCAGCACTGATAAGATTTCATTTGGTAGAATTACCAAATTCTATTCAGGAGATGGAGGTTTCTTCTTGAAATCGATCGGTTTAGGATCTTTGCGAGGATATCGCGGAGCTTTTGAACTTGTTTGCTTTTGCTCAGATTTCTTCGACTACTCTGTTAGTCGCTCTGGAAGCCTTCCTTCATCTTCCTCCCATTTAATTTGAACGCTTGCTCTTGCCTGAACTTCTTGAAAAGACTTACATAGATAACGGGTAAGCTTTCCGTATAATTTGCTTCCAGGAAGAAGAGCCATGCGAAATGCATTGATCGCAATTTCATCTAAGCATCCTGGAATTTCTAGTTTTTCTTTATTGAATCTCGTCAAGAATGACCGTAGAGATTCTCCTTGCTTTTGTCGCAGTCGATATAGATCATCCGATGTTGGAATTATTTTCCTACTGCTTGCAAATTGTTCAACAAATGCATCGGCCAATTGTGCGAATGAAGCGATTTGCCCTTTTGGAAGATTAAGATACCACTTCAAAGGAGGTCCCACCAAGGTTGAACTAAATCCTCGGCACATGCATGCTTCATGCTTGTTGAATGGGTTTGATACCAGAGTCAATCGTTGACTATACTGATCCACATGATCTTCTGGATCAGTGGTACCATCATAAGGTTAAATATGTGGTATGATGAATTTCTTTTGGAGCTCTTCCATGGCAATGGCATGAACAAATGGAGATTTGAGGAAAGTACGATTTTTCTTTATAGGTGGTGGCATGCTTGGTATCCTGAAGAAGACTGATTCCATTTCTTCCAGTCTTTTATCAACACTTCACTGCGTTGCAATTTCTGGCAATGTTGTAGTTATGTTTGACCAAGCACCAATTGTTGGGATAGCCGAAGATGACGTTGGTATAGGAAACAGTGGTGCCATGGATTGTGTCGTTGGTCTCAGAAACTGAGTTGATGTTGATGCCAATGATGATTCTGTTTGATGCACAAATCCTGACAAGGGAACACTTGCGTTGGGAATTTGCGTTGTTTGTCCATTATTGAGTCGAACAGAAGCACTTGGGACAGTACTTGCAGGGACGGTTCTGGTTACATGTGGACTTGAATGTTGATTCATAAGATCAAGTAGCTTTTGATTTTCTCTTCGAACAGTCAAGTTTTCTTGCTCCAACTGTTGGACCCTTCTTTCATGCTCGTCGAAGCGTTGAATCAAAGCTTTCATCTTCTCGCTTACAGCATCATCTCGTGAATCTTCTGCGTTTGTCATTGTGATAATACTATCTGCTCCCCTATCTGGCGCGCCAAATTGTTGATGTAAATTATCGACAATCGAATTGTGGAGAATGAATGGGCAAATATAAGACAAAACAGAGAGATTTTACATGGTTCGGCTTTTAGCCTAGGTCCACGGTGCAGAATGATATGGTATTTTATTTATCACTTGTGAATACAGTGCGAGTAAGAAATCCCAATCCGAATCCCCTTCCACCCTCCTAATGAACTCCTTTTATGCTTTTCTTGAGCAGTTACCAGCAGTTGTGGCAGTTAGAGAAGTTCATAGCAGTTTGGAGGAGTTTATGGTAGTTTGGAGGAGTTTATAGTAGTTTGCAGCAGTTTGCAGTAGTTTCGCCTGTCACCATTTAACGAGGAACTGCCTTATCTTCGGCTTCGTCCCTTAGTTATTGGTTCGGCCTTATTTGCATCGGCTTTGTACTGCCTTGATAAGACCAAGTCCTTTTTGGACTGTAAGTTCTGGTCTGTTTTATGTTGTTGGGCTTCGGGGCCCTAGCCTCTGTTGGGCTTTTATTATTGTTGGGCTTCGGGGCCCTAGCCTCTGTTGGGCTTTTATGTTGTTGTTGGGTTGAACATGACCCATATAATTTGTTGAGGTTGACTTTAACCCCTACAGGGTGTAAAAAGAAAAGAAGATTATTTAAAACAAAGAAGTATGAAAAATGGAAAAGTGAATTTTAAAAAAAAAGGGTTAAGTGTTGTTCCGAATGTGTCTATTTTAAACGGTTTTCTTTTACTTATGACCTAATAGACTATAATGTTTGAAAAGTCTTCTTTTACTTATTACCTAATAGTAATGAACATTACATAACAATATTAACCTTGAAATTACATATTCTATTATTGTTAATATTAAATAACAATACTTATGTGTTCTTGTTATACATTTATTTATTATTGCATCTTACATGATCTTTAATTAGTTTTCATCGATATTAATATATGTATTTACATTAATCTTTTGGGTTAAGACTAAACATCAAGATGAATGATAATCGATAATATCATTCAATAAGTTGTATTGTTGTTAAATAGCCCTTAAAAAAGTTTTTCGGGGGTGCTACCCCAGAACCCCACTAAGATTTTTGAAACAAGTCAAAATGCATTAGCCTATCCCATTATCAATTCCTGACTCCGCCTCTGGCGACGGCTCACGGGATGTCTTTGAGGTTGGGGAGTCTTTAAACTTGATTGAAGATATTGAGATGATAACTTTACATGATATAATTGCAGTAGAGTTAATGAGTACTTAGTTTGTGTAAAATTGTTATGTAATTATTTGATAGATTAATTTTAGAAAGATACTCATTTTGCAATATAATATTGTAATCAACTTATATATGATTGTACATATATAGTCTTGATTCACAAAAAGAAGGAATCATCCAAGGTCACCGATTATAGGCCTATCAGTTTATGAGTTTATGTAATGTCTCTTAAAAAATAATATCAAAAGAGCCGATGAATACATTACAAATAATATGAAAAAATAATGTCTCTTGTGGCATATGAGGCATTGCACACGATGAATACATTACAAAAGAGCCGAACAGATTACATGGCATTGAAGCTAGATATGAGTAAGGCATATGACATAGTAGAATGGTGCTTTTTATTGGCGATGATGGCTAAGTTGGGATTTTTGGTGACATGGCTGTCTTGGGTAAGTGGGTGTTCATGGTAACTAAGAATTGAAACATACAGAGAAGAACAACTTTATCAAAGATGAACAGCTGAAACAAAAAAAGGAGATTAGATTATGGAATGCCAAGCCCAGAATAGTCTCTGTCTCTTTAAGACTTAATCGTCTCCCCACAAGTTTGCTTTGGGAACTATGGACGATAGCCTCCCAGGATAGCATGGCCTCAGCTCTACATGGAATGAAAGCTCCACTCCGGGCACTTTGTGGAAACAACGATGAAAGCTCTCAACTCTCTCTGTATGCTATGCTTTGTGCTTTTTTGGTGTGATATGTGAATGCTATCAATGCCTCTATTTATGGGAGGGAGAAAATATTGAAACGAAAATGGATTGGAAAGTAATCAACACAGATAATTACGAAATCCACTTAAGAATAATAAAAAAATAGATAATTAATATCCATTTGTTGCAACAAATTATTAGATAGATAAAGCTGTTTAAGGCCTATGGGCCAAAAAGGAAATACTTGGACTGGGCTCGAAGCCCACTAATCTGTGGTCCAAAAATAAAGACCTAGACTGGCCCATCACACACACATGAGCGAATAGAATTGGATTGACCGGACGACGGCGACGACGCTCATGCATGTGTTGTTTTGGCATTATGTGCATTCTTTCCTTCTCACAAAAGCTTGGGTGCCCTTGGGCCCTAACCATTAGTTCAAACCTCACTCTTATATACAAGAGTTGGTTTACTTAATTCTCCAATGTGGGACTTCTATTCTTCCTTAAGTTTGGTGATGCCCTAATGGCTCTCATTGAAGCAACATTTCATTCACTTTATTCATGGCTTTGAACAAGTGAATACACATAATTATTCTCAACATGAAACACTATATATTCATGTTTAGATCCAACTTATCCATTAATTGAATTTCAATTAAATTCGTGGTCAAAGCCATGAATTTCCAACAATGGCAACAATGGATTATGCAATGTATTTCTACAGTTACATACAAAACAATCGTTAATGGTTCCCCTATAGACACAATTCACCCGCAAAAGGGACTCCGTCAAGAAGACCCTCTTATCTCCACTTTTGTTTGTTATATGCACTGAGGCTTCGAGTTGAAATATCCAATTAGCTCATGATGTTAATTATTTTCTTGGGGTACCATTTGGCAGGGGTAGGGTGCAAGTGTCACTTGCCTTTTTGCAGACGATAGTCTTTTTTTGTCGAGCAAAAGTGGAGGATTGGTTTTGTATCTAAGGAATCTTGATTGAATATGGTAGAGTTTTAGGTCAACAAATAAACTTTGATGAGACATGCATGCTTGTACTTCAGTAAACACACAGATTCACATGTTCAGATTATGCTACAAAATTTGATTGGGGCTATGGAAGCAAAAATGTATGAGCGATATCAGGGTTTGCCTGCTATTGTGGGTCGATCTAGGAGGAAGGCATTTACTTATATTCTGGAAAAATTGAGGAGAAAAATTTTGAGTTGGTTTCATCAGACTTATCATAAGTTGGAAATGTAGTCTTTATAAAAGCTGTCTTATAAACCATTCCGACGTATGCAAATGTAGTTTGAATTTTCGCAATGCCTATGTGATGAGATTGATCGAATTATTAGACAAGTTTGGTGGAGGAACCAATTGAATAATAGATCACTATTTTGGATAGTATGGTCTAAACTGTGTGAATCAAAAAGCATGGGTGGTATGGGATTTCAAAGTTTTTGTGCATTCAATGATGCCTTACTTGCAAAACAAGGTTGGACAATACTAAAAGATCCAAATTCCATTTCAAGTCAGGATCTACGGGGTAAATACTATAGAAACTCAGATTTCTTACACATAAACAAGGGCAATGGAAGATGGTTGATGGTGACTGTTGGCACCAAAAAAATCTCTTGGGCCTAATAAGCCTAGTCCATGTACAAGGCTCAAGGTGCAGCCCATACGGTCCATCATGTTTTATCACAGCCCATGGGCCCATTATATGAAGCCCAGGTGGTGAGTAACTGCCCAGGTGCAGTTGTGCTGAGAGTGGTCCATGAAAAGAGGAAGAAGTTGTGGCAGTTACCACAAGGTGGTCCAGGTGGCGGCTTGTGAGAGATTTAAGGGAAAACTGACATGAAGAGGTGGTAATGGCTTCAAACTGTCAGAAAATGGCACAAATGAAGGATAACTGCAGTAGAATCATGGTTTATGGGGGAGATTTTCGTGCAAGACAGAAGATATATAAGATGGTAGACAGACGGAGGACAGACACACAACCAATCAAAGAAACAAACTACTCAAGCCCAAAGGCAATTTCAACTTCCAAGCTTCCTAGCATTCTAGCATTTCAATTACGTTTTCCAAATCCTTGTCAATTTCAAGCTATGTCGTTCATTCCAAATTTTCTTGTATTTATTTCCTATCAAGTTTCAATGCCAACCATCGTTGTGTAAATTGTTCTTGGTGTCTATTTATGTTTCTTCATTTCAGTCTAAATGAAGCGCACTTCAGTGGAGTTGGGAAACCTAGAACTATTGTGGTCCCAAGATAGTTCGTTCAATCGTCTAGATAGAAGTCTTGTTTACATTCGGTGCATTTCATTCACATTAGCGTAGGAAACTATAAGCCTTGGCACACCTGCAAATCATCATCACTTTGGGCCACATTTTGGTGACAACAACCTTTTTTGGCACATCTGGTGGGACCGGAGAAGAAGCATCTGAAAGCTACCATGGCTCCGCGCACTCGCTTGTCAGGAAAAGAACCAATTGCTGGGGAGAATCCGCAGGAGGAAAACCCACTGGTAGAAATGGAAGAGGCTGCCAATGATGGTAGTACTGAAGAAAAGCAGGAGCTCATTGAACGACCAGCTGGCTTATTCGATGAAGCCGTCATTTTGTTTGAACATTTGGTTAAAACTATCAAAAATTTTGAGGTACGTTCAAACCAAACAATTGAAGATGCCATGAAGCAAATGGAGCGAAAGTTGGAGCAAAAGTTTGAGGATATGACTATGGGGGGGCAATTCCCATCACAGAAAGGAGCAAACTACCAGGCTGATGGTGGTTACAGCAAGTACACTCCTCCCCCAATGCGCTCTCCATCTGGTAATGGTCAGAATTTCAGGCCTATTGCATATGGGAATACTAATCCTATGAATAATCCAATTGCCTATACAACTACTGAACCTGCTGGATCAGGAGGCAACGTTGCTGCAGGAGTGGGTATTGCTCGTAGGGCTCAACCTATTATTCCACCACAAACACCAACTGTTGATCTGGAGACTCTCAAACAGTTAGTTCAAGATTTATATGGCCACGGCCTTAGACAGGTTGGTCGGCCAGAGTATCACAAACCTTATCCAGCTATTGTAGATAGAGAGAATCCTTACCCAAGAGGATTTAGAGTACCTGATTTCACTTTATTCTCTGGAGAAGAAAGGTTGTCCACCGTGGAGCATATTGGTCGTTTCACTGTGCAGTGTGGTGAGTTGGCAAACTATGACAACTTTGACAACCTTCGTCTCAGATTGTTTCCAAACTCTTTGACAGGAGCTGCTTTTACTTGGTATTCCACATTACCAAGGAATTCCATCAACACATGGTGGGAGATGGAACGGTCATTTCATACTCAGTTCTTTAGAGCTGAACCAGAGGTGTCTGTGGCTGAGCTATCCAGATTGGTGCAGAAGGCAAGAGAAACCACCCACCGATGCTTATATTGCTCGTTTTAAGAGGTTGAGGAATAGATGTCGTATCTATCTGCCTGAGTCAGAATTTGTCAAGATGGCCCAGCGAGGATTGGACATTAAATTGCGCAAAAAATTCCAAGGTATGGAATTTTATGACTTTTATGAAATGGCAGCAAAGGTAGCAGAGTATGAAGAATTGTTGAAAGAAGAAAGTAGGAAAAAGAAATCTTCTATGGAAACTTACTACCAGGAGATGGAGATGGCTGCTGCGGAGGTGACTTCAGAAAAGAAAGTGTGGGTTTGTCCCGCATTATCCAAACCGAAGGCAACTGAACCAGTAAAGAAGCAACCTATGGGTGGTAACATCAATTATACTTTTGATATGACCAAAACGGAGGAGATTTTTGATTTTCTGTGGCAGGAAAAGGTTGTTACATTTTCAGCTGGACACAAAATACCATCTCAGGAAGATATGAAAGGGAAGGAATATTGCAAATACCATGACCTATGGTCCCATACTACCAACAACTGCTGGACTCTAAAGAACATGATTCAAGAGAAAATAAACAAAGGTGTCCTATGATTCCCCGATAAGGAGTCAATGCTGGTAGATGAAGATTCATTCCCTCCGGTGGCAACCACAATGCATGCAATTGATGTAGATCTTCGTGACTACCTGGAGCTTAAAAGGAAATTGAAGGAAAAATCTCAGGTATGGGAACCGAAAGCTCATAATTCTCAAAATTCACAGGCCCACAAGGAGAAGAAGGGATGGAAACCGCGCTATGTGCAGCCACCAGCTAGCACCATTACCAATAGATGGCAGTTGGTGAAACATAAGAAATTTCCGACACCTCTAACCAGAACTCAGTTGAGGAGAAAGCAGAGACAGTATGCTGCATATATGAAGAGCCATTACAAGTCTCCAGTGGTTCAACATAGAAATTGGACATGGATTCGCAAAGAAAAGAAGCAAGAGGACAACCACCAAGTGGAAAAAGATCAACCGTCTGCAAAGGAATTCATGGTGGGAGCAATTCAGGTACCATATGAATGTTCTACTACTACTTTAGTTTTGCCAGCTGCTTGGCAGGCTAAGAAGCACATAAAGGAAAAATCAAATATCAAAGCTTGACCGGCTAGGGAAGGGTGATCAACCTTTCAGTTCAGTGACGGTGCAGATAGTGGATGAAAAGACCCCCAAAAGGGTTATCTTGGAGAAACCTTCAATCCAAATGTCACAGCACATCAAGCCATTGTATGTCAGAGCGCAGATGAATGGCAAACCGATTGACAGAGTCTTGGTGGACAACGGTCCTGCTGTCAATACCATCCCATGATCGGTTCTCAGGCTGCTGGGTAAGAAAGAAGATGATTTAATTCCAACTGACGTGACTATGGCAGGCTTTACAGGAGAAGTTACTAAGGCAGTTGGTATACTGCCAGTGGAGCTGACTGTCGGGCAAAAATCTTCCATAACTACCTTCTTTGTCATTAACAGTCAGGCCAAATATCAAGCTTTATTGGGAAGAGATTGGATTCATTCCAATTGGTGCATTCCATCTTCACTACATCAACTCTTGGTGTGCTAGAGAGGAAATGATGTGGAAATCATTTGGGCAGACAACCAGCCATTCAAGACTACATCAGACCAGGTGGAAGCTCGCTATTACCATGCCCAATGTGGACCAATCCAGTTCGGAACCAAGAAAGAAGAAATGCAGAAAATTGCAGGACAATTATTGCAACCAACGACCATTGTTCCTCATAGGCCGAGGAGGTCAGAACCAATCATTGAAGAAGTTCTATGATGTGGTCGAAGGATGAAGAGAAGATAGTGGTGGCTGCGATAAATAAGATTGTAGTACAAGCTGCCATTGATAAAGTTGTCACAGAAGAAATTAGTGAAAAAGAGATGATAGTAGAAGATGATGGCTGTTTAGCCACTAATAATAAAGGGGAGTTGAATTGTAATGATTTACAAATAGCACCAACCAAATTAGATGATTTGAAGGCCGAAACCCAAGATCCTTTGGAAGAAGTGAACTTGGGGGGGGGGGGGCAAGAAGAGTCCAGAGTTACTTACATAAGTTCTATCTTGGATTCATCTATCAAGGTAAAACTAGTAGCTTTACGTCACGAGTTTCGTGATTGTTTTTCTTGGGATTATCAGGAAATGCCAGAATTGAATAGAAAGGTGGTAGAACACAGACTGCCTATTAAGCCAGGGTACAAACCATACCAGCAACCATCTAGAAGAATGTCTTCAGAAGTGGAGTTGCGTGTCAAAGAAGAAATACAGAAGTTGGTTAAGGCCGGCTTCATACGGCCAACCAGGTATGCTGAATGGTTATCCAATATTGTACCGGTAGTTAAGAAAAATGGCAAAATTCGTATCTGTGTTGATTTTCGTGATTTAAACACTACTACACCTAAAGATGTGTATGTTATGCCAATTTCTGATATGCTGATAGATAGTGTGTCTCAACACGAGTTATTATCTATGATGGATGGTTACTCTGGATACAACTAGATATTTATTGAAGAAGAAGATGTCTCAAAAATGGCATTTAGATGTCCAGGAGCATTAGGGACATATGAATGGGTAATGATGTCCTGTGGCCTAAAAAATGCCGGAGCAACCTACCAACAGGCAATGAATGCTATCTTCCATGATATGATAGGCAGGAAACTGGAAGTGTATATTGATGATATCATTGTTAAGTCAGTTAAGGCCAATGACCATGTGGTCGATCTCAAACTTGCATTTGAAAGGATGAGGCAGTACCAACTAAAGCTCAATCCTTTGAAATGTGCATTTGGAGTTAAATCTGGAAACTTCCTGGGATTTTTGGTCCATCAAAGAGGCATGGAGGTTGACCAAAACAAAGCCAAAGCTATATGCCAAGCTCAACCACCGAAGAACAAACAACAACTCCAAAGCTTCCTTGGTAATGTAAATTACCTTAGAAGATTTATTTCTAATCTTGCAGGTAAGACCAAGGTATTCTCAGAATTATTGAAGTTAAAGAAGGAGGAGGCATTCAAATGGGAGTCAAAACATGAAGAGGCCTTTCAAACCATCAAGGCCTACTTAAGCAAACCTCCAGTTCTTATGCCACCCACTAGGCACAAACCACTGAAGTTGTATATATCAGCTACTGATGATTCCATTGGGTGCCTACTAGCCCAGGATGACGATGTTGGAAGAGAAAGAGTAGTTTACTACCTGAGTAGATTGCTGACAAATACTGAAGGATGATATTCTGTGGTAGAGAAGCTCTGCCTTGCATTATATTTTGCCTGTACCAAGTTGAGGCACTACTTGCTTCAAACTAAGGTGTATGTGATCTCAAAGATGGATTTGATCAAGCACATGCTGACCAAGCCATTGCTAACAGGAAGGATAGGTCGATGGTCATTGGCCTTGACAGAATTCAATCTCAAATAGAGACCACAACAGGCAGTAAAAGACAAGCACTTGCTGATTTCCTTGCTAACCACCCATGTCTGGAAATTCTTGAGACCTTACAAGGCATGATAGATACGCACACTACACCAAACTTTGGAGATGAAGGTGAATGGGTACTAAAGTTCGATGGGTCTAGTACAGAGATGGCTGTTGGAGCTGGGGTAGTCTTTCAATCCCCAAAAGGTACAAAAACCACATTAGCTTTTAATTTGGATTTCAATTGTACTAACAACCAGGCAGAATATGAAGCGTTCATCATTGGCTTGGAGATTTTGCTTGAACTAAAAGCAAAAAATATTTTGGTGGTTGGAGACTCTCAATTGGTGCTAAAACAACTGGCTAGAGAATACAAATGTGCTAGTTTTACGTTGGCACCATACTACAGTACAGCCTTACAATTGCTTGATGACTTCTAGGAGGTAGAGTTGAAGTACATTCCACGAGATCAAAATCATGAAGCCAACGGTTTGGCCCAACTAGCTACTGGTTTAATACTTCCAGAAAGTTTGATACAGCAAATCATCATGGTGGAAAGACGATCTCATCCATCTATCAGGGAAAGAGGCATGGCGGTTGAATGCCTAGCTCTTGATGATCAGATGGAGGATTGGAGGAGAGATATCATTAACCATCCGTCATATCCCAATAATCCAGCATCCAGGAAGATCAAAGTGATGGCACAGAGCTATGTAATGATAGCGGGTGAACTCTTCAGAAAACGAGCTGATGGTTTGTTACTTCGATGCCCTAGTTTTATTGACAGTATGAAAATAATGCAACAAGTACACGAAGGTATTTGTGGTGCACATCAAGCCAGGCCAAAGATGAGATGGTTGATAAGAAGACACGGCTATTATTGGCCGACTATTTTGAAAGATTACATTAAATATGCAAAAGGCTGTCAACAATGCCAGAAGTTTGGCAACGTTCAAAAAGCACCAGCAGCAGACATGTAGCCTATCATTAAACCATGGCCATTCAGAGGGTGGGCACTTGATATTATTGGAAAAATCTTTCCTGCCTCATCTAAGTGTCATCATTTTATTCTGGTGGCTACTGACTATTTCACAAAATGGGTAGAGGCAGTACCTCTGAAAAAGGTTGAGCAAGCAGAGGAAATAGATTTCATCAAAGAACACCTTATTTTCAGATTTGGCATTCCAGAAACCATCACAACTGATCAGGGGACGATATTCACTGGAGGGGAGGTCAAAGCATTTCTGGAGGACTATGGAGTCAAATTACTCACATCTACTCCATACTATGCTCAGGCTAATGGGCAGGCAGAGGCTTCAAATAAGGTGATCATTTCTATTTTGTAGAAAACTATTAAGGATAATCCTAGAGCATGGCACAAAATACTACAAGAGACATTATGGGCTTACCGCATATCCAAAAGAACAACTACTGCAACTAGTCATTTTGCTCTCACTTATGGGCATGATGCAGTACTACCTATGGAGTTGGTAGTTCCATCTTTGAGGGTCATGAAACAACATGGTCTATCTGCTGGAGAATATTCAGAAGCCATGAACATGGAGCTGGAATAGTTGGATAAAAGCAGGATGGAGGCTCTGAACAGGATGATAGTCCAAAAGAAGAAGATAGCAAAGGCCTACGACAAGAAAGTGAAGAGGAAAGTGTTCCATGAAGGCCAAATGGTGTGGAAGGTAATCCTACCGCCAGGAATTAAAGACAGAGAGCTAGGCAAATGGTCTCCAAACTGGGAAGGACCCTTCAAAGTTCATAGAATTCTCAAAGGCAATGCATACTGGTTGGCAGACCTAGATGGTCAACCACATAAGAGATTTATCAATGACAAATACTTAAAGTCATATTTCCCAAGCATTTGCGAATTCACATCTATAATGACATAAAGAATGTAAAAGCAAGCTATTTAGCCGCAGCCACGAGCTGGCCTTAGCGGCCGCATATTATAGAAATAGTAGATGGCCACAGACCACACAAAAGATATTGCAAGTAAATTATTAGCAATTATAAAAGAAAATATCCAAAATTAAGGCCAAGTAATGGCCAAAGTCAAGTACTAGAAGCCTATACAGATGGCAATAGAATAAACCAACCAAGGCCAGACAATGGCCAAAATCCAACAATCAAGTTAGCATATGCTTTAAGGTTGACCAGGTTTTCTGATGAGCCTGAAGACGAGCTTGAGGTAGCTACAAATCTGAAGACCAAGCTTGAGCATCAGGTAGTTGTGACTTGATAGAAGAACCTAGAGTATTGAGGCTTGGCTGAGCCTCTTGGAATTTTTCATGCACCTGGCTTCTTGCATCATATTGCTGTAAAATCTTATCTTTCAAACCTTGGATTTTGAGCTCCAAAGCTTCAATTTCCTCTTGAGCAGCAATAATGTCTTTTTGATCCCAAGGTCTTCAGCAGCCAGACTTTTAGAATTGGCAAGTAAAAATTCATAAGCAGCTCGGTCTTTAGATAAACCTTCTAACTTACTAGATAAGGTCTGTTCCAGAGAGTAGTCTTGATGAAAAGCAGTGGGTAGATGATGCAAATCATGCTCCAAACGTATGAGCCTACTTTTACTCTCTGGAGCTATCTGAGGATCTGCCAGCAAAATCTTCACATGCTTCAAAGCTTCCTTACCATCTGCTTCTTGAAAATCTGGAAGGTTTGTCTCAAAAAGCTGGACCAGTCTATTGGTTGCATGCTGTAGTTCTTCCTCAGTTGGCACTTTGCTAACAAGAGGAGGTGGAGTCAGGAAGGAGAAATCCAGACCTGCTAATGGGTTTACCACGCTGGTTAGGATGATGGAGGTAAGCACTTTAAATGATGTTGCTGCCTGCATACATATAGTACTGTCATAAGCATCAAAGGATTATTTATGGTAGCAAAATAAAGAAAGATATCAACCTGAGAAGAAGGAGGAGTAACTGAGCCAGACGGTTGGTTAGAAATTTTGGGAGTGACAATTGGCTCATCTGATGAAGGAACTCCTACATAGCTGGTGGAAATCTTTTCACTCTCATCTCTGAAAGCTTCACTATCATCATCTCCTGAGATAGTAACAGGCTCTGAACTGGATTGTGTGGTCTTCTTGACTCTAGTAGAAGATCGTTGAGATCTTCTAACAGCCACCACCTTCTTATGAGTTTTTGGCTTATTCTTGGAAGAAATTGGCTCATTCTTAATGTTCAATTTTTCAGAAGAGATTGGAATAGCAGGAATAGCTGCATACCATACTGCTATATCAGAATTTCATAGACAGACAAGCAAATGAAAAGGAGATCAAGAAACATACCAGGTGTAACATCTGCAATATCTGCCTCAGATTCAGTATTGAGAGGAGGTAGTGGATCAAGTGGAAGCAGATTTATGTAATATCTTTCCCTCCAGGATTGATAATCAGAAGTACTACCAGGACTGAATGGTGGCAGCAACTGGAACACAAATCTCCTTAAAGCGTTATTATTGGCAGCCACCTGGTTTTCAATCCTTTCTCTAGACTGAACACTGGTCCTCTCTTCTCTAGGAGGGTTGTAATGAAAAAGGCGGTTAAGAGGCACTTTTTGGGTATAACCCAACTGCCTAGCACAGAGCTGAGGATTGTAGGCCTCAAAGCCACAAAGAGGGTTCATAGGATTATCAATATTGGCACCTTCATGGAGATACCTAGGTGTAACAAGACTGGCCCAGAAATCACGAAGGAGATGGTCCAGTACCATAGAGATGGTAACTTTTGAAGACAACAAGGGCATCAAAGGACCACCAGGCAGAGTATCAGTAAACAAGAAATATTCAG
The DNA here is from genome assembly GCF_013401445.1 of Tripterygium wilfordii. Taxonomy (NCBI): domain Eukaryota; kingdom Viridiplantae; phylum Streptophyta; class Magnoliopsida; order Celastrales; family Celastraceae; genus Tripterygium; species Tripterygium wilfordii. The sequence goes on from NC_052248.1 coordinate 9,437,349, forward strand.
AATCAGGTTGGTCTGAAGGCAAGGATAAGAAGAAATTGAAGATTTCTACAAAAGATCTATCACTAGTGCAAGCTAAGACAAACTGCCCATAGGAAGTGAATTTGGTAGGTAGTTGATAATCAGGTGAACGTAAAGCAGGGAAGTAAGTGAACAGGCAAGGCTGAAGAATCCAAAGGCTGCCAGAAAAACGATGGTAAAAGGGTTTTTCAAAGGTGAGCAAAGAAAGATAGTGATAGATATGGCCTAGCCAAATACTACCCAAAGCTACATTCTGACCTTCTGCTAGGGCACATGCAAGAGGAAGATAGTCTTTGGTAGGTTGATTTGTAAAGGTACCAAAGACATACCTGCATAGCAAACACCATAGGAACAGAGTATGCTCTTTGAAGGTAGGTTCCCCAAGATGCCTTGTGGAGCTCAAACCCTTGTAAGAAAAAGTTTTCTTTTCCTCCATTACTCCTACTTCGGCGATCCTGATAGAAGAAAAGAGGCAGGGAGCATCTGGACCTGTGATGGGCAATCCAGTTAGGGCATACATATCCCTCAACGTGATGGCCATATGGCCACCGGGAAAGACAAAATTGTTTGTTGAACGAGACTAGAAACAACAGGCCGCTGAAATCAAAGATGGGTCGAAAGGAATTGACTCAAAGGTCATGTCAATAAGCCGATCAAGTCCCTGTTTCGTCCATTGTACACCGAAGGTAGTTCGAAGTCGATTGACCTAGTCTCTCCATCCTAGAGGCAGTTTGGGCCAGGAACGATGTTGTTCCAATAGAGGTAACTCTTTTGCATGATTAGCAAGGTGTTCTTCATGAAAAGATGATGAAAAGCTTGTCAGTCTTTCAGGGGAAAGGTGGGAGTCAATAGGAGCGGTATTTGGAAGGAAAGAAGCCATTGTTAAAAGAAGAAGAAAGGAGAAATCTAGGGATTTCTCAAACAAATGAGGAAGTAAAGAGGCGTGCACGAGTGAGGGAGTAAGAGCAGTAGCTGGTCAAATTAAATGAGGTAAGAGAAGAGTTTAAATTTTAAATAGAGTTTATTTGATAGTAATTGATATTTGAGAGGGATTTGAAGAAGGATTGAAAAATCAGCTTGAAATCCAACTTTGAACAGTTGAAATTCAAGCTGGGGGGGCAATTGTTGGCACCAAGAAAATATCTTGGGCCTAATCAGTCTAGTCCATGTACAAGGCCCAAGGTGCAGCCCATACGGTCCATCATGTTTTATCACAGCCCATGAGCCCAGTATATGAAGCCCAGATGGTGAGTAACTGCCCAGGTGCAGTTGTGCTGAGAGTGGTCCATGAAAAGAGGAAGAAGTTGTGGCAGTTACCACAAGGTGGTCCAGATGGCGGCTTGTGAGAGATTTAAGGGAAAACTGACATGAAGAGGTGGTAATGGCTTCAAACTGTCAGAAAATGGCACAAATGAAGGATAACTACAGTAGAATCATGGTTTATGGGGGAGATTTTCATGCAAGACAGAAGATATATAAGATGGTAGACAGACGGAGGACAGGCACACAACCAATCAAACAAATAAACTACTCAAGCCCAAAGGCAATTTCAACTTCCAAGCTTCCTAGCATTCTAGCATTTCAATTACATTTTCCAAATCCTTGTCAATTTCAAGCTATGTCGTTCATTCCAAATTTTCTTGTATTTATTTCTTGCCAAGTTTCAATGCCAACCATCGTTGTGTAAATTGTTCTTGGTGTCTATTTATGTTTCTTCATTTCAATCTCAACGAAGTGCACTTCAATGGAGTTGGGGAACCTAGAACTATTAAGGTCCCAAGATAGTTCGTTCAATCGTCTAGATAGAAGTCTTATTTACATTCGGTGCATTTCATTCACATTAGTGTAGGAAACTATAAGCCTTGGCACACCTGCAAATCATCATCACTTTGGGCCACATTTTGGTGACAACAGTGACGAATTGGCAATGGAAGATAGGTGAAAAATTGGCAATATAGGTGGACATATGTTTCTATTTTTATGGCAATAGGACTGCTGAAATGGGGTTCTCCAAGGACGAAGCAATTGAGTCATTAATCGATTGGGAGACTAGTTGGTAAAATTTTAGTCTGCTTGAACATCTATTTACAGCTACTAAGTTGCAGTCAAAAATCAAAATTTCAGTGGGGTCGAGATATGTTGGTGATGTCCTCTATGGGAATGGCACTTCAAATGGTATTTATTCAGTTAAAAGTGGATATCATAGTGTAGTGGAGATTAGACAACAAACAATATTGCATGTTCTTTGGGGTCGAGATATGTTGGTGATGTCCCATAAGAGATTAGTGTTATGGAACATCCTTCAATTTGTCAACAAGTTGATGAGGCAATATTGCATGTTCTTTGGGAATGTGAAGCCACAAAAAATGTGTTGAGTGCAAGTATAAAAAGAATCCAGAAATTTGGAGATGAAGGCTATGGTAATTTTCGCCAGTTATTGAGGAGGATTGCAATGACATTTTCTACCTTGGAGATAAGCACTTTGGCTATTACTATGCGGTTAGTGTGGTTGCGACGTAACAAATTCATTCACGAAGACACTTTTACACATCCTAGCCAGATTGCTAAGTAAGAAATGTTATTGGCCTTTGACTTTCTTCCTGGCCAGGTTGTTTCATCAAATCCAACTCTTTCCAATGTAACACTACTATGTGTTGAGGAAATTTAGAGAGGTCCTTCAGTTGACTTGCTAAGGTAATTGGGATGTAGCAATAGATTTAAAGAAGAATCAAACTGGCTTTGAAGTTATCATTAAGTATGCACAAGGAGATACTCTTGCCTCAGATACATTGGTAAGAAAGGTTGCATTGGATTCATCTCTCGTAGAAGCTTTGGCGGCACTCCATGCAATACAATTAGCAGGTCAATTGGGTTTCTGAAGAATATTGATAGAAGCCGATTCCTCTATCATTGTGAATGCAATTCGAGGAAGAGATGTGTTTTTAACAAATTGGAGATCGATGGTATTGGAAATTAGAAGATTGCTTTCCTTCTTCTAGGAATGGTCGGTTTCCCATGTACAAAGACATTCGAATGTTGAACTGCTCACAGTTTAGCAAAGTTGTCTTTCTATGAGCCTTCCTTTAATGTGTGGATAGAAGATGTACCAACTACAGTTTCATCCATAATTGAAAAGGATAGACTGGCATGGTTGCGGTGGCTTCAAAATAAGGAGGGAGAAGCTGTTGGGGAGCAATAATGATACATTATCTTGCAAGGTTAAGTTTTTCATTTTGTTATGGAGATTTCTTTTAGTTCTGTTGTGTTCTTTAAATTGATAGTTTTGTTGATCTATTATCCATATTTATGGATTGTAATCCACCACTAAGGGTGGTGCGAGTGCCTCTGACCTCAATTTCTTTAACACTAGGTTCAAAAATATTATTAAGTCTATGACCTCTTTCAAAAAAAAATATTCATATTAATATTTACAAACAATAAATAATTTCAACAACAAAAAATATTATCTTTATTTTCTAAAATTTAATTGGTCATAATTTTTTTTGAATTTTATACGTTATATTATAATGAATAGTATACAAATTCGCTTACTCAAGTCTTGAATGCAATTCATCGCATTTTTGTACATGCCAAATCACATTTCACTTTTATCTCACCATATTGTTTGAATAATGCGCCAAATATTTTTTTCGATAGTGATAGTCATACACAATTTTGGTATCCATAAAGATACATAATGACATGGCTTGCCATGTAAGATGCTAACTAGACAAATTCAAACATCAAAAATCAAACCCCTAAAATCATTCTTTATCTCTCTTGGGATTTCAATTTTTTCTCTCTTCTCCGTCACTCCCCCTCCTCCCTCACGCGACTTCTCTCTCCCTCTCTCATGGCCAACACCGGATCTCCACTGTCCGACCACTAATTCGACCACCATTATTGTCAAAAGAAGCGCCCGACCCCCATAAGAAAAGCCCAACCACCACTTGTAGTCATCCGTCATTGGTTTTGTCGAAAATCCACCTTGAAGTCGTGGGTTCTCACAGAACAAAAAGCACCGATCCAACGGATTTCGGTGTCGGTTTGGCAACCCGACACCACCAATGAACTCCGTTAGGTGAGGAGCACCTAGCCCAACCCTTTGTCGATCGAAACGGCCACCAAAAAATGGAGACCCACTTCAAAGGTATGCTCCAGTTCATTATTACATTGTCCGAAATTAATTACACTGTGAAGAAAAAACGTAATTATCACATATTTCATGTTATTCCGTGGGTTCAAATGTAAGACCAATCTAATTAGGTTTTGTTGGGGAAGATTGGTTTTACACTTTCGTTTGCAAAAATGTAATTCATATTTTTGTAGACTTTAGACTATTACATAATGTATCTTGACAATCTGTAATTTTGCACAAAGCAGGGGCTAAATACTATGTTAGTTTAATAGTGTAATGAGGTTTGGAAGCCTTTTTTGGTCGAAAGCATACACTGTCAGTTCAAAAGTATAATACAATTGAAGTATGCACAATATAATTGATTTGTTTGTAGGCCTTGCAATATTGCATAGTGTATTCCCAATAGTGTAAATTTTACACAATACAGCTGCTAAATACATTGACAATATGAAAGTGTATTTTGTTATTGTTCCTGCATAAGACTTTTGTGGACTCGTTTTACATAGAGTTGTAAAATACATTAGCAGTATGAAAGTGTAATCGGTTATTGTTCTTGCATAAAGTAGTTCCTGCACAAGATGACTCAGCAACAGAGGCTACTACATCTTTAGATATGTTGACCAAAAGTGTGCTCCAAAACTAACTATGGATTTTATTTTGGTGGATCTGCACAAGACTCGTCTCACTTGATTTCATATTAATTTGGTGGATTTTTGTTCATTTTCTTCTCTCTAGTGGCACTATTTCTTGATTTCCGATGGAAATATTGATTCATGGTAGAACTTTAATTATTTATGTTTAGCAGCGACTTCAATTATGTCTTGACGATAGTTCTTGGGATTTTATTTTCTATGTTAAAGTATATGGGAGGTTTCATTGATTTATTTCTCTCTTTTTGTGACTATTTTGATTGTGTCTAGGATTTAGGGAAAATCCTTCTAAATTGTTTGAATGTAATTAGTTAATTACAATGCAGTAATTAAATACACTGTCAGCTGCATAATGTGTTTGAGTTTTGTATCAATATTTGGTTGAACGCATAGATAAATACATTGGAAGTATGCACAATGTAATTTGGTTGTTTGAAGGCCTTGCACTATAAATTTGAAAATGATGAACAATGTAATTTGGTGAAATTGATTATCTTGAAAAGTGTTGACGATGTGGTAACAAATACATACAGAAGCAATAAGCACTTATTTTAAGTACATGTTATTTATTACAATTTGGGCATGAATAGGATGATAAACAATTGAGTTAATTACACTACCAAGTGCATAGGGTAACAAATCACTGGGCTAATTACACTTCATGTGCACAATGTAATAATCCTTTGTGCTAAATACACTGTCAAGTGCACATTGTAATAACCCCTGATCTAATTACACCCCAGATTTCATTGTATAATAACCCACTAGGGTAAACACTGTCAATTTCATAGTTCATTACCCCACCAGGAGAAATACACTACTAGAAATCACAAAGGAAATAAAAAATGATAACAAATACACTGCCTAAATATAAAAGTGTAACCTTTTCACCTCCTCAACAAAATCAAAATTTGGAAGTGCTGATTTTACCTAATGGTTGAAGTACCAAAATAACAACCACAACAAATAAATTGTTTGTAAACATTAAGAACAAAAGTGACAATATTTTTTAGTCTCAACTTCATAATTCTTGTGAAATAATGGTAATCATTTGTCAACTTTCTTTGGTAATAATAGAATGTCGAGAAAATATGATTAATCACACTGTCTAATATGCCAATATAATTAGGCACTATCTCCATTATATAGCAATCCAACATAAAGAGTGTCTTATTACACTGTCAAATGGATATAGTGCATTATTACACTATCGGATTCCGGTGACATTTTTCAGTCGGAAACATGGTGGGTTAGATACTCCTTATCGAGATGAGTTTATCAGTGGTCTTGATTTCCTCCAAAAGGTGGTCGGATTGTCCGAATCTAACGATTTTTCTCGCGGTGTTCGTGGACTTCCGAACATGATTTCGGCAACTACGGTGGATGAAACTCGTCGAGATTTGTTGGATGTTGTTCTTCATCTCTTTTTGGTTCTTTTGGAACCAACCATGTCACAAACGGTGGCCGGACGGTAAAGATGCCATGTGACTAGTGGTGAGGTCAAGTGAGAAGAGAGAGATGAGGTGAAAGAGGAAGAAGCTGGAATGAAGAGAGAGAATGACAAGAGAGAAGAAAAGTGGTGTGTAACAAAATTACGCACCTCATACGAGCAGTAGATCAGTCGTTGCTTTGATTTCATGAAGAGAGACGTTTTGATTTCGCGAAGAGAGAGAAGGAATAAGAGTACAACCAGGTTTAGGAAAGCTTAAGAGAGAGAAGCGGGAAAACAAGTGAGATAAGTGGGAAAATAGTATTAACATTTTAGGATTGTGTGAGACCAAATCTAGGTGGCGTGTTTAGTTGGTATGTCAACTAAATTATGGACATGATGGATATTTATTTATATATATAGATATCATTTTCCTATATTTTTATTTATGCTACTCACCTCACTTTATCACAATTTTCAAACAAACATAATTTCAACAACAATTGAACGACAAAAGTTGAAACTTGGGTTGGGCCTAAAAGGAGCTCAATTGATGGGCCAAGCATCCTATTAGTCTCACGAAAGATGGACTCGGGATCATTCTCGAACGGAACCCTCACTCTCTTCTTATATCTTCTGGAATTATCTCCATCACTCGCGCCGCACGCACAAATAGCCTCACTGTTTAGGGTTGTATCATATATTGTATCTCGGAATATATAGATTTTGGTTGATAGTTTCCTCAGAAATGGCGGCTTCAATTGCACAAATCAACGTTCTTGGAGGGATTGGGTTCCCTTCTTCAAAGACGGGGGTCAACGCTTCGTCTGCTTCCAGGACTGTGTTCTTCGGGCAGGGATTAGGCAGTAGAAACATATGGAATTCTGGGTTCTTGAGGTTAAACACTAAGTCACAGAGGAGGTACCGTGCGAGACCATTAAGGGTGGTGAACGAGAAGGTCGTGGGAATTGATTTGGGCACGACGAACTCAGCTGTCGCAGCCATGGAAGGAGGGAAGCCGACAATAGTTACTAACGCAGAGGGGCAGAGAACGACTCCCTCCGTGGTTGCCTACACGAAGAATGGGGACAGGCTGGTGGGACAGATTGCTAAGCGCCAGGCGGTCGTGAACCCGGAGAATACCTTCTTCTCCGTGAAGAGGTTTATCGGGAGGAAGATGTCTGAAGTGGACGAGGAGTCGAAGCAGGTGTCTTACAAGGTGGTCAGGGATGAAAATGGGAATGTGAAGCTTGAGTGCCCTATCCTTGGAAAGCAGTTTGCTGCTGAGGAAATTTCGGCGCAGGTATATATTTGCTTACAGGGATTTTTTTTTGCTAGGTTTCACCCGTTGTCGTCTTTTTTTTTCCCTGGTTTTCAATTTTCGGGATTATTTTATGGTGGATGGAGGAAGACAATGAGCTGTAAAAGATATTTTTGATTCACTTGCTGAATTTGGGTACTGTGCAAAAAATAAATGCTGAATTTTGGTTGCTTTACTACTTTCCAAGTTTGATTGCTGAGGGAAGTAAGGGGCTTCTAATTCTTTCCCTTTTACATTGTGTTACGTTCGTTGATATTTGGTGTAAGGTTGGATTTGCGTGGTTAAGGTTGGATTTGTGATGTTCGCAGATTATTAGGTTGATAAGGAAGTGCAAGGGAATGTTTTATTGGGTGGCTTTATTTTGAATTGATGGGGGGTCCTGAAATTTTGGTTATTTGGACTTTCCATTTGATCTTTGCCAGATGGGGTTAATATGATCATGGGTTTGTAACCAGGTAGCTCTTTCCACTTTTTTGTTTTGGATGCTTAGAAGTCTATGATAAATGGAGAAAGGGATGGCTAGGAAGGTGTGTATTCTGCTGGCCTGAGTTCCCATGTCAGTCTGAAGCTAACACATTAGCCCAGACAGAAGTTTAACATGTTAGCTAAGGCAAGCACTCATGTCAAGCAGAGCACAGTTTAAACTGTGGTGTTTTCTTCTGTGCTCATTTTTTGCAAACGACCTTAAAATTCTGGACATTCACTTCTTTTGTTTTGAGTTTTCAAATTATCTTGCTGTAATTGTGATTTTGATGGAATCAGAAATATATCAGATAATAGTGGAATGTCGTGAATGATTCATTCCGTGTGGTTAGAATGAAATTATGCTTGAAATGTTACCTTGTGCTGTTTTTGGTAAAGGGTTCCTTTTGTATGCAATATGTCGGCCTGGATGTGATGTGTAGTATGCTAATACTTTTGAAGACATAATCAATAGTAAACACCTAACTCTGAAAAGCATTCGTTGAGTTAGTTTATGTTTTTGGTTGACCATTAAAAAACTATTGTTGGAATCTGATAAAGTGTAAATTGTAGCATGTACCTTGAAGGCTTTCGTACAATTAATTTTTTTTACCTTATGACTCAGGTTTTGAGAAAGCTTGTGGACGATGCCTCAAAGTTTTTGAATGATCAAGTAACCAAAGCTGTTGTAACTGTTCCAGCATACTTCAACGATTCCCAGAGGACAGCTACGAAGGATGCTGGTCGTATTGCTGGCTTGGAAGTTCTACGTATCATCAACGAACCGACGGCTGCTTCTTTGGCGTATGGTTTTGAAAAGAAGAACAATGAAACCATATTAGTATTTGACCTTGGTGGTGGTACTTTTGATGTTTCAGGTATCGTTATTATATAAGATTTATTATTAGTTTACTTTTATTGTTGAACTTAAGATCAATTTTGTCCGTGCTGGTTTCTTAGAAGAACTAATTTCTTATCGCAAAATATTCGTGGGGAAAATTTTCTCATAAGGATTTTGATACACGACTTTTGCTTCTGAATCACTTGGCTTGGTCCTCTTTTTCGTTACAGTGCTTGAGGTCGGTGATGGTGTATTTGAAGTGCTTTCTACTTCAGGAGACACTCATCTAGGTGGTGATGACTTTGATAAGGTTGGAGTTGTTATCTTACCTCTTTTTTTTTTTGTTGTGTGTGTGGACCCATGGACCCTTGGACTGTTACAGTTGATAGCACTGCTCTCATCTTTCACATTGTATTTGCAGAGAATTGTTGATTGGCTTGCTGCTAGTTTTAAGCGAGATGAAGGTATAGATCTTTTGAAGGACAAACAAGCTCTTCAGCGGCTTACTGAAGCAGCTGAGAAGGCTAAAATGGAGTTGTCATCTTTAACTCAAACTAACATCAGGTATGTTAGAATATACTATTCGGTAGGGGGCCAATGATATCGAGCACGCATATACCTTAGCATTCCACTTCTCCAACTCCCCCTTTATTGAATACTGGCTCCAGCAATGGGTCATGAAATAGAACATGGAAGCAAAGTCTTAACTAGAATCCTGATGTGAACTTTTTTCACCAAGTCAGGATGATGATGTTAGAGACTGGAAACTGGACCTTAACTCTGTAACATGAGGTGACAACCAAGTTCAAATGTCTTGAGCATTATCTTCTCTTGGTTAGAACAGAACACAGCATTCAGCACATATTCTTAAGATTATGTCTTTATGTTCTGTTTCATAACCACTTCCATGGCTTTCCATGAATATGGCCTGCTGTGAGGGGATTAAAGATCTGTGTATGTTTTTAATTATCATTCCTGGCAAGCTGACAGTAGAAAGTACATGTGCACATTGGTTGCAAGATCTCAATTCTCTCTTTTTCTTACACTATTTGTTGTGTTCTAGTTTCAGCTGATGGGTTTTGTTTGTTCCAGCCTGCCTTTCATTACTGCCACTGCTGATGGCCCCAAGCATATTGAGGCCACCCTAACAAGGGCCAAGTTTGAGGAATTGTGCTCAGACCTGCTCGACAGGTATTTGGCATTCTTTTAACTGATGTAATCATGAACTGTGCTTTCATGACAGGGTAATTTTGACTGTCTTTAATCATTGGTTTGCTTTCTGCATCTGAATTTATTGTTCTGGCTGGCACTGTTTTCAGTTTTGTTTGTGGCTGATGGCTTGTACCTGCTAATAATTCTTGTAGGCTTAAAAGCCCTGTTGAGACTTCATTGAGAGATGCAAAGCTCACCATGAAAGATTTAGATGAAGTGATCCTCGTTGGTGGGTCGACGCGTATCCCAGCAGTTCAGGAGCTTGTGAAGAAGATTACTGGGAAGGACCCCAATGTTACAGTGAATCCTGATGAAGTTGTTGCTCTAGGGGCAGCAGTTCAGGTGGGCATACTTGCGGTGACTGTATGCTATATAATCCGCCTTTTGTTTTCTTTAGCCTATCATTGGCTTGTGGAATATGTTTTGTGCCCTCTATCTCATTCATTCGAGAATTGATTTTTTGCATGTGTTTTATTATAGGCGGGTGTTCTCTCTGGGGATGTCAGCAACATTGTGCTTCTGGATGTTGCACCGTTATCTATTGGTCTTGAAACTCTTGGTGGTGTGATGACAAAAATTATACCGAGGAACACAACCTTGCCCACATCCAAATCAGAGGTGTTCTCAACCGCTGCAGATGGTCAGACTAGTGTTGAGATTAATGTCCTTCAGGGCGAGAGAGAATTTGTTAGGGACAATAAATCTCTTGGTAGTTTCCGCCTTGATGGTATCCCGCCTGCTCCACGCGGGGTTCCTCAGATTGAAGTTAAATTTGACATAGATGCGAATGGAATTCTTTCTGTCACTGCTATTGATAAAGGCACGGGGAAGAAGCAAGATATCACCATCACTGGTGCCAGCACCTTGCCGAGTGACGAGGTATGTTCTTGAACGATGTGGCCTATTAAATTTTGGGTTTCGTATAGCACCTTGAAGAATATACTATTTTCAGTTTAGTTTATGCTTATATAACCACCATGATGGACTTGAGTTCCTGGCATATGGAATGTTTTATGCAGTGTGTTTGTTATGTGCTTAAGCTGGGTGTTCACCAGCTCTCTTTTGTTAAAATTGACAAGTTGATTGCTTTTCCAAGGCGAGCCAGATGCACTTCTGCATATTGATATTGATGAACCCCATTTTGATTAAAAATTGGATTAAAAATTGCAGGTGGAGAGGATGGTCAACGAAGCAGACAAGTTTGCTAAGGAAGACAAGGAGAAGAGAGATGCCATTGACACAAAGAACCAGGCGGATTCGGTTGTGTACCAAACTGAAAAGCAGCTCAAGGAGCTAGGTGACAAAGTTCCTGGCCCTGTGAAGGAGAAGGTTGAGGCAAAACTCAAAGAACTGAAGGATGCCATTGCAGGGGGTTCAACCCAATCGATTAAAGACGCCATGGCTGCCCTTAATCAAGAAGTTATGCAGCTTGGCCAGTCCCTTTACAATCAGCCAGGTGCTTCTGGTGCAGGGCCTACACCTGGGCCTGAATCCCCTCCATCGGATTCGTCAAACAAGGGACCTGACGGAGATGTTATTGATGCAGATTTCTCTGACAGCAAGTGAGATTAGAAGGTTGATGTCTAGTTTTTTAGATGGGTGTTTCTTCCCATTTTCATTCAGAATTGTGTATAAGAAATAGATTTTACAGGGATTGGGATATAAGTTCCCAGGCACTTTTGTCTTTGGGGACAGAAATAGGATTTGTGCTTTAGGAATATGGTGGGAGATGAAATAGAAATTGCAACCCATCCTTGGGTCATGACACGTGCATTGTTTTAACTTATTTTGACTTCGTTGGCTTTACCATATATATTTAGCGTTCGTTTGGTGCTCCATTTTGATGCACCATATGTTGTTCACGAATCATATATTAGAGCATCAACAATGGGATGATTTAATGGAATGATTTTAAAGTGCTTGAGATGATACTTTCTTGATAAATTAAGCGTTAGATGTTCACAATGGATATTTGAGATGATACTTTCTTAATAAGTTAAGCGCTAGATGCACACTTGTGATAAAAAATGACACTTAAAAAATTAGTCCAGTGATGAATAGTGAAGAAAGAGATGATGAAAAAGGAAGAGAGATGATGAAAAGTAAGAGAGAGACGATGAAAAGTGAAGAAAGAGATGATGAAAAGTAAGAGAGAGACGATGAAAAGTGAAGAAAGAGACGATGAAAAGAAAGAGAGAGGTGATGGAAAATAAGAGGGAGATGATGAAAAGGAAGAGAGAAAATAAAGAAAATGAGTATAGAATGTTGAAATGTAAGGAGTGTTGATGAATAGTGTAGGTTGTGGGACTCAATCACCCAATTAAATTGTGCCACCTAAGAGAGAGTAGAACAGAGAGAACAGTGTGGGTTGATGAATAGTGTAGGTTTTGGATAATTATATCGTCATTTTGAAATTGTCCACATTTCAACAATTTCAAAATCATTTACATTCTAATTACTCCACGAAATATCACTTATACCAATAAACAAGGCCCACGTTACCAGACAAATTGTATTTTTTTAATTAAAAAAAATTATAAATACTTTTAATTGATTGTAACATTTACTTCCCAAGTGTTTTTCATTTTTTAATTCTTTTATTAGTTAACAGTTTTTTGTTAATATAAACATTATAAATTTAATAACAATTATATTTATTATATTAAAATTTAATAAAAAATTTATTATAAAACTTATAAAATATAATTTTTATAATCCTTTAATTTATTTAATATAGTTATTATTTATTAGAAATTGTTTACTATTTATTTCGCTATCTATTTTAATTTGTTACAATTTAAATATATAATATCCATACACGTAATTTACACAACAATTTTAACACCATATATGCTATCAGCAAAAATAGCACCAAACACAGGAACAATATAAACTACCATTTATTATCACCATTTATTATTTATAATATATGTTACAATATATATTACTGTCAAAATTATCTACTAAAAGCACATTTAGTATATGCTATTGACACACCAAACAATCATTTTGTGACGGTCATTTAAGACAATTTTGTGACAATGAAGGTTGTCTTTCAAAATGGTATTCACAATTTCATGCCCAATGTTTCTCAATTTCGAAATTAACTGTGAGGAAGGGTAGTAAATTGTTAATTATGATTTTAATACGGTTTTATGTAGTAAATTGTTCTAATTATTTCATTTAATATTTAATATTTACTTTATCGTCTAATTAAGTAAAAATATGAAATTATTAATTTTAAATATTTATCTTTATTTTTTAATACTATTTTTTTTTTCCATCTGTAACAATTAAAATGTATAATAATTTGTCTTTTGAGCCTCTATAGTTCAAGAAAACTGTCATGACAAATATTCTATCGGTTGGTGTTTGATAAAATGCAGCTTTTCCTTTCAAAAAAACCATTATTAGACACCAACATTTCAGATAGCATAAATGTTATCATTTTTAACCCACATATATATTACCAGCATATATGTTAGCATACAAAATTTATACATTAACTTATATATTACTGATAAAATTGTCTGTCAAACGAAGTCATTGACTCAACGAATGAATTGTAATAGTGCATGAGCATAACAAGTTGTTATGATTGCGTGATTGTACACCTCTACAGTGGAGACGTTATCAAGTGCTTTAAACACCATTTGTGGATAAAATGTAGTGCTAGATGGTTATAATGGACAAAATTTAACACTTGAAATTTGCTGAAAATTTTTTTATCTACACTCCATTTGTGGCGAGGCTCTTAATTTGTGAATACTACCAATAGTGGAATCCACTTTTTCAGTAATTTCACACAAAAACACAAGCACGCAGACACTCATGTGCAGGATAATAGTGGGACCCACTCTTTTAGTGATTTCAATAATTTGAAGTGCTTGAGAACATGTCTCATAAACTCTCATTGTGAGTTTATAGGATACAAATGCTTGAGAATACCGTTATTACACAAACTTCTGAGACATTTTAGAGTGTAATTGCAAGGGTCCCACTGTGGATGCTTGTTACATTATTGGAAAAAAGAGAATACAGTTCCCCCTTATCAATACCTAATCTACAATCTCATTCCCAGTTGTTCCCTCTAGGACTCTGGGGAAGACTATCCCCTCTATTAGTCCTACACCCGTAGATCGAGCAATACTCATCGTAGTATCCGCATCTGTTGCACTTTCCACAACTTATATTAGTCCTACTACTTGTCTTGTGGTATTGGCTAATCCCATGACCAATACCTCCCCTGCTGTTGCTCAAGTCTTGTCGACCCAATGACAGAGCGGTCACCAGCCTTTCATTCCCTCTACCAACCCGATGAGAGTCTTGGGGTGGTCTAAAGGATTGGTAGAGATGTGGGTATTGTTGTTGGAGGTTCTGATGGTGATGATGTTGGTGATGGTGGTGGTAATGTTGATTGCTGATCGTGTTGCTGCTGCTTTGTTGCTGGAAGTTATTGAGACTGCAAAGGCTGGGAGAGCTATGGACTTTGTGGATGTGAAATCTGTTATTGTTGTGATAGCCATTGATCGAGGCAGGCTCCGAAGGCGTAATAGAATCAATAACATTTCCATCTGGGGAGTTGGAATTAGGGGAAGAGGCAGCAGAAATGCTAAAGGAAGGACGGTTTGCATTGATATGAGGGAGTTTTAGGTTGGAAATGGAACGAGCAATGCCATTAATGGCATCAATGTAACGTTGTTCGATTACAGCCGGATGGTCCATGGTGGAGACATGAATGTTCTCTGTAACAACAGGATTGGAAGGGAACAAGAAGGTTCGGAACTTGGGGATTCCTTCCCTTTCTTGACGTTCGTATTCATCAAGCATGTGCTTGAGATCTTCATTAGACCTTACAGAGACTAAGGCATCAAGGTCCTCTGGCATGACCTGGTATTTGAGCACCAAGTCACCATCGAAGAGTGCATTGATCTTCTTCATTAGCTCTGCCCATGACAAATTCGCCATATTATTCTAAGCAAACAATTTTAACTCCCAATCAAAACCAAGACGCCATTGATTCCGAAACTTAGATTTTACCACAAACGATTGAAAACAATTCATATTATCCAAATTCCGAGACTAGCCATTTTCAGTGAGCATAAAAACAAGAGGAAACGAGATTGAAAATTGGGGGAAAATAATGACAATATGTAAGAATCAACTGTAATGATTAGGGTTAGGGCTTGAAAATGGGGACCAGAGAAGTAATTAAGTGAATACGAATGGCGTACCAGAGAAGTTGATGTTGCGGGGAACCGCGACGACCCGGGTCTCTCCGCCGACGTACTTAAGGTGGCCATCTGCGGGGCGTGGCATGATCTTGCCACCGAAACTGCAGAGGAATTTGACCCTGCTCTTGGGGGACGATGCCGCAGAAGGCGGTCCCGATGAGTCCTCTCCGGAAATTGACCCCATCAACAAGAATATAATTTCGTAACAGATATCGAGTTGCAAGATCAGGCGGTTGCTCTGTATCTGCTCAACAGAAATCATTGAACACATATCTTATTTATTATGTAATTAAATCAATATCACCAAAAAACAATAAATAGGTTTCTTGTTTTGGAGGATTTAATAAGATATTTTACTTGGAAACCAGGTATTTATAATATGCTTAAAGAAGAAGAAAATTGGATATGACAACTTACTCTCTGATTGTCAAAAGAATGAGAAATTGGATGCGAAACCACGACGTATTCACTATTCAGGATTTAGAATTTGACTGAGATGATGACAGAGGAAGATTCGAGGTCAAGAGGAGGAGGAAGAAGAAGAAGAAGAAGATAAAAAAAACTCCTATTTTTCTTTTCCTTTTTCTGGAATTTCTTCCTGAAATCCTGTTACCCAGAAATAGATGAATCACATTTTTTTTTGTGGTTTTGGATATGTTAAGCACCATAGATGGGTTTGGTTTCTCTCTCTCTTATGTTTGTCTTTGCTATTTCTATTTTAATGGATTTGGCAGAATGTCTACAAGTAATCCACACTTTTCACATATTTTCCTGCTGATTTTCCGGCAATGTTTTGGATGCATTGTTAGTTATTGCTTTCTCCTTGTCTCAGTTGGATATTGTGCCCAAAATTGCCTCATAGAATGCTTTTTATGTCTACGTTTGATTTCTTTAACATACATGATAATCGGATAATGTAATTTTTGGTCACTGAAAAGTTGATTGGGTTCAACTGCTGTGTGCATGTGTCTAAGGACATATCGGTTGAAGTAAATTCTTCTTTTTGATCAATCAAAACATCTTGATCACCCAATTTGCGAACATTCCAATTTCAGTATAAAAAAAATTAAATTGTTTCAAATTATTCACATGGACAAATGTTCGACATTTCGAACAGTTAACTAAATTACCTCATAAAATGCCGTTTATGCCCAAAATTGCCTCATAAAATGTTTTTTTTTTTAATCTCTACATTTGTTTTCTTTATCATATATGATAATTTGTGAATGAAACGATATTAGCACATTTAGCTTGATATTAATTTTAAAATTGCCACAAGATACTTTTTTTTTTATCTCTACGTAAGTTATCTTTAACATATATGATAGATAATCTATAAATGAACCGATATTAGCACATTAGCTTCATATTAATTTTAAAATTTTCAGGCCATTTACAAAATCAAAAAGATGTTATGAGAAAATAATGCGTTGCTCAACTGCTCTAATTAGTATAGTCTGTAGAGTTGATGTAATAGTACAAAACCAAAGATACTCTAACGTTATGTTTAGTTACACCATTATGGCCGGAACCCTCAATTCCTATTCCCAACAAATTCCTGCGTTTGTTATGAAACACAATAATGAAATATAACGATGAATTCCATTCCTCTAATGCTATCAGCCCATTTGGGGCACAATTTGAAGCAACAATTTATTGTCTTTTAACAATAAATTATTTTAGTACACCAAAAATCAATTATTTGATCCAAAAATCAAGACAATTTTATAACAATTTATTACCATTTTCGAAATTGTCTCATATTGGATCATTTTGAGACCATTTTGGGACAAATGAATTTTCTTCCCTAAACTACCCTCCATTCTTTAATGAACTACCTAAAATACCCCCAAATTTGGCTTCCATCTTCAACCTCACAGGCGAGCTTCTCCTCATCGGCATCTAACCAGACCTTCACTTCATCTCTCCCTTTTTTTTTTCTTCCCGCGAAAGAGTGGCCTTCTCATTTGAGTCATTATTCCCGCCTCGCCGCCACCACTGGCACTATTCTGGCCATGGGTCTCAACATAGAACAATCAGAGACAAAAAAATGAGAGGGCCGGTGCTGATTTGTGTTGGTGGTCTGATTTCGCCAAAGTTGAACTGGGAGGTGAGCTCTTCTTCGATCTCTAGTAGTTGGTGGGAATAGCGACTGGAGCGCACAACTCTGATGCAAAGGAAAGATGACGTGAGAGATAGTAGAGGAGAAAGAGGATGCTAAGGGACAGTGGAAGAGATAATGGAATTTTTTATTTTTATTTAAAATAAAAATTAATAGTGAATTATGAAAATTCATAATTATTATTAAATTCAATAATGAATTATGAAAAAATTTTAGATTGAGAATTGAAAAATAAAGTGAACGAAATTTTCAAAAAAACAAAATCTTAAAATTAATTTCAATGTTTTTATTAATATTATAAATTATTTGTTATTTATTTACTATTACAACTTTAATACATAATACCCCTGCACGTAATTTGTCACAACAATTTTAACACAAATATGCTACTAGCAAAAGTATAACCAAACACCTACCAGCATTTCAACAACCATATATGATACCATTTATAACCACCATTTACTATCTACAATATATGCTACTGTCAAAATTGTCTGCCAAACGGACCGTATGTTTGGTATGAATTTCCGTTTCCGTTTTCGTTTATATGGATAAACGTCCACATAATTAATTAATTTGTTTAATTAATAATTAAGGATAATATCTAGTTGAATATTAATCAAAATTAAGTATTTGATTTTGAATGGTATTATCCTGGTAGATTTGATAGACTTCTAATCAAATTAGAAGACATCAATTCTTACCTCTTATGAGCCTATAAATAGAGGGTCAATCCTTTTTATTTCACACACCAAATAATATACGTAAACTCTCTCTCCCAAATTCCGATCTTCCGCCTATGTGATCAAGGTTAGTTAGGGTGTGAATAGTGGGAGGACTATGGTCGCGATCCCCGAGTCCAAACGCGTTCGTAGATCCATGTTAGTCATCGACGTGCCAACGGTAAGCGACGTGGAACCAAGCAGCTCGATCCGTGAATCTACGCTACAACAGGTATTCCGCTGCGTACTGATACATGTGTGTATATATTATTTCCAACATTGGTATCGGAGCAAGGTTTTGGTTCCCCTTTTTTTTGTTAAATTAGTTTTCACTAACGTTGAATCTTATGTAGATTGATATGGTGTTTTGTACATCTACTTTTTTTTTTTTATTAAGTTTAGATTAATATGGTATTTTGTACATCTATTTTTTATTAATATATAATGGTGTTTGGACGGAATATATAATGGTGTGTTAATGTTTCTGGATTTTGGTAGAAGTCTTCGGTTTTTTTTTTTTTTTTTTTTTTTTTTTGTGTTAGTGGGATTTCTAATATTGGCCTCTTATTCAGCTAAGAGATGGTATACGCCACGTTCTTCACATTGACTATTATTGTTTTTTTTAATGGACCATGGTCAAGTTTTTTTTTTTTACTTTAAAAGAAAATTCAGATACAAATATTACAATTCAATCAAATGTCTTCTTTTCATACAAATATTCGTTATTTTTGTTAGTACGTGTGAAATGCAAGTTAGATTGTGTAACCATCCTTGGAGAATTCCGTCCATCTTTTTGGCCCGGCCTTGATTTGAGTAATGTAGTGGTCTAGGCCCGATTATCATTGATGAGTTTAAAGTTTTGGGTGTTAAATTGTTTAATGTGTTTTTCAATTATAGCCCAAATAATTAAATACTTCAAATTTAATGTGTTTTCTTATGTTTTTAATTATTATCTTAGTGATCATAAGTAAATAAATTATTGAGTGTGTTTTTCTACACGTGTGTACGATTGTGCCTAAAATTATTTATGTAATTTTTATTGTATGATTATTAATTCATTTGTTGAATTGTTATGAGGATTTGATTATGATTAATGTGTTTAAATTCATTTGTTGAATTTTTTGGTAATCTTTTTTAGTGATTAACAATAAGCTAGCAATGTCTAGAAAGTTCTGTCAAGGAAAGGTGTTACTTAATTGTGCACCATATTAAACGGAAGGCCCCCTCTTTCCTGGGAATGATCTGGTTGCTAAATTTGTTAGTCTCTAACTTAGAAAGTCGACAAATTTTTTTTTGGTGCTATGTGCATAATAATCTCATAATATGTCTATTGTATGCTTAGTGCTTATAATAATAAATTTATGTGTATTATTGCTTACATATTATATTGTTAATATGTTGGATCATAAAGATTCGTTATTTGATTATTAATTGATGAAATATGAAGGTTAAATGATTTTTCCTTTGATTGTGGGTGATGACTTAAACATAGTGATTTTTCGATCTCGTAATTTTTAGGAAAATTATTTGATTTTTATGTTTTAAGTTGATAAATTGTGCCTAATTGAAATCCAACCTTCATTTACTTTTGTAGTAATGACCTCTAAAAATGTGATTGCTGACCTTAATAAAGGACAAAAGTTAACTGGATCTAAAAATTATGATGTGTGGAGGAGGAAGATTCAGTATCTTCTTAACGAGCAAGAAGTGCTCGAGACCTTGGAGATGGCTATGGGGGTGGCAGGGACCTGCTGTATTTTTATTACAACAGGTCCCGCTGTAATATAATTTTAAGTTAATAAAAAATTTTATTTTTATTTTTAAAAATAATAAATATATAGTATTTTTCCTAACGAATCCAATGGTATATTTTTTGTTCGAAACAAAAATCATATTAAACATGAAAACTACATGACAATTTTAGACCGTTGGATATAAACACAAAGCATTCGATGTCTCGATCGCGATGAATTTGATTTTTGTTTCGAACAAAAAATATGTCGTTGGATTCGTTAGACCGAATACTACACATTTACGATTTTTAAAAATTAAATAAAAAATTATTTGTGCTCCAAAAGAGCTACAGTGGGGTCTGTTGTAATTTTTACTACAGCAGACCCCCAGCACCCATGGCTATGGTCCACCCGAAGAAGGTAACACTGCCCACACCTCTGTAATAAGGAAGCCTATGACAATTGGGTAAAAAAAGGACCGTTGTGCACGGTCCTTATTCCCATTTCTGGGTTTGTTGGGAGCATGGGCCACTACGGCCACTTTTTTGGTAGTAGCTTTGCAATCAGCTTCTAGCTCAAGGTGACGGGAAATATCATCAAAGGTCTTGATGATCTCTGAGTGAGTCATAAATTGCTTCATATGGGCCCACTCAGGGTCCAACAAGGAACGGATCACGGCCAACACCTGTTGCTCATCACTGAACTCAACACCAGCATTCCTCAAATCCTTAATCATGCCATTCATTGCACGAAGATGCTCGGGCATTGTGTGATTTGGGAGCAACGTATACTCATTGAATTTGAGGTTCAAGGCACGAAGTCTAGTGGCATTGGTTTGCCCAAACTTGATTTTGAGCTCATTCCACATGGCCTGAGTAGTAGTGCAATTCTCAAAATCACCAATTAGGTCATTTTGCATAGCACTAAGGAAAAGGAGGAGGGAGAAAGAAGCAATGGAAAGTCACGGGCCTAAAGGCAAGAAGATTGAGAAGCCAAAGCCCAAGAAGAATGTAGCTAAGATGAAGTGCTACAACTATAGGCAAAAGGGACACCTGGCCAGAAACTGTTCTGAGCCTAAGAAGGTAGTTCCTCAATTGATTTCTGTCAATGTTTGTTCTTATGCATTAGTTGCAAACTCCATTCCTGATTGGATTTTGGATACAGGAGCGAACAAATACATAGTTCGTGATAGATAGGGCTTTGTGGATTTTCACCGAATCCCAACTGGGACTCAGTACGTCTATCTGGGAAATAATGGACAAGTGGAGATTTTGGGATGCGGTTCCTATCAACTTAGATTGTTAGGGGGTTGCAGTTTAATCCTACATGATGTTCTGTATTGTCCAACTTTTTGGTGTAACCTTTGCTCTGTGCTAGCTTTATTGCCTTTAGGTTATTCTTTTCATTTTGAGAACAATGTTGTTGACATGTTTTTTGATAATAAATTGTTCTTTAATGGACAACTTGTCAATGGTTTCTTTAAGTTAAATTTGGATTATTATAATGCTTCTTCTTCTTCTTCTTCTTCTGCACTTGTTACTTTCCCTAAAATAGATGGTATGTGATGGCATGCTAGACTTGGCCATATTGGTCAAGAAAGATTGGCTAGATTAGCCAAAGCGGGCCTATTGGGCTCGTTTGAAAAGGTCAATCTCCCTGTGTGTGAGAATTGTCAAATGGGAAAGGCATCAAGAAAGCCTTTTGGTAAGGCTCTTAAGGCCTCTTATCCATTGGAGTTAGTCCACTGAGACATCTGTGGGCCAATGAATGTTAAAGCCCGACATGGAGAGTCGTACTTCATAAAATTTATAGATGATTATTCACAATTTGGGTATGTGTACCTGCTTTCCCATCGACATGAAGCATTGGAATGCTTTAAACGCTTTGTTGCGGTAGTCGAAACTCAATAGAGAGAAATTTGAAAACTCTTCAAACTGATAGGGGACGTGAATATCTGTCCGATTCCTTTAAACTTCTATGTGAAACTAAAGGAATTAGTAGGCAACTTACAATTCCTGGGACACCGCAACAAAATGGTGTAGTAGAACGTCGAAACAAGACTTTGTTGGACATGACGAGGTCAATGATGGCTCAAGCTAATCTCCCAATAAGTTTTTGGGGCGATGCACTGCTTACGGCAGCATTCATACTTAATTGTGTTCCAAGTAAGTCTGTGCCTACTACTCCCTATGAACTCTGGAATAAAAGGAAACCAGAGTTAGATCATCTGCTCCCATGGGGCTCAACATGATATGTTCACTCCACCTCCCATAAGTATGGGAAGCTTGGCTCAAAGGCTAGCAAAAAGGTATTCATCAGATATCCTGAACACTCAAAAGGGTATGTGATATATGGTGAACATCCTAATGGGGGTATGATAGAGACAGAATCCAGAGATGTGGAATTTTTAGAGAATGAATTCCCAAGCATTGGTGATATCCGCAAAGAATTAGAATTGTGTGAGTTACAGTCTACGGAATCTTCTACTATCTCTGGCTAGGAGAGGGAATTAGAACGTCTTTCTCAGACAATCGCCTTACATAGTGGGAGTAATGAAAACTCGTTGCGGAAAAGTCAACGTGGAAACATTCCTCGTCGACAGTTTGGAGTTGAAGGACATGCGTTGTTATGCTCTCTATCAGATGTAGATGAACCAGCTCCATACAAAGAAGCACTTCAATCACCTGCTTGTAATGATTGGTTAGGTGCCATGAACGATGAGATGGATTCAATGGCAAAAAACCAAGTTTGGGACTTGGTTGACCTTCCACCATGCCGAAAGGCCATTGGCAATAAGTGGGTCTTAAAAGTAAAAAGGAAGGCCGATGGCCCAATTGACAAGCATAAAGGCCGACTTGTAGCGAAAGGCTATACCCAAATAGAGGGTATAGACTACGTAGAGACTTTTTCTCCTGTGGTGAGATTTGTCTCTATTCGCTCGATCCTAGCACTAGTAGCTCATTTAGATTTGGAGCTACACCAGATGGATGTTAAGACAACTTTCTTAAATGGAAAGCTAGATGAGGAGATCTATATGGATAAACCTTTTGGTTTTGTGACAGAGGGACAAGAAGGCAAAGTGTGCCGTCTTAAAAAATCCATATATGGTCTCAAACAATCATCTAGAAAATGGTATCTCAAGTTCCATGAAGCCATTTTGTTGGCAGGCATGGATATGATCGAAGATGACCATTGTGTATATGTCAAAAGGACAAGAGAAGGTTTTTTGATCCTGTCTATGTACATAGATGACATTTTACTTGTTGGGAATAATATGGGGATGATTAATGCCATGAAAGAATGGCTATCCTCCATTTTTGAAATGAAGGATATGGGTGAGGCTAACTATGTGCTTGGCGTCAAGATCATGAGGGATAGATCCAAAAGAATTCTCGGTTTGTCTCAAGAAAATTATATTAAGAAAATTTTGGAAAAGTTCCGCATGCATCAATCAAAGCCCGTTGATACCCCTATTGAAAAGGGTCGATATTTATCACTTGATCAAGGCCCTAAGATAGACGAAGAAAGAAATAGGATGAGCAAGGTTCCCTATGCCAGTGCAGTTGGGAGTCTGATGTACGCTGTGTTGTGTACTCGTCCTGACATCTATTTTGCAATTGGCCTAGTGAGCCGATATCAAAGTAATCTAGGTCTTACCCACTGGGAATCCGTGAAAAGAATATTTTGTTACCTTCGTGGAACCACAGATCTAGTCCTCTGCTATGGTGGAGGAAACCTAAAACTAACTGGATTCAGTGACGCTGATTGGGCCAGTGATAGAGACGAAAGAAAATCCACTTCTGGATATGTGTTTATCCTTGGTGGAGGAGCAATATCTTGGTGTAGCAAAAAGCATAGCTACATCGCTCTATCAATAATGGAAGCTGAATACGTTGCATGTTCAGCTGCAGTCCAGGAAGCCGTCTGGTTAAGGTGTTTTTTACTACATCTCGAGGCTACCTCTCAGATTGAAAAGCCTGTCGAGATTTTCTCCGATAGCATGGCCGCCTTGGAGTATGCAAAGAATCCCAAGTATCATGGGAAGACAAAGCATATTGATATTCGTTATCATAATATCCGACTTATGGTCAACCAGAAAGAAGTTGCCCTTAAACACATTTCCACCAAAGAGATGGTAGCTGACTCATTAACAAAAGCAATACGTAGAGATTTGTTTTCGTTTCATGTTAGAACAATGGGTCGACATAGACTCTAGTTATGTAAAGGGTATTTATTGGATTCTCATTTTTTTTATGAAATAAAATGAAGTATTATTCATAATATGTTTATGTTTATTACACCGTAAATTTAGGCACAATTTAATGTCACAAGGCTACAATCTCCTTACTCACACGAGGAATAATTCTGTCGTCTGCGTGGTTGGCAGAAAGAGACAAGAAACCTAGTTGTCAATTAAGTAGTGACATGAGTGGTTTATTTTTGCATAAGTTGCTTAATTTATAGGTCACCTCAGTAAGTCTGAGATGAGACTGTTTCTATAGTCGAATGTGTGATTAATCACCCCATATAAGCCCTACAAAAGCTGGACAAAATGCGTGAGTTGACATTTTAAGTCGGATGATTGTGTAGCATCTATGAAAAATCCGTATGATGTTTAAGCAAGTGACATCCCATCAAGTGGGAGCTTCATTATAGCATGTAATATGTTTTTATATGTGCTAAGTCGACCACTTAAGGAGTGACATGAAAAACACCTTATCTGTCATTGTGTGAGCCTTGAAAATTATTTATGCTCTTACGACTTAAGACTATATCATGAAGTTGGAGTTTGAAGTGTTTTCTTAGTTGTGTCATACATGGCCATGAATATTGTTACGGTTGAATGAGGCACAGCTAGAAAATATTAAAACAAAGATGAATTAATATGAGTGATTAAGGAAGATTGTTTGATAACATGCCTTAATAGTACAAATCCATAGCCCGGGCGATCACAAATTGTTTTAGCAACAAAGTGATCATGGATGAGTACTTGTACCTGTGTGGAAATCGAGCACTGTTCAAAGATTATTCTCAAAAGGTGTTGACAGTATTTGGTTTGATGTGGTCAAACTGTCTAGAACATAGACGAACTATATCTATATGATATGTTACGCTAGTTAGGTGGTAACTTAGTGTAACTATTCAACCGAGTGTTGAATCTTCTTCGTCTGGTCGCACGCCCTACTGCCTATACAATGTTTGAGAGAGAGTCCTATGTGGATGAGTGGGAGATGTAGATTAACGTCCACATAATTAATTAATTTGTTTAATTAATAATTAAGGATGGTATCTAGTTAGATATTAATCAAAATTAAGTATTTGATTTTGAATGGTATTATCCTGGGAGATTTGATAGACTTCTAATCAAATTAAAAGACATCAATTTTTATCCCTTATGAGCCTATAAATAGAGGGTCAGTCCTTTGTATTTCACACACAAAATAATATACGTAAACTCTCTCTCTCTCAAGCTCCAATCTTCCATCTACGTGATCAAAGCTAGTTAGGGTGTGAATAGTGGGAGGACCATGGTAGCGATCCCCGAGTCCAAACGCGTCCGTAGATCCGTGTTAGTCATCGACGTGCCAACGGTAAGTGACGTGGAACCAAACAGCTCGATCCGTGAATCTACGCTACAACAGGTATTCCGCTGCGTACTGATACATGTGTGTATGTATATTATTTCCAACAGCTTCCATTTCCGTTCCCACGACTAACCAAACATAGTGTAAATAGATTGATAAATTAAAAAAAATAATTGTTAACATGGAGTTTTTAAAATATTCTGATCATATTTGTTCGTTCAATAATGTAATTAGGAGTCAGTAATTATTTGATGTCAAAAAAATTGATATTGTATGGCAAATAATTAGATAATTATTTTTTGTAGGTAATTGAGGTTGGGGATCTATTAACTTGGAACTTTTAGCTTTTGTCAATTTAATTGAAAAGGCGGGAAAATAAAATATGGAGAGGCCAACCATGTGTGGCTGGACCGCCCACACAGTTTGGCACGTGTGAATTAGGCATCAGTTGGGATACATACGTTGGGATGTCCATCAACGACAGTACCTTAGAAAGCTTGTCCCACTTTTTTGTCCTTGTTCGCCAGTAACCTGGTACCGTGGCATTCCTAGGTTGATGTTATGATTAAGGGTTAATAACACTTTTCGTCATTGAGTTATTTGTCCCACTCCAACTCAGTCACTCATTTTTAAACGTTTCAACTTGAGTATCTTATTTTTCAATTTGTTTCAAAATCATAACACAGACAGTTTTTTCCCCAAACGGCCAGTCAACCATCCTAGCTAGCTGTTTGACTCGACGAAATCCATTAATTGTGTTGAATGTTTATTGACGGTGCTTATGTGGACTAACGGTGATTATGTGACATTCATTTAAGCAGGTAAAAATAACCCTAAATCTCACACTCCCACAAAATTCATCCCTAACCCTAAATTTGTCTCCATGAAATCATTCTAACTCTTCGTAGACAGTCAAACGAAGCCTATGTTCTATAATTGTTGCTAACAAACCTTTATTTTTTTTAATGAAGACACCAGGAACTGTGATAAACCACCTCACGAGCAAGCTAAGAGGCGTCTGTTTCTTAGGTTAGTTTTATTCAACCTTAATCTGTGTAGAGTCGAGTTATTATTTCTTTATTTGGGGTGTTGGGTGACGCAAATCATTGTTTGTTGGGGATTTGGGTGTAACCTATTATGCTTGTCTTCCACTTACAAAGTATTGGTTTGGATTTTTCCATTTTCTTTAGTGTCAGTGGTCCCCTATGTTTTGTGGTCCCATTTTTGTCTTGATTTTGTTGTTTTTGTGTTCCTTTGTGGTTTTTTTTCTATTACTTCATTGATTTCGTTCATTTTTGTATTGTGTCTATCAATATTGAGTATTGATTGTGATTTGTTCAGTCTTTGCAGTTGATATGAAGTATGTTGCTAGACGACTAGTTTCTAGGTCAAAGTCTGGTAGTTTGAATGATGTTGTTAAAGCTTAGGGTGGTTTCGGTAGTCAGTCAATTCATGAGGTTGGAAAAGTTACTTAGTTGAGTGATATGGGTTCCCCTAAAAGGACACATAATGATATGTTTGGAGATGGTAGACAGATTGATGATTTAACTATAGATGATGTAAATGATGAACTTCTAGATGCTTATATGTCCATGGAAAAAGACCCCAATTTAGAGGTAGTGAGGGTTAGGAGATACTGATGGGGAAGGAGACAGTACTGGAGAAGGATATAGTGATGGGGTAGAATATAGTGATGGTGAAAGATATACTGATGGTGAAGGAGGTGTTGATGAGGATGGAAACAATGATGAAGTAAATACTGTTAGAAGGGACGAGGTGATGCTGATGATCATGACTCAGATGTTGCTTATGAATTAGAAGATTGTGACATGTTGTTGTATGACAGACAGTGATGATGAAGTAAGGATGCATATGCATGCAAATCCCATATATGATCCAAAGATTACTCAACAACGATTTGTATTTCAACTTGGAATGGAGTTCACTAGTTTGAAGGATTTTAAGGATGTAATTAGAACTTATACTGTGGATGGGGGGTATCAAGTACGTATTAAGAGGAATGACAAAATTAGGGTTCAGGTTGTATGTGATGAGGGTTGCCCATAGATGATATGGTGCTCAAGAGTTAATAGAGAGAGCACATATCAAATAAAGACATATGCTCAGAGACATAAGTGTAATAGAAGAATGCCAAACAAGCAAGGCAATAGCTCATGGATTGCACTGAGAATAATTGACAATATTGGAGTTGAACCCAAAATCAGTGCTACTCAGATTTGTACATATGTGAAGCAGAAGATGCAACTTGCAATATCAAGGACCGATACCTATAGAGCTAAGAAGAAGGCATTAGAAAAGGTTCATGGTAAGCAAATGGAGCAATATGGTCAACTAAGAAGTTACATGGCTAAACTTTTGAGGACAAATAGGGGCAGTACTTGTAGCATCATTGTTGATAGGGAAAGACTTGAGGATCTTGCTGTTTTCAAAAGAGTTTATGTATGCTTAGCAGCATTGAAGAAGGGGTTCAATAAGAATGATGCAATTGTAAATAACATGTCCGAGAGCTTCAACAGGATGATATTGCCTTTTAGGGACAAACCAATCATCACACTATTGGAAGAGTTGAGAGCTGATGCTATGGATAGGCATGCTATTCTGAGGGAGAAAATGCAAAGAAAGCAAGGTCTGCTGGTGTCAAAGGTGCACACAAAACTGAACAAGGAGTTTAAGGATAATAGAATATGGACAACAAAGTGGATAGGTGATGATGAACATGCTATTTTTCAAGTGAGTAAGAAACCATAATAGTACATTGTGGACTTCTACTGGAGGGGATACCATAGTGCCACCTCCAATTAATGCTGTAAAGCTTGGGAGACCAACAATTAAGAGAAGAAGGGAGCATGACGAGCCAAGGACTAACAATAGACTTAGAAGAAGGTATGGGAAGACAAGATGTAGCAAATGTGGAATACTAATGATGGTACTTATGTTTATTGTGATACTTATATTGTATGTAGAATACTAATGATGCAACTGCGAGCAACAATACTATTACTGAGATGGCTGGTACTGGGAGAGGTGTTGTGAGGGGGAGAGGTGATGTGAGGGGCAGAGGTACTAGAAGGGGTAGAGGTGGAGATTTTCATTCAGGTTCAAGCAACCTCTAGTTGGGAACTGGCAATATATTGGAGATTACACGCCATGGTTCAAGTTTCCCTCCTAGAAGATCATTTCTAAAGGCATTTGATAAGGGTAAACAAACAATCACTAGGCCGGTATAAAGAACTGAGGAGAGTGCCAGGAGGCTGCCATAATTCAGTGAAGCAAATAATTCAGTGACGAAAAATGCTATTAACCCTTATGATTTTAGGCAATGTGAAATAATAGCATTTTGAGACACATATGATGTGATCCAATGGTTCATAAATTACTAAGAGATTTTTTAACCTAACCAACAACTCAAGTTCTTAGTTTCTATGGGAGTGAAAAATCATATCATTCTTGGATAGTGTTATAAAATATACCCTAATGAAAATTTTGGAATAAAATAAAATAGTCACAATTAGATAAACGAAACTAGACACTTTCTTCATATAGGTTGTAGTGCACGGAATCTTCTATAGCGAAGTGGTTTATCTTGATCATTTGAGAAGATTCTCGGATTGGTGCACTAGTGTATGTGAGGTCACATGCATTGACGGACTTACATAGGAATGAACAATAAGAAAAATACTATCAATGAGTTATTCATCTTATAGAAATAGGAGTATGATACCTCTTAAATTTGAGTATGTCAATACTCTTGGACTCATAGTGTGTGCATTTTAATTCATAAGTGACTAAGACACCATCATAGTGAATAAGACTGTGATGATGGTGATGATGATATCTTCCTAAAATAAGGAATATAATTAAAGTAGTTATTACAACAAATGCCAAAACTAAGGAAAGTGGTTGACTTTTGTAACTAATAGTTGTGGGTGCATGATGTAATAAATTCTCGCAAGTGCACAAGAGTCTATGAATAGTACAGTGTATGTAAGTACGAGATCGATCCCACGGAGACTTGTAACGCCCCGACTAGGGGGCGCTACTGTTGGTACCCTCTTACATCACCAATCATGGTGACCATTCCATAGACATGAATGTCTACATCGATTGTATCAAGCCTAGGTATACTATGATTTAATCAATCACCAATTCACCGAAAAATCCGACAGCATCTCCCAGTATTTCGGAGAATGCCAACCTGGAGTGCAAGCGTAGCAATATCACAAATAAATTCTCAAACCTAGGCAAGGCCTCAGACCTTCTAACAATTCATATCATTACATATCTCCAGACACAATAACATATATAGTCAAAGCAACCAACGCAGGGGGTAACCCTGTAAGCATAATCAACAAAAGGACAAGAAGTCCACAATCCCAACCCGGTAGTCCCGATCACACCGAGCACCCTATCGACCGTCCAGTCATCCACCAAATAGGTGTATCAACAACAAGTCTCAATCCGAGAATTCAAATACAAATAGTACTAATAACATAACTATAATACCCAACCATCTAGGTCCTATCACTCTCCAGGGCTTATTCATGTCACGCACGCTCCTCCTAGTCCGCAACCCTGGTAAAAGAACTAAACTCACCCGTGGGGGGGGGGGGGAAGAAAAGGAAAAAGGGTGAGCGAAAGGCCCAGTAGAAAATGATAGATAATGAATAATCGATATTAGAGCTGAATTATCAAAGAAAGTACAAATGTAACAATATGATATCTAACATCATGTACACCAAAACACAAGTAATAACAACACCATACGGGATCCTAACTTGACCCACCGGCATCCCTATACTCAACGGGACCCTGAACAACCCAACGACATCACCGTATGATGCACCAAATACATATGGAATCCTGACCCGGCCCACCGGAATTTCCGTACTCATCGGAACCCTGAATGGCCCAACGACATTCCACATTTCACACCAATCATACCTAGGAGATGTATGGGTCCATACCCAACATCGATCGTGCAACTATAATGCACGCCCAACATGGTTGTGCAATATTATATACATACAATCGTACATATATACTACTACATTATGCATGTTCAAGAGTAACTTATGTTCAATAGAAGATTGAGCATGTAGGGTGTGCAATATCACTCAATCCACACCACAAAGTAATCACACAATAGGGTTGTTCTCCCTTAGGCACAATTAAGGCAAGAACGGAATAATAATGACTAACGAGGAGAATAAACGCTCTCAATAGAAGGAATATAGTCATTGGAAATGGAAAAAGGTGGAATTTCCCTACCTCTCCTCCTTAACTTTTATTCAAATTTCACAAACCGTCCCACGTGTGCACCCAATGCTTTCCGAGTACTATCCATTGAGCCAATTTACCATAAACAACACAAATTGCCATTATCAATCCACAATTACTAATTTAAACTCCCAATCCTAAAATACCCATAAACTCTAAAATCCCAAATCACCCAAACACCCAAATTCACGGTTTCAAGTTAAATAAACTCACCAAGGATGTAGAAACAAGTAAAAGGAAGTGATTCAAGCTTCCTTTAGGCCTCAAATGGTGTAGGAGTTCATGGATTCGAGTTTGGGTTCAAACCTTGAAGTTAGAACAAAAATGGAAGTTGAAGAACATGTAACCTAGAGAGAGAAGTCATAGTCCAACTTGAAACAACTTGAAAGAGAATAATCTTACATTGGTTGATGATCTTGGACTGATGGAAGTGAGGAAATTTGAGAAAAATCATGAAATGGGTATTTTAAAACGTTAATACCACTCGTATTGGAACTGTCCGATCGATCGGGACTTCTCCCGATCGATCGGAATTTGCCCCTGTCCCATTTTCCAATGGTGGGTTCCGATAGATCGGAATTGGGGGTCTTCTATTCTCCCTATGACTATTCGGACGGCTTTTTAAAAGTGTCCAGACAGTTATACTTGTTGTCTATAATCTCAGCTTAAAACCTTCCGTACACCCTCAACTCACTCGGTATTTATTTCTAATGATTTTTAACCTTTAATTTAACTTTAAACCTATCTACCCAGCTCAAATGGATTTATACTCGACACATTTCATTCGTACAATAACTCTAAAGGTACGGGGCATTACAGGACTAGTCAATCTAATTAATGTACCTAACTAGATGTATGAATGAGAAGTGGTGACGAATGAGAATATGTATGATGTAATTAAACTAAACTAACAAAGAAATTTAAGTTTAAGTATTTGAAATATCAATATCAGAAGAGCACTAGCGCAATGATTTCACCTAACAATCCTATCACAAGCATTCAATTAACAAACACACAATTATGGTTCCAATTCAAGGGTTGATTCTTTCTTAAATATGTTGGTTCGTTCGTTTGCGGTGCCAAGGAATATTATCAACAATGGATTAATCCTGTTTAGTTCACAGTTGTTAACCCAAGGCTAATAACTCATTACGATCTAAAGAACTATAACAACCAATCAATCTCTTAAACCTTGTTCATGGCAGTCGACAATTGATTTCCTTAAGTTTGGTTCCAATAAGGCACGTGAATTCGGTTCATTCCTTAGTCCTAACTAGATGAGCCTAATTGAGCATTCAATTGGTGGCCAATCAATCAAACAAACAAACAATAGACTATAAGCATGACAATTATAGACATGAATCATTGAACCAAAATTATACATCCATTAAATTGAAATACTTGCAATATTCATACTAGGCTACATCAAGCCCTAGCAAAGAGGTTTAGTTACAATTCATCATCCAAGAAGCAAAAACTCATTACGATCTGATAACTCATTACGATCTAAAGAACTATAACAACCAATCAATCTCCTAAACCTTGTTCATGGCAATCGATAATTGATTTCTTTAATTCCGGTTCCACTAAGACACGTGAATTCGATTCGTTCTTTAGTCCTAACTAGATGAGCCTAATTGAGCATTCAATTGGTGGTCAATCAATCAAACGAACAATAGACTATAAGCATGGCAATTAAAGACATAAATCATTGAACCAAAATTATGCATCCATTAAATTGAAATACTTGCAATATTCATATTAGGCTACATTAAGCCCTATCGAAGAGGTTTAGTTACAATTCATCATCCAAGAAGCAAAAACAAATCTAGAGAGAGAAGAAGAAAAACCTCTTGAAATTGATGGAATTGTGGTTGGGAGAAAGCCTTGAATCCTTAGAATCCTTGCAAAAACTTGGAGAGGGTGAGAGTTGTTGCCCAAAAACCTAAGGAAAGAATGTGTGTTTCTAATTTTCGTGGCCCCTTTTATATGTTAGAGTTTGGAAGTTAGAAAACCTAAAGGAAATAGAAAAACTGCAGTTTCTCCCGTCACGTCCCACTGGAGCGCTCAAGAATCAGCCTTCTGCCATCTGAATGCGTATTTGCTTCCGTTGGAGTGACCGTGAGCGCTGGAGCGATCATCTAATGCATTTTTTAGCCCAAATCAATGGTTTCTCCTTCTCTTTGACTTGTATCTTCACTCCAACTTTTCCTAGAATAAAAATACAAAGAATTTGAATAGCATCCACCCAATTCCATCAAAAATTATCGAGAACATAATGAAAGTAAGAACAAAAATGTGGTAAAATATATGTATATCAGTGCAGTACCACTACTAGTCTAGGACTCGGTTGAAGGAAAGTCGTTGTCTTTTGTACCAGATGGGTGCAATACCGCTATCGGTTATGGACTCGACTGTTTACATCGAAGAAGAGCATAATGATATACTTATATGAAACATCTTGGATTGGATCAAGTTAAGACTCCGATTTCTAGCAAACAAAGGATATGGAGATTAGGTCGGTCTGTCTCAATCTGCCCTCGTTTTAACTTTTAAGGGGATGAAGATATTATTATTATTATTTAGTTTGTTGAGAAATTATCAAGTGGTTAGACCCTTAAACTCTATAGTCATGCCAACGGTCGAGATTAAAAAAAATAATAATAATAAAAAATCGATCCAACTTGCCATAAAAATCAATCATATCCGGATCCTCTTCTTCGCAGAGTTCTTCATCGCGCAACTTATTTCTTCCCTGCGATGTTCTACATTGGAGCGAATTATCTATGGAGATTGCAAAGTTCTTCTCTAGGGTGGAAGACCTCAATCCCGTTGGAGCAAATTATCCACACAAAATTCTCCGCTGGAGCAATAGAGCGCTCATGAGCGCTGGATCGCTCAAGAATCATCCTTCTGCCATCTGAATGTGTATTTGCTTCCGTTGGAGCGCCCGTGAGCGCTGGAGCGGTCATCTAATGCATTTTTGAGCCCGAATCAATGGTTTCTCTGTCTCTTTGACCCGTGTCTTCGCTCTAACTTATCATACAATAAAAATACAAGGAATTTGAATAACATCCATCCAATTCCATAAAAAATTACTGAGAACATAATGAAAGTAAGCACAAAAATGCAGTAAAATATATGCATATCAAATACCCCCACACATATTTTTTGCTCATCCTCGAGTAAAACAAGAGAAAAGAAAGAAAACATACATACGTTCCTGCTCCCTCATTTATCAAAGAAATTTACACCACCAAAATCACAACCATGGACAACCTATTCAAATCTTAAATCAAAGACTTCAATATAATCAAAATCAAGAGCCGTCATATCCATATTAAAATCACACAAGTGTACATTCATCACATAGCGCTTAGCTTCAACTTCAAGGCTCATTGGTAATTCATTCAGAATAAAAATCACACTGAAGTTGGCCAAAAATATTCTCTCAAGCATATGTGGGCGGAATAATGTAAACAAATACCAAAACCCCACATACAAATCAAGAAGAACGCTATGAAAGAAAATAAAAATCAGATCTCATCAACGAATATCACTTACCAAGAATCGTGAATCATATCTCAAATCACTTTTCAAAATCAAACCAAGTCATTCTCAAGATCAAGTAGGACTTTTTAGGCTTGTAACATAAGTCTAAGTAGGGATGTCAATTTTATCCGTACCCAGTGGATATCCGCTTATCCGCACCGTTGGGTACCGATATGGGTGCGGATAAATGAGTAAAATTAGTGGATATGGATATGAAGATCTTTATCCAAGCGGGTGCGGGTGTGGGTATGGGGGAGCACTCCCATTTACCCACTACCCGTTTACCCGCCATAGGAACACTGTTACTGCAATAAATGGACTACCCGTTTACCCGTAAAAGGAACATAGTACCCGTTTACTCGCCTTCAATATCATTAGATAAAAAAAATGTTTCAACAAATTGAGCAATTTAATCCAACAAATTGAGCCATTTAATCCAACGAATTGAGCCATTGAAAATAAACTCCTCTGCTAGTCTTATGACTGGGCATGCTTGTCAGTAACTTCATCCTAATAAAAGTAACATTCAAAGGTTAGCAAATAACAATCAATCAATAAGCAAATTTAAAGAAAAAATATATTTAATTCTAACAAATAATATAAATAGCATTACCCCTTCAATGTCATAATCATACTCAACAGTTTGATAAGATGCATCCATTGGGCCCTTTGAACAAACATCTGGTGACAAAAAGGAAACTAATCAAATGGTGAACATAAATTTCATATTTCACAAATCATAATTCATAAATAAAGTTTCATTACCTTGGACTTGGAGGCTATTTAGTAACCAAGATTTGCCACAAGTCAATGCTTCTATAGTGTTCGAATGATGTCGACTTCTGTGCTTACTCACCACTCTTCCTCCCATGCTGAAAGCTGACTCTGAAGCTACACTAGAGATGGGGATAGCAAGAATGTCCCTAGCAATCTTTTGCAATATTGGATATTTAAGTCCATTGCTCTTCCACCAAGCTAAGATTTCAAATTCATTCATAAGGGGCAAGTTTTTCTCACTCAAGTAATTATCCAACTCATTTCTTCCAAGTTCATCCTCATTTTGTGAAATAAAAGCTTCGAAATCAGGATCACTCCAAGAAGATTTGCCAGAGTCTCTGACCTTATTAAATGAGGATGAAGATTCACCAAAGCCCACGATTATGATCTTCTTTGTCTTTCATATATCTACTGTGATACTCATAAAACAAATGATAACAAAGGGTTCGAATCCTAGAAATCTCTTCTGAAGCTGATTCTTTGTAAAACTTAGGAAAATAATATTCCATTAACTTCAACTTGTATCTAGGATCCAACACAGTAGCCACACTCATGATATCATGGACAACATTCCAATATTTGTCAAACTTTTCAGTCATGGAAGAAGCCATATTTTTAATAATAGCATTTGGAGACTCATACCATTCACCTAAAGAAATCTTTATCCCACACACTATTGGAAAAAACATATTTGCAGTTGGATATTTTTTCCCAGAAAACATCTCAGTGGCGTTATGAAAGATCTCCAATTTTTCACAAATAATTTTTGCCAAATCCCAATCACTCTCACTAGGCAAACATTTATAAAGAGACTCTTTCTTTTTCAAGCGAG
This sequence comes from Tripterygium wilfordii, assembly GCF_013401445.1. Classification (NCBI taxonomy): domain Eukaryota; kingdom Viridiplantae; phylum Streptophyta; class Magnoliopsida; order Celastrales; family Celastraceae; genus Tripterygium; species Tripterygium wilfordii. Next base: position 9,473,275 of record NC_052248.1, read on the forward strand.
TGAAGACATCCTTATAACCTATAGCAACAGTAAGCATAAAAAATATGGACTTCCATCTAGTCTTGCAGTCAAGTACTAATTGTTTAGTACTTGTGATATGCAATTGACGTGCGGCCTCTCTAAAAGTTTGCTCTTGTTTAGGTGATGCAGTCCAAAATGAAACACTGTTTCTAACATTTTCAATGCAATCCTCAATCTTCGACAAGCCACGTTGAACAATCAAATTCAAAATATGAGCACAACATCGCATGTGAAATATCCTTCCATCTAAAATAAGTGAACATGCATCAAGCTTACCCAACAATTTCTCAATGATTGCATCATTAGTTGAACAATTGTCCAAAGTCAACGTAGATAATTTTCTGTCAATGTTCATTTCTAGCATGCATTCTATAAGAACCTCGGAGAGAACTTGAGCAGTATGTGGACAAGGAACATATACAAACCTAGACAAACAATTACAAAATAATTAACAAAGAATGCATGCTCTGAAATTAACAATATACAAACCTAGACAAACAATAAAATTGTACCTTAAAATTATGAAATGATTAAAAGAAATAATCAATAAAATTGTACCTTATGATGCAACTCTGCATCTCCCAATTATCATCGATAAAGTGAGCCGTGATAGCCATGTATCCTTTTTTCTGGTTGGAAGAAGTCCACATATCTGAAGTTAAAGCAATTCTGCTACTGTTATTTTCCAGTATCTTCAAACAATTCTTTTTCTCATGATCATAGACCTTGAATAGATCAGATCTTTCTGTACTTCGAGAAGGAACCTTAAACAATGGTTGAAGACAGCTGAAAATCGTCGGAATCCAACGTGTTCCGCCATTGAAATAGGATATTCATGCAGCATAATCATATGAGCAAGGTCTCCACTGGAAGCATTTTCATCAAAAGAATAGTTTCCCACCGTAAAATTTGCATCCCCCTTTTTCTAATTATAAGCCAATAATTGCTGCTTTAAATCATTAGTTGTCCTGAAAGCATAATTCTTAGTATGTGCACTCAAATGAGAAGTCCCATTCTTCGTTCTGCCTGAAAGCCTCTTCTTACAATAATTACACTCAGCCTTTTCAACTCCGTTTATCATAAATTGAGTAAAATGGCTCCTAGCTTCTGATGTGAATCTTCTTTTTTTCACAATTTCAACTCCACCGGGAGAAACATCAACATTACTAGTTGCTGAATTACTTTGCCGAGAAGAATTCTCATCAACATTTATTGGTGTTTGAGATGGTTGCCCACCTACACTATCAACAATAGGTTCTTGTCCTACTGGATTGTTTTGTTGATCAACCATTTTCTGTATTTCACGTCAAAAAATAAGAAAAAAAGCTTTGGGGCTAAACTGAATGTAATTAGTAATTACTAACTAGACTATTAGAGGATCGAATGATCGATGGGTTACCTTGTTAGCAGCTAGCAGCAAGTGCGTAGCCTGTCGGAGATTGACGACAAAGAGAGGTGGAGATCGGAACAAGTCAGAGCGGTGGAGCCGTGGAGGTGTGGTCCATGTGGAGACAAGCAGAGAGATGGAAGACTGAACTCTAAAGAGTGAAGATTGAGGAGCGGCTGTAGACTGTACATAGGAGATTGAGGGCTTCAAAAGTTAGGGTTTTTTTTTAAAAAAAAATTTTACAAGCTTTGACCTTTGAATAATTAATTAATAATAATTTAATTACTAATTTTTTTGGTACAAGATTCAAGATATACCTAAAGGAACTAAATGTATTATGGGTTAATTTGGTAACTAGAATACTAGATTGCGTATGAATGTATGATTAATAATTAATAATTTATGTTACTTGCAAATAGTGACCGAGTTAGTCAATAGTGAGTAACCATTAAATAATTAACTATTAATGGTTTAGGGTCAATAAACTCTAAGTATTAGTGTGTTAATGGTTTAGGGTTTAGGGTTCAATATACCCTAAACCCTAAACAAAGCAACTAATAGTTAATTAGTTACTCTTTTAGGGTTCCCTAAACTCCATAAACAAAGCAACTAGTTGTTAATGGTTTCATAAACCCTAAACCCTAAACAAAGCAACTAATAGCTACTCTTTTAGGGTTCCCTAAACTCCATAAGGAATTAAGGATCAATACCCTAAACAAAACAACTAGTTGTTAATGGTTTCATAAACCCTAAACCCTAAACAAAGCAACTAATAGTTACTCTTTTAGTGTTCCAGTGTTCCCTAAACTCCAGAAGGATCAATACCCTAAACAAAGCAACTAGTTGTTAATGGTTTAGGGTTTAGGGTTCCACAAACCTTAAACCCTTAACAAAGCAACTAATAGTTACTATTTTAGGGTTCCCTTGGGACCAATAGGATCAATAGTTCAATACCCTAAACAAAAAAATTAGTTGACATGCTATCATAGATTCATACATTCATAATTTCGTACTAATGGAATAGAATACTAATTACTAAAGGAAGCAATTAGTTATTGATAGATTATTAGATTACTCAAATATGAACATATGATGATATAATTGTTTATAAATGGATTAATTGTATTAGCGTAATATATTTTATAATGGATTAATAAGTCAACAGATGGATTAATTGTTCAATAAAAAAATAGATGGATTAATATCATATTAGGTTATTGATGGCCAAATATAATTGGTATGATAATTATTCTTAGGATCTTATGATATTATCAAGATATAGCCACATAAAAAATACTTTTGAGTTGTTATTATTTTATTGGCTTTCAAGATTACATATCCTGACTTGGCAAAATATAATTGGTTAAATAGATATGTTGTTGATAAGATGGTAACTTATTCTTATCTCTTAGGGTTTTGTAGATTTTGTTGGAGGGAATAAATATAAAAGTAAAACCATTGAAAGTTGGAGCGTTGAAAGTTGAAACCACAGGTCCAAAGCTAACCTCAAAAATCGAAACCAAAAGACTGAGTTGTCGTCTCTCACTAAAACGTGTTTGACACTTAATCTTCCCAACTCTTTTTAAATTTTTACATTTACTAATATTTCTCTTTCTCTGTATCTCATCTCCAAGTCTCCAACTTCCAAGACTAACTCTCCTATATATAGTTAAATCCGATTCTTCCACTCTGCAGCAGATCTCCTCGTTCACTTCTCTAGTTCTCTAATTTGTAGATCTCCTCTTTCACTTCTCCTGTTCTCCCACTTTGTTGATCTACCAGTTATTAGTCAATTTCCTTTTTGATTTCTCTGCTAACCTTGAGCCAATATGGAGCCGGCGGTGCTTTCCAGCTTTCCACCCCTTTGTGGCGGAGATCTTTGAAGTTCATCCTTGATGCAATTTTAGGAATCATGATCTCCGCCCTAGGGGTGGCAGGCAGGCTTGTACCGCCCAAAGCCAAAGGGTTCTTTATTGTTCCTGTGCATTTAAGAATTGGTTAACTTTATTTGCACCTAAAAGTGTGACAATTAATTGGGTGCAAATAACATTTATCTTAAGAATTTTGTGTTGTTGGTTACTTCAATTTGTTTGTTTGATTTCTCTTCATGGGAAATAATAGAAAAATATTATTAATCTATTTTAGTTCAAATGTCTGTTTGAAATTGTCTATTGTCATTTGTCCATTTGATTTCTCTGCTGATTTGTATGGTGTCCATTGTCCATACTCCATATTCAGGATTAGTATATTCTATTTGCGGTTGTGGAGGTTGACTTGCTGAGGTCCTGTTCAATGGATGGCTTGGACACAGTTCTGGACCTTCTGGTTCTCATGCATTCGAGGTCTACAAGAACAAGGTAGTATGGATTGATCTATTGTACGTTGTCAATTGCTGATAAACATCTTGTACTAGATCAATGATCCATTTGTGAATTGTGGTTGTAGAAAATTTGGTAGAATCCATTTTGGAATTACTATTGATCTACTTCACTTTTGTTTAGGAGCAATCTTGTTTGAAGAAATTTGTTCTTTAAAAACCATTCATCTTCTTTGTTAATTGTCAGTAAACTGAAATTAGTTTTTAACTACTCACATGCAAACTAATATTAAAATGTTTATACTAAGTCAACTGAAATAATTTTTTAACTATTCACATGCAAACTAATATTAAAATGTTTATACCAATTAAGATAATCATAGTCCTACCTAATTAATTGGTGGTATTGAGGCATTCTCATGCATTGATCTTATTGAAACCGAAACCCTATTGGCCAGGCAAGCAGGTGCGGGTACGGGTATTTGGCGGTTCTTGTCCGCCCGTTAACCGTCAAATAACCATCCGTAAATGAAATTAGCGGGTACGGATGTTTGGCGGTTATTACCCGTGCCCGACGGGTGCGGATATGGAGGGTATTTTGCAAAATATTAGCGGGTAAATGGCGGGTACGGATTTGGACAAAAATTTTGCGGGTAGTATATGGACATCAAATATCCGTCCGCTACCCTACCCGCTGCCATCCCTAAGTCTAAGGGTATAGTATAGGTAAAGCAAAGGTAAAGGGTACATAAAATTCAAGAGAACCATCAAAGTGTCCATATAGCAATCCAAACCTTTCTCAAAAATTTAATTCCCAACCAATTCACAATACAACCACACTTTTCATCTCTTTGAAACTCATCACCCTACATTAATAATATAAGAGCAACAATAATAATTTTTTTTTTTCCTAACGCATGCTCTTATCTTTTTTTTCCTAACGCATGCTCTTATCTTTTTTTTCCTCATTGATTCATGCTTCTTCTTGTTTTTCTCTTCCTTTTCTTTTCTTTTCAAAATTCTGTATTTCAATTTTTTTATTCTTTTTTTTCGATGCAACATCCCACACTTAACTCCATTCTTTCATAACCAAAGCACAACTCCAATAAACTTATCAAAGCACAACAAACAACCAACTCCCATTTAATTCTACACTCACCCCAATGGTTTTCAAGAAAAGATAAAAAAAAATTAAGTTGTCATTGAATAAAAAGAATCCTCAAATCAAATAGGATAAGGTTAATGGGTTATGAACAAAAAGGTTTGTGTTTAGCCTCAAAAGGGGTACTAATGATAGAAACATGTAAGGGTAGGCTAGAGAAGGATAAACAAACGAATCAAAGAAGGCCTACTTTTATCTCTCAAGATCAACATGATCATCATAAGAAAAGTTCATCAAGACATAAAATCCACAAATAGATATTCTTGGCAAAGTGATTAAAACAAAGAATATGAGATCTATTTCAAGAAGTTTTAAGCACAAAAGAAATCATGGAGTACAAACAAAATCCCTCAGAGTAAAATGAATGACTCAAAATCTCACCTTGCTCCACAATTATGTATGTGATGAACAACACCATGTAATTTTTTTTCAACTTCACATACAAGTTAATGATTCACGACATATTTAATCTCCAAATCAAATATTCAAGCAAACCATCCTCGGAGTAATCAAGTGGCATAAATCAAAATTTTCATCATTGTGAAGGAGTTGAAAACCCAAAACACAAAAACAAAAACACTAACTAATCCTAATAGCCCATTTTCATAGGGAATCACGATTGTATTTAGCATATACCATAAGCCTTTAAACTCCTAGGTGTCCATATTGGACGAGTTATAGTCTTGTGAGGGCTTCCCAGGATGATACCTACAAACATCACATTTTTTTAAAAACTTTTTTGAAAATAAAGGCATGAAATCTCACCCCCACACTTGAATTATGCAATGTCCTCAGTGCATAGAATAAAAAAAACATGCTGAGTTTGGGTAACACAACTTGAAACAAAGACATTCGGGAAGGAATTTCCGCGTAGACTTCAACATTGCACAGTCGTTGCAAAACTGTCAAAATCTCCTTCATGTGAGCTCGGATTGACAAACCATAAAATTTTACAGAAACTAGACATCCGTAGTTTTCTGCACATATATGGATTACACTCTGGTTCGTCCTGATCGGCTCCTAGAAAATATTTCAATCCAATACTTCTACACATATTTTTTTTTCAGTATTTGTTGCACAAATAATCAATTTCAATTCAATGGGGAATGAGTACTCTTCTATAATGAACTAAAAATAATATAAATTAAAGGAACAAATTTACCGGGTGGGTTGCCCCCCACCAAGCGCTTTATTTAACGTCTAGGCAAGACGTAGCTCTTCAAGTAGGTGGATTAGTGAACTTGAAAGCCCACTTTTAGTACATTGGGTTGAAGCAATCGCCTTCTTCTAGCCACACCCACATCAACATCTCAAGCATGAATTCCGGCCCTCATAGTTACACGAGCAATTGGGTCCTCAAGAAGATCGGAATATCCCTTCTCTCTTTTTCCAAAAATCGCTTGTTCGAAAATTTTGTTCTGGGGTTCTTTCTCATACAACTCGATTTTAAGTAGATTCATAGACTAAACCTCAGTTGGATGTCCACCTTTTCCCATAGTGTAATCTTTAACAATAAGCACCTTCTCCATCGATTTCTCACCTCAAGTTGCCTTGGGCTCACTATATCTTCATTGTTTGTCATTGTTAGCGTGCTTTCATACACATCAATTGTCATCCTTGTAGTCTTCATGGATGGTCGTTCCAAAATTAGAAGTTCTTCTCGACGACCTTGACATGTAGGAAAGAGTATTTGAGCATTCTAAGTTTCTCATTGATATGATCTGAATATATACAAGGCCTTCCTTGTATGAAAAGGAAGATTACAACGCTACAATTATGGGATTACATCAAGTATAACTACAGGATATACTCTATCACATATTTTCTTTCCTATTTAATTACAATTGACTTCTGTCAATATATATCCTTCCTAATTTGGTTATCTGTTAACACTCTCCCTCAAGTTGGAGAGTGATTATCAAGAACTCCCAACTTGCACAACAGGACTGAGAACTTCTCTTTGTCCAGTGACTTTGTAAACAAATCTGCAGGCTGATCTGCTGAGTTGATAAAACAAGTAACAATTATGCCATCAAGTATTTTGTCTTGAATAAAATGACAGTCGATCTCAATATGTCTAATCCTCTTATGAAAAATGGGATTTGCTGCTATGTGCAATGCGGCTTGGTTATCACAATACATGACAGAAGGCCTAGATGAAGGGAAAAATAAATCTTTCAATAATGAATGCAACCAAGTTATTTCACAACACGTACCAGCCATGGCCCTATACTCTACCTTAGCCGAGGATAGTGAGAATGTATTTTGTCACTTTGTCCACCAAGGGATCAAAGAACTTCCCAGAAACACATAGTAACCGCTAGTGGATCGATGAGTTATAGGACAACCAGCCCAGTCTGAATCACAATAGGCAATCAATTCCAATATATTATTAGAACGAAAAAGCAAACCTTGACCCAGTGTGGACTTGAGATACTGAACAACTCGGAGTGCAGCGTTCATATGTGAGAGATGTGGTTTTTGATGCATGAAACGACTAAAGACATGAACTGAGTAGGTCAAATCCGGTCTTATGATGGTGAGATAGATCAAACGTCCAACCAATCTTCTGTATTTTTCAAGATCTTTCAATAACGCACCCTTATCAGATAGCTTGGTCTCCTCCATTGGAAATTCGACTGGATGTGCACCTAGAGAACCTTGTTTCTTCAGAATCTCAAGAGTGTATTTTCATTGTGAGATATAGATCCCTTTCTTGGATCGAGAAACTTCCATACCGAAAAAATACTTCAAATCACCAAGGTCTTTGATGCGGAAACGAGTGTGAAGAAAAGCTTTGATGGAGTTGATGGCTTCAATATTTGTTCCTATAAGCAAGATGTCATCAACATAAATTAATAAGGCTGTGAAAGAGTGTCCATCATTGCGTGTGAAGAGCGAATAATCAATTTGGACTAGACAAATCCGACTGCAAGAATAGCCTCAGTAAACTTTACAAACCATTGCCTTGATGCCTGCTTCAGCCCATATAGTGACTTGTGGAGGCGACACACGAAATTCCCCCCTGTCGTCGAAGTTCGAGAGGCGTTATTAATATCAAGCTGGTGAATTAGCCAACTTTGACTCGTGACAATGGCCAAAAGACAGTGGATAGTGATCATTTTTGCCGTTGGAGAGAAGGTATCATAGTAGTCAATGCCTCTCGTTTGGATGAAACCCTTTCCCATGAGACGGGCTTTGTACTGTTCAATAGAACCATCGACACGATGCTTAATTTTATACACCCATCTACAAGCTATTGGTATTTTACCGGCTGGTAAAGGACTGAGGCTCCAAGTTTTATTGGCAGCAAGGGCATCAAGTTCAGAGGCAATAGCAGCACATCAGTTGGGGTCGGTATTGGCTTCTGTAAAATAGCTAGGTGCCATATTGCTACTAACAAAGTGAAAAGAGAGATGGGATGGTGAGTAACGGTGATAAGAAATAAAATTACAAATGGGATAGCGAGTACCTTTGACAGGGTCGACGAAGAATGGTGTGGTGGCAACATGACCTGTGAACAATAATAATCACAGAGAAGGACTGAAGGTGTCTTGGTCTGTGTAGAAATACGGGGTGGGAGTGGGGTGACAGGTTGTTCAACGGGTAGGCTAGAGGGTGCTGGCTCGAGATCGAGCGGATGAATAGTTGACTGGGATGGGGCTGGTTGTGCTGGTTGAGTTGTAGCAGGTGGTGGGGAAGCTGGCTAATCAGTATTTATGGGAGGTAAGGTGGAAGTTGGAGGTGTGGAGGTAGGAGGATTGGGAGGAGGTGATGCTGGAGGGTCGGGTAAGATGGAAATGTCTTGAGAAATAATGGGAATGGGTGGTCCAGAAGAATCAGGGAATTGGGGTAGAGGCACGGTCAAGTGATGGTAAGGAAAGGTGGCTTCAAGAAAAAGAACATCACGGCTTGTAATGGTTTTATGAGTGTCGAGATCATAAAGTTTGTATGCCTTTTGTCCAATGGGATAGCCAATGAAAATGCATTTATGAGCTCGGCTATCAAATTTAGAGTTGGGGTGTACATTGGTGGCATAGGCAAGGCAACCAAAAACTTTCATGTGATCATATGATGGTGGTTTGTGGTAGAGAAGTTCGAATGGGGTTTTTTTAGTCGTGAAGGTGAGTGGGAAAGCGATTGATGATATAGGTAGCAGTGAGTACACATTCACCCCAAAATTTTTGGGGTAAGTGAGACTGGAAATGAAGGGCACGGGCTGTGGTGAGAAGGTGACGATTTTTGCATTCGACAACGCCGTTTTGTTGAAGCGTATAAATACAAGATTGTTGAAAAATGATTCCATGTTCAGAAAAAAATTTCGCATGGATAAAAATTCTCCACAATTGTCGCCTCAGATTTATTGAACTGTGGTGTGAAATTGTGTTTCAACAAGAGCCAAAAAAGAATGAAGGATATTTTGTGTTTCATGTTTATGACGCATCAAAAAAATCCATGTGAACCGAGAGAAGTCATTGACAATGGACAAAAAATAATATGCTCCAATAAGAGAAGGAGATTTTTTAGGACCCCAAATGTCACAATGTAAAAGAGCAAAAGGCTTGGAAGTAGAAATAGTACTTATCCCAAAAGGTTTGCGAGTTTGTTTTGCTAATGGACAAACGTCACAAACATAATTAGAAGAAAAAGAACAATCTAAGAAATGACTAGCTAACACCTTCAAATGAGTAGAAGAGGGATGTCCTAGACGGCAATGCCAAAGTTTTGGTGAAATGGTAATGAGGTGACATGGAGGCTGCTGAGAAGTTGAGGTTAATGCAACAAGATGGTAGAGGTCTCCTTGCCGTTTACCCCCACCAATTCGTCTTCAAATCCAAGTCCTGCAAAATAACCCAAGAAGGAAAAAAAATCAAGGAACAATGTAACTCATTTGTAATTTTGTTGACAGACATGAGATTTATATTAAAACTTGGAACACATATGACATTATGAAGATGATGTTTGGAGTTAAAAGAAATGGTGCCAGTCATAGTAATGGGAGTTGTATCACCACTAGGTAAGGAAACGGGTGGCAGTGTATTAGTAGGAACACTTTTGGTCAAAATTTTTGAAGAATGAGTGAAATGATTCGTTGCTCCACTATCGATGATCCATTGATCATGAAATGGAGCAAGCAGGGACAAACCTTCGGTGACGACAGAATGAGCCTGTGATGGAGATAGGGACAGTTCGGACTTCTCTGTCATGATAGAAAAATATTATTGGTGTTGTTGATCAGACAAGGTTGGCAATGCAGCTTGAATATTTTGAAGTGAAGTCATGGCATTGGAAACAACATGATTCGCAGAACAAGTGCGGTTATTGTTGCCTTCGTTGAAACGATTGCCACTACGTTGGTTTGGTTTAGATTGTTGACCATATTGTGGATGACCAAGGGAAAACCATGGAGTTTCCAACAAGTTTCCTTGGTGTGGTGATCAACATTACAGTGAGAACAATGAAGAGGAGGCCGAACATTCCATGATCTGGATCGGGTGTCAGTATGAACAGCCATGGCAGTAGTGTCAATAGTTTAGCGGACCCAATTTCACAGTGTTTTTCTTCCTGAGAAAGTAAGGAATAGGCTTGTTGGGTTGTGGGAAGAGGTTTCATCAACAAAATTTGCCCACGGATGACACTGTATTACTCGTTTAGTCCCATAAGAAACTGCATAAGCTGTTTCATTTTTTGCTCCACATGTACAAGAAATATGTTCACTGTGTGCAGCTAATTCATCCCAAATACCTTTACGCTTTGTAAAATATGCAGCCACAGACAATTGGCCTTGAGTGAGAGAGTTAATCTCCCTTTGAATCTAAAAAAGGTGAGGAGCATTATCTTATGAGAAACGCTCATGCAGATCTACCCATATTTCGTGAGTAGTGGATAAATAAATCACACTATCAGCAAGGTAAGGATCCAGTGAACGCAAAATCCATGAAAGAACCATATCGTTGCATCTCTGCCAGTTGTTATTCGTGTTTAGTTCTAACTGTTTGAGAGTGTCATCAACAGGGCCTAGTTTGTTCTTGGCGCTGAGAGCGATATGCATTGCGCGTGACCAGGTGTTATAATTGGTTCCATCAAGCTTTTTTGAGACAAGAATGAGGTCGGGATGATATAAGGAATGAAGAAAAAAAGGATTAGCAGTATCGCTGTTGTTTGAAGAATCTACAGGAGTCTTGGCAGCATGACTTTCACTGGAACCGTCGTCGCTCGTAACTACAGTCACAAAAAAAGAAGAAGCTAGGTTTTCTTAACCTACTCCGATACCATGTAGAAAAGAATATTTGAGCAGTCTAAGTTTCTCATTGATATGATCTGAATATATACAAGGACTTCATTGTATGAAAAGGAAGATTACAACGCTACAATTATGGGATTACATCAGGTATAACTACGGGATATACTCTTATCACATATTTTCTTTCCTATCTAATTACAATTGGCTTCTGGCAATATATATCCTTCCTAATTTGGTTATTTGTTAACATGAAAATCCCGCATATCAAGCACTAGTAAGTCAGCTGGGAAAATTAGTCCATGTACCTTAACTAAAACGTCTTCTAGTACTCCCTTAGGATATCAAATAGATTGATTAGCCAATTGGATGCCCACTGAGGTCTTTTTAAGCATACCTAATTCAAGGATTCAAAGATAGAAAGAGACATTAAATTAATTGATGCACCCGAATCCAATAAAGCATGTCCAAAATTTTGATTGGCTATGTAGGAATGTATAGTGAAACTCCCTAGATCCTTAAGCTTTGGAAACAAGTTCTTTGGTAATATGGCACTACACTCTTCAGTTAGTTGGACCACTTAATTCTCATCCGGTTTCTTCTTTTCCAGCACAACAGAAGGTTCCACATCCGTCTTCGGGGTTGTCTTTTACATTGATGGTGTTTCTTCTCTATTTCTCCTAGGATGCCCTGGAAATGGAATTGGAGGGACATAAGTTCTCACAAGTGGAGCAGATTTACCGATGTCAGACCGACCATTCATGACCGCGCGTCGCGGTTGCTTTTGTGCTTGATATGTGACAATCTTGTTCGATATTACTGACATTTTCACAAGATAATCAACAACTTTATGCTCTTCCAAATCTGTAGCACTTCGGCTTTGTTGCTCATCACACAGTGTAATTGCCGTGGCTTGTTCCCTATTGTTCGGATTGATCTCAGTTTGGCTTGGAAACGTTCCAGCCTCTCTTCGACTTAATGCCTCTGCAATTTGACCCACTTATGCCTCCAATTTCTATTGACTAATCGCCAATTGCCACACCATATCTTCTAATGTTGTGGTAGGTGGATTGGCTTGATTATGAGTGTTCTTCCAAGAAAAATTTGGATGTGCCTTGAAACATAGATTATAAGAGTTAGAGTAGGGATCAAACCTCGGATTTCGGTTGTAGGAGTTCATCATATTCACTTGTTCTTGCACAAACTCTGAGAAATCCACTCATTGATGGCATGTAATGGTGGCATGGCCAAGAACATGACAAATGACACATAACTCTTGTTGAATTTTTTCAAAAAATTTGTTTTGCATCTCAGTCCATGTAGACAGTGAGCCTAGTCTCAAACCGTTGAGCCACATCCTTACTTTATCCTTCATAGTGTAAGGGAAGATTTTCATCCTTAGGTGCTCTTCAGTAACCCCTGTAGTCAAATACATACTAGAAACCATGTTAAAAAACTCACGAATATGATTTAAAGGATCTTCGAAACTTAAACCATGAAAAAATGACATCATGTTGAAATGGATGGTATTAAGCTCGTAATTCCTAGCTATCGTCAAAAGTGTGATACATGAGGGAGATTGTGGAATGGTGGGGACGTCAAGATCACTCATCATTTTTGCTTGCACAACCACCGCCATTGCTTACAACCTCAAAACTTTAAAAAAAGAAGTTAAGGCCTAGTTTGGTAAAGCATTTGCAAAGCAGTAGATATGCTAACAAAAATGGTGGTAGCAGAAAATGTTGAACAATTTTAGTAGCATATATACTGCAAGAATGTTGGGTATGTGTTTGGTTGAACTTATGCTGTTAACAATTATGCTGTGTAGCATACTGTGACAAATTACGCACAGGGCTATTAAGCATTTTAGTTGTAAGCTAGACATATAAATGTATCTAAACATAAAAGTTAAATATATAAAATAAATATAATTAAATAATAATTTCGTTGACTATTATTAATTAATTAATTAATTATAACGAGAGTTGGGTATAAGGGGAATAAAGTAAAATTAATAGGGACAAAAGAGACAAGTAATATGCAAATGCTGGTGAAATGCTTCAAAATTGTAGCATTGGAAAACTAATATAAAATGCTTCCCAAAATCTCTCGAATTATGTGCACCAGAATTGTTGTTTGGATGGGTAGTATAAAAGCTTGTAAAAAACCCTTACCAAACGGGCCCTAAGTACACAATTAAATTAAAACTAGTCTCAAGCAACGGCGCCCAAAACTTAATGTAATAAATTCTCGCAAGTGCACAAGAGTCTACGAATAACATAGTATATGCAAGTACGAGGTCAATCCCACGGAGACTAGTTAATCTAATTAATGTACCTAACTAGATGTATGAATGAGAAGTGATAACAAATGAGAATATGCTGGTTCATTCGTTCACAGTGCCAACAATTATCATCAACAATGGATTAATCCTATTCGGTTCGCAGTTGTTAACCCAAGGCAAATAACTCATTATGACTGAAGAACTATAACAACCAATCAATCCCCTAAACCTTTTTCATGACAGTCGACAATTGATTTCCTTAATTCTAGTTCCACAAAGACACGTGAATTCGGTTCGTTCCTTAGTCCTAGCTAGATGAGCCTAATCAATCAAACAAACAATAGACTATAAGCATGACAATTAAAGACATGAATCATTGAACAAAAATTATACATCCATTAAATTGAAATACTTGCAATATTCATACTAGGCTACATCAAGCCCTAACAAAGAGGTTTACATACAATTCATCATCCAAGAAGTAAAAACAAATCTAGAGAGAGAAGACATGGAAGAGAGATGAAGACAAACTCCTTGAAATTGATGGAATTGTGGTTGGGAGAAAGCCTTGAATCCTTAGAATCCTTGCAAAAACTTGGAGAGGGTGAGAGTTGCTGCCCAAAAGCCCAGGGAATGAATGTGTGTTTCTAATTTTTGTGGCCCCCTTTATATATTAGAATTCTTGGAGCGCTCAAGAATCATCCTTCCGCCATCTGAATGCATATTTGCTTCCGCTGGAGCTACCGTGAGCACTGGAGCGGTCATCTAATGCATTTTTGAGCTCAAATCAATGGTTTTTCCTTCTCTTTGACTCGTATCTTCGCTCCAACTTTTCCTAGAATAAAAATACAAGGAATTTGAATAGCATTCACCCAATTCCATCAAAAATTATCGAGAACATAATGAAAGTAAGCACAAAAATGTGATAAAATATATGCATATCAGTGCAGTAGCACTACTAGTCCAGGAATCGATTGAAGGAAAGTCGTTGTATTTTGTACCAGATAGTTGCGGGGTGCAGTACCGCTACTAGTTCTGGACTTGGCTGTTTGCGTCGAAAAAGAGCATAATGATATACTTATATGAAACATCCTGGGTTGGATCAAGTTAAGACTCCGATTTCTAGCAAACAAAGGATATGGAGATTAGGTCGGTCTGTCTCAATCTGCCATCGTTTTAACTTTTAAGGGAATTATATATAATATATTATTAGTATTTAGTTTGTTGAGAAATTATCAAGTGGCTAGACCCTTAAACTCTATAGTCATGTCATCGGTCGAGATTAAAAAAATAATAATAATAATAAATCGATCTAACTTGTCGTAAAAATCAATTAGATCCGGATGCTCTTCTTCGCAGAGTTCTTCATCGCGCAACTTATTTCTTCCCGGATGTTCTGCGCTGGAGCGAATTATCTGTGGAGATTGCAAAGTTCTTCTCTAGCACGGAAGACCTCAATCCTGCTGGAGCAAATTATCCCCACAAAATGCTTCACTGGAGCAATAGATTTCTAGGGTAGAAGAACGTATTACTCTCTCACATGCTCAACAAATAAATATATATATATATATATATATATATATATATTAATTAGTACAATAAAGGGAGATATTTGAATTACACGTGATAGTAAAACAAGGGTCGGTCTTTGCATTGAAAAGGGAATGCTTTGGCAGTTAATTTGCACGTAAAATAAGGACATGACTTGCGCCAAAGAAAACCAATTTAAAGAGTAACAATTGAAGGAAAAAAGCCATTTACCAATTCAACTTGGAGAAGAAGTTTCAAATTTGAGGGAATCTTTTGTGACACTATAAAAGGGAGTCCTCCTATAGGGGTCAAAACTAGCCAAGCTTAACTTAAATACGAAAACGGTAAGACCAACGCGTAAGCCCAAAAGAGACAAAGTCATTAAGCCCAATACAACATGTGAGACCAAAACATAAGTTCAAAAGGACATGGTCAGTAAGCTCAACGTTTTACATTTAGCCAAACATCCGGTAGACAAAAACAAAACACTCTTAAAGCCGACCAAAAAGGCCAAAGAAAGACAGCCGATGGACGAAGCCAAAGACCGAACAATTGTATACTAACAGTTATGTCCAAAAGAGACAGCAAACTTCCTCAATCGCTTCAAACCTCTTCAACTGCTACAAACTGACACAACTGCACAGGACAAGTATAAAAGAAAGACAATCGACAATGGAAGGGGATATGGTTTTGCTAGAGATCTTGGGTCTTTTTCCTCTAAGATATAATTTTTAGTGTATATTCTTTGTAATAATCCCCAACTAATAAGATGACTCACACTTTTGCACCGTGGACGGAGACTCAAAGCCGAACCACATAAATCCATTTGTTCTTTCTCCAATTCACTCAAGTCAATTACTTATCATTTTTTGGATTGTTGAATTCTTGCATCAACAATTTTGGCACGCCAGATAAGGGAGAAAACAATTCAAATGACGAGTAGCGAGAGCGCTCAAGATCAGACCGTGAATAAGAGATTGAAGGCCTTGATCAAAAGGTTTGACGATAATCAAATGGGATTCAATACTTACAAAAATGAACAAGCCTCGAGGATCCAACAGTTGGAAGGAGAAAAGTCCAACATTCGAGCTGAGAATCGGACGCTGCTCGAACGCTTGGATCGATTATCAAGCCCCCATGTTACGTCTGTCATTCCAAGTACATCCTCTCAGCCCAACGTAGGGCAACCACACAGTATCCCAGCCTGAATTCTCCTCTACAGGGTTTTATACCACAAACGGGGTCCTCATTGTCGTCGACTTCAATTTAGTTCATGAGGCCCACAGCACAATCCATGGCTCCATTGTTCCCTATAGTGACATCACAAACTTCCCCTTTGATTGAAGGGCAGACGAATGTGATTCTCATGTCGCTAAGGTTAGTAACCCAGCAAAACATGGATAAGAGGTTGGAGGAAATGGAATCGGCAGCCCTCATAATCCCAGGCATGCCACCACCCGTGAAGAGGAATCGCACCTACCACAGTTCTCCATTCGTCCATGCCATTGCAATAGAAGAGCTCCCTAAGAAGTTCATCATCCCTCATCTCAACCCATATGATGGTACTACCGATCTAGAAGACCATGTCGACCAGTATAGCCAACGAATTTCTTTAGTGTCGTATCCTTTTAACAAAAATGAAGCATGCGTGTGTCGAGGTTTCAGTTCAACCCTTATAGGACGACCGTTGAAATGGTACCTCGGACTTCCAAAAGGACAGATCGCTTCCTTTGCTCGACTGGCCGATTAATTTGTCGAACAATTCGCAAGTAGCAGAAAGATAGTTCCAATGTCAGATGGCTTATATCGGCTGCATCAAAAGGTGGGGGAATCACTGCGGGCATTCCTAGCGAGATTCAACAAGGAAAAGCTTGAGATTCTAGGATGTCTGGATGAAATAGCCATCAACGCCTTCCGCATGGCACTTCCGTCTAGAAGCAAGTTATATGAAAAATTGACTAGGTATCCATGTACAACCTTCCAAGAAGTATAGGGAAGAGCAAACGTCCAGATAAAATAGGAGGAAGACGAAGAATGACTTCCAGACCCACCACAATCGAAGAAGGTCAAACAAAAGCAGCCTCCCACGAACCCTTCACGATATGCCCATAGGGATCAGAAGCCTATGGACCCAACGAAGAAGCTACGATTGCTCTAATACAATTTGATAATAACCCCTGAAGAAGTGTGTCCGATACTGAAAACAATAGGAGACATTGTTCAATGGCGATAGAAAGACACGTCCAAGTGGTGCAGCTTCCATAATGACCATGGGCACACAACTGAAGATTGCTTCGTTCTCAAGAAAGAAGTGATTAAACTACTAAAGAAAGGTATTTGCACGACTTATTGATCGACAAGGGAAAAGCAACGATGGCGCCTGTCGAAAATCAAGAAGAAGAACCTGGTCCACCCCCACCAGAAAGGATCGTTCACTTGATAATTGGCGGATATGAGATTAGCGGAATCACGCACTCGGCTGCAAGGAAGCATGCAAAGCAGACGACGAATTCTGGAGTTTGGATAGAGAAGCTGATGATGCGGTCAATAGTGTAGGTTATCAGCTTCATGGATGATGAATCAATCAGGCTACTCAATTCGCATGATAACACTCTTGTGATCATCAATCAAGCTGCTCAAGCAGCTCATGATTGACGATGGAAGTTCGACGAACCTGCTATTTATGACTACCCTTCAAGCAATGGGATTAACAAAGGCCGGCATAACCAGAGGCCCCATTCCGCTCATCGACTTTAGTAGGGAACAATAGTTCACGATTGGGACAATCCCTTCGCAAGTCTATGCAGAGGGAGTAAATCTCCAAGTGTGTTTCAACGTGCTGGATTGCTAGTCATCTTACAATGCAATACTTTGAAGACCATGGATCCATGCGATAAGGGCAGTACCATCCACCTACCACCAGGCCATTCGTTTCCCAACCAAGGATGGAGTGAAAGAAATCTATGGGGATCAACATCAAACCAGAAGTTGCTATGAACAAGCCCTGAAAGGGAAGGCTAAATAGCAATTATAACAATGGTCGGTACTGAGCAATCAATAAGAGCCGACCAAGAAAGAGCTGGAGAAGCACTCATTCATCTTGACTATCTTGAATAGAAGGTTCAGATTGGAGCATACATGGACCAACAACTTCATGACAAATTGATTTGATTCCTGAGGGGGCACAAGCATACCTTCGTCTGGTCACATGCTGACGTGGTAGGAATCAATCCGGAGATCATCACACATTAGTTACAAGTGGATCCAGACGTCCCACCAGTAAGACAGAATAGACGAAGGTTTGCTCCAAAAAGAAACAAAGTGATCAACGATGAAGTGCAGAAGCTGATAGACATCGTCTTCGTACGAGAAGTCCAATACCCAGACTAGCTAGCAAATGTGGTAGTGGTGAAGAAGAAGAACAGGAAATGGCAAGTCTACATTGATTTCACAGACTTGAATAAAGGCTGCCCTAAAGTTTCATTCCCACTCCCTCATATCGATATATTGGTGGATGCTACGGCTGGATATGAGTTGCTAAGCTTCGTGGACACATTCTATGGATATAATTAAATCCTGATGCACCTAGAGGATCAGGAAAATATGGCATTCATAACCGAACGGGGAAGTTACTGTTACAAGGTAATGCCTTTTGGGCTTAAAAATGCAAAAGCAACTTATCAACGTCTAGTCAACCGCATGTTTGCAAGCTTGCTTGGGAAGACGATGGAGGTCTATATTGACGATATGCTGGTGAAGACATGCCAAAGAACATATCAGACACCTCAAACAGGCATTCGATATATTGGATGCACATTAGATGAAATTGAATCCACTCAAATGCATGTTTGGAGTAAAAGCTGAAAAGTTTCTGGGCTTTATCGTCACGGAAAGAGGGATTGAAGCTAACCCGGATCAAGCTCAAGAAATTATCAACATTCCTCTTCCAGTAAGTATTCGAGATGTACAATGTCTAGCAGGGAAAATAGCAGCCTTGAATCGGTTCATTGTGAAGTCGTCAAAAAGATGTCATCATTTGTTCTCAGCACTGAAACTGAAGAACGGATAAACTATCTTCCTTTACTTAGCAGTTTCAAATTTCGCCATCAGTGTAGTTTTGGTAAGAGAAGACGAAGGTCAGCAACGTCCAATATCCTATATCAGTCGAAGCCTACTGGACGCCTAAACAAGGTATCCCATTATGGAAAAACTAGTGCTAGCACTCATTACTACAGCAAGGAAGCTTCGTCCTTACTTCCAAAGTCACACCATAATCGTTGTGACAAGCTTCCCAATCAAAATGATACTTCACAAGCCAGAACTGTCTGATTAACGAAATGGGCAATTGAATTAACGGAGCATGATATCACATTTCAACCTCGTATAGCAATCAAGGCCCAAGTGTAGGCGGATTTTATTGTTGACTTCAGCCCTGATATGATAGAAGATGCATAGAAAGAACTTCAAAAGATCAACAAAGATAAAGATGCAATCTGGAAACTGTCTTCGACGGTTCAAACAATATTAAAGGCAGTGGACTGGGCATCGTTCTAACTTCACCTCAAGGAGTTTATTCTGACAAGCCATACATATGGTTTTCGTGCCAACAATAATGAAACGGAATACAAGGCATTGATCGAATGATTGAAACTCACACAAGGGATAGGAGTTCATCGGATCCATGTGATTTCAGACTCTCAATTGATAGTGAACCAAATCAAAGGCGATTACCAAGGAAGGGAAGCAAGATGACGACCTACTTGGAAGTGGTTCAGCAGTTGACATTGGCTTTTTTCGAGTTTCAAATCAGCCAAGTCCTACGTGACAAGAACCAACAGGCCGATTCCCTAGCAAATTTGGGATCGACGATATCAACCAAGACAAGCCAAACTATTCCATTACTGTCCTCAAGAATAACTATTCACAATAAGCACAGATGTCGATGATTGGAGAGTGTCATTCATCCAATATCATCCAGATGGAATAATTCCATCAAATAGGGGCGAAGCAAAAGCCCTACAAAGAAAAGCATCACGATATACATTGTTCGATGGCATGCTCTACAAATGTCGTACTCTGGACTCTTTTTACGATGTCTATCGTTGGACGACTCGCAATATGCCCTCGTAGAGTTACACGAAGGCGTTTGTGGCAATCACTCGGGCGGACGGAGCCTTTTAAGCAAATTTTTTACCGTAGGATACTATTGGCCAACCCTTCGTGGCAATGCATCTGCTTATGTTGCCAAATGTGACAAGTGTCAAAGATTTTCTCGTCCCACATCAGCCACAATTAGAACTGATTCCTATTTCATCTACCTGGCCGTTCATGAAGTGGAGAGACACCCATAGACAAAAGGTCAAGCCGAAACTACTAATAAGACGATAATGACGACTTTGAAGAAGAAGTTTGAATAAGCCAAAGATGCTGCTTGGGTTGATGAACTTCCTGGAGTATTATGGTCATACCGAACAACAACCTGAACCTCAACAGGTGAGACTCCCTTCTCACTGACTTGAGGCACAGAAGCAGTCCTACATGTTGAAGTTCAACTCCTATCGAATCATTTCAAATGAATGATGGATGAGACAAACCAGGTAGCTTTAGCAGAAGACTTGGACTTGCTCAAAGAAAAATGAAATACTTTGACCGTTCGCACTGCGGCTTATAAGCATCGAATTGCTCGGTACTACAACAGAACAGTTTGTACAAGGAAATTCAATATTGGAGATTGGGTTCTATGCAAAGTTTTTCAGAATACACAACAATTGAAGTCAGGAAAACTGGGGGCCACATGGGAAGGACCACATAAAAAAAAAAATATATATATATATATATATATATATATATATATATATATATATATATATATATATATATAAGATGATAGACATTATCGACCATGGTGCATACAAACTCCAGACAAAAGAAGGGAAGATACTCAACAACAATTGGAATGCAAAGCATCTCAGGTTGTAACTTTCTTAATATCTAAAAAAATTAAGAATAAATGTTTGGATGATGAATCACTGAAATGTATAAATTTGACAATATGATCAAGTATATGAATATATATGCCTTAAAAAGCATATATAATTGTCTGACAAACCATATAAAACCATCATCATCATTTTTTCTTAGTAGAGTCTATCGGTTTTTTCCAAAACTTTCGTTGTCTACGAGCTGTCTCGGTAGATGCATTGGATGAGAAGGACGAAGCACGAAGTGTACTCATCCAAAAGGTCAGTCAGTCTTTTACTTGCTTTAAATTATGTACAAGTTCGTGACTCCCTTTTAAATTTCACTTATATATATTTCCTTAGATTTTAGAACTTGTTTTTGTGTGAGTATAGGAAAGCTCTAGGCATAAAATTTCCATGCATAAAGTAAAATGTTCGAGATTACAAAGCCATGATATGCCAAAAGAACTTGAAGTTCACAAGAAAAAAGGAAATTATGACGAAGAAGGTGTTGGTTTCTAATTTGACTCGGCTTCATATGCAGAAGTTTGAATCATAGTGGCCTTCAGTTCTTCGTACTCCTTGATCATACGGTCAATCTCCTCCTCAGTCAAGGTGCTGGCCTTCTGCTGCATCATCACCTAACCTAAGGCTCTGATCCATTCTTTGCCAGAGGCAGCAGAACACTCGTCTTTATAAAACTCGACATCCTCTTTGGCCACTACCGACTCGTCGGATAGCCAATTTGCTTTTTCTTCAAAAGAACCAAGTTCGACCTCACAATTCTTGAATTTAATTTCGCAGTATTGGAGTTTGACCTTGCAATCCTTAAGTTTGACTTCACAAGCCAAGAATTCACCTTCAATCACCTTTTTCTCATGTTCTAAACTTGATACTCTGGCACCCTGTTCAATGAAGTCAAGTTTCAAAGAAACATGTTTTCTTCCAATTTAGTAAATTTGTCTTTTGCCGTCCTTAACGCTTCGGCAGCATATTCCTTTGTTGTCTCCAACTTGGTTTTGGCTTCCACCCTCAGTGTCCTTTCTCTCTCTTCAACCTCTGAGGCTCTCTCAGTATCGACCTTCAGAAGATTGCTCGAAGAATAAAGGCTTTTGATCTCTTCCTTCAATAGTTTGATCTCCCTATGAAGGAACAATTGAACTGATAAAGATTGAAAATACAATATGAAGATTAGATACGCACTACAGTCATTGGAAAGTAGGACCAAGTTGAGTTTCATACAAACCTGGAAAGTATGAGAAACTTTGTAAAGAGAAGAATCTTTAACGTCTAACTTTGGTAGAGCTTCAAGTCTCAGTGGCTATGCCAGTTTCTCAAGATCGGGGAAGAGTTCTTCAAGCTTAGTAAAAATGGAGACATCAGGGATTGAGATCTCTAGATTTTTCATTAAAAGCTTGGAAGGTGATGCCCCAACTCCAGAAGAGGAAACCAATTCCTTTACGATAAGATCCTCTAGAGGAGTAGCTGGAGGGGGGAAATGCATCTTCTCTCCTCCCACCATCTTCCATCTTATCATCTCTTTAATATGAACAAAGTCTTTAGCCTTCTTGCTTTTTTCCTCCATGGATGGGACTAAAAACTTAACCTTCTTTCTCTTCCCACTCTCTAAGCGTGGAGGCTTCAGAAGCCTAGGCGATCGTCCTTAGCCCACCTTTCACTTCAGAGTTGGAATCATTTTTCCCCTTGGACCTCTTTTCCCTCAGATTCTTCTTGCTCAGCTTCCTCTGAATAATTTGACTCAAAGTCAAAGGGACAACCTTCTTTGGAGCCATGTGAACCCCTGCCAAACAACAACGAAGGAGTTCTTAGAACAAATCAAAAGGCTGACAACTCCTCTCAGCTTCTATAGTAATGATGAAACTAGACGACCCATCTGCAACATAAAAGTACGTTACCTAATCAAAGGATTGGGAAGAAATTAATAGACAGTTGTTTTACCTAGGAGTTGCTAGGAAGTTGGGATAGACTCATTATCTCCGATAACGACCTCATTCTTCACCAGAAAATATCTCTTCTGCCAATTATGATCACTGGTTGCCAACCCATTAATCGAAGGAAAATCACCCCTTTTTGTTAATATATACCTTCCAGGGTCCTTCTTGTTCTCTTGCATAGAATATGCGGTCATAAATTCATTCAGCCCAAAAGGAATTTGGAATTTCATACTTAAAGCATCTAGGGCAAGCAAGATATGCCAAGTATTTGGCCTCAGTTGACAGGGGGCAACCTTAAAAAATTTCAATACATATTCAGCCAAATAAGGGATGGGAAATTTAAACCCAGACCTAAGGAGCAGAATATAGACAAAGGTCCAACCCCGTACTTCAATGGTAGCCAACTCGTTAGGGTTTGGAACTCACATCTCTATTTCCGACGGGATCTTAAATTTCTATCTAAGTCTATCTAATTCGCTCATTGTAACCTTAAAATGGGATCTTCGTCCTCATCCTCTTCTTCTACAGTTGTTTCAACAACCTTCTTTCCCTTTGAACAAGTATTCTTCGAAGGTCCAACAGACAACCTAGACTCCTCTTTTGAGCTATCTTCCTCATCAGATATCTCTTCCCCAATCAGATACTCATCCAGAGTATCTAAAACTACATTACCTTCATATAACACGTCCTAAAACACATACTCATCTCGAATTTGGGCCTTCTCGAATTTATCGAGCAAATCTTCAAAGCCAAACCCAGCCATAAGAGCAAAATCGAAAGAAAAAAGGAGATGAAGGAGAAACATACCGTACAAGATCAAACAAATCGTGTTTTCAATAGTGGTAATGGTTATTGGGTAGTTTCTGCAAAACCCACTAAATGCTCCAAGGCGAAATGGTAATTACGGAGCTCAAAGAACGATAACTGCTCTTACCCCAATAATTACCCTGCCTATCTTCGAATAAATCTGAACCGTTCAATACGCATTATCTCTTAGCAAATGGCTAAAAGGGCGACGTCAATAAAGACGCCTCTTCATAAATTGGTAGGATTTAAATTCCCAAGCCGCTTAAACGTCTCGTCTCCCTTGCCTATAAATAGACATGAAATGGGAATAGAAGGAGGACAAAGAGAAAGGTTTTCCCACAGAGAAGGAGCAAAAAAAATTTCAACAATGAGTTCCTCACGCTTGCCTGGTATTCCTCCCATGAGAAGCAGAAGTGAAGAACCAGTGTCTCTAGGGGCAACAGCCGAAGGCAAAGGCCCAGAGTGAAAGGTACCCCCACACACCACTGCTGAATACGACAGGAACCCCTACAAGTACATAGCCGATTTGTAGAATGATCTGAATGACATGAACAGAGACCTTTAGAGCGTTGAAAAACGCATCTCAGAACTCACTAGGGCTCTGTGACTTGCCAGAAGTGCACTTTCCCAACTCCAAGACATGGCCGAAAAGAATGCCATGGAATGAGCCGCAAAAGCTGCAGGACTCTCTCCTGGGCCTATTCGTTCTTATCAAGGACATTTTAGGCAGAATGAGTGACACCTTGCGAGGTTGGTCTTAGAAAATTTCCTACCTTTGTCTATGTTCCTATAAACATATCATTAATAATAATAAAATAGTCGTTTGTGAACTAACATTTACAAAAAGGGTTAAAACAACAAAGTCCCAAAACAGGGCGAAACAACAAAGGCCCAGTAAAGGGACGAAACATTTAAAATTCACAATGGCTCAGTAAACGGAGCCTCAAATGTAACTGCACTCGTCCCAAAAAACAACAATGACACTTATCCCAAAATCGCCCTCCGACTATGAATGCATCATGACTGTCAGATGGATGGTTTATCCTAGAAAGTGACTAAACCGTTAGGTGCACAGTTTATTCCAAGAAGTGGCTGAAAAGATGACAGTAATAATGACAACCCTTCGAAAATAAGCAGGAGCTAATTTTCAGCCGTTCCAACGCCCCATCTCCATTGTCTTTAAATAAATGAGGAGAGGAAACAAAAAGGGAGAGAAAACTTGCCGAGAAAGAAAAGGAAGAAGAAACTCTTCAACGATGAGCTCTTCCGATTTCCCACCTACCAATAAGGCAAAAATAGAAAGGGGAAACCCAACGCCAGAGGTAGATACGAAACATGGGGGCCCAGAGAAGGAAATATTCAGGCCAGAGAGGAAGAATACAAAAGAAACCCCCATAAACTCATCCAAGAACTGGAAGAAAACCTTCAAGATACCGAAAGACACCTTCAGAATGAATATGATCGCAACAGAGAATTCACTAGGGCACTCCTTGTTGCGAAGATGCTCTTGCCAAAATACGCCACATGGTTTGGGGAACAGCAAAAAATAAAGACCCATAACGATTGCAGGAGTCCCTCCTAGATATCTCAGCCCATGTTGGGTCTGTTATAGATGGGATAGACGATGTAGTGTGACATTAGTCACATTAAAATAATAGCTTTTTGCCATCTTCTGTTACTACGGCCCTAGTAAGGCTTTAATGAAATGTTTAGGTGACATTTTTACTACTGATCAAACAGTTTTTGATTGAGTGTTTGCATGAAAAGACTACACCAGAAGTCCCACAGAGAGATGAGACAACAGAAGCTCAAAGATACGATAAGTCGAAAGATGAAACACCCCAAACAAAATATTTTTGAGTCAAAATTAACTAAAAAATAGGGGGCAAACTGTAGGGGTCAAAACTAACCAGGCCCAACTCAAATACGAAAAGGGTAAGACCAAAACGTAAGCCTAAAAGAGGCAAGGTCATGAAGCTCAATACAACACATGAGACCAAAACATAAGTCCAAAAAGACATGGTCAGTAAGCTCAAAGTCTTACATTTAGTTGAACATCTGGCAGACAGAAACAAAACACTCTTAAAGCCGACCAAAAAGGCCAAAGAAAGACAGCTGATGGACGAAGCCGAAGACCAAACAGTTATATACTAACGATTATGTCCAAAAGAGACAGCAAACTTCCTCAACCACTTAAAACCTCTTCAACTGCTTTAACTGACGCAACTGCACAGAACAAGTATAAAAGAAAGACAATGGACAATGGAAGGGGATCTGGTTTTGTTGGAGATCTTGGGTCTTTTCCCTCTGAGATCTGATTTTTAGTGTACATTCTTTATAATAATCATCAAGTAATAAGATGACTCACAATTTTACACTGTGGACCTAGGCTCAAAACCGAACCACATAAATCAATTTGTTCTTTCTCCAATTCACTCAAGTCAATTACTTATCATTTTTTGGATTGTTGAATTCTTGCATCAACACATCCTCTAACAAATCATTACAGCATTACCGATGCACACCATCAAAACTTTGTTACATGACACTAATGTTAATAAGTACAATATTAATTACATTTTTGCGCAATAGTGTTACACAGAACATTTTAAAGTGCAAGAGGTCGTGTGTTTTCACATAGCTTGCACACAACTCTGGTTTGGCTACGACCACCAGCTCTCCCACCTGACCAGTTTGAGTTTCGTGTTTTGGGCCACTGATTTTGATTGCCTCTGGCTTGACTATGATTTTGGTTCTGATTGTAGTAAGAGCCAGCTTGTTTTTATGATAGTTTGCTATAACATGAGTGTTGTTGGCTTGATTGGAGGTGAATCAATTTAAGAAGGCTTCTTCGGCTATTAATGTCTTTAGTTCTTCAAATGTGAATGGTGTTTCATAAATTCCGATTAAGTAAGAAGTGCTCCAAAACTAAGAAAGAAACAATTGAATATGATGCAAAAACACATGCTCCGAATTTCTTCTTAAATTTTTAACACTAAGAGTGTGTTTGGATTGGGGGATTTAGAGGGAAGGGAAGAGAAGAGAAGGGGAGAGAAGTGAAGAAATAATACTTTTCTCTCTCCTATGTTTGGATAGATAAAAAAAAGAAAGGAAAGAAAATTAGTTTAATTTACTAATTTATCCTTATTTTTATGTTAAAATGTTATGTACAAGGGTAACTTAATTAGTCGTCCATTCCCTCCAAATGACTCTATTTTGAGAGGAAGAATTGTGACAAAATTTAATGAAATCTTCCCTCCAATTCTTTTCAAATCCCTCCCCTTAATTTTTTTTTTATAAACTTTCCAAACAAATTAATTGGAAGAAAACTCTTTTTCTCTTCTCTTCAAGATTCCCTCCAAATTTCTCAATCCAAACACACTCTAAAGATTATAACTTATGAGTCTTCTTGTTGGGCAATAATCTTTCTTCGTTTGCACGTGTGTATTTGTACGTGTGCAGAAATGTATGCACCTGTGTGGATGTGAGTTTGACTATAAAACGGAGAAAATACTTGAGACCCTCAAAAATGAGATCTCAAAATACTCATAATTTTATTGTGCAATGTTGCATTTTAAGTGAAGCTTACATATATGTTTATAATCAATGAATATTATAATGGAAATCATAAACTCCAAAAAAAGTGTCCCAATCATTCCAGTTGGGCATTTGTCACTTAATTGAGATAAGTGTAAGGGCTGATTACAAAAATTGATGATTGAAACAAAGAATGACATATCACCCTTTGGGATGATTGAGATCCCATTTACTGATTAATATCAAATAGATTCAAAAGTCTTTTGGAATCATATTTTGGGATGTAGTATTGTGAAGGTTTTGAAAACGAAGTCGGTCATCGAATCAAAAAATTCGTCAATTCATGATTTAATCGGAGTTCAAACGAAGTTCGAACTAGATTCGACATAATACATTATCATAAATATTTATTTAATATAAATAATGACTAAAAATATTTTATATATTATAATACTCACAATAATTAAAAAAAAAAGATACATCATCAATATGTCTCTAATAAAAAAAATTCACAAAATCATTAATGACCGTATTCCACATTTAAAACGGGCTCATGCCCAAAAAAAAATGAAGAGGTTGTCACATCTTGTTGTGGGACAGATCACCCAGCCATTGATAGAGATGTCCACATGGTCTACGCCAGAAACAAAATTATTATTTTTTTTTTTTTTTTCCTTTGCTGAGCCAAGAAAAGGACAGTAAAAAGGAATCAAATCTTTGCTTCGAATCGGATATAATTTTTGGTTTGGGAGAGGCTGACCGACACCAAAGTGTATGTGTGTACTTATCCCAAGTGTAGGGTATCGTCAAGTAATAAACCGGTGAGTCCGGTATCGATCCACGAGGAAGCAATGCAAATTTGAAGTGAATGATATGCAAATGACTAGCTAACATTAATAAACACAATGAATATCAAATAAAAGCAAGTAAAAGAAATGGGCCGAATGACTCGGTAGCATGAGCGATTTTGTAATCAAAGTAAGCACAAATTGGATTTAAAACAATTAATTAAAAACCTAGTCTCTAATCCGTCCCGGTGGCTACTCGGTTCTCATACTCAAGGTATCATTGCAAACACACACAACCATACACAATGCATTGTGTGATACTATCAATCATGCATATGCAAAGAGAATTGGGTTATAAGACTTCAATTCATACATGTAGGCCATCGGGTCTCTTAATCTACGATGAACGCAAAGGGATAAGCACCTAATATTATGAATTAATATTCCCCCTTGGAGCTTGGCTTGGCTAACACCCTAGTTTCACACTCAAAGATCAATTAACCATAACTCTCCCATGCACATTCCTAATTTAACCCAAAACCCCATCATCAATACACATAATTAATAGTTATGCAATGAAAAACTCAATTAATTAAGGAAATCATGCAATGGGTTTAACAATTCTCAATCAAACACATTAGATGCAATCCCTAGACTAGACAATCCAAAAATACAATCAAATATGCCATCTCCATAGATCCAATCACACAACCACGAAATTAAAAGAGCAAAATCAAAGCTACAATTCAATGAACATACCTTGAGTAATTGAAACCGAGCACCCACCGTTTGGGACTAGAAACTAGAAAGAGAACTTAGCCACTCATCATAATGGACATAAACATCAATTTTATAGATGAAAATCAATGTCTACACACGAAATCACAAGAAACCAAGAAAAACTTAGAGAGAGAAATAGAGAGAAAAACAATGGAGGCAAGAAGTTGGAGGAGATGAATTGATTAATGAGAGAGAGTCCCAATCTTAGGGTTTTCTCCTCTTTTACAAGTATAATGACCTATTTACCCTTACAAAGCTTTCTCCCATTGGTTACATTTGAGAGATACCCAAAAACCCAGCTCAATTAATCATTCTCGGAATGCAGAAATCGGGCGACTGTCCGGACGGTTGAAATCTGTGTGGACAATTAAACCCTCTGGTTCCAACTGTCCAGACGGTTGAAATCTGTTTGGACAGTTTGACCTGATTTTCATTTTTAGCTGTAGCTTCATGATTCTTTCACCTTTTTGCCCTTTGATTCAATTATCCGAACATCCAATGAAAGTGTCCGGACAATTCTTCATCTCTATGAACTTTTCTTCAATCCCGAGAGCTTCTAATTTTGTCGGTTTAATCATATTTTCTGTAAAACCAATGAAAGACAATCATAAGAGTAAAACTAACTTATTTAAACACAATTACATTACTTAAGATACTAGAACTCCCTAATTAGATGGTATTAGGATCTCAAAATAGAGGTCCGGTCACACCCCCCAACTTAGACGTTGCTAGTCCCTAGCAATGCAAACACTACCTAAAACTAAAAACCTAACTCACTGACGTAGGAATCACGGTTACATTTAGCATATGCAACAAGCCTTTAAACCCCTAGGTCACCCTAGTGGACGAGTTGTAGTCTCGTGAGGGCTTATCAGAGCGATACCCACAAACACTTGCCAAGGGATCCACCATTATATTGAAAGCACCATAAATGATTCTTAAGTTCTCACATGTAAGAAATAGAGCTAATCCCCCAATTCCCCTGCTTAGTCAAAGACATGCAAAATCTTTGGAAAATCGATCTCAATCCCGTTAAAAATGATCAAGAACATTTTATACTATGAAAAATATAGGTGCAATCAAGCAAGACAACTCAACACATTCACACAAGTAAAACCTTGTTATGGACCCTTTTGGTGTTCATAAATCCCCAATCCCAAATGTACACAAAAACATAAAAGCATTGTGGTAAGTGAATGACTTACACAATTGAATTAAATGTATGTGTTTATAAAAGATAATTTGGATGGGCATAGCTTTGAGAAAGAAATCACCTACAAGAGCAATTAATGCATTCACCAACTCACTTGCTTACTTTGGATCAAATTCATCAAAAGGTTAAATGGGTTGTAATGTGGCTAAGGGACAAGGTACGAAGAATTTGGAACTAGGTAACAAGTTGCAAGGTTAAGTTCAAACATGTGAGCTAAGTTCTCATTTTGTCACCCCTTCCATTGCACCACAAATCCAAACACTCCTCATCCTTTACACACAAAGGATTAACTTTATTGCATACATCTCTTTTTGATTTCATTTTTTTTTTCTTTGTCTTTTTTTTTTTTTTCAAAAATGAACCACATTTATACAATAACCCTCAATTTTTTTTAATTTTTTTTTTCAACATAGGAAAGGGTGATATCACTACCAACTTATCTTTTTCAAGCTTCCACTCAACCTTGCAACCAAAGATAGGAAGTATTTAAGGAAGTGGTTCACACAAGGCTTGTAAGTGAAATAAAAAGGCTTAAAGAAGTTTAGGCTTATAATCACTCACAAATGAATAGGCTAGGCTCAAATCTATCAACCTAATGAATCATTCAATCCTAAGTTCACAGGCAAGTGGCAAAATACAAAAATCACACTTCTCAGTAATCAAATGTAATGGATGCAAAGCTATTGAAGAACACGCGCATAAGATGTCAAATGAATATCAATGAAGAGCATCACCCAAAACCCAATGTAAACCAATGAAGAATGGCTCAAAAGAATGAGAAGGGATAAAAAGATAATTTTTCAGACAAAAGGACCCTAAAACGTAGTCCTACAAATGTTTCAATGTCAATATGCTTGCTTAATCACAATTTTGATATCAAATTAGGTCCCAATCATCCCAAGAAAGATTGATTATAATTATCTCACTCAATTGCATGTATCAACTTCACAAAAGAAATTAAGGAACCTACTATACACTTGCACATTTGAACAAGAATAAGAAATTAACGTCCAAATTGGTAGTGAATCCCAAAAGCGTCTACCCTTTCCTTCTTAGGGACAACCTAATCATTTCTGTGTCATGAACAATAGAGTAACAATCGCCAAGAGATAAAGTCAGAAATTTCATACCATACTCTTCAAAAATAGTTGAAGACATATCATGAATGCATCAATCTGAAATAATAGTCAACAACCATAATATCCAAGCAATTGTACATGCCAAATATCCATAATCCTGAGCAATCAAGAAAAAGACAACATAAATGAAACACAAATAACACAGGGTAGTAGAGAATTTTAGGCTGATACATGATAATCAAAATATGTGAAAAACTCAATCTAGCCTAACTCTCAAGATAGACTCTACGCCTAGTCCTCTGGTGGCGGTAAAAGTAGTAGAGGTGTAGGGGCTGAAGAAGGCTGCTGAGATGGCCAGTCAGGGTGCCTGGATACTAAGAATTGAAGCATATCATGCATCTCCTTCTGTCTTTGGTCTATCTGCGAGAACCACTCCAGCTGCTGCATCTCTAAACTCTCAACAGTCCACTGCAGTCCCTCAACATCAATGCAAAGCTCTTGCAATCTATCAATTATCTGTTGGTGTCCTGACTGTCCAGTGGATAAGCTCTCGCCTGGTTCCACATCCTGCTGTTGTCGCTGTGTGGGGACTTCCTTCAATCTCCCCCATGACTTTGCCATAGAAAAATGATCAATAGCTCTTATCGACTTGTGGGTATCCAAATCTACCGTCGATTTGACACCAGCTCTCAAAATGACCTCTGTGAGAAATACTCCAAAAGGTAAACTGGATAAAGCCTCCCCTAACCTTTTATGAGCACTATATAAGTGGGAAAGTATGTAATGAGCTATGTTAATAGTGTGTCCTGCATCAATAGCATATATCAATCGAGCTCTCGCTTTACTCACATCAGCTGTCCGCCCTTGAGGAAGTATATTGTAACAAGTCGAATCATGTAAAGGTGCATACTCCCAATTTAGATGCTTTTTCGGAATATTGCGATGCTCCCAAATAGTGCCGGGCTTGCATACCTTTTCCACTATATTGCTCCAACTAACTGTATCACTATTATACGAAAAATCTGCTACTCCAACAAATGATGGCAGCCCAAAAATCTCTGAAATAATGCTCGAATCCACCACAACTTTCTTATTCCGCACCATCAAAACCAACTCACGCTTACGCCCCTCTACTGTATCATCAATGATGTTAGCAAAAAATTCCCTAACCAAATTCTTATGGCAAATCCCAGAATATCTCACTAATTTCTCCCAGCCACGCCCGACTATCTTATCCTTCCAACACCAGGTTCCATACTTAAATTGACGACTAGACTGAAAATCATCCAAGTTCCATGCTCTCTCAATGGACACTGCTTTCTTACCCCAATAGTCATCATAATTTTTCTCTGCTTCTTCGGTCACAAAAGTTGCTGGGACAGTTAATCCTTCATCCACTCTAGCTGCTTTAGTCACTCTAGCACGTTTAGGTGCCATTTAAACAATTCTGCCAAGAGCTTATACTCCCACACACAAATCTAGCATCAACCACTGCCCTAAACAAAACACAAAACAGCACAGAACAACTCCAAATCCAGCACCACACTTCAGCCCAAAGCAAAACAGTTAAACCACCCCAAACACAGCATAAAAATCCCCAACAAACTGATATGATTCAACCATTCCAAAACCAGTTCAAACCCAGCTCAAACAGTGCGTAATTCAGCCCAGATTATTGATAGTTTCAGATCTAACCAATAACAAACAGCAGCAAAACAACAGCCCAGAAAATCAGCCCAACAATGCACAATTCAAATCAATCCAATAATCAATCAAAGCATTCCTCAATTTCTCATTCAAATCACTCATACACAGTAACACACGATCCCATATTTTGATTTCAATTCATTTCCAAATTTAAACAATCCACAACCAGTCAACCATAACTTACTTCAAATCTCACCAAAACACCCCAAGAATAATTCAAACATGTAGATGATTTCGAAGTTCAAATTACTACCTTGTTTTCATTATTAGCACCGGTCCTAATCACAGCAGCTCCTCAATCTCTGTCGAGTAACAATCCCATCATGCTATTCAAGCTCGAAAATACCCAACGATGTTCTGAGTTCCGAGTGTTCTGCGATTTAGGAAGGAGAAGATGAAGAAAGTGGGTCTGGTTCGATTCATGCAAAGAGGAGACAAGGAAGCTTTGTCGTGGTGTTGATAGAAAGAAGAAAGAAGAATGGGTTAGGGCTCACATAATGGTATGGGTTCATGAAAACTTGGGCCTAATCCATCTCAACACGACATGGGCCTGGACATTTAAATGAACTAATGGGCTCAAGTGGCTTGGGCTTAGATTCACTTAAAAGACATGTGGATCTGGGCTTTAAAACCTCTTTCTTAAAAATTCAGCAAGTGTCCACACACTCAAGTAAGTGTTTGGACAATTAAACTCTCTGGAATGAATTTGCTCAAACTGTCCAGACAACAAATTAGGTGTCCAGACGGTTTTATGCTGATGTCTTTTTTTTTTTTTTTTTTTAAACAAAAAAAAAACTACTCTAAACATAATCACACTAAAATAAAGAAAAACAAAACAAGTTTCACAATAAATTCACAATTCCCTCACCCCCAACTTAAATGAAACATTGTCCCCAATGTTAAAAATAAGAAAGTAGGTAAGAACAAATTGTGAAATAGATTGTGAACATACAAAACTCACCAAAAATGAATGAAAAACAATCTAACACGACATATGTACAAGAGAGGTATGTTATGCACACTAGGATGGGGTGGGATCCACAAGATCCCATTCTTCGGCCAATTCATTAAAATTGTCCAAATATGGTTTCAAACGTTGGCCGTTAACCTTAAAAGTCTTATCGCTCCTAGGATCATCAATGTCGATGCTTCCAAATGGGAAAACCTTGCGGACAATAAAAGGTCCGGTCCATTTGGTACGCAACTTCCCAGGAAACAAATGTAACCGGGAGTTGTATAAAAGAACCTTTTGTCCCTCATGAAAAACTTTCCTCACAATGTGCTTGTCATGGTATCTTTTCATTTTAAGCTTAGCAATTTTTGCATTTTCAAAAGCATCATTCCTCAACTCCTCAATCTCTTGGATTTGGAGTTTGCGATGCCCCCCAACTTGATCGGTGGAGTCATTCAAAGTGCGAATGGCCCAATAGGCCTTGTGCTCCAATTCCACCGGCAAGTGGCAAGCCTTGCCATAGACAAGTCTATAAGGGGACATTCCAAGGGCAGTCTTATACGCGGTACGGTAAGCCCACAAAGCATCAATCAATTTTGAAGACCAATCTTTTCTATTGGGACCAACCGTTTTTTCAAGAATACGTTTAATCTCCCTATTTGCCAATTCCGCTTGGTCACTTGTTTGTGGATGATATGGGGTACCAACTTTGTGCAAAATGCCATATCGTTTCATCAAAGTTCTAACCGGGGCATTGCAAAAGTGAGACCCACCATCACTGATGATGGCTCGAGGCATCCCAAATCTTGAGAAAATGTTTTCTTTTAAAAATTTTATCACAACTTGGTGATCATTTGTTCGAGAAGGGATGGCTTCTACCCACTTGGACACATAATCCACACCAACCAAGATATACAAATAACCAAATGAATTAGGGAAGGGTCCCATGAAATCAATGGCCCAACAATCAAAAATTTCCAAGATGTTAATGGGTTGGAGGGGCATCATCTCATGTTTTCCTAAATTACCTAATCTTTGGCAATTGTCACAAGATAGGCAATAAGCATGGACATCTTTGTGCAAAGAAGGCCAATATAAGCCACTTTGAAGAATTTTGGCCGCGGTCTTTTTGGAGGAAAAATGGCCTCCACAAGCATATTTATGGCAAAAGGCCATGACACTTTCAAATTCATTATTGGGGATGCACCTCCGAATCACTTGATCGGAACAATACTTGAACAAATAGGGGTCATCCCAAAAGAAGTTTCGCACATTGCGAAGAAATTTGGATCTATCAATCTTGATCTATCAATCTTGCTCCAATGAGATGGCATGTTTCCGGTTACCAAAAAGTTGGCAATGTCCGCATACCATGGAGTCAATTTAGAAGAGATGGCATGAGTGAAGAGGAGTTGTTCATCCGGGAAATGCTCATTGATGGGTATGCCGTGTGAAATCAAATTTTGTCCGGGAAGTCTAGATAAATGGTCGGCTACTACATTCTCCACTCCTTTCTTATCTTTAATTTCAAGGTCAAATTCTTGAAGTAAGAGAATCCATCTTAACAACCTAGGCTTGGCATCCGCTTTTGAAAGTAAATACTTCAAAGCCGCATGGTCGGTAAAGATGATAACTTTCGAGCCAACCAAATAAGACCTAAACTTGTCCAAGACAAAGACTATAGCTAGTAATTCCTTTTCAGTGGTGGTATAATTCACTTGAGCATCATTCAAGGTCTTACTAGCATAGTATATAACATGAACATTTTTCTCTTTTCTTTGTCCTAGAACCGCACCAACCGCCACATCACTTGCATCACACATGAGTTCAAAGGGCATACTCCAATCGGGAGTTTGCATAATGGGTGCGGTGGTGAGGGCACCTTTCAAATCATCAAAGGCTTTTTGACATTGTGGTGTCCATTCAAAAGAGACATCTTGAGCAAGCAAGTTACTTAAAGGTTTGGAAATGGCACTAAAAGAATTGATAAACCTTCTATAGAAACCCGCATGACCCAAAAAAGATCTCACATCTTTAACACATGTAGGGGGAGGTAACTTGTGAATTAATTCAATTTTTGCCTTGTCAACCTCTATCCCTTTGGATGACACAATGTGTCCCAATACAATTCCATGTGTCACCATGAAATGACACTTTTCCCAATTGAGAACCAATTGGCTCTCCTCACATCTTTTTAATACACTTGCCAAATTAGCAAGGCATTGATCATAGGTATCTCCATAAACCGAGAAATCATCCATAAAGACCTCCACAATTTTCTCAACCATGTCACTAAAGATACTCATCATGCACCTTTGAAAGGTAGCCGGAGCATTGCATAACCCAAAAGGCATGCGTCTATAAGCAAAAGTTCCAAATGGACATGTGAATGTGGTCTTATCTTGATCTTCTAAGGCAATCTCTATTTGATTATATCCGGAATACCCATCAAGGAAGCAATAATAGGCTCTACCCGCTACTCTCTCAAGGACTTGATCAAGAAAGGGTAAGGGGAAATGGTCTTTTCGAGTAACCATATTGAGTCTACGGTAGTCAATGCACATACGCCACCCGGTTTGAATTCGAGTGGGAACCAATTCGTTCTTGTCATTCTTAACTACCGTAACTCCGGACTTTTTGGGGACCACTTGGGTAGGAGATACCCATTTGGAATCCGCGATGGGATAAATGATCCCCGCGTCAAGCAATTTTAACACCTCCCCCCTAACTACTTCCTTCATGTTCGGATTTAAACGTCTTTGCATTTGTTTAACGGGCTTAGCTTCCTCTTCCATGTAAATCCTATGAGTACAAACCAAAGGACTAATACCCTTCAAATCAGCAATTGTCCAACCTATTGCTCTTCTATACCTTTGCAAAACTTGAACAAGTTTCTCTTCTTGGGGAGAAGTAAGTAAGGAAGATATCACAACGGGGTATGACTCATCCTTACCCAAAAACACATATTTAAGCTCACTTGGTAAGGGTTTCCTTTCCGGTGTTGGTGGATGCTCTAGCGATGATTCAAGCTTAGTCTTGGAAGGTTCTAATTCCTCAATGGGTGGGTTGAATCGTCCTATGCTATGAATAGCTAAAGACTCCAAAACCTCATTAATCTCCTCTTCCTCAACTAAAAATTGACTACCTTTTTCGCTCAAAGCTAGCACACCTTCTACCGAATCCCTAGCAAGAGTTTTCTCTAAGTTCTCCTCAACATATGAATGGATCCAATCTACTTCCCTAATGTCTTCAAACTCTCCCATTTGCTTAGACACATTAAAGATGTTCATCTCCGCAGTCATATTCCCAAAAGATAGCACCATGACACCATTCCTACAATTGATCAAAGCATTGGAGGTTGCTAGGAAAGGTCTACCTAAAAGGACCGAAATTGGTTTGCTAAAGCTAGGGAGGGGTTGGGTATCTAAAACCACAAAGTCAACCGGGAAGTAGAATTCATCCACTTGAACTAGTACATCTTCCACTATTCCCCTAGGAATCTTGACGGATCTATCCGCTAGTTGCAAGGTAATTCTTGTAGGCTTAAGCTCACCTAACCCCAATTGTTGATAAACCGAGTATGGAAGGAGATTAACACTAGCACCTAAATCCAACAATGCTTGCTCAATCCTATGGTTCCCTATGACTATTGGAATGGTAGGGCAACCGGGATCCTTATATTTAGGTGGAGTGGTGGCTTGTAAGATGGAGCTTGCTTGCTCCGTAAGAAAAGCCTTCTCCTTCACATTCAATTTTCGTTTCACGGTACACAAATCCTTGAGGAACTTTGCATACGAGGGAACTTGTTTGATGGCATCTAGAAGAGGTATGTTCACTTTCACTTGTTTGAAAAGTTCAAACATCTCTTTGTGTAGAGCCTCATTGGTTTTCTTCCCTAATCGGTGAGGAAATGGTGGCCTTGGGATACACTCTCTATCCTTAGACGTGTCTACCCTTGTCCTATGTGATTGCCCCTCACTCTCCTCTTCTTCTCTTGGTATTTTCTCACATTTTTCTGAATTTCTGGATGAAGTGTCCGGACAATCCAAAATAGGTGTCCAAACACTTGCACCTAGTGAATCATTTTCCTGCACAATTTTCTCCAAACTCTCTTCCTTTCCACTATTTCCTTCATCCTTTTTCCCCACTCTATCACCAAAATTCTGCACATCATCACTTTGATCAACATTCTCATTTGGTATGGGTCTATCCACAATGCGTCCATTCCTCAAAGTGAGGATGGATTGGGCTTGTTCATGTCCACTTGCCCCCCCCCCACTAGTAGATTCTAGCACATTGGCTTGTTTGGATGAATTGGGGTATGGTTGAGCTGGGAATTTACCCTTCTCATATGTGGTGAGAGCTTGGGTGACCTTAGTGATTTGACTCTTAATATCCTCAATAGCCCTATTGGTTTGTTCTTGAAATTTGGTGGCCTTTTGATTCTCCCCTATTTGAGCTTGCATGAAAATGTTAAGAGTGTCTTCAAGAGACCTCTTAGGAGGTGGAATGTAAGGTTGTGGAGGTGGTTGTGCAACACTTGGAGGAGGCAATTGTTGTTGGGGTGGATTGGGGAGTGATTGGGATTGAGCATTCCCATCATTCCTCCACCCAAAGTTTGGATGATTCCTCCAAGGGTAATTCTCATTGTACGAATTGTTGCCTTGGTGATTGGTAGGGTAGGGCTTCCTAAAGTTCTGAGAATTGTTCCCATTGTAACCTTGCCCAAATAGGACTTCCTTACAAGCCGGTAAGGCATTACACTCATCCGTCCTATGATCCCTACTTTCACACAAAGTACAAGCAACTTGGTCATCAACACCAACCACATTTATAGGGGCCTTTTGTGACTCTAAGGACTCCAATTTCTTGGACAACAAAGCAAGTTTAGCATGCACATCATCATTTTCATTCAACACAAACTTGCCACTAGAGCTTGCCATAACATCATGTCGGGTTAGTGGAGGAGCTTCCCAAGATCGGGATTCCTCCGCCAACCCATCAAAGAAAGTGAATGCCTCATTGGCATCCCTATTCAAAAAAATCACCTTGAGTCATAGTGGAAACCAATTTCTTCAAAGATGGAGTCAAAGATTTGTGGAAGAAATTCACAATTTGAAATTTTTGAAATCCATGGTGAGGACACATAAACAACAAATCCTTAAACCTCTCCCAAGCTTGGAAGAAAGTTTCATGTTCTTTGCAATGAAAATTCATGATTTGTGTTTGATAAGAAATGGTACGGTGGGAAGGAAAATATTTGTTGAGAAATTCTTCTTGCATTGCCGCCCAAGTCGCAATGGATTGGGGGCGCAAGTTCTCAAACCATTGTTTTGCATGATCCTTCAAAGAGAATGGAAAAAGTTTGAGTCTCAAAATTTCTTGTGTACATGTAACATCACCAAAAGTAGTACACACCGATTCAAAATCACGCACATGTGAATATGGTCGTTCCGATTCCATTCCATGGAATTTGGGAATCATTTGGAACATTGATGGTTTAAGGCTCACATTTTGTTGGTTCGGTGGCATGATGATGCAAGAAGGTTGAGTTTGCCTTGCGGGATGCGTGAGCTCCCTCAAAGTGCGATGCTCTTGGGCATGAATGTACTCCACAGGAGGAGGTGCATGTAAATTTTGTCCGAAGGGAGCATATTGTGGCACTTATGGCATTTGATAATACATAGGATGCACAAAATTACATGGGGAAGGCATATGGTATGCGGGAGGCATATTGGGAGGTTGGTAGACATTTTGTGGGGCAATTTGTGCCGCATTGTCTTGTTGAAGTGGTTGAGGTGCATTTTGCAAAGCATGCTCAACTTGAACATTTTGCAAATTTTGGGCATGTGGCGCATTTTGGGCATCTTGCCTTTGCGCTGGATTCATCAATTCATCAATGTTCACATGTTGCAAAAGACGACGCAATACATCAAGATTCATATCACCCCCACGTACACTCCCCGCATCACTCGCATTTATATCACCACTTCTCCCATCTCTATTAGACCCACACCCACTAACATTATCTCTAGGTTGAGACATGATGGCAAGGAACAATAGCAAGTAACACACAAAAGATGGCAACCAACCAAGTCAAGTAACACAAGAATTTTTTCAATCAACAAACAACCAAGAGCAATATCAAGCAAGAACAAGAGCAAAGATAGGAATAAAATGACAATCAACCTCAGGAACAATTACACACCAAGATGTAGCAAGTAGTGATAGAAAGAAAAATGCGCAAAGCTCTCTCAAACAACGTATCACTACCAAGCAGCAAACAAGGTGGCATCCATCGCCCACAGGAATCTAAGTTAGCCCCATCCGCCAAGTTCTCCTCACAATTTTTTTTTTCTTCTCTCTTTGCAGCAACTGCACTAAATCAACTACACTAGAAAGCAAGTAAAAGGGAGGAACGAAGTTACCCTTGAAGCGTGACCGTGCTCCTTCCTTATTTGATGGCGTTTAATAGCATAAAGCTAGCATCTAC
The DNA here is from genome assembly GCF_013401445.1 of Tripterygium wilfordii. Taxonomy (NCBI): domain Eukaryota; kingdom Viridiplantae; phylum Streptophyta; class Magnoliopsida; order Celastrales; family Celastraceae; genus Tripterygium; species Tripterygium wilfordii. The sequence goes on from NC_052248.1 coordinate 9,513,488, forward strand.
AAGCCACCCAGCTCCGTCTTTGACACTCGCTTCCCCGGCAACGACGCCAAAAACTTGACCGACACCAAAGTGTGTGTGTGTACTTACCCCAAGTGTAGGGTATCGTCAAGTAATAAACCGGTGAGTCCGGTATCGATCCACGAGGAAGCAATGCAAATTTGAAGTGAATGATATGCAAATGACTAGCTAACATTAATAAACACAATGAATATCAAATAAAAGCAAGTAAAAGAAATGGGCCGAATGACTCGGTAGCATGAGCGATTTTGTAATCAAAGTAAACACAAATTGGATTTAAAACAATTAATTAAAAACCTAGTCTCTAATCCGTCCCGGTGGCTACTCGGTTCTCATACTCAAGGTATCATTGCAAACACACACAACCATACACAATGCATTGTGTGATACTATCAATCATGCATATGCAAAGAGAATTGGGTTATAAGACTTCAATTCATACATGTAGGCCATCGGGTCTCTTAATCTACGATGAACTCAAAGGGATAAGCACCTAATATTATGAATTAATATTCCCCCTTGGGGCTTGGCTTGGCTAACACCCTAGTTTCACACTCAAAGATCAATTAACCATAACTCTCCCATGCACATTCCTAATTTAACCCAAAACCCCATCATCAATACACATAATTAATAGTTATGCAATGAAAAACTCAATTAATTAAGGAAATCATGCAATGGGTTTAACAATTCTCAATCAAACACATTAGATGCAATCCCTAGACTAGACAATCCAAAAATACAATCAAATATGTCATCTCCATAGATCCAATCACACAACCACGAAATTAAAAGAGCAAAATCAAAGCTACAATTCAATGAACATACCTTGAGTAATTGAAACCGAGCACCCACCGTTTGGGACTAGAAACTAGAAAGAGAACTTAGCCACTCATCATAATGGACATAAACATCAATTTTATAGATGAAAATCAATGTCTACACACGAAATCACAAGAAACCAAGAAAAACTTAGAGAGAGAAATAGAGAGAAAAACAATGGAGGCAAGAAGTTGGAGGAGATGAATTGATTAATGAGAGAGAGTCCCAATCTTAGGGTTTTCTCCTCTTTTACAAGTATAATGACCTATTTACCCTTACAAAGCTTTCTCCCATTGGTTACATTTGAGAGATACCCAAAAACCCAGCTCAATTAATCATTCTCGGAATGCAGAAATCGGGCGACTGTCCGGACGGTTGAAATCTGTGTGGACAATTAAACCCTCTGGTTCCAACTGTCCAGACGGTTGAAATCTGTTTGGACAGTTTGTCCTGATTTTCATTTTTAGCTGTAGCTTCATGATTCTTTCACCTTTTTGCCCTTTGATTCAATTATCCGAACATCCAATGAAAGTGTCCGGACAATTCTTCATCTCTATGAACTTTTCTTCAATCCCGAGAGCTTCTAATTTTGTCGGTTTAATCATATTTTCTGTAAAACCAATGAAAGACAATCATAAGAGTAAAACTAACTTATTTAAACACAATTACATTACTTAAGATACTAGAACTCCCTAATTAGATGGTATTAGGATCTCAAAATAGAGGTCCGGTCACACCCCCCAACTTAGACGTTGCTAGTCCCTAGCAATGCAAACACTACCTAAAACTAAAAACCTAACTCACTGACGTAGGAATCACGGTTGCATTTAGCATATGCAACAAGCCTTTAAACCCCTAGGTCACCCTAGTGGACGAGTTGTAGTCTCGTGAGGGCTTATCAGAGCGATACCCACAAACACTTGCCAAGGGATCCACCATTATATTGAAAGCACCATAAATGATTCTTAAGTTCTCACATGTAAGAAATAGAGCTAATCCCCCAATTCCCCTGCTTAGTTAAAGACATGCAAAATCTTTGGAAAATCGATCTCAATCCCGTTAAAAATGATCAAGAACATTTTATACTATGAAAAATATAGGTGCAATCAAGCAAGACAACTCAACACATTCACACAAGTAAAACCTTGTTATGGACCCTTTTGGTGTTCATAAATCCCCAATCCCAAATGTACACAAAAACATAAAAGCATTGTGGTAAGTGAATGACTTACACAATTGAATTAAATGTATGTGTTTATAAAAGATAATTTGGATGGGCATAGCTTTGAGAAAGAAATCACCTACAAGAGCAATTAATGCATTCACCAACTCACTTGCTTACCTTGGATCAAATTCATCAAAAGGTTAAATGGGTTGTAATGTGGCTAAGGGACAAGGTACGAAGAATTTGGAACCAGGTAACAAGTTGCAAGGTTAAGTTCAAACATGTGAGCTAAGTTCTCATTTTGCCACCCCTTCCATTGCACCACAAATCCAAACACTCCTCATCCTTTACACACAAAGGATTAACTTTATTACATACATCTCTTTTTGATTTCATTTTTTTTTTCTTTGTCTTTTTTTTTTTTTTCAAAAATGAACCACATTTATACAATAACCCTCAAATTTTTTTTTTTTTTTTTCAACATAGGAAAGGGTGATATCACTACCAACTTATCTTTTTCAAGCTTCCACTCAACCTTGCAACCAAAGATAGGAAGTATTTAAGGAAGTGGTTCACACAAGGCTTGTAAGTGAAATAAAAAGGCTTAAAGAAGTTTAGGCTTATAATCACTCACAAATGAATAGGCTAGGCTCAAATCTCTCAACCTAATGAATCATTCAATCCTAAGTTCACAGGCAAGTGGCAAAATACAAAAATCACACTTCTCAGTAATCAAATGTAATGGATGCAAAGCTATTGAAGAACACGCGCATAAGATGTCAAATGATATCAATGAAGAGCATCACCCAAAACCCAATGTAAACCAATGAAGAATGGCTCAAAAGAATGAGAAGGGATAAAAAGATAATTTTTCAGACAAAAGGACCCTAAAACGTAGTCATACAAATGTTTCAATGTCAATATGCTTGCTTAATCACAATTTTGATATCAAACTAGGTCCCAATCATCCCAAGAAAGATTGATTATAATTATCTCACTCAATTGCATGTATCAACTTCACAAAAGAAATTAAGGAACCTACTATACACTTGCACATTTGAACAAGAATAAGAGAAGGGGAGAGAAGTGAAGAAATAATACTTTTTTCTCTCCTATGTTTGGATAGATAAAAAAAAGAAAGGAAAGAAAATTAGTTTAATTTACTAATTTATCCTTATTTTTATGTTAAAATGTTTTGTACAAGGGTAACTTAATTAGTCGTCCATTCCCTCCAAATGACTCTATTTTGAGAGGAAGAATTGTGACAAAATTTAATGAAATCTTCCCTCCAATTCTTTTCAAATCCCTCCCCTTAATTTTTTTTTTTATAAACTTTCCAAACAAATTAATTGGAAGAAAACTCTTTTTCTCTTCTCTTCAAGATTCCCTCCAAATTTCTCAATCCAAACACACTCTAAAGATTATAACTTATGAGTCTTCTTGTTGGGCAATAATCTTTCTTCGTTTGCACGTGTGTATTTGTACGTGTGCAGAAATGTATGCACCTGTGTGGATGTGAGTTTGACTATAAAACGGAGAAAATACTTGAGACCCTCAAAAATGAGATCTCAAAATACTCATAATTTTATTGTGCAATGTTGCATTTTAAGTGAAGCTTACATATATGTTTATAATCAATGAATATTATAATGGAAATCATAAACTCCAAAAAAAGTGTCCCAATCATTCCAGTTGGGCATTTGTCACTTAATTGAGATAAGTGTAAGGGCTGATTACAAAAATTGATGATTGAAACAAAGAATGACATATCACCCTTTGGGATGATTGAGATCCCATTTACTGATTAATATCAAATAGATTCAAAAGTCTTTTGGAATCATATTTTGGGATGTAGTATTGTGAAGGTTTTGAAAACGAAGTCGGTCATCGAATCAAAAAATTCGTCAATTCATGATTTAATCGGAGTTCAAACGAAGTTCGAACTAGATTCGACATAATACATTATTATAAATATTTATTTAATATAAATAATGACTAAAAATATTTTATATATTATAATACTCACAATAATTAAAAAAAAAAGATACATCATCAATATGTCTCTAATAAAAAAAATTCACAAAATCATTAATGACCGTATTCCACATTTAAAACGGGCTCATGCCTTCGAATCGGATATAATTTTTGGTTTGGGAGAGGCCTACTTTTACTGGACTATGGATTTTGAAGTTTCTGGATATTTCCTTCCATGCTGTGACCCATTCTTTAACAAATAAGAAGCGAATGTTCAGTTTTTGTCATTATAATGAGTAATTCTTGAGAAACTGAGAAGCTTTTTCCTTCTACGTATATCAAAGATGTCACACAATTTTTTAGGAGGAAATTAGGGGAAATTACAATATGATAGTTATATATTTAAGGAAGGACAAGATGGAAAAAGCATTAGAAAAAAAATATATTTGTATTGTATTGATAAAAATACCCTTAAAGATATCTCTAAAATTCATCTATAGTCACACGAGTGATGTCATTCTTCTTACTCCTTTTTTTTCTCTCTCTCTTCTTCTCTCTTCTTCTTCCTTCATGTCAACCACCGGAAATTTACCGTCCGGTCACCATTTTCGACGAACAAACTACCAAAATAAAACTCTAGGTTAGCTCGATCAAAGTCCAATCATCACTGGCTATCGATTATCACTTGATTCGCCACAAAAGCTTCTTGAAATCACGATCACCATTTGAAAAAGAGCTAGATCCGGTCAATACGGCCAACTCCGATAACCATCAACACCACCACACTACACCAGAATAGATTTTTACTGGCGTTTATTTTGTTCTTTTACGGCAATTGTAATAGCCATGAAACGTTTTACCGGTGAATAATCTTTTGTCGGTGAAGGCTTCGTCGGTAAAGGTTTTACCGGCAATTCATTTGATTGCTGGTAAAAACCTTTGGAATCGCCGGCATAAGTTAAACCATTTCCCAGCATTTGCAATTGCCACCAAATGTCGATTGAATTCTGCATGTATTCAAGAGTTTTACCGACTATTGCAATTGTCGTTAAAACTTGAACCATTTCTGGCATTTTTTATTGCCACCAAATGTTGGTTCAGTCTACGTGTTGTTATGTGCTTTACCGGCTATTGAAATTGCCGTTAAAAGTACAACAATTTACCGACATTTGCTTCAGGCAACATCCGTTGTTGAATGTGTAACGGGCCTAATTGCATAGTTGATATAAGAGATCTTTAATGACCATTTTAATCATCGCTAAAAAATCATTAAATTTGAGTCTGGTTTGCATGCTATGAAAGGAATCAATTCTATGTAAAATAAACAGTAATTTTTTAATTCATGACATCATAAAATGTAAAACTTACAGAGTATAAAAGGTAATTAACCATACAAAATAACTCTAACATTGAGTAGCCAAATATTATAAAGAAAATTCAAAATAAAATCATTTTCGCAGGTGCTTAGTCTCATAATAAGTATCTTCTCCAAAACATCCCAAATAGAACACAAAACATTGTTGCAAAGTCTTCACAACTGAAAGTTATCATTTTTAATTTGACCTGAAAAAAACACAAAAATATGTGATTACAAAACCATAACCATGCCCACAAATCCAAACCCTGCAAAATATGTAATAGCTAGCACAATTAAAATGCAAACCTCAAATAAAACTATAACCATGCCCACAAATCTAGTACCCTGCAAAATATGTAATAGCACAAAAATGCATACCTTGAATAAAACCATAACCATGTCCTAATAGAGTTAATAATATCTTAAATTCTTCAATAATAAAGGACAATATTTAAGAAAATACCACCCAACTATATTCTTACCTCATTCTTTATCAAGAGGACTGGATGCATCAGGAACCTAACATAAAAGCAATAGATATAATTTTGTCACATATACAGATGCATGTTACTTAAAAACTAATATACCAAGCTCCATAAAAGAATAATTTACCTCTCTATTATATTGGATGCTCCATTAGATCCAGAAGTTCCAAATTCAGAAGGAAATATCTTACTCATACATGCTCTGAAAAATTTAAGTTCAGATTTCATATTGTTCAGTTCATCAGCATGTCTTTGTTCCATCAATTTCAATTCATCCTTTAATTTTTGGACAGTTTCATCAGTTGCTGCATTGCAATTCGAAGTTTCTCCTTGTTCAAATGCTGATGACCTCCATAAACTTGTTACAGTTGGACCAAGTCCTGCCCCACGCATTTGACCATTCCTTTTAGGGCCCATTACTTGGGAGTACACATCACCTTCCCAAGCAACACTCTCTGGATGTTGCTCAATAGAGTCTGGAGTTTGACTTAGCTTTTCCAACATTATTTCCTAAACACATTAATTAGGGTAAAAAATTTTCCTTCAGAAATCAAAAATCATTCCAAGGACAAACCACAACATCATTCCAATTTCCAATATGTATATTGAAATAAGTTAAGATTACTTACAACTCTTCTGGCTGACTCTTGGTCAATTGGTCTCCCATCTTTACGGTCCTTATGCGTTTCAATAAATATTTGAGCTCGTGATGGCTCTACCCCATCCTTAGCCTGGTAAGAATCATTCAAAATTGAAGTATTTGCAGAAATTTGTACATACATATTATTCACAATCACTTAAGTATGGAGTACCTTTTCAGCCATCAAACGTGCAAAACTTTTCGATCCCACTGTGTGAGCCATAGTTTGTTTTGCGAGATTTATTTTATTTATAGCGCTGCGTTTCTTACATAATGCAAAAAAGTATAAACTATGATATATAAATCCCTTAATATCGATCATACTATATAAGACATAATAACTATCTTAATGTTTATCATTGTACCTTTGATTTATCTGTTGTCCATATTTGGATCAGTCCATTCCATCGGTCTCTTGGTATGCGCTCTGGCCTGTTATTACGCATTGCATCCACAGTTTTGTACTTTTCTAGAAACTCATTCCTTAGTTCACATTTATAATCCTTCCACTTTCTTCCAAGAGATTTCATCACCCATTTTAGACCATGGGGAGGGATTGAAAATTTTCCCTGCATAAGACAAATAAAGCTTAGAAATTAGTAGCCTTGAACTATGAAAAAGAAAAAAAAAATTAGACAAAGAGCTGGTCTTGAGTGACTTGTATTTTAGTAGGATGTGTGTCTTGTATTTCCACAAACACAATCACTTAACATAAAAGAATAGGAGCTGGTCTTGAGTCTCCTGACTGATCTGAAGGTTTTTCGCACACTAATGGCAATCACGATTAGCAGAGAAGTAGATAAACTTTGCTAAGTCTACTATAATCCATCCATATTTTACTGTTATAATTCCCTGACATGTTACACTAGTGAAAGAACAAAAAATATATATTAGATTTCTATCCCTTAATTTTGCATATCAAATATATAATATGAGACATAAAGTACATTTATAATTTAAACATATATGAATATTTCATAAATTCATTCAAAACATCGCAGAGAAATCAACACAAATTAAGCTTTGAATAGTCCCAATGAACTATAAATCAATGCAATCTAATAGTTTATTTAGCATGAGCAGTTACTATTATATAAGAGAGTGATCACTAGAAATCATTTAAAACCTAGAAGAGAATAGATCGTCAATGCACAAATGATCCAACTAAAACCATGAAAGGACATACCAAAATCTGCAAAGATAAAGAAACATTGAAATTGTTGCTGTCTTACCAGAGCTTGCACAACACAGACGCTCAAAGGATGATGATGAACAATTTTCCATCTCTGCCACCACAGAAAGTGCAAAAAGGGTCCTGGCAGTGTTCAACAATTGAAGAATAATCAATAAGAGTTAGAGTACTTCGTAATGCAATTGTCATAGATGAATGCAATGAAATTCTAAGTTTAAAATTCAATAATTCCACTCATGGGCATAAAGTAAAAAAACTTTCATCAAACAATTGTCAAAAATGTGAATCCAGCATTTTGCTTTTCCAATTTTCTCCAAGTGATGAACATGTCAATAGCTTGAGAGATATTCTAGTGACAATGTTTACAAATAATCACTTCAATTCTGTAAGAAAATTAAATGTGCCAATGTACTTGTTCACACACTTTTCAAGAATGACTTAGCAGAAAAGTTCTGATATAGTACACAAAGCTTTACTTTGATAGATTTATGGCCATCAGGTAGGGCCAAAAAGCAAATAGTTTTCAGTGATAGAGTCATGGAACCATCACTTGATTTCTATATCTCTTGGAGTAGTTAAGATGAGCTTTTTGGCCCTACTAGATGAACTTGCAACGCTAATTGTCACAGTTAAATAAAATCCACACTTATATATGAACAAAAACCATCAAGATATATACATACATATTTATATGTGAATCAAAGTTTATTTGAGTAGCAGGTGAAATATCCTTTCGGAGGCAATCTGAATAACTCCGCGTATCGAATGAGCAATTCTTAAACTTCGTCAAAAATTAGTGAGATCAATTGCAAAACACGAAAGAACCTCTTCGTGTGATAGATCGATACAAAGTATTGTTTAATGAAGAAGAATTGCAGAAGAAATAGAGATAGAGAAGAAAAAGAGCGTCCAATTCTCAATATTCATTAAAAGAGTCTTTACAGATGTGAGACGTACCTTGTGGAAGGCAACAATATCGTCTCCTTAGTCTTCGTCGTCGCCGCCTTGGTTCCCGTCAAATTCGTTGTTGTCGCCTTCGTCTCTTTCGCCTTTGTTCTCGTAGCCTTCCAAACTGGTTAGAATATGTGACTGTTGTGGAATGAGGGGATTGGAATTTGTCTCAAATGAAAAGGGGATTTCAGCTAGGTTTTCAATCGAAAACAATCCCAGCAGAATTTATTATTTTTGACAGAAAAAATTTATTTTTGAAATAAAATTATCTAAAATAAAGAGGGAACGAAATACAATTTCGCGCCACCAACAAAAAAATGATTGTTTTGGACTCTTCACCTAGGTTTATAGTGGCAATTGATATTGCCAGTATTGCCCATCTCAAAATAAATTATATAAAAGTTATAGTGGCAAATGACTAAAACGCCGGTAAACAATTGTCAGTAAAAATCTATTCTGGTGTAGTGTCAATCAACTCCACGGACCAAGACTCATCACCTTTCAAGTTTTATTGTTTTTTCGAACTCTTTTTTTTCCTTCTGAAATTGGATCTGAATATGCAGATAATATATTTGTGTCATATTTGTTCTTATATGTTATCTGTTTTGGAACTTCAAACAGATAACATTTCTTTAAAGATAGATAACATTTTATTAAAGACATATAACATTTCAATAAGATAGATAACATTATGACAGATATCAAATTAATCGAAACAGATAACATATCACCTACAGTTTGCAACAGGAATCAGAACCAAAAAAAATACGAAAAATCACCACAGAAACTTTCAAAAATAATGATTGATGATAGATCGAAGGAAAACTACAAGTTCCGTGGTGAGTATGATCAGGTCTAGAAATTCAAACACCGAGAATATTCAAAATCAACAAGATCGCAAGGTGAATCATTATAGAAATTCAAAATTGATGCAAGATTCATATTAGAAAATCAATTTCACAAAGAAAATTGATCGCAAGGATAATGCTTGAGACCCCCAAAAAGTGACCCCCAAAAGACCCCCATTTAATTTGGAGTGTTGGATGTGAAGTGGACCCTACATATGTGTTTTTAATCAATGGCTATTTTAATGCCACATAGATTTGAGGAACTTTTGGGGATCAAATTTTGGGGGTCTTTAGCATTGTCCATCGTGAAAGAGGAGCTTTCTTAAGTGAGAGAGGAATTTATATAAACTTTTTGATTAATTTTTAAAATTTAAATAATTAAACTGAGGTTATTTTAGTCATTTAAAAAAATTAGGATAAGATTTATCCTTTTTAGAATATTAGTTTAAAGTATATAGACTTTATGGAATAAGACTTTTAAGAATGTTTTTATTGAAATAAAGCTCTCCCATGAAGGACTTATATTTAATTTTCCCATTATTTATTTTAGTGTATTGCAAACTTGTCAATATAAGTAAATTTAACATTTAAGTATCAACTCTTTTAGTTTTACTTTATTATTCATTAAATCCAAGCGCCAATTTAAAAATGGTGGCTGATGAATAAGCGATATGCTTAACCTTTTATTTGAATCTATCATCAATTATTACTTAAGACTATCCTATAAAAAAAATAGTGTTTTTTCATCATTTTAAAGACATAATTAATAAATAATTTTAAAAAAATTTTGGGCGCTGCCCTTGGACCCCAACAAGTTTTTGTCCATCCGGAGTTAAAATCTTGCATCCGCCCCTGCTACAAACCACCTCTGGTGAGATTTAAACCCTGAGAGAAGGAGGTACAATCCTCCTTACCACTAGACCACCATCGCTAGCAAATCTACAAACCATTTATGGAGTCCGCAAAGGGAGACCTTGCAGAATGCAGCTCTTTTGCCATATCAAGGCTTCAATTATATAATATAAATAAAAAAGGCTTCAATTATATATAAATAAAAAATGAAAAAAAAGGCTTCAATTATATATATGTATGTAGAAAACTGGTGTATTTAATTTGTTTTGCATGTGTGTTTTTTAGAAGATATTAATATAATTATCGTGTGATGACGTGGCGCATAAGTGGCGTTTGTGGCTCGCTTGGGCTAACATATGCCAGTTTGTCGATATATGGCATCGTCGGTGCTATTCAACTTTTATATATATATATATATATATATACATATAAAGATTCATCAGGTTGAGGCTTGAGGGGAAAGGTCGGACACAAACATTCATCAATTCAAGCTCCCTAAAATGTCATCTGCTTTCAGAACTTTCATACAGCCTAAAGTTGATCGAGACAGGTATATAAGTCTGCGTCTTGATCGAGACATACATTATACGATCTTTTTATTTTTATTTTTAATTTGAACTTTAACTTTGTTTTACTGTTTTTTGATATGTTGTTTCCAACATAATATATAGCTCCGGAGACCAAAATGATCGAGGTATGTGCTTTTTTTTTTTTATCTCTACTGATTTCACATCTTGATTAAGATGTAATTAGTCTCTATATTCATTTAAACGTGATCATGAGAAGAGATAGATATACAGATACATATATCTACATATTGCAGATTCGTATACAAAGGTACCACGCAATGTGAACTTAGAGAGGTTGAACCACAGCTTTCTATTTTCTGAGGTACTATGATCAATATGTATACAATACAATACATCATCTCTCCAATCTCGATCAGTATAGTTTTAGATTTTTTGAGTTGTATTAATTAATTAATTAATTAATTGGGTTGTAGATCTCGCTTCGAGTAGCTCAGCATATTGAGAATAATCCGGATGTAGAAGTGATTAACCTCGGCTCCGGCGATCCTACCCATCCTGTACCGGAAGTTGTAGCATCCAGGATGGCCGACGTAAGTCTTTCAGGTTCCAGGGTCAGATTGTAATTTTCTCATATATGATACAAATATATGTAATAAGATTGTTTTTGGCATATATATGGTTGCATTGAAGTGTGTGATGTTGCTGATGCAGTTTGCACGTGGGTTGTCGAAGCTAGAAGGTTATAGAGGATATGGACCGTCTCAGGGCACCGTGGTATCAAATGTTATCCTTTTGTGTGTATGTATATATATATATGTAAAAGAAATTAAATATGATTGGAGTTATTTAGATAATTAAAAATGGTGAATGAAAGGCTTTAAGGGAAGCCATTGCAGAGACATTGTACAAACATGTGGGGGTCAAATACACAGAAGTATTTGTATCAGATGGATCTCAATGCGACATTACTCGCCTTCAGGTCTACTACTCATTAATTCTATTCCCCTATTTCTCATTTTCTTTTTTATTATATATATATATATATATATATATATGTATGTATGTATGTATTATTCTGTGTTGTCCACATTTACAGCTGCTTATGGGTCCTAAGGTCACTGTAGCCGTTCAGGATACCACTTATCCGGTAATAATGTGTTTTTCTTTTTTGTACTTTAGTTTGCTGGAATGGATCCCATTTGGGCTCCACCACTTCCACTTCCACTTTGTAGTTTGTATATATATATTTAATAATATATCTCTTGGAATGGTTCTTTTATGTATACATTGTTGTTGTATTTTCATTTGTCTGTTTGTATAATCGAAGCTTATCCTCTGGCAGGCTTTCATTGAAGCGAGTGTGTTATTAGGACAGACTGGTGATCTTGAAGACAACAAGTATGAAAAAATTGTATACATGAAATGTGGGCCCGAGGAAAACTTCTTCCCCGACCTATCCACCACTCCGAGAACAGATATTATATGTTTTTGCTCCCCAAGTAATCCCACTGGTCACACTGCCACAAGGCAACAACTAGAAGATCTTGTCAACTTCGCCAAGGGAAATGGCTCCATTATTATCTTTGACGCTGCATACGCTACTTATGTCACTGATGACTCTCCTCGATCCATCTTTGAAATTCCTGGTGCCAGAGAGGTATATATAATTATATATATACATATGCTTTTGACTAATTTGTGATAACTATAGATGCACAATAACAGTAGCAGATCAAAAGCAACAAGCTTGATTTTAACTATTATACTGATACAAGGGTTTTCTTTCCCCTTTTAGAATTTTTTTTTTTCATAAAACTTAGACGATTACAACTTCGAGAATAAACAACACACCCCAGCATAGTTCTGAGAAAACAAAACTTGTCTCTTGGTAAAGTTTTGTGAAGATGTCTGCCCATTGTTCATTTGTTCCCATTGTTCATTTGTTATGCAAAACTCCAGGTTGATAATTCCTCCCTCAATAATGTCTTTCACAAACTGGTACGTTATGGCTATGTGTTTGATGAGATTATGGTCAATAGGGTCCTTTGCAATAATTATTACTGACTTACTATCACAGAAAACCTCAGTAGCCTAGCCATGTCCTGAAGCACCCCAAGGTCTTCAAGAATTATTCTTACCCATACAGCCTGAGCTGCTGCATTTGAGGCTGCCACATACTCTGTCTTAGCAGAGAATAGAGCCACACTTTTTTGTTTCTTAGATATCCAGGTATAAGCTCCTGTTCCCAGCCCAAATATACATACCCAGATGTGCTCCTTAAGTCATCACTTCAGCCTGTCCAATCACTATCATAGAATCCTTTCAGACTCAGGTGTTTATCAGATTCAATTCATACATAATTCCATATTCCAAAGTCCCTTGCAAGTACCTCAACACCCTTTTAGCAGTGCCAAAGTGATTCTGGCTTGGACTCTGCATGTATCTACACAATAAGTTGGCAGCAAACATTAGATCTGGTTTAGTTGTAGTCAAATAGAGCACACCACAACTAGGCTTGCACACTACAACTAGGCTTCTATATGAACTAACGTCTGCCATTTCGGAACCATCTTTCTTGAGCAACTTCTAATTGGCAATCAGAGGCACCACTACTGCATTACATCCCAGCATGTTAAATCTCTTTAGAACAGCTTTAGCATACCCTTTTTAGAACTTGTTTTTCATGACACTTGGACAACTACAACTTCGAGAACAGACAACACAAAAATACTAACTAAAGAGAGAGACTAAACTGTCCCTTCAACATAAGGGCACAAGAGACAGAAACACAAGATACAAAGCAAACATAAACATAATACAATCAAATATATATGCAAGTCAACCAACAATTTGAAATTCGAAAATGATAAATATTTCAACAGTTGGTATCCAAGTGATTATAGCTATTGAGTTAAACACATAGGATCCAAGTGAATTATCGGACTCCACATATCCCATATGATGCACATGAAATCACGTGCGTACTACTCAATAACAGGGATGATTGGGTTATGTGCTGCTGGGATTGCTATTATCACTATTTGAAATAATGACATTGGATTTTTGAATACATATTGGATAACTAACTTTGACAATTAATTATTTCTTATTTCACAACTTTAAGGTTGCAATTGAATTTTCGTCATTCTCAAAGTTTGCTGGGTTTGCTGGGGTTCGTTGGGCTGGACAATCGTCCCTGAACAGCTCTCATTTTCAAATGGATATCCTGTCATAAACGACTATTTTCGCACTGTGAGCACTTGCTTTTGTGGAGCATCAAGCATAGCTCAGGCTGGAGGGCTAGCATGTCTTTCCCCAGAAGGCCTCAAAGTAAGTTCAATATAAGTTTTGTTTTACTTCATTTTTCAGGAAATAAAAATGAAACCTGAATCTCATTTTATTTTGATGGAATTGTTTAATTCAGGGTGTTCGGTATATTATCAATTACTACAAGGAGAATGCCAAAATTCTAGCCGAAGTATTTCAGTCTCTTGGAATAAAGGCACATGGTGGTGAGCATGTGCCATATCTGTGGGTGCACTTTCCTGGTTCAGATTCTTGGGATATATTCGCTGAGATCCTGGCCAAGACTCATGTAATGACTACACCAGGCATTGGTTTTGGTCCTGGTGGTCAAGAGTTTGTTAGACTCAGTGCTATGGGACAAAGGGATGCTACCATAGAAGGTGCAAGGAGACTCAAAACCTTCTTCTTAGAAAAAAAAAACTGAAAATGTATCCTAGCTCTTTGATATATTCTTAGCATGCATGGATTGACGACCAAATAATCAAATAAAATAAAATTGATGCAAATCAAAGACTTCCGGTGAGTATTTTCTAAGAGCGTTTGGTTCCTATGTGTAGTATCATGGACGAGTCTTCTTTTATAACTACTAATACAATGTTGTTGGTGTAGTGTCTTAAAAACATATCATGTATAATAACAATTCTAGAATTTATAGATAAACATTTTATTGTTGCATTTATATTCTAAATATTTTATTTAATATTTCATTTATATATGAATGTTTTGTCAACGTCTAGCGATGTTAGACATAGTAATATTGGATACTCAGATACACTTTGAGTGTGAATATAGATAGACACAAGATTCACTATTGCATCCATAGTGAAATAGTCACAACTAGATTAATAAAGCTAGATATTTTATTGATATAGTAATAGTGCACAAACATCTTATATAGGAGAGTGGTTTGTCCTGATCACTCGAAAGGACTCTCGGATTGGTGCACTAGTGTATGTGAACTCACATGCATTGACGGTGTTTGGGTTTTAACCCTACTGATTATGACATAATGAGTCTTCAGACACTGTATGATGAATGTTCTTATATTGTTGGATGGTTTAGATGCATTTGTGCAGGTTAATCTGTTTATGTAGGGATGCATCCTGAAGTAGCCTACACTATTGAGTAATTTTATGTAACCTGAAGTAGGTTACTCCAGCCATGATTCTAAATCAAATCCAAACAATTTCTAAGTATTCCAACTCACTGATGACGTGTATCAGAGTGTCTCAAATATTGCGTTATTGAGTTTCTATATTAGTGTACTAGTTTAGAGTTCTCTTTAATTAGAAAGTCTTTGTCTAGGGTTTTATGATTGAGGAAATACTTGTGAATTAAGTTTCCTAGTTCATGTAAAAGGAAGTTCCTTGAAATTAGGTTTTTGATTGAAGTCGAACTAGGAATCTCGGATCCCAGAAGTTTTGTAGTCTATGGCCTTTAGGGTTTGTATTAAACTGATTGAAGATTATATATATGAGCCATCCAAGACATGCAAGGTATCGAAGTTTGTGCACAAATACAGAGTTGTTTCTTCTCATTTGCTTCAAAGTTCTGTTTCGTATGTTTTCTTATTGGAGAAGGACATTGGTGTGAGACAGCTCTTGGTGAAGTGGATCACTTGTTGGTGGAGTATCAGACATTTTCTTCTCAACTAGTCTTTTTGGTTATGGCCAAAGCAGCTAACGGACTTGCTGCATCTTAGGAAACATATGCTGAATAGTTGATGTATTAAAGTATCTTAGAGTTAAGTCCCTTGTAATCTTTATTAACATAGTTTTCGAGGTTGGTTGGTCGCTTGATAGACTGAAGGTTTTTTCCTGCTGAGTTTTCCTCGTTATTTCTGTGTGTTGATCATTGTTTACTTATTCCGCATATTCCATATTACTTGTGTCAATCCCCGATCCGCGGAGCGTGAAGAAAAGGACAAATACGTAAAAACCACATGCATCTCACGTGTTATGTCCCAAACCAACATAAACTTTACCAAAAATTTCGACGGCATCTCCTCATAAATTGAGGAAACCCACCTGAAATCAAGACACAACAAATAAACACTTCTATTATATCCAAATCCACTGACCCTCAGGGTCCACCATTAATTACAAATTCCATCATCAACATCAACCATCCAAAAATCACAGAATACCACTCTCGATCATCCTTATCCAACTATACACATAATTTTTCGTACTACAACAAGCACACACAAGCGTGACAATGCAAAACAACATGTCATGCATATATAACCATATCCATGCATATTCACCACCAAAACATAACCATACATACATATATATATATATAAGAATCACACGCATGTGCCACGTAGATACACAAAATAAACTAATGTCTAGGCCACCTCCGTCACGCACCCTCCTCCTGCTGATCCGTAGCCTGAAAGCTAGATTCTACCTCACTTGTGGGGAAGGAAAATGGATAGGATGAGTAGAAGGCTCAATAGAGATAAATAATAGAACACAAGGAACAATTGTATGGCTGAAAATTTATAACGAATAATCAATGCAACAATATGCAGTGCAAAGCTAATGCACACCCAATCAACCCATCCGAACCTCCATATCATCCACCAATGACACCCAAGCTGGCGAATCAGATTCCCGCCCTGAGGCGATAAGCCGACGAGAATCCACCACACTACCTCTCTCTCTAGCATCCAATCAAAACCACAATTGCATAACCATTAATCTCAAACCGCTAGAGAGAAAGTTGGCACACACGTGGTCACAACCACTCACTGCTGGCCCCACAATGATGTCTCAGTCTGTCACACCTGGCCTAGCATCATATACTAGTCAGCGTGCAGTGACAAATTCTGCTACAGGAATCCTCTGGCCTAGGACCATCACAAGGCTCCTAACCATCATCCACACATGTGCCCAAATCATCCAACACTTAACGTGAGCCCTGGGTCCATCCTCGGGACACACCATGCATCTAATGTAATTCTTACAATTCATGTCATTCACGCAACAATTATAAATACAACATCCATTCATCATGATGCATGAAGATTACATAATGCCCGATTTATGACCAAGCATTTCAAGGGTCATATATATTTAACAAATTAAATCACCAGTAACATTGTCATTGACAATAATGCAAAGAAATAATGGTAAGCCTTCAAGGCTTGTTTCGTAACGGAAAGAATCGAGATGGAAATCAAAGCTTACCATTCAAGCAAATCGGTGGCTTGAAAGTGTTTTGAAATAAAAAGGGTAAGAAATTCCTACCTCGAAGTGGACTCGAAATTCTCACCAACAAACAACGTACACTCCATGCTAATTTACAAACCTATTTAATGAGATAAACTCCATTTAGTTCCCATATTCATCAACCCATTCAAATCCCACATTCCATACTCCACAATATCCTCATTTCCACTAAATTCATATTCTACCTTAATTCTCTAAGGTTATACAATTAAAATCATATCACAATATTATTTTTCATCCCAACACAAACTTAATTAAAGCAATTTGAGTCAATAACCCTTACCTTGAACCTTATTAGTTCCACCAACTCAAGAATTTCAAGCCTCCTCTTGAATTGGTTCAAGAACCACACATGAATCTAGTAATATAAGAAGACTAGTTGCATGCTCGCGCTTTGCGTGACACATAATTAATTTGGAAAGTAAAGATTTTTGACAAGTTTTCAATACTTCGTTACCATGATGAACAACCCAGCTTGAATTATAGAAAATGGAGATAATTGTGAGATGAACAAATAACTACAATACTTTTTTCTCAATATGCTAAGAAATAATTTTCTAAGAGGGAGCGAAAAATTTGATGCATAAAGAGTTTAGCAATTCTTGTTTGTGCTATTTTTTTCTCCAAAGTGACAAAGGTCACCAAGAACATGTATATGGATAACATTCTATGCATAGTAGTAAATGGACAAATCATGAATCTCATTCTAAACATCAGTACTCAGTAGCGTCAACAAAGCGAAAATATGTGTCTCCATTTATTCACGCGACTAAAAGGTAAAGCTAAAAGGTTTTTAAAAGTGACCAAATTTGAAGTGTAATACACTTCACAAAGATTTTAATTATAATGCGAGTACATTCAGTAGCAAGATAATAGCACTGCTATACATAACATGACATTATTGAATTGTAACATATGGTTGATCACATGAGGCGGAAAAGGCGTGATGATTGAAAGCGTTTCTTAATACAACTTCAATTTAATTTTATTTTATTTTATTACATGTGGCAAGAGTTTAAGACATACAGAAGCAGATGTAGCAGCTTCTAAAGCACTTTAGTATTTTGTAATACACTTATCTTAATTATATGATAATGATTATGATTGTTCAATTATTTAGCCGTTACTTTTCATTATTTTACATCTTTTATCATTTTTTGTTGTTCCTAATAGTATTTATACACATTTAATTGGTTATCATTGAAATAACATTGATTTTTCCTTAATTAACATCTTTAATATTATGTTTATTTAATTTTTTAACATCTTTAATATTATGTTGATTTAATTTTTGGTGGGTCTTTATTATTATCATTGATGATTTTTTCACAATTAAGGAGAAGTTTTTTACCCCTCTATTTGCTATTATCCACAATTCAAGGGGAAGCATCATTGAGGCCTCCATTTTATATATATAAATTGATGATTAGAACTATTTTGGAGTTATTAAACAAAGAAACTATCATTGAGCCAAAAACCCCAAAACCCATCTAGCTCTCAAACCCTAAAACCAAAACTTTCCCTCAATCCAACTCTTTTTTTTTTGTAGAAAATTGAAGTATGTGTGTGACTCCACCAAAAAAAAACCCTTGCCGCCCGGAGCTTGGCCGGAAACTCGTCGGAAGTGGCTGCCGTGGATGGGTGGTTGGAGCAAACAAAGGAAAGTTTTTAACTTTTCTTTTTTAAGAGACTCGGGTGCGGGCTGTGATGAGCCCTCACCCAATTATGTTTTATTTTATTTTTTTTTTCAAATATTTTTTTTTTGTTTTGCTGTGTTTTTTTTTAAAACTCAATTATTTTTTTTCTCTATTTTAACTTTTTGCCTCAAAAATCATTTCCTATATTCTTTTATGTCCATATGAAATTTCTTTTCACTCCCATTTTATTCATTTCATAAACTAAATCTTATTTATTTTTATTCTATTTTTTTCCATTAGACGGGGTATTACAACTTCACTAACGGTTCTTCAAGAAGAACATATTCTCAGATGGACTTACATAGGAATAAACAACCAGAAAAGTACTATCAAAGAGTTGTTCATCCTATATTTGTTGTAGTACGATATCTCTTAAACTTGAGGAGGTCATGGAAATATGTCAAGTCCTAATCCTAGCCTGACGTGTTTGAAGTTACCAATTCATATTACCCCAAGTAAATCAAGAAAATTATTCCTGAATTATATAATTGTTAGATGACATAGGATTTCGTCTCTTATTTTATCAAGAGTGATAGATTCCTTATTGTGCATTCACATGCTTCCATACGTGACACTATAATCGAGTGTATGTGCATGGAACCCATGGCAAGGGTAACTGTCACGCCCCGTCCCAGGAACGTAACTTATTGGCAACACATGTGTGCACCCACGTTCCGCCACCTAAAAATCAAGACTCAAATACCATTACTCACAATTATACCAACACAATTTTAAATAAAAATTCGGCAGCACCTCCCTGTATTTCGGAGAATGTCCCCTGCACAAAATATAGCAATTTAAACCACACAATTCTCATACCACCAAAATAATCATCCAAGGCCTCAGGCCATATCATCCCAAATCATAAATCCCCATACGCATGTACATACCAAGGCCTCAGGCCTGACCAACAAAAATCATCATTCATCCATAACATAAACACTACATAAACATAATAAAAGCAAACCACCACACCAACACTAGTCCAGGCCATCCACGTCACGCGCCTCCCTGCTGATCCGTAATCGGAGCACTAGCGCTAGTAGCTATATCACCTGAGAAGGGGAAAAATAAAACGGTGAACAGGAGGCTCAGTAGGGATATTGAACATAAGTCTAAAACAAGGAATAAGGCCGGAATGTCATAAGAAATCAAGCAATGCAACAATATGTCATGTCATCACACAAATGCAATTGGTACATCCAACCGAGCCATATAGCTAGAGCCAATTAACCGGAACCACTAGTTCATGTTCACAAGTACCATCAACCGTGTCACTAGAGCCAAATACCGGAACCACTAATACACGTTGACGTACGTACCAAAATCCAATTTCCCACTTCCACCATGCAACAAAGGCAACATCACACATGAATGTTATGCAACTAAAATTTATTTGCACGCAAATTCATTAAAACATGTGATCAAGAGTATTGACTACTCGATAGATGATCGAGTGCCTACGGGTAATGCATTCAACATTAAACACACAACATAGCAATTTGAGTTCACAATAACATTCAAACCAAGGTTTGTTTCCCCTTGAACAAAAAGGCGGAAACTAATGAATTTAACACAATTCGGGTAGCCAATAGTGGTTTGAGATTAAGGGTTAAGAAAATCCCTACCTCGTTTGAGCAAAACTTCACCACAACTCTAGCCACCAACCTTCCAAGTTCAAATAACCTAATTTATAACATTTACATCTCATTTCCCTTCCAACAATATCAATTTCAACACACAAATTCACAATAATGCACTTACCTTAGCCAATTCGTCAAACCCTTGCTTAATCCCTTCTTATCCAACACCAAATCTCAAACCAAGCTCAAATCTAACAACAATATGTATAAACTTTGGTTAATCATCAAGCTTTTACACCCAAAACCTCCAAATTCACGAAATCAACCCAAACCCACAAAACCCTAACTTCAATCTTTGTAAAACTTACCTTAATCTTGTGAAGATCTTGAAATCCAAGTTGTGTACGCCCAAATCTTTGCATCAATCTTCCATTTTCTTTGTTTCCCTTCAAAATCACCCTCTTTCCACACACACACACTCTCTCTCTCTCTCTCGGCTATTTATGTAAAACCAGTGAAAATAACGAACCCAGAACTGTCCCAATGTGTTTTAAAACGAAATTTATCATCGAGTGTCCGGACGGCTCATAAAGTGTCCGGACACTTTATGAACAAATCGAGACAGAGTGTAAAACTGCTTAAAATTTGATCGAGGTGTCCAGACACTTCACCATATTTTTTTTCTTTTAATTGGGTTTTCACATCCTTTCCCCCTTAAATAAATTTCGTCCTCGAAATTTGAGTCATTCCTGAGAAGTCGAATAGATGTGGATACTTTTTCTTCATTTCGGATTCCAACTCCCAAGTTGCTTCCTCGGTTCCATGATGCATCCACAACACTTTCACCAATGGTATTGTGCTTGACCTTGTAACCTTATCTTGCCGATCCAGAATTCTCATCGGTTGCACAAAATAGGTCCCGTCATCCTCCACCGTCAATGTCTCCCAATCCAACACATGTGAAGGGTCTGGTTCATACTTCCGAAGTGTCGAAACATGAAACACATTATGCACATTCGACAATATTGGCGGTAATGCCAAACGGTATGCCACTTCCCCGACTCTCTCTAGAATTTCAAATGGCCCAACATATCTCGGTGCCAATTTACCTTGCTTGCTAAAATGTTGTACCCCTCTCCTAGGGCTCACTTTCACAAACACTTTGTCACCCACCGAGAACTCCAATGGTCTCCTTCTTCTATCCACATAGGATTTTTGTCGGCCTTAGGCTGTAAGCAACCTCTTCTTAATTTCCTCTACCTTGAGTTTGGCCTCCTTCACAAATTCAGGCCCGGACAACACTTTCTCTCCAACTTCCGCCATACACAAAGGTGATCGACACGGCCTTCCATACAAAGCCTCAAAAGGCGCCATTCCGATACTACTTTGGTAAGAGTTGTTGTAAACAAACTCGGCCAAATGTAAATAATCCTCCCAACTCCTACCAAAATCCATAACACACGCCCGCAACATATCTTCCAGTATTTGAATCGTTCTCTCACTTTGTCCATCGGTCTCCGGATGAAACGAAGTAGACATAGTCAACTTGGTACCTAACGCTTCTTGCAAACTCTCCCAAAAACGTCCCGTGAATCGCGGATCTCTATCCGACACAATGCTCAACGGAACTCCATGCAACCTCACAATTTCCCGCAAATACAATTTACTCAATGATTCAAATGAGTCGGTCTTACTAATTGAAAGAAAATGTGTCAACTTCGTCAACCGATCCACAATCACCCAAATGGTGTCCTTCCTCTTCGGTGTCAATGGTAGTGCTGTCACAAAATCCATTGTGATATTCTCCCATTTCCGTTGAGCAACCGGAAGCGGTTGTAACAACCCCATCGGTCGTTGGTGTTCCGCCTTCACCTGTTGACAAGTGAGGCACCTAGCAATGTATTTGCCCACATCAACTTTCATTCCACGCCACCAAAATTGACGCTTCAAATCCTTATACATCTTATTACCCCCCGGATGCATGGCAAACCGGGAATGGTGTGCCTCTCACAGAATTTCTACACGTAATTCTTCATCATTTGGCACCACCAATCTACCCTCAAATCTCACACCACCATCTTCACCTCTAATCCATCCGAACTCCTCCTCAATCACATCAAATGTTGCATCTCCAATTTGTGCATCTAACACCTTTTGAATCAATGCTGGCCGAACAGAAACGCATCCCAAATACAACCTTTCCTCTCGCTCTTGCAATTCCAACCCAAACGAATTTATCAACTCTACAAACTCCCACTCCCGCATAGAAATTGCTGCAATAGTATTCTTTCTACTCAAAGTATCGGCCATCACATTCACCTTTCCGGGGTGATATTTGAGGCTTGTGTGAAGAGATATTTGAGGCTTTTGTGATCAGAGAACACCTCAAACCTCTCTCCATACAAGTAATATATCCACTGCTTAAGTGCAAACACCACCGCTGCCAATTCCAAATGATGAACCGGATAATTCCGTTCATGCTGCTTCAACAACCGTGAACCATACTCCACCACCCTCTCTCATTGCATTAAAACACATGCCAAACCTACTTTAGAAGCATCACAGTAGTTTTGGTATCTCACATTCCTCTCCGGAACAACTAATATTGGTGAAGATGTCAATCTCAGCTTCACTCTTCAAAGGCCTTCTCGCACTCCTCGGACCATACAAACGGTGTTTCTTTCCACGTAAGTTGTGTCATTGGTGCAACAATACGCGAAAAGTCACAAATGAACCGTCGGTAATATCCTGCCAAGCCAAGAAAACTCTGAATCTCGGTAATATTTTTTGATCTTTCCCACTTCAACACTGACTCCACTTTGGACATATCCACAACAATACCCTCCTGTGTGATAACATGACCAAGGAACTTCACCTCCGTCGCCCAAAATTCACACTTGCTCAGTTTCGCATACAACTCATGCTCTCATAACGTTTACGACACTGCCCGTAAATGCAACTCATGCTCCTAAACCGTGGGTGAATACACCAATATATCATCAATGAATACCACCACAAAATGATCCAAAAATGGTCGGAGTACCCACTGCATTGAATCCATAAACACAGCCGGTGCATTAGTGAGTCCAAAAGGCATAACAAGGAACTCATAATGCCCATACCGTGTTCGAAAAGCCGTCTTTTGCAAATCTAACTCCCTAATCCTCAATTGATGGTAACCGGATCTCAAGTCAATCTTAGAAAAGTGTCTCGCACCTCGTAATTGATCAAACAAATCATTGATTCTCGACAGTGGGTATTTATTCTTCACCTTAACCCAATTGAGTTGTCGATAATCAATACACATTCTCAAAATTCCATTTTTCTTTTTCACAAACAACACCGGAGCACCCCACGGAGAGACGCTCGGTCTAATAAACCCCTTTGACTCTAAATCCTTCAACTGAGTCTCCAATTCCCTCAACTCTGTCGGTGCCATTCGATAAGAAGCAATGGAAATTGGTTTGGTGTCCGAAACCAACTCAATAGTAAACTCTATCTCTCTCCTTGGTGGTATCCCCGGCAAGTCCTCCGGAAATACGTCCATAAATTCCTCAACCACCGGTATCGGCTTAGCCATATCGCCACTCGGTGTTGAAGTGGTCAAGCTTGCTACAAGACAATCCGCATATGCATGATTTTCTGGGAAGTGCGAGCATGGCACTCCCTTAGACCCCTGTAATTTAATCACCCCACCTCCCGGTACATTCAAGGTAATTTTACGCATCCAAAAATCAATAATAGCTCTATGTTTTGTCAACCAGTCTACACCCAGAATTACATCGAAGTCTTTAAAATCGAGGACATATAAATCAGCCGTCAATTCTATTTCACCAAATCTATACACAACTCCTTCCACCATCCCCTCAAGTGAAGTAGTGTACCCAAATGGGGAAGTCACTGCAAACATTCGTCTTATTGGGGACACTTCTAATTCTATAGACTTTGCCAAGGATGCAGTAATGAAAGATGCAGTCACACCAGAATCAAACAATACTCTCACTAAACAATTTGAAACAAGAAAAGTACCTCCCTTGAGTCAATGCAAGCTGAATCTGTGACTGCTGCTGCTGTGTCCTGGTCTGTGATCGTCCTCTTCCAGCAGAGGCACCTGAGGAAACCGACGGTGCACGAGGGGTAGTAGGTACTAAAGCTGCCGATGAAACCCCAGATCTCTGCTGCGTGTCTCTCCCCCTCTGAGGACAATCTGCCCGCATATGACCTATCTTGCCACACTCAAAACATTCAGGTCCAGAAGTAGTGCACTGGTGCCTAACATGACCCGTCTGTCCACATCGAAAACAAACCCTCGGTCCCTGTTGTGATCCTCTACCTCCCTGGGACCTCTGCCCTCTGCTGCTCTATCCTACCCGGTTATGTGAAATCTGACTGTCTGTCCTATGCCTTTTCTGACTAGGCCACCCTTGCCTCTGTCCTCTAAAAGCCCCTCCAGTACCACCACTCAAGGATCGACCACCAACAGTATCCCAATATTTCTTTGAATCTTTATTAATCTGCTCCTGCTTCAAAGCCTCCTCTCTCATATCATCATAGGTAACAATCTTCATACTAGCCAGCGGTGCACCTACATTTGGCATCAAACCTTGCCTGAATCTCTCTGCCTTGCTCTCCTCATCGGGGGCATACATCTTTTCAAATTCATATATAACTCCTCAAACTTGTAACTGTAGTCTGCCACTGACACATCTGATTTCTGTAACAAAGTCAAGAACTCCTTTGCCTTCTCCTTCTCCGTGCGATAAGAGTTTGGCACAAAATGCTGCATAAATAATCTCTCAAATGATGCCCAAGTGAGTTGCCCCTTCCTCTGCCCTAGAGCATACCACCAATCATACGCCTTGTCCTTCAGGAAGTATGAGGCTACCATTCCCCGTCTCTCATCCGGAATGCTTAATGTATCCAGACGTCTAGTAATCTCTCGGATCCAAGTGTGAGCTTTTGCCACATCGGTATCACCATGAAATTTTGGAGGCTCCAATTTGCGAAGTCGATCCACCTCACTTATCTGTCGCTGAATTCTGTCAGCCTCCCCCGAGGTCTGACCCTCCACCCCACCGTGAGTACCCAGTCCCGTTCGTGCCTGAATTACCTGTGTAACATTCTTCATCATCTCCGACATCTCTTTCATCACTTGCACTTGAGCCTCAAACATCGAAGCCATCTGAGTGGTTGTTAAAGTTTGTGTCTGAGTAGGTGTAGCCTCAGGAACCACTCCCTCTCCACCTGTCACATTCACTGCAGGATTCTCCGCCTCCTCAGAATTCCTCACGGCAGTGCGCCGTCCTCGTTGTTGTACCCTACTCCACGTAGGTAACTCAGGGACTATAGCCAGAGCGGGTGCATTTTGTTCACAGCTACCTCGCCCGACTCCTCGTCCTCGGCCTCCGCCCTGCCTACCACCACGGGTCCTAACACCCCAACGTCCACGCCCTCGTCCACGCCTCTGATCCAGGGACCTGAGGGAACGAACATTCCTACGCGTGTCCATCTACAACCACAACATAAATAACCAACGTTCAATATCATCAAAACATACAAGGATTTACGGGATTAGAATACATACCGGATCAGCGGAGGTCGTGACGTGGCCTGGACGTACCATACACAACATTCACACATCAAAACACACCAATACTCACACAAATAACCACCCTGGACCCAGCCTTCAGTTCTACACAAAGCCAACCTGGCTCCGATACCAACTTGTCACGCCCCGTCCCAGGAACGTGACTTATTGGCAACACGTGTGTGCACCCATGTGCTGCCACCTAAAAATCAAGACTCAAATACCATTACTCACACTTATACCAACACAATTTTAAATAAAAACTCGGCAGCACCTCCTCGTATTTCGAAGAATGTCCCCTGCACAAAATATAGCAATTTAAACCACACAATTCCCATACCACCAAAATAATCATCCAGGGCCTCAGGCCATATCATCCCAAATCATAAATCCCCATACGCATGTACATACCAAGGCCTCAGGCCTAACCAACCAAAATCATCATTCATCCATAACATAAACACTACATAAACATAATAAAAACAAACCACCACACCAACACTAGTCCAGGCCATCCACGTCATGCGCTTCCCTGCTGATCCGTAGTCGGAGCACTAGCGCTAGTACCTATATCACCTGAGGAGGGGAAAAATAGAACGGTGAGCAGGAGCCTCAATAGGGATATCAAACAGAAGTCTAAAATAAGGAATAAGGCCGCAATGTCATAAGAAATAAAGCAATGCAACAATATGTCATGTCATCACACAAATGCAATCGGTACATCCAATCGAGCCATGTCGCTAGAGCCAATTAACCGGAACCATTAGCACATGCTCTCACAATTATTCTATACCATGCCACTAGAGCCAATTAACCGGAACCACTAGTTCATGTTAACAAGTACCATCAACCGTGTCACTAGAGCCAAATACCGGAACCACTAGTACACATTGACGTACGTACCAAAATCCAATTTCCCACTTCCACCATGCAACAAATGCAACATCACACATGAATGTTATGCAACTAAAATTTATTTGCACGCAAATTCATTAAAACATGTGATCAAGAGTATTGACTACTCGATAGATGATCGAGTGTCCACGGGTAATGCATTCAACATTAAACACACAACATAGCAATTTGAGTTCACAATAACGTACAAACCAGGGTTTGTTTCCCCTTGAACGAAAAGGCGCAAAACTAATAAATTTAACACAATTCGGGTAGCCAATAGTGGTTTGAGATTAAGGGTTAAGAAAATCCCTACCTCGTTTGAGCAAAACTTCACCACAACTCTAGCCACCAACCTTCCAAGTTCAAATAACCTAATTTATAACATTACATCTCATTTCCCTTCCAACAATATCAATTTCAACACACAAATTCACAATAATGCACTTACCTTAGCCAATTCGTCAAACCCTTGCTTAATCCCTTCTTATCCAACACCAAATCTCAAACCAAGCTCAAATCTAGCAACAATATGTATAAACTTTGGTTAATCATCAAGCTTTTACACCCAAAACCTCCAAATTCACGAAATCAACCCAAACCCACAAAATCCTAACTTCAATCTTTGTAAAACTTACCTTAATCTTGTGATGATCTTGAAATCCAAGTTGTGTAAGCCCAAATCTCTGCATCAATCTTCCCTTTTCTTTGTTTCCCTTCAAAATCACCCTCTTTCCACTCTCTCTCTCTCTCTCTCGGCTATTTCTGTAAAACCAGTGAAAATAATGAACCCAGAACTGTCCCAATGTATTTTCAAACGAAATTTATCATCGAGTGTCCGGACGGCTCATAAATTGTCCGGAGACTTTGAACAAATCGAGACATAGTGTAAAACTGCTCAAAATTTGCTTGAGGTGTCCGGACACTTTGTTTGGGTGTCCGAACACTTCACCATATTTTTTTTTCTTTTAATTGGGTTTTCACATAAACAATATATTGCATAATTAGGATAATAGTATCTCATGCACAAGAGAACCTGATGCTTCAGGTCTAAGGAATAGATACACAATCATAACCATTGAGAACTGAACTTGACATGTGGCAAATACTCCATATAAAGTTCTCAGGATGGCTATGTTCAATCTACTTGTTCTACAACAAGAACCTACATGTTGCTTTGGTGTCTTTACACCAATGGTTGAAAACTCACCATCTTGTTATCTAATAACAAATAAGCATAACATGTACTAGCATATCCAAATCATCATTGTCCAATTAATAATTCTACAATTAGGAACATTAATGATCATAGTAATAAATGAATCTTGGTTATTCAATGTCAATCATTGTGATCAAGTCTTCTCACTTAACTTATGATCAATGGACATTTATGAAAACACATATATAAACACATGCGTATATATTAAGTAAATGAGTGAATTGATAAATATAATGTCTTGTATTTATTAATAACTAATAATAAATACATTTTTTTTGTAATAATGAATCTAGAAGACAATCTAACCATTGACTTTCATGGCATACTACTAACAATTGGGTTGGTGGAAAATTTTTAAAATAAAATTATTTTGTTTAAATTTCTTTCAAGTTTACAAAATTACAAAAAACAATATTTATTTTCCTCCGATTTTTAAAAAATAAATTATTTTAAAGGTATTAAATTAATTGAAAGTGTTGAAGCGATTAGAATTCTTGATAGAGACTTGCATAATGTTTTTAGAAAAAAAACTTTTAAACGAGTTTTGAATTGTTTTCGGGTGCATGGAAAATTTATTGAAAGTACATGCATCATGATGTATGGTTGACGTGTGTTTGGATGGACTGGATTGTGATTGAGAGTTGGATGAGTGGTTGTGATAGCCTTATTATTGTCTAACTTTTGCGGTGGTCATGCTAGCTACACACTACTATGACACATGATCATTGTCTATTGATTGCACCTCTAAATTGAGATTTCAATGTCCTTTAATGAGGGTGTTTTAGTATCTAATTAATGTGTTTGTTTGTGTTTTAGCATAATTTTACTCTTACGAATGTTTCCCATTGGTTTGGTATGAAATGGGAGCAATATTTTTAAGGGAAACTTGAGAAATAAAATATGTAACCTTTGAGACTCACTAGTGTAAGGGTATATAGGACTTATTAGGGTTAGGAGACACTATATAACCTTACTCTAAGGGTTATTTTGGACACCTTTCGATACTTGCTTTGTTTTCTTCGTAGTTAGCCCTAAAATAATAAAATAATTTTCTCTCAAGCTTACGTAGATTTTTTTGGTTTTTTTTTCTCATCGATTCTTGTGTAAGCACTGATTTTAATCAATAAAATTATTTTTATCACAAAATCATGAGTGGCTAATCTCTTTATCTAGTCTCTAATCTCTAAATTGTAGTTGCAAAGTTGGCTTGTTCAAGGTATGATTTGGAGTTCTAAATCTTTTGATGTTTTATGTGATTGGCTGTTAGTTTTGACTTGGGTAATTATAAACGAGCTTGTTATGTTATGATCAAGAGATTTGGAGTGTGAAACTAGATTGACAACTAAGACAAGTCGTTGAGAACATTAATTCATAAAATTCGATTTGTTGTATTCTAAGCTTTCATCGATAATCTTGCGATTCGATGTCTTAGCGAGTTTGTATGAAAGTTTTCAAAGCCCAATTCTTAATTTCGTTGATTGCATGCATAGTGATTATATGAGTCTTGATTGGAAGTAGTTTGGTACCTATGGAATGAATATGATAATGTTCTACTGCATTGATTTTTGAGTGTGGAACTAGGATGTTGGCTATGCTAGGTCTTTTGATTGAAAATTAAGTGCGCTACTCTTAAGCTTTCATAGTAAATCAATGAACTCGATGTCTTGCCATATTTCAATTGAAGTTGTCAAAAATCACTTTTCCAGTTAAACTTGTGTGATTGCGTGCTTTTTGCCTTGAACATGAAAATTGCGTGTCTACCAGGATGGATTAGGGGGCTAGGTAGTTTTCTAAAATCATTAGTTTTGATATAATTTCTCATACTACTGAGTCATTCGGCCATTTTAAATTTCTGCACAAAATTCTTTGTTCTTTGTGATAAGCTCTCTTACTAATTTTTGCATTAAATAAATTCAACTCATATTTTTTCCTTGTGGTTCAACCCCAGACTTCCGAATTTATCACTTGACGATCGCCCTACACTTGGGGTAGTTTCTTTTTTACCTTTTGGTTCAGGTTAAGTTTTTAGCGTTGTTGTCGGGGAAAACATCATTGAAGTTGGAGGGTGGCTTGTAGATGCTAGCTTGTAGACGCTATTCGCCATCAAATAAGGAAGGTGCTCGTCACGCGATTAGGGTCACTTCGTTTCATATTTTATTGCTTTCATAGTTTAGAGTAGTGTTGTTGAAAGATTGAGAAAATACAAAAAAAAAAAAAGAGTGAAAAACTTGGGACATGGCTAATTTAGATTCCTTTGGGCGATGGATGTCACCTTGTTTGTTTGATTGATAGTGGAAATGTTATTTGAGAGAGACTCGCTCACTTTTCAATTTCCACGTGCAAACTTTTCATTCTTGGTGATACCATTGCTTTGGATTCTTATTATACCTCACTGATTGGTTGATATCTTGCTTTGATTGACTTCTTGTGAGATCTCCTTGATTGCTATATTCGTGGTGTTCATGCATACTTGCAAATTGTGAAAATATGTATTTGCCGAGAGGGAATGCTAGTAGACATGGTTCTAGTAGGCAACAAACCAAATAATAAACAATACCCCAATAACCCATAGGCCGTAGGAACTATAAATTACGTGTTGTACGACATACAGAGACAGTTATAGGATATGTGACATTACATTGCTAAATGTAAATCTTATATCCTCTGCAAATCCCCTTGGTAAGTTATACCAATTGTTATCCAGCTACGACTTCCCTATGCCCAAGTCCATTGGATGCTTAATAATAGTGAAGTTATCATGCAACTCCAAAGACTTCACATCCACATGCGTATTAAACAACCACTGATAAGCTCATATATTCTCTCATTTTAGTACTCTCTAAACTTGATTTTTGTTAGAGGATTGACTTTAAAAAGGATTTATTACTTTGTTTTCCTCATTTTCAGTTTTCTCGAGCACTTGGATGGTTTTTGATGGAAAAGGGTCTATTTTGAGTATTTTGAAGAACCGTCAATTGGAGAATAAAGCTAAGACCTTGAAGAATGTTGGAGAATATTTTGGGAATTTTCCGTGAAGCCAATTGATCCAGAATTTGAAGACAAGTTGACCTAAAATATGATCTCGGAAGAGCTGCGCTATCTGTGAAGAAGTAGGTCTAGAAGATTCCAAATAATTTTTATAGAGACGTGTGAGATAGCCTTGGAAAGCTAAGACATCAAGCTTCAATTTACATATTTTTGGAGATTTTTCTAAATGGCGTAACATGGGAAAAACGTCCGAGACATCCAGCAGTCCAGTTTCCTAATCAAAGAAGAAGTCAACCTCTTTCCTTTTTGTTGGGTTTATTGTTTTGGAAACCAGGGGTTGCCGTGAGGTTTCCTTGGAGTTTTAATATTTGTTTTAGAGGATGTTTAGGATTTGAAAGAGGTTATAAAAGGAGGACTTCATAGGACGTTCAGAGGATCAGACACTCAGATATTCAGCCGACTTTTCTAGGGTGTTCTCCAACCTTTCTTGTGGTTTTCATTCATGACTATGTGTAACTAAACACTTTTGTTAGGGCATGATGAAATCTTAATATGATTCTCTAGTTTGTTTATTATTCTTACCTTTGATTTCTCTTTTGATGTTGGATTTCTAATCACCATGCTATATACTTGTTTGATTGCTTGGATGATTGGCCACCAACTAAGTTTTCAATTAAGTAATTTGATGCAAGCTCACATAGATACCATACGGGGTTTGGGACCAGCTTCTTGTGATTAGGAATTGGAAACACCTAGGGTAGATACCATACTCCTAGGGTTTACATGGCATGTTAATGAATTCTTGCACTTAAGGACATCTTGCATGTTCATATTTGAGTTAGATACCATAACCAAATTGCATGTTAAGATAAACGAATTAGCCTAGATACCATAGGTAATTTACGCCTTAGTGGATTCGCCAACAACATCAATTGAGTGGATTAATGGTGAGGTAATCAACAACTAGAGAGGATTATTAAGATGGATTCATTGTCATAGTGCTTTCATAAATTTGCTTTCACAATCAAAATCAACAATTTTGTGTTTTCTAAACTTCGTTACTTTGATTTCATCGCTTGCTATCTACAATCAACCATCTCTCAAGAATTGTTTCTTTTGCTAAGTTTAGTATAGTAGTTAATCGTATTGTTTGTCCAATCTTTGTGGTTCGACCTCGTTCTTGCATAACCTATTCTACTACGGTCTTGTGCGCTTGCGAGTATTTTAATTTGGGATTTTTGTTTGTTTATTTTAAGTGATCAAAAAATTGCTATCAACCAACTATGCTTATGCTTCATCAATCTCTCAAGCAAAGCACTAAAACTCTAAAAAACCTTACTACCAAGCCTAAAAGAAAAATACCTACAAAAACAATTTAATTATAATATTTACCAAAAGAAAAATAATTTAATTGTTTAGATGGAATATCAAAGGAGTTGACAGAACGCTAATCATGAGATTGCAAATAGAAGCCTATTTCACTCAAAGATAACAACAACAGAAACTACACATAGTTGGAGAGCATTAGAAATACTAACCAAACAAATGAACAACTAATCAAATTGCTAACTATCCTCAATGGAACTTTGAATTTCAATTGGAATGAAAATAATCCCGACTACCCCATATCAAATTAAACACGAGATTGCAAACAAAAGCCTAGTTCACTCAAAGATAACAACAGCACAACCTTTTGGATAATGCAATCGACAAAAGAAAATATAAGTGAAAATACCATCATGATGAAATGATAAATAAAATGGCAACTATCCAAAAAAAACTTAGAACCCCAAAATTCAAAGACAGCAATGACAAAACCCACAAACAACATAACTAACAAAGGGGTCTTCTTTAATGAGATAAAGGGATCTACCTTTTACAGTGGTACGATGTGTTGAGTCATACTCCACTGATGCAATTTGTATACTCACTTCAACTTGCCGAGGTAGTGCAACCAACTAATATGAAAAATAAAGTAAAATGTTAGGCTTTAATTCTATTGACTTCCTCAATTATTAAAAGCATATGATGTATATAATGTTACAAGTAATATCAAGTTATGAAACTAAAATTAGAAAGGAAGAATACGTAAAGATTGTATTAGCTTATATCATCAATCCAGTGTCACGTTATTGCTATTCCATATTAAAGAATGACCACCAACTATATCATGAAAGAAGTTATGCTTGTAGTCTGTCTCTTGGATGAAATAATGCTTGAATTTGCAAGTATTCAAAATTGATGCAATCCCATGAAGAGCCAAAAAAAGAAAGAACATAAACACACAGAAATCAAATACAAAAAATAAAGCAAAATTGATACTCCAACACCTCATACACATAGGTATACAAAAAAATATTGATAAAAATTGAGCCTTCAAATTAAGTGACAATCAACCATAATTAAGAAGAACTTAAACTGCACAACAAAAGATAACCAGGAAAAAGGACATACATCAAAAAAATAGAAACATAACATATGGCTGACCTCACCGCAACAACCAAATCAGAACACCTCACACATGACAAATAAAAAGTAGGTGAAAGAATAAGAGAGACTCAAACCCAACATGAGAAAGAAATACCCAATTTATAAACGTGAGTTTCAACTTTCAAGTGATAATTATGAGCATTGAGAAGTAAAACCTACCTGATTAACATCTTTGTCAAGGACTTTCATAATGGTTTTGAGATTTATCTCCATCAAATCTCCATCGTCAAACTCATCCCCTTTTTTGTTACAACGTTTTCTATCATCATCATCACCGACCTGAAAACCCTAATATCTTATCCAAACCAATTAGATCTAGAGACTTTTGTAAGCTTTACATGAACCTGGCATAAAGAAATCTGATTTACAAAAACTTGAATATTAGGAAATTAAAAAGAGAGAAGAAACCTCAAAAACAAACCAAATCAACGGCGTAATTCCATGGTTTGCGAGAGAATCGACAGAGAACCAATAAACTCTTTAGTTGGAATCGGTTCCGCATGCACCCATGTATGTAATGGGTGACCTGAAACAACCACGAAAATGCACCAGATGAGACGGATTTGTGATATGGTAATTCCAGTGAAGCAACATTGTCTCGGATTCGCGACCTGGTAGTTCATGTTGATGTTCTTAGTATATTTAAAAGAAATTTTTATGTGTTATATGTACAAAGATTAAAGGGTAGTAGAATGGTAAAGGTTTTGGACTACCCTAAGGACCACTCAAGTTCAAGTCCTACTACTTACAATATATAATATATAGGTCAAAGATGGGCCTTGGGCCTTTGATATAATCTCCTAACTTGTGTTAATTTTTTCCTTTATTAGTTTTTCTAATTTGATTTTGTCAATAACTGAAACACGTTTTCCTTGATTCTCTCCTTAATGATGAACGTAATCACGTTTCCCTGATTTATTGGTAAAAAATATTCCAACGTTATTTTTTTTAATATATAACAATGGTGAAAGCTCTAGTTTATATATATTGTTTTTTGATAAAGAAAGACAAAAAGAAACACTATAAAATTCGAACAGTGTTCTGAGTGTGCAAAGATCACTGATACAGAGAGAGTATTCTGGGCTTGCTTTATCCTGGGGACGACGTAGCCGATTTACTACTTTGCACACAAGAGGCAGAGCCACGAATCGTCTTAAAGAGAGTGACCTAGTTCGTGACTCAAGCCATCGATTTCAATTTGCTGTTCAATCTCCTTATTTTGCAGATTCTTAGGCAATTTCTTTAACAATTTTAAGACGATTTGTTCTGCCATGGAGATTGAGAAAAAGTTTGCTGCTAGTGCTGATAATAACAACAACAAACCTTTCAAGTTTGAGGGTATGCATCTCAAAAGATGGAAAAACAAGATGTTGTTTTATATTACTATGAAAAATGCTGCTTATTCTATTACTACAACTAAGCCTACACAAGTTGATCCACCCATTGCTGAGAACACAAAAGAAATTGCGAATTGGGAATCTGATGATTTTATGTGCAAGAACTATATTTTGAATGCTCTAAGTGATGATCTGTATGATTATTATTCTTCTTTTAAGACTGTTAAAGATGTTTGGGATGCTTTGCAAAAGAAATATGATACTGAGGAGGCTGGGTCTAAGAAATATATTGTTAGTCGATACATGAAATACCAAATGGTTGAGGAAAAATCGGTTGTCTTACAATCTCATGAAATCCAGAAAATCACTCATGAAATTTTGTCTAAAGGTATGTAGATTGATGAGCAGTATCAGGTTACTGTGATGATTGACAAATTGCCACCAAGTTGGAATGATTTCAAGAAGGAGCTGTGCCATAAAACAAAGGAATTCTCAATGGGAAGTCTGATCACCAAACTCAGAGTTGAGGAGGAGGCTCAGAAACAAGATTCAAAGGAGGATTTTTTTTTTGTCTCAAATGACAATAATAAAACTCCAGCTCACTTGAAGCCATATAGGAAGAACATAAAGCCAAACCACAACCAGAACCAAAATTGAAGGTTTAACCAGAATAAGAACAAGAAGAACCATAACCAGAATAGGTAGTCTAGGTATTATTCCTAATGTATGCTTGAATGATTTTGATAAATGTGAGTCATGTAGTCAAGCTAAAATCACCAAAACTCCACATAAATCAGTAGAACGAAAATCTACACCCCTTGATTTAATACATTCTAATATATGTGAATTTGATGGTGTATTAACCAGAAATGGAAAATGATATTTCATTACATTCATTGATGATCATTCAAATTATATATATGTCTATTTGATGAGGTATAAAAGTGAAGCTCTTGATATATTTAGAGTCTTTATAACAGAAATAGAAATTCACTTTGGAAAAATGATTAAGAAATTCCATAGTGATAGAGGCACAAAATATTGTTCTATTGAATTTAATAAGTTGTACGAAACTCTTGGCATAATTCATGAGGTTACTGCACCTTATTCACCAGAAATGAATGAAAAAGCTGAACGGAAAAATAGAACTTTGTGTGAACTTGTTGTAGCTACTTCGCTAAATTCTGGTGGTGCTTCTTATTGGTGGGGAGAAATTATCTTAATTGTCTGTTACGTTTTGAATAGAGTTCCTAATTCTAAAACTCATGTTTCACCTATAGAATTGTGGTTAAACAGAAAATCAAATGTCTCTTATTTTCATATATGGGGTTGTTTGGCATATGTGAGGATACCAAATCCTAAAAGGTCTAAGTTAGCTAGTAGAGCATATGAGTGTGTTTTTATTGGATATGCAATAAATAGCAAGGCATATAGGTTCTTTGATATTAAAAATAATGTGATTATTGAATCACTTGATGCTGACTTTTTCGAGGACAAATTTCCTTTTAAATCTACAAATAGTGGGGGTTCTAGTGGAAATAATATTACAGATGAATCTGTTTTGTCAAAATAAAAAGAACCAGATACAAATATACCTGAATTAAGAAGTGTGTGGCCTAGAGTAGCAAAAGACTTGGGAACTGATTTTTATGCTTTCACTTTAGAAGGTGACCCTGTTACTTTAGAAGAAGCATATAAATCCTTTAATTCTGAACTATGGCAAGAAGCTGTGAATGATGAAATGGATTCTCTACAGTCGAACAAAACATGGAAATTAGTAGACTTACCTACTAGTTGTAAGACAATAGGATGTAATTGGGTACTAAAAAGGAAACTGAAGGCTGATGGTTCTGTAGAAAAATATAAAGCAAGACTATTTGCAAAAGGCTTTAGGCAGAAAGAAAATATTGATTTCTTTGACACTTATTCTCTTGTCACTAGAATTACATCTATTCGTGTTTTACTTGCTATTGCTGTTGTTCATGATTTAATTGTACATCAAATGGATGTAAAGACAGCGTTTTTAAATGGGGATTTGGTAGAAGAAATTTACATGGATCAACCCGAAGGCTTTGTCATTCCAGGGCAAGAACATAAAGTATATAAATTGGAAAAATCTTTATATGGTCTTAAGCAAGCACTAAAACAGTGGCATGATAAATTTGACTCTTTGGTTATTAGTCATGGTTTTGAATAAACGAAAGTGATAAGTGTGTATACTATAAGTTCATTGATAATGTATGCACTATGATATGTTTATATGTGGATGATTTATTGATATTTGGATCACATATTGATGTTGTTCATGAGGTAAAAAATTTGCTTTGCAAAAATTTTGATATGAAAGATCTTGGAGAGGCTGACCTTATTCTTGGGATTAAAATAACAAGAACAAGTAATGGAATTTCTTTAGATCAGTCTCACTATATTGAAAAAAATGTTGCGTAGATATAATTATTTTGATTGCAAACCTGTTTGTTCCTCTTATGATCCTAGTGTTAAATTGTTTAAGAATACTGGTGAAAGCATTAGGCAAACAGAGTATGCTAGTATCATTGGTAGTCTTCGCTATGCCACTGATTGCACTCGACCAGATATTGCATATACTGTTGGGGTTCTACGAAGGTTTACTAACTCTCCTAGTGAGGAGCATTGGTTTGATGTTGAAAGGCTCATGCATTATCTGAAAAGAACCATGAACCTAGGATTACATTTCCAGAGGTTTCCCATTGTCCTTGAGGGATTTAGCGATGCAGATTGGAACACCCTTTTGGATGATTCCAAAGTGACCAGTGGTTACATTTTTTGTGTTGCTGGTGGGGCTGTTTCTTGGAAATCAAAGAAACAAACTATTCTAGCTCAGTCTACTATGGAGTCAGAACTCATTGCATTGGCTACTGCTAGTGAGGAAGCTAGTTGGCTAAGAAATTTTTTGTCAGATACTCACTTATGGGAAAGACCTACGCCGACAGTTCTAATCCACTGTGATAGTACCGCGGCTATCTCTAGAGTTCATAATCATTATTATAACGGCAAGAGTCGACATATACGTCAAAAGCATAGCACTGTTAGAGAGTATCTCTCTACAGGTGCTGTAAGAGTGGATTATGTTCAGTCTTCAAAGAATCTTGCTGATCCTTTGACGAAAGGATTAGCACGTGAGAAAGTGTGGGACACTTCGAAAGGAATGAGGCTAAAGCCAATCGGTAAATGAGTCACTAGTAATGGTAACTCGACCTGTTGATGGAGATCCGACAAAAAGGTTCCATGGGAAGAACAAGTTATTAGTGATACACATGGAATAATGCAAGCAGAGAATGAGTCTTATACTCCAAGCCCATTCCTATTGCATGATATTCTATAGCGATGGAAAAGGTTGAGTTTATTAAAACTCTTAATGAGATCTATAGCAAAGTGAGATGTTATGCTCTAGAAACATCCTTGATAGTCTCACCTATGTGTATGTGAATGTAGGGCCGCATTCTATAAAACTTTGGTAAATTTTTTAGAGCATATAATAGAACTGGGATATAAGCACATGGCCAGAAAGTGCTGGCTTCTGAATTGCGTGTTAAAAGGATTGTGTGTGATATTCCTTCTATGTATATCCTAGGATGACAGTTCAAGAATAATTCACTATCTATCCTTATACATTGAAAGAACTATCACTATGTAAAGGTTCAAGTTTGCTAAACACCTTCGCTTATGCACATTTCTTAGCTGTTTTTTCCCAAAAATCATGAGCTTTCTTTCTTTTTAAATGTAAGTGGGGGATTGTTGATGTTCTTAGTATATTTAAAAGAAATTTTTATGTGTTATATGTGCAAAGATTGAAAGGTAGTAGAATCGTAAAGGTTTTGGACTACCCTAAGCACCACCCAAATTCAAGTCCTACTACTTACAATATATAATATACCTTGGGCCTTAGATATAATCTCCTAACTTGTGTTAATTTTTTTCTTAATTATTTTTTCTAATTTGATTTTATCCATAACTGAAACACTTTTTTCTTGATTCTCTCTTAATGATGAACGTAATCACATGGTGTTTCCCTTGATTCTCTCCTTAATGATGAACGTAATCATGTTTCCTTGATTTATTTATAAAAATATTCCAACTTTACTTTTTTAATATATAACAATGGTGAAAGCTCTCCTTTCTATATATATATATATATATATATATATATTATTTTTTGAGAAAGAAAGACAAAAAGAAACACTGCATATTTTGAACAGTGTTTTGAGTGTACAAAGATCATTGATACCGAAAGAGTATTCTGGGTTTATTTTATCCTGGGGACGACGTAACCGATTTACTGCTTGCACACAAGAGACAGAGCCACGAATCGTCTTAAAGAGAGCGACCTAATTCGTGACTTAAGCCATTTATTTCAATTTGCTGTTCAATCTCCTTATTTTGCAGATTCAGAGATAATATCTTTAACAGTTCATGACTCTCGCAAAATAGAAAGATAATTGTTGGATCATTCTTTAGGGAGGAGAGAAGAAAGAGAGAGGGTAAGACCTCAATCCCCCGTGGATGAAGCCATGAATCTAAGAAAAGCACAGCCTTCGTGAAGTAAAAGCAGGTACATGTAATGAGTTTTGTTGTGCTATGTATTTTTGTTTTTTTGTTTTTTTTCTATTGATGACAATGACCAAGCGCGACAATGGGTTCATGCATCCCAAACAATTAGAACCATAATTTTTAAATCCGGATCGGCTCATCGGTTTGACCGTAAAACCCATGAACCGACAGACTCCGTGGTTTTTTACATGGACAAGACCGTTTGTATGTTCAACCGTGATTAACCCGTAAAATCGTGTAACCCGTGACCCGACGATTTTCATGAAAAACTGCTTGACGATAAAAATACTTCAAATTGCCCCAAGTCTTCTCTTCTTCTCTCGATTCTTGATCTCTCCAGCCTCCACTTCTCAGTTCTCACGACGGCAACCAGTGACCACCATGGCACCACCAACTCTAAGGTTGAAAGGCAACGACGAGTCTCGATCTCTCTCTTCAGGCCAGGTTCGGCATCTCAGCTCACATCCTTTGATTTAGGTGTGTAGTATAGTTTGGGTTATTGAATTTGAGCTTTCTACTGTCTTGAGACTTGAATTCATGCTTGATAATGCTCAACATCTGTCTTGAATTCACAACGGGAGTCTAGGCTATGGAGTATGCGACTTTGTAGTTTGCAATCTACCATGATGGAGGAGAATGAGAGAAGAACAACTTACCATTTTGGATCTTGTGAAGTGTGTGGCAAACTGGAAGGGTGTAAGAAGAGAGGAGATCATGATTCACGAGAGAGAAGCGGCAGAGAGTTCAAAGAGATGAAAAAAGGAGAGGAATTTAGGGTTTTGTATTTTAGTGCATTTGAGGATGAATTAAATCCATTGTTGCACTAGTGGGCATGTGGCCCATGTGTATGGGTGCTAAAATGAGATTTGAATTGGGCCAACAAAGGAACCTTGTTGAGGTTTGAGCCCATTTCTTGGATCATGTCAAGCTTTTAATTCAAAGCACAAGTTTGTAAAAAATTCAAGTAACATATGATAGATTAATTTATGACGGATATCAAAAACGATTGAACCGTTCAACCTTGACGGTTAACCTTGACGGTTGAGGTTTAAAAACTATGGATAGAACCAGAAACTGAAAAGTTTGTGCAGTCTCCAAGTCCACTCCCTCTTGAATTCAGATCACAGCAATCATCAAAACCATGTCACTCTTTCTCAACCTCGCGCCTACTATTCTTTCACCCACACAAACCCACCTCAAACTCGCCTCTTTCAAGCGAAAATTCCCTTCCATTTCTTTATCCCCAGATTTCAGAAATCGAACTAAAATCAGGTCTGTTCATGGAAACCCAGATCAACCACATGTCACACCAGCAAAACCCAGATGGGAGAACATTGTGTCCGATGCAGCAAGCTTGTATCCTGTTTATGTGACAGTTGGAGGTATTGTTGCTTGCTTGAAACCATCTGCTTTTGCTTGGTTTGTCAACAGAGGGCCTTCCTCGTATAGCTTGTCTCTTGGGTTTATCATGCTGGCTATGGGTCTCACTTTGGAGCTCAAGGATTTGATAAATTTGTTCACGCAAAGGCCTCTTTCTGTGAGTTTTTATGCTTTTGCTTTGATTTGATGTCAACTCTTTGTTTCGATTGCTAATCTTGAAATCAATTTCTGCTGACATTGTTGGATATCTGGCAATTCTGCAATTGGAGAAATGGGTGTGCTTGGGTTCGATCTAATGGTTAATTATGACAGTGATTATATTATTTGGTTTACCAAACTGGTTTTCAATTCTATTGGTTACATAAACACATTCCGGCTTTAAGATTTGAAGAATATATATTTGCAATGAAAATACATCATTGAGCAAACTTTATTGGGTGACATGAATTTATCTCCCTCTAGTTTTTTGAATTGCAACTTTTGTCTGTTTTCTTTGTCTGTTGTATCTTAAATGCAGTGATTTGAATTCTATGGGAGATGAAACTAATCTACCTTCATGTTCAGTTATTGAATTTCTAATTATCAAATCAAAGACTTGAGTCTGATTCGGTATTATCTTAACCCCTAAAATAAGAGTTTCCATGGTCATGAGATTTCCTTTCCACTTCTGGTTCAGATACTGTTTGGCTGTGTTGCTCAATATACAATCATGCCGGCTTTTGGAGTGATAATAAGCAAATCCCTGGGACTTCCTCCTTCTCTTTCGGTTGGTTTGATACTACTCGCTTGCTGTCCAGGAGGAACTGCTTCCAATGTGGTAAGAGCTTTTAGTCACTGGCACATTCTGTTCTTCCTTTCTCTCAGTTCACATTCTAAGATTTTGAAATGCATATTACGTGAATGTGCTGCAAACTCTCTTAGGTTTATAATTTCC
The DNA here is from genome assembly GCF_013401445.1 of Tripterygium wilfordii. Classification (NCBI taxonomy): domain Eukaryota; kingdom Viridiplantae; phylum Streptophyta; class Magnoliopsida; order Celastrales; family Celastraceae; genus Tripterygium; species Tripterygium wilfordii. The sequence continues at coordinate 9,555,563 of NC_052248.1, forward strand.
TTTGTGTCTGTTATTTGTTGTTTGCCATATTTGGGCAATTGAAGGCTATCTTATTGAAAAGAAGTTTGAGTAAGAGTAACTCCTATACTTAATGGACAGTGAATAGGGGCGGATCAGGATTAGAAATGTGGGGGGCAAATAAGTAGTGGGGTCCAGGAGCAGTGCTCCTGAAAATATTTTTTGGGATTAGTTATAAAAACCATATCCATAAATTGTTCAACGATACAATTGTAATCTACAAGTTATCATGTTTTGGTAATATTGCATAATAACTTCATTAGGAATTTGATCAAACATTATTTCTCAATATATGTAACGAAATAAAAGGATGTCATGAGAACTAGTAAACCTTTGGTTTTTGATTCGGCTTCTTTACTAAAAGGCCCAATTCATCCGCTGGACTAGTGTGGCCCAATCAACTGCATATATGGGTCAGCCTGTTTGCTGCACTTCTAGATTCTAACTTGGGCCAGATAAGTCTATTGGGCTAAGAGGGACATGTATTTAATGAAGCACTCCATCTAGTTTATATATATATAATTTACAACTAGGAAAAAAATTTTAAGGGGGGCAGCTCTTCCCCACTTGGTTGTATATAGGACCGCCACTGCAGAGAATCCTAATATCTAATATGTAATTTTATTTGGTGTATATATGGAATTTTTGTTACCATGGAATTTTTTGTTTCTGTGTCAAGAAATGGTCTCCTCATGAGTCATGATACTCCTGCATGTTCATAGATGAAGAATTGTTGAATCCTAACTAGACTAGGTGTCTTTTCAAGCTCGAAAAAGTTCTGTACGTGCTACTAAATACCACATGAGCCAGGTGACTGTTGCTCTTCATTTTGTATTCATCAGTTGAAGCTAACATACAGAATTTTCCAAGCCAAATCATATGGTTGCAAGATCCATTCTTCTTGATATTGTCAAATAGTTTTACAGGTTACGTTAATTGCTCAAGGGGATGTTCCACTTTCTATTGTGATGACAGTATGCACGACACTCGGAGCAGTACTTCTCACTCCTCTTTTGACAAAGATTCTGGCAGCTACTTATGTTCCTGTTAATGCTGCTAAACTTTCCATCAGCACTCTACAAGTAAAATAAAATTCTATAGTATATATGAGTTCGTACATTTATATTTCAGGATTCATGGTCCTTGTCATTTCTTGCTAGGTGGTTGTTGCTCCAATTCTACTGGGTTCTTATATGCAGAGCACATTTCCAGCAGCTGTGAAACTTGTGACACCATTGGCACCGTTGTTTGCTGTTTTAGTTTCATCACTCCTTGCATGCAGGTTTTCATTGTTTTCTTTTCATTTGGTTTCATCACTCCAATTCTACTGGGCTCTTTTCTTTTCTTTTCATAGTGTGCTCTGTCTCGCTACATATATTAATTTACCCAATATACCCTTTCTTTCTCAGTGTATTCTCAGAAAATGTTGTTCGCCTAAAATCCTCAGTGGCTATTGCATCTGTGGCATCTGATCTATCTCCAATCCTTCGCATTCAATCAGTTTTGTCTGGAGAACTAGGCGCTGTCATTCTTTCGGTGCTGTTGCTTCATTTTGCTGGTTTCTTTGTGGGGTAAGAGTTTCTTTTCTTTAAGATTTAAGTTCTTCAACGAAATTTCTTTTTGTCTAGATTTTGCAATATAATGTGTTTTTCTGTCCATATAAAAAGAAGTATATGAAAGAAGTTCTCTTGAATTCTTTATCCGTTTTGTGTAAGCCTTTAGCATGAGATGAGGCTCAAGCGGCCAAACTTAAACGTATGTTTGTTATTGAAGAATAACTTCCCTCTTGCCGTGTAATGTGTTTAATTCATTTCAGTGCCTATTGTGTATTCAAAGGAAACTTTTTCCACAGGTATACAGTGGCAGCTATTTGCAGGTTTAGGGAACCAGAACGGCGAGCAATATCGATTGAGGTACCATCTTACAAATCTTAAGCTAGTAATGCTAAACAACTTGAAAATTATGGCTTTTTGAACTAAAGCGGAATCGTGGAAGGGTCCGTTTGGTAGAGCGGTTGGGTTGATTTTCAATGCTAGCGGAAAAGCTGTGAGAAAAAAGCTGAGCTTATAGCTGTAAAATATGATCTGAGGTGTTTGTTGAACTAATAGTTAACGCTAGCGGAAAAACTGTTGACTAAAAGTATTATCTTGAATTTAATAATAAATTTTCATAAATTTTTAATCATTTTGTTATTAAAGTAAATTTAATAAATATAATTTTTTATTAAAATTACTTTAAGTATATTAGAAATTTTTTTGTATCAAAACTGAAAATGTTAATTAGTAAAATAAATTGTAAATATTAATAAATTAATTTATTATCAGATTAATATTGTATCAATAAATTTGAAGTATAAATTATAAATTTGTTAGAAATATTTATATTTAATATTATTACTGAATTAATAATAATATAACATGTTAAATGAAATTTATTACATTTATATTGTATTATTTTAATAAATCATTATGTATTAAAAGTAAACACGTATAAGGTTCAAAGAATTAAAGTATAAATATTTTATTTATATAAATGTTAAATTAAAAGAAAAGACAATAGTGGGCCACACTTTAAAACTGTAATCATTCATGGGCCCCACTTAAAAAAAATTAAAAAAAAAATATGTTGCAACGTTTTCGCTGCAAAAGCTCCCCAAGTGAGTTTTTTTTTTTTTTTAGCGGATCCGCTATCCGTTGGTCAGCGGATCCATTATTTCCGCTGCACCAAACGAGGCTGGTGCAGCGGATCCGCTGTACCAAACAGGCGGTATAAGTTTTCCAAGTTCGGTGCTTCTGTAAAGTGGACATAGACAAGGTTCAGTAGCGCTATTGGACAAGGTTCAGTAGCTATTGTTATTTTGAATGGCAGGGCGTTGAAATGCCATTGACAGATCCTTGCTTGGTTGGTAACTCCTTGCAGGTTGGAATGCAAAATTCTTCTCTAGGGGTGGTTTTAGCGGCATCCCATTTCACTTCTCCGATGGTTGCGCTGCCTCCGGCAATGTCAGCAGTGATTATGAACATCATGGGTAGCAGTTTGGGTTTCATATGGAGACATGTAAAACCTTCTGATTCGGACGGCGGTCCTAAAGCTAATGCAAACTAAGGATATTAACACCTTTTCATGTCACCTTCCATCACTTTTTATTGTGTTGATTTTTTTTTACGTGGAAGCCACAGCGACTTCCATTCGGGTTAATGATTCTATTGATTAGGACTATTTGCATATCTAACTAAGCATATCTCATTCTAAATAAACCCCAGTAAAAAACATAACATTTATGAGTACACTATAATTTCAGTTATTCTCAAATTTAACATTCTGCATCCCATAATCTCAGCCATTGGATCTCATCAAAGGTTGAGATTAGAGAAAATTTTAAAAAAAGAAACAATTCATCTTCTTCATAACCCTAAATTCATCTCCTTCAATCGTTGTGGTATTTCTTTGGCTAAAGCAGGCATTGAAGAAAAGCTTCCCTCTCATCTAGTCTTGAAACATGAAAGTTTCGATCTTGTAGGTGTTTAATCTCAGAAAGAGCCGTTGAAACTGAAGTTTCTCTGTTCAATAGCTAAAACCCATGATGAAGTAAGAACAAAGTTGCAGTCTTGTTCATTCTCCCGTTGGATCTCATCTTCTTCATCTCAAGTAGGTGTTTTAGAGAGAGGAATGATAGGGCACAAGAAGGAGAACTCACTTGTTGGGTTTCTGTTCAGTGGTTGTTATTGTTTTGATTTGGTGGCAATTTCTACAAGTCCTTCAATGGTGGCATCTTCAGATCTTGGCCTCCTTTGTTGTTGTTGCCACCTCCTCCTTTGCCATTGTCCATTTGCATGTTCTTGAACTATTTAGGAAGGTTGTTCTGGTTGTTATTAGCCTCTTGGGAAAGAGGAGGAGAGAAAGAGAAGGAGAACTTGAGAGAGGATAAAGAGAGAAGGAACGTAGGAGAGAGAAGAATTTGGGAGAATTTGGTAGGGTTAATTGGGGTGTTGTTGATTGAGTTTTTAGGGTGTACTTAATTAACTCTGGGTTGCAAATAGTCCCCATCGATTCTATTAGCTGTAAATAAATTTGAGAGATCATGTATGCATGTTTGTTTGTTTTTTTTTTCTTTTGTGATTAATCAAAAATAAAGGAGAATAGGGTTTTACATCACTAATGTAGATAGATACCACTTCATCAATAACTACATTATCCCCAAATGATGTAAACAATACAAGTACTCTCTTCAGTAGTGGACAATGCGATACTCGTTTGTTTCTTTAAAAATCATGAAATGAGCATATTATCTAAGAATTCACATGTACCACTGGTGCTCTTTCTATCTAATCTACAACCACCCTAATCAGCATTGATAGATGCATGATGATCAAATATAGACTTTCTATTATCACCATACTCCTAATGATGGTATATTTTTCAGATATCTTTAAAAAATTATTTTTACTGCTATCAAATGCTTTTGTTTAGGGTTTGATTGAAATCTAGTACCCATGCAAATACTAAACATTTATTCAGTTTAGATGCAGTCAAATAGAACAATGATGCTATCATTGATTTATATAACTTTTGATCAACTTCATTTCCATCAAGATCGAATTCTATATAAGTTCCCACAACCATAAGTGTGGTACAACTTTTCAAGAGCAAACTCAGCCTTCTAAGCAAATGGGGTTGAGTTTATACAAGAAGTGAAAACAAAAATTACGTAGGTCCGGGGGCAGTGCCCCTGAAATTTTTTTTTGAGTTATTTATAATACATTAGCCCATTTATTTATAAGTTATGGCCTTATGAGCCTACTACAAGTAACAATTTACAAGAAGATTAAGCCCACTTTTAGCAGAATAACGTATATGAATACATAAAATATTAATAGTAGTGGGCTCAAAATCAAATTTTATGTATATCTATATGCAAAAAATAAAAATTAAGTGGTGTTAGATGACCCAACAACCTAAGTTGTGGGTCCGACCCTACAACCTTTAGATATATTCATGCCAAATCTTTTATGCAAATCACTATGTTTGTTTAATTTGTAAAGGAAAGAAAATAAGTTAATTAACCCATCATGCTCATCTCAAATTCAGAATGCATACACTTAGTAAATTCATCACATGGACTTAAGTGTAGACCCAAACACGATATCATTAATATATATTTGAACAATTAAAATATCATTACCCCTACTTTTTGTAAAAAAATGTATGATCAATAGCACTACATGAAAAACCATTTTCAAGCAAAAAACTAGACAACCGCTCATGCAAAGCTCTAGGAATTTGTTTTAAATCATACAATGTCTTGTCAAGATTATAAACATGATTAAGGTATTTAGCACTTTCAAAACCAAGGGTGTTTTACATAAACCTCTCACTTATCATACCATTCAAAAATGCATTTTTCACATCCATTTAGAAAAGTTTGAAATCTTCAAATAAGCAAAAGAAAAAAGTAGCCGAATGTCTTCTAAACGTGCAATCGGTGCAAAAATTTCATCATTATCTATTCATTTTTCTTGATACCCTTGTACAACTAACCTAACCTAATTTCTAATTACATTTCCATTTTCATTCATATTGTTCATATACATCCATTTGGTACCCATGTTTTGGAATAACTTTCCAAACCTTACTTTTTCAAATTGGTTTAATTCATCTTGAATAGCAATTATCCAATCATAATTACACAAAAATCTTTAACATTCTTAGAATCAACTAAGGAAAACATTAAAAAAAAAAAAAGAGTTGAAAGGGTTAGAAATTGAACGTAGGGGGTTGTAACTCCTTGACTTAGATCTCCTATGATGAGTGTTGTTAATGTTTTGCTAATTTGAAGTTGGATAAGCACCATCCGGCCAACCATCTTCCTCTTGGTCACACTCCACCAGGTTGTCCTCTTCACTTGGAGTGGTATTTTCTTTGGTTGTTTCAATCTGTTATGTGCCCTTCTTGTGTATATCCCCTCGGATTGGATTATCATCATCACTTGAGGTTGGTGGATTTAATCCCCCAAGACTTTTTTCATTCTCTATATGTATAATAGACTCAACCAAGGTCATGTCATCGAATTTAACATGCACATTTTCTTCAAACCATGTTGGTTTTGGTGTTAAACACCACACCAACATCGCTCCTCGCATAATTATATCCAGGTTATCTTTAGTGTTAAGAATAAAACACTTACAATCGAACACTCTAAAATAATCAATTTTGAGTTTCTTTCCCTACAAGAGTTTATAAGGTGTCTTATTCATGATTTTTTTTAATTGTTAACCTATTAGAGACGTAGCACGCATTATTGATGGTGTCGGCCCAAAAGTATTTAGGTAAACTATATTTAATCAATATTGTTCTATCCAATTCTTGTAGTGTCTTAGTCTTCCTTTCTACAATCCTAGTTTGTTCAGTTATTCTAGGTGCAGTAAAAATTTTGGTGAGATGCCAAGTGAATCACATAGCACATCAAAACTATAGTTTTCAAATTATCCACCATGATCACTTCTAATCTTAGCTACACGAGATTTGTAACGACCCGTCCCGGAGGGGGGTCTGCGGAATTACCAATTTGTCCAAACCATAAACTATCCATGTAAATCCTCCAAAATCATTTAATATAATCCCAAAAAATGAATAAAATGCATTTAGAAATCCATTAAGAGATAATTAATAAGTCTTTAAAATTTAACAAAGCGGAAGTCTTTAATAATCAAACCCTATGCTACCCATAAACCACAACTGTATCCATGGGGACACCGCTCACGCCTCGAGAAGCTGGCCACCATCTACGTACTCACCTGAAAGGGAAAGAAGAAAATAGAGATTGAGCTAAATAGCCCAGTAGGGGTATAGTACCCGATAAGGACTCGGATATCCATGATGCGAATACCGAGAGAGGGAATCACATACGATATGACAAAGAGTAGAACTAGTCTACAAATACAACAATCAGCTCAAGAGTAATACAAGAATAGGCAGGAACAAAAGGATTATGCTCATGTCACAATCACAACCCAATATGCATATATATATAAACATGCAAATTATAAATGCAAACACACATCTCCTCCCAATGCGCATAGCGCCACAAATCATCCACATCCAATCATCGGCACACGGCAGTCCGGATTTCCCCTCGGAGGCCGTGGCAATCAAATCCCCGTATAATCACATCGCAAGGCAATCCGGATTTCCCCTCGGAGGCCGTGACAATCAAATCCCCGTATAATCACATGGGAACAGATTAAGGGGAATAAATTCCAGACAGTGATCACGTCTCAAGGTGGTGTGTCGCGAGTCACAACCACCGCACAAACCAGAGCCAGACAACAACAACAAGGCTATCACATCCACCCATCTCCACAAATCCACAATCCGAACACACAGTCAACATATGTCATGATGCATGTATTACAATAAGTTTCTCATGCACTCAAAACCCATTTCCAAACTAGTTAAGAAAATATTTTACTTTCTTAGAAAAATAGGACACAAAGCTCTACGAAGAGTCCTAATCATATCAACCATTTTCCCATAGCCAAAATTACACATGCCTATCTACATGCTGAAAAGATTATAGTCAAGCACGGAGAAATGCGAACCAATGTATAGACAACAAAGAACGATTCAAGAGGCAGGGATTTAACAAGCAAGGAAAACACAGAAAATTGTAGAGCACAAAGTATCGGGTAATAGAGGTCAATAAATGAAGAACCCTACATGCCGTGACAGCGATCAAACTAACAATACAAGGAACGAGCTCTACACAAATCCAAATCAGATATAGCAGAATACACATAATTCCTAATGTATATCACATTAAGGAATTTAATGAACATGCATATAACAAGGGGAATAATATCCCATAATTTATACTGAATCGAAAAGTCAACACCAATGCGAAATCTAGCAACGCTTCTAGAGAGTCACCACCATCACCTATACAGATATACCAGCATTGTACTGGTTAATATAGATTTGTCACAATGTCAACAAATTTATGGTCCAATGACCAAAAGTCAACTGATGGGTCAACTTCAAACAAATTGATTTACTTGACCTTTTGGCACGTGGCCAAGGAAAGAAATTTCCTGCAATTTCCTCAAATAGCCGAGACCCACATGGGTCCTAATGGCCTAGTAACTAAATGGTACAATATTTAAAGAACCAATTTGATTTGTCAATTGAGCCCAACTCACCTTCACCATTTAAGGTCTAACAACTCTAAAGCCATGGGCCCACCACTCTTCTTCTTTAGAAACAATTCAACACAAATTGTAGGTACAGGCTCGGTATTACTGTATACCCGAGGCCATTCGTTCTGCGCTCAAACCTGCCTAACACCAATCTTGGAATCAAAACCTTGTTCTTATTTTCTTCAATGAATATAATAAATATTAAAGAGACTACCGGATCAGCTAACAAGTAACACTGGGTCGGGTCAACATGTCAAAACTGGTTCTTCCTACTCCGATCTCTATTCCGACCAGCTGCTAGTTGAGTTAGGTCAGCCTCACATCACAGAACACGCAGGTGGCATCCGAGAACGGTGGCGAGGTCTAAGGTGGCCAGATCGGCCCTGTTTTTGTTGTGTTCCACCGCGGCTTCAACTGTCTTATTCCGGCAAACAACCTCTGGCTGCTTGCGGCGGTTGGCGGCTTGGCCAGTCCCTAGTGATACGGCGTTTCGTTTGACATAGTTCATGGCCGGTGACATGACCGGACGGCATAGATAGGTGGTGGAGTGGGGCGGCGCCACAGAGATGAGAGAGGAGAAAAGTTTTCTTTTTTTTTCACGACTCCCGGGGCAAGTCTTGTATTTATATTAGGTTTGATTAAGGTTTTCTTTATTTAAATTTTTAACACCTAAACATTTCTCTCTCTTTTTTTTTTTTTCAGTTAAACCCCTCCTTGTTTTAAAGAAATTTCAAGTACCATCCCCCAAAAATTTAGGGTTTTACAAGATTCTTATTCATTTTGTAATTTCTTGATTAAAATTTTAAAAACATGCAATGTATCATTTTTGTGAGTGTAATCATCCACAATTACAAATTGATCTTTCTTGGTCCGAATAGATCTAAATGCAGTAACTGAACCAGTGTAGTAGCTATGGATTCTCATGTCATAAAAAAATAAAATAATATTGTTGATTATGTTTGTTGTTTCTCAGGAGGTGAACTATTTTTGTGGTTAGGAAAATGACAGTTCTTCCGTTGCTCTCTGATATGGGAAGGGAGACGAAATCAATAGATCTAAGAGTATTCACATTAGGATCTCTAAACTCATGTGTCCATAGCTGAAACAGAGACTAAAATTATATATTTGAACAAAAAATAATCTTAACAAGTCTTTAAAGTAGAGACAAGTCTTCCTTATAAAGAATCAAAAGTAAGTCTATACATAAAAGAATAAAATATTATATATATATATATATTTTATATAAATATGTATAATATATACATATACTAAGGTTTGGTTATTATTGATTAATTTATTCAAAGATAATTTTAATTTTTTATTTATAATTAATTTTATAAATATATTATATTAAACTGTATATAAACCACAACTATTAATTAATATATTGTAATAATTCTTTTTATTTATAGTTAATTATCATTAATTTTTATAAACAAGTAATAATAAAATAAGAGGAAAATAATATTCTAATACTGTAAAAATTAGGATAGATACTATGATATAATTGTTTTTGAGTAGAAATGCTGTAAATTATAACAATGTGAGATTTGAATAGATAAAATAGATAATCAACTCTAAAACCATTGTTATTATTTTTTTTATAGCAGTTTTGACCCAATCAATAAAGGACATTTCAAAAGCTAAATGTAACCAACACCCCTGTGATTTGTGTTTTTTCTAGGTACATCTCTTGTAATGTAGGAGTTTGAGAAACACCCAAATTATATTTAGTTTTATCTCTGGTAAGGTTCATAAGTCCATTCATCCATTCTCTTTCATAGATGATATGATTTTTTTCGTTGAAAGATACGTCTAAACATTATACATTAACTAAATTTTCACTTCTAATAATACCTCACTCTCCAACCACTTGCTTCGAACAATGCAAAAACGACAATGTTATCCAACATCATATTAATTAGTTTAACAAGAAATGGACGAGAGAACCTCACAAGAAACAAATTTATGGAACATTTATAAAAAATGTTAAACTACAAGGAATGCATCTAGAAATGACCGAAGTTCCTAAATCACAAGGGTGTCCGGATGATTAAATCCATTTCAAATTTGTAAAAGGGAAATTCGAGTTGGTCGATTGTACTTTATACCTCTTGTAAGTTTATTTTATACAAATGAAGAACTCACTTCTTACATTAGGGGGAAAAATATATAATTTATAGTTAAAAAATTGGGCATATTAACTCATGGCTTACCAAATTTTAATTTTATCCATTACCTTTGCAACTATTTAAAAGTACTTAAACGTATGCTGTAAGCATATTTCTTTACGATATTTCAAAAAAAAAAAATTAAAAGTAAAATGAAGTTTAAAAGATCCCCTTTTACTAAATAGTTTTCCCTCTTTTTCAATCAGTTTAAATTTATACATGTTGTCCATCGAACGAATTTTCTAATCCCTCATATCACAGCAGCGATGAATTGAGATTATTTAATCCTACCGTCAAGTATAAGTGTTACTGCAACACAATCCAGATCAGACTATTTAATGATCACTGTTACTCTCCTACAGTCCTACTCTCTTTTTGTCTTGGCAAATAGAAAGAACAAAAAAAAAAACACAAAGTCATCCGAAATTATGAGGAGGATCGAGAAACCATTGAAGATTTGGGAGACGAGGAGTGGGAATGCATCACTGTGCACCAGCTAACTAACTAACTAAAAACATGCCAAAGAAGAGAGTAAAATGGTTGCTCAAGCTAGCATTGATAATGTGAAATTCAAAGTAAATATAATCATCTTGCAAATGAGGACAAAAAAAAATGTGTATTATTTTGCTTCTCACAGGTATAAATGCAATCCGGGTCTAGTCGGGTGTTTAGAGGCATTGTATGTGTAAATGTTCCCTGGCAGTAAGATCAACAAAGAATAACCCCAGCTTTTCATCCAGAGAAAAAAAACAAAGGTTGTCTTCGCTCAAAATATAACATAACCTTGCACCCCTGTCAAATCCAAAGGTGTAACCCTGTAACCAACGGATTGCGCACATTGTGTTAACCATAGCCTTCATGTTAGTTATGAGATACTTGAATTCTTCCATTGCAACAAGTGACTAGTTGCCGAAGGGTTCATGAACCTAAGCCAAGCATATTCCGATAAGTCCAAATGGAATGAAGTATGAGCGTTACCAGGAAGGCTGCCATAATACGCTGTACCATGCCGTGTACATTTTGAAGTGCTTGGACACTTGTATACCTTGACACTTAAGACTTGTCAACATGTTTTTCTTCTTCTAATAACAAATGGACCATAGACCTTACAAACTCGTTGTCAACAATGATAGAATTCTGGGAAGCAAACAAAAAGTTACCCATCAGTCCAAGCGTGAGTTGTGTGAAGCAAAAACTAAATAAAAAGAAACATAAAAGGGTAGACCAAGGGCGTCTATCTTTTGGGAGGCCCAAAATTGGAACATTTGAATTGTTTTTAAACGGATGGAAATAAATTTCAAAATGAGGACCTCGGTGTTTGCCCAAGGATCTGACATTAAACAGAACATCAAGTACTCCTGAAAGCTCAACCTGATAGGAGGGATGGATTTTTAATATTGAACCATTTACTAAATTCAGATGACATAAAACAGAACAATTGCAACAATCGGTATGCAGAGATTTTAGTTTGTAATACAAGGCATCTCAAACTTGAAACTTCAAAAATTGACAGCTTGAAGAGGAAACCAATAAAAAAATAAGAGATGGGGAGATTGGATACAAATCTGAAAGCGTATTATACTCGAGGTGTAAGATCTTATGACTCTAGGTCAAATAAAGAATAGATGGAAAAACTCAGGATTTGTGCTAGGTAAAATAGCTCATGTATCATATGAAATATGTGGACCACTAGGATATTTTTAGAGAGTATTTAGTCAAAATTAATGGAAGAAGCTTAGTTAATGACCAAACCACAAGCACTGCAGGAAGAATTTGATGATTTATCAAATCAATAGTGTACCAGAAGCAAAAACAGATTCAGGTAATCAGGTCAACCAACCAGTCAGAAGGGAGGTTGAGTTAAATCAGTCCTTAAAATGGGGGGAAGGTGGGGAAGAAAAAAGGGACTACACAGAAGATGTGTTTTAACTTGTAAATTACCATGAGGCATATTACTGAGAAACCAAAGTGCAATTTCGTGCTAAACATGGATTTTAAATAAAATGTTTATGAAACATTACTAGTGTTCTTAAAAGGAGATGTAAAATGAATGGCCACTCATGATAAGCATTATTTTTTTCAAGAGTGTGACAAGTACCTCAGGCTTCTTGATCAGCTCTTTCAAAATAGAATGAAGAGTAGACCGTAGTTCCTTAAACAAGACAGCCGTTTGTGCTGATGCTGTCAACTTCAACCATCCATCTACAGTTACCAGCCCAGTCTGTAAAATAAAAATTTTTAAAAAAAGGAAAAAAAAATTGCACGAAATTCTGTAAATATCAAATGGGACCATTATAAAAAAATAACTCTAATTGTTGGAAATGTTTTATTGTTTATCAGACAAGCGAAACAGTTGAAGCAACCGAGAATAGATAATTAAATTTAACCCATGACCCATACAGAAATACATGCACACATGCATACATCCCTGGGAAAAACAAAGGGCTGTGGCAGTAACAATGGGTGGGTTTCAAAGTAGAGAGAGAAAACAGCCAAAGTTCTGAGTTGGCTTGTAAAAAATTAAAATAAAACTTAAACCGGTGATGCATGTTTACATACATTGGTCAGCATGTTGTGTGCATCTATGACCAGTAACAGTTATTTTGACTAATCAACGAAACCAAAACCAACAGGTCATTCAATGTAGCATCATATAATTTAATCAGCCTGATCTCTCCTCTAGTTAAAGCAAAATTGCTAGTCATAAAAGTTTCAGACTATTGTTGCACAGCCCAAATCCATTAGGCACATCCAAAATTATCATCCACATGAAAAAATGACCTAGAACTACAAGCTTTACCTCAAGGAACATAATAGATTGATGAAAATGGACAAGTATATTACCTGATGTTGAATGCTAATGGAACCACCAAACATCAAGATAGAGAAAGGAGAGATGATGGAAGTATCTCGCAGGAACACTTTGTTGGTTTCAACCTGAAAATTAGAAGTACATTCATTTTTCAATGTTATAAATATGCACAATAAGGGAGGGTGGGGGATGACAGGGAAGCGACAGAAAGAGGAGAGAGAGAAGGGTCAAACAAGGAAAGGAAGCAAAGGAAGGGAATAGGATTATGGGAATCAGAGGAATGCACAGGCAGGGAAGAGGAAACAGATAGGAAATAATAAGTAAATAAAGGGAAGGAAAGGGAAAAGAGTAAAGGAAATGAAAGGAGGCGGAGAAAAAATAGAGGGAAGGAAGAAAACAAAGGAAATAAAAGAAGGGGGTGGGGGGTAAAGAAAATTATAATGGGAGCAGGTAAGGAAAAGAGGGGAACATGAGAGGATAGAAAATGGAAAATAGAGAAAGAAGGCAGGTGAGGGTAAGGCAATGAGAAGAAAGAAAATAAATGGGAACAAAGTAAAACTCAAATAATGACACATTGCACTCACAGGCCAGCCATGATGCATAAGTTCATAAAAGGTGAAACTTAAACAAACCAACCCAAAAGCTGAAACTGTGCACACCTTTTCAAGGTAGACAAGGAATGGATGCTTAAGTGCTTTCAAGTTGCTGTTAACTGAAGAATGGTGAATATGAACCTCTCGTCTCCCATCGTACCAGACAGGATAACCCTTTGTGAAAGTACTAGTAGACCGCTTCAGGTTGTTCAAAGGTGCAGTAGTAATACCTTGTTCTGTGGCAGCCACATTGGGATATAAACCAGCACACAATATTGCCTGCAAGAAATCCTTAGAGAAGTTACGCCCTCAAGATTTCGATTGGAATTAGATCTTAGCATACTGAAGTCATGGTTTACCAATTACCACAAACTTACTTAGTGAGATATTAAAGATATGCACAAAAGACTGCCCCAGTCAAAAAGCAAAAAATAAACATTTTAAACTTGGAAATATTCTATACAGTTCTAGAAGATTACTAACATGTCAAGAGCACAAAGTTCATGAGACACTTGCAAGAATTTCAAAAGAAGTCAAGTCATTTCAGGCCTCGGTGTAATAAACAAATGCATAAATGAATGAGGTGAGAATTCTATAGAGAGAAAAAATGTACAACAAAGCATAGTCTTTGCACAAAGTATTGAAATTATAGTTTCTTGAAAAAGGAGTAGCATAAAATCTAAAAATCTGATCATGATATGGCATCAGCAGTAACCAGCAACTGTCAACTCATATATTACAGTGCACCATATCTTATGTAAAACAGGTGTGCAAGTATAACCAAATCAAGTGAGCCATAGAAGAGATTATATGGAAATCCTTGACTTTATGTGCAATTATCTTCCCTGATTTGTAGCATATTAGTTAGGGATTTGATTGTATTATTATCTCCTACTGTTAGGAGTGTAATCTTTTAGTTACCTTATTAGTTACTTGCTGTAATATATATTAGGAGACACACAGTGCAAATGAATACAAGCAATAAAACAAAAAATCATATTCCTGTTTACATGGTATCGGAGCTTCGGGTATCTTAGGCGGCTGGACGGCGATGTCTACTGATTCGTCCACCTCCTCGAAGACTACTGAAAACCAGACAGAAGACATGTCTACCATCAGTTCAAGTGGAGCTGATAATTCTTCTTTCCAGTTCACAGTAGAAAAATTGAACGGGAAGAACTACCTAGAATGGGCCCAATCTATCAAACTTATAATTGATGGAAAGGGAAAGCTAGGGTATCTTAACGGAGAAACCAAGAAGCCATCCTCAACCGACCCTTCTCTGAAAAAATGGCAGTCAAAGAACTCATCGGTGACAGCATGGCTAGTCAACTCGATGAAGCCTTCCATCGGGAAAACGTACCTATTTCTGCCAACAGCGAAGGAAATCTGGGACGCTGTTCAAGAGACATACTCAGACATGGAGAACTCCTCACAGATTTATGAGATCGAAACCAAACTTTGGCAACTCAAACAAGGAGAGAGAGACATGACAGAATACTACACACAAAGGAAATCACTGTGGCAGGAGCTTGATCTTAGCTATGATGAGGAATGGAAGTGTTCAGAAGATCTAGTGAAATACCAGAAGAGAGTGGATAATGATAGAGTATTTGAGTATCTTGCAAGGCTAAACTGTGATCTTGACGAGGTCCGAGGTTGCATACTGGGTCGAAAACCCCTGCCTTCCATCTGTGAAGTGTTTTTTGAAGTCAAACGTAAAGAGAACCGAAGGAAAGTGATGCTGACAGAAGTTGGGTTTAGTGAGCCTAATGGGTCTTTTGGATCCAATGAATCTTCAACCCTAAGAGTTAGGACTGGACCAGGCTAGCAGCATCATAAAGAGAGGAGAGAAAAATTATAGTGAGAACATTGCCATAAACCTAAACACACCAAAGAAACATGCTGGGATTTGCATGGCAAGCCGCCCGGCTGGAAACCCAGAGTTGCTGGAAAGACTAGTGGATATCAGGCCTCGCTTGATGATCCGACTGGAAAGAGGGAAGAGACAAGTAGTAATCAGCAATCTCCATTCAACCAGGAACAAATGGAGCATCTGTACAAACTTTTCTCTTAACTTTCAGCCTACAGGTCCATCTTCCAATCATGTGTCATCCGGTTCATTAGCCCACAAAGGTAATTTTTTGACCGCTTGTACTACTTCCAGACCAAAAATCCTATGGGTCATTGACTTCAGAGCATCTGGTCATATAACTAGTACTTATCATATTTTTTCCACTTACATACCTTGTGCTGGTAATCTCAAAGTTAAAATTGCAGATGGTTCACTTGCTTCTGTTGTAGGAAAAGGAAATATTCAACTATCTGATTCTATAACTCTTAAGTCTGTCCTTCATGTTCCAAAGTTGTCATGTAATTTGCTTTCTATTAACCACTTGACAAAAGATCAAAATTGCTCTGCTAATTTCCTTCCTTCTCACTGTGTCTTTCAGGATCTATCATCAGGGAAGATGATTGGCAGTGCTAAAGAATACGGAGGACTCTACTACTTTGATGAGGTGAGCGCGAGTAAACAACCTCAAACTACAATTTGTGATTCTGCATTTGTGTCTAAGGATACTAAACTAATGTTATGGCATTTTAGAATGGGTCATCCTAGTTTTCAATATATGAACAAGTTGTACCCTTCCATGTGCCTCAATAAAAAAGTTTTTGATTTCAAATGTGAGATTGTCAATTTGCCAAACACCAACGTGCTTCATTTCCCATGTTTAAATATCAACCTTCCAAACCATTTACTATGATCCATAGCGATGTTTGGGGACCATCTCGTATTCCTAATCGCACTCACTCAAAATGGTTTGTCATGTTCATTGATGATCACACTCAGGTCTGTTGGGTTTACCTTTTGAAAGCCAAAAACTGATGTTCGTGTTGTATTCAAAAATTTCTATTCCATGATCCAAACATAGTTTCTGTTAAATATTGTAAGGGTAATTTAGTCTTTGTCTGGGTATGTGTTGACTTATCAAGGGTTGGTGTAATAGAAGAAAAGAAAATAAGAAAATACGAATAGCTCTCTCTCTTCTCTGTGTTCATCTTCTTCTCCCTTTTTTATCAATTTCATCCTTTTGATTCATTAAGTTGGTATCGGAGCTGGTTAATTACCCAGCTACCAAGACAGTTTCAGCCTTCTCTACACATCCCTCACTCTAGCTACTGTTTCCTGTACTGGTGACCCATGCGAGACCCCTGAAATTGCCGACGAGTGTTCTGCAACGATGAATGGAGTCTGAAACACGCATGGGTGCACCAAATCTTCGTCTTATCACCTGGCAGATCTCGATTTTTCTTAATCTGGGTTTGCAGATTGTGATGAACTCCAGCTCTTGAACTTTTCTGGGTTTTGCTTGCTGATTGTGATGAACTCCAGCTCTTGAACTCTTCTGGGTTTGCAGATTGTGATGAACTCCAGCTCTTGAACTCTTCTGGGTTTTTTGGCTTGCTGTTTTTTTTCCTTAATCTGGGTTTTGCTTGCTGTTTTGTATCTTTGTAACCTGCGGTTAAAGATTCCTGCAGCATGTCTACTGCCGATTCTGATAGTAAATCTCTGGCGAAGGTGAGTGTCTCCCGGGATGATGATCTTCCTCGTTCTATTACTTCCAAGAAGCTCAATGGGTACAACTATATGTCATGGGCTCATGCTGTCAAGATTCACCTTCGAGGTAAAAAAAAATTGAAGTATATTACTGATGAACCTCCTGAAAAAGGAGATCTTAGTCTTGCTGATTGGGAAAGTGAAGATTCCCTCATTATGGGATGGTTGTGGCATAGTATGGAATCTCATATTATTTCCACTGTGGAATTTGCTAACACTTCAAAACAGATTTGGGATACTCTTGCTAGTGCTCATTCTCAACACTCAAATGTTTCTCGGGTGTATGAATTGTATGAACAAATTTTCTTTACTAAGCAAAATGGTATACCTCTCCCTGAACATTATAGTAAACTAAAGAGCTTGTGGGATCAGCTGTTGCAACATCGTCCTTTTACCCCTGATATTTCTGAACAAAAACGCTACTGGGAGGAATTTATGCTTGCTTCCCTTCTTGCAAGCTTAGATTCTGATTTCAAGGGGTTTAAAGATCAGATTTTGGCTAGTGAGAGTTTACCTACTGCTGCAAATGCATACTCTCGGTTGCTGCGTTCATCTTTGGGGCAAACTTCCTCTACCCAGCCTTCTACCCACTCTACTTCCGATGCTTCAATTTTACTCTCTACTCAAAACACCCGTGGTGGTGCCTTTCGTGGTCGTGGTAATCGTGGTCGTGGTAGTGGTAAAGGTCGCTGGGGTGGTCGTTCTCAGGGCCGTGGTGACAAACAATGTACACATTGTGGAGGGACAAATCACACCGAGCCATATTGTTGGGTTAAATATGGCAAACCAGATCATGTGAATCATGTAATAGCACCATCTTCCTCTGTTCCTTCACTTGGACCTGATGTGTCTACACCTCAAATGTCCAGCACTCCTGATATTGCTGCTCAACTTGGTCAACTCAGTCAAATTATTCAGACATTGCGTGCTTCCAGCCCAACCACCTCCACTGTCACGCTTGCCAAAACAGGTAACATTGCATGTTCTGTTCAAACCCCATCTTGGATTATTGATTCTGGTGCAAGCACACATATGTCTGGTAATTCCTCACTCTTTACTCACCTAAATTCTATCGATCATCATGTCATTCTGGCGGATGGTTCTTCACGACCTGTTTCTGGTAAAGGAATTTTGAATCCATATTCCTTAGGTTCTCTTCCACATAGTCTTTATCTTAAAAACTTTCCTTTTAATCTTTTGTCAGTTAGTCAATTAACTCGTGCTCTGAATTGCTCCATTAATTTTACTCCAAATTCGTGTGTCTTTCAGGATCTTCAGAGCAAGAAGACGATTGGTTTGGGGCATGAGCGTGATGGTTTGTACTATTTGAATCCTCCACATTCTACTCCTGCTCATTCCTTTCCAGCATTGGCTGCATCTCTCACTCCTCTCCAGTGGCATTTTCGTTTGGGACATCCATCACTGTCAAAGTTGAAGCTTGTGGTTCCTTCTCTTAGTTCCATTTCAACTCTTGATTGTGAAGCTTGTCAACTAGGAAAACACCATCGTAGTTCATTTCCTAGTCGTAATGCTCCTCGTGAGTCTGAATCTTTTGCTTTAGTTCATACTGATATCTGGGGACCTGCTCGTGTTTCTAGTATTTCTGGTCATTTATATTTTGTGGTTTTTGTTGATGATCATTCTCGTATGACTTGGTTATTTTTAATGAAACATCGATCTGAATTACCATCTGTTCTTTTTCGTTTTTATAATGAAGTGTTTACTCAGTTTGAGAAGCGTATCAAAGTCATTCGTTCTGATAATACACTTGAGTATATCCAAACTTCTGTCTCTAAATTTTGTATTGACAAAGGTATACTTCATCAAACTACCTGTGCTCACACTTCCCAACAAAATGGGGTTGCCGAACGCAAGCATCGACATTTGTTAGATGTAGCACGTACTAAAATGTTTCAGATGCATGTTCCAAAACATTTTTGGGGCGATGCGGTTCTCACTGCTTGCTATCTTGTTAATCGTATGCCTGCTGTATTATTAGGGAATAAAACTCCTTTCTCTATTTTATATCCTTCTCGACCTCCTTTTTCTGTCTCACCTCGAGTTTTTGGTTGTGTTGCCTTTGTTCATATTTTAGATGCAGGATTGAACAAATTCTCTCCTCGAGCACGGAAATGTATTTTCCTTGGCTACCCTCGTACTCAAAAGGGATATCGGTGTTATTGTCCTTCCTCTCGTCGTTACTTTGTCTGTGCTGATGTTACATTCTTCGAAACAGTTCCTTTTTATTCTGATGCAGGTTCTACCCTAGTTTTGGATGCCTTACATGCTCCTCCTGAGTCCACTTCTTCTGCCCCTGTTCTTCCTCTCTCGGATGGTCCACTTAGTGAGGGGGAATCTTCTGATTCTCCTTCTCCTCTAAGTGCAGGGGAGTCCATATCTGCTTCTTCTCCTTCCAAAGAATCTTCGTCTGAGCCTCCATTACAAGTGTATTCTCGGACTCCAAATAGGAAAATCATTTCGTATGGCCCAACCGAGTCATCTCTTGCTCCTGAAGTCCTACCCAATGCTACTCAAGTTCCCATTTCTACAGATGACTTGCCTATTGCTCTCCGTCGCGGTAAGCGTGCTTGTACTAGACATCCTATTTCTAACTTTGTCTCATATCATCGTGTATCTCCTTGTTTCCACTCCTTTGTTCGTGCCTTGTCTACTATTTCTATTCCAGGAACCTATAAGGAAGTTGTCTCTTCTCCGGGATGGAAGAAAGCAATGGATGAAGAAATGAGTGCCCTTTATAAAAACCAGACCTGGGAGTTGACCACTCTTCCTTCGGGGAAGCACACGGTAGGATGTCGATGGGTGTATACTGTGAAATATTTACCGGATGGTTCTGTTGAACGCCTCAAGGCTAGATTGGTTGCAAAGGGGTATACTCAAACATATGGAATTGATTATATGGAAACATTTTCGCCAGTAGCCCGTTTGAATTCAGTCCGTATCCTTTTTGCGGTTGCTGTTACTCGATCTTGGCCTTTATATCAACTTGACATTAAAAATGCTTTTCTTCATGGTGATCTCCAAGAAGAAGTGTACATGGACCAACCTCCAGGTTATGTTGTTCCTGG
The DNA here is from genome assembly GCF_013401445.1 of Tripterygium wilfordii. Lineage (NCBI taxonomy): Eukaryota > Viridiplantae > Streptophyta > Magnoliopsida > Celastrales > Celastraceae > Tripterygium > Tripterygium wilfordii. The sequence goes on from NC_052248.1 coordinate 9,576,054, forward strand.
GAGTGGAAGTCTTGTTTGTCGCCTGCGAAAATCCTTGTATGGTTTGAAACAATCTCCTCGTGCCTGGTTTGATCGATTTAGCAAGGCTCTAGTGGATTATGGCTATAAGAGGTCGGTGTTTGATCATTCTGTTTTTGTTCGGCATAAACCATCTGGTAGTGTTATTCTTATTGTTTATGTTGATGATATTATTATATCTGGTGGTGATATGAAAGGCATTAGTGAGTTAAAAAGCTATCTGAGTAGCCAGTTTTGTACTAAAGACCTGGGAAACATTCGTTACTTTCTTGGCATAGAGGTGGCTCGATCCTCTAGTGGTCTTTTCTTGTCGCAGCGGAAGTATGTTATGGATCTTCTTACTGAGACAGGATTATTGGGTTCTCGTCCAGCAGACACACCTATAGATGCTACAACCAGGCTTGATCCCGATACTGGTGCTGTTTTCCGAGATGTAGGTCGATATCGTCGCCTGGTTGGTAAGTTAATGTATCTTACAGTTACTCGTCCTGATATTGCCTATGCAGTCAGTGTTGTTAGCAGATTTATGCAGGCCCCTCGGTCCCCACATTTTGCAGCAGTTTGGCGTATCATCCGCTACTTGAAAGGCACTGTCGGGCGTGGTTTATTTTATCGTATATCCTCTCTTTATGTGTCTGGGTATAGTGATGCAGATTGGGCTGGCTCTCGTTCTGATCGTCGTTCTACTTCTGGATATTGTACTTTTATTGGTGATAATCTGGTTACTTGGCGTTCTAAGAAGCAACAAGTTGTTGCTCGTTCTAGTGCAGAGGCAGAGTATCGTGCCATGGCCCACACCGCTTCTGAAATGTTATGGGTGTTTTTCATCCTCTCTGACTTTGGTGTTAAGGTGTCTCGCCCAATGCCCATGTATTGTGATAATCAAGCAGCCATTTATATTGCTAATAATCCCGTTTTTCATGAACGTACCAAACATATTGAAGTGGATTGTCACTTCATCCGAGATCTGTTGTTGAGAGGAGATATATGTACACCTTATGTCTCCTCCACTTCTCAGTTAGGAGATTTCTTCACAAAACCTTTGTTTCCTTCTATGTTTCATAAGTTCTGTACCAAGCTGAGCATGTTCAATATGTATGCTCCAGCTTGAGGGGGGATGTTAAATATTGTAAGGGTAATTTAGTCTTTGTCTGGGTACGTGTTGACTTATCAAGGGTTGGTGTAATAGAAGAAAAGAAAATAAGAAAATACGAATAGCTCTCTCTCTTCTCTGTGTTCATCTTCTTCTCCCTTTTTTATCAATTTCATCCTTTTGATTCATTAAGTGTTTCAAACCAAGATTCAAGTCTTGAGAATTGATAATGGAAAGGAGTATTTAAACTCTATTTTGGGAGATTACCTTCAACAAAATGGCATTATTTATCAGAGTTCTTGTGTCGACACTCCCCAACAAAATGGGATTGCCGAACGCAAAAATAGACATTTACTCAAAGTAGCCCGTGCTTTAATGTTTACTACCAGAGTGCCAAAAATGTTTTGAGGTGATGCCATTCTAACAACAACCTTCCTCATCAACAGGATGCCCAGTCGAGTACTCTCTTTTCAAACTCCACTTCATACTCTACAAATCCTGCTACCTACCTCCCACATACAATGTGATCTCCCTCTTAAAGTGTTCCGCTGTACAGCCTTTGTTCATGTCCATTCACATGATCGAAGCAAGTTAGATCCTGGAGCCATAAAATGTATCTTCATCGACTATTCTCCTACTCAAAAAGGATACAAATGTTATGACCCTTCTTCGAAAAAGGTCTTTGTTAGTCATGATGTCACTTTCTTTGAAAATACACCTTTCTTCCAAAAAACTTCACTTCAGGGGGAGACCAGAAATGAAGATTGTTTTTTGGACCTTGATTGTTGTTTAGACCTGGATGTTCCTACTAATACTTCTCACACTTTTGATTCCATTGCTCCTACTATTCCCTCTCAGTCTACTATGCCATATACAAAAGGGAATTTCATCTTAAAGGGAAATGTGGAAGAACCAAATAATAGGGAGATGCTTGTTTACTCAAGGAAACTGATAGAACTGGGCCGGTGAAGACATATATGAAAAAGGGGGCACGTGGCAAAACATGATTGGAGCACTTGTTCATTCCTAATTGGGTTTTACTTTTTCTGAATTGTGTTGCTGGTTGTTTTAGGTGTTGGCAAGCAGCAGAGGAAAGCATTCTGGACTTTTGTGGATATCTCTAGAGAGAGATTGGGAGGTTCCTAGTTCCCTCGAAGAAATTAGGGTTTATCCTTCTTGCTTGTTATTTCTCTTGTTGCTACCGTCTTGGGTTGTTTTGTATTAGACTATTGTAACAGACAGTTTATTGAAGAAATACTATCAGTAGTCTTTACATTTTCTGAATCTATTCTATTGTTTTTGGTGAGATTGTGCTTGTATCTATTATTGGTATCGGAGCAGTCGACCTTGGCTACGGTTAAATCTCATATGGAGGGACGGACTGAGGATTTGGAGAAGGATGTGGGTGAGTTGAGGAGCACCATCGGTGAGCTCAAAACAGACATGGAAACTATGAAGCTTTATATGGCAGAGATGAGGGACTTACTGCGAGTCCATGCTATGGGGGACAAAGGCAAGGAGAGGCTTGAGGGTGAATCGTCTAAGGTTCCAGAGGAGGTGATTGTCTTGATCGATAGTGAGGCGTCTCATAATTTTATTTCCTGTGATGTGGTTCAATTGCTACATATTCCGGTGGATGCCAGTAGACAATTTAATGTGCAGGTTGGTAATGGAGTTTCTGTTAAGGGTGCGGGGTTTGTCACCGGGTGACTTTGACAATCCAGGGAGTGCGGCTTCAGAAATTATTTCATGTATTAGACCTCGGGAGCGCGGATTTAGTGTTGGGTGTGGTTTGGTTACAAAAATTAGGGCAAATGCAATAAGAAACAATTTACTGGGCCAACATTTTTGTTGGCCCGGTCCCACCTCTATTACACAAAAAGTCAAGTCAAACACGTATTTTAATACAGCCACATCAGCAAAACACAAATTTCTATACACTTTTTCTTCCCACACACTTTCTCTTTCCACCCAACCCAACAACATTCCATTCCTCCATATTATCCACAACAAAACTACACCAAAACATTAAATATCAATACATCCACATCAGCAAAACACTTATCCCAATACAGCCACATAAGCAAAACACATTTTACAATACAGCCACATCAGCAAAAGACAACATCTTTGTTGGCCCAATACCACTTCACCATTGCATTTGCCCTTAGGGGATATTTCTTCCAATTTCCAGACTTTGACAATGAGGTTTAATTTGGCTGGGCAAAAGATCACTTGGCAGGGTGACCCAAAGTTGTCAAAGACTTTAGTCTCTCTAAAGTCTATGCTTAAATTACTGAAGAAAGAAGACGTGGATTTCCTTATTGAGTTTGGGGCTTGCCATCTTAATGTACAGCAAGATACAAGAGACACAGCAGAGGCACGACAACAGCCGTTACCTTGTGAGCTGCAGGGCCTTTTAAGTGAGTTCGTTGTGGTATTTTCACCTATTACATGTCTGCCTATCCCAAGAGCCCAGGATCATGCTATTCAACTCAAAGAGGGAGCTTCCCCTCCCAACATACGGCCCTATTGCTATCCATATTATCAGAAGATGGAGATTGAGAATATTGTTAAGGAAATGTTGGCTTCTGGAATCATCAAGCCGAGCATTAGTCCTTACCCCAACCCTGTATTACTAGTAAAGAAAAAAGATGGTGGTTGGCGAATGTGCATTGATTATCTGGAGTTGAACAAACTAACTGTTCCCGATAAGTTTCCCATCCCAGTCATTGATGAACTTTTAGACGAACTTAAGGGTGCAGCCATATTTTCTAAACTGGATATGAAATCGGGTTATCATCAAATCCGTGTCAAGGAGGAAGATACTGAATTGGTTATGCCATTTGGGTTGACGAACGCCCCGTCTACTTTTCAATCTTTAATGAACGAAAATTTCAAGCTATTTTTGCGGAAGTTTATCCTTGTTTTCTTTGATGATATTATGGTGTTCAACAAGGATTCGGAGTCTCATATTTAGCACCTACGGGCAACTTTGGAAATTCTTCAAAAAAATGCTCTGGTAGTGAACAAAAAAAAAGTGTTTTTGCCCATAGTCGTGTGGAGTGTTTGGGGCATCTCATCTCTGCCCATGGAGTAGAAGCCGACCCCTCAAAAATTCACAGCATGACCACTTCGCCCTTGCCTACCACCCTAAAGTTATTGAGAGGATTTTTAGGACTGACTGGTTACTACCGTCGATTTGTGCGTAACTATGGGCTTTTGGCAGCACCTTTGACAACCCTCTTGAAGGAAAATTCCTTCAGTTGGAATGAAAAGGCACAAACAACATTTGATGCTCTCAAGAAAGCTATGGTAAGTGTCCCTGTTTTAGCACTGCCTGATTTTACTAAACCCTTCATTGTTGAGACCGATGCTTCAGGTACCGGAGTAGGGGCAGTTCTTGTGCAAGATGGGCATCCTATAGCCTATTTTAGCCAAGCTTTATCTCCTCGGGCACAAGCAAAATCAGTTTATGAACGGGAGTTGATGGCCATTGTACTAGCCACGTTGAAATTGAGGCACTATTTGTTGGGGCGGAGGTTCACTATGCGGACAGATCAAAGCGGCCTCAAGTTTTTAATAGACCAACGCTTGGTACACGAGGGACAACAAAAATGGAACACGAAGCTTATTGGTTTTGATTTTGTGATACAATATCTTTCTGGTGCTGGTAATAGAGTGGCGGATGTATTGTCCCGACGCGAAGAATCTCCTGCACTAACTTCTAATCCAAAGCAGGATGATGATTCTCATGGGCACTGAATTCTACTGCTAGAAATATCAATGCAGTCATGAACTCTGTGTCCATGGCTGCTCTCTCCGTTACGTCATATCCTGCCTTATTGACCTGCAAGACGAAGTGCTTCAAGACCACTCTTTAAAGGAAATTGTTCAACTACTCACTATTGATCCTAATGGCAAATACCCTTACACTTGGAAAGGTGGATGCTTATTATATCATGGTAGGTTGGTGCTTCCTAAACAGTCTCCTCGAATACCAGCTTTGCTGCAAGAGTTCCACTTGACACCTCAAGGAGTGCACTTCGGCTATTTCCATACATTGAAGCGGATCTCTCCTATTCTTTATTGGCCAGGAATGTATTATGATGTTAAGCAATTTGTGGCGCAATGCGAAGTTTGCCAGTGACATAAATACTCTACCCTTCGGCCTCAAGGTTTGTTGCAACCTCTTCCTGTTCCGAAGGCCTCGTGGGAGGATATATCAATGGATTTTGTTGGGGGCTTACCACGACTCCAAGGCATGGACACTGTATTGGTGGTTGTTTGATCTTTTTACCAAATTTGCACACTTTCCCCTTCTTGGTCACCCTTATTCAACAAAGGAGGTGGCCACTTTATTCCTGAAGGAGGTGGTAAGGTTGCATGGGTTCCCTCATACTATTGTCTCTGATAGAGACCGTGTCTTTATAAGCTATTTTTGGACTGAATTATTCAAAATCTCAGGAACCACTCTGAAAATGAGCATAGCCTATCATCCAAAGACCGATGGGCAAACCGAAGTTGTAAATCGATATATGGAGGAGTACTTGAGGTGCTTTGCCAGTGAGCACCCGCGGCAGTGGACCAAATGGATTCCGTGGGCGGAGTATTGGTACAATGCTACGTTCCACAGTTCAGCTAGTATGACGCCCTTCCAGGCATTATATGAGCGCCCTCCCCTTGTTCTTCTCAAATTCACTCATGAACCTTCTCCGGTGGAGGAAGTGAATTCCTTATTGCAGAATCGCGATGATATGTTGGCTCAGTTACACACAAACCTCACTAAGGCACAAAACATGATGAAACAATATGCAGATGGGAAAAGGAGGGAGGTTTCTTTCCAGCCAGGAGAGCGAGTATTTTTGAAACTACAACCCTATAAGTTTCGTTCATTGGCAAAGCACCCTTATCACAAACTCAGACCCAGATATTATGGACCTTTCACAATTCTAGAGAAAATTGGGGAAGTTGCTTACCATCTTGATCTCCCTACACATGCAGCTATACACCCCGTTTTCCATGTCTCCCAATTACGAGTAGTGTTGTCCCCAGAGATAGTTAGCCAGCCTTTACCTTCTTCTCTTACTGCTGACCTTGAATTGGCACTGAGTCCCGAAGCTGTTGTGCAGACTCGCAGATTGCTTAATGGACAATATGAAGTTCTTATCAAGTGGCAGGGTCTTGATGATTGTGATAATACCTAGGAGTTGTATGATGATATCCAGCCTCATTTTCCATCCTTCAACCTTGAGGACAAGGTTGCTGATTTAGGGGGGTGTATTGATAGAACTGGGCCGGTGAAGACATATATGAAAAAGGGGACACGTGGCAAAACATGATTGGAGCACTTGTTGATTACTGATTGGGTTTTACTTTATGAATTGTGTTGCTAGTTGTTGTTTTAGGTGTTGGCAGGCAGCAGAGGAAAGCATTCTGGACTTTTGTGGATTTCTCTGGAGAGAGATTGGGAGGTTCCTAGTTCCCTCGAAGAAACTAGGGTTTATCCTTCTTGCTTGTTATTTCTCTTGTTGCTACCATCTTGGATTGTTTTGTATTAGACTATCGTAACAGATAGTTTATTGAAGAAATACTATTAGTAGTCTTTACATTTTCTGAATCTATTCTGTTGTTTTTGGTGAGATTGTGCTTGTATCTATCAAAAACCAAAGTCAAAGGACAAGGAGAACCCCACATCTCAAGCACTAAAAGAATTTGAACCGATGATAGCAACAGTGTGTCATCCCATATCTAATTTTGTGTCATACAAAAATCTTTCTACTATCTTTAGTGCTTCACCTCTAATCTCAATAGTATAGAAATTCCAAAGAATGTACAGGATGCTCTAGCTGTTCCCGAATGGAGGAATGCAGTTATGGAAGAGATAAGTGCACTGGAAAGAAACAATACTTGGGACATAATGAAACTACCTAAGGGGAAGAAACTGGTAGGGTGTAAGTGGGTATTCACGATGAAGTACAAAGCAAATGGAACTATAGAACGGTACAAGGCACATCTAGTGTGTTGGTTTTGAGAAAATTCACACACAAGTCTCTCTTGTCTATATCTTTTTCAGCATAGTACACACACATATATATATAAACAATACAACACATGCACTTTTTCTAATCTAAGAACCTTCTAGACTAAGCTAGAGATAAAGACACACACAACACTTCTTTCACACGTGACACAAAAATACGTGGACACACATTTGACACATGCTGACACAAAAATACATGGACACACATTTGACACATGCACACACATGACGCACACGTAAATTCCAACATAGTGGCCAAAGGTTTCACGCAGATATATGGAATTGACTACACAGAGACCTTTGCCCCAATAGCAAAGATGAATACAGTTTGAGTTCTTCTACCTCTGGCAGCAAATTTAGATTGACCTCTTCAACAACTTGACATTAAGAATGACTTCTTAAATGGAAAACTTGAAGAAGAGGTATACATGGAGATCCAATCAGGTTTTGGTAAAGGCTATGATAGCAATAGTGTGTGCAAACTAAAAAAGGCTTTGTATGGTCTTAAACAGTCCCCTAGAGCATGGTTCGACAGATTTGCAAAGGTGTTGACAAATCTGGGATATCGTCAAGGGCATTCAGATCATACAATGTTTTTTAAGGAAGCTGCAAATAAAAAGAAGACTATTCTGATTGTATATGTTGATGATATAATCTTAATTGGGCATAATGAGGTTGAAATGGAAAGACTGAAGAAAAGTTTAGCCAAAGAATTTGAAGTAAAAGATCTTGGTCAAAAGAAATACTTCTTGGGTATGGAGGTTGCGAGATCAAAGAGAGGGATTAGTGTTTCTCAGAGAAAGTATATCCTGGATTTACTGGAGGAAACAGGTATGCTTAGATGTAAGCCAAGTGACACTCCAATTGAAGATGGAAAAAGGGTAGAACCTGATGGAGAACCAGTTGATAGAGACAGATTTCAGAGGCTAGTAGGGAAATTGATTTATTTATCTCACACCAGACCAGACATTGCCTTCGCAGTGAGTGTTGCGAGTCAACACATGCATTCACCTAAGGAAGTCCACATGGAAGCAGTGTATAAGATACTCAGGTATCTTAAAAGTTCACCAGGAAAAGGATTGTTCTTCAAGAGGAGTGAATGTAGAGATGTAGAAGTATTCACAGATGCAGATTGGGCAGGTGCAATTGAAGACAGAAAATCTACTACTGGTTACTGCACTTTTGTGTGGGGAAATTTGGTGACTTGGAGAAGTAAGAAACAGAACGTAGTAGCTAGAAGTAGTGCGGAAGCAGAGTTCAAAGCTGTTGCACAAGGAATATGTGAAGTCTTATGGTTGAAGAAGCCTTTGCAAGAGTTGCGAATCAGAGTGAAGTTCCCTATTAAACTCTATTGGGATAGCGATTAATATTTCCCTTAATCCAGTGCAACATGATAGGACCAAGCATGTGGAAGTAGACAGACATTTTATCAAAGAAAAAGTTGAGAAGGGTATCATTTGCATGACTTATGTGCCTACTGGAGATCAAACTGCTGATATTTTCACCAAAGGGGGGGCTTCCTAAACAAAGTTTCGATGATTTCATTGGCAAGTTGGATATGATTAATATTTATGATCCAACTTAAGGGGGAGTATGGAAATCCTTGACTTTATGTGTAATTATCTTCCCTGATTTGTAGCATATTAGTTAGGGATTTGATTGTATTATTATCTCCTAATATTAGGAGTGTAATCTTTTAGTTACCTTATTAGTTACTTGCTGTAATATATATTAGGAGGCACACAGTGTAAATGAATACAAGCAATAAAACAGAGAAACATATTCCTGTTTACATATTACATAAACTAAATACCATTGCAAGGATTATTTGTCTTACCTTCACAACTGAGGAATGATGTGAATACCTATTGAATGGCTGCGATATATCAGACAAAATGCTGTCAAGATCCTCCTTCTTTTTGCCCCCAATCTGAGCAAAAGAGAAATCACGTCGCAGAACTAAGAACAAATGAAGTTGAATAAAAGGAAGTACAAATCTAGTCATGTAGGATGAAAGAAGAGTCTAAAATAGAAACATCATAGACGACCGTAAAAACAGAACTGATGATGTAATCTAAACTTGAACTCAACAATTGAAGTTACTCCAGGCAAAACAGAATGAGAAACAACTTCATATTAAATGAGGACATGTCAGAATTCTCGAAATGACCTAAACCACCACAGAAAAGGGGAAAAAAGCTTTTTGATTAATGTTCGCACATAAAAAAAATAAAGGAAAGTGGTGTGAGTTGCCTTTTAACAAAATGACATCCCCTCACCTATAAGGCAATGATTCGGAGAATGAAGGGCTATTTCAATCTCTTTTCATCATGTGTAACAACAATAAATAAAATGCACCAATGAAAAAAGAGCTGAACCCGTGTACTGTGGAGTTACATATAACATGGGACTGACAAGGAATTAGTGGAGCCCAGAGTTCAAAGCAATTGTTTCTATGAACTAAAATAGCTTGGGCGGAGTGATCAGCAGACATAAGGAGTGGCAATCAAAAACAATATATAGAACATCAGCACAGGCAGTCGTACCATTCAAATGAACTGCTACTATCCTTTTCCTCCCAAATGCAGCATAGTGCTCTAGGAGCTACTCAAAAGATCATAGAACTGTTAAGGCAAACCTCATCCGTTTGTACTTTGGGAAGATTATTTTATAGAAAAACACCAGATACTTGATTGATGACTTTGTCCACAAAAAATGCATACCTGTTAAACCTAACTATCCTTCAACCTTTACCTGTAACCCTCTCAATCCTTCTATTTCTACATTCTCTATCATTGAGGGCTGTTGTCAATGTCTCTCTCTCGAGTTACTGTTCACAGCACTCCAGTGGAGCAGGAACCCTCATAATTTCTTGTTTTCTTTCATTTTCAAGTACTCTTCTAACATTATTTTCTTATGTTTCCCAACAAACATCATGGCATTTTCTAGCCCCTTCACATCACACAACATTCGACAAAAAAGTTCATCTTTCCCTTCCTGCCAGATCCCTTTTTAAGTCCCGTAACCTAAATTTACAGCAATCCCAAATTTCCTCCAACTCTAATCACCTAAACACTTGTATGATAGAAGTTCTAATCCATCTCACATAAAAGTATATACTGTAGTTAGTCCTATTGAATAAGAAGACAGTCCTCCTGCGGATGTTGGAATACTTCCAAACCACATAAATTTTCATTTTTTTTTGGTATAATCTTTGGGTTTCATTATTATCTAGATCAATAATAGTGCTAACAGAGTGAGAGTTACTATCAGAAACCACCGTATTCAAATAATTTTATCAATCAAACAAAGCTGAACGCAAAATCATGCGAAATCCGGGGATGGAAAATATTAGCTCATTATTATCCATCGATATGTGTATTAATTTTCATAAGAGCATTGGCTTGTTAGCTTTGTATTCCTTTCACCGTGGATAGCGCCCACTTGGTGTATCCCTTCAATAAAATTTCTTTTGCATTCGAAAAAAAAGAAGCAATCCTAGTAGGCGATTACATTATCATACTTAAATTATGACTTGCCATAAACATAAAATTCTTCCACTATATAAGGAAAAAATTCAATAGTTATAGAGGCATTCATAAGACAAATAAACAGAGAAAAACCAAGGGCATTGCAGACCAATAATGCAGATGACTTTCTTACTATAGACAATAAAAGAGGTACATTCTTACTAATATTGTATATTTTTTCTCGCTCAACTAATACATTTAGTTTGCCAAAAAACATTATCAAATCTTGTTTCAATATGTAAATTCAATCTGAAGAGCTGATGCAAAAACAACGAAATAAATCTTTTGGTTTTGATACAAACATATTAGAACTCTAGTGCAGACAATCAAAATGAAACAAACCATACCTGATAACTTTTAGGGAGATTGATGAGCCCAATGTCTGCTAGCAATGTTCCAAACTGTTTTCGCATGTCTCTGGTATTTTAGCACATATATCAGAATCCAGAAATCTAAGACAAACTTGAAAACTAGAAAATGACAGAACACTCCATTGACACAATGACAAGTGATGCAAGTTAACATTAATTGAAAGCTGTACTATTTTAACATTAATATTGTTGCTTGAGATAGCTTCCCAATTGCACAATTTAAACCACCACAAAAGAAGACATTCTCAAGTCTGGATGTAAAAAAACTTTGGAACAAAAATATTCAACTAAGATCATAGCTGCGATGAAGAAAAGAGACAAAGCGAGAGAGAAAAAGAAAAGCTCAAAAGGGCCCTTTGTCAGTAAGAACACCAACAATAATAGGAAAAGAACAGACACGAAATACCACCTGTAGGTGATTGCCTGAAGGGAAAAGACAGTTGTTGTTTTTCTTCTTCCCCTTATTTTGATTTATGATTTTTGTTTAGTATGGTTTGTTTGCCTTTTTTTCCTATTTATTCATTGATGAAGTCATAAATAAAATTTATATAGTGAGATTTCATGTACTACTCATAAGCAACCTTGATTTGGTCCCATGACACTGCATACACATGTAGTTGACGGATACAAATTTCAGAAATAAAATCTGAGTAAAATTGATAAAATTGTTATGGTATCTAAAGTCTGAACTTGAAGTACCGAGAATACACTTTTCATAAATATGGAGGACATATTTACTCTTAATCATTTACTGCCGCAAGATAAAAGCTATGTCCTTGACCTGTGGAATGAGGGGAAAAATTATAAAAGAAACAAAAGAAGAAGAGCAACGATTTTCAGTTAGCTGGAGTCTAGGAGGTTCTTGAGAGTGGTCATATTAATCCTCAACAGTGCGAGCCACTAATTACCAGGTAATAAATGTTTTAATTGCCTAGCTTACCACAAGAAAAATCGCATAAAAAGCATAAAAAGCTCTGACATTACAAAGAATGATCCTACATTAGAAAACCATAGTTTAAAGAAATCCAACCTTATCATATACATCACTGAACTACTTAAAAAATATGATTTGCAAAACTGTTGTGCAGCTTTAACTCCACCCTGCAAAGATTGAAGTTCACTTGTCAGTGACCAATCCATTTCGAAGAAGTATCTATCAAATGCAATGGTGAAACCTTTCCATTAACAGACATTTTATAGGATGGGGTGAAAAAAGAAAGAAACCTATCCTAGTTAAATGGTCAAACAACTCCCGTGCACAATGTTCTCATAGTGGTCGGGGACAGCCAGAATGTACACATCCTTATCCCCACATAATAAGTGCAGAGGCTGTTTGTAGGAATTGAACCCATGACCACTAGGTTGCACCCTTGCAACTCTACAACTGGGCCCCATGTTCGCCTATAAAGGTTACAGGCTAAACAACTCACATGGACAAGACTCCCGCAGTGGGTTGGGTTGGGGATAGGCAAGATGCACGAAACCTCTTTAGTCCTTACCCCCATATAATATGTGAAGAAACCTATGCTAGAGTGAAGTTATCATTGATCTTAGTACTTAGTAGAACACATAACCTAGTAAAGAGTAGTGTTATCAGTCCTTTAAATGCATGTGGTTGTTAAGTGCAGAAGAAATCCCTACTCAGTGAATTTATAAGTGAATTATTTGCATAGTGGACGTATCTGCCAACTATAAGTAAGCAAACATTGACTGACCTCACGTAAAATCTTCTCCCATTTCTTGTAGGCAACCATCATTACAAGGTGGTCAGATTGCCTATAATGGTCATCGAATTCATTTGAACCACCTGGCTTATCAGTCAACAGAGACAACTTTGCTCTTTCTACATTTTGCCTCTGCAGTTTGAAGAAAGAAATGATGATTGAAAACTATGATTCCTTTTCTTTAAAGCAAGTGCAGAAACATGGGCAATTTAGGTAATCATAAAAATGCGTACCTCGTCTTTCGGATATACAAATGGTGATTTATAGCTGAGAAACGCCGAAATTGACAGAACAGGTGACAAGCAACCAAATATTCCCCCGTACAGCATCATCTGAAAACACAATGGAAACCAGTTTTTCATATATTTGGCCAATGGAAAACTGTACGCTACTTCCCACAGGAGAGAATCTGGGAAAATTTAGCACGAGGTAGGATGAAGCTAAATTATGGACATCAATGGTGCATGCTAAAGCTAATCGCATTTTATAAAAATCTTTTCTCAACTCAATCGGTAAATATAACACCCTACAAAAAGATAAACGATATACATTAAAACACAGCCAACTCAGTGAAATCCAAATGAACAAATCACTTTACCAAACTCAGTTCAGTATTCTTTCACCCAGGTAAATTTTGCTGGGGATATCAAACGGGGTGAACTCAATTAAGTGAAATAAAATTGAATTCCTAAACATCATTAAAAATTGAGAAGTCCAATAAAAAAAAATCGAACATTGGGTTTTCTTGATTCTCATCTAGGTAAAAAATATCATAAACTTTTTTATTTTTAGAGCCTGTTTCTTTCAATTGAAAGTAGGATTCATCCTTTTTTTTTTCTTTTCAGTCACTATTAATATTACTTTTTTCTCTTTCGTTTCATCGATTTGGATTTTGTCCTTTTCTTCCGACAAAAGGTAAGAAGAAGGATCTTCTTCGTTGGATTCCTCTTGTTCCTGTTTAGTCCCTTTGGTTTCAGAAGTTGTTTCTATTTTTACATCTGTTTCTTCCTCACTTTCCCCCCTTTCTTCCCTTTCTGAGGTTTCTTTCAGTTTCTTAGTAAAAAGGGGGGACGGTATTCTGCCTAAAGAGTAGACACAGGTAATAAATAAGAGAATACTCAAGATTCGAGCCATAGAATTTATCAATTCTGACACAAGGTACTTATTAGATCGAATAAGTACATTAGATCTAATAGAATTTTTTTGCTGTATCCAGACTAATACGAACCCAACCCATTTCATGAATAAAATGTGACCAATTAACCAACCAACAAAACTACTTGTTACAAATAACCAAGTTACAATTTAAATGTCTTCTCTGTACCTCTTAATTTGAAACATATAACCAATTGTTATCGGTTTTTATAATGCCACGCCAAAACTGGGTTCTTACTATATACTGGAGTCTTTTATTATATTAAAGAGATTATTTTAAGATTACAATCAAGTTCAAAGGGATAAATCTGTCTGATACCTTCATAGGGAAGCCATGGTCGTTTCAAATTACTTTTTCGTACTGTTTTTCTAAGCTTAAAGGTAACTAAAAAAATTACTTCAACAAAATGGAAAATGTCCTTCCAAAAGATGTAAGATATTGTTAAAGAGAATATAACCCTATAAGAACCACAAAGTTATTGTGCTTGATGGCTAAAAGTACCAGTTAAGTTCACATACATTCCCAAACTAAACTCATGCAAATGTAGAAGTACCAAAATGGTGTTGGCGCTGGAATTGAGCAGTGAAACAAGTCCATTTTTGAAATAGTAGGGAAGTAAAAGAGATGGATGGACACCTTTCCAATCAATAAATCAACAGGAAGTTTCGCTAGATGATGCCCAAGAGGTGTCAACTCCTCATTCCCCTCTAAAGCACCAACCTGACAACCAATTCAATTGCATGAAATAAATTCACATGTCAACAAAATGAAGTTAACAGATAAATGGCGAAGAAATAACAATAATAACACGTACAGAGACAAAGAATGTTTTATCATAAGCATGGATGTTGAACTCTTGATATTGGCAAAAGATTTACGGACAAAACATATCAACTAGTCAAGCTAATTTTCAGCCCAAAGAAAAGAACGCAACAGAAGTGTCCCGCACTTGAAGCGCAAAGCACACTTTAAGCGCATGCTTCAAAGACGCGAAGCACAAAATTCAATAAATTCTGTAATAAATTCAATATTTATATTTATAGATATATTTCAGCACACCAACAATCAATATATCAGTACATATCAATCCTGGTGAGCTAGCTCAAGCAGTTCCCTTGTCTAATTATTTCCCCACCTGATCGGTTATTTTCTAAGGTCCAGATTTTTGTTCTTCAAAATCGCATAGGTGCTTGAATTTTGAAACCAGTCTTCTTCTTGGATCCTGACTTTTATTCGCTGAATTCAATTAAGTAATCACTGAATAGACATGTTTTGCATGGATAATGTTGAAATAATCCAACAATTTTAACACTAATCAACATCGCACACCAAGCACAAGTTGCTATTACAAGGCCTATGGAGGGGATACGAGCCAACTGAGGATGTCATTCTCCCTTGGAGAGCTGTATAAAAAACTCTTGAACATACAAAAGTTTCCTTTTTCATGTGGAGGCAACCTGGCAGAGGATTTCAATGCTGAATAACCAGCAGAAAAAAGGGCATATGATGGTGAACAGATCCTTTTTATGCAAGAAAGCGGATGAAAGTGTTAATCCTCTCTAGCTGCACTGTGAGTGGACCCTGCAACTATGGAACATAGTTAAAAGTATGTTCGCTATCCTGTAGCTGCAGGTACCATCCAGGAAGAACATTCTTTTTGGTTGGAGAGGAATAACAGGGTGTTTAGAGGGGACGAATATTCTTTTTGTAAAACTGAGAGTTCATGGTTCTATACTCTTTTATTTTCTTTAGAGGCTCTGTGGAAAGAGCTTGTAATGTTTTGAATCTCATTAAATCCTAGTGTATCACTGGCATTTTTGGGCCCTTCTATCTACAATAAAATTTAAAACTTGCAAAAAAATTGTAACCAAGACCACTTGACCATTGCTTAAGCGCAATTAGACAACCAGTGTCTTAAGTGACAGGTTCAAACAAACAATAATAAGCCAAATAAAAATTAGTGGCACTAAGAGGATCATTCAAGAAATCAAAACTAATTTGAGCAAAGTAAGATTTTGTTGGTAAGAGCACCATGGGGGTGCCACCCAAGCACAAAAGCGTAGGAGAAATCCATAACCAGTACCTCCAGGCAATTACTGATACATAAAGATAAAAGTTGCAATGATAGTTTCAAAAGTGAAAACCTACCTCATATAATAAGGAAATTGCGGATGTTACGGCCTCATCCCTCGGGGGTTCTAAAGCCTAAGAACCAACAATTGACAAATGAATGATGAGATATTTAATGATCTAAAATAAAGCCTACGAAATTTAGGACCTCGGATAACATAATATTACTCACCCCGGATAAGAATGGCTTTATGTCACCCAGAGAAAGTAGCTTAATTTGTAAGCACAACTCTACTAAAGGCATCCGAAGCATCTCTGGAAGCTAAGCTTGTGAAGATAGAAGTGGCATGAGCGCCAAAAATCAAGAAACTAACAGCTTAGGAATAATTATGAAACAGAGATAAAATACGTGACTGAGGGTACCTGATAGGGACGCATGAGTTTCTCGAATCTATGGCATGTATACAAGCAAAAGCAAATTCCAGGCTTTACACGTCCTGCTCGTCCTCGTCGTTGCCTAGCATTTGCTTGAGATATCCAATCTTCAACCATGCTTGATAATTTCTACAATGACAACTTGTATCAGAGGATAAACAAACATTATAATGAAATTCGGATGACAGATAAACATTATAAATTACTAAAGGAAGTGACAAGAACAGATCCATAAGGGGGGCACCTTAAGTACAAAGTAAATCATTTCCAATCCATTGCTCCAATTTTTGTAGTTTGGCATGATTTGTATTAGTACCAAGCTATGTAGCACGGACACCCTGTTTTGGTCAGAGTGTCGGTGTCCGACACGTGTCCGACACGGACACGTCCCGACACGCTCAAAATACATCTGGGACACGTGAATCTGAGTATCCCATTTTTTTATTTTTTTTTTTAATATTGGACACGTTTTCGACACGTTGGGGACACTTTTTGTCTTTTATTTTTAATTTACTGAATTATGTTTTAATTTGTTATAAGATATTTGATTTTTTAAATACTTTAATGAGTCTTATATTATGTTTGATTTTTTAAATACTTTAAGGATTTTTTAATTTGTTATAAGATATTTGATTTTTTGAACTATCGTAATTGAATTATATTATGTTTTAATGTATTGTTGTTTTGGACCATATTGATTGAAATGAAATATATGTATATATATATATATAAAATATAAAAAAAAATTAATCAACGTATCCCCAACGTGTCCGTATCCTACTTTTTGGAAAAATCACGTGTCCGTGTTGTGTCGTGTCGCGTGTCCGTGTCCGTGTCCGTGTCCGTGTCCGTGCTACATAGGTACCAAGCTATCAAACCATCCAACAGAAAGAGTCTCCCAAACATATATCACGTTTGGCATTTTGGCAAACATGGACAGCCCAATGCCTTTAGCAGACAATATTTTAAGAGTATATTGTTTCCAACATTATATACAGACATTCAGTAGAAACATACTACACAATTATCAAAAATATGTTGGTAAATCATGAATAACCAATACATGAAAGCAATTCTCTTGATTTAGTCACTTCCAAGATAAAATAAAATATAGCACAAAAATGCTTAAAAGAAAACATGCAAAAGAATGGTTTTCTTGAATCTACATAACAATCATTCCATCACAGAGAGAGAGAGAGAGAGAGAGAGAGAGAGAAGGAGGGAGGGAGGGAGGGAGGGAGGGAGGGACCTTTTGTGGATTATACCGATTTTCCTTCTGCTTTCCACAGTCAATCACATAAACAACATCGTCGATTGTAATACTGGTCTCTGCAATGTTTGTAGCTACAATGACCTGGGTCGTAAACAAATATTAGAGTAATTATCCAATCAAAAGGCACAGCATAAGAAATTTAGAAACAACGAGGGATGGGGTGTAAGGGACAAGACTACCAAACATTCGAAGGAGCTTTTTTTGTATGACATTCCTATAGCTTTTTATTTGGTATCCAACACCCAAGTTTAATTTTTTAGAGGTTTAGCACCATGCCGCTATTCTGAATAGCGGCAATTCTTTGTTTGTAGTGAAGCCGATGTTCACAACAACGTCACACTTTTGTTCTACTAATTTGTTCACTTTTGTTCAGCTTTCATCATTTGACCAACTTACATAAAGTCAAATGTTCTTTATTTTCTTTTTTAATTAAAGCGTGTATTTGGTTGTGCAACAATAAGATAGAATGAAAGTCTGTATGAATCGGTCGATTATCTTCTTTTAAAGCAAGTTTGGCATTGAAGAGAGCTCTTTTGAGGACTCCCCCACCACCACCGGCGAAATGGATAGCTATTGAGTTTGATTGTCGGATTTGATCTCTGTCATCGTCTTCCACCTCTCTGTGCGCCTCAATCGCTCCAGTTGAGCCACACCCATTCCTCTATGTGGTGGCTTCTTTGGGTTCTTGTTGTTGAGTTTTTTGCCTAACCCGGTATGGCTGCTTTTGGGGGTCCTTCTTGTGGTGGTGGTGAGAATTGGCTGTTCAAAAATGTTGGGGTAGTCACATTGCAGTCTGTGAGAGATTGATAGAGAGAGAGAGAGATTGGGAGTTGAAGTCCAAGAGAGAAAAACAGAGTAGCAAAAGAGAGAGAGAGAGAGAGAGAGAGAGTTAAAGAGAATGACCCACTTCGTTTCTCACTCTCTGTTTTACAAATAAGGCAAATCAATAAGCATCTAGTGGTCAAAGTTAAAGAAAATGATATTAGGACAGTCAAATGATGAAAGCTGATACATACACACATATATATTCATAGATATATGTAAAATGCTACACTGCCGCTGTTGTATACAAATTAGAAACAAAAAAAAGCTACAGGAGTGTCATATACAAAAAAAAAAAAAAAGAAAAAAAAAGAAGCTCCATTCAACACACTCCTTACATGAAGTTTTTCTTTTCAATTTTTTTTTTTAAATCAGAAAAAGCAGGAATGTTTGCAAAGGCAGCAAAACGGTGCTAGCCCATGTAAAATCTCCATACAACAGTAAACCACAAAAGCAGTAATATCTTTTCCATCTATTGGTTGTCCGACGAACTAATATCTTACGAGTCCTTAATGTCAATTTTTAATAATGAAGAGCGGCCACACCTCCTACCAAAAGCTTTTATATTTCTCTCCTGTCATGCTACACAAACGTGGTTAAAGTGATCAGGCTATAACATTTTTTCCTTGCAAGAAGAAGAGCCCCTCCAATCCCCAATTCTTCCTCAACTGCTTAAACTGCAACCCAAAATATTCCACGGATTTGCAAGTAAACTCTAAAAGCTTGCTTGCCCAAAACTAATAATGCAATAAAAGATGTAAAACCAATTCTGTAACAATTTAAATAGATAACAGCTAGTTAACCCCAATTCTGTAGCAATTTAAATAGATAACAGCTAGTTAACCCAAATGATGTAGCCAAGGTACGTTATTAAAACCACATGTGGACTCTGCAGCGCAAGTTGGTTCAAGTTTTGAAGCTTTTTTTCATAATTAAATAGCTCACAATATAATGGGCTCCTCCGTTTCATTAACACCTCTTCTGTTTTACTAATCTACATTTCCAATAGTTCACATAACATCCACAAATTTACCGCTCCCTGTGATACCATTGATTTGGCGCAAGGTAGGTTTCTAAAAGGAACTATAGCTGGAAAAAATTCAAACACCAACCATGAACATATCAAGCAAATATGTGTATTCTTTCAATCTATCATGGTTGATAAAGAGCGTACTCAAAGACAAAGAGCGTACTCAAAGAACGAATAGCCTCTAAAAATATGTCTTCAAAATGAAACAAAAGATCCCAACAATCAATAACCATGAGTGCATAACTTACCTTACGTATGTTTTCAGGAGGTCGTAAAAATGCTTTTTTCTGGTCAACTGATGCTAAAGATGAATGCAAAGGAAGAATCCAATCAGCAGAAGGTCCACCAAATTGATAAGATGCAGCTAACCTATCCAGTAACATATGAATTTCTGCCAGTCCCTGTCATGAAATATTACCTGAATCAAAATAGTTTAACCCTTGAAAGGTAATTGACCCAAACAAGCTATTGAATGGACTTACAGGCAAGAAGATAAGTATGGCACCCTCACTGCAAGTTTTATCAATGTGACATACAAGGTCTTCAAGAAGATCATAGTCAATGACATCTTCATTCAATCTTTTCTGCGAGCAACATGATGAAGTTTCATTTCAGAAGTATAAATTGAATAGAACAAAAACTACGAGCCAAATTCACATCCTAAAGAGCTTTACCAAATTTCGTTGTGTTTGCTCGCTGTATGATTGGTAAATGTTTGAAACAAAGTGTGGGTTAACACATTCTTCCGAAAGCACAGAATCATCACCCCATGCTGATAAGACAAGATTCTTCTTACCCCTGCGGTTGTTCACATGGCCGCTCTGCATAGAGACGAAGTGAAAAATTATGATGGACTTCTATTGAATCTGAAAAATTAAGATTGATGATGAATATATATACACATTGAAGTTCATAGAAAAGACTGGAAAGCATCCAATGAGGTATACTTGCTAGGTTACATGATAGTCGACGTAGTCGTTTCTATTAGAATATGTATAAAAGATGTGAAGGAGGTCTTGGGTTCAAACCTTAGCTTTCACAAGTTAAACCCCCAATTTGTTGTTGCCCCAAATGTGGGTCTTCGTGTGTGTGAGTAGCCCTAGTGTTGGGCCTCATTTGTTGTGCACATGTTAGGCCGTCGGATAGCCCAGCCCACACGTGAGGGGAATGTTAGAACATATATAAAAGATGTGAAATGTCCCAACCCAACAATTTAACTTACTAGGTTGAATGGCAAAGTAACTAATCTTAAGAGTTTCAATTCCAGCTATCATGTAGTTAACACCAAAAAAAAAAAAAAAAAAAAAAGAGTTGCGTATTACAAAAATTATTTCATTTTACCAAAAAAAGAATGTTTAAGATAAATCGTTAGGTCTTTAATTTACCTCATTTGGTGTCTATATGGGGTTCTGTCTCTTATAAATTTTATTTCTAGTTTAAAAGCTAAGAAAAGCAACGTCACAATTGCAAGTGGTCATAATAAATTGCTTGAATTTCATCTCTTTTTTAAGATTTTGATCAAAATTGCAATGTATCATCTACAATATGGTGATGCAGTCGATGCAAATAAAATTAAAAATGAAGTAGAGTGTGAATCAAGAGAAGAAAAATTAGGAGAGGAGAAGCAAAGAACAAGGGAAGAGAAAATATGAGAAACAATGAGAAGGAGGAGGAGAAAGAGGTAAAGGATATTGCACGACTCAATCCAATCACCAATAAATCAACCACAGAAGTGGGACTGTAACTTGGGTTTTTTTCAATTTTTGTACCGATTTTTCTTGGGAGATAAAATAGCATTCAACAAGAGAAACTACTGAAAAAAACTGAAAGAACAACTATAACATTGGAATCTGTCTAAAACAATAAGAAATAAGCTGCAAGGAGGTGGAAAAGGCATAGTTCAAGATGGCTCATCCCCAAGCAAACAGTAGCCACCAGAACATTGATTTTTCCACCCCTTAACTTCAAAACCAATAGAATTATTTCCCTCAGAGGAGATATCCATCTTTCATTTCATTTGCCCTAGCAAGACACCACGAAGCGATCCAGGCCATTGAGGCCTAAATTAACCACAAACTGGATTTTCCCCTCAAAGCATACAAATTAACTAATTAAATTAAATTCGCAAAACAGCAGAGTTTTGAAAAAATTGTGCCACAGGACTAGAGTGAGTAAAAACCTACCAAAACTGAGAATTAACAACTGAAGTTCAAACAAACAGCTCCAAGAAAATTTTGAACTTCTACCCTTTTTTAATCTCTGCTCCAACGTGGTGACAAATGAACCTTGGGAAAGCATGCCTCAAAATATTCAAACTCAATTCCTTTATTCTCAAAATATTCTCGCAGTTTCTAGAGAGAGATAAACAGAATCTAGTTTTGCAGCCGTAAATACAATTAGGACTCCAAATAAACATACAAAAAATAGCAGTATTGACTTGATAATAAATCACTCAAATGAGCACCTAATAAACCTAATTCGGCAAAATAAAAAGAAAGTCAAAGATTTTCCACTGATATAAAAATGACAAAATGAACCCTTCTTTTATAGGTTATGTTCTTTTTTATTAGTATTACTAGTAGCATGAGAGGGAACTCAAACCTTGTTCTGGATCTAGTCCTAAGGATTCAAGGGTTCAAGTTCATAGAAAGGGTAGTAATTCTTGTTTTGAACAGAATGGAGCATTGTTGAAAGTTACAGCTAAAAGCTTTGCTAAAGGTGTGCTGTCCATTATCTTCCCTCTCCTATTACCTTTTTCTCCTTCTTTTCTCTTCTGTTATTCTCTTATTATTTATAGACGTAGCAGGAAAAGAACAATCATTGTTGGATTGCAAAACAGAACTACAATTATTCACATTTAATTATACCCATCTTCTCAACTTTCTTCTGGAAGTCACAAAGATGGATGAAAATTATTATATAAAGACAAAATAGAAATTCAAAACCAAAAGATCATGAACAATAACCAAAATTAGGATATTGTATAAGCACCTTATCCTGTGAGGATGTTTCATATCTTATAGCAGCTGGAGAATCTGAAGCCAAACGATACTTGATAGTTTCATATATATCTTCAAGAAAGTAAGTTGTAACAGGATGTGTACGGCCTTGTGCAGTAAGAACAGGGCAGTGGCCAAAGTAGCTTGAAAACAAATTGGAATCAACAGTTGCAGACCTGAAAATTTTTTAAAAGAATATAGACAAGAAGTGAATAGAGAATGGAGAACCCCACAGAAATGACATATAGAACATTGCCCTTTGAAACTGAAATGCACAAACATACATAAGAATAACTTTCAGTTTTGGTGTGCCGTGGGACAATTGCTTCTCAATCAGATTCTTCAAAACGATAAGTAAAAAATCACCCTGTTTGAGGAAAAAGAGACGTTAATTTCATACAAGTCTAATGTAATTTTCTTAAAAGTAAAACCACCTCTGAACCACGAGATTAGACAAAAAACAATAAGCTTTCATCGAATATACAAAAAGAAATAAATAAGAAATGCCAAACGCAACATAATAAGAATAATAATGATGATGATGATAATAATCATAATAATAATGTCTTCATTTGATTCAAGGATGTCATTCCAGTTGCATAAGAAACTGTTGAAGCTAAGGACCTAAGTGTACAGAAAATTTAGTTATAGCCACCATATGTAGAACTAATGCAAAAATACAATCATATGCTCGAGTAAATTCTACATTTCTTGGTGAGAGGTTAAAGTTTCTCATAAAGCTTCAAAAGAAATCTCCATGCCAACAAGTCAACCAAGATAGCAGGTGGTATATTTAAAAATGGCTCAATCATTCGTCCTAAAACTAATTCCCAATAGCACAAGGGCCAAATAAAGATAAAGAAAAAGAAGAGTATCTCGTTTCATTGGGTCACCAGAATAATGCCCCTGCTGGATTGGAGCTCAAGCTCTAACTGGCACTTCACTCTAAATGAAGCTGAGTATGGCCACTTTTCGTAGAGCCAAGATGACATGTGGGCAAAGTTTGGCTCACATTAGAATCCATGTTTCCAGGACTAAGTCCACACACAACAGCTGGCAGAGCATTCGCCGAGAGGGCTACTATAATTATTTATGGATCCACAAAGACATTGTTCTATGATTTAGATTAAGTCTGATTTATTCAGCATCATAGACCATAAACATCTTGATCTTAATCAATAAAGATTAATACATAATGGTAACATTAAGGGTTCCATGAATATATTCTTATATAATAAAATTGTACTCACCAAAAGAGACCGTTCATGCACTTCATCTACTATAACATGTGTAACACCTGTTAAGTTCTTGTCTCCCTGAAAATTTGAAATTAATAATGAGAAAAAGAGTTAAATTCCTTTTGTGAACATGGGAGCACAGATTTAAAAAAGTTATAGCAAAAAAATTTCCCATAAAAAATTTGCATGGTTGCCACCACAAGTCCCCTCTAATAAATTGCCTAGCCAGCAGTCACATAAGTAATAAACAAATAACAGTCGCTCAAAAGTGTTATAGACAAGGACACTTTAATAATCTGATCCGAGGATTTTATGCTGAGACATACTGTGAAAGTAGAAGGTGTTTCTTGTCAAATTAAACGAAGAGCACTAAGCATATATGAGTACTACCATTTGATACCTTGAAAGCAGAAAAATGAACATAAAATTGACCAACTGCACCAAAAATGTACATATGTTTCGGCTAATACATACATATATTAAAAATCTTTCACTTCGATCGCTTCTCATAAAATTCTTCTGAAAGTTTTCATTTGGACAAAAGGCATGATATACAAAAAGGCTAGTCTATGATAGAGTAAAGAAGTGAAAATTGTCGAGGAGAGGATAAACAATAGCATCCCATTTTTTGTGGATGACACTGTCAAATTTTCCAGGACCAATGAGCAATATCTGCTTAATTTAAGGCCTGTACTTCTTAGCACCTGACAGTTTTAAAGATGAATAAATAAATAAAAAAGAGGGTCACGCCGAGTTTATCTTAGCAACTGACAGTTTTAAAGATGAATAAATACAAGCAAGTTGATTTCTATAGGTGAGGCTGATTACGATATCTTATATTTTGTTCTGGACAGTAAAGTGGGATTTCTTCTATCAAATACAGTCTTCCACCAAAAACGAAGTTTAAGGAGAAAAGCAGTGGACCTAGCTACTGAAATGTTTGGAAAAAAATTAGACTCGGTAGCTGAGGCAACATCTATTGAAGTAGGTGATATTCACACAAATAAAACGTCCCTTATCAAAATAACAACCCAACAACATGTCACCGTTGGCCATGCTGTTCTATATAAACGAAATTTTTATGGGGGAGGTTGATTTTAGTCAAAAGGATGAGAAAGGTATATGGGATGTTGGAATTATGAGAGAATATTACGTTTCTTGTAATTATGGGTTGTAAATATTCCCTTTAATTACTTTGATTTAGTTTCCTAGAATTAGGTTGATTTGATTGATTTAGTTTCCCTAATATAGGGCTCTCAATGTAACTATATAATGTACAACCTCACAACATGAATATACAACACAAATTATTCAATTCTTCTTGGTATCGAAGCCTAGGGTTTTCTTGGTATCGGCACTGTTCATCGGTGCTATTCATCGGTGCTATTCAGACGGTTCACGGTACTGTTCACGGTACTGTTCACGGTACTGTTCACGAGCAGTTTTCTCGGCTTTTTCTGGCAGCACGTATCTCTTTTGTTTTTCATCGACTTCGGCAGCTCTTTATCTCAAGCGTGACTCTGTTCGCATCTGTCTCTTTTCGCACACATCTATCTCAAACATATTTGTGTGTATCTGTCTCTGCGCGCACCTATCTCTCGTCGCGCATGTCTATCAGTTTCTCTTAGCGAGTGTTGCAAGTATCTTTGTTGGGTTATCTTTGGCAAATCTCTGTCTTGGTGTATCTCTGCCAGTCGTGATTATTTCACGAATTGATTCGACTACTGCCTAACTTTGGGTAAAATTTTACGATTTCTTGGCTTGCACTGTGGCAATTTACTTTTGCCAAGATGGATTATAGTCATCTTTCACCAGATTTGAGCCACCTCCAGTCCCAGATTGCTCAACTCCAGTCCCAGATTGCTCAGCTACAGTCATCAGCTGTTATTGCTGCAGGTACTCCTACTGCTTTCCATGGTAAGTCAGGGAATCCCACTTGGATTTTGGATTCTGGGGCTAACAACCACATGACTGGTGAGCTTTCCACCTTCACATCTTCTGTTACTCCTATCAACCAATCTGTCTGTATTGCTGATGGTACTTCTCTCCCAATTCGTAGTCAGGGCAGTGCCCGTTTGTCTCCGGATATTACTCTTCCTTCTGTTTATTATGTTCCTAAATTTACATGTAATCTTCTCTCTGTCAGTCGCCTTGCCAAACACCTGAATTGTGCTGTTGTCTTCTTATCTGACCGTTGTTTTTTACAGGACCTGACTTCGAAGAAGATTTTTGGCAGGGGGTTTGAGCATGACGGCCTCTACTACTTTGGTGACCCACCTTCATCTGATGTCTCGTTGTCTAGTCTTCAAGCTTCCACACTATCGGTTCTAGATCCTTCTACTTTATCTTCCTCTGTTTTTTCCCTTGCTACTGTAGATTTGTGGCATGCTCGTCTAGGCCATGCAAACTTTCAATATCTATGTTCGCTTTTTCCGCCTTTGAATAAAGCGTGCAAAAATTTTAAATTTCATTGTGAGGTTTGTGAATTGTCCAAACATACACGCACTTCTTATATTCCTCGCATGCGTCGTTCTCCCGCTGCATTTGACCTTGTTCACTCTGATGTCTGGGGACCATCTCCCACTACTGCTTTTTCTCAACATCGTTATTATGTTACCTTTATTGATGACTACACTCGATGTACTTGGGTTTATCTTATGAAAAATAAATCTGAAGTCTTTGATCATTTCACTAATTTTCTTCACATGGTTAAAACTCAATACAATACTGTTGTTCGTGCCATTCGGTCTGACAATGGCGGTGAATATCTCACCAATGAGTTTCGCACTCAACTTGCTCAAAATGGGATCCTTCAACAGCTCACGTGCCCCTACACACCTGAACAAAATGGTGTCGCGGAACGCAAGAACCGTCACATCATGTCTGTCGTTCGATGTCTTCTTCGAGGTATGAATGTCCCCAAAACTTTCTGGCACTTAGCTGTTCTTACTGCCACATACCTTATCAATCGTACTCCGAGTCGGGCACTTCAGGGTGCAACACCCCTTCATGTCCTTCAGCCAGGTACTACTCTGTTTTCTCTTCTTCCTCGTGTGTTTGGCTGTACCTGTTTTGTTCAAAATCGTAGTCCCTCCCGTACCAAACTTGATGATAAAGCCATTCGCTGTGTTTTTACCGGGTATTCTTCCATGTCTAAAGGTTATCGATGTTATGATCCCGTTTCTCGTCGCTTTTATCACTCTTTGGATGTTACTTTTTTGGAGACTATTCCTTTTTTCTCAGGTAGCCCTCTTATATCAGAACCGACCGTGGAACCTTCTCTCACCATCCCAGATCAATCATCACCTCCACGACCGATTTTGTTACCCGAGTCTTCCTCCCCTTCACCTTCTCCTGACTCATCATCTACTCCTAGTGCACCATCTCTTGTTCCCTTTGATCAGGTCTATACTCGGCGCCCGTCTGCTCCTGCCCCTCCGCCAACGTCTTCTCCGGAATCAGGTACTTCCCTTTCTCCTGTTTCTGTTCCTCGTTACCCCACTCGTGATCGTCATCCCCCTTCCCGTTTTGGATTTACGAGTAGTACTGACCATCCCATTGCCAAGTATTTGTCTTATCATTGTTTTTCAGATTCCTATAAGACCTTTCTTGGCAAGCTTGACTCCGATTTGATCCCTCGCTCTGTCCACTCTGCTCTCCAGAATCCTAAGTGGGTCTCTGCCATGGAAGCAGAGATGGATGCCCTACAACGTAATCATACTTGGGACCTTGTTGATCTTCCTTCTGGTGAGAGCACTGTTGGTTGTAAGTGGGTGTTCACTATCAAGTATCAGGCTGATGGTTCGGTTGATCGCTATAAGGCTCGTCTTGTGGCCAAAGGATTCACTCAGATTCTCGGCAAAGACTTTGGAGCCACGTTTGCTCCAGTTGCGAAACTTACTACAGTTCGTCTCCTTGTTTCTCTTGCTGCTACATACTCTTGGCCTCTACATCAGATGGATGTTAAAAATGCGTTCCTCAATGGGGACCTTTCCGAAACTATCTACATGGATCCTCCACCAGGTTTTCACGGCCAGGGGGAGTATTCGGGGAAAGTATGTCGTCTCCGGAAATCTCTTTATGGCCTTAAGCAGTCTCCTCGGGCATGGTTCGGCCGCTTCAGTGAAGTTGTGCTTGCTATGGGGTTTGTTCAGTGTCACTCGGATCACACATGTTTCATTCGTCGCCAGTCTCAGGGCAAGTGCATTATTATCTCAGTCTATGTTGATGATATCCTTATTACTGGAGATGACTCCCCAGGTATTGTTCAGGTAAAGGATGATCTGCGAAAATCCTTTGATACTAAGGATTTAGGTCCCCTCCGATATTTTCTTGGCATTGAGGTTGCTCGTTCTCGCCGTGGCATATTTTTATCCCAGCGGAAATATGTTCTTGATCTTCTGCAGGATACGGGTATGCTTGGTTGTAAACCTGCCTCTACTCCTATGATTCCTAACCTCAAGCTATCACCAGACTCAGGAGATTGTTTATCAGATCCATCAATGTATCAGCGTCTTGTGGGACGTCTTATTTATTTGACAAACACAAGACCAGATATCACGTTTGCTGTTAGTGTTGTTAGTCAGTACATGCATTCTCCACGTACTTCCCATTTGGATGCTGTTTATCATATTCTCAGTTATCTCAAATCTTGCCCTGGTCTCGGATTATTCTATGCTTCTGGAGAGATGTCAGGTCCACCATCTAGTCTCTCATGCTATATACCATCTAATCTCTCGGGCTACACTGATGCTGATTATGCGGGTTCCATAAGTGATAGGCGTTCTACCTCTGGCTTCTGTACTTTCCGGGGTAATCATCTTATCTCATGGAAAAGTAAGAAGCAAGCAGTTGTTTCTCGATCATCAGCTGAATCTGAATATCGTGCTATGGCTCAAGGTACATGCGAAATCATGTGGCTTCGTTCTCTCCTCATTGAATTGGGTATTTCTGTAACAGACTCGTCCTCTTTATTCTGTGATAACAAGTCTGCCATCATGCTATCATCCGACTCAGTTCTTCACGAAAGAACTAAGCATATAGAAGTTGACATCCATTTCATTCGGGAAAAAGTTCGGTCTGGCATTATCACTCCTAGGTTTGTTCCTTCGTCGGCTCAAACTGCGGACATGTTTACTAAACCAATAGGTCCTTCTTTACTTAAGTCATCTCTTGTCAAGCTGGGTCTCGTCAATCTCTTCGCACCAGCTTGAGGGGGAGTGTTGGAATTATGAGAGAATATTACGTTTCTTGTAATTATGGGTTGTAAATATTCCCTTTAATTACTTTGATTTAGTTTCCTAGAATTAGGTTGATTTGATTGATTTAGTTTCCCTAATATAGGGCTCTCAATGTAACTATATAATGTACAACCTCACAACATGAATATACAACACAAATTATTCAATTCTTCTTGGGAAAGGTAAAACAAATCCAGGAAGTTTTACAATCAACCCAATTGAGTGGTATAAAACTCAAGGTCGTCTTTCAATTATGCATTAGAAGAAAAGTAGAGTCGGTGATTTGCTAAGGGGAAAACTAGGATTTGAATGAGGGTCTGTAGCTAATTATGTACCATGTATGATCATTGGATATAAAAACTATATAAGGGATCGGGAAAGGATGTGGAAAGGAAAGGACATGGAGTCCATTTGTTTACCAGATGTCTAAAAATGGATTTATGTTGGAATATTGCAGTGATTTGGTGCAGGTCAAAAATGCATTCTCTCTTTGATTTGACTAGGAATATGTAGGCTTTGGTCAGTCAAATCACAGTACATCAAATACGGTCATGAGTAGAAATATTAATTTTAGGTAAAACAGCACCTGCATTCGTTGAGTACCCAAAGAGTTGACTTTGTTTTTGAGACAATGTTATCTCCCGCTACATTGGAAAGGGATTAGAACTTAGAAGACTTTGGGGTGTAGCTCTTCCAACAATGAGTATGTCATGGGCGAGCATTGGAAGGTTGGAAAAGGAGCTCAATGCTTGGAGATTCAACCATGGAGGAAAAGAGTGAAACAGGTGCAAGACTTCATCCCTCAAAGCATTTATTTAATATTACAGAGTGAAAAAAAAACAAAAGGAATTTCGAATGAGAAGTATGTTCACTCTCAAAAATGTGATATTTCACTACATACTCTTTGCTCTTGGTATAGAGTATAGACGGCAAATAGACAAGCATGATATTTTACTTTTTGAAAAAATTGACTGCTGTTTGTCTACTAGTATTCGCTCCCTTTGTAAAGAGCGATAAAATAATACACACAAAAAGTTATGACGCACATCCAGATAGATGTAAAGAAAACATGCCACAAGCCAAAGTGAGATCAACCATGGCTACTTTCATTTTGCACCCTGTCAGTTGCAAAGGATTCAGAACTCAATTAAATAGTATTGCCTACCGCAATCTTCCTGAGAAGAATACCAGTTGTACAAAAGAGAAGCTTGGTTTTCACATTTCTGCAAGGGGGAAGAAAAGGGATATTTAATCATTATGACACAATAAACCAGGTGGTTGATGGTGGGAAAATAAACAATAATAAACAAATAAGAGTAGACAGAGAGGTTGGCAAGTTACAAAAAACAAAAAACAATATATCTATTGAAAGAGTTGTAACCATGTAATACACTAAGAGAGGTAAAGAAGGGAGGAAATAAATGAAATCTTGAAACCAGGTGGGAGCAACAAGTTTAGCAACTTAAATTAGAACCAGAAAATCCAAAGTAGAATACATGTCTGCATAAATTGAGAACATGGTACAGTTTAGAGGCACCAGTCTTGAACATTTCAAAACAGATTATAAGAATGAAAAACTGACGCCCCTAATCCAGTACTTGAGAAAATGTAAAACAGAACCAAGCGTGTAGACAGATGACAAAAAAGAAACTGTTATGAGCACTATAAGAGAAATAGGAAACCAAGCGTGTAGACAGATGACAAAAAAGAAACTGTTATGAGCACTATAAGAGAAATAGGACTCACTTTTTTATTCAAAAAAACTAAACTTTACCTATACTACTCAAAACACGAACCAAGCTCTGCAACCAGGGGAGCCAAACATAGATGAATAAAAAGAAGTTTATCCATTGAATAATATGTTGCCCTCTAATCTATTCATCAAGAAACATAGAAACAGCCATTGAAGGAGGAAAGAACAAACACCTTGCACTATCAAGACGAACTTGATAACCAACCAAAGAATCGTCTGAGCCTGGCGAAGTTTCACAGCGTTCATCAGCAACTCGCTCAGCCACAGAAATAGCCTAAAATAATAAAACAATGCAAAGACCCTAAGCCAAATAAAAACAACATTTATAAACATCAGTTAAAAAAATTGCAAAAGCAAACAAATAAACATCTAACTTCCAGATTGCGAGCAACCTAATGTTGTGTTCCATGTATTAAAAGTTAAAACACTCCACCAACCATAAATCTCGAGTTCAATGATTGAAATCAGTCAGAAACAGTACATGTATAAACACTTGCACATAACACAGACACACAAGATCAGAGTACATAGAAAAAGGAAATATTAACTTGGAAATATCCCATTACTCCATTTTTGACAATGAAGAGCCGGTTTTAAATTATCTTATTAGCCTAGATGTTTATGTTTTCATCTTTTGTAATAGGGTGGCACACCCTTGTAAAGAGAGGCAGGCCATAGCCCAACCTTCTTTCACCTTTATTATTCCAAGAAAACAAAAATACTCTAACCAATTTGCATAAGGTAGACATTACAGTGACTGCGAAAAGGAAAGGAACGTTGACTTTCCAGGGTTGTTCATGCAGTAATGCAATATATTCTTATATACATAACTTGAATTTCATCATATTCTCAAGCTTCTACATATTAAAAACTTGAAATGACCTCAGAACGACAATAGAACGATCTCACAATGCCATATTTGTCCATATATAGGTGTTGACATGCATTGCCTACCGCTATTCTCCTTGGTTGAGTGCATATGATGTTACAATATCCACCACGTCCAGACTCAATCATATCATCCAATATAAGTTGTGGAACCTACACATAAAAAAAAAACCAATAAAGTATCAGGTTGTGGGACCTTTCCACAAGTACAGAAAGACGAACAAAAGCGCATTCCAACTAGCCATACGAAAAATCCAAATCAGAAGATTACTCACAGCTTGGTTTAGTTAAAGAAAAAAAAACAAGGGAAAGGTGATGCGTTAAGTAATAAGAATATGAACCTGAGTTGTCTTTCCAGAACCAGTTTCACCACAAACAACAAGAACATTAGTTTCCTTCAATAATTGCAAGATATCACCCTTTAACCCAGCGATAGGGAGCGCAGCTCTATTTTTCAACATTTCCTACAACAACAACAAAAATTCAAAAAACGTGAAAGCTAGACAAATAGAATAACTACAATGGTACTGAAACTCAAACATAAACCGAAAAAGTATAATGACCAGAATTGGGTTATTCTATCAAATTTTTCTGAATGTCTGGATGCCCTCCTTCGTAGAGTTCTACCAAATAGTATAATTGTCAAATGATTTGCAAGCTGATTATGTGCTAAGGCTTATTATAAGGCTGATTATGTGCTATGCTAGCTAACAAATCGATCTATATACCGTAAGCTATATATTTTCCTAACTACCAAAATACAGACAACTAGGATACGGTCAGTATGCATTTGATCCATATTATCTGGCTGATTATAGGGCTAACATCACCCCTCAAATTGATGTGGGTCGTTCAAGAAGCATCAATTTGCCAACAAGAAATTGTAACGTCCCTCCTCTAGGCCTAGTAGATATGTTCTTGCACAGATTTGTTCTCTTGGGCTCTTTGGCCCTGAAAACACATCTACTAGGTTGAAGGAGCTTGCCACTAATTAAGCACATCACAAGGAGATCTCTGAGCGATGTGGGATTTAGAACACAACATTCCCCCTTCGTAGCTTGTCAGGCATTGCACATTGTGGCCCGGCCACACTAGACCAGGGTACTATAGTCTCCCCCTTCAAGGCTCACATCCCCGTGAGTCCCACACCTTAGACCTAAGAATCCACTTCAATATCAAGTATCAACTTGTAACGCCCCTCCTCTGGGCCTAGCAGATATTGTCCGCTTTAGGCATGAGCCCTTGGGCCTTTTGGCCCAGAAAACGCGTCTACTAGGTTGAGGAAGCTTGCCACTTATTAAGCACATCACAATGATCTCTCTAAGTGATATGGGATTTAGAGCACAACAGTCGCCCCTTGGTAGCTTGCCAGGAACTGCATATTGCGGCCCACACAAGACCATGGTACTACAGAAACTGAAGGCGCAGCCAAGTAATAGTCTCGGTAAATACGTCAGCTATCTGAAGATTGGTGGACACATGCAGATGGAAAATGACATGAGTATCCACAATCTCCTGAATAGAGCGACAATCCACTTCAATGTGCTTTGTAAGCTCATGATAAACCGGATTAGTACAATCTGAATGGCACTCGTGTCGTCAACGTGAAGGGCAGTGGCAGTAGATCGAGGAAAGCCAAACTCGGCCAGTAGGTCACGAAGCCACACAATATTAGAGCAAGCAAGAGACATTGCACGATATTCGGACTCAGTCAAAGAACTAGAGACGCGATCTTGTTTCTTACTCTTCCAAGACACCCCCAAACATACACCAACTTGTGACAGAGCGACGAGTATCAGGACATCCAGCCCAATCAGCATTACTCAAAGCAACAAAATAGGAGTACCAGTATGAAAGAACAAGCCACGATGAGGAGTGCCACGATGATAACGAATAATACGTAACTTGTTGAACAACAAAAGAGATATTTGGCCGTGTAATAGTCAGATAGTTCAAACTACCAACTAATTGGCAATACTTAGTTGGATTAGAAAGGAGATCATCATCATGACAATATTTGACATTCACCTCTAGAGGAGTATCCATGGAGGAAGAATCCAGGAGACCAGCCAAAGAAACTAAATCTTGCATATATTTGTGTTGATTCATGAAGACTTGTAGGATCATTATGAAACTCTAAGCCCAAGAAGTACTTAAAGAGTACCAAGATCCTTCATATGAAAAGAGTTCTTGAGATGCTATTGAAGTTGAGGAATCAACAAGGAATTCGCCCTAGTAATAGCAATGTCATCCACATATACAAATAAAAGAACAATTCCAGTAGGAGTCTTTCAAAGAAACAAAGAGGAGTCAAAGTGACTCTGAAACAAAAGAGAAGCGACGAAAGGCGGATTGAAACTTCTCAAAGGACGCTGATGGAACTCTGTTTTGAAACAACTCAGAAAAGATTTGCAACACAGGAATTTAATATAAACACTGATTGTATTACTGCTGCCAAATACTAGCTATTACAACTCCAATATCAAAGAACCAAGAACAGATGAGATAAACCCTAGTTTCGAGGACTAGGACCTCCACAATCTCCTCAGAGATACCCAGACACAAATCAGATGCCCCCCACTACTCTTGACAGACCATATATACACACGCAGTAACAGAATTCAGAAAAGTTAAGCTAATAATAACAAGCCACATGGACCAGTCAAGTGCTGCCACGTCGTGCTCCTCTCCTTGCATATCCTTTGGTGACCATAGCTCTATCAATACTCCCCACCAATTGAGCAACCTTGTCCGCAAGGTTGAAAGAAGGAAATTGAGCTTGAATAGCTTCGAATGATTCCCAAGTATTGTCACACTCAGGGACCCCTGCCCATTTAATCAAAACCTCTGTAGTTCCATTGAGAAGTTTACGCACCTGGAGAACTGCTTCTGGAACAAAATTGAAATCCAACCCATCAGATAAATAAGCCGGTAAAGGCTGACTGACCAAATCCAGTGAAGAAGCTTTTTTAAGCTGAGAAACATGAAAAATTGGATGGATAGTAGAGTGCGCAGGCAGATCGAGCCGGTAGGCCACTTCTCCAATTTTCTCCAGAACAGCAAAAGGCCCATAAAAACGAGGACTAAGTTTGAGACAAGATTGGCGTGCCAAAGAACGGAACCTATATGGCTGTAGCTTGAGAAATACCTGATCACCCGGATTAAAAGAGACCTCTCGACGTTTGCCATCCGCATATTGCTTCATCCGATTCTGTGCATTAGCCAAATTGTCACGTAATTGACCCAAAATAGCATCACGATTCTGGAAAAGAACACGGACCTCTTCTACAGCCGTGGGATCCCCTGAATATTTAATAATAGAGGGAGGAGGGCGCCCATAAAGTGCCTGAAATGGAGTCATTCCAGCAGCTCGGTGATAAGTAGTATTGTACCAAAACTCCGCCCAAGGTACCCATTTAATCCAACTCTTCGGATGGCTGCTAGCAAAACAACGTAAGTATTCCTCCATACAATGATTCACTACTTCAGATTGACCATCCGTTTGCGGATGATAAGCGGTGCTCATTTTTAGTGTAGTTCCCGAAAGCTTAAACAGAGCAGTCCAAAATTGGCTAATAAAAATTCTATCTCTGTCTGAAACAATTGATTTGGGAAAGCCATGCAATCTAACCACTTCTTGAATAAAGAGAGAGGCCACTTCCTGTGCAGTAAAAGGATGTCCCAGCAACAAGAAATGGGCATATTTAGTAAGGCGATCTACCACAACCAATATTGTGTCGAAACCCCGTGCCCGGGGTAGGCCACCTACAAAATCAATACTAAGATCCTCCCAAGAAGCTGTGGGTATGGGTAAAGGTTGTAAGAGACCTTGTGGGCTAAGTGTAGAATACTTGTGCCGCTGGCAAATTTCGCACTTAGTGACAAACTCTTTGATATCAGACCTCATACCCGCCCAGTAAAAAACATGAGAAACCCTGTTTAGGGTGCGCAAGTATCCGGAGTGACCCCCTTGCGGAGTGGAGTGAAATTCTGATAATAAAGCAGGAATGCGGGGCGAATTTTTGGGCAACACTAAGCGACCATGATGCAATAGGCAACCACCCTTCCAAGAAAAAGGGTAACGACCGGTGGGAGCTAAAGTGAGAGATTGAATGATTTCTTTTAAATCAGGATCTCCCATAACTTCCTCTTGCAAGTCAACTAGGGCCGGGCAAGTAACCAGTGAGAGAGCATTGAAGTGGGCTTGGTCCCCCCTGTCCATAGCAGTGGTAGAAACAGTAGTAGCATTGTGGTTACTAGACTCATCCCTTCGAGACAGGGCATCAGCTGCCTTGTTCCTACTTCCCGGGCGATACTGAATTTCAAAATCGAATCCTATAAGCTTGGTGAGCCAACGCTGCTGTCCTTCATGCACTAAACGCTGATCCAAAAGAAATTTCAAGCTACTTTGATCCGTACGAACAATGAATCTCCGCCCCAAAAGATAATGTCGCCATTTCAAAGTAGCAAATACAATTGCCATAAGCTCCCGCTCATACACAGATTTAACTTGGGCCCGAGGTGACAAAGTTTTGCTGAAATAAGCTATTGGATGCCCCTCTTGCATAAGAACAGCCCCCACACCTGTCCCTGAAGCATCGGTTTCCAGCACAAACTGCTTAGAGAAATCGGGCAATGCCAAAACCGGCACACTCACCATAGCTTGCTTTAGCTCTTCAAAAGCCAAACGCTTAGAGTCATCCCAGGAAAAAGCATTTTTCTTTAATAAGGAAGTGAGTGGAGCAGCCATTTTGCCATAGTTACGCACAAATCGCCGATAATAACCTGTCAAACCAAGGAAACCACGTAATGATTTAAGGGAAGTAGGAAAAGGCCAAGTAATCATACTCTGAATCTTGGAGGGGTCGGCCTCTACTCCAGTTGCCGAAATAATGTGGCCCAGATACTCGATGCGAGATTGAGCAAATGCACATTTCTTCTTATTACCAACCAGAGCATTGTTCAGAAGGATCTCAAAAACTATTCGCAAATGCTGTACATGAGAAGGCCAGTCGGAACTGAAAATCAGTATGTCGTCAAAGAACACAAGAATGAATTTCCTTAGGAAGGGCTTGAAAATGTCGTTCATCAACGATTGGAAGGTGGATGGAGCATTTGACAAACCAAAAGGCATGACCAGAAATTCGTAATGGCCTTCGTGTGTACGAAAGGCAGTCTTTTCCGTGTCCTCACTACGCACCCGAATTTGGTGATAGCCCGATTTGAGATCCAATTTTGAAAACAATGTGGCACCACTGAGTTCATCTAGCAGCTCATCTATAATGGGAATAGGGAATTTGTCGGGAATAGTAAGCTTGTTCAATGCCCGATAGTCAACACACATTCGCCATCCTCCATCCTTCTTTGTCACTAGGAGGACAGGGCTAGAATAGGGGCTGATACTTGGTTTGATGATGCCAGCAGCTAACATCTCTTTGACCAATTTCTCTATTTCATTCTTCTGATAGTGAGGGTAACGGTATGGGCGAATGTTAGGAGGAGAGGCTCCCTCAAACAAGCGAATGGCATGGTCATGGCTACGGGAGACAGGTAGACCAGGGACTGCCGTGAATACTGGATCGAACTCAGACAGAATGGATTGCAGCTCTTGAAGTGATGCAGCAGGTAGGGCTGAAAGAACCTCTGGCCCAGTGGCAGTTTGCTGCACTTGGAAAGCCCCAAATTCCACCAAAAATCCTAATTCTTCATGCTTCAACAGTTTTAACATAGTCTTCAGAGACACCATTGTCTTGGAGAGAGTTGGATCTCCTTGCCACAGTACCCTTCTCCCTTCTAAGTTAAAACTCATAGTCAGTGTTTGGTAATTGGAGGAGATATCGCCAAGAGAGTGGAGCCATGACACACCCAACACCACATCAGCACTTCCCAGGTCCAACACATGAAAAGTTTCTTGCAATTGTACCCCCTGAATCAAAAGCGAGAGTCCATAGCACATCCCTCCCCCTTGAACACAAACCCCGTTTCCTACTTGAACAGTGAACTTGCGGCTCGAATCCACCGGAAGTTGCAAAAGTTGCACCACTTCCGATGACACAAAATTGTTGGAGGCTCCACTTGTTATGATATGAGTTTTGATGATGAAGTGTGCATTCTATATGTTGATCAAAATATGTGTTCTATGTTTGCCATGCATTCTTAATTATATTCTGAACTTGTTTCTATCCTTTAATGCTTTAATTTGCAAGGCTAACAAAGATCAAGACATGAAGCTTTTAATCAAGCTTACAAGTCACTAAGTTTCAGGTTCCAGATTTCACTATGAATTGTCTTGTTGTTTTGGCCTTTGCTACTCTTACACAAGTTAGCATATCACAAGTTGTCATCCTATAAAGTCAAAGCTTGCTGAAATTCAATGAATGAGTGCAGAAAATAAAGATTAGCAGCTGATTTGAAATGACAGCTAGCAAAGCATGCTGAAAATTAAATTATGAAGACTTTCCTAGCACCTACAAACATCACATGTTCAAGTTACTGCAAAAAGTTAAAGATGGCTGCAATTGTTGAAAAGAAAAGCAATGAAGTAGGTGAAAGAGATAAGAAGTCAAATGTGGTTGTAAAAGAAATAAAAGAGATGACATAAGTTGTTTGAATTATTGAAGAGATAAGAAGAAATAAATGGAGAAGACAAGAAGTAAAAGACAGCTGCAAAAGAAATAAATGGGAGCTGAAATCTTTCATATCACAAAGCTTTAAAGGTCAAAAAGGTATAGCTCAATGCAACGGACATATTTAGGAATTCTAGTGCATATAAATGCTCATACATACTTCATAGAAAAATACAGAACTTGATTCCAATTCTCTGAGAGTTTTACAAGCATTCAAGCCTTCATTCTTACTCAGAAAATACTCGAGCTTCACTGTACACTCCTTGATCATTATAGAGTCACTTTGTACACACAATTAAGAGTCTAAGTGCTGGTGGTTAGCTTACAAAATCACAAGAAAGTGAGGCTGGCACTTGGTAAGCCAAAACAGCCATTGTAAAGTGAAGTTGGCACTTTAAACAACAGCTGGTGTAAAGAGAGAGGCTTGGCTCTTCAACAAGCAAATCATAGTGGATTCAAACTCTCAAGGAGGAGCCTTGAGGAGTGGATGTAGGACTATACGTAGCCGAACCACTATAAATCTGTTTGCACTCTCTTACCCTACTCTTTACTTGTTTATTTGTGTGTGTGCTTGTTGTATTTAGTTCTAGTACTTGATTCCTACTTGAACTAACCTAGACCACAAGCTTATATTCACTAATATCAAGTTTCTATAAGATTTAAAGTAATCTGAAATCAGTAGGTTTAAACTCAAAATTGACATATTTTTAAGGGTAAAACAATTCACCCCCCCTCTTGTGTTACCTAGATTCTTTCACCACTATCCACCAAAACAATAACTTCCCTACCCTCCAAATGGCCACGGACCTTGAGAGTACTGTTGCTGCTAGATATTCCAATGATAGAGTTCATAGACAGTTCAACCTTCTCATCTTCTGTTGTTTTCTCCAGAGCCGAAGGAACATCCAAAGGTACCTCTTCCACCTCGCCTGAAACAGAATCATCAGCCACAATTAGAACCTGAAGCACCTTGTTTTTGCACCGATGACCAGGGTGATACTTGTCATCACAATGGAAGCAAAGTCCTTTCTCGCGGCGAAGTTGGGCGTCTCGTTCAGACAAGCGACGAAACGAATCGCGCTTGATTGGAGCAGTGGGATGAGTGGGTATTTTGGATTCACGAGGTGTAGATCTTGGCTCAGAGGGAGATCGACCCTGTTCAGGAGGGCGACCTAAACTCGTTGGGTAGGTGGACACACTGCTGGACGTAGATGATGAAATTCTTGGAGAAGGAACCCCTGAAGCTGTATTGTGGGCTTGGGCTAAGGCAATATTCTTATCTTCTATGCGTTGGGCTAGCTCCATGAGGCCCGCCAATGTGGGAGGTGGACTTAGCCTAACTTCAGCCCGGATGTGCTCCTTGAGAGCATTCATGAAGGACGCCACAAGCATCTCTTCCCCCACATCATGGAGGGGTGCAGAAACCTGTTCAAAGAGTTCCCGTAGTTCCGCCACAGTGCCTGTTTGTTTGAGAGAAACCAATTGTTCATGAGCGCCACCCATTTGTGAGCTACAAAACCTTCGCAAGAGGGCTGCACGAAATGCCGGCCATGTTTCGATAGGGTCTCGAACCTCCGTCCACTGATACCAGCCCAATGCCTTACCTTCCAGACACACAACAGCGGCAGCCACCTTATCTTGTT
Source organism: Tripterygium wilfordii (assembly GCF_013401445.1). Taxonomy (NCBI): domain Eukaryota; kingdom Viridiplantae; phylum Streptophyta; class Magnoliopsida; order Celastrales; family Celastraceae; genus Tripterygium; species Tripterygium wilfordii. The sequence goes on from NC_052248.1 coordinate 9,616,006, forward strand.
CAATGACCTGGTTCACTGTAAAATACCGTTCGACCCGGAACAACCACCCAGATGGGTCATCTCCCGAAAACAGAGGCATCTCCAATCGACGACGGTTGGGTTCATTGTCGGCAACAGGACGACGATCTGGTGGAGGAATCGCATCAGGAACATGAGAAGAATCCCCTTCCATTGGAGTCTTGCCCTTATCTACTGCAGAACGACCAGCCAACATGTCACGCATCTCTGCCATATACAACTTCAATGTTTCCATATCGGATCTGAGATCCCCGACCGTGCTTTTTAATTCGCCGACATCCCTCTCCAAATCATCGGCGCGACCTTCCATTCTGGATTTAACCATATCAAGGACCAGATGCTCCGATACCTATGATGGAACTCTGTTTTGAAACAACTCAGAAAAGATTTGCAACACAGGAATTTTAATATAAACACTGATTGTATTACTGCTGCCAAATACTAGCTATTACAACTCCAATATCAAAGAACCAAGAACAGATGAGATAAACCCTAGTTTCGAGGACTAGGACCTCCACAATCTCCTTAGAGATACCCAGACACAAATCAGATGCCCCCCACTACTCTTGACAGACCATATATACACACGCAGTAACAGAATTCAGAAAAGTTAAGCTAATAATAACAAGCCACATGGACCAGTCAAGTGCTGCCACGTCGTGCTCCTCTCCTTGCATATCCTTTGGTGACCACAGCTCTATCAGACGCCCGAGGAGCCTATTTCAAACCATATAGAGACCGCCTCAATTTACACATAGTTGAAGCAGAAGAAGAGAACAAACCTGGGGGAGGAGCCATGTAATTATCCACTTGAGATCACCATGGAAAAGGCGTTCTTAACATCCATAGGCATCTTGGCCACAGTAGACCAAGAAGATTTTTCTTTCTTAATGAGCTAAAATATAGAAAACAGATATGGGTTTTGTATTCTCTAGGCTAGAAAACTAAAATGAACCTTTTTTTCTCTCTCTATCAATTCAACGAAAAAAAAATTGCAATAGAAGCATTGCCCATATTCCTCACCTCACTCTCCTATTTGACAATTTCCTTTGCTTGCAGTATTTTATTTTTTATTAAAGCCAACAGAAATCTACTTCAATGTAAGAATGGTTTTATCTACTTAATTTGAAGCAAGGAAATGATTCAACATCGGGAAAAGAAGAACTAAAACCAGTACAATAAAATAAGCATTAGCTCTAGCCACAATAAATAGATTCCAAGACACGCTTCAACCCAATATTCATGTCCAAAGTAATGAATGTGGTGTACATTCAAACAAAGAGACAACACCATGCAAATAAAGAGACCTCAGTAAATTCTTTGCAGGGGGAAACCAGAAAACCATTACATTTTCTAGGCAATGTCACTTTCGTAGCAACATGCATGAAAATATGGAAACACCATGTAATACCAGTTTAGTTTTCTGAATTTAGCAGTCAAGACTCAATAGGAGATCTCTCATGCAGCCAAAAGCTCATTTCCCTAAATGAGCCACCTTCATAGTGAAGAAATTACAAAAATATACCCACCTTGTATTTCTGTATATTCCTCTTACGCTCTTGTTCCCGTCTCAGATAAGCACTTTCAATTTCTGCAGTATCGTTAATTCCTGTAGCATGATATCATCAGAAGTTGAAACATTGAATCATAGCCATATTAAAGGCTCAGATGAAAAAATAAATCCCATTGCTCTGGTAAAATTTCATGACCTCATTTAATTAAGCATGGTATTGTGTCTGCAATCTCCCACATAGAACATTTATAGCTGCTCAATCCTACTTAATTTTTTAAGGTTCGCCCACAGGTTCCATGAATATCCATTAGTAAGAGAAAATTTTCATTAAAATAAGAAAAATCATAAAAGGAAAATAAGAAAAACATAGTAAAACAAACAATACAACAGCACACAATGCAATAGACAAAACAAGAAATGTCAACCGAAACTGGGCAATCCATCTAAAACCGCAGTGAAATGACTCCTCCCGGCCCACCCAACAAACACATCTTAGTTATTGTGAGGAAAAATTTTAATCAAATAAAAAACATCTTAGACAAAGATAAATGTCAAATATTGATGAAATTAAGTTGCATTAATTGAAAAGGCATTCATCCAGAAGGCAAATCTTGTTCAACAATCAACACTAATTGAGATAAGCTCCTATATCAATATGAATAAAGGCTATATTATTCGGTCTGTGATGTTTCGAAGAGAAATGAAATAACATACTTTTATCTATTGGAACAGCAACACCAACATTCAAAATTTCACTGCTGTTGACATGAATATTTTCGATGGCTTTTAAAAGAGTGCTAGTACTAGCATCACCAAGTGCAGTTGAACCATCTGCATGCAACAACCGATCAACAAAACCCGCCCGTCGATCTTCCTCTGTGTCTTCAAATCTCTCAGACGATTCCCCTGTAAATTTTTCAGTGGAGTTAACTCCGTTAACAATACCATACTTAACGAAATTAAAATTAAATTTAATAATGACAAACAAAAACTTATCTAAGAACTTATGTTAAAGCAAAAGGAGTCAGATTATTTTTTCATATATGGGACTTATTCCAAACTCAAAAACTGTAACCTTCTTTCCATTGTAAAACAAGTGAAGCGTAAGGCTCAGTTAGTATCAACTGGACAGGAAGATCATGGAACAAGTGATGGAGAGCATATGCCGCAACTCCATTCTGTGCATCCTGCAGTCCAATTAGTAGATTCAATTATAGGTAAACTTAAACTCCAAAGGCTACTTTGTAAATTCTGTTCACAATCCAAATTCAATTAAATGAAGCAAAAAAACAGAAATAAATCATACTCAGCCATGAATGAAGAAGTTGTACACAGGTGATTGCAATAAACAAAGTTCCACCTCCACCACCACACCCCACCCCACCAAAAAAAATAATACTAAGAAACAATGAGTAAATAAAGGAAGAAAAGGATCGACCTTTCTTGGGAAGGTTGTAACTGGGTTGAAAATGAATTTGGTGAAACTAGTGAATAAGTACCATAGCATGAACAGAGTTAACAACTTAACATCTAGATGTCAAACCTAATTTAAAGAGAATTTTTTGCCCAGCTTCATAGAAAACAATATCACCTTAAAATAGAGACGTCCAGCATTTTATTAATTATATCAAAGGTCCTTAAGGAACAACCAACAACAAAAGGGAAAAGCTTGCTTGTGATGAAGACACAAAAAAACTATGAAGTTAGGTATAAAATGGATAACATCTCTAAAGTCCATGGAAGATGAGTGTGTGAGGATTGCTATTTAAACGTATCACCCTGAAAAGAACATGTACACTCATTTCATTCATTGTATATCACAGCAATTAAAGAACAATGCAACAGAAAAGGTAAAAGATTGATAAGTACTCAGAAAAAAAGAAAAAAAAAAAAAAAAAAGACCACCAAATTAGGGATAAAAAGGATCATTAACACCCTATGAGAGAGAAGACTAGGAAAAATGTGACCATCTCTTTCATCTTTGTATAATTGCTATTGCTAGAAGATCCAAAAATGTCACAAACCATTCTTCCTTTTAGGAAGAAAAAATACTGTTACTAGGGCGTACATAATAGAATAAGATTGAGCACATTTAGAGCTTTAGACAACACAAAGCCGTTTAATAAACTCTCAACTTATTGTTGGATTCTAGGAAACAGTATCACGAATATATATATCTTCAGAAATGGTAATGCCTAAATTACTGGTTTTGACACATCTAACGAGGAAGAAAGACAAAGGAGCAGAGAGAGATTTCAAAGAACCAATAAAGTCAATCCAGTATGCCCACTACAACTGTGAACCAAAGCCTAATGAGAAAAGCAATCAGACTGTCAGAGTCGAATGGAAAGTATTAGCATGCTAAATGAATGCACACTATTAAAGTTTGCATCATCATGACTGACAACTCCCGAACAACAAACTGAAAAATTATTAATGGAACATAGAACGCCACTAACTCAAGTTAGTATCACAGGCAGTCCAAAGTCAGATAAAGGGAAAGTGTTGGAGTAAGCTGACTACTATAAAACTTTGTAAAAAACTATGAGCCTGAATGCTAAGGAATATTCCACTTGAGCGAAAAACAAAGGGAAAAACCCACTCAGTGGATCCCAACTTTTCCATGTGAACCCCAAAAAGTTTGGTTTTAAGCTTTCATAAGGATGAGGAGGAGGACGGATGTAGAATGCAACTAAAATGAAAAAAACTACAATGACTTTAGTCATCCAATCTACCTACCTACCTAAATTTTCACATAAAAATTAACAGATACATACAAGGTGCCAAATTGATAGACATTTTGCAGTTATTTTACCAAAAATGCACTGTTCTAGAGATTGATAAATCAATTATGTATATAAAGGTATAAATGATTAAATACCTCAGCAGACTCAAAAGTTGCATCCTTATTAGGAAGCTTAAGAGTGACTAAACCCCCAGCTTTTCTATTCTTTCCTCTTCCACTAGCTTTTCGTAATACACTTACAGTGTAAATGGAATTATTTGCCATTGTGAGCTCTTTATTGAATTTTGGGGCATCCCATTCTGATCTTTGACACAATTGTTGAAGAAGTGCCTTTGGAATCTTCTGTGGGTCCCCCTGTCAATATTTCAAACAATATCACAAAACTGGCTGTACAAATGAACAGCTACTGAGATCAGATCACATAATGTAAAGAACGCGAAAGAGAAAGAGAACCACAGGTAGCATGCACAACAAGGTGAAAGATTAAACATAAGATATCTGGAGGATTAATACAGAAACACAGCAAAGATATCCAAAAATTAATATGACTAAAGACTAGAAAACAAATGTGAAACGTTTAATGAACTTTGAATACTTCTCATAATATTGCAACATTACAGATTTCAGACTGATAAGCTTTCCCTCCCGTGTTTATCAATGGTTGTTAAAGGTATTTGCAGTAAGGCTTAAGGTTATGGGGAGGAATAAACAATTCAGCTCAGCATGCCTGTGTTGAAGGCCATCAACTTCTCAATGTTTTTAATGATAGCTCATGAAATAGTTTATTACCACTTGAAAACAAACTAACAGACTCTTATTTGCAAATAAGATATCAAAAAAGCCTTCGACAACATTAATTGGATTTTCTCCATGAAGGTGCCACCAAAAAAAGGCATCGGGCAAAGATGGAGCTAATGGATAAAGACATGTATCTCCACTGCATCTTTTTCCATCACTGTCAATAGTGCACCTTCAAATTTCTTTCACTTCAAAAATTGGTGAAAACAAGTTAATTTAAACACTTTCCAGGAAATGCCTACAGAAATTTTGTATCAACAAGTAGCACTTTTGTAGAAATTATAACAATCAAACATGGCTTGCAGGATGGTGTTGGAAATCTATGTCTGATAGGATCCTTATGGTACAAGCCTCTAGGAAAATATAAGACAGGAATGGAATGATTGCTGTTGTTATTTTTCCACTAAGGTTGGCGCAACCTCAGAGGAGATTGTATCAGCTTTTGAAATGATACTTGGTATTGTAAAATTCTCCTGAAACTATGGTTCACACGTCTCTACAATTTGGCCAGTAATAAAGATAAAGCGGTACATGAGAACATTTCCACCTCCCCAATTATGTATAAGCAGAACGTAAACATCAATTTTGGAAGACAATTAGTTGGAACCTCACTAAGAATGGCTGCATCAGTCAGACAGATCCCACTACCGGGAACTGCTCAAGAGCAACTACCACTTGGGCAATCATCTGTTTCCAAGGCTGCAACAAATTGGAATGTCAAAGCTCGGCAAATATTGCTTTGCTTAAACTGGGGGTCAACTGGGTAAAATTCTAACAATAGATAATCTTAAATTTAGCTTCACCATGATTAAAATGTGTCCTCTCAAACGAGAAGCTGAAGAGTCTGGAGCCATATCTTGCTTCAGTGTGATTGGACTAGGTTAATTCGGCCTGTCATTAGAAATCTCATAGGCTTAGAGTGGGTTTTGTTCAGTGATTTAGGCTCTGAACTTAAGGCAATAGCAGATTTAAATGAAGATCCTCAAGACTACTCCACTTGCAACAATCTGGCTAATTTGGAAGGAGAGGAATGGTAGTATTGAAACTTATTTTGGTCTTTCTATGGATAGATGGCTCCGAACTGTTAAGTTCTTGTTATCAGATTCTCATAACGACCTCTTAGAGAACATTAACTTAAGTGCCCTGCAATTTGTTTTCTGGTTGGACCTCCTTGGTGCTCCTCTTAATAGTTTTATTTTTCTTTCGGAAAAACTTATTATACCAACTTCAATGCATATCAGGCATAATCCTCCGAGATATATGAGATGTATATAAGGTAAAACAAGACCTACTAACTACACATTAAATCACATGACCATGTGGCATCAAAAACTTAACCCTTACCTTCTTCCAAATGCCATTTAATTTCTCTAAATTCTTCTCGCTACACAACTCCTTCATTTTTTCTTTCTTTTGCAATTTCATGACTTGAGAAGTTGAAGCTTCATTTAATGAAGCATCTTCTGAAAAGAAATCACCAAGTTCCACATCTGCTGACTCTTCTGAAACTCCTTTCTGTGGAAGAGGTGGATTAGGACTTTCCTGGAACTCCTTGGAGCTGCAGCACTCCAGATCATTTCCATCAATTACTAAATCATCTGCAAGCACTGTCAAGGCTGAATCAGCTTCTGCAGTGTCGTCCGAAGTTGCTTCTTCTGAATGTTCGTGAGGCATCAAATGAGCAGATGTGTTTGCAGAAGCAAGTTCGTTTGCAAAATCGTATGCCAGCACATCATCTGATAGTCCTGCTCAGTACGTAGAAACGGTCATTAGAACATTTAGTATCTAATGACGAAATTTTAACACAGAAAAGGAACGAGCAGAATTGAACCTAAAGCAGACAACTCTTGTTTGAGTTTCCGAATGATGTGGCCTGCTTGTTCCTGCCGTTTCTTGTCACCTTTTTCTTTGGCTTTTGTGGCTTCCAACCGTGCTGCAAGGTACTCTTCCGCAATAGCATCATAGGACCTTGGTTCAGAGACCTATGATATTCAAATGGAAGCATAAGAATGAATAGACAATAAAGATACCACCAAACATGGTAGCTCGTACCTGACTATTATGAAGAACAGTTTTACTTAAGATATAACAAGAACCAATATCAAAGGATTGGAGCAAGCCCGGAATTATTACATCAGTTAAAGCCAAAACCCCATTGAGTAACCAGGATAATAAACGAAAGAGTAAACGAATTTCTGAAATTGACACATTTTTTAATGGAAAAGATAAAGCACGAAGCAGGTGCAAAAGAGATTACCAAGAGGCTAAGCTTAAGGCCTCCACAAGTTGTTATAACTTACAGTTACAGATAGTGGAGAACCAAAGCTTAACGCAACTAAACCAATAATCAATAAAAACATCATGTAAGAGTTAAAAGATCTCATTCATTTCACTCCATATCATCCTCGTGATGGACATTCGAACTAGCTGAATGACTTTCATCGTTACACTTTCCATAAAGAAGGAAATATAGTCCGTAATCATATGATAAAATCAAATAACCACATTATTTTCCTAGATAATAAAGAAAACCATAAGCTTAAGCCTTGACTCATCCAGATAGAAACCAACATCAAGGCAAATAAGCATAGCATGGGAAGGTAATCGGAGTATCAGACAAATGGTATCTGTTGTAGATTCGGCATTAAAAGAACCAGGTCAACATCCTCTCATCTGTCTTAGGTTCAGCATAGAAAGAACCAGTTTCATCCTCCTCTCATCTTAATAAATTCTAAACTCACAGTAACAGCACAAATACCAAGAGACTTACCAAAGCATTATCACAGACTCAGCAAACTATGAACAAGATATGCATGACATAATGATCACATGAGCTTCCTTCTCTACACTCGCAGCTATTCTATCCTTAAAGATCAAAGGAAGAACAAAGATGATTCAAAGAGTTTTAAAGTGGATACATAAACCAACTTTAATTGAACATTCACATGAATCAACTTATAAGTATACTTAAAGATGTTCCTAAGCTACAATGCTAGAGGCACATAAACGAACATCCAATCAATAACATATCTAACGCTGAAGGCCAGTTTGGATTGTGCTTCCGCCAAGACTTAAGAGGCATCACCATACTCCACACATCCAACTATTTCTTAACATAATGCAAAGCATCGAAAAATACATGAAAACAAGTTCACACTCATGATTGTTATAGAGATTTGTTGAATTTCTTTCAGTATGATGCTAATATATGCATTTGATAATGAGGCCATTACATGTATTCTGTCTATCATGATACAACTTGAAGACGATAAAAAACAGAGAGATTATGCAGGGGAAACTCTCATCTATCTTCCTCTGAAAGTTCGTGTAGTCAAATTTACTTGAAGGTAAAATTATGGAAGGCTTAATTTCTCTGATTGTCGCTCTTTCTTTTCTTTTCTTTTCTTTTCTTTTTTTATTTTTTTTTTAGCATTGATTTTCTTAATTTGGATATTCACCAGATGCATGGGCTATAAACTAGACTAACTAGTATACTAAAAACAGCTGGTTGAACAAATAGGAAACCACAGTGTTTTCAAGATACCAAAGACGATTAAATTTACCTCACTTGTAAATCTGTGGTAAACTTCATCATCCTCCCATGTTCTGGTTTCATCCTGCACGTCATTAAGATTTTGTGACTTGAGAAAAGGCTCAGCAAACACTAATAGTTCTCACAATATAATGCCTTAAGCTCACTAACAAATATCAACAAATGGTGGTAAGTTTTAGAATGATTTTGATGACAGAAAAGCAAGAAAACCAGAAGTATACCGGAGAAATGAATCTTCCTCAAGATGCATATCACTTGTAAGAAATGAATCTTGCAGGGTTTCTATCTATATCATGCCAAGGATCCATTCAAAAACCCAGTGAATGAACCGCCATTACCATCACTGTAAAATTTACCACACACACTTTGTTCTGTTGTTTACTTTTTACCACTCTCAAGAAAATTACCACACTGAAATTGACATTGATTGAAAGTAAATAAGCAACACTATTGTATCCTCTTCTTTGGCAGTGGGAAATATAGTCAAACTCTACTATTTCAAAATTTCTCAATGTGAAAATGTCGATACAAAACAAAAGTCTTCTATTGCATACATGACATGTTAGCACAGTTTCCGCCACTATGACATGTCATTGCACATTTCTTTTCCGTTCATACTTCATAAGATGCTAACAAAAGGTGCACCCAAACACATGAGCACTATACAAGAGAACACCCAAAAGATGAAGCAAAAGAGAGCCAACACATAAATCACAGCATCTTAAAACTCCTAACGAGGATGATTACTGCCAAACTATAAGGACAGGTGGTCAAAAGAGCCACTTCTTTCTCGTTCTTTTTTTCTATATATGGAAATGCACCAATTGTTTACACAAGAGAAATTAGTCTGAATCCACAATAAGAGTTTTCCTTCAACATTCCTTCCTACGTAAAGCAATACAGCAATCCTCTCGACATCCTATAGAGTCTACATCCCCTTTTTATCACTTCCACCCATGTCTTTTGTCTCCCTCTTCTCCATTCAGTTCTAGTTGAATTTTTTTCTCTGACTTGTCAAATTCGTGCACTAATATATCTACATTGTACATGCTCAAACTATATTAGATGATTTTCATGCATCTTCGATCAACACTACCCCTACCTTAGATCGAACAATTCCATTTGTCATCCAACCCTTGTGTTAATGCACATCCAACTCAATATTCTCGTTTTTGGTACAATCATTCTTTGCGCTTAATTATACATGGTAGAGTGTAAAAGCCCACATTGATAAGTTTTGAGTAAAATTCATAGGCTTATAAGTGGTTCTTGTTCTAATATTTTTGTGAACCTTAATCCTTGATCTGTTTGCTTTGTGGGTTGCACCCCCTTGGTGCAGTTAATAAAAATTTTTCTTTCAAAAAAAAAAAAAAAAAAAAGGTGGTTCCCTCCCCCCTCTCTAATAGGTCCTTTTAGAGAGAGTGTTTGGGTCACTTATGAGCCAATTATACCATGGTATGGAAGCCATGAAATTGGGCTTTTGTTGTTGCCCTTAGTGTGGGTCTTTGTTGTTGCCCCTAGTGTTTTGGGCCTTGTTTGTTGTGCACGTATTGGGTCTTCCATTGCAAATGTTTTAACAATACAACATTGGGACTTGTGCATCAATGCAAGGCATTTAGCTAACCTATATAAACGTCCAACTTTGAGGATATCCCTTGACCATAAAAAACCACCCCATATGCACTCATTAACCAAGCTTTAATCCACTTGCTTCAAGATCCCTACTTCGTTTTGAATTATAGACCCGATATAATAAAAAGTTTCAGTCTTCAGTAGTTTTTCTCATACATGGTAATTGATTCCTCATCTCCTCTCCTGCCATTACAAATTTTAAATACCATATATCACGCTTTGATCCCACTTATTCCAAAATCATCAGATTTCAAGGTCTGTCTCTGCGTTCCAACTTCAAACTCATCGCTATGCCAAAAAACAATTCAATGCCCAATCCTAAAAGCAATACTATTCTTATGGGACTTTCGTCTATAGATCCTCCACTTTTTCTTCACTAGCTACTGCCCATTCGTAAATATGCTTAATTACATTAATGTGCCGAGCTAGAACTCCTCTCTTCCCTAAAACCTACCACATGACTTGCTAGGACCCTATCAGGCTATCACAAAACTTCTCCAACCCGATAAAAGCTATATGAAAGTCTCCTTATTTCTCTCGGTATTTTTTCCATGAGTCTTCTCGATAAGGACATAGTTTCCATTGTGTACCGTCCTGACATAAAGCAAATTTGATGCTCGCAACATATATACTTCACAAAATAGTTAAACACAGAGAGAACAGCATCATGAAGCCATTCTTCTCTAAATATTAAGAATATAAAGAAATTCCCACAGAAATAATATATTAAATTGTGCCCATAAACCTCTTCATTTTGTTCAACATACTGTCGGATCCAATCTGCTTGAGACGGTTGGAAAGAATCAAGACTATCATCATACCGGTGCCCCTTGATTCTAACAGAAATGCCTTGCACTTCACCTGTGCTCTTGCTAGATGGTTCCGAGGAAGGAGTCCAATCTTCCCGAGCAGTAGATATCACATTAACAGAACCACCTAGCCAATTGCATCACACGGTGATAACACCAGTGTTCAAAAATACAACATACTTAATCTTATGATCACGTTTCTTAATCAAAACAGCAAAACGCTATAGATATGTGAAAGCAAATTGGAAAGTACCTCCATTATGCACAGAAGTCCCGCTTGAAAACTTCAGAGGAAGCTCATTGCTCGGTAAATTTAAGCATAACCAATCAAGAGCATCCTCGAATGTAGCCTTATCCTAATCAACAATTTTACAATAAAACTTGTTACACGACAAAAATTCCAAACAAACTGTATTGCATGCCATAACTGAATTTAAGCAACAAATTGGAACTTCCCCACTCATTTTTTTCTTCATTTTGTTTATTTTTCCTCATAGAAAGAATGTAGAGAGAGAGAGGGAGAGATTAAATTTACTTTAAGAGTAGAAAGGGCTAGCTCAATTTGATCGTTGGAAAAGCCTTCGCAAGAGAGCTTCTCGTAAACGGCCTTGAGCTTCTTGGCCTTTTGTGACTTCGAGAGAGTACTTTCTTCAACAACTGGAGTCGCTGATTGCTGGGCGGGACGGCCGGAGTTGAGTAAGAGTCGACGCAGCCGGTTCTCGTTCTCGGTCGATATCTGGAGCCGTGGACCGGACGCCGAGGAGGAGGAGGATTGTGATTTGGCTTTGGAAGTTGAGGACGCTTTGGCGTTGTTCTTGTTTTGTGTCTTCTTTTTCGGAGCCATTTCCTTTCAAGTCTCTCCTGTAATAGAGAAACTGATCAGCGGCACCAGGCACAACACGAATCTTCCAAAACGAAGGGAACTGATGAAATTGGCATCAATATAGGATTTTTTTCTGATGTATCATCCGTACGGATTTTATTTCTCAGTGTAGCATCCAATTGTAAATATTACCCAATCTACCCATCCGAACCTACATGAAACCCAAAAAACATGATAATACCTCACATCTCTTTCGTGTGTCAGCCCGTGCGAGCCTTATTTTTTTCACATGCATTAAAAAATGATAAAGTTTGAGAAAATGAGACAAACATTCAGTCATTAAACATTCACTAATTTCTATTAGACAGGACCTCCTAATGTGACCTATAGTGTGACAAAGACCACAACAATGGCGTCTGTAAGCACAATCCCTAGCATCCATCTCATTGTGAAAGCGAGTGGACTGAGGCCGACCTTTCTTACTCCTCCGCAAACTAGGATCTAGAACAATAAGTGGACCATAGTAAGTGGGCTAGGTTGACTGGTCTGGTACTGGAAAAAGCATCGAAGCCCAAGTATTGAGATAACTTTGCATGGAATAAAACCCGTCCACGAATTGAGATCGATTAATTCTCTGGGCAGAACATACAACAATAACATGTGAACAAGGGTAATGACAATTAATCACTCGTTGCATGTACATGTGGCATTGGCCAAGTCAACAACATTTGAAAGTCGAGGTCTGGTTGGATGGCTTAATCTTGATGATGCATGTTTCACTTCAAATACGTCTGGTTGATGATGAAACATTTCCACCTCATATGCATTTGATTGTTGTCTCAAACCTTGCAATTTTAAATCTATCTCTGGTATGAATTCAACTCCAGAAAAAGCTCGAGCCTCACCCTCTTGTGACGGAATGTATAATATGCATTACACCTGTAAAAGGTTAGTTGCACCAACGTTGTGATTGGTAAAGCACGAGCAGCTTTCAAGACAACGTTAAAAGCTTCAACCATATTTATAGTCATATGTTGTTATACCCCGTCCCAAAAATAAAAATAAATAAAATATAGAATAATAAAAATAAAATGGATGAATGGGACTTATTTATGAAAAGAATAAAAGTTGTGGGGTGAAATTAAAATGTCATAAGGGCTTAAAGAATATTTGAATTAAAGTTAAGGTCAAATAAGTAATAGAACAAAAAAGTAATGAAAAAAAATAAAAAAAAAATTTAATGGGTGAAGGTCGCCGAACATATTAAAAACAAAAGGGACTTGACCTTTTTGTGCACCTCTATCCACCACCTCCGGCAGCCACTTCTGGCGATATTCCGGCGAGTTTTCTGGCCGGTCAAGGGTTCTCCAAAATTGAAACTACACTTCACTTGCCTAAAGAAAATAAAAGGATTAAGGTAATTTTTGAACCTAGGGTTTGTGAGTTTAATGGGTTTTGGGGATTTAGATTCAATGAGAGTTTTCTTTGTTCAATAACTCAAAATTAGGTTCTAATCTTCTTATATTACTATATTCAAGTGTGGTTTTCGAATCGATTCAAGAGGAGGCTTGGAATTCTTGAGTTGGTGAAAACTAACAAGTTTCAAGGTAAGGTTTCTTTACTCAAATTGTTCTAATTAAGATTGGGTTGGGAGGAAAATACTATTGTGATAGAATTTTAATTGTTTAACCTTTGAATTAAAAATAGAATGTGGATTTCTAAGAAATGGGTTGGAGTTTAGAGTATGGAATGTAAGACTTGAGTGATTGGTGAACATTGAAATATTGATGGAGTTTATTTCATTGAATAGGTTAGTGAATTTGCACGGAGTATACATTGCTTTTGTGGTAAGGGCTTACAATTCGATTTGAGGTAGGGATTTCCCCATCTTTGTTGGATTCTTCAAATTCCGTAAAAGTACCTTGAATTTCCTCTTTGTGGATATCATATTATTCTTTGGTTTAGTAAGTTCATTTGGGCTACTCTTTGTTTGTTCTAAAGAGGGTCGAACCCCTATTTTATTCCTATTATTTGTTATCTCTATAATTGTTTATTCATTGTATCTTAAACCTTGGAAATGTCAAGCTTGATTGACATGTTTGAAATGCTCTTCATGAAACGTTGACGTATGTGAACATTGCATTCCTTTTGTGCATTATTAGTGGCATGGTGGATCACCGGGTATGGACTCTGGTGTTTCACGTTTGGTATTGGTGGATTGGGGGTTACTATGATATTTGGGCCAAGAGGGTGCTCCGTGTGATCGAGACTCTTGAAGAATATTCTGCAGCAATTGAGTAACAGCTCCATCATCGATGGTGTCAATCTCGACCCATAATTTTTCAAACTGAGCTTGTTGGGTTTGCAAGAATATCCTGTGGACTACATTCTTCGACTCTTTGTTCTTGAACGCAACGTTGAAATTACTAGCCAGATGTTTGATGCTGAAACGATGATAAGCCAGTGGCTCTCGCCAACCAAGATGGGGATCTTTCATGGCATTGATGATGTCGATATGTCTATCAGAAATGACACATAAACCTGGGCGATCTGTGACCCTATCTCGTAAGCATGCCATAAATTACCAACTCCATGAAGAGTTTGACTCCCCCTCTGTTATAGCAAATGCCAATGGAAAAAGTTGTCCATTCCCATCAAAACCAACAGCAATCAACAATTCCCCTAGTATTTCCAGTACAAGTGAGTACCATCTACACATATCACCAGTTGGCAATGCCTAAAACCTTCAATTGAAGGACCAAATGCCCAAAATACTCGTTTGAACATTTGAACATTTAGGCGGTTAGTTTGTTCACAATTGCAGACAACAACTGTCCCCATATTTGATCTTTGGAGTGCATCCATGAACTTTGGTAGAACCCTGTACGACTCATCCCAATCACCAAACAACTGAGCAATGACCATCTGTTTTACAAGCCACGCTTTCTTATAAGAAATTGTGAAGTTGAACCGTGTCTTAATAACAGCATAATAGCATCGATGGTAATAGACATATCCTTTTTCACAGTCTCTTTGATATAATCTGCAACGAAACCAAAATCAAGTTGAGCGTGGTCCCGATTTATAATAGGATTCGAACAAGTATGAATAGGTTGTAGTCTCACAATCCTAAAGAAATCATGCCCATTGGGCATCGATGCTGATGATGTCTAAAACAGGCTCACCCAATCAGATGAATCAGTCAAGTCAGACTGAGTAAGAACAACCGATTTCTTCTTTGTTGGTACGTGATCATTTCCTTCATTCCTACATAAGAAGCGGGCCTCGAGGGTGTATTCGGGGGGACCTTTCCGATGCTCAAGTCAGTATAGTACTAAACTTGGGAGGATGGCTTGGTGCTTCGAGCGTTGCCTCTTGCTCAATAAGTATTTTAGAGTGAGAGTTAAAGAGCTTACCTGAGGGTAGAGGTTCCCCTTTTATATGAGTTTCAAGTGTTTTGAGTTGTAGTAAGAGTTAGATTCTCTCTTACTGGTTTCCTGGAGGGCTTTTTGGAGGGTAAATTACTAATGCGCCCTCTTCCAAAGAGGAGTATGACTCTATTGAGAATTGGCATCCCATGAGGACTCTTCACCGGCTGAACTTCGTATATACCTGTTCTATAGTGCGGTTATCGAAGTACCCCCTTATGTTATACACCGAGGTGTGGTCTTCGGTTTTGTGCACCGAAGTGTCTTCTTTCTCTTTGTACCGAGGGGATACTTTGGTTTGGTTATGAACCGAAGTATACCCTTCGATTCTTCTACCACCTCGGGCTTGCTGGCACTTGTTTTGCCACATGGCCTTCTCCAATTATGAGGGATATTTTGGGAATATCAGTTGCCACCTTAATGACGTGAACTGGGTATGAGTGTAATAATGTTATGCGTCAGTTCATCTTTGTGGTTAAGATCGAAGGATGCGAAGTGTCACAACTTTTGGACCTTTAGATCAGATCTTTCACCTTATGCAAATAGGAGATCTGTTGTTCTCTTCGACTTTCACTCGTCTCTTTTACTATTGAGAGTGTTCCGCCCGACCGACCGACTGAAGCCTTCCTTCTTTCAACCAAACATACTTCTTTCCAGTTCCCCTCAATTTCCATCAGGTCATTACTTACTTCCTTATTCTTTTAAAGTTATGCCCTCGAGTTCCTCCACTTCATCTTCCTCTCCTGGGAATACATCTTCTTCCTCCACTTCGAGTGAGTGGACTACATCTGACTCCGAAGTGAACATAATCGACTCTCCCAATACCGGCCTTAGTAAGGCTTCAATACTTCGGTCAGTATATCCCGAGATTGCTGATCCAAGTGAGGTTCCCCCTAACCTATGAGAGGGGGGAGATGAGGATGATACCGAACATACCTGTCTGTCTGGTTCAGGCCTAGATGACCATGGTGTGGCCAATATAAAGAGAGAGTACGATATTCCTTGGCCATGCCGATACATACCTTTAGACGAACACCCCCTTCATCCAAAGGAAGGGGAATTTGCCATCTCCCTACACTCCTTAAAATATGGAGCCAGGATTCCCAACCCTCCTGCACTGACTAGTTTTTTTCACATCTTTGGTATTTGTCCAATCCTTCTAACCACGAACTCTTGGCTCTACCTTAATACCGTTATCAACCTTTATGCCAAATACAAAGTACCCTTCAATTCTCTCATCATCCAACACGTTCTTAGACTAAGTCGTCATGGTAGGGAGATCGGGTTGTACTACTTTCAGTTTCAGCCTCCAATTGAAGCCTCTCACTATCAAGCTTTCATTAAGGATTGGAAGAAGGGTTACTTCTTCGTGAAGGCACCCTTTCAGCCTGGGAAGCACCTTTCTTTCCAAACTAACTTCGGAATTCCTCATATTTTTCACTTCAATAATCCCTTTGAAATTAGACTTGAGGCTGATAGAGACTTGTTGGATTGATTGAAGTCCTACCTTACTCCCAATCCTTTGGTCCACTTATCTTTTAGTAGAGTTGATTCAATGTACGCCTACTCTTCAGTTATTCTTCAAAGAGGTGTGCTTTGGTTGGTCCATTTAGACTTAGATAAATTCCCTCCTTTCTATTGCTTCTTTACTAATAAGTTCGATCATCCTTTTTGTAGATATGGCTAGTATGGAGGATTATGTAAACATGTTCAGTGCCGGTGCTTCCAAGGGTAAGAAGCATGGCATTGGCAAGGGAAATAGAAGGAAGTCTAACCCGAAGCGCCTCTAGAAAAAGCAATACTAGGGAGACTTTGGTCATGAATGCTGCTCTTAACGCTCCCACCACTTTCAATACTTCGGTCAGAGTCACCCAGTTGAGCACAAATCGATCCCATACTCCAGAGTACTCGAACATGTCGATTCTAGTGACACAGCCCGCTCAAAGGATGAACATCGAAGACCTTACCGTTCATACTCCAAATTGGGAGGTTTTGGTAAGTGATTCAGCCAACAATCCAATGATTGCCGATAGGATGGTCACGAAGACCCTCACTCCTGCGGACTTTAGCCATTACGAGGCTCTGTCTCTATCAGATAAAGTGTCTGAATTAAATGTCGCAGTAATGAAGGTATGTTCTAGTTCACTTCGCTTCAGTTGTTATGTTACTTCAATACGATTTTAAGGACTTGGAAAATTTTATTGCAAATAACTCTGATATGAAGTAGTGAAGTCTATCTTCTTACCTGTGTAAGTCGTTTATGTTCTTGCCACATTGCCTGGTGGTATTACAACCTTGGCCCATAATGAGACTGCGACCCTTGAGCGAGCCAAAGCAGCTGTTGTAGCCAAGGCCAAGGCCGAATCTGAACTAGAGAGGTTTCAGGCTGAGCTTGTCGAGAAGACTGAAGCTCTTGCTTCAACAAATTCTAGAGAGCTGAAGTATCGTAAGAAAAAATCTAGGTTGGAGGGTGAGGTCGCCAAGCTTTCTCAAGTTGCTGAAGTAGAGCGGGTTAAAGCTCTTACTGAAGGTAAGGCCATTGGGGTTGATACCTTCAAGGCTTCAAAGGAGTTCAAGCTGACCTTACGGCAAGAAGGCTACTTCGGTGGCCGAGGTGCCTTCAAGATGTCTAGGAAGGCTTTGATTGATGCTGGGCAAGATCCAAGTGTTCTTGACAAGCTTTGCCCGGTTCTAGTTGGGAAGGACAGATTGGTGGAAGCAAAGGAAGAAATATACGCTAAACTTGCCAAAGCTGAGGATGAAATAAGGCGCCAGGCTGAAGATGAGGAGAACTCTGAAGCGGATTTCGAGGATGAGGATGAACCTCCTTCAACTGTTGACCTTACCTCGGTCATATCAAATGAAGATCCTCCTCACATTGTTCATGTAGATCAAGCTCTAGGCAATTCCCCCGTTCGTCTATTTGACCTGGGTGAAGTCCCTTCAGTCATTCCTGATGCAGCTTCTCTAACAGACTTTCCTGAAGCCCCTTCGACTGAAGCAATTGTGCCAGAGCAGCTGGAGACTGAGCTGAACCCTCCAGCTGAACATACTTAGTTTTTGTTGCTTTTTATTCCTTGAACTATGTATGAACAAATTTTATTCTAGAATGATATTTCCATATTTTGTTATCTTTAATTCTTAATTAATTTGTGACCGAAGTGGGGACTTCTACCCCAAGTTCGGTTTTTTTGCTCTTTAGACTTAGAAACTTCTGCAAATTTTTGAGGTTGAAGGGTACTTCAATGCCGAAGTGTCCTTTGGGCCGAAGTACCCTTCTTGGCTGAAGTACTCTTCTTGGCTGAAATGGCCTTTCTTCATTCTCTAAACAATTTTGCAACTTCTTTGGCTAAAGTGTCCATTTTGGCCGAAGTACCCTTCTTGCCCGAGGTAGCCTTCTTTGTAGACTTAGAGATTTTTCAAAGTGTTTGGGCCGAAGTGGCCTAATTGGACCAAAGCGGTCTTAGTGATCTAAGTGGGCCAAAATGACCTATTTTTAAGACATAGAAATTTTTCTGAGTTTTTGGGCCGAAGTGGTCTGATTGCACTAAAGGGTCTAAATGGGCCGAAGCGGCCTAATTTTGAGACTTACAAATTTTCCTAAGTTTTTGGATCAAAGTGGCCTGATTGGATCGAAGGGTCTAAGTGGGCTGAAGCGGCCTAATTTTGAGACTTAGAAATTTTTCTAAGTTTTTGGGTCAAAGTGGCTTGATTGGACCAAAGGGTCTAAATGGGCCAAAGCGGCCTATTTTTGTGCTAAAGTGGCTTCATTTTGGAGGATTCTTGAGATAATTTCTGAACTGCTTTTATTGAACTAATGAAAAAGTAAACAATCACTGTAATAAACATTGTTAACTTTAGATGAAATATCTATGTAAGTTGTCAGCATTCCAAGGACGCATCTCCTTCCTAGGGTTCTCTGGGTCTTCAATACGATAAGTCCCCTCCTTGAATGCTTCAATCACTTTGAAGGGTTCATTACATGTCTCCCCAAGCTTTTCGGGGTGCTTTCCAGCTGCTTCTTTTTTCCTTAGGATGAGGTCCCCTGGGTTAAACTTCCTTTCTTTGACCTTATGGTTGTAATACCGGGCCATTTTCTGTTTGTAAGCAGCAGTTCAAATTCGTGCTTCCTCCCTAGTTTCTTCTATCAGGTCTAGATTGTTCAGCAATGCTTCATTGTTCTCCTGGATATTAAAATTGATGACTCTTGTAGTTGGGATTCCAATCTCTACGGGTATCACAGCTTCAGAACCGAATGTCAGGGAGAAGAGTGTCTCTCCAGTAGAAGTTCGTGTTGTAGTTCGGTAAGACCATAACACACTTGGTAGTTCTTCTACCCGTCTTCCTTTGGCATTATCTAGCCTAGTCTTCAATTCTTGAAGTATCACCCGATTTGTCACTTCGGCCTGCCCGTTTGCTTGTGGGTGGCTGACCGACGTGATTCTGAGATCAATCCTCAACTCTACACACAGCTTCTTCATCTTTTCTCCGATGAATTGTCTTCCATTATCAACAATTAGGGCTCTTGGTATCCCGTATCTACAGACAATGATCCTCCATATGAAGTCTATCACCTTGTTCTCTGAAATAGTTGCAAGTGGCTCCACTTCTACCCACTTAGTGAAGTAGTCCACAGCTACTATCAAAAATATCCTTTGACTTGATACGGGCGAAAAAGGACCAAGAAGGTCAAGCCCCCACTGAGCAAATGGATAGAGGTCTGAATGGGCACCATCTGACTAGGAGGAAGGTGGGGTACGTTGGAATGCCTCTTGCACTTATCACATTTTTAAACCAATTTCTTGGCATCTGGCATCATCGTAGGCTAGTAGTATCCACAACGTAATACCTAGTAGCTCAATGTTCGTCCTCCTATGTGACTCCCACAAATTCCTTCATGTACTTCCCGTAGTGCATAATCAGCCTCCCTTGGTGCCAAACATCGCAAATAGGGGAGTGTGAAGGATCTTCTGTATAATTCTCCATCAATCAAAGTATATCTTGCTACCCTTTTTTGTAGACTTCTTGCTTCATTTCGATCTTCAGGAATTTTTCCATCTTGCAAGAAGTCTCTGATTGGATCTTTCCAACATGGTTCAGTATCTACTTGGGCTACTTCTAGTTCAACCGAAATACTTGGTTGAGGAAGTACTCCTATTCTGACTTAAGTAGGTTTGTTGGCCAAACAAGCTGAGGCTAATCTGGCAAGCACATCTGTCTCCGCATTTTCTTCCCTAGGTATTTGGTTGATCTCTACCCTGGGAATCTTAACCAATTGTTTCCTTACGGCAGCCAAATATTTGACCATTTTTGGGCCTCTCGCCTCATAGTCCCCCTTTATCTATTCAGTCATTAGCTGAGAGTCTGTTGATCAATAAATTTTTGACTTCAAGTTCAGCAGCCAATCTCAATCCAGCTAGTATTGCTTCATACTCTACTTCATTATTAGAGGCTTTGAAGCGAAATTGCAAGGCATGCTCGATACATATGCCCCCGGGCCAAAGAGGAGTACTCCTGCTCCACTCCCTTATTAGTTGGAAGAACCATCCACGAAAAGGTTCCACCTCGAGTAATCCTCTACGGTCGGCATTATTTGGTTCGGTCGGAGGCATTCTACTACAAAATCTGCTAAGGCTTGAGCCTTAATCACCTGCCTTGGTTTATATCGGATGTCGAACTCACTCAACTCTATTGACCACTTTATCGACCTCCCTGATGTATCTGGCTTCTGGAGTATGTTCTTCAGTGGTTGATCAGTGAGTACTACTATCGTATGTGCTTGAAAGTACGGTCTTAGTTTTCTAGCAATAACCCACCTGTTGAGTTCGAGTTAAACATTCACATCGGCTCAGTAATTTTTCAAAGTAGTTTTGATGTTCTCGAACCGTCCCAGTTTGCTTCATCTTAGTTAAATCACTGAAAAAATCGTTGTAATGAGTTAGCCCAAATCTCGTATGCAATTCTATCTTTAATGCTTCCCAAGTAACCGACACCTGCTCCTCCTTCATCAACTGATACCATAATTGTGCATCCCCCCCCCCAAGTATAGGTGGCTAATGCCCCACGTTCTTCATACACAGTTTGTTGGAGTTCGAAAAATTGCTCTGCTCGACATATCCAGCTTGTTGGGTCATCCTTCCCGCTAAAATGTGAAAACTCCAGCTTTGCCACCTTGTGGATTGAAGACACTTGACTCCCTCCTGAATTGGTCGTGCGCCCCATACGTTGATTCTGGCAACTCTCTCCTTGATCTCGACTCAGATTTCCCATGACTTGGTCGAACCTATTATTCATAGCTACAATCATGGCATGAATTTCATCCACACAGCTCTCCAATTGACTGATACGTTGATTATCCATGACCTATTCCAATACGAAGTTGATAGTTTCCTTGCTCATTGCACGTGTGATGGGTTTATGCAAGGAATTGGGATCCCGTTTGGCAAAGGAATTCTTGTGTTTACCAATTGTGATAATGTAAAATAAAAAGAAGATGGTTTAGTTCAAGGAAAACCAGACCTCCAAAGACTTAGAGTCCTGTTATAATTCTTGATAACTTCATTCCCATCCACAAGAAATTAAATACAAACATAGAGAAGAGGTTGAGTTGCCAACAATCGTGATCACCACCACTCCTTCAAACTAGGAAAACAATATAGAATGCAATAACAGTCTAAACTATTTACAACGTGTGCAACAAGCACCCATGATAACTGGAAATATAATAACTTGCACACCACCAACCCAACACATATGGTAACACCACCCACTCCTAGTATTGCATGATCACAATACTCCTTCATGGGACCCCATGTGCATCTCTAATAGGGGAAGTTTATTTTCCTTCCCACAGACGACGCCAAACTGATGATGTCTAAAACAGGTTCACCCAATCAGACGAATCAGTTAAGTTACACTGAGTAATAACAACTGATTTCTCCTTTGTTGGTGCATGATCCCTTCCTTCCTTCCTGCACAAGAAGCGAACGTAAGCTTTGGTAGGGCCCCGAGGGTGTACTCGGGGGGACCTCTCCAACGCTCAAGTCAATACAGTACTAAACTTGGGAGAATGGCTCAGTGCTTCGAGCATTGCCTATTGCTCAGTAAGTATTTTAGAGTGAGAGTTAGAGAGCTTACTTAAGGGCAGAGGTTCCCCTTTTATATGAGTTTGAAGTGTTTGAGTTGTAGTAGGAGTCAGACTCTCTCTCATTGGTTTCTTGGAGGGCTTTTTGAAGGGTAAATTACTTATGTGCCCTCTTCTAAAGAGGAGTAGGACTCTGTTGGGAATTGGCATCCCATGAGGACTCTTCATCGGTTGAACTTCGTATATACCCGTTTTGTAGTGCAGTTACCGAAGTACCCCCTTCTGTTATACACCGAGGTGTAGTCTTCGATTTTGTGCACTGAAGTGCCTTCTTCCTCTTTGTACGGAGGTGTATACTTCGGTTATGAAACGAAGTATACCCTTCAGTTCTTCTACCACCTCGGCCTTGCTGGCACTTGTTCTACCACGTGGCCTTCTCTAATTACGAGGGGTATTTTGGGAATATTAGATACAGTCAGTTTCCAGTTGCAGCCACATTCTTTTATGCACTTCAATATAAGACAACTAGGATCAGAGTGTGTTACTTTGTATTGCGTATGTGCTTCAATATGGTACATCTTCACAGCATAAATCAGTTCTGCCTTCGTTGGAAATTGTGCTTCGACATACAAGTTTTCATTTGTATTTTGGAGTTGAACTTGTTGCACCCACTGGCTATCCACAGTTTGGTTGGCCCAGTAACATCTATAAATTCTGGAGCTAGAGGCTCCATATAGTGAGCAGACATCCCAACACCCATATTGCCATGAACTTAAGAGTATGCAAAAGGCCCTGCGTCCATACTACTCTGAAACTGTGAGAATGCTGAAGGCCCACACCCATATATCCTCTTGTGATATCAAATTTGGAATTACATTTAAGTTCACCGTGTTAGCCCTAGGATCCATATTCCCTTGAAAGCACAAGTAATAATCTAATGAGATACATAAACAATATTTATATATATAAACAATACATACATATATATATATATATATATATATATATATATATATATTACCTTTGCAGCTGTGTGTCGTCGATAGCAGCAAGTGGAGACTGGAGAGAGGTGTGAGGGAAACATCCAGCAGGTGGGAGGGTTATTTAAGGGCAGTAGAACACATCAATTATTGATGAGAGGGGTGTTTACTCCATGAAGTGATGTGTGAACGCATGTGTAAGGTGACCCATGTGAGCATTATCATCTTTGTCTCCCTTTCTCAAATTTTATCATTTCTTAATGCATGTGAAAAAAAATAAGGCTAACACATGCTGACACATGAAAGAGATGTGAGGTATTATCATGTCTTTTGTGGTGCCATATAGGCTCTGAATGGTAGATTGGGTAATATTTGCAATCGGATGCTACATTGGGAAATAAAAACCCATACGGATGGTACATGAGAAAAAAAAATCTCAATATAGTATCGAGGATTCATGCCATTTATTTTTTATTTTTAATAACAACTTTCCAACATAGAGTTCGGGTGCTTTTGGAGTTTGGTGCATCATATTTAGGATCAGTTTGATAGATAATTTTAACAGTAGCATATAATGTGGTAGTATATATGGTGATAATAAATTGTAGCATATATGGTTCCTAAAATATTGGTAAGTGTTTGGTTGTACTTTTGCTTGTAGCATATTCGTGTTAAAATTATTGTGACAAATTATATACAGGGGTATTATACATGTAAATTGTAACAAATTTAAATAAATAACAAAATAAATTGTTAATAAATATCTAATACTAATAAAATTATTAAATTAAATAAACAAGATAAATAATAAAATTATATATTTTAATAAATAATTATCATATTTAATAAATTAACACCATCTGAACCATTACCAGATATCATAAATAATTATTTAATATTAATAAATTAATAAAAACTCTGTTGCAATTTCTCATTTACACAAGGACAAAATTGAAAAATTAATTAAACTATTGGACATAAATGGAAATTTGTGGTTAAAATGTTAGAAATTATCCAAAAGAACACCATTTTGAAAGTGCAATATTATTGTCTCAAACCTGCTTAAGCATATATGTTACTTAACAGTATGAGTTCGTTTGGTACACAATTTTGACAGTAACATATATTGTGTAGCATATATATTATAGACAATAAATGAGGGTAATAAATGATAGCATATATAGTTCCTGAAATGCTGGTAGGTGTTTGGTACTACTGGTGGCATATATGGTGTTAAACTTATTGAGTAAATTACGTGTAGAGGTAATACATTAAACAGAATAATTAATCAATTTAAAATAATTTTTGAAAATTGATTAATTAAATAATTACTTAAATTAGCTAATTTATTTAAAGGAAAAATAAAGAATAATTAAATTCTTTAATTAAGGATAAGGGATGGTTGTCGTCGAAGCTTGAATCGAAGGAACTGGAGTTCATACTCTAACTCCACCACAACGAACACCATCGAATCTTCAATGGGTGAAATCCTCCATCGATTTTTTCTTGTATTTATTTAAAGGATTCAACAATTGCGAGTACTTGCTGTCGATGTGGTCTTGTATGAAGAGACTAAATAGCCTGTGGGACTAACCATCATCTGAATCTTGTGCTCCGTCGATGTCGGAGTCTACCAAGTTGGGAAGAAGAAGAAAACAAGGTTTGAGAGAGAGAGGTGAAAGAGAGGGATAGAGAGAGATGGAGAAAAGTGGAAAATAGAGGTTGCAATGTGTAGCCTAACATAAATGGTATTATAGTTAGTTTCATAAAATATGTTGGACAAAAGTAGAAAATGGTTGCACAAATGCAAAAAATTGTCCATTTGTGAGCAATTTCAAAACCATCATAAAATTGTATCAAAAATGTCTCGAACTACCCACCCAGATATTACAGTTTGGTGCTTGCAAACAATATATGCTACTAGAGTAATTTATCAATATATATATATATATAACTGAGGATCCACAAGACTTCTCCTTAATTCATGTTGCCACGTGGACGTCTTTACAAAAAAGCCTACATAGACAAAAGAAAATTTTAAAATATATTAGAAAACTTTAAGACCCACAACCACACACATAAATATATTACAAAACTTTAATACCCACAACCACATTCATACACTTTAAGACCCACAACCACACTCATACAGTTAATAGTATTCAAATAATTTTAAAATTATATTACATTGTATGGGAATTTAATGTTTCATAGGAGTGGTTTGATGTTGTTTTGGTTTCTCAAAGGTCATGTATTGCTAATTATGAGAGTCTTTTCATATTACTCAATTAATGAAATTCATTTGTAGTATTTAGTTTGAAAACATTTTGTGTGTTTTTGGCATTAATTACCATCATTTTGTGGGAATTTTTGTGTGTTTTTATCATTTAGTGTGTTTTTGATGTATTTTATGTGTTTTTGTAGTATTTAGTTGATGTATTGTGCATGTTTAAAGTTTTGTCAGGTTTAGTAGTCTGTTTGGATTGTAACATACACAACATGAGAGGTTTTTCTCATGCTATATTGTTCTAATGTGTAAGTAAATTCAGCTCATTTGGTATTGGAACATGTAAGTGGTGACAGCAAAGCACGGTAGAATTCAATGAGTTGTTGAAGGTCAAAGTGATTATAGGCATAAATCTACCAGTCATACATAACATTTCAAAAATATAAATTCAAAAATCTTATTCTAAAAATATTAAGAATTTTATTCCAAAAATATCATTTCAAAAATACTACTTATGCTACATTGTACTTCTCGATATTAAATGTTACTTTGTAAAGATTGTTGTACTAACCATACAATATTATCTCATAAACATGTCTTTGGTGACCTATAACACTTTGTAGATACTAGCGACGCAAATAAAAATTGATAAACTCTTAGCATACTTATTCCTTATGCTACACCCTATTAGAAAAAATTTTTCTTAGCAAATTAAAAAACAAGTATTGTACATATTTTATCTTCATCTCACAATCATCTCTATTTTCTACAATTAAAGCTCTACTGCTCTTCATGTTAACAAAGTATTGACAAATTTTCACACATCTCTATTTTCCAATCAAAATATGTGTCGCGCGAAGCGCGGGCATGCAACTAGTTGTCATGTAAAATGGTGAGTCAAACGGGCTGTGTGTGTATATAAATATATATCTTTTTTCTTTTTTTGAAAAGGCAACTGCTCCAAAACTTCATCAAATATAGAATCTATCTATTTATACATAAATAAAATACGGAAAGTGATAGGTATATCTGAGTTTTGGTTGAGCCACGTCAGATTTAATGATTACCTCAAATCATGCCACTTGTCATGAAATAATTCATTTATAAAAAAAAGTATTTGCGATCAAATAATCCATTTATGGGTAGACGTATCTCTCTCACACGGCTCTTCATCTCTCGTAAGTTCGTGTATTCTCTCTCGCGCCTCTTCATTTCCATGGCCCTTCTACATCTCCATAAGTTCATGTATCTACATCGAATTTATGATTTTAGAGTTACTTTTTTAGAAATTTCTTTGTGCAAGATTCAAGTATTTGTCAGGTTCAGATCTATTCATGGTGTCAGCTATTGAGTCTCCCCTTAGTATGAATTAGTTTTCCTGAATCCCTTTGTTCCTGATTCATGTATATGATGTTCTCTTGCCGGATTCATATTCATGAATCATGTTGGTAATTTTGTTTCCATAGATATTATATCATATGTGGTTGGCAATCCAAGACATTGTTTGTCACTATCGATTATTGATTTCCTAGTCAGGGATTGTTTTATGTCTAAGCTCTTTGTTTGGCACCTTCAACATCTATTCTCCATTTCACAACTTTGAATCCAGTTTATGTCATCATTTTCCTCACGACAATATATATCTTCCATAGTAGATAGGCGCCTCGCCTCACGCATCGTCGGTTTGAATCGCCACAAACGACACCACCAGGTAATAAAATCTCCATTCTCCAGTTCTTTCATGGAGATTTTTTATGAAGATTTTTGGCTTTACATGGAGATTTTTGATGCATTCGCTTCCTTTACGGGTTAAAGAGATTCTTTGGGCTCTATGTCCTTGCAACCTCTTCACTGAGTCCATCATATCGATATTTTTCAAGGTTTTTGTGATGGTTAGCCACTCCAATCTATGGAGAGAAAATAAAGCTCAATCAATGTATGACTACCATGTTATATTTTTTGGATGAATCACCAATGGCAAGCAAATATTGTTTTGAAAGCCTTGACAAAACGTTAAGAGATATACTATGTAACAATCATAAGGATCTTGCAAAACTAGTTTGATTATTTGGAGTCACTTGTCAATTTCTTGCACCCATTTTCCAAGAATATGTAAATGTAAGCAATAAGATCTTGAATATCATAATTTTCACATATTATATACATTAGACATCAAAAGCATACCTTGTTCCATTGGCTTTCAATTGTTTCTCCCTCTTGCATCTCAAAGATTTCAATGATGGAAGCCAATAATATAGAAAATTGATAGATAGTTCTCTGTGTATTTATTTGTAGTTGTGGTGAGAGAGATGACCAGTTTCTATACGTATATAATGAGAGAGCATACTCAACATCATGTACTCCTATTTATCGTAATAGTAGGAAACACTTCTCTAATTGATATTTATTCAGATATTTCATTTATTTATTTAAAACCTTATCACTTAACTTATAGTGGTTGAACTCTTAAGAGATAAGAGTTGATTATTAAAACCAACCCAAAAACTACCCACTTATTACGTGGGGCATATTTCAGATATATACACCGATCAACGGTGTTTCATATCTTCTTTCATGACATTTAACCATTTCTCATAATCGATGCTCTCAATGGCTTGTGAAAATGAAACTTGGTCATCATTTATCCCAATGTCAATTTCAAACTCTCTTAGATAAACCACACAATCATTCAAAATTGTAGATCTTCTTTCTCTTTGTGATCTTCTTAATTCAATTCATTGTCACTTAGTTTATAGTGGTTGAACTCTTACGAGATAAGAATTGGTTATTAAAACCAACTTGAAAACTACCCACTTATCATGTGGGGCATATCTCACAGTAAAATCTAACGCATCACAGAAACAAGAGGAGGCGTAATATAATATTACCTTATAATATTATATGATCATCACCGTCATGTAATTGCATATATGTTTATCACCTATATTATATGACCATCACCGTGATAACCATAATAGCTATACTATGAAACTATGATTTTGTAACAATTGGAGAAGCGAAACAAAGGGGTACACAGGTGAATAAAAACAGTTAAGATAGACTGGACTTCTAGAAAAAGATAAAAGATAAAAGCCAAAAAATCTTATTTAATTCTGTCTATTAAAAGATGTTTTTTTATACATTTTTATAAAATACTTTATGTTTTCACTTTATAGAAAGTAATTGTCAACTTTAAAGCAATGTTTTAAATATTGCTATCGAAATCGTATAGTTCAATCGACTGTAACGCAGTATAATAGCAGCATAAATATATATATATATATATATATATATATATATATTGTTGTGGGTAGGAGTAATAAAAATCATATTACTCTAGTGGTTAAGCCTTACAATTTTCAACTTGAGTATCAAATTTCAATTCTCTCTAATAGTACTGTTAACATATTTTTCAACCCATACAACAAACATCACATAAAATATTATAAATAAAATCTTAGGTTATCGTAAAAGTCATTGTTAAAAAATCACTTAAGGACTCCTTTTGGAGAATTCAAGTACTAATTAAATTATTATTTTTATCCATCTATAACTAAAAATTTAATTTTAATTAAAATTATAAAAATATTTGCAAAGTTGGTTTAACACCGATAAAATTGATCGATTCAACTAGTTTTGATCGGCACGATTGATGTTGATATTTTAGGTTGAATCGTACCAATGAGGAGTTTGGTATCCAATTTAATAAGTTGAATCGGAAGGTACCTGCCGGTATTTAAAATATTATTTTAAAATTGACAACTTTAAGCAAAAGAAGTGTCGATCAATATGTGTATATGTGCTTCCCAGGCGAAAGCCCTTTGGTTTTAGAACACTTAATTAAACAAAATAAAATTAACCTTTAAGCATTTGTCTGCCTACTTATGTTTACTACATTCGTCATGTGGCTACAAATTTTGTTTGAAATAAAGATTTTTTTTGAACTTTGTGTTCTAATGTATAACAAAAATGATAAATATCCCTAAACATTCATAATCTAGCTGGCAGGTACATGTGAGCATTCCAACATGACATCAATTAAAAGAAAAATAATATTCTGTCAATTCTATAAACCTAGACAATATTACTCTCTCCAAATCTCAAATCTGATCCACCTACGCCGACTCCATACACCATTTCCATCACCATCACCAGCATCTAACTCATTCTCTCTCCAAGAATGATCTCCTCTCTCAAATCGATGACCGCTTCTGATTGAACTAGTCTTTCTCTTTCTCTTTCTCTTTCTCAAAGGAATTAAAGACTAATCCCCTTGATATGCACTTCTACATCTTCTTTAGAGAAGTTTAATCAGATCTAGATCAAATACGTCCTGCCTTGACTATTCATTCAATCAAATCTAGGTCCAAGTTGGTAGAAGTTGATTGGGAAGTTCTAAAGAGCATCCAAGGCCAGTCGAAGTTGGTAGAAGTTGATTCGTTCGATCAAATCTATGTCAAATACCTGCACTTGTCATTGTTACAATAAAACATGGTTTTATAGTTTTATGTGGATTTTTATTACATTGTTTCAGTGTTCCAAATTTTTATTACACTGTTTTTCAAAAATAATGTAATTAAGAATGACCAGATAAAACATATTAACCATGAGTCTTGTTGGAAAGAGTTTTACATGCTGAATCCGCATATGTAATTTTTTTTCGAAATCTAACATGTATTTTGAGATTTCGTTTAACAAAAGAAAATGTAAAAACACTGTGATGTCAACATTATGTCAGAGAATAGTTAAACCAATTGTTTTGGTACAAAAAAATAACTCTATTATCTTTACATATTATCAAGCTGAGTGACTTTGCCATATCAGTTATGGATCATTATGGAAGTATATTTTAGGGATACCCAACATTACCGAATGTATAATATGAATAACGAATTATGTTATCATGGTTAATAATTATTTTAATGGATAAAAAATATCAAAATCAACAAAATTGCAACTTGCAAGGTTGAATATTATTTTAATATTTTTTGGGACAATTATCAATAAAAACACAATTGGAAAGACATGTGCTAATAAGGAAAGCCTAATTTTTTTTGTTAAGTAGGATACAACTCATTAAATTATCTATATGCCCTTTTTTATTTAATAAAATTACAAGGTGTTAATCATCGACGCCTTTTTTCTATGTTTTCTCCAACATTTTCTCAAAGCATGACATCATTAATTTTATTTCGAAAAGTCTAAATATCCCAACACTATTTTGTCCCAGCACCATCCCAGTCTAGGTGGCATTGTGACTCAACATGCCTACATGGCATGAATTAAAATAAAATATTATCTCTTATTTCTATTTTGGCGAAGGCACAAATACCCTTCCTAGAAACTTCTTTTCTGTCGGTGTCAAGCACTCTCCCCCATCTCCTACTCCGGTGATTTTGCCATCTGAACTACCGTCATCTCCTCCAGAAGACACAACACCAGTTTTCTTATTTGAACACACAAAACCGAGTGCCAAACCCATTTTTTTATTAAATCTGATTGCCAAACCCACCTTCAATCTTATCCTTAGCCTTCCTTTCTCAACTTCACAACGTAATTTATAGCAGAAAATTCACGACGGTGACTATATTGGAGGAGCGACGAAATCGAAAGTCTAATCCTGGTGCGATGGCTTGGTTAGGTGTCGACTTGGTACATAATGTTCACTATCTATTTTGTTTTGTTCTTGTATTATGATTGATTAATTTGATTTAGTGGAGAGGGGGGTTGTGCATTCAGACTTGAGACATAATATCAACTTATTTGACCCTTGCGAAACACTGGATCATGACTTGAGATAGAATAGTAATGAAGAGTAGCCCAATTGACCCTTGAAATATCTCTCATATTCAAAAAAAACAATGCAATTATATTCTATGTTATGTAAAAACAATGTAATTAAGAACAATATGTGATAATAGAAAACAATGTAATTACGGTCTGGTAATAGAAAACAATGTAATAAATATGTATAACTCAAAAACAACGTAATTATAATAATTACATTATTTTAAAAAATAATGTAATTAAAAATGACTAGATAAAACATATCGACAATGGATCTTGTTAAGAAGAGTTTTACATGTTGATTCCGAATATATAAGTTTTTTTTGAAATCTAACATGTATTTTGAGAGATATAACGTTTTGAATTTTCGTTCAAGAAAAGAAAAAGGGAAAGACAATGATGTCAGCATCTGTAGGAAAAAAACAAAAGATACACTTTCCATGTCACATAATGATGTATCAATGCCACATAGACTGGGATGCTTTTAGGATAATATTTGCTGAGATATGTAGTGCTCCTGATTTTATTTGCTTAAAGGAAACTTTAAAATGATTTATCTCTCCAAATACATGATTGATTTTGAAAAAAAAGATATTTTAAATGAGCGTGGATCACCCATCCATATATTTTGAGATAAAAACAATTCCGCATATAAATTTAAAATATTTGCACTGCTATCATTTAATTTATTTTCACTATGATGAATTTATCTACACATCATATAAATTTGATTTTTTACGCTGCATATAAATTTGATTTATCTGCAGTGCAGATAAATTTTAATATATATTAATCATAACAAAATCACAAAAGATAATATAGATAAATTCACTAAAAATAAATTCAGTGCATATAAATTTCAGTATATATTAACCATAACAAAATCACATCATATAATGTAGATAAATTAATATGATAAATTTCAATATATACTAAATCATTGTGATTGTTCAAATACTACACAAGGCGAAGGATGGTAGAGGACTCATAAATTTATAATATTGTAGCCTCTTTGTCTCGACGCAATAAATTTGTGCCCATAATGTGTACATGAAACTGATGATATTTTTTTAAAATAAAATAAATAAATAGAGAAGAAAAATC
Organism: Tripterygium wilfordii; assembly: GCF_013401445.1. Taxonomy (NCBI): domain Eukaryota; kingdom Viridiplantae; phylum Streptophyta; class Magnoliopsida; order Celastrales; family Celastraceae; genus Tripterygium; species Tripterygium wilfordii. The sequence goes on from NC_052248.1 coordinate 9,648,508, forward strand.
AAATTAAAATCAAATCAATGAGATGCCAAAAACAGAGGAAATAAAAACACTAATAATACATACACACATCATATTCATTGCCATAGCTTCTTCTATGGCTATATGAAAATAGAGAAGACGGCATGTCCTGGAACCAGAAAAAGGTAGGAAAAATTGATGTGAAAAAATATGACATATATTCATTAAATAAAATTTTTGAAAAAAGAAAGTAAATTCGCTTTGCAAGGTTATTGTCAATTGTTGCCTGTGCTTGATATTGATATTTCTTTATTTTAGCTTTTTATAAACAATTAAAACATCAATGAGAGTACTTTGGTCAATAAAAAAAATTAAAATTATTTATGACATGTTGTAAAAAAAAGAAAATGACATATACTCCAACAATTTGATAGTCCAAGAGCATGACAGATTTATTTCATTGATTTAATCCACTCTTTTATCTCATAATTCATTGTTCAAAATTTATTGTTTTAATATAGATTCCATTGTTTTTTAATGTACAGTATAAAATTCATTGTTTTAGTTTGGAATTTATTATTTTTGAAATTCCATTGGAAAAAATAATGGAATTAAGATTCATCCGATAAAATTCATCGACAATGAATCTTGTTAAAAATAGTTTAATTTTTAAAAAAATCTAATTTGTATTTTGAGAGCTAAAACGTTTTAAAATTTCGTTGTAGAGATTTGGGTTTTATTGGACTAATATTATATGGATTACCCAACACTACTTGCAGAAAAATTAGGTGGAAGTATTGGAATAAAAATTAAAAATCTGAAACCTGATTTGAGTGATTTATTGCCTAATTAACCCTTTTTTTTTTTCAGGAAATAAGAAATTTTCTTTTTTTAGCAGGAAATAAGAATATCATTAGTCGCTTATAGGAACTGCACAAATCACACATTTTACTTATTTTATCCTGAAGTTCATAGAAAGACAATTTTTCAGAGAGGAAAAATCAAAGACGGGAGTAGTAGTGATAATCGATTTTTCTTCGTCTCCCAGCTGTTTGGTTTACGGTGAGAATTCATAGAGGAGGAATCTTGTACAGGCATACACAGGATATAGAGAGAGATGCAAGCCGTGGTGTGGAACCCTGCGTACTGCACCAGCTCCCCTCAAACCCTAGACGCCTTCTCCTCTTCCTCTTCTCGGCCGCCCAACAAGGTTAGCTTTTCTTTGTAGCTTTCATTTATGGCTTATTTTCTTCTTATTTTTGAAAATTTTGACTAAAGACTCTTGTAATCCAGAGCGCGAGCTTCTTTGGCACACGAGTATTGATCGGTAGGGGCCGCAAATTCGGATGTAGGGGTTCATGTAGTTTTGTGCGGATTGGATTGCCGTCTAGACTTGGTTAGTTTCTATGCTTTCTAATTGTTTATTTCCTTATCTTGGGGTGATTGTGCCTGGTTTATTTGATGAATGTAATTGCTACGTCGGGGATTTTATTGTGGAACTAAAATCCATATCTTCCCCTTTTTTTCCCCTTCAATTTCTTTTGGAATTCGTGAGAAATTATGATATTTATGTTTTTGTTTGTTAGTATCATTTCTCCTGGACGTGAATTCTATATGGGAGTTTGTCTAGAAGAGAAGGAGAAAGAGTAGGGTATTCATGAGATTATTCTATATTTGAGGTTAGCAGATTGAACAGGATGATTAAAGGGTGGCATCAAACACTCAACACCTAGCAGGTGTCAAGATTCTTGGTGTTGCATTTGATGAGAGAAAGATAGAGATGCATTTGCATATTCTTATATTTTGTTTAAATTGGCTGCTTAGATGGATATTTGAGAATCGAGGTCCTTCGAAGAGAAGACTACTTGCTGTCATTTTAGTTGGTCGATTGTCACTTGGGTGGTTGGGGTTGGGTTCAAGTCACTAGGATTTTATGGTGGGTTCAGTCATGAGGGTGGAAACAATTTTTTCCTGTTTGCATTTGGAAAATACACAAAGTACTAAACTACTAATCCATATTTAGGTCATAGTTTCATATGTCTGGAGATGCTTCCTGTGAGTTGTTCCACTTTCTGGATATTGTAATTTTGTTATTTTCAATGCTGCTGAACATGAGATAATCATTGAATATTTAGAAAAAATAATTTTGCAATACCCTTCTTTTTTAAAATATATTATGTTCATCTCAGTTTTAAAATAACATTGGGTATAATCAGTCAATTCAGATAAGTTAGTCAAATTATTTGTGCAATAATATCATTTTTTCGCCCTATTTCTGCCAAAATTGATAGAATCATATGTTTCGTACTTCAAGAACACTTCCATGTACTCTTTTTATTCTCTTTGTAAGGTGTAAAGTTTCTATAGTAAATTTTTAAATATGTAATAGTTGTTGTTCTCAACACCTATTAGATAGTTCTAGAATTCTATTTTCTGCTGATTTTTAATGATTTGTTGTTGATCCTGTCTAAGATCATTTTTAAGTTGTGCAGTCATAAAAGCTGTTGCCACTCCAAATTCAGTGACAGAATTGCCTCTCACTGCTGAGAATGTTGAAAGTGTATTGGATGAAATTCGACCATACCTTATTGCAGATGGTGGAAATGTGGCATTGCATGAAATTGATGGCAATGTTGTAAGGTTAAAGCTACAAGGAGCATGTGGCTCGTGTCCAAGCTCTGTGATGACGATGAAGATGGGTATTGAGCGTCGGTTAATGGAAAAGATCCCTGAAATAGTTTCTGTTGAACCAATAGCCGATGAAGAAACTGGCCTTGAGCTGAATGAGGAAAATATAGAAAAGGTAATCATGTTATGACCTTTAGAGCTTGTAAGCATCTGTACTCTTTTTTAGGCATATGGGGTGGTTTTGTGCAGATCATGTGGCTGCTGTGTGAAGTGCTTCTCCATGAGGGCAACTTGTGCACGCACTTGGAGTTTGGACTTTTTTGTGGTGACTGAACATCTATAGAAAGAATTTGGCTTACTTAAGCAAGTTAAAAATGAACCCTTTCAGATAACTTATCATGTGAATGAGAGGATGCCCTGTCTCTCTGGTTTTTTTTTTTTTTTTGAATAAGGAAAAAATATAGTAAGGGACATGAAGAAGTTGAAACCGGGAAACAGTGAACTAGCGTACTAGTCAGCTAGTCTAGTACAATTAAAAAAAATTAGAAGTGGCACTAGAAAGGGAGGGAGGGAGGGAGGGAGGATTCACATAGTACAACTCGTTTTGCGTTAATAACTTTTTTTAATAGCTTTGGAATATTTTTCTTGCAAAAACTAATTAGGTCTGCTTCTAAAATCGTGTAAAAGTTTTTTTTACTTCATCTTGAATCTTCTGTGTGAAGCACTTCTCCATGAGGGCAACTTGGGCTCGCACTTGGGGTTGGGACTTTTTTGTGGTGACTGAACATTTATAGAAAGAATTTGGCTTACTTTTAAGCAAGTTAAAATGAACCCTTTCAGTTAACTTTCATGTGAATGAGAAGATGCCCCATCTTTCTTTTCTTTTCTTTTTTTGAATAAGGGAAAAAATAGTAAGGGGGCATGAAGAAGTTGAAACCGAGAAACAGTGAACTAGCTTACTAGTCAGCTAGTTTGGCACAATTAAAAACATTAGATACTAGCATGCCAAAATTTTACAGTGGATGCCTTATCTCATGGGAGTTCTCTTTGAATTGATACCACAGAGTTTTGAGTTTCACTTTACTTGTTTTTAGTGACTTGCATGCTATTTTCTCCTTTGGCAATCTGATTTGGTGGTTTCAGTATTTTTAACATGAGTGTGTGGGCTCAATTGGATTTATGTGGTGGATCAAAATCAGTCGGTTGATACCCATATGTATGATTGAGAAACCTTAATTGTCTTTATGTCAGAACCAGAAGCTTGGTCCACTTGATAGTCCCATTTAATTCTGGGGAAGATCTTTATTGCTAGGAGCCTAGGACATTTCTACTCATGTTGATATCTTTGCTTGAGAAACCTTATTTCTTGATGGGTGTAATACTACGATAAGGTTTTTTCATTTAAAAGTCTTTCTTTATCGTTGTTTATTACTTTACTTTCTTCAGATGAGCATGTTTAGTCTTTTCCTCCCCAACCCTAAAAAGCTTTTGATTGTAGATATGATTGTGAATACGACCAAAAATGAAAGAGGAAACATGTTATCTTTGATTAGCAGTCCTGCTATCAATATAAAGGGAATTTTCTCTTCCTTAATAGATCAACTGTTTATTGGATAGTGTTTTCCCCTTCCTTTGGACCCTTGGAATTAGAAGTAATCCTATCCATATGAAATTTATAAACTTATTGTGGATATGCAAGCATCCAGTGATTATTTATGAAATTAAGATGGTAGTTTTTGCTTGGCCTAATGTTAAAATTGGTGACATACTGAATGTCAGGTGCTTGAAGAAGTTAGGCCCTACCTTGTGGGTGCATCAGGTGGATCTCTTGAACTTGTTGCAATTGATGATCCAATTGTGAAAATCCGGATTACAGGTCCTGCGGCTGGGGTAATGACAGTTCGAGTGGCTGTTACACAGAAATTACGGGAAAAAATTCCAGCGATTGCCGCTGTCCAGCTTCTCTAAGACTTTGCAATTTGTATACATGGAGTGTATCATTCTCATATAAAAGATACAAGATACAAGATGTTGGTAGACTTGTAAAGCCTTATAATATTACATTATGTGTTTTTTTTGGATGAACAAATATTTATTTTAGTTGTTGGTTATTTTTTAACATGGTAGAATTCGAACCTCCAACATGTTCGAAATCTGAAGTAGTGGCTAATCACTAGGCCTAAAGTAATAAGGTTCTTTGTTATGTATCACAGTATGTTGTACGCATAATTTATTGTCTTGGAATAAATGAGTATCACCTCTTTATTTTGAAATAGTGAAACGGGGCCATTTCAACGGGGAAGGAGATTTGAACACTGATCATTATGATGATATATATCATCTTTATCACTTTAATTAGTGGCTTGGGTGTGATGTTGATATAACCTAATAGAACTTATGGAATGAAAATTGGCTATAACTTATTTTTCATCTCCAACTTAGGACATTACTGTGAAAATTGGCTATAACCTCTTGACATTTTATAGTGTACTCATTAACTGCGGTGAATAACCATGGTTGCCTCGGGTGGAATTTACGATACATAACACCTGTGCAAAATCCACGACACCTGTGCAGTTTGATAGCCACAATCGGATATTTCCTCAGTTACTTTCACTGTCATGTACAAAATTTTTATTTTTAGATTCTTCAACAAAAGAAAAGGATCATGCTAAATTTAGTCATATAGTTAATAATAAAGAAGAAAAGTATCATTATTCATTGCTAAGAAAATTTTATTTTGTTGAGCCATTATAATTAAACTAGTTACAAAAAAATGAAATTTAATGCTAATTAAATTAGAAAAGGAAAAAAAAATTATTAATAATAATTCAATTAAAACTCTACCTATTAATAATAATAAAGAAAAATAAAAAAAAATCCACATGACTTCCATTAAAAGTGTATTACCTTAAATAACACTTTAGATTCGTAAATTATACAGTGTTGTCAAGTTTGTAAAGGCATTGTCGCTTCAAAAAGCAAAACGCACTTTAAGTGCACGCTTCAAATATGTGATGGGCAATATTCATAAATTATTTAATAAATTTAATAATAATAACAAATTATACATATTTTACACACAAACAAATTCAAATTAAATTAAGCAATCATCATATAAAAATTTCAACACAAATACAATGAAAACATAATAAAGAAACTGGTTCAGAAGTCACAACTCACATAAGAAAGGTAACAAACACACATATTAGAGTTAAATATAAAGTCATTTGTTGTCAAAAAAACTTAATTAAACAACTCTTAATCTACTAACCATGGTGCCTCAACAACATCATTAATCTTCCAAGGTTCATTATTATCATACTCATTGAACATCTCTTCATCGGATTCAACACCTTCATAATAATTATATCCACTAATATCTTCCTCTTCTGTGTTCTCAAAAACTCTTCCTCTAAAATTTAACACTCTAGAACTAGAAGCACTCGACTGCTTTCTAGCATTTTCTTTTTATCTAGTGTTAACTTTTGCTTCCCCAATTCCTATTGCTTATTGAACAACATTACATGTTAAACTATCATTCTCAAACCCCAGTTCATATTCCTCCATTTTGTCCAGCCAATCACTCATTGCTATCATTAACATCATTCAAACAAATGGGATCACTAAATCCCTCTTACCATATTGAGCCTTGAAAATTTGATTATATTTGACATATACTAAATCTTGAGTTTTTAATGTTCAAGCCAATTCCTTTTTGTAGTATGAATTTGTTTCATGACCAGACAATGACAAACTAACAAAAATTATGAAATGACTCAACTTTAGAATTGAAATAAAAATTCATATTTGGAGAAGCTTAAATGTGCTAAATAAAATTTACATGTTTAAATGTGGTCCAATTGCTTTCACGGCCATATGTACTACAACTTAAATTGAGAATCTTGATTTCTAATTGTAGCAAATTAGATGCTGAAAATCCATACAAACTCCACCATTGAACTAGCAAAAAAATACAAACATCTATGTGAAATCTACTAAACAATGAGGAGTTAATTTAAGACTTAAGAGTGAGTTAATAATTACTAGATGACTTGGTTTTTCTCGATCTAATTATCTTTAGATTGTCAAATAGTTGCTAAGATCATTTATATAACTCCAACTCATCCATGATTTTATCTTGCAAAGAAACATCCGGAACCAATATCATAAAGCACTTCATCAAACTCCCCATTAGCTCTTTAGAATTTTCAATACTAGAGTCATAATAAAAGAAACCAGGATTCAAGTAGTGGCATGTCGCATTTAAGGATTGATAGAGTTGGCATTTCCATCATTTATTAATGATATCAAATATTGACTTTTACGTTGCTTATTTATCATGAAAGAACTTTTAGATAGCTTCTTGAGATACAAGCAACAAAAGTATTTGAAGTTTTAAATGTTGGTGAAATCATGCTAGAGATATATCAATTTAACTTTATATTCAACCTATATTTACTGAAAGCACTATTGAAAATAATGAATGAGTTGTCACAAGCATTATGGAAGAACGACCAAGACATTGAGAATGTGATAAGGCTAGTCGAATTTTCCAAAAGTAGGCTACAGTCGATGAGGGATGATGAATATCAATAGGATTCTATCATTGATAAAGTTTTATCATTTATGTGGTGTACATAATATTTGTGTTCTTATCATGAAAGAGTGTTATCTAGTTGCAGGCAGATCAAGACTCAGAGGACAAGAAGTAACAAATTTACATTATTTTCATATTGAATTGTTCTACACTATGCTAGATAGACAATTTAGAGAGCTGAATGATTGCTTTACTGAGACAAGTAGACAACTACAGAGTTGCTTATTTGTGTGGTACGCCTTTAATCCTAGAGATTTATGTTTAGCTTTTGATTAGTAGAAGCTCATTCGGCTTGCATATTTCTATCCCAATAATTTTACTTGTTGAACTAATAATCTCAAAGATCAACTTGATACGTATATATTTGATATGCATCATAATAAAGAGTTTAAAACAATTGAAAGAACTTGGTGATTTATATGAGAAAATGATTCAACAAAAAGAGACCAAGTGTATCCATTAGTGTATGTACATGCTTGCCCCTTGCTATGTCCTTGAGTCTTCCCGTAGAGTCGATTCTCTTTGAGATGATTTGTGTCCTCCTTTAATGCTTGATTGACGGCAAAATTACGCTCAACTCGAAATAATCAACCATTCAACTCGAAATAATCAACCATTTAGGTTGTCTCCAGCAAATAAGGCAACTCAAGTTTCAATCGACCAAACTTCCTCTCCAGGGAAGATCGTCGCGCAAGGACTTCATCGGCAACCCGAGAACATGGATGGATGTATTCATATACTCTTGATGATATCACTGATTCATAGAACGATTTTTTACAACTAGAAATAAGGGAAGTATGATAGAAAGAAAGATAAACCCTAGTCTTTGAGGGACTAGGACCTCCCACTCTCTTTGCAGAGAAACCCAGCAATAACCAAGATGTGTTTCACCTTTGTAGCCTACGCCTATAAGCAACACAATTCAAAAAGATAACCAATAGAGCCACAACACATGGACCACTCAAGCACTACCACGTGTCCACTTCTTTTATTATTATACTGCTTTACCATAGGTGTATCAGAACACTATACAAGGGAAGACACATACTCAAACAACGATTACAAATAGAAATCGACAAGAAGTTGGTAGAATTTGATTTCTTAATGATGATATGAGCAACGTTTCTTTGAAAATCTCTCAAACTCACTCTTGCGTTACACTCAAAATATCTTAAACTCACTCTAATGTTTTTCTCTCAAACTCACTGATGTTGTTTTTCTCTATCTAGAAGAGAGCGATGCTCGTTAGTTTATAATACAATGAAGCCGCATTTCACACTTGTGGCATTGCAAAATCCAATGCAATGCCACATTTGTGAATAGTGGCATTGCATTGGATTCTGCAATACCGCATGTGTGAACGACATAGCTAAATACAAAGGGTGTTGTTATGATCTAATATGTTGTGGTTAGTAAAAGCGGCATATGTAAAAATTATTAAAGTCGCTGTTGAAAAGACAAATGGGTGCGGCTAAACAACTGCACGATGCTATATCACAAAATAATTAAAAACGGATGTTATAGACCTAATAAATTGTTACAGGGATGCTAAACAAAAAAAGCTAATCATTGCCACATAATATAAGAAATTAATTATTTTGAATATTTAACCCATCTCAACAAGTTAATTGCCTGAATTTGGAACAAATTTAAAAATTTGATACTCAACTTGAAATATTTGAAAAATGAATGACCGAGTTAAATTGGATCAGATTATTCAATGGTCAAAAGTGATGTTCCCCACAAAAAAAAAGACATAATGAGATCTTAACAGATAGTAGAGGAGGAGGCTGAGGGGCTGATCTCCCCCTCTTCGACAGTTCGACCCCAAACGACCAAGAAACTGGGGTTTTGTGCCCTCACCCCATTCGCATAAAACAATACTCTATTTAAGATATCAGAAACATATCAGCCAAATTTGCCACTTCAAACTCCCTATATGTTTTTTTTTCTATGTGCTGCAAAACAGATGTTTTTCGAGAGCCTCAATTTCCTCAATGTCATTCCATCAAAACTTAAAATTGTGAGAAATGTATACGGATGGTGAGGGTTCTGACTTCTGAGAACTTAGAAGGAAAATTACAGATGGCGTGATAAGACTCAGAAGCGAAGCAAAGCAAAGGAAAATAATGCCATACTTATGCTTTAATCTTCATACTCTGTCTCTTCATCATCATCGTCATTGTTGTCCGTATACCTCCATCCATCCTCAGCATTGTCGCCGTCTTCCTCGGTTTCCTCACTATCCTCTTCCTCATAAGTTTCTTCTTTAGGTTGCCATGGTTTTTCCGGTACATTTAACATGACTGGAGATGGAGTAGAACCCTTGCGTTGTGCAATTTTGGAAGGAGGCATCTTATGGTTTGGCTTTGGCCTACTTTTCTGACTTTTTCCATTCCCACGCTTCCCAGCATAAGCATCTTGGTCACTGCCTTCATCCATCTCATTATCTGCATTTGGAGCATTCTCAGCATTTTCATCAAACTTATGTTCAGGATGTTCCTTCCTCAGATGCAGCTTAAGCTTGTATTCATGGATGTATGCCTTATCACATCCTTCATAAGGACAGGTGAAAGGGCGGTCAGATGATGCAGATCCATAAGCCCCTATTGAAGAAGGCTTCGGAGTTTTGGACACTTTCTCTGGAGGTGTGGCATATTTCACCACATCCACAGCTGCAATCTATAAAATGGAAGGTGAAATGAGACTCGTTTCCCAGCCCAGATACCACGATAACGAAACACAGAGCTAGATGCTGACATCATATACATAATCCACAATATTAAGACAGATATGGCTGATAAAAACAAGGGATGTCCAATTAGAATTCCAGATACAATTCTAAGCACCTTTTGGACATTAAATTGTCCAGCTGTTGAAAGAGAAAAAAATAAATTGGCCCTAAATCCTCCATAAATGTTTTTTAAAGGCAAGTTTTTTTGGGAGAAGGCTGGAAGGGGGATTGAACTCGTCTCCTCATGCAGTTGTCCTCCACAACTCACTCACTCTCTCTATTGACAATAAATTGGCCACCAATGTATTGTAAATTTATGCCTTATTTCTAACTGTAGAAAAAGGTAGCAGTGGAAAATTATGCTCTCTATGCAACCCAAACTGAACTGGCTCAAATAATTGGAGTTATGAATCTATTTCGCACCACATGCGTGGAATTATTTACAGGATTCTCAATAAATGACAAACAAATTGTAGTTATCACTTTCTAAACACAAATCAAGATACACTAGGATGTCGTCATGTCTACAAGGTTGACATTTTACAGGAAGGTTTTTGTGTGGGAAGGCATGGATTATTGTAGAAACTTAACTACAGGTGAAAAAGAAAAAGAACAAAATGATTGCTATTTTTTGACTAGAAAATATTTATTAACAGTGCTCCCGGGGGGAGGGGGGGGGGGGGGGGTGCAACCATACACATCTGAGAATTTAAGACAATCGAAAAAGTCAGAACACTTTTCACTCAACCAAAGTTTGACAACGGAAAGCCACCTATCCATGAAAACCAAAATTGACTCTTTTTCTAGGAAAATTCTGGAGTTCCATACCTTCCAGATAAACCAACAAGTGGGCTGGAAGGAAGACAGCATTACTCTTTTCCTGGTTTTGCCAAAGGATAAGAAATGCCAAGCCTCAACTTCCGAGGTCAGACAGCTACTCAGTGAAAAACCAAAATGAAAGAAATGATTATGGAACTAACCTTCTCATGATGAGCTGAAATGTGGTTCTTCAGCTTGTACTCATGAGCATATCTCTTTCCACAATTAGGATATGGACAGATATGATAGTTTTCCTGTGAATGTGTTTTCATGTGTGACCTCAGGTTGAAATCAAGAGAGAAAGCCTGCAGCACTCATAACTGAAATGTATCACAATATGGACATTTGCATGCCTGCGCAATTGAAATGTCTGAAACAATAATAATAATAATATAGAAAACTTCATGGAAATCCAAGCACACCATCATATGGTTGGACTAAAAATTTCAAAAGTGGTTGGCTACCTCAGAACTAAGTTTTCTTTCTCAGTTCACTGCGTACCTTATAACTAGATGAAAAACTCATCCTGTCTCGGAATCAACAGAAATTCTATAACTTATCTGATATAATGATATTTGAAACCAAATGAAACAGAAGGAGAAAAAAAGGGTAATAAGCAAAGGCACCACATGAAGCTTAGGGCAGCCGCAAGCCAAACCGTGATCTTTGAATGCTGAAGAAAGCCCTTTGTATCTCACTGAAGTCTGAAGATGTAAATGACCCCCATCTGTTAACCTCTTTGCTGAAACTAATCATTTGGGTCTGACTAGACTAATTAAATTCATTGAAATATAGTACAAAAATGGTTATAATACTCAATATAACGGAAGCTATCCTACTCGACATAGTTGCCATTGAACCAAGTCTTAATTCTAATCTCTCAATCAGAACAAGCATGTGATTTCCTCAACCAAACTCAAACAAGCATGAGACCAACACAAAAGGTACTTGCCGTCCAGATCAAAATCTTTATGATCTCAAAGAAGAAACATTTGTTAATTTGAACTCTAACACATAATTCACAAGCAAATCTCAAGACGCACTAACATAAAAGGGCAAAAAGGCCCCACATATCAAACCCCCATTTGATCTACCCCACCAACACAAACAAACCTTCAAACAAGAAAATGGATTTCACTTATCTTATGGTGAAGCTCAAGAGTATGTCAGCATAACTCTTGGGAATTATTTGCGGTAGATTGGTGGAAGGAGGGAAATCATGTAGATGGTGGCACCAGTTGGGCCAATGTACCAGGCTGAGAAGTTGTGCGGGAACTCATAGGCAACAATGGCAGGAATTCATACCTTCAAACGTTCATAACTTCAAACGTTTAAAGGAGCTACATGTTCCTGCACAAAATCACCAACGAACATATTCAAGGAATTATGCATGTTGGCAAGAGGGCTGGGCATGCCATATGTGGTGGTTGGGTCAGTATATAAGTGGGACACTAGGGGTTTCCTTCACTGAGGGACCTGTTTACAAATTTGAAGATGGAAAGAAGTGCAATACTGCAAAATTTGCAAGGTTCTACAGGGAAATGTTGGAGAAAGGTGTATACTTTGCACCTTCAGAATTTGAGGTTCGGTTTACAAGCTTGGCACATACTTCTGAAGACATCCAAAAGACAAGGGTTGTTTATTTGGGGATGGTGGGTCCCATATGATTATTATGCTCATCATAATAATCAAGTTAACTGGTCAAGAGGGATCCGCAATGTCATTTTTATCACTGAAATTAACATAAAAGGCTTAGTTGCAGCATCATAGAAGAGATTTCTTTTCAGAATTCAAAGAACAGGGTATAGCCTTGCCATTGCCTCAAAGTTCAGGGGGGCCTCTTTGCTATTTACACACAAAAGAAAAAGGCTGCTACAAATAACATTTTCATTAAGATATACTTTTAAGAAATTTTCAGAATTTAACTATGTTGGGAAAGCAAACATGACAAAGCTAAAACCTTCAAAACTTCAGTGTCTTGCATCCCAGGTAAGAGTCAACTTGAATTGAACAAAATTATTGATCAGGGAAAACTTCACATTCATCCAAGAGAAAAATATGTAGAAGCTGTTATAGACTTGGCCAAGATGTGGAATTGACAAAAAACATAAATGTCAATTATTCTTTCATATATTGATTCAGGAATACAAGAAAAAAAATAACATTTTCATATGTAAGGAAATTAAAATATAACAATATCTTTGAATACTAACGCCAATAAAAGAGCCATGCAAAAATGTGAGAAAACTCTTGACAAAGGATTCATCATGATCACCTTACCACAGCCTTCAACTGGACAGACAAAATCTCTTGCTCCTGTATGGATGAGAAAATGTCTTTTCAACTTCGAGCTGTCTAAGAATTTCTGCAATATGAAAACAAAAGACATAGTCAGAGACACAATCATGCCTGACAAAAAGGGAAATAATACAAGAAAGCTTGAAAGGAAAGAAGAAACAACGAAGTGACAAACCATGGATGCTTTTTTATTATTTAAATTCTACGAACATAAAGAAATATTTTTATTATTAGGACTCAAGTAAAATACCACTATACCTTTCTTGTTGGAATGGAATCCAAGTAATATAAACTAACCATGGATAATGAAAGATATAAGATAAGTTATAACACTTAAGGGCTCGATGATAAACCTTTCCACAATTTTCATAATGACAAATATACGACCTCTCTCCATGGACATGAGAATGTTTTCTCAAAGCACTAGCATCAATAAAGGTCTTTCCACAGCCTTCATAACTGCAAAGAAAAAGGACTTCAGTTGTTGGTTCTGGTTCTGGTTCTGGCGCTGCTGGCTCTTTCTCTCTCTCTTTCAAGGCCATCAATGTGTTCTCTTAACATCTCAAACACAAAGGAAGTAATTCAGTTAACTCAATTGAACTTCAATGGAAAAAGTTGTGCAAGTAACTTCCTATACCACTTTTCCATGTGCTACCCCATTCACAAATAAAAAATAAAAAATTATAGCAATCTAGAAATACAAAAACCTAAAACTAACAATAGCATTTTCAAAAAGGTCTACCAGCAATTACAGATGTTAGAACCAATATAAGATTGAACAAATAACCACAATTTCGAATAGGATGGAACATTAAGTGGATGGACTCACATACATAGCAATGCGAAGTAGGAAATCCAAAATTTTCAATTTTATAGGATTATGTTTTCTATTTTTATATTGTAACTTTTTTTAATAGAATTAGACTTATTATTAGATGCGATTTTTAGTTTTAATTATTGTTTTTTTTTGGGAGTGGTTTTTATTTAAAGTGTTGAAGAGTCTATTTGGAAGGATGTAACGTTTTGCATAAAGAAACAATTTAATGTTAGAACTAGTTAATATTAGGGCTAGGATAGGAGTCTAATCCATGTTCTCTCTATATAAACAAGAAGAATATTTCTACTCTCTTTCTCCTCCTTCGCTTCTTTTGTCTCTCACTTATGTAGTCCTTGGCTTCCTTTATTTCCCTTATCATTATTCTTCTTCTCTTTGGCTTACCTTCCCTTGATTCTCTCGTTCTTAGATTTATTTTATGTTGATTCTGTATCAAATTTGGTATCAAAGCCTAAAATTGATTCCCCTTCCACGCTCCACCAAAGCTTGATTCTTGCACAGGAGGTGCAAAGCATATTCCTTTCAAAGACATTGATAATTTCAAAGGATCACGACAACATTATCACTCATGATCACGAATACAGAGCGTTTCTTCCACGCATTGGGATTTCGTATTTCCTGATAGCTTTGAAGGTGGAAAAGAGTGAGAGATTTCAGACCTACAGCACTTATTATTTTCTAACAAGACGACGAAGTCACATCAAGTACAAAAGGAACAGCCCCTAGGTTCAATATCCTCTATACTGGAGGAAATCATGTGAAATACACGATTTCCTAGATTTTATCTATTTTATTCAATTAAAATTCTTTTTTTTTATTTTTAAACTGCCATTTGTCAATGTGCATTGCATAGAATTGAATTCTGAATAGAAAAAACTTTCTGGAAGCTTACTGAGGAGCTTCATCAAGCTTCTTTTGCACTAATTCATGATTCATAAAGACATTTCAATTATAAAATGAATACCAAGATTGAATTGCACCCTATCTTTTACCACCAACAAATTTTTCACACACTGCTACCCACACAGCAATCAGAGCAAAAAGTATGGATCTGCATGGTCTATGACTCTACGACTGCATTTTGAATTGAACATCTATACCTTTTTCTCCACCACATACAACATCAATGGCATTGATGTAGAACATTTTCTGGAGTTTATAAGAGCTTAAAAATATGAGGTTAACTTAACATACTACCATAAGAGTTTTATGACTGCAAAATGACAGAGACAAACCTTGACATGAACACAAGGTACGTCTCAATAGCCAAGTCTAATTATGGTAGGCGAACTTGAAACAATTAATATACTTTGTTAGAAAGTGAATTGCATTTTCATATTCTTTAAAAGATGACTATTCTCTAAAAGTTACAAAACATGAGTCAGAAACTAGCAAGTTGCGAACAAAGTCACTACTGATTTGTGGGCCAACTTTATCCTTGTACATACCTAAGAACTAAGTTCAACGAATCAGAATGATAAGAATATGGAATTTGAAACCTGACCAATTCCGCCATGTTCTAGTGGTAAGGATGATTAACATCAACCTACTGGACGAAGGTCCGAATCCCCCTCCATCCATGGAAAAAATAATGCATTTGAAATCTAGATTGAAGCCTTCAACACGAATATGAGGACATTAAACCTAGCCAAATAACATTAAGTAGAGGTGATTGAACCCATTTTGACTGCAAAGGAGTCACAAAAGCTTGTTTGAGATCCTTGAAATTTCAAAGGGGAAATATAGAAGCACCAAAAGCCCTTTGGTTGTTAGAAATTTAATTTGAAGTGTTAGAGATATATAGATGTATTATTGATGATGAAACTAGGGTTACAAGCAAGCATATATAGAGGCTTAACATAAAGACTAGAGTGACCTCAAGTATAATATAAAATAATACATCTATATATCTCTAACGCTCCCCTCAAACTCAAGGTGGATCAAACACCGAGAGTTTGCCAATGAGAAACTAAAGACTAGAGTGACCTCAAGTATAATATAAAATAATACATCTATATATCCCTAACATGAAGATATTAACTCACATTCAAAATAATCAAAACCAACCCTAAGATTAGTAAAAAATGATAAAAGACAAAAAAAAACCTAAATCTCCCAACACCATTTTTTTCATCATCAGCGAAATAAATAGCAAAAAAATATAGGAAGATAAGAAGACAAGCCCTACATACCTGTCACCCATTTCAAAAGTGAGCACTTTGCACCTGTTGCCACCACATCCTGAGGCACCCTAATGAGAATAAGAATCACTACATTATGGCAGTCCAGAAATAAAGGTAACACAATTTCATTACATAAGGCCACAGGGGAAGAGGGCACTGCCACTAGCCATAAACAAGACAGTCTTGGGTTCCAATTCCACCCAGTTGAAACTCGGATTAGATTAATACTGGTAGATTGCAAGTAATTGCTACTTGCTAGTATCCAGGGCTCTCTTTGCATGTGTGTATCTAATAAGTCCTTAGCTCTTTTTATTTTAATATTTACATAAAGATAGTGTAAGGTACCTTTTCTTTTTCAAGCAACAAGGGTAAGGTAAAGATAGCATTCATAAAGCAAAAAACAAGTTAGACATGGGAAAAATGTCGCAATTCCTTGGAGGTGAATTGGTATTGGTATACAATTGCTTATCTGATCCTACTGCACTCAAAAAAATGTTGCAAAGCCATACAATCAGTTAAATTGGGCCATGAGGTTTTGAATTTGACTTTTGGCTGAAGAAGTCCAAAGAAAAATGAAATATTACTGCTTTGGCTTTCGTAGTCATAATAGGTTCAGATCAGGAGTTTTAGGGTCATAAAATACAAAAGAACGATACCAGACCGGAATCCACAAAACATTGGATCCCCATAAATTAATCCCACTACAATGTTTCAAACGCTGGTCGGACAACTAAGAACACTCATGTTAGAATCTGAAAACCTCATCAAGTAGCTAAAATATAGACCCAAAAGTTCTGATTTTGACAAATAGTGCTTTACATCAGAAACTGTAACTGACCTGAAAAATGAAATAATAATAAAATATTCAATAATTGTTATTTGTTATAATAAAAATAAACTAAGACCTCTGCAGCGGTGCAGCCCGCCCGAAAGTAAACAATTAAACTAGTATATTATTCTTAACTAATATATTGTATTAACTAGTTTTTAGTTATAATTAATTGTAACTATTTTTTATAATATGTAATCTACAATGTAATTCGTAAATAACCTCATTTTTACTTGAAATCAAATAATAAAAAAAGTCATAATAAAAGAAATACTATTTTAATATTGCACATATTAGAATAGAGACTCTAATGCAGTTGTTGTTGAGAAGAGATGTTGTAAATCGTGAAAAAGTAGTATTTGAGTAAGTAAAGTAGAGAATCAATTAGGAGACATTGATGCAAATGCTTTCAAGCAAGAAGAGGCCTGGTTTATGAGACATTGAGACTTTTTTAAAAGAAAAATAAAAAGAAGGAACAGAATAAATTATGTTAATTATGTTCAATTGAAAGTGCAGAAACACACTACAGCTTGCTGATTTACCCAAGGAGAATTCGAGGTTGCTAAGACAAATAATCAAGGGAAACCTGAATTGTTTAAATTCTCAATTTAGGAAAATTTCACCAAAATAAAAGCACCATGGACTACCAAAAGCAAAAAAAAGAGTATAAATTCAATTACTTCTGTTTTCCTTAGCTTCCATCAAACTCAAAGCTTCTAGACAGTCAAACCATGATCATTGATGCTCATCTTAGCAAAAGAATTCTACTATTTTCTCGACTGAACACAAATTGAGTTATCACAACCAAAAACAACACAATAAGCAGTAAGTAATAAAAAAACAGAAAATAGAATCAATAACCTTTTCTCAGTAAACAAACAACCTAACCCAACCCTTGAAATTAAAAACTGCGTAATTGAGAAGGAGATTGCAACATCAATTGATCAGCAATTTATCGGGAAAAAAAAGTTCAATTGATTACCATTCTTTGAACCATGTAACAGCTGGAGTCTTGGACTTGAGAATAGGGCGCCTCTCGAACAGATTGTGATAATGGTTATCCATTGCTCCCTCGCTCTCTCTTCGTTATAGGCCTTGGTTTCCTAATATATTCAATCCAAACGTTGCGAGTTGTCCCCCTCTAAATTATAGAAGTGTTAATCCTGGTGGAGGCTGAACCTAAAAAATAAAGATAAAGAGGAGGGTGACGACCTTACCTAAAGGTGTTTCTCTGCTGGCGGAAGTCTTCGTGAGGACGGGGGTCGGGGGGGCTAAATTAACAGCGACATATGGCTTTTGGCGAGGACAGTCGAGGAAGAACCAGAACGGACGTAGTCGAAGCCCGCTTCGGAAAATGATACGTACGTATGATACTATGACAGTACGACTCGTGCGAGGGACTCAGGAATTAAGATGGGCTTAACTCATTGGGCTTTCAAACAATGCGGGCTTGGATCCTCAACTAATTCAAGGGAATGTTTATAGGGTGGTGGAACTAGGGTTGGGCATGATCCGTTTTACCGGTCATTACCGACCAATCCATAATCAATCATCAATTAATCCACAAAATTGAACCAATAATTTCACCCGACCCACACAGAGGTGGGTCGGTTGGTGGTTGCCAGGATGTTAAAAAATTGATTGGTCGATAATTATCGACCAACCGACTTCCAAACAAATAGTAATTAATCTCCTAATTAATTATGAATAATTAATCCCCTAATAATAAATAAAAAAAATCCTCTATTTAATTAATTAATCCCAAAGATCCCCCTCCATTCTCTATCTCTCCTAGTTGTTCATATTGTTTCATTTCATAGACTCTCTCGTCATTCCCTACCTCATCCATCATCACCATTCATCTATCACCAGCAACACCTTCCTCGAAGCCCCACTACTCCTCCATCAACTGACTTTGGCTCCATATCTAGATCTAGATCTTCAAGCATCGTGTCTCTTCTGCCTTCACATTAATTGAATACTACTTCAGATCCAAATTCAACGAGCACCACAAAAAATTACACATAATCTCCTCCTTCTGATCATCTCCTTCATAGTTATGTGAAAGAAACCTTATCTTTGTTTTGTATTTATGCTTGAAAATTCTAGTCGATCAAATGTATTCTTACTTTTGTGGCTTTGATTTAAAAAAAATTGCCTTCATAAAATGATTTGAATTCATCTCTAGTAAGACCATCCTTTTTCTCAGAACATGCATTTCGGCCCCAAAAATCTTAGATGAGATCGAGGTTCTATTTTCCAATGTTGATTTTTGGATTTGTGTAATTTGTCATGAAAAGTTGGTTGTTATCGACCAACTAACCTAGTTTTGTCAATTGACAACCATTACCCGTCCCACAAAGTTGAGCTTATAATGATTTTCAATTTAGGGCGAAGTCGGTTGGTCGGTTGATCTATCGGTCAATAATCAATCGAACCAACCTATGCCCAAACCTAGGTGGAAGGGGAGAAAAAAGGCATGAAAGAGAAACTCGGTTTGTTGTTCAATGTTTTTGGAGATTTGTCAATCTCAAATTCGACATTTGACTGAGGAAATAGCCAATCTCGAATCCGGCATCCTATCTATCTTTATTTCTATGTTTCCCTTCTTCCTAGTTCTTTTCGTTTTAGTTAGTTTCCATTTCTATTTGTTGTAACTAACTCAAGAAAATCCATAAGAAGATAATAAGATTAAAACTCTAAATTATGTTGTTGTAATTTACAGAGATTAAAAAACCATTCAATTTCCTAACCGGGCCTTTCTAATTTTTTTCAAATACGAAAACTTGCCCAAATTCTCTTTCAATTGTGGGTGTATTTCATATGGAAAGGACGGGTGCTCCAATTTCGTTTCTTTACCATTGCATCCTCTAATATGTTAATTGGTTACATGCAACACCTTTTTAGAAGTGGCATAGCAAGCCTTACGATGGTAAAAGGGTTTTAGATGGTGACTCTAATTTTCATTGAAATATACAGGATTTTTCTTTTGTTGAAGGTGACATTGATAATGAAAACCTATCAATCTCACAAGCTTCTCAGGCTGGTAATGTAAAATCCCAGACTTTTGTAAGTGGTAATTGAAATTTCTTTAAAACAAGGAGGGGTTAAAATGGAAAAGAGAATAAAATGGAGGGTTGAAAGTTGAATTAAAGGAAATCTCATATTAAACCTATTATAATCACTCTTTCCTAGGTTAGCGTAAAAAAAAAAAAAAAAAAAACCCTAATTTCTTTTCTTTTCTTTCCTCTTTGTTCTTCCCGTCATGTTTCACCATGGGCAAACATGACAAGTCGGCCGTCCAGCCATTTTTGGCGCCACCACTGGTCCCAAACGAAGCATCAAACTGGTGATAACATAGTCCCGTCATCCACCACCATTAACGGCCTCTACTTTCATTGGAATTGCAACTTGAAGCCACGGACAACCTACACTTTGGGAGCCTGATCCGGCCACCTCCGACATCTTCTTGGCAAACAAACTCCGCCAATGGACTCACCGGAGCAAGGAGCTCGTAGGCCAGCCAAGTTCCGGTAGAAACAATCACCGAAAGTTGCCAACCCTCGTTTGACACGGTTTTTCCGACTCGTTGACCTGGTATACACTTGATTTTGTTATATATAGATCAGGATGTTAGGAAGTAAGACTTTCTATTGCCAGTAGCTCGCGCTGCCACCAATGTGGCAGCCAAATAGCAACGTCAAGGCCACCTTGACAGTTGAGTCACGAACATGGACTCGGGTGTCACCAATTCTGCCATAGCAGACTCTTGAAGGAGAAACAGATATATGGGCTGGGAAAATTTCAATTTTGTCTAGTTAGAAATAATTGATCTACCTAATGGTGGGACTCCATTAAGTCAAACAAAGTTTGATTTTAATAAGCCAATGAATTGGGTCAATGAAAAGTGTCCATAATTGGTCCACTAAAATTGAAAGTGGCCGATATATGGATGGGTGACAATTCGACTATTTGAGCCGTGTAATACATTGACCTAAGATGTAAATTTGGGCAATCATTTGATTTGGACACTTTAGTAATTTACTTTAAATTATTTAGTAACCAACCATATGTCGGTATGTTTTTAGGAGATCGAGGAGTCAAAGTAGACGCTATAGATGTGCATTTGATTTGCACTGCAATCGAGGTAGGGGTTCTGATTCACCTTGCCTTCTAAATACCTGACTTTTCGATTCAGTTTAAATTCTGGGATATTATTCCCCTTGTTATATGCTTGTTCATTGAATTCCTTAATGTCATATACATTAGGAATTATATGTATTCTGCTATATCTGATTTGGATTTGTGTAGAGCTCGTTCCTTGTATTGTTAGTTTGATCGCTGTCACGGCATGTAGGGGTTCTTCATTTATTGACCTCTATTACCCGATACTACGTGTTCTACAATTTTCTATGTTTTCCTCACGTGTTAAATACCTGCCTCTTGAATCATTCTTTGTTGGCTCTTCATTGATTCGCATTTCTCCGTGCTTGACTATAATCTTTCAGCATGTAGATAGGCATGTGTAATTTTGGCTATGGGAAACTGTTTGATTTGATTAGGACTCTTCGTAGAGCTTTGTGTCCTATTTTCTAAGAAAGTAAAATATTTTCTTAACGATTTTGGAAATGGGTTTTGGGTGCATGGAAAACCTTATTGTAATACATGCATCATGATATATGTTGACATTGTGTTTGGATTGTGGATTTGTGGAGATGGGTGGATGTGATAGCCTTGTTGTTGTTGTCTGGCTCTGGTTTGTGCGGTGGTTGTGACTCGCGACGCACCACTTTGAGACGTGATCACTGTCTGAGATTTATTCCCCTTTATCTGTTCCCACATGATTATTCGGGGATTTGATTGTCGCGGCCTCGGAGGGGAAATCCGGACTGCCGTGCAACGTGATTATATGGGGATTTGATTGCCGCGGCCTCCGAGGGGAAATCCGGACTGCCGTGTGCCAACGATTAGATGTGGATGGTTTGTGACGCTACGCGCATTGGCTGGAGATATGTGGTTGCATATATGTATTTGCATGCTTATATATATGCATATTGGATGGTGTTTGTGGCATGATCATATTCATATTATTTTCTACCTATCCTTGCATCATCCTTGAGTTGATTGTTGTATATGTAGACTAGTTCTACTCTCTTTTCTTTTTCACATCGTTGTGACTTGACCCCTCTCGGTATCCGCATTTTGGATATCTGAGTCCTTATCGGGTATTTTACCCCTACTGGGCTATTTAGCTCAACCTCTATTTTTTTTTCCTTCCTTTTCAGGCGAGTACGAAGATGGTGGCCAGTTTTCGAGGTGTGAGCGGTTTTCCATGGATACAGTCGAGGTTATGGGTAGTGTAGGGTTGATATTATAAAGACTTCCGCTTTGTTAAATTTTAAAGACTTATTAATTATGTCTTAATGGATTTCTAAATACATTTTATTCATTTTTTTGGAATTATATTAAGTGATTTCGGAGGATTTGCATAGATAGTTTATGCTTTGGATAAATTGGTAATTTCGCAGACCCCCCCTCCGGGACGGGTCGTTACAGGTAATATGATAAAGGCTGACCCACAGGACATGCAAACTCTTAGTAGGAAGAAGGAAGAGAGTTTTAAGCTTGTGGCTAAAAATTCAAAGGTACCTCATTGGGTAGGGTTGTCAATCGATCGGTTTGATCGGTTTTTACCTATATTTTCAGACCACCCAAAAATTTGGTTTTTAAGATACACAAAAATCATGGACCATTGGTTATTTTATGGTTTCGGTCATCACCGACCAATCGATTTTGGTTGGTTTTTTCAGTTTGCATCTACAAGAATCTCAAAACTTCACAAGATGAGAAATTCACATAAAACTAAAGGTTTGCATCTACAAGAATCCTATATTTTAAATACAACGACAACTTTTGTCAGATTTTAAATTTTGAAACATATATTCCTTAAGTGGTGGAAAACAATGCTAACCCAGTCAACTATGTTCTCATGATATAACTGATCTTTATCAATGGGTGGGCGTCTTGTTATTAGCTCCAGAAGGACGATCCCAAAGTTATAGACGTCTGACTTGTGAGTGAGGTCTCCTGTAGTTCCATAATCCAGATCCATGTAGCTATATATGACAATGGATGTGAGGATAGAAAAAGCTTTTATCATTGGTTCTAGTCTAGCAATGCTACAATATGGTAAAAATAAGCCATGTTGATAACATCATATATTCTATTTTGTCTTAAGCATGTGTGGCGGAATCCCAATGTGAAATCCATGAAGTGTCTCATTCATATTTCTCTAATTTATTCATTGCTTCAGATTTTGAAGGCGAATTAAACTTTGTGTCATATATGGATTCAATCGTTATTAGTGCGATGAACTCTGATCTTTGCCAAAATGTATCAAATGATGAAATTTGGAGGGTGGTTCAATCTATTGATGGAAATAAAGCTATTGGTGATGATGGCTTCAGTTTGAGTTTCTATCAACATCATTGGGGAGAGATTTGATCAGATGTGTTGATTAAAAACCTTTTGTGTTAGTAATTTATCTCTTGATGTCAATCGTACCTTGATTGTTTTAATCCCTACGAAAAGTCATCGTGATCAAGTTATAGACTTTCGGCCCATAAACCTATGTAACGTGCTTTATAAAATCTTGTCCAAAATTTTGGCTAGTAGAGTGAGCAAAATTCTTCCCCTGCTCATTAAAGGGAATCAATAGACATTTATAAAAGGCAGATTCATCACTAATAATGTGATGATTGCTCATGAAGCTATTCGTTCAATGAGCAGTTTGAATTATGGTCATGTTGGGTTTGTGGCCCTAAAATTGGATATGAGCAAATCCTATGATCGATTGGAGTGGAAATTTTTTACATTGTGTCATGTTAAAGATGGGTTTTTGTATGCTTTGGGTGGAATGAGTGATGATATATGTTTCTTTGGTGTCTTATGCTATTATGGTTAATGGAAGAAAGGAAAACTACATTATTCGAACAAGAGGTATTAGACAAGGGGATCCACTATCATCGCTATTATTTGTACATGGTACAAAGTCTCTTAGTTTTGACTTGGGTCCTAAAGGCCAAATACTTTAGGGCCTCAAATCAGTTAGAGGCATAGTTGGGTTCTAATATGTCTTTCATTTGGAGAAGCCTTATGGGAGCTCAGCCTTTGGTGATTGAAGGGTTACAATGGCGTATTAGGGATGGATCTAAGATTTGAATTTGGTCTGATAGAGACAACATCGGATTTACCCTCTAGTTTGGTTGTGGGTGAAAGGATGACTTCTAACTCATTGGTTCGGAAATTAATTGATAGAGACTAGTTGGTGGAATATCTCTTTGATAAAAAAAGGTTTTCAACTAGGAAGAATGCCTCTGTTAGTTTACAATTTCCTATTGGGGGCGGTATTTTACAGACAAGATGGTTTGGACAGCTATTTATAATGGTCTCATCACAAGGCCATGGATCTTAAACATCAGGGAAATGCATCCTCTTCTTATTTTGAAGCATCTAATCATTTTTGGGACACTATTTGGAACTTACTTGTTTACCCTTCAACTAGGTTTTTTCTATGGAGCGCAGAAGCAGATGTCTTGCCTATAAAGCTTAATCTAGTTTGCCATAAGGTAATAAATGACCCAATATGACCACGTTGTTTAAAAGAAGTAGAGACAGTGGCTCATGTTTTATGGGCATGCCCGACAATAAAGGATGTCATGGGGGCTAATACTAAACTTATTCAGAAGTTGCATTGCCCAGCATAAGGGTTAAGGCTATATCTTAATCGTCTTTCTTAGCTCCAATAGCCTCCAGTTCCGAAACTATCTCATTGAGAACATTAAAAGTGATATGAGATTGTAGTACTTTCACTCTTGCCCAATGTATGAAATTGCACCTTTAAGGTACTCATGACTTGAAATTCCTTTTGACTGCTACAACTTTTCAAGCTTTTTCTAGAGTTAGCCGTGGACAATTGTAAGAATATTTTTGGCTAAACAACGTCGAATTGCACTTGTAGCTCTCAAATCAAGTTTTTCCCAATCTAAATCGCTCATGCTAGATTTACCAAAATTTTTCATGTCAGATTCACTAGGATCCTAGTTCCAAAACTACTTGTTGGGAAAATTTGAAACCTTAAACTAATATTTCAAATTCCCCTCTCAAGATTCTCATTTATAGAAACATCAAGAATAATAGAGAAATAGAAATAACGTATACCATCAGAATCACAACGCAAGAATTTATGTGGAAAACTCCAAATACCAGAGAAAAACCACGATTGTTGTCAAAGAAAACTAGAGAAAATTCACTATGTGAAAATTGTTATAACCATACTCTCAGTAATTCTCTCTTACCCAGAACACAATTACACCCAATAAATTTCTTTCTCTCAAGCTTGCTTTCGCTTCTTTTATTTATTCTGTGTGTGCTAGGAAAACCCTAATTAAAAATTATTGAGTGGGAGGGGGTTATATTTTTAATCCACGGCTTCTCAAAGGTTGACCCTTATTAGGGTATATAAACTTACCCGTGTTGCATTTGCAATGTCCCTTAGGGATGTAGTTTATATTCTAGGTCTAGGGTTTGAGATTCGGAAAGGTGCGAAATAAGTGATGGTTCCAAAAATAAAAAAATTCAAATCCTTTTCTTTAAATAAGAGGAGGGTTTGAAGGGAAAATTATTTATATCGAAAGTAACCTTCACTCATTTGTTGAAACGGACAGATCCAACATATACCAGCTACTGCCATGTAAGCAGTTGTGAAGTCATGGCCATTCAAGGGATTGCCCATGGATCTTATTGGCAAACATCTTCCCACCTTCTAATGAGGGACATCATTTCATCATAGTAGCCACGGATTATTTTATAAAATGGATGGAGGCCTTTCAACTCAGATCTGTAACCCAATGGGATATTATCAAAGTCGTTAAGGAGAACATCATTCACAGATTTGATTTTTCACAGCATATTGTGGCAGACCGAGGCATAGTCTTCTTTGTTGATAAGGTATAAGCCTTTGCCTTGAAATATGGTCTTGAAATTTCTCATCCGACACCATATTATGCTCAAGGCAATGGTCAAACAGAGTCTATTAACAAAGTTTTAAAGAACATCATTGAGAGGATGGTGTAAAATAAACCAATAGCCTGGAGTGAGACCTTATCGGAATCTCTTTGGGCCTATCAGACTTTTAAAAGTACATCAACAAGAGCTACACCTTTTATGTTAACTTATGGGAAGGATGCAGTTCTTCAGCCCACTCGTTCTGAGGAAGGTGAAGGAGAAGGAAATGTGACTTCCATTCCTGTCAAACTTTTAAGCTGATAAATCTCTTCGGCAATTAACAGTTTGATGTCGACTACGAAGCAAATAGCTAAGAATATGAAACAAGCAAGTCAACAGAAGAGAGTGAGCATGTTAGTACTTGAATTTTCATAAATCTTAATGGATTTTTACTATCTGAAAATAACAGGGGTAGTGATAATACTTACGATATAATCAAGAATGGAGTATTGAATATGTTAGGGAAAATCGATTCTCAACATGGAGAATAATTAAGATTAACATGCCAAAAAAAATTGAATATAATTGATGATGGTGAAATTAAACGCCTGTAGTGCCTTTAACTTGATTAATTTTGTTATTTTAATTTTACACAAAACAGGCAGAGAAGTTCTTACGACAGACTTATTAACATATATAAAAAAAAAGAAAAGAAGAAAGATAAGATGTATATATAAACATTAGTAGACACAACCTAATGGAAAAAAAATATTAGTAGACACAGAGGGACCAAGGCAATAAAAAAAAATCCCCTATTTAAAAAAGCATATAAAATATATAAAGAAGGAGAAATGTAAACATCACCAAAAAAGAATGACAAGGCATCAAACCAAGCATTTTTGTAATACTTCCCCCACCACCAACTTTTGGGAATCTTCTGTTTGGAGTGAATGCTTTTCCAGGTTTGAATGTTTGATTTAATAATTGTTCTCATGATACATAGCTTCACTTTTCTAACCCGGTCGAGTTGCTTGACTCAACTGAGTTTAACTGAGTTAGCTCAGTTGACTCAATCAATTAAGTGCCAAAACCTCTCTTAATAACATCCTCCCACCTTGTTGTTGGGCTTCAGACTTTGAGTGTTGCTTCGAATGTTTAATTAATTTTCTTCTCATCCTACTGCGGAAGAAGTAACTCGTCCAATTGGGGGCTCTAACTCGCTCAATCAAACGAGTTGTCTCCTCTAATTCCATGACAACTTCACCTATTGACGGCCGAGTTTCTTCATGCTGTGACACACAACGTGCAGCCACACAAAGAAGCTTCTCTACCGTGCCTTCCATAAACATTGGTAACACAATTCTCTCATCGCAAACTTCGCTAAATCGGCCACTTTCGATCAACGGAACCGTCCAATCAACCATCAAGGCTGACTCTCTTGTGACATCAAACACTTTTTTACCACTTATTATCTCCAGCAACACAACCCCAAAACTAAAAACGTCATTTTTGGTGCTTAATTTTGTAGGCGTAGTGTAACATGGATCCAAGTACCCAATAGTCCCTGCAGGTAAGGGTTGTAGTTGTTGACTCGCTTCTTGACTCGTTACCTGACTCAGTGAGTCAGCAACAGCGAGTCCAAAATCGGCCAACTTAGCATCCCAATTTGAATCAAACAACACATTAGCGGACTTGATATCTCTATGAACAATCACACCACTCTTTCCGCCACAACCTCCTTCGTGAAGGAACCGGACCGCATTAGCGATCTGTAGCGCGATCTCTACTCGTTTAGGCCACGGTGGTGGTGGAAATGACGACGAATGAAGCAAGTCGTGTAGAGAACCGTTTGACATGAACTCGGTGACCAGAAGAAGCTTCTGATTGTGACTTGTTCCAAGAAATTTGATTATATGAGTTGATGATAGAGATGATAACATGCCTATCTCGTTATGGAGCTTCTCGTCATCAAGACCGCCGGACGACCTCTTCACTGCTACGACGACGTCGTTTTGGCTGTTGTTGTGGTGGTGGTGGAGAATGGCCTTGTAGACTGATCCATGACTTCCTCTACCAACCAGTCTTGATTCACAGAAATTCTCAGTTGCCTTGACAAGCTCTTCGTACTCAAACTCAACCATTTAGCTTCTTGTGTATGACAGAATCAAGGATTTATGTATATATATATTGATGAATTTCCTCTCCCTCAAAAATGTTATTTATAAGTTTGAAAAGGTTTTATTATTAACTTTTTAAAAAAAGGATAAATAAAACATTGTATATGGTATATGATGACGTGCAAAATCAGACTGAATTGTCCACTGCTCGGTAATCAGTTGCTCTGTTCTGCATGCGTCTCAGTTGATCAAACAAGGGATCAAGAGAGGTTTTTTTTTTTTTTTTTTTTATCTCTGCACAAGAAGTAAACGTGAGCTTTGAAATCCTCGTGGTGTACCTTAGGGGGACGTTACGATGCTCAAATTGGATCGGAAGGAAATGAGGTTAGTGAGACAGCTCGATATTTAGACATCTCTCTTTAGATAGTAGTGAATAGTGAAAAAGTGAGTGAGATTTATCTGAGTGGAGGTATTCTTTTATATATGAATTTTGAATTAGTGATTGCCCCTAATTGCTAGCGAGATTTTTGGAGGTGAATCCCCTAAAGATTTTCTATAGATCTCCTTGCAAATTTTCTTCCTAATTGATGATTAGGTGTCCTCCATATCCCAAAGTGTTTTGATCACTTGGGGTTCATGAGATCATGCTTGTCAGGTTATACCGAGGAGTCCAAGCCGAGGTGACATGTGAGTTTACCAAGACATTCTGCAACTCGATCTTCTCTCATTCAATCTGTATAGTGCCACGTGTCCGCATATCACTGGAGGGGTATTTTTGGTATTATGAGTATCAATTGAAAAGGACTTGATCAGTACCACTACTACATTACATCTGTCGTGCTTTTATATATATTGTTCAATTAGCTCAGTCGTAAAATTAATTTTTTTGATAGATTTTGTGGGATTTATTACTAATTTCTTTAGAGAGGGAAAATCGAACATTGCACTTTGTGTCAATATACATATTGTTTCACTAATTTATCTTTCCTCTCAGAAACGTTAACAATATATTTATAATTTTTTCGTAACTTAATTGGGTTTTCGCACTACTAATTTCTCTTTTCTCTCAAAAAAATTAACAATATTATATATTTACAATTTTTCACATTATTAAGTTTTCAAAGAGCAAGAATTGAACTTTGCAGCTTGTGTAAAAGGATTGGTGACTACTGATGTATACATATTATATCACACTTTTGCATATGAATTTCATTAATTAATTTCTCATCCGTTTGTGATGGAATTGAATTGATTCTGCATAATTCCTTTGTGTTTCAATTTTCAAAAGAACTAGACAATGTGTGGCGCATAAGAAGTATTTTCAGCACAAATACGTGAAAAACCGCCCAAGCGGTATGGGGGCACTCCCGCATACTGAAATGTGAGTTCTATACGTAATGCTGATATGAAAAAAGCTAAAGCAGCTTCGGGTCCTCAGAGGAAATGATCAGACATGGAAGTTGATTAAGTATGTGATTTTCGAGTTTTGTGCAGAGTTAGGATTCTTTATTTTGTAATATTCTTTTGGAAAAAAAAGAATCCTAGAGGGTTATGAGACTTTAGAAACCCTAAAAGATATAAGGGAGAAAAACAACACAAGGATTATGCACTCTTCATTTTGGAGACACAGGCCTTGGGAAGAGAGTTCTTCAACCAACAAAAATGAGGAAAAAAAATCAACCCTTGAACTAAAATTGATATTGTATATTTTTATGCTTGATATTTGTTACTTGTAATTGGGTTGTGTGGTGAAATCACTACCCTAATTTCTCATCCTATTGTTTACAAAATCTTCCTTGCTAATTTCTCTTTGCATGCAACTGTTTTGCTAGTATCCAATTAGTTCTTAAGTAATACAATTAAATTATACTTATCTATGCGGGATTCCAACTCGTACTTACATTTATTATACTTATTTCAGTTAATTGCACGTGTGTAAAGAAAAGCTGTAGGGGCAGAGAATAAAGGGCGGCTTTGGGGGGCAAAAAAGTTGGGGGAAATTATAATGGAGGAATTATTGAGAGGAGGAAAAGGTGAGAGAACTTTAAAAAAGAGGGGGCTGTCCTAGTTGAAAGGAAAGGCTTCTGACTAGGTGACATTGAGATTCTCCATTAGCTGTTTCTTGGGTCCCTAATGTTCTACCTTTTCGTACTCTATGTTCCCTTCTTTTTTAAAAAAGAAAAGAAAAAGTAAATCTTTATTTCTCAAAATTTATTACTTATTGTTATTCCTTTTTAAATCAATTTTAATTTTGAATGGAATATATATGGTTGTTAAATACTATATTTGGTAAAAGAAACCAAATGGTTGTTTGGTTGTTATGCTAAAGTTGAACATAATGGGATGGAAATCTTATCTTTGAATATTATATAAATATATATATTTATATAATATATATAGTTGGTGGGCATGTGAGAATTCATATATATATATATATATAGTACTGAATTTCCATAAATAAAATGTTATGAATGGAACATGAACAATAATATCATGAATTTCATTTTCAAATTTTTTTTTCGACAAATGCTTTCAATCCAATCAAAATATTGATTACTTGATTGTGCATATATACTTCAATATAATATTTATAGGATTTAGAAGAAAAATAATAGGAACTAATCATTTACAAATTTGAAAACTAAAAAAAAGTTAAGATAAATTAGGATTCTAGATTTTGCATATATTAAACTTTGAAAAGTTTAATTATTTAAAAGAGAACAAACACAAGAGAAAAAGAAAACATTTATAAATTTTGACCATCAAAAAATTTCATCTTTTCTATCAAGATAGAAGATATAATTAATGGAATTTGTTTCCCGTAGCTTAAAATAAAAATATGTGGGATTAGAGGGCTTTTGGACTTCTCAAGTTTTAATCTAAGGGCATAAATCATGCCACATAAATAGTTATCTAACGGTGAAAACAACACCACATCAGACCATCACAATTTTTTTTTTCGGAAAATTGAACTAACTAGAATTGTATAAACGGGGGCAAACAACCGCTACAAAACCAGCTTGAAGAAAATGACTACAATCATAAGGTGTCTCGTTAAAAAAATGAGTCCCTATGTTCAAATTGAAGGCATAATTGGCGAACCAATCAATGCAGGTATTGACTTCCCCATAGATATACTTTATATGAATCTACCGGTCCCTTGCAAGCCATGCACGAATAATAGATATAAATTGATGACTCGGATGACTTAGAACATCTTCACGAGTAAGTAGCGAAACTACCACCTGAGAATCGACCTCAAGTTCAACCTGACGGAATCCTAGCTCCCAAGCACATTATAGATTCACCATTACTCCCCATAGCTCAGCTCTGGTGACTGTACAAATGCCAATATTAACGGCTAACCCATCAATCCAATTTTTAGAAGCATCGCGAATAAGCCCCCAGTCGTGACTCTATTACTTGATGCACAAAACGCACCATCTGTGTTTAATTTGACCCAAGTATAAGGTTAAGGCTACCAAGCAATTAATCTCTCAAATTTACGCACAGGAGATCCTGTCAAACACTGAGCATTCGTCAAACTATGCTGAATTACAGCCACCTTTTGCTTCACAAGTAAAATAGGACAATTAGGATATGCAAATGATTCATCAAATATAAATTTATTCCACTACTACCAAAGAAACCAACAAATAATTCCATACCACAAGTGCCGAGGATTACTTCCATCAATCTTGTGGTTGAAAATATGGTTAATTAACCAGCAGCTAATGATATAATATTCATTTCACAAAAGTTATAATGAACAATCTCTAGAGCTCCCATTGCCTCCCAAATGATGCGAGCTACATAGCAATCAATTCACGGAGAGCATGCAAGGTGCTCTCATCTTGGAAGCAAGACCGTTTACCATTACCAATTGTCCAGCCAATTCCTTGAAGCAATTTAGGCCAACTACGATAAAAAGCCGACCAAACATTTGCAATAATATTAATTCCACCCTATCTTCATATTCAAAGCTTCATTCGCATGAACCATAATTCTTAAGCCTGATCCACCTATTTCCTTAGGCAAACATACCTTCTCCCATTTAACAAGATGCAGCCTCCAATTCCCCCTCTTGAGACCCTCAGATAAAATTTCGACAATGTTTTTGTTGACACGGTAACACAATCGATTTTGGTCGGTTTTTTTTCGGTTTGTATCTACAAGAATCCAATCAACTATGTTCTCATGATATAACTGATCTTTATCAATGGGTGGGCGTCCTGTTATTAGCTCCAGAAGAACGACCCCAAAGTTATAGACGTCTGACTTGTCGGTGAGGTTGCTTGTATCTGCATAATCCAGATCCATATAGTTGTATATGACAATGGATGTGATGAGGCTAGGAAAAGCTTTTATCAAGATTTTAAGGCAAAAAAATATCGTCCCGATTATTATTTCTAGTTGTTACACAATTTGAGGACATAACATCCTTGGAATTAATTTTAGATCAAATAAAATGTAAGTATAACATACCCAAAAGTTCCCATTACTCTAATTGGAACATGAGTTTTAGAATCTGAAGAGTCCTTGCCTACATAACATCCTTGGAATTATTTTTAGAATCTCAAAAACCTATTGATTGGAGTAATGTATAAAAAAAATTTATTTAGTATAATTTAACTACTTAACTATATATATATATATATATATATATATATTATAATATTTATAAAATATATATAATTTATTTCCATCGGTTCAATTTTAAATGATCAATTTTATATAACAATTAACAAACGATCAAAAATTAAAACCAATTTGGTTTTAATTAAGGCAAAAACCAATCGGTTCGGTTTTTTTTAAACATTAATATAATAACAATTTACTCCTTCTACTCCCTCCAAGATATTGAAAGCCTCTTAGCCAAATTGGCTAGCAGAACTCTTATTCTGCTTCCTGAAATTTCAGATATGGCTACCTTCAGTTCTTCTGATCTTGCCCCATTGACAGATGAGCAAATTATTGCTACAAAGAGACTCTTGAAAGATCTCAATGACTCTCTTTACATGTCAGCATGCCACGTGTTATGTAATGTTATGGACGTATTCTCTATGTATGACTAGCACTATAGATTTAATTGCAAGCATAACTACAAATACAGTTAAATGGATATGATGACTGGGCCTACCTACATTCATTTTCTTGAAACTTGATGCGGGACAGCGGGAGGATTATTGTGGACCCAATCCAACCCAATGGGCCACTATAACCTTCGTGGATCAATTTGGAGGACTTGCCTCTGGAGAATTAAAAAGCGGTGTGAAGATAGTATTTTTGTGGTGTTGAATTCCAATCTATTATGTAGAATCATTGTTGAATTCCATCACAGATATTTCGTGTACGCCTTCGTTCCGTGATTTAGTTTGTTTTAATGGCTGCCAAAATGGTCTTACATCTAAGATTTATGCCTAAATTTACCCTTTTTGTAATACCCCAAACTTCTTTTTCTTTCAAAAATTAAGTAGGATCAACATGTGTTAAGTATATATATATATGTATAAAATCATTAGAAATTAATACCGAGTGAATTGTGGATGTACGGGTGGTTTTAAAACTGAAAATTTTGACTACATATGTAACTGTCCGGACAGCTTTTAAAAGCCGTCCGGACAGCTATAGAAGAAACTGCAACAGGGAGGGTTTCAGGCAAGAGGTGTCCGGACGGCCTCTTAGGGTGTCCGGACACCTCCATAAAAATCAGCACGCGAATTTGTTTTAAAACACCCTTTTCTCGATTTTTTTCAAAATAACCGACCAAAACAAACCCTAAACCCCATTTTCTCTCAAATTTCCTTCCTTCCATCAACCTAAGATCATCAATCAAGGTAAGATTGTCCTCTTTCAAGTTGTTTCAAGTTGGATTCATGACTTCTCTCTCTAGCTTACATATTATTAATTAAATTCCTCTCTTTGTTCTAATCTTTCAAGGTTTGAACTCAAACTCCAACCCATGAGTTCCTACATCATTTGAGGCAAAAAGGAAGCTTGAATCCCTTCCTTCTACTTGTTTCTACAACCTTGGTAAGTTTCTTAAACCTAAAAGCCAGTATTTAGAGATTAGGTGATTTGAGATTCTAGGGTTTTGTGGGTTTGGGGGAAAATCTTTAAATTAGATGAAATTAGTGATTTAATAGGTTGATTTAGACTTGTTTATGGTTGTATTGCTAGATTCTATTGTTGATTGGAGTAGCAAGCTTGAGTAGGTGAAGTTCAAGAACTTGGAAAGTTTTGGGTAAGAGAAGGTAAGGGTTTTCTTGATTTATTGGGTTAATTTGTGTTTGATATATGAAATTGAAATTGTTTGTATATTGATTGGAGGATGGGCTTATCGAATAATAGGTTGATTAAGGCCGAAAAATTCAAGGTTGAGTATTGGTTTACATAACTAGTTTTTGAAGTGCGAGGTAGGGAAATTCCACCCTTTGCTATTCTCTTGAATATGTCTTCCTATTGAGAACAACTATCCTTTCCCATTGTTCCGTATGATGCGTTCTCGCCTTAATTGCACCTAAGGGAGAACAACCCCATTTTGTGATATCCTTATTGTATGATTTGAACTATATTGCATACCCTACTTGTTCAATCTTCCATTGAGCATGAATTACTCTTGAACATGCATCATGTAGTAGTAGTATATATATATTTAGGTTGTATGTATACCCTATTGCATAACCATGTTGGACATGCATTGTAATTGCATGGAAGATGTTGGGTATGGACTCGTATATCTCCTAGTTGTGATTGATGTGAAATGTGGAATGTCGTTGGGCCGTTCAGGGTTCCCATGAATACGGTAATGCCAGTGGACCGGATCAGGATTCCATATGTGCTTGAAACACCATGCGATGATGCCGTTGGGCTGTTCAGGGTCCCGATATGTATAGGGATGCTGGTGGGCCAAGTTAGGATCTCGTATGGTGTGGTTATCTACTTGTGTTTGGTGTACATGATGTTAGTTATCATATTGTTGCATTTGTGTCTTTATTTAATACTTCAACCTTATATTGTTCACTTACTCTTTATTATTCTCTACTGGGCCTTTCGCTCACCCTTTCTTTCTCCTATTCACTCCTCGCAGGTGAGTCTAGTTCCGGTACCAAGGTCGCGGATCAGGAGGAGGGTGCGTGACATGGATGGACCCCTGGAGAGTGATAGGACTAGATAGTTCTAAACTTTGATTATATTATAACTATTTTTGTCGTACCTGTATTTCCTAGTTGGGACATATTGTGTGATATCCCTATACGATGGTGGGATGGACGGCTGGGAGGGTACTCCGTGTGATCGGGACTCCCTAACCGGGTTTGTGGAATTTGTATCCTGACAATTTATTTGTTTGCTGGATTGCTATTTGCATTGGATGCTGATTATATATGTTGTTGTTTGGAGAAATTATGAGTGACTGTTAGGTGGCCTGAGGCCCTGCTTAGATGTGAGAAGTTGATTGATTGTATGATTTGTTAGGTGGCCTGAGGCCCTGTTTAGAATTGAGAATTTAACTGTGATATGAATTGTTAGATGGCAGGAGGCCCTACCTAGGTTTTGAATATATTTGTGATTTTGCTGTGTGTTTACTCTAGGTTGGCATCCTCCATATTATGGGGAGGTGTTGTCGAATTTTTTGTTGACTTGATGATTGAATTAATTAGGAGATTGATTAAGAGGATACCAAAAGTAACGCATTCAGGGTCGGGGCGTTACACTTTTCGTGTAATCATTGAAAGCCGATACCTTTCAATGTTTCTGTGATTGGGTTTGTCGTTCGTATTTAGTAACCAATCTATTATCCTTAACGATGTTCAATGTTTCAATGTTTCTTGTAATATCTGGGAATGGCAGTTCAACTACATATTGGAGTGTACAGTTGAATTCTATATACGATACCATGGATATGGGATGGGTGGGGCTGGAATTGGCTTTCCTGAAATTAGATGGAATTTTTTAAATCTTGACAATCTGATGCATCAAAGGGATGAGATTTAATCACAATTCATGAAACTAAAAATTCTTTTCTCCTCTTCCTCTCTACTCGTTTCTTCTATTCTTGCTCAGCTACCTCACTCATACTAGCCATTCTCAGGATCGTCACCAGCGGAAATTAAGTAAACACGAACCAATTTCCCTATAAGAAGTAAGCAGATCCCATAGTCAATCTAATTCAAGTCAGTTCAAGAGTTGAGGTTTTTTCAGTCCCCATAGAAGGGGTTTTGTCATTGACTATTGCGCCACGCATCTATAGACATAAATCAAGCTAAAATTGAGAGTCGAGCAATAGGGGACAAGCAGCGACGATCCAGAGGTTAAGAAACATAGATTTGGGGTCGGGAGCGAATGCATCAAGGATTTGGTGAAGGAGAGTTGACTCAGTAGCATCCGCAGAGAGAAGCCTATGTATATTGAAGCCAAGGATCTCGCCCACAATGCCTTGTCTCTGCCTTCAAAACTACAGAGAAGAGGAGAGAGAATGGGTGTTGCAGCCTTGCAGGGAAGAGGAGAGAGAAACATGACTTTTTGTTGTTGATGGTGTTGCAGAGAAAAAAAGAGAGGTATGTGCCACTTGGGGGATTATTGGATAAAATGAATGGTTACGATTTTAAAAATTTCATTTCATTCCACCAAAACAATTCCAGCCCCCCATCCCAAGATAAAGATACTGTTTTTTTATTCACGAATATTTAAATGAAAAATAGATGTAAAAGCTTTTTTTATTTATTTAGATGATGATAAAAGCTGGGGGCTGGGTGTTGCTGCTTATAATCATCAGACATCACGAGATAAACGAGTTTAGCATCAAATCCATGTAGATTTCTGGATAAGGACAGACTGTTTGGTAGGCCCAGCTGGACCACCATACCCA
The DNA here is from genome assembly GCF_013401445.1 of Tripterygium wilfordii. Lineage (NCBI taxonomy): Eukaryota > Viridiplantae > Streptophyta > Magnoliopsida > Celastrales > Celastraceae > Tripterygium > Tripterygium wilfordii. The sequence continues at coordinate 9,685,384 of NC_052248.1, forward strand.
CTTGTCACGGTCTATATAAGGAGTTCAACCTGATTTTCCAAACGCTCTTCAAGGTCGCGTGGACTAAACGAATCTATTTTTTTAATAATAATAATTTTATCTTTTTAAGACAAAAAAAAAAGTCAAATGACCCAACTTTTTTTAATCCAATTCTTCACAAATCTAAGTGGCATTGTCACATAACATGATGACATGGAATACAATGCTGACATGGCACACATTTGAAATTCAAATATTCTCTCCTCTCTTCCACTTCCTTCTTTTTGAAAATTTGAAAATAAAAAAATCCATTTTTTATCTCTCTCTTCACTCCCACTTTCATGTTCTATCTCATTATCTCATTATTTCTATAATTGTTGGAAAAATGATGGTCAACCATAGTTTGACCGAAATTTAATGACTAATGAATGAGAGTCATTGAATAATAATTTATGGGTTTTAATCTTCAATATGAAGAGAAGAGTTTGGAGTTTAATATGTTCCAAAACCATTTTTCGGTTGAATGGAAATTGACTCCAAAATAGTCATGTTAATCATGAAGAACAAAAGTGCAATAAGTGTGTGTATGAGAATCCCACATTAGAACAATACAATATGGACGTGTTGTTTATAAGCCTAATGTTTGTATGAAAGCATTAGGCCCAAGGGCACCCAAGCTTTTGTAGGAGAGAGAGGCTCTCCACTATGGGTTTTGTAATATCCTGACCCGATTATACACTGTTTATGGTATTTTGGCACGTTGATCGAGGTGGAGTGAACCTCGGTAATCGTGAATCGGGATTTAGGGAGAATAAAAATCAAATCAAGATAAAACTATAAAAATATTTTTAATAAATGGGAGATTTAAAAAGAAAATTATTGGCGCAAGAATTACTCGAATCGGATTTAAATTGGATTTATTATAAATTTTTGAAGTTAATTTGAACATTTTAGTTAGGGGTGTTTTTGAAAGATGGGTGTTTTTGAAAGTAAAATATTGTATAAAAGAAAAATTAAAGAAAATAAAAAAAATAAAAAATTGCAAAAATACCCTCTTCTCTCACGATTTTCTCTCTCTCTCCCCTTTCTCTCTCTAAAACGGGTTCAACTGTGATTTCATGATTCCGGCGACGGTGACGGTCAAGGCTGGTATCAAAAGAAGCGTACGGACGAGACTAGTGTAACCCAACTTGAATCACGTCGATCGGAGCTCCGGTTTGGAAGAAATCTGAGATTGAAGTTCTGGCCACCGTGAACTTTCTTTGGTCGATCCGGCCGATTCCGGCGACGGTTTGGCTTGATTCAGGTACCTATGAGTTCATTTCATCGAGCTCTTCAATTTGATATAAGATTTGGCAGGTTTGGGTGGCCGGATCGCCTGACGTTGAATGGGTTTCGGCCGAGTTGACCGAGTCAGGCCGAGTTGACTAATATGTTGACCAGTTCAACCCAGTTTGATCCGGTTTAACCCGGTTTGACCCGGTTTAACCTGATTTTGACCCATTTGACCCGGTTTGACCCGGTTTTGATCCATTTCACCCGGTTTGACCCGGTTTTGACCCATTTGATCCGGTTTGCCCGTTGATCATTGACTTTGACCGTTGATCATAGTTGACCGAACGTATTTTAACTGTATTTTCTTATATCGTGTTTTTCGGTATAGACGGTGATCCCGGTTGAGATTTGGAGCGGGTTGACTTTTGGGGTCAGGGGTTAATCAGGGACGCGTGATTGATATTTGCATCCTGATTTCCAGGCAGGGGTTTCCGTGTCTCTCGTGTGTGATTCTAGGGTTCCGGTTTCACGGACTCTTACTATATTGTGGTTCTGTCGGTTTCCAGGGGTGGAAATTCGACCTGTTTGTATGTTTTATACGTATTCTCTGTTGATTATCATTATTGACATGCTTTTGGGAGTGAGGTGATTGGAGGTGGTTGATGTAAACTGTGGGGCCCATATAGGAGCCCAATATATCGGATTATTATGGATTATACAATCAATCGGGTATGTACCTGTAGACCGTCTGAGGTGAGGTGCATCACAGGGGACGCTCTCTGGTGTAGGCTATGCTATCGGGATATCCGATCCTCATCCAGTTTCGGTGTGGACCTGGACTGGGAGACACCCTACGGGGATTAGGGTGGGTCCAGGGGTGGATTATGGATTATGGATTACCGGAGACTAGTGTTTGTGGTTACGGTGCTGTATAGCCTTATCGGCTACCATATTACTTGGTTGAATTGCCAATGATTGTATATTTATTGTGCTGCATATTATGCGTCATATCCCTGGATTCCTTTTTTTTTTTTGATATCGGTGTTCCCTTTCTATGCCCTACTGAGCTTCTTGGCTCACCCCTCTTCTTGTTTCCCTTTCAGGTGAGTTGGATTTAGGTGATGCTGGTCAGCGGCGGGACGCATGAGCTAGTGTGTAGCCTCGAGCTGCTTCTTTAGCAAGTTTTGAAGATTTGGGGTTTTGTATTTGTATATATGTTACTTATTTGCTCAGTCTGATCTCGGGTAGATAACTCTTCTTATTTCCGCTGTTGTATAGATACTCCGATGTTTTCGATAGGTGTATATATGTGGTATTCTGGAGAGACTATGCACATGTTATATTTCAGGAGTTGTTACTATTTTATATATTTTATATATTGATTTAGGTATATTGGATTAAGGGTTGGTTCGGGGGATGGGGTCCCCTGTCGGTCACGTTCTTATGGGTTTAGGTACACTTCGGTATACCTTAGGAGAGAGGGGCGTGACAGTTTGGTATCGGAGCTGTAGGTTTAGATACTTATGGGGTTAGACTACCTAAGTTATGTCGTTGGCTACACATCATGCGCTTCCCGCTTAACCTGGTGAGTTTTTATTTTTGTGTTTCTTGCTTTTAGATTTATGTATACGTGTGTTACATTTTGTAGATATGGTTGACACACGTAATACTCGGGTGCGAGGACATGGAGGGGGTAGGGGACGACATGAGGCGGATGAGCCTCAGAGGGTAGATGAGGTGGGTATGCCCGAGGTGGTTCCATTGGAGCGTGGGCGGGGACGGAGAGGTAGGGGTGCGAGACGTGGTAGGGGTGTGAGACGTGGGAGGGGCGGGGGCAGGAGAGGAGCGTATATAGCTCCAGTAGATGATATTGGGGAGGTACCACTGGTACAACCAGCACCACAGGGGGTAGAGGCAGTAGTGACTACTTTACGACAGGAGGTCGTGATGTTATTGAGTTGGTGCGAGTACTTGGGCAGACTGTTACCGGACTTATGACATAGATTGCCGCTTCAGCCCCAGCTGCATTACAGGCTCCTGCTGAGGTTCCAGCACAGGTTCCTATTTTAGGTGGGTTACAGGAGGGTGCAGGACAGATTATTGAGGCAACTCCTTTGGCGATTGATACTTCGATCAAGGAGCTAGCTGAGTTAAGAAAGACGAACCCTCCGGTTTATAGGGGAGTGATAGATCCTGTGGCAGCAGAGGAGTGGCTTCGCCAGCTACGCAGGAAGATGACTTCCTTGCGGATTCCTGAGGAGATGAGAGCTTTATTGGCTGCAGAGTTTTTAGAGGGTGATGCTTTTACATGGTGGGAGGTGATGACAGTTAGTCGGGGCAGGGAAGGTATGCAATGGGCGGAGTTTGAGACAGTTTTTCTGGCACTGTATGTACCACAGACAGTGCGTGTAGCTAAAGCTAAGGAGTTCCTTGAGTTGATTCAGTCTCCGGACATGACAGTGACTCAGTATCAGGCTCGCTTTGAGGAGTTAGGGAGATATGGGGAGGAGTATATTTCCATTGAGGAAAAGAAGATACTGAGATTTCGGAGAGGATTGTCTCCAAAGATTTCACCTCACTTGGCGGCTTAGACTATCACCACCTATCGCGAGTGTATTGATAAGACACTCGAAGTTGAGAGGACGTTAGTGGAGATTAAGGATTATTGGGAGATTCATAAGAGGAAGCTTGAGAGTTCAACATCTACTACTGGTGAGAGTAGTCAGCGCAGACAGAGGACTGATACCCGTGTGCAGTAGCAGAGTCAGGGGCAGAGTTCTCAGAGTCAGAGACAGAGTTATCGGGGACCTAGACAGGGACAGCAGGGTCCTAGACAGGGTCAGTAGGGGCAGAGACAGGGTCAGCAGAAGCTGAGATTGGATCAGTAGGGTCAGGCTCTGAGACGGGATCAACGGCCCCAGCATTGCTATGCATGTGGTCATATGGGCCATATGCGTTGGGATTGTCCTATGGCAAACAACCCGTTATGTTTTCAGTGTGGCTTGCCAGGACATACTCGGAGAGATTGCCCACAGGGTGGAGGACCTGCTCCGCCAGCAGCTCGAGGTCAGAGAGCTCCAGCTCTAGCTCCAGTTCCAGTGCCAGCACCAACACCAGCACCGATTCCAGCACCGAGAGGTCCTGCAGGACGTGGTAGACCATTAGCTCAGTAGCATTAGCAGGTCCAGAGAGGTGGAGTGTATGCACTCGGGCCTGATGCAGTACCAGCAGAGCGAGATCATTTGGGAGGTAGGTTTCTCTTATTCAGTTCTTGGGTACGTGTTTTGTTTGATACTAGTGCTACGCATTCATTTATTTCTGCATCATTTGCTGAGGCATTGGGTTTAGGGATTACAGGAGTGGCGAGGAGATTTATAGTTGATTCGCCCCTAGGATCAGGTACCGTGATTAGTGGTATCTGTAGGGATTGTGTATTTAGTTTTGCAAACCATGAGTTTAGAGCAGATTTGTTTGTGATGCCATTTACTGATTTTGATGTTATTCTCGGATTGGATTGGTTGACTGAGTATGAGGCAATTATAGAGTGTGCTGAGAGGAGGATTACACTGACCACACCTGCGGGGAGGGTTAAATTTCGTGGGACGAGATTTCTTTCGTGTCCACATTTTTTAGATAATCCTCAGTACACCGATTGTATTGTAGTAGGTTTGATTACCTCAGAGTCTAGGGAGGAGTCTTTGACTCCTATACCTGTGGTGGATTACTATATGGATGTTTTTCCTGATGATTTACCGGGGTTGCCACCGCAGAGGGAGATTGACTTTGTGATTGAGTTGTATCCGGGTACAGATCCTATTTCTATACCACCGTACAGGATGGCACCAGCAGAGCTGAAGGAGTTAGACGCTGAGTTGACAGGTTTACAGAAGTTGGGTTTTATTAGACCGAGCACTTCACCTTGGGGAGCACCTGTTCTGTTTGTGAAAAAGAAGGATGGTACGATGCGGATGTGTGTGGATTACCGACAGCTGAATCGGGTGACAGTGAAGAATAAATATCCATTGTCGAGGATTAATGATCTGTTTGATCAATTGAGGGGTAGCCACTATTACTCCAAGATTGATCTCAGATCAGGATATCACCAGCTGAGGATCCGTGAGGAGGATATTCCGAAGACAGCTTTCCGCACACGGTTTGACCATTATGAGTACTTGGTTATGCCATTTGGGCTAACCAATGCACCTGCAGCATTTATGGATTTGATGCATAGGGTATTCATGCCATATCTGGATCAGTTTGTGATTGTGTTCATTGATGACATATTGATTTATTCAGCCACTGAGGAGGAGCATGTTAGACACTTGGGGATTGTGCTGCAGACGCTCAGGGAGCATAGATTATATGCCAAGTTGAGCAAATGTGAATTTTGGGTGACTCAGGTGAAATTTGTAGGGCATGTGATATTTCAGGAGGGGATAGCAGTGGATCCAGCTAAGGTGGAGGCAGTGATAGCTTGGAGGAGACCGAAGAATGTAGGAGAAATTCGTAGTTTCTTGGGGTTAGCAGGGTACTATCGGCGTTTTATCGAGGGGTTCTCGCGGCTTGCAGCGTCGATGACGCAGTTGACCCGAAAGGATACTCCGTTTGTCTGGTCAGACGAATGTGAGCAAGCTTTTCTGGAGTTAAAGACTCGACTTACATCTCCACCAGTGTTGGTGATACCAGACAGAGATATTGGTTATCAGGTATATTGTGATGCTTCAGGAGTTGGATTGGGTTGTGTGTTGATGCAGCAGGACAGAGTGGTTGAGTATGCTTCACGTCTACTGAAGCCGCATGAGAGGAATTATCCGGTGCATGATTTGGAGTTAGCTGCTATTGTGTTCGCATTAAAGCAGTGGAGATATTATCTTTATGGAGAGAGATTCGAGAAATTCTCAGATCATAGGAGTCTCCGCAACTTGTTTACTCAGAGAGATCTGAACCAGAGACAGCGTAGATGGATGGAGTACCTTGAGGACTTTGATTTTACTTTACAGTATCATCCAGGCAAGGCCAATGTGGTGGCTGATGCCTTGAGTAGGAGATTGGTTGTAGCTCGGTTGGCTATCCGTGAATTTGAGTTAGTGGATACGCTTAGTCAGTATCGACTGGATATGGAGGAGCGTGGAGACTCATTGAGTTTACGGAGTTTGATTGCTCGTCCGACACTTGTACAACATGTGTTGGATGCACAGTTGGGGGATACACTATTTGATGACGTTGAGGATATTGAGAGATGGGTCAGAGGTACTGATGGTGGAGTTAGATTCCGGGGCCGGTTAGTGGTCCCAGAGGATACCGAGTTACGGGAGGAGATACTTCGGGAGGCATCCTGGTGCTACTAAGATGTATCGAGATTTACGGAGACAGTATTGGTGGAGTGGCATGAAGAGAGATGTTGCACAGACCGTGACTCGATGTCTTACCTGTCAGCAGGTAAAGGCAGAGCATCGACGACCCGCAGGATTGTTACAGCCGCTTCCATTACCTGAGTGGAAGTGGGAGCATCTTACTATGGATTTTGTGATGGGTTTACCTATGACTCCACGGAGGCATGATGCGGTTTGGGTGGTTGTTGATCGGTTGACAAAGACAGCTCATTTTATGCCTATTCGACAGACAGATTCGATAGAGTCGTTGACCAGGTTGTATGTACGAGAGATAGTCCGACTGCATGGTGTACCATTGAGTATTGTGTCTGATCGGGATCCCAGATTTACTTCACGGTTTTGGGGCAGTTTTCAGGGTGTTCTAGGAACAAAACTGAACTTCGGTACAGCTTTTCATCCTCAGACTGATGGGCAGAGTGAGCGTACCATTCAGATTTTGGAGGATATGCTTCGGACTTGTGTGGTAGACTTCCGAGGAGATTGGGAGACTCATATTCCTCTGGTGGAGTTTGTGTATAATAATAGCTACCAGAGCAGTATACAGATGGCACCATATGAGGCATTATATGGGAGACCTTGTAGATCACCATTATGCTGGTCAGAGGTTGGTGACAGACCATTATTGGGTCCAGAGATGGTGCAGCAGACTACTGAGGTAGTGACAGTGATCCGGCGACGACTTCTGACAGCTAAGTCACGTCAGAAGAGTTACGCAGATAGGAGACGTAGACCTCTAGAGTTTCAGGTGGGGGATCACGTGTTTCTGAGGGTTAGTCCGAAGCGAGGGGTAGAGAGATTTGGGAGAGCGGGGAAGTTAGCTCCGAGGTTTATAGGACCATTTGAGATTTTGGAGAGAGTGGGGACAGTAGCTTATCGATTAGCTTTACCCCCACAGTTGTCAGGGGTACATGGTGTGTTTCATGTGTCTATGTTATGGAGATACCATAGGGACCCTTCTCATATGTTAGATTGGTCTACCTTGGAGATTGGTGAGGACGCTACTTTTGAGACGCGTCCTATTAGGATTGCGGATAGACAGGAGAGGCAGCTACGATCGAAGACCATGCCTTTAGTCAAGGTGATATGGCAGCACTATGGTGCTGAGGAGGCGACCTGGGAGTTGGAGTCTGACATGCGAGCTAGATTTCTGGAGTTATTCACTACCTAGGTACGATTTTAGTTTCGGGGACGAAATTATTTTCTTAAGGGGGGGGGATGTAATATCCTGACCCGATTATACACTGTTTATGGTATTTTGACACGTTGATCGAGGTGGAGTGAACCTCGGTAATCGTGAATCGGGATTTAGGGAGAATAAAAATTAAATCAAGATAAAACTATGAAAATATTTTTAATAAATGGGAGATTTAAAAAGAAAATTATTGGCGCAAGAATTACTCGAATCGGATTTAAATTGGATTTATTATAAATTTTTGAAGTTAATTTGAACATTTTAGTTAGGGGTGTTTTTGAAAGTAAAATATTGTATAAAAGAAAAATTAAAGAAAATAAAAAAATTGCAAAAATACCCTCTTCTCTCACGATTTTCTCTCTCTCCTCTTTCTCTCTCTAAAACGGGTTCAACTGTGATTTCATGATTCCGGCGACGGTGACGGTCAAGGCTGGTATCAAAAGAAGCGTACAGACGAGACGAGTGTAACCCAACTTGAATCACGTCGATCGGAGCTCCGGTTTGGGAGAAATCTGAGATTGAAGTTCTGGCCACCGTTAACTTTCTTTGGTCGATCCGGCCGATTCCGGCGACGGTTTGGCTTGATTCAGGTACCTATGACTTCATTTAGTCGAGCTCTTCAATTTGATATAAGATTTGGCAGGTTTGGGTGGCCGGATCGCCGGCGGTGACGTTGAATGGGTTTCGGTCGAGTTGACCGAGTCAGGCCAAGTTGACTCGGTTGACTGATGTGTTGACCGGTTCAATCCAGTTTGACCCGGTTTGACCCATTTGACCCGGTTTAACCCGGTTTTGATCCATTTCACCCGGTTTGACCCGGTTTTGACCCTTTTGATCCGGTTTGCCCGTTGACCGTTGACTTTGACCGTTGATCATAGTTGACCGAACGTATTTTAATTGTATTTTCTTATATCGTGTTTTTCGGTGTAGACGGTGATCCCGGTTGAGATTTGGAGCGGGTTGACTTTCGGGGTCAGGGGTTAATCAGGGACGCGTGATTGATATTTTCATCCTGATTTCCAGGTAGGGGTTTCCGTGTCTCTCGTGCGTGATTCTAGGGTTCCGGTTTCACGGACTGTTACTATATTGTGGTTCTGTCGGTTTCCAGGGGTGGAAATTCGACCTGTTTGTATGTTTTATGCGTATTCTCTGTTGATTATCATTATTGACATGCTTTTAGGAGTGAGGTGATTGGAGGTGGTTGATGTAAACTGTGGGGCCCATATAGGAGCCCAATATATCGGATTATTATGGATTATACAATCAATCGGGTACGTACCTGTAGACCGTCTGAGGTGAGGTGCATCACACGGGACGCTCTCTGGTGTAGGCTATGCTATCGGGATATCCGATCCTCATCCAGTTTCGGTGTGGACCTGGACTGGGAGACACCCTACGGGGATTAGGGTGGGTCCAGGGGTGGATTATGGATTATGGATTACCGGAGACTAGTGTTTGTGGTTACGGTGCTGTATAGCCTTATCGGCTACCATATTACTTGGTTGAATTGCCAATGATTGTATATTTATTGTGCTGCATATTATGCGTCATATCCCTGGATTTCTTATTTTTTTTTTGATATCGGTGTTCCCTTTCTATGCCCTACTGAGCTTTTTGGCTCACCCCTCTTCTTGTTTCCCTTTCAGGTGAGTTGGATTTAGGTGATGCTGGTCAGCGGCGGGACGCATGAGCTAGTGTGTAGCCTCGAGCTGCTTCTTTAGCAAGTTTTGAGGATTTGGGGTTTTGTATTTGTATATATGTTACTTATTTGCTCAGTCTGATCTCGGGTAGATAAGTCTTCTTATTTCCGCTGTTGTATAGATACTCCGATGTTTTCGATAGGATACATATGTGGTATTCTGGAGAGACTATGCACATGTTATATTTCAGGAGTTGTTACTATTTTATATATTTTATATATTGATTTAGGTATATTGGATTAAGGGTTGGTTCGGGGGATGAGGTCCCCTGCCGGTCACGTTCTTATGGGTTTAGGTACACTTCGGTATACCTTAGGAGAGAGGGGCGTGACAGGTTTGGATTAAAAACACATGTGCACGCGCCCACCGAGCCTAGCCGGCCGGCCGGGCATTGCGTGGCAAGGCGAGTTTGAACTGGTCAATACAGTTGTAACAACACCTATTCATGGGCTGGTGGTTGGACAGAAGATTTATTCATGTCAGTCATGGCCCGTTTGAATTGGTAAATATAGTTGTAACAACACCTGTTCATGGGCTGGTGGTTAACCATTACCTGGTTAAGGGTCGGTTACAATAGCCCAAGAATATGGGCTGGTTGCAGGCTCCAAAAATCAGTGATAGTTATTGATTACCTGAGCTTCTTCTTCTTTTTCTCTGTCGTCTTGTTCTTCTAAGAGTGTTATTCTAAATTGGTTCGTTAAACCATCTATTTTGGCGTGTTGTTAACAAGGTGGTGAAGGAGAGTTGTATCTTGGGAGGTGATTGTCCGGAGTTGCTGGACACCACGGGGCAGAGGCAAATTCACTTTAAGGAGATTCGGTGCACACCGTACCTCGCTCTTCCTTACTGACATTCTCCTCTCTAGCTGCTACAAACTTCGGTTTTGGTATTCTTAATTCAAGCAATTTTACTTGTGTTACTGTTTCTACCAGTGTTACTGTTTTTAATTGTGTAACTTGGCTGTAGAACATGCAATATATTTATTACTACATTTGCTTATGCATGCTATATATCCAACAATCTTAAAGTGAATTTCGCTTCTGTTAAATCTGGAATAAGTTTGCATGCTTAACTGTTGAATTCTAGGCTTACAATTTTGTCCAAAGTACTTGCATGAGCATCTGTCTAATATACAAGTATCAACTTCTCAATCAATAAATTTCTATATAAGTATTCTGTACTTTTGATAAACCGGGTATGATTGCATCATCAATACATGTACGTGCGTGAATATTGTTGCTTTATCAAACTACAATTGTTGATTCGGCGCATTAATTGATTTTATTAAAACAAAGCTTAACAGTTTTAATTATCTAAAAGTTTGGTAATCTTTTTAGTGATTAACAATGACTAAGCAATGTCTAGAAAGTTCTGTCTAGAAAAAGGGATTACTTAATTGTGCGCCGTATTAAACGGAATACCCTCTCTTTCGTGGAAACGATATGGTTGCTAAAGTTGTTAGTCTCTAATTTAGAAAGCCGACAAAGTGTTTTTGTGCATTTTTAAACCATTAATTCTGTATTGATTCTGTGGTGTTAAATTACCGAGGATTATAATTTTGAATTATTTTATATAATTGTGTTACTTACTCTACACTTTGACTTGTGTCGAGAATCAATGGAACCAATTAAAAATGTTGAGGGATCCACCATCCACACCGGAGGTGATGACTTGACCCCTGGTGGTTTGAACAATCCAGGTGATGTAACGGTGACTTCTCCTATTGGAGGTGTGGCTACTCCTAACGGAGGCAAGCCTAAGACTGCTCATGTTGAGCCTGCTGCTCCAGCTTATGCTGATGGGAGGACTGCGGCTCCTTTGGCAGGCCGTGTAATGGTTCTAGCTGAAAAGTCAAAAAGTTTATCGGCAAGGATTTCAAGAGGGAGCAACCAAAGATGCGTTTTTACTTGACCACCTTGAACCTTGTCAAGTACCTCTATGAGGTGTGCCCCGTTCTGTCACCAGGCGAGCAAGACAGAACGACTATAGCAGCAGTCCAATTTTGGAAGGATAATGAATATCTGAGAAGGAGGAAGATCAAGAGATATTTTGTGTTGTCATCTCTCAGGTGAACATAGTGACAAACACCAAAGGTTGGTGGATGGACATAGGTGCAACCAAACACATCTGCTTCCACAAGGAGCTCTTCTCAACATATGAGAAGAAAGATGATGGTGAGAAGGTTTATATGGCTAACTCTGCTCCAGCCACCATCGAGGGAGTCGAAAAGGTGATCCTGAAGTTCACTTTCGGCAATAAGCTTGAGCTGCTAAATGTGATGCATGTCCCAGATATCAAGAAGAATCTGGTATCAGTGCCCATTCTAATCGAGAAAGGATTCAAAATAGTGTTTGAGTCAAACAAATTTTTACTATCTAAGGGTGAGATTTATTTGGGAAATGGGTATATCAATGACGAGCTTTTTAAAGCCAACTGTGTTGTAATAGACGGAAAGTCTAAATTCTTGTACCCAAAGACTATTATCAATAAAGAAGAGTCTTAAACTTACATGGTTGTTTCTCCTTTTCTATGGCATGGTAGATTAGGACATGTAAACTATGGTACAATGAAAAAATTGGCAAACTTATGTTTAATTCCGAAATTCAATTTGGATGTCAACCACAAATGTGAAACATGTGTTGAAGCAAAGTTTGCCAAGAAACATTTCCCAATATTGAAAGAAGTACTGAGCCTCTGGCATTAATCCATACAGATTTATGCGACTTGAAATTTGTTCAAAGTAGAGGTGAAAAGAAGTACTTCATTACTTTCATTGATGATTGTACCCGTTATTGCTATGTTTATTTATTAACTAGCAAAAATGAAACAATGGACATGTTTGTAAAGCACAAGAATGAGGTTGAGACTCAAATTGGTATGAAAATTAAAGCACTAAGGTCCGATAGGGGAGGAGAATACGATTTTGCTATCTTTGATGAGTTGTGTGCTGAGTTTGGAATAATTCACCAAACTACAACACCATATACACCTCAACAAAATGGAATTGCTGAGAGGAAAAACCGAACTTTAAAAGAGATGGTTAATTCCATGCTCATAAGTTCAGGTCTACCACAGAACTTGTGGGGGGAAGCAGTCTTGACCGCTAATTACATTCTTAATCGAATGCCCCATAAGAAAACAAGTAGCATTCCATATGAGATATGAAATAAGAGACCACCATCCTTCAAATATTTGAAAGTGTGGGAGTGTCTTGCTAAGGTGGTTGTACCTCCACCAAAGCAAGTAAAGCTCGGACCTAAAACGATGGATTGCATATTCATTGGATATGTTCAAAATACCATTGCATTTAGATTTCCGGTACAAAATTTGAAATTGATGACATCCATATCAATACGATCATGGAAACGAGAGATGCAGAATTTTTTCAGAATATTTACCCTTATAAACGAGGCGAAACCACTCAGAAACGGAATAGAGATTCAAATTTTGAGAATGAAGAAATCGGTGAACAAGAGACCGATGAAACAGAACCAAGAAGGAGTAAGAGATCGAAAATCTCTAAGTCCTTTGGTTCAGATTATCTAACATACATGTTAGAAAGTGAACCTCAGACTTATAATGAAGCAATGTCATCTCCGGAATCTTCATTCTGGAAAGAAGCTATTGACAGCGAGCTGGAATCCATCCTAAGTAACCATACTTGGGAATTGATAAATCTCCCACTTGGGAATAAACCAATTGGATGTAAATGGATATTTAGGAAGAAGCTAAAAGTTGACGGATCCATTGATAAGTACAAAGCAAGGCTTGTAGCCAAAGGGTATATACAAAAGGAAGGTCTAGACTACTTTGATACTTATGCACCAGTCACGAGGATTACATCTATTCGAATGTTAATCTCGATAGCTTTGCTATATGGATTGGTGATACATCAAATGGATGTGAAAACCGCTTTCTTAAATGGTGAACTCAATGAAGAGATTTATATGGAACAACCTGAGGGTTTCAAGGTCAAAGGACAAGAACACAAAGTGTGTAGACTTGTCAAGTCATTGTATGGGCTTAAGCATGCTCCAAAGAAATGGCATGAGAAATTTGACCAAGTAATGATTCGAGACGGATTTCGAATCAACGAGTGCGACAAATACATTTATAGAAAAACTATGAACAATGAGTGTGTAATCGTTTGTCTATATGTCGATGATATGTTAATTCTTGGTCGTAATGTTGAGATCATCAACAAAACCAAGAAAATGCTATCGAAGAACTTTGACATGAAAGACATGGGTGAAGCGGATGTGATACTAGGCATTAAGATTCTCAAATCTTCGGAAGGCCTAGCTTTATCTCAATCACACTATATTGAGAAAGTGATTGAACGGTTCAAAGGACATGGCATTAAGGATGCAAACAATCCTTTTCTCCCTCACCTGGTCTTACATAAGAATACTGAAAACAATATTAACCAGCTAGAATACTCTCGAATTATTGGTAGTGTCATGTATATCATGAACTATACGAGACCGGATATTGCGTATTCTGTTAGTAAACTAAGCAGATACACTAGCAATCCTGGACATGAGCATTGGAAAGCTCTATTGAGAGTATTGGGGTACCAAAACAAAATAAAAAATAATGTTTTGAGCTATGGTATTTCCCTGCTGTTGTAGAAAGATACAGTGACGCCAATTGGATTTCAGATTCGGAGGAATTGAAATCAACTAGTGGTTACGTATTTCTTCTTGGAGGGGTAGTTGCATCATAGAAGTCATCAAAGCAAACGTGCATCACATGATCGACGATGGAATCGAAGTTCATCGCTCTCGATAAAGCCGATGAAGAAGTAGAGTGGCTTCGTTATTTTTTGGAGGACATTCCAATATGGCCAAAGCCTATGCCTGTAATTTGCATTCATTGCGATAATCAAGCAGCAATTGCAAGAGCACAAAATATGATAAATAACGGTAAGTCTCGACACATTTGTCGAAGACATAATTTCGTTAGGCAGTTACTCTCGAGTGGAATAATTTCCATAGACTTTGTGAAGTCTAAAGAAAATCTTACGGATTCGTTTACAAAAGGTTTGAGTCGAGAGGTGACAGACTGCGCATCTAGGGGAATGGGCTTAAAAGCCTTGATTCAATAAGTTACCTTGATAGAAACCTAACCTAGCGATTGGAGATCCCAGGGACTAGGTTCAATAGGACAACACAAGTTGGGTGTAACTTAAGTGTGAGCAGTAAGGTGTTTTACTCGAACCCATTCCTAGGACCCAAAAAGTGCTGCTAGAATGTGTCTATAAGGTTAAGCTATGCTTTTAATGATTCCTATATCTTGTGGTAAACAAGTGGAGTATTAGAAGATTCTCTTGATAGGAAATCACCTATGTGGCTGAAGAGTAAGGCCGACTCTATGAAAGTATTTTAAGGCGATACTTTCTAAAACACTCACTGAACCCAAGACGTTCATGGGCAAAATAATGAACACAGCCGAGAACCAATTATGAATTGGAACAGTGCTGTGTGAGGTCTGTTGACTAGGCTTACACAAACAACTAGCAGTTCAAGGCATTAGTCTACTGACTAGTTATGTAAGTCCGATAGACTTTCACTAGAGAAGGTTCAAAGCCAAAAGCTACCTATCTCAATGCAGTATTGATTCTACTGCACTCTCAGACGTATTCCCGTGTTCAAATTGTCGTCTGTTTCCATTCAATGTGGGGGATGTTGGAAAAATGATGGTCAATCATAGTTTGACCTAAATTTAATGACTAATGAATGAGAGTCATTGAATAATAATTGATGGGTCTTAATCTTCAATATAAAGAGAAGAGTTTGGGGTTTAATATGTTCCAAAACCATTTTTCGGTTGAATGAAAATTGACTCCAAAATAGCCATGTTAATCATGAAGAAAAAAAAGTACAATAAGTGTGTGTATGGGAATCCCACATTGGAAAAATACAATATGGATGTGTTGTTTATAAGCCTAATGTTTGTATGAAGGCATTGGGCCCAAGGGCACCCAAGCTTTTGTAGGAGGGAGAAGCTCCCCACTACAGGCTTGGATGAAAAACACATAAGCATGCACACGCGCCCGCCAAGCCGAGCCGGTCGACCTGGCCTGGCGTGGTGTGGCGAGGCGAGGCAGGCCGGGCTGGGCCTGTGTGTGGACTTGGGCTTACAAAGGTCCAATAGTCCTCTATATTTTTGCATAAAGTTCATTTCATTTTTTGGCCCATTAATAACCCAAATACATTGAGTTGGATAGAAGATTTATTCATGTCAGTCATGGCTCATTTGAACTGGTCAATATAGTTGTAACAACACCTGTTCATAGGCTGGTGGTTACACCATTACCTGGTCAAGGGTCGGCTGCAACAGCCCAAGAATATGGGCTGTTTGCAGGCTCGAAAAATCAGTGATAGTTACCGATTTTTCGTGGCTTTCGGTTGCACATCCTCCTATATAAGGAGTGACTTGCAGCAAGCTCAAACGCACCAATATCACACCTTCTCCTCAAGTCTGAGCTTCTTCTTCTTTTTCTCTGTCGTCTTGTTCTACTGAGAGTGTTGTTCTAAATTGGTTCGTTAGACCCCCTATTTTGGACTGTCGCTAACAAGGTGGTGAAGGAGCGTTGTATTTTGGGAGGTGATTGCCTGGAGTTGCTGGACACCATGGGGCAGGGCAAATTCACTTTAAGGAGATTCGGTGCATATCATACCTCGCTCTTCCTTACTGACATTCTCCTCTCCAGCTGCTACAAACTTTGGTTTTGGTATTCTTAATTCAGGCAATTTTACTTATGTTACCATTTCTGCCAGTGTTATTGTTTCTAATCGTGCAACTTAGCTGTAGAACATGCAATATATTTATTCCTACCTTTGCTTATGCATGCTATATATCCAACACTAATTACATTTTTTTTTTGCCATATAGACCTGCAATTACATTTGTTTCAAAACAATGTAATTTTTAGAATAGGCAAATATAAGTTGGAGAAAAAATTGTGCCTAAAACAATCAAGAATAACAAGGTAATTACATTGTCTCAAAAGCATGTTCATTGAAATCGTTATCTAACACAGTGTTACGTTGTTTTCAATACTTTGTAACCTACAAAATATGAAGAAAAAAAAAGTGAGAAAAAGAAACATTGTTGCTGGAGGTGGAGGTGGCCGAGACGTTTATGGAGGTGACTGGATGTCCAGATTGATAAATTATATTGTTTTAAAAAAATGCAAGGTGGAGGTGGCCGGAGACGTTTCTGGAGGTGAATAGATGCCCGGATCGATAAATTACATTGTTTTGAAAACAATGCAATTTCCTCGGGTTGCCAGAATCCAATAACTATATGGTCGAAAAATGGGTGGGTCAGGTATGTCTCAATGCATGGAGTCCAAATATAAGATCGGTTACCAGAGATGTCGCTAGATTTGTGTCGTGGTGATTTCGTCATTTGCTTGTTTTTTCCAATGATATGAGCGGTGATGGGTGGTGTGGAGGGTCAAAATTGACTGTGGTGGTCGAGCGCTTCCATTCAGTAGGTCGACGGCTTCGATTGAAGGCTGGACAGTGGAGAAAAAGTGGTGGTGGTAGTTGTCTCGTGAGTCGAAAGGAGAAAATGAGAGAGGATGGAGAGAGAAAGGTGAAAGAGAAGAATGAAAGAGTGGGTGTTTCTATAGAGACAAATGCTTATGTGAAATCCTATGTGAAATGCCACATAGGATTTGGATGGGTTGGGATAAAATTTATTGGGACATTTAGAAGGATTGCTTTAAGATTGACTCTTTTTATGCAGTAATGCTAGATAGATAATATAGTGGTAACTCAAGGGAATTTAAATTTTAAAATACATGTTAGATTTTTAAAAAAAAATTATATATTCGGAATCATCTCATAAAGCTATTTCTAATAAGATCAATTGTCGATGAGTTTTATCGAGTGGATCTTAATTCCATTATTTTTTTCAATGGAATTTCAAAAACAATAGATTCAGAACTAAAACAATGAATTCTAGACCATGTTTTAAAAAACAATGGAATTAATATTAAAAAAATAAATTTTTGACAATAAATTCTGGAATAAAAGAGTGAAATAAAGTTATTCCATTTATTAAATCAATTAAATAAACTTGTTGCGTTCCCTTGGATTATCAAATTGTTGGGCTACATATATTTTCGCTTTTTTATATGTCCTTGTAATTGAATTCTGTCACTACTGGAACGCATCAAAAGTGAAATCCGTATAAAACAAATTAACATAATAAGTGAAAATTACACCCTCCATATTCCATATACATATATTATTTCTTCCTCACAGTACAAGAAATAATGTTCCTTCAAATTAACCCTTTAAATTATGGCCTTTCCATTTTTATTTCTACAATACCCATATTTCAGGATGAACTAACAAATATAATAAAATTTTTCCCTTTTTATCACTAAATTCTCAAGTTAATGAGTAGTTTCTTTGAATGCTGCATTATTTTTGTCATCCAACTTCAATTCCAAAAATGCGTTTGTAGGTCATAACCAATACCCCATTTTGAGAAAATCCTCTTTTCCATTTTAATCAAAAATATAATTTAAGGATCTCTATTTTAACATTACTCCAATCACATTCTCATTCCAACATTACATCAAATATTTTATTATTTTCCAACATGACTATTTTTAACTACCCTTAAATTTGAGGGAGAGAGACCTCAATTTCATTTCAGGGGTTGTAGTAAAGTACCAGTAATTAGAGTTGAGGAGTGCGTTGGAACTGTTCTTATGAGATATAAAAATGTACTAAAATATGATAATTAATGTGGTAAAACTTTCAAAATTTTCACTCTTTTACCGTCTCCTCATAAGAAAGCTTGACAGGAAAGTACTGGGGTGATATTTGCAGCTTTTACCATCTCAATTAAACCCAATTTTACTTTTCTCTTAACAAAGGGGCAAATGAGTAGCGAGTAAAAGGTCAAAATAGGAAAGTTAGCTGGAATAGAAAGAAATGAAGATCGTCACCGAAAAATGACTGATGGATTTTTATTGTCAATTAATTTTTGAGAAACAAAAAGTAAAAAAAAAAAAAAAAACATGTGGGTTGTCTGAAAATTCTGGCAGACCTGTGACAACATCCATTTTGGAATGTGATGTCTAAAATAAATACTTTAATTATATATTTTGAAGGATACTTTAAATTTGTTTGTTGGAAAATAGAGAATTTAATTTTTGAACAAAAAAATAAAGGAGAATAAAAGGGCAGGGTCGCTTTCAAGAATCCATTTTAATATGGAGAACTGATTGAACCAAAAAAAACCTTCAGTCACCTAGCATCGTGGGATTCACCAATGATTAAGATCATCCAATCACCATTGGACCCGTGGAAAGAGCAAGAAGATTTTGTACTAATATTTTTTGATTTTGTAGATATTTTGCTATTATTTGAGTTAAAATCCAAGAGATACTTGTTGGTAATCAGGAGCGTCAGAAGAGTTATGTCTGAAAGACAATAGTTGTTTTATTTTATTCTAAAATAATTTGTTAGAGCATAGAAGAAGCTCAAGAGATTTCAGAGTTTACAGCCTTGCACATTTCTAAAATATTTCAAACACGTTTCTAGCAACTGCATGACAACCAGAGATCAGATCCTTGTTCGTCCTGCACTTTGAGCAAGAATAGACATTCCCATGTCCAAGCAAATAGGAGCAGTCAGGAAAGGCAACAACTAGCATATTTCCCTCAACAGCCGGCATGAGGCCTATTTTTAAGGAGAGTGGCAAGTTGCATACTCCTAGAGATATCATATCCACATGGAATAAGGGACACGACCTGAGACCTTGTCCATGATCCCCATTAATTTGAAGATGTTGCGGTTATGAAGAGTTTTGACCCATCAACTCAAGCAACAAGCAAAAAAAAAATTTCCCACAATAGAACATGTTAAAATCGTGCCAAAGAAACAAGAGATGATGGTCACCATTGAAGACCATAAAGATTATAAGAAGAAGAAGAGAAATGCACAATCACCCCACGTCAAACACAGATTCCGCATCTATAAATTTTACTGCTTTCTTAGCATGAATCCAATCTATTATCTTTAGCACATTTATTTACTTTCAAACCTCTATGGCTATAGCCTTCACGGCTATGTTTAGTTTTAGCTTGTAAAGCAAGCCCTCAATACATTCCAAGATGTATTCGCAGTTAAAGATTCCAATACATTCCAATGATGTGTTGTTTCTTTCTATTTCATCAATAGATATTCTTTCATCTTGGTGTTAGTCTTCTATCTCCTGCTTTTCTCATTGGGCACAAGTTAAATTTTAAATTCTTTTCCCGGAAGTCAATCTCGAACCATCAATTTTGTGTTCTCAGACTACACACAGGACTTTTGGTGACAAGTCAAATTCGATGCAATCTCATATCAAAATCTTTGGACTGACTGCAAATCCTAGCATACATGAACACACTTATCATCAACAACCCAAACCCCAAGTGTCAGAATCTATAGATCTCTTGTCCAGTGCAAAAGAGAGCAAGAAAGAACCAAACAAAGAGAGTATGATGTTAACAGTGATTGTCAATGTGACCACCATTCTCTTGCCATGGCAGGCATTATAATAAATCAGATGTGGCAATTATTTCTGAAGTTACATTTATATCCCATCAATATTGTGAGTTTCATTAATTTATTATGATGAAAGATTTTATGGTATTTGATAATATTTGTGTAAATAAAATATGTTAAAAAGAAGATATACATGAAGATGTGGGGTTGGATTTTATATTAGTTAATGTTAGATGATTATCTAATGAAACTAAAAATAGTGGTTTAGTTCATTAAAAGAGGGTGAGTGGGTTCACATGTGGAATTACCTGTCTCATTATTGTTTTGTATTATTAAATTAAATGTTAATTTATGTGGTGTTGTTTGAAAATTTAAGAAAAGTTGGAATGATTTGGGCACCCCTCTATAAGGTTTTGATTTTGACACCTCCTAAATAATGAATGGACAAAAATGCACCTCATCCACCATTTGAACAGCATCCACATCCACATAAGAGTTCAATTCCACGTATAATTCCTTCCTAATTCACTTGTCCAGGAACAGTGGCGGACCGACGTTGAGATGGGGTACTTGCCTCATTGATTTTTTGAAAAAACTTTTAGAGTACGTTCGGTATGGGGGTAAGAATTTAGAGGTATAATTTATTATCCATGTAAATGTTACAAGGATAATAATAATTATGGAGAATAATTGTTACCATTGTTTGGTTAAGAAGGGTAAAATTTACCCAAACATTCATTACTCTTGTTTGTTACAGCTATACATTACTGGTATAATACAATTACCCTTATTTGTTATTATTGTAATGAACCAAACTAGAAAAAAGTGAGATCATGTTTTTTTTTTTTTATTGTTATGACTATCATGTACCAAAATTTAAAAAATATGGATACATATGCATATATATACACACACAGAGACAGACATATATATATATATATATATATATATATAACAATTGTTAACAATTTCAACAAAATAATTTGATAACATTCAAATCCATGACAAAGATGTAACACAAGTTTTTTCCAATATCCAAATTCATCATTGGTAATTATCCAATATCTAAATTCAAGCATATAAAACATAACGCATAAGTTTTTTCCAATATCCAAATTCAAGCAAACCAAGCATAGCACATAAGTTTTTTCAAACATCCAAATTTAAGCAAATTAAATGTAGCACATAAGTTTTTTCCTCTAGAGAATCACTAAATCAAATCGAGCACCATCTTCACATAAAGGGTTTTCTCCTCCACAGAATCCATAGCATAGAAGTTTTCAGTATCTTCAAGAGTCATCTTCTTCATTGCCTGCACCACTTGCAATGTCTATAGACCTGGTAATTGTCCAATATCATATTTCAATTGTGCTCTATCTACAGGTTTTGAACCAGTAGTAAAGGCAGCTAGTATTTGAGAGAGTTGTTCATTCCCAATAGCAAAGGACGCCTCCACCTTGCTAGAAAGTTCAGCTTGTGAACTTTCTATCTCTTCTAACTTTCTCTTGTAAGCTGGTTTTCTTGATGAACTAGAAGTTGTAGTGGTTGCGGGAACTTCTTCATTGGGTGTAGCAATAGATTGAGAAACACGATCAGCAACAGTGGTTGCATTAGTCCCTATAGCCCTATCTTTGGCAAAAATCTCCTCAAACTTATCATACAATGTACAACCCCTTCGCAAAAGCATGACTCTACAAAGAACAAAAATCAACATTATTCTAAACAATTCCCTACATAATTACAAAAGAAAGCATTGCTAAACAAATTAATCATGTGTGTAATCAAGAATACTATTATCAAACCACTATAACCAAGCCTTTTCAAACAACTATAAATAATTATAACCAAAGAATAGAAGTGTACTCAATTATCAAATAATGAACTTCAAACAAAGACCAAAATTATAGAACTCAAGATAAAAATTAATAAAGGAAGTACCTTGACCCATTCATCAAAAACAGTCTTATCATCGGTCACCATCTTCCTTTCATCATCCCACCCAAAGCCACTTCCCTTTTCTTTGATTTCATGTATAGCAGTAAATTGTCTTTTTAAGTAGCCTAGTCTAGAATCAATGTTCTTCTCTGTAACATCGATGCTAGGAATTTTCTTCCTCATTTCTTGTAGCAAGTGAGCTACATACCCATTCTTGAACCCGTCTTCCCCTTTGAACTTGTTTTCTCGATGCATGGTGATCAATGCATTAGTCACACATTGGTCCTCTTCTGAATTCCATCTTTTCTTTGATCCTTTATCTGCACTCTCGGTGGCCATGCTTTGAAGAATTGTAGTTATTAGATCTGTCAAACTCTTGGTGTTTGAATTCAAGAAAAACAAGCCAAAAAGCATATCAACTACAGACAATATTCATGCATGAACAATAGTTTTCAATCAATGAACCTAACAGGTAATAGGCATCTAAGGGTCGAAGAGTGAAAGACTTCTAGTTGACTAATCATCATGTGTACTTAAAAAAATGGACTGAATAACAGTAAAATCGATAAACAAATAAACAATAAAGACAGATCAGAAAAAGGCCAACATTATAAACAATAAAGACAACCAGAAAAAGGCCAACATTGTAAGCAGCACAAGTGGCATACCACGTGTAAATCTGTGCATTCAACCCTTCCTGTACACTTTTCAAATCATTTCATCACTAGATCAACATGATTGTCTTATAATTCAATACAAATAAAGTACTCCTAACACGATGAAACAAACTTGAAGACTTAAAATTCAGTACAAATAAGGTAGTTCGAACACACTTTAAAGCAAATTGAAAGCCAAATTCAGTTGAAAAGTTCTAAGTTTGCACTCTATTAGCTCGCCAAGTATTGAACATCTCATTTGCAAGTTGATCCCTCCAAGCAGTCCACTCATTTGAAGGCTCAACAATTCCTATGTGTTCTCCCTGCTCATAATCATTCAGAAAAGTTTGCCCAAATTTTGTATCAAGCTGAGCTTCAATCGGATCAAACCTCATCTCTCCACGAAGCAGATTGTGGAGCAAACAACAAGCAAAAATTATGTCAGCGTGTGTGCTTATCCCATAGAATCAAGTGTTATGCAATATTTTCCACCGCATTTTTAACAATCCAATGCACCTTTCAATTATATTCCTTGTTGCGGAGTGTTTCATATTAAAGAATTCTTCTTTTGTCACTAGTTGACGTCCTTCTCTCCACTCATTTAGATGATACCTTTGTCCTCTATAAGGTGCCAAGAATCCATTACCATTGGTATAACTAGCATCGACTAGGTAATAATACCCTATACATGATATACAAATATTTCAGTAACACAATATCATAACATTAACAGTTTAGTATATTTTAGGAATGTAAGATCTTGCCATTTAGAATTTTTAGGGCGTAAACTAATAGCATCCCTTAAGATCCTACTATCAGCAGTAGACCCTTCCCAGCCTGGCAAAGCATAGACAAATTGCGTATCCCTTGTACAGACCAATAGCACATTGGTTGCTAGTTCACCTTTTCTTGTTCGATATTTTATTTTTGCACCTTCTGGAAGTCTCAACTTCATATATGTGCCATCTAAAGCTCCCAAGCAATTCTATTCAATCATAATATATGAATAAATAATCAAATGAACACATTTTACCTAGTCTCTACAAAATAATAAATATAGACTCTCTTACCTTAAACGACTTCCATCTATTGTCGGTGCAATTTTCAAGAACAGGGTCCGGGGTCTTTAGTAACACTTCATGCAGACGTAACACGCCTTGTAATACCTTATGAAACAACCTACTTATTGTCTCTTGGGAATGATGCCTTGTATTCTTAATCATCCTATTCCTTATATCATGTCCCTAAATGTTCAAGAAAAGTGCAACCATCTCTTCAACTAGCATGTTTTTGGTATCTTTAAGTCCTACCATGGTTCTCAACATTCCACACAATATGTAAAAAGTTGCTTGTCCATTCTAATTTGTTCAATGACAGCAACATCGTCTTTAAGAAGATCGTTGATGTTTTTCATTCCTTTGTCAAATAGCCTTTTGACAAAAGGCTTAGTGAGCATAAAGTATTTCTTCCTCTCTTGTATGAAGTACATGGATGAATAGTAGTACACCATCATCAAAGTTCTAAGTCTAACCCACAATGCTAATGCAAGTAAACCTTTTTGCCTCATAGTCAAAGGGAGACGAGCCATATCACGTCCAAACTAGAAAAATGACAAAAAGAAACACAATCTCTATAAAATAACCCAAACATATTCAGACCATTTACCTCTCATATCACTTATTACAGCTCACAAAATATTCCAGATAACAACTTACACATCAATGCAACAAACGACAATCCCAGAAAAAAAATTAGGGAGTGGTGTGCTCTGGACTGCAATAAAAGTTTTGTACTGCAATAAAAGTTTTGGCATCGAATGAGAGAAACAAAGAGAGGAAAGCGTGCAGGAGGAACGAAGAAATCAGTGCTGGGTTAAAGGGTAAGATTAAATCAGTGTTTTAACTGTTTTCAACCAAACACCAACTAACTGCTCATGTGATTTCTGACATTTGCATGTGGCTAAAGTTCAATGCATAGAACTAACTAATCATTCCCACCAGAAGTTACCAACCAGTTCATGAATGGTTGGCTTATCATAATAATAGACATCCAAATCTACAAAAACTAACTCAACTTTAACAAGATAGATTCACCCATATATCAAAGGGACTCAATCACTTTATTGCTTTGCAAAATCCCAAAGTGGGAACATGTCCCCATGTTTCAGGACTAAAAAATAGGGTTTATCTTATCCAAACGGACTTTATCTACGCAACCACATCAGAATCATTTGTTCCCTCTGTAACCCACAAAAACTTCTTCCCCATAAAAGAAAGCAAGCATCAGATTAAGTTTTGCTGTTTAACAAAGTTGATCAAATCCCTAAAGCAAAAGCATATAAAGAAGGGAAGGGGGTAAAAAGCAAAGCAAAGAGAATAGAAATAAAAAATTATCAGAGAAAAGAGAAATTCAGGCCATACCTAAAAGCTTCGAGGGAGAGGTTTAGGAATTCAAAGAGAGAAGAGGGCGCTTGCAATGAGGGAGACGAGTGTAGATCGTCGATCGAGCTTCTAGGTTTCAACGAGAGAGACGAGTGCAGATCGTCCGTCTACAGAGACAAGCGCAAATGTCGAGAGAGACGAGTGTAGATCGTCGATGGAGAGTTGCAACCAGAGAGAGACGTAACGAGAAAAAGTATTCCGTATGTGTGAGGAGTTTATTCAGGATTTAATTAAGGGGGTAATAGGTTAGAGTAAAACTTCCTATTACGTTTTATTACCCAGGTCCCTCCACCAGTAAACTTTATGTATAAAAAATAAGCTCAATTACTAAAATTTATTACAGGAGTAAAAGTTATACTGACATAACAAACACAAGTAAACTTAAAATTTAATTACCCTTGTAATCATTACACCCCATTACCCCTGTACCAAACGCACCCTTAGTGTATATACAAAAAGATATATATGACCCATTGAATTTTTTTAAATTACAAGGGCATATCTATTTTAAATTCATTGTTTACTCTTTCCTTCTTTCACTTTATCTGTAAACCAATGTGGGTATGTAAAATATAGACTTTGTCGTATAGTTCTTATAAATAAATTGTTGCATTAGAATCTCCAATAAATTTGAATATTGGACTCAGTTTCTTTTGTAATAGAAAATATATATTTAGTTACAAGGATCTCAACCAAAACATTTTAGGGCCTAATCCATCCAGTCCAATTGTGATAAATAAACATTCACAACATTACGACCCTTCACTTAGAACAATAGTAAAGAAAATTAAAAAGTCTATTTGCAAGAAATTTAAAAACTTTTCCATCCACAATATTACTGCTTCTGGATTGGAGAAATAAAGGAACCACTTTGATTGTTCAAGGTAGAATTCATCAAAATCATCCCATAACAAAGTTGATAACCCCATACTGTAACAAACCTAGAAAGAGGAAAAGGCAACTCTGAGAAAGTCCCTTCCATAAATCATCCTAGTTGATCCAACATCTAACACTATGACAACTAAGAACAATATTAGATAAATGCGTTCTTGGTACAAAAATCAAAAAACTAAACAAATGTCTTCTTAGTACAAAGACCATACTATTCCTGACAAATATCAGCACTTTTCATCATCCAGTTCTGCAAAGATAAACAAGTTACCCATGTATTGTGAATTACCTAATACAAGTCCAAATTTTATCTAAGTAATAAACAACATAATATTACCCGTGTATGAGCGGTAATCACTGGTCTCTTCATCATCTTGATGCTCTGTATTATTAACCGGTTGAGATGCACTGCACAAATCAAAATCAATCACTCAACAAAATATCACTAATGAACACATTTTGAAGATAAGCATATATTAGTAATTAAGGGACAATTTCTTTTGTCTTGTTTTTGCATTGATAAGTCGCAACCATTACAAATCCTACCCCTCGAAGTTGTAATTTCTTTACCTCCTTTAGCCTTTTTTCCACAATCTTTTGCTCGAACCTTTATAGAATCATTGTAAACTTGTTTTGAAGGAGTTACATTAGGTGTAGAAGATTGTCTTCCGTTAACAACCTGAGCTTCACAATTAACCTCCCCATCCAAACCTTGAGTATTATATGAACTGAATTTTTTTGCAGATTTTGTCTGTCAGGCATCGATTGATGTAGTTGTATCTTGCTGAAACCTGCGAATATGTGTCAACATAGAATTCCATAGGACTCAAACTTCTTGCAGCTATAAGTCATATGACTTGTTAACCTGTCCTCGATAACTTTTCTTTCACTTTTGTGGCTCCCTACAACACACTAAATTTTGTAGTGGCACAAGTTTCCCAAATCATGGTCAATTGTTGTCATATATGTCGTGCCTTGCCACAACTCATCTTGAACTTTGTAAAACATGGTCTATGTGTACAATTCAACCATTGAATTCTTTATTGCCCACAGTCTTAGTGACTGGTTGTTCATTGATGTATTTGTGATTTAGAGATAACTCTTGATGTCTTTGGTGTTCTAGAGCTCTATTAAATCTCACCATAAAATCCATCAATGTATTCTTTTTTCAAACATATTTCTTGAAAAATGCATGACAACCTTATGATCTTTGACAGCTAGCCATACCTGAAATAAACCACAAGAAAATTAAATTTATTGTCAAACATATGTGCAAATTTTTTATTATTTGTATGCAATATGGAGAAAAAATCTATACCTACAGAAAACGTATCATTAACGTACGTTGGTATCCACTTGAAACGAACATCTTACAATGTTTTCAAACACTCATTTGTAGACAAACCACTTTGCTCGATAACCTTTGCCCATTCCTAGTAAAAT
Source organism: Tripterygium wilfordii (assembly GCF_013401445.1). Classification (NCBI taxonomy): domain Eukaryota; kingdom Viridiplantae; phylum Streptophyta; class Magnoliopsida; order Celastrales; family Celastraceae; genus Tripterygium; species Tripterygium wilfordii. Next base: position 9,712,809 of record NC_052248.1, read on the forward strand.
TCTTCTACAGTATTTGAATTCCAAATGCATTGTTGAAATTGTTGGTAATAATATCTTCATTTCACTGCATCTATCTTCTCTGAAAATTTATTCAAAATATGCCACATACATAATCTATGCAAAATAAAAGGCAGTATTTCAGCTATAGCTTTACTCATTGTAGGATCCTAATCAGTGATAATCATCTTTGGTGGACTTATTGGATTATCTGTTAACAATTGGTGCAAAAGCCATATGAAAGACTATCGTTTCATCACTCAAGAATGCACATGCCAGTAAGGTGATTTTTCCATGATTATTGACTCCAACAAATGGCCCACAAATCATGCCATAATGGTTAGTAATCATGTTCCCTGATTCCATATTGAATTTAAAATAGAAATCTGCATTTTTCTCTTTCAACTTGAAAATAACATTTAAGCATTATGTCCAGTGTATAATTTCATCTCATCTCGTTGAGTATTGTAAAAATCTATCTGTATGCACCTAATATTTTCTATACCTCCAAAATCTATCCCCATAATACTATATTGTTGATGAATCGATACATTTGCTGCATAAAATTATTGTGTCAATGCCTTCTTAGCATTTGACATGGAACGATGAGACCTTAGCATATGCACTTTTTTTGGTGTTGTAAGCACGTGATTATGGACTTCAAAAAATAGTGACACAATGAAACTTTGTTTCAAAGATGACTTCACAACAGCCAGCTTAGCCTTACATCCTTCTCTAGTTAAGCCTCATTTCCTAATACCATTGCATTTTCCCTCTCCTCGAGTCCCTTCTTCATGGCAAACAAATTCCTTCCTAATAACTTTGTGTTTTTATTGGTTGTCCACATCCGAACACTAAATTTAGCATTCCTCGCATATTCGTTGTAAAATTATTGTGCTTCAACTAAGGATTCAAATTCTTGCCGAACTTTTGAAAATTTTTCAAACCTAACTTGAGGAATATAAAAAAAATCATTCAACGAAGAAGAACTCACATCCATTTCTGATACTGGATTATCTCCCATAGACATGTCATTCGTAATTGATGAAAAACACACATTTAGAAAAACACAACTATCCAAGAAACTAACAAATTGAGTTCACTATCCAATAAACTATATAGACAACCCATATTGACAATACATATTGAGTTCACATTCCAGAAAATACTTAAGTATCCAGTAAACTAACAAATTTACCTCCCAAAAATCAAGAAATTTTTTAGTTCACTTTCGAATAACTACAGACAACAATAATGAACTTACAAATGGGTCTTCTTATGGGCATGCATCTGCGAGGGGAGGACATGAGCTGACTTGGGATTGGGTCTGCGATAGGAGTATAGGTCTGGGTTTGCACCAGGAGTGAGGATGGAGCTCGAGTGGGCCTGAGTAAGGATGAAGCTTGGGTTTGAGTCTTAGAGGAGTGAGGATGGAGCTTTGAGAGGGAAAAGGATGGAGCTCTGAGAGGAGAAGGAAGAAGGATCGGGTTAGGCTGCGAGATATAGTTATTTTCAGGTTTAAGTGGGTTGTTTCATTTCGGCCGTTGGATTGATCCAACGGCCGAAAAACGACAGCCCGTAAGTGTGTGTGTGTATTAATTCAGTTATAGGGGGGTTGGGTTGGGATGAGATGTCCAGCTACATTACACCATTAGATGCTTTTCTTTCTAATGCTTACCTGTGCTTTCCTGACTTGCCCTAGACTCACAAACAAACCAACTTTACACACATTTACAACTCGGGATGAAAGCGGTCGGGTCGAATCGGGCTCTAACATGCTCTAGTTTCGACTTCTTGTTATTCGGCACGTGCTCAAAAGGGCCTAACAAAACAGACCTTGGGCTCGGCTCGTGAGAAGACTAGAAATCCGAGCCCGACTCGTTGGAGCTTGATTTGAAGGCTTGCAACTCAAGCTTGTTTGAAGTCCGTCTAAACACCTAGCTAGGCAAATGTAGAAACTAAAAGCTATAGTTTGTACTTTGCACACTTAAGCCAATAGATACAAAGATATAGAAACTCATGCATTTCAAAATTAAGTTTATATTAAAAAACTACCCAATCACCTCCACCATGAAAGTTTCAATTGTACATGGTACGAAAATGACACATAGGTGTCAATTACTCTTCTACCTGCACTCAATATATCCTCTGAAACTACTATTGTGATGGAAATGACTAGAATATCATAGATCATTTTTGACAAAATACAAAACTGTAGATGATTTATCCTCCACCAACCTAAAGCACTACATTTCTCTCTCTCCTTGGGAATATCTATAAACATTCTCCCAAGTAAACATCCAAATCAGAATTATTGTATTATTGCAGGAGGAGCATGCAATTTTTTTTTTTAAAAAAAAAAATACATAAAAGAAGCAGAACTAAAGCTAACGCAATACAAGGAATGAAAGCCAAGCCTCATGACAAAGAACTAAAGAAGATTAAAGATAAGGAAATAAAAAAGTGCTACTCGAACCTCATAAGTCATTACTAATCAAAAATATTATTTCCAAACTCAAAGAGTCCAAGTCAAACCTTGCAAAGTTGCTATCAAAGTCTCATACAGTGTCTCAAAGGGGGGAGAAGAGATCGAAATAGAGGACAGTAAAAATCCTAGCCACTAGTCTCTCATACATCGTTTCTAACTTTCATAATCTACAGTATATTGGGCATTTCTGAATTTATATATTATTATATACTTAGGATGCGTTTGATAAACAATTTCTAGTAACATATATACTACTTATTGTCTTGTCAATCAACCATTTTACACTCACAATTTATATACAATAAAGATAGGGTTGAAAATGGGCCGGGCCTCCCGCGGGCAGCTCACGGGCGGCCCTGTTTAGGCTCGGCCCGAGCTCGGCCCGTAAGACAAAGGGGCTGAGCTCGGACCTAATGGAAAGCTCATGTGATATTTAGGGCCAAGCCCGAGCTTGGAGAAGGCCGGCCCGTAGGCTCTCGGGCCTGTATATATATACACATATGTATATCTATATATTAGCCCAAATAGATTTCCCATTGTTTAAGCCCATCCAAGAAGCCCTAATTCCCTAAATCCATAATCTTTACACTAACCATACCATGGGCTCTGGCCTTGTAAGGCCAATTGCTCCTAATCTCCTATACGAAAAAAATTCTAGCAGAGAGAACGAGAGTTGAGAGAGCAAATCGAAGTTCGCAATCGCCATGTATATTGAATGAGAGCAAAGGAACCTCTCTCGTCTTCTCTGATCTGTTTTCTTCGACTGCACGCCAATTGCTTGAGCTCTTATTTCTCGGCCTTTTATCAGGTATTTTTTCTTCCGATCTTAAACCCCTTTTTTAATTTTGGTACTTTTGTGTTGAACAAAAATACCTAGAATCCACAAAGACGAAAAAAAGGGGTTACAGTGGCAAATGCCTCCGACAGAGAAGGATCGGATCCGATTATAGTGGCAAATGCCTCCGACGTAAGCCACTTTGGTTACTTTCAGAGGTCAAGCGTCAAGAAGTTTTGTGTCTCTGTTGTGGTTGGGTGTTTGATTTACGGATCTGTTTAGGATTTGTCGGTTCTTTTGTATTTGGGGTTGGGAGTTCCATTTTTAATGTTTCGTTGTTGCTTCGTGTTTAGGATTTGCATTGTAGTCTTTGTGGATTTTTGTAGCTTTTTGTCTATGTACCGGTACCTTTATCATTCCCTGGTGGAAAATGCTAGTAGTTTTGAATTCTATGTTTTTTATTCATGTAGTTTTGAATTCGTGGGTGCCGTTTCTTGGAAGAATTGTGATATTTACTATTGGGTATTAACTCACTCAACCTTTCATATTTTGTTTGGCTACTGTGCCATTTTATTGTGATGGCAACAAAGTCCATTCCTCCTCCCCTGGCAATTAAATCAAGATTATCTACAGTCTACTAGCACTATTAAATAATCTGGTGGTGGTGGTACATCAACTCAGTACATGAGTTGGTAAAACAATGTAACTAAATGTTGTGTTTGCCTAGTCTAAAAGCTAACTAGTTTTGTTTTGCCTTGTCTTATTAGTTTCAAAAAGTCCAGCTGTTTTGTTTTGACATTTTTAGCAAATAATTTGGCTCTTACCGACGCTAATCAAAAGCGAACACACAGTGTCTATATATGTTTGTATGCCATCTAGTTGTGACATGTTTCTGGTTATCACGCAAAAACTGTGGACGCAAATCTTTTCTTTGTGTATTCTTTCTTTGTCTGAGAAGAGGGTAAAAGTAGATTGCTGGACAGGTTGAGAGTTTGAACTAGGGAGAGTAAACAAAGCCATTTTTATGGCTAGAGCTGCAAGGCTGCAAAAGACTACAACACTCTGTAATCTAGGAGTGTCCGGGTCTGTTGTAGTATTGTAGATGAACTACAACAGTAAAATCACCTATAATTTTTTTTAGGAATGTGTTTTTGCTATTCTTTGATACTACAACAGTAAAATCACCTATAATTCAAGCTAGCTAGCTAACAATATGTTTTTGCTATTTTTTGAAACTCTTCTATTTCAGGATGGAAGTTGATGGTGTGATTACCCCAGAAGAACAGCCCGTGGGTGTGACTATGGATTTGGAGCAAGAGCAAGAACAACAAGAGCATGAGGAAGACGAAGTGGAAAATGAAGATCAGGAGGGAGTTGAAGAGGGAGTTGAAGAGGGAGATGGGGGAGGAGAAAACGAAAACGAAGAAAGTTTAGAGATTGATAAGAAAAGAAAGAGAAGGAGATCCGCGGTTTGGGATGAGTTCGATGAAGTAAAAGGAACAAACAAAATGCAATGCAAACATTGCAAGGCACAACTTCAAATCAGTGGTGGCATGACATCTCATTTCAGGAGACACTTAAAGGGATGTGCAAGAAGGATGACAAATCAAAAGTCTCAAAAGATATCGGGTTTCCGCTCGGGTAAAATCACTAGTGAGACATCTCCTCATTCTACTTTTATATATGATTATAAGAAGGTCAGAGATAGTATTGCACATTTTATTCTCATGCATGAGCATCCATTCTCTATAGTGGAGCAAGAGGGATTTAATCTTATCATGAAGAATAGTTCTCATGAGTATATACCATATACTCGTATCACTGCGCAAAGTGATTGCATGGAAGAGTATGATAAAGAAAAAAAGAAGTTAAAGTCATTACTAAAAAATGTCAACAAATAGAATACATGGTTGTTACTGGGCACTTTATTGATGCTAATTGGAAATTGCAGAAAAGAGTACTTAACTTTGTGGATATACCACCTCCACGAGATGGTGTTGATATTGCTGATGCTTTCTTCAAATGCATGACTGAGTGGGGAATTGAAAATAAAGTTTATTCTTTGTCTGTTGATAATGCTTCTTATAATGATGTGGCAATTAGAACTTTGAAGAACACATTTCTTAGAAATAAGAAATTGATACTTGATGGACAGTTGTTTCATGTTCGTTGCTGTGCATACATTCTGAATCTTTTAGTTCAAGATGGAATTGCTGCCATTGATGATGTGATTTACAATGTGAGGGAGAGTGTCAAATGTTTGAAAAATTCTGAAGCACGATTTTTGAAGTTCACTGAAATAGTTAAGCAATTGCAACTACCTGCTAGGAAGCTGATTTTGGATGTTCCAACACGGTGGAACTCTACTTTTGAGATGTTGTCACTTGCTTTGAAGTTTAAGGATGCATTTTTTATTTTTAAAGAAAGGGAACCTCTTTATCATAATTTACCAACATAGGAAGAATGGGAGAGAGTAGAGAATGTATGTCAAATCTTATCTGTGTTCAACACAATCACTAATCTCATATCGGGAAGTGACTACCCAACTTCCAATTTATTTCTTTCTGAGATGTATCGAGTGAAAGAAATTTTACAAAAGAGAGCAATGGATAACAACATATACATCAAAGCTATGGTTGGGAAAATGAATGCGAAGTTTGAGAAGTATTGGGGTGAGTGCAATTTATTGATTTCGATTGCTGCTGTGTTAGATCCACAGTGTAAAATGAAGTTGATTGAATTTTGTTTTCCATTGATTTATGAAAAGTTCGAAGTGATATACAATATTGAGAAGGTCCGTGGAGCTTTATATGAAATGTATGAGCAGTATGCAGCTAATTTTGCCTCAACCAACGAGGAAGGTAGTAGTCAGAGATCATCTAAATCCCAGGGAGATGATGTTGGTTCTAGCTCTACAGTTGATATTAATTCTGGATGGTCCAAATTTGATGAGTTTGTAGACATGACTGAAAATGCTCCCCCTACAAAATCTGATTTGGATGTTTACCTAGGAGAAGTTGTTTATAGATGTTCTCAAGAAGAAAGAAGAAAATGGAATGCTTTAGGTTGGTGGAGGGTAAATAGCCTAAAGTATCGTATTTTGTCAAAAATGGCTTCAGATGTTCTAGCTATTCCCATCACAACAGTAGCTTCAGAGGCTACATTCAGTGCAGGTAGTAGAGTTATCGACACATATCGAGCTAATTTAGCACCAAAAACTGTTGAAGGTTTGATGTGTGGAGGTGATTGGATACGAAATCTTCATGGGTTAAAGAAGAAATCGCGCAAGGTGATTATTTCATTTCATATCACTTAACTTCCTATAATATTAAGTTTTAAAACCTCACATTTTAGATTGATGATTGTTTTTTTCTTTTTTTTTATTTGTTTGCAGAAAGAAGAAAATGATGAAGAGTTTGTTCTCAATGTTCCATAAAAGTTAGGTGAGTGTAATACTATTAGATTATGTTCAATATTTACAAATTTTGATTCAGACATAAAAGCATTTTGTCATGCATTGAAAGTTAGTTTCTAAACACAAGTATATCTATGTCTTAATTTCTAAACACAAGTATATCTATGTTCTTTGTTAGTTTCTTATTTACCCAAATACTATTGATTTTCCCCTTTTCTTGCCTTCGACTATCTGATCTCAAGTCATCAATTCAATATGATAGTGTTTGCAAACTAGGGTGCAACCATGCAGCCATGGGAGAGGGTAGAGAATGGGAGAGGTGGTGTTTGATTTACTGATTTCCTTTTCCCAAATAGAATTTCCATCACAGGTTATACTTTATCGATTGATTCCTGTGACAATGCATAGGTTGATTGACATGGACCATGTTACCAAATTCACTTGGTTAATTGATACTTTGCTACTTGCTAGGTTGGAGTTTCGGAAGTTATAGAGTTCATTTCAAAACATGGAGATTCAAGCTGCTTACAATCAAGAAGGATTGTTGGAGTTTCATTACAGATTTTGTTATTGTTTATGAAGCATTTGACTCGTATATTATTTTGGAGTTTACTTACGGATTTTATGTAATGTTGGTTGCTATTGTAGTAATTTTACTTGTATTAATGTTGGATTTTATTTGAGGCATTTTTACAGGGTTTTTTTATATTTATGATCAAGCTTACAAACGGGCCGGGCTCAACGGGCCGAGCCTAGGGCTGAGCTCTTTTCTAACGGGCCGAACCCGAGCTCGAGTTTTTGAAGCCCTTTAAGGCTCAGGCCGAGCTCGGGCCTTATTTAATGGCAACGGGCCGAGCCTAGGGCCTGTCAAAGCCCAGCTCGGCCCGGCCCGACCCATTTTCATCCCTAAATAAAGGTAACATTTTGAGGCAATTTTGAAATTGTCTCTTGGAGGACCATTTTGAGACAATATTAGTTTTTTTTCCCTAAACTAACCTCTACTTTTTAATGAACTACCTAAATTACCCCATTCTTCTTACTCTTTTATTCGTCACATCTCTCTTTTAATTATTTAATGATTCTCTAAATAATTCTTTAAATTATATTATTTATTTTATTTTAAATTATTTATCTTTATTTTCTAAATTATTTGTAATTTATTTCAATATTAAATATTTACATATGTTAAAACTTAAATGCATAATACCCCTCTAAGTAATTTGTCACTACATTTTCAACAACTTTATGCTACCAGCAATTGTTTCTACTAATTAGGACCCAAACTTGCTCCCTCTATCCCACGAATTTCGGGTTACACAATTCGTTTAAAAGAATCCAGTGGTTTGAGATGTGTGTCATATCACATAATATTTTTGTTTTACAATTTTAAAATTTATTGTAGGGTTAATACCACTTTTGCACACCGAAAGATAGTCAGTGTTCCAATTTACACACTGTAATTTAAAATGTTTTAATTTAATAACTCATAGATGAAAATGTGTCAAATTGGTCACTTGGATAGGATTTCTAAGTTTTGGGCAGTCAACCGCTTATGTGGCATACAAAAGTCAATTTTTTACGTTGATGTGGATTGACATTTCCAATGTGAAAAATGTTTTTTTAAAAAATATAATGACATGGAAAATTTTACCCACTAACATCACTTACAACTAATTACACTTAACTAACACTAATTAAATATCTCTAAACCACTTATCAATTTAATTAAAATTAATTAATTAAACAAAACTAAAAACCTAATTACCTTCTTCTTCCCCTTTCTCTCTCCACACCCACCCATCAAAGAAGAAGACCCAAACACAGCTGCAACTATTCCTCCTTCCCAATCACTAGCTAATCACCAAAATCGCGATACAAACCTTTCCACACCTCGATGCTCCAATTCAAGATCAATCTTCCTCCAAACAATTGAGTGTCTGCTTTAAGGTCTGCTTGAATGCCCGCTTGTAGGAGTGTTCGTCATCTTCGACTCAATTTTCAAATCACGTTTCTTCTAATCTAATCCCTTCACTGCCAATATATCTTCTCTTGGAACGTAGACGGGTTGACTGCCCAAAATTTAGAAAATATGTTCGAGTGACCTATTTGACACATTTTCATCTTATTTGAATGATAGATTTTAAGGAATTGCGGAGCTTCCACATCCCTATCCCTATCCCTACTATTACGTTTGTTTACGAAAAGACGAGAGTCGATCACAAAGCAAAGAAACCCCACAAACTCATAGTTCTACAGCTTAGATTACTCTTATCCTGCAAAGAGTTTTTAAAGATTCTCTCTCAATGAGTTGAATAGAGAAAGAGTGAGAGCAAGAACAGCAACAAGAAAGAGATTGGAGATGGGGCTCGTCTAATCTTAAATCACATAAATTTATTTTTATTTTTAATTTTTAAAAAACAAGCCCAGAAGCCCAGAAACCCCACCAGATGGAACTCACAGATTTGCAAAGCACCAAGCAAAATATTACTTCTTCACAAGCCCCACACCACCACCACCTCCACCAACAACAGGGTTTTGATGGAAGCAGCAGATCATCTGGAGGTGTGTTCATGGGCTCCATCTCCATCCAAGCTGGCCTTGAAGGCCCACGCCATGGTCCTGCTGTGCTGTTTCTCCTCCTACTGCTTCTTCTTCATCCTCTGTCTGTTCCTCTCCTTCATCTTCTTCCTCTGCATCTGCCTTAACATCCTCCACCGCTGCTCCACCACCGCAGCTTGTCGACGCCTCCCTTGCAATTGCCACAAGATCCTACTCACAGGCTTTGTTGAACATAAATGAAGAAGAAACAAACAATCTTAATAGAAGAGACGATACTCTGCTCAATGTCCCTTAGTATTCATCAATATTTTCTCTGCACAGATCACAACTCACGCACCACTTAAATAGACCATTCTAAGTTGGTTACAATAAATGCTTGAAGACTTGTAGATCATTCTACACAAAATGACCACTACATAATTCTACAAAAGTCAAGAACTATCTAGAAAACACTAGAGGAATCAATGTTGACTTTTAACACTCCCCCTCAACATTGATTGTCTTTCTTCACTTCAGCAAATTGTTCCAATCTTGCTGCGAAAATCTTCAAACTTCGGCTTTGATAAACTCTTGGTAAATATGTCTGCAACTTGTTCTTCTGTAGTGACTGTTCTTAAATCAACTTCTTCACATAGCACCTTCTCTCTGATAAAATGGTAATGGACTTCTACATGCTTGGTCCTGGCATGAAATATTGGATTTTCTGCAAGTTTCACAGCTGATAAATTATCACAATAAAGGGGCACAGAATACTCCACCTGATGATGCAAATCTTTTAATAACTGTCGAAGCCACAAAATCTCTTGAGTTGCCATAGTAGCTGCTCGGTATTCCGCCTCAATAGTTGAAAGTGATACCGTTGGTTGCCTTACTGCACTAGGAAATAGGACCTGATCCAAGACTGAACAAATAGCCGGTTATTGATCTTCTTGTATAAAGGTCTCCAGCATAATCAGCATCACAGTATCCCACTAATTTGCAACTTGACTCTTTCTTATATAGAAGCCCAAAATTGACTGTCCCCTTAACATACCGTAATATTCTTTGGACAGCCTCCAAGCGAGGTTTCTTAGGTTCTCCATGAACCTGCTTGCAACTCCAACCGCGAATGATATGTCTGGTCTTGTTAAAGTCAAATAAATTAAACTACCCACAAGTTGGTGATACATAGTAGTATCCTCCAGATCCTTACCCTTATCAACACATAATTTGACATTGGCCTCCATGGGTGTGCTAGTGGACTTGCACTCAAGCATCCCAAATTTCTTCAATAAATCACGTGCATACTTTTGTTGACTCAAAAATAAACCTTCTTTTCTTCTTTCAAGCTCAAGCCCAAGAAAATGCTTTAGTTCTCCAAGCTCTTTCATCTTGAATCTAACAGATAGATTACTTCGGACTTGATTAATTTCGATTTCATTATCTCCAGTGATAATGAGATCATCCACGTACACAAGCACAATAGATAACTTACCTTTTGTTGCCTTCACAAATAAATTGGAATCTGAAGGAGCAACAATGTACCCTCCTTGAACTAGAAATTCAGCAATTTTCCCGTACCACGCTCGTGGTGCCTACTTTAATCCATATAGAGCTTTTCTTAATTTGCAAACAAATTCAGGATGACCTTTGTCTTCAAATCCTTGCGGCTGCTCCATATAAATTTCTCGATTCAACTCTCCATGGAGAAAAGCATTTTTTACATCCATTTGCCACAGCTTCCAGTCTTTACTAGCTGCTAAAGCAATCAACACACGAACTGTTGTAATCTTGGCAACAGGACTGAAAGTTCCATCATAGTCTAGCCCATATTCTTGTGAAAATCCTCGGGCAACCAATCGCGCCTTAATTTTATGCCTCTCAATCGATCCATCTGAGCGAGTTTTAAGTTTGTAAATCCACTTGCAAGAGATTGGCTTCACATTTAGTGGTTTGGAAACTAATTCCCATGTCTGATTCTCCTTTAAAGCAGACATTTCTTCTTCCATTGCTTTTAGCCATTCCTTACTCTTAGCTGCTTCTTCAAAGGTGCTTGGCTCCACAATACTAACGAAAGCTGCATCAACATACTTTGGATTAGGCTTCCTTTCCCTGCTAGATCTTCGGAGTTGGCGTGAAGATTCTTCATCTTTTCTCTTTTCATTTGGTGGTTCATACACACCAATCTGCCATGGTCCTCCTATGTGTTCAGATTCCTTGATTACATCTGAACCTTGCTCACTTTTATCGCTTGAAGACTCATGGTTTCTTGGCTGCAAGTTATCTGAAGTTTCTACTAACTTCTCCTTGATCATATTGGAATCCGATAATGGTACAGCTTCAGGTGACCACCATGATGACATTTCATCAAAAACTACGTTGTGTGAAACATAGCAACGTCTTGTAGTGTGGTCACAACATCTCCAACCCTTCCTCTTTTCATCATAACCAACAAAGATGCATCGAATCGCCTTTTTATCAAACTTGCTTCGAAGATGATCTGGAACAAAGACATAACATACAAAGCCAAAAACTTTGAAATGACTCACCGTAGGCTTCATACTCCAAAACTTTTTGAAGAGAGATACAAACTTCAACTTCGCCTGAGGTAACCTGTTGGTTACATAGACCGCTGTCCTCATGCACTCGGCCCAAAAACGAGCTGGAACATTGTTAGCATGTAGCATACTTCTACATATTTCAGTAAGAAGGCGATTTTTCCTCTCCGCAACTCCGTTTTGTTGCGGTGTGTTTGGGCATGTTAATTGTCTGTGAATCTTACACTCTTGCAGATACTTATAAAATTCATTTGAGGTAAATTCTCCCCCATTATCCGTACGCAGACATTTAACCTTATTTTCGCTTTCAGCTTCAACTTCATTTATAAATTCTTTGAACTTTGCCAGAGTATCAAATTTTTCTTTCATAAAATAAGCCCACACATACCTTGAAAAATCATCAATAAAGGTCACCATGTACCTGTAGCCATTTAAAGAAGCGTCCTTAACTGGTCCAAACACATCCGAATGTATAAGTTCCAGCGGTGCTTTTGCTCTGAAGGTTGAGTCATCATAAGGCAACTGATGTGCCTTTCCATACTAACATCCGACGCAAATAATATCTCCACGAACATTTAGTTGAGGCAGTCCCTTCAACATAGATTTATCCATCATGATCTTTAACTTATGATAACTGACATGTCCGAGCCTTGCGTGCCAAAGATCACCAGAATCATTTTTTCGAGTCTTATCTATGTATGCAGTCTCAGCTGACATGACATAGATGGACTCTAATTTGTGGCCTTCTAAAATTGGTGTACCATTAGTCTTTAAACTCTTGTACATCTTCACATCTTCAGGGCCAAACACAACATAATTTCCAGCAGAAGTTAGTTGTGAAACTGATGACAAATTTTTCTTCATACCTGGTACCCAATAAACATTCTCCAGCTGTACTTGCTGAGAATTAAATCGAGGAGCAATCACCGTGTTACCAATATGTGAAATTGGCAACTTTGAGTTGTTTGCAGTAACCACAACTCTTCCTCCCTTGTACTCCGTCATTGTACATAATTTCTCCTTATCACCTGTCATGTGATTAGAGCAACCCGAATCCACGATCCAATCATTCTCATAATTTATTGCACCAACTTTGACTGTTGCATGTGCTTTGGCTTCTGACTTTGTAACATTTGAGTCAAAATTGTTGGACCTATGGTCCTATATGTCTAATTTTGATGATATTAAATCATTTATAAATGATAATGAAACATTAAAGCAATATTTGATTTATATGAATTGAATTTAAATGACTATATATTTTTGAGATAGTGCTGGAAATTAAGTTTTGAAAACAAACATACATGGACTAAGTTAGAGCATCAATTTTCCAATTATCATATCTTAACCAACTTAGGTCCAAATGACTTGAAACTTGAACCACAAGCACATGAAGGTTTAATATATGTTCTAGGACTATAATCATGAGAAATTAAGTGCATCACATATATATTTGGTCATATGCTTAAATTCCGTCAAAACTAGGTTTTACCTAATTTTGTGCATATGTGTTCTTTGTGAACGTGGTGAACCAAATGAACTCCGATTTAAATGAAATTTCGTGTGCATCTTAGTTTCATCACTATGAACATATTTGATTTAGTAAAGTTCAAGAGAAAAGGTCATTTACACTGAGTTTGCAAAATGACTTTGAATTTACACTTAGAATTTATCGGTTTCACTATTAGTGATCTAATTGCTTGGTTGAGTGACCAAACGATTTCCGATTGTTATGAAATTTTACATGGACATTCTAATACATATAAAATGATTTATCATGAAGTAATATGAATTTTCTGGGTTGTTTTTCTAATGTAATTAACCTATGTGCTCTATATGAAGCTCTTTGAGCTTACATGCAATTGGGGAGTTCTACCTCCTATTTCCTTGTAGGTTAATCATCATTGTGGTCTCATATGGCTCAGAATTCAGTATGTTCAAGAGTGTTCGAAGTCCTGTTTCTAAGAATGAGCTTGGAGCTCTAGGAAATTATGAAAAATCCTATATTTGCCAACTTTCCACTAAGGCATTTAATCAAGTTGAATGAATCCAACATTGAGGCTATTGGTTGTGGTCTTCATGGAGATACAACTCTTTTCAAACATGTGGGACAAACCTTGTCCTCTCTATCATTAGTGATATATTCTTGTTTGACATTTTCACTCAAGACATGTGCTATCAAGAAAGTTAGGTTGGTGCAATCAAACAAGATCCTTGACATTTTCACTCAAGACATGTGCTACCAAGAAAGTTAGGTTGGTGCAATCAAACAAGATCCTTGACTAAGAGATCACTTTTGAAGTCTTTGATTCAAAATGAAGGGACAAGATGGCATAGTACAATCTACATCCATGGTTGAGAATTAAAAAGAGTTTGAATGGTCAAGATTTGAAGACATACATTGATCAAATGGTTGTGCATAAGACAACTTTCTTGCTTGCAATTTTTGACTAAAAAAAGGAGCATGTGCAACGTCTATATGCTCTATGGTGGAGATTTGTTTACTCAAATCATCAATGACCAAGATTAGGAGCTGCAATTGATGGTAGAGATCAACTCTTGAAGTTTGATCCAATGGCTGCAAGCATAGGAGAGAATTGCCTTTAAAAGAGGATCTTCCCTTTCATACAACTTGGAGAAGCAAATTGAAAATTATCCTTGAGAGAAACCTCTTGCTATCAAGTTCATCAATCATCAAGCTTTCTTGCTATTTGCTACAACAATCTTCTCCAATACAAGCCTCTACAATCAAGGACTTCTCACTACTCTTGCTTTTGCAAAAGGGAACTTCTTATATCCTTTAGGCTTTGTTTACTTACAATCTAAAACCTCTCTTGTTCTTAAAATCCTATCTTTGAGAGTGTTGCTGTAATCTTGAGAGTTCCACACCAAATACCTTTGAGGTAACCTGTGAGAACCTTGGCTGAAAATCCCATTGAGAAATTCCCTTTGTTAGGGGAAATTGTAAACATTGAAGTTTGAGGGAGTTCTTAGAAACCCTTGGTGTAAGGAGTTTTGTGGGTCTCTTAAAACCACACCTTAGTGGAGTTGGGAAAATCCTAGGTTGGTGAATCTAGGTAGTAGACGTAGGAGAAGGGTCTCCGAACTACTATAAATCGCTGTGTTGATTTCTTTGTTTACTTGTTTATATTTACTACTTGTTTCAAACTGCAGGATTTTCAAAACCCTAATCTGTCCGAGATTAGCAGACTTACTTAAACTTTGAATTTTAATCTGAAATTTTGATATAGTGTTTATTAAGGTGTTGTGACATTGCATATAAAATTTTGTTGCATTTCGACATCATTTGATAGGTAAAACCTGAGTTGAAAAATCTGTGCGCAGTGTGTTGTTTGAAAATCTGTTTTGTGCAAATCTTGATTATTTGATATTTGGTCATTCACTATATTGTATCACATCTTGCATTGGATTGAATATTGATTAGGATAATCATTAGAGTCCAATTTTGTGTGCTATGTGTTAATTGTCATTAATTTGTTTAAATTTAAAAAGGGATTCCAATTGGAATTTGGGGACACAATTCACCCCCCCTCTTGTGTTAAACTCGATCCGTCAAAAATTCTCAATTGTTGCTGAAAAAGATAGTTCCTCTGTCATTGCGGCAACATGAGCATGGAAATCCCATTCTCCTTCACTGTCGTAGGCCTCATTGGCATCAGCAGAGGTTGCGACATGGCCTTCAGCAGTCTTTTTCTTTGACCAACACTCACGAGCAAAATGGCCTTTCTTGCCACAATTATAACATTCTACATTTTTCTTCTGTTGATACTTTTGACTCCGTCTACGTGGATCATAGCCTTGATCTTCACGTGCCTGAAACTTTTGCTTCTGATCTGATTCTTGATCTTCCCTTTTGAAATTTGGACTTCTTTGCCCTCTTGGTCGCCCTTTGCTGAACAAGGCCTACTCCTCACTTTTTAATGATACTCCAGCCATCTGCTTTGCCAATGTTTCTTGATTTGCTAGCAGATTTTCTAACTCTTCCAATGAAGGTTGAGTTGGCCATCCTTGGACCGCAGTTATAAAACTACGGTACTCAGGTCTCAAACCATGAATAATAATTCTTCTAATACGTTGTTCACTAATTTTTGAATCTGGTTCCAATTCAGAAATCTAACGGCAGAGAGACTTTACCTTAGTAAAAAATTGATTAATGGTTAGCTCATTCTGGGTTATAGACATCAGCTCGCTTTCAAGGAGTTGTAACCTCATATCATTCTTCCTTGAAAACCTTGATGAGAGTATGTCCCAAGCTTCTTTTGGTGTGATGGCACTCCTGATGTGTTCTAACATCTCCTTCTCCACGGTTGTCTTGATTGCAAACATAGCTTTGCCAGCTTTGATTCGCCACTTATGAAGAGCCTCAACATTCTCCACAGTTGGTGACTTAGTATCAGCTCCACGAATGATCTCCCAAAGATCTTGGCCTTGCAAGTATGATTCCATACAAGTCTGCCACGTACTGTAGTTATAATTATTGGCGCCACCGGAACTGGTACAATTCCGGCGAATTTCTCCACTCTCAATGTTTCTTTACGGAGTAGCGGATCCACACTCGCAGCTCCACCTTCCTTTCACGGTGCTCTGGGTTTAGCTCATCATCCTCGCTACGAAGAGAGCTTTGGACACACTACTGCTTTGTTCGGGTTTCATCAACACCAGCAACAGCAGCAGCATCATCTATTGACTGCAGATCAAATGGAGGAAGCGCTTCCTGGTGGTGGAAATGGAAGAGATAGTGGGGGTGGAGATACGAGCGAAAGCTATATAAGAAAACGCTTCAGAGAAGATTTGTTCAAAGAACATGATCAACCACGTAGCGAAAGTGGTGGAGGCGATGAAGGAGGAGGATCTAAATTATCCAAAACCGAAGCAGCATCTTCGGGTGTACTAAGGCCCTCCAATACGCTCCCTACCGCCATGTGGGCTGTGGCACCCGCGCCAACTAGCGGAGCAGCCGGAAGCACATTCTGGATGCTACCTGTTACCGCTGGTGCTGGTG
This sequence comes from Tripterygium wilfordii, assembly GCF_013401445.1. Taxonomy (NCBI): domain Eukaryota; kingdom Viridiplantae; phylum Streptophyta; class Magnoliopsida; order Celastrales; family Celastraceae; genus Tripterygium; species Tripterygium wilfordii. The sequence continues at coordinate 9,729,603 of NC_052248.1, forward strand.
GTGGTCCACCTTCAACCACCGCAGGGCCTTTGGAACAACAGCGACAGCCGCAGATTTGGCCTTTTGGCACGACTGTGCCGGGAGGTGGTGGAAACACATTGCAAGCGCCATTACATTTTATGCCAAGATTTAACATTCCAGGAGGCATTGATTTTCAGGCTGGGCAAACAAGTCCACTACAGCTTGGTTCCATGTTAATGCAGCAGCAGCAGCCATCGCAGCATCTGGGGTTGGGAATGTCTGAGTCCAACATGGGAATGTTGGCAGCTCTGAATGCTTACTCCAGAGGTGGCTTGAATATGAATTCTGAACAAGATAACCCATTGGAGAAACACCAACAACATCACCATCAGCAGCAACACCAACAACAGCAGCCTCATAATACTGACAGTGGAGATGAAGATCCCAATAGTTCTCAATGAGTCACACAAGATGGTGATGATGATGATGGTTGTTCTTAATTTGGGTAAAAATAATATTCCTTTTGAGCTACCTCCATTTTTTCCCCCTATTTTTGGGTTTTCTTAAAAAAATTAGAATGAGCAAATAGAGATTTGTTGGGTTTGTTTTTTGCAGTTTGGAAGTTGAGTTTGTGAGAATGAGCATTTCAGTGCTTCAATATGGGATTTTTTCCTCAGGATGTTGTGTTGTGGAAGAGTTTGAGATGTAATTTGTTAGTTGATTTGGTCCAAAGGGACCGAAATAGAGGAGAGTGTTTGTATACAAAGATATTTGTTTGTGTTTAGTATTTAACTATATATCCTTATTTGCTTTAATTACTCTGTGGTCGATAGATTTTAATATATAATTTCTTGCCTAAAATAGTGAATTATCCTTCTTCCTTTATACATTGTCTGAAATATCTCCATTCATCCCTCTCAAATGGGAAAATAAAATAAATAACCCATGTGTATAAAGGGTTCATTCATCTCTCTCTTTTCTCAATCCATGCCTGCCATATTCACCTTTAAATTTCTTTCTCAAAGAGGTTGAAAAAGAGCAGATCGATTGATGCAAGAGAGGTACAAGAAAGAGAAAATCAAACTGGTCATATTTTATAGTTCTTTGTGTTCTCTACTCTCTGTGTCTTTGTGGGGAAAAAAAAAATTGTTTTCCTGGATGTTGTCGTGTAGATAAGATGTTTGAACAAATCCCAAGCAGAATTAAACAAATCTCCCTCCCTCTCTCTCTGTGGCTTCAGAAAGAGAGAAGTTGTAGAAAACATGCAAGTTTTAGCGATAAATTAGCGCCGGAGATTCCATTCTCTTTATTATTTGGGCCTTCTACTTGCAGGCCAGTATTCATCTTGTATATTGGGCTAGTTTATCTTGTTCTTAGGGCACTTGCAATGGTTGTTGTGTAATGAGGATAATAATTTATATTGGGAAACGTGTTTTGTTGATATGGATAGGAATGTAAATGTTTTGTCTCTTGTCATTGTACAATGGTGTTAATAGATGTTGGCTTGAGTTAGTTAATTTTGGTGGCAAATATTTGAATAACATACAACAATATATATACTCTTGGAACATGATTTTCTATTAAATTACATAAACCATCAACACTTATTTTAATTAATAAAATTTTACACCAAGTAAATACAATAATTTTTTTTAAGAAAAATTATAAATGATGGAAGAAAATATATCATGGTCATATTTGCAATTGGTGAATACCTCCTTTGCAGTTGGTGTTGAGAATGGGCCCACACCAATCAGGTCATTTGATGCCTCAACAGAAGTCCTTGGTCTCCAACTTGGTCCAGTAATTTTGATTGCCTAAAAGTCCACCATTGTATGAATTGCACCTCTCCATTTCCCATTAGAGATCCATTTAAACCATCCATACTTGCCTAAAAGTCCACCGTTGCAAGTGCCCTTAGGCCCACTTTCCTTTTATATCTCATATCTTTCTTTATGCGAAAAATGTCCTTTTAATACTCACTTGACAAATGTTAGACACATAAGTCGAACAAAAATTCTATTTTCCATATAAGTACCTTTTTTCACATAAGTACCTCTTTTAATAATTAATAATTACATAATCCCACATTTACCTTTCTTCTTCAATAGACATGAATTTTTTTTTAAAAAAACCTATATCTAAGACACCTACTCTTCATCTCCACCATTGTCATGTTTGCCTCCATCTCCACCACTGCCACTGCCGCCTCCATCACCGCCGCCGCCGCCACCGCCACCGCCACCGTTGCTCCTCCACCACCATCGCACCTCCACAATCATCTTCTTCATTTTTTTATTATCCTTCTTATTTTTATTAGTTTTTGTCTTTATCTTGTTAGATCTGAGATGTAATATGATATATGAGATTGTAATATGAGATCTAAGATCATAATCTGAGTTCAGATATGAGATCGTATGTTACTGTTTCAATATTATTACAAATCTGAGATTGTACGTTACTGTTTGAAACTATCACGCCCCTCTCTCCTACGGTATACCAAAGTGTACCTATACCCACAAGAACGTGACCGGCAGGGGACCCCATCCCCCCAACCAACCCTTAATCCAATATATAAACCTAAAAAAATATATAAAATGGTAACAACTTCTGAAACATGATGTGGAAACAGTCTCTCCAAAATACCATATACACACCCACCGAAACCATCGGAGTATCTATACAACAGCGGAAATAAGAAGACATATCTACTCAAGATCAGACTGAGTAAATAAGTAACATATACAAAATACAATACCCAAAGTCCTCACACTCGGCTACAGAAACAACTCGAGACTACACACCAGCTCATGCGTCCTGCCGCAGACCGTCATCACCTATATCCAACTCACCGGAAAGGGAAATAAGAAGAGGGGTGAGCCAAGAAGCTCAATAGGGCATAGAAAGGGAACACCGAAATCCAGAATAAAGAAATCGAGGAATATGATGTAGAATATGAAGTACCATAAATATATAACCATCAGTAATCCAATCGAGTAACATGACAGCTGATAAGGTTATACAACACCGAAACCATAAACACCGATCTTCGGTAATCCATAATCCACCCCTGGACCCACCCTAATCCCCGTAGGGTGTCTCTCAGTCCAGGGCCACACCGAAACTGGATGAGGATCGGATATCCCGATAGCATAGCCTACACCAGAGAGCGTACCCTGTTATGCACCTCACCTTTGACGGTCTACAGGTACGTACCCGGTCTATTATATATATTACTCATCATAAATCCATATCCAATAGATTGGCTCTTATATGGCCCCCACAGTCTACATCAACCACCTCTAATCACCCCACTCCTAAAAACATACCAACAATGATAATCAACAGAGAATACGTGTAAAACATGCAAACATGTCATATTTCCACCCACGAAAACCGACAGAACCACAATATAATAAGAGTCCGTGAAATTGAAACTTTAGAATCTCACGCGAGAGACATGGAAACCCCTATCTGGAAATCAGAATGCGAATACCAAGCACGCGTCCCAGACTAACCCCTAACTGCGAAAGTCAACCCGCTCCGAACCTCAACCGGGATCACCGTCTACATCGAAAAACACGATATACAAAAATACAGTTAAAATACGTTCAGTCAAAATCAATGGTCAAACTATTAAACTGGGTCGACCAGTGTCAAACCGGGCCAAAACGGGTCAAACCGTGTCAACTCAGCCAAAACTATCACCGCCGGAGATCCGGCCACCCAAACCCACCAAATCTTACACTAAATTGAAGAGCTCGAAGAGATGAACTCATACATACCATAATCGGGTCATACAGGCATCAGAATCGTCCGGATTGACCACAAAAAGCTCACGGTGGGCGGAACTTCAATCAACGATTTCTCTCAAACCGAAGCTCCGTTCAACTTGATTCAAGTTGGGTTATGCTCGTCTCGTCCATACGCTCCTTTTGGTACCAAGTTCGACCGTCACCGTAGCCGGAAAACCAAGATCGCCGATGAATCGGTGTAAGAGAGACAAATAGGAGACATAAAGAAAGTTGTGTGAGATGAGAGTATTTTTGCAAATTTTTTTATTTTATTTTATTTTTCTTTTTCCACTTTTATATAATCTTTCAAAAACACTCCTCTTTCAAAAATAACCCTTAATAAAATGTTCAATTAACTTCAAAAATTCATAATAAATTCAATTTAAATCCGATTTGAGTGATTCTTGCGCCAAAAATTTTCTTTTTAAATTCTTCATTTATTAAAAATATTTCCATATTTTTATCTTGATTTACTTTTTATTCTCCCCAAATCCTGATTCACGATCATCGAGGTTCACTCCACCTCGATCAATGCATCAAAGTACTATGAACAGTGTATAATCAAGTCAGGATATTACAGAAATAATAACATTACGTGAGCAAAATGTATCAGCTTCAGGTCTCCCTTTTTAGTGGCCATTTTGGACAAAATCTGGCTGTGTATTGTGCGTCTCAATGAGGGAAGTATAATGGTAGTGGTGATGTAGCGAATCGTCGCCGAAATCGTCTTGATTTGAGACTATTTCTTTCATGTTACTGTTTCAAACAGTAATATCATCATGTTGCTGTTGCAAAAATTAATATTAGACTAATTTTGACATACATTATCATGTTAATGTATTGGCATTGTAATGCATAACCATGTACTATAGATTGAGTATTTTTTTAAGGTCATTTGCTCTAGTAAGAAATATGACAAGGGTTTTGTTTATTATGAAACAGTAACATGAACATGTCTGAATGATTTTGCAGAACTTGGCTGATTAATTATTTCAGATATAGCACTCATAAACTCAAGAAAATCCTGAACGAAATTCATGTACTCAACATCTACACCTAAATAAAAGTAATGAAGAATATAACACAATAGATCTAAAGTTTTTTAAACTTTAAATTGTGAAAAAATAGATCAAGAGAGAGAGATCTAGAGAGAGGGGAGAAGAAGAAGAAGAAGAAAGAGAAATAGACAAAGAAGAAGAGAGAGAAAAAAATAAAGAGAAGAAAGAGGTTGAGGGTATAAAGGTAAATGATCATCCTATGAGTATTTTTATGTCCATGTGTTTTTTTATTGGACCTAAATGTCCAAAAGTACACTAATTGGTATCGGCTTGGCATTGTCCCTTCTTTATATCTTGTCCCAGTATAGTTGATGTCAGTACTGGTTTATAAACTCAAATTGAGCCGTTGCTTTGTAAGGCTATTGAATGAATCAGTTCTTTGAACTTGTCTTCACCAACCTCTCTTTCTTCTTCTCTTATTATCTGATTTCTGGTTCTTGTTGATTTACATCACCTGCAAACAAACACAAGACTTTGTTATTGCAAAGTATATCATGGTATCGAAGCAAGGAACACCACCACCACCACCACTACCATCATCATCACCACCACCACCACCACCACCACCACCACTACCAGCAGCTACTGAAGCTGTAATGACCTCAAATATATTATCTCATGTATCTCAATCCTTGAGAAATACTCAAGCTTTTTCAACTCAAATGGTTGCACCAACAGCTCAGGTTGCATTCACTGCAGAAGATCTAACAAATATGCTAAGAAATCTCCAAACTTCATTAGCAAACAACATGAATATGTCCAGTGTAGCACCTCCTACCCCAGTTCTTCATTATCCACCTTCTTTCATCCCTAACCCCTCTTTTGACCCACCCCTTCTACCTACACCTCCCACAGTTACACTATTTCCAAACTTAAACCATCTGATGGAGTGCTAATTTCTTGAATGCACTAGAAGCAAGAAATAAAGTAGGTTTTATTGATGGTACACTACCACCACCAGACACAACTGATGCTAATCATTAGTTGTGGAAGCAAGCTAATGGTTTGATCAAAACTTGGCCCACAATTTCAGTAGCATTAGACATTCTCCAGAGTATTTCCTCATGGAAAACAGCCCAAGAATTATGGGCAGATTTGAAGGCAAGATATGCTGTGGTCAATGAAAGCAGGGTGTATGAAGTTATGAAAGAAATTTCTAACATGAAGCAAACAAGTATGACAGTTTCAGAGTATCACACTAAAATGAAATGCCTCTGGGATGAACTTCAGGAATATCAACCTCTCCCTAAGTGCAAATGTGGGCTATGTCCTTGTGATGTTCTAGAGCCAATTATAATCAAAAGGGAAAAGGAGAAGGTCATGCAATTTCTCATGGACTTGAATGAAAGTTTCAGTGCCATTGGAAGTCAAATTTTACTCATGCAACCTTTTCCAAATGTAAACAAGGTCTTCAATATTGTCTCACAAGAAGAAAGAAAACAAAAATTGATAGAAAAAGGGCCACTGATATCCCAGGAGGCAAGGGAATTTGGTAAAAATGACCTTCTCAAAAATTCAAACCAGAGAAATGACCCATTTTTGTATAAACCGCAAAAATGACCTAGTTTTATATTGCAAAGACCAAATTGTCCTTAGAAAACATAACCCACCATTTGGCTTTTCCCCTTCCCACGAAAACCCACTTCTTTCAAACTCATTTTGCTCGATAGGCTGCTCGACGCTTACCGTACAACTTTCGATCATCAATTTTCGGCAACAGATAAGGGATTTTTCCCCCACTGAGGTTAGTATCTTACTGGCTCAGTTTTCTGCCTAACATATACTCGATTTTAACTTGGTATTACACGAAAAAGTTTGCATTTTGGTACATACCTGTGGCCGGCTTGGGCTTTTGGTGAAACTCTGTTTAATTGGGTGACATTGTGGGTGAAATCTTGGGTTTTTGGTGGTTCTTGCATGCAGGTGGTAGGATATTATGTGTGTTCCAGTATTCTTAACTTTGTAGTCTAGCGTGTATGTTTTGTAGTCGAGCATAATTATTGTGTAGGTCTAGCATTAGTCGAGCAGTTTTATTTAGGTCGGGCATTATGTGTGTTCCAGTATTCTTAACTTTGTAGTCGAGCATAGCATAATTGTTGTAGTCGAGCTTAATTGTTGTGTAGGTCGAGCATTAGTCGAGCAGTTTTATTTAGGTTCGGGCATTATGTGTGTTCTAGTATTCTTAACTTTGTAGTCGAGCATAGCATAATTGTTGTAGTCGAGCTTAATTGTTGTGTAGGTCGAGCATTAGTCGAGCATAGCAGAATTGTTGTAGTCGAGCATTTAATGTTGTTAATTTTATGTGGTCGAGCATTTTTATGAAACTATGGTCGAGCATTTTTATTTTTTGTGGTCGAGCAAATGTGTTTTTTTGGTTGAGTATTATGATTGAAGTCAATATTAATTTGGTTATTGTATTTATTTTCAGATAGACAATTTTTCAAAGAAATGGATTACATGATTGAAATGAAAAATCATTTCCCAGGTAAGGTTAGTGTTTTTTCAAATATATCTGAATCCATAAGCAAAATCAAAAGGAAGCTTAGTGAGGATCAACTGGAGATGTTTAGGAGAACATGCTTTGGCATGTTTCTGGATGTGGGGCACATGAATTTCTCTGGCCAGTTGGTACATCAAGCTCTACTACAACAAGTTGTAACCTCTGCTAAAGAAGAATCTGGTGTGATATTATTCATGTTCAAATTTGCTGGAAAGAGGGCAACATTTTCTATTGCTGAATTTGCTCTTATCACTAGTTTGTTATGTGGTGATGTCCCTCCCCTGTCTAGCTTGATTGACACTTCTGTGCATAGGATTAGGGACTTGTATTTTGGTGGAAATAAGAGCATTGGTAGAAATAAGTTAGATGAAGTTTTCATGAGTTGTGATCCTGAACCTGGAAAGGAAGAAGATGTGTTGAAGCTAGCTCTGGTATATTTTTTGGAGTCTGTTTTACTGCCTAGGGAGCATAGTAGGAATATAGATATCCAGTGGTTGCAATGGTTGATAATGTTAATGTGTTTAATAAGTATCCATGGGGATCTGTGAGCTATGCACGTACTGCAAAGATGGAAAAGTACAGCATATATGGATTCCCGCTAGTACTTCAGGTAGTACTTAAATTATTTTGAAATGAGTTTATGCTTTGTTTGTTGTGAATATACCTCTGAAAAATAATGTTGTATGCAGATTGATATGGCTTTATTAAGCGGTGCCGCGCATCAGTATGTCTTACGCAAACGTGAGGGAAGAAAACCGGTTTCCCCGAATATTGAACTGGAGCAGCACTGCCACTCCAGAATCTAATGCTATTGTCTCCAATATTTTTGATATGAAAAAGGTATATATTGCATGGTATATATTGCATGATATATATATATATATATATATATATATATATATATATATATATGTTTTGCATGCTTATTTGTTACAGCTAGCAGTGCATGATATGCTTGTCCCTACTGATTTAGATTTAGGGCAGGAATATTTGAGTAGTATTGGGAGCCTCAAGTTAAAGGAGACGACCAATGTTGTGGGGAGCTCCAAGACAAAGAAAAAGAGCTCAAAGAAGAAGAGCAATGTAGCGGATGAAAGCAATGTTGCGGTGGATGCGTTTGAGAATTTGTTTGGAGATGAGGACAATAATCGCCACAACCCTGAGATTGAGCGAGAGGATGATCCAATGGGAAGAGTAAGTTTATTCTTTGTTTTTGATTTTTTTTGTGGTCGGACATTAATTCTTTGTTTTGTTCTTAGATTAATTCATTCGTTCACATTTTTTTTTCATTGCGCAGGTTATTGAGAAGTTACTTGGGATGGAGAAGGTGTTGATTGAGCAGAAAAAAATAAATAGGTTGTTGAGGAATGAGGTTACAACTTATTTTGATGCATTTTTCCAATCTGTGGAGGATAATTTGAAGACACTAGTGGAATTTAGAATAGGAACTAACATGGAGGTGGATGATGAGGTTCTAAGTGATGAGATTGAACCTCAAAACAAGGGGTTGGAGAATAAAGAGAATGATGCGAAGGAAGAGGAGGATAAGGTGGAGGAAAATGAGGAAAAGGTGGAAAATGAAGAGAAGGAGGATGATGTAGTTCAAGTAAAAGAGAATGAGGAGAAGGAGCCGGAGCAGGAGGAGGTGGAGAAGGAAGAAGTTGGAGTTCACGTAAAAGAGAATGAGGAGGAGGAGAATAAGGAGGAGGAGGAGGAGGTGGAGAAGGAAGAAGCTGGAGTTCAAATAAAGGAGAATGAGGAGAAGAAGGAAAAGGATGAGAATGAGGAGGCTGTAGTTGGAAGAAATGATGCGGAGTTGCCAAGTATGGAGCTGGAAGCTGTGGATGAACTATTAGAGCTTTCAAAGCATCGGTTTACACCAGAGAAGATAAACAAGGACTCTGAAGGAGTGGGGGAGATTAGAGAGTCACAGTTTCCCACAGCTACACCAGGTGGGACACGCAAGTATACCAGAAATAAGAATAAGCGTGCGAAGAGGCCTAGACCACAAACTAAAACACCATTTACCTCCCCCAGCTTCAAGAGGAGGAAACTTATGGTGGAAAATGAGACAGTTAATCCATTGACAGACGCTCCAATATTACAGTTGAAGCGAGCGTATCCAAAGGAATGGGCACGCGATTTACTTGCTTTCATGAAAGACAATACACTTGAAAGTAAGTTGATAAGTTGGGAGCCATGTCAAGTAGACAAGAATTGGTTTGTGGATGCCATCAGACCAGAAACCTGGTTATCGGACAAGGTAATTATTATGTACTGAAGATTTTTATTTTGAAAAGATATATGATGAAAATTTCTTTAACATATTCATAATCTTTATGTAGCACCTTGATGTGGCAATGTAACATATTCGTAGAAGGATTGCCAATAACCCTGAAGTTTTTAAGAGGAAGTCTGCAGTGCTCGACAGTTTTTTCTTTGTAAGTATATTTCCAACTAGTTAGACCATAACTTTTGTAAAGTATATCAATAGCTACTTTAACCTATTACAAACTGAACAGGTCCGGGTTACGGAAGCTTTCATACTTTTCAATGAAAGCAAGGATTGTTCTTGGGACAATGATAATCTGATTTTGGACTATGTAATAGGAGAAAGTCCAGTGAAATCTGTGTCTTGGTCTAATGTCGACTACGTTTACTTCCCTGCCAACTTCAACAATGCACATTGGGTGGCTGTAGAGATGATCTTGGGGGAAAGACAGATTAACGTGTATGACTCGCTTACAAGCTGCAAAAAAATTCCAAAATTTAATGAATTAATACAGCCCTTGAAGTTGATGATGCCATACATATTAAGAGCAGCTGCATTAAATGATGAAAATCTCTCTCCCTGGAAACTTAAAAGGGTATCGTCCTGCCCTCAGCAAAATAATGCGTAAGTTAAGTTCAAATTCTGTGTGTAATTGTAGTCCATGTTACATGAGTTAGTTAGGACATTAACATATTTTTTTATAACAGAGGAGATTGTGGCATGTTCACCATCAAGTTCATTGAAGTATTAACTGCAAGCATGCCAGTTAGTCTGATAACTCAAGAGGACATGGTATTCTACAGGAAAAAGTTCACTATGGAGGCATGGGGTGGAGAATTTTTAATGTAAATATGCTTTATATTCATGGTCGAGCAACTTTTTTTTGTCAGTCGAGCATGTATATTTTGCCAGTTTTTGTGAATAGTATATGAAAAAGTCTAATTTTAATGTAGTCGAGCTTATATTTACTTAGTTGAGCATGTATGTTCTGTAGTCGAGCATGTATTGTCTTAGTCGAGCATTTGTTGTCTTTAGTCGAGCATTTGTTTTCTTTAGTCAAGCATGTATTAAAGTAGTCGAGCTTATATTTACTTAGTCGAGCATGTATGTTCTATAGTCGAGCATGTATTGTCTTAGTCGAGCATTTGTTTTCTTTAGTCGATCATTTTTTAAAGTAGTCGAGCTTATATGTTCTGTAGTCAAGCATCTATGATCTTTAGTCGAGCATTTGTTTTCTTTAGTCGAGTATTTTTTAAAGTAGTCGAGCATTTGTTTTCTATAGTCGATCATCTGTTTTCTTTAGTCGAGTATTGATGTTCTGTAGTCGATCATCTGTTTTCTTTAGTCGAGCATTCATGTTCTTTAGTCGAGCATGTATTTTCTTAGTCAAACATCTGTTTTCTTTAGTCAAGCATTTGTTCACACCTGCCCAGTTAACATGCACAAACTTATTCAATAAAAAACATGCACAAACCTGTACAATTACATACTTATACTTATTGAGAAGTGAATAAAATGAAGTCATAAATATGGAGTTATTATTATCAAAGCAAGAAATATAAAATACATTATGTTACACAGAAATTATTAAATTCTTCATGTTGGATGCAACGATATTGGCTCCTTGCAAGTTTGACGATTATGTCCACGTTGCTTACATCGTCCACAAAGTCTAACTGCCACTGTTTCACCAGCTGATGGTATTCTTCGCTCTCTTGGTCTCCCTCCCGATCGTCTTGTATCTGGCGGTAATAAAACTCTATCTTGGCTTGCTATGTGTTGATTTTCAAGAGATACTGTGTATATCGGTTCTGCATAAGCCACCATAATAGCTTCATTGGTGTAATACCGTGAACACAAAGAATGTACAATGACAGTTCTAAATCGACAAGCAGTCAATGCATGAACGCACGGCAATTGTTGCATTTGAAACTTCCTGCACGTGCATGTTTTGTCAATGACAGTTCACCTCGCCATTTCCGAAGCCATCCCGTACATAGAACTCGATGTGACTTATTGGTTCAACCGACATACGTAAAGCCCTTTCATTTCGCTTTGTCATTTTTTTCTCAACCTTCTTGCACAATTGGGACGTTATGGATGCCGCTTTTGTACGACGCTCATGAAACCACCTTTGAATTAAGGATCTCAATTGCTCAACCAACGCTGTTATTGGAAGACCCCGCACATCACGTAGTGCAGCATTCATACTTTCTGCAATGTTGGTAGTGAGTATACTGTACCTATATCCGGGAAAATGTGCACGAGACCACTTATCGAATCCCGCATCCTCTACATATTTATATGCCTTGCCACCTTCAAAAGCACGGATCTATGTCATTAGATGTTCAAAATCTGAAATACAGTAAGTCATTGCTGCCTTAAAATATATGGGAAACACGACATCATCAATTTTTTTGGCCTTCATGTTCTGTTTGATACGGTGCATGCAGTGCCCATGATAAGATTCCGGAAATACAAGCGAAACACCTCTCTCAATACTTTTATGCCTATCCGATATCAATGATAGTTCTGAGAAATCTTCAAGTGCAAGTGCAAGTCGCACTTTCTCGAAAAACCATTCCCAAGATGCATTATTCTCCGAATCTCCAACCCCAAAAGCCACTGGATAAATTTTCTTGTTGCCATCTTAAGCAGCGGCAACAAAGAGCGTGCCCATGTACTTGCCCTTTAGGTGAGTACCATCAACGGCGATGACAGGTCACATAGCACTCCGAAATCCTCGTAACGAAGCACCGAGAGCCATGAAAAAATATTTAAACTTTTTCTCGTGATCGGACTCTATATAAGTTATCGAACCAGGATTATTCTTCTCTAACTCGGCACAATAGTGTGGCAAGTAAGAAAAGGAATCTTCAGGCGTCCCTCGCACTGATTTCAAGGCAGCTTCCCTAGCCCTCCAAGCTTTATCATAGCTAATATTAACACCAAATTCCTGCCGCACATCCTGTATTTTGTCTTTTGGTCGGTAAATACGACCACCACCATTATATTTTGACTTAATGCATTCTCCAATAACCTTTCCTGATGCTTGCATATGACTTCGATTAACGCGGAATTGGAAGTTCTTGCTCATAGCATACATAGCAATATATTTTTGTAACTCTTTTTTGTCTGAATAAATCTGCCCAATCGCAACTTTACCACCCCAATAGCTATTGCTACTATTACTCCCAACAAAGTTTGACGTGCCAAGCGAATTTGAGCTAATGTTATTATTGCTAGGAGGCCTATCCGCTAAGTTACCGCCCGCACATGGAGGCGGGTGTCGATGAAGTATCGAACTTTCAATCCCATTATTATCCATGTGAAAGTCATCAACCTCAATATTTTCTTGATAGTCATCAGCCCCATCATCAATATCTGCATTATCTTTATCGTATTGGCTAAAACCACATTCATTAAAACCCATGCATCCGGCTTGCGGACTAATCGGATCGTCGTCAAAATCAACATGTGAAGGTAATTCATTGCCACACTGTCGCGACTGCTGCGTATTAGGAACAAAGCCCACATCTTGTGAATGAAATTGTTCCCGCTGAGGAGGAACGAAACTTACATCTTGAGAAACAAACTCTCTCTGATGAATTGTTACACAAAGTGGAGTTCCAGGTCTTCGAGGATCATCATTTTGCCTAAGAAAGAATTGCAAGTCACGGTCGTTGCACAGCACCATCGGTTCCATATCAAAATGTGTATTATAAGCAAATTTCATCAACAATTCAACAACACTACGATCCACTTCAATCAACTCATATATCAAATCCACAAATTCTACAAAAGAAATTGTTTCGGACACTATTACACCTTGGCTCTTCCCACTTTTGTATTTGCAAATCCCTCGACAAATTTCCCATTGGCTACCATAGAGGATCACAAAATCAATAGATGTCATTCTTGAAAATAACAAAAAACAACAAAAAAAAAGTATAATAAGTTGCTCGACCATAAAAACTTAAATGCTCGCTCGACCATAAACAACTTTGCTCGACCATAAACAACTTTGCCTCGACCATAAACAACTTTGCTCAACCAAAAAACACAAATGCTCGACCATAAACAACTTTGCTCGACCATAAAAACGCAAATGCTCGACCATAATACAAATTTGCTCGACCATGAAAACATAAATGCTCGACCATAAAAACACAAATGCTCGACTACATATATATTTGTTCGACTACAAACTCAATATGCTTGACTACACAGATGTTATGAGTAGATAATGAGTTCGTTCAGAACTTCATATGCACTTGAGAAACATATGGAACAAAATTACTCGGAATATAGATGTACTCACCTGTCAAAAGTGATATGAAATGTTCACCAACGAACCTCTCTTCAGACTAGCGATAACGAAGATCACAAATAACTCAGAACCTGAACCCGATCTGGATCTGGCTTTTTCGAGCTCTATAGGACAAATAAGATGATGAGAAATAGACGATCAAGTGCAGATAAGATGATGAGAAATAGCCGTTAGGAGGGTTGTGTGTATTCTGGTATTGTGAGTGGAAGAAAAGATATTTCAACATTAGGGGTATTTGGGTAAAAAAAAATACAAGGTAGGTCATTTTTGCGGTTTATAAAAAAGTGGGTCATTTATCTGGTTTGACTTTTTGAGAAGGCCATTTTTACAAAATTCCTAGGAGGCAATCGCAATGGCAATGGCTTTCAAGACCTTTGCCACTGCCAACAATGTTCCCCCAAAGCCCTACAATCATAGTTTTTAAACCCGACCCGTGCATCGACCCGTGTCAGCCGAAGGTTCAAGGGTTTCGAGGTTCAACCGGTTTGATTAAGGTTGAACCGCGGATTTATAATATACTATAAATTAATATATTTTAGATATATAGTATATAAATAAATTTATATTTTTGTATAATTGATTAATACAAATTATTTTATATTTTATATAATCTGTCACTTTCTTCTTTTGTCTCAAGTCCCAATAAATATAATAATCACATATATATATATATATATATATGTATATAGTTAACTTATATATTTAAATATTTAGGTATAATTGATTAATCTTGACCGTTGACTTGTTGAATCAATGGCCAAGATTTAGCCATTTAGTGCAACAAACCTAAATGCCTAGCAAACAGATGTGCCGCCTCCCTCTCATAAGTTCTCTCATTCTCAACTCAAAAGTTCTCTCATCTCTGTCTCACACGGCCTCTTTCTACAATTGCAGTTTTTATCTCTCACCAATCTCACCATGCTACAGATCTTCATCTATCACACAATCTTTGTTATTTTAAATGAGTTCCTCAACTTTTTTCTTCGAATCGTTTCTCTCATTTTCTTTGATTCGTTTGCTGGTTCAAGACTTCAAATACAAATGTGGAAGCCAAGGGAGGTCTCACTATCTTCATCAAGGATATAAAAAGTCGACTTAGCACTTAGACTTCTGTCGGAGAAGGTAAGAAAGAAGAGGGGCAACTAAACCGGGCGGGTCACGGTTTGCACGGTTAACACGGTTCGCACGGTCCAACATACTATTTCTCCGGTTCATTGCGTATACAGTCTAAAAGAAGCAACAAACCGGCTAGGCTACCGGTTCAAGGGTTTGACGGTTCGACCGGCGGACCGATCCGGGTTTAAAAAGTATGCCTACAATAACAGAAATGGTCAAGGGAAAAGAACCTCAAATAATGCTTTTGGAAGGTCACAACAGGGAAACAGGGAAAACAACACTGGCAAAACATAGCAAGCAAGCAAGATAGCCTATTCTGTATTACTATAGAATGACTAATCATACCATTGACAAATGCTTCAAAATACTTGGCTTTCCACAACAACCTCCTAAAAGACTTAGATACAACAATGGTAATCCAACGTATCAGGCTAATCAAACCCCTGCAAAACCTGAAACAAACCCAACAGTGGAGTTTACGCCAGAACAGTGCCAATAATTTATGAGCTTCATTCAATCTAGGACTTCTCAATCAGACAATTCTCAAAGCATGCAAGCACAGGTAGGTTTTGTGGCTTCAGTTTTAGGTACTCTATCTCATAATTCTAAACAAAGTTTAAATAGATAGTTTATAGATAGTGGTGCATCAGACCATATAGTATGTCATGCATCATTATATGAAAACTATCATGAAATGCATCATTCTTTTGTTCACTTACCTAATGGACAGAAACACATAATTTCTCACATTGGCTCAATGAAAATTACCCCAGAAATAACCCTAATAGAAGTTCTATGTGTCCCTACTTTCAATTTTAACCTGATTTTAATAAGCAAATTGACTAAAATCAACAAATATGATGTGATTTTACCAAAGGAAAATGTGAATTGCAGGACATAGTCACTTTGGAGAGGATTGGCTTAGGAATGGTGCTTAAGGATCTCTACATCCTCAATCCCAACCAACTTGTCCATTTTTTATCACTCTTGTCTCTATAAATGCTATATTTAATCCTACTGTTTTGCACAGAAGACTTGGACATCCTTCTGTGAATGTACTTAAGTTGATCCATAATGTACCTAAGATTCTATGTTAGATTGTCAAGACTGTGTTATTAGTAAAATGAAAAGAACACCTTTTGGATTGAGTGATTCTATTACAGAGAATTGTTTTGATTTGATACATATAGACATTTGGAGACCTAACTCCATATCTTCTATAGAAGGTTATAAATATTTCCTAACCATAGTGGATGATCATTCTAGAATGACATGGATTTTTTTGATGAATACCAAATTAGAAACCAGACATTACTTAAAAGGATTTATAGAATTTGTTAGGACACAATTTAATAAAACAATCAGGGTCATTAGATTTGATAATGGCAAAGAATTTCATATGCCAACCTATTTTTTAGAATTAGGTATCCAACATCAAACAAATTGCCCTTATACTCCTCAACGAAATGGAGTAGTTGAGAGGAAACATCAGCACATCCTAAATGTAGCAAGAACTTTAAGATTACATAGTGGTTTATCAGAGAATTATTCGTCTTTTTGTACTCAAACAGCTGTTTTTAATCAACAGAATGCCTACTAGAATTCTAGACAAACAATCCCCATACAACATACTATACAATAAAATTTTTGACTATACAACCATAAAGGTTTTTGGTTGTTACTACTTAGCTAAGGATAACAAATATCCCACTTCCAAATTTCAATCTAAATTTAAGGTTTGTATTTTCTTAGGATATCCTTTAGGCACAAAATGATACAAACTCTAAGACATTGAAACCCAGGATATATTCATATCCAGAGATGTTCATTTTTATGAATAAGACTTTCCTTTTCTTCACAAGTCTCAATCTCCTATTATAGACACAAACCAACAAGTTGTTCCACATAATAACATCAGAGAAAATTTAACATCTGGTTCTTCATCCCTGCCAACTTCTGGCAAATCATAGAGACATACTAAAATGCCTCTTTATCTAAAAGATTACCACTATAACAATACTATGTTACATTCTCATGCATCTCACAAGCATTTCATT
The DNA here is from genome assembly GCF_013401445.1 of Tripterygium wilfordii. NCBI lineage: Eukaryota > Viridiplantae > Streptophyta > Magnoliopsida > Celastrales > Celastraceae > Tripterygium > Tripterygium wilfordii. Next base: position 9,746,691 of record NC_052248.1, read on the forward strand.
GCATCTATTGCTTTACATAAGGAACCTAAGCACTACACTAAAGCAATAAAAGACAACAAATGGTGTGAAGCCATGAATTTAGAGCTACAAACTCTGAGTTCAAATAACACATGGAATTAACAAAACTACCTCCAGAAGAAATGCCATAGGATGTAAATGGATTTATAAAATAAAGTATAATGCTAATGGAACATTAGAAAGGTACAAAGCTAGGTTAGTTGCACAAGATTTTAATTAAACTGAAGGTTTTGATTACAAAGAAAGCTTTGCTCCAGTTGTAAAAATCACAACTGTTAGAATATTCCTAGCTTTGGCTATCATGCACAAATGGAACATACATCACATAGATGTACACAATGCCTTTCTTAATGTAAAAATCACAACTGTTAGAATATTCCTAGCTTTGGCTATCATGCACAAATGGAACATACATCACATAGATGTACACAATGCCTTTCTTAATGGAGATCTAGAAGAGGAAGTCTGCATGAAGACTCCTCCAGGGTACAATAATTCAGATAAAACACTAGTATGTAAACTCAATAAATCAATTTATGGTCTTAAGCAAGCCTCTAGACAATGGAATAACAAGTGTAGTAAAGCCTTGATAGCTTTTGGTTTCACACAATGTAAAACAGATTATTCTCTATTCTTTCTTAATAGAGGCACTAGTACTTTACTTCTCCTTTTATATGTTGATGACATGGCTTTAGGTGGAAATGATATAACTCTTATTCACCAAGTTAAAACATACATAGCTAAGTGTTTTAAAATTAAGGATTTAGGACCTTTACAACACTTCCAAGGCGTTGAAATTTATAATACTAATTAAAGCAAGGCTTCATCTTTGTCAAAGGAAATACACACTTGACTTAATAAATGACACAAATCTTACCAGTGCTAAAACCACCCACACACCTTCTGACACCAATACAAAACTATCCCTAGAAACAGGAATCCCTTTAGAAGATCCTCTACAATATAGAAGGTTGATTGATAGACTAATGTATTTAACAATCACTAGACTTGATATTAGTTACTCTGTCAACAACCTAAGTCAATACATGAAAAATCCTACAGACATACATCTAGCAGTTGCTCACAGAATTGTTAGATATTTAAAAGGCACTACTGTCATAGGGATTTTCTATCCTTCCACTAACCAAATGCAAGTCAAAGCCTATTGTGATGCTGACTGGGCCTCTTGCATCGACAATAGAAGATCTGTTATAGGGTTATGCATCAAATTAGGATAATCTCTCATCTCTTGGAAGTCAAATAAGGGACCTACAATCTCTAAGTCTTCAGCTGAAACAGAATATAGGGCTATAAACTCTACTACAAGTGAGATAACCTGTATTTCTCATCTAATCAATGAAATCAAATTTCAATCCTACTATCCTATGAATCTGTTTTGTGATAATCAAGCAGCTATCTACACAGTCACAATCCAGTTTTTCACGAAAGAAATAAAGCACATAGAGATAGATTTGCACTTCATCAGAGAGAAGATCCAACCAGGAAGAATTAAACTTTCTTACCTAAAATCTGAAGAACAATCCGGAGATCCTCTCACCAAACCACTTTCAACTCCTCATTTGCAACATTTGATCTACAAGTTGACCTCAAACTTGTCCAACTTGAGGGGGGTGACAAAATCTCCGCTGCGATGCTTCCATTTCCTCTGCGATTCCTTTCTCTTTGGCGACGAGCTAATGTGTTTTCTTCATCAGGCTTTGTTTCTTTATTGTTTGGGCCTTCTACTTTTTGGCCAGTATTTGTCTTGTATATTGGGCTCTTTTATTTGTTCTTTATATTGGGCTAGTTCATCTTATTCTTAGGCCCACTTTCCTTTTATATCTCATATCTTTCTTTATGTCTTGTCCCAGTACTGTTGATGTCAGTACTGGTTTATAAGCTCAAATTGAGCCGTTGCTTTGTAAGTTTTTTGAATGAATCAGTTCTTTGAACTTGTCTTCACTAACGTCTCTTTCTTCTTCTCTTCTTATCTGATTTCTGGTTCTTGTTGATTTACATCACCTGCAAACAAACATAAGACTTTGTTATTACAAAGTATATCATTTAGTGACAAAAAGTTGTGTTAACCCGTACATTTGATAATTGTTGTTGATTAGTTCTCATCTATTCCATAATTTCCGCAAGAAAAAAAGCTAAATTTTGGATTGAAGTTTATACTTTATTTAATACAAAAAAAAGAAGAAGTAATAATAAAGTTTTAACCTTTTGATCTAAAAAGATTAAATGAAAATTTGAAAATGATCAGGTACATTAATGCTGTAAAAGTGAATGGACGGTAGAGTTTTATGATTGTTGTTTTTAGTTATATTATATCACTGCAAAATATGGAAAATAAAATAAATTTAAATACAAACATACATACATACATACATATTGTAGTACCCGATTTTCGTCCGGCTAAAATACAAAAAAATACAAAAATGAGAAAAAACACAAAAATGCAAAAAAACACATTTGTTGTACCTATAAGCCCATAAATATTCTCTTTCTTGGATTCTTAAGCCCACAAATACTCATATCTTAGCCCAATTCATACCAACCTATGTTCAACATTTGTTGGCCCATTTCATGAAGAGCTAATTTGCTTGTGTCCACTACCATCTTGACCAATGTCTTGATTATCATTTGAAAGCCCACCACATGATTTGTCAAACCCATTACTATTTCCACCTATACATATATACACATATATGTATATCTCTCTTGACATCATTCCATGCATCACCATCATTTTAGTGCAAATTGATGTGCAACTCCACTTAAATTCAATGGTGGTGACTCCATTTACATTCAATGGTGGTGAATCCATCATTTTAGTGCAAATTCAATGGTGGTGACTCCATTTACATTCAATGGTGGTGAATCCACTTACTTAGTGCAAATTGGTTATTCAATGGTGGTGACTCCACTTAGGTTGCCATGGTTGGTCATTCAATGGATGGGTAGCTCCTAATTTCCTATAAATAGAGAGCTAAAGGAGGAGAGCAAGATAGAGAGCTAGGGGAGAGAGCTAAGGGAGGAGAGCAAGATAGAGAGCTAGGGGAGAGAGCTAAGGGAAGAGAGCAAAATAAGAGAGCTAGGGGGGAAGAAAAAGAAAAAGAGAGAAAGAAAAGGGGAGAAACTTCTTGCTATCAAGTTCATCAATCATCAAGCTTTCCTGTTATTTTTTTTGCTACAACAATCTTCTCCAATGCGAGCCTCTACAATCAAGGACTTCAAATTGCAGGATTTTCAAGACCCTAATCTGTCCGAGATTAGCAGACTGCTTTAAACTTTGAATTTTGCTCTGAAATTTTGATATAGTGTTTATTGAGGTGTTGTGACATTGTATATAAAATTTCGTTGCATTTCGACCTCATTTGATAGGTGAAATCAGAGTTGAAAAATATGTGCGCAGTGTGTGGTTTGAAAATCTGTTTTGTGCAAATCTTGATTCTTTGATATGTTGTCATTTCAATTAAGGAAATCATAAGTTGATTTCATTTATCTGGATTATGGACCATATTTGATTTCATTTATGAATTTGCCATAAGTTGGCAATAATGGATTAAATTGGCAAATGACATTTTTTCCAAATAATCATTTACATCATAAGTTGGTATTTAAAATTAAACCTACCAAAAGTTGGTAGGGCATTTTATCATTTACATCATAAGTTGGTGTTCAAAATTAAACCTACCAAAAGTTGGTAGGGCATTTTATCATTTACATCATAAGTTGGTGTTCAAAATTAAACCTACCAAAAGTTGGTAGGGCATTTTATCATTTACATCATAAGTTGGTATTCAAAATTAAACCTACCAAAAGTTGGTAGGGTATTTTATCATTAACACCATAAGTTGGTGTTTAAAACTAAATCTATCAAAAGTTGGTAGTGTGTCTCCAAATAAAAACTATCATAAGTTTTTAGTAAAATTACAATTTTTTTTAATGCTATCATAAGTTGATAGTATTCTTACAAATCTTTTCCCAAAACTATCATAAGTTGATAGTGTTATTTCAAACCTATTTCCAAATAAAAACTATCATAAGTTGATAGTAATATTCCAAGCTTTTTTCAAACACTATCATAAGTTGATAAGTGTTATTTCAAACCCTTTTTCCAAAGCTATCATGAGTTGATAGTATTTTTCATACCAACCTTTTTCTCAAAATAATTATATCTTGCAAAGAGCAAGTTTCCATAAGATAGCCATTAGATTAATCCGGGTAACCGTTTTCAAACGGGAGTTGTGGGGTGCCTAACACCTTCCCCACACTCAATCGATCCCCGTACCCTTTTCTCTGGTTCGCAGGTTTTTACGGTGTCCAATTGCACCTTAAATCAATTGGTGGCGACTCTAAACATTTTTCATCCTTTCAAAGGTCGGACTGCGTCGTGACCCCGGTTGCGACAACTGGCGACTCTGCTGGGGACACCAGGTTTTTAAACCTAAGAGGGTCAAGCCCATATGATTAAACTGATTGGCTACGGTTACTTCTTTTTGTATGATTAATTGTTTGTTTCCTTTATATGGCAGATATGTTGATTTATTTTGTTGTGGTAAAGTATTTGTCATCTCATACATTTACACTCACTGTAGCCTACCAGCTGGGCTCTACCTTTAGTATTAGAGAGGGTTGACCACTATTCTCGTGAGATTCCGTCTCCGCATGGGTAGTGGAAGATATCCTCACCGGATCGACTTCCCTTAAAAGTTAAGGGAGGAGCTTTTGTCCCAATAGTTGGGATTTTAAAAGCAACATGATCTGGGGCCTCGCGGAATAGTTAGATAAACTTACCCAAGCACTTTATAAAACCCTAGATCCATGTCCGAAACCTCCAGAAATTTAGGTTACCCCATATAATGGCATTTTTATTTTTGTGTGATTTATTCATTTACCGTTGACGTTTTGTTTTACACATTTTTAATTGTAATTTCCATTACTGGTTTCTTCTCTCATGCATTCACGTAGGTATAGTCATTGCATTTTGTCAAACTAAATAAGTTCATAGTCATGCATGAAAAAAAAAAAAAAAAAAAAAGAGAAGAAAAAACACCAATTCACTCATGTCTTTGCCATCCTTATAGTACAATATTACAGTTGTGAATTGCTAAAACAATGAAAATGAACAACAAAAAAAAATACTGGGGCAGTTTTGAGAAAGTTGACTCTTAATTTTCTTGTTGATCGAGTTGGAATGGATCATTTTATATCTGATTATGAGGAGGTTCATGTTTTGGCTATCGATGACAACCTTGTTGATAGAATGGTCATTGAAAGGTTGCTCAAGATTACTTCCTGTAAAGTGATGGCGGTGGATAGTGGAATAAGAGTACTTCAGTTTCTGGGATTAGACGAGGAGAATAATTGTTCTGTTGGGTTTGATAGTTTGAAGGTGGATCTGATTATCACCAACTACTGTATACGAGTTGCTGAAGAAAATCAAGGGATCGTCTGCCTTGAGAGAGATTCCAGTGGTAATCATGTCATCTGAGAACGTAGTGACTCGATCAACAGATGCTTGAGAGAAGGAGCAAAGGATTTTATTGTAAAGCCAGTGAAGTTGTCAGATGTGAAGCGCTTGAAAGGTTACATGACCAGAGATGGAAACCAAGAGAGATGCATCAACAAATAAAAGAAAGCTTCCGGGGACTTGTGATCTATGTTCATCATCATCATCACCGTCACCGTCATCCTCCACTCTTAGCTCTCCGCCCCCATCGCTGTCAGTTTCTCCTTCATTACCACCATCACCATTAGAGTCATGTTCTCCACCTCCGTTGGAATCTCTTATTAGACAGCTTAGAAGGTCCTGCTGGGATTAAATCCTGATCGTCTGTTATGTACCCTGCCTCACTGTGCAAATATTCGTAATTTCTTGGAGAGTGTGAAAGTTTTTTTTTATTATTATTATTCTGTTTTATTTTTATTTAAGTTGAAAAAAAAGAGAAAAGAAAAAAGAGAAAGAAAAAAGTTTGTCCTCAAACGGGAAATGAACAGTTGAGTGTGACAGTTTTGTTTTTTATTATTATCTAGTTGAAAAAAAGAAGGAAGAAAAGAGTTGTCCTCAAGCGGGAAAATAACAGTGGAAGGTGACAGTCAAGTAAGTACTGATGTGACAGGCACCGCAAATGTCTTCGTATATGTAGAGCCATTTCCGTCTTCATCTCCATCTCAATTGCAAAAGTGTGTTTTCTCTCTGAGCTATCTCCATCTCCATCTCCATCTTCATCTCAATCATTCCTGACAAAAGTGTGTTCTCTCACAAAGATCAAGAGCTATGCCGAGACGCTCGCGCACCATCGCCTCAAGATTACAGTCCAGGCTTGCGTTGTTCAACAAAGCTGAAATTATTCCTGAATGTAGAATCGACGAAACGGTACAGCGAGAAGCACTCAACAAATGGGCGATGCGCTACTTGAGGGAGCATTCCTTGCTGTTTCTAGTAGACCCAGATCCAGAAAATGACTTACTGGTGTATCCTCAGATCGTTCGCTCCTTCTATCACACTCTCATCGAGCTACCACGAAGTGAGCAGACTAGGAATCAACTGGTTTATCAGGTCATTCTAGATGGTATAAAAGTTCAATTCACGACAGCAGATCTGTGTTGCTGCTTGGGATATCCACCAGTAGATGATAAGCCCACTGGATCTCGACAACCGATCTGTGCGTCAAAGCAGAAAATTGTTGATGATATGTGTGGAGGAAAAAAGAATAGGCACAGCAACGCTACACGCCGTGCTTACTTGCCTTCAAAGATGTGGTTGCTGGATGATGCTGTCAGGAAAAATCTGTGCCCTATTAGCCATGAGCAAGAACGACGAGGAAAATTCTTGTCAGTCTTATACTCTATGTATAAAGGGCAGTGGTTTGATATTGGGAAGATCTATCTGGCCATTATCTTCAAAGCCAAGGATTTTGTCGAGACGAAGCCAACAAAGGCGGGGAAGTTATTTTTCCCACGGCTTATCACAAGGTTGCTTTTGTTCAAAAGCATTCGACCTCCTCGGCCTCAAGCATCTTTGGGATATCAGGTCACCATGCTAGAAAGAAGGACATGGCGTCAGAGCATCAACCATTTGAAAACAACTTCTGCTGGAAAGAAGCAGACCCAAGAAGGTCCCTCAGCATCACCACCTGGTGATTCCTCATCAGTAATTGCAGCATCTCCACAATCAGATCGCATGCATGCAGCGATAGCCCGACTAGAGATGGGGCTACAAACACTAGAAGATGGACAACACAGGCTGGAGCACATGTTGGTAGCAGTCATGGATATGATACGGAAGTGAAAACATAGCAATCCAACAGTCAGAAATTTTGGGGAGTTATGTGAGCAGTTTGAGGAATTCCATGTTGCTATTATGGGGAATGATCAAAACTTTGCTGTTAAGCCTTGCCATGTCCTTCAGGTTTTAAGCTCAACAACTGGACCAGTTTTGAATTGCCAGTCTCTATCAACAGCCTTCAAGAGTAATATCCATGTGCACTATGATATGTGACCCAGCTCATGGCCACTGATTGGGTTTTTGTAATGAGCATGTCTTTACTTTATCTTTTGATGAATTCGCATAGTAAGGCCTTTGCATGTTCTCATGTTTCTGATGATTCTGATATGCTTATCATACACAAAAATCGTTGCTCATAATTCTCACATCTATTCATTTCATTTCATCCATCACCTCCAAAATTCCAAATCTCACATATTCCATTTTAACAGGATTGAAATTGAGGATAATGAAAAAGATGAATCGACTGAACCAGATTTTGGGGCACCCATTAACAATGTTGAATCTGACCCTGACATTAAGGACGAATTTGAGACATCGCCAGAAATGTTGAGACAAGTTAACCAAGAAGAGAGGATAATTCAGCCACACAAAGAAATAATTGAGGTTGTTAACTTGGAACTGAAGATCAGAAAAAGGAGGTTAGGATTGGTGCAGCTTTTGAAGGAGAAGATAGAAAAAATTGATAGGTCTCCTACATGAATACCAAGACTTCCTTTGCTCTATATGGATATCGGACTTCTGTGCTTACATTCACTAGTGAATGAGTGGGTTCGAACTCGTTATGAACATCTAAATTTTATTGAGGAGAGAAGATTAGGGGCACTTTGTAGAGGACAACTGTATCAAAGACGAATGATAAGAGCACATCACAAGAGGGTGCGACCTCGTTGTTTCAGAGAAGGGGATTTAGTACTAAAGATGATTCACCCACCTCAAAAAGATCATCGTGGAAAATGGACTCTTACCTACGAGGGACCATATGTGGAGAAGAAAGCATTCTCTGGTGGAGCAGTAATTTTGACAAGGATGGATGGAGATGATTTGCCTCACCCAGTAAATATCGATGTTCTTAGGCAGTATTATGCTTAAAAAAAAAAAAAAAAAAATCCGCTAGAGTGAAAACCCGCAAGGGCGCTCTAGGCAAAAATTAGGGACAAAATAAGAAAAATCTCGCTAGAGTGAAAACCTGAAAGGGCGCTCTAGGCAAAAATAGGAAAAAAAAAAAAAAAAGAAGAATTCTGCTAAAGTGAAAAAAAACCCTTATGGGCATTTTAGTTTAGGCTGCAAGATGGTTGGATCACGAATCTGTTGAATTGATGAGTATTGCCTGAGTTGGCTGTTAACTTGTCTCACATTGACATAGGTGGGAGTGCAAAATTAATTTCGTAACTGAAGGGTTGGAGATCAGTTAATTGGACATGCACCCAAAACTGTGGTAGATTTTGGGGTGCTCTTGATACCATCAGATATTTTACCTTGCTAAGGTGTTAGTCTGTTACATAGAAGAAGAAGTTTGTTGGCAGAAATGGAAGGTTCAGAGATAGCCTCATACAAGTCAGTTTTGATTATTGTTAATTGGGTGCACACCAAAATTGGGGCAATTTTGGTACAATCTTTGAATTATCACATATTTCATCTTGAATAAATTCGGTTTGTCCTTCTTGCCTTTGACCTCCCTAATTTCTTGTACATATTTCATTCTAAAATATTTTATTACCACCCATCCTTTTCAATAAAAATTGTGAGGAAATTCATTTCTTCAATTTTGTGGTTTGTAGTCTCCTTTTACATATCTCAATTCAATTCTCATTTGATACTCCAAGAAACAAATTGTGAGGAAATTCATTTCTTCAATTTTGTTGCTTGTTGTCTCCTTTTCCACATCCCAATTCAATTCTCATTTCATACTCCAAAAATTTATCATTTGCTTTCAATAATTGACAAGCATGGCTGTACTTTTGAATTTATCACTGACAAAGTTTTGACAGGAAATATAATGAGTGCATCAGGACAATACTTTTGATAGGAAGTTGATGGATTTTGGCATCCTAAGCTGGAAAGGATCTGAGCGAAAAGCCTGAAGCTGAAGCAGGTGTTAGCAGGAAAGAGAAGCTCACATTCCTAAGCCGTGCAAAAAAAAAAAATATTAAAATTGAATAAAGAAATTCAGATAAATGGGTAGCTTTGAACTCAGATGCGTACGAACATGTAAATTTCAGGGAAAATCAATTGATTATGGGAATGCACATTGGAGAAGGAAAAGAGATAGCCCAAGAGCTAGAATCCAGAATGGAAAAAGGCCTTCACTAATCAGATTAGAGAAGATACATTGAAAGCTCAGTGAGTCAGAAGGTCAACCCTAACAGAGAAACAAATTTGGTTTAGCAATTCGTAATTGTGCGCTTGTTGGAGGATGGCAAAGCCTTGAGAAAACATGCATTCATTCATTCATGAGACATTCATAATTGAGCAAAATAGGTCAGTGCATGCATCATCGCTGCATAAATAAAAATTTTCCAGGCAAGCCGGGAATGACTATAATGATCCCAAGCATCTTTTTCTCAAAAAAAAAAAAAATCAAAAAATCTTTTCCAGCCAATTCGGGAATGGCTACAATGATCCCGAGCACCTTTTTCTCAAAAAATCAAAAAAATCTTTTCCAGCCAAGTCGGGAATGGCTACAATGATCCCGAGCACCTTTTTCACAATAAAAAAAAATCAAAAATAAAAAATTTTCAGCCAAGCCGGGAATGGCTACAGTGATCCCGAGCACCTTTTCACCAAAAAAAAAAAGTCAAAGATTAAAAAAAAAACATTGGCCAAGCCGGGAATGGCCTTGTGATCCCGTGCCCCTTTATTCTCTTGCACAAATATTTGGCCAAGCCGGGAATGGCCTTGTGATCCCGTGCCCCTTTATTTTCCTGCACCAATATTTGGCCAAGCCGGGAATGGCCTTGTGATCCCGTGCCCCTTTATTTTCCTGCACAAATATTTGGCCAAGCCGGGAATGGCCTTGTGATCCCGTGCCCTTTTATTTTCTTGCACAAATATTTGGCCAAGCCGGGAATGGCCTTGTGATCCCGTGCCCCTTTATTTTCCTGCACCAATATTTGGCCAAGCCGGGAATGGCCTTGTGATCCCGTGCCCCTTTATTTTCTTGCACAAATATTTGGCCAAGCCGGGAATGGCCATAGTGATCCCATGCATTTCAATTCTCGTACGAAACTCGGTTGACTATACCTTTGTATGTCTTTTATTTCATAAAAGACATACAAAGGGGGGCAGCTGTAGTACCCGATTTTCGTCCGGCTAAAATACAAAAAAATACAAAAATGAGAAAAAACACAAAAATGCAAAAAAACACATTTGTTGTACCTATAAGCCCATAAATATTCTCTTTCTTGGATTCTTAAGCCCACAAATACTCATATCTTAGCCCAATTCATACCAACCTATGTTCAACATTTGTTGGCCCATTTCATGAAGAGCTAATTTGCTTGTGTCCACTACCATCTTGACCAATGTCTTGATTATCATTTGAAAGCCCACCACATGATTTGTCAAACCCATTACTATTTCCACCTATACATATATACACATATATGTATATCTCTCTTGACATCATTCCATGCATCACCATCATTTTAGTGCAAATTGATGTGCAACTCCACTTAAATTCAATGGTGGTGACTCCATTTACATTCAATGGTGGTGAATCCATCATTTTAGTGCAAATTCAATGGTGGTGACTCCATTTACATTCAATGGTGGTGAATCCACTTACTTAGTGCAAATTGGTTATTCAATGGTGGTGACTCCACTTAGGTTGCCATGGTTGGTCATTCAATGGATGGGTAGCTCCTAATTTCCTATAAATAGAGAGCTAAAGGAGGAGAGCAAGATAGAGAGCTAGGGGAGAGAGCTAAGGGAGGAGAGCAAGATAGAGAGCTAGGGGAGAGAGCTAAGGGAAGAGAGCAAAATAAGAGAGCTAGGGGGGAAGAAAAAGAAAAAGAGAGAAAGAAAAGGGGAGAAACTTCTTGCTATCAAGTTCATCAATCATCAAGCTTTCCTGTTATTTTTTTTGCTACAACAATCTTCTCCAATGCGAGCCTCTACAATCAAGGACTTCAAATTGCAGGATTTTCAAGACCCTAATCTGTCCGAGATTAGCAGACTGCTTTAAACTTTGAATTTTGCTCTGAAATTTTGATATAGTGTTTATTGAGGTGTTGTGACATTGTATATAAAATTTCGTTGCATTTCGACCTCATTTGATAGGTGAAATCAGAGTTGAAAAATATGTGCGCAGTGTGTGGTTTGAAAATCTGTTTTGTGCAAATCTTGATTCTTTGATATGTTGTCATTTCAATTAAGGAAATCATAAGTTGATTTCATTTATCTGGATTATGGACCATATTTGATTTCATTTATGAATTTGCCATAAGTTGGCAATAATGGATTAAATTGGCAAATGACATTTTTTCCAAATAATCATTTACATCATAAGTTGGTATTTAAAATTAAACCTACCAAAAGTTGGTAGGGCATTTTATCATTTACATCATAAGTTGGTGTTCAAAATTAAACCTACCAAAAGTTGGTAGGGCATTTTATCATTTACATCATAAGTTGGTATTCAAAATTAAACCTACCAAAAGTTGGTAGGGTATTTTATCATTAACACCATAAGTTGGTGTTTAAAACTAAATCTATCAAAAGTTGGTAGTGTGTCTCCAAATAAAAACTATCATAAGTTTTTAGTAAAATTACAATTTTTTTTAATGCTATCATAAGTTGATAGTATTCTTACAAATCTTTTCCCAAAACTATCATAAGTTGATAGTGTTATTTCAAACCTATTTCCAAATAAAAACTATCATAAGTTGATAGTAATATTCCAAGCTTTTTTCAAACACTATCATAAGTTGATAAGTGTTATTTCAAACCCTTTTTCCAAAGCTATCATGAGTTGATAGTATTTTTCATACCAACCTTTTTCTCAAAATAATTATATCTTGCAAAGAGCAAGTTTCCATAAGATAGCCATTAGATTAATCCGGGTAACCGTTTTCAAACGGGAGTTGTGGGGTGCCTAACACCTTCCCCACACTCAATCGATCCCCGTACCCTTTTCTCTGGTTCGCAGGTTTTTACGGTGTCCAATTGCACCTTAAATCAATTGGTGGCGACTCTAAACATTTTTCATCCTTTCAAAGGTCGGACTGCGTCGTGACCCCGGTTGCGACACATATATATATATATATATATATATATATATATATATATATAAAGAGAAAGTGGGAATCCGACATGATATCTAATCCAACTCCATATCCATCCCAACCATTTTAAAGTTGCTCTTGTTCTCTTGTCAGGGCCAAGCCTAATCATTTTAGTGCTCAAAGCGACGCGGGAGTGGTGCCCTATTGGAAAAAAATAAAACATTCGTAAGTAAGACCATACTCACACAATTTTTATATCAAAAGTGACTAATAAGTTTATGTTGATGTTCTTGGTATATTTAAAAGAAATTTTATGTGTTATATGTATAGGGTTTGAAGGGTAGAAAAATGGTAAAGGTTTTGGACTACCTTAGCAACCCAAGTTCAAGTCCCACTACTAATATATATAATATATAAGCCAAAGATGGGTCTTGGGTTTTGGGGCTCTTGGGGTCTTTGATATGATCTCCTAACTTGTGTTTCTTTTTACAATAATTATTTTTTTTTCTTTAGTTTGATTTTGTCAATAACTGAAACACGTTGTTTTCCTTGATTCTCTCATTTATGGTGAACGTTTCCCTGATTTACTGGTTCCAACGTTATTATTTTTTTTTATAAATATCAAATTGAAAGCTCTGGTTTGATATATCGTTGAGAAAGAAAGACAGAAAAAAAACACAACAAAATTTGAACAGTGTTCTGAGTGTGCAAAGATCACTGATATAGAGAGAATTCTGAGCTTGTTTTATCCTGGGGATGACGTAACCGATTTACTGCTTGCACACAAGAGGCAGAGCCGCGAATCGTTTTAAAGAGAGCGACCTAGTTCTTGACTCAAGCCACCGGCTTCAATTCTTGTTCAATCTCTTTATTTTGCAAACTTTGAGGTAATATCTTTAACAGTTTATAGCAAAATCTAAATACAAAACATTAATAGAAAATTTGGTCTTGGCAATTTATAGGTAACAAAATATTTTTTTTGCTCTTTTAGCATGTCCAAAATCTTGTTTACGCATCTTCAAATTCAAATATCTAGAAAAAATTGAAAATAAAAAAGAAATTTTAATTAATCAATCAATGAGCAAACATCACATTGAGTGTTGTTAAGATTTTTTTGGGGTTTATTTTCACGTTATGATGATTTTGGATTCCTGAACTAATATAGGGTGTACAAATTATTTTAGAAAAAATGGTGTTCTTATGGCCCTGGGGCCCCATGCGGCAGCTTTGATTGCTTTGCCCTAAGGCCGCCACTGTCTCTTGTAAATCAATTTTGATAATGAAAGCAAAGAAGATCTTTCTTCTCTGTGTTCTCTTTTTTCCTTCTCTGTAAATCTTCTTCGCATCATTGTTAGGGTTAGATTTGAAACCAACTTATAAAAAAAAAATTTATTTGTTTCCTGGTATAGTGATTTGTATGTTGTTGGGCTGGCCAATAAATTTACCCAAAAAAAGACAACGAATTAAAGTTTTTGTTTCCACACAAAAATTGACAATAGAGTTGAGTTTTTAATTTGTAAAGTACAATAATTAAGTGATAGCACGGCAAGAGCTTCTAATTTTCCTTGAGTACATTGTTTGATATTTTTAGTTTGTTAATTGTTATTATTTTTTATCAAAAAGCTATTATTTTTATGGTTAATTAGCGATAGCTCACTCGAAACAAAATTTTATTCCAATAAGTCCACTCTAATTTTTTTCAACCTATAAAGTCATAATATTTATTTCATTAAGGAAAATTTATTTAAAATATCTTTTTTTATCAAAGCACTATCAATCCTTATTTTACTTCTAAATTTCAACAATCAAATAATTTTTCTGACGTCAATGTAATCGGACAGTCATAACTCACTTGTTTGAACTCCGATTGAGACGATTTTTATGGCGTTTGAAAAAAGACTTGAAGACCCAAGTAATTATTTCTAATAATTGTTTGAAGATTCAAACATTTTAAAGATTAATTTGAGGCTCAAAGTTTACGTATCTGAGCTGTGTTTCAGACAGGGGCGGAACCAGGAATTGATCATGGGATGGGCTGACGCATTTTGGTTTGTTCAGAAAATTTCTGCTGGGGTTCGGGGGGAGCGCCCCCGAAAATTTTTTTAGGGTATTTTATAACAATACAACTTATTAAAATGATATTATGGATAAAAATTCATCTCAATATTTGGTACCATAAAGTAACCCAATAGTTTAACATAAATACATATTGAAATTGATGAAAATTAATTAAAGACCATGTAAGATACAACTAGAACACGTAAGTATTGTTATGTATTATTGTTTAATATAAATAATAATAGAATGAAAGTTACTATTGTTATGTATCATTCATTACTATTAGGTAATAAAACATCATATTCTAAAGATACAAACATATATATATATATATATATATATAGTATTGGGGTGTGGGGGTTGGGGGGGACTACAGCCTAGTGTAGTCCCCCCCTCCCACCGCCCCTGGTTTCAGACAATTCTGTGTTCGATGTTAGTGTGTTTGAACAATCATAATTCACTCGTTTGACCTTTGATTGAGATGATATTTATAGCTTTCAAAAGATGACTCTAAGAGCAACATATTTGTATGTAATACAGATTTAGAGATTCGAACATTTTAAAGGCCAAATCGAGCCTCAAAGTTTGCGCATAAGAAATATGTTTTTGACATTAGTTTGTTAGGACAATCATAACTCACTCGTGTGAGCTCCGATTGAAATAACTTTTAAGGCGTTTGAAAGAAGATTCTAAGACCCACATAACTGTGTATAATATATTTTTGGAGATTTGAATGTTTTAGATTGCAAATCAAGGCTCAAAGTTCACACATCGGAGTTGTAAATCATGTAGACAAAATTCTACGCTTAATTTATCTACATTAATTTATCTGTTGTGATTTTGTTATGGTTATTATATATTAAAATTTATCTACACTATATTTATCTGCATTATATGTTGTGATTTTGTTATGGTTAGTATATACTGAAATTTAACCTACTAAATTTATATGTATTAGTTTATCTGCATTATCTATTGTGGTTTTATTATGATTATTATATATTGAAATTTATCTGCACTGAAGATAAATTTATTTGCATTGCATAAAAATTATATGCACTGTAGATAAATTATATGCACTACATATAAATTTATCTACATTAAATATATATGCGAGATTTTTTTCATCTCAAAATATATTTACAATGGATCTTGTTTCAAAGAGTTTTTCATACTGATTTAGAATGCATAATTTTTTTCAAATTCCATTGTGTATTTTGAAAGATATCACATAAATTACACCTTGGATCTACGTCAAGGATCTTGGCTTCTCCTTCAGCAAGAGAGGCCAATCTCCATCAGATATGAGAATCTCATCACTAGAACCAAGTATATGTCGCTGGAGCGCACCAGAAATGTCAATGATCGAAGATCCGTGACAAATGGATGAGATCTAGAGTCTAAGAAGACAAACCCTACAAAATCCTTATTCAATACGCAAACATAAAAGAAAAACATATCTAGGTAAAGAATGGGCAGATCTATACCATGGGAGGAGGAGTAGGATTTACCATCGATCTAGACTAAAATACAAAACCATTATCGGTCCGACTTTATGGGTCGGGTAATGGTTGTCAATCGACATTGTCGATTGGTTGAAGGGTCAAGTGATGGTTATACCCGACTTTTTTTTAATACATTACACTGTAAGCAATATCGATATTGATACGCTTGTTGCTGTAACTCAATAATGTAAGACAAATACTTGACTCAACAAAGAAAAAAAAACTCAAAAAGAAATTTTTTTTTAGAAAGAACATAGTGATTTGATTTCAATCTAGGACACATGCTGTACAGAGAGTGAGAGGTGTTTCGTGTTCGAGCTTGGGATTGAGTGTTGGCTTGAATCTTGCTTGAGCCTTGATTTCATGATTTTGGATTGGGCTAGTTTGGGTCCTTTGAGTTGGGTATGTTTCATATCATTGGACGTAGCCTAATTTGGGACTATATTTGTTAAGAAATTCTTTAATATTTAAGTTTGGCCCATAACCATATTATGAAAGTCGATTAGCCGATAATTATCTGTCAATCAATTTTTGAGTATTTTGAAAACCATCAACCGACCCATCTCTACATGGGTCGGATAAAATTATCGGCCCGATTGTATAGGTCTGTTGATTATCGATTGGCCGATAATGTGTTGGTTGCCCAATAATGATCGATAAAATCGACCCATGATAAACCCTAAGGAGGAGGAAGAGGTGGGGAGGAGGAGAGTCAGATCTCTCCTCCTCCATGACTCTCCTCCTCCCCTATTATTGTTGAAGATGAGAGGTGAGAGGTTTTGGTTTTTAGAGAGAGATTTTTTTAGAGAGGATATACCATATTGTAAGAAAAAACAGGTTTTGGTATGCCATAATGGGTGAAGACAACTCTTAAGAGAGAAGCAAAGAAAGCAAAGCAACATGGAGGGAAAGAAAATAAAACACTTACTTACTGACTTGTTGGAGAAAAAATTGAAAGGCAATGATTGCTATGTAATTTAATTAAATGGAAAAGGACATATAGATAATTTAATGAGATGTGTCCATATTAATAAATTTTTTTGTTATCTTTATTGGAACATGTCTTTTTATTTGTGTCCTCATTGGTAATTGCCCCTTATTTATAGGTTATTATGGGGCATTTGGTCCATTGAATGAGTGTTAGATGAGTGTGAAAATATGAAATAAAGAGCATGTATGAATAGGGATTGTAATTTGTCCCCGCCCAGATCCGACCTGCCCCGTCCCACCTGAGGTTTGTGTGAGGCGGGGCAAAAAATCTCAACCCGCTGCGGGGCGGGGCAAGTATGCCTCCCAACCCAACCCGCGCCGCTATAGATGTTCATATATATATAACATAATATAGAAAAATATTTATTTGTTTAAACATATTTTAATTTGATATTATAATTAAAATCAAAGTAACACCTAAACTCTATGTCCCTAAACATAATATTATCATACTCTTAATTAGATTGAATAAATATTGATAAAAACTTACCATAAACCCTAAGTTAAATATGACTCTTTAATCTCTATTCCTAAGTCAATTGAATTGATCTTGATAAAAACATAGGACCCTAAACCTTAAGTTAAATATGACCCTATACTCCTAAATCTTAATCTCCAAAACCCTAAAGGCTCTAAACCCTAAAGGCCTTAAACCCTAAACCCTAAACCTAAGCACTAAACCCTAAAGCCATAATATGACCCTATGCTCATAAATATTGATAAAATCTTAAGACCCTAGGATTTTATAAAATAAAGTATAAAATTAAACAATTTAAAACTATCGAAGTGTGTAATATAAAATTTAAAATCAATACCCATTAAGTAAAATTAAAATTATGTAATTGTGTTAAACATACAATAGGTTGGCAAGTGTAACATAAAAGTAGTTTTGGTCTGTTGGTTAGTCCAAATAAAGTATAAAATTAAACAATTTAAAACTATAGAAGTGTATAATATAAAATTTAAAATCAATACCCATTAAGTAAAGCTAAAATTATTTAGTTGTGTTAAAAATATAATAGGTGGTATGTAAAGATAATAATTTAATTAGTTGGCAAGTGTAACAAAAAAGTATTTGATTTGTTGGTTAGTCAATTACTCTACCACCTAGAAGTCTTAAGTTTTGTAATTTTCAAAGATGTTGAATAGGGGCAGGGTGGGGCAGGAACGGGGCTTAAAAGTCGTCCCGATAGGCGGGGCATCACCTGGAGGTGTGGGGTGGGGGCAGGGCGACCATGATCATCTTTTTAATATTACAATTTTCATATAATCTTTTTTTCTTTTTAAAAAATAAATTTGAGAATTTGAAAAAAATGATAAAAGTCTTCTTTGTTGGATCAAGACTAGTGTCTAGGTCAGTATTGTGTTTTTGATAATTGTGTATGATTATATGCAAATGTGTGTTATTATTGTTGACTTGAACATATTAGGAAACATGTTTTAATGGTTGTTTGCCAAACTTACATGTTGATTGTTTAATCTTAATTATGCATACATGCTTTGATTCATGATCATATATCATGTGTTAAATTCTTGTGCTTAAATGTTTTACATGTGCCAAGTTATTGACCTTATTGCTTAGAATTGCACTATTAGGGTTTGTGACTTTAGATGACCATATCTTAACCGACTCAAGTCCAAATGACTTGAAACTTGAACCATACACTCATATATGTCTAATGTTGAACCAAAATAATAATTGAATGAAATTAAGTGTATTAGAATCAGATTTATTCATGTGTTTGAAATCTGTCCAGAAATCAGTTTGCGCACACCTTATTTCAAATGACATATCTTACTCATATGAGTGACCATATGTGTGAATCTTGATCAAAAAATTTACATGGATATTATAAATGACTTAACTTTATTTATCATGTATAAATTAGAATTTTCTGGCTGGTATTGATTATGACTAACCTAAGTGTATATAATTAAGCTATTTTGAGCTTAGATGCAATTTGGGGAGTTCCATCACTTATTTCTTTGTAGGTTAAACCATTATGGCTAGGGTGTGCAAGAGTTCACAAAATTATCCACTAAGGGAGATTAACTTGTGTTGCTTGGAACCAGCTTTAGGGCTACTATTTATGACATGTTGAAGCTACATTTTTTCTGTGACATTGCATGGTTTTATTTGTGGTAGAGAGAAGGATTCAGCTGTGCCAACAATGGTTCACTTTGGACCATCCGAGTGTGACATTGTGCAATAGTGTGGGCTGCTTGAATGGGAGCTGAGTTGGCAGAATATGTGCAATTGTTTGAGCTCTAAAATGTCTTGAAGACACTCTAGAAGATGTCTCAAATATTGGAGAAAGTCTCAAAGGTGTTTTGAATTCAAGAGAAAAAGTTGAAGCCTAAAATACTTGGAGCAATGTTTGCTCCTTTTTATCAGAATTGGCATAAGGAATGTTTGGCATCTAGAGAGCAATGTCATGAGTTGGTTGTGAAGAATCTCTTGTGGAGACCAAACAAGACATACAACTATCAACATTTGGAGAAACCATACTGTATGGTCCTCATCTAAACGGCTAGCAAATCAATGGTCTTATTTTTATTGAGCTTGTGGATCTGATGGTTGAAGTTTGCTTTTTGATTTACAATGCAACGACATTTTGTTGAGATTCAAGGTCCAAACGGCTAAATTTTCTAAGGGTCTTGATTTGTTTGTAGTTTGATCTAATGTCTCAATTAGGAGATGCAATGAGCAATCAAGATCAGATTTTAGAAGCCATCCAATGGTGGAGATTAGAAGAGCATTGTGAATCAAAAGAGGGGTTCTCCCTCATTCAACATTTAAAGAAGCCATTGGCAACATTGAAAGATCCTTTGCTCTCAAGAATCCAAACCACATCAAGCTATTATTTTTTACGTTGTTTCTATCCGAAATCTCTACTAGGTTGCACCACCAATTTGCTTTTTCAAAGGGTGGAGTGCTACTTCAAAGACTTCACCCCTTGCTCTAAACTTTCTATTCCCCTTGTTCTAAACTTTCTATTGTAACCGTGAGGCATTTGTGTGATTTGAGTGTTCCTCACTCCCTTAAATTAGTAACTTACTGCTAACATTGAGTGAACCTTTCATATATATTGTGTTTATCACATTAGATTGTTTGGTGGTTAAACTTTTCATACAAGTCATTGGAAATGTTGCATTTTGTTAAGTGGCAAATTGTACGAACTAGCATTACACTACTTTAGTATCACATTTTTTCATTGCTTAAATTTGACTAGGTAACCACTTAGAGACCAAGTCTTATTACTTGTATTTTGGTATTTGGTGCATTAATTGAAAAGGGGTTCTTATTTGAAATTTGGAGACATAATTCACCCCTCTCGTGTGAACCTAGATCTCTCATTTTGTACATTAAAACTAATTCGTCATTGTAGAGAAGCAATTCTCAATATTTTGGTGGGGTTGATTTTTCTCCACAGGGGAGATGAGAATATAGAGTGAAATGAATTTGAGATTCTACCCTATCAAAATCAACCAAACATGGTAATTCTCACCCTCATCCCACCATCATTCCACCCTCTAAATACCAATTGTAACCAAATGTCATGTACTTCTTTATCAATATAACCGTGTGTGTTTATAATATCCCATACTCTACAGAGAATTTGTATTGTCCAACTTTACCATATAAATTGAGAAACTGCTTCTCAACTTTACCAGCCTATCTTAATCTCACCTGACATAATAAATTAAGAGAGAAAGAACCATTGCTCATCTACCTAAACAAACTTTTCACACTCCAAGATCCCATAGTTGTTCTCAATTTATATCCATATAATATTTGAACCTGTTACCTCTAGATTGCACCACTGCAATTCTAGCACAGGATCAAACGTTCTCTCGTGAATAATTAATCATATAAGATACTTTTTCTGAATTTTTTTTTCCAAATGCCAACTTAAAAAGTTAAAAGGATTTTTTTTTTTCTTTTGGTTTAAGGTTAAATAAATATACATATGGAAGATATAATATACAGTATCCAGAGACTGATACATAATATAATTCCGTTCAGCTGTTGTTTTGCTTTTACCTCAATAACTGCACCAAATATTGGTCGAAGGTTTGAGCAGAAATCAACTGAGCATCTGGTGCGTGTTGCAATCTGTTAAGATGTTAACATAAATTAACACTAATATAGAAATTATCATAGAGTTTCAGCATACACGAGTACCAAGTAAAGTGAAAAATAACTTACGTGTTCTCAAAGTGTCTTATCGTCAGGCAATTGTTCCCGAGATTCCAATGGTAGCAGATACAAGATACGCTTCCTACAGAACAGCACCCAAGAAATTGCGTGAAATGAGCTTTCTCCGAGAAGAAAAGAGTGAGCGAGGGTGACAACAAAAACCCAGGAAACTGTGTCCTTAAACTTTTAACTTCCAATTAACTAGAGTGCGTTAACATGGAAAATGAATTTGATTCATAATACTATAATAATATGAGCACATTCAGTTTATTTAACATTTGCAAGGAGATATCAAATTAACTTGATTCACTTACGACAAAGTATCTGCCGCATAAAATATAGGAAGTCTTCCCAATCTTGCACCTCCCGGTCCCCTTCTCTTAGAAGAAATAAAATTTTCAGCACCTGAGCTAGTTGCAGTCAGAACAAACTGCAAGGCACGTCTGTTACCATCATGAAACGAGTAAATGCAGAAAGATGCACCAAGTTCGGGAATTAGGAGAAATATAAGTAAATTACACATTATAAGTTGCAGTGGGCTGAGGCTCAGGACATACCAGTGGGAAAAGGATACCCATCATCCCAGAACTAACAAGAGGTGAAAAAAATAATGTTGGCATAGCATAGGGGCTCCCTGAAAAAACAATAACGATAAATATTAGTAGGCATTTCGGCAACAAACTTCAAATAAAAACTCAACCCCGAGAATTATGAAATCATTTGAAAGGCCAAGTCTTCACATGTTATTATACCTCTAAACATTGAGATACCAGTGACATCATTTTTCTATGGAATGACTTTTGCAGCAACATAAAAACTCTCTAGAAACAATATTACGCTTCAAATAACTCTATCTAGAGCTCTAGAAGACCATTTGGAAATGCAGCAAGATAATAGGTACTAGAATTGAGCAATGTTTTTTTATTCTAGATATCCTCTCAGGATGGTAGTACGTACTTCATTCTCGAATTATTTCATATTGACTTCAATTGGGGTAACAACAACAGAAGTCTCTTGTATTAAACAGATTAATACCTTTCTACAGCAGGGAGAAGTTTGGAATATTAAAAAGTTACGAGATATGCATAAGCATTTAAATTTTCAGATAATGCAATGATACTAGCTACAATCATTGCTTAGTTTGACAAATCTAATTCGTATATTGCTATCCCATTGCAGAAATTCAACTCAATGTAGCCTACCCATGATTATTCAATGAATTTGGTTTTTTTGTTAATCCGTAATTATTATTCTATGTTAGAGTATGTTAGAGTATCTATTTGTGTGTTTAATGCTTTCAAATACTTAATCAATATTTGAATGATTTGATGTTCTGAACTGAGACCGGAAGGAGATGTTTAGATTTATGCTTCCGACAATAGATGTCATAGGTTGCATGAACCATAAGAATATAGAGGTATGACCTATATGGTTGCTACAGGATTGTCCATAGAACATAATGGAGTTTTGCTAGTTGAGTTCAAATGTTAGTGTTAAATATTGTAAGGGTAATTTAGTCTTTGTCTGGGTATGTGTTGACTTATCAAGGGTTGGTGTAACAGAAGAAAAGTAGATAAGAAAATACGAAAAGCTCTCTCTCTTCTCTGTGTTCATCTTCTTCTCCCTTTTTTATCAATTTCATCCTTTTGATTCATTAAGTTGGTATCGGAGCTGGTTAATTACCCAGCTACCAAGACAGTTTCAGCTTTCTCTACACATCCCTCACTCTAGCTACTGTTTCCTGTACTGGTGACCCATGCGAGACCCCTGAAATTGCCGACGAGTGTTCTGCAACGATGAATGGAGTCTGAAACACGCATGGGTGCACCAAATCTTCGTCTTATCACCTGGCAGATCTCGATTTTTCTTAATCTGGGTTTGCAGATTGTGATGAACTCCAGCTCTTGAACTTTTCTGGGTTTTGCTTGCTGATTGTGATGAACTCCAGCTCTTGAACTCTTCTGGGTTTTTGGCTTGCTGTTTTTTTCCCTTAATCTGGGTTTTGCTTGCTGTTTTGTATCTTTGTAACCTGCGGTTAAAGATTCCTGCAGCATGTCTACTGCCGATTCTGATAGTAAATCTCTGGCGAAGGTGAGTGTCTCCCGGGATGATGATCTTCCTCGTTCTATTACTTCCAAGAAGCTCAATGGGTACAACTATATGTCATGGGCTCATGCTGTCAAGATTCACCTTCGAGGTAAAAAAAAATTGAAGTATATTACTGATGAACCTCCTGAAAAAGGAGATCTTAGTCTTGCTGATTGGGAAAGTGAAGATTCCCTCATTATGGGATGGTTGTGGCATAGTATGGAATCTCATATTATTTCCACTGTGGAATTTGCTAACACTTCAAAACAGATTTGGGATACTCTTGCTAGTGCTCATTCTCAACACTCAAATGTTTCTCGGGTGTATGAATTGTATGAACAAATTTTCTTTACTAAGCAAAATGGTATACCTCTCCCTGAACATTATAGTAAACTAAAGAGCTTGTGGGATCAGCTGTTGCAACATCGTCCTTTTACCCCTGATATTTCTGAACAAAAAGCTACTGGGAGGAATTTATGCTTGCTTCCCTTCTTGCAAGCTTAGATTCTGATTTCAAGGGGTTTAAAGATCAGATTTTGGCTAGTGAGAGTTTACCTACTGCTGCAAATGCATACTCTCGGTTGCTGCGTTCATCTTTGGGGCAAACTTCCTCTACCCAGCCTTCTACCCACTCTACTTCCGATGCTTCAATTTTACTCTCTACTCAAAACACCCGTGGTGGTGCCTTTCGTGGTCGTGGTAATCGTGGTCGTGGTAGTGGTAAAGGTCGCGGGGGTGGTCGTTCTCAGGGCCGTGGTGACAAACAATGTACACATTGTGGAGGGACAAATCACACCGAGCCTTATTGTTGGGTTAAATATGGCAAACCAGATCATGTGAATCATGTAATAGCACCATCTTCCTCTGTTCCTTCACTTGGACCTGATGTGTCTACACCTCAAATGTCCAGCACTCCTGATATTGCTGCTCAACTTGGTCAACTCAGTCAAATTATTCAGACATTGCGTGCTTCCAGCCCAACCACCTCCACTGTCACGCTTGCCAAAACAGGTAACATTGCATGTTCTGTTCAAACCCCATCTTGGATTATTGATTCTGGTGCAAGCACACATATGTCTGGTAATTCCTCACTCTTTACTCACCTAAATTCTATCGATCATCATGTCATTCTGGCGGATGGTTCTTCACGACCTGTTTCTGGTAAAGGAATTCTGAATCCATATTCCTTAGGTTCTCTTCCACATAGTCTTTATCTTAAAAACTTTCCTTTTAATCTTTTGTCAGTTAGTCAATTAACTCGTGCTCTGAATTGCTCCATTAATTTTACTCCAAATTCGTGTCTTTCAGGATCTTCAGAGCAAGAAGACGATTGGTTTGGGGCATGAGCGTGATGGTTTGTACTATTTGAATCCTCCACATTCTACTCCTGCTCATTCCTTTCCAGCATTGGCTGCATCTCTCACTCCTCTCCAGTGGCATTTTCGTTTGGGACATCCATCACTGTCAAAGTTGAAGCTTGTGGTTCCTTCTCTTAGTTCCATTTCAACTCTTGATTGTGAAGCTTGTCAACTAGGAAAACACCATCGTAGTTCATTTCCTAGTCGTAATGCTCCTCGTGAGTCTGAATCTTTTGCTTTAGTTCATACTGATATCTGGGGACCTGCTCGTGTTTCTAGTATTTCTGGTCATTTATATTTTGTGGTTTTTGTTGATGATCATTCTCGTATGACTTGGTTATTTTTAATGAAACATCGATCTGAATTACCATTTGTTCTTTTTCGTTTTTATAATGAAGTGTTTACTCAGTTTGAGAAGCGTATCAAAGTCATTCGTTCTGATAATGCACTTGAGTATATCCAAACTTCTGTCTCTAAATTTTGTATTGACAAAGGTATACTTCATCAAACTACCTGTGCTCACACTTCCCAACAAAATGGGGTTGCCGAACGCAAGCATCGACATTTGTTAGATGTAGCACGTACTATAATGTTTCATATGCATGTTCCAAAACATTTTTGGGGCGATGCGGTTCTCACTGCTTGCTATCTTGTTAATCGTATGCCTGCTGTATTATTAGGGAATAAAACTCCTTTCTCTATTTTATATCCTTCTCGACCTCCTTTTTCTGTCTCACCTCGAGTTTTTGGTTGTGTTGCCTTTGTTCATATTTTAGATGCAGGATTGGACAAATTCTCTCCTCGAGCACGGAAATGTATTTTCCTTGGCTACCCTCGTACTCAAAAGGGATATCGGTGTTATTGTCCTTCCTCTCGTCGTTACTTTGTCTGTGCTGATGTTACATTCTTCGAAACAGTTCCTTTTTATTCTAATGCAGGTTCTACCCTAGTTTTGGATGCCTTACATGCTCCTCCTGAGTCCACTTCTTCTGCCCCTGTTCTTCCTCTCTCGGATGGTCCACTTAGTGAGGGGGAATCTTCTGATTCTCCTTCTCCTCTAAGTGCAGGGGATTCCATATCTGCTTCTTCTCCTTCCAAAGAATCTTCGTCTGAACCTCCATTACAAGTGTATTCTCGGACTCCAAATAGGAAAATCATTTCGTATGGCCCAACCGAGTCATCTCTTGCTCCTGAAGTCCTACCCAGTGCTACTCAAGTTCCCATTTCTACAGATGACTTGCCTATTGCTCTCCGTCGCGGTAAGCGTGCTTGTACTAGACATCCTATTTCTAACTTTGTCTCATATCATCGTGTATCTCCTTGTTTCCACTCCTTTGTTCGTGCCTTGTCTACTATTTCTATTCCAGGAACCTATAAGGAAGCTGTCTCTTCTCCGGGATGGAAGAAAGCAATGGATGAAGAAATGAGTGCCCTTTATAAAAACCAGACCTGGGAGTTGACCACTCTTCCTTCGGGGAAGCACACGGTAGGATGTCGATGGGTGTATACTGTGAAATATTTACCGGATGGTTCTGTTGAACGCCTCAATGCTAGATTGGTTGCAAAGGGGTATACTCAAACATATGGAATTGATTATATGGAAACATTTTCGCCAGTAGCCCGTTTGAATTCAGTCCGTATCCTCTTTGCGGTTGCTGTTACTCGATCTTGGCCTTTATATCAACTTGACATTAAAAATGCTTTTCTTCATGGTGATCTCCAAGAAGAAGTGTACATGGACCAACCTCCAGGTTATGTTGTTCCTGGGAGTGGAAGTCTTGTTTGTCGCCTGCGAAAATCCTTGTATGGTTTGAAACAATCTCCTCGTGCCTGGTTTGATCGATTTAGCAAGGCTCTAGTGGATTATGGCTATAAGAGGTCGGTGTTTGATCATTCTGTTTTTGTTCGGCATAAACCATCTGGTAGTGTTATTCTTATTGTTTATGTTGATGATATTATTATATCTGGTGGTGATATGAAAGGCATTAGTGAGTTAAAAAGCTATTTGAGTAGCCAGTTTTGTACTAAAGACCTGGGAAACATTCGTTACTTTCTTGGCATAGAGGTGGCTCGATCCTCTAGTGGTCTTTTCTTGTCGCAGCGGAAGTATGTTATGGATCTTCTTACTGAGACAGGATTATTGGGTTCTCGTCCAGCAGACACACCTATAGATGCTACAACCAGGCTTGATCCCGATACTGGTGCTGTTTTCCGAGATGTAGGTCGATATCGTCGCCTGGTTGGTAAGTTAATGTATCTTACAGTTACTCGTCCTGATATTGCCTATGCAGTCAGTGTTGTTAGCAGATTTATGCAGGCCCCTCGGTCCCCACATTTTGCAGCAGTTTGGCGTATCATCCGCTACTTGAAAGGCATTGTCGGGCGTGGTTTATTTTATCGTATATCCTCTCTTTATGTGTCTGGGTATAGTGATGCAGATTGGGCTGGCTCTCGTTCTGATCGTCGTTCTACTTCTGGATATTGTACTTTTATTGGTGATAATCTGGTTACTTGGCGTTCTAAGAAGCAACAAGTTGTTGCTCGTTCTAGTGCAGAGGCAGAGTATCGTGCCATGGCCCACACCGCTTCTGAAATGTTATGGGTGTTTTTCATCCTCTCTGACTTTGGTGTAAGGTGTCTCGCCCAATGCCCATGTATTGTGATAATCAAGCAGCCATTTATATTGCTAATAATCCCGTTTTTCATGAACGTACCAAACATATTGAAGTGGATTGTCACTTCATCCGAGATCTGTTGTTGAGAGGAGATATATGTACACCTTATGTCTCCTCCACTTCTCAGTTAGGAGATTTCTTCACAAAACCTTTGTTTCCTTCTATGTTTCATAAGTTCTGTACCAAGCTGAGCATGTTCAATATGTATGCTCCAGCTTGAGGGGGGATGTTAAATATTGTAAGGGTAATTTAGTCTTTGTCTGGGTATGTGTTGACTTATCAAGGGTTGGTGTAACAGAAGAAAAGTAGATAAGAAAATACGAAAAGCTCTCTCTCTTCTCTGTGTTCATCTTCTTCTCCCTTTTTTATCAATTTCATCCTTTTGATTCATTAAGTGTTAGGAATAACAAGAATTCCTAGTAAAAGTACTTTCGATATAACGAGGAATGGAGTATTGAAAAGGTTTGGGAAATGCATATAATTGGGATTAACATGGCAAAGGAATTGGGTAGGATTGGTGATGGTGAAATTAGATGCCCTAGGGTTCTTTAGTTTAGTTTTTTACTTATTATTTTCTTGTTATTTTGTTTATTTGAATCTCAGTTATTTGATTGTTTCAAATAGTATTTAGGATTAGTCAAAATCGGTACTTAGCAATTTTAATCAATCCTCGTGGGTTCGACACTCACTCATCATTCCATTCCTTAAGCAATTCATACACTTGTGAATTTGCACAACAAAGATTATGAACATGAAAAAGGTTATGAACTGTGTGAAAAAGTACATTACCGAAACCAGCAAAAAAGGCCCAATTAGATTCAAAGAAGTCCAGCCTTTTGTCCAATGCCACTTCAGATAAATTCCATTTGTACCTAGGATGTTAAAATGCAAATTAGCAATTATCTAGCTGAAGGTGAATGCGACAAGAAAAGGAATAGAAATCAACCACCTACTCAAAACAATAGTAGGCATACATCCAGGAAAGAAGTAAGAAACGGAGTGATTTTCCAATATAGGGCATAAACCCAATAGCATAGACCTGCATATGGTTAACAAATGCTATCAAGGGCGCCCACAAAAATATAATAATGTCTAACAAACCAGAGACATATATTGTAAAATACTCAAATGAACAGCAATAATGGCCAAAGAATGCGTTCCAAGATAAATAGTATATAAAGTTTAGATAGTAAAAGGCAAACTTTATAGATAATATAAAGTTCCATAATTCACCTCCAGGAAGAAGGTCGTCAGAAGAAGTATGGAATACACCTGTTCTCCAAATCCAATCATGACACTGCAAAAAGATCATTCTCACACACATTTTATGCACCTATCTGATACATGAGCATTTATTGAAAGTAAAATAATTCTTGCAATCAGAAAATTCAAAATACTGATTAAGCTCTGGTTATACCTTCCAAGGTTAAATAGCCTTTCCTTCTTAGCCGTATGTGGTGAGGCAAACATATTGTCTTGGCTTGACGGTTTCGCTGCAGCAAGGCCAGATCCATCCATTGCGGCAAAACCATATTTAGCAATGTCATTATACCTGGATCAAGATATATTTTCTTTTAGAACTGCAGACACCAGTGGAGGAACTGAATTGAAGGCCAAACATCAAATGAAACTCAAATAAAAATCAGGGAAACTGGAAAAAAAATCAGTTACCTCACATTCTGTATTATTATTTTATTGATTATGCAACTAATTAAGGAATTGAACCATGATGCCAAAATAATTTTAGAGTGCATAGTTTATATTCACCAACAAGGTACCACATCAATATGCATTTGAAACTCAGGATACAAAGGTTCAACTTATAGTAGCTCACATAAGTAAGCCAAAGAGGAGAAATTAAAGAAACTAAACAACAATAATAGGAAATAGAATGAGAGAACAATACCACATAGTGCTCAGAATGAAGCTTAGCACATACAAGGGGTAGAACCAACATACCTGCGAGTAACATTGGACAACATGATGAGACTTCAAATAATTACAGAAAATACATTTTGTTATCTACCCTGATTTTGGTGGCGGTAGTTTCGGGGGGAGGGGGACTAAGTTATGAAGAAAACCATTTCAGCCTCCCAGGTTACAGTTTCAAAAACACAAATCATATGCATTGATCCCATCTTCATAAGATAACAATGGTAACAGATCTTCAATGCTATTCCCCTCCCCCAAGAGTGAGGAATCCAGAAAGAGATTCAAGAACCTCACCATCTGTCAACTAAAAACAAAAAATCACGAGTGGCAAACCCCCAATAGCCGGAGGATGTCGAGTGCTTTCTGTTTTCAATTTTGTATCAATAAGAAGATAGAGAGAAAACAATTATCTAGAATCTACCTAACTTACCACAGTCTACACTAAAAGCTTAAATTATAACCTCAGAGCTTTGCTCCAATCATACCTAACCATCCATAGACAACCCAAGCACACATGCTAATAATAAACTCCTCTTACATACTTGTTAGCTACAAATACTTTTTATCATTTGCGACTTATAACAGCATTAATAACTCAATAACCCCACATCCAAAATCCAGGAGTCATCTCATACAATGGTGTGAGATACTTCCATAACCAGTAAGACAGTATCATTAAGGGAAAGGGATGACAATTAGATAGAAGCTTCAAGGTTAATTAATTAACTACTACTGGAATCACATAATTTTGGTATAAAATTTCAAGCCAAATCAATGTTGCATGCAACAAGTTTTTGGAAAAGGTGATAAGGGTTATCATGTTGTCCGAAGACATTAGAACAAACCTCAAAGGAGCATGGAACACCATCTTATGCAAAATATATACCTATGCAAACTACAACAATTGCTCCAAACTGAAACTATGTTAATGAAGTAAAAACAGCACAGGAAACACAAGAACACATCATACTTACGTAAAAGAGTTGTACAAGTCCAAGTCGCAAGAAGTAATAAACTTTTAATATGTTTCCAAATAAGCATATTTGTTGGTCGTCATTTACTGGGCACTTTTCCGGTAATATCCACCATAATGTTGGGAGGACAATGGACTTCATGACAAAGATACTGCACAATAAAAAAGAGTGAAATGAGAATCATGAGAATGTAAGAAAGTACAAACGCAATTATCCTTATCCTTTTCTCCATTCACAACAATCACTTATTCCACATTAGAAGAAAATCAACAAAATACTAAATCATTATTCTGCAAAGACGAATTTCAATAGGCAACAAAGCCATCAGAAAGCAATGCAGTAAATACATTCTTGATGAAATGACAGGACTGATCAGTTGAGAACTAATATAGAAAAATGCAACTTGTCCTAGAAAAAAATAAAGTACTTATAACTTCTAATTTCATTCATAATCCCTCCTCTAGCCCAATCCTAATCATCGAAGTTTTAATGCCAAGAATTTTTTGTCATACATCCTTAGTCAAAAACTAATTGGAGCCTACCACGTGGATTTCAGCTGCTTCTTTTTCCAACTCATCCATTCTAAAGCTACACTCCGTATTGATTGTTTTGTATGTCTCCTTCTCATTCTCCCATTATGGAAAACATTCACCATCTTCAAATCAAAGCAAAGTGGATTTACTGACTAACACAACCCAACTCTATAGACAAGATGCAATCTAACAGAACCACAACCAAACTAACTGCATGATAATTGAAGGGCTACTGAAGTTTTCCTCCACAAAAATCCTTCAATCATTGGAAAACAAGTTACCATGCATTCTAGCACCACCAATTTGGGATTACAGCGCTGTATTAAAAAAAGCGAGAGAGAATTACCTTCCTAAGAAGATGAAGCCGTTCAACAGAAAACACTGTCCTGTTCGGATTGACAGATTTCTTGACCTGCCAGAGAGAAGGGAAAACAGAAACCCCAGACATAATTTCAGAAAGAAAAAAACTTGGCTTGTCCGAAACCAAAAGGAAAACAGAATTTCAAACTACAGGCTTAATTCAAACACGGAAGGACAAGATATAACTAAATAATGGAACAAAAACCAAATTCTTGCATTCCCAAGCGTTTTCCAGTCAACCAAACAGAAAGTGACCGAAGGAAGTTATCGATCAATTTGATTTTGCAGAGAGACGGCTAACCTACGGCAGAGAATGAAAACTCTGTGAAGGCAACACGCTTCTCTAAAACCCTCGAGCCACAATAGCGACGCTTGCATCGATTTTGTTCGTAGAATATCGGTTACAGGCATTGCAGAAGTCGTAGCTTCCATGGGGGAGAGAGGGAGGGTTGTTGCTTATTGAGCAGTCTTTGATAAAAAGAGCCGCATCGAAGCAGGCATAAAGCTAATAAGGGACAAGAGCGAGCGGTGATGCGACGTA
This sequence comes from Tripterygium wilfordii, assembly GCF_013401445.1. Classification (NCBI taxonomy): domain Eukaryota; kingdom Viridiplantae; phylum Streptophyta; class Magnoliopsida; order Celastrales; family Celastraceae; genus Tripterygium; species Tripterygium wilfordii. The sequence continues at coordinate 9,778,446 of NC_052248.1, forward strand.
GGCTAGTATACTCGACTACAAGTTACTGTCATAATAGAAGTTGGATTACCTGGATATAGGACTCCACGTGGCAAAGAAACTCATTAGCATATAAATTTTTGAAAAATGTTTCACACCCATGCGAAAGTGATTCCAAAAGATCCCAATTAATATGGAGTATTGAATATTGAGTGAATCTTACATATGTGTTTTAAATTAATCATTATTTTAATGTCACGTAGATTTGGGGGTCACATTTTGGGATATTGCATGGCCTTGATTTTTATAAGGATGAATTATTCTTCTTTATATTTTAAAAAAAGAATATATTTTTTGTTAATCACCCTTAGCCCTTTGGATCGAGGGGTATCCCGAATTTGACATTCGATGAAATTTTCGAATTTGACATTCCATGACATTTCTTAGCCTAAAATGTGTCTTTTTGAATAGGATTAATTAACAATAGACTCTCCAAAATAAATTTTTATTCCAATAGGTCCACTCTAATTTATTTTAACCTAGACAAATAATTTAAAATATCCTTAAGGTCTCACCCTTTGTTTCACAATTTTAAGTTAATTAGACGATTATATTCTTATTTTTGTGAGAGGCGCTCACCTTCCCAAGATTCTATGGCAATCCAACAATGATGCATGACATTTGGCCAAAGACGATGAGGTGGATGACGCAAATCATGGTACATGTGGTCATATTTATGTCTTTAATTAACAAGACTACCGCTATCACACCACCACAAGAGAGAAAGAGAGGGAGAGACTATAACTGTACGAAAAATGGAGCTCTATGTTATGATTGTAGACCCGAAGATCTCCAATCAAGATATAACGAATGAGGCCTTCGACAACCTTGTAAAGATCACATTGAGAGCAGTTCGTGAAGCTTACATCGGTATGGTGATGGTTGGGGAAGCTCCAACCATCAATTTAGTTGATGATGATGGAATTTGTAGTGAGAAAAGTAGGAGAATTTAGAGAAAGATAACATAATACCTCCAAACAATTTGATCCTTTAATGTGGCCGGGACCTTAGGTATTTATAGGCTCATCGATCGCATAATGGCACGTGATCAATGAGCTGGCAAACAATGGTGGTGCAGTCCCCGTGAGAACTGGACTGCTGCACGCACTAGAAAGGAACAGACGCAAGAAATACCAACAACTAGCTCCACTTGATCAAGTGAAGGATTAAAACCACTGAGGAATTCTTTACTAAATAAACTTCAATACAACCCACCAAGAACGAAGAACTACAATAGTAAACAGAGCTTTGTCTTTTCCAAAATAATCTGCCTCTCCAGAACCAACAAGAGAACCTAAATACAAGAGAGATGAAGCCAACGGCTATAAACCTAAAGGCAGAAAAGACTAGACTACAGAGCGTACAAAAGGACAAAAGTCTTCAGCTAGAAAACCAGGCTTTAAACATGTTAGTTTGGTTGAGTATTGTCCACGGCACTACTTGGTTGAGTATGAGCCACGTCACTTGTAGCTGCATCAGCTACCTCTCCCGGCAAAGAACTCGACTCTGTCGAGTACGACTGAAGAAATTGTTGAAGTAACTCAGGATAAAAATGGCGCAGGTGCTGGTCTGTGAGCCACACACCATCGGAAATAGGGCGGTTATGAAGTAACACCAAGTAACGCCAATACCCGCCACGATGAGTACTAACAAATTCACGCTTCAAGATGGAATAAGGTGTTGCATCAGAGCTAGCTGGAGAATCGGGTAGAGGGAGAATAGCAGTAGGTAATCGGTTGCGGCCACTGCCAAGAGAAAGAGGCAAGTTTGCGGGGGGGTCCTCATGGCAAGCAGTAAGGTCCGCGACATTGAAATGGGGCTAAAGCGGAACTCCGAAGGCAAGTCAATAAGATAGGCATTTGGACCCAATCGTTTGAGCACCAAAAAAGGACCAGCTCTGCGAGAATGCAGCTTGTGGATCGCACTAGGAGGAAATCGAGCTGGATGGATGTGCACAAAAACCAAGTCTCCTGGTTGAAACTCCACCAGTCGACGATGAGCGTTGGCAGCATTACTATAGGCCTTATTACTGATGGAGAGACGACGCTTGACTTCAGCATGGATTTGATGGATATGAGCAGCAAACTCAAGGGCCTCACCACTAGGTGGTTGGAAGGTAGGTAAGGCCAGCAAATCCACAGGGGTGCGGGGCTTAAGACCTGCAACAATTTCAAATGGAGAGCTCCCAGTAGAGCGGTTAACTGAGTTATTAAACACAAATTCAGCTTGTGCAAGAATTAAATCCCAAGAGGAAACATGGTCTACGACCAAGCAACGTAGTAGGTTACCAACACTACGATTCGTGACCTCCGTTTGGCCATCCGTTTGAGGATGGAAAGCACTAGAGTATTGGAGTTTGGTGCCCAATTTCAGCCAAACGGTCTTCCAAAAATAAGACATGAACTTCACATCCCGATCAGTAGTAATGGATTTAGGCAATCCGTGAAGCGGACCACTTCTTTGAAAAAGAGGGCGGCAACATGCGAAGCATCATACGTCTTTGCACATGGCAAGAAATGTGCCATTTTGGAGAAACGATCAACGACCACCAATATAGAGTCATGGCGCCGCACCTTTCGAGGGAGTCCTAGAATAAAATCCATGAAGATATCATCCCATGGCTGTTGCGGAATAGGTAAGGGAGTGTATAATCCACTGTTGGCCTTAGTCCCCTTTTGCAAGTGACAGACTCGGCATCTTTGTATGAGACGAGAGACGTCACGACGAAGTTGAGACCAAAAGAATCTGTCCTTGACCAGCACAAGTGTTTTGTCACGACCCAAGTGACCAGCTAGTCCACCAGCGTGTAGTTCGGTAATTGCAAACTCACGCAATGAGCCCTGTGGCAAACAGAGACGGTTGTGCAGAAACAAATAGCCATCCTGCAAAAGAAAAACAGAAGACACGGTATCCTGGGATGCCCATTAGAAAGAGATGACCAGATAGAAGAAAAATCCGGATCAGACGCATATTGGTCACGAATTGTCTCAAACCCAATGGAAGCAATAGCAAAAGTAGCTAATAGATGGACACGCCTACTCAAGGCGTCTGCAACTTTATTTTCGAGACCTGATTTATGCTTCAAAACAAATGAAAATTGTTGAAGGAAATCCACCCATCATGCTTGCTTTGGACTCAAGGTTTTTTTAGTAGTAACATATTTCAACGAGTCATGGTCAGTGAATAAGATAAATTCCTTGTGCAGTAAGTAGGGTCTCCAATGCCTAAGAGTTTGGACAAGTGTATAAAACTCAAGTTCATAAGTAAAATACCGTTTGCGAGTGTCGGATAATTTTTCACTATAGAAGGCAACGGGATGTCCTTCTTGACTTAGAACGCCACCGATACCCATGATGGAAGCATCACACGCAACTTCAAATACTTTGGCGAAGTCAGGTAAGCGAAGGACCGGGGCACTAGTCAACCGATTCTTGATAAAGGCAAAAGCCTTTGCTGTCGCTGGAGTCCAGTGGAAAACCTTGCCTTTGAGGCAGTCAGTAATGGGGGCAGTGATAGCACTAAAGTCTCGGATGAAACGCCGGTAGAAAGATGCAAGCCCATGGAAGCTTCGTGCCTCTGTGAAGGGAGTAGGGGAAGGCCAAGAGGAGATAGCCTGAGTTTTTGCTGGGTCCACTTCCAGGCCTGCCTGCGAAATAATGAAGCCAAGAAACTCAATTTTAGACTGTAAAAATGAACATTTTTTTTTGTGAACAAAAAAAGAGTGAGTGCGCAGAGTTGAGAAAACCAATCGAAGATGGTGAATATGCTCGTCTTTGTTGCGGCTATAGATCAATAAGTCATCAAAATACACCACTAGGAATTTGCCTAAGAAGGGTTGGAAGGTTTGCGTCATGACACGCATGAACGTGCTAGGAGCGTTGGTTAAGCCAAACGACATAACCAACCATTCAAATAACCCATCCTTCGTGCGAAAGGCTGTTTTCCACTCATCGTCGGGATTGATCCGAATTTGATGATAACCGCTATGAAGGTCCATTTTAGAGAAAACTGAGGCACCAGATAGTTGATCAAGTAGATCATCCAAGTGAGGAATAGGAAATCAATATTTGACGGTAATCCGATTGATGGCCCTGCTATCAACACACAATCGCCATGACTCATCTTTCTTTGGAATAAGTAGAGTCGGTACAGCACAGGGTGAGAGACTTTCCCGGATAAATCCTTTGGATAGGAGTTGAGAGACTTGAGAACGCATCTCAGAATGCTCCCCTGGTGTTAAACGATAAGCGGGAAGCTTAGGCAGTGATGAACCCGGTAGTAAATCAATGGTATGCTGCATCTCACGCAAGGGCGGCAATTGATCTGGTAAATCGTCGTGCATCAAATCTGGAAACTCAGACAGGAGATCAGTGATTGATTCTGCAGGAAGTACATGTGTTGATGCAACCGGTCTAAGTAACAGCATGAACAACATTGGTGTATCAGGAGAAACTTCAGCCAAGCAAGAAAGAGTAAGGACTTCCGAAGATGTTGCCGGTGGGATAGTAAGACATGGTGTGGGTCTAAAAGGATTGAGGGTGAAACGTCTGCCTTTGTAGATGAAAGAGTAAGAATTACGGAACCCATCATACAAAGCTTTGCGATCATAAAGCCATGGCCGACCCAATAATAGTTGGCACACGGACATGGGAACAATATCACACCAAGCTTCATCAATAAAGTGTGTTCCTAAGGAAAAACGAACCCGACACCGAGCTTCTATCGGTTTAGAGGTAGCATCAACCTAGCTGATTCGGTAAGGCCGAGGATGAGGTTCTTTGACAAGGCCCAACTTATCCACGACAGTGCTTGCTATGGCATTCATGCCACTACCATTGTCAATCACGGTATCTACGGCCTTGCTCCCAACTTCAAAACGAGTATGGAAGATGGATGTGCGCAGCCAAGAATCTGCATCCGTAGTAGAAGATTCGCCCATAAGAATGGGTTGGATGATACAGCTAGGCAATTGGGAAGCCTCTAAGGTTTCCTCTTCAGGAATGGATTGTTCCAACTCAGTAGAACTTTCTAGGGAGTAATCGATCGGTGTTGTTGTGTCCCCTTCCCAGAGAAGGCCTGGCTTGGTACTTTTATTGGGATAGACGACAGCATAATGGCCCTTGCCTCCACAGTTAAAACAGTTCACAGCAGTGTTCTCGCCTCCACGGCGGCAATTGTCCATAGGGAAGGACGTAACTGAGGACCTGGATGGTGTTGAGGAACCTGTAAAAGACACAGTGGAGTTAGTGTGAAAATTGGAATGGACATTATTACCTTTGGGATGTGGAATAGAGGCTGATGACGCTGCCAACCACGGGCGCTTTTGATGAGCAAGATGGGCTTCCATACGAAGGGCAGCCTGATATGCCGCATCAATAGAGGCCAATGTCAGTGATAGCAATTCATACTGAATATCCTCTCGTAACCCAGCGATGTAGCGAGCAATGGCCTGGCCTTCGGGCTTAATGATTTGACTGCAAATGGTGAGTTCCTGCCAACGGCCAGTGTATAGAGTTACCGAAAGTGTTCCTTGCTTAAAACCCCATAATTCCCGAAGTAAAGCATCCACATAATCAGTAGGCATATATTTTCCTTTAAGGTGAAATTTCATCTCCACCCAATCAGAAAGGGGAGATCTACCCAGATTTTGAGCTTGCTCCTCAATACTGAGCCACCAAATACGAGCACTACCCTTCAATTTCATAATTGCATAATCCACATTGCACTCATGCGGCATTTTGTACCAACGAAAGTAATCCTCCACAGAGATTAACCAATCGTGGAAAGTCGTGGGGTTAAGGTCACCCCAAAATTCAGGCATATCAGTCCGAACTAAGCGTTTGACATCATCAACAGGGTCGGTCCACCGTTGAGGAAGGGCTGGTTCAGGTTGGCCTGTGGTACGAGCTCCACTTCTATATGACGGAGGAGTGCGGATCTCAGGAGGCCCAACACGGCTACTGCCAACGCCGAAAGTAGGATCTGGTTCTGTGGGTCCGGTGTCACTACTGGCCGGTAAGACCTGTTGGTAAACCAGATCTAGACGTTGAGAAACAGTGTGCACATGATCTCCCAATGCCTTGAGTTGTTGTGTAAGTGCGAGGATATCATCGTCCCTCGCGGTGGTGGACATTGTAGAGTAGTTAAGACCACTCCGAGTGTACATAAAGGAGACACCAGTGAAGGTGCCATTCTGGCTTCGATACGACTTGGTGCAGTCCCCGTGAGAACTGGACTGCTGCACGTACCAGAAAGGAACAGACGCAAGAAATACCAACAACTAGCTCCACTTGATCAAGGGAAGGATTAAAACCACTGAGGAATTCTTTACTAAATAAACTTCAATTCAACCCACTAAGAACGAAGAACTACAATAGTAAACAGAGCTTTGTATTTTCCAAAATAATCTGCCTCTCTAGAACCAACAAGAGAACCTAAATACAAGGGAGATGAAGCCAACGACTATAAACCTAAAGGCAGAAAAGACTAGACTACAGAGAATACAAAAGGACAAAAGTCTTCAGCTAGAAAACCAGGCTTTAAACATGTCAGTTTGGTTGAGTATTATCCACGGCACTACTTGGTTGAGTATGGGTCACGTCACTTGTAGCTGCATCAATGGCCTATCGTATAGGGGCTGATGAAAGAGCTTTCAAACTTGATTGGGTAGTAGAGGTCGTGAGCCTTTGTTGGGTTAGCCAGGACCTTGGTCGTGGGATTGTGAGTCGTAAGCCGATTATGAGGCTTGCATGGGCCTGTTGAGAAGGTAGCCTAGGTAGTGGGTCTGTTGGGCTCGATTGAGACTTGCTTGGGCCTTTGTTGAGTAGATAGCCCAGGCCGTGGGTCTATTGGGCCCGATTGTGGCTCGCGTGGGTCTTTGTTGAGTAGATCTAACATGAGGATAGATTTTGACCCATACAATTTGTCCCCCACTCTTGAAGTCAAGTATCTTGTTTTTTAGAGGAGTGTTACTATGGCATCGTATGACTAAGATCTTGTCGAAGGAAAATAAAAAGTGTTAGTGTCATTGTCAAAATGTTTTAAGGGGATAATATAGCATTGAGGAGCGGTTATTTAAAGTCGATTGTCCAATTGGTGTGATCTATATTTTTTCATTGATCAAGGCAACATGCTTGTTGGATTGAGTTGCATTGAATTTTCATTTGACATTAATGTCGTGGACCATGTGACAAGGTATCTTGTGGAGTGGCGTGCGTTTGTTTGGTCTATCAAGGTATGCTTCTCCAAATTTCTATGCATTTATTGCGAGCCACACATCGATGATAATGGTACTGTTTAGGAGTGCTGTGAACTGCTGTGAAGTGTTGTGCTGTACTGTGAGGCATAAAATTGTGGTGTTGTGAGGTGAGTTTAAACGAAGAAGCTGTTTGGTGCATCACTTTCAAAACTGTGGTGAGGTACTGTCAAACGCAGTTTAGTGTTTGGCGTATATAAATAAAGGTTATATTAGATGAATAATAATATTAATATAAATTAATGATATGTTTACATTGTACATTAATATAAAATAAAGGACTTAACATAATTTGATTACGTGTGACAATTCACGAAAAGCAAGTAATCTAGTACGACGCAAACACTTCCGCCGTAATCATATCGCGTCTAACTGCCATCTCTAGGTCCTCACCAATGAATGGTTGGTCATATGAAGTGCTCGCTCCAACTCCACTTGTACTGGTTTCCATGCCTGAAACATGAAGAGTGTTGTCATCATCACCATATGCAATGCACTTCAGGTCATCCATTGTGTGTAGTCGTACAAAATTATGTAGAACATCGCATGCCACTGTGATCTTCACTTGAGTGGGAAATGAGTAAGAGGGCATTGTTGATAATATCTGCCACTTATTTTTTAACACACCAAATGTCCGCTCAATGACCGATCGGAGAGACGAGTGAGCATGATTGAAGACTTCCCGTGGTGTCGAGATGTGCTTATCTAGATTTGAGGAGTTGAGATGTGCTTATCCAGATATGCGTATCAGTCGAAGCAGGAACCAGGGTGAAGTGCGTAGCTAGTGTTGTGCCTGTGCTTCTTGTGGAGAGCGTGAAGTGGGAGGAGCAGTGTACATACGATCTAGGGTTTTGATGTAGGAGGGTAGTTTAGGCATTTTACATTTATGTAAGGGCAATCGCGTAATTTTATACCATTCTCGTGGGTTGAAACGTGGTTCAACAGGCCATAGGCTGAAACACATGGAACTCGGCTTCACCAAACATGCTAGCCCGTTGCTGGAAAACACAAAGTAGAACGAGGGCTTTTAAACGTGCGGCCAAACTATATCAATGATTATTTTGGGTCCCTTTTGTTTTTATAAAAAGAAGGTTTAATCACATTCTATTCCCTTTCCACTTTCTTCTTCAAGTTTATGTATCTCTTGAAAGGATTCCTCTTTCTCCTTTTGTTTCTAGGTGATTGCCTTTGAGTTTCTTTCCTTTATCTTCAAGATTTTTTTTGTCTATTGTTACGGTTATCGTTCTTGGTCTTTTTCTTTGTTTCTTGAAACTTGGCTTTCTTTTGTGTGTTTTATGGGTATTTTTGATAGTTTTCTAATAGTTCTTGGTTTTCTTGGGGGTCTTGATAGAGTTTTTCGTTATCTTCTCGTGGTGACAATGTCTTCATTGTCTTCTGAATAGGATTTGAATGTGGTTCCTTCTTGGTGTTTATATGAGTCGTTGTTCAGGGAAGGCATCTCCTATCAAGTCTAATTTTTTTCTATTTTTGATGTTGCCATGTTTGGTTGGTATGATTGGAGGTGATCTTTAGGTGATCTATAGTCATTTTTTTTCCCTGAGTTTGTATTATTATCTCATGGTTAATAAAATTTACGGTGCATTTGTTTTTTTTAAAAAAAACAAACAAACTTATAGTGAACATTTATTAGTATGTTGTTCAATGAAATCAATAAATAATATTGATCGTATGTTGTTTTAATGAAATCAATAAATAATATTGATGTAGGCTTAAGGGTATTTTAATTTTTTATGATTTGAACAAAAGATTATAACTTTTTTTTAAAAAAAATTAACCCATTTCTACCCGACTCAACCCTCGACCGAATTAATCTAACCCAACCCTCACTCATTTAACGAGATGGTTAGGTTGGGTTAAAAAAAATTCACCATCATAGTAAAATGAAATTATCAAAATATCCTTGTACTCTACATCATAATGAAATATACAAAACAAAAATTAAAATCACTTTGTTGAATAATGAAATCATTTTAAGAATTTTTTTTTTTTTTTGAAAAAAGGTCAAAGACCAAATGTATTAGAAAGACCAATACAAACCCTCCTCAGGAGGACACTTTCTCTACCCGCAGGTAGACGAAACACTAGGATTACAAAACAACAAAGCAAAAACAAAGTTGTACACAAGCAGCACAAAGAACTAGTTACCCAGAAGAAGGACCTTCCCCCTGAAACCTATCTTTCATCACTATACTCTCTAGAAAAGGGGAACAGAATCAAACCAAGATTAGAAAGAGCTCGACTCAACCCCTCTCTTAGCCAATAAATGGGCTGCTTCATTTGACTTTCTCCTAACATGAGAAACACACCACCCTCCCCAACACCATTACTACTTCCTTAGTTAGAACTTGAAATAAGAGCAAACGATGATTAATCACTCCACTCCATGTAAAACATAAATTTGCTATTTGTAAAATATAAAAGCTTAATTTAGATAAAGAGACTTAAGAGTCATGTTTTGAAAACCGGACCGGTCTTTGAACCGGAAAACTCTCCGGTTCACGAGTTAAAAAGTAAACCGGTGCCAAAACCGGGTTCGACCGGTCAGTTCAGTCAAATTTATCGAATCGGATAAGTACCGGTCACTGGTTAAACCGGTTAAACCGGCCGGTCCGGTCTGGTTTTCAAAACCCTGCTTAAGAGAGGTGTAGTTCTGAAGAAGAAGAGGCAGATAGAAGAATTGTGAAGGATAGGGTTTGTCATATGTGAGAAATAAATCGAACGGCCGATATGAAAAGAATCCAAGGGTCGAACCAAAGGACTCTTAAAGATACGTGGCAGACCCAGAAGGTTCGGTCTCCATATATATCAGAAACACAAAGGTTCGGTTGGGGTGCTATTTGCCCATTTCTCTACTCCTTTCTTTTCCCTTAACGGCTTAACCTGCGAGAGGGCATGGCACAACAGAGCAAGGAACCGTGCAAGAAAGAAGCCTGTGACATTCAAGCGTGTCTCACCAAGAACAACTTCCTCTCTCACAAGTAAGTTCACTTTGCGTTTTGATTCCGCGATGATAATCGGGTGCGATGGTAATTGGGTGAAGGAAAAATAAAGAGAGAAAATTATTTGGGTTGTCAGTTTTCTGTCTCATATATGGTTTAGGGTTTGTCCGTATAAGTTCGATGGCCCGGAAAATTTAAGTTGTGGAAAAGAGGAAAATGACTTATCATTTACTGGTTGATTCCCCAGAAAACGAAAAAGTGAGTAAATTTCAAATTGAGGATTAGCTTACGTCAAATTGCGATTGAGAATTTCTTGTACATAATTTCTGGGTGACTGAGTGGAGATGTTTGAGTAAACTATTTTCAGGTTGTAAAGATCGACGTGGTCTCCGATTTTATTTATAGCTGCTGGTTTTTCTTTCCGTTGCTTATGATACTTTAGTGCATTTTTGTTAGATTTTACTTCATTTTGGTTAATAGGACTAATGATTTAAATTGAACCAGATTGAGGATTTCTAGGCACTGAGCCGTTGACGACTAAAGCTACATGACTACGCCCATTTTAGGATTTTCTGCCCTCCCAACTAATGAATTATGACTATAACCTCTGACTGCTTTGATCTTGCTCAATTTATTGTCACTAGATGAATTTATAGTTGAAATTGGAACACCTTATTCTTTATAGTAAAAGATATGCCAATCATGGATATATTGCATATGGAAGCTATTTAGACTCCGTAATTAGAGTACTGTTTTAAATCGCTTCTATTTAGACTCAGTAACTAGAGCACTGTTTTAAATCACTTGGATGTAGATGAATTTATTAGTCTAATTGCTCAAAGGTCAGAGCAGTCTAATGTATCATGAATCTCAAATTTCTGTTATATCTGTTTTAGACCAGTCTTCTTAGCTTTTGCTGGTGGCTTTATAAGTGATGTTGGTACTCCTGGTCTATATTTACCCTTCATAAGATCTTCACCTCTTTAATTTCTGAAAAATTCGTCCATGGAGAGAGTTGAGCAATTCCGAACCACCAAAGGGAACCATTGTATTCTTTTTATTGTTCTTAGATTCTAACTTGCTAGTTTAGACTCCATAGAACGTTTCGTACGAAAATGATGTTAAAAGATCAAGTTTTTTGTTCCAAAATTAGATAAAAACATGAAAAGTTCGTCCAATGAGAGAATTGAGCAATTCCAAAGCAAGACCACTTGAGTGACGTTTTCGTATATAAGAGACACCAATGATAGATGTAAGACTAACCCTATCTGGAAAGTGGAGTAGGATCAATCAACCATATGGCCTTTAGGCATACATTGAATCTAGCGTACAATCCTTTGCTCTTGAGCTTTTATGGTACCGTATTTCACATGTTCTTCCCTTGACATCGAGATGATCAATGTTGGTCCTCTGATCCTGTTCAGTAAGAGCAGACAGCTTGGTGAATTTACATAAACCTCCTCATGATTTATAATTTCTAGTTTTGACATGATGGGTTGAGTTTCTTCTGTCAGAATAGCTTTATTGTTCAATGTGAACAGCCTTAGATATTAATAATTGAATACATATTTATATTTACACTTGCGTGCAAACAATAATCAGTTTGGACCTCTCTTTCGCTCATTTTGTTGCTAATTAGTGTGTTGATGTGGTATAGGTGCCTTCAAGTCATTGAGAAGCTGCAATCTTGCTGCGAGAAGTGCAATTACAACTCAACACATTGTGCTTCTGTTTCTGCCCTTCTGAAGCAAAAGCCGAAATAAGATTCCCAAACTCCGATGGTAGTTTTTTTTTTAAAGTCCGGGTAATTATCAAGAAGCTGACAGTACTTACACAATGGAGAGAAATAAAAGTTTCAGACGAATTAAATTTTCTGAAAAAAGCCTGAAAGAGTTGTGTCGATGGACACACTGTGTGTTGCAGGCAAATTATAACGGACATCCACACATCATGATCTTGATATGATATAGAAGATTTTATGTGATACTGCAGGTTACTTGATAGATTATACTGACTAGTTACAGATTGCTTGACAATATCCAGAAAAAGCTGTTCATGTATTTGTTTGCTTTGTACCAGTTATCCCTGGTGAAGGCAAGTCGGATTTTATCTTTGCTCCTGAAACTTTTTGTTCAATGAGATCAAGTTTGTTTTTTCTTTGTGTTCAGTTTGATAACTCTCTGAAAAGGTGGAGAATCATTTGATTTATGCACCTTGGACCATAAGCTTCATTAATAAACTAGATTCCTCACTGCTGGTAATATAGCAAATTTGATAAAAGGCTTATGATTTTTTTTTTTGATAAGCAGACTCTTATGATGGAAAGTGCTTGAAAATTAATAAACTACAGGGAAAGGAAAGGAAAAGACGAACCATTCAGCACGGATACTTGTTTTTTTTTTTTTTTTTTTTGGAAGAAATGTAGACTTCATTAAACCAAACTGGGGTTATATTCTGAATCAAGAACAATTCTAAGGAACTCTGGACACTCTCCAGACCAAGATCTAGAGTCAGAGCAAGAAATAGCCTTCTTGGCTAGAACATCAACAATACAATTAGCAGTCCTTTTAACATGGGTGCAACTAATAACATTGAAATGACTAAATAACTCCTTAGCACTACTAACACATAACCCGCCTTCTGATAGAGCATGTTCATCACTCCTCAAAGCTGAGATCACCGAAGACGAGTCACCTTCTAAGACTATGGATCTACACTGGCTTGAAATGGCAAACTTCAGCGCCTCTTTAACAGCAAGACACTCAGCAAAAAAAGGGTCCGAAGGGGCAACGATGCAATGGAAGCGAGAGGCTATGTCTCCCCTTATCATCCCTAGCAATCACACCAATTCCAACATGAGGAGATTTGATAGCAGCATCAAAGTTGATCTTAATAACATTTATTGGAGGGGGATCCCAACGTGTTCTTGTCATAACTGCCAAAGAACTACCTTGTCTGTCATTTCCAATGGTCTGGGCCACCTTGTAGTCATTCTGCATACGCTCAGCTAAAATCCCCTCCTCTTCGGGTTTGCCAACATAGGAATTGTGAAGGACTATGTTCCTCACGAGCCACACTTGCCATAAAGCTAATAATTACTCGATTAAAATCTTCTTTAGTTACATCCAGGGACACACCACAGAGCCAAGCAAAAGTAGAATCACTCCTCGCAGGCTTTGATATATGAGATAATCCAGCGGCATTCAAGGCTTTTCAGACCCACTTACACTCTGCGAACAAATGCCTTGACGATTCATAATCCATTCCACACAATAAGCATCCAGAATGGACCTCTATAGATCTCGACTGCAATTTTGAAAAGGTGGGAATAAAGTCTGTGCATAACCTCCAAATAAAAGACTTCACTTTGGGGGGCACTTCGGCCGACCAAATAGCCTTCCAGAATTTAGACTCCGAAGAATAACTGGACGAAGGGGCACCCATTTCATTATGAATCCAATCCTCATAGACATGATAACCACTCTTGACAGAGTAATGGCCATTACTATTAAAGCTCCATCGGCGAACATCCTTGGCCCCCACATCTCCCAAAGGAATTTGCAAAATAGCATCCACATCTATGGGGTGGAATATTTCCTTTAAGAAATTTACATTCCAACCCCCAATTTGATCATCAATAAGACTATGGACCCTCAAGTGCCCCAACTGAGCATGAATAGGAGTGATTAAGTTGAAGTTCCATGGTCGGGGGATCCATTTATCATACCAGACTGATATATCATGCCCGTTCCCCACTCTCCAAATCAAACCTTTCTCCAGCACCTCCCTACCTTCACAAAGACTTCTCCAAGACCATGAGGGATTATGCCCCACACCAGCTCTCATGAAATCACAATCCGGAAAATATTTTGCTTTGAGCACCTTAAAGCACAAGGACTTCTCATTTGACAAAAGTCTCCAGCCTTGCTTTGCAAGCAAAGCTAAGTTGAAGGACTCCAGATTCCGAAACCCCAGTCCCCCAAGGATTTTTGGTTGAAGGTGTCCCCCTCACCCCAAACAACCCAATATAGATAAAAAAAAAAAAAAAAAAGAGTACATATATATACATACCTTGTTGCCTTACAAAGTCGAGTATTTTTGCATCATTTTCCGGTGAGCTACTTGCATGAAATATTCAGCAAGCATGGCCGGCCTTAAAATGTCAGAGTAGGCACTGCTGCTGGAATCAATGTGGCACAACCTGAGGTTAAGCCCATCCATGATATGGGCAAGCTGTTGAATATCTATCATGTAGCACCAAGACCGATCTTGAGCTGCAACAACATATAGAAACAGTTTTAAGACTATGAATATCATGTAGCACTTGATACATGCACAAACAGATATTTCTGAAGGAAGAACATAAATAATTAGGAAAAAAAAAGGAAAAATAGTTACATGTCTGCTTGAATGCATTGTATACTTCCAGAAAAGTTAAATGATCTCCATGAATGTGCCCAAATCTTTCTCTCACTAGCCGAGCATCTCTTGGTTTCTCCATATGCAGAAAAATGCAATCGCTTACTACTGGAAAAAAATTTGGTTATCACAGAATAGGCCTGATGGATGGCAACGTACACATACATGCACATTATCATGAAAAACGAATTTCCATGACCAAGATCATAGTATTTGGTCTAAAGTATACTATAAAAGTATACCTTGTTGATTCCACGAGTTGAATGTGATTCTTGAGAGTGAGAGAGCAAAATCCAAAAAAGGAGAGATGAATTTCGTTCTTATTAGAACTTTTGAGACCACGAATGGTCTCTTGGGGTTTGGTCTCTTGGGGTTTGTTACTCCCATTGGAGAGTTACAACTCCCCTTGGGTTCAAAATACCAATTGCCCATGGCAGTTGGGAACCCCTCCTTGGCTCAGCACACGTGTAAGCAAAGTGACCTTTTTGTCACAGTAAAAACATTTCACCTTCTTAATATCTCTTTTCTCATATTTGTTGTTTAAGGTTTCAAGAGCCTCTTGCTCTTCTGACACATATTGGATTTTCATACTACAAATATCATAATTCTAGTTTTTCACCCTTGTTCAATTCAACGACATGTTCTTTGAAGCTGATCTCATTATTGTTGAACACAAAGTTCTATAGAGATGCATGAAAAATTAATCACTTACATGCTTCTATTTTGCTAATAATAAATTATATTAATTAATAAATTCACATGAGTCTTAAAATCGAAAGATCACTATGTTTTCAGTCATCTCCTTAAACCCTATGCAAATAATATCAATAATATAATAATTTATGCAAAAACATTATCATTCATAAAATAAGCTATATAAACTTCAATTAAACCCACATATATAAACACTCAATTTATATATTATACTATAATGAAATAACATTTCATATATTTCATAATATTCCAAGTACACCTTGGAAAACATAAATAAATACAATTTATGCATGATAAAGCCTCTTGCTCATAACAAGAATAGATCCACTAAATTTTCTAGGCAATACTAGTTTACATTTAGGAACTCATATTGGATTCATGGATCGGACGGATGTCCTCTTTCCACCTCTCTTTAAATATTCTCTTATGAATTCTCTCAGAAATCATTTATACGTTTCACAACGCTTTACAGTTTCATTTGAATTCCAAATGCTAACAGTAAAAGCATTTCACCTTCTCGATGTCTCTTTTCCTATATTTGTTGTTTAAAGTTTCAAGAGCCTCTTGCTCTTTCAGCACATATTGGATTTTCATGCTACAAATTTCATAATTCTAGTTTTTCACCCTTAATTTAGCGACTTGTTCTTTGAAGTTAATGCCATTATTGTTGAACACGAAGTTCTACAGAGACACGCACGAAAAATTAATCACTTACATGCTTCTATCTTATTAATAAATAATTATATTAATTAACAAATTCACATGAGTCTTAGATTCGAAAGATCACTATGTTTTCAGTCATCTCCTTAGACCCTATGCGAATAATATCAATAATATAATTATTTATGCAAAAACATTATCATTCATAAAATAAGCTATATAAACTTCAATTAAACCCACATATATAAATACTCAATTTATATATTATATTTCATAAGATTCTAAGCACACAATGGAAAACATAAATAAATACAATTTATGTACGATAAAGCCTCTTACTCATAACAGGAATAGATTCACTAAATTTTCTAGGCAATACTAGTCTACATTTAGGAACCTATATTGGATTCAAAAGACCCCAAATTAATCTGAGGATCGAGTTGGATGATAAGTAGGCTCTACATGTGTGTTTTTAATCAATGACTATTTTATTACCACATAGATTTGGGGGTCACATTTTGATGGTATGTAGCATTATCCAAGCTGAAATTGTTGTTAATATTTGTTTATTATTAGTCAATAATTCATCAAATTCGTAATTCATTTTTCTAATATGTTATTAGTCAATAATAATTTATTAGGTAAATTTGAATGATGAATTATTGACTAATTATCTGAACATATACTTTGCCAGTTGCTTTTCAACAAACATATACTTGTGGTATTTTTAACATTTTTTTAAAAAAATATGTATGTACGGATACTAAAATGTGCATAAATAACATACATGGGCTATTTTGACTGATTTTTCTTGGGAGTCGATATTTGCATACAGATTTGGACTCAATGCACACATATTTTTTTAAAAAAATTTAAATTTACTAAATTATCCTTATATGACATTACCTAAAAACATATTTGCTTTTTACACCAATATCTTTTTCTCAATACAATTAAATTGAATAAAACTTTATAACCCTAATCATTTTAATTAAATTTATCATATAAATAACCATCATCCCCTAGATCTCCTCTCTTGACCTCCCATCTTCTCTTAGTTTTCCATCTTCTCTCAATATCAAGTGTACATATTTGGTCATACTAATAAGTAGCAGATTTGAGAATTATATAGTATGAGGGAATTATTGGAAAGCCCATGAGATTAATTACAAAATCTAGATCAATAACAATGAATATTTGTTTTGGTCATTCTCTCTTGGGGTTGATGCCAACCCGACCATCTGAAGTTGATGATTCTAAAGTCATATTGACACCACTCCCAATCTCGGCCCAACTTTTGTTCTTCATCTCTTTAGCTGTGATGCACGAACGAACGGCCTTGTCATTTCTAATATATGAAAAACTGATAGGACGAGCTTAGTTAATATGTTATGTGGGTGGAAAAGAGTGTCTTAGCCGAGATGGGTTGCTGAGATGGTGGAGAAGAGGGGTAAATGGAGAACTTTAATGTGTGTATTTACAAATATTTAGGGTGTATTAAGTGAGTGTGTGTAATGAGTTGCAGTCTATGTGCAAATAACTCCTCCCATCTTTCTTTCAATAATGGCTTAGCCTGGTTTCAAAATATTTTCTAATATCTAACCACCCCAGTCATATGTGAACACAAAATTCAATGATTGTAATAAAACACAATAAAAGTGGAGGCCACACATTTATTGTGACACCCACCACATTTATGGTTGAAAAACAAGTTAATAAAATTGGTTTACACTTTTGGTTTACATGTGAGAATTGTTATATATATTTATATATATAATCGGGTTGATTGATATTCCCGGTATAGTAGGTCCTTTTGAAGCCAATTGTTTTTCACCGTCTTAAACCCAATCCCTTCGTTTGAGCAAGTCACCACTGCATACCTGAACACAAAATCGAAATTTTTATATTTTTAGGAGTTGAGACACACCAGAACTAATTCAAAGAAATAAAAAAGAAGAGAAAATTATTTAATTATTAATTAGCACACACTTTGTTGCTACTGCCATTGACGATGATGTCGAGAAGTTGTTCACTCTCAGGTTCTTAAATTAACAAATTTTTTAGCATTTTTAGATTTCTATGATAAGTCAATATTTTAACAATAATGCTGTTTTTCTTTGTTTAACAAGGTTTGCTATTGGGGGGTTGTGGTGGTACTTCAAAAATTAGTCTGGTGAGTTCCCCGCCAAATGTTAATGCCTTGATATAAATATTCTTTACATGCATGTTACTGATACTTTTTGAAGATATTCTAGCGTATTTAAAGAATGTTGATGATATTTGTTTTGCAATTTTCTTGGGTATTTCTGGACAATATTAGTTTTTTTTTATTTATTTTCTATTTTCTGTTTCTTTTCTTCTTATTTTTTGAGATTTCAATATGCATGATATATTATCTACAATATTTCAGTTTTATAACATTATAGTTATTATTTTTAGTTGAGAATAGCAGCTAATGAATTTAGATGGGGAGTTCAGAATAAAACTGATTTCTGTTGGACTAAATTTGATTTCCTTAGGCATCGTACTGTTTGAACAATTTTATGCATACCATTATTATTGTAGGAGAGGAAGTAAAGCCGTGGCTTTACAAGTGGTGTTGAATCATCCTATGCTGTGAAGCTCACTGACCTAAGAAGACTGACGATTTCATTTCAGTATGCCTATAACGAATGGCCACAGTTCGGCAAAGCCTAAGGAGCAAGAGAAGGAACACTTGGTGAGTTTGTTCTGTCTCTCTTTCCTGACTCTCTTTCATGCTCTTTCTCTATCTGCCACATAAAATATAGGAAGTGTTCCCAATTAGGAATTGCGAAAATCTATTGTCTCTACCTGATGGATTGATGGTGCAAGATGACAACACAAGCCAGTCTGAGTCTGAGTCTAAGTCTTATCTCGAGAAATTAGAGATTGTGGGATGTCAGGGGCTTACCTCCTCTCTAGCCGGCAAATTTCCTGCTACTCTTAAATCCCTTGGAATTGGGGGTTGTATTTGTATGCAATTGGAATCAGCAATTTCAGAGAAGAACACGACACTTGAGAGTATTAGAATTGAGAATAGCGATAACATAAAAGCGTTGCCCTCCATTGATTGTTTGTCAAGTCTCTGGTGTCTGTCCATATCTGGTTGTCCTGCTTTAGAGTCCTTACCTACAATGGGCTTCCTCAGCACCAGACTTCAATACCTCGCAATAGAAGAATGCCAAAATCTGTCGTTGCTGCCCATTCGAATGCAAAGCCACTTCCCTTCGCTTCGAGGGCTGATCATACGGCGTTGTCCTAATGTGGGGTACCGTGGTTTGCCTCGAAACCTTACTTACCTTGGAATGTGGCTCTGTGAGAATATTAGGAACCCAATACCAATAGCAAAGTGGGGATTGGGCATGTTATCCTCTCTTAAATCTTTTGATGAGATTTAGTTTCCTGGGAACAGCTTTAATGCTTTGGTTTCAGGTTCTTTTGGTTTTGGGTTGCCGAACTCATTACTGATATGTCATATGCTTCATTTAATCATCATGCCTTCTAATTTGAGTTATTTCTCTAGATTGATGACCTTGATCACACAGGTAACTTCCTCAATTGTATTAGGTTCAACTCTTTCAGTAATAATTTAAGTAGCTAAGATTACTTCTTCAGCTATTACTATCATAACAGCTTGGCCTCCTAGCTGGTGGTCACATCAAAACCGCCCCATCAATTCTATCGCTATTAACAGGAGCGAATGATAGAGAAAGAGCGTGAAAGAGAGTCAGGAAAGAGAGACAGAAAAAACACACCAAGTGTTCCTTCTCTTGCTCCTTAGGCTTTGCCGAACTGTGGCCATTTGTTCCGCACGACTTTGTTTCTCCTTAGACCCAAACAAGTGGGTTAGGCTCAACTCACCCAAGCCTAGGAAAATGCATTGTTAATTGTTAAGGGTGAGCTTGGTTCTTATAAATAAGGAATTGTTCTCATATCTTACCGATGTTGGACTTAACAAATAGGACTAATGATTTAAATACCAGATTGAGGATTTCTAGGCGTTGAGCCGTTGACGATTAAAGCTACATGACTATGCCCATTTCAGGATTTTTTGCTCTTCCAACTTACGAATTATGACTATAACCTCTGGCTGCTATGATCTTACCCAATTTATTGTCACTAGATGAATTTATAGTGGAAATTGAAACACCTTATTCTTTATAGTAAAAGATATGCCAATGATGGATATATTGCATATCGAAGCTATTTAGACTCAGTAATTAGAGCTCTGTTTTAGATCGCTTGGATGTAGTTGCACCTCAAAAGAAGCACACAGTGGCAGCAGTATGATTATATGCGGGCCTTTTGGTTTTGGCTTTTTTCCTACACCTTTACCCATTTTCTTGAAGCCATGATGCTTAAGTTCTTGAATTCCCTAGGTATAACATAACATACGTGTTAGTTGTACTGCTACGCAAGAGCAGTTTGATCAATTGATTGGTCTATTCATTCATAATTTCAGTTTCCTTGTCCTGCACCACATTTTGGTTTTAGCCATTCTCTTTTCAGACTTTTTTCCTGTTTGCCAAAAAAAATTTATTCTAATTTCTCCATCAACGCAAAGATATGTAGTTGGTTTCAACCCTAAGTCTTTTCCTATACTATAATTTAGATTCTGATCGAGGCTTTGATGACGACGATAATGTCAATTGTGAAGGGTGTCAAGGGCTTTTGAGCCAATGCATGCTCCTCGATCTCCCTTTAAAGCATACTAACATATTTAGTGCCTGGAAGCCTTGACAGGGAGTTTTTTCTCTTTATTGCGCTGTCAATTTGCTCCAATCCTTGTAGTTCTCTTGTTTATTGTTGCTTCAAGTAATATTGCTCAAAGGTCAGAGCAGTCTAATGTATCATGAATCTCAAATTTCTATTATATCTGTTTTAGACCAGTCTTCTTAGCTTCTGTTGGTGGCTTTATATGTGATGTTGGAATGCCAGGTCTATATTTACCCTTCATAAGATCTTCACCTCTTTAATTTCTGAAAAATCCCTGCATGGAGAGAATTGAGCAATTCCGAACCACCAAAGAAACCATTGTATTCTTTTTATTGTTCTTAGATTCTAACTTGCTAGTTTAGGCTTCATAGAACGTTTCGTACAAAATTGATGTCACAAGACTAAGTTTTGTTCCAAAATTGGATGAAAACATGAAAAGTTTGTTCAATGAGAGAATTGAGCAATTCCAAACCAAGACCACTTGATGTAGTTTTTGAAACATCGAGGTAGAATTTGTTTAGGATTGAGCAACCAAAATCCTAACCCCTAAATTAAGAACCCTAGGGCAAAAACTCACAATTCCCAGGTCTAATTCCTTTGAATGTGGAACCAAAATTTTTGAATTTATTTGAATCAAACAAAAATGACCCCGAATCTCTCAGGTAGAGTTGGATAAACTCACCTTCCTCTCTCAGCCTCTCTCCGAGCGTGTCTTAGGAATCTCTCCCATAATAAATTTGTATAAGAACTCTCATATTTATTTATTCTTGAGTTGCATCCATATATATAGTGTCCTAGTAATCCTAATTACATTAGAAACTTCCTTCAAATAAAACTAGAATTCCTAAAAGTAAATTAATGACTCCAATTATAACTAGGACTTGACTAGAGAAATAACCTAATAAAAGACACATAAAACAAATAACCAATACTAAATTTGAAATTCCAACATACCTGAAAATTTCGACAATACCCTTACTATGAAAACTAAAAGAAACTTAGTTAAAATAAATCTAATAGTAGACTAACTTATAAAAGCCTATATTAATGATTCCTATTATCTGGAGTAACCTACACTGTTCATTGTTAAGGTTGTGGTGGGAAGTCTATTATGAAACAATTAAAAAAATATAGTGGACTTTTCAGTGGTGGGAACTCTAATATGAAACAAGAAAAAAAATATAGTGGACTTTTTAGTGGTGGGAACTCTAATATGAAACAAGAAAAAAAAATTCATATGCTACAGGAAATCTCACCGCAATCACGGTCGTTTCCTCCATGACTCATTGCACGTGCTAGAGACTGATATGCAGTTAACCAAAAAAAAGTAATTTAGGTGTTATAAATTGTAAAAGTATCTAGAGTAGCCTACATCGTTTGTTAAGGTTGCGGTGGGAAGTCTCTTATGAAACAATAAAAAAATATAGTGGAATTTCCAGTGGCGGGAATTCTAATATGAAGCAAGAAAAAAAATTCATATGTTACGGGAAATCTCACCGCAATCATGGTCGTTTCCTCCAAGACACATTGCATGTGCCGGAGATTATAAAAGTATATGAAACGGAATAATAAATTTAACTTACCTCCATTGTCTCCGATCATATTGTTGAACCTACATTCCCAAGCAATTACAAAAGGTACAAGTTCATAAATCGTTGTCCAACTTATTTCAGGAATTAATTGTCCTTTCCTTGGATAGATATGGAGTAAGCCCCCAACCGGTTGAGCCTCTTCAATCCCAAAATGTTTGGGAGCTAACTCAAGTCGGTTATTGACACCTTGATTGAAGTAGACCGCCCCGGTAACACATTGACCAAGTCGTTGCTGCCCTTTTAAAAAATGGGCAGCGTGGCCTCCAACCTCTCGTAAGGCTGTCAAATAATCTAGAAAGCAAAATAAAATTTTGAGAAATGGGGTACCTGAGAAAACCATTTCAGCACCCATTTAAGACTTTCCTGTTGGAAACCAAATTCAATGGCTTTACGAAATCAAAACAGACAGAGAAAACAATTTGCTTGGGCATTGCAATTCACAAACCAAATAAATAAAATCTCCTTAATAAAAATAATAATAATATAAAAATCTAATAGTTACATCTTCAGCAAGAAGATTTTGAGCTCGAATGCTGTATGACACTATTTTTGCAGCTTTTTTCTTATTCTTGGAAAGTTTGCCTCTGTACAAACTTATCCATCCACTTATTAGAGGAAATGCCATTGAAATTTTCACGTCACTACGAAAAGTCACATTCCTCAAGTATGGAATACGCTCAAAAATGAAAAACTGCTGGGAAGAACAACAATAATAAAAAGTCATTCACATTTCACAAGAAAAGGGAAGAAAAAAAGAACATTAAAAAAAAATGTTAATCCTCACAATCAAAAGGTATGGTGCCCCAGTGAGGTTAGCAGCAGGTCTCGTCTTTACTTTCCTCAAATCATTATGGAGGTTTGCTAATACAACAGCCCCCATGCATAGTCATTTACCTCATTTAAGTTTTTCAGGAGGGGAGGTTCAAATGATTCAGAAATGAAGTACAAAACCAACTTGGCAAAAATATTAAAGTACTTCGATCAGATCGAGGTGGCGAATACTTGAGCAAAGAGTTTCGTGACTATCTAAAAGAGTGTGGGATTGTCTCACAACTCACTCCACCAGCTACACCACAGTTGAATGGTGTATTTGAAAGGAGGAATCGGACCTTGTTAGACATGGTTCGATTCATGATGAGTCATACAGATCTTCCTATCTCTTTTTGGGGATATGCTCTGGACACAACTGCTTTTATACTGAACCGAGTTCCATATAAAGCGATTCAAAAGACGCCATACAACTTATGGACTGGGAAACGTCCCAGTATGTCTTTCATCAGAATTTGGGGTTGTGAGGCTTATGTAAAACGTCAAGCCTCCGACAAGCTTGCACCCAAATCTGATAAATGTTTTTTTGTAGGATATCCTAAGGAAACCAAAGGATATTATTTCTACAATCCTTCTGAGGGCAAAGTGTTTGTCGCTAGAACTGGAGCCTTTCTAGAGAAACAATTTGTATCTCATGGTAACAGTGGGAGGAGAGTGGAACTTGAAACAGTTCAAGAACCACAAGAAAACAATGAACCGTTGATGGAACCTGAGTTAGCTTCACAAATAGTTGTGGAACCTGAGCCCGCTCCAAGAGTAGTTGTGGAACAGGAAATGACTCAAGCTACACAAGGCTTGCGTAGGTCGAGTAGGTCACGTAGGTTGCCTATGAGATATAATTTTCTCATTACACAACCTGGAGACATGTTACTCATGGAACAAGATGAGCCTACAACTTACGGACAAGCAATAACAGGCCCGGAGTCTGAGAAATAGCTTGAAGCCATGAAATCCGAAATGGAGTCCATGTACACCAATCAAGTTTGGTTCTTGGTTGACCCACCTGAAGGAGTAAAACCTATTGGGTGTAAGTGGGTTTTCAAAAAGAAAACCGACATGGATGGAAATGTGCAAACCTACAAAGGGCGATTGGTGGCTAAGGGTTTCAAACAAATTCATGGTATAGACTATGACGAAACTTTTTCACCAGTCGCGATGCTTAAATCCATTCGGATTTTGCTTGCTATTGCAGCACACCAAGATTATGAAATTTGACAGATGGATGTCAAAACAACTTTTCTTAATGGAAAGCTCCTTGAGGATGTGTACATGACACAACCTGAGGGTTTTGTAGCTCCAGATGCTACTGAAAAGGTGTGCAAATTGCAACGATCCACTTATGGATTGAAACAAGCTTCTCGGAGCTGGAATCTTCGTTTTGATGATGCAATCAAAGAGTTTGGTTTCATCAAGAACGAAGATGAACCTTGTGTATATAAAAAGTTCAGTGGAAGTGCCATTATATTCCTGGTGTTGTATGTAGATGATATACTGCTCATCGAGAATGATATTCCAGCCTTACAATCTGTTAAGGTTTGGTTAGGGAATTGTTTTTCGATGAAGGACTTAGCCGAGGCTACCTATATTTTAGGTATCAAGATCTATAGAGATAGATCAAGGAGATTGTTGGGCCTCAGTCAAAGTACATACATTGACAAAGTGTTAAATCGGTTTAACATGCAAGAATCCAAGAGAGGACTTCTCCCCATGTCACATGACATTACTCTCTCATATGGCATGTGTCCTAAGACACAAGATGAGAGAGAACGCATGAGTAAGATACCCTATGCGCCAGCTATAGGGTCTATCATGTATGCCATGGTATGTACACGTCCTGATGTCTCGTATGCACTTAGTGTAACGAGTAGGTACCAAGGAAATCCTGATGAATGTCACTGGATGACCGTTAAGACAATTCTTAAGTACTTGAGAAGGACTAAGGATATGTTTTTGGTTTATGGAGGTGAGGAAGAGCTCAGGGTAAAGGGTTACACTGATGCCAGCTTCCAGTCCGACAAGGACAACTTCCGATCACAGTCAAGATATGTGTTTTGCCTAAATGGTGGTGCTGTGAGCTGGAAGAGTTCAAAACAAGAGACAGTAGCTGACTCTACAACAAAGTCTGAGTATATAGCAGCTTTCGATGCAGCAAAGGAGGCTGTTTGGATCAAAAAGTTCATAGCTGAACTAGAGGTTGTTCCTAGCATTGCGGATCCGATTGAGCTATATTGTGATAATAATGGAGCAATAGCACAGGCTAAGGAACCCCGATCTCACCAACGATCCAAACATATACTTCGGCGCTTCCATCTTATTCGAGAGATCATTAATCGAGGAGATGTGAAGATATGCAGAGTTTCCACAAACGAAAATATTGCCGACCCACTGACCAAGCCTCTGACACAGCAGAAGCATGATCAACACAACAATTCACTAGGTATTAGATACATGAGTGATTGACATTAGTGCAAGTGGGAGTTTGTTGGAGAGTGTGCATTAAAGTCAATCATATGATAATTCTTTAGCACATTATATTATCATGGATATTTTATTAATAAAGTTATTTTTAGTTATTGCAATTATTTATATTTGTGTAGTATGAATTATTGTAATAATGTCCCTAGAATATAATGTATATTCTTAAATGTCCTTAGCCAAATATTATTGTTAACAGGGACGACAATAATATGTAGAGGCTAATATGTGCTTGATTAATATATGATATTAAGTCAACACGTAGGTACATAAATTGGAGAATTTATGTACTGGATCGACCCGCCATGAAATCATTACATGGATCGTGTTATGGATGTCATAAATAATTTCATAGTGATGATGGTGTTATGTAGTCCTTCGACCTGAGATCACCATTGTTCCCGACATAAGAAATTGGTCATTTTGACACTGTCAAACGTTGCCCTTATAAAGGTATTCAGACTTGTGCCTCATTAGGTACACGTACCCATATCTACTGAAATCATCAGTAAATGTAATGAAATACAAATAACCTCCTCTAGCTTGTGTACTCATCTGTCCACATACATCACTATGTACTAAGCCTAATAAGTTAGTGGCCCGTTCACTGTGTCCAGTGAATGAGACTTTAGTCATTTTTCCCAATAAACAAGATTCGCATGTCTCATATGATTCAAAATCAAATGAGTCCAAAAATCCATCTTTTTGAAGCTTGGAAATACGTTTCTCATTTATATGACCCAAACGACAGTGCCAAAGGTAGGTTGGGTTTGAATCTTTTGATTTAACCTTCTTTGTATTTATGTTATAAATGGGCATGTCAAGGTCTATAACATATAAACCATTCGACATTTGAGCATTACCATAAAACATTTCATTGAAATAAATAGAACAACTTTTGTTCTTTATTATAAATGAAAAACCATCCTTGTCCAAACAAGAAATAGAAATAATGTTTCTAGTAATTGAAGGAACATAATAACAATTATTAAGTTCTAAAACAAGCCCAGTGGGTAAAGACAAGAAATAAGTTCCTACAGCTAGGGCAGCAACTTTTGCTCCATTCCCAACTCGTAGGTCCACCTCGCCCTTGCCCAAAATCCTACTGCTTCTCAGTTCCTGCACATTTTGACAAATGTGAGAACCACATGTAGTATCTAATACCCATGTAGGAGCAGAAAGATTTATCTCAATAACATAAATACCTATAGCAGAAGTCTCACTTCTTTTCTTCTTAAGATCTTCCAAGTACTTCTTGCAGTTCCTCTTCCAATGCCCGGTCTCACCGCAATGGAAGCATTTTGCATCCTTAGCAACCCCTCCTTTGGGTTTCAGTGCAGCAGATTTGGATTTGGACCTTTTATCTTTCTTTTTGCCCTTATCCATTTTCTTGCCCTTGCCTTTGCCCTTTTGGACCATCATGATGGACCCGGGCTTCTACTTCTTCATGCTAGGCTCAGCTGTCTTCAGCATATTTAGAAGCTCTGGCAAAGTTTTTTCAAAACTATTCATGTTATAGTTTAGAACAAACTGACTATAATTGTCCGGCAACGATTACAGCACTAAGTCAGTGGCTAAATCTTTATTTAGCTTGAAGCCCAATCTCTCAAGATCCTCAATGTACCCAATCATCTTGAGCACATGAGAATTGACAGAGCTGCCTTCTGCCATTCTGCACTGAAACAATGCCTTGAAAATGTCATACCTCTCCTGTC
Source organism: Tripterygium wilfordii (assembly GCF_013401445.1). Classification (NCBI taxonomy): domain Eukaryota; kingdom Viridiplantae; phylum Streptophyta; class Magnoliopsida; order Celastrales; family Celastraceae; genus Tripterygium; species Tripterygium wilfordii. The sequence continues at coordinate 9,805,819 of NC_052248.1, forward strand.
GAGCCTGCTCTTGAAACAATTTCTTGAGGTGCTCGATCATCTCAAAAGCTTCCATGTTCTCATGTTGCTTTTGAAGCTCAGAGTTCTTGGTAGCCAACATGAGGCATCCAACATCCAAGGAATCATCTTGATGCTTCTTATGAACATCTTTTCTACCCTAGGGGCAGTAGCTGGAGGTTCCTCAGGAACAACACGCTCTAGGACATACAACTTCTTTTCATGTTTGAGAACAATTCTCAAATTTCTGTACCAATCGATGAAGTTTGTCCCATTCAGCTTGTCCTTCTCAAGGACAAATGGCAGAGATAAATTATTTGGATTTTGTGATGCCATAGTGATCTACAACAGAAAATATGCAAAATAAAAAATCATGCTTTAAGATAATCTAATAGGACTTTAATTAAATGATGCTCCCACTATTTAATTCGTATTAATAACCCTCACATTAATTCGAAAAGTTCTAAACTTTCTAGTGGGCCAAGATCCATATTTCACTTACTCTTGAGACAGCTTTGGCTGAAAAACCCAAGACTAAACTATTTAGGTAAGCAACTTTTGCTAATTGCATCTCCATGCAATTCTTGGATCAGTTGGGTAAACAATTCTTGTTTAATCTCATCTCATGGATTAAAACCCAACTCTTTGCCTCTAGGCTTCCAATCCTATTGGACTTGTCCTAGTAAAGTTGAACCCAATGATTAACAAGCGAAACAAGGCATTCTGCTTTGGCAGACTCTACCTTTTCCTTCATGCCTTCTACAAGATAGAATAAAGCACCCCGCTTTGGCGGAAACTACTTATGTTCGATCGAGAGCTTGACAAGTGTTGATCATTGGAAGGCATCAACTTAATAATTCTATTGAGGGATTTCATCTCACCATATCATGAATTAATCTCATTAATTCTATTTAATTTGGTCTCAACAAATTAAGTCAATATTACCTAATTGGCCTTTAAACTAGGTAGATTAGCATGCACTATCATTATCTATTATCACATAATAATAATAAAAGAATAAAATTTAAACGTGACATGATTATAGCCCAGCTACATCAGTCCTCCCAAGCCAATGAGAGAACCGACAAGTCAACCTAGGTAAAACTTCGCAAGACCTTTCTTTCGGTCATCTTTTCTTCATATGGTTAAGAAAACGCTCCATCCTCCAACGGAATTCTCCATTGCTTTAATCCTATTTTAATCTAATTCTCATTACATCATATGTAATAGAAAACCTAGAGTTACATTCGAGGGAAGAAGAGATGAGAAAAGGAATTACAACGAGAAATAGGAGGTAAGGCACGACATGCAAGCCGTATTTTCCATAAAAATATATTGAATAAAATAAATCATTCACAAGGGTCTTCAGGGCTATAATCATGCACCATGCTTCACCAAGCACACAAAAATGCATAAACTAATCAATTTATTTTAACCTTTAAAATAATCTTTTATGGCCAATTAGATTTTACCAGATCCTTACATATGCAGCTTTTGCACTATCAGATTAAATATATAATCCAATTCAAGTAATCAAATCTTATATATCTAATATATATTTGAATCAATCAAAGCACACATGAAATCCTCCAAACATAATCGAATATGTTTTAAACAAGGCTCCGATACCACTGAAAGGAATCGAACAATGATCAAGCAGCGGAAGAATAAAAATTTTTGATTCCTAATCCGAGGATCTGTTTAAAAACAACATTCGATTATGGGTTTAGAATAGTTACCCTTGTAGCGCGCCTTTCGTACTGTCGAGGCATCCAACGAACACGAACTTTCTGATCGTGCCTCTACGGTATCCACACGAACGATGCAATCTTCGTGTACGTCTCACGTCCACGAACGAAACTCACGAGCTCTTCGGTTGCTAGACCGAAACGAACCCTCCGTCGTCAAATCCGATTCAACACCTTGAATCAGTACAGTGAACAAAATAGGAGAACACCTTTGAAAGACTCTCAGCCTTTTTCTTGAAAAGCTCACGTTCAAAAGTTGTATATATCTTCTTTTTTTTTTTTTAAAAACTTGTCTCTCTCATATATATATATATATATATATATATATATATAGAGAGAGAGAGAGAGAGATATAGATAAATAAACCCTAAACAAAAATTGAACCAATTACATACAAAATGTATGCCCTAGCAGTATACATTTGCATCTCATCGGATGCATCCTCTCTCAAGTTGGAGAACTTTTCTTTCAATAAACTATTTGTTATACAATATTCTTTAAGACCATCTATCAGCCCTAAATATCTAACACTGTCCTTATGACCTATATGCACACCTGTAACTTGTTTGCCATCAACAGGCAAACCAGTGAGGAATAGTATATCCTCAAGGGTTATAACCAGCACCTGGTTATCTATTCTAAAACTACCATCATCAGCATCATATGAATTTAACAAAAACCTAAGTAATTGCTCATCATCTGCAAAGTTCTTGAATTCATCCGGATTATAATTTGCAAAAAATGGAAAAACAAGTATTTGAAAGCAAACTCTTGATCTTGTTCGGAGACCTCCAATCAGAAAGGTTGGTGACACTATCCCAAATCTTACCTACCTACATGAATTGATGGAGTTCTAGTTTAAATAATATACAACAAATATAAATACACAACTATTACACGGATAAGATAAAGTATGCATACAACTTCTGTCAAATGAATCTACAACAGATATGTGCTATCATCTTCTTCCGTAAAGTAGCTACATAAGCATTTATAAAATTCTGTCAGAGAATTGATTGCATAAAGATAAGAGAAAACTTAAAACTCAGAAACATCATCTCCCTAAATGGAATCAAGTCATTATTTATCAATAGATGGCTAGGGGGAATTGTTCGGAGTTTGTAGTTTAAACAATAAGAAACTTAGATGGAGTTCACTGGATAACAATAATATGTCATTATTGTATTTGTTGTCCTCACATTCGATTGGAACACCTTTTTCTAGCATAAACTAAAGTCCAACATTGTCACATTGCTTAACCCAAAAAAAAGGTTAAGCAAACATCATTAACCTCAAAATGATAAAAGAGATAATGAAACACCTAATTGGATGACTTGTTGGCATTAGTGCCAATAAAGAAACGACCCCAAAACCCCAACATAGTGAACTTCTGATGGGGATGAGAGAGAATCAGTTAAGAAGAAAGAATATTCAAAGGGATTAATAACTATTGCTAGAGACGACTACTATCTATAAATCGTACCTGAAACAGAGACGATGAAGAGATAACAAGATGGATCGGAAGTGAGCGAATGAGCAAAACAAAAAGTCACTAACCTGTTGAGAGGAGTTTGCGTTTGAAGCCATGGAAGCATCGGATGACGCTTTGGAGTGAATGAGAGATCGAAGTGGAAAAGCAGACTTGTTGAACGTCCTGGAGACGAACTGACGAAAGGTTTGCTAGCTGTGTTTTGTTCTTACTTACCAATGACAGATGCCTTTTTGAATTTTCTATTCCTTTATTTGGAAAATGAAAATTATTAGACGAGATTAAGCACCCAGCTTCAGATTCAACTTGAAATACCAGGAACTCACTAAATCAAAGGAAAGGTGGCCCTCACTGGACTAATCCCGTCTCTGTAAAAGTCTGGTCCGGTCTCCATTAAAGTCTAGTTGTCTTCGATGCCGGACAAGATCATAGAGAATAAACCTCAGCTACCTTGAAGACAATGGCGTCACCCATGTACAATAGATGAGAGAGATAGACTTAGAAAGAGAAAATGAAATAAGCGGGCTAACCCTAAAGCAAAAGCGGGATCAGATTTCTTTTTTTAATTCCCTAAATTTTTTTGTCTTCTTTATCTATATCGTGATGATGTGGAATGAAACATCATTATGTATATTTATGTATAAAAATTTTATGGACGTTAACCATTTTCGTTTGTTTATTGGCACTAATGTCAACAAGTCATCCAGTTAGGTGTTCTATTATCCCTTTTATCATTTTAGGGTTAATTGTTTGCTTAACGCCTTTTTTGGGTTAAGCGATGTGACAATGTTGGACTTTAGTTCGTGCTAAAAAAAGGTGGTTCAATCGAATATGAGAACAATAAATTCAGTCCAATGATATATAGTTGCTATCCAGTGAGCTCCATCATATCTAAGTTCCTTATTGTTTAAAACTACAAACTCGAACAATTGCCCATAGCCATTTGTTGATAAATAATGATTTGATTCCATTTAGGGAAGATTATGTTGTTGAGTTTTAAGTTTTCTCTTATCTCAATGCAATCAATTCTTTGATAGAATTTTATAAATGCATATGTAGCTACTTTATGGAAGAAAATGACAGCACATATCTGTTGTAGATTCATTTGACAGAAGTTGTATGCATAGTTTATCTTATCCGTGTATTAGTTGTGTGTTTATATTTGTTGTAGATTATTTAAACTAAAACTCATTCATTTCATGTAGGTGGGTAAGATTTGGGCTAGTGTCACCAACCTTTCTGATTGGAGGCCTTCGAACAAGATCAAGAGTTTCCTTTCAAATACTTGTTTTTCCATTTTTACAAATTGTAATCCGGATGAATTCAAGAATCTTGCTCATGATGGGCAATTACTTAGGTTTTTGTTAAATTCATGTAATGTCGATGATGGTAGTTTTAGAATAGGTAATCAGGTGTTGGTTATAACCTTTGAGGATATACTATTCCTCACTGGTTTGCCTGTTGATGGCAAACCAGTTACAAATGTGCATATAGGTCATAGGACCATGCTAGATATTTAGGGTCGATAGATGGGCTTAAAGAATCTTGTATAACAAATAGTTTATTGAAAGAAAAGTTTTTCAAGTTGGGAGAGAATGCAACCGATGAGATGCAGATGTATGTTGTTAGAGCATACATTTTGTATGTAATTGGTTCAATTTTTGTAACTAATACGAGCCTTTCAGTAACCTTTGATTTCCTCCCCCTTCTGAAAAACTTGGATGAGGTAAATGACTATGCATGGGGGGCTGCTGTATTAGCAAATCTACATAATGGTTTGAGGAAAGTAAATGTGAGACTTGCTGTTGACCTCACTGGGGCACCGTACCTTTTGATGGAGAGGATCAATGTCTTGTCTTTTTAATTTTTTTTCTTTTATTTTCTTGGAAATGTGAATGATTTTTTATTATTGTTTTTCTTCCCTGCAGTTTTTCTTTTTTTTGAGCGTATATTCCATGCTTGAGGAATATGAATTTTCGTAGTGACTTAAAAATTTCAATGACACTTTTTCTAATGAGTGGGTGGATAAATTTGTACATAGGCAAACTTTTCAAGAACAAGAAGAAAGCTGCAAAAACTGTGTCATTCAACATTCGAGCTCAAAGTCTTCTTGCTGAAGATGTAACTGTTAGATTTTTATTATATTATTATTTTTATTAGGGAAATTTTATTTATTTGGTTTGTGCATTGCAATGCCCAAGCAAATTGTCTTCCCTGTCTGTTTTGATTTTGTAGAGCCATTGAATTTGGCTTCTAGCTGAAAAGTCTTAAATGGGTGTTGAAATGGTTTTTTCAGGGTATCCCATTTCCCAAAATTTTTGTTTTGTTTTGTAGATTATTTGGCGGCCTTACGAGGTTGGAGGCCACGTTGCCCCATTTTTTAAAAGGGCAGCAATGACTTGGTCGATGTCTTACCGGGATAGTCTGCTTCAGTCAAGGTGCCAGTCATCGACATGGGTTGGCTCCCAAACAATTTGGGATTGAAGAGGCTCAGCTGGTTGGGGGCTTACTGCAGATCCATTCAAGGAAAGGACGCTTAAATCCAGAAAGAAGTTGGGCAGCGGTTTATGAACTTGTACCTTTTGTAACTCCTTGGGAATATAGGTTTAACAATATGATCGAAGACATTGGAGGTAAGTTCAATTTATTATTCCGTGTCATATACTTTTACAATTTGTAACACCTTAATTACTTTTTTTTTGGTTAAATGCACGTGCAATGAGTCCTGGAGGAAACGACCATGATTGCGGTGAGATTTCCCCTAGCATATGATTTTTTTTTTACTTGTTTCATATTAGAGTTCCGACCATTGGAAAATCCACTATATTTTTTTTTCTTGTTTCATCAGAGATTTTCCACCACGGGAAACTCCACTATATTTTTTTTTTATTGTTTCGTATTAGAGTTTCCATCATTGGAAATTCCATTATATTTTTTTTATTGTTTCGTAAGAGACTTCCCACAGCAACCTTAACAATGAACGGTGTAGGCTACTTCAGATAACAGGAATCATCCAATTATCCAATAACATTGGTTTCATGTGCATGAAACGAGGCTATTATAAATTAATATAAGTTGCATGAGAACTGTGTATTAATTTGTAGTGGCCCTCGTGAGTTTGGAAAATGGTTTTAGTGTTTTGTCTGAATGTATCTTGTGAAGGGTTGGTAGATACTGTTTTCGTATTCTCTGGGTTGGAAAAATGCTCGATCCCCCGCATATGGAAAGAAGGGGGCATTTATAGAAGAATGAAGATCAACCTCGGGAATTGTGTGTACATTCCACTTGTCTTATCGGACCAACTTGTATAAAGGAGATGTATGAAAAGTCAATTATCTCGGTTGTGTCAGGGTTGATAAGTATAATGATAAAGTAACAATATGAAATGATGAAAACAGGTGTTGATAGGAGTATGGGTAGAATTGTAGGCGGTAATTAATGAATAGATATTTGTATGAAAGAACGTCATACCTAGGGATATGAGCCAGTCATATCCATAAATGCCAGCTGCAAACTGGATTGATAGAAGCTGCTTTACAGGAAAAATAGTTCATGAAGTGGCGCTCTCACGTGCAAGCGCCATTACTATATTGGCGCCTCTACACGACCGCCAACACAATAAAGATGCCTTGAAACCTAGTTCTTGTTTGTTAGGGAAGGATTGCTATGAACAGGAAAAGTAGATAGACCATAAGACTCCTGCAATAAGTGTTAGACGTTATATCACATGGTGTCAGATGACTGTTACATTACTTAGCAGTGATGGAAAGGTTGTATATGGGCCTCGAGGTGGGCTTTAGGTCGGGCCTAACTGTGATGGTTAGGTTCGTGGACCCGGATAGTCCAACTAGATTTGTCATTATATGACCATGTGGGGCCACACCATTTTTGGCACCTACAATTGTCCCCCACTCTCGAAGCATGAAAGCAAATTCATCTTGGAGAGTAGCACGTAATGTATCCCTGCAATGAACAAGAAATGATGGAGTAAGTATAATTTGAAATGGAATGTGTAACACAGATAACCGAAGATGTTGTGTATACGAAACACATCTTGGGGAAGCGTATCCTGAAGAGGCGTGTATAGCCTGGTGCAACTATGTCCATTTGATGCTGATGAGATACAACTTCGTTTGTTTGAAGCTGTATGGTAAACAACCTCGTTTTGTTTGAGGTTGGCGAAGTATACAACCTCGTTTGTTTGAGGTTGTATATAGCCAGCATGGGCGTTAGCGTAAAAGCTAGATTGGAGTCAAAGCTGTGGCCTGAATTGGCTCTAGCATAATGACTGTAATGAAGTTGTTGTGGTGGCCTGAATTGGCGTTAGCAAATCAGCTATCCGATGAAGCTGAATTATGTCTAGGGATGATTGTACACAACCTTGTATGTACCGTTGAATGTAGATAACCGTAATGTTCGGTACTTGCAGGAAGAATACTTGATGGCAACTGCATAAGTAACAACATAATCAATGAGATAAGAATGCTATAAAAACACATATGATTCAACAATTGTCTTTATCTAAAGGTGTGCATATCAATTGACTAGTAGTTTTTGTAAATTGCCTCAAAGGAATGAATGATTATACCTCAGAACAACGTATAGACGCCATCATACTAAGGTTAAAATAAAAGTTTAGCTGAAATATTAATAGAAATACTTCATAGCACGTGTCAATGCGAAATGACAGGTATTTAATGCACCTGACGTGCACAGTAAAAATTTGAATTGTTACGGCCAGCGTTCCTTGGGGAGCACGTTTCAGAAATTGTGTAGCATGATGGCTTTTGAGGGCACTTTAGGAAACGTAAAGCTTAAAAACTGAATTCTGTGAAAATAAAATACAAAACTCCCGATTGGAATTTGCTAAAAACATCCTAAATTGCCTGAGGAAATAGGAAGGAGAAGAGAAGAATCACCCAGCGAAAAGTATCAATCTAAGATAACTATCGTTTCCTTTTGCTCCAAGTTTAGATTTAACGTAATGGCTCAACATGATACTCAAGAATCGGAAAACGAAGAAGTACCCGGAAAAGACGGGGCTCCTACTGGTCAGAACAGAGGTGAACAAGAAACCAATGTTAACTATTCATGGACTGGGTTGGGGAGTCGAGAATCCGGTGATAACATAATCGAATCCAGCAGCGCGGTTGATAAGGGTAAAGAATCAGGAAGAAATGGTCATATCAAAGGACCCTTGATACCGAAGGACCTGAACCCTAAATCGACACTAGCATCCAGTGATATGGACTACCTTCGACACGAATAGAGAATTCATTCGTCCATCGAGATCATACATGGAGTTGACACAGAAGGAGTTGATCACCAAGTCCTTGGGTGGTCACCTTTTTACCTGCTGTCATTTCAAATAGGGCTAAGATTCCCTATACCAAATTTACTCGCAGATGCTTGTAGAGTATGGAAAATATGTCCAAGCCAATGGATGCCGAATAGCCTCAAAATTTTGTTGAGTGAACAGTGTTTGGCTAAGAAAGAAAATATTGAATTTGAGATTAATGAATTAGTAGTAGTATATTACGCCAAAGAAAGTGGCCCAGGAAGATATTGCTTGGTACGGCGGAGAAATAGACAAGACCTGATTCTTGATACTGTCTCCAATGACCATATTGGTGGTTGGAAAGACAAATATATTTTTGCTAGGGGCGCCTTAGTATATGGGCTTCATGGGGATTTGAACTCAAATTGGGTTAAAGCTAATAGTAAGTTTCTTTCCTTCTACATCTGTTAATGATTGTTACTGAATCTTATGCATCGTTTATTTGTAGTGTCAAGGAATTCTCTGAGCAAGTGGAAAACCAGTCCAGAAGTGCTCAAAAGAGTGGGTGATTTCTACAGCCTTGGGGAACGTAAGAGATCATGAAAAAACATCCTGACTACTAGTAATTTAAAGACATCGTCTCTTTGGAGATATATCAAGTAAGTGTGTGTGAACTCCTGAAAGAATAGTTTATATCCCACAGTTAATTATGCGTTGGACACTTATTCTCCGCTGTTATATACACAAGTGACGAGATGTTTGAGAAGGTGTTTGCTGATATAACCGACGCGGATGACCTATATGAGGCTTTAATGCAAGATGCCGAACAGAATCAGTAAAATCAAGAAACCTCAGGTGGAGGTTTTGATGCAGCTAAACGTGCTGCAGAGGCGTCTAAGACTAAAAAGGTTGGGGAAAAAAGGAAAATAGGTGAAGAAATGTCTAAGAAGAGGTCAAAACAGAAAGAGGATCCTACAGGTAAAGGGAAAAAGAAGATCATTGAAACCAGTGAAAAATCAGTAACTGAAATGGCGGTTGCTAATGTCGAAGATGGAACAGAAGTCCCCAGAAAACTCCTTCATGACGCCATAGCGTCAGGACCTAGAGGTCGGAGTGGCGCTACCATTACGACCGCCATGTCTACATCTACAGCCATCGTTCTGGATGACGAAACAGATGAGGATGAAGGTGAAGGAGACACAGTTCCTTTAATTAGGCGACTTCCCAGGATCAGAATGGCAAGGGTAGATCCTACTGAGCCAATTGAAACACTCGGGACAAAAGACCGTGAGGATTTCGATCCAATAACTACTGACTGTGTTGACACAATTTTGGAGACTGATATTGCTAGAGGTGGAATTGTGGCGAGTGGATCCAGGACTGAGCTACCGCCAATGGGTAATCAAGAAGTGGAGGACACTACCCTGAGAGAAGAGGATATTCAACCCAGGCTTCGATTGGACGTTACAGGAAGTGAAATGGAAGAAATATCCATATGGGTCCCTAAATCTTTAACTGTTTCTTTTGCTCTTGTGCTTCCGCCCGTAGGTATCAAAAAATTTATCTTCCCTGAAGATGCTAAGAAATTGGATGCTATGCCTCTACCCAGCCAAGTCAACTACTCAGTGGCTCATTGTTTCACTGTAAGTTTTTAGATATATTCAATGCAATAATCATGTTAATCAGAAGTATCCATCCTTTACATTTCTAACTGGATATGAATCATATATGACGGATTTCACATTTTTTGCTCCTCTGACAGGCTCTACAGGGAGTACTAAGAGCTGGTGAGAATGCTATTAACAGTTTGGCCAAGGAAAGAAGTGAAAAGGAGAGGCTAGAAAGCATGGTGAAATTGTTGGAAGATAATTTATCCAGTTTCACCACCTTACAAGAAGAATTGAAGCTTCAGCTGGTTGGGGAGAAAAATAAAAACTCTGAGATGTCTGCTCAAATCACAAGGTTGGAAGAAAAACTGAATGAAGCAGATGAACAGCTGTTACACTCAGCTGAATCATTGAGTGCGTTGGAGAAGAAAATAAACGATGATGCATATAAAACCAACCAATTTGAGTCAAGAATTACTCAGGCAACCAGGGATGCTAAATAGTTTAAGGACTGTTGGGAAGGAGTTACCAAGCAACTGGAGAGTGCTGAAAACAAAGTAAAGGTAATGGAGTCCCAAATGCACCACCAGTCTAACAAGTTGGTGAGGTCTCCAAAGAAAGAGACCTGCTAAAAGACTCATTGGCAATGCAGACTATAAAGACAGCAGAAAAGGTTGAAATGACCAGAAAAATGAAAGAAAACTATATCGTCAAAATAGGGGCCATGGGAGGTATTGGGCAAGCCATGGAAAGGTTCAGATTGCTAACCCAATACAAGAAAAACGAACACCATAAATGGGATATAGATTTGTTGCTCAAGAAGGCTATGGTAGTGCTTGAACACTATCAGCCTAACCAAAGATGGGTTATTGGCGAAGAAGAACCTGAAGGGCCTGGCATTGGGAACTAATTGGTGCCTCCAGAGAGTAACATGCTCCCTCCTGCAGAGCAACTGCCTATAGAGGCAGTCGAGACGCCAGCACATGAGAGTATTGATACTCTTTCAACCTCTGTTATCGCCAAAAAAGGACCTCCAACCGGACCACTGGTCCTTGGGATTGAAGCTCCAGCTCCTCAGCCAGAAAATGTGAGCCAAGATATCACACGTGCAGAACCTCCTGTTATTACTAGAACTACAGGAATTGGGACTATGGAAGAAAATGTTTAGATGAATTTGAATTTGATACAATTCCTTAAATTTCACATGCCAGTACTTATCATTTTTGTTTATAGCTTTTCATTCCTATTATTCATAACTGCTTTTGAATTGTTTATACATATTTGTCTAGACCACCTCATTCTATCCCCCAGTTTTAGTTGGATTTTTAGGTCGTAACTCTAAAAGTCCAATTGAAACTTTAATAGTTTACTTTTAGATATACATAATATATTAAGATGGGACATATCTCTGCCGTTATATCCAATTTAAAGAATATCGAATGGTGAATCTTGAAATACAGTAGCAAATCTTGACTTAGGCAACGTAAAGAGTTGGATATCCCGGTCAGGTGTCACGAAAAAAACCTGGGAAGGATGACAAGTGTCTCCTAATGTTATTGGTAAACTCAAAAGGAAGATAAATCCGCAAGACTGTTACTCTATATAAACAGCATAAAACGAGCTCTAATGTAAGGGTCTTGAAAAATCAAAAAAAGAAACTTTGGTGATATTGGTATCGATGATCAGGCTACACTGTCAGTTTTGGCAAAGCCCATATGGGTTGCCTACCACTAACGGTGAGTTTGATCATCAATGCTTTATATCACGGTGGAACAAAAAATCTGTGTTAACGATCAAGGTATATGAAGGGCTTATTGTATTAGCAATGTTGGCCTGGCTTCATTGCCAGTCCTGGCATACCCCATGATGGTAGCCTAATACTGGGAATGAGTCAGTCCAACTGGGCTTCTATTATATCCAACTATAGTCAATCATTTTGGCGACGCCACGTTTTGGCGATGGTATGCTATAAAGATTTTACATATCGTAGAAATTAATTAATTTTCATTAAATGTTTTTAGGTCTTTCATAATAGATGAACCTTTATCCCCCAATAATAAATGCATTAATGATATCCACTGAGTAAGTTAATCTGGTCTTTCATTTATTATTGTTTTAACTATTTAACGCTAGTTTCAGAAGCCTTTTACAATTCTCTAGATTAATTGAATTTAGATATTCAAAGTCATGAATACGTTAGACTTCTTTGTCCACATTAAATGTTTATATAGAGATTTTATCGGTTGTAAAGTTAATCTTGATCCTTTGATTACCGCAAAGAATTAATTGTAGATTTAATTCTGGGTACGTTTGAGAAGACAAAAAGGTAGGATTTCTCCCTATATAAAGACTAACTTGGATTGACAAGGAAATCAATCTTCGAAAAATATAACCCTTACTATCGTAGAAATGGCAGCCTCGCAAAGCTCTGTCAACTCTCCCTCTGACTCAGATGACTGCAGGGATGTGAGTTCGTTCATTCCCCCAGATTATCGAAATCCTATAGAGTGTATTACGGATCTGAAGGAGGAATTGAAGGAGATGGACAAAGATATGAAAGACTATAAGGATCATATTGCAAAGCTTACTAAAGCTTTGCAAACTACAGGAAGCACTCCGGCGCAACTTGATGAACTCGCAGAAATGCGAGCCATGGAGCAAGACGTAGCAAAACTTCAAAACTCTCTCCTTAATCTTTATGTCTTGATTAAGGAGACTAGAGAAAAAATGAATGAGAGTTTGGATCTATGGTCTTGAAAGTTTTATGTAAGAGGGCTCTATTGTTAATAAAATTATACTTCTCTTAATATTGTTTGTTATGATTATCTTTATTTATACTTTGCAAATGGTGTGCGAATGATGAACAACGGTAAAGCTTTAATAAGTCAAAAAATAAAATTCATTAATTAAAAGAACTCATCTGTAACGAGAGCGCCCCTATATTGTGGCGCCTGAACATCTCACTAGATTGTAGAGCTTCACGCTATTCAATTCCTGCACTCAAAGGAATAATCAAAGGTAGTCGATGAGACTCCCATCGACACTCCGATGCTTAAATTAGTTCATATAGTTGATTAACATACACACTACTGTGGACTATATAAGTTAAATATTAAAGATATTTAAAGAAACTTATACAAAAAATGATAATAGCATAAAGACAAAAAGGTAAGAGGTTTAGGAATGGTACAACTTTAGATGAATGGCGTTCCAAGGATGTAAGATTGCTTCACCACTCTCTCTGCATAGCTTATAGGCGTCATTCCCTAGTACTCTGTTAATCAAATATGGGCATTCCCAGTTTGGACCCAACTTCCCAGCGTTCAGCTCCTAGTATTCTCAAAAACCTTTCTGAGCACCCAATCTCCCTCCTTAAATGTCCGAGTTCGAACATTCTTGTTGAAGTATCTTGAGACTTTATCATGATAAGCTACTGTTCGTGTGAGCGCCCGGTCTCTGAGTTCATCAATTGTATCCAACTGATCATTCAACTCCTGCCAATTCCACTGCTTATTGGCCCATTGGAACCTCGCAGATGGGAGTCCAGCTTCAACAGGGATTACTGCTTCTGATCCATAAGTTAAGGAAAAAGGGGTTTCCCCTGTGGGCATTCTTGAGGTTGTTCTATAAGACCACAATACTCCAGGCAGCTCATCGGCCCAAGCTCCATTGGCTTTCTCCAAACGTTTCTCCAAGGTTTTGATCAAGGTTTTGTTGGATGCTTCCGCTTGGCCGTTGCATTGTGGATGTCTTGGTGTTGCAAATTTCACCCTTATTCCCCAATTTGCGCAAAACTCCTGAAATTTGTGACTGGCAAACTGTGGACCATTATCCATCACAATCTCATTGGGCACTCCAAATCTGCAAATGATATTCTTCCAGACAAATTTCTTCACGTCAACATATTTTATCAATGAATAAGACTCCACCTTTATCTATTTGGTGAAGTAATCTGTCATTGCCAGGAAATATTGTCGTTGTCCTGAAGCTTTAGGCAAATGACCAACTATATCCATTCCCCATTTCATGAAGGGCCAAGGTGCCACAATAGGAGTGAGTCTCTCTTGGGGCATGTGAGGAATCTGAGCAAATCTTTGGCGTTTGTCACATCTTCTTGCATAATCAATCGCGTTTGACCTTATAGTTGGCCAATAGTACCCAATCGTTAATGCACGATGAGTCAAACTTCTTCCTCCAGAATGGTTATCGCACTCCCCTTCATGCAATTCTGCAAGTACATACTGGGCTTGCACCGAATCTACACACCATAGTAAATAACCTGAATAAGACCTTTTGTATAGCTGCCCATCACGTACTATGTACCGAGCAGCTTTAGCGAGCAAGCGTCGTGACTCATTTTTCTCAGCTGGCAGAACACCATCAACCAGATACTGGACGAATGGAGTCATCCATGTCTGGCCCGAGCAACTGGAAGGACTTCACTGTCATTCTGGTCTTCTAAGCCCTTCGGACTTTTGATCGATGGCCACTTCAGATGTTCCAGAGGAATTCTCTGCCCCTGAGTGGTTTGGATTGATGACCCAAGATTGGCTAGTGCATCTGCATATGAATTCTCCACACGTGGAATTTCAGTTATAGAAAACTCTACGAATGCCAGTTGTAATTCTTTCACTAGCTCTAAATAACAAGTCATCATGGGATCTTTGGCCTGGTAGGAACCAAGAAACTGATTCACTATCAGCTGTGAATCCGAGTAAACCTTCAAACTTGTTACTCCGAGTTTCTTAGCCAACGTCAGACCAATGATCAGAGATTCATACTCTGCTTCATTATTGGTTGCATGGAAACCGCATCTAACTGCCCGTTGAATCACACTCCCTTCTGGGGAAATCAGAACAATTCCCAAGCCACTGCCTCTGACATTACTAGAATCATCTACGTATAGAGTCCAAACCTTTGGTGCCCGACCTACCATGCAAAGTAGTTCTCTATCTGCCTCTGGTTGTATAGATGGAGCAAAGTCAGCTCTGAAGTCTGCCAAAACTTGTGACTTTATTGCTGTTCTAGGTTGATAGGTGATGTCATACTCACTAAGCTCCACCGCCCACTTGATTATCCTTCCAGACAGCTTAGGTCTATGGAGTATATTTTTTATTGGAAAGTTGATCACTACAGCAATCGAATGACATTGAAAGTATGACCTCAACTTTCTGGCTACAACCACCAAAGCTAAAGCCAACTTCTCCAGTAAACTATACCGGGTCTCTGCATCCAGTAAACTCTTACTCACATAGTATACCGGCAATTGCTTCTTATCTTTTTCCCTGATCAAAACTGCACTTACTGCTACCCTAGAGACAGCCAAGTACATGTACAATTGCTCCCCGGTGTTAGGTTTGGACAATAATGGAGGGGAAGTAAGGTAGGCTTTCAATTGATTCAAAGCATCCTCACACTCAGGGGTCCATTCATAGTTAACCGATTTCCTCAGAGTAGAGAAAAAATGACAACATTTATCGGATGATCTGGAGATAAAACGATTGAGGGCCACCACTCTCCCATTAAGCCTCTGAATGTCCTTGACACAAGTCGGGGAAGGAATGTTCAGAATAGATCGAATCTGATCTGGATTAGCTTCAATTCCCACTTTGTGACCATGTACTCTTAAAACTTTCCGGATGCCACTCCAAAGGAGCACTTGGCAGGATTCAACTTCATATTATACCTGATCAGCAGATCAAAAGCCTGTTGAAGATGTTCAAGATGTTGGTCAACAACTAAAGACTTCACCAGCATGTCATCGATATACACTTCCATAGTGTCCCCTAGATATTTTGAAAACATCTTATTCACCAGTCACTGGTACGTGGCTCCAGCATTCTTCAATCCGAAGGGCATCACCTTATAGCAATAAATTCCCCTTTCAGTTATGAAGGCCTTCTTCTCCTAATCCTCCGGATGCATCAAAATATGATTGTACCCAGAAAAAGCATCCATAAAACTTAACAACTCGTGACCAGCTGTTGCATCGACCATCATGTCAATGTGTGGCAATGGGAATGGATCTTTAGGGCAAGCTTTATTCAAATCTGTGAAGTCAATACAGACTCTCCACTTGCCATTCTTTTTCTTAACAATGACGACGTTGGCTAGCCAGTCAGGGTACTGTGTCTCCACCACAGACCCATTGTCTAACAGCTTCTGAACTTCTTCATTAATCACTAGATTCTGTTCAAGAGCAAATTTCATTCTCTTTTGCTTAATAGGAGGATATTCAGGATTGACTTTGAGCTGATGAATTACGACCTCATGGTCTATCCCAGTCATATCTGCATGGCTCCACGCGAAACAATCGTGACGCTGCGACAAGAATTGGATCAATCTTTCTAGTAGATGAACAGGCAGCTACGCTCCAATAAGGATTTTATGATCTAGAAAGTCAGGATGGATCTGTACCTCGTCATGCTTCTCCATTCCTGGCTCGTCTGGTTCCAGACCGGGTGCCTGATTCTGTAGCTGCTATGAGGACTCATTCTTACTCCTCATGGTGGTTTTGTAGCAACTCCTAGAAGAGTGATGATCTCCCAAGATTTCCCTAACGCCATCGTTAGTGGGGTAGCGTAGGACTTGGTCATAAGTAGAGGGTACGGCCCTTATAGCATGCAACCAAGGGCGTCCCAGAATGGCGTTATAAGCAGAAGGTGAATCCACAATGGAAGACCGGGTCTGCTTGTTCAATCCTGGGACATAAATGGGCAATACAACTTCACCCAATGAATGGCTCACCTCGCCATTGAACCCAATGAGTGCTGTCGACTTCCACAATATCAAAGTCTCATCTAGACCAATCCCTTTATATGCAGCCAAGAACAATACGTTGGCTGAACTTCCATTATCAATCAAAATTCACTTCAGATTAATGTTTGCAACCTAAAGCGGAAGCACCAAAGCATCATGGTGTGGATGTAGAAGTTGGGTAGCTTTGTCATCAGCAAAGACCATCACTTGGTTAGTGAAAGTCCCTACAGACGGTGCCATTTTAGCAGTTGGGTTCGCCGCTTCTTTCTCATGCTTCTTAGCAGAGGTATGAGACAGTCCACTAATTTCTGATCCTCTAGAGATTACACAATAAGTTTGAGTAACTGGCGGTGGCGGTGGCGGTGGCGGTGGTAATGCCTCTAGGTCATCGACTTTCCTCTTCTCCCAAATGGCTCTACCTCGTTCATATAGCAAATCCCTTAAGTGGCCTTTTTTCAGCAGGTAATCCACCTCATACCTGAGGCCTCTGCAATCAGGAGTGGTGTGCCTAATATCTTGGTGAAAATCGCACCACTTCTTAGGGTCCTTCCACCCTTCAGTTTTTTTCTTGGGCGGCCATTTCACCTCATTACCCATCTTCTTCAAAACTTGCACAGCCTCAACTTGATGTATCCGGAGGGGATACTCCGAACAATCATGGAGGGATTCTCCCACTCGCTGTGGCAGTCGATATAAGTCATCAGAGCACTTATGGATCTTACGACTACTCGAGAACTATACCATAAACGTCTCGATTAGCTTTTCGAAAGAAGCGATACTGCCATTGGGTAAGTTTATGTACCAATACAGAGCAGGACTAGTAAGAGTTTATCCGAATCCTTTACACATACACGTCTCATGCATCCCGTATGGTATGGCAACTGCACCCATCTTCAATATATTTGTAATGGGCTACATGATCCTTAGGGTCATCGGTCCCATTGTATAACTTCATACTCAGTACACTGAACCTATGTGGCAAATCCGTTTGGTATATGCTATCAACAAACGGCGACCCCATATAGCAATTGGAGTTGATTTTGGCCAAGGCAGGAGGGGCTTTTGTTAACTTGTCTATATCTCCTCTTAACTCAATAATCTGCTTGGCCATAGCTGCCTGAGCAACAGAAGCTATAGTGGGTCCTGTGAAAGGTGCAGCAGGAAAGCGTGGTGGCTGCAGAGGCCTACTTCTCGGGGAATTTGTCAAATCTACAGGAGCATCCCTATTGACATTCTGTTGGATTTCTTCTGTCGTAGGGTCCTTACCTCGCGAGGTAGAAGCATCATATCCCTCGGGGGTGGTCCCAGGGACGAATTGGGTATTTAGAGGGTAAGGCAAAGGGTCTTTAGGTGGTGTTTGTTCAAGGCGGGGAAAAGGTGGAATTTGGACTGAAGCAGGATCATGGCCTTGGGAAGTGTTTTGACTTCTGAGTTGTAACATCTCTTCACAGAGCGCTGCGTTATCGTTAGCCATTTACTCTAACCGCTCATTCGTCTACTCTTTATTTCTAGAGATGTCTTCTCTCATAGCTTGTATGAATTCCATCAGTTGCTTGTTAGTAGCTTCATCGGTATCAGTCATACTTGGAACTTGTCGTAAAATCTTTTTTGATTAAATGCTTGCAAAAGGCCCCCTATCTAGAGCGCCAAATTGTATGGGCAAATTGCTACAATCATTGAAAGGTCAACTTCCATCTCTGTGGAGTCCGTCTGCAACTTTAAATCCTGCAGATGTCACAACAAGAACAATCGTGAAAGCTCCATAACCGGTTTGGGTGGTGCCGGTCGTGGAAGCTCCGACGATCAAGTTAGTGTTTATCGGAGATAGAAGACCAGCTATGGTTTTAGTGTTTTGTCTGAATGTATCTTGTGAAGGGTTGGTAGATACTGTTTTCGTATTCTCTGGGTTTGAAAAATGCTCGATCCCCTGCATATGGAAGGAAGGGGGGTATTTATAGAAGAATGAAGATCAACCTCGGGAATTGTGTGTACCTTCCACTTGTCTATTCGGACCAACTTGTATAAAGGAGATGTATGAAAAGTCTATTATCTCGGTTGTGTCAAGGTGGATAAGTAGAATGATAAAGTAACAATATGAAATGATGAAAACCGGTGTTGATAGGAGTATGGGTAGAATTATAGGCGCTAATTAATGAATAGATATTTGTATGAAAGAACGTCATACCTAGGGATATGAGCCGGTCATATCCATAAATGCCAGCTGCAAATTGGATTGATAGAAGCTGCTTTACAGGAAAAATAGTTCATGAAGTGGCGCTCTCACATGCAAGCGCCATTACTATATTGGCACCTCTACACGACCGCTAACACAGTAAGGATGCCTTGAAACCTATTTCCTGTTTGTTAGGGAAGGATTGCTATGAACAGGAAAAGTAGATAGATCATAAGACTCCTGCAATAAGTGTCAGACGTTATATCACATGGTGTCAGATGACTGTTACATTACTTAGCAGTGATGTAAAGGTTATATATGGGCCTCGAGGTGGGCTTTAGGTCGGGCCTAAGTGTGATGGTTAGGTTCGTGGACCCGGATAGTCCAACTTGATTTGTCATTATATGACCATGTGGGGCCACACCATTTTTGGCACCTACAGTGGTCATTCTTTGTTTCCAGCCAGCTTTAAATATGTTAATCTGCGTAAGTTATTTAACTATATTACATGTATGCAGTATTCTCTTTGCGAATATTTTTAACCCTTGTTCAATTCAACGACATGTTCTTTGAAGCTGATGTCATTATTGTTGAGCACGAAGTTCTATAGAGACACACACGAAAAATTAATCACTTACATGCTTCTATTTTGCTAATAATTAATTATATTAATTAATAAATTCATATGAGTCTTAGATACAAAAGATCACTATGTTTCCAGTCATCTCCTTGGACCCTATGCGAATAATTTCAATAATATAATTATTTATGCAAAAACATTATCATTCATAAAATAAGCTATATAAACTTCAATTAAACCCACATATATAAATACTCAATTTATAGATTATAATATAATGAAATAACATTTCATATATTTCATAATATTCTAAGTACACAGTGGAAAACATAATAGTCTGGTTGGTTAGATTGTCTACGCAGGACCTTGAGGTCAAGGGTTCTATTCTCATCAGGGGGTTTGGGTAGTTTTTCATCCGTTGTGGTGGCCTTCATGCCTCTCGGACATGGTTTAGCGTGTGTGTGACCTGTGACCTTTCAAAAAAAAGAAAAAGTACACAGTGGAAATTGTTTGATGTTGTCAAGTTTTCATTATGCGAACAAAGTATTTACAAATTGTTAGATATCTTAATTTAAGGTCTTGGCTAGCAATTATCTTTTTAGAATTCTTTGTGCTTTCAGTTCAAATTCTTCTTATGTTGTTCATTGATTCCACAATTCTCTGTACTTGATGATGCTATTCCTGTCAATTTTATATGTTCTCTGTGCTTTTAGTTGAAATTCTTCTTATGTTGTTCACTGATTCTACAATTTTTTTTGCTTTCAAGTTGTCGTTCGTGTGAATGGAAAAAATGGCGTGCTTCTTCCAGTTTCCTTTGCTGAATGATTTTTTTTATCTATAAGTTAATCCATTCCAGTAGCCTTGTGAGCTTTGTGTTTGTATTTATCTTTCCTTTTGTGTACCTTTTCTTGCTGAATTTTTTTTAGACCTTTTTATTTGTAATTGTACATACTGGGAATTCATAATGAATAATTTCTTAATTCAGTGTTTATTTGATGTGGTTTTAGATTCGTGAGTTTTCTATCTTGAAAGAATTTTTAATAGGTGGCATAAAGTAATAATTAAATTATTTTTTTTAATTTTATTATAACATTATCAATCGATATATCAGTTGCAAATTACCAACCGATTTTGAATCGGTTGGAAAAAATATTTCTAATGAAATATTTTCTATACCCACCAAAAAATATTCCAATGGAAAACAAAATTTTTTGCAACAGAAATATCGGTTGCAAATTACCAACCGATTATAAAAACGGTTGGAAAAATATTTCCAACGAGGTATTTTTTCAACGGGAATATATCGGCTAGAAAATAAGATTTCCAACTGATTTAGTGGTTGAAATATCAACAATTTCTTGTAGTGTTCGATGTCCACCGAGAAATCCTTACTTTCCTCCTCCGTAACTTTCAGCTTTGAACAAATAGTTTCCAGATCGTCCATCTCAACAAGTCTCGCAACTAAGAAACAAAGAGAAATCTAAGAGAATCGATGGAAAAGTAAACACACTCCCCCTCTCCTTCCGGTCAGTGGCCAAAAGAACAGACCTAACCCATTTCCTTCTGAAACCCTAGGTTTCACGCAAGGAAAGACTTCTTTGTTACATATAAACATACACACATATATAGAGGAATTCTCACATAGGGATCTAAAGTAAAGGTGTAAAATAGGGTTTAT
This sequence comes from Tripterygium wilfordii, assembly GCF_013401445.1. Lineage (NCBI taxonomy): Eukaryota > Viridiplantae > Streptophyta > Magnoliopsida > Celastrales > Celastraceae > Tripterygium > Tripterygium wilfordii. The sequence goes on from NC_052248.1 coordinate 9,827,128, forward strand.
GTTTACACCATTAATTTGAAACATGTGAGATCCAAAGCAATAGGTCACACTTGTCATCTCACTCATTCGCATTATTAAACATAGACCCTTATTTTATATCCTTACTTTAGACCTTTATGTGAGAATTCCTCTCTCTATATATATATATATCATTCTTTTAGACATCATCAAACCATTATTACAAGTGAATCACATAGTGGACGATTTCATGGTAGCAAACAAATTAAACCATATTACAACAAGCAAACAACACAACTAATTAGTAAATATTGAGCTAAACATGAACTAAGACAGATTAGTAACAATTGACCGCACGTTGCCCCAAAATCCAGACATTTTTGTCTCCGCTTTGATTTTGTATTGGACTCCATTGGCTCCAACATACCTGTAGAGAATAATTCTATCACGTGCTTCGCGTTGGTTTTCTTGAACAAATTTACGCCAATCACCACAGAGCGCTGGCCTAGGACCATCTTTGAAAGTTATTAGTGAATGGTTGTGGTATTTGAAGTTTGGAAATATTGCACAAAAGTGAATTTTCCAAAAATGGTCGACAAGATATCTGGTCAACAACATATGTGAAAGTTATTATTAATTGTCTAAGAATCTTTTATACCAAATTCTTGCATTGCATTGTTGCTTTCACTGGAAAGCCAATAAATGCTCCCATTTTGATAAACTGATTCACAAGATAGTTGTTTGATTAATCCCTTTATATATATATCTTGCTTTTGTATGGGCTTAATATAATTGGTTGGGGATGATATGTTCATATATTGCAAACAATTCAGATTAAACTTCAAGGAAATTTCTATTTTCTCTCAACTTTTATGCATGAACTAGAATACTTGTATTCACATGAAGAATCTTTAAGACTATGACTATATATTTTAGAACACTAAAGAAAGGAGGCTACCAAACAAAGAGTGTCAATGTGTGCTGTAGCCTGTAGTTAAAATTGAGACGACTACAGACCCGAACAGCTGATTACTCAATCAGCTAGTTCACTTCTGCGCGTCATCAGTAAGTTACAAAATTATTTACGGCGTGACTATTCCCACCCTTTTTTTTTCTTCTTTCACCCCTACTCTATCTCTATGAAATGACCCCATGTTTTGTCTTTATTGTTCTTTTTGTAAAAAGAAATAGCTTTGATGAGATGACGTTCATTTGCCTTTACATGGGTTCTTTTTTTTTCCTTTGCATGGGACCCTCCACTCCTCAACCTTATTAATTCCTTCACTTGCTTTCATGTCTCTCCACTCTCTCTCTAATTCTCCTCCTCCATAGATCTCATATGCTACTACTTCTTTCACCAATTCAATATCTTCTTATCCCAAAAAAAAATTTGTAAATTGCTGAGAACCCAATTGTCGAAAATAAAAACCCGGTTCTAAAATGTCGCCCTTACTTTATGAAATGACCCCATGCTTTTGTCCTTTTTGTAAAAAGAAATGAGATTGTTTTTTGTCTTCCCCATGTTTTTGTCCTTTTTGTTTGACATTCAAAAAAAGAGGCTTTTCTTGTCTTTTAAATTTAAAAAATAAAAATGACGTTTTAGGTACTAGCATTTGTGGTCCTTTTTTATCTGAAATAAAAAAGAGGACTTTTTTAATCTTTTTAATTTCAAAAATAAAATGATTATTGATGTGGCAAAATAAAAGAGGGAGAGACGCTTTTGTCTTAATTTATAGAAAATAGATGATTCATGTGATGGCTTAGATATTCAATGTAATCTCCCACCACTCTTACAATTATGTAAATTATAATACAATGGTTTCAGAAGGAAATATAGAACGTCTACATTGAATGTATGCTGCAAGTTGTTCCGTACACGGCGTAACCCATGCAGCTGCGCAAGCATACCTGTGTGTAAACCATTGAATCATAATGGGAGACATCGGATAACCCTCTATCAAGGCAATCTAGACAAAGTGATTATTATTAACGAACCCGATAGTGATAGTAACATGTTCATGCGGCGGGGGAGACATTGATTGTAGTGGCAAAAATGTCAAGCACTGTTTAGAACTAAGGAGATGTAATATGACATTGTACCTTGAAGCAATCAAATGACTCATGTCTGGCATTGTCATCCAGTTCTGAAGTGGTGCTGGTCTATCGGATTCCCAGAAGTTCAGTGAGTTGTAAATGGAACATGCCCGACCATAACCACCAAATAGATCAAAATACTCTGCCCAAAATGTTCTCAACTCGTTAATCAAGTTTTGTCGGACGTTTACCCATGGATCCTCTCCAAAACCAAGTAATCCAGCCATAGCCCGAAAGCCACAATTTCCATCAGTTCTTACATCTTTTACGAACATAATGTAAGAATGCAATATAAGTGAAACCTTACTAAGATATACAGCTCATAGACAATTGACCTCGATCTTGAAATCCTTTGCATAGGAAGTGGTGGAGTGCTGTAAAGAGATGAACAATTGTGTCTACCTGGTTCCTGAGAATAACAAAAATCTTCCTGAACGAACTCGAATTCAGATGCATCACCACTAGTAGATCTATCTACTTTCTTCTTTGAGGAGGGGCGAACTGATGAATAACTGTGTCTACCTAGACCTTGAGAATGATTCAAATTGTGCTAAACAAAATCGAATGCGTACTGATTCATCAAGTTGATTTGTCTACTTTCTTCATTGAGGAGGGGCGTCCACGAATATTTGTCTTAACAACTGGTTCAAGAATAGCAGTTATTGATGGATTAATTATCTCCCTCAACTTCCTTAGTAGACTGACTTTATCAGGCCTTGACTGATGCCTAAACTGTTCTGTGAACATTTGTAGCTCTACACTACAATCGATATCATCATTGACAGGTGAAACACTTGGCAATAGGTTAAGTTTTTTCCAAAACTTATCAATGCAAGCAAGTGGTATAGGATGATCTTCATCGTGTATATTGCAAGCTCGTGCGCACATGGCAGTCTATTACTCGTACGAAGTTTACATCTGCAAGAGTAGATGTCTTCTTCAACAACTTTAGACCGTTCAAATTTCAACCAAATCATATTCAATGCATCCATTGAGACAAAATCCCATAATTCTCAGAATATGCCTGTTTTGAATTGCTGTAAGATAATATTTTTACTTTTCTCTAAACTAGCCTTTATTGCTGTGAACTGACCTTGGATAAGCTGATGAATAGACGAGACTACTGACTCCAAGTCTGATTGTGACGTGGACGTCGCTGATGAGGAGTTACTAATCAATCGGGAGCAGAGAAAGTCCAAGAAGATGGAAAAGTATGGTAGTGGGCTTATGTAACTCTCGAATATTAGTTGTATTTTGGGCCTTGGCCTTTGTGCTGTCTGTGTTGGGTTTTGGTATGTTTATATGTTTGTCTTTCAGTTTGTAAATGGGGGACAGTTGTTCATTTTAATCAGACATCTAGAGTTCTTTCTCTGTTTGCGTCTCTTGTTCCGATTGGAACTTGAGTTGTTCATCTTGCTTTGCTGTGGGTTACGTCAGTTTGGCATCGGAGTAGGTTTCTCCTTTGATGATGGCCCAGACTAAAGCTGGAGACGATGAAGTTCAGCAGTTGCGTGAGGTTATGGTAGCCCTCTCTGCTCATGTGGAGCAACTTGTTGGTATGATGCAAGGTGGAGCTGGTGGTAATGGCATTGTTAATCGTCCTCAGTCGACCAATCGTGGTGGTGAAGCTCTTGTACCACATCGACGGCAATAGGCTAATGAGGTTGTGGATTCCTCGTTAGATGAAGAATTGGACAATTTTGAGTTACCCATCAGTGATGCCGGACACCAACAAGCCCCAGGTAACAATAACTACAGTGATTTTCGCTTGAAAGCTGACGTTCCCTACTTCGATAGGTTTGTAAATATAGAGGGGTTTATAGACTGGTTAGCTGAAGTGGAGCGCTACTTTGATTTTGCCTCTATTCTTGAGGATAAGAAAGTGAAGTATGTAGCCATCCGATTGAAGGGTGGTTGCTCAGCTTGGTGGGATCGTTTGCAGGAGACTCATCGTCGCAAGGGGAAGGATAAAATTCAGACTTGGAGTAAGATGAAACGTATGCTTAAGAGGTCTATTGGTGAGTATACCGTTGAATTTTATCAGTTGACTGAAAGAACCAACCTTCCAGAACCTGAATCTTGTCAGATTTCTCGCTATTTGGATGGGTCGAAACCGGATATTCGCAGCAAAATTGGTGTTCAGGTTGTTCTGCGGTTGAGAGATGCCTTTAATCTTGCTTTGAAGGCCAAAGCTTTGCTACAGCTGGAACGTTCCAACTATTCTAAACGCCATCCTGGGGATTATAGCAAATCTCCATTTGACAAGAGGTCTCACTTTGGTAAAACTATTTCTGAAACCAATGGTAGTGAAGGGCGATTTGAGAAGACTGGAGGCTCTAAAGTTGGTGATGGAAAATTTGGTGCCAAGACCCTTGTAAAGGAGTTTTCCAAGGCCACCAATCCTTATTCACAGTCTTTCCCTCCAAAGTGTTTTATGTGTGGGAAACCTGGGCATCGTTCCAACGAATGTCGATCTAAATCAGTCCAATTTGTTGCAACTGATGGAGAAGGTGCTGATGATGATCATGAGGGAGATATTGTTTGTAGCCCAGATAGGGAAGAAATTGATCTAGATTATGAAGAAGGTGGCCAATCTTATTTAATTCAAAAGGTATTTCTGTCTAAGAAGAAGGAGAATGATTCCCAGCATCACAAATTGTTTTGGACCAGATGCATTATATTGGGGCATCATTTTGATGTTGTCATTGATAATGGGAGTCAAGAGAATCTTATTGATAAAAATGTTGTCCAGAAATTAAAGTTGTTTGCTGAGAAGCATCCGGAGCCTTATGCGGTGTAATGGATTAAACCTTTAGAGGAGGTTCGTGTTACAGAACGGTGTCTTGTTCCTTTATCTATTGGGAGATACAGTGATCAAGTTTACTGTGATATCCTTGATATGGATGCTTGCCATGTGATCTTAGGGCGACCTTGGCAATTTGATACAGATACGCACCATGCCGGTAAAGAGAATGTCTATAGGCTGAGTAAAGATGACAAGAAATATACCTTACTTCCACTTGGCAGTGGAGTTCCTAATTCTTCAAAATTGTAGAAATCCACCTTCTTATCAATTTCCTCTTCGGTGCAAGACTTAGAGAGGGATTTCAAGCAATCCAAGCAGCTCTTTGCGGTGGTAGTGAAAGGGGATCAATCAAGTAGTCCACAGCTTGTCTCATCTCTTCCTGGTAAAATTCAAGACTTGTTATCCGAGTTTAAGGAAGTGGTATCTGATGAAATTCCTTCGGGTTTGCCTCCTATGAGGAATATTCAACATCAAATAGACCTCATTCCAAGGGCTAGCTTGCCTAATGTCCCTCATTATAGATTGAGTCCCACAGAACACGAGATTCTCCGGGAGAAAATTCAAGAGTTGTTGGATAAAGGGCAAATCCGAGAGAGCTTGAGCCCTTGTTCAATGGCCGCTTTGTTAGTGCCTAAGAAGAATGGAACTTACAGATTATGCATTGACAACCGTCCTATAAATAGAATTACGGTGGGGTTTAAATTTCCCATCCCACGACTGGATGACGTGTTGGACCAGCTACATGGGGCTGTTGTTTTTACAAAATTAGACCTTACCAGCGGGTACTATCAGATCAAAATTAAGCCTGGAGACGAGTGGAAGACAGCTTTTAAAACCAAAGAGGGGTTGTTCGAGTGGTTAGTGATGCCTTTTGGGCTTTACAATGCCCCAAGCACCTTCATGAGGGTAATGAATCAAGTATTAAAACCCTTTCTTGAAAGATTTGTGGTTGTTTATTTTGATGACATTCTCATTTATAGTAAATTTGTTGAAGAGCATCTGATACATTTAAGGGAAGTGTTTAGCACTTTAAAGAATGAGAAGCTCTATATTAATTCAAAAAAAATGCACTTTTATGGTGGATCGTTTGGTTTTCCTTGGCTATGTCATTAGTGCATATGGGATTCATGTTGATGAAGAGAAAGTGCGTGCAATCCGTGAATGGCCTACACCAAAATCAATTAGAGAAGTTCGAAGTTTTCACGGCCTTGCCTCTTTTTATAGGCATTTTATTAAGCATTTTAGCACCATAGCTACGCCCTTAACTGATTGTTTAAAGAAATGGTCATTTCAATGGACTAAGGAGGCTGAACATAGTTTCCTTTTGTTGAAAGAACAACTCACCTCCGCACCTGTTTTGGCTCTTCCTAATTTTGAAAGATTATTTGTAGTTGAATGTGATGCCTCGGGTGTGGGGATTGGTGCTGTTTTATCTCAAGAGAAGAGGCCTATTGCATTTTTTAGTGAAAAGCTTAATGAAGCTCGATTAAAATGGTCTACCTATAACAACGAGTTATACTCGGTAGTAAGGGCATTGAAGTTTTGGGAACAAATTCCTTATAAGACAAAAACAAGGAGTTATATACAGACCATGAAGCCTTGAAATTCCTTATAAGCTAGAAACAAATTTCAGATAAGATGCATGCTCGGTGGTCAACCAATTTGGAGAAATTCCCATTCAAATTAGTGCATCAATCAGGTTCTGCTAATACCATAGCTGATGCTCTCAGCCGCCGTGTGTCTTTATTGGCTGCTTTGAGTTCTGAAATTGTGGGGTTTGATTCCTTAAGGAGCTTTATCAAGATGACTCAGATTTTGGGAGCATATGGACAGGTTGTCAATTGAATCAACCAGCTGAAGATTTTCATATTCTAGATGGTTTTCTAATGAAGGGGAACCAGCTGTGTATTCCTCATGGTTCTCTAAGGGAGAAACTAGTCAAAGACCTGCATGGAGGGAATTTGGAGGGTCACTTGGGCATTGACAAAACGCTGGCAGCTGTTAAAGAGAGATATTATTGGCCTAAATAGAAACGTGATGTCACTAAAATTGTACAGAGATGCTATGTTTGTCAAGTTACAAAGGGAAAATCACAAAATACAGGCTTATATATGCCTCTTCCAATTCCTGAATCCATATGGGCGGACCTCTCCATGGACTTCGTGCTTAGATTGCCTCAGACACAACGTGGCGTAGACTCAGTTTTTGTTGTTGTTGACAGGTTCTCAAAAATGGCCCGTTTTATCCCTTGCAAAAAGACTTCAAATGCCTCTAATATTGCAAAGCTCTTCTTTAAAGATGTTGTGAAGCTTCATGGAGTGCCTAAGTCCATTGTTTCAGATCGTGGTAGCAAATTCTTGAGCCATTTTTGGTGTCATCTTTGGAGCTTGTATAATTGTCCATTGAAGATGAGCACCACTGCCCACCCACAAACAGATGGGCAGACTGAAGCGGTGAACCACACTCTTAGTAATATTATTCGGTGCATTTGCAGCTCAAGACCTCGCCACTGGGATTATGCTCTAGCACAAGCAGAGTTTGCTTATAATAGCGCGAAGCATCGCAAAACTGGGCAATCTCCTTTCTCGGTGGTGTTTCATAAAGTTCCTAACCATACTTTAGATTTGTTGCATATACCAGGAGTCAATGTTGCTGCCAAAAAGCTTGTTGAAGATCACGTTAATGTTATTGCTGACGTGCGGCAGAGGCTTATTGCTGGGGGGCTGAAAATTATAAGAAGCAAGCTGATCAACATAGAAGGTACCAGTCTTTTAATGAAGCAGATCAAGTCATGGTTCATTTACGCAAAGAGCGTTTACCTACTGGGAGTTCTGGAAAGCTTCAACCTAAATCTTATGGGCTATACATAGTTCTGAAACGGATCAATCCTAATGCTTATGTGATTGATCTCCCTCCTTCTATGGGCATCTCTTCTACTTTTAACATCTCTGATTTAGCTCCATTTTATCCCGAAGAACCTTTGTATCCAGCTGCTGATTCCCCCACGAGTTCCAACCCTTCAGAGGCGGAAAAGGATGACGTGGACGTCACTGATGAGGAGTTACTAATCAATTGGGAGTGGAGAAAGTCCAAGAAGATGGAAAAGTAGTGGTAGTGGGCTTTTGTAACTTTGGAAAATTGGTTGTATTTTGGACCTTGGCCTTTGTGCTGTCTGTGTTGGGTTTTGGTATGTTTATATGTTTGTCTTTTAGTTTCTAAATGAGGGACAGTTGTTCATTTTAATCAGACATCTAGAGTTCTAGAGAGTTCTTTCTCTATTTGCGTCTCTTGTTCCGATTGGAACTTGAGTTGTTCATCTTGCTTTGCTGTGGGTTACATCAGATTGTGATGTGCCCAAGTATCGTTTCAACTTCGAATACTAACTCTCGGCTCTATTAGTGGTCAGGTTGTCAAAATGCATATAGGTGTTTGTCTAAGCGTATATGAAAATCTCCTTATATGACGTCAACCATACATCTTTAATATAATTCATGACTTTGGAGTAGTTTTGTAAAATTATCTCAAGAGCAGATAAATTATACACATATGCATTCTCAATTTCTGATTCCATTAATGTGTGCCACATGGAGTAGAATGAATCCCAAGATTCCTTGTCTCAAAATGATTTTTTTCGGTGGGCTATAATAGCTCTGTCGATGTGCCATCTACAAAGCAGTTTCATCTACTCAGAAAATACTTGGGCACACGACCTCATCAATGCCAAATCTCTATCAGCAACAATAACTCTTGGAAAAGTGGCATCATCCATTGTTCACTGCAAACAATTCAGTGCCCAAGTATAATTGTCATTCTTTTCTGATTGCAAGAAAACAAATCATATGCAAAATGTCATCTTCGTTGAAGTCACGCCTACAATCTCAAATAGAGGCACTCTGAACCTGTTAGTTTTATATGTAGCATCCATCAGTAACACATGCGGGAATGCACGCAATAGTTCTAATGAGCATGGATGTGTAAAGAATAATTTTTCAAGCTCATTAGTTTGAGCATTGCTTCGATTAAGGAAAACGTACTCGTACTGGTGTAGGAATGACATGAGTTGTTGCATTTGGGATTTACCAACTTTCTCTGCAGTTTGAAACTTCTAGCGTGCATTGTATATAGTTTTGATGGTGGACACGTTGTTCGGATCCCTGTTCTTTGACGCGTATAAGATGTTTCGTGGCTTCACCAAATTCTTTGACATATCTACCAATATTTAATTTTCAGCAGTAGAAAGCTTACCGACATAAGAATGGCCCTCCATATATAATGCCGTAGAATGGTTATGCACTCCACATACTACTCTTACCATCCAATCATCATCTGTCTTCAATTTCATCCTTTTCACTCTGAATGGACAATCTCGTTTTTGTGCCAATTAACCTTGTGGAGGTTTTCTTACTATTGTAGGTGCCATCATGATCACATTGTAACAATAATTTGTGTCTCCTCCCGAATCCACCAATCTCTGACCTTTTAGTAACAAAAACAAAACCCAAATTACGTCCAGTATTCTGCACCCATTCAATTAACGATTGATGCGAATTGAATACCTGAGAATGTATTAATTTTGTTAGAAATTAACAAAATATAGCATGTATTAATTTAGTTATTTAGCATACCATATCGATGGAAAATTCATTTGTAACATCCACTTCAATGTCTTCTTCACCTTCATTTACAAGATAAGGTTTTTCTTCTTGTTTTATTTCATTTATATCAATATCATCCTGCCAACAATACAAATTCACTTTGATATATGCAGTTAATCAACATAATTATTAAAAAAATAAAAATTGATATATTTACCTTATCACTAGAACCACTTGACAATCTTAGCTCTTCACCCCATAATGTCAAATGATTCATTTTTTCTCAACCTCGAATGGTAGAAGGTTGATTATAAGCAAAAGGGGAGGCCCATCTGGTCTTCCAAATCCGCTACTAGCAGTCCTTCCTAAGCGGTTTAATGAATCTTGAGAGAAGAAAGCACGAGACTACTTGAACCGAACTGGAACAACTACCATAGGAGAGATGGTTGACTTTACGGAAATGAAACCAATAAGTTTTCCTAGAGGCTTCAAGCTAGAAAGTAAATAGCACTTGCAAGAGGAGTAGTGATAAAGCTACTAAGACTATGAGTGTGAAGGTCGGTGCTTGATTCAGTCAGTCAAGGCATTGGAGTCTTTATGTAGAGTGAAGAATAATTGAGTAATTGAACCGACCCCCTCTCCCAATTTGGACATGCAAAAAGTTAAAGTGACAAGACAATGGATAGAATATTTTGAAATGATATCAAAGAGGCTAGAATTATTAGCTTTTTTTTCTCATTGAAACGACAATGGGAGATGGTGGCGAAGTTTAACTACAAAGGGTCCCTTCATCCGAGGGGACCAGGGGGCATTTGTCGCTATGAGAACGAATGAGGCAAGGGGTGGTCCTCTTCTCTATTTATTAATGTTTAAAATACTGACATGTACGTATTGGTTGAGGAAATATAGGACGAGTACACTAAATGTATGATGCAAGTTGTTCTGTGTCCAGTGTAACCCATGCAGCTGCACAATCATACCTGTCCCTCAACCATTGGATCATAATGGGAGGCATCGGGTAACCCTCTGTCAAGACAATATGGACAAAGTGATTATTATTAATGAACCCGATAGTGATAGTAAACATGAAGCAACCAAATGACCCATATCAGGCATTGTCATCCAGTTCTGAAGTGGTGCTGGTCTATCTGATTCCCAAAAGTTTAGTGAGTTATTTTTTTTCTTAATTTTGATTAACGGATGAGAGGGAGAGGGGAAAACGTAGCGGTACCACAACCGTTCAAGGAAAAAATTTAAATTAGTATCATTTTTATTTTAATTTAATTTAAATTAATTTCTATTTTTATTAAATATAAGCCAAATCGCCGAGTCCACCATGTGTTCGAAAAAATGCACAAATGAATGAAGATGAAGCATTATTTTTGGGTTTGCGAGTTCACGTACATGGCAGCTCATACTACCTCACAATAGAGTTTAAAAGCAAACTGTAGAATCTGTTGACATGGACAATCTAACGGCGTTGACACTTGACACGAATTTATTTTTTTTTCTGATAAGAGTCTAGTCTTGTCAATAGAAAGAGCATGATGATAATTGGAGGGGCCTATAAAAAAAATTCTACAGACAACTGTCTAATAAATAAGGGTTTAAATAGTAAAAATAGGGGTGCCAATAGCAACACCCAATTATTTATTTTAAATAGAATGAAAATGACATTTGAAGTGGGGATGCACTATTCGAACACCCCTCCCTATAACTCTATACAAACCCCCTATCCCATCTCATCAATCAATCAAATAATTTCTACATTTTGCATGTGTCTCATGTATAAAAGATGAGTATAAAAGACTCGTTGAATGGAAAGACTGATTACTATTCATGAGCATGCAATTACTGTTGGCCTAAACCCTATGAGAATCTTGACAGTCTATCTCCTCTCTCTCAACAGCCACTTTCACCTCTAGGCCAGATTCTTGACCACCTCTAATCTTTCACGATTTCACCCACACCATATCCACCTATATAAGCTGCTTCAAATGCACTTCAAACCGTGAAAGAAGGGACAACAACGGCTTATAGAGCCTCGCCATTAGCCGGAAGAAGTGAATTTGAAAGAGCGGTGCCAACGACAAAAGCCACAGGTCTGACAGCATCTCCAACTGGCTTTTTTTTTTTTATAATTCATGGACAAGTTTTTGGTTATACATTTATGCTATAATTGATATCTTGAGGCAATGTTTATGCAATGTTTATCTGATAAATGTCATGTCTTTGTTCATGTGTTTTTTTTATTGTGGGTAGTTAAAGTGCAACCGAGATCTACTGTGGATATCGATTACTTGAGCGATCTTTTTGACTACCACTTACCAAGCAGTTCAAGTGAACATGTAAATACAGATACTAATTAAATATTTTTAAGTAAATATTTTTTATTTAGTGTATTTTAAGTAAATATTATTTATTTAGTGTTTTTCTGCAAATACTCAGTGTAAATTATATTGTTGGTAGGGTGATTTTATCTCAGCCGAAATAAAGCAAGAAGAGGAACATGCAGTCGAGATGGCAGATAATATCGAACTTGACGATAGATGTGAATTTGAAACTGACATGGTATAATGTTTTAGTCAATCAAAATATGAGCTCTTTTGTTATGTTGAATGAACATTCATAAATTTCTCATAAGAACTGACACATTATCAGGTGTTCAAATCACGACAATCGTTGATCGATTGGGTTCAACAAACTGGACGCAAATTGGGATATATCATCTTCCTTTATAGATCAGATATTGGTGGATTCGGTAAAAAACACATATTACAATTCAAATATGATCACGGTGGTGATTACCAAAGTAAGAAACCCTAAACGAAGCAGACTGGCACCAAAAAAATAGAATGTCCATTCAAATTGAGAGGGAGGAAAATGAAGCTAGACGATGATTGGATGGTGGAGGTGGTGTGTGCAGAGCATAATCATGATATTGCATCATATATGGAGGGACATCCATACCCAGGTCGGCTTTTTGAATATGAAATTCAAATTATGGTTGACATATCTGCGCAAAATGCCAAGTCACGAGACATTGACGGAGGACACGTAAACTTTGGTACAACGAAGAAAATCGTAAACTTGGGGCAAATTCCCAAATTTAATTTGGATGCACATTATAAATGTGAAACATGTGTTGAGGCAAAGTTTGCAAAGAAACCATTCAATTCAATTGAGAGAAGCACAATACCTCTACAATTAATTCATAGTGATCTATGTGATTTAAAATTTGTTCAAAGTACAGGTGGCAAAAAGTATTTCATTACTTTTGTGGATTGCACACGATTTTGCTATGTCTATTTATTGACCAGCAAAGATGAGGCAATGGAGAGTTTTATCAAGTACAAAAATGAGGTTGAGAACCAACTTGATAAAAAGATTAAAATTTTGAAATCAGACTGAGGTGGAGAATATCAATCATTCTATTTTGAGGAGATATGCTCAAATTTGGGAATAATATGCCAGACGACAACTCCTTATACACCTCAGCAAAACAGAATTGCTGAGAGGAAAAATAGAACTTTAAAGGAAATGATAAATGCCATGCTCATAAGTTCGGGACTACCTCAAAACTTGTGGGGGGAGGCGGTTTTAGCAGCAAACTATGTTCTAAACAGAGTACCCCACAAGAAAACAAGAAAAATCCCATATGAGTTATGGAATGGAGGGACCCTGTCATACAAATACTTGAAAGTGTGGGGGTGCCTTGCAAAGTAGCAGTTCCTTTACCTAGGCAAATAAAACTAGGTCCAAAAACTGTTGATTGCATATTTATCGGATATGCACACAACAGTAGTGCATATAGATTTCTTGTGCATAAATCCGAAATACCTAATATTCATGTGAATACAGTTCTGGAATATTGAGATGCTGAGTTTTTTGAGTACATCTTTCCTTACAAAAAGGATTAAGGTGAAACTTCTCACAAGAGGTTAAGGGAGTTAAACTTCGAAAAGGGAAAAGAGATAGAAGCTGAGTTACACACACTGAACCAAGAAGGAGTAAGAGACAGAGAATCTTTACATCCTTTGGTCCAGATTTCCTAACATTCTTGTTAGAAAAAGAACCTAAGACATATAGTGAAGCAATGTCATCTCCAGAAGCACCATTCTGGAAAGAAGCTATGACCAGTGAAATTGAATCCATTATGAGCAATCATACTTGGGAATTGGTTGAACTTCCACCCGGAAATAAACCAATTTGGATGCAAATGGATTTTCATGGGGAAATTGAAAGCAGATGGTTCCATTGACAAATATAAGGCAAGTTTGTTTTGGTTTTTTTTTATGACATTCTTGTCTATAGCCACTCTCAGCAGGAACACCTTGAACACTTGGCTATAGTTCTCCAGCTCTTATCTCAACATCAATTGTTTGCCAAGAAATCAAAATGTAGCTTCGGGGTGCGGGAAGTGAGTTATTTGGGGCATATAATTGATCAACATGGTGTAAGGACTGATCCAGCAAAAACTCAAGCAATGAGTAAGTGGCCTGTGCCTAATTCTGTCAAGGCTCTCTGTGGTTTTTTGGGGCTGACCGGTTATTACCGAAAATTTATCAAGGGGTATGGCTCGATTGCTTCTCCTTTGTATAAGCTTCTGGCCAAAGACTCATTTGTGTGGAGTGCAGCGGCTAACTCGGCTTTCCAGTCCCTCCGTAGGGCTGTAACCTCACCATCGATGTTGGCCCTTCTCGATTTTGATCAACCTTTCGTCATTGAGTGTGAAGCCTCCGGCAGTGGAATTGGGGCAGTGTTGATGCAAAATAATAGGCCTATCTCATATTTCAGCGCTACGCTCAAGCCATGAGCTTTAAATCTCTCCACTTATGAGAAGGAGCTATTCGTGCTAGTTTCGGCCATAAAAAAATGGAGAGCGTACTTGTTGGGGCATACGTTCACTGTCAAGACTGACCATTACAGCCTCAAATTCCTTCTGGAACAGCAGATTGGCACTCCTGCACAACAAAAATGGCTTAGCAAACTTTTTGGTTACAATTTCTCGGTTGAATATAAGAAGGGAAAAGACAATCAGGCTGCAGATGCCTTATCTAGGCAGCACGAAGGAGTGTCCCTGCAAGATTAGTCTTCAATTTGTGCAATCACCATTCCAACTTTGGATTTAATCACGGAGATCAAAAGTTCATATGTGGGAGACAGCGTGGCACAACAATTATTCACCAAGTTGAATGCTGATGCAAACTCTTGTAACCATTTTAGCTTGCGGAATGAGATCTTATTTTATAAACACATACTAGTGGTGGGAAGTCAATCCAAGGTCAGGGAGAAACTATTAGAACAAATGCACAATTCCACCCTTGCTGGACATCCAGGCTATGACAAGACCCTCCAGAAAACTCAACGAGAATTTTATTGGCCGGGAATGAAAAAGTCCATTAAGTCCTTTGTGAAGCACTGCTATACTTGTCAAGCTACGAAGTATCTCAATTCTCAACCTTATGGTCTCCTTCAACCACTGCCAGTGCCTTCCAAGATTTGGGCGGATATCAGTTTAGATTTCGTGGAAGGCCTCCCTACTTCTTCAGGAAAATCAGTTTTGTTAGTGGTGGTGGATCGATTCTCCAAGTATGCTCACTTTCTTGCATTGTCACACCCTTATACTGCAGCTTCGGTGGCCCAAACATTTTTGGACAATATCTTTAGGTTGCACGGTGTACCTGAATCTATGGTGACAGATCGAGACTCAGTCTTCACAAGCTCTTTTTGGTCTAAACTTTTTAACTTGCTGGGCACCCAGCTGAACTTCTCCACCAGTTACCATCCTCAGAGTGATGGTCATACCGAAGCAGTTAACAAGGCTATTGAGCAATATCTTCGGTGCTTCGTCGGGGATCAGCCTAAGGCTTGGCTAAAATGGCTACCTATTGCTGAATATTGCTACAACACTACACCACATTCCAGCTCGAGAATGACTCCATTTGAAGCTGTGTATGGTCGATCGCCACCCCGCCTTTGTGACTATGTTCCCGGCACAACTACTGTAGCATTTGTGGATGTATATCTTAAGTCCAGAGAAGAGATCTTGGATCTACTAAAACATAACTTGACTAAAAGCCAGAATACAATGAAGAAATTTATGGATAGAAAGAGGACACATGTTACCTTTGAGGTTGGAGAATTGGTCTATCTGAAATTGCAACCTTACCGACAGATTTCTGTAGCCCAGAGACAGAATCTCAAGCTGGCCCAACGATATTATGGACCCTTCACGATCCTTCAAAGGGTTGGAACTGTTGCTTATAAACTAGAACTTCCTCCCTCATCTCAGGTACACCCCATTTTCCATGTTTCCCAATTGAAGAGGTACCTCGGTGATACTCCAATCATGTCCACCACCCTGCCTCCTGTGAATGTTGATGGCCAACCAATGCTGACGCCTGAGTTGGTTTTGGATAGACGTTTGGGAATGAAGGGAAATACTCCTATAGCTGAGCTGTTAGTTAAATGGCAGGGTCAGGATGCCTCGGAAGCAACTTGGATTACTTATTCAACCTTGGTTGAACAGTTTCCCGACCTTGTGGGCAAGGTCTTTTAAGGGGGAGAGTATTGTTACAAGCTTCTTAACGACATCGTCTCGTTTATTATTGCTCTTGTTATTCAAGGCCTTGCAACCGTTAGATGACAGTTTGTTGTGTGGTTAAGATTAGCTTCTTATTTTGATATGTATTGTTGTTGCTTCTAGGGTTAGTTTATCTTGGATGTTGTTTCTGTAATAGAACTCTTGGAGAGCAGCCTCTCTCGAACATGCTATCGTTGAGCAGTCCTCTACTGGAACTGCGAGCAGTGGAAATTATATATACATATATCTGTCAGTTATTGTAGCTGATTATCATCTTTGTTGCCTTCCTGCTTTTGGGTGTGCAACATTGTATGCAAATATGCTTCTGGTGTTATCTGAGTTCTCCTATGAGGAGGAAAATCGGCAGCTGAAAATGCCTGAGAACAACCTCAATATCTTCAAGGACAGCCGAAGAAATAAGATCAACAAAGAAATTCAACATAAGCGCAAAAAATGAACTGCAAACATACAAGGTTAGATACCCATATCAAACAGAGATTTTTCTCTTCTAATTACAAATCAATTTCTTAGGGTTAGTGGTGAGTGTAGATTAATAGAATCCAACACCTAATAAAGCATGTAATCGATTTTAAGAATGAAATTGAATTTTGGGTAGTTTTTCGGTTTCAAAAAATTTGATTTCATATAAATTTCTTTCAATATTTTTGAAGGATTATACTTAAATTGGTGTCCTCAATATTAGGGAATACAAATGCAATGATTTTTCAATATTTATTCAGGAATTTCCTCTGGAATGACCTCTGAAATTTACATCTAATGTCACATTCTCATTTGTTTTTCAAGATTTCCTCTAAAACTCCCACTGTAATTTGCACTTACTTTTTAATTATTTTTTCTGAAAGACACTTACTTTTAATTTGGTACCCAAACTCTGAAATTTTCCCTGAATAATACAATTTCATGAGAATTTAAAATTTTCCTCTAAAACAAACTCTAAATTTATCACTTGTCATTCCAATTTTAGGTCGTAATTTCAGAATTGCCCCTAAATTTTCCTCTGATTTATGCACCTAAACTTTGAATACCTTAATTGTTTCGAAATGAACTTTACACTTAATCAATCAATTATATGCATAAACTCCAATAGACATTTGCAACAATCAAAATGGGGAGAAAATGTAATTTATTGTGAAACTATAATAAATCTAGGAACACTAGTTATCCTTTGAATATAGTTATGTTGTTCATTAACAATTCTAACCCAATGTGGTATGCTTTTTTAGCCGTCAAGAAAGACACAACACCATCAAGGAAACAAAGGGAAATTCCCAAGGTTCTTTAGATGAGACCTAAGATTTTTTAACGGAGACTTCGAGGAAAAGAAATTGTTTACACTAACCGCAAGGAAGGTAATATTCGTCTATCTGATTTCATGAAATATTTTCGTTGTAAATCAATAGATTTCCTCTGAAGTTGCACCAATTTCCTCTGAATCTGTCAGATTTCCTCTGTTAACTGAATGCTCAGTTTATCGTACAAGTTTTTAAAGGTGACCTCGTGCCAACCAAGCAAGAGCAAATACTAATCGAAGAGGCACATCAACAAGAAAGAAGAGAAGTGGAAGACACACCAGTGGAATCAAAGGAAAGTAACAGTAATAACAATACTAAAAATACTTCTGCCATTGTCAGTTCCAGCAGGACAAAAGGTGACGCACAGAAACATGATGATACATAAACATCATCAAATTACAGTGCTGAAAAGCTACAGACAATCAGTGCCCCTAGATGTTTTGATAAGGACACGTACATTGATGTTCCAATAATTGAATATAATAGAATGGCAGTTGAATATAATACTGATGAAAAATAACTGTAACCCACAAACATGCAAATGATAGACGAGAGTGATGTATGACAGCCGATGGTTGATGTTGTTGACGATGATGCGTACATCGAAGTCTCAATAACAACGAGGATTGAATTACAACCTGTATCAAACAATGAGCAGTAAGCAAAACAAAACGAGGAGATGGAAAGCTTGAAAAAGGAGGAAGAAAATAGGGAGATAGGATTATGATTCTGAAGAAGGAAATAGAGGAAAACAAATCTGAAATCCTACGACTGCAAGCAGACCACAACAACGAGGAGATTAAGAGGATTAAAGAAGGAAGCAGAAAATAGTAGAGGCGGGATTATGAATCTAGAGAATGGAAATAGAGGAAAATAAATCTGAAATCCTACGACTGCGCAAAGACCACAATGACCTACTTACCCAGCTCGAAGAAAAAGTTGCGAAACTCGCTGAAACAGGAGATGATAATAGAAAGACGCTTAAGAAAATAGAGAAATCAAAGGAGAAAAGGAAGAAGCTGAAAGTAGAATTGGAAGAGCTAGGCTCATAATGAAAATACAAGGCTGCAAAAACAATGTTGAAAATGAAGTTGCAACGAAGAAGCTGGAGAAAATGAAAAAGTTGAATGTTGATATGGAAAGTGCTTAAGAACAAGAACGTCAAGTGACAGAATCTCCAGCTGAAAAAGAAGCACAAACTATAAAGAAGCCAGAGCATATTGAATATTGTAAAATAAAGGTAAGAACTAGGTCAATGATGAGGAATATAAGAACAAGGTGGTCAAGAGTCGAGAATAGAGATCTCGACTCTTACCATGAACTGAATAAGAATAAGAACGCAGCAGAGAGAGGAAGGTAGGAGCACGAAGCTGAAGAAGTTAAGCTACATGAAGCCTTCTAAAACTATCAGCAAGAAGCACAAGGCAATGCCAAGCTAGCAAAACAACAAATGATGGTGACGTACGCTCCAGTGCTTCTAGAAGATGATGATAAAGTTCGCTTATCAACCGAATTTAGCAAGTGGGAAGGATATTCGTAATAAATCTAAACAACTAAAATCTAATCTGATTATTTTGAATTCTAAATATAAATGCAGCTAACTACGAAAATGGTTTCAATGCAGAACGATAGTCTAGTCAGAGAACACCATACATGCCCTTAATGACATCAAGAGGCTGAGTACGAACGATGAATTAACAAACTAGCTATGTACCTAAATTTCCTCTTAGTAATCTGAAATTTCCTCCGAATCTTATAGTTTTTCCTTGAAATTTATGAATATCCTCTCAAGCATCCTCTAAATTCTTTACAGATCATTGAAGGGTTTACTGAGATCGTGATGAGAAACACAGATGGAAGACATAGACAATTTGGTCGACGACAAGGGCCGACACTTGTTCCATAAAGGTTCCGCTATGGTTAGTTGAAAACTTTTGTATGTTATTATTTTGACTTCTTAATATTGACCGATAAAGCAAGAGGGTTTAAAATTCACATGAGATATATATAATAGTAGGACCTAAAAAACACTTAGAGATGTAATAGGAGGGTTTATGAGTGTTTTATGCCTTTATAATTTTTTATGGTTCCAACTTTCCCCAAAAGAATCCCAAAATAGAATTTGGGGGTCTGCGTACCCAAAAATTGACGATCATCCTTCGTCCCCCATTTAAAACTTTATTTATCTCTGTCTCTCATCTTCTTGTCCCCATCGCGCAAACGCTCAGCCACGATCGATCCTTTTGCTTTCATTTTTCGTGATGGATCGTTTTGCTAATTGCTTATTTGAAATTCCATGTTCTTGACACTTATTGAAGGATCTGGTTCACAAGACTATCAATGAGACAGTGGCAAGTTCCTGTCCATGCAATTTTAATTGTAACTTGTGTGTTGTGATTGCTTTGTTAGCAATTTTCCATGGGACTATTGTTGCTTTGATAATTGCTATTGTTGGTGCTTTTTCCATGCTATTCCTATCATTGACGTTTGATAGGATGGAATGTGTTGCTGTTCTATCTTCGCTGATTCTCGTTATTATGTTGTTTGTTCGCTTGCATTCAGCTGTATATGGGAACAACGATGAACAAATCATGTAGTTGTATTCCAATACATACATACATACATATATATGTACATATATATATATATATAATATAATTCTCCTATGTGGACCAAAAGTGTGGACCTAGTTTGTGGACCAAAATCCAAAGGTTGTAATCAATCACAACATAAGTGGGGGCCACACATTTATTATGGGGCCCACCACATCTATGGTTGAAAAACAAGTCCACAAACTTGGTCCACACTTTTGGTCCACATAGGAGAATTCCTATATATATATATATATATATATATATATATATATATATGTTTTAAGTTTTAAACATATTTTCCTTGTATCTGACTAGCTAATGTCTATGACAACCTCATGTGAAGCATATAGGAAATTATTGTTGCAAATTAGTATCCTTTGATTTAGAGCTATTCAAAAAAAACCGTCAAAATCAAAATCGATCGAAACCGAACCGATTGATCGGTTTTTATGATAAAAAGTTACACACTTCTCCACTAAAAATCAAACCGAACCTAAAAAACCCGATCATTTTGTCGGTCATAGTTGTTACTAGGTTGTCTTTGAGTAAAGTTAGCTGTGGCGACATTGACAAATTGGTTGAGTTCTAATTTCTTCAGGTATGCTTCTTGACTTACAAGTCGTTCTCAAAGATCTTCGAAAGAAATGAGATTTTCTCTTCCTCGTAGAGCTTGAACTATTCCTTTGTATTCATAGCCCAGTCCATCAAGTATGTAGTGGACCAGGTCATCTTCATCTATTGTGTGATTGACTAATGCAAGCTCATCAACAATTTGACGAACATGCTGCAAGGATTCTTTAATGGTTTTGTTTACACATTCTAGATTTTGGAGTTCCTGCTTTAGTTGAATTTTTCTGGATCTCGAGTTGTTGGCGTACAACTGATACAGTATGTTCCACGCAGCTCCACTTGTAGAAACATCACCCAAGAGAGGTGTTACAGATTCATGGAGAGAAGAGGTAATGCAATTGAGAAGTAGGCTATCTTGCCTATCCTAGTAGTTGAATTGCTCAAGATCATATTTTGCTTAAATGGCATATTACAATTTGGTTCTAATGATATTTTGATGCTCACTATAAGAAATTGTCGATATTCCAACCGCTAAATCGGTTGGAAATCTAGGAAAAATCGGTTGAAAAAAATTAAATTTTCTTTGCCATGGAAACAATGTTACAATCAAACAGATAAGAAGAAGTAAAATTAATACATATGAATTTACAATCAGACCATTCCATTCATGGCCTGTAAGGCTGATTCTACGTGCATGGAAGATCCAAAGAAGACAAATCCATACCCTCATGTGTTTAGACGGAAGGATTGAGTATGTCAAACAATGAAGAAATATCACAAAATCATAAGTCATTCCCAGATAAGTCAATAACTCTTCATTTGTATTTATACAAATACAAAGCCAGGAATTCTGGTATATTTACATCATGGTCCAACTTCTTAAAAGTTTTTTTCAGTGCCTAGATTCTCAAAGAGAATCACTCATTTGAATTCAAGAACTAAGATACATACTGGAGATGCACTTAATGAAATCAAATGAATAAATTTTCTCAGATTTTTAGGGCAGCAATACAAGAGCCCAAAATTGCACCCAAAAAATCCAATTGAAGACCAAAATCGCACATAGAAATAAGAATTAAGTGGAATCTAAGCCTACGGTTCGAAATCAACATCAATAATAGTACCATACCTGTTCGCCGGAGAGGTAACTGTCAGAACTCGAATCGGGCTACGGGAGGAAGAGTGAAGAGTGAAGACTAGAAAGGGGTTACAGTGCGGGCTAAACTCGGAAGTGGAAGGGCTTGCCGATGCGGAAATGAGTGGGCACGCCGAGTTGAAACAGTGAGCCTAGGAGAATGTAGAATAATGTCGAGCGAGGAATGTCGAAAGTGAATTTCGGTGTCTGCGACGACGAGGAGCAATGATGCAGGTGGTGGCAGAGATGTAGTGTGTCATGGGCTTTATAGTATGGATGATATTGATGATATGGCGTTGTCTTATATGGAGGAGTTTGAGCATACGAAGCGGCGTGGCAAGTGACCCTGGACGTGGTGTTTGACAAGAAGTGTTTTGCTTTTCTACTACTTAATTATTTTATTACTTAAATTACTTTATTTCCTTTTGAAAGACTTGGCATTTATGTCTTTTGTGGGCGTCCTTAGGGTTCTGGCACAGACCTATTTATAGTTTACTTGAGTCATTGAATATTATTATTGAGTTTTGATATATGAAATAACGGCCGCCTAAGCGCGTGAGCTGATTTACCTATAATTCTGGCTTGTTGTGTGAGTTAGGATTATAGAAGAGTTGATTTCTTGTTGTGTGTTCGATTTTCTACGTTCCATAATCTCACGCTGCATAAGTTGGTATCAGAGCCATGGTTCGGAGACGAGGCCGTGGAAGGCAAGCAGCGTTGGAAGAGATTTATGCACGCGATGAAACAGCACAAGAAGAACAACTAGATAATCGAGTAAGAAGAATAGAGGAACGATGGGACCTGCTGGATGAGCGACTGGATATGATTACCGAACAAATCGCTGATCTGTCTGTTGATCGTGGGCGAAGAAGAACTTAGGATCTGCATGTTGCCACTACCGATGAGGATGATAGTGATGCTGAGAGTATGGTGAACCCATTCGTTGGGAGAGAAGACAAAAATAGGCGGCGTGAACAACGTGATGGTAACCGGTGGGAAGCAGGATTCAAGCTAGATATTCTGGAGTTTCAGGGATGTCAACAGCCTGAAGAGTTGTTAGATTGGCTTGCTATCGTTGAAGAAATTCTAGAATTTAAAGATGTGCAGGATCAACATCGGGTTCCTTTAGTTGTAGCCCGATTCCAAGGACGAGCTGCAGCATGGTGGCAGCAGTTAAAACAAAGCAGATTACGTCGAGGGAAACCCAAACTTGCGAGTTGGACAAAATTGGTTAAACACATGAGCAGTGCTTTCTTGCCATACAATTACGTGAGAACACTTTATCAACAATTACAGAATCTCAAACAAGGTCCACGGACTATCGATGACTACACTACTGAATTTTACAGGTTGGATACACGGTTGGATTTGAATGAGTCTGAGGGCATGTTGGTGTCACGATATATAGGAGGTATGCAGCAGCCATTTCAAGACTCTTTAAATTTCCTAGACATTATGACGATTTCAGAGGCACATCAGAAGGCATTACACCTTGAAAGATCAATGAATAGACGCTCATGGAGCTTAGAGGGTGGAAACATGGGCCGACGTACGGGCAGACCATCAACAGCATCCTCCCCGAGTTCGGGAGTGCAGCCTGTACAGCAACGAGGAAGTGCAAATACCCAACCAAACCGTGGAACAAGTTCTGGAGTACGTTGTTTCAAGTGTGGGGAGTCCGGGCATCGTATGGTGGACTGTTGAAAGGGTGAAAAATATGGCAAGGGATTGTTTGTGGAGACAGAAGAAGCACCAATAGGTGCGGGGGTAAACCTTGATCAAGCGCCTGTTTTTGATGAGGAGGAAGAATGTGATGAAGAACACATCCATGGAGATGATGGTCCCCTGTTAATGATGAGACAAGTATTCCTGGCACCATGTGAAGAAACAGAGAGTGATTGGCTGAGAAATAACATCTTTAATTCAACGTGTACGATTGGAGGAAAAGTTTGCCAACTCATTATTGATTCCGGTAGTTTCGAGAATGTTGTTGCGGAGGAGGTTGTGAAGAAAATAGGGTTGGTTACGGAGAAACACCCTACGCCATATAAACTATCTTGGTTAAAAAAGGGGCTGCTGTCGGAGTTTCACGGCGTTGTTTAGTGCCTTTTTCTATGGGTACGCGATATGTAGATGAGATTTGGTGTGACGTAGTGGATATGGATGTACGTCACCTTCTTTTGGGACGGCCCTGGCAGTTTGACTGAAGTGTAAACCATGACGGTAAACAAAATACATACAGTTTCATCTTCAAGAATATCAAGATAGTCTTGTTCCCCAAGAAGACATTGAAACCTTCATCTACGGTGGATTTAAATGCTACTTTATTAATCGGGTGTGACTTTGTTGATGAATTTAAAACTTCAGGAGTGTTGTTTGTGCTATTGGGTAAAGAGACAATGCATGGAAGTGGCATACCAGAGAGTGCACGTGAATTAGTGGCTGAATTTAAAGATGTCTTCCCCGAAGACCTCCCCAATGAACTGCCCCCTTTGAGGGATTTCCAGCATCAAATTGATTTAATACTGAGCTCCACATTGTCGAATCGGCCACATTATCGTATGAGCCCAAAAGAGCACGAAGAACTACGACGGCAAGTCGAAGCTTTATTAGAGAAGGGTCATATACATGAAAGTCTTAGTGCCTGTGTTGTGCCCGCCTTGCTTACACCAAAGAAGGATGGAACTTGGCAAATGTGGGTTGCTAGTAGGGCAATTAACAAAATTACCGTGAGGTACCGGTTTCCCATACCCCGGCTAGACGATTTGCTTGATCAATTGAGTGGGGCCACTATATTCACCAAGTTGGATCTAAAGAGTGGGTATCATCAGATTCGTGTCCGTCTAGGAGAACGAATGGAAAACAGCATTTAAAACCAGAGAAGGCTTATACGAATGGCTCGTGATGCCTTTTGGACTATCTAACGCACCTAGTACATTCATGCGGGTAATGAATCAACTCTTTCGACCTTTTATTGGGCGATTTCTTGTGGTCTACTTCGATGATATTTTGATTTATAGTACTACCATGGACTCGTATTTAGACCATCTGAGGGAGGTACTCACTGTCTTACGGAGGGAAAAATTCTTTGCCGCATTGGGTAAGTGCTCCTTTATGTTAGATTCCGTGTTATTCTTGGGCTATGTGGTTTCCAAGCAGGGTTTAGCTGTTGATGAGTCCAAGGTAGAAGCGGTGCGTAATTGGCCGACCCCAACAACAGTGTAGGAGGTGCATGGTTTTCACGGGTTAGTTTCCTTTTATCGGTGTTTCATTCGTAATTTTAGCTCAATCACTGCACCTATTACGGATTGTCTAAAACATGGCAAATTATTGTGGACGGAAGAAGCAGCCACTGCTTTTGAAGTGATAAAGACTATGTTAACAACTGCACCGATCTTACTACTACCTGATTTTGAGATTCCTTTTGAACTTCACGTTGATGCATCAGGCGTCGGTATTGGTGCGGTACTGAGCCAACAGGGTAGACCCGTAGCCTATTTCAATGAGAAGTTGAGTGGTCCTAAACTGAATTACAGCACTTATGACTTGGAATTTTATGCACTAGTTCGGGCTTTGCAACATTGGAGTTTCTATCTTGCTTACAATGAGTTCATTCTGTTCTCAGACCATGAAGCATTGAAACATCTTCAGAGCCAAGACAAATTATCCTCCCGACATGCCCGTTGGGTAGCTTTTACTCAGCAGTTCACCTTCTCTATTAAACTTAAGTCTGGTAGTGTGAATAAAGTTGCGGACGCCCTCAGTCGCGGGACCTCTTTATTAACAACTTTGCGGACGCATGTCTTGGGTTTTGATACACTTAAAGATCTATTGTCCACTGATTCATATTTTAGTCCAATATTGAGCGGTTTTACATGCTGGAACTCCTTGTGCCTTTACATTGCATGACGGTTTCTTATTCAAAGGGAACCAACTTTGTGTGCCTAATAGTAGCCTACGGCTGAAGATTATTCAAGAACTTCACAATGAAGGTCATGTCGGGCATGACAAGACACTGAAACTGGTTGCGGAAAAATATTTTTGGCCGTCACTACGCAAAGAGGTGGCCCGTTTCGTAGAGTGTTACCGTATCTGTCAGGTCTCTAAGGGAAGCGCCACTAATGCAGGCCTTCATCGCTAATCAATATGGATTTTGTCTTGGGTCTTCCTCGCACGAAACGGGGTCACGATTCTATTTTCGTGGTAGTTGACCGCATCTCTAAGATGACACACTTTATTGCTTGTAAGAAGGCTTCTGATGCCGTTCATGTGGCTCAATTGTTTTTCCGGGAAGTTTATCGTTGCCATGGCTTACCACTCTCTATTGTGTCTGATCGTGATATGCGGTTCCTCAATTATTTTTGGCGATGCTTATGGCGTTTATCAAACACTAAACTGGATGTTAGTAGTGCTTACCACCCTCAAACTGACGGACAAACGGAGGTTCTCAATCGTTCTTTGGGTTCTCTTTTGCGTTGCTTGGTGGGTGAACATCTTAAACTGTGGGATTAGTGGCTTTATCAAGCGGAGTTTGCCTATAATCGGTCTGTCAATCGTAGCACGGGCTTTAGCCCTTTTCAGATAATTTATGGCTATAATCCGCGTGCCCCAGTGGACCGCATTCCTATTCCAGATATGTCTCGTCCTAGTGTGAAGGCAGAGGATTGATGGCCCAGGTTCGCCATATTCATGATAGTATTGTACAACATTTGCGGGACTCTGCTTCTAGGTATAAAACCGCAGCTGATAAGAAGAGGCGTGCTGTAGAATTTGCCGTGGGGGACCTTGTTTGGACTGTCTTGACCAAAGACAGGTTCCCTCCGGGTGAGTACAACAAGCTGGCGGCTCGTAAAATTGGTTCGGTGGAGGTGCTCACCAAGATTAATTCCAATGCTTATCGTTTGAAGCTGCCACCATCCCTCAAAACTCATGATGTCTTTAATGTTCGCCATTTAGTTTCGTATTCTGGTGCTGTCTCTGCGGTTTCCATCCCTCTATCGTCGAGGTCGACTCTTTCCCAACCCAGCGGGGATGATGCAGGTGGTGGCGGAGATGTAGTGTGTCATGGGCTTTATAGTATGGATGATATTGATGATATGGCGTTGTCTTATATGGAGGAGTTTGAGCATACGAAGCGGCGTGGCAAGTGACCCTGGACATGGTGTTTGACAAGAAGTGTTTTGCTTTTCTACTACTTAATTATTTTATTACTTAAATTACTTTATTTCCTTTTGAAAGACTTGGCATTTATGTCTTTTGTGGGTGTCCTTAGGGTTCTGGCGCAAACCTATTTATAGTTTACTTGAGTCATTGAATATTATTATTGAGCTTTGATATATGAAATAACGGCCGCCTAAGTGCGTGAGCTGATTTACTTATAATTCTGGCCTGTTGCGTGAGTTAGGATTATAGAAGAGATGATTTCTTGTTGTGTGTTCGATTTTCTGCGTTCCATAATCTCACGCTGCATCAAGCAAGGTTCGGAAGTGGAAGGGCTTGTCGTATGGGCTGCCTTGAAGCTAGGGCTGAGTATGAGAAAGACTATTTAGATTTTTATGTTTTATTGTATATGGAATGGAGTGAAGAGAATGAACTCACTCTTCTAATTAATGTTGGTGGATACAGAGAATTTAATTTACTAGATTCAGATAGCGATGCTGAATAATCACTTTGAAAGAAAACGGAGAATCCGTGGCAGGTTTTTCAGTTATTAGATGTCATTTAACAGTAACTAGGAAGTCATTGCACACACATTGTTGGATAATGGTCCAGTTAATATATTTATATAGTCCATTAAGGTAAGCTAGTTAAAAATTGTTTATTTGAAATGCTTGCTCCTCCCTAATTCGGTGCTGCATGTTCTTTGGTTTTTAGTTTATCGACCTACAAATGCACAGTTCTCCACATCATCAAATTTTGTACGTTTCTTCATTCCTCTCTCTCTCTCTTCGAAAATATAAATTCCAAAAATCGTTACAAAAAGTTGATAAATTTTATTCATGTATGTAAAAAACACTGAACAAGTCCAAAACTACGACAAACCACCACCTCCGCAAGCGAGAGAAGGAGAAACAAAATTAAACGGAGAAGACGAGGCTATCAATGAGAGTCTAAATATGTGCCTCTCATTGATAGCCTTGTAGTGAGGCAAAAGGTTCCTAAACAGGTTCAGCAGGGTGGATAAGATGCCACCTAGCCTGCACCAGCATGCCCTTAATATATCATCTTGGAAAATCCAAGATACGATAGGATTATAGGAAGCTAATAACATAAATGAGATACAAAAGAGCTTCTTCGCTTACCAACTAGTTGTCACAGCAGTTGTGATGAAGAAGTAATTGTGAACCATTGGTATAAAACGACCAATAACCAGCATTAGCCATTGACAGAAGCCCTGTTAAGCAAAGGACAAGGTTGCTATTTATTCGTTATGCAGTTTGAGACTCTTGAATAATTTATTCTCTTAAAAATAAATGAGCTAAGCATTGAGCGAAAAGAATTGAACATAAGCAATCAAGCCACTTAATTTGGACGAAAACTACTGAAGTAATCCCCAAAAATAAGCAAGATAGTTAACTGAGAATAAACTCTACGACTCTCATTTCGATACAGATCCGAATATTGACCATTCATCTTCTCAGGAAGTTGAGAAGTTTTATCGAGAGGATAAAAACGCCAAAAAATAGAACATAGAAGCCAATCAACACAACAACTGAAACTCCAATCATTCCAGGACCATAGCCAAGGTTAGCTTTCAAATATTCTTTCACAATGCCATTAAACTGAGGTTCTTCAATCATGCTTTCCTTGTCACCAAGCTGAGAGGAGATAATCCCTCGCAGAGTCCATGTTACAGGGCTAATGTAGTAACACCATGTCAACCATTCTAGCATATTCTAAAATAACACATATTTCAAACCACGACATAAGTTTACAGGAAAAGAAAAGAAATTTTAAGATACTTTGAACACCATGGAAAAGGCTGTGAAATCAAGCTCCCGACACACATTTAAAGCAATAGTGATTTATATAAGTTCAGAAGAAGGGATATATACTTAACTGGTTTTAGTACAAGAAAACCATAGTGGAGAGTCCACATAGAGTAAAAATCAGAACAAACGACAGATGCCAAGTCTTGATTAGGAATGAGACCAACAGCCATCATTCCAGAAAAAGTGTAGTAGGTGAAGGTGAGGAACAGGAACACAAGATAAAAAATTTCCCTGCAAAATAGGAAGAACATTCATGAGTAAGTTGCATTTATTTACCAGTACCTTAATGAGGAGTATTAAATCTTACTTGTTGTCATTTGAAAATGGATCATAAAATAGGTGATGACACCAAACACAATTGTTTGCAGTACTACATATGGAATCTGCAAAAGACCCTGTTTACAAAACAATTGAACTATTAATTAAGACAATTTCCAAAAGAACTTACGCTGGTCAAATTCCTTCAGTAATACGAGACTTACCTAAGTAGCCCCATAGGCGATGGGAGAATATATTCCAACTGTTTTTTCTGTGTAAAATATGGTCCTCTCAATTGAAACAATTGATTGTCCTAAGGAAGCATTATTCACCCCAAGAATCGAGCATGCTAAAGAGAGAGCTCCTATTACTATCAATAAACCTTGAGTTGAGTTTCTACAAATTGTTAAAACTATTAAATATTGTGATGATAAAGAGAATGGACAGTTTTAGCATGACATTTAAAAAGAATATGTATGAATATCATCCGTGAGCCATACAGCAAAAATGTTACCTTTTTGAACCAAGATGCGAAAATACAGAGCTCAATAAAAAGGTAATTATGATACTGAAAATTAATCTCATGAGACTGTATGACAGAGTTCTCAAATAAACAAGACTATGTTTCCGAATGCAAATAAGGATTTGAGCAAAAAAGTATTGCGAGTAGGTTGTGGAAAACTTTAATGGTTTTGAACCAGCAGTTGGAACACTCATTTGCATAATTGTAGCTTCCACTTCCCTAAAACAAAGATATCAACAAAAGATATTATATAAATCCAAGAAAAAGGCATAAGCACCAATGAATGAGTAAGACCCAATTCATGAAGATCTTGCTAGTAATATCACCTGTATTGTTCTGAATTCTTATATAATTCTGAAAATTCCTTCCAATTCTCTCCTCAATGGCAAGTGTGGTTACCTCAAGCATCCAAGTTGTTGGGTTGTAACCATTTGGGATTGGGGAAATTCCGTTAATTCCCTACAGAAAATAATCATTACCATCTCACTCAAGAAAGTCATTAAGCGAATACTTTTTTTGGGGGGCGAGGATAACAATCTGCAACTATCATGCTGACGATAACCACCCTTACCACTAAACCACAGCGGAATTAGTTTAATCTAACAGATGCATATTAAGGTGAAGCTCTTTATGAGCAATTATAGACCAAGTGTACATCTTTGATTTCACTGAAAAATATCAGACGTTACAGTGAAAGATGTAAATTAAGAATCAAGATGCTACCTGAAAATAGTCTATCATAATCTGTGAGTGCAAACCAAGCTTCCCTCCATATATAACACGTCCACCGAGTTGCATAAGTAATAGCTGTCCATCAAAACATATAAATTATGTATTTGAAAAAACTAAACATGCCATATCTGGCTCTCGGAATTTCTTTTCCATACAATAGAAAAATAGTGAAAGAGTAACCTCATCAAGTGCTTCAAAAATATCAATGCTTGGTTCATGTATGGTGCAAATGATTGTTCTCCCAGTATCCACCGTATTACGCACAGTTCGCATCACTATGGCTGCTGCCCGTGCATCTAATCCTGACGTCGGCTCATCCATGAACCGACGTCAACAAACTCCTACAGTTCATATTTTATAAACACTATTGAGTTAAAAAAAAAAACAGAATACATATGAATTTATGCCAATATTGTCATGCAACTCACATGTTTTTGTTCTTTGGTAACTTCTTTTGGAAGGCGAAGACGAGAAGAAAACCAGAGAGACTCCTTAACGGTTAGCTGAGAAGAATGTATATCATCTTGCTCAACATATCCAGAGATTCGAGCAAACATGCGTTGCTCTTTAACCACCTCTGCGTTTGACGGTCTCCCAAACAACTCTCTTTCTATCTCTAAGTTCACACACTCGAAACACTCACTCCCGTTTGATGATGACATAGCCCACACCACCTCTGTCTCTCTCTCTAAATTGCTCCCTCTCTCTCCATGAAGTAATTTGTGAAGGAAAGTGTGTTAGGTATAAAAACAAACAATACTACAAAGTGCAGAACAAACACAACAGGCCCTAGCCCAGTCCAGTACATGATATACCGATAGCTTCGAAAGAGTCCATCCGTCAATTACTTTTTCATCATTCAGGATCCCCGGCTGGACTCTCCAAACAAGAGCAGCAAGGCAGAGCTTAGGGGTCCTGGCCTCTTCGAAACCTGACTCGAGTACCTTTGTTGGATGCAAAGTTATCCGCGCACTCACTAAATCTTAAACTTACACAAGTAAGAAAAGGAACTCAAGATTTCTTTTTTCTTTATCATCTTAAAACAAGGATTACAATGATATATTTATAATACCCAAGAGATTATTTTAGAGACTCACAAATCAAAGCAACAATTAATTTACACAAACTTTCATAAACAAAAACACTTAAGTTTCCTTCACTTCTAGAGAACTCCAAAAGACACATTTATTCTTACGAAAAATCAAGTTTAGTTTTCAACACCCCCTCGTAAACTTGATTTCTTCACAACTCCAAGCAAGCTTCTTAATCTCTGGAAAATATCATGCCTGAGTGGTTTAGTAAAAATATCAGTAACTTGATCCAGGGACTTCACAAATTTCAGATCAACTTCTTTATTAACAATACATTCTCGAATGAAGTGGAACCTTGTGTCAATATGCTTGCTTCGATCATGAAATACTGGATTCTTTTCTAAAGCTTGAGCTGACTTATTATCAATTATAATTTTTGTGGCTTCAACTTGCTCTAGACGAAGCTCTTTCAACAATCTTCTCAACCAAACAGCATGACAAGTACAAGAAGCCGCTGAAACATACTCAGATTCACAGGTTGATAATGCGACTATGGGCTGCTTTTTTGAACACCAAGAAATTGCATTATTTCCCATGAAGAACACAAACCTAGTAGTGCTCCTTCTATCATCAATATCTCCAGCAAACTCACTATCACAAAAACCCATCAAATTAAATTCTTCACAAAAACCCATAGTCAAGAGTACCTCTAAGGTAACAAAGAATCCTCTTGGCTGCCTTCATGTGAAATTCAGAAGGAGTTTCCATGAAACGACTTACTATGCCAACTGCAAATAAAATATCAGGTCTTGTACAAGTCAAGTACCTTAGACTTCCGACAAGGCTCTTGAATAAAGTTGGATCTACACAATTCTGACCATCCAACTTTGAAAGTTTTGTTCCACTCTCCATAGGAGTATTAACCAACTTGCATTCGAGCATTTTGAACTTTTTGAGCACCTCCCTCGCATAATTTTCTTGAGTAATAAAAATACCATCCTTCAATTGCTTCACTTCAATGCCCAAGTAGTAACACATCAACTCCATGGCACTCATCTCAAATTCTTGAGTCATTGCACTTTTGAAATCTTCAAACGTGCTTGGATTATTTCCTGTGAAAATGAGATCATCCATATAGATACCAACAAATAAGAAATCTTCATTTACCTCTTTCACATAAAGAGCATACTCATGCAAGCATCTAGAAAAACCATTCTCACGAAAATACTTGTCAATTCGGCTATTCCATGCTCTTGGTGCTTGCTTGAGACCATACAAAGCGTTCTGTAGCCTCAACACTTTATCTTCTTGGATTTCAATCACATACCCCATAGATTGCTCGACATAGACCTCTTCTTCAAGATTGCCATTCAAAAAAGCGGATTTGACATCCAATTGATGAATCTTCCAATGGTTTTGTGCTACAAGAGAAATCAACAACCGTATAGTCTCCATGTGAGCAACGGGTGCAAATACCTCTTCATAATCAATGCCTTGTCTTTGCTTATACCCTTTTGTAATGAGCCTAGCCTTGTATCTCTCCACTTCACCATTGGCATTCTTCTTGATCTTGTATACCCATTTGACTCCAATTGCTTGATGACCACTTGGAAGAGAAACAATTTCCCAAGTGTCATTTCTTTCAATGGCTTGAATTTCTTCATTCATGGCTTGAATCCACTCATCTTCTTTGCTAGCTTCTTCAAAATTCATTGGCTCAACATCTGTAAACAAACAAAGCAAGTTTGTTTCATCATAAATGTTAGTAAGTGTTCGATAACCGTGATTGAGGTCCCACACTTGTACTCGAACTCAAACTTGCAGGAGATGTAGGTGAAGATGAAATTGGTGAGTTTGGTGGGGTAACAAGATTCTGGACTTCTTGAACAACCCCCTCCGCTTCTTCTTCAAAATATGGAAAGAAATCATAGGATCCTACCACTTGAGAACTCCAATTCCATGATGCTTCCTCATTGAACTCAACATCTCTGCTAGTCACAATTTTTGAATTGATTGGATTGAATAGCTTGTAACTTTTTGAGTTTTCATCATAGCCAATGAAAATAAATTTCTCACTTCGATCATCAAGCTTGGATCTCCTTTGCTCAGGAACATGCACATAAGCAATGGATCCAAAAATCTTCAAGTATGATACACTAGGCTTCCATCCACTCTATGCTTCTTGAGGTGGTCACATTCTTCAAGCTCTTTGTTGGACTGCGATTTGAAAGATAAACTACACTTGCAACAGCTTCAGCCCAAAAATCATTTGGCATATTCTTGCTTTTCAACATAGCTCTTGCCATATTCAGAATTCTATGATTCTTTCTCTCGGCTACTCCATTTTATTGGGGGGATGCAGGTACTATCATAGGACGGCGAATTCCATGCAACTCACAGAAATTTCTAAACTCGTTAGAAGTAAATTCTCCATCCCTATCTGTTCTTAAAGCATTAATCTCAAAGCCACTTTGTTTTTCAACCTAGGCTTTGTACTTTTTAATAGCTTCAAAAGCTTCAGACTTCTTCTTTAAAAAATATACCCAAGTCTTCCTACTATAATCATCAATAAAGAGAATAAAATAAGAACTTTTACTGAGTGATGGAGGATTAATAGGACCACAAACATCCGAATGAACAAGTTGGAGTGGCTTGGTGGCTCTTGAAAGAGATTGCTTCGGAATACTCTTTCTTGAATGTTTTCCAAGTTAAGATGCCTCACATAATTGCTCTGGGTGATCAACGGTTGGGATGCTCTTCACCATCTTCTTCTCTCCCAAGGCTTTAAGTGCTCCAAAGTTTAGATGGCCAAATCTCATATGCCAAATCAATGAAGGGTCACTGACACAAGCTTTCAAAACATGGCCTCGGTATTTTGTAAATTCAACAAGAACATTCTGTTGTTAGTCATATCCACTTTGGCAAAAAGATTAGCATCACGATATCGAAGCCAAAGAGAACGTCCCTCCATAACAATTTTACATCCATTCTCCAGTAATTGCCCAATACTCTAAATATTGCTTTTTAACTTTGGAATAAAATGCACATCATGAAGAATCTTATGTCCACCACATTTTGTTTTTAATAAAATTGTACCTTTGCCTTTGATCTCCACCTTTGTATTGTCACCAAAGAACACATTCCCCATCACACTGGTATCAAGTTCCATAAACTTGCTTCTATCCTCTGTCATGTGATTGCTAGCTCCATTATCAAGATACCATGTATTCTCATCACCTTTGTGCTCATCTTTTAAAGAAAGGAACAACGCTACCTCCCCTACATCCTCCTTGACTTCCATTAAATTTGACTTATCTTCTTCCTTCTTGGAGTAACACTCCCAAGAGTAATGACCATTCTTGCCACAAGAATAGCATTCAACTAGAGCTTTGTCATTTCTTCGTGTATTATACAAACTTCCTCTACCTCTTCCTTGTCCTCGGCCTCTTTGAAATTTGGTTTCATTGGATAGATTCTATTCATCTCTGCCTCTCCCTCGACTCCGACCACGTCCACTGCCACGGCTACGTCCTCCTCCTCTTCCACGAACTTGACCTTCCAAACCTGTCCAAAGAATCTTCTTTGGATTTCAAAGTCAGCTTTGCTTGCAAAGCTTGCTCCATATGCTCTTGCTTGCCATGATTCATTCTTTCCTCATGAGCTCGTAGTGACCACTCAATTGATCAATAGTCATGGTGTCCAAATCCTTGGATTCTTCAATGGCCATCGCTACATAATTAAATTTTGAGTTTATAGACCTCAAAATCTTTTCAACCATTCGAACATCTTCAATGGTTTCACCTAACCTCTTCATTTGATTCACTACCGTTTGAACTCCTGTGAAGTAATCTGAAATTGATTCACCATCCTTCATCAAGAGTGTCTCAAACTCATCCCTTAGAGTTTGAAGATGCAATTTCTTTACTTTGTCCACTCCTATAACTGAATTTCGAAGAGTTTTCCAAGCTTGCTTGGATGTGTTCGCATTGGTAACTTTTTCGAACAATTCTTCATCCAAACCTTGATGAATGATGGTGAGTGCACTCTGATTTTTCTTCCTCTCCTTCTCCAAGGCTTCCTTTTGGGCTTGAGTCAAATTTGCCTCTTTTGAGGTTCTTCAAAGCCTTTGTCAACAACATCCCACACTCCTTGTTAGCCAAGAATAGCCTTTATCCTAATTGCCCAATTCTCATAATTAAACTTGGTAAGTTGTGGATAGTGAAAGGAAATAGATGCTCCCTTTGATGCCATAACCAACTGCGCTCCGATACCACTTTGTTGGAAGCAAAGTTATCCGCACACTCACTAAATCTTAAACTTACACAAGTAAGAAGAGGAACTCAAGATTTCTTTTTTCTTTCTCATCTTAAAACAAGGATTACATTGATATATTTATAATACCCATGAGATTATTCTAGAGACACACAAATCAAAGCAACAATTAACTTACACAAACTTTCATAAACAAAAACACTTGAGTTTCCTTCACTTCTAGAGAACTCCAAAGGACACATTTACTCTTACGAAAAACCAAGTTTAGTTTTCAACACCCCTTATCCCACTTGATAGTACACAAAAAGGTGATCCAGTTAGAATCTAAAAATCAAACTTACCCTACCCCCACCTTTTAGTTGCAGAACAAAGAAGTATCTGGGCCTTTGCTTTTGAAGCTTGCTTCCCTGCGTCTCTTACGATGGCTTGCTTGCTAACAAACAAGGGAGGGCGTGCTATGAGTTTTGGGTGGACACAGGGAAGTAACCCTCTCTTCCCCTTTCAGACAACAGTGGCTGAAAAATCACAAGGTTCTGAAAAACAAAAAAAGACAAGCCTTAGTTATCTCTTTGATTGATACTGAGTTGCATTCTAGAGCTTACATATTTGCTTCAGACATACCTATTTACCTCAAGACTAAGATAGTATGAAAGACAGAATTAACCCCACTCTCTCTCTTTCTAAATCGCACTTCCATGTGTGTATTAGTACTCACCGTTCACGTTGCTTTGTATCTCCAATCGATGAATGCTGAAGAAGAGTTTGTTTCAGAGAAGGGAAGTGT
Source organism: Tripterygium wilfordii (assembly GCF_013401445.1). NCBI lineage: Eukaryota > Viridiplantae > Streptophyta > Magnoliopsida > Celastrales > Celastraceae > Tripterygium > Tripterygium wilfordii. Next base: position 9,863,371 of record NC_052248.1, read on the forward strand.
GTGTTTGATCGAATCTGACCCGGGAAATTTTGAAGTGAGTTGGATTCACGCTATTGCCCTTATTTATAGAACACATCAGTATGGTCTTTGAACTTGGTTTCTTGGGGGGAAAAAAACAAAAAGGTAAGTTTAAAAAATTCACAGTCCTCATAATTATTTCCCAATTTTGGATACTAAAAAAAATAGAACTTACCTCATAATTATTTCCCAATTATGATACTGAAAAATAAAACTACCTCATAAAAGTGATGCAGATGGATATTTAATAGGAATAGGGGGCTGGAATCCATTTTAGCTTGAATCCTTGAATTTTTCTTAAAAAAAATGACATATTAATACAACTTTCAAAACTATTGGACATCTAGGTCTATTTCAAAAAAAACTTTATCCCTTATAAGTCCATTTTTATTTTTTATAATTATTTAAATCATTTAAATTTTAGGAAAAATTAAATATTAGTCCCTTATTGAAGAGTTTTGTTCCAAGGACACTCTTAAAAATCTTATTCCATAAAGTCCATGTAGTTTGAACTAATATTCCAAAAAAGACAAAAAGTTAAAATATATGAAATGTAATTGTTTTAAAACGGACATATCGAGTGGCCATTTTGGACTACATATGGCTGAGCATTGTGTACTTCAATGAGTGGAGTCCAACGATGGTGGTGGTATGGCGAACCGCCACCAAAATCGGTCGGATCTGAAATTTTTTCCAAGTAGTAACATTGGCCGACCAACTTTACTATTTCAAAAGGGCCATATCAGGTGACTGTTTTTGGCCGTATTTAGCTGGGATTGTGCATTTTAGTAAGGAGAGTCCAACGGTAGTGGTGGTGTAGCGAACCATCGTCAAAATCGGTTGGATTTGAGACTTTTGTCTTGCGGTGGTCACGACTTTCTAATCGTTTTCCAACCAAATGGATGGCATTAGTGATGGTGGAAGGTTAGAGTATGTTCGTGGTGATGTGAGCTTCAGTTTAGGTTGGAGACCAATGGACAATAGTAAGGAGAGAGGAGAAAGAGATAGGAGAGAAGGGTAGGTGTTGTTGGGGGAAGAAGACGAGGGAAAAAAAGTAATTAGCATACTAGTACCATCGCACCTCCACAATCATCTTTTTCATTTTTTTAATTATCCTTCTTCTTATTTTTATTAGTCTTCGTCTTTATCTTGTTAGATCTGAGATGTAATATGATATTTGAGATCGTAATATGAGATCAGAGATCGTATGTTACTGTTTCAATGTTATTACAGATTTGAGATCGTATGTTACTGTTTGAAGTAGTAACATTACGCGAGCAAAACGGACCAACTTCGAATCTCCCTTTCCAGTGGCCATTTTGGACAGAATCTAGCTCGGTATTGTGCGTCTCAATAAGGGGAGTCTAACGACGGTGATGATGTGACCAATCGTCGTCGGAATCATCTGGATTTGTGACTATGATTTTGTTTATTACGTTACGGTTTAAAACAATAACATGAACATGTTTGAATGATTTTGCATCACTTGGCATATTAATTATTTCAGATCCAACACTCATAAGTTCAAGAAAATTCTAAACAAACAATAACATGAACATGTCTGAATGATTATGCAGAACTTGGCAGATTAATTATTTTAGATTCAACACTCAAAAACTCAAGAAAATTCTAAACAATCAGTAATATGAACATGTTTAAATGATTTTGTAGAATTTGGCAGATTAATTATTTCATATCCAACACTCATAAACTCAAGAAAATTCTGAACGAAAATTATGTACTCGACATCTACACATTTTTAAGCTTTAAATTGCGAAAAAATATATCTAGAGAGAGAAAAGAAGAAGAAAGAGAAGAAGAGACAAAGAGAAGAAGAGACAAAGAAGAAAGAGAAAAGGAGAAGAGAGAAGAGAGGGAAAAAGAAGAACGAGAGACGAAGAAGAAAGAAAGGAAAGAAAGAAGAAAGAGGTTGAGGGTATAAAGGTAAATGATCATACCATGAATATTTTTATGTCCATGTATTTTTGTTGTTGGACATAAATGTCCAAAAGTACACTAATGGGTACCAGCTTGGCATTGTCCCATACGAAATTTTTGTTCAGAAAATTATCGAGCTAGGTTGGACTTGCAGAATTATTAAGACCCGGTCCAAAAAGAAATTTGGGGTGGCCCGTCAAAAAGCCCAGTAATATGAAATTTTTGTTCAAATAATTTTCGAGTTGGGTTGGGCTTACTAACTCATTCTAAGGCCTAGCCTAAAAAAATTTAGGCTTCATATTGTAGGCAATCCAATTCGAATTTGGGCCTAACCAAGCTCACTTGAAAATTGAATTTGGACCTCTCTAGAGTCTAGAGCCGAATTGGAGCTGAACTTTTCAAATGGAGGACCTTACCAAAGTACGGCCGCCATTTTGGGCTTTATTCCAAAACATGGCTGGCCCAAGGTACAATGTTTAGCGGCCCGTCCAAAAGCCCTTTGGAAGCTATTCCAAAACATGGCTGCCAAGGTAATATGAAAAAATTTGTTCAACTAATTGTCAAGGTGGGTCGGGCTTGCTAACTTATTCTAAGGCCCACACCAAAATTTGGGGGTGAAAAAAAATCAATTCCGAGTCAGAAAACATCATGTGTTTACAAAATATTTACATGTCTGGATCCTAACCGGGATTGGATTTCAGACGTACTTAATTGACCAACCGGAATTAATTTAAATCTAGACAAATAAATCGGATAATCATCTAATCTGAGTTATGGTCCAAGCAAGTAAATCGGATAATATTTCTATATGAACTCAGACCGATTTGGGTTTCATATTCTTCGAATTACATTTTCTTGGCCTTGAACATTCTACCTATATCAGTTAACCCAAGTTTATTTTTGGGTCGGGCTTCCTAATTTATTATTGGGTCAATTTTGGAATTTCGTGTTGGATTTCACCTAGATTTAGAAGTAGAGTTGGGACGGAGTAGAGATAGTGGGTTAGAGAAATTAAGTTGCAGAGACAGGAGGAAATACTCACTAAGCCCTCTGGGGCACTTGCTAAAGAATAAAAAAGAGGAATCTCATGTAAATACCATGGAATAAGGTTTGATCCTATTCGACTTACATTCAGGCTCTGAAAGAGGACATGAAATGGAAGATGAGATATTCTTTTTGGGTTCATGTTGTTCCACATCGATAAAGATGTGTAGATATATCCTATTTATAAGAATCAAGCCCACTCTTAACCACTAACAATACATTTTTCTTAAGCTTAAGTGGGATGAGCTTAGCCCACCTTCTTGGGCCTAAAGAGAAACAAAAGCGTGCGGGCTCAATGTATTCACGGGAACCAGATAACCCAAAGCGGACAATATTGTTGGTGGGGATTCACAACATGGTATTGGAGCAATTCGGTCTAGTTGAACATGACCTCTACTCGACTTGTTGGGTCTAGCATAACCCAACCCACAAATGTGGGGGAGTATTGTCCCACATCAATAAAGTGTGGATATAGCCTATTTATAAAGACCAAGCCCACTCTTAACCACTAACAAGATATTTTTCCTAGGCTTAAGTGGGTTGGGCTTAGCCCACTTGCTTGGGTCTAAGGAGAAACAAAGTCTTGCAGGCCTAATGTATCCACTAGAATCGGACAACTCAAAGTGAAAAATATTGTTGGTGGGTATGGGGGTGTAGATTCACAACAGTTCATGATGGTGGAAAAGGGAATAACGCATCAACCTTGCTAAATAGCCCAATAAAAATTATCCCAAATCTTCCCATATCTATATGACAAGCCACATCATCCTTCCACATCAGCATTTTCTCTCTATAAAAACACATACACTCTCTCTTCTACCTTAACTTTCTCTCTCTTCTCTCTTTTCTCCCTCCTACTCATGAAAGCTTGCACTGCCACCACTGGAGCTCCTTCATCCAGCCACCGATAGGAGCCATCGACCCACCGAATGGAAGCTCCTGACCACCACAATCATTTCCCGACCCTCCATACCACCTATCACTATGCATATCATCGGAAAAAAGCACCCAAAGGAGGAGGACATCTCAACACAAATCGCCTCGATCCAGCCACGTCTCCGACAAACGATCCCATATTCGAACTCCACATGTCGAGGTGCACCTTATCCAACCATTTTTCAGCCAGATACCCATTGAAATCCGACGACCTCGAGCAATTACATTGTTCACAAGACAATGTAATTTGTCGATCCAGGCATCCAACCACCTCTAGCAACGTCTCCGGCCACCTTCACCTCCAGCAACGTCTTCAATTGCCTCCAACAATGTAACAAATAATCTTTGTGCATTGTTTTCTTTTTCTTGCTTATTTTTGTCTTATTTTGGAAATTACACTGTTATGAATGAATTGAAACAATATATTTACCTTGTTATTTTGAATGGTTTGTAGTTCAGTTTCCCAACTTATATTTAGCATATTAGGGAAAATACATTGTTTCGTTGACAAATGTAACTACAAGTATGTGTTGTAGGAAAAACAATGTAAAACAATGTAGCACTGTGTGGATGATACACTGTATAAAAAACAATGTAGCGCTGTGTTTAACAAGCATTTGAATGAATATGCTTTCGAGACAATATATATACCTTGTCATTCTTGGTTGGTTTATGCAGTGCATTTTTCTTCATCTTATATTTGTCTATTCTGGAAATGACATTGTTTTGAAAACAACGTAAACAAAGGTCTGTGTGAAAAAAAATATGTTATAACAGGTTTGTGTGAGAAAAAACAATGTAATCGTGAGTTTATATGACCAAAAAACTATGTACATAAAGACATGAGATAAAAGATGAAAATGGAGGAGAATATGAAAAGAGTATTTAATTTTTAAATTTTGAACAAAAAGAGGAATGGAGGGAGAAGAGAGAAATTTAAAATTCAAATGTCTCCATCCATGTCAACATGTTTTCCATGTCATCAAACTTAGGTGGCAATTGCCACATGGGATTGGAAAATTTTGAGACCAAAAGTGTTGGGACAAATAACATTTTCCATAATGCATTGAAGGATGGAACAAGACAGTCCACCATAGCTTTGGTAGGGAAGTCCAGGAACAATAGTTGAGGGAGTCAGGGAGATTGATCAAATACCATATTGGATCTTTCCTTCGTGGGTATTGAGATCAGTTTAAACAAGTTAAGAATTAGGCCTCGTTGTCTTTTCATCATAGAGAGAAAAACATGAGAAATTCAATTTTTTTTTTTAAAAAAAGGGACAATTATTATCTTGTCAATATGTCAACTACACTGTCATATTAGCATTCTTTAGAATTATAAATTCCAAAGATTACACCAACAAAACATATGAGTCCTTAGCAAAAGAAAAACTATTATTCTTGAAAAGTGGGATTCAACGAACCAAATGACACCTAAATGATGAATTTTTCATTTAAGCATATTCTAACAATAACATAATCAAAACGAGGCTGCATTTTTAAGAAGTCCAATAATATTAATAATTCTCAGTTAAAATCAATAATCAACTCTTAATCTAACGATTAGGAAAAAGTATACCCTCTCTCTAAAGGTACAATTTAGTAATATAATATTCTATATACTCTTTTAGAAGGATGATTATAAGGTAAAAACTACCATCGACAATACAACTGTATTACTTTACAGTTGAAAATTGATACATGCATGTATTTTAATATGATACCAAAACTGCAAAGATGCAAATTCACAACTCATCTGATTCGCGGATTTAATTTTGAATATCAAACTTAAAAACTGTAAAAAAAACAAAATTGATCAAATTAAGTGAATGAAAAATTAAATAATACGAAAAACAACATATTTAAAATATATATTTTTTGAATATTGGCGAAATTATATATTTTAAAAGTGACATTATAGGTATTTAATTATAAATAAGATTACAAGGATTATCCTTTTTTGGGAGAAAATGAGAAGGGATGGGGGGCTCCAATTCTCCCCCAAACTATGTTAAATTATGAAATAAAATGTGTGATTAAGTATTTTCGTGATCATAATGTTAGAATATCGTAGATTTTAGGGAAAAAAAATTCTAAATACTAAATACTAAATTTTAAACCCTAAATCCTAAGCTCTTAACCCTAAACACTAAAAATTAAGCTCTAAACCCTAAATCTTAAACTGTAAACCCCAAACACTAATTTCGTAAACTCTAATATGTCATTTTAAAAAAAATCATGATTTTTGGGTGAGAATTGGAGCCGGAACTGGAGCCTCTCCCATTCCAAATGAGAATTCCTTCTTTAAGAGAAATCTAGTTTTCCTTGAAATCTTAAATTCCAAAAATTTCACCAATCAAAACATAGGAACCATTGACAAAAGGAAAACTTTTACTACTAAAAAAGTTGAATTCTGCAAACCAAACAACACTTCAACGTCTATATACAATTTATGCATGCATGTATTTTAATTCGATACCATTGTTGAAAGAGTTATTTTTTTACCTATAAATACAATACATATACAACTCAAAAGAGTATCGTTATTCGTTAGTAACCCTAAAACCATGAATACTCATTCGTTGCTACTAGTACAATTTCAATTGATTGTGAGTTTCTGTGATATAAATTTAGCTATCAAAGTCATAATTAACAATGATTTGGGTCCTGGATCCAATCTTACTATTCATTGTCAGTCCGGAGTTGACGACCTTGGTTGGCATAACATCTAATACACAGAGAACTTCAACTTTCATTTTAGAAGGAATTTTTGGCACGCAACACTCTTCTTTTGCAGATTCATGTGGGACAACCAGTGTCGTTATTTGGATGTCTATGACGACATGAGTGGTTGCTCTTATTGTGATTGGCACGTGACTCGTAATCCTAACGGGCCAATTTTTCACTATAAAACTGGGGGACGAGAGAACATTATTGGAAGTCCGTATGTTAATTAATTAAAGCATTGCCATTTAATTTTATTTTATTTGTGTCCTAACATATAATCATTTTGTTGGTTGGAGAAATAATCAACAAAGAGTTTTTTTTTAAGCACTATTAGACCTATTGATTTGCTTAAAATATATCTTAGTTCCATTTTATGTAACCATTTTATCAGCATGCCCTTGCCTTTGTTTATGTTGTAAATCCACACTCTCATACAAACTAACACTATTGTTTTATAGTGGTTCTCTAGTTTCCAAGGATACATTGGGTCCGCCTGTGGTTTAAAGCCCAAATTACTTGGGCTAGGAAAAGGTCTTGTTGGATGTAAGGGAGTGGACTTGAGTTTATAAACCACTCTTGGTTGGGAGACTCAATCGATGTGGGACTTAACACACCCCCGCACTTGTGGGCTGGGTTACGCCAGACTCAACAAGTGGAGTAGAGGTTAGTGTAACAGTTCCAACAAACAGTGGCGGAGCCACATAGGTGCAAGGGGGCATTTGATCCCCTGGATTTTCAAAAAAACATAGTGTATATATATATAGTAGTGTACACATGACAAAAGTAGTTTGCTAGTTTTATGGTCTGTGAGTTTGTTAGATATCTATTGCAGCCAAGTTTGATTCTTATGAGCAGTAGTCCAATACAATTTTTATTCGTCTAAATATCTAAATATTGTAACTACATTCAAATAGTATTCGTCCAAATATTGTAACTACATTCATTTGAAGTAAAATATTTTTTTTGGAAGTACGGGATTTCTATGTATTTCTGTGATTTTTTTTTCACTTTAATTTTGTTATATAATTAATGAAAAATTAGTTAATGTTTTATTCGTCTAAATATTGTAACTACATTCAAATAATATTCGTCTAAATATTGTAACTACATTCATTTGAAGTAAAATATTTTTTTGTAAGTATGGGATTTCTATGTCTTCTATGATGTTTTTGTTTTTCATTTTAATTTTGTTATATATTTAATGAGAAATTAGTTAATTTTTATTCATCTAAATATTGTAACTACATTCATTTTAAAGTAAAATATTTTTTTTAAGTCTATACATTCTGTGATGTTTTTGGTTTTCACTTTAATTTTGTTATATAACTATTGATAAATTAGTTAATTTTTCAATAAATAGCTTTAAAAAAAATTTTGGGATGTTGCCCCCGAACCACCGCCAACTTTTCACCACCTCCACACAAGAAATCATGGCTCCGTCCCTGCATACAAACAACAATATTGTCTGTTTTAGATTGTCCGATTCCCGATAATACATCGGGACCACACGGGCTTTGTTCCCTCTTTAACCTAGTTACTAAGGGCCAAAGCCCAACTCACTTGGCCTAGGAAATAGTCTTGTTGGATGTTATAGAGTGGGTTTGAGTTTATAAACCACTCTTTGTTGGGTCTATGTGGAACTTAACAGTTTAGATATTGCACCACCCGGGAGCACTTTGACATACCTTTCCCTGATTGGTCTGGTGCAGTTTACGGGGTCAGAATATTAATCGAATAGGTTGTGTGCTTCACCACAAATCTAACAGGCAAGCTATAACACATAAAGACAGCACGAAATAAAGTTCATTTGCTTGAAGTAAAAGCAAGAGGAAAACAAATTAAACAAATGAATATGTCCTTCCAAAAAATCGTCGACGACGCCTGAAAATCACATACGTGGGAGAGGGGAAGATGTGATTACGTCTATAAATGACCCCACACAAAGTAAAGACACGAATCTCTCCGGTGCATGTTACAGAAATCTCAACACACTCATATACATGATATTATCCATTTTGGGTTATTAGTTTTCCGTAAATACATAAGATCCGAACGGTTTTGTTTCTTCTAGGCCAACTCCATTTTGGATTATCTGATTTTCATGGATACATCGGGCTCGCACATCTTTATTTCTCCTAGGCCCAACAAGTGGGCTTAGCCCAACTCACTTAAATCTAAGAAAATGCCTCTTACATGTGTTAGACGGGCTCACTCTTATAAACCCACATCTTTTAGCTTTTATCATGTTGAACAATAACAAGTCCTGATAGTGCATGCACCGATTCCACGAACAAGCAAAGTCGATAGTGTTCTAAAAGAACACGAGAAATGAAAAGGCAAATTGAACATTATCGGTCTAGTTTTAAAATATTCGATGGCGTACTGAAGCTTGAAGGAGTGGGAGAGATGAAAAGGCAAATTAAAATATTCGATGGTGACATGGTGTACTGGAGGAGTGTAAGCGTCCATAGTGTTAAAACTTGTACACACTCCTTATGTCTCAAACTTTGTGTTTCTCAAGTGTTTGGCTCCAATACACCCACAATGACAAAAAGAAGCCAAGCACTCTAAAAGGGTTACAGAAGAGGCGTTGGAGAGAGAAGAGAGGTTGGAGAGAGAAAATACAAAAGGAAAAGTGAGAAGAAAATATATGTGTCATATGGGTGTGTGTTGAGTGGGTATGGTAAAGGGCACTATTCAACAAGTAGAGAGTACTCCAAATGAGGAGGATGGGCAAATTAATCAACCTTTTTCAAGAGTCATTTTGCTCCTATTGTAAGGATCTAGCTCTACACTTATCCATAAAGTGTTGTTTGGAGCACTCTAAACACCACCCACTGTGGATGCAATAAGAGATGAAAAGGCAAATTAAAACAGTCTAGTTTGAAATTAATTTTATTTGATTAAAAGCAAACAAAATTTCGTTTAATTAAAACCAATTTCCATGTAGCAATTGTACGTTGTATATAGAAGATGAAAAACCTTCTCTGGCCTTCTGGTAGATAAGGAAATCGCGGCAAAAACACTAAACTTCCCTACACTTTTTATCCCTAAATATCCCTACACTTGCCACATAGATAAATAATTGTTTAAGAAATTGCATAATAAACACGTAAGTATTGGAGAACAATATCGGTCGGTGTGCTACCTATTACGCATAAAGATGAAGTTCTCTCTCCTTTGTCTTCATCCAAACTATTTCTCTCTCATCATTCTTCTCTCTAAAAGCTTCCAAGATACAGAAATGAGATCAAAGAATGCATATACAGATCTATTGAGCCGACCTGAGTTAAGCTAGAACCACCGAGTTGTAGATCGTCTATTTTACCCGTGTTTGTCTGGTTCGGTTCTACGATCTAGTGATGTTCTTGGTTTTTTAACTGGTTTTCAGATTTATAATAGAGGAAGACCTACAATGCAGAGCTCTAGTGAATATTCTAGGTGATGAGTGATTTTAGATCTAATTTTACATATATGACTGGCATGCATAGTATCCGTTTCTAGACTGACGGGTGTAGATAGATAGAACGTTTCAAGTTCGAGTTTTTACATTTAAAAGTTGGTTGTTGAATATGGTTTTACAGTTTGGAATACTTGTATCATATAATGTTATTAATTTCTAAAGGTTTATAATTACGCACTAATTGTGTTTAGTCACGCTATTGAATAGGGTTATTACGTTATTGATGTTATTATTACGTGTTGTTTGCATGCATAACACTACGTTTTAGCTATAAGTTCCACGATTTGTGTGATATTTGGCAGTATATTGATATGAAATTATTACTTATGTGGTTGTGTAATTATAAGCACGTAGAGTGTAATGTGATAGATTGATATTGTTATTATAACATGTGATAGTGTAATTCCATCTTTTAATAGTGTAATCATACTTATCGATAGTACAATTTAGTGATATGTTGTGTAATTGTGTATCTAATAGTGTATTACTTCCTGAACAGGTTGTGGGGGATGTTGATGAGTGTGTTCCACTTCGAAGAGAATACATGGTTGGCGTCTTTGTATTTGGATAAAGAGTTATGGGTTCTAGTGTTTGTGAAAATGTATTTTTGGGCAGGAATGTCCACAATTGGATGTAGTGAGAGTATGAACATTTTTTTTGATGGCTACGTCAATTCAAAAACTACTTTGAAGCAGTTTGTCAAACAATATGAGAATGCCCTACGGAAGAAAGTAGAGAAGGAGAGTCAAGCTAATTTTGACTCATTCTGTGCAACCTTCTGTGAAATGGAGAAGCAAATCCGAGATGTGTACACCGTGCAACAGTTTTTTGAGTTTCGAAAGGAAATCACTAAAATGATGTACTATGGCATCAAATCAATGGATGGAGAAGGATGTAAGGAGAAGTCATACGTGGGTTAAGATAAAGTTTAAGGGTTGTATAGTGTCGATAGACCAACAAGAAGTTGTATTTCATGCCCTAGGGATTTGAACTTATTTTCAATTGTTATATGAATGTTGATGATCTTTATATTATTATATTTATTTGAAGTACTAGAATTTGAAATGTAATAGTAGGGTGACGTTGTGTTTTTAAAACTACTAGTAATGTTTTTATCTTGTTTAATATAGTTATTGCACATGTATAATTGAAGTCATCAAATATGTAATTATATATGGACAGTATGTAATTACAAGTCAGAAAGGTAATTAATTATATAATGCCATGGGCTCAAAATTATTACAAATACCAATTTACTACCATGATAATAAACAAAAAGCCCAATCAAGTTTAGAAGACTACAGGCATACTAAATATATTACATGGGTACTACTTTAGAAGTTAGAATTGATTGTATAAATTTATATCCAATGAGTAGATTGGATCATTCAAGAATTGATTAACCAGTCTTGACTTATACTTCAATATGTCCTCCTTGGTTAGTTTCTTAAGAATTTTCATTTTGTCCATAAGTTTCTCAAAGATGAACATAGAAATGACCCCACATCACACACCAAATATATGGTTTTCAACTAGATAAATATGTAATAATCGAGTATACATAGTATGTAATTAGCATCAGTTCATTTGTAATAACATAGTATGTAATGCAATTTGAAAGAATGGAAGCGTAATAAAAACATCAAATAATGTAACTAATGGCATGGATTGACGGTATTATACTTACATTACTTGCAACCATGTCATTGTTTACCAAGGAAACATAAATTCTTCAGAAAAAGTGTAATACCTTGGATATCGAATATTTCAACTATCACAGATATGCAAGAACAAATTTTTGACAGAAAAACACTACTTGACCTTGCGAACACACAAATACCCAAAGAAATTGAGAGATATCGACGATTACTTTGTTAATGTGAGAAATGGGTTCGAAAATTTACCTACGAAAGAGGTGCTTCTCTCTTGCCATTTTAAAACGTCAAACGACACTGTTGATGCGGCCACTGTCATGTTTTCCAATAGATGAGAGATGGAGAGAACTAGAGAGAGAATATCATTCTTGGAGGAGAGAGAAGCTTTGTGATTGTTGGTGAGAGATAGTGAAATCACATCTGACAGTTTTTGAGAGAGGTAAACAAATATCTGGTAGGTTTAAGAAGCCCTGCCCAAATTTTGAGCAAATTTTTTTTCATTTGAATTTGTCATGTCATAATCCTATGTATCACGCCACGTGTTTAAGTACACTTAGGGATGTTTGTTTAGGGATGAATAGTGTTACCGAAATCGCGGAGTAGTCAAAATTTCAAAAGGGGACCCATATAAAGCAACCTCTATTGGAAGGGAAGAACTTCAGACTCTAGACAACTATCTGATAGAGAAGCAGACAATTCAAAAGGCAAGGAGTACCATCCACGTGGCACCAAATTTGAATATCAAAAGAGTATCAGTTTCTCTGGCCTCACAAAGCGCCTTCTCTCTTCCTTTTGACCTACAAATCAGAGTTCTCGATGCCATCGAAGTTTGTCTGTTTCTTCCTTCATCTCTCTTACCGAAGATATTAATTCCAAAAATCATGACAAAAAATTAGGGAAATCAAAAAGCCCCTAAAACCCTCAAAATCGATAAATTTGAATCGGGATTGGAGGGTCTGAAATTGAAATTGTGAAATTATGTGGAATCTTTTAAATCGTGACCATTCATCAGATCTAATGGTTGAGCTTTAACCAAATTAAAAGTTGTATTTTATCAAATTAAAAATCATAAGTCAAACCTAAGGCGCCCTTTTCTCCCAAAACTTTTCCACTCCCTCCTAAATTGGTTCTGAAGCATCGGGGCAATCATGGACGACGAGCGATAACCCACGAACGGTGACCACGAACAACGATGACCCAAGTGAATCTTTGCATGGAAGACCACTCTCAGGTCCTCTTCAAACTGCCTTTCGAACTTTGTGAAACTTAGTTGCAATACTCCTTGTTGATGTAGATAGAGACTGATATATTTCAGTTAAAATATTTTATTTCGATATTTTAGGAGATCAATTGTTTGTAAATCAATTAGTATTATTTTTCTAGGAGTCTAGTATCTTTTTAGGTATTTGTTTCTCGTTAGAAGTGTTTAGGGTTTAACTAGGGTTTTGTTTAGTTTACTATTGAAGGTTGTAACCCTCATTAAGGAATTTCAGTTTTGAGTTGAATAAAAATTAAGAGACGAGTGTCTTTTTCCAATTCTTTGATATTTGCCAGAATCAACAAAGTATTGAAGCCTTAAATCTAGTATTTGTGTGTTGAATCAACAGATTTAAGTAGACTTATTCCTGGTATTCGTGTGTCGAATCAACAGGTCCAAATACGCGTTCTTCCCACCACGTCGCGCTGCATCACTTGTTTGGTATGTTCTAAAACAAAATAGTATATAATGGTCCATTTCTGTGTACTTTATTGTAATATAATGTGTTCTTGAGAGTGGGTCGTCGCTATGCTGCTCGTGATAGTGGTCGCCATAGCCTTCGTCGATGAGAATGGTCACTGATTGTGTTGTGTCCATCGTCATCACCTTTGTTGTAGGCTTCGCTGGTGAGAAGAGAAGAGGAGTTATCTCGATGAAATAGAGAAAAAATTTGGGAGAAAATGATGTTTTATCTGAGCTTTGGGAGAAAAGACATGATTTTAATTTAATAAATGTTGGTTAAAGCTCAACCATTAGATCGATGAATGGTCACAATTTAAAAGATTCCACATAATTTCACAATTCCAATTTCAATTTTTAATTTAACCATTTAGATTTCAATTATTAATTAACTAATTAGTTTTTCGATATCACCTTTATACCTCATCCATACTAGAATCAATAACACTGTCTAATCACCCCTCACATAATTCACACGAAATTGATTAAAATTGAAGAGAACGCACAATTTGTCACAAGGAAAAAACAGATTAAGCACTTCAGTAAATTTACATAATGTGATTCTTGCTATTCCAAACTAAATCAGTATCAAATTCCAGCTGCCCCTTGCAGTCTACAAATTAGTATCCATATTCAAATTAGTATAAAGCATCAACCCCCAATGCCCACGGTGAAACTCATACAAAATTGGGCTATTAGAAGTTTAAAATCACACACATACGATTCACTTACAAACAACAGAAGAACAAATAGCATTAACCTCTGCTGACCCCTCAAGGAACAAACAAAAATTAGTCATGACAAATCAAAAGATAACAAAAACTTGCTCATAATCCAGAAAATACCTAACTATTTTCTGGTTCAATCTCAATTACCTTATGCCTCTCTAAGTCAAATTTAAATCAGAATCGATCTCTAATGAGTAATGTCTTGGCAAAGTTCTATTATGAATAATTTAGGTTGACAGAAGAGAAGAAATCAGAGAAGGAAAGAGAGAAGTTTGTGGCAAATATCAACATGCCTTTCATTGATTTGTTCTACTGCATATATACAACCAAGAGAAATAACTGAATGAACAACCAACTCTATACATTATCTACATTAATAACCAAATAATAAACTGCACAATAACCGAACTATAACTGCACGAAACCACTTCATAACTTGCTCCAGATTTGTTGTTCCAACCCCATGACTCTGACTCTGCATGGACGTGGCACGTATCATTCCCCCACACTTAAGGATCCTTGTCCGCAAGGATGAAATCAGGATAGGACTTAGTGAAACGCCACTCATTCTCCCAAGTTGCGTCCTCCGTTGGGGCCCCAACCCATTTGACCAAGACTTCGGACTTGGGACGATATTGACCCTTGCGAATTACACGGCGATCCAAGATTGCTTCTGGCTGTGGAAGGATGGTGGAGGTATCCAAGACAGGGGGCAAGTGAGGAGAACTAGTAGTGACCGGACCCAAATGTTTCCTCAACAAGCTGACATGAAAAACATTATGAATTTGGGAACCCGGTGGAAGCTCCAACTTATATGCTACTGGACCCATCTTTTCCAGGATTTTGTAGGGTCCGAAGAATCGGGGGCAAAGTTTCATGGATCCTCGAAAAGCCATTGAAGTTTGGCGGTAAGGTTGAAGTTTTAAATAAACATAATCCCCCACAGAAAATGAAACCTCTCTGCGATATTGGTCGGCTTGGCTCTTCATCCGGTCCTGCGCTACCAACAGATTATGACGCAACTCTCGCAAGATGGCATCACGATCAATCAAGTACTCATCCACCACCTGGACATGGGAAGTACCTGGTACATAAGATAGTAAGGTTGGAGGACGAATACCATACACAGCTTCAAAAGGGGTCATTTTAGTTGAAGAATGTTTGGAAATGTTGTAGCTGAATTCGGCCCAAGGAAGCCACTCGATCCATTTTCGTGGCTGGTCTCCAGCCAAGTAGCGAAGATATTGTTCCAATGTACGGTTGACAACCTCAGTTTGACCATCCGACTGGGGATGATAACTGGAACTCATACATAATTGAGTGCCTCGCAACTGGAATAATGTCCGCCAAAAAGTGCTAATGAATACTCGATCCCAGTCACTAACAATGGATGTTGGAAGTCCATATATGTAAACGAACCACTTGGGCGACAAATGCCTTGGCCACAGTGATGGCGGTAAATGGATGTTTTAAGGTGATGAAGTGTGCATATTTGGTTAGACGATCTACTACGACCATGATGACAGTGTGCTCGTTTGAGGATGGTAAGCCTTCAATAAAATCCATGAAAATCTCGGTCCACATTTGGTGAGGTACCAATAACGGCTGAAGCAAACCGGCTGGCCGCATACAATCAATCTTATTCCGCTGGCAAACATCACACTGGTGCAAGAACTCCTTCACCGTCTGGCGTATGTTGGGCCACAAGAAACTTTGCTTGACACGGCCGAGAGTTTGATGATATCCAAAGTGACCTCCAATTGGGGAGGAATGGCAATCCATCAAAATCTTGGAGATCAAAGCAGAGGTGGGACTCAAGTAAACCTTATCTCTCTTAAACCACACGCCATCATGTTTAAGCATCTAGTAACTGACTGAGTTGGACTCTTCTGCTTAAATTCCTCATAAAAAGAGTCTTGCTGGACCTTTTGTTGTAACCGTGACCACCAATCTGCATGTGGCAAAGAAATTGATAAAAAATTGGAATTCTACTACGCGAGATAAGGAATCAACACCTTGGTTCTCCGGGCCTTTTTTATATTCAATTTCGTAGTCATATCCAAGTATCTTTGGCAACCAACGTGTCTGTGTTGGGGTTGTAATCCTCTGCTCCAATAAATACTTCAGGCTTCTTTGATCTGTGTGAACAGTAAAGGGCTTTCCAAGTAAATAAGGACGCCACTTCTTGATCGCCTTGACTATTGCCAGCATCTCCTTCTCATAGGTGGATAAGGACAAGGCCGATCCCTTTAAAGCCTTACTAAAAAATGCGACCGGTTGATTTTGTTGAATGAGGATGGCTCCAATTCCAATTCCGCTAGCATCACACTCAATTACAAACCTTTGAGAAAAATCAGGTAGGCGTAAGACCGGTGGTGAAGGCAGAGCCTCCTTCAGTTGAGTGAATGCCTTCTCTCCCTCAGCATCCCAGTGAAACCCCTCTTTGGATAGTAACTTGGTTAAAGGAGCTGCCATACTACCAAAGTGTCGTACGAACTTGCGGTAATATCCTGCTAGCCCAAGGAAACCCCAAACTCCCTTCACCATTGCTGGCGTAGGCCACCCGAGTACAGCTTGTATTTTTGATGGGTCAACCGACACTCCAACCTACGACGCGTATGGTATGTGGGTGCTCCGCACCAGTAATTGCATGGAAAGAGATTTCAGGTATAGCTTCTTTAGGATGCTCATCCTTTGGATGGTTGGCTTCAGCCTCCTCATGACTGGCTTGGACTGATTCTTCAATCATAAATAGTTGTGGCCGCTCACAATGATGGCCCGGGGTGAACTTCTCATCACAATAGTAACATAGGCCCTTCTCCCGACGCTCCCGCGCCTCTTGATTGGTAATTCGGCGGAAGGTTATAGGTGTAGCGGTTTGGGTTAGGTTGGAACGAAGGTTTGGTGGTGGTCCTAAAACTCCAGCAGCGGGATTTGGTGATACCCGATATGAGGAAGAAATTGGTTGTGGTCGGTTGTTTGATTGGGTCATTCCTCTACTAGCCGAGCTACGCCAATCGCTTCTGCCAAGGTACGAGGTTGTTTAATTTTTACATCGATGCGAATGTCATCCCGTAGCCCTGTGATAAAACAGCCAACAAGGAAACTCTCGGGCAATCCATCAACACGGTGAGAAAGTTTTTCAAAGGCCTCTTGATAAGCTGCCACAGTTGTTACTTGCCTGAGACGTGTCAATGCTTCCGTCGGATCTTCAAACTCCGTTGGTCCAAACCTGAGTAGCACTGCCTTCGTGAGTTCCTCCCAAGTTAATGGCCCTCAAAATTTCGTCATCCATCTATGCCATTGTAAAGGTATTCCTTCAAGGTGAAATGAAGCCAACGGAACACGTTGGTCTTGTGCAATTCCTTTGAAATCAAAATATTGTTCCGCCTTGTAAATCCAGCCAGTCGGATCATCTCCATTGAATTTTGGGAAGTATAGTTTGAGGCTTTGGTTGGTTTGATCATTTTGGTGGAAAGAGCGAGAGGTTTGGGGGTGAGAGGATGCTTCAAGAGCAAATGGATTGATTTCGGAATGGTGGGTATTTGAGGTTCGGGTAGTGCGTAAGGCCTGAAACTTGGTTAGCACTGCTTGGAAGGCAGAATTCACCTAATCAAAGCTCGACTCATGTCTGGCTAGAATTTCATTAACGTCATTGGGGAACTCTGCATTGGATTTGCCATGCGTATCAATGCCGGAACCGGCTCCGATACCAGTTGTTATGAATAATTTAGGTTGACAGAAGAGAAGAAATCAGAGAAGGAAATAGAGAAGTTTGTTGCAAATATCAACATGCCTTTTATTGATTTGTTCTACTGCATATATACAACCAAGAGGAATAACTGAATGAACTGCCAACTCTGTACATTATCTATATTAATAACCAAATAATAAACTGCACAATAACCGAACTATAACTGCACGAAACCACTTCATAACTTGCTACAGATTTGTTATTCCATCCCCATGACTCTGGCTCTGCATGGACGTGGCACGTATCAAGTTCAGACAAATTTGGCCGCTTCAAAGCCAAAATAGAAAGACACACAAAAATGAACAAGTTACAAAAAGACAAGAAACGTTTGATAAGATTTTGACACAAACATCCTATATATATTCAATAGAAATATCCTCTTAACATTCTTCAACTACTGAGAATTTTTTGCTACAACCGCCAAAGAACAAGACCAGAGAGATAAACCAAATCCTAAGACTCTAGACTACTTTAGACAAACAGAAATGACACAGTCTAAGACAAAGACAAAACGACAACGAAAAAATAAATAGCAAAAGTAATAATAAAAATATGAAAATAACGTAAACTTTAACATCCCCCTTGATGTTATTTTCCTTCACGCCAAGTCTGGTACGTAAGTCAACAAACTGGAGCTTAGGAAACCCTTTGGTGAGGCAATCAACAAGTTGATCTTCACTGGGGTAAAAATCCAAAGCAATGATCTTCTGATTAACAGTTTGTCTCAGTACATGAAACTTGATAGCTATATGCTTACTTCGACTATGGAAAACAAGGTTCTTAGACATGGAAATAGAATACTTGCTGTCACAAAGAACACTGATGGGCCCTTTTTTAACTCATCAAGATCATCTTGCACATATCTAAGGCAAGCAGTATGATTTATAGCCAAGGCAGCAACTACATACTCCGCTTCAGCAGTTGATTGAGCAGGAGGTTTTTGTTTCCTTGAAAGCCATGTAAAGGCTCCTAAATTTAAAGTGAAAACATATGCAGCTGTGCTTCTTAAATCATCCAGGGACCCTGGCCAGTCACTATCAGAGTAACCTTGTAACACAGCACCTGATTTATGATAGTAATGAATTCCATAGTTCCTTGTACCTTGCAAGTATCTAAAAATCCTTTTGACACCACTTAGATGATTCTCACAAGGAGCTTGCATAAATTGAGAAAATAAGTTTGTAGCATACTAGATGTCTGGTCTAGTTGAGGATAAATACTATAAGCTTCCTATCATATGATTGTACTCTTTGGGATAAATTTTTGGAGAGTCATCTTCCTTGTGAAATTTTTCATGATGATCAATTGGAGTTGCAATAGCCTTGCAGTCTTGCATCCCAAATTTGGTCAACAAATCTTTGATGTATCTTTTCTGGCAAATAAAAACTTGACCAGGCTGTTCATCAACTTCAATCCCCAAGAAATAGTTCATGAGGCCTAAATCATTCATTTCAAACATGTTCTTCATATTCTTCTTGAAATCAACTATGAGTTCTTCATCATTCCCAGTCAAGACTAAATCATCAACATACAAAGAAACAATTATCTTCTTCCCACTTTTTCCTTCTTTGACATAGAGAGTGGACTCACTTATGCTTTTCTTAAAATCTTGACTAGCAAAATAACCATCTATCTTGCTATACCAAGCCTTTGGAGCTTGCTTGAGCCCATACAAGGCTTTACTTAACTTCAAAACCTTAGACTCTTCACCTTTTTTTATGAACCCAGAAAGTTGTTGAACAAACACTTCTTCTTCTAAGTTCCCATTTAGGAAAGTAGACTTCATATCCAAAATCGTGTAGTTTCCACTTATGTTGGGCTGCCAAAGCAAACAATAACCAGACTGTCTCCATTCGAGCTACTGGAGCAAACTTTTCAGTATAATCCTTCCCATATTGTTGAAAATACCCTTTGGCTACCAGTCTAGCCTTGTACTTTAAAACAGTATTATCAGGCTTTAACTTAGTCTTGAACACCCACTTTACTCTTATGGCTTCTTTATTAGCAGGAAGATCCACTAACTTCCAGTACCATTTTTCTCAATCTGCTCCAATTCTTCATTCATAGTAGCAATCTAGACATTACTACTGAAGGCTTCACTAAGACTTGCTGGTTCTAAAGAGGTAAGTCTACAACTCTCATAGACATCAGATAAGCTCATGTACTTCCTCATTGGAGATTAAGAATCTACATCACTAAGCTATTTTTGCAGTTTGTAAAGGATCCTATACTTCCTCCCTGGAGACTCAGAGTCTTCATCACTAAGATATTCCTGCAAATCAGATTCTTCCATAGCAAGTACATCGTCATCAAACACAGAAGACACTCTGTCACTGGTGCCTTCATCAGTTCCAGGCAGATTATGTAAGTCAACTTCAGATGTGTGAGTGTTTATATCCTACAAATCAGAGTCTTTTAGTCTCCAGATTATAAACTCTATATCAGTTTGATTGTGTTGTATCCCAAAAAAATACTTGTCTCACATTTTTTATCAAGTTTTTTTCTTTTAACATCAGGAATATGTATAAAACACACACTGCCAAAAACCTTAAGATTTTTGCTGAAGGTTTTGTACCTGACCAAGCCTCCAGGGGAGTCATATTTTGAACTACAATGGTTGGGCATCTGTTGAGGAGGAAAACTGTAGTATTAACAGCTTCAGCCCACAACCACTTAAGAAGTTTCTTCCCTGCTAGCAAAGTCCTTGCCATTTCCATGACAGTTCTATTTTTCCATTCAGATACCCCATTTTGATCTGGAGCAAAACCCACAATTAGTTGATGATGGATTCCCTTCATTTTGTGGAAATTTTCAAACTCTCCAAAGGTAAACTCACCTCCTCTATCACTGACCATTTTAATTACTTTGCCATATTGCTTTTCAACAAGTGTTTTGAAGAACTTGAAAACTTTAAAGACTTCAGACTTTTCCTTCAAAAACAAAACTCATGTCATTCTCGAAAAATAATCAATAAATAGTAAGAAATATTTGTTAGCCTCAGAGGTGACAGTACGCATAGGCCCACATACATCAGTGTGAATGAGCTCCAAGACCTCTTTAGCTCTCCAAACAGGCTTGTCATGAAAAGGCCTTCTTTTCTGTTTACCTTCCATGCAGCTACTACACACAAAAGGACTACAATCAACTTTTGGAAGGTCATGTATCCTTTTGATATTCTGAGGACTCAAGTGTCCTTGGTCTTTGGTCTTTACATGTGGTTCCCCCAAACACGAGTAAAACCCCTTTCCATTAATTGTCCCATACTAAGAAGATGAGAATCCAGTTTAGGAACATACATAAAATCGTTGATAAGCTAGATACTTGCCCTTTGCAGCATTCACAGACATAGTACCCTTACCTTCCACCCTTACTACATCTCCATTTCCCAACACAACCTTAGTTATAAAAGTTCTGTCTATATCTTTGAACAATTTTATATCTATTGTCATATGGTTACTAGCTCTTGAATCAATAAACCAAATGTTGGTTTTTGATTCAGTAGTGTTAAAACATGCCAAAAACATGAATTCTTTGTCACTTCCAACAGGTTCTTCAGATCTTGAGTATAATTTGCTTGTTGGTTATCTTTGGTTTTTTCCATGCACTCATTGAGAGTATGCCCATACTTCCCACAACCCTTACATTGTGGCTTCCCCTTATTCCAGCAATGATCTTCAACATATCCTTCTCTTTTACAAAATCGACACTGAGGTTTAGTTTTACTCCAGCAAGAGTCTTCCATATGTCCTTCCCTCTTACAAAAATTGCTTTGAGGTCTAGATCATGATGGCTTATTCCAACCAGGTGATCCACCAGAATAATTTTTCTACACTTCTTGATTCATTCTCATCTGATAGGCACTTTCAGCAGCATCAACACTCAATCCCTCTATCTTCACACGAGTTTCATGTGCTTCCAAAGATCCAATCAAATCACTAACAGTGATGTTGTCAATATCTATGGTTTCTTCAATAGTAGTGACTATATTGTTATATTTAGGAGTCAGACTTATTAATATCTTTTCTATAACCCTTCTATCAGGCATGTCCTCACCACATATGCGCAACGATTTACTACATCCATAATTCTCGTGTAATAATCCTTGATAAGCTCCCCATCCTTCATCAAAAGATTCATGAGTTCTCTACAGAGACTATGAAGTTTGACAACACATACCTTTGAATGCCCTTGATATTCAGTACTTAGAATATCCAAGGCTTGCTTGACACAGGAAGCATTTGAAATTCTTGGAAAAATAACCTCAGCCGCAGTTGTTTGAATTACCAAGAGGGCAATATTATCCTTCTCAATATCCTTTTTAATCTTTGAATCATCGGTGACACCTTTTGAAGATCCATCTTTTTCAGAGGATGATTCCGCAGCAGTGATGTCCTTCTCAGTCAAGCATACAAGGCATCCCACTTCAATAAATTCTCAAAGACCCTTCGATTAAAAGTAATTTCATAGAATAGTGGACCAATAGTCCTAATTCTCACTAGAAAAGATGGGTAGAATACTGGTAGAAGGATTGCTGGATTCGCCATTGAAAAATTTGTCATTGACAAAACAAAGCTCAAATAGAGATCACAACAACACAGATAACTTTATATCTAAGCTCCAATACCATGATAAGATTTTGGCACGAACATCTGATATATATTCGATAGAGATATCCAGAGAGATAAACCAAACCCTAAGACACTGGACTACTTAAGACAAATAGAAATGACACAGTCTAAAACAAAGACAAAACGACAATGTAAAAATAAACAACAAAAGTAATAATAAAAATAGGAAAATAACATAAACTTTAACAACGTTTCCATTCTCAGTTGTAACTGACATCATGCACCCTTGATTTTAGTGGATGTGGCTTCGGTGACTTGAAATTTAAAGGATGGACCAAGACTTGATCTTGAGGCTGGAAATAAACTAAGAAAGAAGGGAGATTTTGATGATCTTGAGGTTGGAAAGGATAAGGAAGATGAAGGAAATCGATTTTGATGTCACCGGCGATGAAGTGTACGAATGAAAGAGACAAAGTTCAGTTACTTTTTGGAAAGAAATTGGCACAATATAACTTATTATGGCCATACGATCAAAACGCATGGCATAATATAAAACCAATAGATTTGAATTTGGGATTGAAATGATCCCCATTTGAACCATTTTACCAGTATTTCACTTTTCAACACCAATCCATCCTCAGCATTTTCATTAATTTTCATAAATACCCTTAGTTTTCCCCTAGGGTTTCTGATCCAGATCACCCTCGTAAAATACCCTCGGATTGCAGAGGTGAAAGAAAGATCATCACTCTCACCATCGATCGCAGCAATGAAGCACTACAAGAATCGTGTAATGGTCAATGATTTGTATGAAGTTGACGTGGGTTTTTGCTGAATTGAAATGGGTAGTCGTGCATGATCCAAATCAAGCCATAGAAAGAGAGAGAGGCCTCAAAACAAATACGATGTCCTTTTTATAGAAGATAACTCTACATCTTAACATGATTATCTCTTGTAGACTTATCTACTCACAAATTAGTTTACTTCTTCTCATGTATATCTATAACAGATTGTAGTCCCATCTTGGGTTTTATTTTTATCATTTAGAGTGTATAAATCAATATAAAAGATCAATGAGAAATTAAGCCTTTTATACGAAATTCTTGTGTTGTTTTATGGTATTGGAGCTTCACCTCTCACGAGCAAATTAACAAGTTTCCTTATGGCAACCGACAACTCTAGCACCTCAACACCACCCAATGTCCTCACCACATCGGCCACTCTTACCACAACCAACTCACAAATTGCCATCACCAATACTCATCTTCCTCTTAAACTCACTCAAACAAACTACCTTACTAATTGGATATGATCTCATTGGCTTCATTGATGGCTCAAATCCCTATCCCACAGAAACCACCAATGCTTCCAACCTTTGGATGCGTTAGGTCCAACTTCTTTTTCATGTTATTCGCATCTCAGTCTCTGACCCTATAGTAATGTTTATTGCCTCCACAAAATCATCCAAAGCAGCTTGGGAAAAACTCAAGAATCTCTATGCCAACAAATTTCGTTCTCGTATTATGAGTCTTAAAGAACGATTGATAAGACCTCATAATGGTCAATCTATTGCCGATTATCTACACCACTTCAAGGCTATCTCTGATGAGTTGACCCTAATTGAAGCACCTCTATATGATGATGATCTTGTGATTCACATCCTCAATGGTGTTGAAGATGATTTCATAGAGCTTACCGCTGGTGTTCATGCTAGAGAGGCACCGATCTCCTTCGAAGATCTTCATGACAAGCTTTTTGAGTTTGATGCCTATCTTCATCGTCATGAAACCAAAGTTGATCCTCCTGTTCTATCAGCCAATGCAACCAATCGTGCCAACACTACTCACTCTTTCGCTAACCGTGGAGGTAATCAAGGTCGTGGTTTTAGACCCTCTAATGCCTCAAATCCTACAGTCTCAGCACCTAGTTTCAATCAAAACTGTCGCAACAACAACACCCATGACCTAGGATATCGAGGCTTCTACTAATTGTGCGGTATCCAAGGTCATTCTGTCAAACGATGTTTGCAAATTAATCGGTTTGCACAATCTGCGCCCATGGCCAACTTTACCACCACTGGACACACTTCTCATCAATCGTGGCTTGTTGATACTGCAGTCACAAATCATGTTACCTTAGATCTACAAAATCTCTCTCTTTCATCACCATATGATGGCGGTGACAATATTATCATTGGTGATGGCTCAGGTTTAAGTATCACTCACTCTGATTGTACTATTATTCCCACACCCTCTAAATATTTTACTTTATCAAATATCCTTTGTGTTCCTTCTATGCAAAAAAAATCTTATTTTCGTTTCGTAATTTTTCAAAACTAATCAAACATTCACTGAATTTTTCCTTTTTTTTTGTTGTGAAAGATTTGTGCACGAGAGAGACTCTAGTTCAAGGCCTGAATAACAATGATGTGTATGAATGGCCCAAGTCGCCTCCCATCTCTGCCATGGTTAGTGTCAAAGCTCCTTTGTAAAATGGGCACAAAAGACTATGCCATCCGTTCTCTCGCATTCTTCAACAAGTAGTCAACCAGTTCTCCCTCCTAGTATCTTCCATTTCGAATGAGTCCAACTTATGTCAGTCATGTTCTTGTTCAAAGAATCATAGATTACCATTTAGTGAGTCCTCTGTTAAGAGTCGTTGTACACTTGATTTGATTTACATCGATGTATGGGGCCCTTCTCCTCTCAAATCTATTGATAATTTTCAATATTATCTTATTTTTGTTGACCATTTTACAAAATATATGTGGTTGTATCCTCTTCAAAAAAAATATTATGTCTCCATTATATTTCATGTCTTTAAAGACAAAAATTGTCACTATTTATTCCGATGGTGGGGGCGAATATCAATCCCTCCGTCATCTGTTCTCACTTCATTGCATCTCCCACTTAACCACTCCCCCTCATACGCTACAACATAATGTCACAGCTGAATGTCGACATTGACACCTTGTCGAAATTGCCCTAGCCCTCCTCCATCATTCCTCGTTACTTCATCATTTTAGACTCATGCTCTTCTTGCAACCATACATTTCATCAATCGTCTTCCCACTCCACTTCTCAAACAATAAATCTCCATTTGAGACGCTCTTTGGTACCCCACCAAACTACCACAAACTCAATGTGTTTGGTTGTCTCTGCTACCCATGGTTTTTTCCTTACTCCAAAAATAAACTTGATTATCGCTCCCGCCCATGTGTGTTCCTCGACTACTCTCTTACCTAAAGTGCTTACAAGTGCTACGATTTTTTCACCAAGCGTCTATTCCTTTCTTGTCATGTCATCTTTGATGAACTTTTCTTTTCGTGCTCCTACAACACTCTACCGTCCAACCCTCTTCCACAATCCACTCCTAACATACCTCATACTACCTCTTCCACATACGTCATTCAAGTGCCAATCTTGCATGGCAACTCACCACAACAGCTGTGGCCAACATATCAGAGACCTCTTCATGAGTAGTCTTCCTTCTCCAACAGTCCTTCTACCCTCCCTCAACCTTCCCACATCAACCCACCACCAGAACCTACTTCACCCATCAACCACCCCGAAACCATGGCCCCTCCTACATCCACAAACCCAACCCCAAATACCTACATCCACAAACCCAACCCCAAATACCTACATGTCACAACCAAGCACTCCATTACACCACCCATAGAGCCCACCTCCGTTACCCAAGCCACTAAAGATGAAAAATGGTGTGCTACCATGTCTGCAGAGTTTGATGCCCTCATGAAAAATGGTACATGGGATCTTGTGCCCTCTCACCAATCACAAAACATCATTGGCTGCAAATGGTATCAAACGAAAATCCAATGGAACCATAGAATGCTACAAAGCCCGCCTTACAACCAAAGGCATCCATCAAAGACCCGGTATCGACTATGTAGAAACTTTCAATCCTATGGTCAAACCAACAACCATACGTACAGTTCTCACTATTGCTCTCCATTGTAGTTGGCTGATTCGCCAACTTGATGTAAACTATGCCTTTCTACATGGTTCATTTTCGGAAGAGGTGTACATGTCATAGCCTCCTGGCTTTATTGATCCACAAAAACCATCCCATGTCTGCAAGCTTTGTCGAGCCATTTATGGTCTCAAACAGGCACCACTTGCTTGGTTTCAAGAACTAATGACCTTTTTGCTTCAATATGGATTTGTGAATGTCAAGTCTGATGCATCCTTATTTACATACTTTAACAATGGCACTGTGATTTACTTCCTTGTCTATCTTGATGACTTAATTGTCACATGGAATCAGTCATCTCAAGTCACTCAGTTCATTGCTGCTCTCTCTCACCGATTCTCTGTCAAAACTTAGGCTCATACATTTCTTTCTTGGCGTTGAGGTCATACCTACAAGTCAAGGACTTTTTCACTCAGCACAAATACATCCGGGATCTCCTTATTCGAACACATATGGATGGTGCCAAGGAAGTAAGTACACCACTTTATACTACAAGATCTCTTACTCTTAATGATGGCTCTGCCTCAACTGATGCATCAACCTACCAAAGTATCATGGGTGCCTTATAGTATCTCAATCTCGCAAGACCAGACATCTCATATGCAGTCAATAAGCTCTCCCTATTTATGCACTGGCCTACAGAACTACATTGGACAGCTGTCAAACGTCTTCTTGGATATCTTAAAGGCATTATATTCCATGGCTTATTACTAAGCCAGTATCGGCCTCTATCTTTTCATGATAACCAGACCTCCATGTCTACCTACATTATCTATCTCTATAGTAATCCAATCTCCTGGATCTCCCGTAAGCAACGAACCATTGCTCATTCTTCAACTGAAGCGGAGTATCATACCATAGCGTCAACCGCAGCTGAAGTCTCATGGGTGCAATCTCTATTTCATGAACTTGGCATTCGGCACAACAGCGTTCCCGTGATATATTGTGACAATGTTGGTGCTAACTATGTGTGTGCGAATCCAGTCTTTCACTCACGCATGAAATACATAGCAATTGAATTTCATTTTGTTTGTGACAAAGTCACCCATGACCAACTTTGAGTGGCTCATGTCTCTACAACGGATTAGCTAGCTGATGCATTAACCAAGCCACTGTCACGTCAACTGCACACTCTATTGTGTGCCAAGATTGGGGTCCAGATTGGTGTCTCCAATGGGACCCCAATCTTGTCGGGACGTATAGAAGATAACTCTACGTCTTAACATGATTATCTCTTGTAGACTTATCTCCTCACAAATTAGTTTACTTCTTCTCATGTATATCTATAACAGATTGTATCTGCCAGTTGTAACAACTTAGAGTAGTCCCATCTTGGGTTTTGTTCTTATAATTTAGAGTGTGTATAAATCAGTGTAAAAGATCAATGAGAAATTAAGCCTTTCATACGAAATTCTTGTGTTGTTTTACTTTTCTGCATCGGTCATTTACTCGAGTCAGCCTCTTTGCATCCAGGGGTAGAGATAGTGTAGGCCCAAGTTGGGCTCAAGCCCACCCTCAAATTTGGACAAAAAATTACTAGTATACAATAAAATACTCAAATCTCAAAATAAGACCAATAATTTTAAATACAAATTAAATCCTAATGGGCCCAACTCTTTACCCAAAACCTCATACAATAGATGAAACTGAGAGTTTGAATCCAAAGAACTTGCCCCATCTGATCTCCACACCTTGCTATTGTTGTCTTCAAGGTCGGAGTTTGCTCTTTATTCTCTGGGCAAGAGATTGTAAGGTACTTTCGGCTTCCCATCTCTAATATCTCCTTATCTGCGTGACTGCAGTGTTTTTATTTGTTATATTTGAATGGTTGATGTGCTATGTGTATCTTCCCGGCTAAACGGGTTTGGCACTTAAGACTTGTGGGGTTCGTTATAACAGCCGTTTAATTTCAAACATGGCGTTACATTCTCAGAATCTCAATAATTCCTTGTTTAGCCGACTAGGGTCTTAATGATTTAAGGGCCTATGTATTTGGTTGCATAAAACAAACAAGAAAATTGTGATTGGAAGAGTCCAGAAAAATATATGGGATGCTATTGCCTAATTGGATTTCTTTTGACTACTTTTCGTTGCCATAGCACTAATTAGCCCTAAAAAAATTTCGGGGCTGTTGCCCTCGAACGCCATCAACCTTTCGCTCCCTTCTTACAAATTGACCAAGCCCCCCTTCAACCATTTCCTAGATCCGCCCCTTTTTGCATTGATCCTTTTCTCTTTCTAATGACGGATTGTTACTTTGGAGCTTCTTTATTGGAAATGAATCAATTTCCTGCACTTTTTGTATGTGTGCAGCGCAAAGGTCAGTTACTGAAGAAAGATTAGTTTTTCAATGGAGGTTTATGCGGTGCATGGGGACTAATTATTTATTATTGAATTAAGCTTGGTTATTTCCTAGGCGTATTTGTTTGTTGGTCAACAAAGATGTGTTTGTGGGTCAAGATTTTTATCGAAAATTCTTCAATTATTCCGCTAGAAATTATTAGCTAAGAATTTAATTATTCTTTGAATTTTTTTTAATTATTTTGTATAAGGTAATACCGTAATACCCCTATACATCATTTCTCACAGCATTTTAAACAGAATATATGTTACCTGCATAAATTGAACCAAATTATCTCAAATTTTAGACAACATATATGTTATCATTTAAACCAACATTGTCCACCAAACATACCCATAATGTGTATGTTTACTCAGTCTGTTTGACTATTTGGTTGGGCAATTGTGTGTCCTCTTGTGGAATTTGTAGTCTTTTTGGTTCTAAATTTTTTTTTTAAAAAAAAAAAGTGGAGGCTTTTTGCATTGAGGGTTTTTTTTATTGGTTCCAAATAATGTATGTGTTAAAATACTTTAGAGACCTGAATATATGTGTTCTGATAATAGTTCTCTTTAGTTGTCTTTGTCTTGTCTTTTTTATCCTTCAATTATTTTTCTGCTTATTTCTTTGTTTATTGTGATTCTCTATTATGAGCGAAGGAAGTAAATGCTCTCTCATACTCTTGCAGTTAGGGAAAAGGCCATGGTTGTTAATTTGGATTTTATTAAGGTTATAGCAACAGCTGTAGAAGTCCTGTTGCTAGATCCTCTTCGCCAAGAGGTTCTTCCTGTTGTGGATCAGCTAAGGCAACTATAGCCAGACAAACATATGGAGTCAGAGCTCCCATTTGAGTTTCAAGTTCTGGAGATAGCATTAGAGGTTCTATGTAGATACTTGTATGTCAGTGTTGAAGAACTCGAGAGATGCTTACCCTCTTTTAGATGATCTGGCCAGGAATATTAGCACCAAGATCTTGAACTTGTGCGGAGTTTGAAGAGCAATGTTACCCATCTACATGTTCGTCTTCAACAAGTATGGTATTCTCTCTTCTTGTATGGTATATTTCAATTAAAAGTTTGAGTCATGTCACCTCCTCGTGAAGTTCAAAATTTATGAATGAAAGGAAGGAGAGTATATCAGTAAATTTTTTCATAGGAGTTGAGCTTGATATGAACGTCTTTTCTGCATAAGGCAAGTAGTTTTATTGCAAAAATAAAATTACAATACAAATAGTGGCCGAGTCACTAAGGGGCAGGGTCGTCACCGCCTCCCCTAAAATTTGAATTTTTGTATTGTGTATATATATATAGACACACACATATATTCATATATAATATTTATAATATGATAAACAATAATAACAATACATGTATTTGCCTACATATATATATAATATATAATATTTGTAATATGAGATAAACATTACATGTATTTACCTACATATATAAAATTTATAATATTTATAATGTGATAGCAACTATAAATTTTTTAATATATATATATTTCTCCTCACTAGTCCCTTAAATTTTTGAAAAAAATTATTTATACATTATGTGTATATTATCAAAACTAAAACAATAGAACCATCAAAACTAAAAACTCTCAAATACAAATTGGAGTTTTAAATTTAACCCAAACCGAAAAGAAAAAAAATTTAGGAATCCATCTCACGAGGAGTACAGCCCTTTACCCTCCTAAGAGACCACCCTTTTCGACTTGCTATGAAGTTGAACGTGAGAAAACTATGAAAAGGAAGAAAACATTCCGCTAATGAATTCAAAAGGGAAAAATATATATATATTTGTATTTATGTTGCCTTTTGAGATTTACTTAGATCAATCCTTGTTTTCGTTAGGGTTTCTCTTGTGATAAATTTTGCTTCTGTCCACTTTTGTAACTTTCATGTTGCTTCCTTCTTTTGAATGGGAAGACAAACATTTTTATTTTTTAAGAAGGCACAAAGGGGGTGCCACCTATTTCTTCCTGTTGAGAATTATGTCTGTGTACATGTCACATCATTTATTAATTATTATTTGTTCTAGTATGTCTGCTGCCTGCATAGTGCTTATACCCAAAATCATGATGTTTTATGTAAGTACTGACTATATTAAGCAGCATATATGAAGAGAACAAAGTAGTTTTCTGTTGCATCATTTTTGAAAAATAACATTAAAGACTGTCAAGAGGTTATTATAATTGAGAGTTTAAAATAAATAAGAAATTTTTTTTAATATTAATAAAAACATTTTAATTAATTTAATAAAATAAAAATAATGAGGAAAAATCCATCATCCTGCCAAGGTGGAGAGTTTGTCATTAAAAAAAGTATTAATCCTCTGTTATTATGTGGCTTTAAACGGACAATAAACGACAACGTTTTGAATACGGGATTTCATCTCAAGCAATAATAGGATTATCGGTATTGGCAATAACTACAAGAAATTGAGTTTTTCACAACGCTTTTTATCGACGCTTCTTAGCAAGCGCCAACGCTTGTTTCATTTTACGGCGCGTATTTAATAAAGCGTCGTAATACGAAAACTCAATTACGACATTCAAAATAAGCGTCATTACAAGGTTTCAATAGCGGCGCTAAAGTAAAATGTGTCGTTTTGCTAAAAAAAATTCGCGCTAATTAGTTCGCGCGAAAGATGTGGCGACGCTTACCTAAGACTGTAAAATGTGCATGTTTGTTGTCTGAACTTGGTGGGTTCTCATGGGATTTAATTGACAATGTTCTGGTCGGTAGGGCTGCAATGTATGATCTAATGACAATATATGCTTGTTATCTTGCAATCATATCGAGTATTGGATGCCTGGAATGATATATGAAAAATGAGAGTGCAACTCCGTTGTACTGCTGTTGCGTTTCTATTGAAGTCATCAATCAGTAGAACCATTGCACACCTCCATTTGCAAGTGTATCGGCAAAATTTTCCCATATATAAACATAGTCCCTTTCATTGTGATAGAACCCTGCATCTATTGCAAGTAATTGTATGGAAAAGTATGGGTAATTTGGTAATTAGACATAGTGGGTACGGGTAGGGTTGTATAAAGGGTCTTGTATGGGTTGTCTGGGAAGGGGGGTCTGGAAAGGTAGTATTTGGGAGGTTTTGGTTCCTCGAAAACCATTGGAGGTCACTGGTTCCTCGAAAACCAGTCTTTTCTTCTTGTATTTGCTTGTGAATCTATCACATTGTAATGGCAGTGAGATTCATAGCATTAAACTTTTTTGTTTATACTTCGAAGCATTTACTCATGTTGTTGGAAATTCGAATAATGTACGGGCTATGAATATCTATAATTTTCTTGTATCTACAGGAGCAAAGGAGCAGCTACTGCACAAGCTTTGGAGGATTGAGAAACTGGCAGAATTGGATCCAGTAGAACTAGTAGTATTATGTATGTTTTTGGGAACAAGCTAACTAGTTTAGTTTTCTTTATATATGTATGTTGTTGGGATATTATTAGTACTTCTTGAGAAGAGAATTGAACAATGAATATTGTTTTTCTATTATGAAGTGGAGAATGGTTTTTACTGTAATATTGTCCAGGACGGGAATCATTAAATATGCTATTTTTGGTTACAGGTTTAGCTATTTACGGCGCTTTTAAAGCGTCGGTAAAATTAAAATAAATTATTTATTTATTTATTATGATGCTTATATACCGTCGCTAAATTTAAAATTAACAAATAAAAAAAACTTTTGCGACGCATGAAAAGCGTCGTCACTTATGACATAAACGGCGGTTTTCCAATTCATGAACAACAATCCTACATTCTAAATAACGACGCTTTTTATTGCATTTACGGCGTTTTTAGAAGCGTTGTTAAATATAATTATTATGACATTTTTTCAAAAGCGTCGCTTTATCATTCACGACACGAATATTTACGGCGCTTGTTCGACATTTTGAAAAGCGTCGATAATTACTTTTAATGAGGTTTTGTGCTTATTAACGATGTTTTATAAGCGCCATTACGGACATTGTTGTTGTAGTGAATGGAATCAAAGAATGACGTTCTGCAAAGCGATCAAAAGATAGAGAAGCATCAAAAGCCCCCATTCAGATGTGTTCAAGATGACATCAAGCCTCCACTCCATGACCCTGTAACTCAAAATTCTCTTATTTTGTTCGGAGGAGGACGAGCTGGAGGAGAAGGCGCCGATGAGGAAGAAGAGGTGAAGAGAGCTGCGATGGAGGTAGACAGCTAGTAGTGTGTGTTCAAGGAGGAAGAGAGAGGTGAAGAAGATGGGAAAGAAGAGAACGAGAGAGGTGACGGTAAGGGGTGGCAATTTCGTCCATAGAAGGCTAATGGAGGGTATTTAAGTAATATCAAACCCAAATTGTCTCAAAATTATCCAGAAGTGGCAATTGCAAAAATTGCATTATATTGTTGAGGAAAAATCTTGGTTTTTGTGCCAACAAATTATTGTTTGGTTGTTGTTAACAATTTATTGCTGAAAAACCATAAATTGCTGACATAAATTGTACACCAAACAGTGTCACAGTGTGATATATGACGTGAATGGGGTATTTTGGCCAACTATATTTGGTTCTACAATATTTTGGTTTTTGGTTTTTCTACTCATTATGGGATACGCAAGATCAAAGATGATTATGTCTTAATTTACCTTAATCATGAATTGCATTGATGTTCTTTCAAAGATTCACTGATTTTTTTTAATCAATTAGATATAGGGTTTGGCTATTTGTTGGTGCTACTTCGGCATTTTATTTATTATTTTTTCTAGTAATTCTGGCATATGCCTGATTGGATAAGCTCCAATGATTCACAATTCTACTTTATTGTCTTTTGTGTTTCGTTTCATGAGCTCCGTTTGGTAGAGCGATTATATTGATTTTCAATGTTAGCTTAAAAACTATGAAAAAAAAAAGCTGTGAGATAAGCTTTTGGCGTAATTTTTAGAGGATGATAAGTCATAAGTTGTGAAAATAATTTTATATTTCTTACTAAAAATTTGTTGATATAAAATAAAGTTTGAATTAATTATAATTTAATAAAACAAAATAAAAGTAAAAAAATAAAATATATATACAATTTGCTCAACCACTTAGCGATCCAGCAGAACCAGTTTCATTTTGAAACTTGTTCATAATCGTCCCGTAGAGCAGCGTCACACGTTGTTGGTCCTGCTTGTGGGACCGCCCCACCAAACAGAGCGATAATCTAGTTCTACGTCTTGAAACAGCGTAAGAGGATTAACATTGATTATAACTATGATTCTTAGTGGCACAGCGTAGATGGATGCTTGTGAAATTGAATTAGTTTCCTGTGTTGTTTTTGGGGGTCAAAGGAGTAAAATTAAGCCGGGTCCAGGCAATAGTGTAGCCATCTAGGGTACACATTAAGCACAAACAAGAGAGAGGAGATGACAAAGCCTTAAAGGTCAATGGCTTGCAAATGAGAAAAGAATGTCTTCATTGGGTGAGCAAACTCCAGCCATGCAACTGGCCAAAAGGTGAATTTAATCTTTGTGGGCAAGTTGTGTTTTAAACAAATGGGACTTTCTTGTCTTTATATGTGTGGAGTTTCTTGTCTTCTTATGCACCGTCTGTTCTCTCACTCTCTCTTTTTTTTTATTGACCAATCACAATCCACACCAACAACTCACACCACACTTCCAACACTTGTAATATAATCAGTCAAGTTGTCACTAATAGAATCTATTTATTATGTGCCTTTTCTTTTTTTGTTCTACTAATTTTCCGAAGGGAAAGAGAGAATTATCTTTCATCCTCCACCCAAAAGATATTAGGGGGGTTTAAACGCTACATTAAGAAAAGAGAATCCAAATGCCTTTTGTAAGAGACAACTCATTTTCAGCCATTGAGTTGTTGATAACTTTATTCTGTTCAACTAATTTGCTATAAAACCATCCTTAAACACCTATTCAATTATACCAATGTTTGCATTCATTCATCTTCTCTTTACTTACCTATAAAAAAAATAGTCAATATGTTAAAGACTTTACTTACAAATAAAAAGAGTCTCACATCCGTGATGAATACCCGTCACATGGGATGGAGGCCTAAGTCTAACATCATAAGTTTAAACCTAACTCTCCATTGAAAACTCAGGTTGATAATAAGAGGTTTGGATTCTCATCAATCCATTGGAACTTGTCCAACCAATGGGTTAATAAACAAAACTCAACCCCCTTACTAACCAACAAGGCATTTTCCTAGTTCAAGTGAGTTGGGTTTTGACCTATAGGTTTGGGTCTGTAATAATAGGATTAAGGAGGAACAAAGCTGTGCGAGTCCGATATATTCATTGGAACCAGAAAATTCAAAGTTGACAATATTGTTGGCGTATATTATAAGCAGAAGTACGTATTTTTTATCTATAAATTATTTAAATTTTAAACAAGAAGATAGAATAAAAGGCAAAATAATTCATAATCCTGTCCATTTATTGATCCTTTGATTCCACACAAAAATAAAATAAAATAAAACTAAAAAGATCCGTTAATTGATTCTTCAAACTCATATGACAGAAATACAAATTGATAGTTTTTTGTGGTTGAAAATGTTAAAAAAACAGAAATATTAAAAAAAATGCAACAATATAATGATATATATATAAATATAAATATATATATATATATATATATATATATATATTGTTGTACTTTTCAGATTTACAATCTCGCCCCTTGTCAAAGCCAGACTTGCAACAAGCAGAGAGAGAGAAGGGAGCTTCGAAGGGGAAGAGCAAACCCTGAGGGAGATAAAAGCGTTTTCATTCGATTATTGATTTCGAGATCTCAATTCGCCAATCAAGAAAGGTACTTTTTTAATTTCGTTGTTCAAATACAAACCAATTTTTGTCCTTTGCTTCCAAAACCCTTTTTAGGTGTGTATTTTTTGCTCTAATCTCGTTCAGACGATTGGCGATTCTTTGTATATTTTTGCTTTTTAGCTTGCACATTGCAGCATTTTGGTCCGCTGAGTCAAAGATTTTGTTCGTTTAGGGTTTTCTGATATTACTTCAGAGTTTTTCTCTTCCTGCCTTCTAATTTTGTCTTTGTTTGGTTGCTCGGAGGATGTTGGAAAATTTGGGAAATTGAGCTTTGATTCATGTGTTATCTGGGTCTTTTGGCGTTTGATAAGATATTGATTTTTGACTCAATGGAGGCTCTAAAACTTTTTGTTGTTGGCAACAAAGAAGAGGGAGTAGCTTTTTGTGTGTGTGTGGCAGTTGCTCACAGCTTGCGAGATCTCTTTTTGATTTTTTTTTCCTTCCAAATTGTCGGTTTTTTAATGTACTTTGTAATAGTTCCGTAGTTAAAAAAAGAAGTAGTTGTGTTGTTTTGCTTGCTAGATTTTTTAGCTTATCGAAAATATTTGTTCTTTGAATGTGGTTAAGAACTCAGATCACCTAATATGTGGCTGGAAGCATTTTGATACACAATACAATTCTTATGGTTTACGGGGCCATTATATTTGGTTGTGTATGCATTTCAATACCCAATATGATTCTTATGGTTTATGGCATCCTTACATTTGGTTGCGTGTGACTCTGTGCTTCGTTTATGGTTATATAATGTGATATTCAAGAGGGGCGAAAACTCTTGTGGGTGTGCATGATTCGCTTCCTCTTGCTTGCACATTGTTTTGTGGATTAAGCAAGCTATGGCGATGGTGATAGGGTACTATGAGTTATTTTGTTGATTTTTAGTACTGCACTTGGACTTATGGTGGTATTTTCTGATGGAATATTGATTTAGTCTATCCTGTAGGGGCTGGCTGTGTTTCAGAAATGGAAAATTCCAAGGGATCATCAAACATCAGAAATTTGATGTACACTGGAAAGCATAATTTACTTCCGCCTAAAAGTCCTTTTCCTAGTGTTTCTCCATCATATGTTGATTATGCCCCTAGCAATGTAATAGGATCAAAAGCTGTTCAAAAGCCTAGGGATCGTAGTGGACAGCACCAAAGAACTTCTTCGGAAACCCTCTTCATTGAAGAGCAACCTTCTTGGCTTGATGATCTACTTAACGAGCCTGAGACACCTGTTCGCAAAGGAGGTCATCGGCGTTCATCAAGTGACTCCTTTGCATATGTAGATGTAGCTAATGCTTCTAATGTGGATTATGGGGCACAGGACTATTACAGAATTAAAAATATGACGTCTATACCTTCCTGGGGTTCGCAAGACTTTGGTTATCACAAAGATGCTCACCATTCTTCTCTCTATGGTGAGTTGAACTTGGCAAAGCAGAAGAATAGGGCATGGGAACCATCAATGAATACTGTGACCCACTCAACTGGACGTCCTGCTATGAGGGAAAATATTTCTCTTCAGAATTCAGGATCATCTTGTTCGCCACTGGAAGTGGATGGGGTTGCATTTTCCACAAATGAAAGGCAGGATCTGGCTGAATCCACTCCACCTGACCCCAAAGCTTTGTTTGAGAAAAAAGACGGTCATGCTAAGCCTTCCACGTCTGAGACAGACACAAAGCGTGCTAAACAGTATGTTCTATATTGTTTGTCCTCCGGCTTATAGTCAAAATCCTGCACGTATTAACTTGAGACTTATATCCTTAGTTCAGCTCTTAACTGTCATTTGCTGCTTTCCCAGTGTTCCCCTTTTATTTTATTATGTTGCTCATAACATGTTTTGGTGCAGTCCATGTAATGCACATTAGACGAGACACTGCCATTGATTTATTATTTGCTTGCATTTGCTCCTTCTTAGTTGCACCTTCTTGGTGCTCTTGGAAAAATATCTTCTGCATTAATTTTTTTTTGGCTCTTATGGATATGTTGAAAACTTGAAGTACTTGTGAAAATACTATACAGTCAAAGCTAGAATAGTTTGGGACATGGTGAAAAGTATGCTAGTTATTGTAGTGGATGCTATAAAAACTTGACGTCTTAATTATGTTTTCTTATATTTTTATGTTGTTCCTCCTTTTCATACTTGTTTTCATCATGTGAACGAGGCGAATGTGCATTTTAGAATTTTTTTACTCTTTGCATAGTTTCTTACTTTCTTTAATCATTACTGATAGAAATACCATCCCTTTTCCCTTGGTACCTTACGCATGTCATTAGATTCTACCCTGTGGCTCAAGATCCATTGTTAATCGCCTCCAGTCTTTATTAGTAAAGCTTGAATTTATCATGCAAACATATTGGGATTTTTTGTATGCATGCATCTATCGTACCATAATCCTAGCACTCGGCTTGGCAACCTCGTTCCAGTCTTTCTATTTATTTTATTTTCCAGTCATTTGTGGACTTTCACTTGGTTAGCGAGATTGACGTTTCTTTAGCATATCTGATTTCATAATCACACAATTGTATCGCCAAAGATGTGATGATTCTTAAGCCTGCTTCTTTGAGCTCTACTTTTCTGAGTCACTTCAAACGATTTCGCTCTAACTATGCATGAAGGTCGCTTTTTAATTGCTAGCTGCCATCTGCGTTGGGCTCCTCAAAGCATTTTCTTGGTTGCAGAAACCTCCTTTCTATTTCCCCTATTTCTTTTAGTTTGAACTGTCATTAAGAAGTGCTTTGTAAGGGCTGTTCATATTTGTGTGGTGACTTATTTAAAGATTAAAGTCACTTTGTGAACAAAAATCTGATAAGCACTTGTAAAACAAAATATGAGGCAATTTCCAGGTATTTGCTGGTTACACTAGTATATACTTGATCGAAATGGTAATTATAGGTTAAAATGGTTGGCTTCAATCCCCCAATCTTTGCGGGAAAAATGATAAACAATCAATGGCTGCCTATGAATGATTTTTGCTTTACATTTGTCGATAAAGTTGATTATTAACTTATGTAGGCAATTCGCTCAACGTTCGCGGGTTCGTAAGCTTCAGTACATAGCTGAGCTAGAAAGGAATGTGCAAACTTTACAGGTAAAGTGCAAGTGAAAGCTGAAGTTATAACAATTTAATTGGAGTGGGGATAACAAAATATTGGTTTTACAGGTCGAAGGATCAGAAGTATCAGCTGAACTCGAATTTCTCAACCAGCGGAATCTTATTCTGAACATGGAGAACAAAGCCCTGAAGCAACGTTTAGAAAATCTAGCTCAGGAGCAGCTTATCAAATACTGTAAGTTATGTACTTGATGTGTTAAATTTCTACTTAAATATTTTTGTCCAATCCTTCTGTTGTTTGGAAACCAAACTTTTGTTAGTTGAATGAGCTCTCGTATAAGCTCTAAGAGCGACCTTTTTGCATAGAAATGATGTCAACTCGTTGGTTTTGCTAGTTTTTGTATGTTATCAGGTGGGGTATCACGCACCATATATGTGTAAGACTAGTTATGCATATGTTATGGAGGAAAACTGCAATTTTGTTATCGTTGAAATGACTGAAAAATTAATATGATGTATTGGACATTTTTGTGGTAAGAATCACTTCATTATTTATTGGCAAGGATTTTCATGATCTTGCACTCTGGGAATGTTTGAAATTTCTTGTGTAGGATGTATCATGAGCTCAGAAGATTATATGTGACTAGCATTCAAGCTTGTCAATCTAGGAAAATTGCAATTGTTGAGTTGTGTGTTACTTTTTGGTCACTTTAGCATGTAAGCAAGGCCGGTATAGGAATAATTGTGGGATTGGAGGGGTATGTATAGATGTACAAGGGAGAAAATGGTTATCATTAACATTTTCCACTAATTTTTTTTAGCAGCAGTCTCTTTGAACACTAAAAGATTAGATGCGGCTCTGAGTGTGTTTCTCTGACATTTTCTAAGGATTGCAGTTGCACAGGGTCTATGTAATTAATTCAAAACATAATTAATTTTGTTATACAGGCCCATGTTTAAGTGCACCTTGTTCCATTGACAACACTGAGAGGTCAGTACTCCCCTAGGTAGTGTCAACAATTTTTAGGTCATACATTGAAGTAATTGAGAGATGAAGTTACGAACCTGATTTTTACCTAACAGCTATTTTTATGTCTATGATTTAAGTTAATTATCTGGAAGATATTTAATTGTTTAAAGCCTGTTGTTCAGTGGAACAGGAAGTGTTGGAGAGGGAGATTGGAAGGCTGCGAGCCTTGCATCAACAGCATCAACAAGAGCCATCATCTGGTCATCGGCGCTCTAAGAGCAGGGACCTTGATTCCCAATTTGCTAATCTCTCTTTGAAACATAAAGATGCCAGTTCTGGACGTGATCCTGTGACCGGTCCACTCCACACTTAGATATTCAGAGTTTTGTTGTATCCACTGCATTGCTTCATTTGGTGCTTGCCATGGTTTCAGTCAATGTTGTTCCCTTGTATGGGATCAAATCGGGGTCTTCGAGTCTAGATACCCTCACCTTACCGATGATTCCGGATTTCGCTTTTACTTTGTTTCTTACTCTTTCGTTTCGATAAATGTAGTTTACATTTTCATGTGCACCTGGTAGTCGTTGCTGGAATATAATACTCGAGGCAGATGACTCACCGGAGGTGGTAACTTATAAAAAAAAAGATTCAATCTTTGGGCTGTTCTCGTATGGTTCAGTCTGGAGATGGGCATACTTCATTTGACTTCCTGACACGTCCAATTGTCGGATCAAGTTTAGTGCAAAGTTTGCGAGGGGTGGGTGTTTGGATCAGCATATGTTAAGACTGTAGCACAATCTTTCAAAAAAAAAAAGCAGCTTGTTATCTACTGAAAGTTATATTGTTGCTCCCTTTTTATTTTAGAATATATAGTTTACTACTTTTATGTAAAAAAAATATTATAAAAGGGGTTTATTATGGGACTTTTGCTGATCCTTCTTGCACTCTTGAGTATCGTCTTGTATGATTAAGTCTAAAGAATGTATACACTTGATAAAAAATCATAAAGCAAAACACTTGCATAATTAGTTAGACCATTGGCCTGCAGAAGATCCCATTTAATGGTGATGTTTTACATTGATATCGTAGGCATTGTAAATTTCAATAAAAATTATTCTGTCATGTGAGAAACTTATGTGCACGTTTCATATCGAAGAAATCTGATTTGATGAATAATAAGATGTCACATTGGATTTTTTAGTCATTGGATTTATTCGAGGGACAAACAGGATACTTTTCTATAGTTGGGGACGAAAAAGGGAGGAAAAAAAACTAAGGAACGAAAATGAAACCTAACCAATAATTGAGGGACGAAAAATACTTTTTGCCGTATATGTATTAATAAGAAAGGATGTATTTGTAGAGTCCTCATGCATCAAACTTATCTCCGGAGTTTCAAAATTGTTTACTTCTTTTTCTTTTTTTTGTCTACATAGTCTTTCCATCTTAAAGTAGACCCTCTCTACTAAGATCTATGTTCCATTTTTCATGGTTTTTCTATTGAAGGAAAGAAACGAGATTTTGGAACTAAATCTGAAGCAATAATTTCTAAGTTGTGCAAACACAATCCTAGAATCAAGAAATCCACCTTGCACATTCAGTAAGCTTGCATTAAATAACGTAGATTAGTTATAATGATCAAATTCATATCTCGCCCTTCTGAATAAAGGTTTGTTGTACATGGTTCATCACCATATAGATATTCTCAACACCATAAAAACTCATGCCAACATACTATGTTTAAAATTTAAAAACTCCAGCCAGAATAATTGAAGTCATGAAACTTGTATCTGCATGAAAAACAAAAGAGGCAGTCCTTTTAGCTTATATCAGAAGCTGGCATGCATCAAACCGGCTTAAATGAGATTATGAGAAGACGGTACACCAAATGTGAATATACCAGACTGCTCAATTTTTATCAAGGGTAAAA
The DNA here is from genome assembly GCF_013401445.1 of Tripterygium wilfordii. Lineage (NCBI taxonomy): Eukaryota > Viridiplantae > Streptophyta > Magnoliopsida > Celastrales > Celastraceae > Tripterygium > Tripterygium wilfordii. The sequence goes on from NC_052248.1 coordinate 9,905,024, forward strand.
CAAGAGAAAACTTGCAATCCCAGTCCAAAAGTCTCAATAAGGTAAAAGAAACAGAATGAAAAGAACAGCTGATTAGGAAACAAAGTTGGGCATAATCCAACATGAACAGAAGCGAGAGAGTGAGGGAATGGGGAAAGAAGGATTTTAAAAGATTTGCTTTAAATCACTGTTGGCTGTATTAACAGCACCCAGAATATATGCATACCTCAAATTGTATCTGGCATGTTCTGAATTTCTAAAAATGTCACCACTGTCAATCATTCATGCCTGCGCCTTTTCGCACTGTCCTCCGAGAAGAACTTCCAATTTTTATGGTCAAGGATGCTCAAATCATCAAGTTCAGCAATGGTGAGTAAATACTGGGTAAGCTTTACAAGCTCTTGATCACTGTCTCGGTTAGCATGAGCCTTCCTGAATGGCTTGATTGTCAAGCCGTTTTGTGGGTTCATCACAAAATTTCTTTGCAGATCATCAAACATTATAGTATTTTTTGAACTGTAAAACTGAGACAACAAGCAATCACAATTCCATCAGTAAGGTCCTCGGATCTTTAATGCAATTATCCCAACACTATGTATCTACAATGCTTTTATTTCACTCTTCATGTTATTTCTCTCTTCACGTTAGTGACACAAGTTTATTTATTTAGTGCAAGTTCAAACAGTTTATATAGTGGCACATAAGTAAGGTCCTCGGATCTTTAATGCAATTATCCCAACACTATGTATCTACAATGCTTTTATTTCACTCTTCATGTTATTTCTCTCTTCACGTTAGTGACACAAGTTTATTTAGTGCAAGTTCAAACAGTTTATATAGTGGCACATAATTATTCATAGGTTTCAGAATATGAAGCAAATACCCCACAATATTCCCGGCTGTAGTGAAAGTCTGTTTTTTTTCCTTTTCTTTGCTAGTTGTTGATAGAGTCGCGCCCATACATGCTCAGCGCCCAAGGCCCAACCGACACCCACCCATATGGACCGGCTGTACCCAAGGCCTCCCAGCCCATACTAGAAAACCTTGGGTACTAAGGGAGGCCCATACCTCCCCCTATAAACAACACCTTAGCTCCCACATCTTTCGATGTGGAACAATCCTATCAATACCCTCCCCTTCAAGACCAACGCCCACGTTGGTCGTGCACCATGGCCGACCACTCCGGCAGGCGCACCCCCGTTGGTCGAGCACCATGGCCTGCCACTCCACAAGCGCAGCCCCAAGTTTAAGGCACAACAGGATCATGCTCCGATACCATTGATAGAGTCGCGCCCATACACGCTCAGCGCCCAAGGCCCAACCGACACCCACCCATATGGGCCGGCTGTACCCAAGGCCTCCCAGTCCATACTAGAAAACCTTGGGTACTAAGGACCCATACCTCCCCCTATAAACAACACCTTAGCTGCCACATCTTTCGATGTGGGACAATCCTATCAGTTGTTAAGGCTTGATTCTAAATGATGGATTTGACTAGTCATATGCCATGTAAAAGAAATTGAAGCTAAACAATTTCGATATCTGCTCCAAAATAACTAATGAAACTAATATTTGTGAACATAAAAGAAATTCATCTTAAATTTATACCTCAGGGAACTGAGCCCATATCAAACCAAGTGGCTTGCAATCAAAGACCCCAAAATCCGATTGAACTGTAATCCTAGCCAAATGATCTATAAGAGCAGTTATTTTGTAGTCAGGATTACTGAGAACTCCAAGCTGTCCCATCTTCAATTCAACCCACTTCATGCTGTAGAAAGAAGAAAAACAATTGCGTAAAAGGCTTTCATACCTTTCAATTCTCTAATAAAATGTTTTGATAATAATATTCTGGAATAAGACATCTACCAATAAAACTTCCGTGTACCATATAATAGACGAATGTGGAAAGAGAAGTCTCCAAGGCCACATTTTTCAGTGATGCCAAAGGATCATTTATAAAAATAAAAAAAAAAAACCAACAACAACAAATGTTCTAAAGGAGAAGAAGATGGGGCTGGCGAAAAAGACAAACAAGGGTAAATTTTGACCTGGTTGCGGACCATATCATGATGTCATACTCTGCATAGACAGCTGTAAGAAATTCATGAAGATCTTCACAAGATAAAGTTAGAATTAACTCTTCAGGAGAGAAAACAAAAGGAAACTCTATCAAAAACTAGATTACTTACAAGGCCGCATGAGTTCAAGTGGGTTCTCTGCTGTTGATCGATGATCAAACAGAGTGTAATCAATATCCAGAACAAGTAATTTCTTTCCTTTCCGACATGGATTCCGTAGCTCAATCTAAGATTTAGCACAATATAAACAGACACCATCAGCAAGCAGATGATAAAATTTTATTCTACTCACAGGGCTTCCAAATTAATGCAATGTGTTGATGGGCCACCAGCAGCATTGAAAGAAAACATATGTAATCAGAGAATCTTAAAGAAACAAGGGGATCTCGGCACATACACAACTCAGATTGGCAAGTGAAAACAACCAATCTACATGTGCAATGTGTTGATGCACCACTGGCTGTATGTGGGGAATCAATATGTAACCAGAGAATCTTAGAGAAACAAGAGGATCTTGGCACATTCACAACCCAGATTGGCACCTAAATCCACGACCAATCTACATGTGCATACAAAGAAGGGCTACTTTTGCATTAAATTAGCCAAATTCCAAATATTTCCTCTCTATACTCTCTTAAACTCCATTCACTCCAGCTTCCTTAAAGAAAATAAGCATGTCACCCACTTCAAGTCTTTTGGGTCGAAAATAATGAACCCCATTCCTATATAGAATTGGCATTGTGTTAGGATCATTTCCCAGAATGAGAGTTTAAAGCACCACTTGTTTTTTCCGTAGTGTCTACAGCTTGAAGGCCAGTTACACGTTAGATATAAGTATATAACCCATAGTTAAATTAAGGTGGGATAGTTATTTGGTGAAGCGCTCCTATCTGTCAATGAGAGGTCTGATAGAAAAAGAGAGAGAACTTTAATTACATGCAAGTTCAAGGCAATCGGAATGGCTTTGAACTTGAGAAGTGAGAAACCGAGTAGATGAACGTATATAAGGGAATGCCTACATGATAGTGAAATCAAGTAAGTTTTTAATTTCTGTGCTCTATGCGAAATGAATCCGTTTACATTCTCATTTTCAAAGTTATAAGGCATCTAATCTCTCTAATTTTAACATAAACCCTAAGCCCCTGAGCATAACCAGAAGATATCAAGTGGAAAACAACTCACGTGCACAAGGCTCCTGCAGTGGGCGGTGTCGGGGACAGAAAGGGTACACAGACCTTACACCTTACATAATACGTTATTCAACAGTATTAGGTGGATATTATAGTGTTGTCACAGGCACTGAAGCAGGCACTACAAAGCTTATTATTCGTCTCAGCAATAAAGCATTTTGACCACATTTTTTAACTTTGAACCAAAACTTTAGCCTACAATTTATTCATTGAACTATGAATTACATCAAAACTTTGTTTTTTGTCATCATCAGTGTAAGTTTCACTAATGAACATTTTGGGTTGGCTACAAAAAAACCATAGTGAAAATAATTTGCCATAGCAACATGGATTTTGTTTCACCATTCACTCTGATCTAACTCTACACTTTCCAATTTCCGCAAATCCTATCTCATCCATACACTCTTTATGCTACCTATTTTCCCTCAAATCTTACATCTGCTTTGGATTGAATGAACTCATTCATTATCCTATCTTCTTCTTTTTTATGGTGTTGCCACATATCCAGCAGGCATCCTCATCTCTGCTATATTCAGCTTCTTGAGAATGCTGTCTTTCTTACGTAGCACACCTATAGAATGTCATTTAACTTCAAGGGTGTCTTCAGTCACCAAAAAAATAGCAGATGCAAATATCTTGTGAAATTCTAAACCGCAAATATATTTTAATTAAGGTTCACAACCATATTAAGGCAGTAAACAGTAAAGCACCTGTTAACATACAAGGCTAATGACCACTGTTTTAGTAGGCAGAGCCAGATATAAATTAGCAAATACATGCTATGGAAAATGCTATGGAACTTGGAAACAATTTACAACAAAAAAATAAAAAAATAAACTGTAATTCTGACTGACCTTGTACTGATTTATGCGTCTCCTTAACTTCTGCTTATTGACTTCTTTGTCTTTAATGTCAATAGTTTCATCTTGCCCAAGCTCAAAATCATCCATGATTTCCGGTGAGTCCACTGGATCCACAATTATCTCATCTTCTACAGTTCTGGAAGTTAAATTTAATTTGATGTTGAGTTTAAGTTTATACAGGCATAAGGAAAAGAAAACAAAAGACACAACATGCCAGAAACAGGATAAACCATCATCCTACAATTAACTAAAGCAATTACTTTAATGGATCTATTTTTCGCCATGATTTCAGTCATATTTAAAAAAATACCTGGGTTTATTTATGATACAGGTGCATTATGAAATTACTGGACTTCTTTGATAGATCTATCTCAATTGCAAAGAAACATTTACCAAACACCTTCTGTGCACCGATTCTCTGCTTAAGGGTTGCCCGAAACTATACTGAACAATTGATCACAACGATCAAATTCTCGTAAGCATCAAATGTTTCAATTCGACAGAGACAAAAAAATAGGGAGCAACAGCAGCGTATGTACAAGTAAGTGTACAAAAACATAAAGGAGAGAATCCAACCCTATCATGGTCATCTTGAGAGAGGATTTGAGTGGGAGTTGAGAGAGCAAGACGGAGTCATCGGAGAGCTTGTTTCCAACTTTGGGGTAGAGAAGCTTCTGGCGCTTGGGCAAGACGGTGGTGAGCTCACAAATTCGGCGCTTCAACTCGGCCACTGAGTCGTCACCGCACACTCTGACAGTGTACTCTTTCCCACACCACTTCACTGTCAGAGTTAGCTCTTCCTCTGACAAAGAAGAGGAGCTCGAAGCGGATGCAGAGACTGACGAAGAAGAAGCCATTTTTTTCCCGAAGAGCTCGGCTGCGCCTTCCGTCTCGGGCATTCTTTATGAATGATCTCTGGCTAAATAGCAAATAGATCCCCGAAGGTTGGAGGTTGTTGCAAAGCCACACCCTTGTTCTTTGATCTTTTGAAACGACCCCTAATCTTCAATGAAAGTGCAAGGAAGCCCCTTAACCGATGAGTTTTTTCTGACACTCTTATAAAAAACCGTTAAAACCAAAAGCGATACAAACCGAATTGATTTGTTGATTTTTTTTAAAAAAAACAATTACACATTTTTTCATTCAAAACGGAACTGAAAAACCAACTAAAAAAAAAAAAAAAAAACACTTGATCGGTTAAATTTATATAAAAAATCGATAACACTGTCACTACTTTTTTCTTTGCCTTGTAATAAGTAAAAGTAAGGCCGTCCTTTACAAACCAAGTAAGTCGCAACAAAGACAACAGAAGAAAACAAAACAAACAACTTGAACCACAAGTCTTGGTCAATAGCTTCAGGAAATGGGTCGAATGATTTTGATTAAGATGGTTTGACCACTTCTTCTCCAAAGCCCACCTAACCACGTCATGAGCAAAAGGATTAGCTCCTCTGTAGATGTTTTCAACCTGTATACCCGATTCGACAATTATTATTAGTATTATAATATTTACAAATAATATCAATGAAATTAATTAAGTACTACCAATATAAAAGAGTAAAACTTTAATTTAGGGAAAATTAAATATTAATTCCTTATTGAAGAGTTTTGTTTCAAGGACACTCTTAAAAATTTTATTCTATAAAGTTCATGTAGTTTGAACTAATATTCTAAAAAAGACAAAGAGTTAAAATATATGGTTTTATTGTCTAAAATACCCTCATCTTAATCCTTAAACACGACATATGTCTCCTACACATAATTCATCTCTGACCTCCGCCGGAAGCTTCGTCTCCACCCCTCATGGGTTATTCGAGAGTTCTATGACATTTTTTAGTGATTTTTCATCCCGACTTTTGTTGTATTATAACTAGATCTACTCATACTCACCATAGGACATGTAGATCTTGTTGTTTTCTTTCGAACCGTCATCGCATCATTATTTTTGACATTTTTTGTGGTGATTTTTATGGTTTTTTGGTTTTAATTTGGGATCTGTAGATTGCAGTGATATGTTATTTGTTTCGATTAATTTGATATCTGTTATTATGTTATTTTTTTTGCTAAATGATATCTGTCTTGTTAAAATATTATCCGTCTTTAATGAAATGTTATATGTTTGAAGTTTTGAAACAGATAACATATTAGAACATATTCGAAAAGATATAATATCTGCAGATTCAGATCCAATTTCAAAAGGAAAAAAATAGTTCGAAAAAGCAATAAAACCTCAAAGGTGATGCACCTTGTTCTGTGGAGTTGATTGGGGGTGTTGATGATCGTCGGTGTTGGTCGTATTTGCCGGATCTAGCTCTTTTTCAAACTGTGGTCGTGATTTCACGAAGCTTTTTTCGGAGACTTAAGTGATAATCGACTGTGGGTGATGACTAGGTTTTGATCGGGCTGACCTAGAGTTTCATTTTGGTAGTTAGTTCGTCTAAAACGATGACCGGACAGCCAACTTCCGAAGGAGGAAGAAGAAGAAAGAAGGAAGAAGAAGGATGGAGGGTATTTTGGTAAGTTAGTCGGCTTTGTCTTTTTTTCTAAAGTTTATTTTAGGTTGTCCTTATTGGAATATAACTTTTAGTTTTTGTTCTTATGGGTAATACCCCTTTAATTTATGATAAGTATTTACCAACTCTATTTATCATAGATTTTTTTTTATCAAAAATATATCATAGATTTATTATAAAGAAAATGTTATGTATCCATACGATATTCATCCATACTCTATGTGGCAGGTATATGTCAACATGCCAACAAGGCATGAATTTTTTTTAAAAAAAAATACTCTCCTCTCATAAAACCTAAAAATTATTTTCAAACGCATATTTACCCTCTCCTCTCCTCTCCACCCCTCCCCTCCCCTCATTCTCTCTTTATCCTCTCTGCCTCTCCCCCTCGTCGTCTCTCTTTCTCTCATCTCTACCCCTCCCCCTCGTCGTCTCTCTCTCTCATCTCTGCCCCTCCCCCTCCTCTAATCGTAATAGGGGCTCAGATGTGGATTGTGAGTCAAAGTTCATTGTTGAAGCTTCGATATGTTCAAAATTAAGAATTTTTAGACTTTTTATAAGTTTATGGTTAGGTCTGAAGTATCTGAGATTTGAGATTTTACACAAAAGCTTCGATCAAAGATTTTTGATCTGAGATAAAAACGTCAAAAACAAAGAAACCCAAGAAGCCAAAAGATTATCATAAGCCCCACTCCAGCTCATACTCTCTAAGATTATCTAACACTCATGATACACTAGTATTTATAGTAAACAAAAAACTTAGGGTGTGTTTGATTGTAGTTTCGAAAATAGTTTTTTCTTTTTGAAAATTAAAATGTGTGAAAAAATTCATTTGAGTGTTTGTTTTTAGAAATTGTTTTGTAAAATTGAAATCATTTTTGGTTTTCAAAAACAAAAAAAAACCAAAACTAGTATATGATGTTAGAGTTTAATTCTACCTAGAAGTCCCTCCCTAAGATGCTTTTAGATACAAATATGATAGCAATCATGTTTCCTAACTAGAGATCAACTTGAAAAACAAGATTCATCAAAATAGAGACTCGTTTGTAGCAAAAAAACTCGTCTAGAAGTGAAGTTCTTCGTCAGCTGTCCAGATGGCCAACTCCTCGAGCTGTCCAAACAGTAACACGTATGTCTGCCCTCCACTGTTGTTTCATGATTGTTGTTCAAACTGCTTCCCCGCCCGTCTGGATGGATTTACCTCTGCCCAGATTTCTTTGTCTTTTTATCAAATCCTAACAGATTATGGTGAAGGTTACGGCTAAAGATCTACCAGAAGATGATGGTGTGGCATAATCATTAGGTACCATGACATGGCTTGAGATAATGGGTTGTAGTGATGATGAAAGGTGGAGGTGACGATCTATTGATGAAGATCGGGACACACATAGTTGGGGAAGGTGGAAGATGCAAGTGACATCAACATGACTTTAGATGCAATTCTATTATTTAATTTCTTGTATTCCAAACAATAATTCTATTGTTATTGAATGTAATTCCATTATTTTCCGTAATACATAAAATAATTACATTATTTTTCTATATTCCAAATTTTTATTACATTGTTTCTATTCTAGATTGTTATTACAATATTTTTTCAATGTTACAGATTGTAATTATATTGTTTTAAGTATTTTATATTTTTATTACATTATTTTTGAACGTTCCAGATTGTTATTACATTGTAATTATATCAATCGTAATTTCATTGTTTTTGTATGTAATTCCAATCCAATGTCTTGTGTTTCCAGATAATAAATACATTATTTTGTGTAATCTAATTCCATTGTTTTGTATGCAATTACATTGTTTTCAAAAATAAAACAATGAGATTGTTGATACTATACCTGTAATTATATCATTTTTAAAAATAATATCATTACAAAAAGAACACATGACTCAATGATTATGTAATACAATTGGTTAATTATAGTTGTTTTCCAATAATATATATGTTAAACTATCAAATTCTAAATTTTAAAATAAACAATGTGATTTCTCATTATTTTTAAAAACAATGTAATTTCAGTAAAAATATAGAAAACAGTGATTCTTCTTTGAAATGTGAATTTAGTCTAAATTTCACCTTGTAAGGCTTAATTTTAATGTTTTAATAAATTCCATTATTTTTTGAAAAACAGTGTATTTTCATTATTTTTTGAGTATTAAATAATGTAATTACATTTTTTTTAAAAAAATTAGGTTGTTATTACATTATTTTCAAAACAATATAATTAAAAACATATCGACCATAGATGCTCGATCTACAATCGTTGAAAAGTCAAGGTGGCCACCAGCAACCTATAAGACACATAGGCAAAAGACAATCAGAAAAACCTTGGCATCAGTGGAGTGCCGGCCAAAGAGACTTTGACGATCGAGTCAGTAAAGGTGGAAGCCAAAAAGAAAGTTAAAAGAAATGCAAGTATGTGTGATTGTGACTGTGGAGGAAGGTGCGACAGAGAAAGTGTTTAGGGAAAGAGAATAGATAAGAATACTATAGGCTGAAGAGAGCGTAGTTTCGAAGTATATTCAGAATGACTTCCCTTTTTTCTGGGAGAAAAGAAGAGTTTATATAGACAATGAAGATGACATCACACCATGATGGGTCAGATCTCAATGATGATTTTGTGGTAGTATGATTTGAGAGTGGCGTGTGTCAAAAATAGGGGTTGATAAGATAAGTAACAAAAAGAATATGTCACTAGAGCTCGTCCCCTGTGATGGGACGAGGCAAGTCTCAAGGTTGCATGGAGCAACAAACGTTAGGCTTTATGCCGCAGGAAAATTTATGATTAGCGGAACACTGAGATCAACTTTGGTAATTACTGCTAAGGCTAATGATGAGGGCGAGTTGAAGAAAAAGGTTTGGGCAGCAAGTTGCCTGAATAGAGAATGATATGGACATGGTGTCTAGTCATGCACGTGATATGAAAAGTAAAAAATAGAGTATATAGTTGACATACCTATGGAGGTCCATGCGCCTATTTGTGGATAGTCTAAGGTGATCATAGTGAACCTGAACATAAAGCGTAGGTCTAAGGTCTTATTAGTCAAAGAGTTGAATGGGCTTTAAGCCATACCTAAGAAAATTGGCCTGACCATTTTTTGCCGCTATAGTTTCTCCCCCACTCTCTGAGTTAAGTGTAGCTTGACTTAGAGAGTAATGAAAGTTGAATCGAGTTGAATCAAGCTAGTCAAGTGTATACTTTGTCAGTTGTGACTATAAAAAATGATATGTTGGCCAGCTTAGACCAGGCAGTGAGTGACCTAAATGGTGACTCTCACTTTCCAGCAAGTTATCTGAGGATACCCAGATGGTGATCTCTAATAAGGTGGCAATATTAGGAATACCGTGCAATGAAACTCAATTTAGGAGGCTATAAAAGTATAGTAGCATTGAGAATATCATGTGGTGAAACTCAAGAATTAGAGCTAAATGTGAGTGCGCAAGGGCAAGGTTTTATAACTGGCCTGGTTTTAGCAGCGAGGCATTACCAGGATTTTAGTTTAGAGAAGGAAATAGTAAAAGATTCTGGTGAAACCTAGAAGATGTAAAATTGACATATTTAAAAAATGGTGAAACTCAAGAATTGTCGCTTTCCATGAGTTCGTAGAGGCAAAGACTTATAGTCGAACTAGTTTTAGCAGTGAGGCGTTATAGGATTTTCTAGAGAGAATATGAATAAGCCTGAGTAGGCCTAATAATACCATGTGGTGAAACTCAAGAATGTTGTCTGGAGTTCCTGCAAAGTGAAGAATCCAGATAAGTAAAGGATTTTTTGTGTAAACGAGGTAACCTGAATATGTTTATTCTTGGCAGGAATTTTTCTCTTCGAGGGCGAATCCATTTCCTGTGGTTAGATTGCCCTAAAAAAATTTTTGCACTAAATGCATTGAAGTATATGCAATAAATGAGTAGTTGGTTGATATGTGCAATCAAAAGGTGTGAGAAAGCATGGAAAATTATATTTTATCACATGTCTCATCCGACCGACGAATCTAAATCGATACAAGAAACAGAGTTCTACTGTGTTTCAAGGTGAGATGCCTCGTTTTAAGCGAGATGATGCTTAATGATGTTGCTCCAATCTATGTGAAGAGATGTTTAAAATATTACTTTCAAGAGAGAAATAGGAGTCCATCGTTTAGTTTTTTTTTGTTTCTTGCATTTGAGAGAACTTCAGAGTCGTTCCTTAGTGAAGGTAAATTTCTTTTTGAGCTTTAAATTTTTTAGTATTCACACATAATAAATGGTGAGTTCAAGAGATTCAATCGAAGTTAGGGCGGGAGGCAAGGGTTTCGCCATGGACGACAACGAGGTCGTTGTTGCTATAGGGTCTCGTTCTTCAAGAGGAGTCTGATCAGCAAAGTGTTGAGAGGGTTACGTTGGAAGCCAAATTACCTGGTTTGAGAAGAGGGTCTCCAAGCATGGAGGAGGTTCCGAAAGAATCTAATGCTTGAGAGAGAGAAGAGAAAATTCTGGAAGAGCCATCTTTCGATTGCCACAACGTACTAGGTGGTACTCTATCAACAACGTCGAATGTCGAGTCTAAGTTAGGAAAAAAAAATACTTAGCACGTGTAGGAATACATATAGGATTCCTAGTGACATACAACTCAAATTGCCTAAGCATGTGGAGCGAGTGGACTAGGATAATAATGAAGAAGTCACAATATATGAAATCATGTTCAAGATCGGTTTCAGATTTCCAATCATGACTTTGCTTGGAGCTTTATTGAGATAGTTCAATCTAGCACTAAGTCAACTGATGCCTAACTCATACATGTGTTGGCTATCCATTGTTTGTTCGAGATTCAAAATAAGGAATTCATGCTGAATGATTTGTTGTATATGTATACGTTGAAGAAGCATGGAATCTGGAGATATTCCCTTACTCTCAAGTGAATGTAGGAGGAGTTGATTTCGAATTTTCCATGCAAAGATCACGACATTGTCCAAAAAACCAAGTATTTCTTTGCCAAGGGAAGAATGGTGTTTGGAGAAAAAATAGGTTTGAGTATGCACGGAGGCTCCCAAAACGTAAGTGTTGTTGTACAGGTATATTTTCAGTTAATGTCGACTGAAACTTAGTATTCTATTTCTTGCAGTTCTGAAGCAGAAGTGAGAGAAAGGCTTCCAGGTTGACCCTAAACTAAAATTTCCAGCAAGATAGAGGCATTTCCTGAGATTCCAACAGAGGAGAGAGATTGGAAGATTGCCCTTTGTCAGTCAAATCTTATTTGGACTACTTTGTGGAGATAAGGTAAGCAGCTTTATTTGTATGGTCGAGGTCACCTTAAGGGTATTTGCTAACGCAATAGTAATTTTGTCTTCGTAGAAGAAGAGATGAGGAGATTTATACTCTAAAACTCGATGTCGCCAAAAGAACTCTTGAGTTAGAGAAGGGCGGAAAAACATCAAGCCGGCGAAGTTGGGCGTTGACGCATTCCTTCGTGATAAAGTCATGGAGAGATAAGAGAGAGATGACCTAGCTCTTTCTGAGAGAGCGGAGAAGAGGAATGAGGAATGAGAGCTCAAAAAAAGCAAGGACAAGAGGAAACGACGTTTCTTGGTTGTCCATCAATGGCATCACCTAGGATAGGGACTATGTCTTGGTCTGTGTCGGTTTTTGAGAGTACTTCTATGTTGTCGATGAGCGAAGCTCAAGGGCATGAAGTGTAGGTTATTGATGTGGATATTGATTCTACAGTTTATTTGACTTTTCCAACATTGTCGAAGTAAAGACGCCACTTAATTGAAGAAAACCAAGTAAAAGAAAAAGAAGAAATTAGGGCTTCGAACCCTAAGAAAAAGCAAGTTTCAACTCGCCAAAAAGAGGTAGGTAGTTCAAAGAAAACCCTAAGTGAACCTCATCATGTGGCAATCGTGGAGGTTAGGCAATCGTCAGGGGGAGCTTCTTATTAGGGGAAGGCTAGAGAAAAAGTTGTTGATGATGAGGGAAATGGAACAACGACTACTGTGGGAGGACCTATTTCTTGTATTTTGCCAATGGATGGCTTGTGCTAAATCATTCCTACTAGTCTTTCTATTGGGGTCAAGAAATTGATTTTCCCAAAGGATGTTCAACATTTCAAAAGCTGAAGCCTCAAAAAATTTGGAAATGAGTTTGGACATTGCTCAATCCAATATCGAGGATGCTTATGCTTGAGTCTAACTTGCTAAGAAAAAGGCTGCTAAGATCACTGAGGAGGCAACGACCAAGATTGAGCATCGTGAAGTCATGAATAGACATGCTTTGGCGGGGAGCGCTTGAAAAATACAAAATTTTAAGAGCATTGTTAAACATTGGAGGTCTTAGGTGGAGAAGTGAAATACTGATTCTTTGAAGTGGTAGCAAGAATATGTTGAGGTTTTGGCAAGGACTAATAATAATGTTGAAGGTCCTCGTACTGTTTTGGAGAGCAATACTAAGCTTCAAAAAGAAAGGGTGAGGTTATAGCGAAAGTCAAAAAATTCAAGACCGCTCTTAAATTTCATTAGGAATAGGCTCAAGATGAAAAGAAAGAGCTAGAAGAGGCAGTAGTAAGGGTGAGGCAAGAATTGAAGGAGAAGATAGTCAGCATAGAGACCAATTTTGAAAGGGACAGAGTCAAGATGATAGAGCAAGCAAGAGATCTCAAAGCGCTTGTTGCATCGGTAATGAAGCTTAAAATACTAAAGCAATTCAAGCGGGTGACCTAGCATGTTGAGAGTCAATGAAGATATCACTGAATATGAAGAATTGTTGAACCAATGTCAACAGTCTGAAGATTCAAAGCGGAGAAGGAATTGTGTGAGACTTCTACCCAAGTCGTGGCAATTGAAGACAATTTGACTTCAAAATGACTTGACAGTCTTTTCTGCTGATCCTATTGAACCGATTGACATCGAGCTACCTGCTGTTGTTGATCCTTTACTTGGGGTTGAACCCATTGATGCATAGCTAGTTGATGTTCTTCCTCTGACTATTATGAATAGAGTGGTGGTTGACCCTTCTAATCGTTGAAAATGTTTTTGTAATATTTGGATATTACCTTTTCTGAATTTTATCTTATTTGAAGAATATTTCAGGATTACATTCTCTTTTAGTATTTTAATAGTATTTATAGTGATCAAGGGGTTGATTTGAATTTTTGAAGATATCCGTTGAAAATGAGTAATGAATTATCTTAGATGGAAAAAATGATCTAAGGTGAAATTAAGAAGAACTGGCATCAACCAAGAAGAATTGTCAAAGGTGGTTCCAAGGGGAAATGAGGAACTTAGTTTAAGGTTTCAAAAGAAGCATAAAATGAGAAACAAGATGCGATCCAAAAAGATGGTCGAATAAGGTGCCAAATAAAATTAGTTGCAATGGATTGAAGGTGACCTAAAAGGTGGTCCGAAAGTAATCCCTTGAATAATGAAAGAATCAAGTAACCAAAGGTGACCAGAAAAAAAAAGGGCGGTCCAAAAGATGGCTCCTTTAAAGAACTTTAAAGAATAACATATCGTGGAGCCAAAAGGCGACCAAAAAAAGGCAGTTTGAGGGAAGTTTCCAAGAAGGTATATGAACAAAGGATTGAAGGCGACCAGAAAGGTGGTTTTGAGCCAGGTTCGTAGATGAAATAATAAAGGAGGAATCATGGATGACCTAAAAAAGGCAGTATGATAAAGAATCCTAAAGAATTGAAAAAGCGATAAGCCCATTGATTGGCCAAACGCATGAAAATGGGCTAATTTTACCCTATATGGACCACCTAGTTTAAAGTTTCATGGCTTTGGGTTTAAACTTTTAGTGCAAAAGTGTGTGTGAAACATGTGTACTTACACATTTAGATAAACGACACTTATGGAAACAAATGCGGAATAAAGAAACGAATCAAACACCACGATATTTACCAGGAAAATCCAAATGGGAAAAACCTCGAGTCTATTAAGCGACTAACCTTGAAACAATCCATTATAATGAATTTGAGATTACAAAGGAATTACTTAACCTCAACTAAAACTTTTAGTACATCTAAACTCAGCATATGCTTTAGTTCAACAAGAGTCCACCAATGCTGAATTTGCTTTAGAGTCCACCAAAGACTTTTGACTTGTGTAGACCTTCAATCGAAATCCACCACATGAACCAGCTCAATACCTCGAGATCTTCACTATTGTGGTCTTCACTAGTGTTTCACTTGAGTAGTACTCACTCAGACTACCTTTCTCTCACTATAAAATATACTCCCAACCAAAAACATATCTCATACCTTTGATTGTTATAGAAATCCTCTTTACTGTTGGGAGGGCTAAAGTAATAGATATTGGAGAAACCACTACACTGTCATTCTCAACCTTAACTTCAGCCGATACACGACCAACTAGCCTAGGAGAAAGTCTCAGACCAATATAAGGACCTACTTTAGCAATGCAAAAGTTTTTCGATTGCAGCTTCACTATTGATGCTTATGTTGTAAGACCTAGAATAACACGTCTTTCGACATTTCTTGAACTCAATGCTACACTATTACCAAATACCACACTCTTAGCCCTTTTAGCCATCAGAATAACAAATCCACTACAAAGTTTTTTTTTCCCTCTTTTCCCTATTATTGACAGAAAACCCAATCTCTTAACAAGATCTATAATAGAACGAATCACATAAAGATTGACATGTGAAGCAACCGGCTTGAAAAAAAACAATGAAGTCGCCACCAATTGATTTTTAGGATGCAATTGGACATCCGTTCTGGTCTACGAGAAAAATGGGCAAGGGGGTCTATTGAGCATGGGGAAGGTGTTAGGCACCCCACAACTCCCTAAATCGGTTACCTTTAAATGTTTTCCTATTTGGCTCTAATTTGTTTTTGAAAATCTCATTTTGATGGGTCTTATTGGAATGTAAATGAAAAATCCACTTGGAGTGGTTTGGAGAACAAGGTGCACGGGATCATTGGGGCCATTCCCGGCTTGGCCAAGGATTGGAGAAAACACCACTTGGAGTGGGTTTGGATATTTGAAAAAAAGGGGTTGCACGGGATCATTGGGGCCATTCCCGGCTTGGCCAAAGATTGGAGAAAACACCACTTGGAGTGGGTTTGGATATTTGGAAAAAGGAGTTGCACGGGATCATTGGGGTCATTCCCGGCTTGGCCAAAGATTGGAGAAAACACCACTTGGAGTGGGTTTGGATATTTGAAAAAAGGAGTTGCACGAGATCATTGGGGTCATTCCCGGCTTGGCCAAAGATTGGAGAAAACACCACTTGGAGTGGGTTTGGATATTTGGGAAAAATGACTCTTGAGGACTTGGTTGATGTACCAAAAGGGCCCACAATCAAGGAATAATGTTCAATTCAAGTCTTACTCACAATTATGTTCTTCATGAGAAAAGAAAGAATCCATTTATGGCTCATTGAATGGGTCAAATATCTTTAAACCCACCGTTGAGTCCGTAAATAAATTCTCCTAATCCCTAAAAACACATTTGCTTTCCGGATCCACGAAATCCAAATGTTTTCAATGAATGCCCATGGAACCCCAATATCTTGAAGGCTCTTTGGTATTTAAACAAAACATAAGGATTCCATAATTTAATCTTGATGTGTTTTATTAATGTGAGACGGCTTGGATTCATTCTAATGACTAACGCGTTGCATTTGTTTTCATGGCATTCAAACAATCCTAACATGCATCTAAGGCATCATGACATTGTATAAAAAATCAAAGTCCTAAGCATGCATTCTAATGCAATCATCATTCACATAATCAATCCCTAGTTTCTATATGCTTCTAGAATTCTAGAATATCATGTATGCATTTTCTATTTTACATCCACTATTTTTCTATCCTATTACAAGGATTACTCTTTACAATTATGTACACAAGACAAATGTAAAATATTATACAACAATTGGGATGTTGCCCACGGGACCCATTGCTCAAATCCGGCCCA
Organism: Tripterygium wilfordii; assembly: GCF_013401445.1. Taxonomy (NCBI): domain Eukaryota; kingdom Viridiplantae; phylum Streptophyta; class Magnoliopsida; order Celastrales; family Celastraceae; genus Tripterygium; species Tripterygium wilfordii. Next base: position 9,921,577 of record NC_052248.1, read on the forward strand.
AATCCTCTAAGTTGCCCTCCGGCCCAAGTCATCACAAGCCCGATCCAAGCCCCAACAAGCAAACACAAAAAATAGGGCAAAGGGGTATCCAAACATAATATCAAGGGATCCAATTAGCATCAAGTATACATATACACAAACATATTTTACATAATGTCATACACGGTCAAACCATGCATACAAATAACATGAACATGTGTGCACCCCTAACCATGTTATATACACTCATACAAACCGTAGGTATACATACATTCATTTACACACAAGCAAATCAATATGCACACACGGTCTATAATATACACACACCATATATATATATATAGGAATGGGTGCATCATGACATCATGAGATGTCTCACCCGAATGAATTAGTTGGTACTAGAAATGTTAGAAAAAATGTAAACGAAAATAGTAAAAAGAAGTGAAAAGGACAGACACTCCCCAACCAGAAAAGCAATATATATATATATAAACATATGGACACAAACAAACCCATATATATATACATACACACCCTATATATATACACACATACATATATCTATAAACTCATATATATATATACACATATTTATCCCTGCCAGAAATGGAATAGCCACTGTATATCAAACATCAAGATCCCAAGCATCCAAGCAAAGTATTACAAATGAACATTAACCAAAGATGTATGCTACTGCAGGTATCGAAGGATTCAGAGCTACTACCGAGAGGAAATCATGGCATTCAGAGAACAAAACCCAAAGCAACCAAAACCAGATTATCACCAAGACAAAGAGACAGAGAGTGATAAAAATTTGTTATGATATTTACCTCTCCCGCTTTCGCTTTCCTCTGGTTATTGCAGCGAAAAATCTCTTTCGTGTATTTTCTTTCTCTCTTGGCCTCCCGGTTTTCTTTTCTCTCTTCTTTCCTCCTTCTCTCTTTTCCCCTTCTTCTCTTCACCTCCTTTCTCCCTTTCTTCTTTTCTTCTTTTTTTTTCTTTTTTATTTACCCAATTTCCCCCTACTTTTTCTCTCTTTCTCCCCTACCTTTTCTCTCCTTTCTTCTCCTTTTCCACCGATTTCCTTCCCCTTTTTCTCCTCCCCTTTTTTTTTTACTTTTCCACCACTTTATCTTTTTTGTTTTTTTGTTTTAATATTTATATTTATATTTTTTTTATAGTTTTGTATTTTTGGCCGGACGAAAATCGGTTACTACAGCTGCCCCCCTTTGTATGTCTTTTATGAAGTAAAAGGCGGACAAAGGTGTACTTAACCGAATTTCGTACGGAAAGGATAAGGAAAGATGCGCGGGATCACTGTAGCCATTCCCGGCTTGGCTTAAAAAGTGCTCGGGATCATTGGGGCCATTCCCGGCTTGGCCGATGCTTGAATGAAATCCCACTTGGAGTGGGTTTTGTAAATTGAAAAAAACAGTGTGCTCGGGATCATTGGGGCCATCCCCGGCTTGGCCAATGCTTGAATGAAATCCCACTTGGAGTGGGTTTTGTAAATTGAAAAAACAGTGTGCTCGGGATCATTGGGGCCATTCCCGGCTTGGCCGATGCTTGAATGAAATCCCACTTGGAGTGGGTGTTGTAAATTGAAAAAACAGTGTGCTCGGGATCATTGGGGCCATTCCCGGCTTGGCCAATGCTTGAATGAAATCCCACTTGGAGTGGGTGTTGTAAATTGAAAAAACAGTGTGCTCGGGATCATTGGGGCCATTCCCGGCTTGGCCGATGCTTGAATGAAATCCCACTTGGAGTGGGTGTTGTAAATTGAAAAAACAATGTGCTCGGGATCATTGGGGCCATTCCCGGCTTGGCCGATGCTTGAATGAAATCCCACTTGGAGTGGGTTTTGTAAATTGAAAAAACAGTGTGCTCGGGATCATTGGGGCCATTCCCGGCTTGGCCGATGCTTGAATGAAATCCCACTTGGAGTGGGTGTTGTAAATTGAAAAAACAGTGTGCTCGGGATCATTGGGGCCATTCCCGGCTTGGCCAATGCTTGAATGAAATCCCACTTGGAGTGGGTGTTGTAAATTGAAAAAACAGTGTGCTCGGGATCATTGGGGCCATTCCCGGCTTGGCCGATGCTTGAATGAAATCCCACTTGGAGTGGGTGTTGTAAATTGAAAAAACAATGTGCTCGGGATCATTGGGGCCATTCCCGGCTTGGCCGATGCTTGAATGAAATCCCACTTGGAGTGGGTGTTGTAAATTGAAAAAACAATGTGCTCGGGATCATTGTAGCCATTCCCGGCTTGGCTGAAAAAGGATCTTCTATTTTTGTTTTTTTTTTTTTTTTTTGTTTTTTTTTTTGTTTTTTTTTTTTGTTGTTTTTTTTTTTTTTTTGAGAAAAGGTATTTGGGAGTTTTTTTGTAATCTCACCTTGACAGAAAGATGTTTCGAGCAGATGATATGCTTTGATTTGAGGAGAATGACTACGTCCAAGCTGTACCTTCTGCATAAACCTGCCATAATACAAAGAGGACAAACCATATGCAAAAATGATGCATGTAATGACCTATTTTGCTCAAATATGAATGTCTCATTAATGAGTGAATGCATGCTCTCTCAAGGCTTTGCCGTCCTTAGTCACGCGTACAGTTGCGAATTGATAGAACAAATCTGCTTCTTTGTAGGGTTTGACCTTCCGATTCTGGATTTTCGATGCATCTTCTCTATACTGATTAGCAAAAGCCTTCGCTCATTCCCAAACCCAACTCTTCAGCTATCTTTCTTCCTTTTCTTTGCTTATTTGCACGTGTGCCCACTTTTGAGTTCAATGCTGCCATTTCATCTGGGTTTATTTTTTCATTTGGTTGTGCGTGTCATATGATTATGATCTTCTCTTTCCTGCTAATGCTTACTTCGGCTTCAAGTCTTTTATTCAAATCCTCTCCAGCTTAGGATGCCAAAATCTAATCAAATTCCTGTCAAAAGTAATGTCCTAATGCATTCTTCATATTTTCTGTCAAAACTTTGTCAGTGATAAATTCAATAGTATAGCCATGCATGTCAATTACTGAATGCAAATGATAAACCTTTTGGAATATGGATTGAGAATGGAATTGGGTATGGAAAAAGATGTCACAAGTGACCAGGCTACAGAAATGAGTTTCTTCACCATTTTTATTGAAAAGGATGGGTGCCAATTGACAAAGATATGTACAAGAATGTAGTGAAATCAAAAGAAGATAGGACAAACCATGTAAATGCCAAGATGAAATATGTAATAATTCAAAGATTCCACCAAAACTGCCCCAGTTTTGGTGTGCACCCAATTAACAATGATCAAATCTGACTCGTCTGAGATTGTCTCTGAGTCCTCCATTTCTGCCAACAAACTTCTCAAACCAATGATAGCATAAAGAGCATCCCAAAAACTGCCCCAGTTTTGGGTGCGTGCTCAAATAACTGTCATCTGATCAGGCAACTACGAAGCCGATTTTGTACTCCGCACCAATGTCAATGCAAGACAAGTTAACAACCAACAGACTCATGTCTCAACCTCCTTTCTTCAAACAATCTTCAACCGAAATTTGCAGCCATAATTAAAGTACCCGTAAGGGTTTTCACTTCAATAAAATTTCTTATTGTCCCTAATTTTTGCCTAGAGCGCCCTTTCAGGTTTTCACTCTAGCGGGATTTTTTTTGCCTAGAGCGCCCTTTTCGGGTTTTCACTCTAGCGGTTTTTTTTTTTTTTTTTTTTTTTTGTCCCTAATTTTTGCCTAGAGCGCCTTTTCGGGTTTTCACTCTAGCGGGATTTTTTTTTACGCATAATACCGCCTGAGAACATCGGCATTTACTGGGTGAGGCAAATCATCTCCGTCCATCTTTGTCAAAATTACCGCTCCACCGGAGAATGCTTTCTTCACCACATATGGTCCCTCGTAGGTAGGAGTCCATTTTCCACGGTGATCTCTTTGAGGTGGCTGAATCATCTTTAGTACTAAATCCCCTCCTCTGAAACAACGAGGACGCACTCTCTTGTGATGTGCTCTTATCATTCGTCTTTGATAAAGTTGTCCTCTACAAAGTGCTCCCAATCTTCTTCCCTCAATAAAATTTAGATGTTCGTACTGGGCTCGGATCCACTCCGTCTCCTCCAAGTTGGCCTCCATCACTACTCTTAGCGAAGGGATTTCTACTTCAATGGGAAGGACCGCCTCTGTCCCATATACTAAAGCAAAAGGACTTTCACCAGTGGATGTACGCACCGAAGTTCGGTACCCATATAAAGCGAAAGGAAGCTTTTCATGCCAATCTTTGTAATTCTCTGTCATCTTCTGGATGATTTTCTTGATATTTTTGTTAGCCGCCTCAACAGCCCCGTTCATCTTGGGACGATAAGGAGATGAATTATGATGCTTGATCTTGAACTGCTCGCATAAATCATTTACTATCTTGCTGTTGAAATTCGTGCCATTGTCAGTAATGATCCTTTCGGGAACCCCATAGCGACATACAATATCTTTTCTCAAGAATCGGGCGATAACGTTACTTGTCACTTTAGCATAAGAATTTGCTTCCACCCACTTTGTAAAATAATCAATTGCAACCAGGATAAAGCGATGTCCATTGGAAGCTTTGGGCTCGATAGGACCGATAACATCAATACCCCACATCGAAAAAGGCCAAGGCGCTGCTAATACTCGTAGAGGGTTTACTGGCACATGAGTTTTATCAGCATAAATTTGGCACTTATGACATCTGATCGCATAGTTAATACAATCTCTTTCCATGGTAAGCCAATAGTAGCCTGCTCGCAATATCTTCCTTGCCATTGAATACCCACCTGCATGAGTACCACATATTCCTTCATGAATATCTTCCATAATCTGTTTGGCTCCATCAGTATCCACGCATCGAAGAAGTACAAATCCCGAGCTTCTCTTATACAACACGTCTTTATCCAAGAAAAAGGAGCTTGAGAGCCTTCGGATGGTGCGTTTGTCATTATCTGAGGCCTCTGGAGGGTATTCTCCTTTCTCCAAATACTGCTTCACATCATAATACCAGGGTTTGCCATCAGGTTCTGCTACTATATTCAAACAGTGCGCCTGAATTTTACGCTTCTCAATCCTGATAACCTCTACTTCTCCTCGAGGGTCCAAATCAAACATAGCTGCCAGAGTGGCCAAAGCATCTGCCATCTGGTTTTCTTCTCTTGGAATATGATCAAATTCTACACAATCGAAAAACTTCATCAATTCCTTGATATGCTGATAATACGGGACTAACTTGGCATCCCTGGTTTCCCATTCGTCACACAATTGCCTGATCACCAATTGAGAGTCACCATAAACCTGAAGCTTTTTAACCCCAACATCAACAGCAGCTTGAATTCCCATGGCACAGGCCTCATACTCGGACACATTATTGGTACAGCTGAAATAAAGCTTAGCAGTAAACGGGGTAACTTTTCCTTCTGGAGAAATAAGCACAGCCCCAATCCCATTACCAACGATATTAGAAGCGCCATCAAACAACATAACCCATCTGTCAATATCTTTCCGACTCTCCATCTCTAAGGACAAGATTTCTCCATCTGGGAACCCTGGATTCATAGGCTGAGAGTCATCAATCGCCTGCTCTGCTAAGTAATCTGCTATTGCACTTCCCTTCACTGCCTTCTGAGCAACATACAAAATATCGTATTCTGACAACAGCATCTGCCATTTTGCAATCCTCCCCGAAAGAGATGGTTTTTCAAAAATATACTTGATCGGATCCATCTTCGAGATCAACCAAGTAGTGTGATAAAGCATATATTGCCTGAGCCTATGCGCAGCCCATGCCAATGAACAACAAGTTTTCTCCAACATGGAGTAGTTTGCCTCACAACTGGTGAATTTCTTGCTCAAGTAGTAGATCGCATGCTCTATCCTCCCTGATGAATCGTGCTGCCCTAACATACACCCCATCGAATTGTCCGATATAGTCAGGTAGAGAATAAGTGGTTTCCCAACAACCGGAGGCATCAAGACCGGTGGATTTTGTAAATACTGTTTAATTCTCTCAAAGGCACTTTGACATTCATCATTCCATTCTGATGGGTTATTCTTCCGAAGTAACTTAAAAATTGGCTCACACGTAGTTGTCAACTGTGAAATGAATCTTGCAATGTAATTGAGTCTGCCCAAGAAACCTCTGACTTCTTTCTCGGTGCGAGGGGTCGGCATCTCAATAATCGCCTTCACTTTATCCGGGTCTACTTCAATACCTCTTCTACTGACAATAAAACCCAACAACTTCCCTGAGGTTGCCCCAAATGTGCATTTCGAGGGATTCAACTTCAATTGGTGCCTTCTCAACCTCTTGAACAACTTCTCCAGGTTAATCACGTGATCTTCATCCTCCTTTGACTTAGCAATCATGTCATCCACATACACCTCAATCTCTTTATGCATCATATCATGAAACAGAGTAACCATTGCTCGCTGATAAGTAGCTCCCGCATTTTTGAGACCAAATGGCATGACTTTGTAACAAAAGGTACCCCATAAAGTGATGAAAGTAGTTTTCTCCTGATCTTCCGGTGCCATCTTGATCTGGTTATATCCTGAGAATCCATCCATGAAGGAGAACGCAAAATGTCTAGCAGTGTTGTCTACTAGTATATCAATTTGGGGTAAAGGAAAGTCATCTTTCGGGCTCGCCCGATTAAGATCCCTGTAATCCACGCACATCCGAACCTTACCGTCTTTCTTTGGGACTGGTACGATATTTGCAACCCAATCAGGGTATTTTGCTACAGCAAGGAATCCTGCATCAAATTGCTTTTTTACTTCATCTCTAATCTTCAAAAGCATCTCCGGCTTCAATCTTCTCAACTTTTGCTTCACTGGCAGACAATCTGGTTTCAATGGCAATTTATGGACCACTATGTTTGTATCAAGTCCTGGCATATCTTGATATGACCATGCAAAAACGTCCTGATATTCATGTAGCAAACCTATCAATCTTTTTCTATCTCCTCCTTCAAAAGCTGCACCAATCCTAACCACCTTTTTCTGATCTTCAGTTCCCAAGTTAACAACCTCAGTTATTTCTTTATGCGGCTGAACTATCTTCTCCTCTTGGTTAACTTGCCTTAACATTTCTGGCGATATCTCAAATTCATCCTCAGTGTCGGAATCAGATTCAACATTGTTAATGGGTGCCCCAAAATCTGGTTCATTCGGTTCATCTTTTTTATTATCATCAATTTCAGTCCTGTTGAAAGGGAATGTGTGAGATTTGAATTTTTAGAAGTGATGTATGAAATAAGGTGAACAGATGTGAGAATTCTGAACAAAGATTTTTATTTATGATAAGCATAGCAGAATCATCCGAAACATGAGAATATGCGAAGGCCATACTATGCGAATTCATCAAAAGATAAAGTAAAGACATGCTCATTACAAAAACCCAATCAGTGGCCGTGAGCTAGACCACAGATCATAGTGCATATGGAGATTACTCTTGAAGGCTGTTGATCGAGACTGGCAGTTCAAAACTGGTCCAGTTGTTGAGCCCAAAACCTGGAGGCCGAGGAATGACAAAATAAGGCTCAGCAGCAAAGTTCGGATCTTCCTCTATAGCAGCAACATGAAAATCTTCCAACTGCTCACACAGCTCTTCAAAATTCGCCCCAGCTAGACTCCTTTCAACTTGATCAATGGGAAAATTAAGGGTCAATTTTCCTAGAATTGCCCCTGCATTGAGCGGATTGACCTTTTCCAAGAAATCTCCAAACACGAAACTGTCATACAACCAAGGAATTGACCTTTTCAGAATATTCAGCTCTCGACCCTCAAAACGAGCGATTCGCCTTGCCTGTTTCTCAGCTTGGGCCTGGACCTTATCAGTTCTACTGGGCTTATACCCAAGCCCCCAGCGCTCAGCCTGTTTCAATACAGCTATTGGCTTCTTTATCCCCTGCTCCTCTTTACCTAAACCTCCTCCTGGTCGGAATCCCATCTTCAACATAATTCTTCCAATAAACTTAGCCACTTTTGATAGACGGGGCTGCATCAGAAGCTGCTCCTCCTTCACAAAACTGGCAGTAGCAATTTCAAGGGACTGGAAGGAGCTTTCAATCCCCTGCAGGGGCGCATCGATATGGAGTGAGTTTGAAACGCTAGCCACCATCCATTCCGACTGGCCTTTAACAATGTAGACTCTTCCTCCGTGAGCAAATTTGAGATTCTGATGTAAAGACGATGGTACAGCACCAGCAGTATGGATCCACGGCCTACCTAATAGGCAACTGTAAGTCGGCGATATATCCATCACCATAAAGGGGACATTGAATGTAACATTTGCGATCTCCAAAGGGACCTCGATCTCCCCCATTATCTCCTTCTTGGTTCCATCAAAGGCTTTAGCCACCACTAGTACTTGCTTCAAATATGATCTGTCAATTGGCAGCCTATCAAAAGTCTCCTTTGGTAGGATATTCAACGACGATCCATTGTCGATCAAAATACTTGCCACTTCAAAACCCCTACACATGGCCGAAATGTGCAACGCTTTGTTATGGCCCATCCCCTCATCTGGAATCTCCTCTTCAGTAAATGATAATAAGTGAGTTGCGAGCACATTTCCGATGATCCCGTCAAAAGATTCTGTTGGTATCTTTTCTGGCACATAGGCCTGATTCAACATTCTCAACAACACTTTACGGTGTGGCTCCGAACTCATGATTAATTCTAAGATGGAAATCTTTGCCGGGGTCTTTTTCAACTGGTCTACAATCATATACTCGCTTTGACGGACAATCTTCAGAAACTCCTGAATTTCTACATCAGTCACTGCTTTCTTAATTTCCTCACATACAATATGATCTTTCTTCAAATCTTTCAAATTCTCTTCCGCTCCTACAACGTCCTTGCCCTTCCTTTTCCTTTCAGCTTCCGCTCCTGACATTGGGTCACCTGACTCCTCTCGAGAATAAACCCGTCCAGTTCGGGTTATCCTACTCACCCCTGAGATATTATCCACAGCAACCTCAAGATCATTTTTCTCGTATACCCACGGAACAGCCTTATCACTTACGTAAGAAGGCTTTGAAGGATGTGGACCTTTGACAAACGGTTGATCTTCTAAAAAGTACTGCAAAACAATTGGCTTCGTCCTCCCACCAGGCCTTGGTCCTTTATAGAATTCATCCCCAATAACATTGACTGCATTCAGGCACCCTGACTTCACACCAAATACTACTTTCTTGCTATCAATCAAATCCTGCACCTTTGCTTGAAATTGAAAACAATTCTCCAGAGAATGTCCCTCAACTCCTTTGTGAAATTCACAAGTCTTCAACTCATCATAACCATCGTATCTCAACGTCAAGTCCAACTCCTCTCTTTTAATAAGTCCTTCATTTTCCAAAGCACCCAGCACCAAACTCAGAGACATAGTTACCTCCGCAATTTTCCTCCTAAAGTCATCCGAATTCTCAACAGCATTGGTACCTCCATTGCCATGGTCTGGCAGAGGATTAGTGGTTACATCGGGCTTCCTGATCCCATCAAAATTCAACCATCCAGAATTGACCATATTTTGCACGATCCTCTTGAAGGCCAGACAATTTTCAATTGAATGTCCAGGCGACTCTCCGTGATAGGCACATGTCACCTCAGGGTTATACCAAGGGGGGTAAGGTGGATTCTGGGGTTTCCCTCCCGGGATAGGTGCAATAGCTGCATTTGACAATAACTTGTCATAACATTGGGCATAAGTCATCGGTATCGAAGCGAACTGCTCTATCTGCCTTTGGGGCTTGGGATTATTTTCAAAGTTTCGGTAATTTTGGCGGGGTGGTTGGTACGCTTGCTGAGGTGGTTGGTAATTTTGGTGAGGTGGCCGGTAAGCTTGTTGAGGTGATTGGTAAGTCTGTTGTGGTGGTTGGTAAGTCTGTTGTGGTGGTCGATAAGAATACTGAGGTGGCAGGTAGGAATTTGAGTTTGGGTAGTGGCTATATGGACTCGACAGCCTAGGAGCATTGCTTCGCGGCCTGTACTCAGAAGTGGGAGACCCATAAGTGGGATTGCTGCTATAATTAACGGTATGCACCTCGTTTTCCTTCTTCTTCATCTTCCCTCCCTTCTGATACTCTGGCTTCTCAAGCATCGGGACGCTAATGCTAATATTTCCTCTTTGCATGCATCTCTCAATACGTTCCCCTGCTCGGATCATTTCTCCTAAACCTGCATGCCCCCCTCCAGCAATTTTTGAAGTATAAGGCTCTCGAAGTGCGTCAATGAATGCATTAACCAGATCTTGTTCCGCCAATGGAGGGTGCATCTGGGATGCTAAGTCTCTCCATCTATGGGCCCAATCCCGAAAACTTTCTCCTTCCTTCATGACAGTACCCTGAAGATCATAGATGGTAGGGACCTTCTCCATGTTATGCTCATACTTCTTAAGGAATAAGTTAGCCAGATCCTCCCAAGTCTCAACAGAAGACGGATCTAAGCTTGTAAACCACCGAGTTGCACTCCCCGTCAAACTTTCCTGGAAAAAGTGAATCAATATCTTTTCATCATGAACATATGGCTGCATCCTCCGACAATACATGGTCAGATGATCTAGAGGGATTCCAGTACCATCAAAGAGAGTAAAAGCCGGAAGCTTGAAATCAGGAGGAATGATCAAATCCTTCACCAAACATAACTTATAGGGACTTAAAGCGCCAACAGGCCCAAATCCTTCCATTGAATTCATCCATTTTTCCATCTTTTTGTATTGCTCCATAGTAAGACCTCTTCCTTGCTCCCCTTTAGCCTCTACGGGCATGACATATGTTTTCTGCTGGCAATCCAGTGATGGAAATCCACCATCCCGGGCTGGCCCAACTACCGGCGCACTTCCTGAGAAGTTCTTTACCGCGTTGTCATAAAGCTGAAGCATGGGCTCTCCTTTCTGTGCTGAACTTTCTGCAACTGCTTTTCCTTTCATAAGCTGCGACATCTGAGTAATCAACATAGCCATTTGTTCTTTCAGATCTGTAATTTCCTGGCTCTGCTTCTGGATCAGCTCTTTCTGCTGTTCGTTCTCCATTGTTCTAGCAATTCGCAACTGTAATCTGGTGCGATAAGGATGACGGTGATATGAATGAATTGGTGCTTTTTCTTTTTTATGTGCCACCTTCATGATGAAAGAAACATTTATTAGTTAATCAGATCTGTTAACTATGCATATGCATGATTGTGAGTTTATGTGCTTCCTAGATTTCTTTGTAATTGGACAAGAGAACAAGATTGTCTTCTTTTATTCATTTCATTCATTCAAAGCATACAAGAAGAAACATCAGATTCAGTCCACTTGAACAACCGGAATTTCAACCATAACAGCACCTCCTGCTTGGATTGCATTCAACCTCCTCTGAAGCTCCTGTAAGTCACTTTTCAAATTTTTCAAAAATGCCCATATCTGTGTCAACTCTGGCATTTCCAAAATAGGATTGGAACTCAACTTCTGCAGACGTCGTTCATAAACCTCAGCCCATTCTGATAGGGTCATCAAGCGACTCATCATCAACCTTACTTTGAATTTGGTACTTGTCTGCTCCTGTTGGACCTCCTCCAGCATTGAATGAAAATAATCATTCTGTTCCCTTAAAGTTGTAATCCCTTCCATCTGTTGCTGGTTCTCTTCAAGCATCTCATTCATCTGATCTATCAATCTATTCTTCTCAGCTTCTATTCTTCTTTGCTCTTCTCTGTCTACATACATTTGATAAGCGTCCTCCTTCCGAGATGCCAGTTCTTCATTTAGCCTCTGAATATGCTCCTGCATTTCTTGAAGTTCTGCTTGTGTCCTACAATGTTTTGCTGCATCTTTCTCTTTTCTTTTCTTCATTTTCTTCTGTAGCTTCGAGATCTTTTCCTTCAGTGTATCAAACTGTCCTTTTTCCACTTCTCGGGCTTCCCTCTCCCCCTGGACCTTCTTTTTCAGTTTTTTGCATTTGTTCTTATATCTGTTATACTTTTCTCTCCAGGAATTCTGAGCTATTTCTACCTCTTCGGCAATCAAGGTGTCTACACCTTCATCAAGCTCATTTGATGGTATTTCCAGACCTGAATTTTCATTTCCACCAGGTATCGTCTCTTTCTTTTTCATGCTAACAAAGCTATGACACTGGGTGATAGTCTTCTTCCTTCCTCGGAGCCATTGCACATATCGATATTTCCCTTCCGGGTCTGCAGTAAGCCTTCCGCGCTCCATTATGTGGGTCCTTTTCCATGCTTCTAACACTTGGTAAGACATACGTTTCGCCTTCTCATCCCCATGCGCGAATTCAAACTCCCACAAGCCATGTGTAATTGGCGTACATAAATTGCCAGCCTCTTGACGCAAGAACATTGCAGGTGCTTGACTGGTGCCTCCCCATGGTCCCACCAAAGGCACCCAGTTGTAATTACCACATCTGTAAAGCAAACCTTTGGGCTTGTACCATGTTGCTCGATCAAATGTCTCCTTCTGTTCTAACTCCTCTAGGAATTGTCTCCACACGTCAACAGCTGGTACATTAGATTGCATCTCGGCCATCTTGAAATTCTGAATGGGATCTCTAAGCATCCGGGTATGATCTTCAAATACAATCATCGGAGCTCCAATTCTTTTTGGGTATTTTAAGTGACTCACCAACCAGAGTCCTAATAATTGCGAACACCCCCGAAAGCTGCCTTCTCCTTGAATGCGACAATGATTAAGGGACCGGATTGTCTCGCATAACATTGCAGGTATTGGATTGGTACCATACTTGACAAGGTGAACCAATTTAATCACGTTCTTTTCTACATATCCTCCTGCACAAGGAAATAACACTGCTCCATACACTGCAAGGGCAAAAGCCATCTGCCCTTCTGGAGTTGCAAACCTCCCTTGAGCGAAACCCATAAGCCTGTCAATTGGAAACACCCAAATATTACCTTTATCCTTTCCAGGAGTCCTGGTATGCTCTATCTGTAAAAGACGGTGAACAATCTTCCTTCCATCAGTAACTTCCTCCGGATTATAAACCTTGTTCACATGTGGATCATATCCCAACAACTGACCATATTCTTCTAATAAAGGAGACAAATCTGTTGTATTGAAAGTAAAGCAGCGATATGCAGGGTCCCAGAAATGCATAGCAGCCTGAAGAAGAGTTACCGGTGTTTTGACAGTTAATAGATGCCCAATACGTCCGTAAATTTTCCCAAAATTATTGCGTGCTTCATTACTTTGTGCCTCCCAAAACTGTGCTAACCCCGGTGGTGCCTGTTCTTGAAACTGTGTCTTCCGAACAATTCCCAATGGTAAATCGTTTTTTAAACTATCTCCGAGTTCTGCCTGCAATTTTTCCAACACATCTCTAGTTTCCCACGGGCTGTCTCGTCTTATGTCACTGGTTCCTATCACTGCTTCCGCAAACATCCTCTTGTCCAATTGCAAAGAATGTGCCTAGTGAATGCATGGGGCATGAAAAGGATGAATATAAGATATGTATGAACAAACATGCAAGCATATATGGACATGTATGGCAATTAACAAGTGTACAAGTACCATAACCTAGGCTAATATATACATGGCAAGTGTATAAGACATGTACATGTATGGTTTGATGAATATATACATACAGGTATGTATCAAATACATATAAACATGTAAATGAGGAATAAAGGTACATGGTATTTAAATGTACAGGAAATAAATAGAGTTAAGGATAGGAGAATCCCCCATTGTTCCTAACAAAATCAGGTTCCTACCAATTTCTGAAGGTCTCGAACCGGATCTAGGGTTATGTAATGTGCATTTGGGTGGCATATCTAACTATAACGCGGCTACGCGAGAGGCCACTGGATCAGGTTAGTTCACACCCCATATCTGGAAGTGGAACCCATCCCCCAATATCTTGAAGGGACGTCAATCCAGGAGGATGTCTTTCCTTGCTTACGTGAGGACAAAATCCATCAAAAGCAAAGATCAACCCTCACTAATCACTAGTAGGACCCGGTTTTTATGGGCCATTTGTGTGCATGTGAATAGTGATGTGTGTGCGGGGGAATCATACCATATCCTCAACCAACACCCAAATTTTATGAAACCAAAAACCTGTTACTTTATCTACAATCATGAACAAACACATTAGATTCCTCGAAATGTTGAAAGAAAAATGTACAACAAAATAAACAAATCAACCAAATAGGAAAACACTAACAAAAAGGCCCGACCCCTTTGGTACAACAACCAATTTTCCCCAGTGAAGTCGCCAGCTGAAGCAACCGGCTTGAAAAAAAACAATGAAGTCGCCACCAATTGATTTTTAGGATGCAATTGGACATCCGTTCTGGTCTACGAGAAAAATGGGCAAGGGGGTCTATTGAGCATGGGGAAGGTGTTAGGCACCCCACAACTCCCGAAATCGGTTACCTTTAAATGTTTTCCTATTTGGCTCTAATTTGTTTTTGAAAATCTCATTTTGATGGGTCTTATTGGAATGTAAATGAAAAATCCACTTGGAGTGGTTTGGAGAACAAGGTGCACGGGATCATTGGGGCCATTCCCGGCTTGGCCAAGGATTGGAGAAAACACCACTTGGAGTGGGTTTGGATATTTGAAAAAAAGGGGTTGCACGGGATCATTGGGGCCATTCCCGGCTTGGCCAAAGATTGGAGAAAACACCACTTGGAGTGGGTTTGGATATTTGGAAAAAGGAGTTGCACGGGATCATTGGGGTCATTCCCGGCTTGGCCAAAGATTGGAGAAAACACCACTTGGAGTGGGTTTGGATATTTGAAAAAAGGAGTTGCACGAGATCATTGGGGTCATTCCCGGCTTGGCCAAAGATTGGAGAAAACACCACTTGGAGTGGGTTTGGATATTTGGGAAAAATGACTCTTGAGGACTTGGTTGATGTACCAAAAGGGCCCACAATCAAGGAATAATGTTCAATTCAAGTCTTACTCACAATTATGTTCTTCATGAGAAAAGAAAGAATCCATTTATGGCTCATTGAATGGGTCAAATATCTTTAAACCCACCGTTGAGTCCGTAAATAAATTCTCCTAATCCCTAAAAACACATTTGCTTTCCGGATCCACGAAATCCAAATGTTTTCAATGAATGCCCATGGAACCCCAATATCTTGAAGGCTCTTTGGTATTTAAACAAAACATAAGGATTCCATAATTTAATCTTGATGTGTTTTATTAATGTGAGACGGCTTGGATTCATTCTAATGACTAACGCGTTGCATTTGTTTTCATGGCATTCAAACAATCCTAACATGCATCTAAGGCATCATGACATTGTATAAAAAATCAAAGTCCTAAGCATGCATTCTAATGCAATCATCATTCACATAATCAATCCCTAGTTTCTATATGCTTCTAGAATTCTAGAATATCATGTATGCATTTTCTATTTTACATCCACTATTTTTCTATCCTATTACAAGGATTACTCTTTACAATTATGTACACAAGACAAATGTAAAATATTATACAACAATTGGGATGTTGCCCACGGGACCCATTGCTCAAATCCGGCCCAAATCCTCTAAGTTGCCCTCCGGCCCAAGCGATCACAAGCCCGATCCAAGCCCCAACAAGCAAACACAAAAAATAGGGCAAAGGGGTATCCAAACATAATATCAAGGGATCCAATTAGCATCAAGTATACATATACACAAACATATTTTACATAATGTCATACACGGTCAAACCATGCATACAAATAACATGAACATGTGTGCACCCCTAACCATGTTATATACACTCATACAAACCGTAGGTATACATACATTCATTTACACACAAGCAAATCAATATGCACACACGGTCTATAATATACACACACCATATATATATATATAGGAATGGGTGCATCATGACATCATGAGATGTCTCACCCGAATGAATTAGTTGGTACTAGAAATGTTAGAAAAAATGTAAACGAAAATAGTAAAAAGAAGTGAAAAGGACAGACACTCCCCAACCAGAAAAGCAATATATATATATATAAACATATGGACACAAACAAACCCATATATATATACATACACACCCTATATATATACACACATACATATATCTATAAACTCATATATATATATACACATATTTATCCCTGCCAGAAATGGAATAGCCACTGTATATCAAACATCAAGATCCCAAGCATCCAAGCAAAGTATTACAAATGAACATTAACCAAAGATGTATGCTACTGCAGGTATCGAAGGATTCAGAGCTACTACCGAGAGGAAATCATGGCATTCAGAGAACAAAACCCAAAGCAACCAAAACCAGATTATCACCAAGACAAAGAGACAGAGAGTGATAAAAATTTGTTATGATATTTACCTCTCCCGCTTTCGCTTTCCTCTGGTTATTGCAGCGAAAAATCTCTTTCGTGTATTTTCTTTCTCTCTTGGCCTCCCGGTTTTCTTTTCTCTCTTCTTTCCTCCTTCTCTCTTTTCCCCTTCTTCTCTTCACCTCCTTTCTCCCTTTCTTCTTTTCTTCTTTTTTTTTCTTTTTTATTTACCCAATTTCCCCCTACTTTTTCTCTCTTTCTCCCCTACCTTTTCTCTCCTTTCTTCTCCTTTTCCACCGATTTCCTTCCCCTTTTTCTCCTCCCCTTTTTTTTTTACTTTTCCACCACTTTATCTTTTTTGTTTTTTGTTTTAATATTTATATTTATATTTTTTTTATAGTTTTGTATTTTTGGCCGGACGAAAATCGGTTACTACAACATGTCAATTCAGCCTACCAATGCATCTCATCTCTTCATAATCCTTTGAAGTAGTCAACTCAACCAAACTATTGTGGGGGAAATCCTCATCCCTTAAATATTCAAGGGAGACATTTGTGATGTTAATATCTAACACTGATTTCAAACTCCTTAGAAAATAATCCTTATGCTAAGAACCACAATAGGTAGACCAAGTGCTTAACATCCCGCCAACATAATCAAGATTATTATTCGAAAGATAACCTCCATGATTCACACCAACTTTGAAGCAAGCATTTGTGTCCATCCTAACAATATCATCAACAAATAGATAAACAAACAATCCAATCACCCCCAATCCAGTATGAGCCAAGCAAAAATATAACTTAATATTGATTTAGCATCAGCGAAAATTTGACACAAAAATTATACCTATTCAACACCAAACAACACATAAAAAAATAAAAAAAACTTAAAAAAAAATTAGAAAACACTCAACCAATTTGATAACAACAAAAATAACATACTACCATAGAAAGATTACCCTTAATAATTTATCTGTTGACAGAGTTTACTTCCTGTTATCTACCATGGAAATTTCATCATCTTCATCAAATGTGCATGTGAATTACAATTTCACTCTCCATAATAATAAACAAATTGGATGTTTATAGATTTGTAACATGCATGCAAATTTTTGTTGATAGAAGAATGGATGATTTCAAAGAAGATAAATCAAATGAAGTCATGGGAGAAAGTGACGAACAAACAATTAAAAATATGAAATCCTTGATCAAACAAATCGAAGAATGTCTCATTGATGACTTAGAGGAATTATCTAAAGATGAAGTGCAGCCTTTGATTGAAGGTTTCGAGATTTGCACAAGAAAATGAATGAATTAAAAGAGACTAATAAGAACAACTTTGGTGCTAAAACAAAGCAACCCTCTACTTTCCAACTGAATCTATAAAGAGAAACAACATACGAATAAGCTGAAGAAAAATTGAAAAGGATGATGCAGGATATCCAACAATTAACTCCCATGATTCAACTACAAGAAGATATTGAGGCAAACTATTTCAAAAAAGTGAAACTTCTTCCTCAGCAAGTTGAATATTTCTCTTAACTATACAATGATGACATGTAAAGGATAAAAGCACTTCATCATACTCCGCAACCAGAAACATCAAGTGCTGTAGAGAAAGCATACATAGTATGCAAAAACCTAAGAAATAATATGAACTATTTAGAGTGGTATGCAATGTTGCTAAAGCAAACATACAGAAAACACCTCAACAACTGAAGAAACAACTCAAAGAACATAAAAGACAATAAGTAAAGATTGAAGGTATTACTTAGAAGATTCATGCAATGCAAGTTGCTACTACTCATGGGATTCAACATAAGGAAACAATAAAGGATGAATCAACCACCAAGGTGAGCAAAATAACAGAAAATAATGTTTATTGTCAGCACCTTAGATAGCATCACTAGTGAGTTCCAGGTAAAAGATTTGTTCATAATCTTTCAATTTCGTACAATCTAAAAACTTTACTTACATTATTAAAAAAAATCAACTATCATGTCAAATAATTGATCTTCTCTGATTCAGGAGTAATCTGCAAGGGAACAACCTTCTTTGCTTTTGGTTATGTAAATAGATGAAATAAGCCTCATCGAATCTTTTGAAAATACTCAAAACAAAAACTTAGATATGTGCAAAGCTACAAACAGAGCAATAGTTCATGTCATCGAATCATCTAGATATCAAATACTTGACAAAAGTGAATAAATGTATTCTTAGTTCCTAAATGATTTAGTATGATGCTACTACAAAATGAGTTCCATTTTTACAAACTAACAAAACTATCACTGACCTCTCGCGGGATCTTCTCTTTACAACTCTTTTGAAGGAACATGCTTTTAGGTGTCGCTGCTCTAGATAAAATATGTGAAGCTTAAATTGATATTGGATAGACTAGAATCTCTCATATGTAGTACATTTTGTAAAGCTTTGTATATACATTATTTTTGATCTACAATAACTCAGATATAATATGGATTCCCTCAACTTACAACAAGTCTATCCAAAATCGAGGCTGTTGAATGAAAACCCACTTATGAACTTCTTTTTTAGATACCTATCCATGCTATTAGACTTTTACTAAATGGGTCAATGGGTGAATATTGGTTAAAACAATTTAATAAAACAATGTATTGAAATTTTAAATTTTGCTATATTATAGTGATTCTGAAATATTTGTTCAATTAGTCCACTTATTACTCCTCAAGCCAAAAATTGGAATATTTCTTCATAGAAGAAAGTATGTTATTTGCATCAACATCCTAGGATCAACAGTCTAAATGATAACAGAGAATATATTTTGCACTTGAATGTATGCAAATAACTGTAACAAAAAAAAAAGTATTACAAAAACTTTATAGACTCAAAATTCACAGCTCTAATAAATTTTCCCTAAAGAATTCATAGATGGAGAATATAGAATTTCTTTGAAGTATGTACTGGGATCATTCTTGCATTTGATTTCAGAAGCTATGTGGTTAAAGCATCAGGAAGCGTAGTGGGTGCTCCAAGAATTTTGCCACCAACATCAGGAAATGTTTCTTGACCAGGCAATGCACTAATTTTCCCATCTCTGCTGATATTTACTGGATACAACATTAAATGTCCCTTCATTTCCTTGCTCTCTTCAGAAACATATGATTTCCAGTTATAACTGGCAATTTCATTGACACGCTTCATGCATTTGAGGCTCTGCGGTTGCTGGAAACAATCCTCGAGAAAGCCAAGGTGTTCAGCCCAGAGAGACATCCGATAACCATATACCTGCATCGGCAACATCACTGACTCGGTAAGTACTGGAAAAACTTGTTCCCAAAATATTTGCAATGTTTCATTGTCAGTTTTCTCCGCACCCATTTACAAGAGCATGACAATTGACAACTTTGTGGGATATATCTCTAAGATTGACCGCTCGAACTCTGTGTGTTCTTTTGACCACAGAAGATTCTATGTTTTTTGTTTAACAAATATCCAGTTGTTACCAAAATGTAAGGACACTTATTAAGCCTTTGATTTGATATACATAGCATAACATATGTTATTGATAGACATACTATACAATCATAAACTTATTTATAGATCATAGAAATGAGTATGAAATCCAGTTAACGTAAATCTCATCCCTAACAATTTGACAACCCATAAAAAAAAGTTTTGCAAAGAAAACAGCGTACGACTTGTAGAAACTCAATATTGTAACATGACAAATTGACAACTGATATTCAATTATACATGGAGAGACTCGATGTTACTTTGAACCTGATGAAGGCTGATGTTGTTTGGTTATAACATGTGGAAGAAGGAAAACATGATCAAGAAGGATTAGGAAGGAAATGTAACTCTAGAATACAAGAAAAGATAATTGAAATGAGATGAGTGTTTTTTTTTTTTTGGAGGGGTTAAATTATTAACTTTTTGCGGGATGGAAGAATTGAACCTTGCACTAGATGTAAGTTAAAAGGAACATGCCACCAATAGGCCAACTATTGCTCCATAATGAGATGAGTAGTCTCAGGTTTATAGCTTCCTGATTAGGTCGTTAAACCTCGATAAAATTGGTCCGTTAAAGCTTAAAGCTCACAATTTGTGATTCTAGAAACAGAAACTTAAATTTACAGCAGATCATTTGAAATCCTTAGAAATTGTTCTTCTTTAGAGCATTAAATCTTATATCACTTCTTTAATCTCATTCTTTGTTTTTGGTCCACATATATATAACTTCTACTTCACAAGACGGTATATCTGTTTTATATTTCCAATAAGTCAAAGTGTTCTATATGAAAAGGTTTCTGAATCCTGATAATAAGATTTATTTCACACACGAAAAATTATGCATCCTCATCTGCCTGCAACTTTATCGATCACCAAATCTTGCATCAAAATACATGAACTGATAGTTGTTTGATAACCTAGAGTAACTCCCCTACTTATTTGGAACTTCCAAGCTTTTTTTATTTCGGCAGGAAATATAAGCTAATTATCTTTTCCATAAATCCTACTTATTAATTAATGTATGTTTATAACCAGATAACCTTAAAATGTACTTTTGTTCGTTGACTCCACAAATTATGTCTTTCGATTTTGACATCAATCAAACACTGTGAGGTCGTCAATGAACTAACACTGTCATTTAACACCCACGTACTAAGGATAGTCAAGCATGACCCTTGAAGGAGGGGGAAAAGGAAGAACGAAAAAGACTGATGGTAGAGAAAAGTTATACAAAGAGTCGCAAAAGAGATTTATCCCAACATTTTTGCAATTTAATAAGAGACCAGATGAGTAGAAGTTTCAGACCTGACCGTGTGGATGAGAATTCTTTTTTGCCCATGTATAGTTTGGTTGGTAAGCACCCATTGCAATTTCTGTGTCCCTTGAACCCTCGAGAGATCGCTGATTAATGTTTGCTGATCCCATAATCACATACTCATCATCAACTATCATCCCTTTTGCATGGACATAAATCATAAATCTACGGTATTTCTGTGCTGATGACTATTGAAGAGGAAAAAGAAAAGGTTATTCATCATGGTAATTTTAAAATGTATAAAAAAAGTATCAGAAGAATGAAAATGGCTGGTATACAGTTGACAACACGAGCAATCAATTAGAGTGTCCTATGCTAAAAAATTTATAATAAAATACCATTAATTATCCAAAAAATATTATGTCATTATCATTCAATGTATTTTAAACAGAAATTCTTTTAGTGTAATTTGCGCCCTGATAAGTCAACTGACAAGGAATTGTGCTACAGAAATTAACTTCAACAATACAAACAAATGACTCCAATTAGTTCCGTGAAAGAGTGAATAGTACCATTGCACATTAGCTTTTGTCTATAAACAAATAAAAAAGTACATTCACAGTAAATTGCAAAACAAAAAAGAAATCTTATCTTTATTTCCCCAAAAAAGATGAAATTGCATACCAGTGCATGGTTTTCAGTTGGTTGGTTTATTTGAGATGAACCTCCTACAGATGAAGCTTCGCGCTTACCAAGGCAATAGAAGTTTAAATAATCTTGTGGATGATACGACTCAGAAAGGCCTGCTTTTTGGAGTGCCTGTGCGACAATATGGTACATCATGGTCATAGTTTGTCCCTGTTATCATCATAAACGGAGCCTTGATAAGCCAGCATGTAATTTTGCTTGCAAACAAAAATGATGGAAAGGCAAACTCTTATCTAACTGCTTAATGAAAGCCACACCTCACCAAAATGGTCACTGAGTAACTTCCAATTTACCAGATGGTTTAAAGAGAAAAGCACAAAATTTAATGTTAGATTATATTTACTTCTCCTTTCCATTCAACCTTATATCATCCATGCTACTTGTCCACCTCAGGTCTTCCATTTAATAAGAATGCCAGCAGTTCCATTCCCCTCGCTGAGCTCCCAGTATCTATTTCACCCATAATCTTATAAGAGTTGTTGACTTCCAATTCAGGCATAATTCGAAAAGATGAGTATATACCCATATCGTTTATATGGACAGGCTAGGGAAGCTATTATCAAATACATTACCAGTTGGTGGGATTGGGTTGAACCATTTTCTCGCTAAGGTCTTTCTCTTTTTTACCAAGGTTTTACAGTTTTCTTTGTTTATCATGCAAACTTTGATTCTTTATTCACTATAAGTCACCCCAGAACTGGATGGAATTCCATAAGGGAAAAAGCAGGGGGACATAAAGAAAGTAGCGTATCTTGCACTTGGTCCAATTTTTCACTTTTCCAAAGCAAATGCCATTAAGCTTTTAGGCTTTCGGGATTTTGTTCAAATGCAAGACGTCTTTGTCATCATCCACCTATGTTTTGCTGGTTCGCATGCAAGCCAATGCAATTTCCATTCCCATCAGCTTCATGTTTCATTTTCTTGGTCTAATTTAGTCTCCACTAGCATCAAAATTTTAAAGAGCAAAGGAGAATTATTCAAACCTGCCAAAACAAAATTTCCTGAACAGCAGCACTAGTAGGGACGCCTTCTGGCCACATTGGTATTATGATGTACACAGAAAAATGCTCGTGTGCATGGATTTTGGAGGCAATCTTCAAGGCCAGCTCCATGGGGACTAAATTGTCAGCACCTGTTTAAAAAGTGAAATCTCATAACTGCTTCATATATATGGTCCGTCTGGTAGAGCAGAAAGATTGATTTTCAATGCTAGCGGAAAAGCTGTGAAATATGCTGTGAGGTGTTTGGTGAAGTAAAAACTGGCATCAGCGGAAAAACTATTGAAATAAAGTATTATAATATTAGATTTTTTATTTTTATATTAAATTAAATCTAATAAATATAATTCTTATTAAAATTTTATATAATTTTTATTAAAATTAATTTTAATTATTAATTAAAAAATATTAATTAATGAAAATAGGACCCACATTTTGAATTATATGATTTATTAGTAATATATCAATTAAATGACATATTTTGTATAAAACAATATATTAGTAAATTTATATACAAGTAGGACCCACGTCTAAGTCATATAATTATGCGTGGACCCCACATTTAAAAAAAAAAAAAAGGCTCTAAAACGCCTTCCGCTCAAAAAAGAAGCTCCCTTAGCCGGATCCTTTTTTGAGTATAAAATATATAATTAGGGAGCTTCTTTTTTGAGCCGGATCTGCTGGCATTGAGCCAGCGGATCTGCTGCAACAAACAGGCAGATAGTCGATACACACACATACATTTTATACTGAAACCTATCAGTGGAAGATTTTAAAAAATCGTCCATGCCACTCAGAGACAGAACATTCATGTAAAGCACTCAGTAACCTTGGACATCAATGAAAAAGAGAAGTCTGAAGATTAAACCTTATGCCGAATAGATAACAAGAAGAAAATTAATGAGGAAAAGCCAATAAGGATTAACGACTGTACCTCTCAGATAACTTGATGAACAAGGCTAGAAGCACACACATCTACCGAAATTCATTTTTAGATAGATCTTTCAATCGTCTAGTTTGTACACAATTCTTATGTTTGTTACAGTAATGAGTAATGATTTCCTTCTAGCTCAAAAGCCTAGAACCTACATTCTTACTCCAGAAATTATACTATATTGATATGGTCACCAATTTCAAAACTTGAGCCTCACAAAATCAATGAGCATATGACCATGACAGGGTGAGGCAGATGAACAGTTCTCTAATCATACAGAAAAATACTACAAATAAAAGCATATTGCTTTCAGTCAATCTTTCATAACTCATAAGATATAAGTCAGCAAATCAATTATGCTCAAAATTAACAGTAGTCAAAACCTGTTTCAAGATTTACCCTGAAAGTGAATCTTATAATCATCCTGTACCTCATGTACCTGCATTTTTGTATGATGGCCAAAAGTACGAAGATCCAAGGAAATATTGATTCTCTATGTACACGAAGTGTTGCGCTGATCTAATTGCTTTTACATATGCTGTATGGATGCTCTTATCTACTACCAAGTTCTTTCCACAGACAAGATTCTGCAAAGAGGGAAAAAGAAAAGAAAAAAAGAGTCAACTTGGTTATTCATTATCGTGGTTCTGCAAGGATGCAAACATAAAAGCATACGTAATCAACAAAAAGCAAGTTAAAGAATAAAGAAAATATAGAACTCCGTGTTGCTTATATAGCATTACATGAGCCTAGATCTAACCTGGGCCATGACTTCCTCAATGCCTTTTGGAAAACCCTTCACAGATCCTGAGTCAATGGACCGGAATACCTATATTAATTAACTGACAGTAATCACAATTCATATGGATTTTTGTCAAATGGGGAGAGGGAAAAAAACCAAAATGAAATGTTAACTTCCTACCTGGATATGCCAGTTTTCCGGATCTTCTTCGGTGCTCACACGCACAATTTGGTCTCCGCCAGAACCAGAAGATGGTGTGAGTATCCATGAAATACGTTCCAGCCTTATCAAGGCATCATCGTGCCAATTAGTGACCTTCTTTAGCTTGAAGTCACGCCACTTTGTGGCTTTTCTCCATCTTTGTTCAAAATTTCTCAAAATATCATATGCTGCAGGACCCTCAATTTTACAATGTAGATCATGCCAAGGTTGCCTGGGGCTTCGGGCATAAGACTATCGAATCACCAGAATATGAAGAAAAATATCAAATTTCTCATATCTTTAAGGCACTATTTTTTAACCTTAAGTCTGCGTCAACTTAACAAGCAATATTAAAAATACCTAGTGAGAGAGTTTTGAAATTTTAGGATAAGTACTTACTGGAAATGTGGGATTATGAAAATCTTTTTCAAAGACTGTGTCAAGATCATCAAAGAGCCGGTGCTCTGGAGTGTCATATCTGCCATCGCATAAATCTAGACCACCAATGAATGCAGTAATTTTACGGTTATTTCCAGAAGCTTGAGTGTCAAGAAGCACACACTTTTGGTGATGAGTAAAGAGGGTTCCCACAACCTGCACTAAGATGATCCATTCAAGACAATGAAATAAAAAAATCAAGCCAAAATATCCATCGATAAATTCAGTAATGGTTAATTAAGAATCTATCATCTGATTTAGCATTATGTTTGTGATGATGTTTGAAATCCAAATACAATAGTATCACACCTGCTGTTTGAAAATGCTAAGCTTATTGCTCGCATAACGAGGTGCTAGCACACAATGGACACTAGAGCGTTTGAAAAACCTTTTAGTTTCCTCATCATGTGTCTGCATGACACCTTCCTGCACCCAAGGCAATAAATGTCAGAATGTACATGCGTCAAGTAGCTTCAGATGTGAATGGGAAATTTCCTCGAGTATTAATAGGAGAGCAAAAAAGAAAGAATATAAGGAGAAGTGTCTGAGGTTCCACTAAATACACTTTTAAATGAAAATTGATGTCTAAGAACCTCTAAAATAACGTTCCGTAGTAGCCTATCTCTGCTGTTAACTTCAAGTCTTTAACTCATCTAAAAGATGTAGAATTCTTTTATAAGTAATTTATCTCTTAACACCTGAATTTTCCTTTTCAACTTCAACCAAGGGCTACTAACAGCCCCTCAAAAGGAAAGATACTTAAACTTATACTTTTCTTGAAGCATGTAATACTAAAACAGCATCAAGGAACTTCCGTGAAGTGTTATTAAGCTTATAAAGACTAGTTTGACTCCACAAGCTCTCAGTTTCGGGGGGAAATATTATGAATTTCACGACAAGAGAAGCCTTGCTTTGCACAGGCCAACCTTGGGCACTTGGAACAGCCCCTCACTCAAAAGCATAAAGTAAATCAAAAGAATTCTTATTTGCTACAAAGATTTAAACCAAGGTCCGCCCAGCAGCAGGCTTTATTATGGTCTATCTGCACCTAGGGGCTAGGGGTGGAAACATATTCTAAATAATTCTGAATATGTATTGCAATTGATGTGAAGCACTACCATGAACTATTTGGAAAGTACAACAGAGTGTCAAAAGCATTTACCGTCTTCAGTAGAAGTTTGTCATGGGAAGTTTTATCATCCCATATCAGCATAACAACACGGACACCTTCTTGTGATTTGTATTTCAACAGCTCTCCCAAAGAAAGCTCTCCTCCAGAAGGTAATGCCTTTGTTGGCTCCCTCACA
Organism: Tripterygium wilfordii; assembly: GCF_013401445.1. NCBI lineage: Eukaryota > Viridiplantae > Streptophyta > Magnoliopsida > Celastrales > Celastraceae > Tripterygium > Tripterygium wilfordii. The sequence goes on from NC_052248.1 coordinate 9,947,923, forward strand.
AGTTTAACAGGATGATACACAGACCACCCAATAACATATACCAGGTGATGTGCTTCCAAAATGGCATGGCATATATCTTCCCAACATTTTCCATGCTGAAAAACTTTTCCATCGTCTAATAAAATTTTGGGTAGTGCCCCATCAGGTACGTGGGCATCTTGATAAAGTGTCACACTACCTCCTACACGCAGTGGAAAATATGTTTTAGGAACACCTGTATAATCTGGCCCCACGCCAACACCATCCTTGTATAAAGGGTTTTCTTCAACTGGCCTAAACTGAATAGAAACATGCAATTCAGGAAAAGGTTTCAGACAATTTGCAAAATGGCCAACGACAGGGAACCAGTCATTGATCTCATTTCCCAAGAGGATTTTTTCAACAGATATTTCCACTACGCCAATAAGTTCGGCCCCAAGAACATCATCATCCTTGACATGGAACTCCAGTTTTGCAACAGGATGTGCAACTGGAACACAAAAATGCTCATCCCATAAAGGATTTTCAGAGTTTTGAATAACTCTGGTTTGAGCGACTGTAGCCCCTGCAAGGCAAACAGACACATAAGGATCACTAGTGATGATGGAACGTTTGCCGCTTGTATGAACTGAAGGTTTCTTCCCAAACTGAGGTGCACAAGGTCCAAACATTGTGAAACATTTCCTCATGTTTTCCGAAGCTAAATCCATATTTGGAAGAGATTTAGCCTCTATAATCCACAGATCCAATTCCCCATGCAAGAAAACCGGTTGGTTGGAAGCTGAAACCCCATTAGTTGAAGTATTCTGGTGTACATTAAGATCACTGTCCATCCTAAATTAAGAATGGAGAAAATACTAAGCACTTATAGCATTCCCTTTCTGCTACGGAAAAAAAAAAAAAAAAAGTAGTTGCATTAGTTAGTCCAAACCGTGTGTTAATTTCCACGACTAGTTAGAACACTCTTCTTCACTATCTATGAAATTCAATTCCAAACATGATCTATCTTTATCTCTCAAAGCTGGAAAATTCACTGAGAAAACTAACATTTCAGAAATGCATGTTCTTTGTTATCCTGAACAATCACTCAGCCGCGAAGAGGGGTTCCCAACTGTATTATTTCAAGACCTTTACCTTGTTATCTTAAACCTTCCCTTGCTGGAAAGATGAGCTAGAGAAAAAATCAGCTAAACATTTTGCTAACATTGAGAGGAACTAAAGGAAAGACTGCTTGAAGTATAACTCTCTCTATGCAAATTGTTGTTTTCTTTTCCTTTTGATAGATTACACTCACCCATTCCCAATTTTACGAACCCTTTCATCTTTTGAGATTGGTGATAATTATTACTCAATGATAAAGTTCAAATGATCTGGGAACATATTAAAAATGCCAAACTCAAGATTCCAAAGTTTTTTTGTTACACATAAGAAATAATTTTTTAAAAAAAAATTAAATTAGCAAGACAGAGAAGCAATATCACATTGACGGCAACAGCACCATCATAAATCAAAAAATAAAAATCAGGAAGATACTACATGGCACACACAGGAAATGACATAATCAGCATTGGCATTCCCACCTGAAGAAGAAAGATCGAAGAAGAGTAGGAGACCTAGGATCAGAATAGGGACGCAGTGAAGGAGAGACGTGCAGAAGGAAAATTTTACCACAATCTCTGCCTCTTATTTATTTTTTTGGGTGAGAGAGAATCGGGCAACGCAAATACCAACAATTGCAGGAGAATGAGAGAGACTAGGAACCGAGAATGGCGGGAAATCTTAGGCAAGGCAAGCAGCACCATTTTCTCTGTGTCTCGTGCTTTCTCGGCCGCGCAGAACTGTGTGTAACTTTGTCTAACCGACGAGAGGGAAGTCTTTTTCTGCTTCCTCTGTCTCGTTTGAGTTTTTTTGGATATCTTTTCAATTTTGTACATTTTTGTGCTTTTTCCAATTTTCATATCATCGGTATTATATTCATTTATTCCCTAAGCATTCTCAAATATAATAAGATGATATTATCATTGAAATTTGTAGACTACTTTTTTTTTTTTTTTTTTTCAAAACGGGAAGGGAAGATTAAAACCTTGATATCATGATGATACACATCATCCTTATCACTCCAATTAGTGACTCAAGTGTAAACTATTATTTGGGTGTCATGTAAATCCTACTTTTTTTTAAAAAAGTATGGTTGGCTGTTGTGAGCATCAATCAAAAGTCGGTATGAAATGCATGATAAAATCTTGACAAAATGCGTAGCAATTTCCTAGTAAAAATACATGTGGACATAAAAAATTTCATTCAAGACACAAAACTCATAAAGAATCCTAGGAGAAAAGCTGAGGGAGAGTATGTGCATAAGAAAGTTACACTTGAGTGTAATTAGAGTTTTTTTGGTGAGAGAATTACTGTGAGTGTGGTTGTAATAAAATTTCACATGATGAATTTTCTCTAATTGTCTTTAACAATAATCATGATTTTCTCCGGTTTTTAAAGTTTTCCACATAAATTCTTATGTTATGACTGTGTTGTTATTCTTCATTTCTATTTCTCTTTTGTTTCTTGATATGTTCTCAATAAGTGGTATCGGAGCTTAGGTTCCTTCAAGCAAAAATGTCGGGTGTTAAATACGACATTGACAAATTTGATGAGAGAATCAATTTTGGCTCGTGGCAAGTACATATCAAAGATTTGTTAATTTAATCCAAGTTACACATGGCATTGAGGGGGAAACCAGCCCATGTTTCCAATACTGATCTGGGCGAATCTGACGTAAAAAAATATTATAAATTCATAATAAGCGATGGAGATTGGGAAGATCTTGATCTAAGAGTCGCAAGTGCAATTCGACTTTGTTTGACCAAAAATATTCTTGCGAATATGCATGAACTATTTACAGTCAATGAACTTTGGGAAAAGCTTGAAAAATTGCATCAGTCAAAAGACATATCAAGTTGTATGTACTTGAAGGAGCAATTTCATACATTGCACATGAGTGAAGGTACTACAACCTCAGATAATTTGAGTGTTCTCAATTGGAGCGTCTCAGGTGGCTATTGTAATTAAGAAAAATGATGAAGATATATCTTTAAGACTTATATGGTCTCTTTCATCTTCTTATGAATACATGAAACCTATATTGATGCATGGAATGAGAAAATAATTTTTCAAAAGCTACTTTCAAGATTTTTTCTTTTTTTAAAAAAAAGAAGTTGAGTGGTGGAAATAAAGTTTCACGTGAGAACTCAGTATTGGTAGCTAAGAAGTTGGAAGAAGAAAAATTCTGTGAAGAAAGAGATAGTGTGTCGGGGGTGTGGATAATATGGGCACCTAAAATGAAATTGTCTGAAAGGTGGAGCTAGTTCGGCAAGTATCTCTGGTGACACTAATAGCGTGTATATGTTGGGAGACTACAATGATGTTGTTTGAAAGGCATATACATCCTCATGGTATGTCGTCAGTCTCTTAAATTTTCATGAAAGGAGATGTATTACTACTAGCAAGTCCATAAATTTGCACACAGACATTAATTTGACATTGGTGTAAAGTGCATGGTGGAATTGCATGTTGATTTGCTGTTGAACTACATGGAAAGCCAAATGTGGGGGTTGCACCATAACTTTTTTAACAAGTTGTTCGGCATGAGCCGAAGTGAAATTCTTAGAATGGTCAATTATAAGTGTGTAAATCCTTTATGGTGGAATATGAAGATGATTCTCTATGTTGAAAATTATGACCATCGGTGAAAATAGGGTTGATAGCAAAAGCTTTGGAGTTTTGATTAAGATGGAGATTGATAATGTTGATCAAAAATAAGGTATGAGAAAAGACATTTTTTTTTTGTTGGAGGGCCAAATGAGGTTTAATGAAAGCATGGATGGCTCTTGTGGGCATCAGTCAAGGTTAGTATAAAATACATGATAAAAACACATTCAAAATACTATTGCTATTTCGGCTAAGGAACTTTATAAATAGATACATAATTTTTTTTCATTCAGGACACATAACTCACAAAGAAACTTGAGAGAGAGAGAGTATTTAGAGTTACACTTGGGTATAATTGGGATATTGGGTGAGAGAATTACTAAGAGTATTGCTGTAATAATTTTTCACACAAAATTTTCTCTGATTGTCTTTTGACAATCAAAAGACAATCACTGTTATTTTTCTCCGATATTTTGAGTTTTTTACCCAAAATCTTCCATTGTGATTTTGTTATTATTCTTTATTTCCATTTCTCTTTTGTTTCTTGATCATTCTTAAAGAATGATCTTGATATTATCCCAACAGTATTGGGCGATTAGGCTGAGTAAGAGCAGCCCCAACGGCTCTGGTAAACTGGTGTTGTATCCCATTTTACAAGAGCAAATCTTAAAAAGTTCCAAAAAACCAGCTGCATCGATTCCTGTATTTTACAGTATATCATCCGCTAAAGTGTCGTGATGCTACAGTGCTGCGCTAGAGGTAGCAGAGCACTGTAGCTCCTGTAAACATTTTTTAATATTAAATGATACATACGTGAGTCACATGGGTCATGGCTACATTATTCTATCTTTTTTTTTATTATCCAATTTTCTTATGTTTATCAATGTGGGTAAATCACCTTGGTTTTAGTCTGATAAATAATATTTATTTTCATTTGACTTAAATTTATTTGAGTAACAATTATAAACACACAAATAAATAACAACTTTTTACTAGAATACAATGAAAAGAGTACAAACTACGATTCACTATAAATATTCCATAAATGCTCGATAAGATCACTTTGGAGCTGAGAATGAACTTGTTCATCTTTGAAAATGTTGATCTATGAAATCCTGAAGTTCATATGCATGGTCTTCTGGCACTTCTATTGGTGGAGGACTTTCATCGATTTGATCATATATGAAGGACATATTTGGTTGAAGGTGTAGATGTCGCTCGTCTTCAACGATCATGTTGTGCAATATGACACATGCAAGCATAATCTCTTTAAGTGTTTTTGTCTCAAAGTAACGAGCAGGTCCACGTGCAATTGCGAATCGAGATTGTAGCACTCCAAATGCACGTTCCACATCTTTTCTGGCACCTTCTTGACACCTTGCAGAATGTTTGGTCTTCATAGTTTGTGGTAGCAGGATCGATTTCACGAACGTAGCCCAGGAAGGATATATACCATCAGTTAGGTAGTATCCTATTGTATAGTTATGACCATTGATTGAATAATTAACTGTAGGGGCACGCCCTTGAGTTAGTTCAAAAAAAACATGGGATCGTTCTAACACATTGATGTCATTATGTGACATTGGTAGTCCAAAAAATGCATGTCATATCTATAGATCATATGATGCAACGGCTTCTAAAATAATTGTTGGTTCCTGACAATGTCCAGTGTACATACCTTTCCAAGCAGTCGAACAATTCTTCCACTTCCAATGCATACAATCGATGCTTCCTAGCATCCCAGGAAATCCACGAGTTTTGTTTAATGCTAGCAGTAGTTCAATATCGTTGCTGTTGGGAGACCTCAAATACTCAGGACCAAAGATAGAAATAACTGCTTTTGCAAAATATTTCACTCTCAATAGCAGTACTTTCTGAAATTCTTACATATTCGTCCATGAAATCTACAGCAACTCCGGAAGCAAGAATCCTCAATGCTGCAGTTATCTTTTGAAGAGAAGATAACCCCAGTCTACCGGCTGCATCTCTTCGTTGTTGAAAATACGGTCCATGCATTTCTATTACGGATTGAATGCGAAGAAATAGAGCTCGATTCATGCAAAATCTCCTTCTAAACATAGCATCATTATAGACTGGTGATTCTGCAAAATAATCGTTGAAAATGCGTTCATGACCTTGTAGTCGATTATGATTAATGACCGAATGTTGTCGATGAGAACTGGTACGTGATGTTGATCCTCGCTCGAATCGTTTTCTTTCATACTCCAAAAATAAAAGATCTTCAAACTCATCCTCAGAGGACGAGTTTGATGATGAATCATCATAAATTTTTTGTATACGCTTGAAAAGACAATTCATTATGAAAATATTATATAATGAAGAAGAGTTGGGAGATATGTAAATGAAGTTGCGAGACACTAGTTCTTTTATAATAAAAGTATGTGATCGTTGAAAAGTAACGTTTGAAATTTTGACCATTAAAATATTATGATCCTTTAGAATATGCTTTGGAATATTCTGATCCTCTATAATATGCCATTAGAATATTCTAGACCATTCGAATATTTGGTAAATATAGTCGTTTGATATATGATCGTTGGAATTTTGTGTGTTGAGAATATAGCCGTTCGAGTAAACTTTTAGACTAAATTGAAAAGGTAAAAAATTTCTTGTAAAATATATATTTAATATATTATTTTATTTTAAAAATGATATTGTCAAAAATATATTTGTTATTATATAATGTAATTGATAAAATTTAAACATAAAAGATTATAAAAGTGATTGGAGAAATGAATATTTTAAATTATAGAAAATGGTTTAAAAGAGCTGTTGTAGAGTGCTGATGAATTATGATTCTGTAAAACTGTAAAATGACTCATTTTATCATATTTTAGAGAATCTGTTAAGAAGAGTTGTTATGGATGCTCTAACACTCTGAAGCCATTCAACTCCCTTTTTACAACCCCTTAACTCTTCTCATTCCCTCCCAACTCTAGTTAAGTGAAACAGTAGCTGATGAAGTTTTTCATAGCAAACATGCCATCTCAAATTGCAATAGAGTTTTGTTTCTTTCAAGCAAATTTATGGTTCGAGAAAATTATTATCTGCTAAAACAAAAATATAATAATCAACGAAAAAAAATACTCTTAACTCATTTTCTTCCGACATAACCAGCGCTCGGTTAATATTATGTTGTTTAATTAGTGTAGAAGATGAAATTATTCTAGTAATTAGAGCTATGCACAATTGGTTTAGTCATTTTTTCAATTCTTTTGACATAAATTTAACCGACCGATCAGTTATTATCAAGACACACCACATTAAATCATAAATCACATTAAAAAAAAGAAAATGAAAAGAAAAGAAAAAAAAGAGTTGGTTATAACCAAAAATTGTAAAACTAGCGAGTTTCAAACGGAGACGCTGAAGTGCGAGGCCTTGCATCCCAACTCCTAATGCAGTTGGCACCTGCCGTAAATGACCAAACATTTACAGTCACCATTCACCGTTTGCCCTGACTCAATGGCCACGAAATCCATTTGATTCGCTATCTCAATCATTCAGCAATACGTACACAATCTATTGTAACTTGTAAATAGATAAGGGGATCTTTGTTCATAATATATTCGAAGTACAGCAAATTAAGACATCAGCAAAAAAAGATTAGAAAATCAGAAGTGAAGTGGTGCACAAACCATTAACCCCAAACTTGACCAAGACTAGAGGAAATATGTAATCCTTCACTCTGGTGAGCAGCTAGATAGGTGACATTAATTTGATCGTTCAGGTCCTCACAACAATTAAATTGAGACCTCAATACCTTCCCTGTAAGAGAAAAACCTTGTTATTTGATAATGTCCAACCAACTGAAATAACAAGAGTTTAAAGAACTTACCCAAGTTCATCAATAAAAATTCATCAACAGCTAGCCAAGTATTCTAGCCAGCTAAAACACGAATATTTGTTGAGCAATTTTCATCCAGCTATTCAGAAAATATAACAACGAAATTTCATAGTGAAAAATTGTGCTCAACTAATAATCGAAGATCATATCCCTAAAAGAAATCTAAGTAAACACTCTTCCAAATCATGTGAACAGTGAGGTAAGAAAAGTAAACAACTATCGTGCACAAAATTTCCACAATGTGTGGAATCGAGGATAGGCAGGATGCACACAGACTTTACCCCACATAATATGTGGAAAGGCTGTTTTCTGTGACCTCTAAGTCACATGTTCGGCTCACATGCTCGTCTGTCATGTGAACTGTAAGCTGTCACTATTTTCTTGCCAACTCAATTGATGCTGGAGAAGATGGAATTTCAAATTACAAGCCTTTAGAGCCTGAAACTACTACCAGTGAAAGATAAATGTTAAAAATGCTCAAGCTACGTGTTTGTTATGATCTCAAGCAGTGAAATTATGCAGATGAGCCATTCAAGAGAGGTTTATCCTAGTTACTCAAAATAGAATGTCTTACCTGGTCTGGTCCAGTTTGTCCCATGGCCATATAATTCCTTTGCTCCCTTTGTGCATTCCTCTGCTCCACATGTGAGAAACCCTGCCCATAGTCAGGATTTGCTCCTTGCATTTGACCTTGTGTTTGACCATGATCCCTATTATCTCCCGCATAGCCTCCCTGTCCTGGAGGTGCATATTCCCTGCGACTTCCCTGAGGGAACTCCCTTTGTTCTTGCAGATTATTATTTGTTGGTCCTCCTTGAGGGTGATTGCCCTGATGTGATGAAGGCATTGGACCTCTCTTAGATTCCTGATCGGAGAACCCAGAATAGTTTTGTTGTGGCACGCTATGGTTTTGCTGAGGTGGACCGTCGTAATTTTGTCGAGGTTGACTATAATTTTGCTGAGGTGGACCATAATTTTGCTGAGGTGGACTGTCATAATTTTGTCGAGGTTGACTATAATTTTGCTGAGGTGGACCAAAATTTTGTTGAGGTTGACTATAATGTTGTCGAGGAGGTCCAAAATTTTGTTGAGGTTGACTGTAATTTTGCTGAGGAGGACCATAATTTTGTTGTGGAGGATAATTTTGCTGAGGTGAATAATTTTGAGAGGCTCCATAATTCCTTCCATCTCCTTGCTGATTATACCCTTGCTGGTTCGGAGCTTGACCTCCTCGTTGGTCATACCTACCTCGGTCAGCATTTCTGTTTCGCTGGTCTCTGAATCTTCCACTAGTTCTGTGATATTGAACTGGGGGTGGCCGGTGTGTGATCACTCCATTTTCATACTTGTCTCCTGATACAGAACAAGAGTTTCAAGTTCAAATTACAACAAAAATTGATCGTGATTTTCTTTTCCAGGGAACACTGAGGGGGACCAAAAAACGCAAAGGGACAATTATGAGGAAAATCCCACCTCCGTACTCTTTGTTTACTGGATCGATATAGGAATCTGGCAACACAAAAACAACTTGAGGGATATCTGTCACACAAAAAATTGAGTTAGTCATGCTCCATCCACTTTATATTTGGATGTATGATAATCATACTTACCTCTAAACTTTTCAGACTCTTCTTCTGTCATTATAGCCTGAAAACCTTCATAAGTAGTTGTGCTGCATGCATACATTCTTTTTTTTGCCTCGTCCAAACTGATACCATCAGAATAACAAATAGTCAGCACAACAACAGAAAATGTAAAATGAAAAGTGAAAAAAAAAATCTACAACTCATGAAGGTAGAAACATTGTTATTATGGAGCCTTCAAAAAGAAGAAGACACTAAAATTAATTATTCAAGAAAGCATCAAGGCCGAGGGAAACCAGGTTGGTTACTTATACCTTTCATAGTATTCTGCTTTTCTCATATCAAATCAGATATATTTAGATGAAAATGAAATTTGAGTTCAATTCCATCTACCACTGGAAACTTTTAAAAGGATTCTATGAAACAATTAGACAAAAAGAAAACCTAGAAGGGAAGAAGAGATTAAAAACTTAAATGTGAGTCCTCAATGAAATTTCAAAAGACCCAGAAAACCTTTCTTTTAAGTGAAAAAGACGAGAAGTATCTGTAGGTATACTCAAATTCAAATAAGTAGCTACCACCCAACGGGCCTTTGTGAAGAAATGTAGAAATAGCCCTAATTTTCTTAGCATTTTTTAATAAAGCAGTTGCTTTCAAGATGAATACTGTTTACAACTTTACATCCAGAAAACATTCAACTCTGCAAGAACTAATGCCCTTAAGAGCAATTGCAATATAATCTATCAATATCAAGTGAGAAATTTAAAAAGTACAGATTTTGACCAAAAAAAAATGCATGCAACAGAGTCTTTGACAGTGTGACTGCTACCAAGTCTCCAAAAACCAAAATATATTAAAATAGTTAATATATTTTATCTTTTATATGTCAAATATTTGTGGAAACTTTTTTTCTTTTCTACAACCACTCGTGATACATACACAGGACTCCCCCCAACACAGCACACAACCCCCACCGCAGCACACTGAGGAATTTTTTTTTTTTGAAACAATATATAAACTCTAATGTAACCCCTATATAATTTATTTTTACTTGAAATCAAAAATATAAACAAGGAACAATAAAATAAGACGAAACTAATAATGATAAATTGTGAAAAAGTGATATTGCTGTTGATAGGTGCTCATGCTGAATGCTCTAACTGCACATATGCATATTTATCAAAAACAGCAACAAGGAGGAAAATCAAACTGAAACAAAGTTGGCACAATGGTTTACTCAATACAAACAATATTCTACTATTCCCCCTCTTCTCCAACCTCATGTCCTCAACAAACAACCAGCCAGTGGATAAGCGTATACATTTACCCATATGTGTAATATATCTGACAACATATTGCACACCAAAAAAACCAGAAAATAAGATGAATATTTAACTCGAACTTCCAGTATCAAATTCCATAATTAAAGAAAAGGAGGAGGAGGAGGACGACGAAGGGTACTAAGACCTGATGTTGAGACCCTTGGCACAGATTTCCTCGTAGGTGCGGACCATCTCTTCAGGAGGGGGTTTCGCCTCCTTCGGGAAGTCTACGGTGATGAGCCAGTGGTTATAGTCGCAGCCCTCGAACAAGACCATGTCAGGCGTGATCTCCTCCCCCTCCTTCCATACCCTCGGCGGTGATGATCGGGTTGAGGGAGAAGAAGAAAAGAAGGAAACCCGAGTCAGTGAGAACGATCGAGGTTTGCAGAAGATCGTCGCCAATGATGAGGAAAGGGGAGTGGATTTTTCGAGGAGAGGAGAGGATGCGATACTGGGTATTGTAGAGGGAAGAGAACGGTGGAGAGAAGAGACGGTGGCCAGGGCCCGCCGGACGCGGAGAAAGTGGAGTGCCATCGCTGGTTTTGGTGGTGGTAGTGCACAGAGAACTGGGGGTTTTAGGGTTCTATTGGGTTTAGGGAAGCAAAGCAGCGTTAAAGATTTATCTATTTATTGCCAACTTTAATTTTTTTTTTCCAAATAAACTAAAACATATTTCACTTTACAGTTTTTTACTAAAACATAGCACAATTAAAATTTAAAATTTAAAATTGTAGATAATTATTTTATCATAAATTTTGGATATTTTATTGCTCATCATTTGTTTTAGGAAAATCTTTAATGGGCCTTGCTAATTTAAAAAAGGATTAATTAGCAATAAGTCCCTCAAATCAATTTTTTATTCCAATAGATCCATTTTAATTTTTTTTAATCCACAAAATCCATAAGTAATTGAACTTGGTAAAAATTAAGTGGGCTTCGTAGGATTAGGCTGTTGTTTTCACAGCAGGTGTCCGGACACAAGTTCTCAAAATTTTCAATTTTAGCAAACCCATGGCGAAATGCGATCGATGGAGGTATAGCTGACCGGACACCTTGAATAAATGTCCAGACACCTATTGCAGATATAGCTTTTGAGTATATTTAATGGTATGTCGGTTTGTATATTTTTTACAAAATTAAGAGTTCTGTTTAAGGCTTTTGTATGGTGATTAAGAACATACTTATGAGGTTTAGTTGTGGAATTAAAAGATGGGAAAGGTTAGGCATCCAAAAGGTTGGTTAGTGTTATGACAACTTGGGTTATAAAAGAGAATGGTGTATTCATGAATTGATCTTGTAAAAATCCTCTAAAAAGGAGTATTCTAGAGCTGTATTGAGGTGCTGGAAGTGCAGAAATTGAGTTATAGATAAGGTAAGGTTCTTGGATGACTCCATTTTTGTGTGGTTAATGTGGTGTTCGGATTAGATGGATTTCTTAACTGATTTGATATGTAGAATTGTCAGGTATTAGGATTTGTTAAGCAAGGTGTTGGCATTGGTTTGTTCGGTATTGTGGTAGAGGATTGAATCAGATCAAGGTTGTGTTCAAGGATTTACTTTCTAGTAAGTTTTCCCTATTAATCGAAGATAGTAGACATGTTATGATTTTTGTATATAAGTTAAGCAAATCATAGTATGTATAGGTTGCTAGTTTATGATTGATTTTGTGTATATGGTGGACGTATTGTCCGGAACAACTATGGAAGATCTGTAAGCAAATCAAAGGCATATATTCACTATAGAGAGGTTTAAAACAAAAGGGGGGTTAAAAACTTAATCTACATACTTGTAATGGACGGCTAACAATATCGTGAATTGCCACTGAAGAACAAATGAGTTTTGGTTCTCAATTGTGTAAATATTTTCCATCAAACTGTCAAATTAGATAATGACCATAAAAAACTATGATGTTTTGTTTAAAGCCAATTTTGGATAATGTATAAGTGTGAGTCTATAATATATTTTGTCTTGGACTTAAAGAGTCATGATGAGATAGTTTGGACATGTTGCATGGTATGATTTATTTGGTAATGGTATGAGATGATAACAATTATTTTTAAACAAGGTGGTGTTTCGGGTAAGAGCATGGGTTGGTGAGATGAGTTTTTGGTGATTGATACATTTTATATGAGTTATGTTTGGTGTTGATTAATGGCTTAGGGTTGTTTGTGATATATGTATTTATTTAATTAAATAGGGCAAGTGGCTAAAGTCCCTATTTGATGTTTGGTAAACGTAAAGGGAAAGCATCCGCTTAAGGATTTAGTAGACGCTAAAAAAGTGAGGCGTCCTTGTGTTATAACATGTTAAAAAATTTTATTTGAGCTTTTATAAAATGTCTTATAAAAATATATGGAAATCTCTTTTGATTCTATGTTTGCGAATTCGATTTTATGAAAGAAATGTTTACGAAAGAAAAATAACCGTTTGTAAAATATATATCTATGAATTATTTTTTGTGGATTGAAAATGAGTAAATGATAAGGAAATATCTTTACCCGTGAATAGGGATATTGAAATGTTATGATTTTGGTGACACGTGATTTGGGAAATGATTATGTTTATGAAGTATGAAAAATTATTATTTTCAGTTGAAAAAGGAATATTGTATTGGTTTAATGTTGTTTTAAAAACCGTTCATGTACCGATGTTGTTTTGTTGAGAACTTGAAGAATGGATACGTGTAATGATTTACTTCAGCATATGCACATAGTTACCCCAACCCTGACCCGGTTATGGGGATGATTGAGCCAAATGGGTGATTTTATACTGACTCAGGCAAATGATTGAATTCGCGACTAGTTGCGGCTAGACCCAGTATGGATTTAGTCTACGACTAACCCATACTCTGAAATGTGATTTGTGGCTAGTTACTACTAAATCTAGTAAGGGATTAGTCAGTGACTAACCTTTACTCTATAAACTTGGATTCTCTTCTGTCATGAACAGTATGTTTTGAGATGTTTGGAAATTTACTTTCTTGAATTAAAAGTATATTTTGGAAATATCATTTTTAATTTCTTAAATTGATAATATAGCCGGGCTGACCTCTCCTGCACATTTCAATCATGTAGACAAGTAATAAGAACTTTCGGAGGAGGAATAAAGGAAGGTGTGGCCTTAGAGATGGAGGCGTTAGAATTTTATTTTTATTAAGTTTGTTAAATCTTGAGATACTGTAAGAATAAGAAGTATATTTAATATTTAAGAGTGTATTTATTTAATTTTCTTCGGTAAAGCTTACGGTGGATGGGTCAAAGGTCATGAAGTTGACTTTTGGTGTCAATTTACCTTGCCATGTGGCACCTTAAAAGAGGAGTGTTACATTTTTGGTATCGGAGCAAGCTAAAAACGCTAATATTATAAAACTAAAAAAATATAGATAAATATATATATTATGAACTGGAGTCTGATTGGGTGAACTTGTGATGATAGGTGAAATGGACGGACAACGAATTGTACTTAATAGAGGAAGGTTTCTTGATGACTTGGTTAGGAAGAAGCTAAGCTATGAGGATCCGGTATACCATCAAGATCCAAGTGACCTGACAGGAGATTTAGAGCTATGGGTAGTGACTCGAAGGGGTAAAGGTACCCCCTACACACGCTCGTGGTAGTGAAGAAAGTTTCAGGGGCTCATGAGTATTATGACCACACTGCCAGACTCATGATTGAGGAAATCAAGCGACATGCCAATGTCGTGATTTAAAACCTTAATTGGAGCAAGATGGTAAGACTCGAGAAACAACTTTACCACAAGACTGAGGAGGAAATGAGATTCAAGGGCCGTATTTTCCAACTGAAGGAGATTAAGCGAAGGCTCACGAGAGAGGTCGAAGACCTAGAAAGAGAGAAGAACTTGCAACCTTCTGTTCCTGCAACACTTCAAAGAGTATAGCAGTTAGAAGCTTTCAGACTAGACTGGGGGGTTTGGTTGAAGAGACTCCCACGGTCAAATCAGTAGTGGGAATAAGAAGGAATGTGACCGTGGATGGAAACTGACAAAGGATGGTATTTAGGCTGAGTATTTTGGCAGAGAGTTTAGGTTGAAAGCTTAGGTTAAGTGTTTAGGCTTATTTTTACATGCCTTTCCCAATGATGGGGAAGGAATATTTATAGAATTTTCTATAACAAGTGGCATGTTACTATTTGAGAAAAGTATTATCTAGGAACTTGGGTTTGTTCAAATGGGATAACTAATAGGCAAAGGTGACGTCTAATAAATTGTGTAGCGGGACATATAAAGTGATAAAGGAAGGATTTAGATAGGCTAGGTGTCTAGAAGAAGTATAGACCTGCCACATATCTGAGGAGATAAGAGGGGAGTATCTTTATGGGAAATGTACATGCATGCTTTAATTGACGTAAGGAAAGAATAATCAAACCTAAGGTCATCATACCTATCAAGTGGGGGTTATGATGGAGTTGTCATGCCATTCACACTTAAGAAACTAGTTTATAATTGGTCTATAAGGGGGGCCAAGCCACAAGTTGAGATGGCGCTTGGCGGGCTGTTAATTGGTGCAATGTTGGGCGTTTGTTAGGCGATTATCAGATTGTGATATTCTATTTTGGGCAGATGTCAGCTTACAGGTTGTGATGACGCATGACGCATGACACATGACATGGGCGGTGGGTGGGTCTTGGGCTTGGGCTTGATCTTGATGGACTTACAGAGTAGATAAAGTTATTGGGCTTGAGCCCATGTTTTCAATGTTAGTAGGCTGAGAGCCTTAAACTTTTATGGACTTGCTTTGTCAACTTAATATGTATTGGGCTTGGCCCGATGTTTTGGAGATTAGTTGGCCCAATCAATTTTTGGCCACTACAATTTGTCCCCCACTCTCCAAGTTTGAATAGTGTGATTTAGATAGAAGATAGTCATGTTAGAAGAGAGTCATTGAAGGTGTATAGAAGCTGGAATTGACATCAACTTTTAAAGAGGCCTTGACGACACATGGAGTTGGAATTGATATCGGCTTAGAGGAAGCCTTGATGGTGTGTAAAGCTGGAATTTTCATCAGCTTAAAATAGAGCCATAATGGGGTATAGAAGCTGAAATTGATATAAGCTTTAAGAGTCGTAATGGTGTGTGGAAGTTGGAATTGACATCAGCTTAGAGAAATGCCACGATGGTGTGTGGAAGCTGGAATTGACATTAGCTTTAAGAGACGTAATGGCATATGGAAGCTGTAATTGACATCAGCTTAGAGAAACGCTACGATGGCTTGAGGAAGCTGGAATTGACATCAACTTAGCGGAAAGTCCTGAAGGGGTTTGCAAAAGAGAGAATTAGTAATTTAAAGAAAGGTGATTTTCTCTTAATATGTCAAATGTTAAAAATTAAAATGTCTGGATGAATTTTAGGCATGAGTGAAAACAAATACGCAAACAGACTCGTATATATTTGTAAAATATTTAATGTAATTTCGAGTGTCAAAATAAATCATAAAGGCATGATTTTCATTGTGCTATAATAAATCATAAAGGCATGGGTTTTACAGTGCCACGTGTTAAAGTAAAACATGTACAGTTAATAGCGCAGAGACGTGTTCCTAGTTTTCAAAGAGAAAATGCATCATTTCGTGTAGAGATGTCTTTACTTTTTAACTAGAGTCATATAATTTTTTTTGGTTAATTAATTTTTCATGTGGAAATACACTACTTTTTATTGATAAAAAATAAAAAATAAAAGTTAAATCTTATTTAGTCTCCCATAAGCACTGTAACCTGTGTGACTGTGTCACCGTCACCATCTCCGTATCTTTCATTGAATGCTGAAGCCAACGTCAATAGTGAGGAGCGAATCCACATACAGACAGTCGAGATCGAGGAACGAAACAAGGATTTGAAGCTCTACATGAACAGTGATTCTGATGATTTTTGGAGAAATCAACGGTGGACGTTGGTTTCGTTCAAGCGCCCTGAGATTTTAGACACCATCGAAATCGTTAATGAAGAGTAAGGTCAAAGCCAATTTTTCGAAGTTTATCAACACCTGAGCATCATGAACTGCCCCAAACTCCAATCCTCGCCAAATGAAGCCCTGCCTTTCTCTCTTAAACAAATGCATCTCTCTAGTTGTCCACTCCTCAAAAAATGACTCAAGGGAAAAAAGGGATTATCCTTTCGCTATCTTGATTGAGAATATAAGGCTGCCTAAGTAATTAAATATACTTCAGTTATTATTGTAGAGATTCTTAGTTTACACTAGTCAATTATGTTACAATTAAGGATTAATTTGTTTAATCTTGTTAGAGATGTGTATAGATGTGTATATGTGTATATTTTTAGTCTTGAAGGGTAGTTTGGTCTTCTCATGAGTTATTGTATATATACTCTTGTATTCTCCTTTGGAGTATAATGAAGATACGATTTTCATCTTTACAAATCTGAAGGCATACCCTAATAAGAGCCTGTGAAGATCCAGTGTCATTTTACTTGTGTTTTAAGTTCTGTTAATTCTTCCGTTTGTAAAGAATGACGTGGTACTTCTTAGTTAACGTCCGTTAACTAGTTAGTTACTAATTCTGTTACTAGACTTGTATAAGTGGTTCCACAATTGTACTCCCTCCATGGACATCTCAACATTCCACTACTGTTCAGGCTATCAAAGCTCAAGTTCACACTCTTCCCACTCTCAAAGTACCTACTCACGGTAAATGAGTCCTTCAAACTGATGTTAGTGATGAATACTGGGCTGCTGTTCTTTTTGAAGAAGATTTTGTTGGATATATATATAGCATGCATAAGTCAATATAGTAATAATTGCATAAACAATGACCAAGTGACACAAACAGTAACATACATAAACAAAACAGTAACATAAATGCAATTGCTTATATTAAAGAATACCAAACCAAAACGTCAAGACAATTGATAGGAGAACAGCAAGGAAGAGCGAGGTACGGTGTGCACCGAATCTCCTTAAGGTGAATTTGCCCCAGCCACTTGGTGTCAACACTTCCGGACAAGCACCTCCCAAGATACAACGCTCTTTTTGTGTAGGTAAGTGACACTTCAATACCACACAACACTTTCGAACCAAGAAAATGAATGTACTCTCAGATTTGTGAACAAAAGAATAAGAGGAGAATAATGGTTTTTGTAGTCTCTCAACTCAACAACTAAGCTCTCTATTTATAGTAGAGCATTTCAACAAAATGGTCCACAAAATCAGCAATATGGACTGATTTTTAGGACTCATTATTGACCCACTTTCATGGTGAAATTATCTCCACTAATCATTGACCATAAACAAACCAAGAAATTTATGGGAGGACCTTAACTAACTTTGAATTGGTCATATTATGCACCAATGTATATGAGAATTACACATGAGTGGAAAATGTGTCTTGGAATGAAGTATATTTCATTCAACTACACTTAATGATATTTAATATCATTATTTTCCAACAATCCCCCACATTGAATGACAATAGACGATAATTCAGACACGGAAGTTAGTCTGAGAGTACATTAGGAGAAGTACTGCATCGAGATAGGTAGCTTTTGGCTTTGAACCTTCCTTAGTGAAAACTTATCGGACTCACTTAACTAGTCAGTGGACTAATGCCTTGAACTGCCAGTTGTTTATGTAAGCCTAGTCAATAAATCTCACACAGCACTAATCCAATTCATAATTGGTTCTCGGTTGTGTTCATTATTTCGGTCTTGAACATCTTGGGTTCAGTGAGTGCTTTAGAAAATCCCGCCTTTAAAGATTTTCATAGAGTCGGTCTTACTCTTCACTCACATAGGTGATATCCTATCAAGAGTATCCTCTAATACTCCACTTGTATTTACAAGATATAGGTATCATTAAAAGCATTGCTTAACCTTGATACTCGCTTAGCACTTGGTGCATCCAAGGAATGGGTTGGAATTAAAATTCCAAGGTACTCACTTGAGTTACACAAACTTGTGTTGTCCTATTGAACCTAGTCCATGGGATCTCCAATTGCTAGGTTAGGTTTCCATCTGGATAACTCATTATTATAAGGCTTTCAAGCCCATCCCCCTCGATGCGCAGTCAATTTGCTCTCTACTCAACCCCTTTGTAAACGGATCCGCTAAATTGTCTTTAGACTTCACAAAGTCTATGGAAATTATTCCATTTGAGAGCAACTGCCTAACGGTATTATGTCTACGACGAATATGTCTGGACTTACCGTGATATATCATATTTTGTGCCCTTGCAATTGCAGCTTGATTATCACAGTGAATGCAAATTGCAGGCACGGGTTTCGGCCATATGGGAATATCCTCTAAAAAGTGACGAAGCCACTCTGCTTCTTCACCAGCTTTATCCGAAGCGATAAACTCTGATTCCATCGTTGAACGTGCTATGCACGTCTGTTTTGAGGATTTCCAAGATATTGCCGCACCCCCTAGGGTGAATACATAACCGCTAGTTGATTTCGACTCCTTGGAGTCTGAAATCCAATTAGCATCACTATACCCTTCTAGAACAGCCGGGTATTTACCATAATGCAAAGCATTCTCCTTGGTTTTATTCAAATACTCTAATACTCTTAATAGAGCTTTCCAATGCTCATGTCCAGGATTGCTTGTGTACCTGCTTAGTTTACTGACAGAGTACGCAATGTCTGGCCTCGTGCAGTTCATAATATACATGAGACTGCCTATAACCCGAGAGTATTCCAACTGTTCAATACTGTTACCAGTATTTTTATGTAAGACTAGATGAGGGAGAAAAGGATTATTAGCATCCTTGATGCCATGTCCTTTAAACCTTTCAATCACTTTCTCAATATAATGTGATTGAGATAAAGCTAGACTTTCCGAATTTCTGGAAATTTTAATGCCCAGTATCACATCAGCTTCACCCAAGTCTTTCATATCAAAATTTTTTGATAGCATTTTCTTGGTACTATTGATTATCTCAATATTACGTCCAAGAATTAGCATATCATCGACGTATAGACAAACAATTACACATTCGTCGTTAACGACTTTGGTGTAAACACATTTGTCACACTCATTGATTTGGAATCCGTTCCGAATCATCACTTGGTCAAATTTCTCATGCCATTGTTTAGGAGCTTGTTTAAGTCCATATAATGACTTGACAAGTCTACATACTTTGTGTTCTTATCCTTTGACCTTAAACCCTTCAGGTTGTTCCATATAGATCTCCTCATCGAGTTCACCGTTCAAGAATGCAGTTTTTCATCCATTTGACGTATCTGCAATTCATATAGTGAGGCTATGGCAATTAGCATCCGGATGGATGTAATTCTCGTGACCGGTGAATAAGTATCAAAGTAGTCTAGACCCTCTTTTTGTCTAAACCCCTTGGCTACAAGCCTTGCTTTGTACTTATCTATAGAACCATCAGCTTTAAGCTTCTTTTTGAAAATCCATTTACATCCAATTGGTTTATTCCCCGGAGGGAGATCAACCAATTCCCAAGTATGATTACTTAGAATGAATTCCATTTCGCTGTTTACAGCTTCTTTCCAAAATGGAGCTTCTGGAGTTGACATTGCCTCATTGAATGTCTGAGGCTCACTATCTATCATGTATGTTAGATAGTCTGAACCAAAGGATTTAGAGATTTTTGATCTCTTGCTCCTTCTTGGTTCTATTTCATCAGCCTCTTGATTCTCATTCTCAGAATTCGATTCTCTAACCCTTTTCTGAGAGTTTTCTGTATTTTTATAAGGAAATGTTTCCTCAAAAAATTCAGCATCTCTTGTTTCCATGATTGTATTAACATGGATGTCATCAATTTCAGATTTGTGTACCATAAATCTGAATGCACTACTATTTTGTGCATATCCTATAAATATGCAATCAACTTTCTTAGGTCCAAGTTTAATTTGCTTTGGTGGAGGTACTGCCACCTTAGCAAGACACCCCCACACTTTCAAGTATTTGAAAGAAGGTGTTCTTCCTTTCCACATTTCATATGGAATACTGCCTGTCTTTTTGTGGGGCATTCTGTTAAGAATATAATTAGCAGTTAAAACTGCTTCCCCCTACAAGTTTTGAGGTAAACCAGAACTTATTAACATGGCATTAACCATCTCCTTTAATGTCCTGTTTTTTCTTTCAGCAATCCCATTTTGCTGAGGAGTGTATGGTGCAGTAGTTTGGTGGATTATTCCAAAATTTGCACATAACTCATCAAATGAGGCAGAATCATATTCTCCACCTCTATCGGACCTAAGAGATTTGATCTTTTTATCAAGTTGAGTTTCGACCTCATTTTTATACTTGATAAAAGCGTCCAAAGCTTCATTTTTGCTCGCTAATAAATAGACATAGCAAAACCGAGTACAATCATCTATGAAAGTGATGAAGTATTTCTTTCCACCTCTACTTTGAATAAATTTCAAATCGCATAAATCACTGTGAATTAATGCTAGAGGCTCAGTGCTTCTCTCAATTGATTGAAAGAGTTTTTTAGCAAACTTTGCTTCAACACATGTTTCACATTTATGGTTGTCATTCAAATTAAATTTGGGAATTAGCCCCAAGTTTGCTAGTTTTTTCATTGTACCATAGTTTACATGTCCTAATCTACCATGCCATAGACAAGGAGAAACAACAAAGTAAACTGAAGACTCTGCTTTATTATTATTGGCAATAACAGCCTTCGGGTACACAAATTTGGATTTTTCATCCATTACAGCAACACAAGCCTTAGAAAGGCCATCACTAGCATAACCCCTTCTTACATACATTTCACCCTTCCTAATAGTGAACTTGTCGGATTCAAACACCATCTTGAATCCCTTCTTGATCAGTACAGGGACTGAGAGCAGATTCTTGCGAACCTCTGGAACATGAAGCACGTTCATTAGGGCCAAGGATTTCCCGGATGTGAACTTCAGGATCACCTTACCCTTTCCCTCTACAGTGGCAGGAACACCATTAGCCATGTAGATCTTCTCTCCATCATCTTTCTTTTCATAGGAGGCGAAGAGATTCTTGTCAGTGTAAATGTGAGCAGTTGCACCTGTGTCCACATACCAATCTTTGGTATTTGTCACCATATTCACCTGGGAGACCACAGCACACAGTATCTCATCATCTTCTTCACCTTCTTGCTCGGTCAGATGAGCTTGATTAGCAAGTTTTCCCTTGCCCTTTCCTTTGTTGTTTGAGCGTTTTCTACAGTCTTTGGCTCTATGTCCGGGTTTGTCGCAGACATAGCAGTTGCCCTGAAACTTTTGTGACTGCTTGCCTTTGGCTTGGTGATCTCGTTTCCTTTTCCCATTGGGCTTGGAAGTTTCCACCAAATTTGCCTTGGGCACCCTTGGAAGTTTGCCACTCTTTTTCATATTTTCCTCTTCAAGCCTTAGATGAAGGCTTAGATCCTCCATATTCATCTCCTTGGTTTTGTGCATCAAGCGATCCTTGTAGTCGCTCCACCCAGGAGGTAATTTCTCTATGACTGTTCCTACTAGGAAAGCCTCACTCAAATTCATTCCTTCTGCTTCAATTTCATGCAGGAGAAGCTGAAACTCTTCCACTTGTGCAACGACAGACTTTGAGTCTACCATTTTGAAATCATGAAACCGACTGACCACAAATTTCTTTGTGCCGGCATCCTCGGTCTTGTACTTCTTGTGAAGAGCTTCCCATAATTTCTTAGCGGTGGGTATCTTGCAATACACACCGTAGAGTGAGTTCACCAATCCATTAAGGACATGGTTTTTGCATAGATAGTCTCCATACATCCATGCTTGCACAGTAGCAACAGTCAAAGGATTCGACCCATCCGCACATATGGCAGGACACACTTCTGTGATGTATTTTGAAAGTCCACAAGTGGACAAGTAGAACTGCATCTTTTGTTCCCACCTCTTGAACTCAGTACCATTGAATTTCTCCGATTTTTCTCCCAAAACCACAGAAGTCACGCGACCAGTCACGGGATCAGCTGTCCCCACAGTGGGTGCCATCGGAGTGGTCACACCAACGCCACTAGGGCCAACCATACCAGTCACGTTGGTAGGAAGAGCAGGGCTACCTTGAGTAGTCACGCCAGCTTGGGCAACAGAACCAACTGGGGTCAGACCACCAGTGGTATTCTCATCACCTCCAGGAAGGACGGTGGATTTCTCATTATTTTGATTTTCAGCCATTGTCTTTCTACACAAATCAATGTGTAGTGTAAGTAACACAAATAGATCAAATAATTCTAAGATATAACACCACAAAATTAACACAGAATTTAAAGTCACAAAAAAACTTTGTCGGCTTTCTAAATTAGAGACTAACAACTTTAGCAACCAGATCGTTCCCAGGTAAGAGGGGGCCTTCCGTATATTACGGCGCTCAATTAAATAACCTCTTTCCTAGACAGAACTTTCTAGACATTGCTTAGTCATCGTTAAATCACTAAAAAGATTACCAAAATATTTGCATACAATGACAAAATTCAGTATATAAGAATATTGAACTAGAATCACTAATAAACACTTAACAAAAATTTTCAGTTGTAATAACTAAAGTAATGATAAAAACCGATTAATAGTACTTGATTGAATTTGTGTATCACATATATTGAGACATACACGGTTAAAAAAAATTTTAATCTAATTTTTCATTTGGCAGAAAAGCAGTTAAGCATATAGCATGCTTTGTTCCAATGAAATCAATCCAACTATAACAATTGCACCGAACCAACAACAATAGTAATTTTATATGACAATTCACATGCACAAACTTATATGACAATTCATTGATTCTGCATTAATCGGTTTTTTTTTTAATCAAGTTGATATGCACGTACATATAAAGATGGACAGATGCAAAGTTCGTTCAATATGCATGCACCAGTAATTTTATACAAATAAATGATATAGCAATTTATAGGCGAAGATACACGTTTTACCAGATGCAAAATTTGTTCAATACACTTTCAATATATGCAAGCATGCCAGATTTAACAAAGATACAAAAGCCAAAATTCACCTTAAGATTGTTGGATATATATATAGCATGCATAAGTCAATATAGTAATAATTGCATAAACAATGACCAAGTGACACAAACAGTAACATACATAAACAAAACAGTAACATAAATGCAATTGCTTATATTAAAGAATACCAAACCAAAACGTCAAGACAATTGATAGGAGAACAGCAAGGAAGAGCGAGGTACGGTGTGCACCGAATCTCCTTAAGGTGAATTTGCCCCAGCCACTTGGTGTCAACACTTCCGGACAAGCACCTCCCAAGATACAACGCTCTTTTTGTGTAGGTAAGTGACACTTCAATACCACACAACACTTTCGAACCAAGAAAATGAATGTACTCTCAGATTTGTGAACAAAAGAATAAGAGGAGAATAATTGTTTTTGTAGTCTCTCAACTCTACAACTAAGCTCTCTATTTATAGTAGAGCATTTCAACAAAATGGTCCACAAAATCAGCAATATGGACTGATTTTTAGGACTCATTATTGACCCACTTTCATGGTGAAATTATCTCCACTAATCATTGACCATAAACAAACCAAGAAATTTGTGGGAGGACCTTAACTAACTTTGAATTGGTCATATTATGCACCAATGTATATGAGAATTACACATGAGTGGAAAATGTGTCTTGGAATGAAGTATATTTCATTCAACTACACTTAATGATATTTAATATCATTATTTTCCAACAGATTTCACTTCCACCCGACATCTTTGTGAATACAAATCTGGAGCTTTCAAGCCCTCTGAGCTACATTATCATTCCACATTCAAGGAACTAAGCAAGGCATTATTGATAATAAAAAATTGATAACTATTTTTCTCCCATTTCTTTATGATTCTCTCTACAAAGAATGCCACTGCCATTGTCATACCACACTAGCTCAAGGTTTGACGGAAGCTATCATACGCACCACCGCACCGTCGTCATCGCCCATTTCTTCAAACCCTTGAATCGGCATGGCCCATTTCTTCAAACCCTTTTAGTGGGTTTTGCTCGTCTGATTTTGATCTTCAAATTTTAATGGGTTTTGCTCGAGGGGAGTTTGCCGGTGAGGGCCACACTGGACAAGGGTGTTCGTAGCTGGTTCGTACGAACTATTTTGATCTTCAAATTTTAGTGGATTTTTTTATTTTTATTTTCATTTTGTTTCTAACATGCCATGTCATGTATTACACATAATTATCATTTTGAACAGTATCAAAGACATGTCATCAAATGTAGTCCACATCAAATTCTTTTAACGACAAAGAGTGCAAAAGGCTAATGTTGCCAATTTCTTGAAGTCGAGGGGCTGATTTGGCATGAAAAAAAAACACAAAGGCTCAATCGATCTTTTTTCATAAGTCTAAGTGTTTTTATCATACTTATCCCAAAAATAAAACATAAGATATTGAATATAAATTTTAACAAGTCATTTTGCAGCACAAAAAGATAAGCTGGGATGAAATCTTGTATGAGTTTGTGTTAAGTAGGCCTGACCAAATGATTCGTCTAAAACCCCAAATTTTGTAGGTCCGGTCTTGATGCAGATCTACAAGTTATGGTGCATCATAACTTCTAGATCTAGCCATTTTTTATGTTTCCTTATTATTATTATTATTATTCTCTTTGCTTGGAGCTCAGTGTTAGGCTAGAACTACTCCTGTTGGTTTGTTAGATGCCGAAACTCTTTCTTTTTATTATTAAACTCAATAAGTAGGGACCCTTCAGTGACGTCAAAGGCGCGTGTTCTATAAAGCAATGTTATTAAAACCGTGTGAGACATCGATCCACGTAAATGATCGGGTCACTGGTTGAACCAATGAATTATTCATTGGTCGAATTGCAAATTCAATTAACAAATAAAAAAATATATTAAAATTAAATTTAATGTTAAAAAATAAAAATAAAAATAAAAACCAAAATATGGTCATCCAAAAAAAAGTCTAAAACAAAAGTAATTAAAGTTTACATTATATAGAGTAGAACAATGATCACAAAAAAGAAATACATTAAAGTTTACATCGTGTGGATCTCTATAAGTGGTCTATATGTCAGGTTGAGAAATTTTTGGGGGAATTTGGGTTTGGGGGTTTTTTGACTTTTTTTTTTTTTTAATTTGTATTTTGTAATATTGTTGAAGAAAGCACAGATTTGGAAGAAAGCACAAATTTGGAAGAAAGATAAAATTAATATTATTGATAGTTTTTCTCACACACTTTTACACGGTCTAAAGGTCCCCTTTTAAATGCATCATATACAATCCCTAATTACATGGAGAATCATCAATCACTACCTAACATTGGGAAGACTTAATCATCAATCACTACCTAACACTACCTATAATTAAGGAGCTGATTATAATACAAAGTCAACAATTAACAACAAAGTCAACAATTAACACTCCCCCTCAAGTTGGTGCATGGATGTCATACATACCCAACTTGGACAAGAATCGATGAAAGACACGCTTATTCACAGCCCTCGTTAGAATGTCTGCTACCTGATTTTCTGTTCGAATATGCGGCACCTTTATAACTTCACTTTCGATCTTCTCCTTGATGAAGAATCGATCAACTTCTACATGTTTTGTTCTATCATGTTGGACTGGATTATGTGCAATATCTCGAGCAGCTTGATTATCACAAAACAAATGCATTGGTTGACCATTACTATAACCCAAATCTTGTAACAAAAACTGAATCCATAATAGTTCGCAAATGCCTAGTGCCATTCCACGGTATTCTGCCTCAGCACTAGACCTAGCAACTACATGTTGCTTCTTGCTCCTCCATGTGACTAGGTTGCCGCCAACAAATGTAAAATAACCAGACGTGGATCTTCTATCATCTATTGATCCTGCCCAGTCAGCATCGGTATATCCCTCGACATTGAGATGGTCATTTCTTGTGAACAAAATACCTTTTCCAGGACTCCCTTTTAAATACCTTAGTATTCTCATGACCGCGTTCATGTGTTGTTCTCCAGGATTGTGCATAAATTGACTCACCACTCCAAGCGCATGTGCCAAGTCAGGTCGTGTATGTGCCAAATACATTAACCTGCCTACTAACCGTTGATACCTCCTTTTATCCACGGATATTTGGTTTGAACTCATCCCAAGTTTCAGTCCCTCCTCTAATTGTGTATCGGCTGGTTGACAAGCGGTCATCCCTGTTTCTTTCAATAAATCAAGGATATATTTTCTTTGGCACAGAAAAATCCCAGAATTATTCTTGGATACCTCAATCCCCAAAAAATATTTTAGGGAACCAAGGTTCTTCATCTCAAACTCTTTGAACAAATATTGCTGAAGTGCTACCCGTTCCCTTGCATTGTTTCCTGCGACTATCATATCGTCAACATACACGATAAGAATTGTTATTTTACCTTCTTTCTTCTTAATAAACAAAGTATGATCTGCATTACTTTGTTTGTAGCCAAAACGTCGCATTGCTTGAGTCAGTCTGCCAAACCATGCTCTAGGTGACTGTTTGAGCCCATAGAGTGATTTCTGCAATCTGCATACCTTCTTCTTATGCGTGCCAAGTAGACTATATCCTGGTGGAAGGTCCATATAAACTTCTTCTTGTAGCTCTCCATGTAAAAATGCGTTCTTTACATCAAATTGATGCAAAGACCAATCAAGGTTTGCTGCCAGGGATAATAGTACCCGAATAGTATTGATCTTTGCTACTGGTGCGAAAGTGTCTGAATAATCAATGCCATATTTTTGTGTATATCCTTTCGCTACTAGTCGCGCCTTGTATCGATCAATTGATCCATCTGCCAGATACTTTATAGTAAAAACCCATCTGCATCCCACCGGCTTCTTTCCAGGTGGCAGGTCAACTATTCTCCATGTAGCATTCCTTTTTAATGAGCTCAACTCTTCATCCATTGCTGCTCGCCATTTGGAATCAGCCATAGCTTCCTGCATACTGTTAGGAATCGATACATAGGATAACTGACAAATGAATGACTTAGTAGACACATAATTGCTCAAAGGATATCTTACAGTACATTTAGGATCAGGTTCATAGGCAAGTTTTGGAATACCTCGGTTCACTCGCGGTGGGAGACGTGAGAGTGGACGAACTTCCATTGCCGGAGACGATTGGTTATGTGGCATCAAACTTGGCGCAGAAACCATATCAGTACCTGTCTCATTTTTTTTATCCATTACCTGCTCAGTCAATGGCTGATTAGTTATGACACTCTGCTCAGTTGTGGGAGGCGAAATGGGCTGCTCATCTACAGTAGCTTCAATCACCTTTTCACCACCACTAGCTGCCACCTTTTCACCACCACCACTCACTTTTGTGTCACCACTAACTGCCAACTTTTCACCACCACTAGCTGCCACCTTTTCACCACTACCACTCACTGTTGTGTCACCACTAACTGGTATGACACTGTATTGTAGGGACTGAATTTCGGCACTTTCAGCACATCTCTCCCCCTGAAATTCAGGCTTATCATAGTACATAGTCATTTCATGAAATTTGACATCCATAGTAACAAAGATTTTCTTTGTAGGTGGGTGATAGCAGCGGTATCCTTTTTGATGAATACCATACCCAACAAATATACATTGTAACGCTCGGGGTTCCAGTTTATCACGTTGATGCTTATGTAAATGTACATAAGCCACACAACCAAACACATGAGGAGGGAGATTGGATGCAGTAGGAGCAACAGTCAAGGTAGTTAAGGTGTGGTGAGATGTTTGAAAATTTAGGATACGGGATGGTACTCGGTTAATCAAGTTGGTAGCTGATAGGAGAGCTTCACCCCAGTATGATACCGGGGTATGTGCTTCTAGTAGAGAAGCTCGGACAACATTTAAAAGGTGACGATTTTTTCGCTCGGCAATTCCGTTTTGCTGTGGAGTATTAGAGCAGGTGGTTTGATGAATAATACCATGAGTATCCAAAAAGGATGTCAACTCGCCATTCACATATTCTCGACCATTATCACTTCGGAGGACTTTAATGGTACCACCATACTGAACAATAACCATTTTATGAAATTTCTGGAACATAGAACACACGTCACTTTTATTTTTCATAAGAGTAACCCATGTCATGCGTGTACAGTCATCAATAAAAGTAACAAACCAACGAGCTCTGTTTAAAGTAGGAATTTTGGACGGGCCCCAAACATCAGAGTGAACCATCATAAAAGGAACTGAGCTTTTATTCTGACAAGGAGAAAATGGAACTCGATGGCTATGTGCCAATTCACAAACTTCACACTGAAAAGAAGAAACGTCAACTTTTGAGAACAATTTAGGAAATAGTCTCCGCAAATAACCAAACGAAGCATGTCCTAAGCGACGATGCCATAACCAAATATCAGAAATATTTTTAGAATTTTGCTGAGAACCATCCATCATAAGGGCTCGAGTCAGGTGACCAGTGCTTTCCGATGTAAGGTCCAGGTAGTATAGCTTCCCGCGCCTAGTGCCATAACCAATCGTTCTCCGGGTCTGGATATCCTTAAAAACACATGAGTTTGGCCCAAAAATAACAATACATTGTAAAGTAGCAGTTATTTGAGCAATAGAAAGGAGATTATAATCAAGAGATGGAACGACAAGTACAGTATCTAGATGAAGGTCATTTGTTAAATGGACAGTACCTTCCCCAATTATGGGAACAATACTACCATTTGCAGTAGTCACGTCACTTTGTGAGGATATATGTAAAGTTTTAAGGAGGTTGGAATCATAAGTCATATGGGCCGTAGCCCCAGAGTCAATTATCCATGCATTATTCAAAACAGAATGATTGGTTGATATGACCTTACCTTCATGATGTGTAGCGGTAGCTAATGCAGTAGCTTGGTCCAATATTATGTCTGGTTCCTCATGGAAGTCAGTAGAAGCTTTTGTTACTGCAATAGATGCCCGTTGCTTGTTGTATCGTGAATCCCTTGTCTTGTCCCATCCTTCCGGATAACCAATTAGCTCATAACACTTTTGTTTAGAGTGTCCTGGACGCCCACAATGAGCACATTTGTTCCGTGAAGAATCGATCTCCAATTGGCCGATTTCGTGAGGGATTATTTCGGGCAAGCATAGCCCCAATGTTCTCCCCCTCACCCTTCATGGCTTCCTTTCGATCAAACTCGCGTCTAACGTAAGTATAAGATGCCTGGAGATCAAGTGGAGGTTCCTTTTGAAGGATTTCACCACGAACTTGCTCAAACTCATCATCAAGACCACCCAAGAAGATATAAACCCGTTGTCTCTCCTTGAAATCTTGATATATTTTGATATCCTTGGCACAACTCATAACCACCCTACTATGGTGGTCCAACACTTGAAATATCTCAAACAACTCACCAAAATAAACAGAGATTTGTCTCCCGTTTTGACGTATACGGGCAGCTCTTTGGTTCAAAGTATAAACTCGTACCTCATTCTTGTCATCCACGAATGAAGTTTTTACAGCTTGCCATATGGCCGCTGCAGTCGGCAAGCGGATATGGTGCTTCATCAGCTCAGGCTTCATGACAGAGAGAAGCCAACTTTTAACTCGTTGATCCTCAGAGAACCAATCATCATACTTTGGATCATCTTCGGAGGGAGCCGTAAGCGTACCTCGAAGATATCCCATTTTCTTTCTCCCTGCAATATGCATCTCAACAAGTGGTGCCCATAAATCATAGTTGTCTTCATTCAACACGATACCGATTTGGAAATTGGAATTGTCGGAGTTGCTTCCTGAACCAACAACAACTAGAGGTGCAGCGGCAGGTTTGTCAGTCATCGTGAAGAACCTGGCTCCGATACCAAGTTGAAGAAAGCACAGATTTGGAAGAAAGCACAGATTTGGGAGAAAGATAAAATTAATATTATTGATAGTTTTTCTCACACCCTTTTACACGGTCTAAAGGTCCCCTTTTAAATGCATCATATACAATCCCTAATTACATGAAGAATCATCAATCACTACCTAACATTGGGAAGACTTAATCATCAATCACTACCTAACACTACCTATAATTAAGGAGCTGATTATAATACAAAGTCAACAATTAACAACAAAGTCAACAATTAACAGTATTATTGTAATGTACATAATAATAATAGATTATATTGATATATCGATTAAATTATATTCTCAAGTGATAATTGATAATTGATATACATGTACATATGTTATGATAATTGATATAGATATACAAATATTATCAAATTATATGTGGAAAAAGAAATACAGATAATGAAATTAAAAAAGAATTCAAAGTTTTGTAGTCATGATTCTCCGATTCATAGAAACCGGCCGATTATGCGGATTAATGAAATACCACCATGTTTTATCTCTTTTTATTCATGATTTTATAATATTGCAGGACGGTTATTCCATATTTCCACCCGTCAAGGTGGACTAGTGACCAAGAATGGTGTTAATTTTGATATGCATTTAACGTGGATGGCTTAACATGAAAGGTTTGTTTTTTCTTGCTGCAAACACGGAGGAGTTTACAAACAAAAAAACTGTCTCAACGCATTTGTAATGTCAGCACAAAAGACAAGGAAAAAAAATATGCTCCGGCCCTCCTACTGTTGAAAATTAGGTTCTATAAAACACATTCAAAGTGTTGAGCAAAACAACACTAACTGAGAGACCTTCACCTTCTTGTTTACTAGAAAATTATGAGGCAGTTGGGCGGCTATATGGTGGTTGTTTACATGATCATAGTCATGATCACCTCCTCATCATTCGACGCGACGGCCAAGCAATTGGGTCCGTATAAGTTAATGAAAACAAGTTTCGCATGGCCGACTTCATTGTGCAATTCGAAGAAAGAAAAAAGTGACTGTCATAGGCCTTTCATAAAACATTTTGTTATTCACGGTGTCTGGCCGATGTATACAGAGAAAAAGTCGGTGAAACCATTCAACAAATCTGGATGTTCTAGAGTTCAACCAACACGGCCAAGAGATATTGACGTTAGTATATATTTGTATGAATTATGTTGTTTTTTTTTTATCACTCATTAATTATTACTACTCATCTCATCTTTATTAATTTCTTGTTCGTGATAATATATTTTTTTTTATATAATGTAAACAGAGGGAGTTATTAAAACACATATCAACAAATTTGACCAAAGATTGGCCACATGTTGAGCACTACAAAAACGATACTGAAAATGAATGGTTTTGGAGATGGGAATGGATCCGACATGGAAGGTGTTATAAGTATCCCCAAGACCCTATATCTTATTACAAAACTGGTTTGAGATTCATACATGAATATAATTTTCTCCAAATACTTGAAATAGGTATGCATACTTTCACATTATTATTCTTATTTTCATGAATATATATAAGGAACATAACAGTAGTACTATTGAATGGTAAATGAATGAATGAATGATCTCTATATCTATTGAGAGTATGCTCTTCCTGATGAATCCTCACCTGCAGAATTTTTAATTTTTTCCAATTTGTATAAAAATTCATGATTGCAGAAAAAAGAGAGGGTATTGATTCATAATTTCAAAAATAATAGAGGGTCAAATTACTTCTTCTTCTTTTTTTAATAGAGGGTCAAACTTGTACTTGTGTTAAAATCATGTGATGTGATGAGAATACCATATCGAGAAGTAGAGTTTCTGGCTTGTGGAATATAAGGAGGGGGCAATCCTACTATTGACAAGCTGACTTTTCAATATGTAATTAGGCCCCTGACTTTGACCTTGGCTGTGGGGCCCTCTTATGGGTGAGTTTTCAACATCATGTTGGGACTTGGTTGGTCAGAATGAATATGATGAATAACATTCTTTAATTAGACATCCTGTTGTATCTATGGAACTTGTTTTATAGTTGATATATATATATAGGAGTTGTTGCATTTGAAATAGGTTCTATTTATCCGAAGAATGAACGTCACAAAGGATCTCACATTGCAAAAACTATTTTTGATGCTTTGGGAGTACGTGTTGAAATTGCCTGCAATAAGAATTGGCTTGGTGTTACACAACTCAAAGAATTTAGGATATGCTTCAACCGGGAAGAAGAAAAAATATCATGCGAACAAGAATACTCCAAGTGTTCAGAGGACGAAGAAATAGAGTTTCCTTCACCAGAAGATTCAAGTGAATGAAACACGGATAATAATCTCTCTTCGATGGTGTGCAAACTATCCCTTCAATTTTGATAAATTTGCATACTTTATTTCAAGAACCAAATGACATATGTCATTTCTAAGTTCATACTGAGATAAAAATGTATTTTCATTGACTTCATTTGAAGACTATGGAAAATGTACAGCTTCTATATGAATGAAATCCTTAACTTACGAGTTCTATATGTCATTGCTTGGAGCTCGCTGCTAGATCTACTACTATTGGTTTGTTAGATGCTGAAGCAGTGAAACTCTTTTGGTTTGTTATTAAACCCAATAATAGAGAACCTCTAGTAAGTCAGAGGCCCATGTTCTATAAGAGTTGAATTCTTCTATTTGTGTTTGGCTAGATGTAGTAGTTAAAGAAAATGATATAGTTACATAACTTTTGACATCCATAACATACATAATCTATATGGCATGTCACATAGATTTTTGTGGTAAAAAACCCTAAAACTAATACTACTTTTCTGCTTCTCTCTCATGAAATATTTTTTACATGTTTCAACTTTTCTGACCTCATTTTTTTTTGTTCTCTCCCCCTCTCTCTCTCTTCAAAGATTACATACCATTTTTTCGTCTCTTTCTATCATTCTCTCTCTTCATTCCAGCTTCTTCATCTTTCATCTCATCTCTCTCTCCTCACTTGAGCTCACCACCTCTCCCATGACATCTTTATCATCTGATCACCGTTTGTGACACAACTAGTTCCAAACGAACAATAAAGAGATGAGGAATAAAACCCAACAAACCCAGACGAGTTTCGTCCACCATAATTGTCAAAATCGTGCTCAAAAGTCCGCGGCCACCTTGAGGAAAATCGTCAGAATCGAACAATCTGACCACCTTTGAAGAAAATCAAGACCACCAATGGACTCATCACGGCGAGGAGTATCTAACCCACCCTATTTTCGACCGAAAATGTTGTTGGAATCTGATAGTGTCGTAAGGCACTGTATCCATTTGACAGTGTAATAAGACATTTTTATTGGATTTCCTCTCCCTTTTTTGTTGTTTTTGTGCATCTGGATTTGGGTAAGTATGTGAAGAATACAACCGAGAAGTATAGGCTTTAGAGAGGGCATACAATGAGTAATTTAGTTATTTGGTGCAACATAATAGCTTCCAAGTAATAAAAAACCAATCAAGATTAGGACATGTGATAAGGGGAGTGCATATTGTCAGACAGTGTAATAAACCACTGTCACAATTACACTGCAACAACTACACTGTCATAAATACATTTTCATAGTTTTAGGATTGATATTACCTCTTAAAAGTTTAATTTAATTATTTTGTGCAACTAAATAGCCTCTAAGTTATAATAAATCGATCAAAATTATGGCATGTTAGTAGCAGAATGTGTTACCCTGTCACAATTACATTGTCCCATTTTGACTATATAATAAGGCACTCTCTATGTTGAATTGCTATGTAATGGAGATAGTGCCTACTTACATTCTCATATTAGACCGTGTGATTAATCACATTGTCCCAACACTGTACTGTTACCAAAGAAACTTGATAAATGATTACCATTATTTCACCAGACTTCTAATTACATTGTTAATCTTGACAATTTAATAACACCTTGCAATATTTCATATAAAAACAAATTCATAAAAAATTGTACAAAACAGTTCAGAAAAAAGCTAAATACGTTATTTTAGATAATGTTATCATAGTATTATACTTTCACAAAACAATACCATAAGAAAATGGTTCCAAATAGTTCTTCAATGAGATAATTACATTGTTCTTAGTAATGTTATCAAACACCAAAAAGATGTATTTTGTAAACAACTTTTATGTCTATTTTTCAGACGTATGCTTCCAAATAGTGATTTTATCCTTTGTAAATTGGATTGGTATTGTAAGGGGATATTGAGCTTTTTTCTTTTGACTTTTGTTTTCGCCATCCTGAAACAAACAATTCTTAATTAGCAATGAGCATTTGTTTTTAATTAATATTTTTAACTACATGTTATTAACTATACTATTAGTATGAACTAGACTATAAACAATTGGGATAATTACATTGTGCACTGCATGGTGCAATAATACATTGAGCTAAATACACTATCAAATGCGTAGTGTAATAATATCATGGGCTAAATACACAGCTAGATTTCATTATGTACTAACCCACTAGGGTAAACACACTGAGGAAATACACTACTAGAAATCACAAAGTACATAAACAATGAGAAAAAATACAATATCAAAGTGTAATATTCAGAGTTTGCATCAATGAGAAACAATATTTGGACAACACATTAAAATGAGGATGTAACACATTAGGAAAGAAAATAAGCATCACATAGTTACTATTCAACTTGGATCTTGAACATAACAAGCCAAAACACTCAAATCAACAAAAACCACCGCAGATCTTGAACAAGTGAAACCTAATAATAACAATGCCATAACAAATTTAAACGAAGAAACCTAAAAATACAATACATCATGACATTAGACTTTATTATCACCAAAAAAACTTGAACTCAACTCCCCATATTGATAATTAAGTTTTTTCTTGATAGTGTAATTAATTCGAGATAATGTAACAATACACTGGAGCATACCTTCGACGTGGGTCTCCATTTTTCGGTGACCGTTTAAGTCAATGAAGGGCTATGCTAGGTGTTCCTCACCTAGGGAGTCCATTGGTGGTGTTGGGTTGACAAACCGACACCAAAATCATCTATATCGTTGCTTTTTGTCTGGCGAATACCCGCGACTTCACAATGGATTTATGACAAAACCAACTACGATTGCCGACAAGTGGTGTCTAGGATTTACTCTGGTGGACGGACGGCAGAGATCTGTTGTTGGCCGTGAGAGAGGAAAAGAGAATGTCGCTGGAGAGAGAGAGGAGAGAGAAAAAAATATTTGGATCTCAAGAGAAGAGAGGAGAGATAAGACTAGGTTTTGCGTTAATATTTGAATTTTTGAAATTTGAAAATTTTGCTTATTTGAATTTGCTTTGTCATCACTTGACATGACATGACATGCCATGCCATTATGGCCATTATGTACACTAATCCTATGGATGACTATCACTACCGAGTAGTTAAAAGGGACAATTACCATCAATGACAAAAATTGGAAGTCATGTTCCAATCGATTCATGTAATTAATTTTTTACCATAAAGTCCATTGGGTTTTAAAACATTTACCAATAAGAACAAAAAGTTTTGACTTTTTTTATTGACCAAATTACTCTTAAATTCTCATATTCATCAATGCATTTTGCTCTCTCACACTTTTTCAACGCGCACATGACATCGTTAGTTTTGATTTTTTTTCCCAAACAAAACTTTAAAATGACTTATCTCTCAAAATATAATAGATTTTAAAGAAAATAATATATTCGGAATAAGCTTAGAAAATTATTATCTGTGTAAATTTATCTGCATCAATTTATTTATTTTTATGATATATGTTTATCTTTATATTTGTTTATATCTATGGATGTGTTATATATATATATATATAACAAGAGTGGATTTCTTTCAAATAGGACCTTATGTAGAAGTTTATCTGTGTAAATTCATCTATATTAATTTATTTATTTTTATGGTATATGTTTGTCTTTTTATTTATTTATAACTGTGTTTGTACCAAAAGTGACCTCCAGTCACCTGCTGACACATGGCAGTGTGGGGTCCACAATTGCAATGGTCAAACAATCACTAGTGGACACATGCAAGGGTAAGAGAATTTTTAAATTAACTTTTTGTTCGTTTTGCAAAAAATCTACTGTTATATGAGCTAAAATCCATGAGGTAGTTACTGGAAATCAGGGATGCCTGAATAAGTATGTCCAAAATGATACAATCAAAGGATCTATTGTCATAATCGTTTAAGTATGATTTAAAATAGTTTGATAGAAGGAAACCGAGATTTCAACTGGATAAGCGTACATGAAGTTTAGGAGATTTCAGAGTTTGCAGCCTAAACGTTCTTAAAAAGTCTCAAACACGTCTCTAGCAATTGCACGCCAACTAGAGATTATAACCACGTTCATCCTACACTTTGAAGAAGCAGAAACATTCCCACGTTCAAGCATTTAGAAACACTATCAATATGGCGATTGTTAGCCATTTCTCCTCCTTCACAAGCACAATGCCTACAATCTAGGAGAGTACAACATGATGCATGTTCCCAATACTCCTACATCCACCTTAAAGAAGGAGTACAACCTAGGATGCTCACCATGATGCCCATTACTTTTAGGATGTTATTGTTATGAAAAGTTTTAACCCAACAGTCCTATCAACAAAACGGAAGACAATTTCCCACTATTGCACATGCCAGTATCGTGCCAGGGAATCAAGAGATGAAGACCATTATAATCATCAAGAATATAAAAGGAAGAAGAAGAGAGAATTACACTCACCCCCGTCAAACACAAACTCTGTGTCTACAAAACTTTACTTCTTTAATAGGCATTGATTTCAGTTACTTATCTATACAATTAGCATGGCTCCGACAAACTAGTTCTTAGCTTAGCTCTTTACTTTTCAAGCCTTCATGGCTGTAGCTCCATGGCTATGTTCTATTTAGATTCTAAGCAAGCCCTCAATACATTCCATGATTTATTCCCAGTTAATAAAATTCCTGATGCATTCCTGTAATGTGTTGTTTTTCATTTCATTTCAATAGAAGTTCTTTCATTATGGTGTTAGTATTTTATCTCCTACTTTTTCCTTGACACTAATTAATTCTAAGTCCTTTTTCTCGAAAGGCAACCTTGAACCTGTAGCTCTTGTGTTCTCAAGTAGCACACAGCTCATTTGGCAAAAAGGTCAGATTCGGTGCAAGAATCTTCATATCAAGAATCTTTGGACTGACAGTAAGTCTTGGCACACCTAAACACACATACACTATTTACAGCTCAAACACTTCTATCCCCAACTGCTAGAAGCGACTGATGTCCTTTCCAGCACAAAAGAGATCAAGTACTATTGATGTGCTTTTTTTAAGACATCTATTAATAAGCATGAAAACTCTTTTAAACAAGACTCTGTGGAATTTTATATGTGGAAATTTATATGCTTAAATTTATATGTAATAAATTTATTTGCATTAAATTTATTTGCTTTAAATTTATCTGCGTTAAATGTATTTCCAGTAAATTTATCTACGTCAATTTATGTGCATATGAAATTTATGTGCAATAAATTTATTTATATTAAATTTATTTGCATAAATTTACCTGTTTAAATTAATCTGCGTTAAATGTATTTCCGCTAAATTTATCTACATCAATTTATGTGCATATGAAACTTATCTGTATTAAATTTATCTCCAAAAATTTATCTACGCTAATTTATTTGCACTAAATTTATTTGCATAAATTTATCTGCATTGATTTATTTTTTATCTGGTATATTGTAGTAACCGGTTTTCGTCCGGTTGAAGAATAATTAATAAAAACAAAAATGAGTAAAAAATAAAAAATATACAAAAATGCAAGAATCAAAAATCAAAAATTCCAAAAGTCCGTTTTTCGGGCCCACAAGCCTACAAATATGCAAAAACCCTTTTTTGGACTATAGGTCCATAAAAATTCAAACCCAAGCCCCAGTACGACTAAACCCTAGAAAATATCTAAAAACCTTAAAAGATTTTGGAAATAAAACCTTAAAAAGAGAAAAGGTGCAACTTTTTAGGGTTTTACAAAAGGAATGAAAAATACAAAAAGCATTAGTTTCTTAGGGTTTTTAAAGAGATAATAAATAGGGTTCGGGGGTCTTTTTGGTAAAGAGAGAATAATAGAGTTTTAGTCTCATAATATAAAAGGGAGATAGAAGGAGCCGGAGAGGGACAACAAAAAAGGAGAGGAGAAACAAAAAGGTTTTGGGTTGGAGCAAAGAAGAAGTAGAAGCGGCACAATAGAGAAAAAAAGGGGAAAATGATGCAGCGCGGCGTGGTGGAAAGAACGAGTACTTGAACCTGTTGATTCGACACACGAATACCAGGAACAAGTCTACTTAAATCTGTTGATTCGACACACGAATACCAAATTTAAGGCTTCAAGACTTTGTTGATTCTAACGAATACCAAAGAATTGGAAATAAAAGGCGGCTCGCCTCAATAATTTTTATTTAACTCAAAAACTCCCTTCCTCAATAAGGGTTACAACCTTAAATAGTAAACTAAACGAAACCCTAGTCAAACCCTTAACACTTCTAACGGGAAACAAATACCTAAAAGTAAATATATAATGTTACTCCTAATAAAAAAGATACTAGACTCCTAGAAAAATAATACTAATTGATTTACAAACAATTGATTTCCTAAAATATCAAAATAAAATATTTAACTGAAATATCTCAATCTCAATTTGCATCAGAAAAGCAATAGGGTTTTTGGTGTAGAAGGGAGAGCCCCGGAAAAAAAAAACAAAAAGGGTTTTGGTAGCCATAAGTGAGATGAAAGAGAAAAAGAAGGCTAAGGTTGTTGGTGGAGGGAGGAGCCACTTGAGGCAATCCTCTCCCGGTTCTCTCTTTTCCTCATCTTCTCTGCCCAATCGCTTCTATATAAGCACCCAAAACTCTAAAACAAGGTATCTCTCCGATTCTCATCTGTTTTGTTTATATGTTTTGTTTAGTAACTGCTATTGCCCTTGTATCTTTATGGAGTTTATCTTGCAATGGAGAGGGCAAATGCATGTTCGTCTGATGGTTTATATCTCAGGTTTTACAAAGATAACCCTTAATGATCAATAGGAAGCACGCTTTCTGAGATTGAGTTATTTATGTGGCCCTAAAAAAAATGAAAAATAAAGCACTCTTGCCTGCGTCTATGTATATTGTGTAAACGTATTTGTCTTGTACATGTATTTGTTGGAAACATGCAATTCGCGGAAACGTATAAGGACCTCATAGACATAAATGATAGCTAGACAGGTTTCAAAAATTTCTTATCAAATACTAATCACCATATCACAAACCATATATCAATTAATTACAAGAAGATTATATACCTTGAGATCTCTCTGATTTGATCTCTAATAATCAGGAACGAAGGATGGAGTCAGCGAGTTTGATACTAAGCTCAAACCTGCGGATCTTCCACCGTATGCACCAATTCTCAAACTTGGATTGAGAGGGTGGTCTCTTTTCTCCAAGAACCTGAAGAACACAAACCAAAACTAGTGGAAACGATTAGAGAGTAGAGAGGCCAACTGGTGTCTCAAAACTTGTGTTAACAAAACACACACTATGTGTGTATTTATAGGGTTTGGCCACACCTAGGGTTTTCTCCCTAGGTGGGCCGGCCCCTAAGCCTCTCCCTCTCCTAATTCCGGTCCGTTTTGGTTTTCCTGTATCTTCTAGTATTGGGTTTCTGGGCTTCAGTGGGGACCAACTAGGAAAAATAAAACATAAGCTTCCTATGAATTTAATTATCAGCCCAAACCCATGGACATAATTATAATTCATAAATTATAACATATTCCACTAAACTATTATAATTGCACTCTCCGTTTTATCTCAAATTAAATCTGAGCCTTTCGTTATACTTGTTCATAAATTCCTCACGTTAAGTTATAGATACCCGTCAATTAAATATGCCACTGACATATAATATTTAATTGACATCTTTAATATTTCCTTGAGCTTACCACTTAACTTATTTGAATGTGTCGGATTAATCAAAATCCACCTACAGGGTTTTGACACATTCTCAAATCCTATAAGCATTCTCAAGAAGGTATCATCAATCCATAATTGGACGTGAATTTTATTAACAGATTATTTTCCATCGTACATTTAATGCGATGACCCAACTCACTTGGTGTTTGTTGGCCTGTACAAAAAGACCTCACCCTTTAGTAAATCAAAGTTCCGTACATTAAATGCACATGTACCAATAATCCTTAATAAATTAAGAATATGAACAATTCTATAATGTCTGTGTGAGTTTACAATTTTTCATATAGTCAGACTGGGAAAATTGACTCACACGTAGTCCTGATCAATACACTCCAAGTGTACTGGTATAGTAAGTTCAAGCTTTGCCGCTCTCCGTAACCAAGATAGGTATACTGAAATACTATAGCACAGCCAAGCCGACGGTTTGTCCAATTCCGTCTTAGCTGTGGTCGCTTACTTATATTCGATAGGAACTTATGAATTGATCTTCCGTGTGTAAGCTTAGACTCTACACACCAATTCATATACCATATAGAATAAAAGACACTGATGCCAATATGTCTTTTCTCATTTTGAATGCTAAATATATTTTATTCAAATAAATAAATCGAGTTTGAATATTACATAAAATAATGGCCTTTAGCATACTATTCATATAAGTATTCAATGGTGTTGTGAACTACATAGTTTAGGTGTTGTGGATTAATTTTACCCTGATTAGGTTTGATTTGATTTGAATCTTGATTTACATTTGAGTACCCATTTTTGATGTGTAAATTTAAAATTGAGTGTAGGCCATTTCAATTAAGGAAATCATAAGTTGATTTTCTTTATTGGAATTATGGACCTTATTTGATCTCACTTATAAATTTTTCATAAGTTAACAATGATAGATTAAATTGATAGGTGATATTGTTTCCAATAGTCCATTAATGTCATAAGTTGGTGTTTAAAATTAAACTCAATTTATATTATAAGTTGGAGTTATGTTATTAAACTTACCAGTAGTGTATTTTATTAAACCTATCAAAAGTTGGTAGTGCATTTTATTAAATCCACCATTTATTTTCATTTCGATAAATAGTCGGTTAGTATCTTATTTCAATAAATTTGCTCCTGTATAGTCAATATTTGAACAAATCATTATTGATTAAAAATCATTTGCTAAAAAGCTATCAAAAGTTGATAGTATTATTCTAAACTTTAAAAAAAAAAAATTATCATAAGTTGATAGTGATATTTCAAACATTTTCCAAAAAAATATCATAAGTTGATAGTAATATTTCAAACTTTTTCAAAAACTATCATAAGTTGAGAGTGTTATTCCAAACCTTTTTCCAAAACTATCATAAGTTGATAGTATTTTTTATATAAACTTTTTCTCTAAACAATTACATCTTGTGAAGAGCAAGTTTCCATGAGATAGCCATTAAATTAATTAGGGTAACCATTTTCAAACGGGAGTTGTGGGGTGCCTAACACCTTCCCCACACTCAAGCGATCCCCGTACCCCTTTTCTCTAGTTCGCAGGTCTTTATGGTGTCCAATTGCACCTTAAAACAATTGGTGGAGACTCTAAACGTTTTCATCCTCCATCGTCGGTCTGCGTCGTGACCTCGGTTGCGACATATATGTTTATCTTTTTATTTGTTTATATCTATGAAATTTTTTTTATACATATATATCTGTTAACAATCGTGGAAAGCTCTTTCAAACAAGATTCATTGTCAATTTATCTGTGAAAATTTATCTGTACTAATTTATTTGTTTATCTGGTATATGTTCAGTGGTTTTCTTTGGTATTATGTATAGTAGCGAGACTTGTGCATAGATTGGGTTGTGATATCGTCTGGGTATGTTCTACTTGGC
Organism: Tripterygium wilfordii; assembly: GCF_013401445.1. Classification (NCBI taxonomy): domain Eukaryota; kingdom Viridiplantae; phylum Streptophyta; class Magnoliopsida; order Celastrales; family Celastraceae; genus Tripterygium; species Tripterygium wilfordii. The sequence continues at coordinate 9,990,000 of NC_052248.1, forward strand.
CCATAAATCCAATTGGAAGAAAGAAACCCATCGGTTTCATTATCACCAGATCAAACTAAACTCTTTAATGGCTATAAACCAATAGGTTGGGATGAGCTAACCTATTATGGAGTATACCTACTCCACTTCCATCCTGGTTGAAGGATCCATCCACTTAGAGCTGCCACTGGTCATGGTCCTTCTCAGCCATTTCCTTTTGAGTGGTTGTTGGCATTCAATGATGAAGTTTGCTGAGGTTTTGTCTTTGATTGCTTGTGTTAGTTGTTTGTGAATGTCGAATTCACTAAGCTCCACTGACCACTTGATAGTCTGCCCGACGTGTTGAGTTTTTGCAATATATGGGGATGGTCGATGAGGACTATCATGGTCTGCTCTTGGAAGTATAGCCTCCATTTTTTAGTTGCGGTGACAAGAGCAAAGACCATTTGTTCTGCTCGACTATATCTGATCTATGAACCTATAATTACATTTTTGAAATAGTATACTAGTTTTTGTATTTTCTCCTCTTCTCAGATTAACACAGCACAAATTGCATGCTCAGATGTTGCAATGTAAAATTTAACTCATCTCCATCATTGAGGCGGTGAGTAGAGGTGGCTAATCGAGGTAGTTTTTAAGATCTACAAAAGCTTTTTTACACTTCTTGGTCCATCGAAACTCTTTAGACTTCTTCAATGCATTGAAAAATGGTTTGAATTTGTCTCCCAACTGAGCAAGAAATCTCCCCAATGCTTCTACTCGATCAGTCAACTGTTTTACCTCCTTGGGGCTGCTCAGTGGCTCTATATGAAGGATAGACTGTACTTTCTCGAGGTTTGTCTTGATCCCTCTTTTACTTAAAAGGAATCCTAGGAATGTCACTGAGCATATTCTAAATACTCTTAATTTAGTTTCATCTGAAACTTTTTCAGAGTGTCAAAGATCTATTGTAGGTTGCTTGGATGATCTTATGCTCTTTATAATAATGTTTTCCACATATTCTTCCTTTCTAATCTCTTTTCACAACTACCATAGCATATACTTTGGGGAATTTCATCTTGAGGTTGTATGTTGATACCATTGGTCGGATTTTGAGTAATAAAGGTCTTTCGATAATTCCATTGTAGGAAGACTTGATATTCACTACTAGGAAATCGATCAGAAACATCTTCCTCTTTTGGCTAGTCCCAAGGGTCACTTGGAGAGATATCACTCCTACTGGGATAATTGATTCCTCACTGATCCCATATAGTGGTGTCGAGGATATCTTAGTTTACTTTCGAGGATGTTAATCCATCTGAAAGCCTCAAAGACTAGTATGTCTGTAGTGCTCCCATTGTCTACCAGGACCCTATATATGGTGTGGTTGGTGATGTTCATCTCTACCACTAGTTCATCTTTGTTAGGAGTTTAGATGTCCTCAGCATCCTTGTTTGAGAAGGTAATGAACTCCTCGATCTCTTGGGTTGTTGGTACAGTTGGTGAACTATTCTGGCATATGCTATCCCTGCTAAAGAGCTTTCCCTATCGGCTGCCAATCCATCAACTACGATGTTTATTATGCCTGTAGTTCCATATTTTCTCACCAAGGTGAGTCATCATCCCTCCTTGATTTTTGGTTCTATCATTTGTCATCATATTTTTCATCATTTATTCCTTGTCTCCTGTCATTCCAACCACTAGTAAATTTCTTTCGATACCCACTCATAATCAAGCCATCAACCTTATCATTGACCTGCTTGCAATCATCGGTGTCGTGGTCATTGACTCGACATAACTAGCAGTACTTGTCCCTGGGTCGTTTGCACGAGGGAGCCTTCATCTTTTTGGGACCACTTTTGGAGAACAATGTTACATACCTCTATCAATACCTTATCAAGAGATGAGTTGAGGGGTGTGTAATTGCTATACCAAGGTCTTGAGGGTTGCTCGATTTTCCTTTCCTTTTTTCTCTAGTCATCTCTTCCCCGTCTCCTTTAATTTTCTTGTCGATCTCGGTTGGACTGACTAGGCTCTTCAAAATTCATCTTCCTTGTCAAGGATGAGATGCGATTTGTGCTTCGCTAATAATCTCCTCCGAGTTGATATATTTCTCGGCCCAAGCAAGGAGTTCAAACATGTCATGTCCTAGGGAGGCTTATTTGAGAAGGAGTTATGAAAACCCTCATGTCGCACAATCCAAATCAACACTGTTATCGCCACTAGGACTTGGAGATAGAGGACATCTAGGCGTTCTTGAGTAAATCTTATGTTGAAGTCCTCATGGACTCATCCCTGCCATATTAGACGTTCATCAGGCTGAGGTTGGTTTTACTCGGTTTTGAGCACTTGCAAATTGAGTCACAAAGCAAATGATGCATTGACGAGGTAGCATTAGAAACTTGGTCAAATGATTCATTGACGAGGTAGCTTTAGAGACTTGGTCTTCATCGTTCTTACGAGAAAGGTTGGGAAAGCTTTGCATAATGCCACATCGATAGCCTCTCGAAACTCCATCACAAATTTAAAATCCATGACGTGATCGAATGGGTCATTTTATCCATCATATTTCTTTAATGTTGCGACCTTGAAGTTTTACGGTATCTTAACACTCAGCAGCTCAGTAGACAAAGAGGTGCCAACAAGATATCTCTTATAGTGCTCATGAGAACTTCTCCCTTAAGAGATGCGATATGTCGATCCACCATCTCCTAAACTCCATGTCCTCTGAGATTGATCCCTAAGATCTTATCTCGGATGTCTTCTCAGGTGTTGGGCCTCTGACTTTTTGAGCAAGAATGCCCTTCATTTTCCTCATTGTCTAGAGCTGGATTCTCTGACTATGGCTATAGCTATGAAAGTGCAGTCAACATTTCTATCATAACTCGCATATGTTGTGTAAGTAAAGCAAACTACTCCTGGGTGACCAATGCATGAAGCTGCTCAGGATTGTCCCCAAGAGGATTAGCGTAGTACACAAGGTTGTCAAAATCGAAATCTTATATAAGATCGATGGTGAAGAAATTATGTGTTTGTGTGAAAAGATACAAGGATTCGAGTGAGGTTCAAGTTTATGTTTAGTGTAAGTACGAAGCCACAAGCCAGGGGTAACATAGAAAACCAAAAACCCTAAGATTCCCATAGTTTGGATGAACATAAAAGAGTTTATGATAAGGTGTGTCAAATTGAAGAACAGAACTTGGCATTCGATTAATGAGATATACGACAGTTTGAAAAGCATGAGGCCAAAAATGGAAAGGCATAGATGCTTGATGAAGAAGTGTAAGACCGATTTCGACAATATGACGATGTTTTCTTTCGGCAGAGCCCACATGTTCTGGTGTGTAAGGGGGAGATGTAAGATGTTGAATGCCATATTTTTTTAGAGTATGAGACAGACCGAGAAATTCCCCACCACCATCAGTATAAACGGTTTTAATGTGAGTGGTAAAATAATTTTCAATCAATTTTTTGAATTGTTCAAAAAGGTTGAGACATCATTTTTTTTGCTTGAGAGGATATAACCAAGTATATTTGGTGTAGTAGTCCACAAAAATAACATAATAGCGAATACCACTAAAAGAGGGAATGGGAGTAGGACCCCAAACCTTTGAATATATTAATTGAAAGGGCTCGTAGCAAAGAACAGACGAAGTCTTGAAAGATAGTTTGTGACTCTTATTACAAAAACAAGAATTGCATATAGAGGAAGATAAATTGTCAAAAGGAATTAATTGGTGAGCAATTAATTTCTTTTGAACAGGAGCAGACAGGTGACCAAGTCGTTGATGCCATAGTTGAGATGTTGTAAGAAGATGGACAGATGGATTTAGTGCTGCAGATGAAGAATGTTGAGGGGACCATTCATACAGATTATTCCTACTTTGGCCGTGTGCCAAGGATGCCCCCCTGCTCAAATCCTCCACAAGAAAGTGAGTAGGAAAAAATTCAATAGAAGTATGATTTTGTCGATAGAACTGAGAAACAAAAATAAGGTTTTTTTTAATGGAGGGTGCACACAAAATATTATTGAGTGTAAAAGTGGTTGTGGGTGAGTGAAGTATTGAAGAATCAACATGCGAGATAACAAGTTTATTACCATTGCCAACTGTTCCATTTTCATCCCCAGTATAGTCGGAGTACATGGTCATGTTCTGAAGATTAGATGTTACATGATGGGTTGCACCAGAATCAAAGACCCAATTATTTGGAGATGAGTTCGGATCACTCTCAACATAGTTAGCTTGTGGCTCTCAATTGTGATGAGCTGAAGGCTTAGGTTTGGATCGGTAAAATTTGGCATTGTGACCCGGTGTATCAGACAACTGATAAATCACCCTTGATTGAGTTGTATAGCTGTTTGGTCTCCATGAGGAAGAGGAATTATGATTATTAGAGAAACTAGAAAGTGATGAAGTACCCTGTGTATTATTTCCAAGGTAGAAATCTCGGGAGGAATTTTGATGGCTTGTATGTGAGGGATTGCGTCCTCCTTGATAACCATGATAACCCCCACAGTTGTACCTTCCTCCGCAACTGTGTCTTCCTCCTCTCTTTGAGACATAATTAGCAGTGATTGGGGACTCATCATATGTATTGTTATATGATTTTTTAACCAGCTTCTCATTTAACATTTTGTCATACAAGTCTTCGAATGAGATTGGGGTGTCCCAGATCCGCACCGCCACAGTTGTATTCATCACGCAAACCATTGAGAGTATGGGCAATGATTTCAGCATCACTTAATCTGTGTCCGATTTGAGACAGATCTTCAACAAGACTTTTGATTCGATTCGTGTATTCTGCAATTGTTTTGCCTTCCTTTTTCGTGCTCATCAATGTTGAGAGAAGTGTGAGTATACTGGTGTTGGACCTATTGGCATAGCTGGACTTTAATTTATTCTAAGCTTCAGTTGAGCTTTTGCAACTGTCGATGGTGGGTCTGAGTGAACTGTGGATTGTGGCTTGCATACCCAGCAACACCAATCTGTCTTCCCGAAGCCAAAGCAGGTGGTCAGGTTCTGTAGACGCTGGACACACCAGAGATCCATCAACATAGCCAAGTAGACCATACTCAAATAAAAGGTTGGTCATTTGTGACTTCCAAGAGGTCTAATTTCCTCCTCTTTAGCAAGCTTGAACGGTAATTGAGATGAAGCATTTAAAGAGATCAAGTTCCCAATAAGAGGAATGACGGTTCCGGGCTACATTGAAGAGGTAATGGTCACGGGATTACTTTGAGAATTTCCTGAATCAGATTGTGGTACTGAACCAGATTTTGGTGTTGAAGGATTTGAGATTTTAGAAGGTAAGAGTTAGAGCAGAGAAAAGAAAGATTTTCGTAGAGACGAAGAAAAGAAGAATGAGTTGGTAAAGATAAGGATCGACTGTTCTAGATAGCTTGCTCCGATACCATGAAGAACTTCTGTGTTTGTGTGAAAGTTGAATATTCGTATTAGTCGTATGGTATGAAATATATACAACCGTATGTGACATGTTTCCTTAACCAAATAGGAAACTCAATCACAGTAATAAATAAGATGAATACAAATGATAATTACAAATAAACAAATGCTAAACTGTAGGGATTATCAGCTGTATCAATGTGATATCAGTCTTTACTGTAATACCCCGAACTTCATTTCTTTTAGAAATTAGGTATAACAAACACGTGTTGAGTATGTATATATATATATATATATATAAAATCATTAGAAATTAATACCGAGTGATTTGGGGGGTGTACGAGTGGTTTTAAAACTGAAATTTTTGACTACAGAGGTAACCGTCCGGACAGATATAGAAGAAAACGGAACAGGGAGATTTTTAGGCATAGGTGTCCGGACACCTAGGGGTGTAGATTTAGGGAGGTGTCCGGACACCTATAGAGGTGTCCGGACACCTCCCTAATTCTGCACCCCGAAATTGGTTTAAAACATCCATTTTCATGATTTCTTTCAAAATATCCGACCTAAACAAACCCTAAACCTCATTTTCTCTTAAATTTCCTCTCTCCCATCAATCTAAGATCATCAACCAAGGTAAGATTACCCTCTTTCAAGTTGTTTCAAGTTAGATTCCTAACTTCTCTATCTAGCTTACATATTCTTAAATCCCTCTCTTTGTTCTAATCTTTCAAGGTTTGAACCCAAACTCAAATCCATGGGTTCCTACATCATTTGAGGCCTAAAGGAAGCGGGAATCCCTTCCCTCTACTTGTTTCTACAACCTTGGTAAGTTTCTTAAACCTAAAAGCTAGGATTTAAAGATTGGGTGATTTGGGATTCTAGGGTTTCATGGGTTTTGTAGATTTGGGGGAAATTCTTTAAATTAGATGAAATTAGTGATCTAATAGGTTGATTTAAACTTGTTTATGGTTGTATTGCTATATTCTATTGTGGATTGGAGTAGCAAGCTTGAGTAGGTGAAGTTCAAGAATTTGAGAAGTTTTGGGTAAGAGAAGGTAACGAGTTCTTGATTTATTGGATTAATTTGTGTTAGATATGTGCAATTGAAGTTGTTTGTATATTGATTGGAGGATGGGTTTATCGAATAATAGGTTGGTTGAGGCCGGGAAAAGTCAAGGTTGAGTATTGATTTACATAGCTAATTTTTGGAGTGCGAGGTAGGGAAACTCCACCCTTTGTTATTCTCTTCGAATATGTCTTCCTATTGAGAATATTTATCTTTCCCCATTGTTCATTATGATGCGTTCTCGCCTTAATTTGTGCCTAAGGGAGAATAACCCCACTTTGTGATATCCTTATTGTATGATTTGAATTATATTGCATACCCTACTTGTTCAATCTTCTATTGAGCATGATTTACTCTTGAACATGCATCATGTAGCAGTATATATGTATATTTAGGTTGTATGTATACCCTATTGCATAACCATGTTGGACATGCATTGTAATTGCATGGAAGATGTCGGGTATGGACCCGTATATCTCCTAGTAGTGATTGATGTGAAATGTGGAATGTCGTTGGGCCGTTCAGGGTTCCCATGACTACGGGAATGCCGGTGGGCCGGATCAGGATTCCATATGTGCTCGAAACACCATGCGATGATGTCGTTGGGCTGTTCAGGGTCCCGATATGTGTAGGGATGCCGGTGGGCCAAGTTAGGATCTCGTATGGTGTGGTTATCTACTTGTGTTTGGTGTACATGATGTTAGCTATCATATTGTTGCATTTGTGCCTTTCTTTAATATTTTAGTCTTATGTTATTCACTTACTCTTTATTATTCCCTACTGGGCCTTTCGCTCACCCTTTTCTTTCTCCTATTCCCTCCACGCAGGTGAGTCTAGTTCCGGTACCAGGGTCGCGGATCAGGAGGAGGGAGCGTGACATGGATGGACCCCTAGAGAGTGATAGGACTAGATAGTTCTAAACTTGATTTATGTTATTACTATTTTGTCATATCTATGTTTCTTAGTTAAGACATTGTGTGATATCCCTATTCGATGATGGGATGGACGATAGGGAGGGTACTCCGTGTGATCGGGATTCCCGAACCGGGTTTGTGGACTTCGTGTCCTAACGATTTCTTATGTTTGCTGGATTGCTATTTGTGCTGGATGTTGATTATATATGTTGTTGTGTGGAGAAATTATGTGTGACTGTTAGGTGGCCTGAGGCCCTGCTTAGATGTGAAAATTGATTGATGCTATGATTGTTAGGTGGCCTGAGGTCCTGCTTAGAATTGAGAATTTAAATTGTGATATGAATTGTTAGATGACCGGAGGCCCTGCCTAGGTTGTGAATATATTTGTGAAATTGCTGCGTGTTACTCCAGGTTGACATCCTCTGTATTATGGAGAGGTGCTGTCGGAATTTTTGGGTGATCTAATGATTGATTAATTAGGAGATTGATTAAGAGGATACCAAAAATAACGCATCCCGGGTCGGGCGTTACATTTACTACCAGCTTCATCAACAAGTTGTCTATCTCCTGGAGTATCTCGATCATACTATTAACCTCTGGAATTATCTCTATCAGATGGAAGGCCAACAAAATCGAATCGAAAAATCATAAGATTTTACAAAATTTAAAAAATAAATTTAAATTAATACAATTATTTTTTTGATAGCACAATTATTTCTATACAAATAATTAACATAATATAACATTTTATACGTAATTAAAAATTAAAATATGATTACTATTTACTTATAGATATGTTAATATGGAACCAAACTACAATTTTCTAAGACCTCCAAAAAATTATGAAAAAGCAGGATAAAAAAAATGTAAACCACAATAATTATGTTGTAAGTTGAAACTTGTATTTTATACTATCAATTATAGATAAACTATGCATAAAACAACTAAAAAATACTATTACAAAAGAACATGCGAATAATAAATCAACAAAATATCAACGTATTGAAATTAGGGGCGCACACTGGGCTTCATAACTCGACTCGATGACCCAGATAAATCAGGTGGTTATCGGGCAGACCTTAAAACTTTTTTATCTTTCCGAGCTAAACCCGACCCAATAATTTTTTAATAGAGTCGGGTTCTGAAACTATTTTCATGATTTTTGGGTTATCGAGTCACCCGATAAGAAAATAACCCAACCAAAAATAATTTTATATAACTAGCCCAGTATTTAAAGGATTTCTTTATGCTTTTAAAGAGGCTTCCCATTACGCTCTTTTTTAATGTTTTCGATGTGGGATATTGGAGAAAGGAGTATGGTATAGCAGAGTCCCTCTGCAACTAACCAACCTTTTTGAATTGGATTTTAATACTTTCCTACTACATTTTGGTTACTATCAACAGCTTGAAAATTGTTGCTTTTATGGAGACCCAAGAAAGTGTTAAATATTGACATGATTGATGCTTGAAATTTGCAAGTGTTGGTAGTCAAACTTTTAAAACTGCTCACATGAATGAAAGGTTGAAGTGCGTACACCCTTAGTATAATAAAGCTACCAGAACAAGTATCTCACACCAGAAAAATAGAAAAGAAACAAAGGGAAACAAATTTTAAAAAGAAGTAACCCATTGACAACTCAACATTAATTCAAAAGAACTTATACACCTAGGTTATCGGGTTAAATACGGTATAGCCTGATAACCCGGAGTTCTTTAACCGGGTTATCGAGCGGGGTCATACACCTCTTAAAAATTATCGGGTCAGGTCAAACCCAGACCGATAACCTGGGACCCAGTCCAATGTACACCCCTCATTGAAATATAGTCCATCGACAATATATATACAAACCGTAGAATACTTACAAAGAAATTAAAGTGCATCTAGTTATGGACTTATACTAACAAAGCAAAAATAATTTCCATAAACTAGTGCTCATCTTTGCTCCAATGTCTATCATATAGTTTATCAAAGTTCAAGATAAAAAAATCATTTGCATCCATTCTCACATCCACCCATTGACACATTTTGCATTAAGACTGCTCTTGTTTTCAGCATTATCCTTTTGGCTAGACCAACTTTTATACCCTTGAAGTTACACTTGTTTCTCGTTTCTATCCTTGAAGTTTAAATTTTGCCCAAAATATCTTTGATGTTTCAAAAAACCACCCAAATCTATCATGATCCTCATTTTTCGGCTAACTACTCAACGGAAATTGTAGATGTGGCAATTGGAATCCAACATGGCATACACGTGTCATTTTTGAAAAAAATAAATAAAATCCAAATCATTAAAAACACCAACTCACCAAGAGGCCAAACCCCAATTTACAAAAAAAAAAAAAAATCGACTTCTGCCCGGAAGCTTCCCTTTTTCCCGATCATTGCTGCACCAATTCTTATTCATCTTCTTGCTCAATAAGAAATAAAAGATTTCTTGTTTCAAAAAATAAAAATAAATAATAAATAAAAGATCTTCTTGTTCAACCCACTACGATCTCCGGGTAGTTGCAACTATTCCATTGTTTAGGTTGATGTTGATGATTGAAGAAGAGAAATATGTGTGTTTGTGGACAAAAGAAGAGTAGGTGTGGGTTTGACCGAGATTGAGAAGTTGCAGAACCTGGACCGAGCTGTATTCTTTGATTAATTTTGAATGCCTCGAGTCTTGGATTTAGGGAGGAGTTTGAGGGAGACGAGCTCGACGTTGAGCGATGCAGGTGTGCACGTGCGGTAGTGCCGTTAGGGAGTTTGCGGAGGGGATGATGGAAGTTTTACTAATTTTTTTTCCCTAATTTCAAGCGTGGCTTTTCTTTTTCATTTATTTACCTTTTAATATAAATTATTTTAATAATAAGAATGATGTGGATAAGTCAGTGTCGCAACCGGGGTCACGACGCAGACTGGCGATGGAAGAATGAAAAAAATGATTTAGAGTCGCCACCAATTGATTTAAGTGCAATTGGACACTAAAAATGGTCTACGAACCAGAAAATGGGTAAGGGGGTCTATTGAGTGTGGGGAAGGTGTTAGGCACCCCACAACTCCCTAAAAGGTTACCTAGATTGATCTATGTGCTTTTTCTTGAAAAGTTGTTTGTCCAATATAAATGATATTTTGATTTGAAAAGATAACATAATTAAAGCATAGGCAGGAGCTGAATGTCATCAAGTCCTCCTCCTAATCAACTTCAATTTAGTTACCATTATGTTTTCGAGTACAAATGATACCTTAATTTGAAGAGATAACATAATTAAAACCTAGGCAGGAGCTGAATATCATCAAGTCCTCCTCCTAATGAACTTTAATCTAGGTATCTAGAAAATTAATTTATCATTGTGTTTAGAAATACAAATGACACTTTAATTTGAAAAGATAACATAATTAAAGCCTAGGCAGGAGCTGAATGTCATCAAGTCCTCCTCCTAATGAACTTTAATTTAGGTATCTAGTAAATTAAATTACCATTTACATTTGTTTAAATAAGGATAACACAATTAAAGTCTAGGCAGGAGATGAATGTCATCAAGTCCTCCTCCTAATTGACTTTAATGTAGTATCCATTAATTTGTTTTTATGAAAAGTTGGTAAAGACGTGATTATTAAATTGATAGATTGGCAAAACTAAACCTCTAAACATGCATACTAATCATTTTAAAAATAAATGAAACTAAACTACACTACTCTAAACTACTTTTCATTATTTCCACTACCCTATTACATGACTTACATTTACAAAAATAGACGTATACAAATAAAAACAAGATAAAACTATATACAAATAACAAATAATACAAATACAAAATGTGGCCCATGGAGCCCATGTGTGGCTCAAACCCAGTCCAATCTTCAAATGAACTCTCCAGCCCAAGCGGGATCAATCCCGGTCCAAACCCAACATCAACAAGAAAATGGTCAGATGGATACTTAGCATAAATCAGAATTTTACCAAATAAGTTCCATATTAATAAATTTATACACATAAACATATAAACACAAACACATGAAGATTTATCACCTATATGAACAAAATATATATATATATATAAAACATGTTCAGAAACCGTACAAAACCAACATCTCAATATGAACAAAAGCAAGCAACGCCAACAGATTAATACTACCAAAGCCCACCTAAACAGATTTTAAAGAATCAATAGGAGCATATATACATGTACCTATAGACAAAAGCCGAATGACATAATCAGAAAGTCTGTGTAGAGAAAATCTGTGTAACCAGCACCAAGAACAGAACCCAGCATCAAGAACACATATACAACCAGCACCAAACCAAGAACAGAACCCATCATACAAACCGATGCTACCATAGTAAGCCACATGTAATCTGAACCAGATATCGACATTAAAGAGCAAGCAAGTATGTTTCATTCAAATCCAACATATATCCATAAACCACATACAACACATAGAATTTGAAACACCAGCAAACACATCCTCAGAACCTAAACAACTAACATATAAACCCTCGGTTGTTTATCATCAACACGACCAACACTGTGAATCAGATTTAAGGCACCAGTGAAGAAAATTTAACAACCTATACAAGTCTATGTCATCTCAACTATAAAAGCCAGCGGTTGCAAAGCAGAATTTGAATAATCAAAGAAAAAGAAAATCATATTCAGATTAAGGAATCACTACCTTCTCGGTTCTTTCTCCTTTCTTCGCGATTCCTGGCTGTGCGGCAGCTTCCGATTTTCTGTTCCTGATTGTGCGGCGGCGATTGTTGCTTCTCTCCTCTCTTTTGAGCGTCAGCTTCTGCAGCGGCCTTACACTTCTATATCTCTTCCATTTTCTCACAAGCTCCCTCTCTTCTTTTCTTTCACACCCAAAACCTCTGTTTTTTTTCTTCCTTTTCTGTTCTCTCTCTTTCCGCCCCCTTCTCCTCTCTCACGGCTTGCTCTCTCTCCCAATTGTGCGGCTCTTTCTTCAATTGTCGCCTCCTCTTGCTTTTTCTCTCCCCACCTCTAAAACCTTTTTTTGCTCCTCCCCCTTGTGCGGCTCCCCTAATCTCTATTTCTTTAACCTCTTTTTTGTAAAAAATCCCAAAATGTCCCCAAAAACCCTATTTTTCCCCTCTTCTCTAAAACCCACAAGATTTACATTTTTGTCTTTTCCTTATTTTTGTGAAACCCTAATAAATGAACTACCTTTCCCTCTTAAGGATTTTCTTTTGTTTATTATTTATTTAATTGCCCTATTTTTAGATATTTTCTAGGGTTTAGATCTTTTGGGCTTAGGTTTGAATTTTTATGGGCTTATGGTCCAAGAAATAGGCTTTAGGATTTTTTGCATGCTTGTGGGTCCAAGAAACAGGCTTTGAATTTTTTGTGAGCTTACGGGCTCCAGAATGGGCTTTTGAATTATTATTATTATTATTGTATTTTTTAATTTTTAAATTTTTTCTATTTTTTTTGGGCCGGACGAAAACCGGGTACTACAGCTGCCCCCCTTTGTATGTCTTTTATGAAATAAAAAACAAACAAAGGTGTAGTCAACCGAGTTTCGTACGGGAACTGAAATGCGCGGGATCACTGTGGCCATTCCCGGCTTGGCCAACTGTTTGTGCAAGAAAATAAAGGGCACGGGATCACAAGGCCATTCCCGGCTTGGCCAAATGTTGGTGCAGAAAAATAAAGGGCACGGGATCACAAGGCCATTCCCGGCTTGGCCAAATGTTTGTGCAGAAAAATAAAGGGCACGGGATCACAAGGCCATTCCCAGCTTGGCCAAATGTTGGTGTAGAAAAATAAAGGGCACGGGATCACAAGGCCATTCCCGGCTTGGCCAAATGTTTGTGCAGAAAAATAAAGGGCACGGGATCACAAGGCCATTCCCGGCTTGGCCAAATGTTGGTGCAGAAAAATAAAGGGCACGGGATCACAAGGCCATTCCCGGCTTGGCCAAATGTTTGTGCAGAAAAATAAAGGGCACGGGATCACAAGGCCATTCCCTGCTTGGCCAAATGTTGGTTTGAATTTATGCAAGAAAATATCCATGAGTGTATGAATGCATGAAGAAAATTGTATTTTCTTTTATTTTTCTCATTTTGAAATTTTGATTTTGGTTAATTGTCGTAAGCACCATCACCCCTATCATCCTACAATCATCCATCATGAGAAGACTGCGAATTTTGATTCCACCCTATCTTCAATCTGCCATGCTATGCTTATTCTTGTATCTTTCATTCTCGTTTTGTCTGGTCTTTCCATCAATTTACTGCTTCCATCTTATTTCCATCAAATCTGACATACCTTTAATGCCAAACAAAAGCTTTTCGGCTCCAGAATCTCTTGGGCCCCACTATGTCTTTTAACGTTATTTAATTTCTTGTAGCTCTCTTAGAATTAAGAACACCAAAATCTCTTCGGCTCCACCATGCCTTTTAGCGCCATTTAATTTCTTTTAGCTCCTTTACAGTCAAGAACACCAAAATCTCTCAAGTTCCTGCTAAGAACAATGTCTCAATACACTTGTCATGATTCTTTTATTACTTCACTTAACTTCCAAATAAATTCAATAGTATGGCAATGCTTGTACTACATGAAATTTCTGAAGGCAAGATATACAAACAATAAAAATCGTGAAGAACACAAACAATGAATGAGGAATTCAGAAATGAATTGAATGACTTCAGAGAGTTTTATTTAGAATAGATAAATAACAGGAGAGACTGATCAAGTATATATATGATTCAAGAGGGTTAGAAATAAAGGAAATAACAGAAATCCTTACAGGATATAAAATGAGATAACTTTGATTCCGCACAAAACTACCCCAGTTTTGTGTGCCCCCATTTTGCAATTATTGAATCTGACCACTTCTATATCAATCTTCTCCTTCGCAGACTCATCATGCATACCCCTGAACATAACCAATTCACCTGTGTACAGCCTCGCTATCTGTCATTCATTGTATTTCCTTATATTCATCTCAAATCCTCGAAAAGCCTCTGCCTCATTCCCCTTAGTTGCTTTCACCACACCTTTCTGATCTCAATATTATTTGAAGCTCCCATTTTCACTATAGTAGAGACTTTTCTTGTTTCCCTAATTTTTGCCTGAAGCGCCCACGAGGGGTTTTCACTCCAGCGGGATTTTTATGGCTCTAATTTTTGCCTAGACCGCCCTTTCGGGTTTTCAATCTAGCGAGCTTTTTAACTCTAATTTTTGCCTAGATCGCCCTTTCGGGTTTTCAATCTAGCGAGTTTTTTTTTTTTATGCTATAATTTTTGCCTAGATTGCCCTTTCGGGTTTTCAATCTAGCGAGCTCTTTTTTTTTTTTTTTTTTTGCTCTAATTTTTGCCTAGATTGCCCTTTCGGGTTTTCAATCTAGCGAGTTTTTTTTTTTTTTTTTTTGCTATGGGTAATACTTTTTGATGGCATCTGCATTCACCGGATTAGGCAATTCTTCTCCATCCATTCTTGTCAAAATTAATTCCCCTCCTTCAAAAGCTTTTTTCACCACATATGGTCCCTCATAATTCGGTGTCCATTTCCCTCGGTGATCCTTTTGAGGTGGCAAGATCATCTTCAACACTAAATCTCCTTCCCTGAAACTGCGAGGTCGAACTTTCTTATTATGTGCTTTCATCAATCTTCTTTGATACAATTGCCCTTTACAAATTGCTCTTAGTCTTCGTTCTTCAATCAAATTCAACTGCTCATAACGCATTTGAGTCCATTCTGATTCTTCCAATTCTGCCTCCAGAACTACGTGAAGGGATGGAATCTCCACTTCGATAGGCAAAACCGCTTCCATGCCATACACCAAGGAGAAAGGCGTCTCCCCGGTAGATGTGCGTATTGATGTCCGATAACCATATAGAGCAAAAGGGAGCTTTTCATGCCAATCTTTGTAATTCTCTGTCATCTTCCCAATGATCTTCTTGATATTCTTATTCGCCGCTTCGACAGCCCCATTCATCTTTGGACGGTATGGAGTTGAATTATGGTGACTAATTTTGAACTGGTCACAAAAATCCTTCACCATTTTGCTATTGAAATTCGTGCCATTATCAGTGATAATTCTTTCTGGGACTCCATATCAACAAACAATTTCTTTTCTCAAAAACCGAACAACCACGCTACTCGTCACAATAGAATATGAAGCAGCCTCCACCCATTTGGTAAAATAATCGATAGCAACCAGAATAAACCGATGCCCATTAGAAGCCTTCGGCTCAATTGGACCGATGACATCTAATCCCCACATTGAGAAAGGCCATGGTGACGTCAACACATGTAATGGATTGACGGAAACATGTGTCCTGTCTGCATAAATCTGGCACTTATGGCATCGGTTTGCATAACTTATGCAATCCCTCTCCATGGTTAACCAATAATACCCTGCACGTATAATCTTCCGTGCCATTGCATATCCGCTGGAATGAGTCCCACATATTCCTTCATGAATTTCCTCCATAATTAGTTTAGCCTCCGCCATATCGACACAACGCAAGAAAACTACCCCATCATTCCTTTTATAAAGCACATTTCCATTCAAGAAGAAAGATCCCGCCAATCTCCTGATGGTGCGCTTATCATTCTCTGATGCCCCTGATGGATATTCTTTCTTTTCAATGTACAGTTGGATATCATGATACCACGGTTTACCATCAGGCTCTCCCTCTAAATTTGAACAGTAACCTCGAACTTCTCGTTTCTCAATTTTAATTAGCTGCACTTCCCCTTTTGGGTCTACATCAAACATTGCCGCCAAAGTTGCCAAAGCATCTGCTATTTGATTTTCTTCCCTGGGGATATGATCAAACTCAATCCAATCAAAAAACTTGACTAACTTTTTGATATGTTGGTAATATGGAATGAGCTTGTCATCTTTAGTTTCCCACTCATCATTCAATTGCCTAATCACCAACTGTGAGTCACCATAGACCCGTAGCCTCCTAATCCCCATATCGATAGCAGCTTGAATTCCCATCGTACATGCTTCATACTCAGCCACATTGTTAGTACATTCGAAATACAACTTAGCTGTAAACGGTATAACATTCTCTTCAGGTGATATCAAAGCTGCACCGACTCCGCATCCTATGATATTAGAAGCACCATCGAACAACATAGTCCATTTTGCCAAATCCTTCTGATTCCCCTCTTCTATCGACACAGTCATGACATCAATATCTGGAAACTTCAAATCCATAGACTGAGTATCATCAATTGCTCCATCTGCCAAATAATCTGCTATTGCACTCCCTTTGATTGCCTTCTGTGTGACATACAAAATATCATATTCTGATAACAACATCTGCCATTTAGCTATCCTCCCTGAAAGAGAAGGTTTCTCAAAAATGTATTTGATAGGATCCATCCTGGAAATCAACCACGTCGTATGATAAAGCATATATTGTCTAAGCCGATGTGCAGCCCAAACCAAAGAGCAACAAGTCTTCTCCAACATCGAATAATTTGCTTCACAACTAGTAAACTTCTTGCTTAAGTAATAAATGGCATGCTCTATCCTTCCCGATGAATCATGCTGTCCAAGCACACATCCCATCGAACTATCTGAGACAGTCAAATAGAGAATAAGCGGCCTGCCCGCCACAAGAGGCATTAATACTGGAGGACTTTTCAAATATAGCTTGATCTTTTCGAATGCGATTTGACAATCTTCGTTCCACTCAGTAGAGTTACTCTTACGCAATAATTTAAAGATAGGTTCACAAGTAGCCGTCAACTGTGAAATGAATCTGGCAATGTAATTCAACCTTCCCAAGAAACCCCTAACTTCCTTTTCTGTCCGAGGGGGTGGCATCTCCAAGATCGCCTTCACTTTATCAGGATCTACCTCAATTCCTTTCCTACTTACAATGAAACCTAACAACTTCCCCGAGGTTGCCCCAAATGTGCACTTAGCTGGATTCAACTTCAATTGATGCCTCCTTAATCGATCAAACAACTTCTGGAGATTCACAATATGATCTTCACCTTCTTTGGATTTTGCTATCATATCATCGACATATACTTCAACTTCTCTATGCATCATGTCATGAAACAAAGTGACCATGGCCCGTTGATAAGTAGCACCGGCATTCTTCAGACCAAACGGTATGACTTTATAGCAAAAGGTTCCCCAGAGGGTAATAAAAGTCGTTTTCTCACGATCCTCTGGTGCCATCTTGATATGATTGTAACCCAAAAATCCATCCATGAAAGAGAAAGTTGAATGTCTAGCTGTATTATCCACTAAAACATCAATATGGGGAAGTGGAAAATTATCCTTCGGGCTTGCACGATTAAGATCTCTATAATCGACACACATCCGCACTTTCCCATCCTTCTTGGGAACAGGTACAATATTTGCCACCCATTCAGGGTATCTAGCCACTGCTAAAAAACCAGCATCGAACTGCTTCTTCACTTCATCTCTTATCTTCAAAAGCATATCTGCTTTCAATCTCCTTAGCTTTTGTTTCACTGGGGTACATTCTGGAATCAATGGTAACTTGTGAACAACAATACTTGTATCAAGACCGGGCATGTCCTGATAAGACCATGCAAAGACATCCTGGTAACTATGCAACAAATCTATCAATTTCTTCTTATTCTCTCCTTCGAAGGCAGCTCCTACCTTAACCTCATTTTTCTCCGTTTCAGTTCCCAAATTAACAACTTCAGTTATCTCTTGGTGCGGCTTTATTAGTTTCTCTTCCTGATTGACTTGTCTTAACATTTCAGGTAAAATCTCAATTTCTTCCTCTATTTCATAGTCAGATTCAACATTGCTAATGGGTGCATCAAAATCTGGTTCATTAAGTTCGTCATCTTCGTTATCATCATTTTCAATCCTGTGAAAGAAATGAATAAAAATGGTTTTGAGAATGGAGAACAAAACTTAAATGGAAATGGAGAAACATGAATATGGATAACTGTCAAAAGACTTTCATTTCATGGAAAAGGGAATATGTACAAAGATTGAACATGCAATCGCCATACTATAAGATTTATTGAAAGCAAAGTAAAGCATGCTCATTACAAAAGACCCAAACGAAGGCCGTGAGCTGGGCCCACGATGGTAGTGCACTCGGGATTACTCTTGTAGGTTCTTGAGAGATACTGGGAGCTCCAGACTGGTCCAGTTGTCTAATTTGAAATTTGAAGGACGCGAGATGACAAAGCAAGGTCTAGCAGTCGCACTCTGTTCCTCTTCCACCACAGCTACTTGGAACTCTTCAAACTGAACACATATATTTGCCAAAATTGCCCCAGTTACATCAGTTGAGTTTTCAACTGGCAGTTTTCCAAAAACTGCCCCAGTATCAGCCAAACTTATCTTGTTCTGCATCCCTCCATACACAAAACTGTCATAAAGCCAAGGAATCGGTTTCTTTTCAACTTCCAGCTCCTTTCCTTCCAGACGAGCAAACATCTTCGCCTGCTTTTCTGCTTGTGCACGGTTCCTGTCAGCTCTAGTTGGCTTATAACCCAAACCCCAACGTTCTGGATGTTTCACCATTTCTACTGGCTTCTTAATTCCTTGTTGATTCTTACCAAGTCCTTCTCCCGGGCGAAACCCCTTTTTCAACATAAATTTTGCTACATTCTTCGTAACCTTGGATACTTGTGGCATTAGGGGAGAAAATCCTTCCTTCACATAGCTAGCACTAGCAATTTCAAAAGATTGGAATGAACTCTCAATCCCTTCTGTTGGAGCATCAATAGGAGAATTATTAGACAAACTAGCAACCATCCATTCTGACTGGCCCTTTACTATATAAACCCTTCCATCATGAACAAACTTGAGCATCTGATGCAATGATGAGGGAACGGCTCCTGCAGTGTGAATCCAAGGTCGTCCCAACAGGCAACTGTAAGTTGGTGAGATATCCATTACCACAAATGGTACATTGAAAGTTACGCTTGCAACCTGTAAAGGTATTTCAATTTCTCCCATAATCTCTCTACGTGTTCCGTCGAATGCCCTTACTACCATCGGCACTGGTCTTAAATAAGATCTGTCAATCGGCAGCTTTTCAAAAGTCTCCTTTGGTAAAATATTAAGCGATGACCCATTATCCACCAAAATACTTGCTAATTCCTTTCCACGACACATGGTTGAAATATGCAAAGCTTTGTTGTGCCCCATCCCTTCAGGCGGAATATCATCCTCAGTAAAGGACAACAAATGAGAGGCCAACACATTTCCCACAATGCCATTAAAAGAGTCTGTAGGAATCTTGTCTGATACATACGCCTGATTTAACATTCTCATCAAGACTTGTCGATGCGGTTCAGAACTCATTATCAACTCCAAAATCGAAATCTTTGCAGGGGTTTTCTTCAATTGATCCACTATCATGTACTCACTCTGCCGAATAATTTTCAGGAACTCCTGGACTTCCACATCAGTTACAACTTTCTTTTTCTCCTCTGGGCGTACAAAAAGACCTTCTTCCGGAATAGAACCAAATCCTTCAACTTCAGGTGTTGCTTTCCCTTTTCTTTTGCGTTCAGCTTCAAGATCCACTACCGGATTCCCTTCTGGCTCATTTCTCGTGTAACATCTCCCACTTCGGGTAACTCCACCAACATCAGAAATATTATCTACCATTTCTCCTTGCTTTCCTCTAACTTCAACCTCATAATTCCATGGCACAGCCTTGTCATTCTTGTACAAAGGATCTATCCTTGGTTTGAGTGGCCCAACTGGTGGCGCATCTTCCACATAATACTGCAAGACAAATTGCGGAGCGTGATTCAGCCTAGGCCCTTGATAATATCCTCCTATGACACTGACTTCATTTGATTGGCCTTTCACTTCAAACTTTATTATCTTCAAATCCATCAACTCTTGTACCTTCTCCTGAAAGCCACAACAATTCTCAATAACATGTCCCCTTTGTCCTCTATGGAACTCACAAGTCTTCATGTCATCAAAAAGTCCATGTTGAATGGGCGTATCCATTGCCACTTCCTCAACTAATCCTTCTTTCCTCAACACCCTAAATAACCGGCCCAACGGCATTGCAATCTCTGATACCCATCTTTTTGTAGCACAAAATTCTTCAATGGCATTCACCCCCTCCTTCTCATGATTAGGCAATGGATTATTGTTGACATTTGGTTTATTGATTGCACTAAGATCCAGCCATTTCGCTTCAATCATCCCCTGAACTATCCTTTTGAATTGTAAACAACCTTCAGTTGAGTGCCCGGGTGTACCTCCATGATATAAGCATGTGGCATTAGGATCATACCAATGGGGATATGGAGGTTGGTGGACCTGTCCCGGAACAGGAGCCACTGCTCCTTGCGCTTGAAGTTTCATGAAGCATTCAGCATAGGTTATGGGCAAAGGATCGAAATGCTCAACGGGCCTTCTGGATCTTTGGTTTTGGAAATTTGGACGAGGGTTTTGGTAAGTGTTTGGGTTTTGAAAATTTTGGTAAGTGTTTGGGTTTTGGAAGTTTTGGTAAGTGTTTGGGTTTTGCGAGTATTGATTGGGTGATGGTGCTTTGAATCGGGGTGGATAAGGATTTTGGGTATGTGTATGATTATAGTAGGCTCCTGGGCTTGACATCCTTGGGGCATTGCTTCTAGGGCGATAATCTGAAGTAGGCACACCATAAACAGCTGGATTTGAATCAAAATTCACAGAATGCACTTCAGCCTTCTTGCCTTTACTTGCTTTAGCTGGGTCTGATTTATCAAGGGTGGGATAATGCAGAGTACCTCTCTTCATGCATCGTTCAACTCGCTCCCCTGCTTGTATCATATCAGCTAAGTTACTATGACCGCCTCCCGCCAGATTGGAAGTATAAGGCTCCTGGAGAGCATCAATGAAAGCGTTCAACAAATCCTTTTCTGAAAGGGGTGGAATGATCTGGGCTGCCAAATCCCTCCATCGATGGGCAAATTCCCTAAAGCTTTCCCCACTCTTCATTGTTGTGTTCTGCAAATCGTAAATGGTAGGGATCTTCTCTTCATTATGCTTATACTGCTTCATAAACATTTCAGCCAAATCCTCCCACGAGGCTACTGACGAAGGATTAAGGGTATTGAACCACCTTTGAGCTGCCCCAGTCAGACTATCTTGGAAATAATGCATCAAAACTTTCTTATCACTTGCATATGGCTGCATGCGCCGACAATACATTGTTAAATGATCCAAAGGGACTCCAGTGCCATCAAACAAACTGAATTTTGGTAGTACAAAGTCATGTGGAACATTCAAATTCTTCACCAAGCACAGATTGGCTGGGTTCAGTATCCCTGAAGCATTGAAACCCTCCATACTGAACTCCCTCAGTCACTACCCCGCCAATAAAAGTTCCCGCGGTATCAGCACCGACTGGGAAGGGATTGTTCTGCACATGAGGATCAACTTGATGAATGTACGTTGGGTTCTGAGTCGTTGCCTGTTGAGAAAACTGATGCTGGTGCAAACCAAGCAAAGATTGATTACGCGCAGGAGTGAACTCGGGTGGGTAAACTGGTACTTCTTGGTGCAAATGATTCTCAGGAACCTCTGGTGTTTCAGAATTTTCAGCTACTCCCTTTCCTTTCATTAGCAACGCCATATTCTTCATCAATAAGGCCATCTGCTCTTTCAATTCAGCTATATCCTGATTCTGACTATGCTCACCCATTTCCTGCTCCATATTCTCAATAATTCTTGATTGTAGGCGAGTCTGATAGGGGTGTCGATGGTGCTTCTTGGACGCTATGATTATTTATAATTTTCTGTGGATTTTGAAAACAATGACATTAGTCCTCATTTATTTTATTTTAAGAACATGCATGCATGTGGTTATTATTTGTGCAAATCCTAAGTACTCCTTACAATTAACAAGATGATTTAAAAAAAATTGATCTATTATATGTGCAATAGTTATGTATATGAAAAGTATATATGTACATGTATGGATGATTAACGAGTGTGCAAGCATATATGGACATGTATGGATAATTAACAAGCATGCACATGGGTGCAACCTAGGCTAACATATACATGGCAAATGTATGAACACGTGTGGTTTAAGAAATGTGTATACAAGTGTAATCTAATTGATGTGTCAAGTACATATGAATATGTAAATAAAGGATAAAGATACATGGTATATAAATGTACAAGAATATAACATAATAAGCATGTGAAATAAATAGTTAGGGATAGGAATGCCCCCTTTGCTCCTAAAATGGGTAATACCGCCTAAAAATTTCTGAAGGTCTAGAACCATGGCTACGGTTTATCTATGGTGCATATGGGTGGTTTAACTAACTAATCACGAGGTCTCTGGATCAGGTGACTTTTGCTCCATTGGATCACAAAAGCCCATCCCTTAATGTCATAAGAGGACGTCAATCCAGGAAGGTGTCTTCCCCCACCCATACAGGGAAGTGAATCCCATGAAAGTGGTAGGTCAACCTTCACTAATCATTAAGTAACCCTGGTATAGGGTTATGTGTGTGAAATGAAAAGTGAATGTGTGTGCGGGGGCATACAAACCAATATCCCTAACATTTAAATCTCACAAGGCCCATATCTGATGAAGAAATCTACAACATTGAACAAATCCATCAAATTCTTCAAATTTAATATACAAATACAAATAGGAACTAACATAAAAACTATACAAGAAAAGCACAAAAATCAATCATACAGGCTCAACCCCTTTGGTATAAAAACCAATGTCCCCAGCAGAGTCGCCAGTTGTCGCAACCGGGGTCACGACGCGGACCGGCGATGGAAGAATGAAAAAAATGATTTAGAGTCGCCACCAATTGATTTAAGTGCAATTGGACACTAAAAATGGTCTACGAACCAGAAAATGGGTAAGGGGGTCTATTGAGTGTGGGGAAGGTGTTAGGCACCCCACAACTCCCTAAAAGGTTACCTAGATTGATCTATGTGCTTTTTCTTGAAAAGTTGTTTGTCCAATATAAATGATATTTTGATTTGAAAAGATAACATAATTAAAGCATAGGCAGGAGCTGAATGTCATCAAATCCTCCTCCTAATCAACTTCAATTTAGTTACCATTATGTTTTCGAGTACAAATGATACCTTAATTTGAAGAGATAACATAATTAAAGCCTAGGCAGGAGCTGAATGTCATCAAGTCCTCCTCCTAATGAAGTTTAATCTAGGTATCTAGTAAATTAATTTATCATTGTGTCTAGAAATACAAATGACACTTTAATTTGAAAAGATAACATAATTAAAGCCTAGGCAGGAGCTGAATGTCATCAAGTCCTCCTCCTAATGAACTTTAATTTAGGTATCTAGTAAATTAAATTACCATTTACATTTGTTTAAATAAGGATAACACAATTAAAGTCTAGGCAGGAGCTGAATGTCATCAAGTCCTCCTCCTAATTGACTTTAATGTAGTATCCATTAATTTGTTTTTGTGAAAAGTTGGTAAAGACGTGATTATTAAATTGATAGATTGGCAAAACTAAACCTCTAAACATGCATACTAATCATGTTAAAAATAAATGAAACTAAACTACACTACTCTAAACTACTTTTCATTATTTCCACTACCCTATTACATGACTTACATTTACAAAAATAGACGTATACAAATAAAAACAAGATAAAACTATATACAAATAACAAATAATACAAATACAAAATGTGGCCCACGGAGCCCATGTGTGGCTCAAACCCAGTCCAATCTTCAAATGAACTCTCCAGCCCAAGCGGGATCAATCCCGGTCCAAACCCAACATCAACAAGAAAATGGTCAGATGGATACTTAGCATAAATCAGAATTTTACCAAATAAGTTCCATATTAATAAATTTATACACATAAACATATAAACACAAACACATGAAGATTTATCACCTATATGAACAAAATATATATATATATATAAAACATGTTCAGAAACCGTACAAAACCAACATCTCAATATGAACAAAAGCAAGCAACGCCAACAGATTAATACTACCAAAGCCCACCTAAACAGATTTTAAAGAATCAATAGGAGCATATATACATGTACCTATAGACAAAAGCCGAATGACATAATCAGAAAGTCTGTGTAGAGAAAATCTGTGTAACCAGCACCAAGAACAGAACCCAGCATCAAGAACACATATACAACCAGCACCAAACCAAGAACAGAACCCATCATACAAACCGATGCTACCATAGTAAGCCACATGTAATCTGAACCAGATATCGACATTAAAGAGCAAGCAAGTATGTTTCATTCAAATCCAACATATATCCATAAACCACATACAACACATAGAATTTGAAACACCAGCAAACACATCCTCAGAACCTAAACAACTAACATATAAACCCTCGGTTGTTTATCATCAACACGACCAACACTGTGAATCAGATTTAAGGCACCAGTGAAGAAAATTTAACAACCTATACAAGTCTATGTCATCTCAACTATAAAAGCCAGCGGTTGCAAAGCAGAATTTGAATAATCAAAGAAAAAGAAAATCATATTCAGATGAAGGAATCACTACCTTCTCGGTTCTTTCTCCTTTCTTCGCGATTCCTGGCTGTGCGGCAGCTTCCGATTTTCTGTTCCTGATTGTGCGGCGGCGATTGTTGCTTCTCTCCTCTCTTTTGAGCGTCAGCTTCTGCAGCGGCCTTACACTTCTATATCTCTTCCATTTTCTCACAAGCTCCCTCTCTTCTTTTCTTTCACACCCAAAACCTCTGTTTTTTTTCTCCCTTTTCTGTTCTCTCTCTTTCCGCCCCCTTCTCCTCTCTCACGGCTTGCTCTCTCTCCCAATTGTGCGGCTCTTTCTTCAATTGTCGCCTCCTCTTGCTTTTTCTCTCCCCACCTCTAAAACCCTTTTTTGCTCCTCCCCCTTGTGCGGCTCCCCTAATCTCTATTTCTTTAACCTCTTTTTTGTAAAAAATCCCAAAATGTCCCCAAAAACCCTATTTTTCCCCTCTTCTCTAAAACCCACAAGATTTACATTTTTGTCTTTTCCTTATTTTTGTGAAACCCTAATAAAGGAACCACCTTTCCCTCTTAAGGATTTTCTTTTGTTTATTATTTATTTAATTGCCCTATTTTTAGATATTTTCTAGGGTTTAGATCTTTTGGGCTTAGGTTTGAATTTTTATGGGCTTATGGTCCAAGAAATAGGCTTTAGGATTTTTTGCATGCTTGTGGGTCCAAGAAACATGCTTTGAATTTTTTGTGAGCTTACGGGCTCCAGAATGGGCTTTTGAATTATTATTATTATTATTGTATTTTTTAATTTTTCTATTTTTTCTATTTTTTTTGGGCCGAACGAAAACCGGGTACTACAGTCAGCATGGAGCTCCGGTTGCCAGTTAAGCAATTTCCGGCTATCATTCACCGGCACAGTGATTTTGGGACACAAATGACTAGCGTTTTGAAACTTCAAGGACATTTTGGGTAAAATTTAAACTTCAAGGATAGAAACGAGAAACACGTACAACTTCGGGGGTATAAAAGTTGATTTAGCCTTATACTTTTCATTATTTCCATTACTGTCTTTATCAACATAGTCATTAAAATTAATATCATCAAAAGAACAAATACTAAAATCCAAATTTCTCGAGTTGTGGAATGCTCTCCACCACCACTATCCTAACACTACCTTTAGCAATTTCATTATCTTTTCCTCCATATCTCAAAATCATCACCACCTAAATTGAAAAGTATGAAAGAAAATACATTTTGTAACATCGTAAGATCGTAGATCTCACCAAAATATGATTTTTGAAATGATTCGGATTGTTTTGCTTATCTAAGATCGTAGATCTAGATCGCGATTTTGACAACTATGGCCGTCGGGGATGTTTGATGCTAAGTTGGCTGCAATGCACTGATGATGTGCAAAATTGGACCGACATCTCAAATGATCGGTAACCAAGTGCTCGGTTGTACATGCGTCTAAAGTGATCATACTAGGGATTAGGAGGATGATGTTCTGTCTCTACACAAGTAGAAATTGTAAGCTTTGGGGTCCACAAGGTGTACCTCAGGGGGGACATTTCGACGCTCAAGTTAGTTCTATACATGAGTGGAGGTCTCATTGCTCTTGATTGCGAGTGAGATTTCTAGGGATGAGTTCCCTAAAGATCTCCTTCCAGATCTTCTTTATGATCAATGATGAGGTCTTCTTGATTTGATCACTGGGGTTCTCGAGGTCATGCTCATCAAGCAGTACCGAGGTGACAGTTGAGTTAACCAAGATGCTCCCCGACCGATCTCCTCTCATTTATTTTGTGTGGGACATGTGTCAATGTCTTATTGGGTGTATTTTTTTTTGTTTTATAGTGTTTTTTCCTAAGGCCTCTTCATGAAATATTTGGCCTCTTCACAAGGTGATTTCACTTGTGAAGATCGATTGGACGTTAAGTGATCATGGTGCATGTTAGGGCCAGCCCTACCCTTAAGCCACAAGGACTTTACCTTTAGGCCTAGAATTGGGTGGATCTCCCAATTTTATAGGTGATTTAATATAGTTAATTATTTTTTAAAATAGTAATAAAATAATTTAAAAATTATTGGAATGTTTTTATCTCATATCCTTAAGTGATAGATACTATGCTGAGTATGATTCTCCCTCAAATTATACAGGGGAACCAGGCAACTTTTATTAAAGGGCGTTTGATCACAAATAATGTTATTATTGCTTATGAAGCTCTAGACACTATGAGTACTCTAACAAAAAATATAATGTATTATATGGTGATGAAATTGGATATGAGCAAAACCTATGATAAAATGAAATAGTTTTTCTTAAAGAGGTATATGGATAGGATGGGTTTCTCTAATAAATGTCAAGACTAGATAACGCAATGTCCATGATTTAGATCCATCGTCATTGATCCACCCACTTCGAAGATAGGAAGGTTACAGGGGATTCCAGGCAAGTAATATGAGCAGCAAATCAGCAAGCACTTCCCCATGATCTACGACTTCATGTCATGTGAAGATCATGCCTAGAAGACAATAAAAGTCAACCACCATCACGTATCAAGAGCTCTATGAGAAGAAACATAAGCATAATTAGAAGATACCCCGCATCAAACGGAGACTCCGCGTCTACAAACTTCATTACTTTCTTAACATGACTATGATAAATCCCTTTTAGCCCAATTTATTTTTATTCAAGTCTCCATGGTTGTAGCCTTCGCAGCTATTATATTGTTTTAATTATTCTCAATGAAAACTTCAACACATTTCAATGATGTACTATTTTCATCAATTCAATAGAAAAACTTTAATTCCGGTATTTGTCTTTTATCTTCTACTTTTCTCGCATGACGCTTATAAAATTTTAAGTATTTTTTAGGAAGACACCCCCAAACCAATAGTTTTGTATTCTCAAATTGCACATAGTTCATCTGGAATTAATTCCAATTGGCACACAATTCCTTGGTCTGACAACAAATCTTGACACAGTCAAACATACAGACTCATTACATCCATCACTTCTATCCTAAAGCGCCAAAAACTAGAGGTGTAAAGGAGCCGAGCCGAGCCGAGCCGAACATCAGCATGCTCAGGCTTGACATGTATTGGTACAAGCTTGAGCTCGAGCTCGAGACGAGCTCAAAACTGTGTTCGAGCTCTCGTTTAGCTTAAAAATTTGAACGTACTCCCGAGCTCGAACAAGAATATATATAATTAATTGATATTTAATGTATATATATATTTTAAAATTTTTAATTAATTATTACAGAGCTTTTGCGCCGAACACTTGAAAACTCGAGTTCGAGCTCGAATATTAAACAAGCCTTTACCTTTGTTCGAGCTCGGCTCGAGCTCGAACTTAAACGAATTCGAGCCGAGCCTAATCGAGCTCGAGCCCGAACAGTTCGTTAAAAGCTTGACTCGTTTACACCCCTACCAAAAACGATTGATCTCGTACATACTCTTTACAATCCATGACTTCTATCCTAAAGCGCCAAAAGCGATTCATCTCTTGTTCAAACATATAACATGCGAACTACTACATACGCTGTTATCAAATTCTCTAAATTCAAGTCAAATTTTCAGCTACTCATAAGATAATAACCCACATGTACAAAGACAGGAAAAGAACCGTTGGATCTTCAAATATAATTTCTTTAATCCCAGAGAGAGCACTCCATGTGGGTAGGCCGCATTTGGTGAAGAACACAAGCGAGAGAGAGAGATGTTACAGCAATTTCAATGCAACCGAAAGTGGGTTTTGTCCACTCGATCCCCAATATAGGCCAAGAAACAATCAATAAACTATAATCTAATACACCTAATCACGTTATAAAAAAAGGAAAAAAAATCTAAATCTTCTTTAATTACAGCGTTACCTCGCATTTTCAACAATGGAATACCACTTTCTCCCCATTTCGTGGACCCTGCTCATCTGGGTCTTCTCAAATTTCTTTGTTTTATTGTGAGAGTGACTGAGTGAGTTCATGCTGCTTCGTTGTAATTGAAGAGACAAATGGGGGAGGAGTTGATAAGGCAAGGGAGGTCTCTGGCGGAGACTCCTACTTACTCGGTTGCCTCAGTGATTACAGTCTTGGTCTTTGTGTGTCTTTTGGTGCAACGTTCCATTTACAGGTTTGGAAGGGTAAGAGAAACCTGCTATGAGAACAATGTTTTGCTTGGTTCATGAGAAAATGCAGGAAGTTTAATGTTATTTGTTTTGGGCTTATGCTTGCTATTGAAGCTGGCTGAATCTTTAGCATTGATGTTTGTAAAGTGGTGTTGAGGAACTCTTTTGACTTTTTTTGTTCATTTGTTTGTTTGGTCACTAGTCTATTTGGCTTTAGTTTAGTAGAGTTCTGGGAGTTCTTGAAGACAGCAGTTATATGGAAATGCTCCTTTTGATTTGCTGAGATATTGTGGGAAAAACTAAAAGAAATTGCTTTTGCCTAAAAACTCTTCTCCTATAGGCCCCATAAAGCATTATAAGTTGGTACATATCACATATGAGCTTCAAAAGGGCTTGTCAATGAAGCAATACTACAGATTTGGGTTGATTTGGATGCGAAATGTCTACATTACTTTAGATAATTTGTTGTTTCCTTACAATCCAAAAACATGTAGGGCATTGCATTTGAATACTCATTTCCTCTTTCAGGAAAAAGTTAGTAACTGGGAAAAGACAAATGTTGGCTTACTTTGAGCAGAATATATGACTTTTAACATTTTCTGGGTGTAGTGGTTGAAGAAGACAAGGAGGAAAGCTCTGTTTGCTTCACTGGAGAAGATTAAGGAAGGTCAGTTAGGTCGTTTATCTAGCAAAACTCTAGTATCTGTTAATTAATAGTTGAGAGAGTTATTGTGTGGGTTTCACATCTTTGTTCTTTTATGAACTTTCTCATTAGTTAACTTTCTATTGACTTTATTTTTCTATTTTACTCTCTTTTCTATTCAGTACCGAGAGATTTTGAAGTTTGTCATTCGACCTTGGGTTATGACTTCATGGTTTTTTGTCTGTTTATTATTTCATCTGTTGTGGAGTATTGATATGGTATTGGGGAATTGGGGCTTCATTTGAGTTTCTTGACGTGGGTGTCAATGAGACATACTGATATACCAATGGATTGCTGATATG
Source organism: Tripterygium wilfordii (assembly GCF_013401445.1). Lineage (NCBI taxonomy): Eukaryota > Viridiplantae > Streptophyta > Magnoliopsida > Celastrales > Celastraceae > Tripterygium > Tripterygium wilfordii. The sequence goes on from NC_052248.1 coordinate 10,019,902, forward strand.
GGAATGGGATTTGGGTTTAATTTTTATTCTTACTCCTTTTTTTTATTTATTGATAGAGCTTATGTTGCTTGGGCTTATATCACTGTTGTTGGCACAATGGGCACGGTGGATATCAGAGATCTGTGTAGATTCATCTCTTTTTAGCAGCAGATTCTATATATGTTCTGAGAATGATTATGGGGTTACAAAAGCTATATTGTTCAAAAGATTGTCCTCTCCTCTAAATGAGTCTGATATTCCTCCAAAAGGATTGTACCCTCGAGGAGCTCATCAATGTGGTGAGGTAAATTCATTCTCTTATTGTCTTGATATTAGGTAAGTAATTTGGTGGGGGAATCAGCTGTGTGACAGATGATGGTTGGATGCAGGGTCGTGAACCATTTGTTTCCCTGGAGGGTCTTGAGCAGCTTCACCGATTTTTGTTTGTTCTTGGTATCACTCATGTTCTGTACAGTTGTTTGGCTGTCGGTCTTGCTATGAGCAAGGTAAAATCCCTATAACTTTGATCCACTGCCTAAATTTATAAGTGGAGCTTCTCATTGCGGGCACACTGTGGTTCTAACTTTTGTAGTGAGTGAGTGGACATGTCAAGAAAACAGACCATATGCTGAATTTCTCCTACAAGTTTTGTTTACTTTAGAATTTGAAATTAATCTAATCTAGCGAATAATTATACAAGCATGAAGTTATCTTGTTAATTCAGTCACAGTTTCTCTTCTATTTATAGTCAGTCTTCAATAAAACATAACAATAGAAACGGTAGTATGAACTGACGAAAGACATGATGGAAGTAATTCCAACCATTGGGGTTCATGAAACTGATCAAATTAGTCTATTTAGTGCTCATTTTATAGTATTGCAAATCCACATGTATAATATTAGCTTCATCTGTCCTGAAATGGATAGTCATATTTAGGAATTCTGCTTGGTCTTTACAGTTTATTACCCATTAAGGAACATGTACATAAAATTGTATGATTGTTACTTTAAGCCTCTTAAACTAGCGTAGAGCGTTATTTCCTTTTCATTGCATGTCTTTGTAGATCTACAGTTGGAAGAAGTGGGAAAATCAAATAATAGTGGCTGATGCAATTTTGCAAGGTACAAACAAAAAAGATTACCCAAAAAGACTGGTTGTCTCAATTTTTTTGTTGTATTTAACATGTTCAACTATTTTGTATTGTTGCATATTTTTCCTTGATCTATTTAGTCATGAACAAAAGGAAATTAGTTTTTAGGCTACTTAGAACTATCATGACCGGGCATGACATTGAACGATCTATTGTTGAGATGTAAAAAATGATGACCTCCAAATAACTGCAATGGGATATGACTAAATTACAAATGTCTTGATGACAGGCAGAAGAACTAGGTTTCAGATCCATGAACGATTCAAGCTAAGCTTGAGAATAAGCAAACTATGAAAAAATAAATAATTATTTAAAACAATATTCTAAATCTAACATAAACGTACTTTCAATTTTTATCCATCAAATTTATAAAGAAAGTTAGACATCTTGTAAATGGGGAGACGATGAGTTCAAAGAATTTTAATTTTACTTGAGGACCAAACCCCCACTTATTTAATTGATGTGGCCCCTGGAAACTACTTAATATTGCTGCAACTTCCAGAATGCGGAGACAAGATACTGAGAAGATGATGTATGGTCTTAAAATTTCTTTCATCTGCTTTAGATTATGCTACATAAGCTGCCAGTGAAGGCTGAACATTGCGTGCCATGAACTCCAAGAAAATTCTCAGATATTAATGTGACCTTCCAAGGTAGCTGCTGCCTTTACCAGCAAAGAGAAGCCTTTTGTTTCCTGGTTCCTTATTTCCAACTTGTGCTTCTTTGTCCTCTTTCCAACTTTACTTAGAGCTTCTAATTTCTTATGGACTCGAGTTTCCATTAATTATTTGCATTCTTTAATTGTTTTAGACACCAACACAAGCTTTTCTCCAATTTTTCAACACAGTATATTCTCTGACATTGATGCCTCTCTGTAGCAAAGAAAAACAAGGTCATGAAGCATCAATCCTCCTTTGTCTTGCATCACACGTCACATCCATGGAGCAGGAATCGGGTTCTTATTTGGATGGTGATTTTCCTTGCAATTTAAGCTCTTGGATTTATACTTATTAAGTATCAGTTTCGAATCTGTTGATTTGCTTCTTCCTGTTCAAGATCATTTGTATATGCATGCGAAAATGTTGTTTAGTGTTTCGATAATGATGAGATCTACTCTTGATGTACAATACACAAAACTTATAGGGTATGAAGAGGACAATCACACGGAGTAATATGATCTACCTTATGCAGTGATTGTAGATAACTTCTACCGTTGTTCTAAAGATCACATGTACTGGCTGTCCCCCAAGATTTTATTTAAACATTATAGTCCAACAATCTCATAGGGCTTAATAAAAAATTTCACAGGATTAATCAAGCTCCATAGTTTATTGACAACTCATCTAGAAATCTAAGACAAAAGGATTGGTACTGTCCTTTTTTTTTTTTTTTTTTCCTTTTTTATCTTGATGAAAATGTTGACTTTGAAATTGAATTAATTGCTTTTCTAGTGGGTGCTGTTTCTCATTGAGAAAGCATAAGAACCATTAATGAAAAGATCGGCTGTAAATCTCATTTCTCTTGCTACATGCTGGGTTTTGACAGGTGAATTTTCTATAAGGAAACGATAGATATATGGTTCCATACTCTAAAATTTTTGGTTTTCTGCTGATTGTAATTATAGTATTTGTAACTTCCTAGAAGAGGTTAATCTTATTTCATCCTGATGTACTTGGGAGGTGATAGGCCCAGGGTAATACAATACAAGAGAAGAAAGAATAAACAACAAAGTGGACACGTGGCGCAAGAGTGAGAGGACACTTGTTTTCCTCTGTTTGGTTCTTTTGTTTTTCCCTGTTTGCTATTTGGTTCTGTTTTGGGTCTGGGGTTTGGTCAGATCTTGAGACGTATTTTGTTGGAGGTCACTAGCTCCTCGAATTGCTAGGTTTCCTTTCATTTTCTTTCCTGTTTGCTTGATCTGTTTAAGGAGCTGTATTGGGATTATCTTGAAATCATCAATATCAATATATAGTTTGGGAGGGAGTTCTTATCAGGAGGCACCCCCTTGGTACCCTTCTCCAATAGAAAAGGGTAGAACCATGGGACTGGGGCAATCAACAGCACAAATGTCTTTACCTCCTTAAAGAATTGAAATATTGTACAGATTGATGAGCCCATGTCAAGTTGACCACATTTAATGCATTTGGAAAGCAGTAATGCCTTTGAAAGCATGGTGAATCTAACTCATTTCTGACATTCTTGATTCGTCATTTGCGTATTTTTCTTCTTCTTTTTTTTTTTTTTTAATTTGCTTATTTCTTTCATTGCCTTTCCTCTCTTGTAAGTGTGTACATTTTGTTGTAATGATGCAGCTCTGTTTTTTTCGACAATTTAAGAGCTCAATAAAGAAATCAGATTACTTGGCGCTGCGTTTGGGTTTCATCACTGTGGGTATCTATTTAGATATAGTCTTATTTGTACCCATGTTGTTTCCTTCTGTATACTTTTTATCTATGGCTTATGCTAAATAATTTCTTCATGATGATTTTTTAAATGTTGGATAAGGAACAGTTATATCTACAAAAAGTAAAATATTGTTTGATTAATTAATACTTGAGTTAGTATAGACTGAGAAAATTGTTATCTGTATAGCCAGGGTTAAATATCCATTTCTAGGTTAATCTGTTGGGAGAGGTTGACTTTAATCATTTTAATTCGTATTCCAACAGTGTGATCTATAGATTTTGACAATTTGTGGAGTTCCAAAATAATAATCACAAGTATTTTTTCAAATTTCTGCCAAATCATGATTAAAGAGTGATAAACATGCCAATATCTTCTTTTTTTGTTCGTCTTCTTTCTTGGGTGGAATGCACATGACATATTAAGGTGACAAATGCACATGCCACTGCCAGTGACAAAGAAAACAAAGTTTGAAGGGAGGGAGGGAGGGAGGGAGAGAGAGAGAGGTTTTCTGTGAAATCTATCTAATTTGCACCTTAATTTTGGTACATATTCTGATGGATGGTCATTCTTGTTGCCATTACCAATGCCTTACTCCCAAACTCATGCAGACTCTTGTATGATAATATGTTATTTTTGTAGGAAAATAAGGAGCTTCTATGAATTATGATGAGCTTGAAAGATATATTATGAGGCTGAGGAAAGGGAACATGTTATTCCCAGTAGGTATAAATTTAAGATTTAAAGCAAAGCTGAGAGAGGTCAGCTTCTTGCTGGATTACGTGATCGGCTCTCCTAGTTAAGTGATTTTAGGTCCAATAATTTTTCATAGGACTCAATGGGTTCTTATCATATGTTAAATTGGGGGTACACAGGAGGATGACCTATTGTTATGCATAGTAGTAAAGGGTGATATTTAACATATGACAGATGCAGGTAATCTTTAATATGGAAAAAGTTGGATTTGGCTTATACACACTTGACACTCCTCATTATTTCCAGTTATTCATCTTACTATGTATCATTGTTTTTAGCATTCTTTGTCATATAGGCTATGAGATGTTTCATCTTCGTCATTGATTTGTCATAGGTTTTCTTGGTGGACTAGTTTTGAATTATATTCGTGTGCTAAAATATGTTCCATATTGCCCTGCTTACGACTTTTCAGAAGCACAACCTGCCACTTTCCTATAATTTCCATAGTTATATGGTCAGAAGTATGGAAGATGAATTTCATGGCATTCTGGGGATCAGGTATGGTCTGAATTCCATTATATTCTATATGTAACTTCTGTTTTGGGTTATGTCTTTTGCATTGACCATTAGTATGCAAAACTTAAATGTGAAATTTTGAGCAAAAAACAATTTTCCTTTTTAGGCGTTAGATGTTCTACATAGACATTCACCTTCTGGTAAGAAGTAAGATGAACAGAAACTAAATTTCTTTTTTTCGTCTCAATTTTGCAGTTGGCCGCTTTGGGTTTATGCAATATTGTGCATCTTCATAAACATTCATGGTAACTTGTTGGTTGGTCAATAAGCAAATACAGATAGTTTTCTACTTTATTTCAAATACTAATTCATGGAATGATTCAGTTGTCCTATTTTTGCAGGCTTGAATATTTACTTTTGGCTTTCTTTCATCCCTGCCATTGTAAGCATACTCAACTTTGCATATGGATGAGAAACAGTTTCTAAATATGTTTTCATACATTTTTTCAATGTCACAGATTGTCATGATAGTTGGCACAAAGCTTCAGCACATTGTTTCCTCATTAGCTCTCGAAATTGTGGAACAAGCAGGTCCATCCATTACTCAAGTAAAGCCACGTGATGATCTATTCTGGTTTAGAAAACCAGAGATATTGTTACGGTTGATACAATTTATCATTTTTCAGGTAACGCTATGAGTTTAGGTGTTGAACGTAGGACTAGAAAAATATCTTCATTTATGACTATGGATTTTTTGTCTTTCTTGTTTCTGCAGAATGCCTTTGAGATAGCAACATATATTTGGTCCTTGGTAAGATTGTCCCGTCTCTCACCTCTTCTCTGATTGTTTGATGTGCTTGACCTTTTTATAGTTTTCATGAATATATACATTATCTAAACAGCATTATTTGTTTAAGCCTAAATGTCACCCATGACATGCCATAATTTTATCTCACACAACAATTTGGAAAACCTTCGAATTTTCTCTTTTTCTTGTTTTGAGGAGACAATACAATTTTTTTTTTTTTTATCAGGAGAAATGATGCAGAAATTGAAATTATCTGGCACAACATTGTGTTTACTTGGCTTTATCTTAATAGAGATATGTACTTTGTTAAATGTGATGTAAGAAGCATCATTTTCCACTGCATAACCTGATATTTCATGGTTGTGATATTCATGATTGAAAGCATATCACTGTGACACATTGACAAACAGCAACCATATTCCCTCACCGACATATGGCAAGCATGTGTGATTATTTCCCTTGAATTCATCTGAAAAAAAAAAACTGAATTCATTTCATTTAACTTAATCCTCTGCACACTAATGCTAAAATAAAGCTCAGACATACGTTAACAGATCCATATAGATCTGTATGTCTATGTTGTTAGTAAATACCAACTAGGTGAGTAGATCTGTTTTGTTTAAGAATCTCCGAATTTCTCTCTCTTTGCAAAGGTTTTGGCAAAAGATGTGGAAAACAGATATTTATGGAACCTTTTTTTGTAGATGTAAGAGCTTCGTATGGCTAGAACTTCCATCCTAATAACGGTGAAATATAATACTTCCAGAACTAGTAATAGGTCAAGGTGTTATCCAGAAAATATATGATCAAGCTCACCGGACCTTTGAATTGATTTGTAACTGTCAACGTCAACTTGATTTAGCTGGAAAGCATTGTAGTAAGGTTCTGTATTTCCTTTACAAAAAAAAAAAAAATCCTATATTTCCTACCAATTGTGCACTACTAATCAGTATTCCCTTATTGTTGAAGTGTATTGAATGAATGAAATATAGATAAATATTGTATATCTGATCATTTGGATTCTTAGGTCATATTAAATGTTGTTTCTTCTGGGGTGTTGTTCCCTTAATGCCAAAGGTTTTCGATATTTTTGTATAGTTTCATCCTTGAAGAACCGTTACATCTAATTTTTTCTTGTAAATAGCAACAGTGATACATGATTCTAGGATTACCTGATCAGTATTCTGTACTCAAATTTAATTTGTTTGCACATACTTCGTTTCCATACGTCTTTTGATCATTCCAGACACAGTTCATGAATTTATGATTTCTTTTGAATTTCAGTGGGGACTTAAAGAGAGATCGTGCTTCATGAAAAACCATTACATGATTATCATTCGGTTGGCTTCTGGGTATATTTCCTTCTTAAATATTCAATTCAGTAGCTTTTTGGTCATGCTTCAAAAGCTGCTAGCACATAATAATAATAATTCTTTACAATCTGCTTTTTTATTCAAATCTTATGGTGTGATTATATTGTAACTGCATGAAAACCAATCAACTGCAAAATATAATATCTACATATGAAACTGCAATTATCATCTATGTAGTTTGGAATTTGATTTATTATTCATTCAGCTTATTTATGTTGCATAAGACTTTTTTAGTTTTTACTGCTATGTTGTTCTACTCAAAATTTTCATTCATCCTTCATTTTTTTAACTCTAACTATAATTTCTCGTTTAAAATTTTAATATTTATTACCAAAAGCTTGCCTTGTAGACTATTGAACCCCCTTGTGCACCACCCAATTCAAAAATAATGTTGCCTAGCTTGCTAATACCATTAGTTGTGCTTTGTTAAACCTTTGCTTTAGAGGGCATCATTACTTTGAGGCTTATTTTCTACTAACTGTATCAGACACTATCGCATAATTTGATTAGTTAACCTCTTAAATAAATTGCATTATTTGATTAGTGTCCCTAAAGTTTATGGGCATTTCGTCGGTGAAAATTGACTCCACTGAAGCTTGACATGCAGTCTTTCTACTTTTCTTGAAAGCCAAGAACCATTTACTGCAACATTGCCTTTAGCAATCTCTTGGAGTAATCATTGAAAAGAAACAAAAGTGCCTCCAAGAGTTCGAGTAACTCGGGGATTGTTCTTGAAACTGCTAATTTCAAATTTGTAGTAGTTTAGGTTTATTAATCTTAAGATGTAAATGGTAGGTGCGATGTTGGTGTCTCACTACTCTAAAAATGGTTTTTCATCTGAGGAAACAAAAATGGCTATCATGTGCTATTATTCTTGACTTGACCAATGATTCCCCGGTGTGGCACAAACCAATTTTCACTGCATGTTAATAGCCTTATAGTCGTGAGAATTCAATTGATATTTTACTACAGTCTGTCAGTCTGCCAATCATAGTAATATGGAGGCGTCGAACCAAGAGAAAAGAAAAAAAATAAAAGATAAACGGGGAGTTTTTTGTTTGATGAAATGTCTTTTATTTTATAAATAGCTATGAATTTTTGAATGCTACCATCCTTTTATTTACTCTTCATTTTTTCTTGTGTGGTAAATGCAGGGTTCTAGTTCAATTCTGGTGTAGTTATAGCACAGTACCACTGAATGTAATTGTCACACAGGTTTGTCTACACTTTTGCTAATAGAAATTTATTTCTGTAAGTACCAGTGATGTCAATGTGGAAACCATGCAACGTGTTTGATGATCCATAGATTTACAGAAACATGCATCTTCTTCCTAAGCAAATCCATCTCTGGAACAATTCTTTTGCTCTTATCATTGGCAATCATAGAGAATTAATTCGGATTCAGCATAACCTATCCCAGCTACTTTTGGCTTCACAGTTCTTTTAGTCGAAGCACACATTCCGTTCTCAGTACTTTTGGTGAATGGATATCAGTTATCAGTTATCACTATTAGATTTTCATCAAAGAAAGTTCACAGTTCCATTTGTGTAAGGTTTTGTATCACTTTCCCAGCTGAAAATAGAAAGAGAAAAAAAGAGGGTTCTTCCCTTGGAATCCATTTTTAGACCTAGTTCTCCTTTTGCATTCCGTCCTAGTCAATGAAGCTTTAGGTCAATCAGGCTACTAAATACATAATGATCTTGAATATATTAACCATTTAAGTTCGATCTTAAGATATTAAGGTCTATTTCCCTATTTTTAGCAATGTTATCCTTTGTCAAAAGATGCCAAGGAATGGAAGTCAAAAAGATTATTTTCTTCTTCCTCGCAACGACCATTTCTACCAACTTGAGAGCCTACTCATGGACATGAGGCCTTTTGGACAATCAAAATAAAGTGGTGCAAAGATTTGAAACACTACTCTTGATCTGTTTCTTCAGCATCTGCACTAGTAACGTTGGAAAAAGTTATCTGCAATGTATGTAATTGTTACAGCAGCATAGGAACCACATTGGTGTCTTGATTCTGAATAATGTATATATATATATATACCCTCGCCGCATTTGGTCTATATGTTGTTTCTATATACATTACAGAATGAAGGATGTAAATTTCCTAACGTAGTCTGACTATCCTACAAACTTGTTTACTTCAGATGGGATCTCGGTGTAAGAAAGCGTTGGTCGCGGAGAGTGTTAGGGAGTCACTGCATAGCTGGTGCAAGAGAGTGAAGGACAAGTCTAAACGTGACTCCACAGCAAGGTCAGTATGCTCGCTTGATACAGCAACAATAGATGAGAGAGATGAGATCACAGTTGCATCCGGCACAATATCCCATTGCTCGTCGTTGGGATCACTAAATGAGGTGACCATTGGACATACCGAACAGGCAGAGTCCTTCGTTGGGAATCCCATCCCACCCTCAGCTGGATACTCTTTTCGAATGGAAGTTTACGATGCATCGCAGCCATTCAGCAACAGCAGTGAAGGATATTCAGACAATGTGGATGAAACAAAGGTTGAGACTCTTTCAGACTTGTTCAAAAAGACTTGAAACTTTATGTTTCTTTTAGAAATATGAGCATTTCCTAGGCACCAAAGAGTGTAATTCCAGCCCAACATGACAAACTTAACATTCAGCAGCAATATATTCTGATTAACATCTTTACTGCATGTGAGTGGTGTGACAAATGCAGCACGTAAAATCCATAAATAAACCTGAAAATCAAAAACCAAAAGAACTTTTGTAATATCCATCACTATTGTGGTAATAGGAGACTAAAATCAAGTGGAATTGGGGTACAAAAATATGTAAATTTTGATAATATCAAGGGTTAATTATACTTTTCATCACTGAAAGATTGTGATCGTTCACTTTTAGCATCCAAAATTTTTTTGTTACAAAGTCATCTCCCATTTTTGTAAAATGAGACTTTTTGGGTACTCGGTCAGATTTGCTACAGTTCGGACAAGGTCAATGCTGATTTGACATATGGTCAACCATTGCAAAATTGGATGTACTTATATGGCAATTCCACCTTAAGTTTTTTTTTTAAAAGTACTAATAAAAATGACATGTCATTAAAAAAAATTTTAAAAAAACTTTACTTTCACTCACCTCTTCCCTCCCTGTCTCTTTTTCTACAATAGCGTGAGTCTAGATCGGAGGCATGGTCGACATTGCAGGTCTTCATGTTTGCGAAAATGCTAAACATCCATACACATATTATACATAAGTGTACATAAAGTGTCACATGTATATATAATTGAATTAAAAAATTTCATTAAAGCCACATAGGTATATGTTGTGGAGACTTTCATAGTGTTGTGTGCCACTTTCATCATTACACAGATAGTGATGTTTCTCTTTTGTCCAAACCCTAACAACTTTCTCTCTCATTGGTAGTCTCTCCCATTTGCAAACCCCAACCACTTTAGATCTACTTTCTTCGTTACCCTTCAGCTAGAAGCACCCATTGTTGAAGCTCCAAGCAACTATGTTTGTGGCTATTCCAACTGGATGTATAGTAATGCAGAGTTTTAGTCAATATTTTAGGTAAATAAATATGGTTTAGATCTACTTTCTTCAGTTTCTTTATGTATAGTTTCACGTTTCTCTATATGTAAATCTGTGTTCGACGTTTTACGTTCTGAAGATTTGGTATAGTTGGTTTCTGAGTTTTAACAAGGACAGTACCACTGATTCAGATGAAGTACACTCAAAATGTCATTATTACATTATATTTTCATGATGTTACATGATATGAAAGTGGTATTATGTTTTTTATGTTAGAGATTTTTCAAAATTATTTTGATTTTTGTTTTGAAAAGACGCGACTTTTTAACATACACTTTCATGTTAAAAAACATGTTTTAATTGGTTTGGAGGCAACTCTTCATATTGTAAAGATATGTCCTTTTATGGTGTCTTAAAAGAAGAGTCACCATTGTAAAGACATGATCATTCATTGTAAGGACATGAATTGTAAGGACATGATCATTCATTATAAAGGCATGTCCTATGTGAAGAGTCACCACAAACTCTATAAATAGAGTTATTCTTCAACCATTTGATAATCAAATTTTTCAATCAACTTTCTCCCATTCTCTCTTCATAAAAGTTTTCTATTGCTGCAGAAATAGAAAGACAAGTATCTTTCTTTCTCTTGATTATTCTCAAAGTACTCTGACCTTCTACGGCCATTGCACTAAAAAGAAGGTGGTCCATAGACCAAGTTTCATTGTATCCTGGAGGGGGATTTGCTGTAACCTAGTGCAACCATTTGGTGGGGGCAAATACTGTCTTAAGGAAAGCGACTACGCGCCTTGAAGCACCATTTTTGTACAAGTTTTATTGCAATCACCACCAATGCTACCATATTTTTCCAAAAATCTTATCAGAAAATTGATATTCACCTCCCCTATCTGACCTTAACCTTTTTATCTTAGCATTGCATTAATTTTCTACTTCAGTCTTATATAATTCAAACTTGTCTAAGACTTCATCTTTGGAATGCATAAGATAAACATAACAAAATTTTGAGTAGTCATCAATGAAAGTAACAAAATATTTCTTTCCACCTCTAGTAGGATTGCTATGCATGTCACATACATAACTATGAATTAATTCAAGTAGAGATGTTGTTCTTTCAACTTTAGGGAAAGGAGTTCTAGATATCTTAGTTTGCATACAAGTTCGACATTTATCAACTAAGTCAATTTCATACTTAGGAATTAGTGATAATTTAACCATATCATTCATTTTCCTAGTATTCACATGTCCTAAACGAGCATGTCATAAGGATAGAGAGTCAACAATATAAGCATAAATATTAGCTTTATTATTAATATTCATTTTGAACATGCCATTACAGTAATAACCCTTCCCAACAAAAGTACCACCCTTTGTAAGGACAAATTTGTCCGACTCAAAAACTAACTTGAAGCCATGCTTATTAAGCAAGCCTCCAGATACAAGATTCTTTCTAATCTCAGGAACATAGTACACATCATTCAACGTAACAGTCTTGCCAAAAGTGAAATTCAAATCCACTTTTCCAATGCCTTTGACATTTGCGGATGAGGAGTTTCCCATGTATAGAATAGTTCCTTCTTCCACTGGTTTATATGTGGTGAACGAGTTTCTATTGTTGCACACATGTCTTGTTGCTCCTGAGTCAATCCACCATTCACAAACATCTTCAAGGGTATTAGCCTCGGAGATTACCGCCATGAAATTGGATTCCTTTGCCTCTTTTTTTTTCTTTTTCTTGGAGCGACACTAATTTTTTAAGTGTCCGGGCTTGCCACATTTCCAGCATATACCCTTCTTCATTTTCTTGGAATCCTTCTCCGGCCTCTGTTTGCGCTTCCTATTGGGTTGGGATTGCTTGCCATCATCCACTATGTGGACATTTGAAAGCTTAGTGCTCAAATTTTTCTTGCTTTCAAATTTTCTTGCCTCTTCCTCCAAACGAAGATGTTGACCTAATTCTTCAAGAGAAAGGTCTTCCTTCTTATGTTTAAGACTTTTCTTAAAGTCTTTCCAAGAAGCAGGCAATTTGTCTATTATGGCAGGCACCACAAAAGATTCATCCATATGAATGTTCTTTTGTTTTAGTTGGTCAATAACATGTCGAATTTCATGCAATTGATCAATGACAGGCTTGTTGTCTACCATATTAAAATGCATAAATTGACTTATTAGAAACTTTTTGCTTGTCGTATCCTCAGTCAAATATTTTGCTTCTAAAGTCTCCCATATTTCTTTTGCAGTTTCCTTGTTCTAGTAGACATCGAATAGAGAGTCTGCCAAGCCATTGAGGATATGTCCTTTACACATGTAATCATCATTATCCCATTTGGCCCTCTCACGTGCTTGTTCAACGGTCTCATCTTCTTGCTCAGTAGGACGTAATGTCTTCAAAACGTGAGCAACTTTCAAAGTGGTGAGAAGAAAGTGCATATTCTTTTGCCATCTTTTAAAATTTCCTCCATCAAAGCGGTCCAACTTGACAAAGTCTTGTGTCAATTGTTGCAATGATCTCGCCATAGATACTGTTGGTATTATACATGAATTCACTGCACCTTACACATCACAACAAAACGGAGTAATGGAAAGGAAAAATAGGACTTTCAATGAAATGATTAATGCTATGTTATGTTACTCTGGTTTAAGTAATGGTTATTGGGGTGAGGTATTACTCACGGCCTGTCATATATTAAATAGAGTACCATTAAAGAAGAAAGATATCACTCCATATGAATTATAGAAAAATAAGAAACCAAACCTAAGTTATTTAAGAACTTGGGGTTGTAGAGCAATTGTGAGGTTACCTGATCCAAAAAGGAAGAAGTTGGGTACCAAAGGAATAGAATGTATATTTCTTGGGTATGCTCTGCATAGTAAAGCATATAGGTTTCTTGTAATAGAACCAAATGATTCAATTGGTATAAATACCGTCATTGAATCACGAGATGCAGTGTTCTATGAGAATATATTCTCTTCTTTGATCAAAAAAATCTATAAATGAGTCAATACCCAATAACAACAATAGGTTAGCAATAGAAACTTATGAAAATGAATTTGTAGAGCAAGATGAGTCAAATGAAACTAGTGATAACATTGAACCTAGGAGGAGTAAAAGGGCTAGGATTGAGAAATCTTTTGGTCCAGATTTTATAGTCAACTTAGTTGAAGGAACTAGGGAATCTCCTCAACGTCAAACTGCAATATCACTAACCATGGAATCTGACCCATTAACCTTTGAGGAAGCAATGAAATCCCAAGACTCTGCATTTTGGAAAGAAGCAGTTAATGATGAGATTGACTCCATCATAGGTAACAATACATGGACTCTTGTGGATTTGCCTCCTGGTTTCAAACCAATAGGTTGTAAATGGATTTTCAAGAAAAAAATGAAGGTTGATGGAACTATAGATAAGTTCAAGGCAAGGTTAGTTGCGAAAGGGTTCACGCAAAAGGAAGGTATTGATTATTTTGATACCTATGCTCCTGTAGCAAGAATTTCCACAATTAGAGTGCTAATAGCACTTGCCACCATTCATAAGCTGAAAATTCATCAAATGGATGTCAAGATAGCTTTCTTGAATGGTGATATGGAAGAGGAAATTTACATGGAGCAACCTGAAGGGTTTGTTGTGCCTGGTCAAGAGCACAAGGTGTGCAAACTTGTTAAGTCCTTATATGGTCTAAAACAAGCTCCCAAACAATGGCATAAAAAATTTGACAAGGTTATATTGTCAAATGGATTTAGGGTGCATGAGTCAGATAAGTGTGTATATAGTAAATTTAATGGAAATAGAGGTGTCATAATATGTTTATATGTCGATGACATGTTAATTTTTGGCACTGACCATGAAGTTATTATAAGCACCAAAAGGTTCTTATGTACATGCTTTAATATGAAGGATATGGGTGTGGCTGATGTGATATTGGGAATAAGGATCAAAAGGTTGAATGATAACCTAATACTTACCCAATCACATTACATTGAGAAAATTCTCAAGAAATTCAATCACTTTGATTGTAAACCTGTATCTACACCTTATGACTCACAAGTTAAATTATATCCTAATGAATGGAGAATAGTGACACAACTAGAATATTCTAGGGTTATAGGCAGCTTAATATATGCCATGACCTGTACTAGGCCAGACATTGCATATGCTGTTGGTAAACTTAGTAGATATACTAGTAAATCAAGTCATATGCATTGGTAGGCGGTCAATAGGGTATTAAAATATCTTAAGGGGACCATGGACTATGGGATTACCTATAGTGGATATCCTTCGGTTCTAGAAGGATTCACCGATGCTAGTTGGATAACTGAGCATGAGGATCATTCTTCTACAAGTGGGTGGATTTTTACCTTAGATGGAAGAGCAGTATCTTGGGCATCTAAGAAGCAGACATGCATTTCTAACTCAACCATGGCGGCTGAGTTTGTGGCATTAGCTTCTTGTGGAAAAGAGGCAGAATGGTTAAGAAATTTAGTAATAGAGATTCCTCTATGGCCAAAACCTATGCCTCCAATATCCTTAAATTGTGATAGTTAGTCTACGCTTTCACGGGCATACAATAAAGTGTATAATGGTAAGTCTAGACACATAGGTCTTAGACATAGTTATGTATGCCATCTTATAATAGATGGAGTAATAACTGTAAATTATGTAAAGTCAAGTGAAAACTTGGCAGATCCTTTAACAAAAGGCCTTGCAAGGGAATTGGTGAAGAAGACATCAATAGGGATGGGACTTAAGCTCATTTAATTCAATCACTCTTGGTCGAAACTCAACTCAAACGCTTGAAACATCAAGTCTTTGAGTTCAATGAGCAAAGTACACCATATGTCGTGATTGGCAAACACTTATATTTTATATTACCATCCAAAGGAAGAAGTGTTTGGTACCTGGCTGTAATAAGGAAGAGGTTGAGTAATTAACTCTTAATAAGCTTACAAACAAGGGTTGTTGGAATGCTATAGCTTCAGGTGCATTCTTGGCTTTAACGTGTAAGTTTACCTATATGAGTGTAGAAGGTGGTGCCGCCTTCTATGAGTTAAGGGCTTAACTCTAGAGCGCTCATGAACCCAGGATATAGACACAAGGCCAATCCACGTGTCGTTTTTTGAGTACGAGTAAGAAAAAGGCTAGTGTGTGAAATGTATCCAGTCAATCACATAAGATTACTAGATCAAGGCATTGTCCTCTAGGAATCTTGGTTGACTTTGATACATGTCACTAAGTGATTGGTTCAAGTCGTAAGACACCTTTCATCTATGCACTAAGTCTGACAAGAGAGGAAAAGAATAATCATTTCTTATTTTGAAAAATGGTGGGGGATTGTTAGAGATTTTTCAAAATTATTTTGATTTTTGTCTTGAAAAGACACGACTTTTTAACATAACTTTCATTTTAAAAAAACATGTTTTAATTGGTTTGGAGGCAACTCTTCATATTGTAAAGATATGTCCTTTTATGGTGTCTTAAAAGAAGAGTCACCATTGTAAAGACATGATCATTCATTGTAAGGACATGATTATTCATTATAAAGGCATGTCCTATGTGAAGAGTCACCACAAACTCTATAAATAGAGTTATTCTCCAACCATTTGATAATCGAATTTTTCAATCAACTTTCGCCCATTCCCTCTTCATAAAAGTTTTCTATTACTGCAGAAATAGAAAGACAAGTATCTTTCTTTCTCTTGATTATTCTCAAAGTACTCTGACCTTCTACGGCCATTGCACCAAGAAGAAGGTGGTCCATAGACCAAGCTTCATTGTATCCTGGAGGAGGATTTGTTGTAACCTAGTGCAACCATTTGGTGGGGCAAATACTGTCTTAAGGAAAGCGATTACATGCCTTGAAGCACCAGTTTTGTACAAGTTTTGTTGCAATCACCACCAATCCTACCATATTTTTCCAACATTTTATTGGTAAAATACACTTTAAAATATTATTATTCCATTATATTCTCAGGTTATAACATGATATGGATGTGGTATTACGTTATTGATTATTGAAGAACACTCTAAATGTCATTATTACGCGTTATTTAGTAATTTCCGCACTACAGATGGATATAGTTACATTGTGATTAGCATATTGAAATATAAGTTCGTATTATTTTATTGGTTTCATATTTGCACTACATGAGTGTTATTTCACATTATATTTGACATAACTATTTGGTATTTTTTGCAACGATGATTTCTTGGGTGTTGACGATGTGGATACCGATGGCATTGCAAATAATGTTGAAACCACAAATATGAGTTTAGAGGCGGAGACCTCCAATGTTCCTATGGTAGGATTAGTCATTGTGTAATGTAATATTATTGTGAAGATGGATTTCATGCCCCAAGGATTTGTCATTATGTTTTTATCAATAACAGTAATGTAATATCAGTGAGACGTTGTGGTTTTTTGACGAAAGTGATGTTTTTACAGTGGTCACGTTGTGTTTCAATTACTGCTAGTAATGTTCTTATAACAGTTTGGTCATGTATAATGTCATTGAAGTCATGTAATATGTATTTATATATGAACGATATGTAATTACAAGTCTGAAAATGTAATTAAAATACCATAATCAGTACAAATGCTAGTTTACTGCCATGATAATACTTTTAATCTATTTATTACATGGGTACTACTTGAGAAGATTGAATTGATTGTGCAAACTTGCATCCCATGAGTAGATAGGATCATTCAAAAATTGATGAACCAGTAATGACCTATACTTCAATA
Organism: Tripterygium wilfordii; assembly: GCF_013401445.1. Lineage (NCBI taxonomy): Eukaryota > Viridiplantae > Streptophyta > Magnoliopsida > Celastrales > Celastraceae > Tripterygium > Tripterygium wilfordii. The sequence goes on from NC_052248.1 coordinate 10,037,105, forward strand.
TGTCCTCCTTGGTTAGTTTCTTACCAATGGTCATTTTGTTCATAAGTTTGTTAATGATGAACATAGTAATGACCCCACAATCAACCATCCACATCACACAACAAATATGTTGTTTCATTATGCCTATTTTTCAATTTCAGATTCTTAAGTAGGGATGTGATACCAAATAAACTTGAATGGAATTGCACTTTCTTTTCCTTAGGCTTCACAACTTTAGATTTTGAAGGACTACTCTTGGTTGCTCTTACTTTCACCATCCTGTAATGTTTAAGATAATGAAATGTTATTAGCTAGTTAGTAATGTAATAAAGTGAAACTGATATGTTATTGAGAAACATCGACCCAATATTATTTACATTATAGTGTAATAAAGCATAAATGAAGTGTTATTGTGACAATAAAAGTGTATTGTAATTGTGTTAGTAAACAGAGCATAATTTACTTTAGAGCAGAGTAACTTCAAAAGAAGTGTTATAGGAAAGAATCTTTACCTTTCAGGGCATAAATTATTTACCACACTAAAGTTACTTCAAAACAAACGTAAGGCAGAGCAAATAAGGGCATAAACTAGATACAAAAAGCATAATAAAGTGATGACCAATCAGCATCATGCAAGAACAAAAATCTTACAGTATAACACTACTCAACAAAACCCAAACGCAAATACCCAAAAAGATAGAACAATATAGTCGATTTGGTTCATAGAGATGAGAAACGAGAAATGGGTATGATTTTTTACCTTTGAAATATGTGATTCTCTTAGCCTGTGATGAACTTTCGTACTGCGTTGTTGATGCGAAGTCCACCGAGAAGTTTTTCGAAGGACGAACAACGGAGAGACACAGAGATCAGAAGAACTAGAGAGGAAGAGCGGAGAACGGAGAAAAGCTTTCCTTTTTTAAAACCGAAGAATGAGAGGGAACTTTCTCTTTCATGTTTCAAATATCTGACATTGATAAGAAGTTTTTCTCCTAATTACATGCCAAATTCCCCGCCTGATTTTCTTACAATTTTTTTTTCATTTGAATTTGCCGTGTCAAGGCTGATGTGGCGTGCCACTTAGGCATATGCATACTTAGGGATGTTTTTCTAGGTATGACTAGCACTACCGTCATGTTTGTATTGCCAGCAAGGTTGAAGCCGGTTGGACCCCTTAAGGGAATGGCAGAGCTAGAGAGCCCAAATGTGATGTCCAAATTGATCACATTCCTCTGTTCCCTACTCCAAAGACTTGCGGAATCGAATGATCTCAACCGTCAATTTCAGCCCCAGAAAAATCTCAGTCTTCCATGGTTGTTTATCACAAGTGTCATGGTTGCAGCCAAATTTAAGTGGGTGGAGGTGGAGGTGAAGTGCGGTGGTGCTCTTTGAGCCTCTGTGAGTGAGAGAGGGGAGAGGTAAGAGAGAAAGTAGAGTTTGTTATGGAAGAAGGTAGAGAAAGACATGTCATATTTTTTTTACCACCTCGGCATAAATTGACCAATGAAATTTAAGTAGATGCCAAGTCAGCGGAGACCCTGCCCGATTTTGAAGCAAATCTGACCGAGTCCTCAAAAGGTCTCACTTTGAAACAATGGGTGATAACTTTGTAACAAAAAATCATTGGGTGCTAAAAATGAACGACCGCAATCTTTCGGTGATGAAAAATATAATTAACCCTAATATCAATCGTTTCGCGTACGAAGTGGAAGAATGAAGATGTAACATAAACAAATGAAAATATAGGTGCAAAATTATAGTTAAGGGTTTCGGACAAAATTTTCTATCACTATAAAATAACAAGAGATCATAAGCCCAAAAAATTTTTGAAAAAACGTCCAACAGTAACTAAAGATATTATTAAAGCTACAAGACCAAGGGCAATTTCAATATTTTAGATTACAAATTAAAAAAAAAAAGAAAAGAAAAAGAACTCATTTGAAATAGACGCACACACACCTAGTAATAGTATAGCCAACAAGATGAAGACTACCTCCAAAAAGAGGGAATTAGGAAAGACCAAAGTCCATACTAACTATAATTAATACACTAAATTATTCAACGAGGCTCTGCTTATTTATGAGTCTCGAGAACAACATCAGACCTAGGATAAGCAACACAAGTAAGCACCCACCCAGCTTCCATCTCATCATCACCATCAAGGAAGCTACCATCAGACTGCTCCACTTTCCCCTCCAACAGCTTTGCTGCACAAGAAGAGCAAGAACCTGCCCTGCATTTATTATGGCATTGGCCGGTATGCAAAGTCAAGAATGTATTGGTCCTCCGGGCATTCGACTTCTACAGTTCTACTGCTCCATTTGGTGTAATCAGCTTCACTTTGTACGCTGCCATGGCTGTGATACGTCCACCATGCCCCCGCACCCTTTTGTGGCTTTGACCATCCTCCTTTTTTTGCCTCCATACAAGACGGGCTTTTTCTTCCGGCGTCCATCTAGCCTCTTTTGTATGATACTCGCGTTCAGACTTCAACAAAAACCTTCCCAAACATTCACCACATGTATGACACTCGTGTTCCATTGAGGGCAAAAGTATTTTAATTCACTCTAAGCATACACAACTTCAAACAAGCTGTAAATAGAACCCAGAAGCATATGCAACACATCTTGACGGATTCACAGAAATGGTGTCATCTGGACCTTATTCAGACCAAGGAAAATTTACTTTTAACACCGTCCAACCAGCAAAAACAAATTCTAGATATGGGGATATCGAGCATCTTTCATTTACATAGGACACCTACTTGTTAAAAAGATGCAATATCAAAAATATGTAAAAATAACACCCTGTTGTCTCACTTGCTAGCTTCTCAGATAATAAAAATACACCTCAAATCTAAATTCAGGCTTTCAGTATGGGTGGGGAAAAAGGTACAGAGGAGAGAAAAAATCTCAGGGATTTTCCCCAACTCCCATGAGAGAACAATGGATCCCCCCTTCTAAGACCCGTGTTTCGCCTCTTCAAAACATTGCTGGGTACTCCATCCATGACAATGGCGTCCCTCCTATGATTGATTGTTTCAACGTATGTAATAACTAGTTCAGGGAAGCACCATCAGGTCTTTTTCCTCCCAAGAGCCTCTAATCACACTTGATGTTTCTGTAGATTCGACTCACGAACAGGTTGGATCCCAGATAACCGACAGCACCTGCACATCACAATAGAAATAATTTGAACATCTAAAGAAGAAAACACCCAAATTTTTTCATCCAGATGTGATGTGCCCTTTGACTTTTCTTTTCATTTTCCTAATTATTTTAGGGAGAATGAACAACGCATGTGGGCTTGATATTTTTATTTCATAAGATAGAAGTCAACAAGTGAGAGAACCTAAGCAGACAAATATGTTGAATTTATTCAGATTTAGTCTACATATCTTGAGCAAAGCATAAAACATCAATCCTCACAAAATTGCGTTTCAAGACCACGAAAACAGAAACTTCAAGGATCAAATAGTTGCTGCGCATGACAAAAAAGTTCAACCAAATAGTGGACAACAGGAAGGAGGTACAGAAAAACAGACAAAAAGTTTACGTACTATCGTATCACTGGAAAAGCAAATAAAATTAAATCAAAATAAGAACTCACCACAAAGGATTCCTAAACCAAGACAAAACATCAAAGTGTATCCAAAGTAGAAGCTGGTCTGGAAGAAGCCCGACATTTTTGTCTTCACGTGGTAGTAATATATCGAGTAGAAGTACACATAAACAGCTGTCGACGCTGCAGAGAAGAATGATGTCCACTGCCAGTGATAATTCTCAGCATTGAGCAAGAAATATGTCCCCACGATTGTCACACAAACACTTACGATGATGAGAATCAGGAAAACCAGTAGCATAAAGCCATACACGTAGTAAACCTGTCATGCAAAAGGATAAAATTAAGACTATTTTGTCATGATATTGCCTCAATTTGCATCAAGAACATTAGTCATCTGTCGGAAAAAAGTTCCAAGGCTTCATCAACATCATCAAAGCCTTTATCCCAAAAGTTTGAGGTCGGTTACATGAGTCTATGAGAACATCAACGGAAATCCACCACGTCTATTCGTTTTCTCCATCCATTTCTATCATAGAGCATACATTCATCCACTCCTACTAATTTTATATCGTTTCTTATTACTTCAAGCCATGTCTTTTTAGGTCTTCGTGGTCGCCTCGTACGTTCTCCTATACAAATTCTCTAGTTTCTCCTCACCGCCGCACCGCTATCTCTACGATGAACATGTCCATACCATCTTAAATGATTTTCTCGCAATTTATCTTCAATAGGTGTTACTCCAACCTTAGATCTAATAATCTCATTTCTTATACTATCTTTCTTAGTATGACCACATATCCAAATTCCAAGGCTTAACTCCATAAATAGACCCAAACCTGTAAGACTATTATGGTATGGTATTTGCCTAAATTTGACTGAAGAAAATTTATCAGGTGTCGGAAAAAAGTTCCAAGCCCAACTCATTAAAAAAACCCAAACCCTCTGCATTTTGTCTTCCAAGTATAGACAAGTCAAACTACAATTACTACACCATGACATATCTCAATCACCCACAAACAGGGAGATCAACAATGCATTTTGTTGCAGCAGTCACAAGCTGGTCTCTATATTAATTTGCAAGTTTGCAAGATTAAGATCCAAAAAAAATCATTTCCCCTACTTTTTTCTAGCAAAATTTTTAACAACAGCAATGACTATATATCTCTCATTCATCACGAAATAACTCTTCTTTTTTCTGATCTCCACAACTTTATGCCTTATTAATTTCCTCTCACTCAGCAAAAGGCAGCCATCATATGTAAAACAAAAAAGTTGGCCACAACCAAATAATACTGTGTTGTATTATGATATCCACTAATACTAAAAAATAACGCCAAAGCTTTTTCTTTCTTTTTTTGTTGGAATGAAAATCACTGGCAAGCTTACCCATCAAGTGATACTCACCTTATAATTCCAGAAGGATGTGAAGACAAAATACATCTCAATGAATATACTTCCAAATGGTAGCAGTCCACCCATCATTGAGACCACTGAAGGGGTGAGATACCACTTCTTCTCAGGAATTGGTCGTGGGATGGTCTTCACACGGCATGGATTATTGGGAGCACCACTCCAGTTTCTGCCCACAACAGTACCAAGAAGCGCCAGCGGGAAAGAAATGAAAGCCCAAATCACAAAAACCACCACCATTGTGCCAAAGGGAATAGCAGCCAGGGACCCATAAAATATCGCAATCGTGTTCAAAATGAATCCAATCCCAAAGCACATAAATGGAAATAGAGATGCTGTGAGAATCATCGACTTTATCCAACTTTTACCTGGAAAAACCAACATAAAAAAAGACTAAACCCTCTAAGCACGTTCAAGAGAGAAATTAAGCAAATTACAAACTCAATGGCAAGAAAGCGTACCACCATGGCGTGAGTACATTCCACCACTAACATAACCAGAAATGAATGATGTAAGAGCATAACACACTATGAAAGTGGTGACAATTGCTCCTCTCCTGTGCCAAATAGTCAAATACAGTGCAGCAAAATGAAAACCTTTTTTAAGAAAGTGCCAAAAATTAAACAACTTTTTTAAAACTGAAATGCCATACAAATAACATGGTGGCAAACTGTGTCTTGCTAAAAAACTTAAGGAATCAAAACCCACGAAGATTGTTAGGTATATGCAACACTTCCATCTTTAAGCTGCTCTTTTTTTTATTGATAAGCTGGTAATTATTAATGGCAAAACCAAAACAAATAAGAGATCAAAAGTGAGCAGAGAGGGAAACTCCAGAAAAAAAAAAAAACTATTTCAAATAAATTTCTGCACATACCCAACATACAACATTGCCACAATCGCCAGTAAGATGACTAGGAGGACAAGCAAAGCTAGCTGAGCACCGGTCCCCACAACAGCTGAAAGAAGAACCAAGTTCCGTGGAGGCCGGAAAACGTCTCCATGAACCAGTTTCCACCCAGACTCTTCACTCACATCCCTTTCCTGCCGTATCGATATAATAATCACCAAGCTTGAAATGTTAGAATCTACACAAATCCATCCATAAAAAGAAGTAAAAATCTTATCATCTGACATAATTACACAAGGTAACACCAGAAAAGGCAAATGTCCATCACCAGAGTCTCTAAATCATCATCTTCCCGCGCATATTTTGCATAGTCATTCCTCAGAGTCCGCATCAATATCATTGACACTAAACCAGTGAGGAAGATAACCATCATGAAAGAATTGAAAATGGAGAACCAGTGGATCTGCATATTTCAAATGCACTAGCAGTTATCAGTTTTAAGAAAAAGAACTTCCTATTATGGTCCAATAAAAGTCAGATCCTTGCCATTTTTAAAAGAATCAAAGCCAGAATAAGTTAAACATACAATCAAGCAGCAAACACTAAATAATGTAAACTGTTACATAGCAAGTGAATGCACCACACTGAACTATAAATGGAAGTATGAGAAAAAATAAAGTACCTGGTGTTCAAAGAAAGGATAGTCAAGGTAAACATCGAAACGACGACCAAAAGTAATATTAGTTGGAACCCACTTAACAGAGTATGTCATGTCCCAAATTATCCCGTCTTCCAAGGGCTTTGGGGTCTCTTGAGAGAGATTAACATGAATGATCTGCAGGAAAAAAAAATTATCGCATAATAACTACTTTAGAAAAACATGTAGTTCAAGAGTTATGCATGAAACACATACCTGGTCATTGTTGTATTTAACAGTAATGCTCTTGTGTGTGTAAAGAACATGCTTTCTGTTATCGCTGTTCTTATCAGGATGTAACTCGCCGACAAAGCCTGGAACAAAACACATCAAGTATTCAAACAGGATTTATCAAATTATAATTAAAAATTTTAAAAATTCCATGACAAGAATATAAAAAAAAAAAATGAGGAATGCATACCCCATAATGGCAGGTCATCTGAATTTGCAATTAGGGCACCATGATCAACCAGCACAATGATGTGGGGAAAAAAAACGAGAAAGGTAAGTGATGTGGCACAAGAACGGAGAATTCTTACATGGGGATGCAAATTCGCAAGCACAGAGAGAGAAACAGAGAGAGAGAAGTTATCAGATTTGTAAGCCAGATGTAGCAATGAAAAGTTACCATGATGCACCAAAAGGGCAAACAAAAAGGCACAGCCCTTTTGCAAGTAAGTTAAAGTGCTATTACACCACAGATAAGAAAAGACACAGGAAAGGAGTAATTGATAAAGCATAAGAAAAGAGCTTGTTACGCGCGCGCGCGCACACAGTAGAACATTTTGCAAGGAAAATCTATCACTCACACAACCTAGTAAATGAATCCTGCCAATTTGCTAAATTCAGCATAAAGCAAAAAACCCCAACTAATCACGTGGGATGTCATTTCAGCGAACACTTCAATTCGGGATTCACTTAAATATTTTGGACATAACTAGTTGAAATCATTGATACAGTTCCTGAAGTTACTGCTGCCATTTAAACATTATTTTCCAAAAGATGTAAGATAACTTCAAGGAAAACACGCATGATAACTGAGGAGGTGAGGACCATCTCAACGATAGCAAAGGCATAATGGCTGATGTATTGCACGACATGCAGTCATTATACCCTAATTTAACAAATTTCCACAGTAACAATACAATTCATATTCATATTGTAAGTCAAACAAGAGTAAGTATCCCTAACTAATTTCCCATTATCAATTTTCTTCAACCCCAATTGCTACAAACATTTTTGTCCACCAAAACTTTTTGATGTTGAAAACGATTTTTTGTCTCCAAGAGTTCTAACTTTTTAAGACCGTTTCCATATATACAAAAAATCCTTCCTAACAAATACTATGCCATTCCATGAAACAACAACATCTTTAAGAATAATAATGCATGGGAAACATACCCATGAAAAATTCAAACCAATAACTGTTTTCAATTGCATCCTTGAACTGTGCGACTTTGTCAGCAGTAAGATCAAGTTGACAAATCAGACTTTTATCAACATTCTCTGTACAATGTATAAAGAAGGGGAAAAGCAGTTAGCAGCATTTTATGAGCAGTATGAAAGCGAAATTAAGAATATAGCAAGATCGTACATACTTCGGAACGTTATGTTGATGAGGCTGTCTATAAGTTCATTTCCACCGAGGACCTCACCGAGGCCACCCCATTTGTGAGGAGAATCACCAGCTGGACGGCAAAATGGAAGGATGTAATAGTTATATGTCTCTTGAGGATTATTATAAGGACCAACTTTGTTCACCCAAAGCGTAACTGGATCATTCACTTGATACTGCAGTAAAGAGGAACATAAACGTAATCGGACACTAATAAACATCTAAACAATCATTAAGGACAATTTAGAATAAATTAAATTCTTATATAAAGTTATGTTAAATGAAACCATCAAAAAATGGTTTGCAACCTGAAAGAAACCAATAACAGTTTCAAAAACCCAATACAGAATAAGATCACAAGAAATTTCTCAATGTAACCTTACGATTTTAATTACATTTCTTGTACAAAATAAGAATCATTGAGAGAGAATTACCAGAAGAAGCACAACTACTAGGGAAAACGGTAGTATGAAACACTTAAACAGTAAATGAAACATAAAGTAGAAAGAAAATATTCCATATATGAACAGCTATTTGCATGACTAGTCATCAGAAATGTAAGCTTATGAAAGACACCACCATCAAAAACCAAGACTGTCAAGAAGCAGGATATCTTCACCGTCGAACCATAAAACCACCTAAAGAAAAAGCAGCCAAACCGCTACATTTAGATTATAATTACACACAAAATTCAAAATTGTCAAGCTCTCCTCAGCCCAAGAGATCCAATTATGCCATTGTCGGGGATGATGACTAGAAAAACTTTAGTAATGTAGGTGGTGGCCGTCCATAAAGGGCCTGAAATGGAGTCATTTTGGCAGAACTGTGGAAAGTGGAATTGTACCAAAATTCAGCCCAAGAGATCCAATTATGCCATTGTCGGGGATGATGACTAGAAAAACGCCTCAAGTACTCTTCCAAGCATCTGTTAACCACTTCAGACTGTCCATCAGTTTGTGGGTGATAAGCTGTTGACATCTTCAAAGTTGTCCCTGCCTGCTTGAATAGGGCTGCCAAAAATTGCTTAAGAAAACCGTATCTCTGTCCGAGACAATTGTTTGAGGAAACCCATGCAAGCGGACCACTTCTTTAATAAAGAGAGTTGCTACATCTTTAGCAGAGTAAGGATGCCCCAACAATATGAAGTGTGCATACTTAGTGAGACGATCTACCACCACAAGCACCGTGTCAATCCCCTTCACTCTCGGTAAACCCCCAATGAAATCCATAGTTAAATCCTCCCAAGATGCTGTTGGAATAGGCAAAGGCTGCAGCAAACCTTGAGGATTTAATGTCGAATATTTGTGACTTTGACACACCTCACATTGAGCAACAAACAACTTAACATCTTTACGCATGCCCACCCAAAAAAGAACTTGAGAAATGCGCTTAAGAGTTCGAAAGTAGCCAGAATGCCCGCTGTGGGGAGTAGCATGAAATTCCTTTATAAGAGTTGCAATTCGAGGTGAATTTCGAGGTAACACTATTCTCCCTTGATGGAACAAGCATCCCCCACGCAAACTATAAGGTGGTTTACTAGTAGGGGCAATAAGAAGAGATTGAACAATCTCCTTTAACTCAGGATCTAATAAAACTTCTTCGTGCAATTCCTTCAAGTCATCCCAGGAGACCTTAGACAAAGCAGCCAGTTGAAATTTAGAGTTTGTAGAGCTCTCACCATCATCATTATCCTCTCCCAACCCTTCACCGCGTCGGGATAAAGCATCTGCAGCTCTATTTTCCAGCCCCGGTCGATAACAAATTTCAAAATCAAACCCAAGCAACTTCGAAATCCACCTTTGTTGGCCCTCATGCATCAATCTCTGATCCATAAGGAACTTGAGGCTGCGCTGGTCAGTTCGAACAATGAACCTTCTCCCCAATAAATAATGTCGCCATTTTTGAGTTGCAAAAACAATAGCCATTAGTTCTCGCTCATAAACTGACTTTGCTTGAGCTCTTGGAGATAAAACTTGGCTGAAATATGCGATAGGATGGCCATCCTGCATCAAAACAGCACCCACCCCACTTCCCGAAGCATCTGTATCTATCAAGAAAGTCTTTGTAAAATTAGGTAGTGCCAACACTGGTACACAAGTCATAGCAGTTTTCAGAGTTTCAAAAGACTCCTGCGCAGCTTCATTCCATTGAAAAGCATTGGTCTTGAGGAGACTAGTTAACGGAGCTGCCAATTTTCCATAATTCTTAACAAAGCGTCGATAATACCCCGTGAGACCCAAAAAACCCCTCAAAGCTTTGAGGTTTTGAGGTATTGGCCACTGCAGCATACTCTGGATTTTAGAAGGGTCAGCTTCAACTCCTTTAGCTGAAATAATATGGCCAAGATATTCCACACTAGGCTGGCCAAAAATGCACTTCTTCATGTTGACCACCAGACCTTGTTGTTGCAAAATACCCAGAGTGGTACGCAAATGGAACTCATGAGAAGGAAAGTCCCTGCTGAACACCAGGATATCATCAAAAAATACTAGAATAAAATGGCGTAGATAAGGTCGAAAAATTTCATTCATTAGAGATTGGAATGTTGAAGGAGCATTGGTCAAACCGAAAGGCATGACGAGGAATTCATAATGTCCTTCATGGGTGCGAAAAGCTGTTTTCTCCGTATCTTCAGCTCGCATACGTATTTGATGATAACCCGATTTTAAATCGAGTTTAGAAAAAATGGTAGCTCCATGCAATTCGTCCAGCAACTCATCTATGATTGGAATAGGGAATTTATCCGGAATTGTAAGCTTATTGAGGGCTCGATAATCCACACACATTCGCCACCCTCCATCCTTCTTCTTGACTAGTAACACTGGACTAGAGTATGGGCTGGTACTGCTCTTAATAATTCCTGCTGCAAGCATTTCCCTGACCACTTTCTCAATCTCTGTTTTCTGATAATGCGGGTAGCGATACGGCCGGATATTTGGTGGAGAAGCCCCTTCCTTCAACCTAATAGCATGATCATGTGTCCTCGACACTGGTAACCCCTGTTTAGGAGTAAAAACTGGACTGAAGTCCTGTAAGATGTGTTCTAAATTCCGGGTTTCTTCTATTGAAAGCTCCTGACCCACTGTCACTTGCATTTGCGGTTCAATCACCCTGCATTCCCCAAACTCCACCATAAAACCAATATCTCCATTCTGTAACGATTTCAACATAGTTTTTAGAGACACAATGGTCTTGGATAGTACAGGATCCCCTTGCCAACACACCTTCTTGCCCCCACAAATAAACTGCATTGTTAACTTCTGATAATTGGAATAAATGTCTCCTATCTTGCTCAACCATGCAATGCCTAGCACAACATCGGCACTTCCTAAATCAAACACATAAAAAGTTTCTGTAATAACCAGGCCTTGCACCTCCAAGGAAACCCCACTACAAATACCAACCCCTTTCACCCACACACCATTCCCCACCTGCACCTCGAAATTTCTAGTGCTAGTAACCGGAATGTTCAATAATTTCACCACCTCCGGGGATATGAAGTTGTGAGAAGCACCACTATCGACCATCACAATTATCTCCCTGCCATCCATCATTCCCCTAACCTTCAAGGTGCTCTTGCTTGCTGAAAACCCTAGGATCGAGTTCATAGACAGTTCCAACGGCAACGCCTCTGCACTATTGTCCAGTTGGGGTTCTGCCTCTGCCATGACAGGTGTTTCGGCATCCACCTCTTCATCTGCAACAATCAAAATCTGAAGTGTTCGATTTGTGCATTTATGGCCTGGGTGGTATTTCTCATCACAATTAAAGCATAACCCTTTCTCCCGTCTCCGTGAGATCTCCGTTTCTGACAAACGGCAAAATGAATCGCGTTTTACACTTGTGGTGCGAGGATCTTGGATTTGATCAGATTTCTCCTTACCTGGTTCCTTTTTGCCGGACGTGATGGAACGAGAAACATCAGGTGGTCTTCCCAAGCTACCCGAGGACAGCCCACCTCTGCTCATCCCGGATGACGATGATGGCAACGCCGCAACCTGACGTTGTTGACGGGCACGACTCACTACCACATTACGTTCTTCAATTCTATGGGCTAACTCCATAAGGCCCACTAAAGTAGATGGTGGGTTCAGCCGGATTTCTGCCTTAATCTCCTCAGGGAGCCCATTAAGGAAAGTGCCAAATAGCATTTCTTCACTGACATCATGCAATGGTGCAGAGATCTGCTCAAATCGTTCTCTAAAGTCGGAGACGGTGGTGCGATGACGGAGAGCAACCAGACATTCATGGGTAGAACCTTCCTGAGAATTTCGAAAACGCCGTAAAAGCTCCGTTCGAAACGCTTGCCAAGACGAAATAGGCGAGCGGGTCTCGGTCCATTGGTACCAGCTTAAAGCCTTGCCTTCTAAACAAACCACCGAGGCTGAGATCTTGTCTTCCTCCAGAACATGGTTCACCGAGAAATAGCGCTCTGCGCGGAAAAGCCACCCTGCCGGATCGTCCCCAGAAAACAAGGGTAACTCCAACTTCATCCTAGCATATTCCCAGTCAGAAATGGATTTCTTCTCTGCCGCACTCTCTGGAGCAGTGTCGGATGCCCGAGATGTGGTTCCATCTTCTTTCTCTTTGTCCTTACTCGTAGTCGCACGGCCATGAATGAACTCCCTCATTTCGGCCATAAACAGCTTCATCTGGTCCATATCATTCCTTAGGCTATCAACCGACCCTTGCAACGTTGTCATATCTTTCTCCAAGGAATCTGTTCTATTCTCCATTCTTGATTTAACCATACCAGGAATGAAGTGCTTCGATACCAATGATAGAGTCGTGCCCATACACACTCAGCACCCAAGGCCCAACCGACACCCACCCATATGGGCCGGTTGTACCCAAGGCCTCCTAGCCCATACTAGAAAACCTTGGGCACTAAGGGAGGTTCATACCTCCCCCTATAAACAACATCTTAGCTCCCACATCTTTCGATGTGGGACAATCCTATCAATACCCTCCCCTTCAAGACCAACGCCCACGTTGGTCGAGCACCATGGCCGATCACTCCGGCAGGCGCACCCCCGTTGGTCGAGCACCATGACCGGCCACTCCGCAGGAACGGTCCCAAGTTGAAGGTACAACAGGATCATGCTCCGATACCATTGATAGAGTCGTGCCCATACACGCTCAGCACCCAAGGCCCAACCGACACCCACCCATATGGGCCGGTTGTACCCAAGGCCTCCTAGCCCATACTAGAAAACCTTGGGTACTAAGGGAGGCTCATACCTCCCCCTATAAACAACATCTTAGCTCCCACATCTTTCGATGTGGGACAATCCTATCACTCTCCTCAGCTTGTTCAGTGTCCACTAACTACATAGGCATGATAACACCCCAAAAGCAGGAGCGGGCGAGGGCGAGACAGAGAGAGAGAGAGATGGGGAAGAGGGGGAGAGAAAAGGAAACACCAATGGCAATAACAATGAATCTTTTTAGCGATCAGTCACAATACATCCCCATAACAGAATGCAACCTCCAGACATGTAGGCCTATTCTGAAAGAGGCTTTGAACAACCTCTCATTATTATCCTAACCAATGCCATGCCCATCGAGTTCAACAATGCCCACACTGGTACCATGTAGGCCAAAAGTACACTATTGTGCCAGAGCAAACAAAGATAGAAATTTTAATTTTCAGTTCAATGTTCTCTGAATCCACACATCGGTTTAGACCTCTTAAGCCGTTTTCTGGATAAAAATGGCCCTGTAATCCTCCACATTTGTGTGGGGCTACTTGCTAGAAAACTACTGTGTTTGAGGTACTTACCCCTCAACACCATTTGTTAGACCTAATAATTTATAGAAGGAAAAAAAAAAAAGTGGTTCATGAAACATTGCAAGCAGCTCTATTTTACCCGGTGCCATTGAACATCTTTCTACATCAACTGGATATGGAAATCTATTCATTTGTGTGGAAAAAGGCCCAGCAGACTAGGTAATTAGTAGATCCAACTCAAAAGACTGTATTTTAGGAATTACCCGTTTTTTACTAAAATGGAAACCACAACTTTATATATTCCAAGATAATGAGGTAGAAGTGTAGAACCCAATTTCAAATTTAGACCTACAACGGCACACAAGCATACAGATGTCAGATGCATTTGAACAATAGACACTATGCAGTCACAGACAGTCGCAACAATAATCCTACCACAACCCAACTTCCGTGCAGCTACCATAACTTCCACCACCTATCAATATACAAAAGTTCACTTGAGATCTGACCTCTAAAAATAATCCAGAGCAAAATGCCGAATAATAGTCCATAGCAAAATGCCCAACAATTGGCATACCTATTGATATATGCAACCATAGATAATACATACCATTCAACCATCTCTGAATACATTCATTATTCAGCTCCTCAATTCAGAAAGATATCAAAAATTCTAGTTAGCAGACCAATCTTATTGTCAAATTATCGAAACCACTAAAAAAACCCTATCAACTGTGACGAAGCAAAAAGAACCACACACACCAAGCAATCGAGCTTGAGAGCGGAAGTAATATATTAAATCCAGGGATCCGAGTCGAATCCAACTAGAGATGAGGCCGAGTAACGAGATCTACAAGTCGAATTCAGACATAGAGACAGTTACCTTGTGATCGGACTCGGAGGCAAACGCAGCAGGAAAGAGGAAGATAAAAATGAAGGCGGAGAGAGAGAGGAATCGGCCAGCGGAGGACATGACGATCGCCGATCTACCGGTCCAGATTCCACGAGGAAAAGTCAATTCAGGATTTAGGGTCCCTCCTCCTCTGATGGATTCGCCGAGCTACGAATTGGCCCGGACCTTTTAATATTGTAAAGAGAGGACACTGAGCTTTGCTTTCTAGATATTCGACTCGTTGGTGCATAGTGAGACTCGTAGACTAAGAGCATCACAATGGGATTGATAAATTAAGCTCTGGATCTTTACAATGGATTCTTGAGATAGTACTTTCTTGATAAATTAAGCACTATACGTATATTTGTGATAAAAATGATTATGAAAAAGGAAGAGAGATGTGATGGAAAGAAAGAGAGAAGATGAAAAAGAAGAGAGGTGATGAAAAATAAGAGAGATGATGAAAAGGAAGAGAGAGAAAACAAAGAAAATGAGTATAGAGTGTTGGAATGTATGGAGTGTTGATGAATAGTATAGGTTGTGGGACCCAATCACCCAATTAAATTATGTCACCTAAGAGAGAGAAGAAGAGAGAGAATATAATTTAGTGAAATTTGGAGTGTGTGCACAAATAACACTATTGTGGATGCTCTAATTTTGTCAAAATAAAGAAAGACTTTTGTCATTACCAAATAAAATGAAATCAGTGGGCTTGATGGGATCCAGCCCATTACATTGACTTCCTGATGGGCAAATTACAGTCCGATATAAGGATGGCAAAAAAAAACCGATCCGAACACTATCCATCGAATATCCGGTCCATTTAAAATCCGAAAATCGATCCTATAGGGTTTGGAAATGGTTTTGGTTTTGATTTTCAAACTCGTTACGGTTAGGGTCGGATTTGGCTTTTTATGTCGGGTTTAGGGTACTCGAACCGTTTAATAAAAAAGGTGAATTATAGTAATAACATTATAAAGGTATATTATTAGGATGCTAAATTTTAACATGATCAAGCATATTAAATAAAATAATATAATACAATTATAGATTATACATTCAAATTATGATAACATGAAAAGTCTTATTATTTTTTGAGAACGGTTTTGGAAATTTAAATGGTTTTAGAACGGTTTTGATATTGGGTACCTTAAATGAAAACGGTTTTGGTATTCACTAATTGGAAGGGTACCCGGCCCGTTGACAATTCCTAGTCCGATACCCATATTAGGATTTTTTAATATTTAAGTCCAATAAAAAAAACTCATACGCATAAAAGTATTCATAAAATGTCAAATTACAATTTTAGTCCTATCATTCATTCTCCAACAAATCTCTTTCTTCTTCTTTTTCTCTTTCTTCTCTCTATCTCTAAATCTATTCTTTCTTTCGGGTGTAGATCTTAGAATGTTTGATTTTCACTCAGAAGCTCTTGAAGTTTTATGAGTGTTGGATCTAGAAATAATATGCTCAAGTTCTTGAAAGTGATTTCTTTCTCTTCTCTCTAGATATGTTATAGTATAAATAAAAATCTTTAGATATTTTCTTTATTGTCTCCCTTGTTTTCCTTCATCCCGGCCCGTTTTGAGTCCGGCTGGCACTTTCCTTGACCAAAGTCAAATCTGAATTACATAAATTATTATATCAAATAATTTTATTTTTATTTATTTTATAATTGAAATGAATATTAAGTAACCACTTATGTAAAAATTATAATATCAAATAATTTTATTTTTAATTATTTTTAACTAAAAAAATATCAAGTACCAAATTAGAGAGGATTTATAATAGTTATCTTTCTCTTATAATATGAATATTCCCACGAATAATTTCATGATAAAATTATCTATTTTATTATTTTTCATTTTTCATTTATTTTGAATAAATTCTACACAAAATTGATAAAATTTATAGTCATAAAATTTTTTAAATTGTATACGCAAAAATATATCAAATTTTGATTTTTTATTATTATGAAGATATTTTGAAATATAGATGTCAGAAGCAAAACTACATATAAAAAAAGATATTTCTCAAAAGGAATTAGTATAGGATAATTTATTAAATATATATTTTTAATTACTAATTGTTAGTATTAATTATTTTATTTTTGTAATAGAGATCAAGGTTGGGAGCGTGGATCATTTGGCTAGAATGGGTTAGAATAGAAAATATTTTCACGACTTCATATATATATATATATATATATTGCTTTGGCATTGGGGCCTCAAGATATTATTAGTGGGGCCATATTATTTTATACATAATAGTATAACTAAATTTTAGTCTCACTAGAGACCTGGCCCCTCGTGCCTTGTAAGTGGATCCACCTATGGCTCGAACATCTCTTTCAGAATTTCGTGCCCTTGGTATGATAATATGCTGAGCATGTGGTTAAGAATCGAACAACAAACCGAATCCAATCCAAACAAAAGTACCAACAAATCAAATGAAAATTGATATGATTGATTAAGTTCATATAATTTGACCTAATACAATCTCTAAAGTGGAAAACACATAAATGAATTGACCAAAAAAACTACCATTTTATGCTAACTTAAATTAATCAAATGAAATTAAAGCCTCTAGCCCTAAAATTAAGTTGACTCTTTGACTAATCTAGATAAAAGACATGAATGCCCCTAACTAGTTATTCATTTTACTAGAATACTCTTCAGATGCACTCCACTCCAACCTGCTGAGGTGTTCAACTCGCGCTCCTAAAGTCAAAATGATTGTTTCTCAATATAATGTAATTGGGTTAAAATTAATCCATCTTGATTTCTCAAGATTTTAATACCCAAAATCACATCCACATCACCCATGTCTTTCATATTAAACTTTGATGATAAAAATTTCTTCACATTTTCAATACTTTCAAGATCGGTACCACAAATTATCATGTCATCAACATAAAGACAAATAATTATGACTCTACCTTTAATGAACTTGCTATATACAAACTTATCAGATTCGTGTATCCGAAATCCATTTGATAATATAACTTTGTCAAATTTTTCATACCACTATTTTGGAGCTTGTTTCCATACAAATACTTAATCAACTTACATACTTTATATTCTTGACCGAGCATAACAAATCTCTTTTGTGGTTCCATGTAAACTTCCTCATCTAACTAACCATTTAAGAATATCGTTTTCACATCCATTTGATGAATTGAAAATTTATAAATTGATGCTAAGGCTATCAAGACTCTTATTGTTACTATTCTAGCAACAACAGCATATGTGTCAAAGTAGTCTATGCCTTCATTTTGTGTGAAGCCTTTGACTACTAGTCTTGCATTGAACTTATCAATAGTTCTATCTATCTTCATCTTCTTTTTGAAGATCCATTTACAACCTATTGGTTTTGAACCCTTAGGTAAATCGACTAATTTCCAAGTTTTGTTACTCGTAATTGATTCCATTTCATCATTAATTGCTTCTTTTCGAAAGTAATATCTTGAGATTTCATAGCTTCCTCATAAGTGAGAGGATCCAGTTCTATATTTTAAGAAACCGTTGCTTGTCTAGAGAGTGCATCTCTAGAACCTTCAACTAAATAGATAATGAAATATGGTCCAAAAGTCTTAGCTATTCTAGCTCTCTTGCTTTTCCTATAGGTTGAGAGCTTCCACCACTTTCATTATTAAGTGGTTCCTCACTTAAATTAAATAGTGCTGAAATTATTTCATCTGATTCACTTGTTGCACTACATTTATCGGACTCTATTTAAGATATGACAAACCGTTAATAAAGTTTCACCCCAATAATCATTACTTAGTCCCAAATTAGATAACATGACATTAACCATTTCAACCAAGGTCCTACTTTTCCTTTCGGCTACACCATTTTGTTGTGGTGTATAAGATGTGAAAGTCTCACGAACTAATCCAATTGATTCACAATAAGAAGGTAATTGATATTAACCTCCCACATTTTGACCTTAGAGACTTTATTTTAGTGCCAAATTGATTCTCAACTTTTTCCTTAAAATCTTAAAATTTTCAAGAACTTGTCTTGTATCTGCTTTTAGTCTTCACCATTGTTTATTGTACTTGTATTGGAAGTTGGACTTGTAGAAATTGAAGCATTAAAAAATTCTGGAGGCATTTCTAGTAGCATTACACCTTCACCTGCAAGTGCTTCAAAATGAATAATGAAACAATATATGTTTTTGATTTGGAATTTTGCATTGATTTGACATGTTTGCACCTGCACCTACATGGTTGTTATAGAAAATCAACTTATTTTCAATTTATCTTACTCTGTTTCATCATTTATGGCATATTGGCAAGTCACACAAGGTTGGTTAAGTTTGGCTTTGGGCAAGCATAGAGGCATCAGGTAGTCATTGGCAGAAGTAGAATTATCTTACTCTTGTTTACTGTTATTTGTTAATACTTGATATGTTATGTTTCAATTTGCAAATTTTAACTTTGGCAAACTCTATGACTATGCTATTGACTTATTCCATGCTCTGACTGTAGAGGGAGGCAGTCTCTTTGAATATTTAAATTTGGATTTTGGAGTTTGGACTAAGGACTTTGTTTGTAGTATCAAATATCAAATATGTAGTATGTGATTTTCATGAATTGAGATAAGATGGATTATATAATATAATGGCAGAATGTAATATGTACTATGAATTTGTGATAGCCTAGTAGGACATAATATTTTTGTGATTTTCATTAATTTTTTAACAAGGATAAGAGATGTATTGTAGTATTGTAGTATATTATTATTGTTTGTATTGAACTGTTGAATGCTGATAGTGAATTAGTGATGGTCACTTATCTGATACTTTGATCTTGCCAATTTATACTGCTAGATAAGTTTCAAACTACAAAGTTGCTTGTTCACAAAGTTGAGACTTGAGAGTTTCTTGCCCCAAATTCATAATCAAATCGAAATCAATCCAATTAAATCAGTTAACCATAGTTAATGGTTTTGAACTCATAATATACAAAACCGTAATTTCCGGATTGGTTATGGTTTGACCTTAATGGTCCGATTAATCGGACCATGCACAGCCCTAAAAGAAACTGAAATGGATTCATCCATATTCATTTTGTGTTGAGTGAATTGGTTAAGAATATGCATAATCTCATGAAATTATTCTATAATAGATCTACCATCAACTATTTTGTAATTCATGAAATCACCAACAAGAAACTTCTTACTTGTAGCATCTTCGTCAAGATACTTCGTTTCCAATGTGTCCCATAGTTCTTTGGTGATGTCCTTACTTTGATAGATGGAGAAGAGAGCATCGAACATTAAATTACAAATGTAACCCTTGCATATGTAGTCATCTTGTTCCCATTTTAACCTTGCACAAGTTTGCTCCACAGTTTCTTCATCTCCTTGTGTTGGCTTTGTGATGGTGAGCATATACACAACTTTGAGACTTGTCAAAAGGAAATGCATTTTTTTGACGGAAATTAGAGGCATCAAACCTCTCTAATTTGACAAAATCTACAATAAATTCTCTCAATGATCCAATAGCAATAGCACTTTAAGATTGTTGGAGATTTTAGTTTTCGATTAACGCTTTCCTTGAAAGTGTTATTTACCTCCACCAATTGTTGCGCACAAGATTGCAGCAAATACACTTCTAAGATACAATGAAGCATCATATATTAACGTTTGATGTTCGGGCTTATATACTAAGGAAGAACAATCAAAAATGCCAAAAAAAAAACTGAACTTTAACAAGTGCTTGAAATTCTATTTTTGTAAGGATAAAATCCAAGTTTTGAGAGTTTTTGAGATGATGATTTATTTCTAATCTCTTGGAATGATTTATCTAAGGAAAATAACACATCTTTTGGTGGAGAGGTGTGTCCAAAGAAGTTGAAAAAGAAATTGAGAGTGTTGTGTCCATTGGTAATACACTACCAATATAACCACTCAATTTTATTTTTAAAATATTAATATCTTCAGCACTTCCAATTTTACTTTGATGAAGATGAATGATAGGAGTTTCATTACTTGCAATACTCTTTCTAATTTATGTTTGATGAAATTGTTGAACACATATAGATTATGGACTAATGTTGAGATTATGCATGTAATATATGATGATTCTATTATTAGTCTTATGGACATGATTTGATAATATATTTAAGTGGGCTGTCCATATGGTGTTAATTGTGCCATTGGCCTTTTATGGTGAATCCAATAATGATTGGCATAATGGGCTTTCCCTTGTTGGCCCATGAAACATATATATCATTTAACCATGAGGTGGTGTATTTGGAGGAAACAATCTCATCCAACAAAAGGAAAACAAAATAAAAAATATTTCTTTCTCTACCTCTTCATGACATTGAAGAATGACATTGGTACCAGCCAGTTCATCTTTCGGTTCATTTTCCAACGGTATGTAACGACTTTCTTTCTCAAGCTCTATTGGCAATGATGTGTAAAATACATGATTAAGTCATGCACCTGCAAGTTAATTGCACACTTGTCTTCTATTGTTCTATACAAGTTGCAGCTTCTATATGATGCCTTTGGTGCAATTAATAACTACAAAAAGGTGGTATCGGAGCGAGGTTAGGTTGCTTGCTTAGTCTAATTATTCTCTTATCATCAACATCAACAACATGGTTTGATGAAACATGATAAGTTACAATCATCTATTCTCTTTTAATCACCTATTCATGTTACTCAATAGGTTAAAATGATGAAGATGTTGAAGAGGACAAAAAAAAAATTGAGAAAGAAATGAAGTAAGCGATTGATTTTTTGACCACTTTGGATGGATTAAGGCAAAATGAAGCTGGACAAATATTGGGAGAAGTGGCAAATGGTGGTATATTTACAAAATGTCTCATCTTCTATTGATGTACCACCATGTTCGATTCAGTTTGAGCAGATGGAGCATCATGATCCCCCAAATTCCCAAAGAGCTCTAGCAGTCACAGGAGCATCTGAGAGTCTTTCAAAGAAGGAAAATGCCAGAAAAGAATTGTGATCAGGAAGCAGACATGCATGAAAGTCGAAATCATGAATTGAGTACCTCAGGGAAGAAGCCAGGTTCTACTTATATGGAATCAACATCAGTTCCTTAGGATTTTGATTTTGATTCGACCCTTGCTTTGCAAAAGTTGAAGCGGAAGTGGAAATTTAAGCCTACAGATATGAACAAAGAGATTCAAGAGGCTCCGGCCCATCAAGAATCTGATTGGCAAGGAGCAGAAGGAAATTCTTATGCTTCACTCCATGCTTCAGAACTTCTGGTAGTAGAAAATCATGAACAACAACCTAGGTGCAAAGCAGCCTTCAGTCTTATAAGGCTTTTAGATAAAACCAGGGGAGACTCATTGTTGTCCTTGCTTCATCACGCAAAGCAGGATCAACCACAGTGACGTGGTAGAGGAAGTCCTAAGAAGTTAAATGTGCATGACAATATGGTAGAATCATTTCCCTTGAACGTTCAGAATGATACTGAGGAGCTGGGGCTAAATGTGGTAGAAGCAGTACTCTCACACAATCAGAATCAAACTACACGGCTGGAGCCTCGGAAACAAGGCCGAGGGAGGCCTAGGAAAGACGAGAAAAAAAATTGCAACACACTCCAACAGAATTGTCACATTTTGATAGTGAGGATAACAAGAACCCATAAGGAGGCCAAGGGGACAGATAGAATCATCAAGTTCTAAAAACGAAGATCATACGCAACCAAAGAGAGGTGGAGGGAGACCTCCAAAATCAATTGCGGTAACTTGGAAGTTACTTTTGATGATAATCATTTTCCTTTCATGTTAGATTGAGATTTCTATGGAGCTCAGTATTAGATTAGTTATGGTTAGTGTTACTATTCTTTGTTGCCACCGACCCCAAACTTTATAGGGACAGATCTTGATGCAATGACGGTGAACTGCTCCTACAAAAGGACAGTAAGTACACACCATAACATACACGGCAGTTAGAGGGAAATACAATCCTCCAGTATTTCTATAAACCTATGCGGAAACTCTTTATTCAAAAACGTCGAGTGCTTCCTAGGAAACATAAACTGCGAATAGGGTACAAGATGGCTGATAAACCAGACAAAACTTTGGGTTTTTACATAATCATATTCTGAAAAGTAAAGCGCAAATTGGCATGGAAGAAAAATTACTGTCCTACCAATTTTGATTGGGGGAATAAGAAAACCATAACATGGCATATACACGCTTCACATCAGCGAAACCCTGGTAAGCAAAATCCATACCTCTTCATGTTGGCTTTGGCGCTACCCCTGTTAGAGCACTATGCAACTTCCTGGTTGCGGACAAAACACATTCCTGATCAAACAGAGCTGACACTACTGCAACACCACTCAGATTGGGAACGCCAGTATCCATTACAGAACGGGCATTTGAAATACCAATACCACCAATTGCTACTACAGGTAGTTTAGAAGCCAAACAAACAGCCCTCAGTCCATCTAAACCAATGGTAAGATTATTTGCCTTCGTATTAGTCGGAAACACACCACCACTACCTATGTAGTCAGCACCATCAATCCATGCTTGTTGAGCTTGCTTTGGAGTTTTGCAAGATGCACCAATGATTTTTTCGGGACCAAGAAGTCTGCGGACTTCACAAGCAGGCATGTCAGACTGACCAACATGAACACCATCAGCATCACAAGCGAGGGCAACATCAACACGGTCATTTATCAGTAGAGGGACTTTATGAGAACGACAAATTTCAAGACATGCTTTAGCTGCTCTAAGGAAGTCCCCTGTCTCAGCATCCTTCTCCCTGGAAAAGAAAATTGCAATATTTCTTTATCACTGACAAAAGTGTGATTACATGCAGATTGTGTCCTAGGTAATTGCATGAATATGTGCATACAACCAGCAAAATATATCACTTGCATCGGAAATGAGTGCACAAATGAAACAATGATCTATTTTGCATTGGATAACACACACACACACACATACATGTGTCTATCTTTTCAAATCAGTTCCAATAGAGAATAATATATGAGGACAATTGTTTTGATATTTAAACCTAGGGAACTAGCATGAGTTCTCCGAGCTCTGGGACAATTGCTTAGTCTATGCACATACATACTTTTAGAATTGGGAATCATAGAGCATATTGATATTCTAAATTTTTTTATATGGCATCAGATCTTATCGTATGTCAGAAGTTTTAATCTCAATAAACGGTAACTAAAAAAAATATAAATACCTACACAAGCATAATTATGTTAATAGTTCTCATTGGAGGCACTAGAGGTCCACATCTTATGTTTCAAAGGCATCAATGCAAAGAATAGATGGAAGCAGAAAAGCTATGATGAATGGCCGAATAGGTCAGTCATTTAATTAAACCCAGCATCTGGCCCATTAGACTAGCAGTAGGTGTATCATACGTGCATTAATAATTTTGAGTGTGTCATTTAGTATGAATGTCTGTGGCGTAAGTTCTTTTTGTTCTTTTTTTTATGGTGTATGATATATATCAGTAGGATAAGTTTTGAAGTATGTGCATATATATGTTGATCTTTCTTGGCAAGAAGATTGATGAGCTCGTAATCCTGAATACACTCCTCACCTACGATCAATACCTGATCAAACCTCCTCTCTTCTCTTGCTCTCTCCTCCTAAGTCAACAACAGAGTAGGGAATCTTGTCTACCTCAAGTTTTGGTCAGTAGCAGCTGGCAACCCTAAACCCTAAGCTGGCAAACCTTCAACCCTAGCCCAGCACTCATTGAATCAGATTCACAAGTTTCAACCCAACTGCATCTCAAGTTTTCAAAACCCGTAACTTAGCATATCCAATGTCAAGGTTTGAAAGGGTTAGATATGGTTGCCATGTTTGAGTTGCATCCACAAAAAGCAAAATGCTCTATTCTTTTAGTACGAGATGATAACAACAAAAGTAAAGACAAGGAGCGTAAACCCCAATAGATTACTTGAACAATTTTATGAAACATTATCTACAAAATTAAGCATGTATAATTTTGTACAACATTTAAGAGATTACCAACTATATGTCAGAATTAAGATGTGCGCAACTGAGCAGCATACCTCAGTTGAACAATGGTGGCACCTCCCTCTATGGCAGCTTTCACGGCATCTGTAATAGAACGCCCCCATTTTTCATTCATCCGCGAATCCGTAACAGCATACATAAATAAGTTGCTTGGACTGAAAGCCCCAGGCCCATGATAATTGTGAGAACTAGTTTTAAGCCTAACAAAGTGGTCAAATGGACCTTGAGGCCCATCTCCGATGAAAATGTCTTTGCTGTAATCCAAGGCACTTTCAATATAGCACTTTGCAACCTGCAAAGATTTAGATAAGAAAAATCCAGGATGCTTATAATTCAATTAAATGATAAAGATGACATCAGAGACATGGTGCCAAAGACAAAAAAAGTCGCAAGTTGAATCTTCATGATTCAAGCAGAAAAAGTACCAAACATGTCTGATTATTTAAAGCCAAAACTGCATGAAACTTAAACATGGCAAGGAGTCAAAAGATAAAATTTATTGACTCATGAACCAATGCATCCTAGGGCCATCCGATAACTTTGTCTTCTCATTTCCTT
Organism: Tripterygium wilfordii; assembly: GCF_013401445.1. Classification (NCBI taxonomy): domain Eukaryota; kingdom Viridiplantae; phylum Streptophyta; class Magnoliopsida; order Celastrales; family Celastraceae; genus Tripterygium; species Tripterygium wilfordii. The sequence continues at coordinate 10,062,410 of NC_052248.1, forward strand.
TTTTTTGGGGAAAAAAACTGTCCTTTCTTGGTGGCAAAAGGTTTCTTATATTTCCACAGTGATCAGCACAAAGAATACTTACCGTAGTAAACAGGCCTTTCCATCATCAGAATTTCATTACTTAACTATTACAAGTTTACATAGGACTAAAAGTTAAACATAATTACCTTAACAGCCGAAAGCATTGGAGAACCTTTTGCCAGCTCAGCAGCTATACATGATGCCAAAGTGCAACCGGTTCCATGGGTATTACGAGTTATTACGCGGGCTGACTTGAATTCATATATGTTTTCACCTGCAATGTCAGATTTAGAAGTTGAACTAACAATATACACAAGTCTTTCAAACATAAGCCAAAGTATGGAAACTGAAACATAATAAAGGTCAATAATCCAAGAAGATTAATCTTACCATCAAAAAATATATCAACAGCATCCAATAAATCCGGGAGGTCCCCACCCTTGACAAGTACATTTCTGAAAAAATAGCAATTGTGTGTTTATGCAAACCATCCAGAACTTTAGTTGATTTCCATATACACTATACATGATCCATCAGTTCTGACAGTAAACTACTACATGAAGCAGATACACTACAACTTCAAAATGCAACTTCTTTACAGCATTAGCAGATCAAAAGACATGAAGTCTAAACATACACAAACCTGGGGCCCATTTTATGTAATAATTTTGCCGCAGCACACATGTCTGCAATAGTTTGTAAATGCATACCACCCAATAAAGCAGATGCCTCTTTTAAATTTGGGGTTACAAGGTCTGCTATTGGAAGAAGCTTCTCTCTGCATATAGGAACCAAAAAAATTAACTACGGAAAATTTACCAGAGAACAAAAGACTGAAACTTTAAACAAAAATGACAACAAAAAGTAATAACAATGTTTCCTCTTTGCCTCGACAATGATTCCGTTTGGTTTCTCCTCAAGAAAGAATTGACACCCATTGCTATGTAACAAACCATGGTACCATGAGACAAAACAGCCTTTGGGCAAAAACAGATTAAAGGCAACCCAAGAGTTGGTGGGGATTCAGGGGTGGGGATGGGGAGAGCTGGGAAGGTGGTTGTTTAGTAAGTTCTGTGGTGTTATCTGAGGCGGGTGGTCTACATTCAAGGGGTTAGCAATATTGCAAGGTAGTTCATGCAGCTTATTCAGCAAGAAACTTGCATTGGCTTTCAAGAATTTTGATTGAACAAGAAAGAAGGGAGTCCTAAGTTTTTGAAAATTTCTGAAAAAAAAAACACCAATACAAATTAAAGAAAAGGGGGAATTTTAAGATATGGCGAGCAAGTGATAAAATATAATTGAGCAGACAAAATTTTAAATTGGTCTAGTAAAAGGAAAGAAATTCCAAAAACGGCATGAACTGGTGCCCACAAGCCACTAAGTGTGTCTAAAGAAACAATGAAAGCAGATTAGAGAACATGAAAACAGCTAAGAGAAATAAATGAGATGGCCAATAAGCTAAAGAATTTAACAAAAAATAACAGCAAAATCACTAGCCCTTGCTGTCAATACCACCAAATTTTCATACTGAAATGTTTAAACATACCGGAAGTCAGAAAGAATGGAAGGACCAGCAAGCACATCTCCACTTGTCGATACCATGACTGGATCAACTACTAAAGCTGCCTTCAATCATCTTACAGGTCAACTCAAAAGCCATTTGAACTGCAATCAGAAAAAACACTATGGAGGTCTTATTCAACCACATACCTCGTACTGGAAATTCCCTAAGCCTCTGGGAAAGAACATTGACTATCCCAGCAGAAGGCAGCATTCCAGTTTTTACCTAAGAATATTACAAGATTCGGTTAGAGTCAATTTATCAATTATGCTTCACTAAATCATATTTTAACGCCCTACAAAGAGAAATACTCCACAGCACATTCAGGGAATCTAACCAACAATGGAAGTTTTTGTACCATTAACTCATAAATAGTCAAACAGTTTCTGTCATGCTCTGTTTGCACACTGTGTACATGACTACACGTGGTTTTAAAAGATGTATTTTATTACCGTTCTTCTGATCCATTCACTATTTAGCCTAAATAAAAATATTGCAAAAAAATTGTTACTCTAATATGTTCAACTCTATTCCTCTGTACTGAGAGTACATTGATTTTAAAAAATGGCCATACGGAGTTTCTGTTAGTTGTATCAACAGCCAATCCAGTAGGAATGTGTTTTCGATTCCTCTACACGTCCTTCATTACTCTCTCCTTTAAGTCTTACTCACCTTGCAAATACTAAAGCATAGAGCCCTAGACTCATTGGAGTCATTAACCAAACCTCCGTATGATAAAATGACAACACGATTAAGAAAAAAAAGTAAACAGTGATTTTATCTTGAAATGCAATAATCTATTTAGGACATGTCCTCCCCATCGGGCTAAAACTTCCTAGGTGTAAATAACCCTAAACTTCATCATCTTTTATCCAAATACAAATCTACTTTCACATACACAAGATGGGTTTCTGTAAACATCTGCTTATATGTATCATATTCAAAGAGCTCACTAGTGCAACATCTACCAACTCATGCAACTAAATTCAATTAGCAACCACAATAAAGTCTTTACATTTTGCATACCACATTGACATGCATATCAGAGAGAACAGACTTTAACTGCTTGGCGACCATATCCTCTGGCACAATAAACACATCCTGACAACCAGAAGAAAACATTAATAATGTCGTAAAGATGTTGATCTGGATGCACCTGCCACTAAATCTTCATAAGTTACTGATTTTGTGCCTGGAAATACCATGTAGTTCTAAACACAAAAAAGGCTCTCAATGTAATGAGAAAACCAAAATTTGTAACTTTTATCCTCTTCCTACGGTTCAAATTGACTGAATTCAAGGGTTTGAAGAGCAACCTGAACCCCAACCGTGTTCTGTGCAGTAACAGCAGTTATGACAGTAGAGCAATACACTCCACGAGCTGCACAAGCCTTAAGATCAGCTTGAATCCCAGCACCAGCTCCTGAATCCGAGCCAGCTACACTCAAAACATGCGGGATTTCCATTTTAGAGCTATGGCTGCCCACTGAAGCACCATTTTCTTGAATTACCATGGCAGTTGCCAGATGACGACTGGAGTTGATTTTCGAAATTATTAAAGGTGATCTCAAGTGCCTGGATTGTAGAGTGGTAGCTTGGAAATTGCTAAGAGGCACGTAATTCTGGTCAAAATTAACATTCTAAAATCAGGAAAATTTAAGAAATAAATGTTAGATTCCAAAATCCATATAAAAAGAAAATTTTAAAATCGGAACAAGAATGAAAATGAAAAGAACAATCAAACGGGTATAACGAATATATTTACGCAAAATGAATCAGAGTTTTGAATGAATGTACCCTATTTGGTTGCTGGGAAAACGAAAAGAACCAAAAACTCAACTTTCAGTTCTAAAACTACAGTACAGAACAAAACAGGTAGAAAAGTAGAAATGAAACCAACAAAGAAAATTCTGAAAATTTCTCGTGTTATTGGACTGGCGATCCGATGATACATGTATGTTTTTAGAGAAATGTTCAGTTTTCTCGCGTCAAGTTGCCTCCTTTTCCCGAACTTTCTATGCAACCAAAACAGAGTACATGTATTTGCCGATAGAATGTGACCGTACCTTGATGAAGGAAAGCGAACTGGTGAGAACTCCACAGTAGGCCATGTAAATTGCAGAGAGAGGACGGTGAACTATCGTGTAGAGTTTATGGTAAAAAAGAGTTCGCGATCATCAGGCCCAATGGACCAAGAGCCCAAGCCCATTCATCACTTGAAATGGAAATGCTACTGAGCTGGCAAGCTTTGGTCGGTCCAACAGAACTAACGTTGTCAAACGTTTGTTTTCGTTCAAAAAATTTGTTGGGAGTGACTCGTTCTGTAGTTCACCATAACTAAAATCTACTCAGAGATGCCGGCTCTTCCTCTTCTTCTTCCGAATCCATCACCGCCCGCGAAGCCTTTCTAGTCAAACAATACTCACCACCTATTGTTTTCCTCTTGGTAACAAAAATCTGAATTTTTTGTGTTTTTTTTGTTAATTTTCTTTAATTCATCTTTCAAATTTCCATTCTTCCATGAATTCTCATTCATACATCAAATTAAATACATTAATTGAATTAAACCAATTTCTGTGAGATCGACTTCGTACTTACATACACTGTGCTATTCGTAGACTCTTATGAACTTGCAAGAATTATTACATCAATAGAACAGTATGTATGGGTAATGATAAGAAAATGTTATTGAGCGGATATGAAGTATCAATGTGAGACTCCATGATGGTGTTATGAGGGTGTTGCATGGTGTGAGATTTGTTTCTGTTGAATATATGTTTGAGTGATTACAACGGCATGTTTTGATTGAACTTTGATCTATTGATTGTATTGAGAAACCTAGGTGCATATGCCTACTTGATTAGTTTAGGAATTCAAGACTTATATTAAACTAGTTCAATTGTGCTTATTTGACGATTTGATTATTGAACTAACGTGGACTAATTGCAAGAAATCCTAAAAGGGTTTACATAGCATGTCTTGAGTATAATTTGTGTGTAGGGTGACCAAAACATAAATTGGTCCTAATGTCATCCTTGACCAACAGTAGTGAAGGCTTAATCAGTGTCAAACATGATTAAGAAAGTCAATTTCGTGGTCAACATAAGTCAAGTGTTGCCAAAGATGTCTTGGAGCTTAATTTAGATCAATTGAAGTAAAATTAACTTTCTAGTCAAAGTCAGAATCGACGGAAGTGACGTGGCAGCTAACATGGCATTGTTGACATGGCATTGATGACATGGCAAAGAAGACAAGTTAACCATAGTTACATCTTAACTAGAAGACTTGGAGCCAAAAGAGAAGAGAAGGAAAAGTTAATTTGAAAGGAGGAGACAAGAGGTACAACAAGTCTTATGACAAATTTTTCTCTTCACATGTGTGGGAAGCTTTATTTCAAAACCATTTCTCTTTCCCACCAAGACACTCCACATCCAATGGATCATATTCTCTCTACGTCAAAATCACATTTTAATCCAATGGCCAAAGATTCAAGCTTTATTCTTATCTCTCCTACTTTACATCCTATGGCCAAAATTGAATCTTCATTTGATCCAAAGGCCATGATTTACTCCACCTAAGAGACAAACTTTTCTCAAGTCAATGGTTGTATCTTTCAAGATGCCTCTAAAGTCTATATCCATCCAAAAGCCATGATTTACTCCACCTAAAAGACAAACTTTTCTCAAGTCAATTGTTGTATCTTTCAAGGTGGCCTCTAAAGTCTATATCCATCCAAAAACCATGATTTACTCCACCTAAAGGACAAACCTTTCTCTAAAGTCAATTAGTGTGTCTCTAACGTCTATATTCATCTAAAGGCCATGATTTTATCTTCCAAATCCAATGGCTGAAATTTCAAGAGACCATCACTTCATTTTTACTATAAAGCAAACACTAGTTTCTTGGTTCTCTACACTTGGCCGAAAATTACACTCTCTCTCTCTAGTGTTCTTCATCTTCTAAGCTTTCATTCTTTCACTCATTCATTCCTTGATTACATACTTGATTTTGAAGAGAGATCATACACACTAGCCAAGTAAAGCTTTATTGTTACTCTTGAGCCTTTCTTACCAGATTCTTATCATTTCCTCAAGAGCCATTTTCTTACTTGCACAATCTGATTTCCAGCACCTATTAGGCTTCATTCTATATCTTCATTTCACCATTCAAGCCTTATCATAACTGATTTTCGTTGGTTGATACACTACTCAAAATTTCACATACCCTAGCAACCAAAAATCTCAAATCTGAGTTTTGTGCTTACCATTCCCATTCCAGCTTTTCAAGAGCTTCATTTGAGCCCTAGACACTTACAAATCCAGCTACTAAAGAGCCAGCCTTTGAGCCTAAACTTATCTCATACCCAGCTATTCTTAGAGCCATTTTTGAGCTTGTATTTTGTTGATTAAGTTAGTGTGGTGAGTTACAAACCACACGGTGTGTAGAGTTTGGTGTGGTGAGCTACAAACCACACGGTGTGTAGAGTTTGGTGTTTGAGCTACAAAAACATCGGTTGTAAGAGTTACGCTTGACTCGGTTGAACAAGCGATAGTGGAGTGTTTGAAATTCCCAAGTGGGACTTGGGGAGTGGAGTAGGCTTGGGTTAAGCCGAACCACTATAAATCTCTTGCCTCTTTTACTTTCCAGCAATTTCAATTAGCATTGCATTCTCATATCATACATACTTGAAATTGGATATTTAGGTTGCCAGATTTAAGTTTGTTTAAATTGATTGTTCTCCTTGACTCATATATATATACACTAGAACTTAATTTGGTATTTAGCTTCCGCTTAGGGTGAAATTTGATAGAATTCATTGAAACCGAAAAAGGAGTGACCTAGTCTAAATTTGACTAAGGACATAATTCACCCCCCTCTTGTGGTGCCATACATCCTAACAGTTTCCACTTCGAAGAAGAATTTGATTTCCTTATGCACATTGGAGGCCAAAGGTCATGTAATCAACTTGAAGGGTGACGCACTTAAGGTGGTTTATAGTTCATTGATTTTGATGGGGGCACTAGAAGAAACAATTTGTATTATCAACCACCTTCATATCTCTCCTCATGTTATATTTGATGTAATAATTCTCGCAAGTGCAAGAGTCTACGAATAACATAGTGTATGCAAGCACAACGTCGATCACACAGAGATTAGTTTAATTCAATTAATGTACCTAATTTGATTAATGATTTGATTGAAAATAAGAGAATGGGATAATGAATTGGGTGCTGTTATTCACACCCTCATTTTACTATTTGAACCCCAATTGAAAAGACTGCCTTAGTAGGGCCTTGTAATTTGTGTTCTGCTTTGTCCATAGCTAGCCTATTCTCAAGTGTCAAACAAAGGCAAATTAGTCCAATGAAAAGTTATTCTTTTAGCCTCGAAGATCAAGAATCTAAGAGAGAGACTATGCAACACATTTGTTGTCTTCCTCTCCCTCCCCACCCCACTCTGCAAACTGCCTTTTTAATGCTTCCTTGATTTGCTCTCTCTTTCTCCATATATTGGAGGCCATTAGTGATAGAAGATGACGAAACCCGCAACCTAAATCCTTGTAATTTTCAAAACCAAACCCAGAAATTCCATGTTTATCGTGCTCAAGTTCGTCATTTGAATGTGTTTTCTGTTTTTATTGGCTTAAGTAGCTAGCACTTCTAGCTGGGATTCAAAACCCTCAATCCCCAAAAAGAAAACAACAAATCTTCCACATTCTCTCCAGCGCAGTAACAGCATAGCCAGAGAAAGAGCTTCTGAAAGAGGAAGAGAAGCAAAGAAGGGAAACCCACATATTATTGTTTGTGTCAAAACTTCACCTAACGGGCCCCATCTCTCTCTCTCTCAACAAAACCACAAACAAAAAGTATTTCTATTTTCATGGAAGAAGAGCCTCTTCCATGAACTTAAAACTGATGGATCGTACTTAACACAAGAGGGGGGGTGAATTGTGTCCCCAAATTCCGATAGGAATCTCTTTTTATAATTTAAAAGGAAATCAATGTCAATTAACAATTAGCACACAAATTTGAACTCTAATGATTATCATAATCAATATTCATTTCAAAGCAAGATGTGATACAATATGGTGAATGATCAATTATCAAATAATCAAGGAATTGTAAAAACAGATTTTTTCAAACAACACACTGCGCACAGATTTTACAACTCAAATTTCACCTAGCAAATCAAGTCAGAATTCAATGAAATTTGGTATACAGTATCACAACACCCTAATGAATACTATATCAAAAATTCAGATTAAAATTCAAAGTTTAGCTATGTGAACAGTGCACGGACAGACTAGTGGTTCAGAAAATTCTGCAATCAAAACACTTAATCAATCAACAAGCAAGCAATGCAATCAAGAAAGTCCACACAGCAATTTATAGTAGTTCGGAGACTCTTCTCCTACATCTACTACCTAGGTTCACCAACCTAGGATTTTCCAACCTCCACTAAGGATGTGGTTTTCTCAAGAGCTCCACAAAACTCACAAGGGTTTTTAGGTCACCCTTAAAACTGAAGATTTTAAGATAATCTTCAAACTTTACAACCAAGGGTTTCAAGCACTCTCTTAAACTCAACCTCAACAAGGTTTTTGCCCAATGAAGGGACTTTTACAAGTGTTCGGTATAAATGGTTCACTCAAGGTTTGCACTAAGCAAATGGGGTTGAGGAACACTCACAATATCACCTCACGGGTTGGATAGAAAATGAAGAATAATGAGGATTTTCAAATATGAAAATAAGAAGCCAAATGAGAAGCACTCCCTCTTTGCAAAAGCAAAATAGTGAGGAAGCCTTTAGAGTGGCTTGGGTAGAAGCTTGGATTCAATGGCACAAACTAGCTTGAAAGCTTTGAGAGCAAGAATTTCTTCAATGTAATTTTGGCTTCTCCAAGTTGGAATGAGGAAGAACCCCTCTTTATAATTTACCAAGCTCTTGTGATTTCCACCATTGGATCTTTTTCCATCTTCAAATCTCGACCTTCAATTACATGTGCAAATCTTGGCCATTGAATGAATAGATCATTAAATCTCAACCTTGCAATATGTAGCCGTTGCACTTGCATTATTTTCCAAGTCTAGCTTTGCAAGATTTGAGTTGTCATGTGCACTTGCAGCCATTTTTGACCATTTGATTAAACTTGCACCAAATCTTGACCTTGGTATCTCCAACAATTTTGTCATCTTTGACCATTTGATCAAACTTGCACCAAATCTTGGCATTGGTATCTCCAACAATTTCCTTTTAAATGTGTAGCAACTTGCAGCCATCTTTGACTCCAAAAATCAAGTAAGATCTTCTTTTAAGTCAAAAATTGCAAGCAAGAATGTTGTCTTATGCACAACCATTGGATTCACCTTTAAATGATCATCTTAACCCTTCAAGTCTTGTTGTAATATGATCCATTCATAATTCAAAACAATTCAATCTCGGCCATAGATTAGTGTACCGTTGGAGCTTGTAGTCTTCAAGAATATCTTCATAATCTAAGTCTTGTCTAGTTGCAAAATATACTTTCTCATCTCTTACAAATTTCAACCATTGCATTTGTCCTTTAGCTTCATCAATTGTCTTCTCACAAAAATCTGATCATTGACCTCAATAAAGGAAGCATGTGCAAGATCTTGTTTGATGAAGACAAGAGATCCTTCACGTGACCAAACATGTCCCTCCAATCTTGACTTCAAACTCTGAATTTGGCAGCACCAATATATCCATATTATACAGCCCTAAGGCTAGTTCCAATCATCAATCAAAATGCCTTAGTGGAAGGTTGATGAACATAGGTTTTTCTTGGTTTTCTAGAGATCCAAGCTCATACTCAAAAACCGGACTTCAATTCACTTGAGCATACTGAATTCTGAGTCATATGAGACCACAATGATGATTAACCTACAAGGAAATAGGAGGTAGAACTCCCCAATTGCATGTAAGCTCAAAGAGCTTCATATGGAGCGCATAGGTTAATTACATTAGAAAAACAACCCAGAAAATTCATATTACTGCATGATAAATCATTTTATATGTATTAGAATGTCCATGTAAAATTTCATAACAATAAGAAATCGTTTGGTCACTCAACCAAGCAATTAGGTCACTAATAGTGAAACCGATAAATTCTAAGTGTAAATTCAAAGTCATTTTGCAAACTCAGTGTAAATGACCTTTTCTCTTGACCTTTACTAAATCAAATATGTTCATAGTGATGAAACTAAGATGCACACAAAATTTCATTTAAATCGGAGTTCATTTGGTTCACCACGTTCACAAAGAACACATATGCACAAAATTAGGTAAAACCTAGTTTTGGCGGAATTTAAGCATATGACCAAATATATATGTGATGCACTTAATTTCTCATGATTATAGTCCTAGAACATATATTAAACCTTCATGTGCATGTGGTTCAAGTTTCAAGTAATTTGGACCTAAGTTGGTTAAGATAAGTTATGATCATTAGAAGATTAATGCCCTAACTTAGTCCATGTATGTTTGTTTTCAAAACTTAATTTCCAGCACTATCTCAAAAATATATAGATATCAAATTCACATAGAGATATGCATAAGCCTTCATTTAAGTGTATATGCACAATTAAGATATTAAACAATTAACCAAATAACCATTTAAGCATGTTTTCTAGCATTTTAGGATATGTTAAGGCAAGCATGCTCACACACATTTTAGTATACAATCATACACAATCATCAAAAACACAATGTTGACCTAGACAGTAAGTCTTAGTCCAACACTTCCTTCATATTCCATTCGTATAAATATTCAAAAGTAAGAATCAGCAGAAACCAATATCTTCCTCAAGAAATCTTCAAGGATGGATACTCCTAACTCTCCACCTGCAAAAAGGTCTAGAGCTGATGAAGGTTCTACTTCTAAAGAAGATGAAGGTGGAAATGATCCCAGATTCAACCTCTCCCCTATAAGGGAAGACGTATACGAGGACGATTCCCAGAAAACCATCGAATCTCTACAAGAAGCTTTGAGGGAAACCAAAAGGAGACTTAAAAAAGCAACCGACAAAGTTCAAGACTACAAAAGGCAACTTATGGTTTCAAAGTATGCCATACAAGGTGTTCGATATATGTCATGGGGCAGACAAGCAAGTACTCATGACCCAGATAAATTGCACGAAGCAATCACTGAGATCACAGTACAACTTGGATCTGTTGCAGATGGAATAGACAATGTTCTTTATACCCTAGAATAAAATTCCTGTCCAACAAAAACTAGGTATCATATGCGGTTTTAGATGATTAATTATATTAAAATATGATGTCATTTCATAGAGGGGGTGAAACAAGTAAAAGAGGAGGGTTAAAATAGTTCCGCCGTAATGAATTATGTAAGTAACCTAAACTAACAAAGAAGCAAAATTCAGAATTTTGTCACCAATATGAGAAGAATACTAGGTAATGATTTCATCTAGCAATTCTATTAAAAGCATTTAACAAGCACACAATTATGGTTCCAATTCAAGGGTTAATTTTTTTCTTAAATATGTTGGTTCGTTTGTTCGTGGTGCCAACAAATATCATTAAACAATAGACTGATTGCGTGCATTGGAAGTGGAAAAATTATCCAACCGCATGGCATGGAATGTTCACAGGTCATGCTCGTGAATCGATAATCAAACTAGAAGCAGTTGCTTCTCAAGACCTATGGATATGGCATACCTTTTTTGGAATGCCAAGTTCACTCAATAATATCAATGTCATGGAACGCTCTCTCGTTTTCTCTACTCTAGCAAATGATCGTTCGTCACCAATAACTTTTACAATTAACAATCACAATTATTCTATAGGCTACTATCTTGCAGATGACATCTATCCAAATTGGGCCACTTTTGTGAAGACAATTCCAACTCCAATTCGGTTGAAAGCAAAATATTTTGCACAGGCATAAGAAGCTGCTAAAAAAGATGTGGAGCGAGCTTTTGGAGTTCTCCAAGCTCGTTTCAATATTGTGCGTGGGCCAACAAGATATTGGGATGAATGCACATTGGTAGATATTATGAAAGCATGCATAATTATGCATAATATGATTATTGAGGATGAAAGGGAAGCACTAAACATTGATTTGGATGATGCAACTCCAAACGTGCAAGTTTGCATACAAATGAGTTTGCAGGAACTCCCTAAACTCATTTGTATGCAAACTCATCGGGAGATAAGAGATAGCTACACTCACTCCCAACTCTAGTTGGATCTTGTTGATCATTTGTGGAATTTACATGGCGTAGAATAAGTGTCATTTCAATACATTTTGTTTTAATATGCTATGTAATGTTGTTTTAAGATTTTAAGTTGATGTTGTTTTGATGTATTATGTAATGTTGTTTTAATGAAGTGTTGGAATTTCGTAGAAACAAAATGGCTCATATACGTTTTAAGTCATATAAAACAAAATGTTTTATTCTCAAAATGGCCCATAAAATAGCCATATAAATGGCTCATACAATAACCTATATAAATGGCCCATACAATAACCCATATTCTAGATCTTTTTTTGTTGATAGAACACATACATGAAACCTCACAAGTCGCAATGATCGGAGGCACAAGATGGAAGTATTAGAGAAATAAGACGGAAGCATCGGAGATGAAGAAGAGAGTTGTTGCACTTCAACAGTAATATTTACTTTTCACTCTTTCATTTGATTACTCATTTTTCTCTCTCATCTAGTAACATTTTTCACATCCAACAAACTGGAACACTAAATTTGCTTCCCCATTTGGTTATCCTTTTAGAGTATTGTGTTGTGATTTGGGGCATCAAATTGACAGTTAGGGATTTTGATGTCCCATTTGATGTCTCCCTTGGAGATCCACTAAGAAAGCATTAGATCAAATCATCAAAATAAGAAAGTATTCCTGCATTATACAGTGATAATCCAAGATAGTTCTTATAACGCATATCACAATAGTTCAAAATAAACAAAAATACAACCCTAAGCTAAATTGTTCAAAACATAATCCAAAACACTCCACATTGGCAGAATGACAGTTGACACATTCCACAAATTACATAAACATAATAGAAGTTCACCAAACATTGCTGAATAATGCTAAATAAAACCTAATAGAATAACATATATTCATAAACATAATCTCTCTTTAGATTCTTCATAGTCCATCCTTCACCTTCACTAGTTCACATGGGGTTGTCAGCTTGCAAATTCATATAAAGTTATAATGGTAAATGGTTTACATACTAGATAAATAGTATATATTGTATAATGGCAATGAAAAATATTTTTTAGCTAATTACCTTAAGGATTAAGCTATTGAATGTCTATGTGACAGCAATGTCACAGTTAACAATCAACAATAACTTCAGGCAACCTAATTTCCGAATTAAAAATTAAAGAATATGTCAATTATAATCTCAAACACAAATATATAAGATTATACCAAAATTTAGAAGATAGAAGTTAGTTACCATGTTCAAGTTCTTCTAGTTTTTCAATTTCTTTTATTTCGGCTTCAGTGTCTATTGAAATTGGTTTCACCCTTAACCTATTTTGAGTATATACAAGAACCAGAATTGTTTTTGGAAATAATGAGTTGAGTTAACTCAACTCACTTGCTTATAGTTGTTTTGTAAGGTCAGCTTGTGTTTTGTAAGGTCAACTTCAGGCCTAATTATAGTTGTTTCTTAAGAAAGCAAAAATCATGACAAAATCAGTTAAAATAACTATTTCTAGTAATCACATATGTGGAAGGGTGTACTATGTGGACTAGCATACATTAATTGAAACAATTGTTTTTTACTAGTGTATTTGTTGAGATTTGAACCCCAACCAAATAAAAACAAAAATTATTGATTAAAAAAGATTGTGTAACTTGTAGTTTGAGAGTGAATTGAGAGAGAGACTGTCACTGCTTGTTTTTTATTGGTCTCACATCTCAAACAAAATTTACGCGGTTGATGTCGAGGACAACTACTCATCACTTCAATTTATTAACTTCATTGAGAAAGAAATTAAATGAATTAATGTGAAATAGTAAAGTTACTAATAACAATAGATTTTTTATTACTTTTAAAGGCTACACAAATATCAAAAGTCTAGTCATTATTTAACGGAGGTTTAAACTCAGGTTTGTCCAACTATGAAATGTGATTAAGGTGGAAAATACAACTGATTGTATGATCAAATTAAGTTGAACACTTTTCTAACAACGGCTAAAAAGAACACTAAAGTGAAAAAGACCAAAATAGCCTTCAACCTCAAAAAATTAGACCATATATCTCTGGAATGATTTTATTAATGACATCAAGCTAAGAAAAATACATGGGTGCATTTGGCATTGTGTTGTGTTTTGACCTATCATGGTGTTGTATGGTGAGTTTCAAAACTGTGGTGCTGTTAGGTGAGTTGAGTTAATAAAAAATTGGTTTTACCATAGCTCCAAAAGCTTACGAATGCACGTGTCATCTTTTTATTCGTACTTTCAAATCCAATTCCTTGTTCTTTGATGGGCTCAAGCAAACAATCTCTTCGTAGATTCAATTATTGAATTTCATCACAAGGCCCAACCCAAAGATTTAGACCTAAGCATAATCCGGTACTCCTTTAAATCCAAAGAAGACCTTTTTCATCACTTTTCTCATAAATATTCTGAAAAATCAAAACAATGAGAAATTACATAGAATCCATGCTTAATTCAATTAAAAGAGAGAAAAACAAGTGCAAAGTTAAGGATAAAAATATGTAAAATATCATGTTATCAATATTCTAAGAAGACACTACGTTTGCCTCTATCTCCAAGTTCATATGTCCTCCTCTACTCTTCTTTTTATGAATGTCTTGTGATCAGTGTCGCATTGTTTCAAAAAGCAAAGCGCACGCTTTAAGGACTTGAAGCGCAACATTCATAAAATATTTAATAAATTTAGTAATAATAACAAGTTATATATATTTCATCACAAAAACAAATTCAAGATAAATCAAATAATCATTATGTGCAATTCCAAACCAATTGCAATACGAACATAATAAAGATATGAGATCACAAATCACATAAAACAAATAACAAAGAGTCAAACACATATTAAAGTTAAACATAAAATAATTAGTTAACAAAAAAATTTAATTAAGCAACAACTAGTCTATTAGCCATGGTCTAGGATAACATCCTTAATCTTTCACGGGGTCGTCGTCATCACTCATTGAACACCTCTTCATCGGACTCAACACCTTCATTATAATCTTTTCTACCAATATCTTCCTCCTCTTTGATGTCCTTATCAATGTCAAACTTTTCCTCATCAATTTGCAGCATTTTAGAATTAAAAGTACTTAAATGCCTTCTAGTGTTGACTCATGCTTCCCCAACCCTTGATGCTTGTTGTACAACATTCCATGTCAAACCATCATTCTTAAACACCGATTCATCTTCCGTAATTTCTCCAACCAAACCACTCATTGCTATAATCAATATCATTTAAACAAATATGATCAACCAAATCCTTTATATCGAGCTTTGAGAGTTTGATTGTATTTAACATATACTAAATCTTGAAGCTTTTGATATTAAAGCTGATTCCTCTTCTTAGTATGAATACTGTTCAAGAGTAACAATAATTATGAAATGACTTAATTTTGAAAAAAACTTAAATGCACTAAATGAAAGTTGCATGCTCAAATTTATTCTCATTTATCTGACAACCAAATTCAACACTCCAATGTGATTGTAAATGTAAACAACCAAAAATATTACCTTTGATGCATTCTTTTTCACTTTGTTGATCTTTCCAATGTCTTCCAACATAAAAGCTAGACAATGTGTTGCATATGGAGTTCAATACAAGTGTGGCCTTTAAGCTGCAAAAACATTCCTATTAAATAAGATTAAAAAAAGAGTTATAAAAAAATTCAACTAAGAACTAAATTGAAATAATAGAGTAAACATTTAAGTTTTAACTCTTCAAAACTCACTAATTGCAACGTAGTTGCTCCCATCATCGGTTATCACCTAAATAACATTTTTTCTCTTCAATTTCCTCTAGAAACCATACTTGGTAAGAACTCTAAATCCTAAGTCTCTAAGAACTCTTAACACCCTCAAAAAGTTTTCCCCAATACTTCTTGACCGTTGGGTTGCGTTTCTTTCTTAAGCCGACTATGCTACCAGTGAATTCCTAAATTTAAATCATAATACTAGAAGAAATTAAAATCTGAATACAAAAAAAAATTTGAAGAGTTCGTTGATTCTCCATTGAAGCAAACGTCTAGCTAACCCATATAAATACAAACTGATATCTGGATATAGACCCTGAAGTAATCAATTAGGATCTTTGACGCATTATGGAAGAAGAAATTCAGAGAGAACTAGGGAATCAGTAATTGCTATTTTTTGTTGAAGCTTCGTTTTACGAGCCCTGTGAGTTTCATGAGGAAAAAAGTCGTACCTACATTTGCTTGGGCTGTAATGGTTCAACTTTCTGCGAATCTTGCAAGCATAAGCATTCAACGCGCTATCAAAACCACCGGAGTATTCGGGTAAGTCTTTTTTTCTTCGAAACTACTCTCTCTGTTTTGGTTTGTGCCTCTGTAAATTTTCTCAATTGATTTCTTTTCCTTTTTTTTTTTCAATCTTTAGGTTTTCGAAGCTTTACGTGAAACTGCTATTACTCGAAAAGATTTAAGGCATTTGGTTGGAACATCTGAGATCCAGAAATACAAAATTAATCACTACACAATTGCTTATCTGAGACAAAGAAGACGAGAAGAACGTAAATTTCAACAAGACAAACCTGGTAAGTATTGTGCCGTGTGTAGATGGAAGCTGGAAGCAGATTCAACTGATGAAGCATATATCTATTGTTCCGTTGAAAGTAAAGTAAGTACTCCAATCCCATATAAAATTATTTACATGTTGTATGTGGGTGATTGAATTTGATGATTAATTTGCACCATAAACTCTACACAAATCAGGGATAGGATAAGGTAGCTTGAAGGAGGTGTAACTGCAAAAACCCAGGAACCCATTTCAACTGTAATGCAGAACAATCAATTGATGAGGCGGCTTGATGAAGGTGTGGATTCAAGAATCCAGGAACATGGTTTAAACATGACTCGGAACAATCGATTGATGGAACAACATGGTGAAGTTGTGGATGCAACAATTGAGGAACACGCTTCAAACCCAAACCAGAACAATCAATTGATGCCCAGCAGTTTCTTCATTCTGGAAGGAAAAGAAGAAGACAGGGCAGACCAACAAGGTCCCCTTTCTTCTAGATCTTTCAGTGCATAGAAATAGCTCACTAGACAACTTAAGCTTCTTATTCTTGTAGAAACAATTGGTAGGAAGGAGTATCAGCTAATAGATTTTTTTTTCTTGTTTTGCCAAACAGTGTTTTACAGGCAGTGGTTTGTTCTCAATATAGAATGCTATTATATCATGACTAACTTAAACATTCATACCAAGGAATGGGGATTGGCGCCATTACACATGTATATATTGTATGGTACAAAATCCATCTCCACCTAAACTCTCCCCAACAAAGGCTTACCCCCTGATGCTTGTTGTACAACATTCCATGTCAACTATCATTCTTAAACACCGATTCATCTTCCATAATTTCTCCAACCAAACCACTCATTGCTATAATCAATATCATTTAAACAAATATGATCAACCAAATCCCTCATATCAAGCCTTGAGAGTTTGATTATATTTAACATATACTAAATCTTGAAGCTTTTGATGTTCAAGTTGATTTCTCTTCTTAGTATGAATATGGTTCAAGAGTAATAATAATTATGAAATGACTAAATTTTGAAAAAAACTTAAATGTACTAAATGAAAGTTGTATGTTCAAATATACTCTCATTTCTCTGACAACCAAATTCAACACTCCAATGTGATTGTAATGTAAACAACCAAAAATATTACCTTTGATGCATTCTTTTTCACTTTGTTGATCTTTCCAATGTCTTCCAACATAAAAGCTAGACAATGTGTTGCATATGGAGTTCAATACAAGTGTGGCCTTTGAGCTGCAAAAACATTCCTATTAAATAAGATTCAAAAAAAGAGTTATAAAAAAATTCAACTAAGAATTAAATTGAAATAATAGAGTAAATATTTAAGTTTTAACTCCTCAAAACTCACTAATTGCAACATAGTTGCTCCCATCTACGGTTATCACCTAAATAACATTTTTCTCTCCAATTTCCTCTAGAAACCATGCTTGGTAAAAAAATTAGTTATATGATGAATAATTTGTTCTCGTAATTCTTTGTCACGTGAATATTTGATATTGGGTTGCCTCATGCTCATTTTGACCCCATTTTCTACTTGTCTCATGAACATCATCCCAAAAGTTGCGGCCTTTGACATTTTTTTTGTGTTCAAGTAGTTTTCTATCTCTTGTCTAACATTACAAGCTTTGACATTTTTTGACTTCCCAATAAGATGTTCCCTTTGTTGATAAATGCCTCCTCTAGATGTTTTTGAGCAAAAATGACTAGTCACCGTGAAAGCATCTTTCGAATTCCTATATAAACTATATTTCCAACCCGAATCCTTTTGATTGGAGTTAGGGGTTGAGTTTGATGATCCTAGACCCTCTGATGTCCCCTCGAGCACCATTCTTTCAAAAATTCAATAATCTAAAAATAAAATATCGAGTTTAAATTTTTAATAAAAACACTTTCTAATAAATTACAGCATCATCACAAAATGATCATATGCTCATCACAAATCAAAATATGAGTCATGATAGCATTACTGATACATCAGCTTCATGATAGTAATATAAAAACATGTACATGAAATAATCACAATTATACATAAAATAAATACAAAACCAAAGCATACATAAAATAATCGCAAAGTTCACAACTGACACAACAGCTTCATGACAACAATATAAAAGCATATACATTCATGAGTCATGACCGCACAACTGTGAGATAAAATAATCACTAATATAAAATAATATTGTTAGAGAATAGAGGTATAGAAATCCAACATTACTCTATACAACATCATTTCACATACCTAAACTAGACTACAATAGGCACGAGCCGCAATCAACACGATGACAGAGCAGTTGACTAGCAATCACAACCAGACAGAATTGTTCGCAATCGTGAATCGGACAGTCACTAGCAGTTGTAGTCAAGAATGGAGGAGAATCATGCAGTTGCAGTCAAGAGATAGTTCTCTATCTCTTGTACGCAGTCGAGAATGAAGGATTGGCAGTCACAAGAGTGAGAGCAAAAGTC
The DNA here is from genome assembly GCF_013401445.1 of Tripterygium wilfordii. Taxonomy (NCBI): domain Eukaryota; kingdom Viridiplantae; phylum Streptophyta; class Magnoliopsida; order Celastrales; family Celastraceae; genus Tripterygium; species Tripterygium wilfordii. Next base: position 10,081,256 of record NC_052248.1, read on the forward strand.
TAGGGTTGCAAAGGTGGATTAAAATTGCGGATCAACCAAGCCCATACCCATGCCCAAAATCCTATTAACCAGAAGTGTGCACTTTCATGTGCCTTGCACTTCGACAGAAGCGGAGCCAAAGCAAGGCGCGAGCCCTGTACTCTGCCTCGTTTCTCGCTTTAAGCGTGTGTGTGACGCGCTTTTGACAACATTGCTTGTGATCTTTTCTCTCCTGATACAGATCCTAACCTCTCTCGTTCTTCTTGCTTGGTTATCTCTGAGACACCAGTCCCTATTGAGCTACTAGCCTCACAGACTACCTAGACGTGCCTATCACACTTAGTCTTGCTCCGAATCCTCCAAGCAAGTCCCTCCTCCCTCTGAGGATGATCATGTTCGTCGCTCCACTCGGGTAAGTACTGTTCTATCTCATTTATATGATTTTCATTGTTTTTATGCCCTTATATCTCTCCATAAACCCCTATCCTATTGTAAGGCACAGTCTAAGACCTTTTGACAGCAAGCAATGACAGAGGAATTTGATGTTTTGGCAATAATTCAGACCTAGGATCTCATGGATCTTTCATACGGTAAATTTGCTACTGGTTGCAAATGGGTTTACAAGATCAAAACGTGCTCCGATGGTTCTAGTGAGTGTTATAAAGCTCGTCTTATTGCAAAAGGTTTTAATCAAGAATTTGTTGTTGATTATGAAGAAACTTTTGCTCTACTTACTTGTCTACCCACTTTTCGCAGTCTTATTGCTTTTATTGTAGTTCGAAAATGGAGTTTCTTTCAGATGTATGTCAAGAATGCCTTCCTTTATGGTGATCTTCATAAGGAAGTCTATATATAGCCATCCCCCGGGTACTCTCATACCAGAGGGCAGGTTTGTCGTCGCCAACGGGCTCTTTATGATCTCAAATAGGCACCACATGCTTAGTTTGAGAAATTTAGTCACGCTATACAACAGTTTGACTTTGTCGGCAATTTCTATGACTCTGCTCTTTTTTATTCGCCGTTCTGCCAATGGACTCATCTTTCTATTGCTCTACGTTGATGATATGATTATTACAGGTGATGATCTTGCTAGCATTAACTCTCTCAAGAAATCTCTTCATTAATACTTTGAGATGAAAGATCTTGGTCACCTCAGTCATTTTTTGGGTCTTGAGATCACTACCATTTCTGATGGCTCTGTCCCAAGCCAAGTATGCTTCCGATCTTCTCTTTCGTGCAGGAATCACAGATACCAAAATTACTAACACTCCACTTAAGGCACACACTCTTCTTACTCCAATAGATAGAACTTTACTCAGTGATCCTACTCTTTATCGACAATTGGTTGGCAGCCTGATATACCTCACTATCACACGTCCTGACATTACTTACACTGTTCATCATGTAGTCAGTTCATGTCTGCTCCAATGTCTACTCACTTTGTCGTTGTTCTACAAATTCTTCGCTATGTTAAGGGTACTCTATTTCATGGTCTTTATTTTTCTGCTTGGAGTTCCCTGACATTGTGTGCCTACTCTGATGTTGATTGGGCAGGGGATCCTACAGATCGTCGTTCCATTACAAGTTAATGTTTCTTTCTTGAGGACTCTCTTATCTCTTGGCGCATCAAGAAGCAGTCTATTGTGTCTTGCTCGAGCACTGAATCTAAGTATCAGGCTTTAGCTGACACTACGTCTGAGTTACTTTGGCTTCGCTGGCTCCTTTTTGATATGGATGTGGTTCATTCGATTGCCACGACTATTCATTGTGGCAATCAGAGTGCTATTCAGATTGCTCACAATGATGTTTTCCATGAGCACATCAAATGTATAGGGCTCGGCATCGGGCCAGACTCAGGCTTGATTGGGAAAATGCAACCCAAGCCCGACCCGGGCCCATAAAACTCGGGCCTTAGGGTCGGGCCTTGGGTATTTTTTTTAAATTTTTTTGGTTGTTTTTTTTTCCTGTATTTTAAAAGATATATATGTGTGCTAATATATGTAGATATATATGTGTGATATGTATATACATGCAGAACCTATATACACACACATATATACACATGCAGAACATATATACACACACTAACACGCATATATACACATGTAGAACATATAGACACACACATAACATATATATATACACAAGCACATACATATATATACATAAACATGCAAGACATTGACCGAGCCTCCGGCCAGGCTTCCGGCCCGGCCAAAATTGGCCCGTGATGTCTGCTTCGGGCGGGGTCGGGCCCCAGAAATGTAGCCCAGGCCCGCCCAAGGCATTAGGTCGGGTCGGACTTTGCCCCACGAGTCCAGGCCGGCCCTGGGCCCGCGGGCCAAATGGTGACCCCTACAAACATATAGAGAATGATTGTCACTTTGTACGTTATCATCTAATTCGTGCCACTCTCCGATTGTAGTCTGTCAATTTTGCTGCTCAAACTGCTGATCTCTTCACCAAAGTTCATCCACCTGGACGTTTTCACACTCTTGTTTCCAAACTCAACTTGGCTTATGTCAATCCAACTTTAGTTTGAGGGGATGTTACCTTATATAGAATTAGGGTTACAATTGCACTAATTCTTTTTTTTTTTTTTGAAAGGCCCACAGGCCACACACACGCTAAGCCATGCCCGAGGGGCATGAAGGCCACCACAGCGGATGGAAAACTACCCAAATCTCAAACCCCCCTGATGAGAATAAAACCATCGAAAATGATATGTGTCCCTAATTCTCCCATCCCTAAACTTCCCTAATCTATGTGGCATGCCAACTTAACATGTCACCTATATTAAATTATAAAAATAAAAAAAGTTGTATATTTTCTCACGTTTCTCTCTCATAGGAGTTTCTTTTCTTATTAATCTCTTTTTCTTCTCTCACATGTCTCTCTCCTCTCTCTCGCTCTTATCTTTCTCTCTCTTGTTCTTATCTTTCTCTCTCTTTCTTCTCACAACAAGGGTGACGTTTCATGGACGCTTTCAATTCCAAATGACAGATCGTTTGCCACTGATGCTTCTACAAGCTCAATCGCCCAACTCACCAACCATGACTTCCTCTCTCAGTCGTGCCGTCGCCACTCGCATCCTTCCCGTCGCTTCCAGAGCACGATTTTCTCTCTCCTCCTCCTCTACCGCTTCTCACTCTTCACTCTCTATTTCCTCACCATCATGTCCTCTCTCCTTTGCCAAATGCTTTCGTTTCTCTCCTTTCATCTCCCATTCAAGTCTCAATAGTCAGGTGTTCTTTGGTTTATTAATTATCAATATGTGTAGTTTGGTTTTTGTGTTTATTGTTCTTGAACAATAGTGCATAGACGTGTATGTAAAACAAGGATTGCTATTGATTGAGTTGGTCTCTGAGTTATAGAGATTGAACAGGTTGTCGAACGTAATTCTACATGAATCAGTCACAATTACACATGTACATAAAAGACCACTCCTATCGTCACATCAAATAGATACATTTTCTTATTACGCAGTGTAACTAATTATATTGACAGTGTAATAAGCCATTGCAAGGTTTGTTTGGGTTGTTCAAAATGGAGAAAGTGTTGTGATCTATTTTGGAAAATGATGATTGGTCACGCTGTTAGTAACTAGACATGTAATAACATAATATCCTATTGGGATGTTTTGGCTCAAATAGATACGGTTCTTTATTACGCTGTCCTAATGGACAGTGTCACTAATTATTTTGACAGTGTAATAAGTCAATGTAAGGTTTGTTTGCGTTGTCCAAAATAAAGAAAGTGCCTTAGTGCGAGATCTCTTTTGGAAAATGATGATTAGTCACGTTATTTGTAACTAGACAATGTAATAAGGCAATATCCTATTTAGATGCTTCGACTCAAATGGATACAGTTTCTTATCACGTTGTCCTATTGGACAGTGTAATTAATTATATTGACAGTGTAATTAATTAAATTCAATGAGCAATAAGAAGTCAAAGTATAAAATCCTATGAAAATTCCATCTACAATAATTTCAATTCATTTTCTATGACAACTAAAACACAAACAAATTGACTCAGTGCCTTTTTTACACTGTCCAATCTGGGCAGTGTAATAAATACTATGCCCCTTCAAAATAATGTAATAAGGCATTGTACACTTCAATCATTAAAATAAGCCCAGATCGACAATATGAATGGGTGAAACAACAAGAAACAGTAAGCGATCTTGTAGATCTTCGATGTTGAAGATGAATATGTTGAACAAGAAACATCAAGTGTCTTTTCTTCTTCTTGTAGGTCTCCAGATCTCCCTAGACAGCATCGTTGGAGGCTCAAATTTGCTGGTAGACGCCATTAACGGTAAGGGATGGAGAAAAATAGATGGAAAGCCGAATCGAAAGGAAGAGCTTGAGAAGGAGGTTGTCGATGGAAACCCGAGTCACAATGTTGATGCCATGGATCTTGAGTAGAAGGTCGTTGATGCCATGGATCTTGAGGAGGAGGGGGAGAGGTGGAGAGAGAAGAGAGAAGAGGGGATGGGTGGAGGATGGGGAGAGAGGCAAGAGAGAGACACGAAGAGAGAGAAATTATTTAAAAAATTTTCTTTTGCTTTTATTATATTTTTCTTTTACAGGTAAGCTATTCAATTTTTTTTAAATGGCTTTGTCAACATGTCTAGGTGGCATGCCACCTAGTTATGTAAGTTTAGGGATGTATATTTTAGGGATGTGTAGTATTACCGTAAAACCATAGACCTCAAGGTTCTGGACAGACAACCTGACCAACCAAGCTATCTCCCATTCTCACAATTGCACTAATTCTTGTATATATAGAATACCTCATGTTCAAAGCTTTGATTAAGAAATATACACAAGTATTCTCCAAACTCTTTATCATCTATAACTTGTTCCACTGTATAGTGTATAGTGTGTAGTGTATAGTGTATAGTGATTAATTTGCTGCAGGGGCTTTAGTTATGTGCAGAATCCTGTACAAAATCCCATAGAGTGGAAGAAGTTAAAAGAGAATGAATGTACTGGATTTCCTACAAAATTCAAATTCAAATTTTCTTAGGATTAGCATCTAGAAAATCCTGTAGAAAATCCCATCCTGTCTCCTTTATCTTCCCTGATCTGTGAACGTTTATATTACAAAGAAATAAAACATAATTTCTTCACAATCACCTCGATTGTATGTACAAATTGTCAGCAAACTCTGTAGAGGTCCAAGAAAGCGTAATCACAAACATCCAAAATTTGCCAAATATGCTTTAACAAGTTCAGTATTGTTGCGTCCGGGAGCTAGAGGCCTTTCATGCAAAACCCCAACGTGACAAAGGCTTTGAACTATAATTTTCTGGCACTTGCCTTTGATCTTTGAATTCAGAAACTAGCTTCAACCCGGAGTAGTCAGATTGTAGAAAGTAACTGTGCTAGCTGCTCATCCGGAACCTTAACTTCAATGCATATCCCCAGCGACGCAGCAAGTCTTGCAGCCAATTGATGCTTACACTACAAGAGGGAAAAATAGTTTATGTACCATGGCGTGAATTGAGAAGAAAAATTGACAGGCAACAATAAAATCTTACACTAAGTTGTTCTCCTCTGTTGACAATGTCATAGAAGAATGAATAGCAAGCGCAATAGTGTTCAGGGAAGCACAAATACTCCTCCTTCCTCCTAGATTCTCCCACAACCTTAGCACACCAAAAACAAAATCGTGTCAAGAAAATGAGCATCCACCAAAACTGAAATCTGAACTTAAAGGAATTCTCGATCCCATTCGGTTTTCTAATCCTACAGTCTATATCACATACATCCATGTTTTAAGGAGATAATTGAGTTATTTTCACTAAGATAAGTCAAAACAAGTAATTTTTCTTACAACCGATGAAAGATGATTTAAACATTGAGATGCTAGAAAAGTGTCTTGAAACTCGTTTCCCAACTTGCTCATCAAAAAGTTGTACCATTTGAAACAATTGAAACTTTCTAACAAGGATCACTTCATTACCAGAATTTGCTGTGTAAGGACAACATTGGCCACTTCTATGTATGCGAATACCCAATTTTCTCTATACATTGATCTTTCTAGACAAATTAGTAAGAAAAATCAAAAGAGCAACACCTTCCAGATTGTAACACTAGATGTTTCGACATTTAAGCTAAAGTTGAAGCATGGTTATCCCACATAGTAAATATGTGTGGATTATTCATTCTTCATAAGAACAAACCCACCTCTTTACAATCAACCAGGCATTTCCCCAAAACTTAGTGAGTTGGGCTTAGGAGGAGCAAACCCATGAGGTTAATACGATGTATCCACGGGAACCGGAATCCCAAAGCGGACAATAATATATAGTTGGTTGTTTGGGGCTTGGATTTCTGACAAGCAGCATTATAGGCCAATTAGTTTTCAATCACAAATTCAACCCAATTCAATTCATTGTACTTTAGGCCCTTCTAGTAATTTGATTCAAAATCTAAACAAGAAAAGAATTCAATCAACCTGAAAGACAGAGCGACCGCTAGGCTCACCGGAAATCTTCTTGACACCTCTTTGATCCACTATCTTCGTCGCTCTCTCAAAGTTCTTCCCGAACAAGAAATTCAAGCTGTGCATTTCACTATTTCAGCATCAATTTAGCTAAAAAAATAAACCATTTACACCACTTTAATCAAAATAAATTAACAGAGAATATCCAAATACTGACATCGAGAGCTGCTCCTCCGTCACTGTCCCTATATCCGTTCACACTTCTTGTCAGTCGATTTCGCATATTCACAAAGAAAAGCAAAACAAAGCAATTATGCATGGAGAGAGTTAATAAAAAACCGTGAAATGAATTTGAAAAGCCAAAAAAGTTGAAAATAAAACCTGACCGACTTGAGTCGATGCTTTTCCACACCGTCTCCGCAACCAAACTGCTCGCACTCATCCTCGATTTTCTGTGAACGAGTTTTCTTTCCGAGCAACCAAACGGAAACTGCTTTGCATTCAACACACTAATGGATATTTCTTTTCTTGGCCAAGGGTACCTTGCCCTTGGTGGTGTGGGCTCCGACGGGCCCATTTTACTCGGGTCTTTTATATGTGTGTTTCAGTAAATTCAGTACACGTATTTTTCTTTTCTTTTTTTATTAAAAATTGAGTTTTTTCTTTTTATTATAAAAAATTGAGTATAAGTTTAGAGTATTGTTACTTCCACTCAAAATAATATTCTCATTTTACTCTAAATTTATGTGACATGTGAAATAATCATTTATTACAAACACATAGAACCCACTTAACATCAAATGCTTCACATTAATTGAGAGTAAATGAGGGTCACATTTTAGGATCTTAAGCATTATTCATAAGTTTATAATCAAAACATTATGAGGTATTCATATATTGTTTTTATATATACTGGGTTATCTTAGAATAATCCATTTCGTTTGATTTAGTTATATAAGTCCTTAAAATTAAAATTATACTTATAATAAAGTATAATTATAAATTTATAAATTATACTTATACTTATAAATATTTATGATTAAATAAACATGATAAAAATTAATAGATACAAACAAAAATATACTTTTCATAAATTATAAACTAGCATCAGTTATAAATTTTACCAAACATTTCACACTTATTTCATAGCTTATTTATAAGTTAGTTTATTTTTCCATTGTTTATAATTTAGAGTTAAAAAAAAAAAACTCTACCAAATCGGCCTTATATTTGATAAAAACAAACTAGTTTATAACTTGTCAAAAATAAGTTAAGGTGTTGAATAAGTTGAGTGGTACTTTCAAAATTAACAAATAAGTTGTGTGGTACTTTCAAAAATTAACAGAGTTTATATTTGAGAAAAATCGGAGGAGAGATTTGTGCGCTAAAATAAGTGTAGAAATAAGTTTCATTTAAGAGTTTCTAAATAAGTTTCATTTTAGAGTTTCTAATTTTGAATCATATAAGATAGCTAGCGTACTTTGATTGTTTGGTGGTGGAATTTTTAAGCTAGCATAATCCACCAAACGGAATCTAAATGTCGAGATAAAGATTTAGTTGTAGTTATCCATTTTAATCAATATAGAAAATAAATTAGGCCATCCTAATGACCAAAGCTCCTCTCTCTCAAATTTTCTCTCAACCAAAGTTTGTCTTGTAGTACATATCTCTAAGAGGAGGAGACAACCATCTCTTCCTCCTCCATACACTTTTTAATTTTGTTGATTTGTTGTTGTTTCATAGATCTAGTATACAATCTTTGTTCTGTTCAATAAGAAATGTAGAAGGTAATTCTTCACCATACCATTTCCTATGGAGATGAAATCTGGTTCTTCTTGTTCAGCTGTCGTGGATTCTTGATGAGTATCTCACAACGAAAAAATAGGGCTACCAACTCTAGTTTATAAGGATCCAAGGCATCCTCACCTGGTAAACTGGTTTTCTGGATTGTAGTTCTACCTTGGGCCTTATGGGCCGGTGTGGGTATTCATCATTGGTGCTTTCATTGAGAGAGCCGCGTTTGCGGAGAGGGCTGCAGTCCGGGAAAGGGCTGTTGTTTGAAGGGCGAGCGAAGCCGCCAGGCGAGCGTAGCCGCCGTGGACGTCGGCTGTCCAAGGGAGGTGGTTTGATGAGTATCCCACAACGAAAAAATAGGGCTACCAACTCTAGGTTATAAGGATCCAAGGCACCCTCACCTGGTAAGTCGGTTTTCTGGGTTGTAGTTCTACCTTGGGCCTTATGGGCCGGTGTGGGTATTCATCAATTCTTCACAACACCGGTTCTACTAGTGTGTTACAACGACACATATTTAGTTCACAATGATGGGGCTCCTAGATCTGATGGAGATGGTCTTTCTTGATGAAGGGGAAACCAATAATCTTAATGCAAATCCATGTGTGTTATTTTACTTTATGTTTTTGTTTAGTCCGTCTGGGATTAGCCTAGGACAATGGTATTTAGATACATCTTAGTGTTATATGGTGTTTGATCTTCAGTTTGATAATTCTTCTATTAGTGTTTAAGAATTCCTAACCCACTAACGTTACATTAGGTGTAACACACCAACAAATCATTTCAACTTAGTTTTCTAATTTTGTGATTAACGTGCTTTTAAGTACAATTGGTACCATAACTATTAAATTTATGAAAATTTTGCCTTACAAAAAGTTGTGCAAAGAATACTAAAATGGAAGTGTTTTTCCCACGCGAAACAAGAATGTCCAAAATGGAATAAACAGTCAACTTCATTCCATCCAATTCAATCGCCACTCCTGGGTGGGTATACATGTGTCAGCATCATGAACTCAGTAACACTGTAATAGACAAGAAAAAAAAAAAGCTCAATTAAGTAGACTTATACTCAAGGGAGAGCAAGGGAATCCAACAAATGCAAGAGCCAAAAGCAGGTGATTTAACTTACTATAAATAAATAAGTAAACTATTATCAAGCAGCCTTAATTAGGTGCAGTTCTATTGTCTACCACACCCTTCTACAGCCTTAGACCAACATATATAAACAGTGATTACCAGTTACAGAGGTTCATACTGTGATTTTCACAAGAGATGAAATCTTTTGTTAAAAAGTAAAGCAAAAGTCCAAAACTGTGCCACACTTTCTTGACAATCAACCAACACAAATAGGAACAAACAAGGAACCGAGTACAGAAAATTGTGGTTCAATTTCAATTTAGGGTCTAATTCAGTATTTGTCCTATCAGCACTCACCAATTTATCACTACATCTTTATATGCACAATGGTAATCCTCTCGCATCAATTCCTTTAACTAGCTTTTATATTCTTTCAAAAATAGTAAATCAATCCATGGAAGGTCAGTTTGTGATCTACCAAATGCTTCTTTTGTTCATGTGAGTGAGTGAAGCAGTACGGCCTCTGCTTCATCTTCATTAGAGGAATAAATGTCAACAGGTGGACTGGTGCTGCCAATGGCATTACGTTTAAATTTACCCAGGCAGGAGCTTTTCTGCTGATCCAGATAAACTACAATCACCGTTATATCATCGTGGAAATGACGCCTTATTCCCTTATCAATCTTTCTTATGTCATCGTATCTAAGCTCTCTCTTCGTTGCAACCTCCTTTAGAGCGGCTTTGACCAGTCTCTTGGCAATCCCCTGCAAACATCCAATGGATTAGTGTTATGCAAACTGTTGAACTATGCCTAGGTTCTATAAGGTACAAGAGCATCGGAATATTTTTCAACCAACAATGTTACATATATTATAAATTATATCTCCAAGATCCAAAAAACGGTCTGCTTTAGCACAAACAGAGAGACTGCACTTCAACTTATTCCCATAGATATTTGCTTATCACAGGCCAAGAGAAACGTTCAAATTATGAAGATATTGATAATGAACCATTTCCTTTTTATGGGATTTTTTAGCCTGTAAAAAAATTGCAAGTCAACAAATTGCCTTGCTTCATAGCTGCCTATATCTATTACAAAGCCGTAATGTGAAAAAATAATTAATAGACACACTCACAGCTCTTGGGTTTTTGAGAACAATCTCCACTGCAGTCTCATCGCTCAATTGCTCCCAAAGGCCATCAGATGCAAATATCAGAAATAGGTCTTGTGGAGTGAGCTTCTTCTTAAGGATTGACGGCTCTGCTGATAACACAGGTCTTTTCAAAGGAACAGGGTGTCCATATTGCTGAAATATTGGGTCTCTACTAAACTCGGGTTTCTTCAGATAAACATCCCCAATAGATCTCGATACCTGAAATAGAAAAAGAGAAGAGTTTATATCAGCAACTTTTTCTGTCAAAATCTTTAAGATCATGATCTCGTATATCAAAAGACAAAGTAAGAGGCAGCAAGGAGCATACAATTGGTATTAAGATTAAAATGTAAAAACCAAAATGCCCAACAGAGCGCAGACAGAACCAAAAAACCAAAAAGAGAAAAAAAAAACAAATAAACAAATAAACACAGAAAAAAACAAAGAGGAGAAAAAGAAAAAGAAAAAGATGAAGACTCCCTGGAGTTACATAAGCTTTATTGTTATGCTTCAGGGGTCTTCGTACATCCCATGCATGGATGACACACTTCTATACTTTGCTGCCTGAGACGGTAGATCAAAAGGCAGATAATACATTCCTGGAAGAGTGTGGAAGACAACCCTCAGACAACATTGACGGTTGTACCCCATGATACAGCCTATCAACTGAGAAGGGAACATATAGATTGTCATTAATGAATGTTCACTAAAAATAAATGAAAACTCATCTTTGCTCTGGACAGTCAACCTCAAAGATTTCAAAGAAATTGTCTTCTTAATCATGTCTAACACAAATTCAATGCTTTATATGTTACGCTGGTTAGGTTAATGGTTTTCTGTAGCATATTGACTTCTATAATTCATCATATCTATGATCGAGATGAAAAAAATAGAAGTTCCTCCTTTAAAAATTACAGTCTCAACTCTCAAGCATGCTAATCAGGTGTCTAAACTACTGTACTGTTTCTTGTATTCCGATGCCATGTCTTTAAAGTGACACAATATTCAAATTATTAATTTCACTGCACTACTGCAGCAAAATGAGACACGGAAATAAAAATTTCCTTTGGACCAAAATATTAAAATAAAAGCCCACATATGTGGGCACTAGTAGGCTAGTACACTTTCTCAGAGGAAAAGCAAGATGCAACGTTAACCCATAAGTATTACACTAGGAAATCATTAAAAAAAATAGGCAAAGGAGTGGAAAGGATACATCATCTGGAAGCATATTCCTATACACAATATTGCCAGCAGAATACTTGTTCAAAGCATACAAAAAATTTCTCATGCTTTCTTTATTAAGACAAAACTTCAAAATGTTAAGAAGGCCAATTGTGATGGGATCATGGCAATGGTTGCATATGAGCCATGCCGCTAAAAACCCAGACCATGCTGCCCATGGGATATTCATATCATTAAGAAAAAAAACTAGACATAATAGGAGGTAGGGAAAACGGGGGGGTGGGGGGGGGATACACCAAGGATGTTGCATGTTGTTGCCAAACAAACACCGCATGAACTTACACATATTACACATAAGCAACAGTCCCCTATATATTAGAGCCACCCTGAATGCTCCAACTTTAAGTTCAGAAAAACTGCTTAAGGGTGAAAAAATGTGCTTCATAGAACATAGATAATACTCTTGCATGTGACATGCGTCCAGTTGTGGCATGGATTTGAAAAAATGAGGGAGAAGTATAAAAGGTCAATATGAAAATATACACAGCTCTATAAGAACCAAAGGACACCTAATCACCTGAACTACAAAACTTTATTAATGCTGAAATAACAGACTTCCAATAAAGATAAACTTTAACCCATAATTAACCAAAAAATATCAGTTACAACACCAAATAAGGAAGAAAAGGCATATCTTACCTGGATTATGCCTTTGATTCTCCAAACTCCTCGTGTATACATCACAATATGTGAATCATCAGGGTGAAGTGCTTCGACCTCCTTCCTCACCTCTTCATCTGCAACATTATGATCTGTCGACAAGCGCTCTGCCACCACTGGCTTTTTCTTATCCCCTGAATTTTTTCGCCCAAGAACCACCCTCGAGTCCCCAAGATTAGCCACGTATAGAACATCATTTGAAATTGCACCAACTAAACAACATGATCCTGTTGAAGCAATTTGTGGCTTTATAGGGAATGATTGTTTTACCAATCGATAGAACTCCTCTTCAGTGGCACTGAATGCCTTTTTTATCACATCAGCAGATAATCCTCCTTGCTCTGTAGCAAATTCTACAATAAAAAAAGAAACAATTAGGAAAAAAAAATTGATTCTTAAAGTACCCTTCTGCAGCTGGTGGCACTATGATTGTGCACCGAATTGTCCACTTTTTCTATAGAACTACATTAAGATAGTGACACCCTGGTGAAAAAAGAGAGAGAACTCATATCCTAGAAAAAATTTTAATGTAGATCACAAAAAAATAAAATATATTCGAAATCCCACTCATTCACACAGATAATTCCATCATGCTAAATTGAGTCATTATCACCCAGAGTTTGTATACAATAAATCATAAATTCAAATCAGATTAAATGTCTTCTCCTTTCCAGGGAAAGGCAAAAATTCTAACTAAACCCACCAATACAGGCAGTACAACAAATAAAGCAAACCCTAGCCCTACAATTGTTAGCTAAGAAAACAGTAGAATATCAAGGAAAAAATGTAACTGTGACTGATGCATGTAGAATTACGCTCTGTAAACTGTTCAATCACTATATCTCAGAAACCAACTCAATCAATGGCAACCCTTATTTTACACACACGTAAAATCCTTCCCCATTATTTAGTTTTAGATACACCCAATACACCAATTCTGATACATATATTGATATACACACAAACAAACAAATTGCTTCAAAGGGTTTAAGAGAAGGTAAGAGAATTACTATGCATGAAAGGAAATAAATGCTTGTTAACAAATATGGAGGCTTCTGGACCACCATGACCGTCGTAAACCCCAACATAAGTTGCTGAGGGAGACGCGAAGACTTGACTCTGATCTTCTAGACACATATTGGCCTGCACCACCGCGATCGAGTAATCGCCAGAAGCATGTGGCTTCAAGTCAGAGTGCCAGATTAGCCCGTCGCTGCCGCCTCGCCTTCCCAAGCATCGTTCCAACGGCCGGTAACAGGATCGCAACATGATTATGTTCAAACGCGTTCCGTTTGCTTCTTCTGTAACTTGTTGGACCTCTTTCGGTGTGTATATGTTGGTTTGAAAGTGTGGATGGTTTGATTGTTAATTGTTTGGTGTTTGGTTGCCGAGAAAAATACTCAGAAAGTGGGAGAGAAAGTGAAGGAGATGCCGCGTTAAACAACACATACCGCTGACTGCCCCGGCAATATCACTTTCCACACCACGCGACACGCGTTCAACACATATGTTTTGGTAATTACAACTCAACCCCTACTTTAATCTTAATTACATTCAGAGACTGGATTAATAAAAATAATGCGAATGAAAAAGACCAAGAACGACAGGCTCAACAATATTGTTTGGTAACCATGGATGACAAGTTTGCTCTTCGAATTGCGGACATGAGTTTGAACTTAGACCGTTATAAAAATTTCACACTTGACGACATGGTGAGTTAGACCAAAACTCAATGTGAATGCGAGAAGGAACATATCCATCATTTTTTGTTTATTTGTTGTGAATTGACGAACCTCATTTGGTAAGACATTTCTATTAGCATTTATACTAGTTTTGAACATAAATGCTAGAGGCCAACCAAACGAGCATAACGATGCACGTAATTCGAAGTAATTTTATTAGCATATTATGCTAGTTTCAAAATACTATCAATTTGAATAATTTTATTAACATTTTCATTTCTATTCCTTTTATGTGTATAATATTTCATTGTCATTCCCATTATGTCTCTCACTCCATTAATTAATTAATTATCTTTATTTTATAAATTAATTTTTATGTATAAAGACATTGATATGTCTTTGTTACAACTAAAATACATAATACCCAATACATAATTTGTCACAATATGCTACACAATATAAATATTACCAACACAAGTTCAACCAAACACTATCAAATATTCATGCAGCATATCTACTATTATCCAACATTTCTACTACCACAATTTCTGTTAACATACTGCTAACATATATGCTACTACTTTCAAAATATTTTACCAAACTATGCCGAAGATAGTCACTGTCAAAAATCAAAATGCCTGCTGGTTTGAGACTGACTTTCTACTTCTCTTCTATAAACGATATTTCAAAAGATACGAAAGTACACGAATTCGCATCAAATCTTGATAAATATTATTGGCTAAAGTTGTTGAATTCTTCTTTGCAAATCGCATTTGTTAAATTCATCACATAACCCCAGTATTATGTATATATATGTGTGAACATAACATAGAACCCCCAATACACGACAGTCAATTGTTTACCAGGGTTATCTGAATACACGAAAACATCACCAGTAGAAACGATGAAACAAAGCTGGGATGGTACAAGGTTAAAAACTTATAAAAAAGACAAGAAAAAACTGCCAGGGAAGGATTTGTTATGTTCTCTACTTCTCTTTACTTCTTGATTATGTATGCACAACTATATCTCTTCGACAATATGGGCAATCCCCACAAGTCCGGACCCAAGGATCCAAGCATGCAGAGTGGAACCTATGCCCACAGGGTAGGCGTATCAGCTCATCCCCTTCCATGAAACTTTCCAGACATATACTACAATCCCACGATGCCCTGGACGCTTCCCTCTCAACTTCCTTCTCCAGACTGTTAAAAATCTCCACGTCTAAACAGTCCATGGCGTCGCTACTAAGACCAGGTGGTTTCTTCTGATATGATTCCCCAGAAAAGGGGAATCTTTCTGCTTGAAATGTCAAGTCAGAAGAAGGAGGACCTCGAGCAGGTGAACCTGTTTCAGTTCCCCAGTCCCCCACACCAACAAGCCTCAGTTCATCACCAAACATGTGCTCCCTTCTAGACACATCTGAAGAAGCCCTGCTGCTTCGCCTAAGAATTACAACAACCACAAATCACTACCTTAAAATCAAACGGTCAACAAGTAACAAAAGTGACTATAAAACCAGTATTAATGAGCAACAAATATATATTAGAACATATGATATGACATCATTATATATGGTTCAAACAAGACAGAAACCAGCACAGAATAGAAAGCCATATAGTCATATACTCTATGAGCAGAGTATTATATCCATCTTTGCATAGCAACACTAGCAGTCTAGCACCACTAGTAACAATAACTAAAAAAGAAGAAGCAGCAGCAGCATGAGTGGAAATAGTTATAATAAAGTGAAGTACCAATCTCTCAATTTCACAATTATTGTAGGGAAAACAAAAGGCTGGCTCAAATACTAATAGGTAAACAACACCTGTGCAAAAGGCATGCAAGATGTAAACAAACCTTAGCATCGCATTATATGTGGAATTGAACATGTAACCTCTAAAGTTGCACCTCTGCAACTCTACCATTGGGTCACATGTTCGCCCGTGGGTTGGCTCAAATAATAAAAGAACAAAAATCTATAAGTTAACAAAGGAAAAATCATTAATCAGGGCAAAAATTCTCAAGACAAATTTTAACTCATCCATGTTAACACTACAATCACATACTAAAAGCCAAATACTAGATGACTTTTGCTAATGCCTCACGTAAATAAAGGAGACAATTAGTTCAAAATATTGCTTTAACTAATCATGTTCCTCAAGAGTTAATACTATGTAATATAATATTATAACACAACCAGAAGCAACACATCCAAAACCAAAAAAAAACTATCATAAGCATCACCGATTGCCACCCATTACATAATAAAGCAGAAAAATATGACACTATAAGGAAACTATATCCATGAAGCAGCCCATTGAGAGCATAAAAGGACAAAGCTTAATAAGTCTATAAGCACAAACCTATTTCCAGAAACAGATACCCCTCTCAACCTCTCAAGAAGCCTAGCCCTTGCAAGCAGCACAGCACCGGGAAGCCTATCATTTCCACTCAACCTTGGCCTGTTTGTGCTGCTTAAGTTATGAATATTGACACTGTTGGTTGATGGAAACTGGCTGATGTCTTGATCAAATCGAATGGATGTACGCTCCTGGGCACGCGAAATACAATGACAATAAAAACAATTTAGGAATAAAACTAGGGGAGAAAAATGTTGTGCATCTCTTGTAGGGAAATAACAAGATCTTTTCAAGAAAGGTTTTTGAAATTTGAAGAGATTTCATAGAAGGAAACAGCAGGGAAAAAAAAGACGACTTTAAGCAAATGACAAAAGCATTAAAAAAATAATTCCTCAGATGGCACAATTCCATTTTCAAGACCCCCAGTCACAAACATGACTTTAGTCATTTCTTAGAAGGCAGAAATCAAGCTTCACCGAAGATTCTAATTCGACAAATCATAGAACAATTCTAATCAGGAAGAGAAATTGGATACACTCACAAAGCAATCAAGACAAATAAAGAACTAATTTGCCCACTAACAACAACATCATAACTAATTAGGCAACCTGCATTGATTATAGTCGACATAACATGACTTTCACTCAGGCTCTTCTGTATAATGTGAAGTTATTCCATATCAACAAAGAACGTGCTGCGAGCATGCATAAGCTCGACTAATGTTCTTCCCAAGATAAAATAACCAAAGCCTCCATCATCTAGGGGCTCCAACCTTACTACACATAATTACAACAATATTAGAATTCTATATCTAAATAGTAAGGGTGTTAAGAAAAAAATTGAATCAATATCAATATACCCAATGGTCTTGGGACAATAAATAAAGCAATACACAATCTCATCATTAAGATGAAATTCGTGACCTGATTGAAAAATATCTTACGAATTAACACTACCCCTCGCAGAATATACAGATAGTGGCTGCATCTAACCTACAATACTTCGATATTATACGTTGGTTGAAGTAGGTTCGTATATAATTTTTTATTTCCTTCCACCTTATCCTTATCCTGATTTTTCTTTTCCATCATTTTCTCAGCGAAAAAAAACCCACAAAGAAATGAAGGCCGAGAACAGCTTACAGAGAGGGAGCCACGAGGGCAACCATGCCGGATTTGTGGGGGATGCCTGAGAGGGTCACAGCCGTCTTGCTCCTGGCGATTATGATGTTGATGATGATGAGTATGACTTCGACGGTTGTGATTCTGGAGAAAACTGCGACTGGTAGGCGAGGAAAGGAGCCCTAGATCGAGATCGGCTCGGCCGACGCGCGACCTCCGGTTGTAAAACAGCTCTGATGCGCTCGTCATGCAACGAAAATCTCCCAAGCGAACCCAACCTTCTCTTTCGATTCTCTGAATCAACGACAAACCTTGCTACATGAAGCACATAGGAAAATCAGTTAAGAGTTTCTGAGAATCTACCTACGGAAGGTGGTCTCCCTGGGCCTACAAAAAAGCTTGGGTTTCGAAGAAGAGCAGTTTGAAGAAATTAAGAGCGTTTTGACTCTTTTTTATAGGGCTGTTATTGGTACGGTTACCATTACCAATCACGGAAAATCGTTACCATACCAATTCTTTTGGTAACTCAAAAAATATTATCGTTACCGTTACCGGAAGAGTCGGTATACCGATGGTCGGTATACCGATCGATCGGTAATGGTAAGTCGGTAATTGGTAAATTTACCAATTCTTAAAACCTATTTAAAAAAAATATTATCGTTACCGTTACCGGAAGAGTCGGTATACCGATGGTCGGTATACCGATCGATCGGTAATGGTAAGTCGGTAATTGGTAAATTTACCAATTCTTAAAACCTATTTAAAAAAGAGAAGAAAAAAAAGCAACAAGTAACATTGTGCTTAAGAGTCATTGTATAAGACAATAACACTTTCATCTTGCCTACAATACCAATAATAAAATTGATAGATTAATGAGAAGGATCATTGTGCTACATGTGAATAAGAGAAAATACCTATCAATCGGAGAAAAAAAGAAAGGAGAATTCACATAATATTATTCCAACAATCTATAACAGAAAATCTTTCATTTTATTAATTTATAATATTTTTAGTATCCGAAGTGTTTTAAACTCCACAGCAGGAAAGCTAGAAGAAACAAGATAAATAAAAGATAAAAGACCATAATGGAAAGAGAGAAGCAAAGGCTATAATCAATACCAACAAAGCATTTTGTTATGTAACAAACACTGCTTTAAAGTTAATGAAATTGTTACGAGTGATATATAAATGATAACACTAAAAAAATCAGTGGTCTAGATTAAATTAGATCAATCTAATAGTCATAATTAAATAAAACTAAAACTAAAAATAATATTAATATATATTTAATATATATGTAGGTAATCGGGAAATTTACCGGTTTTGAACTTTGCTTACCGTTATCGTTACCGAAGTCATCGGTAAATTTACCGTACCGAACAATTGGTAACGGTATACCAGTCTTTTGCTATTTTCGATAACCAATACGTCGATAATGGTATACCAATGGATAATTTACTATACGAGTAACAGCCCTACTTTTTTCAATTGACTAGCATGACTAAATGTTAAGGTCGGTTTACTATTGACCAGTATCTCACTAACGGAGCCCAAGTACGTATTGTGGGCCGGGAAGATCCGCCTCGGCAAGGTCCGTACTCGGTATGGCGGCCCGCTGCCTTAGTGGCCGGCCCGGCCCTTCCTTGTGTTCAAGATATATAATTATCTAATGAATATTTGCAATTTGAAAAGACCAAAATATTCATTACTTTAACTCTAAACGATTAGTTTTTTGGGACAATTTCGTCCATGCAGTATTCATGGGCGGATCTATGATTCTATGTAGAGCTGGGGCGGCCGCCCCTTAATTTTTTTTTAATAGTAATGATATAGATATAAAGAAAATAAAAACTTATTCATAAGACTTTGGCCCCCCTTTGTGTGTAAAATGATTTAACCGAAAATGTCATTTTAATATCCACTTGATAAATGTTGAACAAATAAGTCAAACAAAAATTTTCTTTTCCATATAAGTACATTTTTTCCACATAAGTACTTATTTTAAAAGTTAATAATTACATAATATTATATTTACCATTCTTCTCCAATAGATATGAATTTTAAAAAAAAAGGGGTTAATTACAATATGCTCAGCGAAAGATAGGGGTGTTTTCATTTCACTCACCAAAAAATATTCGCTTACAATTCACTCATGCAAAGATTCAAAGGTTTGCGATTTCCTCACTCCGTCAACGGAATCGTTAGTCAATTGACGGTCAACGCTGACCTGACCATTAAATGTGTATGTGGACTATTATTTGTTGACATGACACTTCTTTTCAAAGAAATTTTAAAAACTAATGTGGAATTTCTATTTCATTAATCACTTTAACACTGCAAATCAACCATATCCAAGATTTCTAGCATATTTTCTAGCACATTGTAACATTATTCGTCATTAAAAAATTTCAAGCATATTGTATTAAACCTAGTAAATACACATCAAAAATAGACATAGACAGATTCGTCATTAATTGCTTAGAAAATTAAGAAGTTTGATACAGCCACCAAACCCATGACTAAGATAGACTTAGAAACTAAAATAGAGTAGCCCGAAAAACATATCATCCATGACAGCCATCAAACATCTCTTTAACCATTAACAAACTCTTGTTTTCCTTGGATGATGTATGAAACTTCCTCTCCCTCTTCCCCTTCCCCTTACCCTTACCCTTACCCTTTCTCTGTTGTTGATAGTGCCTCTATTTCTAGCAGCATTGGCTTGAGCCTAAAAAAAAGAATTAGATCAACATCATTACATGCTTGAAAGATTCCCAATCAGGTCTTCATTGGATTAGTATATGAGGAACAAATAATATATGCAAGTAACTACTATCATCATCACCAATTACACCCCCTGCAACATTCTATGCCTCAACTTCACTGTCACTAAATTCTGGCTCACCAACATTATGATCAGGAGTAGCATGATTTCTCATTGACCTATAATAAAGACAAACATACCAATAATTGACGCAAGTTGAACCCACAAATATGCCAATAATCTGGTCTATGCCAATAAAAGACTCTGAAACATGTAAATAAAAAGAATAAACAACTCTTTATGGGATCATATGTCGACCATTAACACAACACAACCAATTCGATTGAAAATCACATATCGATAAACAAACGCACCCGACACCAGATTGGTCTTGAGGACGTGACATCTCCAAGTATTGAATCACAAAGTCTGAACAACAAATTTGGATGGGTCTAGCAAAATCAAAGGATAAGACAGGCTAGTGAGATTTGGTTATCAATTCGGTGTAACAGTGGCTAGTGAAAGGGATAATGAATGCTAGGGTAATTGCAAATGTCGTCTTCCTCTTTTAGACGTTTTTTTAGGGTTTTAGATTTTATAATATAATAAAATATTTTAATGTAATATCGAATACGTATATAATTTAAAAAGAAGTGTCACATCAGTAAATAATAGTCCACCTATAGATTGAACGGTCAGGTCAGTGTTGACCGTCAATTGACTAACGATTCCGTTGACGGAGTGAGGAAATCACAAACGTTTGAATCTTTGCCTGAGTGAATTGTAAGCGAACATCATTGGGTGAGTGAAATGAAAACACCCCTACATTTCGTTGAGCATATTGTAATTAACCCAAAAAAAAAAACATATATCTAAGACACATACTCTCCATCTCCACCACTGTCACAGCCACCACCGTCCACCACCATCGCACCTCCACTACCATCGCATCTCCACAATCATCTTTTTCATTTTTTTATTATCCTTCTTCTTATTTTATTAGTTTTCGTCTTTATCTTGTTAGATCTGAGATGTAATATGATATCTAAGATTGTAATATGAGATCTGAGATCATAATCTGAGTTCAAATCTAAGATCATACAAATCTGAGATCGTATGTTACCGTTTCAATATTATTACAGATATGAGATTGTAGGTTACTGTTTGAAACATTAACATTACGCGAGCAAAACCTACTAGCTTCAGGTCTTCCTTTCCATTGGTCATTTTGGACAAAATTTGGCTGGGCATTGTGCGTCTCAGTGAGTGGAGCCTAACACCGGTGGTGATGTAGCGAACCGTCGCCCTTGGATTTAAGATTTTTTATTTCATGTTAGTGTTTCAAACAATAACATCATGATGTTACTGTTGCAAGAAATAATATTAGACTAATATTGACCTATATTATCATGTTAATGTATTGACGTTGTAATGCAAAACCATGTACTATAGATTGTGTATTTTTTTAAGGTCATTTGCTCTAGTAAGAAATATGACAAGGTTTTTGTTTATTATGAAACAATAACATGAACATGTCTAAATGATTTTACAGAACTTGACAGATTAATTATTTCAGATCTAGCACTTATAAACTCAAGGAAATCCTGAACAAAAATCATGTACCCAACATCTACACCTAAATAAAAACAAGGAAGAAAAGAAACAATAAATCTAAAGTTTTTTAAGCTTTAAATTGCGAAAAAAATAGATCTAGAGAGAGAGAGAGAAAGAGGGGAGAAGAAGAAGAAGAAAGAGAAAAAAAAAAGACGGAGAAAAAAGAAAGAGGTTGGGGATATAAAGGTAAATGATCATCCCAAGAGTACGTTTATGTCCATGTGTTTTTTTGTTCGACCTAAATATCCAAAAGTACACTAATAAGTACCGGATTGGCATATTGTGCCAATGATTAAAGTTTTTACATAGCTGATTCCTGTTGGACCAAAATACTCAAACAGAGGCTCATGAACTAACTAATTAACAAGCCCAACAGCCATGACATATGGACCAAGCTTTAATAAACATGATGGGTCCATTTGGTAGAGCGGAAAGATTGATTTTCAATGCTAGTGAAAAAGCTGTGAAAAAAAAGTTGAGCTTAAAGTTGTGAAATATGTTGTGAGGTGTTTGGTGAAGTAAAAGTTGACGCTAGCGGAAAAACTGTTGAAATAAAGTATTACAATATTAT
Source organism: Tripterygium wilfordii (assembly GCF_013401445.1). NCBI lineage: Eukaryota > Viridiplantae > Streptophyta > Magnoliopsida > Celastrales > Celastraceae > Tripterygium > Tripterygium wilfordii. Next base: position 10,103,732 of record NC_052248.1, read on the forward strand.
ATTTTTTATTTTTATATTAAAAGTTTATATTAAATTTAATCTAATAAATATAATTCTTATTTAAATTAATTTTAAGAAATTTTTTTTATTAATTAAATATTATAATATGATACAAGTGGGAATAATAAAATATAATAGATTTTTGTATATTAAAACTGAAAATGTTAACTAGTAAAATAAATTGTAAATATTAATTAATTAATTAGTAAATATTACAACTGAAAATGTTAATTAGTAAATTAATGTGTATTTTTAATTTTTTATAAATATCAAATTTAATTTTATAATTCTTCTTAAAAAATAATTTTATAATATTAAGTAGAAAAATATATGTATTATTACGATTATGGGGCCCACATTAATTCTTATCAAAGTTTAAAAAATAATGATTTTGGGCCCCATAATTTAAAAAAATTTAAAAAAATATTCAAGGTGAAAACGTCTTTATAAGCTCCTAATAAGAGCTTATAAACTGCTAGCAGATCTGCTGTCCATAAGCCAGCGGATCCGCTGAACTCGTTGTGTTGTTTGGCACAGCGGTTCTGCAAAGCGGGATCGGTAGCGGATCCACTTTGTGGACCGCTGTGCCAAACAAGCACTATATGAAAGCTCGCAACTCTAGCAACTAGTAGCCCAAGATTAATACACCAGTCTTCAAGTCGTGAAGATACGAAAGACTTAGGGCACTGTTGCACTAACTCATTATGGGGGGGGGGGGGGGGTGGGTTACATTTGCGAGTAGTTTGCCATATTAACATAATATTTTCAAAACATGAGAACTCAGAAAAAAAACAATTGTAAACATTTTATCAAATTTATGAATGTGATATTTTACTTTTATGTTAATGTCAACAAGTGATTTATATAGAATCCAAAAAAAATCATGAGAGCGTTGCCCGAACCCACGCACTAAGTTCACCCCCTAATGTCCAATGCTAGTTCCGTCCTAACAGTATTACCTTATATTCTCCATAAATAGGAGTTTCTACTCCTTTTTTTTTCCATAATCTCATACTTTTATTACTTCTATTACTTTCATTTATTTCTAACTCACAAAAATTTAGAATCAACATGTGGAAACAAACTAGATTAGAACTATTTGCATCCTGTTTTTAACTAAGTACACTACAATCTAAATAAACTCTAGATAAAAACATAACAATATTAAGTACAACCTTTTTTGTGTTTTTTCACAAAAACACCATCTGCAACCCACTTTCCCTTTCCTCCTCTGTTGAATCTTCTCTGAGAGTGTTGCAAAGCTACTAGTTTTTGTTGCCGTCCAGCCAATATTGTCACAACCACCATCAACATTACTACCAAAAGTAGAGAAAGCATAAGAGTAGAACGAAAAGAGCTTGTTGTAGGGAAATTACTTGAGAAGTTGAACTTCTACAACTCTTCAAGCTCTAAAAACCCATTTTCTTCAAACCCATCTTCATGAAGAACTCAAAATAGGAGTAATTTGTGGTGGGGGTGCAGAAGGAAATATGTACCCTTAATGGGTTTTACTTGTCCTATCCAGAAAAAAGATGAGAGAGAAGTGCATGAAACACGAATTATAGAAGAGAATGTCATCAGAGGTTATGCCGAGCACATGAAAGGCTTTCCCTTTTGTGGTTGTTTATATGTTTTCTTGGTTGGGTTTTAGGGTATGCTAGAGGAAGAAGAAATATATAAAAATTTGGGGTTGACAATGGTAGGGTCAATGGGGTGTTGAAAGATTATTTTTCTTAAAATATTAATGGGTGTACTTAGTAAAGTGCGGAGTGCAAATAGTGCACATCAACACATCTTATGGCAGAGATAAAGAGTTACGTTTTCTTGAAATGTGTACAAAGAAGCTATTAGCTTGAAACAACCGGATTACGAAAAAGACAAAAGTCCACAAAAAGGAAGCGTATCAAAAATTACAAAAAATCTAAGGAGGTGCGCAAAATACAAATGATTGATCTAGTTGATTGCTCTCTCCCTAAAAGGATCAAAAAGCTTTCTACTGTAAGGGCAACACTGTATGCTCTGCCCCTAAAAAGATATGTAAGCCTTCTGCAATGAGACGACGTTTATCAAAAAAACAAAGGTAATGGGAAAGAAAAAGATTATTTTTTAACATATTAAATTAGTTAAATTAATTGTTGTTGTTTATTATATTAGTGTTATTAATTATTTTGAAAATGATATAAGTCCCAACAATTCATTCCATAATCTAGCGCCGCAATAGTAGCCTAAGAAATTACAAATCAAGCCAATGAAAATAACCACCAGGAATCAAGAACAACAAAAAAAAAAAAACAAATACCAATAAAATAATAGGGGAGAAGTATCGAAAAAACCCTTATACTTTACAAAACGGCTCGATTGAGTTCTCTTATTTTTTTGAATAATCCAAACCCCTCTACTTGTAACAATGGGCCAAAGTGGCCCCTCATACTAACTTCTGTTATAATTGTTCTTATGTGGCAGTTAAGTAATGAAATGTATTTTTTTGTATAATTTGCTATTTGCTTACTCGACGGCCACGTGTCTTTGGCCATTGAATTTGGACATGTGTCCAAAAATTTTCATGCAATTGAGAATATATGACTTACATGATTTTGGAATGTTTTGAAATTTATTATTTTTGGGACAATGAAACCCCTGTATTTTAAGAAATGAGTTATTTAAACCTTTGTACTCTTAATAAAGAGTTAGCCCTTATAACGATAGCTGAACAAGAACTGGTGGAAAACCAAATTGGATCAACATTATAAATACATCCATAATCAAATTTGATCAACAAAGGGGCTTGGATGGCTGTGGAAACCCTAAATTCGATGGGTGGTTCTCGATCATGGACTGAATTTGAGCCCCACCGTACCCCATAAGAAATCCTAATTTTGTCTCAAATTTGAGACCCCAAATTTATAACCTAAACTCCTAACAATAATAAGTAACCACAATTTTATTACAATAAAACTTGTCCCAAATTTATAATACTTCTCCACAATAACAATAATAAGTAAATGAACGTTAAACATTAATATTTCAATAAAATAAAAATACTAATTAATATTCTCTAATAGTATTAAAATAAAAATTTATATATGTGAATCTAACACAACCTCTTTACTAAAACCATCAATAATCACAATCTCAATTTTAGCCCTTTAGATAAGCATAATCAGTATTCCGACTGTTTCCTTTACCTCATTCTCGAATGACTCCATCCAAGAAAACAATTGATAAAGAGTATTAATGTCAATTTTAAGATGGATAAGCTCTTCAAACATGTTCTTATTGCTTTCTTCATTACTAACCACATCCTCCAAAGCCACAAGCCAACAGTCACGTATTTAGTATGTTTATCTTTACTCTAGGTTAGGCTCTAGGTTAGGCTGTTGGTGATAGGTTATTGCAAGAATATTTTCAACAATTTGGAAAAATTGTTAGAAGGATTTTCCACTAAATTTTGCATAATGTCTATTTATTGTCAATAGACATTATTAAGTCAAGTGAGAGTCAATTTGAAGAAATTTCTGCCAAGATTCTTCATTACTATAAAACCATTTTAAAAACTACATTGATGCTATTGATGGAGATCATAATCATGTTGTTCTTCCTAAAGGTGATAGAGAAACTTTTATTAGGAGAATGGCATGGTGTGATTTTGATGCCATGGTGTGATTTTGATATGATATATATCTGTATATGCTCATATGAATTATTCTTAAGATCCATACAAAAATCATCATACTAGACAAACAAATTTTTTTAATTTTATGACACCAATTCAACGAAAATGTATTTAAGACTCATTAAATATGATGCTAAAAAAATAGTTTGAAAGGAGACAAACTACTAAGTACAGACCACTCAATTATCATATTATTGAATCATCGGTAATGCGAATAATGAAAAAAAAAAACTTAACGATATGAGATTATTGGCCAAAATGTTTTTAAGAGGTACAACAAAATATGTTATTCGAATAGAGCGGGGCTAGACCCTCTCGATGAAGCACCTCTTTTATTTTTATATATTTTGTTGAATTTTTTTGATTTAATAAATTATTAGATTGAACTAACTAGAATAAATCTATTTCTGAATTTATGTAAGCAAATTCATTTTTATTTTTGAATTTTTCTTATATAGGTAAATTTCCTTTATCTTGATGAGAGCGAGTGAGTTGTATTTCTTGTTATTAATTGGAGTAAAAATAACAAGGAAATTACATAGCGGTTTGGCATTGCAAATTTGGGGATCGTACACGTATCGGAGCCTAATTGATTTTGATGCAATCTGCACCACGACCCACGATGTCATCAATTGTGCAAATTCACAAGTGTACAAATCGAACAAATAGTAATAGTGAAAGGTAGAGTGTCGAACCCACGAGGATTGATTGAATGAAATTCACTAAGTACCAATTATGAATGACCCTAAATTCTATTTGAAAGATCGAAAGTTGATGATGTAATTAAACTAAATTAACAAACTATGAAGCAAAATGTAAGCAAGCAAAGTCGGTAACTTAAATCAAGAGAGAAAACGCTAGGGCGTCTAATTTCACCATTACCAATGTTACTCTATTCCTTTGGCATACTAATTCCAATTATCATCCATGTTGATAGTCGATTTCCCTAACCTATTCAATACTTCATTCTTGGTTATATCGAAATTACTTTTACTAGGAATTCCTGTTATTCCTAACATTCGAACTCGAAAAATTCGTTACGTTCTATGACAATCATGTAGCGACCACATAGGCCATGCCCTTATATTCCTATGATTCATGCAACCTATGGTATCTCTTGTCATGAGGATAAATCTAAACATCTTCATTCTACACTATTAAGAACATGTAACTTCATGAATCAAGAAGTCTTTATCAAGGTTGTAATGGGTCCATGGGGCGATGAAATTTGTAATCAATAGGAAATGTTTATTTGTTGGAAAATGATATGCTAGTGGTGGAATGTTTAAGTTGAATGTCGATGATAATAAAACATTTGCTTCTGTTTGTATGTTATCTCCTATTAATTTGTGGCATGCGTGTTTGTGTCATATTAATAATTGATATGTGGGAACCATGAGTTGTTTAGGATTATTGCCAAAGATGACAAAAGATTTTTAAAAAAATGTGAAATTTTTAGTCAAGCTAAGATAGCAAAATGACCTCATAAAAGTGTTGCAAAATTACTGAATTACTTTATTTAACCTCACTGATTCATGTGAATTTGAATGTGTTTTAACTCATAAAGCAAATAGATATTTTATCACTTTTATTGATGATTTTTCAAATTTTACTTATGTTTACTTGTTGAAAAATAAAAGTGATGCTTTTGAAAAATTTAAAGATTTTCTTCAAGAGGTTTAAAATCAATTCGGTAGAAAAATTAAATGAGTTAGAAGTGATAGAGGTCGTGAATATGAATCTTTTGAATTCAACTATTTTGCTCAATCTTTGGGAATAATTCATGAAACGACTGCACCATATTCACCCGAATCAAACGGTGTTATTGAAAGAAAAAATAAAACTTAGATTGAGTTGACTTATGCCATGTTGAAGCAACTTCTCACTTAATATTTTGAGCTGTCACCCAATCGTGTGCCTCTTGCTATTGTTGTTCGATAAGGTTTGCCCTTATTGGATGTTTGTTCCTTACAGAAAACAAACATCACGGTTGCCTTCTCCAACTAGACTTTGAGATTCCAATTGGCTTAAGAGCACAACTAAGTAATTGTCGTTTTCTTTCAAGGATTTTATGAGCTTTCCAATAATGAGAGTCAAATCTTACACGGGATCCTCAGTATTAGTTGTGGTTGCCTTAGTCATGATCACTTGTATAAGTTTCTCTGACGACTTTGAGTAGAAAGTGTGATCATCTCAAGTTTGATGGGGTGAAATTTGACTTAGATTCTACTTTATCGTCTATAAATCCATAATGTGTTTCTTCCATATCGTTTGATTTAGATGGTAGCATAGTTTTCAAAACCCTATCGATCCAACCGAAAAAATCATGAATCGGCGGTCATCACGTTTTTTGCTCAAATTATACCACATAAGTAGTTGAGCCATGTGACTCGAGGTTGGATCAGAGGTTTACAAGAAAACTGTGAACCGACGGTTTACAAGAAAATCAACAAGTTTAGTGAATTACTATTAAAGACATCTACATCAACAACGATGACGGTGAGTATGTGATTCGACGGCGACGGTCAGTGCTTCTCCTTTCAAGGCCTCAACATCGATGACGGCATCAACCTCAATTACTATAATGAATTGATGATATTTGTTGATGAATTTGAATGATTGGGCTTTCATACGTACACAGCCAATTTGGTATCGATCTTTACGACTAAGCACTACTATCGATTTCAGATGAGTTCTTGGTGGAAGGAGTTTCGGTAACAATGTTTCCAAAGTCTTCGACTTTGATCTACTCTAGACTGCTAGTATTTTTCTAAAGCTTGTCAAGGAACCTTGTGCTTATCATCTCCATAGTGGTATAGTCAAACACTCAAAACTTATCATGATTATTGGGCTCATTTAATGTTTAATGACTTGTTAACTAATTGAGCTCATTTGACGGGCTTGTAAACTAATGAGCTTAAATTGTACCCAATCTACCCATCCAAAAAATAATATAACACTATATGCTATATATTAAATAGTAAATATATTATTTATTGTGTATTCAATTTGTTGACAATAATTCTTACATAGTTTAAAATTGCAAAAAATATTGAAACAACTTTTATTTGAAATAGGTTTCTCACTTCTTGACTTGCACTCTTCCTGTGCGCTATCCTCTGATTAATGACTGGGAAAGACTTGATTTAGTTTGAACTTGAATTTGATTTTTTTTTTTTTGAATTTGATATCGCTTTGACTTAGTCGAATTTGATACCGCTTTAATTCAAAGTGGATTTGATCCCTTTTTGAAGGTGTCGACTTAAACTTATTGTCGTTGAGGCGTTGAATTTATTTGGTGTCACGGAGATGTTTACTTTATTTTTTTTGCCTTGGAGGATTGACTAAATTTGATGCTATGTAGTCCTTGACATGATTTGGTGCTGCAAAGGTCTTTAATTACTTGATTTTCTGCCTTGGAGGCTTTAAATGATTTGTTGTTATGGAGGTTTTGATTGAATTTGGAGGTTTTTAATTTGATTTGGAAGGTCACCAACATGGTTTGAGAAGTTGATAGAGACCCCTTTAGATTTGATTTGAAGAGCTTACAAAACTGGTTTGGAGGATGTCGACTTTATTTGAGAGAATTCTAACTTGATTTGAAAGTCCACCAATTTGACTTGAAGACTTGACTTACTTGATTTGATTTGGGAGTGTAGTGATATCCGCCAAACATATTCATAAAATACAAGAAACGAAGCATGTAGAAACAAGTATAGTAGCAAAACCCTAAACATAAACCCTAAACCTAAACCTAAACCTAAACCCTAAACCTTAAACCCTAAACCTAAACCTAAACCTAAACCCTAAACCCTAAACAAAACTAATCCTGGTCTCAATACGAGATTCTAGGTCTAACAATGATGGTTTTAGTCTACTATTTATTAACTAGTCAGAATCCCGTGAGATGCGCTGGTATGTTTTTGTTTTTTTTTTTGAGTTTTGCAATATCATAAAAAAGGGATTGCTTTGCACACTAAATTGAAATGACAACTGCATAGATTACTGAATTGCAAATTAAAACCTACACATATGCCTCTATATTTCATATTTAAAAATTGTAGGCGAACACCATACTGTCACAATAGGCTAAAAGATACATCGAGAAATTAATATTATCAAAACCTAATACATGTTGTAAATTACAGAAAATGCACAAATTAAACATTACAGATCAACGTATTAGGGTTCTACCACCCCTTCAAGTAAAAGTAATTGTCTCATATTCTTCTATTGATACATCGTACCTGTCGGAGTGCCAGATCCCCTTACTTTAATACCTTCTAGCTTCTACCACCCCTTCAATTCGTAATCGGATGAATTAATATCTATAAGTATCAGAACTAAGAAATAGGAGACAATAATATTGGTTTACCTACGCAATCGATGCAAAAGAAGATCTCGTAGAGAGAGAATCAGTGAAGCACGATAGGTACAAGACGTTTCATTTTTTTGTATTTATTGTTTTTCTGTTTTTTCTTGGCTTGGCATGTGGGAAATTTAGCTAAACAAACGGTATGTGCTTGATTCAGAAATAGGAAGCAGTGAAGAGTCCACGTGGGCATCAACTAAGAAGAATAGCAATCCAGGTGTCAAGATAATATCAACTGTTGTTAGAGCCTTTGCTTTATATATAAAGTATAGATAATAAAATTAAGTATGCTGCTTAATGTTGTATTATTCCATCAATTTTAATTCAAAGATAACCCTATACTTTAGAAAATAAATCATTTAAGCCCTTGATGTTTGAAAAAATGGTTCAAAAAGGCCCTTACATAATCTTACCAATAACAAACAAAAAATCCATTAGCACATCCACAATATCCATAACTTCATAATGCATATTCGTAACAAAATGATATCCATAACAAACATCAGCACATTGACCGACATCAAAGTGTGTGTGTACTTACCCTAAGTGTAGGGTATCGACAAGTAATAAACTGGTGAGTCCAGTATCGATCCACGAGGAAGCAATGCAAATTTAGTGGTGAATGTTATGCAAATGATTAGCTAACACTAATAAACACAATGAATATCAAATAAAAGCAAGTAAACGAAATGGGTCGAATGACTCGGTAGCATGAGCGGTTTTGTAATCAAAATAAGTGAGAATTGGATTCAAAACAATTAATTAAAAACATAGTCTTTAATTCTTCTCGGTGGCTACTCGGTTCTCATACTCAAGGTATCATTGCAAACACACACAACCATACACAATGCATTGTGTGATACTATCAATCATGCATATGCAAAGAGAACTGGGATATAAGACTTCAATTCATACATGTAGGTCATCGGGTCTCTTAATCTACGATGAACGCAAAGGGATAAGCACCTAATTATGCATTAATGTTCTCCCTTGGGGCTCGACTTGGGTAACACCCTAGTCTCACACTCAAAGATCAATTAACCATACCTCTCCTATGCACATCCCTAAATTAACCCAAAACCTCATATCAATACACATAATTAATAGCTATGCAATGGAAAACTCGATTAATTAAGGAAATCATGCAATGGGTTTAACAATTCTCAATCGAACACATTAGGTGCAATCCCTAGACTAGACAGTCCAAGAATACAATCAAATATGTCATTCTCATATATCCAATCACAAAACTATCACGAAATTAAAAGAGAGAAATCGAAGTTATGATTCTTTGAGTATACCTTGAGTAATCGAAACCTTACACCCATCATTCGGGACTAGAAACTAGAAAGAGAACTTAGCCACTCATCATAATGGATATAAACATCAATTTTATAGATGAAAATCAATGTTTACAAACAAAATCACAAGAACTAAATAAAACCCTAGAGAGAGAAAGAGAGAGAAAAACAATGGTGTCTAGATGTTCAAAAGTGAATGAATGAGAAAGAAAATCTAAATCTTGGGGTTTTCCCCTCTTTTTACAAGCGTAATTACCTATTTACCCTTACAAAGCTTTCTCCCATTGGTTACATTTGATAAATACCCAAAAACCCAGCTCAATTCACTATTCTAGAAATGCAGAAATCGGGCAACTATCCGAACAATGGAGAAATCTGTGTGGACGATTAAATCTTTTGGTTCCAACTGTCCAGACAGATTATAAGGTGTTTGGACAATTTGTGTAGATTTCCATTTTTGGTTGTAATTTCAAGATTCTTTGACCTTTTTGCCCTTGGATTCAACTATCCAAACATCCAATGAATGTGTCCGGACAATTCTTCATCTCTATGCACTTTCTTCAGTCCTGAAAGTTTCCAACTTCGCCGATTTAGTCATATTTTCTACAAAACCAATGAGAGGCAACCATAAGAGTAAAACTAACTTATTTAAACACAAATACATTACTTTAGATACTATAACCCCCTAATTAAATGGTATTAATACTTGAAAATAGAGGTCCGGTCACACATCAAGCAAATCCCAAATAAGATCCAAAATATTACATATCACAAACATGATCTAAAAATACATAGGCATAATGTAGAACTACATGCTACTCTTGTTGCCCACTTTGTCCATCTTGAGAAGGTTTCTTCTTTGCAGTTCCACGATCAACGACTCTAGATATTGAAGTTTCAGGCTACAAAATAAATTTAAAAAATTGCATTAGTCAGAATACATTAACTTCATGACACATGAACATATACTTGAAAAACTTACATTGAGGATTGATCTTCCAGTTTTTGGATTAATGTATAGTCCAAGACCATGTAGCATTGTCCTCTTGTATGGTTTGCTCTTAGGCTTGCACTCTGCATGGTAAGGGCTCACATATTTAGGGTTCACTCCACTGCTGACAGGTTGTTGTTGTTTCTTTCCTTGAACTGTTTTTCCTTTTCTTGCATCCACCAGTAGTGATCTTTGGTCTCATTGTAAGTTGCTTGCCAAATCTCCTCTTTGGTGGCAAGGTCACTGATGTCTGGGAAGCCTGCGTAGGTTCCCTTCCTACCACTAATGATGAAGTGGTAGTAACATCACTTGTAGTTGTACCAATGTTGCTTGAGCCACTTTTTCCAGGACAATTCATGTTCCCTGAATTATGTCCCTTGCCTTTACAGACACGACAAGTCATTGTTTTCCCTTCCCTTGTCATCTTGGTCTTCAGTATGGCTTCATGATGTTCTCTCTTTCTCTTCTTTTTGGGTCTTCCTAACATGCTTCTTAGCTTTGGTAGAAGTATAGCATCATTCTCACTTCTTGGCCACACATTTTCTCCACGAATTGGCTCAATTGGTATATGATAAGCCCTAAAATAAGTATGAGTTTTGTACCATAAGTCTAGGTAGTCTTCAAGTTTACCTCCAGAGTCATGTATTACGCGCATTGCATGGAGGCAGGGGATACCAGACAATTCCCAAGCACCACAAGAGCATGTCCCTTCTCTCAATTTCACAACATATTGATTTCTCCCACACTTAACTTCATAACTCCTGTGTTTGTAGTTTCTGTCTAACAACAAGAACTTCCTCATCTTCTTTTGATGAATTGTCTTCATGGGGTACTTCCTCATCTGAGACATCACTGCTATCATCGATGTCCACAATTTCAGAGGTAGACATTATACAACAAAGGACTTTCTACATGTGAAAAACACATTCAATGCCAACAAAATCACGAATATAGTCTATCTAGAGGGTCATAAACGCAAATCGAAACTAAAATCAAAACAGAATCGAAACCCCAAATCAATTAAGCGAACCTAAACTAATTAAGCGAACCCCAAATTGAGACAAATATCCTAAGCAAATCCTCGAATCCAACTCAAAATCAACCCAAAACACACATTCGGTTTGCTAGTGTTGATCACGCGAAGAAGATTTCTTCAACTGGTTGATCGCGAGAAGAAGATGGAATGTTTGGCACAAAACGAAACTTTTTTGATTTTGACTTTTTTTAGAGTTTCTTTGTATCTAGGTTTTGATTTCTTAATAATTTCTTCAATGGGCTTCAATGGGCTCCACTGGGCTTGATATCATGGACCATATAATTTACACATCATTTTTTATTTTCTTAGCTTAATAGACATGTCACAAAAAAAATTGTCACGTAAGCAGTTTTTAATAGAAAATGACCATAAGAGCCAAAGTTGTAAGTTGAAGGGCTCAAATAGGCCCAAAAGAAGTCCAGGGCTTAATCGATCCGTTTGTGAAAGTTTGAAGGTCATTTTAGTCTCTAAGGTTGCTCTTACCCCTTCTAGCTGTCTCTCAACTGCCTTTTTTTCTCTTAAAATTAGGTTACAAAACAATAAGTTTTTCCCTATTTATATCAATCTTATGACATAATTTCAGCAGTTACAGTCTTTTTCAACTGGAACCACTTCTCCACAAGGAGAATTGAAGGAACTTGCTTAGAAAGAGCTTTTCCTTCTAGCACTCCACCAGATGGTGCTCGTTCTTGGTAGCTCCTTCTTCTAGGGGGCAGGCTCCTCTTTCGCGACGGCTCGTAGGAGTGAAGATTAATTGTGTTTAGCTAAATTTGGCTTAAAAAACTTGAGAGAAGTTTAGAGCAAGTTTTTAGAGAGCTTCTTTCACTTCCTTTCCTTTTCTGGTCTTTGTTTTGACTTTCTCCTTGGTGACATCCTTGATCTCCTTCTTCAGCCCCCACAGAATAAGCCACATGCTTGATATTTACGGAGGAAAGAGACTTGCAAAATTACTTGAGGTTACCTCTTAATTGTAGTTGTTTCAAGGGTTGGGCTATTCGACCATTAAAGCGGTACGTGAGCTGGGTTCGAAACGTCGTGAGATAGTTCAATCCATATCTGGTGTGGGCGTTAGAGCATGGAGACTTGAGAGAACCTTTCCCTAGTATGAGAGGATTGTGAAGGAGGCACCTCTGGTGTACCAATTATTATGCCCACGGTAAACGTCGGATAGCCAAGTACGGAGCGGATAATTGTTGAAAGCATGAACTAATAAGCCAACCTCAAGATGAGTTTTCTTTTATTGATTTGAAATGTTTCATTGACCTAATTAGAAATTCATAAAATCTTGGCGCATACACATATCCTCTTCTAGCAAGATGATAAATTTCTAAAATCAAATAAGTGGAACAAGCCATTTTTCTTGTCAAAAACGCAATCCTGGTCAGTAGAACTATCTATCCCTGTATGATTTCTCTCCTCTCCTCAACTAAAAACACTTCAGCGCAAGTCTTTCGTCATTTATAGCACATTTAAAAACCATTAACACATTGGTCTCTCATTTCTTGGACTTGGCTTTCTTTGATATTTGTGCTCTCTTCACCACTTTCTTCACTGGCTGTTGTTTCCCTCCAGCCACTTTGCTTTTCTTCCGTGTCACCCCCTGCATCCATCCAGCCTCCATGAGATGAGAATAGATAAACCATGTAGTTACAACAAAATCAAGGTTTTGAGAATTCATTGAAGAAACACTTCGAATTATGGAAAATCTGGAAGCATACAGATGATTTCTCGGCTTTTCGTTTGCCTTTTCCATTGACTTGTTCTTCAAGACCCTCCTTGGTATCAGTTTGATGAGAAACAGTTTTAGGTATCTTTTCAGCCTCATCCTCAGAATCAAATGAAAAACCATCCAGTGTCCCTGTTGGTATGAAGCAGTCAGAATGCGAGGAAAGCGCAAAAAAGCCAAGGCAAAGGGGTGACGCAAACTAATTAATTATTGGAACCAAAAGACCACAGTAGACTACCCAAAAATAATACTGACCTTCAATCATAGTTTCAGCTTCATGAACATTAGACAATGGTTTCAGTTGAATGAAATCATTCATGACAGCCTCTATCTGATTAAGAGATGCAAATCATAATTAACAAAGAATATTGTTATTTCCTCAATGATTTCCGGCTACCGTACGAGAAATTAATGAAGCAAAAAAGAAGAATGATGCGAAAAGCACATACTAGAATTACATATACAAAGTGAACATGCAGAGCCTCTAATGTGAAAGAGATAATCTACAAAGGAATAGGTAAAGAGTTGGAAACCTTTGCCTCAGACTGACCAAAGCTAACCTGGAGGGAAAAAAGATTTATGCTATTAACATAATTCAAACAGTTAATACCGTGTGCAATACCCAAATGGAGATTGATGAAGTACCACACAAAACGTCTTGGAAGGAAGTATTGTTGTCCTGTATATGGTTCCTGAAACAACCCAAAATTCAAACTACTGAGCAGTAGCTGATAGACAGGCCAGCGAGCAATGATTATCAGAACCATCGAGGCACATAAAAGATGGGGCTAAAGATGCTGAGATATCTAAAAGTTAAGTAGTTACAGAGAAACGTTGAGATATCTTGTGCCTTGAATAGAAACATATGGACATGTAAATACAATGGAATAGGAGAGCTGCAAAGCATTCTCCAACCAACCATCATCACCATTGAGTGAAGGGATAAGTAACTCAAAAGCTATATTCAAAAAGAAAAAAAAAAGTAACTCAAAAACCCTCTCACTATACCCAAAATTAAAGTTCAGCCCTCCTACTTTATGATGGCAATAGTAAGCCCTCTTACCATTTGCTAGGATCAAAATAAGCCCTCGCAATCAGGTCCGTTAAAATTCCATTAGCATCAGTCAGGCAAATGCTTACCTATCATTTTATTATAAATAATTTTATTTTTCTCTCCTCTCTCCACTTCTTCTTCTTTCCGCTCTCTCTTCTCTCTCTAAACCTTTCTTGACAATATTTCTCTATATATTTCCTCTCTCATCTCCCCCATTTTCACACAGTTTTTCACTGCACATAATTTTATGAATTTGAACAAGTCAAAATATATGTATGTAGATTAGATTAAAAGTGAACCAGATGAAAGAGAAAAAACAATTGAATTGCTTTTATTGTTTATCCAAACACTTCATGTGTCACGAAATTCAATTGAAAAAATAGAGAAAAAGATAAAGTGAATTAGAGTTATTCTGTTTTTCCAACTGTTCCTCAAAAACCAAATCGGCAATAAGTGAAATCAATGAGGAAAAATTGAAGCAAAATACTTGGAACTTAACAATCAAATCAAGTATTGATTTTGAAATGCCAAGATCCTCCAGAAGATTTTGATGGATATGGGAAAGGCATTGTCAAAAGATCATGGAAGCAACAAGGTATTGCTGATTTCGGGGATTGAGAAAGTAAAGGTAATTGCATTTGAGGCTGATGCATTCAAGCTGCAATACCAGAGGGGTATCATCATGGCTACGGTAGTGGTGAGAGTGAATAGAGAGGAAATAACAGTTCTTAGAGAGAGAAGGAAGAGCCAACATTAACGGAATTTTAATGGAACCGACATTGACGGCTTGTTTTGCTTCAAATAAAAGGTTGGAGGGCTTAATAATGACAAAATAAAGTAGGAGGCGTATAGTTAACATTAAGTGTAGTAAGAGCGCTTTTGAGTCGAAGTACATCTCTGGATATCATGCAAAGTGATTTTAGGAGAAAATTTCCATTCCTGAATTTTTATTAGTTACAGAGATTGGTCAACCTATCTGGTGTCTCCAATAATATATGGAAATGACAATTTAATGAACAAGAAGAGTCACAAACATTCTCCAATAAAGCAACATATGATGAATGAAACATGCCTTTTAAGTCCAAGTGCATTTCTTGAATTCCAGACAGGCTGTCTGGGATCACTACTCGTCCTACAGCCCCCATGTCGCCACTCAAATCAATGGATTCGCCTTCACATTCAACAAGTGCCTGCAAACCCCAGTAAAGCCCCGGTTAATCACGACTCACAAGAGAGAGAAAGAGAGGCATTGTGTGTTCATGTGATGTATAGATAGATAAAATGATGAGGGCGGAACTGCTGCAGCAGTAGCCAACAGTTGGCTTTTCAATCAAAAACAGAGGGAGACACCAAAAGATAAGGTAACCCAAAATTTGACAGTAATGCTAGAGATGCAAATAATCCTTCATGGAGCGGCAACGACTAATAATTAGTAAAAAAGACAACTGGCAGCACATAAATTGTATCTTCCTAGGGATACTCCTTGGATCTTCTGCTGGTCAAAGCTCAACTATTTGATAACAACAAGAGAAGACATACCTACCTTGATGAACATCAAGAGAAAAACAGGCTGTTCCTTGATTGACACAGTGTGTGTGTGTGTGAGAGAGAGAGAGAGAAACACATGATGAAGGAAGAAAAATCCGACCTTTGAACGATGAACCTTGTCAGACAGCACTAGCGGCAACCTAGAGTTAGAAACCTGTAATTTTTTGAGTTGTTAAGGCAAATCAATGGATCATAGACTAGTAAAGCTATCACGATTACTACTATATCATCTTCTCTCATCTTTTTTTTCCTTCCTGTTTGCTCTATTTAGCATGAATTTTACAGTCACTCTTACATGAGGTTCAATACGCTTCTCAGATGTTTCTTCTTCAGCAATATCCAAATCACCTCCATTTCCTGAATCATTGTCAAAATAGTGTGCATAATGACTAGAAAGAATTACTTTGTGTCCTTAACTGTCACATCAATGAAAACAGATTTTGCATTCATCTTTGCCGCTCCATTACATACCTTTCTGTTGCATAGTATCGTCTTTATTCTTCTCTTCTGCTGTTGTTTGTGAGTCGACATTTAGTGATTCCTTTGGAGATATTTGTTTTGAGGCATTCTTTAGAGAAGATGCTTCATCACTGTCAATGAGAATAGGACCCACACTCTTTCCAGTCTCTTTCAACTGAGATTTCTTTCTCTTAGTTTTTGGGCTATTATTAGGAAAAGACTGAGGCTCTGGCGATAATGTCCTCACGGATTCATCGGATAACTGTTTCACAACAAACGCATATACATTCAGCACAAAATGATGGAAAACTAGACATTCTCTTGATATTAAAATCCATGATAAAATAAAACAATATAACAGCATCACAAATAAGTTCTGCTATCTCATCGTAAAAAGATCATGACAGATTAATTTGGCAACTGAATTCAGGGAACCATATTTGTGGTAGAACAAGCAAGGAATACCTTTTCTTGAATGCAAAAAGAGTATTATTAATGAGTACCAAGGAGGTGCAACCAAACAAGTTACAAGATAGAGAGGCTAATACCATCAAAAAGTTCCTATCAATGGCATCACAGCAGCTTTTAAAAAAATAGCATTACACCAAAGTTTTAGCATGCATTTGGCTTGCAACACCATTTTCCATTTTCTGTTTTATGTCCTTTTTCAATTTTCTGTTTTCCGTGTTTTGAGTTTTGGCCTCAAAATGTCCAAAATGCCTCTTTGATGTTTTGAGACTTTTAAGAGAATAGGCTCAAAATGCATTTTGAAAAAAAAAAAACCAAACCAATCACATTTTAGGGACAAACAAGGGAGAAATAAAACAGGTCTACATTCGCTAGAGCACATACAAAACCTTTAAGATTCAATTATGAAACATTGATAAA
Organism: Tripterygium wilfordii; assembly: GCF_013401445.1. Classification (NCBI taxonomy): domain Eukaryota; kingdom Viridiplantae; phylum Streptophyta; class Magnoliopsida; order Celastrales; family Celastraceae; genus Tripterygium; species Tripterygium wilfordii. The sequence goes on from NC_052248.1 coordinate 10,120,780, forward strand.
TTTCAACTTCAGAACTAAAACCAAAGTTCTTATTAATCCTAGCTTTAATTGTTATGCACCTGTTACCTCCCCAAAATCCAAAAATAATCTTAACACAAGAAGCCTGGCTTGTCAAAGTAAACAAGAACCCTCTAAAAATCCTTACCAGTTCCGAAGTCAAAACTAGAATACTAGTTAAACTGAATGCAGGAAAAACAGGTTTTCAAATAAAATTTAAAATTTTGACTTTTTAACTGGCTCTAGTTTCGTCCATTGATTTGCTGTAAAAAATTAGAACATGGTGCAACAAAAAATGGAGTATCTTCTTTTTCCCTCGTCTTTGCTTCCTTTTCCTTTTTCACAACCAGATCAACTAGTTTGATATTAAAAATCTGTCAAATTAAAAGATGGATTGCATACATTTATTTTACAACTTAGCTTTGTGATATTGATCTACTGAAATGCACATTGACATTGACCAAATTCCTACTAACAACCTATTTTCCAGGTAGTTTCTGCTGGATTGACTGAAAATAAATTTACCCCTTTATTAGTGATATAAATATAAGTGCCATATTAAAAAAGGATACAAAAATGTGGTTTAACCCATTGGCAGGGCAATGGGGTTTTGTCCCATTAACTCTAACCGGAGGTCTCATTCTGAAACAGACGTTACACATTAGTTATAACAGGATAAAGCTTCTCAGCTAGAAGAAGAAAAGCATGTGAGCGTTTACAAATTATGCAAATCAAGGATAATTGTTTTAATACAATTTGATGAATAAACCATCACAATGAACATAATGATAGTAGAAGTAGATGGAAGATTCTCCTAATTAACACATAATCCATTCACAATTTTACTTTGTCTTTTTGCTTTTTTCAGAGCATAATAGCATTTCCAAACTGTAGTAGAAAAAATAAATAGAAGAGCAATAGTACCAAATCATTACCAACTGACTCCAAATAAAAACGGGAAAATAAAATCAACATACATGCTTTAAAGAACTAAATTGAACAGAGATGTAAGAGATAAAAGGAGAAAACCATGAAGATGGACATGGCCTTCTTGTTGGACTCAAGTTCAAGCTGGCTTCCTGAACAAAAATCAAAACAAAGGAAACAAGACATATCAGATGGATCTGAGAGAATTAAAGCAGCAAGATCGAAGAGAATTACCTTTGGCAGCTTTTTGCTTCTCCGTAGATCACCGAGGAGCCATCTTTGCTTTCTGCCAGTTGCCTCCTCCCACGGATTATTGATGAGCTTGGATGAGCGTGCCGGGAGAGGAGGTGGTGGTGGTAGCGGTCGTTGGGGGTACTTAAGGGAAGAACTGCGGTCGAAAAAGGAGTCTGGTAACAAATTAGAATAATTAATTAATACGAGGGAACCGAGGCACGAGAGTTTATATTTATGTTTTTTACAAATTTATTTATGGGGTGTTTTGTTTTTATTAAAATACCACACAATTTCGGACCAATCGGACCCATACATACATAGTAATAGAAGACAACGAGAAAACCGAAGACGATGTGATAAAAACCCTAACACAATCTGAGCGAGAAAAACGAAGACTAAAACACTCGAACGAACATAAAATCAGCATAGATCCGTAGACGTGAATTACCCAACCAACCAAACTGAAATTCGATTAACATCTACGATTTACCTGAATCACACTGTCGGTAAGAGCTTGGCTCGATGGAATTGAGGGATCCTTTCGAAACGCAGGAGTCACGCTGGGGGAACTAGGGGTTTTTTTAATATATTATTAATATTTCCCTTTTAAGATTAGAAAGGGCAGTTTTGGTAAAAACGGCACTGGAGTTGTCCAGTGTGACGCGATGTACATTTTACTGTCATACGTCCTCCTTTATTTTTTAATACAGAACGAGTTTGGAATTGCAAGGAATGTGACGTTCCTCACTGAAAACGACATAGACCAATTAAGCATAACTGCGGATAGCATAAATTCTTCACCAATAGAACCAACATAAGCAAGAGATGAAACGAATCAAGAATAACCTACGAATCGTAAAACTAGGGCACACGGATTACCTTTCAACGTAGTCGACGAAGAAGGAGAGGTTGGGAGACGACGTTGATCGGGGATCGAGAAGAAGACGTGAGGGGTAGCGAGGGAAAACGGTAGGAGCGTATAGAAAAACTCCAGCTAGCGCAATACCAAACGAGTCTCAACAACAGTGACTGGATTAGAGACAACACGATCGTTTGGAAAATGGGAGCGTGCTTGAAAACGCAGTCGTTTCAACACGGTCGTTTGAGCTTTTTTTTGTTTTATTATTGGTCGTGAGTTTGTTTGATTTTGTGGGCCTGTTGAATTTATGGCCACTTTGTATGTGGGCGGTCCAATTCGAATGGCCCGCTTGCTAATAAATCTGCACGAGTCAAGGGATACTTCAGAGATTTTGGACCGATATGCAAAAAAGGCCACAAGGCCCACAATCATTAATATAATGATAGTATGTCTGGTTGGTGTGTGTTACCCTACAAATTAAGGTATGTAAGAGACACTTGCAAAAAAAAGGTGCGTAAATAAACTCTTTTTGTTAGTTTTATGTTGATTAAATAGAGAAACATATAGAATATTTGTAACAAGATATTGGAGTATTCGAATTTAGACCTTTTACTCGTTTGGGTCATCTATTGGACTTTTCAGATGTCTTTTGTGTATAGATCAATCCACAAGGTTAGGGATACCACAAGGACCCTGACCCCGTAAAATTTAATTATTAGGTCTCACATAACCAAGTCACAAGTATGGAAGAGTGTTAAGACTAAAACTCCCACATCTCTTGATTAAAGTAAAATGATATAGTTTATAAGATGAAGTGAAACACTTTAGTTTAGGGTGATTTTAAATGATAAAACTATCCCAACCTTCAGCTCATGACAGATCTACTTCAAGTGGATTGGATTAGACCAAACCTTTTCTCATCTCTCATTTCTTGAAAACAAACTTAATTTAGTGCTCGACAGAGCATGGTGGCCTCTCAACCACCCACACAAAAGGTGATAGCTACACTACATAGATACTGTCTAATCTAATTAAGCAAATCAAATTTTGCCAAGTTTGAACTAATGAATTGGGTTATGAACAAACTATTGGTGCAGAAATTGTGGCATCCTCACACACATCACGATCCATTAATTTGTAGGGAAAAAAATTGTAATCTATACAGTTCACATTTTATATAACTCCATATATATATATATATATATCATGAGTCGTCATCACCTTTTTCTATATTTGTCAACTTGGAAATGATGCAGTGTCACTGACTACTTCAGGTGGGATGAACTACTGGGGTTGAACAAAGAACAGTTGCTTCTCTTTTTTGTAAAAAAATGTTAAGCAGTTGCTTCTCCATTGATATCATATCATTTCATACTTCTCACTAAGGTGGTCTACCAACACATAATTGGAGTATGAGTTGGTAGGTGTAAATGTAACCGTTTAACTACAATAACATTTGAGGCAGATTAGGAGGATATAACAATTTGAACAAAACGTATTTAAGAGGAAATATTGAACACCCGAGTCCCCGGTTGGAATGGTAAGAATGGTGTGTATCATGTTGATGACCAATGTTCGAATTCCCCTCCCCATTTAAAAAAAAAGAAGAAGAAATATTGAAACTCCACGGTTGAGTTTCAAACCCTGAACAGATTGTCGATAATAAGCTGGAGGAATGTGAGGATGACGTCAAGTCATCATGCCGACAACCAACCCCTTGTGTTATGGGTGACACACGTGCTACAATAGACGGGACAAGGGTAGCAATCCCGCGAGGGTGAGTTAACTCCAAAAGCATGTCCAATTAATAATTGATTTAATCAAAATCAATTAGACTTTGAATTAGGCAAAATATTATGATGAGATCAAAATATGACTAGTTAAAGATCCAAATGCATATAAAATAAGAGAGGTGGAGTAATCAAAAGTTCTCACTTATACAACTACTATCAAAAAGATAACTAAGGACATTAATGAAGGTACTGGATATGAATTAAGCACTAAGTCTGGAAAATATTAATAAAGCCTCCGTGGGGAAGCAGTAGAGCTAGCTTTTGTCTCTCTTCCATAATTACAAAATCCACTCAATATATTAACTTTTGGGGCTAAATTTGAAATACGTTAAATTTAGAGGTTAACGACAATTTCTGTACGTTATTACGTTCGCGTAGGTTTTGTGGGGCTTCTCCATGAAAAGTAATGAGAAAATATTTAGTGGCTCTTATATGTCATGTCACGTACTGATATGGTGTACCGAGATGAATAGAATAATGATAATTCATAAATGAGAATAGGAGGTAGTTTGGTTAGTCAGATTGTCTATCCAAGACCTTGAGGTCCATGGTTCCATTTTCACCAGGGGTATGGTGGCCTTCATACCCTTCGGCGGGTATGACTTAGTGTGTGTGGCCTATAGATCTTTCAAAAAAAATGATAATTCATAAATTGTGATGTCAAATCATAAGTGATTGGGATGTCAACTTATTCTCAATCGCCCAAAAATTAATATCAACCTCTCATGAAATGTCACAATATTATTATTAATATGAGGGAACCGAGGCACGAGAGTTTATATTTATGTTTTTTACAAATTTATTTATGAGGTATTTTGTTTTTATTAAAATACCACACAATTTCGGAAAAACCATTTCAGCCCCCATCCCCACATCTCGGGGTATCAAGCATCTTCCTATTCATAAACATGTTTATGTTGCATTTGGTAAGCCATTTTGTCCAGCATATATGCTAGTTAGTAGCATATATGTTCATGTCTAACCAAACAACCATATCCTGGTTGGAATACCGAGACAATGTCTCCGTTTGACAGACAATTTTAACAGTAGCATATATTCTAATTATATTGTGGTAGTAAATATGCTGAATAATAATGATAGCATATATGCTGCCTGAAATGTTGATGGTGTTTGGTTATATTTTTGTTGGTAGTATAAAGCCATTGAAAATGTGGTGACAAATTATTTACAGAGGTATAATACATTTAAGTTGTAATATATGTAAATAAATATTGAAATAAATAACAAATAATTTAGAAAATAAAGAAAAATAATATAAATAATTATAATTAAAAGTTTCATATTTTATACACATGAATATTAATATTTTTAATATTATACAATTATATCATGCACATTTTTTACATATAATGAAAATGTTAAAAAAAACCCATCATGAAGTGCTAAATAATTGTTGGACAACCAAATCCCAAAATTGAACCATGTTTGCGTCATCAATATGTTGGACATATGGTCCTACATGTCAAATTTTGATGATATTAAATCATTTGTAAATGATATTGAAACATTAAAGCAATATTTGATTTATGTTAATTGAATTTGAATGAATGTATCTCATTGATTATCTTACATTATCACATGCCTTAAGTGAGGTTTTTGCCTAATACTATGTAAATTTGACATGTAACTCATGCTTGATATATTGCTGAAAATTCAGAATTGCAAATGAACTAGAATGGACTAAGTTAGAATATCAATTCTCCAATTATCATATCTTAACTAACTTAGGTCCAAATGACTTGAAACTTGAACCAAATGCACATGAAGGTCTAATATATGTTCTAGGACAATAATCATGAGAAATTAAGTGCATCACATATATATTTGGTCATATGTCTGAATTCCGTCAAAACTAGGTTTATCCTAATTTTGTGCATATGTGACCTATTTGCTTTGTTGAGTGACCAAATGATTTCCGATTGTTATGAAATTTTAAATGGGCATTCTAATACGTATAAAATGATTTATCATGCAGTAATATGAATTTTTTGAGCTTTTTTTTAACTATAATTAACCTATGATCTTCATATGAAGCTCTTTGAGCTTACATGCAATTGAGGAGTTCTACCTCTTATTTCCTTGTAGGTTAATCATCATTGTTGTCTCATATGATTCAGAATTCAGTATGTTCAAGAGATTTGAAGTCCGGTTTCTAAGAATGAGCTTGGCGCTCTAGAAAACTATGGAAAATCCTATTTTCACCAACTTACCACTAAGGACTTGAGTGATGATTGAAACGAGCCTTAGGGCTAAGCACTGGGGTCATATGGGAGGTATTCAAGTAGTTATTAGAGTCAAAAAGGCATGAAATTAAGATGTGCAAAATTCTATACCCAAGTAGAAAACCGATCTATCGGTTTGGGTTCCCGATCAATCAGAAGTGGATGGCAGCACTTCATCTTTTATGATAGAGTTGATTCGTGATCAATCGGTGACCAAGTCCGATCGATCGGAACACGTGCAGGAGCACCATTTTGTGAATGTCAAGAAAAGTAGGAGAGAAGAAAGATACTTGGAGGAGAAGAGGCCACATCACCTATATTTCTTGTTTGACATTCTCTTATTCAAGACTTGAGCTTTATGGGGATTCCATTGTTGCAACCAAACAAGACTTAGTAAAAGAATATCTTACTTGATTCTTGGAGCAAAAAATGAAGGGACAATATGTCATAGTACAATGTGCATCCCTGGCTGAGAATTAAAGAGAGTTTAAATGGTCAACATTTGCAAGTACATGTAGATCCAATGGTTGATATCAAAATGTGCCAAGCTCTCACCTTTGGAGAAGTGGGCAACGGTTAGAAATCCTATGTCTAGGATTTGTTAATTCAAACATATTAAGGGCCAAGATTGAGAGATTGAAGATTGATCCAATGGTGGAGATTCACTTGGAAAAACTTCGAGAAGCTATTGAGAAAAACTAGAGAAATTCTTGCTACTACTTTCATCAATCTTCAAGCTACCTTGCTATTGCTACATCAAGCTTTTACTTGTGAATCATGCACCCATTTGCTACTGAAAATCTTCTCCAACCGAGCCACTATATTCAAGGTCTTCTCACTACATTTGCTTTTGCAAAGAGAAGTTCCTATATCCTTTTAGGCTGAGTGTATACCAAAGCACTCCTTAAACCTAAATTTCATCCATACCCATGAGGTCTTTGTTGTATTGAGAGAGTTACACACCAAATAGCCTTGTGTGAACCTTGCTCTTCAACCACTGTACAAAGTCCCTTGAGAGGGGAACTTGTGTTGTTGAGTTTGGGGTGTTCAAAGAACACTTATGTAAGGAGTTTTGTGAGTCTCTTAAAACCACACCTTAGTGGAGTTGGGAAATCCTAGGTTGGTGAATCTAGGTAATAGACGTAGGAGAAGGGTCTCTGAACTGCTATAAATCGTTGTGTTGATTTTGCTTGTTTACTTCCTCCTATTTGCTACTTGTTTCATATTGTAGGATTTTCACAAAACCCTAATCTGTTTGGGATTAGCAGGCTAACTTAATATTTGAATTTTAATTTGAAATTTTGATATAGTGTTTATCAAGGTGTTATGACATTGCATATAAATTTTTGTTGCATTTAGACATCATTTGATAGGTGAAATTTGTATTGCAAAATCTGTACGCAGTGTGTTGTTTGAAAAATCTGTTTTGAACAATTCTTGATTATTTGATATTTGATCATTACCATATTGTATCACATCTTACATTGGATTGAATATTGATTAGTATAATCATTAGAGTCCAAATTTTTGTGCTATTTGTTAATTGTCGTTAATTTGTTTGAATTTGTAAAAGGGATTCCAATTAGAATATGGGGACACAATTCACCCCCTCTTGTGTTAAGCACGATCCTTCACAATCACTGAATTTTCTTCATCTTCATTGACCATGTAAAAGTGAAGATATTTTGAGAATGAAAGATGAAATTGTCTCAATATTGTCCATTAAACAATAATTTTGAAATTGTCCAAATATTGTGTCAAAATTTGTAACACCCCAAATTTTTACTGGGGTCATTACACGGTACGGTGACTAACCGTACATTCCCAGTTACCTAGATCCATATCCCGTAAGCCTAGTTGTGGAGCGCATTAACTATACTAGGGCTGCACAAAACCCGTAACCAACCCGACCCAAACCATTAATCCGACCCAACCCATAGTAAATCCGACCCCAAACCGCAAAGAACAGTTCAGGTATAGGTTGAAATAGCTTACCCATTTATAAAACAGATCGGATATGTATGTAGTCTAAACCGATCCGTATGAACCCGATCCGACCTCATATACATTAAACGTCATCCTTTTATGATTTTAGTGTACATATATAAAATAATAGAAATATCAAATAACTTACCTAACCCTAGATCTCCGTCTCTCACTCTCTCAGAGACTCAAACTCTCACGACATCCCTTTCACTCTCCGATCTCTCAGTCTCTCACTCTCCGTCTCTCACGAAGTCAGTCTCAAGGCGAATATCGAAGTCTCTCAAGGCCACGGATGAGTAACGATGTCATAGGAGAAGGCGTAAGCCCATAGTGAGTTGATGCCAGAAAGCACTGTCGTAACCCCAACCCCAAGTCCTGTCATTGCTTCTCAAGGTTGTTTACTTATTTAATTGTTTAATTGTTGATTTACTTGTTTTTCTCTATTGGCCTGCATAAATGTTTGCTATTCATGTTTATTGAAAATCTCAAAATCCTACTGCTATTCATGCTAATACGAGAAAGTTGCTCTCTTTATAATTGTGGGGAATAAAAGGTGAAATTTGATGACAAACAATTCTAAGTTCTAGCCTTCTGGGTTAGGTTCACATGCTTTGGCAAAAATCATTACAAAATGTACAAACTTGCGAATCTGTTATAAATTCTAAGTGTATTAGGGAAGAGACAAAACCATTGTACGTTGTCCAAGCCCTTGGATACAGAGCATGGTATCTGCACCTCTCCCCATTGAATGGTTTGCTTCCTATGTATTTGAAATTCGTGATAGGGTATTAGGGTCTCACTATTATTTCTGTGTTTATTTTGATAAATTCTGATCTATGCATAACTTAAGTTTCATTTTGTCTTAAATTTGTATTCATTTGTATGTTGCTCTTATTTCTTGTTTATATTCATGTTAATTAAGTTTGTAATTGATGTTTCAATTGTCTTTGTTGATGTAGTCATGACTGATGATCCAATTGTTCAAAATCTAGGTGCTGAAGGAGACCCAACCCTACTGTCAGCTAATGAAAATCAAGAGGATGATGACAAGGAGGGGGACAACCTTCCGAAGCATAGCGGACGCAAGGGTAAGCGTACTTCCTGGGTTTGGAAACATTATAATTACATTGAAGGTCCACCCGAATATGTCAAATGCCATTATTGTTCGATTAAATATTTGTGCTCTTCGAAAACACATGGCATATCAAACTTGAAAACTCATTTTAACAAGTGCACGAAGTCCCCTTATAGAAAATTACCTAAAGGTCAAAAGGCTCTTCTTTTGAAACCTATTAAGAAGGAAGATGGTACTAGTACGGGTGACCTCCGGGCTGTCACATTTAATCATGATGTTGCAAGGAAGGAGTTGGCAAAAATGGTTCTCATTGATGAATTACCATTTAGGAGTGTGGAGGGTAAAGGGTTTAAAAATTTTCTGCATTCATTACAACCATTATTCAATCCTCCTTCTAGGATGATAGTTGCTAGGGATTGTATGAAAATATTTGTGGAAGAGAGGGATAATTGGAGAAAATTATTGAAAAATGAAATTGTGTGCATCACAACCAACACTTGGACATCAATCCAAAATATTAACTACATGTGCATTACTGCTCACTGGATTGATAGTGATTGGAATTTGAACAAAAGAATCATAAACTTTGTACAAATTCCAAGTCACAAAGGAGAGGTGATTGGGATGGCCATAGAATTGCTGTTATTGCATTGGGGAATTGATAACCTATTCACTGCCACTGTAGACAATGCTAGTGCAAATGATACAGCAATTAGGCACTTGAAAATAGTCACTAAGGAGTGGAAGAGGACTGTATTAGGTCATGAGTTCATGCAAATGCGATGTTGTGCACACATTCTCAACCTTATTGTTAAGGATGGGTTGGATGAGCATGATGAGTCCATTTCAAGGATTCGCAATGTCGTTCGCTATGTTAGGTCCTCTCTGGCTAGGTTGGCTAATTTTCAGAAATGTGTAGAGAAGGTAAAGATTGATTGTAAACAATCTTTGTGCTTGGATGTAGATAATCGCTGGAATTCTACTTATTTGATATTGGATGTGGCTATGAAGTATGAAAAAGCATTTAGGAGACTTGAACAAGATGATAGGAGATTCTTGAAATATTTTGGCAGTAGAGATGCTAGTGATGGGGCTGCTGGAGGTGCTGTTGGGGTTGCTGGGGCAAGTGCAACAACTGTGAAAAAAGGAAAAGGGAAAGTTGGGCCTCCCAATGAACAAGACTGAAAAAATGTTAGGTCATTTGTGAAGTTTTTAAAACTTTTTTACCATATGACATTGAGAATCTCTACTTCTTTACAAGTGAGTTCAAATACTTTTTTTCTTGAGATTGTCTCATTGCATAGTAGATTGCTACACTTGTGCCAAAGCAATGACGTAGACATGAAACTTATGGCTGGATGAATGAAAGCAAAATTTGATAAATATTGAGATAATTTGGACAATGTGAATTGGTTATTGTATGTCGCTACTGTCCTTGACCCTCGTTATAAGCTGAAATATTTGAAATATTGTTTTGAGGAGATTTATGATTCATTTAAAGGGAATTTATGGTGGATAAAGTTAGGGACACCTTGACAAGGTTGTATGATCACTTTAAAGATGGGACAAGGTTGGCAGAGAGTGATGATTTGTTTCAGCCACCTAGTAAATCCATGAGGGTGGAGGATAATGAAGAAGACTGTGTAAGAATATTTGCTTCAAGGGTAGCCATGAGAATGAGAGAAGCTGAGAATTCAGAGAACATGACTGAGGTGGGAAGGTATTTGGAAGAGAGTTGTGAGAACTATAATGAAAATTTTGATATATTGGCTTGGTGGAAACTAAATGGCAGCAAGTACCCTGTACTTTCTCGAGTGGCCAGGGCTATTTTAGCCATACCAGTATCCACAATTGCTTCGGAAACCACTTTCAGTACTAGTGGTTGAATTATTAGCCCATACAGAAGCTCGCTTTCACCAAAAACAATGGAGATTCTGATAAGTGCTCAGAATTGGTTGAGGGCAAAACCATTATCCATTGACATTCAAGCTGAGTTGGATGATGTTGAAAAAAGACAAGAACATGAAAACGGTAACTAACTTTCAATATTTTTTTCTTGTTCTAATTGTTTTAATGTGTCGGATGTATACTATTAACTTATTCTATATTGTTTTCCCTAGAAATGGGTTTGCTTGAACCTACAACTGAGTGTGATCTTCCTGACACGTAATGTGTGGTAAGCAATGCAAGGTAAATTGATTTATGTTGTCATTATGGACTACCAATAAGTAGTAATTACTACTTTCAACTCTAATAAATGATTTTTACAATAGGTGAACTGGTGAAGAATTGAAGATGAAGAGCTTTCTTTGAAGCATCAAAGCATGGCCAGAATGTTATTTTCTTTTGTTCATGTTATTTATATTTTTTCAGAGTTTGTACTTGTTGTTTTATGAGATTGTAATATGTGTTTGAACATGTTGAACTTTTATTAGGATTGTGTGTAAGTGTAACTATGGAGTATGGAGTATGGACTATGGACTATGTAACTGTGAACTTTTATTGCCATTATTAGTTGTTTTGCTTGTTTATAAACACAGGTTGATGGAGTATGGAGTATGGATTGTGTAAATGTGAACTTTTATTGTCATTATTAGTTGTTTTGCTTGTTTTTAAACACAAGTTGATGGAGTATGGAGTATGGAATGTGTAAATGTGAATTTTTATTGCCATTATTAGTTGTTTTGCTTGTTTATAAACATAGGTTGACAAAATGACAAGGTCTAATGTTCTATCCGACCCTAACCCATATCTATCCGACCCCAAACCCGCATGAAATCGAACCGACCCAACCCGTATCAATCTAAGGTCAGTTAAGGGTAGGATGAAGTGTAATCCGAACCTATATGGGTCGGATAAGATATTCTCCCAAAACCGACCCATGTGCAGCCTTAAACTATACCATAAAAATAGATTAATATTATTTGCACCCCATTTTTTACTAAGTACACTCCACTCTAGTGTGTTTTTAAAGGGTTAATGGGGTGTACTTAGTAAAAAACGGGATGCAAATAATGTTCATCTAAAAATATCATCAAGACCTTATTTTTCACACATAATATTTTACAATCAGAATCTTGTCACTGTACATATATTAGTAATTTTACAGACATTCTTAACATATGGTACAAGAATAAATTATTATTATTTTTTTACTCAGACAAAATCGACATTGTAATCGAACATGCACAAGCCTGTACACGGGCCAGTTTAGGTCGGATTTGGCTAAAGATATCATCTGACTCAAACTATAGGTTATCTCTTTGTAATCCTTAACTGTACCTGGACAGGGTTGGGTTAGGGTCAAGTCAAGTTGCTCGGGTCAGATGGGTAGGGTTAGGTTAAAACGGGTTACCTGTATAAGCATTACAAAATATAAATTGACAATGCAAATTAACAAGTACGTCTTAGTGAGACCGAGACTCAGACATTCCAAAATTAAAATCAAGTCTAATACAATACATATCACATACTAAATGAGTATTAACTTAGACATATTACATACCAATAATCCAACATCCAAACCAAGTCTTAGACAATACCATTAATCCCAAACTAAATAACAAAATATTCAAAACAAAGCATTGAAATCAACCATTCCCAAGCAACAAGATTAACAACAACAATAGGCATCAGATTCTCATTTCTCAGCCAATAATCATACCAGATTACTAGTAGCTAGTAGCAAGAGTCATATTAGATTACCAGTAGCCAGCAGGAACCAAAAGCTCTCTACAGTAGCATCTCAAAAAATTTGGAAATACACATTAGAATTAGAACAACAAGTCACCATGCATTGCAATTAATTAAAACAGAATAAGTTACCATTTACACAGAAGATGTCAAGCATTACTAGGTGTAAGATCAAGTGATGTAGTCACAAACTCACAATCCACGGTGAACTCCGATAAACCAATTTCTGTTAAAATTAAAATTTGTAGCTCTTTCATCGTTATTCAAATGAAAACACACAAATAAAACACAATATACATAATTAAATACCTTTCTCAATTTCCTCAATAGCTTTAATATCCTTCAAATATGCTTGAATATCAATTGCTATTGGTTTTGCCCTTAATAAATTCTAGGCACATATGAGAGCTTGCACTGTCTTTGGAGACAATGAGCTCCTATATGGTCCTAGAATCCTACCACCAATGCTGAAAGTTGACTCAAGCAATTGTAGACACCGGAATAGCTAACATATCTCTAGTCATACGGGAAAGAATAGGATATTTGCTGCCATTGATCTTTCTCCAAGCTAACACATCAAATTTCTCATTAAGAGTCTCACAAGATTCTTCCAAATACCTTCCCAATTTCTTTCATATTCTCCACACTCTCATCGGCTCTCATACGCATGGCCACCTTTGAGGCAAACATTTTCACACAATCATCATTATTATCATCCACCCTCATGTTTGTTGAAGGTGGTTGAAACTCTGTAGGACTATCTTTTATCCCGTTAACCCCATTGTTGTAGTGATTATACAATCTTGTCAATATCTCTTTCACCTTCGCAAACATAATATTCCTCTTAAATGAATCATATATTTCCTCAAAACAATAATTAAGATATGTCATCTTATAATGTGGAATCAAGACAGTAGCCACATGCAACAAAAAATTCATGTTATCCAGGTTATCCCAATATTTGTCAAATTTTGCTTTCGTACGTTCCACCTTAAGTTTCATGTCGATGTTATCATCTTTGCACATATCCAATAGTCTACTATGCAATGATACTATCTCAATGAAAAATGTATTTGAAGAAATATGAAGGGAAGTAGAGAACTTCAAAGTCATTTGGTAGAAAAGTTTTAAAACTTCACAAGTGCCCTAGCATACTTCCAATCTTGTTCACTAGGCTGCCCAATGTTCCTGTGCCCTTTACCTTTCCCTTGCCTCCCACTACCTGCACTTACCCCATCACCACAAAACTCACTAATATACTAACAATAACGTCTATTATCCATCCCAAGCCTTTTAAAGACTTTTTCATACTTCAAAGCAACCTCTAACATTAAGTATGTGAAATTTCATCATGTGTCAACATCCAAACACAAAGATTGCTTACAATCTACCTTCACCTTCTCCACACACTTCCTAAAAGCACTTAACCTAGTTGATGAAGACCTCACATATTTTACGGCATTGCGAATCCTTAGAATGGATTCATCATTCTCATCTAAACCATTCTTAACAATAAGATTTAGAATGTGCGCACAACAACACATTTACATATACTTATTATTTAGCACAGTGTGCTTCCAATCCTTACAAACAAGTTTCAAGTGCCTAAGAGCTGTATCATTAGAACTTGCATTATCTACGGTTACAGTAAATAATTTTTCAATACTTCAATCCAATTACCTCTCCCTTGTTACTTCAAATTTGAACAGAGCTTATGAGTCTTTTATTCAAGTTTCAGTCACTATCAATCCGATGTACTGTAATACACATATAGTTGATGTTTTGGATTGATGACCAAGTATCAGTGGTTATACACACCATTTCATTTCTTAAAACCTTTTTCAATCTCTCCCTCTCTTCCACATAAATTTTCATACAATTCCTAACTACTGTTATCTGTTGGGTCTAAATTAACCTTACTAGCAAGTGTACTAGTCGGTGACTACAGCACAATGATAAGCAAGGGTCGAATCCACAGGGACGGAGTTATGTCTAATCCAAATGTATACTTGTATGTATGTATGGACAATGTAAACAAAGTAAAGTTCAACTCAAGTTTGTTTGGTTTAGTAATTAAACTAAAAACAAGCGAATAAAAAAGTATTTTTGGTGTTTTCTTGGAATAAGGATGCAAATCAAGCTAATGCAATTTATAACTAAACAAGCTAAAATAAATGGAATAAGATTCAAGACGAGAAAGAAGTACCAAGGCTTCGGAATCAACCAAGGGTAACTGATTTGTAACAAAACCAATTCACACATGCAAATAGCAATCTGGGAATAACGAACCCGTACCTAGGTCGGTATCAGTGCACCTAGGTCAAATCTCCCTAAAATCAATTACTAGCCATTTCATTGGTCTAGGTTGGGTGTTACTAACACATTTTAGCCATCCTATTGGTCTAAACATGCATAAGAATTAATGAAGTTCCATGGAGATAAGGACTCATACAAATCGTCACCTAATTAAAGGGAGACGCATTCATAATCATGAGTTTCATGAAGCATAACCTACTTGACATTTTACCATCTAAGTAGATTCAACAAACAATTTCATTCAAACCCTAAGTGGTGATCAAACACAATGAGTATGAAGAATTTGCAATCAAGCACAGAAACACAAGATTTATACCCAGTAATCGACTATTATATATGTCAATCAAAGTCAAATACAAATCATTCAACCCAAGGCTTCATCCTAGCCTTGGTACAAGTAGTTTAGTTACACATAGAGAGAGAAAAACACAAGAAGATAGATGAGAAAAGCATGAATAAACCCAATGAGTTGAGAAGATCCAAGTTGGGCTGAAGAATCTCTCCTCCTAGCTCCAAGAATCACCTTTCCCCTCTCTTTTCTCTCTCCAAAAAATCTGTTCGAAGTGTCCACAATGCGTTGCGGATAGGGCAAATCGTGATATAAAGCTGGCCCATAAAGCTATTTTTGTGCGCCTAGGCGTGTTGAATTCACGCCTAGGCGTGCGCCTAGGCACAGTCTCGTATGTTAAGTTCACTTTAAATCACTGCTCCTTGGACTGGGCGAGTGAAATTATCCTGGGCGTGCATAAATGGTGAGCCTAGGCGCACCTCACCTAGGCGTAAGCCTAGGCCTACTTCTTCACCCAAAAATCTCTTCCTCCTAGACTGGGCGCAAATGATGAGGCCTAGGCGTGAATAAAATCCGCCCAGAACAGCTTGAACACTTGTTCTTTCTCTAGTCGTGCTTATTTCAACCCCCTTTTTATGACTTTTTGTTACAATCCGCAATTAACCTATAAAAAATACAAATCAACACATAAACATACTCATTATTTATCAAAAGGAAGCTTAAGAGGGGGAGATTTCTACCAAAAATAATAGGTATTATCATACCTATCGAACACCCCACACTTAAACCTTACTTGTCCTCAAATAAAACTAAACTAAGTACATCTACCAACTAACATCCTAACTCACTAACGCAGGAATCGCGATTGCATTTAGCATATGCAACAAGCCGTTAAACCCCTAGGTGTCCCCAGTGGAGGAGTTTTGTCTCCTGAGGGCTTATAAGAACGACACCCACAAACGTTTTAGGTCTCAAGAGATCAAACACCCCACACTTCATCCGCACTATATACTCATGGAAAATTCTCAGCCTACCCAATTAATCTTTTTAGATGGCATGCAGTGCTAAGAGGAAATGCATAAAAGTGTGACTTCCAAGAGTTTATACATGCTAAACATAGTCACATTCCAAGACTCCCAAGAACAACCAAGCAAAGATACCAATGCACATTTATTTATAAACATACTGCTCTATCTACATGTCTTTCTCTTTTTCTTCTTCTTCTTTTTTTTTTATTTTTATTTTGAATCTAGGACCGTGCAATGCTCACTTCATTAAACTTTCTAGACAACCCATGTAGCGAGTTCTAGACCAATGACTCCCAACCAGTTGGTTTAGGGCATTAGATGACAAAGCACCCCTCGGATCAATTTCTCGAGTTGAAAAGGTTTCGAAGTTAAGCTAGCCTAGTATGTTCATCATGATTGCCTCACCTTTTTACTCGAAACTCGAGTTGGTTAGACAAGAGCCCCGGTTACTCAGCAAAAACACATGAGCGGAACATGATCTTTATCAATTTTAATTTTTTATTTATTTATTTTTTATTAATACATAGAAAGTTGTACACAAATAACTAGTGCCAATGATATCGTTGACATGATGCTCTAGCTCATCTAAGAGAAAGTCCACATTCAACACATATACCCAACCAAGTCATACCCCACCACATTTCAGTGCAAGTGAATCAATTTCATAAGTAATCAAGTAGGCATCAATGATTCCTCAAGCATATAAGGGGACAAGATGGGTTCACAACTCAGATATGAAACATAATGGAGTCCATCCCAGTTCAGTTCAACAGAAAACCATAAGTAAGCATCATCCATAGTACATGACCTCAATAGCTCACAAATAAGAGTACCCTACCACCCCACACTTAGAACAAGCTTTGTCCGCAAAGCATAAGATAGGAAGAATCATAACAACATAAAATGAAGGACAAGCTTGAAACAATACAACCTGTAGGAGAAACTACTGAGAGGGGCCACTAGAGGTCTTGCGGCGAACATAAGTGAGATTTTTGTCACGCCGCATCTCCTGGAGCATGGATAAGACGTTTGCAATCTGCTGACCCTGAGTCTGGAACTGCTGATGGACATACTCAGCATGAGACTGGAAGTTCTGCTCGAGTCGAGTCAGCTGGTCGCTCATGTCCTTGATCCAAGTATCCTGAGCATCTGCATCAGCATCACCCTCAACGGCATCCTCCTCCTCCTCATCCTCATCCTCTGAATGCTGAACACCAGGGGCTAGCCGAGCTCTCCCAGCGGGGATAGAGCGAATATGAGCTATACTAATACGCCAATTGCTCAAATCATACACCTCCAAGGGAAGAGGAATAGACTGCATAGACTGAGGGAGCACCTGGAGATATGTCAGCAAGCAAGTGATGATCCGCGACAGAAAGAGCCACTTCACTGTGACTTTGGTATCCTCCACGCTCCTACGAATAGCCAAAAGGGAAGAATGTAATAGTAGTCTAGATCAAACCAAGTACCAATTCATATACAATAAAGAATCTCTAATGCATCCTCCCTCCACTCACTCTGATGCCCAGTTGGCCATAAGTTTCCATGCACTAGTCGGTCCACGAGATACATAACCTGCGGAAGAGCAGATTTCCTAACAAATTTGCCCCGTCGACCAGTAAACTAGTGGACAATCCAATCATGGTTCTCCAGCTGGTAAGAAGGAATAGGTGGCTGGAAACCACTATCAGGAGGCTAGGAAGTAGGATGTCCAATACTGGCACTGACATCTGCAGCAGAAAAAGTAATCATCCCTGAAGGTAATAAAGCTTGGTATGTGCCAGTCCCTGTTGCTTGCACGGTGCGGTAGAAGGCACGCACCAGCTCTGGGTAAACCGGGACATCATGGGCAGAAGCATCCGAGGTAGCAATGGAAGAACAAAACTGGCGGAGCCGGCCGAGAGGCTCACTTCTCTTCCCAATCGTGTTTAACAAATCAGCTAATAAATACACCTCAGGCACAAGAGTAGCAGTCTCAAAGTGATCAATGGCTGCACCAGAAGTAGACCCCTCTGCTACAAGAGGTGGTTGTGGTGTTGTAGACTGAGAAGTGCGCTTCTTACGCATGGTCGCCAAAATTTTTTGTCGCGGCATAATTCCTGCAAAAGAAAAGTACAACAATTAAGAATAGCAGGGAGAATCATAAACTCAGTACTGCACATAAAGATGAACAGAAATGGCAGAATCAAAGTGCAGAAGCACAGAAGCTGAGCATGACTTGGGCCGCCCAGGCGTGGATGTTTCACGCCTAGGCGAAACACGCCTAGGCGTGCAGGAGCCACCCCTAGGCGTGACTTCATCTTCTCCAACACGCACGGGTTGCCATGGCAACCCGAACTTCAAGCTCCAAAATCCCACAAATGGCACTTAAACACATCATATTAGGCAGCACACAGTTCCTAGGTTACTCAAAATGACAAATCAACCAAGATATCCCCTACTTTAGCCCTAAACTCCAAAAATTAGGATATGCCATTATCGAACTCATCAATTCTCTCACTTCAGTTCTTACTCAGAATAGAGTAAGATTAGAACTCAAAGATAGCAAAAGACCAGATGTGGGAGAAACGATTACATACCTGGGGCGCTTAGACTGTCGCGTAGGCAAGGATTGGAGAGGTAAGCCTAGGCACTCGGCGTGGGTGTGTGAATGAATGTACAGTTTATATATAATCACTTTTTTTTTTACTCACGCCTAGGCGTGTAGGATTCACGCCTAGGCGGGGTACAATTTTGCTTCGCCTAGGTGTGTTAAACGAGCGCCCAAAACAGTCTAGCTGTAAACATAATGCCTAGAAATTCTAACTTTCCTACAGCCAGATTCCAACACATTCAAACTAGCATCCACACAAGATTTTGCCAATAAAAATGGAATGATGAAGAACAAAAGGATACACAAAAAGGATATGATTCATTGGGTTGCCTCCCAAGTAGCGCTAAGTTTAGTGTCTTCAGCCAGACGTAGCGGTACCTATAGAATTAAACAAACAAGCATCAAAACTTAACAGATGAATACAACCACCCACCCCACACTTAAAAGGATAGTAAAAACAAATTGATCAAGAAACGAAACCACCTTAGATAATCAAAGCGATGGAGGGTCTTCCAAACGCAACTTGTACTTTTCCATATCAAAAGAGGTCTCGAAATAGGGCTTAAGGCGGTGACCATTTACTTGTTGCTCAAAACCTGTGTGAGGGTCCTTGATAAATATAGATCCATAAGGAAGAACTTTAATCACCTCATACGGACCACTCCACCTTGATCGAAGCTTTCCCGGAAAAATCGAAGGCGAGCATTATAAAGCAAGACTTTTTGACCTGGTTCAAATACCTTCCTTGAGATATGTTTATCATGAAAGAGTTTGGTCTTTTCCTTGTAGATTTTAGCATTCTCATAGGAGTCATTCCGAAGCTCATCAAGCTCATTAAGTTGGAACTTCCGCAAATGGCCAGCTTGTTGGAGATCAAAGTTCAGAACCTTGATTGCCCAGTATGCTCGATGTTGCAGCTCCACCGGTAAATGACAAGGCTTCCCAAAGACTAACTGGTAAGGAGACATGCCAATAGGAGTCTTGAAAGTGGTTCGATAAGCCCAAAGAGCATCATTAAGCTTAATGCTCCAATCCTTTCTATTAGAAGAAACCGTCTTCTCAAGTATATGCTTGATCTCCCGGTTCGATATCTCCACCTGGCCACTCGTTTGTAAGTGGTAAGGTGTAGCAACCTTGTGAATGGCCCCACATTTTTTCATCAATTTCTCAAAGGGCTTGTTGCAAAAATGCGATCCACCATCACTAATAATAGCTCTCGGGGTTCCAAACCTTGCAAAAATCATATTCTTCTAGAAATTCAAAACCACACCATGATCATTGGCTTTGCACGGTAGAGCTTCCACCCATTTACTCATATAATCGACCGCCACAAAATATATAGATTTCCATGGGAGTTGGGGAATGGACCCATGAAGTCGATCCCCCACACATCAAATAACTCAATAGTCAAAATATTGTTCAATGGCGTTTGATCTCTTGCTGAAATATTTTCGGTTCGTTGGCATCGATCACAAGTCAAATAGAAAGAATGAGCATCTTTGAACAAAGATGGCCAATAAAATCCACATTGAAGTACCTTGGCAGAAGTTTTCTTCCCCCCAAAGTGCCCTCCACAAACATGAGTGTGGCAAAAGTGAAGAACACTTTCTTGCTCATTAATTGGAATACATCGCCTAATAATCTGATCAGAACAACACCGGAATAGATAAGGATCATCTCAATAGTAATATTTGATGGAGGAGAGAAACTTGTTTTTCTCATGCGTAGTCATGCCGGGAGGTAACTTCCGACTCACCAAGTAATTAACGATATCTGCATACCAAGGAACCTCCTCGACCTCAAATAACGCTCATCGGAAAAGGTCGCTTTGAAATCCATATCTCTTTCACCACTCTCCTTGATAGCGAGCCGAGAGAGATGATCAGCAACTACATTCTCACACCCCTTCTTATCCCGAATCTCCAAATCAAACTCTTGGAGGAGAAGTACCCAACGAATGAGCCTTGGCTTGGAATCTTTCTTTGACAACAAATACCGCAATGCTGCATGGTCAGAATAGACAATCACTTTAGAGCGTGCCAAATATGGACGAAACTTGTCCAAGGCAAAGACAATGGCCAGCAACTCTTTCTCGGTGGTGGTATAATTGACTTGAGCATCATTGAGTGTTTGGCTTGAATAATATATAACATGAGACTTCTTGTCAACTCGTTGGCAAAGCACCGCTCCAATGGCAAAGTCAGAAGCATCGCACATAATTTCAAATGGCAAAGAAAAATCCGGAGGCATCATAATTGGAGCGGTGGTAAGTTTCTCCTTCAACAAATTGAATGCCCTCATACAAGCTTCATCGAATAGAAAAACTGCATCTTTGGCCAAAAGGTTGCATAAAGGCCTAGCAATTTTAGAAAAATCTTGAATGAACCTCCTATAGAACCCTGTATGTCCCAGAAAAGAGCGAATTCCTTTCACATTGATTGGAGGTGGAAGCTTCGATATAAGCTCAATCTTAGCCGAATCAACTTCAATCCCATTTTTGGAGATAACATGCCCCAACACATTTCCTTGTTGCACCATAAAGTGGCATTTCTCCCAATTTAGAACCAAATTGGTTTCTTCACACCTCCTCAACACAAAAGACAGATTTTGAAGGCAATTGTCAAAACTTGACCCAAAGACAGAGAAATCATCCATAAATATCTCAATGAAACGCTCCACCATGTTAGAAAAGATACTCATCATACAACGCTGAAATGTTGCAGGAGCATTGCAAAGGCCGAAAGGCATCCGACGATAAGCAAATGTTCCAAATGGACAAGTGAAAGTTGTCTTGTCTTGATCTTCGGGAGCAATGGCAATTTGGTTATAGCCAGAATAACCATCCAGGAAGCAATAATACTCATGCCTTGCTAGTCTCTCAAGCATCTGATCAACAAAAGGTAAGGGGAAATGATCTTTTCGGGTAGCTAAATTCAGCTTCCGATAATCAACACAAACTCTCCATCCCGTGACCTTCTGAGTAGGAATAAGCACATTGTTCTCATTGGCTTCTACAGTAATCCCAGATTTCTTCGGCACAAGATGAACTGGGCTCACCCACTCGGAATCAGAAATAGGATAAATAACGCCTACATCCAAGAGCTTCAAAATCTCACCCCGGACAACTTCTTTCATGTTGGGATTTAATATTCTTTGTCCTTCTCTAGTGGCCTTAGTTCCTTCCTCCATCAAAATGCGATGCATGCACATAGAGGGGCTAATGCCACGGATATCCGCGTCCACCCAATTGCACTCTTATATTCCCTGAGAACACGGAGCAATTTCTCTTCTTCCAAGAGAGAAAGATCAGAAGAAATAATTACAGGAAGAGTTTTAGAGTTACCTAAGAATGCATATCGCAAGTGTGCGGGCAAAGGCTTCAACTCTAGCTCTGGCGGACTCACAATAGATGGTGCTAGCTTCTCAAGATTTGGAGAGTCCCTCAAATTTTCAAAAGTCGGATGCCACTTGTATTGATAACTAGGAGAAGCCTCAAACATGTTTACGATTTCTTGAGTGTCATTGTCCAAAGTCCTCTCACTGTCTCCCACTAGAAAAACTTCCAAAGCAATGGTTTTATCATTTCTATGCAGCTCCATGTCAACTCTTCTATCCACCACATCCACCCAAAAACAAGCTTTTGCATCATTAGAATGTCTCATGGCCTCAAAGAGCCAAAACTGAATAGTTTTATCAAAAACTGTCATAGTAAGAACTCCTATCTTGACATCAATGATGGTGTTGGTGGTTGCCATAAAACTGCGGCCTAGAATAAGTGGTACATATTTTCCCGGATTAGGTTCACCCTCCATATCAAGCACTAGAAAATCCACCGGAATAACAAACTCACCCACCTTCATTAGGACATCTTCAACTAGCCCAAAAGGATGCACTAGAGAGCGATCCGCTAATTGGAGAGTGACTGAAGTTGGTTTAAACTCACCGATCTTCAAAGTAGTGTAAACAGAATAGGGCATGATATTTACACTTGCACCAATATCCATCAAGGGCATTTCAATTTCTTTCTCTCCAATAATACAATGAATGGTAAAACTACCCGGATCTTTTAATTTGGGTGGGAGCTTCTTTTGTAAAATAGCATTTGTCTCTTCAGAGAGAAATACTTCTTTATGATCACCTATCTTCCTTTTGTTAGTGCACAACTCCTTCAAAAATTTTGCATATGCGGGAATAGACTTAATTGCCTCAATGAGTGGAATATTAATCTCCACTTTCTTCAAAACTTCAAAAATATCCTGATTATACTAGCTTTTCTTAGCCGGTGCAAGACGAGATGGAAAAGGCACTTTTGGAACAACCTCTTCTACTTCCGGCTTTTCCTTCTTAACATGAGGTATGGTGGAAGCACTTGGCTCCACCACTGTAGGCTCATCATGACTCTCACCTTCAAGCCTTTGATACTCAATCTTGTTATCCACCTTTTTCCCACTTCGCAAAACAGTAATGGCATTAGCATCTTCATGCTGCTTGGGATTTACCTCAGGTTGACTTGGAAGCTTTCCCAGCTGTCTTTCACTCAAGGCATTAGCGAGTTGTCCTACTTGCATTTCCAGCTTTGAGATGGGTTGAGTATTACTGGAAACAGTTTGTTGCAACTGAGTCATTGAATTGCTCATCTCCGCTTAGGACTGTTGCATTGTGACTTGTGATTGAGCAAGTTGGGAAATAAGGTCCTCTACAGTAGACTTCCTTGCATCTTGAGAAGGTGGTGCTTGTCGTGGAGCTTGCCAAGGTTTGGGCCCTTGGTTGAAGTTCTGGAGTGAAGCATAAGAGAAATTGGGGTGATTCTTCCATCCTGGGTTATATGTGTGAGAAAATAGGTCATTCTGCTGCCTATGAAAAGGTTGAACTGCATTAGCTTCAGCTTCAGGAAATGTTCCACTTCTAGAACATACATGAGTAGGATGATCGGTGCCTCCACGAATACCACATGGCTCCAAATTTCTACTCAACAAAGTGACTACCGCATCTAGTTTCCTAGCCACAGATGCCATCTCTAAATTCGAAGCACTAGCCTCATAAATAGTGTGTCTAAGAACATTAGGATCACGACTATCCCATTGTGAGGAATTTGCTACCACAGTCTCAATAATTTCATTGGCCTCTGTCGGTTCCTTAGCCATAATATTTCCTCCAGCAGCTGCATCTAACCGATGGCCGTAATCATCAGACAGATGTTGATAAAAGTATGAGATAATCTGCCATGGCAAGAATTGATGATGGGGACCACCAATCAATAGAGTTTTATATCGCTCCCAAGCTTGAAAGAGTGGTTCTCCCTTGTTCTGCCTGAAATGGAAAATCTGATCTCTCAACCTCTGTGTTCTTGACTGAGTATAGAACTTCTAAATAAACTTAGCGGAGAGTTGATCCCAAGAAGTGATAGAATTTGCTGGCAGAGTCTTGAACCAAATCTTAGCACTCTCCTTAAGAGAAAAAGGAAATAGCTTCAACCGGATGAACTTTTCAGATATGCCTTGTATTTTTTGAGTGTCATAAATCTCCAGAAAACTATCAATGTGATCACTGGCATCTTGATTCTCCGCTCCTGAAAAGGATGGAAGCATGTTGATCACATGACATTTAAGCTCATAGAAGAGGTTTGGAGGAATAGTAGGATAGACGATGCATGATTGTCTAGTAGAGAATTGTGGCATAGAGTAGTTCACGATGGTGACAGGAGCATTTGCAATGTTTGCATTATTGTCAACTTCTTCATGATTTTCAGCCATACTCGCTTGTTCAGAATGTTCTCCCAAAGTGTTGTCACTAGATGAACAAGAGCTGGATGAACGAGAAATAGACTGAGTGAGAGAGTGCTCCCCAACAGGGTCCTTATCTCTCTTGTTCCTTCGTGCACGTTCCAAGTGTAGATCAATATGAAGAATTTCTGTATCTTGAGAACGTCTTCCTTGCATGAACTACAAACAAGAAGGAATAGGATAAGGATCGTTAATTATCAATTAAATAAAAACTAAACTAAGTATCTAAGTATCTATTTATACAAACTAAAATGGATCAAATATAAGCAACCATCCCCGGCAACGGCGCCATAAACTTGTTGAATCTAAATTAACCTTACTAGCAAGTGTACTAGTCGGCGACTATAGCACAATGATAAGCAAGGGTCGAATCCACAGGGACGGAGTTATGTCTAATCCAAATGTATACTTGTATGTATGTATGGACAATGTAAACAAAGTAAAATTCAACTCAAGTTTGTTTGGTTTAGTAATTAAACTAAAAACAAGCGAATAATAAAGTATTTTTGGTGTTTTCTTGGAATGAGGATGCAAATCACGCTAATGCAATTTATAACTAAACAAGCTAAAAGAAATGGAATAAGATTCAAGATGAGAAAGAAGCACCAAGGCTTCGGAATCAACCAAGGGTAACTGATTTGTAACAAAATCGATTCACACACGCAAATAGCAATCCGGGAATAACGAACCCGTACCTAGGTCGGTATTAGCGCACCTAGGTCAAATCTCCCTAAAATCAATTACTAGCCATCTCATTGGTCTAGGTTGGATGTTACTAACACATTTTAGCCATCCTATTGGTCTAAACATGCATAAGAATTAATGAAGTTCCATGGAGATAAGGATTCATACAAACGTCACCTAATTAAAGGGAGACGCATTCATAATCATGAGTTTCATGAAGCATAACCTACTTGACATTTTACCATCTAAGTAGATTCAACAAACAATTTCATTCAAACCCTAAGTGGTGATCAAACACAATGAGTATGAAGAATTTGCAATCAAGCACAGAAACACAAGATTTATACCCAGTAATCGACTATTATATATGTGAATCAAAGTCAAATACAAATCATTCAACCCAAGGCTTCATCCTAGCCTTGGTACAAGTAGTTTAGCTACACATAGAGAGTGAAAAACACAAGAAGATAGATGAGAAAAGTATGAATAAACCCAATGAGTTGAGAAGATCCAAGTTGGGCTGAAGAATCTCTCCTCCTAGCTCCAAGAATCACCTTTCCCCTCTCTTTTCGCTCTCCAAAAAATCTATTCGAAGTGTCCACAATGCGTTGCGGCTAGGGCAAATCGTGATATAAAGCTGGCCCAAAAAAGCTGTTTTTGTGCTCCTAGGCGTGTTGAATTCACGCCTAGGCGTGTGCCTAGGCACAGTCTCGTATGTTAAGTTCACTTTAAATCACTGCTACCTGGATTGGGCGAGTGAAATTATCCTGGGCGTGCATAAATGGTGCGCCTAGGCGCACCTCGCCTAGGCGTAAGCCTAGGCCTACTTCTTCACCCAAAAATCTCTTCCTCCTGGACTGGGCGCAAATGATGAGGCCTCGGCGTGAATAAAATCCGCCCAGAACGGCTTGAACACTTGTTCTTTCTCCAGTCGTGCTTATTTCAGCCCCCTTTTTACCACTTTTTGTTACAATCCGCAATTAACCTATAAAAAATACAAATCAACACATAAACATACTCATTATTTATCAAAAGGAAGCTTAAGAGGGGGAAATTTCTACCAAAAATAATAGGTATTATCATACCTATCATTATCCTAGATGGGACCTTGAACAATGGTTGGAGTGACTCCACAAACTTTTTAAACCCTTCACCCTCTACAGACCTGAATGACATCTCACCAATGATCACCATCTTTGCTAGAGCATCCCTAGCATCATCAATATTAAAACTAACAGACTTAAGCTCAACACCTGAAGAAGTACCCACCACTAACAATTTACAATCCTTATCCTTATCACATTCTTTGCAATCACTACTTCTATAATGTAGGTGTAAATAGAAGACGTAAAATATGACATTTTGTCTAAAGAACGTTGAAGCTCTTCACAATATTTTGCCAACAAAGCAACCGTGTCATCATTGCAGAAAAAAAGCCTACAAATTCAAAAAATCTGTTGCGAATAGAGACCGGAGAACTACTTACAAGTCCTCATATAGTCATTTTGTTATGTTGCTCTAACAAAAATACTTACAAGTCCTTAGATAGACATTTTGTTATCTACAACACTTTAGTAATAAATAAAATGATGTGTAGATTAGTCTACAAATTGATCCAACTCTTGCACATAGTCGAACAAACACATCATTTCAATACTACAATATCAATGACCATTAGGATATATGCAAAACAACAAAATATTAAGCCCTATTTAAACTCTTAACACATTCATATGTCAAAATTCAGACAAACCTTAACCAAAGAACTAAAAGAAATAACAAAAAAAATCCATTCTCAAAAACTACATGTTGCACAAGGTGACAAAGGAATAAAAAACTTGGATATGGCTTTAACAACTTATCAAATCGGCCCAACACTAATGCTAAAAAATGGGCCAGTTTAGGACTCAAATAAAACCTCCAAAATACGGACAACACTCAAAACGCTCTCCATTTCAAATAAACAATTAATGTTTCAATTTCATGCTAAAAGCATAAATAACAGACAAATAATAAAATTAAAGAAAAAAACAGCAGCAACGCGCAAGTTCTTCTCTAGTTCGTTTTATATTCTTTTGATAACTTGTTGGGCCCTTGTAGAAAGTGTATTTAGGTGTCATCTGTTACAATTTTCGAGTTAAAATCTTATATATATATATCTTCCTCAATACACATCGTGAAGCCTCCTCATCCCTTATAAACGAAATTGATGGACGTTCTTAGATAAGGAAAATTGCTGCTACTAATCTTTCATGGAGAAGGAGAAAGCCCTTGAAGTTTAACTCCTAGAAAATGCACCTGTAGCTGCTGTAGTGCTATTGGGCTACGACGGGTCCCAATTCACACTCAGACGTCAACTAAGGGTCATTCTGGTCTAAACACAGTCTTTTTCTAGACCGATACAAATGTTGCAAATGCAAAACGTTTCCCCAAAATCTTTATTTACGTTTCAGTATATGATCGAACATGTAGATGAAGGCAGATCAAGACAGATCAAGAACTTGCAGATGAAGACAGATGTGTCGTTGTAGCTTATTTTCCTAGGATCTTTGCCTCTTTGGAAGTATCGAGATTTCATTTAACGGTGAATCAGTGATGAAATTATCGAACATTCGGTATTGTAACTGAAATACCGTCGGTAAAATCGGTATTTGATCTATTTTGACCAATCCTGGTATTTAGGCGGTTTATTAAGTAAATCAATCGGAGATACCTATGGTATCCGGTACAACCGATCTGATTGGCCAGTTTGATCGATTATTTAAAACACTGTTTATACCTGTTATTGGGGGCATTTTTATCTGTAAAAAAAATTCAAAAACTTTTCCTACATAGGCAAGCAGGCCATGTGACGGGTCAGGCCAGCACAACACAAGATGTTAAACAAGCCAGACCGAGCAGGCTCATTAGGGATGAAATTCCTTACCCAATCAATATCACTTACTTTTGGCGGGATCTAAAAAGGCCCGTTATATATGGTATCCGTGCTTTTTGGACCCACGTTATGCGGCCCACTTTACTCGTCTAAGGTACCTCATAAGTTTAAAAAAATATAAATATAAATATAAAAAGGTTCTCTGATCCAATAGTCTCATGCCTCGATTCCCTTGTCTTAATTATTTTAAGGGTAAATGTCACAGACACCCCATGTAGTAAGAGTCATTTCTACATGCACCCCCTCCTTTTGAATTCGTAGGAATTGGACCCCTTATACTTTGATTTCTTGTTATCACTGGTCTTTCCATCTATTGACCGTCGTATGACTAACAGATGAGCATAAAACGACCCTGTTTTAATTTTATAAAATTAAAAAAAACCCATATAAAGCATTATTCACTTAAATCTCCCAAATCATTACTCTAAAAACTAAAACAACCCCAAATGTTGAGACAAGACCTCTCATTCTCTTCTTCACTCTCTAAACCCCTAATCCTTCATTTCACTGCAACTTTTCTCCAATCTTGTTGAAACTGACGAAGGAAACATCCCTAAACTGACTGGAATTGAAGCAGAAGATGAAGTTTCTCTGAAATCAAAGGAGAAGATGTTGAAGAAAAAGATGCCCTAACTCTGTTTTCTAATATGGGCTTGTGTTCTTGGGCTGGTTTTATGACCTATTGCTAGTATCTCAATCTGGGTCTTTGTCTTTATTTGTGTTGGCCATCTCGGCCCATGTAATATATTGTTTGGTTGTTTCTTTTTTATTGGCTCAATCTGGTTGCTTCCAACGACTAGTTTTTCTTAGGATCATTACTTCCTCAGCTGTATATATGTCTTTCTCAGACTCTTTGTAAGTCACTTTTTGGTCATTCAATGAATTCAAACCATTTTTCCTACTCTCATCACCTTCTTCTCTAACTTCTCATCTCCTTCTTCTTACAATCTGCTATTAAATATATCAAGTTTACATGGTATTTGAATGGAAGGAAGGTTGATTATAGCTACCTTAGGGTATTTGGATACTACTGTGTAGCCAAGGACAATAAACCTTTTGATCCTAAATTCAATCCTAGAGATAGAAAATGCGTTTTCCTAGGTTATCAGTTGGGGATCAAAGGGTATAAGGTACAAGATTTAGAAATTCAAGAAATATTTATTTCAAGGGATGCTAAATTTATTGAAAATTATTTTCCCCTTAAAAATGAACAAAAGAAAAGTAGTCCAGCAAATTATAATCCTGAATCTACTCAAGAAAGACTTAATGAAAGTGATCCAAGGTCTAAAGAAATAAGGGATTCAAATGAAACTGAAAAGCCTTGAAAGAGAGTTAGGAAAATGCCTGTATATCTACAGGACTATGATTATAATATAAACACTCTAGTTGTGAAAGATAAGTATATGAATAATGTCAGTGAAAATAAATGCTTTTCAATAGAACACATCATGTACATTAATAACATTTGTGGACATTCTGAACCAGCAGGATACAAAACAGCATCAAGAGATGAAAAATGGTGTGAAGCCATGAGAATTGAAATGGAAGCATTATTAAAACTAATTGGATACATGTTAGGTGTAAAATACACCTAGTTTTATGGGCTTAAAAGTATTATTTTTCTATGTTGATTAGTGCAAAATACTGCCCATATTGGTATTTTTATGAACAGGTACTGCTGGAGAATAAATTCATTACTGGATAGAATTTGTAACCTGTTCGCAACCTATGCGGCCACAGATCGCGGGAATCAGACTTGTGTGATTGAGTTGCTGACGTGGCAAGAATAGATGGGCCAGTTTAGGGCTTGCTAAAGACTATATAAAGAGTGTTAAGCTGAGACAAAGAGGGGACTTTACTTTGCGCAGCCGAAGACCAAATATTGAAGAGAGGGTGTCGGCAGGAAGGAGGAGAAGCAACATCAAAGCTGGGCATATCAATTCTTCAGCAAATCTCTACTCTTCCATTGATTTGAACATTGTTGATGAGTATCTTTATGATTTTTATTATGATTATGTGTAGCTAAACTCTTTTCTAGCTAGGGTTTGGTGATTCTTCTACCATAAACCTTGTGCACAGATTTGATTGACAATCAGACTAAGTTTAATTCTTTGTTCTCTGGATTGATTGCTTATTTCCTATTTTTATGCATGCCTGATCAACATCATAATTTTAGGAATTGTTAGTTAAACATATTCGGCTGACCATGACCCGGTGTTTGACGAAGTAACAAGAACTTGCGTAAGATCCAAGTTTTGGGAACATAGGACATAATTGATTGGGTAATAGACCATTATCCTAGATTGTGCAACTGTCGATTTCCTAGTGCTTATGCTTGTCTTAGGAAACTCTTAGGATAGACCAACCAAGACTCCTTTGATAAGAAAAGATCTTGCAACTGGACCAAAGTCAGGATCGTTGTTTAGGGAAATCTAATTGACTGCAGCTGGACCAAGGCCTTTCAATTGACATTGTTAAACTTTTAAATTGTGTGATTGCGTATTAATCTGTGTGCACAGGTGGAGGTAGTTGGCAAACCAAACCCAAGCTAGTTTTTCATCCATTGATATTTAGCTTAATTTTATTGCTAGATTAATATTAGAAGCGTCTGAATTTAATTTACACTATTGTTGGTAGTTATAGCTGGTAATTAATACAGTCCTCGTGGATTCGACCCCTTTCACTATTATACTGTCAGTTGGCACGTACACTTGCGATTGGGATAAACCCGTCGGTATTGAGTTGCAAGTATTTCTTGCAATAAAAAGTATCGAACAAGTTTTTGGCGCCGTTGCCGGGGACTGTTAAGTTTATTATCGGTTGTTTCTTAAGGCAATAGTGTGTATTTATTTATTTCTTTAGTTTCTTTTTACTACTGAAACTTACCTCAAAAAAAAAAAAAAAAAAAAAAATTCGTGTGCAGATACAAAATTGTCTCTTAAGAGAAGCATGGCTGAAGATCCACTTAATCAGGCAATTCAAATTGCTGGTGGTGCTGGGAATGCTGGGGGTAATGCACGTATACCCATGATGAATAGATACATTCCGCAGAACATTGCCCAGCCATCATGTATTACATATCAACCTACGGGAGCTGCCAATGTCAGCCTGTCGCCTCAACTGCTGAATTCTGTACCACATTATGAGGGGCGGTTTGATGAAGATCCACACCAACATCTGAAGGATTTTACTGATCTTTGTCGAACTCAACACATGACAGGGATGTCTACTGATAATCTGAAACTGGTACTCTTCCCCTTCACTCTTAGAGGAGGAGCCAAGATGTGGTACAACTCTATTGCAGCAGGTACTATTGGCACATGGGAGCAGATGGCAACTAAGTTCTTAAGGGAATTTTTTCCAGCTCATAGAACCAAGCAGCTGGTGCGAGAAATTCAAAATTTTCAGCAAAAAGATGGTGATTTATTCTATGAGGCTTGGAAAGATTTCAAGAGCCGCCTAACTCGTTGCCCAACTCATAATCTACATAAGGATGATGTTGTGTTGCACTTCTATGAAGGGTTGAATGAAATTAATAGGATGAAGGTTGATTCAGCTTGTAACGGAGTGTTGATGCGGAAAAGTAGTGAGGAAGCGATGGAGCTATTCGAAGAATTGAGTGAAGACTCGCAACAATTTTCTACACGGTGTAGAAGCTCAATAAGGAAGCAAGGCATGTACGAAGTAAGTGCTGACACTATAGTACAAGCTGAGATGGGAAACATCAATCGAAAAATTGACATGATAGTTGAAGCCATGAAGGGAATGAACGTGAAAGCTTCGATGCCAACAAAGCCAGTTATTGTATGTGCTATTTGTTCAAATAATGACCATGTGACTGAAGCCTGTCCATTGATTTCTATGACGGACCAAGAACAAGCCAATTACTTGGGGCAAGGAAATTTTAACATGAGGAATCAAGCTTACCCATGGCGTAATCACCCAAATTTCTCATGGAGGAATGAACAAAATTTGACTGAACCAGCAGCTCCTGCACAGCAACCAGCAAAGAGGAGTGACTTGGAGACCACAATGATGCAATTCATGCAGCAAACAACTCAAGCCATTCAAAAGTTGGAGACCCAAGTGGGACAAATGGCTAAGGAGATGAGTGAAAGAAAGAAGGGAGAGTTACCTTCACAGCCCTTGAATAACCCAGCTGGGCAACTAGAACAATTGAAAGCTTTCACTACTCTCAGAAGTGGCAAGCAAATCAACAAGACAGAGCAACTACAAACAGAGTCTACAAACTGCAGTAAAGCTACAGACAGGGTACAAACGGGCCGCAAAACTGCACCAGTGGCGATACAAGAATGGGAAAGAGATCCTCCACCTTTCCCGCAAAGGTTTGCCAAAAAGAAAACTGATTCTAAGGCAATAGATATTTTTGAGAATTTGCGTAAGGTTGAAATTAATATTCCATTGCTTGATGCTATTAAACAAATTCCATCTTATGCTAAATTTCTTAAAGAATGTTGTACTCAGAAGAGAAAATTTGCTGCACATGAAAAAATTGCTTTGAAAGAAGAAGTTAGTGCTGTGCTGTTAAATAAACTCCCACCAAAGCTTAAAGATCCTGGTAATTTTACCATACCATGTAAAGTGGGAAATCAATTTTTTGAAAAGGCATTGCTGGACCTAGGGGCCAGCATTAAATTGTTACCTTACTCTGTTTATGAAAAACTTGGGTTAGGAGAGCTTCAAGAGACTTCTATAACACTGCAACTAGCTGACCGTAGTGTCAAAAGACCCAAGGGGATTTTAGAGGATGTCTTGGTAACTGTGAATGACTTGATCTTGCCTGCTGATTTTGTTGTGTTGGATATGGAGGATAGTCCTAGATCCTCATCTTTACCTATTATTCTTGGACGACCTTTTATGGTTACCGCTGACATGAATATTAGTGTGAGAAAGGGGACTGTAACTATGCAGGTGAATGACAAAGAATTGGAATTTCGTGTGTTTGATGCTCTCAAATCTCATGATGATCATAGTGATTGTTTTAATAGTGATACTATACATGATCTTGAGAGTGAGGTGTTTCAGGTTACTAGTATTGATCCAGTTGAAGCAGTGGTGGCGTCTGGTTTGAATGAGAAAACAATTTCTGAAGGAATTTTGGAGAATGATGACCATATAGAGGAGGCCTTCCAAGCATTCCAGTTGGACCGACCTTATGGTGTTAAAGCTCTTGATTTGGAGCTGAAGGAGTTGTCTAGTCACTTGAAATACATCTATTTGGGTGAGAACAACACTGTACCGGTGATAGTAGCTGCGAATCTAAGTTTGGGGGAGGAAGAAAAGTTGATCCAAATTTTGAGGAAGCATAAGACAGTTCTTGGGTGGACCATCGCTGACATAAAGGGGATTAACACATCTAGGTGTATGCACCCGATTTTATTGGAGAATGATGCAAAGCCCACTGGAGGAGCACAAAGGCGATCGAATCTGCATCTGAAAGATGTTATCAAAGCTGGAGATAAGCGTCGCTTGCAACTAAACGAGCTTGAAGAATTGCAGCATGAAGCCTATGAGAATGCAAAGTTATATAAGGAGAGAGCCAAGAGGCACTCTGACAAGAAGCTTGTGCGGAAAAAATTTTCTGTTGGGCAGAAGGTGCTGGTGTACAACTCTCAGTTGAAACTTTTTCCGGGAAAGCCCAAATCAAAATGGCATGGCCCGTATGTGATACAAGCTGTGTTCCCTCGTGGTGCATTAGAGTTAAAACATCAAGATTCTGATCACACATTCAAGGTTAATGACCATCGAGTGAAGCCTTATTGGGAAAATGTACAAAGTACCGTGGATGAAGTGGTATATCTCCACTCAACTGATCTCTGACAGCGTTCAAGACTATGTCCGGCTGAAGACAATAAATTTAGCACTTCATGGGAGGTAACCCATGTGGAAGGGAAGCATAATTTTGACAACTTGAATCAGCTAAGTCTCTCTTCCTTTTCCTTCACTTAATTGTGTTAGTTGGTTTCGTCATTGTAAATTTTCTTTTTGTTCTTTCTTTTTAAACATTGAGGACAATGTCAAATCTGAGTTTGGGGGAGAGGGAATTTGCTTTTGCCGAAAATTTTTGAAAAAAAAAAAATTTTGAAATTGTTTTGAGAAGAGAATTGGCATACTTGTGCTTAATTGTTATGAAGTGCTTTTGAGACTGATGGTGTGATTATTTGCATGACCTTTTGCAATGAATGTCTGCTGAGTTTACAAATTATTTGCAACACCACTTAGCTTGTGAGGAGCCTGCAGAAATTTTGTGTGCTATGAATTTGATGACTGTGTATAGCTAGAACTTGCATTAGACCATCTGAAGTACATACTATGTTTTTGTTCTTTGGAAGTGATGGAGGCATTCTTTGTAAATTTTGGCCTACCTTGAACCTTACTTTTACTCCCAGTCCTTTGATTGCATATTCTTCTCTTGTGATAAACTTTCCCATCTTTTTGATGTATTATGTCTGTGTCATATAAGTCATGAAAATAGAATTCCATCATGAGGCTATGGTTGAGGTGTTTTGAAGGTTATTGACAAGATGATGAGGAGTTTAAGTGTGGTGTTTGAAAGAAGCAGTTCTGAATATTAAAAGATGCGTATAATTGAGTTCTGGGGAATTTGCAACCTATTTGCGACCTAAGTGCTACCTGAAGCTCACACAAAAATTGGCGACTCAAATCTGAAGCAGCCAGTTAAAAAAAAAAAAAAAAAGGAGAGAGAGAGAGAGAAAAAGAGAGAGAAGCTGAAGTCTCTCAAGAAAACAAAATTCTAATAAGGTTTGCACGTGACTCAAGATCTATCTATGGATACTAGAAGTTGAAAGAGGAACAAGGAGGCAAAGCAGAGATTTGAGGCTCAACAGAGGGAGATGTTTGATTTGATTTGTGACGGGACCTTGCCCTGATTTTATTTGGTTGATATGATGATAATCTAACTAGTTTTGGTGATACTTTGACTTGTTAGTTTGGAGGAGTGGAAGCTCTTGTTATTCTATTATGTGGGTTGGGTAGATGGAGTTAGGATTAGTCTTATGATGGATGCCTATTTTTGAGACTTTGTGATATATGGCATGATCATCACATGTTTTGTTTGTTTGAACCATACCTTTATCTAGCCTATGCCATTCCTTGAAGCTTATCCTTGTTGCATTAAACTTAATTGTGATTGGATTATGATGACTTTAGTTTGAATCCAATTTATATTGATTTTGTGCATTTTTTAGCCTTCCTTAGCCAAGTTTCGTGATCCCAATAAAGTCCTTCTGATTCAATGAATGAGAATTTTAGTGTGAAGTAAGGTTGGTGGACATGCAAACATATGGCTACAGGGTATGAATTCATAAGAGAGTAAACACCACCCTTATACACTAGAGTGAAAATTTTCTTCTACATATTATGTGTGTACCTTGGTGAGGGTGTGTGAGAATAATTGTGTAAACTAAAGTGGTTGTGAGCAGAGTTAGGGCTGTGCAGTTTTCTACTAGATGTCAATATTGCATTGCAATAATGAGAGAGTACTTGTAGTGTCAATTCTTGATTGAAGTTTTTCAACTGATGCTTAAATGATTTAAACTTTCTCGTGATTGATTGCTTGCTTGAGGACAAGCAAGGTTGAAGTTTGGGGGATTTTGTTAGGTGTAAAATACACCTAGTTTTATGGGCTTAAAAGTATTATTTTTCTATGTTGATTAGTGCAAAATACTGCCCATATTGGTATTTTTATGAACAGGTACTGCTGGAGAATAAATTCATTACTGGATAGAATTTGTAACCTGTTCGCAACCTGTGCGGCCGCAAATCGCGGGAATCAGACTTGTGTGATTGAGTTGCTGACGTGGCAAGAATAGATGGGCCAGTTTAGGGCTTGCTAAAGACTATATAAAGAGTGTTAAGCTGAGACAAAGAGGGGACTTTACTTTGCGCAGCCGAAGACCAAATATTGAAGAGAGGGTGTCGGCAGGAAGGAGGAGAAGCAACATCAAAGCTGGGCATATCAATTCTTCAGCAAATCTCTACTCTTCCATTGATTTGAACATTGTTGATGAGTATCTTTATGATTTTTATTATGATTATGTGTAGCTAAACTCTTTTCTAGCTAGGGTTTGGTGATTCTTCTACCATAAACCTTGTGCACAGATTTGATTGACAATCAGACTAAGTTTAATTCTTTGTTCTCTGGATTGATTGCTTATTTCCTATTTTTATGCATGCCTGATCAACATCATAATTTTAGGAATTGTTAGTTAAACATATTCGGCTGACCATGACCCGGTGTTTGACGAAGTAACAAGAACTTGCGTAAGATTCAAGTTTTGGGAACATAGGACATAATTGATTGGGTAATAGACCATTATCCTAGATTGTGCAACTGTCGATTTCCTAGTGCTTATGCTTGTCTTAGGAAACTCTTAGGATAGACCAACCAAGACTCCTTTGATAAGAAAAGATCTTGCAACTGGACCAAAGTCAGGATCGTTGTTTAGGGAAATCTAATTGACTGCAGCTGGACCAAGGCCTTTCAATTGACATTGTTAAACTTTTAAATTGTGTGATTGCGTATTAATATGTGTGCACAGGTGGAGGTAGTTGGCAAACCAAACCCAAGCTAGTTTTTCATCCATTGATATTTAGCTTAATTTTATTGCTAGATTAATATTAGAAGCGTCTGAATTTAATTTACACTATTGTTGGTAGTTATAGCTGGTAATTAATACAGTCCTCGTGGATTCGACCCCTTTCACTATTATACTGTCAGTTGGCACGTACACTTGCGATTGGGATAAACCCGTCGGTATTGAGTTGCAAGTATTTCTTGCAATAAAAAGTATCGAACAATACAAGTGGTATATAAAACTAAATTCAATCCAGATGGATCATTGGATAAAGATAAGGTTAGACTAGTGGCATTAGGATACAACCAATGCAAAGGTTTTGATTATTTGGAAACATTTTCTCCAGTTGTTAAAATAACTACAATAAGGTTATTTCTAGCCTTAGCTAGCATGCATAATTGGCATGTTGAACAGCTTGATGTGAACAATGCTTTTCTAAATGGAGAGTTGAATGAAACAGTTTATATGATGCTTGTAGTAACCGATTTTCGTCCTGTCAAAAATAATAACAACAAAAAAAATAAAATATGAAATCGGAAATCGGAAATAGCATTAAGACAAGGAAAATAGAACCTCGATAATTTCCCTTGTTTAAAAGCCCGTGTGCCCATGAACTCAAAACTTAAGGCCCAATCCCAAGTAAGCCCAAATCTTGGCCTAAATGACCTAATTACCCACTCAAGCCCAAACCATATAAAATCAAAACCCTACAAAAAGATATTTGAAAATATAGAAAAATAAATAATAATAAGAGGAGATTTGGAATTAAAGAAAAAGGAAACAAAAAAAAAGAAAAAAGAAAATAAAAGGAGTGTCGTGTATAAAGAAAAGGAGAAAACAAGGGTTTTTGGTTTTTATTTTATTTGAGGGAGAGAGGTAAGACAGAGATGGCGTGTGGTTAAGATGGTGGCGTGTGAGAGGGATGTCGGCAGAAGAAAAGAAGAGATAAGCTGCAGGGAAAAGAGAGAAATGTGAGGGGGAAGTGTGTAAAAGGAGGAGAGACAGAGCAAAGAAGGAAAAAGAAGAAGAGAGGTTTTTCGTGTGAGAAAAAAGAGGAGAACAAGCAGGAAAAGATGAAACAAAAAAGCCAAGAGGAAAAAGAAAAAAGGAGAGCAGCGGGAGAACACAGACCATCAAGAGAGGAGAAAGAGAGGTGAGACGGAAAAAAAGCCAAGAGAAGAAAAGAGAGGAACAAGAGAAGAAGAAGAGAAAAGAGTGTCTCCTCCTTTAACTCTTGAAGGTAATATTCGGCACACATCTTTGTATCCCTCTATTTTTCTCTGATTCTATCTTTCATTCATACTTTGCATCTCTCCGACTTGGTTTCCTTGGTTTCTATGATTTCTCAGGTTTCATATGTTACTTGTTCTATATGTTCAAGTTGCTGGCTCAGATGCTTGTTTAGATGACCTCTGTTTATATTGTCTGTATGTTCTTGTTTATATGTTTGTATGATTATATTGGCTCTTTTGGATCTGTTTATATGGGTTCTTGTTTATACAATCTGTTTATATTGATCGCTCCTGTTTATATATGTGTGTGTATATTGTTCAGGTTTTTAGAGACATTTATATGCCTATATTCTGTTTATACTAATGATGAACTACTGAGATGTTGTTTGAGTTTGTTTTAATCTCTTTTGCGTGTATGTGTGGTGCATATATATATATATATATATATGGTGTCTGTGTGTGAATGTATATGTTGTATGTGTATATATGCATTTGTCAGTGTATGTATATGTGTAGATACCGTGGGTTTGTGTGTGCATATTTAATGTGCATATATGGTGTGTGCGTGTATATATATATATATATGGTGTGTCTGTGTGTGTATATATATATGTTATGTGTGTACGTATAGATTTGTATGTGTATTATATGGTGTGTGTATGTGTGTGTGTGTATATATATATATATATATATATATATATATATATATATATGTGCTTGTATATGTATATATTCCAGTTTGTATATTTGTATATATGTGATCGTGTGGGCATGTTTATACTATATATGGACTGAATTTGATTTGAGTTTTTATGTCATTTGAGCACAATTTTGACCCTCCATTTTTATGTTTGATGTTGGGTTTGGGCCGGGCTTGACCACACTTGGACCGAGGGGCAATTTAGAGGACTTGGGCCGAAGGGCAAACTTGAAGGAATTGGGGTGGATTTGAGCATTGGCCCCATGGGCTATATTTGTACATTATTTTTATTTGTATTTTTCATTTTTATTCTGTAAAGTGTAAGCATTGTAATAGTGTAGAAAAATAGTGGATGTAAAGTAGAAAATGCATACATGATATCCTAGGATGCTAGAAGCATATAGAAATTAGGGATTGATTTTGTGAATGATGGTTGCATTAGAACGCATGCTTAGGACTTTGATTTCTCACATTATGTCATGCCTTAGACGTATGCTAGGATTGTTTGAATGCCATGAAAATAAATGCAACGCGTTAGTCATTAGAATTAATCCAAGCCGTCTCACCTCAATAAACACACCAAGATTAATTTATGGAACCCTTACGTTTCGTTTAAATACGAAGGAGCCTTCAAGATATTGGGGTTTCATTGGCATTCATACAAAACATTTGGATTTCGTGGACCCGGAAAGCGAATATGTTTTTAGGGATTAGGAGAATTTATTTAAGGACTCAAAGGTGGGTTTAAAGATATTTGGCCCATTCAATGAGCTTTAAATGAATTCTTTCTTTTCTCATGAAGAACATAATTGTGAGTAAGGCTTGAATTGAATCTTATTCCTTGATTGTGGACCCTTTTGGTACATCAACCTATGCAGATGCATCCAGCTCTGCATTACTGACTTTCATCTGAACGAAGATCTCACGAACATCATCATATTCACCACTCCTCCCATACAATTTAACAAAACACTATAAGTTGCGGCATTTGGCACACAACCTGCTGCCTGCATCTGCCTAAACACTCCCATTGCCTCCTTGATCGATCCTGATTCCAAATATGCCTCTAGTAACACATTATAGGACGATATTTCGGGTGAATTTCCTCCAACCCCCATTTCCTTAAGAAGCTCTGAAACCTAACCAAGTCCTCAAGAGTCCTTTTTTCCAAATATATAAACCCACTCCAAGTAGTTGTTTTACCCAATCTTTGGCCAAGCCGGGAATGGCCCCAGTGATCCCGCGCACACTCTTTTTCCAAATATCCAAACCCACTCCAAGTGGTATTTTATCTGATCTTTGGCCAAGTAGGGAATGGCCCCAATGATCCCGTGCACACCTTTTTTCAAATATCCAAACCCACTCCAAGTGGTTGTTTTACCCAATCTTTGGCCAAGCCGGGAATGGCCCTAATGATCCCGCGCACACTCTTTTTCCAAATATCCAAACCCACTCCAAGTGGTATTTTATCTGATCTTCGGCAAAGCCGGGAATGACCCCAATGATCCCGTGCACACCTTTTTTCAAATTATCAACCCACTCCAAGTGGATTTTATCCAATCCTTGACCAAGCCGGGAATGGCTCCAATGATCCCGTGCACCTTGTTCTCCAAACCACTCCAAGTGGATTTTTCATCACATTTCAATAAGACTCATCAAAATGGGATTTTCAAATACAAATTAGAGCCAAATATGAAAACATTCAAAGGTAACTGATTTCGGGAGTTGTGGGGTGCCTAACACCTTCCCCATGCTCAATAGACCCTCTTGCCCATTTTTCTCGTAGACCAGAACGGATGTCCAATTGCATCCTAAAAATCAATTGGTGGCGACTTCATTATTTTTCATACCAGTTGCTTCAATGCCTCCTCTGGGAATGTCAGTTCCTAGTGGTCATGTTTGTAAACTAAATAAATCAATATATGGCCTTAAACAGGCTTCTAGAAAGTGGAATTCTAAATGCACTGTTAAAATTTTGTTTTAATCAAGCCAAAACAGACTATTCTCTATTTTACCATAGGAAAAATGGAAAGAGTGTTCTCTTGCTTTTATATGTTGATGACATGGCTATTGGTGGTGATGATTACGCTCTTATTCAAGATCAAGGAACTAGGAAAGCTAAAATATTTTCTAGGTATTGAGGTTCATAAATCATCTTCAGGTTATTTCATAAATCAAAAAAAAATACACTTTAGATCTACTGAAGGAAACTGGTTACATTAACTGTAAACCAGTTCATACTCCAGTAGATGCTAATGTCAAATTATCATCTAAAACAAGAACAAGATTAGAAAACCCTCTTGAGTTTAGAAGGCTCATAGGGAAACTAATATATCTAACCATTACTCGACCAGACCTTAATTTCTCTGTTAACACTCTTGCTCAATTCATGCAAAACCATACTAATGTGCATTTGAGTGCAGGGTATAGAAATTTAAGATATATTAAAGGCACAATAGGAGAAGGATTGCTTTATCTTTCGAAAACTAACATGCAGGTAGAAGCTTAATGTGATATTGAATGGGCTACGTGTATAGACACCAGGAGATCCGTGACTGGATACTGCATTAAGTTAGGCAACTCTCTCATAGCCTGGAAATCCAAGAAGCAGAAAACTATGTCCCGTAGTTTTGCATAAGCTGAATATCATTCAATGGTAGCAGCAATCAGCGAACTTCAATGGATATATCATCTATTTCAAGAAATATAGATAGAAATTGACCTACCAATGATTTTGCACTACAAAATCAGGCAGCTATTCACATTGCCAATAATCCCGTCTTTCATGAACGGACTAAACATATAATCAGTTTGAGCTATGTAAAATCAGAAAAACAACCAGCGGATGTTCTTACCAAAGGCGTTCCAATCATCACATTGAACTCTTGTTGGCCAAGCTCAACCTGGTCTCTCCTACCACGTCGAGCTTGTGCCAGGGGGGGTGTTGAAATTGACGAAGGAAACATCCCTAAATTGACTGGAATTGAAGCAGAAGATGAAGTTTCTCTGAAATCGAAGGAGAAGATGCTGAAGAAAAAGATGCCCTAACTCTGTTTTCTAATCTGGGCTCGTGTTCTTGG
This sequence comes from Tripterygium wilfordii, assembly GCF_013401445.1. Taxonomy (NCBI): domain Eukaryota; kingdom Viridiplantae; phylum Streptophyta; class Magnoliopsida; order Celastrales; family Celastraceae; genus Tripterygium; species Tripterygium wilfordii. The sequence goes on from NC_052248.1 coordinate 10,162,845, forward strand.
GTTGGTTTTACGACCTATTGCTAATATCTCAATCTGGGTCTTTGTTTTTTATTTGTGTTGGCCATCTCGGCCTGTGTAATATCTTGTTTGGTTGTTTCTTTTTTATTAGCCCAATCTGGTTGCTTCCAACGGTGAGTTCTTCTTATGATTGTTACTTCCTCAACTGTATATATGTCTTTCTCAGACTCTTTGTAAGTCACTTTTTGGTCATTCAATGAATTCAAACCATTTTTCCTACTCTCATCTCCTTCTTCTCTAACTTCTCATCTCCTTCTTCTTACAAACTACTATAAAATATATCAAGTTTACAAATCTCCGCCAAAACCACCAGACTTTCAAACCCAAACGCCTTTTTATGTTGTTTCGCCGGTCGTAGCAAGAAGAAACCCTGCGGGTCCTCCCCTGCACATAGACGGCTGCCACAAGAAGAAACCAAACATACCACAATCAAACTTGGGTATGATCGGGTGGCAAAAGGGTATCTCGTTCCACGTCAATTTGAGAGGTTTTATACATGGGGTTACATTTCAATGAGTATGGTGACAACTATGAAGGGTAGATTTTGTGGGAGAGGGGAGATGAATGTGACGTGTTTGATGGAGATTGGGTTTGGGATGAGAAATATTCATTGTATCAGTTTAAATATTACTTTTTTTTGGATGAGGGGTTTGTTCCACACCAAGTGGAGATGGCAGCCCAATCATTGCAATTTCCCCAAATTCTTATTTTGCTATCTTTCCATTGTTGTTAGTAAAGAGAATACTCATTCTCAGTCCAAGTCAAACACAATGGAGCCCATTCACAACAGCTAGCTATCATTTGTAATCATTTGTCAATGGAGCCGCTAGCTATCATTTGTTTATTTGTTACCGTTGTAGTTCTTTTCTGTACATATACTCAAACCTTGCTCTATTGTAAATTAAGCAAGCAATCAATTCCAAACTCTTTTATGGTATCGGAGCAGGACAACTCTCCAGAAACCAATTCTTCTTTTTCCTCCATGGCATCAGAAACAAACCGCTCACATGGAGATGGATCTGCGTTAATCGCAGCAAATGGCAAACCTGTGGTAGCCATTAATGCAAATTCCCAGCTTGCCCAAAAGCTGAAGCCCACCAATTTCACTTTGTGGAGAGTTCAGCTTGTTACAGTGCTGCGAGGATACAGACTTATGGGTTTTGTAGATGGAAGCACTCTCTGTCCACCCAAATCAGACTTTGCTGAGTTTGACTATTGGGATCGTCAAGACAGTCTCCTTCTCAATGTCATTGTAGCTTCTCTTCATGAGACTGTCTCACCGCTCTTGGGTGATGTATCCACAAGTGCTGAAGCTTGGAAGAAGCTTCACCAACTTTATGCTAATCAATCCAGATCCAGAAAGATCCAGCTACGACAACAGCTTCATAATCTTCAACGAGGCAACCGAACAATGGAAGAGTACCTTCACTATGTCAGGCAAATTGCTGACGAACTTGCACTAGTCAAAAATGCGGTCGATGATGATGATCTTGTACTCTACATCGTTGATGGTTTGGGTGCCGAGTACAAAGGTATTGTAGAAGCGATTCGAGGTCGTGAAAATCCCATATCTTTTGAGGATCTCCATGATCGTCTTGTCAGTCAAGAGGCTTATCTAAAGAAATTGGAGGAGAACCAGTCCATTAATGTGGCCACTGCTCACTACTCTCAAAAACAACATACACATAGATCTCAGAATTCTGGGTACTCCTTTAACAACTCACAACCGAGGTCCTTCCCTCCTCGTCAACACAATGGAGGGGGAAATGGTAGCCTAAAATCACATCAGCAAACCCATGGTGGATCTGGTTCTCATCACTTCAACAACAATGGTTTTCGACAACGGCCTCGTGTCATGTGCCAGATCTGTGAAAAACCTAGGCATTCAGCTAGAGTTTGTAGGAAACTCAAATCGTTTGTCACTGAGTATGCATCTAGTGCTAATTATGCTTCCAGTTCAGTTGGATCTGCTCCCTCTACTGTGCAACCGTGGCTGGTGGATTCAGGTGCAAGCCACCACATGACACATGATCTTGGAAATCTTTCAATTCACTCTGAATACGATGGGACAGATGAAGTAAAAATCGGTGATGGATCAGGTTTGCATGTCACTCATGAAGGGTCTTGTAATCTTCACACACGACTTCACAAATTTACACTTGCACACACTCTATGTGTTCCTGCCATTAAGAAGAATTTGATTTCAGTACACCAGTTTACTAAATCCAATAATGTGTTTATTGAGTTTCACCCTAACTATTTTGTTGTGAAGTCTCAGAATTCAGGGCTCCCTCTGGCTCGGGGCAGATGCATTGATGGCATATACCAATTCACTCCTTCTCTACCTATCTCAGCTCATTTTGCTCAAAAGACAAGTCTCAATATCTGGCATCAATGCCTTGGTCATCCCAATCACACTGCCTTACAATCTCTGTTGAATTCAATTCCAATTTCCTATTCTAAGCATGAAAGATTTTCTGATTGTAACTCTTGCAGTATCAATAAAAGTCATCAGTTGCCTTTTAAGTCTTCAACTCTATCTTCATCTGCTCCTCTTGAAATTGTGTTCTCTGACGTTTGGGGACCAGCTGCTACACCTTCAATCTTTGGTCACAAATACTATTTGCTTTTTGTAGACCAGTTTACTCGTTATACTTGGATTTTTCCCCTAGTTCAAAAATCTGATACAATGTCTTTTTTTTTGCAATTCAAGAACATTGTTGAAAATCGCTTTACTACCAAAATCAAAACCCTCTATACCGATAATGGGGGTGAATTTCTCAAGCTAAAATCTACACTCTCCCAACTTGGAATCTCATGGATGCAATCCCCTCCTTACACTCCTCAACACGTAGGACTAGTGGAGCGAAAACATCGCCACATTGTAGAGACCGAAAAAACTCTTCTATCTCAGGCCAACCTTCCATTCTCCTTTTGGTCTCTTGCTTTTGAAACAGCTACTTATCTGATTAATCGTCAACCTTTAACCCCTCTCAAACACCATTCTCCTTACCAGCTACTTTTTCAACAACTACCGAATTACCATAAGTTAAAAATTTTTGGGTGTTTATGCTACCCCTGGCTTCGGCCTTATACCAAAAGCAAGCTTGACCCTCGCTCCACTCCTTGCATTTTTGTTGGCTACTGTACTTCACAAAGCTCATTCAAGTGTTATGATCCTCAGACCAAGCATCTTTATCTTTCTCGTCACGTTGTGTTCAAAGAACACCTCTTTCCTAGCATCTCAACCTCTTGCCCTCCTCCATATGATTCCTCCGATGTTATCTATCAAGGACAATTGCCCAACCCCAACCATCTTACCTCCCTCCCTGCCTCTTCCTCCTTAGATTTATCCTCTCCACCTTCCCCATTATCAGCCTCTCATGATCCTCTTCCTCCTACTGGTTCCCCATCTAACTCATCTTCTTCTAGTCCCCTTATTGTTGCTGAACCCATCTCCTCTACACCTCTTCCTGCATCTCTTCCTCCCACTCCTCCTCGTACTCACTCCATGGTTACACGATCTATGAATAATATTCATAAACCCAAAGTTTTGCACCACTCCACCGTTCATCCTACTCCTGAATCTCCTGAACCACATTCAGTCCGTGAAGCACTTAAAAGCCCCTATTGGACAACAGCAATGACAGAGGAAATCCAAGCCTTACAAAACCACCACAAATGGACCTTAATTCCCCCTGATTCCACTCATCGCCCTATTGGATCCAAATGGGTATTTCGCCTTAAACGAAATCCCGATGGCACTATAAATCGCTACAAAGCTCAGTTAGTTGCTCAGGGTTTTCTTCAACGCCCTGTGTTTGATTACTCTCAAACCTTTAGTCCGGTGGTCAAGCCAACCACTATTCGTCTTATTTTCTCTATTGCTATTATGAAAAACTGGCCTCTTAAACAACTCGATGTCAATAATGCCTTCCTAAATGGCACATTGACTGAAACTGTTCTCATGAAACAACCCCCCGGATTTGTCGATCAGCAATTTCCTCATCACTTATGCCTTTTACGCAAGTCTTTATACGGTCTCAAACAAGCTCCCAGAGCTTGGTTCACCGCTCTCCGCACCACGCTGCTTCACTTGGGTTTTGTTAACTCTAGAGCTGACTGCTCACTCTTTATTTACACATCTACTTCCGCTGTTCTTTATTTACTGGTTTATGTTGATGATATTATTCTAACTGGCTCTAGTTTATCTTTAATTCACAGAATTACTGCAGCTCTCGCCCATAAATTCTCTCTCAAAGAGCTTGGTGATCTCTCTTATTTTCTTGGTATTGAAGTTGTTCGCACTACTGCTGGTCTCTTTCTCTGTCAACAGAAGTATATTCATGATATTCTCCACCGTGCTACTATGCTGGATTCTAAACCTGTTGCGACACCCTTACCTTCAAACTTCAGTCTCTCACAATTCTCTGGCTCTGCCATATCTGATGCATCCCTCTATCGTCAGCTCGTTGGCGCTCTTCAGTACCTGTCTCTCACGCGCCCCGATATAAGCTTCGCCATTAACAGACTCGCTCAATATCTCTCTCGTCCTACCACTGCTCATTGGCTCACTCTCAAACGCTTGCTGCGATATCTTAAAGGCACTTGTCATCATGGAATTTTTCTCCCATCGGATTGCTCTCTGAAACTCAGAGCATTCTCTGACTCTGATTGGGCCGGTAACCCTGACGATCGCTCATCTGTCTCCTCTTATATAATTTTTCTGGGTCACAGTCCCATCTCTTGGCGCTCTCGCAAACAACGTGCAATTGCTCGCTCATCTACTGAAGCGGAATACCGCTCCCTTGCTTCTACAGCTTCTAAAGTTCTTTGGATTTCCAGTCTTCTCCATGAATTGCACCTTCCTATCCTTGCTCGGCCTGCTCTTTACTGTGACAACCTTGGTGCCACGCATCTCAGTCTCAGTCCTGTCATGCACTCCCGAATGAAACATATAGCCATTGATCTACATTTCCTACGTGATCTCGTCAACAAGAAAGCTATTTCTGTGCAGCACATTGACACTCACAATCAACTCGTAGATATTCTCACGAAATCCCTTCCGCGATCACGCTTCTCTGCTATCAGGTTCAAGATCAGCATCCGTGATGGATCCTTGATCTTGCGGGGGCGTAAAGAGAATACTCATTCTCAGTCCAAGTCAAACACAATGGAGCCCATTCACAACAGCTAGCTATCATTTGTAATCATTTGTCAATGGAGCCGCTATCTATCATTTGTAATCATTTGTTATTTGTAATCATTTGTTTATTTGTTACCGTTGTAGTTCTTTTCTGTACATATACTCAAACCTTGCTCTATTGTAAATTAAGCAAGCAATCAATTCCAAACTCTTTTAGTTAGCATGTTTGGTTGCTCAGAAAATGTAGGGAATGAAGAGTCATTTTGTGTTTTGTTTGAGTAAATAGTATTTTGTTTGAATTTTTTTTTTCCCAATTTTGTTAAGTTAAAACTACGTTATTTTGTATTTCACCGTTAGTCATGACGGTTAAATGAATGAAAGGACCCCAATCACACGAAACGAAAGTAAAAGGGTGTGAACCTTGCGAATTCAAAATGAGGAGTGTATACAGAGATGACTCCAACCACAAAATTGTGTGTCCATTACATTTCGCCTTGTTCTAACTTGTTTCCATACTTTCTTCGACCGCATTTCTTCCCTCAAGTACCCCCAACGAGCGCCACAACCTACTCTTCCTCCTCTTCCGGCACGCTCATCCAAGCTACTCAGTAATCCATGGGAGGAGGCAACGGGCAGAAAGCAAAGATGGCTCGTGAGAAGAACCTGGAGAAGTAAAAAGCTGCCGAAGGTAATCGTCTTTGATATTGCTATTTTAATTCTCTCAGATCCATTTGATATGTCTTGTTTGCTTTGTTTTGATTTGTTTTCAGGAAGCCAGCTTGATTCCAACAAGAAGGCCATGTCCATCCAGGTAGTCTCTTTGCATGCTTCGTGATTTTCTCCTTTTAACTCTTCCGTCTCTGGTCAATTTAGTTCTTTAAAGCATGTATGTCGATTTTATTTCCCCTTTTGTATGGAGTGAATTGGTGATGATTTTCCATCATCTTCTGCTATCCTTATGTTCACTGTAATGGATTGTTCAAAAAATTGTATTAAAGAATTATGATTGATTAGCATAATTTGTAAACGAGGATATGCTTATCTTCTTCTAAGTTCTAACTGAGAAGCCTTATCCTGTTATAACAAATGTGTAATGTCTGTTTCAGAATGAGTCAAATCTCCAGGTACAGATTAAAGGGACGAAACCCCTTGCCCAGCCAATGCGCTAAACCACTTTTTTTTTTTATCCCTTTTAATATGGCACTAATATCACTAATAAAGGCGTAGATTTCTTTTCGGTCAATCCTGTAGAAACTATGTGGGAAATAGGTTGTTAGTAGGAATTTGGTCAATGTAGATGTGCACTTCAGTAGATCAATGTCACAAAGGAAGTTATAAAATAAATGTATGGAATCTATCATTTAATTTGACAGATTTTTAATATCAAACTAGTTGATTTGGTTTTGAATAGGCAGAATCATATACTTTTGGGGTCAGGAGATGACCATCGAACTATGGTCCTGATTGATGATCTTTCGCTTGTACTAGCTGAGAGGGCAGTTATTTGATAGGTACCAGTTTACTGAAAATACTTATTGGAACTTGGTCGTTTTTGAATGATGATTGATGACTTGGCTTAGTGCGAATTCAGGACATGAAATGCATAAGTTTAGGCCAATTGCATAAAAATCAGACCGGCTAGCTTCCTGGTTCTCTGGCGGGTTGCTGAATCAATGAAGTAAACGTAAGGGCTAAAAGTACATAATATCAAAATTGAGGGGATAGTAAAAGGAAAAGTAAAAGAGCAGGGCAAGGAAGAAGGAAACAAAAACAAGGGAAGAAAAAAAAAAGAAGATACTCCATTTTTTGTTGCACTATGTTCTATATTTTACACCAGATCAATGTACGAAAGTAGAGACGGCCAGAAAGTCAAAATTTTAAATGTTATTTGGAAACCTGTTTTCCCTTCTTTCAGTTTAACTAGTTTTCTAGTTTTGACTTCGGAACCAGTTCTAGTTTTGACTTCGGAACCAGTAAAGATTTTTAGGGGTTCTTGTTTACTTTGACAAGCCAGGCTTCCCGTGTTGAGATTATTTTTTGAGGTAACAGATGCTTAACAATGAAAGCTAGGATTAATAAGAACTTTGGTTTTAAGTTCTGAAACTTGAAATTTATCAATGTTTCATAAGTGGATCTTAAAGGCTTTGTATGTGCGCTAGCGAAGGTAAAACTATTTCATTTCTCCCTTGTTTGTGCCTTTGAGGAGACAAGACTGCGGACATTACAAATTGCTTGAATGGGTGTGAAGTTAATAGAACTCTGTTTTGACTTCTTGACACTGTCATCTGTTCTCAAATTCCTATATCTGGTTTATGGTTTTTACTTAGAAAAGAAGCGTCATACCCTCGTTTCTGTTTACCTGTCGTTTGCTAGTTGGTTTAGATTTTTTTGTAGTAGTCGAGATTTACTCGCTCGCTTGACAGGGGTTGTGAACTCTTTTATCTTTATTGTTGGTGCCTTAAATGCTTCTGAATGCAGTGCAAGGTTTGCATGCAAACATTCATTTGTACGACAAGCGAAGTGAAATGCAAGGAGCATGCTGAGGCAAAGCATCCCAAGTCAGATCTCTATGCATGTTTCCCACATCTTAAAAAGTGACAATGCAACTGCAAGAGTAGGGTTTGTATGTGGAGACTGGTTGCAGATTATTTAGCATGCATCTCGCTACTTTGTGAACTACTTCTTGGATGTGGAATTTGTTGGTTAAACTTAAATCAATGGAGTTTATGTGCAGAAAGTACTTTTTTTTCCTCTTATCTGAAAACAAAATTTGAAAAGATTGCCTGGCTCTGGATCTCTAGGTATTAGTTCTGCGGTGCACGAGTTTCATTGTTATGTTTGGTTTGATTATGGGGTGCTTCCCCATGAAATGTTTTGACTTTCGAATTACTTCTGTGTTTGGGATGTATTTGAATCAACCCCTGAAACCCTGAAACCGTATCCAATGCATTCTTCTTGTTTGCAGTATCCGCACACACATGTTATACTTATACAAAATGCTTTGGGGGTGTGAATCTAACTGTTCAGCAGAAGAGTGTGGAGTCTTTGGTGCCGTGAAAGACCAGACACTTCTGCACTTGTAAAACTCTAAAATTCCACTCTAAATGGCAAATGTGGAACACTCATAAAATCTGGTCTACAACAATTGCAGAATTGACTGATTGTTCCTGACTCGTCTAGTTTAAAATCTGACTTGTTTTAGTGGATGGACCTAGAATTATTTTATGAATAATGCTTGACACCCTTAAAAAGTGACCTTAAAAGATCCCGATTTAATGTGAAGTGGGTCTTACATGTATGTTTTTAATCAATGACTATTTTAATGTCACATAAATTTGGGAAACTTTTAGAGGTCATATTTTAGGGGTCTCTAGCATTGTCTTTATTTTATCTGTTGTGTTTTATGTTTTATCCAATTTTTTTTCTCTTTCTGAGAAAATAACATGTTCCTGCATCTCACAAATTATTAGATATTTGGATCGCTCAACTCCTCTTCTCAAACACATTATTGACAAGTTGAAGTTGTTGAAAGTTTAAACTTGAGCCTTCTAACTGTTTCACTTCTGATTAGGGACTTCTGATCCGTATTATCATTTATGGTGTTGTGTTGAACTTTTATGAGATATTATACACATAAGTGTCATTTGAGCTACTCGTGATTCTATATTGGTGGCTTGTTTCATTTATGGTATTGTATTGAACCTCTATGAGAGATTATACACATGAGTGTCATCTAAGCTACTCGTGGTTCTATATTGATGTCTTGTTTGTGTTGTGCACCAACAAACCTACGGATAGGAATACCCTTATTTTTCTCATAAAAAAGAGCAATTTGTCTCATATTTTCGTATAAAGAAAGTAGTTAAAGTACCCTAATTTTTTCTTTGTATTAATGTCTATGGTGGCCCAGTTACTAACAATTGAAAATGTCATATAAATACCATTTTTTTTGATAACTTATGAACACATATGTACACTTGAAAAGATCTTGTCCACATAAATACTTTCTTTAGACATAGGGTTCTTTTTACAAAAATTAATAATTTTAAATTTTTATATTTGTCCTTCTTCTTTAATAGATATAGACTCAAGATACCTAATCTAAGAGATCTCTCATTCATTTTCACCACTATCACCATCATCATCGTCCATCTCCACCGTCGCACCTCCACCATTATCTTCTTCATCTTTTTATTTTTATTCATCTTATTCGATCTGAGATGCATTGAGTTCAGATATGAAATCGGATAGATCTGAGATCGTACAGTTATAATGTTACAGTTTTGAAAAATGTAACATTATACAATCAAATAATTTGACTTATTTTCTTAATCCTCTATGTTTTGAAACTGTAAAGATATACAATCAAAATATTAGCATTATATGACATAAATGGACTTTTTAATGTCTATGTTATAGTTTGAACATTAACATTAAGCGAAAAAAACAGACCAACTTCAGGTCCCCCTTTTCGGTGGCTATTTAAGAAGAAATCTGGTTGGGCATTGTGCATATTCGTGAGGGGAGTCTAACAGTGGTGGTGGTGGTGCTGGTGTACTGAATCGTTGTTGAAATCGTCTGGATTTGAGATTTTTTCTTTCATGTTACTGTTTAAACTAATATATAGCAAGACTAGTGATATAATTGATATTTTATGGAGTACTTATGTGTCAATTTGTTTTTTGAGTGAATCTAGATATCCAAGTCTCCTTAAAAGGTACCAACATGGAATTTTCCGATTCAACGAGACACTTGGTGAATGGGCTGGGCCCATTAGAGCATCCACAATAGATGTTTGATAACTTACTTTTTTGCACTTGAAACACTAGTTTCAAGTTCTTAATGCCTACAATCAGTACAAATCTACACTTTGAAATCAACTCTAAACTTAATAGGCTCTTGACATATCAAGAACTTATTAATAGTCAAATTTTGGATCCACACACACAAACCAATAAAATTTCGTCATGTATACTCAAAAGAGAGAAAAAAAGACAAGGAGAAGGGAAAGTAATTGATAATTGATATTATGGAGTGTTTGATAATATTGTACCATTGTATCTAATACACTTAATATCAGTTTTTCACACCAATATCAATACATATCAACGACTACATTTTTGGTCATTGGAGTAGTTTACAGGATAAAACTTGAGAAGTTCACAAGTCCCAAAGCAGAAGCATGCCACATTGTGTTGGCAGCAGACAATATTGATTCCAAGTCTTCGTTCCACAAATGGGCCCCACTACGCACCCACACACATGCATGACACAACGCGGCAAAAGAAAAACAAAAAGGACTTCACATCCATTGCGTGACTTTTTGCACGCATTTGACTGACTTGACCTCTCTCACACTCAAAACTCAAAAGTCCTCCATTAAAACAGTGAAACTCTTTCTCTCTCTACAGATCTTCCAAGCAAGTTTCATACTTTCATTCATATATTGACTCTGTCTCCCTCTCTCTCTCTCTCTCACTTCTTCTTCCTCCTCTTATTTATTAATTAACAATTGCCTTTCCTTTCCCTCCCGTTCGTTTTTCTCTCATGGATTCCTTCTCTCTTCTCTCCTTCCTCGCTCTATCTCTCTTTGTTTCTCCTGCCCTATCCACCAACTCTGAAGGTATGTATACTTCTTCTTCTTAATTACTTTCCCTTTCTTGGTTTTTTTTTCTGGGTTTGTTTGTTTTCTCTTGGGTGGTGCTCAATTTTGTTTGTAGAGAGGTCAGATTGAGGGATCTCTCTCAGCTTAATTTTCCTTTTTTTTTTTCTGGGTGACCGAATATGTGGTTGGGTTTTCTTAATTTTGAACTTTTGATTTTGATTTTTTTTTTCCATTTTTGATCTGACAAATTTTGGTTCTTCACTTTGTGTTATTCAGGAAATGCTTTGCATGCTTTAAGAAGTAGGTTCTCAGACCCTACAAATGTGCTGCAGAGCTGGGACCCAACACTTGTCAATCCCTGCACTTGGTTTCATGTCACCTGTGATTCCAACAATCATGTGATTCGCTTGTAAGTTTCCTCCCTTAATTTTCCCTATATTTTTTTTTTTTTGGTTTCTTTTTTTTTTTCCTCGTGTTATTTCTTGTTCTTTTTCCTTCTTATGCTCTTTGATTGCTTATTAATCTGTGATTCTTTTTGAATTTCAGGGATTTGGGAAATTCTAACATTTCTGGTACTTTGGGGCCAGAGCTTGGCCAGCTCCAGCATCTACAGTACTTGTATGCGACACTCTGTTTTATCACTTTCATGAATTTACTGATTTTTTGTTCTGCTGTGTTTGGTTACGGGGAAAACAAAGGAAAATTGATTAAAAAAAGCCTCTTTTTCCACTTTAGATTTCTGGTTCACTGAAATGTTAGTTTACATTTATACCTCACACCCACTTGTGCAAATTCTTTTTGGGGAAGCAAATAGACTAGATTGAATTACTCCCTCAAGTAGAAGACAGAAATTTTGGATTTAAGTTGTTGGGTGTCTGGTGCAGGGAGCTGTACAGGAATGACATAGGAGGAAAACTTCCCAAGGAGTTGGGTAATTTAAAAAGCCTTGTTAGCATGGATTTGTATGACAATAGATTTGATGGAGAAATACCAAAGTCCTTTGCCAAAATGAAGTCACTCAGATTCCTGTAAGCATGTTTACACTCGTCATTTGAAGATTTTGAACCTTCAAAACTTGTGAGCTACTGAGATTTATGATAGGCTTATGATGATTTAATTGTGTTGCAGTCGGCTAAACAATAACAAGCTAACAGGATCAATTCCGCGGGAGCTTACCACACTCTCACACCTCAACGTATTGTGAGTACATACATCAAAAATTTGAAAGAAATTTGAATCTACTATAATTCGTGAATTGTCTGTTTGTAACTGTTACATTAGCCCATATAATATCATATGTCAATTTTGTAGCGATGTTTCAAACAATGATCTCTGTGGAACAATTCCGGTTGACGGTCCTTTTGCCAAGTTTCCAATGGAAAGGTAATCCCTACTTTCATCATCATCATTCAGCCTGCTTGATTTGTGCAGTGACACTTCTAAGTAACTTTTCTGATCTAGCAAATGAATGTATGGTTGCATGTTATTGACATTTGCATGCATTGATCGTCAACACACGCCCATATTAGATAGATTATGTCATAAAAACATTGAGAACAAGGAGTGAATGAGCTTAGTTAACATGTATGCAATACCTTCATTTTATTAGTTCAATTGTTAATTGAGGATTAGCCAGGAAACATGTCTGGAACGCTCAGAGTGTCTACTTTTGTCAGAGTGCTTTGTGATCATAAATCTTTGTATCATGTATCAACGTGCCGCTAGGGTGGTCAGAGGTGTCGATTGCATTTTTGTTTTCCTGAAGTATTTGAGGTAGTTAGGGTATATCATGTAAGAACTTTTAAGCTTCTGATGGTTCTGTATTCAACAACACAAGTTTATGGCTTACTGTCATTGGTTTCAACCATAAGAAATTTTCCTTCTGGCTTTGTTTTTCAGCTTTGAAAACACCAGGCTCAATGGACCAGAGCTGAAAGGCCTAGTACCCTATGATTTCGGATGCTAAATGGGCGAAAAGTGGTACAGAAGGATTGGTGTTCACCGCTTCTTTGCCGGGGAACTATAGTCAGCCGTTAATAGTCCTTCTCAACCATATTAGTAGTTGGTTATATCTTATGATGAAAACTACCATATTAGTATTTGCTTATATCCATGATGGACAATAATATTTCATACCTACTTACTTACATTATATGATGAAAAGGTTTATATGTAAAAAGTAACTAAAGCAACAAATAAGATTGTGGTTTCAGTCTACAGGAGTTTTTTTTGTAACGTTAATAGTCCTTTTCACATGAGGACTCCCTCGTGTATCATCTACACGCTTTCTAGCTCCTTCGTCACAATCGCGACCTCCTTCATCGTCACTTGTTGAATCGCGACCTAGAGATAGTGGAGATGTTGGAGAAGCAAGACCCAAGCTGGTGAGAGAGGTTGAGATTGACCCAAGCTCTTTCATCGTCGTTAACTGGTTCCGATTGACCCGGGGGCGCTGTTTGTGGTGAAGTAGATCAAAGCATAACTCTAGCGGCCCCCCCCCCTCTCTCTCTCTCTCTCTATATATATATATATATATGCACACCACACCCAACACAACCACCATTTCATCACTCCATTCTTGCCCCAATTGGATTAAAATCTGGAGATGGATTTTCTGTATTTACTCTAATTTTGTCTTTTGTTGTTATTGCAACAATCATTGGCAGGGAAAGATTACTACAATGTGAGCAGAGCATAGAGAGGGAGGAAGCAATTGAGTGAGTGTAATTTGCTTTTAAGGAAAATGGGTTTTTGATGCTTCATATCCTCTCTTTGATTCCTCAGGTCGTCCCTTCATAGACGATGAATTTGACTGCAATAAATATGAATTTAAGCAAGTAACATACTGCCATTTTGCTTATGATTTCACGCATTACCAACAGAAACTCTGTGTCAACTAAGAAAATAAACAAATTGCCCATAAGTCGTATCCATCAATTTGAGACATTGTAAGGCAATAGCATAGAAAAGGGTAAGGGGCATTTTAATAATGGTGAAAGAAAATATTATTTTTAACCTCAATCATTGAATAATTCTAGTGGTTCAGATTAAAAATTCTCATTATAAGATACATCATATGTACTCCTATGCACACCTAATTTGTGCACTTAAAATACGCATAACTTTTTAAGGGTATGGATGATTGAAATGACAAGTGAGGTTCACTGTTTTTGATCTCATATCTTTCAAATCAATGATGAAAACATAGGTGCATAAATTAAGTGTGCATAGGAGAATTCTTATATATATATATATATTCACTCAATACATATATGCAATTGATTGGGCCACACTAATCCAGTGGATGATTTGGGCCTTTTAGTGATCAAAGACGTATCAAGACCAAAGGTTTACGAATATCTCTACACCGCCCTCCCCACCAAATCTTCATCATCATCGTCTCCTCGGCCCATACTGCTTTATTTGAGAGTAGATGAACTTCGTAGGACCATATCTACACCTATCGCGCATTCCTTAACACCCTCAATTTCTACCTCCATATGCCTAATATCTCCAACCCTTTCTATATCCGATAACCAACAACCGTTCCAATCTTTTTATTTATTTTTTCTTAAAATTTTCCAACATCAATTTGGATTTGGTTGGCATCTTCTTTTTTTAGGCAATAACGACAAATTAAGGAAAGTTACGCAATATAATAGGAATTGATCGGGTCTATAGATATGAATTCATAGTGACTGCAAATTTTTTTTATAGTCATGAAATTCTCATTTTGGAATCGTGTTCTTTTAACAAGCGACAAATAAATAATCTCAAAAAAAAAAAATTACAAGGGCCTAGACTCCATCACTTATTCAACCCCATGATTCTAATAATAATAATTATTATTATTATTATATTGTTAGTAAAATACATACAAAAATATAAAAAATTAATCCTGAGAATACTATATTTCTTTTCCAAGATTGTTAGTCAACTTAATAAGAAATCAATACGGAAAATGAACAAATAAGAACATCACAAATTTAACGAGAAAACACAAACTGAGAGAAAACTTTGGGTCTATGAGGGATCATCCTGTCAAAATAATCAACTATGTGAAGAAAAACTTACAATCTATCGTTACCTACGACTCGATCATACAACTTGACTCAGCGTATGCTTTAACCCCAAATCAATACACCAATGATGATTTGCAATTGCTCTTGGCGCCTCCAAGAGACTTTGTACTCAAGTACGACCCAGGTAACTTCTGAGGTAGCCTGCGTAGGTTGCTTCGAAGCAGTGCAGTCTTGCTCTTCTTCTTCTTCTTATGGATCAGTCAGAGAAATCAATAGAGCAGCACTCAAACACGAAACTCACACTCTCTCATATTGAATACAGATATGAATCACTCATCAGAACATCTAAGAGTGGAAAAAACAAAACAAACAGAACAGACTCGAAACACAAAATATTTCTCTCTAGGTTTTTCTCTCTCAAAGCTTCGATGTCCTTCACTCCATCTTGATGTGCTTTATTTAGACACCATGAACCGCTTCTAATAATCTCAGATGTTGATTAGATGATTATCTTGAAGATAATTGCTGCACATGATTAAGATAAAAACCAACACATATATGTCCAATTAATAGACATTAGTTCTTATCCAATAACTAACAAACAAGGAATCCATATCAACTTCAACTAATCCACAAGGAGTATCCATATCAACATCAATACTTTGTTCCTATCACATCTCCTGTATTAGATAATCTTGATAGCTTCACCATATGGATTGTTGATGCATCAAATGGATGTAAAAACCGTTTTCTTAAATGGTGAACTCAATGAAGAGATTTATATGGAACAACTTGAGGGTTTCAAGGTCAAAGGATAAGAACACGAAGTGTGCAGACTTGTTAAGTCATTGTATGGGCATATGCAAGCTCCAAAGCAATGGCATGAGAAATTTGACCAAGTAATGATTTGAGACGGATTTCAAATCAATGAGTGCGACAAATGCGTTTACACAAAAACTATGAATAATGAGTGTGTAATTGTTTGTCTATATGTCGATGATATGCTAATTCTTGGTCGTCATGTTGAGATCATCAACAAAACCAAGAAAATGCTATCGAAGAACTTTGAATGGGTGAAGCTGATGTGATACTAGGCATTAAGATTCTCAAATCTTTGGAAGGCCTAACTTTATCTCAATCACACCATATTGAGAAAGTGATTGAACGGTTCAAAGGACATGACATCAAAGATGCAAACAATCCTTTTCTCCCTCACCTGGTCTTACATAAGAATATTGGAAACAGTATTAATCAGATAGAATACTCTAGCACTATTGGCAGTGTCATGTATATCATGAACTGTACGAGACCGGATATTGCGTATTCTGTTAGTAAACTAAGCAGATACACTAGCAATCCTGGACATGAGCACTTATGTATTTCTTCTTGGAGGGGCAGCTATATCATGGAAGTCCTCAAAGCAAACTTGCATCACACGATCGGTGATGGAATCGGAGTTCATCACTCTCTATAAAGCCGGTGAAGAAGCAGAGTGGCTTCGATACTTTTTGGAGGATATTCCAATATAGCCAAAGCCTATGCCTGTAATTTGCATTCATTGCGATAGTCAAGCTGCAATTGTAAGAGCACAAAATATGATATATAACGGTAAGTCTCGACCCATTCGTCAAAGACATAATTCTGTTAGGCAGTTACTCTTGAGTGGAATAATTTCCATAAACTTTGTGAAGTATAAAGAGAATCTTGAGAATCTGTTTACAAAAGGTTTGAGTCAAGAGGTGATAGACTGCGCATCGAGGGAAACGGGCTTGAAGGCCTTGATTGAATAAGTTACCTTGATGGAAATCTAACCTAGCGATTAGAGATCCCATTGACTAGGTTCAATAGGACAACACAAGTCGGGTGTAACTTAAGTGTGAGCCGTACGGAGTTTTACTCCAACCCATTCCTAGAATGCACAAAGTGCTGCTAGAAAGTGTGTATAAGGTTAAGCTATGCTTTTAATGATTCCTATATCTTGTGATAAACAAGTAGGGTATTAGAGGATATTCTTGATAGGAAATCACCTATGTGAGTGCAGAGTATGGCAGACTCTATGGTATTTTAAGGCGATATTTCTAAAGCACTCATTGAACCCAAGACGTTCATGGCCGAAATAATGAACACAACCGAGAATCAATTATGAATTTGATCAGTGTTGTGTGAGGTCTGTTGACTAAGCTTACACAAACAACTGGCAGTTCAAGGCGTCAGTCCACTAACTAGTTAAGTAAGTCCGATAGGCTTTCACTAGGGAAGGTTCAAAGCCAAAAGCTACCTATCTCGATGCAGTATTGATTCTACTGCACTCTCAAACGTATTCCCGTGTTCGAGTTGTCGTCTGTTTCCATTCAATGTGGGGGATTATTGGAAAAATGATGGTCAACCATAGTTTGACCTAAATTTAATGACTAATTAATGAGTCATTGAATAATAATTGATGGGTCTTAATCTTCCATATGAAGAGAAGAGGTTGGAGTTTCATATGGTCAAAACCATTTTTCGGTTGAATGGAAATTCACTCCAAAATAGTCATGTTAATCATGAAGAACAAAGTGCAATTAGTGTGTGTACGAGAATCCCACATTGGAGAAATTTAATGTGAATGTGTTGTTTATAAGCTTAAGTTTTGAAGTAAAGTTTTGGGCCCAAGGGCACCCAAAATTTTGTAGAAGGGAGAGACTTTACACTATGGGCTTGGATTAAAAACACACCCACACAAAAGCGCGCCCACCCTCCGTGCAAGGGCCAGGCCAGCCAATTGGTCGGGCGTGGCGTCGCCAAGTGAGCTGGCGAGGCGGGCCTGACTCATGCGTTGACTTGGGCTTTTGTAGGCTCAGTGTCTCCTAAATTTTTGCACAAAGTTTAGTTTATTTTTTGACCCATTAGTAATCCAAATTCATTGAATGTGGACAGATGATTTGGTCAAAACCTGTTGAGTCTAGCCCGCAATATCTGCTTGGCCCCAACCCTCATTACCTGGTCAAGTCAGTTGAAGCCCAAGTGGTTGCACGTCCTGGTCAAGTGGAGGCCAAAAATCAGTGGTTGATCACTAATTTTTCTGGGCTGGTGGTTGCTGGGCTCTCCTATTTAAGGAGAGCTTAGCAGCAAGTCTCAACACACCGGGAACAATTCATCCTTCTTTCTCCCTTGCGTCTGTGTTCTTTCACTCTGAGAGTGCTGTTTTAACTGGTTCGATTGAGTTCATCTATATTGTTGTGCCGCTTACTCGTGTTGTGAAGTGTTGTATCTGGGGAAGAGATTGTCCGGAGAGCAGAGGCACCAAATTGGCCAGGACCAATTCTCTTTAAGGAGATTCGCTAAGGCGTACCTCGCTTGCTCATCTTCTGTCCAGCTGCTTCTACAATTTGGTTTTGATATTTTAATTCAAGCATTTGTTCTTGTATGTGATGCTGTGCTGATTAATATATGCTACTGTGTTCGTTTTCTAGCATCTCAAGATTACTGGCTGTTGTTTATTCAATTTAATTGTTACTATAACTTTTATGCATGCTAATAATCCAACACATAACACAGATAACTGGTTTCATCCATGGAAGTATATCCTCTAAACTGCTTGCTTTAACTTTTCTTTTTATGAGGGCATGCGAATCAAAGGGCATATGATTCCCATATTTGCTGGTCTTTGGATCCCAAAATTTACCAAGACACATCATTTTCAGATGCAGTTGTGCTCCATCATAACGATAACCTGGTTGATAGAAACCTCCAAGACCCAAGCCAAGCTCTCGGCAAGCTTTTAAATTTTCAGATGCAAAATTGGTTGTATCATTTTGGGTGTATTCCAACCTTAATTTTGCTTCTCAATAGTTCTATCCTGAGGAGGGTTTGAGATCCGTAGAAGTAAATCTAACCGAACAGCTAGTAGAATAGTTTTCACACAGCATATATAGAGCAAGAGACATCTAAAACATGATTGTACGTTATGGTTGTAGGATTGCATGCGTTGGTAACATATTAAATTTACCAGTTCGATAGTACATGAGAAAATACTACATATACTCGAACAAGAATGACCAATAAAAAAGCAATTTACTCTAGATTCTAGGATATTATAAGACATAGCATATATTAATATGAGTGTGAATAGATCGATGCATCACATAAATAGATGCCACAGGCAATACAAACTTTTATTCCAACTTATAAGAAAAAAGGCAATATCAACCTTTTATTACCTCATAGAAATAGGAAACACACAAAGAGATAGTACAAATTCTTATTCCAAGCTATAAGGAAAGGCAACATCATCTCGAGTGACAGCCATATCAAGCTCTTATTACGTGGTACAAACAGAAAGCACACAAAGAGAGAGTGGCATGCATCCTCGAAAAGCCATGCATTCCCAAGCACAAATACACGAAAGCTCCAAGAGAAGGCAAGACCATCCCAAGTTATCAACCAGCATTTATGATTCGGTGGAGAAGTTGAGTAAATATATATTGCTATAAAAAAAGAGTAAAAAAGATACTAGCGTGATTTATATATTCCTTACTGTGGGGCTCAATTTTCCATTGTTGATTATTTCCATCAATCTAGATCCCGCCCATAATTATAGCACCATCAAAGGATAAATCGTTCAAAGCAGCAGCTTCCAAATGCGATGCCCATTTAAGACTCCTTATAGCCCTGTAATCTTCACCACGATCGTCTGCTTGTGCCCACAAGACAGACTCGTCAAGAACATCTGGATTATAAGTAACCAATTTCACCTACAGGTATAAGAGTTTTTCACAATAAATGGTTACAAGTAATGGAAATGTTGTCAGTAATTGTAAAATTATAAGCGACAAATTAAGAAAACCTATAATTTTAAGGTTAGAGAATTCTTACAGGAACAAGGTGATCAAAAGAATGTTTTAGGGTTTGGCCAGTTGCTTTATTAACCAAAGAAAAGGCAGGAAAGCCCCATACATCCTTCACATAGTTGTACTTGTCATCTTTGTACCAATGCTGAAACAACAAGAGAAATTAGTGTTAGCATATATGCTAGAATCTTATTATTGTAAATTAAATGTATGCAATTCTTAAGAAAACAATTGAAGAGATTGAAAACACGCATTTTAACAGAAAAATAGAAAGATCAAAAAAATAAAAATGAGAGATCACGAATAAACCTGGCTGTCATCATTTTCATCAACGGGGACAAGAATAGCCATTCCTTCACCGGCGGCAAGATTGTATTCAAGGGAAGCCCTGCAATACACCCTCTGACCGACACCAAAGTGTGTGTGTGTACTTACCCCAAGTGTAGGGTATCGTCAAGTAATAAAACGGTGAGTTCGGTATTGATCCACGAGGAAGCAATGCAAATTTGAAGTGAATGATATGCAAATGACTAGCTAACACTAATAAACACAATGAATATCAAATAAAAGCAAGTAAAAGAAATGGACCGAATGACTCGGTAGCATGAGCGATTTTGTAATCAAAGTAAGCACAAATTGGATTTAAAACAATTAATTAAAAACCTAGTCTCTAGTCCGTCCCGGTGGCTACTCGGTTCTCATACTCAAGGTATCATTGCAAACACACACAACCATACACAATGCATTGTGTGATACTATCAATCATGCATATGCAAAGAGAATTGGGTTATAAG
This sequence comes from Tripterygium wilfordii, assembly GCF_013401445.1. Taxonomy (NCBI): domain Eukaryota; kingdom Viridiplantae; phylum Streptophyta; class Magnoliopsida; order Celastrales; family Celastraceae; genus Tripterygium; species Tripterygium wilfordii. Next base: position 10,183,259 of record NC_052248.1, read on the forward strand.
ACTTCAATTCATACATGTAGGCCATCGGGTCTCTTAATCTACGATGAACGCTAAGGGATAAGCACCTAATATTATGAATTAATATTCCCCCTTGGGGCTTGGCTTGGCTAACACCCTAGTTTCACACTCAAAGATCAATTAACCATAACTCTCCCATGCACATTCCTAATTTAACCCAAAACCCCATCATCAATACACATAATTAATAGTTATGCAATGAAAAACTCAATTAATTAAGGAAATCATGCAATGGGTTTAACAATTCTCAATCAAACACATTAGATGCAATCCCTAGACTAGACAATCCAAAAATACAATCAAATATGTCATCTCCATAGATCCAATCACACAACCACGAAATTAAAAGAGCAAAATCAAAGCTACAATTCAATGAACATACCTTGAGTAATTGAAACCGAGCACCCACCGTTTGGGACTAGAAACTAGAAAGAGAACTTAGCCACTCATCATAATGGACATAAACTTCAATTTTATAGATGAAAATCAATGTCTACACACGAAATCACAAGAAACCAAGAAAAACTTAGAGAGAAAAATAGAGAGAAAAACAATGGAGGCAAGAAGTTGGAGGAGATGAATCCATTGAGAGAGTCCCCCAATCTTAGGGTTTTCTCCTCTTTTACAAGTATAATGACCTATTTACCCTTACAAAGCTTTCTTCCATTGGTTACATTTGAGAGATACCCAAAAACCCAGCTCAATTAATCATTCTCGGAATGCAGAAATCGGGCGACTGTCCGGACGGTTGAAATCTGTGTGGACAATTAAACCCTCTGGTTCCAACTGTCCAGACGGTTGAAATCTGTTTGGACAGTTTGTGCTGATTTTCATTTTTAGCTGTAGCTTCATGATTCTTTCACCTTTTTGCCCTTTGATTCAATTATCCGAACATCCAATGAAGGTGTCCGGACAATTCTTCATCTCTATGAACTTTTCTTCAATCCCAAGAGCTTCTAATTTTGTCGGTTTAATCATATTTTCTGCAAAACCAATGAAAGACAATCATAAGAGTAAAACTAACTTATTTAAACACAATTACATTACTTAAGATACTAGAACTCCCTAATTAGATGGTATTAGAACCTCAAAATAGAGGTCCGGTCACACCCCCCAACTTAGACGTTGCTAGTCCCTAGCAATGCAAACACTACCTAAAAATAAAAACCTAACTCACTGACGTAGGAATCACGTTTGCATTTAGCATATGCAACAAGCCTTTAAACCCCTAGGTCACCCTAGTGGACGAGTTGTAGTCTCGTGAGGGCTTATCAGAGCGATACCCACAAACACTTGCCAAAGGATCCACCATTACTTTGAAAGCACCACAAATGATTCTTAAGTTCTCACATGCAAGAAATAGAGCTAATCCTCCAATTCCCCTGCTTAGTCAAAGACATGCAAAATCTTTGGAAAATCGATCTCAATCCCGTTAAAAATGATCAAGAACATTTTATACTATGAAAAATATAGGTGCAATCAAGCAAGACAACTCAACACATTCACACAAGTAAAACCTTGTTATGGACCCTTTTGGTGTTCATAAATCCCCGATCCCAAATGTACACAAAAACATAAAAGCATTGGGCTAAGTGAATGACTTACACAATTGGATTAAATGTATGTGTTTATAAAAGATAATTTGGATGGGCATAGCTTTGAGAAAGAAATCACCTACAAGAGCAATTAATGGATCCACCAACTCACTTGCTTACCTTGGATCAAATTCATCAAAAGGTTAAATAGTTTGTAATGTGGCTAAGGGACAAGGTAGGAAGAATTTGGAACTAGGTAACAAGTTGCAAGGTTAAGTTCAAACATGTGAGCTAAATTCTCATTTTGCCACCCCTTCCATTGCACTACAAATCCAAACACTTCTCATCCTTTACACACAAAGGATTAACTTTATTGTATACACCTCTTTTTGATTTTTTTTTTCTATGCACTTTTTTTTTTCTTTTTTCTTCTCTTTTCTTCTCGAAAATGAACAACATTTGAACAACAACCCTCAATTTTTTTTCAACATAAGAAAGGGTAATATCACTACCAACTTATTTTTTTCAAGCTCCTACTCAACCTTGCAACCAAAGGTGGGAAGTATTTAATGAAGTGGTGCACACAAGGCTTGTAAGTGAAATAAAAAAGGCTTAAAGAAATTTAGGCTTGTAATCACTCACAAATGAATAGGCTATGCTCAAATCTCTCAACCTAATGAATCATTCAATCCTAAGTTCACAGGCAAGTGGCAAAATACAAAAATCACACTTCTCAGTAATCAAATGTAATGGATGCAAAGCTATTGAAGAACACGCGCATAAGATGTCAAATGAATATCAATGAATAGCATCACCCAGAACCCAATGTATATCAAGGAAAAATGACTCAAAAGAATGAGAAGGGATAAAAGGTAGTTTTCCAGACAAAAGGATCCAAAAACGTAGTCATACAAATGCTTCAATGCCAAGATGCACACTTAATCACAGTTTTGATATCAAACTAGGTCCCAATCATCCCAAGAAAGATTGATCATAGTCATCCTACTCAATCACATGCATCGACTTCACAAAAGAAATCAAGAAACCTACTCTACACTTGCACGTTCGAACAAGAATAATAAATTAACGTTGAAATTGGTAATGAATCCCAAAAGCATCTACCATTCCCTTCCTAAAGTCCATCTAGCATGTATGAACAACAAAGCCCAACACAATAGGATAGAGGGTAGGAAATCATACCATACTCTTCAGAAGTGGTCGGAATCATGAGAAACGAAGCATATCCTGAAAAAGTTAATACCAACCACACTATCCAAGCATGACACAACAAGAAATTTTTTATTTATTTTTTTTTTCAAATTTTTGATATTCACAAAAGCACACCAAAATAAAGCAAGTTTCACAATGAATTCACAATTCCCTCACCCCCCAACTTAAATGAGATATTGTCCCCAATATCAAGAATGGAAAACAAGGCAAGAACAAATTGTGAAATGCATTGTGAACATACAAAAACACACCAAAATTAAAGGGTAAGAAAATCAAAACATAACACACAACCATGTCACAATTCTCACCCCCCAACTTGAATAAGTGCACAAGGAGCAAAAATTGTGAAATGGATTTTGAGTATACGAGACACACAAAAATAAATGTGATCTCTAAACCAATCCTAAACATATATGTACAAAAGTGGATCGACCATAACACAAGAGAGGGATGGGATCCTTGAGATCCCAAGAACATCCTCAAAATCACTACTCCCACTTTGAGGAACATAACGAACCACACATGATTCGGTCCCCTTTTCCCCAAACTCACCTAAAAAGAATTGTAATCGTGGTTTGGGATGCCACACTTTTCTAATTTTGGTAAATATTTTATGTGTGACATGATGTTTAGAGGATTCTTTAAATCCACTTGCAAAAGGTAACGTTGTCAATTCTTGAGGATGCACTTGGTATGCACCGACTTTGATTGGGAAAGCCTCTAATGCTCCTAAATGAAGGGGCAAATGTTCTACACTATAAATAGTCAAGAACTTCAAAACTTTTTTCATAATATCTCCCTCAATCAAAAGTCGACTACCTTTCTTAATCAAAACTAGCACACCCTCAAATGAATTCTTTGCAAGTGTCATCTCTAATTTATCCTCAACATGAGAGTGAATGTAAAGCTCAGGGATGTACTCAATTGCTCTCCCACGGTCTAACTCATTCCCTTTTGGTCTCACTTTGTTCTCCTCTTTCTCTTCATTTCTCTTCTCTTCGCTCTTTTCCTCAACGTTTTCAACTTGATAATTGTCCTTGTCTCGACATGATCTATCTCCAACTATAACATTTTTCACCTCACCACCCACTTCTTCCACTAATTTCTCATCCTCACTTACCTTAGGAGTCATGGTATTGTCAATTACTATCCCACTCCTTGAGGTAATGATGGGTTGTTCTTGTTCTTGCACATCCAACCCCTCACTTGAAGTTTCGAATTGAAATTCTAATGTTTGAGTGATCTTTGTCAATTGGCTTCTTAAATCTTCCAAGGCTCTATCGGTTTGCTCACGAAATTCAAATCTCCTTTGATTAACCTCCAATTGAGCTTCCATGAATATTTGAAGCGTATCCTCAAGTGATCTCTCTTGGGGTGGGGTGCATGGTTGGTAAGATGGTGGAGCTATACATTGGTGTGAAGATTGTGCTTGCCTAAAGGGTTGGTACTCATGTGCGTGAATGTAGTCAAAAGGAGGAGGAGGAGCATGCACATCATGCCCATAATATGCATATTGTGGAACTTGAGGCGCATGAGGCATATAATGCATGAGTGGTTCATTGGGATATTGAAAATCATGTTGGGGTGAATTTTGAAGTACATGATCATGTGGAACATTTATGGTCACATTTTGCAAATGGTTATCCTTTTGGACAATTTGTGGCACATTTTGCAAAACATTACCTCCTTGGGCATTTGGTTCATGCCTAGAATTTGACAATTCCTTTATGTTCACATTTTGCAATAAACAACACAATGTATTCAAATCAATTTTGTTTCCTTGACCACCCCCCATATCATTAGCATGAACACTACTCCCTCTAGATAATGACATTTTGGCACAAAGTTTCAATTAAGCACAAGGAGCACAAGATAGTAATCGAAGAGTTTCAAGCAAAGAGATCACAACCAAAGGTTCATTCAAAGCAAGAATTTATGAGAATAAGCAAAGGCAATGATAGATCAACAATAGGTTTCCAAGAAAAGATAACCACACCAAGTATACTAGCAAGTAGTAGGGAATAAAAAAAAAATGCTTAAATCTCTCTCAAACAACGTTCCACTACCACAAAGCAAACAAGGTGGCATCCATCGCCCACAGGAAACTAAGTTAATCCCATCCGCCAAGTTCTCCTCACAAATTTTTTTTTTCTTTTCAGCAACTATACTAAATCAACTACTCTAGAAAGCAAGGAAAATGAAGGAACGAAGTTACCCTTGAAGCGTGACCGTGCTCCTTCCTTATTTGATGGCGTTTAATAGCATAAAACTAGCATCTACAAGCCACCCAGCTCCGTCTTTGACACTCGCTTCCCCGGCAACGGCGCCAAAAACTTGACCGACACCAAAGTGTGTGTGTGTACTTACCCCAAGTGTAGGGTATCGTCAAGTAATAAACCGGTGAGTCCGGTATCGATCCACGAGGAAGCAATGCAAATTTGAAGTGAATGATATGCAAATGACTAGCTAACACTAATAAACACAATGAATATCAAATAAAAGCAAGTAAAAGAAATGGGCCGAATGACTCGGTAGCATGAGCGATTTTGTAATCAAAGTAAGCACAAATTGGATTTAAAACAATTAATTAAAAACCTAGTCTCTAGTCCGTCCCGGTGGCTACTCGGTTCTCATACTCAAGGTATCATTGCAAACACACACAACCATACACAATGCATTGTGTGATACTATCAATCATGCATATGCAAAGAGAATTGGGTTATAAGACTTCAATTCATACATGTAGGCCATCGGGTCTCTTAATCTACGATGAACGCTAAGGGATAAGCACCTAATATTATGAATTAATATTCCCCCTTGGGGCTTGGCTTGGCTAACACCCTAGTTTCACACTCAAAGATCAATTAACCATAACTCTCCCATGCACATTCCTAATTTAACCCAAAACCCCATCATCAATACACATAATTAATAGTTATGCAATGAAAAACTCAATTAATTAAGGAAATCATGCAATGGGTTTAACAATTCTCAATCAAACACATTAGATGCAATCCCTAGACTAGACAATCCAAAAATACAATCAAATATGTCATCTCCATAGATCCAATCACACAACCACGAAATTAAAAGAGCAAAATCAAAGCTACAATTCAATGAACATACCTTGAGTAATTGAAACCGAACACCCACCGTTTGGGACTAGAAACTAGAAAGAGAACTTAGCCACTCATCATAATGGACATAAACATCAATTTTATAGATGAAAATCAATGTCTACACACGAAATCACAAGAAACCAAGAAAAACTTAGAGAGAGAAATAGAGAGAAAAACAATGGAGGCAAGAAGTTGGAGGAGATGAATCCATTGAGAGAGTCCCCCAATCTTAGGGTTTTCTCCTCTTTTACAAGTATAATGACCTATTTACCCTTACAAAGCTTTCTTCCATTGGTTACATTTGAGAGATACCCAAAAACGCAGCTCAATTAATCATTCTCGGAATGCAGAAATCGGGCGACTGTCCGGACGGTTGAAATCTGTGTGGACAATTAAACCCTCTGGTTCCAACTGTCCAGACGGTTGAAATCTGTTTGGACAGTTTGTGCTGATTTTCATTTTTAGCTGTAGCTTCATGATTCTTTCACCTTTTGGCCCTTTGATTCAATTATCCGAACATCCAATGAAGGTGTCCGGACAATTCTTCATCTCTATGAACTTTTCTTCAATCCCGAGAGCTTCTAATTTTGTCGGTTTAATCATATTTTCTGCAAAACCAATGAAAGACAATCATAAGAGTAAAACTAACTTATTTAAACACAATTACATTACTTAAGATACTAGAACTCCCTAATTAGATGGTATTAGAACCTCAAAATAGAGGTCCGGTCACCCTCTAAGAAGGTTTGTTTGTTTCAGTCATTTCTGCAGCCATTGTCTAGTGGATAAGCTGGGGATGGGCTTCTAGGGTGGCAAACATGCCTTCTTATATAGGATAAACAAAACACCAAAATACCAATTAATTTAGTAGCAACTTATGAAATTAAGTTAATTAATGACTCTACCACTATAATAAATCTTATATTATGCAATATATATAATTATAAATCCGCAATACTTCTCAAGTTCCCATTGCTTACCTATCAATTGAAAAAAAAAAAAAAGAAGAAGAAGACCATACCGACCATATATTAGCAAAAAAATTAAATCAATAATGCTTAGCATTTGTGATCAATCAATGTGCACATAAGCCAATTCAACCACCGTAGAGGGTTTTTTTTATTTAGTACAACGCGGTTGATGTAGGAATAGATGTTTATCACAATTTAATTGATTATAATTATTCTCTTAGAAATAGTCATATTCGACCACCCTTTAGGGTTAATGAAGAGAGCTAATTTCTTGCAAAAAAAAAAAAAATTAAACTGTGCTGCTCAAATAATTAAAGAACAACAACTATTTTGTAAACAACTGATGACCTAATTTCTTGCACGCCTCTCTAGTTTTCTATTTAATTTGTCAATTAAAAATCTAATAATTTAGTAAAATAGTCATGTGATACTTGATATTTTTTTTCAATTAAAATTAATTTAAATTTAAATTATTTGGTCATGGCCTCATGCCTAGTTTAAATAAAGACTATCCTCATTAAGTCTATATTACACAACTTGAAACTGTGGTTGACTTTGTGCAGAAATTGGTTTCAATACTCGATCAAACATCGGTTCACTCGAGCGAAAGAAATAACGTTCTGTCAATCAGACTCAAGAGTAAGCACACGATATTGCGCTCGGGGAAAAAGGAATGTTTATTGATATGCGAGAGTTTGCGTTCGAGCGAAAGGTATTATGCTGGCGTGAAATTTCACATATGCAAATATGATACATATTAGTTTAAAATAAAAAAGGGGCTAATTATTTAATGAGGTGGCTGCGAGAGAAAAGAGTGTGAAATAGTTTGAGAGAGCCATTTTTTGAAAGAAACTTTGTTCACCTTGTAAGGTGGATTTTACTTCTTGTAATCTTTTTCCAAAATAATGAATCTGCATTTCTTCTGTCAGTAGACGTAGGTTAATATAGAACTAGGTAATTCCTGGTGTTCTTTACTGTTTTTTGCTTTATTCCTACTTTTATGTGGTTTGGATCTTGTTATTGACTTAGTTATCGTTGAGCGCTTTGTATGTGTGATGAGTATCCTACATCAAAAAAATAGAGCTACCAACTCTAGTTTATAAGGATCCAAGGCACCCTCACCTGGTAAGCCGGTTTTCTGGGTTGTAGTTCTACCTTGGGCCTTATGGGCCTGTTTGGGTTCTCATCATTGATGCTTTCATTGAGAGAGTTGCGTTTGCGGAGAGGGCTACCGTCTGGGAAAGGGCTGCCGTCTGAAGGGTGAGCAGAGCCGCCAGGCGAGCGTAGCCGCCGTGGACGTCGGCTGTCCAAGGGAGGTGGTTTGATGAGTATCCCACATCGAAAAAATAGGGCTAGCAACTCTAGTTTATAAGGATCCAAGGCACCCTCACCTGATAAGCCGATTTTCTGGGTTGTAGTTCTACCTTGGGCCTTATGGACCGGTGTGGGTTCTCATCAATGTGGATCAACTCGCACTAGTCATGATTTTAGTCGTTATTTATTCTCTATGAATCAATTAATATACATCCCTCACCCAAAAAAAAGTTATCTACACCACCTACCGACAATTATACGTGCACAATTGCACAACTGACTTCGATTGAATATTGACAATTCAATTAATTTGACATATACTTGTAATTAATATATCTATATATATATCTACAATATGAAGCTGAGATTTGTCATGCAACAAATACATATAATAATAATAACGTGAAAAATCAACGAAAAGGTAATAAAGGTAATAAAGTATTTTTCTTCACTCAAAGATGGAACATCAAATGGTCCACAAATGTCTGTATGTATTATTTTAAGAAGTTGTGTACTACTTATGGCTAATCTCTTAGTATGTTTGACTTTTTTTTTGCCCCAAGTAGGATGATTGCTAATTAATTTGATGAGCTACATTTAGATGAGTTACATTTAGAGTATATTTGGATTGAGAGATTTGGTGAAGGGAAGAGAAGTGAAAGAGAGTTTCCTTTCAATTATCTTGTTTGGATAGTTTAGAAAAAATTGAGGGGGGGATTTGAAGAGAATTGAGCGGACAATTTCTACAATTTATTTGTTATTCTTTGCGTTTAGCTCTTTAGTTAGTTTTTTGCATTCATCCACCAAATATTACATTTGTTTTCCTGTGGATTCGACTTCGGACTCCCGAAAATTACTACTTGTTGACTACCTTGCACTTGATGTAAGTCCACACACTATTTGGTTTTGGTCAGTGTCCAAACAAATCACACAATCAAGTGCCTTTAAGTTGTGTCGGGCATCAAATAACTTAACTTCTTGTATTCTTTCTTTGGGGCTTTCTCTTTGGGTTTTCTAGAGAGACAAAAACAGAGTGAGAGGAGTGCTTTGAGATATCATTCTAGAGTGTACAAACGTGCGAGTTCTTGTGAGTTTCTCAAGGGTGTGATTAAACCTTGTGTTTGTATTATTGTTTGATTGCACGCAATTTCATTGTACATGGTTGTGTGCTTGCATGCTAAATACCTTGAATATGATAATTCAACATCTACTGGAAAGGATTAGAGACTAGAACTTTTTATTAATTATTTTCTCATAATAGTTCTTAGGTTAGTTACAAAATTCCTATGCTACCGAGTCATTCAATCCTTTTTTTACTTTACTTGCACTGATTTTTTATTCATTGCATTTTAGTTTATAGTTAGATTTGTATTTCATCCACTTCAAAATTGAATTTAGCTTCCTTGTGGTTCTCATTGAGTTTATTACTTGCCGACTATCCTACACTTGGGGTAAATACACACACGCATTATTTGGTGTCGGTCAACATTTGAGCTCTGCTCTACTCTACTCCACTACTCATCAGTTTCTTCATACCTCTTGGGGAAGGGCAGAGCCAGGAATTCATGTTTGGAAGCAACTAAAAGTTGACAGGGAACCGGGAACAACGCCTTTGAAAAAAACAATTGAGTCATTTACAACATTACAAAACTATAGGGTATGAATATGCGTCCATGATATTTTATTTAGACTTTGAAGATATTTATGCTATAGTGTATGAATATGCTAGAGATGTCTTTCATCTCCTTATTGGATTTCAAGGCAAGGGACTTGACTGGAGAAGCGCCAAGCTTGACATTTGACAATTAAAATAGTGACAGACCAATGGTTTGTCGCCATTATTGTGATATTTGAACTAACTTGGAGCCCAGCTATAGTACAAATAAGAACAATAGAAAGTCTGGCCCAAGGCCCAGTCTTCAAGAGGAACTGAGGAAGAGATGACTTTAGGGCTTGAAGAAAGAAGAAGAAAGATGAAGTGTATTCTCTGTTTGACAACCATCTTCAATAATTGAACAAGTGTATATTTTTCTACAAAAAATTTGGGGGGATTACAACCTAGTGTAGTCCTCCTAGATCTGCATTTGCTCTCGGATTTGTAATAGAGTGACAAATGCTTTGACCTCTCTGGAAGCGCTCGTTTGAATCAATTTCAATCAGGTTGGAATCGATTCCCCTCCATTCAAGATCTTCTTTCTTTCCTTTTTTCAAACGGAGGGATTCGAACCCTGATTATCAATGTGACACACACCATTTTTATCACTCCAACTATTGGTTTGGGTCTCCATTCATGATCTTCTTACCAAAGGTCGTATTCCCTTTTGATTAATGGATTTTCCTCCTTAAAAAAAAAAATCTGACATGGTATATAAAATATCATATTTTCTAAAAATATTTCTCTAAGTAATATAACGTGAATGGTAAAATATCATTTATTAGTGATCGAAAAGCACAAATAACTATACTTGGGTGAGGAAAGTGATGTTTACTAAAAGGAAATCTCATAAACAAACAAACGTGACTTTTTTTCAATTTTATTTTGGTGAAATTTGTAATATTGTTCCCAATTGTGCAATACAAAAAGTTAGGAGGGACTTAGAAAGAAACTGACAATTGTATAATTTGAGGAGTTTCAACTTTCAATTCAAATTTTCAACGAGAGACACGTGCCACAAAAGAAGACTGAATGGACACGTGGCAAGAACTGGTTTGGCTGTCCGCATGTCTGGAAAGTGGAAAGTGGAAAGTGTCCCACATGATTTGCCTTCCCGAGCTGGGAAAACAAGACTATAATCTACTCGCTCTTCTACAAAGAGAGTAGCCTACTCCTTTTTTTTTTGTTTGAATTTTTTATGAGTATAAATTTTAAAAAATAATTGAAAATTATTATTAAAAATAGTTAAATAGGTCATTTAACTCAACCATCGATTCAAATTCGATATAAAATTTTCACCATGAAATTCTTCCTCGGAATATTCATATTTTAAGGGAGAAAATTATTATTTTTAATCCAAAATTAAATTTTAAATAATATATACAGAAAATACTTAAAATTCTTTTTTTTTGAGATGGAAAATATTTAAAATTCAAACAAAAATAAATCAAACAAAAATCAGAAATTTTATTGATAAAAGTAAAATTATAATACGGTTATAGAACCACTAAAATAAATCAAACAAAAATCAGAGTTTTAATCAAACCCAAACTCAAGAACAAAAACAAAATGGGAATACATTGCCCAAGAAATGCGATCTTTTATCCTCCAACGAAGCCAACTTTTCGGGCTTGAAATACTAGTTGGATAGAATCCAACTGGCTGAGAACCAAAACCAATACAAACATGTTTGGGTCAAATTGGAGAATTCACACAACATATTTTTATCCTTATACTTAGATGCAACGGTCGACTTTACCCCACACTAAAGAATATAAATTTCTCTCTACTAATACACTACGCTCCATTTCCTTAGAGCTTTTAAATATTAAGTAATTTCTTCTAATATGAGTTATTTTTAACAAATGAGGCTCTTAAGTAGTGTTTTAAAATACCGGTTGAATCGAAAATCAAAAAGGTCACCGGTACGATTTAATAAAATATCGATAAAATATCAGTTTGGTCAAATATCGGTTCAACCAGCCAGTTTTCGATAAATACCGGTTGTCCGGTTTGAAAAAAAATTAAAATTGAGAACTTTTTGATAAAAAATTAAATAAATATGAAAATAAATAAGTAAAAAAAAATTAAAAAGTAAAAGTTGAACCTAATTGAGATTTAAATGGTTATGTTGGACTTGGACTTTTATAATTTATATAGTTATGTTGTACTTTCTTATAAGAATACTTGTTAATTGAAAATTAAATTTGGTAATATTGTGTTTAATTTGAGATTGAGAGTGTCATTATTGTGATTATTACTTTATTTGGATGGATTTTAATTTATAGTATTTTTCTAAAAAATTGCAGATTTTCTATAATTTACTAAAAAGAAATCTCATAAACTAACGTCCCTTTTTTTCAATTTTATTTTCGTGAAATTTGTAATATTGTTCCCAATTGTATAATTTGAGGAGTTTCAATTCAAATTTTCAACGAGAGACACGTGCCACAAAAGAAGACTGAAGTGGACATGTGGCAAGAACTGGTTTGGCTGTCTGCATATCTGGAAAGTGGAAAGTGTCCCACATGATTTGGAAATCAAATCCCCTTTCTGGTAGAACTTTTATTAAGGCACCGAAAACTCTTCCTTTCTGTCTCTCTCTCTGTCCCTCCAAAACCCTCAGAAAGGGCAGAGATTCGCAGAGAGAGACATTGACAGATTAACCAAGATGAGCACAGCCCTCCTGAGGAAGACAAGCCTTCCTCGTCTTTTACATGGACATTTGAGAAACCCCATCAGAGAAACCCATCAAATCCTCGGTACCCAAACGCCGCAGACCAGAGCCTATTTTCGTTTCCCTCATTTTCTCAGGAAAGCCAGGGAATATGAGCTGCCTCCTTCCTCGTTCGCCTCTTCATTCTCTTATTCTTCGACAGCGTCATCATCTAGGGTTGGGTTTGTTGGGTGGTATTTGGGGATGGTGAAGGCGAGGCCTGTGTTCACTAAGAGCGTCACGGCCGCCCTCATTTACACTGCTGCCGACCTGTCATCTCAGGTGTGTAAAGTCCCTTGATTCTCATTTACATCGGTTTTCTTGAAATGATTTTGTCAGATTTATTCGTGTGTTGGAAAAATGGGATCTTGATTTAATTTTCTTTTTGGGACTGCTGTTGGGTCAGAGGTTCTATTGAGTTTTCCAGAGTAGTTGTTTATTGTCATTTTCATGTACATGACGTTTTATTGTTACTTTGAAAAGAAAGTCATCTTGATTTTGGGTATATATTTATTCTTGCTTGCTTTTCTCTGGCATCAATGGAGTGTTTCAAGTCAGGTTTTCAATAGAAATGCTCTATATGGAAATTGTTAGAATATGCTGATGTATTCAGAGGTTTCATTGAATTCATTTATTTGTCTTGGTGCTGAATGGGAAAATCATATAAATCAATCAAAAAGCCAACGAATATGCTTGACCATGCCTTTTAAGGTGGAAGGACTCTACTTGCTTTTGTTTGACAGAAATCCTTGCAATGACATCTCTTCCATATTTTCCTGGTCTTTTTTTGCAATCCTTCCTTTTGTTCCCGAAACCTATTTTCTTTGTTGTTTATAGACTTACCTGTTAAAGTTTTTGATTAAGTAATCTATGTACCCAATTAAGTATAACAAAATTTTTTTGACAAGGCTAACCTTAGGAGGAGAGCTCCCGGTGGTTGTGGGAGGAGACATTTCGAGAGGGTTTCTGAAAAAAAAATGTTGATTTCTACTGAAACCCTCACGAATTCTCCCCTCGCCAACCACTGCAAACTCTCCTCCCAAGTCCCAAGCTTAAAGTAATTGTGTAAATATTAAAGATGAACAAACTTCTGCGAAAAGATCATAAAGTATTTTATAACTTAGTTTATATTGTTTACAAGTTTCCCTTGTACCAATCTTCAAGCCAAGGTTTTGATACATTGACACAATTATATTCATTGTGATGGTGATCATTCATACATATTTTTCTAGTTTGAGTAATACTTTGCTGTAGTATTCATAACGAATTTTCATTAGACAATTGCAGGGTCATATTCAGAGTCTTATGATCTGGTGAGGACATTACGCATGACTGGATATGGTATGCTGATTTTGGGACCATCACTGCATTTTTGGTTCAATTTAATGTCAAAGCTCTTTCCAAATCGAGATTTACTCACTACATTGAAGAAGATGCTCATGGGCCAGACACTCTATGGACCTGTCATGACTGTTGTTTTCTTTTCTGTAAATGCATATATGCAGGGTGAGTACGATTCTTTACTTTTAAGGTGTGTTGCTTGGATTATCGGGAAAAAAAGGTGTGCTGATTGGCTTATCGTGAAAAAAAGGGTGTGTGTTGCTTGTCGTATGATTATGCGCATTGTTACATTTTTCACTTCTGTGCTGTTTCCTCACGCAAGCCAAGTATTTGGTTTCAATGTAAGTTGTTACTAGAGATGAAGATAAATTTTAAGGTTCTTTTCATTTTAGTTTTATATCGTTAACTAATAGCGTTGCTCCTTTTGCATTTTTTTTCTAATTGTGCCTTTACCAATAATGTCATTGAATTGTCAGTGCTAAGGTGACAATGAAATTAGGCATGTATCTTTGTAGGTGGTTGATACTGGATCTAAGGTGAACATTGAACTTAGAGAAATTTTAAGCTTAGTTTGACTTGACGACTGGGAAAATATAAATTTAGCCATTCTTCTATCAAATTTTCAGTTGTGGGTTAGAGCTTTTGAGAGCAGAAATGGATATCCTGTTACCATGCAAGCATGCTTGTGAGTCCAATTTCATGTTTCCATGACTTACTCGTTTCAGCGAGCCATAGATTTACTATAAATCAAGTTGTATAAATATCATTTTTCAGCTATGGTCCCACCTTTGAAAGGTTCTGACCAAAAACTCCAGGAATGATCCTAATCAATGACAAATTTTCCCTTAGAAGTGTCATTATATTGGAGCATGGAATGCCTATCTCAGTTGACGGAACCTTAAACAACTTTGTGTACTATCTTAGAAATGTTTTAACATTTTCATTGTGATATGTGTTTTCACTGTTACCATGATTTCCTGGCTCAGGTGAAAGCGGGAGAGAGATCATTGCTCGATTAAAGCGAGACTTAGTCCCAACGATGATAAATGGTGTTATGTACTGGCCTATATGTGACTTTATCACGTTCAAATTTGTTCCTGTTCATTTACAGGTATCATCTATTTGGAGGAAAACATGGGCCTTTTTCTTTCACTTTTTTTCTGCCTGGCGTGTTATTACAAGATGATGTGGGTTTTGAACTAATTTCTATTTCATGTTTTTGATTTGGCAGCCATTGGTTAGCAATTCGTTTTCATATCTATGGAATGTCTATATGACATATATGGCGGGTTTAGCAAAAGTAGACGCCTCCAGCTGATGATTGATTTCCCTAACTTGTCTCATATGTCACCTGTCTCTACATTTGATGATGGCCATGGTAGACGGTTTTGTGAAGAATCATAGTGTATGATACCAGCAGGAGTAGGAGCACCGAAGAAGGAAAACAAACTTTCTAGCGAGTTTCATCTCTCGGACGGATTTAGCATCAATTTCTCTCATATTTAATTGTTGGTAATCCTTTACAATTTTATGATTTTATAGGAAATCAACTGTACACAAACTGTGATGTTAAGCAGTGGATCAGTGTTGAGACTTTACTTGTAGTATTACTCAATTCATCCGTGTGCACTATTTAGCTATGGGGAAATTTGCTTTTGTTTTAAACTAGTCACCATCCGAATCATGAATATCTCTTACATCAGGTCTTGGGGAGATTAAAAGGGGAAGAGAACAAAGACATGGAAATTGTTGTTAAGCTTAGAAAGACGAAGATGGATAGCAAAAGAAAAATAAGTTATGTTTTCTGAACATGTAATTCAACAAAATAAGCTATGTATATATGTTTTCTGGACATGTAATTCAATACAAGCTTTTGGTCAAAATACACATTGTATTAGGGGTGTACACCGGACCGGGTCTGACCCGACCCGGTGATTTTTTATAGGTGAGGAACCCGGTCCGGTAACTCTGTTAATAACCAACGGGTTATCGGGTTTCGGGTCTTTGGGTTATCGGGTTCGGGTTTCGGGTCACCTGTTAACACAGAGAGTCCAAATCGGTATATCAAAACTGAGATGTTCTGATGAATTTACCCGGTCAGGGACGGAGGGGAAGCGGAGAGAGTGAACGGACAAGCACATATCTGAGTTCAATTCTAATAACTAGTCAAACTAAGCAAAAGTTGAAGGCAGATCTGTCTTGGCCTGCAGCCTATGATGATGAATATCCAGCGGATTCACATAAAGGACTAAAAGGCAAATCCGAGATGAGAAGGAAGATGTTATTAGCTAGAGACAACAGAAAATTCGATGGTGAACAATCAGAACAGCAGCTACATGAGGTAATGGCAAGCAAATCAAGATCAATTTTGCAGACAAGGATACAAAGTTGCGGCAAACTATGTCGGAAATAATTTCGCTACACGAGATCCACGCTATGCTTTCTACTCTTAGAGATCGCCTCTGCCTCTACCAAGATCTGCCAAGATCGCCTCTACTCTTGGTAGTGATAGAAAGTTGTAGAGAGAGCTGGAAACTTCCAAAAACCATTAGAGTCTCCTTTGAAGCAATAATACCAACTTAAGTACTGGGCCTATTGAGTTATTGGGCTTATTGAAGTATTGGGCTATTTGTTAAGGTTGTAATTGCCAATTGGCATACATATATTCCACTCCCATTGTCCCACATCATAAAACTACAGAACAGAATAGTAAGAAATAGTCTTTAAAAGGTCAAAGCAAGCTAGTAAATTATAACTAATCAATTATATAATTCGTTTTTATTTTATTAACCGGGATAACCCGGAAATTACAAATATAATGACCCGGTACCTGGCCCTATTATGAGATTTTTGGGTCGGGTTTGGCCTGGACCGATAAAAAGAGTTTCGGACCTGCCCGATAAGCTCCGGGTCGGACCGGGTTTCCGGGTCCCTTGTACACCCCTACATTGTATACAGCAGACAGAAACAGGAATTCTAGCTATAGGCATTAGTTACCGTCAAATATGGGGCTCCTTTGCTTTCATATGTAAAAGCATGAGAAAACCCTAGTCACCATGAAACAACATTCACCATAAAGCCAGATCTCTATTTCACCATTATGGGTTCATTACCACATTACAACCGCAACATAAGTCTCTTACGAGACATTTGATTCATAATTGTGTGAGATGAGCATGATATGAGAAGGAGATGAGTGCGAAGTAAATGTGAGATGAGTATGGGGTGAGTGTCATCATCCCTAAAGCCAGATCTCTATTCCACCATTATGGGTTCATTACCACATTACACCCGTAACATAAGTCTCTTACGGGACATTTGGTTCATAATTGTGTGAGATGAGTATGATATGAGGAGAAGATGAGTGACAGGTGAGTGTGAGATGAGTATGGAGTGAGTGTCATCATGTTTCGAAGAGTGAGCATAAGTGTGAGAATATTAATAGTATAATTTTCATATTATCTTTTTTTCTTTTTAGAAAATAAAATAATATTTTATAACAAGTGTAAAAGAGTCTTTTACACATCAAAACTCATTCTCCACAATGGAGAATAGAGGGTGGAATGGGTTTGAGATTCAACCCTCCAAAACTTAACCAAACAAGAGAATATACTAATTCCACCCTCTCACACCATCATTCCCCGCTCAAAACACTAACCAAATGCCCCGTTAAGCCTTTAGAAAAGTCCAAAACAGTGGCTTAGAGGCACACAACATAAAAAATATCGCTGTCGTGCAATTTTCAACCATCAAAATCATAACAAATGATACTGCACACCTTATGTAAAGTCTGAACCTAAGCAAACAAATAATGAA
Source organism: Tripterygium wilfordii (assembly GCF_013401445.1). Taxonomy (NCBI): domain Eukaryota; kingdom Viridiplantae; phylum Streptophyta; class Magnoliopsida; order Celastrales; family Celastraceae; genus Tripterygium; species Tripterygium wilfordii. The sequence goes on from NC_052248.1 coordinate 10,200,973, forward strand.
AGCTATAAAAGAGTAGAGTTCGAAGAGATGCAAACAATGATTTAGAGTGGTTCGGAGACTTCTCCAAGTCCTTCTATGTCCATTACCCAAGCACACCTGCCTAGACTTTCAAATCCACTAAGGACACGATTGTCTTTTCAGAGTAAACCACCAAACTCAGAGCTTTTTCAACAAGTCACCTTCTAACCTTTTATAGTATTTTTAAATTGGAAAATGACATATTAATATCATTTTCAAACCGTTGGACATCTAGGTCCACTCCAAAAAACTTTATCCCTCATAAGTCCATTTTTTTTTATAATATTTAAATCATTTAAATTTTATCTTATTCCTTTTTTGTCATTTTTCAAAGAGTATTATATCTAATATGATTTTCTCTCTTGTTATATGCTACATCTCTCTTATCTCACTACATCTTCTCTCTTTACTGCATCTCTCTCTTATCACAATAACTTTCTCTCTCCTACTGTATCTCCCTCTTATCACAACAACTTTCTCTCTCCTTCTAAATCTCTCTCTCTACTACATTTCTCTTTACTACGTCTTTCTCTCTCTCTCTCTCATCTCTTTTTATGGCTGTCGTTTTGGTCCAAATATGACTGACCATTATGCGTCTCTATGAGGGGAGTCTAATGGTGATGGTGGTATTACAAATTGTCGTCAAAATCGGCCGAATCTGAAGTTTTTTTTCCAAATTATAACACTAGCCGACCAATGTTACTGTTTTGAAATAGTAACATTGACCGACCAATGTTACTATTTTAAAACAGCCATAACGCCCATATCCAGTGGCCGTTTTGGGTTGTACTTGACTGGACATTGTGCGTCTCAGTGAGGGGATTCTAATGGTAGTGGTGGTATGGCGAATCGCCTCTAAAATCGATCGGATCTGAAGTTTTTTCCAAATAGTAACACTGGCCGACCAATGTTACTGTTTTGAAATAGTAACATTGGTAACACTGGTCGATCAATGTTACTGTTTTAAAATGGTCATATCTGGTGACCGTTTTGGGCCGTACCTGGCTGGGCATTGTGTGCTTCAATGAGGGGAGTCCAACTGTGATGGTGGTATGGCGAAATCACAAAATCACATTATAACTTGGCAGTGTGCAGAAGCTACAAAACTTGCAAATCAATTAAATTTTCAACTGTCCAAATTGTCTAATGTTATTGCATTTACAACATGGTGCTTGCTTGCTTGCTTACAGAGAAACAATCAACCCTAATACCTATACCTACAACAACAATGAAGCCTAATTACAGAATAATATCTAACCATGAGAGCTAGTAAGTAACAAAGAGCTTTCTACTGCCTTGCTAAAACTGACATCTAATAATTTGTCAAAAATAAACAAGGAATATTTCCATACTTTTGAGATAACGGCCGCTCCAACTTAGGATTGTTGTTCTTGGTGAACAATGGTCTTCTATCGCCTGACTCCAAGTCAGAAATTGATGAATCTTCTCCTCTTTGTCTAGCTAACCTTTGTAAGAAACTTGTTGGTTCCTCTGGTGGTGGACATGATGTATTTGGTGTTTCTTGTAAGCTCTGCATGTGTTGTAGGCAAACTTGAACGGCGTCATGCACTCTCACAAAATACCATTCCTTACCAAGCAACTCTATAAAACCAGACTTGGATAATGTCAGGAGAACCTCCTGGTTTGGATTGGAAATTGCAATCTGCAAAAAAATCCCAGCAAGTAACAAGCATTATAAGTCTCTAGATGTACACATATTTGTTTGATATTAGAAGTGTCGGTGTGGCGTTATCAGAAATATTGTCCACCTGGATATCCCATGATTTGTACTGGATAAAACAAGGGTAAGAAAGTAATTAGTATACTAGTGGTACCTTAGAGGGATAAAATATTTTAGACTGGACTTAAGTGTCCAAAAGTTTAACAAGTGGTACCGGTCTGAAATTTTCCCTTTTTAAATCTAAATCACAAAACTTTTCACAACTCACAAGGGAAATACCCATAAAGGGTTAATAAAGAGCAAGGTTACACTCCAGTATTTTGGGAACTCTCAAGATAGTAGATATGTAGATGAAAGTGTATAGGAGCTTATAGAACAATAACTGCATGTTTGTATGCTCTCGGATAGAATAAAATAAGACTAGCTTTGCTTGCAAGAGAATGAGAGAACGTGAGAGAGTACTGCATGGCTAGTAATAGTGTTGTTCATGCAAGTAGTGAACGTGGCATCATAGAGTAGGGAGTGGCGCCATGGAGCGGCAGACCACTTCCCACTCCATGTCGCCTGTTAGCTTCCTTCAACCTAATCCTAGCAAGAGAGAATTTGCAGAGAAAAACCAGAGAAGGTTTGGTGAAGAAGAATCTTCATTTCAAAACGATTTCAATAACTCCTTCATACAGACAAAGACTGATCCTTATATATGATCAGCTAAACCGACTTAGTTGTAACTAACTTGAAACTAACTTGCCAACTCAGCTAATTACAATTGATTACAACTAACTAAGCCACATCAGCACACTAGAGCTAATTACAATTATATCCTTATTAATAGGTTCGTAACATCGCCACGACCATGAGTGATAAGAATTAACCTCACTGTGTTGGTACGAAAATTGAAGGGTAATATAATCATTTGTTGTATTAATTCTGTTAGAATTAGATAAAGGATTGTAACTTAATTGTAATGGGTTTGAGTCAGTTAATCTTAGATTGGGTTTCAGTTACTTGGTTGTGACACAGCTAGGTTCTTGTATATAAGCATGTGGGCTTCTCTTGTAAAGGCATATTTGATAATAAGAAAAGTTCTTCAGTTTCTTTCCATTTTCTCTGTAATTTCATTTTCAGTTTACATTTTGGTATCAGAGTCAAAAACCTCACATTGCCTTCCTTCTAGGTTTTGATTATGAGATACAATACAAAAAGGGAGTGGATAATATAGTGGCTGATGCTTTGTCTAGGGTCCCTAGGACCCAGGTTAGTAGTTATGATGTATCAACTGAAGTTCTCAATGTAGAAGGTGAATTACAGGCTATTTCATACCCTTATTTTGGATGGCTAGATAATCTCAGGAGAGATTTGGAACAGGATGCTTGGATCCTAGCTAGGTTAAAGGAATTGAAGGAGTCTGATGCCACTGGAAATATGTCTAAATTCAGTTTTGACAATGAATTCCTTAAATACTAGAAAAGGATTGTGTTGAGTCCTGATTCTTATTAGACATCAAAAGTGTTTCAAAGAATTCCATGCCACTCCCACAGCTAGTCACCCAGGAGTATTAAAGACATATCAGAGGGTGAAGAGAGGTTTTTATTGGGTTGGGATGAAGAAAGAAATTAAGTTTTTAGTGGCTGAGTATGTTGTATGCCAACAAAATAAATATGAAACAATATCTCCCCCTGGTTTGTTACAGCCATTACCAATTCCTAATAGAGCATGGTTGGATATCAGTATGGATTTTATAAATGCTTTACCAGTTTGTAAAGGCAAATCGGTAGTAATGGTGGCAGTTGACAGATTTACTAAGTATAGTCATTTTTCGGCACTTGCTCATCCATATACAGCTAGTTTAGTGGCTTAATTATCCATTGAAAATATATTCAAGCTTCATGGGATGCCTGCTTCAATAGTCAGTGATAGGGATCCTATTTTTATTAGTTTATTATGGAGAGAATTCTTTAAATTACAGGGTTCAAAGTTATGCATGTCATCTGGTTATCATCCACAATCTAATGGACAGACTGAAGTAGTGAATAGGTGCTTAGAAACCTATCTCAAATGCTTCACTTGCTTACAACCTAGAAAGTGGTTAAATTGGTTAGCTTGGGCAGAATGGTCTTACAACACTACTTATCACACTGCAGCACAATCAATACCTTTTTAGTTGGTTTATGGATACCCACCTCCACATGTGAACTCTTACGAGATATGTTCTGCCAAGCTGGATGTGTTAGAGAAATCCTTGTTGAAAGAGATGAGATGCTAGCTATGTTAAAGCATAACCTCTAGCTTGCTTAGGAGAGAATGAAACACCAAGCTAACAAACATAGAACTGAGAGGAATTTTAACGTTGCCCAAGTACTATGGCCTTTATGAAGTGTTAGAGAAGATTGGTATGGTGGCTTATCATTTGAAACTGCCTCCTACCACCAAGATACATCCAGTATTTCATGTCAATAATTTGAAAAAGCACTTGGGACCTTCTATTGTTGCATTTTGATATATTACCTATTGTGACGGAACAGGGATTGTTGCAACAAGTGCCACAAGCTGTATTACAAAGAAGAATGTACAAAAAAAGGTAACATAGCAGGGATTCAGTTACTCATTCAGTGGCAAGATCATAGTGAAGTTGAAGCAACATGGGAAGATTGTGAGGAATTCACTCAAAAGTTTCCTACATTCAAACTCTGAGCTGATGTTCTCTTGTTTGTATTGCTGAATTTTCTTCTGATGTCACTCTTAGATGTTGTCCTTCCAACTTTGATCTATCTTTGCTAGCATTCAGTCCTTGTTGTTGTTATTAAGTTCTGCTTGTCCTTGTTGCTGGTGATCTCTTTGGAAGATAGCAAGGTTGATATTCTTACCAAATCCTTGAGGACAAGGATTGTTTCAAGGGGAGGAAAATTTATAAGACCTCACTGTGTTGGTACAAAAGTTAAAGGGTAATATAGTCATTTGTTGTATTAATTCTGTTACAATTAGTTAAAGGATTGTAACTGAATTGTAATGGGTTTTGAGTTGGTTAATCTTCGATTGGGCTTCTGTTACTGGGTTGTGGTTGTGACACAGCTAGGTTATTGTAAATAAGCTTATGTGCTTCTATTGTAAAGATAGATTTGATGATAAGAAAAGTTCTTCAGTTTTTTTTTCCATTTTCTCTATAATTCCATTTTCAGGTTCATTTATACTAGGTTAAGGTTGAACGAGTTAACAATGAGGCACGAGCTACAAAATTTTCCTTTGTTTCCTCTACATAATTTATATTAAAAATTATAGATTAGGTAAACACTTTGCTTATTCATTAATGTTATTTCATGTTTTTTTATTGAAAGGATTCATAAGTGCAGTTGGTATAATGTTATTAGAACATTATGTAAGGTATTGCTCTTTTAAAGGAAGACAATGAACTTCCGCAGGAACCAATTTTTACACTCCACCAATTTAAATTTGTTCACATATTGTTTGCAAAAAATTTTATTTTTGTAATAAACAATTTATATTTTTACAATTATAATGACAAAGTTATAAATATATCAAAGGGTCTCCTCTGTGTGTTAAATGAGAACTCTTTTCCATGCGAATATTAAGGTGAAAATGAACGTGTATGAGCCACTATACACATTCATAAAACTTCCAACGACAAACGGAAGTTTTATACTCATCACTAGCAATTCACAATTCTAGGGAGTGGTAACAATACTAGAATTTCACCAGGTAGGTATGCTGCAAAATTCTAGGGAGTGCTAACAATAGTATTTCACCAAGTAGAGGGTTTAGTTTGACTCTGACAAATATCTTCACCTTACTGTTTCACTATATAATGTTGTATTATTGGGAATCGTCACCTCAAACTTTATTAATCACCATTCATACATGATGCACGTAGCCTTGGTATGCACCTAGTTTAGTTGAAATTATTGGGTCCATTTGTCACTCTGTTTGCCACCCAAAAAGCGCACCACTTTGGTGTCTTTGTCATTTGGCACTCCGTCGTGTTGAGCTAACTCACCAAGTCGTCATTTTGGAGGAAGCACCTGGGGCTACTTCAATCTGTTAAGAAAAACGCGGAGGAGTTGACGGAATAAAGTTACGGAAATACATTTTTCCAATTATGCCCCAATACTTTTTATGAAAAGCTCATATTATCTTATGCTTTAAAACTATTTTGTAGTGACATGCCTTCATGTTACTGATGTAATTAATTTTAATACAACTAATAATGAAAAATATTGGACAAATTATTATGACAATAAAAATCTTAATAATTATTATGATAGTAGAAATTTTAATAACAATTATGAGAGTGAAAATGTTAATATTTTTACTGTCATAATAATTTGTCCAATTTTTTTCATTATTAGTTGTATTAAAATTTGTTGGATGTTTATATCCTAATTTATTATTATTATTATTATGATACATTACAATTAAAATTAAACAAAATTCACTGAATATTCCACCTAAACGGCTAAACCTCGTAAGTGTTGAAACTCATTTTACTGGAGTTTTGTACATGCCAAACACTAGATTGCATATTACCTCACCATAATTTTTTAGTGAAACTCACCACACAATACTCCAATAGGTCAAGACACAACACACAGCCAAACGCATCCATTGTATTCGAAAATAATTCAGTTAGGTCACAAAATAATATCCACGTGGCAAGTCGGCAGGCGCTCTCCAAGTAAATGGACGGCTTGATGTGGCTGTCATCTAATCGATTGTCGGTTATACTTTGACATGTGAAAGTAGCTAAAAAGCAACACGTCGAGGTACCACGTGTCAGAAGCTAAAAGAATGAGCGCGTTCAACCTACTACTACAGACTAGAGCAGACCTGGAGTCAGCTGACTTGGATAATTGTCATGGTGCAGCAATCACACACGTGGCTAATCATGGACGTTTATCAGGAACATTAATTAGCTGTCGTTCTAGAAAGCCAACACTCAAGCAACTACCAAAACGGAGTACACACAATGATAGTGTTTGGCAAAATGTGTTTCACTTGTGTTCAGGTGCATCACACCTCACAGCATTACAGTTTTTTATGACACGTCAAATAGTTTTTGCGTTTCAACTCACCTCACAGAACCATAGCTTTTTACCTCATAGCACCTTACTACATCTCACAGCATTCCCAAACTCTTACAATATATGTTGAATTGTTCTACGTAATCAAATTAGATCAATTATTTTATTTTAGATTAATGTACAATGTAAACATTAAGTGATTTTATATTAATATTACTAGTCATCTAATACAATCATAATTTAGATAGCCAAACGCACCTCACAGTACCACACCACAGTTAGGGCTGTTAAAAAACTGAACCAAACCGAAAATCAAACCGAAAATCAAACCATATTTTTTAATTTGGTTCGGTTTATCAGTTTACGATTCGGTTTCGGGTTGAAGTTTTGGATATATTCGGTTTCGGTTTACGGTTCGGTTTGGAAATTATATTTTCGGTTTAAAACCGAAAACCGAAATTATTTTTACATATATTTTTATTATATATTTGTGTTATGTAATTAATGTTAATATGTTATAATAACCATTTTTACTTAATTAGTGTAAAATTAAACATTTAATGTTTAATGCTTTATATATAATTACAATATAATCAATATTACTTAATAAAATTACAATATAATTGGATATTGGAAATAATTTTCTAATTATATCGGTTTAAACCGAAAACCGAAACCGAAATTTACGGTTCGATTTAATCCGGTTTATATATGTTATTCGGTCTGGTTCGGTTTGTCTAAATATGAAACCGAAAAATTTCGGTTTGATCAAACCCGAACCGAACCGAACCATTTCCACCCCTAACCACAGTTTTAAAAGTGATGCGTCAAACAGTTTTTTCGTTCCAACTCACCTCACAGCACCACAATTTTATAACTCACAACACTGCACAGCAGTTGACAACACTCTCAAACAGGCCCATTGTTAATCCCGATCGTGTGAACAGTAACTATTAAGTAGATGAGACGGATGTACTGCCGCAGGTAAGAATCAGTGCATTGAACGATCGAATATGCTGAAAATGAAAGTGAAGCCTTGATGTGTTAAAGTAAATGCAAGAAATATATACCCAAGTTTGGCATGTTGTTGTCCTGACTAAATTGGTAAAATTATCATCCGTTGGCGTGTTAGAGGTGTACAAAAGTCGAGTCAAAACCAACTGTTAAAAAAAAGTATAATGTATAGCGTATAATTACCAGTAAAAAATATAATTAATTACAATGATTCGAAAAATATTAGTATGTGAAGAAGTCTGGAAACTAATGGGTCATTTGTTTGATATTTAAAGGATGGAATGAGGATGAGAATCAACGACGGAGCCAGGAACTAATCTTGGAGTGAGCTACTGTATATTGATTCATTCGGAAAAAAAATTAACAGACTACAACCTAGTGTAGCCCCCTCCCTCAACCCTTGGTGAGAGTCACTCATTCACTTGCTTGGTTGATTTCAAGAGAGTGAAATCTCAAACTCATCACACCCTCTCTATTCTCACCAAAATGGTGAGAATGAGTTTTAATACATAATATTATTTTATCCTTATTATAAAGTAATCACATCAATTATACTATTAAAATTTTCACACTCCTACTCACTCTTTATTTCATACCAAACACGATCGTGCTCACCTCAAACTCATTGTTACACTCACCTCACGCTCAACTCACATTCACATTCACATTCACAGTCATTCAATTATGAACTAAATATCCTGTAATTTTAATTAGGGGAGGTGATGTCATAAATAGTTAATTTGGTGGCTAATAAGCATGCACACATAGTAAACCACTACATATCTTCATAGTAATTATCCCATATATCAAATGTACCAAATAAAGAAATAAAAAAGGGTAGTGAATTCAATGGTTCTATCTTGCAAGATATGCCAAGATTATGCCACAAATTCTATCCGATTCTAGTGAATTACCCTCACAAGTCCAGCAGGCAGGAGTGCCATTGTTTTGACTTGGAATGAGTCATCAAATACGAAGCTCACCCTCTCTTTCTTTACTTGACCGACCCTCACTCTCTATATATAAATAACCGACTAACCCTCTCTCCCCCTCACACACAACACAACTTCAGTCCACTCAGTTTTCTTGAAAATTATGGCTCTTGAAGCACTCAACTCCCCAAACACTACACCCAATCCTTTCAATGCTGCTTATGAAGACTCGGACATCAAGCGCAAACGCTCAAAACGACCGCGTAGCGAGGATGAGTACCTCGCGATCTGCCTCATCATGCTCGCACGTGGCAACACCAACAACAAGGACAAGGAGGCAGTGTCTGAGTCTCAGCCGCGGACTTTGGAATTGTCGTACAAGTGCACCGTGTGCGACAAGGCCTTTACTTCTTACCAAGCCCTCGGCGGCCACAAGGCCAGCCACCGGAAATCCTCTTTCGCCGCTGCTGCCGATAACAACAGTAATAATAACGATCATCCTTCCAGCAGCACAACTACCGTGGCCGTGACCGCCACGTCGAGTGGTAGGGCTCACAAGTGCTCCATCTGCCACAAGATTTTCCCGACCGGCCAGGCTCTCGGCGGACACAAGCGATGCCATTATGACGGCTCCAATAGCAATAACAACAACAACGGGAGTGTGGTGACGTCATCATCGAGTCACGGCTTGAGCCAGCAACAGCGGCAGCGCGGCTTTGACTTGAACTTGCCGGCTTTGGTGATGGAATCCGCTTGGGCAGGACACGTCCCCATGAGTACTCGTCGATGTGGTGCCGGCGAAGATGAGGTGGAGAGCCCCCTACCGACGAAGAAACCGTGTTTGTTGCTTAATAGTGAAAAATCACTGAATTAGAATTAATTTGCCAGATTTCGTGGATTACAAGAATTATTATTATTATTATTTTTTTTTGGCCTTTTGGTATAAATTGGTTGTGTACAGGGGATTTGTTTAGTAGTGATATAATCTGGGAGTAGTAGTCAATTCTTTAATTTATTCTTGATAATACAGTAATTTACGATTTTTATATTTACTATTCTTCTCCTAAATTTGGATCAATTTATTTCTATATATTTTAGCTCAAAAGTAAAAAAAAAAAAAAAAAATTGTAGGAAGAATCAAACACATCATCATCATCATCTTGTTGATCCAATAAGAAAATTGATTTGATTAGTTGTAAATAAACATGTGTTGTAAATTAATATATAGCACCTCAATTTGACCACTTTAGTTTTTGGAGTACTTCACCAATTGATTTATTTTAGTGTGTTTGTAGCTAATATTAAAAAAGCAACCACGTGTAGCACTGAGTTGATTGTATATATATATATATTCCCAATTATTGCCAAAGTAGTATTCTATATAAATATATTTTGAATTAATAATTTACAATAAAAGCAGGGATGGGGGGGCAAGTGTGAATTAATAATAAGTGTTGTTAAAGTCCAATTGATTGCCGTGTGAAGAGTGAAATTAAGAAGAAGATCAGAGGCAGTAATGGAATGGCGTTGATGATATTGGAACAAGGCCATGTTAGTTAAATTTAGATTTTGAACCGTCGATGTCTTTTTGCGTGCCTTACTACATTTGTCATTTATAGCATATATATATATATATATATACACCCTTTATCCAATAATTCATGTGCTACCTAATTACTTGTCTTAAAACCCACACACCTCAAATTAAAAACCCATTACCCATATTATAAAAAAAAAAAAAAAACCCATTACCATTTACCCATGCATCTCCAAAAATCGAATTTTATTTTTATCATTTTTGTGTCGTTGAGAAGTTAAACTGATGTTCCTACGCCCAAAATTTGCAAAAATTCTTCGTAATATTCAGCGTTAAGATGGTGAAGCTGGACGGTCGTGTTGGACGGTGGTGTTGGGTCCAAAAAAAAAAAAGAGAGACTTGAAGGAGTCCTTTATTTAAGCCATCGATGATGCTTTTGCGTGGCATATAGTGTGACCAATTAATATGGATACCACTCAAACCAAAAATGCAATTAGCCTCTCTCTTAAATTTTCTCTCAACTAAAATTTCTCTCATAGTACATATTTGGGGAGGAGGAAGAGACCACGTCCTCCATACACCTTTTATAGTATATCATTTTAGTTTTGTTGATTTGTTGCTAGTAAAAATGTTGATGAAACTACCTTGCATTCACTATGGGAATGCCCAGCTACGAAAGATGTGCTCTATGTAAGTCTTGCAAAATTTCAGAAGATGAATTTGGTATACTAGGGTTCTTTTGCTCAGTTTTGTCTCGCATCCTCTTAGATTCTTGTTTCACATGAGTTAGCGACTCTAGCAATCACAATGTGCATGATCCAGCTCTGGTGAAATAAATTTGTCCATGAGGGGGGTACTCACGCACCCTACACAGTGATGTAGTGGGTCTAACTCAACCCTGAAAATCGACTTACAGGGGGAGGATTGCCCACCACATATAAAGCACTTCACTTGCTCCCGCCTACCCGATGTGGGATATAACAACCAGCGCACTGCATCAACATGATGTAATGGGCTTAACTCAACCCTGAAAACCGACTTACAGGGGGAGGATTGTCCACCACATATAAAGCACTTCACTTGCTCCCGCCTACCCGATATGGGATATGGGAACGACCAGCGCATTGCATCAATTTCCACCCTCCCCAAAGAACACGCGTCCCGCGTGTTGTGCACAACCCCGCGGACCCACATGCACCCACACCATCAGGATGGGCTTGGGCTCTGATACCACATGATGCAGTGGGTCTAACTCAATCCTGAAAATCGGCTTACGGGGGAGGATTGCCCACCACATATAAAGCACTTCACTTGCTCCCGCATACCCGATGTGGGATATGGGAACGACCAGCGCACTATATCACACAGGTAGCTCATCATGGTACTATTACAGTTGAGGAATTTGTTACTGCTCAAATTGGACTGGATAATCATCGATCAACTACAGATTCAGCTAGTGTTCAACTTGAAATGCAGTTATGGAAAGGTCCAGCAATTAATTTTATAAAAGCAAATTGGGATGCGGCTACTCAGTCCCAAACTAATCGTATTGGGTTTGTTGTTCTGTTCGGAGATGCTAGTGGAGATGTAATGACATGTAGCTCATTGGTGAGATCACTTGATCCTTCTTTGGCAGAAGGCCTTGGCAGCCTTACATGCAGTCAAATTAGCCTTTGAATTGGGATTCACATATATAATATTTGAAGGCGATTCTTCAATTATTGTGGAAGCTATCAATGGAGGAGATTTGAATCTTGTTGTATGGTGTCCGGTGATAATGGAGATCAAAAGATTATTACGGTATTTCTCGAATTGGAAGGTTGCCCACGTTCGACATACAACTAACATTGCTGCTCATTGCTTTTCTCATACAAGACATGCATGTTTGGATTGAGGAAGCACCTTGTTCGGTCATGCGCATTATCCAAGCAAAGAAGCGTTCTTGAGAATTAGCTCAACGAGGTTCAATTGGTGACTTAATATGAGTTTTTTCCGGTGTTGATTTGTATTCTTTTGAACTTTCATGTTTTGTCCAGATTTATTTTTGCTAATGGTTTTATTCCACCTATTTGGTGGTTCGAGTGTCACTACAAGAAAAATGGTTATTGACAACGAAACTATAGGGAACGAGACGTTTTTTGTTGCCAATACAATGTCATAGGCAACGAACAAAACAAGTTGTTGCTATTGGTTTTTATATTGTCAACAAACTTCAAGTTTCGTTGCAATTGAAAGTGCCGCCACACCCGTGAATGCTTGGCACCAAAATAATAAAAACGTAAAATATTGTTTCGTTGCCAATGATTACAATTATTGGTAATGAAATATAATTGTTGCCAATACCACATAACTATAGACAACAAATTTCTGTGTTTGTTGCCAATGATTAAACCTATTGGCAATGAAATAAAAGTGTTGCCAATACACGATAACTATTCATAACAAATTGTTGATTATTGTTACCCGTAATCTATCTTTTTGGCAATGAGAGAAAATTATTGCTAATGAGAAAAAGTTTTTGTTGTAAATGCTTATTGGCAACAAAAAAATTGTTGCCAAAGTTAAATTATAGTCAACGAACCAATGAACTTATTGCCATTGTAATTGGTACATGCATAATTGAATCAGATCCCGCACTGCATAGAGAACAACTAGCTGAACAAATTGGATGATGATCGACTTATAATTAAGTTCTCGCATGAAGGGATAATGTCATGACATGCCCCCTCATATGAAGATGCATACCTTCGGAGGTAAGTGTACCTTGGGACCATATCCAGCGCCACCAACAAGACCCCAATTAAGTTTACTATCTTTTGCAGTTTAAAAATATTATAATATATTATAGGAAATTTTAAAGAATTAAATTTTAAAAAAAATTAAAATAAGTATTGGCAACAAAAAAATTTTGATTAACAAAATGTTATTGACAAAAAAATATTTAATTAGAAATACATATATGGCAATGACTTATATTTCGTTGTCAATACTTCTACGGACAGCGACTCAATTTTAGTTGTCAATGCATGTATAGGCAACGAGACAATTGTTGTTGCCAATACTTATATAGGCAACAACTAATTACTCGTTGTTAATGCATATAAAGGCAACAAAATAATTATCGTTGCCAATACTTATACTGGCAACAACTACCACTTCGTTGTTAATATATGTGGTGGACAACGACTCAAATTTTCGCTGTCAATGAGCAAAGAAAACGCGGCATAAACAACAAATGTGACAACGAAAATTTTTCAATGCCTTTGATTTATTGACAACGAAAATCAGGATTATAGACAACGAATATTATTGTTGTCAACGAGGTTTTTTGTTATAGTGTGTCGCTAATGGCCTCCATTTCTTTTACTCACAAGAGGAGTATATAAATATATATTTGGTCTATTATGACCTTTAAGAAAAACACTAAGGACTAGCTGGATATACATTATTGAGAATAATCGCATCCCAGTTATAATCAAGTCTATATTGGTGGCTTATTAATCAATTAATTAGTCGTTTAGGTATAAATCGCAAGAAGCATCTCAAATTGGCCTACTTTAATACTTGCAAGTAGCAATCGCAAGATTTTTTAGTTATATTCTATTAATAAATAATAATGAGCCAATTTTTTTTAAAATCATTAACATGTTGTAGAGATAAAAAAAACGTGCAACAATATAGACCCCCAATTTTATCATCAATCTTATGTGATAAGTGTGATAGTCATTGATTAAAAGTACATATATAGGGCCCACTTAAAATGGGAGGCATAAATTAGGGGTCTCAAACATCCTATGTGACATGTGTGATAGGCATCCTATTTAACTTTTGTCCACTCTAACATAAATTTCTACGTCTGCCCCAGACTCCAACAAAAATGTAAGTCAGTAGACAATAGGTGTGTATAATTACTATTTTTCAATTGTAAACTTGCGGGTAGACGAGTATGTAATATTAAGATACTCAACCCCCCATCCTACTCTCACTCTCGTGAGTATGAAAAGTCAATACTCTCACCCTCCACTTGTTCATCCTCACCATACCCTCAAAATTGTGGGTGGGGTTTGCCAGTATCCTTAGAGCGATACAAACTATACTTACCACTTCACCTAGTGACTCATGAGTCCTTTACATAAGTGGTTACTTAATATTCCTTTCATTGAATATAATTGAAAAATTAAATTATTAGATATAACAATTTCGTGCATTGCCAGGCTGACGTCTAATGTGGTTTACAGTTGTAAACTTGGAGACCCAATTTTTATCCGCCAAATGTCATTTTAGTGCCCACCTTATTAAAGTTGGACACATAGGTCAAAGGAAAAAATATTTTGTCATATAAGTACCTCTTTTTCACATAAATACCTATTTTAAAAATTAATAATTATATAATCTCACATTTGTCATTCTTCTTAAATAGCCATGGATATAAAAAAATACCTAGGTCCAAGACACCTACTCTCCATCTCCACCACTACCACTGTCCGCCTCCATCTCCACCACTGCCACCGTCGCTCCTCCACCACCATCGCACCTCCACAATCATTTTCTTCATTTTCTTATTATTATCATTATTTTTTATTAGTGTTCGTCTTCTTCTTGTTAGATTTGAGATCTAATATAAGATCTAGGATCGTAATATGAGATATGAGATTGTAATATGAGTTCAAATCTGAGATCATACGTTACTGTTTCAATATTACTATAGATCTGAGATCGTATGTTACTGTTTCAATGTTGCACGAGCAATGAGGGGAGTCTAACGGAGGTGGTGATGTAGCGAACCGTAGCTAAAATCTTCTGGATTTGAGACTTTTTCTTTCATGTTACTGTTTCTATGTTACTATTTCATCATGTTACTGTTGCAAAAATTAATATTAGACTAATGTTTATCTACATTATCCTATTAATGTATTGGTGTTGTGATGCAGAACCATGTACTATAGATCGAGTTTTTTTTAAGGTCATTCTCTCCAGTAAGAAATATGAGAAGGGTTTTGTTTATTATGTTACTGTCGAAACAGTAACATGAACATGTCTGAATGATTTTGCAGAACTTGACATATTAATTATTTCAGATCCAGCACTCATAAACTCAAGAAAATCTTGAACAAAAATCATGTACCCAACATCTACATCTAAATAAAAACAAGGAATAATAGAAACAATAGTTGTAAAGCTTTTTAAGCTTTAAATTGTGAAAAATATATTTAAAGAGAGAGAGAGAGAAGAAAGAGAAGAAGAAGACGAAGAAAGAGAAGAAGAAGAAGAAGAAGAAAGAGACAAAGAGACGAAGAACAAAGAGAAAGAGAAAGAGAATAGAGAGAAAATGAAGAAAGAGATAGGCGAAGAAGAAATAAAGAAGAGAGAGGTTGGGGGTAGAAAGGTAAATGATCATTTCATAAGTACTTTTATGTCCATGTCTTTTTTGTTGGATCTAGATGTCCAAAAGTGTTAGAGTGGGTATCGGCTTGGCATTGTCCCATCTTGGATTGGGACGGATTGAGCCCACATTCCCCAACTAAGCCATATCTAGGCCGAGATAGAGGGACCTTGGCACATTGGCCGGGAAATAGAGGGGCCCTTGGTACTCCATTATATTGGGGCAAGTTAAGCCCCAACTAGTTGTTCGAGGTTTAGCATTTGCAAATTCTTCATGGATTTTTTTTATGATAAATTTACTTCTCATTAGAATCGACTCGTGGGCACACATATGTCTAACCCAGTCGATTGCCAACTGAGCCACCTCTTGTTGATAATTTTTCATGGGATCAAACTTTCATATTCAAAGAATTCAAGAACCCATTATGATAAATCTTAAAATAAAATGGGCTTGAATTTATTGATGTCTTTTTTTTTAATAAGCTGAAAAGAAAATATTTGTGGATGTAAAAATCTAGACGATCCACAAGTCAACTGCTAAGATGACTGACGCAACGGCAAGCCTCCGTGAGTTCTATAAGAACAATGGAGAGGACGACCCTTCATGATCTGGTGACACTCCGATGCTCAAGTCAATAATCTTATTAAGAGCAAATCAATAGTCAAATGTCTCGGTTGTGAGAACATACCTAGGATGAGTTTGGTCATCCTCCTTTTATAGTGTTGTAGATCATATCTGTTGGGATTTTCATAGCCCAATTGTTCAATATGTTGAGATCTTGACATTGAGGTTGTGATACGAGGATCCTTCATGATTTTGACATTAAGATCGTTTGCGATATGAGGATTTGTCCTCATCTAACTTTCTAGTTTGAGTTTGAATCTTTCCTAGGTTGTCGTTAGGCAGTCTTTCCTATTTGGATTGAGTGGGTTGAGTCTAGATACTTTCTTAGATCCTGCATGGTGGTTAGACTAGTATTACGTGACTATTGGGATTCCCACGTTCCCTGTCCTTGGGTCGACTTCTTAGTTTGAATTCTCTCTAGATTATCCTCTGGGAAGTCATTCCTCTATATGCCACCTATCAAGCTGTCATGTTGACCTAGCATGTGTCATTTTATTTATCCACAATATTAAGACTTTTTTCTAAAAAGAAGAAAAGAGAATTGCATATCCTAGGAAGCACCAACTCGGATACGGGGACGCGGAATGCGGGTGCGCGGACTCGGGGATTCGCAAAACCTCAAAAAATCCTATATTTGAGTGCGGAGGGACTCGGCAAATAAAAGCTATTTATATATTTTTTTGTACATGTATTTAGAATTATAAATGTAATATAAATAACTCCATGCATATTGTATTACTTCAAATGTACTAAAAGTCAATTACAATACTATTTATAAAGTATTGTTCACACTTCCAAATTACAAAATATAGTAGTAGAGTAGTAGTTGTGGATTAATGTTTTCTGTAAAAACAACTCTTTTCATTTCAGGTTCATCAAGAGAGAGGTCAGCCACCTCTAGGATTCCTGCACCATCCATAGAATCAAAAGACTCTCGACCAATATCCCACATCTTAGACTTCCCTGTCATATATTGATGACTTTTCCTCGATAGAAGACGGAGATTAGTGTGTACAAACACTAAATCTTCAGCACGTTAGGGAACTATCTTATTCCTTCTCATGGAATGAATGAAGGAATAAATTCTCCAATTTCGCTCTGAGCAAGACGAAGATGAGGGTTGACCAAGTACTTTCAGCGCTAGTGATTGTAAACTAGGAGTGGAAACCCCATATATAACCACCATGATTTTGGACCAAGTGATGCTCGATCCTTCATAGAATCATATGATAAAAAAATACCCATAAAAAGCAGAGAAATTGGCAAACTCCACGGTTACCTTAGTCCTTTCATCATCATTTGGAAAGTACCTCATCAAGCTTTTGTTCCTCTCATTTGAAATCTCAAGATCTTTATGCGGAGGAACACGATTTGGAGCACCATCAATCCATTCCTTGCTATAATACCTATAAAAAAAATGTAGTGGATTATTTGTAATTTATAAAAAAAATGGAATTTGGAATTTGTAATACCTATAATAATTGCTTGTTGTAATTAAAAATGGAATTTGTAACTTATAAAAAAGAAATTTACCTTGGATTTAAAGAATGCGCTAAACAATGTGGTGGATTATTGCTCTTGTTCCATCTATCAATAAGAATGGAATGAACAATTGAATAAAAGCTTGATTCTTCGGTAAGTTCCTTTCCCTCAAAGTGGTATATAGATGTCTTAACTCCCTCAATCATAGAATCTCACATATCATAGATCAAATGAAGTGTAGGCTTCACTATAACAAAGGGGCGATTTTGTGACGAAATTTAGAGACGGAATAATATTCCGTGACGAATTAGCCACGGAGTATTCCGTCACCAAAACTAAACATTACCTTTTTTAATTTAATTTGTGACGGAATATTCCGTCGTAAATATTTCCGTCACAAAATTTTCATCGCCCATTCCATCCCTAAATCCCGTTGCTAAGTTCCGTCGCAAAATTTAGCGACGAGGTTTTTGTGACGGAATATTTTCCATCACAAAATGATTTAGTGACGGAATTTCATTGGTCAATGACGGAATATTCCGTGGCTAAATCTGTTGTTTCTGGTAGTGCTTATTTGTGTGAGCACACCGAAGCATCTCATATATTGGATTAGTGAAAGAAATGACTTTATCAACTTTGTCCCACCAAATATCATTCAATATTATCTCCTTCACATGTTGTGCCTTTCCCACATCATCCTCTCTATATGCTTCCCACTCATCAGAGATAACCAATTCTTTCAGACCACGCTTGATAAGTTTAAGCCTTTTTAGCATCACAATCACATAAGGGAATCTAGTTTCAGCAACAGAGAGCAATTTCAAAGGCACAAAGCTATTGAACAAAGCTAATCTCATAGAATGATTGGCGATGAAATTCTCCACCAACACCGCATCTTCTGCAAGTTCACTAATCCAACGACACTCATGATAAGCATCTTGGTTAGCTTCAGTATTCTTGGGGGCACAAATATTCTTCAGAGCAAGATTTAAAGTGTGCACTACACACAGTGTCCAGAATATGTGAGGAAATTGTGACTCAATGATCAACCTTGCAGCATTGCATACTAGGGCATTATCAGTAACAACGACTCCAAATTCCATTATTGACTCTTTCAGCAAATTGGCAATAAAGAACCTGTCTTTAATTTCACCTTCACAATTGATCGCTCTTAAGAACACTCGAGAATTCTCTGTAGCCATCATAATATTGATGAGTGGCCTTCTTTGAGGATCCCCCATCCATCAAAGACAATACTTACACCTTTTTCACTCCAACTATCTTTGATTGGCACTAATAGCCTTTCAATATTTGCCCTCTCTTTCTGAAGGAGTGTAGTCCTCAATGCATTATAAACATGAGGAATAAAGCCAGCAATATTGTTGTTGGATGCAAATGTGTAGGAATTTATATAGTGAGGATTTCTAGTCAAGTGAAATGGCAATCCACAGGAATAGAACATCCTAGCAATTTCACCCCTCAACTGATCTCGCGCTTCCATATTGAAAGCTTTTGCTACAGCTGAATCATTAACACCTTTTCTTTTTTTTGTTTGGACATCTGGCAAAAGTGAACTTCCACCCATAAATGAACTTCCACCGCTAGGTGGGAGTGGGATAGAAAAAGATTTGGATTTCTTCAAATTTTCAGCTTGATCATTAAGCTTTTGCATCTCAAAGTTAACTTGAGGAGTCACAGAATTGCAAACAACTATTCCTTGTCCCTTGATCTTCAGTAGATGAGCTAACACACGTGAATAAGATCCCACATAATTTTTATGGCAATATTTACATTCAAACTTGACATTTCCACCCTTTTTCTCAATTCTATCTAACACAATGACATATTTCCAAAGAGGATAATTGACATCCGTATCATCTGTAGTACTTCCTATTGTGGCTGACGAATTTCAACTTGAACTCATTGTTTGTGTATCTAAAAAAATAAAAAAAAATATATTAAAGCACAGACAATGAGTGAACTCATCTTCTTTGTATCTAAAAGCCAGAAGCATACAATACACAAAAACTTCAGAGAACACAAAATAAATGGCAACATCACATTTTCTCAACAAAATAAATGACAGAAGCACACCATCACAAAATGAACTCATGGCAGAAGCATAAGAAATAAAGCCGTGCGGGCCCGATGTATCCACAGAAACTGGACAACCCATTGAGGGCTCGATGTATCCAAAGAACCGAACAACCCAAAGCGAACAATATAGTTGGTGTGTATGGGGGTGTTGGATTTACAGCGTGATATCGGAGCAATTCGGTCCAGTTGGACATGAGCTCTATTGCACTTGTTGGGTCTGGCATAACCCAGCCCATAAGTGCGGGGGAGTGTAAAGTCTCACATCGGTTGTTGATGTGTAGACAATCCGCTTTATAAGGGTTAAGTCCACCCTTAACCACTAATTAGGCCTTTTTCCTAGTTTAGTGAGTTGGGACTTGACCCACTTGCTAGCTAGGGAGAAACAAAGCCGTACGGGCTTGATGTATCCACGGGAACTAGACTACCCATTAAGGGCCCGATGTATCCGAGGAAGCGGACAATATACTTGGTGTGTATGGGATGGTGGATTTACAACATTTTCATTTCACATTTCAATGTATAAGATCTCATAATGGATAATATTATATTATCCCTGGTTCCTTAAAAATAGTCTAAACACCGTATATCATCATTAATGTATAACTAATTTATACTATCTCATGCATGCCTTATATATCTCTTTAACGGTTTTAAGATTAAAAATGTGTGTGGATCTAATTAGTATATCTCTTTGATATAATCAAACGGGAAAACATGGGGTAAGATGCTAATATGCTATGCATGAGAGGTGGTCCAAGTCCAACCACAGATTCATTCATTATAAAATGCATTGTAATAGATTAGACACAATCTTGTATTAGACATACACACACATGCATGCAATCCGAGCCAACACATTGAGACTGATGAGTGTGATGATTATTAGGGTATCTTTTTTTGATTTAACGGAGCAAGTGAAGTGATAATCTATTTAAGTATAATAGCTAGCATTTGTGGGCATGTGCACGACACTGTTTTTCTATCTTTCTGTATTAAGTAATAGTACAATCCATATCTTACATTGAAATTTGACAGGCCATACTCCAATTATAGGGGCAAGTGGTGGTCGATTATATTGTCTACTGACTACTGAGTTGATTTTCCTCAGAAATAGGGATTTCCAGACAAGTTATATATAACAATAATACTTAAATAGATACCCCGATACTTACGTAGGAAATTGTTTTTCATAGAAGTGTAAAAACAAAAGAGAGGGAGGCAAAGTGCTTTGTCTAAGGTGGGAAGCATGGGAATATGATAGCTTACAAGCTAGAAGAGGAAAATTATAGGCAGAAAGAAACTAGTACTTTGGGTCAAAGTTTGACACTATGAGAGATCTATTTTCCATGACCAGCATGTGATGTGACCACAAAATTAAAATAAAGCTAAAGCTGATCGAGAGAGTTTTATGCTTTTGAGATCCCCAACAATGGCAGATCGAAGCTATGCAATATACGTCCACACACATGCTTCCCCAACTGAAATAAATTCAAGTGATAATATGCCTTTGAGTCTTTGACTGTACATTGATGCTTCTTTAGAGAGAACCAAAAAATGCTCTCACAATGACTTTTAGGCCATTTCTGTCCTATAAAAAAAAGTTATGGGAGGTCAAAGTTTGAACATTTGGCTATCAAAGGAGCAGGGAATCAAGTGTTTCTTAAGGAATCATCTTTTAAGTTCTAGATTAATATATGGAGACATAAATATATATATATATATATAATATATATATGTATAGGAATTCTCCTATGTGGACCAGAGGTGTGGACCAAGTTTGTGGACTTGTTTTTCAACCATAGATGTGGTGGGTCCCATAATAAATGTGTGGCCCCCACTTATGTTGTGATTGATTACAACCATTGGATTTTGGTCCACAAACTTGGTCCACACTTTTGGTCCACATAGGAGAATTCCTGATGTATAGGTATGTATGTATGTATGTATATCTAGGAGGCAGTATTTATGGTGGTACAGTCAGCACCATGTGTGGAAATGTTTTAAACAAACTTAGAATTCAATGATATGGGTGAATGAGCAAAAAGCATGTCAAACCCACAAAACAATAAATAGAAATTATTTCATTTTTGCAATTCTGGGGACTGAAGATGTTAGAGTTCTGAAATGGGAGATGAGTGTTTTAATGGGTTAAATCGGGGAAGCAAGTAAAGTAAGGTTTGGGGGATTGAATTCATTTAATAAAGAGAAGTGGCAACAAGAAAGCTTGGTGGGTGGGTGTGTCAGATTTTGGCGTGCATGACTGAGCAAGCCAGCAAGGTAGAGTGAGTCATGAGGTTCTCTTAATGTCCCAAAATTGAATAAACTCTTCCTACTTTCTGTCACAGAATTAAATTGGAAACAAACAAGGAAAGTGAAAGTAATTTTATTTTTTTGTGTGCTTAGATGCACAAAGTATTTGAGGTAGTCTTGGTACACACATCACCGATGAAACATCTCGCAACAGCTTGGATTTTTGTGTAAAATCCTGAAGGGTTTTTTTTTTTTTTGCCGATTCTGTAACCCAGAACAAGAGACAGCTCATTCGCTGATGGGTACTTCTGAAATTGTTTCTTTAGCTTTTGGTTTCGGTGGGTTCTGTGAAATTTTGTTTTCTCGCATTGCCTCTTAAGCAAAAACATGTTCTAATGTTCTTTTAACATGACAATGTAGATACATTGGTGAGTTCTGCCCTGCTTTTTGGGGATCAGTATCTGTTTGTTTCTTAGTTCTTCGGTGTGATTTCGCTTATACTTGAAGTGGGGTTCCTTCTATTTTGTTGAATACTCATTAGGTGCAAATAAATAGGAACTACTGTTCCTAGATTTGAAGATTTTGATACTTGGGTTTTGTTGGGGTTTACACGGAGAGTGGCTTTTGGGGCTTGTCTTTTTGTTTGCAAGTTGATAACATGCATAATTATTCATGTGTGACTTTAGGGTCTAATACACTAAGAAGATTTAACAGCTTAACATGATCTTTGGATTCGCTTTTGTGCTATATTTCTGTGAGATGTTCTGGTAGATTCCAAAGATTTCAGTTTGATGATGTTGTGATTTATTGTTGGTAGTTGAAGTTTGAGTCTTCATTACAATAACTGTCTTTCATTTTGTGATTTTTCTCATTGATTCCCGTGCTTTTGCTAAAAAATATTGAAGATTGGATGCTTTATGTCTACAGTTTTGGTGGTTTCTTCAGCTGACACATAGATGCTGTTTTTCTTTTGCAGGTTTTCAAACTTCAACGGTAAAAAACCTGATTTGTGTATGTGTTTTATAAGTTTGGAACTTGAAAGAAATCTTTATAATAATCTCTAGTAGTAGGGAAAGCAAGAACAAAGAAACAGAGTAATCAGATTGGGAAAAAAATAAAGCATAGTGGGTGGAGTCAGATTTGTGATGTGAGGTGTCTGTAATTTGGGAATTGTTTAGTGTAGAAACCTTGTTGGCTATGTCTCCCGGGCTGACTTCTTGTGCCCGGACTCCGTGGGCTTTGCTGCCGTCCAAGGCAACAGCCACTTCTGTGGTTCTCTTCCCATTCAAGAGAGCCTATTGTTAAAAATATTACAAAAATCCCCACCATCCCATCTTCACCAGTTATCTCTTTTATTTCTCTTACTCACACTCCTTGATTTCTGTCAAGATTCGGTCATACCTTATAGTAGCATACATACTTCCCCACCTATTTGAGATCCTTCTTTACTGTCCTCAAAGCCCAGAGATTTTGTCACCTCCAATAGTTTGGTCCCCACACCTGGGGCATCCCTTTCCATTTGTGGGAAATTTTCCTTGAGCTGGGTAAATATTCAAGTGATGGGGATTCGTGGTTGTAAGGTACAGTATTTGATGTAAAAGCAATCAGTTGAGTAGCGTGGAAGGCTCTATAGACATTTTAGACGGATAGATCTTTTGGTTGCAAAGATGAAGTATATGAAACTTGGATCTAAGCCTGATTCTTTTCAGACCGATGGGAACAATGTTAGGTAAGAAATTTTGATGCCTTTTTCTCTATTTCATTGTCAGATTAGCCCTTTGCTTTCATTTTTTCATTGAATTTTTGTCCTTTGCAAAGACTATGCTAGTTTTGTTGTTGTAGCTTTGTCACTTCAGTTTATAGTTATTAGGCTTTTCCCTTGGGAGCACGATGAGTCTCTCCCTCATTTTGTTGGAAGGTGTATGTTCATTGCAGTTACTGCTTAATTGCGTGGATGTATGATTCTCTGAAACGTGATGTTGGCATAGTTTTAAGTTCTATTAAAGCCTTTCTCTCCATTGACTTAGAAAATCATGCTGATTGCTTCTAGATTTGTTCTGATTTCTTTTGTTTCATTTTGGTAGCCTTTTCGGCAATAGTCCAGCACTTACATGCTAAAGAAAGTGTTCTGTTTTCTTGGTCTCACACTTTGGTTGTAGAAGGAAATATGAAACTTGTTTGGGTTTCAAATATGCCACATTTTCTTTGTCCCTGTATTCTGATAAAAAAAGGCAAACAAATCCCGTGTACAACGCTCCCATAGTTGTTGGGTGGGGGGAGGACATGCAGGATGTACGCAGACCTTACCCCACGTAATATATTGGGAGATTGTTTCCAAGAATTAAACCTATGACTTTTAGGTTGTACCCCTGTATTCTTATAGCATATAGTAATTCATTGCTTCATAAAATAAATTTACTAAATAAAAATAAGAGCTAATTTAATTAAATACAT
This sequence comes from Tripterygium wilfordii, assembly GCF_013401445.1. Lineage (NCBI taxonomy): Eukaryota > Viridiplantae > Streptophyta > Magnoliopsida > Celastrales > Celastraceae > Tripterygium > Tripterygium wilfordii. The sequence continues at coordinate 10,225,478 of NC_052248.1, forward strand.
ACAATCCCATATTACAGCATATGGTTTTTGTATTTTACATTGTTCCTAACACCATTGAAATCTGGTTCTTCTGATCTCTTTTTATACTTCTAAAGCTGCCACGGCCTTTTGCCTGGATTTGGAATATTGTAGTCTAATTATAACGTCCTTAAGAAGGATTGAGGGAGGGAACTTGTTTGCAGAGTTTTTACACCTGGCAACCATAGACTTCCACATATTGGATGAATCAACCTGGTAATTGGCAGATGTGATCCTAAGATAGGAATGATAAGATCCATGTCAACATATTATCTGATTCTAAGTCATACGTTTCACTGGACATCATTTACTTTGTTGACTAGAATAAATTGTTCAATTGAAGTAGCAGAATTTCATGTCATCTAAAAATAGTAGTATGTGAACTTTTACTATGCAGTGGGGGCATACATTAACATTATACAAACTATCGACGTTACAGGAACAGCATCCACAAGATAGTCTTCGAGTACATGAATATGGGATATCCCGTTTTATGAAAATTACAAGTGAGTCAATAAGTTACCTGCAATATTGAACAAAAACTTTGGAAAACTCATGTAACATTTTGTGAACATTGTTTTATTTGAATGGGGGATGCTTGGATTCTTGATGAATCTCATATTCTTGTTAGTCTCCTTTGATAGCATACTCAGGGTTAGTGAAATCTAATGGTTACCTGCAACCAAGAATCAAGTAAGTACATGCTGATGTTATTTTGAACAAAATCGCACCAAGTACCAACTTACTTGTCTATCAGAATCTTACTTTTTGTGCTGAGTTATACTATAGTTGAGACTGGCCCTTAAAAAGTCTGTCACTGTGGAAAGTTGATAGAAATAATCTGATAAGGAAAATGCTAATGAGGGTCAGAGCCATGAGGTGATCGTAGATGGATATTGTTAATATCCCCTATCATTGAGCTGTCGTCTGAAATTTTTTTTAAGTCTGAGATTTCGAGAGTTATTGCTTTACAAAACAAAATGCTAAATGCAGGTATGCAGCTAGTGAGTTGGCAACTGATATTATTATCAATGTTGGGGAAGTAAAATTTTATCTGCACAAGGTATGGCAATCTTTCTTCCTTGTTGCCATTTTTTAAAGATTTTACTTAAGTTCAAAATTCTGTATTTCTTGCTGTGGCACTTGACTGCTAAACTGTGTACTCGTCATGTAGTGTATAGTAGGCTGCTTGCAATAAGACTCTGGTTCCTTTGCCTTTGCCTGTTTTCTATCAAATTCAACTGATCTTTTGTTATAAAATTATATTGCTCATATATTCTCCTTCAAATTTAACTGATCCTTTGTTAAGTTCAGATATATGGTGATTATGATCTGAGCTAGCACGGCATGTTATGAAATTCTCTTTACCTTCAGGAACAATTATAAGCCTAAAGTCTAAGACTATGCAGTTTGGCTTCCTGGCTTTGGGACAATAGAATTTTTGCTTATAATTGGACAAGTTAATCATAATCTCTAAACAGTAAATGTACCTAGGGCACGATTTTGGATATCATTTCGAATAGATTAGTCAGCGGAGTTCCAATACAGTAATTTGATCACAAATGATTGGCAATAGGCAGCTCAATTTGTATCCATAACATGCATGCAAACAGGCTTTGGAGCTTTGTATTACCATTTAGTGAAACTAAAATTGAAAATATATGTTATGCAGTTTCCTCTTCTGTCAAAAAGTACTCTGTTGCAGAAGTTAGTTGCATCCGGTAATGGTGACAACAGTGATGAAGTCGACATATCTAACATCCCTGGTGGGCCTGCTTCCTTTGAGATATGTGTCAAATTTTGCTATGGTATTACTGTCACCCTCAATGCTTATAACGTCGTCGCGGCTCGTTGCACGGCTGAATACCTTGGAATGCATGAAAGTGTAGAGAAAGGCAACCTTATTCACAAAATTGAAGTCTTCCTCACCTCTTGCATTTTCCGCAGCTGGAAGGACTCAATCATTGTTGTTCAGACCACAAAGTCTCTATTGCCACTATCTGAGGACTTGAAGGTGGTTAGCCGCTGCATAGACGCTATAGCTACCAAGACCTGTGTTGATGTTTCCAGAGTTGACTGGTCTTATACATATAACAGAAAGAAGCTCCAGGAGGAAAATGGGGATGATCCAAATCTGAATGATCTCAGACACCGATCAGTTCCCATGGACTGGTGGGCTGAAGATTTATGTGAGCTCGAAATTGATTTGTATAGGCGTGTAATCATGAACATTAAGACCAGTGCAGTAGTTCCCAGTGACGTCATTGGAGAAGCCTTGAAAACTTATGCCTACATGAGGTTGCCTGGTTTAAACAAGGGAATGATCAAGAGTGGGGAGATGCTCAAGTCTCGACCAGTTGTAGATACCATTGTGTGGCTGTTGCCTGCAGATAAAGACTCTGTATCTACTAGATTTTTGCTCAAGTTAATGAAAGCAGCTTTATGCGTGGACGCAGTAGATATGGTTAAGGCACAGCTAATACAGAGAATAGGACAGCAACTAGAGGGTGCATCCATAAATGATCTTTTGATACTATCAGCAGAAGGGGAAAAAGGGGAAACTGTGTATGATGTTGACACTATAAAGACTATTGTACAAGAATTTCTGATGCAGGATCAGATTATTGATACTGCGTCGCCAGAAGTGGCCCAAGAGGTTCTGGAGATAAGAAGACCGGGCATTTTATCAGATGCTTCAAAGCTAATGGTGGCAAAAATGACAGATGCATACCTTGCTGAAATTGCAAAGGATCACAATTTACCGCTGTCAAAGTTTATTGAGCTTGCCGATATGGTGTCTGGAATACCCCGGCCTGTTCATGATGGGCTTTATCGTGCTATTGACATATATCTAAAGGTATTAATATCTAAACACATGCCATCTATTCGGTTCATTGTGTAATTCGACTTAAAAGGGAAAATGTTGTTTGCATTTTTGCCTGGTACAGTTTTTTTCAATAAACTTGCACTAGTGTACTCAGATACTGCTAATGTATTCCCGGGACAATTGGATTCACTATAGTGGGAGATTTCAACATAGGAAACTTCTATAAGCTGTTGCTTAATCGTAATTGTGACTCGATGCAGGAACACCCAGGAATCAGTAAGAGCGAAAGAAAAAGGATCTGCAAGCTGATGGACTGCAAGAAGCTATCTGTTGATGCATGCATGCATGTGGTGCAAAATGAACGGCTCCCTTTGCGAGTACTAGTGCAAGTACTCTTCAATGAGCAGGTCAGGGTAGCTGCTTCATCTGGTTGCAGCACTCCAGATCCACATAGAAGCATCAGGGATCTAAACTGCGATTCTCGTGGGAGCTCAAGGTCAGCAACAACTAACCAAGAAGAAGAGTTGGACCCAGCTGCAACAGCTGAGGAGCTCAGAGCCCTAAAGAGGGAGCTAGCTTCACTGCGGTTGAGCAATGGAGTGGCAACAATGGAGAGAAATGGAGAAAGTAAAAATGGAGTAGACAGAGCTGCCATTGGTAAGATGAAAGGGTTGCTTAAGTCCAAGAAGAAGATCCTCACCAAGCTTTGGTCAAGCAAAGGTGGACATGGTGAAAACAGCGGCTCAGATTCTCCGGAGAGCCTTGGATCAGCAAACTTTGATGAAGCTAAGTGCACTCCATCCAGAAACAGGAGGTATTCAGTCTCCTAGTGAAAATTAGTTAACATAGAATAGTTTTTTCTCTTCATGGTTTTTCTTTTGGTGGCTTTTCTGGACTTACCTTTGTCAATGTCTTGAGCTATGAATGAAGCATAATTGAATATGGACAATGTTAATGAAAAAGAGAATAACTTAAAAGGAAGCAGTGGGTTTTATCATTTCCAATCTTGATATGCCATGAAGTTCACAAATTCGCCATCTTGTACTCATTTTTCAACCATGAGGCAATCAAATTGATAGATAAATCTAATTAACTGCATACCCATTAGCTGCAAAAATGAAATAGTGTAACACGATTGATTTTGAAGGGAGTGCACAGTGCCTCACTAGAGTGTAGCGCATATTTAACCTTTAAGCTGGATTTGTGAGGATTGATTCAAGTTTCGAAACTGAGCTATGTAAACTGTAATTCTATGATTATATCGTATGCGAAAAATGTTAAAGATTGGTATCTCAGTTTTCCCAAACTGTTTAGTTGGATGCATATGAAATTAAGTACGTACAACTCAACAATAACTGAGATATCAACTGATATCTGTATGGAACTAACCCTTACCCTTGAAGCAGCTGTGATTCTCACTATTTTCTTTAAGTTGGGGCCGGGATTTCGCAGGTCTATTGTAGGCATCACGGTTTATAAACAAAATTTACTCAAGAAAAGCAATTGCATTGGTCTCATCATGATTCAATGACAATCACTAGTAGCAATAACATGTTAACATGATTAAAAACAAGCTGAACATTACACTATATACATACATGCATTCAATTTCGCTGCAAATGCGAAAAGAGTAACTTGAAGCTAACTAGCGAGCAGAGCTACTTCCGGTTATCTTCAAAACATAGATATACCAAATACATGTGTCGTGGAATGGTGTGACCTGCCAAATTTTCAAAACAAAAACTAGCTATGATCAATCCGTTCTTATTACCTCCAGAGCGCCACCACCCGTTGGAAAAACAAAAGGCTGGGGGACAGTGATGTTAGCATTCAGAGTGAGATTGTCAAGTAAGATCAGTTCTACACATGTGTTGTCAGACTGCTCATAGTTGGTGCACGGTTTAGTAGTATTATATGCGTCTTCAAGCTACAGTCCTTAACCTGTTAATGAAATACCAGAGCTATATGAGCATATGAACGACAGTTTAATGATAGGAGCACAATGAAAAACCTGATTTACCTGCATCCCTGCTATTGAGGACAAGAAATCTTTACATTGCTGAAGCAAAGCCTTTTCTTTCGCAGTTATATTCACGAGTTCGGACACTAAAGAGTTCATATCCTCCACCTGTGAATGACAAATGGTTTTAAATGTATAAGGCAGCCACTTCCAAAATAATCAACTGACGTACAGGACAAATTGTTTTCCATTACAAAGTTTTCGGCATTTATATAGTGGTTTGAACAAGACCTTTTTTTCCCCGGTAGAAAGGAGACAATCAGTTTCAATAGTTGACCATAAGACTTCGATCCAGAACCCCATCCACCAAACACCGTTCAAACCCCCCCCCCCCCCCCCCACACACGCAAAAAAAAAACAAGAAAGAAAAAGGAAAGAAAAGGAAAAAATGAGAAAGGATTAAATAAATTGGAGTTACCAGCTTATCACTAAACCAAGTCACCAAGACGTGAGAAATTTTGAACTGCCAAAAAATTATCTTTGTTGCAAAAATACACAATCTAAGACGGTGGGTTTTAGAACAATCAGCCTATACTGTATCGATGATGGAATCAAGAAGTTTCAACTGTTATTGGCTGCTACACAAAAGGCTCACAAGCAAGTAAAGATTGTGCCACTGGAGGCCAAATGGTATATGTTTGAGTGAAAATATTTTGGCAATTTTTTTATGAACCAACATATGACCCCCCCCCCCTCCTTTACTTGTCTTTGCTCGACACGCATTGTCCCATTCCGATCACTATTTTCGTAGGACAAGTCTCAGGTTAGTGATAGAACAACTAAATAAGGTGGTGCAAATTATTCTTCTTAACAAATGACGTGGGCATTTAGAAATTAGTAAGGAGACACAGCCTCTTAACGAACGATAAAGAGAAATTCCCGACATGGGAATATCTAGGCAAACTGAGAGGTCCAAATAGCTTGCCATAACACTTATGCTGCTACTTAAAAGTTAGATAAATCACCATTATCTTGACCTCATTAAAGACGCATCAAGCCCAACCTACCTGCTAAACCAGCAAATCAACCAAAAGATGTCATACAGTGTTTCTGAACTAAAGCACCTAAATCTTAATGACAAAAGCAACAAAACACAATTCAATCGTTTCTGTGTTTGCGTATTCCTTTCTTTCAAACTTCAAAGAACCTTCAACCCCAAATATCTCCTTCCAAACACCACCCTTTGGAAACAAAAGAAGAACCTTAGTAGTCAGTACCTCACTTAGGATCCAACACAAAATGTTGAAGCACTCAACACACGAGACAGAAAAACAACAATTTATTATAGATTAAAACAAAATATTGAAAGCAAAAAAACAAAAGAGAGTAGTCATCTACCACCAAAGACTAAATAAATGAATACCATATCATTCTTCAGTACTCATAAGTGATTTGTTGTTTATAGTATTATATTGAATAACGGTTACAAGAATGAATTTACCCTTGATGATAGAGAGCATATAGAGGATGCCATTGCATGCATAACATCAACTGCTGAGCCTACAGCATCCTTCAAATTTTGGATATCAGCCTAGTAAATGGTAAACGAACAAGATTAAATTTTTTCAACCTTAATCATGCCAGACATTTAAAAGTTATATTACGGTACATACTGTTGCTTTTCCAACAACCGGAAGACGAAGAGTGCTGGCCTTTAAAGCTTCAGTTGCTCCTTGCAAAGAGCTAGAGTGATCTCTATCTAGAAGAGCCCATTCTTCTAGATGGTTTATCTACCACATGCAGTAAAACAACTTCAGCTATCAAGAAGAATAAATGATACAACAAATACTAGCATGCAGCACCAACTGCATCTGAGAAATAATAATAGAAGTTGGCATGAGTAAATGCATAATCAAACAAAATTCATTTAAAATTGTGTTTATCAAGCCGGTTGACAGAACTTATATATGGAAAATTACAATAAATCCTGCTGTGTATATCCAGGAATGATGACCAGAATATATTGCACGCTTCTAGTAGAAAACTGACTCTTCAATAGAATATCAAGAGAGTAAAGAAGGAAAACAATCGACAGCACAAACAAGATAAATATATTCCTTTTCCATAGTTTTAACACTAATAATCTAAACAGATCTCTCATTAATATGCTTGTAGATATTGTCTTAAGGGAAAGAGGCTAAATCATGAGTTAGCTTAGGAATATGTAGGACTAAAACATAATACATGAATTGTAAATTTAACAAAGCCATGAAAGGAGATGATAAACCGATTAAAATAGATGGGAAAGAGAAATCACTTTAATCTTAGGTAAACAATTCGAAAGGATACATAGATTAAGGATGATGTGTCTCACAAGACCAAAGTGCTTTTCAAATAAATAAATAAATCAGGCTAAAGCTAATTGGATGTAGTAAAAGATTGCATCCAATGTTTTGCATGAACACATGATGCACTCAAGGTTAAAGGTATAAAAATTATTCTCCCTGCAATGATACATAGCACATAATGTTGGACCATTAAGTGAGAACATGCTCAAACAATGAACATCGCAGAAATCACAATGCCACTGAATGTGCAGCTACACAATGACCAGAAAAGAAAAATGCTATCTGATCTAGGTTAGGGAAAGCTCTCCAATCAAAGGTAGAATTAGACAAAATTGTCCAAGGGTTTGGGCATGTACAAAGCAAAAATGTTGGTGTTCTGATGTGAAAAGTCATGAAAATTCAAGCAGGAGACTAAAATGTACAAAGAGATAAAGGAGGTCAAAAAAGATAAGGATGACATAGATAACACATAACAATGGACATTATAGGACCAGTATAGAGTGCAGTTCTAGACAGAAACGAATTGTATAGGAGAATCCACTTCTCCTTATGATTCATAAAGGCGCCTCCAAAATGTTTTGGGAATAAGGCTTTGATGGAGATGATTGACACAATTTCTAAAATCATATGATTATACGGGTGTATACTGATAGACATGGAGATTTTAAATTCAATAAATCTTTTAAACAAGTTCTCTTATTGATCAATAGATATGTAACATCATATGCTTTGCACTGATCCACTAGTTTTTAAGGAATATTGCATAACCATGTCAGACACAGTAGAAACGAATAAAATATAACTGGTCATGAAAGATGATAGCAGCTGCCTCAAAGCTAGTTTAACAACAAAATTCATACTTTCACTCCATATGATTGATTTTCAAATATTTAATTTAGTTTACAATCTACGTAGCCTATAAGCTGCAAGCTGCTCTTGTGCAAACATATTTCAAAATTTTAGCATACACTTATTTCCAATTCAGGGAAGCTAAGGTAAATGTCCACTTAAAAGAACCAGCAGAATACAGTTTTTAATAAAGGTGCAGCTCTGAATCTTACTTGTCCCTTGAGAATGGAAGCTAGCTTCAGCTTTTGCCGGACCAACATTAACTTGATTCTTTTAAGAGTCACAGAATGCCGTAGTTCGGAAGTTGTAACCCATGCATTCCATAAAATTTTCTGGTACAAGGAATGACATTTAGATTACAAAACTTTTGCATCACGCATTGTTGTATATTCAAGAAATTTCAGTAACAAAGTATAATATTTTTCAATACAGAGCAGTGCCACCAAACATGCCACTACAAACAATGTCGTCGTAGCTGTAAGAATAAGTAAAGGTAAACAACATCCGTGCACAAGACTCCTTTTATCCCCACATAATTTGTCAAGAGACTATTTTCAGAAATTGAACCTGTGAGCTCTAGGTTGCACCACTGCAACTGTACCACTAGGTCACATATTCAAATGGTAGAATAAAAACTGCCAGGAAATGGTTGTTGATTATTGTTAGACGAACAAAATCATTAGGTGCAAAAAGCTCATGGCAACATAGAAAGCTTCTAGATTTGTCCCATTAAACATAAATCAAGCCTCAGTTACATAAGCTGACCCATGCCAAGCTTTTTTTTTTTAAACTCCAGTACACAAGGCTCCCGCAGTGAGCAGGGACAGGCAAGATGTACACAGCCTTCTCCCGCATGATATGCAAAGAGGTTGTTTCCGCCTTTCTGGGGTTTGAACATGTAACCTATAAGTTGCACCTCTGCAACTTAACCGCTGGGCCACATGTCCATGCCATACTCATATTTCAAAAACTCAAATGTAGCCAGACATAGACAAGTAAAAAAATCCATTCATGAGCAAAGCTGTGTGACACAAATCATATGAGGCCTATATGGACAGTCTAGAAACTGCATACCAATCCTGATGTTGTAGGATGTAACTAAAGGAACTAGGTCAAGTCTGTTGAACATATGTTTGTTTTGAAAGAAAGAAGAAGAACGTACTAATGATTGTACCCTTTTCTTTTTCTTAAAATGCAAAATCATACCCTTGTCATTGTTAGCAGACTACAAATTTGTGGAATGTGATCAGGAGAATGCAGAGCATTAATTGGGTTCACTTCAGGAACAACTAAGGAGGTATGGAGGCTTTTTTTTTAATTTATCTGAGACAAAGAATCAAAAGGGAGTACAAGACATGTTGCCTCTGATTACCTGCTGGACTACGTGACTGGAAAGGAATACTAGGGCCTTTAGAGGGTTGAATATACTGTCTATAATATTGAGAAAACATGTTTTTTTAACATGCTTTCTTTTTCAAGAGTGGTCGTGAAGGTTGATTGTAATGCGACTGGATAAGTGCTTGATTTGTAACAAAGTAAATGTAATGTTTGGACCTACATGATGAGGGCAATCAATTTAACTTTGAATGGATGAATATGAAACTCTCGCTCCAAGTTATGGGTTTCTACTGCATCCCGACAAAAGTATCATGGTATTTTGGAGAAAAAGCTTTTGTTGAAAGAATATATTTAATATAAGTTTCTCCCTTCCCAGGTTTCTCTGTCTTTGCTGTTTCTCATCTCCATCTCTCTTCCTTCCGAGATATCTTTCTCTTCCCACTTTTCAATCTCCTCTCTCTTCCCTGTTCTTTCTATTTCCTATTGCTCCTGTGTAAGTGTGTGCATTGAGTTCTGCATAGGTTCTACATCACCTTACCCAGTCCTTCCAGGCTTATTCTTCACAAATTCTAATTGAGCCAGACTCAGCCAAGTACACAAGTTTATCCACAAGCAGAGCCTTGTAATGCATATCAAAATGAGACCTATTTGGACATATTCTAGACACTGCATGTCGAGCCTGATATTTAGGTCGTAACTTGAAATGTACTATTTTACTCTAACAATGAATTTATATTAGTTTAATTGGTTCTCTTTAGAAACTTTTGCTCCAAGTTATGGCCTTCTTTGCTTTCGAAAACGGCTTAGCATATTGTCCCACGAAAACTTTATACATAAGCTGAGGAAAGGGACTAAATATCAAGTTCCTGAACCCCCTTTTCCGGCTTCTCCTCTACCCTCTTTCTTCCTTCTCAGATATCTCTCCACCCTCTTTCCCTCCTCTTCGCTCTTCCCTGTCCTTTCTATTCTCTCCTGCTCCTATGCAACTGTTTGCCTTGAGCTTGGCATTGGTGCTAGAGGACTGACCCAATAAGGCTAACATACCGGAATGAAAGAAACGCCCATAACTCAAGCTCTCATGGGGGTAGATAAAACTAAAACTAACTGAAAATAATCATACAAAGTTAAGTGGCTCATGTTCAATATGAATATAGCTGTTCAACATTCCTTGACAGCTCAACATTCTGAAACATCAAGTATCGCTGTTCTATCATAATGAGTGGCTCATGTTCAATATGAATAGCAACACTGACATTCCAGTAAAAGAGCCAAGCCAAGTGGCTGGTACGGGTCAAAGTGTACAATTTGCCTAGCAGATCAAGGTAGTAAGTCTCTTTTTGTAGAGCACTCGCATTAGTGTCTCTTAACCGATTCTCTATATTACCTCCTCAAACAACATTTTTTGACAATTTACAGCTTCTCTATTTAACAATCACTGCATCAATATCTCTGTTATAATCTCTACTTCATTAAAATATTAATTTTTCTTTCTTTATTGATTTTATATTATTTCAGGTGGGATGCAGGTGAGAGGAGAGAGAAAATACAAAATAATGTTATTTTAATAGTTTATAATGCAATAGTTATACAGAACTCTAACAGATTCTAATGCAATTGGTTTTTTGCCCAAATATGAATTTTCTATTATCTAAAATACCTCTAAACTGATGCAAGTGCTACGGATTTTATCATACTGTAAATAGAGTGGCCAGTATTTAAGTTTCAAAAAGAATCAAGATGCCTAAATCCCAATCCTTTGGTAGTTTACAATATAAAAAAGATTCAGCTGAGAAAAAAAAAAAATTTCTCCCCTTCTAGCCTGAGGAAGACATGCTATTATTATGTTCACAAATTCTAATCAACTTCCTACATTGACAATATATCAAATTGAACATAAACCACAACTAGAAGGAACCATGTTGAGAAACAATATCCAGCTGAGAAACAAAAAGTGTAAATTAAAATCCATTTGTGAAATCAATCAAATACAAGTGTACAGCAATTAAATAAATTTACCTCTGCATTCAGTCTTCGCACCATGAAGGTAGCATCTGCCCTTGCATTCACAAACCGCCATTGTAAATAACGGTTATACAGAAGCCGCAACAGATGTACATCTACAATTCTATCCTCCCCTATTTTCCCTCTCCTTACATCAACTGAAAAACTGAGAATGGAAGGGGTGTTACTAGAATTGATACTCAACAGTCCACCAACTGCATTCCTTACCCTAGCAGGACTGAGCCCTCTCAAAGGAGAGGAAGCTGAGGAAGCCCAAAGCTTACTTGGGGAAGCAGGTCTTGTAGCTCCTATAGCAGGAGAAGCTATTGTCCGCGGGGATGCCAATGGACCATCAATACTGAACCTTTTGGACTGAATAATCTTTGATTGGATACCCACCCTGGAACTGAGGCTTCTAGACAAAGGAGATCCTGGATCCTGCAGCCGTCGCAAGCGACTATTTGTCTCCTGCCAAAACCTAGAAGATACAACAATACCACGGGGACCACTCTTCTCCTTCGAAACCCCATTTTCATTGCATTCTTGAAAGCAAGAAGTGGCACTACCAGAGGACACACTGTCAGTATCGGATTCATGCTCAGAATTACCATCTAGATTTTGCTCAACATTACGCAAATCCAAGCTCAACCTCCTACTACTCTCATCAATCAATGATTGCTGCAAAGATTTACCCACCAATCCAGATCCAAACCCGATCACCTTACTCTTATCTCCACTATAATCCAAACTCCTTGACAAAACATTGTTCGCCCTTGAATTTACTTCTCGGGACCTGCTAGGCCACCGTTGCTTTTCAATGGGCTTCGAATTCTCCGTCTGATCTCTCACTGGGGTCGCTCTGCGCCGCTCAGGAGTGGGCTTCCTGTTCGTATTGGGGGTTGTAGCTGTCTTGGTCTTGCTAATCGGGAGTGAAAATGCCTCTCCTTGAAACGAAACAGACAAGCTTCTGCTGGAAGTGACCAGCAGCTTTGTCGCCGCAGATAACTCGTTCGCACCCGCATTGCCTTGAGGAGTCACCGGCCGAGTAACAGAGGCTGGCCGCCTCCGGTCTACGGATTGGGAACGCTTAGGGACAGCTGTTGGGGAAGGCACGTAATTCGTAGACCGTGACAAAAGAGGAGAGGGAAACCTTCTTGAAGAAGACGAAAAAGAAGAAGAAGAAGTTGTTGTGGTGGTTGTTGTTGAAGTAGTAGAGGAAGTAGAAGTGGAAGGAGAAGGTGAAAGGTATCTAGAAGGGACTTGTTTGGCTCTGGGTTTTCTTGCTGGGACAAACCCATTTCGCTCTTTCTCTAAGGAAGGCAAAAGAGGAGGCCTTGCTGGGTTTTCAGTAGAAGCTGGTTCAGGAACGGCAGCCACCATTATCAGAGCTCGCTTTGTTCCCTCACATTGATGTGGGTTTGTTCCTTCACCACTCCTCCAGAAACACGTGGGCTATCGGTGGCTTTCATAGCCAACACCTGCAAGATATGAGAAACCCAGAAATTGCTTCTTCAAGATTCTGCATTTTCAGAAGCGACAGTAGAGAATTGCTATCAGAGATCAGAAAGAGAAAGAGAGAGTGGAAGTGCGAGTGCGAGTGGGAGTGAGAGAGAGAGAGAGAGAGAGGAGGTGAAAGGGAAGATTTGGGAATGGAGTTTGTTTTGGGGGTTTGGGTTTTTGGTGTGTCGTTAGAGAGACGTTAGGTTAAGTTAATTTAATTTAATTTAATTTAATTACACATTGTTCTAATATTTGTCCTTCTCAAAAGCAATTTTGTATTTTACTTAATTATTTATTATTTATTAAATAATGAATCATGTTATTCATTATTTATTCTAAGAATTATATTAGAATGTGATCAAGTACTTTTTCTTTTTTCAAATAATTTAAGAAAACATATTTTAGATTCCACATATATCATCATACCAAATTGTTCAATCATCACAGTCACACACCCCTCAAAAAAGAAAGAAAAATAATAATAATACTATTCAATCACATTAAAATATAGTTATAAACTGTTGAATCACAATTTTTTTCCTTCTAAAAATCTAAGGACTTCATCCATAAAATCCTCATAATTTATCAATGACTCTAACCGTCTAGGGTTTGGGTATTTTCTTTAGAGGGAGAGTGGTTGGGGCATATTTTCTTATGTCTGGAGCAATAACTTTTCATGTTCGAATTGAGTGATACCCAACTTCGAGTTCTCATTCATTCTCATTTACCTAACCAAAAAAAAGGGTATTACCTTATGGGATTTGATGTTAAGATAAAAGAAGATAAGGTCCTAATTTAAACGAGGCCTAAATAGTTATAGTAATCTGATCTTTCTATCTTTTTGAATAGTAAAATTACAAATTAAAGTGTATTCAAAATAATAAGATTTAACTGACATGTCATCAAAGATTTGTAAAAATACCAATTCTTAACATCCACTCAAAATGAATTGTGATTAAATTTTGTGTGTGATTGAATTTGTTTGACATATAAATATGAACTCTAGTATTATTATAAGGGTAAACATAAGTGATTTCAAAGAGAAACAACAAAAAAAAAAGGAAAATTTGATGGCATGAAGACTTGATGGGAAGAGATGTCATGAAGAGTTTTGATTAATTAATATTTTTAGAATAGAGATGTTGGGTGTTGTGATTTGATGTGAGAAAAATTAGTGATTTGGTTATCTTTATTAATGAATTCAGATTGGTTTAAACTCTTTAATAGAAAATATTAAATAAAAATTAAAATAATTAGTATATAGAAGGGTTTTATTAATTGGAGTCCTCTTAGATTTGTGGGGTATTAATTGGAGCCAAACTTGAGTGCATAGAATAGGCCGCCATGGTAATAGGCTCAAAGTTGTGAAGGTAAGTTAAGGGCGTTATTGGCATGAAGGTTTTAGAGAAATGAAGGTTGGGAAGGGTAGATTGAGAAATAACTTGTGGGGAGTTTTGAAGGGTTTTCCCTCACATCTTCAATATTCCTCTTTGAGCCCCCAATTTCAAATAGAATTTTTATGAACCCCTCTATCAAACAAATTAAGGTTTTCTCCCCTTCCCATCCATTCCAAATTAAACCCTTTTGACAAATAAAATCTATAAGGGTTGAAAAGGCCTAATTAACTCATGAGTTTTTATCAACAATTGAGTTTGTTTTTCTTTTTAGTGTTCTTGTACACATCATTAGCTATTCTTGCATGCATATTGTTATTTACTGATTAACACTAAAATTAATATTTCTAAATTGAACTATAAGTCTATGTATACATATGTGTGTGTATACTATATAATAAAAAGTAGATGGTATTATGCAATAAATCAAAAGAGGAGAAGGAGATGAAGAGAGTGTACGTACCCGGGAGAAAAGACATGTACAGGAGAGAGCAAATTAAACTTCCTCCATGAAAAGAGCTTTCAAGCAGAACAAGCTAAGTTGATATGTTGTCAATGAAAACACACCCAACTTAATTTATTTGACGACAAATATATATATATATATATATATTAAAAGTAATGACAAGATATTTGCCTAGTGACTTTTGCAAGCTAAGGAACAACCCATTTTTTCTTGTTTTAACTACAATGTTAATCACTTTGTAATTATAAGATGCCACATCTCATTCCACACATATATATTGTCCCTTGCTTTTAACGCATTATTATTTTGGCTTCTAACAAGTACTTCTCTTGTACTAATTAACCAGCATGGGCTGTTAATCATATATATATATATATATATATATATATATAGCACCATCAATGATATATATTGATCATGACTTTCTTAATTAAGAGCTACTTTATGTATGAGAAGATTCAAGACTAGTAGGGAATTAAGCAATCACTAGGCGTAATTAAGCCTGTGCAATGCACGAAATTATTATACTAACTAATTATTAATTATTTTTGAAAAGAATATCAAGTACCATGGGATTAATATGGAGCTCAACTTGTAGATAAGATTAAGCAATCACTTGGGGTAAGCCCATGCAATGCACGAGATTGTTATAGTAACTAATTATTAATTATTTTTAACTGAAAGTAATATCAAACACCATAGGATTATTATATCAAATTAATAATTTGATTTTTATTTTTGTTCTCTATTGTTGAATTAAAATGGCAGATTTTATTATTTTTAAATTATTTTTGAGGGAACACAACACAAAAACTGATAAATAAAAAATTAGAATTGTAATAGGCAAAAATCTAAAATTTTGATTAGTTAATTTTTTTTTATTATAATTATACATGAAACAAAATGATGATCTTCTTTTCTTCTTGTTTTTTTCTTCATCATATTTTCTCGTTCAACATATATAAACTAGTTCTTGCCAGAGTTTACGTGATTGAGTTGGTCGGCAACAAAACATTCCAGCTAAGAGAAAAGGACTCGTCATTACTACTCCAATGGCAATACCCCCGAGAACTATGATTCACTGTATCAGCTTATTTCTTATTCAATATATTTATCCATTCAATTATCTTAGTTTTGTATATATATATGTGGGTAAGTCCATCCCTTACATGCTAACAAGGCCTTTCCTGGGCCCAGCAGGAGTTGAGCTTGCTCAGTGAGTTAGGTTTCAGCCTGTGGTAGCTTATGTATTTAGCCATTCAATTATCTTAGTTTTGTATATATATGAGTAAGTCCATCCCTTACATGCTAACAAGGTCTTTCCTGGGCCCAGTAGGAGCTGAGCTTGCTCGGTGAGTTGGGTTTCAGGCTATTGTAGCCTATGTATTTAGCCATTCAATTATCTTAGTTTTGTATATATATGGGTAAGTCCATCCCTTACATGCTAACAAGGCATTTCCTGGGCCCAGCAGGAGCTAAGCTTGCTCAGTGAGTTGGGTTTTAGCCTATAGTAGCCGAGTTCAAGAGGAACAATGTATTCACGAGAATCGGATAATCCAAACGGAACAATATATGATAATACCAACTTTTTTTTTATAGAAATAATCTTGGCTATGTGCAAATCTTCACTCATCCTAAACCCTAATCTTCTTAAATACTTATTAGCGTGGAAAGTTTAGCATACGAATACAACTCAATTAATTATACTATGCCAAATCTTGAAGCAAATCTACCCTTGCAAAAACATTACATATATATGAGGGGCTTGATGATGAGTTTTTAGAAAATAATAAGCTAGTCAAGAGTCTCAATCTAATCATACTGTTGAGCCACACTCAGAGAAAGCATAAAGCAAGAGAGAGAGAGAGAGAGAGAGAGAGAGAGAGAGAGAGAGAGAGAGTCATTTTTGCTCTACAAATTCATCCAAAATTAAAAAATGCAAAAGCATAAGTATTAAGAACCCTAGTTGTTAAGCTATGACTGTTAAATATACTAGTATTAGCTAAAGCTTTTGAATCCCATATGCCTTAAAATACACTCCATATAAAAAAATTAGTTTAAAAGTAATACATCACCTAATGGTGATAGGTTGTTTAAGTGGTACTATTTCTTTAGCCCTACTTTCTAAGTGAGAAATAAAATTGCAAAGACTAATCATTCTGTCTCAATATTCAAAGATTGCTTCTTTTTTCCACTTGTGAGTTTGTTCTATTCTTATTCATTAATTTAATGGGCCAAATGCATTTGTTAAATGTGATCAAAATATTTAACACTAGTTGGGGAGTACATTTTCTTAGATTCTAAGATAACTAATAGAAATTGATTGGAAGACCCAAATGTGCTTTTGTAACTATGAGATTTGTGATTGATAACCAACAAATAGAGACTTTTTTACATACGAAAATGTTAATGTTCACCCTTAAAGCACTAGATAAGGATGAAAAATGCTAATGTGTACCCATAAGGCACTAGATAAGGATGAAAAATGTGCATTAGAATTTGAAAAAGATATGTATTTTAAGTTTAAAAAATTAAGTGAGAGAGTATTCGTCACTCATGACATGCTTTGGTTTTCTATAATGGATCCTTAACAAGTGCCCTAAGGACACATGTTATCAATACCCTTTTACATATACTCAGATAACTAATAGAAATTGAATGGAAAAAAAAAATGTGCTTTGCTACTATGGTTGTGTGATTGATGACCAACAAATTACTCACAAGAGACTGCATTTTCCTAGAAAATGAAATGGCCAAGATCAAGTTGAATTCAAAACAATGTGTTTGGTCTTCACTTGCAGATTAGAAGTTTCCAGTTGAAAAGTAATGCATATGATGGTGAAGAAGAGTCAGAAATGATGGCAAAGTTTCGCTGGAGAACACTATTGCTTGCTTCAAAATCTGAACTTCATACTTAAATTGGTAGGAGAGAATTGATTTGTTGTCTAGAAGGAAAATCTAAAAATAGCAAGTAAAAAAACCTTAAAAGGACCCAAGAAAAAGGAGGAAAAAAGACAGGTTGCCGAAAATTCAATCCAACCAACCACTTTCACTTTCATCTTTTATTACTAAATTTTATTAATTATTTCCTCTTCTTTTGTGGGCAATTCCATCCAACGCAACAATAGGGATGGTGAACATTGGGGACCAGAGAGGTACCCAAAGACTAAAGAACCTTCGTGGGTTGGGTAATGGTTGTCCCAACAGCTGCCAAAGTCTCCTCCCATTGTTCAGACACAGAACCCCATGTAAACCTAATTGAAATTCATTTTTCTTCAAGTGGGCATGAGACTCGAACAGATCCCACCTCCAACAGATCATAGCTTGTGGAATTGAAGTACTCTTATTGGCAATATGATGGAAGCAATTCGAATGAAGTGGGGGACAGATGCATGCTGTGCATTAGAAAAGAAAAAATAGCTGAAGAACAGGGGACCAGTAGTACCCAAGTTAGACACTCCAAAAAGTTTTCAATCCTTGCATCAATTCAAGTTCAATAATTTATCATCAACTAAATACGCATCTTTAAAATTCATTCAGAAACAAAACGATTGCCATGATTGTTCTCCAGGCAATTCTTCCATGCTAGTGGGAAAGGCAAATCTCCTTTAGCGGTACTGCAAGGGAAAGAAAAGTTTTTTAGAAAATGACATCAAGTAATAAAAAAGAATGATCATGATTTCTATTGACATGCGCTATCAACATAATCAAATTTCATGGAAGGTTTTTACCTTAATGAAGCCAATTTCCTTGGCATTACTACGAAAGCACTGTCTGCAACACATGAGGCCGTACTTCCGAATGATACCATGGGGGTTCCCACACACACGACTGAGAAGAAAAATGGAATAACAGGATTAGTGCTTCTTCCCTGTACTTAAGTTTTATAGTGAAATTATAGGATGTACATGTAACATCATAGAACTGGTATAAAGAACAGCAGCAACATATGCAACTACATTGACCAATTCTTTGAGCAATGATTTCTATAATAAACATTTATAATTAATGCAATTGCTGGCTAAAAAATATTTCCAAAATCAAAACGGACTTGGTTTAATGTAGTCATTAACCAGCAAAGGTAAAGACCTAAAGGGGACAATAGCCTCAACAAATGCATTATCTTTTGAACAGCACAAGAAAGGAATTCCCAGAGAGTGAAAGCCAGAGATATAAAGCAGGCTGCAAACAACAAACATAACTCAAATACGGAAAAAAAAGAAGTTGACTCATTATTTATCTCTCTCCTGTTTTTATTTTATTTTATGTTTTGACGAGTAGAAATGCCAGTTTGGGCATGAAGTATTTTATAATTAAGAAGTATCAAGCTACACATTGTGCTTCACAATTGAAAAAGTGCAAGGAAATCTTCCGCAAGGCGAATATGGCCAGACACACTATAGAAGTTTATCTTAAAAGAAGAATGCGAAAGAAATTATGTCAATTAGCACCAAGCGTACGCAACCCACAGATGTTACAGGTCCTATACTGATTACTAAGGATACCAAATCACTCCAAAGAATATAACATGCCCAAACAATTGGTCTAAAACATAATAAAAGAGCTAAACTCAATTACATGATAAAATGAATAGATAGAAGACAACATGAAAAAGTAAAAAACAAGAGAACAAAAAGAAAAATAAATTAATAAAGTATGCTGAAATTCAAACCACATTCAGTTAACAAAAAGTTTTTCACCACTACAAGGTCATATCCATCAGAAAGGAGTACTACAAACAATACACCAATCACACAAGATAAGGAATTAACAATCAATTTCATGAGCTGTGTAGAGAACAGTTCATATAACCTTGAAAGACAGCCTATCAAAAAGTTATGAATCATCTAACTTCAGAACAGAATTAAAATGAAGATTAATGTCCATTTTGGAAACACTAATGCAGAGACAAGACATAAGAAAATAGAAAAGGTCATTGATATGAGATTATTCACCCTAAGATTTTGAGATCATTGAGGAAGAGTCCATTACTAGATTTCTTACTGATAATCTTACCTCACCAATACCTACAAAGTTCAAGCAAATCAGTACAACTACCACATCAACTAACTTCTCTATTAAGTTCTAGTGTTCTACCACTATAAAATGAAATTCTTCCTAATCGTAAGCCAACTTTAGATACCAGATCAAAATACAAAGAGTCTACGCAGGAAATAAACCGAAGACATTCCAAAACTAATTTGACTGGTTTCAACACTTTCTGAACTTAGCGAATGATTCTCATATCCAGCTTAAAGAAATCAACGAAGATTTATGCGTGTGAGCTATAGAATAACAAAACGTGAAAATTCGAACCAATATGGAGAAAATAAGGATGACAATAGTTTACCAGGCACGAGATCCAGGGCCATAGTTCTTGGGATGAGAGTTCCACACGTTGGAGTGCCCCATCGCTCGCTCTTCTTTCAACCTTGGGAGCTGCGGACTGTGGAGTTCTTCTGCAAACCCTAGAAATCGCACCGTGGATTTGCAGGAACTTGGAGCATTTAACGAGCAATCAAAGTCAAAACCCTAGACTGTGGACCTGTGGTAGCCATTGGACTAAGTTTTCGGACCCGGATCCGGGGCAGATAAGCAACTTAATTGGGCCTTATCCTTTCGAGGGCCCGAACGCTAGCCCAGTTAAGACTTACGACTCATATTTTTGGGCCGCCCTTCAGGCAGTACGGGCCCACTTCACAACTCCACCTGAGGCTTTAAGTGGAGACTCCTTATTTCTTAAGGCGACGTTAGATGACCCGGTAACCCGGTGACAACCTCTATATCAAGTATGAACATTTCGATTTGGAGGTTTTAGTTTAGTTTTAACGATACAAGTTGAGACTCCTTCAATGGCGAAACAAGCTGCCTCTTCACTTCCTCCTCGGCGGGTAATACCATGTCATTTTTCCCTTGAGATTCTCGCCTCCCAAACGTAGAGGATTCAATATTTTCATTCTTGCAGGAACATGGTTTTGAAGATGAGTTGGAGGATGACTTAATGGAAGAAGAGGGAGCAGAGTCTGGTTGGGTTGAGGCCCGTACATCGTGCGATCACTTGGATTCCCTGTCTTCTGATCTTTCCCATATACCCACTCCTGATACTCTTTGCAACAGGTACTCTGTTGAATTTAGCTTCGATTTCACTGCAATTTCAAAAGCCCTCAATTTTTAACACCAATTGCTTGTTCAGTTTCATTTATTTTAATACAACTGTTAAAAGGATATCTAGTTTTTTTTTTCTTTTTTTTTAAAGTACTGTTGTACTACCCTAATTCCTAAACCCTAAAAGGATATCTTGTTGTTAAGTGTTATTTACGTCTAGAAGTTGGAGGTGGGGAACTGGGCAGTGCATTCTAAGAATGTTAAGTGAGTTTTCTTTGTCTTTTATTTTTTTTTTCTGATTTTATTTTCCCAATTGTTTTAAGTTGAGAGATTTTATGTGACTGTTATGGTTGGTTATGACACTCCTACTTCCAAAACACTCGGTAATCGGAAGACCGTTTAAACCAAGAAGTTGTAAGTTTTTCTCCATATTGATTCTTTTTGGTACAAGGTGCGACATCCGAGGGAGAATTGGCTATGTCTATGCTGTAAGGATGTCCTGTGTAGTCGTTTTGTGAACAAGCATATGCTTCAGCATTTTCAGCAAACCGGCCATTGTTTAGCGCTTAGCTATAGGTACATGGATTCTTCTTCGTTTTTTTTTTTTCATTAATTGAAGTTTTTTTTATTGAGCTTGTCCTGTTTTCCCCTTATTTCCATGCTTATGACACACTGTATTTCCTCTTGGGAGTAGTGACCTCTCAGTTTGGTGTTTTTCCTGCGACTCATATTTGGATGTACAAGTGATTATGGAATTGTGGCCAGTTTATGATACTGCTTATGTTATCAAATTTGGAGTGGCACTGCCTTTCCGGACTGTCGAAAACTCCAACGTTCACGGTGCTCATCCCGGGGAAGGATCATTTGGCAGTTAAACTTTGTCCTGTATTTTGCAGTTTCTCCATCAAAATTTTGTGTATTTAGGATGGAGTTTTCTCTTTGCGGGATGTAGGGTCTTCTCTGTTTATCTAGCTACCTTTAATGGCAAGCTCTAATGATGGTGGAAGTCTAGGCTTTTGTTTCTTTTTCCCGTGTTCAACTGACGTACCACCACTTGTATTGTAATTTTGTGATGCCTTAGTCGGATAATGAATGTAAATGCTTCTTTTGAATGTTTTAAATGGTCTTACTTCACAGAATACTCTGTGACAGGAATACATCCATACATTCTTCTTTTACAAATAAAATTAGGAAGATTCTTGTGCTTTGGTATTTTAGCTTTCAGGACTATTGACTGTTGAGCGTGTCACGACTAAAAATTTCACATCGGAATGGTATAACCCAATTGAGTGATTTATAAATAAAGATTCACTCTCACACATCCAACACCTTTTCATGAACTTGGGTGTAATAGGCGATAAAACCGTGTGGACTCAGAACTGAAGTTAACAAAATTGATTTGTAGTGTTAAAAAAGACTAATAAGTCAGACATCACGTCCCAAGCTTCTATGGTAAGTGACAAGTGACTTATTAGCTTTGGAAGAAGTTTGGTTTATAGTTAAGCCTAATAAATTATTCTTGTATTGAAAAATGAGATTAACCTTTGTGTTTTTTTTTTGAAATACCATTGAGAAATATGTTTTTCATTAGAATCGAATTTTGGACACATATATGTCTAACCTAGTCGATTGTCAATCGAGCCACCTCTCATTGGTAACGTTTGTATTTCTTGGAATGTAGTTATGTTTGGAAATCTAAAAAAGTTAGTATACTTAACTTTGGAATTTGGTTAAGTGGTTTATATTTATTCAACAATAAATTATTGTTGTCTTCGAAAACTATTTCAGCATTTATATTTTCTTAGTAAGCAGTGTAGGAGGCTCACCATTTGGCCCGCGGGCCTAGGCCCGGCCCGGGCCTGTGGGCTAAAGCCCGGCCAGGCCCGAAAGTAGACCGGGCCTGGGCTTCATTTTAGGGCTGGGCCCGGCCCGAGCCCGACCCAAGCCCTACATTATTTATTTTTATATGTATATAATATGTATATATTTACATATATATATATATACATACACACATACATATATATATACATACACAGACAGTGCACACTGTCTGTGTATTTGTATATATATATACGTATGCAGACAGTGCATGCACCGTCTGCATATATATACATACATATATATATATATATATATTATTGTAATGTATGTATATATATACACATAATACGTATATATTTCACCCTCTATAAAATATTGTTCAATTGTATAAAAATTAAAGTACAATTATGTCATTAATCAATTGTAAACAGGGATGACAATTTGTTCCCGCCCCGATCCGACCCGCCCCGCATGAATTTAATCTCCAAAACCCTAAAGGCCCAAAACCCTAAACCCCAAAACCCTAAAGGCCCTAAACCCTAAACCCTAAACCCTTAACCCTAAATACCCTAAACCCTAAATGCCCTAAACCCTAAATATCTTAAATCCTAAAGCCTAAAGCCATAATATGACCATCTACTCATAAATGTTGATAAAATCTTAAGACCTTAAGATTTTATAAAATAAGTATAAAATTAAGTTATTTAAAACTATAGATGTGTATAATATAAAATTTAAAATCAATACTCATTAAGTAAAACTAAAATTATTTAATTGTGTTAAAAATATAACAGGTGGTATGTAAAGATAATAATTTAATTAATTGACAAGTATAATATGAAAGTAGCTTTGGCTTGTTGGTCAGTTCATTACTCTTCTATCTAAAAGTCTCGAGTTCGAATCCTATGATGAACAATTTAATTTTATAATTTTCAAAGAGAATGAATAGTGATGGGCCATGAGAGCCCGGCCCGAGGCCCGAGCTTTATGGGCCCGGACCGGGCCTGGGCCCATAAAAGTAGGGCCGGGCCGGCCCAATGTCGAGCCCTATGTAGTTTCTAGAGAAACACAATCTAGGGGTGAATATCTGGCCGGGTTCTGGGTTATCGGACCGGGTTCCTCCCCTCCAAATAATATCGGGTCGGGTCAGACCCGGTCCGATAACCCTATTAAAAATAATCGAGTTATCGGGTTCCGGGTCACCGGGTTATCGGGTGACCCGATAACCCGGATTGATTTAAGAGGTAGGCCCAGTCCAACACATTATGATATATTGATTAATGCTTAAGCTATCGAAGAAACAAAGACCAAAGCAAATCTACAGTATTGCCAATAGAAATAGAAATAACCTGGACAGTGGACAACCATACACATAATTCATAAATGCATAATTATCAAAAGCTAGTGAATATCAAATATTCAAATCTATTCAAAGCCTCATCAGTTCATCACAATTATTCCATACACAATTACACATAGCCCCAAATGGTAATTGCAAATAGCCAAATACTAACAGTGGTACCACAAGTCCATCTATGTCATCCTTCCATACCAAGTAAATGACTAAATGCAACCTAAGTGTAAGGCACCCCACCCCAACCCAACAATCACAAAACACAAAAGGTCGTTCAAGCCAATGCTCATACAATAATTTCTCAGAACCCCATCAAAAATTATATAGCACTATAAATCCTAAGTAAAAGAAAAGAAAAAATATAGAAAACTACATTGCTCCTGTGTATTTCCTCTCAAGAGACTGATATAGGCATTTAGAGAGATAACAAAACAAAGTTGCAGGACTGAATGTAAGCAAATCTGTAATGAACATCAAATATTCAAATCCCAATCCATTCAAGTGTTCAACAAAGCTGCAGGACTGAATGTTTTAAACCAAACCAGCAAGCCAATATGAGAATGCATGTTGATGATTCAAGAATACATCAGTACGATATCAATATCAATGATTCAATATGCAGCAAACCATTAAAACTTTAAGAGTTTAAAACATTCAGCCATTAAAACAAAAAAAATCCATTAAAAGTTTAAAACATTCAGCCATTCCCAAAAAAAAAAACATAAACTTCCTTAATACAAAGCTTTGACACCAACATTCTTCCTCCTTGCTTCTTTATTATCCATGTGTTCCAACTTTCCATGATGCCACTATACAATATACAATATAAATGAAAAATCATAAAATAGTTAGGTCCATGTAATATACCATGTCCAGGCAATCAAAAACTACTATACAGAATACACCATAATATTTGTAATTCTCTAATTCTCACATACCAATATACCATGTCTTCAATTAAGTTTTGCGTACAACAATAGGTCAACACCCTAAAAAAATTCAGAAGCTCAAACAAGAGGACCTAGACAGCTCTATTATTTGATCTCAGTTCTATTAGATGCACCTAGATTCTAATGAAAACAACTCCTACAAGTTGTAAATCCAAACAACCACGCACCTAGACAGTAAACACAATCTTTTTGAATGCAAGCACCTAAATACAATCAAACTCCATATCGGAAGCACGACAAAGTAACCCAACCCATCTAAATTTCTAATCAATAATCATACACAATTTTACTAAAACACATCCAACTCCTAGTACAGGATAAAACAAGGTGATTTCAATGTGATTATTGTACAGAATGACATTTGCTTAATTTGAAGGGCTTTGCTAAAAAAACCAACAAAGTACACTAAATATAGAAAACAATCGGAACATAAGAACCAAAAGTCTTGAATCAAATGAGAACGAATAACATGAACATAATTACTAACCTTACTTGAGATTTGAACTGAAAAACACCTTCAATTGGCGGAGACGAGGACAAAGTGAGGCTGGCATAGAGGGGTACAATCTTCAAACAGAATAGAAGACCCACGACTAAGGCTGACGTAGAGAGGGAGAGGCCGGATGTGAGGACAGAGTGAGGTCCCGAAGATGAGACAGAGTGAGGCAGTCGTCGCGAAGAAGAATTTCGTTTAGCGTCAAAGAACCCTAAAGACACTATAAACAATTTCGTTTTAATGAAATAACGTTTTTTCTTTTCGTTCTTTATTTTAAAATAAAATTCTGTTTTAATTGGTTATCGGGTTATCGGGTCCGATATCTCACAAAATGCAAATCCGGTACCCAGACCTATTAACTAAGGTCCGGGTCGGGTTTGCCCTGGTCCGATAAATATCTTATCGGGTTAGCCTGATAAGGTCCGGGTCGGACCAGGTCTTCAGATCGGATCGGGTTTTAGGACCCGGTGTACACCCCTAATACATTCAAATATCAAAAAGCGAGTATTTTTTTTAAAAAAAAATCATTTAAAGGGATAAAAGAAATATCAAGGACAAAAAAGAGGCCCCAAGTTGGCCCATTGATCATTTTGGGGTTTGCATGTTTATGTTCAATGGGCTTATTTTGGTTTGTATAAGTTGGGTCTTTTGGATGTTGTTTAGTTATTTTATTTTATTTTTAATGAAAAAATATCCAAAAGACGTCATATTGGATCTCGTCCTATATCATAACTAGTTGCATGCCCGCGCTTCGCGCGGTACATATTTTGATTGGAAAATAGAGATGTGTGAATGTTTTTCGATACTTTGTTAACATGAAGAGC
Organism: Tripterygium wilfordii; assembly: GCF_013401445.1. NCBI lineage: Eukaryota > Viridiplantae > Streptophyta > Magnoliopsida > Celastrales > Celastraceae > Tripterygium > Tripterygium wilfordii. The sequence goes on from NC_052248.1 coordinate 10,251,732, forward strand.
AGTAGAGCTTTAATTGTAAAAAATAGAGATGATTGTGAGATGAAGATAAAATATGTACAATACTTGTTTTTTAATTTGCTAAGAAAATTTTTTTCTAATAGGGTGTAAGAAATTTGATGCATAAGAAATAAGTATGCTAAGAGTTTATCAATTTTTATTTGCGTCGCTAGTATCTACAAAGTGTTATAGGTCACCAAATACATGTTTATGAGACAATATTGTATGGTTAGTACAACAATCTCTACAAAGTGACATTTAATATCGAGAAGTACAATGTAGCATAAGTAGTATTTTTGAAATGATATTTTTGTAATAAAATTCTTAATATTTTTAGAATAAGATTTTTGAATTTTTATTTTTGAAATGTTATGTATGACTGGTAGATTTATGCCTATAATCATTTTGACCTTCAACAACTCATTGAATTCTACCGTGCTTTCCTGTCACCACTTACATGTTCCAATACCAAATGGGCTGAATTTACTTACACATTAGAACAATATAGCATGAGAAAAACCTCTCATGTTGTGTATGTTGCAATCCAAACAGACTACTAAACCTACCAAACTCTAAACATGCACAATACATCAACTAAATACTACAAAAACACACAAAATACATCAAAAACACACTAAATGATGAAAACACACAAAAATTCCCACAAAATGATGGTAATTTATGCCAAAAACACACAAAATGTTTTCAAACTAAATACTACAAATGAATTTCATTAATTGAGTAATATCAAAAGACTCTCATAATTAGCAATACATGACCTTTGAGAAACCAAAATAATATCAAACCACTCCTATGAAACATTAAATTCCCATACAATTCAATATAATTTTAAAATTATTTGAATAATATTAACTGTATGAGTGTGGTTGTGGGTATTAAAGTTTTGTAATATATTTATGTGTGTGGTTATGGGTCTTAAAGTTTTCTAATATATTTTAAAATTTTCTTTTGTCTATGTAGGTTTTTTTGTAAAGACGTCCACGTGGCATCATGAATTAAGGAGAAGTCTTGTGGATCCTCAGTTAAACATTAAATTCCCATACAATTCAATATAATTTTAAAATTATTTGAATAATATTAACTGTATGAGTGTGGTTGTGGGTATTAAAGTTTTGTAATATATTTATGTGTGTGGTTATGGGTCTTAAAGTTTTCTAATATATTTTAAAATTTTCTTTTGTCTATGTAGGTTTTTTTATGTAGGTTTTTTTGTAAAGACGTCCACGTGGCATCATGAATTAAGGAGAAGTCTTGTGGATCCTCAGTTATATATATATAGATTGATGTCGGCTAGATGATCCCACGTGCATTGTCCCACAAGCATTTTGAAGTGGACCAGGACTTTTAGTGCCATGGGGTGGTTCCTTAAAAACTCATTTGACATGAGACTTGAACTTTAAGACCCTTTTGAAAATGGTTAAACTTCACACGTTAATCTTCCCACCAAACCAACATCTTCAAGTGATTTTTTTTTTCATGTTACTTGTTTTATTGTTTATGAATGCTAGTATGGTGTGTTAGTTACCATGATTGTTAAAGGGGCCTAATTCATTTCAATTCCAGCTTTTCATATTTTCCCTATAAATAAGTATTTCTATAGTACATATAAGTTATAACAACAATTTGAAATGTTAAATCTAGTTTAAACCTTAAAGAGCCTTTTAGTATAAAATGAATATAGATACATATTTTTTTAAACGGGAAGGGGGATTCGAATCCTGGTCATCATGGTGATACACACCATTCTTACCACTTCAATTAGTGGCTCGAGTGTAAATGAATATAGATCTATTAGACCAAAGCTCTATGATTTTTATTGTTTCTATGATTTTATCATTTCTTTACTTGACCATACAAAATTAATACATTACACAATCCTTGTTATTATAATTTAAATTGGTATGGTTCACAACACTAGACTACATAAAATATACAGTTGTTGTAATGTGTTCAATCGCCAAGACTTGTACTAGTCCCTTGCAAACAAATCACAGGCACGATGCTCACACTCCATCTTGCCCCACCTAGCATCAACTCTCTGGCAGGGAAACACCAGTTTACCAAGGCTGTTGAAATCATTAACCATGTTAGCAAAATCCAAGCGTTTACTAACATGGTTTGTCAAAACTCATGAGAAAGAGTTTTAAATTACTACATTAAGAATAGAATAAACAGAAAAAGTGAAAACCATGGTAGATTCCAGCCAGGTCATATCAAGACCTAAAACAAAATATAAACTTAGTTCTGATCAGTTGTTTTAGGTTTATATCGACGTAGATGAGCTCAAGTTTGCACTTGAAACATATTGATGTGAATCCCACATCGGTGGTTTCAGGTGTCAAGTTGCAGTATATAGGTGTGGGCAAACCTAACACTAGCAAGCCAGTTTTCTTTTGGGTTAATTAGGCCTGGATCCTATTGTTGGGCTTGGGCCTGGGTTTACATCAGAGCGTGTTTCGAAAACACGTGTCAGCCGGGGCCCGGAGGGGTAGCAGCGACGTGTCGTAGAGGGTGAGAATGACCTGAATCCCACATCGGTGGTTTCAGGTGCCAAGTTGTAGTATATAGGTGTAGGCAAACCTAACACTAACAAGTCGGTTTTCCAGTGGGTTAGTTAGGCCTGAATCCTATTGCCAGGCTTGGGCCTGGGTTTACATCACATATATTATGTAAGACTGCAAAGCTCTTTTAATTTTATGCTGATGAGCCACTGACACAATTTCAGGTGCCAAGTTGCAGTATATAGGTGTGGGCAAACCTAACACTAGCAAGCCGGTTTTCTAGTGGGTTAGTTAGGCCTGGATCCTATTGCTGGGCTTGGGCCTGGGCCTGGGCCTGGGCCTGGGTTTACATCACATATATTATGTAAGACTGCAAAGCTCTTTTAATTTTATGCTAATGAGAGTCACTGACACAATAATACGATGTTCATCTTTCCTCATTAAAGTGTAAGAAGCAACAAGCTTCCCTCACATATTAGAAAAAGCTTAACTTACCTTCTGTTAACAACATTGTGGACGTGACACAACCACTGCGAGAACTCAGCATGAGAACCAGCCTGTACAAGATTTGCTCTGCCAAGTATGTATGACAGCCATAAGTTGAAAGGTAAACAAAAGGGAAAGGGGGCATATAATGACAAAATGGTTTCAAAAACTACATGTTTCAGCTTCTTCTTTTTTGCTTTACTGATGAAATTTTGAAAGATAAATAGAGCCTAAAATTCCCAGCACCTCTTCCCCTTTTGATGAAAAGCACAACTTAGCATTTTTACTGGCTCAAATTATATTGTGATAATTCTCATTTGAAGAAAAATATTTGTCGCGACTTGCAATGCATGGCTTGGACAAGGAAATGCTTCTCAAAGTAAGAAAAAGAATTTATCCAACACAAATACATAGCCAAAATTTCTCAATGCAGTGTTTATTCAGTTATTTGTGGAAGTATATCAACTAAAAAAAAAGCTTCTCTTCCACCCACCTGATTTATAGTGGTAGTACAAGGAAAGCAAAAAAGAGAGAAATACAGAAAAGAGTCTGCAATTGGTAACATATATAGAGAAAGGGCGGGAGGAGTGGGCCGGGGGGCTGCAGGATGGAACATACCTAAGAACTTCCTTGAAATGATCTGCACATTCCTTGCAAGGATACATCCGATATAATATCGCCATTTAACATAAGCAAATGAAATCCTATTAGACCGCCTCAATAGTCAATAAGATAAACAAGGTATTGTTCTGTTAGAAACTCATCTTGTGGTTCAATCCACATTTTCTTTACCACTTCTTGGCTCCAAATTACCAGCAGTATGAATGCAGCAGCTTCTTCTTATGTGACTGCAAAATGTAAAGAAAGTATCAATAAGTTACCACAAAAGCTTGAATACCGACTACATAGCATATGTTCTCCTTTTCTTTTCTTTTTTTATTTTTTTATATATGTTTACTCATTTTATATTTGCTGGACATTAAGTACTTCATAGGTAAACGCTAAACAACTCCCGTGCACAAGCCGTCCAGTAGGCGGGGTCAGGGACAGGGAGGATATACGCATACCTTACCCAGTTACCCTCACATAATTTGTGGAGAGACTATTTTCAAGAACGGAACACGTGACCTCTAGGTTGCACCCATGCAACTCTACCACTAGGCCACATGTTCTGTTGTAAATTAATTAAGTACTTCATAGCCGAAGATAAATTGATGTCACAAAATGTGTTTTGTACTTCTGTTTACTAAGATTAGTGACATGGGGGATATTACTTTTGCTTTGCCTTACTTTAAACTCTGAATTAAGAATTTAAATATTACCAGTTATTTGACATGTTTCGTGAATTTTTATGGTATTTGTGTTCCCACAATCATATATAACTCAACCCCTTTAGTCAAACTCAACCTACAGCAATGTTTGGTGAGCACCAATGTACTGTCAATTGGCATTGTTAAAAAATTCATTAGTTAAACAATATGAAGCTCCAGATTAGATAATAATGACAATTAAGTAACAAATAATAATTACACGTTAAGTACAAAGTCATGCAGATGATGATTCAAACATATCATTGGGCTGAAGTTTAGGGTTATAAGAAAAAATGAACCACAAAATTTTTAAAAAATAAAAGAGAGTAATATTTGAGTCTGCTTAATAGTCGACAACTCTGCGGACTAGTCTTCAATTGAGCTGGGACAGGTCATTAAAAACTGATATATTTTCAGGAATCATGTTGTTTTAAGCTCCAACCTAGGACAAACTTGCCATCTGGTGGCCTCAGATCAAACGTGCAAGATATAGGCAAGCCTTCAAAGTAAACTTTACATAGTCCGTATTTCATCCTCATGTTAGCACATTATCAGCTAATAAATTCTAACTTTTTTTGGTACACAAAAGCAGAAAATCTATGGGAAATTCGGTTGAAGGAAGAGAATTCTTGGTCTTAGTAAAAATTCAAAACAGCCACTCCACTAGCCATTAGACCTCAGAAACAGTATATGAACATGCAAGAGAGCGCCATACCAGTTCTTTTACATCCTTCTTTTGTTGTCATGTTGGATTTTCAGGATACTGCATGGGAAAAAAAAAGGGTTCAAAAATTGGTAACTTTTTAAAATCAAGAGATAATATAATGCAGAAAATTAGAAAACTTATTTTCTTGAGATTGAGATGGATAAAGGTTATTGAAGCTAGTGAGCTCCCACTTAGAAGCAAATTGAAAAATTCTATCAATTCATAAAGAAAAAAGTTCAAAAACACATTTTGGACAAAAGTATTTGTTATGCAGCAAGTAGGAATATCAAATTTTGGTGTAATTGTAAAAGTTGCATTTCTGAAGCCATAACAAAATTCACAAAAAGAGTAATAATGCAGATACCTGTGCAGCTAGAGTGTGAATAAAAGTCCAAGTGGCTCTTCCAAGCTCCTCTTTAGTCACAGGTGAAGTAGCTTTTTCCTTTACAGCAAACATTAAATTTACTATGCAAATATATTTTTATGCAGTTTTCTCTGTAGCAGCATGTCAGTACTAAGGCCATGCAAATGCTTAAAAGTATAGTGATATTAAGTATCAAGAAATTTATATCCTAGTGCTACCAGGATTATAGCAGCAAACTTCTGAAATCAACCTCACAGTAAGTTCACAACATCCTTTTTTCATCTTCTTCATATTACCCTCTCTTTGGTACCAGTAAAAGCAGGAAAGGAAAGGAGAAACAAAATTGTTGATGTTTCTACAGATTCATATTTAACATACTCTATATTCTCTTTAGATAACCATATAAGTTTATATTTCATTTTCCTGTGTTACCCACAATCCAATCAAAGTTTTGGCTTCAATATTCTGAATCGGGGAATTGCCTCTTAAAATTTCATTTTGTGACACAAGGGCAGAGTAATTGTCATCATTACCTTCACACACATCAACCCTTTTAAGATGCAATCCCCTACTCATTCCAAACTATTCAAAAGCTATCAAACATAAGCGGTCGAAAAGCAAGTCCCACATGAATCAATACACAAAATTTGCAAAGGACTTTCCGTTGAGGACTTTTTCCGAACAAGTGGTGTGCTCCTCCTTCATGGGCAAACGACAAAAACTACCAATTGATGAAAAATCGAACTCAACCTCAATACAATGAATGTGATGAGCGAAAATGAGGGATGTGAAGATAAGTGAGCACCTTGTTGGGAAGAGAGTCCGGAGTTTGGACAATGGCGGCGCCATGGTTTATTGGGTTAACTTTGGATGATGAGGAAGAATGTAGAGAAAAAAATGGATTCTCTTTTGGGGGAGATGGGTGATGAGTGTGATGGCCAATGAAATTGAAGAGATGGGTTTCGATGCAATTTGAGAATTTCTGGACAGTTTGGAAAAGAGGCTGCCATGGATTATCGGACATTTTTGAGGAGTGGGAAAAGGGTTAATCTAAATAGACCCATGTTTTTACTCCATATACTCCCTCCATTTTCTGTGGACATTTTTGAGAAGAAGTGGGAAAATAGTTCATCTAAATACATTCATATTTTTACTCTATACACTCTCTCTCTTTTTTATTTTTTTTCCTCGATACACCACCGATCCCATCATTGATCTTATCTCTTTTATATTTTTATAATTTTAAATTTATTTGGTTGAAAAAACAATATTATTAAAATATAATACTATTAAAATATAATACTATTAAAATATAATATTAGAAATTTTATTTAATATATGATGTGAATTCTAATTTTTATTATGTGAATTTTTTTGTATATTTATAATTATTTTAATTTGAATTTTTATGATGTGAATTTATTTTTTTGTAGGTTTGTAATCATTTTAGTATGAATTATAATTTTTATTATGTGAATTCTTTTGTATGTTTGTAATTATTTTAGTTTGAATTTTTATGATGAGAATTTTTTTTTTATGTTTGTAATCATTTTAGTATGAATTATAATTTTTATGATGTGAATTCTTTTGTATGTTTGCAATTATTTTAGTTTGAATTTTTATGATGTGAATTTTTTTTGTAGTTTTGTAATCATTTCAGTATGAATTATAATTTTTATGATGTAAATTCTTTTGTATATTTGTAATTATTTTAGTTTGAATTTTTATGATGTGAATTTTTTTTGTAGGTTTGTAATCATTTCAGTATGAATTATAATTTTTATGATGTGAATTCTTTTGTATGTTTGTAATTATTTTAGTTTGAATTTTTATGATGTAAATTTTTTTTGTAGTTTTGTAATCATTTTAGTGTGAATTATAATCTTTATGATGTGAATTCTTTTGTATGTTTGTAATTATTTTAGTTTGAATTTTTATGATGTGAAAATCATTTCAGTATGAATTCTAATTTTTATGATGTGAATTCTTTTGTATGTTTATAATTATTTTAGTTTGTATGTTAAATTACTGTAATACCCTTTTCGAGTATTATAAATACATGTCTTTAGTATCATTTTCTCTACATCTTATTTTTTGTATATTCTACTCTCCATTTGGTTGTAGGTTAAGTTACTCATCCACTATAATTTAAGTAACTTATCTATAATATTTTTCTAATGTTATGGATAATTATATAAGTTTATGGGCCGACGATTTAAGATTATCCAGTGGAGGATTAAGTGAGGTATTTTCATATATTATTGTTTGTACAACTTTTTTAAAAAAATTTATGCACACACACATATATATGTATATACGTATTTCTAATATTAATATTAATTCATTTATAAGCATGCTAATCCAAGCCGAGAAGAAGTTGGATCAACATCCAAGCAAATTGAGCAAGATTTTACTGATGAATTTACTACAGATACGGTATGTTTATATGTAAATGGTATAGTTTGAAACACTATATTACAAAATTCTAATTATTTTATAATATGTGCAGATATTCCAGTCTCGAGAAGAATTAATCCAATGGGCACGTCATATTGGATGAAATCTTGGGTTCATTGTTATCATCTTACGGTAGGAAATTGGAGGTCCTGGAAAGCGTCACAAATTGTTAATGGCATACGAGCGTGGTAGAAATTATAGATTCTTGAAGAACTCGACAAAACTTATAGGATCTAAGAAATGCAATTGCCCATTTCGATTGAAATGAATGAAATTGGAAACCAATGATGATTGGATGATCAGGGTTCTTAGTGGAATTCATAATCATCCAGCAACAGTTTACATGGAAGGACATTCATTTGCTGATAGACTCTCAACTGAGGAAAACAATACTATGATTGATATATCAACGAATTTGGTAAAGGCACGCAAACATATTGTCTACACTAAAGAGCAATGTCTATGGCCAAGGGTCATTCTCATCGATAGAGAATCAGAGTATATATGAATATGAATTTCATCTTGCAGAAATTGAGTTAGAATTTTATAATTATCCTATGATTGTTATTTACTTAAAGGACGTTTGACTAACTTTTTACAAAGAGAAGTTTGTATCTGTGTGGATAAACAAGTGCATGCATTTTGGAAATACAACAACAAGCAAGGCAGAGAGTCAACATGCAAATTTGAAACTCCATCTTAGTACATCTCAAGGTAATTTTGAGTCGATATGATCCATTATTCATAATTTTCTTGAATGTCAATTTACAACAATAAAGAGTACCTTGGAGAAGAGCTTAAATGTTGTTCCATTTAAGCTCTTCGAAATATAACTTGTTTATCCACGCAGATACAAACTTCTCTTTGTAAAAAATTAGTCAAACGTCCTTTAAGTAAGTAAGAATCATATCATAGGATAATTATAAAATTCTAACTCAATTTTCGCAAGATGAAACTCATATTCGTATATACCCTGATTCTCTATCGATGAGAATGACCTTTGGCCATAGACATTGCTCTTTAGTGTAGACAATATGTTTGCGTGCCTTTACCAAATTCGTTGACATATCAATCATAATATTGTTTTCCTCAGTTGAGAGTCTACCAACAAACGAATGTCCTTCCATATAAACTGTTGTTGGATGATTATGAATTCCACTAAGAACCCTGATCATCCAATCATCATTGGTTTCCAATTTCATTCATTTCAATCGAAATGGGCAATTGCACTTCTTAGACCCTGTAAGTTTTGTCGAGTTCTTCTAGAATCTATAATTTCCACCACGCTTGCATGCCATTAACAATTTGTGACGCTTTCCAGGATCTCCAATTTCCGATCGTAAGATGATAACAATGAACCCAAGATTTCGTCCAGTATGACATGCCCATTGGATTAATTCTTTTCGAGACTGGAATATCTGCACATATTATAAAATAATTAGAATTTTATAATATAGTGTTTCAAACTATACCATTTACATATAAACATACCGTATTTGAAGTAAATTCATCAATAAAATCTTGCTCAACTTGCTCGAACGTTGATCCAACTTGCTCGGATGTTAATCCAACTTCTTCTCGGCTTGGATTATCATGCTTATAAATGAATTAATATTAACATTAGAAATATGTATATACATATATATGTGTGTGTGCATAAATTTTTTTAAAAAAAGTTGTACAAACAATAATGTATGAAAATACCTCATTTGATCCTCCACTGGATAATCTTAAATCGTCGGCCCATAAACTTATATAATTATCCATAACGTTAGAAAAATATTATAGATAAGTTACTTAAATTATAGTGGATGAGTAACTTAACCTACAACCAAATGTAGAGTAGAATATACAAAAAAAAAGATTTAGTGAAAATGATACTAAAGACATGTATTTATAATACTCGAAAAGGGTATTATAGTAATTTAAAATACCTTAGGTTCAGTGATTGACTTGCTTCAGTATGTGTAATTTGCCTCTCGATCTTCTTTGATCATTTTCGATGATCTAATATTCTTGCTTTGTTGTAATTTCATTTTCCGTAGCATGTTTTCTCTTGATGTCTCTTATCTCTTTTTGTCTTCCCTGCACGGGTTCATTTGATCAATTCTTTCTAAAGATCTTCCCTGTCGTTAGGCTTTAGTGCTTAACGAAGGTCTTGGCACTTTGATTTCGTCGTTATTTATATTTTATGTGTATTTTTTTGGCCTCTATTCTCTGTTGTATATCCTCTTTTGGGTTGCTACTGCTCTGCGCCAAAAACAGCAACTGCCACAAGATTGCTAATCTTTGACTTTCTATCTATATGCAATGAATTTTTACCTTTTATGGATTTATGAATATATTAATAACTAATTTCTTCCCTTCATTTTTTAACAAACGTTCATCATTCCTTTCTCTTCTCTAAATGAGACTTTATATTTCAAGGTCTTTTGTAATTGTCCCGATGAGGTTGTATTTTCAGGTGTTAATTTCTTTGATTTTTTTCATCTTTTCTTATCGATGTGATTTTTTTCATCCCTTGTGAGGCGGACATCAAAGAGATCTTTGCAATTGCATGTATCAATTGAGGTTTGGAAGAATTGATTTGTGTCGTTGTTGTGCTTTATTTCTTACCGGGATTTGACGTCAATCATAGATTGTGTCTCCCGGTATTTCACGTGACTCATCCATTGCTTTTGATGAGGTAGCTAAGGTTAGTGGCAATTGTTATGTGTTCTATCTGGTTTGATTTGGCAAGTTTAGTAGTTCGATCTTTCCCCAATATCACTAGCCAGTAAGTATTTTCCCGTTTCTTCACGCTTATAGTTTTGTTAGCTTCTTCAATCTCAATCTTCCATATTCCTATTGTTGCAATTTTGTACTAGTGGTTGACATGAGCTTCTATTTGTTACAGTTTGTTGGTGTCAGCTTCGTATTGGGTACGGATCGACAGCGTGAGCTTCAATTTCCTACTGACTAAAGTGTTCGATTTGTTAATATACAAACTTAGGACATATAGTACAACTGCATCTAATAAAAAAAATGTCATAAGTGAGACAACGGAGTAGGTGAGTCTCCTCCAAGACTGAATTTTGATGATTTGGACCTTTATTTTCGATGATCTGATTACGCCTTTGTTTTCTTTTTGATAGTGATGTCATTAATAGATTTGATTTTGTTTTCCTTTATTTAGTGTTCTGAATATGTGATATTTGGATGGATTGGGTTAATATTAGTGGATGCAAATTATTATAAATAGACGAATGTGCATGCGAACAGGTCCCACTGTTTGAAGCGGATGATAATGTTTATGAGGATGAGGAAGATGGAAATGATGATGAAAAAATACATGGTATAAAAGATGGAGGTCATCATTATATACATGGTCAAGCAATTGCGCAAGATAGGGTTAATGTCAAACAAGAAGATTCTGATGGTGTTGCTCTAATGGAAGATGTTCATGATATAGAAATCAATGTGAAAGAAGAAAATATCAACTCAAAGGCTGTTTTGGATGAGTCAGATCATACTATTGCATAACTGAAGCAGGAAATAGTTGATTTGAAGATGAGATTGGATGAAAAAGAAGATATATTGAAAGATGCTTTTATTCTATTACATTGTATGAAAGATATAGTTGCGAAGAATGAGGTTGATTTGGAGGAAAATGACATGTAATTGAAGTATATGAAGCATGTCAAGGAGGAAAAAGAGAAAGGTAGACCTTGTTTTGGTTGGTAGTTTACAGAAACACAAACAATACATAGTTGAGCTTAAAAAGGAACAACAAGAGAAAGTATTAGTAACACCTATTCCTCAAATGAAAAGGGGCATGAAAAAAAGGGCAACATAAATGTGGCTACAAGATCTATGATAAGGAATGTCAGGGAGAGAACAAGAAGAGCAAAGCTAGATTCTAACTTTGAGTATGCAAATAAGAAGAAGCAACTGGCAAGAAGAAAAATGGTGACAGAGGAAAATATCGAGAAAGACAGAGCAATTGATCTCGATGATTTCGCACCAAGCAAGAACGGTGCCAAAGTAAAGAAGCATAAACTTGGGGCAGAAATTTAATATCTACCTCCTGATGACCAAGAAAAGATGAAGACAAGTTCAGAAACTGTAAATCTTAGGTGAGTAATTCTCGGATTGTACTTTTTAATTGAACACATTGAATTTTGCAAACATTATACCTCATGATTGTTCCGGATCCCCTTGTCCATTGTTTAAATTGAATTTTTCATTGGATGTTGAAATTTGGTCTGTCACTCCAGCGCAAATGTTTGGTCTGGTGAGAATGAAATTAGGTTCTCAGAAATGTTAAAACTGGCGGGTAATGCTATGGCCTCAAACAATGTAAGTTATTTGCCTATGTAAAACAATGTAGTTGATCCTGCAGATTTAATATTCCTTATAAGTATGTAAATTCATGATTTAAAATCCCCCTTCAGGTTATTGATTGATTTGTTGAGGTCCTAACAAGGCAGCAACATCAAAACGAAGACCTATCTGAAACACATCCTGTATTGACTATGACAGTGACAAGTTCTTCGCAGGTAAGTAATGTACATTTTAATTCGTGCATTGGATATAGTGAATATTGGAAACTAACTATACCTGATGCTTCTATACAAGCATACCTCATATTACAATGAATATTGGAAACAAAGATAATGTGAATACTTCAATGTACGTTACTAAAGCTTCATTCAATTAAGTCGTAAACATAATACAACTTCCAATATGAAATCATGTTAAACTTACTACAACCTTGACTACACTTTTTCACATAACCAGAGTTCATAAGTACATAGTTTAATGCGAACAAAATACATTCCCATGAACAACAAATGAAATTGAGCATTATCATCTTCTCATTATAATTAACTTCATCAAACCAAATTTCTTGAATCCTGCCAAAAAGACATCAACAAGAAATTAGCAAATCTTACTACAAATATGGTATAACTGAAATATAAACAAGATAGGTGATAAAAATTTCATACCAAATTCCTAGTTGTGCTTTGTATTGGTGTTCCTGGTTGTATGCGCTTCTTCCTCTTGAATATCTTTTTCTTTCTTAAAGATGGAGGACGTCATTTCCCTCTTTTTGGAATACTTTGTTTTGTCTTGTTCTAGGTTGGCATGCTGAGTATACACGCCAAGTCAGCTGCCAACTAGATCTGGGATTATTTGGGACGGGATTACTTGTGACAAATAAAATTTTCGAAAAAGAAAAGGACAAAAACCTAAATAATTCAAAAAAACAATTCGTGTGTAGTAAGGACACGTGACTAGTATTTATAAAATGAATTCATTATTTATTAATTTTCTAGTGGAATGAATTGGGTAGAAGAATATTTGGAGATAAGACATTGATATTAATTGGTGATAATTCAAACAGAGCCAACTTGAAGATGTGGAGAGAAGTAATGGAAATGCAAATTAAAGTGACAAATATATAATATTAACAAAAAGGATAACTTAAGAGTAGGGATGACAACGGAGCAGGGCGAGGGCGGATCATGGTCGCTCCGCCCCCGCCCCGCACCTCCAGGTGGTGCCCCGCGCCCCGCCCCGCCCCGCCATACTCCGCGGATCCCCACGGATTCCCGCCCCGCCTCTATTCAAGGTCGAGGGCGGATCATGGTCGCCCCGCCCCCGCCCCGCACCTCCAGGTGATGCCCCGCGCCCCGCCCCGCCATACTCCGCGGATCCCCACGGATTCCCGCCCCGCCTCTATTCAAGGTCTTTGAAAATTGCAAAATTAGATTGCACATTCTAGGATTCGAACCTGGGACATCTAGGCGGGAAAATAATGAACTGACCAACAAACCCAAGCTATTTTCATGTCACACTTGCCAACTAATTAAATTATTATCTTTACATGCCACCTATTATATTTTTAACACCATTAAATAATTTTAGTTTTACTTAATGGTATTGATTTTAAATTTTATATTATACACATCTATAGTTTTAAATTGTTTAATTTTATACTTTATTTTATAAAATCTTAGGGTCTTAAAGATTTTATCAACATTAATGAGTAGAGGGTCATATTATGGCTTTAGGGTTTAGTGCTTAGGTTTAGGGTTCAAAGCCTTGAGGGTTTAGGGTCTTTAGGGTTTTGGGGTTTAGGGTCTTTAGGGTTTTGAGGTTTAGCGGTTTAGGGTCTTTAAGGATTTGGGGTTTAGGGTTTAGGACCTTTAGGGTTTTGAAGATTAGGATTTAAGAGTATAGGGTCATATTTAACTTAAGATTTAGGGTCCTATATTTTTATCAATATCAATTCAATTGACTTAGGGTCTAGGAATTATTTATATTGGATTAATTATATGGTTTAGGGTTTAGCGCTCAGGTTTAGGGGCTAGGGTTTATAAATTATTTAGTACTTAGGTTTAGGGGTTTAGGGTTCATGGATTATTTAGTGCTTAGGGTTTAAAGATTATTTATATTGGATTAAAACTAAGCATTCAAATCTCTATTTTGACATTATTAGTTTATTATTATATTATAATCAATGTGTTCAAATCAAGTCAATTTAAGTTAGGGTTTAGGGATCTTAAATTATTTTTTATCAACATCACTTCAATTGAATCAGGAGTAGACTATATTTAATTTGAGATTTAGGGTTTTATGTTTTTATCAATATTTATTCAATAATCAATCTAATTAAGAGTATAGGAGTATTGTAAATATTATGTATAGGGTTTTAATGTTTAAGTACTTAGGTGTAAGACTTATTAAAGAAGTTTATGAGTTACTTTGATTTTAATAATAATATCAAATTAATATATGTTTAGATAAACAAATATTTATCTATATTATAAAAGAAATCTTATATATATATATATATATATATATATATATATTATGTACATAAACATGTATTGCGGGGCGGGGCGGGTCGGAGCGGGAGGCATACCCACCCCCGCCCCGTACCCGCGCGGGTTGAAAATTTTTGCTCCCGTCCCCGCCTTACACAAGTCTCGGATCGGAGGAAATCCGTGCGGATCGGGGCAGGTCGGGACGGGTCGGAGCGGGTCGGGCACGAATTGCCATCCCTACTTAAGAGGCAACCAATATTTTATCTACTATCAATCTTTTTGGCAACTTATCTAGACAATGCTTAAATCAAGATAAATCATCAGTATTATTTAGCCGTAATGTTCAAGACATAGTCAAGAAAATGGACTACTCTCGTGGAAGGTTTTTTGAAAGTAAATGTTGACGCTTACTGGATTAATGGTTACTCTGCAACTGGTTTGGGAGCTCTTATGCGAGATCATCATGGACATGTTCTTCTCTCTGTATTCAGTCCAGCTCGTGCAGCAATCTGTAATGAAAGCAGAAGCTCATGCGTTTCTCTTTGGAATTCGGTTAGCTATCCAAACAGGAGCAAACATAATTGTGCTAGAAGGGGACTCCCTTACGATTGTTCAAGCTCTCACCCATTCTAATGAGTCTCCAGCCCGTTTCGTCCTTCTAATAGATGAAATCAGTGGGTTGGGATCATCAATCATTTGTACTTTCTCTCATATCAGACGTTCAGCTAATCATATTGCTGATAAACTTGCTTCATTAGGAAGATCAGCTTCCTCATTTGTAACTTCTAGTATTTATAGTTCTAACTTCTAAGGCTCAAAACATATTTGAAGCAAAAATAATTACTAGAATAATAAATTTCATAAAAGATATTAAGTTTTAATATATCATAAAAAAAATCCTAAGAAAAATCCTGCAGTTTCTCTTGCTATTGGTTCACTTGTGTTTTTGCAATGAAAATAAAACTTTAATTGGGCTTTCAGCCCAGTATTAGAGTGTGACAATGGAGTCGGCCCAGTCAAAGATGAAGCCCATGAAGTTTCCTACACGAGAAACCATATCTGAGCTAAACGAAACGTATCTGGCTGAAACATTTTGCAAATCCGGAGGAGCGAGGGAGTTTTCTTTGATCAGCGCTTTTAATTAAGAGCAAAGCAATAGCTATGAACCTCATAACTGCATCAAATCCTTCTCTGTAACCATTCCTTCTCCCGTCACTCCTAAACCCTAGTCCATCCGAATCGGTCTCTTAGCTCTGTCATACGTAGATTTCAGTGACAGCAAAGTATTCGTTTCACGACTGATCGGTTCTCTGTTTAACCAATCTAGTGAATGCAATGGTGGTCTGCAAATGCCGGAAGGTATCCTTCTATCTGTATATCTCTATGTGTTGTGTTAGTATATGCATTCGTTGGTTGGCGTTTCATCGAATACCTTGTTATAATTCAGATTGTGATTCTGAATTTCTGATGCCGCTGGAATTATTCTATTATTTTCGGATTCAGTGTGGTTTGGAATTTTGATTAAGGAATCCGGTTAATGGAGGTTTTAGATCGGTTTTGTAGTTTTTGTTTTGGTAATTGGGAGATAAAAGCGAGATCCGTATATATATTCAGTATTTTTTTGCTTATTTTTGCAATTTTAGTTGATTTTGGTGTTTAACGCGAGGATGAACGGATCAGTTGATAATTGAATAATTTTTAGGTTTTTCTACTCAGGCTGTAGCTTGATGCCTCATGAATTTTGGTCCATGAGTAAATTTGGTATCGGTTTTTTGCTAAATTTGAAAGCATTTGGACTCATTTGATGATTATCCGTTCACATTTGATTTGAATATTTGAAATGTCAAAGTGGATCGATTGAAGAGATAGACTTATATATTTTAGGTTTCTGCTTATGTCAATTTTTTGTAGGTTGACCTAAAATTGTGCAGTTGCTGGTAACATCTTAAATAGGTTTCTGTTAAATGATTCCTTTTTAAATGCTGCATTGAGTTCTTACTTAACGTGGACTTTGGTGTATCAGGCTACAAAGTTGTACTGCTTCGTGCACAAGGTCCCGGTTTGTGGGGAATGCATATGCTTCCCGGAGCACCAAATATGTGTGGTAAATGCATAAACTTTATTTGAGTATGGTTATTTCTCTTGCATCTGATACAGACTGCATCTGCTTTCATACGATTTCATTTTCCAATACTTGTTATCAATGTTTGGACGAATTATGCTTTCTTTCGTTTACCTCATATTGCCCTAGCAGCAGTCCTAATGCAGAAATGACCAAAAGGGAAGGAATAAGGTTTAGCATAATTTTTAATTTTTTATGATGCTTTTTATGGCTTATATGATATGTTCACTCTTTGTAGGTTCGGACCTATGCAGAATGGGTTGTAGATGGAGAATATGACTGGCCTCCAAAGTGTTGTTCATGTCAAAGTGTGCTTGAAGAGGGGACTGGTTCTCAAACCACCCGTTTGGGCTGTTTGCGTATGTTATTGCAGAGCTAGCAACTACTGCAAAGATTTATCTCTAATTAAGTTTCTGAGATTGTGTTGCTTAAAGTAACAGTTTTTTTTTCCTTATTATAGATGTTACACATACAAATTGTTTGGTTTCACATATTAAAAGCTTTCCTCCACACACGGCTCCAGCTGGATATGTGTGTCCTTCATGTTCAACTTCGGTATGGTTTACTTTTAAAAGGCTTTTTTTCTTCAGGGTTTTGCATTTTTTAATTCCATTTTCTTTCTTTGTTATGGATTATGGCCATGAAGCCTTCCGGTTTCAAGTGGTTAGTGGCTAACTGAATTATAGGAAAACTACTTTTCAATTTGAAGCTTTTAACTTTGATCTGTGGTAAGGATTCAATTTGTTAACTAGTTAGGTCTCACATTTCATTACTTTATCAGTAATTAGTGTTTCGTTTTCAGGAAGTGCTTGCAATATTAGAATTAAAATAGCGCAAAAGTCTATAGATACTACTCATTAGAAAATATGTGATTAACTAGTTGGTTTATTTGGAGAAGTTGTGGGCTTACTGTACTTTCTTTCTTTCTTTCCTTTTCTTATTGCTGTGGTAACACGAACTGCCCCCTTCGTGCCTGATTTAAAACGAAAATGTATCTCTCGGAAAATTTTACAAGCCCTTTATCTTTCTTACTCAAGTTCTTATTTCGAATCACCAGTCTTTTCAACCTTGGTTAACCAAAGTCCCTGTTGGAAAAAAAAGTTAAACTCTTTTCTTTCACTTCACGTCCTTCCTTTACAAATTAATGTTGATTTTTCAACAAAACGGCATCCTGATTCTACTCTTTAATCTTTACTTTTCTTTTGCCATTTTGTAAACATACCTTAGGTCCTTAATATAAATGTGATCTTTATATGATGATACTGAACCTTTGAGATATTTGCTTCTTTTTTTTTATGTCTGCATGGAAGTTGATGCTATAATCTAAATACAAGAATGACGTCATGCTAAGGCTGCAATTCATCTACTTTTTGCAAACAATTTTTTTAAATTTAATGATTTGATTCTCTAAGTTGATGCCTCAAATTTTTAACACAGCAATTCCCATGTCCTCTTAAGTGACAATCGTGCATGTACATGTGCAGCTGAAGCCTTAATCAAGGCTAAATATGCTTCTCTTTTTTCAGTGATACTCATTTGATAAAATGTTTGCTGTTTTTTTTACCATTCAAAAAGAAGAAAAGCTTTCCTGTCCATAATGTGTTGGAGTATGCAAAAGGATGGGAAATGCTTACGTCTTAGTCTTCATCTTGATCTTCTTTAGTTTTGAGTGGTGGAGTATGCCTAAGAGTGTCAAGTTTTTCCTCACCTGTTCTTTATGTGTTGGAGCATGCGAAAGAGGAACACAATTCCCTTCACGCGGTCCTAATATTTTGAAGTATGTAGGAGTGGTCAATATTCTCTGAAATTTATTAGCCAATGTGATGCGAATAGGTTTCCTTTATTTTTCTCTAAAAATCTGTCATGTTCCTAATCTGTTGGAGTGTGAAAAAGTAGTTGCGAATTCGCCTCAACCTCATATGCTAGTGGGAGCTCTTTGCATTTGAAACAGTATTAGAACTTTTTTTGGGCTTACTCGTGTACAAGATTTGTCATTTTGAGTACTTGTGGCAGCATTCTTTAACATGGACAATTTGGTTTTGATTGTTGAACATATATTATGATTGATGTTTCTTGGAGCACTGACCTGGTATGGTGTTCAGTATGCATAATGGTCCATTGTCTTTTTTCTTTGCTGATTCAGATATGGCCCCCTAAGACCGTTAAAGATTCAGGATCTCGACTTCATTCAAAGCTGAAGGAAGCAATTATGCAGGTTTTTTTGCTACAGCTTTTTTGGCCAACAGAATATTAAGTTGTTACAGTAATGACAATCTGACAACAATTTATTGATTTTTCCTTTGTTAATTAATGTTCTGCGTCGGAGCAATACTGACGGTGGCCCTTTTTTTAAAATTTAAAAATAGAAGGGCCCTTCACAAGAGCTTTCTTAATGATGAGGAACCATGGGCCTTTAGCAAGAGCTTAAGCCAGTAGTGTTGCATTTCCAGTGAATGAATTTGCATGTTCATAACTTCATATTTTCTGTTGCGCAGACTGGTATGGAAAAGAACTTGTTCGGAAATCATCCAGTTTCATTGCCGTCAGCAGAATCCCTTGCACCACCTCCTGCATTTGCCTCAGATCCTCTGGTTTCCGCGTCTTCTAATGGCGGTGGGGAAGACAATGTGAGCTCATCTTATTTGATGGCAAAAGATGAAACAAACACTAGCCAAGGATACTCAGCTGCGACCGAAGCAGGTTCTTTTAAACTTTCAGTGAAGGATATTGTGGAGATAGATGGGCCTAGTTCTGCAGGGGATTATGCTAAAAATTCTAGTCCTGTTGGTGTAAGAGACTTTTGCTAATTTTTGCTTCTCTAGCTAGTAATCTATACAAATTCTTCTTTTAGTTCTTTTAATGCTTATATATTATCCTTGGACCTTGGTATGTCTATGGAAGTGATTTAGTTTGTTATCTGTTTAGTATTTTATCTTACAGTCTTTTGTTGAAATATTGCCATGCCAACCAGCCTGGTGCAACAACACGAAAGGGTGCATTCCATGTAGACAGGCAGAATTCTGAAATCTCTTACTATGAAGATGATGAAGATGGGAGTCATAAGAAGTACTCTAGGAGGGGTGAGTATGAAGTTATGTTCATAGTGCATGGAATAATTTACGGTATATGAAGCTTTAGTAATTATTTCCCTTTGCTATCTTAATATGAGGAAAGGTTCATTTTGAGTAATTGCATGCCATTTTTGTTTAAATGCACATCAAATTTAGCATGCGCGATGGTATGGTAAAATGCAATTTTGTTTTAAGCTTGTTTAATAGACGTTAATATATCATCTAACCTTTGGTGTTGCCTTAATATCTATTAAACATAATGAATAGGATGTCTAGGAAGAAGGCATTCTAAACCTTTCTGGAAAGAAGCGAATAGATACACCAAATTCAGGCTGTTCCCTTCTTATGGTTTATCTAATGCATATGCATGTCATTGTTGAGAATAAATGTCAGCCCAATTCTCAAATATTTACTCAGATGTGTTTCTGTTGTAGGTCCTTTCCGCCATAAGTTCCTCAGAGCTTTGCTTCCTTTTTGGTCCAGTGCACTTCCAATATTACCAGTGACTGCACCACCTCCACGTAAAGATGGGGATGATGCCGCAGAAGGTCGAGTACGGCATCAAAGACCATCAAGAATGGATCCTAGAAAAATCCTTCTCTTCATAGCGATCATGTAATTTCTACATTCTCTTTTGGTAGATCTCTATTCATGGATTTTTTCCTCATCAATTAATTTACTACTAGAGAATTGATGATTTGATATTGCTAACAGGGTGTGTAAACTTCTTTATGCTGAAGCGCATATGCTGTGGATTTTTGTTCATTTTATCAATTTGATTTATTTTAACCCTGCGAAACCTAACTAAAAACCAACTGATAAGGCGCATAATTTTTTCTTGTGGTGTGTTGTGATGCTTCTTTTCATTGATGCTAGCTTATTATTCTGTGTAGGGCCTGCATGGCAACAATGGGTATATTGTATTACAGACTTGCACAACGTGGTTTTGGGGAGGATCAACCTGGAGATGAGCAGCAGCAGTAATAATCCTGAAAGTTGAGTCGGTGCTGGTATTTACTACTCCCTTGAATGCAGACCTGCGGTTTGCTTTTGCATCTTCCAGGTTCTTGTTTTGTTCATCTCTTGTTTGGATCTCTGTTTTCATTTCTGCCAAATCAAACAAGTGGATGGGTGATCCCCGCCTTGATTTTAGGGGCTTCTGACAGTGAGACATTGTAAGCTTTTTTCTTGGGTGTTTGCAGTGTTGTTGACTGCATTTTTTAGCATTTTCTTTTGGTGGTGAAATGGAGAATCAATTGAAGGAAAATGATGTATTTAAAGTTCACTATTCTGTAATCTTCATCGATAATGATAACAAAAATACACATGGATTGGATCTTGAATTTGGTTCTGCTTTCCTGCATATATCAAAAGTTTGATGTTAGATGAAGAGGCAAGAATGTGAAATTATGTTTGTGCTACTAAGTTTTTGCTACTAAGTTTTGCTTGAGCTGGTTAATACTTAGCACATACATGTACGCCTACGTACTGCATGAGCCTCTGTGTGTGTTTCTGTACGGACAACTTCTTCTCTTACAAAGCCTTCGAGATCCATCTCTCTTTCTCCGATGAGTCAAGACTGTGGAAGGTACTGCCTGGTTCCGTCAAACTTCTCTCTTCAATTCCACCGATGAATGTTATTTGATGAGGTTGTTCTGATTGTGCCGGTCGTGGGTTCAGTATAGCACAGGTGTAGGTATTATCAGGACGAAGAGCTTCTCAACTAAACAATAAAGTTGAACGATTAGAAATCAATGTCGACATCTCTAACTGGCAAACTGTGGCAGCTAGCTAGCATATTCTTTAGTTTGTAATTGTAGACTGAAGAAGATATATGATTTTTGCTTAACAATAGAGCATTGTCAATCCTGGGAAATGGAGTTTGAAGCATTTGAAGGAACCAAATGATGATTTAAAGACAAAGAAACGAAGAAAATATAAGGTAGTCTCTTCTCATATATATTAAAAACCTAATGATGACCTCAACCTCATTCATCAGGGACATCTGAGTCCATTCGTACGCCGGACACGGACACGGGCACGGGCACGGGCACGGGATGGAAATTGTGTCACTATGTTTTTTGGGAAAATTATGTTTCTTACTTCTAGTATGAATTCCGCTCTTAAGACATATATAAGGGGACTGGTCCATGAGGCATTGGCGGCTCGTGTCAAGACCCCGTGTGCACAATGGGGGAATGGGTCACGTAGACGGGACGGGAAATGTGATCACTACATTTTTCGCAAATTTATGTTTTCTACTGTAAGCTTTCACCCTTAAAACATATATATAGGGGTAGTATGGTGATTTAAAAGACCACCCTTCCTATAGATAACATGAGCTTCAGTTGCGAGATGTTATGCATGAATTACAGGCTACGAAGCACCCCACGTGACATTCGAAATGTGGAAATTTAAACATGGGTGTTCTTCGAGAATGCTTGTCGAGGACCATATGTGTGGGCAGGAGAAATGAGGTGTTGAGGGTCTTCTGTAAAAAAATTTAAAGCATACCGAGTTGTAATGATTTTGGAGCAACTGTAATGAATATTTTAACCAACTAGCCCGAGGATTTTGGTGGGGCTCTAGAGCTGATGGTGTTAGACCAATGTGTTGGGTAAGTTAGAAAAAAAGGTGCAAGCCGAGAAAATTTGAGATATGGATTTTCTCGTGACTTCAGAGCCCTTAATGAAACTCTTCTCATTAAGAAGGGATAGCGTCTCCTTACAAATGATCAATTTTTTCTTAGAAGCGACTAGAAGCGACTAAAAGCTTTAACCCTACATATGTGTGGGCAAGTCTTTTTTTTTTTTTTTTTTTTTTTTTTCAGATGTTTTGAGGAAAGGCATAAGATGCCCGATTGGAAATGGAGAATCAACTAAAAAGTGTAGGGGGATCCATGGCTGCTTATAGAGATGAGTTTACTTGCTGAAAACTGTCATTGGGATTGTGATGAGGTTTCTAGTTAACCCGCGCCTGTATATGAAATTTTCATATATTTGTCTAGTACTTATAGTTCTAACTTCTAAGGCTCAAAACATATTTGAAGCAAATATAATTACTAGAATAATAAACTTCATAAAAGATATTAAATTTTAATATATTATCAATAAATACTAAGAAGATTCCCGCAGTTTCTCTTGCTATTGGTTCACTTGTGTTTTTGCAATGAAAATAAGAGAAATTTTATCTACAAACCACTAATTTACTATCTTTACACCACTCTTTACACATTATATGTTTACACCATAAATTTATAAGTCTACACACAAATTTGTGATGAAATTACCAAAATACCCTTGTGATCCTTTCACTCGACAAATTTCATGGCATAGAGGGGGGCTGAAATAGTTTTGTTGAAATGATTTGAAATTTTTTATATCTAAACCATTCATTTTATCTCTTGGTTCTCCAAGTGACATGTACTGTATGTACCTCTTATCTCTCCCTTTTCTCTACAACACATCAACAAAAGGTCATGTTTCTCTCTCCTCCTTCTCCTTCTTCTCTGCAACTACAAATCTCTAATACTCCATCAAAAACATTAGCATTTAGCACTCATCTCAATCTAAAAACAAATCTCCTTTTCTGCAAAAACAAAAGCAAATTCGAGATCTGGGTTTCTCTCCCATTCCAAATTTTCATTTAACAAAAACAAAATCGAGATTTGGGTTTCTCTCCCATTCCAAGACTTTCCTTTAACAAAAACAAAAACAAAAACAAATTTAGGTTTCTCTTGTTGAAGATAAAAAAAGCAATTCGAGATCTAATTTTTCTTTGTCGATCTCTCTTGAAACAATCTCTCTTAGACTTTGGTTTTTTGGTTTCTTTATTTCATCATATGAGTTTCTACGGGTGTCAATTCAAGACCCACTGTCTAAAATTTTTCCGGAAGAGGAATGTTGAAGTTCTATCTTTGAACATTAAAACCTAGATGGATGAGTGGTAATAAATGTGGACCATTGATGAAATTAACAGTTGAGATTAAAACAATGATAATAAAATGTGGACCACTAGATAAAATAGAGAGTTGGGATCAAACCAATTTTAGGAATTCCACCTAAAAACAATTTTTAGGTTAAGGGTTAATATGTCATTTGAATATAAAGATATTTATGTAAATTATAAAAAATTAAAAAGTGGTGTAAAGATAGTAGAATAGTGGTGTGTAGATAAAATTTTCCTGAAAATAAAACTTTTTTCTTTAAATAATGAAAATAAAATTTTAATTGAGCTTCCAGCCCAGTATCAGAGTGTGACAATGGAGTCGGTCCAGTCAAAGATGAAGCCCATCAAGTCTCCAAGACGAGACCATACCTGAGCTAAAGGAAGCGTATCGGATTGAAACATTTTGCAAATCCGGAGGAGGAGGGGGGAATTTTCTTTGATCAGCGCGTTTAATTAACAGCAAAGCAATGGCTATGAACCTCATAACTGCATCAAATCCTTCTCTGTAACCATTCCTTCTCCCGTCACTCCTAAACCCTAGTCCATCCGAATCGGTCTCTAAGCTCTGTCATTCTTAGATTTCAGTGACAGCAAATTATTCCTTTCTCGACTGATCGGTTTTCTGTTTAACCAATCTAGTCAATGCAATGGTGGTCTGCAAATGCCGGAAGGTATCTCTCTATCTGTATATGTCTATTTGTTGTGTTAGTATCGTTGGTTTGCGTTTCATTGCATACCTTGTTATAATTCAGATGGTGATTCTGAATTTCTGTTGCCGCTGGAATTATTCTATTATTTGCGGATTCAGTGTGAGTTTGAATTTTGATTGAGGAGTCCGGTTAATGGAGGTTTTAGATCGGTTTTGTAGTTTTTGTTTTGGTAATTGGGAGATCAAAGCGAGATCCGTGTATATATTTTATTCAGTCTTTTTTTCTTATTTTGCAATTTCAGTTGATTTTGGTGTTTAACGCGCGGACGAATGGATCAGTTGAGAATTGAATAATTTTTAGGTTTTGTCTACTCAGGCTGTAGCTTGATGCCTCATGAATTTTGGTCAATGAGTGAATTTGGGATCGCTGTTTTGCTAAATTTGAATGCATTTGGACTGATTTGACGATTACCCGTTCACATTTGATTGAATATTTGAAATGTCGAAGTGGATGGATTGAAGAAATAGACTTATATATTTTAGGTTTCTGCTTATGTCAATTTTTTGTTGGTTGACCTAAAATTGTGCAGTTGCTGGTGATAATGGGAAATATCTTAAATAGGTTTCTGTTAAATGCTGCATTGAGTTCTTACTTAGGTTGACTTTGGTGTATCAAGCTAAAATTGTGCAGTTGCTGGTGATAATGGAAAATATCTTAAATAGGGTTCTTTTAAATGATTCCCTTTTAAATGCTGCATTGAGTACTTACTTACGTGGACTTTGGTGTATCAGGCTACTAAGTTGTACTGTTTCGTGCACAAGGTCCCAGTTTGTGGGGAATGCATATGCTTTCCGGAGCACCAAATATGTGTGGTAAATGCTTAAACTTTATTTGACTATGGTTATTTCTCTTGCATCTGATGCAGACTGCATCTGTTTTCATATGATTTCGTTTTCCAATATTTGTTGACAATGTTTGGAAGGAATTATGCTTTCTTTCGTTTACCTCATATTGCCCTAGCAGCAGCCCTAATGCAGAAATGACCAGAAGCTATAATTTTCTAAAAGGGAAGGAATAAGGTTTAACGTAGTTTTTACGATGCTTTTTAGGGCTTATATGCTATGTTGTCACTCTTTGTAGGTTCGGACCTATGCAGAATGGGTCATAGATGGAGAATATGATTGGCCTCCAAAGTGTTGTTCATGTCAAAGTGTGCTTGAAGAGGGGACTGGTTCTCAAACCACCCGTTTGGGCTGTTTGCGTATGTTATTGCAGAGCTAGCAACTACTGCAAAAATTTATCTCTAATTAAGTTTCTGAGATCGTGCTGCTTAAAGTAACAATTTGTTTTTGCTTATTATAGATGTTACACATACAAATTGTTTGGTTTCACATATTAAAAGCTTTCCTCCACACACGGCTCCAGCTGGATATGTGTGCCCTTCATGTTCAACTTCGGTATGGTTTACTTTTAAAAGGCTTTTTTTTTTCTTCAGGGTTTTGCATTTTTTAATTCCATTTTCTTTCATTGTTATGGATTATGGCCGTGAAGCCTTCCGGTTTCAAGTGTTTAGTGGCTAACTGAATTATAGAAAAACTACTTTTCAATTTCATGCTTTTAACTTTGATCTGCGGTAAGCAATTGTCGTGGATTCAATTTGTTAACTAGTTAGGTCTCAGATTTCATTACTTATCAGTAATTAGTGTTTCGGTTTCAAAAAATTCTTGCAATATTAGAATTAAAATAGCGCAAAAGTCTATAGATACTACTCATTAGAAAATATATGATTAACTAGTTGGTTTATTTCGAGAAGTTGTGGGCTTACTGTACTTTCTTTCCTTCCTTTTCTTATTGCCGTGGTAACACAAACTGTTCCTTTGTGCCTGATTTAACGAAAATGTATCTCTCGAGCTATTTTACAAGCCCTATATCTTTCTCACACAAGTTCTTACTCCAAATCCCCAATTTTTCAACCTTAGTTAACCAAAGTCCCTGTTGGAGAAAAAGTTAAACTCTTTTCTTTCACTTCACATCGTTCCTTTACAAATTAATGTTCATTTTTCAATAAGACGGCACCCTGATTCTACTCTTTATATTCTTTACTTTTCTTTTGCCATTTTGTAAACATACCTTAGGTCCTTAATATAAAGTGGTCTTTATATGATGATACTGAACTTTTGAGATATTTGCTTGTTTTTATGTCTGCATGGAAGTTGACACTATAATCTAAATACAAGAACGACATCGTGCTAAGGCATGCTCTGCAATTCATCTACTTTTTGTAAACAATTTTTTAAAATTTAATGATTTGATTCTCTAAGTTGAAGCCTCAAATTTTTAACTCAGCAATTCCCATGTCCTCTTAAGTGACAATCGTGCATTAACACGGGCAGCTGAAGCCTTAATCATGGCTAAATATGCTTCTCTTTTTTCAGTGATACTCTTTTAATTAAATGTTTGCTGTTTCTTTTACCATTCAAAAACAAGAAAAGCTTTCCTGTCCATAATGTGTTGGAGTATGCAAAAGCATGTCAAATGCTTATGTCTTAGTCTTCATCTTGATCTTCTTGAGTTTCGAGTGGTGGAGTATGCCTACGAGTGTCAAGTTTTTCCTCACCTGTTCTTTATGTGTTGAAGCATGCAAATGAGGAACAAAATTCCCCTCACGCAGTCCTAATATTTTGAAGTATGTAGGAGTGGTCAATATTCTCTGAAAGCCAATGTGATGCGAATAGGTTTCCTTTATTCTTCTCTAAAAATCTGTCATGTTCCTATTCTGTTGGAGTGTGAAAAAGTAGTTGCGAATTCACCTCAACATCATATGCTAGTGGGAGCTTTTTGCATCTGAAACAGTATTAAAACTTCTTTTGGGCTACTCTTGTATCATTTTGAGGGATCATAACGTAAGGCAAGACATATATTTCACTAAACCACCAATTGATTTGTTATGTACTTGTCGCAGCATTCTTTAACATGGTCAATTTGGTTTTGAACATATATTATGATTGATGTTTATTGGAGCACTGACCTGGTATGGTGTTCAGTATGCATAATGGTCCGTTGTTTTTTTTCTTTGCTGATTCAGATATGGCCCCCTAAGACTGTTAAAGATTCAGCATCTCGACTTCATTCAAAGCTGAAGGAAGCAATTGTGCAGGTTTTTTTGCTACAGTTTTTTTTTTTGGCCTACAGAATATTTACAATAATGACAATCTGACAACAATTTATCGATTTTTCATTTGTTAATTAATGTTCTGTTGCAGTTAACTTCCTTGGAAAGATTTGTTGTAGTATGTGTAAAGCATTAAATCTTTGCTTTGCACTAGCTTTTAGTCTTCTTTTTTCTTGGTTTAATTTTAAACTTTGCTGCTTTTAGCAATGAGTTATTGGGGCCAAGCATCGTTCAATCTCCAGTTATGCCCACAGCTAGGACAAGTGAGCGTATGAAGATTTAAGCCTTGATTGGTCTGAGAGACAATATTATGAGAAGGCTTCCCCGAAATTCCTTTTATGGCAGGACTTAGCTCTTTCCAGCCATTCCCTCCTAGGCATTCAGGGATAAGGATGGCCCAGTACCTCTCTGCCATCATCTCATTTAGGGACCACACTCTGCCTAAGTTGTTGGGTTGGAGTAACAGAACCCATTTCCTCGTATCAGATCTGTAGCTTCTATACCATGAAGATCTCAAGTCCTGAAGCCAGAACTCCTCCGTGGACCGCCATAGCCACTCCAGAGCCCCTTTGTCAAGGAATACGGAGGTTTTCTTACCCTTGGATCTCTCAGATATGTGCACCCACTTTTCACCCCTGCCCTCAAGCACAATGTCGAAAGATTTCTGCTCCATTATCACCAGAAACTTACTTTTTTTGAGACCAACAGCTTGCGCAACGCCCTTGCCCAAAGATGGGGACTTCCTAACAGCAGCTCGACCACTCTTGACAACACCCTTATCTGACCCACTATTCGTGAACAGCTTGAATCAGCCTTATGAGCAGTCTGGCTCTTAGTATTTCCGAATTCCATAGTCAAGCTCTGGTTGAGTGGGTATTGTTCTTATTTACTAGATTTTATTAAGTTCCCGAACATGTAATTCTGGTTTGCACCCCCTTGGTGCTGTTAATAATACCTTTTCTATTCCAAAAAAAAAGCAATGAGTTATTGGGGGAAATGTTATCTTGGGGAGGGGGCAAGTCAAGGTTTTATTATAATCATCCCCTCTCGCTCTCCTCATCTCTAGCATTTGCCAACTTATTATTGTTCTCTTTTGCAGTTGTTATCTGGAGGATTGTTAACTCCCGCCGATACAATATAAACTTTCTTGTTCGGGAAACTTGTCTTATCATATATTTATGGAGCAATACTTCAACAGTGGCCTTTTTTTTAAAAAAAATTTAAAAAATGGAAGTGTCCTTTACAAGAGCTTTTTTAATGACGAGGAACCATGGGCCTTTGGCAAGAGCTTAAGCCAGTAGTGTTACATTTCCGGTGAATGAATTTGCATGTTCATAACTTCATATTTCTGTTGTGCAGACTGGTATGGAAAAGAACTTGTTTGGAAATCATCCAGTTTCATTGCCATCAGCAGAATCCCTTGCACCACCTCCTGCATTTGCCTCAGATCCTCTCGTTTCCGCATCTTCTAATGGAGGTGGGGAATACAATGTGAGCTCATCTCATTTGATGGCAAAAGATGAAACAAACACTAGCCAAGGATACTCAGCTGCGACCGAAGCAGGTTCTGTTAAACTTTCAGTGAAGGATATTGTGGAGATAGATGGGCCTAGTTCTGCAGGGAATTATGCTAAAAATTCTAGTCCTGTTGGTGTAAGAGACTCTTGCTAGTTTTTGCTTTTCTAGATAGCAATCTATAAAAATTCTTCTCTTAGTTCTTTTAATGCTTATATATTATCCTTGGTATGTGTATGGAAGTCATTTAGTTTGTTATCTATTTAGTATTTTATCTTACAGTCTTTTGTTGAAATATTGCCATGCCAACCAGCCTGGTGCAACAACACGAAAGGGTGCACTCCATGTAGACAGGCTGAATTCTGATATATCTTACTATGCAGATGATGAAGATGGGAGTCATAAGAAGTACTCTAGGAGGGGTGAGTATGAAGTTATGTTCATAATGCACGGAATAATCTACGGTATATGAAGCTTTAGTAATTATTTCCCTTTGCTATCTTAATATGAGCAAAGGTTCATTTGGAGTAATTGCATGCCATTTTTGTTTAAATGCACATCAAATTTAGCATGCGTGATGGTATGGTAAAAGTATCTCTTATTTGTTAACTTGGTGAAACATCAATCTTGTGGAAATGTATTGCCACTATTATGGGAGTGTGAAGATGGCCTGTTTTACATCAGGTGCTGGACCTCCCAAATATATATCTATGTAAAATGCAATTTTATTTTAAGCTTGTTTAATAGATGTTAATATATCATCTAACCTTTGGTGTTGCCTTAATACCTATTAAACATAATGATTGGGGTGTCTTGGAAGGACATTCTAGACCTTTCTGGAAAGAAGCTAGTAGATACACCAAATTCATGCTTTTTCCCTTCTCATGGTTTATCTAACGCATATGCATTTCATTGTTAAGAATAAATGTCAACCCAATTCTCAGATATTTACTCAGATGTGTTTCTGTTGTAGGTCCTTTCCGCCATAAGTTCCTCAGAGCTTTGCTTCCTTTTTGGTCCAGTGCACTTCCGACATTACCAGTGACTGCACCACCTCCACGTAAAGATGGGGATGATGCCGCAGAAGGTCGAGTACGACATCAAAGACCATCAAGAATGGATCCTAGAAAAATCCTTCTCTTCATAGCAATCATGTAATTTCTAACATTCTCTTTTGGTAGATCTCTATTGATGGATTTTTTCCTCATCAATTAATTGAGTACTAGAGAATTGATGATTTGATATTGCTGACTGGCTATAAACAGGGCGTGTAAACTTGTTTATGCTGAAGCACGTATGCTGTGGATTTTTGTTCATTTTATCAATTTGATTTATTTTAACCCTGCAAAACCTAACTAAAAACCAACCGATAAGGCGCATAATTTTTTCTTTTGGTGTGTTGTGATTCTTGTTTTCATTGATGCAAGCTTATTATTCTGTGTAGGGCCTGCATGGCAACAATGGGTATATTGTATTACAGACTTGCACAACGTGGTTTTGGGGAGGATCAACCTGAAGATGAGCAGCAGTAATTATCCTGAAAGTTGAGTCGGTGCTGGTATTTACAACTCCCTTGAATGCAGACCTAGAAGATCTGTGATATTTATTTATTTTATTGATAATAGCATTGTAAATCTGTGATATATGTGCTTTGTCGCTGGACTTGGTACGCATTTTTTTTTCTTTTTATTGCGTAATACTAAATAATTTCTTGAACCATTCCAATCCTGCGAAATGGAGTTTGAAGCATTTGAAGGAACAAAATGATGATTCAAAGAGAAAAAAAAAAAAGAGAAGAAAATATAAGGTAGTCTCCTCCTATTAAAAACCTAATGATGACCTCAACCCCATCCATCAGAGCCATTCGAGTTCATCCACACGTCGGACACGGGGACGGGACGGAAATTGTGACACAGTTTAGAGCCATTCGAGTTCATCCACACGCCGGACACGGGAACGGGACGAAAATTGTGACAGTTTTTTTGAAAAATTATACAGTTCGTTTGATGCAGCGGAATCACTAGCGATGCCGCCTTGCGGCTCCACTACGCCAAACGGTGCTCTCCCGCTAGCTCCTAGAAAAAAAAAGCTTCGTTTCTGGAGCGGTGATAGCATTTTTTTTTTTAAATACAGTGAGGCCCACCTTGAAGATTGATTTTACAAGTTTATAAATCGATTATTATTATTGATAATTTTCATTTAATTACTTTTACATAAAGAATAATGTTTATATTATATTAAGATTAATATTAAGATTAAGATTAAAATTAAGCTTTAAACATGAAGATTAAAATAAAATAAGATTAAAATATTAAAATAAGTATAATAAATTAATAACAAAAAAAATTAATATTAAGATAATGATTTTATTTATAATATATACTTAAAATTAATTTTATTAATAAAGTACACTTATCAGATTAAATTTAAGATTAAATATATTATAAAAAATAAAAAAAATAAAATCTATTAAGATAATAATTTAATTCACCAGCTTTTCTACTAGCTTCAGCTTTTAGTTCACGAAACACCTCACAACATATTACACAGCTTTAAGCCCAATTTTTTCCCCACAGCATTTCCGCTAGCATTGAAAATCAAGTTTTCCGCTCTATCAAACGGACCCTATGTTTCTTACTGCCAATATGGATTCCGCTCTTAAGACATACATAAGGGGACAGGTCCATGAGATGCTGCTGGCGACTCTTGTCAAGACCTCTAAACGCACATTGGGGGAACGAGTCATGCAGACGGGACAAGAAATGTGAGCACTAAATTTTTCAAAAATTAATGTTTACTACTGCAAGGTTTCACCCTTAATCAAGACATATATGAGGGTAAGTTGAAAGACCGCCCCTTCTACATGCAACATGGACTTCGGTTGCGGGATTCTACATCCTACATAGCACCCCACGTGGGATTTGTTGAAACATGGGTGCTCTTCAAGAATGCTTGTCGAGGACACATATATGTGGGCATGAGAAATGAGGGGATGTGGGTCTACTGTAAAAAAATTAAAGATGATTTTGGGCCAGCAAAATTTTTAAAAAAAAATCTTAGATGTGTTTTGATCGGTTTTACGAGTCCAACCATATATTTTTGTCTCGAACAAAAATCAAATTCATTAAAGATATAGAATGTTTCGGTTTTATATCAAAATATTGAAGATATAAAGTGTAGTGAATAAAATCTTATCACCACGTTCAACGAATGCTCCTCTGTGATATGATCGCCTGAATCCTAAAAACAAAGATTGTGAGTGGGCCCGACGGTCGTTGTTTGACCGTAGGCACTCCGAAGCTCAAGTTAGCTTCCAAGATAATCTAGCTAATAAAATCACAATTAGAGCTTAAGGAAGAATACTTAACACTTTACCTCCTTTTATAGTGGAAGAAATTCACTTCGTGTATAACTCTATCAGAGTAATTTTAGGAGTTTCCTCCAATCAATAAGTTGTTTAACTTAATTGAAAAACAATTTCTGATGTCATAAACCCGTTAATAATAACATGATTTAACATAGAGAAAAATAAATAGAATTATGCCACGTGTCTTGTCGGAATATTCCTCACATTTGCCCCCAACTTGAGTGCACTACGTAACCCACATAATAGCGCTTCATACTCCAACTCATTATTGGTTGCGTCAAACCTCAACATGATAGCCTGCTCAATGGTTAGGCCTTATGGGGAGGTCAGAACTGCCGCAACTCCGTTCCCCTTTTTGGTTGATGAGCCATCAACAAAAAGTTCTCAAGTACTTCCAGGATTAATCTCCAATGTCCAAACTTCCTTAACTGGCAGTTCTGGAGGACTGGAAAATTCTACTATGAAGTCGGCTACGACTTGGCCCTTGACAGCCGTTCTAGGGATAAAATCTATATCATGTTGGCCGAGCTCTACTGCCCATTTAGCAATTCTTCCAGAGAGGTCGGCTTGACTCAATACGCTTCTGAGAGGGTAGGCAGTAGCAACTTCGATGGAATGATCATGGAAGTAATAATTGAGTTTCCTAGAAGCTATCACCAAATTGTACAACAACTTCTCCAATGGTGTATACCTCGTCTCAGCGTCTAGGAGTGTTTTGCTAACATAATAAATTGGTTGCTCAATTTTCCCTTATACTCTCAAAAGAACGATGCTCACAGTAATTTTCGACACTGCCAAATACAACCTTAACTTCTCTCTCGGAACAGGAGTGGCCAGAAATGGGACCGACTGTAAGTAATCCTTCAGTTAGGCCAGTGCCATTTCACACTCCGCATCCCATTCAAATTTCTTTGCACCACGTAAACTTCTGAAAAAATGATGGCATTTGTCAAAAGATTTTCTAATGAATCTATTAAGGGCAGCTGTCATTTCGGTTAACTTCTGCACTTCTTTAACTAAGCTTGGGCTCCTCAAGTTTATGATAGCCGCGATTTGGTCTGGATCGGCTTCGATTCCCCTTCGGGTCACTAGGTGTCCAAGGAACTTTCCGGAACTAACACTAAAAGCACACTTTGAAGCATTAAGCTTAAGTTTGTATGTAGCTGCCATTCCGGTTAACTTCTGCACTTCTTTAACTGAGCTTGGGCTCCTCAAGTTTATGATAGCCGTGATTTGGTCTGGATCGGCTTCGATTCCCCTTCGGGTCACTAGGTGTCCAAGGAACTTTCCGGAACTAACACTAAAAGCACACTTTGAAGCATTAAGCTTAAGTTTGTATACTTCCAAGACATCGAATACAGATTGGAGATCTGAGAGATGGTCGTCCTCTCTAGCTGTTTTGACAACCATGTCATCGATGTAAACTTCGACTGTGCCCCCGATCATTCCTCCAAACATCTTCGTGACTAAACGTTGATAAGTCGCCCCCACTTTTTTAGTCAGAAAGACATTACCTTATAGCAATAAGTGCCTCTTGGAGTAATAAACGTAGTCTTATCTTCATCCTCTTCCTTCATGGGAATTTGGTGGTAACCTATATAGGCATCAAGAAAAATCATCCTTGGACTTCCTGATGTCGAGTCCACCAACTGATCAATTTTGGGCAATGGAAACAGATCTTTTGGACAGGACTTGTTAAGATCCGTGAAGTCTACACAAACTCGCCATGTTCCATTCTTTTTCTTAACCGCCACTGTATTCGATAACCACTCTAGGTAATCCACTTCCCGTATGGCTACTGCTTCAGTCAATTTCTCCACTTCCTTTACCACGGCTATGGCATGGGCCAAGGCCGATCTTCTAGCCTTCTGGATGACCAGCTTCGAGGCGGGTTGGATGTTCAACCTGTGGCTCGTAACCTTCCGATAGACTCCCAGCATTTCCTGAGAAGTCCAAGCAAAGACTCCGATATTTCTCATTAACAGTCCGAGGAGGGACTCTCTTTCTGCTGCTGGTAAATTCTTGCTAATGAGAAAATACTTGTCAATATTGGACTCGTCAATCTGGATTTTTTCAAGTTGCTTAGTCGACTTCTTTTCTGGATCCATTCCCGGCTCAGACTCGGCTAATGTCTCTTCCACAAGGGTGCCTATCTGATGAGTATCCTTCACTGCTCGGGGATTAGCTACCTCACTATTCTGCTCTGGCTGATCTCCTTTCACATCATACATATCACCGTTATAAGGAAACCAGAGAGTTTGGTGATAAGTTGATGGTACGGCTTCCATGGCATGAAGCCAAGGTCTTCCTAGAATGGCATTGTTAGCCGTTCTCCCCTGTACATCCAAGAACTCCGTGTCCAGAATCTTTGGTCCCAAACGAACTCTTGTTCGAATTCTTCCTAAAGGATAAACCTGGCTACCATTAAATCCAACCAAGCATACCGTTTCTGGAACGAGATCGCCTGACTCAGTCCCAACTCAAACATCGGGTAGTACATGATATTGACAGCACTTCCTTGATCAATAAGCACTCGCTTAACATCAAAACCACATGCCCTTATAGTGATCTTAAGAGCATCATTGTATGTTGGGTCTAACCTGGCTAAGTCCCTGTTTGAGAAGGTAATGTCTACTCCGGTTCTTCTTTTCTTTGCTTCTTGGCCCTCGGCCATCTTCGTTTGAGCAATCGTGTTATTCACATAGACCACGTGTCCCTACCTTTCCAATGTAATCACATTGATTGTGCCTTTTGGTTCATCATTATCATCTTCCCCTGGCCTGCAGTAGATCTTCCGACATTATCCCGAGTCTTATTGCTATCTTTTGCCTTGTTCTTCAAATACTTTGCTAGCTTCCCTTGTCTGGCTAACTCCTCTAGGTGTTCACATAGATTGTTACATTCTCCTGTCATGTGGCCGACATCTCTATGGAATGCACAATACCTCTTTTTATCCCTTCGAGTTAGGAGGTAATTGGTGAAACCACCGTGATGCCATCGTTCCCAAAGAAGATGGGAAGACCTTACACAAAATTGGATCATCTCCTTCCCATAAGATCATTTTCCGCATAAATTGGTCCAAGTGGGCAACTGGATCAGTTCGGCCATTGAACTGTTCAAACGTCGGCATTACGAGCCTTCTAGGGACCTTTCTTTTTCTGATCTCTCTTGTAAAAGGGGAAGTTGTCATTTCTTCGAGAGCCTTCATTGCTCTCTACTGGGCACCATAAATGAGATCGGCCTTCATCGCATCTGGTTCGTCACTGTACTTGATCGGCCTATCATCCCGATGCTTGAACTCACGAGGTCTGCTGTCAGCTTGATGAGAGTGTCGATCATCTCCATACTCTTCTCTCCTCCTCGACACTCTTTCGGGGCTTCGCCTTTCGTATTCCCTCTTGGTGTACGATTGTCGGGGTGGTGAGTGCCCTCGCCTAGAATGGGAGCCATCTCTTCTCATGAGTGCTCGCTCATTTTTTCGCGAGGTGAACTCTCGTGGGGGCGCTTACCCTTTACCCTGACCTCAGTGAGCCCTTGTCTCAAGGACTCTAAATACTCAGTGGTGCGATGGATCTCTACCTCAACTTGGTCCTCAGGTGGAAGCGTTCCCTTTGCGACCTGATCGACTTGAATCGGGTCAACGTCAAGATTCTGGTGAGCCTGGTTGGTCAGATTGCCTGCCCAGGACCTTGAGGTCCAAGGTCATATTCTCACCAGGGGGTTGAGATTTGGGTAGTTTTCATCCGTTGTGATGACCTTCATACCCCTCAGACATGACTTAACATGTGTGTGGTTTATGGACCTTTCAAAAAAAAAAATCCAAAGAAATATTATCGCTCAAGAAGTCAAGATCTTAACTATTGCGGGCTCCGCTGTAAAAAAGAACCCGCCACCCTGGAAATGTGGGCACCACACGGTTTTTTTCCTTGTTAATATACCATGAACTTGTTCCCATCAATAGTTCTGATAGTCCAGTGTCAAAACGCGGCAAGTGGTTTGGTTTTTCATATTTTATTTTTTTTGCTGTGGGCCCCAACGAGTTTCCGCGTTTGACAGTCCTCAGCTTCTCTGCTTCTATTATTTGAAGAAAAAAAATTTGACAATGGTCCCCTGTTTTTTGTTAAAAACCTGTACGTAATTATATATTTTTTAATACAAAATGCAATTGATCTACAGCTCTCATTCTTTTAAATGAAATGCCGACATACCCCTAACTATATATATATGAATTATCTTATGACGTTTTAAAATGAGATCCTAACTTTTAAGATTCATTTTTAGGGTTTAAAATATATTTTTAAAATTTAAAAAAAATATATTTATATTTTTGATCGGTTTTATCAATCCAACTATATATTTTTTTTGTTTGAAACAAAAATTAAATGCAATAAAAAAGTGTATGAAATATTTTTTGTTTTATATCTAACGATCCAGATTTTTCATACACTTTTCATATTGAATTTGATTTTTGTTTCAAATAAAAAATATATCGTTGGGTTCGTAAGACCGATAAAAATATAAATATATTTTTTCTAATTTTTAAAAAAGGTTTTGAACCCTAAAAGTTATAACCTCATTTTAAGACGACCTCATAAGAGAATTCATATATATATGATGAACAATATCACCTTAGAAAACATCAACTTGGTGGAATATATGTTGGTGTAGTCGTGTAGAATACATTTGATGAGGATAATGTATATAAAGATTGCGATCAATTATATAATTAATTGTTACTTTTCTTTAGTACATACGTAGCTTAATTATGTTGCAAAATATAGTCCAATTCTTCAAGACATTAAAAGAGAAGAAAACAAGAAAAATGTAAATGCTATGCTATAGTATATATATATATATGCAAAAATTATTAGCTCCTTCCATCACATTAATCGTTAGTTATCTAATGATGTTCTAATGATGTGCATGGGATATAAACAAGATGAGATGACGACGTGCCAGGCTTAAGCTCCTTAATTACTATTCCCAAACTTAAGCTCTCACTAATCTTTCAAACTTCAAAATA
This sequence comes from Tripterygium wilfordii, assembly GCF_013401445.1. Taxonomy (NCBI): domain Eukaryota; kingdom Viridiplantae; phylum Streptophyta; class Magnoliopsida; order Celastrales; family Celastraceae; genus Tripterygium; species Tripterygium wilfordii. Next base: position 10,289,254 of record NC_052248.1, read on the forward strand.
TAGACACAATATACACACATACAAATATAATATATATATATATATATGTAATGATTAAATTACAGTGATCGTTCCCTAGGTAGTCTTGGCTACCGAGCATGAGACATGCACGTCTACGCTCAAGTTTATAATGAATTCACAACAACCCACACGTACAACGAATACAATAAAGAAGAATAATATTTCTGCATTTGAATTTTGCCCTGTGATAAACATTAATTATATATATATATATATATATATTTGAAGAAATTATTTACGATGGAAGTCATTTGATTAATTCACGTTGGCCTTTTTGATTGTGCGCCAACTGTTGCCAGCTTTTAAAAATGTCCCATACAAACCCTAATAAGTCGTGCACGAGCCGGCCAAGCCAACAATATATTTGGTCATTTTAAAACTAGTATAGTGTATATTCTCATTTCTCATCGTAACAAAGCAACAAAATCAAATTCTATTTCCAAAAATGGTTTTCCAATATAACATTTTAATGACGAGAAAATAATTCTCATGTAAATTTCGGATGCTTGAATCGTCTCACTTCTTTTAAACCTTTTTTACAAGTCGTAGGCTGTTAATATGAATAGTCAAACTTAGATTCGTTAACTGGAAATATTCTTTTTCAGCAAACTCAACCACCCCAAGTGTTAATAGATATAGTAATCAATTAATTCATCTCCAAACATTCCATATATTAAAAAAAAAAAAATTGGTGGTAAAATTTGGGGGATATATATATGATCAAATCTTGCTGATCGTGCAAGGTGCAATGGCCGGTGCTCATTTTGAATATATGATTGATGGATATTGATGATGTTTTGGCTGTACACATCTTTAAAAGAAAAAACAATGGTGGTAAAATTGGGTGTATATGAAAAAATCTTGTTGATCGTGCAAGGTGCAATGGCCGGTGCTCATTTTGAATATATGAAGCTTGATTTGATCATGTTTTTTTAAAGCATAAACATCGCCGGAATCAAAGGTGAAGAAGCTTGAGAGATGGCATTGGAAGACTGGTTCTTCACTTGTTTATGTTTATCACTTTGTTTTGTTTTTGGTAATTGTGTATTGATAGTTAAAAGTGGTGTGTATATCTATGGGTTTCTTTATTGGGTTTTGGTCCTAATTAAGTTTAGGTTTCAAGTTTCAAGAGATCTCACAGCTAGCTAGCTAGTTATAAAGATCACTCTTCTTTTTGATAATTGACATTAGGGTTTTAGACGTTTATTAAAAAAAAACATTAGGGTTTTAGAGAATTAGGGGTTTTGATCAACCCAAATGATTCACCATCTCGTTTCTTCTTTTTTTTGGTACCTTGAATGTCCATTAAGTAGATAAATGGTACAATAGGTACAAAAGTAAGTACATCCATACACAAAAAAAATCTCTCCATAAAAAACAAAAACTAAACTTGACCCAAGATAGTCAACATACAAATACAAGGAAGAATAATGCTGAGAGACCTCCAAAATAATGACCCCCATTTCATCCCCAATCAATGTGAAGTATTGGATGTTAAGTAGGTCATACCTGTATATTTATAATCAATGAGTACTACTTAACATGACACATAGGTTGAGAGATTAACTGAGGGTCATATTTTAGGAGCTTGTGGCATTACTGTACAACCTAGAATGCAACTCACTAAAAATGCAAATTTTTTGACTTAGACATAGGTTAAGGTTAAGGCTCCTATCAATTTATTAGGGTTGTCACAGTAGTAATTGATTTGAAATTGTAAGATATAACATCGGATTCTTTGACTAGTGTTAGATTGACAGAGTAATAATTAGTTGATTTGAAATTGTAAGATATGGTATCAATGTCTTTGACTAGTGCTAGATTGACAGAGTAATAATTTAGTAGTTAATTAGTGTTTTTGATAAAGATTTAGTTATTAGTGTTAGATTGAGAGAGCAATAATTAAATAATTTAATTATTATATTTTCCGCTTAAGAATATGAGTTTTTTTTTTCATAAATAAAGTAAGTTAGGGTTGTTACAAAGATATGCCAAATTAATAATTAAGATTGAGAGAGTGCTAGCTAGGCTGTATCTGAAGTGTGTCCTATTATCTCTCGTGTCCCAACATACATGAATTCACAATTAGGTCCACTACTATGTGTCACGAGGCCTAGGGCTAAGTCTTTACATGTTATATTTTATAATGTTACATGTTTTATTGTGGCCAAAAGTATACTCTATAAAAATTTATATTTTATAATCTTACATGTTATATATGAATAGGACATAAAAAGTACGTACTTAAAATGCAGACCACTTTTTGAGGGTATGGAAAAATGAAATGACAAGTGGGACCTACTGTTTTAAACCCCACATGTTCCAAATCAACAGTGAAAATAGATGTCCGCATTTTAAATCCGCATAAGCGAATTTCTCTATATATGAAATGACAAAAGAAACCTCTTGATTGCTCAAATAATAAATTGTCACAGACCTCTTGCATTGTCTCAAACATGCATGTAACCTAACAAGTATAAAAAGAGCTTATTATCTTAATATTTTACACGATCATGCTACCTTGCCCTAATATAACTTTGTTGATGTAATCATTATTGGTTCATAATTGGAATTTTATACTTGAGAAACCATGTTATGATGTTATCGAAATCAAAACTAAAAATCTAACCTAATTCCCTCATGTTGTTAAAAATGTCCATGGTTTAATATACCCTTTTATCCTTTCTTGTTTTTGGAGACTCATGAGTAGCTTAGCAATTGCGTTTCTCTAGGAGTAGTTTATGTTATTGTTGCTTCAGTTGGCTAATCTTAAAATTTATCAATAGTATAGAAATATTACCATCTTCCTTTCAGTTTTGAATATCTATATTAAAATCCTACGGCTTGTCAAAATGTTTAGAAAAAGTGGGAAGATCCAAACAATCTAAAATTAAATTCAAGACATTGCTCGGCTCATATGACTAGGTTATGCTTCGGCCATGTGTTACAGGTGAATATTTTTGTAAGATTATGGTCGCCGGATATGTGAGATATGTGACATGTATCAATAATTGAATAATCAAAATGAAAAATGAGTTCTACTTGATAACGTTGAAAATTGTCTTCAGTCTTAATGATGTATCAAGCGATATGACTAATGTCAAGTTTTGTCCTAAGCACTAATGAGGACGGCTTGCACAGAAGAACACGTAAGTTTGTGCTCGGGGGACCTCTTCGATGCTCAAGTCAGTAGGCTATCAATTGGAAGTGTTTGAAAATCTCTCTCAAGTAGCAAGTAAAGTGCAAGAGTGTAAAATTTGGAGATCATTTTCCTATAGAGGGGGTCCCTTTTTATATGGTTGGTTGAGTTCCAGTTTTGGTGGGAGTAGATCTCCTATCCATGATCTTGGGCAGATTTGTATGAAGGTGAATCCTATTCTGATTATTTTCCTAAGTGGAGTTGGTTTCCATCTAGACTCTTAATGGTGTTTGGTCAACATGGGTTACTGAGAAGCTATGCTCGATATTACACCAATAGTGTCTCTAGATCACACTGAGATGCTCACTTCTCGATTACCTGCCTTACGTTTATTCTTTGGATGTCTTCTCCTCAATTCTGTCTTGGTCGGTGATAAAGGATACTTTCATTGCTAATGGGAGCTCGACTGGACATGCCACGTGTCAATCTCTAAGTGAGGGTCATTTTGGTTATATCATATATGTCCCCACACCTTTTTCCTGAGTCATCTGATTGGCTAGGATAAAGGTGTCATTATTCCTTGCGTTTAATACGACTACTCCTTTTCGGCTACTAATATCAGAGGCTGAGATGGAGGGATACGAAGAGTAACCTCGGATTTGACCATTAATGGTGCTGAGCTCTCCCAATAAATAAAGTGAGGGCGGTCATTTTCAACTTCTTACATTGCTTTTCCATTCTTCCAAGCACACTTCTCTTCATTTTTCCCTAGCAATCTCATTACCTGAGCAAGCAATTTCTTTTCGAGCAAGTCTTTCAGGTGCATCATTTTAATGTCTTCTTCTACATCCTCGTCTTTGGAGTCTCGTTTCTCGGGCTATGATTCTTGTTCGGATACTTGCTCGAGGGAGGTTTTAGGGTTGTCACTCTTGAAGAGCTTATACAACCTCTAGGTATCTTCAAACATAGTTCTCTTAGAACTGCCCGACATTAATTGACCTCTTTATAACAGCCAAACTGAGGACACTCCTCCAGAAAAGGATCGAGAGCCTATTGGTATGCTTTCAGACTTGAATGAGCCCGAGGTAGCTTCTTCTAGGGAGAGGTTCATCATTGATTGGCCTTATATGGCTATTGAGGAGAGGGAATCTATTTTCATCCTTGGAGGGGCGAATAAGTTATGCTAGCTGAGTGAGTACATCAACTTTTGTATTTTCTTCTCAAGTGATTTTGTTTAGCTCTACCTTCAGAATCTTTTCTAGTAATTCCTTAGTCTTGACCAAATACTTCACCATGTTAGGGCCTTTTACCTCATATTCTCTTCCGATTTTCTCGGTGACGAGTTGGAAGTTGCTATTGATGAGGAAGTGCTTTATCTCTAACTCACTGGGTAGGCACAACCCTGCTAAAACAACTTCATATTCCGCCTCATTGTTGGAGGCTTTGAATTGAAAGTGGAGTGCTAGTTCTATGCTTATGCCCTCGGGCCGAGTAGGAGAATTTCAGCTCCGCTTCCATCCTGATTGAAGGAGCTGTCAACGAAGAGTTATCATTGTTCATACTCTTCCTCAGTCCTTTGTTCCTCAGGTGCATGATGGCCTCCATGATGAAGTTGGCCAAGGCTTGAGCTTTAATGGTCTGATTCGACTGGTACTGAATATCAAATTCACTTAGTTCTACCGATCATTTAATCAAGAGGCAGATAACATCACTATTAAGGCCTTAGCTACCAAAATTGTAGGGGCAAAGTTCTACAATCGTTGAAAGGTCAACTTGTCTTTCTGTGGGGTCCGTTCACAACCTTGAGTCCTGCAGATTTCACAACAAAGAAAACCGTGAAAGCTCCTCAACCGGATTGGGGGGTGCCGGTCGTGGAGGCTCCGACGATCAAGTTAGATTCGGTCGGAGGTGGAAGACCAGCTATGTTCTTAGGTGTTTAGTCTGAGTATGTTGTCTCGGGGTATTTTCCTGTATTGTGGGCAAGAAGTGTTCGATTCCCCCCCATACGAAAGAGGGGGTATTTATAAGAGAACAAGTATCTACCTCGGGAATTGTGTGCACCTATAGATATTTTATTGGACCAACTTGTACGAAAGAAGTGTAACTGAAAGGTCTATCATATCGGCTGTGTCAGAGTTGACAAATACCAAAAAGTAGAATAAAGTAGTAGTACGAAATGATCACAACAGGTGTTGATAAAGGAGAGGGTAGAATTGTGGGCGACATTCTATAAAGAGAAATACGTACGAGAGAATGTCTTACCTGGAGATATAAGTCTGTTGCACCTATAGATATTTGCTGTAGACTAGACTGACAAGAACTGCTTTGCAAGAAAGGTAGCTCATGCAATGGCGCTCATACGAGATAGCGCCATCAAACTGCCTTGGCGCCTACACAAGGTCGCCAACACATCAGACGACTCGACACCTGGTACCATATTGCTAAGGAAAAGTCATTGTACAAATGATAAAGCAAACAGGCTGTAAAGCCATAAAGCTCCTGCAAATACATGTCAGAGAGGGTGACAGCTTTACTGTAAGACTACTGTTATGTTTACTTAGTAATGATGTAAAGATTGTATATGGGCCTCTCAGATGGGCTTTCGGATTTGGGCCTAATCGTGGTAGTCTAAGTGGGAAGACCCAAATAGTTCTACTAGTTTTGTCATTATGTGATGACGTGGTGCCACACCATTTTTGGCACCTACAATTGTCCCCCACTCTCTAAGCATGAAAACAAATTCATCTTGGAGAGTAGCGCTTGAAGAATCCCTGCAATTAAACAGGAAAACGAAGGAATAAGTACTACAGAAGATGACATGCAGAGCACCGACAATCCGAGGTGTTGGGTATCCAAAAAAGACACGGTGTAACGCATTCGCAGGGAAGCGGTGTAACGCATCGATACTTGTTGATGCTGATGGGATACAACTCCTTTTGTTCGAAGTTGTATAGGAGACAACCTCGTTTGTTTGAGGTCGACAAAGCCTAGAACCTCGTTTGTTTGAGGTTGTATGTAGCCAGCATGGGCGTAAGTGTGATAATGAGATTGTAGTCATAGCTGTGGCCTGAATTGGCGCTAGCATGATGACTGTAGTGAAGCTGTCGCTGTGGCCTGAGATGGCGCTAGCATGTTAGCTATCTGATGTAACCGATCCATGCTTCGAAGGTGACTGTACTCACCTGTAAAAGAACACTCAATGGCGATTGCATGAGTACCAGTTTTGTTCAGTATATCACAAGAGTTTACGTAAATGAAAATGTAAAAGATCAGCAATTCTGATTTGGTAACCATTGTTCATTGAGCATTGGCAGGTAGTACCCTGTAATTATCTCAAGAGAAGTTAATTACATGGACTAGAGTAGTAACAATAGCTTTAGAAGAAAAGTTGATTGCTACTATGTAATATGGTATGATCGTCATTGTGTTAGATACCGTATCGCGTGCCAACCTGACATGACAAGCATTTAATGTACCTGACGCGCACAGTGAAATTTTGAATATTTACTGCTACCATTCCTTGGGGAACACGTTTCGATAACCGTGCGTATGATGGCTGTAAGGGCATTATGGACAATCGTACAATGCTGAAACTCAAAAATTACACTCTGAGTTTTCAAAAGATAAACTCTCGACCGAATTCCACAGACTTCGCTCAGACTCGCTGAATACGAAAAGAAAGAGAAATCATCCCACGACGTTCACATTGTACTACTCGGAAGGTAATTCTCAATTCCTCCTGCCCTAAGTTATATTCACTAGAATGGCAAGATTCCATGTTCAAGAATCAGAAAGGGTCTCTGGTAGCAGTAGGACTCCCGCCGACCAGAATAAAGATGAACAAGAACCCAGCGTAAATTATTCTTGGTCTGGGTCGGGAAGTTCAGAGTCTGGCGGTGACAGAGTCGGCACCAGTAAGCCCGCTCATGAAAAGAAACAATCGGAGAGAAATGGTCATATTGAAGGACCATTGATACCGAAAGGGTTAAACCCTAAATCGACCCTTGCAGCAAGCGACATGGATTTCTACCGGGAGAAATACAGAATTCACTCTTCTATTGAAATCAGACCTGGGGCCGTCACAGAGGGGGTTGATTTTCGAGTCCCTGGATGGACACCATTTTACCTTCTGTCCTTCAGCATAGGATTGAGATTCCCCGTTCCTAGCTTGCTTGCTGACGCTTGTAGGGTATGGCAAATATGCCCTAGTCAATGGATGCCAAATAGCCTCAGAATTCTTCTGAGCATTCAATGCTTAGCTGAGCTGGAGAACCTAGAATTTGGGATTGAAGAGCTGGTAGTGGTCTACTATGCCAAAGAAAGTGGTCCGGGGAGATTTTGCTTAGTCCGTCGGAGAAACAGAGAAGAATTGATTCTCGACACCGTCTCCAATGACCACATTGTTGAATGGAAGGACAGATATATCTTTGCCAGGGGTGCCCTGGTATTTGGGCTCCACGGGGATTTACCTTTAAACTGGGTTGAAGGAGATAGTAAGTTTCTTTCCTCATTTATTGGTTCATTACAGTCACTGAATCTTATGTATCGTTCCTTTGCAGCATCAAAGAATTTGCTGAGCAAATGGAAAAGTAGCCCCGAAGTGCTGCGGAGGGTAGAAGAATTTTACAATCTTGGAGAACGGAAAAGATCCAGAAAGAACATTCTGGTGCCCCGCAAATTAGAGAAGACGTTTCTCTGGAGATATATCAGTAAGTGTGCAATAATTCCTAAGTAAATAACTCCAGACTCATAACGAACATGCACTGGAAATTCATCCTTTAATATTACTTATGCAGGCGACGACATGTTTGAAAACGTTTTTACGGATATCACCGACGCGGACGACCTCTATGAAGCTCTGCTGCAGGATGCTGAGAAGAATCAGCAGGGACAAGATACAGTCGGTGGGGGCTTTGAGGCTGCTATGCGTGCTGCAGAGGCGTCCCAAGCCAAGAAAGTTAGGGGGAAACGAAAGATCGCGGGAGAAGTACCCGAAAGAAGAGTGAAGCAAAAAGAGGATCCCACTGGTAAAGGCAAATTGACGAGCACTGGAACTAGTGGGACTAAAGGGAGTAAAAAAGAAACTGCTAATATTGGCGAAGAGGCAGAAAGGCCCAGGAAACTCCTTCACGACGCCATTGCCTCAGGACCCAGAGGTAGAGGAGGCATTCCCTACAGTACTACCGTGGTTGCATCAACGACCATTGTTCTGGATGATGGCTCAGATAACGATGAGGAGGACACAATGCCTTTGATCAGGAGGTTGCCCAACATCAGGGCAGTCAGGACAGAAACTCTTGAGCCAATGGAGACTCCGGCTCCGGAAGATCGTGGGGAGTTCGACCCGGCAACTGATGACTATATGGTACCAACAGTGGTATTAGAAGTTGCAAGGGAAGAAGCTATGGCCAGCGGATCCAGGACTGAATTGGCGGTACCGGGCAACCAGGAAGCGGAAGACACTGCCCAAGGAAGGGAAGATATTCAACCTAGGCTAAGGTTGGACGTCACGGGGAGTGAGATGGAGGAAATCTCGATATGGGTTCGCAAATCCTTAACTGTCTCCTCTGCTCCTATACTCGCACCAGTGGGAATTAGAAAATTCGTATTCCCTGAGGATGCCAGAAAGTTGGATGCTATGCCTCTTCCTAGCCAGTTCAATTATTCAGTGGCTCACTGGTTTACTGTAAGTGTCTTAAAAAGTGCACCAATTTACTAACAGTAGTTCACATTACTAATACCGCATTGGTTGTTCTTTTGACAGGCGCTGCAGGGGGTACTCAGATCTGGAGAGAACGCCATTGACAGTTTAAGCAAGGAAAAAACTGAGAAAGAAAGGCTAGAAGGCGTGGTAAAGGAATTAGAAGAGAAATTGATCAACGCCACGTCTTCTCAAAAAGATTTAGAGCTTCAATTGATTGGTCAAAAGCACAGAAATACTGAAGTATCTGCTCAAATCGCAAGGTTGGAGGAAAAATTGAAAGATGCAGATGATCAACTGCTGCATTCAACCGAAATGTTGAGTGCATTGGAAAAGAAAGTGCACGACGATGCGTACAAAGCCAACCAATTTGAGTCAAGAATTGAGCAAGCAACCAGAGACGCTAAGTATTTCAAGGATTGCTGGGAAGGAGCCACCAATCAATTGGAAAATGCTGAGGCCAAGGTGAAAACATTGGAGTCCCAAATGCAGCATCAAGCTAAACACCTAGGTGAAGTCTCCAATGAAAAAGATCTGCTCAACAAGGCGTTGGCAGCGCAAACTCTAAAGACAACTGAGCAGATCAAACTGTCCAGGAAGATGGAAGAAAACTATCTTGTCAAAATAGGGGCCATGGGAGGTGTCGGTCAAGCCGCAGAGAGGTTCAAGCTGCTAACCCAGTACAAAAAGAATGAGCATCAGAAATGGGACGTAGACTTGATGCTTAAGAAGGCTGTAGTGGTGCTTGAAAACTATCAACCCAATAGAAGATGGGTTGCAGATGAAAAAACACTTGGAGGAACTAGCACCGAAACAGACTTGGCGCCTCCAGAGAGTAACACCCCTACTGATGAACACATTACCCTTGAAGCTGGCGAACCGCCAATGCCCAGCATTGGGCCGGAAGATCTTTCAGCTGAAGTACCTCGAACTTCTAGTGCCGCCATTACAGAAAATGTTCCAGCCGAACCACTAGTCCTTGGGATAGAAGTTCCCGGTCCTGAGACTGATGCTACCGTGGAAGCTACAGAGGTTGAGGTCCCAGGAGAAAATCCGTGAATTTGTTTGCCTTCCCTTTTTGTAATAATTCGTTTTTTTTGTAATAATTTGTCTGAATAGTTCGGTATTTTTACGTTCTCTTTAACTAGCATCCAACTAGTATCTTTGGTAAAATAACCTTACTCTGTCCCCCAGTTTGAGTGGGACTATGAGAATCGAATTCTAAGAGGCCGACTCAAACTATTGTGAAATACGTGGCAAGAGACGAAATCTGACAAGATGGGACGGTCGGACGCAATTATATCCATCTTCAGGGAATATGGCAGAGTAAATCGCAGAACAGTAGAACAAGATCTTGACTGAGAAAACTCCGAAAACTTAAATACGGCCATTGTCAGGCCAAAAATCGTTACAATAACAATAAGTGTTCCAGAATACTATTGGCGGACTCAGCGAAAAATTAAATCCACAAGACTGTTACGCTCTATATAAGGAGTATAGAGCAAAACAAACAGCGAGTTGAAAGATAACTCAACAGGGGAATTCGGTGATATTGGCACTGCTGATCAGACTATACCGTCAGCTTCGGCAAAAACCCCTACGGGTTGCCCAGCGCTGTCGGTGAGTTTGATCAGTCGTCCCTTGTATCATTGTTGCTATCAGAAAACACAAGAGGTACTATTATGTCAGCCACGTTGGCCTGGCTTCATTGCCAGTCCGGGCATCCTCTACAGAGGTAGCCTAACACTGGGAATGAGTCAGGCCAACCAGGCTGCTGTAATATCTAATCACAGGTCTGGCGACACCATGTGTTGGCGATGGTATGCTATAAAATTTTTAGAATATCTTAGAAACTAGTCTGTATTTAATGCTTTGAGATTCGTAATACTGGGTGAACCTTTGTCCCCCAGTAATAAAGGTGTTTTAATAGCACACGCTGATTGGAATCATCGTGAACTTACATTCAATACTGTCTTTAATTACTCAGCAACAGTGCGGAGAATCTTGCAAAATTTTCAGATTAGTTCACTTTAGAACTTTAGATACATTGGACTGCTTTGTCCATATTAAATGTTCAGGTAGAAATTTTTCCGGTTGTAAAGTTTATCTTGACTCTTGGATTACCGCAAAAGAATTAATTGTAGAATTAATTTTGGAGGTTCTCGAGAAGATGAAAAGGTAAGATATTTCACTATATAAGAACGATTTCGTTGCAGCAAGGAAATCATCCTATCGACTATTTCTTCTTCCAACTTCTACAGCAATGGCCGCGTCCCAAAGTTCTGTCAACTCCCCATCCGACTCTGATGATCACAAGGACGTGAGTTCGTCCCTTCACCCCGACTATGGAAACCCTAACCAGTATATCAGCGACTTGAAGGAGCGCTGAAGGCGATGGAGGAGGAGATGAAAGAGATGAAAGAAGACATGGAGGTCCAAGAAGGACAAATCACAGAGCTAACCAAAGCTCTGCAGACTGTTGGCTGTGCCATGCTCCAACTGGAGGAGCTTGCGGAAACGCGAGCTATGGAGCAGAACATAGCCAAACTCCAAGATTCGCTCCTTAATCTTTCTGTTTTGATTAAGGATGCAAGAAATAAAATGAATGAAAGTTTGAACATCTGGTCGTAAGGACCATATGTTTTTTTTTTTATCAGTTTCGAAAATAAAATCAGGATTTTCAATATTCCTGTCTTTTACAAAGTTCTTTCAATACTGCGCAAGGAACAATCAAAAAATCACGAAAACTTATCTGTAATGGCGCCTCCATGTTTTGTCGTCTCAATAGATGACTGAATCATCAACCTTCAGTACTTTTCAGCCCCTGCGCTCAAAGGAACAATCAAAGGTAGTCGATGGGACTCCCATCGACACTCCGATGCTTAAGTTAGTTCTCATATTTATACAATTGATGAAGTAACTTTTAAAACGATAAGGTACAATAATAACAAAAGATTAAAGGTTTCTAGAAGTGGTACAGCTTTAGATGGACAGCATTCCATGGGTGCAAGATTTCTTCTCCACTTTGCTTGCGCAGTCTGTAGGCGCCATTTCCTAGTACCTTGTGGACCAAATAGGGGCCCTCCCAGTTCGGGCCCAACTTCCCAGCATTCAGCTCCCTGGTGTTCTCGAAGACTTTCCTGAGCACAAAATCCCCTTCTTGAAATGCTCGAGTTCGAACATTCTTGTTGAAGTATTTCGAGACTTTGTCATGGTATGCGGCTGTCCGTGTGAGCGCCTGATCTCTGAGTTCATCAATAGTATCAAGCTGATCATTCAATTCTTGCCAGTTCCTTTGTTCATTTGTCCACTGAAATCTAGCAGACGGGAGTCCAGCTTCGACCGGAATAACAGCCTCGGATCCAAATGCAAGAGAAAAAGGAGTCGACCCTGTAGGCGTTCGTGCAGTAGTTCTGTAAGACCATAGTACTCCAGGTAATTCATCGGCCCAAGCACCCTTAGCCTTTTCCAGACGCTTTTCCAGGGTCTTGATCAAGGTTTTACTGGAAGCTTCAGCTTGGCCATTACACTGTGGATGTCTTGGCATTGCAAAGTCTACCTTGATTCCCCAATTAGCACAAAACTCCTGAAATCTGTGACTTGAAAACTGCGGACCATTATCCGTCACAATTTCCTTAGGCACTCCAAACCTGCATATTATATTCTTCCAAACGAACTTTTTCACATTGCTACCCATCTTCTTCAAGACTTGTACAGCCTCGACTTGATGTATTTTCAGAGGATACTCTGGACAGTTTTTTGCATAATCTGATGCTCCGGACCTGCCAGAGCGCCAGTTACTGCTAGGTTCGCCAATGGCAGGCGATTCCTTCCGAGGACGCTTGTCCTCTCGTTTCTCTTGCTTAGGAAGGTTGGATGGCTTTCTCCTGGCATCTTCCTCCCACCGAACAAATACGGTAGCTTTAATTAGAGCTTCTTCATAGCTCTTAACATCACACTTCGTGAGCTCCTCATAGAATTCCCCATCGGGAAGCAAGCAACTTCGGAGCGCTTGAATTGCGGTCCCCGGATCGCAATAAGGTATCGACACCTTCTCCGTGTTGAACCGGGAGAGGAAATCACGAAGGGACTCCCCCACACGTTGTGGCAACCGATATAGGTCATCTGAACACTTATGAATTTTACGGCTGCTAGAGAACTGCACCATAAACGTCTCAACTAGCTTTTCGAAAGAAACAATGCTACCGTTAGGTAAATTTATATACCAACGAAGAGCAGGACCAGTAAGAGTAGACCCAAACCCTTTGCACATACATGTCTCGTGCATGCCATATGGTATGGCGATAGCTCCCATCTTCAATTTATAATGGGCTACATGATCCTCGGGGTCGTCAGTCCCATTGTACAACTTCATGCTGGGGACGCTGAACCTGTGAGGCAGATCTGTCTGGTATATACTATCTACAAATGGTGAGCCCATATAGCAGTTGGTGTTAATTTTGGCCGAAGCAGGAGGTGCTTTGGTCAGTTTATCTATGTCTCCCCGCAGTTCGAGAATCTGCTTAGCCATCGCCGCTTGAGCGACTGAAGCTATAGTGGGCCCTGTGAAAGGTGCAACAGGGAAACGTGGTGGCCGTGGGAGCTTACTCCCCGGAGAAGCTGTCAGATCTACTGCAGCATCCCTATCGACATTCTGCGGAGTTTCTTCCGTCATAGGGTATTTACCCCTCGAGGTAGAGACATCATACCCGCCAGGGGTGGTGCTGGGAACAAACTGAGCACTCAAAGGATAAGGTAAGGGGTCACTAGGTGGTGGTGTTTGTTCTAGACGGGGAAAAGGTGGTATTTGAACTGAAGTAGGATCATGAACCTGAGAAGCACTCTGACTTCTCAGCTGTGACACTTCCTCACGGAGTGCTGCGTTGTCGCTCGACATTGATTCTAATCGCGCATCCGTTTGCTGTTTGTTTCTTGACATATCTTCTCTCATGGCTTGCATGAGTTCTAACAGCTGGCTGTTAGTGACATCGCTGGTTTCAGTCATAATGAGAAGTTGTCGTAAAATCTTTTTGGCTCAACACTTGTCAAGCCCCCTATCTGGCGCGCCAAATTGTAGGGGCAAAGTTCTACAATCGTTGAAAGGTCAACTTGTCTTTCTGTGGGGTCCGTTCACAGCCTTGAGTCCTATAGATTTCACAACAAAGAAAACCGTGAAAGCTCCTCAACCGGATTGGGGGGTGCCGGTCGTGGAGGCTCCGACGATCAAGTTAGATTCGGTCGGAGGTGGAAGACCAGCTATGTTCTTAGGTGTTTAGTCTGAGTATGTTGTCTTGGGGTATTTTCCTGTATTGTGGGCAAGAAGTGTTCGATTCCCTCCATACGAAAGAGGGGGTATTTATAAGAGAACAAGTATTTACCTCGGGAATTGTGTGCACCTATAGATATTTTATTGGACCAACTTGTACGAAAGAAGTGTAACTGAAAGGTCTATCATATCGGCTGTGTCAGAGTTGACAAATACCAAAAAGTAGAATAAAGTAGTAGTACGAAATGATCACAACAGGTGTTGATAAAGGAGAGGGTAGAATTGTGGGCGACATTCTATAAAGAGAAATACGTACGAGAGAATGTCTTACCTGGAGATATAAGTCTGTTGCACCTATAGATATTTGCTGTAGACTAGACTGACAAGAACTGCTTTGCAAGAAAGGTAGCTCATGCAATGGCGCTCATACGAGATAGCGCCATCAAACTGCCTTGGCGCCTACACACGGTCGCCAACACATCAGACGACTCGACACCTGGTACCATATTGCTAAGGAAAAGTCATTGTACAAATGATAAAGCAAACAGGCTGTAAAGCCATAAAGCTCATGCAAATACATGTCAGAGAGGGTGACAGCTTTACTGTAAGACTACTGTTATGTTTACTTAGTGTCGCAACCGGGGTCACGACGCGGACCGGCGTTTGAGGATGAAAAATGTTTAGAGTCGCCACCAATTGATTTAAGGTGCAATTGGACACCGAAAAGACCTGCGAACCAGAGAAAAGGGTACGGGGATCGATTGAGTGTGGGGAAGGTGTTAGGCACCCCACAACTCCCGTTTGAAAACGGTTACCCGGATTAATCTAATGGCTATCTTATGGAAACTTGCTCTTTGCAAGGTGTAATTGTTAAAGTTTGAATTATTACTTTCAACACACTTATCAACTTATGATAGTGTTTGAAAAAAGCTTGGAATATTACTATCAATTTATGATGATTTTTATTTGGAAATAGGTTTGAAATAACACTATCAACTTATGATAGTTTTGGGAAAAGATTTGTAAGAATACTATCAACTTATGATAGCATTAAAAAAAATTGTAATATTACTAAAACTTATGATAGTTTTTATTTGGAGCCACACTACCAACTTTTGGTAGATTTAATTTTAAACACCAACTTATGGTGTTAATGATAAAATGTCCTACCAACTTTTGGTAGGTTTAATTTTAAACACCAACTTATGGTGTAAATGATAAAATGTCCTACCAACTTTTGGTAGGTTTAATTTTAAACACCAACTTATGGTGTTAATGATAAAATGTCCTACCAACTTTTGGTAGGTTTAATTTTAGATACCAACTTATGGTTTATTTAATAAAATGTCCTACCAACTTTTGGTAGGTTTAATTTTAAACACCAACTTATAGTATAAATGATTATTTGGAAAAGTGTCATCTATCAACTTAATCTATTATTGCCAACTTATGGCAAATTAATAAATGAAATCAAATAAGGTCCATAATTCGAATAAAGGGAATCAACTCATGATTTTCTTAATTGAAATGACCTATATTCAATTTTAAACTCATATACTTATAATAAATAAATAAAAATCCAAATAATTAATGTCCAAGTTATACATGTTAATGGGGGTGATATACTCAACATAAGGGCCAAATATACATACTTAAACAAAGAATAAAGAATATCTTAAGCAAAATCCTAAAATTATTCAAGTTCTCCTTGATCCCGGCCCAAATGATGTTCAACTCAATTCAAACCCAACAAATAAACACAAAAATGGGGGTCAATATGGGTATTCAAATATAATATCAAACCAAACACATACTTAAAGATTTACATATACATATAAACATATATACAATATATGCATATACACACATCCAAACCATGTATAAATACACACATACCGTACACATATAAACATAAATCTCTAAAAAAACCTATACAACTTATTCCTAATGTTGCCGGGTTTTGAACAAAAAACATATATACAAAACATCAATTATACTCAAACCGGACATCAAAATATACTCAAACAAACAACAAATATATTCAGTATATTAGCATGCCATATTGACTGATTATGAATGAGTCAAATCCAAATCCAGTATTGCAAAACCAAGTCCAAATCCCGTACCAATACCACCGATTATCATTCTATATAGAACTTGAAAATTACAAGACCAAATCCGGCACAAAAACCAGCAAATCTATTACAACTAGCAGGGTAAAAACAAGGAATAACCTTAGTCAATCATCATCAATATCGAACAAAACAAAAACCCACATCATGAACCAAATCTATGAGCAAAAGGTTTGAACAATAACGTAAACATATTGGCAACGAGTCCGAACAAACACATAGAATAAAACCAAATTTGAATCAAGGAATTTGAGTCATTACCTTCTCAAGGAGACAAAGAAAACCAAACTTCTTCTCTTCTTTTGCTCGGTTGCTTCTCCAAATCTCCTCCTTTCTTCTTTCTCTTCTTTTTTGTTTTTGCTTCACCAAAAAAAACCAAAGTCTCCTCCTTTCTTCCTCTCTCTCACGCCTCCTTTCTTCCTCTCTTCTTTTTTTTGTTTTCTTTTTTTTCCACAAAGTCTCTTCTCCCCTCTTCTTATTCTTTTTCTTTCCCCAATTTGTGCCACATTTCTCTCTTTGTCTCCTTCTTTTTATTCTTTTTCTTTCCCCAATTTGTGCCACATTTCTCTCTTTGTCTCTTTCTTTTTATTCTTTTTCTTTCCCTAATTTGTGCCACATTTCTCTCTTTGTCTCTTTCTTTTTATTCTTTCCCCAATTCGTGCCACATTTCTCTCTTTGTCTCCTTCTTTTTATTCTTGGCTTTTTCTTTCTTATTTTTTACTTTTCCATTCTTCTAGCAAAAACAATAAAAAGATTAAAACAATTCTCTTATTTTTAGATATTTTCTAAGATTTGATCTTATTGGGTCAAGATTTGAGTATTTAAGGATCCAAGAAAGGGATTATGAATATCTATGGGCTTGTAGGTCAAAGAAATGAACTTTTGCATTTTTTGTGTTCTTTTTCTATTTTTTATTTTTCGGATCGGACGAAATCCGGTTACTACAGCTGCCCCCCTTTGTATGTCATTTATGAAATAAAAGGCAAACAAAGGCGTAGTCAACCGAGTTTCGTACGAGAATTGAAATGCACGGGGATCACTATGGCCATTCCTGGTTTGGCCAAATGTTTGTTCAAGAAAATAAAGGGGCACGGGATCACAAGGCCATTCCCGGCTTGGCCAACTGTTTGTGCAGAAAAATAAAGGGCACGGGATCACGAGGCCATTCCCGGCTTGGCCAAATGGTTGTGCAGAAAAATAAAGGGCACGGGATCACGAGGCCATTCCCGGCTTGGCCAAATGTTGGTGCAGAAAAATAAAGGGCACGGGATCACGAGGCCATTCCCGGCTTGGCCAAATGTTGGTAGTAGAAAAATAAAGGGCACGGGATCACGAGGCCATTCCCGGCTTGGCCAAATGTTGGTAGTAGAAAAATAAAGGGCACGGGATCACGAGGCCATTCCCGGCTTGGCCAAATGTTGGTAGTAGAAAAATAAAGGGCACGGGATCACGAGGCCATTCCCGGCTTGGCCAAATGTTGGTGCAGAAAAATAAAGGGCACGGGATCACGAGGCCATTCCCGGCTTGGACAAATGTTTGTGTGAACTTTATGCAAGAAAATATCCATGAGTGTATGAATGTATGAAGAGAAATTGTATTTTATTTTTTCATTTTGAAAATTCGACTTCGGTTAATTGTCGTCAGCACCATCACCCCTATCATCCTGCCATTATCCCTCATGAGAAGACTGCATCTTTTGATTCCATCCTATCTTCAATCTGCCATGTTACCCTTATTCTTGTATCTTTCATTCTCTTTTGTCTGATCTTCCCATCGATTTACTGTTTACATCTGATTTCCATCAAATCCGACGTATCTTTAATGCTAAACAAAATCTCCCTGGCCTCCACTAATGCCTTTTAACGCCATTTAATTTCTTTTAGCCCTCCTAGAGTTAAGAACACCACAATCTCTCCGACTCGCCCATGCCTTTTAGCGTCATTTAATTTCCTTTTGCTCCGTCATAGCCAAGAACACCAAAATCTTTCAAGTCCCTGTGAAGAACAATATCCTAATGCACTTGTCATAATTCTCTTATTACTTTACTCAATTTCAAATAAATTCAATAGCATGGCGATGCTTGTACTATATGAGAATTTTGCGCAAGCAATCAAAATTTTGATGAAAACAATCAATGAATTAGGAACTCAGAAATGAATGACCTCAGAGCATTTTATTAAAATGGATAGATAACAAGAGAAACTGACGAGGTACGTATATGATTCCAGAAGGTTAGAAACAAAGGAAATAGCAGAAATCTTTGCAAGATATGAATGAAATAATTCCGATTCCGCACAAAACTGCCCCAGTTTTGTGTGCCCCCATTTTGCAATTATTGAATCTGACTACTTCCATATCACTCGTCTCCTTCGCAGCCTCATCATGCATACCCCTGAACATAGCCAATTCACCTGTGTACAGCCTCGCCATCTGTCATTCATTGTATTTCCTTATATTCATCTCAAATCCTCGAAAGGCCTCTGCCTCATTCCCCTTAGTTGCTTTCACCACACCCTTCTGATCTCAATATTATTTGAAGCTCCCATGAAGGGTTTTCACTATAGTAGAGACTTTTCTTTTTTCCCTAATTTTTGCCTGAAGCGCCCACGGGGGATTTTCACTCCAGCGGGATTTTTATTGCTCTAATTTTTGCCTAGACCGCCCTTTCGGGTTTTCAATCTAGCGAGCTTTTTACTCTAATTTTTGCCTAGATCGCCCTTTCGGGTTTTCAATCTAGCGAGTTTTTTTTTTTTTTTTTTTTTT
Organism: Tripterygium wilfordii; assembly: GCF_013401445.1. Lineage (NCBI taxonomy): Eukaryota > Viridiplantae > Streptophyta > Magnoliopsida > Celastrales > Celastraceae > Tripterygium > Tripterygium wilfordii. The sequence goes on from NC_052248.1 coordinate 10,308,276, forward strand.
TTTGCTAGGGGTAATACTTTTTGATGGCGTCTGCATTCACCGGATTAGACAATTCTTCTCCATCCATTCTTGTCAATATTAATGCTCCTCCTTCAAAAGCTTTTTTCACCACATATGGTCCCTCATAATTCGGTGTCCACTTCCCTCGGTGATCCTTTTGAGGTGGCAAAATCATCTTCAACACTAACTCTCCCCCCCTGAAGCTGCGAGGCCGAACTTTCTTATTATGTGCTTTCATCAATCTTCTTTGATACAATTGCCCTTTGCAAATTGCTCTTAATCTTCGTTCTTCTATCAAATTCAACTGCTCATATCTCGTTCGAGTCCATTCTGATTCTTCCAAACCTGCCTCCAGAACTACTCGAAGGGATGGAATCTCCACTTCGATAGGCAAAACTGCTTCCATACCATACACCAAAGAGAAAGGAGTCTCCCCGGTAGATGTGCGTATTGATGTCCGATAACCATATAGAGCAAAAGGGAGCTTCTCATGCCAATCTTTGTAATTCTCTGTCATCTTCCTGATGATCTTCTTGATATTCTTATTCGCCGCCTCAACAGCCCCATTCATCTTTGGTCGGTATGGCGTCGAATTATGATGACGAATTTTGAACTGGTCACAAAAACCTTTCACCATTTTGCTATTGAAATTCGTGCCATTATCAGTAATAATTCTTTCCGGGACTCCATATCGACAAACAATCTCTTTCCTCAAAAACCGAACAACCACGCTACTCGTCACATTAGAATATGAAGCAGCCTCCACCCATTTGGTAAAATAATCAATGGCAACCAAAATGAAACGATGCCCATTAGAAGCCTTTGGCTCAATTGAACCGATGACATCTAATCCCCACATAGAGAAAGGCCATGGTGACGTCAACACATGTAATGGATTAACGGGAACATGTGTCCTGTCTGCATTAATCTGACACTTGTGGCATCTATTTGCATAACTTATACAATCCCTCTCCATGGTTAACCAATAATACCCTGCACGTATAATCTTCCTTGCCATTGCATATCCACTAGAATGAGTCCCACATATCCCTTCATGAATTTCCTCCATGATTTGCTTAGCCTCAGCAATATCAACACATCGTAAGAAAACTATCCCATCATTCCTTTTATAAAGAACATTTCCACTCAAGAAGAAAGATCCCGCCAATCTCCTGATGGTACGCTTATCATTTTCTGATGCTCCTGATGGATATTCCTTCTTCTCAATGTACTGTTGAATATCATGATACCACGGTTTACCATCAGGCTCTCCCTCCAAATTTAAACAGTAACCTCGAACTTCTCGTTTCTCGATTTTAATCACCTGCACTTCCCCTTTTGGGTCTACATCAAACATTGCTGCCAGAGTTGCCAGAGCATCTGCTATTTGATTTTCTCCCCTTGGGATATAATCCAGCTCCACCCAATCAAAAAACTTGATTAATTTTTTGATATGCTGGTAGTATGGAATAAGCTTGTCATCTTTGGTTTCCCATTCGTCATTCAATTGCCTAATCACCAACTGTGAATCACCATAGACCTGTAGCCTCCTAATCCCCATATCAATGGCAGCTTGAATTCCCATCGTACATGCTTCATACTCAGCCACATTGTTGGTACATTCGAAATACAACTTAGCTGTAAACGGTATAACCTTCTCTTCAGGTGATATTAACACTGCACCAATTCCGCATCCTATAATATTAGAAGCGCCATCAAACAACATAGTCCATTTTGCCAAATTCTTTTGATTCTCTTCTTCTATCGACACAGTCATGACATCAATATCTGGAAATTTCAAATCCATAGTTTGAGTATCATCAATCGCTCCCTCTGCCAAATAATCTGCTATTGCACTCCCCTTGGTTGCCTTCTGTGTGACATATAAAATATCATATTCTGATAATAACATTTGCCATTTAGCTATCCTCCCTGAAAGAGAAGGTTTCTCAAAAATGTACTTGATAGGATCCATCCTGGAAATCAACCATGTAGTGTGATAAAGCATGTATTGTCTAAGTCGATGCGCAGCCCAAACCAACGAGCAACAAGTCTTCTCTAACATCGAATAATTTGCTTCACAACTGGTAAACTTTTTGCTTAAGTAATAAATGGCATGCTCTATCCTTCCTGATGAGTCATGTTGTCCGAGCACACATCCCATCGAACTATCTGAGACAGTCAAATAGAGAATAAGCGGCCTGCCAGCCACAGGAGGCATCAACACTGGAGGACTTTTCAAGTATTGCTTGATCTTTTCGAAGGCTACCTGACAATCTTTATTCCACTCAGTAGAGTTACTTTTACGCAACAATTTAAAGATAGGTTCACAAGTAGCCGTCAACTGTGAAATGAATCTGGCAATGTAATTCAATCTTCCCAAGAAACCCCTAACCTCCTTTTCTGTCCGAGGGGGTGACATCTCCAAGATCGCCTTCACTTTATCAGGATCTACTTCGATTCCTTTCCTGCTTACAATGAAACCTAACAACTTCCCCGAGGTTGCCCCAAATGTGCACTTAGCTGGATTCAACTTCAATTGATGCTTCCTTAATCGATCAAACAACTTCTGGAGATTCACAATATGATCTTCACCTCCTTTGGATTTTGCTATCATATCATCGACATATACTTCAACTTCTTTATGCATCATATCATGAAACAAAGTGACCATGGCCCTTTGATAAGTGGCACCGGCATTCTTCAAACCAAAAGGCATGACTTTATAACAGAAAGTTCCCCATAGAGTAATAAAAGTTGTTTTCTCGCGATCTTCTGGTGCCATCTTGATCTGATTGTAACCTGAAAATCCATCCATGAAAGAGAAGGTAGAATGTCTGGCTGTATTATCCACTAAAACATCAATGTGAGGAAGAGGGAAGTTATCCTTTGGGCTTGCGCGATTAAGGTCTCTATAGTCGACACACATCCGAACTTTGCCATCTTTTTTGGGGACAGGTACAATATTCGCCACCCATTTTGGATATCGAGCCACTGCCAAGAAACCAGCATCAAACTGTTTCTTCACTTCATCTCTTATCTTCAACAACATGTCTACTTTCATTCTCCTCAATTTTTGTTTCACAGGGGTACATTCTGGAATTAATGGCAACTTATGAACAACAATGTTTGTATCAAGACCCGGCATGTCCTGATAAGACCATGCAAAGACATCCTGGTAACTATGCAATAAATCTATCAACTTCTTTTTGCTTTCTCCTTCAAAGGCAGCTCCTATCTTGACTTCCTTTTTCTCCGTTTCAGTTCCCAAATTCACGACTTCAGTTAACTCTTGATGCGGCTGTATTATTTTCTCTTCTTGATTGACTTGTCTTAATATCTCAGGAAAAATCTCCATTTCTTCGTCTATTTCATAGTCAGATTCAACATTGCTAATGGGTGCATCAAAATCTGGGTCATTAAGTTCGTCCTCTTTATTATCATCATTTTCAATCCTGTTAAAGAAATGAATGAAATTGGTTTTGAGAATGGAGAATAACACTTGAATGGAAATGAAGAAACATGAATATGGATGACTATCAAGAGATTTTCACTTCATGGAAAAGGAAATGTGAACAAAGATAGAACATGCAATCGCCATACTATAAAATCTATTGAAAGCAAAGTAAAGCATGCTCATTACAAAAGATCCAAACGAAAGCCGTGAGCTAGGCCCACGATGGTAGTGCACTCGGGATTACTCTTGCAGGTTCTTGAGAGATACTGGGAGCTCCAAACTGGTCCAGTTGCTAAGTTTGAAATTTGAAGGACGCGAGATGACAAAGCAAGGTCTAGCAGCTGAACTCTGTTCCCCTTCCACCACAGCAACTTGGAATTTTTCAAAATGATCACATATATTTGCCAAAATCGCCCTAGTTACACCAGTCGAGTTTTGAAATGACAGTTTTCCAAAAACTGCCCCAGTGTCAGTCAAACTTATCTTGTTTTGCATCCCTCCATACACAAAACTGTCATAAAGCCAGGGAATCGGTTTCTTTTCAACTTCCAATTCCTTTCCTTCCAGACGGGCAAGCCTCTTCGCCTGTTTTTCTGCTTGCACACGATTTCTGTCAACCCTAGTTGGCTTATAACCCAAACCCCAGCGTTCTGGATGTTTCACCATTTCTACTGGCTTCTTAATTCCCTGTCGATTCTTACCGAGTCCTTCTCCTGGGCGAAACCCCTTTTTCAACATAAATTTTGCTACATTCTTCGTAACCTTTGATATTTGTGGCTTTAGGGGAGAAAGTCCTTCCTTCCCGTAGCTAGCACTAGCAATTTCGAAAGATTGGAATGAACTCTGAATCCCCTCTGTCGGAGCATCAATAGGAGAACTATTAGACAAGCTGGCAACCATCCATTCTGACTGACCCTTTACTATGTAAACCCTTCCATCATAAACAAATTTGAGCATTTGGTGCAACGATGATGGAACAGCTCCCGCAGAGTGAATCCAAGGGCGTCCCAACAGGCAACTATAGGTTGGTGAGATATCCATTACCACAAACGGCACATTGAACATTACACTTGCAACCTGTAAAGGTATTTCAATTTCTCCCATAATCTCTCTACGTGTTCCGTCGAATGCTCTCACTACCATTGGTACTTGTCTTAGATAAGATCTGTCAATTGGTAGCTTCTCAAAAGTCTCCTTTGGTAAAATATTGAGGGATGACCCATTGTCCACCAGGATACTTGCTAATTCCTTTCCACGGCACATGGCTGAAATATGCAAAGCTTTGTTGTGCCCCATCCCTTCAGGCGGAATATCATCTTCAGTAAAGGACAGCAAATGGGAGGCCAACACATTTCCTACAATGCCATTGAAAGAGTCTGTAGGAATCTTGTCTGATACATATGCCTGGTTTAACATTCTCATCAAGACTTGTCGATGTGGTTCAGAGCTCATTATCAACTCCAAGATCGAAATTTTTGCAGGGGTTTTCTTCAATTGATCCACCACCATGTACTCACTCTGCCGAATAATTTTCAGGAACTCCTGAACTTCCACGTCAGTTACCACTTTCTTTTTCTCTTCTGGGCGTACAAAAAGACCTTCTTCTGGAATAAAACCTGACTTTTCAACTTCAGGTATTGCTTTCCCTTTCCTTTTACGCTCTGCTTCAAGGTCCACCATTAGATTCCCTTCTGTCTCATTTCTCGTGTAACATCTTCCACTCCGGGTAACTCCACCGACGCCAGAAATATTATCTACCACTTCTCCTTGCTTTCCACTAGCTCCTGCTTCATAATTCCATGGCACAGCCTTGTCATTCTTGTACAAAGGATCTATTTTTGGAGTCACAGTCATTGGCTTGTCCTCTGTAGAGTATTGTAGAACAAAAGGTTTCACACAATTCGGCCTTGGTCCTTGGTAGTAACCCCCTAAGACATTGATATGGCCCTCTCGACTTTCTCCTTCTTCAAAAATAATTCTCCTCAAATCCATCAACTCTTGTACGTTCTCTCGAAAATCATTGCATTCTTCAATAGTATGACCTTCCATTCCACTGTGAAATTTGCAAGTCTTAATTGTGTCAAGTTGATTACTTTGGCGGAAAGAACTCATCATTTCAATCATCCCTTGCTCCTTTAAGATGTCAAATAACTGGCTCAATGGCATCGTAATCTCTGACACCCATCTCTTGATAACACGAGACTCACCAACACAATTCACACCCTCATTTCCATGGTTTGGCAGCGGATTGTTGTTAACATTTGGTTTGTCCACAGCATCCAAGTTGAGCCATTTTGCTTCAATCATCCCCTGAATTAACCTCTTGAAAGTCAAACATGCTTCAGTTGAATGTCCGGGTGCGCCCCCATGGTAAAGACATGTAGAATTTGGATCATACCAGGTAGGATATGGAGGCTGGTGAACTCTTCCAGGTATTGGTACTACCGCCCCTTGGGCTTGTAGCTTAGTGAAACACTCCGTATATGTCATAGGTATAGGGTCAAAACGTTCCACCGGCCTTCTGGGTCTTGGATTTTGGAAATTTGGACGAGGGTTTTGGTAGGTATTTGGGTTCTGAAAGTTTGGGTAAGTGTTTGGGTTTTGCGAGTACTGATTGGGTAGCGGTGTATTGAATCGGGGTGGGTAAGGATTTCGGATGTGGTGTTGGTTATAGTAGACTTCTGGGTTTGACATCCTTGGGGCATTGCTTCTAGGGCGATAGTCTGAAGTAAGCGCACCATAAACAGCGGGATCAAAATTTACAGAATGCACTTCAGTCTTTTTGCCTTTACTTCCTTTAGCTGGGTCCGGTTTATCAAGGGTGGGATAATGCAGAGTACCTCTCTTCATACATCGTTCAACTCGCTCTCCTGCCTGTATCATATCAGCTAGGTTATTGTGGCCACCTCCTGCCAAATTGGAAGTATAAGGTTCCTGGAGAGCATCAATAAAAGCATTCAACAAATCCTTCTCTGACAGTGGTGGAATTATCTGGGCTGCCAAATCCCTCCATCGATGAGCAAACTCCCTGAAGCTTTCCCCACTCTTCATTGTTGTATTCTGCAGATCATAAATGGTAGGGATCTTCTCTTCATTGTGCTTATATTGCTTCATAAACACTTCAGCCAAATCCTCCCACGAAGCTACTGATGAGGGATTAAGGGTATTGAACCACCTTTGAGCTGCCCCAATCAGACTATCTTGGAAATAATGCATCAACACTTTCTCATTGCTTGCATATGGCTGCATACGTCGACAATACATCGTTAGATGATCCAATGGAACTCCAGTGCCATCAAACAAACTGAATTTTGGTAGTACAAAATCATGCGGAATATTCAGATTCTTCACAAGGCACAAATTGGCCGGATTCAACATCCCTGAAACATTAAAACCCTCCATGGCTCTTAATCTCTTTTCCAACTTCTTAATGGCAACTATTGAGTTATTTTCTTCATTCTGAACTTCCTCATTCACTACTCTGGCGGTTACAGCTTCCGCAATATTAGCGTTGACTGGGAAGGGATTATCATGCACATGGGTCTCAGCTGAATGAATATATGTCGGGTTCTGAGTGGTTGCCTGTTGGGAAACATACTGATGCTGATGCAAACCAGGCAAAGGCTGATTACGAATAGGAGTAAACCCGGGTGGGTAAGTTGGTATTTCCTGGTGCAGATGATTCTCAGGAATCTCTAGTGTTTCAGAATTTTCAGCTACTCCCTTTCCTTTCATCAGCAACGCCATATTCTTCATCAATAAGGCCATCTGTTCTTTGATTTCAGCTATATCCTGATTCTGACTATGCTCACCCATTTCCTGCTCCATATTCTCAATAATTCTTGATTGTAGGCGAGTCTGATAGGGGTGACGATGTTGCTTCTTGAAAGCTATGATTAATGATGCACTTAAATCCCCTGATAGCCTTGAAAATAAAATTAATCCCTAGTTTGGAAACCCTCCATGCCGGAGCACTCCAATCATCTCTAGGTCCTTGCGAAGATTGGCCAAGAATTGTAGGACTTTCCCGAATTCTGGCCCCTGAAGCACTTCATCTTGGCTCAATTTTGCAGCTTCTTCCTCAAAGGCAATAGCCCATGCAGACAACTTTGTCACTTGGCACATTGCTATCTCAATTCGACGGGTAAGCGTAGACCGTGCCTCACGATTCTCTACAAGTCCATCAAGTAATGCCTCATTCTCATCTGCTAGCCTGACCATCTCAGTCTGATTATGGTTTAGCAACTCTTGATGTAACACTCTTAGCCGCTTAATTTCTTCATTCATTCTTCTCATGGCTGCTTCCATTGTGACATTTGCTTGCTCAATTCTTTGGTGTTGGGACTTCCACGCTTTAAGTTCCTCTAATGCATGTGACATCCCCACTTTTGCCCTTTGGAGTTCAAATTGTATTTGTAGGTTATTTTGTTCCAGCTGCTTCCTCTTCTTACTCACCATTTCCAGTTCTTTCATTTCCTCCATCTCTTGTATCTTTGCTTGAGAGAGCTCTTCTTGTGTTAATTCATACTTCCTTTTATAGCTTTCGGCTTCTTGAGTCATCCTCAGTAATGCTTCTTCCAAATTCTGAATCTTCTTCACAGTTAAGTCCTCGACTTCTTCAGTGTCAGGCCCTTTTCTTCTGTGACCCGTATGCTCATTTCCTTGAAACCTCAATTTATTTTCCCCTACTATATTCTGAGGTATCCTTGTTCTTTCCTTATGGGTATTTCCTCCTTGGATATGATCTTCAGAAATAGTTTTGCCCCTCTTCTCATGCCACTTAAAGTAAATTAGGGTACCATCTGATGTGTGCTTGCCTCGATTCGTAATCTTGAGATTTTTCCATGCCTGAAGTATTTTTCGTACCGTAGGTACAATCAACTCCAAATCTTCTCCATCATCATAAGAAAAATCAAGATCTAACAACCCATGTGTTGCTGGAATACAAGGATTAGACCCTATTTGCCTAAATACTAATGATGGTGCTTGACTGACAGCTCCCCACGGGCCTAAAAGAGGGACCCAAGGAAAATCTCCACACCTGTATAGAAATGTGTCAGGCAAAAACCAAGGTGCTTTTCCTTCTACACTGCGAACATCCAGGGATTGCAAGATCTTTTCCCATTTTCCAATATTCGGGTGGCCAGGTTTCCACTTTGCCTCTGTGAACTCCAATATCGGTCTCCTTTCTGGCCGCGTATGATCCTTAAAGCCAATCTTTGGAAAATCAAGCTCCCTACAATACTTAATGTGACTTACTAACCAGATTCCGAGCAAAGCTGAACATCCATTGAACCTTGCTTTTATATTGCGACGACAAAAGTTGAGAGAACGAATCGTTTCACATATTATTGCAGGAACTGGGTTCACACCGCGATCTACCTGATTAAAAAGCTTGATCACTCTCCCTTCCACATATCCTTGAGTGCAAGGAAATAATATAGCTCCATATATTGCAAGTGCCAATGCTGACTGTCTCAATGTTGTCTTCGGCTTTCCCTCCACGTATTTCATCAATTCCTCAATTGGAAAACACCACTTGCTCCCTTTGAATGAACCCATCCTCTTGACATTCTCACTCTCACATCCCAACATCTTGGCAATAATTTTTTCAGCTGACATGTTTTCCTGGAAGTAATACATTTTTGTATTATGAGGCTCCAATTGTAGTAACTGAGCATATTCCTCAATTGTGGGTGAGAAATCTATTTGCCCAAATGTGAAGCACCTATATGCGGGATCCCAATATGAAATGGCTGCTTGAAGCAATGTCACTGGTATATCGACCCTTAGCAGACTCCCTATGAGACCATATTTTTTTGAGAACTCCGGGCTTAACTGCGGACTTTCCTTTGCCCATAAACTTATCAGACGTGGCAATGTGTGACTCTGAAATTCTGTCTTCATTACCCTTGGTAATAAGACATCCTCTTTCAAACTATCTCCATGCTCGGATTGCATTCTGCTCAACTCATCTCTTACGTCATAGATGTCCACCTTTTCATATACGGACACCCTTGACGCCATCCTGTTTCAATTGAAAGATGTTTTGACAATATTATCAAACCAAATTGCAATGACTGTGCCTATGTGAATTTCATGGGAAAGGAAACCAGTAATTACAATTAAGAATGTGTACAACAAAACATCAAATGAATAAATCACACAAAAATAAAACATGCCATTATATGGGGTAACCTAACTTTCTGGAGGTTTCGGCCATGGATCTAGGGCTTTATAAAGTGCAGGGGTAAGTTTATCTAACTACTCCGCGAGGTCCCAGATCATGTTGCTTTTAAAATCCCAACTATTGGGACAAAAGCTCCTCCCTTAACTTTTAAGGGAAGTCGATCCGGTGAGGATATCTTCCACTATCCATGCGGAGACGGAATCTCACGAGAATAGTGGTCAACCCTCTCTAATACTAAAGGTAGAGCCCGGGTGGTAGGCTACAGTGAGTGTAAATGTATGAGATGACAAATACTTTACCACAACAAAATAAATCAACATCCCTAACATATAAAGGAAACAAACAATTAATCATACAAAAAGAAGTAACCGTAGCCAATCAATTTAATCATATGGGTTTGACCCTCTTAGGTTTAAAAAACCTGGTGTCCCCAGCAGAGTCGCCAGTTGTCGCAACCGGGGTCACGACGCGGACCGGCGTGAGGATGAAAAATGTTTAGAGTCGCCACCAATTGATTTAAGGTGCAATTGGACACCGAAAAGACCTGCGAACCAGAGAAAAGGGTACGGGGATCGATTGAGTGTGGGGAAGGTGTTAGGCACCCCACAACTCCCGTTTGAAAACGGTTACCCGGATTAATCTAATGGCTATCTTATGGAAACTTGCTCTTTGCAAGGTGTAATTGTTAAAGTTTGAATTATTACTTTCAACACACTTATCAACTTATGATAGTGTTTGAAAAAAGCTTGGAATATTACTATCAATTTATGATGATTTTTATTTGGAAATAGGTTTGAAATAACACTATCAACTTATGATAGTTTTGGGAAAAGATTTGTAAGAATACTATCAACTTATGATAGCATTAAAAAAAATTGTAATATTACTAAAACTTATGATAGTTTTTATTTGGAGCCACACTACCAACTTTTGGTAGATTTAATTTTAAACACCAACTTATGGTGTTAATGATAAAATGTCCTACCAACTTTTGGTAGGTTTAATTTTAAACACCAACTTATGGTGTAAATGATAAAATGTCCTACCAACTTTTGGTAGGTTTAATTTTAAACACCAACTTATGGTGTTAATGATAAAATGTCCTACCAACTTTTGGTAGGTTTAATTTTAGATACCAACTTATGGTTTATTTAATAAAATGTCCTACCAACTTTTGGTAGGTTTAATTTTAAACACCAACTTATAGTATAAATGATTATTTGGAAAAGTGTCATCTATCAACTTAATCTATTATTGCCAACTTATGGCAAATTAATAAATGAAATCAAATAAGGTCCATAATTCGAATAAAGGGAATCAACTCATGATTTTCTTAATTGAAATGACCTATATTCAATTTTAAACTCATATACTTATAATAAATAAATAAAAATCCAAATAATTAATGTCCAAGTTATACATGTTAATGGGGGTGATATACTCAACATAAGGGCCAAATATACATACTTAAACAAAGAATAAAGAATATCTTAAGCAAAATCCTAAAATTATTCAAGTTCTCCTTGATCCCGGCCCAAATGATGTTCAACTCAATTCAAACCCAACAAATAAACACAAAAATGGGGGTCAATATGGGTATTCAAATATAATATCAAACCAAACACATACTTAAAGATTTACATATACATATAAACATATATACAATATATGCATATACACACATCCAAACCATGTATAAATACACACATACCGTACACATATAAACATAAATCTCTAAAAAAACCTATACAACTTATTCCTAATGTTGCCGGGTTTTGAACAAAAAACATATATACAAAACATCAATTATACTCAAACCGGACATCAAAATATACTCAAACAAACAACAAATATATTCAGTATATTAGCATGCCATATTGACTGATTATGAATGAGTCAAATCCAAATCCAGTATTGCAAAACCAAGTCCAAATCCCGTACCAATACCACCGATTATCATTCTATATAGAACTTGAAAATTACAAGACCAAATCCGGCACAAAAACCAGCAAATCTATTACAACTAGCAGGGTAAAAACAAGGAATAACCTTAGTCAATCATCATCAATATCGAACAAAACAAAAACCCACATCATGAACCAAATCTATGAGCAAAAGGTTTGAACAATAACGTAAACATATTGGCAACGAGTCCGAACAAACACATAGAATAAAACCAAATTTGAATCAAGGAATTTGAGTCATTACCTTCTCAAGGAGACAAAGAAAACCAAACTTCTTCTCTTCTTTTGCTCGGTTGCTTCTCCAAATCTCCTCCTTTCTTCTTTCTCTTCTTTTTTGTTTTTGCTTCACCAAAAAAACCAAAGTCTCCTCCTTTCTTCCTCTCTCTCACGCCTCCTTTCTTCCTCTCTTCTTTTTTTTGTTTTCTTTTTTTTCCACAAAGTCTCTTCTCCCCTCTTCTTATTCTTTTTCTTTCCCCAATTTGTGCCACATTTCTCTCTTTGTCTCCTTCTTTTTATTCTTTTTCTTTCCCCAATTTGTGCCACATTTCTCTCTTTGTCTCTTTCTTTTTATTCTTTTTCTTTCCCTAATTTGTGCCACATTTCTCTCTTTGTCTCTTTCTTTTTATTCTTTCCCCAATTTGTGCCACATTTCTCTCTTTGTCTCCTTCTTTTTATTCTTGGCTTTTTCTTTCTTATTTTTTACTTTTCCATTCTTCTAGCAAAAACAATAAAAAGATTAAAACAATTCTCTTATTTTTAGATATTTTCTAAGATTTGATCTTATTGGGTCAAGATTTGAGTATTTAAGGATCCAAGAAAGGGATTATGAATATCTATGGGCTTGTAGGTCAAAGAAATGAACTTTTGCATTTTTTGTGTTCTTTTTCTATTTTTTATTTTTCGGATCGGACGAAATCCGGTTACTACAGCTGCCCCCCTTTGTATGTCATTTATGAAATAAAAGGCAAACAAAGGCGTAGTCAACCGAGTTTCGTACGAGAATTGAAATGCACGGGGATCACTATGGCCATTCCTGGTTTGGCCAAATGTTTGTTCAAGAAAATAAAGGGGCACGGGATCACAAGGCCATTCCCGGCTTGGCCAACTGTTTGTGCAGAAAAATAAAGGGCACGGGATCACGAGGCCATTCCCGGCTTGGCCAAATGGTTGTGCAGAAAAATAAAGGGCACGGGATCACGAGGCCATTCCCGGCTTGGCCAAATGTTGGTGCAGAAAAATAAAGGGCACGGGATCACGAGGCCATTCCCGGCTTGGCCAAATGTTGGTAGTAGAAAAATAAAGGGCACGGGATCACGAGGCCATTCCCGGCTTGGCCAAATGTTGGTAGTAGAAAAATAAAGGGCACGGGATCACGAGGCCATTCCCGGCTTGGCCAAATGTTGGTAGTAGAAAAATAAAGGGCACGGGATCACGAGGCCATTCCCGGCTTGGCCAAATGTTGGTGCAGAAAAATAAAGGGCACGGGATCACGAGGCCATTCCCGGCTTGGACAAATGTTTGTGTGAACTTTATGCAAGAAAATATCCATGAGTGTATGAATGTATGAAGAGAAATTGTATTTTATTTTTTCATTTTGAAAATTCGACTTCGGTTAATTGTCGTCAGCACCATCACCCCTATCATCCTGCCATTATCCCTCATGAGAAGACTGCATCTTTTGATTCCATCCTATCTTCAATCTGCCATGTTACCCTTATTCTTGTATCTTTCATTCTCTTTTGTCTGATCTTCCCATCGATTTACTGTTTACATCTGATTTCCATCAAATCCGACGTATCTTTAATGCTAAACAAAATCTCCCTGGCCTCCACTAATGCCTTTTAACGCCATTTAATTTCTTTTAGCCCTCCTAGAGTTAAGAACACCACAATCTCTCCGACTCCCCCATGCCTTTTAGCGTCATTTAATTTCCTTTTGCTCCGTCATAGCCAAGAACACCAAAATCTTTCAAGTCCCTGTGAAGAACAATATCCTAATGCACTTGTCATAATTCTCTTATTACTTTACTCAATTTCAAATAAATTCAATAGCATGGCGATGCTTGTACTATATGAGAATTTTGCGCAAGCAATCAAAATTTTGATGAAAACAATCAATGAATTAGGAACTCAGAAATGAATGACCTCAGAGCATTTTATTAAAATGGATAGATAACAAGAGAAACTGACGAGGTACGTATATGATTCCAGAAGGTTAGAAACAAAGGAAATAGCAGAAATCTTTGCAAGATATGAATGAAATAATTCCGATTCCGCACAAAACTGCCCCAGTTTTGTGTGCCCCCATTTTGCAATTATTGAATCTGACTACTTCCATATCACTCGTCTCCTTCGCAGCCTCATCATGCATACCCCTGAACATAGCCAATTCACCTGTGTACAGCCTCGCCATCTGTCATTCATTGTATTTCCTTATATTCATCTCAAATCCTCGAAAGGCCTCTGCCTCATTCCCCTTAGTTGCTTTCACCACACCCTTCTGATCTCAATATTATTTGAAGCTCCCATGAAGGGTTTTCACTATAGTAGAGACTTTTCTTTTTTCCCTAATTTTTGCCTGAAGCGCCCACGGGGGATTTTCACTCCAGCGGGATTTTTATTGCTCTAATTTTTGCCTAGACCGCCCTTTCGGGTTTTCAATCTAGCGAGCTTTTTACTCTAATTTTTGCCTAGATCGCCCTTTCGGGTTTTCAATCTAGCGAGTTTTTTTTTTTTTTTTTTTTTTTTTTGCTAGGGGTAATACTTTTTGATGGCGTCTGCATTCACCGGATTAGACAATTCTTCTCCATCCATTCTTGTCAATATTAATGCTCCTCCTTCAAAAGCTTTTTTCACCACATATGGTCCCTCATAATTCGGTGTCCACTTCCCTCGGTGATCCTTTTGAGGTGGCAAAATCATCTTCAACACTAACTCTCCCCCCCTGAAGCTGCGAGGCCGAACTTTCTTATTATGTGCTTTCATCAATCTTCTTTGATACAATTGCCCTTTGCAAATTGCTCTTAATCTTCGTTCTTCTATCAAATTCAACTGCTCATATCTCGTTCGAGTCCATTCTGATTCTTCCAAACCTGCCTCCAGAACTACTCGAAGGGATGGAATCTCCACTTCGATAGGCAAAACTGCTTCCATACCATACACCAAAGAGAAAGGAGTCTCCCCGGTAGATGTGCGTATTGATGTCCGATAACCATATAGAGCAAAAGGGAGCTTCTCATGCCAATCTTTGTAATTCTCTGTCATCTTCCTGATGATCTTCTTGATATTCTTATTCGCCGCCTCAACAGCCCCATTCATCTTTGGTCGGTATGGCGTCGAATTATGATGACGAATTTTGAACTGGTCACAAAAACCTTTCACCATTTTGCTATTGAAATTCGTGCCATTATCAGTAATAATTCTTTCCGGGACTCCATATCGACAAACAATCTCTTTCCTCAAAAACCGAACAACCACGCTACTCGTCACATTAGAATATGAAGCAGCCTCCACCCATTTGGTAAAATAATCAATGGCAACCAAAATGAAACGATGCCCATTAGAAGCCTTTGGCTCAATTGAACCGATGACATCTAATCCCCACATAGAGAAAGGCCATGGTGACGTCAACACATGTAATGGATTAACGGGAACATGTGTCCTGTCTGCATTAATCTGACACTTGTGGCATCTATTTGCATAACTTATACAATCCCTCTCCATGGTTAACCAATAATACCCTGCACGTATAATCTTCCTTGCCATTGCATATCCACTAGAATGAGTCCCACATATCCCTTCATGAATTTCCTCCATGATTTGCTTAGCCTCAGCAATATCAACACATCGTAAGAAAACTATCCCATCATTCCTTTTATAAAGAACATTTCCACTCAAGAAGAAAGATCCCGCCAATCTCCTGATGGTACGCTTATCATTTTCTGATGCTCCTGATGGATATTCCTTCTTCTCAATGTACTGTTGAATATCATGATACCACGGTTTACCATCAGGCTCTCCCTCCAAATTTAAACAGTAACCTCGAACTTCTCGTTTCTCGATTTTAATCACCTGCACTTCCCCTTTTGGGTCTACATCAAACATTGCTGCCAGAGTTGCCAGAGCATCTGCTATTTGATTTTCTCCCCTTGGGATATAATCCAGCTCCACCCAATCAAAAAACTTGATTAATTTTTTGATATGCTGGTAGTATGGAATAAGCTTGTCATCTTTGGTTTCCCATTCGTCATTCAATTGCCTAATCACCAACTGTGAATCACCATAGACCTGTAGCCTCCTAATCCCCATATCAATGGCAGCTTGAATTCCCATCGTACATGCTTCATACTCAGCCACATTGTTGGTACATTCGAAATACAACTTAGCTGTAAACGGTATAACCTTCTCTTCAGGTGATATTAACACTGCACCAATTCCGCATCCTATAATATTAGAAGCGCCATCAAACAACATAGTCCATTTTGCCAAATTCTTTTGATTCTCTTCTTCTATCGACACAGTCATGACATCAATATCTGGAAATTTCAAATCCATAGTTTGAGTATCATCAATCGCTCCCTCTGCCAAATAATCTGCTATTGCACTCCCCTTGGTTGCCTTCTGTGTGACATATAAAATATCATATTCTGATAATAACATTTGCCATTTAGCTATCCTCCCTGAAAGAGAAGGTTTCTCAAAAATGTACTTGATAGGATCCATCCTGGAAATCAACCATGTAGTGTGATAAAGCATGTATTGTCTAAGTCGATGCGCAGCCCAAACCAACGAGCAACAAGTCTTCTCTAACATCGAATAATTTGCTTCACAACTGGTAAACTTTTTGCTTAAGTAATAAATGGCATGCTCTATCCTTCCTGATGAGTCATGTTGTCCGAGCACACATCCCATCGAACTATCTGAGACAGTCAAATAGAGAATAAGCGGCCTGCCAGCCACAGGAGGCATCAACACTGGAGGACTTTTCAAGTATTGCTTGATCTTTTCGAAGGCTACCTGACAATCTTTATTCCACTCAGTAGAGTTACTTTTACGCAACAATTTAAAGATAGGTTCACAAGTAGCCGTCAACTGTGAAATGAATCTGGCAATGTAATTCAATCTTCCCAAGAAACCCCTAACCTCCTTTTCTGTCCGAGGGGGTGACATCTCCAAGATCGCCTTCACTTTATCAGGATCTACTTCGATTCCTTTCCTGCTTACAATGAAACCTAACAACTTCCCCGAGGTTGCCCCAAATGTGCACTTAGCTGGATTCAACTTCAATTGATGCTTCCTTAATCGATCAAACAACTTCTGGAGATTCACAATATGATCTTCACCTCCTTTGGATTTTGCTATCATATCATCGACATATACTTCAACTTCTTTATGCATCATATCATGAAACAAAGTGACCATGGCCCTTTGATAAGTGGCACCGGCATTCTTCAAACCAAAAGGCATGACTTTATAACAGAAAGTTCCCCATAGAGTAATAAAAGTTGTTTTCTCGCGATCTTCTGGTGCCATCTTGATCTGATTGTAACCTGAAAATCCATCCATGAAAGAGAAGGTAGAATGTCTGGCTGTATTATCCACTAAAACATCAATGTGAGGAAGAGGGAAGTTATCCTTTGGGCTTGCGCGATTAAGGTCTCTATAGTCGACACACATCCGAACTTTGCCATCTTTTTTGGGGACAGGTACAATATTCGCCACCCATTTTGGATATCGAGCCACTGCCAAGAAACCAGCATCAAACTGTTTCTTCACTTCATCTCTTATCTTCAACAACATGTCTACTTTCATTCTCCTCAATTTTTGTTTCACAGGGGTACATTCTGGAATTAATGGCAACTTATGAACAACAATGTTTGTATCAAGACCCGGCATGTCCTGATAAGACCATGCAAAGACATCCTGGTAACTATGCAATAAATCTATCAACTTCTTTTTGCTTTCTCCTTCAAAGGCAGCTCCTATCTTGACTTCCTTTTTCTCCGTTTCAGTTCCCAAATTCACGACTTCAGTTAACTCTTGATGCGGCTGTATTATTTTCTCTTCTTGATTGACTTGTCTTAATATCTCAGGAAAAATCTCCATTTCTTCGTCTATTTCATAGTCAGATTCAACATTGCTAATGGGTGCATCAAAATCTGGGTCATTAAGTTCGTCCTCTTTATTATCATCATTTTCAATCCTGTTAAAGAAATGAATGAAATTGGTTTTGAGAATGGAGAATAACACTTGAATGGAAATGAAGAAACATGAATATGGATGACTATCAAGAGATTTTCACTTCATGGAAAAGGAAATGTGAACAAAGATAGAACATGCAATCGCCATACTATAAAATCTATTGAAAGCAAAGTAAAGCATGCTCATTACAAAAGATCCAAACGAAAGCCGTGAGCTAGGCCCACGATGGTAGTGCACTCGGGATTACTCTTGCAGGTTCTTGAGAGATACTGGGAGCTCCAAACTGGTCCAGTTGCTAAGTTTGAAATTTGAAGGACGCGAGATGACAAAGCAAGGTCTAGCAGCTGAACTCTGTTCCCCTTCCACCACAGCAACTTGGAATTTTTCAAAATGATCACATATATTTGCCAAAATCGCCCTAGTTACACCAGTCGAGTTTTGAAATGACAGTTTTCCAAAAACTGCCCCAGTGTCAGTCAAACTTATCTTGTTTTGCATCCCTCCATACACAAAACTGTCATAAAGCCAGGGAATCGGTTTCTTTTCAACTTCCAATTCCTTTCCTTCCAGACGGGCAAGCCTCTTCGCCTGTTTTTCTGCTTGCACACGATTTCTGTCAACCCTAGTTGGCTTATAACCCAAACCCCAGCGTTCTGGATGTTTCACCATTTCTACTGGCTTCTTAATTCCCTGTCGATTCTTACCGAGTCCTTCTCCTGGGCGAAACCCCTTTTTCAACATAAATTTTGCTACATTCTTCGTAACCTTTGATATTTGTGGCTTTAGGGGAGAAAGTCCTTCCTTCCCGTAGCTAGCACTAGCAATTTCGAAAGATTGGAATGAACTCTGAATCCCCTCTGTCGGAGCATCAATAGGAGAACTATTAGACAAGCTGGCAACCATCCATTCTGACTGACCCTTTACTATGTAAACCCTTCCATCATAAACAAATTTGAGCATTTGGTGCAACGATGATGGAACAGCTCCCGCAGAGTGAATCCAAGGGCGTCCCAACAGGCAACTATAGGTTGGTGAGATATCCATTACCACAAACGGCACATTGAACATTACACTTGCAACCTGTAAAGGTATTTCAATTTCTCCCATAATCTCTCTACGTGTTCCGTCGAATGCTCTCACTACCATTGGTACTTGTCTTAGATAAGATCTGTCAATTGGTAGCTTCTCAAAAGTCTCCTTTGGTAAAATATTGAGGGATGACCCATTGTCCACCAGGATACTTGCTAATTCCTTTCCACGGCACATGGCTGAAATATGCAAAGCTTTGTTGTGCCCCATCCCTTCAGGCGGAATATCATCTTCAGTAAAGGACAGCAAATGGGAGGCCAACACATTTCCTACAATGCCATTGAAAGAGTCTGTAGGAATCTTGTCTGATACATATGCCTGGTTTAACATTCTCATCAAGACTTGTCGATGTGGTTCAGAGCTCATTATCAACTCCAAGATCAAAATTTTTGCAGGGGTTTTCTTCAATTGATCCACCACCATGTACTCACTCTGCCGAATAATTTTCAGGAACTCCTGAACTTCCACGTCAGTTACCACTTTCTTTTTCTCTTCTGGGCGTACAAAAAGACCTTCTTCTGGAATAAAACCTGACTTTTCAACTTCAGGTATTGCTTTCCCTTTCCTTTTACGCTCTGCTTCAAGGTCCACCATTAGATTCCCTTCTGTCTCATTTCTCGTGTAACATCTTCCACTCCGGGTAACTCCACCGACGCCAGAAATATTATCTACCACTTCTCCTTGCTTTCCACTAGCTCCTGCTTCATAATTCCATGGCACAGCCTTGTCATTCTTGTACAAAGGATCTATTTTTGGAGTCACAGTCATTGGCTTGTCCTCTGTAGAGTATTGTAGAACAAAAGGTTTCACACAATTCGGCCTTGGTCCTTGGTAGTAACCCCCTAAGACATTGATATGGCCCTCTCGACTTTCTCCTTCTTCAAAAATAATTCTCCTCAAATCCATCAACTCTTGTACGTTCTCTCGAAAATCATTGCATTCTTCAATAGTATGACCTTCCATTCCACTGTGAAATTTGCAAGTCTTAATTGTGTCAAGTTGATTACTTTGGCGGAAAGAACTCATCATTTCAATCATCCCTTGCTCCTTTAAGATGTCAAATAACTGGCTCAATGGCATCGTAATCTCTGACACCCATCTCTTGATAACACGAGACTCACCAACACAATTCACACCCTCATTTCCATGGTTTGGCAGCGGATTGTTGTTAACATTTGGTTTGTCCACAGCATCCAAGTTGAGCCATTTTGCTTCAATCATCCCCTGAATTAACCTCTTGAAAGTCAAACATGCTTCAGTTGAATGTCCGGGTGCGCCCCCATGGTAAAGACATGTAGAATTTGGATCATACCAGGTAGGATATGGAGGCTGGTGAACTCTTCCAGGTATTGGTACTACCGCCCCTTGGGCTTGTAGCTTAGTGAAACACTCCGTATATGTCATAGGTATAGGGTCAAAACGTTCCACCGGCCTTCTGGGTCTTGGATTTTGGAAATTTGGACGAGGGTTTTGGTAGGTATTTGGGTTCTGAAAGTTTGGGTAAGTGTTTGGGTTTTGCGAGTACTGATTGGGTAGCGGTGTATTGAATCGGGGTGGGTAAGGATTTCGGATGTGGTGTTGGTTATAGTAGACTTCTGGGTTTGACATCCTTGGGGCATTGCTTCTAGGGCGATAGTCTGAAGTAAGCGCACCATAAACAGCGGGATCAAAATTTACAGAATGCACTTCAGTCTTTTTGCCTTTACTTCCTTTAGCTGGGTCCGGTTTATCAAGGGTGGGATAATGCAGAGTACCTCTCTTCATACATCGTTCAACTCGCTCTCCTGCCTGTATCATATCAGCTAGGTTATTGTGGCCACCTCCTGCCAAATTGGAAGTATAAGGTTCCTGGAGAGCATCAATAAAAGCATTCAACAAATCCTTCTCTGACAGTGGTGGAATTATCTGGGCTGCCAAATCCCTCCATCGATGAGCAAACTCCCTGAAGCTTTCCCCACTCTTCATTGTTGTATTCTGCAGATCATAAATGGTAGGGATCTTCTCTTCATTGTGCTTATATTGCTTCATAAACACTTCAGCCAAATCCTCCCACGAAGCTACTGATGAGGGATTAAGGGTATTGAACCACCTTTGAGTTGCCCCAATCAGACTATCTTGGAAATAATGCATCAACACTTTCTCATTGCTTGCATATGGCTGCATACGTCGACAATACATCGTTAGATGATCCAATGGAACTCCAGTGCCATCAAACAAACTGAATTTTGGTAGTACAAAATCATGCGGAATATTCAGATTCTTCACAAGGCACAAATTGGCCGGATTCAACATCCCTGAAACATTAAAACCCTCCATGGCTCTTAATCTCTTTTCCAACTTCTTAATGGCAACTATTGAGTTATTTTCTTCATTCTGAACTTCCTCATTCACTACTCTGGCGGTTACAGCTTCCGCAATATTAGCGTTGACTGGGAAGGGATTATCATGCACATGGGTCTCAGCTGAATGAATATATGTCGGGTTCTGAGTGGTTGCCTGTTGGGAAACATACTGATGCTGATGCAAACCAGGCAAAGGCTGATTACGAATAGGAGTAAACCCGGGTGGGTAAGTTGGTATTTCCTGGTGCAGATGATTCTCAGGAATCTCTAGTGTTTCAGAATTTTCAGCTACTCCCTTTCCTTTCATCAGCAACGCCATATTCTTCATCAATAAGGCCATCTGTTCTTTGATTTCAGCTATATCCTGATTCTGACTATGCTCACCCATTTCCTGCTCCATATTCTCAATAATTCTTGATTGTAGGCGAGTCTGATAGGGGTGACGATGTTGCTTCTTGAAAGCTATGATTAATGATGCACTTAAATCCCCTGATAGCCTTGAAAATAAAATTAATCCCTAGTTTGGAAACCCTCCATGCCGGAGCACTCCAATCATCTCTAGGTCCTTGCGAAGATTGGCCAAGAATTGTAGGACTTTCCCGAATTCTGGCCCCTGAAGCACTTCATCTTGGCTCAATTTTGCAGCTTCTTCCTCAAAGGCAATAGCCCATGCAGACAACTTTGTCACTTGGCACATTGCTATCTCAATTCGACGGGTAAGCGTAGACCGTGCCTCACGATTCTCTACAAGTCCATCAAGTAATGCCTCATTCTCATCTGCTAGCCTGACCATCTCAGTCTGATTATGGTTTAGCAACTCTTGATGTAACACTCTTAGCCGCTTAATTTCTTCATTCATTCTTCTCATGGCTGCTTCCATTGTGACATTTGCTTGCTCAATTCTTTGGTGTTGGGACTTCCACGCTTTAAGTTCCTCTAATGCATGTGACATCCCCACTTTTGCCCTTTGGAGTTCAAATTGTATTTGTAGGTTATTTTGTTCCAGCTGCTTCCTCTTCTTACTCACCATTTCCAGTTCTTTCATTTCCTCCATCTCTTGTATCTTTGCTTGAGAGAGCTCTTCTTGTGTTAATTCATACTTCCTTTTATAGCTTTCGGCTTCTTGAGTCATCCTCAGTAATGCTTCTTCCAAATTCTGAATCTTCTTCACAGTTAAGTCCTCGACTTCTTCAGTGTCAGGCCCTTTTCTTCTGTGACCCGTATGCTCATTTCCTTGAAACCTCAATTTATTTTCCCCTACTATATTCTGAGGTATCCTTGTTCTTTCCTTATGGGTATTTCCTCCTTGGATATGATCTTCAGAAATAGTTTTGCCCCTCTTCTCATGCCACTTAAAGTAAATTAGGGTACCATCTGATGTGTGCTTGCCTCGATTCGTAATCTTGAGATTTTTCCATGCCTGAAGTATTTTTCGTACCGTAGGTACAATCAACTCCAAATCTTCTCCATCATCATAAGAAAAATCAAGATCTAACAACCCATGTGTTGCTGGAATACAAGGATTAGACCCTATTTGCCTAAATACTAATGATGGTTCTTGACTGACAGCTCCCCACGGGCCTAAAAGAGGGACCCAAGGAAAATCTCCACACCTGTATAGAAATGTGTCAGGCAAAAACCAAGGTGATTTTCCTTCTACACTGCGAACATCCAGGGATTGCAAGATCTTTTCCCATTTTCCAATATTCGGGTGGCCAGGTTTCCACTTTGCCTCTGTGAACTCCAATATCGGTCTCCTTTCTGGCCGCGTATGATCCTTAAAGCCAATCTTTGGAAAATCAAGCTCCCTACAATACTTAATGTGACTTACTAACCAGATTCCGAGCAAAGCTGAACATCCATTGAACCTTGCTTTTATATTGCGACGACAAAAGTTGAGAGAACGAATCGTTTCACATATTATTGCAGGAACTGGGTTCACACCGCGATCTACCTGATTAAAAAGCTTGATCACTCTCCCTTCCACATATCCTTGAGTGCAAGGAAATAATATAGCTCCATATATTGCAAGTGCCAATGCTGACTGTCTCAATGTTGTCTTCGGCTTTCCCTCCACGTATTTCATCAATTCCTCAATTGGAAAACACCACTTGCTCCCTTTGAATGAACCCATCCTCTTGACATTCTCACTCTCACATCCCAACATCTTGGCAATAATTTTTTCAGCTGATATGTTTTCCTGGAAGTAATACATTTTTGTATTATGAGGCTCCAATTGTAGTAACTGAGCATATTCCTCAATTGTGGGTGAGAAATCTATTTGCCCAAATGTGAAGCACCTATATGCGGGATCCCAATATGAAATGGCTGCTTGAAGCAATGTCACTGGTATATCGACCCTTAGCAGACTCCCTATGAGACCATATTTTTTTGAGAACTCCGGGCTTAACTGCGGACTTTCCTTTGCCCATAAACTTATCAGACGTGGCAATGTGTGACTCTGAAATTCTGTCTTCATTACCCTTGGTAATAAGACATCCTCTTTCAAACTATCTCCATGCTCGGATTGCATTCTGCTCAACTCATCTCTTACGTCATAGATGTCCACCTTTTCATATACGGACACCCTTGACGCCATCCTGTTTCAATTGAAAGATGTTTTGACAATATTATCAAACCAAATTGCAATGACTGTGCCTATGTGAATTTCATGGGAAAGGAAACCAGTAATTACAATTAAGAATGTGTACAACAAAACATCAAATGAATAAATCACACAAAAATAAAACATGCCATTATATGGGGTAACCTAACTTTCTGGAGGTTTCGGCCATGGATCTAGGGCTTTATAAAGTGCAGGGGTAAGTTTATCTAACTACTCCGCGAGGTCCCAGATCATGTTGCTTTTAAAATCCCAACTATTGGGACAAAAGCTCCTCCCTTAACTTTTAAGGGAAGTCGATCCGGTGAGGATATCTTCCACTATCCATGCGGAGACGGAATCTCACGAGAATAGTGGTCAACCCTCTCTAATACTAAAGGTAGAGCCCGGGTGGTAGGCTACAGTGAGTGTAAATGTATGAGATGACAAATACTTTACCACAACAAAATAAATCAACATCCCTAACATATAAAGGAAACAAACAATTAATCATACAAAAAGAAGTAACCGTAGCCAATCAATTTAATCATATGGGTTTGACCCTCTTAGGTTTAAAAAACCTGGTGTCCCCAGCAGAGTCGCCAGTTGTCGCAACCGGGGTCACGACGCGGACCGGCGTTTGAGGATGAAAAATGTTTAGAGTCGCCACCAATTGATTTAAGGTGCAATTGGACACCGAAAAGACCTGCGAACCAGAGAAAAGGGTACGGGGATCGATTGAGTGTGGGGAAGGTGTTAGGCACCCCACAACTCCCGTTTGAAAACGGTTACCGGGATTAATCTAATGGCTATCTTATGGAAACTTGCTCTTTGCAAGGTGTAATTGTTAAAGTTTGAATTATTACTTTCAACACACTTATCAACTTATGATAGTGTTTGAAAAAAGCTTGGAATATTACTATCAATTTATGATGATTTTTATTTGGAAATAGGTTTGAAATAACACTATCAACTTATGATAGTTTTGGGAAAAGATTTGTAAGAATACTATCAACTTATGATAGCATTAAAAAAAATTGTAATATTACTAAAACTTATGATAGTTTTTATTTGGAGCCACACTACCAACTTTTGGTAGATTTAATTTTAAACACCAACTTATGGTGTTAATGATAAAATGTCCTACCAACTTTTGGTCGGTTTAATTTTAAACACCAATGTCGCAACCGGGGTCACGACGCAGTCCGACGTTTGAAAGGATGAAAAATGTTTAGAGTAGCCACCAATTGATTTAAGGTGCAATTGGACACCGTAAAAACCTGCGAACCAGAGAAAAGGGTACGGGGATCGATTGAGTGTAGGGAAGGTGTTAGGCACCCCACGACTCCCGTTTGAAAACGGTTACCCGGATTAATCTAATGGCTTTCTTATGGAAACTTGCTCTTTGCAAGATATAATTATTTTGAGAAAAAGATTGGTATGAAAAATACTATCAACTCATGATAGCTTTGGAAAAAGGGTTTGAAATAACACTTATCAACTTATGATAGTGTTTGAAAAAAAACTTGGAATATTACTATCAATTTATGATAGTTTTTATTTGGAGACACACTACCAACTTTTGGTAGGTTTAATTTTAAACACCAACTTATGGTGTTAATGATAAAATACCCTACCAACTTTTGGTAGGTTTAATTTTGAACACCAACTTATGGTGTAAATGATAAAATGCCCTACCAACTTTTGGTAGGTTTTAATTTTGAACACCAACTTATGGTGTAAATGATAAAATGCCCTACCAACTTTTGGTAGGTTTAATTTTAAATACCTACTTATGGTATAAATGATTATTTGGAAAAAATGTCATTTGCCAATTTAATCCATTATTGCCAACTTATGGCAAATTCATAAATGAAATCAAATATGGTCCATAATCCAGATAAATGAAATCAACTTATGATTTCCTTAATTGAAATGACAACATATCAAAGAATCAAGATTTGCACAAAACAGATTTTCAAACCACACACTGCGCACCGATTTTTCAACTCTGATTTCACCTATCAAATGAGGTCGAAATGCAACGAAATTTTATATACAATGTCACAACACCTCAATAAACACTATATCAAAATTTCAGAGCAAAATTCAAAGTTTAAAGCAGTCTGCTAATCTCGGACAGATTAGGGTCTTGAAAATCCTGCAGTTTGAAGTCCTTGATTGTAGAGGCTCGCATTGGAGAAGATTGTTGTAGCAAAAAAAATAACAGGAAAGCTTGATGATTGATGAACTTGATAGCAAGAAGTTTCTCCCCTTTTCTTTCTCTCTTTTTCTTTTTCTTTCCCCCTAGCTCTCTATTTTTGCTCTCTTCCCTTAGCTCTCTCCCCTAGCTCTCTATCTTGCTCTCCTCCTTTAGCTCTCTCCCCTAGCTCTCTATTTTGCTCTCCTCCTTTAGCTCTCTCCCCTAGCTCTCTATTTATAGGAAATTAGGAGCTACCCATCCATTGAATGACCAACCATGGCAACCTAAGTGGAGTCACCACCATTGAATAACCAATTTGCACTAAGTAAGTGGATTCACCACCATTGAATGTAAATGGAGTCACCACCATTGAATTTGCACTAAAATGATGGATTCACCACCATTGAATGTAAATGGAGTCACCACCATTGAATTTAAGTGGAGTTGCACATCAATTTGCACTAAAATGATGGTGATGCATGGAATGATGTCAAGAGAGATATACATATATGTGTATATATGTATAGGTGGAAATAGTAATGGGTTTGACAAATCATGTGGTGGGCTTTCAAATGATAATCAAGACATTGGTCAAGATGGTAGTGGACACAAGCAAATTAGCTTTTCATGAAATGGGCCAACAAATGTTGAACATAGGTTGGTATGAATTGGGCTAAGATATGAGTATTTGTGGGCTTAAGAATCCAAGAAAGAGAATATTTATGGGCTTATAGGTACAACAAATGTGTTTTTTTGCATTTTTGTGTTTTTTCTCATTTTTGTATTTTTTTGTATTTTAGCCGGACGAAAATCGGGTACTACAGCTGCCCCCCTTTGTATGTCTTTTATGAAATAAAAGGCAAACAAAGGTATAGTCAACCGAGTTTCGTACGAGAATTGAAATGCACGGGATCACTATGGCCATTCCCGGCTTGGCCAAATATTTGTGCAAGAAAATAAAGGGGCACGGGATCACAAGGCCATTCCCGGCTTGGCCAAATATTTGTGCAAGAAAATAAAAGGGCACGGGATCACAAGGCCATTCCCGGCTTGGCCAAATATTTGTGCAAGAAAATAAAGGGGCACGGGATCACAAGGCCATTCCCGGCTTGGCCAAATATTGGTGCAGGAAAATAAAGGGGCACGGGATCACACGGCCATTCCCGGCTTGGCCAAATATTTGTGCAAGAGAATAAAGGGGCACGGGATCACAAGGCCATTCCCGGCTTGGCCAATGTTTTTTTTTTAATCTTTGACTTTTTTTTTTGGTGAAAAGGTGCTCGGGATCACTGTAGCCATTCCCGGCTTGGCTGAAAATTTTTTATTTTTGATTTTTTTTATTGTGAAAAAGGTGCTCTGGATCATTGTAGCCATTCCCGACTTGGCTGGAAAAGATTTTTTTGATTTTTTGAGAAAAAGGTGCTCGGGATCATTGTAGCCATTCCCGAATTGGCTGGAAAAGATTTTTTGATTTTTTTGATTTTTTGATTTTTTTTTTTTTTTTTTTGAGAAAAAGATGCTTGGGATCATTATAGTCATTCCCGGCTTGCCCGGAAAATTTTTATTTATGCAGCGATGATGCATGCACTGACCTATTTTGCTCAATTATGAATGTCTCATGAATGAATGAATGCATGTTTTCTCAAGGCTTTGCCATCCTCCAACAAGCGCACAATTACGAATTGCTAAACCAAATTTGTTTCTCTGTTAGGGTTGACCTTCTGACTCACTGAGCTTTCAATGTATCTTCTTTAATCTGATTAGTGAAGGCCTTTTTCCATTCTGGATTCTAGCTCTTGGGCTATCTCTTTTCCTTTTCCAATGTGCATTCCCATAATCAATTGATTTTCCCTGAAATTTGCATGTTCGTACGCATCTGAGTTCAAAGCTACCCATTTATCTGAATTTCCTTATTCAAATCTTTTTTTTTTTTTTTTTTTTTTGCACGGCTTAGGAATGTGAGCTTATCTTTCCTGCTAACACCTGCTTCAGCTTCAAGCTTTTCACTCAGATCCTTTCCAGCTTAGGATGCCAAAATCCATCAACTTCCTATCAAAAGTATTGTCCTGATGCACTCATTATATCTCCTGTCAAAACTTTGTCAGTGATAAATTCAAAAGTACAACCATGCTTGTCAATTATTGAAAGCAAATGATAATAATTTGTTTTTGGAGTATGAGATGAGAATTGAATTGGGATATGAAAAAAGATGCCACAAGTGACAAAACCGAAGAAATGAATTTCCTCACAATTTGTTTTTTGGAGTATGAAATGAGAATTGAATTGAGATATGTAAAAGGAGACTACAAACAACAAAATTGAAGAAATGAATTTCCTCACAATTTTTATTGAAAAGGATAGGTGGTAATAAAATATTTTAGAATGAAATATGTACAAGAAAGTAGAGAGGTCAAAGGTAAGAAGGACAAACCGAACTTCTTCAAGATGAAATATGTGATAATTCAAAGATTGTACCAAAATTGCCCCAATTTTGGTGTGCACCCAATTAACAATAATCAAATCTGACTTGTATGAGGCTATCTCTGAACCTTCCATTTCTGCCAACAAACTTCTTCTTCTATGTAACAGACTAACACCTTAGCAAGGTAAAATATCTGATGGTATCAAGAGCACCCCAAAATCTACCCCAGTTTTGGGCGCATGTCCAATTAACTGATCTCCAACCCTTCAATTACGAAATTAATTTTGCACTCCCACCTATGTCTATGTGAGACAAGTTAACAGCCAACTCAGGCAATACTCATCAATTCAACAGATTCGTGCTCCAACCATCTTGCAGCCCAAACTAAAATGCCCATAAGGGTTTTTTTTCACTTTAGCGGAATTCTTCTTCTTGTTTTTTTTTTTTTTTTTTGCCCCTATTTTTGCCTAGAGCGCCCTTGCAGGTTTTCACTCTAGCGGGAATATTTTTTTTATTTATTTTTTTTTCTACCAATAAAACTTAACAACTTCCTTGAAATTGTCCCGAATGTGCATTTTGAGGGGTTCAACTTCAACTAGCGTCTTCTCAACCTCTTGAACAAACTTTTCCAAGTTAATCATGTGATCTTCATCCTCACTTGGCTTGGCAATTATGTTATCCCCATGCACTTCAATCTCTTTATGCATCATATCATGAAACAGAATGACCTTGGTTTGCTGATAAGTATCTCCTGCATTTTTAGACCAAATGGCATGACTTCATAGCAAAAGGTATCACATAAAGTGATGAAAGTAATTTCCTCTTTATCTTCTAGTGCCATCGTGATCTGATTACAATCATCCTTCTTCAGTACTGGTGCAATATTTCCATATCATTCGGGGTATTTTACTACAGCAAGACATCCCGCATCAAATTGCTTCTTTTTTTCATCTCTAATCTTCCAAGTTTGCACCAATTCAAATTTCCAACCCCAAATTAACAACCTCATCCATTTGAATTATCTTTTCTTTTTGATTAAACTTGTTTCAACATTTCTGACTATATCTCAGATTCATCCTCAATGTTCAAGTCAAACTCGACATTGTTAATGGGTGCCCTAAAATCTGGTTCATTCGGTTCATCTTTTCATTATCATCAATTTCAATCCTGTCAAAATGGAATTTGCAAGATTTGGAATTTTGGAGGTGATGGATGAAATGAAATGAATAGATGTGAGAATTATGAGCAACGATTTTTGTGTATGATAAGCATATCAGAATCATCAGAAACATGAGAACATGCAAAGGCCTTACTATGTGAATTCATCAAAAGATAAAGTAAAGACATGCTCATTATTAAAACCCAATCAGTGGCCGTGAGCTGGACCACAGATGGTAGTGCAGATGGATTTTACTCTTGAAGGCTGCTGACAGAATCTGGCAATTCCAAATTGGTCCAGTTACTGAGTTTAAAACATAACTCCCCAAAATTTCTAGTGTTTGGACTTCCGTACCATATCCATGACTGCGGCCAACATGTGCTCCAGCCTTTGCTGTCCCTCTTCTAGTGTTTGTAGCCCCATCTCTAGCCGGGCTATCGCTGCACGCATGCGATCTGATTGTGGAGATGCTGCAACTGTTGATGAGGAATCACTAGGTGGTGATACTGAGTGACCTTCTTGGGTCTGCTTCTTTCCAGCAGAAGTTGTTTTCAAATGGTTGATGCTCTGACGCCATGTCCTTCTTTCTAGCATGGTGACCTGATATCCCAAAGATGCTTGAGGCCGAGGAGGTCGAATGCTTTTGAACAAAAGCAACCTTGTGATAAGCCGTGGGAAAAATAACTTCCCCGCCTTTGTTGGCTTCGTCTCGACAAAATCCTTGGCTTTGAAGATAATGGCCAGATAGATCTTCCCAATATCAAACCACTGCCCTTTATACATAGAGTATAAGACTGACAAGAATTTTCCTCGTCGTTCTTGCTCATGGCTAATAGGGCACAGATTTTTCCTGACAGCATCATCCAGCAACCACATCTTTGAAGGCAAGTAAGCACGGCGTGTAGCGTTGCTGTGCCTATTCTTTTTTCCTCCACACATATCATCAACAATTTTCTGCTTTGACGCACAGATCGGTTGTCGAGATCCAGTGGGCTTATCATCTACTGGTGGATATCCCAAGCAGCAACACAGATCTGCTGTCGTGAATTGAACTTTTATACCATCTAGAATGACCTGATAAACCAGTTGATTCCTAATCCGCTCACTTCGTGGTAGCTCGATGAGAGTGTGATAGAAGGAGCGAACGATCTAAGGATACACCAGTAAGTCATTTTCTGGATCTGGGTCTACTAGAAACAGCAAGGAATGCTCCCTCAAGTAGCGCATCGCCCATTTGTTAAGTGCTTCTCGCTGTACCGTTTCTTCGATTCTACATTCAGGAATAATTTCAGCTTTGTTGAACAACGCAAGCCTGGACTGTAATCTTGAGGCGATGGTGCGCGAGCGTCTCGGCATAGCTCTTGATCTTTGTGAGAGAACACACTTTTGTCAGGAATGATTGAGATGAAGATGGAGATGGAGATGGAGATGAAGATAGCTCAGAGAGAAAACACACTTTTGCAATTGAGATGGAGATGAAGACGGAAATGGCTCTGCATATACGAAGACATTTGCGGTGCCTGTCACATCAGTACTTACTTGACTGTCACCATCCACTGTTATTTTCCCGCTTGAGGACAACTCTTTTCTTCCTTCTTTTTTTTCAACTAGATAATAATAAAAAACAAAACTGTCACACTCAACTGTTCATTTCCCGTTTGAGGACAAACTTTTTTCTTTCTCTTTTTTTTTCTTTTCTCTTTTTTTTTCAACTTAAATAAAAATAAAACAGAATAATAATAATAAAAAAAACTTTCACACTCCCCAAGAAATTACGAATATTTGCACAGTGAGGCAGGGTACATAACAGACGATCAGGATTTAATCCCAGCAGGACCTTTTAAGCTGTCTGATAAGAGATTCCAACGGTGGTGGAGAACATGACTCTAATGGTGATGGTGGTAGTGAAGGAGAAACTGACAGCGATGGGGGCGGAGAGCTAAGAGTGGAGGATGACGGTGACGGTGATGATGAACATAGATCACAAGTCCCCGGAAGCTTTCTTTTGTTTGTTGATGCATCTCTCTTGGTTTCCATCTCTGGTCATGTAACCTTTCAAGCGCTTCACATCTGACAACTTCACTGGCTTTACAATAAAATCCTTTGCTCCTTCTCTCAAGCATCTGTTGATCGAGTCACTACGTTCTCAGATGACATGATTACCACTGGAATCTCTCTCAAGGCAGACGATCTCTTGATTTTCTTCAGCAACTTGTATCTTTTCATTCCAGGAATACAGTAGTCGGTGATAATCAAATCCATCTTCAAACTATCAAACCCAACAGAACAATTATTCTCCTCGTGTAATCCCAGAAACTGAAGTACTATTTATTCCACTATCCACCGTAGTCACTTTACAGGAAGTAATCTTGAGCAACCTTTCAATGACCGTTCTATCAACAAGGTTGTCATCGATAGCCAAAACATGAATCTCCTCAGAATCAGACAAAGAATGATCCATTCCAACTCGATCAACAAGAAAATTAAGAGTCAATTTCCTCAAAAACTGCCCCAGTATTTTTGCTGCTCATTTTTCATTGTTTTAGCAATTCACAACTGTAATCTTGTGTAATAAGGATGGCGATGATATGAGTGAATTTTTCTTTTTTTTTTTGTTTCTCATGCATGACTATGAACTTATTTAGTTTGACAAAATGCAATGACTGTGCCTACGTGAATGCATGAGAGAAGAAACCAATAATGGAAATTACAATTAAAAATGTGTAAAACAAAACATCAACGACAAATGAATAAATCACACAAAAATAGAATATGCCATTACACGGGGTAACCTAAATTTCTAGAGGTTTCGGACATGGATCTAGGGCTTTATAAAGTGCTTGGGTAAGTTTTTCTAACTATTCCGCGAGGTCCCAGATCATGTTGCTTTTAAAATCCCAACTATTGGGACAAAAGCTCATCCCTTAACTTTTAAGGGAAGTCGATCCGGTGAGGATATCTTCCACTACCCATGCGGAGACGGAATCTCACGAGAATAGTGGTCAACCCTCTCTAATACTAAAGGTAGAGCCTAGCTGGTAGGCTACAATGAGTGTAAATGTATGAGATGACAAATACTTTACCACAACAAAATAAATCAACATATCTGCCATATAAAGGAAACAAACAATTAATCATACAAAAAGAGGTAACCGTAGCCAATCAGTTTAATCATATGGGCTTGACCCTCTTAGGTTTAAAAAAAACCTGGTGTTCCCCAGCAGAGTCGCCAGTTGTCGCAACCGGGGTCACGACGCAGTCCGACGTTTGAAAGGATGAAAAATGTTTAGAGTAGCCACCAATTGATTTAAGGTGCAATTGGACACCGTAAAAACCTGCGAACCAGAGAAAAGGGTACGGGGATCGATTGAGTGTAGGGAAGGTGTTAGGCACCCCACGACTCCCGTTTGAAAACGGTTACCCGGATTAATCTAATGGCTTTCTTATGGAAACTTGCTCTTTGCAAGATATAATTATTTTGAGAAAAAGATTGGTATGAAAAATACTATCAACTCATGATAGCTTTGGAAAAAGGGTTTGAAATAACACTTATCAACTTATGATAGTGTTTGAAAAAAAACTTGGAATATTACTATCAATTTATGATAGTTTTTATTTGGAGACACACTACCAACTTTTGGTAGGTTTAATTTTAAACACCAACTTATGGTGTTAATGATAAAATACCCTACCAACTTTTGGTAGGTTTAATTTTGAACACCAACTTATGGTGTAAATGATAAAATGCCCTACCAACTTTTGGTAGGTTTTAATTTTGAACACCAACTTATGGTGTAAATGATAAAATGCCCTACCAACTTTTGGTAGGTTTAATTTTAAATACCTACTTATGGTATAAATGATTATTTGGAAAAAATGTCATTTGCCAATTTAATCCATTATTGCCAACTTATGGCAAATTCATAAATGAAATCAAATATGGTCCATAATCCAGATAAATGAAATCAACTTATGATTTCCTTAATTGAAATGACAACATATCAAAGAATCAAGATTTGCACAAAACAGATTTTCAAACCACACACTGCGCACCGATTTTTCAACTCTGATTTCACCTATCAAATGAGGTCGAAATGCAACGAAATTTTATATACAATGTCACAACACCTCAATAAACACTATATCAAAATTTCAGAGCAAAATTCAAAGTTTAAAGCAGTCTGCTAATCTCGGACAGATTAGGGTCTTGAAAATCCTGCAGTTTGAAGTCCTTGATTGTAGAGGCTCGCATTGGAGAAGATTGTTGTAGCAAAAAAAATAACAGGAAAGCTTGATGATTGATGAACTTGATAGCAAGAAGTTTCTCCCCTTTTCTTTCTCTCTTTTTCTTTTTCTTTCCCCCTAGCTCTCTATTTTTGCTCTCTTCCCTTAGCTCTCTCCCCTAGCTCTCTATCTTGCTCTCCTCCTTTAGCTCTCTCCCCTAGCTCTCTATTTTGCTCTCCTCCTTTAGCTCTCTCCCCTAGCTCTCTATTTATAGGAAATTAGGAGCTACCCATCCATTGAATGACCAACCATGGCAACCTAAGTGGAGTCACCACCATTGAATAACCAATTTGCACTAAGTAAGTGGATTCACCACCATTGAATGTAAATGGAGTCACCACCATTGACTTTGCACTAAAATGATGGATTCACCACCATTGAATGTAAATGGAGTCACCACCATTGAATTTAAGTGGAGTTGCACATCAATTTGCACTAAAATGATGGTGATGCATGGAATGATGTCAAGAGAGATATACATATATGTGTATATATGTATAGGTGGAAATAGTAATGGGTTTGACAAATCATGTGGTGGGCTTTCAAATGATAATCAAGACATTGGTCAAGATGGTAGTGGACACAAGCAAATTAGCTTTTCATGAAATGGGCCAACAAATGTTGAACATAGGTTGGTATGAATTGGGCTAAGATATGAGTATTTGTGGGCTTAAGAATCCAAGAAAGAGAATATTTATGGGCTTATAGGTACAACAAATGTGTTTTTTTGCATTTTTGTGTTTTTTCTCATTTTTGTATTTTTTTGTATTTTAGCCGGACGAAAATCGGGTACTACAACCAACTTATGGTGTAAATGATAAAATGTCCTACCAACTTTTGGTAGGTTTAATTTTAAACACCAACTTATGGTGTTAATGATAAAATGTCCTACCAACTTTTGGTAGGTTTAATTTTAGATACCAACTTATGGTTTATTTAATAAAATGTCCTACCAACTTTTGGTAGGTTTAATTTTAAACACCAACTTATAGTATAAATGATTATTTGGAAAAGTGTCATCTATCAACTTAATCTATTATTGCCAACTTATGGCAAATTAATAAATGAAATCAAATAAGGTCCATAATTCGAATAAAGGGAATCAACTCATGATTTTCTTAATTGAAATGACCTATATTCAATTTTAAACTCATATACTTATAATAAATAAATAAAAATCCAAATAATTAATGTCCAAGTTATACATGTTAATGGGGGTGATATACTCAACATAAGGGCCAAATATACATACTTAAACAAAGAATAAAGAATATCTTAAGCAAAATCCTAAAATTATTCAAGTTCTCCTTGATCCCGGCCCAAATGATGTTCAACTCAATTCAAACCCAACAAATAAACACAAAAATGGGGGTCAATATGGGTATTCAAATATAATATCAAACCAAACACATACTTAAAGATTTACATATACATATAAACATATATACAATATATGCATATACACACATCCAAACCATGTATAAATACACACATACCGTACACATATAAACATAAATCTCTAAAAAAACCTATACAACTTATTCCTAATGTTGCCGGGTTTTGAACAAAAAACATATATACAAAACATCAATTATACTCAAACCGGACATCAAAATATACTCAAACAAACAACAAATATATTCAGTATATTAGCATGCCATATTGACTGATTATGAATGAGTCAAATCCAAATCCAGTATTGCAAAACCAAGTCCAAATCCCGTACCAATACCACCGATTATCATTCTATATAGAACTTGAAAATTACAAGACCAAATCCGGCACAAAAACCAGCAAATCTATTACAACTAGCAGGGTAAAAACAAGGAATAACCTTAGTCAATCATCATCAATATCGAACAAAACAAAAACCCACATCATGAACCAAATCTATGAGCAAAAGGTTTGAACAATAACGTAAACATATTGGCAACGAGTCCGAACAAACACATAGAATAAAACCAAATTTGAATCAAGGAATTTGAGTCATTACCTTCTCAAGGAGACAAAGAAAACCAAACTTCTTCTCTTCTTTTGCTCGGTTGCTTCTCCAAATCTCCTCCTTTCTTCTTTCTCTTCTTTTTTGTTTTTGCTTCACCAAAAAAAACCAAAGTCTCCTCCTTTCTTCCTCTCTCTCACGCCTCCTTTCTTCCTCTCTTCTTTTTTTTGTTTTCTTTTTTTTCCACAAAGTCTCTTCTCCCCTCTTCTTATTCTTTTTCTTTCCCCAATTTGTGCCACATTTCTCTCTTTGTCTCCTTCTTTTTATTCTTTTTCTTTCCCCAATTTGTGCCACATTTCTCTCTTTGTCTCTTTCTTTTTATTCTTTTTCTTTCCCTAATTTGTGCCACATTTCTCTCTTTGTCTCTTTCTTTTTATTCTTTCCCCAATTTGTGCCACATTTCTCTCTTTGTCTCCTTCTTTTTATTCTTGGCTTTTTCTTTCTTATTTTTTACTTTTCCATTCTTCTAGCAAAAACAATAAAAAGATTAAAACAATTCTCTTATTTTTAGATATTTTCTAAGATTTGATCTTATTGGGTCAAGATTTGAGTATTTAAGGATCCAAGAAAGGGATTATGAATATCTATGGGCTTGTAGGTCAAAGAAATGAACTTTTGCATTTTTTGTGTTCTTTTTCTATTTTTTATTTTTCGGATCGGACGAAATCCGGTTACTACAGCTGCCCCCCTTTGTATGTCATTTATGAAATAAAAGGCAAACAAAGGCGTAGTCAACCGAGTTTCGTACGAGAATTGAAATGCACGGGGATCACTATGGCCATTCCTGGTTTGGCCAAATGTTTGTTCAAGAAAATAAAGGGGCACGGGATCACAAGGCCATTCCCGGCTTGGCCAACTGTTTGTGCAGAAAAATAAAGGGCACGGGATCACGAGGCCATTCCCGGCTTGGCCAAATGGTTGTGCAGAAAAATAAAGGGCACGGGATCACGAGGCCATTCCCGGCTTGGCCAAATGTTGGTGCAGAAAAATAAAGGGCACGGGATCACGAGGCCATTCCCGGCTTGGCCAAATGTTGGTAGTAGAAAAATAAAGGGCACGGGATCACGAGGCCATTCCCGGCTTGGCCAAATGTTGGTAGTAGAAAAATAAAGGGCACGGGATCACGAGGCCATTCCCGGCTTGGCCAAATGTTGGTAGTAGAAAAATAAAGGGCACGGGATCACGAGGCCATTCCCGGCTTGGCCAAATGTTGGTGCAGAAAAATAAAGGGCACGGGATCACGAGGCCATTCCCGGCTTGGACAAATGTTTGTGTGAACTTTATGCAAGAAAATATCCATGAGTGTATGAATGTATGAAGAGAAATTGTATTTTATTTTTTCATTTTGAAAATTCGACTTCGGTTAATTGTCGTCAGCACCATCACCCCTATCATCCTGCCATTATCCCTCATGAGAAGACTGCATCTTTTGATTCCATCCTATCTTCAATCTGCCATGTTACCCTTATTCTTGTATCTTTCATTCTCTTTTGTCTGATCTTCCCATCGATTTACTGTTTACATCTGATTTCCATCAAATCCGACGTATCTTTAATGCTAAACAAAATCTCCCTGGCCTCCACTAATGCCTTTTAACGCCATTTAATTTCTTTTAGCCCTCCTAGAGTTAAGAACACCACAATCTCTCCGACTCCCCCATGCCTTTTAGCGTCATTTAATTTCCTTTTGCTCCGTCATAGCCAAGAACACCAAAATCTTTCAAGTCCCTGTGAAGAACAATATCCTAATGCACTTGTCATAATTCTCTTATTACTTTACTCAATTTCAAATAAATTCAATAGCATGGCGATGCTTGTACTATATGAGAATTTTGCGCAAGCAATCAAAATTTTGATGAAAACAATCAATGAATTAGGAACTCAGAAATGAATGACCTCAGAGCATTTTATTAAAATGGATAGATAACAAGAGAAACTGACGAGGTACGTATATGATTCCAGAAGGTTAGAAACAAAGGAAATAGCAGAAATCTTTGCAAGATATGAATGAAATAATTCCGATTCCGCACAAAACTGCCCCAGTTTTGTGTGCCCCCATTTTGCAATTATTGAATCTGACTACTTCCATATCACTCGTCTCCTTCGCAGCCTCATCATGCATACCCCTGAACATAGCCAATTCACCTGTGTACAGCCTCGCCATCTGTCATTCATTGTATTTCCTTATATTCATCTCAAATCCTCGAAAGGCCTCTGCCTCATTCCCCTTAGTTGCTTTCACCACACCCTTCTGATCTCAATATTATTTGAAGCTCCCATGAAGGGTTTTCACTATAGTAGAGACTTTTCTTTTTTCCCTAATTTTTGCCTGAAGCGCCCACGGGGGATTTTCACTCCAGCGGGATTTTTATTGCTCTAATTTTTGCCTAGACCGCCCTTTCGGGTTTTCAATCTAGCGAGCTTTTTACTCTAATTTTTGCCTAGATCGCCCTTTCGGGTTTTCAATCTAGCGAGTTTTTTTTTTTTTTTTTTTTTTTTTGCTAGGGGTAATACTTTTTGATGGCGTCTGCATTCACCGGATTAGACAATTCTTCTCCATCCATTCTTGTCAATATTAATGCTCCTCCTTCAAAAGCTTTTTTCACCACATATGGTCCCTCATAATTCGGTGTCCACTTCCCTCGGTGATCCTTTTGAGGTGGCAAAATCATCTTCAACACTAACTCTCCCCCCCTGAAGCTGCGAGGCCGAACTTTCTTATTATGTGCTTTCATCAATCTTCTTTGATACAATTGCCCTTTGCAAATTGCTCTTAATCTTCGTTCTTCTATCAAATTCAACTGCTCATATCTCGTTCGAGTCCATTCTGATTCTTCCAAACCTGCCTCCAGAACTACTCGAAGGGATGGAATCTCCACTTCGATAGGCAAAACTGCTTCCATACCATACACCAAAGAGAAAGGAGTCTCCCCGGTAGATGTGCGTATTGATGTCCGATAACCATATAGAGCAAAAGGGAGCTTCTCATGCCAATCTTTGTAATTCTCTGTCATCTTCCTGATGATCTTCTTGATATTCTTATTCGCCGCCTCAACAGCCCCATTCATCTTTGGTCGGTATGGCGTCGAATTATGATGACGAATTTTGAACTGGTCACAAAAACCTTTCACCATTTTGCTATTGAAATTCGTGCCATTATCAGTAATAATTCTTTCCGGGACTCCATATCGACAAACAATCTCTTTCCTCAAAAACCGAACAACCACGCTACTCGTCACATTAGAATATGAAGCAGCCTCCACCCATTTGGTAAAATAATCAATGGCAACCAAAATGAAACGATGCCCATTAGAAGCCTTTGGCTCAATTGAACCGATGACATCTAATCCCCACATAGAGAAAGGCCATGGTGACGTCAACACATGTAATGGATTAACGGGAACATGTGTCCTGTCTGCATTAATCTGACACTTGTGGCATCTATTTGCATAACTTATACAATCCCTCTCCATGGTTAACCAATAATACCCTGCACGTATAATCTTCCTTGCCATTGCATATCCACTAGAATGAGTCCCACATATCCCTTCATGAATTTCCTCCATGATTTGCTTAGCCTCAGCAATATCAACACATCGTAAGAAAACTATCCCATCATTCCTTTTATAAAGAACATTTCCACTCAAGAAGAAAGATCCCGCCAATCTCCTGATGGTACGCTTATCATTTTCTGATGCTCCTGATGGATATTCCTTCTTCTCAATGTACTGTTGAATATCATGATACCACGGTTTACCATCAGGCTCTCCCTCCAAATTTAAACAGTAACCTCGAACTTCTCGTTTCTCGATTTTAATCACCTGCACTTCCCCTTTTGGGTCTACATCAAACATTGCTGCCAGAGTTGCCAGAGCATCTGCTATTTGATTTTCTCCCCTTGGGATATAATCCAGCTCCACCCAATCAAAAAACTTGATTAATTTTTTGATATGCTGGTAGTATGGAATAAGCTTGTCATCTTTGGTTTCCCATTCGTCATTCAATTGCCTAATCACCAACTGTGAATCACCATAGACCTGTAGCCTCCTAATCCCCATATCAATGGCAGCTTGAATTCCCATCGTACATGCTTCATACTCAGCCACATTGTTGGTACATTCGAAATACAACTTAGCTGTAAACGGTATAACCTTCTCTTCAGGTGATATTAACACTGCACCAATTCCGCATCCTATAATATTAGAAGCGCCATCAAACAACATAGTCCATTTTGCCAAATTCTTTTGATTCTCTTCTTCTATCGACACAGTCATGACATCAATATCTGGAAATTTCAAATCCATAGTTTGAGTATCATCAATCGCTCCCTCTGCCAAATAATCTGCTATTGCACTCCCCTTGGTTGCCTTCTGTGTGACATATAAAATATCATATTCTGATAATAACATTTGCCATTTAGCTATCCTCCCTGAAAGAGAAGGTTTCTCAAAAATGTACTTGATAGGATCCATCCTGGAAATCAACCATGTAGTGTGATAAAGCATGTATTGTCTAAGTCGATGCGCAGCCCAAACCAACGAGCAACAAGTCTTCTCTAACATCGAATAATTTGCTTCACAACTGGTAAACTTTTTGCTTAAGTAATAAATGGCATGCTCTATCCTTCCTGATGAGTCATGTTGTCCGAGCACACATCCCATCGAACTATCTGAGACAGTCAAATAGAGAATAAGCGGCCTGCCAGCCACAGGAGGCATCAACACTGGAGGACTTTTCAAGTATTGCTTGATCTTTTCGAAGGCTACCTGACAATCTTTATTCCACTCAGTAGAGTTACTTTTACGCAACAATTTAAAGATAGGTTCACAAGTAGCCGTCAACTGTGAAATGAATCTGGCAATGTAATTCAATCTTCCCAAGAAACCCCTAACCTCCTTTTCTGTCCGAGGGGGTGACATCTCCAAGATCGCCTTCACTTTATCAGGATCTACTTCGATTCCTTTCCTGCTTACAATGAAACCTAACAACTTCCCCGAGGTTGCCCCAAATGTGCACTTAGCTGGATTCAACTTCAATTGATGCTTCCTTAATCGATCAAACAACTTCTGGAGATTCACAATATGATCTTCACCTTCTTTGGATTTTGCTATCATATCATCGACATATACTTCAACTTCTTTATGCATCATATCATGAAACAAAGTGACCATGGCCCTTTGATAAGTGGCACCGGCATTCTTCAAACCAAAAGGCATGACTTTATAACAGAAAGTTCCCCATAGAGTAATAAAAGTTGTTTTCTCGCGATCTTCTGGTGCCATCTTGATCTGATTGTAACCTGAAAATCCATCCATGAAAGAGAAGGTAGAATGTCTGGCTGTATTATCCACTAAAACATCAATGTGAGGAAGAGGGAAGTTATCCTTTGGGCTTGCGCGATTAAGGTCTCTATAGTCGACACACATCCGAACTTTGCCATCTTTTTTGGGGACAGGTACAATATTCGCCACCCATTTTGGATATCGAGCCACTGCCAAGAAACCAGCATCAAACTGTTTCTTCACTTCATCTCTTATCTTCAACAACATGTCTACTTTCATTCTCCTCAATTTTTGTTTCACAGGGGTACATTCTGGAATTAATGGCAACTTATGAACAACAATGTTTGTATCAAGACCCGGCATGTCCTGATAAGACCATGCAAAGACATCCTGGTAACTATGCAATAAATCTATCAACTTCTTTTTGCTTTCTCCTTCAAAGGCAGCTCCTATCTTGACTTCCTTTTTCTCCGTTTCAGTTCCCAAATTCACGACTTCAGTTAACTCTTGATGCGGCTGTATTATTTTCTCTTCTTGATTGACTTGTCTTAATATCTCAGGAAAAATCTCCATTTTTTCGTCTATTTCATAGTCAGATTCAACATTGCTAATGGGTGCATCAAAATCTGGGTCATTAAGTTCGTCCTCTTTATTATCATCATTTTCAATCCTGTTAAAGAAATGAATGAAATTGGTTTTGAGAATGGAGAATAACACTTGAATGGAAATGAAGAAACATGAATATGGATGACTATCAAGAGATTTTCACTTCATGGAAAAGGAAATGTGAACAAAGATAGAACATGCAATCGCCATACTATAAAATCTATTGAAAGCAAAGTAAAGCATGCTCATTACAAAAGATCCAAACGAAAGCCGTGAGCTAGGCCCACGATGGTAGTGCACTCGGGATTACTCTTGCAGGTTCTTGAGAGATACTGGGAGCTCCAAACTGGTCCAGTTGCTAAGTTTGAAATTTGAAGGACGCGAGATGACAAAGCAAGGTCTAGCAGCTGAACTCTGTTCCCCTTCCACCACAGCAACTTGGAATTTTTCAAAATGATCACATATATTTGCCAAAATCGCCCTAGTTACACCAGTCGAGTTTTGAAATGACAGTTTTCCAAAAACTGCCCCAGTGTCAGTCAAACTTATCTTGTTTTGCATCCCTCCATACACAAAACTGTCATAAAGCCAGGGAATCGGTTTCTTTTCAACTTCCAATTCCTTTCCTTCCAGACGGGCAAGCCTCTTCGCCTGTTTTTCTGCTTGCACACGATTTCTGTCAACCCTAGTTGGCTTATAACCCAAACCCCAGCGTTCTGGATGTTTC
Organism: Tripterygium wilfordii; assembly: GCF_013401445.1. Classification (NCBI taxonomy): domain Eukaryota; kingdom Viridiplantae; phylum Streptophyta; class Magnoliopsida; order Celastrales; family Celastraceae; genus Tripterygium; species Tripterygium wilfordii. The sequence continues at coordinate 10,350,801 of NC_052248.1, forward strand.
ACCATTTCTACTGGCTTCTTAATTCCCTGTCGATTCTTACCGAGTCCTTCTCCTGGGCGAAACCCCTTTTTCAACATAAATTTTGCTACATTCTTCGTAACCTTTGATATTTGTGGCTTTAGGGGAGAAAGTCCTTCCTTCCCGTAGCTAGCACTAGCAATTTCGAAAGATTGGAATGAACTCTGAATCCCCTCTGTCGGAGCATCAATAGGAGAACTATTAGACAAGCTGGCAACCATCCATTCTGACTGACCCTTTACTATGTAAACCCTTCCATCATAAACAAATTTGAGCATTTGGTGCAACGATGATGGAACAGCTCCCGCAGAGTGAATCCAAGGGCGTCCCAACAGGCAACTATAGGTTGGTGAGATATCCATTACCACAAACGGCACATTGAACATTACACTTGCAACCTGTAAAGGTATTTCAATTTCTCCCATAATCTCTCTACGTGTTCCGTCGAATGCTCTCACTACCATTGGTACTTGTCTTAGATAAGATCTGTCAATTGGTAGCTTCTCAAAAGTCTCCTTTGGTAAAATATTGAGGGATGACCCATTGTCCACCAGGATACTTGCTAATTCCTTTCCACGGCACATGGCTGAAATATGCAAAGCTTTGTTGTGCCCCATCCCTTCAGGCGGAATATCATCTTCAGTAAAGGACAGCAAATGGGAGGCCAACACATTTCCTACAATGCCATTGAAAGAGTCTGTAGGAATCTTGTCTGATACATATGCCTGGTTTAACATTCTCATCAAGACTTGTCGATGTGGTTCAGAGCTCATTATCAACTCCAAGATCGAAATTTTTGCAGGGGTTTTCTTCAATTGATCCACCACCATGTACTCACTCTGCCGAATAATTTTCAGGAACTCCTGAACTTCCACGTCAGTTACCACTTTCTTTTTCTCTTCTGGGCGTACAAAAAGACCTTCTTCTGGAATAAAACCTGACTTTTCAACTTCAGGTATTGCTTTCCCTTTCCTTTTACGCTCTGCTTCAAGGTCCACCATTAGATTCCCTTCTGTCTCATTTCTCGTGTAACATCTTCCACTCCGGGTAACTCCACCGACGCCAGAAATATTATCTACCACTTCTCCTTGCTTTCCACTAGCTCCTGCTTCATAATTCCATGGCACAGCCTTGTCATTCTTGTACAAAGGATCTATTTTTGGAGTCACAGTCATTGGCTTGTCCTCTGTAGAGTATTGTAGAACAAAAGGTTTCACACAATTCGGCCTTGGTCCTTGGTAGTAACCCCCTAAGACATTGATATGGCCCTCTCGACTTTCTCCTTCTTCAAAAATAATTCTCCTCAAATCCATCAACTCTTGTACGTTCTCTCGAAAATCATTGCATTCTTCAATAGTATGACCTTCCATTCCACTGTGAAATTTGCAAGTCTTAATTGTGTCAAGTTGATTACTTTGGCGGAAAGAACTCATCATTTCAATCATCCCTTGCTCCTTTAAGATGTCAAATAACTGGCTCAATGGCATCGTAATCTCTGACACCCATCTCTTGATAACACGAGACTCACCAACACAATTCACACCCTCATTTCCATGGTTTGGCAGCGGATTGTTGTTAACATTTGGTTTGTCCACAGCATCCAAGTTGAGCCATTTTGCTTCAATCATCCCCTGAATTAACCTCTTGAAAGTCAAACATGCTTCAGTTGAATGTCCGGGTGCGCCCCCATGGTAAAGACATGTAGAATTTGGATCATACCAGGTAGGATATGGAGGCTGGTGAACTCTTCCAGGTATTGGTACTACCGCCCCTTGGGCTTGTAGCTTAGTGAAACACTCCGTATATGTCATAGGTATAGGGTCAAAACGTTCCACCGGCCTTCTGGGTCTTGGATTTTGGAAATTTGGACGAGGGTTTTGGTAGGTATTTGGGTTCTGAAAGTTTGGGTAAGTGTTTGGGTTTTGCGAGTACTGATTGGGTAGCGGTGTATTGAATCGGGGTGGGTAAGGATTTCGGATGTGGTGTTGGTTATAGTAGACTTCTGGGTTTGACATCCTTGGGGCATTGCTTCTAGGGCGATAGTCTGAAGTAAGCGCACCATAAACAGCGGGATCAAAATTTACAGAATGCACTTCAGTCTTTTTGCCTTTACTTCCTTTAGCTGGGTCCGGTTTATCAAGGGTGGGATAATGCAGAGTACCTCTCTTCATACATCGTTCAACTCGCTCTCCTGCCTGTATCATATCAGCTAGGTTATTGTGGCCACCTCCTGCCAAATTGGAAGTATAAGGTTCCTGGAGAGCATCAATAAAAGCATTCAACAAATCCTTCTCTGACAGTGGTGGAATTATCTGGGCTGCCAAATCCCTCCATCGATGAGCAAACTCCCTGAAGCTTTCCCCACTCTTCATTGTTGTATTCTGCAGATCATAAATGGTAGGGATCTTCTCTTCATTGTGCTTATATTGCTTCATAAACACTTCAGCCAAATCCTCCCACGAAGCTACTGATGAGGGATTAAGGGTATTGAACCACCTTTGAGCTGCCCCAATCAGACTATCTTGGAAATAATGCATCAACACTTTCTCATTGCTTGCATATGGCTGCATACGTCGACAATACATCGTTAGATGATCCAATGGAACTCCAGTGCCATCAAACAAACTGAATTTTGGTAGTACAAAATCATGCGGAATATTCAGATTCTTCACAAGGCACAAATTGGCCGGATTCAACATCCCTGAAACATTAAAACCCTCCATGGCTCTTAATCTCTTTTCCAACTTCTTAATGGCAACTATTGAGTTATTTTCTTCATTCTGAACTTCCTCATTCACTACTCTGGCGGTTACAGCTTCCGCAATATTAGCGTTGACTGGGAAGGGATTATCATGCACATGGGTCTCAGCTGAATGAATATATGTCGGGTTCTGAGTGGTTGCCTGTTGGGAAACATACTGATGCTGATGCAAACCAGGCAAAGGCTGATTACGAATAGGAGTAAACCCGGGTGGGTAAGTTGGTATTTCCTGGTGCAGATGATTCTCAGGAATCTCTAGTGTTTCAGAATTTTCAGCTACTCCCTTTCCTTTCATCAGCAACGCCATATTCTTCATCAATAAGGCCATCTGTTCTTTGATTTCAGCTATATCCTGATTCTGACTATGCTCACCCATTTCCTGCTCCATATTCTCAATAATTCTTGATTGTAGGCGAGTCTGATAGGGGTGACGATGTTGCTTCTTGAAAGCTATGATTAATGATGCACTTAAATCCCCTGATAGCCTTGAAAATAAAATTAATCCCTAGTTTGGAAACCCTCCATGCCGGAGCACTCCAATCATCTCTAGGTCCTTGCGAAGATTGGCCAAGAATTGTAGGACTTTCCCGAATTCTGGCCCCTGAAGCACTTCATCTTGGCTCAATTTTGCAGCTTCTTCCTCAAAGGCAATAGCCCATGCAGACAACTTTGTCACTTGGCACATTGCTATCTCAATTCGACGGGTAAGCGTAGACCGTGCCTCACGATTCTCTACAAGTCCATCAAGTAATGCCTCATTCTCATCTGCTAGCCTGACCATCTCAGTCTGATTATGGTTTAGCAACTCTTGATGTAACACTCTTAGCCGCTTAATTTCTTCATTCATTCTTCTCATGGCTGCTTCCATTGTGACATTTGCTTGCTCAATTCTTTGGTGTTGGGACTTCCACGCTTTAAGTTCCTCTAATGCATGTGACATCCCCACTTTTGCCCTTTGGAGTTCAAATTGTATTTGTAGGTTATTTTGTTCCAGCTGCTTCCTCTTCTTACTCACCATTTCCAGTTCTTTCATTTCCTCCATCTCTTGTATCTTTGCTTGAGAGAGCTCTTCTTGTGTTAATTCATACTTCCTTTTATAGCTTTCGGCTTCTTGAGTCATCCTCAGTAATGCTTCTTCCAAATTCTGAATCTTCTTCACAGTTAAGTCCTCGACTTCTTCAGTGTCAGGCCCTTTTCTTCTGTGACCCGTATGCTCATTTCCTTGAAACCTCAATTTATTTTCCCCTACTATATTCTGAGGTATCCTTGTTCTTTCCTTATGGGTATTTCCTCCTTGGATATGATCTTCAGAAATAGTTTTGCCCCTCTTCTCATGCCACTTAAAGTAAATTAGGGTACCATCTGATGTGTGCTTGCCTCGATTCGTAATCTTGAGATTTTTCCATGCCTGAAGTATTTTTCGTACCGTAGGTACAATCAACTCCAAATCTTCTCCATCATCATAAGAAAAATCAAGATCTAACAACCCATGTGTTGCTGGAATACAAGGATTAGACCCTATTTGCCTAAATACTAATGATGGTGCTTGACTGACAGCTCCCCACGGGCCTAAAAGAGGGACCCAAGGAAAATCTCCACACCTGTATAGAAATGTGTCAGGCAAAAACCAAGGTGCTTTTCCTTCTACACTGCGAACATCCAGGGATTGCAAGATCTTTTCCCATTTTCCAATATTCGGGTGGCCAGGTTTCCACTTTGCCTCTGTGAACTCCAATATCGGTCTCCTTTCTGGCCGCGTATGATCCTTAAAGCCAATCTTTGGAAAATCAAGCTCCCTACAATACTTAATGTGACTTACTAACCAGATTCCGAGCAAAGCTGAACATCCATTGAACCTTGCTTTTATATTGCGACGACAAAAGTTGAGAGAACGAATCGTTTCACATATTATTGCAGGAACTGGGTTCACATCGCGATCTACCTGATTAAAAAGCTTGATCACTCTCCCTTCCACATATCCTTGAGTGCAAGGAAATAATATAGCTCCATATATTGCAAGTGCCAATGCTGACTGTCTCAATGTTGTCTTCGGCTTTCCCTCCACGTATTTCATCAATTCCTCAATTGGAAAACACCACTTGCTCCCTTTGAATGAACCCATCCTCTTGACATTCTCACTCTCACATCCCAACATCTTGGCAATAATTTTTTCAGCTGACATGTTTTCCTGGAAGTAATACATTTTTGTATTATGAGGCTCCAATTGTAGTAACTGAGCATATTCCTCAATTGTGGGTGAGAAATCTATTTGCCCAAATGTGAAGCACCTATATGCGGGATCCCAATATGAAATGGCTGCTTGAAGCAATGTCACTGGTATATCGACCCTTAGCAGACTCCCTATGAGACCATATTTTTTTGAGAACTCCGGGCTTAACTGCGGACTTTCCTTTGCCCATAAACTTATCAGACGTGGCAATGTGTGACTCTGAAATTCTGTCTTCATTACCCTTGGTAATAAGACATCCTCTTTCAAACTATCTCCATGCTCGGATTGCATTCTGCTCAACTCATCTCTTACGTCATAGATGTCCACCTTTTCATATACGGACACCCTTGACGCCATCCTGTTTCAATTGAAAGATGTTTTGACAATATTATCAAACCAAATTGCAATGACTGTGCCTATGTGAATTTCATGGGAAAGGAAACCAGTAATTACAATTAAGAATGTGTACAACAAAACATCAAATGAATAAATCACACAAAAATAAAACATGCCATTATATGGGGTAACCTAACTTTCTGGAGGTTTCGGCCATGGATCTAGGGCTTTATAAAGTGCAGGGGTAAGTTTATCTAACTACTCCGCGAGATCCCAGATCATGTTGCTTTTAAAATCCCAACTATTGGGACAAAAGCTCCTCCCTTAACTTTTAAGGGAAGTCGATCCGGTGAGGATATCTTCCACTATCCATGCGGAGACGGAATCTCACGAGAATAGTGGTCAACCCTCTCTAATACTAAAGGTAGAGCCCGGGTGGTAGGCTACAGTGAGTGTAAATGTATGAGATGACAAATACTTTACCACAACAAAATAAATCAACATCCCTAACATATAAAGGAAACAAACAATTAATCATACAAAAAGAAGTAACCGTAGCCAATCAATTTAATCATATGGGTTTGACCCTCTTAGGTTTAAAAAACCTGGTGTCCCCAGCAGAGTCGCCAGTTGTCGCAACCGGGGTCACGACGCGGACCGGCGTTTGAGGATGAAAAATGTTTAGAGTCGCCACCAATTGATTTAAGGTGCAATTGGACACCGAAAAGACCTGCGAACCAGAGAAAAGGGTACGGGGATCGATTGAGTGTGGGGAAGGTGTTAGGCACCCCACAACTCCCGTTTGAAAACGGTTACCCGGATTAATCTAATGGCTATCTTATGGAAACTTGCTCTTTGCAAGGTGTAATTGTTAAAGTTTGAATTATTACTTTCAACACACTTATCAACTTATGATAGTGTTTGAAAAAAGCTTGGAATATTACTATCAATTTATGATGATTTTTATTTGGAAATAGGTTTGAAATAACACTATCAACTTATGATAGTTTTGGGAAAAGATTTGTAAGAATACTATCAACTTATGATAGCATTAAAAAAAATTGTAATATTACTAAAACTTATGATAGTTTTTATTTGGAGCCACACTACCAACTTTTGGTAGATTTAATTTTAAACACCAACTTATGGTGTTAATGATAAAATGTCCTACCAACTTTTGGTAGGTTTAATTTTAAACACCAACTTATGGTGTAAATGATAAAATGTCCTACCAACTTTTGGTAGGTTTAATTTTAAACACCAACTTATGGTGTTAATGATAAAATGTCCTACCAACTTTTGGTAGGTTTAATTTTAGATACCAACTTATGGTTTATTTAATAAAATGTCCTACCAACTTTTGGTAGGTTTAATTTTAAACACCAACTTATAGTATAAATGATTATTTGGAAAAGTGTCATCTATCAACTTAATCTATTATTGCCAACTTATGGCAAATTAATAAATGAAATCAAATAAGGTCCATAATTCGAATAAAGGGAATCAACTCATGATTTTCTTAATTGAAATGACCTATATTCAATTTTAAACTCATATACTTATAATAAATAAATAAAAATCCAAATAATTAATGTCCAAGTTATACATGTTAATGGGGGTGATATACTCAACATAAGGGCCAAATATACATACTTAAACAAAGAATAAAGAATATCTTAAGCAAAATCCTAAAATTATTCAAGTTCTCCTTGATCCCGGCCCAAATGATGTTCAACTCAATTCAAACCCAACAAATAAACACAAAAATGGGGGTCAATATGGGTATTCAAATATAATATCAAACCAAACACATACTTAAAGATTTACATATACATATAAACATATATACAATATATGCATATACACACATCCAAACCATGTATAAATACACACATACCGTACACATATAAACATAAATCTCTAAAAAAACCTATACAACTTATTCCTAATGTTGCCGGGTTTTGAACAAAAAACATATATACAAAACATCAATTATACTCAAACCGGACATCAAAATATACTCAAACAAACAACAAATATATTCAGTATATTAGCATGCCATATTGACTGATTATGAATGAGTCAAATCCAAATCCAGTATTGCAAAACCAAGTCCAAATCCCGTACCAATACCACCGATTATCATTCTATATAGAACTTGAAAATTACAAGACCAAATCCGGCACAAAAACCAGCAAATCTATTACAACTAGCAGGGTAAAAACAAGGAATAACCTTAGTCAATCATCATCAATATCGAACAAAACAAAAACCCACATCATGAACCAAATCTATGAGCAAAAGGTTTGAACAATAACGTAAACATATTGGCAACGAGTCCGAACAAACACATAGAATAAAACCAAATTTGAATCAAGGAATTTGAGTCATTACCTTCTCAAGGAAACAAAGAAAACCAAACTTCTTCTCTTCTTTTGCTCGGTTGCTTCTCCAAATCTCCTCCTTTCTTCTTTCTCTTCTTTTTTTGTTTTTGCTTCACCAAAAAAACCAAAGTCTCCTCCTTTCTTCCTCTCTCTCACGCCTCCTTTCTTCCTCTCTTCTTTTTTTTGTTTTCTTTTTTTTCCACAAAGTCTCTTCTCCCCTCTTCTTATTCTTTTTCTTTCCCCAATTTGTGCCACATTTCTCTCTTTGTCTCCTTCTTTTTATTCTTTTTCTTTCCCCAATTTGTGCCACATTTCTCTCTTTGTCTCTTTCTTTTTATTCTTTTTCTTTCCCTAATTTGTGCCACATTTCTCTCTTTGTCTCTTTCTTTTTATTCTTTCCCCAATTTGTGCCACATTTCTCTCTTTGTCTCCTTCTTTTTATTCTTGGCTTTTTCTTTCTTATTTTTTACTTTTCCATTCTTCTAGCAAAAACAATAAAAAGATTAAAACAATTCTCTTATTTTTAGATATTTTCTAAGATTTGATCTTATTGGGTCAAGATTTGAGTATTTAAGGATCCAAGAAAGGGATTATGAATATCTATGGGCTTGTAGGTCAAAGAAATGAACTTTTGCATTTTTTGTGTTCTTTTTCTATTTTTTATTTTTCGGATCGGACGAAATCCGGTTACTACACTTAGTAATGATGTAAAGATTGTATATGAGCCTCTCAGATGGGCTTTCGGATTTGGGCCTAATCGTGGTAGTCTAAGTGGGAAGACCCAAATAGTTCTACTAGTTTTGTCATTATGTGATGACGTGGTGCCACACCATTTTTGGCACCTACAAAAAGGCGGTTACTAGGGTAAGCTGCTCCGCTCGACGGTAATGAGTTTCCGCATCTATCATTATCTTGTTGATGTAGTATACGAGATTTTGTTATTTGTTCTCGTCTTGAATGAAAACAATACTCACTGCCTTCTCAAAAGTTGCAAGGTAGCGGTACAACTCTTCCCCTTCTTCTATAAGATGTTCCTTATATTGGTCCTCAGTCTCGTTGTCCTCAACAACTCTGATGCTTCCTTCAAACCTAGACAACGTCTCTCATTAATAGCTTTCTCTCTCATCGAGGGAGCCTATTCTAGTGCATTGTAGCTTAAATGCATAGGTAAAACAAAAAAGGAGTTGAATGTGAACCCATTTCGTGTAGCCTGAGCACCAACTTTGGAGGAAACCAAAGAGAACAATTTGCTAGTAGGTTCAAGAAACAAGAGCATAGGAGCAGACCTCTAAAATCCATAAGTTGGAGAACCAACTTCAAAGCATCTACATTGACATCATTGAGGTCCATCCACTGAGGAAAAACTGTAACAATAAGAGACCGAATGTAAACAAGTAGAAATATGAAGAAAAAAAAGCCAAAAGTAACGAAGGCAAGACATATTGGGTTTAGCTGAAATCATACAATGACAAATGATGGGGTCTTTCTCACCCTCTTTAGGGAGTTCCCAAGGACTAGATACCAAAACGTCAACATTTTCGCGCTTGCTACTCGAAGAGAGGTAGTGATCCAGGTTGTAACCTATTCTACCCTACAAGTTAAATATCTCCTTCTTCGTTGAAAGAGAATGAAATGAGTAGTAATACAATATTTCATTCGTGCCAAGCTTCACCTCCAAGATCAAATGCATCTTCAGAATCCCTCCAAAAATCTTATATGAATTAAGAGTCGATTCTCAAGGATGGAGCTTCAGCTTATCAAGGACAATCTTGATAAGACGAGGCAAGGAAATGGGAATTTGTTAAAGTTAATGTTATTTTCTCCTTATTAAATATGTTTTACTTTAGTTTATTAAAACATCTTCTTATTATGTTGTTTTATGTTTCAGTCTTAAGGACTGTTTTCTTCTATGTTGATGTTCTTGATTCAAGCTTGATCTACTTTACGACTTAACAGAATCCTTGCCTCAGAGATAACTAGAATAGAAAACTTTATGAAAATTACGTCAAAGTTATGGTCTCATTAAACGGTGACCTCATGGAGGTGTCCAAGTCCTATAAAATTCATGTACTAATGATTTAGTGCCAAATATTATTTTGCTTAAAAAATTTGCATGAAAGTTATTTCTCTAATAAAAATCTCTCGTAGTGTTATTTCTAAAAAAGCCTCATTGAGTATGAAAACGATATAGAGGTGTTATGTTTCTTATCACTTGAACGAGGTTCAAGATTTCTTATTGCTCGAAAAATTACTAATATAACCTTAGAACAAAGCTTATATATGGGCGTCCTTAACTTGCAAAGTTATTGACGCCCACTTTATGTGAGTAACAGCGGGGCCAATACCCAAGCTCACTTTTTCAAATAGTCTTTTTGTGTGAGAATTTGCCTATAACTCCACACTACCTATAACAAACAACAATAATAAAAACTATAGGGGACAGAATCAACAAAGAGATACTAATTGTCTGATCACAGGTAAAGAATGTCCAAAGCATCATCTCCACGACCACATACAGCCGTCCTTTTCCTCTCCATAATAATATGATGATTGAAGAAGAAAGTAATTAACTAAAGAACCCCCCACGTTGTGTCGATTTTGCCAGGTGTTGATTCCTCTCTTAATCTCATTCCAAATCTCAGTCTCTAATTCTAAGTGATTGAATCTCTTTTAACTAAAAAAACAAACAAACTCTGTGTCTCTTCTGGGTTCATCAAGGGTTGCCCTTCACATAATTAAGAATATCCTCTCATCTTAGTTGTACTTGGTGGCCCCATTAGGGAAACACATAATTTGGAGACTTTTTTTTCCATATAATGCTAATCATTGGCTATATATTATTTCATTATATGGAGATATAGTTCCACATAAACAGTATAAATACTTGGTCTTGATCTTGTTCCCTCTTCAAGCACTATTCACTCAAATCAATAGAGCTTGTTTGTTTATAACTTTTAGCAGAAAAAAACAATGGAGTCTGTCATTGGAGCCATTTCTGCAGAGGGAGAGTGGAGCTCTCTTGGTGGTAATGGTGGTATGTACACCACAACAGAGGAGGCTGATTTCATGGCACAATTGCTGGATAACTGTTCCGTTGATCCGCTCGACCTGGGTTTAGGCTTCGATGTTCAATCAAGCTTCTGGGCATCATCAGGAGTACTCAATTATAATAAATTAGGCTCATACTGTAATGCTGATAATAATACTAATTCATTTGGTTTTTCACAAGGGAGTACTAGTTATAGTACTGGCACTACTACTAGTAGTGTCCAGTTTCTCCATGATTCGAGCCAAGAGAGCTTCTACTTGAGCGATTCAAACCCGATTGTTTCGATGGATTATTTCGGTATGACAGATCCTGCTGCCACAAACAATGCTGCTGCATATCTGATTGAAGTTGATGATAGCACCAGCTTGAACCAAGATATGAGTGATGGTAATGCAGATGATGATCAGTCTGCTAAAAGGCTATCGGAATCTGCCAAGAATACGCGGCAAATGCAAATGGAATCATTAGAGATGCAAATTGCAGAACCAGCTGCAGCAGAAGATAAGAGTTCTAGGAAAAGGTCGCAGAGTACGAGCGATGTAAGTATATTTGATGAGATATATTTTCATTTCCTGTTGAATCTGTATTGTTGTTCTACAATTTGTTTCCAACATTATTCCCATTCTCACTGCGATTCAATAATTTTAGGTTCAAAAGAGTAAGAGGAATGTGAAATCAAAGAAGAATGAGAAGAATGAGGAGGATGAAAATGCAGCTGTGTTTAACAGGCAAAGCACAAGCAGCTGTTGCTCGGAGGACGACGGGACGAGTGGTTCTCAGGAGTTTAATAATGGAGGAGAAAGTTGCAGCTTGAGCTCAAAAGGGAATTCTGCCCTCAACTTGAATGGCAAAACAAGAGCAAGCAGAGGTGCAGCGACTGATCCCCAGAGCCTCTATGCAAGGGTAAGTAATTACATTTCTATCAATGTCAAGACAGAAAAAATGTCCAAGAATTGATGAATTGACAGAACTGGATTTAATTATATTATGCAGAAGAGAAGAGAGAGAATAAATGAAAGGCTGAGGATTCTACAGAACCTAGTCCCAAATGGAACAAAGGTTGATATCAGTACAATGCTTGAAGAAGCTGTGGAGTATGTCAAGTTCTTGCAGCTTCAAATTAAGGTAAGAACACATAGAACAATGGTTTGTTATTTGATTGGATCAATTTCAAAATGGGTTATTTAGTTAGTTCTTGTTTGGGATTTTTTTGCAGCTCTTGAGCTCAGATGATCTATGGATGTATTCTCCCATTGCTTACAATGGAATGAACATTGGACTTGACCTTAAAATCCCAACTTACAAAGATGACTCTAAAAGATAAGGAGAGAGAGAGCAGAAATGAGTTTTCTTCTGTAAAAATAAAGCCTTTGCCACTATGGCATGAGTATCTCATACCCTGTAATCAAAATTCTTGAAGACAAATCTTCAAGAATATTACTTTATCAGATTCATTTTCATTCATTTATTTCATGTTGTCACCTTGGTACTATAGATGTTTATTATTTGATAAACTAAAACAAAAAAAGTGTACAAAAAAGCACATGAATTTCTTTCAAAAGAAGGGATGGAGATGTTATATATATGTTGCCACTTGACATTGTTTTTACCAATATTGCTTTTGGCCAAATGTGTGTCCCTAGTTAATTAGTCATCATACTCATAATTTCTGCAACTAGTCAGGATTATACTTCAAATCCAATTGTTATTTCTCTAGGTATTCTTGTTATTTATTTGGTTTATTTTTTTAGTACAGTTGTATTCTATTTTTTTTTAACCGATAACGATATTATACAAATTTACCCTTTAGACATCTGATATGGGTTTAAACTCGGGTTGTCAGACCCACGCACACCAAGCTTCCCACCAAATGACAGGATAAGTTGGGCTAAAGCACAACGCGTGACCATAAGGGTATTGCTCCTTAATGGGAATCAAACTCTTTTTTTGTGAGTAAGTAAGTTATATTAAAAGGAAAATAGATATATAGATTATGAGGGACATTCCCCAAGCAAAGTCTCAAAGACGTCAAAGATTGTGAAACCAAGACAAAAGCCTAGACCCAACCAAAGTTAACATCCAAAACAAATCAAAAATAGGGTAACACAAATATACAAAAATGCAGAGAACCAGTCTGAACATTATCACGGCTTCTGCAGCTGCAGCACTCAGTAGCAAGAGTCATCCATTGAATACAATTTCATGTCCCAGCATCCTCCTCCATAAGTTCCATGTCTCTAACAAATTTGGGTATCGTCGCCCATCTTTAAAAGGAAGCATACTTTGAAGCTTACTCCGCACCTTCTCAAAAATAAAATCCACCACAAAAGTGATCGGTCTAAAAGATCTCCTGAATTCTTATGACTTGGTCCTAAAAAGATTTACCAACTAAAGAGTCACCCAAATGATTAGAGTTGTATTTGGTGCTACATGACAAAAGAGTCAACAATGTTAGACAACTCCACTTTGAAATCTAAAATAATCTAATTAATAGGTAGCTAATCCCACAAGGCTATGAAACCACGTTTTTATAGTGCATCGAATATTTCTTTCTTTATTTTTTTTCGTTCCTTTTCTATTTTATAGTTTTTTTTTAATGGCACAAAGTTCTATATTATAGTTTTGTGTTTAAGAATATATTCGTTTCATATGGGAGGAAATTTGGATTAACATGCAAAAGTTTCATGTGAGGACTATAAGTCTAAAAATTTAAACAATTTTTTTCTTGTAAATTCCTCTATATTTGTGCAAGATTTACCCCTAAACCTTTTTGCCCCTAATTTGTTAGTTTTAATAATTATATGAAGCATGTGAGAATCTTTGGCCCTTCCAATTTGTAGCTCAAAATCATGCAATCAATTATTCAAAAACCGCATATAATGTATGACTAAAAGCTCGTCATTCATCTCATGAAAAACCTTTTGTGTTCGCTTAACCCTATATCCATGGGCGTGTTTAGTATTCCCTTTGACCACTCTAGACTCTAGTTACCATCTCGTCTGCTCGCATAGATATTTGTGTTGGAGATGTAGGCCTCCACACAAGTCCCACATAGAAAAATGATGAGTTGTGAGTGATTTAAAACCCTGTTTTAGGAGAAGATGTGAGACACGTGTAAGAAAAAAATCCCAAATGCGGACGGGTTTTGCCCTCCAAACCTTTATGAGATCCATGACCTAACGTTATGTTTACAAGGTATTGGATGGATCTAGTCTCAATCTCGATCGTAGGGTCAAAATGGGCATTCATCCAATACTAGGTACATCCAATGTTAGGCCCATTAACATGGGCTTCCTCCTTGGATCCACATAAATATTAACAATTCGTTCTATTGAAGTGGCCTATGTAAGAGGAAGGGATAGAAGGGATCGTAGAGGGTGGAATTGAAGTAAACTCTTATTCCCATAGCTATTATACCAATATTGCTTCCACACATATGCAACTAGTCTCTTAATAACAATCTAATTAAGTTAACCAACATAACATTTTGAGATAACTTTTTCTAACTAGGGTATCTAAATTTGCCTATCCATATTGACATCAAATGACTTGTCATGGTATTTGGAGGAATGTTGTTAAACCCATTCCGGGAATCAACTCGGAAAGGAGACTTATTCCTTGGTCATCGCTCCTATATAATGCATACCCTCTTATCTGTGTATGTATGCAAGCTGGGTGGGTATATATAAAGACAACACGAATCCCACTCCTAATCCAATGTCAACACACGTTATCTATTTGACCATCATTGTCATACAACTCAATTTTAATTTTTGTCTCATAAAAAAATAAAAAAATAAAAATTTTGATTTGGCTGGCTATATGTATTCCCATCTCATTTTTATCATTTGGAAGACATTCTAGCTAGAACATATTATATAATTATAATATATATTCTATGCTAAAAGTGCAAAATGCTTGAAATTAAATCAAACTTAAGAATTAATATCGCACTAATGACATTGTTTTCTTGCTACTTAATGCATAGTTTCTCTTATTTTGTTTATCAAGTAGTCTTGAATTAAGATGATAATTTTGATATTCTTGAATTTCAACATTAGAAATTATGTAAATTTGTAGGTCATATTAGTCTATTGTTCAAAGACGTTTGTTTGTACCTTGTCACTATCTTTATCTTCTAACTAATTCAATTTGTTTTCAATGTCTTTTGTTACAAACAAAGCCAAAAACAATACAATTAATCATGAATCCAAATTATTTTAAAATTTTCATATGGGTTTAAATTCCCATGTTAATGTCAACATATATAGATAATTTCAGTTTCTAACCATTAACAATACGTTTTCTTCAAGGAAAACATCTCGTAATAACTCCGTAGTTAAGCGTGCTTCTGCGATATCACTATTGGGAGGACAAAGTTGTACGGGCCCGATGTATCCACGGGAGCTGGACAATCCAAAGCAGATAATTTTAGTGATGTGTATTGGGTTGGAAATTCTAATAATTAATTCAATAATATGAAAAGTCTCACTCTCATCCATATGCCAAATTAAATACTTGCTCAATAAATTAAATTAAAGGATATACATGCCACTTGACCACATATCACCTACCCAAATTGTCTACTGATTCAAACCATACCTTGTATATAAATCAACATTATGTGGACATCATTTGGTCCTATCTATCTATGTAACAAAGACATTCAAAGAAACAAAGTGAATTCTTAGTTTTTAAATCAAGAGAGAAATAATACATCCATGGAAGGTTTGATACCATTCCTTCTTCGTGCCATGAAGAAACAGAGGCCTCAAAACACCTACAGGTCCTTCTCTGAGGGCTCCGGCTGTAGCTACCGACTGTTAACCGGAGGTGACTCGGTCAGTGGCTCGTCTCATCGTCGAACAAGGTCGGACTTCCAGCCTCCCACCTCGGAGTTCTTGAACCAGCGACGACCCGGCGGCCTTGAATTGCAGAAACAACCAGTGGGTATTGGATCAAGCATCGGTACTTATTGTAAGGGAGCTAATTAATAGCAATACTTACAAATAATCTCCGACTGCGCTGAACAAATGAAAATTGTGATTAAGATTATTACTTGTTCCAATCAATTAGTTTAATTAGTTTCATGCTCTTCAAGTTATATTATATAGGGTGTGCTTTGTGTTGATGGAACGAAATCATGGGTTGCTTTTTTTTTTTTTGGTAATGGAAATTGTATATTACATATTTGCATTGTAATCAATATTCAGCCATTCAAATGAAAATTTTATATTATTTCATAGCAAACTCATAGTTGACTAGCCGTAAGTTATTATTTCAATTGGAGAAAACTATTTGATTTTGTTAATTAGATTCACAATCAAATTAGATTATGCTTGATAATTTAGCTATTCAATTTTTATCAGTTAAACAATTTATTTGTTTAATTTAGTGTTTTTATAAGGAACATTCAGATGAATACCTTAAAAACCGACAAAAATGCTAAGAGCATCTACAACAGCTCCTCTTAACAGATTCTCTAAAATACAGTAAAATGAGTCATTTTATAGTTTTGCAGAATCCCAATTCAACAGCACTCCACAGCAGCTCCTCTAAGCCATCTTCTATAATTTAAAATATTCATTTCTCCAATCACTTTTAAAATCTTTTATGTTTAATTTTTATCAATTACATTATACAATAAAAATTATATTTTTGACAATATCATTTTTAAAATAAAATAATATATTAAATATATATTTTACAAGAAATTTTGATTTTTCAATTTAGTCTAAAAGTTTACTCGAACGGCTATATTCTCTACACTCAAAATTCCAACGGTCATATATCAAACGACTATATTTACAAGATATTCAAATGGTCTAAAATATTCTAATGACATATTATAAAGGATCAGAATATTCCAAAGCATATTCTAAAGGATCATAATATTCTAACGGCATATTCTAATGGTCAAAATTTCAAACTTTACATTTCAACAGTCACATACTTTTACTATAAAAGAACTAGTGTCTCGCAACTTCATTTACACCTCTCCCAACTCTTCTTCATTATATTATATTTTCACAATGAATTCTCTTTTCAAGCGTATACAAAAAAATTATGATGATTCATCCTCAAACTCGTCCTCTGAGGATGAGTTCGAAGATCTTTTATTTTTGGAGTATGAAAGAAAACGATTCGAGCGAGGATCAACATCACGTACCGATTCTCATCGACAACGTTCGGTCATTAATCGTAATCGACTACAAGGTCATGAACGCATATTCAATGATTATTTTACAGAATCACCAGTCTATAATGATGCTATGTTTAGAAGGAGATTTCACATTAATCGAGCTCTATTTCTTCACATTCAATCCGCAATAGAAATGCATGAACCATATTTTCAACAACGAAGAGATGCAGCCGGTAGACTGGGGTCATCTTCTCTTCAAAAGATAACTGCAGCATTGAGGATTCTTGCTTCCGGAGTTGTTGCAGATTTCATGGACGAATATGTAAGAATTTCAGAAAGTACTGCTATTGAGAGTGTGAAATATTTTTGCAAAAGCAGTTATTTCTATCTTTGGTCCTGAGTATTTGAGGTCTCCCAACAACAACGATATTGAACTACTGCTAGCATTAAACAAAACTCGTGGATTTCCTGGGATGCTAGGAAGTATCGATTGTATGCACTGAAAGTGGAAGAATTGTCCGACTGCTTGGAAAGGTATGTACACTGAACATTGTCATGAACCAACAATTATTTTAGAAGCCGTTGCATCATATGATCTATGGATATGACATGCATTTTTTGGACTACTAGGGTCCCATAACGACATCAATGTGTTAGAACGATCCTATGTTTTTTCTGAACTAACTCAAGGGCGTGCCCCTATAGTTAATTATTCAATCAACGGTCATAACTATACAATGGAATACTACCTAGCTGATGGTATATATCCTTCCTGGGCTACGTTTGTGAAATCGATCCCGCTACCACAAACTATGAAGACCAAACATTTTGCAAGGTGTCAAGAAGGTGCCAGAAAAGATGTGGAACGTGCATTTGGAGTGCTACAATCTCGATTCGCAATTGTACGTGGACCTGCTTGTTATTTATTTGTGTGTTTATAATTGTTACTCAAATAAATTTAAGTCAAATAAAAACAAATATTATTTATCGGACTAAAACCAAGATGATTTACCCATATTGATAAACATAAAAAAATTGGATAATATAAAAAAAGATAGAATAATGTAGTCATGGCTCATGTGACTCACGTATGTATCATTTAATATTAAAAAATGTTTACAGGAGCTACAGTGCTCCGCACAGTGCTTCGCTACCTCTAGCGGAGCACTGTAGCATTACGACAATTTAGCGGATGATATACTGTAAAATGGGATGCAAGACCAGTTTACCAGAGTCACTGGAGCTGCTCTAAAAGTATCCAAAAATTCATTGAAACGTCTTAGGCCTAGAAATGTGCTCAAATTACATAGGCCTTAGCTCCTACGACGTTAGGCTCAAAACAAGTTTCAATTTGATATATTATGGGTCCAACACGTACAAGCGGTATACTATGTTAGCAAACATGTGTCAATTTTATCTATTGCATAGTATTTATCTATTCAATTTTATCTGTTCAACAATTTATATGTTCAATCTAGTGTTTCGTGTTGATTTTTGCGCTGGCTTGTTCAATTTGGCTATGCAACAATTTATTTGTTTTATAATTTATCTGTTGAAGTTTTATCTACTACAATTTTATGGGTTGAAATTCTTTTATCAATTTAGTGTTTTTACGGTGGTTTGTTCAATTTTATCTTTTGAAATATATTTAATTTAATTTTATTTGTTGAAATTTTATCTTTCATATATTTCTGTTATGAAAATATCAACAATGGATCTCGTTAGAAATAGATTTTCGTGCGTGTTGATTTCAGATATATAATTTTTTTCGAAATCCGTCATGTGTTTTGAAAGAGACGTTTTGAAATTTCGTTTAAGAAAAAAATACATACAGTTGGAATTGGATGATGTCAACATACTTGGGAGAGTGAAAAAAACGTGACAGATAAAGAAGAATATTATGAGTTACTAGGGAAAATTTATCAATAAAATAATATTTAAATTTTTTTTGTCATTTATTGTTTGCTTTGGAATTTTATGACAGTAAATTTAGGGTTTGGGCTTTAGATTAAATACCTAGTTGTTTATAATTGTAATTCGGAGATGGTTGACAAATAAAAATAAGAATTTGAAATATAAAAACTATTTGTCTCCTCTTGGTCTGTAGCGGTCGCCTCTACGGTGAGCATCTCAGGTATCCTCTATTCCTCTGCATCTTTGACCCGTCCACCTCTGCCTATCCCTGTATTTGTAGTAGTGGTGGTAGAAGACTAGAAGTAATAAGTCTTCAGAATGTATAGTGGACTAGATCCAAACCTGATGATCTTTCCCTTCCATGGTGATTTTAATATTTTCCTTTTATGTTTGATGATTCTCTTCTAGAATGCCTTTTATTCTCAAGTCCTGATTAATGTTAAATTAGTTTCACGGTTGACAACTAAAAATGCCTTGTTATTGAGAATCCCTTGTTTGGTAGGGTTTGGAACTTGGCATGTGTGTCATTTAAATTGATCTCAAAATTTTATGTTTGTCTATATTTTGAGGTGGGTTGTAGTAGCTTGAGTTTCTTTCACTTGTTCCAACTCATATTTTGATAGTTACTTTGGCACTCTGGGGACTTCATTTTCCTTCTATGGTTAGCACTAATTTGTGTTTGTCATGGTGATTTTGTTTCAAATTTCAATGTAGATGGCTAGAGCCAAAAAGAAGAATATGGGCCCTCCACAACCAGTACCTCCTCCTGTGGAACAAGTAGAAGAAGTAGATTATTCACATTCTTCTGAATAGGAGCTTACGCCTTCGAGTCACCAAACTAGTGGTGCATCTTCAACAGTCACGAAACCTAAAAAATAAAGGAAATATCAGAAGCATGGGCGCATTATGATAGAATAGTGATTGAAGGGCAGGACCTACAAGCTAAGTGCAAGCATTGTGGTGTGAAGTACATGGCTGATCTAAACAAACATAGAATAAAGAATTTGAAGATGCACGTTAAGAAGTGCAAAGTTTTATTGTCTCAAAAAGGTCCAATGGACAACTACACCATATCTCATGATGGTGATACTACAAGTAATGAAATGAGGCATCACAAATTTGATTCTAATCTGATTCCTGCCGCTCTCATTGAGTTGATTATTTGCGAAGAACTACCGTTTAGAATTGTTGACAGCGAGAAATTTAAAGAGTTTTGTAAGGTTATGGAGCCACGATATATGGTACCGTTGCATATCACAGTTGCCAGATACATCTTCAAGATGTATAATGCTCAAAAGGAGAAATTGAAAGAGGCTTTGAAAGGTTACGTTGGTCGAGTAAGTCTTACCATAGACATGTGGACTTCTTTAAACAATTCAAGCTACATGCGTGTAATCTTTATTGACAAAAGTTCAAAGTTGCACAAGAGGACCATTAGCTTTTGCTTGGTTTAGGACCACGGGGGTGAGGGCATTGGGAAACAACTTGAGAAAGTGACTAAAGTGTGGGGGATGGAAAAGATCATGTGCATAACTGTGGATAATACTTCTGCAAATGAAGATGCGATGGAATGGATGAAAAAATATGTGTAAGCATGTGTTGGTTGGAAATTATCTACATGTAAAATGTTTCGCTCATATATTGAATATCATCGAGAAATTTGGATTACAGAAGTGTATTATTTCGGTTGAAAGAATCAGAAATGCAATGAAATATGTGAGATCGTCTTCGAAGAGGCTTTCCAAGTTCAAGTTGGAGTTACTTGTACTAAATCTTTGTGCCTTGATGTGGCTACAAGATGGAACTCTACTTATTTGATGTTGGAGGTTGTTGTGGAGTATGAGCTTGTGTTTGTCCACTTACATGATGAAGATTTGGGTTACCAAAACTCTTTTTGAAATGACATTGTTGTTGGTTCTCCAACCTTTAATGATTGGATGACTGCTCGCAAGTTAATCCCTTTCTTGACACTTTTTTATAATACCACTATAGCATTATCGGGGAGTTCTTATGTCACTTTCAATAGCTATTTTTTTCAATTCCAAGCAATTCGAGATCACTTGAAAAAATGCTCAAATTGACAGCTATAAAATGATTTCAGAGATAGAGGGAGAGATGATGGTAAAATATGAACAATATTTTGCAAACATTTCAAAGGTGAATATATTAGTTTATGTTGCGTTAGTGCTTGATCCAAGGAGTAAGTTGGATATTTTCAAACGCTTTTACAGCTAGCGTTTGATGAGAAAACTACTGACAAATTGTATGAGGGGACAAAAAAATTGTTACAAGACCTATATGAGGAATATCATTCAATTTTAGGTGCTCCTCAATCATAACCACGTGTTTCACAAGTATCTGGAAGAAATGATACAAGTTTTTCATCTTCTACATCAAGCACGCAGGTTTCAAACGCGTGGGATGTAGTTTGTGATCGCACTGAGTATGCGAGTTCCCTTTCTAAATTTGAGTTAGATAAATACCTGACTGCTGATCGCGAGACACCAATGGATGAATTTGATTTATTGAATTTTTGGAAAGTTATGGAAGGCAAATTTTCGATTCTTGCATCAATTGCACGTGATATTTTTTCTATCCCTGCTTCAACTGTTGTGTCAGAATCTTCTTTTAGCACTGGTGGTTGTGTGATAACAGCTCGACACAGTTCTTTGCTACCGAGAACTATTGAGGCATCGTTATGCACGCAGAGTTGGATTAAAAATGTCATTGCGATTGATGCCGATGAGGTGATTATGGATGACGAAGATGCTCAAGAAGTGGAGAGGGCTGCTGAAGAAGGTGCACATAAATATTTTTGTCAATTGCTTATTTTCTTAACTATTTATACTAATGTATCTCATAATCTTAAGATTGTTTGTTTTTAACCGTCTTCTGAATATTGAACCTTGTTTTAGAATTGGATGGTGGAGCTGGACACGATGGAGGGCCTAGACCTATTGTTGTATGGGAAGCTTAATTGAAGACATGGTATATCATGAGAATGAATGAATTACACAAACTATGGTATATTTGCTAATTGATTTTGCATGGTACTTGTCTATTTGGCTAACTTTTATATGATTTATGATTTATACTTTATAATGGTATCATGGAAGGCTAGAACTTGGAACCATGGATCATATAGAAGCAAGGTTGAAGAATGTTATGCCAAAGCTTTGTATTAAGAATGTTTAGGATGTAGTGGTTGAATGTTTTAAACTTTTAATAGCTTTTTTTTTGTGTTAATGACTACATGTTTTGAATTTGGTGAGCTAATTCATATATTCCCTACGAGTCAATGCCTTACATGATCCATACAATGTTCTGGAGAATTGGGATATAAACTCTATTGACCCTTGTGGCTGGAGGATGATTACTTGAATGAGAGTTCTCTTCAATACAGGGGACTTCCTAAGCTTGTCTGGGACCTTGTCTCTAGGAAATGGAAATCTTACCTTCTTGTAGTCGATGTAAGTTAGACGCTTCATTTTCATTTGCTTTGTTTATGTGATCATCCGATGTGATGGTTTTCCAGTTAGTTGACTTCTCCAACTTAAGTTATTGTCACATTATGTGAGGGCAGTTTAGTACTTCAGTTTATATGTATAGAATGGAGAAGCTTGAAACACTGGATCTCTCAAACAATACATTCAGCTACTGCTTATGTTTTATTGATTGCTTGTGTGGTTATTTCAAACGGGTTACTCGAAACCCAAACCCAAACCCGATAACCTAGTAACCCAGTTTTCGTTAACAGGGTTATCGGACCGGGTCTAGGGCACTTAAAAAATATCGGGTCAGGTCAGACCCAGTCTGATAACCCGGAACCCGACCCGATATTCACCCCTAGATACTATCATGGGCAAAATGGGCTTCATTCGGTTAGCTAATACCTTCGAAAGTACCTTGTAAACCACATTGCAAAGACTTATTGGACGAAATTCAATCACTTTTTTTGGGTTAGGGACTTTCGGTATAAGCATATATGAGTACTATTGACATGCTCTGGCATCCATCCAATCTGAAAGAAACCTATCCATTTGGAAAAGGGTCATGTGTATTTGCTCTTCGGTAGGATCCTTTAGAACACTATCATTCATCCTTTGTGTAACCGTGCATTGAAGACTTGCTAACTCACTCCCAATATCAAGTAGACTATCGATTTGGAAAATTCTTTGAAAGAAATTAACAATTATCGATTCCACCTAACCTAATCCTCCTCATGAATCTATATTCATGTCTTATCCTCAATACCCATAATACAATTCTTCTGTTTCCTCTAACTAGCCTTTTTGTGGAAAATTTTGGTATTACGATCACCATACTATAGCCATTCAACACGCGAGCATTGCTTCCACATAGGCATGGCAACGGGGCGGGGGCGGATCATGGCTGCCCCGCCCCCACTCCGCCCTGTCCCGTATGTCGGGGCAACATTTAACCCCCGTCCCCGATCCGTAACCGTTACAATCCACGGATCCCTGCTCAACACGGAAATCTCTGCTTATGAATTTTTTAAAATGTTTTTATCAAGAAACATACAAACAAAGCTACTTAATATTTTTTTGATTGAAGAAACACAATAATTCAATATATTGTATTAAAAAAACGATTACTATTAAAATGAGATCTAAAAATAAAAGTATCTTCCGCATGTGGAGTGTGTATATATGTACATATATAATTATTTTCTATATATATATACACATGTATAGCGGATCGGGTTGCTGGCGGGTTAGGAGGCAACCCCATCCCCATCCCGTCCCGTATGCGGGTTGAGATTCCTTGCCCCATCCACCCCGCACAAGCCTCGGATAGGGGAAAATTCACGCGGATCGGGCCAGGGTGGGGCGGGGCGGGCAAAAATTGCCACCCCTACTTCCACATCACGTCCTCCCTAAGCAACAGTTCATTGATTCGGAATTCATTGAAAGTTAGAGCAACTACAATGGTGTAGTTTTAATGGGGAATGGAGGGTATATATTGTCTCATTTAATGGGATATGCATAAAAATATCTTCCAATGATAACATTTTTGTTGTCCCAATTTTGTTGTGCCAAACTTGCAAGCATGGAACATGATTGGCTTCTATATTGGCTCCAAACATGAGCTCCACTTAAACAACGATACTAAAACTCAAGACTGACCCCACCTCTATTATATCAAAAACCAAGCCAGCAAATTTACACTATTACCAATACATATAATATTTCATTCTCATTCTTATTCCCAGCCATCTCAGCAAAATGTCTCCCAATACATTTTGTTGTTCCCAATAACATTGCACCATTGTGTTACTCTTACCATGATATGTCACTTGGAGGATCCTCCTTAACCAATGCCCTAAGAGTGTAAGGGACAAAACCTTACTAGGAACAATATGGCAATGTAATACCGTTTGGAATTTCATCTAAATAAAAACAATAAACAAAATCCTAGACATCAAGCTAAATAAGCCTAAACAGTTTGGGACAGATCCAGTTTTTAACAAAACAAGGTTGTTCCGTATAAAACATGCCAAAACAAAACTCCCCACGACAAATGCCACTACATTTCTAGGAAGCCAGGAGTGCTTCAACTTTTGCAATTTGATTCTCTTCATTCTTCAGGGTAGGGCTCCTATTAGCCTCATGAAACAAGTCGTGCTTCCATTTCTCTACTCGACCATTGCTTGAGTGATACCCTTGCTTGCCACCGTATCTATCCCTTCCCCTATAATTGCCACCATTGCCAACATACCTTTCTCTCGGTGGAAAGCCACCCCTTAGTGCTTCACCTCTGTATGATTTCTCTCGTTTGTCCAGATGTTGGGTCTTATGGTCTCTTTCCTCCCGTTTTCACTTCCAAAAGCACTATGATCATATTTATTCGTATTAACAGCCTCAATTGCAGTTTTCTCATAAGGTTCAGGGTCTTTAATTTTCTTCTCCATAAATGCAGGCCTCTTTCATGCAGGGAGCACAGGATTAGCCTCCGTTTCCTGAAACCTGTCATGGCGCCAAACATTCTTCTCCTCCTCCTTCACTTCTGGTTTCCCATCTTTTGGATGTGTGTCATGACCTGCTGATTTGTTGGCTTCCCTCTCATTACGCCGATCTCTTGAATCTCTCCATCCACGTTCTACAAAATTAAAGAAGAGTAAGCAATAGAATTAAGAGATGGCAGAATGCTAAAGTTTCTGCTTAAGTATTACGTATAATAACGAGATGTAAATTTCAGGATCATAAGACAAGATTTTGATGCATCTCTAGATTACAAAATGCAAACAATAAATAAAAATGATCAAAATTGACATTTATAAATTATTAAATTGACACATTGAATGCCTTTAATTATACGTATTTCTTCAATACCTTGGCAAAATTTTAAATCGTATTCGTATGTAAGTTAATTACAAGACCTTATAGTTCCAAGAAGCCAATAGAACAGAAGCGGAAGATCGAAGAATGATAATTTAATTTCAAATTTCCTCATTCATTGACCTGCTTGAAGGCATGATTGGAAATGGATTGATAACTTAATTCTAGACAAGGCTCATTGAGAATAATGAGGGTTCTAACATTCTTCTAAATGAAAATTCAATAACCCAAAGTAAATGTATACAAAAAACCAAACTAATTGTCTCCATGTGAGTGTGTGCATTCAAGTTAAAAAAAATTATGTGCAGGAATCAGGATTGAGACGAAACACAGAGATTTGCAGGATAACTAGATTTGCAAGACCGGTTTAATAAAAAAAATAATGGGAAAAAAAAGCCTGCTGGAAGATAGGTACAGGTCTAACAGTGAGGTCAGGGCCTCAGGGGATGGGATAAAGGAAAGTTTACAAGCACAAATTAGTTCATGGAAATAAGTAACATTCATAAAAATCAAGTACTTACCATTAGATGCTTTCCGACCAAAGCTTCGACCAACTTACCTAGCATTGCCACGCTCATCATGCTGTTATAAGACATGCACAGGCAAACCCAATAGTGTTATACATGGAGACACTTGAAGGCACAGGGCCGAACAGAATCCCTCTACAAGAGCCCAGGAAAAAATGTTTTGTATACACTGAATAACAACCAAGTCATTAAATTCAATAAAAATACTGATGTAAACAATCATCTATCTAAACAGGACAAAAAGTATACCTATGCTGGGCTTGGGAAGAGCGGTTTGGGTAGTTCTATGGATTTGCATGCACAGGATCTTTTTTACCACTTCTAAGTGAATCCAAAATATGCAGACAGTCAGACACAAAACTAATACAATATTTAAATTTTATTGAAGAACTCTAAGGGCTAACTTTGATGACCCATAAAAATTTGAATTCCCTTCTTTCTTTTTTGTCCCATTGGACTTGCATATAACTTCATCATTATATCTATGTACATGCAGTCCAAACTAGAAAGAAACTGAAGCCCGTTAAGTTGAGGTCAGCTGGATGTGACCACTACAAAAGCAAAGCTAATGAGAATCCTGAATTATAAAAATAGAAATAGTGAAATTCAAGAGCTCATCAAACTGATTGTATGCCACAATAACTGCAATTTCCTCCACACGGTTTGTGACACATCCGTGCCCTCGAATCTTGCTTAGTGATCCAGTTAAGAAGTAAATATATGTCACCTCGATTTACTGCCATAACTCGGTTTTTACCTTTCCATAAGCCTTTTTAATTGATGAACCTTAGTTGTACCCCATTATTTGCTTAGTATACTCACTCTAAATAAACCCCAATTAAAATTAAAATAATTATGAGTTCATCCCATTTTCTTCTTTTTTAAATTTTGCAGCCTACACCCCATGTACAACAGAAAACAAAAACAGAGCATCTCATCCCATGTATTATACCAATAGTACAACCTAGAATCAAAGAAAAAATGAAGCCATAATCATATAAGAAGGAGGAAGTCATATCAGTGCTAAACAAAATGAACAAGGAAGTGTCTTGGATCAATCTATCAACCCCACAGTTGCTATGTTACATGGCCTCAACCCAAAAAGTGTCTTGAATTTTTCGATCCTAGAAGAAAACATATCTGACCAACCTCTGGCATTGGTATGATAATGATCTGTCCACATCTTTGAAACAGGAGGTATGGGACTATCTTGCGCTAATTCCATTATGATGAAGTGAGAGTCATTGATATACCCGAATACCATGATCCCTTGCTTATAATCCAGTGGCAGTGGATCCCTGAGAGGAAAAAATGTGAGGCAATGTTCTTGTGAAATGAGTGTAGCAACAACATTGTAGCATGTAGCTACCACATTTCCCATATAAGGCATGATCATCCAAATCTTTTGATCTGCCATGAAAGGAGCTAATAACTTGTCATATTGACCTCCATTCATACAAAGCTCATTTGCAAGATCTTTTCGAACTATTTGCCAACCATCGTCACCCCAACCATAGAACAATGCCACGACTCTGAATCCACGGTGGCCATCTCCAAGGACATCAAAAATATTGGAAATGTAGGCCTGCAAGAAATCAAGAAACAGAGACACCCAATTTTTGATGTTTGGCTTCCTAGTTCTATGAACTTTATACTTTCCCTTTTGCTTGACACTCTGCTTTGAATTCTGACTTTGTTGAACATCTTCAAAGACATGAGACTCGATAGCATGCTCAAATGCTGAAGGATCACGCTTGGTTGAATTTTCATCTACTTGAGATGATTTAAGCCCCTTCTACCTCTTCTTCCTCCCCCTTACATTAACCGTAGGCTTTGGCTCTAATATGGAAGTGCTACTTGCCTTGCCTAATGACTGAAGCTGTCTTTTTATTTCTAGCTTCTGAGGCACAATAACAATCTCAAATGTCCTCCTCACAATCTCCATCTTAGTATCAATGGTGACTTGATCTTTAGGGTCTTGACTGAATGGTTGGATGCACAACTGTTTCCAATAGTTATGTATGTCATTGAGTGGGATGCACTTACCTTCATTTCTGTAAATTGTCAGCATATGAGCACATGGCAAACCAAAACATTTGGCATTTGTGTGTAGACAATTCTCTACACTAACTCCTATACTGCCAATAGAAACACATTCAGTTTCAATCTTCTCCAAGGCAATAGTAGATACCACATTCACCAATTCCTTGTACAAAGGAATCCTAAATCGAATTGGCACTCTAGTTAGACTGTCTTCAAAGAAAGCCTTTATATCAACAAATTGACCTTGCAGTAACAAGTTAATCTTGCTAAAAGACTGGAAAAATCCACCAACTGAGTTAGAGAAGTACTTTTTAAGCTTAGAATGATTGCTCTCACAAAATAAGTCACAAAATAAAGCATATCGAGCCATCAATGGCCACTTCACTAAATAAAGGAAAGTCAAGTTCACCAATAATGCGAAAGCTTTCCGTGACACCTCTCCCTAAACCCCAAACACCAAAACCCTAATCAGCTTAGATAATCCAAGTACAACTTCACCTCACATTACCATTCAACCCAATTCAACTCCACGCAATTCTCATATACTAGTAGTTTCATTAACAATCAATTAACGAATCAAACTTGACCATCCAAGAACAACTTCCCTTGTAAGTCTCGTCCACCAAGAACCCACTTCCATCGCAACATTGTATAAAGATATACACATTAAGAAAAAGATACTAAAGTACTTGTGATCCTTGTCGAACCTGCTAGAAGGATGTCGTTGGGAGTCAGAATCCCGGCCCTCCCGTCGAGACATGGCTTCTCTCGATCATTTCATTTAGGGCTTTCAACTTCGCTTCTTTAGTACTGATGTGAAATTGGGGTAAGAAGTTATAGCGAATATACCATGGTGTAGCTCTCACGGATCAACGGTTTATGTGTAGCTTTTCATTAAAGGTGTGATTCTGTCTGTAGTGGCCAAAAACCGTCATATGATTCAACCAACGATATTGGATGATGGTCAATGCAATATGGGTCGGTAAACACCAATTTATGCTAACCAACTCGGTCAATACGAGTCGAAGGTGGATATGCCAATCTGTATCCAACTCCTCCAGCGGTCCATCAAGGGGCGCCTGAAACAAAGGCATCCAAAGCCCTCGACGACCCATGAAAGGGCACACAAGCCAGAGACGTTCAACGTCATTGATCGTCAATAGACAAAGACCACGCAAGCCTCAGGTATGCATCCTACACCATATTCATGCATACATTCGTACATACATATGTCTCACACCATATTGATCGTACACCTAAACCACTATCTCCTATCCTGACTTGGTCACCCTACGGCAACGATCGTCTGAGATCGTTGGCGAACCTGACCCCGACAAAT
Source organism: Tripterygium wilfordii (assembly GCF_013401445.1). Lineage (NCBI taxonomy): Eukaryota > Viridiplantae > Streptophyta > Magnoliopsida > Celastrales > Celastraceae > Tripterygium > Tripterygium wilfordii. Next base: position 10,379,903 of record NC_052248.1, read on the forward strand.
CAAACAGCCCAGCACGTCATATCAGACAGTCTGCAGCCACCTCCTGACATCAAGCCGCTTGATCACTGTACAACCCTGATCTCAGCCAATGAAAATGGGTTGCATGTCCTGACATTCAACACCACCTTCTCATATCTACCTGTAAATCATACTACAATGTCTGGTGTGCCAATCTTGGTCGGCAAGTTACTCCACTATAAAAATCCCTCTCCTCATTGAGAGTGGACACGAAATCTTGGAAACGTAGACCCATAGCTCTAGCTCTCTCACTTTCTTCAACCTTCAGCTCATTCACAACTCTCTTACATTTTGCATACACCATTCCCATACAAGCATTCTCACTTTATGATTCTCATATCTTTACTTTGACCAACTTAATTTCGATTAACTGACTTGAGCGTCGGAGGTTCTTTGGCAGGTACCCTATCAGTGCCCAAGTCCTTTGATCTCAACCTTGCTTTGTTTCTCAGGATCCCGCTGTAGAAGGCCTCCTTATAAATTACGTTGACTATTCAACGAATGTAGATTCGGGTATCTATAATTTGGCGCCCATCAGTACCTTCTTCAAACTTTAACTTATTTTTCAATTTCAATTTCATTTTGAACGTTATACTGACTTGAGCGTCAGAGAGTCGACGGTTTATCGTCGACCAACCCTCACTTTTATCTTTGAGCGCAGGTGCAAAACTAGTGAAGCTCAAAACAACGGCGCCCATCAATATTTTCTTCAATCTCTTAGCTTATTTTCAGTTCCAATTTCATTTTGAACATTATACTCACCTGAGCGTCCGAGGATCGACGGGCCGTCGACCAACCCTCACTTTTATCTTTGAGTGCAGGTGCAAAAATAGCAAAACTCAAAGACAACGGTGCCCATCAATACAAAGAGAAGACTAATTTGTCTATTAAACTTCCTAAAGATGACCCAAGCTAAGTATCGCTAAATTATGTTCTATTTACAAACATGTTATGTTTATTTTTACTTAGGCATCAAGCTGCCTATTAAAGTGTAGTTCTAACACCGGAGAACATCAATGTTATATAATAGTTAGCGCCGGATAAGGAGGGTCAGTTAAGTAACCAAAAGTACCATTGTCATATATCAAAATTCGAAAGAGTTACAAAGTTTATACAATAAAAAAGCCGAAATCTATGCCTACCAACAAATAACCATAAACACAAGATATGCCTCAGTACAGGACTAGTCATGGTTGCTCACCCCGGCATCATCACCACCTTCATCACCTTGGCTTCCATCGCCCCCTTTACCTTGATCGCCTACTGTTTCCTCTTCATCTCCATCATCGTCATCATCTTCATCACCTTGCTCTTCTCCATCCCCGATTGGCCTGTATAAATGACCAAACTTCTCCAAAACAACCTCACAATCGGCAATCTCCTCCACAATATTCCAATTGATCTCCCGTCCATCCTTGTAGTCCTTCAACATCTCAAGCCGTGCCATAGCACCTGCCACACGTCCAACAATTCTCACTTTTTCTTCATGGCCAACTTAGGCCGCTAACCTAGCAACCTCCACTGCCTTAAGATTACTATTCAGCTTGGCCTTTCGCTTATGCCATTTCTTGGTCTTCTTGGCCATCATGCTCGTAAGAGTCGCCAAATCGAAATTTGCTTGTTGAGCATCCGCTAGGGCTTCAATCTTCTCCCACTCAGAAGTTAAGAGTTGATTCGTCAACTTTTCTCGCATCTCATCTGCTAAGTCTTTCACCGTTCGATAACCCTCTAAAATGATATCCATTTCAGACTTATACTTCGAAAGAGCAAGTATTTATTGGTCAACCAAGCTTAACTCCTCCAAAGCCTTAGATTCTTTCATTTTCGCACTGTGCTCGCTCGCCTGAGCCTGCACAACCTCCGCCTTTAACTTCTCCATCTCTAATGCCACGCTTGTGGCAGTCGATGCAAGGGTAGCTTCGGTCGCCTCCGCACGATGATCAGCCTGCTTGACCAACACCTTCAAATTCTTTGTCTCATCGGTAGTCCGGTCAAGCTCAACACACAATCGTTCTATTTCCGCATCGGCAGCCAAGATTGCTTTGAAAATGTTGCTTTGAAAAAGTTGAAAGGAACTATGCATCGACTCTCGGACCGTCCTAGCCAAACCCTTACTCTCAAAAACTAGACTATCTTTAGGAAAAAGGAGGCGACACGTATCGATAGGGAGGATTGGAGGGCGCTCATATATGGATACCAATCCAGGAAACGAGCAATCAATTCTTCTAAAACTACAAAAACTCTTGCTCGCCCCAGCTTCCTCATCAAACTCTCGCTTTCGTTTCTTCTTAGCTCTTTCCTTCTGATTCTTCGGAACACCCTTTCCTTTATCTAAACTCTTCTTCGTCTGACTTTCTTCTCTTCATTTTTCCTTTTCTCCTTCCCTCTCTCTCGTTACCCCTTCACCTATCTTTTGCCCAACCATGCCTTCGCTACCTCCAACGTCCTCCACATCCCGTCCACCCATCGCTTCATCCGTTTTGCCCGCTCCAACCTTCAGAACGTCCATCTTGCCCGCCTCCATCGCTGCTTCCCTATGGTCGAAATGAATGATAGTTGTTTCTCAGTCCGAAACCACTTTCGTCGTCATGATCGCCTCCGTAGAGGTGGGCGAAGCTCCTTCGTTTCTCACTATTACCGCTTCCTCCTCTTCACTAATCATCAATTTTGCCCTCCCCTTAGTCGCCCACGCTTCCATATCCTCTCCACCGACGATCTCCTCCTCTGTGGAAGCTTCCTTGGGTGCATCAGAAACTCTTTCATCCTCCCTTTTCGACCTCTCCCCCCCCCCCCCCGTGCCATCCCTACCAGCTCCTTGAATGAATAAAAAGGCTTAAACGACCTCTAAGCCCCAAATCTAGAACCAACACTGACTCCAGATTTCCTCTTGCTCGATTTCTGTGTAGTCTGCTTCGGCGCCTCCAACGCCACAACCGTTGTTCATGGCTTAGAACCCTATGTCACGATTGCTCCCTCTTCCATGACTGCCTCAGTCATTGTATCCTCTTCAGCCGCCTCGCCTATCTCAGCCGCCTCCCCCTTACGGAAGTGTCATCAGGCACATTTGCCTTTAAAGTCTTAGCCACTTCAATTATTTCAATCGATCTCTCCTCCTCAGATACCTTCTTTGCAACTTCAACCACCTTTGTCGATGACTCCTCCCGATCAACGGCAACCTTGGGCTTGAACGCCCTCTCCTTGGATGTTTTCTTGACACCTACAAACAAAATCAATCTTAGAATTATCAGAAACACTGACCAAATCATATATCAAAAAATCCTACCTATAAGCTTTGGAAACCGTTCAACGTTGGGTATGAGCTCCGTCATGATATTCTTTAAACTCCTTTCATGGTCCAAAAGATCTCTCATGGTCTTAGCCGCTGCGGTTGGCTGATCTTCTTGCCCCTTCCTCTTTAGAGGATTTTTGAAACTGCAAGACGAACAAGGTGTAAGATAGCCAAAGTAAAAACCATTCATTGAACGCCAAGGTAAAAAGACTTACTTGTGGGTTTCACCCAACGCCTCGGGAAGCTTTCGGTGCCATACATAGCCACCCCTTGAGCAAAGAAATACTCAGTCTTCTAGACGTCGTGATAGTCTGATGTTTGATCCAAAATAATAGGGGGAACATTTCTCCACGTGACAACCATGCACCTCCCTTTCTCTTCCTTATGCTCCTTAAAACCATAGATCAAAAGGAAGTCTTTCACGCCGAAGTCAATCTTAAACTTTCGGCTTAAATGTTGCACGCCCAGGATCACCCGCAGCGAGTTAGGCATGAACTGACCAAGCGATATGCCCAACATACTCAAGATCTGCCCCAGCAGCGAAGGAACCGGAAAGTTGAAGCCTATCCTAAACATAATCTCGTAAAGGGATACCTCCGTCCCACGATCCGTATCAACCATCTCGTGCAATTTGAGTGCCCGAAGCCTTCTTATCTCCGGTATCTTGGCCGCCGCCCTCAAAGTTGTCAAAAAATTTGTGTCGACCAGCGATACAAGATTATAAGTCGTAGGCAAGATCCTGAGAGATTCCAGTATGTCAACTTCCATGGAAGACATCCCCGCTTTGTCTCGTCCGCCATCCTACAAAGGCGCACGAGCTTTGGCAGACAAACCTTTCTTGTGCCCCAGCACCTTCGTCTTCATGGCAAACAAAAGAAGCTGAAACCTCGATGATATTTGAAAGAAAGACACTTCCTCTCTCTAAGAACGCTCTCCTTCTCTCTCTAAAAAGATGAAAGTAAAAACACTTAAAGTAAAAATGGGAGGACCCCACTATTTATAGTAGAAAATCCAAGGGCAAAGTCATCTTAGAATGTCACAATGATGAGGCATGACGTTTCATGGAACGGTGCCCATCAATCGAGCCTCCCAGATTTTCGTCTTCTCCAAACCACCGTTTCAGCAGCCCACAAATCCTAGTTGGCCACATCAGCCAACCCCATCATTGACACCCCCGATTCACGTAACCCAACAATACATAACCCTTCAAAAGCATTTAATGCCCGTCTCTTAGTAACATACAATATTCAATGCACTCCATTACCACTTTTAAACCTTGAACACCAGAACAATTCAAGGCAGTCAAACGCGATCACTTAGACAAACCCAAGTCGATCAAACACAATCGCTTGAGCACCCCAAGTTTATCAAACAAGATCACTTAAGCAAATCCAAGTTGGTCAACGTGATTACTTGAGCGTTCCACGTCGGTCAAACTAGACCACTTGAGCAATCCAAGTCGGTCAAACATGATCGGTTGAGCAATCCATGTCGATCAACTCGATCACTTGGGCATATCCAAGTCGGTTAACACGATCACTTGAGCAGATTAAGTTGATTAACGCGATCACTCGAGCAAAGCCAAGTCAATCAAAACGACCACTTCGTGTAACCCCAAGTCAGTCAACATGACTACTCTAACAAACCTCCTAAAAGTAACAATGAACTACTCTCACAGTCAAGACTCATCTGACTCCAAGAGGGGGGGACAAACTGTAGTGGCCAAAAACCATCATATGATTCAACTAACGATATTGGACGACGATCAACACCAATTTATGCTGACCAACTCGATCAATACGGGCCGAAGGTGGATCAGCCAATGTGTATCCAACGCCTCCAGCGGTCCATCAAGGGGCACCCGAACCAAAGGCATCCAACGGCCTCGGCGGCCCATGAAAGGGCGCACAAGCTAGAGACGTTCAACGTCATTGATCTTCAATAGACAAAGACCACGCAAGCCTCAGGTATGCATCCTACACCATATTCATGCATACATTCGTACATACATATGTCTCACACCATATTGATCGTACACCTAAACCACTATCTCCTATCCTGACTTGGCTGCCCTACGACAACGGTCGTCTGAGATTGTTGTCGAACCTGACCCCGACAAATCAAACAGCCCAGCACGTCGTATCAGACAGTATGTAGTCACCTCCTGACATCAAGCCGCCTGATCACTGTACAACCCTGATCTCAGCCAACCAAAATGGGCCGCATGTCCTGACATTCGACACCACCTTCCCATATTTGTCTGCAAATCGTACTACAGTGTCTGGTGTGCCAGTCTTGGTCGACAAGTTACTCCACTATAAAAAGCTCTCTCCTCCTCAGGAGCGGGCATGCAATCTTGGAAACTTAGACCCATAGCTCTCTCACTTTCTTCAACCTTCAGCTCATTCACAGCTCTCTTGCGTCTTGCATCCACCATTCCCATACCAGCATTCGCACTTTACGATTCTTACATCTTTGTTTTGACCAACCTGATTTTGATTGACTAACTTGAGTGTCAAAGGCTCTTTGGCAGGTACCCCACCGGTGTCCAAGTCTTTTGATCTCAACCTTACTTTGTTTCTCAGGATCCCGCTGTAGAAGGCCTCCTTATAAATTATGTTGATTATTCAACGATTGTAAATTCAGATATCTACACTGTCCACAAGATTGACATACCTTTGGAGTCCTTGGTTGACCTTTTCTGATGCAAGTGTTGCCATTGTTATGTACTTATGTTACAGCAAAGACCATGGTTTTAAATACCGGTTTGGACCGGCCGTTTCAACCGATTGAACGAGAAATCGGTTTTGACCGGTCTGATTAACAGAAATTCCAATATTTTACTATTTTATGGGACTAGTCGAAATCGGTCAAATTTGTCAATAAAAGGAGTGAAATTAGATAATTCCAGAGAGGATTTCATAGTACAATAAACTTGCCCGTTGAGTCTGTGAGTGTATCAAAGGACCTTCATTGAAATGGAAGTGGAAGATCGAAGCCCGGTCCAGGTCCGACCCTGCCCGGCCTATGTCAGGTTCCTGGTTTGGAGTTGTATTTGCATGAGATGTCTTTGGATGAATATTTGTTCATTCATCGATATTTTGAAGCTCTCTCTAGTTACATTTTCTATTAAGGGGCATTTGGTCGACATTTTGAGGGGGGAATAAGGCGAGCTGAGGATGAGAATAGACACTCTCTCGTTTGATTGAGTTTGGGAGGGTGGAATATCAAACTCATCCCCCGTCATTCCCTCCTTATGGAGATTAGTCAAGCTCACTAAAATGGTAAGATTGGTTAATCTGATACTCAAAAGACTATTATACCCCTTGGGATTAAGAAGTAATCACAACCATTAAATTAATCTATTCTTATTTTTATGTAAAAAAAATTGGATAGTATGAAAATTATACAATTAAAATTCGAACACTCATGCTCACTCTTCATTTCATATCAAACATGGTAATGTTCATCTCACACTCATCTCATACTCATCTCACACTCACCTCAAGCTTGCCTCACACACACACTCACACTCATTGGATTAGCAACCAAATGCCCCGTTCGGACCATACTAAAATCCTCCCATTTTGTGATCCCAAAAAACCCTCAAATCTATGAGGCATTAAAATAGTCATTGATTAAAAATACAAATGTATGGCCCATTTCACATTCAACATTTCGCATTAAATAGAGGTCTTTTGGGGTCACTTTTTGAGGGTCTCAAACATTATCATTTCCATAGTTCCATGTCATTATAGCACTCACAATGGTGTCATTTTACTTGGGCATGAATGGGTTTTTGTTAGGGCACAATGAATTTTAAGCTACAAGGCCATAATGATGGCCCTATTTTCTTGGGAACAAAGTTAGAGACCCCTAAAAATCTCTCAAATCTATGTGACATTAAAATAGTCATTAATTAAAAACACACATTTAGGACTCACTTCACATCCAACATTCCTATAAAATGAGTCCTTTGGGGGTCACTTTTTGAGAGACTCAAACATTATCCATTTCTTGAGAACAACATGTGGGCATGGATTTTGGCATGCCCCCATGTTGGCTTACTTGATTGGTCCCACTTCTATTATACTCACAACTACACCAAAACTAATATTGGGTCCCACCTCAACTACATTAAAAATCAAACCAATAAATTTACACTATTATACCAATAAATTTTTCACTCTTAGTCACATCAACAAAACACATTTCTCAATATATTTTGTTGTTCCCAATAAAATTGAATCATTGTAGTTATTCTTACTCGCTTCAATGCAGATGAGTACGATTCCAATTACAAGATAATTATCACTTAAAAGCGTTTTCCAATAAAAAAAAAGTCAAGTCAATTAAGAAAGCAAAAAAAGGACAAATTAAAGAATGGCATAAAAACCAAAACTTCATGTTTGATTATGCACTGCCTTTAACAAACAATGATTTTACGCAATAATTGTAATAATTAAAGATTCAACAAGACTAATTTAAGCAAATTATTTAAATTGCAAAAGGACAGATTTATATTTAAATAGCAATGCCATATTGATGTAGACTTGCAGTATAAATGCTTGCTTTGAAATTCTTCTTTATTTTATTTCCTTCCCTGCATCTTCTTCGAAAGCAAGCAGCAGCAGCATATAAGAAAATTTTCTTCTTCTTGGACAAGTCTCTCTCATTTAAGTCTCTTGGTCTACAATCATGGGCGACTCCACCAGTAGCAATAAGAAGAAGAAAAGAAGCAGCACAAGGAAAGAACCCAAAAGACCCAAATGTTTCTCTGATGTTGACAAGTTATCCAAAGGTAATCATCTTCAATACTCATCATTCATCACCATCACTTTCTTCTCTCTTTTTTTTCGATCTTTCAGAATCTTTGATCCATGCTGTGCATTATATGATTTCTGTTTCTGATTTCTTGCAAATGGTTTTCCACTCAATCCTTCAAACTTTCACGGTAGCTATACTTTTGTTGTCTCTGCAACTCTTGTTCTTGTGAATGCAGCCTTGCTTACAACAGGGTATTCCAGCGCAAGGAGGATCACCATCTCAACTCGAAGGAATGATGGAATGGTATGTAGAGATGATTGCCTGTGATGCTATTTTAATTCACATAAGCACATAACAACAAGAACATGAGGCATGCTTTCAGTCCAGTTCATGCGTGTGTTGGAATTCCAACCATGAGATATGAAGTCTGGAATAACAAGAAGAACAAGAAAAATAACATATCGTCAAAAAACCTGAAAATTCTCAATCCTATTCTACAAAGGCGATTAAGAACAAAAGTTAATCAGGCAATCGATCTGGGTTTTAAATATCTTCTATTTTTATTTATTTTTTTCTGAACTGATTACAGCACGAAAAAAGAACAAAATGAACCAGAAAGATAACAGGAAGGACAGTTGAGAGAATGGCTAACCTCCAAAGCAACAGAGGAAATCTTTTCATAACCCCAGCACTTCATATTTTTTTCAGCGCCCTTCATTCTCCAGCTCGATTATCATGCTATATGATTGTGAAAGGTTCACTAAGAACCAGCTTAAGCACAATCTAACTATTAACGAACTTTTAAACTCGATCAAGACTAATTTGCCACGTGATCAAGTGCTCAAATGGCAGCACTGAACCAAAATGACACCACAACACTTACTGTTTCATAACCCGAACTCGCCGTATCAGTAAATAGTAGGTACAGTAGAGAAAAAACTCAGAAATTCAACCATCTTCCAACAGAAAACCAGTAACAGAAACTCATGTGTGTGACACATATTCAGTGCTATATCAATTCTTATGCAGAAGAGAATTGACAAATACTCACTCTAGATGATAGTAGAAGGATTTATGGCTATTAAACAATTACAATAGTTCTTCTAGAACAAACAAACACAGAAATCCATGAAACTTGGAATACAACAATCCAGTTTGATGGAAGTATGGAACCAGATTGTATCAGATGGTAAAATAAATGAATATCACTCGGCCATTAGCATAGTAACACTAAAAACATAAGTCGTCGATGCCATTCCGAATTTTCAACAGCCATGTGTACCTGTTGTAAAATTACCGAGGAAGTTTGGATTTCTTCTGAATGTCTTCAGGTCATTACTTCAACCTATTCAGACCATGGAAGAATTTCACCCGTAGCTGTGGCAGGAAAATACGGGAATGCTACCATTGGTCTCGAAGTCGATAGAAACTCGAGGGTGAGTCTCCAATGCTACGCTGTTTGTCGCAAGTTATCAGTGATGCTCTCTCATTCCTGAGCTAAAGCATCTTATCTTTCTATCCTTTTATTTTTTTCATTTGTTTTTTTATGCCAGATTTCAGCAACCCTCAATTTCAGCAGAAACATCTTCCCCTCAACAAAGATAGCGGCTTCAGCAAAATTGGCAAATTACAAATCCGGCATGGTACGAAACTCTTTAGTTGTTAGCTGTGTATGAGGTTGCCATATCGGAGTCCTTAAATCAGATTGAAAAATTTGAGGATTTAGGACATGAGAAAGGTAACAAATTAAAAATTGTCAGCTTAAATGAAAAGGCCAAGCAATAAAAAAAGATCACAGAATGCTATACACACAGAGACATGAATATTTAAAACATATCGACAAGTTATTAGTGATGCTTTCTCATTCCCAAACTAACGCATCTTACGTTTTTCTTTCCTTATGCCAGAATTCAGCAACGCTCAGTTTCAGCGGAAACCTCTTGCCGTCAACAAAGTTCATAGCTTCAGCAAAATTTCCAAATTATAAAACCAGCATGGTACGAAACTCTTTAGCTATTATTAGCTGTGTATGAGATTGCCATATCAGAGTTCTTTAAATCAGATTGAAAATTATTTGGATTTAGGAACACAGAAAAGGTAAAAAATTGAAACTTTTAAGTTCAATTAAAGAGGTCAAGAAATCAAAAAGATCACAGAATAATACACATAAACAGACATAAGAATTCAGAAACATATGATCTTGCAATCATCCTAACATATAGGGGAATGATATTTCTCAATAAATATGAGAATGCCTCTTAATATACAGGAATGAGCTATGAGTCATTATCTACAAGGCATAAAACTTGTCCAACACAAAGAGGACACGACTATATCTACTATTTTAGAATATTTAAGATCCAACTCAAAGTTATTACACTATAGAGAAGTTAAAGTGAATCAAAGAGAGTGTTTATTTTCTTTTGTTTCCCTTTGCTCACTAACGAATGTATAGTAGGAGAATAATTTTAAAGAGACTTCCCTGCTTCTGTAAATAATTAAAATTTAAAGTTTGAATTATGATTCTTAAAACATTCAACCAACACATTTTCTTTTCCTACTCCATGCATGTTTGTCATATCTACTTTTGAAATACTGAGATGACCTCCAATGCCTGGGATGAGGATATTGCTATATCATTATAATGCAAGCTAAATTGTCTCACTTGGACAGCAAGTTCCTAACAAATGCCAATGTGTATGTCAATGCATGATTGTTTGAGGAATATGGGGTGCAAAGCAATAATATACTTTTGATAGATATATTACGGTTGCCACATGATACTTCTATGAAACCTTTGGACACCTTTGTTCTGGTCCATTGTAGACTTGTAGTAAGAACTTATTTTGTTGCTAACCTTTCCTTCACACCTTCTATTTCAGCTGAAGATTCAATACCTGGGTTTCCATAAGCATTCTGCTGTGACCATATCTGTTGTTTTAAACCAGCTCCCTTCAGCTAATCTTTCGGCAACACTTAATATTTCAAGCATTGCCATTGGCATGAAAGCAACATACAAGACTTCCTCCAGCCAGTTTGCTGCATATGATGCAGGCATCAGTGTGACAAAGCCCATCTGCGATGCATCAATTATTCTGTAGGTTGTTCTTTTATCTAGGATGGTTTACTCTTAAAGGAAAATGAAAATATTTATAATCCACAAAAAAGAAAAAAAGGAAGAAATATCAAGGAGCACCATTGCTTAGTGGTTGGCTCCTTCTTCACCACTTGGCCCTCAGCGCTGCGTTTGAATTCCCCAATCCCTGTTGAACAGATTAAAAAAATGAAGAAACAGTTGTACGATAGAAATAAATTGAATGAATCACTAATTGCAGCTTACAGGATTTTCCTAAACTGCCATTATTATGCCTCTTAAAATTAATGAATAACAATCTTTCACTAAATTTAGAAAAGTAAATTATTACTTTGTCTAGGTCTTGCTTACATGGTGTTGCAGATGAGCATTAAAAACAGCTGAAAGAAGGGAGTAATTACTAAATTAGTAGCTTTTTCATGAAATTTTCAGGGCCGACAAGGGTGACTTAATAAGAGCATCGTTTGTGCATTACTTTGACCAAGGAAGAAAGATAGCTGCCGTGGCAGAGATCACGCGGAGGTTTTCGAAGAAGGAAAACAATCTTACGGTTGGAGGTTCATGCTCTGTGGATCACCATACAACTATAAAGGCGAAGCTTGACAATCATGGGAAGCTAAATGCCCTCCTAATGCACAAATTTAAGCCCAAATCATACTTAACAATTTCTGGTGAATTTAACACCATAGCTCTCGACAAGCATCCCAAAATCGGATTGGCTCTTGCTCTCTCACTATGAGTAGATCCTTGATAAACAGTATGATGCTAATATATTAGTAAAACTAATATTATCTATTCCTTTTAGCTCCCTGATAAACAGCATGATGTTAGTGGATTAGAAAAATTAATAAACTCTACTACTTTTTTATTACAAGTATCAGGAAAAAGAATTGCAAAACAATTGCTGCACATAACCAATAAATATGAAACATGAACATGATAGGAGGCTTCATTACAAATGCATGATTACAATAAAGGTCAATCCTCTATCAGGTCAAGCCTCTATCAGCATGTCGTGTGGTTACAATATAAGGGCTGTTTGGAATGGTAGCATGAGGCTTATAATAAATATGTAATCCTTTAATTACAGCATTAAATCATGTAAAACATGACAATTATGCAAATTACCATATTTGGCCTTGCTACCAGCATCTCTAAATATCAACATAGGTGCTAAATAGTAGGCATTAGCATTCCGGGGAACAGCTCCTCACCAAGAGAGACCGATATCACCAAGTGATAACAATTTTTTGAGCAGAACTAAGAGTTAAGACTTGAACCTGGTACACCATTTTATCAAAAGCTCTTCAACATTGGCATCCATTCGAGTCCCAACTCCTCCCCACATTAACATGTGGGGAATGTCTCCAATTGTTGAACCAGTTACTTCATGCACAGTCTTGAACCCAATTCTCTTATAGAACCTAACAAGCTAATGGCAAATGGAGAAATCAAGAATATGATGATAGGCTCATCCATTTTTCTAACAAATAGTACATAACTCTATAACAATAACAAATTTGATACAGTAATAAGCCAATTCAAAACAGGCGCCTATAGAAAGAGAGAAAAAAGAGCAAGGAAAGAACCTTCGAATGGTAAAAATCAGAGTCATTGATGGCAAGCAACTCAGCAGTCCTGCAGCGACAATCGTAGCCATATCGAAAAGCAATAGCTCCAATAAACAAACCAATACCAAAGATGGACTTCTCCATACCCAGAGTCTCTCTCCTCAATCTGATTGAGTCTAAGTGAAGAATTCTGCCTCCCAACCAGACCCTTATCAGCCCCTCAGCCCTTCCTAGCTCTCGCTTGGTTTCTCGACTCTTGGCTGTGTTCCTGAAAAGGGGTCCTAGCAATTGGAGCTGAAGGTCAAGGTTTTGTGCCCTTGATGAGCCAATAATATCAGACATTGTCGGCATGGTGACTTCTCCGGCATTAAAACTCCTATGTTTGTCTCAGATGGGGTAGTGGTGCTTTTGGGGAGTGAACATTATCGGGTGTTTGGCGTGAACTGGGAAACTGCAGTTTGGGTTTTTGGATAGGGTAATGCCATGGTAGGATTTGTAATCATGGATGTCGGTCTCATTCTTCAATAGCTCTTTGAAATGTTTTTTTTGGCACCTAAGAGCGTCTCCAAGGGATAGATGTAAAAATGAGGTGCTATTCTTGTGTTTAGCATCCCAAAAAGTGAAAAAGTATGATTGTAAAATTATTGTGTTCTAAGGGGAGGGTTATAAACGGAGTGATAAAACTAATTTTAGTCCAAACTCATTCAATTTAAGTCGAATTCATATGATTATTGTCATTAAACTCGAGCCCAATAGTCTTGGTAATGCTTTGTAATGCTCAGCTCTTTGAAATGTTTTTTTTGGCACCTAAGGGCATCTCCAAGGGATAGATGTAAAAATGGGGTGCTATTCTTGTGTTTAGCACCCCAAAAAGTGAAAAAAGTATGATTGTAAAATTATTGTGTTCCAAGGGGAAGGTTATAAATGGAGTGATAAAACTAATTTTAGTCCAAACCCATTCAATTTAAGTCGAATTCATATGATTATTGTCATTAAACTCGAGCCCAATAGTCTTGGTAATGCTTTGTAATGCTCATTATACACACTAAAAGAGTCATTACTCATGAACCCAAGCCTATACATTAAGAGAGCCCATAACCCAAGCCTATACATTAAGAGAGCCCATAACCCAAGCCCTTTGTATGTACTTTGTCCCTGTCCTTCGTCTCCATAGCGGACTGCACGAAGTTGAAGAGAAGCAAATCAACATCTTCCATAATCCATGCTTGAATCCCTGGGTACCAGATCTATATTTACTAGCCGTTGGACTCTCCAACTACCACTTTTTCTTTCCCTCCAAGATTTACATCTCTCTTCTCTCTCTCTTCAATTGGGTGCTAAAATCTAGCACCCAACTCTGACAGGTTGTATTATACAACCTGATATACCACCTGCTTTGGAGAGAGTTTTTCAAGGATTGAAGTTGTATTTTAGCAGTTAGGGGTTTTACAACCCCATATACAATCCCTCTTGGAGATGCTAGACTTGGGCCCCCATCCCGTGTGACGGGATGGGGGCCCAAGTCTAGCATCACAAGTTTGGGCCTAACTCTCTATTGAAAACCCAGGTTGACAATAAGAGGTTTGTCCTCCTTTATAAGCTAGACTCCAAACCCACCATATTCTGATGTGGGATTCTCATCAATCCTCCCCCCTTGGGAGCATGCACGTCCTCGTGCATGGCCTTGACTTACCGCCCACTTACCGCCCCAAGCCTTGGGAGCCAGGGCTTACAACCCCACAATGGACACGGCCCACTGTCTGCTAAACCCCATCTCCAAAAAGGGTTCTATAATTGAGCATGTAAATTATACTATACACAATGGTGCTGGATAACTCATATAGTGATAATCGATGGGAACTCCAATATTTTAAAATAAAATTTTAAAATATTTTAATTCTCAAAATACATGTTAGAGTTTTTTTAAAAATTACATATTTAGAATCAACACATAATATTTTTTCTAACAATATCCATTGTCGATGAGTTTTATTCGGTGAATCTTAATTCCATTATTTTTTTCAATATAATTTCAAAAATAATGGATTCAAAACTAAAACTATAATTATATACTGTGCTTTAAAAAATATATTAAAACAATAAATTTTGAACAATGAATTCTGGGATAAAAGAGTCGAATAAAGCTATTACATTTATTAAATCAATGGAATAAACCTGTTGGGCTCCCCATGGGCTACCAAATTGATGGCTACATGTCATTTTCGATACTATACATACTCAAAAAGTCATTTACATACCATACCCTATTACATACTTTGATAAAAATTCACTCCAACAATAAGGTATAAAAGAAGTTTCTATATAATTAAAAAATGTAGATTTTGGAAAAAATCAAATTATGAGGGAAATCTTCAAATTTTAATTAAGTAGGAAAGAAAATTTCAAAATTCAATTCGGGTTATAAATATGATAAGTTCCCTTGTGGCCCATTATGCCCATTTAATCAATAACCCAACCCAAAATGATTAAACTCAACCCACAAAACATAATGAAACCCTAACATATTAAACTTACAAGACAGAGTCTCCTGGGTAGAGAGAAGAAATCAGTTTTAGAACTGAGAAATAAAGTGGGTTTGAGAATTTGCCGTCGACAATGGTCACACAGGAGCCTATGATGGAGATGCGTAGCCGGAGATGAAGATGTGGTGCATGATCAAGGTCTCTATGATGTATTTTCTTGAAAGTGGGTGTAGTTTTCTGGTTTGAGATGGGTGTAAATATACACAAAAAGCTCAACCGTCAAGACTAGGGAAATGTGATGTTCATAGCCATTGGGCAACGACTATGAACACCAACTACCAATTCCCTCGTTTTTTTACATACTGCTTCTCTTTCGTTTGGTGATTCGTAAATATGGGAACCAATTTCGGATTCGTAAATTTACCTCCTCTTTTATGAACTCTGTTGAAGTGATTTTTTGTTGTACTTTTGGGTTGTAAATCAACAATTAGTCTTTTACATCCTATTTTACGAACACGGTAGGAGATACTCTAAAGAAAGTGCTAAATCATTTGTTTATGTTGTCGTGTTTCCACAATTTCTCGATTATGTCCTCAAAGTATAAAATTTCTTGATTATATCATTGATGTTTTCAACTTTTCTCAATTCTGTCCTGATTTTGAAATTTTCAGTTGTTGATTGCCGGAGCTTGCTTATGTGGCACCAGATATACAGTAACATTTTTCCATGTCATACAATTTTTGAAAAACAAAAGTCACGTCCCTTAATGCATATACCACTTAAACTCATAAAACATGCACGAATATGATATCTTACCATTACTCCCATCAAAAAGCACTGTGTGAATCTCATTCCGGTTCTTGTAACTCGAAACTGTGTACACACGCTTGTGTCAAACAATTGATTCATTTATACGCACAACACCATGCGATAAGTCTATATGAAATTTAAGTTTTCAATACATTGTCCTTGGCCGGTCTTCCTTGCAATGTTTCATGTTTGGCCTCAGTCTCAGCCTCTCCCTCCCTAATAATAGCAAATTCGGTGTCAAACTTCTCAATCAGTTTGTAAAGGCTGAGAATGATATGATCTCAAGCCCAAAGAACCAATCCAGATAAACATCTTCAAGACGAAGACGCAGACCTAGATTGGCAGGAAGCAGAGGGCGAAGGAGATATCCTTTCAACACGTCAAAATCCTTTTTACTAATTCAAAACTCGAAAGTGACCTAAGTGAAAGTCCCTCTATATTTAGTAAGTAATCCACTTTGAGAAATCAATTTTTGGCCTACTAATTGAAAGAAAGGTGTTTTTTTTTTTTTTTTTTTTTGTCTTTGTTTGTTATGCCAAAAATAATGAGAAATAATGATGATGAGTTTAATAAATAAATAATTTTTGTGCACAAGATTAAGGGAGACTAGGGGATTGGACATACACATATGATATGACATATACACAAAATAGGGGATGGGGGTTGAAATCCCTATTTGTTGGAATGCTTAAAATTTTGTAAATCCGAGCCATTACTTCAATCGTATGGCCATGAGATGGACAGCTCAACATAATAAAATTACTTTTTTGTCCATTATTATTATTTTTGTCTATTTTTTCATCATTCCTCCTCATTTCTTTCTACCTTCTCTCTCCTGCTTCACGACCTCCACCCATGGCGGCTAGGCCTCTTGGCAGCCATGGCCTCCGAAGCATAACCACCTAACTGAATTTAGGTGGATTGTAGAAATAGATCCATCTTCCTAGTGTTTCTGAGTCGATCACACAACCGAGTAGATTGTAGAAATAGATCTTATCTTTTTGGTGTAGAAATAGATCTATTCATTTTATTTCAAAACTTTTCCCCACACCTACTTGGTTGCCATCCACGCAGAGAGTCGCGATCGTGGTCACCAATGAGAATGGCCATCCTCTGCGTTGTCTGGTCGAGAACCAATTTGAGGAGTAAATGAATAATAGATAAACTTAAAACTATTTAAGAGGTGATTTAATGATATTAAATCCCAACTATCAGATCAGTTGGATGACTGTGATTTAATTAATTTCACGTCTCCTATCCCTACAGAATAATTACGTGTAAGAAAAATTGGAACATATCCAACTCCTTATTTATTTTTCAATAATACTAGGTAGCTCAAAATATAGGAGCCCAAAAGAGCCCAAATTTAGGTGGCATGATGACTAGACTGATGACTAGGTTAATAAGAGAGAAAATTTCAAAAATTTCAAACAAATACCAACACTCTTACATCTCCAATACACTATCACGTTCTCTCTCTTCCCCTCTTTTTCTCGCTCTTTTTCTCTCTCCTTTTCTCTCTCTCTTTTCTCCTTCTTTGCCTGAACCCAAAGTCTACCATCCGACCACCGATCTGAGACGACGACCCATCAAACTGAAGCGCCGGAACGTTATGACTCACTCTCAACCTTCGTTTGTCGCCAACAATCGTCCATTTCACCGGAATCTGAGTTTGAAGTCGTGGTCAAACGAAACTTTTGAAGCTCGATCTGACCACCATGGGCCACCTCTTCGCGAATCACCACCACCGTTGGACTCGTCTTGTTGAGCTCTACAGGTTTCAGCCGTTGGACGGCCGGAATAGTCACCGGGATAGTTATCCATTGTTTTTTTTGGGACATCTGGTTATTCCATTGATTTCGTATGTTGTTCCATTACTTTTTTTTTGAGACATCTGGTTATTCCATTGATTTCATATGTTGTTCCATTGAATCATCCCAATAATTTTATTGTAAGAAATATAGTTATTAAACAAAAACTTTATATCAATGGATTTGGGCTATTCCATTGATTTTATTAGTGGATTTCGACTATTCCATTAATTTTTATCTATCAATCTACCTGAGATTAAATACAGTTCTAAACCAGTGGAACAACTAAATTCATTGTTTTGAACCAGTGGAATAACTAAATTAATTGTTTTGAATCAATGGAATAGATAAATTTATTATTTTGAACCAGTGGAACAACTAAATTAATTGTTTTAAACTAGTAAAACAGCTAAATTCATTGTTAAAAATCGATAGAATATATCTCTTGAAGAAACTTTCATTAATTTCAATCAGTGGATTTGGGTTATTCCATTGATTTTATTAGTAGATTTGAACTATTCCATTAATTTTTATCAATGGAATTAGCGATTCCCAAGTTAAAAAATAATGGAACAAAGAACAAAACGTAAGAGCATACAATAGCTGTTGAGATGAGATTTGTATTCAAGGATCGAAATCGGTGTAATGACATCAAAATCAATGGAATAACGATCTGTTTGATATTAAAACAGTGGAATAACAATCTGCTTGATAATTAAAAATAGTGAAATAATCATAAAAAAAATGGAATAATAATCTGTATGAGATTAAAAGCAGCTGAATGACATTAAAATTAATAAAATCCAAAATAAAATTCACTCCACATTGATAAAATGAAGACAAAACAAAAAACTATACAGTTCAATGGCTCCAAAAATGGGTTACAACCGGGTCACAAATGGGTTTCACTTTCAGGCGACTATTCAAGCCGTCCAAGGGCTGAAACATGTAGAGTTCGACAAGACAAGTTCAACGGTGGTGGTGGTTAGCGGAGGGGTTGCCTATGGTGGCCGGATCGGGCTCCAAAAGTTTCATTGGCCACGACTTTAAGGCAAGATTCTGACGAAATAGACGACTGTTGGCAGCAAATGACGACTAGGGATGAGTCATGGTGCTCCTACGCTTCAGATCGGTAGGTCGGCCGCCCTCATCGGTTGCCGGATGGTGGACCTTCGTTTCCGGCAATGGGGGAGAAAGAGAGCAAAAATAGAGAGGAGGAGAGAGAACATGAGTATGAGGGTGAGAGAAGAAAATGGGTATTTGTGAGAGGCTTTCAAATTTCAAATTTTAAAAACTTTCCACCTTGGATCATGACATGTCATGTGACATGGCAATGCCACTAGGAGCCACATAGATTTGGGATCTTTGGCCACCAAAAGTTTGGGCTCTTTGTCATTTTCCTTTATTTTTTGACAAAAATTGGAACATATCCAACTCTTTATTTATTTTTTCGTCCTTAAACTTTTTTTACTCTTAACTTCATCATTCAACTATTGAAAGATATATATTTCGTCTTTCAAGTGAGAGAGTAGCCGGAAAAATACAACGTGACATCTATTTCACATATCGGAGTAATCCTAGTTGACAAATTTTAACAAATGTGAACAATATTATCCCTAAACTATTATGTCTAGCACTTTTAGTGCTTAAACTATGCAACAAAATAGTTTGGAGATTTTGAAGAGTTAGATATTTTGGGAATTTTGTGAGATGACATGTGTAAAATTTAAGTCAAGTGGGATGATCGATGACAAGTGTAAAAATTATGCCAATTGAGATGCCGCATATGATTTTTCTGATGCCGAAATCATTTGAGAAACGAACATTGTACTTTTGAATAGTTGAGAGATGAATTTAAGAGTAAAAAATTATGGACAAAAATGAAAGGGTGTTGTTATTTATACCCACTCTATATGCCTATACCTATGAATCTATGTCTTTTTGTTTTCATTGACATTCAATGGTCAGCTGCAAATAGTTGAATCCGTACTAATTTGTGCAATTGACTATAAATCATCTGGTACATACACCATTGACTCTTGACTTACAACATATTTAAGCCTTTGGGCTTTGTTTCGAATTTATTATTGGATTTTATAAAAATCTTTGGTTTTTACCTAGTCTAGTGATAAGCATGCTCATGTCTTATCTTGTCCTGTGTTATATGTCTGAAGAGAATATATTCTCTGTTAAAGTGTGTAACTCTTTAGTTGCAGAAAATATATTCTTTGTAAAAGGGTGTGACACTTTAGTTCCATCAACAATTTCAACGTTAACACCATTAATCTATATATACATAGATATGGTTCTTCTTGACAATATATATACCAGCAGAAGTTATGAATTTGGATCAATTGAGGATTTGTGTCAATGATCTGCGATTGTCAAGTGGTTCAAGTGATCAGGTAAATATACAACTTCTTAAATGTTTTAGGAATTTTTTTCATTAATTGCAGATGCTCAAGTGAATGTCTATTGTTCTTAGGATGATATTCTCGGACACGAAATAAAACAAGAAGATGAAAATGTGGACGAATGTTCCACCGACATGGTATGATATTTAACTCAATTAATATATGTTTTATTATGTCAATTTGTAATAAAAACTTGTTAATTTCTAACATAATTAATACATTTTCGGCTATTCAATTCGCGTCAATCTCTAATTGATTGGATTCAAAATGCTGGACGCAGTTTAGGATATATCATTGTCATTAAAAGGTCAGAGGCTAGTCTAATCGGGAAGAGTCCTAGACTGTTGTTCCAATACGATCGCGGTGGCAAGTATAGAAGCAAGAAAACCTCCATGAAGGTTACAGGCACAAAAAAAATTGATTGTCCTTTCAGATTGAAAGAGGTGAAAATGCGAACAGGTGATGACTGCATGGCAAGGGTGGTATGTGGAACACATAATCATGCCCCTACAACATATATGGAGGGACATCCATACCCCGATCGACTCTCTGAATTCAAAATCCAGTTGATGGTACATTTGTCTACGAAAAATGTGGAGCCATGAGATATCTTGACATCGTTGAAGAAGCAGAATCCGGACAACGTGTCTACCATTAAAACCATATACAATGCACGCTAGAAATTTTAGACTGCAGAGAAAGCCGGTAAAACCCAGATGCAAGTTGTCATGTCATTCCTACAACATGAAGGATACATTTTCGAGAGTCAAACAAATGTTGTAACCAATGAGCTTGAAGATTTATTCTTCGCACATCCAGGATCATTAGAGCGATGGCGTGCATTCCCGCACGTGTTATTGATGGACTCAACATATAAAACAAATAGATACAAGATGCCTCTCCTTGAGATTGTCGGCGCGACTGCAACTAATATGACATTTTGCATAGCATTCGTGTTCCTGCACTCAGAAAAAGTGTTCAATTATACTTGGGCTTTAAGGTGTCTACAGTCAACAATGGATGGATGCACTGGTCCACGAGTTATTGTCACAGACAAAGAGTTGGCCTTGATGAATGCATCTGCCCAGGTATTTCCCAATGCTAAGAAATTACTTTGTAGATGACACATCTATAGGAGTATTTTGAGCAAGTGCAGACCATCAATAACATACAACAAATCTTGGAATGCATTCTACAAAATGTGGACTACGTTGTTGGAATTTGAAACTGAGAATGCGTTTGTGTGCAATTTGGTGGACCTTGAGGTAGTGTTACAAAACTTTCCAGGTATTATTAATTATCTTAAAGATGTATGGTTGACACCGTATAAAGAGATGCTTGTATCCGTCTGGATCGACAAATATCTTCACTTTGGAAACCAAACAACTAATAGAGTTGAGAGCCAGCATGCCAAGTTGAAATGATACTTGGAGTCATCACAGTCAGATTTGGTGACATCACTGACATTTATTCATCAAGTCATCCAATCACAGGACATAGCTATCAAAGCGAGTATTGACCATAACAAAACTATCGTCCAACATCGATTCAATATACCGCACTTCCAGGAATTACGTGGTTTTGTTTCAAGTCACGCATTGCATATGATTTTGAAGGAATTTGAGCAATCTAAGAATGCCGAAGAAGTTTTCTACAAATGCGGATGTCAACTTCGTACAAGCTATGGACTGCCATGTGCGCATGAGCAAGCAATATATTTGAACGATGGTCGTCCCATACCAATGGATTCCATAGATAATTTTTGGAGGAAACTTGACTTATCATCGTGTGTGTCTCTTCAAGACGATGACATCGATTGTGACGTCGATCTGCAAGTGTTCACGAAACAGTTTAAGCAGTAACCAAGGCATGGTAAATTCAGTCTTTTAAGGAAATTGAGGGAGATAATCACACCATCAACAACTTTAATTCATGAATCTGTTGTTAAGACGAACAATCGTGGACGCCCCTCCTTGAAGAAAAAAGTTACATTAAATACTCGTGCTAATCCTTCTGCATTACTGTTCGTTGAGTCTGATTCCCCTCATTCTGGGGAACCAAGCAGACATAGTTATTCATTTGGAGGCCCCGACTCGAAGAGCAGGGAAGACATATCCACTCGTGCTAATACGACTACATTTGAGTTTGTTGAGCCATATATTTTTCAATTTCAGGAACCAGCGAGACACAGTGGCTCCTCTATTTACAACTACTCTGTACATGCCTATGTTCGTCAGTTTCCACCTATACTTCATCCTTACATTATGCATGTACAAGACGTAAAACCTGATGAAAATTATGGCTTTTGGGCGATAGCTGTCTGTCTTGGTCTTCACGACGATGCATGGGCAACTATCCGATATAACTTAATAGAAGAGTTACACATATTTAGGACACAGTATGTTGCAATATTTGGCAGTGATGACCAGTGGACTCGTGTTTACAACTCACCGAACTTCTTTGCATTAGATAGAGGAGCACTGATTGAGCATTGGATGACTATGTCAGACATAGGTCTCTTGATTGCTTCAAAGTTCAATGTGATATTACACGTTTTAAGTGTTGCACAGAGCTTGACGTATTTTCCACTTCGATCTACTCCACCACCGTCGTATCAACATGTTGCTATCTCTATCGAGTACGTAAATAATAATCACTGCGTCCATGTTGTATTGACAAAGGGTTACCCGATGCCTCCCATTATGCCTCATGCGTACATGCAATATATGCGTTCTAGGTTTCCTTCTGGAACCATTGTGTTGGAAGATTAGAAATGTAACTGTGTTAATATGTTTGAATAAATTTGTTTTAAATATTCAAGACTTTTGTGTTATTAGTATTTAGTAGTTATAATCTAGTGTTTAGAAAGCCCTTACAATCTCTGCATGCAAGCCACGTGAACAAACACTATCTCTCTTTGCATATATAATGCATGTTATAATAGTGAATCTAATAATTAAAAATTATAACTGTTGACCTAACTCAATTACTTGTTTAAGTGAAATAATTAATAGTAATAAAAAAGTTTGTTTTGGTCAATTATATAAGAGAGATAACAGAAAACAATGTTCATAATGAGATTTTTTTTTCTTTTTTATGACATCACATGACATAAAGGAATTATGAAAATGACATAATCCACAAATAATATGATATTTGTCTGCGTTTATTGAATCAACATTAATATTGAGTCATATAATAAATTTCATAATAAATCAATTGTCATGAGATAGGAAAGAATAAAGAATAGGGTGAGTTTATATAGTAAATAAGGTGAGTGTTTTTAGAAAGTCCCAAATAAAATTAAAGGTGTAGTTAAAAGATAAAATGTATATTTTTACCTTAATTTTTCAACTAGAAAGGGGGAAGGAAAGAAAATTAACGGTCACATTTGTCCAAATCATGTTTCATGGATGATAGTTCAAATTAACTCTGAAACTTTGGCTTTATGAG
This sequence comes from Tripterygium wilfordii, assembly GCF_013401445.1. Classification (NCBI taxonomy): domain Eukaryota; kingdom Viridiplantae; phylum Streptophyta; class Magnoliopsida; order Celastrales; family Celastraceae; genus Tripterygium; species Tripterygium wilfordii. Next base: position 10,403,613 of record NC_052248.1, read on the forward strand.
CGTCATAAATTAAAATTTCTCGTCTTAAATCGCCATCAACTATCAACCACTGAAATCCCCCCAAAATTTGCCAAATTAAACTCATGGTCTGCACTTCACGTTTCTTGCATTTATGTTCCTCCGATTTTCTTGAAATTTCCGTGGTCGAATTACCGATTCTTCCGAGGGATGATCGCCAATCGCCAATTCTCTACTGGAAATCGCGTCGCCCAAGCTCGGTGTCGTGTGCTTCCCAGGTGTTAATCCTTTAACTAGTGTGAAATCGAGGGGCTTTTTGCGGATCAAGGCCATGGAAGACTCACAGACAATGAGTGTGAATGGGCTTCCTGGTAAAATTCGATTTTTTCCCCTTCATTTTATATCCCATGTTCCTTTTTGATTGTATTTGGTGGTAAGATCTAGTTTGCGTCTTGTTTGGTTGCCAATAAAGAGCAGGATAAGAGATAAGAATGCTGAAAACAAGAAATTATGTATTTGATTGTGTTCTAGGTGATGATTTGAATGTGCCCTTTCTTTCTTTTGTATCTGCCCATGCACGCACAATTGATCAAATGTCGAAACATAAGACTATTGCTTAAGCTTTTAATAGCTTTTAAGAGTGTGTTTGGATTGAGGGATTTAGGGGAAGGGAAGAGGAGCGAGGGAAGGGGAGGGGGGAGCGAAGGGAAGGGAGGGGAAGGGAGAATATTTTTCTCTCTTCCATGTTTGGATAGATAAAAAAAGAAGGAAAGAAAATTTGTTTAATTTACTAATTTATCCTTATTTTTATGTTAAAATATTATGTACAAAGGTAAAATAGGTATTTAACTTATAAATGACTTAATTTTGACAAAACTTTAATGAAATCTTCCCTCCAAATTCCTCCTTTTAATTTTTTTATAAACTATCCAAACAAGAGAATTGGAAGGAATCTCTCTTTCCATTCCCTCCAAATCCCTCGATCCAAACACACTCTAAATGCAGAGGACGGAGGACGGTCTTGTATTTTCAACGAAATAAAGGAGGGGTTTGGGGATTTCAAAAACCTTTGAGAGTGTTCTTTAACTTGCAATGATTGTGGCGGATTCTTTAGAATGGTTAAATTTATTGTCTCACTGGTATGTTACATTGCTGCGGCTGGAATACCTTTTGCTTTTTGCAAATTCTTTAGCACATTTGAAATAATGCTGTACTTAGGAACAAGCATTTTGAAATTTCTATTATGTTTGGTAATGCTGATGAAAAGACAATTGTTCATGTAGAAATGCGAAACTTATATTTAACCAGCCCATTATACGAAATCTTCTTCCAGGGTTTTTATATTCTCCTATTCTAATACAGTTTCTGATTAGGGAGCCGGTTGACTACTGTTGGCAAATCAACAGACATAATGTGGCATGTCTGTTCAGTTGGAAAGGTTGAAAGGCAGAATTTACTCAAACAAAAAGGATGTGTCGTATGGATCACAGGTCTTAGTGGTTCAGGTTTGTGGAGGCCAATATGCTGATTTTTCTTACATGGCCTACATAATATTTTATGACTGTTCCTGTCCAATGTTGGTATTTTCAATTATTCGTTACATGAAAAATTTCCTTGACAATTTCAGCTCTGTAAATATCCTCCCCCCTTCACCCCCCTCTCCATCTTCTTTATTGATAGGCGATCTCTAGGTGTACCTCTTATCACTTGCTGGTTAATTTGACCGGGAAGAAATAACCAATGCTTTGCTGAGAAGGATATTAAGTCAAACCAGTTCGTAGACAATTGGCTATCTACATTTAAGTTTTGATTATCAGGACAATATGCAACAACTTTTTTGAAATGTCTAGTCTTGATTTAGCATAAGCCACATTGCTCAAGTCTTTGTTATTTGATCTTTTGTCTGTACTGCTTCTTATAAAATCTTCTTTTGCCCTTAAAAAAACAGAAGAAGATTGCGATTTCTTTTTTATACAGATGTTGACATGGATTTTTTATGTTGAGGTTACCCCTACCTGTATCTTCAATCATATTTCTTTCAAGATATAAAATTTTTCTCCTTGAAGTGAAATATAGTAATACGAGGAACACAGATAAAATGAAACAGCAAATTCTTCATGCTTAGATTCCTTTGCTACTTCTCTCGTATTGAAATTTTCAAATACTTTCTTCACAACAAATGGAAAAGCATTTTTTTTCCATTTTCCCTTTCTTGGACATGAGATATTCAACAAATCCTTTCTATTATAATATGTGATTATAATCTCTCACTCAGTTGTAACACATATATATTTTTGTAGTTGTGTCAGTTATGCCGGATCCTTTATCATGGTCAAAACATTCACCTTCATGATACTGACCCAGCGGAAAAAAGCACAATCAGCTAGCAAAAGGAGACAGGGATTTGAATCCTCAATGATCTTTGTTCTGAACGATATTGGGTTTCAAGTATGCAGTCATCAAACACTCTTTTGCATCTCCGAAAGAGAATTTCTAAATTATTTTGGAATTTTATAATCTAATTTCAATGTATGGAACATGACCATAGTATAGGAATACACAATTCAGGATTCTGGACTCAGTCACTAAGATAGAGAGCAAATTTTACAGTTGGCCTTTTGGTGTTTCAGAATAAAAGTCAGTTCATATGATTTTTCTTAGAAGTATCCATTTTCATTCGTGTTAAAAAATTTCTGGTAAGCAATTTGGGACTCATGCTACCACTGCAAATCTTATGTTCTTGATATTTTCTTATTTTTTTTGTCTTTTTTCCTTTCTTATTTCTTTGGTTCATACTATAGGAAAAAGCACTGTAGCTGCTGCCGTGAGTCATACTCTATATGAGAGGGGAAAGTTGACTTATATTCTTGATGGCGACAATGTCAGGCATGGCTTGAACTCTGACCTTAGTTTTAAAGCGGAAGACCGTGCTGAGAACATACGTAGAGTTGGTGAGTGCTCCTCTGATGGCTATCCTTCTGGTTGTTCTTTTTTGAAGGATTAGCTTCTATATCATTATTTATGGGGATTGAAAGACGTACTTGGATTTAAAGCTAAAGGTCCTCATTATGCTGCACGCTTTCCTTATGTTCCAGGGGAGGTAGCAAAGCTATTTGCAGATGCTGGAGTTATTTGTATTACTAGTTTGATTTCTCCATACAAGAGGGATCGAGATGCATGCCGCGCACTGCTACCTGATGGAGAATTCATTGAGGTTGGTGCTTTTCCACTTTGTGACTCCTCTTTAATGAGGGACATGAAATTTTTCTCATTATTCGTTATTCTTTTGTGCATATTTAGATTGAGGAAAAGAAAGAGGAAATTATCATAATACAGCATCAATGCTTCTGTTAACTTAACTAACGAGTAGTCTTTTATCTAATAGGTTTTCATGGACGTGCCTCTTGAAGTTTGTGAGGCAAGAGATCCAAAGGGCCTCTATAAGCTCCCCCGAGCAGGGAAGATCAAAGGTAACTAGTCATTCTGATAGTTTAATTCCATTAGATTATCTTAAAAGTTAATGATATGCCTCATAGATGTGGAGCTTACACTGTTGAATTTCATTGGTCCATTGCTGCTTTTGTCCTTCCCCTTCCTTTTTTTTTTTTTTTTTGTTTACTTTCTCTTTTCTTTTTTATTCAATAGTCATTAAATGGTTAGGGTTAAAGACAAAGTTAGTCCCTGTGGTTTGACAATTGACATAACACATTTTTAGTTCTTGTGGTTTCACTTTGCTAATAGGTGGTCCGTGTATTTCGAAATTTTAACATTTTTGGACCCTCTGTTCATATTCATTAGCACCATTAAGTCTACTATCTCTATTATGATTCAGGACTCTCTCAATACATCTCTCTTTCTGTTCCATGATAAATATGTCGTTCATGTAATTTTATTGAGCTCGTAGCCAAGCTGATGCTTTTAATCTAGGATGCATTAACCGCAGGGCCTTGTGTTAGCTATTTGCAAATTGTAACACAAAACACAAAAATCTTCTGTTTCTTCATACAGATCAGGAATAGGTTTATAGTATGCATACGTGGGAACCTTAATTGTTTCTTGCATCTTATGGTAGCTCAGTAGATTTATCCAAAACTAGCATAGTTGTCATGTTTGCAAAGAAATAAAGGATGTGAGACATGGCGAGTGCTACATAGGTCATGAGCTTACTACTCTTGCATGGGTCTCTGAAGTTATAGGGATAGATAATTCCGTTAGCTACAATTGGCTGTTTGAGAGCTTGCAGATGAATCAGATCTCTCTCTCCCCCCCTTTTGTGTTAACTTAAATACTCATTTCCTTTGAGTAATGTAGATGATTGCTTTTTTTTATCTGTTCCAATGATTGTTGGAAATAGTTGGTCTTGAGTTGAGTGTTGTGCTCTTGGGTCTGATTCTGATTTCTCAAAAGGTTCGTTTGTATTTATAGATTCATCCTTTGCCGTTGCAAATTTAATATTTTCCTGGTTTCACAGGCTTTACGGGAATTGATGCTCCATATGAGCCACCATCAGAATCTGAGGTATGTAAACTATCTCAACCGGAAACATAACATTAGATGGAATTAAATATGCATAAATGTGGATGTTAAGTACATTATTCTCTTGGAAAACACTAAAACTATTTTCCCCTTATTTATGATGAATGGCTTAAGAGAACCTACATAGTAAAAGATTTGATGATGATGATAATAAAGTTGTTGACTCCCATCACTGCAACATACCTCTTTTTTTGAATAGCAAGATTATAGTTATTAGTTTTCAGTGCATATTTATTTACCAGTCCCTACGGAGCTGAAAGCCTACACCCAAACTTTGTCTCTTCTTTGACAACCACGACTGCCGCTGAGCGAGATAAAAGATTTTCTAGATTGCATGGACATGGTGTAGGGCTGTTAAAGGCTACTTAATCTGGCTTATGGTGAGGTACAAGTACAATTCATCCTTAATGTTGATCACTGAGCTTCAGCCCAATTTTTAGTCTGATGGGAACAGCTGTGCCTTGGTTTGAGAAAAGCTCATTTATATTATGGACTTTGGGCTGGTTTTGGTTTAGCTCATATTGAAATTACAATACTGACTTTGAGATCCTTTCGGACCTGCCCATGTTAATATTAATTGGGCAACAACATTATTTTTGTAAGACTTAATATCTATGTGCAATAAACTAGAAAGAACTCATGTAGGATTAACCAGAAATTACTAATAGCTATGTGCAATTGGTAGAATGGGGGAAAAGTAAAACTCGTAATAGGCCAGCCGAAATTTATATCTTTGTATATGGTGTGCTTGTCTGTATTGTCTTGTGAATATACATGGGTGGGCTCATATAGTGGTTTGAGCTTTGTGTGTTCAAGCTCAGCCCAATTTTTGAATCAGGTCTGAATTCTTTCATTGAGTTGGTACCAGCTCATAAAATTCTCAAGACCAAACATGGACAAAGCTCAATTAATAGTGCTTCTTTGTTGCATGCACATGTACAGTATCATGCTTGTGTTAAATGATACTCTCAAGGAGAGTGACAGAACTGGATCCCCTACCAACATTTATTGTTGTTCTTCTTCTTCTTCTTTTTTTTTGGGATATAATTTTACTTGAGAGTTTGAGACTCAAACTGTGTTGGCTCTCTTCTTGATTTTTTTTTCTCTTCAGATTGTACTTAAATATAATGGAGAAATATGTGCTTCCCCTGATGAAATGGCTGCAGAAGTGATTTCTTACTTGGATGAAAGGGGATACCTTCATGCTTAAAACTTCTGTGTGGTTATGTCTAGTACAATGCTTTTGGTTCTCTACAGTTTGTTCCTGAATATCATTTTGATGATTGTTTTTACATTTTTCTTTTCTTTTTCAGTTCCTTGTACGCCAGTAAGGACTTATCTCCATTTATCGCACCCAAGAAGGCATCATTTTGCTTGTTTGTATTTCCTTCCTTACAGGGGATTGCACTATCATGAAAGTTAACTTTTTCATTATTTTTGCTGGCTATTTAATTTTGTCTTGAAAGGCTGGCTACTTTCATGGTTTAATTTTATGGTATTCTCACTTGGGTGCTGGCATTGAAGTCTTGAAAGGCTATTGTATTCTCTATTTATAATTTATATGACAATACAATGTGTAGATCCAAGCTCCAACCATTAATCTTGAATAGGGAACGACCTCCAACTTAACTGGTAATGAGAACCTAGACCTTAAATCTGGGGTTTGATCCCCCTCCAGCGTTCCCACACCCAGACTCTCCCATCCAATGTTTCAACCTATTAATATTGAATAATATATGACTACGGTTGGATCTTTGGTGGAAGACATTAAATGAAGCTGATTTTCCTCATAACTGTTATGATTTATAAAATCAATCCCCTTTGATCGAGGATGAATTGCATTCATGGAGACAAATCTTGCAAAAAGAGAAAAAGAAGCCATATGCATTCAACTAGCAGATAGAAACTACTCTCTGACGAATTTCAGCTTTCCAAATCCACTGCCAAGGAAAATTTGGATTCCCCAATTGAGAATTGCTTCTGAGTAGCTGCTTGTAGCAAGACACTTCACAGTGAATTGCTTGTCCAGGCTTAAGGACCAACAACTCTTATCCTTCCTGGTCAGCAATGGTACGATGTTCATATACCAGCTTCCAGAAATTGAGAAAAGAGATGATCATTGTTCATGGATTATGGCCTCCTCATCAGTTGTAAATCTGTATAGACAAAAAAAAAAAAAAAAAGGGAATTATTTTAGCATTTGATAGCAACTTCATCTCTACAAACAATAAGATCTCGTGTACAAAGCTAAATGTATTAGCTGTTTGCCTACCTGCTTATTTATATTAATGCAACTTGCAATGACACTCTTGATGGAGGACTTCAACTAGATTCTTGTCCATATTTGCTAGAGTTCTCTAATATATATTCAATAAAATAGTTCCAAGTAATAATAAATTGAATTAGGAAAAGAAACAGAAAACCCTTGTCTTTTGTTCCCTACGACTTTGAAAAAATTAGAGAAAAATCACCAAGAAACATTAAACCAATTTCAAGTTATAGTATTGGGGGATTAAATCAAAACATTCTCCTAATTATATTTCTCTAATTAGGAAACTAACTTTGAAAAGACCTACCCCATAGCATATTACCAATTAGTACATAAATGATAAAGCATGTAATACAAGAGTTCAAATTTTCTTGTGGAAATTTATATGACATGTAGCTATGACCGTTCCATGTCTTTCCTACTATGCAAATGAATAAAGCAGCAATATCTCTCAAGCCTTGACTACCATGCATAAGGTACTTTCATAGGTGAAAAACATTCAAAGCTGTTGATCACTAAAGCAATATTTCATGCGTATTTTGAGAAAATGTAGGGTAGAAAAGGCACACAAACATGGGAATAAAACCAAAACAATATAAAACTTAACCTAAAAGGTGAAAGACAAGTTTTATATAGTCAGATAAAATGCAGAGAACTACTAAATGACCAACTTGAAATTTGAAACACGCACAATTTATGACTACAAAATTACCACCACAATTTCACCAGTCACAAATGTTCATGCACATAAAATGAATCTCAAAGTACTAGAATGAATTACAAGTCTGTTTCAAAAACAAAATACCATAATCAACAAAGAACGCCATTGGGATCATTCCAGACATGCTCGAACAAAGCCATATGGTTCCTCAGGGTATTCCAACAGTTGGAAATTTGGGAATTTATAATATATAGCAATGAAAAACCAATTATACGTGAATAATAATATCTCAAAGAGAAGGTATGTTCATGCCTCTATTTATGCCTATTAAATTCCAGCTTCACGGTACAACATCGTTTTTGGTAGATTATGGAACAGAGGCAATGTAAACTTGATAGATAATAGTAGTTCAGAGAACTGGTTACAAAACAAGAGATAATTCATACCCTAGACTAACGTTACCAGGCTTACATAAAGGAAGAGCCCCAACGGTCATAAAGTAATACACAAAAGATAATAATATAATCCCATAAACAAAAGAGAACTTGACTTGTTCCATCAGCCAACGTTCTGGACAGTGCAGCTAACTAGATACAGACCATCTACTACTGCCTAGTAGATGTGGGCTCCCTAGCTGGTGTGTCAGATGAGGGCTTGTTGATGTGATCTGTACCATTTCCCTCCCCTTGGAAAGCAATCTCGTCCGCGAGATCAAGGTTGGGAAACTTGACTTGGATTTCTCGTAACTTCTCCCAGGTGGCATCCTCCATAGGGAGTCCTGTCCAAAGGATAAGAACTTGACGAACCTCCCGTCCCCTGAGTAAAATGGTACGATGCTCCAGTACGCGCGCTGGAAGCAGTCGTGTTTTGCCGTCTGTTGAGTAATCTGGTAAGGACTGAACCTTAATGTCCTTCTTTCCCACCAACCCCTTGAGGTGGGAGACATGAAAAACTGGATGTACCCGAGAACCTTGTGGTAGTTCCAGTCGGTAAGCCACTTTGCCAATTCGTTGAATGATGTTGAAAGGTCCATAGAACCTTGGGGCCAATTTGAGTGCTCGATGCCCTGTCACAGAGCTTTGTCGATACGGTTGTAGACGTAAAAAGACCTTGTCCCCCACTTGAAATTCTCGTTCAGTGCGATGGGAGTCCTTTTGTTGTTTCATTCGGTGTTGAGCCACCACCAGATTGTCCTTGAGTTGTTGCAAAAGCTGGGCTCGGGATTGTAATTGTTGTTTGACCTGCGCTACAAGAGTGGAACCAGCATGGTAAGAAAACAAAGGTGGAGGGGGATACCCATAGACTACCTGGAAGGGGCTCATCTTAGTGGAGCTGTGATGAGAAGTGTTGTACCATAATTCAGCCCAACTCAACCATTTAGTCCACTCTTTGGGGTGTTCTCCGGTGAAGCACCTTAAGTAAGTCTCAAGGCACTTGTTGACTTCCTCAGTTTGCCCGTCAGATTATGGGTGGTATCCAGAGCTCATGGATAGTTTAGTACCCTGCAACCTGAATAATTCTTTCCAAAAATTGCTTGTGAAAACTTTGTCTCGGTCAGAAACAATAGATTTTGGCACACCATGTAATTTTACTACATTATCAATGAAACTTCTAGCTACTGACACTGCTGTGTAAGGGTGTTTTAAAGCAATGAAATGGGCAGCTTTAGAGAGTCTATCGACTACCACAAAAATAACAGAAAACCCGTTAGAATTAGGTAGGGAATCAATAAAATCCATACTCACATCGGTCCAAACCTGTTGTGGTATAGGAAGTGGCTGCAAGAGACCCGGTGAAGCAACATTCTCATTTTTGTTTCGTTGGCAAACTTCGCATTCACGGGTGTAATGCCTCACATCTCGATGCATGCCTGGCCAGTAAAAAGCCCTTTGTGTCCTTTGCATGGTTTTTTCATAACCTGAGTGACCACCAATTGCTCCATCGTGCAACTCCTGGAGTATTTTATACCTCCATGAAGATTGAGGACTAAGAGCTATGCGACCCCTATACTTCAGCCAACCTTCCTCATAGGTGTAATTCTTGGCTGTGAACGTTGACTGAGTAATCTTTTGGAGTGTTTCAGCAATCCAGGGATCTTGAGCCAATTCTGCCTTTAGATCGTCCATCCATGGGAACTGCACAGTAGTGATAGCGGTAACCTCTGAAAGTTCAAACTTGGGCATGCGAGATAGAGCATCTGCAGCCCTGTTTTCCTTGCCGCTGCGATACGTGATCACATAATCATAACCCATTAGCTTAGTTAACCATCTTTGTTGTAAGGGTGTGCTGGCTCTAGACTTGAGGAGGTATTTTAAGCTATGATGATCAGTGAGAATAATGAACCTTCGACCCACCAAGTAAGCTTGCCATTTTTGAACTGCAAACATAATGGCCATGAATTCTTTTTCATAGGTGGACAAACCCAAATGACGCCCTGATAGACCTTTGCTAGCAAATGCAATAGGCCTTCCATCCTGTGCTAAGACTGCACCTAAGCCATTCCCACTAGCATCAGTTTCCACAGTGACGGGTTTCGCGAAGTCAGGTAGGGCCAAAACGAGTGTGGTGGTCATGGCCTGCTTGAGGTTTTTGAATGCCTCTTCAGCAGCTACGTTCCAAATAAAAGAGCCCTTTTTAAGCAAAGCAGTCAAAGGAGCAGATATCTTGCCATAATTTTGGACGAATCGCCGGTAATAACCGGTTAACCCAAGGAACCCTCTCAGTTCAGTCACAGTACATGGTACAGGCCAGTGTAGCATGCTTGTTATCTTAGATGCATCTACCGCGACTCCTTCACCTGATATCGAGTGCCCCAAATAGTCCACCTGACCTTGGCCAAAACTGCATTTGCTCCTCTTTACAAAGAGTCTATGTCGTCGTAGAGCTTGCAAAACAGATCTCAAATGGCCCAGATGTTCCTCCATGGACTTGCTATAGATAAGTATATCATCAAGAAAAACCAACACGAATTTGCGAAGGAAAGGGCGAAAGACTTCGTTCATGAGTTGTTGAAATGAAGAAGGGGCATTGGTGAGGCCGAACGGCATTACCAAAAATTCATAATGCCCATCATGAGTTCGAAAAGCGGTTTTTGGTACATCCTCCTCCTTGACTCGAATCTGGTGATAACCTGACCGAAGGTCTAGTTTGGAGAACAACACTGAACCCCGTAACTCATCAAGCAGTTCATCCACTACGGGAATAGGATACTTGTCCTTAACCGTGATAGCATTCAAGGCTCGGTAGTCGACACAAAGCCTCCAAGATCCATCCTTTTTTTTCACCAAGAGCACTGGTGAAGAATAGGGACTGCTGCTATTGCGAACTATGCCTGTCTTGAGCATTTCTTCCACTATTCGTTCAATTTCCCCCTTTTGGAAATGGGGGTAGCGATAAGGTCGCACACTAACAGGGGCACTACCGGGTAGCGTGGGAATGCTGTGATCATGGCCTCGCTTGGGGGGTAGTTCCCTAGGTTCCTGGAATAAATCTATGAATTCCTCAAGTAATGGTCGTAGGCTGGGATGTGGAATTTCTGTAGCTGCAGAAACATGAGATTGGTTAGTTAAAGAAATTTGAGAGAGTTCATGACTGCATACCTGAGTCCAAGAAAGCCAAGCTCCTGTTGTGTTTGGGCTGCGGAAACAACGTTCTATTTGTTGGGCTTCTATTGTGCGAATAGAGTCATGTCTCAGTCCACGAATGACAATCCTTTCTCCAGCGAACTCAAATGACATGTGAAGTTTCTCAAAGTCCCAAATTATTGGGCTCACACTACGGAGCCAAGTAGTACCCAAAATGGCATCACAGTTACCCAAAGGCAGAACAAAGAAATCTGTGTGGAATTGGTGCCCTTGGATTTTGAAAGGTAAAGCTGGACAAACTCCTGAACTACACATGACACCCCCGTCGGCAATACGCACCTTGAGCTCTCGTGGTTCCAATTCCTTACTAGAGAAGCGAGCGGTAAGACTTGGATGAATGAAATTGTGAGTGCTACCCGAGTCTACCAAGGCAATGTACGTGCGACCCTTGATCGCAAGATTGACTCGCATTGTTCCTGGAGAGAGGGCTCCAGCAAGGGCATCAATGGAGATTTGTAAATATTCAGCCTCTGTTTTGACCTCTTCCGCTGGTCTGCTCTCCTCTTCCTCTATCAAGAAAAGAGTCTTGGTTTTGCACTTGTGACCTACCTCCCATCGTTCATCACAATTATAGCACAAATGTTTTCTGCGTCGTTCTGCAGCCTCTGCCGGAGACAGTCTCTTAACTGGTGGTAGTGCGGACTCACTGGTGACCTTCGGTTTGGTGTCAGTGAAAGCAAAGGTGGTGATTTGTCGCACCGGAAGTGATTTCTTTTGTTTCAACAGGAACTTTTCCTCATACAAGCGAGCCAACCCTACAGCCATCTTCAGAGTGGTTGGTTTATACACCTTGACTTCCATACGGATCTCGTCTTTTAACCCACCAACAAAGCAGCTGATTTGGAAGCTCTCCGTCAACCCAATTACGTGGTTGGCTAAACGAGCGAATTCTCGTTGGTACTCTTTGACCGTACCGGTTTGGCGCAACTTGGCCAACAGTTCGGCGTGATCCTCAAAGTCACCCGGGCCAAACCATGTAGTAAGAGCCTCCGTGAAGTCATTCCAATAATCCCACTGGCTCGTGGATGACGACCACCTGAACCACTCAAGTGCTTCCCCATCTAAGTGGATGGAGGCTATTTTCACTCGTTGATCCATTGCTGTCTGATGCACGTCAAAGAACTGCTCTGCTCTGAAAATCCAACTAGCAGGGTCCCCTGACTCATAACGTGGAAAGTCGAGGCGAGTCCGAGTTTGAATATTATAGTGACCATTGCCAACTCCCACTGGCCGGCCCACTCGATCGTCGTAGTTAGGTGCAACTACTACCGATGTGGTGGCTTTCCCTTTGCTGGCCTCCTCAGAGATTTTATCGCATTGGAGTTGTAGGTTAGCAACAGCTTCCGTGAGGTCCCGAAACTGTAGTTCGAACTTGTCAGTGAACTTGCTAAGCTCGGCTTCCATAGTTGCAATTTGGCTTCTCGTGTGAACCATGCACAACTGAAGAAGCAAATGCCTCTGATACCAAATGGAACAGATGCAATGTAAACTTGATAGATAATAGTAGTTCAGAGAACTGGTTACAAAACAAGAGATAATTCATACCCTAGACTAACGTTACCAGGCTTACATAAAGGAAGAGCCCCAACGGTCATAAAGTAATACACAAAAGATAATAATATAATCCCATAAACAAAAGAGAACTTGACTTGTTCCATCAGCCAACGTTCTGGACAGTGCAGCTAACTAGATACAGACCATCTACTACTGCCTAGTAGATGTGGGCTCCCTAGCTGGTGTGTCAGATGAGGGCTTGTTGATGTGATCTGTACCAGATTACTGATCCGATAACTGCAATAAAATAAATTTTAGACGAAAAAATATTAGAACCAAAAAAAAGGAAAAAAAGAAAAAAAAAGAAGACCCATATGAGGCAGTAAAATTTAGCTCACCCAACTTCACACCCATTCCCTCCATGAAATTAACCAGCGAGAATAATCTATAATTAAAAGAACCTTGAAGAATGAACTAAATAAGTAAAGCAACTAGAATATATTGAGCGATAGCTAGACTGAATCATCTTGACTCCAAGAAGGCAAAAGCCAAGAGGGAAAAAAATGCTTTCATACCACACAGGCATCTCAAATTTGACAGGTAAATAAAAAATCTGATTAAAGCATGTTTCATGCTAGCTCCAGGAGTTCTTATTGGGTGAGCTACAAGGGCCACAAACACTCAACAACCCATATATAGAATTAGGAATCGTGGGGCATGCATTTGCCCTATTGTAGAGATAACTTTCTAATTTTCGAGCATGGAATTCCAATCATCTGTTAGAAGTTGCACCAAAGGGAAAAGAAAAGAAAAAAAATTCTCCCAATTCCCATCCGCATTGAAGAAAAAATAAATTGAAGGAAATAAATCTCCATCAAGAAACAATATACACTGAAAGTAAAATAAATTCCTAGTAAAAGGCTACATGTGACATACCGTAAGTCAAGGAGAAAGGGAGAATGACTGCACATGCTGATCTACACCATTTAGACTTTTAGTAAGGAAGACGAGCTGTTGCACCTTAGGAAGCCCTTCAAGTTCTTCATATTGTTCTACATGAGCTGCCTACCAAGAGGTACCATCATGTGCGTCGATCTTTCTATTCTCCTGATCAGGATATACGCGGCCACTGGGTGAGGGTTTGGAAAGCTGGCACGGCCTCTATCACATGAGAATGAGATGTCTGAAGATGAGATTGAGATGTCCAAATCCCATGCAACAACTTCGACTACTGCAGCTAGGGACACGGCAAGCATGTGCATGTGAGGTTATTTGGAGAGAGAAGGAAGTTTGGAGTGATAAGGTAGTCATTATCCATGCATCACATGCTTACTAACTAAGTGATAAAATCAGGTACAAGTTTCATCTCTATCAAAGACAAAGTGATACCTCAATGATGTGGGGTTTATGACCCGCTAAAAGTATAGCGATTCCAAACCCAAATTATACTCGCAAGTGCACGAATCAATTGTAGTATACAAGTGGCAAATACGAGTGTCGTACCCACATGGACTGAATATTAAATATCTGCAATTCCAACTATTTGTAATTATCAATGGAAACAAAATAAATAAGGATTAACACAAATAAACAAACACTAGGGATCCGAATTTACCAACTCTATTGTATTTAAATTATTTAGCCGACAATTATCATTTCATTCATGCATGTCAAAGATCAAGTCCCCTAATTTATGTAATAGTCATGGACATCTGACTTACCACGCCTATTCTTAATTGCAACCAACCATGGGCATTTGGATTGGCTAAGACAATCAAGAATGCATTAGGATTTATGGTAACTTATGTAGTGATCACAAAGATCCTAACATATGGCATTTATGTCTAGGTAACTCCGGTATTAATTGCAAGAAGCTTGTCTCGAATTGGACATGAGCATTTGCCTCAATTTGCATCATAGTAATCAAACCTAGATGGTAGCTAAGCATCAAGATTTAATTATCAATAAAGAATAGCTAATTAACACTTGACATAACATAAATAAACTAATAATTAATCAAGCCAAATTTATTTATATACAATAGAGTGGATCCATCATCACCCTAGTAAGAAGATTACCTCATACTAGGTTTACAAACCAACAATTAATCTCACAAAATTCTAGAAAGAATATGTGAGAGAATTGTTGTAAAAGAGAAAATAAAAACTCAAGAACTCACTATCTAATTCTTCTTCTCCTTTTGCCTCTTTCTCTCCTCCTTCAATGTTCTTCTCTTTTCTTCCCCTAGCTCTCTATTTATAGGAAATTAGGAGCTATCCATCCATTGAATGGCCAACCATGACAAAATAAGTGGAGTCACCATCATTGCATTTGAGTGGAGTCACATCATTGCATTTGAGTGGAGTCACCATCATTGCATTTAAGTGGAATCTCCATCATTACATTTAAGTGGAGTCACCATCATTGAATGTCCAATTTGTACTTTAATGATGGTGATGCATGGAATGATGTCAAATGATTTTGACAAATCATGTGGTGGGCTTTCAAATGATAATCAATAATTTGATCAAGATGATAGTGGACAAAAGCATATGGGCTGTTCATGAAATGAGCTAGCAAATGTTGAACATTGGTTGGTATGAATTGGGCCTGAAAATATAAAAATAAATACAAAGTGAGTGAAAATGATATTTGCATTTTAGTGGTGTAATAATCACTTTAAGCCCTAATTATGTGACAAATGCCTTAATAATTCATTATTAAAAGTGTATATTTTTGGCACTTATCACAACCCCCAACCAGCTTATTGCTAGCCTCTAGCAATTCAAGCGTTCGGAAAATTCATATCACATATGTGAATAATCTAATTATCTCTTTAGTATGAATATATTTAAGAATCCACCAACCACTATCACTTAAACAAATAATTCTGACTAAATCTCATATTACCCATTCTATCTTAGCGTGATGTGTAGTGCGTAGCGAATTAAACATAAATATGTGGCTTTAATTTAATATTAACACAAACACTGCAATATCACAAGAATCATCAGACTCAATGAATAATTAATATCAAGGGATTTTATTTATTGATTTTTTTATTTTATTTTATTTTTTTTATATATAATATTTTTATGTGACTTGTGCAATGCTCAGTCTCATTAAGCTTTCTAAATGACCCTTGTAACAAGCGTTCAATCAATGACTCTCAATCCAGTTGGCTCAGGGCATTAGGTGTAAAGACACCCCAACGGGTTTAATAACTCGAGTCAAAAAGGCTTCAAAACTTCGCTTGTCACATGGGTTGATGTCTTGATTTTTCTACCTTTTTACGCGAACACTCACTGCTTACTGAGGCAAGAGGCCCGGTTACTCAGCAGAAAAACTTATAAACACTCTCATTTATTTATAATTGCTTTTTTTTTTCTCTTTTGTTTTTCTTCTTTTTTTTTTTAAATATGAATATATACATGTATCCCAAGATATTAATATTCAAAGAATTCCAAATGAACTCAAGAAAATCACAATGTTCATAATTAATCTTAAATATCATACCCCACAAATATGTAATTCTGTGCAATTGATCCAATTATTAAATAAAATAGGTGAGACAAAACTAAAGTCAGAAAAATCCACAAGTGATTATGGGTTTTCAACTCAAATTGTTATCCACACTTCATAAATATTCAGACCAATTCAGAAATATGATACAAATATGACTTCCAAATCAAAATTTTTTATTTTATTTTATTTTATTTTTTTATTATTTTTTTTAGCAATCATTAAATAGAATAGATATTTAACAAACAAACGGTTCTAAGACTCAATATTCCCAAAGCACCGCAAACAAACGGATTTTGTCTCAACACCAGGATCCTTGAGACTGGATGCTAGGTTACTATCAACCTAACTAAAGAGATGTACCCCGTAGCAAGGGCAAAAGGCTAACAAGGCCTTACAATAGGTTATCATCCTCTAAGAGTTTCTGGTCGGCTCAATGGAACCCAAGCCAAGGTCAACAGTCCTTTGTATCTCCACTTTTGGGGCTTCACAATTATGGACATTTCGTCCAGTCCATGCTTAAGACTCCCAAATACCTTATCGGTGGTTGTTTCCTGGACAAACTACTAATTACTTAGCTGGTTGAGCTGGCATCCCTCCAAGAGATCAACTACAAATGTTTCAAGCTTGCACCTAAGGTAGCACAGCACTTGCCTCCTCTATCTACAATTTTTTTTTTTTTTTATCATTTAGCAGTTCCTCCCCCACTTAAAATCTTGCATTGTCCTCAATGGGAAAAAAATAAAAAAAATACAACTTGAAAAAATAAAATTTCTGACCGTTGCATTGCCATGTTTTTACTTGCGTATCATATCCATGAGTGCAGCCAACATGTGCTCCAGCCTGTGTTGTCCATCCTCTAATGTTTGTAGCCCCATCTCTAGCCGGGCTATCGCTGCTCATTTCCACGCTAGAGGAAGACTTCTGTTTTTTTTTTTTTATAATTATTCTAGATAATATTACATAAAAATAAATAGATGAAAAAGAAATATGGGTTGCCTCCCTTAAGCGCTGTATTTATTGTCTGGGCAAGACAGTGTTCCCAACACTCAATTACCTGGATCTTGGAGAGTAATGCTGGAGACAGTTCTGTCAAGATTAGCTTCCAAATAAGGTTTGAGGCGCTGGCCATTAACCTTGAACTCGTTTCCCGTCTCCAAATTTTTAATGTCAACAGCTCCATGGGAATATACTCGAACAACTTGAAATGGACCATACCATCTTGAACGTAACTTCCCTGGAAAAAGTTTGAGACGAGAGTTAAACAAAAGTACCTTTTGACCAGGAGAAAATTCTTTCATTGCAATGTGTTGATCATGGTATCTTTTTGTCTTTTCCTTGTAAATCCTCGCATTTTCGTATGCCTCGTCACGTAGCTCATCAAGTTCATTGAGCTGTAGTTTCCTCTTCTCATCAGCTACATCATAATCAAAATTCAACCTTTTTATTGCCTAGAATGCTTTATGCTCGAGCTCCACAGGAAGATGGCAAGCTTTGCCAAAAATCAAACGATATGGAGACATGCCAATTAGAGTTTTATATGCAGTGCGATATGCCCAAAGAGCATCATTCAATTTTATACTCCAGTCAGTTCTTTTGATATTCACAGTCTTCTCCAAAATGCGTTTAATTTCTCGGTTAGAAATCTCAGCTTGTCCACTAGTTTGAGGATGATAAGCAGTGGCAATCTTATGTGTGATATTGTACCTGGCAAGAAGTGTAGACACACTCTTGTTCAGAAAATGCTTCCCTTCATCACTGATTATAGCACGTGGAGTGCCATATCTTGGAAATATTACACCCTGAAGTAACCGAATTACCACCTCACTTCTATTGGTTGGGCTTGCAATAGCTTCAACCCATTTGGACACGTAGTCTACTGCCACCAGTATATATTCATTCCCATGAGACTTGGGAAATGGTCCCATGAAATCTATTCCCCAAACATCAAAGATTTCAACCACCAAAATATTGTTGAGTGGCATTTCATTCATGCGAGAAATGTTGCCAAGTTTCTGACAATTTTCACAGGTTGAGCAGAAAATGTGGGCATCCTTGTGAAGAGTTGGCCAATAGAACCCTGATTGTAAAATCTTTGCAGAAGTTCTCTGAGTACCAAAATGACCACCACAAGCGAATGTATGGCAGAATTGTAAAATACTCTGTTGTTCTTCCTGTGGCACACATCTCCGATGATTTGATCAGCACAATGTTTGTATAAGTAAGGCTCATCCCAGAAATAATGCTTGGCTGTGGAGAAAAATTTCTTCCGTTGTTGGTGAGTCCAATTTTTGGGAATAACACCTTTTGCAAGGTAATTGGCAATATCAGCATACCAAGGTATCTCAATTTGTACAGAGAAAAGCTGTTCATCAGGAAACGTTTCATTCAATGGAAGCTCCGTCTTCTCACCATCGTTTGCTTGAACAATACGAGAAAGATGATCTGCTACAACATTTTCTGCTCCTTTTTTATCTCTTATCTCTAAATCAAATTCTTGGAGTAATAACACCCAGCGAATCAATCTCGGTTTTGAATCTTTCTTAGACAACAAATATTTGAGAGCCGCATGATCACTATAGACAATCACCTTTGATCCAATCAGGTATGATCAAAATTTCTCCAATGCAAAAACTGCAGCCAACAGTTCTTTTTCTGTTGTTGAGTAATTAAGTTGGGCATCATTGAGAGTACGACTTGCATAGTAAATGACATGTGGTAGCTTGTCAACTCTTTGCCCTAACACGGCTCCAATTGCATAGTCACTGGCATCACACATAAGCTCAAATGGTAAACTCCAATCTGGTGCCATCATGATAGGTGCAGATGTAAGTAATTGCTTCAATTTGCTGAATGCTTGCAAACACTCGTCATTAAAATGGAAAGTGGCATCCTTGGAAAGCAAATTGCACAATGGCCTGGAAATCTTCAAAAAATCTTTGATGAACCGGCGATAGAACCCCGCATGTCCGAGAAAAGATCGCACACCTTTTACAGAAGTGGGAGGTGGCAATCTAGAAATAACTTCAATTTTTGCTTTGTCAACGGCAATCCCCTTCTCGGAAATAAGATGACCAAGAACAATGCCTTCTCGAACAATAAAATGACATTTCTCCCAATTAAGCACCAGATTAGTCTTCTGGCATCTCTCCAGAACCAAGGAAAGATTGCACAGGCAGGTATCAAAAGATGATCCGAACACAGAGAAATCATCCATAAAGACTTCAATGATGTGGCCCACCATGTCAGAGAATATACTTGTCATGCACCGTTGAAAAGTAGCTGGTGCATTGCAAAGCCCAAATGACATTCTTCTATATGCAAATGTCCCAAAAGGACATGTGAAAGTTGTTTTCTCTTGATCCTCTGGTGCGATCACAATTTGATTATAGCCAGAGTAGCCATCAAGAAAACAATAATGGGAATGGCCCGCCAGTCTTTCTAGCACCTGATCAAGAAATGGTAAAGGAAAGTGATCCTTTCTTGTGGCAGAATTCAGCTTTCGATAATCAATACAAACACGCCACCCTGTCTGTTTTCTTGTTGGGATGAGCTCATTGTTCTCATTAGTAATTACCGTGATTCCAGATTTCTTGGGAACCACTTGAACAGGACTGACCCATTGGCTATCAGAAATAGGATAGATGACTCCTACATCCAACAACTTCAATATTTCAGATCGAACTACCTCCTTCATCGATGGATTGAGGCGTCTTTGTGCTTCACGTGAGGATTTTGAATCTTCTTCCAGTAAAATTCGGTGCATACACATAGTGGGACTTATGCCTTTGATGTCAGCAATGGACCACCCAATGACACTTTTGTATTGTCGTAGCACCCTCAAGAGACTTTCTTCCTCTGAATCAGTAAGGTTAGCAGCGACAATGACAGGTAATGCCTCTTTAGCACCAAGATAAGCATATTTCAAATGATCTGGAAGTTGCTTCAACTCTAGCTTTGGTGGAGATTCAATAGAACGAACCACTTTCGGAAGTAAAGGACTGAGAGCTTCAAATGTACGAATCCACCTATGATTCACTGGTTGTTGTGCCTGCAAATATGCACAAAATTCTGCAACTTCACCATCGTCTTCAACTTGCAGTTCAGGAAACGCAAGACAAGTTGCCAAATGGTCAATAGATTGATGCTCCAAAAATGAATCATAAATTGAGCCATCAAAAGCTTCAATGCTAAAACACTCCCCTGTATCAGAAGGGTGTCAAGTAGCTTCAAATAGATTAAATTCCACCGTTTGTCCTTGTACAGTCATGGACAAACAACCCTTTTGTACATCCATAATAGTTCCTGCAGTGGCTAAGAAAGGCCTCCCCAGAATAATTGGTATGTTTCTGTCTTCCTCCATATCAAGGATAATAAAATCTGCTGGAAGGAGAAATGTATCAACTTTGACAAGAACATCTTCTATGATACCGCGTGGAAATTTTATTGACCGATCTGCCAATTGCAAAGTGATTGAAGTTGGTTGTAATTCCTTTTCGAGACCAAGTTGCACAAAAACTGAATATGGCATCAGATTGATGCTAGCACCCAAGTCTAGAAAAGCTTTCTCGAAAGAGACTTGCCCAACAGTACAAGGGATAGTGAAACTCCCTGGATCCTTTAGCTTTGGTGGTAGCTTCTTGTTTAGAACGGCACTGCATTGTTCAGACAACATAATCTTCTCATATGGTGCCAGTTTCTTCTTTCTGGTGCAGACATCTTTGAGAAATTTTGCATAGGGAGGAATTTGTTGAATCGCGTCAAGAAGCGGAATGTTGATCTCAACTTTTCTGAATATATCCATCATTCGCCGCATCTGGTCAGTCTTCTTCTCATTCACCAACCGGCTAGGGAAAGGCACATGAGACTCATTCATTTTATGCTTTGATAAGTCAGTTGGCTTGGGCTGAATTTTATCATTAGGCTTTTTGGCCTTTTCACCATCATTCTCTAAAAATCCCACAGTTGTTCCGCGTCTGGTGGTAATAGCATTGATTTGTTCCTTGCCTTTTGGATTGACTTCTGGTTGACTCGGCAATCTGCCCAGCTCCCTTTCACTTAGTCACTCAGCAATTTGACCAACTTGAACTTCAAGTTTCTGAATAGATCCATGTATGTTGCTGAATTGTTGGTCATACCTGTTGTTTTGCTCCGTCGTTTTCTGAATAAAATTGTTGGTGTTGAGAGCTAGAAGAGCCATTTGCTCCTCCAAAGAAAGCTTCTTTGGTTCAATAGGGACTTGTTGTGTCATCTTCTAATTGTATTGCTTACTCTGGCCTTGTCCTCCCCAACTGAAATTTGGGTGATTTCTCCATCCTGGATTGTATGTATTTGAAAATGGATTGTTGTTGGGATGGAAGCCACCTTGTCCCACATAATTGGTATGTTCTTGTTCAGAGTTCGAAGACATAGGACATGTTTCTGTGGTGTGGTTAGATTGAGAACAAATGGCACACATCTCAACTTGGGTTGCTTGTTGGGAAGATGAAATTGCTTTCATTAACATGTCAATCTTTTTCTCCATGGCTTGCAACTGAGGTTGGTTTTCTACTCTGGTGTGGACTTCATATACACCTTTTGGAAGCTTTACCCCTTGCTTTACTTTAGATGAAAATTGTTGAGAATTTTCACTTAAAGTTTCAAATAAGTCAAAAGCCTCTTCACTGCTTTTCTCCATTAATATGCCTCCACAAGCTGAGTCTATGATGCTTGTGTTTGTTGCGTCGAGTCCTTCATAAAAAGCTTGAACTTGATCATCTTGTGACAAGTTGTGGTGTGGACATTTTAGCAGTAGCTGTTTAAAGTTATCCCAAGCTTCATAAAATAAGTCCCCATCTTTTTGCTGCCATGTTTGAATTTCCCTTCTTAATTGCTTCGTCTTCTGGGCTGGGAAAAATTTCTTCAAGAATTTTGTTGCCATTTGCTCCCATGTAGTGATCGATCCTGGGGTCAAAGAGTTGAACCACAGTTTCGCATTGTCTTTGAGAGAAAATGGAAACAACATGAGTCGTACTTCTTCTGACGTCAAGCCCTGAACAGATTGTGTCTTACAGAGTTCAAAGAATTCTCTGATGTGTAGGTAAGGGTCATCAAATGTTGTGCCTCGGAAATGTGGGACTGCATTGAGTAGAACTGGAGAGAATGTGGCATTGCCTTGGACATTGGGTTGAAATGCTATGCTGGATGGCTGCTCCATATTCTGAGGTATGAATGAATTCTTCATTGGCCTCCGAGCAGGTGCGTTGACTGGTGGATTTGCAATTCTAGCAAGAGCATTCTCAGGATTCCCTTCTGCCATATTTCCTCTTACTTCTCTTCTCAGTTGTGCAAGAGTTCGTTCAATCTCTGGATTGAATTTAAGAAGATTTGGATTTTGAGATCAACGTCTTTGCATAAAAGAAAATGTCAGTGATAATAACCCTTTTTTATTTTTTTATTTTTTTTTAACAAAATTAAAAGAGTGAATATACACAAAATAAAAAAAAATTAATATATAAAAAAAATAAATAAAATGGGGCATAGAGGCCAACCATAAATATTAACAGAACTAAAAGGTTATCTTAGGCGGCTCAACCGACCATATAAGCATATATATATATATATATATATATATATATATATATATATATATATATATATACAGGTGGGGCAGTGTAAAGCCAACCACAAATATAAATAATACTGTATAAATAAATAAATAAATAAATGTTACTGTTAGTGGCAGAAATTTAAATGTTAGTAAGTTAGTAAGTGTTAGTGACAGTTATTATAAACAGATATGGGCGGTAGCAGTAGAACCAGCCAATAATATATAGTTAGATGGGGCGGTTAAGCCATCCACAAATATAAAACTGAAAAACCTTCCATTAAGGAGGTGTAGTATACTAATATTAATATATACATATATACAAGAGTTAGATAACAATATATTAAATCAGTCCCCGACAACGGCGCCAAAAACTTGATGTGGGGTTTATGACCCGCTAAAAGTATAGCGATTCCAAACCCAAATTATACTCGCAAGTGCACGAATCAATTGTAGTATAGAAGTGGCAAATACGAGTGTCGTACCCATAGGGACTGAATATTAAATATCTGCAATTCCAACTCTTTGTAATTATCAATGGAAACAAAATAAATAAGGATTAACACAAATAAACAAACACTAGGGATCCGAATTCACCAACTCTATTGTATTTAAATTATTTCGCCGACAATTATCATTTCATTCATGCATGTCAAAGATCAAGTCCCCTAATTTATGTAATAGTCATGGGCATCTGAATTACCACGCCTATTCCTAATTGCAACCAACCATGGACATTTGGATTGGCTAAGACAATCAAGAATGCATTAGGATTTATGGTAACTTATGTAGTGATCACAAAGATCCTAGCATATGGCATTTATGTCTAGGTAACTCCGGTATTAATTGCAAGAAGCTTGTCTCAAATTGGACATGGGCATTTGCCTCAATTTGCATCATAGTAATCAAACCTAGATGGTAGCTAAGCATCAAGATTTAATTATCAATAAAGAATAGCTAATTAACACTTGACATAACATAAATAAACTAATAATTAATCAAGCCAAATTTATTTAGATACAATAGAGTGGATCCATCATCACCCTCGTAAGAAGATTACCTCATACTAGGTTTACAAAACCAACAATTAATCTCACAAAATTCTAGAAAGAATATGTGAGAGAATTGTTGTAAAAGAGAAAATAAAAACTCAAGAACTCACTCTCTAATTCTTCTTCTCCTTTTGCCTCTTTCTCTCCTCCTTCAATGTTCTTCTCTTTTCTTCCCCTAGCTCTCTATTTATAGGAAATTAGGAGCTATCCATCCATTGAATGACCAACCATGACAAAATAAGTAGAGTCACCATCATTGCATTTAAGTGGAGTCACATCATTGCATTTGAGTGGAGTCACCATCATTGCATTTAAGTGGAATCTTCATCATTGCATTTAAGTGGAGTCACCATCATTGAATGTCCAATTTGTACTATAATGATGGTGATGCATAGAATGATGTCAAATGATTTTGACAAATCATGTGGTGGGCTTTCAAATGATAATCAAGAATTTGATCAAGATGGTAGTGGACAAAAGCATATGGGCTCTTCATGAAATGAGCTAGCAAATGTTGAACATTGGTTGGTATGAATTGGGCCTGAAAATATAAAAATAAATACAAAGTGAGTGAAAATGATATTTGCATTTTAGTGGTGTAATAATCACTTTAAGCCCTAATTATGTGACAAATGCCTTAATAATTCATTATTAAAAGTGTATATTTTTGGCACTTATCACTCAACACAATCTCAAGGGAAGTTACACTCAAGTTACACTCTGATGATTGTGATGGCTCAACCTCAACAACCCCAACAGACTGATAAGTTCTTATCATGCTGTTGCCATGCCTAAGCTTCACGTGTGGACAACGAAAGGATTGGTTCTATCTGTGTAAAACATAGCTACATAGTTCTCATATAGTTAAGTGAGTATAAATATTTGTTATGACTACACTGTACAGTACGTTGGATTAATACAAAATTCATTTTATCAATTTGTCTCTTAATTTACAAGTGTTCTTCATTTTCTTCTTGGTATCAGAGGAGGCCGAACTCTTGCTTCCTAATTTCTTCATAATCTCTAGTCATCACTCACTCACAAACCTCTTGCCTGATGACTTTAGTAAGTATAACTCAATCAAGAGAATAGCAGAACACAAACAATATCCAGATCAGAATATATCTCTCATTGTATAGAACAGGAGCTGCGAGGCTAAGCCAATTTCTTACAATGGAGTTGCTTCCTTCGATTAAGACAAACCCTAATAACAAGACACTAGTAAATAGCAAAAGACCAAACTGACCTCATAGAGGAAAAGACTTAACAGGAAAATGAAATAAATATAAAGGACAATACTTGACTACAGTAATCTAAGAGCAATTCATCCAACACTCCCCCTGAATTGTGACTTAGGTACTACACCCAGACGACTCCTTAGCCAGCAAAACTTGTCTCTAGAAAGAGCCTTGGTCAAAATATCAGCAAGTTGTTCTTCAATTCTGCAGTGCTCCAGCACAATGACTCCATTTTCTACCATATCTCTCACAAACTGAAACTTAACAGCTATATGCTTGGTGAGGTTGTGATCTACGGGGTTTTTGGCGATGGCAATGGCTGACTTGCTGTGACATAGAAGCCTGGTTGGTTCAGATTGATTTATCCCAAAATCCTCCAAAATTCTCCTTGACCATACTACTTGCGTTGCAGCTTTAGAGGCTGCAACAAACTCTGCCTCAGTTGATGAAAGGGATGTCTGCTTCATTTTCTTGGGCGTCCAGGTGCAAACTCCTGACCCCAAGTCAAAGACAAAGTTACAGTACTCTTCTGATCATCTATATTTCCTGCCCAATCACTGTCACAGTGACCAGTGAGGTTCAAACTAACTCCTGCTTTGTACAGAATTCCATAGTTCATGGTACCTTGCAAGTATCTGAGAACTCTCTTTGCAGTGCCAAGGTGAATCTGACTTGGTTCCTGCATAAATCTGGACAAAAGACTGACAGGAAACATGATATCAAGCCTTGTTGTGGTCAAATACAAAAGACTACCCACAGGGCTTCTATAAACACTTGCATCAGCATTTCCTGAACCATCTTCCTTCTTCAGCTTTTCTTTCACAATGAGAGGGACCACAACATGATTGTGCCCCAGCGTGTTGTGTCTTTTAAGAATAGACTTTGTATAGCTTGATTGAGAGATGAAAATTCCTTCTGCACCTTGTTCCACTTCAATGCCCAGAAAATACTTGAGTAAACCCAAATCACTCATCTCATAAGTCTGCATCATGCTCCTTTTGAATTCCAGAATCAAGTTGGCATCATTCCCTGTGATGATCAAGTCATCAACATAGATAGAGACTATCAACACAGAGTTCCCATCTTTCAAAGTGTACAAAGTGCTCTCATTTCTACTCCTCTGCAGACCTCTTTTTTTAAAGAACTTGTCCACCTCAGAGTACCAAGCTCTAGGTGACTGTCTCAAACCATAAAGAGCCTTCTTAAGCCTATAGACCTTATCCTCTCCCCCTTCAACAATAAACCATTCTGGTTGACACACATAAACTTCCTCCTCTAGAGTACCATTAAGGAAGTCAGGTTTAACATCAAGCTGGTGTAGCTGCCACCTCTATGCTGCAGCCACAGAAAGAAGCATTCTGATATTCTGATAGTTTCCAGCCTTGCTACTGGGGCAAAAGTCTCCTGAAAATCTACTCCAGGCTTTTGAGTAAAGCCTTTGGCCACTACACCCACCACATCTCTATCTTGGGGTCTACTCACCAATTCCCAAGTATGGATGTTTTCTATCACATTAATCTCTTCTAGCATGGCTTTCTTCCATATAGGATCCCCAATAGCTTCAGAGAATTTTTCTGGTTCCTTAACAGCTAAGTTACATCATTCATAAATTTCAGTTAGACCTTTGAACTTCCTAGGAGGAGATTCATCATCATCAATATCCAATCCAGGTTCAGTCTCGTTCATAACTGGAACTGCCTCATCTTCTATGTGAATAGCTTCATCCTGCAAAAGTTCAATCCCTCCCTCACTGTACTCATCAGATGTCTTCCATTTCAGTATGGTGTCCTCATCAAACACCACATCCCTACTAATAATGAGCTTCTGTGATTCAATCTCCAGAACCCTCTATGCCTTAGAGTTTGTACTGTAGCCAACAAATATACATTTTCTGCTCTTCATATCCAGTTTAGTTCTTTTCTCTGCTGGAACATGAATGTAACATAAACTGCCAAAGATTCTAAGATGGTCGACAGAAGACTTGACACCATTCCAAACTTCTGAGGGAGTCATCTCACTCACTGCCTTGGTAGGACGGAGATTTAGCACATAGATTGTAGTATGTACTGCCTCTGCCCATAGACACTTTGGTATTTTTTTTTCAGCCATCATAAACCTGACCATCTCCATGATGGTTCTATTTTTCCGTTCAGCAACCCCATTTTTTTGGGGACAGAATCCAGCAGTAACCTGTTTCCAAATTCCTTCATCCAGACAAAATGATTCAAACATGTCAAAAGTGTACTCTCCCCCCTCTGTCACTCCTAATTCTCTTGATCTATCTACCACTTTGTTTCTCCACAAGAGCTTTAAATTGTTTAAATCTTTCGAATGTCTCAGATTTTGCTCTGAGAAAGTAAACCCACACCATTCTGGAATAGTCATCAATGACGGTGAGGAAATACTTACAGTGGTTTAGAGAAGGAACATACATAGGGCCACACAAGTCGGTGTGTATGAGCTCCAAAACATCTTGTGCTCTCTATCTGGCTTCATGAGGAAAGGGTACTCTGTGTTGCTTCCCCATGAGGCAACTTTCACAAAGACTGTCTGTTTCTGTGAGTGGTGGAAGTCCAAGGACCATCTCTTTGCGTTGTAAAAGTTTGAGACTATGAGTATTGAGGTGACAAAACCTCTTATGCCAAAGACTGGTAAGGTGGTCCTTCTCAATATCTGTCTTTAGAGCCAACTGTTCTCCAGATTCAAAATCAAGGAGGAAATTTCTATGATTCCTCATTTGAATAAACATGAGCTCTTTTCCACTTTCTTTATCCATAATGGTGCATCCCTCATCTTCAAAAACTAGTTTGTATCCCTTCCCTATCATTTGGCCAACACTCAAGAAATTACTACTGAGAGCTGGTGCAAAATACACATCAGAGATCACTTTATTGCCATCATCTGTACGAATTTTGACTCTACCTTTTCCTTTAGCCTCCACCACTTGTCCATTTCCCAACCTCACTCTGGTAGTGAGATTGTAGTCAATTGAGTCAAATAAATCCTTATCACCTGACATGTGGTTGCTGCATCCACTGTCAAGATACCATCCACCAGACTTGATTTTAGAATTTTCATGCCCAGTGAAAAATAGATTCTCTTCTGGTTCACTGCTATTTTCTGCAAAACTAGCCTTATTCTCTGGTCTAAGTCTACAATTCTTTTGAATATGCCCGAACCTTTTGCAATTGTGGCACTGAGGTTTGTCTTTGAACCAGCAATTTGCTGGTCCATGACTCAATCTCTTACAGATATGACAGGGAGTTTTAGATGTAAATTTAGAGCTTGTACCTCTTTCACCTTTTTCTATATTTCTCCAGTTTGGTTGTTTGTCTCTTTTGACTTCATCTTTAAGTAAGAGCTTCACCTGGAATGCAGACTCAACTTCCTGAGTATGCTCACCACGCCTGAGCCTACGCTGTTCATGGGCCTCCAGGGATCCCACTAGTTCTTAGGTTTAAGAACAGTGAGGTCCTTTGATTCCTCAATAGCCGTGACCACAACATTATACTTTTCCGGTAAGCTTATAAGCATTTTCTGCACCACAGTCTGATCATATACAACTTCTCCAAGGGTCCGCATTTGGTTCACCAGATCAATCACCTTATTGTAGAAATCCTTGATACGCTCTGTGTCTAGCATCCTGAGGTTCTCAAATTCCCGTCTCAAGTTTTACAGTTTAATGACAATAGTTTTTCCATCCCCTTCAAATTCCTTGGCTATAATATCTCATGCTTCTTTTGCATGAGTGGATCCAAAAAGTCGGGGAAAAATTGTAGCACTTACCCCATTTTACAGTCTAGACAAAGCCTTGGCATTGATCATACGTGTACTCTCCAAATCCTTCTTTTTCGTGGAATCCAGGGTACTCTCATCTTTTGGTTCTTTATACCCATTTGCAACGATGCTCCAGAGGCCTTCCGACATGAGAAAGGTTCGCATCTTGACCTTCCATGATGAGTATTCCTCCCCATTGAAGACTGGAATAAGGCTTGATAGTTTGTCACTTGAGGAAGTCATTTTTCCCACTCTCCTTCTTCAGATCCAGGTTCAAGAAGACCTGCTCCAATACCACTGATGACTTTAGTAAGTATAACTCAATCAAGAGAATAGCAGAACACAAACAATATCCAGATCAGAATATATCTCTCATTGTATAGAACAGGAGCTGCGAGGCTAAGCCAGTTTCTTACAATGGAGTTGCTTTCTTCGATTAAGACAAACCCTAATAACAAGACACTAGTAAATAGCAAAAGACCAAACTGACCTCATAGAGGAAAAGACTTAACAGGACAATGAAATAAATATAAAGGACAATACTTGACTACAGTAACCTAAGAGCAATTCATCCAACATTGCCTCACAAACCCAACGTCCCAGTCAGTTACATAAAAAAAAACCCAGCCAAACATAAAAAATGGCCCTCCACAATCTCATCATTAGCAATTTCGTCACTCAACATTTGGATTCCTCAAATTATCCAACATAGAGGGAACAAGCTTTGGCTCTTGCAGAAAGCCAAGACTTTGTTGATCATCTCATGTCCGATGGTCCACCACCAACCATTTCAATCACAAAGAAATCTGCCAATGAAGATGGAAAAGAAACTGATACTACAACTGTATCAAAACCTAACCCAGAGTATATTATATGGAAGAAAGCGGATCGCACTCTTCGTGCTTGGCTCATTGCAACTCTCACCAAAGAAGCTCTTGGCCTTGTACTAGGACAAGAAACTGCTCATTCTGTTTGGGAGTCCCTGAAAAATAACTATGCTCAAGATTCTCAGGAGCGAGAATTCTCACTGTGACAACAATTGTCTTACCTACGTAAGGATGACAACACACCAACTGTAGAATATGTCCGACTCTTTAAGTGAATATGTGACAGTCTTGCAGCAATTGGGAAACCTGTGCCAGACAAAGATAAAGTTTTTTATCTCCTTACAAGTCTTGGACCTAGCTACAGACAATTTGCCACCACCATGATGCCACCGAGACCATCATACTCTGAACTTGTGTCACAGCTCCAATGTCATGATCAATGGAACTCTTTAGTACCTGACAGCAATGTAAGTTCTTCTAATCTTTTTAAGGGATCCAATACATTCTTTGCTTTTGTTGGGCAGAAACGTCAAGGAAATTCATATGGAGGCCAACCTCCCTATGGAGCTAGTAACAACAATGGAAACAGAAGCAATTCCATGCAATTCACAAGTAATGGACGCGGTTTTCAAGCTCAAGGAGGTCAAACCAATCGTTCTCAATTTGGAGTCAACAACGGAAATCAGAAACCTCCACCTCCAGAATGTAGAAGAATGACTCCTGCAGAAAGAGAAATGTATCTCAATGAAGTGTGTACTCACTGCAAAAGAACCGGTCACATTGCCAAAATCTGTTGGTGGCTTCAAATGGGTACGCAGCGTCATACTGAGGAACTCCCACAAGCACTTGCAGCATTAACTTTAGACAACATAGTTGCTGAAATTGAATGGACTATCGACACTGGTGCATCAAATCACATGACAGGTAATCGTGACTTACTAAAAACTGTTCATACTTATTTTGGTTCTGATTCGGTGGTTGTAGGAGATGACACTCCTTTACCCATCAAAGGAATAGGAGACGCTAAAATCAAAGGAAAAAATATGGCATTGAAGTTACCGGATGTATTACATGTGCCGGCTTTGAAAAAAATTTACTTTCAGTAAGTCAATTAACTTATGAATATCCTTTGACTGTTGAGTTTTCTAATGTTGGTTGTCATGTTAAGGAATGGGAAACAGGTCAACAAATACTCACGGGAATGCGCAAGGGTGACTTGTATGTTCTTCCCAATCCACCAGAGGCTTATTTTTCACATCGATTTAAATCAAGAACGACTGATGTTTGGCACCAAAGATTAGGTCACCCCCACGTGGGTACTTTATTTTAGCTTAACAATAAAGGTTTCATCAATATTTTAGGATCAAATAAATCACAATTCTTTTGTGATAGTTGTCATTTAGGAAAACTTAGTAAGTTACCTTTCGGTCCTTCTGAAAATTCAAGTGCTGCAATTTTTGATAAAATTTATTGTGATCTATGGGGTCCTGCTCCTGTCTCGTCTTTAGGAAATTTTCGATACTATGCTTGCCTAGTTGATGATTACTCCAATATACCTGGTTCCTCCCTCTAAAACTGAAAGTTGATTTTGTTGATGCATATATTGCGTTTGAAAAATATGTTGATTGACAATTCAACAAAAAAATCAAGATTTTTCATTTTGATGGAGAAGGTGATTTTGTTAACAAAAAATTGGCATAATTCATCGGCTCTCATGTCCTTACACTCCTGAACAATCAGGAATGGTGGAACGAAGACATTGCATAATCAGGGAGCTTGGTATGACAATGCTCTTTCACAGTGGTTTACCACTAACTCTTTGGGTAGAAGCGTTTAGCACTGCTACATATTTAATAAATAGACTACCCTTATCTGGAATAAATTTTGAAACTCTATTTTGCAAATTGCAAGGTACATGTAGTAACCGGTTTTCGTCCGGCCAAAAATATTAATAAAAGAAAAATAAGTATATGAAATCCAAAATAAAAATTAATGGAAGAAAAACGAACTCCAAACTCGTTTCTTTACTTAAAAGCCCGTGGATTCATGAAATCAAATTTTAAAGCCTAATTCTTAACTTTTTACCCAATTGTCAAAAACAAAACCCTAGAAAATATCTAGAGAATAAAAATAAATAAATGGAAAATTAAAAGTGGAAAAGATAAAAAAGAATAGCTACCTTGGTTAAAAGGAAAGAAAAAATAAGGGCAAAAGGGATAAATTGAAAGAGTTAGGGTTTTAGTGGGGAGAGGTTGCACAATATAAAGAGCACACCATAGGGTTTTAGAAAGAAAAAAAGAGAGAGAGAGGAGTGGGGGCAGCCGGCAGAAGAAAAAGGGGGAGAAACAAAAAGAGAGAAGGGGGGAAGGAAAATAGAGAAAGAACAATCACTGCACAGAAGAAAAACACAAAGAAATCAAGGAGGAAATCGGGAAAGAAAAGGAACCGGGAAACAGAAAGGAAAGCAAGGAAACCGAGTCGCTTATTCGCTTCAGGAAGGTAATCTTGCATGGTTCTATTTCTATGCTGTTCCCTTGGTATTACTTCCACATATTCCCGTTTGTTTGGTTGAAGAATACGTATATTGTGATGTGTTTTTCTGTGATGATTTGCTCCAAACTCTGTATTTCTCTAATTTCATTTCGGTCATACATCCCTGTTTCAAGTCTGATTTTATTCAGACTCTATCTCTGTATTACAAGTCTGTTATTACTTGGTATTACTCGGTATTGCTCTGTATTACAAGTCCAGTATTTCATCTTTACTGTTCTGCTTCAAATCTGGTATTACAAGTCCAGTATTACTCTGTTTTTTTTGATGAACGGTGTATGTTTATTTGTGTATACTGTGGTATATATCTATGTGTTTGTGTACAGGTTTTGGTTGGGATGTGTATATGTTATATGTATGTATAGGTGTATATCGTGGTATATATCTATATGTGTTTGTATACAGGTTTTTGGTTCGGATTGATGTGTATATGTTATATGTATGTATAGGTGAATATCGTGGTATGTATATTTATATGTGTTTGTGCACAAGTATTGGTTCGGAGGTGTATATTTTTATATGTTTATATGGCGTATATCTGCGTATGTATACATGATATGGTTGTGTATATTGTATATATGTTTATACGGGTATGTGAATTTTTAAGTATGGATTTGACTTGACATTATGTTTGGACACCCATTTGACCCATTTTTGTGTTTACTTGTTAGGCTTGGGTCGAATGAACTACTTGGGTCGAGAGGCAACTTAGAGGACTTGGGCCGAAGGGCATACTTGGAGGAATTGGGGTGGATTTGGGCATTGGCCCCATGGGCTATATTTGTACATTATTTTTATTTGTATTTTTCATTTTTATTCTGTAGAGTGTAAGCCTTGTAATAGTATAGAAAAATAGTGGATGTAAAATAGAAAATGCGTACATGATATCCTAGGATGCTAGAAGCATATAGAAACTAGGAATTGATTTTGTGAATGATGATTGCATTAGAATGCATGCTTAGGACTTTGATTTCTCACATTATGCCATGCTTTAGACGTATGTTAGGATTATTTGAATGCCATGAAAATAAATGCAACGCGTTAGTCATTAGAATTAATCCAAGCCGTCTCACTTTAATAAGCACACCAAGACTAAATTATGGAACCCTTATGTTTCGTTTAAATACCAAGAAGCCTTCAAGATATTGGGGTTCCATTGGCATTCATCCAAAACATTTGGATTTCGTGGACCCGGAAAGCAAATATGTTTTTAGGGATAAGGAGAATTTATTTAAGGACTTAAAGGTGGGTTTAAAGATATTTGACCCATTCAATGGGCCATAAATGAATTCTTTCTTTTCTCATGAAGAACATAATTGTGAATAAGGCTTAAATTGAACATTTATTCTCGATTGTGGGCCCTTTTGGTACATCAACCAAGTCCCCAAAAAATCCCTTTTCCAAAAACATCAAAACCCACTCAAAGTGGAGTTTTTCATCCAAACTAAGCTAAACAAACATTTTTGGCCAAGCCGGGAATGGTCCCAACGATCCCGTGCACACTTTTCTTCAAATTACTAAACCCACTCCAAGTGAGATTTTATCCAATCTTTGGCCAAGCCGGAAATGGTCGCAGTGATCCCGTGCACCCTCTTTACAAATCATCAAAAACCACTCGCCGGGAATGGCCGTTGTGATCCCGTGCACCTTTTTCTCCAAACCACTCCAAAGTGGATTTTTCATCGTATTCCAATGGAATTTTCAAAAACAAATTAGAGCCAAATAGGAAAACATTCAAAGGTAACCGTGTACATTTCTTCTCTCTTTTTCTTTTTCTCCTTCATGAAATCGAAAATAAAAATTAATGGAAGAAAAACGAACTCCAAACTCGTTTCTTTACTTAAAAGCCCGTGGATTCATGAACTCAAATTTTAAAGCCTAATTCTTAACTTTTGGCCCAATTATCAAAAACAAAACCCTAGAAAATATCTAGAGAATAAAATAAATAAATGGAAAATTAAAAGTGGAAAAGACCAAAAAGAATAGCTACCTTGGTTAAAAGGAAAGAAAAAGTAAGGGCAAAAGGGACAAATTGAAAGAATTAAGGTTTTAGGAGAGAAGGGGTCTCATTCTCTCTTAATATAAAAGAAAGGTAGCATTCTTTGAGAAGGAGCGGTGGCGTGAGAGAAAGAGAAGGGAGAGAGCAACCGGCAGAGGAGAAAAAGAAAAGAAAGAAAAATAAGAAAATAGAATTAGATTCATATGAAGGAATCACTACCTTCTCAACTCTTTCTCCTTTCTTCCCGATTTCTGATTGTGCGGTGGCTTCCGTTCTGCTCTCTTGTTGTTTTCCTCCTCTTTTCCTCTCAATCCTCCCGAAACCTTCTTCTTTTTTCTTTTCTTCTCTCTTTTCTTTTTCTCCTCTGCCGGTTGCTCTCTCCCTTCTCTTTCTCTCACGCCACCCCTCCTTCTCAAAAAATGATACCTTTCCTTTATATTAAGAGAGAATGAGACCCCCTCTCTCCTAAACCCTAGTTCTTTCAATTTGTCCCTTTTGCCCTTACTTTTTCTTTCCTTTTAACCAAGGTAGCTATTCTTTTGAGTCTTTTTCACTTTTAATTTTCCATTTATTTATTTTATTCTCTAGATATTTTCTAGGGTTTTGTTTTTGATAATTGGGCCAAAAGTTAAGAATTAGGCTTTAAAATTTGAGTTCATGAATCCACGGGTTTTTAAGTAAAGAAACGAGTTTGGAGTTCGTTTTTCTTCCATTAATTTTTATTTTGGATTTCATGTACTTATTTTTCTTTTACTAATATTTTTGGCCGGACGAAAACCGGTTACTACAACTACCCCCTTTGTATGTCTTTTATGAAATAAAAGGCAGACAAAGGTGTAGTTAACCGAATTTCATACAGGAAGGATGAGGAAAGATGCTCGGGATCACTGTAGCAAATCCCGACTTGGTTGAAAAAAGTGCTTGGGATCACTGTCGCCATTCCCGGCTTGGCTGAAATCTGTGCTCGGGACCACTGTAGCCATTCCCGGCTTGGCTGAAATCTGTGCTCGGGGTCACTGGAGCCATTCCCGGCTTGGCTGAAATCTATGCTCGGAATCACTGTAGCCATTCCCTGCTTGGCTGATGGTGCTCGAGATAATTTGAAGCCATTCCCGGCTTGGCTATGGTGCTCGGGATCATTTGGAGCCATTCCCGGCTTGGCTGAAAACGATTTTTTTTGTTTTGAGAAAAGATGCTCGGGATCACTGTAGCCATTCCCGGCTCGGCTGAAAACGATTTTTTTATTTTGATAAAAGGTGCTCGGGATCACAGTAGCCATTCCCGGCTTGGCTGAAAATGATTTTTTTGTTGTGAGAAAAGGTGCTCGGGATCACTGTAGCCATTCCCGGCTTGGCTGAAAATGATTTTTTTCAAGATATGTATTCAGACGTTTTTGTAATCTCACCTTAACAGAAAGATGTTTCGAGCAAGTGATATGCTTTGACTTGAGGAAAATGACTATGTCCAAGCTGTACCTTCTGCATAAACATGCCATAATACAAAAAATACAAACCATATGCAACAATGATGCATGTAATGATCTATTTTGTTCAAATATGAATGTCTCATTAATGAGTGAATGCATGTTCTCTCAAGGCTTTGCCATCCTCAATCACGTGTACAGTTGCGAATTGCTAGAACAAATATGCTTCTTTGTAGGGTTTGACTTTCTGACTCTGGATTTTCAATGCATCTTCTCTATGCTGATTAGTAAAGGCCGTCACTCATTCTAAAACCCAACTCTTGAGCTATCTCTCTTCCTTTTCTTTGCTTATTTGCATGTGCGCCCACTTTTGAGTTCAATGCTGCCATTTCATCTGGATTTTCTTTATTTATTTTATTGTGCGCATCTTATAAATGCAATCCTCTCTTTCCTGCTAATGCTTACCTCGGCTACAAGTTTTTCATTCAAATCCTTTCCAACTTAGGATGCCAAAATCTAATCAAATTCCCGTCAAAAGTAATGTCCCAATGCACTCCTCACATTTTCTGTCAAAATTTTGTCAGTGATAAATTCAATAGTATAGCCATGCACATCAATAAAATTTCTCTTTGTCCCTAATTTTTGCCTAGAGCGCCCTTTCGGATTTTCACTCTAGTCGGATTTTTTTTTGTCCCTAATTTTTGTCTAGAGCGCCCTTTCGGGTTTTCACTCTAGCGAGATTTTTTTTTATCCCTAACTTTTGCCTAGAGCGCCCTTTTGGGTTTTCACTCTAGTGAGATTTTTTTTTTACGCATAATATCGCCTGAGAACATCAACATTTACTGGGTGAGGCAAATCATCTCCATCCATCTTTGTCAAAATTACTGCTCCACCAGAGAACGCTTTCTTCACAACATATGGTCCCTCATAGGTGGGAGTCCATTTTCCACGGTGGTCTTTTTGAGGTGGTTGAATCATCTTTAGTGCTAAATCCCCTTCTCTGAAACAACGAGGACGCACCCTCTTGTGATTTGCTCTTATCATTCGTCTTTGATAAAGTTGTCCTCTACAAAGTGCCCCCAATCTTCTTTCCTCAATAAAATTTAGATGTTCGTACCGGACTCGGACCCACTCCATCTGCTCCAAGTTAGCCTCCATCACTACTCTTAGCGAGGGAATTTCTACTTCAATGGGAAGAACCGCCTCTGTCCCGTATACTAAAGCAAAAGGACTTTCACCAGTGGATGTACGCACAGAAGTCCGATACCATATAAAGCAAAAGGAAGCTTTTTATGCCAATCTTTGTAATTCTCTATCATCTTCTGAATAATCTTCTTGATATTTTTGTTAGCTGCCTCAACAACCCCATTCATCTTGGGACGATACGGAGATGAATTATGATGTTTGATCCTGAACTGCTCACATAAATCATTCACTATCTGGTTATTGAAATTCATGCCATTATCTGTAATGATCCTTTCAGGAACCCCTTAACGACATACAATATCTTTTCTCAAAAATCGGGTGATAACGTTACTTGTCACTTTGGCATAAAAATTTGCTTCCACCCACTTTGTAAAATAATCAATTGCAACCAGAATGAAGCGGTGTCCGTTGGAAGCTTTAGGTTCAATTGGGCCAATAACATCTATACCCCACATCGATAATGGCCAAGGTGCTGCTAATACCCGTAGAGGGTTTACTGGGACATGAGTCTTATCAGCGTAAACCTGGCACTTATGGCATCTGATCGCATAGCTAATACAATCTCTTTCCATTGTAAGCCAATAGTAGCCTGCCCGTAATATCTTTCTTGCCATTGAATATCCACTCGAATGAGTACCACATATCCCTTCATGAATCTCTTCCATAATCTGCTTGGCTCCATCTGTATCCACGCATCGAAGGAGTACAAATCCTGAGCTTCTCTTATACAACACATTTTTATCCAAGAAAAAAGAGCTTGAGAGCCTTCGGATGGTGCGTTTGTCATTATCTGAGGTCTCTGGAGGGTATTCTCCTTTCTCCAAATACTGTTTCACATCATAATACCAGGGCTTGCCATCAGGTTCTACTACTACATTCAAACAATGTGCCTGAATTTCATGCTTCTCAATCTTGATAACCTCTACTTCTCCTCAAGGGTCCAGATTAAACATGGCTGCCAGAGTGGCCAAAGCATCTGCCTTCTGGTTTTCTTCTCTTAGAATATGATCAAATTCCACACAGTCAAAAAATTTGATCAACTCCTTGATATGCTGATAATACGGGACTAACTTGGCATCCCTGGTTTCCCATTCGTCACATAATTGCCTGATCATCAATTGAGAGTCACCATAAACCTGAAGCTTTTTAATCCCAACATCAATAGCAACTTGAATTCCCATGGCACAGGCCTCATACTCGGACACATTGTTGGTACATTCGAAATAAAGCTTAGTAGTAAACGGGGTAACTTTGCCTTCTAGGGAAATAAGCACAGCCCCAATCCCATTAGGCACCATCAAACAACATAACCCATTTACCCGAATCCTTCTGACTCTCCATCTCTAAGGACAAGATTTCTTCGTCTGGGAACCCTAGATTCATCAGCTAAGATTCATTAATTGCCTGCTCTGCTAAGTAATCCGCTATTGCACTTCCCTTCACCGCCTTTTGGGTAACATACAAAATGTCATATTCTGATAACAACATCTGCCATTTTGCAATCCTTCCCGAAAGAGATGGTTTTTCAAAAATGTACTTGATCGGGTCCCTCATGGAGATCAACCAAGTAGTGTGATACAACATATACTGTCGGAGCCTATGCGCAGCCCATGCCAATGAACAACAAGTTTTCTCCAACATGGAGTAGTTTGTTTCACAACTCGTTAATTTCTTGCTCAAGTAATAGATCGCATGCTCTATCCTCCCAGATGAATCATGTTGCCCCAACATACACCCCATCGAATTGTCCGATACAGTCAGGTAGAGAATAAGCGGCTTCCCAGCAACTGGAGGCATCAAGACTGGCGGACTTTGTAAATACTGTTTGATTCTCTCAAAAGCACTTTGACACTCATCATTCCATTCTGACGGGTTATTTTTCTGAAGTAACTTGAAAATTGGCTCACACGTAGTTGTCAACTGTGAAATGAACCTTGCAATATAATTGAGTCTCCCCAAGAAACCTCTGACTTCTTTCTCGGTGCGAGGAGGCAGCATCTTCATGATCGCCTTCACCTTGTCTGGATCCACTTCAATACCTCTCCTGCTGACAATAAAACCCAACAACTTCCCTGAGGTTGCCCCAAATGTGCATTTTGAGGGATTCAACTTCAGTTGGTGCCTTCTCAACCTCTTGAACAACTTCTCCAAGTTAATCACGTGATCTTCATCCTCCTTTGACTTAGCAATCATGTCATCCACATACACCTCCATTTCTTTATGCATCATATCATGAAACAGAGTAATCATGGCTCGCTGATAAGTAGCTCCCGCAGTTTTTAGACCAAATGGCATGACTTTGTAACAAAGGGTACCCCATAAAGTGATGAAAGCAGTTTTCTCTTGATCCTCCAGTGCCATCTTGATCTGATTATATCCTGAGAATCCATCAATGAAGGAGAACGCGAAATGTTTAGCAGTGTTGTCTACCAGTATGTCAATTTGCGGTAAAGGAAAGTCATCCTTCGGGCTTGCTCGATTAAGATCCCTGTAATCCACGTACATCTAAACCTTACCATCCTTCTTTGGGATTGGTACGATTTTTACAACCCATTCGGGGTATTTTGCCACAGCAAGAAATCCTGCATCAAACTGCTTTTTTACTTCATCTCTAATCTTCAAAAGCATCTCCGGCTTCAATCTCCTCAACTTTTGCTTCACTGGCAGACAATCTGGTTTTAACGGCAATCTATGGACCACTATGTCTGTATCAAGTCCTGACATATCCTGATATGACCATGCAAAAACATCTTGGTATTCATGTTGCAAACCTATCAATCTTTTTCTATCTTCTCCTTCAAAAGCTGCACCGATCCTAACCTCCTTTTTCTGATCTTCAGTTCCCAAGTTAACAACCTCAGTTATTTCTTTATGCGGCTGAATTATCTTCTCCTCTTGGTTAACTTGTCTCAACATTTCTTGCGATATCTCAAATTCATCCTCAGTGTCGGAGTCAGATTCAACATTGTTAATGGGTGTCCCAAAATCTGGTTTATTCGGTTAATCTTTTTCATTATCCTCAATTTCAGTCCTGCTAAAATGGAATGTGTGAGATTTGGATTTTTTTGGAAATGATGGATGAAATGAAGGGAATAGATATGAGAATTTTGAACAAAGATTTCTATTTATGATAAGCATAGCAAAATCATTAGAAACAAGAGAACATGCAAAGGCCATACTATGCGAATTCATCAAAAGATAAAGTAAAGACATGCTCATTACAAAAATCCAATAAGTGATCGTGAGCTGGACCATAGATTATAGTGCATATAGAGATTACTCTTGAAGGCTGTTGATAGAGACTAGTAATTCAAAACTGGTCCAGTTGTTGAGCTCAAAACCTGGAGGCCGAGGAATGACATAGTAAGGCTTAACAGCAAAGTTCTGATCCTCCTCTATAATAGCAACATGAAAATCTTCCAATTGCTCACACAGCTCTCCAAAATTTACCCCAGTTCGACCACTTTCAACTTGATCAACCGGAAGATTAAGGATCAATTTCCCTTGAATTGGCCCTGCATTGAGCGGATTGACCTTTTCCAAGAAATCTCCAAACACGAAACTGTCATAAAGCCAGGGGATTGACTTTTTCGAGACATCCAGCTCTCGACCCTCAAAACGAGCAATTCTCCTTGCCTGTTTCTCAGCTTGGCTATGTACCTTATCACCTCTACTTGGCTTATACCCGAGCCCCCAGCGCTCAGCCTGTTTTAATACAGCTATTAGCTTCTTTATCCCCTGCTCCTCTTTGCCCAGACCTCCTCCTAGTCGGAATCCCACCTTCAACATAATTCTTCCGACAAACTTAGCCACTTTTGATAAACGGGGCTGCACCAGAAGCTGTTCTTCCTTCACAAAACTAGCAGTAGCAATGTCAAAGGACTGGAATGAGCTTTCAATCCCCTGCAGGGGCGCATCAATATGGAGTGAGTTTGAAACACTAGCCACCATCCATTCCGACTAGCCCTTAACAATGTAAACTCTTCCTCCGTGAGTAAATTTGAGATTCTGATGTAAAGATGATGGTACCGCACCAGCAGTATGGATCCACGGTCTCCCTAACAAGCAACTGTAAGTAGGTGATATATCCATCACCATAAAAGGCACATTGAAGGTCACATTTGCAATCTTTAGTGGGACCTCAATCTCCTCCATTATCTCCTTCCTGGTTCCATCAAAGGCTTTAGCCACCACTAGTACTTGCTTCAAATATGATCTATCAATTGGCAACCTATCAAAAGTATCCTTTGGCAGGATATTCAACGACGATCCATTGTTGATCAAAATACTCGTCACTTCAAAACCCCTACACATGGTAGAAATATGCAACGCCTTGTTATAACCCATCCCTTCATCTGGAATCTCTTCTTCAGTGAATGATAACAAGTGAGTTGCGAGCACATTTCCAACGATCCCATCAAAAGATTCTATCGGTATCTTTTCTGGCACATAGGCTTGATTCAACATTCTTAACGACACTTTACGGTGTGGCTCCGAACTCATGATTAATTCCAAGATAGATATCTTTGCCGGGGTCTTTTTCAGCTGATCTACAATCATATATTCACTTTGACGGATAATCTTTAGAAACTCCTGAATTTCTCCATCAGTCACTGTTTTCTAATTTCTTCACATACAATCTGATCTTTCTTCAAATCTTTCAAATTCTCTTCCGCTCCTACAACATCCTTTCCCTTCGTTTTCCTTTCAGCTTCCGCTCCTGACACTGGGTCACCTGACTCCTCCCGAGAGTAAACTCGTCCGGTTCGGGTTATCCTACTCACTCCTGAGATATTATCCACAGCAACCCCAAGATCACTTTTCTCGTATACCCACGGAACAACCTTATCACTCACATAAGCAGGCTTTGAAGGAAGGGGACGTTTTACAATCGATTGATCCTCTAGAAAGTACAACAAGACAATTGGCTTTGCCCGCCCACCAGGCCTTGGTCTCTTATAGAATTCATCCCCAATAACATTAACTGCACTTGAGCACCTTGACTTTACCCCAAATACTACTTTCTTGCTATCAATCAAATCTTGCACCCTTGCTTGAAATTGAAAACAACTCTCCAGAGAATGTCCTTGAATGCCTTTGTGAAATTCGCAAGTCTTCAACTCATCATAGCCATCATATTTCAATGTCAAGTCTAGCTTCTCTCTTTTAATAAGTCCCTCATTTTCCAAAGCATCCAGCACCAAACTCAAAGGCATAATTACCTTTGCAATTGTCCTTCTAAACTCACCAGAATCCTCAACGGCATTAGCATCTCCATTGCCA
Source organism: Tripterygium wilfordii (assembly GCF_013401445.1). Taxonomy (NCBI): domain Eukaryota; kingdom Viridiplantae; phylum Streptophyta; class Magnoliopsida; order Celastrales; family Celastraceae; genus Tripterygium; species Tripterygium wilfordii. Next base: position 10,445,638 of record NC_052248.1, read on the forward strand.
TGATCTGGCAGAGGATTAGTGGTCACATCAGGCTTCCTGATCCCATCAAAATTCAACCATCCAGAATTGACCATATTTTGCACAATCCTCTTGAAGGTCAGACAATTTTCAATTGAATGTCCAGGGGAGTCCCCGTGATAAGCACATGTCACCTCAAGGTTATACCAAGGGGGTAAGGTGGATTCTGGGGTCCTCTTCTCGGGATAGGTGCAATAGCTGAATTAGACAATAACTTCTCATAACATTGGGCATAGGTCATGGGTATCAGAGTGAATTGTTCTAGCTGCCTTCGGGGTCTGGGGTTATTCTCAAAGTTTTGGTAATTTTGGCGGGGTGGTTGGTAAGCTTGTTAAGGTAACTGGTAATTTTGCTGAGGTAGTTGGTAAGCTTGATGAGATGGTTGGTAAGTTGGCTGAGGTGGTCGATAAGAATGCTGAGGTGGCAAGTAGGAATTTGAGTTCGGGTAGTGGTTATATGGACTAGACAGCCTGGGAACATTGCTTCGTGGCCTGTAATCAGAAGTGGGAGACCCATAAGTGGGATTGCTACTATAATTAACGGTGTGCACCTCGTTTTCCTTCTTCTTCATCTTCCCTCCCTTATGATATTTTGGTTTCTCAAGCATCGGGACGCTAATGCTGATATTTCCTCTCTGCATGCATCTCTCAATACGTTCCCCTGCTCGAATCATTTCTTCTAAACCTTCGTACCCCGTTCCGGTAATTTTTGAAGTATAAGGCTCTCGAAGTGCTTCAATGAATGCGTTAACCAGATCTTGTTCCGCCAGCGGAGGGTGTATCTGGGATGCTAAGTCTCTCCATCTATGGGCCCAATCCCGAAAACTTTCTCCTTCCTTCATGACAGTACACTGAAGGTCATAAATGGTAGGGACCTTCTCCATGTTATACTCATACTTCTTCAGAAACAAATTAGCCAGATCCTCCCAGGTCTCAACAGAAGACGGATCTAAGCTTGTAAACCACCGGGTTGCACTCCCTGTCAAACTTTCTTGGAAAAAGTGAATCAATATCTTCTCATCGTGAACATATGGTTGCATCCTCCGACAATACATGGTCAGATGATCTAGAGGAATCCCAGTACCATCGAAGAGAGTAAAAGCATGAAGCTTGAAATCAGGAGGAATAATCAGATCTTTCACTAAACATAGCTTATGTGGGCTTAAAGCACCAACAAACCCAAATCCTTCAATTGAACTCATCCATTTTTTCATCTTTTTGTATTGCTCTACAGTAAGACCCTTTCCTTCCTCCTCTTTAACATCTGCGGGCATGACGTATGTTTTCTGCTGGGAATCCAGTGATGGAAATCCACCATCCCGGGTTAGCCCAAATACCGGCGCACATCCTGAGAAATTCATTGCCGTGGTTTCATAAAACTGAAGCATGGGATCTTCTTTCTGTACTGAGCTTTCAGCAACTGCTTTTCCTTTCATAAATTGTGACATCTGAGTAATCAGCATAGCCATTTGTTCTTTCAAATCTGCAATTTCTTGGCTTTGATTCTGGATCAGTTCTTTCTGCTGTTCGTTCTCCATTGTCCTAGCAATTCGCAACTGTAATCTGGTGCGATAAGGATGACGGTGATATGAATGAATTGGTGCTTTTCCTTTTTTATATGCCACCTAAATGATGAAAGAAATTTTTATTAATTAATTCATTTTATTATTTATGCTCATGCATGACTGTGATTTTTAGGTGAATTTCTTAGTCTAGCAAATTACAAAGAATGTGACTAGTGAATGCATGGGAGTTTGAAAAGAATAAGTATAATGTTTAGAAGAAGGACAACAAATATAGTATATAAACAATTGATTTATTGTATATGCAAAGGTAATGAATAATGTACGTGACAGATATATATGAACAAGTATATATGAACATGTATGGATAATTAACAAGTGTACAAGTATATATGGGCATATATGAGTATACAAGTATACATGGACATGCATAAGCCATTATGCTTGTGCATGATCATAACCTAGGCTAACATATATGACGAATGTATAAAAGATGTACATGTGTTTTTTGATGAATGTATACATACAGGTATGCATTAAGTATGTAAATGAGGAATAAAGGTACAGGGTATTTAAATGTACGGGAAATAAATAGAGTTAAGGATAGGAAAATCCCCCATTGTTCCTAAACAAAATCAGGTTCCTACAAACTTCTGAAGGTCTCGAACTAGATCTAAGGGTTATCTAATGTGCATATGGGTGGCATATCTAACTATAACGCGGCTACGCGAGAGGCCACTGGATCAGGTTAGTTCACACCCCATATCTGGAAGTGGAACCCATCCCCCAATATCTTGAAGGGACGTCAATCCAGGAGGATGTTTTTTCTTGCTTACGTGAGGACAAAATCCATCAAAAGCAAAGATTAACCCTCACTAATCACTAGTAGGACCCGATTTTTATGAGCCATTTGTGTGCATGTGAATAGTGATGTGTGTGCGGGGGAACATACTGTATCCTTAACAACACTTAACTACTCAAATTTTATGAAACCAAAAACCTGTTATTTTATCTACAATCATGGACAAACACATTAGATTCCTCAAAATGTTGAAAGACTATTATACAACAAAATAAACAGATCAACCAAATAGGAAAACACCAAGACAACAAGGCCCGACCCCTTTGGTACAACAACCATGATCCCCAGTGAAGTCGCCAGCTGAAGCAACCGGCATGAAAAACAATGAAGTCGCCACCAATTTATTTTTAGGATGCAATTGGACATCAGTTTTGGTCTACGAGAAAAATGGGCAAGGGGGTCTATTGAGCAAGGGGAAGGTGTTAGGCACCCCACAACTCCCGAAAACGGTTACCTTTGAATGTTTTCCTATTTGACTCTAATTTGTTTTCGAAAATCTCATTATGATTGTGATGAAAAATCCACTTGGAGTGGTTTAAAGAAAAAAGGTGCACGGGATCACTGCAGCCATTCCCGGCTTGGCCAAAGATTAATAAAAATTCCACTTGGAGTGGGTTTTGATGATTTGAAAAGAGGGTGCACGGGATCATTGGGGCCATTCCCGGCTTGGCCGAAGATGAATAAAAATTCCACTTGGAGTGGATTTTGATGATTTGAAAAGAGGGTGCACGGGATCACTGCGGCCATTCCCGGCTTGGCCAAAGATTAGATGAAATCCCACTTGGAATGGGTTTGGTAATTTGAAAAAGGGTGTGCACGGGATCATTGGGGTCATTCCCGGGTTGGCCAAAAATGTTTGTTTTGCTTAGTCTGGATGAAAAATTCCACTTTGACTGGGTTTTGATGTTTTTGGAAAAGGGATTTTTTGGGGACTTGGTTGATGTACCAAAAGGGCCCACAATCGAGAAGAAATGTTCAATTTAAGTCTTACTCACAATTATGTTCTTCATGAGAAAAGAAAGAATCCATTTATGGCTCATTGAATGAGCCAAATATCTTTAAACCCACATTTGAGTCCTTAAATAAATTCTCCTAATCCTTAATAACATATTTGCTTTCCGGGTCCACGAAATCCAAATGTTTTGGATGAATGCCAATGGAACCCCAATATCTTGATGGCTCCTTGGTATTTAAACTAAACATAAGGGTTCCATAATTTAGTCTTGGTGTGCTTATTAAAGTGAGACGGCTTTGATTAATTCTAATGACTAATGCGTTACATTTATTTTCATGGCATTCAAATAATCCTAGCATGCGTCTAAAGCATGACATAATGAGAGAAATCAAAGTCCTAAGCATGCATTCTGATGCAATCATCATTCACAAAATCAATTCCTAGTTTTTATATGCTTCTAGCATCCTAGGATATCATGTATGCATTTTCTATTTTACATCCACTATTTTTCTACACTATTACAAGGCTTACACTTTACAGAATAAAAGTGAAAAATACAAATAAAAATAACCGGTACCGCATCTCCTAAATCCTACTTGAAGATGCTTCTTTTGAATTAAGAAGAAAAGAAGCCGATGATGGAACTCTGATATGTTCTTAACTGGGAATCACACTATTTTGGATGTTGTTACATAGTGTGCCCCTGATATCTGAGCATGGATTTTCACTTATAGTAGAGATTACATCAAAATCTGCTTCGGATGCACTGCTAACACCGTAGTACATTTTTATTTCCTTAAAAAATGTTTCCCTTTCCTGAACAATATTTTGTATAGCATGATATCCCAATTTTGCAAGTAAGAATGCAATTCTATCACTGAACAATGATTTACACCTATATTGGGCTTTTTACAAATTGAAGGCAGATGGATAATCCAGACCTAGCTTCCTTAGGTGAGCTCATCCACTACTCTCCAAGTCCAAGTTCTTTTATAATTTATGGTAGGAATCTTCTTTTTTTTTCTCCTATTCTCAAACAAACATTTATGCTGAATTAATGGCCTTGAAATACGGCTTTTGTTAATACTATCAGCTAAGGTAAAAAGTAAACAACACCTATGCAAAAGGCTCCCGCAGCGGACGAGGTCAGGGATATACAAGATATACACAAACCTTGTCCCACATAGTATGTGGAGATCCTGTTACTATGAATTGAACCTGTGACCTCTAAGTTGCACCAAGTGCAACTATTGTTTTAAAAGATGCTTAGGGCGTATGCCCTGAGGCGCGGCGCCTTCGAGCTGCCTCCGAGCGTACGCCCTTGATAGAGGCCTGTGAGGCATACGCCTCATATGCCTAAGGTGTATGACTCGGAACGGTGCTCACCAAGGCGTACGAGGCATAGGCCTCACCGAGAGTGTATTTCAATAGGTTAAAACTTAAGTTTAGAAAAACATAACCTAAATCGTGAAAGACCACTGAATCGCACCCCCTTAAAATCGCGACCTCCTCTCCAACAACCGGCCCTTCAAATCGCGCCACCCCTTGCAGCTGCGACCTCCCCCTTGCAGCCGCGATCTCATTTGCGGCAGTCACGACCTCAGCCTCTTCTCTCCTACCACACGTGGCCTCAGCCTTCAAGTATGCGACTTCTGTTCTATCGTTCTGTGTCTTCAATATTTTTTTAATAATCGTGCTTCAGTTCTGCCTCTATCCCGAGTGTCTTGATATATTTTTTTAAAGATATACAAACAATGACTCCACTTACCTCATCTCTAAGTTTTTCCCCATCTATGGCTACAATTTTATTTTTTTTGTTGATATTATTGGGCTTCTGCCTCAAATTGCGAGTGTTTCATCGTCTGTACAGGTCCTTTTTTGGCTAATATGATGTGGGTTTTTGATGATATTATTATTGTTATTTAGAGACTTGAATTATTGTTATTTAGATACTTGAATTGATGATGGATGAAGTTATGTCAAAAAATTGATAAATTGATATGATTATATTATTTGAATGTGTACATGTACATTTTAGATTAAGCATATAGCTTTTTTGCTGATTCTTTCCGAGGCTTACGCCTCGCCTCAAATAAGGTGAGCTCCTCAGTTCCCGAACCCGATTTTTAAAACACTGCGTGCAACCAAGGAAGTTAAAATTCAAAATTTTACCTAAAACCAGAAAGGGAATGTAATATCGTAAAATCGTAAGATTTTATACATTATGTAAAATTAAGTATAATTATCAATAATATAAATCAAAAACAATAAAAATGTTCTACAATCACATAAGACATGTTCAATGACATGTTTCAACATTTTAAAAAACTATAAAACACACACAATAGCCTATCTAATTATTTTTTGCCTGGTGAATACATTAATCCAAGATTAATGATTGGATGGCTAAAGTTAATGTTTGGTTTTGTGTGAAACCTAAGTTGGAATATGCTGGTTGTTAATTTTTTGTTTTTCAGTTTTTTTCACTATTTAATCTTACAAAAACTACGTAATATGCTGCATTGATTCAATGTCAAAATTTTTGGTACCCTACAAAACGGTCATTCTATGCAATAAAACCCAAGTAATTAAGTCAAAAGGATTTCAAATAGTGGATTTATTTTGAATGCGGAATCACTATAAAAATCATGTCTATGCCAATTCTATTACAGTAAGTTCTAATTAAGATTGATTTGAAATCTTCCATTCTTTCTAACTTCCAAAAAAATGAAAAGAAAAAGACAAGAAAATAAAACCTCAAACAAAACAATGTCATGTCCAAGTTGTCATATTTGTTCCTTCTCCCACCCGCTTTCTACTTCTCAGCGATCTTCTCTCTCTACATCTTCCAAAGCTTCCAACATCACGCCAATTCTGATGTAGGACAAGATTAGTAGTTCTAATTAGGAGAGGGTTTAATTATTCATCTTTACTTATTAGAATTGTATTTGTTATAGAATTATTTGAAGTTTTAGTAGTTAATAGGAATTCTAGTTAAATTAGTCTTTCAATTTTATTAGGTTTCCTTATTTGTTATATTTATAGGGTTGTAGCCGTTTGGCAAAAGTAGAGATCATTAATGAACTAATAATATTTTGAGGTTTCTCTCAATTTTATTGGTGGATTCCAAGTTATGTTGGCTTAGTCGTGAACTAGTCAATTGATTAGTTCTTCCACACCGAGTTAAATTCTAACCCTAATTCCACATCTCTCGAAGAACAGCTTAAAGTCTAATCTCACATACAACAAAGGTATGTTATCTTCGTCTTCAAATTTGGCCGTAGATCCTACACACCTCACCAGATTTGCTCTCTAGCCACCAAAGTGTTTAAGCTAAGCTTCTTTTCCCTTTTAAGTTGATTCCTTTTGTTCCTTGTCTTTCTTTCGCTGATGTTAGTGGTTCTATTTTGTGGGTTTGTTCCCGAAAAAGAGTTACTTGGTTATTGTTTTCGAAATCGTTAAACTCATTTAAAACCGTAAGATTTTACAAATTTGAACAATTTAATGAACGAAATCATACGATTTTGATCTATATAAGATTCCATTTCGATTTAACCATATTTTGCAAGTTAAAATCATAAAATCGTGATTTGAATCGCAATTTTATCCACCTTGCATGCAACTCTACCACTAGGCCACATGTTCGCCTGTGTAAAAAAGATATTCTCATCTGGCAAAAAAAGATATTCTCATCTGGCATAGTAGTACTTCTATCACCTAATGTTATCAACTAAGGTAAAAAAAAAAATTCCACTATTGTGATTCCAGCATCATAGTCGTCAAATGCGACAGGCACACCCTTAAGGTGAGTGCCCGAAAGACACAAGACACAATATTAATAAAATAAATAATAAATTAAACAATTGTTGAAAAAGTATTCAACTATGTACCTTATTTGACATACAAAAATTAATTGACTTAAGACTTAAATAGATCAATATATCACATGATTCACATCACAATGTGATGATCACATTATCAAAGTACCAATTATCAACCATTAATTAAATGATAAAACACATCCCATAAGTGCATAAAACAAAGGAGCAAAGTATCAAACCAACAAAATAACAAAAAATAACATCCTAACATATTAAATTTAAGAAAACAGGTAGTTTTTGACGAGTGATATATAGGGTTTCGTTTCTCAATTGCGATTTGGATCTTCTTCTTTCAATGTATTTTACTTGGTTGCTGGGCTCAGGCTCAGGCTCCTTCATTTTGGGTTATCTATTTCTGGGCTTCAATCAAGAAGCCCAGCTTTAAACCTCTTTACAACAAGTTGAAATTGGGTATTACTGCGCTGGCTGGGCAGGGCAAGGCAAGGCAAGCACCCATTGACTCGCCTCAGGCGCGTCTTTGACAGCTATGTTTGCCATAACAAAACAGCAAAACTAATTTGTGGGATATGAAGCTCTACGGTATACTATCTTCATTTTGGTGACTGCTGAATGTTTCTATTTCTCACACATACAGAGAAGATAACATGTTGGTTAATCCATTAATGTTTAGGCAAGTTTAGTTACGGATGGTTATACAAAAACTCTCATCTTTCTACAGCTTTCTTTGGATCCTCTATAGACTTCACAAGTTCGAAAATTGGTTTATGGTCTTTTCAAGTTTTCATTACTTCCATCACCATCTTTTTCTTCTTTTACACAACTGTCCTGGTATATATGTTCATCTTTTTGAAAACACTCAACATTAGGAAAAAAAAATATATTCCTCCACTATAATTGATGGACTGAAAATAAAAGTTAAGTTGGTACCATCCTTCTATCTTTGCTAAAATAATAAGCCAGTATTTTTAGGAAAAAAATGAAAGCGCACAACTTCGTTTAAAAGCACTGTTGTCATCGCATTGCAATGGATACAAACACCATTATATGAACATTATTGTCAAAAAGAATACAAGTGGTTATATAATTAACTAGTGTCTGCACAAAGTCATCTAGGTTCCCTAAAAAGAGAAGTTTATATTGCATTCTAAAACACTAATAAAACATGAAAACACCTCCGAGAATAGTACAATAAAACCTTTACATTAAGATTTTGATATAACACAGCATACAAAACATATTTTAGGCTCTAAAAATAATGTTCTCTAAATTCAATGCGCGTTAATGCCTTAATTTCAAGTTTCATTGAAAATCAAACCTGAGAGGTACGGTTTTGGTAGATTACTGATATGATGTTGTAAAATCTTGAATTGCCCATCTTCGTCTTCGTGGTCTTCTTTGCCCTTACACTCTCCTAAACTTGTGTCTTCCATTGCAAAATCACTCGCCGGTGGGAGAGATTTGGTGCTTCGTCTATAGACGAAGAGACCGCCGCAGATTCAAAACATCTTGTGTTCAAGGTGTTTAGGGTTTTTAATGTCTACTTGTCTAGGTGTTTTGGGATTGCGCCGTTGAATGGAACACAAGTAGGTGAGATGTCCGTATAAAAGGGAAGGTCGGTGAAGGGTTTTGTGGTAAAAGGATAACAAATTTACAATGTGTTTTATTATGGGTAAAAGATTTTTAAAAAAAAAGTGATATATTACAATTTTTAAAATGGGAGTAATATATTGAAGTTGGTCACTCCCTTCAGACAAAAAAAAAAAAAAAAAGCAGCCACAATAGAGTCAATATTATTATATTACCTGAGTTGAAAAAATAGTATATCAGTAATATTACTTTTTTTTTATTTGTACCAAATATGACCACCAATCATCAGGTGACAAGTGGCAGCATGTTTATTTAAACTGAAATCCAGGATTCTGTTATTCGAAACCATGTTGTTTGAATGAGCGTTGGAATTTATTATCAACATTGTTTCCTTCTATTTCAAATGGTTTTTCAGCTAATGAATGAGATTTTAGCTGGATAAACTCAGAGGAGTTCTGAAGTTCGCAGAGTTTGATACTCTCACGCTCCTAACTTGTCTCATACATGTTTTCAGCCATTGTAAACATAGTTTTGAAACTCGAACTGGCTCGCTGGTTAAACTGTGAAACCTGTGAACCGAGAGTTATCACGGGCCGATTCATACAATCAAACTGTTTAAGCATTGGACCGTAGCAACTCGCGAGTTATTTTGTCAAAACCGACGACCCATGAACCGTCCGGGTTAATTAAAAACCACTGATCCACCTCAAGACCCAAAACCCAAACCCAAACCCAAAAGCCCTACCAAGTGTCCACTCTCCACCTCCAGATCCAGAGACTTACCCAATCGTGCACTCTGTCGCCTGACAATCACCACCGACGCTCCTGCTCAGCTCTGTTTGTCGCCGCAGTCAACTCGAACTCTCAACTCTGTTTCTCTGAGGTTCGAAAAAGAGAGAAGGTGAGGACTGAGGAGGAGATAACAGCCGGATATGGCAAAGAGAAAGTTTAGAGTTGAAGAGATGAGGTGAGAAAGAGTTAGGGAAGAGATAAAGTGAGAGAAAAAAAGGTGAGTTACAGGGTTGTACGTGTACAGATGAGATAAGGTTAGAGAGATAGGAGTCCGCGTGTGTGTGAGGTGTGCTTCTATTATTCTTTGAGTCATTATCTTTTTCTTTTCTTTTTATATTTTTTTCCCAATCAAACATGTATTTGGGCCTATTGTTCTTTGGGTCTATTGTTGTTAGATATTTAAGTCCATATTCAAACATGTATTTTTTAAATCATATTGAAGCCCATATATAACTATATATTATATACTATATAATTAAATATTTATTATTTTAGTATATTAAAAACCTGCGGTTCAACCTTTATCGTAATGGTTAAACCTCGAAAATCTTGAACCTTCATCCTTGACAAGTCGATTCACGGGTCGGTTTTAAAAACTATGATTGTAAGTTGACCAGACACTGGAATTGACTTCCTCATGCACTTTGAGAATCAAGCCACTTTGCTATGATCATCCACTAAGAGTAACAAGAAATGACAACCGCTAACTTTAATTCGTCAACAGTATGCATAAAGCCTCCCTTCAGGGGAGTGGGACGAGCTACGTGTTCTTTGTGCCTCAACAACCTCCATGAACGAAGATCACTATCTGAATCCATCACCATTGGTCCACACACCATGAAGACACGAAGGTTACAAAAGAATATAGGCCAATAACTTAGCAGCAAGCCAACAAGCAGTTTCCCATGATCTATTATGTCAAAACAAGTAATATCATACCTAGAAGTCAGAAGATGACTGGCACCATGAAGACCAAGAACACTATAAGAAGGAGAAAGAGCAGAATTTGCAACGACCCTATGTCAAACACATACTTCGAGTCTCTAAACTTTATCCTTTACTTAGCATGACTCCAATCAATCACTTTTAGCCCATTATATTACCTTTTCAAGCCTTTGTGATCGTAGCCTTCACGGCTATTATGTTGATTTAGTTTGTAAAGCACGCATTTCATACATTCTAAGATGTATTCTGAATGAACACTCTAATGCTTTCTAGCGATGTGTCATTTTCATCAAATTCAATATAAGTACTTTCATTTTGGTGTTTATCTTCTATCTCATGCTTTTCTCACTTGATGCTCAATAAATTTTAAGTCATTTTTAGGAAAACACCCCCAAACCAGTAGTTCTGTGTTCTCAAACTGCACACAGCTCGTTTGGTGATAGGTCAGATTGATGCACAAATCTCATATCAAAATATTTGGATTGATAGCAAGTCTTGACACGCTTGAACCCTAAAAATTCACACTCTTGATCCCTAGAGCAAAAAGTAGTTGATATTCTACTCCTAAGCATAAGAGCACCAACATATTTTTGGCCCGCTCAGTGGGACATTGAGTGTCAATAATTTGTAGTCATGACAAAGAGAGCAAGAAAAATAGTTGTAGGTGAAAAAGTAGTTGGAGATCAGTCTCCACCCTTTCACCTAGGGAGTCATATAACGTTCTTCAATCTCCTCATTCTGGTGTGAAGGAGAAAGAAATGTAAGTCAAACTTTTAAGCTAAGACATACTCTTGTAAAATCATAGTTTGATGCAGACTGTGAAGCATAAAGCAAAGAATATGAAACAAGCTTGTCAGTAGACTCCTTAACAAAATCAAGAAGCTCTTCAACGTAATTCTCAAGAATTTTGATAAGTTTTTCAATCTATGCAAGCCTCACAATCAGTTGTGTATTCAGCTCCAGCTTCACAACAGTCTATATAGACCATTAAACAGCCGATTCCTTTTCGACCTTTACAAGATTTTTTGAAAGAGCTAGCTACTATGTTAAAGGTCAGCCAACACCCATTACATCTCAATAGTACCAATGACCTTTCTGTTGTGAACCATCTAGTTCCAATTCTTACAATAACTCCTTTAACTCTTGTCCAAACCGTTCAGGATCCTAGAGCACAAGATAGAGGTTTGCAGGTGATGTCTTCTGGCTTTACCTTTTTACCTCCTTTAATTGCTCCTCCTATCTTTGGAAGTACAATTGCTCCTTTTGGAACAAGACCGAATGAGTAGAGGGAAATGAATGATGTCAACTAGAGGCCATCTCAAGTTGTACCTTTTATGTCAACTACAACAGTAACATTACTGGTCTTATCCTCAGGAACTCGGAGGATAAGGTAAATATGGCTATCAACAACCTTAATGTCCACCATAGGTGATCTATAATAAGCCTCAACTAATGGTAAATAGAAATCAAGTTATGAACATTGTTCACGACAAATTGGGTCCTAGGCGCTCAAGGAGGCCCATGTACCATTAAACCCTTCACAAAACGTGTAAATCGCGTTCCACTCCTAGAGGGTTTAGGACTCCAGATTTTTCTCAAAAAAAGACACTCAATCAATAGTGGTGCATATATCACCATCCACTGTTGAGAAGTAGGCTCAGAAGACAACTACAAGTTCAAGCTATTTGGAAATTTCCTCATTAGTAATGATTGCTTCTGGTACAAAAAGTTGTTAGATTCGATGTACCAAATAACCTATTTTCTGAAACTAGAAAATAGAATCATTAGCAACATTCACACAATATACATATATGAATTGAGTACGAAAATGAAGAATGAAACATAAACCAAGTTGAGGTGATTTCACCTTTGACCTTAAAGTGATTAATTGTCCTAGCTCTGTGTTTGTAGCCTCAACAATTTCACCTTCCAATCCTCTTTGGTAACAGTTAATAGAAACACACTGATATCGTAATGACGAACCAAGAACTAAGTTTCACCCTCTCTCAAAGACATGAAAGTGACAGAGCAAAAAATATGAAGAAGAGACTTGGAAGTATATCTTGTAAAAAAGTAACACGAAGCTGTTGATTTTTTCGACAAAAAACCAAGAGAAGGAACCCTTTAAAAGCTTGTAATTTTCTTAGCAAAATAGACCTTTAAAAGGAAGATTTCTTACCATAACACTGCGTGAGTGGTTAAGTGGTCTTCCTGTCTTCGCTTGGGTATGGGCAAACACAGCTTGCATAAACACTGCGTGAGTGGTTTTTCGTGTCGTTCTGAATATTGGATCTTTGCCTTTGTTGGTACATTTGTTGTGTGATTTTCCCCTTGGAGTGTGTAGTTCTCATCTTGCTTTCTAGGATCCCTCTCTATTTCTGTGTGCTTCAATGGGAAAACACACATAAGGTCCCCAACCATAGGCCATTGATGCAACGAGGTCAATCAACAGGAAAGCTACAATACTACACCATGGTCCAATAGGTATGAACTTTACAATGAAGCTGTCAAAGGGTTCTAAGGTTGGTCTTCCACAATCTTGCAATGGATTGTCCGCATCATCACTTTCCTCACAAACACAAAGAGAGTAATATGGTTGTCAAAGACATCTAGAAAGGTTTGACAACCACCAGTATACTATAACTCAAGATTTACATCATGAGACTACTGGTGAAAGGTACTCCCATCCTCAAACAACCATATCTGCAGATCCTCTTGCACAGTGACCATTACCGCTCAGAGAATAATCATCTCCAACTACCTCCTTATAAAGTTCTCATCTACATGTCCTCATGTCATCTTCTCTCAGCTTAGGTTCCACAAGTTACCTCAAGCTTTGCTTCAGTTTCGGTTGTCCACATCAGAGGCTACCGAATTTAAACTACATATATATCCTGCTATCTTTCTGATATTTTTCCCTTGTTTGGTTTGTTTTCTCTTTATATTGCTTCAAATTGTATTGGAATACTCTCAGGTCATCCTCCCTGATGCCCTACTATTGCCCTTTTTGTTGGTATATATATGTGGCTTATAAAAAAAACTTGTAACTTACCATATATCACAAAAGACTTGGTCTACTACACCCAATGGAGGATCCAGGAATTGTGATCATTGGGGCCACAAGAGTGGTGCGGGTGTCTGGGGGCAGCGCCAGGGGAATTTTTTGTGGGTTCTTTATGTTATGGATTTACGAATATAGACCAAAAACAAATCTCATATCAAAATATTTGGATTGATAGTAAGTCTTGGCACGCTCGAACCGTAAAAATTCACACTCATGATCCCCAGTGCCAAAAGTAGTTGATATTCTACTCCTAAGCATAAGAGCACCAACATATTTTTGACCCACTCGGTGGAACATTGAGTGTCAATAATTTGTAGTCATGACAAAGAGAGCAAGAAAAACAGCTGTAGGTGAAAAAGTAGTTAGAGATCAGTCTCCACCCCTTTCGCCTAGGGAGTCACATAACGTTCTTCAATCTCCTCATTCTGGTGTGAAGGAGGAAGAAATGTAAGTCAAACTTTTAAGCTGAGACATACTCTTGTAAAATCATAGTTTGATGCAGACTATGAAGCATAAAGCAAAGAATATGAAACAAGCTTGTCGGTAGACTCTTAACAAAATCAAGAAGCTCTTCAACGTAATTCTCAAGAATTTTAATAAGTTCTTCAATCTATGCAAGCCTCACAATCAGTTGTGCATTCAACCCCAGCTCCTAAACAGTCTATATAGACCATTAAACAGCCAACTCCTTTTCAACCTTTACAAGATTTTTGAATGAGCTAGCTACCATGTTAAAGGTCAGCCAACACCCATCAGATCTCAATAGTACCAATGGCCTTTTTGTTGTGAACCATCTAGTTCCAATTCTTACAATAACTCCTTTAACTCCTCTCCAAACCGTTCAGGATCCTAGAGCACAAGATAGAGGTTTTTAGGTGATGTCTTCTGGCTTTACCTTTTTACCTCCTTTAATTGCTGCTTCTATCTTTGGAAGTACAATTGCTCCTTTTGGAACAAGACCAAATAAGTAGAGGGAAATGAACAATGTCAACCAGAGGCCATCTCAAGTTGTACCTTTTATGTCAACCACAACAGTAACATTACTGGTCTTATCCTCAGGAACTCGGAGGATAAGGTAAATATGGCTACCAACGACCTTAACGTCCACCATAGGTGATCTATAATAAGCCTCAACTAATGGTAAATAGAAATCAAGGTATGAACATTGTTCACGACAAATTGGGTCCTAGACGCTTAAGGAGACCCATGTACCATTAGACCCTTCACAAAACGCGTAAATCGCGTTCCACTCCTTGGGGGTTTAGAACTCCAGATTTTTCTCAAAAAAGACACTCAATCAATAGTGGTGCATATATCACCATCCAGTGTTGAGAAGTAGGCTCAGAAGACGACTACAAGTTCAAGCTATTTGGAAATTTCCTCATTAGTATTGATTTCTTCTGGTACATAAAGTTGTTAGATTCGATGTACCAAATAACCTATTTTTTGATACTAGAAAATAGAATCATTAGCAACATTCACACAATATACATATATGAATCGAGTACGAAAACGAAGAACGAAACACAAAGCAAGTTGAGGTGATTTCACCTTTGACCTTAAAGTGATTAATTGCCCTAGCTCTGCGTTTGCGGTCTCAACAATTTCACCTTTCAAGCCTCTTTAGTAACACGTTAATAGAGACACGCTGATATCGTAACGACGAACCAAGAACTAAGTATCACCCTCTTTCAAAGACATGAAAGTGATAGAGCAAAAAATATGAAGAAGAGACTTGGAAGTATATCTTGTAAAAAAGTAACACAAAGCTATTTTCGACAAAAAACCAAAAGAAGGAACCCCCTTTAAAAGCTTGTAATTTTCTTAGCAAAATAGACCTTTAAAAGGAAGATTTCTCATCGTAACATTGCGTGAGTGGTTGAGTGGTCTTCGTGTCTTCGCTTGGGTATAGGCAAACACAGCTTGCGTAAACACTGCGTGAGTGGTTTTTCGTGTCATGCTGAATATTAGATCTTTGCCTTTGTTGGTACATTTGTTGTGTGATTTTCCCTTGGAGTGTATGGTTCTCATCTTGCTTTCAAGGGCTTATCTTGCTTTCTAGGATCCCTCTCTGTTTCTATGTGCTTCAATGGGAAAACACACATAAGGTCTCCAACCACAGGCCATTCATGCAACGAGGTCAATCAACAGGAAAGCTACAATACTACACCATGGTCCAATAGGTATGAACTCTACGATGAAGCTGTCAAAGGGCCCCAAGGTTGGTCTTCCACAATCTTGCAGTGGATTGTCCGCATCATCACTATCCTCACAAACACAAAGAGAGTAATGTGGTTGGCAAAGACATCTAGAAAGGTTTGACAACCACCAGTATACTATAACTCAAGATTTAAATCATGAGACTACTAGTGAAAGGTACTACCATCCTCAAACAACCATATCTGCAGATCCTCTTGCACAGTGACCATTATCGCTCAGAGAATAATCATCTTCAACTAGCTCCTTATAAATTTCACATCTACATGTCCTCTTGTCATCTTCTCTCAGCTTAGGTTACCACAAGTTACCTCAAGCTTTGCTTCAGTTTCGGTTGTCTACATCAGAGGCTACCGAAGTTAAACTACATATATATCCTACTATCTTTCTGCTATTTTTCTCTTGTTTCATTTGTTTTCTCTTTATATTGCTTCAAATTGTATTGGAATACTCTCTAGTCATCCTCCCTGATGCCCTGCTGTATTGCTCTTTTTGTTGGTATATATATATGGCTTATAAAAAAACTTGTAACTTACCATATATCATAAAAGACTTGATCTACTACACCCAATAGCGGATCCAAGAATTGTGATCATTGGAGGCACAAAAGTGGTGCGGGTGTTTGGGGGCAGTGCCCTGGGAATTTTTTTGGGTTCTTTATGTTATGGATTTACGAATATAGACCAAAAACAAAAAAAAAAAACACATTTAATAATTCAAAGCAATAAGAAAATACATTGTAATTTATCACAATTGTTCTTCATGAATTTTCATATGTTGAAAACATGATATTATAACATCAGTAATAGTTTCTATAGCATACAAGAGAATCACTCAAAAATTGATCATTCATTTGGTTGCAAGTTAAAGGGCAATTGAACTTGACAATGTAAAGGGTACATAATAGAGTTGGATTAGCGATTGAGGGGCTTGGGCAATTGGGCTTGACAACGTAAAGGGAACACAATAAAGTGGGGTTATGGGCTATGACTTAGGAGGATTGGGTTAAAGTTATTTAGTGGGGTTAGTGGATTGGGGGCCTATGTATCAAATCGTCAAGAACACATGTATACTTAGTGAAAAATTTTGAAAGTCACTGGGGGCCCGTGCCCAGGGCCGCAAGCTATTGGTCCGCCACGACTACACCCTTTGTAGTTGACCAATTAAAGATTGATTTAAAAAATTTTAATGACAAAATTATCGATTCATTTCCGACAATTCCCACATGAATGGAAATTGTCTGTCCAAAATAAATTGCGGAGTAGACACAAACGACAAAGAGAGAGAGTAATTGTGAAATTTACTACATCTGGATAGATAGCTTTCGGCTTTGAACCTTCCCTAGTGAAACATATCGAATTCACTCGGTTGACTAGTGAACATGATGTCTTGAGCTGTTCAACCTTTTGTGTGAACAAAGACAATGGGAATCACGTAGTTCTTTTTCGATCAATTCGTGGTTCTTATGGTTGTGTTCATTTAGGCCTTGAACACGTCCTGGTTTTAAAGAGTGCTCCAGAGAATCTAACATTTATCAATTATCATAGAATTTGCATCGTTTCACACTCACATAGGTGATTCTCATAAAGAGTATCCTACAATAGAATCATTGAAAACTTTGCTTAGCCTGAGTTCGTTGCATGTAACAATTCTCATAGAAGTCTTATCTTAAAGTGTCTTTGTCCTAAAGCCTTTATCAATTCTTATAGAAATGTTTTTATCCTGAACTGTCCCAAAATGTTTTTTTGCCATTGGATTTACTTCATCTTAATGAATTTACTAAGGTTGATACTTTCATATGGAACATCAGCTTACACAAGGTAACAATTCAGGAGCCTGAATAATTTTAAAATTCACATAATGATAATAAGAATTTTAAATCAAGTTTCCAACTTGGGAATTGGATTGGGCTCCAACAGAATAACACGACTCTCAAATTAATAACATAGGAAGTTGAAGGATTGTGGTTAACATAAGAGGGGGGTGAATTGTGTCCCCAAAATCCACTTGGAATCCCCTTTGACAAATTTGACCAAAGCAATGCCAAATAGCACTTAGCACACAAATTAGGCCTCTAATATTTTTTCAATAATGCAGTATGTGATACAATATAGTGAATGAAAAAGTATCAATTGTTCAAGAATCACAAAAATGGATTTTTCAACAACACACTGCGCACAGATTTTGTAACACCATTTTTTCCTAACAAATAATGTTGAAATGCAACGAAATTTTATTTGAAATTTCAAAACACCCTATCAAAATTCAATCTCTAGATAGGGTAACAACTCACGGACAGGTTGCACAGATTAGGGCAAAGGAATATTTCAAACAAAACAATCAACTTATTGGCTTAGAGAAACCTCAACTAATGCAAATATTCAACCTCAAGTAAATGCTCAACACACAAGGGCAGAAAATCAGTTTAATTGCAAGGTCTTGCAATGACCAAAATGATTTTGAAAGCAATTAAACAAGTAAGCAAATAATAGGCAAATAAGCAAACAAGATAATCAAAATCGACACAATGATTTAGAGTAATTTAGTGATCCTTCACCTACGTCGATCTACTACCTAGGTTCACCAACCTAGGATTTTTCAACCTCCACTAAGGTGTGATTTTCCTAGAGTTCCACAAAACTCTTACACAAGGGTTATTTACACACCCCCAAACTCAACAATACACTTTGCCCTTCACAAGGGACTTTTGATACAACAACACTCTCAAGGGTATGATATGATTTTAAGAACAAGAGAGGTTTTGATGTAAGTATGTCACTACTAGAATAAAGATTTTTTCCCACTATAGGATACCGAGGAAAAATATGAATTTTCCGTGGCTAATACTTTTTGCTTCAGCGCTGCCATGGCAATGAATGAGTGGCATTTGGCTATGTAGCAAATAATTGTCGTCACGGTAAGTATGTCGTGGCAGAGACTTTTTGCGACGGCAAGAGGTGAGGCAAAAAGGATCGTGGCTAAAGTTTGTACGTTTTGCTTCACTAATTTTTTCGAACCAAATAGAATTCAAAAAAATAATTACTTGCGCTAGCTTCACCTTATTGTCGGGCAAATAATATTCACATTTTTGGACACTAATATTTGCTTCAACTATTCTACTAAAGCAAAAGGTTTTAAAAAAACGCTAGAAATTAAATATAATTAATCAATGTCACCTGTATTTATTTTTCAACAAATTTCTCAATCACAGAAGTCTCAATGACAAACATCTATCTACACTCAAAATTCATGAAACTAACAATTTTCATTAAGTCATAGAAATGTAAAATAACATGAAATCATTATGGTCATATCAAAATATATCAAAAAAGTCAATACTAAAATCATCATCAACTAGTATCTATCCAGAAACTGTTTAAACAATGTAGTAACCAGTTTCCGTCCGGCGAAATAATAATAAAATAAAATAAAAATACAAAAATATATATAAAATAAAAATAAAAATCCAAGCCTAAAACCAAACACCCACAAAAGCTCATCCCCTGGATCATTAAGCCCACAAGTGTTGGACCAAGACTTAGTGTCTAGTCAACATTGTGTTTTTGATGATTGTGTATGATTGTATACTAAAATGTGTGTGAGCATGCTTGACTTGAACATATCCTAAAATGCTAGAAAACATGCTTAAATGGTTATTTGGTTAATTGTTTAATATCTTAATTGTGCATATACACTTAAATGAAGGCTTATGCATATCTCTATGTGAATTTGATATCTATATATTTTTGAGATAGTGCTGGAAATTCAGTTTTGAAAACAAACATACATGGACTAAGTTAGGGCATTAATCTTCTAATAATCATAATTTATCTTAACCAACTTAGGTCCAAATGACTTGAAACTTGAACCACATGCACATAAAGGTCTAATATATGTTCTAGGACTATAATCATGATAAATTAAGTGCATCACATATATATTTGGTCATATGCTTAAATTCCGCCAAAACTAGGTTTTACCTAATTTTGTGCATATGTGTTCTTTGTGAACGTGGTGAACCAAATGAACTCCGATTTAAATGAAATTTCGTGTGCATCTTAGTTTCATCACTATGAACATATTTGACTTAGTAAAGTTCAAGAGAAAAGGTCATTTACACTGAGTTTGCAAAATAACATTGAATTTACACTTAGAATTTATCGGTTTCACTATTAGTGACTTATTTGCTTGGTTGAGTGACCAAACGATTTCCGATTGTTATGAAATTTTATTTGGACATTCTAATATATATAAAATGATTTATCATGCAGTAATATGAATTTTCTGGGTTGTTTTTCTAATGTAATTAACCTATGCGCTCTATATGAAGCTCTTTGAGCTTACATGCAATTGGGGAGTTCTACCTCCTATTTCTTTGTAGGTTAATCATCATGAGGATGTTATATCACTCAGAATTCAGTTTGCTCAAGTGAATTGAAGTCCGGTTTTCAAGTATGAGCTTGGATCTCTAGAAAACCAAGAAAAACCTATGTTCATCAACCTTCCACTAAGGCATTTTGATTGATGATTGGAACTAGCCTTAGGGCTGTATAATATGGATATATTGGTGCTACCAAATTCAGAGTTTGAAGTCAAGATTGGAGGGACATGTTTGGTCACGTGAAGGATCTCTTGTCTTCATCAAACAAGATCTTGCACATGCTTCCTTTATTGAGGTCAATGATCAGATTTTTGTGAGAAGACAATTGATGAAGCTAAAGGACAAATGCAATGGTTGAAATTTGTAAGAGATGAGAAAGTATATTTTGCAACTAGACAAGACTTAGATTATGAAGATATTCTTGAAGACTACAAGCTCCAACGGTACACTAATCTATGGCCGAGATTGAATTATTTTGAATTATGAATGGATCAGATTACAACAAGACTTGAAGGGTTAAGATGACCATTTAAAAGGTGAATCCAATGGTTGTGCATAAGACCATATTCTTGCTTGCAATTTTTGACTTAAAAGAAGATCTTACTTGATTTTTGGAGTCAAAGATGGCTGCAAGTTGCTACACATTTTGTAGGAAATTGTTGGAGATACCAAGGCCAAGATTTGGTGTAAGTTTGATCAAATGGTCAAAGATGACAAAATTGTTGGAGATACCAAGGCCAAGATTTGGTGCAAGTTTGATCAAATGGTCAAAGATGGCTGCAAGTGCACATGACAACTCAAATCTTGCAAAGCTAGACTTGGAAAAAGATGCAAGTGCAACGGCTATGTATTGCAAGGTTGAGATTTAATGATCTATTCATTCAATGGCCGAGATTTGCACATGTAATTGAAGGTCGAGATTTGAAGATGGAAAAAGATCCAATGGTGGAAATCACAAGAGCTTGGTAAATTATAAAGAGGGGTTCTTCCTCATTCCAACTTGGAGAAGCCAAAATTACATTGAAGAAATTCTTGCTCTCAAAGCTTTCAAGCTAGTTTGTGCCATTGAATCCAAGCTTCTACCCAAGCCACTCTAAAGGCTTCCTCACTATTTTGCTTTTGCAAAGAGGGAGTGCTTCTCATTTGGCTTCTTATTTTCAGATTCGAAAATCCTCATTATTCTTCATTTTCTATCCAACCCGTGAGGTGATATTGTGATTCTTGAGTGTTCCTTAACCCCATTTGCTTAGTGCAAACCTTGAGTGAACCATTTATACCGAAAACTTGTAAAAGTCCATTCATTGGGCAAAAACCTTGTTGAGGTTGAGTTTAAGGGAGTGCTTGAAATCCTTGGTTGTAAAGTTTGAAGATTGTCTTGAAATCTTCAGTTTTAAGGGTGACCTAAAAACCCTTGTGAGTTTTGTGGAGCTCTTGACAAAACCACATCCTTAGTGGAGGTTGGAAAATCCTAGGTTGGTGAACCTAGGTAGTAGATGTAGGAGAAGAGTCTCCGAACTACTATAAATTGCTGTGTGGACTTTCTTGATTGCATTGCTTGCTTGTTGATTGATTAAGTGTTTTGATTGCAGAATTTTCTGAACCACTAGTCTGTCCGTGCACTGTTCACATAGCTAAACTTTGAATTTTAATCTGAATTTTTGATATAGTATTCATTAGGGTGTTGTGATACTGCATACCAAATTTCATGGAATTCTGACTTGATTTGCTAGGTGAAATTTGAGTTGTAAAATCTGTGCGCAGTGTGTTGTTTAAAAAATCTGTTTTTGCAATTCCTTGATTATTTGATAATTGATCATTCACCATATTGTATCACATCTTGCATTGAAATGAATATTGATTAGGATAATCATTAGAGTCCAAATTTGTGTGCTAATTGTTAATTGACATTGATTTCCTTTTAAATTATAAAAAGAGATTCCTATCGGAATTTGGGGACACAATTCACCCCCCCCTCTTGTGTTAAGTACGATCCATCAACAAGTACCCAAATTTTATCCCAATAAAACCAAACCCCAGAAAATATCTAGAAGAATTTAAAATTTTAAAAAGAAAAAACTTTAAAAGAGAAAGATGTGTGGTATGGATCAAATGTAGGAAAATACAAAAAGAAAGGTGGCTTCTTTTTGATCTAGGGTTTTGGTGAGGATTAGGGTTTAAGGGCAAGAAAAGGAAAATACAAAAAAGTTTCTTCATAAGTTTTTAAAGAGAGAGAGGAAAATAGGGTTTGGGGGCTTTTTTGGTAAAAAGAGAAAAATAAGGTTTTAGGAGGGAGGTGGTCTCATAGTATAAAAGAAAGAGAGGCTTTTTGTGGAGGGGGGGAGGTCCTTTGGTGGAAAAGGGGAGATGAGCCGCACAATTGAGAGGGGGGAGAAAAGATACAAAGATGAGAAAGAAAGATAAATAGAGAGAAAATCACCGCACGATTGAAAGAAACCAAAGAGGAAGAAAGATTTTGGAGAAAAAGGAAAAACGGAGAGCAAACCGTGAGAGAGAAAAGCACACAGAGAGAAGGGAGAAAGAAACCGTGAGTGTGGAAGCCCGCTGCACAACAAAAGAAGATAGGGCAAAATCAAGGGAGAGCCGCCGAGAGAGCATTTTATCACACAAGAAGAAATCAGAGAAGCCGCGTAACGGTAGAAAAGGGGAAGCCGGAGAAGAAGGTAATGGTTACACTCTGGTTTGAACCTAATCTATCTCTCTGTGTAGGGCTCTTCGATTTCATTCTTGCATTATTTGAGTTATGGTCTTAAGGTGATAAAAGCTTGCACATATTACTATCATTTCTCTGTTTATGGCTTCCAATTCTGTCTTTTGTTCCAATTCTACAATCTTTTTGATACATATATGTCGTGCTCATGGTTCTTAAGAATCTAGTTCTTTGATGTCTTGTTGATGATGAACGACTGAGGTTCATATGCGGTTTGCACAGATTCAAGGGAAATATTTGCTAGTGTTCTACATACTCGTTGTTTCATTGATATAGTGGTTTTGATAATGTTTGCTATAGTCTTTTTTTGTATATTAGCCTATTAGTCTCGTATGTGTATGTAGTGGTTTTTATCTGGTTCGTTGTTTGTATATATATTGTTCCTGTTTTTGGGTCTTGTTTATAGTCAGCTTATGCTCAATGCAAATTGTTATATAATGTGCCTATGTACAGATTGTCAGTTCTATTGTGTATTGTCGATTTGTGTTCAATGTGTTCCTGTGCGCATATATCGTTTGGTTGTATTTATTTATATACATATGGCTAGTTCGGGTTGTGTTTATATATATGTACATACGTATTGGTTCAACTGTATAGGGCTTTGTATGAAGATTTATGTGTATATGCATATATGTGTACTAGATTGGATTTGGATTTTGATGTTACATATGAGTATTCAATTTTAACCCATCTCTTTGTGTTTGATTTGTGGACTTGGGCCGGGCTTGATTCCATTTGTACAGGGTTAGACTCCATTTGGGCCGGAATCAATGAGAGCTTGAGTAATTTTGGAATTTTGTATGGGTTATTGTAATTTATCATATATACATTTGGCCCCCATGTTGGGCAATTTATTTCATTCATGTTGGCTTGTATAATTTGAACATTTATTATTTGGATTATTTGTATGGGCATGAAGTATGAATGTGTAAGCTCGAATTTGAGTGTAGGTCATTTCAATTAAGAAAATCATAAGTTGGTTTTTTTATTTGAATTATGGACCTTATTTAATTTCGTTCATCAATTTGTCATAAATTCACAATAAGTTAAATTGATATGTGACATTTCACCAATAACCCATGCCATAAGTTGGTATTTCCCTTAAACCTACAATAGGTTGGTAGTGCATTTTATTAGACCTATCAAAAGTTGATAGTGCATTTTATTAAAACTATCATAAGTTGATAGTAATATTCCAAACTTTTCCAAAAACTATCATAAGTTGATAGTAATACTCCAAACTTTTTTCAAAAACTATTATAAATTGATGGTGTTATTTCAAACTTTTTCCAAAACTATCATAAGTTAATAGTATTTTTCATACAATCTTACAAACTCTTTCTCCAAACAATTATACCTTGCAGAGAGCAATTTCTATGAGATAACCATTAAATTAACTAGGACAACCATTTTCAAACGGGAGTTGTGGGGTGTCTAATACCTTCCCCATGCTCAATCGATCCCCGTATCCCTTTTCTCTGGTTTGCAGGTTTTTCTTTACGGTGTCCAATTGCACCTTAAATCAATTGATGACGACTCTAAAAGTTTTCATCCTCGATCACCAGTCCACGTCGTGACCCCAATTGCGACAAAAACCAACATATAATCCTCAATCAGATATAACTAGTACTGCAAGTTTACTCTCGTGATCTTGGACTATTGCCATCACCTACATATTCTCTTAATATGTCTTATACACTAGCCACATCCGTAGCTTGCAATATATGACATATAAGACTAATGGATCAAAATGATTAAAGAATCAACAAATTTAAAGTACAAGTTCATCTCTTTGTATTAATTTTACCTAGCCAGATGCATTTATAGGGTGCCCCCTCTCAGAGTCCAAATATATAATCCTGGCATGCATCGCCTCCACCTCTTTGTTGAAATTCTCTTTCACCTCCTCTAATGCCTCCTTGACTTGTCTAACAATCTCTTTAGATATCATATCAGTAGTTGGAATGGATAAACAATGTTTATCTCGATCATATACTACACTCCGATGAATTCCAAAACCATAGGTCCGACAATATCCATGGCCATCATCTCCCATTAGTTCGTGGAAGATTTGATCTCGAATAGCTACAATATGTTTGGATTCAGCATACTAAAACAATCATGGTTCATATTCCTTCTACATTTTAAAAAATCAATTAAATTTTTTTAAGAACAAACAATACATGAAAATTAAGCTTTTATGACCAATCAAATAAAATTTAATAATTAATAAACATAATAATGTAACCATACAATTAGCTCTTTCACATCTGAATCAGTCTTGTCACATGTCTCTATGAATACACCAAACTTGTCAGTGGATTTTCCTTCCTTTGCCATCTGAAACCCATATATATATATATATATATATATATATATATCAAATAAAAATAGAATAAATAATGCCACAACACACACAAACAACATATATAAAATTATGTAAACTTAATATTTATGCACTCTATATTTAAGTCATTACCGTATCTCGTATTTGTGCAAAGTGTGTTCTTCTAGTAATATGGGTTGGGCCTCTCATTTCCTTGCTGGATGCATTTCGAGCAGTTACTTCCTACATTAATTAATTGATAGTAAATTGAATCTTTTAAAAAAATTATTAACAACGTACATGATTATTAAATTGATATATATATATATACCTTTACATAATCACTTCTAAAGTAATCCACTTAACTCTCTCCATTGTTGAGGCACAATGTTCTTTGGAACTTTAGAACTAAGGTCTGGATCATCCATATGAGGTATAAACGATTTTCTCTTTAGCTTAGACTTTCGATCTTTCCACAACATATTACATGACCGTAAGCATACCTCCTTATAACCATCTGGAACATCGAGCAAGTTAGCCTACAAAAATCATGAATCATATTAGCTTACACGCCATTAAATAAAATTTAAAAATAATTTGGGCTAATTTATATATAATTAATACCTTAACCTCATTCCAAATATCTTTCTTGACATTGTCCGACACGACAGGCCAATCAACATACATAATGGAAACTTTACGCTAATTCCCTACTATTTGACCCAGCTGCAACATTCTTGTCCATTGGTTGAAAATTTTCATCAAAGTCAACCTTAATTCGTACTCCAGTAACCAACTCCTTTATACCCTTTGCAGTACCTCGTGTATGAGAAGAGATAGATAATGCTGGACCAAACTCAGTTGATTGTGATTGTTGCAGAGTTGGTGGCTACTGTGATTGTGGCAAAGTTGCTTGCTACTATGAATGTGAGAGAGTTGATGGCTGCTGTGATTGAGGTGTTTGTATTGTTCGATTGAGATGTACAAACAAGAAGTAACCCAGCCATAGTCTTTAGACGAAGAACCATTTCTCTTCGTCATCGTAGTCTTTGAATATTCTCAAAACAATACATATATACAAAACTTACATGAATAAACACATGATGATTTTATAGTGCACCAAAAAAATAATTAAAAACTTTGATTAACATGTTCATGAACGTAGCAGTAACTAATTAAGTAGATCTTCATTAAAGAAGTATGAAATTCACATATCACTCCAAACAATTTTTATGCAGCCGTGAGTACTAGCACAAATAATTTATCAGAGATAGTGCATTTGATAGCTGCAAACCCTAGACCTTGATAATGATGGATACATCAGGTACATTCATAGTACAAAAAATTGATAGTTTAAATGATCTAAATATAGCTGGTATGCAATATAGCTTACTTGTAATGAAGAATATAAGAAATTTTAAATCTAGTCGCCACACTTTCACTTTTTGCGTTTTACATTTTGCTACAACAAGATTCAATTTTTTTATCCACTCAATTGACTACGTGAGACTAGAATAGATCGTTAATTTTTGTTCATTGTGGCATTAAATCTGAGTATATTACACAACAGAGACTCTCCAGATTCAACTTTCTATGTTCCATGCTTTGATCTATGACAGAATTCGTCTTTATCTATTTTCATATGAATATATTGGTCAATTGATCAATACATACATATAGGTTTACAAGTTGACACTTACAGTGGATTTAGACTCCCAATAGAAAATCCAATTACAACCAAATGCTTCATTGACCCACAAAAGGCAAACTAAACTTCACCAAACAGATCGACGGCTAACAGAGACTCTAAAACAAATGAAACCCAAAAATGATTGATCAAAGTGCTCACCTAAAGAGTTGTAGTTACACACTCAAAACCTATAGTTGATTTAGACTCCAAACAGGACTCGTTCCTCGTTCTTGCAATGGGAACAACTCTTCGTGACCATTGAGTGATGGGTACTGTTGAAATTCACCTTTAAAACCAAATCGACATACAAATTAGAAGAAAAAATTTGCCTGAATCATGATTTAGATATCATAAGTGAAGAAGAATATACCTGTACATGATTTCTCTCTTGATTTTGCGTTTAGGGTTTGTGTATGGAAAGAGAAGTGTTTAGGGTTGTGTAGAGAGAGAGGTGACGAGTTCTATTTAGGGTGAAATAGTGAAATTAGAAATTTTAGACCAAAATTTTATTTCGCGGGATATTGATTGCCACAAAAAATTGTTTTTGTCACGGGGGAGGTATTTATCGTGGCAAGAACATATGTATTAGCTTCAGCATTTAGTTCAGTGGCAAATACAGTGAAGCAAATAATAATTATTGTCACGGGATCAATTGCTGAAACAAATGATTGATTATTTGCTTCGGAATCTAAGTAAGTGGCAAAGATAATGAAGCAACTGACCATTATTCTTGTAGTGCGTATAGCCTAAAAGATGTAGGAACTTCCCTTTTACAAAAGCAAGAGTAGTGAGAAGTCCTAGAATATGGAGACGATTTTTTAATTGACGATGAAGCTTGATGATTGATGTAGTTTGATAGCAATTTTCTCTCAAATGATTTTCTCCATATGCTTCTCCAAATGTAGAATGAGATAGAACCCTACCTTTCAATTTGTCTCTACACATTCTCCATCATTATTGGATCAATCTTGAATCTTTCAATCTTGGCCTTCTATGTTTCTTCAAATCTTGGCTCTTGATGAATTTGAGCAAACAAATCTCAACCACACATGATGTAGCCGTTGGTGATGATCTTGAAAATCAAGAAAGTTGGCAACTTCAATCTCCACCATTTGATTAAAAGGAAAGCTCAAATCTGGACCTTTCAACGTGTCTTTAAATCTTGACCATAAGATGACTTGTACTGTGCAATCTTAGCTCTTCATTTTGGCTCCAACAATCTCAAGAAATCTCCTTTAGAGAGGCCATGTTTGGTTGTAGAGAATAGGTCTTCAATGTAGCTCACACTCTTTCACAAATGCACCCAAACAAGGAACTAATCAATTCTGGAAAGAAGTACAAGGTCTTTCCACAATTGTATCATATGTTGGTCCATTTAAGGTAAAAGTGATGTGGCTCACTCTCCTCTTAGTAGTTTGCCTCCAAACTTTGTCTCTTGATTTCAAACTTGTAGAAACATCCCTCCAAGCTTTGATAAGTATTCTAGAAGCAATCTTGATTAATTTCCAGTAGATATATATATCATACTTGGTCCAATAATTAAATCAAACAAGCTAGACCAATGTTGTACAATCGGGTCTAATGTTCCAAAGGCATGCTCAACCTGAATTCTTCACAATATAAATCTGAATTTGCAGGCTTGTTCCAATTATGTCAATGATTCCCTTAGTGGAATGTTGATGAACTTAGATTTTTCTTAGTTTCATAGAGCTCTAAGCTCATTCTTGAAAATCTGATTTCAATTCACTTGGCCAAACTGAATCTTGAGTGATATAATATCATCATAATGATTAACCTACAAAGAAATATGAGATAGAACTCCTCAATTGTATATAAGCTCAAAGAGCCTTCATGTAAAGTGCATAGGCTAATAATAATTCAAACCAGCCCAGAAAATTATAATTCTTGCATGATAAATCATATTCTGCATGTTAGAATGTATATATAAAGTTTCCTAACATATAGGTAATGTTTGATCAATGAATGAAGCAAATAGGTCACTAATGAGGAAAACCGATAAATTCTAAGCATAAACCCAATGTCATTTTGTAAACTCAGTGTAAATGACATTTTCTCTTAAAACATCCTTAGTCAAATCTGTTCATAATGATGAAACCAAGGTGCACACATTCACAAGAACACATATGCACAAAACTTAGGTTAAACATAGTTTTGACGGAACTAAAGCATATGATCAAATTTGAGTGTAATGCACTTAATTTAACTTGATTCTTGTCATCAAACATATATTAGACCCTCATGGACATGTAATTCAAGTTTCAAGTCATTTAGTCTTAAGTTGGTAATTAAATTGTGATATATCAAAACTGAATTTTCAGCACTATATCAAGCATGTATATATGTCAAATTCATGTAGAATTAGGCATAATCCTCACTTAGAACATGTGATCATATAAGTCAATTAATGAGACATTCATTTAAATTCAAATCTCAAAAATCAAATATTACATAAATGTTTCAATATCATTTACAAGGATTTGAATATCATCAAAATCAAATATGTAGAACCATAGGTCCAACAGAAATCATGTAAAAAGATCATTCAATTAAATTTGATCAGACATCAATCAACTAAATCCCAATGTTACATTCTGTGGTATTCTAAAATGAGCCAATATGAAGGCTCTTTCTCTTTATTTTTCTTTTTAAAAAATAGTGCACGATTGATCAGAACTAAATTTGGAGAAACAATGTTGTTTTCTCCGATGAATTTGTTGAAACAACGTTGATGCTCCGAGACAAAGAGGAAGCCAATGAGGTTGGATGAGTGAGTTTAACTTGATAATCTCCATGAGGAACTGAAGTCTCAAAGACACCTCCAGCATCTGTTTTGGCAGATAATGTCTTGCGACCCCCCCACTCGTACAATAGCTTATCGACAACGTGTCCTGTGGCTAAGTTTCTGAAATTGTTGTCTGTCAAACACATCCTGTAACATCCCTTTGGATCCCATGGCGCCCACATTACAATCCCATTGACTTTTGGGTGTGAGTATCCCTCTCTCAGAACCATCTCCAAGTAACTTGCCTGTCCATGCATAATTAATCTGAATGAGTCAAGGATGATGCTTTTGGTCACAGGAAGAAAAGAATTGACACTTAAATATAACTAGTACCTGTTGCGGAGAGTTCTCAATATCTATTTCTGTGAGCCAAATTGGCAGTCCGGTGGCAGCAAGGGTATCGATAGAAGATCTCATGTAAGGAATGTTTGGAGTAGAAAAATGACCTTCCAAACCAATTCCCATCTTAATATTCCGGCCAATGATTTGGATTTCCCTGAGTTTTTGAAGATATTGAGCCGATGATGATTGACTATCTGCACTCTCTTCAATGGTGTTATATTCATTCATAAAGAATGTGGTTGCTCCGTCAATATTATGAGCCAAATTGAAGATTGCCCGTGAAGCACTTCTGCCAAGTTTGCTTTCGAAAAAATTGAAATGCAGATTCTCATTAACAACATCCCATCCAATAAACTGACCTTTGTATCTTGAGACTACGGAGTTTACTCTTTTCTGGGTAGCCTGTAGAAGATCACTAGGTGAGAGTGAACTGACCCATCCCATTTGATACTTTGGATCATCCCATACAATGTTGTGTCCTCTGACTGCTATATTGTTGTCTTTGGCGAATCGAACCATTTGATCTGCCTGGGAATAGTCCTCCTGGCCTTGAAACTTCTCTATGCTGTACCACTTCAATTCATTCTCAAATACCGTGACTCTGAAACCCTTTGAGAGAAACCAATTTCTGTAGCCAATGTTAGTGAGGATGTTGTTGTTAATGGCACAACCGAATGGGAAACTATACGCCTTTTGTTCGATGGAGATTGTGGCATTAGGCAGGGAATTTCCTTGTTTATCAACTGCTTTGATACTCAACTTTGCCGTACGTGCCTGCCAATATATATTTATAAGCTATAAATCATCGTGTACCTAAATGTAGGACTTTGCAAGTGTCTTACTTTCTTGATGCTTTGGTCTTGGTGGGACGTCCACTCTTGTTGGGTGAATGGCTGCAGTGAGATGCTATCAACCCATATTTCAACTGATGTGTTCTTGCTCTGAAACAATGATCACATTGTAATATATATATATACACACAAGTATCTAGCTTTATATACAGATTAAGGGTGTATATAAATATGCATATATATACACACATACATATATATATATATATAGTATTACCTCAAAGTAGAGTTCAGCAGGGCCTGATGCATCAACAGTGAGACCTCCTTTCAACATGGACCAGCAGTTAGACTCAGCAACAATTGCACCAGCAAATTTGGTACCACTAGATGTCTTGAATGTGGCGTACACTGGAACGTTTCCATCACTCACTTGTGTCCAGGCTGCCAAATATATATGCTCCAGTGTTAAATATACTTTGACTGTAAACAGCTAATAAAATTTAACCTAATTCGAGCCATACATACCGGAGAAGGTATAGAGCTTGTTCTTTTGCAGATGAAGCTTTTGGGAGACACTATCAAATGGTTGGTTTCTGCTATAAGCGACCACATATTTGTTGCCTCCTAATTCTCTATGCTCAACTTTTGCACCACCAAATACAGACCATCCTTTCAACCCTTGGTTCAGCTCTGGGTTTATGATAACACCTCCACCATATTGAGGTTTGTGAGGCTTCTCTAGACACTGAAATTCCACATCATTTTGTGTACATAGACATAACAAATAATTAAATGGAAAGACAATAATGTGTATGTATATATATATATATATGGTATTGAAAATTATGTTATTTTATTATATAAAAGAAAGAATAAAAGTATACTGTAGAGCTTGCCTCAATGCTGGCCGTATAATCATATGGTAAAGCTTTGGCTTTAATTCCTGCGAAGAGAAGAATACACAACAATGGAAGCACAAGCAGAGGGTTTTTTCTCTCGAAAATATTCATTGTAGAAGAAGACCACCCTGCACATGCACCTTGTCATACACAAAGATTTAACAGCAGTATTTATAGTAACAAAGAAAATATATGAATGGACACAGATACCAAATTAAGGAGAATTTTTTTTTTTTTTTTTTTCTGAATATTTCTTCATGAGTGAACACAAAGTTCCAATCATCAAAAGTCACTGGAATTTCAAAGGAAAAACGCAGCAAAATTATTATTTCTAGCATGAAAGTAAGTTGAATACAACCTTACCTTCCATATTTGTGAATTAGGACTAATATTAGGCGACCACCCTTCAAGATCGACTCCCTAAACAACACTTGTTTAATTTATGAAAAATTAGGGTTTTATATATCACTTGAAATGTTTTGTTTTGAAGATTAAATAAGGTATGCAATATTTGTGAATCTTGATCTTAATGTTTATATACAAAAGTTAAGGAATACTTTTTCGTGCTCCAGGAGTAAAATTTTTTTTCTGATGATTGCACAAAGTCAATTTTCTCAAAGATTAATTATTTTACTACTAGTCGAGAGCCCGCACAATATGTAGAAAATGCCAACAAAAATAAAAATTTAAGTTTTAACAAATAATATATAAAAAATTAATTTTTCAATATAAATATATATACATATGTTATTATTTCCATTTTGTTTGAAGAACAAATCAATGCTTGTTTCCTTCCATGTGAAGAGGAGATTATGGAGCTAATTAATTCTCATAATCAAGTGTGAAGTCAAAATGGCAAAATTGAAGGAGACGTTTGAAAAACCTAATTGCTTACATGTTCAGAGTTATTTTTTTAAAAGCAATAATCATCCAAGTTCTCTTCTTTTCACCTTGAGCATAGAGGTTATTTTCCATCTGGTTTTTGATCCTAAAACACTTCCATACTTCAACATACATATTCCTACCCAAGATCTTCATTTGACTTAATTTGTAGTTTGGCACCAAAATATTCTTCATGAGATCGGCAATAAGCTCTTCAAGTTTAGGAAACAAGTCTTGAATTTTGGTATTCACAAAATAGGAAATAGTAATCTTCAATTTGACTTTGTGATCGTCGGTAATAATAGCTTTGATTCGGTTCTTCAATTTCTTAAATCTTTTTTTTTTAACTTTCTTTTTGACATAAAATAAAAAATTAACTTCTTCAATTATTGAATTTTAAGATACTTGACCGACAACTTGAACAGTGACAGAAGTTCGTGTACCCATCTCACGGAAAGTGAAGATTGATGTTGAAGGCAGAAGCGAAGAAGGATATTGGTGTTGGCTTGATCCTTGATAGCAAGATAGACTTCAAAATACAAATAAAAGAGTTTATAATGGTTCAGTCTAGGAAGACTTACATTCATCATGAAAGTCCTCAAGGCCAGATGAATTGTTTCATTCCATAATGAATTATAATGAGAATCCCTTCATTCATTGGGATTATAACAATTATTCAAAACAAATATAAGAATAAATGATAATATAACACTTAAGTGAGATTGCTATCTTATCTCTAACACTATTGATACACTCGCCGATGCCGAATTGCCAATTTGGTTTATAGAAATCTACCCAACAGTACTAATTCACGCATTAATTCTTTCTTTTAGTGATCAAAAGTATATTTTACTTAGTCAAATTTATCTAGGCTCTGTTTGGCAGAGCGGAAAGTTGGATTTTCAATACTAGCGGAAATGCTCTGGGAAATATGCTGAACTTAAAGCTGTGAAATATGCTGTGAGGTGTTTGGTGAAGTAAAAATTGACTCTAGCGGAAAACTATCGAAATAAAGTATTATAATATTAGATTTTTTAAATTTAAAATTAAAATTTTATATTAATATAAATCTAATATATATAATTCTTAGTTAAAATTAAATTTAAGTATTAATTAATAAATATTTTCATATTAAAATTTTATAATGAATTTTATATAATTTTAATTACTAATTAATAAATATTAATTAAAAAAAATAGGACTCACATTTGATATCACTATAAATAAATTTAATATTAATATAAATATATATAAATTTATTAATATGTTTAATATAAATATGTAATATTTAAATACATAAAGAATTATAAAGGCGTGGGACCCACAGTCAAAAAATTTTTTTAAAAAAAGTATCATAAAGGCGTGGGACCCATGTAAAAAGGCATGGGACCCACGTCTTTATGTGATCCGATGTCCAAATAAGCTCCCAAACGGATCCGCTGCCATTTTGGCTCCAAACGGAACCGTTTTGGAGATAAATAAGAAATGCATCTATAAATAAGAGACCCAATTTGGTTAAACATGAACGCATGTGGGTGGTTTTCAAATACTTTAATGAAGTCTTTTGAGAAGAAGATGAATTTCATTAAAGGGAATCGGTCTCCACAAAAGGAAGAATCGAATGAGGACACTCCTCAATCAAAAAAAATGTCTTGAGCTAATAAATAAGTCAACTTAGCTAAATGATGAGCCACATTATTTGTCATTCTTTTAACATTAACATTAACAATTCCACATGAATGAAAGGACTCATCTGAGTTAACCAACGCAGAAATAACCTCAAGAGAATTACTCTCCACCTGACTCATCGTCACCCCAAGAGTAGTAGCAAATTCCATCTTAAAGAGAATGGCAGCAGTTTCTGCATGGAGAACCTCCAATCCTACACGTCTCTGCCCATATCCAGACCCCATTACACCATATTAGGGCTGGGACTGGGTCAGGTGATTATCGATCGATAAGGCAACCGACCAGACCAACTGATTTTGATCAAATGGAAAAATCATTATCGCCCCAACTTTTATGGGTCGGATGTCGGTTGGCAATTGATATTTTTGGGTCAGTTGATGGTTGATCATCGACCGACTGATAATGGGTCGGTTGGCCGATAATGACCGATAACAATAACAAAACTAACAATTTTATTTCAATAACAATAATTAAATACTAATATTTATACTATTTTCTTTATTTTCTTTAGAATAGTCGGTTGACCGATAATTATCGGGCAACCGACGATATGATATTTTAAAAACCATCTATACATGGATCGGATGATATTATCGGCCTTACTATGTGGGTCGGTTGATGGATGATTATCAGTCGACCGATAATGGGTTGATTGGCCGATAAAACCGACCTAGTCCCAACCCTACACTATATATATATATACACACAATCTGTCTCACATGAGGGATCCCGTTGCTTAATTATTTACGGGATACAAATTTCTACCATTAGATCAATCTTGTGTCCATATCAGGTTTTATCCCCTAACCCACCGTCTCTCTCACTCTCGATCTGCCCGTCTCTCATCTCGATCTGCCTGTCTCTCTCACTCAAGTGGTCGTCTCTCTCACTCTCGATCTGCCCGTCTCTCATCTCGATCTGCCTGTCTCTCTCACTCAAGTGGCCGTCTCTCTCACTCTCGATCTGCCTGTCTACAACAACAGGTTTCACAACAACAACATATCCAGGTAAATTAATTTATCTTCTTTGTTGCCATCTTGGGGGTTATCAATGTTGTTGTGTTTCAAGGTTTTATTTGTTGTCTTCCCTTGTTCCTATTGTTGTTTTTTGATCTCCACGTTTGATTTTCACATAGCACTTATCGACAGCTCTAGGTCCTCTAATATAAATTTTTTTAAATAGTGGTAGCTGCATTTCACATTTATACAAGGTCATGGATTCTGAATTTGTTGATGTATCACAAGGAGATGTATGTTCTTCCTCATCGAATATGCAGACTTATGTCCTAATGTAGTGTGCGAAAAAATTCCAAAAATTGGACAAGAGTTCGAATTATTGGACGAATCTCAAAACTATTACAATGAATATGCTAGGAGGCTGGTTTTAGTGTTCGATTGTCTTCTACGAAGAGGAACAAATCTAATGAATTTATTAGAAGGGAATTCGTTTGCTTCAAAGAATGGATTCGGGAAGAAGGAAGTTCAAAATCTAATTGTATTAGGATACGTGGTTTACTTAGAGAAGGATGTTAGGCAAAGATGACTGTTGTGAAGTCAACTTCTAAGCCAGTTTTTGTTGTTAATCAATTTTATGCGATCCATAATCATATACTTACAACACCAAGGAATGTGTATATGTTACGGTCTCATTGTTCCATGTCAAATGCAAAAAAGGCATTGACACAATAATTTGCTGTTGCAAATATTCCCATACATCAACAAATTAGTATTTTGGAGGTACAAGCCGGAGGTATAGAAAATATTGGGTGCATTGAGAAAGATTTTTATAATGCTCGACGAGACGAAGTGAAGTTGTATACAGGACATGATGCTCAAATGTTGTATGAGTATTTTTAGGTAGAAAAGGACAAGAATCATGAATTCTTTTTCACTTTTAAAATGGATGTTGAAAGCAAGGTCACTTATTGTTTTTGGGTTGATTCAGGATGCAGAAGAGCATATGATACGTTTGGGGATATTGTGGTTTTTGACACCACTTATAACACCAATCATTATAGTATGATTTTTGCACCATTTGTTGGAGTGAATCATCATGGGCGTACCATACTCTCAACATGTGCATTCTTAAGTGACGAAACAACAGAATCTTTCTTATGGCTTTTGCAACAATTATTGGCCGCTATGCCAACAGGTGCTCCGAAAATGATTATAACTGATCAAGATTCCACTATGAGTAGAGCTATTGGTGAGTTATTTCCCCACACTGTGCATAGATATTGTATGTGGCATATCCTGAGCAAGTTTTCAGAGAAGTTAGATGCAGTAAAGTGGGAAGAACACTACACAGAGTTCCATAAATGCATATGGGAGTCTGAGAGTCTAGATGAATTTGAAGTGGCATGGTCTAGGGTGATTTAGCACAGTGGTTTTTTTGACAATGAGTGGTTGAAGGGGTTGTACGATATCCGACATAAGTGATTCTTGCTTATATTAATCAAACATTCTCTACAGGTATAATGATTTGCTTTTCTACTTATTGCATATGAACATTCTCAGTTGGTTTAATTGATGGAATTCTTGCTTATTTTGTTGTAGGCACGTCCAGTAGTCAACGAGTGGAAGGTTGTCACTCATTTTTCAAAAAAATTATGTCTAAGAAAATACTTTGATGGATTTTGTGGTGAGATTTACTAGAGCACTAAAACACCAACGACATCAAGAGTTAGCTCTTGATCATAAAGATGTCAACGAGCACCCTCTCATGAAAATGATGTGCCCAATAGAGAAGTAAACAAGTGAGTTATACACACAGAGCATATTTTACAAATTTCAATAAGAATTGTACCAAAGCATGGCTTACATGGTAGCAGTTGACTAGGATATTATAATAGAGATTAGAAAGGTGATGGAAGGGTACGTAAAGTAACAGAGGATAAAGCTACGAATTACACGAGTTGTAGTTGCAAGAAATTTGAGTCTTGTGGCATTGTTTGTTGACATATATTGGCGACGTTGAGGAGGATTCAATTGGCAAAACCATTGCCGGATGTGTATATGTTATGTAGATGGACTAAGGCTGTAAAATTATTGAGTCCATTTAATGTTGCGGGTGAGAGAGTCAATTGTGATGCTTCACTAGTTGTATATCACAATACCTTACATAAACTTGTATCGAATATAATTGATGATGCTTTGGTGAGTTGCGACACTTGTGAATTGGCAATAGAATCGTTTGAGTCTCTTCACAACAAGATCAAGCCCATGTCCTTAAGTGATGGACAACAATCAGTTCCAAGTGTTGTCTTTCAGAGCTTGTTTATCATGAGCCAGACAAGGTCCGATCAAAAGGTTGTGGAAAGAGGTTAAAGGGAGGTAAAGAAATGTCCGTGAAGAATAACCCTAGACGTTGCAATGGTTGCGGGCTAGCAGGACAATCACATGATAAAAAGAATTGTCCGACGCTACATAACGGGTGAGTTTTCACTAAATTATAATGCATGCATTGAATGTTTTATTTATATTTATTTGTTGTAATGACTGATAAGGTGAACTTGGTTTCTTTTATTGTAGGAATACATGAACTCCAAGTCATAATGGATTGATGATGGTTTGCCAGCTATTTAAGATCCTATTCTTGAGCTGTGAATTTTGCTTCTCAGAAAATATAAAAGAATGCTGAGATGAGTGTCAGGGGACTTCTCTTATGAATGAGACTATGAGAGTTTGCATTATGAGCAATCTATTGCTTTTAGTTATTATGAGTAGTTTGTCCCTTGTGTCTGTATCAATGGTATTGAACATGAAAAATTTGTTGGACTTGTTATTATGACATTATGTTGCATTTAGTTACTACTACTTATGTACTTGTGGTTTTAGTTACTTTAATTCGTCATTATTAGTAGTGTTATTTTAAGAGGTTGTTTTCATATATTGATGTCTGCTTGATCATATGATCAAGAAATTGGGTTGTTTAGAAGACACAGGAGCCTCTTCAACATCTATGTAATTCCAGATAATGGAACCACACATAGCAATGGTAGGGCAAACCCGGAAGTAGCTTATTAGCAAACATTCCACCATTTATCCATGACATTATACTCTCATTTGTCAAAAGCCTCCCTGAAAGTCCATACAAAGCTCATAAGAGGAAGAGTTCACATAAGCAAAAGCACATGAAAGGTGAGTAAAAAGGGTAGAATCAATGTCGGCATACTAGTAACCACTTTTAATCTAGGTTTCCGAATTTTAACTTAGCACTTCACAGGAAAAACAGAGGCATTGAAGTCGGCCAATATCGGGTATGGATAGCCAAACAATTTCTAAATAAGCCACAACAATTCACATCTAACAAAAATTGTTGAACTCGGCCAAACCAATTCACTTCCGAAACACAAAATGTCGAACTAATCCGCTCAAAATCATAAGCTGTCAAAGAAAATCTTTATACAAGGAAAAATTCAAAACCATAGATAAACTGATTCAAGAATCGTTTGTCGAAATCACCCAAACCATCACATTATCAAACTCATCCCAATCTGTCAAACTCATACGCAAGCCCGAATAAGATGAAATCGCCCATCCATGGGGAATCTGATTCGTGGTCGTTGCTTTGCCCATTTGGAGAATCGTTTGCCATAACCCCTACCCATGAGAATCCACCAATGATGGAGGCAAAGACTTCAATAAAAGGTAAGGGAAGAAGAAAGAGGGAAGAAATAATAGAAGCAGAGATGTGCAAGGGAAGAAAGGATCGAGATGATGATGCACAAGGGATGGGTTTCTTCAGATCGAGAGTGAGAGAGACAGTCGCTTGAGTGAGAGAGACAAGCAGATCGAGATGAGAGACGGGCAGATCGAGAGTGATAGAGACAATGGGTTAGGGGATAAAAGCTTATATGAACCGCAAGATTGATTTAATGGCAGAAATTTGTATCCCGCAAATAACTAAGCAACGGGATCCCTCATGTGAGACGGATTGATACATACATACATACATATATATATATATATATATATATAAAGACAAAGTTGCATCAAAATTAACTTTAGCAATACCAGAGGGAGGGGGACACCATACGCTTGAGTCACGCTTGAAGTATTTCGACTGTATAAAAATTTAATAAAGTACTTTAACATGTATGAGTAAAAATTTTCATAAGGAGTCAAAGTTCCAAACTAAAGTAAATCAAGAAGGTGGAATCAACATAATAGTAAAGTGAATGAATGGACTTTACTAAAGCCACATAATAGTAAAATAAATCAATGGGGAGATTAGCTTCAGCATCAATGGACAAAATATTTAGGTCATTCATTATTAAGTTTTCAGAAGTGATAGGGATCCCAGTAAATAGGATCTCAGTCATTCATGTCACTCTCTAATTCAATAACCAGGTTTTGTAGATCCCTACACTTACATCAATCAAGGAAAAAGCTGAATTACTGGGATGACTGGATACCATTTACTGGGATCCCTAACATTTTTTGTTGTGAATAATGACGACTCAATTTGAGGAAACAATAATGCGGAAACAAACTAGAGAAAAAGAACAAGACATAAGTTTAACGAGGTTCGACAAAAGTTTCACTAATATGAACTAAAAGATTACAAAGAAAATTTCAAGAGATCGGTTCTCTATGCCAAGAACTACCCAAAATCTCATCCAGAACAACAATCAACTCTCTCACACTCTTCCCAAACAAAACGGTGAACAAAACTCCAAAGTTGTCGAAGGGTTGCCGCAAAAGAATAATATGTCTAACTCTTGTTTTTGTGTTTTCTCTCCCCAAGGTTTACAACATATAGCTTATTTATACTATATGGAAGAATTTAAGTCGTCCCAAAACCTAAAAGAACCAAAAAAAAACCCGAAACCAAATTGGACTGGAATTCATCAAATTAAGTTGTTGCTGCCCGTCAGCTATCCGGACACCCACTTGAGGTGTCCGGACAGTTAACACAAAAACTACCTCGGAGACTGATCTATCGTCGACTGTCCTGACAACTAAATAAGCCGTCCGGACAGATGCAACTCTGCAGTAGAAAATCAGCAACTAAACTCATTTTTCACCAATAAATACAACATTTTTGTTAGCCTTCTTATTTTTTACTGGGATTATTAATGTAGACAGTACATTGGTAATAACCACCTAAGCATTCCTACTTTTTCTTGTTTATTACAGCTGGTTAATTAGTCGCATGCATAGATAAAAAAAAAAGAGCAAGTATGAAGGTATGACCAAATATGTGGCTCAAGTTCCTAATTAAACTACATCTACCTACTACCTTATTAATTATTCCAAGAAATCTATAAAACCCTAATTCTATTTGGTCTCATATATATTCTATATACAAGTGCAAGAAGACAATCGGAAGGTGTAGCAGAAAGGGGAAGATTTAAGCCCAATTTCAACACGAATTTGAAGGTAATATTTTTTTAGTTTGAGTTATATTGTAAATTAAGTGTGCCACTTGAGCACCATTGGAGATATTTATTTGTTGCATTAAACAAATTAGAGTGGCGAAAGCACATATGCTTTGAAGGTTAAAGGTTGTTGATGTGAGATTTCGAACCACTAAATTATAGCAATTCAAAACTCAGTTTATTACTCGCAAGTGCATGAATCAATGGTAGTATAGCTTAGCAAATACGAGTGTCGAATCCACAAGGATTGAGTATTAATCTATCTTAATTCCGAAATTCACTATAGACATCACCAAATAAAAACAAAATATTATTTATGATTGAACAATTATGAAATTAAAAGAGAAAATTATAAGAAGCATGCAAAGAACAAACAAATGGGTGAGCTAGGGTTCCGATTTCACCATCTTTATTGTACTTAAATCCTTTAGTTGTCAATTATCAATTCCTTCATGTATGTCAAATACCAAGTCCCCTGATTCATGTAGTAGTCATGGCGTCTAACTTACTACGTCTAGTCTTAATTTGCAACTATCCATGGCTTCTAGACTAGTTTAACAAACAAGAACGCAATTGGATCTATGGTAACTTATGTAGCAATCACATGAATCCTAGCATATGGTGTCTATGTCTAGGCAGTCATGGTGTTAAATTGCAAGAAGCTATTCCCAATCCGAGCATGGCGTCTACAACGAATTGTATCAAAACAATCAAACCTAGATGGTAGCTAAGCATCACGGTTCAATCATCAATTAAGCACAACAATCAACACTTGACATAACATAAAGAAATCTAAAAATTGATCAAACCAATATCATTAAGCACAATTAAAGAGGCTACATCATCCCCCTAGCAAAAGGTTTAGCTACTTAGGCGACAAAACAAAAGAAAATAAAACTAATAGAATCCATGGAAATCTAGGAAAGAAAACACAAGAATGATGGAACCCGATTGCCGAAATCCCTTCTTCTTTCTCTCCCGTCAACCTTCAAAGATCTCCTTCTTGACTTGTAATGATGAATTTATATATGTTTTAAACTCTCCCCAACCTCCTAGGGTTTCCTTCAATAATAATAAACACGTAAACCTCAAAGGAAACTCCTAAAACAAGTCAAACTTCTAATTATCGGATTTTATTTTGTCGAGCAGCTGTTGAACGCATGTTGAGCATCTGTTGAGCGCTAGCTGCTGGCCAATATTGCGACATCTATGCTTGAGCATGGGTTGAGCAGCTGTTGAGCGTAAGGAGCTGAAAAAGCACAAAAAATATAATTTATATCAAATCTGATCTTATTTCAGTAAACAAAACATCAATTCAATGTAAAAACACAAGCAAAAAGGTATATAATAATATGCATATCAGTTGTTTGAGGCCTCACCGTAAAATGTATATGTGTATGAGTGTGTAAACCTCGAATACTTGAATTGTCTCAATTTCTCCTAATCAAAATGTTTGGTATTAATGTGGAGAGTTGAACTTGGATTTTCTAGCTAAAATGATTTATCTCCAAAAACTCAGAGAGTGTGGTTATATATATGTCTTTTTATTTTTTTGTCCTACGTTCACTTAAAAATAATTTAAAAAACATATATGCACACAGTATAAATACGTTCAGAAAAAGAATCAATTGAAGTTTCTAAACCATAATCTATATACAATACTTAAAAACTTAAGGACTTATTTGGTATCACTACTGTTTTTTGTTTTGGTTTTCAAAAAAAAATGGTGTTGGTGATAGAAATATATAAGAAATCTTTAGAGTAGTATGCAGATGATTAACTCAAAGTTCATCATTTTATTCATATAATGTCCCTTTTATAGGAACCAAATAGTATGTGAAGAGTCATCCACATTTATGATATAATTTAATACATGTAATGTATAAGGACATCCACATTCTTTGTATTAGTCACATACATTCATCATAACATGTTTGTATTTTTTGTTTCCGTTTTTATCAAAACCTACAACAACTTTTCAAAATTTTTAAAGACACAAAAAAAAGTTTTCAAAAGTTTTTAAAACACCACACACATGACGACCTCCTTTCTCTCTCACATGACATACGTATCGACCCTTCTCTCATTTTTGGGTTGGGTCCGAACCGGGTTTCGGGTGTGAGTCTGTCTCGTACTGAATTTCAGGCCCGGGTTAGTCTCAAGTTGGGCTGGGTTACATGCAAGAACATGGCATTGATTC
The DNA here is from genome assembly GCF_013401445.1 of Tripterygium wilfordii. Taxonomy (NCBI): domain Eukaryota; kingdom Viridiplantae; phylum Streptophyta; class Magnoliopsida; order Celastrales; family Celastraceae; genus Tripterygium; species Tripterygium wilfordii. Next base: position 10,488,555 of record NC_052248.1, read on the forward strand.
TCAAGAAGTCTTTGCTCTAGTTGCAAGACAAGATACTCTTCGTCTGGTGGTCTCATTGGCAGCAGAAAATTCATGGTCCATCTTCCAAATTGATTTCAAATCAGCCTTCCTCAATGGCGAACTTCTTGAGTATGTGTACATTGATCAACCTCCTAGTTATGTGAAAGAAGGTGAAGAACATAAGGTTTCTAAGCTGAAGAAGGTATTATATGGATTGAAACAGGCACCTCAAGTCTAGTACAATCGTATAGAAGGTTACTTTGGAAAGGCAGGCTTTCATAATTGTCCATATCAGCAAATGCACTCTATTCATCAAAACTGAAGAGGGAGGTAAAATCTTGATAGTTTTCTTTTATGTCGATGATTTTATTTTCACTGAAAAAAATGAAGCAATGTTTATTAATTTTAAGAATTTAATGATGGCTGAATTTGACATGACTGACTTAGGAAAAATGAGATATTTTCTTTGCATAGAGGTTGTACAAACACTTGCAAGGATTTTTATTGGGCAAAGAAAATATGCTCTCAAGAGATTTTGGAAAGATTTCGCATGGTGAATTGTAATCCAGTTGGTACTCCAACTGAACCTAGACTAAAACTCACGAAAAATCTAGAAGCGGAGAGGATTGACAGCACATACTTCAAACAAATTGTTGGAAGTCTAATGTACCTGACAACCACTAGACCTGATATCATGTATGTTCTATGTCTGAATAGTAGGTTTATGGAAAAACCAACAGAGCTGCATCTCAAAGCCGCAAAGAGAGTGTTTCGTTATTTGAAGGAAACCCCATTGGTTTTTAATCAAATACAAGATACATGGGAATTATTATGGATTTTTTTTACTGTTGGCATTGGTCGTCCATCCCAAACCTCAGTGTTCCCCCCAAAGGTTTTTAATCAAACTCAAGATACTTGGGAAGTCCTATTGATTTTTTTTGGAGTGTTGGCATTGGCTTTCCAACCCAAATCTCAATGAGGAACCCCATGAGTTTTTAATCAAGCCCAAATACTTGGGAAGTCCCATGAACTTTTTTAGATTGGTGGCCTTGGTTGTCTAGCCCGAAACCCCAATGAAGAATCCTATGGGTTTTTAATCAAATTCAAGATACTTGGGAAGTCTCATGGACTTTTTTAGACTATTGGCCTTGGCCGTCCATCCCAAATCTCAATGAGGAACCCCATGGGTTTATCAAACCCAAAATACTTGAAAAGTCCCATGGACATTTTTTGGAATGTTGACCATGACTAGGGATCGGCATAGGGCCAGTCCAGCCCGGCCCGGCCCGGCCCGGTTTAGATCTTCAGGCCACGGGCCCGGCCAAACTGAGAATATGAGGCCCAGACTCATAAAGCTCGGGCTTTGGGCTCGGGCCTCGGGCTTCGGGCTCAGGCTCCCACGCCCCGCCACTATTCATCCTCTTTGAAAATTATAAAATCAAATTGTTCATCATAGGATTTGAACTTGGGACTTTTAGATAAGAGATTAACGAACTGACCAACAAGCCAAAGCTACTTTCATGTTATATTTGCCAACTAATTAAATTATTATCTTTACATACCACCTGTTATATTTTTAACACAATTAAATAATTTTAGTTTTACTTAATGAGTATTGATTTTAAATTTTATATTATACACATCTATAGTTTTAAATAGTTTAATTTTATACTTATTTCATAAAATCTTAGGGTCTTAAGATTTTATCAACATTTATGAGTAGATGGTCATATTATGGCTTTAGGGTTAGTGCTTAGGTTTAGGTTTAGGGTTTAGGGCCTTTAAGCTTTAGGGTCTTTAGGATCTAGGGGTTTAGGGTCTTTAGGTCTTTAGGGTTTTGGGGTTTAGAGTCTTTAGGGTTTTGGAGATTAAATCCACACGGGGCGGGTCGGGTCAGATCGGGGCAGGTCGGGGACAAATTTTCATCCTTGCTTACAATTGATTAATGTCATAATTGTACTTTAATTTTTATACAATTGAACAATATTTTAAAGAGAGTGAAATATATACGTATTATGTGCATATATATATACACATACATTGCAATAATATATATATATATACACATATATATTATATATTATATATACATATATATATATATATATGTATGTATGTATATATATATATATATTACATATATATAGTTATGTATATATATGCAAACGGTGCATGCACTGCCTGCATATGTATATATATACAAATACACAGACAGTGTGCACTGTCTGTGTATGTGTGTGTATGTATATATATATGTATGTGTGTGTATATATATATATATATATGTAAATATATACATATTATATACATATAAAAATAAATAATGTCGGGCTTCGGGCCGGGCTGGGCCCCAAAAATGGAACCTTAAAGACTACTTTCTTTGCAAGATCCTCAATTTTATATGCTCCAAGTTCGCTGAGAAATGTCACCTTGTATGGGCCTTCTAATTTGCTCCCAATTTCCGTCTTGTGGGTGCGGGTTCTTTGTATTACCCGATACTTTTCTTAGGACTAAGTATCCTGGTTGGAAACTTCTAGCTCTCACCTTCTTATCATGCAGGTTTGCAAGGTATGAAGTCAATTTCAACATTGCTAATTCTCTCTTCTCTTCAATAAGATCTAGGTTGATGGCTAAGAAATTGTCATTCTCACCTCTCTCAAGTGTCAGTGTTATGATGGTTGGCAGGCCGATCTTCAGTGGGATGATGGTCTCAGTCTCATAAGCTATGGAGAATGGCGTTTGTCATAACTTATAAGGTAGATTAATTTTCACAACTTATAAGCCAATTTATTTTGATAGCAAATAAGCTCTATCAAATGGAAATTCACAATATGGTATGATGGTTTGCAGACTTTTGTGCTCTCTCATACATTCCCAAGACCCAATACTCACTCTCATATGAACAATAGGTATTTGGATGGTTGAAGCTTAAACCGGTGTTTGTTCTACTTATTTTTTATAAATTATAATTAATGTAGCTCCATTTATTTTTTATTATAAATATAACTAATTAATATGAGGGCGAAAATCACACTTTGTCACATGTTTAAACCACAAAAGAAATTATTTGAAAAAAAAACCACAAAAGAAATCCCTTAAAGAATTATGGGAAGTTGGATTTGCACAAGTTGCATCTTTTATGGGGAAAAAAAACTGTCTTGAAGAAGGCTCAACAACCACTTCCTTCTTCTGGAGGATCCATTTATGGGAAAAAAATGTCTTGAAGAAGGCTGGACAACCACTTCCTTCTTCTGGAGGATGCATTTTTATGGGAAAAAAATGTCATAATTAAGAAGGCTCCAAACCCTTGGTCATGACTCATAATATATGACTAATTTACCATTAATGGGGGTTACTAGGAGATGCATGGGAACATAAGACTGTTGAAACATATCCATAGAAGAAAAGACATACAGTTGAAGAACTATATATATAATTGGAGGCAAGTGTGTGTCAATGAATAGAGCAAGCAATCTTTCTTTCTTCTACAATGAATATTTTGGAGAGAAACAATCCTCTGCTTGTGCTTCTACGACTGTTGTTTATTCCACTCTTCACAGGTTTAGCTTAATTATTATTAATTTATGCAATCTCTTTAGTACGGTTGATGAGATATTTACGAAACTTCTCTTTTCTCTTCACGATTCTGTGTTCATACACCTTTAGAATACAAATATTTACAAAGCTTATCTTCATTTGATACGATTTGATATGACTTGACTTATTTAATTATTGGTATATATGTACAGGAATTAAATCCAAAGCAGTGCCATATGATTATACGGCCAGTATTGAGGCAAGCTCTGCAGTATACGTTTTTTTTTTTCTTTTTTTATATAATAAAATAACATATATATATATATATATATATACACACGTCATTGTCTTTCCATTTAATTATTTGTTATGTCTGTGTACACAAAATGATGTGGAATTTCAGTGTCTAGAGAAACCTCACAAACCTCAATATGATGGAGGGGTCATCATAAACCCAGAGCTGAACCAAGGGTTGAAAGGATGGTCTGTATTTGGAGCTGCAAAAGTTGAGCATAGAGAATTAGGAGGCAACAAATTTGTGGTCGCTTATAGCAGAAACCAACCATTTGATGGTGTCTCCCAAAAGCTTCATCTGCAAAAGAACAAGCTTTATACCTTCTCCGGTAAGTACGGCTCGAGTTAGGTTAAATTTTATTAGCTGGTTTACAGTCAAAGTATATTTAACATTGGAGTATATTTGGCAGCTTGGATACAAGTGAGTGATGGAAACGTTCCAGTATCCGCCATATTCAAAACATCTAATGGGACCAAATTTGCTGGTGCAATTGTTGCTGAGTCCAACTGCTGGTCCATGCTCAAAGGAGGTCTCACTGTTGATGCATCAGGCCCTGCTGAACTCTACTTTGAGGTAATAATATATATATATATATATATTGATACAGTAATTTGTATATAAAGCTATACATATATATATTACAATGTGCTCATTGTTTCAGAGCAAGAACACATCAGTCGAAATATGGGTTGATAGCATCTCACTGCAGCCATTCACCCAACAAGAGTGGACGTCTCACCAAGACCAAAGCATCAACAAAGTAAGAAACTTGCAAAGTCCTACATTTAGGTACATGATGATTTATAGCTTATAAATATATATATATTTTCAGGCACGTATGACAAAGTTGCGTATCAAAGCAGTTGATAAACAAGGGAATCCCCTGCCTAATGCCACAGTCTCCATCCAACAAACGTCGTCAAGTTTCCCATTCGGTTGTGCCATTAACAACAACATCCTCACAAACTTTGCCTACAGATATTGGTTTCTCTCCAAGGGTTTCGGAGTCACGACATTTGAGAATGAATTGAAGTGGTACAGTACGGAGAAGATTCGAGGCCATGAGGACTATTCCCAGGCAGATCAAATGCTCCGATTCGCGAAACTCCACAGGATAGCAGTTAGAGGACACAACATTGTATGGGATGATCCCAAGTCTCAACCGTGGTGGGTCACTTCACTCTCACCTAAAGATCTTCTACAGGCTACCTGGAAAAGAGTGAACTCTGTAGTCTCAAGATACAAAGGCCAGGTTATAGGATGGGATGTTGTTAATGAGAATTTGCATAACAATTTTTTTGAAAGCAAACTTGGCGAAAAGGCTTCAGGAACTATCTTCAACTGGACTCATAGTATTGATGGAGCAACTACATTATTTATGAATGAATATAACACCATTGAACAGAGTGGCGATAGTCAATCATCGCCGGCTCGATATCTTCAAAAACTCAGGGAAATCCAAAGCTTTGCCGGCAATATTAAGATGGGGATTGGTTTGGAAGGACACTTTTCTACTCCAAACATTCCTTACATGAGATCTTCTATCGATACCCTTGCGGCCACCCGTCTGCCAGTTTGGCTCACAGAAATAGATGTTGAGAAATCTCCGAGACAGGTACTAGTTATTTAAGTGTCAACACTTTTCTTTCTGTGACCAAAAGCATTATCCTTTACTCATTCAGATTAATTATGCATGGACAGGCAAATTACTTGGAGATGGTTCTAAGAGAGGGACATTCACACCCAAAAGTCAATGGGATTGTAATGTGGGCGCCATGGAATCCAAAGGGATGTTACAGGATGTGTTTGACAGAACAATTTCAAAAACTTGGCCACAGGAGACGTTGTCGATAAGCTATTGCATGAGTGGGGTCGCAAGACCTTATCTGCCAAAACAGATGCTGGAGGTGTCTTTGAGACTTCAGTTCCTCATGGAGATTATCAAGTTAAACTCACTCATCCAACCTCGTTGACTTCTTCTCTGTCTCAGAGCATCAACGTTGTTTCAACAAATTCATCAGAGCAAACAACATTGGTTCTCCAAATTTAGTTCTGACCAATCGTGCACTATTTCTTTGTCAAAAAATAAGGAGAAAGAGGCTTCATATTGGCTCATTGTAGCTTAACATGAATGTGACATTGGGATTTAGTTGAATGTTGTCCTATCAAATTTCATTGAATGATCTTTTACGTGATTTCGTCATATGTTATTCATTTTAGAGTCTTGTTATTATGTTCGAACCCAACACAAGCCCCACATTTAAAAAAAAAAAACACAAATGTACGTAAGTGGCTTTATATGAAATGTCGATAGACCCAAACTCTCGATCTATAATTTTTGAATTAAGATTTGTTGTGAAATTATTCGCAAGCGGACAAGTCGCACAAGTAATAAAGAATGAGTAGAGTATCGTTCCCACGAGGATATTTTGGCAAATTCAAATTCAAAGTCAATTCAAACAATTATTACACTAATTGGCAATGCGAATTGTGATTGTGGTCATTGAAAGCTAACAAACAACTGCAAAATCACTAGGTAAGTAACAAATTGAACAATTAACTAACAACAAACGACAATTTGATTTCCAAGAAAGTTAAACACTAGGGTTCCTAATTTCACCACCTCTCATCCAATTGAACTCCATTGATTCTTTAACTCTCAATTCTCAAATTAGTTGTTGACAATCAATTTCCCACTCTATTCAATGTTCTATTCCTAGATACATCGAATGTGTTTTCAACTTAAATCCGGGTTATTCCTAACACTCGGATTAGTACATTGTAAACCCATTAAGATCAATGGAAATCACTTAACAATTGCATAAGTCATAAACCTATATTTCTATGGTTCATTCAACTTATGTTTTCTATGGATTCTTGCAACCTTAGGCCTATCCTTCCGGACTCAACTCAAGCTAAAAATCATTCAAATGGTGATCAAGCATTTGAAAGCAATAAGTGTATCCATAGAAAATCAACAACAATAAGAGAGATTAAAGACTAAAAATCAAGTTCATTCAACATTCAAAGAGGGGTTCCATTAGGACCCCTAGTTAGAGGATTAGTTCCTCATAATCACGAAATACAACTTAGAATCCATACTAGCAGTCATTTAATACAAGAAATGAGAAGAAATTAGATGAAACCCCTGAAATTCCAGCTTGAGCTCCCAAGGGCTGCCGTCCAAGCTTGAGAGAATTTCTCCAAAATTCCAACCACCTCAAAACCTAGCAACTTATTCCTTTTATACTCCTCATGACCCAGAGTCGTTCATCTCACAGGATGATGTCGTTTTGAGCTGGTCTTTTCTTGACTTTAGGTTGATTTCGGACATTTAAAGGCCTAAAAATTCGCGAGACTACTCTGGCCGATCGATCGGTTTTTGGCCCGATCGATCGGAATTCTCCACTGTCCAATTCAGCTAAATCAGAATCCGATCGATCGGACATTTGGGCCGATCGATCGGTTTTTCCCTCCGGGTCCAATTTCTTGCTTATTCCTATCCATTAAGCTGCTTTTCTTCCATTTATGCTCCGGAACCTGAAATGTGCAAATAACACTCTTTAAGCAGCATATAATTCGAATTAACTCTTAAACAATGCAAGATTTCATATAAAAGGATGCACAATTATATGAATATAATTGGCATATCAAGATTCATCACGATTCATAGTCAGGTTGCGAGAGGTATGCTTGAGGCCTAACAAAAATGACAAATAATGTGTGTTTCCAGTCACATGACCCATTTATCTAATATTTGAAAAGAAAAATATTTATTCTTCTCTCAATTTAAGCCCATAGTGGGCGATTGGGAGTATGTTGGAAATATTGGATTTATTTCACCCAATATGGGCTTTAGCCAAACAACTAATAAAGGGTCAATACACATATTGAAGTCATAAGAATCTAAATTAGGTCATATAGAACAACAAATATAGGTAGTTTACATGAGCATCCCATGCTGAAAACTCAAGTTCAAAATATTTCGACAAAGCATAAAAGCTTGGTCATCGAAAATGCATGAGCATCCCATGAGAGCTCGACCTTTAGCCTTCCTTGTAGCCAACTGAGTCTTAAGCTACAAAAATACAAATAAAGAGCAATTAATTAAGTTGATCTACGTACTGTAACTTCAACAACAAATTGAACAAATACTTGGTGATGTTTTAAATTAAACAAATACTTTTAGTGATTTTAATCAAAATCAAAAGGTTCCATTCTCCAGAAAGAAAAGTAGTATGCATGTGTGACTATTTGTAATACTAACTATGGATGCATGCATGGACAAAACGCCGGAACATTGATGATGCTTTTATCAAAAGTGCCATGGTATAATTTCCGCCAACTGATTTGGCACGAATTTTTTTACATCGACGACGCTTTCTGAAAAAGCGCTGACATATCAACCTTTCATGACGCTTATAACTAGCGTTGCTTTTGTGTTTCATTTTAACGGCAATTTTTTAAGAAGCGCCATAAAAATTAAAATAAAGTAAAGCGTCAGCGCTTTTAGATAACCGCCGAGCCAAAGTGTCGTAAATAATGTAATTTATTGTAGGGAATATGACCTCTGAAGTTACTCTTCTTCTGAGAGTTCTCACACAAGCACTCTGTTCTCTCCCTCTATCTCCTTCTCCTTCTCTAGCGAGATACAAAAGTCGTTTTTGTTTGCAGATCTAGGTTTTTGTGCTGTGGAAACATTTGGATTTAGTCTAATACCATATCCGAGGTCTAGATGTTATTTTGGTAAGTTTGATCATTTTCGTGATTGGATCCTCTTGCCGAGTTGTACTCCTCAATCCGGTGATTCTGAAGGGGTAATTCAACAGTTGTCATGGTTACTGAAGATCGTGTTGAAAATTAAGCGTCAGCCTTGGCCATCAAGAGACCCAGCTATTAGGCACCATCTCCTCATGTGACTTCTAGTACGTCATACCCTATTCGCCGTTGCACTCACTACAATGGCACCAGAATAATATTGATGTTTGCTAGAAGAATCATGGTTATCTAGAGTTGTTCAAGCTTATGCAAGCTGAGAAGAAAAAATAAGAAGTCTTCCCAGATTGTTGTTGCTAACACATCTCAATAGTATGCTTCCCATGTATCACGAGAGCTTTCTTAAGATGTTTTGTTGGTTTGACTTATTGTAAATTAAGTGCGCCACTTGAGTACTAGTCAGTGGAGATGCTTGTTTGTGGCATTATGTAAGTAGTGGAACAGCATGTTGGACCTATGGTCCTATATGTCTAATTTTGATGATATTAAATCAATTATAAATGATAATGAAACATTAAAGCAATATTTGATTTATATGAATTGAATTTAAATGACTATATATTTTTGAGATAGTGCTGGAAATTAAGTTTTGAAAACAAACATACATGAACTAAGTTAGAGCATCAATTTTCCAATTATCATATCTTAACCAACTTAGGTCCAAATGACTTGAAACTTGAACCACATGCACAAGAAGGTTTAATATATGAGCACCAACCTAACTTTCTTGGTAGCACATGTCTTGAGTGAAAATGTCAAACAAGAATATATCACTAATGATAGAGAGGACAAGGTTTGTCCCACATGTTTTAAAAGAGTTGTATCTCCATGAAGACCACAACCAATAGCCTCAATGTTTGATTCATTCAACTTGATTAAATGCCTTAGTGGAAAGTTGGCAAATATAGGATTTTTCATTGTTTCCTAGAGCTCCAAGCTCATTCTTAGAAACAGGACTTCGACCACTCTTGAACATACTAAATTCTGAGCCATATGAGACCACAATGATGATTAACCTACAAGGAAATAGGAGATAGAACTCCCCAATTGCATGTAAGCTCAAAGAGCTTCATATAGAGCGCATAGGTTAATTACATTAGAAAAACAACCCAGAAAATTCATATTACTGGATGATAAATCATTTTATATGTATTAGAATGTCCATGTAAAATTTCATAACAATCGGAAATCGTTTGGTCACTCAACCAAGCAATTAGATCACTAATAGTGAAACCGATAAATTCTAAGTGTAAATTCAAAGTCATTTTGCAAACTCAGTGTAAATGACCTTTTCTCTTGAACTTTACTAAATCAAATATGTTCATAGTGATGAAACTAAGATGCACACGAAATTTCATTTAAATCGGAGTTCATTTGGTTCACCACGTTCACAAAGAACACATATGCACAAAATTAGGTAAAACCTAGTTTTGGCGGAATTTAAGCATATGACCAAATATATATGTGATGCACTTAATTTCTCATGAATATAGTCCTAGAACATCAAACAAGATCCTTGACATTTTCACTCAAGACATGTGCTACCAAGAAAGTTAGGTTGGTGCAATCAAACAAGATCCTTGACTAAGGGATCACTTTTGAAGTCTTTGATTCAAAATGAAGGGACAAGATGGCATAGTACAATTTACATCCATGGTTGAGAATTAAAGAGAGTTTGAATGGTCAAGATTTGAAGACGTACATTGATCAAAGGGTTGTGCTTGTGACAACACTTATGGAAGAAAGGTACAACTTGACTTCTCTCAAGCTTCCAACGTCTATATGCTCTATGGTGGAGATTTGTTTGCTCAAATCATCAATGACCAAGATTAGGAGCTGCAATGGATGGTAGAGATCAACTCTTGAAGTTTGATCCAATGGCTGCAAGCATAGGAGAGAATTGCCTTTAAAAGAGGATCTTCCCTTTCATACAACTTGGAGAAGCAAAATTGAAAATTATCCTTGAGAGAAACCTCTTGCTATCAAGTTCATCAATCATCAAGCTTCCTTGCTATTTGCTACAACAATCTTCTCCAATACAAGCCTCTACAATCAAGGACTTCTCACTACTCTTGCTTTTGCAAAAGGGAAGTTCCTATATCCTTTAGGCTTTGTTTACTTACAATCTAAACCTCTCTTGTTCTTAAAATCCTATCTTTGAGAGTGTTGCTGTAATCTTGAGAGTTCCACACCAAATACCTTTGAGGTAACCTGTGAGAACCTTGGCTGAAAATTCCATTGAGAAATTCCCTTTGTTAGGGGAAATTGTAAACATTGAAGTTTGAGGGAGTTCTTAGAAACCCTTGGTGTAAGGAGTTTTGTGGGTCTCTTAAAACCACACCTTAGTGGAGTTGGGAAAATCCTAGGTTGGTGAATCTAGGTAGTAGACGTAGGAGAAGGGTCTCCGAACTACTATAAATCGCTGTGTTGATTTCTTTGTTTACTTGTTTATATTTACTACTTGTTTCAAACTGCAGGATTTTCAAAACCCTAATCTGTCCGAGATTAGCAGACTGCCTTAAACTTTGAATTTTGATCTGAAATTTTGATATAGTGTTTATTAAGGTGTTGTGACATTGCATATAAAATTTCGTTGCATTTCGACATCATTTGATAGGTAAAATCTGAGTTGAAAAATCTGTGTGCAGTGTGTTGCTTGAAAATCTGTTTTGTGCAATTCTTGATTATTTGATATTTGGTCATTCACTATATTGTATCACATCTTGCATTGGATTGAATATTGATTAGGAAAATCATTAGATTCCAAATTTGTGTGCTACTTGTTAATTGCCATTAATTTGTTTAAATTGAAAAGGGGATTCCAATTGGAATTTGGGGACACAATTCACCCCCCCTCTTGTGTTAAACTCGATCCGTCAATTGGTATCGGAGCAGGTTAGCTAAAACTAGGAGTTATATCCTATTTGGCATATTTATGGCAAATATTAATTCTTATGGTGAGGCCGAAGGCCTATCCATGAATAGACCACCATTTTTCAATGGCTTGCAATACGGTTTTTGGAAAAATAGGATGAAAATTTTTATAAATTCCATTGATTATGATTTGTGGAAAGTTGTAGAGAATGGTCCTTATGTTCCTAGGAAACTTTTGGGTGATGAGATGGTAGATAAGGAAAAGAGTGAGTTTACTAAGGAAGATAAGAGATTACTTAGCCTAAATAATAAGGCAATCAACACTTTGCACATTGCACTTATTAGGAGTGAATTTGATTACATAGCTCAATGTAAGAGTGCAAAGGAGATTTGGGATATGTTAGAGTTGAAGCATGAAGGAACAAGTCAAGTGAAGGACTCTAAGATAAACATGCTAGTCACCGAGTTTGAGAGCTTTAGGATGAAGAAGGGTGAGAGCATTAGGGAGATGTTTTCTAGACTTACTTGCATATGTAATGAATTAGAAGCTTTGAACAAACCATATGAGGAAGTTGATAAGGTCCAAAAGATCCTTAGGAGTTTACCTAGGATTTGGAAAGATAAGGTAGTAGCCATTAAAGAGGCTAAAGACCTTAGGAAGCTTAAGATAGAGGAATTAATAGGAAGTCTAATGACACATGAGTTGGAGATGTCAAGATTAGATGAGGAAGATGCACCACCTAAGAAAAATGGCTTAGCTCTTAGGATCAATAGTGACACTAGTTCGGATTCTAGTGATGATGATAGTGAAATAGGGGCAGCCCTATTAGCTAAGCATTTCAAGAAGTTCTTGAAGATGAACAAACGTGGAGGATTCAAGAATAGAAATGCTTTTAAAGAAAAGAGAGAGGAGAAAGAGAAAGAAAAGAGTACTTGCTTTAAGTGTGGCAAAGTAGGTCACTTTATGGCCGATTGCCCTAAGCTTCAAAAGAAGAAGCATAAGGAATATAGAGAGAAAGAAAAGAAGAAGGAAAAAGGGAAGAAGGAGAAGAAGGCATTCAAGGCCACTTGGGATGATTCTTCATCATCATCTTCAAGTGATAGTGAAGAGGAACTCCAAGCCAACTTGTGTCTCATGGCAAATGAGGAAGAGGAAGTGTCCTCATCAAATTCGGATGAGATGGTAACATCTTCTAAACCTTCTTATGATGAGCTCTCTTGTGTTTATGATGAACTTTATATTGCTTATGAGAAATTGATGCATAAACACAAGCATGCTAAGAAAGAAGTTAGTAGACTTTCTAAAGTAGAAAAAATGCATCTAAATGAGTGTTGTGATTTGAAATCTAAATATGATGATGTATGTTTTTCACTTGATGCATTAGTTCAAGAAAATGAGGATTTAAAAAATCAATTGAAAACATGTGTTAATTCTAGTAACATTGCATCATTTAGCAATTCACATGACTTAGATGCTTTGCATGCTAGGATTCATGAGCTAGAAGGTGAGTTGGATACATGGGATGATCATGAGTGCATTATTATGCCTAACTCTTCTTCTCTACAAAAAGAGCTTGATATGGCCAATGAGAAATACAATATGCTTGAAAAACAATTTTCAAAATTTTCTATGAGTTCTTCTAAATTGGATGAACTTCTTGCATCTCAAAGACATTATCTTGACAAGAGTGGATTAGGATATGATCCTATGAAACTTAAGGACACCCTAGAGGCTAAGGAGGCCACGGTCAACGTGAACAAAAATGGTACCTACCCCAAGGGTAAGGCTAATGTTCCTAAGGGAACTACACCTAGGAAGAGAAAAGTTTATGTGAAGAAGGTTTGGGTGCCTAAAGGGTTGAATGACTTTGAAAAGAAAGCATATGTGATGAGAACTTTCAAAATTGATGCATATGCCTTTATTGCTACTAACCCCAAAGGATCCAAAGTTTGGATACCTAAGGTATATTAAACATGTGTTTATCTAGGTGTGCTTAAAATCCAAATCCGAGTCATGCAAATGGTATTTGGATAGTGGTTGTTCTAGACACATGACGGGAGATGCTTCATTATTCACATCCTTTGAAGCAAAGAAGAATGGAGGATTTGTGACCTTTGGAGACAAGGTCAAAGGTAAGATCCTAGGCTTGGGATCCATAGGTAACTCTTCTTTCTCCCTTAGTGAAGTAAGATTGGTTGAAAATTTATCTTCTAATTTATTGAGTGTTAGTCATTTAGCCGATAAAGGCTTTGATATTCTTTTCAAAAATGATAAATGTTATGTGTTTGATGTTTATGGTAATGTTGTGAAATTAGGAAGTAGAAGTGGTGATATGTATGTAATGCATTTTGATGCTATGAAAAATTCTAAAATATCTTGCTTGCTTGCTAAGAATGATGATGCTTTGCATTGGCATAGAAGATTAGGTCATATCGGAATGTCTACATTGAAAAAGTTGTGTGCCAATGAACTTATTAGAGGATTGCCTAAGTTAAATTTCAATGTTGAACATGTTTGTGATGTTTGTGTTAGGGGTAAACAAACTAAAGAGTCTTTTAAGCCTAAACTTGATATTAGTACTTCTAGGCCTCTAGAATTGTTGCATATGGATTTATTTGGTCCTAGTAGAGTTAGGAGTCTAGGTGGAAAATACTATGCATTTGTTATTGTGGATGATTATACTAGATTTACATGGTGTTTGTTTCTTGTGCATAAAAGTGATGCATTGCATGCTTTTGAAAACTTACTTAGGAGATTGCAAAATGAGCATAACTTAAAGGTTTCAAAAATTAGAAGTGACCATGGAGGTGAATTTGAAAATGCTAATTTTGATTCTTTGTGTGCTTCTTTTGGTATTAAACACGAGTTTAGTGCTCCTAGGACACCTCAACAAAATGGGGTTGTAGAAAGGAAGAATAGAACTTTACAAGAACTAGGAAGAACCATGCTTCTAGAATATAATCTTCCTAAATATTTTTGGGCCGAAGCTACTAGTAATGCATGTTATGTGAGTAATAGACTTAGCATTAGAAAAGGATTAAAGAAAACTCCTTACGAACTCTTGTATGGCAAGAAACCTAAAGTAGATTACTTTAAGGTTTTTGGTGCTAAATGTTTTATTTTAAATACCAAAGACAATTTGGATAAATTTGATGCAAAGAGTGACATTGGAATATTTTTAGGATATTCATCATCATCTAAAGCATATAGAGTATTTAACTCTAGAACTAAAATTGTGGAAGAAAGTGTAAATGTTAAATTCGATGATATGACCACACTTGCTCCAAATGTGCGTGTAGAAAATAAATTTTCAGATTTGGAACATCCTTTGAAGCACAAAAATGAAGGTACACATGGAGTACAATTGCTAGAAGAAGATGAAGATGATGTCCCTTTGGTGGAGAACTTAAGGGAGATGAATATCTCAAATGAAGAAACACCACCAAATGAAGAAAGTGAAAGTGAACCCAAGGGAAATGAAGAACAAAATGAAGCTGAAAATGCTATGGAACAACCGGGTGTTCACAAATACAAGGTGATGAAGTCTCATCCAAAAGAACTAATTATTGGAGACTTGCATCAAGGAAGGCAACTAAGAGCCAAAAGGGACTCTACGGTCAATTCTAATCCTTTAAACTCTTTTGCCATGCTTTCTTTAGTAGAGCCTAAAAATGTACGTGATGCTTTGCATGATGATGATTGGGTGTATGCCATGCAAGAGGAGTTAGAACAATTTGAGAGAAGTAAGGTTTGGACTCTTTGTCCTAAACCTAAAGACCACACCATTATAGGAACAAAATGGGTCTATAGGAATAAGATGGATGAAAATGGTAATGTAACTAGGAACAAAGCTAGATTAGTGGCCCAAGGATATTGCCAAGAAGAGGGCATTGACTTTGATGAAACCTTTGCACCGGTTGCAAGGTTAGAGGCTATTAGATTATTGCTTGCATTTGCATGTTACAAAAATATCAAACTTTTTCAAATGGATGTGAAAAGTGCATTTTTAAATGGTGTGATAAATGAGGAAGTTTATGTTAAACAACCTCCCGGATTTGAAAGTAAGAAATTTCCAAACCATGTTTACAAACTAGACAAGGCTTTATATGGTTTAAAACAAGCTCCTAGAGCTTGGTATGAAAGATTGTCTAAGTTCTTGCTTGAAAATGGTTTTCAATGTGGTAGTATTGATGATACTTTGTTTATTAAATACAAAGGTCTTGATATGCTAATTGTGCAAATATATGTTGATGATATTGTGTTTGGTGCTACATTAGAATCTATGTGTGAATATTTTGCATTATGCATGAAGAATGAATTTGAAATGAGTATGATGGGTGAGTTGACTTACTTTCTAGGTTTACAAATTAAACAAACCCCACTTGGCACTCACATTAGTCAAACTAAGTATACAAATGAGATATTAAAAAGGTTTGGCATGGATATTTCTAAAGGTTCATCCACACCTATGGGAGTGGGAACCAAATTAGAACCCGACCTAGATGGTAATGATGTTGATCAAAAGAGATATAGGTCAATGATTGGTAGTTTACTTTACTTGACCGCATCTAGGCCCGATATTATGTTTAGTGTTTGCATGTGTGCAAGATTTCAATCTAATCCTAAGCAAACACATCTCATAGCCATAAAGAAGATTCTTAGGTACTTAAAGGACACACCTTCCCTAGGGTTGTGGTATGATAAGAAATCTTCATTTGACTTGCATTCATTTGTAGATGCCGACTTTGCGAGTTGCAAAATAAATAGGAAAAGTACTAGTGGTACTTGTCAATACCTAGGAAATATGCTCATATCTTGGTTCTCCAAGAAGCAAACATGTGTTGCTTTGAGCACTACCGAAGCCGAATATATGGCTATTGGTAGTTGTACTTGCCAATTGCTTTGGATTAAACAACAAATGCTTGATTTTAATATGGAATTTTCAAACATTCCAATTCTTTGTGATAACATAAGTGCCATACATTTGTCTAAGAATCCTAGATATCATGGTAAAGCTAAGCATATAGACATTAGACATCATTTCATTAGAGATCATGTTGCTAAAAAGAACATTGTGCTTGAACATGTAGAAGGGGAATATAATATTGCCGATTTGTTCACTAAGCCTTTAGCTAAGGATAGATTCATAAAACTAAGAAATGCATTGGGTTTGTGTGAAGCACCTTGAGTGCATATTACTTGAATGCATATCCTTGTTTGATTGATATCCCAAGTTTGAACTTGAATGCTTATTATATTTTCTTGGTGATATGTGCTTATAAGCTAAATATATAAATTGGTATGCATGATTGAAGGGGAAGTAACCTAGTATCATTAGGAGGCCATGGGTCACTTAGTGTGATAGGCTCCAAATTGGGTCACTTAGGTTCTATTAGTTCAATTGGTGTGTTGCCATGACTATTTGTTGATGAGAACTAGTTTTGATATTATTTGAAGCATGTTTATGGTCTTAAATCACTTTTGTGATAAAATCTAAAAAATGCTTATAAATTTTTTACAAAACTTGCATCAACCCCTTAGTTCTCCACTTTTTGAATTATTACAAAAAGGGGGAGAGACATGATGATAAATTGCATTAAAATCATTTGCCAAAATACATATATAGGCATAACTTAAGGGGGAGTGTATATGCCATGATTGGGAGAGAATAGATGTTAAAGTAAGGGGGAGCTAAGCTTACTTAACTAAAGTTGTATATGAGTTTCAAAATTGTTTTAAATTGATATCATTAAACTTTTTAATGCACTTTGAATTGATATTAAATTCAATTACAATCAAATAGACATTTATATCATGCATGTTTTGTAATCATCAAAAATGGGGAGATTGTTGGACCTATGGTCCTATATGTCTAATTTTGATGATATTAAATCAATTATAAATGATAATGAAACATTAAAGCAATATTTGATTTATATGAATTGAATTTAAATGACTATATATTTTTGAGATAGTGCTGGAAATTAAGTTTTGAAAACAAACATACATGAACTAAGTTAGAGCATCAATTTTCCAATTATCATATCTTAACCAACTTAGGTCCAAATGACTTGAAACTTGAACCACATGCACAAGAAGGTTTAATATATGTTCTAGGACTATATTCATGAGAAATTAAGTGCATCACATATATATTTGGTCATATGCTTAAATTCCGCCAAAACTAGGTTTTACCTAATTTTGTGCATATGTGTTCTTTGTGAACGTGGTGAACCAAATGAACTCCGATTTAAATGAAATTTCGTGTGCATCTTAGTTTCATCACTATGAACATATTTGATTTAGTAAAGTTCAAGAGAAAAGGTCATTTACACTGAGTTTGCAAAATGACTTTGAATTTACACTTAGAATTTATCGGTTTCACTATTAGTGATCTAATTGCTTGGTTGAGTGACCAAACGATTTCCGATTGTTATGAAATTTTACATGGACATTCTAATACATATAAAATGATTTATCATCCAGTAATATGAATTTTCTGGGTTGTTTTTCTAATGTAATTAACCTATGCGCTCTATATGAAGCTCTTTGAGCTTACATGCAATTGGGGAGTTCTATCTCCTATTTCCTTGTAGGTTAATCATCATTGTGGTCTCATATGGCTCAGAATTTAGTATGTTCAAGAGTGGTCGAAGTCCTGTTTCTAAGAATGAGCTTGGAGCTCTAGGAAACAATGAAAAATCCTATATTTGCCAACTTTCCACTAAGGCATTTAATCAAGTTGAATGAATCAAACATTGAGGCTATTGGTTGTGGTCTTCATGGAGATACAACTCTTTTAAAACATGTGGGACAAACCTTGTCCTCTCTATCATTAGTGATATATTCTTGTTTGACATTTTCACTCAAGACATGTGCTACCAAGAAAGTTAGGTTGGTGCAATCAAACAAGATCCTTGACATTTTCACTCAAGACATGTGCTACCAAGAAAGTTAGGTTGGTGCAATCAAACAAGATCCTTGACTAAGGGATCACTTTTGAAGTCTTTGATTCAAAATGAAGGGACAAGATGGCATAGTACAATTTACATCCATGGTTGAGAATTAAAGAGAGTTTGAATGGTCAAGATTTGAAGACGTACATTGATCAAAGGGTTGTGCTTGTGACAACACTTATGGAAGAAAGGTACAACTTGACTTCTCTCAAGCTTCCAACGTCTATATGCTCTATGGTGGAGATTTGTTTGCTCAAATCATCAATGACCAAGATTAGGAGCTGCAATGGATGGTAGAGATCAACTCTTGAAGTTTGATCCAATGGCTGCAAGCATAGGAGAGAATTGCCTTTAAAAGAGGATCTTCCCTTTCATACAACTTGGAGAAGCAAAATTGAAAATTATCCTTGAGAGAAACCTCTTGCTATCAAGTTCATCAATCATCAAGCTTCCTTGCTATTTGCTACAACAATCTTCTCCAATACAAGCCTCTACAATCAAGGACTTCTCACTACTCTTGCTTTTGCAAAAGGGAAGTTCCTATATCCTTTAGGCTTTGTTTACTTACAATCTAAACCTCTCTTGTTCTTAAAATCCTATCTTTGAGAGTGTTGCTGTAATCTTGAGAGTTCCACACCAAATACCTTTGAGGTAACCTGTGAGAACCTTGGCTGAAAATTCCATTGAGAAATTCCCTTTGTTAGGGGAAATTGTAAACATTGAAGTTTGAGGGAGTTCTTAGAAACCCTTGGTGTAAGGAGTTTTGTGGGTCTCTTAAAACCACACCTTAGCGGAGTTGGGAAAATCCTAGGTTGGTGAATCTAGGTAGTAGACGTAGGAGAAGGGTCTCCGAACTTCTATAAATCGCTGTGTTGATTTCTTTGTTTACTTGTTTATATTTACTACTTGTTTCAAACTGCAGGATTTTCAAAACCCTAATCTGTCCGAGATTAGCAGACTGCCTTAAACTTTGAATTTTGATCTGAAATTTTGATATAGTGTTTATTAAGGTGTTGTGACATTGCATATAAAATTTTGTTGCATTTCGACATCATTTGATAGGTAAAATCTGAGTTGAAAAATCTGTGTGCAGTGTGTTGCTTGAAAATCTGTTTTGTGCAATTCTTGATTATTTGATATTTGGTCATTCACTATATTGTATCACATCTTGCATTGGATTGAATATTGATTAGGAAAATCATTAGAGTCCAAATTTGTGTGCTACTTGTTAATTGCCATTAATTTGTTTAAATTGAAAAGGGGATTCCATTTGGAATTTGGGGACACAATTCACCCCCCCTCTTGTGTTAAACTCGATCCGTCACAGCAGAACAACCTAATTAAGATGTGGGACATTAGGTGTCCTTTCAAGGACAAAACTCCAGTAGCTAGGATCATATATGTAGGCTGTAACGTCCCGACCTGGAATGCGTTACTTTTGGTATCCTCTTAATCAATCTCCTAATTGATTCAATCATTAAGTCACCAAAAATTCCAACAGCACCTCCCCATAATACGGAGGATGCCAACCTAGAGTAACACGCAGCAAATTCACAAATATATTCACAACCTAGGCAGGGCCTCCGGCCATCTAACAATTCATATCACAATTTAAATTCTCAATTCTATACAGGGCCTCAGGCCTCCTAGCATGTCATATCATCAATCAATTTCACATCTAAGCAGGGCCTCAGGCCACCTAACAATCACACATAATTTCTCCACACAACAACATATATAATCAACATCCAGCACAAATAGCAATCTAGCAAACATAAGAAGTCGTCAGGACACAAAGTCCACAAACCCGGTTCGGGAGTCCCGATCACACGGAGTACCCTCCCTACCGTCCATCCCACAGTCAAGAATGGGGATATTACACAACGTCTCAACTAAGAAATATAGATACGACCAAAATAGTAATAACATAAATAAAGTTTAGAACTATCTAGTCCTATCACTCTCCAGGGGTCCATCCATGTCACGCACCCACCTCCTGATCCGCGACCCTGATACTGGAACTAGACTCACCTACGAGGAGGGAATGGGAGAAAGAAAAGGGTGAGCGAAAGGTCCGATAGGGAATAATAAAGAGTAAGTGAATAATATAAGGATGAAGTATCAAAGAAATGCACAAATGCAACAATATGATAGCTAACATCATGTACACCAAACACAAGTAGATAACCACACCATACAAGATCCTAACTTGGCCCACCGGCATCCCTACACATATCGGGACCCTGAATAGCCCAATGGCATCATCGCATAGTGTTTCAAGCACATATGGAATCCTGATCCAGCCCACCGGCATTCCCGTAGTCATAGGAACCCTGAACTGCCCAACGGCATTCCACATTTCACATCAATCACAACTAGGAGATATACAGGTCCATACCCGACTTCTATCATGCAACTACAATGCATGTCCAACATGGTTATGCAATCAGGTATTTATACATCCTAGATATATATATATATATATATATATATATATATATATACTACTACATGATGCATGTTCAAGAGTAATTCATGCTCAATGGAAGATTGAACAAGTAGGGTATGCAATATAATTCAAATCATACAATAAGGATATCACAAAGTGGGGTTGTTCTTAGGTACAATTAAGACGAGAACCAATTTATAATGAACATTGGGAAAGATAAATATTCTCAATAGGAAGACACATTCAAAGAGAATAACAAAGGGTGGAATTTCCCTACCTCGCACTCAAAAAATTAGCTATGTAAATCAGTACTCAACCTTGACTTTTCCGGCCTCAGCCAACCTATTATTCGGTAAACCCATCCTCCAATCAATATACAAGCAACTTCAATTGCGCATATCTAACACAAATTAATCCAATAAATCAAGAACTCATTACCTTCTCTTACCCAAAACTTCCCAAATTCTTGAACTTCACCTACTCAAGCTTGCTACTCCAATCCATAATAGAATCTAGCAATACAACCATAAACAAGTCTAAATCAACCTATTAGATCACTAATTTCATCTAATTTAAAGAATTTCCCCCAAATCTACAAAACCCATAAAACCCTAGAATCCCAAATCACCCAATCTTTAAATACTAGCTTTAAGGTTTAAGAAACTTACCAAGGTTGTAGAAACAAGTAGAGGGAAGGGATTCAAGCTTCCTTTAGGCCTCAAATGATGTAGGAACCCATGGATTTGAGTTTGGGTTCAAACCTCGAAAGATTAGAACAAAGAGAGGGATTTAAGAATATGTAAGCTAGAGGAGAAGTTAGGAATCAAAATTGAAACAACTTGAAAGAGGGTAATCTTACCTTGGTTGATGATCTTAGATTGATGGGAGGGAGGAAATTTGAGAGAAAATGAGGTTTAGGATTTGTTTAGGTCGGGTATTTTGAAAGAAATCGTGAAAATAGGTGTTTTAAACCAATTTCGGGGTGCAGATTTAGGGAGGTGTCCGGACACCTCTATAGGTGTCTGGACACCTATGCCTAAAAATCTCTTTTCTTCTATATATGTCCGGACAGTTTTTAAAAACCGTCCGGACGGTTACCTCTGTAGTCAAAATTTTCAGTTTTAAAACCACTCGTACACCCCCCAAATCACTCGGTATTAATTTCTAATGATTTTATATGTATATACATACTCAACACGTGTTTGTCATACCTAATTTCTAAAAGAAATGAAGTTCAGGGAATTACATCGGCTGTGTGCATTGGGTATTTTATTTATTGGATTTGAGCTCAAAGAGTTACTTTGCAACCCAGACAAAGGAGTTTCTTGTTGTTCAACTATTTTGTCAGATATAAATTTAATGCAATATATGTTTGGAAGGAAGGTTCATGGTTCATGGTGGTTGGAGTCAGGAGGGTTCCATTACAAATTTATACATCCTCAACCTTATTTTGACATTTTTTTTTTGTAATGGATCAATGCTTTCCTCCATTATTCTAAGTGTGTGTTTTCACCTGTATATTGCCATTGGGTTAGCACTAATGTCAATCCATTCATTTCTATGTTAATTGGTATCCATTTATTTCTATGTTTGGGCACTACAGCTCTTTCTATTGGATATTTTCAAAATAGGAAGAGTTTTTGTTTTGAATAAAGGAAGAAAGACGTAGAGAAAGTTGTGAGATGCAATGAATTGAGACCTATCTGAACGGACATGACTCTTCGTCATAATTAGTCATGTCTCATCCAAAGGGGTATGGGTTGTAACTCTTGCGAATGGACATGACTCATTTTTTTGAAATGAGTTGTGTCCCATTTGAAAGGGCGCACCATTGACTGTATATAACACATGGGTTTGTCAACCAAAATACACAACTTGACATCTCGAGCATTCACTCTCTTTCTCTACACTTTTCTCTAAAGGTATCACGAAATTTTGATGCTTGTACATGTTCCGTACAAGCATCAAAATTCCGATTCGCATTCTTGTTCTTTCGATCTTTTAAGGTTTCACTTTCGATAGTACAAGCAAGTTATCGAAAGTGAAACGAAGATTTGTTGTATCCTAAAGCAAATTAGCCGATAACCCATTGTACTGCCAAATTGGTGGAGGCTAATTTACCCTTAAAGAGAGCAACATTGTAACGTGCCTTGAATCTTCATCTCTACAAAATCCATTTTCCACCAATATTATCCCCAGCTCATCCAACACTTTCACGGGTCTAGTTTCACATGTGACATCTTCTTTGTTTTGTACTGAACACCTCTCTGTCACTCTCTGTGCTTTTTTTAACCTCTATTTCTTAGAAAACTTGTTTGTTTACTAAGAAAATAAAAACCAAAGATGCTCCCAGAAAATCTTAGCTTGGTACTCTCACTCA
Organism: Tripterygium wilfordii; assembly: GCF_013401445.1. Taxonomy (NCBI): domain Eukaryota; kingdom Viridiplantae; phylum Streptophyta; class Magnoliopsida; order Celastrales; family Celastraceae; genus Tripterygium; species Tripterygium wilfordii. The sequence continues at coordinate 10,511,823 of NC_052248.1, forward strand.
TTTCACTGTATTTAGGTAATAATCAGTCAGTCTTCCTCTCATTTTCTTATCTCTGTTGTGTATATATGTCAATATACTTTCAATCTCAACTACTGATACAGGTCAAACAAGTCATGCTTCGACTTACGATTATTCTGCAACAACAGAGGTAAAGAAATTCTTCTAAATATAAATTGTTTTAGCAACTAAGATACATGTTTGACTATATCTTATTGAATCAGTGTGTGGTGCAACCTGGAAGGACTCACTATGGAGGAGGAATCATAGTTAATCCAGAATTCAATCATGGGATAGAAGGGTGGACGACATTCGGACAAGGCGTCATCAAAGAAGGCATGTCAGAGGAGGGAAACAGGTTTGTCGTCGCTCATCGTAGAACACGGTCATTAGACGGTATTTCTCAGAAGGTGGTTCTTGAAGAAGGAATGCTCTATAGCTTCTCTGGTAACTGAATAACTGAGACAAAAAATTTATCTGTAAGTAGAAGCAACTCTTTAATGTTCTTCACAAGTCGAACGACATTGGAAATTTCTTTTTGCAGCTTGGATTCAATTATCGGACGGAAGTGACACAGTTGCAGTTGTGTTCAGAACTAGTCATGGTGACTTGATACATGGTGGAAAAGCAGCAGCTAAGCAAGGATGCTGGTCTTTACTCAAGGGTGGCTTGGTTGCCAATTTTTCAGGCACCGTTGACATTCTTATTCAGGTAAAAATATGCAATCAAAACTCCAATCTTAGATGTAGAGTAAGGTTTTTGTAGATCCTGCATGTCCTGACACCGTCCACTATGGAAACCGTGTGTACGAGAGTTGTTTACCCTTTTTTTCCCAAGTAATCGTCTCTACTGTCTTCTTTTACTTGTTTGAGAATCTGATATTATGGAACTTGCCCATTTTAGAGCAAGAACACAACTGGGGACATATGGATTGACAATGTCTCGTTGCAACCATTCACCAAGCAGCAATGGAGATCCCACCAGGCGAAAAGCATTGACAAGGTACATAGTTCCAAGCAATATGATGCTGCATAAAATGACTTATAAATTGCCTTAACAGACAGACAATCTATATAAGTTCACTATACAAATTAGTTGTGTTTTACATCTTCTGCAAATAGAATGTGTAAATGTGGACTGTCACAGGTACGTAGAGCCAAGTTTAGGTTCAAGGTAACAACCAATGCCAACAAAACAGTAGTGGAAGGTGCTGTAATATCCATCAATCATGTCGAGTCGGGCTTTCCATTCGGATGTGGCATGAACTACCACATCCTGCAAAGCACAGCTTACCAGGACTGGTTTGCCTTAAGATTCAAGTTTGCCACTTTCACCAATGAAATGAAATGGTACACTACAGAGAAAGTACAAGGCCATGAAAACTATACCCTCGCGGACGCCATGTTAAGCTTCGCCAAACTGAACGGTATTTCTGTCAGAGGTCACAACATATTCTGGGACAATCCGAAGCAACAGCCCGGTTGGGTTAAAGACCTTTCTCCTGAGGAATTACGAATAGCAGCAGAAAAGAGAATACTTTCAGTTGTTAAAAGGTACTCTGGACAACTAATTGCATGGGATGTAATGAATGAGAACCTGCATTTCCACTTTTTCGAGGACAAGCTAGGCGAAAATGCCTCTGCGTTCTACTACTACACAGCTCATCAGCTTGATCCGAACACGACCATGTTCATCAATGAATACAATACAATTGAGCACAGTAAAGATGAGACAGCACATGCAGTCAATTACATGAACAAGCTTGAGAATATTCTTGCATTCCCTGGTAACAAAGACTTGCCAATAGGCATTGGATTGCAAGGCCATTTCGGCGCTGGCGAACCAAACCTCGCTTACATGAGATCTGCATTGGACATTCTAGGATCAACAGGATATCCCATTTGGCTCACAGAAGTGGATATAGACAAATGCCCAAATCAGGTAATCTCAAAAGCAACCATCTAATTATACACTAAGTTGCTTGATTGAAAAATATTGTGCCTTAATTTGCAGGCAAAGTACTTGGAGGACATACTCTGGGAAGGTTACACACATCCTGCTGTTAAGGGGATTATAATTTTTGCTGGCCCCGAATACGCTGGTTTCAACGTTACCACTCTTGCAGACAGAGATTTCAAGAATACTGAAGCTGGGGATGTTGTGGATAAGCTGATTCGGGAGTGGAAAACTGAGAATCTACAATTCAAAGCAGACAATACAGGATCCTCTGAGATTTCACTGTTCCATGGGGAGTACAATGTCACTGCTAAGCACCCGGTGACCGACTCCTCGACTTCACAGAAAATTAAAGTGACACAAAACATCTCAGGAAAAACTGTTCATATTCATATTGATTGATTCCTGTATCATGCACTTGTTACTTATGTATGTGTTAAAATAAATTGGGCAGTATATCTGGGAGGGAATTTAATATGTTACCAAAAATTGTAATCTGTACTATCTAAACCATGAGACCAGAAATTGACTATATATATCTATATATATGCTTATTGAGTATTTTCAACAACTTATAAAAAAAAAAGTATTTTCAACAATCTAGATATACAGATACATAACCACAAGATCACCCAAAGAATGCCAAACATACGTATATTGGCAACGAATTCGAAGATACCAGTTCTTTAAGACCAATTGTAAATTAATAATTAACAAGTTAAGCACATACTGTCAAATGAATATTGTGGGGAAAAAAATTGGGGGTTTAAGCTAGAATCTCCAAATGGCGTCAAAGCAAGACTGAGAAATCCCGATACTGCCACCGTTAAGCTGAAAGAAACTTTCGCCTCAAACAGCTACTCTTGCAGACCCCAAAGAGTCGAAACACGTTGCCATAACACATGGAGCAGCTCAAGATAGCCATATGCCTTGCTCTGTGACTATATATATACACATATATGTCAGAGTACCAGAACATCAGATTATTGGTAGAAGTAGAGTTACATATATACATATAAAAGAGAAAACTGTTGGAGAAGACAGCCACTCAGAGTCCCACATTGAAACACTGGGAGTGTTCTGAAGGGTTTATAATGCAATGGACAGACTCAGTCCCATATGTTGGACCTATGGTCATATATGTCTAATTTTGATGATATTAAATCATTTATAAATGATAATGAAACATTAAAGCAATATTTGATTTATATGAATTGAATTTAAATGACTATATATTTTTGAGATAGTGCTGGAAATTAAGTTTTGAAAACAAACATACATGGACTAAGTTAAGCATCAATTTTCCAATTATCATATCTTAACCAACTTAGGTCCAAATGACTTGAAACTTGAACCACATGCACATGAAGGTTTAATATATGTTCTAGGACTATAATCATGAGAAATTAAGTGCATCACATATATATTTGGTCATATGCTTAAATTCCGCCAAAACTAGGTTTTACCTAATTTTGTGCATATGTGTTCTTTGTGAATGTGGTGAACCAAATGAACTCCGATTTAAATGAAATTTCGTGTGCATCTTAGTTTCATCACTATGAACATATTTGATTTGGTAAAGTTCAAGAGAAAAGGTCATTTACACTGAGTTTGCAAAATGACTTTGAATTTACACTTAGAATTTATCGGTTTCACTATTAGTGATCTAATTGCTTGGTTGAGTGACCAAACGATTTCCGATTGTTATGAAATTTTACATGGACATTCTAATACATATAAAATGATTTATCATGCAGTAATATGAATTTTCTGGGTTGTTTTTCTAATGTAATTAACCTATGCGCTCTATATGAAGCTCTTTGAGCTTACATGCAATTGGGGAGTTCTACCTCCTATTTCCTTGTAGGTTAATCATCATTGTGGTCTCATATGGCTCAGAATTCAGTATGTTCAAGAGTGGTCGAAGTCCTGTTTCTAAGAATGAGCTTGGAGCTCTAGGAAACTATGAAAAATCCTATATTTGCCAACTTTCCACTAAGGCATTTAATCAAGTTGAATGAATCCAACATTGAGGCTATTGGTTGTGGTCTTCATGGAGATACAACTCTTTTCAAACATGTGGGACAAGCCTTGTCCTCTCTATCATTAGTGATATATTCTTGTTTGACATTTTCACTCAAGAAATATGCTACCAAGAAAGTTAGGTTGGTGCAATCAAACAAGATCCTTGACTAAGAGTTCACTTTTGAAGTCTTTGATTCAAAATGAAGGGACAAGATGGCATAGTACAATCTACATCCATGATTGAGAATTAAAGAGAGTTTGAATGGTCAAGATTTGAAGACATACATTGATCAAAGGGTTGTGCTTGTGACAATACTTATGGAAGATCATTAGTGATATATTCTTGTTTGACATTTTCACTCAAGACATGTGCTACCAAGAAAGTTAGGTTGGTGCAATCAAACAAGATCCTTGACTAAGGGATCACTTTTGAAGTCTTTGATTCAAAATGAAGGGACAAGATGGCATAGTACAATCTACATCCATGGCTGAGAATTAAAGAGAGTTTGAATGGTCAAGATTTGAAGACATACATTGATCAAATGGTTGTGCATAAGACAACTTTCTTGCTTGCAATTTTTGACTTAAAAGAGGAGCATGTGCAACGTCTATATGCTCTATGGTGGAGATTTGTTTGCTCAAATCATCAATGACCAAGATTAGGAGCTGCAATGGATGGTAGAGATCAACTCTTGAAGTTTGATCCAATGGCTGCAAGCATAGGAGAAAATTGCCTTTAAAAGAGGATCTTCCCTTTCATACAACTTGGAGAAGCAAATTGAAAATTCTCCTTGAGAGAAACCTCTTGCTATCAAGTTCATCAATCATCAAGCTTTCTTGCTATTTACTACAACATTCTTCTCCAATACAAGCCTCTACAATCAAGGACTTCTCACTACTCTTGCTTTTGCAAAAGGGAAGTTCCTATATCCTTTAGGCTTTGTTTACTTACAATCTAAACCTCTCTTGCTCTTAAAATCCTATCTTTGAGAGTGTTGCTGTAATCTTGAGAGTTCCACACCAAATACCTTTAAGGTAACCTGTGAGAACCTTGGCTGAAAATCCCATTTGAGAAATTCTCTTTGTTAGGGAAAATTGTAAACATTGAAGTTTGAGGGAGTTCTTAGAAACCCTTGGTGTAAGGAGTTTTGTGGGACTCTTAAAACCACACCTTAGTGGAGTTGGGAAAATCCTAGGTTGGTGAATCTAGGTAGTAGACGTAGGAGAAGGGTCTCCGAACTACTATAAATCGCTGTGTTGATTTCTTTGTTTACTTGTTTATATTTACTACTTGTTTCAAACTGCAGGATTTTCAAAACCCTAATCTGTCCGAGATTAGCAGACTTACTTAAACTTTAAATTTTGATCTGAATTTTTGATATAGTATTCATTAGGGTGTTGTGATACTGCATACCAAATTTCGTTGAATTCTGACTTGATTTGCTAGATGAAATTTGAGTTGTAAAATCTGTGTGCAGTGTGTTGTTTGAAAAATCTGTTTTTGTAATTCCTTGATTATTTGATAATTGATCATTCACCATATTGAATCACATCTTGCATTGGAATGAATATTGATTAGGATAATCATTAGAGTCCAAATTTGTGTGCTAATTGTTAATTGACATTGATTTCCTTTTAAATTATAAAAAGAGATTCCTATCGGAATTTGAGGACACAATTCACCCCCCCTCTTGTGTTAAGTACGATCCACCACCATAAGCTATGGTTTTTGAGAAAAATGGACTCCCATCCCCCGTATGATGAACCCAATATATACAGTCGCACATATAGGATTATATGAATATAAAGTCACAGAAAAATGGGTGAGGGGGACCTGAAGTCTTTTTGTCCTGAAGTGTCCGCAAGTGTTTTTTTGCCATTGTATTGGTTCCAATCTCAATGAATTTACAAGTTTGAATATTTTCAAAATGGAACACCATCTAAACAAAAAGTCACAATTCAGGAGCCTGAATTGAATCTGCACCTTCAGGACCCCCTAACCCCAAAAAATGGGCTCCCATCCTTGGGGTATCCCAACAGTTGTAAAATTGGGAATTTAAAACACATTGCTAATGAAAGAGCAATTATACTTAAATAATCATATCTTAAAGAGAAGGTAAGTTCATACCACTATTTAGGTATATTAAATTCCTGCTTCACAGTACCGCATTATTTTTGGTGGATTACTAATCTGATGATTATGATCTCTGCAATAAAACAAAATTTAGACCAAAACAATAAATATTAGAACAAAACAAGGACATCAATACCTAGTTATGGCAAATACAAATACTGGCCACTTAAATTTAGCTTACCCGACACGTTTTGCGTTTTAACCCAATTCTCTTCATGGCTTGCTGTTCTACTTCACTAAGCAAGAATACACGGCCATTCACGCAACAAATTGCGGTATATGTATCACAAAAGATCCGCAGATTACAATTCGGATCACAAATGTGGGTTTGGCCCGTTCGTTTACAATGATATACGTTGGCCCAAATACGTTCGTTGCGACAATCGTAATTGCATTTATGGGCTGGCCTCGGCCCATAATGGTTGTCAAATAAAGTGACGCATCTAATAGTACAGCAGCCGTGGAAGTTTTGTTTCTCCCCATTGATTGTTATTGAGTTTACTGAAACAACATGCCAAGAAAATTAAAAGTGCCTACTAGACAACGCTAAGCCATTAATATTATTAAATAATGAAGAAAACATAGATCTATATGTTACGAAAAAAAAACAGATTCCCCAAGTGTTGTTACTTCGGCATCATATTTGTCAAATGCGAGGAGGTGCACCTAAGATTCAAAGTACTTCTATCATCCGAGACACAAGGTGCAAGCTTTTGAGCAAAGGACTTCTATTGCCCGCGGCACATGGCACACAAAAAGCAAGCGCTTGAAAGACACAAGGCACAATATTAATAAAATAAATAATAAATCAAATAATTGTTAAAATAGTATGCAATAATATACATTATTTGACACACAATAATAAATTAAGAAATAAATAGATCACGTGAATCACATCACATTATCTAAGTACCAATTATAAAGCTTGACATAAATGATAAAACTGATCCTACAAGTGCATAAAATAAAATAGCATAACAGAATAAAACTAACAAAATAAGAAAACATAACAGCATGACGTATTAAAGTTCAGATAGTGAAACTTTTCAGAAACAGTTGGTCTCTGTCACATGATAGATAGGGCTGTGATTCTCAGTAGCGATCCGGATCTTCCTCTTTCAACATATTTTAGTTTACATTGCTCTTGAGCTCAGGTTCCTTCATATTGAGTGATTTATTTTCAGGGCTTCAAATTCCAAAAGAAACCCAACATTAGAACTCTCTAGCCAAGTTGAAATTGGGTTTTTGAATGCTGGCAGGGTGAGGTGAGAGCCCATCGCCTCACCTCAGATGCGCCTTTGACAGTTATGATCGCCATTAAAAAATAGCAAAACCAACTTGTGAGTTGTGAGTATGAAGCTCTTCGTCTACTATTCTTAATTTTGGTGAATGTTGAACGTGTATATTTCTCACAGGTACAGAGAAGATAACATGTTTGTTAATGGTTAGGCAAGTTTGTGGATCGTTAAACAAAACTTTCTCATCTCCTATAGCTTTCCTTGTATCCTCCACAGACTTCACAAGTTAGACAAATGGGTTTAGTCTCTTTTCATCACTTCTGCTATCCTCTTTTTCTTTTCATTTTACGTGATTGGCATCGTATACGTTCCTCTTTCTGAAATCAGTGAACACTAGGCAAAAAAAAAAAACATTTCTTCGACTTTACGTGATGTTTTGAAAAAAAAATGTGTACCATCTCTTTCCCAAATAATAGCCAGTATGTTTAGGGAAAAAAAAATGAAAGCGCAAAAATTTTAGAAGCACGGTTTCCATTGCATTGCAATGTGTACAAATACCATTATATGAACATTGTCCAAAACAACACAAGTGACTATACGGTAAAATAGTGCCAGTACAAAGTCCTCTAGCTAGGTTTTTCTTGAGAGAAGTTTCGATTGCGTTCTCAAACACAATATGGGAAAACCCACCAGAATTGTATAATAAAACCTTTACATTGAGGTTAATGCAGAACAGATCCTAGGCCCTAAGAATAATGTTCTATAAATTCAAAGTGCATTAACGCCCTAATAAACAATACAAGTCCTCAATGAATTCTAACTGAAAAACAAACCTAAGAGGGGACGTTTTGGTGGATTACTGATCTGATGTTGTAAGATCTTGAATTTTCCATCTTCGTCGTCGTCGTCGTCTTCGCCCTCGCCGTCGCTCTCGCTCAAACTGGTGTCTTCCATCCCAAAATTGCACTCAGGCGGGAAAGACCGTTGTTTTGGCTAGCGATCTCCTCGTGAAGGTGAACGTTCTTGCAGCGACCACCGACTCAGAAAATCTCCTAATGAACCAGAGTTAATTTTGAGGTTAAGGTGAACGGGGATCAACAATGGAAGGTGGTTGATGAGGTCTGTTTATGGCAAAACCGTAGTATTTAATATTTACATTGTATTATTTTTAAGGGTAATATAAAGAGTAAACTTCTTAAGGGTAAAAAAGGTATTTTATTAAAAATATATGGTATTATATTAAAGACTTATAATTATTTGTGAATACATTGGTTTATGAAAATTTTATATAGACGAGCAATATAAATATAGACATATATACATAATCAAATTATCATACACTTTCTCTACCAAAAAAAATGAAAGAACTTGTCTATAGCAAGTAAAAATGACAAGTTAGATATGTGAAATGTGATTATTAATATATGACTACAAACTAATTTGATCAATTTGCTTTAGAAAAACATGTGTATGGGTATGTTTTGTGCACCATATATTATCTTTTAACATTAAATTGTAAATCACAAACAAACAACAATTTTATATCCCAAAAACCGAGACAATTTCTAGACAATATAATTTTTTTTTCAAAATGGTCTTATATGGGATAATTTGGAGATAATTTGCAATAATTTTCCTTTTTTAACCCTCACTTTATATTGAAGTAACTATAATACCCTCATTCTCTCTCCACCTTTTTACCCCACATTTTTAGTTTAGATTAGTTAATAATTCAAATCTTTAATAATTATTAAAATAAAAATTATTAAAAAATATTTGAAAAGTAATTACTGATATTAATATATTTATTTTAATTAATTTTTATTTTATAAATTTTTTATTATTTATTTTACCATTTATTGCAACTATTTTAACACAATTTATGTTACCAATAGAAGTACAACCAAACACCTACCAACATTTCAAGAACCTTATCTACTACCATTTATTATCAACCATATATGCTACAATATATACTACTGTCAAAATTATGCGCCAAACAAACCCTATATATGCTTATATGGAATCCACTCTAACTGAAGCAGTGAGGGCTCTTCATGCAATTAGAATGCCTAGTGAATTGGGATTACGACATATAACATTAGTAATTGCTAACCATGTATGTATGAAAATAAATTTGGTGGTATATCTGGGAGAATTTACCATGTTAACAGAATGATAATCCATACTGTAAAATTAATAATAAACAAGATAATCACACACTGTGCACATAACTTGTCTATTAACATATTTTTATTACATACAAATAACTAATATTGTGGAGAAAAAAATGGAGGTTTAAGCATAATCTCCTAATAGACTCAAAGCAAGACTCAACAGCTCCGATACTGCAACCATAAAGCTGAAAGAAACATCGAAAGCTGCCTCGAATAGCAATTCTTGTGGACCCCGAAGAGTTGAAACATGTTGCCATACCCAATGGAGCAGCACACACAAGATAGCCATGTGCCTCGCGCTGTGACCGTATATATTCATATATATGTCAGTACCAGAACATCCGATTATTGGTATAAGTAGAGTTACATATATACATAAAAAAGAGAAAAATGTTGGAGAAGACACCCACTCAGAGAGTCGCACATCGAAAAACTGGGAGTGTTGTGAAGGGTTTATACTTTATAATGCAATGGGTAGACTTAGCTATGGTTTTTGAGAAAAATGGGCTCCCATCCTTGGGGTATTCCAAGTTTCCAACAGTCGTAAAATTGGGAATTTAAAACACATTGCTAATGAAAAAGCAATTATACTTAAATAATCATATCTTAAAGAGAAGGTAAGTTCATACCAATATTTAGGTATATTAAATTCCTGCTTCACAGTACTGCATTATCTTTGGTGGATTACTAATCTGATGATTATGAGCTCTACAATAAAACAAAATTTAGACCAAAAAAATAAAATATTAGAACAAAACAAGGACATCAATACCTAGTTATGGCGAATACAAATACTGGCCACTTAAATTTAGCTTACCCGACACATTTGTGTTTTAACCCAATTCTCTTCATGGCTTGCTGTTATGCTTCACTAAGCAAGAATACACGGCCACCCACGTTCGTTGCGACAATCGTAGTTGCATTTATGCGCTGGCCTTGGCCCATAATGGTTGTCGAATAAAGTGCCGCATCTGGTAGTACTGCCACCTTGGAAGTTCTGTTTCTCCCCCTCGCTTGTTATTGAGTTACTGAAACAACATGCACAAGAAAATTAAAAGTGCCTACTAGACAATGCTAAGCCATTAATATTATGAAATAATGAAGAAAACATAGATCAATATGTTACGAATAAAAAACTAATTAATATAACATAAATATAATTATAAGAGATTATTAATCATCACATTCCCTACATGAAATTAACAGGTGAGTATAGTAAAGCAAAAAAGAATTTAAGAGTTTTAATGAAAGGTATAATCAACAACCAAGATCTCAAAGCTTTAATGAAAGTATAAATCAACAACCAGAGGGACATCATCTTGACTCGGAGAAGGCTTTTGCCTAGAGAAGAAATACTTTCATAATAGGAAGACATCTCAAATTTAACAATTATATAGTAAATTCTAATTAAATCCTGCTTCATTAAATCATTATAGCTCCACCAGTTCTCATTTGATGAATTAGACGAGCCAGGCAACACGCAACATGCCTTATAAAGAATAGTAATCATGAACCATGAATTTGTTCTAGTGTTATTAATGGCATGCTAATCTTCAAGAATGGAAATTCAATCAAGGAGAATATTGATAGGCCAGCTGATAAGGAAATCCCGAGCTGTTAAAAGTTTGATTGTCTTTGCATCGTAACCCCAGGAGCCCCTTGTGGAGCTTTCCTCGAAAAGGTAGCTCTAAATAAGCCCACGAAAAGCAGAACATACCAGAGCAGCCTGTCTTTGGGAATCAGCAACCCCAAGCACTTTTCCAGGGACAGAGCTTTGGCCAGAGAAATGCTAATCTCCGATCAAGGAAATAACCGACCAAGCATCCTTCCCTGCTTTCTTCAAGAATTCTTTTCAAAATTTCACTAACTTGTTAAAACTTGGTCCAAAGTCCAAAAGGAAAAACCCCTTTCAACTCTCATTTTTTTTGAAGAGAAAAATTTATTACTGGCACCAAGGGGTGCAACCCAAACAGTCATTACAAAGAAGAGAAAGACAGACTAGCAAAAAAATTGGAACTAAGCCCACTTGACCATTGCTTAAGCGCAATTAGCCAACCATCCAAAAAAGCTGATATTGAACAATCCTTCTCCTGGAAAACCCTAGAGTTTCGTTCCTTCAAGATTAACCAACAAGTAGCCTGGAGGATCAGCACCAAGAAATTTTGCCTAGGTTTGTCACGAATCAGGAAATGCCAAACCTCCAATTCAGAGTTTAGATTCTTAGAAGGCACCCAAATGACACCCATCAAGTTCCAGATCGCGCCCCAAACCCTTTCAATTCTCATCCGCATCAAAGAAGTAGTAAATTAATTGAACGAAACTCCCATCAAGAGACAATTTCATATGAACAATAACAAATGACATTGACCAAATGAGATAATATAGTAATGTTCATAGATATCAAAATTATTTCTCATCAGTATCTTATTGGTCTAGTCTCGTGAATTTACAATCTATACTAACAATGATATAAATTTTCATTAAAAGGCTACAAGGGAAATACCTTAAGTAAAGGAGAAAGGGAGAACGACAGCATGTGCCGATGTACACCATTCAGGGCTCTTTCTGCAAGGAAGACAAGCCAACACACCGCAGCTTCTATCCAAGTATTCCTCTACGGCAGATGGTCTTATCACTTAATATTGATATACCATCCACTGCATTCATTGATGCGGATCATTGAGGCTGCAATAACGCTGCTGAATCGGGATGGAAATACTAGGCATATTCGGGCTGACCTTTGTCCAATTCTGTACCAAATCATACAAAGAATGTCAACTACTAGTATTTGACTCTCTGGATCGCAAATATTTTAAAGGGTTTGAGTTTGCAATGCCGTTTCTATATAAGTTAATAATATAAAAACGCTTTGAGAAACATATGAATATAATTTTATCTAACTGAAATTTCTAGAAAAATAGGCATATACTGATTGGTAAATGGTTCTATTATACAACAAGGTTTTATGTTTCAATAACCACATGTCCAACTCGAAGACGCTTCTTTTTGAATTTAAAAAAAAAAAAAAAAAAAACCGATGATGGAAGTATGATAATGCTATCCCAATTGGGAAACACACTCTTTTTGATGTTGTTGCAAATTGTAAAATATTCCTAAAGTGTTCCCGTGATATCTGAGCATCAATTTTCACTAATAGTAAAGATATGCATCGAATTTGCTTCGGACGCACTGTGAACACAATATGGTTTTTTATTTCCTTTAAATATGAAGAGCATTTTGGATAGCATGAATATCCCAATTTGCCAAGTGAACGAGCAAGTCTATCACTAAACAATGGTTTCCACCTATCTTGGATTTTTAGAAATCAAAGGTGGATGGGTATTATTCCAACCCTAGTTTCCTTCGCTTAGATAATGTGCTCTCTCTCCAAGTCCAAGTTCTTCTATTATAGTATTTATTTCTCTTATGCTTCAACAAATTCATATGGCCTTGAAACATAGCATCTTTATGCTAGAGACTAGCTTAAAAGTACTTCGGTATCATACTTGTCAAATGCAAGGAGGCAGACCTAAGATTCAAAATACTTCTATCATCCAAGACGCAAGGACTTCTATTTCCCGCGGCACAAGGCACACATAAGGCAAGCGCCCGAAAGACACAAGGCACAATATTAATAAAATAAATGATAAATCAAATAATTGTTAAAATGGTATGCAATAATATACATTATTTAACACACAATAATAAATTAAGAAATAAATAGATCACATGATCACATCGCATTATCAAAGTACCAATTATCAAGCGTGACATAAATGATAAAACTGATCCCACAAGTGCATAAAACAAAATAGCATAACAGCATAAAACTAACAAAATAAGAAAACATAACAGCATGACATATTTAAGTTCAGAAAGCGAAACGTTTCGGAAACAGTTGGTCTCTATCACACGATAGATAGGGCTGCGATTCTCAGTAGCGATCCCAATCTTACTCTTTCAATGTATTTGAGTTTACATTGTTCTTGAGCTCAGGTTCCTTCATCTTGAGTTATTTATTTCCAGGGCTTCAAATTCCAAAAGAAACTCAACATTAAAACTCTTTAGCCAAGTTGAAATTGAGTCTTAGAATGCTGGCTGGGTGAGGTGAGAGCCCATCGCTTCACCTCAGATGCGCCTTTGACAGGTATGATCGCCATTAAAAAATAGCAAAACCAACTTGTGAGTATGAAGCTCTTCGTCTACTATTCTTTATTTTGGTGACTGTTGAACTTTTATATTTCTCACACATACAGAGAAGATAACATGTTTGTCAATGGTTAGGCAAGTTTGTGGATCATTATACAAGAACTTTCACATCTCCTATAGCTTTCCTTAGATTCTCCACAGACTTCACAAGTTAGACATAAATATGCAACTGTGCGTGGGCGCTCAAAAGTAAACATTACATGACCCTGTAAACAAAACCTAATACTATGAAATAAACTTAAGAAACTGAGAACAAGACCAACAAGCATCGGCAGAGAATCAGAACGGTAACAGCTAATCAAGGATATAGACATCTTAGGTGGAGCTAATCTAATCTAACGGCTAATAAGATAATCATCAGTAAAATCGAGCAACGCAGCAGCTCTGGGAGCTGATAAAATAGACTTCCCACGACCAGATTTTCAAAACAAAGCATACAGAAATTTGTCGTACCACGCTGTTGCAAACTCATAGTTATCATACCCGGAATCAAACATAGCTAAGCAACACCAGAGCGAAGATGCAAAATACCATAACACAATTGCAACCAAAGAATAGCCAGTATGTTTAGGGAAAAAATGAAAGTGCAAATCTTTTAAAATAACTGTTTTCAATGCATTGCAATGTGTACAAACACCATTATATGAAAATTGTCAAAAACAATACAAGTGACTGTACGGTTAACTAATGCCAGTACAAAGTCTTCTAGCTAGGTTCCTTCTTGAGAGAAGTTTCTATTGCATTCTCAAACACAATATGGAAAAACCCACATAAATTGTATAATAAAACCTTTACAGTGAGGTTGATACAGAACAGATTCTAGGCCCTAAGAATAATTTTCTCTGAATTCAATGTGCATCAACGCCCTAATAAACAAACAAGTTCTCAATAAATTCTAACAAAATCAAACCTGAGAGGGGACGGTTTTGGTGGATTACTGATCTGATGTTGTAAGATCTTGAATTTTCCATCTTCTTCGTCGTCTTTGCTCTCGCTCTCGCCCTCGCTCAAACTAGTGTCTTCCATCCCGAAATTGCACGCAGGCAGGAAAGGCCGGTGCTTGGCAAGCGATCTCCTCGGGAAGGTGAACGTTCTTGCGGCGACCACCGACTCTGAAAATCTCCTAATGAAAGCAGATTTAATTTCTAGGTTAAGGTGAACGAACGGGGATCATACAATATTACAATGGAATGTGGTAGGTGAGGTTTATTTATGGTAAAAAGCCAAAAACGTAAAAGACTAAAAGTATTAAAAATATATGGTAATATATATTAAAAATATATGGTAATATATTAAAGACGTAAAATTATTTGTGAATATCTTGATTTATGAAAAAAAAAATTATATAGACGAGCAATATAAATATAGACATGTATACATAATCAAATTGTCAAATACTTTATCTACCACGCGAAAAAAGAAAAAGTCTTGTCTATAATAACATAAAAGATAATGCTTGAGACCCCTAAAAAGTGACTTCAAAAGAGTTGTTGTTGTTGCTATTCAAAATCGCAATCACGAGTTATGAATTACCTTCCAGATAATAGACTCGCAGTGAAGTAAGAGCTTCCTTAGCTGTTAGGCACTAAGGAAATACAAGATTCAAAGCGGTGGGCAGACAAAGAAATGGCCCCAGAAGCAATGTGCATTCTAAACAGTGGCGTACTTGAGTCTACGGGGGCTCTGGGCACACTGTAAAAAAAGGACCCACTAAAATTTTTTTGTTGCGATTGTCATATAGTTCTTAAAAGTCTAACTCTATGAAAAATATATATTACTTAAATATAACTCGTTTAGCATATTGAGATGCAAAATCACTAATTATGTTAGTATAATCAACATTTTCCGCAAATCACTTTCAATAGACAACATAACTAACTCATTTAACCTTTCTTTCGACTTGGTGAACCAAAGATATGATTTTATCAATTTCAACTTTGAAAAGCTTCTCTCGGTGAAGGATACCGTTACCAGAATAGTTAACAATATTCTATATGCAATCCATGTATTTGAAAAACCACCATCAAGCATTTGCAACACCAAAGAGTATTATTCAATTATTGAGTCTATTAAGTGGAACAAAATCACCTGATAAGGCTATAACCAGAGGCTGTTGAACTACAGAAGGAGCAAAATCTCAAAGAATCCAAAACTGGATGCAGAGCATAACCCAGAAGAGATTGCAAAAAGAATCAAAGAGAATTAGAGATTGCAACACCAAAGAAATCATGAAGATAAAAAAAAAACCCTAGAAATTCGAAACTCAAAGAAAGAATTACCTGCAACTCTCAAGGCCCGACCCGACCCATCCTCCTTCTAGTTCCAAAATCCCAAACGGAAAAGCAAATCAATGTAAGAGAGAACTTAGCAAAATCAAAGATTTAGAAATAATTATTATTATAATTGCACAATTGCAATAGATAGTAGAAACGAAGCGAAGTTGAAAGTCGAGAACTGAGAAGAATAGGGAATAGTGAATGAGTCAATGAGGCCTTTTGATATATATTTTTTTTCTTAAAATTTATTCTCTTTTTGTAGATTTTAAAGTTGACATTTTAACGGGCTGCTATTGGTCTTTTTAGTTGGGCCTCTCCTTCTCAAATTTTATTTCTTTCTTTCTTTATGGGGCTTTATAAACTAATACATTTGGGGTTTTAAATTGGGTTGGGAGGATAAATGGACTACTATATATATAACTAACATTATTAAAATTTGGAGGCCCTGGGCGACGGCCCAGCTAGCCCATGCCCAGGGTCGCCCCTGATTCCAAACTCGTCTTTGACAATCATTCCTAGACCAACCTTAGACTTCTTCAATGCCATGTCGAAAGTTTATCTTTGTGACATTACTTGGGAGCAAACACCAACTAGTTGGGGAATTGTTTGGAACAACTAACCTCCTCAAAATCAGTAGCTTGGTCTTCCTGTGCTCAGCATGCAGCATCTTACATCTTCAGGTTTGTCCATGCTGTTTTGATGAAGATCTTGATTTCTCATATTCCAAACCTACCACAAACACAACATTTGTGAAGGTCAATAAAATCATTGCACATTCTCCATATGAACGTCTTTACTTTGAGAGGCACTGCAACCCACCAAATGGTAGTCCAAATCTCTGATTCGGAAAAACAGCTCAACTTAGGATCACCCTTAGAAAATCTACGCCGTTGTTCATAAACATGATAACCACTCTTGACCGAGTAATGGCCTTTAGGATCAAAACACCATCGACGAACATCCGGAGCTCTCACATCTCCCAATGGAATTTCCATAATAGCTTCAACATCAACCGGAAGGAATCGAGGAACAACTCCCTCAAAAGTCTCATTCCAACACCCTTTTACGATCGTCAATTAGATGATGGACCCTTAAGTAGCCCACATTGGAGAGATTTACTAGTTCTCATAGTTTAGAATCTTTTTGATTTACTTTTCTGATATTTAGTTCTCATAGAGTTTTAGAATCTTTTTTATTTACTTTCCTGATATTGTAAATGTTTGTATCTCCATTATATATATACCTCCTCTAGTCGAATCACTGACCAAACCATTGTTAACATGAATAAATTGTCTGATTCACCATGTAATGAAAAATAAAGAAAGCAAAGGTTGTTACTTTGCAGGGCAAGCTTTTTTTGTTTTAGACCAGTAACATTGGCTCTACCTCCATGTGACCCAGAATTTGACTATACATACATATATATATATATATATATGCTTATTATCTATTTATTTTCAAGAATTTAGATAGACATATGCATAGAGAGAAGATCACCCAAAGAGTGCCCAGAAAAGAAAACATACTGTGAACCAACATTGTCCAAAACAAAAAGAAAAAAGGAAAAAGAAAAAGGGGTTGTTCAAGATAGCCATATGACACGCTCTGTGACTGTATATATACACATATATGTCAGAGTACTAGAACATCAGATTATTGGTAGAAGTAGAGTTACATATATACATATAAAAGAGAAAACTGTTAGAGAACCACTCAAAGAGTCCCACATTGAAAAATTGGGAGTGTTCTGAAGGGTTTATAATGCAATGGGCAGACTCAGTCCCATAAGCTATGGTTTTTGAGAAAAATAGACTCCCATCCACTGTGTGATAAACCCACTATATACAGTCGCACGTATATGATTATATGAATATAAAGTCACAGAAAAATGGGTGGGGGGGCCCTGAATTCTTTTTGTCCTGAAGTGTCCGCAAGTGTTTTTTTTGCCATTGTATTGGCTCCAATCTCAATGAATTTACAAGTTCGAATATTTTCAAAATGGAACACCATCTAAACACAGAGTCACAATTCAGGAGCCTGAATTGAATCTGCACCTTCAGGACCTCCTAACCCCAAAAAATGGGGTTACGTTGTAATTGAAAACATCATTTCTAATTTTTTTCATAGTGTAATCGAAGTTACGTTGTCATCCGTATTCTTGAAGGTACATCGTTCGATCAGAAGATGTTTGCTTTTCCGTCTTCCTGTTCAAGTTCTTGGCCGAATTTTTTTGGTATTTAATGGGTTTATATGAACCACCTGCTAGTTGTATACATTGAAGTTGGACTGTAGTGGCTTTTGGCGCTTACCTTATTGAAATATATCCTGCCTAAGATTACAAGCATGATTTACTTGGGTTTTGTATGACTTCTGTGTTGGAATATCATTTGGAGTATAATATTGGAAGCTTAGATTGTCCAACATTTGTTCCAAGCGTACTGGCCCAATTTGTGAACATTATCTTGTACCAAAAAGGTTGAAATGGTCTATGTTGATCCATACCCTTTTTTGTGGACATCATAATGCATATGATTTTGGGCGAAAATAGTTACCTTGATTTTTTGATATGTCGTTATGCTTAACTGTTTTCAATGTGTATGTGTGGGTATATATTTTGACGTCTACATTGTGACTATACAGTTTGTTTGCTATGCTATGTTGTATAGTTTGAAATTGTGAATCTTACATTGTGCAAACAATTACCCTGATTTGTTGATATGCAATTAGTTACATTGATTTGTGTTATTAGTTACTGTTAGCACCAAAAAAATATCTTGGGCCTAATAAGCCTAGTCCATATACAAGGCCCAAGGTACAGCCCATACGGTCCATCACCAAGGCACAGTCCATATGCCCATATTGTTGTAGAAGAGAAGCCCAGTTGAAGTAACTGCCCAGGTGCAGTTGTGCTGAGAGTGGTCCATGAAAAGATGAAAAAGTTGTGGCAGTTACCACAAGGTAGTCCAGGTGGCAGTACATGAGAGAAATGAGGAAAATTGTTGTGAGAATATGGCAGTAACTTCCAACGTACAGAACATGGAGTAAATCAGGGATAACTGCAGTAGGATCATGGTTTATGGAAAAGATTTTCATGCAAGACAGGAGGTATAAAAGATGGTAGACAGACAGGCGGAAGACACACACACAACCAGTCAAACAGACAACAAAACTCAAGTCCAAAGGCATCCTAGCATTCTAGCATTTCAATTCCATTTCCAAACTCGTGTCAATTTCAAGCAAATATTATGTCATTCATTCCAAATTCTCTTGTGTTTATTTCTTGTCAAGTTTCAATACCAACCATCGTTGTGTAAATTGTTCTTGGTGTCTATGTATTTTTCTTCATTCTAATCTCAACAAAGCGCACTTCAGTGGAGTTGGGGAACCTAGAGCTATTGAGGTCCCAAGATAGTTCGTTCAATTATCTAGATAGAAGTCTTATTTACATTCGGTGCATTTTATTTCATTAGTGTATGAAACTATAAGCCTTGACACACCTGCAAATCATCATCACCTTGGGCAACATTTTGGTGACAACAACCTTTTTTGGCACACCCGTGGGACCGGAGAAGAAAAATCTCAAAACTACCATGGCACCGCGTACTCGCTTGTCAGGAAAAGAACCAATCACTGGGGAAAATCCGCAGGAGGAAAACCTACTGACTGAGATGGAGGAGGCTGGCAATGATGGTAGCACTGAACAAAGGTAGGAGCTCATTGAACTAAAGCGCACTTCAGTGGAGTTGGGGAACCTAGAGCTATTGAGGTCCCAAGATAGTTCGTTCAATTATCTAGATAGAAGTCTTATTTACATTCGATGCATTTTATTTCATTAGTGTAGGAAACTATAAGCCTTGACACACCTACAAATCATCATCACCTTGGGCAATATTTTGGTGACAACAACCTTTTTTGGCACACCCGTGGGACCGGAGAAGAAAAATCTCAAAACTACCATGGCACCGCGTACTCGCTTGTTAGGAAAAGAACCAATCACTGGGGAAAATCCGCAGGAGGAAAACCTACTGACTGAGATGGAAGAAGCTGCCAATGATGGTAGCACTGAACAAAAGCAGGAGCTCATTGAACGACCAGCGGGCCTATCTGATGAAGCCGCCATTTTGTTTGAACATTTGGTCAAAACCATCAAAAATCTGGAGTTGCGTTCTAACCAAACAATTGAAGATGCCATGAAACAGGTGGAGCGAAAGTTGGAGCAGAAGTTTGAAGATATGACTATGGGGGGCAATTCCCATCACAGAAAGGAGCAAACTACCAGGCGGATGGTGGTTACAGCAAGTACACTCCTCCTCCAATGCGTTCTCCATCTGGTAATGGTCAGAATTTCAGACCTGTTGCATATGGAAATACTAATCCTATGAACAATCCAACTACCTATGCAACCACTAAACCCGATGGACCAGGAGGCAACGTCACTGCAGGAATGGGTGCTATTCGTAGGGTTCAACCTATTATTCCACCACAAACACCACCTATTGATCTGGAGACTCTTAGACAGTTAGTTCAAGATTTATATGGCCATGGCCTTAGACAGGTTGGTCGACCAGAGTATCACAAACCATATCCAGCTGTTGTGGATAGGGAGAATCCTTATCCAAGAGGATTTAGAGTACCTGATTTCACTTTATTCTCTGGAGAAGAAGGACTGTCCACCGTGGAGCATATTGGTCGTTTCACTGTGCAATGTGGTGAATTGGCAAACTATGACAACTTTGACAACCTTCGTCTCAGATTATTTCCAAACTCTTTGACAGGAGCTGCTTTTACTTGGTATTCTACATTACCAAGAAATTCCATCAACACATGGTGGGAGATGGAACGGTCATTTCACACTCAGTTCTTTAGAGCTGAACCAGAGGTGTATGTGGCTGAGCTATCCAGATTGGTGCCGAAGGCAGGAGAAACCATCAATGCTTATATTGCTCGTTTTAAAAGGCTGAGGAATAGATGCCGCATCTATCTGCCTGAGTCAGAATTTATCAAAATGGCCCAGCGAGGATTGGACATTAAATTGCGTCAAAAATTCCAAGGTATGGAATTTTATGACTTTTATGAAATGGCAGCAAAGGTAGCAGAATATGAAGAATTGTTGAAAGAAGAAAGTAGGAGAAAGAAATCTTCTATGGGAACTTATTACCAGGAGATGGAGATGGCTGCTGCGGAGGTGACTTCAGAAAAGAAAGTGTGGGTTTGTCCCACATTATCCAAACCAAAAGCAACTGAGCCAGTAAAGAAGCAGTCCATGGGTGGTAACATCAATTATACTTTTGATGTGACCAAAACGGAGGAGATTTTTTATTTTTTATGGCAGGAAAAGTTTGTTACATTTCCAGCTGGACACAAAATACCATCTCAGGAGGATATGAAAGGGAAAGAGTATTGCAAATACCATGACCTGTGGTCTCATACCACCAACAACTGCTGGACTCTGAAGAACATGATTCAGGAGAAAATAAACAAGGGTGTCTTACGATTCCCTGATAAGGAGTCGATGCTGGTAGATGAAGATCTATTTCCTCCGGTGGCAACCACAATGCATGCAATTGATGTAGATCTTCGTGCCTGGAGCTTAAAAGGAAACTGAAGGAGAAATCTCAGGTATGGGAACCAAAAGCTCATAATTCTCAAAATTCTCGGGTCCACAAGGAGAAGAAGGGATGGAAACCGCGATATGTGCAACCACCAGCTAGCACCATTACCAACTGATGGCAGTTGGTGAAACATAAGAAGTTTCCAGCACCTCTAACCAGAACTCAGTTGAGGAGGAAGCAGAGGCAGTATGCTGCCTATATGAGGAGTCACTACAAACCTCCAGTGATTCAACGTAGGAGCTGGACATGGGTACGCAAAGAGAAGAAGCAAGAGGATAACCATCAAGTGAAAAAGGATCAACCACCTGCAAAGGAATTCATGATGGGAGCAATTCAGGTACCATATGAATGTTCTATTACTACTTTAGTTTTGCCAGCTGCTTGGCAGGCTAAGAAGCACATAAAAGAAAATTAAATGCCAAAGTTTGACCGGCTAGGGAAAGGTGATCAACCTTTCAGCTCAGTGAAGGTGCAGATAGTGGATGAAGAGACCCCCAAAAGGGTTATCTTGGAGAAACCTTCAATCCAAATGTCACAGCACATCAAGCCACTGTATGTTAGAGCACAGACAAATGGCAGGCCAATTGATAGAGTTTTGGTGGACAACGGTTCTGCAGTCGATACCATTCCACGATCAATGCTCAAGCTGCTGGGTAAGAAAGAAGATGATTTAATTCCAACTGACGTGACTATGGCAGGTTTTACAGGTGAAGTTACTAAGACAGTTGGTATACTACCAGTTGAGCTGACTATCGGGCAAAAATCTTCCATGACTGCCTTCTTTGTCATTGACAGTCAGGCCAAATATCAAGCTTTATTGGGAAGAGATTGGATTCATTCCAATTGGTGCATTCCATCTTCACTACATCAGCTCTTGGTGTGCTGGAGAGGAAATGATGTAGAAATCATTTGGGCAGACAACCAACCATTCAAGACTACATCAAACCAGGTGGAAGCTCGCTATTACCATGCCCAATGTGGACCAATCCAGTTCGAAACCAAGAAAGAAGAGATGCAGAAAATTGTAAGACAATTGTTGCAACCAACGGCCATTGTTCCTTATAGGCCGAGGAGGTCAGAACCAATCATTGAAGAAGTTCCATGATGTGGTCGAAGGATGAAGAGAGGATAGTGGCGGCCGCAATAAATAAGATTGTAGTACAAGCTGCCATTGACAGAATTGTAACAGAAGAAATTAGTGAAAAAGAGATGATAGTAGAAGATGATGGCTGTTTAGCCACTAATAATAAAGAGGAGTTGAATTGAAATGATTTGCAAATAGCACCGGCCAAATTAGATGATTTGAAGGCCAAAACCCAAGATCCTTTGGAAGAAGTGAACTTGGGAGGGCAAGAAGAGTCTAGAGTCACTTACATAAGTTCTACCTTGGATCCAGCTATCAAGGTAAAACTAATAGCTTTACTTCACGAGTTCCGTGATTGTTTTGCTTGGGATTACCAGGAAATGCCAAGATTGAATAGAAAGGTGGTAGAACACAGACTGCCTATCAAGCCAGGATACAAACCATACTAGCAACCATCTAGAACAATGTCTTCAGAGGTGGAGCTGGGTGTCAAAGAAGAAATACAAAAGTTGGTTAAGGCCGGCTTTATACGGCCAACCAGGTATGTTGAATGGTTATCCAATATTGTACTGGTAGTTAAGAAAAATGGCAAAATTCGTATTTGTATAGATTTTCGTGATTTAAATACTGCTACACCTAAAGATGTGTATGTTATGCCAATTGCTGACATGCTGATAGATAGTGTGTCTCAACACGAGTTACTATCTATGATGGATGGTTACTCTGGATACAACCAGATATTTATTGCAGAAGAAGATGTTTCAAAAACGGCATTTAGATGTCCAGGAGCATTGGGTACTTATGAATGGGTAATGATGCCCTTTGGCCTAAAAAATGCCGGAGCCACCTATCAACGAGCAATGAATGCTATCTTTCATGACATGATAGGCAGGAAACTGGAAGTTTATATTGATGATATTATTGTCAAGTCAGTCAAGACCAATGACCATGTGGCCGATCTCAGACTTGCATTTGAAAGGATGAGACAGTACCAACTAAAGCTCAATCCTTTGAAATGCACATTTGGAGTTAAAGCTAGAAACTTCCTGGGTCTTTTGGTTCACTAGAGAGGCATGGAGATTGACCAAAACAAAGCTAAAGTCATATGCCAAGCTCAACTACCGAAGAACAAACAACAACTCCAAAGCTTCCTTGGTCAGGTAAATTACCTTAGAAGATTTATTTCTAATCTTGCAGGTAAGACCAAGGTATTCTCAGAATTATTGAAGTTAAAGAAGGAGGAGGCATTCAGATGGGAGTCAAAACATGAAGAGGCCTTTCAAACCATCAAGGCCTACCTAAGCAAACCTCCAGTCCTCATGCCACCTACCAGGCATAAACCATTGAAGTTGTATATATCAGCTACTGACGATTCCATTGGGTGCCTACTAGCCCAGGATGATGATGTTGGAAGAGAAAGAGCAGTCTACTAGCTGAGCAAATTGCTGACAGATACTGAAGGACGATATTCTGTGGTGGAGAAGCTCTGCCTTGCATTATATTTTGCATGTACCAAGTTGAGGCACCACTTGCTTCAAACTAAGGTGTACGTGATCTCAAAGATGGATTTGATCAAGCACATGCTAACCAAGCCATTGCTAACAGGAAGGATAGGTCGATGGTCATTGGCCTTGACAGAATTCAACCTCAAATTGAGACCACACTAGGCAGTCAAAGGGCAAGCACTTGCTGATTTCCTTGTTCACCACCCATGTCTGGAAATTCCTGAGACCTTACAAGGCATGATAAATGCGCACACTACACCAACTTTTGAAGATGAAGGTGAATGGGTGTTAAAATTCGATGGGTCTAGCACTAAGATGGCTGCTGGAGCTGGGGTAGTCATTCAATCCCCAAGAGGTACAAAAACCACCTTAGCTTCTGGTTTAATACTCCCAGAAAGTTTGATACAACAAATCATCACGGTGGAAAGACGATCTCATCCATCCATTAGAGAATGAGGCATGGCAGTTGAATGCCTAGCTCTTGACAATCAGATGGAAGATTGGAGGAGAGATATCATTAACCATTTGACATATCCCAATGATCCAGCATCCAGAAAGGTCAAAGTGATGGCACAAAGCCATGTAATAATCGAGGGGGAACTCTTCAGAAAAGGATCTGATGGTTTGTTATTTCGCTGCCCTAGTTTTGTTGAAAGAATGAAAATAACGCAACAGGTACATGAAGGTATCTGTGGTGCACATCAAGTCGGTCCAACGATGAGATGGTTGATTAGGAGGCACGACTATTATTGGCCTACCATCTTGAAAGATTGTATTAAATATGTAAAAGTCTGTCAACAATGCCAGAAGTTTGGCAACATTCAAAAAGAATCATCGGTGGATATGCAGTCTATCATTAAACCATGGCCATTCAGAGGGTGGGCGCTTGATATCATTGGAAAGATCTTTCCTGCCTCATCTAAAGGCCATCATTTTATCCTCGTGGCTACTAATTATTTTACAAAATGGGTAGAGGCAATACTCCTGAAGAAGGTCGAACAAGCAGAGGTGGTAGATTTCATCAAAGAACACCTTATTTTCAGATTTGGCATTCCAGAAACCATCACAACTGACCAAGGGACAATGTTCACTGGAGGGGAGGTCAAAGCATTTCTAGAATATTATGGAGTCAAGTTGCTCACATCTACCCCATACTATGCTCAGGCTAATGGGCAGGCAGAGACTTCAAATAAGGTAATCATTTTCTCTTGTAGAAAACTATCGAGGATAATCCTAGAGCATGTGGCACAAGATACTACCAGAGACTTTATAGGCCTACCGCATATCCAAGAGAACAAACACTGCAACTAGCCTTTTTGCTCTCACTTATGGGCATGATGCAGTACTACCTATGGAGCTGGTAGTTCCATCTTTGAGGATCATGAAGCAACATGGTCTATCTGCTAAAGAATATTCAGAAACTATGAATATGGAGCTGGAACAGTTGGATGAAAGCAGGATGGAGGCTTTGAACAGGATGATAGTCCAAAAGAAGAAGATAGCAAAGGCATACAACAAGAAAGTGAAGAAGAAAGTGTTCCATGAAGGCCAAATGGTGTGGAAGGTGATCCTACCACCAAGAATCAAGGACAGAGCGCTAGGCAAATGGTCTCCAAATTGGGAAAGACCCTTCAAGGTGCACAGAATACTAAAAGGCAATGCATACTGGTTAGCAGACCTAGATGGTCAGCCACATAAGAGATTCATTAATGGTAAATACTTAAAGCCATATTTCCCAAGCATTTGGGAATCCACATCTGTAATGGTATAAAGAATGTAAAAGCATGCTATTTAGCGCAGCCATGAGTTGGCCTGGTGGCCGCATATTATGAATAAAAATAGTAGATGGCCACAAGCCACATAAAAGAAATTGCAAATAAATAATTACCAATTATAAAAGAAAATATCCGAAATTAAGGCCAAATAATGGCCAAAGTCAAGTACTAGAAGCCAATACAGATGGCAATAAAATAAACCAACCAAGGCCAAACAATGGCCAAAATCCAACAATTAAATTAGCATATGCTTTAAGGCCAACCAGGTATTCTGATGAGCTTGAAGACGAGCTTGAGTTAGCTGCAAATCTGAAGACCAAGCTTGAGCATCAGGTAGTCGTGACTTGATGGAAGAACCTAGAGTATTGAGGCTCTGTTGAGCCTCTTGGAATTTTTCATGCACCTGGCTTCTTGCATCATATTGCTGCAAAATCTTATCTTTCAAACCTTGGATTTTGAGCTCCAAAGCTTCAATTTCTTCTTGAGCAGCAATAATATCCTTCTGAATCCCAAGGTCTTCAGCAGTAGGCTTTTAGAATTGGCAAGTAAAATTTCGTAAGCAGCTCGGTCTTTGGATAAACCTTCCAACTTACTAGATAAAGTCTGTTCCAGAGTAGTCTTGATGAAAAGCAGTGGGTAGATGATGCAAATCATGTTCCAAATGTATGAGCCTGCTTTTACTCTCTGGAGCTATCTGAGGATCTACCTGCAAAGTCTTCACATGCTTCAAAGCTTCCTTACCATCTGCTTCTTGAACATCTGGAAGGTTTGCCTCAAAAAGCTGGACCAATCTATTGGTTGCATGTTGCAATTCTTCCTCAGTTGGCACTTTACTAGCAAGAGGAGGTGGAGTCAGGAAGGAGAAATCCAGACCTGCTAATGGATTTACCACATTGGTTGGAATGATGGAGGTAAGTACTTTGAATGATGTCGCTGCCTGCATAAAGTACTGTCATAAGTATCAAAGAATTATTCGTGGTGGTAAAGTAAAGAAAGTGAAAGTGAAAGACATCAACCTGAGAAGAGAGAGGAGTAACCGAGCCAGAAGGTTGGTTAGAAATTTTGGGGGTGATAATTGGCTCATCTGATGAGGGAACTCCTACATAGCTGGTGGAAATCTTTTCACTCTCATCTCCAGAAGCTTCACTATCATCATCTCCTGAAATAGTAACAGGCTCTGAACTGGATTGTGTGGTCTTCTTGATTCTAGTAGAAGATCGTTGAGATCTTCTCACAGCCACCACCTTCTTATGAGTTTTTGGCTTCTTCTTGAGAGAAATTGGCTCATTCTTAATGTTCAATTTTCTAGAAGAAATTGGAATAGCAGGAATAGCTGCATAGCATATTGCCAGATCAGAATTTCATAGACAGACAAGCAAATGAAAAGGAGGTCAAGAAACATACCAGGTGTAACATCTGCAATGTCTGCCTCAGATTCAGTATTGGGAGGAGGTAGTGGATCAAGTGGAAGCAGACTTGTGTAATATCTTTCCCTCTAGGATAGATAGTCAGAAGTACTACCAGGACTGAATGGTGGTAGTAGTTGGAACACAAATCTCCTCAAAGCGTTATTACTGGCAACCACCTGGTTTTAAATCCTTTCTCTGGACTGAACACTGGTCCTTTCTTCTCCAGGAGGGTTGTAATGGAAAAGGCGGTTAAGAGGCACATTTTGGGTATAACCCAACTGCCTAGCATAGAGTTGAGGATTGTAGGCCTCAAAGCCACAAGTAGGGTTCATAGGGTTGTCAATATTGGCACCTTCATGGAGATACCTGGGTGTAACAAGACTGGCCCAGAAATCACGAAGGAGATGGTCCATTACCATAGATATGGTAACTTTTGAAGACAACAATGACATCAAAGGACCACCAGGCAAAGTATCAGTAAACAAGAAATATTCAGAATCAGGTCGATCTAAAGGCAAGGATAAGAAGAAATTGAAGATTTCTACAAAAAATCTATCACTAGTGCAAGCTAAAACAAACTGCCCATAGGAAGTGAATTTGGTAGGTAGTTGATAGCCATGAGAACGTAGAGCAGGGAAGTAAGTGAACAGCCAAGGCTGAAGAATCTAAAGGCTGCCAGAAAAATGATGGTAAAAGGGTTTCTCAAAAGTGAGCAAAAGACAGTGATAAATACGGCCTAGCCAAATACTACCTAAAGCTACATTCTGACCTTCAGCTAGGGCACATGCAAGGGGAATATAATCTTTGGCAGGTTGATTTGCAAAGGTACCAAAGACATACCTGCATAGTAGACACCACAAGAACAGAGCATGCTCTTTGAAGGTAGGTTCCCCAAGATGTTTTGTGGAACTCAAACCCTAGTAGGAAAAAGTTTTCTTTTCCTCCATTACTCCTACCTCGGCGATCCTGACAGAAGAAAAAAGGCAGGGAGCATCTGGACCTGTGAGGGGCAATCCGGTTAGGGCATACATATCCCTCAGGGTGATGGTCATATGGCCACCGGGAAAGACAAAAGAATTTGTCGAACGAGACCAGAAACAGCAGGCCGCTGAAATAAAAAATTGGTCGAAAGGAATTGGCTCAAGGGTCATGTCAATAAGCCGATCAAGTCCCTGCTTCATCCATTGTACACCGAAGGTAGTTCGAAGTCGATTGATCCAGTCTCTCCATCCCAGAGGAGGTTTGGGCCAGGAACGATGTCGTTCCAGTAGAGGTAACTCTTTTGCATGATTGGCAAGGAGTTCTTCACGAGAAGGTGATGAAAAGCTTGTCAGTTTTTCGGGGGAAAGGTGGGAATTAATAGGAGCAGTATTTGGAAGGAAAGAAGCCATTGTTTAGAGAAGAAGAAAGGAGAAAGCTAGGGATTTCTCAAACAAATCAGGAGGTAAAGAGGCGTGCAGGAGTAAGGGATTAAGAAGCATCAGCTCAAATTAAATGAGGTAAGAAAATAGTTCAAAATTTTAAATAGAGTTTATTTGATAGTAATTGATATTTGAGAGGGATTTGAAGAAAGGCCGAAAAATCAGCTCGAAATCCAACTTTGAACAGTTGAAATTCAAGCTGGGGGGGGGGCAATTGTTAGCACCAAAAAATATCTTGGGCCTAATAAGCCTAGTCCATGTACAAGGCCCAAGGTATAGCCCATACGGTCCATCACCAAGGCACAACCCATAAACCCATATTGTTGTAGAAGAGAAGCCCAGTTGATTTGGGGGCCTTGGAATAAGGGGAAATACCGCTGGCCTATTGGGCTCTCTTGGAGGTGGCCCTACAAGTGGATTTTTGGGGAGAGGGAATGAAAACAAAGAGAGGAGCGGGAATTTTTTTTGACAATAGCTAGAAACAAAATATGTACAATATATTTTCTTTAATGTTTTTGTCCTTGTCCATGTTGGTATGCTGAGTAATCAAGCCAACTCAGCGCCACCTAGATCTGGGATTCTTTGGCACATATTCCTTTGGGATATTTAACATTTTCGGGGATAATTTGGAGACAAATTGCAACAATTTTCCTTTTTTAACCCTCACTTTATATTGGAGTGACAATAATACCCTCATTCTCTCTCCGCCTTTTTACCCCACATTTTTAGTTTGGATTAGTTAATAATTCAATTCTTTAATAATTCTTAAAATAAAAATTATTAAAAATTATTTGAAAAGTAATTGCTGATATTAATATTTTTATTTTAATTAATTTTTTATTTAATAAATTTTTTACTATTTATTGCAACTATTTTAACACAACTTATGTCACTAATAAAATACAATCAAACACCTACCAACATTTCAAAAACCATATCTACTACGATTTATTATCTACCATATATGCTACAATATATGTAACTGTCAAAATTATGCGCCAAACAAACCCTATATATGCTTATATGGAATCCACTCTAGCTGAAGCAGTGAGGGCTCTTCATGCAATTAGAATGCCTAGTGAATTGGGATGACGACATATAATATTAGGAGATTCAACGATTATTGTAAAAGCAATCCAAGGAGGGGACGTGCATCTGTCGTTATGCAGTTCAGTGGTGCTGGAAATTAAAATAATGATCTTGCTAACTATGTACGTATGAAAATAAATTGGGTGGTATATCTGGGAGAATTTACCATGTTAACAGAATGATAATCTATACTGTAAAATTAATAATAAACAAGATAAGCACACACTGTGCACATAACTTGTCTATTAACATATTTTTATTACATACAAATAACTAATATTGTGGAGAAAAAAATGGAGGTTTAAGCTATAATCTCCTAATGGACTCAAAGCAAGACTCAGCAGCTCCGATACTGCAACCATAAAGCTGAAAGAAACATCGAAAGCTGCCTCGACTCGAATAGCAATTCTTGTGGACCCCGAAGAGTTGAAACATGTTGCCATACCCAATGGAGCAGCACACACAAGATAGCCATATGCCTCACGCTGTGACCATATATATTCACATATATGTCAGTACCAGAACATCCGATTATTGGTATAAGTAGAGTTACATATATACATAAAAAAGAGAACTGTTGGAGAAGACACCCACTCAGAGAGTCGCACATCGAAAAACTGGGAGTGTTGTGAAGGGTTTATACTTTATAATGCAATGGGTAGACTTAGCTATGGTTTTTGAGAAAAATGGGCTCCCATCCTTGGGGTATTCCAAGTTTCCAACAGTCGTAAAATTGGGAATTTAAAACACATTGCTAATGAAAAAGCAATTATACTTAAATAATCATATCTTAAAGAGAAGGTAAGTTCATACCAATATTTAGGTATATTAAATTCCTGCTTCACAGTACTGCATTATCTTTGGTGGATTACTAATCTGATGATTATGAGCTCTGCAATAAAACAAAATTTAGAACAAAACAATAAATATTAGAACAAAACAAGGACATCAATACCTAGTTATCGCGAATACAAATACTGGCCACTAAAATTTAGCTTACCCGACACGTTTGTGTTTTAACCCAATTCTCTTCATGGCTTGCTGTTCTGCTTCACTAAGCAAGAATACACGGCCACTCACGTTCGTTGCGACAATCGTAGTAGCATTTATGCGCTGGCCTTGGCCCATAATGGTTGTCAAATAAAGTGTCGCATCTGGTAGTACTGCTGCCTTGGAAGTTCTGTTTCTCCCCCTCGCTTGTTATTGAGTTACTGAAACAACATGCACAAGAAAATTAAAAGTGCCTACTAGACAATGCTAAGCCATTAATATTATTAAATAATGAAGAAAACATAGATCAATATGTTACGAATAAAAAACTAATTAATATAACATAAATATAATTATAAGAGATTATTAATCATCATATTCCCTACATGAAACTCACAGGTGAGTATAGTAAAGCAAACAAGAATTTAAGAGCTTTAATGAAAGGTATAAATCAACAACCAAGATCTCAAAGCTTTAATGAAAGTATAAATCAACAACCAGAGGGACATCATCTTGACTCAGAGAAGGCTTTTGCCTAGAGAAGAAATACTTTCACAATAGGAAGACATCTCAAATTTAACAATTATATAGTAAATTCTAATTAAATCCTGCTTCATTAAATCATTATAGCTCCACCAGTTTTCATTTGATGAATTAGACGAGCCAGACAACACGCAACATGCCTTATAAAGAATAGTAATCATGAACCATGAATTTGTTCTAGTGTTATTAATGGCATGCTAATGTTCAAGAATGGAAATTCAATCAAGGGGAATATTGATAGGCCAGCTGAAAGGGAAATCCCGAGCTGTTAAAAGTGTGATTGTCTTTGCATCGTAACCCCAGGAGCCCCTTGTGGAGCTTTCCTCGAAAAGGTAGCTCTAAATAAGCCCACGAAAAGCAGAACATACCAGAGCAGCCTGTCTTTGGGAATCAGCAACCCCAAGCACTTTTCCAGGGACAGAACTTTGGCCAGAGAAATGGTAATCTCCGATCAAGGAAATAACCTACCAAGCATCCTTCCCAGTAATCTTTCCCTGCTTTCTTCAAGAATTCTTTCCAAAATTTCACTAACTTGTTAAAACTTGGTCCAAAGTCCAAAAGGAAAATAAAAGGAAAAATCCCTTTCAATTCTCTTTTTTTGAAAGAGAAAAATTTATTACTGGCACCAAGGGGTGCAACCCAAACAGTCATTACAAAGAAGAGAAAGACAGACTAGCAAAAAAATTGGAACTAAGCCCACTTGACCATTGCTTAAACGCAATTAGCCATCCATCCAAAAAAGCTAATATTGAACAATCCTTCTCCTGGAAAACCCTAGAGTTTTGTTCCTTCCAGATTAACCAACAAGTAGCCTGGAGGATCAGCACCAAAATTTTTTGCCTAGGTTTGTCACGAATCAGGAAATGCGAAGCCTCCAATTCAGAGTTTAGATTCTTAGAAGACACCCAAATGACACCCATCAAGTTCCAGATTGCGCCTCAAACCCTTCCAATTCTCATCCGCATCGAAGAAGAAGTAAATTAATTGAACGAAACTCCCAGCAAGAGACAATTTCATATGAACAATAACAAATGACATTGACGAAATGAGATAATATAGTAACGTTCACAGATATCAAAATTATTCCTCATCATTATCTTAAATTGGTCTAGACTCGTGAATTTATAATCTATACTAACAATGATATAAAATTCCATTAAAAGGCTACAATGGAAATACCTCAAGTAAAGGAGAAAGGGAGAACGACAGCATGTGCTGATGTACACCATTCAGGGCTCTTTCTGCAAGGAAGACAAGCCAATGCACCACAGCTTCTATTCGTCTACGGCAGATGATCTTATCACTTAATATTGATATGCCATCCACCGCATTCATTGATGCGGGTCATTGAGGCTGCAATAACGCTGCTGAATCGGGCCAATTCTGTACCAAATCATACAAAGAATGTCAACTACTAATATTTGACTCTCTGGATCGCAAATATTTTAAAGGGTTTGAGTTTGCAATGCCATTTCTATATAAGTTAATAATATAAAAATGCTTCCAGAAACATATGAACATAATTTTATCTAACTGAAATTTTTAGAAAAATAGGCATATACTGATTGGTAAATGGTTCTATTATTCAACAAGGTTTTATGTTTCAATAACCACATCTCCTACTTGAAGATGCTTCTTTTTGAATCTAAAAAAAAAAAAAAAACCGATGATGGAAGTATGATAATGCTATCCCAATTGGGAAATCACTCTCTTTTGGATGTTGTTGCAAATTGTAATATATTCCTAAAGTGTTCCCTTGATATCTGAGCATCAATTTGCACTAATAATAGAGATATGCATCAAATCTGCTTCGGACGCACTGTGAACACAATATGGTTTTTTTTTTCCTTAAAATATGAAGAGCATTTTGGATAGCATGAATATCCCAATTTGGCAAGTGAACGAGCAAGTCTATCACTAAACAATGGTTTCCACCTATCTTGGATTTTTACAAATCAAAGGTGGATGGGTATTATTCCAACCCTAGTTTCCTTCGTTTAGATATTGTGCTCTCTCTCTAAGTCCAAGTTCTTTTATTATAGTATTTATTTCTCTTATTCTTCAACAAATTCAGATGGCCTTGAAACATAGCGTCTTTATGCTAGAGACTAGCTTAAAACAGATTCCCAAGTATTGTTACTTCGGCATCATACTTGTCAAATGCAAGGAGGCAGACCTAAGATTCAAAGTACTTCTATCATCCGAGACGCAAGGACTTGAGACTTCTATTTCTCGCGGCACAAGGAGGCAAGCGCCCGAAAGATACAAGGCACAATATTAATAAAATATATGATAAATCAAATAATTGTTAAAATAGTATGCAATAATATACATTATTTAACACACAATAATAAATAAAGAAATAAATATATCACATGAATCACATCACATTATCAAAGTACCAATTATCAAGCGTGACAAAAATGATAAAACTGATCCCACAAGTGCATAAAACAAAATAGCATAACAGCATAAAACTAACAAAATAAGAAAACATAACAGCATGACATATTTAAGTTCAGAAAGTGAAACTTTATGGAAACAGTTGGTCTCTATCACATGATAGATAGGGCTGCGATTCTCAGTAGCGATCCGGATCTTCCTCTTTCAATGTATTTGAGTTTACATTGTTCTTTAGCTCAGGTTCCTTCATCTTGACTTATTTATTTTCAGGGCTTCAAATTCCAAAAGAAACCCAACATTAAAACTCTTTAGCCAAGTTGAAATTGAGACTTAGAATGCTGGCTGGGTGAGGTGAGAGCCCATCGCCTCACCTCAGATGCGCCTTTGACAGGTATGATCGCCATTAAAAAATAGCAAAACCAACTTGTGAGTATGAAGCTCTTCGTCTACTATTCTTTATTTTGGTGACTGTTGAACTTTTATATTTCTCACACATACAGAGAAGATAACATGTTTGTTAATGGTTAGGCAAATTTGTGGATCGTTATACAAGAACTTTCTCATCTCCTATAGCTTTCCTTAGATCCTCCACAGACTTCACATGTTAGACATAAATATGCAACTGTGCGTGGGCGCTCAAAAGTAAACATTACATGACCCTGTAAACAAAGCCTACTACTATGAAATAAACTTAAGAAACTGAGAACAAGACCAACAAGCATCAGCAGAGAATCAGAATGGTAACAGCTAATCAAGGATATAGACATCTTAAGTGGAGCTAATCTAATCTAACGGCTAATAAGATAATCATCAGTAAAATCGAGCAACGCAGCAGCTCTGGGAGCTGATAAAATAGACTTCCCACGACCAGATTTTCAAAACAAAGCATACAGAAATTTATAGTGCCACGCTGTTGCAAACTCATAGTTATCATACCGGGAATCAAACATGGCTAAGCAACACCAGAGCGAAGATGCAAAATACCATAACACAATTGCAACCAAAGAATAGCCAGTATGTTTAGGGAAAAAATGAAAGCGCAAATCTTTTAAAAGAACTGTTTTCATTGCATTGCAATGTGTACAAACACCATTATATGAACATTGTCAAAAACAATACAAGTGACTGTATGGTTAACTAATGCCAGTACAAAGTCCTCTAGCTAGGTTCCTTCTTGAGAGAAGTTTCTATTGCATTCTCAAACACAATATGGAAAAACCCACATGAATTGTATAATAAAACCTTTACATTGAGGTTGATACAGAACAGATTCTAGGCCCTAAGAATAATGTTCTCTGAATTCAATGTGAATCAACGCCCTAATAAACAAACAAGTTCTGAATAAATTCTAACAAAATCAAACCTGAGAGGGGACGGTTTTGGTGGATTACTGATCTGATGTTGTAAGATCTTGAATTTTCCATCTTCTTCGTCGTCTTTGCTCTCGCCCTCGCCCTCGTCCTCGCCCTCGCTCAAACTAGAGTCTTCCATCCCGAAATTGCACGCAGGTAGGAAAGACCGGTGCTTTGGCGAGCGATCCCCTTGGGAAGGTGAACGTTCTTGCGGCGACCACCGACTCTGAAAATCTCCTAATGAAAGCAGATTTAATTTCTAGGTTAAGGTGAACGAACGGGCATCATACAATATTACAATGGAAGGTGGTAGGTGAGGTTAATTTATGGTAAAAAGCCAAAAACGTAAAAGTATTTACTATTTATAGTATTTTATACTGTATTCTTTTTAAGGGTAAAAAAGGTCAAATATCAAGTGAAAATTTTAAGAGTAAAAAGGTAATATATCAAAAAAAAATATACATATATATATATGGTATTATATTAAAACTATATGGTAATATATTAAACACGTAAAATTTTTTGTGAATATATTGATTTATGAAAAAAAATTATATAGACGAGCAATATAAATATAGACATGTATACATAATCAAATTATCAAAGATAAACACTTTATCAACCACGCGAAGAAAAGAAAAAAAAAAAAAAAAACTTGTCTATAATAACATAAAAGATAATGCTTGAGACCCCTAAAAAGTGATTTC
Organism: Tripterygium wilfordii; assembly: GCF_013401445.1. Lineage (NCBI taxonomy): Eukaryota > Viridiplantae > Streptophyta > Magnoliopsida > Celastrales > Celastraceae > Tripterygium > Tripterygium wilfordii. Next base: position 10,547,725 of record NC_052248.1, read on the forward strand.
AAAATAGTTGTTGTTGCTATTCAAAATCACAATCACGAGTTATGAATTACCTTCCAGGTAATAGACTCGCAGTGAATAGACTTTGCAAAAGTAAGAGCTTCCTTAGCTGTTAGGCACTAAGGAAATACGAGATTCAAAGCGGCGGACAGACAAACAAATGGCCCTAGAAGCAATGTGCATTCTAAACAATGGCGTACTTGAGTCTACGGGGGCTCCGGACAAACTCTAAAAAAAGGGCCCTCTAAAATTTTTTTGTCGCTATTGTCATATAGTTCTTAAAAGTCTAACTCTAAAAAAAATATATATTACTTAAATATAACTCGTTTAGTATGTTGAGAAGCAAAATCACTAATTACGTTAGTATAATCAACCTTTTCCGCAAATCACTCTCAATAGACAACATAACTAACCCATTTAACATTTCTTGCGACATGGTGAACCAAAGATATGATTTTATCAATTTCAACTTTGAAAAGCTTCTCTCGGTGAAGGATACCGTTACCGGAATAGTTAACAATATTCTATATGCAATCCATGTATTTGAAAAACCACCATCAAGCATTTGCAACACCAAAGAGTATTATTCAATTATTGAGTCTATTAAGTGGAACAAAATCACCTGATAAGGCTATAACCAGAGGCTGTTGAACTGCAGAAGGAGCAAAATCTCAAAGAATCCAAAACTCGATGCAGAGCATAACCCAGAAGAGATTGCAAAAAGGACCAAAGAGAATTAGAGATTGCAACACCAGAGAAATCATGAAGATAAAAAAAAAAATAAAAAAAAAATAAAAAAAAAAAACCTCTAGAAAATCAAAACTCAAAGAAAGAATTACCTGCAACTCTCAAGGCCCAACCCGACCCATCCTCCTTCTAGTTCCAAAATCCCAAACAGAAAAGCAAATCAATGTAAGAGAGAACTTAGCAAAATCAAAGATTTAGAAATAATTATTATTATAATTGCACAATTGCAGTAGATAGTAGAAACGAAGCGAAGTTGAAAGTCGAGAACTGAGAAGAATAGGGAATAGTGAATGAGTCAATGAGGCCTTTTGATATATATTTTTTTCCTTAAAATTTATTCTCTTTTTGTAGATTTTAAAGTTGACATTTTAATGGGCACCTATTGGTCTTTTTAGTTTGGCCTTTCCTTCTTAAATTTTCTTTCTTTCTTTGTGGGCTTTATAAACTAATACATATGGCGTTTTAAAATGGGTTGGGAAGATAAATGGACTACTATATATAACTAACATTATTAAAATTTGGAGGCCCTTGGCGGCGGCCCAGCTCGCCCCTGATTCCAAACTCGTCTTTGGCAATCATTCCTAGACCAACCTTAGACTTCTTCAATGCCATGTCGAAAGTTCATCTTTGTGACATTACTCGGGAGCAAACACCAACTAGCTGGGGAATTGTTTGGAACAACTAACCTCCTCAAAAACAGTAGCTTGGTCTTCTTGTACTCAGCATGCAACATCTTACATCTTCAGGTTTGTCTATGATGTTTTGATGAAGGGCTTGATTTCTCATATTCCAAACCTACCATAAACACAAGATTTGTGAAGGTCAGAATAAAATCATTGCACATTCTCCATATGAACGTCTTTACTTTGAGAGGCACTTCAATCAACCAAATGGTAGTCCAAATCTCTGATTCGGAAAATCTACGTCACTATTCATAAACATGATAACCACTCTTGATCGAGTAATGACCTTTAGGATCAAAACACCATTGACGAACATCCGGAGCTCTCACATCTCCCAATGGAATTTCCATAATGGCTTCAACATCAACCGGAAGGAATCAAGGAACAACTCCCTCAAAAGTCTCATTCCAACAACCTTTTACGATCGTCAATTAGATGATGGACCCTTAGGTAGCCCACATTGGAGAGATTTACTAGTTCTCATAGTTTTAGAATCTTTTTGATTTACTTTCCTGATATTGTAAATGTTTGTATCTCCATTATATTCACCATGTAATGAAAAATAAAGAAAGCAAAGGTTGTTACTTTGCAGGGCAAGCTTTTTTTGTTTTTAGGCCAGTAACATTGGCTCTACCTCCATGTGACCCAGAATTTGACTACATATATATATATATATGCTTATTATCTATTTATTTTCAAGAATTTAGATAGACATATGCATAGAGAGAAGATCACCAAAGAGTGCCCAGAAAAGAAAACATACTGTGAACTAACATTGTCCAAAACAAAAAGAAAAAGGAAAAAGAAAATGGGGTTCAAGATAGCCATATGACACACTCTGTGACTGTATATATACACATATATGTCAGAGTACCAGAACATCAGATTATTGGTAGAAGTAGAGTTACACATATACATATAAAAGAGAAAACTGTTAGAGAACCACTCAAAGAGTCCCACATTGAAAAACTGTTAGAGAACCACTCAGATTACCGCATTTAAGCGGGAAAGACCGTTGCTTCGGGTAGCGATCTCCTCGTGAAGGTGAAAGTTCTTGCGGTGACCACCGACTCAGAAAATCTCCTAATGAACCAGAGTTAATTTTGAGGTGAACGGGGATCAACAATGGAAGGTGGTCGGCGAGGTCCATTTATGGCAAAACCGTACTATTTAGTATTTACATTGTATTCTTTTAAGGGTAATATAAAGAGTAAACTTTTTAAGGGTAAAAAAGGTATTATATTAAAAATATATGGTATTATATTAAAGACTTATAATTATTTGTGAATATATTGATTTATGAAAATTTTATAGAGACGAGCAATATAAATATAGACATATATACATAATCAAATTATCATACACTTTCTCTACCAAAAAAAAGGAAAGAACTTGTCTATAGCAAGTAAAAATGACAAGTTAGGTATGTGAAATGTGATTATTAATATATGATTGCAAACTAATTTACCATGTTAACATGAATGACAATCTATACTGTAAAATTAATAATAAACAAGATAAGCACACACTGTGCACATAACTTGTCTATTAACATATTTTTATTACATACAAATAACTAATATTGTGGAGAAAAAAATGGAGGTTTAAGCTATAATCTCCTAATAGACTCAAAGCAAGACTCAGCAGCTCCGATACTAAAACCATAAAGCTTAAAGAAACATCGAAAGCTGCCTCAAATAGCAATTCTTGTGGACCCCGAAGAGTTGAAACATGTTGCCATACCCAATGGAGCAGCACACACAAGATAGCCATATGCCTCGCGCTGTGACCGTATACATTCATATATATGTCAGTACCAGAACATCCGATTATTGGTATAAGTAGAGTTACATATATACATAAAAAAGAGAAAACTGTTGGAGAAGACACCCACTCAGAGAGTCGCACATCGAAAAACTGGGAGTGTTGTGAAGGGTTTATACTTTATAATGCAATGGGTAGACTTAGCTATGGTTTTTGAGAAAAATGGGCTCCCATCCTTGGGGTATTCCAAGTTTCCAACAGTCGTAAAATTGGGAATTTAAAACACATTGCTAATGAAAAAGCAATTATACTTAAATAATCATATCTTAAAGAGAAGGTAAGTTCATACCAATATTTAGGTATATTAAATTCCTGCTTCACAGTACTGCATTATCTTTGGTGGATTACTAATCTGATGATTATGAGCTCTGCAATAAAACAAAATTTAGACCAAAACAATAAATATTTGAACAAAACAAGGACATCAATACCTAGTTATGGCGAACACAAATACTGGCCACTTAAATTTAGCTTACCCGACACGTTTGTGTTTTAACCCAATTCTCTTCATGGCTTGCTGTTCTGATTCACTAAGCAAGAATACACGGCCACTCACGTTCGTTGCGACAATCGTAGTTGCATTTATGCGCTGGCCTTGGCCCATAATAGTTGTCAAATAAAGTGCCGCATCTGGTAGTACTGCTGCCTTGGAAGTTCTGTTTCTCCCCCTCGCTTGTTATGGAGTTACTGAAACAACATGCACAAGAAAATTAAAAGTGCCTACTAAACAATGCTAAGCCATTAATATTATTAAATAATGAAGAAAACATAGATCAATATGTTACGAATAAAAACCTAATTAATATAACATAAATATAATTATAAGAGATTATTAATCATCACATTCCCTACATGAAATTAACAGGTGAGTATAGTAAAGCAAACAAGAATTTAAGAGTTCTAATGAAAGGTATAAATCAACAACCAAGATCTCAAAGCTTTAATGAAAGTATAAATCAACAACCAGAGGGACATCATCTTGACTCGGAGAAGGCTCTTGCCTAGAGAAGAAATACTTTCATAATAGGAAGACATCTCAAATTTAACAATTATATAGTAAATTCTAATTAAATCCTGCTTCATTAAATCATTATGGCTCAACCAGTTCTCATTTGATGAATTAGACGAGCCAGACAACACGCAACATGCCTTATAAAGAATAGTAATCATGAACCATGAATTTGTTCTAGTGTTATTAATGGCATGCTAATCTTCAAGAATGGAAATTCAATCAAGGGGAATATTGATAGGCCAGCGGAAAGGGAAATCCCGAGCTGTTAAAAGTTTGATTGTCTTTGCATCGTAACCCCAGGAGCCCCTTGTGGAGCTTTCCTCGAAAAGGTAGCTCTAAATAAGCCCACGAAAAGCAGAACATACCAGAGCAGCCTGTCTTTGGGAATCAGCAACCCCAAGCACTTTTCCAGGGACAAAACTATGGCCAGAGAAATGCTAATCTCCGATCAAGGAAATAACCGACCAAGCATCCTTCCCTGCTTTCCTCAAGAATTCTTTTCAAAATTTCACTAACTTGTTAAAACTTGGTCCAAAGTCCAAAAGTAAAAATCCCTTCCAACTCTCTTTTTTTTTTGAAGAGAAAAATTTATTACTGGCACCAAGGGGTGCAACCCAAACAGTCATTACAAAGAAGAGAGACAGATTAGCAAAAAAATTGGAACTAAGCCCACTTGACCATTGCTTAAGCGCAATTAGCCAACCATCCAAAAAAGCTGATATTGAACAATCCTTCTCCTGGAAAACCCTAGAGTTTCGTTCCTTCCAGATTAACCAACAAGCAGCCTGGAGGATCAGCACCAAAAAATTTTACCTAGGTTTGTCACGAATCAGGAAATGCCAAACCTCCAATTCAGAGTTTAGATTCTTAGAAGGCACCCAAATGACACCCATCAAGTTCCAGATCGCTCCCCAAACCCTTTCAATTCTCATCCGCATCAAAGAAGTATTAAATTAATTGAACGAAACTCCCATCAAGAGACAATTTCATATGAACAATAACAAATGACATTGACCAAATGAGATAATATAGTAACGTTCATAGATATCAAAATTATTTCTCATCAGTATCTTAAATTGGTCTAGTCTCGTGAATTTATAATCTATACTAACAATGATATAAATTTCCATTAAAAGGCTACAAGGGAAATACCTTAAGTAAAGGAGAAAGGGAGAACGACAGCATGTGCTGATGTACACCATTCAGGGCTCTTTCTGCAAGGAAGACAAGCCAACGCACCGCAGCTTCTATCCAAGTATTCCTCTACGGCAGATGGTCTTATCACTTAATATTGATATGCCATCCACTGCATTCATTGATGCGGATCATTGAGGCTGCAATAACGCTGCTGAATCGGGATAGAAATCCTAGACATATTCGGGCTGACCTTTGTCCAATTCTGCACCAAATCATACAAAGAATGTCAACTACTAATATTTGACTCTCTGGATCGCAAATATTTTAAAGGGTTTGAGTTTGCAATGCCGTTTCTATATAAGTTAATAATATAAAAACGCTTCCAGAAACATATGAATATAATTTTATCTAACTGAAATTTTTACAAAAATAGGCATATACTGATTGGTAAATGGTTCTATTATACAACAAGGTTTTATGTTTCAATAACCACATGTCCAACTCGAAGATGCTTCTTTTTGAATTTTTAAAAAAAAAAAAAAAACCGATGATGGAAGTATGATAATGCTATCCCAATTGGGAAATCACACTCTTTTTGATGTTGTTGCAAATTGTAAAATATTCCTAAAGTGTTCCCGTGATATCTGAGCATCAATTTTCACTAATAATAAAGATATGCATCGAATTTGCTTCAGACGCACTGTGAACACAATATGGTTTTTTACTTCCTTAAAATATGATGAAGAGCATTTTGGATAGCATGAATATCCCAATTTGCCAAGCGAACGAGCAAGTCCATCACTAAACAATGGTTTCCACCTATCTTGGATTTTTAGAAATCAAAGGTGGATGGGTATTATTCCAACCCTAGTTTCCTTCGCTTAGATAATGTGCTCTCTCTCTCCAAGTCCAAGTTCTTTTATTGTAGTATTTATTTCTCTTATTCTTCAACAAATTCATATGGCCTTGAAACATAGCGTCTTTATGCTAGAGACTAGCTTAAAAGTACTTCGGCATCATACTTGTCAAATGCAAGGAGGCAGACCTAAGATTCAAAGTACTTCTATCATCCGAGACGCAAGGACTTCTATTTTCCGCGGCACAAGGCACACATAAGGCAAGCGCCCGAAAGACACAAGGCACAATATTAATAAAATAAATGATAAATCAAATAATTGTTAAAATGGTATGCAATAATATACATTATTTAACACACAATAATAAATTAAGAAATAAATAGATCACATGATCACATCACATTATCAAAGTACCAATTATCAAGCGTGACATAAATGATAAAACTGATCCCACAAGTGCATAAAACAAAATAGCATAACAGCATAAAACTAACAAAATAAGAAAACATAACAGCATGACATATTTAAGTTCAGAAAGTGAAACTTTTCGGAAACAGTTGGTCTATATCACACGATAGATAGGGCTGTGATTCTCAGTAGCGATCCCGATCTTCCTCTTGCAATGTATTTGAGTTTACATTGTTCTTGAGCTCAGGTTCCTTCATCTTGAGTTATTTATTTCCAGGGCTTCAAATTCCAAAAGAAGCCCAACATTAAAACTCTTTAGCCAAGTCAAAATTGAGTCTTAGAATGCTGGCTGGGTAATGTGAGAGCCCATCGCCTCACCTCAGATGCGCCTTTGACAGGTATGATCGCCATTAAAAAATAGCAAAACCAACTTGTGAGTATGAAGCTCTTCGTCTACTATTCTTTATTTTGGTGACTATTGAACTTTTGTATTTCTCACACATATAGAGAAGATAACATGTTTGTCAATGGTTAGGCAAGTTTGTGGATCATTATACAAGAACTTTCACATCTCCTATAGCTTTCCTTAGATTCTCCACAGACTTCACAAGTTAGACATAAATATGCAACTGTGCGTGGGCGCTCAAAAGTAAACATTACATGACCCTGTAAACAAAGCCTACTACTATGAAATAAACTTAAGAAACTGAGAACAAGACCAACAAGCATCGGCAGAGAATCAGAACGGTAACAGCTAATCAAGGATATAGACATCTTAAGTGGAGCTAATCTAATCTAACGGCTAATAAGATAATCATCAGTAAAATCGAGCAACGCAGCAGCTATGGGAGCTGATAAAATAGACTTCCCATGACCAGATTTTCAAAACAAAGCATACAGAAATTTATAGTGCCACGCTGTTGCAAACTCATAGTTATCATACCCGGAATCAAACATAGCTAAGCAACACCAGAGCGAAGATGCAAAATACCATAACACAATTGCAACCAAAGAATAGCCAGTATGTTTAGGGAAAAAATGAAAGCGCAAATCTTTTAAAAGAACTGTTTTCATTGCATTGCAATGTGTACAAACACCATTATATGAACATTGTCAAAAACAATACAAGTGACTGTATGGTTAACTAATGCCAGTACAAAGTCCTCTAGCTAGGTTCCTTCTTGAGAGAAGTTTCTATTGCATTCTCAAACACAATATGGAAAAACCCACATGAATTGTATAATAAAACCTTTACATTGAGGTTGATACAGAACAGATTCTAGGCCCTAAGAATAATTTTCTCTGAATTCAATGTGCATGAACGCCCTAATAAACAAACAAGTTCTCAATAAATTCTAAGAAACTCAAACCTGAGAGGGGACGGTTTTGGTGGATTACTGATCTGATGCTGTAAGATCTTGAATTTTCCATCTTCTTCGTCGTTTTTGCCCTCGCCCTCGCCCTCGCTCAAACTAGTGTCTTCCATCCCGAAATTGCACGCAGGCCGGAAAGACCGGTGCTTTGGCTAGTGATCTCCTCGGGAAGGTGAACGTTCTTGCGGCGACCACCGACTCTGAAAATCTCCTAATGAAAGCAGATTTAATTTCTAGGTTAAGGTGAACGAACGGGGATCATACAATATTACAATGGCAGGTGGTAGGTGAGGTTTATTTATGGTAAAAAGCCAAAAACGTAAGAGTATTTACTATTTATAGTATTTTATACTGTATTCTTTTTAAGGGTAAAAAATGTCAAATATAAAGTGAAAACTTTTTAAGAGTAAAAAGGTAATATATCAAAAAAAAAAATACATATATATATATGGTATTATATTAAAAATATATGGTAATATATTAAAGACGTAAAATTATTTGTGAATATATTTATTTATGAAAAAAAAATTATGTAGACGAGCAATATAAATATAGACATGTATACATAATCAAATTTTCAAACACTATCTACCACGCGAAGAGAAAAAAAAAAATAAAAAAAAACCTTGTCTATAATAACATAAAAGATAATGATTGAGATCCCCAAAAAGTGACTTCAAAAGAGTTGTTGTTGCTATTGAAAATCACAATCACGAGTTATGAATTACTTTCCAGATAATAGACTACCAGAAGAGATTGCAAAAAGAACCAAAGAGAATTAGAGATTGCAACACTAAAGAAATCATGGAGATAAAAAAAAAAACCCTCTAGAAAAGCAAAACTCAGAGAAAGAATTACCTGCAACTCTCAAAGCCCAACCCGACCCATCCTCCTTCTAGTTCCAAAATCCCAAACAGGAAAGCAAATCAATGTAAGAGAGAACTTAGCAAAATCAAAGATTTAGAAATAATTATTATTATAATTGCACAATTGCAGTAGATAGTAGAAACGAAGCGAAGTTGAAAGTCGAGAACTGAGAAGAATAGGGAATAGTGAATGAGTCAATGAGGCCTTTTGATATATATTTTTTTCCTTAAAATTTATTCTCTTTTTGTAGATTTTAACGTTGACATTTTAATGGGCTGCTATTGGTCTTTTTAGTTGGGCCTCTCCTTCTCAAATTTTCTCTCTTTCTTTATGGGCTTTATAAACTAATACATATGGGGTTTTAAAATGGGTTGGGAAGATAAATGGACTACTATATATAACTAACATTATTAAAATTTGGAGGCCCTGGGCGGCGGCCCAGCTCGCCCAGGCCTAGGGTCGCCCCTGATTCCAAACTCGTCTTTGGCAATCATTCCTAGACCAACCTTAGACTTCTTCAATGCCATGTTGAAAGTTTATCTTTGTGACATTACTTGGGAGCAAACACCAACTAGTTGGGGAATTGTTTGGAACAACTAACCTCCTCAAAATCAGTAGCTTGGTCTTCTTGTACTCAGCAAGCAACATCTTACATCTTCAGGTTTGTCTATGATGTTTTGATGAAAGGCTTGATTTCTCATATTCCAAACCTACCATAAACGCAAGATTTGTGAAGGTCAGAATAAAATCATTGCACATTCTGTTGGACCTAGGTTACACAAGAGGGGGGTGAATTGTGTCCCCAAATTCCGAATAGGAATCCCCTTATATCAAATTCACAAATCAAGCACCACACCAAGCACACAAAGTGAGTCTTACTAATACAATTGCCCTAATTTATTTCCAAGCAAATCAAATCTTATCTTTAGACTTGTAACTTAAGTATATAATGCGTCTAGATGCAAAATCCTATCAATTTAATCAATGGCAAAGTATAATTGCACACAAATGGACCTATATGAGCAATATGAATAAATTGCACAATAGGAACCAATTGAAGCAAAGCTTCTAACAAGATAGGCACTAGAAAGTACTTAACTTGCAATTTTACAGGACAATAGCAATATGAACAGAATAAACAATAATATAAAGTAAATAAAATAAAGCAAGTTATGTTAGATTAGAAGAGTCAATGAAAGCTGTAAAAGTAAAGCAAGTAAAGAGCACACAAGTAATTTATAGTAGTTCGGAGACTCTTCTCCTACGTCTACTGCCTAGGTTCACCACCTAGGATTTTCCAACCTCAACTAAGGTGTGGCTTTTCAAGAGCTCCACAAAACTCTTACACAAGGGTTTCAAAATTACCCCAACTCTTCCACAATCTCACAAATATAGTACCCGGTTTGGGTTTTACAAAGATATGCTCAACTGATTCACTCACTCAGTGTTTGCACTCAACAAACTAGGAGGAACTCTCAAGAGATTTTAAAGTGAGGCTCACGGATAGAAAATTGGATTTGAGTTTAGAAGAGCTCACAAGAAGAGAAGATTCTTCACACCTAGAATTGCGGTAGCAATCGGTGAAGATGAACAAAAAAGATTTAGTTCTTCACACCTGTGTTTGCACTAAGCAAACGGTGAAGCAAGATAGAAGAATATTATATGAGCTTGGGTGAGAAATTGAGAGCAAATAGCTTTGATAATTCTAACACTTTCTTGTGTCTTTTCTCTTGTGCCGAGCAACTGCTTATATAGGCCAAGAAAAATCATGTTCTCATGATTTTAGCTCTTGAGAGAATCGTCCATAAAGTCGGCAATAATGTCTTGATTCTTCTCTTTCAATTATGAGATTTTGCCTTGCAAATATCTTTGGAACATGTGACAGAATCAACTTCTCTTGACTTGTATAAAAAGAAAGCTCTGTGATCTTCTCTCAATTAGACACACTAATTTGACACGTCAAAGTGTGAATTCAGCTTTGAATATTGCACTTGTAATTATGGTAACATAATCAACTTCAAATGGGCAAAGTCTTCTCTCCAATTTTGGAAACCTCCTTGAATTTGGCCCTTCTTTATTCATAGAAGAATCAGCTGCAAAATCTTCTCAATAAATTTCTTGTGATTTCGGTAAGTCAATAAGAGAACTCCTTGATTTGATTTCCTTCATTTGCTGGCCTTGAATTGCATTTAATTTCAGAAAATAAACTCTTGATATCAGCTTCATATAAAGAATATTCCTCCATATGGTCTCCGTTGAATGAATGAGAAGTCCTTCTCCATTGATTTCTGATAACAAGTAAGGAAAGTAAACCTTTTGCTTTTAATCTCCAAAATATCACCAAGTCAAAAAATTTCTCACGGAAACTGAATCCTACTCTTTAATATAGATCACACGTCTTGCATATGTAATGAAATATTTTATATTTGAACTCTTGATGAAGTCTCTCTCAACTTTCCTGAAATTTGCTTGTAAACTCATTTGAGTTTCATGCTTGAACCATAGGTTAATTGAGGTTAAATAATTAAAATATAAGCATATAATATCATAACATATATAGACTAATGTGCGTGTAAGTTTCCAGCTCAAATAAACATCATATAGTCATATAATAAGTCACATAAATCAATCGGAGATAATAACATAGCGCAGCAATTTCGGACAGATATTTGGGCAACGATTTTGAGCAAGAAAAAGTCAGAATTTCTTAATCATGTCTTCATGAAAAAATGTTTATTATGATGTAAATAATGTCTCTACCAAATTTCAGCTTAATCCGAATTCATTTGATATAAAAATGATCAGTGAGTTCACAGGTATGTTTAAACCTTATCAATAAAAACCAATTTCAAATTCAATCTTAAATTCATCACATAGTGCATGTAATCAAATAGGACAATAATATTGGATCATCAAAATTAAAATGTAGGACCTTTGGTCCAACACATTCTCCATATGAACGTCTTTACTTTGAGAGGCACTTCAATCAACCAAATGGTAGTCCAAATCTCTGATTCGGAAAATCTATGCCACTGTTCATAAACATGATAACCACTCTTGATCGAGTAATGGCCTTTAGGATCAAAACACCATAGACGAACATCCGGAGCTCTCACATCTCCCAATGGAATTTCCATAATGGCTTCAACATCAACCGGAAGGAATCAAGGAACAACTCCCTCAAAAGTCTCATTCCAACACCCTTTTACGATCGTCAATTAGATGATGGACCCTTAAGTAGCCCACATTGGAGAGATTTACTAGTTCTCATAGTTTTAGAATCTTTTTGATTTACTTTTATGATATTTAGTTCTCATAGAGTTTTAGAATCATTTTGATTTACTTTCCTGATATTGTAAATGTTTGTATCTCCATCTATATATATATCTATATCTATATCTATATATATATAATCCGTGCATTTCACGCATTCTCCCGGCGACTTCCGCATTCTTTCCCTACTCGCGCGTTTCTCTGCATTTTACGCATTCTCCCGACGACTTCCGCATTCTTTCCCTACTCGTGCGTTTCTCCCTGCCAATTAAAGAAAGTGAGACAAAGCAATTGCACTTGCTCATCAGACAAGATCGAAGAACCAGAAGAAACAAAAAAACACCTTTCTCAACAATCACAATGAAATACATGGTTTTGCTAAGACAACCGACAAACCAGCACCCACACCCCAAGCCAATGAGGTCTGATCTCCGAGTAACGAGGGCGGTGCAATAAAATGATCCTCCTCTTGATCCCGTCTTCTCCGATTCGCTTTGCTGAAGTAAACACCCAGAAAATCCTCCTCTTTATCCTGTCTTTTCTGATACGCTTTATCGAGGGAATAAGAGGAATTGAGGCAGGTGTATAAGCCCTTTTTTCCCCCTCATTTACTTGACTCCTATGGTGAAATTCCATTACTTTTCTGTCACTATAACGCAATTTCTTCTTAGGTTCTTCCTTGGCAGCTCAGCGGTATTCTATGTTGAGATTTACACTAGGTGCTGCCATCAAATTTCAGCTGCACAGTGGTATTTAAGGTCATAATTATACAAAGGTATGTAATTGGATTCCTAATTTGGGTTGTTCCCTTCTCTTTGGCTATATGTTGTTTTCTCTCCTTTCATTGTGTATGTTTGTTTCATTGTCTATGTTTTACGCTAGGTTGTGCCTTCAAATTTCAGCTACACAGTGGTATTTGAGGTCATAATTATACAAAGGTATGTAAATGGATTCTTAATTTGGGTTGTTCCCTTCTCTTTGGCTATATGTTGTTTTCTCTCCTTTCATTGTCTATGTTTGTTTCAATGTGACAAACAAATCTTTAATTTATTTTCCGATATTAGTATGTTATTATGCTTCCTCCTACTTGATGTTTGTGAAATTGGTTAGCTTAATTTTTCCTGTTGTACATATCCTTATTGATGTATGTGCTCTAAATGAATTTCTTTTTCTCATGTTGAGTTCTCAATATATATTTTTGTATTGACATTTTGATTATCAGTGTCTTTAAAGAATGGATCATCCTGAGACAAATAGGAAAAATAGGATAGCAAAGCAACGTTTGAAAAGAAATCAAAAGAGCCATCTGAGCCAACTCTATTCTCAGATGAATTACTTGCTCAAAATGTTGCTGATACTTTGAACTTGGGTTCTCCAGAATATAAGTGTCAGTATTGTGGGGCTATTTTTTGGTTTGCTGAACGGCTCAAAAATCATCACTCGAATATTCCCATATACTCGCTTTGTTGCAGACAGGGTCGTATAAAGCTTCCTGGGGATAGAGGAGCTCCTCGTCCATTAAAACAACTGTTAGATTATAATGGGGGTCAGCTTTCAAAACTTTTTCATCAGAATCTAAGGATGTTCAATTGCATGTTTGCATTTACATCTTTCGGTGGCAAAATTGATCGAGACATAAATGATGGACAAGCACCATATACATTCAGAATTAATGGTCAAAACCATCATCTTATAGGCTCCTTGGTTCCATTACCTGGTGAGAAACCCCAATTTGCTCAGCTGTATATTTATGACATGGAGAATGAAGCTACAAATAGATTAGCAGCTTTTTCAAGCTCTAGAGCAAACATTGAAGCTGATGAAGTTGAACGTATTATTTTACAGCTAATAGAAATGTTTGATAAGGTTAATGCATTGGTAAAAATTTTTCGGACGGCAAGAGATCGATTTAGAACTGTGATCTCCATTCTGTGTCTTTAATATTATCTGCGAAGCGTCCAGATGATACTTCTCAATATAATCACCCATCTGTTCCTGAGATGGCGGGATTAATTGTTGGAGATCTTAGGCAGTCTGATGAAGGCCGTGATATTATAGTTGAATACCAAACAGGAAAATTGAAACAGATAAGTGATTTGCATCCTGCTTTTATGGCTATGCAATATCCTATCTTATTTCCATATGGCGAAGATGGATATAAAATTGATATTCCTTATCAATTTGATATAGGTATGTAAAAAAACAAATGCTGGTTAGTTACCAGGAGAACATACTATTGTTATGGATATAAGCTGACCTCCTTTATCAATTTTATGTAGGTACAAGAAAAATGAAACGGGAGTTTGTCACCAGGAGAGAATATTATTGTTATATGCTGCAACAAATGAGCTCTAAAAGTCAATTACTCATTAGAGGAGGCAGATTATTGCAACAATATATCATTGATGCATTCACCTCTATAGAAGATGAAAGGTTGTGTTATATTCGATTTAAGTATCAACAAGAGCATTATAGATCTAAAATCTATAAAGGTGTACAAGATGCATTTCTTCATGGAGATATCAGTGCAAATACAGTTGGGAAACGTAATATTCTACCAGCAAGCTTCACTGGAAGTCCTCGCTATATGATTCAGCATTATCATGATGCAATGGCAATTTGTCGTGCTCTTGGAAATCCTGATCTTTTCATCACTTTTACATGTAATACACAGTGGAAAGAGATCTGTGATGCATTGAACCTCATCCCAGGACAACGAGCAGAAGACAGACCCGATATTATCTTCCGAGTTTTCCATACGAAACTAATTGAGTTCATGAAAGATATAAAACAAGAAAACTACTTTGGTAGAGCTATTGGTGGCATACATACTGTGGAGTTCCAGAAAAGAGGCTTACCTCATGTTCATATAATAGTGTGGCTCCATCCAGATGATAAATATTCAACCACTGATGATATTGATGAGATTATATGTGCAGAAATTCCAGACAAACAGTTGGATCTCATACTCTACAACATCGTTTCAGCTTTTATGATTCATGGACCTTGTGGTATTGCCAATCCTAAAGCACCCTGTATGAGAAATCAGAGGTGTACCAAACATTTCCCAAAAAAATACAGCTCAGAAACAGTTATTGCAGATGATGGTTTTGCTCTTTATAGAAGACGTGATGATGACAGAACAGTTGTTAAAGGACGAGTGAAACTTGACAATCAATCTGTTGTTCCTTACAATAAAGGACTACTATTAAAGTATCAAGCACATGTAAATGTTGAATGATGTAATCGCTCAAGATCAATCAAATACTTATTTAAGTATATCAGTAAGGGACCAGATAGAGCAAGAGCAATGTTACATGAAAACATTGATCAAGTTCAACCCTGTTCATCAGCTCAATCTAAAGTTATTGATGAGATTCAAACTTTTCTTGATTGTAGATATCTTACTGCATATGAATCAATTTGGAGGATTTTCGACTTTGACATCCATTGTAAGTTTCCTGCGGTTCAAAATCTTACAATTCACTTACCTTTGATGAATAATATAATCTTTCGAGGTGATCAAAATGTTGATGGACTGCTGCATCAACCTAGTATAAAAAAGACTATGTTAACAGAGTGGATGTCTACAAATTGCACAGCTGAAGATGCACGTCAACAAACATACGCTAAATTCCCCTCTTTTTGGAGATGGGATGGAAAAAACAAGTTCTAGTTTCGGAGACAACGAGGACAGTGTATTGGTCGAATATCATATGTCCCTCCGACTGCAGCGATCCGGATCTTCCTCTTTCAACATATTTTAGTTTACATTGCTCTTGAGCTCAGGTTCCTTCATATTGAGTTATTTATTTTCAGGGCTTCAAATTCCAAAAGAAACCCAACATTAAAACTCTTTAGCCAAGTTGAAATTGGGACTTAGAATGCTGGCTGGGTGAGGTGAGAGCCCATCGCCTCACCTCAGATGCGCCTTTGACAGCTATGATCGCCATTAAAAAATAGCAAAACCAACTTGTGAGTTGTGAAAGGGCAAAAACTTTTGAAGCACGGTTTCCATTGCATTGTAATGTGTACAAATACCATTATATAAACATTGTCCAAAACAACACAAGTGACTATACGGTTAAATAGTGTGCCAGTACAAAGTCCTCTAGCTAGGTTCCTTCTTGAGAGAAGTTTCGATTGCGTTCTCAGACACAATATGGGAAAACCCACAAGAATTGTATAATAAAACCTTTACATTGAGGTTAATGCAGAACAGATCCTAGGCCCTAAGAATAATGTTCTTTAAATTCATCGTGCATTAACGCCCTAATAAACAATACAAGTCCTCAATGAATTCTAATTGAAAAACAAACCTGAGAGGGGACGGTTTTGGTGGATTACTGATCGGATGTTGTAAGATCTTGAATTTTTCACCTTCGTCGTCGTCTTTGCCCTCGTCGTCGCTCTCGCTCTCGCTCAAACTGGTGTCTTCCATCCCAAAATTGCACTCAGGCGGGAAAGACCGTTGCTTTGGCTAGCGATCTCCTCATGAACGTGAACGTTCTTGCGGCGACCACCGACTCAGAAAATCTCCCAATGAACCAGAGTTAATTTTGAGGTTAAGGTGAACGGGGATCAACAATGCAAGGGGGTAGGTGAGGTCCTTTTATGGTAAAACCGTAGTATTTAGTATTTACATTGTATTCTTTTTAAGGGTAATATAAAGAGTAAACTTTTTAAGGGTAAAAAAGGTATTATATTAAAAATATATGGTATTATATTAAAGACTTATAATTATTTGTGAGGGAGAAGTACAACAGAGGCCCCTGTACTTTGCAAAACGGGTCATTTGAGCCCCTTTACTTTTTTTGGGTCATTGAACACCCTCTACTTGCAAGAATGGGCTAAATTAGCCCCTCAAGGAACTTCTGTTATAACGGTGCTTATGTGGCAGTTATCTATTTGAGCTGGATTTTTCTAATAAGTTATAATATGCTGACTAGGCGATGACGTGTCATTGGCCAATAAAATAATGACACGTGTCCGATTCTTTGTTTTTACTATGAAAGTAGATATGTTACAATTTCGTTGAAATGATTGTAAACTTCATATTTTAGGGTCAAAGAACCCCCTGTACTTTAATTAATGGGTTTTTTAAGCCCTCATATTTTCAACAAATGGGTCAAATTACACCCTCGAATTCCAAAAAATTTGCATCCATAAACATCCATTAATAAAAATGAGTCAAATAGATTTAGTGCATAAACATGATTCCAATAGATCCATTACACAAGCCATCCTCAAATACTACAAAATATGATTAAATAGTTCCAACATCAACAACAGAACATACACATAAATCAAAACAGAGATGGACACAACAAAAACATGCCAGCAACATCATATTTGCCCACCAGATGACCCTCTATCAACTCCATTCTTCTTGTTCTTCATACTATCACTTCCACGGTCAATTACCCTTGACATAGAAGTCCCAGGCTGCAAAAATTGAGGAAAAAAACATAATATTAAACAACAAAATAATGCTTTGACATTAACATACAATACATCTGCAAGCTAGAAAATGCAAATTATCAAACTTACGTTTAGGATTGAACGACCTGTATCAGGATTAATGTAGAGACCCAGGCCAGTCAATAATGTCCTCTTTTTTGGCTTGGTTTTTGGCCTGCATTCCCTGTGAAAAGGACTGACATACCTAGTCCTGCTAGGTTGTCCTTGCATTGGTTCATTAGATCCTCCCTGCATTGAGGCCACGGCTACACTTGTTTGCCTTGTCATCCTTGGTTCATTTGTTTGGGATGCTTGACTTGTTTGCCTTGTCATCCTTGGTTCATTTGTTGAAGTTAAGCCACTAACTTGGCTACTGGAAGTCATCCTACCAAGACATGCCTTATTCCTAGCATTATGCCCCTTGCCCTTACACACTTTGTAAGTCATAATCCTCTCTTCTCGTGTCAATTTGGTTTTGTTGACAGTCTCATGTTGTTCCCTTCTCCTCTTTTTCTTCGGTCTCCCTGGCATCTTCCTCATCTTAGGAGGTAGTAAATGGTCCTGCTCACTCCTCGGCCACATGTTCTCCCCTCTAATTGGTTCAATTGGTACCTGATATGCTCTCAAGTATGTCTCCTTCCTGTACCAAAGTGCAAGATAATCCTCAGGTTTTTCACCATTGGCATGCGCAACACGAATTGCATGGGGACATGGAATTCCAGAAATCTGCCATGCCCCACATGTGCAGGTTCCATCCCTCAATTTCACCACAAATTGACTTCTCCCATTTTTCACTTCATAACTTCCTCCTCCATTCCATTCACACACCCACAAATGGCTATCTATTACATTTTTTATCAACCTTCTATGAATAAGTAGTCCATATTCTTGCTTCCATGAATTTACTCCCAACTTCTTGTCCCTAATTCTCCTCGTCATTGCCCTTCTAATATCCTCAAGCATTGAAATTATACTTTTGCTCCTAGCTTCCACAATAGTGCCATTGAATGCCTCACAGAGATTGTTGTCACATGAATCACATTGACACCATGGACTGAAGTATGCCTTACTCCAATACTTAGGATGCACAAGCATCAAATCCTTTGCAGCAGCTGGATGCACCTTCTCAATCTCCTTGAAGTTAAGCTCAAAATCAGACATATTGGTTGATTTGGCCAGCTGCCAGAAGAGATGCTTAAGATGTCTGCCTGGATAATTCTTACACCAATTTGCATACAAATGCCTACAACAAAACCTGTGATAAGCTTTTGGCCATGTATCAGCTACAGCAGCAACCAAGCCCTACAACAAAGAATACAAAATATGAGTAATGGACATGAAATACAATTAAGATAGGGATATCATTAACTGAAAATACACAAACACATACCTTTTGTCTATCACTTATCAGAGTCCAAAGTTCACCTTCAGCAGTACCTAAATCATGCTTTAACAAATTCAGAAACCAAGTCCATGTTTCAGTGTTCTCAACCAGTACTACAGCCCAAGCTAATGGGAACATTTGATTATTCCCATCACGGCCTATTGCTGTCAATAATTCCCTTTTAACTAATCCCTTTAAAAAACATCCATCAATTCCTAATATTGGTCTGCAACCCTTCATAAATCCCTCCTTACATGCCTTAAAACAACAATAGAATGCTTTGAATGGAACAGGTCCATTCTCATCTTGCCTATCAGTAAGCAATGAGACAGTACTTCCAGGGTTAGACAACATCAACTCCTCAGCATAATTCCTTAATTGTGCATATTCCTTTACACAGCTACCCGTTAAATCAGCTAATACAGTCTTCCTCACCCTTTTACATTGGCCTAAGCTCACATCTAATTCCAAAGCTTGTTCCATAAAGGGTTTCAGATATCTAATTTTTATGTCTGGGTGGGCAGCAATAAAACCATAGAACCTCTTCACCATGTACTTTGTAGTTAACCACTTTAAACCCCTTTTTGGTTGACATGTATGTTCACTAACATAGGTCTTTACTTGAAAACTATCCACTTGTCTACTATATGATGCAAATATCAACCATGGACAATCAGTAGCTCCCTTACATTTGGCTCTACATCTACTAGGTTCATTTTTACTGAATCGAATGTCAGTCCTAGTCATTATAGCATAATTGCTAACAGCATCCTTAAACTCATTATTACTAGTGAACAACATGCTAAGCTCAAATTTCGGAATACCTTTCACCTTTTTGTATGATGGAAATCTGCTTCTCTTTCTAATTGCATCATCCCGCACCTCTGGATCCTCATCTGTACTATCCCTGTAACGTCCTGGATCAGAAGAGTCTAAATAATCACTATCAACACCTTTCTCGCTCTCCCCAGGCTCCTCATCGTACTCCTCATAACCTAAACCCTCATCATTCTGCTCATTATCCTGCTCATCATCAACCTGCTCATCATCATCTTCACCTTCTTTGTCACTCTCTTGCAGTAGAGATACATCCTTCCATCCCCTTTTGTAGTTTCTAACCTTCTCCCTCGCAACAATCACCTCCTCATCGTCCTCTGAGGAGTTATCTTCAGGAACAACTTCATTGTCTGAGCTACTAGAAGAGTACTGAAAAACAAAATCGTAACCATGTGAGAAAATAAACCCTAAAAACCCCAAATCGAACCCATATCAGAAAAACCTAATCTCAAACTCACCTCCTCTTGTATTTTCTTTCGCCGAACAGCCCTGACCTTCGTTGGAGACATTTCGTCGATGATTGTATCTGAAATCAAACCCAGTTGTGACAAAACCTAGATCGATGATCGACGATCAACGATCGACGACACTCCTTCCTCTCAAATGTCTCTCTACAAGGGTTTCACAAATTTAGGGTTTCTGTGTGTGAGATTGTAACTTAACCCCATCAATTGCCATGTCATTTTCAATTTTCTTTAAATAAAATCCATGTCATTTTCTTTTGCCAACTCAGCTTTTTTTTTAACGGAAATGTTATACAAGGGCCAACGTAGCCCATTCTTGCAAGTAAGGGTGTTCAATGACCCAAAAAAAGTAAAGGGGCTCAAATGACCCGTTTTGCAAAGTACAAGGGCCTCTGTGGTACTTCTCCCTTATTTGTGAATATATTGATTTATGAAAATTTTATATAGACGAGCAATATAAATATAGACATATATACATAATCAAATTATCATACATTTTCTCTACCAAAAAAAAAGGAAAGAACTTATCTATAGCAAGTAAAAATGACAAGTTAGGTATGTGAAATGTGATTATTAATATATGATTGCAAACTAATTTGATCAATTTGCTTTAGAAAAACATGTGTATGGGTATGTTTGGTGCACCATATATTGTCTTCTAACAATAAATTGTAAATCACAAAATAACAACAAGTTTACCTCCCAAAAACCGAGACAATTTTTGGACAATATATTGTTCTTTTTCAAAACGGTCTTATATGGGATAATTTGGAGACAATTTACAACAATTTTCCTTTTTTAACCCTCACTTTATATTGGAATGATTATAATACCCTCATTCTCTCTCCACCTTTTTACCCCACATTTTTAGTTTAGATTAGTTAATAATTCAATTCTTTAATAATTCTTAAAATAAAAATTATTAAAAAATATTTGAAAAGTAATTGCTGATATTAATATATTTATTTTAATTAATTTTTATTTTATAAATTTTTTATTATTTATTTTACCATTTATTGCAACTATTTTAACACAATTTATGTTACCAGTAAAAGTATAACCAAACACCTACCAACATTTCAAGAACCATAACTAGTACCATTTATTATCTACCATATATGCTACAATATATACTACTATCAAAATTATGCGCCAAACAAACCCTATATATGCTTATGTGGAATCCACTCTAGCTGAAGCAGTGAGGGCTCTTCATGCGATTAGAATGGCTAGTGAATTGGGATTACGACATATAACATTAGAAAGAGACTCAACGATTATTGTAATTATTGTAAAAGCAATCCAGGTAGGGGACGTGCAGTTGTCGTTATGGAGTTCAGTGGTGCTGGAAATTAAAATAATGATCTTGCTAACTATGTATGTATGAAAATAAATTGGGTGGTATATCTGGGAGAATTTACCATGTTAACAGAATGATAATCTATACTGTAAAATTAATAATAAACAAGATAAGCACACACTGTGCACATAACTTGTCTATTAACATATTTTTATTACATACAAATAACTAATATTGTGGAGAAAAAAATGGAGGTTTAAGCTATAATCTCCTAATGGACTCAAAGCAAGACTCAGCAGCTCCGATACTGCAACCATAAAGCTGAAAGAAACATCGAAAGCTGCCTCGACTCGAATAGCAATTCTTGTGGACCCCGAAGAGTTCAAACATGTTGCCATACCCAATGGAGCAGCACACACAAGACAGCCATATGCCTCACGCTGTGACCATATATATTCACATATATGTCAGTACCAGAACATCCGATTATTGGTATAAGTAGAGTTACATATATACATAAAAAAGAGAACTGTTGGAGAAGACACCCACTCAGAGAGTCACACATCGAAAAACTGGGAGTGTTGTGAAGGGTTTATACTTTATAATGCAATGGGTAGACTTAGCTATGGTTTTTGAGAAAAATGGGCTCCATCCATTCCAAGTTTCCAACAGTCGTAAAATTGGGAATTTAAAACACATTGCTACTGAAAAAGCAATTATACTTAAATAATCATATCTTAAAGAGAAGGTAAGTTCATACCAATATTTAGGTATATTAAATTCCTGCTTCACAGTACTGCATTATCTTTGGTGGATTACTAATCTGATGATTATGAGCTCTGCAATAAAACAAAATTTAGACCAAAACAATAAAATATTAGAACGAAACAAGGACATCAATACCTAGCTATGGCGAATACAAATACTGGCGACTTAAATTTAGCTTACCCGACACGTTTGTGTTTTAACCCAATCCTCTTCATGGCTTGCTGTTCTGCTTCACTAAGCAAGAATACACGGCCACTCACGTTCGTTGCGACAATCGTAGTCCCATTTATGCGCTGGCCTTGACCCATAATGGTTGTCAAATAAAGTGCCGCATCTGGTAGTACTGCTGCCTTGGAAGTTCTGTTTCTCCCCATCGCTTGTTATTGAGTTACTGAAACAACATGCACAAGAAAATTAAAAGTGCCTACTAGACAATGCTAAGCCATTAATATTATTAAATAATGAAGAAAACATAGATCAATATGTTACGAATAAAAAACTAATTAATATAACATAAATATAATTATAAGAGATTATTAATCATCACATTCCCTACATGAAATTAACAGGTGAGTATAGTAAAGCAAACAAGAATTTAAGAGTTTTAATGAAAGGTATAAATCAACAACCAAGATCTCAAAGTTTTAATGAAAGTATAAATCAACAACCAGAGGGACATCATCTTGACTCGGAGAAGGCTTTCGCCTAGAGAAGAAATACTTTCATAATAGGAAGACATCTCAAATTTAACAATTATATAGTAAATTCTAATTAAATCCTGCTTCATTAAATCATTATAGCTCCACCAGTTCTCATTTGATGAATTAGACGAGCCAGACAACACGCAACATGCCCTATAACGAATAGTAATCATGAACCATGAATTTGTTCTAGTGTTATTAATGGCATGCTAATCTTCAAGAATGGAAATTCAATCAAGGGCAATATTGATAGGCCAGCTGAAAGGGAAATCCCGAGCTGTTAAAAGTTTGATTGTCTTTGCATCGTAACCCCAGGAGCCCCTTGTGGAGCTTTCCTCGAAAAAGTAGCTCTAAATAAGCCCACGAAAAGCAGAACATACCAGAGCAGCCAGTCTTTGGGAATCAGCAACCCCAAGCACTTTTCCAGGGACAGAACTTTGGCCAGAGAAATGCTAATCTCCGATCAAGGAAATAACCGACCAAGCATCCTTCCCTGCTTTCTTCAAGAATTCTTTTCAAAATTTCACTAACTTGTTAAAACTTGGTCCAAAGTCCAAAAGGAAAAATCCCTTTCAACTCTCTTTCTTTTTTTGAAGAGAAAAATTTATTACTGGCACCAAGGGGTGCAACCCAAACAGTCATTACAAAGAAGAGAAAGACAGACTAGCAAAAAAATTGGAACTATGCCCACTTGACCATTGCTTAAACACAATTAGCCATCCATCCAAAAAAGCTA
The DNA here is from genome assembly GCF_013401445.1 of Tripterygium wilfordii. Taxonomy (NCBI): domain Eukaryota; kingdom Viridiplantae; phylum Streptophyta; class Magnoliopsida; order Celastrales; family Celastraceae; genus Tripterygium; species Tripterygium wilfordii. The sequence goes on from NC_052248.1 coordinate 10,571,553, forward strand.
ATATTGAACAATCCTTCTCCTGGAAAACCCTAGAGTTTCGTTCCTTCCAGATTAACCAACAAGTAGCCTGGAGGATCAGCACCAAAAATTTTTGCCTAGGTTTGTCACGAATCAGGAAATGCGAAGCCTCCAATTCAGAGTTTAGATTCTTAGAAGGCACCCAAATGACACCCATCAAGTTCCAGATTGCGCCCCAAACCTTTTCAATTCTCATCCGCATCGAAGAAGAAGTAAATTAATTGAACGAAACTCCCAGCAAGAGACAATTTCATATGAACAATAACAAATGACATTGACGAAATGAGATAATATAGTAACGTTCACAGATATCAAAATTATTCATCATCATTATCTTAAATTGGTCTAGACTCGTGAATTTATAATCTATACTAACAATGATATAAATTTCCATTAAAAGGCTACAAGGGAAATACCTTAAGTAAAGGAGAAAGGGAGAACGACAGCATGTGCTGATGTACACCATTCAGGGCTCTTTCTGCAAGGAAGACAAGCCAATGCACCACAGCTTCTATTCGTCTACGGCAGATGATCTTATCACTTAATATTGATATGCCATCCACTGCATTCATTGATGCGGGTCATTGAGGCTGCAATAACGCTGCTGAATCGGGCCAATTCTGTACCAAATCATACAAAGAATGTCAACTACTAATATTTGACTCTCTGGATCACAAATATTTTAAAGGGTTTGAGTTTGCAATGCCATTTCTATATAAGTTAATAATATAAAAAAGCTTCCAGAAACATATGAACATAATTTTATCTAACTGAAATTTTTAGAAAAATAGGCATATACGGATTGGTAAATGGTTCTATTATTCAACAAGGTTTTATGTTTCAATAACCACATCTCCTACTTGAAGATGCTTCTTTTTGAATTTAAAAAATAAAAAAAAATAAAAAAACCGATGATGGAAGTATGATAATGCTATCCCAATTGGGAAATCACTCTCTTTTGGATGTTGCAAATTGTAATATATTCCTAAAGTGTTCCCTTGATATCTGAGCATCAATTTTCACTAATAATAGAGATATGCATCGAATCTGCTTCGGACGCACTATGAACACAATATGGTTTTTTTTTATCCTTAAAATATGAAGAGCATTTTGGATAGCATGAATATCCCAATTTGGCAAGTGAACGAGCAAGTCTATCACTAAACAATGGTTTCCACCTATCTTGGATTTTTACAAATCAAAGGTGGATGGGTATTATTCCAACCCTAGTTTCCTTCGTTTAGATAATGTGCTCTCTCTCCAAGTCCAAGTTCTTTTATTATAGTATTTATTACTCTTATTCTTCAACAAATTCATATGGCCTTGAAACATAGCGTCTTTATGCTAGAGACAAGCTTAAAACAGATTCCCAAGTATTGTTACTTCGGCATCATACTTGTCAAATGCAAGGAGGCAGACCTAAGATTCAAAGTACTTCTATCATCCGAGACGCAAGGACTTGAGACTTCTATTTCCCGCGGCACAAGGCAAACATAAGGCAAGCGCCCGAAAGACACAAGGCACAATATTAATAAAATAAATGATAAATCAAATAATTGTTAAAATAGTATGCAATAATTAACACGCAATAATAAATTAAGAAATAAATAGATCACACGAATCACGTCACATTATCAAAGTACCAATTATCAAGCGTGACAAAAATGATAAAACTGATCCCACAAGTGCATAAAACAAAATAGCATAACAGCATAAAACTAACAAAATAAGAAAACATAACAGCATGACATATTTAAGTTCAGAAAGTGAAACTTTTCGGAAACAGTTGGTCTCTATCACATGATAGATAGGGCTGCGATTCTCAGTAGCGATCCGGATCTTCCTCTTTCACTGTATTTGAGTTTACATTGTTCTTGAGCTCAGGTTCCTTCATCTTGAGTTATTTATTTTCAGGGCTTCAAATTCCAAAAGAAACCCAACATTAAAACTCTTTAGCCAAGTTGAAATTGAGACTTAGAATGCTGGCTGGGTGAGGTGAGAGCCCATCGCCTCACCTCAGATGCGCCTTTGACGGTATGATCGCCATTAAAAAAATAGCAAAACCAACTTGTGAGTATGAAGCTCTTCACCTACTATTCTTTATTTTGGTGACTGTTGAACTTTTATAGTTCTCACACATACAGAGAAGATAACATGTTTGTTAATGGTTAGGCAAATTTGTGGATCATTATACAAGAACTTTCTCATCTCCTATATCTTTCCTTAGATCCTCCACAGACTTCACAAGTTAGACATAACTATGCAACTGTGCGTGGGCGCTCAAAAGTAAACATTACATGACCCTGTAAACGAAGCCTAATACTATGAAATAAACTTAAGAAACTGAGAACAAGACCAACAAGCATCGGCAGAGAATCAGAACAGTAACAGCTAATCAAGGATATAGACATCTTAAGTGGAGCTAATCTAATCTAACGGCTAATAAGATAATCATCAGTAAAATCGAGCAACGCAGCAGCTCTGGGAGCTGATAAAATAGACTTCCCACGACCAGATTTTCAAAACAAAGCATACAGAAATTTGTCGTACCACGCTGTTGCAAACTCATAGTTATCATAGACATAGCTAAGCAACACCAGAGCGAAGATGCAAAATACCATAACACAATTGCAACCAAAGAATAGCCAGTATGTTTAGGGAAAAAATGAAAGTGCAAATCTTTTAAAATAACTGTTTTCAATGCATTGCAATGTGTACAAACACCATTATATGAAAATTGTCAAAAACAATACAAGTGACTGTACGGTTAACTAATGCCAGTACAAAGTCCTCTAGCTAGGTTCCTTCTTGAGAGAAGTTTCTATTGCATTCTCAAACACAATATGGAAAAACCCACATAAATTGTATAATAAAACCTTTACATTGAGGTTGATACAGAACAGATTCTAGGCCCTAAGAATAATTTTCTCTGAATTCAATGTGCATCAACGCCCTAATAAACAAACAAGTTCTCAATAAATTCTAACAAAATCAAACCTGAGAGGGGACGGTTTTGGTGGATTACTGATCTGATGTTGTAAGATCTTGAATTTTCCATCTTCTTCGTCGTCTTTGCTCTCGCTCTCGCCCTCGCTCAAACTAGTGTCTTCCATCCCGAAATTGCACGCAGGCAGGAAAGACCGGTGCTTGGCAAGCGATCTCCTCGGGAAGGTGAACGTTCTTGCGGCGACCACCGACTCTGAAAATCTCCTAATGAAAGCAGATTTAATTTCTAGGTTAAGGTGAACGAACGGGGATCATACAATATTACAATGGAATGTGGTAGGTGAGGTTTATTTATGGTAAAAAGCCAAAAACGTAAAAGTATTAAAAATATATGGTAATATATATTAAAAATATATGGTAATATATTAAAGACGTAAAATTATTTGTGAATATCTTGATTTATGAAAAAAAAATTATATAGACGAGCAATATAAATATAGACATGTATACATAATCAAATTATCAAATACTTTATCTAGCACGCGAAAAAAAAAAGAGTCTTGTCTATAATAACATAAAATATAATGTTTGAGACCCAAAAAAGTGATTTCAAAAGAGTTGTTGTTGTTGCTATTCAAAATCGCAATCACGAGTTATGAATTAGCTTTCAGATAATAGACTCGCAGTGAAGTAAGAGCTTCCTTAGTTGTTAGGCACTAAGGAAATACGAGATTCAAAGCGGTGGGCAGACAAACAAATGGCCCTAGAAGCAATGTGCATTCTAAACAGTGGCGTACTTGAGTCTACGGGGGCTCTGGGCACACTCTAAGAAAATGACCCTCTAAAATTTTTTTTGTCGCGATTGTTATATAGTTCTTAAAAGTCTAACTCTATGAAAAATATATATTACTTAAATATGACTCGTTTAGCATGTTGAGATGCAAAATCACTAATTACGTTAGTATAATCAACATTTTCCGCAAATCACTTTCAATAGACAACATAACTAACCCATTTAACATTTCTTGCGACTTGGTGAACCAAAAATATGATTTTATCAATTTCAACTTTGAAAAGCTTCTCTTGGTGAAGGATACCATTATCAGAATAGTTAACAATATTCTATATGTAATCCATGTATTTGAAAAACCACCATCAAGCATTTGCAACACCAAAGAGTATTATTCAATTATTGAGTCTATTAAGTGGAACAAAATCACCTGATAAGGCTATAACCAGAGGCTGTTGAGCTGCAGAAGGAGGAAAATCTCAAAGAATCCAAAACTGGATGCAGAGCATAACCCAGAAGAGATTGCAAAAAGAACCAAAGAGAATTAGAGATTGCAACACCAAAGAAATCATGAAGATAAAAAAAAAACCTCTAGAAAATCAAAACTCAAAGAAAGAATTACTTGCAACTCTCAAGGCCCGACCCGACCCATCCTCCTTCTAGTTCCAAAATCCCAAACGGAAAAGCAAATCAATGTAAGAGAGAACTTAGCAAAATCAAAGATTTAGAAATAATTATTATTATAATTGCACAATTGCAGTAGATAGTAGAAACAAAGCGAAGTTGAAAGTCGAGAACTGAGAAGAATAGGGAATAGTGAATGAGTCAATGAGGCCTTTTGATATATATTTTTTTCCTTAAAATTTATTTTCTTTTTGTAGATTTTAAAGTTGACATTTTAATGGGCTGCTATTGGTCTTTTTAGTTGGGTCTCTCCTTCTCAAATTTTCTTTCTTTCTTTATGGGCTTTATAAACTAATACATATGGGGTTTTAAAATGGGTTGGGAGGATAAATGGACTACTATATATATAACTAACATTATTAAAATTTGGAGGCCCTGGGCAACGGCCCAGCTCGCCCAAGCCCAGGGTCGCACCTGATTCCAAACTCGTCTTTGGCAATCATTCCTAGACCAACCTTAGACTTCTTCAATGCCATGTCGAAAGTTTATCTTTGTGACATTACTTGGGAGCAAACACCAACTAGTTGGGGAATTGTTTGGAACAACTAACCTCCTCAAAATCAGTAGCTTGGTCTTCTTGTGCTCAGCATGCAGCATCTTACATCTTCAGGTTTGTCCATGCTGTTTTGATGAAGATCTTGATTTCTCATATTCCAAACCTACCATAAACACAAGATTTGTGAAGGTCAATAAAATCATTGCACATTCTCCATATGAACGTCTTTACTTTGAGAGGCATTGCAACCCACCAAATGGTAGTCCAAATCTTTGATTCGGAAAAAGAGCTCAACTCAGGATCACCCTTAGAAAATCTACGCCACTGTTCATAAACATGATAACCACTCTTGACCGAGTAATGGCCTTTAGGATCAAAACACCATCGACGAACATCCGGAGCTCTCACATCTCCCAATGGAATTTCCATAATAGCTTCAACATCAAACGGAAGGAATCAAGGAACAACTCCCTCAAAAGTCTCATTCCAACAGCCTTTTACGATCGTCAATTAGATGATGGACCCTTAAGTAGCCCACATTGGAGAGATTTACTAGTTCTCATAGTTTTAGAATCTTTTTGGTTTACTTTTCTGATATTTAGTTCTCATAGAGTTTTAGAATCCTTTTGATTCACTTTCCTGATATTGTAAAGGTTTGTATCTCCATTATATACCTCCTCTAGTCGAATCACTGACCAACCCATTGTTAACATGAACAAATTGTATGATTCACCATGAAATGAAAAATAAAGAAAGCAAAGGTTGTTACCTTGCAGGGCAATCTTTTTTTGTTTTAGGCCAGTAACATTGGCTCTACCTCCCCAGAATTTGACTATACCTATATATATATATATATATATATATATATATATATCTATGCTTATTATCTATTTATTTTCAAGAATTTAGATAGACATATACATAGAGAGAAGATCACCCAAAGAGTGCCTAAAAAAGAAACATATTGTTATAGAATATTGTCCAAAACAAAAGGAAAAGGGCAAAGAAAAAGGGGTTCAAGGCTTTAAGCTAGAATCTCCTAATGGCTTCAAAGCAAGACTGAGCAGCCCTGATCACGGCCACTGTAAAGCAGAAAGCACCGTCGAAAACGGCTTCGAATCGCACTTCTTGCAGAGCCCAAATAGTTGAAACGCATTGCCATATCCCATGAAGCAGCGCACACAAGATTGCCATATGTATGTATGCTTCTCTCTGTGAATGTATACATTCATATGTAAATATATGTCAAAGTATCAGAACATATATAACTCGTCATTATATCGATCCAAGCAAAGTTCAAAAGAATCTATCCTAAACAAATTAACAGAGAAAACAAAATCATAATAAATTAAGGAGAGCTCAAAATTGAATGAGCTCACTGTTACTGATCTTGAAATAATATGAAAATAGATGCCGAATGAGTGTGGTTTTGGAATTTTGTTTATCCTTGCTGCTTCGCGGAAGCTTCCTCCATAATGAAAACCTTCACTAATACCCAATAACTCAATATATAAGGTTTTTCTTTATATATATATATATATTATATATATATATGCAGGGACCTGCACAAAAGTACAGTGCCGCAAAACAATAATGTTTATACGAGCCCAGCTTGGTAAAACAATAATAAAAAATTTCAACTCCTGGATAACGGACCTTTCTCAGCCCAACTACAAGTATTGTGCCACATGGATCCTTATTGAATACTAAAATTGTGACACGTGTTATTTTTGAAATTGTTTCAAAAGATTAATATAATTTTCAAAAATTACAAATAATTTAATTATATTATGACTCTCCTATCCTAATTTGGTTTTATAATTAGATAATAAATTAAAATTCTTATATTAATAAAATTAATTTAATTGAAATACTTATAATATGTAGCTACGATAACTCTATAGACTATATAAAAGTATTAGTAACTTCAAGAGATGTCTATTTTTAATCCTTTGAAACTCATCTGTTTTCAGGTCATTTGAGCTAATTCTAAATTCTTAAAAATTAGTTTTATTTTTTTATTTCTTTGTACTACTTTAATTTACTTTAATAGATAATTTCATTTGATTTCTATTTCTTATGTATTTCAGGTATTTTTGTTTTTCTTTGATTGATGGAAGGTGCTTTTATAGTTTATTTTTCTAAAGTTGAATTTTTATGGGTTAAATTTTATTGTTTTGTATGCTAATTTTTTTTAACTATTAGTTTTTATGCTATGAACATATAAAGGCAAAGTTCTTATACTACAATTGCGCCATGTGTCCCTTTTTTAAAGGAAGATCTACCAGGAGGTCCACCCCTAAAATATTTTATACCATCAGGTTAACTTGCATTTTGAAAATTCCGGGAAGTCCTTGAAATTTATTTGAATAAAAAATCCTTACATAAAACATAACCCTAAAACATTTTTATATCATCTTCTACCTCAAGCCTCTCTCGTCCCTCTCTCTAAATATAACGTTTCTCTCTTCCTCTCCAAGATTCGACTGTTCTCTTCAATATTGCTTTTAGTTTGAATCACGATTATATCTCTCTTCGTTTCTTCTATTTTCTTTGAGTTTTTTGGTTCATTTTTAGATATGCAGTTTTGGATGAATCTCGAGATATTTTAGAAGGAATTGATGTGTTATTGTCTTACAGATATGTTGCAGCTGTTGTGGATGAAAAATAGAAGAAGAAATTTGAAATCACAGGTTTTGCGTGATTTGAAGGGAAAAAGTCTTTTTTTTTGGTTAAGAACAATTAAGCTCGCGCCAAAAGATAATGTGATTATTATAGAGAATAAAAAAAATTATATGAAATTGATGTATTATGGGCGAAAATTAGAGATTCATACAGAAAACTTTGATAATCACTTCAAAAACAGTGAAATTTCTATTGAAAATGAAATTCTGAAAAAATAAAACAATGGTATTCAATTGAATTAGTGATATTCAATGAAATTAAATAAAAATGGTGAAAATTTCATTGTTTTCGAAACAGTCGAGTTTCACTGTTTTGAAAGTTTAAAAAAATTTCATTACTTTCAAAATGGTCAGATTTGACATAAAACAGTCAAATTTTACTATTTTTAAAATTTTGGGCAATTCCAATATTTTAAAGCCATAATTTATAGCTCAAATAATGAAGAAGATGTTGCAATACCAAGATTAATTTACATTATGAAATGTTACAACTGTAAAAAAGAACACACGCCAAAGAGTAAAAGTAACAATGCAACCAAGCATTCAATGGAATCATACCTCCACAAACACAATAACCATGCCAAATCTGACATCATCTCTAAATCAAGATAATGCACAAAAGACTTCATAAATTCCTAACAAATGTTTCAACCACAAAGCTAATCTATTGCAATGGTTTTAAGAATCAGACCTCTACAAACAATATCGACGATTTAAAGTTAAACGCGACTAAAAAAATGTCTTTGTTGATTCATTTTGTTGTAGTGCCTTTTTAGATAGAGTTTTATCTTAATCCCAACTTGATTGTATTCACCAAAGAGACTAACCAATTGCGCTTGTATTTGGCTCAAACCCATCTTTGCAGATCCAACCCAAAATTCCAACACTCATCCATACGACCCTCTCTTGCTGGTCTATTTGAATAAGACATCACAAGTATGTTTCTTTTCAATATACTACACAAAGAGTTATATTTTATTGTGCATGGACTTAATTCCATTACTAATCGAAAGTTTATTAGTTCATGGCCAATATTTATGCAACCATTGATTGGTTGAAAAACATTCCAAATCAAAGAACTGAGTTTTCGAACAAAATTGTACATTTTAGCTGTCACCATCACAATTTTTCATGATGTGCACTCTTTATCTAACTTGTACTTGGGTCTTAACATGTATCTAAGTATTTCTCTTCAATCATATATCAATTTATCATACATGGAGGAGTTGGTATTTTGGATTTTAGTGAGAGTTTTTATGTATAAGGGTGTTGATTGCTTGTGATTCATGTTAGAAAAACAATGGTTAGTAATAGAGAGATTAGAATATTGTAGACTATGAGGTGCGAATGATTCATTATCTTGAAGACAATATTTGCATCCACATGAAATGTTGCTATTTAATTGAAGCAAACGAGTCTTCAAGATATAACAAAGTCTAGTCTTCTGCATAAAGCAAAACTAGAGAAGACTACTAGGAATTTGTATGGAATTGTACTAAAAAATTAAGTGTGTATTTTGAAGGATGAATGTTTGTATATATACTTGTAAAACACCTTTTCCAAATAAGTGTATAATAGACTGCCTTGATAGTTTTTGGACAAAGGTTGCAATGCTTGGCTTTTGAAACCAATGTATGTAACTTCTTTTTGCAAAAGACTAACTCAAGGGAAAATGATTCCATGTGGTTAAGTCATTTGTACCACCAAGCATATACCCCTTAAACTTTTCTTTTATTGTATATTATAACCAATCATATATTTGTCTGAATATATATATCAATTCACATACAATCTTGGTTTGTATAAATTGTCAACTTTTTTTTTTATAAGTACACAAGGTTTTCTATGAAATATATTGGAATTTTCCTCTTTATTTTTATGATTAAAACAATGATTTGGTAAACTTAGAAACTTCTTATATCAATTCATATGTTGGTGAATTGGTCGTAAATTTGATTGATTGATCAAAATAATGAGAAACAAAAATCTAATAATTATAAATAGCAAAAATTAACAAATTGAATAAATACAATAAAATAGGACAAATTAATACTTTGTAATTTTGCAAAGATTCTAGCAGACACATTTCTTTGTTAAAAGAAATATTCATGTTACCTAGGTTTTTGGAATACGATAATGATCAAGATCTCAATAGTTATTCCAATTATCCTGCCAGTTGTTGAGTTGGTAGACTACATGTCACACATGATGCACATGAAATTATGTGCGTACAACTTAACAACTGGGATAACTGAGACATACCAGCTGTTGGGATTCCTAATGAATTCAATGTTAAGTGTTGATTTGAGATTGTGAAGAAACATTTTATGTGAGTTTTGTTTGTTCTTCAATGTTGTTTCGATGCCGATTTAGACTTTGAGTACCTACTGCATAGTTTATTTTCGAAGTTTATTTTCAGACCTATGTTTTATACTCACAGCTTATTCAAAAATTATTTAATAGTTGATAATGAAGAATGACGATAAAATCTTGGTTTTTTGTGTAAATTCTCCATGAAATTTGTTTCTTGCATTGTCCTTTATCACACACGTAGCACAAAGGGAAAAAAGAAAACTAGTGTATTGAGTCTCAACTATGACAATATCCTTGTGCCATGCACTTGGTTTTGGCCCAACTTATACTGTCGTTTGTAGGAAAATTTCTATGCTTGCAGGCTTGACGACGCTAGTTTAAATCTGTTGGGACTATAGACCCCACATATCTCCATATTGGTATCATATTGTATGCTTTAGGCCTATGTCAGCATGAATTTGCTTATGGGTTTCTACCCAAAAGACCTTATACCAATAGAGATATTGTTCACACTTATAAACACACCAACTTACCATGTTTAGCCGATGTGGGATTTTGGTTGTCTAACAATCCTCCACTGGAATCAAGGACCACACCATGCCCCATGGTTCGAGCCCCCCTTAAGCGACCTACATTTGATTGTTAAGAACAACTACTCATCTTCACTACGTTCTACATCCTTATCAACATTCAATAGTTCTGAACTTAATTTATTGAATTTGTTAAGGTGATCATTCATATATGTACTTTTAACCATCTGCAACTTGTAAAGTTTCTTCTTGAGATATAGGCGACTCGTCAGAGATTTCGTCATGTATAGACCCTCTAGTTTCGCCCATAGTGATGTCGTTGAGTTCTCCCACATCACGTTGTAAGTTATCTCTTTTGTCAGACACAAGCGAATCATGCTACATGTCCAGAGATCATACTCCTCCTGATCATCATTGGACATGTTCGTCGATTTACCTTTAAGCCATTTTAATGTTGTGTAACCGTTGTTAGATCATAATATTTCAATTCTGAACCTATCATAAACCAAAATTGATCTTTCCGTCAAACTTCTCAACATCGAATCGAGCATTTGAAACCTTTGCAGACTTAAATGGAATCTCCAATCGTAAACACAAACCTTCGGCTATGGTACTAATTTTTTGTATGAGAACAGCTCGAAGTGTTCACGATCAATGCAAAAAATAGATAAATCAAAAACAAGATCAATCACACACAAGAGACAACGATTTTACATGGTTTGACCAATCTTACCTAAGTGTACGGAAAGCGATGATAAATTTTATTGATGAACTCTCTCACACGAATTCTCTCTAAGTCTCTCTATTTTTTTATAGGTTTTCACAATACCATTGTCTCCACTAACAGCTTGAAGATGCTCACATATGTAGAGTATTGATCAAGTGTCGGTTTCGTCTTTGTCATCATATCAGCTGGATTGTCCTTCGTATCCACTTTCTTCAAAAAATCTCACTCTCGTCAACTATATCGCGTACAAAATGAAACATGATGTCAATGTGCTTTGTGCGAGCATGATGAACATTGTTCTTCGCCAAGTGAATCACACTCTCACTATCACTATAACTGTAGACTAGTGGCAGACCCAGGATTCGATTTCACTAGGGGCACAATCATACAACGAGGGTCCGAGGGTAGCACTCCCGGAAATTTTTTTTCAAGGTTATTTATATTGCATGAAGATAATCACTAGTAATAGTTTCAAACAATAAAACTTTACATTTTTATTTATCAAAGTTGTTATTTACGAGTTATCATATTTTGAAAATGTCATGTTACAAAATCATTAGTAATAGTTCCAAACAACTCTTTTTTTCTATGAAACATATAAGACAATCATATAAAAATTAGTCACTTATCCGATTGCGTAAATCTGTCTTGACAATGTTCATTACAGAAAAACATCTTTCAACACTTGTCGTTGTTATGGGTAAAACCAATATTAATTTCAATAGTCGATACACCAATGGAAAAGAAAGATATTTTTTTGTTTGTACTAAAAATCTAGAAAGATCATCAAGCCTCTTCACCAGTATTAAATTTTTTTAATATATTTTTAAAAAAATCCAAACTGCTTAATAGGTGTTTCATCCTTGAATATAAACTTACTTTATTGTAGGGCTATGCAAATGAGACCACAATCTGGATCAAAACCGCTAATCAGACCGATCGATCCTGTTTTGTTCAGTCAGTTGACCATATTTTGGTCAAACGGTTTGAATAATCGAACCAAACCAAACTGTGGTATCCGAATCATGGTTTTTATTTTTGAAAACCATGGTTAATCGGACTTAATGACATACATATAAATAATAATTAAATATATATAAATAGATTTAATATTTCATAATTCATATTGTTATTATTTATTATTTATTATTATCAGTTATCTACTTATCTATTATTCTATATTTCTATTCTATTAAATTATTTACCTATGCAGTTATGGAAGGATTCCTTTTGCATCCCTGATCTCTGTTGCCCAAGTCAAAGTTAACTAAAAATATCCAGCCCAAAAGCCCATGAAAAAATAAATCCCAAAATAAAAGAAGAAAGAACATATCTTATTCAAAATTGCTATCTCTGTCACTCACGCACACATTTTCACGATTTGAGTTATCGACAAGGAACCGTGGAAGAATGGGTTGCCACCTCGCCAATGCGGCACTCCTCAAATCAGGTTGTCGAGAGGCCGGAGACAACCATTTGAGCTTATACATCTAATGGAATCTTGTATTTAGTTGGGTTTTTGTTCTTAGCCAACCAAAGGGCACATAACCATTAACCAGACCAAACCGAACTGACTATTAACCGGAGTCACCGATTTTGGTGGTTATGGATTGGTTTTGGTTTCATTATATGCAAAACCATTACTATCGGTCTGGTTAATGATTTGACCTTAAAGGTCTAGTTAACCAGACCGTGCTCACCCTTACTTTATTGATTAATTTTTTTAAAAAAAGATAAGGGTTGCTTAATGGACGAGCCATTCTTAAATTTGGGCTTACTTTATTGACACGAGACTAGGCCTCACCATTTGGCCGGCGAGCCTAGGCCCGGCCAGAGCCCGCGGGCCAAAGCACGGCCCAAGCCCAAAATTGCATCGGGCTTGGGCAGCTGGCCCTAACCCCGGGTGGGCCTAGGCTCCATTTCTTGGGCCAGGCCCTACCCAAAACCAGAAGGTCTGACCCAAATTCAGGCTAGCCCAAGTCTGGCCCGAAAAATCACTGCTCTCTTTTTCAAAACTTTGAACTGGACAGAGGACAATCTACCTATGCTTCTTTCTGCACCTCTACATGCTACAGTCTACCTAATGCACTACCTATTTCATGTTTTTGCCCGCTGCAACTGAACATTTGCAAATCGACTACAGTCTACAGACAGAGACAATCTACAAATTACAATTTACAAATCATTCATATTCAAAATGAAAATTCAAATTTACAGTAGAGTACGAGTCAGTCTTGATTCTCCTAATTTGCAGAATTGCAGGTTGCTGTTGAACTATTTTAAGTCTTTAAGAAATTCAACTGTTGCCCTTGCCCGTTGGTTCATCAACTTTCAACCTACAAATACCCCTTACTCATTCAGTCATTCTTCACAAAGACACAAATCAATCTAACAAATCACAAGTACTTACACTAGTATTTTTGCATCTTGCATTCTTGATAGATTTGATATTCTGATATACTGGTTCTGGTATTGTTGCTCACTTGCTCGAACTGGTTCTAGTATTGTTGCTCACTTCCTCTCAAATCGAACTAGATCCAAAAGGACCATATTGCACGGCGCACGGGTTCTAAGTCTTTTGATTTCTACAGCTCTGCCTGACTAAGTGACTGCCTTTCGTGGTCTCGCCCCTAGGAGCTCTCTCCACGACTCCTCCGGCACCGTTCCACGAGTCCACTGGTTTACACACCCGTGCGTGATTTTGAGTATCTGTCTTCGCCTCTTCGGTTCATAAGTTCAGCAATTAACAATTCAACTCTTATCTAAGAGTCATAAGTCATAACATCCTCAAATCCTATTGGTTGGGTATATTTCATTATTATCTATTTATCTCTACGTTTCCTAATTTGTAGTGTTGTGCACTTTTGACTATTTATAATTTAGGCCCTATACATTATAAATTACATATTTATAAAGAATATAGACATACAGATACAGACATTAAGACATGCAGACATACAGTTATACTTATATAGGCAATTATGATTTATAATTGTATTTATATATTTATATGTCTAACATAACCTATTTGTTTTGTTAGGTTAAAGTGAATTGCAATTTGTACAAACACTATTGGCAATTTGGCAACTCATATTCAACTTATTGTCAAGAATTGAATTCTTTGAGTAATTTCTTATTTATAATTTATTGCACATTTAATTTGCATTAGTATGGACCATATTATAATGTTGATAACCCTTCGATTCCTACCATTATTGATGAGGAGGATGTTATTGTGAGGGAATCCATAGGATCTCCTGGTACTCAAACTCCAAATGAGTCTACTTCCGCTGGTACAACTAGAAGTGTTAAAACCCAAAAGCCGCCTAGTGGTGCGTGGAGATTTTTTGATAGAATTATAATTAAAAATCCTAATAATGTGAAAGTAGTGAAAGCAAAATATTTAACGTGTGATAAGTTAGTAAGTGGTGCATCTAGTGGAAGTACTAGTCATTTGATACGTCATTCTGGTAAATGTAGACAAAATAGTAATGTAGATATCAGAACACAAATACAATTAAATATAAATCCAACTGGAAAGTAGTTAATTTTCAATATGATGAATCACGTGCACGTGAAGAGGTAATAGATTATATGGTTAGGGTCGAGCAACAATTTACTTTTGTTGAAAAGCATGATTTTACTGGTATGATTCAAAGGGGCATTAATCCTCAATATCATGGTTTTTCTGCTACAACTGCGAAAAGGGATACTATAAATAAATTTCAAAATAGATTACTTGAATTGAAGAATTTTTTTATTAATTTTGATGAAAAAATATGTCTTACATCTGATATATGGACTTCTATCCAAAAAATGAGTTATTTATCATTGACAGCACATTATATTGATAATGAATGTAATTTGCATAAAAAATTATTAGTTTTAAATTGTTAGAATCCCCTCATACTGGATTCTCGATATCGAGTTTAATTCTACAAGAACTTGAAGACATTAGTCAAAAAATATTTTCTATTACACTAGATAATGCTAGTAATAATGAAGTCGCTCAAAGAACAATGAGAAATTATCTTATGCTACCTGTAGGTGGAAACTTATTTCATGTTCGTTGTTGTGCTCATATTTCTAATTTGATAGTTCAAGATGGTTTACACATTTTACATAGCTTCATTGAAGTAATTAGAGATATTGTACTATGCATTAATTCATCTGTATCTAGATACGAAATGTTTAAAAATTGTTGTGTAAAATTACACATGAAGAGGAGAAACATTTCACTAGATGTACCTCATCGATAGAACTCAACATATTTACTATTAAAAGTTGGAATAAAATATAGGAGAGACGTAGATTTATTTTGTCAGAAATGAAAGAAAAATATAGTAATTCAAATTTACAAGTACTTAGTGATTATGATTGGGCAATTACTGAAGTTCTTAGAGATTTTTTAGATGCCTTTCATACTACTACTAAGATATTTTGTTCAATTTATTATCCTATATCTAGTCGAGTGCTTATGCAATTAACAAATATTTGTATGACATTTGATCGATATTCACAACTTGATGATTTTAAAAATGCTTTGGCGGCAATGAGAGAAAATTTTTCAAAATATTTTGATTATTTACCAATTTTATTTAGTATTGCTGTGGTTATGGATCCTAAGTGCAAGATTGAAGTATTAAAAGTATGGTTAGAAATATTCTATGCTAATGATCAAGAAAAAGTCAAAACACAAATGAACTAAATAAATAATTGTTTGACTCAATTGTATGATGAATACAAAAATCTACTAGAAGAGCATAGGACACCACAAAATGTTTCTGGTTCGAGTTCTTCTTCCTTGTCTTCGTCTTCGTCTAGATTCTTAGGAGGATTTCAATTGCTAAAGAGTAGATGAACTCAATCATCTACATCATCTGGTGGATCCACTTCCGAATTAAAAATGTATCTCGATCAATCTGTGATTGATTTTGACGATAATCCTAATTTTGATATATTAGCCTGGTGGAGGGTACAACAAGGCAATTACCCTTTACTCTTCAAAATGGCCCGTGATATACTAATCATTCCAGTTTCGACCGTAGCGTCAGAAGCAGCTTTTAGTGCAGGTAGGAGAGTTGTGTCTACAACTTGGAGCAGCCTTGGTCTAGCAACTGTAGAAGCATTAGTCTGCCTTAAAGATTGGAGTTTGACAAATCAAAGATTGCAAGAACATATACGCAAAGCTGACGTTACTGAAGAAATGAACAACTTAAAGTTGTCAAGACCGGAATGGATTGAAGATAGTTCTACCGATGCTTCTGAAGATTGAAGAATATCATAAATAATAAATTGTAGGTGTAGCTAAATAATTATGTATTTATAGTCAAAGAGATGAGAGTGATGCAAATGATTGATAGTATATTGTATATAGGTGTCAACCTAGTTGGGATGTATATATAGTATATATGATGCAATTTTCACCCTTTATAAAATATTGTTCAATTGTATAAAAATTTTAATATAATTATGACATTAATCAATTGTAATATGTATTTTTTTAGAAAAGTTAAAAAAGTCAAGGCTCGAGGCCTGGCCTAAGCCCAAGCCTGGCCCAAAGCTCGAAGATCAAAACGGGCTTGGGCCTAAAAAAGTCAGGTTTGGTTGTGCCGGCCCGGCCTGATCTCGAGCCCTACGTATGTCCTTTAAAAGTTTTAATGTGGGCCTCGAAAAATTTTATTGGGGCTTTTTAAAATATTTCAGTAGAGCTCCCCTAAATTAACACTAGTGTAGCATAATTTCACCAGAGGCCCAGGCCCTCATTGAAATATTCATACGTCTATCTCTATTGTAGGCATCGACGCTCTATACCATTTGTTGGGACTATGGACCCCACATATTTTCACATTGATATGATATTGTCCGCTTTTGGCCTAAGCGCACATAGATTTGCTTCTATTCATAGGTCTCATACCAATGGAGATGTTGTTCACACTTATAAACCCACAATCTTCCCCATGTCTAGCCAATGTGGAGCTTTTTTTGCACCTAACAATCCTCCCCTCGAACCAAGAACCACACTATTCCTCATGGTTCGAGCATCCCCTCAAGCGACATCCATCCGTCCATCAAATTCAACAACTCATCTTCACTGCGTTGGAGGCATACACCTTATCATGTGAAGTACCAGAACGTCGCCTTCCTTGATAGTTTGTTATATCCAGGTAAACTCTATTTTGCTGCGTTGGGAAACATGCCTTAAACGAATCACCATAGCACTACCACCTGTCTCGAGCTCAAACACGGATCCATCGCGAGCTATCTAGGGTCCACCACCTTTGTTCGGCATTCGAGAAGTTCATCCACATGGCTAAGTCTGAGACTGGGCTCCGATACCATTTGTTAGGGCTATGGACCCCACATATCTTCATATTGGTATGATATTGTCCGCTTTCAGCTTAGGCCCGCACGGATTTGCTCATAAGGTTATACCCAAAAAGCCTTATACCAATAGAGATATTGTTCACACTTATAAACCTGCCATCTTTATCATGTTTACTCGATGTGAGGCTTTGGTTTGTACCTAACAAGATCCATATCGAATATCCAAATATTAAAATTATATGGTATCATTCTCGTTTTTAAAAAATCTGAACCATTATGAAATAATACGCGATGACGTGTACATTTAGAGTATGTTTGGTGCACAATTTTGCACCACAATATATATGCTATATTGTGGTGCAAAATTGTGGAGCCACCAAACAACAATATATTGGCCCAAACTCCCAAGCAATATTAAGGCAATAATATGATCTTTTGAATATTATGTTTTATTAGACCATTCTCAAACTTTTTACAATAATTTTTCATTTCTGTCCATCCTATTTTTTGAACTGTCGCGATTGTTGAATATATATGTTTGAGTGATTACAAAAGCATGATTGATTGAACTTTGATCCATAATGTACATGAGAAATCTTAGACCTATATGTCCTACCCAAAATGCATGGGAATTTGATTTATTGAACTAACATGGACTAACATTGCAAGAAGCCCTAACAAGGCTTACATAGCATGTCTTGAGTTTAATTGTGTGTAGGATGATCAAGTTGACCAAGTATCAACATGGTGACCTTAACCGAACTGTAATGAAGACTTAATCATGGTTAAACATGATTAAGAAAGTCATTTTCGTGCTTAACCATGGTCAGAATATGTAAAGAATATATTGGAGCTTAAATGGAGCCAATTGAAGAAAAGTTGATTTTCTGGTCAGAGTCAAAGCCAACAGACTGACGTGGCAGATGACATGGACGTGATGACATGGCATATGAGTTGGATACAAGAAATGGATTAGTGGAGCCAATAAGAGCTACAAGTCAACAATAGAGATTTAAAGTCAAAAAAGCAAGAGGAGACATGCAATAAATGCCTCACATGCTCAAGATCTCTTTTGCTACAAAAGAGACATAATTTGGTGGAAAAACACTTTGGAAAGAGACAAAAGGAAGGTGATTTATTTCAAAGGTTTTCCTCATCCAATGGTACACATTCCTTCCCTCCAAAATATCCTTTTGATCCATTGGTGTAAGATTAAACCTTTCCACTACACCTTTTTACCCAATGGCTATCTTTGAATCTTCCTCATCTAATGACCATTATTTCTTCCTACAAAAAGAGACTTGTTGTAATCATTTTCACACTTCTCTAAGCCTTCTAACGTCTATAATGATCCAAGGGTCCATATCTTTCATATCAATCCAATGGCCCTCATTTCATGAGCTTACACTCCATAATTTCTATAAAAACTAACTCTTTGTCTATGGTGCATAGACTTGGCCGAAAATTACTCTTTCTCTCTCAAGTGTTCTTCATCTTCTAAGCTTTCATTCTCTCACTCATTCATTCCTTGATTACATACTTGATTTTGAAGAGAGATCATATACACTAGCCAAGCAAAGCCTTATTGTTACTCTTGAGCCTTTCAAATCTGATTTTCATCATGTTCTCAAGAGTCATTTCCTTTGTGATATAATCTGGTTTCCAGCACTTCTAAGGCTACATTCATCATCTCCATTTCATCATTCAAGCCTTGTGATAACTGATTTTCATTGGTTGTTACACTACTCAAAGTTTCACAAACCCTAACAACCAAAAATCTCAAATCTCAGTTTTGTGCTTACCATTCCCATTCCAGCTTTTCAAGAGCTTCATTTGAGCCTAAACACTTCCATATCTAGCTACTCAAAGAGCCATACCTTGAGCTTAAACTACTTCTCTACCAGACTGCCATAAAGAGCCTATTTGAGAATTCAACTTGTTGATTTGTGTTCTCGGTGAGACCAAGGTGTATTGTTGATAAGAGTTTGTGTGGTGAGCTATAAATCACACGGTGTGTAAAGTTTGGTGTTTGAGCTACAAAAACACTGGTTGTATGAGTTCCGCTTGACTCGGTTGAACAAGCTATAGTGGAGTGTTTGAAATTCCCAAGTGGGACTTGGGGAGTGGAGTAGGCTTGGGTTAAGCCGAACCACTATAAATCTCTTTGCCCTCTTTACTTTACAGCAATTTCATTTTAGCATATCATACTTGCATTGCATACTTGAAATTGGACATCTAGGGTAATAGAATCAAGCTTGTGCATACATTTGTTGAATCTGATTTTGTGCTTCATTATAACTTGTTTTGGTGTGCGATATTCATTTTGATCATTTGACTTGATTCTTGTTGTTAAGTTTGATTTATGTGATTATCTTTGTATACATTTATATTCAACTTATTTAAATTGCTTCCGCTTAGGGTGAAACTCAATTGAGAGACAAAAAGAGGTGACTTAGTCTAAATTTGATTAAGATCACAATTCACCCTCCCTCTTGTGGTGCTATCCGATCCAACAGCGATTACCCCTCTTCTATGCACTCTTACTGTGCAATTGGTGTTCTTGTATTTTGATTCCATTTTAGTCTAGTACAAGATGTGCAATCTTGATTTGTTAATCATTTAATTGTTTTTTATTTATTAAAATGTTTTTATTAATATTATAAATTTTTTCTAATTTAATAAATATCATTATTTTAATCATCACAACTTAAATACATAATACCCTACACGTAATTTACACAATAATTTTAATAATATATATTCTATCAATAAAAATATAACCAAATAACTAATAACATTTTAAAAACCATTTATGCTATCATTTTTCATCACCATATACTATCACAATATATATTAGTATATAGGTTACTATCAATATTGTCTACGAAACGAACCTTGGATGGATGAGAAAGGGAACAAGTCCAAACAGGGAAAAATGTGGGACCAAAAGGAATATTGACATCTTGACTGGCGTCCACCGCGTTGTTCCCGGGGGAAAAGATGAGGAGTCAGAGGAGAAAAACCTGAAATCTTTTTAAGCCACAACACGACATCCCCGCTGCTTTTCTCGCCAGCCAAACAACACAGGAGTGGAACTCGCAGGAGATCAATGACTCCCTTGGGTTTACATGGCCTTTCTTGTCTTGATTTCTACTGGTTAGTGCTTCTGGGTAGTAATTATGGGATACTAGGTTTCAATTTCATCTATAAATATGCGTTGATGATGGCTGTTTGGTTGTTTGGATGGACTGCAGTTGCTTTTAGCCACCTGTGTCTGGTGCTTTCTTTTACTCTTTTTTTCCCCCCTCTGATTTCCCCGTTTGATTACGTTTCTCGCCTGCTTTTTTTTGTTTTAATCCTGTTTTGGTTTCTACAATACGTAAGTTTCTTTGAATTTCGTGCTTGTTTCGAAAAATTGTTGACTATTTGTTAAATTTCTTTAGGGTTACTTGGGTGTCTATTGGTACGGATTATTTTGCTTAATTGTTAATATGACGATGATGGTCTTTCTCTATATGTCGGGTGGCGGAATTTCATAATTTGTTCCTCCATAGCTATTTTAACTATAAATCGGTGAGAATACTCTCTCATGATGACTGTTCAGTGCGCCATGGCTATTTTTAGTGTTAAATAGGTTTTCTTTTGTGGTGGCTGACTTTAATTCCTGAGTACTTTAACATGTGGTAGTTTTGGACACATCACTTGTGAAATGTAAACCCCAAAGGCTGCTCCTCTTTTCCCCAGCGAATAATTTTGCTGATGTTTTAGGATATTGTGATGTTTGTGGTTTGACTTAAATGTTTTGGGCTTGGTTCTGCATGCATCCCTTTATTTAGTCAATGATTTCTGTTTTTTTTTTTACATGAATCCAATTGATGATGAAAACTGCTAAAGAAAATTTAAAATTGTGTGTTCTCCATTTTCTTTGGACTCATTTGACTTTTCTAATTTTCCAATTTAAGAAACCCAGAGCCTGATGCTCCTTGAAACTTTCAGTACGAGGGGATGTTCCTTGAAAAGAGTAAGAGTAAGGAAAAATCATGGACTAAAACCATATTTATATAGGGCAAACGTTGAATTGGACTTGGAATAATACAAAGCAATGGTCATTCCCTTGACCAAGTTTCTAGTTACTAAGCCTTTTGGATTGTGATCAGCTCGTTCAAATTAGTTTAGTGTTAGCTACTTGTTATGTTTTCTGCATTCTGTACATTTAACCTACCGTTGATTCGTTGAATCATCCTTGCTCTTGTATATATTAGGCTTGAATTAGCCATTGTAAAAAATACTTGCCATGTTCTTGTAGGCATGGGATGTTGTATATATATATAATAGGTGTGGAATGTGGAGCTCTTGGACTAGTGGGTAGCCTATTCCTTAAGACTTCAATTAGGACAAATTCTCAGGTTGAAGTTCCCTTTCATGGTAATGATAGTAACGAATAAAAACATGACTTACCAAAAAAAAGTTATAAAATGTGGAACTCATTTTGGACTTATTTAAATCCTTGTTTCTTATACTTTTTGCTCCCTGTGCTTTAGTGACACAAGTAGCCTTGTTCAGAGACAGATGGATTTTATGTTGAGTGATGCTGTAGGTTGAAAGAGTATTGGCTGATTCCTAATTTGTATCATTTTTAGCAGAATTTGGATTGGGTTACAAACAGTGAATATGTTATTTCTACGTTTATGTATCTGTCCGTTTAAGTAAATCTTGACGCCATGGTCGTGGTACGATGGATTTTTGGCGGTGTTTATCATACTCAGTCTTTTAATGATACCCTTTTATGGTATGCTCTTTCGAAGCATATCTTGTTTCCATGCTCATACTATGAGGGTTCTGCAAGAAACATTGCATTTGGTCGTTCAATCAACTCAAGCTCTTTTTTAGATACCTTATTTGTGCTCCTTTGTCTATTGGTGACAGTAAAATATGAGAAGAAAAATTACTTTTCTTATTATGATACTCCACAATTTATAGTACAAAGCAAGTCCTAAATCAAGGAAACTAAATCAATCAAGGGAAGCTAATTCAAGGAAACCTAATCAAAGGAAATAAAGTGGTCAACAAGAGCTAATAATTCAAGGATAAAATATCTCCTAATTCCAACAGTGACATGGTCGTTTCATGGTTTGTGTGGCTGGGCATGGCAGATGGGGTTGTCAATGATTAATGAGATTACGGGTAGATTCCTCATTTCCTTAGAATGATGTAGACATAGTTGTCAAAAGCGCACGAGGCGCAGTGCCTGTGCCTGGACCAGTAGCAAGGCGCTGGCCTTGCAAAGGCAACGCCTAGGTGAGCGCCTCTGCTCAGGCGAGGAGCGCAAGGCGCAGCGCCTCGTGCGCTTTCTCAGTTTTTTTTTTTAAAGGAAACAATCAAAACAATGTTTCCTTAAAAAAAAAAAAAACTCTTTTGTGTGCCGACTCCCGAAGAAGTGAATCTCTCTAAGGTTGCCGAACACGGAAGGTTGCCGAAGGTAAGTCATCGATTCTTTCTTTCTCCTCTTCTTCCCGATTCATGGTGGGTTGCTCTTTCCTTTTTCTTTTTCTTTTTCTTTTTCATATTTTTATACTATTTGTATTATCTTCAAAGAACCATTTTAGCTGTAATTTAGACTGAAAAAGTGAGTTAAACTTTTCAGAATTTTCACTTATAAATGGGCTTGAGTTCATGGGATTCATAGATGCAAGGCAAATTACAAAGTTATACAGTTGTCTCGACCACATAGTCAAATTATGGAATTTCTAGTTGCTTCAATCCAATTCTTGTGCAGTTTCTATCATCATCATGATAGCCTCTTGCATTCTTCCTTGGAAGCTTGATGCAATTTGTTTGTCTGAAAAGGTTGATGCACAATACAACTATAGAAGGGGAAAAAACCGACTCTGTATGTAGCAAGTTACTAAGTTATCTGTTCAACAATGTGAATACAGAGAGAAAAATCATGAAAGTTGAGTTTATTTTTGAACTTTTGCAGTGCTTTATGAGTTTTGACTTTAAATTTTATTTTGTTAGAACTTAAGATATGTTATGAGTTGTGAATTATGATAATGACTTATGAGTTGAGTTTATTTTTGAATGTTTTTACTGTGGTTGATGTTATGACTTATCACTTATGTGTTTGTTATGTTGAATTTCTCTATTATTAGAATTCATTTTAATTTTACGCCTTTCTTCGTTCGGGCGTGCGCTTTAAGTGCACCTTGTGCCTAGGCGATATAAGACTCTTTGCGCCTTGAGTGCGCCTTGCGCCATTGACAACTATGGATGCAAACATTGACTGCAGATTTTTTTTTCACATGATATAGGTTGATTTTTTTCAATTGATATAGGTTGACTTTTTTCACTTCATATAGGTTGAGATATTGGAATTACACAATTCGTCTGCATTGCTTGTTAATTTTGGACCAGAATGCAATGCTATATTTAATTCTAATGCAGGCCGTTAAAAATTTCCTGGGATTGCAAACTCCTGATTGTAGCATTCCAAGAATTGAACTTGGGATTTTTTGTTTGTAAGTGAGATTCATACCACTAGACGAAATGCTCAGTTGAAGATGCTAATCAATTTTTTTTTTTTTAAATTATTATTTTGTAGAGAATATGCCTTTGATTCTAAGTTTTTGTCTCTATATCGAGGAAAATTATCGTGCCATGTTCTTGGTAGTATCTGAAGGGATGTTCGAGAAAAATTAGCATATAATCTTCAAGTCAATTAAATTCTTTGTATAATTTGTGACATGAGTAGTATGCTTGATGGGTTTTACGAGATGAATGGGCTACAGGTTGTAGATGCCTAGATGATTTGAATATTGACATCTTACAGTTTTTTCAATGCTAAGTTGAAGTTTAGAGTCGGAAAAATAGAACATAGATGATTCTATATTTAGGTTTGTATTGACTTCTAAGAAGATTCCTACATTATCTAGTTGACATTGGGAGTTAAAACAATATATTTAATAATAAATTCTAAATATAATGGGGCATTCCGAGAATCGAACTCGGGACCTCCCGCACCCGAAGCGAGAATCATACCACTAGACCAAATGCCCAGGTTATGATATTTATATATATTTGGATGTGTATAATATGCTGTGATACTGTATGTGAATAATACCTTTTAACTGAATCTGTCTTTGGAGCGGATCTTGAAGATGTGTTCCTGATGCAGTGGGATATGGAAGAAGAAACTGCTTCTGTTCTTTCACCTCTCTTTTAATGATCATGATGGGAAAAAGCTCTTTGCCCCCCATGTATGGCATATTCAATTTCATGCTTGCGAAATTTAGTTATGTTGCTTGTGTTGGCAGCTGGGTTTTTCATGGTGAGTGAGGCTGCAGGTGTATTCTTACATCTGTGCTCCCTTGTGTTTTAGTGGAACCAGATCAATTCAGATGCGTTGTCAATGATGATGAGTGTACAGCTGTCGAGGTAGATTCTTCATTTCTCAAATTAAAGTCAACATTAGCTGCATATTTAACTTTTATTTCGTAGTTGACCATATTATCAGATTAATCTAATGCATCTGGATCCATAAAGTTATATCTTATGTTTTACCTGTTGACTTTGGACCAGCTTGCCATGGTATATGTAATTCTGAAAAAGGGGATCAAAAAAACTTCATGGGATGGTAAATTTCTGATAGATATGGGGCGTCCAGAGAATTGAACTTGGGAGCTCTAGCAACAGAGCGAGAATGATGAAACTAGACCAAATGCCCAAGTGATGATGCTAGTATATTTATTTTCCATACCCAAAGTGATTCTCATATTCATATCTATCTATCTGTTGATGCAAAACCTGATACTGTCTCAGTACAATTAGATTTTGGATGAAACACTTACATTTTGGACTTCAAGTTGATTAGCATTTAATCAAGGACCTATTCTATATTTTAAATGTAAGATTGTGAACTAAAAAGTATATATGGGATGGCTGAATTCAAGATAGAAGTGGGGCATTCCAAGAATCGAACTCGGGACCTCTTGCACCCAAAGCAAGAATCATACCTCTAGACCAAATGTCCAATTGTTGATGTTAATAGTTCTTATGGAATTTTTGTATTGAAGCAAATCTTAATGGCATGTTCATGGTACAATGGGATTCAGCAATATCCATTGTATTTAGCAAGTAATGTTGCCCTTTTATGGCATCTTCTCTTGAAGCAAATATTGTTACCATGTTCTTGGTACAATGGGATGTGGTAGAAATTTTTTATATGGTCTTTGGATAAATTCATGCTCGTTTATATATGTTTTGTGTTTTAGTAACACAACTAGTTTCTCTGGCAGGGTCAAGGCAGATAGTTTGTCAGTATTGAAATCAGCCTACAGGTAGATTCCTCGTTGCCCCAGAATGATGTGATGTCGATATTGACTGCAATAAATGGCTGGTTGATCATATTGCCAGAAATAAAATAATGCAACTGGATCCATTGAGTTTATCATACATTATAGTTTTTTGCTTGTTGACTTTGGACCAGATTGCCATGCTATATTTAATACTAAATAGGGGATTCAAAAAATTATATGATGGAAAATTCCTGATGGAAGGAGTGAGGCATTCCGAGAATTGAACTCGGGACCTCTCGCACCCTAAGCGAGAATCATACCACTAGACCAAATGCCCAGTTGATGATGCTGATACATTGGGTATTATTTCTGCTACTGAATACTATTACAGTATCTATCTGTAGACTGTAGAAAACTATGATGCCATGCTCTCGGTAGCAGGCATAATGAAATATGGTGTATAACTCTGCCTTTGGACTTTGAGTCAATTTAATTCACTGTTTAATTCTCAAAATGGTAGTATCAGTATAGTTGCTCAAAATAATGTCAAGATTGGCAGTGTATTCGCTCTTCCATACATAGTTGAAGCTTTGTCCAGAAAAAAAAAACTTTTGATATAATTTTTATTGAAGTTCTGTATTTGACATGTTTTATCAGATTCCTGAATTAAATTCATGTTCACGTAACGTTTTTTGTGGCTGGTGTCACAGGTTTATGGCTGATGGGGCTTTGGAAATGATAAGCCTACACTGGGTAGATTCCTATACCATGGCTTGCAAGTTTACCATTAAAAATTAGATATTCTTATAATATAGCTTACTAGTAGACTATACTATAGTTTTAATTATAATGAAGAAAATGAAAAAAAGGGGCATTCCAGGAATCAAACTCGAGATCTCTCTTACCCAAAGGAGAATCATACCACTAGACCAAATGCCCAATTGTTGCTCAATATGTTAGAAATACCTTTTTGTGGCATCTGTCTTTTCTCATTCTGAAGAAGTTGTTGCTAATTCATATGGAATGAGGAATATGTACATGAAAGCAAGTCTTAATGTCATGTTCTTGGTACAATGGGATTCAAGAATGTTTATTGTATTTAGCAAGTAATGCTTTTTGTATGACTTCTCTTGAAACAAATCTTATTACCAAGTTCTCGGTACAATGGGATGTCATAGAAAATTTGTATATGGTTTTTGGAAATATCATACTCTTGTTTATATATGCTTTGTGTTTTATTGACACAATTAGTTTCTCTGGCAGGGTCAAGGCAGATAGGTTGTCACCTGTCAGTATTGAAATGAGCCTAAAGGTAGATTCCTCATTTCCTCAGAATGATGTGATGTAGACATTGGCTGCAAATTTATTTTTTATTGTGGATCTTATTGCCAGAAATAAAATAATGCAACTGGATCCATTAAGGTTATTATATATATAGTTTTTCTCATTGAATTTGCGCCAGATTTCCATGCTTTATTAATTTCAAATATTGGGTATTCAAAATTTTATGTGATGGAAAATTCCTGATGGAAGTGGGACATGAACTTAGGACCTCTTGCAGCCTAGGCAAGATTCATACCACTACTAAATGTCCAATTGATGAAGCTGGTATATTGGTATTATTTTTGGTAGTGAATATTATTAGGGAACCTATCTGTGCAAAACTTTGAAGCCATGCTCTTGGTGGCTGACACAATGGGATGTAGATGAAAACTATGCATTTGATCTTTGAGTAAATTTTATTCCTTGTTTAGTTATTGAATGGTAGTATGCTTGATGGGTTGAGGTTTATGAATTGTAGACAATGAACGAGTTTACCGGTTGTAGATTCCTACCTTGCCCAGAATGATGTCAAGACTGGCAGCTTATTCATTTTTCAAACCATAGGTAAAGATTTGTCAGAAAATTTTTAAGGAAGGCTCAATATGTTTGTATATTGTAGTTTAATATTCGACTTTTACTAGATTTTTAAACTATATTTTAGTTCATATTGGGAATTAAAAAAGCTACATGTGTTTGCAAGTTGCAACTACTAGCGAATTCCAAGAATTGAATGCGGGAATTCTCGCAGCCATAGTGAGAGTCATACTACTATACCGAATGTTTCCAATTACTCTGCAATTATGTCTTCTGATGTGTATCATACTCAATGTATGGCTAATATCTTTTCATGGTATATATCTTTAGAAGCAAATGTTCAAGACATGTTCCTGATGAGTTGCATGTGAAAGAAAAACTGCATCTGTTCTTCGGAATTTTTTGGACTTAGTGTTTGCATGATTTATTCTGTGGCTTGTGTTTAAGTGAAGCGGTGGTGTTTTGGCAGCATTAGGCCAATGGTTTTAATAATAAATGAGGCTGCATGTAGAAGATCAAGACAACTTAGAAAGGACAAATACTAATGGGGAGATTGGAAAATAAATCAAATGGTAAACTCCTAACAGAAGGGGGACATTCTGATAATTTTTCTCGGGACGTCTCGCAACCTGGGTGAGAATCTTAGCACCATACTTCTTAGCACTATACTGAATGCCCAACTGATGATGCTAGTATGTTTTGCATTTATAAAATTCAATTCGCTATTATTGCCTTTCTTTTTATGATGTATTGTCTCCTCATTGGTACAAAAATTGTGCATGTGGTCTTTGCACTCCCATGTGCTTTTTTTTTATATTGTATTATTGTCTACTCATTGGTATTAAAAAAATTGTGCATGTGGTCTCTGCACTCCCATGTGCTTTCTTTGACTTCGGTGGTTTGTGTTACAGACTTACAGCCTTACAGGAATATGGAAGATGGGGCTTTGGAATGAGCAAGCCTACAACAGGTAGATTCATACTATTTAGTATAGTTTGGTAGTTGACCATATAAAATCAAAGAGAGGGCATTCCAGGTAGATTCGTATACTATAGCTTGTGAATTGACTATGCTATCTTTAAAATGTATTGCAGAAAATTCTAAAAGAGGGGCATTCCGAGAATCGAACTCGGGACCTCTCGCACCCAAAGCGAGAATCATACCACTAGACCAAATGCCCATATGTTGAATGTCTTGTGATTGTATCACTCTAATCCTCTTCTAGTGGTTTTGTACTTTGACTTTTTTTCCAGGTTCATGAATTGTATTCATGTTTGCATAACTTATTTTTGTGGCTTGTGTAACATGTTTATTGCAGATGGGCTTTGGGATTGAGCAAGCCTACACCGGGTAGATTCCTATACCCTAGCTTGCAAGTTGACCATAGAAAATTAAAGGTTAGCAGGCAATACTATATTTTGAAATATGATGAAGAACACAAAAAAAGGGGGCATTCCGAGAATCGAACTCGGGACCTCTCGCACCCAAAGCGAGAATCATACCACTAGACCAAATGCCCATCTATTGAAAGGAGATGTTTTGTGATTATATCACTCTAATCCTCTTCTAGTAGTTTTGTACTTTTGACTTTTTTACCAGATTCATGAATTATATCATGTTTGCAGTAACTTTTTACCAGATTCGTGAATTATATGCATGTTTGCATAACTTATTTTTGTGGCTTGTTACAGGTTTATGGCGATGGGCTTTGGAATTGAGGCTATTGAGCAAGCCTACAGCGGGTAGATTCCTATGCCATAGCTTGCAAGTTGACCATTAAAAAATGAAGTTGCTAGTTGGCTATATTATATTCTGAATTGTGATGAAGAATATGAAAAAAGGGGCATTCCGAGAATCGAACTCGGGACCTCTCGCACCCAAAGCGAGAATCATACCACTAGACCAAATGCCCAACCGTTGTCAGTTGCATGCTTTGACTTAATGTAACACTTAATATTGTTTTATTAATTTAATATATTTTGAAAGAGTTGTGTTATCCCTCTAATCCTCTTCTAGTAGTTTTGTACTTTTGAGTTTTTTACCAGATTCATGAATTATATTCACTAGACCAAATGTCCACCTGTTGAAAGGAGATGTTTTGTGTATCACTCTAATCCTCTTCTAGTAGTTTTGTACTTTGACTTTTACCAGTTCATGAATTATATTCCTGTTTGCATAACTTATTTTTGTGGCTTGTGTGACAGGTTTATGGCAGATGGGCTTTGGTATTGTGCAAGCCTACACCAGGTAGATTCCTATACCCTAGCTTGCAAGTTGACAATTAAAAAGTTAAAGGTTACTAGTTGGCTACACCATATTTTGAATTATGATGAAGAGCAGAAACAAAAAGGGGGCATTCCGAGAATTGAACTCGGGACCTCTCGCACCCAAAGCGAGAATCATACCACTAGACCAAATGCCCATCTGTTGAAAGGAGATGTTTGTGATTGTATGACTCTAATCCTCTTTTAGTAGTTTTGTACCTTGACTTTTACCAGATTTATGAATTATATTCATGTTTGCATGACTTATTTTTGTGGCTTGGGTGGCACGTTTATGGCAGATGGGCTTTGGAATTGAGCAAGCCTACACCGGGTAGATTCATATACCATAGCTTGCAAGTTAGACCATAGGGTAGATTCATATACCATAGCTTGCAAGTTAGACCATAAAAATTAGAGTTTACTAGTGTTTTTGTTTTTGTTTTTGTATTTTTGTTTTGTATTAAAGTTTACTAGTTGGCTATACTATAGTTTCAATTATGAAGAAGAGCAGAAACAAAAATGGGGCATTCTGAGAATCGAACTCGGGACCTCTCGCACCCAAAGCGAGAATCATACCACTAGACCAAATGCCCTTCTGCTGAAAGGAGATGTTTTGTGATTGTATCCCTCTAATCCTCTTCTAGTAGTTTTGTACTTTTGACTTTTTACCAGATTCATGATGTTTGCGGTAACTTTTTACCAGATTCGTGAATTATATTCATGTTTGCGTAACTTATTTTTGTGGCTTGTGACAGGTTTATGGCAGATGGGCTTTGGAATTGAGGCTATTGAGCAAGTCTACGGCAGGTAGATTCCTATACCATAGCTTGCAAGTTGACCATAAAAAAAAAATCAAAGGTTACTAGTCGGCTATACTATATTCTGAATAGTGATGAAGAATATGAAAAAAAAGGGGGGGCATTCCGAGAATCGAACTCGGGACCTCTCGCACCCAAAGCGAGAATCATACCACTAGACCAAATGCCCAACTTTTGTCAGTTAAATGCTTTGTCTTAATGTAGCACTTAATATTGTTTTATTAATTTAATATATTTTGACAGAGGTGTGTTATCAATCTTTATCTTTTTTTTATGGACATGGACCACATGGTACAAGTTATAACCGCAATGTGTGTTATAATTACTTGAATTTAATTTTGATTTAGAGATTTTTCAAATCTTTACCACTGAGTAGTTGAAATTGATCTGCATGAAATTCTTGCAGGAGATTATATGGCTGGTGGGGCCAAACAATCAGGCGAATCGGGCCAAATCTGGCCCGTGTTTGATCAAACTAAATTTTGAAGGGGTCGATAACACAACAGTTTGAGCTTTTTATGAATTATGTGAATTAAATTGTTGGGTACTTGATGGATACTTGGTTTATGTTTATGATGCGTAAAACTTTTGTTTTGATGTGTTTATAATGGTTGTTTTTTGTTTTTTTTTTTGTGTTTGAATGGTGAGTTGGTAAGAGTGAAACATTTTGATTTGGAGATTTATGAAATAAGTGTTAAAAGATGCATTCTTGATATAAACAAGTACTACGCCTAAGCCACTAGTTGAAGTGGTGTTGATGTTGTGTATCAGTTTGGTGATCAGGGTTCGAATCCCCCTCTCCCGTTTCAAAAAAATGGACTCTCTATTATTTCTTATCGCTATTTCTTTCCACTCGCAAATTCTCATAAAAACGATTAAAAAAAAAAAAGGGTAAAAGCAAACCAAAAAAACGTAAAAACGAGATTAGATCCAACGTTTTCTCTTCTGCTTATCGTTGGCTCACTCTTTTGGTTCTCACAATTATTTTTTGTACGATGCATGTATCTCCAAGATTTAGGTTACGTCTTCTCTTCCTGTAATTCTCCAACCCTTCTCTTCTATGTCTTTGCTTTGTGGTTTTGGTCATTAGTCGGTAGAGGATCTGAGTTGTTGGAGGACGAGTGTAGTACTCTGTATTGAAGAATTTTGGTGGCAATCCCTTTATTAAATTGGATAATTTTAGGGCTTCCGGTAGCTTGGTTTTGAATAAGCTCATGCGATTTCGTTCACTTCAATCATTTTCCGTTCTATGGCATCAATCTTTGGAGCAGTAGCAGTATACGTATTCTCATTCGTCTTTCACCGCCAAGAAAACCCAGCTCCCTTGACTGGATGGAAACAATTCCACAAGCTGATAAGAGTCTTCCTACTTTATTTGGATCTTTTTTTTTGTGCTAATCATCTCAAAATTCTTTTACCAAACGAAGAGAATTTGGGGTTTAGGGATTTTTAAAAAACGATGAATTAGTGTTTACTTCTCTATTTGAGATGAATTATTTGCATATTTCTTCTAAATATGCTTTTGAAAAATTCTCTGCTTATAAGCTATTAAGTCCTGCCAGGTTGGGGATCTTCCATGATTAGCACATGGAATCAATTTTTAGCTCCAACATACCTCAAGATGACATAGTTGATCTAATATTCATATTTGCAACTTTGTTACAGGCACAAAAAACCAGGATAATGGATCAAATAGAGGTAAGCTATCGGTTGATGATTTTCTTTATCTAATCCTCAAGGTACTTTTAATGGAAAGTTTTTTAATGCATTTGATTGACAGATATTCACTATTTCTTGCTGGGAGTTGTAGAATTTTAAAACACTCCAGTGAAAGGAGAATCAAACCTGTAAGTACTTAATGGAAGGTATAAATAACTTCTTCAAGTATTTGTAAATATATATATATATTTCACGATCAATAATGAAGCAGACTAGTACTCTTTATCAATTTAACACCTTCCAACGGATACCCTAAATGATACCTTATTTTAGGTTTTTTAATTTGTATATCCCAAATTTGGGGTATGTCCGTCATCCTCTAAAATCTATTAAATCAACATTTTATTTTGTCTCCTCTCTCTCTTCTGTCTCCTTTCTCTTCTCTTAAAAAATATTAAAATATTGATATGATGTTGAAATAAAATATGTGAGTTGGAATGGTGTTAGAATATTGATCACCTCAGATAGATTTTTGGATTAAAATAGAGAAAATCATGTACCCCATTTTGGGATAAGGATTGGACTTGCTCTAAATCATGAGCACCATATATAGTTGGAGCAATTTGCTACTTCACAAAATAAAAATTACTCTCATTGCCATTAAAGCAACTGAAAATTGAGAACATAAACATATACTCTACTTTTGTTGTTTTTCAATCATAGAAGCAGTGGATTTTGAACGTATTTAATTGATCACATCCTAATTGGTTTAAATTTGACAACTAAATCGGACAAAATTTATGTGTTTGCACCAGGGCTCAATTTTAAATCAAACATAATTTTTACGTTTGGATCCAAATTTTGAACATATAACTTACGTCCAAATTTAGTTTAATTTGGGTCGGATAAATTCAATCATCCGAACCGGCCAAAGTTTTGCCATCCCGAATTGCCAATTCTCAGAATACTAATCCTCATGCATACAGTTGCCCAACTACTTTCTTCCTCCGACTTCTTTAGCCACTTCCGCATCTGTCGTATTCGGGAAAGCTTGCTTCGTGGCTCCGCATTTAGCAATGCCAGCAATTGGCCAACCAACCGGGCTTTTGGACACACGGAATAGGGGAAGGGGTGTGCAATGCCAGTAGCCGACCAACCAACTGAGCTTTTGGGCACACGGAAAAGGGGAAGGGGTGTGATGCCAGTAGCCGGCCAACCAATTGGGCTTTTGGGCACACAGGTAACTACAAGCTTGCTTCGTGGCTCCGCATTTATCAATGCTAGCAGTCGGCCAACCAATCGGGCGTTTGAGCATGTTACGAACCCTATGGTATTTGTATGGGCTTGGGCCTAGGCTAGTAGAATGGACTGGTTTCTGGAGTCATGTCTAATTGGGCCCATCAGTGTGGAAGTATTAGATTCGTCTGAGCACTACAGCAGAGGATTGAAGAAGAATTTAGACTCTGTGTTGCTTCGTTATATCTTGGAGACCGTCGATCTCGAATCCGGCAACTATCGTTGAGTGTTGATTGCTTGAGAGTTATACTTGGGTGTGTAACAAATTGGTATCAGAGGCAGCCCAAATTCCTAACTCTATGGCATATTTAGCTGCTTGTTCGATGTTCCCTGATTGTTATGCCTGTCTAGGTTTGAATTTCTCCAATCGATTTCAGGCGACAATTGGCGAGGAAGCTGTGTTTTAGGGGTGTAGGATGGAAACTTCTGCTGATGAAAAAGATTGGGTGGCTCGAGGCTCCTATTTAGAGTTCCCTAGATTCAATGGAGAAGATCCCTCAGCCTGGGTTCATGACGCAAATCGGTATTTCACGGTGTACAAGACACCAGCGCACCAGAAAGTTCATATAGCATCCTTCTACATGGTTGGTAAAGCTTATAATTCGTTTCATGGGTTTTATAAAACTGAGTTTTCAAATCAAGTAAATAGTTGGCAGACATTTGTAGATGCAATTCAACTTAGGTTTGGGTTTGCTGGAATACGTGAAGGGTTGGCCCAATTGATGGAGGACAATGCTGTAACCATGAAGATGATGCAAGACATCTTGCTTCAACTTCAGATTTTGAAAGAGAAGTCCGTTAAAAAAAGAGATGTGTTCCATGATTTTGCAATTGAGGTGTCAGATGAGATTGAGGGGGAAGCTAAGGATATGGAGGGTGGTGGATTGAGAAAGGACATTGAGGTCTCTGATGTCGGTATGTGCTACCAAACAACTGGGAATGAGGTTCAACAACATCAAAGTTCGCAAGAACTTTTGGTTAGTAGCCAATGCCTGGTAGGTGTTCGACGAAAGGTACTTGAAGACTGCAAGAATGGGGGTGAGAGTTAGACGGGATGTATTTTACTTGAAAATGAAAGTCAAGGTTGCAAATGTGCTTTACAACAAGAAACTGAGGAAAGCTTGGAGGCATCTAAAGATCACAGTGCACAAAAAAAAAGATGAAGAGAAGTGCAATTAGTGAGCACGAGGAGCCACGAAATCAATATTTGATTTCTAATATGAGACACTTAAAGGAGGTGTTATTTGATCATATTCATGTGTCATTATATGTAGACCAAGCAAGCTGTGTTTTTGGGGAGTTGAATGGAAGAATTGGTTTAGGATTGCTTGATCCATCAACTGCGGAGATATTAGGCTTGGCAAAAATGCAAGGGAGGGATTTTTATTTTGAGTCTTACAATGGTGAAATGGTGGGTTGGGTAGCGAATATGGAGTGGTTAGTTGCATGGTTGGGGCGAGGAAATCAAGGTTGTGGACGAATGACTGGTTTGAGACGGAACTTTATGAGTTTGATGCTCAGTATGGCAAAAACAAATGTGCAGTTTTTATCTTCGCGGATAGTTTCTTACGATAACTTACAAGAATTTGGTGACAGTATCTTGTTTATGACTGCTTGGTTAAAGTGTGTTCGCCACCTGAATATACTTCTACACTGGAGTTGCGTAGTCAAAACCTATTGCACATTGAATATATCTATACTTGGTGATACAACTACATACTTGAAGATTGTTGCTCACAAGCATTTCTACCAAGTTGATTTTATGAAGATGCAGGTTCAAACTAATTATAATGGTCAAGTTAAAATGACCATTGTATTTCCATTTGATTCAGGAGGTTACAAATGTTATATTGGTAATGGTGGATTCCGACACCTTGTGGACAAGGTGTTTTTGAGGGGGAGGCATTGTTACGAACCCTATGGTATTTGTATGGGTTTGGGCCTAGTCTAGTAGAAAGGATTGGTTTCTTGAGTCATGTCTAATTGGGCCCATCAGTGGGGAAGTATTAGATTCGTCTGAGCACTACAGCAGAGGATTGAAGAAGAATTTAGACTCTGTGTTGCTTCGTTACATCTTGGAGACCGTCGATCTCGAATCCGGCAACTATCGTTGAGTGTTGATTGCTTGAGTTATACTTGGGTGTAACAGGGCACATGGCAAAGGGGAAGGGGTGTGCGATGCCAGTAGCCGGCCAACCAATTGGGCTTTTGGACACATGGAAAACGGAAAGGGGTGTGGATGTGAGAATATATATATATTATTTTTTTTGGGTAGACTCGTGAATTTTTATGCATTGAATGTTGTATACCTGTATATAACTGATTGCCATAACGACAAGCCATTCATAGTCATAGTCTGATACTATGAAAAGAAATCAAAATTGAAGAAAAAGCACACTTTGTGGGGCATTCCGAGAATCGAACTCGGGACCTCTCGCACCCAAAGCGAGAATCATACCACTAGACCAAATGCCCGGTTTTGACTATGAAAAGAAATCAAAATTGAAGAAAAAGCACACTTTGTGAGGCATTCCGAGAATCGAACTCGGGACCTCTTGCACCCAAAGCGAGAATCATACCACTAGACCAAATGCCCGGTTTTGACTAGGTTTTCCGTTTTGAAATATTGACGCTTGGAACTGCATGCAAATATACTTTCTGTCATAGGAACTCCAAAGATCATGAAGCCAGTTCAATGAGGGACTAAGCCAGACCAATCCATCATTAGCAAAACAGTTCCAAACGTTTCGTGCTGCTGATATATGAGAACTTATTCATTCAAGAGAATGCAAAGCAAGGTTTCAAACTTCTTTGCAGGCACGAGAGAGACGTGCTTTGGATGCAACAAGAATATCTAGCCAATTGAAAAGGCAACCTTGACATAGTATGGTGAACAAATTCTATACTTTTGTATTCAGCAATTCAAATTTTGTGGCACCACCACATCTAATGGTTGCTTTGCTAGCAAAACAGTGGGAGGTATATTTGCTTATTTAATGCATTTCTTTTTCTTGTTTTGAGGCCTGATCTATCATCAAAACCTCAATGTCCTTGCCAAATGCTCTATATACCTTGAACTACCAATGACTGTCAATTGCACTACAACTTTTTAAGTCTAAAATGCGATGTAAGCATGCCAAGAAATTTGTCCCCAAGAAACAAGAAAAGAAGATAACACGAATACACACCTGGAGCCAGCTCCAAAAACAAATTCTAAAAACCAACTTCACAATGCTATGTTGCATTACAATGTATAAATAAAATATACATCATAGAGCTTGCGTCCCGGGAATTATACAAGAAAAGAAGATATTTATCCTTGAATATACACACTCGGGGCCAGCTCCAACAGCATATTCTAAACACCTGATCACAAACTATCGCATGGATTGATATGTTCACACAACTACTCGAGTACTCTCATAAAGAATATGTTTTTCATTTCCTCCACACATCGCCCACCAGAATGCATAATTATCCCCTCATAACCCACTCATCATGCCAACTATCTACACAAAGCTCCAACTCCGCTTGTCAACAGAGGTATTCTCAGAAATGATATTAAACATACAAGAAATAGATCAGATTCATTGTCAAGAACCCTTCGACGTTGTTTTGTCCCTTAGTATCTGAGCTGCAAGAACGACGAGCTCCACCATCTCGAATCCTGCAGCAGAAACAAAATCTATTTTCTCCCTACTGGGGTTCTCACAATCATCACCTAGTTCATTGCTTTTACTTTCACTAGTTGATATACCAACCTCCGCAGACCAACTAATCGGTAAGGAGCTGCCCAAGGCAGTTTTCAGAAGTTTTGCCTCGGTAATTATATCGTCTATTACTTCTGGCACGTTAGTAAATGTTCCTTCAGAAGTAACTGACTCTTTAACCTACAAATCATCACCAAACAAACAAACACCTTTCATAATCTCTACAACAAAACAGGCATGAAAGATCTAATTCTAGCAGGTGGAATAAAGAAACTAAAATAATACTACCCTTTCCCCCCACAGAAACCAAAACCAGCCAAGCACTTGAACCAGGGGTGCTCCTCAATAATGAGAGAGTATTAGAGCAGATATAACTGCTACTGCATAACATTGTCCTACTTGCCTGAGGAAAAAGAAAATGTGCATCCCGAAACATTATCAAAACTTGGATAAGTCTGAAGAGTTACCTTTAAGATTGAGAGACGCAGTCTATGAATTGAATTAGTCAGATGCTCCATACTTTCCATGCTTTCCTTTAGTGTAGCATTTTCAATCTTCATTCTGGCACGAAGAAAGGCCAAGTTAGAAAAACTGCAATGACTGAAGAAAAATGCATTCCAGATATAACTTTGTTAGATAGGTTATGAATTTGGGGTATGATTTCTCATCACAAGAAACATCAAAGCTACTGACTGACACATATCATCGTAAGTATTTTTACAAACCTGGCATAATCCATACTATTCGACCTTCTGCTGGAAAAATTCCCATCATTATTCAGCTGCTGCTCTGCTTCACTTCCACTAAAATCTTGAGTACCAACCCAGCGTCTCAAATATGTCTTCTTAAAAAGGTTTCTCAACCTTCCATCACTTTCATTATTAACTGGTCTCTTTTCCACAATATTGATCAACTTTCCTTGCATCTGACTGTTGTTGCTCCTACACAAGATAGATAAATTGTAGTTGGTGCTATGCCCAATCGGTCAGAAAATTTTTCCTTAAATTGAGTCATCATAATTTTATGCCACTAAGCCAAACATTGCAGCCCAATTAAATTATAGTTTCCCAGCCCAAGATTCTGAAAGTTCTGAATATATTTGAAGATCCAACATTGAAATCACCAATATACATATGCATGGTAAAGCTCTTCTTTGACTAGGGGAACAGGGGAGCAGTTGAGGAAATGCTTGAATTTAGTTATCAAATTAATGTACACAATATCAATATTATAAATGAAGGAAATCATACTCGTGTAGTCGTTGGTACTCTTGCTTCAACCATGCCAACTCCATGAGAGCTTTCACCTTTTCATTAGTAACCTAAACCATCAATATCATACAGAATAATCAACGACTGAAACCAACAAAATGATCCGATGAAAGGAGAAGCAAAATGACCTTTAGAAAACGATCAAAATAGGTTCACATCAATATCAATATATTCAACAACCAAGGTGCTAGACACTTGGACAGAAAAAAGAAGCAATTGAGAATTTCTACTTTACAACCTCTTAGAAAATGGTTCCAATACTTTATTAAGTTTGTTACAATAGGTCCTTTAGTAGGCGTCGGTTCCATAAAAGCAACTTGCTTGGTACCCCATGAAATATCTACTATCTTCATTCTTCCACAATGGATTATTCAACTATTTGTCAGCTTGCATTAAATATGCAGAACCTCACAGATGAGATCATACAACAAACAGCCACTTACTTTAACTCATTACAATGAACTCCAAGCTATAAAGTTTCTGTAAGGGACTAGTCTATAACTTTTACATAGAAAGACATTAAAGTTTCTTGCCAAGACAAATTACCATTAAAAGAAAAAAAAATATAAGCAATACCATCAACTAGTACAGTTGGTAAGGGCTCACAAAATATTCGGTCCAAGATGAACCAGATTGGCAAACAGCTGAAGAACTCAAATTCGAAGATGACGAAAGAAAACATTATACACAAAACGTACCTATCCCATGCACTAAAATCCTCAATTATGCAAACTTTATTCCTCTAGACAGCGTCAAAATTTGAACACAGAAAAAGTTCATTCACACACATGCCTTTCCCTCCACCTTTTCCCCGTCTTAAATGATTGATCATGATAAGGTCATTTTCTTTAATGGTTGATGATTATAAAAGGGTATTATTTGATTCTTTTCTTAAACTTCTTCATCTATTTTGAGATCTTGAAGGCAAAATACAGAAAAATAAGGCCAAAATTGAAGCCCAAGAACAATAAAATGGGTCATCCCGGATTTCAAGTGAATATAGGTCATGGGATTTGCTTTTCAGGGCTGAACGGAAAGCTGAGAGAGACAGATAGTCAACTTTGTGGGAGTTACATGGAGACTTTAGCAATGTCTTGGGCCACCTTCTTGGCACAGAGGCTGTTTCAACTATAACAGCCCAAGAGTTTAGAGACTTTTTTTTCACTAATAATCTTGTGAATTTTCCTTTTGAGTGCAGGCACGTATAAATGGTCTAATTTCAAGGACTCTCCTTCTCTACCACGAATACTTCCTCATCTACCTAAGCGGGTTTCCCATTTCCCTAGCCTTATCCACAAGCTTTTGCAGATTATCTTACTTTATTTGAAGCTGGGAGTTTTACTTGGGGTCCTGCTCCTATCAGGTTTAAGAATATGAAGTTAAAGCAGTCTATTCATAGAGTAGAATATGTGGTTAAAGCATGAGGCATCGAGGAGATGATATAGCCCTCCAGCTGGGAGAGATTCATACTTCTGGTTATATGCTAATCATGAGGTGATGCCAGGCAAAAATAGCTCAAGGAAATCTTTGAAAATTTGGAAGAATTAAATTTTTGGTCACTTATGGTGCAAAATTGATTCTTTGACAAGGAAGTTGATTTTGCTTGATAGAAAGGAGGAACAAGGCCTGCTTCTAGACAACGAAAGGGTTTGGCTAAAGAAAAAAATTTTGAGCTCCCGTTGATTAGGACATCTTGGAGGCGAATATCGAGAATCCTCTGGTCAAAGGAACAAAATATTTATTTCACTTTTCCGGAAAAGAGGCTATTAAATAAGCTTCTTTAAAGCCAACCTTATGCATTTAAACGAGCCTGGAATTCAAGCTTTCGCCAGAGCTTGAGCCTCAGATATTCTTTCATGAGATAAGGCTCCAACCTGGGATTTAGAGCTCAAACGAGCTCAAGCTTGACCTCACATAAGGTTGGGCATGAACCTGAGCATGGCAACGCCCATCTATGAAACCCATTCACACCTTGAAACACTGCAATGATAGAAACAGCAATCTCACTTCTATTCATCATTAACCTCGAAGCCTTATTCCCAAATTCCAGGATTGACTACATGAATTCTTAATAAATCTAGTTCGTTACCTATAGTGTTCCTTTAAGAAAGGATTATTGCATAGAAGTTAAAACCCCATAATTGGCAACCACTAATATAAATAATAATTGTCAACAAAGATCATTACAAACATCTTAACTCTTTAAAAAAAAAAAGTAAGGTTCTATGTTCACAATATTCAAGGTTAAACTTGCAAACATGGACAATAATACAAATGCCAGAAATAAATCGCATGAGCACCATTAGTCCTTTTTTCTATCTTTTCATTCATAACACTCCAATCATTAAGCAACTAAGATAAAAGGTAACATATGATATCTGCAGAAATTACCATGCACAAATGTCAAATGAAGCTTATGACGGCTAGAAAAAATTTCATCACAGAGCAGAATTATTGATTGCTTTCCAACAATTGTGCCTGATGCAAATATATGCTTTCATGTATATGCCCTCCTTACTTACACTGCAATGTTTCATGTAGGACATATATAACATATTAAGTATATGAAAAGAAGCATCATTAATTAAGCAATTGACAAGAACATGTGAAAGTAGAAATTACTTGCAGCAAGTTCCTCTGAAGCTCGTCTACTTTTTCCTGCAGAGCTGTATATACATTTCTCTCCAGTAAATGTCTTTCTTCCTGCTGGGATAGAAGTAAAAGTGCTGCAACCTGACAAAGACTACAGATCGTGAGTAACAGAACTGCAGAGTGCCTTAAAAGATGGAATGAAAAGAAGAGAAGTCAGAACCTTCTCCTGCAATGCCTGAGTAAGGACATCAGCTGCAATACCTTTCTTGTCAGAAACGGTATCTGATAATCCAGGATCATTTATCTGCCAAAGGCCATAACCCTAAATAGTAAATAAAAACAAAGTACAAGACCCAGCCAAAGAAGAGCAGCGACAAGTTTTTTTTTTAGTCCCAAGTTCCCAACTCCATCTTCCCCACTACAATCACGTCACAATACAAGCACAATCTTGAGAAAACAAAATAACTAGGGAGATTAACAACATGATACTATGAACACGGTGAACACATACATCTAATCATGTCCTATCCATGTTCCGTATTGCATTCACCAAAGCTAAATGACGCTCACAAATGGAAATGGTTATGACAAATGGATTGGGATTGGTGAAATAAGGGCTGATCTGTTAAGTATCTAAAGCAAGCCATCTAAAAGACAGTGATCTATAATTATGCATATGTAGTTTGGTGCCTAGTAGCATAGCTCGAGCTGCAATCTCCAAGGATATTCCTCCTGAACAATCATTCTTTAATTCTAAATGAAAATTTCTGAAGAGTATTTTTCTGCCCAATTGATCAAAGTTACGAGCAACATTCTGTATGCAACATTGAGTTTTATTGAATCTCAAAAATTCTGCATGATACAACTGTAAAAACAGCAGGGACTAAAATCATACCACAATGAAATCCAAGTCCTAGAACCCCACCATTCCTTGATGAACAGGATCTACAAACATGACTACAAGTGTCATAGCTCACCCATCCCTCTAACAAAACAAACGGCAGTTTCATAAGAAACAAGTTAAGCATCTCAGGGCTAGAAATACCATCTTCTAGAGTTAAAGCTCTCTTCTAAGAAACTGTTTCAGAAATATTTCATACTTGGTATCGCATTTTCTAGTCACTAACTCGCTATCATATGTGGAGATACACAAGAAGGAAAATTCAAGTGAACGTGTGACATCACTAGTTCAAATTTGTTTTTCTTATAGATCCATCGAACAGGCCCCCCAAAAAGACTATAGTGATAATGATGACGATATCACCAATCAGCACATAAGGAACAGGATCATTATCCCAAGCTTTCTCAGCCACCTTTACTCTAAAAGCAGCATATAGACACCCAGGTGCATAGATGAGCTTACATGATCTGATTACCACAATGCCACCTTCCTTAGGAGTTGAAGCAGGGCAAGGTGCACATACTCAAACCTTGCCTCAGGTTAGCAATCAATGCTACAACAAACTTCATTGATTAGCTAAATTTAAGGACCAAATGTGATGATTGGTAACAATGACAAGTGTACGAGAAAACAAATGGTGACAAATGAACCAAATTGTGAAGAATTTTAGATATAATCATTGTGATGCTGGCAGTGGGATGATAACACTGCAATAAATGGTGGCAAATGCAGTAGCAGTAAACATACAACCAAAAAGAAGATGATGGGGTGGCATTTATTGATGCTATGATGTTGATCATGATGGGTTGATGTTAGAAGTACTAAAAGTGTCGGAGAGAGTAGGGTAGTGATACATCACCATGCAGCCAAGGGTGACAAAACAGTATGAGGTAATTAGCTCTAAATAAAATAATTTTTTACTCCTTGGAGTAACTGCAATCTATTATACTATTCACCAAAATATTTTTACTGAATTAAATGCAATATCAAGAATGCTTAAGATGATCAAGCATAGAA
Source organism: Tripterygium wilfordii (assembly GCF_013401445.1). NCBI lineage: Eukaryota > Viridiplantae > Streptophyta > Magnoliopsida > Celastrales > Celastraceae > Tripterygium > Tripterygium wilfordii. Next base: position 10,614,747 of record NC_052248.1, read on the forward strand.
TTTTTAGTTTCCAGCACTTAATTATGTCATGAATGAGTCCGACATTTGTCACAATGAGAGAAATTAATGAATCACTGAAAAGAAAAGGACATAAAGTTTGTTGGACAAAAGGTAGTTAAGGGACAAGAGTCGTTGCCAAAAAAGAGAGGGTAAGAGTGCTTCAAAGTGCTGGGTCCCAGTCTTACTAGAGGTGAGAAGCCTAAGAAAGTACATAAAGTTAAGAGATGCTATTTCTTGAGAAATTAAAAAAAAAAGCATCTATTAAATTATGGGTGTATCCCATTGACGAGAGAGAGAGAGAGAGAGAAGGCATGGTTTTAAAGTTTTTTCACTGAGGCTAGTGCCTTAAGCGCCTTCACCTATTATGAGGTGCTTGAGCAGGATTGAAAGAGAAGTGCAGAAAAGAAGTGCCAAACCATAGGATATTTAACATGCTTTTATGGTGCCTCACCTTGCCAGGCACTTAAGCAAAGGCGTTTGACTACACTGGCTGGTCATACCTTATGGTCAAGTATCTACTAATGCCAAGTAACAGTAAATAAACAATATGACATTGTTCAATAGTTAAAAAAGACATTTCTTCAAGCTCAATGCTTGTTCTCTCTTATAAAGAAGTCTTGTTCAGATTTCCTGTGTTTGTGTCACTCATTCACAAATCAAGTTTCATGTATGTTTGACTTCTAAAATTCACATCCCATGGATCATGGCAAGTGCAACATAAAAAGAAAAGCATAAATAAACTACTTAATGTGAAGGCCAGCCACTAACTCAAACCACTACACCAAAAAACTGACAGTAGAGTGTGACAGCCCATTTGTCCCCCTTCAGAGAATTGAGGCACCAAATAAAAGCACAAAACCACTTCAGAATTCAGATCATGTGGAAGTAAAGTACCAACTTTACTTCATATGATGAGTTCACAACTGCAGAATCTTTTATTCCATCGAACAAATAATTGATTCAATATGATAATGCCATCAAGAGCGATGATAGAAAATAGAAAGTCACCATAATAAAATTAAATTATATTTACGAAATTATTTTTAAAAAAAAGAATGGAAGAAGAAGAGAGAGCAGAGTCACAAACAAAATACTTGCAGGAAAGCCTAATGTCAACAAACCTCAGGTACCAAGTCACAGTCAATATTAGTGCTAGTGTGAATGTCTCGACAATCGTACTCATCAGGTTCCCTGACTCTCTGAGGTTCCAAACTTTGTCCTCCCCTCACATCTAATTGCTGAATCTTTTCCTCCATCAAACAAATAATTGACTCAATATGAGATTTGCCCTCGCTGAGTAAATTCATAACATGAGCTCTATGCTGAGAATGGAAAAGGCGTAACCCAGCTATGCCATTGATAATCAGTTCGTATGAAAGCATCTGCATGTAAGAAAATATGATCAAAATATTCAGACAAAAGTGAAATTTTATATTGTATGTACTCACTTTCTTCTTTTTCATGTCACGAACTGTCTTCTTCAGGTGATTTTCAATTTCTAGACCCTATCGAGGAGACAAAGAAAAGGATTCACTCCTTAAGAGCAACATGGGAAGAATACTTGGCTTACAGGGAGAATAAAGCTCATAAAACCCAAACTGTATGCATACCACGCGTAGTTTATTTTGAAGATTATCCACAGAGTTCCTCAGTCTCTCCAGCTCTTCTTCTAATGAACTCTGTCTGAGGAGAAGTTATTATGTTGCATATAGAGGACTTTTTAAAAAAAATAATAATAAAAAAAACTTGCTAAAGAAGTAAAGAGTTTCCATAGGACATTAGATGAGTACAAATAAACTATTTTGGACACATAAAAAGCTTCCTTGGGTTCTATTTGTTGAATTTAAAAATTCAGGCGTGGAAGTTTTTGTCACACTCGGCACCATCTGATTAATTCTTATAAATGCTCTCTGTTCTTATACACCACTCTCACACTATTTTCAAAATCATTAATCATCATCATCATCATTGCCTTTATCCCAAAAGTTTGGGGTCAGCTACATGAGTTTATGAGAATATCAACGGGTTCAGAATCATTAATCATTTTATTATATTACGCCGTTTCTTGAGAGATTCAAAAATTTTAAAAATTAAAGTTCTATTTTACCTAATACCAAACATAGTTAATACATTAACTGCACACTTAACTGCAATCTTTCACCTCCATTTTATCCACCTCAGGAAAAATGCACACTACTTGGCGGCTTGTAAGGTAGACAACTAGATTTCAATTCGTCAACTTTGTTCTAGGCTCATTTCCAAAGTAAGCCTTGAATCATGTTACAGGGTTGATTGAAATGTTTACTTTGAATCATATTCCAAAGGAAGCTTTAAGAAATGCTACTAAAATATACATTTCAGCCCAAATCAAGAACATTCTGAAAACCAAAATTCAGCACCCAAAAGGAAAGGGATAAGTTGGACATCTACTATCCCCATAAAATCATTTCAAATGGAGCAAAAACAAAAAAAAATATTAACTACCAAAAACTGAAAGGAAATGACAACAATATAAAATTAACATTTGAAACATACAGAAAGTACATAAAACTGAGCTAACAAGACAAGAAGCGTCAAGTCCAATCATATCGTCCATCTCAAAAGGATGGATTTCCTGATTATAAAGCATATGTGTTCATTGCTAGGCAATCAAGCACCCAATTCAATGTAGAAATATGAGCACTTGAACTGAGTCAACCAACATGTTCGAAAAAGGAAACATTGTTTCACCATATTTTAATAATAACTAACTACGACAACAACATAAGCAGGAAATTTTGAAGAGACAGAAGAAAAGATGCTCCAATGCAGAAAAGACTAATCTGAAAATAGTAAAGAATACAAAGAGAATGCACAAAAAAAAGTTCAAGTTATTATAAATAATTAAATAGTGAACAATTTCATATTTCATGTCATAGTGTATGCAGTGTAGTATCTTGTACACCAAATCAAGTCAAATCAAACATTCAAACGGTAAGATGGAAAATATATAGCGTATACCACAAAATGCTAGTCAGTCATCAATCTCTTTGAAAAAATGGAGTAAAATCATCCTGTCATTCAACAATGGAGAATGATGAATGCAGAGGAAGAAAAACAAAGCCCAAGGGTTGGGATTGCTTACAATGTACATAGAGGACGAAGAATCATTAAAACTCCACATATCGACTGGGTCACTCAACAGACGTGCACACTTGTCATCCCAACCGATATCTTCCAATCCCTCAACAGAATGATGTCTGATGTTGAAGAAATTATCAATAACCTGCAAACAATTTTAATGCCAATCAGAACCGTAGAGGAGTTAAGTCCATACTTAACATGTAATATCAAATGTTAGTTCGACTATATCCAAACCAAAAGAAACAACAAAAGCTTCTGCAAAACAATGGACACTCTCATGTCTTATAGCAATAGCCATGCCAATTGATGCCGACTTCCAGGTTTGGCGAATCGGGCCTATAAAAAGTCTCGGTTTTTAGGCATTGCGAGCCTGGCTCACACTTATCCTTTCATTAGATGGGTTTTATTATTTCTGCTAACACAACTCATTTTCAAAACAGGCTTAAACATACATTTAAATATTGAATATCTGCGTGTCTGTGGTTGGCAACTTACAGAGTTTGCAACAAACAATATCTCTAGTTTAAAAGATTATGGTGTTTACGGAGAGAGCTGAAACACAACGCATCAATTAGTACCTTTTTGAATATGCAAAGTTGTGCAATGTTTTTTTATACTTTTCTTTCTTGAATGCAAGAGAGATTTTCTTGCAGGGATGCACCAAGTAGGTGCCACGCGCTCGTGAAAATTAGTGAAAATATTAGACATCCAAAATTTAAGACAGCTAAGACAATTATCCATGAATCCATTGAGAGACAACTCACAATTCTTGGTCATTAAAGGTTCTGCAATTCCTTTCCTTCCAAACTAGCCAACAAGTAGCCAAGGGCACAAACTGCAGGATCTTCCTAGTTCCTACTTGATTTATTCCTGCCAGCAAACTCCAAGCTCTAATCTCCAAGCACAACTCAACAGTGATAACCAAATTTATGCCAAATAGACTCCAAACAACTTCCCAAACTTTCCTCGTCCAATCACAGTGCAAAAGTATGTGGTCGAGAGATTCTTCAGCCTATTCTGCACAGACGACGTATTGGCCATATGAGGAACTCTTTTTTTAAGATTTTGAGAGGTCAAAATTTTCCCCTATCTAGCTTCCCAGCAGAAAAATAACTACTTTAGGAGGAGCCTTTTACTTTCAAAATGCACTTTTGCCAAGGTAAGAGAGGACTGCCCAGATGGTGTTTTACTTTCATAAGCTCACTGTAATAGTAATTAACAGTGTATTGACCTCTTGTTCAAAGGGACCAAATGATTTGTCCTCATATGGACATTGATTGCCTGATCATATAATACCCTCCAAAATTTTAGAAAAGAGTCCACCTCCCAATCTTCTGCATGCCTATTGAAGCAAATATTCCAGGTTGAACCAGCATTTAAAGGCACGAGGGACTCACTTATGGTTGCATCTTTGTTGCTAGTAATGCTAAACAAAGATGGGAATTGCACCTTAAGAGGACCAGCTCCTAACCATTTATCATTCCAGAAGCTAATGCGATCACCTCTTCCCACCTTCAAAGAAGTAAGTTGATTCCAGTTGGTCCAGCCCTTTCTTATGTGCCCCAAGAGGCCAAACGATGAGGTTCCCTTCTCTGACTAGAAAGCCAGCCCCTGTTGGCTACAATCAGTCTTTGCCAAAGATCTTCATTATTATTAACAAATTTGCACAACCATTTCCCCAAAAGAGCTTTGCTGAAGTTGGAAAGAGAAATGATACCAAGACCACCCATATCTTTGGGAAGTTTCACTATATCTCATTCAAGCAAATGGAAATTTCTGCTTTCATATGTGTCTCCCAATAAAAATTCCTCTGAATAGCTTCAATCCTTGTTGTCACTGTACTAGGAATGGGGAAAAGAGACATGTAACAATTGGCAAGTTGGAGAAAGTACTTTTCAGCAATGTAAGTCTTTCAGCTTTAGACAAGAAGCCTCTTTTCCAGCCGACAAGCGTCTTCTCAAATCTTTCCAAAATAGGATTCCAAATGAACAATTTTTTATATTTTGCTCCTAAGACCCAAGTATTGAGTAGGAAGAGAGCATGTACCACAACCCAAAGCTTCTGTGAGAGTAGTCAAATTGGTGGGGGAACCAATAGGAATGATATCGCTTTTGCTTAAATTAATCTTAAGGCCGGAAACAATTTCGGTTCAGCACTTGATTGATCTCAGTTCATATACTTACATATCAACAACAGAAAACAGTGCACACTACACTACTAGAGTAAGTTAATAAAGAAAACACAAAGAACCAAGTCAATTACCTTCTTGAAAGCTTCATTCTGCTCTTCAAGTTTCGCCAGATCACTACTCAATGTATCATTAATTCTTTTCTGTTGAAAACAATCGGAGGTCAGATCTTCCAACCTGTGTCACCAATTCAATGCATGTAAGGACATATTCAATCAAGACACCTCCGCTACACCTAAAAATATTCATGCACGAATTTCTCCAGAGTGCAATGTAACATAAGTAGCATGAGTTGTACTTTGAAGCGCAAGAACACTTATAATCAAGTAATGATGAAACACTAACCATAAACTTAATTATGTTTGGCCAGATGTTTATGAAACCACTACACACTTAGAACTTTAGGCCTTGGAAGTAGTTCAAAGTAAAGACTTCAGACTGTGCTCCTTAAACAAAGGTCATTCCAAAAACTATCATAAGTTCATAACTTGGCAGAATTTGGATGCTAATGTCTGCAACCCACATGGCATCATAGCATCAAATTTCATCAGCGACATCTTAGCATCGAATTAGGGCCCAAGGCATAGGACCAGCAAAGCAGACAAAAACCCATTCTATTACCAGGGCCCAAACGTACTAAAATACACAAATGCTATTAGTTTCTTTTTCTTAACATTTTTTCAACTAGCAATAAAATTTGAAGGGTAAAATGGCATATACCCAAAAGAAAAAGGAAACATTTGTTTTATTAAATAGATAATTACGATTGTTTATCCACTTCCAGCCCAGGCATTCTTTTCTAGGCTCAGGCTGAAACCTGATCAGCCTTAAAATTAAGGACCATCCTGCAGTACAACCCTAAATTACTGCCCAAGCCTTTTTTTAGCAGACCTATCAGTTCTCATCATCAAGCTCCTCACTACCAAGGGCAGAAGTTTGAATCCCCATCCCTCTTGAACAATAAAAAAAGAAAAATGTTTCAACAAAATATGATAACAACACTTCATCTTTAGCTACCTACTATTAAAAATTAATATTTTGTTAGCTACTTCTAATAGAAGAATATGATTTTTTTTACTCAATAACGGGCCAGACCTTTTGAAGCCCAGGCCCAGGCAGAAAGTTGATCAGCCTTTAAGGACTTGCACAGCCATAAAGGCCTAGATCCGAGTCCAAATCCCACCAAGTAACGAATGACCCTACCAGGCCATCTAGTAAGGTGGAATAAAAAGGTAATAGCCTCCACAGGGTGAGGATGAAGAAAATTCTTCTCTCCTCAAAACATATTGGCAACTGTCACAGGGCTTTCAAAAGATTTTGAAAATTCAGACACCATTTCCAAACATTATTATCTGCTTCATAGGGACATGTTTTAAGCACCAGAATATGGTAGTACAAAGAAATATAATTTTTTTCAATGGAATAGAATTCATGGTGGCAGCAGGATCATTGTTTTTTCCTCTATTGTTCCATTCTGTTGGTGCCTATAGATATACATCGAACAGAAATTACCTTTTTTGGATTTCATTATGTCTCTGTGACATGAACTCTTCTTTTTCCTTGGCCTTCTCAGCCTGTCAATAAATTTGCAAAAGAACTAATGAAGTTCTGTGCAAGCAGCAAGGTCAATCATTAAATGAAAAGAATGATAACTATCATAACCTCCATTATCGAATGATCCCGCTCTGCAAAAGCAGTGGCTACACAGCCTTGGAAAAATTTAACCTGCTTCTCAGATTCCATGTTCTGTGAAAAGAAAGAAACTTAACCTTAATACCAAAGCTCCAATCATTCTTATCAAGCACCCAAGAAGTTCCATCTTGGAATAGCAACACAAACAACAATAACAAATTGTCCAAACAGATTATTCTTCGTCGCTTCCTAAAGCCTCAATTTTCAGCCATAGCCTTCAATTAATCATGAACTTTCTTAAATTTAATCCCACCATCAGCATAGGTACTATGGCTATTCTCAACTAGCTGTCGCACAAGGCTTGTCACTTGTCAGGAAGTCACTCAAAGAAAAAAGTCATTACTCATTACTTCTTTTGGCCACCAGCTCCTCTAAGGAGAACTTCAAAATAAATCAAGAAGTCTGCAATTTTCTTGAATGTAACTTCACATGTCAATAGATCCTGCTTATACATTTGCAATCACTCTCCTCTTGGTTCACGTTGGCATAGTTTTATTAATTCCATTTGGAGCACATTAACTTGCGGCTATTATAGATTCATTACATACATGCATGTGCTTTTGTGTATATATATATCTAGAGAGAGAGAGCGAGAGAGAGAGAGAGCGAGAGAGAGAGAGAGAGTGAGAGAGACCTTTGCAACCTCAGCACTGTGTAGATCTGCCAGCTGACCCTACAGACAGGAAGTAAAATGTGAGCCCGGGAATATTGGATTCAAAGGTGGGTAAATGAATGAGTTAAGATTCTTACTTTAATGCGGTATGCCTCTGAAAGCTCCTCTTGAAGATTTAAATTCTCTCTTGTACATGTGGCTAACTTTTTTTTCAAATCCTCAATCTCCTGCTCCAAACCAGCTGTCCTAATAGGGCGTCATTCTCAATACAATACAATACATCCTTATTTTCTCAAACACATATAACACCTGTCACAGGCCTTGCCATTCCCACTTATGGAACCCATTCTCCTTCTTTTCCACCCATACTCAAACATTTTAAAAAGGATAAAAAATAAATACATTCACAGGCCATAATTCTCCCAATTATAGAACAACCCCCCCCCCCCCACATTTTCTTTTCCTTCTCCCTTGAAAGCAATTAGAAGAGTAAGATAATTAGGAGGAAATTTCTGAGAGAGTAAAAGAAATAGTTATACCTTTGAAAATGCATTCGAGTAGCCACAGCAAGGTAGCCAGGTCCAGCTTGCTGCATACATAATTGCTCAATATCTTTGTGTAATTCTCCACGCTCTACAAAAAATAAAAATCAATATAAAGCCTGCCTATTTAAATGAGAAATCAAGACAACCAAAAGTCATAGATCAAAGAAACTTAGAGTCATGTTTCAATTGGAACTTTATAGAGCCTTTTGCTGCTACAATTATGTCCTAGATTATGTTCTTTAAGTTAAGATAAAAGTTGGTTTTCTATCAAAAAGAAAAGCTAACAGTTGGCTCAGTAGTCTTCAGTTTGATTGAGTTATTTTTAAAATTTTACAAGGAGGGGTTGTCATGATTTCCAGGTTAGCTGGAAATTCAAGATTAATCATTATAGGTACTCTTGTTAGTCTTTTCTTATGGAATTATACTACCAGTCAATGTCAAAAATACAAATTTTTTAGTACCATAGAGACTCCCCAGAGTCTAATTATCTCGTCCCTTCTTCCATTTCACACACTCTATTATCCAATTTTCCACTTTTGTTGCTGTCTTTCTATTTTCCCTGCATTAAAATGTAATCCTAGACCATGTAAAACTACAAGAGAGAGCCATAAAAAATAAACTGATAGAAAATGTTCGGCTAAAGCCTAAAGCATCAAGACACTTGACAGAGGTGCTGCAAACTAGGATGATGTCACATGATTATGAAGGTTAGATACCTAAAAAATGCCTTTTTGAAATAGTCATGCTCTTTTCCTTTTTGTTAAGCTGAGTTTTACTGATCCATTTTATGTTCTGATTTGTACAAGAACATGAATAACTTAATTTTTTCTATCATAATCGAGCAAGCTAAGGCTTTCTTCTATTGAATCTTACTTTTGTCAGATCTGATTGTTAAGCCTGAGCCTTTATATTATGGTCAATTTTGGTCAAAGTTGTAACCCTCGACATACAAAGTTACATAATGTGTTTCCAACCAGTTCCTCACCATTCATAACAAGTTGCCTAATAAGTTCTTTAGATTATTCTAGTGCCTCATAATAAAGCAACCCCTAAGCTTTTAAATCCTATATCATGACATACTTTCTTCATCCATCGAATTCAATTAACTATCAAGACCTCCTCTAGGATATTGTTGTTGGAAAGGCTTAACAGCGAGATGAGCCAACTCTGCTCTATCAATTAACTTTTCACATCGTGACATTTGCACAAGGAATGTTTTAGATATTGCAGAAGAAGTGTCGAAAACTCAAAACATGAATGTTGAAACCACTATTAATTCCCCTTCATCTTTTGCCTTTTGTATTTTCATTTTCCTTTAATTCATTTTTATTCCTGTTTACATATTCCATCGGTGCGTGAATAAAAAATTGCGAGTAAGGTGCACCTTATCTCAGAAAAAAACTAAATAATTATCAACAAGCCTGTAACTGATCCATAAATCCGTAGAGTATACAAAATATCAAGATAAATTATCATAGGACAACCACCTTTTGCTAGAAGACAACGCAAAAAATGGACAATTACATCACCAACATTCATGCATACATAATAACAGTTAATAATAGACCAGTACATCAGCAACATTCATCCACACATAATAACAGTTATTAATGAACCACATTTCCTCCTATTAAAATTATGATGATAACATGACTTTTGTGATACTGCAGCAAAACGAACTAAAAAAGAAGCCTTAGAAGGCAATCTATGCCATAAATAATAACCCTTGAAGTCCCACTGCCAAAAAAATTCCCCCTCATATCATCTTCACCTCAACATTAACCTAGTCTATAGGCATTGGAATGGTGATCCCACAGAGTTTCCAACTGCTCAACCAGAAACAAAACAATTTACTTCCTGCCACAAAATTCCGAGATGTGCACTAATTGAATTCCTCTCGAGATTACAACTACAATTAAATATATGCCTCAATTCCACTCCTTTCCCAACAATTTTCAACCATAGAGACCAAAACTCTAAACAACCACAAGAACCAATGGATGAGAAATTCAAGTTCAACCACAATTGTTGGACTCGCTACAATATGAAAGCAGGCAAAACAAGAAACCTTAAAGACCAACTGTAAATGAAAATCCGATTAAACTTTAACAGGACTGCTAGATCTTTCAACCCGCACATGTACCCCTTACTGATTTTGGCACACTAGTAAGTTTCCCATAGTTCGAATAAGTAAATCCTATCTCAAACCATGTGTTAATTTAGTGTTTCGTGACGTAACTAAAATGAAATTGGTTTCTATATTGCTGCATAGTAGTCACAAATCTGCTTAGATTCAGCCAACCAATCTATGAGTAACTATATCAATTCTCATATAGATAAATAAGGACTAAAATCATAGAAAATATGAAAATTATAACAACAAACAAATAGGGGGCTGCAAATCACACTCTTTACTACTCTAACACTATTGTGGAACAGAAGAAAGAAAAAATGGGTCACAAAAATATCATTCTTAGACTGTATCATGCAACCAAACTAGATGGAATTCTCATATTAAATAAGCTCTGCTTAGTGCTTAACCAGAACCTTTTTCCCAATTACAAAAACTTTAAAGAGTGATAAACTTCTTATCACAGTTTTTATTTTGGATCCATCGATAGAAGAAAAATAAGGAATACATACCATGCTCCAACTGTTGGATGCGAGCAATTAACGACTCATTCTCGTTCGAATTTCCATCCATGTCTGAGGTCAAAATCACTCTCAAGTGTTCAGATAATTGTTTCAAGCAAAATAAACAACACAAAACCTCAATAATTTGAACGTAGCGGATTAAAGAGAATTAACTCTTTCCAGATATGCAAGGATATCATCGAATTTCACCGCTAGAAATACAAAGTATTCAATAGTTCGAAGAGGGAATTGGATCACAATAAAAAGCAAAATTATGTAAAGACATGGTTTTATCACTGTGTAATATAATTACGCGTTCATATTAGCGACGAAGAGAGATAAAAAGAAGAAAAAGCTTACCCAGGGGATCGCGGTAGTAAGCGACTGGAGACTGTTACAGAAGTGGATTTGCGGGCCTGCCTCTCCCTCTCCCTCTCCCTCTCCCTCTCCCTCTCCCTCTCCCCCTCCCCCTATCCCTCTCTCTCTATCTCTCTGTTTCTCGCTCTCTTAATCATTAATCACCAACGCAGGACGCATAACTCAGGTGATCACACGTCACTTTTTATTATTTTCTTAATTGGGGTGTCTGTTTATGGGCCGGCCCAAGTTATTGTTTGAAGGGTGGATCTATCCATGGAGGCCCAATGAATGGGCCGATTCATATTTTAACCCAGGCTATATAATTTAGGTTGACAGAAACTATTGGTTTTGCTTCTATAATGCATGTATTTTTTATACATATTTTAAGATATTTATGCCATTGTTCTTAGCTGCAAAAATCTGGACAACTCTATTTGATCAGGAATTAGAGCTTCAAGGTAGTACCGACTATACATATCATAACTGTTATTTAGTTGAAGTACATATAGCAGAATTAACCACATCCTAACTTATTCCTCAATCTGAAAGTGAAACTCAAAGTTCAAAATACAATGAATTTAAGGATTCACGAGTCGTGCCAACTCGTACAATTTTTTTCACTATCCGTGCACAAGGCTTCCATTGTGGGAGAGACTTGTTAAAAATGAGTGTATCTTACGTCAGTTCTTTTAAATTAATTGCATTTCTTTCTTTGTTTACCAAGTCAAATAATTAGTTCCTATGTTTATGGGCGGATCAAGTCTAGTCCCTATGTTTATAGGTAGAGTAAGTCATATTGTGCAAGTGTCACTAATAGAGTCAATAATAGAGTTCATAGTAGGACTTACGTGGCATGTGGTTGGTGTTTTGAGAGGGGAATGAGTGTGAGGTAAGTATATTCTCTTGTTTTGTTAAGTTTTGAAGGGTGTAATCTCAAACTCATTCCACCATTTATTCTTCATTGGTGAGTTTGGTTTTTCTCCACAAGAGAGAATGAGTTTCTTACACTTGTTTTAACATATTGTTTTATTTTTTAAGAAGAAAAAAAATGGTAATATGAAAATTTTAATATTAATATTCTCGTACTCATGCTCACTCTCTATTTTATACCAAACATGACCGTACTCACCCCCATACTCATCTTACACTCACCTCGTACTCATCTGATCATCTCATGCTCATCTAACATAATTATGAACCAAATGTCCCGTTAGTGGTTCACAAAATTCTAGGAGGTTGAGATTAGTGGACCATATCTCTATATATGACTTGTATTTGATGTAATCACTACGGATTCATTGAAGCTTCAATAACAGAAAATATTTTCACCAGCATTTTCTTATTTTACTTCTACTAGTTATATAGCATACTGCACATTCCTTTCTATTTTTTCATACAAATAATAAGTATAAATGTTTTCAGAAATTGAACCTCTAAACCTATACAACTCTACCACTCTACCATGGGTTCACATTTTCGTTTGTCCCGCTACAAGATAATGCAATGGAAAAATTATCCCCGTTGCGTAACATTAACTACAAACAAAAGTTCGAAAGGTGGCCAAAAACAACAATACAAACAGAACCAATCCAGATGAAAAGAAAGCAAACTAATTGGATCGGTAAGCAAATACAACTCCTAAAGCTGCTGCTAAATTATTGACAGTGTGTGTGGGGGGGGGGGGGCCGGGGGCGGGGGTACTCCTAAAAGACTGCTTTTTTAAGACGAAAAGAACACTACTTCTACCAAACTGTGGGGAGTCCATGTACCCTCTAGCAAAGGGTCAAATTAAATATGTCCATGCTGGAAGGGCCTTACTTTATTTACACTAAAAATCTGGGTGTGAAGACAGACAGAAGATACAATCCATTGTAGCCCAGTAGCCCATAAACCATTCCGAGCATTCCATCAAGCTGGGATCATCTGCACAAATACAGAAACATAATTTTAAATTTTTGAACAGCGCAGAAGGGAATGATCAAAATATGCACAAGCATTAAAACATATCACCACAGATCTTTCATGTCGATCAATTCGACCATAAATTGAAGGCTTTCAATAATCCACATCCAAATTATCACCGGGTTAGTATTTAGATGATGACAATAAACCCAAAATAAGATGAAACAAAACAAAATAAAAAGACATTAATAGAAGGTATAGTCAGAAAACAAAACCATGTGTGTACCATGAGAAACAATCTGACTTCTATTCCCCTATCCCTTAATCCCTCATTAACTACTTCAAGTAGATTAATCTTACTTGGAAAAATATCTAAAGAAAATAATTTAGGATAGCTGATATTTTACTCTGAACAGTTTTCCAAAACTAATCATTGTACGGACAGTCCAGCTCTCTGGTTTAATAGTAAGTTCGTTTCACCAAGTAAATCAACACCTTTCAGCGAAAAAACTAAGTTTTGATACTCGGGATTGAAAAGCAGGTCAAAGGAGTTGAGGATATATATCGAATGAAGGAATTTCATTGTCAAATAGGAGTGTTTGGCTATTCAAAAGAATATTTATTTTGGGATTCAGAAGTGAAAGAAATCATTTTATCTACAAGGTTACTTTACCCCTTTTTACACCATTTTTTTCTAATCTTGAAGCGTTTTGTTTTGTTGCTGAATTTGCATCAGGAGTATCTTTTTTTACATTTTGAAAAGATAAATGGATGGGTATCTTAAGCAAATGAATAAAATCATCTTGTGAAATTTACCATCTTAGAATTGTTTCTTTCTCTCTGTGTCTTTAAAGCTGCTTCTGCAAAAGCTTGTGCAGCATCTGCTTCAGCTTCTGCTGCCTCTGCCTCCCTTGCAGCCTCTTCCGCTTCTGCAATCGCAACTTCCGCTTCTGCTACTGCTCGCGCAGCTGCAGCAGCAGCCTTTGCTGGAGTCATTGTCCTCATCTTGGCCAACTCCATATCCATTTGGGATTTCATAAGCACATCAATGTCATCCTGTTCAACTTTTAAGGAGACCCTCTGTTTTCCCTCCGAGGATAAGATGGAAGAATTTCTTTTTTTATCAAAATAAGATGCAGGAGCAATCCTATACCTGCGTTTAACCTGCAGGAGCAGTAAAAACCCAGCATTCACACCCAGGGCTAGAGAAACCATGTTTGGTCAGTTTACAAATCAAGTCTCTCAAGGAAGGTTCCACATTAATACACAAAAGAAAACAATTATAAACAAAAAAACTAAGATCCATTTGAAGGGGCTTGTAATGGATATGTGATAGCAAGCAAATTTTAGAATATTGCAAAATATTGTTAAGTTACTTATTGTCCACCAAGGTAACCATATCACAAATGAAAATCAAGCTACGCCTGTTTGGCCACTTCAACAAAAAGGGGCACTTCACAGTTAAATAACCTCGGTTCTATGCTCTTAAGTGGCTAAACTACTAATTAGCACTACAAATATGCCAACTGTGACATGACAAGCACAAGAATGAGGAAAGATACTGTTGTGATTTGTGAAAGAGTCTTGTAGTAGGAATGTAAAGTATTATTAAAAGAAAAGAAAGAGTGAGAAGAGTAACACTCTCACAACTATTACGTCTCTCTTTCGTCTCTCTCGGTGCATTCCTCTATCTCAATTACTCTCTTCCATTCAACCTATATCTCTACCGACAGATACATTTACACCTGTAAATTTGACAAATCATGCCCTCCAAAATACTTAACCTGAAGATCTTCTATTACAACTTATATGGGTCTAAATCATTGGATGCATGAGCTATGAGAATGGTCAAGTCTCTTCCAGAAGAAGAGATGAGAATGTCATTCATCATGATCATCATCTATGATTTATGAAGGATGTCAGTTGCATTAACAATGTCTACCTAGTAAAGGACCTAAAGGTAACTGGTTATCTGACAAACTCCAAATCAAGAAACAAATTTGTAATAACGGGTAACTCATCTACAAAAAGGGAGAAAAGATCAGAGATAACAACATTGGAAATGCAGTATCACCCGCAACTTAGCAAGAGGTATCACCCTGGACAGAGTGCAAAAGTAAAGGGATCATCCAGCTACACTGATTCACTAGCTACTACAGCAACCGTTAGCAACTCACAATGATTGTATGGCAGATCCATTTTATTAAAGTCTAACTACAACTCCTCAAGAG
Source organism: Tripterygium wilfordii (assembly GCF_013401445.1). Taxonomy (NCBI): domain Eukaryota; kingdom Viridiplantae; phylum Streptophyta; class Magnoliopsida; order Celastrales; family Celastraceae; genus Tripterygium; species Tripterygium wilfordii. Next base: position 10,630,035 of record NC_052248.1, read on the forward strand.
AATGCAACCACTAGGAGTCCCAATATAACACATCTTATTATTGAATGATGGCATCCCCCCCCCCCCAAAGCCCCAAAAAAATAGACGAAAAGAGAAAGGAAAACAAAACAAAAAAACAACACCACTTATTGTAAATAAATAGAGCAAAAACACTAAATGTCCAACATTCGACAAAATTACCTTAATCAGTTCGCCACTTGTTATCAAAGACCTTAACTTTGACGACAATATCCTCCTGAAATTTGGGGGCGCCCAATATTGTTCCTACATGATCAGTAAATCCAACTTATTGATAAAGGACTTAATATCTTAGAGAGAACATATGCTAGATTAATATATAATGTGAGACATGAGGAAAGCATAGTCCCCTAACAATCATATTTCTAATCACTGCTAAGCACTGCAAACATTCCTATCTCAAGTCCAAAGTCACATCTACACCATGCAACATAGAATCATGCAGCACAATTTTATGTACGGTAGATATGGAATGCCATGCAACAAGTTGCCCCAATCCCTAATTTTGGTAAACCATCCAACAAATTATCAAAGAAGAGAAACACAGCAATAAGAAAGAAGCTGAGAAAAAGCAATCAGCTCCACAACATGGAAAAAATTCCACAACTCAAATAGGGATTAAGTCTTAGCCTAGATGTCTAATCCCCATACCATAAGAGGCCCATGACTTCTTGGCCATGGGCTCTATTCCCCCAACCCAAAAGGAAAATTCCACAACTCAACTAACCATATATCCCCACAGTAAACACATTGACAAGGTACTTAAAAGTCAGAGAACAGGATTACAGGAATGAATGGTGAATGAAGGAAAACTACATTAGCATATCCACATGTTTTCAACCAAATTTTTCTGGGATTACAAATAATGAGTAAAAGGTTTAAAAAAGTTGCTTCTATACAATCAACACAACCAGCCTCGCATTAAATGCAAGATCATCAAACATCAAAAGTAGGAAGCCTTTACTAAATTTCCTAACGAACCTTAAATAATGAAGCATTTAAGCCCCTTTTGGTTCACTGTTATTGAAGATGGTAAAAGAAATCTCATTGCAAGACATGGTCAGTGTGAACTCAAAAGTAACGTAATGATAATGCAATTATCTAGTAATTGAACTTCCCAGAAAACAGGGAATCTGAATACCACTTACAAGCCAGAACTATTATTACAAATACAAGAAACAAGAAAATAACTAACCCTACAAATAAAAACCTGCAGTCACTGCATTTTCCACTGATACTTGTTCTCTCCAACTTAGGACTACGTCAGCATCAAAAGAACTCTCTTGCACTCATTCACCTCCTTTCCCACTTTTTGCCTCTAGAAATGACACAGGGAGAGGAGAATGGAGATCTAAGATAGGCTAGGTTGTGGATTTCACCTATTTATTGCTGCGTTGCAGATGAGAGAGGGAGAGAGAGAGTGTGTGTGTGTGTGCGAGGGTGAGGGGAAGAGGGAGAGTGTATTTATCAGTTATCACAGCGGCTAGGGTTTTTGAACAAAAGGGCGACTATTATAACCACATCACGGCTTAATGACACCGTTCGATAACAAAACAATGGTCGAGATTAATTCGGTTGGAAATTGGTTGAATGGCTCCTATTACCAAAAAGAAACAATCGGATTTTGTAATGGTAGTTAGATGAGGACAATTGTTGAAAAAAATTAACAGCTAAAGGCTATAGTTTCCAGAAGTAAACATTTCATCACAATTAAAAAAGCCCCATTTGTATGCAAGGGTCATAAATAACTTCAGTAAACCAAAAACATCATTAAAACTTAAAGAACTAAACTACTCTAATTCTATTAAGACCAATGATAACTTGGTGAAATCAACGACTCATACGGTACAATCAGTTAATACATATTTATTTACTTTTGATAGGTTAGGGAGATTCCAAAATCAACCCACATTAGATTGAACTTCAACTGTATTAACAAAACTTGCATAGGATTACCTTTTATCCTATTACAACTATTTGATTACTTGCAATGTGAGAGTCCCACATCGGTTAGGAGAGGGGAGGAAGTGCTGTATATAGGTGAGAGGTATTCCCTCTCCTTAGTAACCAAGCTTTTCCCATAAAAGGGCTTGGCCACAACCCCCCTTGGGCCTTGGACTGTATGGTATGGGTCAGGCCCAATGGCCTGTGGATGGGTTGGGGCTTGGTTATTGAGTGATGGTCCTCTTGTTCTATCATTGGTATCGGAGCCCTCGTTCCTGCCCTGTGGGGAGCTCTGGTATTCATGAAAGGATAGGGATAGGGAAGGGTCCCGAGTCCTGAGTCTGAGTACCCTGCCATGGCAGGCCAAGGTGCTCGACCAACGTGGACGTTGGTCTTGAAGGTGGGTATTGATAGAGTCCCACATCGGTTAGGAGAGGGGAGGAAGTGTTGTATATAGGTGAGAGGTATTCCCTTTCCTTAGTAACCAAGCTTTTCCCATAAAAGGGCTTGGCCACAACCCCCCTTGGGCCTTGGACTGCATGGTATGGGCCAGGCCCAATGGCCTGTGGATGGGTTGGGGATTGGTTATTGAGTGATGGTCCTCTTGTTCTATCACAATGGAATTCTCATTCCCATGGCCATATCTACGAACTAAACGTGGCCTGGTACTACTGACTGACACATTAAAAACTATGGGGCCCGGTCAACCTCATACTATTAGTCCTTAAATCTGTGAGATGAGATGTCCAGGTTGCTAGCTCTACAATCAAAGGTTATGATAGTAGCTATGCACAACAAAGATTTTCAAAAAATAAGACCAAAAGTGTTTTCTTGCATATAATTACCTCTATGTATGAACCGATAGTTGTCTTATTAGAACCACCAGGCTCTTTCAAGCTTGTTATAGCTTCAATTATGAGGTTATCCAACCTGTAAAATGAAAGGAATTGATGATCATACAAAAGTCAATGGGTCATATTTAAAATTAACCAAGGCACAGCAATCGTAGCTTTCTTCTTTTTTCCTTTTCAGTGTTAAACCATACACAAATTATTCAAGCTTGATACCTAGCGCAACAGTAAAACCATTACTAAACGGCCAATTTAATTAGTACATGAAACAAAAGTGTGAAAGTTTATTGGATACTAACAGTTAACTACTAAACAAGAGAGACGATATATTTTTCTCAAAACAGCAAGAAAAGAAAGTATATTAACCGATAAAATAAGTTATGTTCTTTCCTTGCACACCCTCGTTAATGACTGCAGGATAAACAACGTGTGTAAAACATTAAATCTTCTAAAATTTTGAAACAGAAGATATCCATGTTTAAAATCCTAGCACACCTGAAAAAAGTAAATAAATAAACAACCTTTCAACATATGCATAACATACAAACTTCTCTTTCCATTTCCATTTCAGTTTAACAGGTAAGCAAGGCTCATGCACGAACTTGCTCACAGAACTGCAGCAGTGCAGGCCTATCTGCAGTTCTCCTATCTGCACCTCCTTAATGCTTAATAAATTCTCTTTTGCGTTAAAAAATAAATTCCTTTCCAGAATTGAGAAAAATATTAAAATCTGACAAAGGATTATAAGGAAAATCTCTAACCAACCTCACAATGGATTTCTTGGGAGCAGAAACCTGCAATCCACCATTATAGACAACAAGAGGCTTAGCATCGGCCACCATTTCTTCATCACTCTGAACATCAGTGGTTGGTGCCATAGAGTTTTCATCATGTTTAGGGATATGTGGCAGCCTCTTAATAGATAACCGAGCTTTTTCTCGAGAACCCCATCCATTTGCCATCACACTCATATTCCTCCACTTATCCTACCAACCATCAAAAGAAAAGCCAGTAATGATTATGCATCCCTAAACAGGTTATTGTAGACAAGAACAGTAGTAGCTAACCTTCAGATCAACATTTGAGCGCAGATAAAGGACGCCACTAAATTCAGGATCCTTGAGTATTGTGCGCCATTTACCAGCACCATGCTTGTCAACTCCAGCCCTCAGAGCTGCTTCTTCTTCCGCTGTCCATTTTTGTTTAGGAGCACCCATCAAAGCATAACGCAAAGAAATTGCTGAAATGGGTCTGATCTGCCAACTGCAACTCATGATATCAGCATTTTTACTGAAGATGTACAACAAGAATTAATTTTTTTAAGAAAAAATAACCGAAACTCATAAAAATTTGGTAAGGAGACTGCCACCGACAGATCAAAGTTAGACAAAAAGTTTTTAGTTTAAAGCTTAAAAGCAACAAAAATGATGAAATCAATGTCATGTAAAGATCAAGACAGAATCACATTCCCAGACTCTTTCACGGTAACCACTGAAAAAATAAAAACCACAACAAAAAGGAAACGCAGAGACACAAAAAGAAAAACCACATCACGACCACTAATATCAATGATATAACTAAAAAAGTAGAAAACCACAGTTAAATCAACAAGCCCTTGCTTACAAAAAATTTGAAGCGAGTACAGGTAGTGAAATTTTTTAAAAAAATTGAAATTGATGAAATGCAGTTTTTGTTGCTACTATCGTCGGATACCCGATGCGAATCGAATGAACGATACCAATATGAAATTCTAGATTTCGGGCTTATCGGACGGGTATATCGTGAAAGATGTAAAAATCCTACGAATCCATTCTAGTATCGCCTATTTCAATATCGTAGAAATAACCGAATCGTGAGGTACTTACGAAGCTCTGGGATGTAGACAGATATGCAAACAAATTACACGAAATTGAAGACGAAGATTTCATACCTGTCTTGTATTTATGAGTGGACTGAAACTGTTCTTCTGGAGATGAGAGGGAAGCCAATAAACGCCCAGAGAGGGTGTGGATTGGCGTCAAAATTGCTGTTGCAGAGAAGGAGAGAGGGCGAGGGAAAGAGCCAAGAGGCAGAACTACGTTGCCACGTTAACTCTCCACACTCGGACAACAAAAGAAGTCCCCCAAAAACGACATATATAATATGCGTTTTGTAAGACTAAAAAAGCTTTTTAAAAATTATTAATTTCTATTCAAAATATTGTTAAAAATACAAAATAAATAAAGTATTAACTAAAATTCACTAATTTGCTTAGGGACTCGGGTAGGCCGCTCCTGAAAAAAAAGAAGGGGAAATTAGGGAAAAAGACGATATGGTAGTTATATATTTAAGGAAGGACAAGGTGGAAAAAAAATTAGTAAAAAGTATATTTATATTGTGTTGACAAAAATACCCTAAAGATATCTCTAAAATCCATCTATAGTCACACTCGAGATGTCATTTTTCTTCCTCCTTTTTTTTCTCTCTCTTCTTCTCTCTTCTTCTTCCTTCATGTCAACCACCAGAAATTGACCATCCGGTCACCATTTTCGACGAACAAACTATCGAAATAAAGCTCTAGGTCAGCTCGATCAAAATCCAATTATCACTGGGCATCGATTATCACTTGATTCGCCAAAAAAGCTTCTTAAAATCAAGGTCACCATTTGAAAAAGGGATAGATCCGGCCCATACTTCCAACTCCGATGACCATCAACACCACCAATCAACTCCACAGACCAAGACGCATTACCTACGAGGTTTTATTGTTTTTTTGAACTCTTTTTTTTTTCTTCTGAAATTGGATCTGAATCTATAGATAATATATCTGTTCTTATATGTTATCTGTTTTGGAACTTCAAACAGATAACATTTCTTTAAAAACAGATAACATTTCATTAAAGACAGATAACATTTCAATAAGACAGATAACATTATGACAGATATCAAATTAATCGAAACAGATAACATTTCACCTGCAGTTTGCAACATGAATCAGAACCAAAAAAAATACGAAAAATCACCATAGAAACTTTCGAAAATAATGATTGATGATAGATCGAAGGAAAACTACAAGTCCCATGGTGAGTATGATCAGATCTAGAAATTCAAACACCGAAAATATCCAAAATCAACAAGATCGCACGGTGAATCATTATAGAAATTCAAAATTGATGCAAGATTCATATTAGAAAATCAATTTCACGAAGAAAATTGGAAAGAAAAATATTCCTTGTAGCTATAGTGGTGAAAGAGAAGCTTTCGTAAGTGAGAGAGAAATTTCTGTAAACTTTATGATTAATTTTTAAATTTTAAATAATTAAACTGAGGTTATTTTAGTCATTTAAAAAATTAGGATAAGAGTTTGTCCTTTTTGGAATATTAGTTTAAAGTACATGGACTTTATGGAATAAGACTTTTAAGAATGTCCTTATTGGAACAAAGCTCTCCCATGAAGGATTTATATTTAATTTTCCGAAAAAAAAATTAGCGACCACACCCTTTCCCCATTTTTAAGGTATAAAATATTTTTTAAAAATTCTTTAAAATAATAAATAGAAATTATAAAGATTTTGATTGTTAAATCATGTATTCAACTATTAGATCTTTTTTTAAAAAATAAGATCTTATTTGTATCAAACAACATAAAACCACTCAGCTTTCTCATGTATTTTCTTTAATTAATTTGATTTTTTTATTCAACAGAAAATACATTATTAGATACAGAATCATAATTATTTATATATTATTATTTTTTAAAAATTTCTAAAAATATTATTGATATTAAAAAGTAAGGAAGATGAGGGATGCTATTTTTTCACAATAACAGCCTATCCGCATCCTTTGTTTAGATATATTTAGTGGATAAAAATGCAAGTCTAAAAAATATGCAAGTTCAATTTTTATATTTACACCTTGGAACTTGTCAACGTACTTGAGGAGAGTGGAATATAAAGTAGTCACTTATAGAGCTGTTATGATAATGGTTATTGTTATCGAACATGAAAAACTGTTATCAAACCGATCATTTCGATAACTCAAATTATGAAATCGTTATCATTACTGGTAAAGTCGGTAAACCGATGGTCAGTATAATTAGTAACGGTAAACTAGTAATTGATAAATTTATCAATTCTTATAAATTTATCAATTCTTAGAAATTGGACAACACACAATCTTTCATACAAATTCAAACTTCCAACCCTTGCCGAAAGACCTAGGACAGCACTACTCCAACATCTTAACAGCTTAACTAATGGAAGCATTCAACTACAATCAGTCAATCAGGAACCACAGCACAGTACATGGAATTGGAATAGTTGATCCACTCTGCAAGAAACAAAATTCACATTGGTAAATGTAAGCATATATGCCCAAGGAAATTTTTGGGCCTGGGCTCAAATCACAAGGAATGGGTCTAATTCATTATCACAAAATTGGCTTGTCAAATGTGAGGATTGCCCACCCTTATAAGTTAGACTTTTAGAACCCATGACTTTTTCGATGTGGGATAACAAACTCTGCTAGAGGTCTTGAACGAGGAATCGACTCCAATAGCACTGCCATCAGATATTTTTCAAGACTCGCAAGATCCTACTATGGCTCTAGATGACTAGATGGAGACACAACTACATGCAAGACTTCAACAGTCATTTTGAGGATCGACAATAGAACATCGTCATCATATCTTATTAGCATACAAACTTATTGTTAGAGAAGCGGTGCGTTTTGACTTATGTTAAGTTCTACATAACATAGTGCGTTTTGGAGCTGAACATATACGACATCTTCTTCTCTGCTTCCTCACTCTATTGATTCAGACCGTTAGCTATGTCTTGTCATTCTTTGTACTTGCTTTGTAATTCAAACTCAGATGATCGTTGGTCATCTGTGTGTGTAGCTTCTTTTGTATTTAGCTTGGTATCTCAACCATGCTTGACTTTAGCTTTCAATAATATTTCTCTGAACCTTTTCTCAAGCTCTCTTCTTCTTCTTCTACCCTAGCATTCTACTTTATTTCATGGTATCGGAGCAGTAATGGAAGCTCACATTGGTTCAATGCTTGATACTCCCTCAATTTTTGGATCTCGCAACAGAGTTACAGGTTCGGGAGTCAAAAATTTAAATCCTTCTTCATCAAACCTTTAGTTTGTTCCAGAGACTCAAAACCCCCGAAATTTCAATGTTCAAATAGGGAATCAGCCTCAGAGTAATCCTTTTAGGAATCCCTATTTTCTGACACACTCTGATTTCAATTCAAACCTGATTTCCTTACCTCTTAAGAGGATCAACTATCATCTCTGGAGCAACCAGATGACTACAGCATTAAAAGCGAGAAACAAAATGGTTTTCGCTGATGGTACACTCTTACCACCGGAGGAAAGTGATCCAGTTCATCAGGACTGGATTCAATGTGACAGCCTTGTGAAGACTTGGATTATGAACTGCCTTTCTCCGGACATCCTCATGAGTGTTTCAACATCAATTTCTTCTTCTGAGCTGTGGAATGATCTAAAAAATCATTATTCTTCTGCTAATCCCACAAGGGATTTTGAGTTAGCACGAGTCATTGCCACTATCAAGTAAGGTGACTCCATTGTCACTGAATATTATGAAAAAATAAAAACCTTGTGGGATGAGTTAGATCAATATAAGATTTTGCCTACTTGCAAATGTGGAAGGTGCAACTACAATCTGGGGAGAACATCTTTTGAACAGAGAAATAAAGAAAAACTGTTACAATTTCTGATGGGTTTTAACGACTCGTTTGAACATGTAACAAACCAGATTTTATTGATGGATCCTTTGCCAGAGGTAGGAAAATTGAGATTAACTACATTGGTAATGTTAAACTGAAAAATGGCATTATGCTGACAAGAGTACTATGTGTCAAAGGTTTTCATTTCAACCTAATATCTGCAAATAAACTTCTTAAAGGCAAACATTATGCATTGATTTTTACTCAGGATTCATGTCAAATGCAGGATACTCTCACTTTGAAGAAGACTGAGATAGGAATAATGTATAATGGATTGTATTTTTTGCTAGAAGACCTAAAACCAGAAAAGAAATATGTTGTGATGATCAACTCTGTGCAGAAGGAGACAATTTGGCATAAAAGATTAGGACACCCTTCTTCTAGGATCTCAGAAATGCTATGATCTGATTTTGCTGAAGAATGTAAAGACTGTTCTATTTGTATTCTAGCCAAAATGAAAAGGAAATCCTTCTGTATTAGTCAAACTAAGAGTTCATCCATTTTTGATCTAATACATATTGACATTTGGGGTCCAAATGGTGTTGTTTCTATTGAAGAATTCAAATATTTCTTAACTATTGTGGATGATTTCTCCAGAGCTGTTTGGGTGATTTTGATGAAAACAAAATCTGAAGTAAGAACACACATTGAATACTTCACTAGTTATGTCAAAACTCAGTTCAACAAAAGGATTAAGATAATCAGGAGTGACAATGGTTTAGAGTTCAAAATGAATGACTTCTATAATATGGAAGACATCTTACACCAAACTACTTGTCCTTACACACCCCAACAAAATGGGGTGGTAGAAAGAAAACATCAACATATTTTAAATGTTAGTAGAGCTGTAAGAATTCAATTTGGAATCCTTGAACAATTTTGGAGTTCTTGTGTGGTTACAGCAACTTATCTTATAAACAGATTGCCCTCTAGAATCTTGGATAAAAAGAGTCCTTATCAGATTCTTTATGATAAGAAACCAAATTACAACAGCTTTTAAGTATTTGGTTGTTTATGTTATGCTATGATTCTAAGACATCAGGAATCAAATTTGAAGATAGAGCTAGAAAATGTGTCTTTATAGGTTATCCTTCAAACACTAAAGGATACAAACTGATGGATCTAGAATCAAATGAGGTGTTTGTGTCTAGAGATGTGAAATTTTATGAAAATGTCTTTCCTTTTAAAGACATAAATACTAACACAGATGCATTAACAAATAATGATAGCATAAATGACAAAGAAAATACTGGAATCACAGAAAATCAAAATACATTGTGTTCAGAGATAGGAACTCAACCAGCTAAAAGAACTAAAAGAATTCCTGCATATATGAATGATTACGAATGCCATGTAGCTATCAATCATAATGCTAATTCTGTATGTGATAGTCTTGATACTGTTACTAATGAAAACTGTGTTCATATACCTTATTCTGATGAGCATGTTCATTTCTTGGCTGCTATAATGTCTGATCATGAACCTAAGAACTACTTGGAAGCCTCAAAATCACCTCATTGGTGTGAGGCAATGGATAAAGAGATTAAAGCCTTGAATGAAAATAATACATGGACTATTGTTCAACTACCAAATGATAGAAAAACAATAGGATCAAAGTGGATCTTCAAAACTAAATATAATCCTGATGGCTCTATTGAGAGACACAAAGCCTGACTTGTGGCTCAGGGTTACAGTCAAACTCTTGGTTTTGATTACCAAGAAACTTTCTCTCCAGTGGTTAAAATGGTCACTGTGAGGATATTCTTGGCTTTAGCTGCTGCAAATAAATGGTATGTACACCATTTGGATGTGCACAATGCTTTTCTTAATGGAGATCTTCATGGACATGTTTACATGAAGATGCCTCTTGGTTATGAGACTCATAAAAAAGGGTATGTGTGTAAGCTAAACAAATCTCTCTATGGCTTGAAACAAGCTTCCAGACAATGGAATATAAAATGCAAAGATGCCTTGCTGAAGTCTTGTTGTTGCTTTATGTGGATGACATGGCTATAGGTGGAAATAATCTCACTTTGATTGAAGAAGTGAAAACATATATAGGAACATGTTTTAAGATTAAAGATTTAGGTAACTTGAAATACTTCTTAGGCTTGGAAGTTGATTTTTCTAACAATGGTATGATTTTCTGTCAGAAAAAGTATATTTTGGATTTGCTTTCTGATGCTAATTTCAGGGATTGTACGCCTATAAAATCTCCAATGGACATCAACACTAGGATTTCCAGTTTTCAAGGAGAAGTTCTTGAAGATCCTATGACTTATAGAAGATTGGTTGGTAAACTCATGTACCTGACTCTTACAAGGCCTGACATAAACTACACTGTCAACACTCTCAGTCAGTTCATGAGGAGTCCCACTGATCATCATTTACAGGTAGAACATCGAGTCCTGAGATACATTAAAGGGACCATGGATCAAGCATTATATTTTCCTTCTAAACCAGCCAGCATTATTCAAGCTTTTTGTGATGCAGACTGGGAAGCTTATGCTGATTCTAGAAGATCTGTTACAGGATACAACATCATGCTTGGAAAATCCTTGGTAGCTTGGAAGTCAAAGAAGCAGCAAACAGTCTCCAGATCTTCTGCAAAAGATGAGTATAGGGCCATGGCTTCTGTGACTTCTGAGTTAGTTTGGATTAAAGCTTTAGATGAAAATCAAAGTTGATAAACCTGTTGATCTCTTCTGTGATAGCAGGGCAGCCATTCACATTGCTACCAATCCTATCTTCCATGAGAGGACTAAACACATAGAAATAGATTGCCATTTCGTTCGAGAGAAGGTGGAAAAGAAGCTGATCAAGCTTCATCACATCAGAACTTTTCATCAAACAACATATATTTTTACCAAGGCAATGACAGTAGCTTAGTTAAGGTTCTTTATGGGCAAGCTTAACATGATTTCAACTGATGTTAAGCTTGAAGGGGAGTGTTAGAGAAGCGGTGCGTTTTGACTTATGTTAAGTTCTACATAACACAGTGCGTTTTGGAGCTGAACATATACGACATCTTCTTCTCTACTTCCTCACTCTACTGATTCAGACCGTTAGCTATGTCTTGTCATTCTTTGTACTTGCTTTGTAATTCAAACTTAGATGATCGTCGTGTGTGTAGCTTCTTTTGTATTTAGCTTGGTATCTCAACCATGCTTGACTTTAGCTTTCAATAATATTTCTCTGAACCTTTTCTTAAGCTCTCTTCTTCTTCTTCTACCCTAGCATTCTACTTTATTTGTTGGACAAAGTCCCACATCGGTTAAATGATGCAAGGATAACTTGCATATAAATTGGGTTCTCTCCTCCCTTCAATAAGGCCTTTTGGGGGGAGAACATGGGAGGCTCAAATTATTTCATGGTATAGGAGCAGGCCGATGTGCACTCGTCCTCGGTAAGAAGTCCACTCGTTGGGCCTTAGGCAGAAATACCCAACCCACGAGTGCGGGGGGGTGTTGGACAAAGTCCCACATCGGTTAAATGATGTAAGGATAACTTGCATATAAGTTGGGTTCTCTCCTCCCTTCAATAAGGCCTTTTGGGGAGAGAACATGGGAGGCCCAAATTATTTCATTATCTCACTTATTAAAGTGTTTTTGTTGTTTGCAAACTTATTAAAGTATTTTGTCGGTTTGTAATTTTGAAATATACTTATAGAAAAGTGGCGATGCCAACCCATGTGAAAGGCGCATTTGCTAAAGTGGCTTTCAAAATTTTAATAGTTACTCTGAGTATGCATTATTATAGTTACTGTTTCTTGGGTCTTTTTTTTTTCTTTATAAGGAGTCTCATCTCGAGAAAAATCATTCGAAAAAATTGAGAGAAGTTTAACAAGTTTGTATCACTTGTAACAAAATCTTCAAAGTCTTCTACTTTCTCACTTAGAAATTTCCATGTAAGTTTTTCTTTGGTTTTTTTTATAAAAAAAAAAGAAAAGAAAAAGTTTCTCTTTGGTTTGAATTTATCAACGTGTTTTAACAAGTTTGTACCAAGTCTTTCACTTGTAATAAAGTCTTCTACTTTCTCACTTGGAAATTTCCATGTCAGTCTCTCTTTGGTTTGAATTTATCAACGTTTACTTTGTGTTCCATTTGCCTTGTATTCTACTTCAATCAATTTGGTTGTACGCTTCTAATTATTCCTTGTTTGTGTTCCCCTTTCCTTTGTTTTCACTTTGCTTTATTCCACTTTATCTTGTGTTCTTCTTGTTGTTGCTCTGGAATCTAATTGGTATATTTTCAATTGATGGTGTAACTTGTTGATAGAGAATGAGAAATTAATAATTAGCAAATCGATTTTAACCACCCCTTAATCCTTTCATCAATCTATATGATCCAGCCACCCTACATGCACAGAGTTGAGCTCATCTCCTTACCCTTCAAGAGACGAGCCAAAAAAAAAAAGGTACTCAAATGGGGAAGAGGTAAGCAGTTCTTCTTCCTATTTTTCTTATGTACGTGCCATTTGTGAGTGACTTCAAGTTTCTGGAATTTTTTAAAATTTGATTTTGCTGGTATGCCGGCAATCTAGTGAAAAGAGGATGACAGTAAAAAAAAATCACATTCTGCACCTTAAAGCATCCCCATTTAACGGAATCTTAACACAGAAATACAATAACATGAGTCATTTTATAATTTTACAGAATTACAATTCAACAACACTTCATATCCGCTCCTTTAAATCATCCTCTATAACTTAAAAGTTTTCATTTCACCAATAACCTTTTTCTCCGTTTAATTTTTACCGATTATATTATAGACGAGCAAATATAATTTTACAACACCATGTCGTTTTAAGAAAATAATAATATAAAATAAATATCAGAAATATTAAAAACATATATTTTTGTCCCTTTAAATGATCTTCCATATTCCTTTCCAATCTGGTCTGATTATTTGAGCCTTTTTTTCACAAAAAGTAGGTAGTCATATCCAATCCACCAAAAACTAAACACAAAAAAAGAGCGGAATCACAATTTATAAAAGTTCCCAAAAGTGTACTCTTGTACTCAAGAATCATGGCCAGGAAATTCAAATCCAACACACAAGCATTGTATGAAGTATTTACTAGAGGTCACTTCCAAACAGAGGTCTAAAATTATTTGTGCAGATGTTGAGAATGAAAACTACACAGGAAATATCAATGCAACAGTAATCATATCATTTTGATAATCCAATAAAGGATTCAAATTCAATGCCACCAAGGTCGACACGTCCTTCCCAAGCCCTTCTCAGAAGCATGCATCCAGGAGACAGCAACAGCACAGCGCAGCCAAACTGCATATATCAAGCAAAACAAGTTCATTAAGGCATGATATTGTGGCACATATCCTCTTCCTTAAAAAATAAAAATGTTATAAATATATCGGCAAGACTACTTGATGTAAGGGTGCATGAATTCCACATACAAATCAAATAAAAGAAAGAAGAGAACCAGCTTTCAACCATTCAGAAAAGAAATGTTGGTAACATGAATTCCACATACAGATCAAATAAAAGAAACACAAACAAATTGACAGCCTTGTTGGATATTGTCAAAAAATAGTTCAAATTTCCAAAAGGAAGAATCGAACATTCTGCAAGTACTATTCTTTCTAAAATAAATATCTCAAAAGCTAATTAGAACTGAGAATTGCCAATGTATAGCTTCATATCCGTCAAAGTATAACTTCATACCCACCAACACAAGGCGAAAAATGTTAGAAATTGAACTATTGCTATGAAACAATTCAAACCAAACTCTACCCTATTCTTGAAGCTTTTAAATTCAACTAAGAAACAAAAACTGATAACAAAATCAAATTGGCAGATACTTTCCATATTTCCACTTTTCAGCTCCTGCTCGGGACAGATTACTACATACAGGGGCGGAGGGAGGGGTGAGCTGCACTGGGCTGTGCCCAGTGCAGATTTTTGTTAAAAAAATCAATATACTTAAGCATAAATAAAATAATACATTACAAAGTCATATATATTGTTGATATATGTTGTGCACTTGTGCTTCATCTTTTGGGCCATCTATTCTAATGTTTGTATTGGACCCTTCTTCCTCTTATGAGACATTGGACCTGTATCTTAAGTTAGGTTGGGCTTGTCTATTATTTTGCTCACACTTAAGCCCATTATATTTCATAATCCTTTATTTATAAACACAACCATTGCGTATGAGTAGCAAATATAATTTTGTATATAGATGTAATGGCTCCAATGCCAACATAACTTCTTAATGAACACTTCATCTCCTTCTTCTTCTCTTTCTCAGTCTCCCATTCTCTACTTCATTTGAAAGCTTGAATCTTCAGCTTATATCAGGATATACAACCTTAAGCCCCTAACTCTGCATAATCTCCAGTTTTACATCAGTTTATTTGTATGCGCAGTCTGTGCCCATTCGTTGCTAATATGCTTTCTAGATTAAAATAAGAAGTGTAATGTTGTAAATAACCCTTAAAAAAAAAAATCGGGGCAGCGGCCCTGGCCAAATTTTCTAGCCCGGATCAAAAGAGGTATATGTGTTTAGTATCAGTCCCCCCCAACATCCAATCCTGGCTCCGCCCCTGACTACATAATAACTATTATCTCTTCTATATATTGTGTGTATTGAATGAAAAGACATCTTCTATATAAACACCACATTAACCATTAGAGGTGGAATATAGAGACAAACTGTTTTCCATGTCATAAAAGATGATGAGTTCATAGTTTCCTATCATTTCTCTCAAGGCACTACAAGTCACAACATTTAAAAGTAACATCTCCTACGTAAAATTTGCAAGAAATTCACACTAGTCATGGCAAATTGCCAAATTGCAATGGTGCTTGAGCTTAATTTATTTATCGTATACTTAATTAAGAGCATAGAAAATCGTCCAAGTACTATTTTTTTATAACGAGAAAACGTCATAGCTCCACCAACTACAGTTCAAACTTCAAAAACCATCAGGATTGAGTGCATTTCCGCAAATGACCAAAATACCCAGTGGTCAATTGCTTTATCCCAATTCCCAAGAATCCAAACAAGGGTATTTTCGGGAATTCATATATAAATCGACAGCAAAATAGCGGTGATGCCAATCTTTTCGGTAACTGTGCTGACTGCGCACGTTAACGCCGTACGCCGGCGAAAGACTCAACCCCCCTTTAGACTCACGATTACAACCAAAAACCCCAGATCTGAAACGACAAGCCTAACAAAATCACACACGCATTATACAGAGACAAAGAGAGATGGGAGTGACGTACCAGCCTTCCAAGCACCCGGTAGAGCTGCTCTGTTGTTGAGGGGGAGGCTGAGCGTACTGCGGAGCATACGGAGGAGGATAACCCTGAGCAGGATAAGGCTGTGGTGGATATCCCTGTGGTGGGTAACCCGGTGGAGGATACGCGTCCTTC
The DNA here is from genome assembly GCF_013401445.1 of Tripterygium wilfordii. NCBI lineage: Eukaryota > Viridiplantae > Streptophyta > Magnoliopsida > Celastrales > Celastraceae > Tripterygium > Tripterygium wilfordii. The sequence goes on from NC_052248.1 coordinate 10,645,988, forward strand.
GGATATCCTTCCGGTGGATAACCTATTCTCCCAAATCAAAATCAAAAATCGCTATTTCATCAATCAGATCTAAGATATTCACTCAATTGAATACAATTAACAAATAAGAAATCCAAAAATTCTCCATCGATAACAAAAAAAAAGATGTGAATTGAATCAAATAGAATAAATTGGTGAAGGATCGTGACCTTGAGGTGGTGGAACACCAACAGGAGGCTGTTGCTGATTGTAGTAACTCATTCTTCGACGATCTGATCTGCTTCTCGTCTATGACGAGATCTTCAAGCTTTCTTTGGTTTCTTAGAACACAAAAAGCGAAGAGAGAGTTGGCTCAAGCTGTCAAATTCCTGAAGAGAGATGATGGTAGTGGGATATATTTTATAGTATTTTAGAATTAATTAATTAATTTTTGTTTACAACAACTTTTTCGTCGGTTATCACTTATCAGGGGATTGGTTTAACTGGTGATTTATGACACGTCAGCCTTACTAGATGACGTGGCGTTATTAGAGAGAGTTTGATAGCGAAAAATTTGGGAGCCCAACGCTGGTGATGCTCTGTTAAAACTTAAGAAAGTGTGTTGTAAAAAGTTCAAAAATAAAAAAAATAAAACACTTAAAAAGTGTGTTGGTAAAAGACCGCGTCCAATACGCGTGAAAAAATTAATTATTTTTTATAAGGTATTTTGTTCATTATGAATTTTTAGTAATTAAAAATTAATAATTAGTTAAACCTAACACGCCTGTAAATTTATTACTTAATTCTATAATTTATTTTCCCTTTTATAGAGAGAACTTCATCTTCTTTTTTTTTTATATATCGTTGAGAAATTTGTTTCCCATTGGATTCGAATCTTGAGCACATATATCTAATCCAATCGATTGTCTATTGAACCATCTCTTGTTGGTTTTTTTAAATATCGTTGAGAAATTTGGTTCTAATTGGAATCGAACCTTGAACACATATGCTTAATTTAAATCGATTGTCAATCGAACCACCTCTTATTGATCCCTTATTTTAATCTTAGCTATTAAGAAAGAACATTCCTTTGCATAGATATTATCTATAAATAATTTAATATTGCAATATTGAATATTGGTTTTGACGTATAAATCTGTCTTTTTGTGTTATTTTCTTTTTAGGTTGCATCTACCGCACGGTTTGGTTCATAGAAACAATTAGACAAACATAAAACCAATTTTAAGAAAAATTACGTTTTGATAGGAACTTAAGATCTGTGTTATGGATTTATTAACAAAGACAAGCATGTCATTGTATAAATTATTATATGACAAAAAATTGGAATGAATTTAAAATTGGAATGAAAATTCACGTGAAAGTGGAGAAAATGCGTTGACTCATCTAGAATGGAGGCTGAGTGTGATTGCAAAAACATTTGGATTTTGTACACGCGTTAATCTTTCACTCGTAAAATTATTTGTGTCTATCACATCTGATAAGAATCTAAATTTGGGTTATCAGGTCCGTACGCATAAAAGTTTTCCCCATTTGATGATAGGATAAGTTGGGTTAAAATCCAACGCGTGGTCAGAAGGGTATAGCTATTAGTGGGAATCGAACTTAGAACCTTCCAAGTGTGTGTTGGGGAATTAGACCCACGATCCTTCTTAACAAAGAGAAATTAAAATAGAAAAGTGCAATAATCAACGCAATAATTTACGTGTTGGGGAATTAGACCCACGGTGTTGTCCAAAGACAGTAAAGAGAAAATTCATTATGTAGAAAATTTATACAATCACATACTCAATTTTCTCTCATCCAAGAACCTAATTACACCCAAGAGATTTCCCTCAAAGTTTTCTCTACCTTCCCCTCTCTTTTATAATATATGCTCTTAAGCTAACTCTCGGCACACCCATACCACACACGGCTCACCTTCATAAAGAAACTAATAAGAAAAGTGTTTGTGTTAATCTTGTCGTTTAACACTACACGAGACTTATGTTAGTTGTCAACATATATACATATACTTGTGTATATATATATATCAAACACATGTGGCGTGTATTCAGGGACGTAGCTAGGATTTGGGGTGAGGAGGGGCATCACGGGGGTTCGGGGGCAATGCCCCCAAAATTTTTTTTAGGTTATTTATATGTCTTTTGTTAAAATTTAGTCAAGTAAATATAATTTGATATGCAATAGTAAAATCTATACATATTTTATATTCTAAAATGACCCATCCATAAACTTACATAATCTAAGTGGTAAGCCAGATAGGCATGTCACATAGATTAAAAAAACGAACAAACTTTATTAAAGAAACCACATAAGCATGTCATGTGTTTATATAAGTTTATGGATGTTTATTTTATGGATCTGTAGTGCTTCCATTTTATATTATTGAAAGGAATCGAACAACGATCAAGCAGCGGAAGAATAAAAATTTTCGATTCCTAATCCGAGGATCTGTTTAAAAAAACAACATTCGATTATGGGTTTAGAATAGTTACCCTTGTAGCGCGCCTTTCGTACAGTCGAAGCATACAACGAACACGAACTTTCTGATCGTGCCTCTACGGTATCCGCATGAACGATGCAATCTTCGTGTACGTCTCACGTCCACGAACGAAACTCATGAGCCCTCCGGTTGCTAGACCGAAACGAACCCGCCGTCTTCAAATCCGATTCAACACCTTGAATCAGTATATTGAGCAAAATAGGAGAACACCTTTCAGAAGACTCTCAACCTGTTCTTGGAAGAACTCACGTATAACTTATATGTTTTCAAAAAACATATAATCACCCTTTTTTTTTTTTGTCGAATATATATATATATATATATATATATATATAATTGAAAACGGAATCTACACTTCAATTATATCTCTTTGTTAACATATATATATATATATATATATATATATATATATATATATATATGCACGTTCAAAACAAATGTGGTTTATCTATATATCTATATATAAAACGTATATATATACACATATATATATATATATATCTTTATATATATAAAGAAAATGAGATAAAATAGAATTCCAAAAATGTTTGAGTCCTACTCAAATACTTCTCTTGGTTTCTAGAAATTTACCAAAGTCAAAATATCCTAGTCCAACTAGGACCGAAAAATGCTCACATTAAATATGAAATTCATCTCATGAATTTTACGTTCCGTATTGCTTATCATTCTTAGTGTGCGACCCTGTAGGTTCCCGTAATGTTGGTAGTAATTATAAAATCCTATTCTAGAGTTACAAGCAGTGAGTGATGTCTAGCAACATATCACTGCTACCCAAATTACGAGAAAGTCAATGTTTTGACTCAACCTTTACCGTGACTAATGTTACCGTGTTGTAAAATCCTTTTATCCTCGATATCTTGATTGAACACGAGACATGGATATGTCACCCTCGTATAGCTCAATCAATGTTTCCTGATTCCCGAATAAGCTAATCAAAACAAATGACATTGATATCATTATATCAACTCATTTGAGCATGGCCATGCATTTATCAGCTCTATTCAATCAATAGGCCTTAGATATCAATCTCGTGTTATGAGAAGGATAAATTCCATCTTGATCACTCATATCCCTCTACATAATTTATTATACACCTGATCACCACCTTTATAGCCACATTTATAAGGGCAACATTTGATAGTGTCAAAATGAACAATTTCTTATGTCAGGAACAATGGTGATCTCAGGTCGAAGGACTACAAAACACCATCATCACTATGAAATTATTTATGACATCCATAACACGATCCATGTAATGATTTCATGGTGGGTCGATCCAGTACATAAATTCTCCAATTTATGTACCTACGTGTTGACTTAATATCATATATCAAGCACATATTAGCCTCTACATATTATTGTCGTCCCTGTTAACAATAATATTTGGCTAAGGACATTTAAGAATATACATTATATTCTAGGGACAGTATTACAATAATTCATACTACACAGATATAAATAATTACAATAACTAAAAATAACTTTATTAATAAAATATCATGATAATATAATGTGCTAAAGAATCATCATATGATTGACTGTAGTGCACACTCTCCAACAATTATTACGAGAACAAGCAAAATAAAAAAATATATATTTTATAATCACTAGTTTTAATGATCTTGAGTTACCATAGTTCACTCAACATAGAACAATTAATTTAGTCGTCCTTTCAAGAGAATATATTATAAACATAAAACTATTAGAAATATGACTCTCAAACTTCAAATATATAAACATCCCAAAATCCAAACCTATATACTCCATTTTTTTTATTCTATTCAATTCAAACCAGTTTGGAACTCATGTATAATAAAGAGAGAATTAGTTTAAAATAAAAAAAAAATAAAGACTCTCAAACTTCAAATATATAAACATCCCAAAATCCAAACCTATATACTCCGTTTTTTTTTATTCTATTCTATTCAATTCAAACCAATTTGGAACTCATGTATAATAAAGAGAGAATTATTTAAAATAAAAAAAAATAAAGACTAAGGAGGTTGCAGCTCATGAGTTTCGAACTAGGGCACTGTGGTGAAAGCTTATACACCATTTTCACAAGACTAACAGGAATTTAATACTATACTTACACAAATATATATACATAGTAAAATATTTTTGAAAATCCAGGGGGGCACATGCCCCCATGGGGACCTTGGTAGCTCCGTCCCTGCGGTGTATTTCACTAAAGATAAATCCAACAATGACTTTGCTTCCTCATTTTCTTCAACAAGTCCCATGCCATAATCATTTTTTTAAAAATATTTTTTGAAAATATTTTTTGATCAAATTTCAACACCAAATTCGTACGACTTGAGAAATTGACCACTAGACTATCACCCAAATAGTTAACATATACTTCTATATTAAACTCATGTAACATATAACTAAGCTCCCCAAGCAGTTAACCTTAATGATTAAGATTGATAATTTGATTCGTGACGTACAGGTACAGTTTATATATAATACAGCTCTTATATAGACAATCTTGACTATATAATGTTATATTGTCAATGACAATGAATGTTGCATTAGGGATCTTTGCAAACCCTGCTTATTTGTAAAGGAATAATGCGATGCTTCTGCATTATTCTTTTCTCAATCTTTATGGTTAATATTATTTTTTTTGACAGAGCAAATTCGTTTGGAGCCCCTTTATTTTGTCCTTTTGCAATTGTTGTTAAATTATGGAGGAATCAAAGACCATTAGCTTTAGGTTGTGCACTAGAGAAAGCCGGCCATGTGTGAATAACATTATCAATTCAACAGAAAAAGCAAGCACTTTGTTGAATTTTGTGTTGCCAATTGTCATTGTTGGGTTTTTTTTTTTATTGATTTTTCTCAATATCAAGATGACCAAGATTGGAGACTAATACACTTTAATTTAATTAAAATAGATGACATTAATCCACTAATATATATATATATATATATATATATAATGACCAAGATTGGAGCCTGATACACTTTAATTTAATTAAAATAAATGACATTAATCCACTAATATATATATATATATATATATATAAAATGACCAAGATTGGAGCCTGATACACTTTAATTTAATTAAAATAAATGACATTAATCCACTAATATAAATATATATGAAAAGAATTCTCCTATGATATCTTAAATTGCGGTCTTAAAATGAGGTCCTAACTTTTAGGATTCAAAATATTAAATTTGCATTTTGATCGGTCTTACGAATCCAACTATATATATTTTGTTTGAAACAAAAATCAAATATAACTTGAAATGTATATGAAATGAATTTTTTTTTATATCAAATGATCTAAAATTATCATGCACTTTTTATATTGAATTTGATTTTTGTTTCGAACAAAAATATACCGTTGGGTTCGTAAGACCGATCAAAATACAAATATATTTTTTCTAAATTTTTTTAAAAATATTTTAAACCCTAAAAATCAGGACCTCATTTTAGATCCTCATAGGAGAATTCCTATATATATGTATATATAATTCTATAGGATGGAAGCTTAGAGAAATATACCTAGTCAAGCCACGTAGGCGGTATGGTTGTGTCGATATCTGCCACTTGGAAAATCCTTACAAAAAGCATATCATGAATTGACTCAAGTTAATGTGTAGTCTCAAAGCCATACACTGCATTGATTGTTGATATTGCATGTGATGAATAACTAATTTCGTTGGTATTTAAGATGCGGCCTAATCCATTGAATGTATCAGAATAACCAAGAATTGGATGTGATAAATGACTAATTTGATTGGTATTTAAGATGTGGTATAATCCTTTTAATATAATTGAATAACCATTCTTTATGGATGTATTAGACATGCATGTTCGTTAATTGGGTCGGAAAAAAAAAAAACAAAAATTCAATCCACCAGATAAAATAAGTTGCGTGTACATTGAATGATTCTAGCCCCCTATCCCATATTTTATGAGATGGGAGTTGTTGGAATCATTCCAACTGATTCCATAGACACAAATCATAAGATGCATTGGATATATAGTTGTCACTTCCAATGTATTGGGGACTCCAACGGTGTAGATCTATGAAATCAAATGGTTATTCTAGCCCCATATCCCATATTTTACATGCATATTCATTCATCGGGAATGAAACAAAAAAAATCATCAAGATTCAATCCACCAAATTAAATAAAAATATGTACACATTTAATGGCCTTGCATGCTCTTCCACTACAAAAGAAAAAAGGTTATTTGCATTACCTTTAGTCGCGTATCACTTGCACAATGCATAACAATGTGAGGCATGCCAATGCAAGCAGTATAGGAATCAAAACTCCTTTGCCTAACCATTTGAGGTATGCAGTGTAAGGCTTTTTCCCATCTTTTGTTTCCCCTCTTGGAATACATATGATTTAACATTTAAATTATTTCTTTGTTATATTTACTTCTTTATAGCAAATATATATGCCTGTGATGTTCTTATGAAATTTGACCAAGTTGTTGCAGACAATATGTATGCCATATTCATATTCTTTCTTCAGCATGTTGACAAAAAAAATCAAGTACAAACAAGCCAGGCTGAGCAAAAAAATAAAATTATTGAGAAAACGTAAAGGACAACAAATAAATCAATTCTTACCACCAGTCCTTTTGACGTATCATATTCTTTATGGTGAAGGTCTTGCAAAAAAAAGCTTCCTATTGATTTAAAAAATTATCAGACCCTATATTGAATGCCTAATGGTTGTGATATATCTGAGATTTGGTTGTGTCAGAAATGATTGTCAATGGGCAACATTTTTCAAAGAGGATTGGATTTAAGCAAGCACGTATGCATAGGAAAACAATGTTAACAATTTCAAGGCAATGTCGTGCAAGAGATTCTTCCTGTTTATATTCATCGCGACATTAAATCTGTAAATATATTAATAGACCAGAATTTTCATGGGATGGTTGCAATAACATCTTCACTGTCTTAGCACTTATTTGAAGCATTTTTGAACTGTTGTGGACTGAATTATTTGTGCTGCAGGTTGTAACTTTTGGATTAATTAAACTTACAGAGGTTGACGCATCACTACCAACAGGATTCATGGGCACATTTGGATACATGCCACTAGAGTAAGATAACTTTGAGCTTAAAAACTCCATAGACGAGATGATAGGAGCAATGGTTTCATGTTAAAGCTTTTCAAATACTTGACTGACATTATCAACTCATAATCATAGCAAATTCTGATGAGAAATCAATGTCAATGAAATAGGTGAAAACCTCGCTATGGAAACAGCCTTTTGAGATGTGAATTGTTGAAGTTTCTCTTAACTTAGAACACGTTATTAGAGGGTTTTTTTTCTTTGAGTCAACGCATAGGAATAGACATGCTTGGAAAGCTTTGCCTGAGTTCTCACTAAATAATGTTGTCTTTGGTCCTTAATTTACTTCCACGAATTGTTCCTTTGACCTATCATTACTAAAAGCATTGTCAAAATTCTTTCGGGAGAAACATAGGAAGAGGCATACATGGTTACTCTGAGTGAATTATGATTGAAGAATGACATCTTTGATCTATGATTTATGACGCGGAAGCTAGAACATTTGAATTCGTTGACAACGAAATCAAGATCTTGGAATTCCCCAAGAACAATTGAGAAAACCTCAAGGAATTTTTATTAATAGTCTAAATGAATGAATTACAAACGTTTATGAGATTATTTATAGACTGAAAAAAACAATCAAACCCTAATTGGACTCCTAATTAAACTAGAATTGGAAAATTGGAAACATAAAACGTGTAGGAAATTTAATTAACTCCGTTGGACTACAAAATCACGCCTTTTTTATCTCCTTCCTAATCTCAACTGAGGTCAAACCTTAGTTAACCTTTAGTTCTTCAAAATCAGTCTTTGGAAACATATTATAATAAGGAAACACATGAGAGAATCAAAAGTTATGGACGGTCAAAGTTGAAAACTGAAACTTTAATTCCCAAAAACAGCAACTTCAATTCCGATTTCGATTTGACTTCCTCCGAACACGTTCCAACTTGTCAAGGAACTCTTCTGCGGACCGTTCTACGTCAATTTACTTCTATGAAGGTCATGGTTTGGGACATATTTGTTGTACAAAGCTGAACCTTTAAAGCCAGGTTTGATCGTAACATCTAAGGCTTACGTGTAAGATTGGATTTTTCCCTCATATATATGTTTTTCTATCTTATTGAGAAGCATACATGTTCTATAAGTTGAATTTGATTCATTTTCATGCCACGATGGAGACCCTCAATTCTCTAGCTTTGACATTTTTAAAATATAGTCGAGATGGAGAAAGTTACAACACAAATTTGGCTTACACTTCCCTAGAATTTTTACGAATAGGTATATCTTTATTTCCACCTATTCTTTTCTATATGTCAGGCGTAGAAGAGTAGAGTAGGTTGTTCTTATTAAATAATTTATTTTAGGCATTCGTCTATCGCGTTGTTAGAGATATATATAAATTATGCTATGTGCATTTAAATTGCCCACTTAAAATATGCACTACTTTTTAAGGATATGAATGAGTAAAATGATAAGTGAATCTCAATGATTTTGGTCCCATATGTTTACAATCAACGGTGAAAACATATGTGCGTATTTTAAGTACACAATTTAAATACGCACACATCGAAAAATTCTTTTATATATATATATATATATGCAGAGCCGCACTTAGTTAAGGGTGGAGCTCACCACCCTGAACTTTTAAAAAAATTACTTATTATACATATATAATACATATAAGTATATAAATGATTACATATATAATATATTAATATTTATACGTCCTTCTAAAAATACATGCATTCCTCTTCACTAACCCCTTAAATTTCCAAAAAAAATTTCTTTACATATTATATATGTAATTTATACATTACCAAAAATACTTTTATTTTCTAATAAGTATGTTTAACATACAAATTATAATTATTAATCGACACACACTTCTACATGATGATGATAGATGATTTATACTTAATGAAAAATAATCTAGAACAACTTAAATGATTGTTTTTTTTGTTATCTTGAACATTTTATGTTTTAATATTTATGATGTGTAATTTAATTACTATATAGACTTACTTATTTCTGGTCACTTTTCCTAAATAGCCCTAAAAAAAATTTCAGAGGCGTTGTCCCCAAAATCTCATCAATCTTTTCTATCTTTGTCACCAACCAAGTCCCCCAAGTATATTTCCTAGATCTGCCACCGTATATATATATATATATATTAACGAGAACCTATCTCTTAGAGATGGTTCATTCGTAAGGAAGGAATATTATATATAAACTTGTGAAATAAGTTACTATTTGTTTACTGATTGAAAGAGAATAATAAATATCTTTTTAGTTGAATGGTTTGCTTGTACATAGAAAGACGGAGTTTTGGAACAAACCAAATTGCTTGTACCTTCGTGAAGCAACGACGCCAAAAAGGTCAATTATTCTCAGGGGCTGCTGCCAAACTCAAAATTCCATTATCCATACCTTCCTTCCCACTTTAATTATAAACAATTACTAATATATATATATATAAGCCCAAAAAAATAAAAAAGCAATAAACCATGAAATTAGTGAGCACTTTGATGAGAGAGCTGCATGCACAACCCAAAGTTTTTTTTTTTTGAAATACCTCTAAAAAATATGTTTATGCACAATTCAAACTTAATTTCAACAAGTGGGTAGAATATTTTTAGAATTCAACTGGGAAAGAGTTGGACTTGGACTACGACTGTATATATGTACCTCCAATAATATATATATATATGTATGTATGCATGTATGTATGTATGGACTATATAGTTTTCTATGACCACTTCAGCCATACACATTGAATTCTTAGGTAGGTCTTGCCTAATTAAACTTGAGAATTAAGCAATTGTTTCTTAACTTGAAAGTCAATGAACAAATTCTCTCTTTTCCTCTTATAATATAATTTTAAACAATTTGACATTACCAACATGAGCTAATCAGATTGGCCCAGTTTAGTTTTCTGTTGAGCTAAAGTCCATCAATGAGTTTCTTCGTAAGTGTAGAAAAGGCCCAGAGCTAGACCTCATTTCGTTTGGGTTCTGAAAAGATTCGCCCAACAAAAGAATTACCGGGGCATTTGATTGATAATTGTGTGAAGCGAGCATGAGATGAGGAGGAGATGAGTGTGATGAGATGAGTATGGGGTGAGAGCATGAGTGTGAAAATATTAATAGTACAATTTCTATATTACCCTTTTTCATTTTAGAAAATAAAATAATATTTATAACAAGGGTAACAAAATCTTTTATACATCAAAACTCATTCTCCCTTGTGGTGAGCTTGACTATTCTCCACAAGGGAGAATAGAGGGTGGAATGAATTTGAGATTCTGTTGTGCCTGGAATATACATATTTTAAGTCCCCATTTACATGCATTTTCTTGCCATTTTGAGTGAGTTGAGGATTGATATTGCCTAAGTATTCCATTTGTACACATTTCAGGTATTCAATGCATGCATCGAAAAAAAGGAGCGAAATTGAGTCGGAATTAGCCATTTTTGAAGACAGATGCAAATTCCGATTGATCAACAATATTCCCGATCGATCGGACCTCTTGAAGCAACTTTGGAGTTTTGGATACAGTGACAATTCCCGATCGATCGGAGTTACTATTCATAACACAGCAAATTTCATGAAAAAACTCCAAATTCAAGTGGGTCCAAACCAAAACGACCCCAACTTGTATGAGAAATAACATAGGAGTTTAAGAAGGTATAAAATGATAGATTTTAGGGTTTTAGAGATATTCTCTCCCATATGAAAAGAATCCTGGGAGGCTAGGGCATAGGAGAACAAGAGGAGGCAACTTTAGAGCTTGGAGAAGAAGAGGATTTCAAGGGGCTTCTTGATTTCTTTCTCTAATCTTTGTAACAATGACTGCTATTCTTGATTATATAAAGTATGTGCACTCTTTGAGGAACTAATCCTCTTGCTAGGGCTCTACTGGAGCCCCACCTTGAATATTGAATGAACTTGTTTTATGATTCTAGATTCCTCTTTCTTGTTGATTGTTTATGGGTGTGCTTAATGCTTTTGGATGTTTGGCCATCATTAAATTAATTCGTTGCCTAGATTGAGACCGAAAGGAGATATCTAGGATTAGCCTCTTACCATAGACATCAATTGTTGCATGAATCATAAGAATATAGGGGCATGACCTATGCAATCGCTACACGGTTAATCCACAAATCTTAATGAATCTTTGTCTCTTGAACCCGATTGTTAGGAATAACAGGGGTTAGGGATAGGCACTTTTGGTGTAACCAGGAATGGAGCATCGGATAGGATAGGAAAACCGATTGTCAATGATTGAATAGGGAATTAGGGATTAATGAATCAAGAAAAGTCTATTGGATACGTGGTGGTGACATTAGGTGCCCTAGTACCTTGTCTCCTTGATGTATTTGTTAATTGCTTTTAATTACGTATCTTAGTGTTAGGTTACAATCAAATCCAATTTTTGATTCTCCATCTAGCATAACTTAGCTTTAATTGATATTAATTTGGATTACCAATACATCCTCGTGGGAACTATACTCTACTCATACACTTTATTACTTGTGCGATTTGGGCACCTGCAAATATTTCGCATCAGATTTCACCCTCCAAAAGTCAACCAAACAAGAGATTATCTAATTTCACCCTCATTCTCACCTCAAAACATCAACCAAATGCCCCATATGAGTCCATTTAGGTGTGAGGTGTGATTTCTTGTGCGAGGTGAGTTCAGTTTGTTAAGGTGGGTTGAGTTTGAATGTAAAAAAGTGTTTGGAAACTGATAATTTGACTCTAAGTTTTGTTGAATAAATTATGGTGTCCGAAATATCAAGACATCAAAACCATGTATGCTCTTGGTTTTAGTTGTAATATATTTTAATTTACTCAAAACTCTTATGACATGAATAGATATGTGTAATGTTTGTTTCAAGCAATTTAAACTAAGGGATTGAAACAGAATGTATGAAATATAAGTTTAATTAGTAACAGTAGACAAGAGAACGAACAAGCAATTGAATTAAATGGGAGAGAAATAACAAACGTAAGAATTTTAAATATTTGGATCGATTTTTTAAGAAGACGAAAACATAAGTGATGATGTAGTTAATAAGATTAAAAATGGGTGTAGTAAGTGGAAGAGTCCGGAGTTTTATGCAACCGAAGCATTCCCTTGAGGTTGAAGGAAAAATTTTATAGGTCAGCTATATGACCCGCAATGATGTATGGTTCCAAGTGTCGGGTTATGAAGAAACAACATATCTAAAAAATGCATGTCATAGAAAATGCAAATGTCATATAGGAGTAGCACCTTGAAGATAAGATACGAGAAAATTGTTTAAGATGGAATAGACATACTCAATGTAGAGATAGCGGTGTGGCGGTGAGAATGAACAAGAGAATTTGTATAGGAGAGAGTATGAGCCGACGAGAATGACCTAAAAAGACATGGCTGAAAGTAATAAGAAATGATATGAAGTTAATAGGAGTGGATGAATATATGATAGAAATGAATGGAGAATACACACGATGAATTCCCATTGATGTTCTCATAAACTCATGTAGCCGACTCCAAATTTTTAGTATAAAGACTTTGATGATGATGATGTTTGTCTCAAACATCATCAAATTCAATTAAGTTTCATAAAAGTTCATCACAATTCAATGTATAATCAAATAGCATACCATGATTATATTATCAAAATCAACATGTAAGACCTATGGTCCAACAGAAGATTGTTACACAAATATATTCTTTAATTTGTTAATGTATTTAATTGGGTAAACTAGAATAATTCAAATACTCATAAATTAACATAGTAAAAAAAAAACACACAATTATCTCATTAGTTAGAAAAATTAATGATTGTAGGAGTGAATTGAATGGTGATAATTTTCATGAAGGAATGACTAATGAAAAAGAGGTGGCATTGTTTCTTACACCTAAATCTAATTACCCTCTTTTAGGAAATGGTTCACCAACTAATATCCAACCACAACAATAATTTGCAGTTGGTGAACCTTTCTTTGACCATTTCTTTCCCTACACCTAACAGCCTGCAATTGTAGTTAGGAAAAAAAAAAACCCATAAAACTGTGATTTTTTTGGTCTTTTGTCTAGATCATGCCACTTTTAGCCTTACACATAAATTCATTAATTTAGGCAGTATTAATTGAGATTAAAAAAAAGACATAAAATGAATATCCACAATGCCATCATTCATATCCATTATAGGCAGTATAAATTGAGATGGAAAAGATTATTTTTTTTAAAGAATTATTGGTAACCTAACGATTAAGAGAGTGTTTATGTCTTTTTTGAGGTTATAGAAACGATTTCTATTTGGAGTCCATACATAAAATTTTTGATGAATTGCCTGACTTGTGTGGTACGTGGACGGGACACCAGCAAAATGTCAATAATAAGATTTAAAAAAAAATAAATAGGAAGAACATATCAATATACAAAGAAAAAAAACACGAATAGCTCAAATGACCCTCATGTGTGAAGATATCTCATATTCCCTTTTCCTGTATTCAAAACATACCGAGCAAAAAACTGTCATTATCCTTGACACGTAGGAAGAATATTATTGTACTGCTGACCTGTATAATAATATTCCCTTCTGAAGGTGACTTGTTTAACTCTCCATATCTCCTGATGTGGAACCCATTTTGAAATATGTCATTTTAATTATGAAATGTATTTAGATAATGACAAAACTACCCAATGCCCCTCTCTATTGTTTCATTTTATTACTATTAAACGTTCAAGTGTCCAAATCTTGTTTTCCCCCTTTTTTTTAATGAATGTTCAAATCTTCTTGTTCACTAGTCGCTGTTTTTCTTGTTTTGTTTACCAACCCTTAATAACCAACTCTTTCTTTCTTTATTTCACTGGGATAAACCTAATGCTCACATAGTTTAACACAAATTGTCAAAATTTAAGACTAACTTGAAAGGAGGGTTCAAGAAATGACCAATCCTACCAAACTTAGCCTTTATATGGCAACCCTAAGCATCATAGTCCCATGACCAAGGTCACGAGTTCAAATCTCATCTTCATTCTTCACTAGACAAAACGGGGATCACTGTTTTAAAATTTACCTCAATACCTTACACGACTTTGTTCTTCTGAACTGTTATTGATACTTAAATTCAGAAAAGACTTCGATGTATGAGAGAGATTGAAACTTTGCTTATAAATTCACTTGGTTGAGTTATGTCAGACCGAGATAAAAGTTTTAATCTTGATTTTAATCTTGATAAAATCGGACGTGAGCATGAACCTAGATTTTTCTTTAGAAAAACCTTAATATATGTAATGTAACTTGAAAAGAAAAACGAATTAGTAACAGAGAGGTCAATTTCTGGATGCAGAAAGTCAGAGCAGAATTTTCTGCTGTTGGTCGCTTTCCGAAGAAGAATGTAAATTTGTAGGAAATAAATGTGACAGTGGAGTGAGGTGTTGCATTTCTGGTGTTCATCTCAGTCAATACCTTGGCCGCCTAACGCCTTCACTACTAGTACATAGTCCAGAGTTGTTGTGCTTATTCATTATTATTAAGATCACACAGAACGAAGAATTTGTCTAGACATTTGTTTCTGACAGAGATATGGCGGTGGGTGAGGGAGCGAAGGTGGATGCGCTCCAGCCATTCCCGGTTAAGGAACAACTTCCCGGCGTTCACTTCTGCGTTTCCAGCTCTCCTCCATGGCGTAAGTCCCGTCCACACCTTCTCCGCTCCTTACATGAACACCATTGCCGCACTCACTCTATTTCTCTGTTTTCCGCTCGCTCGCTCTTTGGTTTTCCATTTTGTTCCGCCCTCCAAGAGTAATGGAGAGTTACGTGATTAATTTTGGCGCTCCCGCGTTCATCGTCTGTTTTTATTTCTATTTGTGTAACTTATTCAATGCGTGATAATGATTTCTTCGGGATTTTCAGGTTTTCACTTCTCATTTGATGAGTTTTCTATTTAATTTTTTTCTTCCGAATATTAACAAATTGCAGATTTTACGGATTTCTTGACAATCACTCTGGTTGCTTGCCGAGAAAGAAAAGGGACAAATTTAAGATTTAAATTTATAGCATCTAATGTTAATCCTACATGATAGCTACTAAAATTTGGTTCCACTGAATGCAGCCGAGGCTATACTTTTGGGGTTTCAGCACTACCTCGTGATGCTTGGGACTACTGTGATGATTTCCACTATAATTGTGCCTCTGATGGGTGGTGGCAATGTAAGGGAACTGGATGATGAAACTTTAATCTGTAATTTCATTTTCTTTAGTACTTATGATGAAACTTTATGTGGTTTGTTTTCTTTTACAACAGGTGGAAAAGGCTGAGGTGGTTAACACTTTGCTTTTTGTTGCTGGGATAAACACACTCCTGCAAACATGGTTTGGTACTCGGCTCCCTGTCGTTATTGGGGGATCTTATGCCTTCATTATCCCTGCCATTTCGGTTGCTTTGTCAAGCAAATACAGTCAATACATTAAACCTCATCAGGTGGGTTTTGACAAGAAACCTATATGGGGGTGTGTTCGGTTTTTTTTGAAAAAACATAAAAAAGGGGTGTATTCAGATCAGGTTAAATTTTAATGGGGTTTCTTAGTTTTGGGGGTGTGAATGGGAAAACGTGGGGTGCAACTAAGCCCCACCTAAGTTTTAGGTTTTTGCTATAATCCATCTATGGCTAAGAATGGCCATTTTATTAAATTATTAAGCAAATTTTAGTCCATTATTCAAGGCTCATTAAGTATGCTATATTTTCCATGAATCTTCCAGAGATTTAAGGAATCCATGAGAGCTCTACAAGGAGCATTGATTATTGGGTCATTCTTACCAATGGTGATCGGATTCTTTGGTTTCTGGAGAATTTTTGCGAGGTTGGATATTTCTAAATGCCTTAGAAGAATCTAGGTTGTCTCTTTCTTTTTTCTTGTAATTTGTTTCTGATGTCTTGTGATGCAGGTTTCTTAGCCCTCTTGCTGCCATTCCCCTTGTGACTCTCACTGGACTTGGCCTATATGCACATGGCTTCCCACAAGTAAGATTGCCTGCCCTTCTTTCTGTTATCACCCCATTTAGATAAAGTTATCATATCGCTGCTTCATTTTCCCGTTACTTTCAGTTTATAAGCTAGTATGACTGTGTGAAAATCCCAGAGTATTTTTTAATATATTAGATGGATAATTACTTTGCTTCATGGCTTAATTCAAAAACAGAAATAAGAAGCTTTGATCTTCATCTAGTTTCCAGTCTGTTTGCTCTTGGAGTATTGGGTGTGATTTAGGATCAATCACCCATAAGATCGACAGTACTAGGTACTAGTCAAACACTGTGATCTTGACACATCAGCTAAATCGCTGGTGATATTCTTAGAAAAGCAAGCTTGTTATGCTTGTCTTGACAGTCATTCTCACTTGTCAAACTTGTCTTCTATTGGCTAAACTCTCACTCTTCCTTGTACACTTCTTTGCTGACTTTCTTATCACATTTTTTAATACTTCTTTGGTGATTTTATTTTTCTTTTATCTTTGTTTTTGTACAACCAGACATGGGCAAGTAAATCAAAGAAGGATAAATTATTGACTTGATCCCTTTAATTATTTAGCCATGTAAATCTGGAACCATGTTTAGTGGAGCATTTCTTTTCTCCATGGAATTATATTATGTTTAGTTAATTTATTTACAGTCACATTTTTCTTGTTGATGCTTGTAGCTAGCGAATTGTATTGAAGTTGGACTCCCAGCACTAATTTTGGTTGTTTTATTATCTCAGGTCAGTGTTATTTTTAATTGCTCATATCCGTCAAAGTTTATTACAGTTTCTAATGTTAATTAACCTAAGATACAATATTCAATGCTAAATGGCTATATCATTTTGTATTCGATGCTTTTGTGTGCCTCTTTCTGGTGTTTGAGGTGCTCTCCAGATGGTTCTGTTCTTTTTTATATGTTGCCCTGCACACTAATTCAATAGGCACAAGACAGGTGCCCTCTCAGCCTTCAACATCCAACATGTGGAAGGAAAGAGTGATTGCTTGCATGAGAAAAGAAACTAATGAGCTTTTCCTCTGTTCTTGTTTTGATGTTGTACCTGACAATTGGAAAAAATACCCTTGCAGTATGTTCCCTTTCTGATGAAATCCAAAGTATCCATATTTGATCGATTTGCAGTCCTCTTTGCGGTTGCTATTGTGTGGGCATATGCGGAGATTTTGACAGCGGCTGGTGCTTATGATAATAGACCTGCAAAAACTCAAATTAGTTGCCGTACTGATCGTTCTGGACTCATTAGTGGTGCTTCTTGGTGAGCTCATTATTTGCAAGTAAAACTCAATTATTTAGAAGCATTTCTTGTTGATCTCTTGCTTTATTGTGCCAAACTATTTATCTTGTTTATGCTTCATATATCCCTGCTAGAGATTCTAGTTCTGTTATACACTATGCTCATTTGTGGTGCTCCTTGGTGAGGTCGTTAGTCGCAACTAAAACTCAAATATTTAGCAGCATTTCTTGTGGATCACAGTGTTTTAATGTATGAAACTATTTATCTTGTTTATTCTCCATTTATAGAACTGCAAGAATTTCCAAATTTTCAACATACTGTGTTCTTTGAAGTCTGTAGTATGGTCTTGGGAAAGTTTACATCTCAAAGCACTAGATGGGGTGGACTCCTGAATCCAAACTATTAAAACTTGTATGGTAAGAGATGTGCAATAAGTATAGCATGACTTCAATAACTATTATGTCCAAGCATGATGTTTGTCATAAGCATCAAACAATACTTCCTTGGATGAGAAAAAATGGTGCTTTGGGTACATGAACATCAATGACTGGTTCTTCAAATACGATTTGATGGCATGGGCAGTCTATTAATTTGATATCCTTTATTGATGACCTAAAGTCGAGTAACCATGGTTGAATAACATTTTTGCATTGTACTCCATGAAACTTAACTACTTAAGCATCCAGTAGCTGTATTATGAGCATGCTACACTTTCTCATCACCTCATATTTTAGTTTCTTCAAACCATTGGAAACTACTATCCCTTTGGTTAATTTGTATTATACTTCAAAAGAGCATTGTTGACTTAACTTAGACATTTCTGATGTTCTAAGGTATTTCGTAGTTTATCTAGCGCTTGGTGTGGTACATCTTAAGATTATCTTACATTGGTAGTGAATACTTGCTGGAAGATACGGTTTTCAAGTTTAACCATAAGTATGTAGGCTTTAAATTGCTACTGGAGGTTTTATACGGTTGTTATATAGATTTAAAAACTTTGTCATCAACTCTAGTGGGGACTTATAGACCTTCAAGCACATCTTACTTTCTTCTGTGCAGGATAAAGGTTCCATACCCATTCCAATGGGGACGTCCCACTTTCAATGCTGGCAATGCATTTGCAATGATGGCTGCTTCTTTTGTTGCTGTTGTTGAGGTTCGGTTACTAAGACCTTTCGTGATATACTAAATTTGTAGGTGGATTAAGTCCTGTAATAGAAATGTCACATTAACCTTCCTTTGCCGCTTGATTTTATCATTTTTCCTTTCTGAAAGGTTTTTTTCCAAAGAAACTACATGGTTTCTATCTGCATTTCAGATCATCATTTGGCTTTTGTTTGTAATTTGGACAGTCTACAGGTGTATATATTGCAGCATCAAGATATGGGAGTGCCACTCCTGTTCCACCTTCTGTACTGAGCCGTGGTATTGGTTGGCAGGTCAGAACTGATCTCATGATGTGTGAATGTTCATCATAGATTCTCGTCATGATTGTTGAACCTTTGATTTTTGTTCTCTATAATTTCCAGGGAGTAGGCATATTGCTGGATGGGATATTTGGCACAGGAAATGGCTCCACGGCTTCAGTGTAATGAATTCAAGCTTTTGATATTAGTTAGATGCTTTTGCTTTAGAGAGAAATGAGAATTTCCACCATTTTGATTAAGCTTCTCCAAGACATTGTCAACCTGCCTTTTACAGATATCTGTATATTGTTTTTGGACATTTTAACTATATAATTTATTTGTTCATAACTTTGCTGTTTTTTCCTGGTTTTCTAATGATAGTCAAATACTGTTATCTGATACCCTTCTTCTTGTATTTCTAGTGAAAATGCAGGCCTTCTGGGATTAACGCAAGTTGGAAGTCGGAGAGTCATTCAAATATCGGCTGGCTTCATGCTTTTCTTTTCTGTGCTAGGTGTGGCATTACAGTAATGAATCGAAAATAATTCCATCTTGTTATTATCAATAAGGGTTTGTGCTTACTTTATTTGAGCTGTAATGCTGATAGGACCTTTGAATTATGGCTGATATTTGTTTGCTTACTTTTCGCTCTGATGGTGTCATAATTGTTGTTGGTGACAGGGAAATTTGGGGCTGTTGTTGCTTCTATTCCACTACCAATTGTTGCAGCTCTTTACTGTGTCCTATTTGCATATGTCTGTGAGTATCCTCTTTAACCTTTTCTCTGTCCTCTTTAACCTGCTATGTGTCCTATTTGGCAAACCAATTTCATAACAGCGAAGTATACCTGCCAAGAATTAAGGCATTTGAAACTTGGTCTTTCTATTTCACTTACAAGATGAATATCTGGGTTCATCTGCAGTACAAACCCTGTCCCACGGGAATACTAATTTGTGGTTTGAGTCTGTAACACCTAAATTACAATAGAACTATATTCATCTTTCCTAGGCTTGCCATCTTGTAGTGAACTCTATCTTTATTACATAGTAGATAAATATGATGGAACTTGAATATTGCATCTGACCTGTGTATCTGGTAGTAACAAACAATCTTTAAGCAATGCCTTAGGTTTAAATTAATGGCTGGTTACTGGCTTGCAGCATGATGGAACTTGAATATTGCATCTGACATGTGCATTTTTAATCGACTAAGAACACTTAGCTGGCAGAGGTATGAAATATGGTCTGCCAAATTACACTTAGAACAACTATATATTTGATTGCAATGTTAGCAAATATCTATGAGAAAATTTTTAGGAAATAAAGATTAAAAATAGTAGATGTAACATATGAAATAGTTTTGAGCGTCTTGTGGTACTACTGTTTCATCTCTTTTACAGATAGATCTGAATGGACTGTATTTGAGATGTTCTTTTGGGGTGAGCAGGTTCAGCTGGACTTGGTTTTCTCCAATTCTGTAACCTGAATAGTTTCAGGTCAAAGTTCATTCTTGGGTTTTCCCTCTTCATGGGCCTTTCCGTGCCACAATACTTCAACGAATATCTTTTGATTTCTGGTCATGGCCCTGTTCACACTGGTTCCACATGGGTACACACATCGAGCTTGAAGAATTTATCCCTCTAGCAGTGTCATTGTTAAGTTCCATTTATTCAGGAATTCATGTCGCAGTGATTTATTTTTTCCTTATTTTCTGTTTCTTTTGCAGTTCAATGATGTAATGCAAGTGATTTTCTCATCACCAGCAACTGTGGCTATTATTGTTGCTTTCTTCTTGGACTGCACTCATAGTATTGGACACAGTTCAACTCGACGAGACAGTGGCCGGCATTGGTGGGAAAAGTTCAGGTTTTTCGACTCGGATACCCGCAGTGCTGAGTTCTATTCATTGCCTTGGGACCTTAACAGGTTCTTCCCCTCCTTTTGACTTGAAAACTTACAGAATACAGAAGATGAAAACTTTTATATGTATAGGAATGCTTAAGACTATGATGCCAACTAGGTTATACCAATCTTATAGATAACACATATTTGAATTTACTGGACCAAATCTGAGAAGGCCGATTAACTGTTAGAGATCATAATCAACAAAGTGTACTGTTGAATTCTATAAAAATGCACCAATTGATTATGATTTACCGTGTTGTTAATATGGATATCATCCTGGCAATGGACCTAACATTGGTTGCCTGTAAAAAAAGTGAGTTGCTGGCTGTTGTGGAATTCTGATGGTTGATTGACTGTAGGTTTTATGTGTTTCTTACTACAATTGGAATTCCAAATACAACTAGTTATTCTTTTATAAGAGAGAACTGAAAAAACCAACGAGAGGTGGCTCGGTTGGCAATCAACTGGGTTAGACATATATGTGTCCAATGTTCGATTTCAATGAGAATCATATTTCTCAACGGTATTTTTTTTAAAAAAAAAAACAGAGAGAATTCAAAACCTCTTCTACCTTTATATGAAGCCAATAGTCTCTATTATATGTTCATCACATGTGCATTCTAACTTGTCATCCATTCGATTCTTGAAGTCAAAATCACACAGTAACGTTGAATTCAGCTCAGAAAGGGAACATTGAGATTTATTGTGTTTATTGCTGTGTCCATCTCATTTTATTTGACAGCCATTCCTTTTTAGCTGTCCACCCTTTCCTATTTTATTTTCTTATCATACTAATTTAATCAATATATAAGCATATAAACAATAAAAAGAGAACCTATTTAACATCTGAATGCTGATAACTGATAAGCACTGATTTGCTAAAAAAAAAATATGCTTGAGGACAGAGGACTGATCAATCACAGATAAGAAGCATATGAGCTTTGATTAAGTAAAGTCATTGCATTTATGTCTTGCCTTTACATGGAAATATTCACAATGTGTGCTTGTGTATGGGATTGGTTAAGTGGTAGGTTGTTAGTATGAACTCTCATAAAGGCAAGGGGTCCTGGGTTCAATTTCCTTGTACAATGAATTCATTGGAGCCACTCCCATAGGCTAAAAGGAAAAAATAAGGGTGAATCTATTTTAGTTGATTCAAGTTTTGAACTATCCACTTTCTCATTGTATGTACGAATGTTTACACTTTGAACAGAGTAAAGAGAGAGAAACTATTGAAATGTGGTTATATCTCTAAAAGGGTGAAAGAGTATTTGTAAGTAAAAGCAAAGGGCAAAAGCAAAAATATGTTGTTATGCATGAATTGTGGTGATTATCATCAGTACCGAAGCAATATTATATTCCTCTTTTTATTGGTTTTCACTCGTCCAAATAACATAATTGTGGCCATTTATGTTACATACTATATATCTATCTTGTTGATATAATTACATTACCACCAACATAATTCTTACATTACCACCTAAGTAAAAAATCACGAATAACTCATACGACACTTATGGACATGATCTTTTTTAGAGTTCTTCATTTCGAGCTTCTCCGTCCATTCCCTAAATAAGAGTGATTGCTCACATAATTGGGTGAGAGATTTGTTTTTGGTCAAAAATAGAAAAACAAAAACCTCAACGGAGATACAATCCAGTGCTTTGCAAGAGCCAATAAGCCTCCTCGATTCCATGCAACCTCTTCTCTCTTTCATTCTCTGTGTTGTGAACTTGTGATTATCTACGCTCCCCATCTCTGAAGTCTGAACACACGCATACATCCCCCACTCTACAATTCACAACACCAACAGAACACAGAGAGAAAACATGATATACCCCGTCGACACCTAACCCAGCCATGATCCAACCCCGATTAGACTTCCGATTCCGTCGCTCCTCCAATGCCGTAAACCTAAGCGATCGCACCTATTTACACCAACATGTCACACTCGCCGGACCAATCCGTCTCCTGCGCTAACAGCCTCCACTGCGGCGAGGACGCTGTCGACCTTGCCGACACGTCATTCTCCGACCACCTTCCCTTATCGGCCGATGATACTGCCATTTCTAGATTCGTTGATATTGAATCTCAGTTCATGCCTCGCCTTGACTATCTTCAACGCTGCCGCGATCGGACTGTTGATGTCACCGCCCGCCAGGACTCCATCAAATGGATCTTAAAGGTATATATTATACATTGATTGATTTTGTCTGTATCTGTATTTTAAATGGATTGGGATTATGATTTTGGGGCAATCCAATGCAGGTGCATACATATTACCATTTCAGGCCAGTTACAGCTTTACTCTCCGTCAATTATCTCGACCGTTTCCTCTCCTCTCATTCTCTCCCGGTAATTAGAATCAATACCCCATAAAATTTTCGGGGGAAAATGGAAGTTAATTTGGGTGTTTTTTTTTCTCTTCCATTGAGCAGCAGGCAAATGGGTGGCCGTTTCAGCTGCTATCAGTGGCGTGCTTGTCTTTAGCGGCCAAAATGGAGGAGCCTCACGTGCCCCTTTTATCAGACCTGCAATTATTCGAACCCAGATTCGTATTCGAACCCGTAACCATTCAAAGAATGGAGTTGTGTGTCATGGCCAATCTTAGTTGGAGACTACGCTCCATCACACCCTTCGATTATCTCCATCATTTCATCTCAAAGCTTCCATCTTGTTCTTCTTCAGGACCCGGCGACCTCACTCGGCTCTTAAAAGCATCAACGGATCTCATTCTCAGTACCACCCGAGGTAACCCGAATCCATTCCCAATTGAACCCGCTTTGTTGCTTCAACTCTGTATCATTGAATTAATAATTATGTTTTGCCTAACTGTCTACAGTAATTGATTTCTTGGATTTCGCACCATCCACAATCGCAGCGGCCGCCGTGCTATCCATTGCCTTCGGCGAGATTCTGGATTTACCTGAGTTTCAATTTCACGAGAGAGTAAACAAAGTCGTATGCATAATCATTACATTCTTTGTTATTTTGTTCAAAGATTTGAGAAGCATGGGAAGTTGTGTAAATTTTCGTTATCTTTTCTTTTCCGGGACAGGAAATGGTGACAAGCTGTCATCAACTCATGGAAGAACATCTGATCGACGCGTGTCCTTCCTCTGGCTGTAAATATTCAACAGCCGACACGCCAACTGAGCCGCTTAGCCCAGTCGGCGTGCTGGACGCGGCTGGCTGTGGAAGCTGCGACACCCATTCCGATACTCCTGGCCCGGGGAGCCAAGCGGAGCCGGAACCGAAGCGTGTTCGGTCGAGGGATCATGTATAGTAAACGGTGGATAAGAGCAGTGTCGCCTAATGAACGGACAGGATTGGATAAACTTAAAGGGGAGGAAGAGGGAATTTTGAGTATTATATAAATTGATTATATCCAATTATGTTCGGGTATAATCTTTTTTTTAATAGATGGGCATTTTGGTCAATCGAAATACATACATATATATATATATATATATATATATATATGTCATGATTTTTCAATTATTACCAAGGTGTATCAACTGTGAATCAGAAATTTCACACATGAAAAAAATGATGAATCATATGCTTAGTGAACTTATGTGTGCTACACCCAAGTCACTCGTTAGAGTAATATTGGACAAAAATGCCTTAAATGATGAATCATATGCTTAGTGAATTTATGGGTGCTACACCTAAGTCACTTTGTGTGTTAGTTTTACGAGGTTTAGTGATAAATTTCTATAGGGCAAAATCATATGGACTTAGAAGGTGTTAAGTTTTATTTTTATTGAGATAAATATTCTTGTCGTCACATGTAGGATTTTGATTGAACTTTATGTCGTCAAATGAAAATTTATGTGTTTTTGAACGTTCAAATAACAATTTTACATGATATCGTTGAGTTTATCAAAAAAATATGTGTACTATCAATGTATTATTATTTTTTTCGAAGCCCCTATATTATTTGTTTCATATCATCTCTGGCCACGATAGACCTCATAATAAAATTTCAATCCAATTGAATAGATGTCTCCCTCTTTTCTCACTCACTTGTGTCTGTGTGTTGGATCCATATTCAAGTCAATCTCATTTACCCATTAGAGTGTTCGCTTTTCTTCTGTTTTTTTGAAATACCATAGATAATTACTCTTGTGATTTGAATCGAACTTTGAGTACACATATGCTTAACATAGTTGATTGTCAACCAAACCAACTCTTGTTGGTAGAGTGTTGTCTCTTATTAATTGGTGTTTACTTCCATATTTTTCAATGTGGGATTTAATGTTTTCTATTCCATTAGATTGGGTACGTAGATTACATCAGATAAGTTTAAATATAATAATGAATAATATAATTAATTACATTTCTAATTTTATTTATAAAAAAATACGCCTTTAACATTACATTTTAGTTTACCACCTCTATGCATTTGAACCCTATTTGATTTGCTAGACGTGACGTGAGAATGGCGTCGAGATGACACGTCAGGGGAATTGCTGAAAGGAGGAGAGAGAAGATTTGGAGGGAAATGATCTAAGCGGTGGATGTGGGAGACAGGTATATGAAATGAATCGCGACCGTCCAGGTGTCTATAGGACAACGTAAACAGCGAGGCAACGATTTTGATTTGACGGGTGGTCCATTACATGTCACTTCACCTCGGAGCTTTGTATGGGAACAACACGACCATAAAAGATCTCTACATTAGAGAAAAATCTCATGTGCGCCTTTGCCTTTGCTTTCCTCTCTTTCCATTCATAGTTCTTTTTTTTTTCCTCACATGGAAAGGTGATTCGGGAGGTTGGAACTCAACATCTCTATAAAAGATTACACATGAATGTCATTTGAGTTATTAATGATTCTATTTTCGTTCATGGTTAATTATCAATTTTTTTATTTACTTTTTTTCTAATAAGAAATAAAAATTATTCTACAACTAATGTTATAAAAATCAATCACAATTAATCCCAAATTATTTATCAATTAATCAAGTGTTAGCATAGAAATATAGCTCAAAATATTTGAGAAATATCTTCCATCACCTCTTCATCTTATTATCATGCCAATCTCACACTCAAGTTGGTAACTTTGTGTATAAAATTTGTAGCATTTTTAAAATTCCGACTTTAATAGTTTAATTAGATTTCTAAAGTATTTAATTATGGGAAATGTTATCCAGTGTTTCAAGGACACTGGATAAATGATATAAAAAGTGTTTTGCTCTATTGGAATTTATATTTTAAGTTAAAAAATTAGATTAAACTATTATCCTTAGAACATTTGTTAACAAGACCCTTTAATTATGGACATGATGATAGTAGTGATGATTTTACCACTAAAACAAATCTTAGGGTCCGTTTGATAAATATTTTTCACAAACATTTATGTTTGTATTTAGTATAAATGCTATGTGGTTACCAAACAACCATTTTGGGCTGACAGTTTTGAGGCATTGTTTGTAGCATTTTAGAGTCTTTTGAAAATGC
Organism: Tripterygium wilfordii; assembly: GCF_013401445.1. Taxonomy (NCBI): domain Eukaryota; kingdom Viridiplantae; phylum Streptophyta; class Magnoliopsida; order Celastrales; family Celastraceae; genus Tripterygium; species Tripterygium wilfordii. The sequence continues at coordinate 10,672,594 of NC_052248.1, forward strand.
TTCTATTTTGCACAATTTTTTACAACATTTTGGTTTTTATTCTCATTTTGTCATCACACTATTAATTAATTGCCCAGATTACCCCACTGTTCTTAGCTCTATCATCGTCAACCTCACTTACGCAACACGACTTCTCCTTCGTCCCAACAGCTCCTCCTCTCGAATTTCATGTCAATCTTACAGGAATAATAGGTAATAAAGTAACTATGAAATGTGAATTTGTAGGAATTAAATAGGTAATAATTTTTTAAACAAATTTTCTATAATACTCATGCACGTAATTTATCACAATATATGATACAATATAAATGTTATCAACAAAAGTTTAACCAAACACTATCAAGTATTCATGCAACATATCTGCTACTAAAATTGTCCAATATTTCTGTTACCACCATTTTTATTAACATCTTTGCTACTTTTAAAAATCTTTTACCAAACTAGGCTTTAATTCATGTTTATTCATACACACATCCTGCTTGTGCAACTCTTTTCAAAATTGCCGATAAATTATTTAAAAAATTATTTTAATTATGGACTCCAAGGTCCACAATGTGGCTAGAGTGGGGGCCCACTATTTGTGGCTGGGATTTCCTAAAGGAATTGGTCAAGGGCAGGTCCCAGGTCCAGGCTGTATGACAAAAAGGGTTGAAGATGGGACCCACCTTCTTCCCAAATTTCCTGCAGGGCAGGAGGGACAGCATGTTGTAGTAGTCCAGTCCACTAGTGTAGTATAGCCGTGTAGGAAGAGGCGGCAAGATCTTTGTACATGTGAATGTGAAGCCTGGCTTTTGGGCCCAGTTTAGGCCCACAAAAGGGGTATATGATGGGCCCACATAGATCAAAAGACCCTACAAGTACAGGGCTACAGACCTTATGGTAAAAAGGGTCTGACCCTTAAAAGACAAAGGACTCACTCACTCCACCAATAACATTGAAAGAAAGAACCAATAAGCAGCAGTGCATGAGACAAACACACCACCCACTCCACTCCTCAGTCAATGTGAGTTTGGTGTCAGTTTTGGTTACATTTTTTCAGATTTTTGTATTCTCTGTTTTCCAAATCCAAATGGACTTTTACTTTTCATTTGTCCACTAAAATTGGCTGGCACCACTTTATTCACATGGATGACAACTTACAAAACTCGCCATAAATTATGGGTCTGCCTCTCCTTACGCTGAACCTGGTCTATTGATCATAAGTTTAAATGCAAAAAAAATTTTCAATTTTTCATTGCTATATATATGGCTAAAAACTTTCAGCTGTTTGCCTCAAATCAATTACAGTTTTTACCTTAAACTATGCTTTGTTAAGAACAATGTTAGAGACCCCAAAATTTGACCCTCAAAAGTCCCCTAAATCTATGTGGTATTAAAATATCATTGATTAAAAACACACATGTAGGACTCACTTCACATCCAACACTCCACATTAAATAGAGGTCTTTTGAGGGTCACTTTTTAGGGTCTTAAACATTATCCTAAAAGAGAGTATGACGTCTTCGAAAAGTGGGTTTGATTCCTATCTCAAGCTCGTTTATGGAGTTTTCATGTGTTGGTCTACTATTTGGTGAGCTTTATTTATACCTCACTTTTTTACCATGCTTTAGTATATCAATTGAAAAATAACTAGCCACACCCCAAATAACCAAAAACTAACACATTTATGGAATACACCCCAATGATACCAAGTTGAACAAAACCAAAAAAAAATGGTAGTTAGACCTAGTAAATTGTAAAGAAAACAAAGTTGGTTGGTTTGAAGTAAAGAAGCAATAACCAAACAACTCCAAAAAATTGTATCAAAACAGATCCAAAATCTACATAAATCAACTCCAAAATCTGCACCAAAGTAGCTCCATAATCTGCGCCACGACAGCTCCATAATCTGCGTAATCCAGTTTCAAAATCTACACAAAACAGCTTCAAAATCTAAATAATACTGGATACAACTTGAGCTTTAAAAATCTACACTAGGGAAAAAAAGATGAAAAGAATGGTGGTTAGCGAATGTCAGTCACCATCATCCCTGAAAGAAAAGTTGTAGTTATCGATTTGTTGTTTCCGACAAAATCCATATGAGTTTCCTCAGGCAAAAGACATTGGGGAGGTTTAGATCAAGAATTAGATGTCGCAAGTATCAACTTGTTAAGGTTTGGTTTGGGGTGAGGTTTATAATCCAATACCTAAAAAAATAGATGATCAAATGTAAGTTGACCAAAGTTGGGATGTATTTATAAATAAATGGGGTACAAATAAAGCTCATCCTACAATTTTTTGATTTGCTGGCAACAATAGCCCATAAGTAATAATTAAAAAAGGACATTATCTATACGGCAAACACAAAAGGCAAATATGGAACCCACAAAGATTAGAAGCGCTAAAGAAGAAAGCAAGATGTGATAATTGAGATAAATCACACTTAAAGTAGGCAAATCAAATCCATATTGTCCAATATTGTTAAAGATGTTTAACTTTCTATTGTGCTAAGAATTTACATATATTAGGTACCCTTTACATGCATTTTCTTGCCATTTTGAGTGAGTTGAGGATTGATACTGTCTAAGTATTTCATTTGTACACATTTAAGGTGTTCGAGGCATGAATTGAAGAAATGGAGCAAAATAAAGTCAGAATCAGTCACTTTTAGAGACAGAGCCAAATTTTGATCGATCGGGAACTATTCCATATTGTATTTTCCGATCGATCGGAACTATTCCCGATCAATCGGAACTATTCCCGATCAATCATAGTTACTGTTCACAGCACAGTAAATTTCACAAAAAAATCTCGAATTCAAGTAGGTTTGAGTCAAAACGACCTCAATTTGTTAAAGAAACGACATAGGAGTTTAAGTAGGTATAAAAGGGTAGTTTTTAGGGTTTTAAGGAGATTCTCTCCCACTTGGTTGATCTTGAAGGCTAGGGATTTGGAGCTCTTAAGGAGGAAGCCATTGAAGCTTGGAGAAAAAAAGGGGTCACATGGGGGTTTCTTCTCTCCTATTTTATCTTTGCTTTTATGGTTGATTTTCATTGCTTGATGATGTATCTTGACTCCATGAGTGGCTAGATTCCCTTGTTAGGAACTTAATGTAACTTAACTTTAATGATTCAATAAACTTGACTTGGATTTCTCTTGATTTCTATCTATTATTGATTGTTTATGGGTGTGCTTAATGTTTTTGGATGTTTAGCCATCATTCAATTGATTCGTTGCCTAGATTGAGACAGGAAGGAGATATCTAGGATTTGCCTCTTACCATAGACATCATAGGTTGCATGAACCATAGGAATATAGGGGCATGACCTATGCAATCGCTACACAGTTAATCCATAAATCTTAATGAGTCTTTGTCTCTTGAACCAGATTGTTAGGAATAACAAAGATTAGGGATAGAGACACTTTTGGTGTAACCAGGAATGGAGCATCTGATAGGATAGGGAAACCAATTGTCAACAATGAGGTAGTTATTTAGGAAATTAAGAAGCCAAGGGAGTTGAATCGGATAAGGGACTGTAAAATTAGGTACCCTAGTACTTTTCATTCTTGAGTTCAATCTTGTTCTTACTTACTCGCTTAATTTAGTTGTTAATCACTTTTTAATACTTGCTTTAGTTTAGAACAAATCAAATCCAAACCAATTCGCTTCTCCATTTTAGCATAATTGTAGTTTTGATTGACATTGAATTAGATTGCCAAAATCTCTGTGGGACGATACTCTACTCTCTTTTTATTACTTGCGTGATTTCGTATACTTGCAAATTTGCACCAACACTTTCATGGAGGGAATAAATTTTTTTTTCTTCTTATTTGTTTGTTTTTTTTTAATTTTCTCGGTTGACATTAGTATACAAGTACTCCAAATCGCATTACCACTATCTATAAATTAAGGGTTCATCTAAATGCACTCACTTTTTTACTATATACACCCATTCTTCTTTTTTTTCTCTATACACCCCCGTCCCACTATTGACCCCACCTCTTTTATAATTTTATAATTTTTAATTTATTTGGTTCAAAAAAATATTATTAAAAAACAATAATACTATTAAAAAATAATATTAGAATTTTTATTTTAATACTTTGTACTAATATTTTGTTGTATGTTTCTAACTATATCAATTATAAATTTTATGGTGTGATTTTTTTTTTTGTATTTTTGTAATTATTTTAGTTTGAATTTTTATGATGTGAGTTTTTTTGTATGTTTGTAATCATTATATGCACGTGAAAAAGGTCTAATTCCTTTATCTTCTGTTGATCGTTTTTAGAAAAACTTGACTTCAAGCCAAGCGAGTTATTAGAATATGATCTTAGTTGTGCGGTTGAGATGGAGCAAATTCTGGAACAGTTTTAAAAAAAGCCCCAATATGGTAAAATTGGACTATTGAGGAAGCTATGAGAGATAATCAAACCACCCACTATCTCACTTTTGGAACCAAAAGTCATACAAAATACACGTGGTTGACCCTCATTAAGAAAGAAGGATAAATCAACTCGTAGAGATCCCTCTGCATTTGAGTATGTGGAAGCTTCTTTAAAAACTTCATATGTACCTCATCGTCATAGTTGTTCATCAATTGGCATTGCTTCATCAACTATATCAAGATGAGGATGACAAGTTCCATCACCAAGTTATGTCAACCAATTTCCCCTAATATTGAGAAAATACGTCGTGAATGTCATCGATGTAGCAGCGGACGATAATTATGGATTCAGAGCTATTGCTGGCTTGTTAGGTCTCGAATGAGGTGAATTTGTTTGGTTTTTGTTAATTGAAGAGCTAAGGGCATTTTGGGAAAACTATGTATCTTTGTTTGACCGTTATGAGCGGGCATGCTATATTCGCAATGCGCTTGCATTTTTTGAGATTAAAAAATCAACACCATTCAATTGTTGGATGAATATGCCTAATATGGGACACCTTATCACATCAAGCTATAACATCATTATGCATCTCATAAACGATGTACAATCTTTGACTTTTTTATCATTGTGATCCATCCCACCTTCACATGCAGAACATAGTGTCATCACTATTGGATATGTGAATGATAACCACTTTGTTAAGGTATTCATGAGTGAGAATTATCCGATGCCCCTTATTATGATCTAGTAGTTTTCATACAAGTATGATTGTGCAACAGAATGGGCAACACCATATAAGAAACAACCTCGTCATTATGAGAAGCATTCAATAATATTATTTTTTAATAATATTTTTTAACCAAATAAATTAAAAATTACAACCAGATAAATTAAAAATTATAAAAATATGAAAGAGGTGGGGTCAATGTATAGAGAAAAAAAAGGAGGGGTGTATAGAGTAAAAAAATGGGTGCATTTAGACTTTGGCATAAATTAAAAGTGATTACTTTCATGCTAATCTCATCATTAGCAGCAAAACTAATTAGCAAAAGTACTAGACCTTCATTTTTCTACCATCAGAAATATAATTAATAGGTGACATTGATTTCTATACAAATATAACGAGAATGCATGGTTGCAATTGTAGAAGATGTGTGTATTTCACCAAATAACTAGAAAGACAATAATTTAAATTGACTATTGAAAATGATTGAATCAAATAAATTAGATATTCTGGACACAATAGTAGAATGCTACTGAGGTTGAAGAAATTCAAACAGTAAAGGATATGAAAAGGACCTCACCTAAATTTAAATGAAAAAAAAAAAAGTGTACATCAAATATATAAATTTTGAGTCTCCCAAATAATTTGAGAGAATAATATATATATATATATATCCCAAATAATTTGATATTCTCATACAACTCAAAGACAGGAGAATATGGCTGAGATTACCTGTCATGAACCAAATAGCTGGCTGACCTAGATGAGAGGGAATAGGCACAGTTCCATGTATAGATATATATGACAGGGCCTCTATATCTTTCTACCACTACAGATTTTACTATAGCTAAACATTTTTCTGATTTTGACTACCTTTTATGCACCAATAATATTGTTCTTTTTTCCTTTTCAAATAGTTGCTCCTGCTTTTGGTTTTCTTGCATTGAAATCCAGTTGCAAGCTCACCAAAAATTCAAGTTTCTATATGGTTGCTGGGCTATCTGCGTTTCAACTGTGTAAATTCAGGGGCCGCGCAAAACCCCGCAAACCATGCGTGCCGCGTGTCAGGTAAACACATGAAAATTCTATATAAATACTCCGTAAGAATCAAATATACGACCTACAAAGAGGGAAGAAGACTCACTCCTCACTGGTTCCTCCTTGTAATGCCCGATTGATCCATCGTTTATGGATCCTGTGGATTATAGAACTTGCAAGTTGCAATCTTAATTAATTCCATGGGCTCTTTAGCTGGGCCATTGCTATGATCTGTAAAAATGACAGGCACGTGGCCCATAGCCCATAGGACAACGATCCATTTTTAAGTCTACTTGTGGCCCATTCGGGTCTGGGTATCGCTCATGGACTCAATTAGGCCAAGCCGAAGCAAAAGGCACATGGCGGTTATTCTAATTTAAAAAATTTATATGACAGTATACGCGCTCTAACTTCACGTGGGCCATAAAGAGAAGTTAGTGCAATTGCAATGATATTATTTTTGTTAGATCCAACAAAATGTATTGGGATATGTGTTTTTTTATGTGACTGAGCCAACAAAATATATTGATACAATGACATAAATTTGTTGGCTTGTTTTTATATAGCAAAGATGAGACTCAATATTAATTTTAGTGTAAAATGTGTGTGTATGTGCTATGGAGTCCACTTGTTAGAGCAAACATATGGGCATGGACAATGCCATGCCCACATTCATGTTCCAACAAAATTAAGTCAATATATTGACATTGTTGGAGTATGAAATTTTTTAATGATCCATTAAAATTCTACTTTTTGAAACTCATGCCCCAACAAATAAGAGCACTTGTAATGGTGCAAGTTTTGTTGGGCTAACAAAACTATATGAGATTTTATGTTTTGCTGATGTAGTTGTTTTGGAAGACGTGTTTTTTTGATGTGGTTGTATTGATAGATGATGTTTTGGTGTAGTTTTATTGTGAACAACATGGAGGCATGAGATATTATGTCTCCATGTTGGGTGGGAAGGAATAATGTATAGGAATTTATGTTTTATTGATGTAACTGTATTGAGAGACGTGTTTGACTTAATTTTTTATGTAATAAGAGTGATACCCAAAAATAATTTTTATTGACCCAACACCACTTACACCATTACAAACACCTTTAATCATTTTGGTTGCTCTTACTACACCCATCAATTTTGTCCTGCAGAGCAAAATGATTGGGGAGCGGCTGGTGGCAACGTGGCACAGTGGTGGTGATGTGGCCAATTCCTGTTTCGACCGTACTGTACGTCAATTTTTCCCTGGGCCCCATTACCGACATGGCTTCCAGCTCTTCTCAATATCTGTGTAGTTCGGTACACCAGCACAATATGGGCCATTCTTTCAGGAATAACAACATGTCCCTACAAAAAGTCAAAAACATTAAAAACAATTTTTTTTTTTGGGTAGGTTAGCCGTTAGCTATTATTGTTAATCTCACCATTCTTCAACTTAATTCCCATAATTTTCTTTATTGTTGGAAAAGGAAAAAAAGTAATATTGGAGTATTACGACCAACAAGTCCTGCCGTCCTAGGTGTAATTTTATCTCGAGACAGTGTTGTTTTAGTCTATCCCATTTTATTATGGGATCATTTCAATGTTTTTCGATATTTGTTTGTTTTTTGTTATTCTTAAGTTTTGGTGTCTATTTTTTTTAATTTCAATTTTTAATTTCTTAAATTACTATTGCGGGCTTGCAGCGCTATGTTTAATTTTACTTTCATGGAATGAGATTGGGTTTGTACACTTTATTTCAAAAAAAAAAAAAAAGAGTCAGAAGTCATGCCGTCCTAGCACTTCAACTGATTAGAAGAGAAAATGAACCATCCAAAAAGTCATTGAGTTCTTTCAATAAGTAAGGAAATACTTATCTAATCAACAATCGACTCCTATATAAACGAGGCTAAAGTCAATCTAAGGAACGCATTATAATTTACAATTACTAAGATTATTAAAACTCCCTGAGTTTGACACTGACTTGATCATCAGATTGTCCTCAAGCCATGAAGGATTGCCCTCTCCTTTTGTTTTTACAACAAGATTCACAAAGGCTTGCCACTCCATCAACCCTCTCAAAAGCTGACATGTGGATCGTCTGTTTTGTGCGTCTACAAATAGTATTTTAAAATTTATGTTCTTATTGAAACAAAACTTATTTTAGTGTCCTTATTGAAACAAAACTTTTAATTAAGAGATTTATCTATAATTTTCCAAATGTATATGCCTTTTAAGGACCAAGTCATCATATATAACATTAATTTTTTTTTATTGTTTAGTACTACCGACATCCAATAATGTGAATTATTACTATTATTTTATTACAAACCCTACTCCTCGAGTCAAATGTACTTTTTTCTTTTGCATTTCTTTGACCATAGTCCCACCACATCCACATGTACCAAATCATCCTAATTTCATTAATATTAAAATTTAATAATGTTTCAATAATCTAGTAAAGGAACACACGACTATCTTCACTAAATAAAATTAAGGAATGGATAAGATTACCTAAATTCAATTATTATTATTATTGCTTGAAATTTCTCTAATATGGAAGGAAAAAAAATACTGTTAAGCTATCACCCTCCGAAGATATATTTAAGAAGAAAATAAACACATATTGATCCTCTAGCTTGGATGCATTGAAACAAGTTGGCGACATCTCCATCATATATATAATTGGAGATAATTATTTTTTCTACTTCTGTGGGGTCCACTCCACACTCAAGGAATTATCCGGTCTGATCACCTATGCATCGGTTAGTCCAGTCCCTCATGAGGTGTATTGGCTAGCAAACACATCAATCTCACAAATTTATTTCAGGATATCCCACATCTCTCACTGCTAAAACCATGATCTTCTTGATAATATCTCTCTCATTGTCTCACATGCATAGTTGATATGTGTATACATAGATAGTTATATAGAAAGCGCTATAAAGATAAATATATATATATACCTAGCAAAATATAAAATATTAATTACCATTGAAATTGAAAAGAACAATTGGTCACATTGGAAGGGGAACCAAAATTAAAGTTGGAATTTACGATAGTGAAAGAAATACTAAAAAGAGATAATAAATATTGAAGAGAGGTTGAAAATGGTGTGCACGTGCAAACATGTGTGTGAATATGTGGGAATGCCCGCATAATAGTTACGTACGCACGTACACGTACACGTGTGTGAATGTGATGACCATGTGGATTCATAAAAACCTTGTCAACTTCATTTCCCCAATAAATTTCTACTCTCTAGTCTCTATATATTATTGGAGGCTTAATCAAAGAAACTCAAGAAGCATCACTTATTGGGTGCGTTTGACAATATGTTTGTACCTGTCAAATACACCTTTTTTTTCTTCAACGCACCACGTTCAGACAAAAAAACATAATCCCGACCTAACATTGTTATCGCATTTTCGACGTCAAAATATAATTTTTTTCTTTTCAATTTGTTCCTCAATTAATTTTATTATTCTATTTATGTTTTTACAAAAACAAATTCATATAAAATTATCAATGAAAAATATTCAATTTTATCATCGTCACGCCATAATATTTTTAATGACGCGTCAAATACTTTTTTATGATCGCAACTCACCTCACCTAATCTCATCACAATTTCAAACTTTGGTCAAAACAAATATGCTCTCAAACGCACCCATTATTTTCATCGGTTAACCACAACAACTAAAGAGTAAAAACACCCATAATAAAAGTTAATATCACTTTTGCACACCGAAAAATAGTCCGTATTTCAATTTGCACATTATTGTTTAAAATGTTTCAATTTGATCATCTAATGATAAAATTGTTTCAATGATAGATTTTCTCACTTTGGGGCAGTCAACGTGTTACATGTGCAGTTTGACTGCCCCAAAGTGAGAAAATCTGTCCGAGAGATCAAGTTGAAATAATTTTATCATTGGGGAATCAAATTGAAACATTTTAAACAATGACGTACAAATTAAAACACTGACTTTCTTTCAATGTGCAAAAATGGTATTAACCCCCATAATAATCAAAACCCCCAAGATATGACAAATGCCAGACTAAAGGAAGGCAGAGAGAGATAGAGACTAGAGAGAGGGGGAAGCATTATTGCTCTAAAGGGATAGGTGTCCATATACCATGGAAGGGAAAATGGACGTGTACTTGGTTTGTTAAGAGTGTACATATTGCCTCGCTGTCTAGCATGTGAAGAAGTTGTCTCTCTCTCTCTCTCTTACATGCATCCACTATAACCCACACAACTGGCAATTCATAGTATTATTCTATTAACTAATTACCTCTCTTGCCGATATAAAGAAGCAAAACCCCCCAACTATAATGGCTTTGAGAGCAAACAAAAATCATGAATGTGTTGGCCTCGGAATGCAGTAGTGGTTGTGAGTCTGGTTGGACTCTCTACTTGGAACACTCTTCTCTTTCTCCAAATACTAAATTTGTTGATGCCAAGAGTGGGTTTTGTATTGATGATGATGATGAACAAAGAGGCATGAGGAACAAGTGTGTAGAAGAAGAAGAAGCAGAGGAGGATGAGGAGGAGGACTTGTCTATGGTCTCTGATGCATCTTCTGGCCCCCCTCATGTTAATGAAGATAAAGGTTTTAATTACAATGTTGTTGATGATAATGGGTGCTTCTATAATTCATTTAAAGCTCCTACATTGTTCAGTAATGGTGGGAAAAAGAGGCACAAAATGAAGGAACGACGACGTATTGATCATCAAGAGACCCCTTCTTCTAATTATAATCTTGATGATACTGCTAGCTCTCCTGCATTCAACTTCTCCAAGGTATATACATATGTATGTATGTATTAACACTAATTCATCATCAATCGTCTTCATAGTTAATGTTAATTGGATTGTCCTGTAATTTTTGTAGAGCAATTTTGGTGTCACCAGCAACAATCAAGCTTCAATGGAGAGTGTCTTGGATTACTCACAAGGCTTTTCAGCTACTCATTTTGAGGTATAAACATTTGGATCCTATTAATTTAGTGAATTTATATATATATATATATATATATATATATATATATGTAGTGATCAATCATTGATAATGCAATTTATGCAGGGGAGATCTGCATACCAAGACCACCAGTTTAATCTCACACATCCTTCTTGGTCTGGAAACCAACTTCACAATAACCAGTTAAGCAACACTCACTAGTCTTCTCCTGTAATGCATAATATCACATTTAAAACCTAAAATTGGAATCTCATTTTGTGTTGTTAATTAATTAATTTGCAGGTGGTTTTGAAAGTTGAATTCCACCAGTTCTTGCACTTGCTGCTATGGGGAGAGCCAGAGGGTGGTTGTTCAAGTGAAAGGAAGTAGGACTCAAAATGGGACTCGGTTCCTTTTTTTTCTTTTCTTTTCTTTCTCAGTTTTCCTTCTCCTGTCAATTTAGTGGTAAACAAACAACATGAGAGAAAAAAGGAAAAAAAGAAAGTTGGTAATAAATTCCTTGTTTGTGTCAAAATTAAATTCTCTTGCTGTTAATGAATAGTGGGCAGCTCCCTTCTACTCTATATGTTCATCAATTATGCTTTAGTAACTTATCTTTTTCATGGAGGCCCATGCATTCTTTTTATACATGCATCCATCTACAATGCAGAAACTGATAAAACATGCTCCAGACAAACATTAAGTGACATATATATATATATATATATATATATATAATGCATTTACACTGTCATGGATTCTCATTATTGACTACAGTACCCTCCAAACTCAATGAGAAACTATAGAAATTGAGCCTAAAAATATCATAGAAAAAAGAGACCAAGAGAGGGAACGTAGATACACAATGTCTATCCTTGACCAGTTCATCCAAATTTATTAATTCAAATGAGATATTGTGCATCTTTTTGATGATAAAACAAGAACAAAGTAGTACTACCTACTACACCTACCTAACACTTACTACCTACTTTAGCCAAATATCATTAGTAATCAAGGTATTTATTTTTTATTCTGGATTTCCTCCAAATCTATTGACGGAAAAAAGGGGTCTCTAGACACCAAACATTGACCATAACTGCAATGTCCTGGAGTACTACCCAGACAGTTCTATTGCAGAAAACCCCAATGAGAGCATAATATGAAGATGATGAAAACTGTATATCTGTAATGGGCATAGAGTAAGATAAGAATGCAATGACAAACTTCTTGTTGGAATATTTCAAATGAGGCCTTTTTTTTCTCTCTTAATGTCCAGAGATCCTGCCTCTGATCTTGCTGACCCAATGGAACATGCCTAACTTTTTTTTTAAAAAAAAATCTCTCAATCCAAGCTTGTCTGCTCTGAAGCTGTCATTGGCGTTGATGTCATACACAATTATGTGTCAAAAAATTCAATATTCAATTCCTTTGTTTGCAGAAAAAGTTGAAGTTGGGAATTTAGGAGATGTCAAAAGTTCTGGGCTTATACACATGCAATTCTTGCATATAATAAAATATAATGCTAGATTCAGAAATAGAGGAGTATTCTATGTACGTGGTCAAAAAATTACAGAAAATATAAAGATCAAAGAATGATAATTAAGGACAAACCTAACAAGTATATTAATAATCAAAAGTGTTGAATTAATTTTTTATTTACTTAAATGGATAAGGATGATCAAACAAGTATGGGTTTAATTTCTATTGCCTTGCCAACCACCATCAAAAACAAAACCCTTCAACACCCTGTAACATAACAGAGTGCATTGTTGTTGTTTCTTTGCACTCTCTATAGAGCAAAACTTCCATATTTTTAGTGACAGCAGCTCCCTTGTCTCTTTATCATTTATGCCATGGATAGAGCTTTAGCTGCTGCATCATACTTTACAGATCAAGTATGTTCACACCATGTCACTGGATACATGTTACGTCGTGTTTGTACTCAAGGGTCTTGAGTTCGATTCCCACTGGAAACAATATTCTTGTGGTCACGTGCTGAGTTTTAACTTAACTTCCCTTGTTGTCAGGTGAGAAACTTCTATGCAAAGGCCTGACAGCCCAAGTTTAAGTTTATATCAGATGTCTAAAAAACAAACTTGTAGAGTGTCGTTCCCGGTTAAAAAAAAACGTTTGGTTTGCAAATAATATGATACAAATATGGATTTAATCGATTTTTAATAGGATTAAAACTTATGGATGTTTCATAATTGGATTGGAGAATGCATGTTATAAAAAATAGAATCAAGTTGGTAATAAGAATTGAATGTTAGGTAAAAAGAGGGCTAGTGACCTACCAAAAAAAGAAAAAGAGGGCTAGTGACATTGTTAAATTTCAAATTGGAGAAAAAAAAATTGCATGTGGGTATTTGTTTGTTTAATATATTGTCAAAGCCCATGTGAGCCCAAGGCACTATTGAGGCCTGGCTTATTTGTGTAAATAAAACGGAGGCCGATTTTCATATTACAAGTGTCATATAAGTATTTCTTTGACAACTGTTGGACACATACATGAAAATATTTTTTCACGTAAGTACTTATTTTCCACATAAGTGTTTCTTTTTCCACATAAGTGTTTCTTTTAAAAAACAAATAATTCATATTTCCATTTTTGTCATTCTTCTCCAATAGGCATAAATATAAGATTATCTAGATCTTAGTAACCTCCCCTCTAGTTTAACCACTGTCACTATCCGCCTCCATGTCCACAACTGCCCCGTGCACCTCCACCATCGTCATCGTCCGCCTCCATCTCCACATTCGCTCCTCCACCACCATCGCATCTCCACCATCATCTTTTCGTTTTCTTATTATTATTCTTCTTATTATTTTTATTCTTCTTCGACTTTATCTTCTTGGATATGAGATATAATATAGGATTTGATATCGTAATCTGAGATATATTGAGTTCAGATATGAGATCGTACAATTATAATGTTACAGTTTCAATGTTGTTATGGTTTTGAAAATATAACATCATAGAATCAAATACTCATAATATTATCTATTGTACAGTTTGATAATGTTATACATTGTACAGTTTCAAAATCAAATAATCAAATACTCATAACATGATACATAGTACAATTTGAAAATGTAACATTATACATTGTACAGTTACAATGTTATAATTTCAAACAGTAACATTACGAGGTGGTGTAGCGAACCGTCGTTGGAATGATCTAGATTTGAAATTTTTCTTTGCGGTGACCAGTGTTTTAAAATACCGGTTGAACCAAAAATCGGAGGGTTCACCAGTACTATTTAATAAAATATTGGCTAAATACCTGTTTGGTCAAATACAGGTTCAACCGGCCGATTTTTGGTATAAATGCCGGTTGTCCGGTTTAAAAGAATTCAAAATTAAGAACTTTTTGATAAAAAATAACAAAATATGAAAATAAATAAGTAAAAAAAAACTGAGAGTAAAAGTTGAACCTTATTAAGATATAAATGGTTATGTTAGACTTGGACTTTTATAATTTATATGATTTTGTTGGACTTTCTTATAAGAATGTTTGTTAATTTGATATTAATTTGGTAATATTGTGTTTAATTTGAGATTGAGAGTGTTATTATTGTGTTTATTACTTTATTTATTTAATTTATAGTATTTTTTCTAATAATTTACAAGTATTTTATAATTTATTATGAATGATCAAAATTTAAATTAATTAAATCAAACCGGACAACCGGTTAAACCGTTTATCAATGGCCTACCGACACAATTCGAAATCCAGTTTTTAAAACATTGGCGGTGACAACAATTTTTCGGCCAAACGGGCAACCGTTTGTGGTGATGGAACGTTAGAGTAGATTTACGGTGATGTGGGATTCAATTAAGGTTGGAATCCAATTTGCAAGATGAAGAGAACATGGAGGAGAGAAAGAGAGGAGACTGTATATTTTTGTAAGGAGGAAGAAGACAATAGAAAGGGTGCAAATGTAATTGACCTATTAGTGGTAGTTTTAAGGAAAATAGCTTTTGCAGTGGATTTTTATGTCCAAAAGTACAATAACTGGTATCGGCTTATCTACGTAGCCCAAAACGATTATCAATAGAAAAGGAAAGAATGGTGAAGCTTGGTGAAATCGACTGCTTAATAGTATAAACAACATGTTTGATGAAATGCATCAAAGAGGTTTAGTTCATTCGAGACTTGGAACGCGGTCTCTATTTTTCAATACCAAAACAGTGATGGTTATGGGTCTGGGTCTTGGTCTGGTTCTGGGTTTTCATGAGTCTTTAATCGAAAATAATGTAATAAGAGATTTAAACAATGTAATAAAGATTTGTATTGATAAAAATGAGTGTGAATTATTCCCTATATGTCTTGTTCAACAATGTAAATGTAATAGATAAATTTCAATAATTTTAAAAGTTCAATATGTTAACAATCAATTTTCAATCATTTTAAAATAAGCAAAGCGATTTCTCATGCGTGCTATGTAATAAGAGTATGAAACATTGCAATAAATGTTTGAAACAATGTAATAAGAGGTTAAAACAATGAAACAATGTAATAAGAGACTGAAACAATGTAAGAATGCAATAAATGTTTGAAACAATGTAATAAGAAAGTGAAACAATGTAATAAGAGACTCAAACAATGTAACAATGAAATAAACGGTTGAAATAATGTAATAAGATACTGAAACAATGTAATAAGGTATGTGTTAAAAAAAATCATGTAATAAAATAATGGAATTTCTTATGTTATACAAATATTTCAATGTTTTTAAAATAAACAATGAGATTTCTCGTCCTATACAAATAATATATTGTTTTTCAAAAATAATTTAATTTAAGCAAGAGTATAGAAAATAAAGATTTATGCTCCTTTGAAGTTTGAAATGTTAATTTAGTCTAAATTTCACCTTATAAAGCTTAATCTGAAGAACAATGTATTTCCATTTTTTTAGCATCATAGATTGTTATTATATTAATTTTTAGTGTTATAGATTGTTATTACATTATTTTCATTTTTTCAGATATTATTACACTGTTTATGAAAACAGTGTGATTAAGAACGATTAGGTAAAATATATCAACAATGAGTGTTGTTAGAAAGAGTTTTATATGTTGATTCTGAATATATAATTTTTTTCAAAATCTAATATGTATTTTGAGAGATAAAATTTTTTAAAATTTTGTTTAAGGAAAGAAGAAGTAAAAAAAAAAATCCTGATTTCATGTGAGAGAAAAGTGGACTCTTTGTTTAAATAATTAAGGGTATTTATATAAAAAAAATAAGACATGACAAATTTTACATGTCATCTATCACATATGGCATACCACATAGGTTATGGATAACTATAGACACTAACTTTATGTATGATAAATGATAATCCAAGAACCTAAACAACTAAAGGCTAAAGCTAGAGTCCCTATCTATCTCTTCCCTCCCTCCCTCCCTCCCTCTCTCTCTCCTAATAATTTTCTTTTTCTATGTAAATTTTTTGACTTTCTTAGTTTCTTTCCTTGTTTTAATTATTAAATATTTATAATATTCATTTTTATAACTTTCAGCCTCCGATTTATTTCTCAAGTATGATATTATAAATTATCTTTGTTCATCTATGTGGCAATAAATATAAAAATCATACAATCATACATAATTAAGTGAAAATTTACTTATTATACCATTATTATTATTTAAAACTAAATAGATAATATTAATAAAAAAAATGAACGGTTAAACATTTGATCCTTCGAGTCAATCGATTGAATCTTCAAAAATTATTATTGTGAATCGACGTGACACTGCTTCTTAAAGAATTTGTTCACAAGACTACACGTAAGCCAAATCTAAGCAACTAATTACTTCCCCATATTTGTCATTAATTGATTATTTTAATTTCAATTTTATTTGCAATTTTGTACTTACATTTTGTTGTGAACGTATTGATCATTTTGATATAAAAAGTTTGTGAGTAACGTTTCACTTTGCAAATTTTTTTTTTTTTTTGCAATAGGACACCACTATACAACCCTGTTTCCATAAGTACTCACCCTAAATCACCACAAATTCCTTGATTGATTAAGGACTCAAAAATGAGAAATCTTTGCTTTCTATTTGTTAGAGGTGACTTGTTGGATGGTCACTAGGGAGAGACAAGTGATGCGCATACTGAGATTGTATTTGCAAACCATTTTAAGACAAGATATTGCTTTCTTTGATTTGAAAAGTAATACTGGAGTGGCTATTGGGAGAATGTTCGGTGACAATGTTCTTATTCAAGATGTCATGGGAAATCATACTATTTTTTTTTACTACTGCAATTGAAATTTCATGATATTATTTTTTAGGATCTCTGGAGATATGCACACACACGATATATAAATTGTTTGACAACAAATGAGAGGTATTGATAGTGGGTTGGGTCTGGTGAACTTGTGGGTTAGGAGAATAGGAGGGCTGGTGGGCTTGTGGGTTAGGAGAATAATTAGGCGGACTGGGTCAATGTCACTAGAATCTCTTTTTTTGGGTTGGGGGCATGGTTGTCAAAATCTCGATTTTGATTGTAAGATTGTACGATCTTAGGTAACTAAAACGATTTGAATAGATGTAAAATTCCAAAATTGATAAGATTTACCAATCTTACCTTACGATCTTATCGATATTATCGATCTTAACCTTAATAGACTTATAGAGTCATGAGCTTATGGGTTGTGGTCTACTAATCATGTGCTTATGTTTCTAATCCTAGTTTTTGTTGAAAAATTGATTCTAATCTATTAACATGATATCATCTTGCACAATTATTGTGCTTGTTTTTCATAATTCTCTGGAGGTCTTAAAAAATTACAATTTCATGAAATATTAATATGTTTATAAATAAATAATAATCAAATTTTTTTTATTACCTATAAACTATAGTATATTATACTATAGTATATTATATCATGTTAATTATTTATTTAGAAATAAGTAATTATATTATTTTACATTTATTTTTTAAATTTTATAAAATCTTACGATTTTATGATTCGATTTTGCAAGCATTCCATAAATTTTATATAAGATCCCGATTTTGATAACCTTGACTAGAGGCCTCTACATCAGCCCACAGTAAGGGTAATGAAATTTTTTTGGGTCATTGGGGGTCTCGTGCCCCGAGTTACCCATGTGTGCGTCCACCTCTGCATTTTCTTCTACATGTACTTTTTTGATATATTGTCTCTTAGTAGCCAAATATTTAGAAATATAAATCATTGCGGGTCATATAGCTAACCTATAGAATAGTATTTCTCATTCAATCTTAAAGAATTCTTCAGTTGCATAAAAACCACGGATGCACTCCTCCATTTCATCCACCTATTTTTAATCCTATTAACTACATCTTAACTGATGTGTCCCATCTAATTTAAGAACATAAACTTCTGACTCCTATCTAAACACAAAATGATATGATGACTGGAATCCAATGCCAAAGGAAGTCATCTATTATTTTGGAAAGAAAATTATCAGGGGACAGGGATGATGCTAAACATTTCATTTTGACTGGGTAAAATCACAGATGAGGGGATGAAAACTGATTTTTCAATAACCCAAAAAACAAAAGATGGATTCCAAAACATTCTGGCATTGGTATTCACTGGATCTTTCATATGAACTTACAACCCAAATTGGAAAGACATAGTGCATTAAAGCGCTTAATTCATTAACTACATGTTTCCCAGTCTGATTCTCCTGTGTTGATATATCCCAATCTGGCATGCAATCCATGAGTGGCAGCAATTATTTGTAGAAGACAGAGGGAGAGAAGTCTGTTATCTGTTGTTCTTAAGCCAATCAAGAATACCCTTCTCTGATTCTGTTAGTTGCTGTTCATCCTTCCCTTGTAAAGAACCTTCTACAAATTCAAAGTAATCCTTGTAATTGCGCTTGTAATAGTTGTCCATTCTCTTCAAAAAGAATAAGAGAAAAAAAATGATATCCATACTTGGTTTGAACAGCATAGTTGATTTAAAAAATGAAAATTTTCATACCTCCTTGTCATTTTTGGCCTTGTTTTCTTGGGATTTCTTGAGATACTCTGACATGGTTTACAATAATAAGTAGGTTAGCCATTGGAATCAATCAGAAAAACAGAACCCAACTGATAAGTTTAAGAAAAAGAGGAATTTAAGGTTACTTTCAAGTAGCTGAGTCCTGGAGTCAGTGACTGGAAGAACAGCTGCAACAGAAGATAAGATGACTCCTCTTCTTCCTGACTCAGTATTTGACGCTGCCACTGAAGCTGGATTTGGTCGTTTAGCCTCTCTTCTTTGTACTGCATGCAGATTTGAGGAAGCAAATTGGTTCACAGTAACAGTGAGTGCCATCAATACACTTTGAGCCATTGAACTCATCTTTAAACCATTACACAGAATACAGTGACAGTCTGGTTTCTCTTGCTGCTATTTGTCTCTGATAGCTCAACCACATCCACCCATTTGAGGCTGAGGCTGAGGCTGAGGCTGAGGCTGAGGCTGAAGGGGTTTTATCTTCTTTGCATATCTGTAAAGGCAGTCCACATCAAACTCATATCAAGTCTTCTTTTCTATTGTAAATCACAAACTTATCCATTAGGAATACAAACAAAAAAGAATCACAATAAAAGAGGACCTGTAATAATTGAAATCTTGCTTTGTTTTCCTCTGTGCCCCGCACGTGAGACCCTATCAAGTTTGCCTATTTCCTCTTCCTCATGCTGAGATGGAAATCACTAATGAAAACAATTGGCCAAGAGAGAAGAACTTCGCAAATCAGAGAAATTTAGTGATTGCTTGAGACAGTTAATACTTAGCAAGTGTAAATGGTAAGCTTATCCAGATGTAAATGTAGTCTGTCCATAAAAAAACCCACTAGTGGCATGGTTCACAGCATATGCCTTTGGAACAGGTTTTGCATTCAACTTAATCACACAACAAATCCATCCCTGCATCATGATATAATTGTAAACGAAATTCATACATGCTGATGACTCACAAGCCCGAAAAATTAGAGACGATAAGCAGTTGAATACCAGCTGTATTCATGAAATCTCTCAACATGAATGTACTGGTGCTGCGTAGCTATGAAATATGTATACAGTAATGGTTTCTATTAACAAATGTTGGGGGCTGTATCCAAATAGCTAGTGCTTAGAATCAGGCATTAGGAACCGTCTGCCAGATCACGGTCTCAGTCGCAAAGCCAACAATGTTCAAAAGGAATTCTTTGGCAATGCTCTCTCTTCAAATTTGATCACTCTAATAATCGCTTATACTTACACCAGGCAATAGCAACAATATATAAGAATATGGTTCCAGTAGCACCACCGGCGACAGTCCAGATGAAGTGTGGCATCCCTGCCTCACCAGTACCCTCAAACAACGCAATGTGGATATTCATGCCAAAAATTCCAGCCACAACAACAAAGGCGCTCACAACTAGTGTTGCCGTCGTTAACATGACCCCCATTTGCAGAAGATGATTCTGTTTATCATCCAGCATTATGTTGATGTAATCTTCTGTGTCATCTACATACTCCCTCAGCTTCAAAAGAATTCAGCACGAGAAACCAAATAAAGGAAAGACAAGTCAATGATATCTTAATGGAAGAATAAAACAAATAAGGACATTTTCTTTTGATGTAATAGGTAGTTGAGATGCAAAGGCTGCTGTACAAGGACCCAAGAGACATCATATCAACTGCACGCTAAACAAAATAACAACCTAAACCTACATTAAAGGAATAAAAAGTACCGTATCACTCCTATTTACTGAATCTAATAGTCGATATTTCACAAGAGTAACTGCAATTATTATCCAAAAATAAATTGATAAGTACATTTTAAATTGATAGTTTTTAAACAAGAGTTATACAATCCAACCCTGATAAGTACATTTTAAATTGATTTCTAAAATGGAGTCAAGAACCATTTTTCTAATACATTTTGTTGACGACAAAAAGAACGGTGATTAGAACCACACCCTCTTGCTGCTGTACCAGTAATCACATAACTAAATGGTCCAACTGAGTTTAACTAATTCCTTAAGATGAGCAAGCATAAGAAATGACTTGATCACTTCCTATGGTACAAATTAAAATGCTCAGATGACTAATACTACAATTGAATGACCAAATTAACATTTAATTTCAACTGAATAAAGTCCCAGATTTTATTGAAATCAGAACCAACCAGTAAAGTTGAGTTGCATACCGTGGATAGTTTGTTAAGTGTGCCCTCAATCTGCACAAAGTATGCTTCCAAGAGCATTTCTAGCTCCTCTACATCAAGGTTCTTGCCAATACCACTACGAGTTGTACTAGTACGAGTCCCATGGCTTTCTCTCCTAAGTGCGATAGGTGCAGTGAACAAATGATCCTGGGCATTGTCAGTGTCTATATACCTTGCAGAAGCACCTTGAGCTTCCAACGATATTTCAGCAGCATTCCTGTTATAGCGAAACTGGAAATTAAAACGCACAAGAAAAGAGACACTGAAAATAGGATGAATTCTATTCAACTGACAATGATTTTTTTTCTTGATACATACATATCATCCATGTCTGATTGAATGACATCATAATTTATATCGTCCCTGTCACTCATAGAGGAGGAAGCTACAGAATCTTCAAGGTGTAGAGCCAACTTGTCAGTCAGATACATCTCGGCCATATCTTCATCATCATCAAGCAGGTGCTCTAGTTCATCCCTTACCTGGATAGGAACAAGAGTATAATATTTATTTGGGAAAGAAAAAAGAAAATAAAAAACTGAAAGGAAAGAAGACGGGCTATATAGCATGAATAGCCTTTTGTTTTCTTTGAACAGAAATTTTTTATTGAGGCACCAAGCCAGTATTGATGCCATCTGATCTCTGGACCAGCATATTATGTCAAAATGGTAACAAAAGAAAAGCTGTAACTCAAACCTTCTGAACACGCCCAGTTATTGCAACCAAACGGCTCTTAATTTGACGAACACGTTCCAAATTAAGAGTACTGATCTTTGAAGTCAGTTTATCTAAAGCTGGGTGAGCCTCCTGTTCTAGTGTCCTCGCCTGGTTGGTAACATACAAGATCACACTAAGTGCACACAATACAAAGCCAGGGACACTGAAATAAAACAGAACGATCAAGAATAAACAAGAAAGAGCCACCAAATTTCAAAGGGAGCTTACTTCATTGTCCAAGGAACTACAGGCAGCCTCAAGGCAAGCTTCCAGAGCAACAAACTCGACAGGAAGAACCTTTGTTCCATCACAGTTTTCAAGACCTTGTTTGTCATCTGCTGCACCTCTATCTCGAGCCTGGAACTTAGACAATTCACCAGAAAAGTTTGGAATAGCATCCCTTGACCGTTCTTCTAAATCCGAAATGTTCTTCCCGTTTGAGTCATTAACATCACCTTCCTAGAAAAACAATGCAACAATAATGAAAAGGACATGCTAGCAACAATGTAAATCTACTGATGAAACTAGAGAATCTAAGTCGGGTAACTTCATACCAAGATTGTATCAACCCAACGCCCACATAACAACCAAAATAACTTTATGTTAACAATAACCCCATCATACTTCCCCAATTGATTTTGCCGCTTGCATGGCGAATTTCAGTTTACCAAACAGCAAACAATGTTTCTTCAATTGCCAAAATCAATACAAAAACCGTAAACAACTTGGATGCTTTTAATTTTCATACTCAATCATCAATGGATTTAATTTCTAATTCCAAATTTTTCAGTAATTTAGTTGTTCCACTAAAAAATGAGAGGATCCCAAATTGGGTACTCAATAAATCAACAGAATCAAGTCAGAGAATCCCAAATTTTTGACAATCATCAAAACTTTCAATGAACATCCCATATAGAAAACTTCGATGGCAATAAGAGAGCATACACACCTGCGCTTTAGTGGCGTGGTAGTGATAAGAGAGCCTCTTCTTGAGCTCCTCCACAAACGGAATAACAGATGGGTCCTTTGAATTGAGCAACAGCACCTCCTGGGCAGTGATGATCGCCTTGATGTGCTCAAGATTGATAACGATCGCCCGTTCTCGACCCAGCACGGTGGACGGGTAGGAGAGGAGAGGGTCCAGAATCCGAAGGTCACGGGCGGGTAGCCCCGTGAGGCGCATGATCTCGTGCTTCCCCGCCGTGTAGTCATTGTGGTTCCCTGTGCTATCGAGGCGTAGCCATGTCCGCAATCCCCCACCTTTCTTACGGAGGGCTGGAGCGGTGGAGATGGCCATGGTCGTGGCGGTTATGGGCCGGGTCGAATCCGGATCATCTTCCGGTAAACCCGATTTGGGTAAGAGAGGAGAAGGAGAGCTCATAATGGGGAGGCTTGTCTAGTAATGCCTGTGTACGCGCATCATTCTGGGTATATAACTGGGTATATATATATATATATATATTATATATAACCATTTATTTATTTTCTTTTTGAGAAGAAAATTTTCATTAAATAGCATAAGAACTACATCGTTCCTTACTAACGAAGGGAACAATATCCGACGGACACCCATTTAGCCAAATGGACCTCCTACTAATATGCTTAGCCCTCCTCGTAAGAGTATGAGTAAGAACATTACCAGTTTGGGGAACATGTTTATAAAGAATAACCCCCAACCTTATCATAAGAGATTTAGTTTCTATCACAAAATGACTCATTCTAGAATCTAGATAATCATCATTAGTCAAAGCATGAACCACATTAGTAGAATCTATCTCGAGGAAAAACTCTCGAAAACCCTCATTCAACAGGTTGCATAAAGCACATGACATTGCTAGAAGCTCAGTGAATGTTGGATCAACCCGGCTACACATTTTCTCCGAAAGGCAAAGAAGAGGATATTTTTTATAATAACTTACAAATATAAACTTTAAAATTTATGGGTCTCTAAAAGTGCAAAATTTTTCTTATCAAAAAAAAAGTGGAAAATTTTGATGCATAAAAAAAGTGGAAATTTTAAAAATAGTCTCAGTTATTTTATAAATATATTTTTTGAATGTGTAAAATTTGAGAAGTATCTCTTTGAGTTTTATACGATTAAAATGTGTTACTCAATGAATAAAAAAAATAATTGATTAAATATATTAATAGAAAGGGGTAGAATCATAATATAGTTGTAATACAATTTTTAATACTTACAATCTATAAACTATTTCTTTCTCTTTTTTTCGTGTATTTTTTTTCTTTTAAATAATCAAATGTTTTAAAATTCAATATCTGAAATAGAATCCTAATTTAATTGAATACAAAGTTTAAAGTACACGTATTGATGTTATTATCCCTACCAATTTAATTATATTGATGTTCTTTAAAAACTCATTTTATCATGTGAAGTTCATAATATGTTAAAAATTATAGAAAACATTAAATTTTAACACAAGATAAATTATTAGGGAAAAGTATAATTTTTAAAATTAATTTTAATATTTTTTCCTTATTTTATAAGGATATACATAAAAGTACATATAAAAATTTATAAAAATATTCATTTTTCATAAGAAATTATAATCTTTCTGAGTTATTGTTAAGTTATTTATCAAAATATTTATTAAAATAGAAAAAACTCAAATTAAAATCATAAAAATATGAATAGCAAATTCACACGATGTAGAATAACGACTAGTTATAATCGATAAACCAATTACCTTAATTCAAGAATACTTTATACCATCTCACCAACCGCACAGATTAACTACTAGTTATAATAGAAAATGATTAAAAAAATTCTCAAATATTCAATAAAAAATTTATTGGTTCATTCAAATAGTTTATAAATAAATAATTATGTTTACAATAATAGAGTCTTGACAAAAAAATCACTATCGGTTCTTTCCCTTTTTTCTTATTATTAATGGTTAGAACTTAGAACTTGAATTGATGAATTATTAAAATATCTGCTTATTCTATTTAGAAAAAAAATTATAATTGAATTATAATTTTATTTTTTATTAAATGTCTTGCATCATAATAAAATATAATATAGTGTTACACTTAAAATAATATAGTACTTCAATGGAAAGAGAAAGAGAACAAGAAAATTATAGATGTTAAGTATTAAATTATATTTTAATCAAATTAAAATTGCAACGTTTTCATAAATTGACTTTTCTATATTTGTGTAATTATACATGTTAGGAAAAAAGACACTAAAACTGACACTTTCACATAATTATAAAACGCCTCTACTTTTAGAGAAAAGAGAGATGACCGTTGTCATTTGTGTAAAACTTACCAATTATCATGGATCAAAATGATGTTGCTTTGTTTTATTTAAGATCGAGGTTGTAAAATTCAGACCCGTCATCAAATAGAAAAATTTATTGGTTCATGATTTAATCGGGGTTGGATCGGGTTCTAACCGGTTCAACATATAAATTATTAACAACCTAAATTGAGATTGCTAATTCAAACAATTAAAAATCTTGAAAGTGCACAATCATATAGATAGTACAGTATGAAACACAAGGGTCGATCCCATAGAGATTATAACCTAAAAATTGCTTATCAAAAATAACACGACTAAAACTGCTCACGTAAAAAAAACAGAAAATCAAAGTCACTAGGACTTCCACATGCACACCAACACATAGGGAGTTTGAGTTGATGAATGATAATCACATGTGACACATGTGGATAATATTTTTCACCTTTCGGATTTTTGAAGGGATAACATAATTTAACTATAGTCACAAATCTAGAGAAAAATGAGTAAGCCCTAATCAGGAAGAGTAGGCATGGCACAGGAAGTGATGGGCTTAGGAGACTTCTCGACCTCGACTAGACACATAATCCCCTAATCTGTCAAACAAGAAACATAGATAAAATTACTTGACTATACAAATAGATCTATAAATAGAGAAACTCTGGCACGCTCGGGCATGAACAAGAGCTTGAATTTGTATAGGAGAAGAGTGAGTGAGAGGGAGAGAGAGCGCTTGAGTTAAATTTTGCAACTTTTGCCAGAAGGGTTACAAAAAAGGGGGCAAGAAGAGGAACAAAGAAACGTATCCTTAACCTTAATTGAACGACAATTCATAAAACCATTGTACCAAACCATTGCTTAATTAAATTATTTTAAACTTCGTGACAAAATATATAAAACCACCCCAATAGCCCAATTTCTCTTGTAGTGACAAAGTTAAGAGGATAAGGCATTAAGGCTCTATGCCTCTATTAATTCATCATTAGCAATTTATCATAAACATAACCAATAAATCACCATAAAAATAATTAAACAAATACCTTTTAATAATGAAAAAATCAAAACTTAGGGAAGGCGAGAAGATGAGCAACGAGAAGAGTCAAATATGTAGTTTATCGGAGTGTAAACGTAATTGGAGTGTCTTTAAACATTCACTCCAAGAAAAGAAATAGATCAGAGCATCGAAGGTTGAATGACTTGGTGTATTTATGTGCATTATAATAAGGTTATAACAAAAGTAAGGATTTGTTATGTTTGTTTGATGATATAAACTTATAAAGTTTTAACTTTTAATTTTATTTTTTTAATTTAATGACAATTCTTTTTGTTAGAATCATTTTTTTTTTGAATTTTTTTTTGCTTATTTGATTGAAATGTTTCTTGTAGAATTGATTGGAAGGTTAGACATTATGTAAAACCCCTGACTTTCTTAGAGAGGGATAATTGAAGTTAAATAGAATCTTGGGATGAAAGAATAAACTATGGAAACTTTATGGGTTAAAATTAAAAATCTTAGAAAATACCTAAACTTAGTATACCGAAAATATATATATACACGTATTCTCCTTTCCCTTTATACAAAACCGAAATACAATTAAATTTATAGCCCAATAGGAGAGTCTGACCCAAAAAGAAATGGAAAATGACATATTAGTGTCTACTTTATGAAAGTTGAACACTTAGGTCAAAGAAAAAAACACTTTGTCATATAAGTACCTGTTTTCACATAAATGCTTATTTTTAAAATTAATAATTACATAATCTCACATTTGTCCTTATTTTCAATAGGCATGGATCTAAAAAATACATAGATCTAAAACATCTACTCTCCATCTCCACCATTGCCACGTTTGTCTCCATGTCCACCACTGCCATTGTCCGCCTCCATCTCCACCACCGCCATCACCACTACCACTGCCATCATCACCGTCATCGTCCGCCATCGTTGCTCCTCCACCACCATCCACGTCCACAATCATCTTCTTCATTTTCTTATTCTTCTTCGTATTTTTGTTAGTGTTCGTCTTCATCTTGTTAGATCTGAGATGTAATATGATATCTAAGATCGTAATTTGAGATATGAGATCGTAATATGAGATCTGAGATCATAATCTGAGTTCAGAATCTAACTGGGCATTATGCGTCTTAGTGAAGAGAGTATAACGACAGTGGTGATGTAGCGAACCGTCGTCGGAATTGTCTGGATTTCAGATTCTTTCTTTCATGTTTGAAACAATAACATGAACTGATATATAGCGAGAGTAGTGATGTAATTGGCATTTTCGTGGGTACTTATGTGTTCATGTGTTTTTTGATTGGACCTAGATGTCCAGAAATCCTCTTAAAGGTACCGACCTAAAATTTTCCCTAAATAAAAATAAAATTTTAGAGTCTAACTTGTGTTGGGCCGTGACACAACTAGAGTTTTAACAATGTTGACTCGTGAGAAGCCCAATTGAAAATTTTTGGCCCATTTTGAATAATGAAGTCATCTTTGATTTTGGCCCCCGGTATACCAAACTTAGTGTCACCTCATTTTTATAAGGGTTGACCGGACTTTATAGTTGACCAAATTTGAGTAGTTTGACAAACAGTTTTGATCAAATAAATAAGTGAACTTATGCCCCAGTGGGTCATTGGAGGCCTGATAAATAATTGGATTATCGAGAAAATTTATTTTAGGCGGTCTAATAAATTAGACAATTTAATAACCTTCTATATACCGGTATAATTTTCAGGAGAAAACACGTGGTTTGATTTTGCACTGCTATCGAGGTAGTGATTCTGATCTCTTTAGACTCTAATATCCGACCTTTCATTTTCAGTTTAAATTTTGGATTATTATTTCCCTTACGATTTATTTGCTTGCTAAGTTCATAATGTCATCTACTTTAGGAATTATTTGTATTATGTTGCATCTGGTTAGTCTCGTGCGGAGCTCGATTCTTGTGTTGTTTATTTCGATTCCTTTCATGGCATGTATGAGTTCCTCATTTGTGGGCGTCTAGTGCCCGATACTTTATTCTGGAGATGTTTTGTGATATTTTCCTTCGTATGTTATATACCCTGTGATTTGCTATTTGATTTCTCTTCATTACTATTGAGTAAGTCGTTCTTTCTCGATTAAATCGCTTCGGCATGCACTGTTTTGAATATTGGGTTGGTGAAAATTTTGTAAAATAAAAATTAATTTGTTTATCTATAATTTTTCAATTTTCAAAATTACAAAAATATTTATTTTGATTCTATTTAAATAAAATAAATATATTTTAAAGATTTTAAATCAATTTGGAAATGTTGATGTGATTAGGACTTTTCGTAAAGTCTTGCATAGTATTTTTAGAAAAATTATTTTTCTAAATGAGTTTTGAATTATTTTTGGATACATGAAAAACTTATTGAAAATACATGCATCATGATATATGGTTGATTGTGTGTTTTGGTGGACTAAATTGTGATCATGAGATGTATGTGTGACTGTGATAGCCTTGTTGTTGTTGTCTAGTTTTATACGTGGTTGTACTCGCGACACACCATTATGGGACGTGATCACTATCTGGAATTTATCCCCTTTTCCGTTACTTAAGTGATGATATGCAATATTTGAGTGCCATGGCCTCCAATGAGAAATTTGGACTATCGTGTGCTGCCAATTGGTTATGAATGATTTGTAGCATTATGCGCATGGGTTGATATGTGTATCTGCATATATATATATATATATATTTACATGCTTATATATATATGCATATTGGATTGTGATTGTGGCATAATCATATTCATATTGCTCATGCCTATCCTTTGCATTACTCTTGAGGTGATCGTCGTATCTGTAGACTCGTTTTTATCCTTTCTATATCATATACGATTATTGTTGTGTTTTGCTCACTCGGGTATCTGCCTCATAGATATCCGAGTTCGTATCGGTTATTATACTCCTACTGGGATATTTAGCTCATCCTCTATTATTTGTTTTTCTTTTAGGATAGTACGTAGATGGCGGTCAACATCCCAAGGTGTGAGCAATTTGCCATGGATATAGTTGTGGGCTATGAATAGCGTATGATTTAATTATTTAAAACTTCTGCATGCTTGGATTCTGTTTATTAAACTACTGATTAATTCATACATTATTTAAGATTGAAATAAATATCTTGGGGGGATTTTGCATAATTGTATATGGTTAGGGATATTTTGATAATTCCACAAACTCCCATTTGGGATGGTTTGTTACACATTATGATCTCATATGTTTTGAAGAATTTAACTGCTACGGTGAACGAATTCTTAACAATGAGCCTCCAATATTAATCGTTGAAGAGATTGAAACATTCAGGGCTTGTTTGGATAGATGTTTTAGAGAGTTAAATAAGGAGGGCTATGGAGGGTGGAGTAACTCCACTTGCTTGAATTGTAAGAGTGAGAGTTAAGTGGAGTTAAGTAGGGAGAACTTTCCCCTCACTTAACTCTCAAACTCTACATTTTGTAACCCCTCAATTTGGGGGGTTTGCGAGATGAGAGAAAATTTTGTTTATAATTTCCATAATCATGCATAAAGTTTTTTCATTCATTTCAACTTAACTCTCCTAAACTCTGCCTCTTATCCAAGTAAGGGTGAGTCAAGGTAATCCCCCTCCCATGACTCTAATTTACTCTGCCTCCATTGACTCTAATTTACTCTTCATTTTACAATCTAAGCAAAGCCTCAGAGAACTAACAGAAACTTTATTTACTCAAGATAGGCAAAATGATGGTGAATTTTTCTTATGTCCTTTTCAAACTTCATGTTTTGTTTTTTTTTTTTGCTGTTTCATGTTTGACATCATATGCATGTAATCTTATGTTTTTCTAATACTTGTATAAATTTCTGATTTAAGAAATGTAGAAGTGGATTTGGCTGACTTGTTGGATAGTAAGGATGAAGATTCATGTGCAAATGCAAGACAAGAAAGAACCTAGCAGTTGGCAAGAAGCTGGAGAAGTTACTGCAAATGTGGTTCACTATTAATCATATGATGGTGTAAATTATTCTGTATGTGGACATTATTTGTAGCACTCGTCTCACGTGGACGTGGCCATGTACAAACTTCTACAGTGTCAACTTTGATGGTTCTGAATGAACTAAATCTCTTATTCCACTTCGTTAGGGTAAACTGTGAAGTACAAAATATAATAAGTCAAAAATTTAAATTAGTAACAAACGTTTTTCCTGAGGTCAAAGTAGTATGAACTTGTGGTGGCCCTAAAAAGACAAAGTCATGTGGGTTAATATGGACTAACCCAAAACGGACAAAGTGTTACTAGTGTTGACTGTCGGAAAAATGCCAAACAAGTACCTATTAGTGTACTTTTGGATATCTAGGTCCAACAAAAAAATACGTGGACATAAAAATACTCATGGAATGATCATTTATCTTTCTACCCCTAACCTCTTTCTTTTCTTTCTTTCTTCTTTTCTCTCTATTCTCTTTCTTCTGTTTCTCTTTCTTCGTCTTCTTCTTCTCTTTCTTCTCATCTCTCTCTAGATCTATTTTTTCACAATTTAAAGCTTAAAAAGATTTAGATCTATGTTTATATTAGGGGTGTTATAGTAACGGTAACCATTACCAAACAGGGATTACCGTTATCGATTGTATCGGTATCACATAGTTAGTATCCGTTACCGTTACCGGTAACATCGGTAAATGATCGGTCGGTATTGGTAACTGATAATCGATAAATTTACCGATCTAGAAATGAAGCAAATTTTAACCTTTAAGTCTGAAACAATACCAGTGCTTCCAAATTTAAAAACAACCATTCAAATAAGCAAATTGACTACTCCAAATAAGTAAAATTTTACCTGCAGACAATCAACTAAAATAATCTAACAAGTGATTACAGAATTTACAGTAGGGTAGGCATTCGCCCATCACCACTTCAGTCTCCAGTAGGCATTTAAAGTTTCAAAGTTCAAACAATGAAACCAAACGTATCCATTAGTCTGACTGTCTAAGAGCCATAAACAAATTCAAATGAACAACTCCAAATAAGTATCAAACAAGTGATTACAGTAGGCATTCACCACTCCAGTAGGCATTCAAAGTATCAAACCAAACGTATCCATAAGTCTAAGTCTAAGAGCCATAAACAAATTGAAATTAACAACTCCCATAGGCACTACTATGCAGCCATGCCCAGTACAGCACTTTGCCGTAGTGCAGTAGCAATGCTTGACAATTTGCAAAAATTCAACGTCCTGATTACATTTAATTGATTAACCAAACTTAAACTTAAAATCAAACCAAATCAAACTAAAGATACATGAGCAACAGAGCAAGTCATTGTCCAAACTCCAAATTGGCAAATTCTTCAATGGAGCTATGAAATTGGTGGACGTGAAGCCGAATGAGATAGTTCGGAAGGTAGAGATTGTGCATTCAAGATACCTATAAAAATAATGTAACAAATATCATTATCAAATAATGTAACAAATATCAAATAATATCACTATAAATATAATTGACAAAAGCATAAGAATTGCTTACTTGTTTCAAATTCTTCAAGATCTTTATAAAAAGCAATTTGCTCTTCCGTTGGCTCCTTATAGAAATCTAATTCATTAGCTCTGAGCCAATCATTAATAGACACTAATGCCTATACCATCCTTGGAGTCAATGAAGCTCTAAAAGGATCCACAATCCTCCTACCCATGCTAAAAGCATTTTCACTAGCCACGGTCGAACTTGGGATGGAGAATATATCTTTGGCAACCTTTGAAAGAATAGGATACCATGATTGATTCGCCTTTCACCAAGTCAAGAGATCAAAAGAGTCACCATCAAGCTTTTCACAAGGGTCGGAAATGTATTTATCCACTTCATTTGAAATCTCATTAACTTCCATTTGTTCTCCTTTTCTTTTGAGTTTCATCTCAATATGAGAAAGTCTACTTGATTGCGAACTTGAACTTGTATTTACACGAGTGGTGGTGCCTGAGGTGGTGGAAGATTGAGCACTATCCCCTTTAAATGCATCATACAATTGTACTAAACACTTTTTGAATTCAGCCACAATTTGTTTGACTGTTTCAACATCCTTTCCAATGTCTTCAAATGAAATTTGAAGCAATTCAAGCTTATATCTAGGGTTTAGCACATGGGCTATATATACCATCCTGTTGATAGTGTCGAAATTCCCCTAATATTGGTCCAATTTCAGTTTCATGGACTTTCCCACACTTTGCAACATTGTATCACTATCATCATTAATTCTCATATCAATATCAATCATCAAGTCTGATACTAACACAAAAAGTAAGTGAGACGTGCAAGACTTAGATGTACTAAGTGACAATGTAGCACAATAAAACTTCTTCACAAAATACACAAATGCCTTAGCCTTCTCCCAATCCCCCTCACATGGTGGCCCCACCCTAAAGTGTCCATCCTTATCATTCTCAATGAAATAACTCACAAAAAGAGCATTTTCGTCCGCCATTCTATCAAACACCTTCTTGAACTTATCGTCACCTTCTAGCATTTTGTAAGTTGAATTCCACCTAGTTGAAACATCCATTGGTATGTTTGACATTTGATCCATTTTTAACATTATTGCATATTTCCTAAACTTGTCTAACCTTGCGGAAGATGAATGGATGTACTTTACACAATTCCTTATGTCTTCAATTGAGCTATAAAGCTCCTTCAAGCCATCTTTAACAATCAAATTAAGAATGTGACAAGCACACCTCATATCAAGGGCGTAATCTCAGTGTGGGCAAAGGTGGTCCGGGAATTTTTTTGGCTTATTTGTTAATTATGCATTCAAAATAATGAAAAACAACACTAAAAATTAAAAACTATAGAATAACAATAAATAATAATTGATAATATATTCAAATCAAAAGGCTATGCAAATCAGTTTATTAATCAATCACCATTTTTTAAAGTTGGTGCAAATCGATATTTAATGAATAATGAAGTAAAAAAAACTAGGAGAGTTGATACCCATGTTAAATTTACTTATTTACTTATATTAAAATGTGGCAAAAAACTAAAATAATGGTGACATTTTGGGAGTTTCTCTAGAATTATTCATCAGTTTTGGGTTATTTGTTAATTATGCATTCAAAATAATGAAAAACAACACTAAAAATTAAAAACTATAGAATAGCGATAAGTAATAATTGATGATAGATTCAAATTAAAAGGCTATGCATATCAGTTTATTAATCAATCACCATTTTTTAAAGTTGGTGCAAATCGATATTTAGTGAATAATGAAGTAAAAAGAGAGTTGATACCCATGTTAAATTTACTTATTTACTTATATTAAAATGTGGCAAAAAAACTAAAATAATGGTGACATTTTGGGAGTTTCTCAAGAATTATTCATTAGTGACAAAAACTAAAAAAATAGCTTCTTATTGGTTAAAGAATGGGCCCCCCATATTGCCTCAATGTCTCATTTAGCTTGAAATGTATATAGTACAATAACAAGTACAAAGAAGCCCCAATATTACCTCATTTAGCTTGAAATATATATACTACTATAAAAAGATAAAAAAAAAAGTCAGGGTGGGCAATTGCCCACCCTTGACTCAAGGTGCATCTGCCCTTGCCTCATATGCAAGTACTCCCCTTTGAGAAACTGCCCTTGCCTCATATGCAAGTACTCCCCTTTGAGAAAAAGGGTATTCATCTCACTAAGTCTTTTTTTATGTACTCAATCGTACCATCATTAGCTGAAGCATTATCAACTACAATGCTAAAGACTTTTACAATCCCCCAACTTCTCAAACACATCTCCAAACACCTCCCCGTGTCATCACTCATATGACTAGTGATCTTTGTGAAGTTGATTATTCTTTTATACAAATTCCATTCACTATTCATAAAATGAGTAGTGACAACCATGTAATTGATGTTTTGGATGGAAGTGCAAGTGTTGATTGTGATACTCACTCTTTGTTCCCCTATCACACTTAATATTTTACCCTTCTCCAAAGTGTACAACTCCCACACTAGTTCGGTAATCTTTTACCTAGTTGGAATTACGAACCTAGGGCACAACTCCTTTAACAACTCCTCAAAGCCTACTCCATCAATAACTCTAAAAGACATTTCATCTCGAATGATAAATTTAACCAATTTCTCCTCACATTTCTTCTGATTAAATACATGGGGAACTAATGCGCGCCCCATACTATCTTGTGAAAGAGTGCTTTGACCTTTCTCAATAAAATTTCTTCCATAAGCCGAACATTTCCTACACTATTTTTGATAAGTGATTGGCAAGCATTGTTGTCCCATACTTCTTACTATCAGCCTTGATCTCCTTCTTACAATTTTTACAAACCCCCATCTTGTATTCTCTCCCCTCAAAATATACTCTTACAGCCTTATCAGCAAATTCCCACACCCATGAAGCCTTCTTACTCTTTCTAGGAGGTGTTGTAGATTGTGCCTCTATTTGGGTTATAGGTTGCTCAATTTGAGTAGAGATATTCATGTTGTTAGAGTGGCTGGATTCCATAAAATCTACAGTTAAAAAATACAGGGAGAAATGGCACACCTCAGAATCAGATTCAGACTCAGAATATGCAAACAAATTTCAATCTTTCATCATTGAAAGCAATTGGAATATGCAAGCCACAAACCACAAAATCTATTAAATAGTTTAGACTTCAGAATATGCAAGCTAGAAGCTCATAAAATAACATAAATAGCTCAGAATATGCAAGCCACAAACCAACAATTTTATAAACAAAATAGTCTGAAACCCTAATAATACATCTCTTTTTCAGTTTCCAGTCCACAACCCGAAAATTACAATTTGAAACAAAACAAATAGCAATTGGAAATAAAAGAGAACAAACCTTGAAATGAGAAACGAAATCGCGCTGTCCGCTGAACAAACCTATGGTGCAGCAAGCCAGTAACGATGAAGGGTTATGGAGTGTGAGACGATGAAGGCTAAGTAAGGAGATTGGAGTATGGACGATGAATCGAGCTACGTTACTCCGGCTCTGTCACTCTGGCTTTCAATGGTGATTGGATAGTGAATCATGATTCGTGAAATAGAGAGACACAATAGACGGAGAGAGTGGTATGAGAAAGTGAAACAGATAGAAAAAATAATTTTTGATAAATAATTTAACCTAACATATTAAGTATTAACGGTCATGATTTAATAAAAAAGTAGGTCTAATGGATAAAAATAAAAATAAAAGAATAAATATTGTATATATGTATCGGTAACTGTAACTACCGATAGATAGGAAGCTCACACCTGTTACCAGTACCAATTATGTCGATAAATTTACCATACCGTCTTATTGGTAACGGTATACCAGTCCATGTGAAAATTGGTAACCAATGTGTCAGTATCGGTATGGTAAATCAGTAATTACCGTTACCATAATAGCCCTAGTTTATATTCTTCCTTACTCTCATTTAGATGTAGATATTGGGTACATGATTTTCGTTCAGGATTTTCTTGAGTTCTGCAAAACCCTTTCATATTTCTTACTAGAGCAAATGACTTTAAAAAATACTCAATCTATAGTACATGATTTTGCATCACAACACCAATACATTAACAGGATAATGTAGGTAAATATTAGTCTAATATTAATTTTTGTAACAGTAACATCATCATGTTACTGTTTGAAACAGTAACATGAAAGAAAAAGTCTCAAATCTAGACGATTTCAACAATGGTTCGCTACATCACCACCATCGTTAGACTCCCCTCACTGAGACGCACAATTCCCAACCAGGTTCAATCTAAAACAACCAGTGAAAAGGGAGACCCGAAGTTGGACCATTTTGCTCGCGTAATGTTACTGTCAGTAACATTGAAACAGTAACATACGATCTCATATCTGTATGATATTAGATATAAACTCAGATTATGATATCATATCTCAGATTAGATCTCAGATCTAACAAAATGAAGACAAACACTAATAAAAATAAAAAGAAGAAGAAGAAGAAAGAGGAGAATAAGAAAATGAAGAAGATGATTGTGGAGGTGCAATGGTGGTGAAGGAGCGACGATGGCAGTGGTGGAGATGGAGGCAAACGTGGCAATGGTGGAGGTGGAAGTGGAGGTGGAGGTGGAGGTGGAGGTGGAGGTGGAGTTGGAGAGTAGGTGTCTTAAATCTAGTTATTTTTTAGATCTATGCCTATTGGAGAAGAATGACAATTGTGAGATTATGTAATTTTAATTTTTAAAATGGGTACTTATGTGAAAAAGATGCGCTTATATGATAAATTTTTTTTTTGACCTAAATGTCCAACTTTCATAAAGTGTGCACTAATATGTTATTTTTCGTTGATTGTATGATTGTACTTTATATAATATTGTTAGTAACTTGAACTCTATCCATGACACCAAACAAAGTTTGTTGAAGTCATGACCTTTTGATCTTTTTATATATAACTTCTTTCGTTGACTTCAAACTTGAATTAGGAAAATGACTTATGTCCATAATATTGGTGTCCATAATGTGTCATAATCTAGGTGGCATGCCCACTCAGCATGCCACCTAAATTAAAAAAATTTAATAAAAAAACTCCACACACTTTTCTCTCATTTTTCCCGTTTCTCTCTCGTAGAATTACTTTTTATCTTTTACTTTTTAATATCTCTTTCTTCTCTCTCTTCTCCATCTTCTCCGTCTTTTCTTTTCTCTTTATTCTCTCTCTTTCTTCTCCAAGCCGCAACATCTTCAAGAAAAAATGGAGTAGCGATTTCTTTAAGTTTTGTGAGGTTCGTTTAAGGTTTCATGTTGGTTATTAGTGTGAAAGACGTTGTCTTCAGGATGGAGTGAACATGTGGAGAACACCCCATAAATTGATGATCAAGAAGTAACAATATGCCAGTTGGAGCGTCCATAACAAATTATTTTTAGAATGTTTAGAAATAGCTGAACTTTTAAGAATTAAGTAACCATGAAAAACACAGATCTTATGTTTGAAATCTGAAAAAAGACAAAGGAAGCACCAGTGGCTTATTACATTGACATTGTAATTAATTGCACTGACAGTGTAACTAATTATTTTGACAATATAATAAGCTACTGTAAGGTTTGTTTGCGTTGTCCAAAATAAAGAAAGTACCTTAGTGCGAGATATCTTTTGGAAAATGATGATTAGTCATGTTGTTTGCAACTAGACAATGTAATAAGGTAATATCATATTGGGATGCTTTGGCTCAAATTGACACAGTTTCTTATTACGCTGTCCTAATGGACAGTGTAACTAATTATATTGACATCGTAATTAATTAAATTCAATATGTAACAATGAGTCAGAGCATAAAATCTCATAAAAACTCCATCTAAAATAATTTCAATTCATTTTCTATGAAAACTAAAACACAAACAAATGAACTCAGAACCTTTTTACACTGTCCAGATTGGACAGTATAATAAGACATTATGCCCTTTCAAAATAATGTAGTAAGACACTGTATCCTTCAATCATTAAAATAAGCTCAGATCGACAACATGAATGGATGAAACAACAAGAATTAGTAAGCAATCTTGTAGATCTTGGATGTTGAAGATAAAGATGTTGAACAAGAAACATCACGCGCCTTTTCTTCTTCTTGGTAGGTCTCCAGATCTCCCTAGACAGCACCGTTGGAGGCTCAGATTTGCTAGTGGACGCCATTAATGGCAAGGGATAGAGAAATATAGATGGAAACTCGAATCGAAAGGAAGAGCTTGAGAACGAGGCCGTCAATGGAAACCCGAGTCACAATGTTGACGCCATGGATCTTGAGTAGAATGTCATCGATGCCATGGATCTTGAGGAAGAGGGGGAGAGGTGGAGAGAGTAGAGAGAGAATGAGGGATGGGTGGAGGATGGGTAGAGACAAGAGAGAGAAATGGTTTTTAAAAATTTTCTTTTGTTTTTATTCTACCTTTTCTTTTGCAGGTAAGCTATTTAAATTTTTTTTAAAATTTATTTGTCATCATGTCTAGGTGGCATGCCACCTAACTATGTAAGTTTATGGATGTATATTTTAGGGATGTGTAGTACTACCGCTTGAATTATTAGTTAGATTTCATGTTAACTTTAACTTAATAACTTTCTATTTTGGATCTTCTTTCAGGTCTAGAATGTAAACGAATTCTTAGCATAAATCATATATATGATTATTGAATTTTAAATATATATAAAATATATTTTTATTTATCAGTTAGATTTCATGTTAGCTATAACTTAATAACTTTCTATTTTTGATCTTTTTCAGGTCTCGAATGTAAATGAATTCTTAGCATGAATCATATATATGATTATTGAATTTTAAATATAAATAAAATATATTTTTCCTTTATTATATTAAATCAATTTTATGCCTTGAATAAATAATCCTAGAAATGCAATCATATATATATATATATATATACCTTAATTAGTTATATAATAAATAAAAAAATATTTTATTTATATTTAAAATTCATTGAGCAAGCACTGACCACCGAGAAACTGCAGTCCAGAAAAGAGAGCCGTAGAGGGGACCCCGAAAGGCTCTGTGTATATGCTACAAAAAACGTGACTGATGTGAACAAATTAAGCTTACCCCACCAGCACCAGGCCAGCCTTGTATTAATTATATAGAGGTGATGTTTGGCTATTGGTATGAATACAAAGACAGTTTTGGATTTATTATAATAAGAAATTGTATATATATAATTAACAACACTGTTGAGGTCCTACATGTGTTTTGCTGTCATCCTAGCTCGCTGTCTAGACTATTCCAGCCAAATAAAGATAATTATAATAGACATTGCTCACACAAATTATAATTATATGTTTTTTTATATTGGAAATGTAATCTGCAAGTTGCATCAAGAAGATAGGATATCATGTTATTGTTGGGTCCAAGGGTTTGCCAATTTTTGTAGTCCTAGAGTTCATAACAAGATTGCTGATGCCTTGGCTGCTCTAGGAAGAAGGATACATGGGGGTTTGCACGATTTTGCATTTTCAAGAGGTCACCCATCTCAATAGTGTTCTAGTATATGCAAGCTTATTTATAGAGTTATTACGAGATGTTTTCCTCCAAGAAAATGTGTTGTTAATGGTTAGGAATTGAAATTAATTATATATGTTATTATGTTGACACTCTTACTGATTCTGCTCATGTTTGAGGGTTTCCCCCTGTCTATTGCTCGATTTATGTTTTAGCTGATTGTAATCCTCTTTGATTCAATGATATGCTGCTTTTCAAAAAACAAAAAACAAAAGTTGCAACAAGAAAATAAATTTCATACAAGGAAAAAAACCAAATACTTCCAAATTGTTACACATCTATACATACATATATATATATATACACATATACATACATATATGTATGTATTAACAAACACTAGCGTAATCTGATGTAACTAGAACTTTTGTTCAGAGAATGAACTTTTACTTCTAGGGTAAATTAGATGAGCAGTGACATCTTCTTCCCTGAAAGAGCAACTGTCATCCTCATCGATTTTTCTCATCATCATATTCTTCCCTCCAACACTGCAAGTCCTCTTCATAATCTCACTGTCATAACCATAACCATAACCCAATCCTTTCTTCTGATTCTTATTATTATGAACATATGAGCCAACACCATAGTTGGGCTTTGTTCTACTCTCGGACATGGATCGCGGAAGCCCTGCCCGGGTCTCGAGGTTGCTTGCCTTCTTTGCAGAGCTGACACTGTAACTCCTTGCCAAGGTTGAAGCTTGTGGATTTGTGTTCCCTGCCACTCCATTGCCAAACTGCTCCAAGCTCACCATGTAGAAATCCTTGACCTTTGAAAATGTTCTAATTGTTGCCAACACCACCTTCATGGCCTTGCTTTGCTTTCTTGCTGCTGCTGTTTTGGTTCCCATCTCAATTTGAACAAGAAGAAGAAAGAAAATAATGTAATTATTGGACTCCTAGGTTGGAGGTATTTTTGAGATGGAGAAAATGAGGTTCATGAGGTTCGTATATATAGCGTGGTGGATAGTTTTAAAGAAAAAATAAAAAAGTGATGATGATTATATCTTTTATTTATTATTTTTTCAACTCAATATTGAGAGGAATGACGTGTTAAATGAAAATATGATATATGAGCAACTCAAGAGGTCAAATTTAACATATGAGCCACTAATTGAAGTGATAAAAATGGTGTGTATCACCTTAATGATAAGAGTTCGAATCTCCTTCTCAATTCCAAAAAAAGGAGTGGTCAAATTTAGCCCTCTCCTACCGTCCTTCCATGTGAAAGTAGATTATTGTTTATAAAGTATTTTTTGGACCTCTCCATTTGAAAAATCACATTGGATTTGAGTGTTCTGTAATTTCTTAAAATTTACATTTCACACTTAATAGTAAAAAAAAAGTCGAACAAATTGTAAAAATTTAAAAACAATAGTGTTGTATGATATAGTACACCTTATAAACCATTTGATTAAAATTGTAGACTTCAATTCTAAACGAATTGTAGAGCCCGAATCTTATTGATATGCTTGGTAAGCACTTGGAATGGTACAAGTTTTGTTGGGCCAACAAAAATCAATACTGGGTGCCACATCTATTACACAAAAATTCAAACCAAACACGCCTCTCAATACAATCACATCAGTAAAACACAAATTTCTATACATTATTTCTTCACACCTAACATAGAGACCAATAAGATTTCAATTCTCAAAATCTTATATATTTTTGTTGTTCCAATAAAACTTGTATCATTATTGTAAGTGCTCAAAAGCTGTATATTTTCATGGGAGACATTTTAAGGTAACAATAACTAATATAATATAATATATATTATATTAAAAGTGGTAATGATGAAGACCAATAAAACTTGCATCATTATTGTAAGTGCTCAAAAGCTGTATATTTTCATGGGAAACATTTTAAGGTAACAATAACTAATATAATATAATATATATTATATTAAATGTGGTAATGATGAAGACCAATAAAACTTGCATCATTATTGTAAGTGCTCAAAAGCTGTATATTTTCATGGGAAACATTTTAAGGTAACAATAACTAATATAATATAAATATATATTATATTAAAAATGATGAAGAATGTGCAGAAGCAAAGCACTTGTTGAAATTGGCACAAATCAGTCAACGAAAATCGACTCATATCACTAACACCAATACATAGCAATAGCATGAGGAGTTTGTCAATTAAGTCAATTTACCAAGTAAGTGATGACATGTCAACGCTTCATTTTTTTTTTTGAAAGGGAAGGATTGTAATTTTATTAATTATATATATATATTTATATATGTTGTTATAAGATCATTAGCCACTAATTTAATGGCGCAATAATGATATGGAATCTATGATGAACAAGTTGACCAGAAGAAGAAGATGAAGTATGGTGACACATCCACATTACACATGTGGTCCGTATTTGATTGTTCTTCCACAACCCAACAGAAGAAACAAATAAGAAATTCTCAATGAATCCTGTTCTTTACCAAATCCAAATGTCTCACGGTTCACACGTGCATTCCTTAATTGCTCTATTTAATATCTTTGAGAACCTATGAGCACCAATAATACCAACCCCTTAATTTTGTATTACAGGAAACTTAAGTGGCTTTACATACACTTTTTAACAGGTTGTATGCGTCAAAAATCGTCGACATGCAAATCTACGTCACAAAGCCCATTAGAGTTTAATTTGTCTGACAATAATAGACCCATGAGAGTCTAAGTCAAGCAGGCTCAAGGCCCGAGATCCAATTGACACTAGATTCATGAGAGTCTAAGTCGAGCACGGTAGATCCAAGGCCCAAGTTAATCAGCCACTAGACCAACGAGAGTTTAAGGCCCAATCTACAAAGACGTTTGCAAGAACGAACTTCAGCAGGTCCATAGAGGCCCAATTGTTCTCACGAGGTTCAAGGCCCATGTTGCTAGGAAGCTACCTCAAAGATCGTTGGGCCCAATCAAAGCCCAAGGTTCGACATACGTCCGACAAGTCCAAGTCACGCGACCCAGAATACTATAAATACAAGAGGGCCCAGCCTCATTAACTCTCTCACCTACTCATGTATATCTCTCTCCCTCTCTCTAAAAGCCTTTCTCTTCTCTCACTATAAATACTTTGGATTGGACTTCGGTGTTGAGAATTGAATTGACTTTGGAACCAACGTAATGTATGTATTTTTGTTGGAAAAAGTCATTGTGTGAATTGCACAATAACCCAAAGAGGTGTGTGCAAAAAATCTTGACATTGGAAAGTTAGGAACATGTTTGCTAGTTAATATGTGGGAGTGTTTTATCTTGGGAAGTGAAGCTCAGAAACCTGCTAAGCATCATAATAGGCAGGAACTATCACCTTATTTTGAATCTGTATTGGATCTATATCGTGTTCAATAAAACTGCTTCTTTGTATCTTCTGTTATTTATCTCCTACATCTGTTGCTTCATTATTGTATACGATAACAATTTTCTATTGACTAAGAATCAGTTGCAAGGAAGATAATTCCTTCTTTATTTTCCATAGGAGGGGTGGAGTAACATAATCACTTCGATCACTTTTGTTGACTAGTAGTTTATTTCAAATCTTCACTCTCTTTAGAAGTCTATTAACTTAAATTCATATGTTTAGCTTCTCAAAGTGCTAGAACATCCTCATTAAAGGACATTGAAATCTCAAAATAGAGATCCAATCACTTACAAATATAACCAACCATGTTTGCGTTTGCGTTTCTGTTTCTCTTTGGTTGAAGGTATATCTTTGAACGATCACCTTAATTTGAAGTCTTTTTTTTTAATTATAGGGGAGGGGATGAGGAGGCTCGAACTCAAAACCTTTATAAGATACCACATATATGAATACCATCTAAGCTACTCGTGGTTCTCAATAATTTGAAGTCTTGAACTCTATCCATGCCAGAAATGTATTCTTATATGCCTTAATTATGGACGGGGGAATTTGCAGACTGCAGTGGGAAACTCTTGCAGTTTCTATCACCACCGTCATATATATGCAATAGTGTGGGACCCATATTACCTTTTGAATTTGAAAAATAGACTGAACGGAATGATGAAACATTGTCAACAGTGGATATTATAGATACCCCAAACTCCCTTAATTATGAGAGAGACAATAGAGAACCGTGGAGGGGACCCCGAAAGGCACTATGGATATGGGTACAAAATCAAGCTAACCCCACCACCACCGGGTCAGCCTTGTACATAGAGGTAATGATGTTTGGTTATTGGTATGAATAGAAAGACAGTTTTGGATTTATTACAATTGACAAAGCTGTTAAGGATCATTTAGTTATACTTCTGGCCCAACCAATTTGTAGCTTTGTGCTTGTCCAAAAAAAATTTCCCACAAAATGCGAAAAAGAAAATCAATCGATTTACGTAACTGAATTGACTTTTTTTTTTTTGAGATGTGGGGAGGATAAGTGAATATATTTTTCAAAACAAAAGATAAATTTATCCCGATCGAAATATTGAACGTTTTGTTTTAATTTTATATCCGACGATCTAAAAATACGATTGGATTTTCAAAAAAGATTCCAAAATTTTTAGGTAAACTGGTTGGGAATGCACTGACCTTATATCGATCCCATACATAGTTAGACATCTAGGTAAAAAAAAAGAAAAAGAAAATCCAAGTTCTGTTTGACAAGAGTGGAATATAATTTCAATTTCAAGATTTAGTGGTGGAAGACGAAATAAGAAGAATGAGTTAAACATCAGGTTAATTTTTAATTTGGAGGAACATGTTTGTTGCTGTCATCCTAGCTGTCCAGAATATTCCAGCTAATTAAAGAAAATGAGAGAGACATTTCTTGCACAAATTATAAACATATGTATTTTCCTGTGTATGTAATCTGCAAGTTGCTGCCACACGATTCCTCTGGATCTCCT
Organism: Tripterygium wilfordii; assembly: GCF_013401445.1. Classification (NCBI taxonomy): domain Eukaryota; kingdom Viridiplantae; phylum Streptophyta; class Magnoliopsida; order Celastrales; family Celastraceae; genus Tripterygium; species Tripterygium wilfordii. Next base: position 10,716,748 of record NC_052248.1, read on the forward strand.
GCATTCAGTTGAGAACCCATAATTTTATGTCATATGGGAAGGGATCAATTTAATTACATCTTTCAATCTAGTGAATAATGCAATCATCATTAGCAAGAAATTAGGAATTCGCGAGAGCACTTATTTAATCTCAAATTTCTATATTGACCTAGGACTTCTAATAATATTGCCCATTTTATTGTAAAATTTGCTCTAATCCGTGTGTATGAATTTCGTCATATGAGCCTTATTGGCTTGGTGAAGTTGTAATGACAAATTCTTTACCAAATGATTCTGAAAAATATGCGGTTCTTTCTGTTTAAAAAAAAAAATTGCCTCAAGAAAATAAATTTCATAAAAGGAAAAAAAAAAAAAAACCAAATACTTCCAAATGGTTACATGCATCTATACATATACATTTATAGTAATTGTAAATAATAGATGAGCTCTCTGTCTTTGAAAATCACATTTAAATAATTCTACACATACTTGAAATCTTTTGAATATCAAGATGTATGATCAATTAACAAACACTAGCCCAATCTGATGTAACTAGAACTTTTGTTCAGAGAATAACTTTTACTTCTAGGGTAAATTAGATGAGCAGTAACATCTTCTTCCCTGAAAGAGCAACTGTCATCCTCATCGATTTTTCTCATCATCATCTTCTTCCCTCCAACACTGCAACTCCTCTTCATCAACTCATTATCATAACCATAGCCCAATCCTTTCTTCTGATTATTGTTATTATTGTGCACATATGAGCCCACACCATAGTTGGACTTTGATCTGCTCTCGGACATGGATCGTGGAAGCCCGGCCTGGTTTTCGACGTTGCTTGCCTTCCTTGCAGAGCTGACACTGTAACTCCTTGCCAAGGTTGGAGCTTGTGGATTTGAGTTCCCAGCCACTCCATTGCCAAATTGCTCCAAGCTCACCATGTAGAAATCCTTGACCTTTGAAAATGTTCTAATTGTTGCCAACACCACCTTCATGGCCTTGCTTTGCTTTCTTGATGCTGCTGCTTTGGTTCCCATCTCAATTTGAACAAGAAGAAGAAAGAAAATAATGTAATTATTGGATTCCTTGGTTGGAGGGTTTTTGAGGTGGAGAAGATGAGGTTCAGGTTCATATATGTATATAATATATGGGGGGTTGAGTTGCGTGGTGGATATTTTAACCATAAATAAAAATGTGACGATCATTATCTTTTCTTTATTATTTTTTCAAGTCAATATTGAGAGGAATAACGTGTTAAATAAAAATATGATAATGGAACCAGCTCAAGAGGTCAAAATTAACCCTCTGCTACCCTCCTCCCATGTGAAAACAGAGTATTGTTTATAAAGTATTTATTTTGCCTTTATACTTGACATCAATTGGATTAATAGCTCCGTAATTTATTAAATTCTATAATTCATATCTTATAACGGATAAAAAGTCAGACAAGTTTTTAAGCCTTGAAAACAAAAGTGCCTTATGAGTGGTATATTTCTTAAACCATTGGATTTAAAGAAGCACAAATACACTATCAATAATGATGTGTTTGGTGAAAGGTGAACATTTTCATGGTAGAAATTTTAAAGTAATAATAACAAATACAATATAGATTACATTAAAAGAGGTGATGATGGAGAATGGGAAGAAGGCAGCACTTATTAAAATGATGGAAGTTAGTACCAATCAATTATCATATAAAAAATTAATAAATTAAAACTACGATTACCACAATAATGCAATATCAAAGTTGGCAGCTCGGTTTGAGTTAAGATAATTTCTTTTGAGTGCAGGTAGGGATAGGGATAGGGATAGGAATAGGGAGGCATGAACTCGAGACTTCTATAAGATATCACACTTATGAGTGTTATCTGAATTCTTGTGATTCTCAATCAATTAAGATACCTAATTAAATGTTAAAATGCAATAATTATGTTAATTATATAGTATACTGATTGTATGGTGCAACCGTGCAAATGTCACCACTTATTGTTTTCTATCTCTTTATTAACTGCAGAGGACTTTAGAAAAAAAATGGAAGAGGAAGAAGAAAAATTCTCTACGGAGATGTCAACTACAAGCATGCGTGATCCCACTGATTGTCGCAGAAAAAAGAAGTTGAGAAATTATATATATATATATATGTGTGTGTGTGCGCGCGCGCAATTGAGTAAGGAATTATACTTTAATTTTCATGATAAGAATATTGATAAATTAATTGAGTCGGTTTTGAAGGCAGTGATGATAGGTCAACGCCACACACACACGCACATATAAAAGGTGTGATAAGCATCAAATCATAAATGTATATATAAAATCATATGAAAAATAAATAATAATAAATATATTAGAATATTAAATAATATTAAATTAGTGACAATAATGATATATGGAATCTAATGATGAAAAGTTGACCAGAAGAAGATGAAGTTACGGTGACACATCCACATTACTCGTCCGGACCACATTTGATTGTTCTTCCACAACCCGACAGAAGATACAACAAAAATATTTAATGAATCCTGTTCTGAACAATGTCTCGCGTGCGCTTCACATGTTCCTTAATTACTTTATTCAATTAATTGTATATCCACGCTTCACGCTGTTTGTAAATGATTTCAAAAATAAAGTGATCTGAAAATATGTTAGTATAATAAATTTAGAATTTAAGTCGTAGGAAAGGGACGTAACCGTGAGATAATGAACTAATAACGACAGCTCCTTTGTTCGTTAGAGACAATTTTTACTGTTAATGAGTAGATAGACCCTGACAGATTGAGTCTAATTTTAATTTAATTAAATGTTACATATCTAGATTTCTTTAATTTGTTTATAATTTGCAATCGTTTTATTTGTGATAGATGTTGTATCAAAGTATAATTTTCGTCCATAATAGTTTGTAATATGTGAACAAATTGATAAGCGATAGTATATGAACAAAAATAATAAATGAGTTAAATTGAGAATGCCACTTAACCATGACATTGCAAACAAAGTGTTGTTTTGGTACATTCAAAAAAAGAGCATTAAGTAATTAAGTTCACAATTAACTTTAATAAATTAACAGACTTTCATCACACATATATTGATGCATCATAGATGTATATATCTTCAAAATTAATTATTAACATATCTTTGATAATTTTTAAGAAAGCGCGGTATTAATTCTTTTCCAAAAGAGCTTTTCCAACATTATCCACTCTCTTCGTGTTTGCTCAAAATCAGTTGACCTAAATGAGAGCGAAATTACAATTGTTTTCTTTAAAGGTGAAATTTAATTAATAGGTTGAAACAGAATAATTACACCTATCTAATACAGGGATTCATTCAATAAAAATCTAAAACCAATTAACGCTCAAAGAAACAATTGCAACATTTTATTGACTGTCAATCCATCTCAATGAGTTTGAAAACATGAAGCCCAATGGTCAAAAATTTGTTCCCCCATATCGCTCAGACTACATAGGCAGCGTACAACAGCATAAGAAATCTTGAAGATAGCCTTCTCAGTTCTCAGTCACGGGGTACTAATCATTAACGCCTTCATTCCGTATGCTTGCATATAATTCTTGAAAACCTTATACATTATTCATGCCCTGTATTAAACCCCAAGAAAAGAAGAAGACAAATATTAAAGGGTGTCTCAAAAGAAGTCGTTTCAATAATAAATCACCTAGAACCTGCCCCCAAACAGGATCAAGGGTGGCTATTTTTGCCAAAGTCAACCCCATTCGTTCAATGTCAATGGAAGTAACTTATTAGTCTTTTTATATGTATCATGTGCATATTGCAAAAAATGAGATTCCAAAACAATTTTAAAAATGCCCAATATTAATGACAAAATGATCAAGTTTTACAGACCATTTCAATATCATGGCCTGATAAACTGACAAACAGAAAGAATGCATGCAAAGGAGCTGTCAGTAAATTGGTAAATAGACTGCCACTTTGCTGGTGAGAGGGATCAACAGCATCTCTCTTTTTTTTCCTGCATTTATTGCTGCTTGGCTTCCTCAAGCTCCATCTAGAAAGATAAACCACATGTAGAAAAGAGAAAGGAAGCCATCAACAAATTTAAGATTATGTACAAAAGCTGATAAACTTAAATAAAAGGAACTATCTTGGAAAATTAAAGTAAATGCAAAGTTTCGATAATGCAGTATAATATCATCATTTCAGGCAACAATCTCCAACAGCTGGACACCACTCTATTTAAACAAAAAGGTACATGCTACATGAATCAGCTACTGTTGGTGTGAATGAAAAAAAGTTGCAGAATAGGGTAGGATGTGAAGAGGAATGCCCAAAAACCACCCCTTTCCTGACCTCATACTATTAGCAGAGCAGTGTACTTGCCATTGAAAACCGTAGATGAGGCCATTCCAGTCTATTTTCCTCTCTTGAACATCTCCACTTCCTCTAAGATCTGCTTTGGGTGGATATTATCATATTACTTCTGATTTCTGAATGTTGTTTATTCCCTCTTATTCAACATTTGTTTACCCGGCATTTCTTTTAGGTTGAGTACAATTTTTTCTTTGTTTATCAGCGTGGTTAGGACTCTGAAACCATATCTTCAAGAGAGAATGGCCATAATTGCAACAGTTTACCAAACGAAATATGCAATCAGCTTATGAAAGAGGTTAATAACCTTTAAAAATTAGCAATATTAATCCTACAGCTTACCTTGCTTCTTCTCCTATTTTAAGAGACAAAACCAAGGGCAGTAGGAATAGGATCATATAGAACATCAGTCCATTGATCGTCAATTGGACCATTCTATTGATCAGGCGCAACATAGTCAGTAGGGAGAAGAAGATAATTAGTAGTAGCAACTGCTGCTTCTTCATGCTGCTTGGCTTACTCAGGCTCCCTGCAGGAAAATAAATCCACCAGTACAAAAAAGAAGGAAAACCACCAGTAATTTAAGATGATGAACAAAAGCACAAAGAATGTAACAAATGAAAGGTGACCCATAACAAAATCAGATACAAATAATCCACAGTTAGGATTGCAAGTCCAAAAAATAAACCAAAAACAAAAGGCCAAAAGGTTTAAACTACCCCATATAAACTGTCAAGAGAAGACAACCCAACATGAGGCTTACCCAATATGAGGTTTACCCAATATGAGGCTTACATATATGGAACCAAAAAGCAATGCAAACTATTAGTAACTAATAGTCGTTAAGAAATTTAATTTTCTAGTATGAGTTCACAATTCAATTAACCAATTAACACAAATTCCATCCAGTACATTGACATGTATCCTAAAGAAACCCAATTTTTATTTACCACACTTACATGGAACCAAAAAGTAATACAAAAGGAAAAAAAAAAGGGGCTCGATCAATATGATTAGCCATTAACAAAGTAGGGCTATTGTATGAGATTAGTTAACTCGAAATTATGATACGTACGGAGAGTTTGGCTGGAGTTGGTTAAAAATAAAGTAAGCCAATGGTGATCTGAAGCTGTTCATCTCAACATTGAAACGAAAGCTATCCAAATCTGAGCCTGTTACAATCGTAGAAGCGAAACAGGGGAGAACACAGGTGAATGAACACAATTAGAGGGGATTGCACGTCGAGAAAATAAACCAAAAACAGAATTAAACTACCCCAAATTAACCGTCAAGAGAAGACAACACAACCCACACAATCGTAGAAGCGAAACAGGGGAGAACACAGGTGAATGAACACAGATGCTTGCATCGAACAACTAATGGTTCGAAATCCAGGGAATACTCACCTGTATAGCCGAAGATCGAAAGCACCGTCCACCAAACATGCAAGTAAACACATGAAGTAATAAATTTTTTTTGTCAAAATCAGCATCAATAATAGTAATTGCAGAAGTACAAACTGGTAGACTGACTAACATTGAGATACGAAGGGTTATCTTTGACACCGACTTTGATATGCCTGAATGTTGCAGAGGAACTACTTCATGTGAATATGGACTGATCCCACTCAACCACTTCCTAACCTAAACAACAAATCACACCAATCAAATTTTTCAGCTTTTCAAATTTTAGAGCAAAACAAAATCACATACCACATATGAGCTCTGTTTGTGGTGCTGATGCTGGAGTGGGTTAGCACTTCACGATGGCGGGACGTGACGTATAGAAATCAGAATCCCTTTTCAGAGATCGGGATCTGAAGCTGCGTCGTGAGTTGCACTTCGCCATTTCATAGCATTAGGAGGTTTTTATAACAGAATTGCAGAGCCCGAGCAGCAAGAGGAGCAAAATGAAACAACAAATTGAAGGGGTATAAATGACGGTTTGAGGGATATGAATATGGACTGGAATATGAAGCATCTTCAAGAAGATAAGAGGGAGGAGAACCTGGACTGTTAAACATGAAAGATGCATGAATCTTGTGAGAAGAAAAGGCGTCCAAGGGGAGGTGAATTCATGTGGCAATTACTGAAATTAATGCAGCCATGGCAGGAAGGTTGAAAACCGTTGTCTGGTGTTCAATTTCCTTCGAAAAGGCCTAAAATAATTAATTTTAACTCAAAAAAGATTTCCACGTGGCCAACACAGAGAGAGTTCTGGATCTTAGGGTTGTTATTGGTACGGTTACCGTTACCAAACACGGAATACCGTTACCATACCAATTCTTTTGGTAACTCAAAAAATATTACCATTACCGTTACCGAAAGAGTCGGTATACCGATGGTCGGTATACCGATCGATCGGTAATGGTAAGTCGGTAATTGGTAAATTTACCAATTCTTAAAACCTATTTAAAAAATAGAAGAAAAAAATGAATCAAATAGCATTGTGCTTAATAGTCATTGTATGAGACTATAACACTTTCATCTTGTCGACAATACCAATAATAAAATTGATAGATTAATGAGAAGGATCATTGTGCTACATGTGAATCAGAGAAGAGACCTATCAATCGGAGAAAAAAAGAAAGGAGAATTCACATAACATTATTCCAACAATCTATAACAGAAAATCTTTCATTTCATTAATTTCTAATATTTTTAGTATCCGAAGTGTTTTAAACTCTACAGCAGGAAAGCTAGAAGAAACAAGATAAATAAAAGATAAAATACCATAATGGAAAGAGAGAAGAAAAGCTTGTAATCAATACCAACAAAACATTTTGTTACGTAACAAACACTGCTTTAAAGTTAATAAAATTGCTACGAGTGATATATAAATGATAACACTAAAAATAATCAATGGTCTAGATTAAATTAGATTAATCTAATAGTCATAATTAAATAAAACTAAAACTAAAAATAATATTAATATATATTTCATATATATGTCGGTAATCGGGAAATTTACCGGTTTTAAACTTTGCTTACCATTACCGTTACCGAAGTCATCGGTAAATTTACCGTACCGAACAATTGGTAACGGTATACCAGTCTTTTACTATTTTCGGTAACCAATACGTCGGTAATAGTATACCAATGGATAATTTACCATAGTGGATCTAATGTGGAGACCTGAGAAGGCTGAATTTCTGTTAGAGGACTCCGTAATTATATATGTATAGATAGATAGATACATTCTAATCAAACAGAGAACTACGAATAACTCAAATGACACTCATATATGTGATATTTTGAGTTGAGGGTATCTGATGAACACCCAAGTAAGGCCATGAAGCGGGCTTACAACCGAGCAAGAAGGCTCAGGATTAAAGAGGCCTAGAAGGCTAGTTCAAGCAAAGAGGATGGTCCAGTCCTTGCTGACCCCAGTACAGAAATGGTGACTACCGAATTGGCATTAATGACACGTAATGAAGCCGGTGATTATGGAAGTAATCAATGAGCAAAGAAGCCTCTCATTGCTGGAGTGATGGAAGCTGAAATCATGGAAGGATGACTAGCTTTATTATGGGATAACTATTGCAATTATTGTCATATTTATTAGTATGTATTATTAAGCCATATGTCTTGGCTGCAATAAAGGGATTTGCATCCTTAAAGTAGGGAGAGACGTTGTTAAGTAGACTATTTATAGAGGCTATCATGTAAGCCTACGAGCAACTTATGATTATGAATTGAAAACGAGATTTATTCTCACTATCTGAGTTATTTCATCTTGTAAGAAGGTGGTTAACTCAACCTAGTAGAACTAGGAATTCATCGTTGGTGCTCTCGTTGAGAGATAAACAACGATTGGAATTCCTGTTCTTATCATGGAAATTCAAAAGGAACGTATGGAGGCCCTTGAAGCAAGTGTGCAGACTATCAACACTGATATCCAAGCGCTCAACCAAGCTTTAACTCAGAAATTCTCCCAGTTGGAATCTCTGCTGCAAGGTAGAACATTTACGAAGGAGAAGGGGCACAAGGGCAAGAAGGAGAAAGACACACCACCGGTGGATAGCGGGTCGTCATCAACCCCCTATGAGAGTGGCTCAAGCTTGGGATCAGATTCAGAGTCCTCACAGGAAGAGGAGGAAACTGACTCCAATACCAGGAGAAACAAGGAGGGGTACAAGCCTAGAATGAATTTTTCCACATTTAATGGAGAGGACCCAATGGCTTGGCTCAGCCGCGCAACCCAGTTCTTTGCCTTTCAAGGTGTGAAGCGGAAAGAAAGGGTGGACTATGCGACATTCTTCTTGGAGGGGGAGGCCAACCTATGGTGGCAATGGTTGGTGCGTACTTATAAAAAAGAGAGGAAGTTAATCGGTTGGAGAGAGTTTGAAAATGAGCTAACAGCTAGATTTGGGACAACGGGATACACAGACCACGACGAAGCTTTATCGCGGGTCAAGCAAACGGGAGAACTAAGAGACTTTCTCAAGGAGTTTGAGCGAAGAAGATCCACAATGGTACACGGATGGCCTGAGAAAGCCCTTGACGGTACATTTATTAGCGGACTAAAACCTGAATTAGCTTGAGGAGTGAAGATTCATTGACCAAAAAGCGTACGAAAAGCCATTGAATTGGCTCGCCTAGAGAACGAGCATATAATGGAAACAAGGAAAAGTTGGAAAGGGGGTCTGAGTAAACCGGCCAGTACCACCCCTGAATGGAAGACCAACTCCATGCCATCAACTTCTGTTACCAAGCCTGTACCTGCAGGGGCTAAAAGATTGTCTTGGGATGAAATGCAAAAGAAGAGAGAGAAGGGCCTATGCTTTAACTGTGACGAAAAATTTGTGCCAGGACATCGATGTAAAATGGCTCAAGCTTTCCTAATCGAACCAATAGATGAAGAAGAGGAGATGGAAGATGATAACGAGAAAATTGATGTTATTTCAGAAAAAAGTCCTAATGATCCGCAGATCTCGGTTCATGCACTAGTTGGAGTTCGTGGACCTAGAACAATGAGATTAGGAGCATACATCCATGATAAACCGGTAGCAGTCCTGGTTGATAACGGGTCCTCGCACAACTTCATCAATTGTAGGGTGGCAAAGTCATTAAAGTTGGAGGTGCAATCGGTAGAGCCATTCGAAGTTCGCGTGGCAAATGGAGAAAATCTCGAGTGCAAGGAGATATGTAAGGAAACTGGACTGAAAATGCAAGGCTTCCAAACAAAAGTAGACCTTTTCTTACTACTTCTAGTCGGGCTAGACGTGGTCCTTGGTGTACAGTGGTTGGAAGAGTTGGGAAGGGTGGTGTCTGATTACAAAACTATGACCATGGAATTCCCAAGGGGGGATGGATGGGTCAAACTTTGTGCTCAACCTCCAGAAAGCAGCAAGGTCATTGAAGCTTCTTCATTAGAGAAGGAATGGCGATCCGACAGCCATTGCTTCGCCATACAATAGGTAACAGATTTGGAGGAGAACCAACAACCACCAAAAATACAACTGCCAGGAGAAATTCAAGATCTTCTAGTAGAGTTTCAAGACCTACTGGAGGAACCAAAGTCTCTACCACGACAACGTGCCTACGATCACCGGATTCTGCTGAAAGATGAATCTAAACCAGTCAATGTGGCGCCCTACCGGTATGCACATTTTCAAAAAAAAATGAAATAGAAAAGCAGGTGAAAGAAATGCTGCAAAGCGGATTGATACGACCCAGCAACAACCCTTTTTCTTCTCCGGTATTGTTAGTTAAAAAAAAAGATGGATCGTGGCGATTTTGTAACGACTACCGGGCACTCAACGAGGCAACGGTAAAGGATCGTTTTCCCATACCAACCATAAATGATATGCTTGATGAACTTAATGGGGCGCAATACTTCTCCAAGCTAGATCTTCATGCCGGATATCGTCAAATCCGAATACATGATGGAGACATTCACAAAACGGCATTCCGCACTCACAATGGTCACTTTGAGTACCTCGTGATGCCTTTTGGCCTATGCAATGCCCCATCGACATTTCAGTATGCTATGAACTCTATTTTCCAGCAATTTTTGAGAAAATTTGTTCTAGTATTTTTTGATGATATCCTTGTTTACTCTAACAATTAGGATAACCACCTATCACACCTGCGGTTAGTGTTGAAGATTTTGATATCCCACAGGTTTTTTATTAAACCATCTAAATGTGCCTTCGCCCAAGCGGAATTGGAGTATTTGGGACACATCGTGTCACGCGAAGGAGTCAAGGTGGACCAGCAGAAAATCAGCGCCATGCAGTCGTGGCCACTTCCTAAAAATATATCCAGCCTCCGAGGATTCCTTGGATTGACGGGGTATTACCGGAACTTCATCGAACATTATGGGGTCATCGCTAAACCTCTCACTGACATGTTGAAGAAAGGAGGATTCAGATGGATTGCCATTGAAATCGCTGCATTCAACAAGCTGAAAGAAGCTATGAAGCAAACACCAGTCCTGGCTATGCCCGATTTTGGTAGTGAATTCGAAGTCTACACTGATGCATGCGACACTGGAATTGGGGCTGTTTTATCACAAAAAATAGACCCATAGCCTATTTGAGCAAGGCTTTGGGGCCAAAGAAGAAGGGCTGGTCAGTATATGCCAAAGAAATGTTGGCAATCATGGAAGCAGTGCGTTTGTGGAGGCCTTACCTACTTGGAAAAAGATTCAAGATCTTCACTGATCAACAGCCACTCAAGCATCTTCTCGAGCAAAGGATCGGCACACCTTAGCAGCAAAAGTTTGTGGCCAAACTTCTCGGGTTCGATTTCGAAATACACTACCATCTAGGGAGAGCTAACTTAGTAGTTGATGCACTTTCTCGTAGAACTGAACACCCGACTCTACAAGCAATAATAGGATCAACGTGTGCAATTTGGGAAGAGATCCGTGAAGCCACTCGTACGTGCCCATATATTCAGAAGATCCGACAAAAGATGGAGGATAGTCCTGGAACTATGGCCGACTTCAGGGATAAAGGAGATACCATCTCATTTAAAGGCAGAACAGTGGTCCCTAGTGATGCTTAATTGAGGAGGAAAATTTTACAACACTTCCATGGTACTGCCGAGGGTGGATATTCTGGTGTACTTCGCACCCAAGTAAGGTTAGCCCAGATTTTTATTGGCCTGGACTAAAAAGATATGTGCAGGAATATGTAGCATCTTGTGATACTTGTCAGCGGGTTAAAAGTGACTCCAGACGGCCAAGAGGGCTGCTTCAGGCCCTGCCCATTCCGGACAAAGTATGGGAAGACATTACCATGGACTTCATCGAAGGACTGCCCCAATCCAATGGCTATGATGGTATCATGGTGGTAGTCGACCGACTGACGAAATATGCACATTTTGTTCCATTGGTACATCCTTACACAGCAAAAACTATTGCCCATTTTTTGTTGCTAACATTGTTAAACTCCATGGTGTTCCGTGTTCTATAGTCACGGACAGGGACCGGATTTTTACAAGCAATTTTTGGAACGAGTTTTTCAAGCTGCAAGGTTCTAAGCTCTCCATGAGTTCGGCCTATCACCCACAAACCGATGGGCAAACTGAGGTGACCAACCGGTCTCTCGAACAGTACTTGCGTGCCTTCACTCATCAAAACCCACGTCGATGGGAGGACCACCTTAGTTGGGCTGAATACTGGTATAACACTACCTTTCATTCATCAACTAAGCGAACACCATTTGAGTATCTATATGGCCGACCACCACCTATTTTGGTGCATTATCAAATGGGGCAATCTTTCAATAACGAAGTTGACAAGGAGTTGTTGGCAAGAGATGAATTACTGAAGGAACTGAAGGCCAATTTGGAAAGATCTAATAATCGGATGAAAGTGTATCATGACAAGGGACGTAGGGACGAACAATTTGAAGTTGGAGATCTAGTATACTTGAAGCTTCAACCACATCGGCAAAAGTCCCTTTCTCAGAAGGCTCTGTTCAAACTCAGCAGTCAATATTACGGACCCTACAAAATCATCCAGCGTATAGGGACTGTGGCATACAAACTTGATTTGCCACCAGAGACGTATATTCATCCGGTGTTTCACGTGGCCCAGTTAAAAAGGCGAATTGGTGATAGCGAAGTAATCTCCCAGCAGTTACCACCAACTGATGCTGATGGAGAATTAATTCTCCAACCCTCGAAAGCTGTGGAGTACGGAAGAATTAAAAGAGGAAACTGTTATAGATGGGAGGTCTTAATTCAATGGGAGTCCTTACCTCCGGAGGAGGCCACTTGGGAAGATCTGAGTATGATCCGGATCCAATTTCCCAACTTAGTCCTTGAGGACAAGGACTCATTCCAAGGGGGAGGGAATGATGAACACCCAAGTAAGGCCATGAAGCGGGCTTACAACCGAGCAAGAAGGCTCAGGATTAAAGAGGCCCAGAAGGCTAGTTCAAGCAAAGAGGATGGTCCAGTCCTTGCTGACCCCAGTACAGAAATGGTGACTACCGAATTGGCATTAATGACACGTAATGAAGCCGGTTATTATGGAAGTAATGAAGGAGCAAAGAAGCCTCTCATTGCTGGAGTGATGGAAGCTGAAATCATGGAAGGATGATTAGCTTTATTATGGGATAACTATTGCAATTATTGTCATATTTATTAGTACGTATTATTAAGCCATATGTCTTGGCTGCAATAAAGGGATTTGCAGCCTTAAAGTAGGGAGAGACGTTGTTAAGTAGACTATTTATAGAGATTATCATGTTAGCCTACGGGCAACTTATGATTATGAATTGAAAACGAGATTTATTCTCACTATCTGAGTTATTTCATCTTGTAACAAGGTGGTTAACTCAACGTAGTAGAACTAGGAATTCATCAGTATCACATGAAATATTGTGACTACACATCCACATATGGATAAATTGCTATAATTAGTTGATGCAGGCACGTTTGTTTAAAGGCTATTTAAGATCCAGATCTCTCCACCTTATCTATCATGTTCTAGATTTTTTTTTCAATTAAACTTGAAATTAATAGTCTTTCTCCAATAAATACGTCTTTATTGAATTATTGGGGTTTATGTAATTATTTTTACTTTCAAAATTCTAAACTCTTAAATATTTGAAATTAAAAATGATTAAACAATCTTAAACCCTAAATTATAAAACTCTAACATTTAAAACCTAGACCCCAATTCGTAATTTTTTTTGATAATCGAGAATTCTCCAGCCCAAGATACCCACTACAGCTGTGCCAACTCTAAACTCGGGCTGCCAACCCAGCGGGTTTCACACTGGCAACAGTTAAGACCGAGTCGAAGCCCGTGCGAGGAGAACGAGGTTGAAGCCCACAAACGAGAATTAACTCCACAAAGTCTCTCATAAGCCTTTGACTCATGCAAGAAAATGACGTCAAAACTGTTATGCGTGGGAGTTGAACTTGCGACATCCCACATTTGAAGGAATTACCACAATCAACTACACCATCCCAACCAAAGATTCTTTGTTCCCCAATTCGTAAACCTCAAACACTAAAACATAAACTTTAAATCCTAAACCCATAAACTGTAACTTTAATCTCAATATTTAATCAGATTTAGAGGTTTAAAATTATAGTAATTATATAAATCTCAATAAAACGTCATTACTAGAATTGTTGTGTGTAACTATGTATAGAAATTCTTGTATGTGCACTCATGTTTTTTTTGTAAACAACATTTTCACATTTTGTGGTCAAGTGGAAGTGACTGACATAACTTTACCCGGTTCTTAAGATTTTGTTTGACATACATAATTGCTGCAATATACTAGTGACAGTGCATTATTTTTGGCTTTCTTGAAATAGTGTTGATATCTTATGTTATAAAACATTTGATATCTGGTGGATACTTCAGTTGTGCTATTTGAGTTGTAACTGTGTAGTGGTTGCTTACGAATAAATACAGTTTATATATATATATATATATATATATATATAAAAGCTTGTTAGAGCATTAATATCAAACCGTGACGTTACTATTTAAATGAATTAGTGAAATACCCGTGCTATGCTCGGTGAGCTTTTCAAAATAATAATTTTACGTTAACTTTTAGATGTATGTAATTATATAACTTTTGTATTCATAATAATTGTAATTATAGACATTAGTATTATATGCTTAATAAGTACTTGATTACTATAAGGCAAAAAGATACTTTTCGTCCTTCAACTACGGGGTAAGTTTCATTTTTGTCCCTAAGCTTTTTTTTCTCCCATTTGCGTCCCTCAACTATTGATTAGTATCATTTTCATCCTTTTAAGTGAGATTGAAGTTGGGAAAAACTTGATCTGACGAACAATATGATGCCACGTAAGATTTTTCAATGGCTAGATTTATTCGAGGGATAAACATGATAATTTCCCATAGTTGGGGGACGAAAAAGGGAAAAAAAATAATTAAGGGATGAAAATGAAACCCAGCTAATAGTTGAGGAATGAAAAGTACTCTTTTGCCATTACTATAATAAAAAAACTGTCATGAAATTCCAACAATCCATTTTATTAGATGTATCATATATTGTGTATTAAATGTCACAATAAATATTACCATTAAGTTTGCTAAGTACCCACAATAAAATGCAACTAACAGTGGTTAAATGCAAACTAAAATTCATGGTTATACACTATATAACTGTTATTACAAAAATCAAAGGTAAACTTGTATTTAATTTTTGTCAAATATCAAAGATTGTTGTCATCTCAAAAAGAAAAAATGTACATGTCAACGTTGTTGAGGAAGTTGTAAAGCTTACCGCAATTATGCCAGAAGCAAACATAGCGTACAACCCAAAAGAACGATGATACAGGCGCTACTTGTCATGTTTGATCTAACAATACTTCCAAATTGTTACATTCAGCTATACATATACATTTATTTTAATTGTAAATAATACATGATCTCCCTATCTTTGAAAATCACACTTAAATAATTCTCTACATACTTGAAATCTTTTGAATATCAAGATGTATGATCAATTAACAAACACTAGCGCAATCTGATGCAACTAGAACTTTTTTTCAGAGAATAACTTTTACTTCTAGGGTAAATTAGATGAGCAGTAACATCTTCTTTCCTGAAAGAGCAACTGTCATCCTCATCGATTTTTCTCATCATCATCTTCTTCCCTCCAACACTGCAACTCCTCTTCATCATCTCATTATCATAACCATAACCCAATCCTTTCTTCTGATTATTATTATTATTATTGTGCACATATGACCCCACACCATAGTTGGACTTTGATCTGCTCTCGGACATGGATCGTGGAAGCCCGGCCTGATTTTCGACGTTGCTTGCCTTCCTTGTAGAGCTGACACTGTAACTCCTTGCCAAGGTTGGAGCTTGTGGATTTGAGTTCCCAGCCACTCCATTGCCAAATTGCTCCAAGCTCACCATGTAGAAATCCTTGACCTTTGAAAATGTTCTAATTGTTGCCAACACCACCTTCATCGCCTTGCTTTGCTTTCTTGCTGCTGCTGCTTTGGTTCCCATCTCAATTTGAACAAGAAGAAGAAAGAAAATAATGTAATTATTGGACTCCTAGGTTGGAGGGTTTTTGAGGTGGAGAAGATGAGGTTCAGGTTCATATATATATATATATATATATATATATATATATATATATAAAATATATAGGGGGTTGAGTTGCGTGGTGGATATTTTAACCAAAAATAAAAATGTGACGATCATTATCTTTTCTTTATTATTTTTTCAAGTCAATATTGAGAGGAATAACGTGTTAAATAAAAATATGATGTGGGAGCAGCGCAAGGGGTCAAAATTAACCCTCTCCTACCCTCCTCCCATGTGAAAACAGAGTATTGTTTTTATAGTATTTATTTTGCCTTTATACTTGACATCAATTGGATTAGTAGCTCCTTAATTTATTAAAGTCTATAATTCATAACTGGATAAAAAGTTGGACAAGTTTTCAAAACAAAAGTATCGTATGATGTGATACATTTATTAAATCATTGGATTAAAATTATAAACTCTCAAATTCTAAATGAATTGTGGAAGCCCTAATTCACTATCAATAATGATATGTTTGGTGAAAGGTACACATTTTCATGGTAGAAATTTTAAGGTGATAATAACAAATATAATATAGATTACATTAAAAGTGGTGATGATGGAGAATGGGAAGAAGGCAGCACTTATTAAAATGATGGAAGTTAGTACCCACCCAAGGTATCCAATCAATTATCATATCAAAAATTAATAAAAATACCATTACCACAATAATGCAGTATGAGAGTTGGCAGCTCGGTTTGAGTTGTTAAGATATTTTCTTCTGGGTGCAAGGAAGGAATGAGGAGGCTTGAACTCAAGATTTCTGTGAAATATCACACACGTAAGTGTTATTTGAGTTACTCGTGATTCTCAATAAATTATAGTATCAAATTAAATGTTAAAATGCAATAATTATGTTAATTATGTAGTATACTGATTGTATGGTGCAAGTGTCACCACTTAGCGTTTTCTATCTCTTTATTAACTGCAGTGGAATTTTAAAAAAAAAAATGGGAAGAGGAAGAACAAAAATTCTCTACGGAGATGTCAACTACCAGCATGCGTGATCCACTGATCCCACCATGATTATATTGTCGCATAAGAAAAAAAATGAGAAATTAAAAAAATATATATATGTGCAATTGAGTAAGGAATTATACTTTAATTTTTATGATAAGAATATTGGTAAATTAATTAAGTCAAATTTTGAAGTAAGTGACGACAGGTTCAATGCCAGATATTGATATATATAAGTGTGTGTGTGTGTATATATATATAAGTTGTGATAAGCATCATATCATAAATGTGTATATAAAATCATATGAAAAATAAATAATAATAAATATATTAGAATATGAAATAATATTAAATTAGTGGCAATAATGATATATCGAATCTATGATGAAAAGTTGACAAGAAGATGATGAAGTTACTTAAACCCTAAACTATAAACTCTAAAATTTAAATCATAAATCCCAAATCATATACTTCTTTTGGTAAATCTTTTGCTGACTAAGACTAGAGACGCCAAGTGTTGATTATTCAGTGGAGCATGCACACCATGTCAGCGGAATGACGTGGTGTGCGCTTCCCACTGAATATTTTCTCATGTGTGGGAGTTGAACTTGAAACCTCCCGCATTTGCAAAGAATTACTACAGCCCACTTCACTATCCCAACCTAAGATTCTTTGTTCTCCAAATCTTAAATCCTAAACTATAAACTCTAAAATTTAAACCATAAATCCCAAATCCTATAAATTTTTTTTTGATAACCGAAAATTTCTCAACCCAATATATCCATTGTACAACTGTGCCAACTCTAAACTCGGGCCACCAAACTAACTGATTCCACACCGGCAACAATTAAGATCGGGTCGAAGCCCACGCGAGGAGAACGAGACTGAAGCCCATAAAGGAGAGTTAACTCCACAAAACTCTCACAGGCGTTTGGCTCATGTAAGAAAATAACATCAAAATTGCTATGCGTGGGAGTTGAACTTGAAACCTCATGCATTTGCAAAGAGTTACGACAGTCCACTTGACTATCCCAACCTAACATTCTTTGTTTTGCAAATCTTAAATGTTAAACATTAAAATCTAAACCCTAAACCCTAAACCTTAAACCTCTAAACCCTAACTCTAATCCCTAAATCAACTTTAATTTCAATTATTTTAACATATCTAAGGGTTTAAAAGTATAGTATTTATATAAATCTCAATAAAAACA
Source organism: Tripterygium wilfordii (assembly GCF_013401445.1). Classification (NCBI taxonomy): domain Eukaryota; kingdom Viridiplantae; phylum Streptophyta; class Magnoliopsida; order Celastrales; family Celastraceae; genus Tripterygium; species Tripterygium wilfordii. Next base: position 10,734,792 of record NC_052248.1, read on the forward strand.
TCATTACTATAGAATTGTTGTGTATAGATATTCTCCTATACGAACTTAAAATGTGAAGCTATTGTTTACGTTTTGTGGTCAAGTGGAAGTGATTGACATAATGTGAAGCTACTGTTTACGTTTTGTGGTTAAGTGGAAGTGATTGACATAACTTTACCTGGTTCTCAAGATTTTAAATTGTGGTTTTTTAGTGCAATTGAGTTGGTCAAGTGGAAGTGATTGACATAACTTTACACGGTTCTTAAGATTTTGTTTGACATATATAATTGCTGCAATATACTAGTGACAGTGCATTATTTTTGGCTTTCTTGAAACAGTGTTGATTTCTTATGTTCTAAAACATTGAGAGAAGAATCAAAAAGGTCGCTAAACTTTGATCATTAGATCAATTGAAGCCCTTGAACTTCATTTCAGGTCAAATAAACCCTTGAATTATTATGAAGAGAAGCCATTAGCCTTGGATCACATTTTCCGTCGCCTCATACAAGTGGTAATGATTCAATGAAACCCCTGTACATCCTAAAATGGTTCAAATGCAGACTGTAGGGAAAAAAAAAAGGCTTCCTCTTTTTGCAGATTGTAGAAGGAACTCAGCAACTCAAATGAAAAATAGGCTTCCTCTCTTTATGCACCACTCCAAGAGATGCTCAATGGATTTGGTACGAGTAAACATCAACCCGGATGCTTAAATGGTCTCAATATTATTATATAATAACACCAATCTTCTATCATTTCCTTTCATTCAAAATATTTAGATATGTATGGATGCTTTTAAATATAGTGATCTACTCATCTGTAAACCACTTGTTCTTCCTGTCTCTAAGGATCCTTCAAGTCTCCAATACATCACCAAAATCAATCAAAGAATTTCTCTGGCGCCCATCAAACTGAATCTTGACAATGGAGGCCAATTTTCTTGGATTCATTGTGAACAAGGCCATGTCTCATCCATAAATGAATATTTATTTAAAGAATGTAGAATTGACATGCTCTCTAGTTGGAAGTTCATGTTTTATCTTTTACTGAATAATTATAATAGAAATACCAAATAAGAAACTAGAAGGAATAATTCCTCTCATAAAATACCTAATCAATACCTTTAATATCATATATTAATATTATTTTAGATGCACCTTCAGCTTATATTAGAGGGAGAAGAATCAAAAAATGTCCCTTACCTTTGACCATTAGGTCGATTGAGCCCCTGAATTTCATTTTGGGTCAAACATTGGACTTGTTTTTTGTATTGTGGTTTGATACAACTCTTTAAGTGGTTCTTAAAGCCCATGTATCTAGTTCACTTCTTTAGATAAATAATTATACACTTAAAATATTTTATTCAGACTTTGTTAATTGCTTGGAAGTCGGTTGGCCAATAATAACGGCCAACCGACTTTTAAGTATCTTGACAACCGTCAACCAACCCATCTCTGCATGGGTCGGATGAAATTATCGGCCTGACTCCATGAGTCGGTTGATGATTGATTATCGGTTGGTCGGTAATGGGTCGGTTGGCCGATAATGATCGGTAAAACCAACCCAGTCCCAGCCCTACCAACTTTTTTTACAAAGAAAATTTAAAAATTTATACACTTTAATATGTGCGCCCCACATTTTTTGAAAATAAAAAAATTAAGTCAATAAAAACGCTGCCGCTTGAGAAAAGGTACTCTTAATGCGGATTCGCTGGCATTTAGCCGCACAGTAGCTAGTGCATGCGGTTCCGCTGCACCAAACACAAAATTTATCAAATTTCTCTAACGCTAATGATATTAGTTTTAATTATTACCAAGCCTAACTCTACATATCCCCAAGTCCCTAAACATATGATGATAAAAAGGCAACTTAATTAAAATGGACATAAACATATATAGGCTACATGGGCCTTGTTCCGAGAAATGGATTCGACAACTTAGTATTGGACTGGGCAGTCGAAGGCCACTTCATCTCCCAACAGTTATATGATGATTGGGTAAAACCTTTGGGGGCAAAAAAGAACCCAATGGGGCGTTCTAAGAAACCAGCCTGAAAGCATAGGCACCATCTACCAGTCCATTTAATACTTTGGGCTTGGGGTGTGTTATAGTTTCTCTTCTTCTTTTTTTGAAAGATCTACTAAGAGATCCCCCATTAGGCTTTGCTTGGATTGAAAAATGAAGAGTAGAGTAGAGTTAATGGAGGGAGAGTTTCTCAATCTATTATTGTCTTAAGGGGGAATAAGTGGTTTTTGGTTTAAAAACAGTGAGGTTCTTAGCCCACTCTTAGGTGGGAGTCTTTTAGAGGATTGAAAATCCTATGAAATTGATATATTATAAGCGAAAATTAGAGATCCTAATAGAAAATTTCAGAAAACTGTGAAATATATATAAACGAAATAGTGAAATTCTATTGTTTTCAAAACAAGGATATTACTTATTTTAGTGATCATATGTACTCCCTAGCAATAAAATTTCATATGAACCTTCTTACATAATTAATATATCATGAGCGGAACTTAAAGAAATGTCACTATTATGATTGAAACTTTTACTGATTTAAAGAAATTTCATTATTCTTATAACACAGTGATATACTTGTTTGAGTATTCATATGTACTCTATTTGTTTTGAAATTTCATATGAACGTTCTTACATAATTAATATGATTTATCATTATTGAAACTTTAAGAAATTTCACTGTTATTATAAAGTAATAAAACAGTGATATTACTTGTTTGAGTAATCATATGTACTCATTTGCTATGAAATTTCTTATATGCTTAGTATGATTTATCATGATTGATTCTTAAAGGAATTTTACTATTATGATTGAAAATCTCACTGATTTAGTGAAATTTCAATGTTCTTATAAAACAATGATATTACTTGTATGAACTGGAGGCCTACGAATAGGCACTCATGCCACCAAAAGGTGGATTACAAAACAAATATGGCATAAAAAACCATATCTGGAACTAAAACAAAGAAACTCCCTTAAAAAGTCTAGCTAGCACGCAACACAAAACAATAACAAAACTCTCGCACAAACAAACGACAATTCAACTTCTCATTCTCTACTATAGGCAGCACACCTTCAGGTCCATCCTCAACCCACATTCTACATTGTTTGTCCTGGACGGCCATTTGAGCTAGGCAATGCGCTGCCGAATTTGACCCCCTTGAACATGGCATACAGCCCAGCTCCTAAAATAGGAAGATAGCAGTGGACAGATTTCCACAACCACCACTCCCCAATTTAATAAATTCATCTCATCTCCTCTTATGGCTTACACAACAATACTCGAGTCTCCTTCAAGGATAATTTGAAGAAACCCCAAATCGATGGCCAACTTGACGTCATGGAGTGCACCCAATGTTTCTGCATGGAAAGGATCAAGAATAGCCTTCTTAACGGAATAACTACAAGCCAACAAGTCACCATACATATCTCTAAAGTACTTTATTTATTTATTGGAAGAAAGTACGAGACTTTAAAGTGGCATTTTTAAAAAACGACTTTATAAAGATGTTTTACAGTAGTGATTAATGTCCCTAAACTATTCGTCCATAAATTTCCATAATCTATGAGCATGTTGAGTTGACATGTCATATAAATTATATATGTTTATGAATAAAAAAATTTAGGAACGTTTAACATTTTCGGACGCTTTATACTTATCTTTAAAGTTTAAAGATTTTTTTCCCTTTCCCAGTCGGTACGTTAATAGATCTTGCTCCATCTTGATTGTAGTCAAAAGACAAAGAAATATATATAATTCTTCTTCCTTCAAACATAACACTTTTTGTGGATGTAAAAATCTGCATGATCCATACATCAGTAATTGGAGTCCAAGTTATGATGTAGATAGTCAATCTTTGACCTACAAAAGCAAAGGGAGTGTGATCGTTTGTGACCCGGAGACACTTGACGCTCAAGTTAGTGTCTTTCTCAAGTGTTATCATCTGTCGATCATCCTTTCGTTCAATCTAATGGCAAAAGTATCAAATATCGCAATTCAGAGTGTCTACCTCGTCTCAGGTTGATAGTTCATTTTATAGACGCTATGAGACGTTTGTTGGGATTATCTTATCCTGATTGTTAGTTTTGTTAGGATCTTGATTTCATCCAAACATTGAGGTTGTTGAGATTCATCTTGTCGTTAGTGTTGTTGTGATATAAGGATTAATCTTTCAAAACTTGAATTAGGTCACAAGTTTGAGTTCCTTTCAAAATTAAAAATAATTAATTACAAACAAAACAAACAAAAAGATGATGTTCACCTAGGGGTCGACATGATGTTCGGGCCCGACCCAAACCAGGCCTTCAAAATAAGGCCCAGGCCCAACCCAAGCCTCTAAGCTCGGGCTGAGCCTCTAAGGCTCAAACCGGATCGGACTCGGGCCGAGCCTAGAACAACGGATCAAATGGTGGCCTTAGTGCTCGGTTCACCACAAATAATACAAGTGCACGGAAAGGCGTGCATGCTTTTGACGTGTTTCATGAAAAAAAGGTGAAAAAGACAGCTCCAATAAAAACAGAGTGTCGTTTTTCACGAGTGTAGACTGTGTAGTGCTGTATGGTTGATGAGTCATTAAGATATTAAGCAGGAATCCGATCGATTCTTCTTCAGACTTCTGAGGACCAGACCACTCGAGCATTCACAGCCTTGCGATGATCACCTCTTTCTGATAATATATATATTTTTTTCATTTTCACTTTAAAAAAAGATCCAAAAAAAGCTTATCTTTTTGAACTATAAAACCTACCAAACAATTTCAAAGATAATCCTAGATTTAATTTTTTTTGGAATATCCTTTAGTAGAGTTATAATGGTGTGGCTTAAAGACAATCTAGTGTAGCCGCTGATACATCTATATATATAGTACCCAATACGCACATAGGCACGCTAGCTTCTAGTTCCTTGATTATACTATACTTCTCTGTAAGTACTAGTTTGTTCTTGATGGCTTCTTCACTTGTGAGAATCATCATCACTGCTTACAAATACCTACTTAGATTTGCATTTTTATTTCTCATCCCTCTTGTTATGGAATTTATGAGTACTGAAAATGTAGTAATGGGTTCTTTATCTCTAGCCCTCAGACTCAGAGATGACGTCACTTTGAGGATCACAAGGGTGAACAAGGCACTTGATGGATTGGTGCCATTGAAGCTCCATGGAAAACTGGTAAAAACCACATTTTCACTCCTCCGCACATGGAAAAACATGCTTGTCAATGCCCTAATTTTCCTTATCAAACATGTTTACAAGTTCGTTTTGGCTCAAATTGACTCACCCTGTTCAGATCCTCTCAAACCCACCAAGAATTTCACTTCTACAGATATGCAGAGCAATGGATTAAGCGAGTTTAGTCTCGAAGAGTACATGAATTCGAAGCTGAAAAGAGTAAATACAGGACTTGATGAACCAGTCCCATTAGAAACCCCCAAAAAGAAGGGCAAGGCGATGAGGTACTCGCTTCTTGGAGGAGCGAAGCGTTTGAGGACTATTATCTGTATTGCTTCGTGTGAATTAGTAGGTGGAGATGAGGCATTGGCAATGCCAATCGCATGTACGATGGAGTTTATTAACATTTGCTCGTCAGGTGGCGAAGAAGTCGCGAATCTCGCTAGCACCGCGCTCTTCTATCTTCCGTTTGAGCACATAGATGTTCCGCTGAACCGGGTGGTTCGAGCCATTGTGGAGCTGTGTTCAGCGATCTGGTCCGACTGCCTCATGGCAGGGCAATTTGGGGATCTTGATTGTGAAGGGAAGGAAATTAATTTGGAGAAATTAGAGCATATTCATTTGAACAAAACCGCGAGGCTTTTAGAGGCCTCGGTCGTTTGCGGAGCGATAATTGGAGGGGGGAGTGAGTCCGATGTGGAAAGACTCAGGAAGTACGGGAGTCGTATTGGGTTGTTGTTTCAAATGGTGGACGATATCTTGGAAGTGACAAAGTCGACGAAAGAGTTGGGGAAGACCGTCGGGAAGGATTTGACGAGCAATAAGACTACTTTCCCGAAACTGATGGGGATTGAGAAAGCAAGGAACTTTGCGCAAAAGTTGGTTGATCAAGCAGTAGAAGAGCTTGCACATTTTGATGCCGCAAGGGCTGTTCCTTTGTACCATTTAGCACATTTCATTGCCGACCGTCAAAATTAGTGGTGGTGTTTGTCGTAGTATTGGTCAAACCGGCCCTACTATGGTTAAAGGTAGAAGGGAAATAATATGTAGACATTATTATGCTCATTCTCATTTATTGCATATTGTTTTTTCTTTTTTAATGGTGTTGCTCCCATATGAATTAATGAGATAGTTTTAAATTTAATGTCCACACAAATTTTGGAAAAGAAAATAATGTTGTCCCCTTTCATGTGGGAAAGTGACACAATGATTAATATGTGTCTTTTGATTTGATATTCACATTTGGTGAAATGAAGTACAACAATGCTAAGGATCTCAATAATAACTATCACATAAATATCTTAATAGTGTGAGATAAGGGATATCATAACAAGGAATTCATTGAAAATCACACTCAATGAATGCATATCACACAATATTAGAATACCTCTGAGATGATTATTACTGAGATGTTTATTATTTTTGAATGAAGTCCTCTGTTTTTTGGCAGTTCATTCATTAATTGTTTGTAGGTTTTGCAGGGCAATGTGGTTGGCTTTTAATTCTAATGAATTGGCTGGCTTAAATAACGCACGGCTCATCCGGGACCCCCCTTGCTTTGTAATTTTTGAAGCACCTGTAAATATACTGTCAGTCCTATCATGACACGCAAGGGTGGAGGGACCAGTACAGTTTTTTTAAATATTACTAAACATAATTTTTATAAAATACACTTAACATTATCTATACTTTTTTATACTTATATAATTGCGTCTAAATCTTTAAATATAAAATAAGATCCGTTTCTACCCATTAAGTTTGTACTCTAGCCCATTAAGTTTTTTATTAATGGTGTCGCCTACAATTGTTAATTAAAAAGGGTCTAACCAATGAATTTTGTGAATTGTAGATGAGAATGACAAATAAATAAAGTAGAACATGCTCACAACTTGAAAAACATTTTAAGATAATCGAAAACACTTACCTTCCATGAAGTAAATGTATATAAATATATATAATCTATGTGGCATACTATGTCAGCATGCCATGTAGACATGAATTGAAAATAAATATTTTCTCTTTGCCACGTCTATTTTGTTAGGGTAAAAGTACCCTCACCTCTTTCAATTCTCTTTGAAGAAACCAAGGCTCAACTTCTCCACCCTCTCTTCATTGCAGAAACACCATTCTTCGATGTCTCCATTATTTGGCCCATGATAGCTGCATTTGAGTAGATTTGGTCTGGTGGGCTCAGATCTAGGTTATTTATGAGAGATTTCAATTCCAACCCTCCTCTTGAATCTATCTCACTCTGGCGAACAAAGGAAGGCAGCAAGAAAAGTCACTCCCTCATCACCGACGGGCTCAAATCTAGATTATGTATGAGGGATTTCAACTCCAGCCCTCCTCATGAGTTTGTCCCAATCTGTCGAACAAGGGAACATGTAGCAGGAACCTAAACAAGACCTCATTCAGTCTCTCTCGTATATTTGTTGTAGTGTTTCTAGAAGCTGAAGTCAATTTAATTTATTTATTGATTATGTATGTTGGAAGTATCGTTCTCTCGTTCATTTTGAGAGAGGATGATTCTAAATGCCATTAGAGTATGGAATAATTAGTGGACATTCACTGTCAAGCCTACAGTGAATAGTGAACGAAGAAGGGCTTTGCAACACTCTCTCAGTAGGGCTTCCCTTGAGCTTTAACTTCAACAAGTGCTTGTAGTTTGCTCTTTTTTATTGGCTCTTTTCTTAATATTGGCTTTTGATTGTGGTTGGTTGTTCTTTTTAAACAATATGGTACAATATAACAAAGCTCTATGTTAGCAAAAATAAAACAATTTAATAAAATACTTAAACAATGTAATAAGATGTTGAAATAATGTAATAAAGGTCTATGTTAATAAATAATAATGTAATGAAATAATAGAATTTCTCAATAATTCCAAGAACAAGATAGGGCTACAAAAGTGAAAACAAAAACAATTGAGAATATTTTCGGGCCAAAGAGAAACATCCAACAAGAAAATTTCACTTGGTAGGTTGCAGGTTGCAGTAACTTGAACATACTCATGCTTTCAGCCAAGTCATGTGTACGAAAAAACCAGCAAACAATGTAATAAAATGTTTAAACAATGTAATAAGAGGCTGAAACAATGTAATTAAGGTATGTGTTCATCAAAAATAATGTGATAAAATAATAGAATTTCTCAATGATTCCAAGAACAAGATAGGGCTACAAAAGTGAAAACCAAAAAAGATTGAGAAAATTTTCAGGCCAAATAGAAACATTCAACAAGAAATTCCACTTGGTATAGGTTATAGTAGCTTGAACATACTCTTGCTTCAGTCAAGTCATGTGTACCAAAAACCAGTAAACAATGTAATAAAAAGCTTAAACAATGAAATAAGAGGTTAAAACAATGTCATAAAGATTTGTGTTGATCAACAACAATGTAATAAAAAAATAGAAAACAACAATTTATCCTTCTTTGAAATGTTAGTTTAATCTAAATTAATCTTATAAGGCATAATGTGAAGACTAATGTATTTTTTATTTTTTAATATTATAGATTGTTATTACATTGTTTGTAGTGTTCCAGATCTTATTATGCTGTTTTATGAAAATAGTGTAATTAATAATGACCGGGTAAAACATATCGACAATGAGTCTTGTTGGAAAAAGTTTTACATGCTGATTCTGAATATGTAATTTTTTTTCGAAATCTAACATGTATTTTGAGAGATAAAATGTTTTGAAGTTTTGATTCATGTGAGAGAAAAGTGGACATTTGAAAAAAATTTCTTTTTTGATATCTGTGAGAGCCTGATTTTTTTCAAATATTTTTGAATTTTTGAATTAGTCATGTCAGCTTTCATATGTGGCATGCCACATGTTTATGGATGATAAGTACTACTGTAATGTAATTGACATTCTATTACATTTAATTTGATAGATAAAATTGTTTATGTTTACTTCAGAGTTGTTCATCGATAATATCATTTCAAATAATTATGTTATTGTAAATAGCCCTAAAAAATTCCTGTGGGCGCTGCCCCTAGACCGTACCAATATTTTTTTGGTTGTACCAAAGTAATATTATTTTCGAATCAACCCACCCTAACATTACTTCCTGGATCCGCCCCTAATAACATGTGGTACTATGGATCCACCACTGGATACTCTTAAATCGACAGGCGACACATGGCAAGTCTAGGAGATTTTATGATAAATATTTGTTCATTTTGCAGGGATTTATACTGATGGATTATAATTTTTTGCATTGTCCAAAATAGTTAAATATAGGAATTTATCTTTGGAACCGTTTTTTCTCTATAAACAAGCGGTCTATTAACAAATGGGCAATATGTTGTCAACAAAGAGATTAGAAGATGTAGAACTTCACTGAATATTCAACGTGACCCCTGTCGTGTTTGATCTACAAGCACAAATGATGGATATTAAAATGTCATGAATTTATACAGGTTGGACAATGAATGCAAAGTTTACTCACCAGTGTCTTATTATATTAACAACATAATTAATTACATTCAATGTGTAATGAGCCCCTGTCAAGCTTACTAAGCCAACACTGCCAAGTTTAATCACAAGTGTCTTATTTCATTGATAGTGTAACATCGATATACTATAAAGTGAAATCTCAACAAAGTGGAAGAAGCATCCTCATGTTGCCACGTCATCAAATGAGCTTCATAGGAGTTGGACACATGGATTATTATCAAATTAAAAAAAAAGAAAAAGATCTATTATTCAATGCATTAAATATCAATTTAAAAGAAAAGAAAAATGATCTCTTATAATCCTGCAATTCGAAACGGTTCTTTCAAATCGATGGGTTAAATATCAATTAAAAAGAAAAAAGAAGGAAATGACTGTTATAATTCTATCCTGAATTATTTGATACATTAAATATCAATTAAAAAGAAAAACACCCTTACAATCCTGCACAATTTTCCTCTCTACTTTCTCTCATAATTTCTAAAGAAAATTTTCCTCACCATCATTCCCTCTTTTCATTGATGGAAAATTGAGTGTCTGCTCTAATATGATAACGAATATTGGAATTCATACACGTTGGAATGTCAACTCCACCAGTGCATATACAATAAGCATTGGAATTTAGACACGTTGGATTCTATATTTTTCTATAAACAAAAACTATAAAGCTCTGTTTGGAACTCCGTATAGGATAGTGTAATTTTTCTATCCAATGTATAAGTTAATCATTGGACAAGTGGATGTATAATTTAATCATATCCAATGTTTGGAAAAGAACTTATATTAGGCGTGTATAGTATAATTCTTATACAATACAATGTTTGGTTTATTGTTAGACAAAATGATAGTATACGATATGGGGTAATATGTCTGAGCTACCATCAACTAAAACAATTACTATTTTTTATTTTTATCAATTTTTATGAAAAATTAAAGATAAAAAATATTTTATCAAGTTTTATAAAAAATCGTTAGATTTTTGTGGGTAGTGTGGCAAATTTTTTTTTAAAGAAATACATGTAGTGTATAAAGTGGTATACATGTAGTGTATAAAGTGGTAAGTAGCTAGGGTTTTTTTTAGAGGGTGTTTTTGTCATTTGTCATGTTATCTCTTAACCTATACGCTCCGTATAAAATTAAAACTTGTTGGAGGGGTTTTAGTATTATATGATCTGCATCGTATAAGAGCCTCATTTTGTATAAAGTTATACTAGCCTAAGTTTTTTAAAAACCACCAAACACCCGATAATTTCATTAAAAGATAATTTTATACTATACGGAATCTTATTCTTTGTTCCAAACGGACCCTAAAGCTTTTAATCGAAAGTAACTTTAAAGCTTCACCTACGGAGTTACAAATAAATAATGCCCGCGCAACGCGTGGTTCACCACTAGTTAACATTTAAAGTGTAATACGCATCTGTTAAACTAAATAAGCCAACATTATCAAGTTTAGTCACTAATAACTTATTACATTGACAGCGTAACTAATTACATTCAATGTGTAATAAGTCCTTGCCAAACTAGCCACCACTGCCATTTTTAATCTCAAGTGTCTTATTTCATTGACAGTGTAACATTTACATTTAAAGTATAATAAGCCCCTACCAAACTAAAATAAGCCAACCTACCAAATTTACTCACCGGTGGCTTATTACATTAACAGCGTAACCAATTACATTCAATGAGTAATAACCCTTACCAGGCTTACTAAGCCACCACTACCAAGTTTAATTACAAGTGTCTTATTTCATTAACAGTGTAACATTTACATTTAAACTAAAATAAACAAACCTACCAAATTTACTTGCCAGTGGCTTATTACAATAATAGCATAACTAACTACATTCAAATTATAATGAGAAGGGAGAGCATAAAATCTCATAAAATTTTCATCTAAAATTAATTTCAAATCATACCAGTGGGTTCACAATGACATTACTACAACACTCATTAAAACTCATACCGAGATCTAAAAGACCCATGAAAAGCCAAAGCGAAATCTCAAATACCCATGAAAATCTAAACCGAAATCTCAAATACTCTCCATTGTCATCGCCTTCGCCTTCTACTTGGGCCTAGTCCGACAACTACGAAGATGATAGAGAGAGAGTAGAAGGGGAGATGTGGAGAAGGTAGAGAGAGAATGAGGGGATGGGTGGAGAGGAGAGAGAATATTTGAGAGATAAAAGAGACAACAAAACATTTTGAAATTTTTGATTTTGAAATTTTTTGAAATTGTCATGTTGAAATTTCTAATTGGCATGTCACCTAATTATGAACAATTATGAATACACAAATTATGGACGTGTATCACTTCCATAGAAAAAAAATTAAAAACCTAAATTTTTTTTTTCCCACTTTTCGCCCTCCATTCTCCCTCCCAACCTTATTCTCCACCAATCACCACGGAGATAGGCCCCTCCTCTAATCAAAACAATTAGATCATACAAACATTCTATTACTTGGACAGACAAAAAAAAAAAAAGTCAGATTCACAAATTATGGATGTATATCACTTCTGGAAAAAAAAATTTAAAAACCTAAGTCTTTTTTTTCCTCTTTTCACCCTCCATTCTCCCTCTTAACCCTATTCTCCACCAATCAACCCACGGAGATAAGCCCCTTCTCTAATGAAAACCATTAGATCATACACACATTCTATTACTTGGACAAACAAACAAAAAAATACGATTTTAAGTCGAAATGGGTTTGTAGTTATTGAACTAATTATTTCTAAATGTAGTTAAAATGAGTTTGTGGCTATCATATTACTAATATTTTTTAAAAAATATGGAGTCTTGTGGATTTGGAAGACTCTAGGCGGCAGCCCGTGTTGCCCTAACCCAAGGACGCCTCTGTATTTCGTCCAATCAGGTCACCGAAATCCGAATTGCAAAGCCCGACCAACAAAAATGGATTGATATCACGCTTGTGGGAGATTCGGACAAGAAGAATCACCTTGTGCATACCTACCACAAATATCCCGAGCAAAGCCTACTGTATGGTGAGCACTATGATCATTTACTGTTCAATGTCCATTATTGATTTCTTTTGAAGTAAGCCCATTATTTTATTACCTAATTTTGGTATTGAGCAAAGAGTATGTTACGAGTCATTATTATTGCTAAGAAATTTTTTTCCCATTTCTTTCTCTTTGGACTGATGGTTGATGGAGAATTTCTGATTATCCAGATCTGTAGGTTTTGAGTGACAACAGTGGGGATTGCCTCATCAATGTTGATTCAATACGACATCAAAGAGGTTCTCAAATACACTGCTAGGATCGACCGTAAAATGTAAGTTGTGAGTTATTGTTTATATCTAGTAATGGAGATCGGGACATACAATTGAGGAATGTTGAAGATAGAAGTGACGTTAACATGATTTTGGATGTAATTCCATTATTTTTTGCATACTAGACAATAATTCCATTATTTTTTTTAATGTAATTTCATTATTTTTTGTATTCCAGACAATAATTCTATTGTTTTTGGTATTTCAGGCGATAATTCCATTAATTTTTGTATTCCAAACAATAATCCCATTATTTTTGAAGGTAATTTTCCATTATTTACTGTATTTCAGACATTAATGTTATTGTTTTTGGTATTCCATACATTAATTCCATTGTTTTTGTACTACAGACAGTAATTCCATTAGTTTTTGTATTCTAGAGAGTAATTCCATTGTTTTTATATGTAATTCTATTATTTTTGAAATTTCATATAGAAAATCCTTTGTTTTTTGTATCCCAACCAACAATTCCATTTTTTTTGTATGCAATTACATTGTTTTCAGTAGACGTCTGCATTTGACCTAAAGATTGGGTTTGAATTTAGAAATTTTGTTTTCAGCAGTGATTTGGAGAAGGATTGAAAAAGGAGACAACCATGAGATGAAGAGGATGTAGAGTTGTTCTAATTTTTCCTGGTTTTTTATTTTCTAGTGTTCCCTGCCTTCGGTGTCTTACTGTCTTTTGGTGTGTATGGAAGATGTTGGGCTTGTCTTTCTTTTGGGCCTCTCCTTTTAAGCCCAAGTTTATACCGAGACTTATTTTAGTCAAATATATTATTTTTTGTCCACTTAGTATTTACTCTCTGCTGCTCCTCTTGTACAATGTAGCTATCAATGAAAATTAAGACAAATCGTTATATATATCTTTTCTGTAGTGAATAAAATCTGATCACCACGTTCACCGAATGCTCCTCCATGATATGGCCGCACATGTCCTGAAAACAAAGATTGTCAATGGGCCCCCTCCGTGATATGGCTGCACATGTCCTAAAAACAAAGATTGTCAGTGGGTCCGACGGTCGTTGTTTGATTGTAGGCACTCCAACGCTCAAGTTAACTTCCAAGATAATCTCTAACCAATATAATCATAATTAGAGCTTAAGGAAAAAATACTTAACAATTTAGCTTCCAACATAATCTCCAACCAATATAATCACAATTAGAGCTTAAGGAAAAAATACTTAACAATTTACCTTAGTGGAAGAGATTCACTTCGTATATAATTTTATCAGAGTAATTTTTGGAGCTTTCCTCCAATCAATAAGTTGTTTAACTTAATTGAAAAACAATTCCTGATATTGTAGACCCTCAGTTAATGACTTGATTTACCTATTGGAATGACCAATAGACTTACGCCACGCGTCATTGGGAGAATATTCCCCCACATTTTCCAATACCATACATTTATTTTATATGAATGAATATACATATATTTTATAATATATTAAATGAATCTTATTATGGACGATTCAAAATTCAAAATTATTTTTTATCACAATTCGATACGATTTTACAACATTGATTATTTGAATATACATCTTTTTATCAATTTTGTATGAAATCAAATATCGTTAATTAAATACATAGAAATGATTTCTTAATCAGCACATGTATAGGTAGGAGCACCATTCTCAATATCGTAATAATAAAGATCATAGTAGCTGGAATTCGAGTTATACAGCTACTAAGTTGTACGCATATGATTTCATGTACATCATGTGATACATGTGGAGTCCATAAATTTATTTGGATATATTGTATATCTAACTCAACAGTTGAGATAATCGGCGTACTTTAGTTTGTAATTTTTATCATTTTCTTAATTTTCCCTATTTCAATAAGTCCTTTAAAAGCGCACCCACTATCTCGCAGTAACTGAAACTCATCTGCTCTGAACGCTATACCACAAGTTCGGTGTGAAAGAAACCAAATTCAGAGATCCATCACCATCATCTGTTTCTTGTGGTTTTCTTAGATCAAACACTAATCGTCCCATCTCCAACAACTCAACCACACAATCAATTACCAGTGTCAACAAATATTTTAATAAAACAAAAGTTCTCATCTGTATCAAAATCTGAATTCTATGTCACGATGGGGCTTGGGAGTCCATTGTTGAATCCCATCAATTAGTATCGGAGCATGATATCCTTGAGGCAGACATGTAAGGTATCATTGTCCACACCTATGCAACGCACGCCTTTTGTTTTAACTTTGAAATTGCCATAAGCCAAAATTGATACAATCAAAACAAACACCACAAATATTTTAATAAAACAAAAATTACTCATCTCTATAAATATCTGAAATCTGTATTTATTATTTTTCCATAATTTTACAGAGCAAGAAAGTTGAAACTAGAATTTTGTGATTCAACCATTTTACACTGAAAAATTCATTACTAATAAAAACGAAGCCGAAGCGGTTCTATTTATATAACAATGAAACAGAGAACACAGGATCAGCAGCCGTGGAGTATCTAGAAATGACAAAATTAGAGACGACGGAGAAAGATCAAGAGATGCTGTGCTTGCCAGGTTTATCGGCGACCTTCAAGGTCTTATCGATGAGCTTTCTCGCTTTTCTGCTACGGATTTCCACCCTCACGCTCGCGCTCTTGTCCATCTTTACGTACGGCTTCTTCTTGTTCGACTTTTTCAGCGAACGCACCTTCGATTTTATCGACTCCACGAGGTTCTCCAGCTGAATCGCCATTTTTTAGAGAGAGAACGAGATTTTTGAACTTCAAGTTCTTGCTCTGTTTTTGCTTTCTGTTGTGTAACAGAATTTATGGATTTTTATTGACATTGAAGTTAATAAATGAGGCTGGGTTATTCAATATATTTACGGGGTTTGCCATTCAGCTGTTTAGTTTTGACTTTTGTGATGTAGTGGTGATATAGTGTGATTGAATACATAGTATCCTTCCCTGCAACTATTAAGAATTCAACGTTGACCCAACACATATTTCCAATCACGAATATGATCCACAAGTGCGATTCAGACTCTTGTAATAAAAATCATTCTAATTTTGATCCAGTTTTAATCACATACGTTCAGTCTGTTTATCAATATGGACTTCACAGGATGATTTTTGAATTTGATAAACAGACTACTGAACATCTGTGATGGCCACTGTAATAACTTCTATTGTCGGGGCCTTCGTTCATTCTTGTTAGTGGGAATAGCCTCTCTGTTAATATTAGTATTTGTTGAAATATTTTCTATCAATGAACACAACTCTTCTCTTACAACTTCTTTTGGACACGATCCTTCACAAGAGATGTCTTTCTTTTTAGACACAACCCTTCACCAAAAAGGTGTGTTTCTTTTTGGACATAGCCTTTCACCAAAAGGTATGTTATTCTCTATAAATACATCATTCCAAGACATTCAATTATATCTAAAAATCATCTCAAAAACTCTCAAACTTGAATTCTATACTTACAAAATAGAATTCCAAACACTTGTTAAAGTTCTGTTTTTCTTGGTCATTCTTGGGTGTTCTTCCTTTGTGCAAAGGCAGAACATCAAAACGTTAAATACGTGGTGCTTCATTGTATTTTGGAAGTGTATTTGTTGCTATCCTGTGCACACCAATTGATGGAGACAAATAACACTTTAAGGAAAATATTAATCCGTGTCTTGAAGTAACATCTAAATTGCTGAAAATTCTTCAACATTTTATATTGTCGAAAATTCTCCAACAATATCATCTTGCTGTATTAATCAAAATTATCAAATATTAGTATAATTTATCACGTGTTTATGTGCTGGAAAGATATTTTTTGGTCTTCTTTGCTTTAGTCAGTAGATCTTCGAAGAAAAGGACACCAAAAATGTTGGTGCTGGACCTTGAAGCAGACGATCACAAGCCAATTTTGTTAGAGTACTCAGTCAAGTCAGATGCGAGAAAATGGGGGGTGCTTTTAACTGTATGAAGATGAGTTTGTCAACAGAAGAGACAAGGTAAAGAGGCTAAATTAGCACTAAATGAAATGTGTATTTATTTATGGGAAATCATAAGGAGTGCTCTTAGATACTAGATAGATAAAGATGAAAAATATGAATTGAAAACTGAAAAAGGTATATATATTTTAAGTTTAAAAGATTAGTTGAGAGAGTGTTCATCTCTCATGGCATATTCTAATGCATTGTAGTCAATTCTTAACAAGTGTTGTTAGAGTAACCAATGAAAGACGGTTCAATTAACAATCAATTAGGTTAGACATATGTTTGTTCAAAGTTTAATTCTAATGAGAAATAAATTTTTGAATGGTACCTAAACCGTTAACAACAACCTTTGTATATATAATTATATATCAGCAGGGCATTTTGAGTAATCAAGATAACGTGAGATTTGTCAAAACATTTATTGTGTGGCACACTTTTTTATCAACATTGGTAGGCAGTTGAAAGCAAATAAATAAAACCAAATTTGGGTGCTAACTTAAAAACTTCCCTTTTATACTTTGATATTTCATTCCACACCAGCCAGAGTCATTAGTCAATGAATATGTCCTAATAAACGTAATTTACAAATAAAATATGATAATAATTAATAGCAATCAAATGAAATCTTATCAAAATAATGGAAAGAATAGACTACACGGCATTTCCACTTACTTGCGGCTTAGAAATCCTACCACCAGTAAACGGAAAACGAAGGGGAGGGAGAGAGAAATGAGATCATCTTTCAAAATTTTGACTCTGAATTTAATTCTCAGAATGAGACATCCACTTATTTCAATAATGAATCAAGTAAATGTGTCATCTCATTTGGATTTGAGAGAATACCTAGTGCACCGGTTATTAACGTATTTATTGATTTTTAACGTGTTCATTTTGTGGACCGTCAAATGTTCATATTTATATTTGACAATCGTTATTTAACTTAACCTAAAAAATAGAATAAAAGTTTTGTTAGAGAAACGCACCGTTTTACTTCATTTTATTATTTCTACTTGTACGCTGTCGTTTCTTGTATTCTGAACGACTTCGTATCTTCTCTTTTGTAACCGTTGCTGGTTACATCAATCACATTAGTTTATTGTTATTTCAAACTAAGTTGATCGTTGCTCATCTTCTTTATGTACTCTGTTATTCCTTCTTCTCTGTAAGAAGTTTGAATGTTATTAAACATTTTGACTTCTCTTCTCTTCTCTTCTTCACTTCTTCTTTCTGTCTCATTCTAAGTCTCTTCATAAGAATATTTCAAGTTTCTCTCCCTCCTTAGGTTTAGGTCTCTTTCCTATTTGCTTGCACCTTCTCTCTTTCAAAATTCAAAAGGGTTTGATTCAAAATCCATAGTTTATAAGTTGAAGATGATATTCTTCCTCAATCTCAAGTTAGGATAAATTTTCCTTCTTTGTTTAGGTTTAGGTTTCGGTTTCTCTCCTGTTTGTACTTTCCCTCTCTCAAAATCAAACTGTCATTTTGAATCTGATTAGACATATGTGTGTTTAAGGTTCGATTCCAATGAGAAACAAACTTCTCAATGGTATTTAAAAAAAAAAAAAAGAGTGTACTGGTTTTTCCATCATCCAAACAGATGAGACTTGAGAGAGATAAAAAGATGAGCCTAAAATTTAAAAACAATTGGAACTGTCGGTTTGAATTTTGGAGGGTACAAACAAATAAGACTTAGATAAAGCCAAACATAAATACATAATTGGATAAAGAAAATTTTGGAAATTTTATAAAGTAAAATTATGACTCATATCCAAATCTTATAATCTGGCCGTCCACAATTATTGTAGTATTTAATTAATCGTAATAAGATTAGTTAAATGCATGAAAAAGAAGTCTTGACTAACAAATTATAAACTGAAACAACGAAAACCATTGAACAAAATCTGAAGTGCATGTGGAAAGAATCTCCTTGATGGTGTTTTTTTTTTTCCCACTTGGCGTTCATTGAGACAAGACTCAAGAGAGCATGTGGAATGGAACAAATACATAGACGGATAGACCGTCCAATAGTGGTCTCACATACACAAACAATGCACCGCAAGACTTTGGGAATCTCCAAAGTCAAAGTCTGCCTCTTGCCACCATAAAATTCCCCATAACCTGTAACTCTGCCGTGAGAGCAAGTGCAGCGAGAATGGGAGGTAACCTAATTGGTTAGGTTGTCTGTCCAGGACTTTGAGGTCCAGGGTTCCATTCTCATCAGAGGTTGTGATTTGGGTAGTTTTCATCCACTGTGGTGATCTTCATACCCTTCGGATATGGCTTAACGTGTGTGTGGCCAATGGACCTTTCAAAAAAACAGAAAATGCAGTAGTTGGGGAGATGGTGATCTTCATACCCTTTGGACATGGCTTGACATGGCTTAACGTGTGGCGGTTGGGGAGATTGGAGACTGGAAGGGGAAAAAAAACACAAAAAAGACATGAAGGGAAAATTGTACTTCACCTTCAATAAATCTCTCTGCTACTCATTCCTAAAACAAACATTCTTAAACAATCATACTGAACTTACTTGGCTTGGTTCAGGTTGGTTGGTTTAGAAACCAATATAAACTCAACCGTACTTGCTGCATTGGACGAACAGGTAAGGAAACCTGATGCCTGAGATCTGACTGCACAGATTTCTTCGTAACCTGCAGTTTCATAACGAGAAAGATTGATATACGAAAGTAGAAGACAAAAAGCCTTGGGCAACTGCCCGGACAGAGAAAAAACACGTGACCATTAAGAAAATGAACCCTGGCCCTGCCAAAGATGAAAAATTGAACAAAACTCTTACTTCCACGTGAACTCGCAAAGCAAGCCATTAAAAATCATAAATAGCAATTTGAATACAAGACAAATTTTGTAGATTTTCTCCACATCATATATATATTTTCCTGGATTCTAACCTCACTCCAATAAATCTACTGACACTAAAGCTGCATGAGAGAAAAATATGATTTATTAATAAGCTTCCCCACATTACAGTGATGAACCGTCTTGAGTCGTAAAATTTGAATGCTTCTAGGTGCCTTTAAATATAATTCTGATAACATTGATTTAAGCTGAGTAAAGCAGGAAACAAGAGTTATCAGTGGCTGAATTAGTCAAAGTCGGTACTGTTATCAAATTGCTTCAATTTGACAATGTAAAAGAGATGCGATGGACTTTTATAACACCATCAGCTGAGAAAACATTTGTCGAAATAGAGGTCATAAACAAATGCTGGGGAAAGGAAATTTTAGCTGACAGCATACCTCAAGTTCTGAATATATTTGGGTCGAACTTGGTTGAATGTCCAGTGTTTCCTCTTGGAAAATGTGGGTGGGAGATCGAGTTTCCTTAGTTTTAAATTTGAACTACAGCATTTTCATTTCCTATTTTCCTCGTAACAGTTGTTCTACATTAACAATCGACCGATTCCCGTTTCTCCTTCACAATGTTCAATTTAGACTCCTATCACTGTGATTAGATCTTATTGATTGATGTACGATGTATGGATTTTTTGTTTTAAAAAAGAATGTGTACTTGTTGTAACAAATTAACGAAAAAAAAAGGGAAAATAAGAAAATAACTTTGACAAATCAAATCTTTGATATTTTTGAAAAATAAAATCTCTTCTGATATATTTGACACCTTCAATGCACCAACATTTCTGTGATTTCTGATGGGCAGATCAAAAGAAAAGAGTAGAGAGGGAATGGAGAAGCCAAAACCATCTCTCACAATCATCACAGCAACCTGCAGCCCAAGGAACCACCTTCCTCAGAACCTGTTTCAATGGAATCAATGCATTATCAGGTCACTTCTCTCACCCACTCAGATACACAATTGGGCTTCAAACTCACTATAAAGAGGAAAGAAAGCTTTTTATTTCATGCAGTACTGTAATTATTGCCTAAACATAAACTACACACGTACAAATGAGTGTAGGGAATAGATTGTTCAATAACAGTTTATTTGACACACGATAAACTCTAAACTCTTCATCTAATTCATTTTACAGACTCAGAGAACTTCACCTTTCACTTTCTCTTGTGCGGCTACTATCCCCACACTCACAACCCTAAGAGACACATTACATTGGAAAATACAATTATAACGTAAAGGGAAATTACTAAAGAGGACAACAATAACAAACAGCATAGATGGCAAAGTGCAATTCCACCAACACTCCCCCTGGATTGCACTTTGGTTTAACTCCAGGTCAAGTCAGCTCCTAAGAAGAAACATTGTTGGGCGGCCCAGTTAGTATTGACTTTCAACTCAAACGAATTATCTGGAGGTTTATTAGCTTCCTTCTTGTCATATTGTTTCTCCGGCAACTTTCTCTTGCCATTCAGCATTTCTTTCATCAGTTCTTTGTTCCCATTTACTTGATTCTTTTCAAAGGCATCACTAGTATTTGAAGTTGCAAAGGCTTCCTCATCTTGCAAACTAGTCATGTCTTCTAGACCATACTCCCTTCTGTTTGATGCTTTTTCCTGAGGAACCCATGCTCTTATACCTTTATCCCACCTATAAGTAATCCCATCATCATCAGTAAGTTGTTCCTCACCTTCTGCAGGTGCCTATCATATTCATCTACACCCAAGCCACCATCAACATTGCCAGAAACATATCCATTTTTCAACATTTCTTTCTCGATCTTCATTGCCTGGCAGAGATTCATTTCTCAAGCCCATTGGCCTTGCCTCCACCGCCACTCCACTAAAATTGAACAAATTCTCCAATTTGCCAGCTCTGCCTGCAGTGGGATAATCAACAGTAGGAATCTGGGAGCTCCAATGGCATGACAGAGTCTCAATAATATTCACCATATCTGTAACAGAGAAGATCAACTCTACAACTCCCCCTTTATTCATAAATCGATCAGACTGATGTTTTATTCCCACAGTAGGCTCCTTTTGGACAGCTCCAAAATCCTCCATTATTCTTTTGATCCTAGTAGGCTTCTCATGAACACCCCCAACCAGCGTGTTACCAACTACCTGTCTCGTTCGAATAGGATGATAATGTGAACACCCAGTCCCATTTCTAATATACCCCTCACAGTGCTCGACAATATTAAAAAAGGCTTGGCAGCTTTCATCGACCCTATCTCTTTTTGAAGAATCCCACAAATTTTTGTCATCTTTCATGTTTCCTCCACCAAGTAAATGTTGTAGAGCATCAAGATTTTGTAATCTGTGACCATTAGAGAACCCAACTTCCTCCTCATACTTCATGACTAACAACATTTCACCACTCAAAGGTATCTGAAGCGCATATGAATTCCCATCTACTCTCAACATTTCCAAGAACATTTCATAATGAGGATCAGAATAATCAACACCATTTTCCTGCCTTTTCACTGCCTTGTCTTCTGAATCACTACCACTATAGACATTGCCCCCCAATCATAATGTTCTAAATCACTCAAAAACCTTCCATAATCTTTATCAACAAAGATTTCCCCATCTCCTTCCACTTCTTCTTCCTTGTTTAGCATATTAATATCTTCCTCCATAGCTTTCCTCCACACAGGATCCTTTTTCACTTCATTAAATTTTTCTAACTCACTCACGGAGCAAAATTACAAGTTTCAAACTCACTTTCCTCCTGACTAGATTTAAGAGTTGAATCCCCTCCAAGCTTAAAATCAATATGAAAATTTCTGTGGCTCCCCATTTTTATAAACATTAATTCCTTATCTCTATTCTTCTTATCAAAAATCATACATCCACCATCTCCAAAAACCAACTTATAGCCGTTTTCAATCATTTGTCCTACACTCAATAAATTTTGACCAAGAGCAGGAACATAAAACACATTACAAATAAATTTTAGACCTTCATTAGTACAAATTTTTATTCTACCCTTTCCTTTTGCCTCCATCACAGAGTCATTCCCCAAACGAATTCTTGTTATTTTTGTGTAATCTATAACATCAAACAGTGCCTTGTTTTCAGACTTGTGATTACTGCAACCACTGTCTAAATGCCATACATTAGGGCTACTTATTGAGACCACCTGAGTTGCATAAAAAAGATTTTCTTCTGGGGAAAACTCAACAAAGTTTGCCCTATTTTCTGGTTCGAGACGACAGTTTCTCTGAATATGCCCAAATTTTCCACAGCGATAACATTGTGGTTTATCTTTAAACCAAGAATCTACAGACATGACCCAACCTCTTACATAATTCACAGGATCTTCTAGAGTAGGATTCAGAATTCATACCTTTTCCTATTCCCCTCCAATTTGAAGTAGTCTCATCACCTTTCCAGTTTGATTGCTTTCTCTATATCACTTCATCCCTGAGAGTGAATTTAGCCTGAAAGGCAGACTAAATTGACTGAGTTTGCTCCCCACGTCTCAACCTCCGTTGCTCATGTGCTTCCAGAGATCCCACAAGCTGCTCAGGCTTCAAGGCAGTGAGATCTTTCAATTCTTCTATTGCAACCACTACCACATCATACCTCTCTGGGAGGATGATTAACATTTTTTGAACAACTTTCTCATCTATGACCTTTTCACCCAAGTTTCTCATTTGATTAACAATGTCTATGACTTTGTTGTAGAACTCTTTCACCATCTCTGTATCTTGCATAGGCAGATTTTCGAACTCGTGTCGTAAGTTCTGTAATTTTATAACTATTGTCCAGCCATCTCCCTCAAACTCCTTGTTGAGAACATCCCAAGCTTCTTTAGCTTGTGAGGTTCTAATGATTCTCAGAAAGATGGTAGCTCCAACTCCATTCTGCAGCCTAGACAAGGCTTTAGCATTCAAAATCCTAGTACTGTCAAGTACCTTCTTCTCTGCAGCATCCAAAGTGCTGTCATCAATGGGTTCCTTGTACCCATGCACTACAATATGCCATAACCCTTCCGACATGAGAAATGTTCTCATCTTCACCATCCATGTTGGATAGTCTTGTCCGTTGAACACTGGAATGAAGAAAGACATTCTATCACTGGAGAAAGATGAAACCACGGCTGTAACAAATATTCTTCAGGTTCCAAGCTTCGACCTGCTCCGATACCACTGTAGGGAATAGATTGTTCAATAACAGTTTATTTGACACACGATAAACTCTAAACTCTTCATCTAATTCATTTCGTAGATAAACATAGAACAAACTAACTAACAAGAACTAACAATGAGGTCAACAATAATATAGCAGCAACCACCACATATCTGCTACAATAAATTTACCTGATCTCCTCCGTGACACAAATTTTGGCTCTCTTGACACTTTTTCTGCAGGTGTGGGGATACCGTCAATTCCATTTGCACTTAGTCAAGGTGGGTGGCTGGGCTTGGTGCTTCTCTTTCTGGTGACAATTCTCAGTTGGTGCACAGGATTACTTCTTCAACGTTGTATGAATACGGATCCCCTCATCAGAACATATCCTGACATAGGCGAGCAAGCTTTTGGGTATGTAGGGAGGACTCTAGTATCCGTCTTCATGTGTCTTGAGCTATATTTAGTAGCTATGGAGTTCCTGATACTAGAAGGGGACAATCTATTTAAGTTGTTTCCAAACACGAATTTCACAATTTCCGACGTGAAAATTGGAGGAAAGCAAGGGTTTGTTATGCTTACTTCTCTTATAATCTTGCCAACAACGTGGCTAAGAAATCTAGGTGTCCTGGCCTATGTTTCTGCTGGTAGGGTTTTGGCTTCTATTATCGTTGTTGCTTGTGTTTTTTGGGCTGGGACAGTTGAAGTTGTGGGGTTTCATGAAGGAGATACGCTCTTCAATTTGACAGGAATACCTACGGCCATTAGCCTGTTCACCTTCTGCTATTATGGTCATGCAATGTTTCCCACACACTGCAATTCCATGAACAATAGAAGCCAATTCTCTAAAGTAAGTGACTTGATAATTATGCAGATATTTATTCATTCCAAGTTGTTGACCTTATTTGTCTAGTAAAATTTCAGTTCCATTTCTTAACGCATGACGTATTTTGTCTCTTATTGCAGGTTTTACTTGTCTGCTTAATCACTAGCACCATCACTTATGGATCAATGGCCATACTAGGATATCTTATGTATGGAGAGTTTCTTAAGTCCCAAGTGACCTTAAACCTACCCATTAGAAGAATTAGCACAAAAATAGCAATATGTACGACACTAATCAATCCCCTAACAAAGTATGCAGTCCTAATCACTCCGATTGCTACCGCTATTGAGGATACATTTCCTTTCCATGTTAGCAGATATCCCAACCCATGCCCGGCCGGTATAGCTCCTGCTTCCATCATCATATTCACCTCTTTCTTTGTGAAGTCTGCATCGAACACCAACGTAAATTTTCATTTCCCAACCAAAATACGTGGCTTCAATTACCAGGTGTTTGAAGCTATGTCAAAAGATGGAAGGAAATATGTAATTTATCAAAAAAAAAAAAATCATGATACAACTACTTCCGACCGCGAAAATTTCAAAATAAGGACACCAGAAAAGTTATCTAATTTATATTTGAATGCGCCAGTACAGGGGCGTATCCAGAGATGGCACATTTGATATTGCAACTCTACAAGTAGACATCAGAAAATTTAAATCCAATTCAAGAACAAATGCCTTCAATCTGTGTATGGTCAAAAAATAGAGCCTCAAATACCAAATAAAGCCTTAAAAAGCTTGAATGTTCCAGTCAAGGAATGTGCAGATGTTCATGGCTTCACATGCCTAATGCAGTTGAATCATATTTTGAGTGTGCATTTGAAATCATACAACCCATCTACCAATTTATTCTTCTAAAAAATGGAAAATTTGAGATTAGGGACATTTAAAGCATGCATACTTATTTAACCACAATATGTTTGATAAAATGCCTGAAAGACGTTAGTTCTCGTTGTTGAAACACTAGCACATAATAAGGCTATTCTTTAGATTTATGATTCATGGTTCTATTGCGAAAATCACGAGCGTAAAAACATTGTTTTCTGCTAGACAGTTCTTAATCTTGATCTTCCCCTTCTTCAACGTAATCGTTACCATCCCCTGCAAACCCACCGCCTAATTCGCATATCCTCTCCCAGATCTCCGTCGGAACAGGCACCACCGACAGCCTGGGCTGCCTAAAGAGCACAAAACCTTTCATCCTCTCATCGCCCTTCATCTCCTTCAAGTCCACCGGCCTCCTCATCTCCCCAACCGCCTTCACATCCACCGCCACGCCATCCACCTCCTCGTAGCACTCAAGAATGACGGTGACCACGCCTACGACACGGCGGGCGGAGGCGCCGGAGCCAGAGTGGTAGAAGAGGCAGAGGTCGTTGAGTGACATTGCCTTGAGGTGCTTCTGGGCCTGCTTGTTCTTGACGCCGTCCCACTTGCTTATGCCTCCATTGGCTTCCTGGTCGTCCCAAGACCACTCTCCCGGCTCTGTTTTCAAAAGCCAGTATCTTCTTTCCTTCCCCATTTTTTCTTACGCCTGGTAATTTTGCGACTTCTGTTGGTGCCATTTTTTTTATTCTACCTTTTCTTTTATATGTTAAAAAAATTTGTTGGCATTAGTGGCGGGAAATGATAATAGTTTCGCGCCAAATAAACTCATTAGCGTTGCTTACACAACGCTGTTTTTCTCTTCTATCAGAACACTATGAATGGATCTTTTTTTTTTTCCTCTTTATTTCTCTCTTCTTCTTTTTTTTTGTAGGTAAGAAAAGCTAGGCTCAAGCTCACAAATCATTTTTGCCTTAAGTTCTTCTTATAAATCTTGTGGCCCAAATTCATTGATAAAAATGCACTTAAAAAAAATCATGAGAAATTATGTGTCCAATGCTCATTTAAATTCTAATTCTAAATAATGCTACAAACCGTCAAAATATGACTTCCATTTTGATCACGTACCTATGTGGCATGTGAAATAGTTATTGATTATATATAAACACACATGTAAGGCTCTTTGACATAGGGTTTACCATAGATCGAGTTGGTTGATTATCGGCCGATAATCCAACCGACCTTGACTGAAATTCAAGACCATTTCCTTATCAGAATTTTGTGGGTCGGATAATTATTGTCAATCGACATTATCGATTGGTTGATGGGTCGGGTGATGGGTACACTTGACCTCTTTTGTTTAATAGATTAGGGATTACCCTGTCTTTGTGTAACACATGGTGGTCTCTAGCAAATTTGTAACACGTAAGGTACAAAATGTAGGACAAAAACTTGACTAAAATTTGATGGTTGAGTCACACATACACTAATTTGAGGTTGAGATTGTGATTGTTGCTTCGTCATTCTAAAATTCATAACACAACCAAAATTATCATTAGAATATTAGATACTCAGAATTTCAGAAATCTGCTAACAAAATATAGATTTTAGAATTCAGGTATTCAACCATGTACATTGTACATAGTGTTCCATCTACTAGTTATTAAGAAATCAGCAAACAAAATTATCAATAATCACAACACTGTACCAGACTATAAGTTATGACTTATGAAATTCTTCAGAATGTACACCAGTTATCACTTATCAGTAATCAACTCTGCGATTATTAGTTACCAATTACCAGACTACTAGAGTGGCAGTACCATTGTACCAGAGAGGCAGAGAAATACAACTATAAAACTACTTGAAATCTATAATTAATTAACAAAATAGAGATAAACACTTCTAAATAATGAGATAAGAGACCGAGAGAGTATCTAAGTTAGTACCTGAGTGTGGCTTTCGAAGATTCGAAGATATCAAGAAACGAAGTGAGTCGCGACACCGCGTGAGTCAGTGACTGTGATTGTGACGAACTGAGTGTGACTACAGGAGAGTTGGAGTTGCCGAGTTGGAGTTGCCGAGTCTTGTAGAACTGCAACAACCAGCAGGAGAATTGGTGTCGTTCATCGAGTTCAATGATTTAGTATAGGGCCTAGACGGAGACAACACTCTTGCCTTCGCTTGAGCGTAGTTTGAGTTTTGGTTTCATAATTAAATATTAAGTTAATTAGATTTACCCATCCCAAAATCCAAAGGAGACTCGAACCCAAACTAGGCTAACTCTAAGAAATTATCGACCAACCGCCTTTTGAGTATATTGACAACCACCATCAACCCATCTTTACATGGGTCTGATGAAAATATCGGCTTGATTGTGTGGGTCGGTTGATGATTGATTATCGGTCGGCTAGTAATGGATCGATAGACTAGTAATGATCGATAAAACCGATTCATGATAAACACTAATTTGACATTCAACCCTTCACATTGATTGGGGGTAAAATGAGGATCATATTAAGCATTATTCTTAAACTCTATATATGTCGACTATTCTTCTCTCTTCGAGATTTTTGAAAAGTCCTAAAGAGTGGAATTTGGATCTTCCAATTAAAAATTTTATCCTCAACCAAGTCTTCCATCCTTCAATAGTTAGTTAATCACTAGTGGGACTTTGGACACCTGATGGCCCGACTTGTACGGTACACCGGATACTGTACAAGCCTCTAATGTCAAACCAACCTAGAAGCATTTGTAGAATTTCTTATACCCATTCACACCATTTTATCCAACCAAATTAAGAGACAAAAGCTAATTAAGTGATGATATATATATATATATATATATAAATAGGCCTTAGTGACCGGGTCAGAGACACAGTGGAATGATAATGACCACCACAAACTTCCAAACCCAAAAACACGCAAAACTTAAAAAGCTCCACATGGAGCCGTCCAATTTATGTATGTCTAGTCATCAAGATGGTCAAAATTTGAGTGCTATTCTTTGGCATTCATGAGAGATAATGATGCCATATTGCAACTCAATAGTAATGATAGACATAGAATAATTAGTATCCCAATTATTTTAATAGTTATATACATAGAATTTTATATGAGACATGTAAACTCCATAAATTTATTGAAATCATGTGCGTCCAATTTTGAGATAACCGAAATATGAAAATGTTGATTTCTTTATCATTTTCGATTGCCATTACTTGTATTGTCACTATCTTATCTGGTCCTTGGGGTTTGAACATGATAACTAGGTTGACAAAATGACCATTCTTCAATATGCATAAGTGGACCACTACGTACCTTCTAGACACGAACTGCAAAGTGGTTGAATTTATGCGTAATACTCCCTTAAGTGCTCATATTAGCAAGAATAGGGCATCACCTTGCACAAAACTCAGTTACATTAAACAAAATCATTAAACAAACTCAGTTATATGTGTGTATATATATATATATATATATATATATATATATATATATATATCTCTTTGAATAACCATAATCTTCCATTTCTAGATTATTTTTTAAATATTATACTAATATTATTCCATTAGGGAAAATTCAATTGATTATTATTTCACATCAAATGCACAGTCAAAGACGGACGTCTGATATGATTCTTGCATGTGCATATAAGCAATCAAGTATTTTAGTATATTGTCTTTAATTTGTTGGATAATTTGGTGTGAAGACTCAATGCTTTCACATGTATGTATATGTATGCTTTGAAATGTAATTTTTTTTTTAAATACCGTTGAGAAATATGTTTTTCATTGGAATCAAACTTTGAACACATATGTCTAACCCAATCGATTGTAAACTAAGTCACCTCTAGTTGATTTTTAAATGTAAATCTTGTGAAATCTTTCAAGTTACAAACACAGAAAATCTCATAGAACTGATGATGTCACGCAGATATATGGAAGGGCAATTTATCGTTGATGATATGTCTGTCTCTGAAACTAGAAACAATATCTCTAAACTTGATTCAGATAATTTCAAATCAAAATTGTTTTATTTTAATTATTATTAGGTGCAGTCAGCTAATGGACTAAGACCTGCAGGGATTAATTAATTTATTGTTTGATTGATTGAATTGAACTCCATGCACGTCAAACAATTTATTCAATCTGGGTTGAGAAGAACATGAAAATTGGAAAATTCTATATGACACAGTACACATATATAAATAAATTGTGTCTAAAATTCCACCCACATTATACATATATCTTCTGCAAGAAATTAATAGGAACTAATTAATGTTACAATATCTCTCTTACAAAACAAGATAAAAATATAATTGACTATAAAAACAACATAAGATGTGGTAAGGATACCTTTCATATGTATGTAGAAGACCTCAATTCAACACAGATAAATATAAATGAATTGGCCAAAAGAGATAAAATATATAATATATATATATATATATATATATATAGGTGCAAGATTCTCATGGCTTGTGTTTCTGGGTGTAGATGTAATCAATGTGAGCTGCAAGTGTTCTTCTCATTAGGCACTCCTCTTCTCCAATTCCTTCACAACTCTCTTCTACTTCTACTTTCTCCACATCTATATTCTCCTGTGAAAAAACAGGAAGAAAGAACGGATACATATCAACAACACATGATCATGGAAAATAATTTGGGGGGAAAAAAAAAAGAGGATTAAATTCCAGATTGTTTGATGTACAGTACCTCGTGTTGGATTTTCATCGGCGTAACGTCAGTGAATTCGGGCTCCGGCCGACCCGCTGTACTGGTTATGCCGAAGAAGAAGAGGAGGAGAGCTATCATGCAGAGGGAGCTCACCTTAATGGAAGACATTTTTCCTAAGTGTGTCAATATAGATGCTTCAAGACATGAATAGAATTGTATAGGAGATGACTTTTATAGAATACTGAAGGGGCAAATTTGGAATTATGCTACATATATAGCAAATGACATTTAATTAAGTGAAAAGAAAATTGGTGGAAAATTATTCAGGTGTTGAAGTTCTAGAGAGTAGTAGATTTAATAGTGTGCTCCCGGTTGTATTGTTTTATTTATTGGGTTAATTATACTTATCAACAACAACAGATACATATAGAGCGTGTTATGAAAAAGTCACTATAGATCCACTTGTTCTAGTAATATCATAGTCACCCGGGCAGATTTCATACAGTTCCGCTCATTGAAATTATATGAAAAATGCCCAAGTGACTATTTTGTCTTATTTTAAACAATTTGATGGTATACCGCTAAAATAAATAGATCTACGGTGACAATTCGTAACACGCCCCATCTTTGGTACTGATAAGTATATTAACCATTTATTTATTTATGGATATTGATAATGGGTGTCATAAGGACACTTGTTAAGGAATGACTATATCATATTACATTATGTCATGTGCGATGAATATTTTCTATGCCAATTGTAGGGATTAATAACTTTAAATAGTAGAAAATAAAAACTCTCTTCTATTCTATGTCCTTATGGTAGGTGACCAAAATTTGCATGTAACAATAATAAATTTAATTCAAAAGTGATAGAGATCTCAATAAAAAGCATCACAGTCATTTCAGTAGTGGATATGTCACTCTCTGGTTCAATCACAAGGTTTTGTAGGCCCCTACACTTACATTAATCAAGGGATAAAATTCAATACTGGGATAACTGTGCTGTTTTTTACTATGATCCATAACATTTTTGAATTTAATTATCATCTGCGCCGGATTAAAGCTAGCATTTGGCAGCAAATTAAGGAAGTTGCCGAGAAATTTCATGTTCCAATGGCAGGCATTGTCAATGAGTTTTAAAATCAAAGTCATTGCCAAACACAAGCCCGAATGATAAGTGCTTTCACATGGATATATTCCCCATTCCATGCATGTTCAGATATGAGTGGAGCGATTATGCTACCTTCAAAATTCCACCATACGCTCTTCCAAAATTAGAAACTCTTAAATTGAGCTTATTTCTATATTTATGTCAGCACGCAAATTTCTCTTCATATTTTTCTCAAAATATAAGCTCTACCAACTCTAAAAATAGCACCAAACACTTAAAGAGCGAGCTTATCATTTTTTTGAAATAGCGTTGAGCAATATATTTCTCATTGGAATCGAATTTTGGGCATACATATGTCTAATCCAGTCGATTGTCAACCAAATCACTTCTCATTGTGTGTTTGATACATAATATATATTGTGTATATATATATATATATATGAATCTAATGCAGGTAATAGACTTTTTTTTTTTAATTATTTGTTCTTTTATACGAGCGGTGTTGATTAACTTTAAACATATGGAACTCCTCTTTTGTTTGGTTCATAGTGCTTGAACTTTGGTTGGACTTGGACATGGGTTTACATTAATTAAGTCCAAATAAAAATGAAGAATTAAGGAAGCCTGCCCTCTCGAGGTAGTCTTTCTTTACCCATCAAAGCTACAAACACAATACAACAAAATACTAGAAAATAAAAATAAATAAATAAATATGGAATTGAAAGCAAAGTATAGCAGGCAGGTTCTTTTCACATTGATCAATGGTTGTTGGAGGGTGAAAAGTTGGAATATCTAATTGATGAAGGAAATGGTCAACTCCTCTCTCTCTCTCTCACAGTCTGTGCACATTGCATGTATTGGTATCCACACACACACCCATCAGCATAGGCTCGTCAAAATCTCTCATTGAATTTGAACAAAACCTTATCACCATCTGTCTGTCTCGGTGCATTTTCCACCAACCAATTTTCGGAATTCCAATCGATTAATATTTAGCTCAATGTCATTACAAGGGTAACTTAATACTATAACTGCTTCTAGAATTATCTAATTTAGATAGGTTAAATTAGTTCAGCTAAGAAGGAGAAAAATATTATCCATTAGAGCTCCTCTGGTCAGACAAGTTTCAAGGTAATATAACTTTTGGTCATTGAAAAATATTATTCAATTCAACTCAGTCATTGAATTTTCAAAGATTCCAATTTCAAAACCCAAAAAATTAAAAATTGTTCCAATATGCACACACGAACAGATTTCTCACAGTTCAGGTAAATTTCTTAACTTGATTTTTTTATGCCACATAAACGAGATTACTGTCCGAACAGTGAAAAATCTGCCCCATGTGTGTAAATTGGAACAATTTTCTACTCTCGATTCCTAAGTTGGAACGTTTGAAAATTCGGTGACCAAATTGAACTAGGTCATATTTTTTAGTAACCAAAGTTACATTACCCCAAGAAGTTTCCTTCATAATTTTTGTTCTTCAAGTTAATAAAGGATTAATATAACTTGTGGTACCTAAACAATTGTCTGTGTTCCAAATTGATCACTGAAAGCCAATTTGTGCCAATTTAATCACCAAAAGTTTAATTTGTTCCAAATTGATCACTGAAAGCCAATTTGTGCCAATTTAATCACCAAAAGTTTAATTTGTTCCAATTTGATCACCTGATAAATTTTTTCAATTTTAGTTAGTCAACCTACTGATATGACAGGTTGACCATTAAACAAATTTTATTTTGTCTTTTGAAAATTTGCGCAGGGGGACCAACGATTGCAAGACACGTAGTTACCATTAAATGCAAATAATTAACAAAGAGCGATGAGATTTGACCTAATTTCTCTTTTTTTAAAGTTTATGAAACTTTCATTGTTTTCAAAGTTTAGAGATCATAATCATCAACCGAGCTTTTATTTCAAAATTTTGTGACCAGCTACATGAGTCTATGAGAATATCATCGAGAATCTATTTTACTGTGTTGATCCTTTATTTCAAAATTTTGTGACCAGCGTCCAGCTACATGAGTCTCTTTAAAAAACAATGAGATTTGGCCCAAACAATGAGACTTGGTAGGATAACTAGACTCGATCTTGTCGTCAAGACTAGTAGCTATGTGACTAGCCCCACATTATTTTTGTCAAATTTTGATGTTAGGTCTTCAAATTAGTGTTTTACTGTTTTTGGACAAGTTCCTAATTTTTTGATTCGTTTTTTTTATTCTAAAAAATATTGATAGTTGGTCTCATTAAAAATAACTTTTCATACTGATTCTAGATATATAATTTTTTTAATCTAACATATATTTCAAAAGAGAGAATATTTTGCAGTTTGTTTAAAAAAAAGAAGAAGATAATAATGTCAGCATGACATCGTACTTAATGAAATTTTAACATTCAGTCTATGTATTTATTGTGACCCAAAATCATGATCCATCTTAAATCAACAGCATGTATGAACTAACCATAATTAATTTATCATTTAACTGCTATTAATTCCTTGTACCTTGTACTTTGACGTGGCCCATGAAGCCTAAAGCCTTAAAACCCGCAATTACAGATCAACATATGACCAGTGTCAACGACATTATACCCTCATGTCTATGAAATTTAGCACCATACCTACAATACCATACCAAACCTCAATCCTCTCGAACATAGCCGTACCGCCTTCGACTTCGACCTATACACCTAACCTGTCTCTCAAACATCATCGTTTTACTTTATCAATACCCTTTAAAGCTCATGTCTCATCAATCACCTCGTAATCATCTTGAGACATCCTCTATTTATGACAATAGATCCGAAATAGCCAACCTCTCTCTAGAAAAAGGCCAAATCCCATGAATTTAATCTGACACACGCTTAAATCCTCTGAATCCAATCAATTCCCAAGATCCTTATCCTAGGCTTTACGAACCATCTTCCATTATAGAAGGAAGTCTTCGACATCAGGCAAAGAGCGAGCTTACTTACTCTTATACTAAATACCATGCTTTCACCCGAGAGAAAACACATAATTGACTTGATCATCAAATCTTACTTAGCCAGAACTCCTTTGATCAAAGAACCTCTAACATCTCTTGATCGCTTATGGATTTTGAGGATTGTTGTGACCTTCTATCCTAAATTCATGATTGTTAAAATTTCCCCCCCACACTTATTGCCTTAATTGTATAATACTTTTAATAAAGTTCCTATTGATTTATAAAGCTTTTACAAGAGCAGTTTGTTGATAATTAAACTTATATTGTATTATTATATTTAAAGTAATAGATTTCTAATTAAATTACTTAAAAGTGTGTTTTTTTTTTTTTAAATTTTGTGACACGGGACTCGAGTCTTACATTTTTTTTTACTTCCAAATATTTTTTTAATAAATAAATTTATCAATTAGGGCGGCGAATCACAAGGTAAAATCTAAATTCTTCAACTTTTAGTGGTAGTACAAATCTCAAAGCGATGTTTTTAACTAATCATGAACATAATTAACAACAAATAAAACGCATGAGTTTCCCTGCAATATAATCCAGTAAAACAAATCAATATGATCATCTTGGATCAACCTCATTAGTCCCATTTCATACCTGATTCAACTTCCATACCCGGTAGGTAAGTCTTCTAGCAAAGCGTTTGTCGGTAATAACCGAACAACGGCTACAGTGAAAATGGCTTCTTCTGGAGCTTGTGCATCCTGGCCTAACAGAACACCAGAATACCAACTCAAACATGGAAGTGATGCAATGATATATGGCATTCTTGTATATGCATGTCTCTATGTTAGTAGCTAAGCAAGTTAAATCACAAAGCTGGATGAATTTTCAGACCTCACAGGAAACACATAATGGAACACCACAATAAGTGACTCAACCTGGTGTCAAAATTGTGAGTGTGCCCAATAGAAACAACAACAGCAATTAGGATTCCATACTTATCCCAACCGGTTCTTATGACGGTGTGTCTGTACCTAATATTACAACCGACTTCAAGAAACATTCAGCCATTTTTATGCACGTTATCATGAATGAAATCATCAAAGAAAAATACTCCTGCGCTTCTACTCTGTGAAATACATCATCAACTAATGAGCAACAATCAACTAAAAAGTAAAAAGTAAAAAGTAACGATCAACTAAAAAGCAACATAAATTCCGTCCGGTAACTGATTTCTTCCCAGATCCAGGAGTTCCAAACCAATTTCACACTCTATAAAGCAACGTTGGTTGATCGAGAGAGAGAGAGAGAGAGAGAGAGAGAGAGAGAATTAAAGCTATGATCTATCATCTACGGGCTCTGATAAAACTAGAATAGAGGGGCAACAAGGTGGTCTATCATCTATGACTCTATGATCAATGGTTGATAATGACAATGAATTAAAGGTAGTACTTTAAGGTTATAGTGAAACTTTAAGTCAAAATGGTTATAGAATTTATAAAATATCATTATCAGTCATGAATGGACAGAAAAACTACAAATGCATTGGTAACTTACAGCAGCGATGACAGAACTTCCAAGTAGTCAGTAGTTGCCAAGGTCACTCTTATCTATGAGGAACAACATAACCTCTTTATCCATCAAGAAAATAGAGCTTTTCATCTGTCGCAAGAACCCGCAATTATCAGCACTTCTGCAGTTCTACTAGTTCACGAGTTCACTGTCTTTACCTCTAGTGCTGCAGTTCTACTAGTTCACGAGTTCACTGTCTTTACCTCTGCTAACAGTGTCTGTAGGGAGGTTAGTCCATAGCATCCACCCAGCCCATCTGACTTAAATTTCATATACTTGAAACATCATATGATTCTATTGAAAATTTAACTCCATGCAGATATACTTTCCACAGACAACTATGTTTTGCCCAACCACAGATGAAAAATTATCATCAAATCGAGGGTCATAACTTTATATTGCCTTTATCCTTAACAAAAGAGTTTTAATTAATTGATGCAATTTTTAATTTGAATTATGTTTATGAAGTTGCAGCAAACTACAATAAATTGTACTTAAGTTTAAATAAAAAATTCAAAATCCCAAAATCCCAAAATCCTTTATTCTACTTGAAGTCCCAAAAAACAATATTCAAAATCCCAAAATCCTTCATGTAATGACAAGGTAGCTAAATAAACCAGAAGCCAATCACAGAGAGTGCACTAAGCCGAAATTCTACTCAGGTGTATTTATGAGTTACTACCATCTTCCCACCAAAGAGACTGACAAATAGAAAAACAGGAAAGCAACATGTTTTATGTTTGGGAGGTGTAGGCTACCGACTTTGACCATCATTGCCATATTCCCCATCTTCAAGATCCTCGCGATGACCATTACGAGAACCATTCCGGTGGTCTCTTTTATGCCTCTTGCGCTTGCTTTCACCATCTGATTCAGGAGTTGATACATGCTGCTCCAATCACCCAAAACATAATAAAATTGAAGAGCCTATTTCAGTGGGTCAGTTGAAAGAAAAGCCAACACAAGTGGAGGCAATTCAAATTCATTTCCAGACTTGCAAAATAAGCTTACCCTTCTCGACTTTTTGTGGTCACTGTTATGTTTATTGGAATTCTTCGACCGATCTTTCTCTCCATCATTGGAATTATCTGCGATCTCATGCCTGTTCCGTTGTTTCTTACTATTGTCACTTTCTGATCTTTTGTCCTCATTGAAACCACGGACCTCAGTTGTATCAGCAATTTCGATGTCTCCTCCATCCTTACTCAAGTGCTGCTCCTTTTCCCTATCATGTCCTCGATCTTTTTCTCTTCTGTGCTTAGACTTTTTCCTATCTCTTCCCTCCCTATCTTTTTCTTTCTTTACCTGTGCAGCCAATAAAAAAGCAGAAATGTAAAGGTAGTTTACAACTTCAATGTTCAAAACATGAATAAGATCCATGTGGTAAGGCAGTAAGTGAGTAGATTGATTATCACATGTTCAAACATCAGACAAACATCTGATACACAAAGATCTCTATCCATCACAACCAAAAGCAACATGATTACAGGACATACTATTATGCACATCATTTAACTAACGAAACCGATGGTCTAAACCTGTTGGAGTCTGCTGTAAGTTAACATGATCCTTCAGCAAAGGTTAATTACAACTAGGGTAATTCATTTGCTAAAACTGTATGTCCCTTTCCTTCCAGCAAATTAGTTTACCCTGTCCTACACCTATTTGAAAAACAGAACCTTCTTCACAAGCACATTATTGGACTGCCCAGAACCAAATCAAACCATTCAACAATCAAGGTTGAATATCGGTAAGAAAAAAAATTACCAGAAAGATGAAGTGCAGGGTCTCTCCCATAAAGGTAAAGGATGTATCAACGCATTCAGCAAGAGATAACATACTTAACATTGACTTCTGTTTGCACACTTACACCTCTTTTGAAGAAAGGAAAGTCTGGGATGCTTCTTTGATTGCCAATGAGGCATCTGACACTCAAAACAAATGGAGGGAGTGGGGAATAATTTGCAAGCTCGACATGGAAAAGGCTTTTGACCATGTCAACTAGAATCTCCTTCCCTGAGTCTTGCATAGGATGGTTTTGCACATCATTGGTGTTCGTGGATAAAAAGATGCATGTCATCTCTTCTTTTATCATATCAATCAATGGAAGAGAAACGAAGTTATTTAGATCTTCTATGAGCTTAAGATAAAGATCAGCTTTCCCTTTCGTCATAGTTTGGTAATGGGAGTCTTTAGCAAAATGATGATCAAGCAACTTTTCTAGCCTACTGGTGATTATACGTCTCTATTTCCTATGCAGGCTCCTGTGGCAAAGAGCTTGGAAGACAGCAAAAATTGTTTCTTATGGGGAGGGCAGAGAGAAACTATAAAGCTCCATTTGGTAAATTCATATAGTGTGGAGTATTTAGGTGGTCTTTGTACAAAATCGACTCCCATATTCGATAAAGCTCTTTTGTACGAATGGCTATGGATATTCTTTAGAGAAGATGGAAGCCTCTGGAAAGAAATTGTCGATGTGAAAGGCGAAATTGAAGAAGGATGTTGGATCACCAAATTGAGAAGTGAAGCTTACATAAGTTCTGGCTCTCTAGACATGCTAACAACTCCATAGACATCTTCAATCTAGACAAGAGTCAATCGTTTGTTTCACTCTCTGTCATGTCTTGTCCTTGGGCTTGGTCTTTTGTATTACGTTGTAGTCCTGCACTCTACCCTGAATCTTTGAGTTCTTGGTTTCACTTTCTTAATTTCTTCTCTACTCCCAAAAACAAAATCTCCAGTAGAGTGGTTACAAAAATATTATATAGATGCTATTTTACAAAGAAATATGGTAAACCGATCAATCATATCACGCTCCATTGCAAATAGGTTCACGAATTTTCAGGAGTTGTACTTTCTTTTATGAGTAAGAATTGAGTTGCTGCCAATGTGGTAGAGTAGGAAGTGAGAGCGGCGGAGCTTCTGTAAGAGTACGAGCAGTAATAAGAATTTAGTCTTCGACACACCTAGCATGTTTTTTGGATTGCCTTAAAGAGAGGAGCAATAGAGCCTAAAGGGAATTGAATCTTCTTTTGAAATCGTGGAATCTTCTTTTGAAATCGTGGACAGCCTTTGTAATTGGTTCATGGTAACTTGTAACAGGTGACATTATGCTTTCCAGGCATTCTATCTCTTCTAGATAAAGTCAGTAGGTTTGTTATGGGTTGGCACTCCCTTGGTAGCGCCTGTTAATCTAATCTCTTGTTAAGTTCTTAGTCAAAGAAAAACCGCTAAGGTGTATTGCAACACATAGCCAGATATTTGATAAGAGATATTGGTCAAAAGTAAAAGCTCAAATATTCAACAGTATGCACACAAAATAATTCA
The DNA here is from genome assembly GCF_013401445.1 of Tripterygium wilfordii. Taxonomy (NCBI): domain Eukaryota; kingdom Viridiplantae; phylum Streptophyta; class Magnoliopsida; order Celastrales; family Celastraceae; genus Tripterygium; species Tripterygium wilfordii. The sequence continues at coordinate 10,774,005 of NC_052248.1, forward strand.
AATATGTGATGACCACTTAATACCTTTTCTTTTCGCTTTCGGTCATCCTCCATTGCCTGTTCTTGCAGCTCGGTGATATATTCCTCAAATATTTCTCTGCAGAAATTCTCCACTCCAATGGAACTATCAACATCAACGAATTACATGACAGTTTCAGTTAAGCAGTTCTCACTCAAAAAGGGATACAAGAGTATACTCAAGCTAAGAAGAGCGCATCTCACCAACAAAAAGGCAATTTTTCCTATCAACCTGAAACGAACCTCCCACATCGCTTAGATGTGGGAGTTGTAATCTATTGATAAGGAGGGCAAATGCCTTCCTTAATCAGCCAACAGATTTTCTAGGTAGTAGCCTATTGGGCCTATTGGTTACAACTTACAACCAACCCATGTGTGGGTAATGGTTGGGCTTGTGTGGTTGGTTGAGGAAGGTATGGGCCTACTGGGTGCGTGTATGGGCGCGCGCCTGGCCTGGTTCTTAACACAAGCATTTCAAAAAATAGATAGTTCAACCTATACTTTAAGAATTCAAACAATACAAAGTGTCCACAAACCACAATCATCATCATGAAATAAATGATGAAAAAGATTGCACGCCAACTAAAGATACACAATTAGAAAACGATCCAAACCACAGCCTAACATATAAAGCAGAGGCTCAAATTAGTAAGGCTGCTAGATATGTGCAAGTGCACCCATGGACAAATGCCATCTGAAATCTTCACCACTAGATCATATAGGATCATGTAGAATCTTGGAAAATAATCCAAAAACAAAAATCTTAAATTCTATAGATAACACAATGAAACCAAAAGTAACCATAACTGTTACGCATTGAACAGATGCAAAGCCCATTCATGTGATGAAAGTAATCTCCGCTTAAGACCTAAAGTGAACGTGATTTCAAGAATAACGAACATACCTGTACTCTCTACTACCTTGAAAAAGCTCTTTGCTGTTCTCCCACCTCGAAGAAGCATTAATTTCCTTTTAAAAAAGAAGTGAACAGACAATAGTCGGGTATTGTTCCTTAACCACTAAATAATAGCAAGATAGACAATTAATACTCTTACAAATGAGATATTGGCATTTCCATACCTTGATGGAGTGCAGTAGATCACGAAAATCATCTGCAAGCCGTTTACGCTTTTTAGCTTCCTTCTCCTCCTTCTCCCTGACTCTTTCTAGCAATTCATCAAGTATTAGCTGCAACAAAATTAAGCAATTTTAATTCACAAGATTTTAACAAAGAGCAAAATCGAAGCAGCTAAAAGAGTATTCAATTGATAAGGCTAACAATAGCTAAAACTGAAACGAATATTTCCTACTGTGCTGTTTTATAGAACATTTCAACCACTCCAAACAAAACACTTGATTGAATGGGAAATGACAAGCCAATCACAAAAAAGTGTTCAAAACATAATTAAAGGACGGACAATAATAAGACATATACAGCAACATATATGAATTGATAATTGACGATGGATAAACTTGATCTCAAAGTAAATTACAATCAGAAAAATCAAGATTATTGCTAAATCTATAAATATCTTAGGCAAACACATATGTATACATATATATTTGAAACATTTGACTGCTTCAAAATTTAGCTTTACCTGGTGCATATTGACATATACACTATTAAAGAATAAACAGAGATTGTGTGCAAATACATACCTTTAAGTTGACATCTGATATAGGTGGAGAGCCTATTTCCTCGGCAATAGAAGCCCTAAATTCTTCAAGTGTCCAGCTTGATGATAAAGCAACCTGAAAATTTACAAAAGCATTAGGCTCCTAGGAAACTCTAAATGTTTAAGAAGAGAGAAGAAAAAAGATAAATCATACCTTTTTCAACTTCACAGCATCCTTAATTCGAGTTTTATCATCATGATACTGAGCAAAATATGCAAGCAGGAGAACGAAAATTCGTAAGCCACAGCAATTATCATTATAAGAATTAATTTATATACAAGTAACTACTGTGAAATCAACAATCAAAACAGAGTCATGAGGGCAAAATCCTGTCAGTGCACCAGTCAGACGACACATAATCCCGAGCACAATGGATAAGAAACTGATGAAGCTTAAAAGATATCATACAAAACGAAGGTAAACCAGTATCATCACTATATTTAACAACTAATAAGAAATAAAAGATGTAACGAATTCTTGCCCATGATTGTCGGTTAGCCTATTACAACTAATCATGTTTCTCATTCTTCCACAAGTATAGGCTTTCTTCTTGGGGAAAAGGTCGGCAGTTGTAAGTGCATGCAGAACTCGCGCAAGAAAAAATGATAAGCACCATCTTCAATCCTAAAGCTTAAGCAAATAGATTATGCAATTTTCATCCATATATAATCCTATGATGTTTTTTTCCCTTGCATCACAGGATTCACCCACTCATAAACAAAAAAAAAAAACCTTGTGCACAAGGCTCCCACAGTGGCCGAGGGCCGAGCACAGACAAGATATACGCAAACCTTACTCTCCACATATAATGTGAAGAGGGTTGCACCCCTACAACTCTTACCACTGAGCCACATGTTTGCCTATCAAAAAGTAAACATCTCCCATGCACAAGGCTTTTGTAGTGGACATCAGTGGTGGCGGGGACTGACAGGATGTAACCAGACCTTAACCCCACACATAATATGTGGAGATACTATTTCCAGGAATAGAAACTGTGACCTCTAAGTTGCACCCCTGAAACTCTACCATCACATGCTCGCCTCACCCACTCATGAATTAGTTTAAACAATCTCTCTCTTGCTTGAGACCCTATTTCATTTGTACATTGTGGCAGTTGAGTAAGACAGTTAAGTTAAACCACACTTAGGGCATGTTTGATAATGCATTGTGGTAAGTTCTTTTCTTCCCTTTTTTTCCCTAAAGGAAGCACTGCAGTGAGTTTGTAACACTTTTTTACCATGAAAAAGAATCTTATTTCAAGGTTGTTTACAATCTAGAACTAAGACTATAGAGATGTGGTTAGAAGCTGTTTTAGGTATAGTTTTCAGGTCTTTTGAAATGAAAGACAGAATAAATAAGCAATTAAGGAAATAAACTTTCCAATATGGACAAAGGCATCATTATTATTTAATAATCTAAAATGTTAAAAATCTATTAATATCCCTTTTACACAAACATATGTACAATTTAAACATTATCTGACATCTTTCATATTATGTTCTTCACCATAACGTCACTGCTGCACCAAACATGCCATTTCAAGAGAAGTACAAATCAAGACATGAACTTTTCCCTTGAATCCAATTGGCAACACATCATCACAGATGTCACAATAACAGAATCTTATACCGTAACCAAATGTGAGACAGAATTACGAAGATAATTAGTTGATTAAATTTACCTGCTTCTCAAGCTCCTCAGCAACATCTTCAAACAAATCCTTCGGGGTTGGACCTGAAGTGTTTGATGCAACATCCAAATATGCAGGCAAATCTTTTACCTAAATATTCCAAATTAAGAGAAGGCATCATATAGCAAGAACCAAGCAGCATAAGTGCATAACTGTATTCTGATTTGGCATAAGCTATGCAAGTCCTCTCAAAAAAATCCCAAGCTGCTAACCTTCAGATAATAATCACGCCAATGAGTTTTTGCTGTAAGTGCCCCAGCAGAAAGATGTTCTTCCATCAACTTACGGAACTCATCGCGTTTTTTGCGTTCCGCCTTCCGCAGATCTTCCTGTTTAAATTAAACTTCCAGTGTGAGAACATCAATTCAATGAAAGGTACAATGGTTGTAAGAACATTAACCAATCATTACATCACCTTTTGTTTCCTCCTCTGTTCCTCCTCTTCCTTCTCTAAGTCACGTACATAATCCTGTGAAGAACTTGAATTTAGAGAAAAGGAAGGAAAAAAAGGGTCTATAGTCGATAATAATGAACTACCTGAAATATTTCCAGGCGATCAATTTTTTCAAGACGTGAACATCTTTCATCAGCCTCTAAGCGATCTTGCACCTTTCGCCACTGGGTGCTTGCCTTCAGAAGAGAATAATGCATAAGTTTGGGCCAAAAGAAACAAACCCAATGATGAATTAAAATTCTCGCCAGGGCATTACCTTAATGAAGTCGCAAGATTCCAGATATTCCCTATATTCCATGATATTCGATTTCCGCTCCTCCTGGGCCTTTACTCGTTCCTAACAAAGTCAAGATTCAAGAACACTAAGAGCCAATCATATCTCTCTTCATAAAACAGTTACATATATTCAAGTTTTTGGATGGTTGGAATTATGGTTGGCTTGGGTACTGGTTGGAACAGTGAAAATAGAGCTTACTTCAGCTTAGTGATCATAACAATTATAAATGAGCTCGGGATGGTGAGGACTAAGAGCCAATCATATCTACCAGCTCTTCATACAATAGTTACATATAGTCAAGTTTTTGGATGGTTGGAATTATGGTTGGCTTGGATGCTGGTTGGAACAGTGAAAAAAGAGCTTAGTGGTCGTAACAATCATAAACGAGCTAGAGGATATTGAGGAATACTTCCATCTACATCACTGGCGATATTTTTTTTCAGTTTGGAAGGATAAACAAGAGAGTTCCCACGGAAGAAGAAGCTTCCACGAGGACTTTCAAGGATAAGATGGTTATCCAACTTTTCGATAGGCATAATGAACAAGGTGTTTGGTGTGAACATTTGGTTTTGGAAATAATCATCTTCTAAGCCTTATCACAATTATTTGGCTTCATCTGCATGAATCAATAATGAAACTTAGAGTCCACCACATGAATTTCCAAAGTTATCCAAACCAGCCTAGTACGATTTTGTTTCCGGATGCAATTGATCTTATTTCCAGTAGACAGCTATATTTAGGTGACACCCTCAATGCCATTTAGTCATCAATAAATTCTTGTTTAACTTCCATATAAACAAAATGAATAGATGCCCCTTGCTACACAAGATGAGAGGCACTAGGTATATACCTTTTTCCCAAGCTCCTCTAAGTAGCTTTCAAACAAATCCCTGCGATCTCTTTCTCGTTCAACCCCTTTAAATCGCTCATCATTTTCGAAAATAACCATAGCTTTGCTAATAAAAGTTCATGCATTCAAGTATCAGGAAAAAAATGTGTTACTAAACTGGCCAGATAATGAACAACCAAGACCAATAAATAAGACATTTTTTTGAAATTAACAATCCAATTGAAGAAGAAAATTTCGACATCATGTACAAACCTCCATCTAGTAGATGATGTCAGCTCTGTAGATTCCTACGAAACAGCAAGACAAATTAAAAGGTATAAACTCTTCTTAAGAATAATATTAAAGTAAATTAGAAGTAAACATATTGTATTTTAATGGAGGCAAAACAAGTTTCAAGTGGCACATGACTTACTTCTAACATTTTCGTAAACTCTTCCCTTGCTTTTTTCTGTTTAATTCGCCTTTCCTCAACCTCCCGTTTTTTCTTTTGACCAAGGAACTGAAACACAAAGTTAAAAGTGTTTTCAAGAACAAGAACAATTATGCATAGGTAAATACAATTTGAAAAGTGTAGAAGAGAATTCCATGGTAAACTGAGCGAGCTAAAAGACCACACTGATCACAGACTAGGGGAAATGCAATTATTTAAGAGTTGACCTCATTAAAAGCTTGCTTTCTCTCTCCAAGTGTCCTCAATGCACCATATCTTTTGTCATTAATTATGACTCTCATGGCCTGATATATAAAAAAAAACAACATCAATGTACTCCCACAAGAGGGGGGAAAACACAAAATTTAATGCAATGTGATTAAACCTGCTCCCATGTCCAGTCAGAACCAACGTTTGCTGACTCAAGAAGAGATTTAAATGAACTTTTAGCCTCCTTGAAACAAAAGAGAGTAAAGAGCGTCAATGCCAGAGATAGCATCAAGCAACAATGAAGGAGGCTTCAAAGACGATAGTACTAAAACCTACCAGCTTATCCACATAACCTGTATGTTCCTGATCGACTACTTTATCTTCCAATTCAGCTTTTTCACTAGCCATCACATCTGTGCTGGCTTCCTATAAGACAATAACATCATCAATTCCCTCGTAAAGCATATCCACTGACAGCTACCAGGCAGCCAGATCATCAGCTACAAGTGCAACAGAACCATACCTCTTTATCTTCTGCAGGAAAACCATCTGCAGAATTAGGAACATCTTCAGCAGCGATGTTGCAAGAATCATTCCTGAAAATTTTGAGAGCAATATGGTATTCAAACTAACTGCCAACTCCAGAATAACGATAAGAAAACTACACAAGCTGACGAATCCAATACATTGGAGCAGTAAATACGTCCACCATGGTAACAGCAGCCTCAGAACTTCCTGAAGTGCCAGCTGATGGTGGAACAGTATTTAAAGTTCCCTGAGCTCCATCAGCACGGTCAATTACAGGAGAAGCTTCAACGGGCAGGGCAGAAGATTCAGCAATCATCCCAGATTGTATATTATCAGAAGTGCCTACAGGAGAAATGGCAACTGGGCTTGATGTTGCCCCTTGAGCTGTGGCAGCTGAAACATCCATTGTAGATGGAGCCTCATCTAAAGGAGTAACAGAAGCTAGGCCATGAGGATTTGCAGATGTTTCCTGTTGTGTTTCCTTTTCGGATCTCATTCCCACCCGTTCACGAGCCAACTTGAAGCATAAATTTGGAAGCAACAAAAGAAAAGAATAAGCAAAGGAAATTGATCAAAAAATTATAATAATAATTTATTTTAAAAAAATCAAATGAGTTTCCATGGAAACAAACCTTCAGTTCTTCAGGTATCTCCCATTTCGATTGCTTGGTAACCTTATTGTAGTAATACCTGAAGAACATTCATAAACAGGATAGAACTGGAGCGTGAGAATTGATTGAGCAATTAGCATGCTTAAATAAATAACATTAAACTATGTTAGACCACACACTTTCTTCCATCAGGGCTCGTAAATTCTTTCCAGTCAGTCGATGCATCTGCCCTCTGCCACAGTAAAATCATCATAAGTAAATAAATGAGTTGAAGCAATTCAGCAGATGTAACACTTTTAAACAATAAAGTGCTAATTGAGGTCATAATAGTCAAATGGATACTACTGAAGAAATGGATTCTACTTAACGTAGAACCAGTCATACATTAAACAATTAACACCATAAAATTCAATAGTTTTAACGCAATAGAAAATACAATGCAAGTATTCGCAGCTTCGCGCACTTTAATGAGTAAGCAAAGCAACTAATAGAGCCAATTTTGTTTTCACAAACAGTTAAAAGGCTTCATGAATCAAAGATATTCTCTAAATGGAACAAAAGATGTATTATGGCAAGCGCAATGTTTTCATCACGATGCAATTTCTACCCTAAAAAGAACAAAAGAGTTAGACACCTTTTCCTTCATGATTTCTTTGTTCCTCTCCTCCCAAGAATCAAGAGATGAATGAAGGGATTGAGGACCCTAGCCTTTTCTCCTGTTCACTTCTTTGCAAAACTTCCAGGCCTTTAACTCGTTCCCAACCAAGGCAGCTACAACCCTGAACATAACCATTAATTGTAAAGCTACCTCTCTTAGTTTGGCAACCCATTTACAGTGGAGAACATTGTCTCTCAATGTTCCACCTTTCATCACGCAAAGGAAGTATATATTAGACAGTGTTCCGATTTTTAAAGGTTGTCAAAGACTATTTCCCAAAGGATTTTCCAAGCAAAGAAAGCATTTTAGCTAGCACTCTCAAGTTCCAAATCTTCTTTAATGGGAAATGATTCATTCTACCACTTCAGCCTCGAGGACTGAGGAGAAATTTTCAACCTTGTGGGTGCAACCATTACAGTTGAAGATCACCCAAATGTTGCTTTTTCATTCATATATGGTCTTCAAAAGAACCAGTAAAGGTTTCCAACTCCCAAACCATAGCATTCCAATTGAAATGCCTGCTCCAAGTCACCACACCATTTTCTGCTTTAAGCAGCTTTCTGTGACTTTCATACCCTTTCTTCTAGCCATATCATACAAGGAATTGTCTCATGTGAAAGTACCCACACCAAGCATCTTTCCAAGAATTGACGTTATTATTTCCCACAAAAAATTCTTATTAAAGACAGTCAAGGCTTTTATATTTCAATGAAGGAGGGCCAACAGAAAAGATAGAGACATCTTTGTCCTCCTACCCAAGATTTGCACCCACCAAACCTATTGAATTCTTAAGGGATAAATAACCATTGAATTCAAGTCCAGGGAAAGACTTGTAATCAAATTCACTGCCAGCACTATGCAGAAAGAGCTGGAAGGGATTCCTATAGCGCTATTAGCTGGAACATCTGAAGCAAGAAATAACAGATCTTTTGATAGAGATGAAAAGCAATTCAGATAATCAGGTAAGGTCATTCACAACTGTTTTGGCACCATAAGCTAAGCTTTTGGAGCTCGGTTGCTTGTATTCTAGATATCTTAACATGCAAAAATAAGCTCATTAATCCCACTCCTTCATGTACTTGGGTAGTACCCGCTTGGATCTGCTGCTAAATAAAATTAATTGTAAATTAAGAAAAAAAGCACTCGTCTTTACCAACTTATCCTAAACAATCTCAAAATTCTTAGATCAAGAACAAGGAGTAGGAGCCAATTTTAAAATACTTAAGATATAATAATGAAACAACTGTAAACAACACATTGCTTGTCCATCTTTGCACACCGATGAAATCGCTTGCCCACCTTTGCATCCCCATTTCAATGAATCACATTATGCATAATCTTCTAGTATGTGTGTGCAACACATATGCTTTGTAAAATCCAGTAAGAAATTGAGGAAATGGACATTGCACTAAAAGCAGCAAGAAATCCAAGGTTTAGAACCATAAGAGTTCATTAGACTATTACAGGATGGTCCAAGAAAAAATATTTAAAATTCGTTTCTACTTTTGCAGCTATTAACATCTTTACAAGCGAAAATGTAACCCAATGATAGAGTTGCAGTGATGCAACCCGGAAATTGTCACCCCACATATTATGTGTGGGTAAAGTATGCATATATCATGTATGTCCCCGACCTGCCCATTGCGGGAGCCCTATGCACAGGAGTTCTTTTTATGTCAAATGTGAAAGGAAATACTTCATTTGTACCTACTACAGCATTGGTAGGAAAACTTAGACATGAATACAACGTAACATCAAACAAATAACACATATGAAAGAACTACTAACATTCCAGAAATACAGTAGGTAGAGCAAGCAACCATGACCCAAAGCATAATATCCTACCTCTCAATAGAGTCCACAGCCTCTACCTGTAAGCTTTTTTGAAGCTATGGAAGTCACGCAATGAATAAATGAAAAAAAAAAACAACATATTTGAAAATTGAACTTCAGAAGGAGTCAATATACCACGTAACTTTTGTTACTTTAATGTGAATAGATATAAGCAGAGCACAGATTTTGCATTGCTGTCGAAGCACTTATGAGTTATGACTATATCTTGGAAGTAAAAAATTGGTAAATAATAAAACACAAACAAATGCAAGACATCAAATAAAACTCATTAAATTAAAATTACATGTCACACTGAAACTAAATGGTCAATGAACCACCAGTCAATCATGATATTTATCATCATCCCAGCTTTTATCCCAAAAGTTTGGGTTTGGATACGAGTACGAGAAAATCAATGGAATCCACTACGCGTATTCGTTTCCGCCACTCATTTCTTTTTGGATCATACTTTTCATCAATTCCTATTGAATCCATATCCTTTCGTCCTACTTCAAGCCATAATCTTATAAGTAGGGATACCAGTCAATCGTGATATTATAAATCAAAAATCATACAATGATTCAAATTGTAGTCTCAACGATAGAGATCATTGACAAAATCAGATTACAGCTATCAATGCCAAAAAAAATAACAAAAGACATCAGCAAGCATGCAATCTCTTGTACCAAAACACAAACACACAGAGGCAAGGATTGGTTGTTCTTTGAAAAAAACAATAAAGAATATAAGCCACAGAAATATTATCTTTTCAAATTTTTAATGGAACAAAAAAAATAAGTGCATTGTTACATAAAAAGGTCAAAACATAAATTGGGTATCCCCATTTATTACAAGATGTCAACATGTAGGTTGGCATTGATGGTGAGGATAGCAAAAACCACTCCATTAACAACTCTTGTCTCTCATTTCAAGACAAAGCTTCAATCACACAGTATGAAACATGAATTTTCTCGAGTATCCTAAAGCACACAGAAACTACAATCTCTAAGTGAAACCCTAACATCATATCTTTTCTCTATGAGAAGATGAGCAAAGTCAGAGGCTATCAGTACATTCTATTGTGAAAAATCTCGCATTGACCAGTGAGCTAAAGAGAAGCACATACTATATCACCAAATTTGCCAATAAATTACATGGAAAGAAGAAAAAGAAACTCCTATCATTTAAACATTAATATTGAGAAACTAGCTATATCTTAAAGCCATTTGATACATATCAAGGTAAACAACTCTCATGCACAAGGCTCGCTGCCACTCTACCACTTGGCCACATGATCGACTATGATAAGAATAAGAAAAACCACAATTTTAGAAGAGTGACTCACCTCAACAGGAGTCATTAATTCTACGGGCTTCACCCAACTTGATTGTCTGGTCCTCTTATTATGATAATATCTGAGCAAAAAAAAAGTGGACTTGATTTAGCAAAATGTGAGAGAAATATTGATATCTGACATATCATTTATAAGACGAACGAATCCCGAATATCAATTATCGAGCTCCTTTGAGATAGCAAACAATGAAAGTAGAATGTTCGCCCATAGATGTCACTTTAGCAATGAGCTTCAAAAAGTTCCCCAAATAAGAGGGAAAAAGATAACTGTCCACCATTTGTGCTTTTATTTTCAAATGAAGAAACTTTTTTAAGAAAGGCACACAATGAAGGGAAAGAAGAAAAGACTTCTAGAACATGATTGAGGGCGCTAATATTTACATTGAAACCGACTTAGTCCGAAAAAGAAAATCAAATTTGCTTAAAAACTCTAATTGGAGTAAAAGTACATTCAAAGACTCTTCTAGCTTTTTTCCTTCCAGATCAGGGAACAGCTATGCATCTAATGCTTATTTCTGTTTGGTGGCTATATCCCTAAAATGGACCTTACTCTTCTATCTATTTCCTTCCAGGTCAGGGAACAGCTATGCATCTAATGCCTATTTCTGTTTGGTGGCTATATCCCTAAAATGGACCTTGAAGGTCCAATAAGAGTACAGCCAACTTCCATTCCTTACCTGTAAATACAAAGGTTTCCTAGTTTATCCATACAATTTTCTTTTCCCTTCATGGACGTTTCAAGCCAACCAGTCCATGTTTACATTTGTCTCAAACTAGTATGTTACATTCAAAACAACATTACAATAAAACCAAACAAATATAAGCATCAACTACTACGTCTGCCAAAAAAATCAGAATTGCATACCTTTTTCCATTAGCTGAAGTATGTTCTATCCAATCAGTAGGGGCCTGTTCAGTAAGTTTAGTTTGAAGATTTGTTTCCTGAAATTATACATTGCGAAACAGTATCAGAAATCTTGTTCGAATAGCCCTTTACATGCAAAAAGGTCAACTCCCATGTAAGATCTCCCATATTGGAGACGGAATCAAGGAAGGACAAGCAAGATATATGCGCATACTGAGAGAGTCTATTTCAAGAAATTGAACCCATGACCTCGAGTTTGCAGTGCAGCAACTTTACCACTAGGCGTGGGTTCACCCTTAGCTCTTTACATAATGAAGAAGCAAGAAAACAAAATATAGCAATGGCAAAGAAAAGGACAAATGCTCTTACTCGAACACTAATGGAGGAAACTGCAGATTGTTGAACACTCTGATGGAGGGGTATAACAGAAGCAGCAATTTGATTTACTGGAGATAACCCAGGCTGTCCACCAGCAGGAATTGTTGGGGCATGCATTTGAGATATAGGCTGATAGTGAGTCATAGCATTGAAAGTCACAGGTCTTTGACCATAAGAAGACGGCGCAAACTGCAAGAGATGATTTCCATGAGGTATAGACCATATAAATAAACCTTAACAATTAACTATGCGAGACAGATTGTCTTACAGTATATGATGAAAGAAGAGGTGTTCCTGGGCCACCAAAGCCAGGCATGTAGTTGTTGGGTGCTTGAACATTGGGCATAGGCAATGGTGACCCAGATGCAACATGCATGCTTGGGGGAGCATTAGGCAATGATGTTGCCTGTGATGGTGGTGGTCCCAGGCCCTGGCCAGGTCTTGCTGGTAACTGCTGCATTAACTGAGGAAACTGGGGTTGCTGAACTTGAGGAGAAGGCAACCCATTGTTTATAGCAGAGACGCCGCGCCCAACAGACTGAAAATGTGGAGGAGCAGCTTGAATGAACTGCTGTGATTGCTGTCCTGGAACTACAGGTCGAAACTGCAGCAATAATAGTTCAAAAAACATTCTATTAAAATTGAATTAATTGATAGAACTAAATGTCCCACAAATTCATAGATAAATAGAAACATTACTTGATTAGACATGGGAGGCATAAAACTTCGAGAAGGATCCATAGAAACACCTATAGAAGGCTGAATGGGCTTTCCCAACAAAAAGAGCACAAAAATTAGCTGGAGACAAAACGCTGACTAATATACTCAGTTAAGGACAGTGGATGCAGAGTATAATAATCTGTAATTAAGATAAGAATGTCACTAGTGATTTTGGACAAAAAGCCCACACCCTAACCTAACACAAACTACATTGCACCTTAAACATGCTGCAAAACAAACCCTTTTTTCATTATTTATTCCCACAACAGAATTCATTAGAGGTATCCCAAACTAAGATAAAAATGGAAGTGGCATAATCACAATAAATAACCACCAATTATGAGCAATAGTTTCACTGAAATGGAAGACATGATTCTGACAGATAAAGTATCGTATGGAACTCGTTGAAGGTGGGAAGAAACTTTGTTAATCACAAAAATATAAACCACATGACCAGCAACTGCTAACCGCAAATATGAGCATGCCATAAAAATAAAGGGCAATATGCAATCAGACCAAACTTCAGGGCTTCTGATTGCATAGTACCCTAAAAGTAAAAAAGGGTTCCCTAAGCCCCACGAAAACATTAAATAAATTTATGCAGAAAGGGAACAAAATTAACACCACTGACATGTGCGACTGAATCAAGTATATTTCAAAACAATCCTCAAAGTATGAAACAAAGAGATACATAGCTGAACTTCCACCAGGTTCAGGCTTGATTTTACCAAGTGATGTGAAAACTGAAAATCTATGAAGACGTGTCTCCTTGATGCATCTAATACAAGAAGTGTACACTAGTTTGTTTGAACCAATTACTCCCTGCGGGAAGATAGACTGAACGCCTGATGTTCGCAAAGAATGTATTTAATTTTAAACCTATAATAAACTTTCCAAGAATCGGTACCCCTTGAAGACAATAACACCTCAATACTTACGGCCAATTAAATAAACCTGAATTCTGAAGAGGGCTAAAGTATGAAGAACAAAGGCAACCAGAACAACAGCACTTAGAAAATGTTAGAACTTTAATACCTTTTCTCCTCCTTCACAGCAACATCAAGCACAGCAACATTAATCTGAAGCAATTGAAATAAATGCCACAAGTCAAAACAATAAAAGCACAAGCACAGATAATTTAAGACTCAAAATATATAACATCACAATCTCGCTTCAATCTCGCTTCAGCATTTACCATAGCAAGCACATACTATTAATATACTGGCACTACAATTTTTTTTTTGTTAAGAAACAAGAATATTAGATCTAAGGTATGAGACAGCCAATCGAATATAAGATGTAAAGAAAACCATTTCGGATGGTATAGGGCATGTAGTGCAGCAACAAGAAGAATTGAGATATTCATGTTCGACAATTCCACGTTACCCGGACTCTTCACTTTACCTTGCCGTACCGGTGTCGACACGACACGACTCTGGTGCTGGTATGGGATCTGTCTCCGTTCCGATAAAATTCTTCTGGACACGGCTGTGGTGGAGACAACGTTGGAGGAGTTAGAAGCTTTGTTGTATCTCCGCCGTTCTTTCTCAGTAGCTCCGCCTCTGCTGGGTCTTGCCGTTCGTCTTCTTCGTGTCTCCGTATTTGGGTTCGACCTACTCAGGCGATTTGGGGATGTTTCGCGTAGTAAAACTGACCATGGTTAGTCTTAGTGGAGATCATGGTTAACACTTAACAGTTCGTGGGAGTCAAAAAGATGAAAGCTGGGTCAACTGCATACAAAACGCATAGGCTAGTAACGCTACTTCTAAATCACACGTGGCACAAGCAATGCAATGGTTCACAATACGTCGTCGTCTCGATTCATACGGTTAATGTGGGTCTCATCGTCTCTGTCAGTCTCTCATTCTCAATCCATTGCACTTCTGCAAACTTCTAGAGTGGTCTGTTCTGTGTCACCATTCGAAGCACTTTCTCTGCTAAATTCACACATCATGATGGATTCTTGTTATTCTCACTCTCCACGGTTTCACTGCTTCTCTAATGGCATCAACCCCCCTCTTCGCCATTACACGCCCTTCATTCAATCTGAACACCAAGAACCCATTTGGCCGAAACACCCACAGATCAATAAAAGCCCGCAGATTTTGCATAAACAATGAACGAGGAAGAGAATCCAAAGTTCAAAGCGGACACACATTTGGCCGAACGAGTCGCCTATCAATTTCAATCTACACCAAAGGCGACAGAAGAGATCATCTCAAGTCCTCTGTTAAAGATGAGGAAGAAACTGGACCCACCTCTTCATCTTCGCCGTTAGCTGTCACTGAGAAGCCCAAGGATGATTCCGAAGTTGAGGTGGGCAAAGAAGGCGACTTGGAGGAGAAAGAGAAACAGCAAGAGATGGACTGGAAGACAGACGAAGAGTTCAAGAACTTCATGGGCAATCCATCAATTGAGGCGGCAATTAAGCTTGAGAAGAAGAGGGCAGATAGGAAGCTGAGGGAGCTTGACAGAGACAGCAGCGATAACCCAATTGTTGGGTTGTTTAATAGATTAATACGTGATAGTCTAACCAGGGAAAAAGAGAGGTTGGAGAAAGCTGAGGAGGCTTTCAAGGCTCTTGATCTTAACAAGGTGGATCACTGATTGGTTTCAACTATTGCTTTTTTCTTTTGGCCTATATCTTTTATGTGAAACAAGTTGAAGTTTATAATCGTTTGGTTGCCAAATTGTGTCAACTAGAAGGTGATTTGAACTTTAAACAACAATTCGCTAACCAATTATAAGAAACCAAGTATAAAATCCTTGCTCTTATAGTTTGAGCTAGTAGATTTCAGCTTGGGTGTCATGAGTTAATTGTCACCATAATCATCGCTTAGAATTCATTTTATTGTATCAAGAAAAAAACATTAATGTAATGTTATCTCTATTGGGTTAATGTGGACAATGCAGCTGAAGAACTGTTTCGGGTTTGACACCTTTTTTGCAACTGATGTTAGAAGGTTTGGTGATGGTGGAATTTTCATTGGCAATTTGAGGAGACCTATTGAAGAGGTCATTCCTAAGCTAGAGGCAAAGCTATCTGAAGCTGCAGGGAGAGAGGTGGTTGTTTGGTTCATGGAAGAAAAGAATGATGACATTACAAAGCAGGTACTTACATATGGGCTGATCTCAGTTATTCTGTCTGACTGATTGGCCCTCATTGTATGCCTTGTTGACATATTTATGCAACTGATCTTCAATTCTGCATTACAACTTCAGTCCGTACTATTTAAATGAATTATGCCTTATGAATTCTTGGTTGACCTGTGAAATAGAAGAGAACTTGCTGGTTTATTCCATGCCATTACAAATTCTGGGCTACATCCTGGATATTGCAACCAACATATCATTTGTTGCGTTCTGTTGCATTTCAAACCATGGCCTGTGTCTAATGTCCTCTCTTTTTTTCCACTTTTCTGATGAAGGCTTGTGTAGTGCAACCAAAGTCAGAGATGGATCTCCAGTTTGAGTTCACTAAGCTGAGCACTCCATGGGGATATTTTAGTGCTGTAGTCTTATGTGTCACAACTTTTGGGACAATAGCTCTGATGAGTGGTTTCTTCCTTAAACCTGGAGCAACTTTTGATGACTACATAGCTGATGTTGTTCCACTTTTTGGTGGCTTTCTCTCTATTTTGGGGGTATCTGAGGTAGGTTGTTCTCCTTTTGCTAATTGAACTCTATGTTTTGTCACATGTTACTGCAAGGCTTCATCATTCATGGGACTTTAATGAGTTGTTTGGCTTTGTCTTACTAGTTAAGGCAAGATGGTTGTGCCAGTTTGGAGTGTTTGACAGTGCTTGCATATAGATTCTGGAAAATGCAAACCCAGTCTTAAGCGTTTCATCTCTATATCTATCTGCCTTCTACACACAGACACACATCCTAAAAAAACATGATATCAGATAAATCAGTCTAGCAGAATCAATTCTCTTACGACCACTGGGTTTATGCCGCATTTTTGTAAGTTTCATGTTGGACCCAGACAAAATTTTGTTTGCACAAAATTCGTTTACTATTAAATGCTCACACTTTTGCTTCCTGAACTTCAGAAGTATGATTTTGGATTTCGCAGTCTTGCAGGAAATGATGAAAGGAAAAAAAAACAAAAGAATATAAAAACAGAGATAAAAGGTGCTATCTTGTAGATAGAAACTTCTGTAAGCTGATTGACGATAAAAATGAATGCCTTATGTTGATCCATCATAATGTTATGTTCACATCTTACTTCCTTTTAAACCGAATTTTAGATTGGCATGTAAAACTGGACCAGGATCAAGGTTGGAACTTTGAATTTCACACCTTCAAGGCTTCAATTATTCTATGTAGGACATTTTTTGCATCTTTTTATTGCATGCTGACAGATGTACTTCAGAATGAAATAGTTTAATTGTTGAAAACCAATTGTTTTTGGAAAGATGCTGGGTTTTATCACAAGCATAATAAAAATACTCAAACAGTGTGAAACAAGTTTCTACAGCCCCGTGAATGCTGAGAGAGGAAAGGTGGAGGAGAAGTGGAAAATCAAACAACCTCCACATGGTACAAAGGGAATACTATGTGCTTTGAATTACCTTAAGCCATATCAAAATGTGGCAGATTGAATTGTAAGATTTGTCAATGTTCATGAATAATTATCACATAAATTGGCTTGGATTATTTTGCTTGCCTGTTGTAAGAGTTGAATGCAAGTCTAGAAAATGATCTTGGAGAGTCTGCAAAACTCCTCTATAAATGCTTCCTTTTCTTATGTGTTTATGGCTTTATGCATGTTAGTGTATTCACAGATATTGTGAATGATGCTTTTGCAACATAATGAATGACTCATTGTTACTATTTGCCAGATAGCCACCCGGTTAACAGCAGCTGGTTATGGTGTTAAGCTTAGCCCATCATTTCTTGTGCCATCCAACTGGACAGGGTGCTTGGGTGTGATGAATAACTACGAGTCTTTGCTTCCTAATAAGAAGGCTCTTTTTGATATTCCAGTCGCGCGAACTGCTAGTGCTTATCTCACATCACTAGTGCTGGCAGTTTCTGCTTTTGTGGCTGATGGCAGCTTTAATGGTGGCGACAATGCATTGTAAGTATTCTACAGTTCATTTTATGCTATCCAGTTTATGCTCTACTTTCTGTTAGGATTTATTTGACATAATATAGGTAGTTCTGTAGTTGTGGTTACCAATCTACAACTCTTTTTTCCTTTTATTAGAGCATTGGATAGCTCTATTATACATTTTAGTGTTAATGTATTTGAAATACTGGACAGGACGAAAGCCCCCCTTTTATTTAATTTGAGTAAAATAGCACATTCCATTGTCACTCTGCAGGTTCATAAGGCCACAGTTCTTCTATAGCAATCCATTGCTTTCTTTCATCCAATTTGTCATTGGACCTTACACAGATGACCTTGGGAATGTATTGCCTTATGCGGTGGAGGGTGTGGGAGTTCCTGTTGACCCTCTTGCTTTTGCTGGACTTTTAGGTAAGCTTCATGGACTCTTCCTTCATATTTTTATTTCCCAAACGTTCATCTGATGCAAGGAAATTGGGAATCTTATTGATAAGGATATACATAATTTCAATAATTTAAGAGCAGCATTGTGCTTTCCCTTATTTTATCAGATTTTGGTCACGAGATTGAAGTAGAATTAATGATGGAAGCTGGGAACCACCTTTTAGAAGGTTGTCAGAGCCTTGAATCCAGAATTTTTCTTATGATGACCCCATAGAGCGTATACCCTGTAGAGCCTATAAGTTTTGGTTTAGATAATTGACACCATTGTTTTCAGACATTTTCCAAGCTGAAAAGTATTCAATAATGTGGTCCTCTTATACACCACTTACAATTGTCTTCGTTAATTTAATTAAACTTCATATTTCAAAATTAGTGGAAGATGTGGCGGAATGGGTTCCTTCCGAGTGGATGCAGTAGTGAAATGGAAATTCGTATCTAACCTATTATTCATGGATGCGCTTAATAGTCTCAATTCCTGTCAACTTCATGCTTCTGCAGGAATGGTGGTAACTTCTTTGAACTTGTTGCCTTGTGGTAGACTGGAGGGAGGGCGCATCGCGCAAGCTATGTTTGGAAGAAGCACTGCTACTTTGCTATCCTTTGCTACTTCACTTTTACTTGGTATTGGTGGTCTGAGTGGAAGTGTGCTTTGTTTAGCATGGGGATTGTTTGCAACCTTCTTCCGAGGTGGGGAAGAATTGCCAGCGAAAGATGAGATCACTGATTTAGGAGATGACAGGTTTGCTTGGGGCATTGTTTTAGGCATAATCTGTTTCCTCACTCTTTTCCCCAATGGTGGAGGGACTTTCTCCAGTTCCTTCTTCAGTGACCCATTTTTCAGGGGGAATATGTAAATACTTTGAATAGAAGAAGAAAAGGAAAAGAATATGTGAATAGTGCTAGTATTTTCTTCCTTCTTATCCTTCTGGGTTCTACGGAGCGCTAAGATTCATCTTAACAGATTACTGATATATATATGTGTGTGTGTGTGTGTGTGTGTGATATCCCAGTAATCTATTAATATAATCATTTGGTATTACCGTGTCGAAATCATCATTTACTTTCAGCTTTTGCCTATTTTTGTACTTACATCCGTGATCTTACAGCGCAATTCTGCGTCGAGATACGGTATATAATCTATCAGTTCAGACTAGCATCTTTCTATTTTATGCATATCTTTTATATACATGTAAATGCATGTCTATTCTTCCACTCCGTTGTTTACAGAGGAATCAAGTGTGTATTATCTTCTCTGGAAAGTCTGGCTTATATTGATAAGTTGTGTACATCCCTTTCTGGTAGTCTATGTGTTTTTCCCAGACAAAATGGTCTCTTTGGTCATATTTGTCATGCATAATTGACTTGACTTATCTTTAATTGTCAGTTGGGGCAAAGATATGATTTGTATTTGTTCTTATCTCGCAAATGGCTCATGAAAGCTGTAACCAAAATGTTTGATTACTGGGGGTTTTCGGATCCAGAAAATCAACTTGGAGAATCTTCTTTCAGAACTACTAAGTCGAATTTTGGATTATTATCCTAATTATCAAGATCGAGTTTGTAGAGCATATTTGCAAATGGGTTCTTGTCAACCTGTTCATCACGATTTTTCACTGATAAAGATTGGACAACAAAGGTGATAACCAAGGTTGGTTGGTTCCAATTGAATGAGTGAAGAATGGTTGAGTGATAGTTTGGTTGATGATTTTTTTTGATGAAATTGATAATAAAACAATTGTGGAAAATTTTCAGAAAAATTCTCCGACAACATCGAGTCTGTCGAGCATATCTACACCACGACTCACAAATGATACGAATATTTCACATTGTTTAGATAGGGGAATTGTAATCGATTGATAAGGAGAACAATGTCTTCCTCAATCAGACAACAAGTTATCTAGATAGTCGTCTATTGGGTTTGTTAGTTACAACCAAATCATGTGTGGATAATGTTTAGGCTTGTATAGTTGATTAAGGAATGTATGAACCTGCTAAGTATTGTTGGACCATAGGTTCTACATGTATAATTTTGATGATTCACCATCTCATGCTATTTGATTATTTAATGAATTTGTAAATATGTCAAGCAAGTGAATTGATATGTATTGATAATCATGCTTAATTTTTAAGAATATACTATTTGATCAAGATAATCATGAAATCATATTTGAACATCATAGTATACAGTTATAATCATGATTCATCATATTTTACGTGACTTGAGTGACTTGGAACCTGATATGTATTGTGCATGTAAAACTGCTGAAAAGTTAGTCTGCGCAAGCTAACTTCCAAATGCCATAACTTAGTCATATGAATTCTGATTAATGTGTTTCTTGAACTAGGATTTAATTAATACATAAATGAACACATCTTATGCAGAGTAAATGATCAAATTTCACCTCCTTACTTTTCAATCTTATGTTCGAAGTTGCTGTATCTGTGAAAAACCCGAAACTGTGCTAGTTGAGCTTTCTCTTCTATATTGAATGATCATATGAAGGAATATTACTTTGAAATTTGACATGGACATTCTAATGTACTTATTATGATTTATCATACATAAATTAAAATTTATTGAATCCAATTTCTATTGATTTACCTAAGTGCAAGGCATGAAACTTTTACAAGCTTACAAGCCAAATGAGGTGTCTATACACCAAACTCTTAGTAGGTACAATGAGTTGGGAGTTCAGTCATGTCCAGGACTTGGTTCTAAGGAGAAATGTAATCCAGCTACCCAAGAATGGACTTGGTCCTAGGACATTCTGGAGCTGCACATTCAGCTATAAAGGCAAGATTTCAGACCTGGAATTTACAATATTGGTTGAAGTTCAAATTTGTCTTAAATTCAAATGCAAAGAGAATGGAGCTAAAATCTCTTGGAGAAAGAGCTGTCATCAACGCCATCTCTATAATTGTGCCAACATCAGCTGTAAAGGTATAACCTACATTGACATTGACTAAAATAGAGCTGACAGCAATGCCATCTATATAAATGTGCCAACACCATCAGTAAAGTCCTTGAAGAGGAGATATTTTGGAGCTTATTTCGAGACAAACGGTTATATATTTGAAGGATCAGATTTGATAAGTTTTTACATCTTACGGTCTATGATTAAAGCTAAGTTGGAGAGTCCAGATTAAAGAAATGATTATGATCTAAAGGATGAGCTTGTGACAACACATGAATGGAAGAATCATTTTGAAGTCTAAGCATGCTCCCAACGGCTATCTTATGGAAGGTCATAATTTTATGATATATTTGTTTCAATGATTCATATTAGCATGTGAAATTGAAGGCTGAGATTGAAGATTAAGACTAATCCAAAGGCTGAGCTAGTAAGAGAAAAGTGCATCAAAAAGGGATTCCTTTTCTTCTCCGGTTGGTAGAAGCAATCATTAAGGTGAAATTTTTTCTTCAATCAAAAGGTGTGAAATCCATTTTAATCGAGAGTGATCATCATAAAATCTTCAAGCCTCTACTCAAAATGATGTGCTGAATTTAGCTATAGATTTGATCATTCATTCTTCAAGCCCTCTGACTTGAAAATCTACTGAAAAAGTTTGAGAGCACTATTTTTCACCTAAATCCTTACCAGTGAACACTCATTGTTGAAAAATCCTTAAGAGTTCTCTTATTGTGTGATTCTAAACACTTTCTTAAGAGAACCTAGAGCTTAACCACTTATCCTTTCCGTGTGAAAGTTTTTGGGTTTTCTTAAAACCTTAGTGTGGAAGTTTGGGAATTAGCTTGAAATTCCTAGGTTGGGGGTAACCTTGAAGCCCTTGTGTAAGCTCTTGTGGTGAGCTTGTGAAAGCCACATTTTTAGTGGAAGTTGGAAAATCCTAGGTTGGTGAACCTAGGTAGTAGAAGTAGGAGAAGGATCTCCGAACTACTATAAATTGTTGTGTCGACTTTCTTGATTGTCTTGCTTGCTTGTTGATTGATTAAGTGTTTAATTGCTTTCTGAACTATTTTTGGTCATTGCAAGACCTTACATTAAAACTGATTTTCTGTCCTTGTGTGGTGATAATTTGTTTAAGGTTGTAAATTGCAGTAGTTAAGGTTTCTCTAAACCATTAGGTTAAGTGTTTTGATTGTAGAATTTTCTGGATCACAAATCTGTCCGTACATTGTTCACATAGCTAGACTTTGAATTTTAATCTGAATTTTTGATATAGTATTTATCAAGGTGTTGTGATATTTCACATAAAATTTCGTTGCATTTCGACATCGTTTGATAAGTGAAATCTGTGTTGCAAAATTTGTGCGCAAGGTGTTGTTTAAAAATAAAAAAAATCTGGTTTTTGGAATTCTTGATTATTTGATATTCAATCATTCACAATATTGCATCACATTGTGCATTGGATTGAATCTTGATTAGGATAATCATTAGAGTGCAAATTGTGTGCTATTTGTTAAATTGACATTAATTTGATTGAATTTTTAAAGGGGATTCCTAACTTGAAATTTGGGGACACAATTCACCCCCTCTCTTGTGTACGCCTAGGTCCATCAAGTATGTGTATGGGCCCAACCTGACCTCATTCTTTAACAACAAACATACCGTACTAAACTTACTATTTGTGTAATATAAAGGCTCATGACTTATGCAATTTAGAAAAGATAAACCTTATTTGCACCTCAATATTTGCTATGAACACCCCACTCTAAACCAACCCCAATGAAAAACATAATAATTATGAATACACTCCATTTTGTGTTTTTTTGTTTTTCTTTCAACTACACCCCAGCCACTTTGCTCCACCACCACTAGCCTTTCTTACAGATCTTGTAGGCAAAAGAAGCTTTCCTTCCATTCACACACAACACTCAATCAATCCCTCTCAAACGGACATCCAGTTTTCCGTGTGTGGCTGTAGCTTCTTGAATCAATATCAACAAAGGTCTCTCACTTGTGCTTCTTTTGTAGAGCTAATTCATACTTATCAATAAGTTCCTCCAGTGGAGTCTGTTTGTGCGCATACTTATCAAAAAATGGAAGCAGGTCTCACCTGGCCGTGCAGCAAGTAAATCGAAGCCCATCAAACTCGATCCTCATAAAGTGATAAAGGTTTCCTTCAAGTAAGTCGGCACTGAATCAACGTTGCCGCCGCCGTCAGGTAAGGAAAGAAGGAGAATGAGAGAAGGAGGGAGAGAAGGAGAAGGAGATTAGGAACACTCACTCTCGTCGACGAGAAGGGAAAGGGGAGGAGGGAAAGAATTTGGGGTAGAATGGTAGGGTTAGGTGGGGGTTAATAGATTATGTTTTTTTTACAGATTAATGAGGTGAATGGTAGGGTTAAGTGGGATTGATAGATTAAGTTTTTTACAGATTAATGAGGTGTCCTTAGTAAAATGAGGGTGTAAATAAGGTTGGTCTTTAAAAAAGATCCCAACAATTGATTCCATAAAAGAGAAATGGTGAACAACAATGCTAGGTAGCTCAAAATATAGGAGCCCAAAATTGTCCAAATCTAGGTGGCATGGTGACTGGACTGATGACTAGGCTAATGAGAGAAAATTTTAAAAATTTCAAACAAATACCCACACTCTCACACATCTCCCATACACTCTCACGTTCTTTCTCTTCTTCTCTCTTTCTCTCTTTTTCTCTCTCTTTTCTCCCTCATTGCCTGAACCCAAAGTCTACCGTCCGGCCACCGATCTGAGACGCCGACCCATCAAACTGAAGCGTCGGAGCATTATGACTCACCCTCAGCCTTTGTTTGTCGCCAACAACCGTCTATTTCACCAGAATCTGAGTTTGAAGTCGCGGCCAAACGAAACTTTTGAAGCTCGATCTGACCACCATAGGCCGCCTCTTGGCGAATCACCACCACCGTTGGACTCGTCTTGTTGAGCTCTATAGGTTTCAGCCATTGGACGACCGTAATAGTTATTCCATTGATTTTGTATGTTGTTCAGTTACTTTTTTTTGAGACATGGTTATTCAATCGATATAATTTAATATATTTACTCATTTCACTAATTTGAATGTCATCCCAATGATTTTATTGTAAGAAATATAGTTATTGAACAAAAACTATATATCAATGGATTTGAGCTATTCCATTGATTTTATTTGTGGATTTGGACTATTCCATTGATTTTATTAGTGGATTTCGAATATTCCATTAATTTTTATCAATTAATGGAACAACTAAATTTATTGTTTTGAACCAGTGGAACAACTAAATTAATTGTTTTGAACTAGTGAAACAACTAAATCTATTGTTAAAAATCGATAGAATATATCTCTTGAAGAAACTTTCACTAATTTTTATATGTAGATTTGGGCTATTCCATTGATTTTATTAGTGGATTTGGCCTATTCCATAGATTTTATCAATGGATTTGCTTCCTTGATTTATCATATCATTATCATCCTATTCCACCACATTAAAAAAATTGAACACGCTGCACGCCCCAAGAAGTAACAACCATGTAGGGAGCAAGAGAACCACAAACAAATGCATGTGTTGAGATGCAATGAGCCTACTAAACCGTTTCAATGACTGTATTCCAGTCTACAAGATGCCAGAGAATGTGAAATGTTCTTGGCCTACACTAATGGATGCCAAAGGTCTTCCCACAATGATACCAGCATTCACCCCGCGCGGTGCAACAAGTGGCCACCAAGCCTTACAACGATGTTCTCTTTTGGCATTCCTGATGCGGTTTAGCCCTTGATTATTCCATCAATTCAAGTAAGCCAACAACCAACTTTTTTCAAATTCTTTTGAAATAATTGCATTTTCAACAATTCAATTGATATACAAACTACGAAGTTGTGAAACATTTTTTTGATAGATCTATTTGAATTTTATTAAGTATGAAAGAAAGAAAATTACAAGCAAATAGCCACCAAAGTGTAAAGGTAAGGAGCCTCACAAACTGCACCTAGAATTGAAAAGCCCAACACTAATCTAAATTAGATTTGAAAAGCCCTAAAAAGATGAGGAATCTTAGATGAAGAAATTAGCTTCAGAGGTAAAGGATTACAATATATCCTCACAAAGTATACCAACAATTGAATTAGTTAAATTCTACTGATTTAATCAATGAAACAACTAAGTTCCACTAATTTAATGAATGGAATAACTAAGTTCCATTGATTTAATCAATGGAATTAGCAATTCTCAAGTTAAGAAATCATGGAACAAAGAACAAAACGGTAAGAGCATACAATAGCTGTTGAGATGAGGTTTGTATTCAAGGATCAAAATCAGTGTAATGACATCAAAATCAATGGAATAATGATCTATTTGATATTAAAAACAATGGAATAACAATCTGCTTGATAATTAAAAATAGTGGAATAATCATAAAAAAATGGAATAATAATCTATATGAGATTAAAAGTAGCTGAATGACATTAAAATTAATAAATTC
The DNA here is from genome assembly GCF_013401445.1 of Tripterygium wilfordii. NCBI lineage: Eukaryota > Viridiplantae > Streptophyta > Magnoliopsida > Celastrales > Celastraceae > Tripterygium > Tripterygium wilfordii. Next base: position 10,799,476 of record NC_052248.1, read on the forward strand.
TAAACTAAAATCCACTCTACATTGATAACATGAAGACAAAACAAAAAATATACAGGTCAATGGCTCCAAAAATTGGTTACAATCGGGTCACAAATGGGTTTCACTTTTCTTCGACCATTCAAGTCGTCCAAGGGCTGAAACATGTAGAGTTCGACAAGACAAGTTCAACGGTGGTGGTGATTAGCGGAGGGGTTGCAAATGATGGCCGGATCGGGCTCCAAAAGTTTCATTGGCCACTATTTTAAGGCAAGATTCTGGCAAAATAGGTGGCTGTTGGCAGCAAATGACGACTAGGGATGAGTCATGGTACTCCTACGCTTCAAATCGGTAGGTCGGCCGCCCTCATCGGTTGTCGGATGGTGGACCTTCGTTTCCGACAATGGAGGAGAAAAAGATAAAAAATAGAGAGGAGAGAGAACGTGACTATGAGGGTGAGACGAAAGAAAATGGATATTTGTGAGAGGTTTTTAAATTTCAAATTTTAAAGACTTTTCATCTTGGATAATGACATGTCATGTGACATGATAATGCCGTTAGGAATCACATAGATTTGAGTTTTTTGGACCATTAAAAATTTGGGATGTTTGTCATTTTCCAATGGTGAATTGTCCGCAAAGAAAAGACAATTCCAACACAGAAATGCTACTAGTCCCAGCAAAAGTCGTCCCAACAATCCCAGTGCTGAGGTGGCTCATGACATGGATAAAACATGTGGGTCTCATTTTAACTTAAGTTAACCTCATCTCTCAACCATGGTTTTGTTTTAACCTAGCCCCTTAACCAGCGCGATCTGCCTCTGCCGATGTCGATGCCGATGACCCCCTCAACTGGCTGCAATGGTTTTCATTCACAGATTAACCTAGCCCCTTCTCCTCTCCTCTCTCCCAACGTTGATAGCGACGATCTCTTCACCTCATCATCTCTCTCAATCCAGACGCCAATCTCCTCATCTCTCTCAAACCAAGCGTGCCTCTCTCAACCCTGATTGACGCCAACGACCCCCCTTATCTCTGTCTCATTCTACACAAAAGGTGCTTGCTCTTGACCCAGGCACGCTCTCGTAACCCCGACGTCGACCCCCCAACAGGCTGCAACTCGATGCACTTCTCCTTCCTAATACAAGGTAAGTCTTGACTGAAAAGTGCTGCACATATGTGTGAAATATGTTGTATATAAATGTCGTGGTATATTATTGTACTTCTGCATTTCACAGTGCTGGAATTGCTTCTGATGTTGCAACTAGTGCTCTTGTTGGGGAATCTAATGTCTTCACTAATATATCCTCACAAAAAACTTTGCTTAGTAATCTCACATTATTATAGTGATCAAATGCAGATGATTTATTTGATTTTGGAATATGTGGATGCCAAATTATTTGTCAATGTTTTCTATCAAATTATTTGTCATCTGCTTAGGTACATATGTTTGTCACTGTTGAATGAGAAATTGGCTCCATGGGTGATCATTTTGTTGAAAGTTCAGAAGGTGGGGATGAAAGCAGAAACGATAAAATGGCACAACTTGATGAACTAGTTCGAGAACCGCAGATTGGCATGGTCTTTAGCACTATAGATGAGATGCTGAATTTTTACAGAAAATTTGGGAAGCAAAAGGGTTTTTCGGTGAAGCGGAGATCATTGAATAAAGATAAAAATGTCATGACTTGGATTGAAGGAGCAAACAGGAATATGTCATTGCAAGTATCTCCTCATTTTGTAACTAAAAATGTACCATTCACCAATGATCCCATCATCAAAAGAGAAAAAGGACGTCCCCCTTGTACAAGGAAGAAACCGATAATGAGAAGGAGAGGAAAAAGGATAGCAAATCAGGATGTCAACAACTTGATGGTATACCCTTATGAAATTGTTAAATTAAGATTATTATCTCTTATTGCGTGTTATTTAACAATCTGATTTGGTGGGGAATGTTCTTTGACAGGATGTTAATACTCAATCTTCACAAAGACAAACAACAGACATTCTAACAGAGGTAAGGGGAACACAAGGGAGTCACGTAGGTTATTCTAATCAAGGACGAGATGGTGGTTTTCTATCTTTACTTAGAAATGCATCAGAGGTAAATTTTCTTAAAAAGCTCATTTTAGTGGTACGAATTATCTTGAATGTGAGCTATTTTGCTTAATATCAGATTGTTTATTTTTCAGGTTGGTGAAACTTTAGGAAGTGGAGGGTATCAGTCACTTGTGGATGGAATTGATGAAGATATGTAGCTTGTTTATCAACTACCTTTGTATTTTTTGAGCAGTAACTTGTTTATCAGTTACCTTGATGAAGACATGTAGCTTTTTTGAGTAGCTTGTTTATCAGCTACCTTGATGAAGACATGTAGCTTTTTTGAGTTGTATTTTTTTAGTTCAGTGGGGGTTTATATTGAATATGATTGAATTTGCAAAGTGACTTGCTAAGTTGATGTGTAGCAAATGCCTATTCCAGGAAGGATTGGAATGAATTGGAAAAGATTTTGTTTATTTATGATGTGTCTTTCTGGAATGGTTGGAATGAATTGGTTAAGCTCAAAATAAAGGAAGACAATATACAGAACAAACGGAGCAAATTAGCTCATTCAAAAGAAATCATACTCATTAAGTGTATTGCTCTTCAATTAGGAACAATCTACAGAACATAGGGAGCAAATTGGCTCATTCAAAAGAAATCATACTCATTAAGTGTATTGTTTTTCAATTAGGAACAATCTACAGAACATAGGGGGCAAATTGGCTCATTCAAAAAAAATTATACTCATTGACTGTCATTCTCCATAAAGGAAGACAACCTGCTATACTGCCCAACCTGCAATTGCACAACCTGCTTCACATACAACACCTTTCATCTACTCAGATGGCACTAGTTGAACCAACACAAAATAAGTAATTTTACCCTCTATTCTATTGGCTTGCACCAACACCACAATATTCTGAGTGACATGTATGCATTTCTATTGGTTTTTGGTTGAACAATCAGAACTTGTAATCTTCTCAAAATAATTGCCTGCGCCACCCTTGCTATCAGACTCCGTGAGCTCATTTTGCGCCACCCTTGCTATCAGACTCCATGAGCTCATTCTTCTGTGTAGAGCGAAAATTCTAGTTTGAGAGAGATGAGGAGATTGGCGTATGGATTGAGAGATATGATGAGGTGAGGAGATCGTGGCTATCGACGTTGGGAGAGAGGAGAGGAGAAGGGGCTAGGTTAATCTGTGAATGAAAACCATTGCAGCCAGTTGAGGGGGGTCATCGGCATCGATATCAGCATCGGCAGAGGCAGATCACGTTGGTTTGAGAATTGATCTGGTTAAGGGGCTAGGTTAAAACAAAACCATGGTTGAGAGATGAGGTTAAGTTAAGTTAAAGTGGGACCCACATATTTTATCCATATCATGAGCCACCTCAGCACTGGGATTGCTGGGACGACTTTTGCTGCGACTAGTAGCATTTCTGATTCCAACACGAACTCTTGAAATCTGAGTTTGTCAGTCACCATGAAACTTATAAGAATTCGATCTCTTTGAATCCAATTAAACCATTGTAGAATTCCCCAATTCGGGTTCCTACAGGATCTGAAACAAAAGGTTTCTCTCCGTATCTTCTTCTGCGGCATCGACACTCCATCTTTCTCTCGACAGGAAGGACGAGCTTCTCCCTTCATCTCCTCAGGACACGCTACAGTCCCTTGGTATCACATCCGGTGACCTTATGTATTCTCGATACGACCGCTTTCTCATCGCAAACCTTAGGCGTTGCTTCGAGTTCCAGCTCCTTCGTACTACAAGGTGCTATCAATACTGTCCATTCTGAAGTACATATGTCCATAGAATCTGAGAATTTGCATGATCTTAACACTTTAGGTCAAACTATGCCAGAGAAAAAAACAGTTAGTTCTGAAGGTGTGACTGTCCAAAATCAAGAGATCAGTAAAATGGAGGAAATATCTGATGCTGGTAAGAGGTTATCCGAACCATACTATTTGAGGAGGGTGTTGAGGGAGGAGTTAGGAAATGATGGTAGCCATCATAAACTGTTGGTAGTTGCGGTACATGCAGTTTTCATGGAGGCTGGTTTTGTTGGCTTTGATCCAGTGTCTGGGATGCGAGTTGATGGGTTTCGTTTTTCGGAAGGGCAGCTTTCTAATACTTACTCTTTGTCCCTTTGGTATACTTTACCTGAATTTTTACCTAACGAGTCTAACAGCATGCCTGAATTTGTTGTATTAAAGTTCCAGAGTATGGGACATTTTATGAATGTTTATGGGTCTATGGCTAAAGGCAGTGGATCAATGTCGTGTCGTGTGTGTTTGAATGAAGAAAAATTTGCACCGATTCTAAGTTTGGTCCATACACATCTGGATAAGGATATGAATGATCTATATCCTGAAAAAGAAGTATTTGATTTTTGGAAGATTGTGAAAGACGGGCTTGCGTTGCCATTGTTGATATGTCTCTGTGATCAGAATGATTTGGTTCTTCCAGCATGCTTGATGCGCCTACCGGCAGAGCTGAAGCTCAGGATTTTGGAACTCCTTTCTGTAGTTGATACTGTGAGAATGGGCTGTGTTTCCCCTGAGATGCATTATCTGTCCTCAAACAATGATTTATGGAAGCAAAAGTTTGAGGAAGAGTTTGGAAAGGAGACATTGGTGCCAATATGCCCGTGTGACTGGAAAGAGAAGTTTGCTTCCGCTTGGGTGGATAGAAAGAAGCAGCAAAAGAAGAAACATATCCTCGATCATCCTTTATACAGACCCATTATTCACCGAATAATCTGGAGGCACACTGATCCTTTTGTCAATTTTCCTCCAGAGTTGAGGGATCTCAATTTTCCTCCAGTGTAGGGGATTTCAATTTTCCTCCTGTGATGGGGGATGACTGGGTTGGCTCTTTTCAAGAACCCAAGGAAGGTGGAATTTCTTACCAGATTGTAATATGGGTGGTGGTCCTTTTAACTAGCTTTGAGTGCTAAAGGCAGACGATTTGGGAGGCATCTTGAAATGGTTCCCACATAGTGTGCATATATATAATAGGTATGGCCGTATGGATTTTGATCTCTACAGTTGCTTTCTTCCCCCCTAAACATAGTTTGTAAATAGTTGTTATGATGCTTATGTTGTTTGTGTAAGTTCCAGCTCCTCTTGTTGGTGGCATACTTGTTGTACAGAATTTTATTTTACTGGTTTTGAGCAGCAGGTTCGAATTTATTCTTCCTTTTAACTTAGACTGCTGCAGCAATTAAATCCTTTTTATGAGAGTTTGCAGGTGTAGTTAGATGTTTATTGGGTTGTGAAGGGGAAAGAGGTGTAAATGCAGGGTTCTTTTCCTTTCTTTTCTTTTCCTTTTGTCTTTTTTTTCCAGTGGAAAACTAAAATCCAGATGCATTTTTTTTGTTTCTGTGATAATATAATAGAACTTATGAAGTACGACCTTTTATATAACTTAGGACAACAACACAGCAACTGAAATCAAACAGAGACCTACAAATAGTAATTTACAGAGTCTCATCATTATTTCAAGAACTTGAGAGTGTTTCGCCAGCTTTTTGTGAGATAACAATGGAGGTCTCTTCCCTTTCTAAATCTCATCTATTACGCTCCTTTCCAATAGGCCAACTATTTATGGATGCTATCGAGTCTTCCACTTATTCTCTCTTCTTGGATTTTGCTTAAACTTTTCCATGCTCAAAATCCCTCTCTTATGGTTGCAGCAGGAACCCAAGGATTCTTGTATCTCTAACCCAAGGATTCTCGCAGCTCTACCACCTCCCGCAATCCTTTTTTCTTTTTAAAGTTGTCAACTGAGACAAGCAAAAGGAAGCCACTTTTGGTTTCCTTTTTGTGCATTATGAGGGAATGTATAGCTTCCTTCCCTCCCTTGAGTACCTTGTAATGCAGTTTTGGACTGATGTTTTTCCTGAGGATAATAATAGAATTGTGAAAATTTCAGTCTTGTTAGAGGTACCTTTGAGCAGAATTCAAGTTTGGAAGATTTCACCACTTTGAATGAGCGACTATCGGACGGGTGGACTAGTAATTAAACCTACGACTGCCATGATTAGTAGCTTCTAGTAGACACTGGAAAATTTTGATGTCCTACATTCATGAAGATGTGTTTTTCCCCCCCCAAGACATTAAGGTGTGTTTATTTTGCAATTGTTATATGTTGTGTAACAGTTGTGATATATTATTTTTAGTATTTTAATTGATGTGCGATTGTCGTAATCTGAGATTTTCTCCGCAAGCTCATTCTGTAAGGAGTAAGTATGCTGCCAGGAGGCTTTGTTGGTGAAATGCTCAAAAAGGAAAATAGAAGAATGTTTGAGAACTCTCAATTACAAACTCACTACCGTGGGAACCATGCATTATTAGCAATATTGTAATTTTATTTGCTTGCATAAAATATGAACTTGTTAGAACTTCGAAGTTTTGTGTTTTAGAATCTTTTAATTGCAATGAATCAATCTGCTCCTGCAATGAAATGTGATCCCTCGCCCTGCTCCCCTCTTATGATCATTTGAGCAAGTTATAATATTCATGCCATGTATAAAGTGGTGTTGTTGGATCTCCATAAAACAAGCTTAATGAAGTCTAGCTCTTTCCTTCCCTTTTTCTTATGTTGTTTCCATTGTTACTAACATTCATTACCTTTTTGAACAAGAGTTGGAGCTGAGTGCCTTTACTTGTGTAGTTTCTCCTGGTTTGATTAGATCATACACGTACGTGGTTTAATTTGAACATACAGAACTTTTGTTTTAATTGCTTGCCATTTGAATTTTATTTTGAATGAAATTCGTTCTATTGGTCGTTCATAATAGTGAGCAGCATTTACCACTGGATGCTTGTTTCATTTGAAAGCCGACTTAACAAGTTGCAAACTTGAATTTGTGATATTGAATCCTTGATCTCATGAACTGTTTATAACTTTATACAGCTAAGGGAGGGAATTGTCTGCAAATTGTTACTTTCCTCCACAATTATCCCACAACCCTATTTATGATGTGTTCATTTTGCACTGCATCGTCTTTGGCCGCTCCTTTTCAATATTAGCCACTTGGTTGCATTTGAAAAGCACACACAGGAGCTGGTTTTTGCTGTTTGTGTATATGGTTGATGCTGATACTCAAATGCTGGGATATTGCTCCATTTTCTAGTTCAGTTCTGCACCGTAACTCCCCTTTTTCCTCCCCATTCTATGATGAACTTATTTTAATCATCTTTTAGAGTGTGTTTGGATTGAGGGATTTGGAGGGAAGGGAAAAGAAGGGAAATAGAGTTTCCTTCCAATTCCCTTGTTTGGATAGTTTATTAAAAATTAAGGGGAGGGATTTGAGGGGATTTGGAAGGAAGATTTCATTAAATTTTTGTTAAAATTCTTTCTCTCCAAAATGGAGTCATTTGGAGGGAAGGGATTACTAATTAAGTCATTTGTAAGTTAAATATCTATTTTACCCTTGTACATAATATTTTAACATAAAAATAAGGATAAATTAGTAAATTAAACAAATTTTCCTTCCTTCTTTTTTTTATCTATCCAAACATGGGAGAGGGAAAAATAATCTCCCTTCCCCTCCCTTCCCTTCTCTCCCCCTCCCCTCCCTTCTCTTCCCTTCCCCCCAAATCCCTCAATCCAAACACACTCTTAATTTACTGATCTCCTTTCTGGCCATTCTAGCAAGACAACATAGCATTTATTAGAATGGCAAGAAAATTGCTTCTTTTAATTTACTCGAATAGGGGCAATTAGCCAGTTACTCGTTCTACAGTTTTAAACTGGTTCTGGATGAAATCTTGACGTGTTGTTGCAAGCCCTAAAAGTGTTTTCTTTATTATTATGAGAAAGTGAGCAAACTATGACTGGCAGTGTAAATGAAATTACTTTTTCTTCTAGGCTTGGATATCTGATCTTGCAACAGACTGCTGGTGCGACATAGATACATGGTTGTCGAGTCAGCAAATAACAAATTATTCAAATAAATTAGCGCTAATTGCACCTCACACTTAATTAAAAGTATACCCCATTAAACATCAAGGGATAAGTATGAAAATGACCCCTGTATTTTGCCTTCTGATTCAAAAAAGCCCCTCAACTTTGTTTTGGAACAGAAAAGTCCTCGTACTTACAAGAATGATAAACGTTATCCCTTCTGTTAAGAATCCGTTAAAATTTGTTGATTTGGCAGTTAAAGTGTAATTTTTTTTTTTATTTATGACATAGTGTACATGTGGACATAACCTATCAAATGATGACATGTGGCTAAAATAAAATTACATCATGACAGATGTCATTTTAGCTTATGATTTTGAAAGATATTAGAGAATTACTAATTAAAAAATCTGAAAATAAGATTTCATCTTCTTTAGCTAAAAGCTCCATCTCCGTCCATGGTTTAAGATCCAATTTGAAATCTCGTTATGGCGAATCTAGGTGATGGCGTTGATATGGTCCTCACCATCGACTCTAATATGGTCCTCAACCACGAGCTTACTGGGATTCAACTCGCTGGAGACGTTAACATAGAGATCGAAACCCAAATCGACATAGCTACGCGAGGTCATGAGACAGTAATAAATGAGTCCTCTATCCAAACCATCACAAATTGAACCCCCAAAATAAAATCAAAATCCCAAAATCAAATGGTTCTTAAAATCCACCAAATTGAAACCCCCAAAATCAAATCTAAACTCCCAGAAGATTTTGGGGTCTTCAATTACTGCCTGCAATATTTTGAAAGAGATTCTACACTCTTCCCTCACAGACCTTGGCATTTCATGATCTTTGTTTGGTATTGGTTAGAGGTTTGGATTTGAAGTTGATGTTTAGAATTAGCTTCAAACAAGAGGAAGGAAGAATCAAGTATAAAATGTGTTGGTGAAGTAAAATTTAGTAGCAGATTTGAGGTTGATGTTTTATTTCGCGGGCGACACAGGGAATGGAGGGAGGAGGATTGGAGGAGGAAGAAGAGAGAGAGGGTGAGAGAAAATATTTAGGGTTTTTTAATTTGAAATGATTTTTTTGATTTTTAATTTAAGGTCTTTTAATTTTAATAGCTATTTTGATTTAAGTGACGTGTCATTTACACATAATTTTTTTTTTAAAAAAAAATCAAAGTCACATAAGATATTAAAGTCCACATCAACATTTTTTAACTGATTCTTGACAGAAGGATTAACGTTTATCATTCTTGTAAGTATGAGGAGTTTTTTGATCCAGGGACTTTTTTGAACTAAAAAGTAAAGTACATGGGTCATTTTCATACTTATCCCAAACATAAAAAAAAAAAAAAAAACTGTTATCTATTGACACCCCTACTTGACCCTACTCATTATGCCCCAAATTCCCCAAAACGTTCACAAAGCCCTCTTCTAAACCCTAAAACTCTCCAATGACCGGAATCCAGCGGACCAGTAGAAGGAGACGAGCAACTGCACCTCCGTCGGAGACGACAATCCATTAGAATTTGCTCTTACACTTATCACAGATCCTCAGGCATAGCGCTTTCTTCTTGAGAATTCTGTGGGTTTTGGTAGGTCGTTTTGATGAACACTTTGGAGGGACGAAAGCAACGGGTTTATTGTAAAGAAGTTTGGGCTTCACCTAGTATTCGTGCAGGTTGAAAGTGGTATTACCCAACGTAGTTTTACTTCTTGTGATGTTCCAGTTCCAGTTCCAAATAAGAGAAGCCATGAAGATATTGGACACAACAATGGTTCACAAATTTTTCCGGCAAGGGTTACTGTGAAGAAGATGAACAACATCATCTTTTTAACTTTCTTGTTTTTTTAATTTTCTCTAATCTCAACCGTTGATGAGATCCAATAGCTGAAATTATGGGATGCAAATTATATTTTTTTGAGAAAAAACATAATCTGGGGTGTACTCATAAATATTATGTTTTTTTTTTTATTGAGGGTTATGTTTTTGATTGAGGGTTATTTAGAATGATGTGTGTTTAGTTAAATGATGAGTGTAAATAGTTCTCATCTTTCAAATATTACAACTCAATACTTAACTGTCACATCACATCAGCAAAAATTAGGGCTAACATGTCTCATTCTTCATAGTAGAGGGGTTTGGATAACCCAAAAATAATAGAAGAGCTCAATCAAATTGTTTTGTAAAGTGGAGGGATTTTTGCGATACTAACCCCTAATTATTAATTGAAACTTGATAGACGTGGCATGAGTAATGCCATCAAGGCATCGTTGGTCCGTTTTGCTATCACTTCCCCGCCTGTCTTCACCGGACCCAGAGGCTTCGAGTCATCCAACTCATTTGTTTTGACGTCTTGTTTGTTAAGTTCCTGAAGAACTCCGTGGCCCTCTCTTCCTCCACCAGTCTGCTGGTCGCCGCCATGTCCTTTACTGTCACTCTCTCCCCTACCCCTCCGTTGTCCTTCCCTGGCTATATCAGTTCCCGTCAAAGATTCGTCCTTCAATCTCACTCTGACCAGATCATCAGGTCCCGTATCATTCCTCTCCGAGCTTCTGGAAGGATCTCCGGCGGGGACAGTCTCCTGAATGATCCGCGCAATTGGAGCCGTTCGATCTCGTCAGAGTTTGATTATAACGACGATGAGGTCGAAGAAGATGACGAAGATGATGAAGAGGATAGGAGTTTGGATCTCTTAGTTAAGTTCGTTCAAAATATGTTCAAGAAGATATCTAGGAAAGCAAGGAAAGCCCTTAGATCGGTTCTGCCATTGTCAATCTCTACAAAACTGGTAATTTGTATTTTCCAAGACGCATTGATTTCGTTATATATTTGGTTTTATTTGATAGAAATTGAATTTTATTATTTAATTATGATGTAGGTGAGATTTTCTGTCAACGGAGTTCTGGTGCTGGCGTCCTTGTGGATTATGAAGGCATTTCTTGAGGTACTATCATTTCTTAGGGAGGCTACTGAATACTGATACATCCTTGCTTAATATTTTTCCATTACTATCATCTGTCAAGTTAATTGGGTTATTATCTTTGGATATGAATGAATTGCCCACCAAATCTGTTTGTATCTATGATGGTAGACAGCTGTGAATGTGTTCTGAGATAATTTAAAGTATGTTCAGGAAAACTTAGTTAATTGAGAAAGTATCTTAGTTTTTGTTGGCTGAGGCAATTAACCCATCAAGGAGACTTGATAGAACACAAGTTTGTACGGTTGGTATGTTCCGACAAAGTGCATCTTGAGATAGTTCAAAGCATCTCCAATTAGCATGCACCTGTAACGGCATTGTCTTAGCTAGCTATTCCTGGGGATAGTAATAAATCATTTTTGCCATTTTTCTGATCCTACCCAAATGTATTCTAGTCTTTTTGCTTCTCAAGTGCATTGGTCATGTACTGGTGGTGTATGACTAAAAAAATTTCTGTTCCCAAGTTTCACAACATGTGGCTCTTCTGACTTATCAAAGTATATATTTTCTTTTCCTGTCAATTATCTGCATCAGCCTTGGGTAGTTTTCTTCTTTTGAGATTTGTGAGCTTGACTGCCGTTCCCTTGACTTATTTTTGTAAAGTACGTATTACTATTGGCTATTGCTATTAGTGTCCTTTGTATTGGTTCTTTGTTGGCTTGTTCCAACTGAAACTGGGAACTAGGGTATTATCTCTTTCATAATGGCCAGATTTTAGTTTATTCCCGTGGATTCATCTTTACGTTAGTTTCGTCTATTTACTTTGGCCTAATATAACTATGATGAGATGCGGGATGATCCTGCTCAGGTATGTTGAACTTTGCATTGTCATTATGTTTTGCAAATTCTAGTCTTGCTGTCTTTTGCCCATTCTAACAATTAGGATCCTCGACAGTCATGGAGCCTTGAAAATGTGGTCTTGAAGAGGCCATCAAAATCATACAAATACATACTAATTGACTTTAAGATTATGATGGAGAGCCAAAACCTATATTTTTTTTTTCGAGTATATGAAAAAATCACTTGATCCAAACCTTAACCTTAAGTATCTGTATGGGGAAAGTATATTGTAATTAATTTCATATTGTTTCCAAGTAATCCTTCTTTCCTGTTTTTTTGAGTTAGATATGGATTTGAATTCCGTGAATAGTTAAATTCCAGCAGGCTTGAAAAGTTAGATTGGGAATAGTGGGTAATGGCTTGGTTATGGAGAGAATAGCATTACTGGGGATTCCCTAGTCATATTGATTCATGTAAATGGACGCAAGTCACTGGAAATGGAGACGAGTAAGAACAATCCAAGTGAATGGAATTGTTATTGCTAGTGGAAAATATAGCATCTAGTGGAGATGTTACTTGGAAATAACTGAGATGTGCGCTCTGGCCACAACAGGGCATGAAAATGCATGTATAAAGTGAAGTTGTACTCTGACATTTAAAGTTGAAATTTAGGAAGGAATAGTTAGTCAAGTTTTTCTTGTTTAATCATTTGATGGTACCTTTTCTAGAAAATCAACCCTGGTTTCTTCAAATTGCCGAGAACTTGCAAGCGTTAGGGCTAGACACACCACTGCTTTCGGAATAAAGTTTATCAACTATAGAGCTATGTTACTGTATCGTACAGCTGGTTGGGCAAACTTAGATATTTATCTAGGCAATGCGTTGAGCTTATGTGTGTTATTAATTCACGAATATAGTAATACAGTATCTCCTAAATTTTATGAACATGGAATTAGGAGCTTTGGGCTTGTGCCAATGCTGATTTTTTCCGTTAATGTTGTAATGGAAGTTTGACGCCTACAAAGTTCAACATGAATATCATTTGGATGTTATCTAATGGTATGCAATTTACTATTTTGTGAAATCTAGGTTGTTTGCACCCTTGGAACTGCAGTGTTCTTGAGCATATTACTTGTAAGAGGGATATGGTCTGGCTTGACCTATCTACAAGAAATCCGCAACCTTAAGATTATTGATCTTGATGATGACCCCCGTGTGTGGACTGGTTCACAGCCTGCAAGTTGATTGTTCACTCTAAAAGAAGAGTGTGCGACCAAAACACAAAACTTGAATAACTGCATTATTACAAAAGGGAAGACTTGAATATATGAAGTATGAAAAGATTGGCATCAAAGATTTTCATCCCATGCAGACGGGCACTGTTGCAGTTTAAAGTTTAAACTGATGTCTTAGTTGGGTTACAGCTTCCTCAATAATACGTGGAACTGGTAACAATGACTAAGATACTACTGGAGATCAAAGCACTGGGCTAGAAGCAATGAAGAGCTTTTTGTCTGGGCACGAGCTAACCCCTTTAGACTCGCACTTGGCAAGGCACGCATACTTTCTGTCACTAATCTTGTTATTGTACTATAAGAGCTGAAATTTTAGCATATCTTCTTGTTGTTTAACATATATCTCAATTAATGTTCTGGAATTTTATTTTAAATTCCTACTCATTGTGGGATGAACCCTAAATCCTAAACTTTTATTAGGTGATCTTCCCTGTCTCTTAACTTCCCCATTTGTGTTTTTGTGGCAACCCTTTTCCGCATTGAGCCTTTTTTTTGGGCCTCCCATTGAGTTTAATGCATCAAGTTTTGTCTCCATTGATATTGGGAGAGCTTTAGTCATATCCCGATTTTTACTAAAAATATTATGACTAAAGCTCCCCTTGATATTGTGATTAATTGATTATATGATATTTGGATGCGGAAACCGGGCTTTCTTACCTATTGTGTGCTTTTGACCCTCCTCGGCTCACAAAACCCAACCCACCTTTAGCTTCACCAGCTCCCAAACACGATTTCAGACCCACCACCTAAGTGTGGCACTTAAGAAACGACCAAAACTACTTGTCTGGTCTCAAAGCAAAACCTATGGACGGACCAGATTAAATTATTACATCCAAATGAAACCAAACAGGCTCATGAAATTGGGAAAGATATAATCTCAAAATGTTGGGTTAAAGGGAAAAGATAAGATGAAAATGAACCTTTATCGCACTGGACAGGATAATGCACTTATCCGATTTGTTTTGTAAAGCACTAAAGCTATCCGTGACGATAACATATTCGGTCGGAAATCTTACGCGATTCGACCGCATAGAACTTTATCTTCCTCAGCCAGATACGCATAGATAAGGTAGGTTAAAAAAATCCGGCCGCTTACGAGCCACCGGCGGCTTCGACGTAGTACCTTAACGAAGTCTCCGGCAAGGTATGTTCTGTCTTGCTTGGACTTAGGGTTAAATGCCACAGCCTTCCATCCTCGCGTAGATTCTTTATGATTTGTCTGTTTCTCTCTTCTTCCTTCTAGTTTTCTTGAAAAACTTTGTAAAATTGAGAGGAGATTGAAAGATCAATGTCGTTTCTTGGCAGTGTAGTTGACTGTGTTGTATTTGGTTTGCTTTCTGATATGTTGGTGTGATTTAGGGCTTCATAATCGACCTGGGGCTACCTAAGCAGCCTTTGTTGGGAATTGATTCTGGAAAAAAAAGGTATTGTAATCGCCCAAAACACTACTACTTTGCCAATTTTTGGTATTTTTTATTAGGTGTAGAAATGGAGACTGCAAGCATCATAGAGTTCTCGAAGTAGAGTTTAAATTTATAATTACAGTGATGTATTATGTACTTAATTCATGAGATGCTTATGGAAGCAGGCCTTTGTCACTGAATTATGAGTTACAAATCCTTGGTACTTTTGAGGTGAATTTTGACAAATTAACTTGTTTAGTTAAAATAATGGGTTGCCTTTCAGTCTAGACCTTGTGCCTGCTGTGAATTTGGAGGTACCTATTGCCGCAATTCTATTCAGGGGTTCAGTCTGGAATGTTCAAATGGGTGATATGTGTGCTAATGGGTGATTTTTTCTGTTCAATGCAGTTGGTATTTTCCATATCAGTTATTGTTTGGATAGACAGATGTACTTGTGCTTACTTTTATTTTTTGTTTTTTTTTTTCAATTGTGCGCCTTCTTTTTTGTTTTTTGCTGTATGGAAAAGATATGATTTAATGAGAGCTGTTTTGGGTTGGTGACGTTATGAAAATTTAAGCTCAGATTTTGAGTGCCTATTTGGATGAGTAGTAAGTTATGATCAGTCACTAGTGGGATGAGGAGGAGGTTTAAACCCTTTGAGAAGCTTGTAGTAGAGACTTAGCCTGATTTTGGGGGAACAATTAGTGGGATGTGCTTTGTTTCTTAGATGTTTATTTTTGAATCAACACTAGTTCATGGTGAATTGGTTTGCTTCCTTAGAGTTAATTGGATGTGTCTTGGTTCAACTTTGATGGGTTGATTGTATCCAATGTAATGTTTTCTGCTCCATTTCAACCGTTGTAAGTTTCCTTTTCTTGGATGTCTGTTGTTTGCTAGTTGATTTCTATTGAAAATTGACTCCTTTAAATTTCTAATTTTGTTCTTGACCATCTTTCATAAACCTTGTTTTGATATCTAGCATTGTCAAGTTTATTTATGCAAGTGAATTCTGCTTACATGCCTGCTTAATATTTCTTCGTAGAATTGACTTGTAATTACTCGAAGGCACCTCTGCTAAAGGTATATTTGCCATGTTGATGATATTGATAATGTGTGGAGTATTTGATTTATTTTCTCTGTTGATGTTCTGACTGATTGTATGTGTATTACTGAAAAATTTTACAATTCTCATAAAAGAAAACTTTCTTGAGTAATTCCATTTATGTAGCGGGAAATGATTATATGTTTGTTTTTATGAAAGTTTTTTCACATGTGAAAAGTTGGGTTCTTGTCTTCAATTGAGTTTCTCATTATTGTCTTTAGATATGCATAATTATGAAGTTAATTGTTGTAGGCTGATCACATGAGGACTCCCTCATATAACTTTATATAAGAACTTTTAATCTCAACCATTAGAGTCATTCAATGGTTGAGATTAAAATCAAAATTTTAAATGATTTTACCAAACTGCCCATATTTTCTTCTTCTGTCTTTCTCACTCCTCTCTATCTTCTCTATCCCTTTTCTCTCTCTTCTCCCGCAAGTCTTCAGGCTTTTGACTCCCGCAGTAGTTTTTTTGTATATCTTTCGGGGATTCTCCGATTTCAAAGCTAACAATGTACAGTTCAATCTAAAATAGCTGAAAACTAGAAGAGATTTTATGGGTTTTGGGGGGATTGGTGAGAACGAGTTTGTAGAGGTGACGATTGGATCAAGGAGAAGTGAGAAATCTGAGAAAGCAAAAAGGCAATGCCAGTGAGGATTGTTGAAATTGTTGTTTTGGGTTCGATACTTACTAGAAGACCATCAACATCGCCATCTTAACTAACTCCAACAAACAACAAACCACGCATCATAGTCTTGCCTGCCGCTACTATCTCTTCTCCCACACGCAGATCCGGCAAAGAGAGAAGGCGTTTCCCTCCAACTACTAGTGTTCTCCGATTTTCGTGGCTAGGTCGGCGTCTGTGCAGGGATGGTGGAGATCGGGAAGATGCGAGGTGATGGGCATTTTGGATCCTGTCAAACTCTTGGGGGCATGGGCATTTTGGTAAAATGATTTTAAAATGACTTTTAATTTCAACCCTTGAATTCATTTAAGGGTTGAGATTAAAAGTTCTCATGTAACATGCATGAGGGAGTCCTCATGTGAAAAGCCTCGTTAATTGTTTTGTATTTTTTATCCGTGGTTAGTGGAATTAACTGCTTCACTATCTTATCCTTGATAGTTAATGTTGTTAAAAAGGCATATCTTAGGAGAATCTTGCCTACGGTTGCCTTCAATTAAAAACCTGGGAACCTTGTTATTTTATCTCTCTTTTTTGCGACACTTGCTTGTGTCTGCTGCTTGTCATGGACATTCCTCTGTTGTGGTTTTAATAAGTTCATTGGTTTTATATTTCAGGGACAATGTACTCACATAATTGTTGTTTTTTTACTTGGTACCACTTGCCAGTAACATGTTACTACTGAACTTATGTTTCTTACTGCCCCTATGTCAAGCCATATATATTTAAGTGCTTGTGGAATTGCCCAAAAAGTGCAGTTTGGGTTTATGTATAGAATTTGGTGGATTCGGTTAAATATATGCAAAAAAAGTTTCTTGGGCTAGATAAACATGTTGTATCAACTGATTTGGAATTGTTAGGCATGGATAAGGGAAGTAGCATGCAACGGAAGGGGAGGACCAAGAGGGAGCGAAGGACTTGGACTAACCTTGAGGAGAATGCATTTGTAGATTGCTTGGAAGAAGCAGTTTCCAAGGGCTTCCGGTGTGGTAATGGTACCTTCAAGGCTGGGACATTAACGATGATTTGCGCAGCAATGAATGCTAAATTCCCTAATGCTAATATTAAAGTCAAACCTCACATTGAGTCGACAATGAAAAGGTTGAAGACATCCTATAGCTTGGTTTGTGATATGAAGAATATGCGTAGTTTTAGATGGAATGACGAAAGGAAGTGTATTGAAGTTGACAGTGATGATATATGGGAAGCTTATGTCCAGGTTATTAACTAAAGCCAACAATAATGGACCTAATTTTTTGCTGGTTTCTTGTTGCTGCTGTCATTGACGTGCAATATCTTAATTCGTGTAGAGCGAGCCACGGGCGAAGAAACTTCGAGGCATGCCAATGCCACTGTTCGATAGACTTGCAAATGTCTTTGATAAAGATATTGTACATGAACAAGAAGCAGAAGCCCCTGCTGCTGTGGTTGAGGAGTTGCATGGTGAAGAAGAGAGAGACGTAGATAATGTTCAAATGGAGCATGCTAACCCTTCCATGTCCGTTAACCAATCACAATCTGCTACGAGCAATAAAGAAACAGGAAGTCGCGACAGAAAAAGGACAAAGAGTGAGGAACGGCCAGAAAGGACAAAGAGTGAGGATATGATTTGTAGCAGTATCTCTGAACTTAAGAAAGAAATTACATCATCTTTTAGCCAGGTCAGCGAACAATTGGAAATGATAGTCCACGAATTGAAACATATGAAGGACAATTATACTGACCAAAGAAGTGACAGAAGAAGTGTTCCCAAGGAGCTGAAGAACATGGATCTTACAAATATGGAGCGTGTGACTGCTGCAAGAAAAATCATGGAAAATCCAGGAAATGTGTATTTGTTCTGGGAATTTGAGGGAGATGATAGGGTTTTATTTGTGAAATCTTTCTTGCAATGATCATGTATTTTTGACTGGGTTTTCATAACGTGCTACTGTTTACAAATTAGACATGTAGGGATGCTGCAACTTTATTGCAACTTACTTGGATGTCTTTGCTAGATCCCACTACTGTGAGTCTGTGACTATTGCTTATGTAAATTAATCCTTACATTTACGAAGTGTTTACTATAATTACGTTGTTATCTCCCGTTTATGTCATTCTGTAATGCCATTCTATTTGATTGAATCAATTCTATGGCGCCAAAACTTAATTCTTATCAATTTACTGATGAATTGTCATTGTACTGCTAGGGGGATTATGAATTGTCATTGTACTGCAAGAGGGATTATGGGTTAATCTCCTTGTAGGCATTAGTTTTGTTCTTTTGTGCCTTTGTTTGGTACAACCATTTCTTTGTGGAAGAATGTTGCTGCCACTTTTGGGCATCCTGTCCATTATGGTCCCTTTTGTGTGATTTAAGGATGTCTGAAATGATGCTTATAGGCCAAATGAATAGAGAGATCAAGGGGCTTGGGACAAGGCGTGTATTGCAGGTTTTCTGATCATGATGTAAATGTAAGCAATATCTCTAATATGGATGCTCAATACTTTCGGTTTCTTTTGTACTCAAAACTTATTTGTATGACCAGATATATTTTTAGTCTTCGTTTAGTACACTCTTTCAAATATGTATGCTACTTGGATGCGAAACACACATACCAATAGCATTTTGTTACAATTTCAATCAACATTTCGAGAACCACGAGTAACTTAGATGACATTCATGTATGTGGTATTTCATAGAGATCTCGTTCGAGCCTCCTCTATCCCTCATTCCCTTGTATTCAAAAAAAAAATCCTAACATTTCGAAATTGTTTTTCAACTAGCATTTTGCATTTTTATCATGAAATCCCCCCTTCAAATGCCAAGAAACACACTCCTATTCACATCCCTTCAACTTATATTTAAGAACTATAACTCTGCATAAATCTCTAAAATATTTAATAATTCTTAGTGTATGAGTTACATAGCGTGGGTTTAGTGCATCCGTAAAACGTTTGCGGCTCTTTAATCTTATTCATTGGTCAGAGAAAATGAATATAGAAGAAGAAAGTGTCGAAGGTGGAGAGATCCACCCTACCAGCAGGGCAAGGGTTCAATTGGCGTATTTAAGTCGCACATTGGGAGGCTGAGACCATGACCAATTAGAGGTACGAGACATCCTCGAAAAGTATGGATTCGTCAATATTCGCTTTCACTCCCAATTCAAGTTGCAACGTCCTGATTAGATTTCACTCCAGGAATGGCAGGTCTATACTAGACTATAAGGATGGATTCGTCAATCTCGTTGATGGATAACTCAATGACTCATTGGTGAAACCTCTAACCAAGATCGTGGTTGGGGTAGCAATAATTACTCTTTGATCTCTTGCTTTGTATTCATTTTCTTTGTCGATCAAATCCAACGGCTGAGATTAGAAACCGTGAACTTTAACATTTATTGGTATATTTACTTGAGAATCTGTGTAAATATGTAGATACATGTACACATATGTAACATAATTTTATCATGTCATCACACGCGTCAAGCGTACAATGATGATTGATGAGTCATGCTTGGCTGTAGCAAGTTGAAAATGGACAGCATAACCTACTAACGATAAAAAGACAGGCTACGATCGGCACAATTTAAAATTTGATTAAAAAAAAACGAAAACTAACCGTAGTTAAACATACAACGAATAGAATATCGACACGTCATTGTGTCCAACCACACCTAGTTTCGAAAGAACCCGAGATATATGACTATATAATCCCCGTTCTGCAGCAATGGAGGCAGCCAGTCGCATAGGTATCAACCGAAGGTGTCTTGATAAACGCCTTCGATTGTACTGTTGATACTGTAGATCGCGATCTATCTTCCTTTGATCTCTGTGTTCGCGGTTTGATCTTTGAAAATGAGAGAGTGCATCTCGGTACACATTGGCCAGGCTGGTATTCAGGTTGGCAATGCCTGCTGGGAACTCTACTGCCTCGAGCACGGCATCCAGGTATATCTCTCTCGCAATCTCTTATTATATCTGCTCTGTCTGATTCGCTACATATCTGTTTTTTATGTATGTTTGTAATTTGTATCGATTTTCGATATTTATGCTTTCCGCTTATGTGGAGATCTTAGATCTGAATTTCTTATGGCATTTTGTAAAATATTCCTTTGGATCTGTTTTTTTTGTAGAATTTTTGTTGTGTGCTTTCGGATCTAGGTGTTTGAGGTTTAGATATTCTGTTGTGCATCACTTTCTGTATTGTTCTATATCGAATTTACAATACTATATCATTCTTATAATTTTTGCTTCTTTGTTCGCGTGGATCCTTATGTATCGCTAGATTTATTCTTCTGGACTCAGGATTGTGATTATGGCTCTTGTTTGGTTCCTTTTGAATAAATATGAGTATCCTGTTTGGATCTTGCATGAGACTTGTAGTGAAGATATTCATGATGTAGCAATCATATATGCAAGTGAATTTAAACTATTTTTATTTTACATTCGGCATAGTTTACTTTTTTCAAATCTGAGATGAAGAAATCACTATAATTGATTTGCAGTTTCAAATTTATTATTCTTGTTGGAAAGTATAGTTCTTGTTTGATTTTTTTCTTCTGTATCAATGGAGCATGGGATTTGTTTTGTATGTAAGCTTTATTGTATCTGATCTACATGATTTTTCTGTTTCTTGGTTAGATTTATTGTTTGATAGCATGTGTCTGCCTTCTTGAGTTTTTTTGAGATTTTGCGCTATTTAGGTAGCAGATGCATTTTTTTAATCCTTCATTCTCTGAATGCTTGCATTGTTATCTTACAGCCTGATGGCCAAATGCCTGGTGACAAAACTGTAGGCGGAGGTGACGATGCCTTCAACACCTTTTTCAGTGAAACTGGTGCTGGGAAGCACGTCCCTCGTGCTGTGTTTGTTGACCTTGAGCCTACTGTCATTGATGAAGTGAGGACTGGAACATATCGTCAGCTCTTCCACCCAGAACAGCTCATTAGTGGCAAGGAAGATGCTGCCAACAATTTTGCCCGTGGCCACTATACAAGTAATTTCTATTCTAGCTCATATTTTTATGCATATTTGGTGTTACAGTGTTATAATGTGATGTTTGTTTTACAGTTGGCAAGGAAATTGTTGATCTGTGCTTGGACCGCATCAGAAAGTTGGCTGACAATTGCACTGGTCTCCAGGGCTTCCTTGTATTCAATGCTGTTGGAGGCGGCACTGGTTCTGGTCTTGGGTCTCTTCTCTTGGAGCGTCTGTCAGTTGATTATGGGAAAAAGTCCAAGCTGGGTTTTACTGTGTACCCTTCTCCACAAGTCTCCACATCTGTTGTTGAGCCCTACAATAGTGTCCTTTCTACCCACTCACTCCTTGAACACACTGATGTGGCTATTCTTCTTGACAATGAAGCCATCTATGATATCTGCCGCCGCTCTCTTGACATTGAGCGTCCCACTTACACCAACCTTAACCGCCTTGTCTCTCAGGTATCTCTTTCAGACTTTTTTTAACCTGGTTTTACATTGATGTTGATTGGGGTTGTGTTTTGTATTTGTATCAGCTGATTGCTTTAGGGTTTTTTGTAGGTTTGTTTTTTCCAAAGTAATGCAAATATCAATATGTAATGGGTTATTTGGTTGGGTTTTAGGTTATTTCCTCGTTGACTGCCTCTCTTCGATTCGATGGTGCCTTGAATGTGGATGTTACTGAGTTCCAAACCAACTTGGTGCCCTATCCCAGAATCCACTTCATGCTCTCATCTTATGCTCCAGTCATCTCTGCTGAAAAGGCTTATCATGAACAACTCTCCGTGGCTGAAATCACCAACAGTGCCTTCGAGCCCTCATCCATGATGGCTAAGTGTGACCCTCGCCATGGCAAATACATGGCATGCTGCCTCATGTACCGTGGTGATGTTGTGCCTAAGGATGTTAATGCTGCTGTTGCCACCATCAAGACTAAGCGGACTATTCAGTTTGTTGACTGGAGCCCCACTGGATTCAAGTGTGGTATCAACTACCAACCACCTACTGTTGTTCCAGGAGGTGACCTTGCCAAGGTGCAGAGGGCTGTTTGCATGATCTCAAACTCCACTAGTGTTGCTGAGGTGTTTTCTCGCATTGACCACAAGTTTGACCTCATGTATGCTAAGCGTGCCTTTGTGCACTGGTATGTGGGTGAGGGTATGGAGGAAGGAGAGTTCTCAGAGGCCCGTGAGGATCTTGCTGCTCTTGAGAAGGACTACGAGGAGGTTGGTGCTGAGTCAGCCGAGGGTGAGGATGATGAAGGCGATGAGTACTAAGTTGTATCTGTTTGGAAGGCAAACATCTAGAGACAACATTTCCAATTAATTTTCAAACACATTTCTTGCATTTCAACAAATGACTCATTCTCTTCGTTAGTTTTACTGCTAAGATTGTACCAATCAGGTTTTTCTTACAATCCAAAATTTTCTTGGTTGCTAGATTTTCACTTATTTTTCATCCCCACATGGAGATTTTGGGCACAGAAAAATTAGCAAAATGCATATTGGTTTCATTTGTCCAAACTGAACGTTGGCCCATGGTAGAGATAACACTCCAGATCCAAAAACATCAGTTCCTTCACAGAAACCATGCAATTCAATCAAGCGAACAAAGATGTTTTAGAAGAAACATGAACAGAGAAATTCTATTGCAAATCAGAGCAAAAAAAAAAATGATACAATAGCAGTTCGTCGTGGCCATCCATCATTGTCTAATACATAGTCATTTTTGACTGCTTCTATTGAAAAACCAGGCCTTCTTTCCAGCACTGAAGCCATTTCTCTTCTGTATATGCCTGTGTGAGGAAGCTAACTGATGTATGATTAGTGGACCTCTTTAATGTTTTAGGGACATTTTTTCGTAATTTTATTTTTCCACTACATTAGGATTGTAGCCGGCCCTAAAAACCATCATCTATGAAGAAATATATCAAAACTTGAGAGTGTTTTCTTTCTACATGGTGGATTCCAGACTCTACTTCTAATGTTGTTTATTATAGGGTTTAATGTTGGTTAGCCTTATTCGATTGTTTTCGTCTGTGTAACTAACTTCAATAGGTCTTGGAGATGGCATTAGAGGCTTAATTACTGGTTTTTGAAGTACAAAGTTTAGGTTGCTCTGTCTAGATACATGGCTTTGTTTGACAAATCCGTCTGTGCTGTGGTGTATAGGGGGTGAACTGGAGGGAGAGGAAAGAAAGAATGGAATGGTTGTTTTTCAGTTTTTGTGTTTTGTAGATAAGAATTGTAATGACATCTCAATTATGGTATAAATCATGAAATCAATGGATAGAGACATTCAGCCAGAGTATCTCTTTTTGGTAAGTAAATCAATGAAAATTTCCATATGCATTCAATTTTATATCTTGCTTTTAAAATGCTTGACATTTATTTCAAATAAAAAAAATCACAATTTTGATTAGTCATTTGTTTACCTTTTCATTTCAGGGAGATTTGGACACTGATCACCAGAGTGATACACATTTCTTATCACTTCAACTTATGGCTAATGGCTCGGGTGTGAAATATAACACGGTGGGTGAGGAGTTGCACAAGCAATAATCAATTAATCAAAATTAATCTTGGGGACAAGGCTAATGGAGGCTCACAGCCACAATCCACAAACTATTGCCATGTTTGACTAGGTGTTCGCTGCCCAAGTTACTTCTTTCGTCCAAATTTCTTATCTTATTGTCAAACTCAATTCCTTTTTTCCTTAATGAGATTTGGGAATATCGCAATTCATAGGTCCGAGATCCACATCTATAAATTGAATAATCAATTATGCAATCAATTGTTAGAATCAATTGGTGAAAATAAGAGTTCGGGAGGATTCCAATAAAAAATACCTACTTTTATTGCAATACCTCCCAACCCTCCCCTCCCAATCCTCCCAATACCAGCATACGGCCTTGCAAAACATACCTTAGTCCCAACCTGTACACTAATCATGGACAAGATGGATGGATGAATGAATGAATGCCAAATTTTTTTTTCTTTTCCTTTTCATTGTGAATTTCTGTTAGCATGACAGCTATATTATCTTACGTATGTATAGAACTCTGTCAACAGCAAATGGAATGTTTTACGGCACTGACTTAAAAGAAATGAGTACTAAAAGAAACACAACTAGATTACTTTGATTTATGCATTAAAAAAAAAAAGAAAAAGAAACACACACATTTAAGTGTAAACATCGGTGGTTGACTTATCTTTTTTACCGTAACAAAAATATAGAGAGAAATTTACACAGATTGCGTAAAAGCTTATGAAACTCAAAACACACACATACACAAAAGAAAGCCATTTATTATAATATGAACCATGCAACAACATAAATAGGGTGGTAACATTTTTCAACATGGAATACCACATTTTTTAATTGATGGGATGAATTTTTATGGTAATTAGGATGTACAAAGGGAAAGAATCCACAAGGGCAGACAAAATATGTCACAGAAGCCAGTAATAGATCTAGTATCATGGTGCAGTAAAAAGTATATTGTTCGTCACTTTGCACCCTGGGTCATTTGAGATATTCTTTCGTCTTCCAGTAGCTCATAGGGATCAACATACTGTGGGGGTGAAATGGCTGTCTGGCTACCATCATGGATAAATGTTGTTCCAAAATACTGCCCAACAAAAGAACTAGATGAGTAGGTATCTCATAGTTACACAAGGCAATACACAAACTCGCATGGAATCAACATCGATAAGGCAAGCGGCAAAAACATAACCGGGATAAAGGATGAAGAAGGTTTTTCATGGATTGATTACAGAAATGTTCAAGAATTGGGTGGCTGTTCAAGTCAATAAAAATAGGAGAATAAATAACCCAACCACAATTTCAGAGGTATTCCTCATAACAAAAGTACAGGGGGCAACTACTACCCAATATTCTCATTTGATATCTCCTTGAAAGTCATGGCCCACACTTTCAGGAGAAAATTGCTTTGATCACTTCAATAAATCAAAGGTCTTAACCAGTGACGGTTTCGAGTACATGTACCCCTTTGTTAAAGGTCGTTTGAGCTTTTCCTGGGAGTATGGCAAGCTTTAAGATAATAGACTTATCCCAGCACTATCCAGCATGGCCTATTAGTGAACCAAGTTAAAACAACAACAAAAATCCACTTTGCTCTACCAAGTCAACATATCTAACCGATCCATAAAGAAATGTGTGAAGTTCCAATACACCCTCATTCAACCACCGTTTCTTTGAATTTATAGCTGGACCCTCATCAATCCATATGATCCTAAAATAATACGAGTGAAGTTCCAATCCACCCTCATCCCACCTCCGTTCCTCTGAATTTATAGCTGGATCACATCAATCCGTATGATCCTAAAATTGTATGACTAAGAGGTGCTTCCTCTCTGTAAAATGAGTTCAGCTGAACCGATCTACACACCTGGTCCATCTAGGGTTAGTCAATTTCGCTTAGTATGCATAGTGATCTGTCTATTCTTCTATTCCTATTGATCAGTACTACAGTCAATTAATGCTAGAACTGCCACAGTCATGCACTTCGCAATCACAGACTTCCTAAATGAATTTCAAATTTCAAAGGAATCTAATAACCACCAAAAAATACGTGCTGCTGGCATGATTCAAACAGGTGACTAAGATGTAAACAAAATGAAGCAAAGTAACACAAGACAATTTGAAATTCTACAGAATACAGACATCTAGCAGACAAAAAATAAGTATTAATAAGAATAAAACAAAAAAGAACACTTACGACGTAAAGAGCAGAAAAGAATGCCACAGTTACGATAATCAATGGCCAAAATCCCAAGAAAAATGTTCCTCCAGTTGCTAGCAAAAGTTTAGCTCGAGGAATTAGGCCCTGAAACATATGAAATATAAGTCAAATTATATTTGATTATCATTCATTGATGCACAAACACACAACATAAAAAGATCAATGCAGAATGAAAATTTTGGTCATTTATTTCATAGTATTATACTTTGTAAGATTAGTTACTTTGTCATTTAACCATATTCTAACACTCCCCCTCACGCGCGGGCTAGACAATCCGACGGTCCAACACGTGCATAGCAAACAAGGCCTAACACTAGGGGCTCTCACAAAGGCCCACTTTGGGGCAACAACAAACACACATAAAGGCCTACAATTGGGGCAACAACAAATGGGGATTTAAACCCAAGACCTTATGCTCCGATACCATGTTAAGATTAGTTACTTTAGCATTTAACCCAATAAGTTAACTTGTTGGGTTGAGACATTTCACATCATTTATGCCATATTCTAACAATACTATTATTATATAAATATAAGACTTCTGGAAACTTTTCCACGGATAATATGTATGGGAGTATTCCAGTTATTTAGTCATGTATGAAATTATTTTAGTTAGGAGGCCACAAGTTATTGATGGATCTTCATAATTTAATTTTATATAAAGAATCAATTTTACATAAATACCTATGTATATATTTTATTTGTCCACGAAATTAGGATACAACTCACAAATACGTATCTATTTCATAAGTTCTTTCATGGCAAGCAACACAAAATTCTTAAAGGGAATAAAACGAATGTTTATTATTTTTAAGGAGAAATTACAAGAAATCATTAAGGAGAATTAGTTGAGACATGGAAGTAAGTGGGAGACCAAATAAAACATGGATGGAATTGATAAGAAACGATGTGGACTCTATAAGATTAGTCGAGAGTAGCCTTTGAAAAGAAGAAATTCCAAAGGAGAATTCATATGTTGGAGTTCATTAATTTCTCTATCAATTCCAGTGGCCAACCCCAACATGATTTGAGGTAAACGCTTCAATGATGACAACGATGATGACCACAACGACAAGTAACCGTGAAAGAAAATGAATGTAAAGAAACAAATTTCACTTATAGCATATACTTCTTAACAATAAAGACTAGATAGCATGCTAACAAATTGTGCTGATTATTGTAGTCATAAAAGTTTCCCGATGGTTAAAACAAATAAATAGAGCAAACACCATGTCTTAAAAGTTGAAGACGAAATTAGTGAAAATGAAATCCTTGCGTGAATAGCATATAATATCAACAAGTAAAGAAATGGCCTCCACCTCAAGGCCTTCACTGTTCAAGGCCATGGAACGCTCTCTTTGATTGGTTAAATTTCCCTCATATTCCGTTGAGACTGCATTTCTTTTTGCAAATCCTCTGTCATCTTCCCCCAACTTAAGTTCATCGTCCAAACCACTGTTGCTCCTTTTTGTGTCCTCAAGCAGTGAAGTTGGTGTCATACCTCTCCGCCTTAATTCCTTCATAAATAGAGACTCAGGAGGTTCTTCACCTGAAAGCAAAGTAGAAATAAGGGAACAAAGGAAAAAAAACAATTTAGGGAACAAAGAAAAAAGGAAACATATTATATCATTCTTTAGTCGTATAATACACTTTTGGGAGAGTTCATAAATGCAACGTTTGGAATAAATTAAACCTACAGCTTGATCTGAGCACTTCCTAGCTACATGAGGAAGTGCAGTGAAAACCCAAAAAAAAGACACTAGATGACACTAGATCATAAAATATAGGCTTAAATCAAAACAAAAAATTAAGTTTCTCAGACTAAATTTAGCAACACCGAACACAACTCAAGTTGTTCGCAGTCCATAACTATATTTCTTCAACATGTCTCAATGTGTAACCTCCGTCCAGAGCCCTTCGCCTAGTGGTACCCACTCTATAGCATGTCGAACAGGTTGAAGGGATGAATCCTTGCAGTCTCTAAAAATAACTAATATCAAATCAACACTATTCATAAAGAAAAAAAAACCTCCGTTCTGACTGAAAGCATGTTTTCACTACTGTAGGCTCCAGCATATAAGGCAAGGAGCTACTATAATTCAACATTTCTTTACATCTGCATACTTTACTTCCAATATAATCTTTACCATAAATAAACAGACAGTTACAGAGCAATATTGCGCACACACAAAAACTGATGAATAATGGCAAGAAATACTGTTCCAATTACAGTTTAAGTGTTCGATAGAAATAACAAAATCTTGCACGTATTGATACAACTCGACAAACAATACCAAAAAATAGACATTTCTCAGTAACAGGGATTTCCTTCCTCGGTTTTTCAGAGAAAAATGGTAAATAAATGAATAAAACTGGACATAAGACTTCCTAAATACTTGTTCTTTTACTCAAACCGTGTAAAATAACAAAAAATTGCAAAATGAAACTAGAAATGTACTAATTACCAAATAGAAGAGAGAAATATGTAAGGGAAACTTGCCATTACTTTTGCTTTGGTTATCATCGTCTTGTACTCGGCACCAAACCCTAAGTTTGGGGATACCAACAAAATAAGGCGACCCCCTACAAGTTCTAAACCTGAGAACCGTTTTCCTGGAATCCGATTTCCCGGGGAAATTTGAGGGGGAAATAGTGATGGGAGACAGATTGGATTTCAGAGTATGCAGAGAAGCCATTGAACTGAATTTCTCTTCTTTCTGAATCAATCAATCAGAGGATTTTCATTTCATCCGGTGCATACAAGTCTTTGGGAAAGCAGCGTTTCTGATTTGAGAATGCGACAAGACGACGCAAGGCAGTCGTGAAGATACTGGAGTGACCGGTTCGCGTACCTTAGCTATAAAGCCTATAGAAATGCTAGTGTACGCGGTAGATGTATTTTTCCGGCTCCTTTTTGTGGCTAAGAAATAAAGCAATTGCGTCAGGAGGAATTAACAAATATAGGTTACGTTTGTTTATGCCATAAAAATGATACGGTTACGTTACGGCTGTGGGGCCCACAATACCAGAGTCAGTGAACCATTATTGAGATACATTCTGGAAGACTTAGAATTTTAAGCTTGTGTCGAAATCTACAGGCCAAGGGATAGTCTATGGTAAACAGTTTCTATGGGGTTTAGGCCTCCCAAAAGATAACAGAGGCGTGCAAAGGATTCCTCGAACTGGACGGAGATTGGTTCTTGAGTGTTAGTTATGATGTATTTGGATAAATGTTGCTTTAATGTCGAACAATTTGAACAATATAACAACCTTATAACTACTCTAGAGAAATGCTAGCAGTACCAAATTCACCATAACACTAAAAAGAGCATCCCTACATATTTCATTATTGTCAACAATTTGCATTACTTTCCTTTTGTCAATAAGTTCTATTGAACAAGTGTATACGCTCTTCATTATGGCTCCATTTGGCAAATCTTACAAACTATGAAAAATAAACAAACTTATAAACTGTGAGATAAGTTGTCAAGTGTTTGACGAAATTTATAGCATAATCAAAAGTCTTCGTTTGAGCGTTGAAGTATTCTCACTAGACTCTAGACCTAGGCAACGTTGTTGTAGCTCAAATCCCAACCGACCTATTTATCTTGTACATTAATCTTTTCATTACGTAAGTTTCTTCTTTTTTATAAACATTTCAGAGCCTTTGATTTTAATGTCGCCGCATAAAAATTAATTTTATAAACTCTTGCCTGTGGGGGAATCCATTTCATGTGTTGTAATGGGACCTCTAAATGATCTATCTCCCTCTTCTGTATGTTTGATGTATGTAGTAGACTGGGGACAAGATCTTTAATCAGAGTTGTACAGATATATGGGTACATTATAATAATACTAAATAATACACAGTAGTATTATATTATGCTAAGACGCCCCCTCAATCTGAACGTAAGGGAACCACGGACAGATTGGTGCGAAGAAACTAAAATCGAGGAGAAGGCAGTCCCTTGGTGAACAGATCCGCTAGCTGCTGTTGAAAAGGAACAAAACGAACTATGATATCACGTCGGAGAACACATTCACATACAAAATGATAGTCAACATCAATATGCTTGGTACGCTCATGAAGAATGGGATTTGTTGTCAAGTATGTGGCACTAACATTATCACACAATATTTTTCACAGGCCGTGTAAGAAATACACCAAGATCCTTGAGAAGTTGCCTCAACCACACAGATTTAGCAACAACATATGCTACAACCCTATATTCAGACTTAGTTGAGCAGCGGGAGATCGTAGGTTGTTTCTTAGCTCTCCAAGAAATGAGATTAGAGCCGACGATTGTCCCGACAGCCTGCCCAGTCGACATCCGTGTACACAGTGAGAGAGCAATCAGTTGTGACATGCAAATACAAACCATAAGACTGAGTGCCTTTCAAATAATGAAAAATACGTTTGACTGCTTGTAAATGAGTAGCCCGTGGAGCATGCATGAATTGAGAGACAATATGGATTTAATAAGCAATGTCGGGCCTAGTCATAGTTAGATACTGGAGGGCACCAACCATACTCCTATAAGATGAAGTGTCAGTGAGTAAATCACCATCCATGATAGACAAAGATGTTTTGCTAACACTAAGAGTCTTGACAGTGTTAGTCGAGGCCAAGGAGAAATGATTTAAAATATCTGACAAGTATTTTTGTTGACATAAAAAGAGACATGTTTTGGTACAGGTAGCTTGAATGTCAAGAAAGTAATGAAGTCTCCAAGATCTTTTATCGCAAAGTGAGTGGAAATAAATTGATGAATATGAGCTAAATTGTTTCATGTAAGAATTATGTCATCAACATATAAGAGTAATATAGTGATGCCATGAGAGGAGCAATGAACAAGCATGGACGAATCAGAAGAGGTACAAAAACATCCCTGTGTCAATAGGAATTAGCTGAAACGAGTGAACCAAGCCCGAGGGGCTTGTTTAAGTCCATAGATGGCCTTATGAAGTTTGCATACATGATTCGGATATTGAGAATTGACAAAACCAGGAGGTTGTTTCATGTATACATCTTCATGAAGGTATCTATGTAAGAAGGCATTTTTGACATCTAATTGACGAATGGTCCAATTAGAGCCAATGGCAAGAGACAACACAAGACGAATAGTGGTGGGTTTGACAACGGGACTAAAGGTGTCATGAAAGTCATCCTTGTGCTACAAGGCGTGTCTTGTAACAATCCAATAAGCCATCGAAGTTGTATTTGATCCGATAAATCCACTTAAAACCAATTAAATTTGTACAAGTATCAAATGGAACAAGATCCCAAGTGTGATTAGCTAATAAGGCATTGAATTCATCGGCCATAGCTAATTGTCATTAGGGATTCATAATTGCTTGAGAATAACAAGAAGGTTCACTATTGTCAATAGTGGACATGAGAGAAATAATTTTTTGAGGTTTGTGTTTGCCGGCTTTGGATCTAGTGACCATCATGTGGGTGTTAGAGGTGGGCAAGGTAGAGGAAGCATTAATCATGGAAGAAGCTGGGATGATTGGTGGAGACGGTGAAGGGCTGGTAGGAACAGAGGGGGGAATAGAGGGTGATGAAGCAATTGTCAGTAGAGGTGAGGTGGAGTTCTGGGAAGGTAAGGGACTGAAGGATGAGAGTTTGTGTGGGAAATTAATCGAACTGGAAGTAGATAGAGTGAAATATAGAACTGGTGATGAAGTTGGTTTGGAGACAAAAGAAATCATGTTTGCGTATGGGAAGCTTGTCTCATTAAAAATAACATGACAACTTACGTAAACTCTTTTGGTGACGGGATCAAAACACCGATACCCTTTATAATTAGAAGCATAGCCAATAAAAATGTAACACACAGATCGCAGAACAAGTTTGTGAGGAACAATGACACTAAGATTAGTGCAACATTCACAACCAAAACAACGGAGAGAGTCATATGAAGGAATTTTCTGAAACAATTTTTGAAAAGGTGAGGACCCTTGTAAAATAGGAGTGGGAAGCCTATTGATAAGACATAGAGAAGTGTAAACCGCATCTGCCCAAAAAGATAGAGGAAGAGAGGAATCAATAAGTAAAGTGCAAGCCATTTCGAGAAGATGACAATGTTTCCTTTCCGCAACGCCATTTTGTTGCAAGGTATAGGGACATATTTGCGGAAAGTAATCCCACAAGAAGAAAAGTGATTTGTTAAGATGCGGTTATCAAATTCTTTACCACCATCACTTTGGACGATGGATTCAAATTACATTAGTCAATAGAGTTGTACAGATATATGGGTACATTATAATAATATTAAATAGTACACAGTAGTATTATATTATGCTAAGAGCTTCCATGGCTTTTATGGAGGAACATTATTTCCTCCGTGTAAGGTAGAGTTTCTCCTTTTTCATATAATCTTTAACGTCAAAGCTTAAATCCATGCCTCTTGATAAAGAAGAAGACATCACTGGAAGTTTTTGGAGCTGCGCATTGCATATTAGACATAAATCATCAATTCTCACCTTTCTATGATATAGATTTGAATAAGTTGCAAGAATATTATGAACTACCCTCCAAAGGAAAACTTTAGTTGAAGGAGGAGCCTTAATGTTCCAATCAGCATCCCATAAATGTAGATTTTGTCCTAAAGATTATGAACTTGGAACGCTTTTGTATTTAATTTTCATCCTTCGGAGATACCCGTCATGAATAATATAATGACCATTTTGATAGAATATCAATTTTTGACAGTTATTGTGATTATAAATTTTATAACATATCTCAACGGTAAGTAACATGATTATTAAAAATAGAAAAAGTTGAAAGTTAAACTCAAAATTGTCATGTAATATGAATATAATTATTATTACGATATAAGAGTAACCAATCGGACCCTTACACAAGTTATAACATTCAAATATTTAAGATTGAAGTGGTTGAAAATGAATTATTATAATTTGATGATTGTGATATTATTAGCATCCCAATGGAGATGATAAGTGCAGATGTAATTCCAGTATTCAATTATTTTTTATCAAAAAAATA
This sequence comes from Tripterygium wilfordii, assembly GCF_013401445.1. Classification (NCBI taxonomy): domain Eukaryota; kingdom Viridiplantae; phylum Streptophyta; class Magnoliopsida; order Celastrales; family Celastraceae; genus Tripterygium; species Tripterygium wilfordii. The sequence continues at coordinate 10,832,402 of NC_052248.1, forward strand.
TTATTAAGATATGTAAATGAGAAATATATTTGTCCAAACAAAAAAGAATCATTTAAATAATAATAAAAAAACCACATGTTGATGATGATGGAACAGGAAAAAGAAAAGTGCTTGTCCACTGAGTTTAGGGAACTACAACATTCAATTCACGTGTATTTCGTTGCCTTTTATTTTAGATTATAGTCAACTTGGACATAATTACTCTATTACGGTTAGGCAAACACATAAAATGTACAGTTACAGTTCATATGCAAAACAGATGCAATACAGTTGGAATTAATCAACTTGTAGGAGAAGAACAATAGAAGAATTGAAAAGCACAGAACATGGGCGTGTTTGGTTCCTGTATTTGAAGATGAAAATGGAAAAAGAATGTTAGAAAATTATCATACTATTTTTCAGACATCATTGGTTAATTTTCTTGGTCATATTTGGTTAGAGTAAAAATTATAATTATTTTGTATTGTATGACATATTTTAATTTTTCAAAAAATATTTTAATTTGAATATGCTAAATAAATATTGTAAAAATAAAAATATTTTTTTTCTTATTTTTATGTGATCATATTTCATCAATAAGAAAATAATATAATATAAAAAACATATTTAAAATATAATTGTGAGATATCGTTGAAATTATGTATTTTTAAAAAGGTCATCATTTGAATCTAATTAAAAATTAGTGAGGGTTTCCAATATTTAAGGAAAATATATCTTTTTGGAAGGAAAGGAGAAATCCTTTTAGAGGAATTAATCCAGTTTTCCTTAGAATGTAGAATTCCAATGATTCCATCAATCAAACATAGGAATTGTTGGCAAAATAAAAACTCTTACTCTTGAAAAATTGCATTATGCGGACCAAACAAGATGTTTAGTTTGTCATGAGAATGGTAATGAGAATGGAAATGAAAATGGTAATGAGAACGGGAATGAAAGCAAAAATGAGAATTCCTTGGATTCTGATGTTCGGTTGGTGGGGGAATTGTGAGAGGAATAAAAATGGTGATAATTGACAAAATACTATATTATCCCTTATGGCTTATTGTGCTTTATAAGAGCAACCACAATGAGGCCACTTTGCAGGCCCAAAAGTGTAATCTATTGGCCCTAATGCTGGCCCAAGCAAAATCATGAGCTACAATGAGACACTTTTATTGTCCCGAATATACTGGCCCAAGCTTGAGAGAATGGATGTTCCATGGCTTGTTTGCTCACCGCCAGATGGGGCCCACTGAAGTCCATTCAACCAATATTGTATACGATCGTCTTCTTCATCTTTTATACAAACTGAGATCGAACCTGAAGTCTCTGCAATCGTGACGACCGATTTGAGAAAGCATACGAAGAAGTTGCTCAGACGACGGGAATGTTGAGCCGGCAACGGGAAGCTTGTCTATTCACTCGATCTGCAACAAGTATGGACTGATTTTCATGTGAGATTTAGGGTTTAGATTTCCAACCCATTTAGCTATGTCATGAGTCTGTTCTGTCCTTAGAGTTCATTCAAACATATATATATATATATATATCATTCGTTCTTGCTGTCATTGACTCTGTTGGTCCTTAACTTAGTGTTGTGTGAGAAGCTAACACTACGACGAAGTTCAATTTTTGAAGTTTTTTTTTCCGTCCTTCTTTGAACAAAAAAGGTTTCAATGGCTTTCTGTACTGGATTCTATTGAATTTGAAGAAGACAAAAGTAACAACCAAGATGAAAGTGACGTTCAGGTGCTCTCTAGATACAAAGGAAAAGGTAGAGAAGATGAACTCTCTCGTGAATTGAAGAAGAAGCCCTAGCAATTCTTTCTAGGCTAGGCTATTTCTATTGGGTTCATCTTATGCCCCAATGTTGACTTCTTTTTTTTCTTGTTTGGCCAACTCGGCCCATGGAGTGTTGTTTCTTTGGGCTTTGGCCCATGGTCAGTTCAAATTGGTTCCAACAGCTACTTTTTATGACCGTTGTTGCTACTTTGTATATATTACTTCTTACATAGATTGTAAAGCCAAGCTGTTTTATTCAATGAATACAATCAATTCTTCCTCTTCTCATCTCTTTCTTTTCTAACTCCTCATCTATTTCTTACAAATTTACATGGTATCGGAGCATTTTGGGATCATTTACACAAGAAGATCCAAAGTCATGTTAAATTCTATAGAAAATGTTATGCTGGGTGGCAATGGCATCCTGCCAAATCCAACTTCTTACAATTTTCTCAACCCCTTCTACTTACAAAATTCTGATTTCGCTATCACGAGCTTATTTCCCGTGATGCTAACTGGCTTCTACCTAATTTACCCTTACAGTTCGAGTTTAGGTTCATATCAGATGTTTAAGTGACAAATTTGTACGATGTCTTTTTGGGTTAAAAAAATAATTGACCCCAAATAATAATATTTTAATATATAAGGAAAGATCATTGAGGTTGAAAATTGAAAACTTTATGTAGGGGTGTTCAAAAAGACCGCATAAACCGCCCCGACCGACCACCCCGACCGATTGGTCGGTTTTGTTATAAAAGTTTTTTGATGTTCGGTCGGTTCGATCGGTGTACACAAACTCAATATTTTAAACAGTCGGTATTCATAATTTTAAAAACATATTTCGGTTAACCGAAACCGACCGAACTTTCTTCTTAAAAGTTAAAATTACACACACACACACATATATATATATATATAATACTCCTCAAAGTCAAAGATATCATTAATTATTCTATTGTATTGTCCATTTGTTTAGGTAGGCCCATTGAAGAAACACTTAAACAGTTAAACTAGTGACTACTACCCAATAGTCAGGCCCATTTGTAATTGAAAATGACGACTACCTTTGTCCTTTCGTTTTTTGCTAGGGTTTTAACTTCATTTGTCTTATTGTTCTTGTCTTCTTGATGGCCGCAACACTCCATTGGTTTCCTAGTGCGTTGGTTGGACCTTGATGCCCTTCTCGGCGCTCGCGACTGATATTGAGAGGTTAGTATTGAGCAAGCCCGCTTTTCTCTTGTTAATTCTTGTTAGTTGTTACTATTATAACTTGATTTGCTATTACATTTGACAGACCCTGTTAGTGAATTTTATTTGGCATTTGCAAATCAGCTTGCTTTGAAAGATGGGTAACGATCCACCAAATCCAACGGAGGGCAATATTATCAATAAGCAACAAGAAGCAGATCCTGGTACTGCAAGAAAGGTTAGTGAACCTACAAAAATTGAAACTTCTAGGAAAAGATCTTGGGTTTGGGATTTTTTACTGAGGTTACAACTGCAAATGGTAAACGTAGGGCAACATGTGACTTTTGTAGTAAGAGTTATGCAGCTGATCCTAAACAAAATGGTACCACATCTTTGGGGAATCATTTAGTCAATGTTTGCTTATCTTCTGAAAACCCTTTTAGAGAAAAAGAGATTGAGTTGGAGAAGGGTCAGACTACATTGAACTTCGAGCCTCTAAAGCCAGGTGAGACATTGTCCTCACTTACACAATTTAATCCTGTAAGAGCTAAGAAAGCCTTAGCTCGCATGATTGTAAAGGATGAGTTGCCTTTTAGATTTGTCCAGGGGGAGGGGTTTCGAGAATTTTTGGCCGAAATTTGTCCTAAATGGAAAAACATCCCAAGTCGTATCACAATTTCAAGGGAATGTATTTTGTTGTATGAGAAGGAAAAGTCAGAGATGAAAAAGCCATTAAAGGACAACGTTTTTGTCTTACTACAGACACTTGCCATTAAAGGATCACTTTTGGGGTTCCTACTGCTTCTGATTGGGAGAAAGTAAGGTTATTTGTGAAGTTTCTGAAAATTTTTTATGATGCAACTGTGCGATTCTCAGGATCTCAACATGTCACATCTAATGGTTTTATTATGGAGCTGTTAATGATTCAAGATACTATTGAGTCTGACTGTGCTTTAAGCGATGAAATGCTGAAAAATGTGGTTGTGAATATGATGGCTAAGTTTAACAAATACTGGGGCAGCATTAATGCTATGAATGGTTTGTTGTTTGTTGCATTTGTTCTTGATCCTCGATATAAATTAAAGATGATTGAATTTTCTTTCAATTCAGTCCCGGGATTGCCAGAGAAAGTTAAAAGTACTTTGACTCGTTTATATGATGCATATGCTCAAAATAATGGAGTTAGTAGCACACAAGAGAAAGTGAGTCAATCAAATACATTGGGAAGCAATGAATCTCTGCCTACGGATATGAGGGCAGCGAGATTGGCGAGTTTTAAAAAACATTTGAAGGATTCTCAATCTTTGGAAAATAAATCTGAAGTTGATCGATATTTGGGAGAGAGTTTGGAGAATGACAAAGATGGTTTTAATCTACTTGCTTGGTGGAAGGTGAATGCAAGTAGATATCATGTGCTTTCTTTAATTGCAAGGGATGTCCTTGCGATTCCCGTGTCTACAGTGGCTTCCGAATCGACATTCAGCACGGCAGGGCGAGTTATCGATCCATTTCGCAGTTCTTTATGCCCTTTTACAGTTGAGGCCCTAATTTGCACCCAAAATTGGATCCGTAAATCTTCTACTCCAATCAATCTTCGAGAAGCTATGGATCAAATTGAAGACTACGAAAAGCTTGAAGGTGGTAATTTAAATTATAAAATGCTCCATTTTATTTTATTTTTCTATGTAGCTTATGGCCTTATATATGATTTATGATTGTTTATTGCAGAGATTCATGAAAAAGTTCAGGCATTAAACATGGGAGAAAATGTTGTCGAGGAATGCGAGGATCTTGAAGAGATATGATCAAGTGTATGTGAATTTAAGCTAACTTGATTTTTATTACTATTGTTGAAGTATTAAAACTTATGTGTAATTTCATGTGTTCAAACTTCAAACCAGAGTACTTCAGAAGTGCCCCTGCTGCTGTGCCCCTGCTGCTGCCAAGCAAGAAGTCTCATGAGAACATGGTGGTTTTGGTGTTTTTGTTGATTATTTTAAATGTTTAACTATATGTATGAAACTCTGTAAAATTTTTATTTTTATTTTTATTGGATTTTTCTTTGATGGTCAGCTATTATGTGATTATGTCAGATATCATATATGGATTAATTAATCATGTTTGTTTAATTTAATGTGATAGAGTCACTATTTACCATTTAGCTATTGCGTATTTGTTATGCATTTGACATTATGGAATCAATTTGTGTACATGTCATAAATTTAGCTATTTGGAACTGTGTGTACATATAAATTTTTGGAGTTATAAGCATGGAGAAAGAATACTCCAATTTTATTTTTTATGGTCATACAAAAACCGAAAACCGACCTAAATCGATTGGTCGGTTTTACTAATATCAAATTTATCATTGGTCGGTTTTTGGTTGCATCTTATACAAAAACCGATCGTGTCGGTTTCACCCTCAATGTCGTCAAAAACCGACCGAAACCGACCGCGAACACCCCTAACTTTATGAATGAAAAAGGAAATTATAAACACAAAGGAGGGGTAAATTGGTCAAAAGGAAAAAAATTTAATCTTCTTTGGAAATCTCAATCATTTATTTATTTATTTAAATATAAAGGAAAAGAATAAAAATATTCAAATTCAGATATCTCTATAAAATATCACACATATAAGTTTCATCTGAACTAGACTCTCAAATAGTATTTATTTATTTTTTTTGCCTGGAAATCATGTGTATAATATATGATATTAATACCATATAATTATATATATTTACACATAATTTACTTCTCCTTCCACTTCAATTCCTCTCTTTTATTTTTTTTCTCTCCTCTGCAAACTGAATATTCTCTCTCGCTATATAAATTATCCGCTCGACGTCGGTCCACTCTGTCGTGCGTATAAACATATACATACACCAGTCCACACACATGTTTATATAGAGTGTAGCAGCAACGAAAGCTCCTATACATATACACAGAGAGAAGACTCTTTCTTGTGCCTTTCGCTCTCCCTTTCTCGTCTTCCATTGAACGAGATAGAGAAGGGAATTGATTTTCATTCTCCGTTTTGAACTATCTGTCCTCGATTTCTCAATAATATTCAACAATTGAGAGAGGCAAAAACAGAGACGGTATAGGAGAGTCCGGAATCAAGATTGATTGATTTGCGAGTTTAGGGTTTTGTGATCATGAGGTTTAGCGGTGAAATCTTGAGGGAGGGCGGAGGAGGAAGAGAGGACGCCGAGGTAATGGAATTGAATCCTCGGATGTCCTTGCAGCCACTGGAAATGGTGGTGGGTTATGCTTTGACATCGAAGAAGAAAAAGAGTTTTTTGCAGCCCAAGCTTGAAGGCTTGGCTCGGTAATACACTATCCGCACAAACACATCCGATTGCCTTGAAGTTTACATTTTTATCGTCTTTCTTTTGTATACACGCGCATGTTTGTATATGTATTTTTCTGAATGTGTATACAGCATATTTTATGGTGGATTTGAAATGGGGTATTTATATTTCCTTAAATGGATTCTTTGAAAATTGATGGAGTTGTGTGAGTTTTTGGTTATTTTCTTTTTGTTTCTTTTGGAGTTTCAATTGGGTACTTTTACTGCCCATGGAAAAAGTAGATTTTCAAGTTGTAGGATGATAATCGAATATCTAAATATTCTTTCTTGAGACAGTAAGGCAACTGTGTTTGCTTGACTTTATCAGGACCCTGTGGGCACCTTTGTCATATATTTTTCTTTGAAATGGGAATATTCCTCCATATATACCATTGGAATTTCTTTTGAATGCGAAACCTATGGTCAATGCTACGTGGTTTGTTCTGTGGTCTTAATTTGGACTACATTTCCTCTGGATTGGATCATTCTTAAGAATATTGATTATGGATGTATGCGCTTTTCCTTATATTTGCCATGCTGATGTTGTATCAAGGGGCTTTATTAGTATTCTTTATTTATATCTGAATCTTCTGAATGGAAGAAAGATTTGTCATCTGTCAGCAGGTTGTTAAAATATTCAATAAAATACTGCGTTTCTTCAGTTTCATCCAACCCCCACTTGAGAGAAATAGGACAAGCGCTTCAAGCTTCGTTGGACTATTTTTTAAATTTTTTTTTTCTTATAGCAATTTCCTGCTCCCTTTTCTTCCCCTGCTGTATGCATAATAATGGCATGGTAAACTCATACTTTAACGAAATCTATATTCATGGCATGGTAAACTCGTACTTTAACAAAATCTATATTCACTTGCTTCGTATCATAAAAGGACTAGAAAAATATGGTTAGCTGATAGCTGGTTGTAACTTTGGCCCCCTAATTATGCTGTTTGGCTCTTGCACTCGTTTTTTGCTTTTAATTTGTTTCGTTTCTGGGTGCATAACTCGAGTCTTTTTATGCTTGGCGCAGAAAAAAGGGGATATTATTTGTTGCGATTGATCAAAACAGGCCACTGTCTCAACAAGGCCCTTTTGATGTCGTTTTGCATAAGGCAAGTGCTGATTTCTTCTCCGATACAGTTGCAAATTTGCAATTTTGTCTTTTGGATGTTTCGTTTCTTGAAATTTTCAATAGCTTTTTTCCCCTATGTTTTTGGAGTGATTGTAAAATCTTTTTTATCCTGTTAATAAGTAAACTCATGTGTGGCCCGGTGAAAAGGCTGAATGAAGCCAAATCCTACTTTACTTCATCTAAATTAATGAAGTATGCGCGTAGCACATAAGCAACTCTCTTATGGGTCTTATTATGTTCATTGCAGCTGTTTGGAAATGAATGGGGCGGAGTTATCGAGGTTTGTCCATCTAAACTTTATGGTACTATATTTCTACTTCATGACATGTATGGACATGAACAAGATAATTTGTGATGTTCCTTGAATTTCAACATGTTTCATGGCATAATATACTTCCTGCTATTCATTTCAAAGATAAGTATGAGTATGTACTAATGGTGATTGGTTGAGCAACCAAATGTTCTGACCATTAAAGCTCATTTATTGTTTCAACCTAATATGCAGAGTCCTTTCTTTCAGTCTCACAATGAATCCTGATCACATAGTTGAAATCAGTTTCTCAAAAATTTGAACAAGTGAGGACTTTAATTTTTTGGGTAATGGCGAAGTTAGTTGTTAAAGGTTTTTTGGATTGTTTAACAAGAGTTCTTTTAAGTTGTCATCATCTAGCTGGAAGTATTTGGTTTGTCTGGGTTTACTGACATGAGTATCTAAGATTTTTGATAATGGGTGTAATTTAGAGATTTATGCATTTCGAACTAATAATTTTGAGTAAATAAGAGATTTTACTAATACTTTTTGGGTGATTCATTGACGAGAGTTGCCAAAATGTTACATTTACAAAGCAGTTTGAATTTTTTGTCAAATATGCACATGCATTTATCACCGATTTCTTATTTTTTCAGGATTACTTCTGATTCTTATTATTTGCTTCTTGTGTCTGAGTTCGTGATGTCACATTTGCATCCACAAGTTTCTTTTTTCTTGTAGGTCGTAGACTTTTTAGAATACTATTTGTCCATTGAATGACTTTCTTTAGTTCATTCTTTTCCAACTCTGATTTAATATATGTTTTTCCTGACAAAATCAGATTCTAGGCTATTCTTTTTTTGTTACTTTTCCTTCACATTGATGCTTCTTTGGGCTTAAAGCCTTAAACATTGTATATGTTTATCTGGGTATTCTGAATTTTTATTGGGCATAAGATAATAATATAATGACTTGTCCTTGATCCATCAGCAAAATTAGTGTTTGTGTTTGATGGGGTGCTAATGACAGGTTATTTTAAAAGAGAAATTGCAATCCACTTTAGCAATTGCTGTCACAACATTAATTGTTCCAAATTTAATTTGGCTCTACCTCATACAAAATATATCTCAATGCATCTAGACTCCCTAATATTGAATGGGTAAAATATTTGAAAAATTGTGTCAAATTTGAATCTTAACCCACTGGGTTCACCTGATTTAATCCTTTTGGTGCATGAAGCTTCTGTTGTGGATCTTTATGCCAAGAATGTGAAGTAATAAAGACAAAGATTCCATTCCTTAAAACCTTATTAAAATTCAAAGAACCAAGTTGGTCTGCAATCAAAAATATGAATATGGATATTCTTGTCCAACATCTATTTGAAGGAAGCAGTGAAATTACAATTGGCATTTCTTGTCCCACTTTTCCATTTACTTTCTTACTGGCACACAGCCTTTGATCGTGTTACTTATGTGATTTATGTGAAGTGCACTAGGTCTATTGTTGACTAGGCAGAGATAGAGATTGGGCTGGGAGGAGTAAAGTACTATTTATTTAGGCTGTGTATAAATTTTTAGAGACTTTGCGTAGTTTTTTGTTTAGACTCATAGCGAGATTGAATGACTTTTTTTTTTGACAAACATGAAAGAAAATAGAAAATTGTCAAAAAGTCTTTGCTTATGGTTGTCCTACCAGTAAATAGTCCAACTTAATAGATACAAGTTGCCTAAAAATTTTCGGACTTTTTGGCAATATACTGTGATGGCTGAGATGGTGCAAATCTCCAAGTTTATTCTTATTTCATGGCTTGCTGGCTATTAGATGGGTGGAATTGAACTTTTATCAAACCATTACCCATTATAGCATATTTTATTTCTTCCTAGTTTGAAATTGTTTGTGTTCAAACAATGAGGTTGTGTTTACCACTTTTAACTTCTATTACATCATCCCTTTCTTAATTTAAGGATTACCGGAAAACACATCCAGAAGTAACCGTGCTTGATCCGCCGCATGCTATTCAGCATTTGCACAATCGCGAGTCCATGCTTCAGGATGTGGTAGAGCTAAATTTAACTGATTGTCATGGTAATGCTTTATGTTCGACTGTAAGAGGATTTTTTTTCTCCTTAAATTTTCTCAAGATCCTTCTTCTTTATTTTTTCGAGTACCATAGATGATGTGTAATATAATATTTTCGAGGTACTGAACAAATTCTGTAAAAACTTACTACGATAGGCAAGGTTGCTGTTCCGAGGCAAATGGTGGTCATGAAAGACCCATCATCCATCTCTCACGAAGTTAATATGGCTGGGCTAAAGCTGCCGTTAGGTTTGTTTTCTTTGTTCCCTTTGCAAGACTGGTACCCTTCAGGGGTTTTGTCTTTCAAGTTAATATATTAATTGTCATGTGTCTCTTATTGGAGCCTCATGCTCGTTAGAAACACAATTCCTGATTTTCTGTAAATGGATGCTTTATTTTTTATTTACTATTGGATTAATTGATTTCCTTAACTAATTGTTTGCAGTTGTGAAGCCACTGCTAGTAGATGGAACGGCCAAGTCACATGAGCTGTTTCTTGCTTACGATCAACATTCACTCTCAGAACTTGAACCTCCATTGGTTCTGCAAGAGTTTGTTAACCATGGTATACAGTTGCAACTAATAGATAAGCGTCATCAACCATGCAATCATCATTACTGTTATTTTGAGTTTATTTTCTTGATCTAATTGTAGGTGGTGTTCTCTTTAAGATCTATATTGTTGGGGAAACCATAAAGGTCGTGAGGCGTTTTTCTCTACCAAATGTCAACAAGTGTGAACTAGCAAAAGTGGGTGGTGTATTTCGTTTTCCAAGAGTTTCATCTGCTTCGGCTTCTGCTGACGATGCAGACCTGGATCCATCTGTTGCTGGTGCGTTCATTAGAACTTCTTCTTTAAATGATTACACGCGTTCTTCATGGTGCGTAGATTTATTAATGTGGATGCCATATCCAGTCATATTTTTATTTTGTTACTTTTAAAAATTTTACAGGAGGTTGTTTGTTAAGATTAGTTAGCGGAAGTTCTTGGGTTCAAACCTTAGCTTCCGGAATTTAAACCTTCATTTGTTGTTACCCCAAGTGTGGGCCTTTGTGTGTGTTTGTTGTTGACCTAAGTGAGGGCCTTGTGTGAGAGTAGTCCTAGTGTTGGGCTTCGGTTGTTGTGCACATGTTGGGCCGTTGAATTGCCCAGCCCACAGGTGAGGGGATTGTTAGAATATGTATAAATGATGTGAAATGCCCAACCTAACAAGTTAACTTATTGGGTTGAATCACTTGAATGGTAATGTAGGATCAATCTGTTCCTACCTAGTCAGTTGTATCAATGAGTACTTTCTTTGCGGGACCTTTGGATGGTTGAGTTTTCCATCCAGATCTTTGTTTAATTAATGCCTTCTGCCATCTTGTTTGAGACATGCAATAAATGTACCAGTTTTATGTTTATGGGTTCTAGCGGCTTTCCTCACACTAGTATGGCACTCTTGCAGAACTTCCACCACAATCATTGCTTGAGAGGCTCGCAAAGGAGCTTCGTTGCCGACTAGTAACTTCCACTACTTCTCTTTTTCCTTCTCTTCTCTCCTCCTCTAATCGAGTTATCTGACATTACTTGCATAGTTCTCTGGTCTTTTCCTTATCTGTCAAGTTTATTTGCTTCAGGGGCTCCAGTTGTTCAACATAGACATGATACGAGAGCATGGAACCAGAGATGTCTTTTACGTCATTGACATCAACTACTTCCCTGGTAAGTATAATATTTTACCTTTTTTGCTTTTCTTTTTGATGGAATCAATTTTTCTGCATTTGTAAAATTTGGAATACTTAGAATGAAACTCTTTCCTTATAATCTGCAAAGAATTATATTGTGTTTGCTTCTAAAAAAAGAGATCTGGAAAGTAATTGTAAGTTTTATATGGACAACTGAGTAAATTACATGTAATGTACCATCCTAAGGAAAACCAACATCAAGGATGGTTTTAGTCGTTTTAATAGTAAAACAAGAATACCAAAAAGGGGAGAGGGAAAAAAGGAAGAGAACAGGAGGAACTGAGAAACAAGATGCTCTGCTGGGCATATTTTAATTGTTCTTGGCACCGACTTTGGAAGGAAACTCCCAAGTAATGTGCAAGTACCCACTTAATTCTGGCACCCTCCTCTACTGTATATCTAAACTACAGCTAGACCTCTTCATGTAACAAGTTTTTTTTACGCATGTATCTTATCATATGAATATGTGGTGTGTTATTAACAAGTTCACTGACGAATTGCAGGATATGGGAAAATGCCAGATTATGAGAACATCTTTACAGATTTCCTACTGAGACTAGTGAAGAGCAAGTATGAAAATGGGGTTGCTACTTGACTGGCAGAGTACATTTGGCTATTCTATATGGTGCTCCTTGCAGGTCTAGTTTCTTGGAAAGTGAAAGAAGTTGCTAAGTATCACTTCTGTAATTGCTGGATGGTATGAAATGCCCTTGCTGCTTGCTCCCGGTTGCAATTTATAGATTCATATTTGTTGATATTTCATGCTATTTCTAGGCAAGACGATGCCTCTCCATGAACCACCGTTTGCAAGAAATAACAATGCTTTAGTGGGCTCTGGGCCTTCGACTGGATCCCATCAACGCTCTTGCGATCTGTGACAGAACTAATGATATTGATGCAGAGAGTCAGAGTAGCTCTATTGATAGATATTTTTAAATTCTTTCTTTTTGTGAAAAATTGGCAAACATTTGGGAAAATATATCTGTAAATTTCAATGATTTAGCTATGCAAGTTCCTGATGATGATGCAATATCTGTAAAATACCACCAGCATTCTTGTTTTGCATGGTGAAAAGTCCACTTGCAGTAAAAGTGCATGGATAATCTAAAGAGAGAACTATGGTTTTGGGGGGAAGTGCTAATTGCTCGTATAGGTCGATGTGATTATAAGTTAGAAAATAGGTTCCATGTGATTATAAGTTAAGACACTTTTACTAACGAGAGGTGGCTCGGTTGATAATCGGTTGGGTTAGACAGATGTGTGTCTAATGTTCAATTTCATTTCAATGAGAAAGGTAACAAAACTATTATAAACTTCTATATAAAAATAATTCGATATACTAGTAATGTCAAGCTCAATTTATTGAAAATAATTAGACGTCGTAAGGATAGTTTTGATATATCACTTTTTGTTGAAAACTAAAAGATGTAACGTAATGATCCGTCTCGGAAGGGGGTCTACGAAATTACTATACTACCCTTGACTATCAAAAATTTTGTCAAAACTCCTCGAAGTGTATTTATTGTTTATAAATAGTAGAAATATTCAAAACAAACCAAACAAATTAAATATGCGAAAGCTCAAACGACAATAATCTAACGAACACTATCCATAACCCACAATCTCAGTATTCATGGTATATCGCATCCATGCTGTCGAAAACTGGTCACCATTTACGAACTCATTTAAAAGTGGGAAAACAAAAGAGAGGTGAGCTATAGATCCCAGTAGGAGTAAGTACCCGACAGGATCCCAGATACCTATGAGACAGATATTCGAGCGAGCAACAAGCAAACGAACGAAACAAACAACCAAAAATGACTACCGAAAACAAGCGAAGCAATATCTAGGGTAGGGTATACCTACTGAACAAGCGAGCAATTAAAATGAAGATTTAACCTACTGATATCATAAACAAGCTAACGAACCAATAACAAGAAATAATGTAGATGAGCATACCAAGTCACAACCAACCATGCATAGTAGTAAGTATACATACAAAAAAAAAAGTATACATAAATGCATGTCAAATAACTACCGCTAGCAATCAACCATCGAAAAACAGCTCAACCACTACATCCAGCTACTATCAAACAACTAACAATCTCCACAACAAGCGAGCCCACTAGGCCGACAATCACAACAAAGCCCACTAGGCCATCCAGCAACGACAAAGGCCCACTAGGCCATCCAACAATAATAAAGGCGCACCACGCCATCCAACAATAACAAGACCCACTAGGCCATCATCCAGTAGTAACACGACCCACTAGGCCAATCAACATCAACACGGCCCACTAGGCCAATCTTCAACCACATGGCCCACTAGGCCAATCAACAGCCACACGGCCTACTAGGCCAACTAACAATCAATCAATCCAACAATATGATGCATGAATTTTCCATAAACTACCCATGCACTTAAAAACGATTCAAAACTAGTTTAGAGAAATATTTATTTTCGAAAAATTATATACAAGACTTACGAAGAATTCGAAACAAACCTAAACACTTTTTATTTGAAAATTTTCTACAATCCAATTTCCAAATCAATGCACTCCTAACTAAATGCCAAAAGGATTATTTTAGCACGAGTGTACTATTGTGAATCGACGAATAGAGATCACAAAACGATAAGACGAAACAAGTAATGATCACGATTTCCAAGAATGGAACACGAAACAATTGACAAAAAATAGCAACGATTAGTCAAGCGAGGAACAATTCACAGAACTATACAAAGCGATAACATATCAGGCACTAGAGGCCAAGAATGTGAGAACCCCTATCTCGATTGCAGTGATACAATCACTATGCATCTACAGTGTCAAACATGTCTCCTCCATCTCCTATAGAAATACCAAGACACTGCTGATTAATAACAACCCAATCTTATACCGGCGGCACATTACTCGAAACAATTTACTAGGACTATAATCCTATGCTCACCCTTGCCCTACCACTATCAAAATACCACGGCATTGCGTAAACATGTTATACAAAATTACCATGGGATTAACCTGTGTATTAACTCACGAATAACTAGACTCGTCATCATTAGCTACGTATAAAATTGATGAATAATTACATAAGTAATAGGAATTATAAGTGAAAGAAACAAAACTCTATCTGACCCCATATTCTTTTAACATCTCTGTACACACTAGTAATATATATTGCTATCTATACTTTACCGGTTTTATCTAATAAAACAATAAAACCATCTTATTTATAATAGTAATCATTATACAAACTGATATCCAAATGAAAGTATCAATATATTCTCCCCTATTGCAATTGGGAGCGAGTCTGTCTATCTCTAATTGATGAAATGAGTGTCGATAATGTTTGAGTGGTAGATAAAATAAGAGGCGGTAGATGAAATATTTATTTAAAAAAAAATAATATTAAAAAACATTCATTTAGGATATATATTTATTAATATTATTTTAAAATTAATGTTAAATAAAAATATTATTAATATTAAAATAATATTATTTGCATTTGTTAATAATAAGTCGGAATTGAAGATAGTTAAAAGTAGTTATATTGAAAAATAATAAAATATTTGATGTGTAGCTAGAATAAGAATGTGATTGGAGTGATGTTAAATTAAAGATTCCCTAAAATAGATTTTTGGTTAAAATGGAAAAGAGGAAGTTGGAAAATAGAGTTGTGAGTTGGAGGTTCTCTAATGCTCAACCAGCAGAAAAATGACAACCCATGAAAACTACCATAACAATTGTCGGAAAAAGTGTGGTTGAATGACAAAATTTTAAATTTTTGTAATTTCTGAAATATTTTGCACTCTCCATGAAAGTTGCCATGTTATTTGGTAATAATTTCATTCACTAATATTATCATGTTATTTTTAAGCAAATTACTTTTAACTCTTAAAGGACAAACAATTTTATTCCTTTGGGAAAACCCACTAAAATTAGTACAAAAGTCCCTGGTTCCCTCTTTTGTTCTCTCTGATTTTGTTTCTGTTTTTCCTCGCTGTTAGATGTGGTTCTTGCTCAGTTACATTGTCTGCCCTACGGGTGGAGATGGTCACCACTAGTTGTGGTGTGTGTCGGTTTTTTCTAATACAAATGGGGTCGATCACCTTCTTCCAAAAAAAAAAAAGAAAAGAAAAAAAGAACAAACTCCTAAAATATTGGAAGAAGATGGTAGTGAAAACCCACCAAAATAATGGGATGGTAATCCACTATTCCCACCACAGCACATGAGAATGACAACATAGTTTTCAATGAAGAGACAAATATACATGTAACAGAAAAATATTACAATTTTTATTAATTGAAAGAGCATCTATTTACATAGATTACAGTGACAAAGATAGGGGCAAATATGGATGCTTCTAATATCTTACCATACACAATATGTACAAAATATATGAAGTATACGATCTTCAGATCACCAGAAAGGACACCACCTGAAAAGGGGAAAAAAAAAAAAAGAATTAGCAAGTCAAAACCATTTCCTGATGTAAATACATCCAACAAAACTAAGCTACTTTTTCTTTATTTTGATAATATATATTTTTTAATTTTATGAGCTATCGAGAGGGTACTGTAAAAGTTTGATCGACATTCCGATGTAAAGCATATATTCCGATGTCCTACCCGACATAATTTTGGCACAAATTCTCATGTGATGAGGCTTGGTTAATTAACTTCTGAACTTGCAGCTTGACAGATAACCCATGCTCAACTTCACGAGTATCTCCAGAAATCAAGGTGCTGTGATCTACAGCATGTTGCATAGAGCTTGGGGATACTGAAGAACACGATGAAAAATCCCTCCCAGTAAGCTTATTGCTCATCCGAGCCATGACAAGCACAGCACGTTCATTTAAAACCTCATTCGCATCACCAAGTTGGTTAACAGCCTAAGCAAAAACCCAAGTGGAAATATTAGAATCCTGGAGTTGCAGCATCGACAAAAAAATTACAATATTCAGCATCTAATACCTGAAGAAGTTCCCTCTCACGAGCTCCACGTTGAGGTTGAACAAGCTCTCTATTTGGAGTAGTTTCCTCGTTATTTACAGCAGCAGGAGCATGACTACTTGCAAAGAATGACATTTGAGGAACTTCATTGAAGTTGAAAAGGCGCCAATTGATGAGAGGATCGTGAACGAAGGCCTAATAACAGGTGCAACTAAGAATAAGTTTTTCATATGTTACTCGGACACACAAAACAGCTAGTCCTTTTTACATGAAAGTTGTATTACAAGCATGGTAAATGGATTCGGTCAACCCATTTGAATGCATTATATTCATCCTACATATATGATATTAGGAAGTCCCATTGGATACTTTTGGACTTAAACTTGGTGACAAATATTACTGGAAATGAATAGAATTAATACAGTAATTTAGGCATTTATACCTCCATCATGGCCATGACACTATCCTTATGTGTCCTAAGGACTTGCATCACATTTTCGCAGGTAAATCGGAAGTTTCCCTCGATACCACTAACCTCCATAGCTTTCACAAGCATTCTAGTCAAGCGGAAGGGAACCTACATATATGATATTAGGAAATTCGAGATATTCAACTCTAAAATAGACCCCAAAACGTGATAAAACCGTTCCAAGCGTATAATTAGCATTTGGAACACACCTTCTCAGGGAACTTCTCTCGATTCATTGAAGCTTCAAAGCAGTCGCCAAAATCGATGTGCAAGATTTTGCCACTGCAAATAGAAAAAATTTATGCATAAGAAAATCTTCAAGCTAACATGTTTATTTCTATTTTCCATTCCTATCTACCTGTAGCGATGTAGCATAAGATTGCTTGGGTGCCGGTCACCTAAGCCAAGAAGGTAACCCACCTGGAATGAAAGCAATTTATCATAAAATCAAACACCAAGAAAAACCTATTATACAAAACAGCACACTTGCACATTCTTATATATAGACAAAATGGATAGAAAACACAAAGTAAGAACAAAATAATGGACAGGGGAGTGGTCTCTATTTACATTCACATATAGACCTAAACCCAAACTTCTTACATATGACATGTTAGAAAATATATAAATGATGTGAATATATAACAATGATGTTGGGTTGAATGACAGTAATTAATTTTAACATAGTACGGAGCGGGATGTTTTGGATTCAAACCTTAACTTCCACAATTTAGACTCCCATTTATTGTTGCCCCAAGTATGGGCCTAGTGTGAGTGTAGCCCTAGTATTGGGCCTCATTTTTTGTGCTGGGCCGTCAGATTGTCCAACCCACACGTGAGGGGAAATGATATAATATATATAAATGATGAGAAATGCCCCAATCTAACAAGTTAACCTTTTGGGTTGAATGAAAGTAACTAATATTAACAACATACATACGTACATACATTTTTCCTTTTTATTTTCCTTCAGCAAGAGCAATAAAACTCATTGGATTCAGGTATATTTGTTTTACCAAGTACAAAGTTAATTTTAGGTGAAGCTATTACAAGAGATCAGTCCTCTTGGAACCATAATTAGAAATTGAAAGACAATAATAAATTTTCTGATGCTACACATATTCCTGCGTACTGGATTTCTCTCCAGTATCTCAAAGGTGCACAATACTACAATAGAGTTAGTTAAGTTCTTCTAAAAGCTTAAGCTGATAGGAGGGGTGAGTTAAAAGGTTTTCATAAGTGATCCTATTACTCTAACACCCCCTCACTTGTGGGCCAGACTTTGCCTCTTTTAGGGAGCTCCATCAAGTGGAACATTCAATTGTTTTTCAAGCGGGTGGAGGCACGATTTAAACCCAGACATGCCGTTAGGCTGTCTTTGATACCATATGAAATACGAATTCTCCTAGAAGCTCAAGCAGATTGGAGGGGTGAATGTTAATTTCTTATATTACTTTGTAGGCCAATTACTCCAATAGAGTCACATGTAGTTTTATTTGAGCCTACCTCTAACTCCAGTTGGCGTAATGGAAGTTAATTCAAGGATAATTGTTCATATGGAAAGAAAAATATTCAAGGGAAATTTGTTTGGGCCTAACGTGGATGAAGACCTGTCCCCATAACAAGTCACCCCCTTTAAGTGTGATTGGCACCTGTTAATCCATGATAAAAGTTAAGTTTGCCCTTCCGAGAAAACTTCTTATGGGGGGGATAGGTGTCCCTGTTTTGCCTTCCTCTTACCCACTTTACACCACTCACCAAATAAACTATCTAGAAACAGTTACCCCAGAAGAAACACAATTAAATCATACAAGTCTGCAAAAGTAGAATTTCACCAAGGGGCACACAGATAGGCAACTCAAAGATAAGGAGTGCAAAGAAAACCACCAGAAGGTAACAAAACAAAAGGACACTTAAGTCATGTTACATCAAGGGTAAAAATTTCATAACAGTTGCCGCATGGCCTGGATAACTAAAAACTTAGATGTAGATAGCCAATTATCTATGACTGATTCAGTGTAGTCTCCTTCTCCTTAAAGAATCCGCTTCAAGCCAATTATCATACAAGTACTCACTGCACTTTTACCAAATACAGTTTACTGACCGGTTAGCCATATCACAGTTTATCCAACCAGACTTAACAAACACCTGCAAATAACTCTTGTAAACTTTCACCCTATTTTATTCATTTTTTCCCAATAAGTCATATTATTATTATTATTAGTGTGAGATGGGACTTTAACCTGAGCAAGTCCTAAGGAGTAGGCTACCACTAGGCAAGAACTCTTTTGTTCACCCAATTTTTTCTCTACATACTGTAAGAGTCAAAGCTCAAGCTATCTATAGATTGCAACAACATATGCCACTCCTAAGACTTCCACAACCACAAGTCATTGCACTCGTATTTCTTTAGTTAAAATATTTGTAAGTAATACCAAGATAAGCCCATACCATGCTCATAACTGCTAAACTTCGAGTATAATTTGTCCTCCTCTCTAGCCATATCTCAGAAGTGCGGCTCTTCAACCAGAGAACCTAAAAAAGATCCACATCTTGGCTCTTTCAGATAACATTCAATGAAACAAACCAAATAAGAGAAGAATAGATAAATCACAGCCTGTAACATTACTTACCCTGGCCAGGTCATTTCCTTCAGTATTTAGAAGAGCATACTGAAATACTTCTACTTTAGCAATGAGCGGCAAATGGTCATAATCCGGAGCAAAACTGAGCATGTACTTGTGCTCCTGATTCAGGGTGATCTAAAACCAGGCAAAGAAAGATTACAGTAATGAACACACTACCACACTCACATTATGATTAATGTTAGCCATGAAAAGAATGATTTTATGAAATACACTGAATGGACTTGAATGTACCTTTCTAGCATCCCTATACTCTCGAATGAGATGGTGTAAAGTGTCACAATTTGGGACCCATCCAATTAAACCACTATTTGGAGATAATGGAATGACATCGTATCGTTGGATGGAAAGATCCTTCTCAGAAGTTTTTCTAGAATTTTCGAGCAAAGTATTCACTAAGCCAAAAAGCTGTCGAAAAAGTTAGATTTCAGTCATAATAGTGTTTTGACAAGGGAAAGTAATTAAAAAAAAACAAATAATGGTCCCCTCAGAACAAATAAAAAAAGTAGCATAGGATACAGCGATGTAACATCAAAGCAACAAGTTCTACTGAAGCATCATCCAGCAGCAACACAGTGGTTGAAGTTGCCAGAAAAAAAAGATACCTGCATTCATTCATAAGAATTTAGAAAGTGCAAAGAAAATACCTGCATGACACGTTCATCTTGACGTAGATCTTCATGTCCCTTCAACAGGAATGCATAGTCTTCACCATCACTACCAATAATTGTCAATTTCCGGGGTCTCTGTTTCGATGTAATGACAACAAGCTGGGGTGCGAATGATGCAATGGTCACCACTTGTAAATCTGAATATGAAGTCAACAACTACTTAGAAAAGATACTTGGGTTTCAAGTACGAGCATGCTCTTGAGAGAACAACTGCAACCTACCAGCACGATACGTTCCTGGGACAGCAAGCTCCAAATTACGGCATTCCAACAACTCTGGTGAAACAGACTGTTCTTGAAAATAAATTAAGAACGTTAGTATCACTATAAAAACAAGTAAATGGAATATAGAAGTGTATCTCTTACCTGCAGGTCCAGGGTAGTAAGGCTTTGAAGTTGCTTGTCAATCCGTCTGAAAACATGATAATAGAGATCCCATGCCTGGTCAAAAGATAATTTATATCATCAGCGTATAGGCATCCACAATTTGCAAATTTGAACACTAGATTAATATCCCAAACAATACGTTAGATGTTATTTCAACATGAGGACCAATTACAGTAATCGTTCATTATGCGTACAAAAGGATAAACGAAGACCAAAAATTCTATGCTTTCTATTGTAAACTCTGTAAATATTGCGTTGGGCAGTCGCAAAGAAAAGAGTATCAAATTTCGTGAAGCAATACAAAAATAAACGTGGCACAAAAAGTTTCTGGTTGAGGCTTTTAAGGTTCTAACCAAATTCTATAAACGAGCAATAAGCGAAAGAAGAATAAAGAGGCATCAAACTTCGAAGTGATAGGCAAGCCTTAAATAGGAGAACTTCAAGCCCAATTGCACGTAATTGACCTATGTCCAATAGCAAAAGATAGAGGAAAAGTAGCAAAAAAGATCAATGTTATATAGCCTTCCCTCCACTCCTGAGTGATTGAATTTGTATCTTAACATTAGCACACACAGAAAATAGATAGACACAAAGCAGAACTGTTTGACTGCTATCGAACCCACTCGGCTATGGGAAAACTTTAGTGATTATCAAAGTAAGTCTGCGACTAAACTTAGAAAGCACATGAAAACTTCAGTGACTGGTTTCTCTGAAGGGAAAAAAAGTTATGCCCTTTTTATGAACCACACATGCAGACATAGAAAAACAACAGACATATTATCACTGGGTCACTGGGTCTACACCTGAGTAAGCTCAGCCTCGTTGAGAGTTCTCTTATAGTTCATGCAACATTCATACGCCTCTGACAACTCATCGCGGTATGCCTGCAACAAAATTAAGAAACAATTATTGGAAGATAATATTATACAAAACAGTCACCTGATGTTAGTGAACTGAGAGAGGAATAATTTCCAATTTTCAATATGGCAGAAGATTTGCAGGCCACAAATGATGCCCTGTTCCATACTCACGATTGGGAAAACACTAAGTAATATCCCAGAATCACAATGCCGTGAGGATTTCAAAAAAAAAATATCGATTGCTTTCAATGCTTGACAAAATAAATAGAAGTATCTAATAACACCCAGTACAAAAAGAAAAACAGAAACCTCGACAAATGCTCTCTCTTTTGTACTGATATTTTCCCTCATAGCACCTTCCTCAAGCATTTCATGCAAAGGCTCCAACACCTTCAGCATTCCTTCAATGTTATGTTCACCAAAGTACAATCGACTAGCTTCTTCCAATCCCTCATGCCACATTTCATGCCAAAGGATAGCCATCCTGATGAGCTGCTCTGACACAAGAAGTGCCTGTGTAAAAAGAACCTACTTATAAGATCAACAAAGAAAAAATTTACATTCAGCAAAAAATTCAGGATATACGGTAGATTTGACCTGATCCACCAGTACTCCACTACGCTGCCGAACTTTGTCAACGACTTCTTGAGCAGCAGCTCTGCGTAGATTACTTACTGATTTACACGCCACAAGAAGGGGATACATAAGAGCCTGCAGAAGGTACTGCATTACTATAATGCAATTGAAATCATTTTAACAAGGACTTGAAATATAAAACATACATACACGATAGAAAAGGTGGAAAAAGCTATTCCTTCGGCCTCGTTTCTTAAAACTCAATATTTTTTTCCTCCCAAAAGGTATAGATTAATGCAGCTACAGTATAAGGGGGTCTATAGAATATGACCAGAACAGAAGAACAACAAAACCAAGTCTAAAACAGATGTTGGATTTTCCCCAAGGAATGTGACTTTCACCATTAAAGGATAAACAGAAAAAAGAAACAAAAATCACCAAAAAGTCGAATTTTCCCCAAGGAATGTGACTTTCTGCCAAAGCAAATATTATCGAGGATCACGAAGCTGCTCTTCTACATTTTAAGTGGGGTTGTCCCAAGACATTTCAAAGCCACCACTGGCTCTTACCAAGACAATTTCTTCCCTTAAAGTCCAGGTGCAAGTTTCTTCGATGGAAGAGTATCTAAAAGCTGCCAGCTTTCCTTATTCAACTGAGCTTGAGGAATAAAGTTATTGTCAAGTAACCCTATTACAAGTAAGATCTCCATTCCTTGTAACAACTGAAAATATCTGGTAAACTTTTACATACACTCTGTGTAAATAGCCAATTGTGAGAAGAATTTGTCACACAACAAACGAAGATAATATGAGAATTGGGCCAGGTTATTTTATAATCAAAAAGTGTTCAGGTTTTAACTTGGAGTGAACTATTAGGATTTCCATTTTGATGAATGAAATTTGGATAAACTTAAGGGATGACAGCTAAAAAATTGCAACTATTACCAGCTATCATGTATGCTAAAGTGGATAGTGACATGAAACCTACACCATTAGCATACTTTTCTTATTATTTATTGAAATCGTTTCATTAAAATGCATGTGCTCCCCTGCTTGATATTAGGCTGATGCAGAACAACTCTGAATTAGAAGCTAGGGCTATTATAGAATCAATACAAATGGGCTAAAACATAAGTGATTATTGAAGAGAAAAGGTAGGGAAATGCATAAACTATTAGGGTCCTTGCAGGTAACAACCAGACTTGGGAGAAGAATATTGCAACTGACTTTTCAGTATGATCACAGGAAACTCAATAGATGAAGCAAAAGAGGAGAAGGCACTTAAGATCATAAGTTAAGAAAATAGTATAAAACCAATACAATAAAGATAAATATAAATATAAAGACTTTTTGACATTATATTGTTGTTACCCTATGTAGCACGGACACGGACACGGACACGTGACACGACACGACACGGACACGCGGACACGTGATTTTTTCAAAAAGTGGAAGCTTGGCAAATCCTCACTTCTTGTAAATCCAAGGCTAAGTTTTTGCTTCTGGTTTTTCAATGCACCTGTTGGTTAATCTGGAAGGAGCGTAATTCCAGAATTTTCCACGAAAAGGAGTGTTCCATTGGGATTTTCTTGGATAATTGGCTTTCAGAGCTCAAGCTCTGGTCGTTTGGTTCTTGACCTAACATTTTCGATTATATGAAAATTTTGTAGTTGTGTTTGTTCTTGGGTTGCACCCCCTTGGTGCTGGTAATAAAATTTTTCTATTCAAAAGAAGATAAAATATGAAACCTTGAATTTGAGAAGAATTACAGAAAAAGAAAACCAAATACAATTTATAAACCACAACCACCTATTATTATAAGCGAAAAACAACTAATTACAATTTAATGGTTAAAAAGAAGCAAACCTGAGGGTGACTTTGTCCAATTCGTACTAGCAGTGATTGTATCAATTCCCTCACAGCATGGTTATTTGAATGTATCCTAGCAATTATTTGAGGTAAAACAACCAGCCATGTGTTGATATTAACATGTGCAAACCCCTTTTGTAGAGCCATTTGAACTTCGATGGTATCCCCATGGTTGAACCACAATGTGAGAAGACGAAGTATGTCCTAGAGCAGATAGCAGATTTCAAATCCTTGTCCAGCAGAATATAAAATGGCAGAAACTACCAAATAGAGCTAGATCCATTAAAGCTCAATGGGCGAATAACATGATATGATACAAAACCAATTACAGAAATAGGCATTATAGATTATGTAGGCACCACAACAAGAACTCATATCTTCATCATTAGTCATATTTACAAATTAACCAACACTGTGACTAGACCCGAACATTCCTGAGAAACCCTCATCCATAATCACATGAAATCAATACATACAACCTGATCGAAGAGGAGAAAAATCTTCAGAGATTGTTTATGCATTTTCTCTTTTTTTGCTTTCTTTGGTTTGTGGGGGGCCTGTGGGCCAGGGTTCTGGCCTCCTGGGTTTTGGTGATGGGGTGGGGGGGAGAAGGGCATCACACTTGCATTTACCTATCTGTAACTTGATTATTTGTAAACGTTACTGTATCAATTCTGTTATTTCAGTTCAGTATTTGAATTTAAGGGACCTTGAATATCTGATTAACTGATTACCAGGTACCAACACAGCTGAAGGCCAGCCATGGAGCTTTTCCACTGCAACTTAGATGTCAAATGAACCACAAAAACATTCTACGCTGTACAGGAGCTAGAATCCTACATCTGCCCTCTCCAGACCCTAGAGAGGTTAGTGGGTGGATTGTGCACAGGCGTTTTGACTTTCTTTTAGCCTACCAATACAAGCACAAATAAGGAAAAAAAAAATTACCTGTAAACTATCATCAACACCTTTAGCATTAGCTGCACATGCTATTGAATGAAAATATCCAGTGACAGCTGCAACAACAAACTGCGGTGCAACAGCAGGAAACCCTCTTAAAGTGTAATGAGACATAACTGCTGTATTAAACAGTGCCCATGTATGCCAAGCTTTTGCCCACTTTGTTGCACACTGCGTAGCATTTCTAAATGCAGCAAGGATTTCTACAAAATTTGAATCTCAATCAGTAAAAGATAAAAAATACATATTTTTCTTATTGTTCTGGGCAATGACGTCATTAATACAAATAGGAAAGCTTATATGTGATGTTTACCTTGAATAGAGTCATCATCCAGTCCAGGTGAAAGTGCCCACTGCCATGACCCAAGTTCAAGATAAACACGGGCAAGAAGGGGAGCATTTGAACTCGAACCGCCCATTGAACCGGTGGGAGTAAGCGACTGAATATTAGGGACACTCGAAATCTCTCTTGCTAGATTCTAATTGCGAATTTGGATCCAAACAGAACACATAGAATGAAAACTGTAATTACAAATGAATATGTCACTAGCAGAGAGTAATCAGCTTTACCTGAAGTCTAGAAAATGCTTCTTTTCGCTTAAGATCTTCTCCTAGCGACCATTGGTACTTCAAGTATGCAAACATTACTTGGGGAGGCCCATGGTACCGTACATTTTCAGGAGAGGTGTCTGGGTCATACTGAATTCAATTCAAAAATGAAGTTAAACAGGAAAATACAAAAGAGAATTACCCATAGGTTGAGCATAGTTGATTGCTCCCAAAGCCTGCACCACTAACCTGTAAGAGCTTGACCAATGTCGATCTAGCCTGGCTAATCCTATTGCTTTTCCGACAAAGAGATGCAAACTTGAGCCACGTTTCAATGTCTTCTATAGGAGGAAGCACAAGTGCCCTAATGGTCAAAAGCGCTTGCCAGACCTACATGTTCACACATAACAAACAAGAAACAAAAAAATTAAATGCAAGTGTGCATTTGTGTCCTAACGGCCAAAGGGCTTACCAGACATAAATGTTCAAACATAACAAACAAGAAACAAAAAAGAAAAGGCGAAGCAAGTGTACATTTCTGTCCCTCATACAATCACACAGAAGAAAAAGAAACTTTCATCCAGCTGTGTCCAAATATTGTATCTTATGCCATCCTCAATACACTATAGACTCAATAGGTGATTGAACTCTCAGCAAACCATATACCGAAATGGATGACGTGAGCGAAAGCTAACTATTTAATATGATATTGGAATTTTCAGTACAAGCAAACTAACAAAATCTTTGAAGTATTGGTTCAAGAGTGAACAACAGCAAGTGAATTTGACCATGAAATGCAAAATCAAACATTTGGTTCCAAAAATATGACCCAAAATTATTAAGCAGCTCAGATACAGACTGCACCCTTCAAGTACAAAAAAGAAGAATGAAGTTTTAACTTTGACAAGGGGCTAAGTGGCCTTTTTGAAATGAGAGGCAGGCAAATGTCTTTTCGTTAAATCTCAAAGGGAAGTGAGGCATTTTACCCTAAAAGAAGGAACTGAAAATAGTTGATGAATTGTTCAAATAATGAAGAATATCTGGGAAACACATTTGTGACTTCAAGCAAAGGCATGAAAATTGTAAATCCCACCCCAATATGAATGCTAATAGTATTTCAGCTACTTAGTTCCATAGAATTCATGTTTTTTTCTGAAAATTTATTTGAAGCCAAATTTTTTCTTCATGATTATAAAATAAGGCCAGTTAGGGTTAATACACATCAGACCTGCCTTGCCATGGCCAGACAGAAGAACAGTGTGCCAAAGTGAGGTCCCATTGCCGTAAATATTCAGCCTAGGTAAAGCTGATGCTAAGATTTGAAGAAAGTTCATGCGTTGCCACCTGTTCTCCTACCTTTTGAGATGAATGTACAAAAACATTACTTCAGGATCCACTTTGCGACCTCTGAAAATGGAAAACCTAGGACACTTCTCTATGATATGCATTATGTTTGCAAAAAGACAAACATATAGTTCACTGAAAAAATGCACTCAATTTATCATACTAAAAAACTAGTCACTCATTCTACCACATCCTAAAAACCAACTAATAATAAAATCAATATTATTTCTTAAAAAAAAAAAAAAAAAAAAAAAAAAACACTAGTCGCTCTAGTTTTAACAAATGGAGGGGAAACTTCACTGCATAGAATTGACATCCAGTCCGAGAATTGCAACAGCATGCAAGCAATAATAAGTATTATACCTACCAGATTGAAAATTTTCTTTTCATGAGCAATGAAAAAATAGTATATCAGCCACCAAAAAATCGTTTCCTGACTTTCTGACACTAGAATTCACATTTTCAAGGCAGTAAATGCTTCATGTACAACCAATGAAAGGAATTGTATATCCATGACAAATTAAATTACTCTCAATGACTTGTGTACTGCGCATGAACACAAATTAACCAACTCCAACATATTCCTTTTGAAAAGATTTTGGTCCCAAATAGGAGAGAGAGAGAGAGAGACAGCACTTTGTAGAGCACATCTACCTCAACATTACGTTTTGCTCCTTTTATCCGCTCTGTCCACATATTACGAATTAGGGCACGCCTTCCTTCAGCAACAGCATTTCCGATGGGAAGAGTACAGTAATCAATAACCTGATGAGAAACATGTTTTCTCATATAATGATTCCATCTATCATGGTTTAATAGGAAAAGAATAGCTAAGCCAATAATAAAAAACAAAAATACTGCACAACATACCTCCTCTAGTTCTGACAGCTGCTGAACACGGACCATATTGTTGTAAGCTCGTTCATAGCTCTCCAGAACCTGAAAAAAATAATTATTTAATAATAGCTACAACAGCTACTTTACAATGAGAAACAAATAAGCAGCACCAATACATGCAAAAGCCATCATTTTTGCAGTTTATCAACACTTGTCAGATTCACTATTAAGCTATATTGTTTGCTAGAGAGAAAGGACAAGGAAAACAACGATGCAAAATGAGCACATCAGAGCATCAACATATATGATGAGAATGAGAAGTACTGTTGCAATGTATTAATTAAATAACCCAAAAAAGATCTGGAAAATTCTATAGTCACAATGACTAATGTGTAAGGGCACCGACTATCCCTACTCAATCCTCCTTGACACTTCATCAGTCACACCATTAGAACAATCCCAATGCTTCACATACGTGAACAATCATGTTCTCCCAGGCTGAAATGCCACATCATTGTGCAAAGTTTCAAAAAATACAAAACTACGTGGTTACTAAAGAAATTTATCTGAAATGTATATCATTTTCGATAATTCCTAATGGACAATATAATGGGAAACTAACTATTAGAGCTTCAACTCTTCAGAAATATACTGATCTAAGGAAACAAAAACAAATGTGTAGGCCCGAAAAAAAAAAAATGTGTAGGCCCGAAAAAAAAAGAGAGAACTCTTCAGAAATGTAATACTTGAATGCATACAAGATAACTCTACATACGTGAATATAAAACAAAATCACGAAAAGCCACCAGGAATAAAACCAGCTGCTGAGAAAACTTATTTAACATGCATCTAGCTGGAAGGAAAATGTTGATAGATAGCTAAATCACAACCGAAGTCTACAAAATTAAAAAATCAACCAGAAAGACAAAGCCTACGAGTTGAGCCCATATATTAACAATCTAACAACAACTTCCATTCAGAAAAACATGATATTTCCTAATGAATCATTGTTAGTTGAATCTTCATTTTTCTGGCTGCCTATAGCCCTTCATTACAAAATCCAATGCACCTATCATAATAACAATATTAACTACTAATTTCCCGAAAATTCCATATTAATTTAAACCTATATCATCATTCTGTTTCCAAAAAAAAAAAACACACTGAGCAGCAGAAGAGAGCAAATGAGAAAGGCTCAAAAGTTTTTTTTTTTTTTTTTTTGAATAGAAAAAGTTTTATCCAAGCACCAAGGGGGAGCAAACGAAACAAATTACAAGAGAGCAAATGAGAAAGGCTCAAAAGTTGTCATGGGTAAATAGCTCATGCTCTATGTTTCTCAAAGGAATGGAGAGGTTTGAACTTTGAAGATGTGATGCAGAATGAGAAGTTTGATTGATTTTGTAATTTCAGTTTTATCGATCTACGGTGTTACACTTTTACTTTCAACATCTACTCAGGGGCAAGTACTTCTCTCTTTTACTTTATAGAACGAGCTTAGTTTGGTTGACATGGGCTCAGTTTTGGGCTTAAACAAATGCTGGACGTTTCATGTGTGATCTTTAGTTGGTTATTTCCAGTCGAATAGTCATGATCTTTAGTTTCCTGCTAGAAGTAATTGATTGATCAAAATTAGAAGTTTTAGTCATTTGATTTAGGATAAGAAAATATAGATATGTTATTCTCTCTTGTTATTACTAGAATGCTTTTGAGGCCAAGGAATCTAGTTCCCTGTTTAATTTGGAGCAATGTCTATATTCTCCTTGTTTCTTTTGTTCTCTCCTACAGTAATCTCCACCTATCTGGGTCCATTCACAGATATAGTACAGCTGCCACAACTGGTTCTCTTGCTATATTTACCCCAAACGTTCTTCTACTATTAATTCCATATGTTGTCTCTCTCTCAATGTTTGAAACCCTAAGTCGAGCAAAAGAATTGTAATGGATTTCTGGATCCTTGAACAACTATCTTTTTTTGGGAAAAGATGGATCCAATAACAAGTTGGTTGAGGACTTTTGCTCAGCTTCTTTGTAGTTCCTTGTTCACACTATCTTCGTGCTTTAATAAAATTTTTACATTCAAATAAAAAACTATTCTGCTCAAGCTCTGATTCGCAAAAGTTGATTGCCAGTGAATGTCTCATGAAGCCAATCTACTAATCTTGGTGGATAAGGTTTGGTAAGATGTTCAACAAGGCTACCGTTTCTCTAGTCAGTGAAATCACATAGCAAAAACTATGCAAGTAAACTATCCATATCTCTAAATATCACTGCGTTTTCAACTTTTTTGGTTTCTCGCACGCAGATATCAACTTGCCAAAGAATTAAACACCTCCCATAGTAACAAATGACGAGATTATAGTAATGGACAACACAAGAAGCTTCTGCAGGACTTGGGAAAAATTTTCAGTATGCTACAGCATCTCTGCACAATGCTGTTGCGTTATGTAAAGTTGTTTGACTATTACAAACGGAAAGAAGGAAAATAGTACATGAAAAAATACCAAATCCAATTTGGTTTGGAAACTTTTCTCAACTGAGAGAGAGAGAGACACACACACACAATTGATGTTACTTTTTTTTTTTGATAAGTCATTCTTCCTATGGAGTAGGTAACTGCTAGGCCAAGATCTCTGTGGTTAAGTATAGACATTATCATATGTTACACCTCTTAATTTCTACTTAGTTTTTTCTTTCATGTAAAATTAGTCACTACCATCCTGGAAAGTCCAATAGCAATAATAAATAACTCAAGCCATCCGGGCATTATTATTTTTTTGACAAGTATCTAGGAAATTAACCTTCAAGAACAGGAGAGATATAAATGACAATTTCATTGATGAGGCACACCAGGAAACTATGTATAAAGTCCATAACTACAAGATTGTGAAACTAACCAGGGCAGCAAGTTCTGTGGCCAGGCACTTCCTAGCTCTCTCAACGTACTCCCGTGCTTCATCATACTTCATATCAGAATTCAAAAGATCGATAAGATAAACGTATAGGAAATACAAAAAAATAATCAGATGCAAAAGCGATATTATTAAGATGATACCTTTCCTTTACGGACTAATAGCACAGCCCTGAAAAATGTACCATTACTACTTCCATCTCCACTACCAGTAGTATTGCCCAAACCCCGAAGTTTAGTTTCGTCACCATCGTCCAATCGAGATACATACTCTGCCATTTGATCCCATTCCCCCATGTTCCAAGCAGCACTGGCAGCCTTGAATTTGTAAAACATATTAACATATGCAATGCAAAGAACTGGAAACTCAGAGCAACTAGAAAAAAAAATAAAAAACCAACCATTGGTGCCATTTCCAGTCGAGCAGCTGGCTCTGCAGGTGTCCAATATTCCTTGCACAGGTTGTTAAGTTCTTCCCATCGAGCAAGAGCGGCGAGGCATCGCATTCTCCCTTTATAATAAACAGTAAGCAGTCAAAGAAACAAATAATGCATGCCACAACCTAAAAAAATTCAAATAAAACCAACGACAAGAAAAATCAACAGATGTATAGGCCACCAAAATGAATAGGCCAGACAGTTTGAAGACCTGTTTCCGGTTCTGGTGTCCCACTAAAGGGCATGCACCTTATTATGTGCAATTTAAGTGTCTAAATTTACATTACATCAATTGCAGAAATTAGATAATAGTTGACAACATGTTGCGAATAGTGCTAGAGTGAAACTTATGAAGAGTGTTAAGATCAATTACTTTGTCATTCAACCCAATAAGTTAACTTGTTGGGTTGGGACATTTCACATCATTCATAGATACTCTAGCACTCTCCCTCACGTGTGGGCTAGGCAATCGGTCCAACACTAGGGCTACTCGCACACAAGGCCCTTACTTGGGGCAATAACAAACACATAACACACACAAAGGCCCAAACTTGGGGCAACAAAAAATGCGGGGTTTATATTACAAAAGTAAGGTTTGAGCCCAAGACCTCTTGCTCCGATACCATGTCAAGATTAGTTACTTTGACATTTAACCCAATAAGTTTCACTTCTTGGGTTGGGGTATTTCACATCATTTATACATGCTCTAACAAAGAGGAATACAAACGTAAGAGAATGTAGATTGAATGCAACTTTATATGCCAATCAGCCACCCACTGAATTTCTTCATATTTAACATGGAACCTAATACCAATACCCAGAGGTTTCCTAGTGCTTTTAGAGGAATGGAATTTTCTTTATGTGATATTGAAAGTAAATGGATTTATAATCTCTTATTCTTGGTCAGAAATGTAGTGGAAAATTACTGCAACTTGAAAGCCATCTGCTTTTGATTTGATACAACATTAGAGCCCACTATTGTCACTTTCTTAGTACCTTACCATAAAAAGTGTTCTCCTATTGAGAGAGAGAGACATCCATGCCTGGAGAGTTAAACTCCAAAAGTTATTTAAAGAGAGGACAATCTCTTTGAGAGAGGCAAACAACTCCCATGAATAAGGAACCCGCAGCATTGGCAGGGTCAAGAAATGCAAGATGTATGCAATCTTTCCCTTGCATAGCAGATAGGCTGTTTCAAGGAATACAGCCCATGACGACTAAGTTGCGGTGAACAAACTTTACCAGCAGACCAAGGGTTTGCCCTTTATTTGTTGAAGACATTGCAGTAAACTAAATCATCCACCATAAACAGTAAGCAAGTCCTAAGTTGAGAATCACCAAGTCTTGATCCCTCATCATCATACTTGAGAATTGAGTGTCATGAATGTATTGATGTTACATTGTTACCCAGGATATAAGAAACTAGAAATATGGACAGTTAAGTTTAAAATTGGAAGAGAGAGAGAGAGAGAGAGAGAGAGAGAGAGAGAGAGAGAGAGAGAATCAGAAACAAACAGCTGCAACATATTTCTTTTTTGAGCAATAAATCCAGAATAATTTCATTAATAAATTATACGTAAAGTTTATTTTTTTTATGAACAGATTTTGATTTTAATGTTTGTTAACTTAGGTTATAAGAAGCTTCGACCTGTTCGAAATCATACGAGTGGCTACCACTAGGCCAAGAGCATGGATCACCACTTGTTTGAAGTATCACTCACACATGTCAGGCCATGCTGAAATCCAGAAACTTCAACCAAAACTTGATTTTCTTTTCTCCTGGAGTTTTGCTTTCAGTTGGAATAAATAGTAGGGCATTTAATACGATCATGAATTTTCCAGTCAAGAAAACAATCCAATAGTCTCATCAAATGCATAAAACCAAATAAGACAAGCCCAGCGCACAAGTTGCAGCAACTACAGTAACTTGGGGAGAAAAAGGCAGACAGTCTTCCCCCCTCATCTTGGAAAGACTGTTTCTATGGTTTGAACTTTCAGTAGCAAAATAATGACTCACAAGGACTAGGCAACTTGCTTTAAGCATTGAATAGCTAATAGCAATATTTGACATCGAATGGTTGACAGAAATATATATATATATAGAGGGCTTCTCAGGTGAGGGATCCCGCACTTTAAATAAAGTGCGGGATCCATCTAACACCATTCACTCGCGGGTCCCATCACATGTGGGGGCCACACTTACACATAATGAATGGTGTTAGATGGATCCCTCATTTTAAATAAAGTGAGGGATCCCTCACTTGAGAATTTTCATATATATATATATATATATATATATATATATTGTTTTAAAAAATAATTAGTTTCGGCAAAGAGCACTCCATGCTGTAAGCACCTGTGCCACTGTACCACTGGAAACCCAATTGACACTGACAAAATTATAGATGCATTTTTTACAAATTGAAACTAGATGATAGATACAAATATAGCACACCAAATGACAGGTACATCATTAACAAAGCATGCTGCCCACGTTTGGTTCATTAACTCGAGCGAAAGTATCAAATCTAACAATTCAACAAGAGTGCAATTATGAGGTGTTGGAATCATAACAGTTATTTCTGAAATAAAAAAGTGTACCCACATGATTAGGGAATCAAGAAACTGACTGCCGAAAGTGAAATTAGTAAATCATTAATAAATGAAAAATGGAAAGAAAAAAAAAAGCCAACAAGCCATAGTTAAGATACCTAATCTAGCTTCCAAAACAAGATGAGGACTTGATGTTTGCGAGGTTTTGTTAGTGTATGCTTTGAGGGCATCATCCCACCTCTGCAATTTTTCATACCTAAACAAGGGGATTAAGTAATAAAAATACTGTTCCAGCTTCAAAATACAAACCCTATCATTGTTATGTGAATACAGGAAATGTAAATGGTGTAATTCGTAAGTAGTTAATGATACCATGATTCCTTCAATTGAACATCAAGGTGCTGCTGTGCATGGGTCAATATTCCAACTGCAGCCTAAGATCCAAAAACATGATCAACAATAAAACATGAATATAATGACATCTCATGAAGATACTACCAAGATAAACATTAAATTTATCTTCAGAACTAGACCTCATGCTGTTGTAACTGATTATTTATATGAATAAGAGCTTCAACTACAGCAACAGGATGAGCGTCCATCCTCCTCGAACATGCACCTTCAAATTCCATTTCTTTGTAATGAAGTGCCTTTGCAAATGCACGACACTGAAAAAACAAGTGTTATTTAATACTAACAGCATGCATGAAAGACATCAGAAAAACACTAATATAATAGAAAGTCATATGTACCTTTTCAGCAAGAGCACCAAGGAGACGGATGTCGATAGGAAGAGTTTTCTCATCATGTTCCATGAACTCTGCCTGCGAGAGCCCGCGTTAATGTGGTTGTTCATAAAATTTCATGATGAATAAATATGGTGAAAAGAACAATGTCAAAATTTTCAGAAGCAAATAAGCAGTGTTCCACTATAACAATTGTACAAAAGACTGCTTGTTCTGTTCCCCCCTCTTCCCTCCTTTTTGACAATAGTAACTCCCAATAATTACCATTTTAATTCAGAAGAAAAGCACTAGCAACTAGCAAGCAAATCAGGCAAATCAAACAACAGCCACAATCTGTTAAGAAGCCAGGACCATTAGCCAAACGGCCCAAACCAACTCAAAATATTTGATGATGTAGAAAGACTTTGAAGTGTCAAACTTTTCAACCATAACAGATGCTTCTCGCATAAGGCATAAGGCTTTCCTCAAATGCCATTGACCAATCTTGAAAGAAACTCCAAACTTCTTTTGTTTTTAAGAAAATCTACACGTCTTATCAACACAAGAAAATTGTCATCACTAGTCAGAAACAACTCCATTTCAAAAAGTACGATGGATCAGCGTTGGTGAGAGGAGGCTGGATAAATTATAATGATGATAATGTAGGAAAAGGCTCGGACACATGCATATGTTGCTGCTCTTCTTTTAAGATTAGAAGATGGAAGATCTAAAAAAGGGGCAAAGTTAGCTTTCTTAAGATTAGACATCCAACCAAAACTATTTAGCGGGATTTATGTTTCATCTAATGCAACGAAAAACACTGTAAAGCACAAGAATTCTTAATCACAAACGGACTTACTATATCCTTCAGAATTTCCCTTTTTTTTTAGAAGTAAAAGGAATTGCATTAGATGGCGCCAAGGGGTGCACCCCAATAGTCCAATACGGTTATTTATAAGAAATAAGACCAACTACATCAAGGATAGTGTTTCCGTCAATGTTATGAGATCCACAGCACCAAACACAAATAAAAGAGAACTTTTCGCAAATAAAAAAGAACCACTTATCCTGTAAAATGGAAAAGTAAGACAGTTCACTTATTCCACCCTTTCCAAAGCTATGAATAGCACAATGGATTGAACAAATTTCCTCCCACTGTTTACTCCATTACACAAAAAGCACATTTAGCTCTTTGATGCATCCTACTGACAATTTCATACCCATTAAGTTCCAAGGCACAGAAACATTTCTCAAGATGCTATGGAGAATATGATGTGTGACTGTTTCTCATTGCTAAGAAAATATCAGCTGGCAATAGCAATCCCTCTTTCTTGAACATGATCATCTATCAAGATTCTATCTGGCCATTATCCAAAGACAAAAGGCCATTTTGGAAGCACCTTGTCTTGCAAATCTCCTTCCAAGGAAATCCCATCCAATCCCCCCCCAAACCAAATCGGATTGTCCTCCTCCCTCATCCTGACCGTTACATGTAAATGGTTTCTGAAAAATTAATAAAGATGTTCATCTCTCAATCCATAGCATTCCTATTGAAAGGAATACTAACTGATGACTGTTTAGGTTAGCAAAGCTCAAGTCCTTTTGAAATTATTGCATTAAACAGTTCAAGGTCCAACATAAAGAATGCACATGTTATTGAACACAGCTGGTCTGTTCTTTTCCATTGGCACATCGAGGTTCTGCAGTGAGTTACATAATTTAGAGAACTGTTTCTTTTATTTAATAATTACAAATATACAATAAAAACATTGGTTAACAAATAATCTGATTAGAGCATGGTTTTGATAGATTGGCTATTAAGGTATTCTGCGAGAAGAAAAAAACTGTAAAAGCATGAAACCTATATTCCATGTAACTGGAAGATATTTGTGGACGTACTTATAATACTTTCAAAAAATAAAATAAAAAAAACAAACAACTACTTTTCAGGAGACATGATGTAAAACTAAGAACTCTAGATGATGCATGTTGAAAATACATACCAAGTTAAGAAGTGTAGCCAGAATTTCTGGAGGAATATTTGGAGATGAAAATGCCATCTCTAAACTCCGTACCAGCTGTCTCTGACTGGCCTCATTCAGTTGTGCCCAACAGCTAACAAAGCCTGCAGCAAACAATTCCCGGCCAACAAAAGGCTGCGAATCCGAAAATCAGTACCCAAAAATCCAAAGAATGCAGAATTGAAAACTTTAGTCGTACCTGTAACTGTGCAAGTCTTGCACAAGTTCGCAATGCAGGAGATGGTGATTCCCTCAGAAGTTCAATGCTAAAATGCCGCATCCATTCTGCCCAATCCTCCTTCGTACTGCGTTGAGAAGCCTCTCCAGCAGTACGCAGTCGACCATCATTGACCTGCAACAAAAACATAAAATTTAGCAACCAATGCGTGCAAGTGATGAAGAGCAGAGCAAGATTTGTTGGAAGGTAGCAAAAAACAACCATTTTTCTGTGAGTTCTTCCTATAAGGAACTTCTGAAAGATAAATTGCACAATGGGAACTCTCAATTCCCTTGGCAATGGCTATGGAAATCTAAGGCTCCCCCTAAGTATGTTTTTTTCTGCTGGGAGGCAGTTTGGGGTAGAATCCTAACAATGGATAACTTACAAAGAAGAGGCATTTCGTTGGTGAACCGATGTTGCCTCTGTAAAGCAGGTTTGGAATCTATCAGCCATCTTCTCTTGCACTGCGAGTGGTCCTCTAAAATTTGGGCATATGTTCTGAGGCTGCTGGGCATTTCTTGGGTCACTAATTCTTCAGTGGACAAGGAATTATTGGCTTGGAAGGGTGTAAGCAGGGACAAAAGGCAAGGAAGTTTTATCCAATTAATTCCAATTTCTGTGATGTGGATGCTATGGCTGGAGAGGAATAACAGAGTGCTCAAAAACAAAGAATCCTCCATAGACACTTTCTTAGTCACCTGGTTTAATTGCCTTAGGTTCTGGGGCACTTCCTTTTCTGGGAACATTTTTGATCATCTGTTTATCTCCCGTTGTAATTTGGATTTATGTCACCAACAAAAAAGTATGGGGTATACCATCTAATGAAGATAAAAGTTGACTGGGAGAGAGAGAGAGAGAGAGATTTATCCATGACATGTGCAAATTGTCACAGTTTGGGCCATCCTTAAAACAACGTTGAACATCAACATTTTTTAATCAAAACATATTAATTTAATTAAAGATGGTAAAGCCGAGACTTGAACCCTGCACGCAATTATAGACAATCCTTACCATGAAAATGAACATTAAATGAAGTCATTTCAATTTCTATACAAAATGCAAAGCCAAATCCTCCCTACTTAAAAGTTCAAATTATTTATATATCTCCAGCTTAAAAGTTCAATTAAGTATCCATCATCCCATCCTTCAAATCTAGACTGAGTCCATGACTCCAGATGCCACAATATCATTGTCATCTTTTCTTACTTTCGTGGAACATAAAAGCAAAGCATAGAAACTGTCTGAAGTATCAATCTAAAGGGTAAACCTTTACTTTTTCACAAGCGACCCCACTTACATAAAATCCTTATCAAATGCACACCCAACCTACAAGAGGAAGGAAAAAGAAATCTCTTACTATATCCTTTATACATACTCTACCATCACAAGAACCAGGACTAATACACATGCACTCCAGCAAAGGCCAGCTGGCAATGGGCTGTAAGCCCATAAATACAGTAGCAGTTCAGAAACCTCACTATAAAAGGGCACGTGAGAACTACAACCCAGCAAATCCCATCAGACCATGGGAAAGGCCTCCAACAAGTCAATTGGAAACTAGTTCTCTTATCTAATGGAGAAAATGGAACACTTCGGAACGGGGGTGGAAGGAAGAATGGAAAGAAGAGCAGAGGGGGAGGTCAAGAAAGCCCTAACATGATTGGTGGGGCATTTTGATCCCTTTTCCTTGCACCATCAGCCCCCTCCGGGTTCTGGTTCCAGAAAGGGTCAATGCATTTGGGCTCTTGTGATTGTCTTGATTAAAAAAAATGCAATATCTTCCACTTCTTTCTCTATCATCATTAATGCATCCTTAGGTCATCATAAGGTTTAAGGAGATCAACCATCACATTTCTTCTTTTTTTCAGGAACTTGCAGAATGCAGAATTTAATTATAAACTAGTTGATTCCCAGAAGGAATCAAGTGGAGGATGATTTTTCAGGTGGTAGAAGAAAAGAAAAGAACTTGAGTTTGAAAGAGAGAGCTCTTTCAAAGAGAGGAAGATTAAGGCTAATTAAAATACCCTAGCTAATCCACCGGTTTATTCTATGCTTTTTTCTCCATGCAAGGTCTCTATTAGAAAGAGATATTTAAAGGGATCAAGTCTGTTTTACATTTCAACAAGGTGCCGATGAAGGTTCTAAAGGAAAATGGAAGTTTCTAGAGAAAACCTTTGGAAAAAAGATAAGGGTCAGAGCATAATGGATGGATTTTAAAAGGGAAAAGGAAGAAATAGGTGTCTGAGGGAACATTAGAAAATTCCTTTTCTACAGTTGAAGTCCAACTGAAGTGAATCCACAGACTATGATCATTATTTACTATTTGGGGAAAAAAAAACTGATCTCAGTTTTATAGCTTGTAAAAAAGAGAAAATACAACTTGCAGAATACACTGTCAAAAGCATATAATGTAGGTTCTGGAAACCATAATGAATACCATTGACAAAATGTTTCGAGTTCATTACAGTTGAAATTTCATAATAAAAGGAAACAAGTTGGAATGGGTTTGCAGGGAAACACATTTATATCTATTATAAAGAGATTCTTTCTTTCTTTTTTCTTTTTTGGGTGACTGATCATGCGGGTATACTCTAAGCATATAGTTTTTTCCATCTGATTAGTCGTTGCTTATCAATGCATTTGGATATCACGTATGAACCTGGCCTGCAGCTTCTTACTAGGTATAAAAATATATTGCCTCACTATAACAGACCATAGATTGTATATACACATGACAATCTCCAAAGCAAATGAAAAATGACAGCACTATTAAACATAAGGCATAAATAAAGAGATAGATCCTACCTGATGCCCTCTAAGTTGTCTTTGCACATCAGTCCCATCTTCGTATGGATCATTGTCCATATCATTCAGAGGGTCACTAATAACCTCCACAGGATGACGCCGACTTAACCTTTGAGCAGCCGTGCTTCCCAAGATTAGTGGTTCGCGTCTGCACAGACGTCCTTCAATTTCCTCGAATTCTTTATGCTGAGATCAGAATTTCCTAAATCATTATAAATTCCCCATAGAAATTCAGGCAATAACAATGAAAAGTAATTAGATAAAAAGCAAGACCCGTAATCGATGTTTCAGCAAAAGCTTGTGTATGGATGGGATGAAAATTGTGAAGTCCTCTCCAAGGGCATGAGCAAGACAGCAAAGCGCATCAACAGCGTCTTTCCTCAGCTCATCATTTTTCCTGTAGACAAAAAATTGACATAGTTGAAGCATCCTAAACGTGCAGCACCCAGTCGATGTATAAACACAGAGGACAATAAGTCTCATATTCTAAACTTGCAATGTTATCCCAGGATACAGATAAATGGAAAAAACAAGCAGAAACCGTCAATGGAATATAAACTCCCACACTTTACTGACAGTATGACCTCATGGCTAAGTATCTTCTAGAATAGAGAGAGGCAGAATCATCATAGAGATTAGTATATTCAGAATGACCCATTGACAGCAAAAGTGTATTATTAAAATGAAAGATCTACTAATTCAAAATCTGGGAAGAAGGATACCTTTAAAACCTCATTGTAAATTCATACCAAGAATAAAGCATTTACATACCTTTACTGGGAAAGAAAAAGAACATCAAAAGGGGTGCATCCATATTCTTTTAGATGCACAGACAAACACACCACTATTTATAACAGAGTCCTAAAGAGACAGGTTTTCTACAATATTACGACAGTAATAGAAGGGAAAGCGAGATTTACCCATCCAAGACAATCTTCAAATGGTGAACAAGAGAAGAAATGTGACCAGTAACCTGAAAAAATGAGGGGAGAGGTGGGGAGAAACTAGTTAAATAAATTATTACAGGAAGATTAAAAAACAGACAGGGAAACACAAAGTAAGATCTGACATTAAGCCTTCAAGCTAATAAACTGAGAAAAGCACACCCACCAACCTGCACTCGTGGGATCAATCTTGTCAGAGTTCTAATAGCAGCACGTCTTATATCCACTGAAGCATCCACCTTAAACAATCGAATAAGTGCAGGAAGAAGTAGGTGCATATGTTCATCCAGGGTCCCTGCGTTGTAAAATTGTCTTGATACAATCATCATCTAAACTTAAACAATAAATTTCACTTTAGTACTACGAAACTATGGTGGTCTGGCATTTGCTATAAGTTTTTGGAGGACATCTCCCAATCTTCCCTGTAATTCCTTTCGTGGACCTTCTTGGCGCTAAATGAATTTCTTTCTCCATACAAAAAACACACACGGTAGTGGGCCCCTTACTTAGTCCCTTCTTAATTATGAAGCAAAAGAACAAGGGAAAAAAAAAAAAAAAGAGAAAAAGAAAAAGGATAACACATCTAACCCTGACACCTTCCTAGCTCCGAACTTGAGAGCAATTTTTGTATTGTCCAACGGAGATGAGGATATGAACATCTGCCCTTGGGGCAGGGAAACATGTAGCTGGACCACTTGAACTAGTGTTGCTCCTCCCAAACTCGAAGACTACAAATCTAAAAACTTGAAAATTATGAAGCAAAGGCCAAAACGATTAGTCCAACGCAGGCCCACATTCTCTTCATACCATCACACTTTGGGATACAAAATAATAACAATTTGACTCTAATATAAATATTTGATCGCACCTATTTCTAATTTCAACAGGGTTTCTAGAGATAATCTAACCCAATTGAATAAATGTATCCTTAGCTCTTTAAAACAACCACGGAGTGTCTTTAGGCATGCAAAGATAGCTACTAGCCAAATTTTGTATCAAGTTTTGGTGTTCCTCTCCATACCAATCTGCTTGAGGCTTTTTTCCCAGTCTCCTTGTAGTTCTCTGAGTGACACCCCCCTTGGTGCCTTAATAAACTTTTAACCATTCAAAAAAAAATAAAATCTTATCAACATCCTCTATTAGCAAACATCCACTCCTAACGAATCTCATTGTTTCTTTCCATCCAAAAGAATGACACGCCACCAAAAATAAAAAAAACAACCTTCACAAAAAGTGTTTAAATGCTCCAAGTATCAAATACAAGCTAAAGTCCACTTCACGTTCCAGCCAGTTCTATGCCCTGATATAGGAAGAATGTTATGGTAGGTTAGACCACCGACATAGGACTTGCCAAACTCTATGTTCATGAATCCAAATAAAGAATCCTTTGAGGGTCCCATACTTGCAACCCGTTGCATTAGACCCTGGGTGTAGTGATAAATGAGCAAGGATAGTTAGAGCATTCCCACAAGCAATGAGCTGCAACAGACCCCAGGTATAGTGACAGTGACCAAGTGCTAGGGCATTCCCCGCAAGTGATACACCCCATAGATGGCCAGATATAGTGAAGAATAACGTCGCAAGGGTTCTCTCACATAGGTAGGTGGGTGGGGGTAAAGAAATTAGTCCATGATCATAGGATTCAGATAGGCACTTACTGACAGATTAATGAAACTAGTTGATACTATGGTTGGATGCACTACTACAGTACTACTAACATAATATGCTCGCAAGACACTTCAATAGGTGAAAAAGCTAGAGAGATTGAAACCATATAAGCTTTTGTACACCAGAAAATATGGGAATACGAAGAGGTAAAACAGCAAGGTGATAGGATTCTAGTAGTTAAGATGTTAAATTAATGTTAGCTGAGAAGGTAATTAATATAATTGGCACTAGAAAATCCACAAAATAAGATTAGACGAAAAAATTAATACGAAAAAAGAAAGAAAAGAAAAGTAGTTATATTTTGGAAAGCCACAAGATATAGTGAGAAATTTAGAGCTTGTACGTTTCTGTTATTGTTTAGTGGTTACTTTTTTGAGTTAAAAAGGGGAAGGTGTTTGGTAAAATCAGTATTGCTTTCTAAATAGGGGTCCTATTTATTACACATCTGATTGTTTCTAGATACCACAAAAAGAAACTTTCTTGTTTTCTGTCAAGTGTCAAACTCCACTCTCTATTTATGCCCTAACTAAGAAACTCCAGAGACTTAGAGAGAAACTCCGACAACTATATTTAAGACTCCAAATAGATATTATAGATGCCAATATTCAGAGTTTAATGAAGACTAACCTTGAAATTTCATTATCAATAGAAGAAAGATGGTTGAATAATTTTAAAACCGCAGAAGTTGAGGATTAAGACAACAAATAATTGCAGCCTCCATGAAGCAATTCAAACTCGAGCTCAATTGTGCTCAATTCAATTTTAGATTTTGTGAACTGTTGTTTTATCACAAAAGTTTAAGCTGATGGGAAGGGTGAATGTTTTATTATTGATTGTAATTCCTCTAAGACTCCTCTTAAGTTCATGACCGTGCTCAATAGCATACATAAATGTTAAATATTAGTATATTTAATATCACAAATATAGCTGTGTGTACTTAATATGTGTAGAATTATGTTACTACATCGAAAATTCAAGTTCAAAATAGCCAGCTATAACATATCAGTGAGCTCAATCAAACTGAAATCGATCTGCAAATGGTATTGATTCAATCTAAGTCACATTCACAGATAAAACTAAAAGGAAACTTCAGCATTTTCTCTCGGTAAGGCCTTTACAAAGTGGGAGAGGGGGAAGGTGACGGGGCCTCAAACTCTGGTTTTCTGGGTGGAAAAGGACCATCATTGAGAATCCAACTATTGGCTCAAGTCTAAAGCAAACTTGAGCTTGAACTTAAATGCTATTCATCAAGCTGAGTCAAGCCATACAAAAGCTCGTCTTTATACATACCTAACAAGAATTTTAGACTTTAACAGTCGACAAAATTTAATAATTTTTAGAAAATGGATAGTAAAAAAGCCAGCAAGCAAGCTGAGCCAAGCCATACAAATGCTCGGCTTTATAGAGCCCTAAGAGGATTTAGAGCTCAGCAGTAAACAAAATTAAATTAATTTTAGCAAATGGATAATGAAAGAGGCAGCAAACAGCTTTTATTTATGATAATATCAAAAACAAAAAGCTGCATCGCTAATCTGACTTTATTTGTCTATGAATTCTCAGTTTCTCATACTTCCCATGTGGCAGGTAGATTCTATATTTCTCTAGTTGTTTTGCGTGCACATTTTTCTTTTTGGTGCTGCCATTGTCTACATTTTATGTATAAATTATACCACGTTTGGCTGCAAAAAATATACGATTTATCAAAAGAATAAAAAGTGAAATAGTACTAACCACCAAACACTTCAAGAGTATGGAGAATATCCAAAACATAGGTGTAGTCATTACGCCTCTCTGCATCACTTAGAACTTGTATACAACATGGAAGAATATCAGGCAGATAGGTTCTGAATTCATCATTCAAAGCCAAGCAAAGCTGCTCCACTAGATGCAAAACCTGAGGAGTAAAAAAAGGAAGGTGGGAGGACAGAGAGAGGACAATAATTCAGATAAGAAGGTATGGAGAGAGAGGGAGAGAGAGAGAGAGAGGGAGAGAACTACAAACA
The DNA here is from genome assembly GCF_013401445.1 of Tripterygium wilfordii. Lineage (NCBI taxonomy): Eukaryota > Viridiplantae > Streptophyta > Magnoliopsida > Celastrales > Celastraceae > Tripterygium > Tripterygium wilfordii. Next base: position 10,876,291 of record NC_052248.1, read on the forward strand.
GGATGTTGCATGCAGGATACTAATTTTATAAAAAATATTAGATTAACAAGAACAAATTCTTACTGGGAAGCCACGAGAAGGGCGATTGGCAGCTGGAAAACTGAAGGATGACCATAATTCGGAAATTAACGACAGCAACTCAGGCAAATATTTACGAATGTGCTGCATATGCACATCAAAGCTCCATAAACCATTTTCAGAATACCATTCTACAATTAAAATGATTCTGTATGGTAAAAATATATACCTGACGCACAATAGAAACCAGGGTCCCAAGTTTCCACGTTATAAAATCCTTTAGATGATCATCACAGGTCCGAACTGTGTGAAAAAGTTCGGGCAAAACCTACAGACGATTGAGGTCAATCAGAAGCAATAAAAGGAAATTTCAAGAGGGGAACCACTGAAATATGAAGTGGGGAACTTTAATAGATATACCTTTGGTAAGTATGGAACGCAACCAAGACCCATTGACTATTCTCGCAAGCAAACCAAATAATCACAATAGTATCAAAAACAAATCATAAAGAGAGGAACACAAACAGCAACATGAATCAAAGAAACAAAAACAGCATTCCCTCAACTTGAACATACCTTAAAAATGAACATAAGAGATCCAACCACCTTTTGGTGATAACTAGCCAGTGAAGGATCTGTAAGTATTCTCATGAGAGAGTTGATAGCAACCTGAATTCAACAGAGACATTAAAACAACAAAGTATGAAGAGAATGATATATGAGTTTTAAGTACTACCGTTGAGAAATAATCCTCAGATGTAGCAAAAGACGGCCACAGTTCCATAGGGAGTTCATCCGTGGATGGAATGTGTTGACCTGAATCGCTGGCTGCACGGCCAACATCCCCATGTGACCCAGGTAAACTTTGCTGATTCCTTTTATGAGCATGAGGATCTAGAGCCCCCATAATACCAAGAACCTGAAGAATCGAAAAGTTATTACACATATAAAAAGTTCTAAAGAATAAACTTGACTGTTCTAGCTCATACGAAGCTACCTTTAGTACTTCACGTCTGGTAGACCACACCAACTCACCATTCAACAATTTCAAAAGCAAGCCAAGTAATGAAGGGTGCTCATTGTAAGGAGTTATGACGTACCTATCAACAATATAAACCATTCACACGTACAATATTATAAATGAAAAACAACATCCGATGCACAAAGCTCCAGTGATAATACTTGTCCATATAATATTTGTCCTCCAAACCACTGCACACATCTGAATCTATTCAAAAATATCCATACCCATGGCCTGAGTATAACTCTAAATCCATGTTTTATGTTTTTATCTGGGCACCCCCTTAGTGCCCCAAATTGTACTTCAAATATAAATATATATATATATATATATATATATATATATGTGCGTGTGTGTGTGTGTGTAACTACTAATGTGATACAAAAACTAAAGAAAAAGCAATAACTAAGTTGATAGTTGTTCTGAATAGCCAAATTGAGCAACAACACTATTTGGTATCAAAGGAAATTCAACCAAGTGTTCATCAGGAATATTATCCACAACAGCCATCCACAAGATAAACTGACAAACGACTGAAACGAGGATGTGGAAACATCTGTATTTATCATTTCTCAACTGCGATATAAAGGAAAAGCACCCTCAGCTAGCAGGATCCAGAAAGAAAGGTATAAACATCGTTCCCCAAATGTTGTGAAAAGTATGTTTCCATCAATTGAGCCTATGATGCCAGTTTGCAATGAAGCAACTATAGCACACACACAAAGGCTCCCTCTTAAATCTCAACAATAACACCAATAATATACATATACATATACATATATATGTATATATATATATATAACTTGTTTCAAAGAAATCACGATCTTTTTTTATGTAACATAATGGCCATGTCATACCCAGTGCTCTGTACCACTTGACCAAGAGTTGAAACAGCCACTTCACGTTTTGCAACTGCTGCTCCATCCCGTAAAGCATCAACAATTAAAGGCATAAGCTCAGAAATGTACTGTCTCATTGCAAAACCACCCTACACAAACCACAAACCAAAAGGTTTTACTCATATTGCTAATATACTGAATATAACTTGACCATTAGCAATTGCAACCATGCATATACTATTCCATACTTCCTTTCGCAGAGCAACAAATAAGATAGTTTCAAAGACTACGGTTTTAATATCCCTCAAAGGAGCCTCAAGAAAAAGTAATCCAGTGTCCATATAATGATTAATCCCAACTCAAACTAAAATTTCTGTGAACACGGAAATTTACCCACCACTCTGGCGAGATCACCAACAGTCACTAGTACTCCACTAATTATGCCATGAATGGCATTGACCCCAGTGCCCTCAAGAAGTCTTGCCACAAGAGCCTGAAAGATAGGATTTTCCGCAAGTGAAGAAATATAACAATTTTAAAATAACTGAATAAATGTCAAAACGAATATATAAATTAGGAAACCTTATGCACTGGAGCAATGTATGGAAGAATTAGCCGTTCACAGTTACGAATCAAACAACCCAATAACTTTGCACTTTCCTCCTTGCATTTGTTATCTGCACTGCTGACATTGCAATAGAAATTAAACTGGGACACTTTTGCGGGGTAATAGAGAACATAAAAAAAATTTCTGTAACTAACCCAGATCCCCCCCCCCCCCAAATAATGGCAATAATAAGTTTGCATACAGCAATAAACACGTCACCTTTGTTCTAAATATGTCAACAGCTGTATGAGATGTCTACGAAGTGCTGGAAGAACATATGCTGGATTCTTTTCAGATAATCTTCCAGCCAAGGAGATGGCATATTCTCGAACCTCAAAATCCTTTTACAACAGCAAATGCAAACCGAAAATATAACAAGGAAATCAAAGACTTGAACAAGAATAAAGTATATTGAAGAACACAATCTACGTTAAACAAAGGTTCAGTCCATAGAACGGTTCTATGCAATGAATAACTGAACAGAGAAACAAAAACACATATTGTCAACAGAAACATTAATCTAAAGGCAAGTCCACAAACCAGAAGTCCTACACTAAGATCCTTTGAACATGATTTTTGCATTTCAATTATCACAATACATTTTAACTGTGAGAATGCAAGGGAAACAATTTTCTCATACATTGAGATGGAGGAGAAAATAAAACAAATATATAAAATCAAAGATAGGCACTGTACCATGTCCTAATTAAAGAAAAAATAATGATAATAATAATAATGACTTGTTATTAAATGAATAAAAGATGTAGGGTGAAATAGGGTGCGCTGGAAGCTTGGGCAAGCGGGACCAAAGCAGGAAACGTGTTACTAGACTTAAGGGGGAGGGCTGTTACAGTTGGTATCGGAGCCGACGTCAGGTGTGTGGACTCATGAGGACATTAGCCTCCTTACGGGGGTGAGATAGGGTGTGCTGGAAGCTTGGGCAAGCAGGTCCGAAGTGTCCATCGTGCTGCCAAGTGTCAGGACTATCTCATAAATCCCACATCGCTCGGGGATAAAGGGAAGTGCAAAATATAATAGGTCAAACTCTCAAATCAATAACAATCAGTTTTCCTAGGAGTGGTTGCACCAGATCCCATTGGAACTCCACAATTAAGCGTGCTTTTGCGAAAGCAAGATTGGGATGGGTGACCTCCTGGGAAGACAAAGCCATGAGAGTCTGTGAGTCCCGATGTGGCTGAGCCCAAAGCCGACAAAGTGTTACTGGACTTGAAGGAGCGAGTTGTTACAAGCACAATCGTATGCACACAAAAACACGAGCAATCGAAAAGATTCTACAGCATCCTCGGGTTTACGTTTTGTTCCTCCAGCAATCATAGTATCAACTATCAAGTATTGTTTCCTATACATTAAGATGGAGGAGAAAATAAAACAAACATATAAAAGACAGGCACACTCGTGTGCACACAAAAACCATAGAAAGGGTCATTTTCTAAACGGCAATAAATACGTTACTTTCAATGAAGGAAATTGCTTACATCAAAGATGAAGTGCCAACATAGAGTATTTGAGATAAATAGACAACATAACCAATCTAAACTATCACAACCACCCAAAAGTAATGCGTTTGGTGTCATAGGCAATAAAGAGCAGAAATCTTATTTTTTCCATTCTTCTTTTTGGCTGCAATCTAAACAGAAAGTTCCATTGAGTTCAACACGGACTAAATACCAACACTATGAAGCAAACTTTGCGTCAAAGCATCAGAACTGTGTCTGGTACAAAACTGCATAATTCAACTTTGAAAGATTAGCAGAAGATAATCTACGTACAATGGGAAAAATTCTCACTATATAGACTTTAGAGAAGGGGGCATGTTTTAACAAATATATGTGCCTTGTGCAAGATAGATGGGAGTCCGTGAACCATATTCTGCCCATTGTCTTTGGCCAAGAAAAAATTTAGAATGTTTTTTTAAGAATTATGAACATAAGTTGGGTCTCACCCTGGAACCATTGAGAATGAGCTAAAGGACTGGAAATTTTATTGCAAGTAAAAGGAACAACACCACATGATGGATTCCGGCCAATTTGGAAACAAAGGAACTACAATGTTTTTAATGGGGGTGGAAACTTGCTTAGACATACAAGTAATTACAAACTCTTTGCTTTTGGTCTAAAGGAGTTAGTAGTAAATGAGGTTATTCTACTTAATGTCAAAGCAACTCAGCAATTGTACCCCCTTCGCACCTTTTTATTTCAATTCATTCTTGCAACATTCAAAAACCACTATAAACAACTAGTTGGCTCATTAGTGTGTACCCAATCCGGCTCTCGGGCCATTATAACTGCTTGTGTAAAAGTGTTAAGGTTTTAGTTTATGGTGAACAAATGCCTCAAATATAAGCCTTTCATTGAGATTGGCCCATCTCCTTTTCATAGCTCTTCACTTATGAAATTTATGATGCATTTGTAATCTTATATTGGCAAGACTTCCACAGCTTTAGCAGTCAAGAATTTCACCATTTTCAAGAAAAAATGTAAAGGAAACACGAAGTTGAGACGAAACTAAAGTAGAAAGCACAAATCAGTCATGCATACTGAATTTAGAAGATCTCTTCCTTTCAATACTTTGGGCATCAATCTAAAGAGAACTTTCAACCAATAGATTCAATACACACTGAACACTAAACTACGATGCTAAATTTTTTTTCCCTAAAGCAAACAAAGACCCAGCCAGCACAAAAGTACACAATCGGACGACAACCAGAAATAGCTGTCTTACTATAAATAAATCACAATAAACCAGAAGCCTATCAAACACAAAGGTCATTGAAATGAAATTAAGAGCAAATAGCAAATGAGTAATACTGTCGATGCCAGAATTTTATGCAAAAGATAGAGCTACGGAGATATTGACAGAAGCAAGCAAATAAAGCAATTTCCTCAAAGATGAGCTCCTGCCGGGAAAAAAAACACAAAAAGAAATAGTTCATACGTTAATTCTCAAGAAATACACAACAAAGGGTAAGAGAAGTTCAAAATGTTGTGGACTTTTGCATTCAAAATGTTCTTTTTTCCTGAATGACAACTCAAAATTTATTGGCAAAATAGAGTTGAAGGGTCTTCTATAATAGTCATATTAATCAAATAAACATCAAAAATCTTAAGCTCAGTTCAACATTTCTAAAGACAATCAACATTGAGTGGTAGCTGAAATCATACCTCGTCATTTAAAGCAGCAAAAACTGCACTGAGACAATCAGCCTGGGCCAAAAACTCATCGAAACCTCTATCTCTATGCATCGAGGAAAAGATAGAGTGACGAACAGTAACATCAGCATCTGCAACAGCTGCTGTGAGAAGCTTCCCCACAAGCTGAAGGAAGCCCAAGTTCAATTGTCAAACAAGAAATAACACATGTTAAGAGTATTTACTAAAGTGTTCTCCAGTTCAGTAAAAGCACATAAATTGTAGATAAGATGGGCTTCTTTTATAAAAAATTGGAACCTTTGAGAAAATTAACATTGGGCACCAAAAGGAGAAGAATAATAATCACCAGAAAAGAGCCAAAAAAAGAAAGGAACTGTGAATGTGATTGACACTACCATTGCAGCATAAATAGTAACTACTAGAAAGAACAGCTCCCACCACTAGAGCGACTTGCACCAGAACAAACAGATGAAAAGTTGACTTATTGTCACATCTATACACAGAAAACTAGACTTACTAATTCTTAGTAACTTAGAAGATGAATCAGATGATGCAAGACTTGAGGTGTCTTTGTATAGGACAAATGGACAATGACTCTAACGCAAATAAACTTCAATTTAAAACTAGTCAAAGATAACCAGGAGAAAACTTCATGTAACAAGTTGCCACAAATAACAAAATAAGAACTCAAACCGAGCCCCCTCCCCAAAAGCAACATCAAATTCAGCAAGCACAAGAAAACTATTCAACTTATGATGCTAAATAATATAGAAAATCAAACCTCTTCAACAAGGCGTCGTCGCTTTCCCCCCGTTCGGTTGGACCTACTGGAACCAAACTGCGTACACACTATGCCAGAAAAAGAATTGGAAACTAATTTGCAGCAACACAATGCAGCATCTTTCCGTGTGCCTCCATCCTCATCATCCAAATAAACAACAACTGATTCTCTAGCGAACTCAAGGAGTTCATGACCCTGGCCAAGAAGTAGCTTCAGAGCAAAATTTTAGGAGATTGTATGTTCCAAAACAGATAATGTCTTGAATTAAACCTTGAAATTAAAACGAGCAAGAGTTTGTAGAGCAAGTTGTACTAAGGCTGGACCACTGAAGTCAGAAACTTGTTGTGCTGGATTCACTGTATTGCCTCGAACCATGCCAACAGCTGTCCTGGCCTGTGAATAGTGGGACTTTGAGAGAACAAGCGAAATGCAGTCGAGCAGCCGATCTTGAATGGTTGGCAGCAATGATGGGATACTGAAAAACTAGCCAATGTCAGGTAAATATAAATAGCTCAAAAACCAATCACCAAGAATCTTCAGAATAGTCAACAATGACCCAGTACCTGACAGTTATTTGCTCAAGGGCATCAACAAGTGTTGGGGAAAGACCAGCAGAGAACATAACATCCAACAGACCTCGAACATAAGGCTCCATAGCAGGGCCCATTGCTTTTGCTATGTTCCCAACACAAGCCAGAGCCTCAAGTGAGGGTCTACCTCTCCGTGGAGCAATCTAGATATCCCAAAAGAAGAGTGGAGGCAAGAGAAATAGAGATTGGGAGAGAAATAACAATCACAGTTTAGTTCTTATGAAACTCATATGGCAGAAATCAAGAGTCTACAAGCTACATAGTGCAATGTGATAAGAAGAAAATGACTATCATGTCGAAAAAAGAGCCATGCTAGGAAGTAGCAACAGTCACTTACAGCATCACGTAAGTGAGACATTATTGTTGGCAAATAGTGTACAAGCTCGCCATCTAAAGCACCAGCCATTTCCCCAAGTGCAATGAACCCACTTCCACGTTCAGCTGGTAACCGAAGAACAGCAAGAATGTGATTCATGCATATCTGCAAGACATTGCAGCTTCCAAATTAATTTAAAACATAAATATTAACTTAGCAAGATTGTTTTCCCATAAAATGACCTCGACATCATCTCTGAGTGTATAGCTTTACTAGATGATCACATCACATACCGTTAGATAGTTTGTAACAAAACGATCGCGCAGAAAATGAGCAATGCGAGGTAGCAAAGAAGTTATGCTCAGACGAACAAGTCGATCCCGGTGCTCTAGGTATCTCAGAACAATTTCAGCAACTTCTCTGTAACGTGACATCATAAATTCACCTGTATTCCTGCTCAGAGTATTCTGGTTAATACTACATTGCACTATTATCAGTCAAAAGATGTCAAGCACATGAGGGCTAAAATGCAATATCTTGTTTCCACACAACAACAGAAAGCATTTAACATCACCTTATGAGCCAGTAGATGTATAAATCAATGTCTCACTGGAGGAGACTTATTTTTCTTTATTAACTATCTCTAAAGTACATGCAAGCTCCCATGCATGGCTGCCTTGCCATGTATTAACTTTCAATTTGGCTTCTTTATTGGCACATACCAAAGGAAGGACTAAAACACAATATCACTCTTCATCAGATATTCGGTTTGCAAGTATGTCGTAACTCGTAACTCTTTCATTACTGTGCACAAAAAACAAATCCTTAGGACTTCGCCGCAACTGATACAAAGAATCTTCTAGTATCAATATCGAGTTCCAAGAGTGTCATGCCAGATTCAGATGCCAAAAAAAATTCAAGAAATCAAAGCCGCAGTTTTAGCCATGATGATATTCTCAACTTCATTTACAATTCCCATTTAGAACTCCCAAAAGAAACTAAGATAATTCTTTCTCTTTGTTGAACGGAATATTTTTTATTAAAGCACCAAGCCACCAACCATGTGCAAAAACAATCTACACAAAGGCTAAGCAAAAGGACTCATAAAAAAAATTGTGACACGAGACAGGGTGCCAAACTATAACCAAGTAAAACAACTATCAAGGAAAAAATCGAAGCAAGCTTCACTGCCAGTGAAAATTCTATTGTTTCTCTTTCCAAATCATTCACATAATTTCCAAAGGAATAGACTCTAGGTCTTACTGTTAGATTTGTAGCTGCTAAGGGAACTCAAGATAATTCAGTACAATTCGATTAGCGAAGGCCTAAAAGCATTAAAACAAAACGGAACTCAATATGCTAATATATGGCCACAACAGGCAGCTCACTGATAATTATTTCTTTTACAAGACAGATGCATCTATGACAGAAATTGCCAAGCATCCGATATCCAGATAAAATATATAGGAACAGATTAGATATTGCTGCCACCCATCAAAATATATGAAGTGCACAGACCATATAGTGATCCAAAAAGTGATTGGAATGACATTTAAACAATATGTGAAATCTATAGATATCGCCAAAGTCCAAACAGGATGAAAATGAGTAGCTATAAAAGCAATGATTATAATGCAGAACAAAAAAAAGGCAAGTAAGAGCTCTTTTAGTAAACCAATCTACACGAGCCACAGAAACAAACTAGTGCAGATGCTGAAAACTGCAAGCCTGTGTAAGAAAATTAATCATTTTACAAACCTCAACAGCTCTCCAACTGCAAGTAAAGAACCATGTATGCTGTGGACAGGAGCATTTTTACCCAAGCCATCTTGTGTAGCCTCGAACATCCGATAATACCTATCAGGAATCAATACCATTAAATCTATTAGGCCAATCAAGTGTTCCTGTAAAACACTACTTAAAAGAAAATTAATTCAATACATTCGAAAGAATTAAGTTTGGATGCCAGACAATAGAATTTTCCTCATCACCATTCAGGTATTCACGTAGTTTCATTCCATTCCTTAAAGCAGATAAATCCTCTACAAAGTATATCAAATCTAAACAGGTCCAGTAGCTAACCTTGTGTAGTCTAATCTTTGCCATTGGTTCAGTAAAAAATGCATGAAAGAGGAAAATATAATAGTAGTTATAATGACCTTATTTCTTGTGGAAGAATGTACACAGGTGATTAATATAGCATCTCTTTTTCTCTATTCAAAAAGAAGATTAATTCCCAAATTGCTTATTACACTTTCAAGCGCCATAACAGCATAAGCCTTGACCAAGTAGGCAATAAGGTGACAATATTTCATTCAATAGCCCACTTGCCACCATTGGCTTACTCACTTCCATTTTGGCTATTTTATTGGCAGTCAAAAAAATACTGCAGCATATGAAGCATGCACTAGATTCAAGATTAAAAAAAAGGGTCACAGTAGTGCATAGTAGTAATAAAATGTCTTTTCAGCATCATCACCATCATCCGAGCCTTCATCCAAAAGTTTGCGGTACATTACATGAGTCTATGAGAAAATCAACGGGAATCAATACGTGTATTCGTTTTCGCCATTCATTTCTATCTAGGATTATACTTTCATCAACTCTTATGGGATCCATATCCTTTCTTACTACTTCAACCATGTCTTTTAGGTCTTCTTCTTCGATTCCTACTCTCTTATACAAATTCTCACAATTCTCCTCATCTACGTTGTACATGCTCATACCATTTTAAACGATTTCCTCGCAACTTATCTGCACTTGGTGCTACTCCTACCTTAGATCTAATAATCTCATTTCTTATCCTTATCTTCCCTCATGTGGCCACACATCCAACAAAGCATTCGAATTTTTGTTACACATTTTTTGGATATGTTCTCTCTTAATAGTCCAACACTAAGATCTATATATCATTGCGGGTCATATAGCTTACCTATAGAATTTTCCTTTCAACCTTAAAGGAATCCTTCAGTCGCATAAAACCCCATATGCACTCCTCCACTTTATCCACCCGTTTTTAATCTTATTAACTACATATGCACTAATGTCTGCATCATCTTGAGAAATCAAGCCAAGATATTTAAAAACCTTACTTTTTGTTACTTCTCTCCCATCTAATTCAATTGTTTGTTCATTTCGTTGTCTACTCTTACTAAACTTACATTTCATATATTATGTTTTAGTCCTACATAATTTAAATCCTTTAGACTCTAAGGCTTGTCTCCACATCTTGAGTTTTGAGTTAACTCTCAATATTGTTTGATCCACCATAACTATATCATCCGCAAACAACATGCACCGAGCTACCTCACCTTGGATTATGTAGTGAGAGATTCATCCATCACTATAACAAATAGGAACGGACTTAGAGCCGAAGGTGCAAACATATTGTGATGGGAAAGTTCTAACTCCTCCATCAGTCCTCACACTAGCCATAGCTCCTTCATACATATCTTTGATCATAGTAACATAACTATAGGGACTCCTTGCTTCTCTAAAATCCACGACATTACTTCCCTAGGCACCATATCATATGCCTTCTCTAAGTATATAAATACTAAATGGAGATCTTTTACCTTCTGAATAAAAAATCTTTTATGGAAAACCTTTTATGGAAGAGGTTGGACCACCAACATTTTTACAGTTGGACTGGAGGGAGGAGGTGTGGAAGAAGAACATGTAATTACATCATTAGCAAGCAAAAAACTTGCAACTAAAGTAAAAAAAAGTATACAAGGAATGTGAAATGAAACAAAGAAGAACAACAAATCTAACAAGATGCAAAGATTGAAAAAAAAAAAGAAGTGCAAAATCTAAGAGCAGCATACACTGACATCTACATCAATTTCCCATATCATTATCTCCAACAAACGATTCGTGATAAAACCCACCTTGAAGTTTGTTATGTCCCTTCTCCTGCCCCACTCTGCAATTATTCATGGCAACGCCCATTAAACTATATAACTTAACATGTCTAGAACAAAACTCTGAAGAAAATGAACATTGCACTAATTAATGATCTATTGTTTCCCCACCTAACTAGCACATAAAAAAAAACTTAGTACAAGTCTCTGTCCATCAGAAGTTTTGCCACCAACATAGGCACTATGACAGCCCAGAACAAAACTCTGAAGAAAATGAACATTGCACTAATTAATGATCTATTGTTTCCCCACCTAACTAGTACATAAAAAACCAACTTAGTACAAGTCTCTGTCCATCAGAAGTTTTGCCACCAACATAGGCACTATGACAGTCACCCAAGATTAAAAAACGTTGCAGAAGGAATAGAAAGTTTCCAAATATTCACCTAAGTAACCTATATCAATATTTATGATAAAAAGATTTAACAATAAATTCCATCTTTACAATGAGGCTCGAACTCATACTTGACCATTTTTCACATCATCCCTTTAATAGAATAGAGTGAGGCCCTAACTCATTGCTATCACCCGCTAACTCATTGCTATCACCCGAATAGAGTGACTCATTGCTATCACCCCTTTGATAGAATAGAGTGAGGCTCTAACTCATACATTACCATTTTTGTTATCACCCCTTCGATAGAACAACCTCTGACTAAAATATTCCCAATCTTGAATATGGTGTCATCTCCCAATCCTCCAAACTCTATCATGCTAAGGTGCCTAAGTAGCCATTCTACTACACATTCCATATGATTGCTACTCTATGATTTTATACACAACAATGAAAGACGAATTAGGAAAACCATCCTTCAACATAATTTGACTACTCCAAGTTTAAAGTCAGGTCACCCCCGATGCACAAGCCTCTGGCAATGGTAACGACCTTTAGAAAAGGCAAACGTAAATTGTCTTACACTGTATCTCAGAGGCACACTTGAAAAGCATAGATTGCATTAAAGTAATTTTACCACAAGCCCATGGTTCACCATTAAAATACTCCATAAATGTTAGCCCCTACCTCAAAAGGACTTTTTTTAAACCAATATACCATCTGCTACCTACAACGATAGCAGTATAGGGAAACTATCCCATTCAGTTCTAGCAGAGCCATTGCAACCCAGAACTGCTGAAAAACACCGAGATACTCCGACCTTTGGACCTCTCAGTGATACGCAGAGAGTCCGTTCTACGACCTTCAATAGCCAAATCAAAGGATTAACGTTTAATAGATACGAATCTTCTAGCTCCCCTTTGAATAGAGGGTGGCATAGCCCTTTTTGTAGGTTCCTTCTTACCCTTAGCATCACTGGCTCCTTCAGACCTGGGCTTTCCTTGAGCATTTGCGACTAACGATACTCATGACACCTCGGCTTTTGAGTGGGTATTGTTAGTTTGTGTGTGGTGTTTGTTTGGTGGTTGGTATTCTATGTGTTTATTATAGGTGGGGCTGTTGGCATTGTAAGCGGTGGATGTGGGGGTGTTGTTTGGGGGGGGGGGGATACGGTGGATAGGGCGGAAGATGTGGCTCTGGTGGTGGAGGGGCTGGGTAGTTGTGGTATTAAGTGTCTTGGTGGGGTCGGAAGCTGGGGTGGGGGTAGTGTTGGCGGTAGTGGTGGTGAAAGGTTAGGGTTGTAGGTATGGTGTGCGTATTGAAATTGTGGTTGTGTATGGTGGTAGAGAGGCAAGAGGGGGTATGATGGGTATGGGTATGGTGGGTATGTCAGAGACGATGGGATTGGGTATAGTGGGTAGGTCGGAGACAAAGGATTTGGGTATGGCTGGTAAGCGAGCGCCAGTGGGTATGGATAGGGTGGTAGGGGGAATGGATAGCGGAGGTTCATTGGTATGCACCCTTGTCTTTTAGTGTTTCATCTTAGAGAAGGTTCAGGGCACATTGAGTCATCAATCTCCAAACGACCAAAGACTCCTTCCACCATAGCATATCCGCATCTTCCTCTTCCTCAACATACTTCTCCCCTCATCATCTGACTCAACAAATTGCAATTTTTTCTAAAAATATGCATCAGAACTGTGACCCTTCTCTCCACAGATGCATCAAATGTGAGTAATAGCTGGATTTTTTAGTAGCAGGTACCAACAATGATTTTTCCACTAATTTTTAACATTTCCCCTTCCATTGTTATGTGTTTTTGTTGTGCTCCTACCACCTCTTTGACCAGTTATGACAGCACCTTAATCAAGTTTTAGGGGATTATATTAAGTGCCCGAACGACCTGAATAGCAGCGCAATTCTACCAACTTGTCAATAAATAGGTCTCCAGTCTCCATGGGGCCACCGGCCCACCGCGCATTACCTGTTTCTCCACCATCAAGACTTATTGCTGAGCATCTTCAAGATTGAGAATCTGAACATACCCATCTCATCCTTTATGGATTGCTCCACGCCAATAGGATAGCGAGAAGTTCTTCGCTCGACATGCCTTGCTATTTTAGAACAACAAACTTCTTCCATTGTAGATGATATTTAGCTTAATGACCCATACCAATCCACCAAAATCTCCCTTTAAATTCTCAAGTCATTGGCGCACAAGAAGAGTTTTTAAAAAGGGATGCAAAGGAATTTGATAAGCTAGTGCTGCAATCAACAACTTCTCACGCCATAGGTTTTTTTTTTTAATTTTGCTCACTCTTTCAACCTAATTTGTTTCCAACTCAGTGTTGTCACGAGGCGGCCGGGCGTGCGCCTAGGCGCTCCAGGCGAGGCGAGGCGAGGCAAGGCAAGGCAAGGCAAGGCGCAGCATGGGTGCCTCGCCTAGCCTTAATCGCCTAGCTTCAGCCAAGCGTGGCCTAGGCGCGCGCCTCAGACCAGGCGCAAGGCTGGTCAAGCGCACGCCTAGGAGAATTGAGGTCAAAATGATCTCTTTTTTTAATTTCAAAAGTATTTCCTGATTGTCAAAATGAGGTCCACTAATTATATGGCTTCACATTAAGGTTAAATGAGGTCCACGTGTCAAGACCACTATCTTTGGTGACTTATAGCAACAACAATTGCGTAGGTGTCTGACTCCCCTTCTTGCTATATTTTCCGCAATCACAAGTCTATCAGTGGTGTTCCTCAATCCTCAAAAATGATCCTTTATATGCCTTTATCACATGAATGCTAAATGAGGTCCATGTGTCAAGGCCACACTATCTTTTGGTGACTTACAGGCTTACAGCAACCAAAGCATTTGCTTAGGTGTCTGTTAATCTAGTACACCTGTTCTTCAAAAATGAGCATTTCCTGCTTCTAATAAATTATTTAATTTTAACCTATATTAGTCAGAAGTTCATATCATATTATCCTTCAAAATTAATTAATATTTGATCAGAATTACATGGGATAAAATCTCTATATTTAAAGGAATAAAATTTTCCCTTTTTTCGCCTAGCTTTGCTCTAGGCGCGCGCCTTGCGCCTCAGGCATTTGATGTGTAATGCGCCTTTGTGCGCCTTACGCCTTTAACAACACTGTTCCAACTAGGTTCCGTACCACATTTACATCAATGACCAGCAAAGCAAAAGAATTTAGTTTGCACTCAACCATCTTTTTCAGCATTTCTTTTTCCCGTTGATTCGTACTACAAGATTATTTTATTATGGCCAAATATGACCAGACATTGATTGACTGAAAATAGAATAGTAGACGCCATTCTTTTGTGTTGTTTAATTCTATGTTCTCACTTGTTCATGAGAGCAAAAATTTTCAACACACTATTGTGATATATCGCCTCTAGTCCGGTCTTAAACAATGAGAAATTAGATTAATTTCAGTTTGACATTTTATTATAAAGAGAACAAGGAGAAGGGTGGCAACTAGAAGAAAAACCCATTTATCTGGGAGGTCCAATCACCCTAATAAAGAGTATGATCCAGTCAGCTTACTTAGTTCACGTCTTCATTACGCAGTGGTATCATAGGATAATAGGCCCTAGAGTTTCAAACGGAATTTACTATTGGAACATTTACAACAATGGCCCCACTTTTATCTTTAATTTAGTTGCCTAGTTGGATCATTTACATGTTTGACATTTAAGAGTTCAATTTCTTTTTCTCTTTTTTTCTTTTTTTTTTTTTAAATAAAAAATTTTGTCGCAAACTTATATGCTCAAGAGCATTGTTACAAAGGAAGGCACACCATAGTTTAAAACAACTAAACCAGCTATATATGAAGATGTCAAAAAAAAAGACTCTTTTGAATTGAAAATCCTAAAATTCCTCTCCCTCCAGATCAGACAAATAATGGACATAGGAAGCATCTGCAAATTCTTCTTGTATTCTTGTTAGTGCACAGGTTGCTTTGGGTGACAATAACTTATTTTCTTAGTCCATGAAAATCAATCTATCATTCTATAGATACACGATAGCCTCAACTATTAAAACTTGCATGGTAAGAAATGAAAAGAATCATCAAATTAGCTGTATTCCACTATAGAAACTAGAATACTTCACAATGTGAACTTGCATGGTAAGAAATGAAAAGAATCATCAAATTAGCTGTATTCCACTATAGAAACTAGAATACTTCACAATGTGCTATTGATTTTCCTCCTTTGTCCCATTTGTAAGTTATTGACACATTTATAACTTATTGACACATGATAATCAGATATATATGTTGTCAATAATCAGATATATATGTTGTGAAAAAAAAAAATTAAACTAACCACTGTACACGCCAGCGCGTCTCACGCTTTTCAATTACTCGAAGGCAAGCACGCAAGGCCTCCACAGCACGTTCTCGAACAGCTAATGTTGGATGCCTCAATGCAACCCAGATAGCATCAACAAATTCAGGCACATGAACGTTGAATACAGTGGAAGCATTTTCAGCCATTTCCTACAATAATCAATCATAAATCTCACGTCCTATAACAACAAAAACAGACAAAAGAAACTAACCAAAAACAAACTGTAATAACTAGAAGTTCAAGATGACCTTGCCACTTCCAGGAGAAGGAATACTTCATGCTGGAATTAACATACTATAGTTGCAGATAATATTGCTAGCAGAAAAATCAAACTTACTTTTAATATTAAGACAGCTGCAAAAAGTCGATATTCTGCTCTATCCCCATGAAGCCAGTCCAGTGCCATTTTCACCTAAAACAACAATATATATTAGATAAAAAGACGTAAACAACTCCCGTGCACAAGACTCCCGCAGTGGGCATGATCGATGACAGACATGATGTATGTACGCAGACCTTACCCCACATACTATGTGGAGAGTCTGTTTCCATGAATTAAACCTATGACCTCTAGGTTGCACCCGTACAACTCTACCACTAGGCCACATATTAGGCTATAACAATATATATCAGATATCACAACAAAATAACCATATTAAAAACTAATGAAAGATGTAACCAACCTGAAACTCCACTTCATCAGCAGTCATGGCACCACCAGCCCTTGCTAGATGGCCAAGAACCCTACTAGCAAGGCCCAAAACTTCAGGATCCCTCTTTACCTCGAATACAGTACGCATGTAATTAGAGAACTTTGAGACCTTGGAGGCATTCTCACCAAGTGCCACATCTATTAACTCATCAATAGCTCTTAAAGCTCCCAAATTCTCAGCAACATCATTGCTTTCCAAGAGAACAGAAATACGATCGTACAACTGATCCATAAATCGAGAAAAAGCTTCTCCACTGAGATCACGTGCTTGTTCCTCCAGATGTTTTCTTAAAGCCGACGCAGCACCCTCCTGTAAACAATTGAATATAAACCAAAAAGTATGAAAAAAAATGCTTAAAACAGTTTGTGCCCAGAACTGTCATTTCAAGAGTTTATCACAGTATTAAGAAAATTCTGGTAAATAATACAAGTAATATTTTGTTGTACTACTGAGAGCTAAGAGACTCAAGTAATCAATGTTTTCCAACAACTTACGTCGAACTCCTGAAATTCGGATAAGCCTAAAGCAGCTCATCTAAAGAAGTGGTCGAAAACCAAAACCATAGAGATCATCTTCCGCACAAAGTCTCTAGCTACGAAACATTAAATTACAAAACTCAAAGAGATTCACTTCCCTCCTAATTCAACAACTAGTTTCACTTCAATTAACTAACACAACGAAGAGAAAAATCTTGATACCTTGGGGTTACCACGGGTGCAAAGGTCTTGTAGGATCCGATTGAGCACCTCGAAGCTACCGCCGGATGAAACCCCAAGAAAGCGTAGGGACTGTGAAACGGCGGCCATTACGTGGCTCTCCCTTGAACCCCTAAACCCTAACTCTCTACCCCTGATTCCCTCTGCCAAGCAGATCTCGATACATCCGAAGAAAGAAGAAGACTACAGTGATAGTTCTTGCTGTTGGCGTTCCAAAAAGGGGGAGAATTTTTTTCGAGTTAGAAATAGAGAATACCAAGGATATGGACGTTATGAGCACGCGTGGTGTCTGGTTGCTTCGAGTAACTGGTGCTAAAATGCGCTGCTATCTCAAACAGTACAGAGTATAGGGGAGGGTGCTAATATTTAGATGAATAATACCTGACACTCAAAAAAAATACTCAAAAAAGACCCCCTTTTAATGTGTAGTGTTAGATGTGAAGTGCATCCTATATATATTTTTAATCAATGGTTATTTTAATATCACATACATTTGGTGGATTTTTGGGATGATATTTTTGGGGTCTCTAGCATTGTCCTTTTTAGATAACCTTATTTGCATCCATTATTTACCAATACACCCACTCTCAATAAATCTCAATTAAAATTATAATAATTATGAGTTTATCCTATTTATTCTTTTTTTAAAATTTTACAGACTACACCCATAATCTCAATCGTTAGATCTCACCACTGAATACATCCACTCTAAATAAATCTCAATTAAAATTATAATAATTATGAGTTTATCACATTTGTTCTTTTTTAAAAAATTTAACAGACTGCACCCCATAATCTCAATCGTTGAATCTCACCACTGGCTGAGATTAAAGAAAATTTAAAAATTGAATGAAGGAAGGGTGAGATGGCGGCATCTGCAAGTGCAGGTGGTGTTGGCATGGTAATGGTGCATTTGTTCAACGTTAGGTATCACGTCATCACCAAAGTGGCCCTTAATGTTGGAGTCAACCAGATCGGGGTTCAAACCTGGAATCAATTTCGTCCCCTACTTGTCTTCTTTTCGTTATGGAAGGTATGAACAAAACCAAAACAACCATAGTCAGCACTACAACCACAATAGTCTACAAAGCCGTCAAACAACATAACTTCCCTCTCCAAAAGCCCCCTTTCTAGTTCGCCCCCACCACCCATCCTCCCGGAGTCCTCTCCACCACATTGCATCCGTTTTCGCACGATTTGGGGGGTTTAAACGGGGTTTTGCAAGGTGAATCGTTGATGGGTTCTCCGTTGTTGGTTTATCAAATACGGGTTGGGGAGCGAAGCTTGAGATGTCGTTAGCTAGTAGAGAAGCCATAGTTATGGCTGCCAATAGAGGCTGAGAAACGAAAGGAGGAGATGGTCGGTTAAGAAGGGTTGAGAAGGAGATGATGGCGGTAGGGCCAAGAGGGGGTGTATATAAATGAGAGTTTTTTGTGTTTTTTGGGGTGTACTTAGTGAAAGTTGTGGTTCAAATAAGATTCATCAATTTTTATTGAGTCTAATGAAAAATGTAAAATTATTTTTGGGCCAAGCCCATTTAAAATTGAAGTATAATCCATTTTTAAAATTTAATTAACTCAAAATTTTAATTAAAAAGACTTTATTTCCTCATCAAATAAAACTAAAGTAGTAAGTACAATAAAAACATTAAATCAATGTAATTTGACAATCAAATTTTGATTGAACTCCAACCTAATCCACAAATTAGTTTCTGACATAATCTACAAATTAGGTTGCATTTGGTAGAGAGTATGACTGACAGAGTATGCATTATCAATTTATACTAGAGTATACGCCGTAACATACGATGATTAGGTGTTTGGTGAAACTATAAAATACGATGATTAAACATACTGCCTGTTTAGTGCAGCGGATCCTCTACACCAGCTGTTGTCACCTTCCGCTGCACCAAACGATACAGCGGAACCAGCGGATCCGCTGGAGGGAAAGAAGCTCCCTCACTGCGGAAGGCTAAACGTCTCCCTTCTTTTTTTCTTATTACATTTTATTATTTTTTAATAATGTGGGTCCTACAAATGATAACATTTAGTAATATTTATAACATTAATTTCTTTTACTTTTTTATTAATATTTAAAACATTAATTTCAGTTTTGATATAAACAATTTATAATTAATTTTAATAATAAATTATATTTATTAGCTTAAATATAATAACAAAATGATTAAAAAATTATGAAAATTAATATTTAAAATTATTTTTAACAGTTTTAATACTATAAAAGTATTTTAACAGTTTTAATACTTAAAATAAAAAATATTAAAATTTTATTAATTAATAATTGAAAATATTTATTAATTAATACTTAAAAATATCTATTAAATTAATACTTAAAATGATTTTTAATAAGAATTATATTTATTAGATTAATTTTAATATAAAAATAAAAAATTAATAGTATAATATTTTATTTCAACAATTTTTCCGCTAGCGTCAGTTTTTAATTCACCAAGCACCTCACAACATATTTCACAGCTTTAAGCTCAACATATTTTTCACAGCTTTTCCGTTAGTATTGAAAATCAATCTTTCCGCTGTACCAAACGGAGTCATAGAGTACATGATGTCCAATTACGTATAAGTAAAATTCAACAGTTTGCAAGATTTCGTAAAGAAATCCAATAATCTAGACTGAAGGCCACAACATTCCTATATTGTACTGCCAAAGATCCCTATTAAAATCCCAAAGCT
Organism: Tripterygium wilfordii; assembly: GCF_013401445.1. NCBI lineage: Eukaryota > Viridiplantae > Streptophyta > Magnoliopsida > Celastrales > Celastraceae > Tripterygium > Tripterygium wilfordii. Next base: position 10,896,390 of record NC_052248.1, read on the forward strand.
ACAACACACATTACAAAAAATTACAATAGCTGGAGCATCACTAGATATGTAATACCCCGTCCTAAAATAAATAAATAAGTAAAAAGAATAAAAAGGGCTTAGTTATGCAAATAATAACATTGTGGGGTGAAAAAAAACATTCAAAAGGGCTTAAAGGATTATTTGGAATAGCTTTATGGGTCAAAATATAAAAAAGAAAACAAATTAAGGATTTTAAAAATTAATGAGAAAAAAAAATGAAATGGGTGAAGGTTTGCACCTTAATAGAATTAAGAACAATGTTGGGTTGAAAGAAATCTCTCGATTTTGAGAACAAGTCTCGATTTTTGTTTAATTTTTTTTATTCATCCATATAAGTACAACTCTACCGACTTATATAGTCAAAGCAAACAACCCAAAACCTACTCAAACTAGAAGACCAAAACTATATAGAAAACTACTTTATACCTAAGCTAGACTAATTAAAAGAAAATACCAACAAGAATATAAATACTAAACAAATACTAATTGGAAGTAAATACTAATAATATAGGAAACTAGACTAACTAGGGCTTGTCTTTCCTTGGTTCTCATCATTCCTTCCCTCTTCAAGACTATCCTTGTCCACAAGGATGAAACTGCATCTTGAACAACTTTTAACCATTGCATTAGTCTCCCTTTGTTGGAGAAAAACTCGACCTCGAATTTTAAATAGTACTAGCAATAAAAACCCTATCAAGAATAGCATCATCGATACGAAGAAGCATGTCTTTGACCAATACTTCCTTGAACCCTCAACTTTAATTATCAAAGAGAGCGAAGGATTCTTGACCTTGCTAAACCAGTTGGGAATGACAAAATCAACATATTCAACAAGCACCATAATATTGTCAGGATTTGCTAGTTGAATAATGTCTAATTTTTCCACCAATATTTCTTCCTTGATCTCTTCTTGCAGCAACAAATCTCCTTCGTCCGGATAATCATCGAATATTGGGATCGATAATTCATCTATTCCCACATCAATAGAATTCACGTTCAAGTCTTCCTCTTTTTCTTCATCGAAAATAGATATTGATAATTATTCAGATCATCTTTGCTCTTGACGAGTAAGTCATCAATCTTATCTAGTTGTTGCTAGATAAGGGCAAACTGTTGTAGAATCTCCATGCGAAACCCTTGAAGATTGGCTTTGATACGATTCTAGTTAGAACCCATGACGAGTTCTCTTAATGAACGCACCAATGATGAAAACCTTGATCTTAATAGAATTAAGAACAATTTTGGGTTGAGAGAAATCTCTCGATTTTGAGAACAAGTCTCGATTTTTGTTTAATTTCTTTTATTCATCCAAATAAGTACAACTCTACTGGCTTATATAGCCAAAGCAAACAACCCAAAACCTACTCAAACTAGAAGACCAAAACTATATAGAAAACTACTTTATAGCTAAGATAGACTAATTAAAAGAAAATACCAATAAGAATATAAATACTAAACAAATACTAATTGGAAGTAAATACTAATAATATAAGAAACTAGATTAACTAGGACTTGTCTTTCCTTGGTTCTCATCACCTTCACCGGACACACACACACAAAAGGGGGGAAAACCACCCTTTTCCCTCACTTTCTCCCTAACCCATCTCACACCACACACGACATCTATTTTCTGACGAATCTCTGGCGAGTTTTCCGGCTTGCAAGAGTGCTCTTTTGTTGGAACCTACATCCCCACTTCATTTGTTTATAGAGAGAGAAAGGATTAAGGTAAGTCTTTGAACCTAGGGTTTGTGGATTAAATGGGTCATGGTGGTTTTGATTCAAATTGAGTTTTTCTTTATCCAATAGCTCTAATTAGACTCTAATCACATTGGATTACTAGGTTCAAGTGTGGGTTTTGAATCAACTCAAGAGGGGAGAGTTCTATTTCTTCATTTGGTGGCACTATCTAGTTTTAAGGTAAGATTTATTTTCTCAAATTGTTCTAATTAAGGTTGGGTTGACATGATAAATAATATATGGTGGGATTAGATTGTCTAATCTTTGAATTTAACGTAGAATGTGGATTTCTAAGAAATGGGTTGGATTTTAGAGTATGGAATGTAAGACTTGAATGGATTGATGAATATGGAAATTTAATGAAGCTTATTTCATTGATTAGGTTAGTGAATTTACAAGGAGTATACGTTGTGTTTATGGTAAGAACTTGCAATTCGCTTTGAGGTAAGGATTTTTCCCATTTTTGTTGGATTCTTCAAATTTCGCAAAAGTGCCTTAAATTTCCTCTTCTTGGATATCATATTATTGTTTGGTTTAGTAAGTTCATTTGGGCTACTCTTTGTTTGTTCCAAAGAGGGCCGAACCCCTATTTTATTCTTGTTATTTGCTATATTTATAATTGATTATTCATTGTACATTAAACCTTGGAAAATGTCAAGCTTGATTGACATGTTTGAAATGCTCTTCATGAAATGTTGATGTATATGGACATTGCATTCTATTGTGCATTATTAGCAGCATGATGAATCACCGGATATAGACTTGGGTGTTTCATGTTAGGTGTTGGTGGATTGGGGGTTTCTGTGATATTGGGCCAAAAGGGTTCCCTGTGATTGGGTCTCTTGTGCGGATATATGTGATTATGGACTCAAAAGGGTGCCCTGTGATTGGGACTCATGAGAGGATATTAGGACAAGAGGGTTCCCTGTGATTGGGATTCTTGTGCCTGATATTTGACATTCTTGAGTATTTACTGGTGTTCCGGATATCTGGTGCTTGTAAATGCTCGAGAATGATGAGATTTTGATAGTTGATCATTGGAGGTGAGTTTGAATGTTCGGATGGGTGGACCAGGTGCATATTTTCTCATTGACATGTTGCTGCATTTACCTTTTTGAAACTTCAGCCTTTATTTATACTCTTTATATCCCTATTGAGCATTCGGCTCATACCCTATATTTTCTATTCCTTTCAAGTGAGCCTATTCCTGATGTGGGTCATTCAAATCAGTAGAAAGGGGCATGACCGTGGTGGACTGGATAGTGTTGGGTGGTTGTTGTCGTATTTACTAGTTTGTTTTATTTACCTACTTATGTTGTGAGACCACTTTTGCGTATTGTAGACTTTGTGTTGGATTATGTTATGTCATGGTTATTTGGTTAGGCCAAGAGGATTCTTCGTGTGATCAGGACTCTTGTGCCAAATAAAGTTGTTGTGGATATGGGACCTTAAGTGCTGTTGGCATAAGTTTGCCCAGATATTTGACCTGAGGGCCTTGATTTGGATATTTATTATTTATATATGAGTGTGTTTTCCTTTAATGTGAATTTGGCCTTAGTGACTAGTAGTCATACTTTCTTCCCTCACGCTCCGAGGTTCGGGGCATGACAAGATACTTACTTAAAAGAGTACTGTGGGAATTGCACAACATGAAGTCTATTTGGGACAAACTTTTTCTAGTAAATTTGCAATCTCACTGGTCATTTCAATGTTTTCTTCCTCTAACCTTCGGTGCATCTCTGAAACCTCTTTGTTGGCTTCCATACAAACGAATAAGGAACAAATAAGTACTTGTCATCCATAATAGAACTCACGTAAAAAAAATGACAGAATCATATAACTCATACCCTTTCTCACATTTGCAGAATTGCATGTCATAATAGCCCAAGTACATAGCATCATTCCTCGTAGGTCATCAACAACTCCAAATCAATCGTATTTTCAACCAAAAAAAGAAAATTCAAGTGGGTATCCGAAATTGAAGGACATAAAAATTGAAAAGATACAGAAAAAGAAGAATTGAAAAAATAAAAAAGGAAATCTAGAATTTCAATTTACTTAGTATCAGATCTAAGGTTGCAGCGATGTAAGAAACCATGAACAGTTCTAGATGAAGAAGCTGAGATCAATCAACCCTGTAGATACTTGTAGAGGCGCCAATCATGAAAGGTAACAAAAACACACGAGTAGGAAGAGGCTGAGGGATAGGGAGCGTAAACTATGTACAGTGGATGAAAAATATATCAAATGTTGAGTGTATTTTTTCAGTAGAAATGATAAGATATATGTCGATGTTTCTTTTGCGTTTGGTTGTAGGGCCTGCGTATGCCGCTAGCTGTGTCACTACGCATATGCTCAACCAAATGAAGCCTTAGTTTTAAGAGAGAGAGGGTTGGTCTCGTAGAAATTATTGTGCAAAACATACCTTGAGGCCTTTTCAATAGTTCTGGCCAACATAAGTCAAAGACCTGGTTTCAGTAGAAACATCCACACTCAAAAATCCTTAACTCAGTGGATTCTCACATAATCAAAGATCCATCCGAACTCACAAATTAAATATAAGTATAAACAATCATCAACCTCCCTAATCTCCAGAGAAGGAGAGATGGAGAACATGTGTAAATAAGACACCTTTACCTCAAGAAATCTTCACCAAAAACTCATATCTAATAAAAAGACACAGTAGATAAGCTATGATGTGGAGATGAACGATGGATGAAGAGAAAAATTATTGTTTTTTTCTTTGGTTTTGGCTTGCTTCCCACTTTGGATTTGGAGTTTCCATTGAATTGAACCTTTCTTTAAAGTCGAGAATGAGTTATTTAAATTGTTGTTGTCTGCATTGCTTTAATATTTATTTTTGCAATTGAATAGCCATTGAAGACCTTCAAAGGTCATCTTTTGCTTCCCCCAGTTTACCATCTTCTCCTCTCTAGAAAATGTGCTAAAAATAGCACATCCAGGTGTGGGGTGCCATTCTACCTCCCCATTTGTCACCTCGGTTGGAGTGTGATTTTTGCATGATGAGGTGCTATAATGGTAGTTGGAGTGGATAACATCCCGGATAGAGTTGCTTGTAGAGAGGGATTCAGGAGAGGTTGAGTGTCAAAAAACACTGGACTCCTCCGGTGGGCACCTCCAGTCGTTAGATTAAGGCTAGGAAAATAATTTTTTGTTTTCCAACATATACTAAAATTAAGAAGTCTCACTTTATCTTATCTCTCTTCCTCTTCCCGTCCATCTCTCACTTTATCTTCTTCTTCCTCCTTCTATCCAACGCTTCTTTCTCTCAAGATATTTTTCTTTCTTAAATCTTCTTGTTCCCGTTATTGTGCATTCCATGTTACTACAAATATTGCATTCTTTTTTTCGTAAAATTAACAACTAAATTTTAAGTTTCTTATTCAGAGGTTTTCCAAATTTTATTTTATTTTTAAGTTTCATATTGCATTCTAATTAAGATGAATTTAATAAGTTCTTCTATTTTTTCTTCTATATGGGCATCTAATTAGTTGATGCCCTTATAGAAGAAATCAAATGCAGTTCTTTTTTTCTTGTTTGTAGCAATAAAATTAACCCAAGTTCTTTTTTTTCTTGTTTGTAAAAATAAAATTAACACAAAATCAACCCAACATTTCTAAGTTAAGGTGAAGTTAATTCAATGGCCGGTAAGTGCAGAGCTGAAGAGAATTTTGAAACCGAGGTTATTAGATGTCTAATACTCTCATATGTAAAAGACTAAGGAGGATATAATTTATTGACTTTAATCAACCATAAAATGAGAGATGGAGAGGAAGAGAGAGACGGAGAAAGTAGATAAAGTGATATTTTTAAATTATAATCTGTGTTCGAAAAAAAGAGTTATTTTCTTAGCAGATTGGAGGAGTTCAGTATTTTTTGACACTAAACCTCCCCAATACAACAGAGAGTTTTCTTATGTTTTTATGTGTTTGAGTTTTTACATTTAAAACACTTCTAGACAAAAACTATTATTACTAACCCAAACAACGTTAGGGGAATTATTGTAATGGTTATTTGTTGTTTATTCTTCTTTTATTATTTAGCAAATTGATTGTAATGAAGCTTATAAAAAATTGAACCAAAGGTTTAATGACAAGTTCATTAGATTTTGCTAAATATTTTTTTTTCTTTTTTTTATTCTCATATGATGAATTCTCATTATTGTTTTTTTAAATGTTATGAGCATCAAAACACAACTTCCTAAAGAAAAGGGGAAACTACTACTCTAAACTTATAACATCCTTTAAAGTAGTAGTTTTCACTCCCCTTCAGTAATCTACTCCATTCGTGTCATTGGGTATTTCATGTTCTCTTAAACAAAATCTCACATCACTTGGGTACTAGTATTTGTGCTAGTATATTAGAGTGAGTTTCCCTTCTCCCTTATAAGTCTGTTTGCAAAGGAGACATTGGGGCCCACATTTATTTACATGTATCAGAGTAGCCCAACGTCTTGATGGAGAATACTAGCCTCTACCTTGTCCATGCGTGTTGAGTCTGACATAATCACATGAGGAAGAGTGTTAAAGCAAAATCTCACATCGCTTGGGTATTAGCACTTGTGCTAGTATATTAAAGTGAGTTTTCCTGCTCCTTTGTAAGGCGGTCGATTTGCAAGGGAGACAATGGGCCCACATTTTTTTACATGTTTATGAGATAAAAAATACAATTCATATACAAATTTTAAGGAATCAGATGTGTGGGCTCTTTGTGTCGGCAAATGTGTACAGCTCCTGAGGGGGTACAACATGTGGCAGAGGAGGCATGTCCACTATCCCATATCGGACAATGCTTGAGGGAAAGTGCAGAATATAATAGACCAAACTCTCAAACTAATAACAACCGGTTTTCCTTGGATTGGTGACACCAAATCCCATAAAAACTCCTTAATTAAACGTGCTTCGACGAGAGCAATATTGAGATGAGTGATCTCCTGGGAAGACAAATGGACCCAAAGCGGACAAAGTCTTATTAGACTTGAGAAGGCGGGTTCTTATGTGTTTGAAATCAATGATCCTTCTTCGTATCTCTAAAATGTTCCTACTTTTCATTATTATTATAATCATTGAAAATAGGCAAAGAAAAGAAAAGAAAAAGAAGTAAAGATAGTTTAATGATCCATGATAGACAATCTGAGCTATATCTTCTATGATAATGGTGATCAGTTTATTGCACAATGTCCATGATAGACAATAGTATAATTGTAAAGCACAGCAGAAAATGTGGTTGGAGGGGGTAGGGTGGAAATAGAGTTCACAGAGATGATATGTTTAAGTCAGAATATAATACTCAAAAAGCTTAAATCGAATATGCTTGAACTTAATATAATCACAGAGCATTGCAAAACATAGAAAAGAAAAGGTTAACACCAAGATATGAATCACGAAGAGATACAATCATAACTCAAATCTAAACTAGTACACACAGACAATTGTCAGAGAAGGCACCCTAGAAGCAGTGCCCAAATTACAGTCTGTCTAGGCTAATCTAGGTCAGAAACTAATTGGTGATTCATTCATATAATGAGCCAGCTGCACAATGTATGAGTTTGGCAGTGTGTTGCAACTGTGTTCAGTTGCAACACACCTTACAGCACCACAGTTTTTTGTGACACGCCAAACAGCTTTTGCGTTCCAACTCACCTCACAGCACCACAGCTTTTTACCGCACAGCACCCCCAAACGCTTACAATATATGTTGAATTGTCCTACGTAATCAAATTAGGTCAATTATTTTATTTTAGATTAATGTACAATGTAAACCTTAAGTGATTTTATATTAATATTATTAGTCATCTAATATAACCGTAATTTAGATACGCCAAACGCACCTCACAGTACCGCACCGCACCACAGTTTTAAAAGTGATGCGCCAAACAGCTTTTTGCGTTCTAACTCACCTCACAGCACCACAGTTTTATAACTCACAGCACCACACCGCACCTCACAACACCTCACAGCATTCCCAAACAAGCCTAATATATGGTCATGGAGAAGTGAATTGTTTTCTAAGCCTGCTTGAGCGTCTAACTGGTGTGATGATCTCTTCCTCTCAATCTCCCTTCAAAGCAAAAAACAAGCAGCAAAAGTAAGAAACATGCCATTGAGAAACTATGCATTCTTGCTGGGAATTGTAAAAATGCCAATTAGAATAGAAAACTCACATTATTGTTGGGAATCTTCTCATAAGTGGTGAAACTACCGTAAGAAGGTGAACCCATAGAGTGATCGGATGAAGCTAAAGACTCTCTCCTACCGCTTTTTTGTAGGCCTTTTTTCATTACTTTGTGTTTCATTTAACCTCAAACTCTTCTTGTTATACGATGAACTTTTTTGGAAACTACTCATTTTCGAGGGGCATGAGTCTCCTACAGTTTCAGCTTCTTTCTGCCAAATCCTTGAAGATATCTCCTGAAAGTTGTACTCCACATTGACCGACTTCGAATCATCAGCCATTTTTTTAGGCCCTGGAATATGACCTACTTGAATTTCAACAGTTGGTGAACGACAGGCTCCTTTCATTCTATACAAAAAAACTTTTGCAGTAACTAGACTCAGAAGCAACAAAATATATCCTAGTGAATCATGTAATAAGAATCAGTATCGTAAAATATTAGTCAAGTTCATTTTTTCTGAAGTTTGTGGAGTCTCCATCCAAACATCAGTTTCAGAGTTGCCATGACCATCATCTACTCTCCTGGCATCATCTTCTAAAGGAGTCATATGCTGCTGACTTACTTGAGCTTTAATGTCTATATTACTTTGTGTCTTCCTAGCAGGAGTAGTTTCAACTATTTTTGTCTAAACGTGTCTATCAATTACTGTAACTTGTGCAGTGATATTGACTACTTCAAATTTCTGTTCTCTATCTTCAACCAGGACATTATCTAAGCTGTTTTGTTTTTTGATTACTACAACCTGAGCAGTGATATTGACTTCTTCAAATTTTGGTTCTATATCTCCAGCCAAGAGATTATCTAAGCTATCTTGTTTTTCTCTCTCTTTCTCTGCTTGAACTTTGTAGGCCTCTTCATCTTCATAATCTGAATCTTCAATTTCTGTGGTGTCTTGGATATCCTTTCCTTGGCTTGCAACAACTTCATAGTCCTCATCATCATAACCCATATCTTCACACTCTTCGAACATCAAATTTTCAGCAACACTCTCAATTGTAGGCTTCACCTCATCCTTTTCTGTTTCTAAACCCTTATGATCAAACAGTCGATACCAATCAGGCAAATGATCCTCAATCAAACAAGTCAAATTACTAAACTGTGAAGGACTTTCATTGTGCTTGCCTCTTAGAGTTAAAATCAGCTTAGAAATATAAGATTTCGCTGACCATAGCCTTAAATTCTGAGCTAGTAGCTGATCAAGATTGGCTTTTGCTATTTTAGTGGCTATAGGTGGGGCATGTAGCCTAGAGAAGCTAAAATCTTTAAACACAGAAGGATACTTAACCGGTGAATTAGTTGCTGAGAACACAAAACAAGCAACTGCCGCGAATGAAAGAAAAGCAACAAACTTTGATCTTGTGCAGAAGCGTGGCTTGGATACCCATTTTGCTTCAACTGTCCCCTTGGGCATGTTAGGACCAATGGGCAGTAGTTAAGTTTTACACAGTTCTTCATCATCTTTTTCATTTTCCTCCTCTTCTTCACTAATGTCATTTGATGAAAAGTTTTCAGGCTCTTTCTCTGAATCCTCAGACTGTGTTTCTTCATTAACTTTTTTATCTGAGTGACTTTCAAGCACAAAACTCTGCTCAAGTTGCTTGGCATCCTTCGCCTTAAGAAAAATCTCTATCCTCGAATTGGGTTTATAATGAAGAAAATGGGGCCTTGGTGACATAATTATTCTTAGGATCATATGGAGGCATCTGTGGATCAACATCAAGAGGTGCTAAACTAGGAAAAGGAGGCCTGGGGCTAATCTTGAAACTTGGGTCAACATTAACAAGATCAGATTCACCCATAATAGCCTCCATTGATGATTCCAATTCATTCTTGTAACCCAAAGGAACCTTAGTATCAGGAAATGACTCACATTTCATGGCTTCCTTGAAAGTAGAAAAGAAGTGTGTGTTGATTCATTTCTTTCAACAAATATTTTCTTTTTCGGAGAGGCACTGAATTTTGAGGTTGCAGAGATTGTTGGAGACATGAAATTCTTTCTACCCTTTGTAGCAGATGGCGATCGGAGTTTTGCAGCCTTTTGATTCGGGTCTTTGCCATTTTCTTTGTCTTCAACCTCGCGAAAAGAAATGACTACATTTTCTCGGCTCATGGAGTTTTTTCGGGGAGTATCTGTAGTCACATTCCAACAAAGAATTTTAAAAAAAAAATCAGAGGAAAAAAGTAGAAACACAAAAACTGAACTGATGTAATTCAAACCCTAAACCCTGTTGATTCAAGTAGAATGCCACGGATTAGAGATGGAATCACAGACTAGCCTTGTTGATTCTCAACGAATACCAAGGTTAGAGACGGCGGAGAAAACTCCTTTTCTTACTATATTCCAAGAACTCTCACAACACACGCTAGAACTTTCCCATAAACCCTAGAGCAATGGGCCAAAACAACAAATAGGCTCACAACAAAAGCCCAACAGGGACCACAGGCCCACACAAACAAAAAGAAAAGCCCAAAACAAAGTCTTAACAAAACAACACAGATTAGACAGAGCCAAAGATACAGAGTTAAACATTCAGTCGCTCATACTTCTCTAAAAACAGAACTGCAGCTTGATCCACATCATCCCCTCCAGGTAACAAGAAATTTGACCTCAAATTGTTGAATTCTTCCAGCGCAGAAGTATCCACATATGGAATGAGATGCTTGACATTAAAAACATCGCTTGTCCGAACATGGCTGGGGAGCTTCAAACGGTACGCATTGGGATTGATTTTAGCAAGCACTTCCAGGGGCCCAATTTTTTGGGAAGACAGTTTATTGTACTCACCTGGCGAAAAACGGTCTTTAGTGAGTACGGCCCAGACGAAGTCACCCACCTCGAACTCGAGATGACGGCGCTTCTTATCAGTGGATTGCTTATATTTAAACATGGACTCAAGCAACCGTCGCTAGGTGGTGCGATAAATTTGCTGAAGTTGATCCACGAAAGATTCTGCCTTGCCATGGATACGCGTCAAACCCAGAGTAGGAATCAAGTCCACTAGGGTGCGAGGTGAATAACCATAGACAATAAAGAAAGGAGGAAACCCAGTGCTGCGATTGACCGTGTGGTTTATAGCAAATTCAGCTTGACAGAGGCAGATGTCCCACGACTTGAGATCATCCCCGACCAAACTTCTCAACACATTACCCAGAGATCTGTTAATCACCTCAGTTTGGCCATCCGTCTACGGATGATAAGCACTACTAAACTTAAGTTCTATCTTAGTAAGCTTCCACAAACTCCTCCAAAAATGAGACAAGAACCGAGTATCCCGATCAGACACAATAGACAACGATAACCCGTGGAGGCGATAAATATCGTGAAAATACAACTCAGCAACCGGCTAGCATCTGTGGTTTTCTTACAAGGCATGAAATGTGCCATTTTAGAAAAATGATCAACCACCACATAGATAGCATCAAAACCCCGCTGAGTTCGAGGAAGGCCGAGGACAAAATCCTTGCTCACATCTATCCAAGGTTGCGAAGGCACTGGTAAGGGCATATATAAACTTGCGTTGGTGGCTGATCCCTTAGAGACCTGACAAACATGATAACCATCGACAAACCGCGAGATATCTCGCCTCATTGAAGGCCAAAAATAAGATAGAGCTATTGCTGCAACTGATTTATCCTGGCCCATATGGCCACGATTGTGCACCTCTTTAATGATCTGAAGCCGCAAACTTCCCTGAGGTATGCATAATTGGTTCCCACGGAACAAGTAACCCTCGTGGAGATGGAACGCAGAAGGCTCACGAGCGGCAATAACGCCCAACACATCACTGAAATAAGGATCAGAGGAGTACAATTCCTGAATATGCTCAAGACCCACTAATTGTGTACTCAAGGTGGTCAGTAAACAAGTGTGGCGACCCAACGCATCCGCGACCTTATTCAGTGCCCCCGTAGTATGCTTGACAGTGAACGTGAAGCGCTGTAAAAAATTAGCCCACGCGGCGTGTCGGAAAGACAGTTTGCTTTGACTGTTAATATGTTTCAAAGCTTCATGATCAGAATATAGAACGAACTCGTCATGAATGAGATAGCAGTACCAATGTCGTAAGGCCTGGACTATGGCATAGAACTCAATATCATAAACACTATAGTTGAGTTTGGCTCCAGAGAGCTTCTCACTAAAAAAGGCAACTGGTTTACCACTTTGGCTCAACACTGCGCCTATGCCCAACTTGGAAGCATCGCAATGCAATTCAAAGGGTTGGGTGAAGTTTGGCAAGGCTAACAGAGGAGCAGTACTCAGAACAATTTTAATCTTCTTAAACGCTGTCGCGGCTGCAATAGTCCATGGGAATTTTTTGCCTTTCATACACTCGATCACTGGAGCCATTATAGAACTGAAATTAGCAATGAATCGTCTATAAAACGAGGCCAAGCCGTGAAAGCTTCGCACCTCAAACAAGGACTTAGGGTCAGGCCAATCACGGATCGCTGCTATCTTTGCATCATCCACTGCAATACCTTGTGATGAAATGATATACCCCAAAAATAATATTCTTTCCTCCATAAATAAACACTTGTTGATACCCCAAAATAACTTCTCTCGCCGAAGCACTAGTAACACATCTCTCAAATGTTGAAGGTGCAACTCCGGAGTCGCGCTATAAATCAATATGTCATCGAAGTAGACAACTACACACTTGCCAATAAAAGGCCGCAATATTTGGTTCATAAATCTCATAAAAGTGCTCGGTGCATTCGACAATCCAAATGGCATCACAAGCCATTCATAGAGACCCTCACGCGTTTTAAATGTCGTCTTCCATTCATCCCCGGGGCGAATATGGATTTGGAGATACCCGCTCTTTAGGTCCAATTTACTAAAGATGGAGGCACCCGTAAGTTGATCTAACAAGTCATCCAATCTCGGAATGGGAAATCAGTATCTTGTAGTAATCTTGTTAATTGCACGACTATCAATACACATGCGCCATGAACTATCTTTCTTGGGTGTCAATAAAGCCGGCACCGCACAAGGACTTAAACTCTCCCGAATATGCCCTTTCTGCACCAACTCTTCAACTTGGCGTCGGAGTTCCTCGTGTTCTAAAGGACTCATCCGGTAATGGGGTCGATTTGGAAGCACACTTCCTGGCACTAAATCAATGCGATGCTGAATATCACGCAAAGGAGGAAGACCCATTGGTAATTGTTCAGGGAAGACATCACCAAATTCTATTAATAGTGGCCGAACTTCCTCTGGTATTGCCTTACCTTTCATTACTTCTTTAGCCACCAACAGATAGGCCAAACCTGTTTCACCCAGCTCCTCTTCAAAATGACGGAGAGAAAGTAAGTTAGGATTACCCTCGTATGATGACACTCCTAGATGTGGCTCGGGACTGGGCAGGGCACTATTTTCGTGGATTCGAACACAAAAGTATAGGTATTCTGCTGTCCATCATGAATCGTATGTCGATCAAATTGCCAAGGCCTTCCTAACAACAAATGGTATGCATCCATCTCAACCACATCACACCACACTTGGTCCCGATACTTCACCCCCACAGAGAAACAAACCAAACACCTCTTGGACACCCTAACTTCAACTCCCTTTTGAATCTAGGACAGTCGATATGGTTTCGGATGATCCTCTGTATTCAATTTGAGTTTTCTTATAACATCACCTGAAACTACATTTTCACAGCTACCGAAATCAATAATGAATCTACAGACTTTTCCCCCCACTGTACAAGTTGATTGGAAAACCGCACTACGCAACCAATTCTCTCCATCCACCACCCGGGGTGTATAACAGGAACGTCGGACAACCAAAGAATAACCCTGGTCACCTGGTACTAATTCTTCTTTCAAGTCCGCATCCTCATCCACATTAATCTCCCCCTCTTCACCAAGAGCACTCTGATAATCCCCATCAGTCTCTACTAACAACACTTTACCTCCCCGATCCCCTTTACGATACTCAAAAGCCCTATGACCAGGTTCCCCACACTTGAAACACTTTAGCCCCGTAGTTGGTACTCGATTTACAGAGGGTGTTGGCATTTTTTTGGTGGAATACTGGTTTCTGTTTTACTACTTCCCCCCCAAAAAGGCTCCACTCCCTTCCTATTCAGACGACCCTCCAATTGCTTGGCACGCTGGTAAGCTTCAGCGACCGTAAATATGTCAAACATATTAAGCACATCCTAGTACTGTCCTCGCAATCCGCCAACGTAACGAGACACAAGTTGTTCTTCTGTCTCTGATATGTCATTTCTCGCTATCAACTGATAAAACTCTTTCGTGTAATCATCTACACTACGCCCCCCATGCGTAGATTTTGGAGTTGTTGGTACAGCGTACGAACGTAGTTATATGGGAGAAATGTGGCTCGCATATACTTCTTCATTTTCTCCCAAGAATCCACTTTGTTCTTTCCCTGCCTAGTTCTATTCAGTTTGAGCTGCTGCCATCACGCGGCTGTGCGTCCCCTTAGTCGTGTAGCAACTAATGGAACCCGCTTACGCAACGACACTTCTTTAAACTCAAGTACTTCATCCACAGCATACAACCAATCTATAAACTCCTCTGCACATAACCCTCCAGTAAACTCCGAAATGTCTACACGAAGGCCTGATTCCCATTTGTTGGAAGTGACTATTCACTGTGGTCCTTTGTGATTCCTCCCTGGTCTTGTGGCTGCAAATGGATTGTGAAGCTCTTCACCAGAACCCTCAGTTAAAGTTTCTTCTAAGTCTGGGGGTTGTTGTTCCAATCGCATTCCCTGTAAAACAGTAGAAATCCCCACCACTTGTTGGGCTAATGCTTCCACTTGTTTAGTTAAATGTGTCATGTTTTCCCTACCACCAACTTCCCCCTCATCTGTTTCCTTATTATTGCATTTCCTGGGCGACATCCTGTAACAGAACGGAACGAACAAACCTGCCTTTGATACCAACTGATGTAATTCAAACCCTAAACCCTGTTGATTCGAGTAGAATGCCACGGATTAGAGATGGAATCACGGACTAAGCCTTGTTGATTCTCAACGAATACCAAGGTTAGAGACGGCGGAGAAAACTCCTTTTCTTACTATATCCAAAAACTCTCACAACACACACTAGAACTTTCCCATAAACCCTAGAGCAACGGGCCAAAACAACAAACAGGCTCATAACAAAAGCCCAACAGGGACCACAGGCCCACACAAACAGAAAGAAAAGCCCAAAACAAAGTCTTAACAAAACAACACAGATTAGACAGAGCCAAAGATACAGAGTTAAACATTCAGTCGCTCATACTTCTCTAAAAACAGAACTGCAGCTTGATCCACATCATCTGAACTCAATTGAATAAGAGAGAAACATGATAGATAATTTGTCGACTATTAAAGCTTCAGAATAAAATACCACCCACATTTTTCTTTTCCTAGAAAGATAAGGTAGATTATTCTTTCAGACATAGACGTTAAGTTAACCAAAAGTACATCCCACATTTATGCAATATCATCATCAATTAAGATAGTTAATTTCATTTGAGGCCCAAAAAAACATAATCTTTTCACATTTCTCCCATTTTTCTTTTCAGCCAAACAGTAAATTACCTGAAAAAAAAATTCTAGTAAATTCCCAGTAATTTCATGGTGTATTTTCAGATGTTTCTGGTTCTAGATTTTCAAAATTTTCTCCCAAAAAGAACAAAGTTTAGGCGAATGGGTTACCATCTTCAATCAAGAGAAAAGATATAATCAAATAAACTCATACTGATATCAAATTTTATCACTTTTGAAGAAACAAATAAAATGTATCATCATTTCATATCATAATCCTTCGTTCTTTTCCATTATCTTGGTAACCAAACAAAAAATTAGGACCCAACAAAACAAAATTTAACTAATAAAATTGAATTCAAAGAACACAGAACCTGAAGGGGTATTAGCAGGAGCATTCGGTTTCAACCCTCGAACGTTTGTGTTAATCGATGGCTTGCTAAATGGGTTTCCAGTGAAACTCCTTCTCATGGGGTCTCTGGTCTTTGAGTTTCTTGAATTAGGGTTTAGTCTACTTGAGACGTGAGAGGAAGTTGTCATCGGTACCGGCACAACCATGGCTTCTGTTCCGATTGAAAGATTGAGTTCAATATTTCTTTGAATGGCAACCAAATCTGCGATATGAAAAGCAAGAATCGCAAGGCAGTCAATTTGACCTGAGAGAGAGAGAGAGAGAGAGAGAGAGAGGAGATGTAACAGCTAGCTGTCAAATTAAAGAGATTTAACTGTGGACTTTTTTCGACCGTTGGAGAGAGGATTTGAAAATGCTAAAGCCATTTGATCAGTTAGATTTGTGTGATAGTATGGAGGAAAAAAGTATGAAGTAGCGGTTGGAGATCTTTCCTTAATTCAATACTTTTGCTTTCATCGATGGATTTGGAAATAAATAAAAATATTATTATCCCACCCCCAATAGGGAAAAAGCATTCTCACCCTCTCAAATTGGTTATCCCACCCCCAATAATTGATTTTAATTTATTATTATTTTTTATATATGATTTGATATTTAACTCTTTCGAATTGCGTGTGATTTGACAATTGTTTCTCATTCCAAAAAAGGGAATTGCTAAATACACACAGTTTTTTGCTAAATACACACAAACCTGCGCTGTCCTATCAACATCAGTAGACAGTTCAATCACCACCCTACGATATCTAGACTTGTAAATCATCATGATTATATGACAATTGTCAACGCCCTGCAGCCACTTGATTAGTAGACGACTTAGTTTGTGGGACCGACCACCGTTTAGAATAGAATGGGGAGTGTGTAATTGCAGCTTAAAAGTTAAAAACAGTCTTTGACAATGATTGGGGTTTTAAAACGAGAAGGACACGTCACTGTTAAATGGTGGGTTAACAACTAAATTTATTGTTCAATCATTTAATTAATCACGTTATTTTTTGTAACTGTTTATTTATGTATTTATATAAATAAATATAAATATAAATAATTGGTTTCTGAAAATGACCTAGAATTATTGGGAATAAATAATGAAGTAATGACAAGTCATATGAGGCTTCCCAATTTTGGCAAATTCACAATGTTTATTCTATTATACCGCCTCAATCAAAAGTGGATTTGTAATGTCAACTTCAATTTTCTCTTCACAATCATCCGCAAGTTCTTCTTTTTTTCATTTCGTTTTTGATAGTATAATCCTGTAAACAATAAATTTCACTTGAGTACCAGTAATTAATCAACATATTTTGTGAAACAAATAAGAAATGTCTTTAGTATCTATATTTACCTTATCACTAGAACTACTACTTGACAATCATAGATCTTCGGCCCAAGCTCTCATTTCTTCCAAATGGTCCATATCCGCAAGAATAAAAATTGAGCCCGGACGTTGGTTGAGTGTAGGGAAGATGTTACCACCCTACAACACCCATTTAAAAATGATTACCAAACTTAATCAAAGGCTAACTAAATATATTTTTTCGTTATCCTTTAAACCAATTAAACTTATTAAGACTATCAAACTCAAATAAAACAAACCCAATAATTTATAAACTCAATTCAATCTGCACATTTGCCCAAAATTAACAAGTATGACCCATTTAATCATTCCCACGTTATAAATAAAATCCATTTAATCTTGGCTGAAGCAAAACATTTACTGGGCCGGATAGGATAGATCATCAACATAAATTCCACAAAGCTACGACTAAGCGAATTAAAAAACTCATGGCTCCATGGTCCCTTGATCCGATCCATCTTTTGATTTGAGAAGCAAGAGTGAATCAACATGAACGGGTATATATATATATATACCCGAAAGAGGAGACGAAGTTTCTCTTTGGTCAAGTAACTTCACCCAACTAAGCCAGAAAATGATAGGGCTTAGACCTTCTGAGCCAAGTCGGAGAAAGCAAAGCAAGGATCTAAAAGAAAGGCCCTCTTAGAGGCTTTGGCGGGGTGAATTCATAATGCTTGATAAAAAGGGTACGGATGTCGTGGTCCAATCGGCAGAAGAAGTAAGAAGATGTAGATCTTCGCATAGAAAAACTATGCATCAATCTCTCATAGGGGCCCGATATATATATGGAAGAGATAAGAATGACTGGCTAATCAGCTCTCTCTCATTTATTCTTACTTTTTTGAATCAGTGTCCCATCATGTACTATACGCATGTTTATAACGTTTATAGCCTGCAAAAAATGTGTGCATTTAGATGTACCCCTAAAGCAAATAAGAGTATGGAAATAAGATGTTATATATATGTGGAAGGGATAAGAATGACTGGCTAATAAGCTCTCTCATTTATTTTTACTTTTTTGAATTTGTGTCCCATCAAGTACTGTACGCATATTTATAACGTTTAGGATTTTGGTATTCAAACCTCCTTTTCGTTAGATGCACCCTCTGTCAGAGACCCCATTATAATGTTTCACTTTTACAGACATTTTTTTTATTTTTTAATTATTTTTCCTGTTTGAATGACAGACCAGGTCACTTCTTCCTTTATTTATTAGTGGGGGTCATGTCTATTTGACATAGATTGATAAATGCAAATTCGAAATTATTTGGCAAATAAAGTTCTCTAAAAATTATTTACTATAATAAAGTAAAATAATTATTTTATTGAATCACATTAATACATGTTACATCCTTAATCTTCTAACACAATAGTTTCAGGAGGGAATCTAAAACGAGTATGTTGCATGTACGCATCAAGTTGTTCCATATAAGGCGTAGCCCATGTAGCTGCACAATCATATCGGAAGTGTTTCCATTGATACATATATAATGGGAGACATCGGGTAACCCTCTGTCAACTCAACCCGGACGTAATGATTATTATTTACGTGCCCAATAGCTATAACAACATGTTGATATAGTGGTGGAGCAGTTGATCAAAGTGGCAAATATGTCAAGCTCTATAACTGACTAAGAACGTGTAGTATGACATTATACCTCGAAGCAATTAAGAGACCCATGTCTGGCATTGGTATGATGATAGAAAATGTACCCAAAATCGTGTAGGAAACTCATGAGAATCTGCATTTCAGATCTATCAGCTTTCTTTGCCGCCCAAATCTTTTTACGTGCATTGTATATAGTATTAATTGTTGATGCATTGTCGGGATCACGGTTCTTCAACGAATTCAAGATATTTTGGGGCTTCACGAAATTCTTTGACATATCTACTAGTATCTCATTTTCAACAACAGATAATCGACCGGCATACGGGTGTTCCTCCATAAATAATGTCGCGGCATGGTTATGCTTTCCACATAGCACCCTTAACATCCAATCGTCATCTATTTTCAATTTCAATCCTTTCAGTCTGAAAGGACAATCTATTTTTTTGGTGCTAGTAAATTTCGTCGACAACGTCTTATTTTTGTATGTGCCACCGTGATCACAATGTAACTGCAATTTGGGTCCCTTTCCGAATCTGTCAATCTCTGACCTTTTAATGACAATGATAAATCCCAAATTACATCCAGTGTCTGGAACCCAATCAATTAAGGATTGATGCGATTTGAATACCTGATGATATAGTAATTAATATAGAAATTAAGAAAGTTAGGTCAGGAATTAAATATTAATGTGTGAAATTTAACCCTAAAATTGAATCTTGAAGCCAAGAAATTTCGTGATAAATCGCAACATTTCATACCATGGTAGTGAAAAATTCATTTGTAACATCAACGTATATATTGTCTTCACTTTCTTCCACAAGTTCGTCTTCTTGTTTTATGAAAATATCATCTTGCCAACAATAGATATTCACCTTATCATATACAATTAATACAAATATTTTATGAAAACGTAAAAAAATATGTATATTTACTTGACCGTCACTAGAACCACTTGCAATCGCAGATCTTCGGCCCAACTTTGTAACTGATCCAAATTCATTTTTTCTCTGAAATGGCGAAAATAAGATAGAGAGAATGGAAGAAGTGGAGAACATCTCTACTTATAATAGAAAAAATTATAGTCGTTAAAATTTGAACGTTAAACATAGAGAGCCGTTGAAGATAGGGCCGAGAAAGCCAAAAAAAAACCCACTTTAATACGTTTGGATTTCAACCGTTAACATCATTGCATGTGTTTTTGAACAAAAATGATTGAGTTTCGACTTTTAAGAAGCACAAAAATCGACGACAATACATTCTTGTTTTTTGTTCTAAAATAATGTAATTTTTTATTTATCAAGTGAGTTGACAACGTTTTCAGTCATAGGGTGATGTACCTACACCTTAGAGTAGGTTTTACATGCACCTTAGAGTAGGTTTATTTACAACCACCCATATATAGTGTACAAAAAATGTGTGCATTTAGATGTACCCCTAAAGTAAATAAGAGTACGGAAATCAATATCCGATGTGACAAGCGTGGTTATGTCATGTGACAAGAAGATAGAGACAAATGTGTGTATTTAGTAAAAAATGTGTGCATTTAAAGATACCATTCCAAAAATTTGTTGCAAAAAATGTGTGCATTTAAATGTACCCCTAAAGCAAATAAGAGTATGAAAATCAACACCTGATGTGACAAGCGTGGTGATGTCATGTGACAAGAAGAGAGAGACAAATGTCTGTATTTAGCAAAAAATGTGCATTTAGAGGTACCCTTTCAAAAATTAGTTTTCCCACCCTCATCAATTAATTAAAGCAAATTTATTACATCACATCAATGCATATTAACAGATACATTTAATGTATTATTTTTTAATTATTTTCTATTCTTCAATAAATTAATTGATATTAACTTTTATTATCGAGTCATAAATATGTATTTAATTATTAATAAAACAATCACTAAAAAATATTATTTTAATATGATAGGTCATCTTATTCACTCTTGCTTGATTGTAAAACATGTACATCAGATTACCTAAACATGGATGGATCTGTCTGTAAAATAGGAAAAGATTATAGAGAATTTGTCAAAATAGAACTCTGCATCAGATTACCTAGAGGTTCCCTATTTTACAAAACATGAACAGTGATTCCCTACATCTAGAGAACCTCTATTCACTTCTCTAAACATAAAATAATATTTTTATTATTTTACTCACTCCTCTCTCCTCATTTTTTCGCTCCTCTCTCTCTTCACTCCTCTCTCTCCGTCTTCAATCCCTCTTTCTCTCTCCTCTTTCATCTCTTTCTCTCTCCTCTTTCATCTCTTTCTCTCTCCTCAATCCCCTTTCTCTCTCTCCTCTCATTTCTTTCTATCTCCTCTCTCTCTCCTCACTCTCATCTTTCTCTCTCCTCACTCATCTCTCTCCCCCCTCTTTCTCTCTCCTCAAATTTTTCTCCTACAACATCTATTCTTTCCAAATCATGAAATCAAGAAAAAAATAGTTAAATTTCTCCAATTTTTAATAACATTAATTTATTATTTTAATTAATCTATTGTTTTAAATATAATTAATCTATTGTTTTAAATGTAATTTATTTATTATTTTAAATGGAAGTAATTTATATGAATAGAATAAATAAAGGAAAGAGAAAGAAATATTATTTTAATGTAATAGAGAATATGATAGATAATTTGATGTAGTGTTGGTTGGATAAGAAATCTGTAAATAGTGAAAAGTGATATTTTGTCTGTAATTTAAGGAATCTGTTAAGGGAAACTGATGCAGATACTCTAAATCTGTAAAATAGAGAATTTACATATGTATTTAATTAGGAAATGTAAAAACAATTCCGAGCAAAACCTTTCCCTCTCAGATACTACAAACCCGCAACTTCCTTCATCATATTCAAATACTTCCCAAAAACAGTGTCAAGAAATAGACGTGTCTTTTTACTCTGTCTCCGCTTCCACTTCTCTCCAAAATCCATTACTGCCACCACCTCAACCTCAACCTTCCCCGTTTTCTTCTTCTTCCACTGAAGCCCCGGCCAAGCCCTCGATAAACACTACTCAATCTCTCAATTGGGTTTCTCGGACAGGTATGTGGCGAATTATCAGCCGTCGATGTGGGCAAGCGTTTCCGCTTATGTGGGTGGGTTCCACTTGACCGGGTCCACGGTGGTCTCACCTTCTTCAATCTTTGGGACCACTCTGGCATTGTTCATGTTTCTTTTGAAAATTGTTTCCTTCTGCTGCTGTGTAAAGGTGCAAACAACTTCAATTTGTTAAATTTATGAGCTGTTTTCTGGTTTTTGTGAAGGTTACACCGCTTCCTGATGAGTTTCCCGAAGCCCATTCAAGTGCAAATGACTATTTTGCTGCTTCATTTGCCTTCATCTTTGTTTCTCTTGGATATTGATTCTACCAGCATGTTTTATTTTTTGACTTTAATTTGTTATGTGGTGCCGATGATGCATCATGCATCTCATCAGGTGGCTGCAGAGCATGTTCAAGTATTGAATGCTGTGAGATCAAAGTTACCATTTTTAGTGATTACTATAGATGATGCAAAGGATTCTGTGAAAGAGGAGATTCGGTTGAGGTATGTGGATTTAGATTATTCTCGCTTATGTTATGTAGTCACTACTTATATTTAATCTATGTTTTTTAGTATTCAAGCAAAGCTGTGATTACAATTACCCTTCCGTATCCTGCAGAGGCACTTAATTCCCTCCTTCTCCTCCTCTTATCTACTGTTTTGCTGATGGTTTGTGACGCTTAAGTAAATTTAGGGGCTTTGTCCCTTGTTGCTGTTAATTCATTGTTTAAGTCATTCTATTTTGTAGGCAGTAAATTCATTGTTTAAGTCTGATAATAGAGATAAAAATAGTGTGTGTATTCCAAAGGAGTATACAAGAGTATATATACAATAACTCATGAGAAGACCAAACTACCCTTCAAGACTAAAAAATACTAAAATATACACATCTCTAACACCCCCCCTCAAACTCAAGGTGGGTCAAACACCGAGAGTTTGCCAATGAGAAGCTGATGACGAGAAACAGTGTGAGACTTCGTGAAGAAATCCGCCAACTGTGCAACAGAATAAGTGAAAGGTAGGGAGAGAACATCCGACAAAAACTGCTCACGGACAAAGTGACAATCAATCTCAATGTGTTTCGTCCTCTCGTGAAAAACAGGATTGCAGGCAATATGAATAGTACTCCTGTTGTCACAATGCATCGGCGTTGGTCCAGAAATATGGACACCCAAGTGACTAAGGAGACGACGAAGATGAACAATCTCCTTAGCAGTAGTGGCCATAGCACGATATTCTGCCTCAGTGCTCGAAAGAGATACTACATTTTGTTTCTTGCTGCGCCAAGATATAAGAGAGTCACCAAGGAACACACAATAACTTGTAATAGAGCGACGAGAAGTAGGATCACCTGCCCAATCAGCATCTGAGTAGGCCTGAAGAGTGAGGGACGAAGATGATGATAAGAACAGGGATCGAGTCATAGTCCCACTGAGATACCTGAGAATCCGGAGAAGAGCACCATAGTGAATTGAGCTGGGAGCAGACATAAACTGACTCACAATACTCACAGCATGAGCAATATCCGGACGAGTGATGCATAGGTACACAAGCTGACCAACAATTTGCCTGTAGCGAGTCGGATCAGGAAAAGGCTGACCATCAGTCGGACGGAGCTTCACATTAAGCTCAAGAGGAGTGTCAACACTGTGAGTATCTGAGAGAGCAGCCCGACTAAGAATGTCGGAGAGATACTTCTGCTGGGATAGCAGAATGCCATGATCAGAATGAGTAATCTCAATGCCAAGAAAATACCGGAGAGATCCAAGATCTTTCATTCGGAACTGAGACTGAAGATGTTGCTGAAGATACTGAATGGCAGCGGTATCATCACCTGTAATGATCATATCATCCACGTACAACAATAGAATCGCCCGTCCCTGAGGGGATGACCTAACAAAGAGAGAGTGATCATGAGAGCTCTCAATAGATCCAGCCTGAGTCACCACCTGACGAAACCGCTCAAACCAAGCCTGAGGGGCTTGTTTGAGACCATAGATAGCCCGGCGAAGGCGACAAACATGCTGAGGAGGAGTCCAAAGTCCGGGAGGGGGCTGCATGTAGACAATCTCTGAAAGATCACCATTGAGAAAGGCATTCTTCACATCCATCTGAAGAAGAGGCCACTGACTAACAGCAGCAACTGCCAATAAAGTGCGAACTGTAGTTATCTGAGCAACGGGAGCAAATGTCTCATCATAATCAATACCATGCACCTGGGAAAAACCTCTAGCAACAAGACGAGCCTTATAGCGCTCAATAGACCCATCAGGGCGACGTTTAACCCGATAAATCCATTTGCAGCCAATAGGCCTAACACCAGCAGGAAGAGGAACCACATCCCAAGTCCGAGTCTCTCTAAAAGCCTCAAACTCCTCTGCCATAGCCTGCTGCCACTGAACTAACTGAGAGGCCTCACTGTATGAGGTAGGCTCAGACTCCGAATGAAGAGCAGTAAGAAAAGCAGTAAACTGTGGAGCATAAGTAGAAATAGAACTATAACCATACCTCTCCACAGGGCGTCGCTCGCGTTGAGGATAGCGAGGAGCAGGGGGATCCATACTAGCAGGGGATGTACAGGTGGCCGAGGAGGATGAGGTAGGATCAGGACTAGCAGATGGGACATAGTCAAGATCACAGGTGTAGTGAAGAGGATAAGGAGTAATACCAGATGAAAGAGGAGGAGATGAAGGATCAGGTGCAGTGGGAACGGGATCAGGTGCAGAAGAGGAGGAGGAAGATGGAGGATCAGGCTCAGTGGGAGCAGAATCTGAGGGAGTGGAGGAAATGGGAATATCTAGAATGGATGTAGAGGAAATAGGAGTAGGGGGAAGAGAAATGTCAGGAGTGGGTGAGGGCGGAAGCGTAAGAAAGGTAAGATCCTGAGATGTCGAGGAGAAATAAGGAACATCCTCAAGAAATGAGACATGACGAGAGATACGGACGCGCCGAGTCAAGGGATCGTAGCAACGATAACCCTTGTGTTCAGCACTGATACCGAGGAGAACACATTTGGCAGAAACATGGGACAATTTGGAACGCTCAGGAGGAGGTAATCGGACAAAACAAGTGCAGCCGAATGTGCGAAGACGAGAGTAGTCAGGTGGGGAGCTGAATAGCCGCTCATGAGGGGAGATACGACCAGGCAGAACTGAAGAGGGAGTAATGTTGATTAGATTTACTGAAGTGAGAACAGCCTCAGCCCAGTAAGAACGAGGCACAGAAGCCGAAATGAGAAGCGCCCGAGTAGTCTCTAGAATGTGTCGATGCTTCCTCTCAGCAACACCATTCTGCTCATGTGTGTGTGGACATGAGTGCTGAAAAATGGTACCGTGAGAGGACAGCAACGTGCGCATACTAGAAGACAAGTACTCAAGAGCACAATCAGAACGGAGTGTCTTGATGCGACAACCGAACTGAGTGAAAATCATAGTGGTAAAACGGTCATACACATCGAGAATCTCAGAGCGATGCTGTAAGAGATAGACCCAAGTATAGCGAGTAAAGTCATCAATAAAGGAAACATAATAACGATAACCACAAATAGAAGGGAGAGGTGCAGGGCCCCAAATGTCTGAATGTAATAGATCAAAAACACTAGAAGTTTGGGATACACTGGGGGAAAAGGGGAGTGCTGTAGCTTTAGCAAGCTTACAACCAAGACAAGGACTCAAAGCAGAAAAAGAACTACGACCGAGAGCTCCAGACAGGGAAAGACTCTTCAATCGCGACTCAGAAATATGACCTAATCGTCTATGCCAGATATCAGGAGTAGGAGAGGCAAGACCACAAAAACTGGGATGCGAGGAGGGAAGGTGGAGAGACTGGAGATGATAGAGACCACCCACTCTACGACCACTGCCAATCATCCGGCTGGTAGACGGATCCTGCACACGACAAGAAGAGGGTGTGAATAAAACATCATAGCCAAAATCACATATACCACCAACTGAAATAAGATTCATGCTCAACTGAGGAGCATGAAGAACAGAGGGTAGAGAGAGATGGCCTGAGGGCTCTGAGGTGGTAGTAATAGAGCCAGCCTGAGAGACTTTCAATGGAGAACCATCAGCAGTGTAAATAGAGGGAATAGGAGGTGCGGGACTACAATCAGTTAACAGGGAGGCATCAGAGGTCATATGATGAGAGGCCCCCGAGTCAAAAATCCAAGTACTAGACATACCAGTGGCTGAGAAAGTAGAGGATGCAGGAGTGCTACCAGTGCTGGTGGAAGCAGTCATCTGCTCAAGACGCTGCTGATACTGCTGGAACTGTTGGAACTGCTGAAACTGCTGAATATCAATAGGAGACATAGCAGAAGCAGGAGAAGGAAGTGCAGGAGTAACAACCGCAGCAATAGGAGTGGAGGCACGGCGACCACGACCTCGAGGTCCAACACGACGCTCGGGGTGAAGCTTCCAACAGTCATCCAAAGTATGACCTGGCCGCAGGCAATTAGTGCAAGTAGGACGACCAGATGAAGGTGAAGGAGCTGTGGAAATACCAGAGGGTGCCGCAGCAAGAACACCAGAGAAACTAGAGGGTGCGGGAGGTGGCCTAACACCACCTAGCAGGCGCAGACGAGTCTCCTCTGTAACTAACTCAGCAACTGCAGTCTCAAGACTGGGAGAGGGGTCACGATGTATAAGCTGACCAACCAGAGAACCAAACTCAGGGCGGAGAGCCATCAAAAACTCATACATATGACGCATATCCCAAAAGGCCACATGAGTAGCAATATGACTGCCAGCAGGGAGAAAGGCCTCCAACTCACGCCAAAAACCATGCATGTGCTGATAGAACTGCTGAATAGACCTATCATCCTGACGAGCAGCAGCAGCCTGAGTAAGAAGAGAATACTGACGAGCCCCACTACGCTCAACAAAACGAGCAGTAAGAGACTTCCAAACCACATGGGCAGATTGAGTAACCAGATCAGGTCGAAGAGCCGGGTTGAGAGACTCAATGAGATAACTGGAGACTCGATTAGTCCGAAGACTCCAAGCAGCTAAAACATCATCAGAACAGTCAACGGGTGGACCATCCGTGAGATAAGATAAGAGCCCACGGCCAAACAGAGCATTACGAACCGTGGCACTCCAAGTAGGCCAATCACTAGCAGCGGTGAGCCGAAAATCAGTCGAAGTGGGAAGAAAATCCCGAGGAAGTTCAGAGGTGGTCAAACCAACAGTCGTCGAGGATGAGAGTGGCGTAGCAACAGCAGAATTCGACAGAGACCGAGTGGCGGAGGAACCAGTCCCCGGCAAGGGAGGAAAATCACTACCAAGAGTTGTCATCAACACAAATGACAATTTCAGAAATCTGTAGGGACTAAACTGGAAGTTCAGAAATCTGGAGGGACCAAACTACAATTTCTGAAATCTGGAGGAACCAAACTGCAATTTCAAAAAAATTGGAGGGACCAAACTGCAATTTCTGAAATCTGGAGGGCTAAACTGTAATTTAAAAAAAATTCTGGATGGACCAAACTGCAATTTTAGAAATCTGGAGGGCCAAACTGCAATTTCAGAAGATCAAAAAACCAGATCTGCTGGCTGGGTGTCGTGACTGAAGACGCACACTCAGCAGGGTGCCAAAGAGAGATCTCGTCGGAGATGCAGGGAGCAGAGTATCAATAGCGCACAACAGGAAGCTCGCCGGAAAAAAAGAGAGGGCAGTGGTGCTAGCGCACAGCAGGAAGCTCGCCGGAAAAAAAAGAGAGGGCAGTGGTGCACGGTGAGCTGGACAGAGAGACAGAGAGCAGCACCGAGAGAGTTGAGAGGAGTGGCGCACGGCAGGGAGCTCGCCGGTGAAGAAGAGTACAGTGGCAAACAGCGGTGAGCTCGCCGGAGAAGAAGAAGAGGGCCGCCGCACGAAAGAAAAAAAATTTTGTAGGAGAAAAAAAACTACTGCGATACCATGATAATAGAGATAAAAATAGTGTGTGTATTCCAAAGGAGTATACAAGAGTATATATACAATAACTCATGAGAAGACCAAACTACCCTTCAAGACTAAAAAATACTAAAATATACACATCTCTAACAAAGTCATTCTATTTGGGGCTTTGTCCCTTGTTGCTGTTAATTTCACTGATCTCCGTTTTCATTATGAGCTAAGTAAATTTAGGGGTTAAGCTTAGCAAGGATTTCGATAGTGCTGAGAAAGGTTTCTATCATATTAAGATTACAAAACTTTTATTTATGCTGACTAATTCAAATTTAGTCTGCATTCTTCATCGTGTCATCTTTTCTTGGTCTTATTTTCTTTAATATTTTTTTTCCGTAATCAGTACTATGGTGTCTAAAGACACTTTGATTGTGGGGGAACTAATATATTTCTTCTCCTTTCTGAAATTCTCGTAATTCAATCACAAATTGGGTTTGTTACTTTCTTTTACAATTTCTTAGACAATGTATGTTTGGACTTACCATTCATCAGTCAATAAAACTCTAGACAGACTCCGGCTATTTGCTGCCCATGAGTTGGGCTTGGTTGACCATGTATGTTTGGACTTACCCTAACTCTCAAATGCATAGGATTGAATTATTAATCTTATCTGACGAAATTTTTGCTTCTCCATCTCTGATCTTTAGTCCAGGCATTAAATTTTGTGGGTGACCAATTTCCCAATGTTTGAATGGAATGATTCAGAGCAGAGGCTTGAGGTTTGTCTCCTATTTGTCTTACGTCTTTTGCAATTGCTGATAAAATGACTGATAGTTTCTGTTTTCTGAAACATCGTTATAGGGATTCTTTTTGGAAGATTATAGCATGGTGTTATTGGAAAATACAGTGCTTGCAGTTTGCTCAGTTCTATTTTCTGTTGTTGGCTTGATAACGATTAACCTAAATGACATACAATGACACTGACAACACAAACTCAATTGTTGACTTATTGCAACTCTGTACGACTGGTAGAGAATGGTGATGTTTCGGCTAACCTGGGTATAAATCCTCATTTTCTTTTAAAGTGACAGATTTGATAATAAGATTATGCTACATGAAAAACATGGTGTCTTTCCTCTACTCATCACTTCTATGCAAATATGCTCACTTGAGCGGTTACTTGTAGAAGAATTATGAGTTTGTTGCAATATGAGTCGCCTGATTTGACTTGTTAGCTGTGACTGAAGAAAGTCTTGCTTTTCTACCTTAATTTTGTTTTGCTGTTTTTCAAGGTGGGATTGCTTGCTCCTAAAAAGTTTAGAAGCAAGTCCATGCTAGTTGTATTCGCAACTACAACATTTCTCTTTATAGGCCTATGATATGTATAAGCTCTTTGCCTCTTTTGCAGGCCTTGCATCACCCATTTACTGCACCGCATCCTGAGGACATGAAAGATCTTTCCTCTGCTCGTGCCCTTGCTTATGACATGGTTTAGAATGGAGTTGAAGTAATTTTCCTCTCTTGGAGCCGGTTTCTTTTTTCCCTTAAAGCTGTAAGCTTGAACTCATGCAGATGCTACGCTGCTTAAATTCTTTTTGTTGTTCTGCTTTCAGATTGGTGGCGGAAGTTTGAGGATTTATAGATGCGACATCCAACAAAAGGTTTTAGAAACCATAGGCATCTCTCCTCAACAGGTGAGGAGACCTTTTAAATTATTTATACTTTGCTTGGGAAATTGGAAATGATTTCTGAAAGAACCCGTAAAGTTGCTCAGCTTGCAAATTATTGATTTACTTCTAGATTTGGAGTGTACTAATCATAAGCTTTCTGATTTACATTAGAAAGGGAGAGTAGGGAATGAAAGTAAAGAGAGAAAGAAGAGTTTAGGAGCAAATGCAATGAGGGAGAATTTAGACAACAGAGAAAATAAATGATGTAGGATAGGGTGTTGTTGGCATGTGAACAAGGATGATTTGTATTTTCATTCAGTTGTAGGATTTGATTGCTTACTTTGAAGGTTTTGAGGGAAAACTTGAGCATTCATCCTAAGTTTCAATTGGGGCGATAGTGCAGTATCCCTCTTTTAGCATCATTAGATTAGAAGCATGGAAAAGAACTTTGATTCAAGTAAAGAGGTATTTAGACAACAGAGAAAATATGATGTAGGATAGGGTGCTGTTGGCATGTGAACAAGGATGATTTGTATTTTCATTCAGTTGTAGGATTTGATTGCTTACTTTGAAGGTTTTGAGGGAAAACTTGAGCATTCATCCTAAGTTTCGATTGGGGTGATAGTGCAGTATCCCTCTTTTAGTATCATTAGATTAGAAGCATGGAAAAGAACTTTGATTCAAGTAAAGAGCTAGGTGTGCCAATAACACACGGATACCCTTTCTTGATCATTTTGTGGCCTCATTCCCAATTCCTTCTGTGGGGAGTGCCACTGATTGGCCCCGACATCATGGTGTTTCTGAAAACATGTTTGGTTTTGAATGTGGGTCAACTATACTGTATTCATTGTTATTATTTAAGCATGTAGAAGAATTTATTTATAAGGAGAATGTCCCAAGTCCCATTCCAAGTCCCATTCAAAAAAAGTAAAATGTCCCAAGTTGACTGGCAGCGTCCTCTTTCTTGAACTTTCCGTGGCTTTTCTCTGGAGGTCTCCTGTGAAAATTCTACGATCTTGTCAGGCCTTGGCATCATCATCAGCCTGCGCAATTGGATCAAATTTTTTTCTGATTTTGAATTCTATGTTTTTTCATACAGCGCTATCATACTTGGTGTTGCAGTGACATCAAGGAATCCAAACATCATTGTGTCTCTATGTTCTACTTTTTGGTTTTTCCAAGCACAGATGGTAATATTAGAATACGAATAAAATAATCTCTTATGTATTTTGAACTTAATTCTATTAATTTTAGATTTCTTTGAAATGAAGGAAATTCAATTACATCTTAGGTGATTTTTTTTTTTAAAAGAAAAAATTTATTAAGGCACCAAAGAGGTGCAACCCAAGAGAGTTTTAAAGAGGATAAATTCATAAGGTCAAAAATATTCCCTGAGAAAGAAAAACTCCAAGATTTAAGGCTATCGAACCAACTATCTATGAAGCTATCTGAACTAGATTCTATGTTGTTGAAAATTCTATTATTTCGTTCGATCCAGATCAGCCACATGACAGACATCGGGATCAGTTGAAAGAAGCTTCTTTGATGCTTGTCCTTGCCCATAGAGAACCATGCTAACAACTCTTTATCCACAGAAGCGTGTGTTACCCAACGGATGCCTAGTAATGACAGAGCATTAGCTCAAACCTTAGTGGATCAGGAGCAATGCAAAAGAAGATGATTTATAGATTCCATGGCAGCCTTGCATAAACAACATCTATTTACCAAAGAAATGCCCCTCCTTTGTAAATTGTCCATTGTTAAAATTCTGCCCCAAACAACCTCCCAATAGAAGAAGTTAACTTTAGGAGGAGCCTTTGACTTCCAAACCCACCGCCAAGGAAATCCCGAGTTACCTAAATGAATCTTGTCTTTAAGCTCATTATAAAAGGAACTCACAGAGAACATTTTGTTGCTTGCAAAATTCCAGCAGATTTTATCTTCTGCTGAGGGACTAATCTTAGCACTGTAAACAAACTTCCAGAAATTTGTGAATTCCTCTACTTCCCAGTCTTGAGCATTACGAATGAAGTTAATGTTCCAGGAAATGCCCCTATCAGTAGCTTGGTATAACTGACTAATAGAGGCCTCCTGTAAGGAGGCTAGACTGTAAAGATTAGCATAATTGGTCCTGATTGTTGAATCTCCTGTCCACACGTCATTTCGGAAGCTAATGGAGTTGCCTCTACCCGCCTGGAAGTGAGTTGAAGCAAACCAAATATCCCAACCTTTCCTAATGGATCTCCACATGCTGCACCCATAAGGGTCTCTATTCTGCTTGGTGGACCAACCATTGTTATCTGTACCATATTTGCAAGCAATGACTTTCTGCCATAAGTGATCTCTGTCAGAGGCAAACCTCCAAAGCCATTTCCCAAGGAAAGCCCTGTTAAAGGTGCTGAAGCATTTAATCCCCAGACCGCCAACATCTTTTGGGAGCTTCACTACGTTCCAATTTACAAGATGCATTTTCCTGTTCTCCAGAGAGCCACCCAACAAGAATCTACACATGATCCATTCAATTCTAATAGCGATGGAAGCCGGGATAGGAAGAAGGGACATCATATATACGGGGAGATTAGAGTGTACTTTTAATAAGCATTAGTCTTCCTGCTTTTGAGAGGCTGCTTCTCCTACAACCTAAAAGTTTTTTTCAAAAGAAGCCACCAAAGGATTCCACATGCCCTGATTTTTATGTTTTGCACCTAAAGGGAGCCCCAGATACTTTGAAGGTAGATTACAAATCCCGCAGCCAAGGGCTTCAGCTAGGGCCTCCACATGTGAAGCGTATCCCAAAGGGATGATCATACTTTCTCAAATTAACTCTCAGCCCCGAGATTTTTAATTGGATTATACCAAGGAAATGCTTCCAAAAGTTGCAATAATGTGGGGCTCCGTGCTGCTTTTTCTACAGGCAGAAGCAAAGTTTGGCTATCTTTTGGAGGCCTTTGACGTGGGTGCTCCTCCACATGGTATGGCTTCATCCTGTCCTCGCACCATTTGTTATTCTTCGTTTTGGAATGAACACTTAACTAATTAATTTCCAGTACTACACCAATGCAGGGGGAATTGCTTATGGTTTGGATGGATTGATCATGCTGTTGGCTGGTGCTAATTCCGTCAGAAGAGATGTAATAGCTTTCCCGAAGACAACAACAGCTCAGTGTGCCCTTACTCGGGTCCCGTTAGAGGTGGACCCCGAGCAACTGAAAGAATTAGCATTTCAGATGCAATAGTTCGTTCTGATTAGTGTATCTGTATCTATAAGTTAGCCTTGCACATCAAATTGATTTGCTTTCTATAGGGTCCAGTTTTGTTGTCATTGAGTTCCTTGTACTATCTAAGATAATTTACTGTAAAATTAGATATAAATGAGACTTTGGTTGTCAATTTCCCTATAAATGTACAACGATTTTTCAAGTTATACTTTTTCGAGAAGGCTTGTGTTCATGTTAGGTTCGCCTTTTGTATAGCATATCAAATGCGCGATAAGTTTTGTACAAGTTGTGAAAAACAGATTCTCATGCGGTTTCTTTCCACCACTTGATATTTGCAGGGTTGAAAACACAGTTGATTCATGCGTTGATGCTGGGTTGTTGCTGCTGCTGCTGCTGACTGCTAATGGTAAAATTACCCATGCATGAATATAGTTTTAAAAACGATTTCATAGTGGTTTCTTTAAATGTTATCTCATATGATCTAGAACACAAGAACCATGAAAACATTCTCATGATACAATGTTAGAATTAATATTATATGTAAATGAGATAATCCTGATAGAGATACTTATCTAGCCAAAAATGGTAGCATCGATCCTTTCTCTTCTTGACAATCTAAAATGGTCAGAAATCTAGAGTAGAAAATATACTTAACGAGGAAATATTTGGTGATATGAATTTTCATGCTAATCCCTATAATACTGAGTGTCCATTTTAGGTGAATGTACTAGACTAGGCAAACTAAGAAATATGAAAACTACCCAAAAAGTTTTGTTTCACTGGTTAGATATTTGCTTACTCATGACAACAGGACACAGTTTTTTTTACAAATAATTACCTACTTAGCATCACAAGATACATGAGGCTGTGCTTATATCGCAGAATGTCCATGAAATTCGATAATGCATCTCCTCATGAATTGTCAAAGAGGTGTGAGTAGCCTGAGTTCAATATATCAATATTATGTTCTTACCATATATTATTTTTTGAAAGAGATACTGTAGCTGCCAAAACTAGTAAGTAATTAAGGTCAGAGAAACGACACCTCATTCATATTAATCTGGACAGACCAAATTCTTGTGCTCCAATCCTTAAGGCGCCTATAAATTAATCTCTTCTTCTTATATATGGTTGTTAGGGATTCATCCTATTATTCAAGTTCATACTGTTGGGTAGCCATGGTGAGAACAAGTAGGGGTCGCCAGAAGGTGGAGATGAAGAAGATGGAAAATGAAAGCAATCTCCAAGTAACCTTCTCGAAGCGAAGAACAGGCCTTTTCAAAAAGGCTTGTGAACTTTGCACACTTTGCGGTGCTGATGTCGCCATCATTGTCTTCTCTCCAGGGAACAAGGTGTTCTCATTTGGTCACCCTGACGTTGAAACAATAATCGATCGGTTCCTCACCCGTCACACTCCTTCTACTTCAGGTGCTTTGCAGCTTGTCGAAGCCCATCGCAACGCTTCTCTTCGTGATCTTAATTTTCAACTTACTCAGGTATATTACTGATTAATAAATTAAATCATTTACTGAATTACCATTTTTTTGGGTGAAGGTAAAAATCTTTATTTAATTCCTTAGGTGCTTGATCTATTGGAGGCGGAGAGAAAGCGAGGAGAGGAGCTTATGAAGATCAGGAGGGCTTGCCGCGCGCATTGCTGGTGGGAGACTCCTGTTGAGGAGATGAGCAGGCCACAACTTGAACAGCTGAAGAGCGCTCTGGAGGATCTCAAGAAGAATGTGACACATCATGCTGAGAAACTCATTCAGAATTCAAATCAATCCCATAACTATTTTGCATCTACTGCTGCTGGTCCAAGTGTTATTTCTGGTGCATCCATGGCTCCTTTTGATCCCAATAATGCTTCATTTATTCCAAATATGATGCCTTCATCATACAATCACCTCGGATTCGGACGCGGATTTTACTAGATATTGTTAAAAAAGTATGTGATGTTGTGTTTATTTTCAATATATTGTTTGTATCAGCCTTGGAGCCGTCTGAAGTTGAACAATATTACGGAAAAATAAGAGTCATGTAGTCTACTAGGAATGTTGCTTGTCTAATTCAATTCCTGTTGATTGTCCATGTATTTTCTGTATCTTTTGTCATGAATTTGCAATGAATTTCGCATTTGGATATCCTTTTAATAAGAAGTTTTGACACAGAAAAAAGAGGGAAAAGTGGAAGAAGGCCATCTATTCATAAAAAAAAATAAAAAATCATTGGGACTGGGGAACTAAAGGGTGGTAATACCAATAGCAGAAACCGACGTATATTCTAGCCAGCTGAATGTAAGCCTACAGGGTTCTAACTATGATTAAAAATCTAGACATGCGTATACACTTAAATAGACGAATAAGAAAATCAAATTTATTGTGTTAGAAATATATGGATGTTTTATGTTATATTAGGCTTGAGGGTATTCTTGTCTTTGTACCCCCTCTCTCTATATATATGCTTCTCTTGTAACTCTCATAGTCTCATTTAATAATACACAAGTATCTGTTTCTCTTGTCATGGTTTCGAAGCATATAGGTCTGCCTGAGGGAGGTGGACGAGCAACTGAAGCACTAGGAGGAGTGGCAACAAGAACACCAGAGAAACTGGAAGGTGCTATGGGTGGCCTGATGCCACCAAGGGTCCGAAGACGAGTCTCCTCTGCAATCAACTCTATCCCTACAGTTTTGTGAAATTGTAGTTCTGCCCCCAAAAGTTTTCTAAAATGATAGTTTTGCCCCTATAGTTTTATGAAATCATAGTTTTGCCCCTACAGTTTTGTTGTTGGCAACTTTTGAAGCAAATTTCCCTCCTCTAAAGAGGGCAGAACTTGGAATATTATGGAACTTGCGGAATAAGTAAATAGCAACCAAACACATCGAATAACGAGAAAAACCCAACAGGAAAAAACCTCGAGTCTATCAAGTGATCAACCTCGGAAACAATCCACTATGTGAATAAAGATTACAAAGAATCTAACATAAGATACCTTAGTACATAAACTATCCAGCGTAGGTTCCCTAAGACACATCAATTACGTTAGTTATCCAAACTCTAGCCGCAACCAAAGTATCCACGTTGAGAAGAGGCTGTCTAGTAATCCACCAATAAGTGACACACTCCACCAAGAGCTGTCTCATGACAGGGTTCTTCTCCAACAATTAGAAACGCATAAAGCAAAATAAATTTGAAGCTCGAAGGAAACTACTTTGTATTTGTGCACTGACTTCGATAGTCTTGAAAGTCTTGGACGGCAAGTATATATAGCTTCTCAGAAACCCTAATAGCCTTAGACTTGAAATCTTCTGAGATCCAAATTTCCTAAGATGACTTGAATCACTCAACCTAATTTTAAGGAACTTCCTTAAAACTGGAACTAAGAAACTTACAACTCAAATATTCCTTTAATTAAAACCTAGACAGGTTGTGTCTAATAAAAGACAACTCTATTCTAGTATTTAACAAAAGTCACTATAGCCCATAAATATTCTAATGGAAAATGACATATTAATAACACTTTTAAAACTGTTGGACATCTAGATCCACTCCAAAAACCTTTATCCCTCATAAGTCCATTTTTATTTTTTATAATATTTAAATCATTTAAATTTTATCTTATTCCTTTTTGCCCTTTTTCAAAGAGGATTAGATCTAATATGATTTTCTCACTTGTTATATGCTACATCTCTCTTATCTCGCTACATCTTCTCTCTCTACTGCATCTCTTTCTTATCACAATAACTTTCTCTCTCCTACTGCAGCTCTCTCTCTCATCACAACAACTTTTTCTCTCCTACTGAGTCTCTCTCTCTATACTACATCTCTCTTTACTATGTATTTCTCTCTCTCTCTCTCATCTCTTTTTATTGCTGTCGTTTTGGTCCAAATATGACTGGGCATTATGGGTCTCTATGAGGAGAGTCTAATAGTGATGGTGGTATTGCAAATTGTCATCGAAATCGGCCGGATTTGAAGTTTTTGTCCAAATTATAACACTGACCGACCAACGTTACTGTTTTGAAATAGTAACATTGGTAACACTTGTTACTGTTTTGAAATAGTAACATTGACTGACCAATGTTACTATTTTAAAACGGCCATATCCGGTGGCCGTTTTGGGCCGTACCTGACTGGGCATTGTGAGTCTCAGTGGGGGGATTCTAATGGTAGTGGTGGTATGGTGAATCGCCTCTAAAATCGATCGGATTTGCAGGTTTTCTCAAATAGTAACACTGACCGACCAATGTTACTGTTTTGAAATAGTAACATTGATAACACTGACCGATCAATGTTACTAATTTAAAATAGTCTCATTGACCAATGTTACTGTTTTAAAACGGCCATATCCGGTGGCCGTTTTGGGCTATACCTGGCTGGGCATTGTGTGCTTCAATGAGGGGAGTCTAATTGTGATGGTGGTATGGCGAACCGCCATGGAAATCGTTCGGATATGAAGTTTTTTTCCAACTAATAACACTGGCCGACCAATGTTACTGTTTTGAAACAGTAACATTGGTCGAAACAACCATATCTAGTGGCCGTTTTAGGCCGTACTTGGCTGGGCATTGTGCGTCTTAGTAAAGGAAGTCCAACGGTAGTGGTGGTGTAGCGAATCCTCACCAAAATCGACCGGATCTAAGACTTTTGTCTTATGGTGAGGGACTTTTGAACATCAACATCTCAAAATCCCATCAGTTCTAGAAAATTGTGAACTTTAATAATAGAACAACATGAAGAGAAGTCTCAATCGAGCAAACCATATCACAAGTGAAGAGCAGATTGATACCGCTTACAGTTAGAGGACGATGAAAGACTAGCGCTCCACGAGTCAGCATCCATAGCTTCTCGTCTCTCAATTCAAGATACCAACCAAAGTTTAACTTTTTTTCCTAAATCAAAATAAATTAGAGAGCTTTTTTGTCTCGATCGATTCGATGAAGCTCGATCTTCAATCCAATTCAGTAAAGAGGAGAGAGTGAGTGAATATATAATTGTGAATTTCACCAAAATAAAAAATTGTGAAATTTTCAACAAGAAGAAGATAAGTGTACTTATTGTGGGAGAAAGAAGACAAGGGTAAGAAAGTAATTAGTATACTAGTGGTACCTTAGAGGGATAAAGTTTTTTTGACTGCACTTAAGTGTCCAAAAGTTTCACAAGTGGTACCGGCCTGGAATTTTCCCATATTCTAATCCATGTCTGATGAGCTGGAATACTTGGCCCGTGCTTATCCTGATCCAAAGCATAGAAGTCATAGCCTACATCAAGTTACTTGAAATTGTCCAGTAGAATAGGCTATCTCAGGATACATTGCTGCACAAGGATAAACAGAAAAACACAACCACTGCATATATAATAAATAATTAACACATAATGCATGAACAGTCAAACTGAGATTACTAGTAGGGATAAAAACCCCAACAGTCCTAAGCTTGGTCCGCTGGTTGGTCAGCTTATCCATATATCTCTAACGTATTGGAACATGTAGATGATCTTAATTCTTAACAAACACACTTAATCTAAAATTTCCTTATTTTCATGGTGTATAATGCATCCAATAATTGTACCCTTTTGTAAGAAACATTTGTTCAGTGACTGAGAATTTCTCAACCCAACATGTCCACTAGACAACTGGGATAAGTCCAATTTCGGGCCACCAACCCAGCATGCTCCACACTGGTGAAAGCAAAGACCGGGTTGAAGCCCGTGCGGAAATAAAATTGAAACTGTTGGTCATGGGAGTTTAACTGTTTGACAGTCAACTTCACAATTCCAACCAAAACTTGTTTTGGATTGTAAAATATGCTCATTTGAGATTATTCGATTTACTATCAATCAATATGCTTCAAGTTTATCCACAAAGTATACCTAACCCTTGATCGTAGTGTTATTGAATTACCATTTTCATTGTGGTAATGTTAGGTGAACATCAACTAGGCCAATTCAGGATTACTTGTTACACCTATCAATTAGACCATTATATTGTGTTGCAGGTTCCACGACAATGCGCATGTCATAAGGCGCTGTAACCAGCAAATTATGGCATATCTTCTACCCATTTTTTCATTATTTTCGTACCATATATGACAATATGCATGGGATATACTATGACCAAAACTAGTAACTAATTAAATTCTTTGAAAACAATGGATGAATTGTCATCCAAGAGAATGCCAACCAAGGCTGTAGGTTACATCTTGAACATACCCCTATAAATTGATCTCTTCTATTCATTGCTTGACATCCATTCGAAACCCTAAATTATACTTTCGAGTTATACTTATACATATCATCTCTTGAATAATCTTTTCTTCTTTTTATCATAGTTAACCATGAAGAGAATTCATAGGGGACGCCAAAAGATAGAGATAAAGAAAATGACCGACGAAAGTAATCTCCATGTTACCTTCTCAAAGCGTAGATTTGGTGTTTTTAAGAAAGCTAGTGAACTTTGCACCCTCTGTGGTGTAGATGTGGCTGTCCTTGTTTTCTCACCGGGAAAAAAGGCATATTCATTTGGCCACAAATCTGTGGACTCAGTAATTCAACATTTTGTCAATGGAGTAGCTCCCACAACCTCAGGTCCCACGGAGCTCATACAATCTTATCGCGAGAATACTATTCGCGACCTCAATGCTGAGCTGATGCAGGTATGTATATATCTTGATTGAAGAGCTAATTGATTTCAGAAGCAGTAAATTAGAGCTATTTTTTTCAAAGAAAGAGGATGGTAGCCCTAGAATTTTATTAAATTCGACTGAAATGGTCAAATAGTTTTTTTTATAAGAAATTGCCAAAAAGTTTTCAATCAAAGGTAAAAAGAAAAACGAAATATATTGGCGCTAATTTTTTTTTTTTGAAGAAAGAGGACGGTATCTTCAAAATTTTATTAAATTCGACCATTGGATGATCACAAAGTTTTCAAACTAAGTAAATTGGGAAATTAAACGAATTGGTGGATGATACTTTTAAAATTTAATAAATTCGAACATTGTTCTAAAGTTTTTTTTAACCCACCAACCTAGATGGTTAAGATATATACTCAATTTGGTGAGACCTTGTGGTCTCGATAGTTCTGAGGTTCTGTACCATCTTCTTATATGGAATGATATTTTCAAAAAAAAAAAGTTTGATGATACAATGAAAAAATAAATAAATTGGCGTGTTTTTTTAAAAGAAAAAGGAATGGTTTGCACCTTTAGAAATTTATTAAATTCATTTTGGGTGGTTAGACAATTTTCAATCTAAGTAAAAAGAAAAGATAAATAAATTGGGGCGTTTTATAAATATGGTTGGTAAGGTTATTTGATCTTGTTAAAAGATAGATTTTTCTGTGTGGAGGCTAAAAATCATAGATTTTGTACTCAGTGATTTT
Organism: Tripterygium wilfordii; assembly: GCF_013401445.1. Taxonomy (NCBI): domain Eukaryota; kingdom Viridiplantae; phylum Streptophyta; class Magnoliopsida; order Celastrales; family Celastraceae; genus Tripterygium; species Tripterygium wilfordii. The sequence continues at coordinate 10,936,428 of NC_052248.1, forward strand.
AACATCCTAACCTAAAAAATCATTTCAGGTGCTCGAGCAACTCGATATGGAAAAGAAGAGAGCGCAAGAACTTAGCAAGATGAGGAAGGCTAACCAGGCAGAGTGCTGGTGGCAGAATCCAATGAGCGAAATGAACAAAGAACAACTGGGACAATTGAAGCTCGCCTTGGAGGAGCTTCAGAAAAATGTGGCAAAACAATCTCAAACTATTCTTTTTCAAAACTTGAACAATGGCACCCAGTCTTTTGGTCCTGGTCAAGTCATGCTTCCTACTATAGGGCTTAATGACTCGGATATTTTTTGTCTTTCAAAAGCAGATGCAGACGTAGATGCAAATGGTAATGTGTTCGATTTCGATCCCAATGTGGTGCCTCCTCCCGCTGCAATGCCTCCAGCATATAATTTCGGATTTGGAAGTAATGGGTTTTATTAGCTTTCTGGTGGTCTGTGTCCATGGCTCTTTATTGTTGAAAAACTATTTCCTTATGACGTTGTGAACTTGTGATTGTCGTATAGTTATGGAGTGGGGTAGGCTGCTATTGTAGAATAATAGCGGCCCATACACTTCCTTATTTTTGAGCTATAAAATATTTTCTTAAAATAATAAATAGAAAATATGTAAAGATTTTGATTGTTGGATCATGTATTTAATCATCGGATCTTTTAAAAATGAGATAACATGTTACACACTTTGTTTCCAACGGTTTAGAACCACTCACGACATAAGACATGAGATTCAAAATCATTGATATTTACTATTTTTTAGGAATTTTTGAAAAATTATTGATAATCATAAAAATGAGGAAGAGGAGGGATTGCTATAAGCCTACCCCAGTCCCTTGTTGTTTTCATTACTGTAAAATTGAGTCATGCTATTTTTATTTATGGCTTTGTGTTTGTTTTAATAGATTTACAAATCTATCTTCTTAAACTTGGCTCACAAATGTTTGAACTATTTTGATATATGAGGGATTCTCACATAAGGGTCTAAAGTAAGAGTCTAACATAATTGTCACTTTTTAATGGTGTGGATGGGTGAAATGATAAGTGAGGCCCACTGCTTTGGGTACCACATGTTTTCAATCAATGGTGTAAACATAGACCCCTTACTTTACACCCTTTTATGATATGTAATGTAAGCGCAAGTCATTTTTTTTTATAAGCTGGTTTTGATTTTATAGGGTTGTGCAAAACCCGCAAATGACCCGACCCCTACCCACATAGTTGTGGGTTGGATAAGGGTTGTTAAAGGGTAACCCGATCTTATGCGGGTGGGATGAGGTAGTTACCTTAACCCGACCCATATTAACCCGATCCGACCTCATTTTATTATATAATGTCATTTTATACTTGTATAGACCTGTATGCAGTATATATATATATATACTTTTATACTTGTATGCAGTATTAACAAGAATCAAACATTGAGTTTGTTTCATATATATATATGTGTGTGTGTGTCTATATATGTTAGAGTTTGTAGACTTTTCTTCTCTTGAATATTGTGAAGACTTCATTTATGTTTTAATTACACCATAGTGATTTAGGTGGAGAATTTTATTGAAAATTTTAAACTAATGACAAATAACCCGATCCAACCCAATCCATCTTCAAATGAGGTTGGTTAAGGGTTGAAGAAAAACTTACCCTACCTTATGCGAGTCAGATGAGGTTTTTCCCTAAATCCGGCCCAACCCAACGTACCCATGTTCACCCCTATGGATAGCAATGAGGGGAAAAAAAGCCCAAAAGAGGAAAAGTAGCTTATGGATATAGGATAATATAATGCATCAAATCCACCTGACCAGCCCTTTAAATATCTTTCCAACAAGTTGAGAGTAAGGAAGTTCCAGATGTGGGGAGCCATACCTCACTGTTAATGTTGTAGTTTTCACATATAAATTTCCTTTAATAAGAATCCCTCTCCTAACCAAAGCACCACTTCCAATTAAAAAGTAGCGCTCCATTCTTTTTCTATAGAGAACGGATTCCGAGCCCGCTCTTTTTCTTATGAGCAACCACCTTTGACCAATTCACGAAAGACCTGTAGCTTTTTTGACTGGTTAAAAGTTAGCCTATTTTTCACAACTAATAACATAATTTATTTTGACAATTAATAAATTTTGTCAAAAGTAACCTTTGTATCCATTGTAGGGCGTGAATTTAGAGTCACAATCGTCAAAAACTCTGTCCAATTTCACAATTCTGTATCATTCGAGTGCCCATAGAGTCGCTCTAGCGCCAAATACTATGGTTACTATTAAGTAGTAGGTGGGCCTACGAGGCCTACCTAACTTGGCTCTCAAACCCGACTCTAAAGCCATTCGAGGGTCGGGCCTGCCCGACGCACCCCAACAACGGTCCAGAACAGCTCACATTACACCTCTACTAATGTACAAGTCACTTAATTTAATTTTTTTAAAAAAATTATGGCATTTAACAAGATTGGTCAAAGTCAAAGGAAAGGCCACTGATTTTGAATTTTTTTTATGGACAATAAAGTGAAATTCTTTTGCTACAAACCAATCCCAATCTCCCAAAAACGAACCCAATGATGACTCAAGCAAACAGGAGCAGGTACATGGGCCTACAAAACCATTCCAATTGCTTGTTAAATTGGTGAATGCTAATGCGAACTGCGAGGAGTTCAATTTGGGTTGACATGATTCATCTGCAGCAATCTGGGCTACCTTTGGGTGACTCTACATACTAAGTGAGGCTCTTTGGTTAGAATCTCTTAGATTATCTGTTTGCCATTTATTTTTCTATCGATTTCATTTTCTATATCGTTAAGCTAAACTTTGAGTTTCTTATAGTCTGTTTTGTGAAGGGTTAAGTGTAAATAGGTCACTCAAAGATAGGCCAGTTTGCAATTAGATCACCCAAAGAAAATAATTTCAAATTGGGTCACTCAATGTTCCAATTTTAAGCAATTGGGTCATTCCGATCAACTTCCGATCGATTTAACACCGGAAATTGTTGACATGTCACATTTGTCCAAATATAAAATAAAATATAATTTAAAAAGCCATGTGGAATATCAAAATATATTTAAAAAATGATATGAATCTTTTTAAAAAATTAAAGAAATGTGGCACATATAAAAAGGCAAAATAAAAAAGATTGACTAATAAAAAGATGGGGAAATAGGTAGAAGGATAAAAAACAACATTTATATCCCATCAATGACAAAAAGCAACATTTATATCCTATCTTTCTTCTTTCTTCAGCGTTTGTCTTCTTCCTTCCTTCAACGCCTCCCTTTTTCTTCTTTCTTTGCTACTTCTTCTCTCTTCTTCCTCGATAGACTCTTCTTTCTTTGCTTGCGACATAAATCGACATTTCTCTTCTTCTTCTTCCTCCTCCTTGCGACTAAGATCGGGATTGGGGCTCTTTATTCTTCCTTCACTTTAGGTAGAGATGGATCTTCAAAGCAAAGTTTTGATCTAGAGAGAGAAATAGAGAACGAACATGAAAAGACATTGTTCTATCTTTAGTATATGATATTATATCTGTTTTGTATCTGTCAATATTCTTCTGAAATTGAATTTGAATATGCAGATATATATGTTTCGAATATGTTCTGATATGTCACGTGATATGTTTTTGTCATTTTGGAACTTCAAACAGATAACATTTCAAAAAGACAGATAACATTTTAACAAGACAGATAACAATTGGCAAAACAGATAGCATATGATAAATATCAAATTAATTGTTACCGATAACATATCACCTGCGGTCTGTAGATCTCAAATCAGAACTAAAAAATCACGAAAATCACCATGGAAAATACCAAAAAATAATGATGGGATGACAGATCGAAGAAAAACAACAAGATCTACAAGCCCCGTGATGAATATGAGTAGATCTAGTTCGAATACAAAAAAGGGATGAAATATAACTTAAAAAATGCCATATAATTATTGAATAAGTCATGAGGGGGGAGATGAAGCTTCCGGCGGCGGAGACAAAGCTTCCGACGGAGGTCGGAGATGAATCACATGTAGGAGAAGTGTGCGATGTTTGAGGATGAAGATGAGAGTATTTTAGGCAATAAAACCATATATTTTAACATTTTATTCTTTTATGGAATAGTGTTTTAAACTTTATGGACTTTATGGAGTAAAACTTTTAAGAGTATCCTTATTGGAATAAAACTTTTAAGTGAGGGGCTTATCACCAATTTTCCCTAAAAAGATTGAAGCCTTAGATCAGTTGTCCACACGAGGACTTGACGAATAAAAAGAATCCTTAGATATGTGTAGTAACCGGTTTCCGTCTGGCGGAATTAAAAAATAATAATAATAGTGCAAAATAAAATGAAAAAGAACATAAGAATAATAACTGTCCAAGAACCTATTTCTTGGGCTCACAGGCCTACAAATATGTAAAAGCCCATTTTTGGACCATAAGCCTATAAAAATTCAAACCCAAGCCCAATGCAACTAAACCCTAAAAGTTATCTAAAAAATATGGAAATTAAAAGATTTTGGAAATAAAACCTTAAAAAGGAAAAGGTTCCAAATTTTTAGGGTTTTGCAAAACAGAAGTGCTATGGATCCCAGCAACTGGGATCCCAGTTATCCCAGTTGCTGAGGTGTATGCACAAGATATAATGTGCATGTGGAGCCCATCACAAGCACATTGAATCTTGTGCATACACCTCAGCAACTGGGATAACTGGGATCCCAGTTGCTGGGATCTTTATCTTTTTCGTTTGCAAAAAGAATGGAAAATACAAAAAGGGTTTTTCTTAGAGTTTCTAAAGAGATCAAAAATAAGGCTTGAGGGGGGCATTTTGGTAAAAAGAGAAAAAATAGGGTTTTAGGAAGAAGAGGGAGTCTCAAGGGGACACACAAAAGGGAGAGCCGCACAACAATTGAGAGGGGGAGGAAAAGAAAGAGGCGTGAGAGACACACAAAAAAGAGAGGAAGCCACACAACAAAAAGAGAGGGAGAGAAAAAAAAAAAGGCTTTTGCTTTTGGTGTAAGAAGAGCAGCCGAACAAACAGAAGAAGGAAAAAAGAAAAAGGGGTTCTTGACAGAGAGAAGCACTGTATAGAGTAAGTAGAAAGGGAGAAAGTCACTCGGTTCTACTTCACGGAAGGTAATACCCTGCACTCAATCCGATTGATCTGTGTTGGCTGGTTCGGTTTCTTTGATTATACTTGCCTCTGTTTATATTCTGTGTTGTTTATATTGTATTGCCTCTGGTTCGGGTCCTATATTATTTATCGTTTATCATTTATATCTGCAGTGTTTATATTGTTTATATTGGTTCTGGTTCGGGTTCTTGATGTTTGATATACGGTGGCTTCTCCATTTCTTTCAGATACATATATGTGTATATATATGAGTTTATATGTATATATGTATGTGTGTATATATTATATGCAGTGTGTGTGCGTGTATAGGTGGTGCGTATATATATATATATTGTCTGACTGTATATATATATGTTGTATGTGTATATATGGTTTTGTTCGTGTGTATATATATACAGTGTATATATGTGTGTGTATATACCGTGGGATTGTGCGTGTATACTTTATATGTGTATATGTGTGTATGTGTACATGGTATGGTTGTGTATATTGTATATATGTTTATATGTGTATGTGAATCTTTAAATATGGATTTGGTTTGATATTATATTTGAATACCTATTAGACCCCTCTTTGTACATTAATTATGAGTGTATGAGTTTAAAATTGAATGTAGGTCATTTCAATTAAGGAAATCATAAGTTGATTCCCTTTATTTGGATTATGGGCCTTATTTGATTTCATTTATAAGTTTGTCATAAGTTGACAATAATAATTTAAATTGATAGGTGACATTTTCTCAATAGATCATTTATACCATAAGTTGGTATTTAAAATTAAACCTACCAAAAAGTTGGTAGTATATTTTCATTAAACCTACCAAAAAGTTGGTAGTATATTTTCATTAAACCTACCAAAAGTTGGTAGTGCATTTCTAAAAAATAAACTATCAAAAGTTGATAGTAATATTCCAAACTGTTTTCCAAAAACTATCATAAGTTGATAGTATTTTTCATACAAACTTTTTCACAAAACAATTATATCTTGTAAAGAGCAAGTTTCCATGAGATAGCCATTAAATTAATTAGGGTAACCGTTTTCAAACGAGAGTTGTGGGGTGCCTAACACCTTACTCACACTCAATCGATCCCCGTACCCCTTTTCTCTGGTTCGCAGGTCTTAACGGTGTCCAATTGCACCTTAAACCAATTGGTGGCGACTTTAAACGTTTTTTATCCTCCATCGCCGGTCCACATCGTGACTCCGATTGCGACAATATGTTGTTCACCCGTCCTCATAGCAAGACTGAAGCCATTAGATTTTTGTAGGAAAAGCTTCGTTTAGAGTTTAGGGATGGAGAAGATTGAGTTTAAGCGGATTGAGAAAACAACTAAACTATTCGGTCTCCCTCTACAATAGGTGCAATGTTCGGCTTTGCAGTCGAGAAGTCGACATATTGGTTGATTTTTTGTTGCAGTTGTTGAGGAGTGGGATTTTCTGGAGTTCTGTATCTCGGCGGATCTCGCCTTTGGATTCAAGTTTTGAAAAAGCTCCGCCCTCCTTAATGACAAAGGGGAGCAAGTTGGAGAAGTTCCGATTCCAGTCGACAAGATCTCAGATGGAGAGGGTGACTGCGATGGAAGTTTTCTAGTGAAGAGAGAATGGGTGGGGGTGAGGGTGGGTGGGTTAATCTGATTTTTTTTTGAAAAATTAATTGTAAAAACACGTCATTAAAAAGCCACCAGTCATCGGCTCCACATTGGCAGTTAACTGACAAGTAAGCAAATTCTGACGATCAATTGATCGGAATTAGATTCCCATGGCCTAATTGCTTAAAATTGAAATATTGAGTTACCCAATTTGAAATTTTTTTCTTTGAGTGACCTATTTACAAACTAATCTATTTTTCAGTGACCTATTTGCACTTAACCCGTTTTGTGAAGATATCAAATAATCTCCGCACTAATGTAATATAACATTACCATCCGTCTTCTGAAAATCGGTGTAGACAGTGGAAAATAAATGCCATGTCCATTTTTCATGATAAGGAAGACGGCGGAAAATAAATGACGTCTATATTTCATGAGAAGGACTAAAATAAGGGAAGGACATCACCATTCCTTATTGGACTTGATATATGAATGGATTACACAGCCTTCATCCTTTATTTTTGCAAGCTTAAGAATTGAAAAATTGCATAGAATTGGATAGCGTTTCTTATTGTGTGATGTATATCCCAGGAAGTAGCACACGACACTAGTTGTGCATTGATTCTCCTCATTTCTTGATTGGAAATGATGCTAAATTCCAGTTGAGAATCTGATGACGCTCAGTGAGAAGCCCTGTTGATGCTGTGAATCCCACATAGATGAAGCTTGGTAGGGTATTTGGGATGTCAATAGGCACCTCAAGAAAAGTCTCACCTATTGGATCAGATGCATATCCAACGTGCACTCTAATTGACTTTGTACTCCTATAGCTTGAATTGGATGTATTACACTTTTAGTGACAATCGCAATGGGGAAGATTGAGTTTAAGCGGATTGAGAAAACAACTAAACTGTTCGGTCTCCCTCTACAATAGGTGCAATGTTCGGCTTTGCAGTCGAGAAGTCGACATATTGGTTGATTTTTTGTTGCTGCTGTTGAGGAGTGGGATTTTCTGGAGTTCTGTATCTCGGCGGATCTCGTCTTTGGATTCAAGTTTTGAAAAAGCTCCGCCCTCCTTAATGACAAAGGGGAGCAAGTTGGAGAAGTTCCGATTCCAGTCGACAAGATCTCAGATGGAGAGGGTGACTACGATGGAAGTTTTCTAGTGAAGAGAGAATGGGTGGGGGTGAGGGTGGGTGGGTTAATCTGATTTTTTTTTTCAAAATTAATTGTAAAAACACGTCATTAAAAAGCCACCAGTCATCGGCTCCACATTGGCAGTTAACTGACAAGTACGCAAATTCCGACGATCAATTGATCGGAATTAGATTCCTATGGCCTAATTACTTAAAATTGAAATATCGAGTTACCCAATTTGAAATTTTTTTCTATGAGTGACCTATTTACAAACTAATCTATTTTTCAGTGACCTATTTGCACTTATCCCGTTTTGTGAAGATATCAAATAATCTCTGCACTAATGTAATATAACATTACCATCGGTCTTCTGAAAATCGGTGTAGACAGTGGAAAATAAATGTCATGTCCATTTTTCATGATAAGGAAGACGGCGGAAAATAAATGACGTCTATATTTCATGACAAGGACTAAAATAAGAGAAGGACATCACCATTCCTTATTGGACTTGATATATGAATGGATTACACAGCCTTCCTCCTTTATTTTTGCAAGCTTAAGAATTTAAAAATTGCATAGAATTGGATAGCGTTTCTTATTGTGTGACGTATATCCCAGGAAGTAGCACATGACACTAGTTGTGCATTGATTCTCCTCACTTCTTGATTGGAAATGATGCTAAATTCCAGTTGAGAATCTGATGACGCTCAGTGAGAAGCCCTGTTGATGCTGTGAATCCCACATAGATGAAGCTTGGCAGGGTATTTGGGATGTCAATAGGCACCTCAAGAAAAGTCTCACCTATTGGATCAGATGCATATCCAACGTGCACTCTAATTGACTTTGTACTCCCATCCAATACTATTAGAACCTTGATATCTCTTCCACTTTTCAGGTCAATTCCGGTATAATTGAGACTCCTAGCTTGAATTGGATGTATTACACTTTTAGTGACAATCGCAATGTGATTTGCATCCAAATCACCTGTATTCTTGTATGTGTCAAACTCCACAGCTAATTGACCCGCAGCATGACCTGCATTTACCTCCAAATGTATTGGTTTAGTTGAATATATACTGTATGTATCGATGTTACATCGTATAATAAAGATAGGAACCATAGCTTCACATTATATTACCGTCTTGTGCTGGATCCATTATTCCAAGATAGGAACCACAGCTGTCAGATGGCGAGGGACTACTGCATGGTGCAATAATAAATGTTAGTCCGTCTGCAGATTCAGTTGAATAAGGGGAGGTAAGAATCCTGAACGTGAATTTAGCAAGGATCACTGCTGGCCACGCAAGCAAAGGGTATCTATATAGAACCCTGCCAACTTGATTTAGTGGTAAGGTTGGATAACCTGGTTGTGGCTCTGGGGTTAGGCTTAAGTAGCCGTCGTGACTGGTAACTGAACCCGTGCAAGTTAAGTTACCATCATTGCAACTTGCTGGGGTGAATGAGGGAAAGCTGAAACCAGTGGTGATTTGAGGGACTGGAAATGGAGCTGGGGTGAATGAAGAAGCTTGGTTAAGAAAAGCAAAGAGAAACAGAAGCAGAAACATGGTTGGTTGGCTATATTTATGTGTGAGACTACTTCGCTTATAACTCATAGCAAGCAATCGGACTTACTCCACTATATATAGTGGGGTTTGATGATAGTAGCCGATGAAATTTATGCTAGCTGCATTGTTTAAGGAAGATTAAGTTACCTTCAACAGGAAAAAGTTGGCTCTGTAGTTAGCGTAGCTTACAATATTTTTGTTTGTATTTCCTATCTGGATCCAAAGATTATATTGTTGGGTTATATTAATATCTCGAAGGCAACATTGTATTTGCAGATTGATGTTTGGAAGACTCACAAAGATATAAAGACAGAAGGTACAATCCATCTAGAAAGACTTAAGACATTTCAATCCGTCTTTCAACAGGGAACCTATCCCGCATAAGCAAATGAATGGAAGCTAAGGTACTTTTGTGTTTATTTATAATTCTACTTTTGAAATAGCCAGACGGCACAGACTACAAAATTTGAAAAATATTGTGGGAGCTAGTTCTGGTAAGATACTTTGTCATCAACTGCTTGAAGTCTATATGCCAAAAGAGCATGGATCTTGCATGTTGTTTACTATATATATATTTGCCAAACATGTAAGTCCATACACCAACAAAGGCATAGTTTCACATTGTTTCCAAGAAACTATGCTGAAATGGAAGATATTTTTAACCTTGAAGCCACAATAGTTTCTTGATTATCATAGTTCTAGAAAGTGGGTTACTATAGATGCTGCCGGATCTTTGACTAGTTCGTAGGTGTGCGTTGATGATTTTTGTTCTTCTTTCTTATTCACTTTTACCGGGTTTGGGGCGTGACAAACTCTATTATGATTGTCAACTTCCACAGTTTTTGAGTCTATATTTTCATATGAAGGATGTGGTATATCCGGTTCAACCGGTCGATCGACACAAAGATAATATAAATATATTGCACAAGACCAGAATAACAAAAATCATGTTCCTTTAGTGGTTAAGTCTCAGTATTTTTTACGCTCATGTTTAATTCTCACTAATAGTATTTTTAACATATTTTTCAACCCATACAATAAACATCACATGATGAAAAAATTGAAAGAATTTTACGACCATTACTCTCCTAAATAAAATCTTAGGTTATTGTCAAATACATTATTAAAAAGGGATAAGTACTGATAAAGCCCCTTTACTTTTTAAAATGGGTAACCTGAGCCTTTAAATTTTTTTTCCTGCCTAAGAAGTCCCTCAACTTTGAAAAGTGGATCACGTTAGCCCTTCCGTCCAATTTTCTGTTAAATATTGCTGACATGGACCTCATTTGTTGACATGGCTAAGTTATAAGTAAAAGAGGAAAATAGGTGTAAATTTTAACCTGTTTTTAAAAAATAACAGAGAAATAAATACCAAAATAAAACACAAAATCAAAAGAAAGGCGCAGCTTTTGCGCACCTCGTCCTACAGCCCCCTCATTCTTCTTATTCGGTCAATCAGTTGCAACTCTCAATTGCTAACTTTTTCCAAGTACGTATTCATGTCTCCAAGCTCAGGGATATTGTTTTCAGCTATCTTCTCCAACTTTTTCAGTGCTCAAATGCAAGTTTTTTGGGATTAGCGATTTCAGTTGGGATGTATGTTTTGGGGTTTCGAAATGGGGTTATGTTTGGCATACGGGGTTTGGTTTTGATGTTTTATTACGTGGGTTTCAATTATTGGTTTAGGAACTATTTTCTTGGTTTTTCTATTGCCAGATTTAAATTACAGGGCATTTTGTAACTGATTGAAATGAGGGAGTCAATTGACCCATTTTTTAAAACCGTAGGGGCTTATTTGTTCCATTTCTGAAAGTACAAGGGCTCCAAAATATCAATAAGCTAAAGTTTCCAGAATTTCTTTCCTCATCTGAATTTAATAATGTAAATCATTGGTCAATGACATCTGGATTACATGTGGAGTATCAAATTTTTTTTTAAAAAATTACATGTCATTCACTAACTGCAATGACAACAATATTTGACGAAAAATTGGACGGAAGGGCTAATGTGGTCCATTGTTCAAAGTAGAGGGGCTTCTTGGCACAAAAAAATTGATTTTGAAAAGTAGAAGGACTTTATGTTTAGTTGTCCCTATTAAAAAATTCACTAAAGGACTCTTTTTGAAAACTTCAGGTATTAGTTTAAATTTTCTAAAAAGTTCATTTTAGTTTTAAAGAATATGTATATAAAAAATTTCAATATCAGGAAAACCATCTGGTTCAATCGGTTTTTGATCAGCACAGTACAACCCAATATTTTAAATTGAATCGTATTGATGGATTGATCAATGCCCGGTTCAACAGGTTGAACTGGTCGATCCAAACCGATATTTAAAATAATTTTTCAGCATAAGTATACTGTCGATAATATTACCGTAATAAGTTTTTCAGATGCTACGCCGATTGAAACACCTATGGAGGTGAATCTCAAATTGTGCAAGGAAAAATGGGCTGATGGATATTCTTTTTGACCCATTTTTTACCATCAATTAGTTGGGAGTTTAGTTTATTGGGCTATTCCAGACGTGGCTTTTTTGTTAGACCTTGACAACTTATTGTGATGCTGATTGGACATGATATCCCAATAGTCCCTATATACTACTGATTGGTGAATTTTTTGAGGTTATGCTCTGATTTCTTGCAAGGTCAAGAAACAAGATATGGTTTCCAAATCAAGCTATGTTAGGTAGTCACAATGGTGAGTTTTTACTGGCCCATAGATGATAAAATTCTTAAATTTGTCGTAGTTTTCACATATAAATTTCCTTCAATAAGACTCCCTCTCCTAACCAAAACACTGCTTCTAATTAAAAAGTAGCGCTCCATTCTTTTTCTATAGAGAACCGATTCCAAGCCCGCTTTTTTTTCTTATGAGCAACCAACTTTGACCAATTCACGAAAGACCTGCAGCTTATTTCATGACTTAAAAGTTAGTTTATTTTTCACAACTAATAACATAATTTATTTTGACAATCAATAAATTTTGCCAAATGTAACCTTTGTATCCACTGTAGGGCGTGGATTTAGAGTCACAATCGTCAAAAACTCTGTCCAAATTCATAATTCTGTATCATTCGAGTGCCTCTAGAGTCGCTCTAGCGCCAAATACTTTGGTTACTATTAAGTAGTAGGTGGGCCTCGTAGGCCCACCTAACTCGTCGCGAGGCCCACCTAACTCGTCGCTCAAACCCGACTCTAAAGCCATTAGAGTCGGCTCACATTACACCTCTACTAATGTACAAGTCACTTAATTTAATTTTTTTAAAAAAATTATGGCATTTAACAAGATTGGTCAAAGTCAAAGGAAAGGCCATTGATTTTGAATTTTTTTATGGACAATAAAGTGAAATTCTTTTGCTACAAACCAATCCTAATTTCCCAAAAACGAACCCAATGATGACTCATGTAAACAAGAGGAAGTCCATGGGCCTATAAAACCATTCCAATTGCTTGTCAAATTGGTGAACGCTAATGCGAACTGCGAGGAGTTCAATTTGGGTTAACATGATTCATCTCCGGCAATCTGGGCTACCTTTGGGTGACTCTACATACTAAGTGAGGCTCTTTGGTTGGAATCTCTTAGATGATCTATTTGCCATTTATTTTTCTATTGATTTCATTTTCTATATCGTTAAGCTAAACTTTGAGTTTCTTATAGTCTGTTTTGTGAAGGGTTAAGTGCAACTAAGTCACTGAAAAATAGGTCAGTTTGCAATTAGATCACCCAAAGAAAAAATTTTCAAATTGAGTCACTCAATGTTCCAATTTTAATCAATTGGGTCATTTCGATCAATTTTCAATCGATTTAACACTGAAAATTGCTGACATGTCACATTTGTCCAAATATAAAATAAAATTTAATTTAAAAAGCCATGTGGAATATCAAAATATATTTAAAAAATGATATGAATCTTTTTAAAAAATTTTAAAAAAATGTGGCACATATAAAAAGGCAAAATAAAAAAGATTGAATAATAAAAAGATGGGGAAATTAGGTAGAAGAACAAAAAGCAACATTTATATCCCATCAAGGACAAAAAGCAACATTTATATCCCATCTTTCTTCTTTCTTCTTCCTTCAGCATTTCTCTTCTTCCTGCCTTCAATGCCTCTCTTTTTCTTCTTTCTTCGCTACTTCTTCTCTCTTCTTCCTCGATCGACTCTTCTTCCTTTGCTTGCAACATAGATCGACATTTCTCTTCTTGTTCTTCTTCCTACTTGCGACTAAGATCGGGATTGGGGCTCTTTATTCTTCCTTCACTTTCGGTAGATATGGATCTTCAAAGCAAAGTTTTGATCTAGAGAGAGAAATAGAGAACGAACATGAAAAGGCATTGTTCAATCTTTAGTATATGATATTATATTTGTTTTGTATCTGTCAATATTCTTTTGAAATCGAATTTGAATATGCAGATATATATGTTTCGAATATGTTATGATATGTCACATGATATGTTTTTGTCCTTTTGGAACTTCAAACAGATAACATTTCATTAAAGATAGATAACATTTTAACAAGACAGATAACAATATTTGGCAAAACAGATAGTATATGATAGATATCAAATTAATCGAAATAGATAACATATCACCTGCGGTCTGCAGATCTCAAATTAGAACTCAAAAACCAAAAAAATCACCACAGAAAATACCAAAAAATAATGATGGGATGACAGATCGAAGAAAAACAACATGATCTACAAGCCCCGTGACAAGTACGAGTAGATCTAGTTCGAATACAAAAAAAGGGATGAAATCTAACTTAAAAAATGCCATATAATTGTTGAATAAGTCATGAGGGCCGGAGATGAAGCTTCTGGCGGTGGAGACGAAGCTTCCAATGGAGGTCAAAGATGAATCACATGTAGGAGAAGTGTGCCATGTTTAAGGATGAAGATGAGGATATTTTAGGCAATAAAACCACATATTTTAACATTTTATCCTTTATGGAATAGTGTTTTAAACTTTATAGACTTTATGGAGTAAAACTTTTAAGAGTGTCCTTATTGGAATAAAACTTTTAAGTGAGGGGCTTATCACTAATTTTCCCTAAAAAGATTGAAGCCTTAGATCTGTTGATCACATGAGGACTTGAAGAATAAAAAGAATCCCTAGATCTATTGTTCACCCGTCATTATAGCAAGATTGAAGCCATTAGATTTCTATAGGAAAAGCTTTGTTTAGAGTTTAGAGATTATGTGTTTGGGGACGGGGAAGATTGAGTTTAAGTGGATTGAGAATACAAGTAAACTATCCGGTCTCCCTCTGCAATAGGTGCAATGTTCGGCTTCGCAGTCGAGAAGTCAACATACTGGTTGATTTTTTGTTGCTGCTGTTGAGGAGTGGGATTTTCGGGAACTCTGTATCTCATCGGATCTCGTCTTTGGATTCAAGTTTTCAAAAAGCTCCGCCCTCCTTAATGACAAAGGGGAGCAAGTTGGAGAAGTTTCGATTCCACTCGAGAAGATCTATGTGGAGAGGGTGACTGCGATGGAAGTTTTCTAGTGAAGAGAGAATGGGTGGGGGTGGGGGTGGGTGGGTAAATTTGATTTTTTTTTTCAAAATTAGTTGTAAAAACACATCATTAAAAAGCCACCAGTCATCGACTCCACATTGGCAGTTAACTGACAAGTAAGCAAATTCCGACGACTAATTGATCGGAATTAGATTCCCATGGCCTAATTGCTTAAAATTGAAATATTGAGTTATCCAATTTGAAATTTTTTTCTTTGAGTGACCTATTGGCAAACTAATCTATCTTTCAGTGACCTATTTGCACTTAACCCGTTTTATGAAGATATCAAATAATCTCCACACCAGTGTAATATAACATTACCATCCGTCTTCTCAAAAATCGGTGTAGACAGTGGAAAATAAATGCCATGTCCATTTTTCATGATAAGGAAGTCGGTGGAAAATAAATGACGTCTAAATTTCATGACAAAGATTAAAATAAGAGAAGGACATAACCATTCCTTATTGAACTTGATATATGAATGGATTACATAGCCTTCCTCCTTTATTTTTGCAAGCATAAGAATTTAAAAATTGCATAGAATTGGATAGTGTTTCTTATTGTGTGATGTATATCCCAGGAAGTAGCACATGACCCTAGTTGCGCATTGATTCTCCTCATTTTTTTATTGGAAATGATGCTAAATTCCAGTTGAGAATCTGATGACGCTCAGTGAGAAGCCCTGTTGATGCTGTGAATCCCACATAGATGAAGCTTGGCAGTGTATTTGGGATGTCAATAGGCACCTCAAGAAAAGTCTCACCTATTGGATCAGATGCATATCCAATGTGCACTCTAATTGACTTTGTCCTCCCATCCAATACTATTAGAACCTTGATGTCTCTTCCACTTGTCAGGTCAATTCCGGTATAATTGAGACTCCTAGCTTGAATTGGATGTATTACACTTTTTGTGACAATCGCAATGTGATTTGCATCCAAATCTCCTGTATTCTTGTATGTGTCAAACTCCACAGCTAATTGACCACCAGCATGACCTGCATTTACCTCCAAATGTATTGGTTTAGTTGAATATATAATGTATGTTTCGATGTTACATCATATAATAAAGATAGGAACCACAGCTTCACATTATATTACCGTCTTGTGCTGGGTCCATTATTCCCAGATAGGAACCACAGCTGTCAGATGGCGAGGGACTACTGTCTGGTGCGATAATAAATGTTAGTCCGTCTGCAGATTCAGTTGAATAAGGGGAGGTAAGAATCCTGAACGTGAATTTAGTAAGGATCACTGCTGGCCACGCAAGCAAAGGGTATCTGTATAGAACCCTGCCAACTTGATTTAGTGGTAAGGTTAGATAACCTGGTTGTGGCTCTGGAGTTAGGCTTAAGTAGCCGTCGTGACTGGTAACTGAACCCGTGCAAGTTAAGTTACCATCACTGCAACTTGCTGGGGTGAATGAAGCAAAACTGAAACCAGTGGTGATTTGAGGGACTGGAAATGGAGCTGGGGTGAATGAAGAAGCTTGGTTAAGAAAAGCAAAGAGAAACAGAAACAGAAACATGGTTGGTTGGGTATATTTATGTGTGAGACTACTTCGCTTATAACTCATAGCAAGCAATCAGACTTACTCCACTATGTATAGTGGGGTTTGATGATAGTAGTCGATGAAATTTATGCTAGCTGCATTGTTTAAGGAAGATTAAGTTACCTTCAACAAGAAAAAGTTGGCTCTGTAGTTAGCGTAGCTTACAATATTTTTGTTTGTATTTCCTATCTGGATCCAAAGATTATATTGTTGGGTTATATTAATATCTCGAAGGCAACATTGTATTTGCAGATTGATGTTTGGAAGACTCACAAAGATATAAAGACAGAAGGTACAGTCCATCTAGTTCTGGTAAGATACTTTGTCATCAACTGCTTGAAGTCTGTATGCCAAATAGCATGGATCTTGCATGTTGTTTACTATATATATCTGCCAAACATGTAAGTCCATACACCAACAAAGGCATAGTTTCACATTGTTTCCAAGAAACTATGCTGAAATGGAAGATATTTTTATCCTTGAAGCCACAATAGTTTCTTGATTACCATAGTTCTAGAAAGTTGGCTACTATAGATGCTGCCGGATCTTTGACTAGTTCGTAGGTGTGTGTCGATGATTTTTGTTCTTTTTTCTTATTCACTTTTACCGGGTTTGGGGCGTGACAAACTCTATTATGATTGTCAACTTCCACAGTTTTTGAGTCTATACTTTCATATGAAGGATGTGTGTCCTCTCACATATGTTCTGGGTTTGGAAGTAGTGCTTCAAATATCGATTGGTATGTGGTATATCCGGTTCAACCGGTCGATCGACACAAAGATGATATAAATATATTGCACAAGACCAAAATAACAAAAATCATGTTTCTTTAGTGGTTAAGTCTTAGTATTTTTACGCCCATGTTTAATTCTCACTAATAGTATTTTTAACATATTTTTCAACCCATACAATAAACATCACATGATGAAAAAATTGAAAGAATTTTACAACCATTACTCTCCTAAATAAAATCTTAGGTTACTGTCAAATACATTATTAAAAAGGGATAAGTAATGATAAAGCCCCTCTACTTTTTAGAATGGGCAACCTGAGCCGTTAAATTTTTTTTCCCTGTCAATGTAGTCCCTCTACTTTGAAAAGTGGATCACGTTAGTCCTTTCGTCTAATTTTCTGTCAAATATTGCTGACATGGATCCCATTTGTTGACATGCCTAAGTTTTAAGTAAAAGAGGAAAATAGGTGTAAATTATAACCTGTTTTTAAAAAAATAACAAAGAAATAAATACAAAAATAAAACACAAAATCTAAAGAAAGGTGCAGCTTTTGCGCACCTCGTCCTACAGGCCCCTCATTCTTCTTATTCGGTCAATCGGTTGCAACTCTCAATTCCCACTTTTCCCAAGTACATATTCATGTCTCCATGCTCAGGGATATTGTTTTCAGCTATCTTCTCCAACTTTTTCAGCTCTCAAATGCAAGTTTTTTGGGATTAGCGATTTCGGTTGGGATGTAGGTTTTGGGGTTTCGAAATGGGGTTATGTTTGGCATACGGGGTTTCGTTTTGATGTTTTATTATGTGGGTTTCAATTATTGGTTTAGGAACTATCTTCCTGGTTTTTTTGTTGCCAGATTTAAACCACAGGGCATTATGTAACTGATTGAAATAAGGGAGTCAATTGACCCATTTTTTAAAACCGTAGGGGCTTATTTGTTCCATTTCTGAAAGTACAAGGGCTCCAAAATATCAATAAGCTAAAGTTTCCAGAATTTCTTTCCTCATCTGAATTTAATAATGTAAATTATTGGTCAATGACATTTGGATTACATGTGGAGTATTAAATTTTTTTTAAAAAAATTACATGTCATTCATTAATTGCAATGACAACAATATTTAACGAAAAACGGGACGGAAGGGCTAATGTGGTTCACTGTTCAAAGTAGAGGGGCTTCTTTGGCACAAAAAAATTGATTTTGAAAAGTAGAAGGAATTTATCATTAGATGTCCCTATTAAAAAATTCACTAAAGGACTCTTTTTGAAAACTTCAGGTATTAGTTTAAATTTTCTAAAAAGTTCATTTTAGTTTTAAAGAATATGTATATAAAAAATTTCAATATCAGGAAAACCATCTGGTTCAATCGATTTTTGATCAGCACAGTACAACCCAATATTTTAAATTGAATCGTATTGATGAATTGATCAATACCCGGTTCAACAAGTTGAACTGGTCGATCCAAACTGATATTTAAAATAATTTTTCAGCATAAGTATACTGTCGATATTATTACCGTAATAAGTTTTTCAGACGCTATGCCGATTGATACACTTGTGGAGGTAAATCTCAAATTGTGCAAGGAAAAAGGGGATGATGGATATATATTCTTTTTGACCAATTCACGAAAGACCTGCAGCTTATTTCACGACTTAAAAGTTAGTTTATTTTTTGCAACTAATATTAAATTATGTTAAGATATATACTCAACTTGGTCATATCCAAGTTCGATGATAAAATGAAAAAATAAATAAATTGGCTTGTTTTTTAAAAAGAAAAAGGAATGGTTTCCACCTTTAGAAATTTATTAAATTCATTTTGGGTGGTCAGACAATTTTCAATCTAAGTAAAAAGAAAAGATAAATAAATTGGGGAGTTTTAAAAATATGGTTGATAAGGTTATTTGATCTTGTTAAAAGATCGATTTTTCTGTGTGGAGGCTAGAAATCATAGCTTTTGTACTCTAGTGATTTTAACATCCTAACCTAAAAAGTCATTTCAGGTGCTCGAGCAGCTTGATATGGAAAAGAAGAGAGCGCAAGAACTTAGCAAGATGAGGAAGGCTAACCAGGCAGAGTGCTGGTGGCAGAATCCAATGAGTGAAATGAACAAAGAACAACTGGGACAATTGAAGCTCGCCTTGGAGGAGCTTCAGAAAAATGTGGCAAAACAATCTCAAACTATTCTTTTTCAAAACTTGAACAATGGCACCCAGTCTTTTGGTCCTGGTCAAGTCATGCTTCTTACTGCAGGGCTCAATGGTAATGTGTTCGATTTCGATCCCAATGTGGTGCCTCCTCCTGCTGCAATGCCTCCGGCATATAATTTCGGATTTGGAAGTAATGGGTTTTATTAGCTTTCTGGTGGTCTGTGTCCATGGCTCTTTATTGTTGAAAAACTATTTCTTTATGACGTTGTGAACTTGTGATAGTCTTATAGTTATGGAGTGGGGTAGGCTGCCTTTGTAAAATAATAGCAGCCCATACAGTTCCTCATTTTTGAGCTATAAAATATTTTCTTAAAATAATAAATAGAAAATATGTAAGGATTTTGATTGTTGGATCATGTATTTAATCATCGGATCTTTTAAAAATGAGATAACATGTTACACACTTTGCATCCAACGATTTAGAATCACTTAGGACATAAGACACGAGATTCAAAATCATTGATATTTATTATTTTTTAGGAATTTTTAAAAAATTATTGATAATCAAAAAAATGAGGAAGAGGAGGGACTGCTATAAGCCTACCCCAGTCCCTTGTTGTTTTCATTACTGTAAAATTGAGTCATGCTATTTTTATTTATGGTTTTGTGTTTGTTTTAATAGATTTTTATTTATGGCTTTGTGTTTGTCTTAATTCGACCCATATTAACCCGACCCGACCTCATTTTATTATATAATGTCGTTTTATACTTGTATAGACTTGTATGCAGTATATATATATCTATATACACACACACACACACTTTTATACTTGTATGCAGTATTAACAAGAATCAAACATTGAGTTTGTTTCATATATATATGTGTGTGTGTCTATATATGTTAGAGTTAGTAGACTTTTCTTCTTTTGAATATTGGGAAGACTTCATTTATGTTTTAATTACACCAAAATGATTTAGGTGGATAATTTTAGTTAAAATTTTAAACTAATGATAAATAACCCGACCCAACCCAACCCATCTTCAAATGAGGTTGGTTAAGGGTTGAAGAAAATCTCACCCGACCTTATGCGAGTCGGATAAGGTATTTCCCTAAATCCGGCCCAACCCAACGTACCCATGTTCACCCCTATGGATAGCAATGAGGGGAAAAAAGCCCAAAAGAGGAAAAGTAGCTTATGGATATAGGATAATATAATGCATCAAATCCACCTGACCAGCCCTTTGAATATCTTTCCAACAAGTTGAGAGTAAGGAAGTTCCAGATGTGGGGAGCCATACCTCATTGTTAATGTTGTAGTTTTCACATATAAATTTCCTTTAATAGGACTCCCTTTCCTAACCAAAGCACCACTTCTAATTAAAAAGTAGCACTGCATTCTTTTTCTATAGAGAACCGATTCCGAGCCCGTTCTTTTTCTTATGAGCAACCACCTTTGACCAATTCACGAAAGACCTGCAACTTATTTCACGGGTTAAAAGTTAGTTTATTTTTCACAACTAATAACATAATTTATTTTGACAATCAATAAATTTTGCCAAAAGTAACCTTTGTATCCATTGTAGGGCGTGGATTTAGAGTCACAATCGTCAAAAACTCTATCAAATTTCACAATTCTGTATCATTCGAGTGCCCATAGAGTCGCTCTAGCGCCAAATACTATGGTTACTATTAAGTAGTCCACCTAACTTGGCTCTCAAACCCGACTCTAAAGCCATTCGAGGGTCGGGCTTGCCCGGCCCACCCCAATAATGGTCCGGAACAGCTCACATTACACCTCCACTAATGTACAAGTCACTTAATTTAATTTTTTTTAAAAAATTATGACATTTAACAAGATTGGTCAAAGTCAAAGGAAAGGCCACTGATTTTGAATTTTTTTATGGACAATAAAGTGAAATTCTTTTGCTACAAACCAATCCTAATTTCCCAAAAACGAACCAATGATGACTCAAGTAAACAAGAGCAGGTACATGGGCCTACAAAACCATTCCAATTGCTTGTTAAATTGGTGAATGCTAATGCGAACTGCGAGGAGTTCAATTTGGGTTGACATGATTCATCTCCAGCAATCTGGGCTACCTTTGGTGACTCTACATACTAAGTGAGGCTCTTTGGTTAGAATCTCTTAGATTATTTGTTTGCCATTTATTTTTCTATTGATTTCATTTTCTATATCGTTAAGCTAAACTTTGAGTTTCTTATAGTCTGTTTTGTGAACGGTTAAGTGTAAATAGGTCACTAAAAGATAGGTCAATTTGCAATTAGATCACCCAAAGAAAACAATTTCAAATTGGGTCACTCAATGTTCCAATTTTAAGCAATTGGGTCATTCCGATCAACTTCCGATCGATTTAACACCGGAAATTGTTGACATGTCACATTTGTCCAAATATAAAATAAAATATAATTTAAAAAGCCATGTGGAATATCAAAATATATTTAAAAAATGATATGAATCTTTTTAAAAATTTTAAAAAAATGTGGCACATATAAAAAGGCAAAATAAAAAAGATTGAATAATAAAAGATGGGGAAATAGGTAGAAGGATAAAAAACAACATTTATATCCCATCAATGACAAAAAGCAACATTTATATCCTATCTTTCTTCTTTCTTCAGCGTTTCTCTTCTTCCTTCCTTCAACGCCTCCCTTTTTCTTCTTTCTTCGCTACTTCTTCTCTCGTCTTCCTCAATCGACTCTCCTTTCTTTGCTTGCGACATAGAGCGACATTTCTCTTCTTCTTCTTCTTCCTCCTTGCAACTAAGATCGGGATTGGGGCTCTTTATTCTTCCTTCACTTTCGGTAGAGACGGATCTTCAAAGCAAAGTTTTGATCTAGAGAGAGAAATAGAGAACGAACATGAAAAGATATTGTTCTATCTTTAGTATATGATATTATATCTGTTTTGTATCTGTCAATATTCTTCTGAAATTGAATTTGAATATGCACATACATATGTTTCGAATATATTCTGATATGTCATGTGATATGTTTTTGTCCTTTTGGAACTTCAAACAGGTAACATTTCAAAAAGACAGATAACATTTTAACAAGACAGATAACAATTGGCAAAACAGATAGCATATGATAAATATCAAATTAATTGATACCGATAACATATCACCTATGGTCTGTAGATCTCAAATCAGAACCAAAAAATCACGAAAATCACAACGGAAAATATCAAAAAATAATGATGGGATGACAGATCGAAGAAAAACAACAAGATCTACAAGCCCCGTGATGAATATGAGTAGATCTAGTTCGCTCTAGTTCGAATACAAAAAAGGGATGAAATATAACTTAAAAAATGCCATATAATTATTGAATAAGTCATGAGGGGTGGAGATGAAGCTTCCGACGGTGGAGACAAAACTTCCGACGGAGGTCAGAGATGAATCACATATAGGAGAAGTGTGTTATGTTTGAGGATGAAGATTAGAGTATTTTAGGCAATAAAACCATATATTTTAACATTTTATTCTTTTATGGAATAGTGTTTTAAACTTTATGGACTTTATGGAGTAAAACTTTTAAGAGTATCCTTATTGGAATAAAACTTTTAAGTGAGGGGCTTATCACCAATTTTCCCTAAAAAGATTGAAGCCTTAGATCAGTTGTCCACACAAGGACTTGAAGAATAAAAAGAATCCTTAGATATGTGTAGTAACCGGTTTCCGTCCGGCGGAAATAAAAAATAATAATAATAGTGAAAAATAAAATGAAAAAGAACATAAGAGTAATAAGTGCCCAAAAACCTATTTATTGGGCTCATAGGCCTACAAATATGTAAAAGCCTGTTTTTGGACCATAAGCCCATAAAAATTCAAACCCAAGCCCAATGCAACTAAACCCTAAAAGTTATCTAAAAAATATGGAAATTAAAAGATTTTGGAAATAAAACCTTAAAAAGGACAAGGTTCCAAATTTTTAGGGGTTTGCAAAACAGAAGTGCTATGGATCCCAGCAACTGGGATCCCAGTTATCCCAGTTGCTGAGGTGTATGCACAGGATTTAATGTGCATGTGGAGATCACAAGCACATTAAATCTTGTGCATACATCTCAACAATTGGCATAATTGGGATCCCAGTTGCTGGGAGCTTTATCTTTTTCGTTTGCAAAAAGAATGAAAAATACAATAAGGGTTTTTCTTAGAGTTTTTAAAGAGATAAGAAATAAGGCTTAAGGGGGGCATTTTGGTAAAAAGAGGAAAAATAGGGTTTTAGTCTCATAATATAAGACCATCTCCAACCCAAGTGGTATATGGGATTGTATTCTTCCTAACTTCTAAAATAACACTTTTAGAAGAAAATTTTCTTCTCCAACCCAAGTGGTATATGGGGTTGTATTATACAACTTCTCATCATGAAGTGCTAAATATAGCTCCCAAATGAGGAGATGAAAAATTTTGGAGGGAAATAAATTTTCGTAGTTAAGAGAGAGTTTCACATTAAAAAAATTCAAAAATATAAAGAAATCATTTTGCATCCCCATTTCCCACCCACAATTGGAGTAAATGAATTATACCACCCTCACTTTTACACTATTCATGGATGTAAAATTTAAATTGCATCCCCAATTTCCAACTTATGGTTGGAGATGCCCTAAGGAAGAAGAGGGAGTCTCAAGGAGACACACAAAAGGGAGAACCGCACAACGATTGAGAGGGGGAGGAAAAGAAAGAGGCGTGAGAGACACACAAAAAAGAGAGGGAGCCGCACAACAAAAAGAGAGGGAGAGAAAAAAAAAAGTTTTTGCTTTTGGTGTAAGAAGAGCAGCCGAACAAACAGAAGAAGGAAAAAAACAAAAGGGGTTCTTGACAGAGAGAAGCACTGTACAGAGTAAGTAGAAAGGGAGAAAGTCACTCGGTTCTACTTCACGGAAGGTAATACGCTGCACTCAATCCGATTGATCTGTGTTGGCTGGTTCGGTTTCTTTGATTATACTTGCCTCTGTTTATATTCTGTGTTGTTTATATTGTATTGCCTCTGGTTCGGGTCCTATATTATTTATCGTTTATCGTTTATATCTGCAGTGTTTATATTGTTTGTTGATATATTGTTTACATTGGTTCTGGTTCGGGTTCTTGATGTTTGATATACGGTGGCTTCTCCATTTCTTTCAGACACATATTTGTGTATATATATGAGTTTATATGTATATATGTATGTGTGTATATATTATATGCATTGTGTGTGCGTGTATAGGTGGTGCGTTTATATATCTATACTGTCTGACTGTATATATATATATATGTTGTTTGTGTATATATGGTTTTGTTCGTGTGTATATATATACAGTGTATATATGTGTGTGTATATACCGTGGGATTGTGCGTGTATACTTTATATGTGTATATGTGTGTATGTGTACATGGTATGGTTGTGTATATTGTATATATGTTTATATGTGTATGTGAATCTTTAAATATGGATTTGGTTTGATATTATATTTGAATACCTATTAGACCCCTCTTTGTATTTGGTTTGCGATGTGGACCGGGCTTGGCTTTATTTGGGTCGAGTTGAACTCTATTTGGGCCGGGATCAAGTAGAGCTTGAGTAATTTAAGGATTTTGTTTGAGTTATTCTTAATTTTTTATTTTACATATGTATATTTGGCCATTATGTTGGGTATCTCATTCACATTGACATGCATAACTTGGACATTAATTATTTGGATTTATTATGAGTGTATGCGTTTAAAATTGA
This sequence comes from Tripterygium wilfordii, assembly GCF_013401445.1. Classification (NCBI taxonomy): domain Eukaryota; kingdom Viridiplantae; phylum Streptophyta; class Magnoliopsida; order Celastrales; family Celastraceae; genus Tripterygium; species Tripterygium wilfordii. The sequence continues at coordinate 10,961,506 of NC_052248.1, forward strand.
ATGTAGGTCATTTCAATTAAGGAAATCATAAGTTGATTCCCTTTATTTGGATTATGGGCCTTATTTGATTTCATTTATAAGTTTGTCATAAGTTGACAATAATAATTTAAATTGATAGGTGACATTTTCTCAATAGATCATTTATACCATAAGTTGGTATTTAAAATTAAACCTACCAAAAAGTTGGTAGTATATTTTCATGAAACCTACCAAAAGTTGGTAGTGCATTTCTAAAAAATAAATTATCAAAAGTTGATAGTAATATTCCAAACTGTTTTCCGAAAACTATCATAAGTTGATAGTATTTTTCATACAAACTTTTTCACAAAACAATTATATCTTGTAAAGAGCAAGTTTCCATGAGATAGCCATTAAATTAATTAGGGTAACTGTTTTCAAACGAGAGTTGTGGGGTGCCTAACACCTTACTCACACTCAATCGATCCCCGTACCCCTTTTCTCTGGTTCGCAGGTCTTAACGGTGTCCAATTTCACCTTAAACCAATTGGTGGCGACTTTAAACGTTTTTTATCCTCCATCGCCGGTCCACATCGTGACTCCGATTGCAACAATATGTTGTTCACCCGTCCTCATAGCAAGACTGAAGCCATTAGATTTTTGTAGGAAAAGCTTCATTTAGAGTTTAGGGATGGGGAAGATTGAGTTTAAGCGGATTGAGAAAACAACTAAACTATTCGGTCTCCCTCTACAATAGGTGCAATGTTCGGCTTTGCAGTCGAGAAGTCGACATATTGATTGATTTTTTGTTGCTGTTGTTGAGGAGTGGGATTTTCTGGAGTTCTGTATCTCGGCGGATCTCGCCTTTGGATTCAAGTTTTGAAAAAGCTCCGCCCTCCTTAATGACAAAGGGGAGCAAGTTGGAGAAGTTCCGATTCCAGTCGACAAGATCTCAGATGGAGAGGGTGACTGCGATGGAAGTTTTCTAGTGAAGAGAGAATGGGTGGGGGTGAGGGTGGGTGGGTTAATCTGATTTTTTTTTGCAAAATTAATTGTAAAAACACGTCATTAAAAAGCCACCAGTCATCGGCTCCACATTGGCAGTTAACTGACAAGTAAGCAAATTCTGACGATCAATTGATCGGAATTAGATTCCCATGGCCTAATTGCTTAAAATTGAAATATTGAGTTACCCAATTTGAAATTTTTTTCTTTGAGTGACCTATTTACAAACTAATCTATTTTTCAGTGACCTATTTGCACTTAACCCGTTTTGTGAAGATATCAAATAATCTCCACACTAATGTAATATAACATTACCATCCGTCTTCTGAAAATCGGTGTAGACAGTGGAAAATAAATGCCATGTCCATTTTTCATGATAAGGAAGACAGCGGAAAATAAATGACGTCTATATTTCATGAGAAGGACTAAAATAAGAGAAGGACATCACCATTCCTTATTGGACTTGATATATGAATGGATTACACAGCCTTCATCCTTTATTTTTGCAAGCTTAAGAATTTAAAAATTGCATAGAATTGGATAGCGTTTCTTATTGTGTGATGTATATCCCAGGAAGTAGCACACGACACTAGTTGTGCATTGATTCTCCTCATTTCTTGATTGGAAATGATGCTAAATTCCAGTTGAGAATCTGATGACGCTCAGTGAGAAGCCCTGTTGATGCTGTGAATCCCATATAGATGAAGCTTGGCAGGGTATTTGGGATGTCAATAGGCACCTCAAGAAAAGTCTCACCTATTGGATCAGATGCATATCCAACGTGCACTCTAATTGACTTTGTACTGCTATAGCTTGAATTGGATGTATTACACTTTTAGTGACAATCGCAATGGGGAAGATTGAGTTTAAGCGGATTGAGAAAACAACTAAACTGTTCGGTCTCCCTCTACAATAGGTGCAATGTTCGGCTTTGCAGTCGAGAAGTCGACATATTGGTTGATTTTTTGTTGCTGCTGTTGAGGAGTGGGATTTTCTGGAGTTCTGTATCTCGGCGGATCTCGTCTTTGGATTCAAGTTTTGAAAAAGCTCCGCCCTCCTTAATGACAAAGGGGAGCAAGTTGGAGAAGTTCCGATTCCAGTCGACAAGATCTCAGATGGAGAGGGTGACTACGATGGAAGTTTTCTAGTGAAGAGAGAATGGGTGGGGGTGAGGGTGGGTGGGTTAATCTGATTTTTTTTTTCAAAATTAATTGTAAAAACACGTCATTAAAAAGCCACCAGTCATCGGCTCCACATTGGCAGTTAACTGACAAGTACGCAAATTCCGACGATCAATTGATCGGAATTAGATTCCCATGGCCTAATTACTTAAAATTGAAATATCGAGTTACCCAATTTGAAATTTTTTTCTATGAGTGACCTATTTACAAACTAATCTATTTTTCAGTGACCTATTTGCACTTATCCCGTTTTGTGAAGATATCAAATAATCTCCGCACTAATGTAATATAACATTACCATCGGTCTTCTGAAAATCGGTGTAGACAATGGAAAATAAATGCCATGTCCATTTTTCATGATAAGGAAGACGGCGGAAAATAAATGACGTCTATATTTCATGACAAGGACTAAAATAAGAGAAGGACATCACCATTCCTTATTGGACTTGATATATGAATGGATTACACAGCCTTCCTCCTTTATTTTTGCAAGCTTAAGAATTTAAAAATTGCATAGAATTGGATAGCGTTTCTTATTGTGTGATGTATATCCCAGGAAGTAGCACATGACACTAGTTGTGCATTGATTCTCCTCACTTCTTGATTGGAAATGATGCTAAATTCCAGTTGAGAATCTGATGACGCTCAGTGAGAAGCCCTGTTGATGCTGTGAATCCCACATAGATGAAGCTTGGCAGGGTATTTGGGATGTCAATAGGCACCTCAAGAAAAGTCTCACCTATTGGATCAGATGCATATCCAACGTGCACTCTAATTGACTTTGTACTCCCATCCAATACTATTAGAACCTTGATATCTCTTCCACTTTTCAGGTCAATTCCGGTATAATTGAGACTCCTAGCTTGAATTGGATGTATTACACTTTTGAAATATTTTTGTTTGTATTTCCTATCTGGATCCAAAGATTATATTGTTGGGTTATATTAATATCTCCAAGGCAACATTGTATTTGCAGATTGATGTTTGGAAGACTCACAAAGATATAAAGACAGAAGGTACAATCCATCTAGAAAGACTTAAGACATTTCAATCCGTCATTCAACAGGGAACCTACCCCGCATAAGCAAATGAATGGAAGCTAAGGTCCTTTTGTGTTTATTTATAATTCTGCTTTTGAAATAGCCAGACGGCACAGACTACAAAATTTGAAAAATATTGTGGGAGCTAGTTCTGGTAAGACACTTTGTCATCAACTGCTTGAAGTCTATATGCCAAAAGAGCATGGATCTTGCATGTTGTTTACTATATATATATCTGCCAAACATGTAAGTCCATACACCAACAAAGGCATAGTTTCACATTGTTTCCAAGGAACTATGCTGAAATGGAAGATATTTTTAACCTTGAAGCCACAATAGTTTCTTGATTATCATAGTTCTAGAAAGTGGGCTACTATAGATGCTGCCGGATCTTTGACTAGTTCGTAGGTGTGCGTTGATGATTTTTGTTCTTCTTTCTTATTCACTTTTACCGGGTTTGGGGCGTGACAAACTCTATTATGATTGTCAACTTCCACAGTTTTTGAATCTCAAAGTGCGATGGAAGTTTTCTAGTGAAGAGAGAATGGGTGGGGGTGGGGGTGGGTGGGTAAATTTGATTTTTTTTTTTCAAAATTAGTTGTAAAAACACATCATTAAAAAGCCACCAGTCATCGACTCCACATTGGCAGTTAACTGACAAGTAAGCAAATTCCGACGACTAATTGATCGGAATTAGATTCCCATGGCCAAATTGCTTAAAATTGAAATATTGAGTTATCCAATTTGAAAATTTTTTCTTTGAGTGACCTATTGGCAAACTAATCTATCTTTCAGTGACCTATTTGCACTTAACCCGTTTTGTGAAGATATCAAATAATCTCCACACCAGTGTAATATAACATTACCATCCGTCTTCTCAAAAATCGGTGTAGACAGTGGAAAATAAATGCCATGTCCATTTTTCATGATAAGGAAGTCGGTGGAAAATAAATGACGTCTAAATTTCATGACAAGGACTAAAATAAGAGAAGGACATAACCATTCCTTATTGAACTTGATATATGAATGGATTACATAGCCTTCCTCCTTTATTTTTGCAAGCATAAGAATTTAAAAATTGCATAGAATTGGATAGTGTTTCTTATTGTGTGATGTATATCCCAGGAAGTAGCACATGACCCTAGTTGCGCATTGATTCTCCTCATTTTTTTATTGGAAATGATACTAAATTCCAGTTGAGAATCTGATGACGCTCAGTGAGAAACCCTGTTGATGCTGTGAATCCCACATAGATGAAGCTTGGCAGTGTATTTGGGATGTCAATAGGCACCTCAAGAAAAGTCTCACCTATTGGATCAGATGCATATCCAATGTGCACTCTAATTGACTTTGTCCTCCCATCCAATACTATTAGAACCTTGATGTCTCTTCCACTTGTCAGGTCAATTCCGGTATAATTGAGACTCCTAGCTTGAATTGGATGTATTACACTTTTTGTGACAATCGCAATGTGATTTGCATCCAAATCTCCTGTATTCTTGTATGTGTCAAACTCCACAGCTAATTGACCACCAGCATGACCTGCATTTACCTCCAAATGTATTGGTTTAGTTGAATATATAATGTATGTTTCGATGTTACATCATATAATAAAGATAGGAACCACAGCTTCACATTATATTACCGTCTTGTGCTGGGTCCATTATTCCCAGATAGGAACCACAGCTGTCAGATGGCGAGGGACTACTGCCTGGTGCGATAATAAATGTTAGTCCGTCTGCAGATTCAGTTGAATAAGGGGAGGTAAGAATCCTGAACGTGAATTTAGTAAGGATCACTATTGGCCACGCAAGCAAAGGGTATCTGTATAGAACCCTGCCAACTTGATTTAGTGGTAAGGTTAGATAACCTGGCTGTGGCTCTGGAGTTAGGCTTAAGTAGCCGTCGTGACTGGTAACTGAACCCGTGCAAGTTAAGTTACCATCACTGCAACTTGCTGGGGTGAATGAAGCAAAACTGAAACCAGTGGTGATTTGAGGGACTGGAAATGGAGCTGGGGTGAATGAAGAAGCTTGGTTAAGAAAAGCAAAGAGAAACAGAAACAGAAACATGGTTGGTTGGGTATATTTATGTGTGAGACTACTTCGCTTATAACTCATAGCAAGCAATCAGACTTACTCCACTATGTATAGTGGGGTTTGATGATAGTAGTCGATGAAATTTATGCTAGCTGCATTGTTTAAGGAAGATTAAGTTACCTTCAACAAGAAAAAGTTGGCTCTGTAGTTAGCGTAGCTTACAATATTTTTGTTTGTATTTCCTATCTGGATCCAAAGATTATATTGTTGGGTTATATTAATATCTCGAAGGCAACATTGTATTTGCAGATTGATGTTTGGAAGACTCACAAAGATATAAAGACAGAAGGTACAATCCATCTAGTTCTGGTAAGATACTTTGTCATCAACTGCTTGAAGTCTGTATGCCAAAATAGCATGGATCTTGCATGTTGTTTACTATATATATCTGCCAAACATGTAAGTCCATACACCAACAAAGGCATAGTTTCACATTGTTTCCAAGAAACTATGCTGAAATGGAAGATATTTTTATCCTTGAAGCCACAATAGTTTCTTGATTATCATAGTTCTAGAAAGTTGGCTACTATAGATGCTGCCGGATCTTTGACTAGTTCGTAGGTGTGTGTCGATGATTTTTGTTCTTTTTTCTTATTCACTTTTACCGGGTTTGGGGCGTGACAAACTCTATTATGATTGTCAACTTCCACAGTTTTTGAGTCTATACTTTCATATGAAGGATGTGTGTCCTCTCACATATGTTCTGGGTTTGGAAGTAGTGCTTCAAATATCGATTGGTATGTGGTATATCCGGTTCAACCGGTCGATCGACTCAAAGATAATATAAATATATTGCACAAGACCAAAATAACAAAAATCATGTTTCTTTAGTGGTTAAGTCTTAGTATTTTTACGCCCATGTTTAATTCTCACTAATAGTATTTTTAACATATTTTTCAACCCATACAATAAACATCACATGATGAAAAAATTGAAAGAATTTTACAACCATTACTCTCCTAAATAAAATCTTAGGTTATTGTCAAATACATTATTAAAAAGGGATAAGTAATGATAAAGCCCCTCTACTTTTTGAAATGGGCAACCTGAGCCGTTAAATTTTTTTTCCCTGTCAATGGAGTCCATCTACTTTGAAAAGTGGATCACGTTAGTCCTTTCGTCTAATTTTCTGTCAAATATTGCTGACATGGATCCCATTTGTTGACATGCCTAAGTTTTAAGTAAAAGAGGAAAATAGGTGTAAGTTATAACCTGTTTTTAAAAAAATAACAGAGAAATAAATACAAAAATAAAACACAAAATCTAAAGAAAGGTGCAGCTTTCGCGCACCTCGTCCTACAGCCCCCTCATTCTTCTTATTTGGTCAATCGGTTGCAACTCTCAATTCCCACTTTTCCCAAGTACGTATTCATGTCTCCATGCTCAGGGATATTGTTTTCAGCTATCTTCTCCAACTTTTTCAGCTCTCAAATGCAAGTTTTTTGGGATTAGCGATTTCGGTTGGGATGTAGGTTTTGGGGTTTCGAAATGGGGTTATGTTTGGCATACGGGGTTTCGTTTTGATGTTTTATTATGTGGGTTTCAATTATTGGTTTAGGAATAAGGGGAGGTAAGAATCCTGAACGTGAATTTAGTAAGGATCACTGCTGGCCACGCAAGCAACGGGTATCTGTATAGAACCCTGCCAACTTGATTTAGTGGTAAGGTTGGATAACCTGGTTGTGGCTCTGGGGTTAGGCTTAAGTAGCCGTCGTGACTGGTAACTGATCCCGTGCAAGTTAAGTTACCATCACTGCAACTTGCTGGGGTGAATGAAGGAAAGCTGAAACCAGTGGTGATTTGAGGGACTGGAAATGGAGCTGGGGTGAATGAAGAAGCTTGGTTAAGAAAAGCAAAGAGAAACAGAAACAGAAACATGGTTGGTTGGCTATATTTATGTGTGAGACTACTTCGCTTATAACTCATAGCAAGCAATCGGACTTACTCCACTATATATAGTGGGGTTTGATGATAGTAGTCGATGAAATTTATGCTAGCTGCATTGTTTAAGGAAGATTAAGTTACCTACAACAAGAAAAAGTTGGCTCTCTAGTTAGCGTTGCTTACAATATTTTTGTTTGTATTTCCTATCTGGATCCAAATATTATATTGTTGGGTTATATTAATATCTCCAAGGCAACATTGTATTTGCAGATTGATGTTTGGTAGACTCACAAAGATATAAAGACAGAAGGTACAGTCCATCTAGAAAGACTTAAGACATTTCAATCCGTCCTTCAACAGGGAACCTACCCCGCATAAGCAAATGAATGGAAGCTAAGGTACTTTTGTGTTTATTTATAATTCTGCTTTTGAAATAGCCAGACGGCCCAGACTACAAATTTGAATAATGTTGTGGGAGCTAGTTCTGGTAAGATACTTTGTCATCAACTGCTTGAAGTCTATATGCCAAAATAGCATGGATCTTGCATGTTGTTTACCATATATATCTGCCAAACATGTAAGTCCATACACCAACAAAGGCATAGTTTCACATTGTTTCCAAGAAACTATGCTGAAATGGAAGATATTTTTATCCTTGAAGCCACAATAGTTTCTTGATTATCATAGTTATAGGTGCTGTCGGATCTTTGACTAGTTCGTAGGTGTGTGTTGATGATTTTTGTTCTTTTTTCTTATTCACTTTTACCGGGTTTGGGGCGTGACAAACTCTATTATGATTGTCAACTTCCACAGTTTTTGAGTCTATACTTTCATATGAAGGATGTGTGTCCTCTCACATATTTTCTGGGTTTGGAAGTAGTGCTTCAAATATCGATTGGTATGTGGTATATCCGATTCAACCGGTCGATCGACACAAAGATAATATAAATATATTGCGCAAGACCAAAATAACAAAAATCATGTTTCTTTAGTGGTTAAGTCTTAGTATTTTATACGCCCATGTTTAATTCTCACTAATAGTATTTTTAACATATTTTTCAACTCATACAATAAACATCACATGATGAAAAAAATGAAAGAATTTTACAACCATTACTCTCCTAAATAAAATCTTAGGTTACTGTCAAATACATTATTGAAAAGGGATAAGTAATGATAAAACCCCTCTACTTTTTAAAATGGGCAACCTGAGCCTTTAAAATTTTTTTTCCTGTCAATGAAGTCCCTCTACTTTGAAAAGTGGATCACGTTAGTCCTTTCATCTAATTTTCTGTCAAATATTGCTGATATGGACCCCATTTGTTGACATGCCTAAGTTTTAAGTAAAAGAGGAAAATAGGTGTAAATTTTAACCTGTTTTTAAAAAAATAACAGAGAAATAAATACAAAAATAAAACACAAAATATAAAGAAAGGTGCAGCTTTTGCGCACCTCGTCCTACAGCCCCCTCATCCTTCTTGTCCTACAGCCCCCCTCATCCTTCTTATTCGGTCAATTAGTTGCAACTCTCAATTCCCACTTTTTCCAAGTACGTATTCATGTCTCCAAGCTCATGGATATTGTTTTCTGCTATCTTCTCCAACTTTTTCAGCTCTCAAATGCAAGTTTTTTGGGATTAGTGATTTCGGTTGGGATGTATGTTTTGGGGTTTCGAAATGGGGCTATGTTTGGCATACGGGGTTTCGTTTTGATGTTTTATTATGTGGGTTTCAATTATTGGTTTTGGAACTATCTTCTTGGTTTTTCTGTTGCCAAATTTAAACTACAGGGCATTCTGTAACTGATTGAAATAAGGGAGTCAATTGACCCATTTTTTAGAACCGTAGGGGCTTATTTGTTCCATTTCTGAAAGTGCAAGGGCTCCAAAATATCAAAAAGCTAAAATTTCCAGAATTTCTTTCCTCATCTGAATTTAATAATGTAAATTATTGGTCAATGACATCTGGATTACATCTGGAGTATTAAAATATTTTTTAAAAAATTATTTGTCATTCACTAACTACAATGACAACAATATTTAACGAAAAACGGGACGGAAGGGCTAATGTGGTTCACTATTCAAAGTAGAGGGGCTTCTTTGGCACAAAAAAATTGATTTTGAAAAGTAGAAGGACTTTATCATTAGATGTCCCTATTAAAAAATCGATAGTGATACATATACATAGGATTTGTATACATAAAAGATACATAATGATGTGGCAGCTGACTGGATATGCTGACTGGGCAAATTCAAAATTCAAAAATCAAAAATAAACACTACAAAATCACTTTTCTCTCTCCTTATGTCTCATTTTTCTCTCTCCTCTATCTCTCCTCTCCTCTCTCTCACGCGATTCTCTCTTCTTCTCTCACGGTCAATAACGGACCTCCGTTGTCCGGTCACCGATATGACCGCCGCTGCAGCCAAAAGAAGCGTCCGGCCCCCAGGAGCAACACCCAACCACCACTTGCCGTCAACGGTTGTTGATTTTGTCAGAAATCCACCATGAAGCCATGGGTATCCATCGAACAAAAATCACAGATTCAACTGATTTCGATGTCGGTTTGTCAACCTGACACCACCAATGGACTCCCCTACGTGAGGAGCACTTAGCCCAGCCCTTCGTCGATCAAAACGGCCACCGAAATTGGAGACCCACGTCGAAGGTATTCTCCAATGCGTTATTACACTATACATTTGACAGTGTATTTAGCTTTTTATGTTGATTGAACATCTTATGGATTACTTGTGAAGCTTGATAGTGGGTTATTGCACTGTCATAATGAAAAGTGTAATTATTTTGTTTCATGGTTTGTTTCTTGCCTAGTTTACCAGATACTGTATTTTGCAAATAGTGTATTTAGCATTTAGTGTATTTAGAACATAGTGTATTTAGCATATAGTGTATGTTGCTGGGCTGCTCCTCGTCATGGTGTACTGGATTGGTGATTTCTTGGTTCCACAAAATATTTGATTACACTTTCATTTTAGTAATGCATTTGTTTTATATAAACCCAAAATATTACGTACACTGTAAGTTTCCATAATGTAGTTGCATTGAATATGTTAGTTTCCTTGCTTGATGGGTTTGATTGGTTCACTGTCAGTGTGCATAATGTTTTTAACATATGTTCAATGTTGTCTTGTTTGGGTATACTCTGTTCGTATTGCCTAATGTATTTGTTGTGAGTAATTTTAAGTATGGACAAAGCTAGTAAAATTTGTAGTTATGAACATTGATAGAACTATACACTACCAATTAAATAATATATTTGGCTTGAATGGTTCTGTTTACATACTTGATGGGTTTCAGTTGTTATAATGCATTGGTTTGTGTTTTGTGATATTTTATTCACGCTTAATGGAAGTGTATTTAGGTATATAGTGTGGTTCGATAGTGTGTGTTCTTCATATTGGTCAAATATTTGATTATACTACTACGCTATGTAACGTATTTTGTTTAATTATATCCGAGTAATTTTACCTTTCATTTGTTGTTTATAAAATATTACATTATATTTTTGACAATGTATTTGTTTGCCAGTTTATAATGCATTATGAATTACCAATGTATTTGTTTCACTTTTTTATGGCATTGAGTTATTATACTATGGTATGATAGTGTAATAATGACAGAGTCATTTCATTTTGGTGTTGATATTATATGAGTTATTACATTATCAATTACTAAATTTATGTATTTATGAAACAAATGTATGTTTTAACATTGTTTTGTAGTGAAGAGATGGGTTTTCAATCAAGAGGATTCAATAACGAAGGATGCGAATGGTGATTACAAATATCTGATATTTACATGCGGGAGGTTGGATAACAAGGCGGGGCTTGTTGGTAGACTTTTCGTCGATGGGAAGTGGAAGATTACATTGTTTGAAGATATCCACAATCACGATCTAAGTCCTAGTCATTCTAGATTCTTCGTGTGTAACAGGGAAATAACCCCGAGTGTGAAAATGCAACTAGAGATTAATGATATTGTTGAAATTCGATCGAGCAAGAGTTACAATTCATTTGTCATTGGTGTCGGTGGGCATGATAATTTTACAGTGTATTTGTTTCTCAGTTGTTAATGCATTACGAATTATCAGTGTAATTAACCAAGCTTACAGTGACTTATTACATTACGTTTTGACAGTGTATTTGTTTCCCATTTTCGGCAAGTTTGATTGTTATCATGCCGTACCTTATTACATTATGTTTTTGACAGTGTATTTGTTTTTCAGTATTTAATGCATTACGTACTAGCAGTGTATTTTACTACTAATAGAGGAGAGAGAAGCGGGAAAAAAAAGTGAACATTTAGGGTTTTGTGTCAATATATCTATGTGGCATGCCACATAGATTATGTATATTATGTATCTGAAAATTATGTATGTATGTCATTTTCCTTAAAAAATTCACTAAAGGACTCTTTTTGAAAATATCATGTATTAGTTTAAATTTTCTAAAAAGTTCATTTTAGTTTTAAAGAATATGTATATAAAAAATTTCAATATCAGGAAAACCATCTGGTTCAATCGATTTTTAATCAGCACAATACAACCCAATATTTTAAATTGAATCGTATTGATGGATTGATCAATACCCGGTTCAACAGGTTGACCTGGTCGATCCAAACCGATATTTAAAACAATTTTTCAGCATAAGTATACTGTCGATATTATTACCATAATAAGTTTTTCAGATGCTACGCCTATTGATACACCTATGGAGGTGAATCTCAAATTGTGCAAGGAAAAAGGGGATGATGGATATATATTCTTTTTGACCCATTTTTTACCATCAATTAGTTGGGAGTTTAGTTTATTGGGCTATTCCACACTTGGCTTTTTTTTTGTTAGACCTTGACAACTTATTGTGATGCTGATTGGACATGATATCCCAATAGTCCCTATATACTACTTATTGGTGCATTTTTTGAGGTTATGCTCTGATTTCTTGGAAGGTCAAGAAACAAGATATGGTTTCCAAATCAAGCTATGTTAGGCAGTCACAATGGTGGGTTTTTACTAGCCCATAGATGATAAAATTCTTAAATTTGTTGTAGTTTTCACATATAAATTTCCTTCAATAAGACTCCCTCTCCTAACCAAAACACCGCTTCTAATTAAAAGGTAGCGCTCCATTCTTTTTCTATAGAGAACCGATTCCGGGCTTGCTCTTTTTCTTATGAGCAATCACCTTTGACCAATTCACGAAAGACCTATAGCTTATTTCACGATTTAAAAGTTAGTTTATTTTTCACAACTAATAACATAATTTATTAAATTATGTTAAGATATATACTCAACTTGGTCATATCCAAGTTCGATGATAAAATGAAAAAATAAATAAATTGGCTTGTTTTTTAAAAAGAAAAAGGAATGGTTTCCACCTTTAGAAATTTATTAAATTCATTTTGGGTGGTCAGACAATTTTCAATCTAAGTAAAAAGAAAAGATAAATAAATTGGGGAGTTTTAAAAATATGGTTGGTAAGGTTATTTGATCTTGTTAAAAGATAGATTTTTCTGTGTGGAGGCTAGAAATCATAGCTTTTGTACTCTAGTGATTTTAACATCCTAACCTAAAAAGTCATTTCAGGTGCTCGAGCAGCTCGATATGGAAAAGAAGAGAGCGCAAGAACTTAGCAAGATGAGGAAGGCTAACCAGGCAGAGTGCTGGTGGCAGAATCCAATGAGTGAAATGAACAAAGAACAACTGGGACAATTGAAGCTCGCCTTGGAGGAGCTTCAGAAAAATGTGGCAAAACAATCTCAAACTATTCTTTTTCAAAACTTGAACAATGGCACCCAGTCTTTTGGTCCTGCTCAAGTCATGCTTCCTACTGCAGGGCTCAATGGTAATGTGTTCGATTTCGATCCCAATGTGGTGCCTCCTCCTGCTGCAATGCCTCCGGCATATAATTTCGGATTTGGAAGTAATGGGTTTTATTAGCTTTCTGGTGGTCTGTGTCCATGGCTCTTTATTGTTGAAAAACTATTTCCTTATGCCGTTGTGAACTTGTGATAGTCTTATAGTTATGGAGTGGGGTAGGCTGCTATTGTAAAATAATAGCAGCCCATACAGTTCCTCATTTTTGAGCTATAAAATAATTTCTTAAAATAATAAATAGAAAATATGTAAGGATTTTGATTGTTGGATCATGTATTTAATCATCGGATCTTTTAAAAATGAGATAACATGTTACACACTTTGCATCCAACGATTTAGAATCACTTAGGACATAAGACATGAGATTCAAAATCATTGATATTTATTATTTTTTAGGAATTTTAAAAAATTATTGATAATCAAAAAAATGAGGAAGAGGAGGGACTGCTATAAGCCTACCCCAGTCCCTTGTTGTTTTCATTACTGTAAAATTGAGTCATGCTATTTTTATTTATGGTTTTGTGTTTGTTTTAATAGATTTTTATTTATGGCTTTGTGTTTGTCTTAATTCGACCCATATTAACCCGACCCGACCTCATTTTATTATATAATGTCGTTTTATACTTGTATAGACCTGTATGCAGTATATATATATACACACACACTTTTATACTTGTATGCAGTATTAACAAGAATCAAACATTGAGTTTGTTTCATATATATATGTGTGTGTGTCTATATATGTTAGAGTTAGTACACTTTTCTTCTCTTGAATATTGTGAAGTCTTCATTTATGTTTTAATTACACCATAGTGATTTAGGTGGAGAATTTTAGCGAAAATTTTAAACTAATGACAAATAACCCGACCCAACCCAACCCATCTTCAAATGAGGTTGGTTAAGGGTTGAAGAAAATCTCACCCGACCTTATGCGAGTCGGATGAGGTATTTCCCTAAATCCGGCCCAACCCAACGTACCCATGTTCACCCCTATGGATAGCAATGAGGGGAAAAAAAGCCCAAAAGAGTAAAAGAAGCTGATGGACATAGGATAATATAATGCATCAAATCCACCTGACCAGCCCTTTGAATATCTTTCCAACAAGTTGAGAGTAAGCAAGTTCCAGATGTGGGGAGCCATACCTCACTGTTAATGTTGTAGTTTTCACATATAAAAAGTAGCGCTCCATTCTTTTTCTATAGAGAACCGATTCTGAGCCCGCTCTTTTCTTATGAGCAACCACCTTTGACCAATTCACGAAAGACCTGTAGCTTTTTTGACGGGTTAAAAGTTAGTTTATTTTTCACAATTAATAACATAATTTATTTTGACAATCAATAAATTTTGCCAAGAGTAACCTTTGTATCCATTGTAGGGCGTGGATTTAGAGTCACAATCGTCAAAAACTCTATCCAATATCACAATTTTGTATCATTCGAGTACCCATAGAGTCGCTCTAGCGCCAAAAACTATGGTTACTATTAAGTAGTAGGTGGGCCTATGAGGCCCACCTAACTTGGCTCTCAAACCCGACTCTAAAGCCATTCGAGGGTCGGGCCTGCCCAGCCCACCCCACCCCAACAACGGTCCGGAACAGCTCACATTACACCTCTACTAATGTGCAAGTCACTTAATTTAATTTTTTTAAAAAAATTATGGCATTTAACAAGATTGGTCAAAGTCAAAGGAAAGGTCACTGATTTTGAATTTTTTTATGGACAATGAAGTGAAATTCTTTTACTACAAACCAATCCTAATTTCCCAAAAACGAACCCAGTGATGACCCATGTAAACAAGAGCAAGTCCATGGGCCTATAAAACCATTCCAATTGCTTGTCAAATTGGTGAATGCTAATGCGAACTGCGAGGAGTTCAATTTGGGTTAACATGATTCATCTCCTGCAATCTGGGCTACCTTTGGGAGACTCTACATACTAAGTGAGGCTCTTTGGTTAGAATCTCTTAGATGATCTGTTTGCCATTTATTTTTCTATTGATTTCATTTTCTATATCGTTAAGCTAAACTTTGAGTTTCTTATAGTCTGTTTTGTGAAGGGTTAAGTGCAAATAAGTCACTGAAAAATAGGTCAGTTTGCAATTATATCACCCAAAGAAAAAATTTTCAAATTGAGTCACTCAATGTTCCAATTTTAAGCAATTGGGTCATTCCGATCAATTTTCAATCGATTTAACACCAGAAATTGCTGACATGTCACATTTGTCCAAATATAAAATAAAATTTAATTTAAAAAGCCATGTGGAATATCAAAATATATTTAGAAAATGATATGAATCTTTTTAAAAAATAAAAAAAATGTGACACATATAAAAAGGCAAAATAAAAAAGATTGAATAATAGAAAGATGGGGAAATAGGTAGAAGGATAAAAAAAACAACATTTATATCCCATCAATGACAAAAGCAACATTTATATCCTATCTTTCTTCTTTCTTCAGCGTTTCTCCTCTTCCTTCCTTCAACGCCTCCCTCTTTCTTCTTTCTTCGCTACTTCTTCTCTCTTCTTCCTCGATCGACTCTTCTTTCTTTGCTTGCGACATAGATCGACATTTCTCTTCTTCTTCTTCTTCCTCCTTGCGACTAAGATCAGGATTGGGCTCCTTATTCTTCCTTCACTTTTGATAGAGACGGATCTTCAAAGCAAAGTTTTGATCTAGGGAGAGAAAAAGAGAACGGACATGAAAAGACATTGTTCTATCTTTAGTATATGATATTATATCTGTTTTGTATATGTCAATATTCTTCTGAAATCGAATTTGAATATGCAGATATATATGTTTCGAATATGTTCTGATATGTCACGTGATATGTTTTTGTCCTTTTGAAACTTCAAACAGATAACAAGACTAATAACATTTTAACAAGACAGATAACAATTGGCAAAACAGATAGCATATGATAAATATCAAATTAATTGATACGGATAACACATCACTTGCGGTCTGCAGATCTCAAATCAGAACTAACAAATCCAGAAAATCACCACAGAAAATATCGAAAAATAATGATGGGATGACAGATCGAAGAAAAACAACAAGATCTACAAGCCCCGTGATGAATATGAGTAGATCTAGTTTGAATACAAAAAATGGATGAAATATAACTTAAAAAATGCCATATAATCATTGAATAAGTCATGAGGGGCAGAGATGAAGCTTCCGACGGTGGAGACGAAGCTTCCGATGGAGGTCAGAGATGAATCACATGTAGGAGAAGTGTGCCATGTTTGAGGATGAAGACGAGGGTATTTTAGGCAATAAAACCATATATTTTAACATTTTATTCTTTTATGGAATAGTGTTATAAACTTTATGGAGTAAAACTTTTAAGAGTATCCTTATTGGAATAAAACTTTTAAGTGAGGGGCTTATCACCAATTTTCCCTAAAAAGATTGAAGCCTTAGATCAGTTGTTCGCGTGAGGACTTGAAGAATAAAAAGAATCCTTGAAGAATAAAAAGAAGCCTTAGGGATTCTGTGTTTAGGGATGGGGAAGATTGAGTTTAAGAGGATTGAGAAAACAACTAAACTGTTCGGTCTCCCTCCGCAATAGGTGCAATGTTCGGCTTTGCCGTCGAGAAGTCGACATACTGGTTGATTTTTTGTTGCTGCTGTTGAGGAGTGGGATTTTCTGTAGTTCTATATCTCGTTGGATCTCGTCTTTGGATTCAAGTTTTGAAAAAGCTCTGCCCTCCTTAATGACAAAGGGGAGCAAGTTGGAAAAGTTCCAATTCCAATCGACAAGATCTTAGATGGAGAGGGTGACTGCGATGGAAGTTTTCTAGTGAAGAGAGAATGGGTGGGGGTGAGGGGTGGGTTAATCTGATTTTTTTTTTCAAAATTAATTGTAAAAACAAGTCATTAAAAAGCCACTAGTCATCGGCTCCGCATTGGCTGTTAACTGACAAGTAAGCAAATTCCGACGATCAATTGATCGGAATTAGATTCTCATGGCCTAATTGCTTAAAATTGAAATATTGAGTTACCCAATTTGATTTTTTTTTCTTTGAGTGACCTATTTGCAAACTAATCTATCTTTTAGTGACCTATTTGCACTTAACCCGTCTTGTGAAGATATCAAATAATCTCCGCACCAATGTAATACAACATTACCATGCGTCTTCTGAAAATCGGTGTAGACAGTGGAAAATAAATGCCATGTCCATTTTTCATGATAAGGAAGATGGTGGAAAATAAATGACGTCTATATTTCATGACAATGACTAAAATAAGAGAAGGACATCACCATTCCTTATTGGACTTGATAAATGAATGGATTACACAGCCTTCCTCCTTTATTTTTGCAAGCTTAAGAATTTAAAAATTGCATATAATTGGATAGCGTTTCTTATTGTGTGATGTATATCCCAGGAAGCAACACATGACACTAGTTGCGCATTGATTCTCCTCATTTATTGATTGGAAATGATGCTAAATTCCAGTTGAGAATCTGATGACGCTCAGTGAGAAGCTCTGTTGATGCTGTGAATCCCACATAGATGAAGCTTGGCAGGGTATTTGGGATGTCAATAGGCACCTCAAGAAAAGTCTCACCTATTGGATCAGATGCATATCCAACGTGCACTCTAATTGACTTTGTCCTCCCATCCAATACTATTAGAACCTTGATATCTCTTCCACTTTTCAGGTCAATTCCGGTATAATTGAGACTCCTAGCTTGAATTGGATGTATTACACTTTTTGTGACAATCGCAATGTGATTTGCATCCAAATCACCTGTATTCTTGTATGTGTCAAACTCCACAGCTAATTGACCACCAGCATGACCTGAATTTACCTCCAAGTGTATTGGTTTAGTTGAATATATAACGTATGTATCGATGTTACATCATATAATAAAGATAGGAACCACATCTTCACATTATATTATCGTCTTGTGCTGGATCCATTATTCCAAGATAGGAACCATAGCTGTCAGATGGCGAGGGACTACTGCATGGTGCAATAATAAATGTTAGTCCGTCTGCAGATTCAGTTGAATAAGGGGAGGTAAGAATCCTGAACGTGAATTTAGTGAGGATCACCGCTGGCCACGCAAGCAAAGGGTATTTGTATAGAACCCTGCCAACTTGATTTAGTGGTAAGGTTGGATAACCTGGTTGTGGCTTTGGGGTTAGGCTTAAGTAGCCGTCGTGACTGGTAACTGAACCCGTGCAAGTTAAGTTACCATCACTGCAACTTGTTGGGGTGAATGAAGGGAAACATGGTTGGGTGGTTATATTTATGTGTGAGACTACTTCACTTATAAGTTATAACTCATTGCAAGCAATCAGACTTGCTCAACTATATATAGTGTGGTTTGATGATAATAGTCGATGAAGTTTATGCTGCATTGTTGAAGGAAAATTACGTCACCTTCAACAAGAAAAAAGTTGGCTCTGTAATCAGTGTACTTTACAAAGTTTTTGTTTCTATTTGCCATCCGGATTCGAAGATTACAGTTGTTATGTAATAACCCTAGTTTCCAATATTCTTGTTTGTATTAATTTCCTATCTGGATCTGAATTTTCTCTCTATTGAGTTATCCTAACAGCTCAATATCTTGTATTCTCAGATTGGCTTTCTTGAGACTCACGAAGATTAAAGACAAAAGGTATAGTCCAGAAAGAACAATACATATCAATCTGTCTTTTCTAGTTTCACTAGTTATGCCTACAAATGGTAGCTAACATACTTCTATTGTGCTCTCAACAATAGCACGGTTCATGTTACGAATCCCACATCTAAAATATGTGAGGATTCCATTGGTTTATAAGAGCAAGCCCATCTCCTTACAATCAATTAAGCATTTTCTCCTTACTTGCAAGTGTACAAGTCGCACAAATAATAAAGTGATGAATAGAGTATCGTTCCCACGAGAATCTATTGACAATTCAATCAAATACTAATTATGGCTAATCCTACACTATTTGGAGAATCGACGTTTGAGTTTGTTTGTCAGCTAACACAAAAACAATAAATTTAACAAATAACTAAACAATTAACAAGAGAAATTAAGCAATCCAACAATCAAACAATCAAACCAATTACTGAGTAATTAATTCAAGAGAGCAAACACTAGGGCACCTAATGTCACCACCACCTATCCAATTAAACTACATTGGTTCGTTAATCCCTAATTCACAATTCAATTGTTGACTACCGATTTCCCTTCATATTGAATGCTCCATTCCTGATTACACCGAAAGTGTTTTCAATACCAATCCCTATTATTCCTAACAATCGGATTTAAATATCAAAAACCCATTAAGTATAGTGAATAATCGTGTAGCGATTGCATAGGTCATTCACCTATATTGCTATGGTTCATGCAATCTATGTCATCTATGGTGAGTGCAACCCTAGGTATCTCCTTCCGGTCTCAACCTAGGCAGAACATCATTGGAATGGTGATGAAGCATTCAAAAGCATTAAGAGCATTCATAGATAATCAACAATTAAAGAGGAAATTAAGAACGACAAACCAAGTTCATTAAATATTCAAAGTGGGGCTCCATTAAGACCCCAGCTAGAGGATTAGTTCTTCATATCATGCAAATACATAATCAAACCCACAATAGCAGTCATAATTACAAAAAATAGAGAGAGATACAATAAAATCCCTAAAATCCTCCTCCTCTTCCTTGCTCCTATGCTGCCTTCCAATAGTTCTCAAAACCCTAACCTCCAAGAATGAGGCACAAACCTAATTTCTACCCTTTTTATACTCCCCAAAACCCCATAGTCGTTTTTATAACAAGCTTGTGTTGTTTTGGAATGTACCCACTTGAGTTTGGGGGTATTAATTTTCGTGAAGTTTGAAGTGCATAATCACGAACTGGGATAAGTGTGAACGATCGGTAATCTCCTTTGATTGATTGAAAAATTCACTAGGATGCAGCTGCTACTTTGAAAATCAAGGCCCGATCGATCGAAAATGGGGCACGATCGATCGAGAAAGTTATTGTTTCCAAAATTTTTCATTTTCGTCTCATTTTGGATCCCTTCTTTCTGGTTCACATCTTTATACTTGAAAATGCACAAATGAGACTAACTAGGCAAAATCTATCCTTAATCGGCTCAAAATGACACAAAGATCAATGAAAAGGGTGCACAATTGTATGTATATAATTTGCACATCCCACACACGTGAAGAGAATTACAGTAGAAGTACAAATGAGATGTATAAAATAATTTGAATGTATCTGCCCTCCCTAAACCCCACTAAGGCAACAGGGACTGGAGCTGCAAGGGGTCTTGGAGATATTGTGTCGAAAACTTTGCCTGTAATTCAGAGTTGATTACAACATCTGGATAAAAGGAGTTGAAGTTGTTAAATAAAGTGCCTCATATCGGAAGTATTACTTAACACTTAAGAGTTAGCACAGGGGAAGTTGTGCGATATGGGAGCAAGCATACCAGTCAAACGTTTCAGGATTTCTCTGAGTTTACTTGTTCTTCAAGGTATTGACGATGATCATACCTTTTACCAGTTTCCATTTTTATGGTGGAGTATGACGGTTCTCGGTGCAGAGAGTTGTGACTGTTAATGAAGATGGTGGTATATGTTAAGCTATTTTTGAACACTAATATAGGTACTGAAAAATAACTCAATTTAATCCTTGCAATTTAAGAAAAGGTTGTTGAGTATAGTGAGAAGCAATGGTATGTCCCGCAGAGGATTGAAATATAATTACAAATAAAATCTAATTGTGACTCGAGCTAAACAGTTAATTCAGAATAATTGGTAAGAACTAGAAAACATTTTTGATTCTCATAAGAGAAAGAGTCAAGGGAAAGTTATCCACCACTAACAATCATGTACTGCTGCAACCTTCATTTTTATTTCTTAATTCACGAATGACGATGTTTAAGATAAAACAATGGCATGTTGATTTTATCTTATTGCTCTCTCTTAATTTGTATGTCATGTGCATGGCATGTACTCCTTAACTTAGTTCTTAAGATGCAATCTAGAATGGCATGTTCATGGATTCAACACTCAAGAATCATTAAGCACAAAGAAGGCAAACATCACTAAATTCATAAGATGTGTCATGCATCTTATTTCACCTAGAAATCAATTCACATGAATTAGAGCTATCTTATTCATTGGCTACTTGAGACTTTATGAAGATAAGGGTGATCAAGCGTATCGTCCTAGCAATATAATCCTAAAACAGGCATCTAAGCGTGCACTCAAAGAAACATATATCAGATTTCATCAACAACTAATATAGTGAAAAGATTTTCATTCGATCTCAAGAAATAAAATTAAAGGTAAACAAAGCATCAGTACAGTCATATTCGGGCTTCAACCAGCCCCTTAACTGAAGGAAAATTAGCCACACATCATCTGTTTTGAAGACTAAAATACATAAGAGAAAGAGGAAACCAAATAGTATATCTCGCCTTGCTTGCTGCTGGTTTCACCTTCTCTCCTCTATTCGTTCGTGTGTGTCCTCTTTGATGACTGTTACATCCCTTTTATAATTCAACAATAGGGCCCCATCGACTGAGACTTTTCAGACAATATAGGAATTAAGTTCAATTACCACAAGGAAGTGTTTCTCCTAATTGATATACAGAAATTGACTACCAATACACTTCTCCTTATGGAAACTGAACTTAAACTGACTGAGAGCGTTGTCATTGACTTCTAACACAAGATTCGAGTACCCCATAATCTCCCAAGATTTATTCTGTGTCTTGAATACCAAGAATAGTAACTTGAGGTATCAAATCTTCTAAATTCACATATAATTTCTACACTGAACCACTGATGCTAAAACTGATGCAACTTCCTCTAGGAAACTCCAAATCATGAACTGTAAAATTCTATGGAAACTATACTTCTAGATCTTTCCAACGATATACCACCCGTTATCCAGTTCTTCCAGAGCATATCCAATTTCTTATGTGAAGTTGACAAATCTGTTTAGGAACCTGACTTGGCTTCAAAATTATGAACATATTCATCTTTTATCATTACACCATATTTTTGCCTATTTAGCTCTCAATCACCGTTAGGGATGTATTTCTTCAAAACTTACCCAAAACACATCAAAACAACCAATTTCGCAAAGGAAACTAGTGCAAAGTATAGGGATAAGGGATGCAGAATGTGCATAAATATGTGTTATCAGTATAGCGAAAGCTATGCAATTTTTTTTATCAAGGTGGAGATTGTTGGAATTGATCAATAAAATTGGACTCTAGTTTGATTAGAATTAGTAATTCGAGTTTGACTACAATTAGATTTTGTACAACCATATACATATAAGACATTTTCAAGGTTGTAACTAAGTTACTATTGTTTTGTTTTCTCTAAACATGGGTTAGAGAGGCGGCTACACCTAGTGAGAGAGAGGGCAAGGTGCGGAAACTTTGTGATTTATCTTTTGGTGTAATTGGGTTTTGGGTATGGGACAATGAGAGATTCAAGATGTAAGGTATTAGAGATATAGGCTGGATTGGTGGCATATGATAATCTCTTGAGCTCTTGGGTATTTTTAGATTTCTTGGTGAGAGAAAAATCTCGGTGTGTAGTTGTACAAATTTTTTACATAGTGAAAATTTCTCTTGATTATCTTTTGGCAACACCCGTGGTTTTTTTCTCTGGTTTTAAAGTTTTCCATGTAAATTCTTGTCTTGTTGATTGTTGTTATTCTCAATTTAAATTTCTCTACTGTCGTATGATAATGTCTTAGTCTTACAAGATGGACTTTACCTTCTGTCTTTATATCTTTGTGAGTCTCGCAAACGTCAATTTACAAATACAATGTGGCCATGGAGATGTTAATACAACCCAACAACATAATCTTGTAAGATACGCTAACTACAGAGCCAACTTTTTCTTGTTGAAGGTGACTTAATTTTCCTTCAACAATGCAGCTAGCATAAATTTCATCGACTACTATCATCAAACACCACTATATATAGTGGAGTAAAGCCGATTGCTTGCTATGAGTTATAAGTGAAGTAGTCTCACACATAAATATAACCAACCAACCATGTTTGTGTTTGTGTTTCTCTTTGCTTTTCTTAACCAAGCTTCTTCTAGCCCAGTTTCAGTTACCAGTGACCAAGCTTCTTCTAGCCCAGTATCTTTTCCATTCCCTACAATCACCCGTTTCAGCTTCCCTTCATTCACCCCAACAAGTTGCATTGATGGTAACTTAACTTGCACGGGTTCAGCTACCAGTTACGACGACTACTTAAGCCTAACCCCAGAGTCACAACCAGGCAATCCAACCTTGCAACTAAATCAAGTTGGCAGGGTTCTATACAAATACCCTTTGTTTGCGTGGCCAGCACGTTTCTATACTAGGTTCACGTTCAGGATTCTTACCTCCCCTTATTCAACCGAATCTGCAGATGGACTAACATTTATTATGGCACCCAACAGTAGTCCCTCGCCAGCTGACAGCTTTGGTTCCTATCTTGGAATAATGGATCCAGCACAAGACGGTAATATAATGTGAAGCTATGGTTCCTATCTTTACTATTGATGTAATATCGATACATACATCATATACAACTAAACCAATTAATTTTGAGCTAAATGCAGGTCGCGCCGCTGATCAATTAGCAGTGGAATTTGACACTTACAAGAATACATTTGATTTGGATGGCAATCATGTATCGATTGACACAAAAAGTGTGATAAACCCAATTTCTACTAGGAGTCTCAATGAAACCGGAATTGACCTGAAAAGTGGAAAAGACATCAAGGTCTCAATAATATTGAATGGCGGAACAAATTCACTTACAATTTACGTTGGATATGCATCAAAACGAAGCCGTCGGGTTCTTCTTAACGTGCCTATTGACATCCCACATACCCTACCAAGCTTCATGTATGTGGGATTCACAGCTTCAACAGGGTATCTCACTGGAAGCCATCAGATTCTCAGCTGGAGGTTATCATCATATCCAATACCCAAGAAATGAGGAGAATCAATCAGCAAACCAGTATGATGTAGTGCTTCATGCATGGGATATACATCACATAATACTACTGAAGGCTTCAAATTCTATGCAAATTTTCAAAATTTCAAAATAAATGAGGGAGGCTATGTAATCCATTCATATATCAGGTGCAATAAGGAATGGTGATGCCCTATTCTTCTTTTAGTCTTTGCCATGAAATATAGACACGTAATTTATTTTCCACTGGCTGGACTACACCGACTAAGAGACCTGGAAGCCAAACAATTTCTGGGGAAGATTTGGAAACCATATATATCTTGTTTCTTGGCCTTCTAAGAAGTTTGAGCATAACCTCAAAAAATACACCAATCAGTAGTTTCTAGGCAACTACTGATTGCCAAACAACAAAGGCAACGTCAGGGCGATCAATAATCAAATAAACTAAACTCCCAACTAATTTGTGGTAAAGAATGAGGTCAAAAAGAATATCCCCTCCTTCCTTACGCAACTTGAGATTCACCCCCATATGTGTACCAACAGGCGTAGCATCTGAAAAACCTGCTATGTTTATTATATCTGTACTTATGTTGATTCAAAGAAGTACCCTTCGGAGTTAGATGAACTTCCAAATAGTGTTTTACATACCAATTTGGACCAGTCGGTTCAAGCGATTGAATTGGGTACTGTTCAGTTAATTGGTATGATTCAATTTAAATATAGGATTAAACCATGACAGTCAAAAGGCGATTGAACCTGACGACTTTACCATTATTGATTCGGTGTTAAACCCGTTTTATACACATTTTTTTTATAGAAAATTTAATTTTTCAAAACCAAAATTAACTTTTTCCGTTTATAGATAAATAAAAAAAAAATTATCTAATACCCGAAGTCTCCAAAAAGAGTCCTCAAGTGGATTTTTTAAACACTTCGATGAGAACCTAAGACATTATTTATAAGAGTTGTGGTTGTACGTCAAGTGGAGTTTTTTAACAAAGGCTTTGATGAGAACCTAAGACTAGACTTTATTTATAAGAGACGTGGTTGTACCTCAAGTAGATGTTTTTAACAATGGCTTTGATGTGAACCTAAGACTTTATTTATAAGAGCCGTGGTTGTAAATTTCTTTCAATTTTTCAATGAGAGATGTTTGTTGTATGGGTTGAAAAAATATGTGAAAAATACTATTAATGAGAATTGAACTTGGACACTCAATTAGGAAATCATAAGTTTAAACCATTAAAGCAACATGATTTTTGTTACTGTTATCCTCTGCAATATAAATAGATATATTTGTGACGGTCGACCGATTGAACCGGCTATATCACATACCAGTAGCATCACCGGTATAATTCCAATACCACTATCTAAAATAGTGCTTCCAAAATCCAAAAAATATATGTATGGACCACGAAAATTATATTGTCGCTTCCCGGTTAAAAATATCTTCCATTTTTTTTTTCAGCATAGTTTCTTGGAAACAATGTGAAAACAATGTGGAAACAATGTAGTAAGACAATATCCTACTGGGATGCTCTACCTCAAATGGATACGGTTCCTTATTAAGCTGTCCGAATGGATAGTGTAACTAATTATATTGATAGTGTAATTAGTTAAAGTAGGTGTGTAATAAGAAGTCAGAGCATAAAATCCCATAAAAATTCTATCTAAAATTAATTTCAATCCATACCAGTGGATTCACAATGACATTATTACAACTTACATGAAAACAAAAACGAAAATCTCAAACACCCATGAAAGGAGAGCTCTTCAATTCTTGCAACTATAAGCACCAACATAAATTAAAACTATTTAGTCCCTCTTTGTCATCAAACTCATTGAGACATTTTTCAATTCTTTTTCACAGAAATGGTTGTGCAAATGCAGAAATTTTTCAATTTTTTTTTCCTTGAACAATCTCACGATCCTAGTCCAACAACTCTGTCTAATATTTCTTCGTGGAATATTTGCTTCTATTCTCCAACCAACTCACTGGGTCCATCCCAACTCAGCTTGGCTCGCTTACTAGACTCCGAGTTTTGAGAATTGGTGACAATGGATTTCCGGCAAACCATCGACTAGTGATGAAAGGCTGGGTTTACTCCTAGGGTCGGACGTTTCCATTGGTGATTAGATTGGTGGCTGACGGTGGAGATCCGTCGTTGGCCATGAGAGAGAAAAAGAGAATGTCGTTTGTTGTGAGAGAGAGGGGAGAGGGCGAGAGAGAGGATATAGTGATTTTACTTTTAGGGATAAGTGGTGGTAGGTTTTGGTATTTTTTGAAAAAAAATGAATTTGAAATTGCCTTGTTAGCATGCCTATGTGGCATGACACATAGTCATTTTAAGCTAAATGCAGGTCGTGCTGATAATCAATTAGTGGGTGGAGTTCGACACTTACAAGAATACAAATGATTTGGATGCAGATCACATTGCGATTGTCACAAAAGTGTAATACATCCGATTCAAGTTAGGAGTCTCAATGATACCGGAATTGACCTGAAAAGTGGAAGAGATATCAAGGTTCTAATAGTATTGGATAGCAAGACAAGTTCCCTTAGAGTGCACGTTGGATATGCATCTAATCCAATAGGTAAGACTTTTGTTGAGGTGCATATTGACATCCCAAATACCTTGCCAAACTTCATCTATTCGGTATCTACAGCATGAACAGGGTTTCTCACTAAGCGCCATCAGATTCTCAAATGGAGGTTATCATCATTTCCAATCAATAAATGAGGAGAATCAATGTGCAACCAGTGTGATGTGCTTACTTCCAGGGATATACATTGCACAATAGTAAATGCTTTGAAATTCTATGCAATTTTTAAATTCTTAAGCTTTTGCAAAAATAAATGAGGAAGGCTATATAATCTTAGTACAAAATCATTAAAATCGACTGCATAGGTTACATAAAATCTATCATTTTGTGTCGCACGTATTAGAGTATTAGATGATTCTATAATTTTTATACCAAATGGATCATTCGACACTCAAGCCACTAGTTTGAGTGATAAGAATGATGTGTATCACTTTAATGATCAGAGTTCACATCTCCTCATCATTTTTTTTAAAAAAAAGATGATTGGAAAATCTAATCACATTTAGTGGCAAACCTATGCTTTGCGGACTGGGGGCACGGGCCCCCAGTGATTTCCAAAAATTTTCAATAAGTATACATGTGTTCTTGACAATTTGATACATAGGCCCCTAGTAAAAAAAAAAAAAAAAGGCCCCTAGTTCACTAAAACCCACTAAGTGACTTTGACTCAATCCTTCTAAGTCACAGCCCGAAACCCCCACTCTATTGTGTTCCCTTTACTTTGTCAAGCCCAATTGCCCAAGCCCCTCAATCGATAACCCAACTCTATTGTGTGCCCTTTACATTGTTAAGCCCAACTACCCTTCACTTTACAACCAAATGAATGATCAATTTTTGAGTAATTGTCTTGTATGTTACATAGAAAAAGAGTTGTTTGGAATATTGATGTCATAAATGTTTTCAAAATATGAACATTTGTGGAGAACAATTGTGATTAATTTCAATGTATTTTTTATAGCTTTGAATTATTAAAATATATATTTTTTTGTTTTCTGTCTATATTCATTCATAAATCTATTATATAAAGAACAAAAAAAAAATTTCCTCACGCCAATTTTGTGCCCTAGTGATCACAATTCCTAAGTCCGTTACATCTAAAACAAAATGTTGGGTTTAGGGTTTCTTCGATAAATACAACTTACAATTATTGGGAGGAAAGGAAAGGGTCGGGGTCCAAGTGTGAGAGACCCACCCCAATTGAGGGTGAATGTGGCATTTGTGTTTGGATTAAACTTTTAAAGGCCTTTGTCGTCGTGTCATATATATATCGACAATGCTAGAGACCCTCAAAATTTAACCCCCAAAAGTCCCCCAAATCTATGTGGCATTAAAATAACCATTGATTTAAAACACACATGTAGGGACCACTTCACATCCAACACTCCACAATAAATGGGGGACTTTTGGGGATCACTTTTTGGGGGTCTCAAGCATTATCCTATATATATATATCGTGTGGAGGATCGGATCTTCCAAGCAACTTTTATTGTTATTTCCATAGCATAATTGTCTTATATACTCAATTTACAAAAAAGATCATCAAAAGCTGGCCAAGAAAAACATCCACCACTTCTAAGCGACAAAACTACCAAAGCAAAGCCCCTCAGGTGCAATGTCACGACCCAAATAAGAACGTCCAACTCATGACTTTGTCACAAGTCAGCATAATTTAGAAATGATATTTTCAGCCATTCCAAACCATTTAGGTCCAAAAACAACTTCTTCCACGATCTGCCTTTGATAAACAGAAAATCTATTTCCATCAAACGTACACATTCTGAATATATTTATAGTTTCTATTCAAATACACAGAGTCATCCACGAAAGAAATTGTACAAAAAAAAAAAGAATAGTAGGACGTCACCATTCCTTATTGCATCTAATATTTTTTTGAATGGATTACATTGTCTTCCTCATTTATTTTTGCAAGTTTAAGAAATTAAAATTTGCATGGAATTTGAAAGCCTTGACTATTGTGTGATGTATATCCCAAGAAGAGTACTACATCACACTGGTTGTGCATATTCTCCTCATTTATTGATTGGAAATGATGCTAAATTCCAGTTGAGAATCTGATGGCGCTCAGTGAGAAGCCCTGTTGATGCTGTGAATCCCACATAGATGAAGCTTGGCAGGGTATTTGGGATGTCAATAGGCACCTCAAGAAAAGTCTCACCTATTGGATCAGATGCATATCCAACGTGAACTCTAATGGACTTTGTCCTCCCATCCAATACTATTAGAACCTTGATGTCTCTTCCACTTTTCAGGTCAATTCCGGTATCATTGAGACTCCTAGCTTGAATCGGATGTATTACACTTTTTGTGACAACCGCAATGTGATTTGCATCCAAATCACCTGTATTCTTGTAAGTGTCAAACTCCACAGCTAATTGACCACCAACATGGCCTGCATTTACCTCAAAATGTATTGGTGTAGTTGAACATATAATGTATGTATGAATTTTATATCATATAATAAAGACAGGAACCATAGCTTCACATTATATTACCATCTAGTGCTGGATCCATTATTCCAAGATAGGAACCACAGCTGTCAGATGGCGAGGGACTACTGTCTGGTGCCATAATAAATGTTAGTCCGTCTGCCGATTCAGTTGAATAAGGGGAGGTAAGAATCCTGAACGTGAATTTAGTAAGGATCACTGCTGGCCACGCAAGCAAAGGGTGTTTGTATAGAACCTTGCCAACTTGATTTAGTGGTAAGGTTGGATAACCTGGTTGTGGCTCTGGGGTTAGGCTTAAGTAGCCGTCATGACTGGTAACTGAACCCGTGCAAGTTAAGTTACCATCACTGCAACTTGCCGGGGTGAATGAAGGAAAGCTGAAACCAGTGGTGATTTGAGGGAATGGAGAAGGAGCTGGGGTGAATGAAGAAGCTTGGTTAAGAAAAGCAAAGAGAAACAGAAACAGAAACATGTTTGGGAGGTTATATTTGTATGTGAGACTACTTCACTTACAACTCATAGCAAGAAATCGGACTTACTCAACTATATATAGTGGGGTTTGATGATAGTAGTCGATGAAGTTTATGCTGCATTGTTGGAGGGAAATTAAGCCATCTTCAACAAGAAAAAGAAAAAGTTGGCTTAACTTTGTAGTTAGCGTACTTTACAATATTTTTGTTCGCATTTCCCATCTGGATCCAATTACCCAAACATATTTTATGCTATTGAGTTACATAATTAACATCTCCAAGGCCTCATTGTATTCGTAGATTAACCTTCGTGAGACTCAGAAAGATATAAAGACACAAGGTAAAGTCCATACACCAAAAGAAACATAGTTCACATGTTTTACAAGAAACTAAGCAGAAATGGCATCATGACAGGCTTGTGTCTAAACAAATATTCTTTCTGGTCTTTTGTATTATGTATTGTTTCTCTTTCTTATGAATCAAATCCTCTATGACACCAAGAATTCTGTTAATTTTAAAGAGAACTAGTACTTATCTACACAAGATTGAAGAGCCTTAATTAGTCGATTACGCGTTCCATAATACATCAGCAGTTCCATAAAAACTATCGATCAAGTCTGTTGCCAAAATCAATAATTGAACCACAAAATATTTAAAGAATAAGCCAACTGTAGTCTGTAGCTGTCTCAATGTCCTCTAATTAAATTTTTTTTTATGTAGTGTTCTTCAATATTATTGAACTCATGTAGAAAGTAAATGAGAAATGTCATCATTGTCATATATATTAATTCATATATATTCAAGGGCATTTTCACAAGTGCTCTTGGAACATACCCAAGCCACAAGTCCCATATTCGAAAAACAAGGGTATGTGTCTGCAAGTATATAGCTATAGCTTTTGAGTTCAGATGGGTCACCATCCATATGTGTCCGAAAGTATATTTTAGGCCCACGTAACGTGGGTTCACTCTCAATCTAATTTCTTTAACAAGTACAATATCAAATTTCAAAGAGTCTTCAGTCTTCAACACACTAGTTCTATATTAGTCACTTCATACATTCCTTTCTATGCTTGACTTGCAAGGGAGGACTAGTAGTGATGCTTAAATCTCAGCCGACCTACCACAGTGTCAGTGGGGTGGCAAAAAATCAGTTTGGGGTTGGACAACATCATGTGTTTATGAAATATTTACATATCCAGACCCTAACTCAGATTGGATTTCGGACCACACCCAGATTGGTTTAAATCCAGACAAGTATATCATACAATAACTAAATCCATGTTTGGGCCCAAACAACTAAACTGGACAAGATTTCTGTGTTTGGACCCGGAGCCGATTTTAAACTGAACAAAAATTTTATGTTTAGACCCAGATTTTAGACATATAACTTATTTCCGAACTTGGTTTAATCCGGATTGGATAAATTTGATCTTCCGGATCGGACAGTGTTTTTTCACTCCTATCCACTCATAATCGTTAGGGTAGCCAATGTAGATGACTTAGAGGATGAAAGTATTGGTTATGCAACCTAGAAAAAAAACAAAGGAGAAAAAAAAGGCTGAGATACAAATATAGGCTTTCAACATCAGCAGAAGAGAAGATTATGACTTACTTTCTTCAAATCTTGTTGTTCTTTTAATTCTCTTTGTTTACTGTTGTTTCAAAATGTCAATAAAAATACCTACATGCAATGACAAACGCTATAATGTTACTGTTTTAAAAATTAATATTTTGACTGACTTTCTTCAGCAGAAGAGATGATTATGACTTATTTTCTTCAAATTTTGCTCATTTAATTCTCTTTGTTTACATTTTTTTTTTCACAATATCAATAAAAATTCTTACATTCAATGACAAACATTATAATGTTATTGTTTTGAAAAAGTAATATTTTGATTTATAGCGTTGAGGCTTATACATGTTCGTCGTATTGTGATGACAGTTGAATAAGTAGAGTGATGATTTTGGTCATTATAGCTACCAATAGGCTGCAAGCTATTTTTTTAGACAATTTGTTGAGTAATAATTAATTTAAATAAAAAAAATTGACAATCTTCTGAAAATCAGTGTCGATGTTGGAAAATAAATGGCAAGGACTATAAGAAGAGTACACCATTCCTTATTGCATCTGATATTTGAATGGATTACATAGTCTTCCTCATTTATTTTTGCAAGCTTAAGAATTTAAAATTTGCATATAATTTGAAAGCCTTCACTATTGTGTGATGTATATCCCAAAAGGTGTAAAACATCACACTGGTTGCGCAGATTCTCCTCATTAATTGATTGGATATGATGTTAACTTCCAGTTGAGAACCTGATGGCGCTCAGTGAGTTGCCCTGTTGATGCTGTGAAACCCACATAGATGAAGCTTGGCAAGGTATTTGGGATGTCAATAGGCACCTCAAGAAAAGTCTCACCTATTGGATCAGATGCATATCCAATGTGAACTCTAATGGACTTTGTACTCCCATCCAATATTATTAGAACCTTGATATCTCTTCCACTTTTCAGGTCAATTCCGGTTTCATTGAGACTCCTAACTTGAATTGGATGTATAACACTTTTTGTGTTAATCGATACATGATTGCCATCGAAATCAAATGTATTCTTGTAAGTGTCAAATTCCACCGCTAATTGATCAGCAGCGTGACCTGCATTCATCTCAAAATTAATTGGTTTAGTTGTATATATAATGTATGTATCGATATTACATCAATAGTAAAGATAGGAACCATCGCTTCACATTATATTACCGTCTTGTGAGAATGTTGGAATCCCACATCTAAAATATGTGAGAATGTTGTAAATCCACACCCCCATACACACCAACAATATTGTCCGTTTTGGATTGTCCGGTTCTCATAGATACATCGGACCCGCACAGCTTTGTTTCTCCTTTGCCCCAAGCAAGTGGACTAGCCCAACTCACTCAAGTCTAGGAGAAGGCCTTGTTAGTGGTTAAGGATGGGCTTGGGTTTATAAACCACACATGGTTGACATTACCAATCGATGTGGGACAACACTCCCCCGCACTTGTGGGTTGGGTTATGCCAAACCCAACAAGTGGAGTAGAGGTCATATCCAACTGGACCGAATCGCTCTGATACCATGTTGTAAATCCACACTCCCATACACACCAACAATACTGTCCGCTTTGGATTGCCCGGTTCCCGTGGATATATCAGGCCAGCACTGCTTTGTTTCTCCTTAGGCTCAAGCAAGTGGGTTAGCCCAACTCACTCAAGTATAGGAAAAGACCTTGTTAGTGGTTAAGGGTGGGCTTGGGTTTATAAATCACACATAGTTGGCATTACCAACCGATGTGAGACAACAGAGGATCCCATTGGTTTATAAGAGCAAGCCCATGTCCTTACAATCAATTAGGCATTTTCTCCTTACTTGCAAGTGTACAAGTCACACAAGTAATAAAGTGATGAATAAAGTATCGTTCCCATGAGAATCTATTGGCAATTCAATCAAATACTAATTATGGCTAATCCTACACTATTCGGAGAATCAATGTTTGGGTTTGTTTGCCAACTAACAGTAAAGCAGGAAATTTAACAAATAACTAAGCAATATACAAGTGAAATTAAGCAATCCAACAATCATACCAATTACCGAGTAATTAATTCAAGAGAGCAAACACTAGGGCACCTAATGTTACCACCACCTATCCAGTTAAACTACATTGATTCATTAATCCCTAATTCACAATTTAATTATTAACAACCGATTTCACTTTCTATTCAATGCTCCATTCTTGATTACAGCAAAAGTGTTTTCAATGCCATTCCCTGCTATTCCTAACAATCGGATTTAAATATCAAAAACCCATTAAGTATAGTGAATAATCGTGTAGCGATTGCATAGGTCATTCACCTATATTCCTATGGTTCATGCAATCTATGTCATCTATGGTGAGTGCAACCCTAGATATCTCCTTCCGGTCTCAACCTAGGCAGAACATCATTCGAATGGTGATTAAGCATTCAAAAGCATTAAGAGCATTCAAAAGCATTAAGAGCATTCATAGATAATCAACAATTAAAGAGGAAATTAAGAACGACAAACCAAGTTTATTAAATATTCAAAGTGGGGCTCCATTAGGACCCTAACTAGAGGATTAGTTCCTCATATCATCCAAATACGTAATCAAACCCAAAATAGCAATCATAATTACAAAAAATAGAGAGAGATACAAGAAAATCCTGAAATCCTCCTCCTCTTCCTTGCTTCTATGCCGCCTTCAAATAGTTCGCCAAACCCTAACCTCCAAGAATGAGGCAAAAACCTAATTTCTACCATTTTATACTCCCCAAAACCCCATAGTCGTTTCTCTAACAAGCTTGTGTCATTTTGGAATGTACCCACTTGAATTTAGGGGTATTTTCATGAAGTTTGAAGTGCATAATCACGAACTGGGAGAAGTGTGATCGATCGGTAATCTTCTCCTATCGATTGGAAAAGTCACTAGGACGCAGCTGCAACTTTAAAAATCAAACCCAATCAATCAGAAATGGGGCACGATTGATTAACAAAGTCACTGTTTCCAAAATTTCCCATTTTTGTCTCATTTTGGATCCCTTCTTTCTGGTTCACGCTTTTATGCCTAAAAATGCACAAATGAGACAATTAGGCTGAATCTATCCTTAATCAGCTCAAAACGACACAAAGATCAATGAAAGGGGTGCATAATTGTATGTATATAATATGCACATCACACACACGTGAAGAGAATTATTGTAGAAGTATAAGTGAGATGTATAAAATAATTTGAATGTATCTGCCCTCCCTAAATCCCACTAAGGCAACAGGGACTGGAGCTACAAGGGGTCTTGGAGATATTGTGTCGAAAACTTAGCCTATAATTCGGAGTTGATTACAACATCTGGATAAAAGGAGTTGAAGTTGTTAAATAAAATGCCTCATATCGGAAGTATTACTTAACACCTAAGAGTTAGCAAAGGGGATGTTGTGCAAGATGGGAGCAAGCGCACCAGTCAAAAGTCGGTATGATATAGTATTATTGATGTGAGTTGGTTATTTTCAGTATGAGGGTTATAATTATATTTTGGGTACCCGGGTAGCTTGCTATAAAAGGGGGAAACCCTAGTCGCATTTGTACCACTGAAATTGTCTTATTGAAAATAGTCGTAAACTCCATGGACGTAGGCACTCTTACTGAACCACGTAAATCTTGTGTTCTTCTTCTTTCTCTTCCCTGCTTTGATTGCTCTGCTTGTTTATTGCCCTATTATCTGTTGTTTATGAAGGACATGTTTCATAGCAGAAGTCGTGTATGAAGAATCAGACATGCACACTCCCTATTTACCACTCTTGCATCATGATACTCTTTATTGTTTATACAAACCCCTATTACTCCTATGATATCAATTATCACAAGTTAATTATGTTATCCTAGAACTATATAGGTTGCTAGTATATCACCAATAATAATATTGCAATAAACCAAAATCAGGTGGCTCAAGCCCTGTGCAAGATTACGAGTGAAATTTCTATAGTTATGATAATCAGGTTACTATTGTGGCTTCCCGGTTAAAAATTTCTTCCATTTCTACATAGTTTCTTCCATTTTTGGTCTAAAAAATGGACGTTTCGATGGGTTTCGAACCCTTTTTCATATTTTGGTATTTTTCGGTTTGTTTTTAGGATTTTCCTTATTAGTTGCTTTATTATCTTATTTTCCTTTTCTACTTATGTCGTAATTAGGGTTACGAGTTATTATATAAGGTATTGTAACCTCCTTTGAGAGGTAACTTTGAAATAAAATAAACACACAGTTTCAGGATTTCTCTGAGTTTACTTGTTTTACAAGGTATTGACGACGATCATAACTTTTACCAGTTTCCGTTCTGTGTTAACTTTTTATGCTGGAATATGACGGTTCTTGGTGTAGAGAGTTGTGACTGTCGATGAAGATGGTGGTATATCTATGCAATTTTTGTTTTTATCAAAGTGGAGATTATTGGAATTGATCAATAAAATTAGACTCTAATTAGATTAGAATTAGTAATTCGAGTTTGACTGAGATTATATTTTGTACAACCTTATAAATATAAGACGTTTTTAGGGTTGTAACTAAGTTCTATTGTTTTGTTTTCTCCAAACATGGGTTAGATAGGTGGCTAGATCTAGTGAGAGAGAGAGCAAGGTGGGGAAACTTTGTGATTTATCTTTTGGTGTAATTGGGTTCTGGGTATGAGACAATGAGAGATTCAAGATGTAGGGTTGAAGGACTTAGGCGAGGCCACACAAGAGGTGAGTGAATTGTGTCCCCAAATTCCTATTAGGAATCCTCTAATACAAAATCTTCACACAAAAGCACAACACACACAAAGACTTGGTCTCTAGTAGGATATCCTAAGCCAATTCAAGCAAATTTCAATGAGGCCTTCAATCAAGTCAACCAAATCATTTGTAGTACAAGTATGAAGTTCCAACAATATATAGAACAAAGTCAAGACAATGTATATAATATTAGATTTTAGATAATCAACAAATATTCAAGTTTTAATCAATGCATAATTTGTATGATAAGCGGAAGCAATTTCATCAATTAATAAAATAATTTCAAATCAATGCAAACTTGACTTTCTCCAACTAGACCCGTATGTATCAATCAAACAAATATATTAGTTTTTGATCATATAAAACAATAACATATAATAACACAATATATATTAAACAGTGAACAATATAAAACATATAAAACCATATTAAAGCAATAAAACAAAACTATAAAAGAGTAGCGTTATGAGAGATGCAAACATTAATTTATAGTGGTTCGGCGACTTCACCAAGTCCTCCTACTCCACTCCCTAAGCACCCTTGCTTAGGAGTTCAATCCACTACGGTGATTTTCTGGAGTTCACCACCAAAAATTAGAAGTTTTCACACGTAAACCCTCCTAACTTATACACACGTGGCTTTTAAGACAAACCACAAAATTCTCACAATTCTCACAAGGATGGTATACCCAATTAAGAGTTTTTACAAGTTTTAGCTCAGGTTCTCTCAACGTTTATAGCTGTAAACTAGGAGAACAAGTATGATAGCTCACGGGTAAGATGTTTGAGTGAAGAATATAAAAGCTTTTTGTGATAAGAAAGTAGATGTAGAACAATTGCTTGCTCACGGAAGAATGAGAGAAAGCTAGTGTGATATTGGCTCAAGAGAATGCATGCAATTCTTCCACTTTTCTTTGATGTGCACAGCTAGACTTATAGGATGGCAATTGATGCTTTCCTTTTTAAAGTTTGACAGTCCCTTAGTCTTGCTCTCTATAACTTCGGAAATCACTCTATGAATGACTTGAAACTCAGCTCCTCAATCTCACCCTTGAATTCAGCAATCAAACCTTGAGAAATATCTTCATGAAATAGGAAACTATAACTCCATTTGAATGTAGAGAGTAATTGGCGCGTAGCACCTCCATATGAGCCTTTGAGATCAATTTGTAATTAGAGATATAATAGTCCTGATTCACCTCTATCTTCGTGCCTCTTATAATTTCAAAAATTATGCCTCTTTAATTTTTGAAAATCAGCTTCAAGATCTTCTCTTGACAAAGTTCGAAAATGGCTCCTCATTGAATCCGGAAATAAAGCTCCATAATTTTCTGGTCTTCACATAATCAAAAGTTAGTCCTTTGACCGTTGCCTTTTAATCAGCTTCTTTCCATCTTGATTTTCTCTTGATTTTTGTTTCCTTCAATAGCCAACTTTGAATCTCCTCATTTTCAGATCACATAAGGAAAGTAGAACTTCACATTTATCTCCAGAATATTCTCCAAGTCAAATAACTCCATATGGTCAGTAAATCTTCTTCTTTGCACACCTCTCGGTCAAGTTAATAAGGACGTGAAAATATATTGCATTAATGTTGAAATCATCTCCATAAAATCAGCTTCCAAAACGATTCTCATCTCCTTTCAAAATTCAAACGGCTATCACTCTCAAGGCTTTGAATTTTGGTTGCATATAAGGTAAATAAATCTCGCACTTGATTCTTGCTCATTTATTTTCAGGTAAATTTTCATTCCTTCTTCACTTTGTCTCCATATGGCAACCTTGAACAATAATTTAAACGTGCCATGTCATCCACACAAATATAGCATGCTCGGCCACCTCACTTGCCAATATGGCATTTTCCAAATTTACTCCAATTTGCATCTAGTAGATTGTCAAGGGTACTTCAGAATTTCTTAGCAAACCCTAGGTCTTCCAAGACCATTCTTAGACCATTGGATAGCTCACATATTCATTGGAGTATTTAGACTTAACCTGAAATATTCTTAAAAATGCGTGTAAGCTAGTTTGAGCTTCATGCTTGAAACATAGGTTAGTTATGATAAAATAATTAAACTTCTAACATATATACCATTATAAGCATAAGCAATTCGCACATGAATCATTTAGTTAAGATATAATCATAGTTCACACTCAAGATCAGGTATTCAACATGTATTTTGGTGAACAATCTTCAAAACATGCTTTTCCACATTTTAAGACATATTCAAGTAGATTATGCTCACACACATTTTGGCACACAATCATCAAAACACAATGTTGACCTAGACACTAAGTCTTGGTCCAACAAGGGTGTTAGAAATATGGGTTGGATTGGACACTTATGATAATCTCTTGAACTCTTGGGTATTCTTGGATTTCTTGGTGAGAGAAAATTCTCAGTATGTAGTTGTACAAATTTTCTACATTGTGAAGTTTTCTCTTGACTGTCTTTTGGCAACAACCGTGGTTTTTTCTCCTGTTTTAAAGTTTTTCACGTAAATTATTGCGTTGTTCATTGTTGTTATTTTCACAATTTCAATTTCTCTACTGTCGTATGATAATTCTGTCAAGGAGGATCGAATATACTTTCCCAACAAAACTATGTTAATTGGCATATACATAGTGAACAATGTGCACGTAGGGTACGTCCCACAATATTTTACAGTCTGGCTATTTCAAGACCAGAATTATAAAGAACACAAAATTAAGTACCTTAGCTTCCATTCATTTTCTTATGTGGGCAGTTTCCCTGTTGACAGACAGATTGAAATGTCTTAGTCTTACTAGATGGACTTTACCTTCTGTCTTTATATCTTTGTCAGTCTCACAAACGTCAATTTGCAAATACAATGCGGCCTTGGAGATGTTAATATAACCCAACAACATAATCTTGTAAGCTACGCTAACTACAGAGCCAACTTTTTCTTGTTGAAGGTGACTTAATTTTCCTTCAACAATGCAGCTAGCATAAATTTCATCGACTACTATCATCAAACCCCACCATATATAGTGGAGTAAGTCCGATTGCTTGCTATGAGTTATAAGTGAAGTAGTCTCGCACATAAATATAACCAACCAACCATGTTTGTGTTTGTGTTTCTCTTTGCATTTCTTAACCAAGCTTCTTCTAGCCCAGTTTCAGTTACCAGTGACCAAGCTTCTTCTAGCCCAGTATCTTTTCCATTCCCTATAATCACCCATTTCAACTTCCCTTCATTCACCCCAACAAGTTGCATTGATGGTAACCTAACTTGCACGGGTTCAGTTACCAGTAACGATGGCTACTTAAGCCTAACCCCCGAGCCACGACTAGGCAATCCTGTTGGAAATTCATGTCTTTGACCATGAATTGATTTGAGAGCCAATTATTGGATATGTTGGAACTAAACATGAATCTATTGAGTTTCATGTGGAGAATGATTATGTGTATTCACTTGTTCAAAGCCATGAATATAGTGAATGAAATGTTATTTCAAAGCAAGCCATTTGGACATGACTAAGTTTGAGGAAGAATAAAAGTCCCACATTGGAGAATTAGGTGAACCAACTCTTGTTTATAGGAGTGAGGATTGAACTAATGGCTTGGGCCCAAGGGCACCCAAGCTTTTGTGAGAGGGAAAGAATGCACTTTATGCAAAAAAGACCACCCGCGCCGCCGCCGCCGCCCGGCCTATCCGGTTCGGTTCGCACATGTGTGTGATGGGCCGGCTCAGTCCAAGTTTTTCCTTGTTTGGCCCACCGCCCAGCTCGTGGGGCTCAAACAAATTAAAAATTTATCTTTGTAGAACAAAAAACAAACAAATCAAATTTTATCTGTGTTTTGATTATTCTCAATTAATGTTGGAATTATCCGTGTAGATTAGCTTCCAATCCATTTTCGTTCCAATCCTTGATACCTCCCAAGCACCATAAATAGAGGCCTCCATACCATTCACAAAACACACCTTAAAAGCATTTGCATTTGTTCTTAGAGAGAGTTGAGAGCTGCCGTTGTTGTTTCCGAAAGTTGCCTGGTGTGAAGCTTCCATTCCATGCAGAGCTGTGGCCATTCTATCCTGGGAGACTGTCGTCTGTATTCCTCGAAGCAAACCGGCGATGGGGAGGCGATTTAGTCTTAAAGAGACAGAGACTACTCTGGGCTTGGCTTTTTACATTCAATTTTTTTTTTCTATTCCTCATTGGTAATGTATTATCCAATTGATCGGTAATATGGTAATGTTGTTTCTTCATATTGATTTCATTGTTACACGTTTCAATTCTTAATGTTTCATAAACACTCACTTATTTCACAACAATCTTAAGACTAAATCGTTTATGTTGTTTATGGTTCATTCCTCGAATTGAAACTATTACTATTTTTTGGTGTATTAATTTTGTAGTTATCACTATGACAAACGTGGGAGAAAACATGACTGCCAACGTGGTTGGAGGAAACATTCCTGTCGTGCCAACACTGAACTCCGCTGGAGTAAATGGTGGGAATGCTACTGGTGGCATTCAGCAAGTTACGGTTGCTGTTCCAACAACGTTCCATGTCAACCCGCATGGTGAAAAGCTTGGGAAATTTGGTGGGCAGATTTCAAGAGGTGGCAACAAAAGATGCACTTCTACCTAACCACCTTGAATCTGGCCAAATTTCTCAAAGAGGATGCACCCAAGTTGGATGACGTAGATGTCAACACTCAGAATGTTGCTGCTGTAGCTGCGGTGGATGCATGGAAGCATTCAGATTATCTGTGCAAGAACATCATCCTCAATGGTCTGACCAACAGTCTGTACGGTGTGTACAGTACTTTCCCCACTTCTAAAGCACTCTGGGCGGCTTTAGAGATGAAGTATAAAACAGAGGATGCTGGCTCAAAGAAGTTCGTGGTGGCGCATTTTTTGGAATACCAGATGGTGGATTCTAAGAAAGTGGTAACTCAGACAGAGGAGTTAGAGGTCATCATCAATGAGATCCTGGCTGAGGGGTTGATGTTGAGTGAGTCATTCCAAGTGGCTGCGATTATTGAGATGCTGCCCTCCTAGCTGGAAAGAGTTCAAGAGTTATCTCAAACACAAGACAAAGGAGATGAACTTTGATGACTTGACTATGAAGTTAAGGATTGAGGAAGACAATCGCAACAATGAGAAGAAGGGGTACAAGCATTAGGAGGCAAAGGCCAATGTGGTGGAGACAAGCAAGCCCTCTAAGAGGAAGTTCAATGGAGTCAACAAGAATGGCTCTAAAAGGTTCAAGAGCAAGTGCTTTGAGTGTGACAAGGAGGGGCATCGAGCCAAGGATTGCCGCTCAAGGAAAGGCCAGAAAACTGATCAGAAAAGGAAGGCACAGGCACACCTTACTGGAGTTGAACAGGATTTGGAAGAGATGAACCTCTGTGCAATGATTTCTGAGTGCAATTTGACTGGAAATCCCAGAGAATGGTTGGTGGATACTGGAGCTACTCGCCATGTGTGTGCTAGTAGGGAGATGTTCTCCTCATACCGTCCCATAGTGAATCAGGATATCTGCATGGGAAATGCTGCTACCGCCAGAGTTGATGGTGTTGGTGATATGGTTCTGAAGATGACCTCCGGAAAGGAGCTGACTCTCCTTGGCGTGCTGCATGTGCCTGAAATTCGCAAGAATTTAGTGTTAGGGTCACTGCTTAGCAAGAGAGGATTCAAACTTGTTTTTGAATCGGAAAAATTTACTCTTATTAAGAATGGGATGTATGTGGGGAGGGGTTATCTGGTTGATGGTCTGTTCAAAATGAATGTAATGACGATGAATCGTGCTAATAATATTGCATCTTCTACTTACTTGCTTTAGTCGTGTAATGTATGGCATGGCAGATTAGGACATATTAATTATGGAACTTTACGTTGATTAATTAACATGAACCTAATACCTAAATTTAGCTTAGACATGAATCAAAAATGTGAAACATGTGTAGAAGCTAAATTGGCAAAGGCACCATTTCACTCAATTGAAAGAAATAGTGAACCTTTGAATTTAATTCACACAGATATATATGATTTAAAATTTGTGCAAACAAGAGGTGGAAAAAAATATTTCATTACATTCATCGACGATTGCACAAGGTATTGTTATGTATTTTTGCTAAGAAGCAAAGATGAAGCTATAAAAGCATTCAAGCAATACAAAGTTGAGGTTGAGAACCAACTCAACAAGAAAATCAAAATGTTAAGAAGTGATAGAGGTGGTGAATATGAGTCACCATTTCAATCACTGTGTGCCGAAAATGGAATCATTCATCTAACTATAGCGCCGTACACTCCCCAACAAAATGGGATAGCTGAACGGAAAAAAAGAATGTTAAAGGAAATGATGAATGCAATGTTAATAAGTTCTGGATTACCCCAGAATTTGTGGGGGGAAGCTTTGCTTTCTGCAAATTACGTTCTGAATAAGATACCTCACAAGAAGATGGATAAAACTCCATAAGAATTGTGGAAAGGTCGAGCACCTTCCTACAAATTCTTAAAAGTGTGGGGCTGTCTGGCAAAGGTTGCAATCCCTGATCCGAAAAAGATCAAAATAGGACCTAAAACGGTTGACTGCGTGTTTATTGGATATGCTCACAACAGTAGTGCATATCGATTTCCAGTTCATAAATCAGAAAATTTTGAAATACGTGAGAATACGATTATTGAATCTAGAAATGCTTCATTCTTTGAGAATGTGTTTCCTCACAAAAGTACACATGAAATGAGCACCCTTAAACGAACTCATAAATTTGTGACTCAAAATGAGGAAGAAGGAACTTCACATCAAAATGTTGAAGAAGAACCAAGACGAAGTAAAAGAACAAGGGCTTCTACTTCTTTTGGTCTTGACTTTCTATCATTCTTAGTAGAAAAGGAACCTCAAAGCTTCAAGGAAGCAATTTCTACCCCTGAAGGTCCATTATGGAAGGAGGCAATAGACAGTGAAATTGAGTCCATCATTCAAAACCACACCTAGGAACTAGTGGATTTACCTCCTGGAAGTAAACCATTGGGTTCGAAGTGGGTCTTTAAAAGAAAGATGAAGGCTGATGGATCAATTGATAAATACAAGGCTCGACTTGTAGTTAAAGGCTACAAACAAACAAAGGGAGTAGATTATTTTGATACTTATTCCCCTGTTTCAAGAATAACGTCTATAAGGCTTTTAATGGCCTTTGCGGCATTACGCAATCTTGAAATCCATCAAATGGATGTGAAGACGGCATTCTTGAATGGTGATTTAGATGAAGAAATCTACATGGAGCAACCCAAAGGGTTTGTGGTTCCAGGAAAAGAGAAGAATGTATGCAAACTTGTGAAGCCTCTATATGGACTAAAACAAGCTCCAAAATAATGGCATGAAAAATTTGACCAAGTAATGATGTCAAATGGCTTTCACATTAATGAATGTGACAAATGTGTTTATATGAAGAACACATCATCAGATTGTGTCATTATTTGCCTATATGTGGACGATATGATTATCATTGGTAGTGATAATAATATTGTTAAAGCTACTAAGTAATTACTAGCAAGCAAATTCGACATGAAAGACTTAGGTCTTGCAGATGTCGTCCTTGGAATCAAGATTACCAAAACAAAGGATGGTTACGCGTTATCTGAGTCACACTACATTGAAAAGGTGCTCAATAGATTTGACAAAGATAACAGTACCACAGCGGGAACGCCTGTAGATGTGAATCTTCATCTCAAAAAGAATGAAGGTCCTAGTGTATCTCAATTGGAGTACTCACGGATCATTGGTAGCCTAATGTACCTAATGAATTGTACTCGTCCGGACATTGCTTACTCAGTTAGTAAGCTAAGTCGGTATACTAGTAATCCTGGAGAGGATCACTGGAAAGCAATAGCTAGAGTCCTTAATTATCTAAGGTACACAACTAATTATGGACTACATTACACAAGATATCCACCTGTAATTGAAGGTTACAGTGATGCAAATTGGATTTTAGATTCAGAAGATGCTAAATCCACTAGTGGATACGTCGTCACACTTGGTGGTACAGCTATATCATGGAAATCCTCGAAACAAACGTGTATAGCTAGATCTACTATGGAATCTGAGTTTATAGCACTAGATCGAGTTGGAGAAGAAGCCGAATGGCTCCGTAATTTTTTGGAGGATATTCCTTTGTGGCCAAATCCTGTGTCGGCTATTTGCATAACCTGCGATAGTCAGTCTGCAATAGGAAGGGCACAAAATCAAATATACAACGGTAAGTCTCGACACATTCGTCGTAAACATAAGACCGTAAGATAGCTTTTGTCAAATGGGATTATATCCATTGATTATGTTAAATCAAAGGACAACATTGCTGACCCTTTGACAAAAGGCTTGACTAGAGATCAAGTATATAATTCATCAAGGGGAATGGGTTTAAAGTCCATAACCTAAAGCTC
Organism: Tripterygium wilfordii; assembly: GCF_013401445.1. Lineage (NCBI taxonomy): Eukaryota > Viridiplantae > Streptophyta > Magnoliopsida > Celastrales > Celastraceae > Tripterygium > Tripterygium wilfordii. The sequence goes on from NC_052248.1 coordinate 11,005,786, forward strand.
TGCCACACTAGCAACCCAACCTAGCTGATAGGAGATCCCAAGATCTAGGTTCAATGGGACAACCGAATTGTGGGGGAACTTAAAGTAATCACTAAGGAATTTATTCCTAACTCTTTCCTATGATGAGATGGTGATACCTGTCATGGGTTCAGGATAATCTATGATTTTAATGATTCGTGTACGTTGAAAAATTCAACGGAAGTATGGCAGGATAATTCTAACAAGAAATCAACTATATGAGTGTGAAGGGGCCGCTTTTATGAGAGTGATAGGACTAATCTCTCTAGAGCACTCATGAATTACCAGACATGTCCAGGGCCAAAATGGACAGAATGTAAAAGGAACCAATGATGGTGGAAAAGAAACTGTGTGAATATTGTTGTCTTGGTTTATACAAAAGCTAAACAGTTCAAGACATCGCGTTCACTAGTTAGCGAATAATCCCGATGATATTTCACTAGGGAAGGTTCAAAGTCAAAAGCTACCTATCCTGATGCAGCTATTTTCCAAAGCTTTCTCTATCTCTCTAAGTCGAGTCTGCATAGCATCTCTGCATTTCATTCATGTGGGGGATTGTTGGAAATTCATGTCTTTGACCATGAATTGATTTGAGATCCAATTATTGGATATGTTGGAACTAAACATGAATCTATCGAGTTTCATGTGGAGAATAATTATGTGTATTCACTTGTTCAAAGCCATGAATATAGTGAATAAAATGTTATTTCAAAGCAAGCCATTTGGGCATGACTAAGTTTGAGGAAGAATAAAAGTCTCAAATTGGAGAATTAAGTGAACCAACTCCTGTTTATAGGAGTGAGGGTTGAACTAATGGCTTGGGCCCAAGGGCACCCAAGCTTTTATGGGAGGGAAAGAATGCACTTTATGCAAAAAAGACCACACGCGCGCGCGCCGCCGTCCGGCCGGTCCGGTTTGGTTCGCGCGTGTGTGTGTGATGGGTCGGCTCAGTCCAGGTCTTTCCTTTCTTTTTGGACTACAGACCAATGGGCTTTCAACCTATTTCAAGTCTTTCGTTGTTTGGCCCATAGCCCAGCAGACTTCCAGCCCAACCCGGAAACTTGTCTCAGTCCAGCTCGTGGGGCTCAAACAGATAAACGAATAACAAATTAAAAATTTATCCGTGTAGAACAAACAGATCAAATTTTATCTGTTCAATTAATTATCTGTGTTTTGATTATTCTCAATTAATGTTGGAATTACCTGTGTGGATTAGCTTCCGATCCATTTTCGTTCCAATCCTTGATACCTCCCAAGCACTATAAATAGAGGCGTCCATACCATTCACAAAACACACCTTAAAAGCATTTGCATTTGTTCTTAGAGAGAGTTGAGAGCTGCCGTTGTTGTTTCCGAAAGTTGCCCGGTGTGAAGCTTCCATTCCGTGCAGAGCTGTGGCCATTCTATCCTGGGAGACTATCGTCTGTATTCCTCGAAGCAAACCGGCGGTGGGGAGGCGATTTAGTCTTAAGGAGACAGAGACTACTCTGGGCTTGGCTTTTTACATTCAATCTCTTTTTCTGTTCCTCATTGGTAATGTATTATCCAATTGATCGGTAATATGGTAATGTTGTTTCTTCATATTGATTTCATTGTTACACGTTTCAATTCTTAATGTTCCATAAACACTCACTTATTTCACAACAAATCCAACCTTACCACTAAATCAAGTTGGCAGGTTCTATACAAATACCCTTTGTTTGCGTGGCCAGCATATATCTATTCTACGCTCACGTTCAGGATTCTTACCTCCCCTAATTCAACCGAATTTGCAGATGGACTAACATTTATTATGGCACCCAACAGTAGTCCCTCGCCAGCTGACAGCTTTGGTTCCTATCTTGGAATAATGGATCCAGCACAAGAAGGTAATATAATGTGAAGCTATGGTTCTTATCTTTACTATTGATGTAATATCGATACATACATTATATACAACTAAACCAATTACTTTTGAGCTAAATGCAGGTCGCGCTACTGATCAATTAGTGGTGGAATTTGACACTTACAAGAATACATTTGATTTGGATGGCAATCATGTATCGATTAACACAAAAAGTTTGATAACACTAATTTATGTTGAAGTCTCAATGAAACCGGAATTGACCTGAAAAGTGGAAAAGACATCAAGGTCTCAATAATATTGGATGGCAGAGAAAATTATCTTACAATGTACATTGGATATGCATCAGAACTAAGAGATGAGATTTTTGTTGACGTGCCTATTGACATCCCATATACCCGCCAAGCTTCATCTATATGGGATTCACAGCTTCAACAGGGTATCTCACTGAAAGCCATCAGATTCTCAATTGGAGTTTATCATCATATCCAATACACAAGAAATGAGGAGAATCAATCAGCAAACCAGTGTGATGTAGTGCTTCATGCATGGGATATACATCACAAAATACTACTGAAGGCTTTCAAATTCTATGCAAATTTTCAAAATAAATGAGGAAGGCGATATAATCCATTCATATATCAGGTGCAATAAGGAATGGTGATGCCCTATTTTTCTTTCAGCTTTGTCAAGAAATATAGACACGTAATTTATTTTCCATTGTCTAGACTACACCGACTAAGAGACCCGGAAGGCAAACAAATTTCAACCTTAGTGGAAGATTTGGAAACCATATCTTGTTTCTTGGCCTTCCAAGATGTTAGAGCATAACCTCAAAAAATACACCAATCAATAGTTTATAAGAGAGTATCGAAAAATCTTGCCCAGTCAGCATCACAATAAGATGTCAAGGTTATTAGAGAATCTGATGAAAAAAATAAGCCACATATGGAGGTCCCATGTAGATAGCGAATGATTCAAGAAAGTACCCTTCGTATTTAGATGAACTTCCAAATAGTGTTTTAAATCCCGATTTGGACCGGCCGATTCAACCGATTGAACTGGATTCTGATCAGTTCATCGGTACAATTCAATTTGAAATATACGATTAAATCGTGCCGGTCAAGAACTGATTGAACAGGGGGTATTACAAGTATTCATTCGGTGTTAAATCTATTTTATACCCTTTTTTAAAAAAAAAAGAATTTTAATTTTTCAAAACTAAAATTAAAATTTTCGTTTATAAATTAATAAAAATAAAAATTTAACTAAGACCCAAAGTCTCTAAAAAGTGTCCTCAAGTGAATTTTTTAACAATGTCTTTGATGAGAACCTAAGACTTTATTTATAGGAGTCATAAAATATGTTAAAAATACTATTAGTGAGAATTGAACTTGGACAATCAATAAGGAAATCATAAGCCTTAAACATTAAAGCAATATGATTGTCAAGACCCAAATACGACATGTGACCGGCGCATGACCCCAATGGAACGGATCCACCAAGGTAAAGCAAGCCTCAAACCAAAATAGATGAAACATATAAACTGCATATGATAGGAATGTCTCATAACATTACATGTCCAGTACATTACTGGCCTATTGCCCATATATACAAGAAGTGTCTTAACTGTGTTTAGATGGAGCATCTAATGCTGAAGATGAACCTAAATCCAAAAGATAACATATACAAAATACCCGCACAACAGGTGCTGGAATCACCAAAACAACGGAACGTTCCAATATGCCGAGGACGATCCTAGTACTTCCCAATCAACACTATCTGAAACATATCAACAATGGAGGCATGAGTCACAAGACTCAGTGAATGAATAGCAACTTAAGCAATAGTGCAATACAAAGGGGACAAGCAAACTGAGGACGACGAATAATCAAGTAGCATGGAAATCAAGTTCTTTCTCAGGTCACATGAATCAACAGTTTTCCAATTAGCGATAATTAGGCGGGAGGACTTTTGCACAGAATCAACAGGCAGCATGCGAAGTGCCGTAACAGGTAGCATACAAAGTGCCGTATCAGGGAAACAGGCAGCACATACAGTACCGTAACAGGCAGCACACACAGTGCTATAACATACTTGGTGCACTAAGGCTAACGCTTACTGTCGTCAGCATACAATATCCTAATAGAAAGTCACTCCCGCATAACAAAAGATCAACAATGTCAAATTGTCAATCAGATAGAAATAGAGTCGGATAATCTGAGATAAAAATCAAATATCATGTCGAATATCGGAATCACAATCAGAGGAACTCATAACCATAGTCAGATTCAACATAGCCCATACGGTACAAAAACAATACCAAAGTCAGAAACAGAATCAGAATTAGAATACCATGAATTCCAGAATTCAAGTCGGTGTACGAATAAAATCGGTATTCAAATAGCTTCAGACTTAGAACCACAATAAGATAAAGTCGTACCAAACACAATGGTTGACTCAGAACTTGTCCAAAAAATATACGAATCGAGAATCACGAAAATGGCAATGTAAATTTTAAGCGGAAAGAATATGCAAGGTTATAGACGCGCGTACAGTGAATCCTTATTAAACCAACTTCACTCAATACCACAATTGGGACCAAAGTATAAATATTTACCTTCTGTAATCTTCAACCTTTAATCTCTTGATTTTTCCCCCACTGATCTTCACGAGTTGTTCACTACTTTGGTAGAAAATGAAAGAGTTCCTAAGTCCACTCCTTCCAACATCCATGGGTACAAGTTTCTCCTTCTCACCTCCTCTTAACGTGTGACTGTGGTTTCTACATCTACTTAATAACTTGAAGAAAGAAGGAAATAGTTGAACTTCCTTCTCTTAAGATGCTCTTGATATGCCAAAGGAGGAAATGTCACACCATTTCTTCTAGATCCTTCTCGTCTCTACTCTCATACTGTGCTACAGGTGTTTGGCTTCCACGGGAAGCTAAACATAATATTTATATAACTTTAAACTTTATCCAATTGCATTTCAATTTCATTGTTCATTCATTACATTTCAATTTCTTTACCCTTTTCAAAGACCGTTATGTCCTCCAACTTTATCAGAAGTTACCATTCATATATTTACAATTTTACCATTATTTGTTAATTCCAACATTTTTTTAGACCGGGTATTACACACATCACCTGTATTCTTGTAAGTGTCAAACTCCACAACTAATTGACCACCAGCATGACCTGTATTTACCTCAATGTATAGGTTTAGTTGAATATATAATGTTTGTATGGATGTTACTTCATATGATAAAGATAGGAACCATAGCTTCACATTATATTATTATCTTGTGCTGGATCCATTATTCCAAGATAGGAACCATAGCTGTCAGATGGCGATGGACTACTGTCTGGTGCCATAATAAATGTTAGTCCGTCTGTTGAATCGATTGAATAGGGGAAGGTAAGAATCCTGAACGTGAATTTAGTATAGATCATTATTGCTGGCCACGTAGACAAAGGGTATTTGTATAGAACCCTGCCAACTTGATTTAGTTGTAAGGTTGGATTGCCTGGTTGTGGCTCTAGGGTTAGGCTTAAGTAGCCGTCGTGACTGGTAACTGAACCCGTGCAAGTTAAGTTACCATCACTGCAACTTGTTGGGGTGAATGAAGAGAAGTTGAAACGGGTGATTGTAGGGAATGGAAAAGATACTGAGCTAGAAGAAGCTTGGTTACTGGCAACTGAAACTGGGCTAGAAGAGGCTTGGTTAAGAAAAGCAAAGAGAAACACGAACACAAACATGGTTGGTTGGTTATGTTTATGTGTGAGACTACTTCACTTATAACTCATAGCAAGCAATCAGACTTGCTCAACTATAAATATTGTGGTTTGATGATAGTAGTCGATGAAGTCTATGCTGCATTGTTGAAGGAAAATTAAGTCACCTTCAACAAGAAAAAACTTGGCTCTGTAATCAGTGTACTTTACAGAGTTTTTGTTCCTATTTGCCATCTGGATACGAAGATTACAGTTGTTATGTAATAACCCTAGTTTCCAATATTCTTGTTTGTATTAATTTCCTATCTGGATATGAATTTTCTCTCTATTGAGTTATCATAACAGCTCAATATCTTGTATTCTCAGATTGGCATTCTTGAGACTCATGAAGATTAAAGACAAAAGGTATAGTCCAGAAAGAACAATACAGATCAATCTGTCTTTTCTAGTTTCACTAGTTATGCCTACAAATGGTAGCTAATGTACTTCTATTGTGCTCTCAACAATAGCATGGTTCATCTTAAGAATCCCACATCTAAAAGATATGAGGATCCCATTGGGTTTATAAGAGTAAGCTCATCTCTTTACAATCAACTAGGCATTTTCCCTTGTGCTTGAACAAGTTCCATTAAGTGAGACGATCTAGGGAGAAACAAAGCCGTATGAGCCCGATGTATCCACTGGAATTGGCAAACCCAAAGCGGACAATAAATGTATCTAGTTCACTTCATATCCAAATATGAAAGTCCATATTACCGGCAAAAAGGACATGTATAACAAAAATTTTCATAGGCTTATAAATCTCATGCACAATCTAGTACTAGGCCAGAACCACCTGAATTTCTTTTGTCACATTATTGGTACAAGATAGCAGCCTATAACATTCTAGGACAATCTCATGCCTCGAAACCAAGTAAAATTATCATTTTAACATAGCCGAGTCGAACACAGGCTTGTTCAAGCTCGGCTTGTTTAAGTCTTTGCTTGGATTGAAAAATAAAGAATGGAGTAGAGTTAATGGAGGGAGAGTTATGGGAGGGGGAGTTAAGGGAGAGAGACTACATTGACTCGCTATCACTTGGATAGAAAATAGAGTTAGATAGAGTTAAGATATGTGAGTTACAAAAATACCCATATTAAAATTGAAATGATGAAAAAATTTAATAGATGATAACAAACAAACTTTTCTCTCACCTCACAAACCCTTCAAATTGAGAGGTCACAAAATATAGAGTTGGAGAATTAAGTGAGGGGGCATTTGCCCCCTCCTTAACCCCACTTAACTATCGCACCAGCAATAAATCAAATCAAGTGGCTCAAGCCATGTGCAAGATTGCGAGTGAGATTTCTAGAGTTATGATAATCAGGTAACTATTGTAGCTTCCCGGTTAAAAATATCTTCCATTTCTACATAGTTTCTTGTAAACAATGTGAAACTTTGTCACTTGGCATACACATAGTGAACAACATGCACGTAGGGTAGTCCCACAATACAGTCTGGCTATTTCAAGACCAAAGAGTAGAGTTGTAAAGAACACAAAAGTACCTTAGTTTCCATTCATTTTATTATGTAGGGCAGTTTCCCTGTTGACAGACAGATTGAAATGTCTTAGTCCTACTAGATGGACTTTACCGTCTGTCTTTATATCTTTGTGAGTCTCGCAAATGTCAATCTGCAAATACAATGTGGCCTTGGGAGATGTTAATCCAACTCAACAACGTAATCTTTGGATCTAGATAGGAAATACAAACAAAAATATTGTAAACTACAAAGCCAAGCCAACTTTTTTCTTGTTGAAGGTGACTTAAGTTTCCTTCAACAATGCAGCATAAACTTCATCGACTACTATCATCAAACCCCACTATATATAGTTGAGCAAGTCCGATTGCTTGCTATGAGTTATAAGTGAAGTAGTCTCATACATAAATACAACCAACCAACCATGTTTGTGTTTGTGTTTCTCTTTGCTTTCCTTAACCAAGCTTTTTCTAGCCCAGTTTCGGTTACCAGTGACCAAGCTTCTTCTAGCCCAGTATCTTTTCCATTCCCTACAATCACCCGTTTCAACTTCCCTTCATTCACCCCAACAAGTTGCATTGATGGTAACTTAACTTGCACGGGTTCAGTTACCAGTAACGATGGCTACTTAAGCCTAACGCCAGAGCCACATCCAGGCAATCCAACCTTGCAACTAAATCAAGTTGGTAGGGTTCTATACAAATACCCTGTGTTTTTGTGGCCAGCGTATATCTATTCTACGTTCACGTTCAGGATTCTTACCTCCCCTTATTCAACCGAGTCTGCAGATGGACTAACATTTATTATGGCACCCAACAGTAGTCCCTCGCCAGCTGACAGCTATGGTTCCTATCTTGGAATAATGGATCCAGCACAAGACGGTAATATAATGTGAAGCTGTGGTTCCTATCTTTATTATATGATGTAACATCGATACATACATTACATATTCAACTAAACCAATACATTTTGAGGTAAATGCAGGTCATGCTGGTGGTCAATTAGCTGTGGAGTTTGACACTTACAAGAATACAAATGATTTGGATGCAAATCATATTGCGATTGTCACAAAAAGTGTAATACATCCGATTCAAGTTAGGAGTCTCAATTATACCGGAATTGACTTGAAAAGTGGAAGAGATATCAAGGTTCTAATAGTATTGGATGGCATCACAAAGTCCATTAGAGTGCACATTGGATATGCATCTGATCCAATAGGTGAGACTTTTCTTGAGGTGCCTATTAACATCCCCAATATCCTGCCAAGCTTCATCTATGTGGGATTCACAGCATCAACAGGGCGTCTTACTGAGCGCCATCAGATTATCAACTGGAATTTAGCATCATTTCCAATCAAGAAATGAGGAGAATCTACACAACCAGTGTGATGTAGTACTCTTCTTGGGATATACATCACACAATAGTGAAGGCTTTCGAATTCTATGCAAATTTTAATTTCTTAAACTTGCAAAAATAAATGAGGATGGCTATGTAATCCATTCATATATCAAGTTCAATAAGGAATGGTGATGTCCTTCTCTTATTTTTGTCCTTGTCATGAAATATAGACGTCATTTATTTTCCACCATCTTCCTTATCATGAAAAATGGACATGGCATTTATTTTCCACCGTCTACACTGATTTCCAGAAGACGGATGGTAATGTTATATTACACTGGTGCAGAGATTATTTGATATCTTCACAAAACGGGTTAAGTGCAAATGGGTCACTGAAAGATAGGTTAGTCTGCAAATAGGTCACTCAAAGAAAAAATTTTCAAATTGGGTAACTCAATATTTCAATTTTAAGCAATTAGGTCATGGGAATCTAATTCCGATCAATTGGTCGTCGGAATTTGCTTACTTGTCAGTTAACTGCCAATATGAAGCCGATGACTGGTGGCTTTTTAATGACGTGTTTTTACAACTAATTTTGAAAAAAAAAATCAGATTAACCCACCCACCCTCACCCCCACCCATTCTCTCTTCACTAGAAAACTTCCATCGTAGTCACCCTCTCCTTGTGAGATCTTGTCGACTGGAATTGAAACTTCTCCAACTTGCTCCCCTTTGTCATTAAGGAGGGCGAAGCTTTTTCAAAACTTGAATCCAAAGACGAGATCTGACGAGATACAGAACTCCAGAAAATGCCACTCCTCAACAACAACAACACAAAATCAACCACTATGTCGACTTCTCGACTACAAAGCCGAACATTGCACCTATTGCAGAGGGAGACCGAACAGTTTAGTTGTATTCTCAATCCGCTTAAACTCAATCTTTCCCATCCCTAAACACAGAATCCCTAAACTCTAAACGAAGCTTTTCCAACAGAAATCTAATGGCTTCAATCTTGCTATGAGGGCGGGTGAACAACAGATCTAAGGATTCTTTTTATTCGTCAAGCGTGTGAACAACTGATCTAAGGCTACAATCTTTTTAGGGAAAATTTGTGATAAGCCCCTCACTTAAATGTTTTATTCCAATAAGGACACTCTTAAAAATTTTACTCCATAAAGTCCATAAAGTTTAAAACACTATTCCATAAAGGATAAAATGTTAAAATATATGGTTTTATTGCCTAAAATACCCTCATCTTCATCCTCAAATATGACACACTTCTCCTACATGTGATTCATCTCTGACCTCCATCGGAAGCTTCGTCTCCGCGACCGGAAGCTTCATCTCTGCCCCTCGTGACTTATTCAACAATTATACGACATTTTTTAAGTTAAATTTCATCCCTTTTTTTGTATTAGTACTAGATCTACTCATATTCATAAGGGGGCTTGTAGATCTTGTTGTTTTTCTTCGATTTGTCATCCCATCATTATTTTTCGGTATTTTATTTGGTGATTTTCATGATTTTTTAGTTCTGATTTGAGATCTACAGACCGCAGGTGATATGTTATCTATTTCGATTAATTTGATATCTATCATATGCTATCTGTTTTGCCAAATGTTATTTGTCTTCTTAAAATGTTATCTGTCTTTAATGAAATGTTATCTGTTTGAAGTTCCAAAAGGACAAAAACATATCACATGACATATCAGAACATATTCGAAACATATATATCTGCATATTCATATTCGATTTTAGAAGAATATTGACAGATACAAAACAAATATAATATTGACAAATACAAAACAGATATATTATCATATACTAAAGGTAGAACAATGCCTTTTCATGTTTGTTCTCTATTTCTCTCTCTAGATCAAAACTTTGCTTTGAAGATCCGTCTCTATCGAAAGTGAAGGAAGAATAAAGAGCCCCAATCCCGATCTTAGTCGCAAGGAGGAAGAAGAAGAAGAAGAAGAGAAATATCGATCTATGTCGCAAGTAAAGGAAGAAGAGTCGAAGAAAGAAGAAGTAGCGAAGAAAGAAGAAAAAGAGAGGCGTCGAAGGAAGGAAGAAGAGAAACGCTGAAGAAAGAAGAAAGAAGACTCAAGGGCAAGTAGCCACATGACAGTAGATATTAAGTTGTTCAAGACCCTTAATAGATCTGTTACTACTCAAGTAGTGTTGGGAAATTGATATTTGGTGAGAGTAGAAGTGTCACGGCCCGTCCCAGGAACGTGACTTATTGACAACACGTGTGTGCACCCACGTGCCGCCACCTAAAAATCAAGACTCAAATACCATTAATTCACCATTATACCAACACAATTTTAAACAAAAATTCCGCAGCACCTCCCCGTATATCGGAGAATGCCTCCTGCATCAAACATAGCAATTTAAAACCAACCAATTCCCATACCACCAAACTAATCATCCAGGGCCTCAGGCCATAACCATCAACAAATCCATATTCATACACATACTAAGGCCTCGACCAAAACTATCCATAACAATATGTACTCGTAGGTATCTTAATACATATTTAAACAAAAGACCAATTAAGCACCACCACATAAACACCACACCAAACAAACCATCACAAGTCCAGGCTATCCGCGTCACGCTCCTCCCCACTGGTCCGTAGTCGGAGCACTAGCGTTAGTACCTATATCACCTGAGGAGGGGAAAATATAACACGGTGAGCAGGAGGCTCAGTGAGGATATCGAATAGGAGCATAAAATGAGAAACAAGGCCGGAACATTATAAAGAAATAACGCAATGCAACAATATGTCATGTCGTCACACAAATGCAATCCATACATCTAACCGAGCCATGTCGCTAGAGCCAGTTAATCGGAACCACTAGCACATACTCTCACAAATATTCCATACCATGCCACTAGAGCCAATTAACCGGAACCACTAGTGCATGTTCATACAAGTACCATCAGCCGTGTCACTAGAGCCAAATAACCGGAACCACTAGTACACGTTGACGTACGTACCAAAATCCAATCGACCACTTCTACCAAGCAACCAATGCAATATCACACATTAATATTATGCAACTAAATTCATTGCGCGCAATGTCATTCAAACATGTAATCAAGAGCATCGACTACTCGATAGGTGATCGAGTGTCCAAGGGTAATGCATCAAACACAACCATCTAATAACAAGGGTATTTCACACACAATAGTATGCATACAAAGGTTTGTTTCCCCTTGAACAATAAGGCGGAAACGAATGAAATTAATCCTATTTCGGGTAGCCAAAAGTGTTTCGAAATTGAGGGTTAAGAAAATCCCTACCTCGTTTTGGCCAAACACCACAACTCCTCCAAGCTCAATCAACCTTGCCCAATTCCTCAAACCCTAGCTCAAACACCTCTCCTCCAATCTCCACACTTCAATCCAAGATCAAATCTCAATCTTGTGAAGATCTTGCAATCCAAGCTTTAGAAAGTCCAAAAGCTTCAATTCAAGCTCCTTTCTCTTTGATTCACACCAAAATCCTTCTTCTCTCTCGGGTTCTCTCTCTCTCGGCTATCTCTCTGTCAAAACCAGTAAAAATAATAAACCCAGAACTGTCCTAATGTGTTTTAAAACGGAATATTTCATCGAGTGCCCGGACGGCTCAAAAAGTGTCTGAACACTTTATGAACAAATCGAGACAGAGTGTAAAACTGCTCAAAAATTGCTCGAGGTGTCCGGACACTTCACCATATTTTTTTTTTCAATTGGGTTTTCACAAGAAGGAAAATGCACTATCTCTATTTCCACTTCCAAAGGAAAATATCTCATTCAGGATGTTATGTTTGTACCTAAATTAGATTCTAGTATGCTTAGTATGGGTCAGTTGATGGAGAGGGGATTTACTCTTGTGTTTGGAGGTAAAACTTGCAAAATCCTGGATGGAAGCAAGAATAATAAATTGGTTGTCACTATGGAAATGAAAGGAAGGAGGAGTTTTCAGTTAGATTTCAACCAAGGAGAATCTCAATTGGCCTTAAAAGTGACTGCTGAAGATTCCTCGTTATGACATCAGAGGCTTGAACACCTAAGCCATCAAAATATCAATCGGATCCATGATCTTAAATTGGTTAAGGATATGCCAAGAGTTGATACTAGTTCTCTCGTGTGCAGTAGTTGCATGGAAGGAAAACAAAAAAAGAAGCCCTTTCATGATGACTCTGCGGGAGAGCCAAGGAATGCCTAGATCTCATACACTCTGATGTATGTGGCCCAATGCACACGATTACCTCTGAGGGAAATAGGTACTTTCTGTTGTTTATTGATGATTTTTTTAGGATGACCTAGGTTTTCTTTTTTAAAGAAAACTATGAAGTCTTTAGTGTTTTCAGGATTTTTAAAGCCTTCGTGGAAAAACAGTCTGGTAAATTAATTTAAACACTAAGAAATGATAGGAGTGGTGAGTTCACTAGCAGTGATTTTGAACTGTTCTGTACTGAAAATGGGATCCACCATCAACTCACAGTAGGCTATGCTCCAGAACAGAATGGGGTATCTAAACGCAAGCATAAAATTGTTATGGAAATGACAAGAACTCTTATGGCAAGGAATCAGCTTCCTAAGGGGTTATAGGTTGGAGATGTTAATACTATTATTCATTTTCTTAATAGGTGTCCTACCAATGTTGTAAAAAATATGACTCCTCTAGAAGCTTGTAGGGTACAAAACCCTCTGTAAAATATCTCAAAGTTTTTGGTTGTGTGTGCTATATTATATGTTCCTTATACTAAGAGAAAGAAACTTGACAAAAAATGTGAAACAGGTATTTTGTTGGGCTACAACACAAAATCAAAGGGTTATAGAGTGTATAATGAGGAGTCAAAAAGGCTTATCATTGTTATGGATATTGAAGTTGATGAACAAGCTGTTTGGGACTGGGATGAACATGTGACTAAACAATTACCTGTTGATATAACTGAAATTGATCTAAGGGAGGGGCATCTGGTCAGACATATAAAAATAATTGTGACAATCTATCAGTTGTGTTTGACGACTCAGATGAGAATTCCAATCCAAGAAGTGAAATTGATTTTCAAGATCATTTTAGTGATGAAGACTCTGAATCACCTACGATGAAGCACAAGAGTTTAACTGAAGTTTATGAGAGTCGCAAACTAACTGCTTTGGAACCTACAAGTCTTAATGAAGCTCTATGCAATAAGGTGTGGACTGATGCGATGAAAGAAGAGTTAAATCAAATTGAAAGAAACTTTACCTGGAAGTTTTTGGATCTTCCTGCTAATAAAGAAGCAATAGGGGTGAAGTGGGTGTTTTAGACAAAATTGAATCCAAACAATTCTGTTTCGAAATTCGGTAGTAATTTGACATATTGCGGAAATATTATAGAAGATAGAAGAAGCAGATCAGAGATTGGAGAAGGAGAAGATAGCTGAAGAAAGCATTTCATTCAACTTAGCCACAACGACTATCGAAGTGACAATATATACAAGATGAGTTTCAAATGTAAAGGTAACCAACGGTTACTGAACTGATGGGACATGTACAGATTGAACAAAAAATTTACTTGTAATTGACCCAAAAACCAAGTATGGGCCTAATAAGTAAATCAAGCCTAAAGAATTAAAAGAAGACAGCCCACAAATAAAAAGCCCAAACCAAATAACCATAGAAACCCAATTTCGTAAGAACAAAGTTAGGGCAAGAATGACAGACACCATGAGAGGCGCACGATCAAGCTTCAACAAGGAGAGAATCTCAACACCCCCCCCCCCCCCCTCAAGCTGAGCAGGAGGTATCATGTTTAGGTTGGAAATGTGATGATGGATTCAATGAATTGGAAGAGGCTTTGTGAGTAAATCAGTCGGCTGGTCTTCGGATTTACAGTAAGCCAATTTGATCAAACCTTGCTTGACTTTATCCCTTGTGTAGTGTAAGTCGATCTCAATGTGTTTTATTCTTTCGTGAAACACGGGATTCGTGGCTATGTGTATTGCAGCCTGATTATCACAATGGAGAATCATTGGATAATGAGGTTTAATCTGTAATTCCTCGAAAAGACTGTGAATACATGTCAATTCTGCAGTAGTGGATGCCATGGCTCTATATTCGGATTCAACTAAAGACCTTGAGATAGTAGTTTGTTTCTTTGATTTCCAGGCCACTAGAGCTTCACCAATTTTGACTATGTAACCTATCATAGAACATCTTGAGTTTGGGCAAGAAGCCCAGCTTGAGTCACAATAAGCTTGCACTTGTAGATTGTTAGTGGTAGGATAAAATAATCCTTGATTTAAAGTACCTTTAACATACCTGAGAATTTTGATTGTTGTTCGCATATGAATGTCTGATGGTTTTTGCATAAACTGACTCAGAGTATTCACTTAATAACTGATATCAGGTATAGTTAATGTCAAGTACATTAACTTCCCTATAATTCTTCTATTGGGCAGAGGATCATCTAGTTGATTTCCTTGGGTGCTAGATAATTTGGCATTAGTATCAATGGGAGAGTTATTGTGTTTAGCATGAGTTAGGCAAGCTTCTGAAATCAAATCCAAAAAGCATATTTGTTTTGGCAGATTTCTAAACCCTTAGGAGTATAATTTACTTCAAGGCCTAAAAAATATTTAAAAGGACCAAGATCTTTGATTTTAAAACAGGAAGCCAAATGTTGTTTGACTTGATTCATGAGATCTAAATTATTTCCTCTTATGGCCATATCATCTACATATAAAAGGAGGAAAACTTTATTTCTATTTCTATTGTAATAAAACATGGAGTAATCTGTCTTGCTTTGGGTGAATCCAAAGTCAAGGAGAGCTTTAGTGCACTTCTCATTCCATTGTCTTGAAGCTTGCTTCAAGCCATATATGGACTTGTTCAATTTGCGCACCAAATTCCTTAGAACATTTTCTAGTCGTGGAGGAATTTTAATATATACATCTTCTTCTAGATGAACATTAAGAAAAACATTATGGACATCTAAATGGTGAATAGGCCATTTATACATAGCAGTAATAGCTAGGAATATTCTGACAGTATCTATTTTGACTACTGGAGCAAAAGTCTCTTTGTAATCAAATCCTTCACTTTGGCTAAAACCTTGAGCTACATGTCTAACTTTATATCTTTCAATGGTTCCATTTGAATTATATTTGATCTTGTATATCCATTTACATCCTATAGCTTTTCTTCCCTTAGGCAATTTAGTTAAAGTCCGAGTATTATTTTCTTTTAAGGCTGTCATTTCGCTTTGCATGGCTCGACGCCAATTAACATCTTGAATTGCCTCTTTATATTTTGTAGGTTTTGATTGTTTACAAATAGCAGCAATAAAATGCTCATGAGATGCATTAGACGATGAACAAATAGATGTTGATGCAATGGAGGATTTGGAAACCATGTCACAATAATAGTCAGCAAGGTATGTAGGTTTTCTCCTATTTCTAGTTGTGTTAGTCTCTGTTTGTTCAGTGTTTAAAATTGGATGAGATTCATTAATGGTTTCTTGTGGATTTGTAATATGTCTAAAAGGAAATTCATTTTCATGAAAATTAACATCTCTAGAAATAAAAATTTCTGGTCCAAGCCACTTTGTATTCTTATAGTTCTAGCCACATTACCTAGGTGTTGATGCTTCCTTTCTACAACACCATTTTGTTGAGGTGTGTAGAGGCAGGAAGTTTGGTGGATTATTCCTTCTTGATGAAACGAGTGTTGCATTTTAAATTCCTTTCCATTATAAGTCCTCAAAACCTTCAATCTTTTGTTAAATTGAGTTTTTACATAATTTATGAAAACCCAAATCATTCTTGAATGATCATCAACAACAGTCAAAAAATATTTAAAACCATCTGGAGAGATTGTTGAATTAGGTCCCCAAATGTCCATATGGACTAAATCAAAACTTTCATTAGATTAAGTAATGCTAGTACAAAAACTTTTTCTTTTCATTTTTCCTAGTTGACATTGTTTACAATCATGAATATCTTTGTCAACCACAATTGGCATGAGTTTGGATACATTCAGAGATGGATGTCCAAGTCTCAAGTGCCACATCCTAGCATCAATTACAGAATTAATACCCCCAAAATAGCCTAGACCTTTAAAGTTCACTCCCATCCCATCCTTCTTCAAGGTACCTATTTCCTATAATTCAGAATTATTTTGTGTAAATATAACTGCATATTTATCATCTTTTGTAAGTTTGGTCACTGAAATCAGATTAAAAGTGAAAGTAGGAACACATAGGACATTGAGCAGATTAATGTTTCCGATTAATTTTGTGTTTCCTATGTGTGTGATTTTATGTTGTTGACCATTTGGTAAAATGACAAAAGCATCATGCATGACATGAGATATATGCAATAATTGTAAGTCACACACAATATGATCAAATGCTCCACTATCAATACTCCATTTATTAGTGAGTTTAGGAGAATTGAGTTTACCTGCTACTGCTGCAGCAGTCAAGAACTGTATGAGCTTCTGATTTTCTCTCTTTGTTTTGATCATTTGTTGAGCTTCACAAATGCCATATTTGCATGATGGAATCTGTTCATATTCCTCAAGTTCATCCTACAATGCCTTTAACTTTGAATAATACTCAGTAACATTGAGCTCTTTTTGTTTGATGTTTGAAAGTTCTCGAAAAATTTCAAAAAGTCTTGTGGCATTAACCATTGAATATCTGTTTTGAGGTCTAACCACAATTCTTGTGCTGATTTTCGGGTAGATACACTTGGCAGAATTTGAGGAAACATAGAATTGGTGATCCAAGCTTTAATCAAACTGTTGGCTTGGAGCCAGAGTTGGTAGTTCGGGAAATTACAACTCCATGTGTGATAGTTAGATCCAGTTAATTCCAAAGATATTAACTTTTGGATAGAAAAATCACTTTGCAGGAAATTGTAGGGATTTTTGAATGGATTTTGTGGTGATGGATATGGATATGCAGGTATGGTGGTTTGAGTGGAATAGATGGGTTTGGGGAGAGAAACGGGTTGAGGATGAGGCACAGTTTCGGGGTGGGGTGAGTGTGAGGCAAGTGTTGAGTATGAGGTGGAGTTTGCAAGTTTCTCATATAATTGGTGAAAAAAGAAGGCATGTGACAAATATTATTTATCGTATTTTATAATTTTTTTATTTTTAGTGTCAGTTTTTATACTTTAGAATGTATAATTAATAGATGACCTAAAAAAAATTCAAGGGGCAACGACCCTCGCTAGCTTTGTCAACCCTAATATAAAATTATATGTCTACCATTACGACCCCCCTCATGCTAAGCTCTGGCTTCGCCCCTGGATGGCAAAGGCTCCGATACCATGTAGTAATTTGACATATTGCGGAAATATTATAGAAGATAGAAGAAGAAGATCAGAGATTGGAGAAGAAGAAGATAGCTGAAGAAAGCATTTCATTCAACTTTGCCACAACGGCTATCGAAATGACAATATATACAAGATGAGTTTCAAATGTAAAGGTAACCAACGGTTACTGAACTGATGGGACATGTACAAATTGAATAAAAAATTTGCTTTTAACTTACCCAAAAACCAAGTATGGGCCTAATAAGTAAATCAAGCCTAAAGAGTTAAAAGAAGAGAGCCCACAAATAAAGTGCCCAAACCAGATAACCATAGAAACCCAACTTAGTAAGAACAAAGCTAGGGCAAGAATGACAGACACCATGAGAGACGCACGATCAAGCTTCAACAAGGAGAGAATCTCAACAAATTCAAAGGCAAACTAGTAGCTAAGGGGTACTATCAGAAGTGTGGAAAAGATTATACTAAAACGTTTACTCCTTTTGCTCGCATGGAAATTGTCAGATTATTGTTTGTCCTGACAGCTCAATGGAGTTTTGGAGGAGGAAGTTTTTGTCCAACAACCTCCAGGTTTTTCAGACAAGGTGAAGAATTAAAAGTGTTCAAGTTAGGCAAAGCTCTATATGGCCTCAAGTAAGTTCCAAGAGCTTCGTATAGCAAGATAGATGACTATTTTATTGGCCAATGATCCAAAAAAACCTCAAGTGAATCTACTCTTTATGTTAAACAATGAGGAGGTGGAAAGAAAATAATTGTCTCTCTCTATGTTGATAACTTGGTTTTGGACTGAAAATGAAGATCTTATAGCAGATTTTAAGAGGAACATGAAGCAGAAATTTGCGATGAATTATTTGGGGTTAATGAATTATTTCTTGAGGATTGAAGTAGATCAAAAACAAGGACATGTTTTCATTTGTCAGCAAAGGTATGTGAAGGATCTATTAAGCAGATTTGGAATGGTGGATACCAAGGCCGTTGTAAGTTGTAACTCCAATTTATGCTCATAAAAAAATTCACAAAGCAGATGGGTCTCCAAGAGTTTACTCAAGGCAGTATAGGTCTATGGTAGGAAGCTTACTCTATCTATCATCAACATGACCAGACATTCAGTGTGTAGTAAATCTGTGTTCTCAGTTTAGGCAAGCTGTTTGTGAAAATCATTTAGTTGGAGTTAAGAGGATTTTTAGGTACATAGAACTATGGCATTCACAGTGGCGTACCTGAGTTTATGGGGGCCCTGGGCAAACTATAAAAAAGGGGCCCCTTAATTTTTTTCCCGTTATTATCATATAGTTTTAAAAGTTTAACAATATTCTATATACAATCCATGCATTTGAAAAACCACCATCCATTGTTTGCAAATGATTTAATATTTCAATAGGCTTTTTTATTTCGTTAGGTAAAATGTTACACAAAACTTTGAATTCTAAAGCTAAATCTCTTCCATCAATATCATAAAAATTAAAAAATGTCACACTTCAAAAAGTCTTTTGATTTTTGAAGAGGCTTTTGATTTTTTTTTCTTAATTTTTTCATGGACTGGTCTAACTTCTAGAGTCTAAAACCTAAAGTGGTCTTTCTTACTTTCTAATTGGGTTGGGCCCCTACTTTTATTAGTTTGTTTTAATTCTCAATTCCTTTTGGGCTTTATAAGTAATATTTATGGGCTTTAAAATAGGGTGGGATTGGTTTTAAAATAAACTATCCTATAAGGCTATAACTAAAAAATTTCAAAATTTAGGGCCCTAAAAATTGGGGGCCCTGGGCGAGGGCCCAGCTAGCCCAGGCCTAGGGCTGCCCCTGGGCATTCAATATCATGACAAGGCTGGAGTTAAGTTATAGGGGTATTCTGACAGTGATTGGGCAAGATCCTTTGATGACTAGAGGAGTACAGCTGGATATGTGTTCTCTTTTGGCTCTGGTGTTTTTAATTGGTTGTCAAGAAAACAGAAGATAGTAGCTCAGTCTATAGTTGAAGCTGAGTATGTTGCTATCAAATCCACTTTTTCATAGGCGAAGCAAACATATTGCTATCAAATCTGATGCTCTAACGGAAGCTGCTCACAAGAAAATTGTTGCTACTGATTTCTGTTCAAGTGAAGATCAACATTGTTTCACCAAAGGTCTGCTGAAGTATAAGTTTGTTGATATGCGAGCTAGACTCGGAGTAAAGGAGAAATAACTTCGAGGGATGTTATAATTGTTGTTATTTCTCCTTATTTTTATTTGTATGTCTTTCACTTAAAGTGTTGTCGTTTTGGTGTTTTGTCAATACTATGTCGTTTGGTCTTTCTCTTCTTGTTTTAGTAGTTTCGAGCCTAGGGTTTGGCTGTGGTTGTTGTATTGTTCTATCAAACGTTTTCTCTCAATTCATATCTATGGATGATGCTTTTTTTGGAACAGTGGTAATCTTGTTTATGTGATTGAGTTCTTAACATGGAATCGGACATGCACACTCCTTATGTACCACTCTAGCATCATGATACTCTTTATTATTTAATTATGTCATCCTATAACTCTTATGATATCAATTATCACAAGTTAATTATGTCATCCTAGAACTAAATACAGTGCTGGTCTTGCACCAGTAATGATATTACAATAAATCCAATCAGGTGGCTCAAGCCTTGTGCAAGATTGTGAGTGAAATTTCTACAATTAGGATAATCAGGTAACTATTGTGGCTTCCCGGTTAAAAACATCTTCCATTTCTACATATATAGTTTCTTGTAAGCAATATGAAACCATGTTCGTTCGCATATACATAGTGAACAACATGCACGTACGGTAGGTCCCGCAATATTTTTCCAGTCTCGCTATTTCAAGCCCAGAATTATAAAGAACACAATAGTACCTTGGCTTCCAATCATTTTCTTATGTAGGGTAGTTTCCTTGTTGACAAACAGATTGAAATGTCTTAGTCTTACTGGATGGACTTTACCTTTTGTCTATATATCTTTCTGAGACTCGCAACGTCAATCTACAAATACAATGTGGCCTTGGAGATGTTAATATAACTCAACAACATAATCTTTGGATCCAGATATATAGGAAATACAAACAAAAATATTGTAAAGTACGCTACATCGCTAACTACAAAGCAAAGCCAACTATTTTCTTGTTGAAGGTGACTTCATTTTCCTTCAACAATGCAGCATAAACTTCATCGACTACTATCATCAAATCCCACTATATATAGTTGAGCAAGTCCGACTGCTTCCTATGAGTTATAAGTGAAGTAGTCTCACACATAAATACAACCAACCAACCATGTTTGTGTTTCTATTTCTCTATGCTTTTCTGAACCAAGCTTCTTCTAGCCCAGTTTCGGTTACCAGTGACCAAGCTTCTTCTAGCCAATATCTTTTCCATTCCCTACAATCACCCGTTTCAACTTCCCTTCATTCACCCCAACAAGTTGCAGTGATGGTAACTTAACTTGCACGGGTTCAGTTACCAGTAACGATGGCTACTTAAGCCTAACCCCAGAGCCACAACCAGGCAATCCAACGTTGCAACTAAATCAAGTTGGCAGGGTTCTATACAAATACCCTTTGTTTGCGTGGCCAGCATTGATCTATACTACGTTCACGTTCAGGATTCTGACCTCCTCTTATTCAACCGAATCTGCAGATGGACTAACATTTATTATGGCACCCAATAGTAATCCCTCGCCAGCTGACAGCTTTGGTTCCTATCTTGGAATAATGGATCCAGCACAAGATGGTAATATAATGTGAAGCTATGGTTCCTATCCTTACTATTGATGTAATATCGATACATACATTATATACAACTAAACCAATTAATTTTGAGCTAAATGCAGGTCGCGTTGCTGATCAATTAGCGGTGGAATTTGACACTTACAAGAATACATTTGATTTGGATGGCAATCATGTATCGATTGACACAAAAAGTGTATTACACCCAATTTATGTTAGGAGTCTCAATGAGACCGGAATTGACCTAAAAAGTGGAAAAGACATCAAGGTCTCAATAATATTGGATGGCAGAGCAAATTCAATTACAATGTACGTTGGATATGCATCAGAACTAAGACGTGAGCTTTTTCTTGACGTGCCTATTGACATCCCACATACCCTACCAAGCTTCATCTATGTGGGATTCACAGCTTCAACAGGGTATCTCACTGAAAGCCATCAGATTCTCAGCTGGAGCTTATCATCATATCCAATACCCAAGAAATGAGGAGAATCAATCAGCATACAAGTGTGATGTAGTGCTTCATGCATGGGATATACATCACAAAATACTACTGAAGGCTTTCAAATTCTATGCAAATTTTTAAAATTTCAAAATAAATGATGGAGACTATGTATCCATTCATATATCAGGTGCAATAAGGAATGGTGATGCGGATGCCCCATTCTTCTTTTAGTTTTTGTCATGAAATATAGACACGTCATTTATTTGACTGAGCAAAACCAAGTTCAACTAAGAGACCCAGAACCCAAACAATTTCGGCGCATGCTGCTGACATAGGTCGATATTCAACCTCCGTGGAAGATATGGAAACCAATATCTTGTTTCTTGGCCTTCCAAGAAGTTAAAGCTTAACCTCAAAAAATACACCAATCAGTAGTGACACAATATGGGTATTCATTATTCAAGAAGCCTACTTGGTCCAAGCCCAAGCTGAGTCTTGATACAAAGAAGCCCAAGCCCAAGTCCATGGATGCTAACTATATGTCCTAGGTTTCAAAGTGGGAGAAGACAGTTTTTGAAGATTGAAGCAATTGTGTAGCAGCCGTGGAAGTGAGTTCCTTTGGTGAAGTGATTCCATCCCTTGGAGAGAGATTCTCCTCCTATCCTAATCACATGGTTGATGGTATGTTTGTTGGTATTCCTTTAGATGGTCTATAGCTTCTCTAGTTATAGATCGTGCTAAATAATATATGACTTCTTGTTGGCGGCACTGAAGGAATTTCTTAGTGAAGCTATAGTTGATTCATTGCAAGTTGGATTTTATTTAATATTGAAACTTTATTGAATAGTATTTGTGTGTTGGGTGGATTACAAGCTGTATTGTGTGCTGGAAGTGTGATATTTGCAGTGCCCACAATGTGTTTGATAGAAGTTCCCAACCATTTTGTATTACAATGGGTTTTCTTAGTTAAGCTTGTACGTGTTCTTTGCTTGGTTTGATTCTGTTTGCATCAAGTAGTTTATAGGCAAGTGTCGAAAAATCCTGTCCGGACAGCATCACAATAAGATGTCAAGGTTATTAGAGAATCTGATGAAAAAAATAAGCCACGTATGGAGGTCCCATGTACATAGCTAATGATTCGACGAACCGACTCGTATGGAGGTGGCATGAAGAACCCAAGAACTGACTAACTTGCCGAACAACAAAGGCAATGTCAGGGCGATCAATAATCAAATAAAATAAACTCCCAACTAATTTGTGGTAAAGAATGGGGTCAAAAAGAATATCACCTCCTTCCTTAAGCAACTTGAGATTCACTCCATGTGTATCAACAGGCGTATCATCTGAAAAACCTGCTAGGGTTATAATATCGGTAGTATGGTTATGTAGTTATGTTGATTCAAGAAAGTACCTTTCGGAGTTTTGATTAACTTCCAAATAGTATTTTAAATACTGGTTAACCGATTGAACTGGATAAGTCAATTCCTCAATACAATTCAATTTTAAATATAGGATTAACCCGTGCCGGTCAAAAACTAATTGTTGGGGGTTTAACGTGTATTGGTTCGGTGTTATTTATACACTTTTTTTAAAAAAAGAATTTATAATTTTTCAAAACTAAAATTAAAAATTTTCATT
The DNA here is from genome assembly GCF_013401445.1 of Tripterygium wilfordii. Classification (NCBI taxonomy): domain Eukaryota; kingdom Viridiplantae; phylum Streptophyta; class Magnoliopsida; order Celastrales; family Celastraceae; genus Tripterygium; species Tripterygium wilfordii. The sequence continues at coordinate 11,029,371 of NC_052248.1, forward strand.
TATAGATAAATAAAAATAAAAATTTAATATGGCTCATTAGGTTATCTAATCAAATTATTAAGACTCATAGGATGCCTAATGAGTGGAGGAGAACCACTATAGTACCCATATACAAGAATAATGGTGATATCCAAAGTTGTAATAATTATATGGCCATCAAACTTATGAGCCACACATTAGAACTTTGGGAGAGAGTTGTGGAACGGAGATTGAGATAGGTATCCACATTATCTGAAAATCAATTTCATTTTATGCCAAGATGGTCCACAACGGATGCGATATTTCTACTAAGGGGACTTGTAGAAAATATAGACAAAAGGAAACAGACCTACATTTAGTATTTGTGGATTTGGAAAAGACATATGATAGGGTGCCTAGGGAAGTAATGTGGTGGATTTTAGAGAAGAGAGGAGTCCCGACTAGCTATATCAGTATGATTAAGGATATGTATGAAGGAGCCGTAGCTTGTTGATAAGCTCATATATTATCTCATTTTAGTACTTTCTAAACTTGGTTTTTGTTAGAAGATTGGCTTTAAAAAGGACTTATTATTTTGTTTTCCTTATTTTCAGTTTTCTCGAGCACTTGGATGGTTTTTGATGAAAAAGGGTCTATTTTGAGCATTTTGAAGAACCGTCAATTGAAGAATAAAGCTAAGACCTTGAAGAAAGTTGGAGAATATTTTGGGAATTTTAGGTGAAGCAGATTGACCCAGATTTTGAAGACAAGTTGACCCGAAATATGATCTCGGCAGAACTGCGCTATCTGTGAAGAAGTGGGTCTAGAAGATTCCACATAATTTTGTTAGAGACGTGTGAGATAGCCCTGGAAAGCTAAGACATCAAGCTTCAATTTACATATTTTTGGAGATTTTTCTAAAGGGCGTAACATGGGAAAAACGTCCGAGACATCCAGCAGTCCAGTTTCCTAATCAAAGAAGAAGTCGACCTCTTTCCTTTTTGTTGGTTTATTGTTTTGGAAACCAGGGGTTGCCGTGAGGTTTCCTTGGAGTTTTAGTATTTGTTTTAGAGGAAGTTTAGGGTTTGAAAGAGGTTATAAAAGGAGGACTTCATAAAACTTTCGGGGGTTCAGACACTGAGATATTCAGCCGACTTTTCTAGGGTGTTCTCCAACCTTTCTTGTGGTTTTCATTCTTGACTATGTGTAACTAAACGCTTTTGCTAGGGCGTGATGAAATCTTAATATGATTCTCTAGTTTGTTTATTATTCTTATCTTTGATTGCTCTTTTGATGTTGGATTTCTAATCACTGTGCTATATACTTGTTTGATTGCTTGGATGATTGGCCACCAACTAAGTTTTCAACTAAGTAATTTGATGCAAGCTCACTTAGATACCATACGGGGTTTGGGACCAGCTTCTTGTGATTAGGAATTGGGAACGCCTAGGGTAGATACCATACTCCTAGGGTTTACATGGCATGTTAATGAATTCTTGCACTTAAGGACATCTTGCATGTTCATATTTGAGTTAAATACCATAACCAAATTGCATGTTAAGATAAACGAATTAGCCTAGATACCATAGGTAATTCACGCCTTAGTGGATTCGCCAACAACATCAATTGAGTGGATTAAGGGTGAGGTAATCAACAACTAGAGAGGATTATTAAGGTGGATTCATTGTCCTAGTGCTTTCATAAATTTGCTTTCACAATCAAAATCAACAATTTTGTATTTTCTTTACTTCGTTACTTTGATTTCATCGCTCGCTATCTACAATCAACCATCTCTCAAGAATTGTTTCTTTTGCTAAGTTTAGTATAGTAGTTAATCGTATTGTTTGTCCAATCCTTGTGGTTCGACCTCGTTCTTGCATAACCTATTCTACTACGGTCTTGTGCGCTTGCGAGTATTTTAATTTGGGATTTTTGTTTGCTTATTTTAAGTGATCAAAAATTGCTATCAAGTTTTTGGCGCCGTTGCCGGGGATTGTGTTATTCAATTCGATTAATTATTTGTTCTTTACTTAGTTTTAATTTTGTCAATTTTTATGTGTAGGTTGCAAAATCAGTGCGTGTTAGCTCGAGTCAACATTCTGTAGCTCGAGCTAAAATAGCCGACAGACAAATTTTTTTGGAGACGAGCTGATCAAATTTGAACTGGTGATTGAGCTTAACTTCGTGGCATAAGAAAAAAAAAGGCTAAGGGAAGAAGGAGAAGAAACTTTTGGGAAAGGTACAATGACTTGTTTCTATGAGAATAATTCAAACTCCTTTCTTGAAGCAGAAGTGGCAAAATTGAGACATGAGTTGAAGCTACTAGTTGGAAAGAAAGAGGTATGTGCTATGTGTTCTAGCAGTATGCATACTATTAAAGCGTGTCCACATAATCCCGTATGGCAAGAGGTGACTGCATCCCGAATATATTCACAAAATAGAGTTGGGTACTCTAACATGTACAATCTGGGTTGGAGAGATCACCCAAATTTTTCGTGGACACACCAGCTAGGACAGTCCTCAATGATTCCACAGTTTGAGCAACGAATCGAGCCGAAGAAGCCTTGTCTTGAGGATATGTTTGCCCGATTCATACACGGTACTCAAGCTTCAATTCAGAAATTATGTACACAATTGGGACAGATAGCTAATGTGGTGAATGAGAGGAGTCAAACCGAAGTTAATCCAAGAGGTATGGAGCATGCAAAGGCAATTAGAACTCTACGAAGCAGCAAGTCATATGGCAGAGAAGATAAGGATGTGATTTTGGGGGATGAGAGAGTTAAAGATACATCAGTTGTGCCTCCATCATCACAAGAGGAAACTGACCAATTAATTCCTCCTAGTGCACCACCGGTTGCCCCATTGAAGGAGAGAGTTTACATACCTCCTCTACCTTTTCCTCAACAATTTCAGAAGCAAAAGAAAGACAGACACATGCTGGATATCATGGAATTGTTCAAGAAAGTTCACATCAACATTCCTCTGTTGGATGCAATTAAACAAATTCCATCATATGCCAAGTTCCTCAAGGATGTTTGCACTAATAAAAGGAAGTTTGCGGAGCATGAGAGGGTGATGCTAAACGAAGAGCGCAGTGTTGTTCTACTTAATAAATTGCCACCAAAGTTGAAAGATCCAGGGAGTTTTACAATCCCTTGCGTTATTGGCAATTTATGATTTGAAAAAGTTTTGATTGATTTGGGTGCTAGTGTTAACTTAATGCCTTTATCTGTTTTTCAGCAACTAGGTGTTGGAGAGATGCAACCAACGTCAATAAGCTTACAACTCGCGGTTCGGTCCATCAAATTTGCACTTGGAATTATTGAAGACGTGTTGGTTAAAGTGGATCATTTTGTACTTCCGGCGGATTTTATTATACTTGATATGGAAGAATGCCGAGAAGTTCCCATCATCATGGGTCGTCCATTCTTGGCAACCGCTGGCACTATTATTGATGTGAAGAAGGGTTTGTTAACAATGAATGTCCTAGGAGAGTTAGCGAAGTTTCGAGTATTCGAGGACATGAAGAGACAGGAGGATATGGAGGAGTGTAATCAGCTGGACATTATTGAGAAGCCTGCACACACCAATTTTATTTCTCAAGTCAATAATGATGAGATAAAAACTAGCTTCGAGCATCGAAAATTGACTCAAGCTACCGTTGATGAAGGAGTGGATATGGTAACTGTGTTAAACTCTGCTCAACCACTAAAAGGGAGGCAAATTGCTGAACTTTTAGGGCCTCCAAGTCCACGAGCAGTACCATCCATACAACAAGCTCCTAAACTGCAACTTAAATTGTTGCCCACTCATGACATGCCAATTGGACCGAAAGAGTTCTCTCCGGGCCACAAAGTCCTTTTGAACAACTCTACGCTCAAGCTATTTCCATGGAAATTACGTTCAAGAAGGCACGATCCTTTTCAAGTTGCACAATTCTACCCCAATGAAGCTGTTGATAGTCAAAACTTGGAGAGGGACAAAGAATTTAAAGTTGACATGCATCGTCTAAAACCATATCTTGAAGTTGGCTATGATGCTGCCAAGTCCATCACTTGAATGAATGCATTGCTCTACGTCTTGCCTAGACGTTAAATAAAGCGCTTCTTGGGAGGCAACTGAAGCTCTCTTTTTCATTCTATTTTTTTTCTTTACTTAGTGCTTAGATATAAATCTTGATATTTCGATTTTGTTTCCTGTAGGATCTATTGGACAGGGGTAAAATTAGCTCGAGCTACGAAACTTTCACTTGATGATTCATTGAGACAGCTGCAGATTTAGCTCGAGCTAAACATTTTTTCTTGGAGGACTTGAATGGGAAGCTTGTCCAAAGACCGTCAATATCAGGTTGTATCTTTTCCTTCCCTTCTTATTGTGTGATTGTGATTTTGTTGTGATCAATTGCATTGAGGACAATGCACAATTTAAGTGTGGGGGTGGGATACATCATGAAAATTTTCGAAAAACAAGAGAAACAAAATAAATTATTGTCATGTGTCATCTCTTTTGCAAGTACATGTGAAGTAATTTTGTTTTTCTATCACACAGATGAATTCAAGTTAAGAACACGCATTCTTATCTAGGTTTCTTTAAACTGAGTTTTGTTTCATCTACTCTTTTTAGTTAACAATTATACTTGCACATTATACATGTTTGTGGGATATGCCATTTGAGATTAATCATGAATGTTACTGGTGTTTTAAGAGGAGTTGGAATTTGTTGAGTTAGATAACTGGGCATGAAAAAAAAAAAAAACAGAAAACAGAAGAAAAAAAACAGAAGAAAAAAGAAAAGAAAAGAAAAAATCAATAAGTATATGCAAAATAATTGTGTGTTTGTCTTTGGTTTTCTCTACTGAGTAACCGGGCCTCTTGTCTAGCAAGCAGTGAGTTTCGCGTAAAAAGGTAGAGAGACCGAGATAAGCGATTGCATGACTAGCGAAGCCTCGTAGCCTTTTTGACTCAAGTCATTAAACTCGTAGGGGTGTCTCTACACCTAATGTCCTAAGCCAATTGGTTGGGAGTCATTGGTTGAAAGCTCGTTACATGGGTCAATTAGAAAGCTTAATGAGGTTTAGCATAGCACAAGTCATGAGAGAAAAAATGAAAAAAATCTGAAAAAAAAGTGAAAAAGAAAAAAAATATACGCCTTGGTATTTCACCTGATGATTCTAATGATTCTTGTGATATTGCAATATTTGTGTTATGATCAACTGAAAGTCAAACATTCATGTGTGATTCATGCACAAAATACATAATGACACTAATGGAGTAGATGGTATGAGAACTTGGTTGAAGTGGCTGAAGATGTGAACTGTGGAGTTTGAATGCTTGAACTAAATTGTGTGAATACATCTCTAAATTATCTTCTGTTGCTGCTTTTAGATGATGACATTATGATGATTTGTGTAAATAAATGTTTGTGGGTATCATTCTGGTAAACCCTCACGAGACTATAACTCGTCCACTAGGGACACCTAGGGGTTTAAAGGCTTGTTACATACGCTGAATGTAACCGTGATTCCTACGAAAGTGAGTTAGGTTTTTTTAATTTGTTTGATTTATTTTCTTTGCTCGAGGACTAGCAAAAACTAGGTTCAGGGGTATTTGATAAGCTCATATATTCTCTCATTTTAGTACTCTCTAAACTTGGTTTTTGTTAGAGGATTGACTTTAAAAAGGACTTATTATTTTGTTTTCCTCATTTTCAGTTTTCTTGAGCACTTGGATGGTTTTTGATGAAAAATGGTCTATTTTGAGCATTTTGAAGAACCGTTGACTTTAAAAAGGACTTATTATTTTGTTTTCCTCATTTTCAGTTTTCTCGAGCACTTGGATGGTTTTTGATGGAAAAGGGTCTATTTTGAGCATTTTGAAGAACCGTCAATTGAAGAATAAAGCTAAGACCTTGAAGAAAGTTGGAGAATATTTTGGGAATATTAGGTGAAGCCGATTGACCCAGATTTTGAAGACAAGTTGACCCGAAATATGATCTCGGTAGAACTGCGCTATCTGTGAAGAAGTGGGTCTAGAAGATTCCACATAATTTTTCTAGAGACGTGTGAGATAGCCCTGGAAAACTAAGACATCAAGCTTCAATTTACATATTTTTGGAGATTTTTCTAAAGGGCGTAACATGGGAAAAACGTTCGAGACATCCAGCGGTCCAGTTTCCTAATCAAAGAAGAAGTCGACCTCTTTCCTTTTTGTTGGTTTATTGTTTTGGAAACCAGGGGTTGCCGTGAGGTTTCCTTGGAGTTTTAGTATTTGTTTTAGAGGAAGTTTAGGGTTTGAAAGAGGTTATAAAAGGAGGACTTCATAAAACTTTCGGGGGTTTAGACATTGAGATATTCAGCCGACTTTTCTAGGGTGTTCTCCAACCTTTCTTGTGGTTTTCATTCTTGACTATGTGTAACTAAACGCTTTTGCTAGGGCGTGATGAAATCTTAATATGATCCTCTAGTTTGTTTATTATTCTTATCTTTGATTGCTCTTTTGATGTTGGATTTCTAATCACTGTGCTATATACTTGTTTGATTGCTTGGTTGATTGGCCACCAACTAAGTTTTCAACTAAGTAATTTGATGCAAGCTCACGTAGATACAATACGGGGTTTGGGACCAGCTTCTTGTGATTAGGAATTTTTAACGCCTAGGGTAGATACCATACTCCTAGGGTTTACATGGCATGTTAATGAATTCTTGCACTTAAGGACATCTTGCATGTTCATATTTGAGTTAGATACCATAACCAAATTGCATGTTAAGATAAACGAATTAGCCTAGATACCATAGGTAATTCACGCCTTAGTGGATTCGCCAACAACATCAATTGAGTGGATTAAGGGTGAGGTAATCAACAACTAGAGAGGATTATTAAGGTGGATTCATTGTCCTAGTGCTTTCATAAATTTGCTTTCACAATCAAAATCAACAATTTTGTATTTTCTTTACTTCGTTACTTTGATTTCATCGCTTGCTATCTACAATCAACCATCTCTCAAGAATTGTTTCTTTTGCTAAGTTTAGTATAGTAGTTAATCGTATTGTTTGTCCAATCCTTGTGGTTCGACCTCGTTCTTGCATAACCTATTCTACTACAGTTTTCTGCGCTTGCGAGTATTTTAATTTGGGATTTTTGTTTGCTTATTTTAAGTGATCAAAAATTGATATCACTTGTGTTAGGACTATTGGAGGAGTTACATGGGAGTTTCCTATCATGATAGGATTACATCAGGGGTCGGCACTAAGTCCGTTCCTACTTGTTATAGTGATGGATGTACTCACACGACATATCCAAGATGATATAGTTCTAGTGGATGAGACAATTTCGGGAGTTAACTCAAAACTTGAAATATGGAGGCAAGCATTAGAGTCTAAAGGATTTAAACTAAGTAGGACTAAATCAGAATATATGAAATGTAAGTTTAGTAAGACTAGGTAAGGGAACGAACAAGTAATTAAACTAGATGTGAAATAAGTAACAAAAAGTAAAGTTTTTAAATATCTTGGATCAATTTTCCAAGAATATGGTGACATAGGTGATGATATAGTTAATAGGATTAAAAACGGGTAGAATAAGTGGAAGAGTACATCCGGGGTGTTATGCGATCGGAGAATTCCTTTGAAGTTGAAGGAAAAATTCTATAGGTAAGCTAATCGCCCTACAATGATGTATGGTTCCGAGTGTTGGGTTATCAAGAAACAATATATCCAAAAAATGCATGTAGTAGAAATGTGAATGCCTCGTTGGATGTGTGGTCACACTAGGAAAGATAGAATAAGAACTGAGATTATTAGATCTAAGGTAGAAGTAGTACCTATTGAAGATAAGTAACGAGAAAATCGGTTAAGATGGTACGGACATGACCAACGTAGAGATAGCAGTGTGACAGTGAAGAGGAATGAGAGAATTTTTATAGGAGAGAGTAGGAGGTAGCGAGGTAGACCTAAAAAGACATGGCTTGAAGTTATAAGAAATTATATGAATTTAATAGGAGTGGATGAATGTATGATCCATGATAGAAATGAATGGAGAAAACAAATACATGTGGATTTCCAATGATGTTCTCATAGACTAGTGTAGCCGACCCCAAACTTTTGGGATAAAGGCTCGAATGATGATGATGAAAAATAAAAATTTAACCAATACCCGAAGTCTCCAAAAAGAGTCATCAAGTGGCTCTTTAAAAAAAAAGCTTTGATGAGAACCTAAGACTTTATTTACAAGAGTCGTGGTTGTAAATTTCCTTCAATTTTTCAATGAGAGATGTTTGTTGTACGGGTTGAAAAAATGTGTTAAAAATACTATTAATGAGAATTGAACTTGGACACTCAATTAGGAAATCATAAGTTTTAACCATTAAAGAAACATAATTTTTGTTACAGCTATCCCTTGCAATAGAAATATATATATATTTGTGTCGCTCGGCCCGTTGAACTGGTTATATCACATACCAATCACATGACCGGTATAATTCCGATACCACTATATAAAACACTGCTTCCAAACCCAAAAAATATATGTAAGGACCTATATCCTTCACATGAAAGGATGCGCTCAAATTAAAACTGCTGAAGTTGAAGAATCATAACAGAGTTTGTCACGCCCCAAAGCCGGGAAACATGAAAAAGAATGGCAACTCTACGTATCCCTAATAAATTCAACCATCACATGTAATTAGACAATGTACTAACGAAAGTCAATGTAATTAGACAATGTAATAACGAAAGTCAATGTAATTACACAACGTAATAATGCAATTTAATGTAATTGGATAACGTAATACTATTATAGCCGGTTATGGAAGAAGTTGTTACGTATACAAAAAGTTTTCCGTAAAAGATAGAAAAAAACAAAATTCATCAACATACACCTACGAACTAGTCAAAAATCCGGCAGCATCTATAGGAGCCAACATTCTAGAACTATGATAATGAAGAAACCATTGTGGCTTCCCGGTTAAAAATGTCTTCCATTTCAGCATAGTTTCTTGGAAACAATGTGAAACTATACCTTTTTTTGGGTGTATGGACTTGCATGTTTGGCATATATAGTAAACAACATGCCAGATCCATGCCAGTTTGGCATATAGACTTCAAGCAATTGATGACAAAGTATCTTACCAGAACTAGCTCCCACAATATTTTTTTATTTTTGTAGTCTGGCTATTTCAAAAGAAGAATTATAGAAAAAACCAAAGTACCTTAGTTTCCATTCATTTGCTTATGGGAGATAGGTTCCTTGTTGAAAGACGGATTGAAATGTCTTAGTCTTTCTAGATGGACTGTACCTTCTGTCTTTATATCTTTGTGAGTCTCGCAAACGTCATTCTGCAAATACAATGTGGCCTTGGGAGATGTTAATATAGCTCAACAACATAATCTTTGGATCCAGATAGGAAATACAAACAAAAATATTGTAAGCTACGCTAACTATAGAGCCAACTTTTTCTTGTTGAAGGTGACTTAATTTTCCTTCAACAATGCAGCTAGCATAAATTTCATCGACTACTATCATCAAACCTCACTATATATAGTGGAGTAAGTCCGATTGCTTGTTATGAGTTATAAGCGAAGTAGTCTCACACATAAATATAACCAACCAACCATGTTTGTGTTTCTGCTTCTCTTTGCTTTTCTTAACCAAGCTTCTTCATTCACTCCAGCTCCTTTTCCATTCCCTCAAATCACCACTGGTTTCAGCTTTCCTTCATTCACCCTAGCAAGTTGCAGTGATGGTAACTTAACTTGCACAGGTTCAGTTACAAGTCGCAACGGCTACTTAAGCCTAACCCCAGAGCCACAACAAGGCAATCCAACCTTACCACTAAATCAAGTTGGCAGGGTTCTATACAAATACCCTTTGCTTGCTTGGCCAGCAATGATCTATAGTAAATTCACGTTCAGGATTCTTACCTCCCCTTATTCAATTGAATCTGCCGACGGACTAACATTTATTATCGCACCAGACAAGAGTCCCTCGCCATCTGACAGCTATGGTTCCTATCTTGGAATAATGGATCCAACAAAAGATGGTAATATAATGTGAAGTTGTGGTTTCTATCTTTATTATATAATGTAACATCGATACATACATTACATATTCAACTAAACCAATACATTTTGAGGTAAATGCAGGTCATGCTGATGGTCAATTAGCTGTGGAGTTTGACACTTACAAGAATACAAATGATTTGGATGCAAATCACATTGCGATTGTCACAAAAAGTGTATTACATCCAATTGAAGTTAGGAGTCTCAATTATACCGGAATTGACCTGAAAAGTGGAAGAGATATCAAGGTTCTAATAGTATTGGATGGGAGGACAAAGTCAATTAGAGTCCACGTTGGATATGCATCTGATCCAATAGGTGAGACTTTTCTTGAGGTGCCTATTGACATCCCAAATACCCTGCCAAGCTTCATCTATGTGGGATTCACAGCATCTACAGGGCTTCTCACTGAGCGTCATCAGATTCTCAACTGGAATTTAGCATCATTTCCAATCAAGAAATGAGGAGAATTAATGCGCAACTAGTGTCATGTGCTACTTCCTGGGATATACATCACACAATAAGAAACGCTATCCAATTCTATGCAATTTTTAAATTCTTAAGCTTGCAAAAATAAAGGAGGAAGGCTGTGTAGTCCATTCATATATCAAGTCCAATAAGGAATGGTGATGTCCTACTCTTCTTCTTGTAAGATTTATTTATTGTGTCAGCAAAACAAAATGGGTGCATATCATATTATTTTAATAAATAAGAATTTGATGGGTTATTTTGAAAAGAAAATTAAATCGCCCCCATTCAACTTGTTTGCAAGAGAACCTCACTACGCCACGCCCTCCTGCGGAGCAAAATCAAACTCATCATCGTTTCCACCTGTAGCCAAGTACGTCTTACTCTCTTAGTAGCTAGCGGCCGCAATGTGCATTCAATTCACCGACTCTTATCTTCCTTAACCTTTTGAATCCTAATCACACCATTTATCTGCATTAGTATATCTACATTATCTGTCTGTTTGTTTTGGTATTCCTTCTCAAGCTTCTATTTCCTCCGTTAAAGGTGCATTAGTTTATCTACATTGTCTGTTTGGTTTTGTTATGTATTGAAATTTATCTGTACTAAAATTATCTCCATTAGCTTATCTGCAATATTACATTTTCTATTGTGATTTTGTTATACTTAGTGTATAATGAAATTTATCTTCACTGCAAATAAATTTATATGCACTATAACAGTGTCTCTTTTATGTGTCAATACAATTGTCGACGACTCTTTATATGCCTTGTGACAATACCATCAAGGAGTAATTTTATGAAACAATATGTGCCTTGCGACAATACAGTTCATGCCCTCTTTATATGCCCCTGCATTAAAACTGTTTGGAAGTCCAGCTGCTTCTGGGCAACTTTAAAGCAAGCAATTGGTGGGAGTTTTTTGAAACTATAACACGCAAATATTAAATTTTATTTTAAGACAATAATCCAACAAAATACAGAATAATCCAACTTCTTTTATGCTTTTTATATACAAACACATCCAATATTACTTCATTTCACAAGTCTATACTCAATACATTCTCTAATAGAATATATTCACAATCACAGTAATATAACTTGTTAAAACTAATATTTTCTAATTAAGATTTTTCATATATGTACATATAAGATGTATCATTTTAATGTCTTATTATATATATGAGGTACAATTTTAATTGACCTAAAAGTTTCTCCTGGTCCCACTTGACATTGAGCAAAAAAATGTCTTATTATATGTATTTATATATACATTATTATATATAAAAGATACAGTTTTTCTAATTCACCTTAAAAAGCCTTCCATGTATGCTTTTAACAAAAAAAATTAGCTTAACAATCAGTTTATTGTTGTGGGGAAAACAACATCTCAAGGATAATAAGGGAAGTTGATGCTTATAAAAAAACAATAATAAGCGAAGTTGATTTCCATCTTACAACTCTTTATTTTGAGTTAACTTATTATAAATTTTGTTTGACTAATTTTGTTTTCCTACCTCCAAACACCACAAAGTTAGGCAAACAATTTCAAGAGGTTGATTTTCCATCAAACAAACAGAGCATTAACGTAAACTTGTCAACCATATTGTCTTATATCCTACAAAAAGTAATTTTGGTAACCGAGCCCATGCTTATCCAGACAACAAACACCTTTTGCACCAAACATCTCCTTGTCAACGTCGTCGTGTCAAATTTTACACTTGACATATAGTACCTACTCCCATATTGTCACATCCACTAGCCAAAAAGTGAGACCTCTCTCTAACGGAAACCTGAATCAAAACTGCTTCCATTAATCTAAAGACACACATCCTATGAGAGAAAGCTATAAAAGAAGCCAGGGATCCTCATGAGAGAGGATCTTCTCCAACGCAAAACCTCTGATATTCTGAGCCATCCGAGCATTTGCTAACTCTCAATCTATATTACTTCTTTCTATGCAACTTTTGTTTGTATATATATCAATCTTACAATCTAACTGTCATCTAGCTAGATAACCTATGCTAACTTGATCATCGAAGTATTTTTGGCTGACACCTCACTGGTGTCCTAGAATTATGATCATCACTTTGTGTTTATTTCGCAGATCACTGGTGGCCCTCTAAAGTATTCCGTGATTGTGGAATTAGCTCCTACAGTAGCCAATTATCTTTTACTAGTACTTAAAACTTAAAAGTAAAATAATTTAGAGCCAATATGTTGAACCACATGGCACCAAATAAAAAAATTAACACGCAAAATTAATTAGAGCTCTATTACTTTAATGGTGCGTTTGGTACAGGGGTAATGGGGTGTAATGGTTACAAGGGTAATTAAATTTTAAGTTTACTTGTGTTTGTTATGTCAGTATAACTTTTACTCCTGTAATAAATTTTAGTAATTGAGCTTATTTTTTACACATAAAGTTTACTAGTGGGGGGACCTGGGTAATAAAAAGTAATGAGAAGTTTTACACCAACCTATTACCCCTTTAAATAAAAAACTCTAAAAGCTCATAAGTTATATATACACATATATATTATATATTATATATATGTATATATATATACACCAAATAAAAAAATTAACAAGCAAATTAATTAGAGCTCTATTACTTTAATTATTATAACTTTAAAAGGAAAGAAATCAATAACATTCCATTACAACTATATTACTCTAAATAAACACTACATAAATTTAATATTTCTACATGAAAGTTAACGAAAAAGAAATAATAAAAATAAAATTATTTTTCTGTAATTAAGTATAATAGTAAGTTATTAGCAATAATTGAATTAATTGATTTTGTTTTAGACATCAATTAGTTGAATTTTTCATTATCATATGATAATAATTAGTTTTATACAATACTTAAATGTAACGTTTTTAACTCGTAAGTTGTGCCACATGTTACACAATATATATGACAATAATAAAAAAAAAATTTAAAAAGTAATTTCATTATAACTCTATTTAATTAAATATACTAAGTAATTATTTAAGAAGAAAATTGATAATATTTCTGTTAGAGTAATATTTAGGCTACTAGAGTTATATCAGTCTAAATATAACATTATATAATGAAAACGAAAAAAAATTTATTCAATCAGAATTAATGGAGTATATTTGAACTATTGCTTGTGTGGATAATATCTGTGTGTATGTGATGCAAGCGAGAGGTTGTGAGTTCAAGTCTCATGGGTGTTTCTATTATCGTAATTTGCGAGAAGAGTCATGCTTAGCCCAACGTATGTCAATATCACCCTCCATTATTTCCCACACTTGGCCTCGGCCCAAGACTTTATTTAGGAGAGTAATGGTTGTAAAATTCTTTCAATTTTTCGTCATGTGATGTATATTGTATATTTATTGCATGCGTTGAAAAATATGTTAAAAATACTACTCCTTCCGTCCCATTTTATTTGCCCGTCTTTCTATTTTGGGTTGTCCAAAACTAGTGTCGCTTTTCTTCATTAATTACTAATTTTGTTCATCTATTCCAAAATTAACCTTGTTACTTTAAAACACCAAACTTCAAGGAAAAAATATATTTTAAATCAATAAGGGCAAATTTGGAATAACATAGTTATTTTGTGTAGTTGGCCCCTTAAACAGTTGGATTTTCAAAGGATGACAAGCAACTTGGGACCGAGGGAGTATTAGCGAGAATTAAACATGGGTGTAAAAAAATAGTAAGCCTTAACCACTAAAGAAACATGATTTTTGTTAACTTGTCTTGTGCAATATATTGATATATCTATCTGTAGATCGACCGGTTGAACCGGATATATCACATACCAATCGCATGAACGGTATAATTACGATACTGATATTTAAAACACTACTTCCAAGCCCATAAAATATGTGAGAGGATACATCCTTCATATGAAAGTATACACTCAAAAACTGTTTAAGTTGACAATCGTAATAGAGTTTATCAAGCCCCAAAGCCGGGAAACATGAAAAAGAAAGCAAAAACAAAATTCATCAACACACAACTACGAACTAGTCAAAAATCCGAAAGCATCTATAGTAGCCAACTTTCTACACCTATGATAATGAAGAAATTATTGTGGCTTCCTGGTTAAAAATATCTTCCATTTCAGCATAGTTTCTTGTAAACAATGTGAAACTATGCCTTTGTTGGTGTAAGGACTCACATGCTTGGCAGATATAGTAAACAACATGCAAGATCCACGCTATTTGGGCATGTTGGACAGTTAGAGTGGGGTTTGGACCTGGACTCTCCAAAGCCCATGAAACACTGATATGGAGGGGTCCTTAGCATAATTCAAATCAGAAAATTCATTGCTGGCTCTCGTGGACTAAATTGTGTACTCCAAAGAATGTGGGAGGTATGGGGTGTAGAGATTTTGAAGCCTTCAATAAGGCAATGCTTGCTAAACAGGGTGAAACAAACAGTCAGGGTCCAGACCTACATGCAATTTTTGCAAGAGAGAAGGACACCTAGAGGAATCCTGTTGGAGTAAAACCAAACCCCAATGTAATTATTGTTAAAGAGAGAGACTTGTAGAAGAGCATTGTTAAAATAAAGGAAAACCCCAATGTAAGGGATGTGGAAAGTTTAGGCATACCCTCAAAAAGTGCAGAGGTAAAAATAAAGACAAGCAACAGGCTAATTTTGCTCAAGAGACCAGTGATGATGAAGAACACTTGTTTATGGCTTACTTTAATACTACTTAGTCCAGTAATTGTATGCTCTTCGTTTCTAGACTCGAGGGCCAGTTATCACATGACAGCAGATATTATGTTGTTCAAGACCTTTGATAGATCTGTTACTACTCAAGTTGTGTTGGGAAATTGAGAATTGGTAAGAGTAGAAAGAAAAGGCACTATCTCTATTTCCACTTCCAAAGGAAAATATCTCATTTAGGATGTTATGTTTGTACCTAAATTAGATTCTAATATGCTTAGTGTGGGTAAGTTGATGGAGAGGGGATTTACTCTTGTGTTTGAAGGTAAAAGCTGCAAAATCTTGGATGGATGCAAGAATAACAAACTGGTTGTCACTATGGAAATGCAAGGAAGGAGGAGCTTTCATTTAGATTTCAACCAAGGAGAATCTCAATTGGTCTTAAAAGTGACCGGTGAAGATTCCTGGTTATGGCATCAGAGGCTTGGACACCTAAGCCATCAAAACATCAAAAGGATCCATGATCTTAAATTGGTGAAGGATCTGCCAAGAGTTGATAATAGTTCTCTCGTGTGCAGTAGTTGCATGAGAGGAAAACAGAAAAGGAAGCCCTTTCATGATGACTCTACCTAGAGAGCCAAGGAATGTCTAGAGCTCATACACTCTGATATATGTGGCCCAATGCACACGATTACCATTGAGGGAAATAGGTACTTTCTATTGTTTATTGATGATTTTTTCAGGATTACCTGGGTTTTCTTTTTGAAAGAAAAATATGAAGTCTTTAGTGTTTTTAGGACTTTTAAAGCCTTCGTGGAAAAACAGTCTGGTAAAATAATTAAAACTCTAAGAAGTGACAGGGGAGGTGAATTCACTTGCAGTGATTTTGAATTGTTCTGTACTCAAAATGAGATCCACCATCAACTCACAGTAGGCTATGCTCCAGAACAGAATGGCGTATCTAAATGCAACAATAAAATTGTTAAGGAAATGACAAGAACTCTTCTGGCAAGGAAGCAGCTTCCTAAGTGGTTGTAGGCTGGAGCTATTAATACTATTGCTCATTTTCTCAATAGGTATCCTACCAATGTCGTAAAAAATATGACTCCTCTAGAAGCTTGGTCGGGTACAAAACCCTCGGTAAAATATCTCAAAGTTTTTGGTTGTCTGCGCTATATTACATGTTCATGATACTGAGAGAAACAAACTTGACTAAAAATGTGAGACATGTATTTTCTTGGGCTACAACACAAAATCAAAGGGTTATTGAGTGTATGATGAGGAGTCAAAAAGGCTTATCATTGTCAGGGATATTAAAGTTGATGAACAAGCTGTTTGGGACTGGGATGCACATGTCACTAAACAATTACCTATTGATATAACTGAAATTGATCTAAGGGGGGGCATCTGGTCAGACAGATGAAAATAATTGTGACAATCTATCAGTTGTGTCTGACGACTCATATGAGAATTCCATTCCAAGTAGTGAAAATGATTTTCAAGATCATTTTAGTGATGAAGACTCTGAATCACCTACGATGAAGCACAAGAGCTTAACTAAAGTTCATGAGAGTCGCAAACTAACTGCTTTGGAACCTACAAGTCTTAAATGAAGCTCTATGCAGTAAGGTGTGGACTGATGCGATGAAAGAAGAGCTAAATCAAATTGAGAGAAACATTACCTGGAAGCTTTTAGATCTTCCTGCTAATAAAGAAGCAATAGGGGTGAAATGGGTGTTTAAGACAAAATTGAATCCAGACAATTTTGTTTTGAAATACAAAGCCAAACTAGTAGCTAAGGGATACTGTCAGAAGTGTGGAAAAGATTATATTGAAACATCTACTCCTTTTGCTCGCATGAAAATTGTCAGATTATTGTTTGCCCTGACAGCTCAATGGAGTTTTGGAGGAGGAAGTTTTTGTCGAACAACCTCCAGGTTTTCTTAGACAAGGTGAAGAATCAAAAGTGTTCAAGTTAAGCAAAGCTCTATATGGCCTCAAGTAACCTCCAAGAGCTTGGTATAGCAAGATAGATGACTATTTTATTGGCCAATGATTCAAAAAATGCTCAAGTTAATCTACTCTTTATGTTAAACAATGAGGATGTAATACCCACTTAAAAAAAAAGAAAAAGAAAAATGATGAACTGAAAAACAAAATGAAAGTGAACCTAAATAGTCAATTAGAACAATGGTAAAATCGTAAATAAGGGAGTGGTAAATTTTGGTGAGTGCTAAGGGTGGAAGGGTCTTTTGGAAAAAAAAATTATTGTGAGCCAACAATCAGATTTGGCTTCCCGTGTAGGCCACATCAAAGAACCATTCTTTGAGATTTTTCTAGAACAAGTGAGATAGTGAGCAGTGGATGATGGGTGGCTTGGGTAGTGAATCCGGTTTGGTCAAAATAGTTTGAAGCTTATAATTGTTGTATCTACAGCTGGGTTTACTCTTATGAAGTGTTGGAAGGACGATTTGAAGTATAAGGGTGTGAGAAACTTTTTAAGTTAAGACTTTGATCTTTTGATTTAAATTTCTGGGTGAAGTAGATGGTTTTAATGGAGATGTCTCTTGCTTGTGATGTTGTGATTACCAAGAGTAGAGACTAGAGCCATGCTCAAGAATGTTCTTGAAGGGAAATTGAAGACTTGTGTTTACAAAGGTAAGGGCTTTAATAGCACTGTAAATCTGAATTTGCGATTTAATGTGGGAGCTAATATGATATTATTCAAGGAATATGAGCTGCTGGAATTTTTGTTGAAGTTGGAGATTTGGTGGAAATACACACGGGTAAGTACCAAGTGGTGCTAAATGTGAGATTTTATTATTTACAATAATAAATGGAACTTATTGGAGCCTAATGAGGTCAGATGTGAATCTTTTGTTGTGAATCCGGTGAATTAAAAAAAAATCATCAAGGAGGCAAGGAAAGTAATAAAGCTTTCAAGGGTAAGTGTGATTTATGGATCAAGCATATCTTATAAGCCTTTGAGTTGTGAAAAAATAATTGTTTTGCATTTGGATGTTGGAGATGTGGATATGAGTTTGACATGATTGAGAATTATTGAAGTATTGGATTTTTCTTGAACTGGTTGAGTTATATAATTTTTGGTATTCGCATAGGTGCGCCGTTATGCTGTCGGATTTTTTTTTAACATGTCAGTAATAATGGGGACACATTGGGAGATTCTAAGTAGGTAAATTGTGTTTTGTTTAGGTGACTAGTTTACTGGTGAATTACGTGAATACTGGAGGAAGTAGATGGTGTTTTGATTGCTAATACCAGGTGAGTGAATAGACAACTTGTTCGATACATTGGATCCCTTTTCTCTTATGGCCCTGCACTTTCTTCTACATTTGGATCCAATATGACTTTATTGATGAATCCAATATTTTTGGTTATGTTACCGTGCTTGATATATGATGGTATTGTTCTCTCGTATGCTATGGGACAAGCATGTTTTATGGTTCCTTATTATGTTCCTTATTTCCAGTCTGACGTTGTACTAGTCTGTTCGACTCTTGGTCATATGTTCGTTCTGGGAGTGACTTTGGTCAGGATACTGTGTGCTAATGATAGTATTCGTTAGCCTTGGTACACCAAGTATGATTCGACACTGAGTGTGCTGCCTGATTCGGCACTGAGTGTGCTGCCTGATTCGGCACTGAGTGTGCTGCCTGATTTGGTATTGATTGTGCTGCCTATTACGGCATTGTATGTGCTGCCTGTTTATTGTGTGTGGAAGTCCTCTCACCTAATCACTATTCCTAGATATCTATTGGCTTATTGATCATGTTACACATGTTTAATGTTACCGATATCCCGTATCTGTTCCAGCACGCTTGTCCCCCTCTGTATTGATTGAGTTACTATTCATTCACTGAGTCTTGTGACTCACACCTGTGTTGTTGGCATTTTTTTTCAGATGTAGTTGATCCAGTAGAGCCAGGTCTGCCTACAGCCAGATAGACTTGCAAGCTCCTTATTCTGGTGAGCCCAGCACATATAGTTTGGGGGTGATTATGTATTATTTTGGTCTCATGTATTACTGTTATTTTACCGACTCTAGATGCTCCATTAACTACAGATAAAATATAATGATATGTAAGGCCATGGGCCAGACTATGTTGTAGTTACTTCCATATCACATATATTTTATTTCTTTGATTATAGTAGTGCCAGATCACCTGTTCAGAGGCTTGCTTGGCCTCAGTGTGCTTAGGTTCATTGAGGTCATGCACCGGTCACGTGTCCTCATTTTGGGTCGTGATAGAGGAGGATGAAAGAAAATAATTGTCTCTCTCTATGTTGATAACTTGGTTTTGGACTGAAAATGATGAAGATCTTATAGAAGATTTAAGAGGAACATGAAGCAGAAATTTGTGATGAATTATTTGGGGTTAATGAATTATTTCTTGAGGATTGAAGTAGATCAAAAACAAGGACATGTTTTCATTTGTCAGCCAAGGTATGTGAAGGATCTATTAAGCAGATTTGGAATGGAGGATACCAAGGCCATTGTACTCCAATTTATGCTCATAAAAAAAATTCACAAAGCAGATGGGTCTCCAAGAGTTTACTCAAGGCAGTATAGGTCTATGGTAGGAAGCTTACTCTATCTATCATCAACATGACCAGACATTCCATATGCAGTAGATCTGTGTTCTCAATTTATGCAAGTTGTTTGTGAAAATCATTTAGTTGGAGTTAAGAGGATTTTTAGGTACCTACAAGGTACATAGAACTATGGTATTCACTATCATCACAAGGTTGGAGTTAAGTTACAGGGGTATTCTGACAGTGATTGGGCAGGATCCGCCGATGACTAGAGGAGTACAGCTAGATATGTGTTCTCTTTTGGCTCTGGTGTTTTTAATTGGCTGTCAAGAAAGCAGAAGACAGTAGCTCAGTCTACAGCTGAAGCTGAGTATGTTGATACTGCCCTCACTACAAACCACATTGCTTGGCTTAGATATGTGTTGGATGATCTTGGTGAATTACAAAAAGGGCCGACTAGCGTTCTCTGTGATAGCAAATCTGCTATTTCCATGTAAAAAAAATCCACTTTTTCATAGGCGAAGCAAACATATTGCTATCAAATCTAACGCTCTAAGGGAAGCTGTTCATAAGGAAATTGTTGCTATTGATTTCTGTTCAAGTGAAGACCAACATTGTTTCACCAAAGGTCTGTTGAAGTATAAGTTTGTTGATATGTGAGCCAGACTCAGAGTAAAGGAGAAATAACTTCAAGGAGGGATTTTTTTGTTTGTCTTTTACTTAAAGTGTTGTCGTTTTGGTGTTCTGTCAATACTGTGTCGTTCGGATCTTTCTCTTCTTGTTTTGGTAGTTTCGAGCCTAGGGTTTGGCTGTGGTTGTTGTATTGTTCTATCAGACGTTTTCTCTCAATTCATATCTATGGATGAAGCTTTTTTTGGATCCGTGGTAATCTTGTTTATATGACTGAGTTCTTAACATGGAATCGGACATGCACACTCCTTATGTACCACTCTAGCATCATGATACTCTTTACAATTTATACTGGCGGACTCCTATAACTCTTATGATATCAATTATCACAAGTTAATTATGTCATCCTAAAACTAAATAGGGTGCTGGTCTTGCACCAGTAATGATATTGCAATAAATCAAATCAATAAATCAAATCAGGTGGCTCAAGCCTTGTGCAAGATTGTGAGTGAAATTTTTACAGTTAGGATAATCAAGTAACTATTGTGGCTTCCCGATTAAAAAACATCTTCCATTTCTACATATGTAGTTTCTTGTAAGAAATGTGAAACTATGTTAATTGGCATATACATAGTGAACAACATGCACGTAGGGTAGCTCCTGCAATATTTTTACAGTCTGGCTATTTCAAGACTAGAATTATAAAGAACACAATAGTACCTTAGCTTCCATTCATTTTCGTACGTATGGCAGTTTCCCTGTTGACAGGCGGATTGAAATGTCTTAGTCTTACTAGATGGACTTTACCTTCTGTCTTTATATCTACAAATACAATGTCGCCTTGGAGATGTTAATATAACTCAACAACATAATCTTTGGATCCAGATATATAGGAAATACAAACAAAAATATTGTAAGCTACGCTACATCGCTAACTACAAAGCAAAGCCAACTATTTTCTTGTTGAAGGTGACTTAATTTTCCTTCAACAATGCAGCATAAACTTCATCGACTACTATCATCAAACCCCACTATATATAGTTAAGCAAGTATGATTGCTTGCTGTGAGTTATAAGTGAAGTAGTTTCACACATAAATACAACCAACCATGTTTGTGTTTTTGTTTCTCTTTGCTTTTCTTAACCAAGCTTCTTCTAGCCCAGTTTCGGTTACCAGTGACTAAGCTTCTTCTAGCCCAATATCTTTTCCATTCCCTACAATCACCCGTTTCAATTTCCCTTCATTCACCCCAACAAGTTGCAGTGATGGAAACTTAACTTGCACGGGTTCAGTTACCAGTAACGACGGCTACTTAAGCCTAACCCCAGAGCCACAACTAGGCAATCCAACGTTGCAACTAAATCAAGTTGGCAGGGTTCTATACAAATACCCTTTGTTTGCGTGGCCAGCATTGATCTATACTACGTTCACGTTTAGGATTTTGACCTCCTCTTATTCAATCGAATCTGCAGATGGACTAACATTTATTATGGCACCCATTAGTCCCTCGCCAACTGACAGCTTTGGTTCCTATCTTGGAATAATGGATCCAGCACAAGATAATAATATAATGTGAAGCTATGGTTCCTATCTTTACTATTGATGTAATATCAATACATACATTATATACAACTAAACCAATTAATTATGAGCTAAATGCAGGTCGCGCTGTTGATCAATTAGCGGTGGAATTTGACACTTACAAGAATACATTTGATTTGGATGGCAATCATGTATCGATTGACACAAAAAGTGTGTTACACCCAATTTATGTTAGGAGTCTCAATGAGACCGGAATTGACCTAAAAAGTGGAAAAGACATCGAGGTCTCAATAATATTGTATGGCAGAGAATATTCACTTACAATGTCCGTTGGATATGCATCAGAACTAAGACGTGAGCTTTTTTTTGACGTGCCCATTTACATCCCACATACCCTGCCAAGCTTCATATATATGGGATTCACAGCTTCAACAGGGTATCTCACTGAAAGCCATCAGATTCTCAACTGGATGCTATCATCATATCCAATACCCAAGAAATGAGGAGAATCAATCAGTAGACAAGTGTGATGTAGTGCTTCATGCATGGGATATACATCACAAAATACTACTGAAGGCTTTCAAATTCTATGCAAATTTTTAAATTTTCAAAATAAATGATAGAGGCTATGTATCCATTCATATATCAGATGCTATAAGGAATGATGATGGCCTATTCTTCTTGTTGTCTTTGTCATGAAATACAGACACTCATTGATTTTCCACTGTCTAGACTACACCGACTTTCAGAAGATTGTCAATCTTTTTAGGTAAGAACATCAAGAATTTGTAAATCAGTGGGGACATGGGAAAGTGTAATAGCATGTTGGTCATATGCTTCGCGGATGGGATGAAGATCAACTTCTGTGTTTCGTAAGTGTTGGAGAAATTTAAAATGATATCGGTGGAAAGTGGATTTAGTAAAGATGAAGATTTGAGGCACGTTACAATGTCGCTCCCCTTAAGGGTAAATTAACCCTTACCAATTCAACAGTACAACTGGTTACCAACTAATTTCCTTTAGAATACAACAAATCTTCCTTTCATTTGCATGTGTACTATTGAAAGTGAATTGGATTGGCCACAGACTGAAAAACACTAGTGTTATTGGCAAAAAAAGGAGTTGGATTTGACCTGAGCAAACCAAGTTTCAAACGGAGCCTAAAAGTCATAAAATATGTTAAAAACAATATTAGTGAGAATTGAACTTGGACAATCAATTAGGAAATCATAAGCCTTAAACATTAAAGCAACATGATTTTTATTACTCGTATCCTCTGTAATACATACATATATATATATATATATTATTTTTGTGTTGTTGGTCGATTGAATCATTTATTTCACATACCAATCACATGACCTTTATGATTCTGGTACCACTATGTAAAACACTGCTTCCAAACCCAGGAAATATATGTCAAGACCCACATCCTTCATATGACAGGATGCGCTCAAATTAAAACTATTGAAGTTGACCAATCATAATAAAGTTTGTCACGCCTACGAACAAAAATCATCAACACACACCAACGAACAAGTTAAAAATCCGGCAGCATCTATAGTAGCCAATTTTCTAGAACTATGGTAATCAAGAAACTATTGTGGCTTCAAGGTTAAAAATATTTTCCATTTCAGCATAGTTTCTTGGAAACAATGTGAAACTATGCCTTTCTGGGTGTATGGACATACATGCTTGGCATATATAGTAAACAACATGCCGGATCCATGCCAGTTTTGCATACAGACTTCAAGCAGTTGATGACAAAAGCAGAATTATAAATAAACACAAAAGTACCTTAGCTTCCATTCATTAGCTTATGCAGGGTAGGTTCCCTGTTGAAAGACAGATGGAAAAGTCTTAAGTCTTTCTAGATGGAATGTACCTTTTGTCTTTATATCTTTGTGAGTCTTCCAAACATCAATCTGCGAATACAATGTGGCCTTGGAGATACTAATATAACCCAACAACATAATCTTTGGATCCAGATAGGAAATACAAACAAAAATATTGTAAGCTACGCTAACTACAAAGCCAACTTTTTCTTGTTGAAGGTAACTTAATCTTCCTTCAACAATGCAGCTAGCATAAATTTCATCGACTACTATCATCAAACCCCACTATATATAGTGGAGTAAGTCCGATTGCTTGCTATGAGTTATAAGCGAAGTAGTCTCACACATAAATACACCCAACCAACCATGTTTCTGTTTCTGTTTCTCTTTGCTTTTCTGAACCAAGCTTCTTCATTCACCCCAGCTCCTTTTCCAGTCCCTCAAATCACCACTGGTTTCAGCTTTCCTTCATTCACCCCAGCAAGTTGCAGTGATGGTAACTTAACTTGCACGGGTTCAGTTACCAGTCACGATGGCTACTTAAGCCTAACTCCAGAGCCACAACCAGGTTATCCAACCTTACCACTAAATCAAGTTGGCAGGGTTCTATACAGATACCCTTTGCTTGCGTGGCCATCAGTGATCCTTACTAAATTCACGTTTAGGATTCTTACCTCCCCTTATTCAACTGAATCTGCAGACGGACTAACATTTATTATTGCACCATGTAGTAGTCCCTCGCCATCTGACAGCTATGGTTCCTATCTTGGAATAATGGATCCAGCACAAGACGGTAATATAATGTGAAGTTGTGGTTCCTATCTTTATTATATGATGTAACATCGAAACATACATTATATATTCAACTAAACCAATACATTTGGAGGTAAATGCAGGTCATGCTGGTGGTCAATTAGCTGTGGAGTTTGACACATACAAGAATACAGGTGATTTGGATGCAAATCACATTGCGATTGTCACAAAAAGTGTAATACATCCAATTCAAGCTAGGAGTCTCAATTATACCGGAATTGACCTGAAAAGTGGAAGAGACATCAAGGTTCTAATAGTATTGGATGGGAGGACAAAGTCAATTAGAGTGCACATTGGATATGCATCTGATCCAATAGGTGAGACTTTTCTTGAGGTGCCTATTGACATCCCAAATACCCTGCCAAGCTTCATCTATGTGGGATTCACAGCATCAACAGGGCTTCTCACTGAGCGTCATCAGATTCTCAACTGGAATTTAGCATCATTTCCAATCAAAAAATGAGGAGAATCAATCCGCAACTAGTGTGATGTGCTACTTCTTGGGATATACATCTCACAATAAGAAACGCTATCCAATTCTATGCAATTTTTAAATTCTTATGCTTGCAAAAATAATGGAGGAAGACCGTGTAATCCATTCATATATCAAGTTCAGTAAGGAATGGTGATGTCCTTCTCTTATTTTAGTCCTTGTCATGAACTACAGACGTCATTTATTTTCCACCGACTTCCTTATCATGAAAAATGGACATGGCATTTATTTTCCACTGTCTACACCAATTTTCAGAAGACGGATGGTAATGTTATATTACACCGATTTTCAGAAGACGGATGAAAAATGGACATGGCGTTTAGTTTGTAAATAGCTCACTCAAAGAAAAAAATTTCAAATTGGGTAACTCAATATTTCAATTTTAAGCAATTAGGGCATGGGAATCTAATTCCGATCAATTGATCATTGGAATTTGCTTACTTGTCAGTTAACTGCCAATGTGGAGCCGATGACTGGTGGCTTTTTAATGACGTGTTTTTACAATTAATTTTGAAAAAAAAATTCGGATTAACCCACCCTCCCTCACCCCCACCAATTCTCTCTTCACTAGAAAACTTCCATCGCAGTCACCCTCTCCATCTGAGATCTTGTCGACTGGAATCGGAACTTCTCCAACTTGCTCTCCTTTGTCATTAAGGAGGGTGGAGCTTTTTCAAAACTTGAATTCAAAGACGAGATCCGCCGAGATACAGAACTCCAGAAAATCCCACTCCTCAACAGCAGCAACAAAAAATCAACCAATATGTCTACTTCTCGACTGCAAAGCCGAACATTGCACCTATTGTAGAGGGAGACCGAACAGTTTATTTGTTTTCTCAATCCGCTTAAACTCAATCTTCCCCGTCCCTAAACTCTAAACGAAGCTTTTCCTACAAAAATCTAATGGCTTCAGTCTTGCTATGACGACGGGTGAACAACATATTGTCGCAACCGGAGTCAGGATGCAGACCTGCGATGGAGGATGAAGAACGTTTAGAGTTGCCGCCAATTGGTTTAAGGTGCAATTGGACACGGTAAAGACCTACGAACCAGAGAAAAGGGGTACGGGGATCGATTGAGTGTGAGTAAGGTGTTAGGCATCCCAACTCCCGTTTGAAAACGGTTACCCTAATTAATTTAATGGCTATCTCATGGAAACTTGCTCTTTGCAAGATATAATTGTTTTGTGAAAAAATTTGTATGAAAAATACTATTAACTTATGATAGTTTTTGATAGTTTTTTTTTTAGAAATGCACTACCAACTTTTGGTAGGTTTAACTTTAAATACCAACTTATGATATAAATGATCTATTGAGAAAATGTCACCTATCAATTTAAATTATTATTGTCAACTTATGACAAACTTATAAATGAAATCAAATAAGGCCCATAATCCAAATAAAGGGAATCAACTTATGATTTCCTTAATTGAAATGACCTACATTCAATTTTAAACTCATACACTCATAATAAATCCAAATAATTAATGTCCAAGTTATGCATGTCAATGTGAATGAGATACCCAACATAAGGGCCAAATATACATACGTAAAATAAAAAATAAAGAATAACTCAAACAAAATCCTTAAATTACTCAAGCTCTACTTGATCCCGGCCCAAATAGAGTTCAACTCGACCTAAATGGAGCCAAGCCCGGTCCACATCGCAAACCAAATACAAAGAGGGGTCTAATAGGTATTCAAATATAATATCAAACCAAATCCATATTTAAAGATTCACATACACATATAAACATATATACAATATACACAACCATACCATGTACACATACACACATATACACATATAAAGTATACACGCACAATCCCACGGTATATACACACACATATATACACTGTATATATATACACACGAACAAAACCATATATACACATACAACATATATATATACAGTCAGACAATATATATATATATATATACGCACCACCTATACACGCACACACACTGCATATAATATATGCACACATGCATATATACATATAAACTCATATATATACACATATGTGTCTGAAAGAAATGAAGAAGCCACCGTATATCAAACATCAAGAACCCGAACCATAACCAATATAAACAATATATCAACAAACAATATAAACACTGCAGATATAAATGATAAACGATAAATAATATAGGACCCGAACCAGAGGCAATACAATATAAACAACACAGAATATAAACAGAGGCAAATATAATCAAAGAAACCGAACCAGCCAACACAGATCAATCGGATTGAGTGCACGGTATTACCTTCCGTGAAGTAGAACCGAGTGACTTTCTCCCTTTCTACTTACTCCGTACAGTGCTTCTCTCTGTCAAGAACCCCTTTTGTTTTTTTCCTTCTTCTGCTTGTTCGGCTGCTCTTCTTACACGAAAAGCAAAAACTTTTTTTTTTCTTCTCTCCCTCTCTTTTTGTTGTGCGGCTTCCTCTCTTTTTTGTGTGTCTCTCACGCCTCTTTCTTTTCCTCCCCCTCTCAATTGTTGTGCGCCTCTCCCTTTTGTGTGTCTCCTTGAGACTCCCTCTTCTTCCTAAAACCCTATTTTTCCTCTTTTTACCAAAATGCCCCCCTTAAGCCTTATTTCTGATCTCTTTAGAAACTCTAAGAAAAGCCCTTTTTGTATTTTCCATTCTTTTTGCAAATGAAAAAGATAAAGATCCCAGCAACTGGGATCCCAGTTATCCCAGTTGTTGAGGTGTATGCACAAGATTTAATGTGCTTGTGATGGGCTCCACATGCACATTAAATCCTGTGCATACACCTCAGCAACTGGGATAACTGGGATCCCAGTTGCTGGGATCCTTAGCACTTCTGTTTTGCAAAACCCTAAAAATTTGGAACCTTTTCCTTTTTAAGGTTTTATTTCCAAAATCTTTTAATTTCCTTATTTTTTAGATAACTTTTAGGGTTTAGTTGCATTGGGCTTGGGTTTGAATTTTTATAGGCTTATGGTCCAAAAATGGGCTTTTACATATTTGTAGGCCTGTGAGCCCAAGAAATAGGTTTTTGGGCACTTATTATTCTTATGTTCTTTTTCATTTTATTTTGCAATATTATTATTATTTTTTAATTCCACCGGACGGAAATCGGTTACTACACATATCTAAGGATTCTTTTTATTCTTCAAGTCCTCGTGTGGACAACTGATCTAAGGCTTCAATCTTTTTAGGGAAAATTGGTGATAAGCCCCTCACTTAAAAGTTTTATTCCAATAAGGATACTCTTAAAGTTTTACTCCATAAAGTCCATAAAGTTTAAAACACTATTCCATAAAAGAATAAAATGTTAAAATATATGGTTTTATTGCCTAAAATACCCTCATCTTCATCCTCAAACATCGCACACTTCTCCTACATGTGATTCATCTCTGACCTCCGTCGGAAACTTTGTCTCCACCGCCGGAAGCTTCATCTCCGCCCCTCATGACTTATTCAATAATTATATGGCATTTTTTAAGTTATATTTCATCCCTTTTTTGTATTCGAACTAGATCTACTCATATTCATCACGGGGCTTGTAGATCTTGTTGTTTTTCTTCGATCTATCATCCCCTCATTATTTTTTGGTATTTTCCATGGTGATTTTCGTGATTTTTTAGTTCTGATTTGAGATCTACAGACCGCAGGTGATATGTTATCGGTAACAATTAATTTGATATTTATCATATGCTATCTGTTTTGCCAATTGCTATCTGTCTTGTTAAAATGTTATCTGTCCTTTTGAAATGTTATCTATTTGAAGTTCCAAAATGACAAAAACATATCACGTGACATATCAGAACATATTCGAAACATATATATCTGCATATTCAAATTCAATTTCAGAAGAATATTGACAGATACAAAACAGATATAATATCATATACTAAAGATAGAGTATGGGTTGAAAAATATGTTAAAAATACTATTAGTGAGAATTAAACATGGGCGTAAAAAATACTAAGACTTAACCACTAAAGAAACATGATTTTTGTTATTCTGGTCATTGTGCAATATATTTATATTATCTTTGTGTCGATCGACCGGTTGAACCGGATATACCACATACCAATCGATATTTTAAACACTACTTCCAAACCCATAAAATATGTGAGAGGACACACATCCTTCATATGAACGTATAGACTCAAAAACTGTGGAAGTCGACAATCATAATAGAGTTTGTCACGCCCCAAACCCGGTAAAAGTGAATAAGAAAAAAGAACAAAAATCATCAACACACACCTACGAACTAGTCAAAGATCCGGCAGCATCTATAGTAGCCAACTCTCTAGAACTATGATAATCAAGAAATTATTGTGGCTTCAAGGTTAAAAATATCTTCCATTTCAGCATAGTTTCTTGGAAACAATGTGAAACTATGCCTTTGTTGGTGTATGGACTTACATGTTTGGCAGATATATATATATATATAGTAAACAACATGCAAGATCCATGCTATTTTGGCATGTAGAATTCAAGCAGTTGATGACAAAAGTAGAATTATAAATAAACACAAAAGTACCTTAGCTTCCATTCATTAGCTTATGCAGGGTAGGTTCCCTGTTGAAAGACAGATGGAAAAGTCTCAAGTCTTTCTAGACGGAATGTACCTTCTGTCTTTATATCTTTGTGAGTCTTCCAAAGATCAATCTGCGAATACAATGTGGCCTTGGAGATATTAATATAACCCAACAATATAACCTTTGGATCCAGATAGGAAATACAAACAAAAATATTGTAAGCTACGCTAACTACAGAGCCAACTTTTTCTTGTTGAAGGTAACTTAATCTTCCTTCAACAATGCAGCTAGCATAAATTTCATCGACTACTATCATCAAACCCCACTATATATAATGGAGTAAGTCCGATTGCTTGCTATGAGTTATAAGCGAAGTAGTCTCACACATAAATATGGCCAACCAACCATGTTTCTGTTTCTGTTTCTCTTTGCTTTTCTTAACCAAGCTTCTTCATTCACCCTAGCTCCTTTTCCAATCCCTCAAATCACCACTGGTTTCAGCTTTCCTTCATTCACCCCAGCAAGTTGCGGTGATGGTAACTTAACTTGCACGGGTTCAGTTACCAGTAACGACGGCTACTTAAGCCTAACCCCAGAGCCACAACCAGGTTATCCAACCTTACCACTAAATCAAGTCGGTAAGGTTCTATACAGATACCCTTTGCTTGCGTGGCCAGCAGTGATCCTTACAAAATTCACGTTCAGGATTCTTACCTCCCCTTATTCAACTGAATCTGCAGACGGACTAACATTTATTATCGCACCAGACAGTAGTCCCTCGCCATCTGACAGCTCTGGTTCCTATCTTGGAATAATGGATCCAACACAAGACGGTAATATAATGTGAAGCTGTGGTTCCTATCTTTATTACATGATGTAACATCGATACATACATTATATATTCAACTAAACCAATACACTTGGAGATAAATGCAGGTCATGCTGCTGGTCAATTAGCTGTGGAGTTTGACACATACAAGAATACAGGTGATTTGGATGCAAATCACATTGCGATTGTCACAAAAAGTGTAATACATCCAATTCAAGCTAGGAGTCTCAATTATACCGGAATTGACCTAAAAAGTGGAAGAGATATCAAGGTTCTAATAGTATTGGATGGGAGGACAAAGTCAATTAGAGTGCACATTGGATATGCATCTGATCCAATAGGTGAGACTTTTCTTGAGGTGCCTATTGACATCCCAAATACCCTGCCAAGCTTCATCTATGTAGGATTCACAGCATCAACAGGGCTTCTCACTGAGCGTCATCAGATTCTCAACTGGAATTTAGCATCATTTCCAATAAAAAAATGAGGAGAATCAATGCGCAACTAGTGTCATGTGCTACTTTTTGGGATATACATCACACAATAAGAAACGCTATCCAATTCTATGCAATTTTTAAATTCTTATGCTTGCAAAAATGAAGGAGGAAGGCTGTGTAATCCATTCATATATCAAGTTCCATAAGGAATGGTGATGTCCTTCTCTTATTTTAGTCCTTGTCATGAAATATAGGCATCATTTATTTTCCATCGACTTCCTTATCATGAAAAATGGACACGACATTTATTTTCCACTGTCTACACCGATTTTCAGAAGACGGATGGTAATGTTATATTACACTGGTGTGGAGATTATTTCATATCTTCACAAAACGGGTTAAGTGCAAATAGGTCACTGAAAGATAGATTAGTTTGCCAATAGGTCACTCAAAGAAAAAAATTTCAAATTGGATAACTCAATATTTCAATTTTAAGCAATTAGGCCATGGGAATCTAATTCCGATCAATTAGTCGTCGGAATTTGCTTACTTGTCAGTTAACTGCCAATGTGGAGCTGATGACTGGTGGCTTTTTAATGATGTGTTTTTACAACTAATTTTGAAAAAA
This sequence comes from Tripterygium wilfordii, assembly GCF_013401445.1. Taxonomy (NCBI): domain Eukaryota; kingdom Viridiplantae; phylum Streptophyta; class Magnoliopsida; order Celastrales; family Celastraceae; genus Tripterygium; species Tripterygium wilfordii. Next base: position 11,060,787 of record NC_052248.1, read on the forward strand.
AAAATCAGATTTACCCACCCACCCTCACCCCCACCCATTCTCTCTTCACTAGAAAACTTCAATCGCAGTCACCCTCTCCATTGAGATCTTGTCGAGTGGAATCAGAACTTCTCCAAGTTGCTCCCCTTTGTCATTAAGGAGGGCGGAGCTTTTTCAAAACTAGAATCCAAAAACGAGATCCGACGAGATATAGAACTCCCAAAAATCCCACTCCTCAACAGCAGCAACAAAAAATCAACCAATATGTCGACTTCTCGACTACAAAGCCGAACATTGCACCTATTGCAGAGGGAGACCGGATAGTTTAGTTGTATTCTCAATCCGCTTAAACTCAATCTTCCCCGTCCCTAAACACATAATCCCTAAACTCTAAACAAAGCTTTTCCTATAGAAATCTAATGGCTGCAATCTTGCTATAAGGACAGGTGAACAATAGATCTAGGGATTCTTTTTATTCTTCAAGTCCTCATGTGATCAACAGATCTAAGGCTTCAATCTTTTTAGGGAAAATTGGTGATAAGCCCCTCACTTAAAAGTTTTATTCCATTAAGGACACTCTTAAAAGTTTTACTCATTCTGGCGGCGGAGACGAAGCTTCCAATGGAGGTCAAAGATGAATCACATGTAGGAGAAGTGTGCCATGTTTAAGGATGAAGATGAGGATATTTTAGGCAATAAAACCATATATTTTAACATTTTATCCTTTATGGAATAGTGTTTTAAACTTTATAGAGCTTCATCTCCGCCCCTCATGACTTATTCAACAATTATATGGCATTTTTTAAGTTAGATTTCATCCCTTTTTTTGTATTCGAACTAGATCTACTCATATTTATCATGGGGCTTGTAGATCATGTTGTTTTTCTTCGATCTGTCATCCCATCATTATTTTTCGGTATTTTCTGTGGTGATTTTCGTGGTTTTTTAGTTCTGATTTCAGATCTGCAGACCGCAGGTGATAAGTTATCTATTTCGATTAATTTGATATCTATCATATACTATCTGTTTTGCCAAATTTTATCTGTCTTGTTAAAATATTATCTATCTTTAATGAAATGTTATCTGTTTGAAGTTCCAAAAGGACAAAAACATATCATGTGACATATCATAACATATTCGAAACATATATATTTGCATATTCAAATTCGATTTCGAAAGAATATTGACAGATACAAAACAAATATAATATCATATACTAAAGATTGAACAATGCCTTTTCATGTTCGTTCTCTATTTCTCTCTCTAGATCAAAACTTTGCTTTGAAGATCCATCTCTAGCGAAAGTGAAGGAAGAATAAAGAGCCCCAAGCCCGATCTTAGTCGCAAGTAGGAAAAAGAAGAAGAAGAGAAATGTCGATCTATGTCGCAAGCAAAGGAAGAAGAGTCGATCGAGGAAGAAGAGAGAAGAAGTAGCGAAGAAAGAAGAAAAAGAGAGGCATTGAAGGAAGGAAGAAAAGAAACGCTGAAGGAAGAAGAAAGAAGAAAGATGGGATATAAATGTTGCTTTTTGTTCTTCTACCTAATTTCCCCATCTTTTTATTATTCAATCTTTTTTATTTTGCCTTTTTATATGTGCCACATTTTTTTAAAATTTTTTAAAAAGATTCATATCATTTTTTAAATATATTTTGATATTCCACATGGCTTTTTAAATTAAATTTTATTTTATATTTGGACAAATGTGACATGTCAGCAATTTCCGGTGTTAAATCGATTGAAAATTGATCGCAATGACCCAATTGTTTAAAATTGGAACATTGAGTGACTCAATTTGAAATTTTTTCCTTTGGGTGATCTAATTGCAAACTGACCTATTTTTCAGTGACTTATTTGCACTTAACCCTTCACAAAACAGACTATAAGAAACTCAAAGTTTAGCTTAACGATATAGAAAATGGAATCAATAGAAAAATAAATGGCAAACAGATCATCTAAGAGATTCTAACCAAAGAGCCTCACTTAGTATGTAGCTAGAGTCACCCAAAGGTAGCCCAGATTGCTGGAGATGAATCATGTTAACCCAAATTGAACTCCTCGCAGTTCGCATTAGCATTCACCAATTTGCCAAGCAATTGGAATGGTTTTATAGGCCCATGGACTTGCTCTTGTTTACATGAGTCATCATTGGGTTCTTTTTGGGAAATTAGGATTGGTTTGTAGCAAAAGAATTTCACTTCATTGTCCATAAAAAAATTCAAAATCAGTGGCCTTTCCTTTGACTTTGACCAATCTTGTTAAATGCCATAATTTTTTTAAAAAAATTAAATTAAGTGACTTGTACATTAGTAGAGGTGTACATTAGAGTCGGGTTTGAGCGCCGAGTTAGGTGGGCCTACGAGGCCCACCTACTGCTTAATAGTAACCAAAGTATTTGGCGTTAGAGCGACTCTAGGGGCACTCGAATGATACAGAATTATGAAATTGGACAGAGTTTTTGACGATTGTGACTCTAAATCCACACCCTACAGTGGATATAAAGGTTACATTTGGCAAAATTTATTGATTGTCAAAATAAATTGTGTAATTAGTTGTGAAAAATAAACTAACTGTTAAGTCATGAAATAAGCTGCAGGTCCTTCGTGAATTGGTCAAAGGTGGTTGCTCATAAGAAAAAAAGCGGACTCGGAATCGGTTCTCTATAGAAAAAGAATGGAGCGCTACTTTTTAATTAGAAGCAGTGTTTTGGTTAGGAGAGGGAGTCATATTGAAGGAAATTTATATGTGAAAACTATGACAAATTTAAGAATTTTATCATCTATGGGCCAGTAAAAACTCACCATTGTGACTACCTAACATAGCTTGATTTGGAAACCATATCTTGTTTCTTGACCTTCCAAGAAATCAGAGCATAACCTCAAAAAATTCACCAATCAGTAGTATATAGGGACTATTGGGATATCATGTCCAATCAGCATCACAATAAGTTGTCAAGGTCTAACAAAAAAAAGCCACGTCTGGAATAGCCCAATAAACTAAACTCCCAACTAATTGATGGTAAACAATGGGTCAAAAAGAATATCCATCATCCCCTTTTTCCTTGCACAATTTGAGATTCACCTCCATAGGTGTTTCAATCGGCGTAGCATCTGAAAAACTTATTACGGTAATAATATCGACAGTATACTTATGCTGAAAAATTATTTTAAATATCGGGTTGGATTGACCAGTTCAACCTGTTGAACCGGGCATTGATCAATCCATCAATACGATTCAATTTAAAATATTGGGTTGTATAATGCTGATCAAAAATCGATTGAACCAGATGGTTTTCCTAATATTGAAATTTTTTATATACATATTATTTAAAACTAAAATGAACTTTTTAGAAAATTTAAACCAACACATGAAGTTTTCAAAAAGAGTCCTTTAGTGAATTTTTTAACAGGGACATCTAACGATAAAGTCCTACTTTTCAAAATCAATTGTTTTGTGCCAAAGAAGCCCCTCTACTTTGAGCTTGGAGACACTTGGAAAAAGTTGGGAATTGAGAGTTGCAACTGATTGACCGAATAAGAAGAATGAGGGGGCTGTAGGACGAAGTGCGCAAAAGCTGCACCTTTCTTTAGATTTTGTGTTTTATTTTTGTATTTATTTCTCTGTTTCTTTTTTACAAACTAGTTAAAATTTACACCTATTTTTCTCTTTTAATTTACTTAACACTTAGGCATGTCAACAAATGGGGTCCATGTCAGCAATATTTGATAGAAAATTGGACGAAAGGACTAACGTGGCTTCAAGGTTAAAAATATCTTCCATTTCAGCATAGTTTCTTGCAAACAATGTGAAACTATGCCTTTCTTGGTGTATGGACTTACATGTTTGGCAGATATATATATATGGTAAACAACATGCAAGATCCATGCTCTTTTGGCATATAGACTTCAAGCAGTTGATGACAAAGTATCTTACCAAAACTAGCTCCCACAATATTTTCCAAATTTTGTAGTCTGTGCCGTCGGGCTATTTCAAAAGCAGAATTATAAATAAATACAAAAGTACCTTAGCTTCCATTCATTTGCTTATGCGGGGTAGGTTCCCTGTTGAAAGACGGATTGAAATGTCTAAATCTTCCTAGATGGACTGTACCTTCTGTCTTTATATCTTTGTGAGTCTTCCAAACATCAATCTGCAAATACAATGTTGCCTTGGAGATATTAATATAACCCAACAATATAATCTTTGGATCCAGATAGGAAATACAAACAAAAATATTGTAAGCAACGCTAACTACAGAGCCAACATTTTCTTGTTGTAGGTAACTTAATCTTCCTTAAACAATGCAGCTAGCATAAATTTCATCGACTACTATCATCAAACCCCACTATATATAGTGGAGTAAGTCCGATTGCTTGCTATGAGTTATAAGCGAAGTAGTCTCACATATAAATATACCCAACCAACCATGTTTCTGTTTCTGTTTCTCTTTGCTTTTCTTAACCAAGCTTCTTCATTCACCCCAGCTCCTTTTCCAGTCCCTCAAATCACCACTGGTTTCAGCTTTCCTTCATTCACCCCAACAAGTTGCAGTGATGGTAACTTAACTTGCACGGGTTCAGTTACCAGTCACAACAGCTACTTAAGCCTAACTCCAGAGCCACAACCAGGTTATCCAACCTTACCACTAAATCAAGTTGGCAGGGTTCTATACAGATACCCTTTGCTTGCGTGGCCAGGAGTGATCCTTACTAAATTCACATTCAGGATTCTTACCTCCCCTTATTCAACTGAATCTGCAGACGGACTAACATTTATTATTGCACCATGCAGTAGTCCCTCGCCATCTGACAGCTATGGTTCCTATCTTGGAATAATGGATCCAGCACAAGATGGTAATATAATGTGAAGCTGTGGTTCCTATCTTTATTATATGATGTAACATCGATACATACATTATATATTCAACTAAACCAATACATTTGGAGGTAAATGCAGGTCATGCTGGTGGTCAATTAGCTGTGGAGTTTGACACATACAAGAATACAGGTGATTTGGATGCAAATCACATTGCGATTGTCACAAAAAGTGTAATACATCCAATTCAAGCTAGGAGTCTCAATTATACCGGAATTGACCTGAAAAGTGGAAGAGACATCAAGGTTCTAATAGTATTGGATGGGAGGACAAAGTCAATTAGAGTGCACATTGGATATGCATCTAATCCAATAGGTGGGACTTTTCTTGAGGTGCCTATTGACATCCCAAATACCCTGCCAAGCTTCATCTATGTGGGATTCACAGCATCAACAGGGCTTCTCACTGAGCGTCATCAGATTCTCAACTGGAATTTAGCATCATTTCCAATCAAAAAATGAGGAGAATCAATGCGCAACTAGTGTCATGTGCTACTTCCTGGGATATACATCACACAATAAGAAACGCTATCCAATTCTATGCAATTTTTAAATTCTTATGCTTGCAAAAATAAAGGAGGAAGGCTGTGTAATCCATTCATATATCAAGTTCAATAAGGAATGGTGATGTCCTCTTATTTTAGTCCTTGTCATGAAATATAGACGTCATTTATTTTCCACAGACTTCCTTATCATGAAAAATGGACATGGCATTTATTTTCCACTGTCTACACCGATTTTCAGAAGACGGATGGTAATGTTATATTACACTGGTGTGGAGATTATTTGATATCTTCACAAAACGGGTTAAGTGCAAATAGGTCACTGAAAGATAGATTAGTTTGTCAATAGGTCACTCAAAGAAAAAAATTTCAAATTGGATAACTCAATAATTCAATTTTAAGCAATTAGGTCATGGGAATCTAATTCCGATCAATTGATCGTCGGAATTTGCTAACTTGTCAGTTAACTGCCAATGTGGAGCCGATGACTGGTGCCTTTTTCATGACGTGTTTTTACAATTAATTTTGAAAAAAAAATCAGATTAACCTACCCACCCTCACCACCACCCATTCTCTCTTCACTAGAAAACTTCCATCGCAGTCACCCTCTCCATCTGAGAACTTGTCGACTGGAATCGAAACTTCTCCAACTTGCTCCCCTTTGTCATTAAGGAGGGCGGAGCTTTTTCAAAACTTGAATCCAAAGACGAGATCCGACTAGATACAGAACTCCAGAAAATCCTACTCCTCAACAGCAACAACAATAAATCAACCAATTTGTCGACTTCTCGACTGCAAAGCCAAACATTGCACCTATTGCAGAGGGAGACCGAATAGTTTAGTTGTTTTCTCAATCCTCTTAAACTCAATCTTCCCCATCCCTAAACACAGAATCCCTAAACTCTAAACGAAGCTTTTCCTACAAAAATCTAATGGCTTCAGTCTTGCTATGAGGACGGGTGAACAACATATCTAAGGATTCTTTTTATTCTTCAAGTCCTCATGTGAACAACTCATCTAAGGCTTCAATTTCGTTAGGGAAAATTGGTGATAAACCCCTCACTTAAAAGTTTTATTCCAATAAGGATACTCTTAAACATTTTACTCCATAAAGTTTGAAACACTATTCCATAAAAGAATAAAATGTTAAAATATATGGCTTTATTGCCTAAAATACCGTCATCTTCATCCTCAAACATGACACACTTCTCCTACATGTGATTCATCTCTGACCCCTGTCGGAAGCTTCGTCTCCGCCGCCGAAAGCTTCATCTCCGTCCCTCATGACTTGTTCAATAATTATATGTCATCTTTTAAGTTATATTTCATTCCTTTTTTGTATTCGAACCAGATCTACTCATATTCATCACGGGGCTTGTAGATCTTCTTGTTTTTCTTCGATATGTCATCCCATCATTATTTTTTGATATTTTCTGTGGTAATTTTCGTGATTTTTAAGTTCTGATTTGAGATTTACAGACCGCAGGTGATATATTATCTGTATCAATTAATTTGATATTTATCATATGCTATCTGTTTTGCCAATTGTTATCTGTCCTGTTAAAATATTATCTGTTTGAAGTTCCAAAAGGACAAAAACATATCACGTGACATATCAGAACATATTCGAAACATATATATCTGCATATTCAAATTCGACTTCAGAAGAATATTGACAGATACAAACTAGATATAATATCATATACTAAAGATAGAACAATGTCTTTTCATGTTCGTTCTCTATTTCTCTCTCTAGATCAAAACTTTGCTTTGAAGATCCGTCTCTACCGAAAGTGAAGGAAGAATAAAGAGCCCCAATCCCGATCTTAGTCGCAAGGAGGAAGAAGAAGAAGAAGAGAAATGTCGATCTATGTCGCAAGCAAAGAAAGAAGAGTCAATCGAGGAAGAAGAGAGAAGAAGTAGCGAAGAAAGAAGAAAGAGGGAGGCGTTGAAGGAAGGAAGAAGAGAAACGTTGTCGAAAAAAGAAAGATAGGATATAAATGTTACTTTTTGTCATTGATGGGATATAAAAGTTGTTTTTTATCCTTCTACCTTTTTTCCCATTTTTTATTATTCAATCTTTTTTATTTTGCCTTTTTATATGTGCCACATTTTTAAAATTTTTTAAAAAGATTCATATCATTTTTTAAATATATTTTGATATTCCACATGGCTTTTTAAATTAAATTTTATTTTATATTTGGACAAATGTGACATGTCAGCAATTTCCGGTGTTAAATAGATTGGAAGTTGATCGGAATGACCCAATTGCTTAAAATTGGAACATTGAGTGACCCAATTTGAAATTGTTTTCTTTGGGTGATCTAATTGCAAACTTACTTATCTTTTAGTGACCTATTTGCACTTAACCCTTCACAAAACAGACTATAAGAAACTCAAAGTTTAGCTTAATGATATAGAAAATGAAATCAATAGAAAAATAAATGGCAAACAGATAATCTAAGAGATTCTAACCAAAGAGCCTCACTTAGTATGTAAAGTCACCCAAAGGTAGCCCAGATTGCTGGAGATGAATCATGTCAACCCAAATTGAACTCCTCGCAGTTCGCATTAGCATTCACCAATTTAACAAGCAATTGGAATGGTATTGTAGGCCCATGTACCTGCTCTTGTTTACTTGAGTCATCATTGGGTTCGTTTTTGGGAAATTAGGATTGGTTTGTAGCAAAAGAATTTCACTTTATTGTCCATAAAAAAATTCAAAATCAGTGGCCTTTCCTTTGACTTTGACCAATCTTGTTAAATGTCATAATTTTTTTAAAAAAATTAAATTAAGTGACTTGTACATTAGTAGAGGTGTAATGTGAGCTGTTTCGGACCGTTGTTGGGGTGGGCTGGGTAGGCCCGACCCTCGAATGGCTTTAGAGTCGGGTTTGAGAGCCAAGTTAGGTGGGCCTCATAGGCCCACCTACTACTTAATAGTAACCATAGTATTTGGCGCCAGAGCGACTCTTTGGGCACTCGAATGATACAGAATTGTGAAATTGGACAGAGTTTTTGATGATTGTGACTCTAAATCCACGCCCTACAATGGATACAAAGGTTACTTTTGGCAAAATTTATTGATTGTCAAAATAAATTATGTTATGGTTTTATACTTGTATGCAGTATTAACAAGAATCAAACATTGAGGTTGTTTCATATATGTGTGTGTGTGTGTCTATATATGTTAGAGTTAGTAGACTTTTCTTCTCTTGAATATTGTGAAGACTTCATTTATGTTTTAATTACACCATAGTGATTTAGGTGGAGAATTTTAGTGAAAATTTTAAACTAATGACACATAACCCGACCCGACCCAATCCATCTTCAAATGAGGTTGGTTAAGGGTTGAAGAAAATCTCACCCGACCTTATGCGAGTTAGTTGTGAAAAATAAACTAACTTTTAACCCGTCAAAAAAGCTACAGGTCTTTCGTGAATTGGTCAAAGGTGGTTGCTCATAAGAAAAGAGCGGGCTCGGAATCGGTTCTCTATAGAAAAAGAATTGAGCGCTACTTTTTAATTAGAAGTGGTGCTTTAAAGGGAGTCTTATTAAAGGAAATTTATATGTGAAAACTACAACATTAACAGTGAGGTATGGCTCCCCACATCTGGAACTTCCTTACTCTCAACTTGTTGGAAAGATATTCAAAGGGCTGGTCAGGTAGATTTGATGCATTATATTATCCTATGTCCATCAGCTTCTTTTCCTCTTTTGGGCTTTTTTTCCCCTCATTGCTATCCATAGGGGTGCACATGGGTACGTTGGGTTGGGTCGGATTTAGGGAAATGCCTCATCTTATTTCCAAATCCGAAATTATATGCTGGAGGCATTGCAGCAGGAGGAGGCACCACATTGGGATCGAAATCGAACACATTACCAATTGCATCTACATCTGCATCTGGTTTTGAAAGACAAAAAATATCCGAGTCATTAAGCCCTGCAGTAGGAAGCATGACTTGACCAGGACCAAAAGACTGGGTGCCATTGTTCAAGTTTTGAAAAAGAATAGTTTGAGATTGTTTTGCCACATTTTTCTGAAGCTCCTCCAAGGCGAGCTTCAATTGTCCCAGTTGTTCTTTGTTCATTTCGCTCACTGGATTCTGCCAGCAACACTCTGCCTGGTTAGCCTTCCTCATCTTGCTAAGTTCTTGCGCTCTCTTCTTTTCCATATCGAGCTGCTCGAGCACCTGAAATGACTTTTTAGGTTAGGATATTAAAATCACTAGAGTACAAAAGCTATGATTTCTAGCCTCCACACAGAAAAATCTATCTTTTAACAAGATCAAATAACCTTACCAACCATATTTTTAAAACTCCCCAATTTATTTAACTGCCAACCATATCTTCTCCAACGCAAAACCTCTGATATTCCGAGCCATCCGAGCATTTGCTAACTCTCAATCTATATTACTTCTTTCTATGCAACTTTTGTTTGTATATATATCAATCTTACAATCTAACTGTCATCTAGCTAGATAACCTATGCTAACTTGATCATTGAAGGATTTTTGGCTGACACCTCACTGGTGTCCTAGAATTATGATCATCACTTTGCGTTTATTTCGCAGATCACTGGTGGCCCTCTAAAGTATTCCGTGATTGTAGAATTAGCTCCTACAGTAGCCAATTATCTTTTACTAGTACTTAAAACTTAAAAGTAAAATAATTTAGAGCCAATATGTTGAACCACATGGCACCAAATAAAAAAATTAACATGCAAAATTAATTAGAGCTCTATTACTTTAATGGTGCGTTTGGTACATGGGTAATGAGGTGTAATGGTTACAAGGGTAATTAAATTTTAAGTTTATTTGTGTTTGTTATGTCAGTATAACTTTTACTCCTGTAATAAATTTTAATAATTGAGCTTATTTTTTACACATAAAGTTTACTAGTGGGGGACCTGGGTAATAAAAAGTAATGAGAAGTTTTACACCAACCTATTACCCCTTTAAATAAAAAATTCTAAAAGCTCATAAGTTATATATACACATATATATTATATATTATATATATGTATATATATATACACATATATATATATATATACATACACATATATATATATATATATATATATATATATATATATACACACACACACACATATATATATATACACACACATATGCACTGTCTGTGTATATATATACATATATATATGTATGTGTATTATATATATATATATATGCAGATAGTGCGACAGTGCATGTCTGCATATTATATATATATATATATACACTGTCTGTGTATATATACACACACATATATATATACATATATATGTATGTGTATTATATATATATAGACACACACTGTCTGTGTATATATGTATATATATACATACGCAGACAGTGCATGCACTGTCTGCATATATATATATATATATATATATATATATTTTACATATATATATAAATAAATATTATATATATATATATACACATATAGTGCATGCATTTTCTGTGTATGTGTGTGTATTATATATATATATAAATAATGTCGGGCATGGGTCGGGCTCGGGCATGGCCAAAATTGGCCCAAAGTGTCGGGCTGACCCAAAAAATTGAGTCCATGCCTGCCCAAGAGGTCGGGCAGGGCCGGGCTCGGACCTAGTCCCGCGGGTCAAATGGTGACCCCTACTCTTGTGTTACGTCTTTGTCATGGATTTGAATGTTATCAGATTATTTTGTTGAAATTGTTAACAATTGTTGTTATATATATATATATATATATATATATATATATATATATATATGCATATGTATCTATATTTTTAAAATTTTGGTACATGATAGTCGTAACAATAAAAAACATAATCTCACTTTTTTCTAGTTTGGTTCATTACAATAATAACAAACAAAGGTAATGGTATTACACCAATAATGTATAGTCGTAACAAACAAGAGTAATGAATACTAGGGTAAATTTTACCCTTCTTTACCAAACAAGGGTAACACTTATTCTCCATAATTGTTAATACCCTTGTAACATTTACATGGGTAACAAATTATACCCCTAAATTCTTACCCACATACCAAACGCACCCTAATTATTATAACAGAGTGTACCTAAAAATAATTTAAAAGGAAAGAAATCAATAACATTCCATTACAACTATAGTACTCTAAATAAACACTACATAAATTTAATATTTCTACATGAAAGTTAACGAAAAAGAAATAATAAAAATAAAATTGTTTTTCTGTAATTAAGTATAATAGTAAGTTATTAGCAATAATTGAATTAATTGATTTTGTTTTAGACATCAATTAGTTGAATTTTTCATTATCATATGATAATAATTAGTTTTATACAATACTTAAATGTAACGTTTTTAACTCGTAAGTTGTGCCACATGTTACACAATATATATGACAATAATAAAAAAGAAAATTTAAAAAGTAATTTCATTATAACACTATTTAATTAAATATACTAAGTAATTATTTAAAAAGAAAATTGATAATATTTCTGTTAGAGTAATATTTAGGCTACTAGAGTTAATATAACATTATATAATGAAAACGAAAAAAAAAATTATTCAATTGGAATTAATGGAGTATATTTGAACTATTGCTTGTGTGGATAATATCTGTGTGTATGTGATGCAAGCGAGAGGTTGTGAGTTCAAGTCTCATGGATGTTTCTATTATCACAATTTGCGAGAAGAGCCATGCTTAGCCCAGCGTATGTCAATATCACCCTGCATTATTTCCCACACTTGGCCTTGGCCCAAGACTTTATTTAGGAGAGTAATGGTTGTAAAATTCTTTCAATTTTTCGTCATGTGATGTTTATTGTATATTTATTGCATGCGTTGAAAAATATGTTAAAAATACTACTCCTTCCGTCCCATTTTGCTTGCCCATCTTTCTATTTTGGGTTGTCCAAAACTAGTGTCACTTTTCTTCATTAATTACTAATTTTGTTCATCTATTCCAAAATTAACCTTGTTACTTTAAAACACCAAACTTCAAGGAAAAAAAGATATTTTAAATCAATAAGGGCAAATTTGGAATAACATAGTTATTTTGTGGAGTTGACCCCTTAAACAGTTGGATTTTCGAAGGATGACAAGCAACTTGGGACCGAGGGAGTATTAGCGAGAATTAAACATGGGCGTAAAAAAATACTAAGCCATAACCACTAAAGAAACATGATTTTTGTTAATCTTGTCTTGTGCAATATATTGATATATCTATGTGTAGATCGACCGGTTGAACCAGATATATCACATACCAATCGCATGAACAGTATAATTACGATACCGATATTTAAAACACTACTTCCAAGCCCATAAAATATGTGAGAGGATACATCCTTCATATGAAAGTATACACTCAAAAACTGTTTAAGTTGACAATCATAATAGAGTTTATCAAGCCCCAAAGCCGGGAAACATGAAAAAGAAAGAAAAAACAAAATTCATCAACACACAACTATGAACTAGTCAAAAATCCGAAAGCATCTATAGTAGCCAACTTTCTACACCTATGATAATGAAGAAATTATTGTGGCTTCCTGGTTAAAAATATCTTCCATTTCAGCATAGTTTCTTGTAAACAATGTGAAACTATGCCTTTGTTGGTGTAAGGACTCACATGCTTGGCAGATATAGTAAACAACATGCAAGATCCACGCTATTTGGGCATGTTGGACAGTTAGAGTGGGGTTTGACCTGGACTCTCCAGAGCCCATGAAACACTGATATGGAGGGGTCCTTAGCATAATTCAAATCAGACAGTTTACTACCCATCCTCCAATCAATATACAAACAACTTCAATTTCACATATCTAACACAAATTAATCCAATAAATCAAGAACTCATTACCTTCTCTTACCCAAAACTTCCCAAGTTCTTGAACTTCACCTACTCAAGCTTGCTACTCCAATCAACAATAGAATCTAGCAATACAACCATAAACAAGTCTAAATCAACCTATTAGATCACTAATTTCATCTAATTTAAAGATTTTCCCCCAAATCTACAAAACCCACAAAACCCTAGAATCCCAAATCACCCAATCTCTAAATACTAGCTTTTAGGTTTAAGAAACTTACCAAGGTTGTAGAAACAAGTAGAATGAAGAGATTCAAGCTTCCTTTAGGCCTCACATGATGTAGGAACTCATGGATTTGAGTTTGGGTTTAAACCTTGAAAGATTAGAACAAAGAGAAGAATTTAGGAATATGTCAGCTAGAGAGAGAAGTCATGAATTCAACTTGAAACAACTTGAAAGAGAACAATCTTACCTTGATTGATGATATTAGGTTGATGGGAGGAAGGAAATTTGAGAAAAAATAGGGTTTAGGGCTTGTTTAGGTCGGGTATGTTAAGAGGATTCGAGAAATGGGTGTTTAAAATCATCCTCGAGTTGTTTTTTTTTAAGAGGTGTCCGGACGGCCTTCTTTAAAGAGGTGTCCGGACACCCTAGAAGGCCATCCGGACACCTCTGCCCATTTGACAGATCTGGGCCATTTTCCTAAAACTGTCCTGACGGCCTTTAAAAGCCGTCCGGACGGTTACACCTGTAACCCAAATTTTCAGTTTTTAACCCACCCGTACACCCCCAATTCACTCGGTATTAATTTCTAATGATTTTATACATATAGATATACTCAACACATGTTGATCCTACTTAATTTCTAAAAGAAAAAGAAGTTTGGGGTATCACACACACTCCTTATGTACCACTCTAGCATCATGATACTCTTTACAATTTATACTGGCGGACTCCTATAACTCTTATGATATCAATTATCACAAGTTAATTATGTCATCCTAGAACTAAATAGGGTGCTGGGCTTGCAGTAGTAATGATATTGCAATAAATCAAATCAGGTGGCTCAAGCCTTGTGCAAGACTGTGAGTGAAATTTCTACAGTTAGGATAATCAAGTAACTATTGTGGCTTCCCGGTTAAAAAACATCTTCCATTTCTACATATATAGTTTCTTGTAAGCAATGTGAAACTATGTTAATTGGCATATACATAGTGAACAAAATGCACGTAGGGTAACTCCTGAAATACAATGTCGCCTTCGAGATGTTAATATAACTCAACAACATAATCTTTGGATCCAGATAGGAAATACAAACAAAAATATTGTAAAGTATGCTACGTCGCTAACTACAAAGAAAAGCCAACTATTTTCTTGTTGAAGGTGACTTAATCTTCCTTCAACAATGCAGCTAGCATAAATTTCATCGACTACAACCATCAAACCTCACTATATATAGTGGAGTAAGTCCGATTGCTTGATATGAGTTATAAGCGAAGTAGTCTCACACATAAATACACCCAACCAACCATGTTTCTGTTTCTGTTTCTCTTTGCTTTTCTTAACCAAGCTTCTTCATTCACCCCAGCTCCTTTTCCAGTCCCTCAAATCCCCACTGGTTTCAGCTTTCCTTCATTCACCCCAGCAAGTTGTAGTGATGGTAACTTAACTTGCACAGGTTCAGTCACCAGTCACGACGGCTACTTAAGCCTAACTCCAGAGCCACAACCAGGTTATCCAACCTTACCACTAAATCAAGTTGGCAGGGTTCTATACAGATACCCCTTGCTTGCGTGGCCAGCAGTGATCCTTACTAAATTCACGTTCAGGATTCTTACCTCCCCTTATTCAACTGAATCTGCAGACGGACTAACATTTATTATTGCACCATGCAGTAGTCCCTCGCCATCTGACAGCTATGGTTCCTATCTTGGAATAATGGATCCAGCACAAGACGGTAATATAATGTGAAGCTGTGGTTCCTATCTTTATTATATGATGTAACATCGATACATACATTATATATTCAACTAAACCAATACATTTGGAGGTAAATGCAGGTCATGCTGGTGGTCAATTAGCTGTGGAGTTTGACACATACAAGAATACAGGTGATTTGGATGCAAATCACATTGCGATTGTCACAAAAAGTGTAATACATCCAATTCAAGCTAGGAGTCTCAATTATACCGGAATTGACCTGAAAAGTGGAAGAGACATCAAGGTTCTAATAGTATTGGATGGGAGGACAAAGTCAATTAGAGTGCACATTGGATATGCATCTGATCCAATAGGTGAGACTTTTCTTGAGGTGCCTATTGACATCCCAAATACCCTGCCAAGCTTCATCTATGTGGGATTCACAGCATCAACAGGGCTTCTCACTGAGCATCATCAGATTCTCAACTGGAATTTAGCATCATTTCCAATCAAAAAATGAGGAGAATCAATGCGCAACTAGTGTCATGTGCTACTTCCTGGGATATACATCACACAATAAGAAACGCTATCCAATTCTATGCAATTTTTAAATTCTTATGCTTGCAAAAATACAGGAGGAAGGATGTGTAATCCATTCATATATCAAGTTCAATAAGGAATGGTGATGTCCTTCTTTTATTTTAGTCCTTGTCATGAAATATAGACGTCGTTTATTTTCCACCGACTTCCTTATCATGAAAAATGGACATGGCATTTATTTTCCACTGTCTACACCGATTTTCAGAAGACGGATGGTAATGTTATATTACACTGGTGTGGAGATTATTTGATATCTTCACAAAACGGGTTAAGTGCAAATAGGTCACTGAAAGATATATTAGTTTGCCAATAGGTCACTCAAGGAAAAAAATTTCAAATTGAATAACTCAATATTTCAATTTTAAGCAATTAGGCCATGGGAATCTAATTCCGATCAATTAGTCGTGGGAATTTGCTTACTTGTCAGTTAACTGCCAATGTGGAGCCGATGACTGGTGGCTTTTTAATGATGTGTTTTTACAACTAATTTTGAAAAAAAAAATCAGATTTACCCACCCACCCCCACCCCTTCTCTCTTCACTAGAAAACTTCCATCGCAGTCACCCTCTCCACTAAGATCTTGTCAAGTGGAATCGGAACTTCTCCAACTTGCTCCCCTTTGTCCTAAAGGAGGGCGGAGGTTTTCAAAACTTGAATCCAAACACGAGATCCGACGAGATACAGAACTCCCGAAAATCCCACTCCTCAATAGCGTCAACAAAAAATCAACCAGTATGTCGACTTCTCGACTGCAAAGCCGAACATTGCACCTATAGCAGAGGGAGACCGGATAGTTTAGTTGTATTCTCAATCCGCTTAAGCTCAATCTTCCCCGTCCCTAAACACAGAATCCCTAAACTCTAAACAAAGCTTTTCCTATAGAAATCTAATGGCTTCAATCTTGCTATAAGGACGGGTGAACAATAGATCTAGGGATTGTTTTTATTCTTCAAGTCCTCATGTGATCAACAGATCTTCTAAGGCTTCAATCTTTTTAGGGAAAATTGGTGATAAGCCCCTCACTTAAAAGTTTTATTCCAATAAGGACACTCTTAAAAGTTTTACTCCATAAAGTCTATAAAGTTTAAAACAGTATTCCATAAAGGATAAAATGTTAAAATATATGGTTTTATTGCCTAAAATATCCTCGTCTTCATCCTTAAACATGGCACACTTCTCCTACATGTGATTCATCTTTGACCTCCATTGGAAGCTTCGTCTCCACCGCCAGAAGCTTCATCTCCGCCCCTCATGACTTATTCAACAATTATATGGCATTTTTTATGTTAGATTTCATCCCTTTTTTTGTATTTGAACTAGATCTACTCATATTTGTCACGGGGCTTGTAGATCATGTTGTTTTTCTTCGATCTATCATCCCATCATTATTTTTCGATATTTTCTGTGGTGACTTTCATGGTTTTTTAGTTCTGATTTGAGATCTGCAGACCGCAGGTGATATGTTATCTATTTCGATTAATTTGATATCTATCATATACTATCTGTTTTGTCAAATGTTATCTGTCTTGTTAAAATGTTATCTATCTTTAATGAAATGTTATCTGTTTGAAGTTCCAAAAGGACAAAAACATATCATGTGACATATCATAACATATTCGAAACATATATATCTGCATATTCAAATTCGATTTCAAAATAATATTGACAGATACAAAACAAATATAATATCATATACTAAAGATTGAACAATGCCTTTTCATGTTCGTTCTCTATTTCTCTCTCTAGATCAAAACTTTGCTTTGAAGATCCATCTCTACCGAAAGTGAAGGAAAAATAAAGAGCCTCAATCCCGATCTTAGTCGCAAGTAGGAAGAAGAAGAAGAAGAGAAATGTCGATCTATGTCACAAGCAAAGGAAGAAGAGTCGATCGAGGAAGAAGAGAGAAGAAGTAGCGAAGAAAGAAGAAAAAGAGAGGCATTGAAGGAAGGAAGAAGAGAAACGCTGAAGGAAGAAGAAAGAAGAAAGATGGGATATAAATGTTGCTTTTTGTTCTTCTACCTAATTTCCCCATCTTTTTATTATTCAATCTTTTTTATTTTGCCTTTTTATATGTGCCACATTTTTTTAAAATTTTTTAAAAAGATTCATATCATTTTTTAAATATATTTTGATATTCCACATGGCTTTTTAAATTAAATTTTATTTTATATTTGGACAAATGTGACATGTCAGCAATTTCCGGTGTTAAATCGATTGAAAATTGATCGCAATGACCCAATTGCTTAAAATTGGAACATTGAGTGACTCAACTTGAAATTTTTTTCTTTGGGTGATCTAATTGCAAACTGACCTATTTTTCAGTGACTTTTTTGCACTTAACCCTTCAGAAAACAGACTATAAGAAACTCAAAGTTTAGGTTAACGATATAGAAAATGAAATCAATAGAAAAATAAATGACAAACAGATCATCTAAGAGATTCTAACCAAAGAGCCTCACTTAGTATGTAGCTAGAGTCACCCAAAGGTAGCCCAGATTGCTGGAGATGAATCATGTTAACCCAAATTGAACTCCTCGCAGTTCGCATTAGCATTCACCAATTTGCCAAGCAATTGGAATGGTTTTATAGGCCCATGGACTTGCTCTTGTTTACATGAGTCATCATTGGGTTCGTTTTTGGGAAATTAGGATTGGTTTGTAGCAAAAGAATTTCACTTCATTGTCCATAAAAAAATTCAAAATCAGTGGCCTTTCCTTTGACTTTGACCAATCCTGTTAAATGCCATAATTTTTTTAAAAAAATTAAATTAAGTGACTTGTACATTAGTAGAGGTGTAATGTGAGCTGTTACAGGCCGTTGTTGGGATGGGCCGGGCAGGCCCGACCTTCTAATGGCTTTAGAGTCGGGTTTGAGCGTCGAGTTAGGTGGGCCTACGAGGCCCACCTATTGCTTAGTAGTAACCAAAGTATTTGGCGCTAGAGCGACTCTAGGGGCAATCGAATGATACAGAATTATGAAATTGGACAGAGTTTTTGACGATTGTGACTCTAAATCCACGCCCTACAGTGGATACAAAGGTTACATTTGGCAAAATTTATTGATTGTCAAAATAAATTATGTTATTAGTTGTGAAAAATAAACTAACTTTTAAGTCGTGAAATAAGCTGCAGGTCCTTCGTGAATTGGTTAAAGGTGGTTGCTCATAAGAAAAAAAGCAGGCTCGGAATCGGTTCTCTATAGAAAAAGAATGGAGCGCTACTTTTTAATTAGAAGCAGTGTTTTGGTTAGGAGAGGGAGTCTTATTGAAGGAAATTTATATGTGAAAACTATGACAAATTTAAGAATTTTATCATCTATGGGCCAGTAAAAACTCACCATTGTGACTACCTAACATAGCTTGATTTGGAAACCATATCTTGTTTCTTGACCTTCCAGGAAATCAGAGCATAACCTCAAAAAATTCACCAATCAGTAGTATAGAGGGACTATTGGGATATCATGTCCAATCAGCATCACAATAAGTTGTCAAGGTCTAACAAAAAAAAGCCACGTCTGGAATAGCCCAATAAACTAAACTCCCAACTAATTGATGGTAAAAAATGGGTCAAAAAGAATATCCATCATCCCCTTTTTCCTTGCACAATTTGAGATTCACCTCCATAGGTGTTTCAATCGGCGTAGCATCAAAAAAACTTATTACGGTAATAATATCGACAGTATACTTATGCTGAAAAATTATTTTAAATATCGGTTTGGATCGACCAGTTCAACCTGTTGAACCGGGCATTAATCAATCCATCAATACGATTCAATTTAAAATATTGGGTTGTACTGTGCTGATCAAAAACCGATTGAACCAGATGGTTTTCCTGATATTGAAATTTTTTATATACATATTCTTTAAAACTAAAATGAACTTTTTAGAAAATTTAAACTAATACCTGAAGTTTTCAAAAAGTGTCCTCTAGTGAATTTTTTAATAGGGACAACTAAACATAAAGTCTTTCTACTTTTCAAAATCAATTTTTTTGTGCCAAAGAAGCCCTCTACTTTGAACAGTGGACCACATTAGCCCTTCTGTCCCGTTTTTCGTCAAATATTGTTGTCATTGCAGTTAGTGAATGACATGTAATTTTTTTAAAAAAATTTTAATACTCCACATGTAATCCAGATGTCATTGACCAATGATTTACATTATTAAATTTAGATGAGGAAAGAAATTCTGGAAACTTTAGCTTATTGATATTTTGGAGCCCTTGTACTTTCAGAAATGGAACAAATAAGCCCTTACGGTTTTAAAAAATGGGTCAATTGACTCCCTTATTTCAATCAGTTACTGAATATATGCCCTGTAGTTTAAATCTGGCAACAGAAAAACCAAGAAGATAGTTCCTAAACCAATAATTGAAACCCACGTAATAAAACATCAAAACCAAACCCCGTATTCCAAACATAACCCCATTTCGAAACCCCAAAACATACATCCCAACTGAAATCGCTAATCCCAAAAAACTTGCATTTGAGAGCTGAAAAAGTTGGAGAAGATAGCTGAAAACAATATCCCTGAGCTTGGAGACATGAATACGTACTTGGAAAAAGTTAGGAATTGAGAGTTGCAACTGATTGACCGAATAAGAAGAATGAGGGGGCTGTAGGACGAGGTGCGCAAAAGCTGCGCCTTTCTTTTGATTTTGTGTTTCATTTTTGTATTTATTTCTCTGTTATTTTTTAAAAACAGGTTAAAATTTACACCTATGGGGTCCATGTCAGCAATATTTAACAGAAAATTGGACGGAAGGGCTAACGTGATCCAGTTTTCAAAGTTGAGGGACTTCTTTGGCAGGAAAAAAAATTTAAAGGCTCACGTTACCCATTTTAAAAAGTAAAGGGGTTTTATCAGTACTTATCCCTTTTTAATAATGTATTTGACAATAACCTAAGATTTTATTTAGGAGAGTAATGGTCGTAAAATTCTTTCAATTTTTTCATCATGTGATGTTTATTGTATGGGTTGAAAAATATGTTAAAAATACTATTAGTGAGAATTAAACTTGGGCGTAAAAAATACTAAGACTTCCACTAAAGAAACATGATTTTTGTTATTTTGGTCTTGTGCAATATATTTATATCATCTTTGTGTCGATCGACCGGTTGAACCGGATATACCACATACCAATCGATATTTGAAGCACTACTTCCAAACCCAGAAAATATGTGAGAGGACACACATCCTTCATATGAAAGTATAGACTCAAAAACTGTGGAAGTTGACAATCATAATAGAGTTTGTCATGCCCCAAACCCGGTAAAAGTGAATAAGAAAAAAGAACAAAAATCATCAACACACATACGAACTAGTCAAAGATCCGGCAGCATCTATAGTAGCCAACTTTCTAGAACTATGATACTCAAGAAACTATTGTGGCTTCAAGGTTAAAAATATCTTCCATTTCAGCATAGTTTCTTGGAGACAATGTGAAACTATGCCTTTGTTGGTGTATGGACTTACATGTTTGGCATATATAGTAAACAACATGCAAGATCCATGCTATTTTGGCATATAGACTTCAATGAGTTGATGACAAAGTATCTTACCAGAACTAGCTCCGACAATATTTTTCAATTTTTGTAGTCTAGCTATTTCAAAAGCAGAATTATAGAAAAAACCAAAAGTTTCTTAGCTTCCATTCATTTGCTTATGTGGGGTAGGTTCCCTGTTGAAAGACGGATTGAAATGTCTTAAGTCTTTCTAGATGGACTGTACCTTGTGTCTTTCTATCTTTGTGAGTCTTCCAAACATCAATCTGCGAATACAATGTGGCCTTGGAGATATTAATATAACCCAACAATATAATCTTTGGATCCAGATAGGAAATACAAACAAAAATATTGTAAGCTACGCTAACTACAGAGCCAACTTTTTCTTGTTCAAGGTAACTTAATCTTACTTGAACAATGCATCTAGCATAAATTTCATCGACTACTATCATCAAACCCCACTATATATAGTGGAGTAAGTCCGATTGCTTGCTATGAGTTATAAGCGAAGTAGTCTCACACATAAATATACCCAACCAACCATGTTTCTGTTTCTGTTTCTCTTTGCTTTTCTTAACCAAGCTTCTTCATTCACCCCAGCTCCTTTTCCAGTCCCTCAAATCACCACTGGTTTCAGCTTTCCTTCATTCACCCCAGCAAGTTGCAGTGATGGTAACTTAACTTGCACGGGTTCAGTTACCAGTCACGACGGCTACTTAAGCCTAACTCCAGAGCCACAACCAGGTTATCCAACCTTACCACTAAATCAAGTTGGCAGGGTTCTATACAGATACCCTTTGCTTGCGTGGCCAACAGTGATCCTTACTAAATTCACGTTCAGGATTCTTACCTCCCCTTATTCAACTGAATCTGCAGATGGACTAACATTTATTATTGCACCATGCAGTAGTCCCTCGCCATCTGACAGCTATGGTTCCTATCTTGGAATAATGGATCCAGCACAAGACGGTAATATAATGTGAAGCTGTGGTTTCTATCTTTATTATATGATGTAACATCGATACATACATTATAAATTCAACTAAACCAATACATTTGGAGGTAAATGCAGGTCATGCTGGTGGTCAATTAGCTGTGGAGTTTGACACATACAAGAATACAGGTGATTTGGATGCAAATCACATTGCGATTGTCACAAAAAGTGTAATACATCCAATTCAAGCTAGGAGTCTCAATTATACCGGAATTGACCTGAAAAGTGGAAGAGATATCAAGGTTCTAATAGTATTGGATGGGAGGACAAAGTCAATTAGAGTGCACATTGGATATGCATCTGATCCAATAGGTGAGACTTTTCTTGAGGTGCCTATTGACATCCCAAATACCCTGCCAAGCTTCATCTATGTGGGATTCACAGCATCAACAGGGCTTCTCACTGAGCGTCATCAGATTCTCAACTGGAATTTAGCATCATTTCCAATCAAAAAATGAGGAGAATCAATGCGCAACTAGTGTCATGTGCTACTTCTTGGGATATACATCACACAATAAGAAACGCTATCCAATTCTATGCAATTTTTAAATTCTTATGCTTGCAAAAATAAAGGAGGAAGGCTGTGTAATCCATTCATATATCAAGTTCAATGAGGAATGGTGATGTCCTTCTCTTATTTTAGTCCTTGTCATGAAATATAGACGTCATTTATTTTCCACCGACTTCCATATCATGAAAAATGGACATGGCATTTATTTTCCACTGTCTACACCGATTTTCAGAAGACGGATGGTAGTGTTATATTACACTAGTGCGGAGATTATTTGATATCTTCACAAAACGGGTTAAGTGCAAATAGGTCACTGAAAGATAGATTAGTTTGCCAATAGGTCACTCAAAGAAAAAAATTTACTTAGAATGTACGTTGGATATGCATCAAAACTAAGACGTGAGATTTTTCTTGACGTGCCTATTGACATCCCACATACCCTACCAAGCTTCATCTATGTGGGATTCATAGCTTCAACTGGGTATCTCACTGAAAGCCATCAGATTCTCAACTAGAGGTTATCATCATTTCCAATACCCAAGAAATGAGAAGAATCAATAAGCAAACCAGTGTGATGTAGTGCTTCATGGGATATACATCACACAATACTGCTGAAGGATTCAAATTCTATGCAAATTTTTAAATTTTCAAAATAAATGAGGGAGGTTATGTAATCCATTCATATATCAGGTGTAATAAGGAATGGTGATGCCCTATTCTTCTTTTTGTCTTTGTCATGAAATATAGACGCTCATTTATTTTCCATTGTCTATACTACACCGACTTTCAGAAGATTGTCAATCTTTTTATTTTCACGGATGGGATGAAGCCAACTTCTGTACTTCATAAGTGTTGGAGAAATTTGGAATGATATCGGTGGAAAATGGATTTAGTAAAGATGAAGATTCGAGGCACGTTACAATGTCGCTCTCTTTAAGGGTAAATTAACCCCTACCAATTCAACAGTACAACTTGTTACTAGCTAATTTCCTTGGATACAACAAATATTTCTTTCACTTGCATTTGTACTATCGAAAGTGAATTAAATTGGCCACAATCTGAACAACACTAGTGTTATTGGCAAAAAAAGGAGTTGGATTTGACTGAGCAAACCAAGTTCAGCTAAAAGACCTGGAAGCCAAACAATTTCAGCACATGCTGGTGACATAGCCCGATATTCAACCTCAGTGGAAGATTTGGAAACCATATCATGTTTCTTGGCATTCCAAGAAGTTAGAGCATAACGTCAAAAAATACACCAATCAGTAGTTTATAGGAGAGTGTCCAAAAATCCTCTCCAGTCAGCATCACAATAAGATGCAGTGTTCTAAAAACTAGACCGTGCCGATTGGTTGGATTGGAAAGCCAATGACCCAAGCACCAAGCCGGCATTGTCCCATCAACAATACCTTACGCAAATGATCCAGCAAAAAACCATCAAACCAGGCAATTTTCCATATATCTGCTAAGCCGGGCTGGGTTTATATGAACCAAAGTATTCATTTTTTAACTGTTGGCCTGTTTAAGTAATGGGCCAATATCAAACATTGAGGCCCGCATGGTTAGCATGGCCCAATATTAGTACCAATGGCATGAACACATGCATATATAGCAAAAGTTTCATTCTCCTCCTTTGGTTTCTTCCGAAGTGGGATATCTCCCACTAAAACAAAATTTCATTACTTTCTATAACTCTAGTCTTTTTTAAAGTTCCAAGACAAAGAGCTGTATTCTTCTTTTAATTGAACATGCGGTTTGACCGATGACTAATTGTTTGAACCAGTGACTCGATCCCTTGTCCAGGTCAATGTCCGGCACGGTTTTAATAACATTGATAAGATGTCAAGGTTATTAGAGAATCTGATGAAAAAGTAAGCCACGTATGGGGGTCCCATGTAGATAGTGAATGATTCGACGAACCGAGTTGTATGGAGGTGGCATGAAGAACCCAAGAACTGACTAACTTGCCAAACAACAAAGGCAATGTCAAGGCGTTGAATAATGAAATAAACTAAAGCCCCAACTAATTTGTGGTAAAGAATTGATTCAAAAAGAATATCCCCTCCTTCCTTATGCAACTTGAGATTTACCTCCATATGTGTACCAACGAGCGTAACATCTGAAAAACCTACTATGGTTATAATGTCGATAGTATACTTATGTTGATTCAAGAAAGTACCCTTCGGAGTTAGATGAACTTCCAAATAGTGTTCTAATACTACAAATCTTAGACTATATAAGTATAATATCAGATTATTCACAAACATCGGATAAGATTAAATTATACATCAACTTATATAAGGATTAAATTATATATTGGATACTAAAATTATACTATCATGTACGGAGTTTCAAAGGGAGCCTAAGAGTCATAAAATATGTTAAAAACAATATTAGTGAGAATTGAACTTGGACAATCAATTAGGAAATCATAAGCCTTAAACATTAAAACAACATGATTTTTATTACTCGTATCCTCTGTAATACATACATACATATATATATATATATATATATATATATATATATATATTATTTTTGTGCTGTCGGCCGATTGCATCATTTATATCACATACCAATCACATGACCTTTATGATTCTGGTACCACTATCTAAAACACTGCTTCCAAACCCAGAAAATATATGTCAAGACCCACATCCTTCATATGACAGGATGCGCTCAAATTAAAACTGCTGAAGTTGACCAATCATAATAAAGTTTGTCACGCCCCAAAGCCAGGAAACAATGAAAAAGAAAGACAAAACAAAATTCGTTTGCTTATGCGGGGTAGGTTCCCTGTTGAAAGACGAATTGAAATGTCTTAGTCTTTCTAGATGGACTGTACCTTCTGTCGTTTTATCTTTTGTGAATCTTGCAAACATCAATCTGCGAATACAATGTGGCCTTGGAGATGTTAATATAACTCAACAACATAATCTTTGGATCCAGATATATAGGAAATACAAACAAAAATATTGTAAACTACGCTAACTACAGAGCCAACTTTTCCTTGTGGAAGGTGACTTAATTTTCCTTCAACAATGCAGCTAGCATAAATTTCATCGACTACTATCATCAAACCCCACTATATATATTGGAGTAAGTCTGATTGCTTGCTATGAGTTATAAGCGAAGTAGTCTCACATATAAATATACCCAACCAACCATGTTTCTGTTTCTGTTTGTCTTTGCTTTTCTTAACCAAGCTTCTTCATTCACCCAAGCTCCCTTTCCAGTCCCTCAAATCACCACTGGTTTCAGCTTTCCTTCATTCACCCCAGCAAGTTGTAGTGATGGTAACTTAACTTGCACAGGTTCAGTTACAAGTCACAACGGCTACTTAAGCCTAACCCCAGAGCCACAGCAAGGCAATCCAACCTTACCACTAAATCAAGTTGGCAGGGTTCTATACAAATACCCTTTGCTTGCATGGCCGACAATGATCTATAGTAAATTCACGTTCAGGATTCTTACTTCCCCTTATTCAACTGAATCTGCAGACGGACTGACATTTATTATCGCACCAGACAGTAGTCCCTCGCCATCTGACAGCTATGGTTCCTATCTTGGAATAATGGATCCAGCATATGACGGTAATATAATGTGAAGCTGTGGTTTCTATCTTTATTATATAATGTAACATCGATACATACATTACATATTCAACTAAACCAATACATTTTGAGGTAAATGCAGGTCATGCTGATGGTCAATTAGATGTGGAGTTTGACACTTACAAGAATACAAATGATTTGGATGCAAATCACATTGCCATTGTCACTAAAAGTGTAATACATCCGATTGAAGTTAGGAGTCTTAATTATACCGGAATTGACCTAAAAAGTGGAAGAGATATCAAGGTTCTAATAGTATTGGATGGGAGGACAAAGTCAATTAGAGTGCACATTGGATATGCATCTGATCCAATAGGTGAGACTTTTCTTGAGGTGCCTATTGACATCCTAAATACCCTGCCAAGCTTCATCTATGTGGGATTCACAGCATCAACAGGGCTTCTCGCTGAGCGCCATCAGATTATCAACTGGAATTTAGCATCATTTCCAATCAATAAATGAGGAGAATCTACGCAACCAGTGTGATGTAATGAAGGCTTTCAAATTCTATGCAAATTTTAATTCCTTAAACTTGCAAAAATAAATGAGTGACTATGTAATTCATCCATTCAAATATCAGATGCAATAAAGAATGGTGACGTCCTACTCTTCTTTTAGTCCTTGTCATAAAATATAGACATGCCATTTATTTTCCGCCGATAAAACTCATCGACAATGGCTCTTGTTAGAAAGAGTTTTATGTGTTGATTTTGAATATGTAATTTTTTTTAAATCTAACATGTATTTTGAGCATGAAAATGTTTTAAAATCTCGTTTAAGAGACTTGAGCTCCCATGGGCTACCTAACACTACTGATAGTTTATCTACGTTGTCAGTTTGGTTTTGTTATGTATTGAAATTTATCTACACTAAATTTATATGTACTAAAATTATCTCCATTAGCTTATCTGCAATATGACATTTTCTATTGCGATTTTGTTATATTTAGTATATAACGAAATTTATCTTCACTGCAAATAAATTTATATGCACTATAACAGTGTCTCTTTTATGAGTCAATGCAATTGTCAACGACTCTTGGATATCAACCACAATCCCAGAGTATGTCAACGCTGAAATCAACATCCTCGCGTCTTTGGGAGAAAACCAATATTTTTTTTTGATAAATCAGAATTTATTAGAAAAAGAGAATTTACAAAGGACAACAGCTCCTCTTACAACCACCAGTAGTAGCCTAAACAAAAAAAGCAAACCTAGCACTAGAGAAAAGAAATACACAAGAGAAGGGAAAAATTCAAAGGCATTAGAGAAGCCATGACACCATCAATTCTTGTCTATCAACCCCTTTCTTGGCTAAGAAATCTGCCACACCATTTGCCTCTCGCCAAATATGAATGAAATTCACTACAGCAGAGACCTTAGTGAGATTAGTTATTGCATTACAGTCCTTGTCTATAGACCATGGATTGGAGGAACCCTTCTTGAGTCAGGAGACTGAGTTGCGAGAATCAGATTCCACAATGAGTTTCACCCCATTATTTGAGCCATGAGCTATTGAGATCTCAAGGGCTTTCATAATGGCCTTCATCTCAGCTGAAGATGCATCAAGAGTTCCTACTGGGCCTGAGAAGATACACAAGAAATTTCCTCTACTATCTCTTAAGACCCCACCAATTCCTGCCTTGTCCAGCCTAGAGGAACCATCAATATTCCATTTCAAGTAGCCAGTAGGGGGGCAACCCAAATGGACACCGGTCTTGGAGCTTTATTATGGAGAGTCTTGAATTTCACCGTATCACTTGCTGCCATTAATTCTGGACCACTGTAAGGGATTGAAATGTTAATGGCTTTAAGCCATAATCCATATATGATGAATACTAGGTACAACATCATCATAAAAAATCACCTTGTTTCTTTCGGTCCATATTGTCCAAACCACAGCAGCAAATATCATGTACCATACCCATAGTTACCAGGAACATGGTACACTCCGGGTTGTGGTAACCATACAGGAACGGGGTACGCTACTTGATTAATTTGTGATACGTTGGGGGGTAGGATTAGTTGGTACACTAATTGGGAACGTGGTACGGTTTGAAAGGTTTTTCGGGTCACTACTAAATACTGAAAGGTTATCTAGATTAATGTCTCTAAGCATTTAAAATGGTGAGGTACACTTCATTCTGCCTCCATATGCCTCTGTAATCAGAAACAATGTTTTCAATGAATTTCGAAGGTCAGTTTTTCAGTTTTTCTCCTCTCACTCCCTCTATTTCACTCAACTTTATCTATCTATATTCAATCAGTGATGATTTTGGGGTTTGCTTTCAATTTTGAGTCAATTATACCTGATTTCCACTCTATTTCTCAAGTTATCTATAGCAGATTTTTGGGACACCCATTTGGGCGTCCCAGATCAAGTTTCCGAGCATCCCAGGTAGCTAGTGTACCCCATTCCGGGACTTGCGTCCCAATTCGGGGTACGAGGGGTAGTAGAGCGTTCCCGGTAACTATGACCATACCCTTTTCTGATGATGACCATGAGCAAAAGAAGGTCATTCTTTGAAGAGATTTGAGATTGAACTTGGAGGGCACCAGTTGAATCCCCCACCAGCTTGTAACGTGATCCCATAAAGTGGAGGGACCATGGCAGTGTAAAGGCAAGTGATCGAGAGTCTCTGGAACAAGTTGATAGAAAGGACACTGATTGACTTCAACAATCCCAAGCCTAGAGAGTTTCTCCCCAGTATTGATCTTCCCACCAAGTACTAGCCACAAGAAGAACTCAACTTTGGGAGGAGCCCAACCATTCCAAACCTTGGTAAGAGAATCTTCAAGAGCTGGGGACTCGTAAGTAGCTACTGCTTGGGTGAGGGACTTAACTGTGAAAACCCCATCGCTGGCATGCCTCCAAATTAGTCTATCATTTTTATAAGGACAAATTACAATGTTGCCAATTTTGTTCAAGAGTTCCTTTTCCTGTTCCTTCTCCCATTGAAATAGATTCCTTCTCCATGGGATTGACCAATTCCATCTACCTCCATCCCACACTCCAAACTTTCAGCAGGAAAGTAATGCAATCTAGAAACCACATACAACCTCTGGAAGCAGTCTTTCAAGGGAGTAGAACCGACCCAAGTGTCCTCCCAAATTTTCACCAATTGGCCATTGCCTATACTATAATTAACAAGCAAATTAATTACACCTCTATTACTTTAATTATTATATCAGAGTGTACCTAAAAATAATTAAAAAGGAAAGAAATCAATAACATTCCATTACAACTATATAACTCTAAATAAACACTACATAAATTTAATATTTCTACATGAAAGTTAACGAAAAAGAAATAATAAAAATAAAATTATTTTTCTGTAAGTATAATAGTAAGTTATTAGCAATAATTCAATTAGTTGATTTTGTTTTAGACATCAATTAGTTGAATTTTTTATTATCATATGATAATATACAATATTAAATGTAACATTTATAACCCGTAAGTTGTGCCACATGTGACAAAATATATAAGACAATAATAAAAAAGAAAATTTAAAAAGTAATTTCATTATAACTCTATTTAATTAAATATACTAAGTAATTATTTAAAAATAAAATTGATAATAATTCTTTTAGAGTAATGTTTAGGCTAGTAGAGTTATATCAGTCTAAATATAACATTATATAATGAAAATGAAAAAAAAAAAACAATAATTCAATTAGAATTAATACAGTATATTTGAACTATTGCTAGTGTGGATAATATCTGTGTATGTGATGCAAGCGAGAGGATGTGAGTTCAAGTCTCATGAGTATTTCCATTATCGCAATTTACGAGAAGAGTCCTTACTCAGCCCAACGTATGTCAATATCACCCTGCGCTATTTCCCGCACTTGGCCTCGGCCCAAGACTTTATTTAGGAGAGTAATGGTTGTAAAGTTCTTTCAAGTTTTCGTCATGTGATGTTTATTGTATGGGTTGAAAAATATGTTAAAAATAATATCAGCGAGAATTAAACATGGGCGTAAAAAATACTAAGCCTTAACCACTAAAGAAACATGATTTTTGTTATTCTTGTCTTGTGCAATATGTTGATATATCTTTGTGTCGATCGACTGGTTGAACCGGATATACCACATACCAATCGGATAAATGGTATAATTACGATACCGATATTTAAAATACTACTTCCAAACCCAGAAAATATGTGAGACGACACATCCTTCATATGAAAGTATACACTCAAAAACTGTTTAAGTTGACAATCATAATAGAGTTTATCACGCCCCAAAGCCGGGAAACATGAAAAAGAAAGGAAAAAGAAAATTCATCAACACACACCTACGAACTAGTCAAAAATCCGGCAGCATCGATATATCTATAGTAGCCAACTTTCTAGAACTATGATGATGAAGAAATTATTGTGGCTTCCTGGTTAAAAATATCTTCCATTTCAGCATAGTTTCTTGTAAACAATGTGAAACTATGCCATTGTTGGTGTATGGACTCACATGTTTGGTAGATATAGTAAACAACAGGCAAGATCCACGCTATTTTGGCATCTAGACTTCAAGCAGTTGACGACAAAGTCTCTTACTAGAACTAGCTCCCACAATATTTTTCAATTTTCGTAGTCCGGCTATTTCAGAAGCAGAATTATAAAAACAAAAAAAAAAGGTACCTTAGCTTCCATTCATTTGCTTATGCGGGATAGGTTCCCTGTTGAAAGACGGATTGAAATGTCTTAAGTCTTTCTAGATGGACTGTACCTTCTGTCTTTATATCTTTGTGAGTCTCGCAAACATCAATCTGCGAATACAATGTGGCCTTGGAGATGTTAATATAACTCAACAACAAACAAAAATATTGTAAGCTACGCTAACTACAGAGCTAACTTTTTCTTGTTGAAGGTGACTTAATTTTCCTTCAACAACGCAGCTAGCATAAATTTCGACTACTATCATCAAACCCCGCTATATATAGTGGAGTATGTACGATTGCTTGCTATGAGTTATAAGCGAAGTAGTCTCACATATAAATATACCCAACCAACCATGTTTCTGTTTCTGTTTCTCTTTGCTTTTCTTAACCAAGCTTCTTCATTCACCCAAGCTCTCTTTCCAGTCCCTCAAATCACCACTGGTTTCAGCTTTCCTTCATTCACTCCAGCAAGTTGTAGTGATGGTAACTTAACTTGCACAGGTTCAGTTACCAGTCATGATGGCTACTTAAGCCTAACACTAGAGCCACAACAAGGCAATCCAACCTTACCACTAAATCAAGTTGGCAGGGTTCTATACAAATACCCTTTGCTCGCGTGGCCAGCAATGATCTATGGTAAATTCACGTTCAGGATTCTTACCTCCCCTTATTCGATCAAATGAATCTGTAGACGGACTAACATTTATTGTCGCACCAGACAGTAGTCCCTCGCCATCTGGCAGCTATGGTTCCTATCTTGGAATAATGGATCCAGCATAAGATGGTAATATATATAATGTGAACCTGTGGTTCCTATCTTTATTTATATAATGTAATATCGATACATAGATTACATATTCAACTAAACCAATACATTTTGAGGTAAATGCAGGTCATGCTCATGGTCAATTAGCTGTGGAGTTTGACACTTACAAGAATACAAATGATTTGGATGCAAATCACATTACGATTGTCACTAAAAGTGTAATACATCCGATTGAAGCTAGGAGTCTCAATTATACCGGAATTGACCTGAAAAGTGGAAGAGATATCAAGGTTCTAATAGTATTGGATGGGAGGACAAAGTCCATTAGAGTTCACATTGGATATGCATCTGATCCAGTAGGTGAGACTTTTCTTGAGGTGCCTATTGGCATCCCAAATACCCTGCCAAGCTTCATCTATGTGGGATTCACAGCATCAACAGGGCTTCTCACTGAGCGCCATCAGATTCTCAACTGGAATTTAGCATTATTTCCAATCAATAAATGAGGAGAATCTGCGCAACCAGTGTGATGTAGTACTCTTCTTGGGATATACATCACAGAATAGTGAAGGCTTTCGAATTCTATGCAAATTTTAATTTCTTAAACTTGCAAAAATAAATGAGGAAGGCTATGTAATCCATTCATATATCAAGTTCAATAAGGAATGGTGATGTCCTTCTCTTAGTTTAGTCCTTGTCATGAAATATAGCGTCATTTATTTTCCACCGTCTTCTATATCATGAAAAATGGACATGGCATTTATTTCCCACTGTCTACATCGATTTTCAGAAGACGGATGATAACGTTATATTACACTGGTGCGGAGATTATTTGATATCTTCACGAAATGGGTTAAGAGCAAATAGGTCACCGAAAGATAGGTGAGTTTGCGAATAGGTCACTCAAAGAAAAATTTTCAAATTGGGTAACTCAATATTTCAATTTTAAGCAATTAGGTCATAGGAATATAATTCCAATCAATTGGTCGTCTGAATTTGCTTACTTGTCAGTTAACTGCCAATGTGGAGTCGATGACTGGTGGCTTTCTAATGACGTGTTTTTACAACTAAGTTTGAAAATGAAATCAGATTAACCCACCCACCCTCACCCCCACCCCCACCCATTCTCTCTTCACTAGAAAACTTCCATCGCAGTCACCCTCTCCATCTGAGATCTTGTCGACTGGAATCGGAGCTTCTCCAACTTGCTCCCCTTTGTCATTAAGGAGGGCGAAGGTTTTTCAAAACTTGAATCCAAAGACGAGATCCGACAAGATACAAAATTGCAGAAAATCCCACTCCTCAACAGTAGCAACAAAAAATAACCAGTATGTCGACTTCTCGATTGCAAAGCCGAACTTTGCACCTATTACAGAGGGGGACCGGACAGTTTAGTTGTATTCTCAATCCGCTTAAACTCAATCTTCCCCATCCCTAAAGGGTTTAGTGCATATAGGTCATTGAAAGATACCCCCATTTGCAATTAGATCTCCCAAAGAAAAAAATTTCAAATTGGATCACTCAATATTTCAATTTTAAGCAATTAGATCATGATGGTCCAATTTCAATCAATTGGTCGCCGGAAATTACTGACATGTTTGATTACTGCCTACGTGGACCCAAATGACATGGAATTTTTGATGACGTGTATTTTTTATGTAAAATTTTTTTCTGACAGAAGGAGCAGAACCATCAGCCAAAGAATCCACCTCTGAATTCCCAGATTCTTAGTCGAATGAGTGAGTCCTCCGCTTTGTTTTGATGAGCACTCGACTTCTGCTTATAGGAGCATGAATCCCTTAGCTGGCAATAGTAGAAGTCATTTCCAGAAACATCTCCCACATCTCCTCCTCTGTATGCCACTTAATTGTAAAAAAAAAAAGTCATTTGTGAACCTATCCTGAAATTCCAGCAGTGCAGTATACGAGAGCGAAGATCATGCCCCTAAAAGCCCAAGCGATCCCTTGAATCCTAACCAACGAGCACTTGGTGTTCGACTTAACCACTCCCATCACCGTCAACACAGTGATGTACAAAAACAGGAAAGTGGTAACGAACTCTGCAATCCCAACCCGGTACAACGACCACGAGGTCAGTTCGCCCCGCTCGAACAGAGGAGCCGGCGGCGACTCCCTATAGTCCTTGCCTTCATCTTGGATCTGAGCCGTAGTCCCTATCGGCTGCCTTTCTGAGTACTTGCCCTCCATTGCTAAAATCAGAGTCTCCTATTCTTTCACCGTCCGATCTTAGATCAAATGAAGGTGATCCACACAAAGAGAGAGGAGGTGATGGAAGAATTGTAGGTTGAGTTTGATTTTGGTGTTTCACGTAAGAAAGAACGGGTGGGGGTGGGGAGGGTATATCTGATTCTTTGATTTTGTTTATTGTTTATTCAAAAAAAAAATTTCAAAATAAGTTGTCATCATCCACGTAATAAAAATTCCATGTCATTTGGGTCCACATGGGTAGTAATCGGACATGTCAGCAATTTCCGACGACCAATTGATCGGAATTGGACCATCATGACCTAATTGCTTAAAATTGGAACATTGAGTGACCCAATATGAAATTTTTTCCTTTGGGTGACCTAATTGCAAACGGAGGTATCTTTCAGTGACCTATATGAACTAAACCCCATCCCTAAACACAGAATCCCTAAACTCTAAACGAAGCTTTTCTTACAGAAATCTAATGGCTTCAATCTTGCTATGAGGATGGGTGAACAACATATCTAAGGATTTTTTTTATTCTTCAAGTCCTCGTGTGATCAACAGATCTAAGGCTTCAATCTTTTTAGGTAAACTTGGTGATAAGCTCCTCTTAAAAGTTTTATTCTAATAAGGACACTCTTAAAAGTTTTACTCCATAAAATCCATAAAGTTTAACACACTATTCCATAAAGGATAAAATGTTAAAATATATGGTTGTATTGCCTAAAATACTCTCATCTTCATCCTTAAACATGGTACACTTCTCCTACATGTGATTCATCTCTGACCTCCGCCGGAAGCTTCATCTCTGTCGTCAGAAGCTTCATCTCCGCCCCTCATGACTTATTCAACAATTATATGGCATTTTTTAAGTTATATTTCATCCTTTTTTTTTGTAATCGAACTAAATCAACTCATATTCATCACGGGGCTTGTAGATCTTGTTGTTTTTCTTTGATCTGTCATCCCATCTTTATTTTTCAGTATTTTCTGTGGTGATTTTTGTGGTTTTTTAGTGCTGATTTAAGATCTGCAAACCGCAGGTGATATGTTATTTGTTTCGATTAATTTGATATCTATCATATGCTATATGTTTTGTCAAATGTTATCTGTCTTGTTAAAATGTTATCTGTCTTTCATGAAATGTTATCTGTTTGAAGTTCCAAAAGGACAAAAACATATCACGTGACATATCAGAACATATTCGAAACATATATATCTACATATTCATATTCGAGTTCAAAAGAATATTGACAGATACAAAACAGATATAATATCATATACTAAAGATAGAACAATGCCTTTTCATGTTCGTTCTCTATTTCTCTCTCTAGATCAGAACTTTGCTTTGAAGATCCGTCTTTACCGAAACTGAAGGAAGAATAAAGAGCCCCAATCCCAATCTTAGTCGCAAGGAGGAGGAAGAAGAAGAAGAAGAAGAGAAATGTCGATCTATGTCGCAAGCAAAGAAAGAAGAGTCGATGGAGGAAGAAGAGAGAAGAAGTCGCGAAGAAAGAAGAAAAAGAGAGGCGTCGAAGGAAGGAAGAAGAGAAACGCTAAGGAAAGAAGAAAGAAGGAGAAAAGAACAACGTGTTTACAATAGGAAGGACATTTTAGTCACTTAACAATATTTGTACTTTTTTCTAAAGTTTTTCTTGGTTTGTCCTTTGTTACAATAGGAAGAACAACGTGTTTACAATAGGAAGTATATAAATGTTGCTTCTTGTTCTTCTACCTAATTTCCCCATCTTTTTACTATTCAATCTTTTTTATTTTGCCTTTTTATATGTGCCACATTTTTTTTTTAATTTTTAAAAAACATTCATATCATTTTTTAAATATATTTTGATATTCCACATGGCTTTTTAAATTAAATTTTATTTTATATTTAGACAAATATGACATGTCAACAAATTTCGGTGTTAAATTGACTGGAAATTGATCGGAATGACCCAATTGTTTAAAATTGAAACATTGAGTGACCCAATTTGACAATTTTTCCTTCAGATGATCTAATTGCAAACTGACCTATATTTCAGTGACCTATTTACACTTAACCCTTCACAAAACAGACTATGAGAAACTCAAAGTTTAGCATAACGATATAGAAAATGAAATCAATAGAAAAATAAATGGCAAACTGATAATCTAAGAGATTCTAACCAAAGAGCCTCACTTAGTATGTAGAGTCACCCAAAGGTAGCCCAGATTGCTGGAGATGAATTATGTCAACCCAAATTGAACTCCTCGCAGTTCGCATTAGCATGCACCAATTTAACGAGCAATTGGAATGGTTTTGTAGGCCCATGGACTTGCTCTTGTTTACTTGAGTCATCATTGGTAGGGGTGTACACCGGATTGGAAAATCCGGTCCGACCCGACGACCAAGTCCGACTCGGTGACCCGGTCCGACCCAGTAGTTATTGGGCTAACCCGATAAAATTTTTATCGGACCGAGTCAAACCTGACCCAGACCTTAGTTAACAGGTCCGGGTATTGGGTTTGAATTTATTCTGTTATCGGGTCACCCAATAACCCGATAACTAATTAAAATAATATTAAATTATTAATTAGTAATTACATTTAAAACTAATTTGCAGAAAATTTTTATCAAATTTCATTGTTTTTTTGACCTAGATCACCACTTTTTCAGTTGCCCAGTTCTCTCTCTCGTCTCTCGGTATATAGACGTCACCACCGCAATCATCGTCTAAAACATGGCAGCACCAACAACATCATCTTCATCGGAACGCTAATTATATAGTCAATCGAAAATCTGCATCTGTCTGATTTTTAATTGCTCTCCCGTTGGCGCATGCGGGCATATACTCTAACAAGGATTGCGAAGGGGAGGTATGGGCACAACTACTATGAGTATTGGAGGTGGCGGTGAGGACAGGGTTTTGGCTATGACTCAGCAGGTCATGAAGAGTCTCAACACGCCTATGGAGGAGGTCCGTGAGGGTATTTTCTTCTTATCCATGTTTGAAAACAACATGAATATGGTTTTACTTTCTATAATCTCAAGAAAAAATTTAAAAATGGCATATGGCTTTGTTAGTGACAGATGGCAATGGTAGATGCAGAGGGCATGGCAATGGTAGATGCAGATGGCTTTGTTGTAGATGACTTTGTTAGTGACGACATAAGTCAATGTGTATGGGATGGGCTTGGGCCTTAGGCCCTTTTAAATTTGTTGGCACCAAAAATATGTTAGGCCTAATAGTCTTAGAACATGTGCAAGGCCCATGGTGCAGCCTATTATAATTTGGATTGTTATGGCCCATAAGCCCATATTATTGAGGAGGAGAAGCTCAATTGTAGTAACTGCCCAGGTGGAGTTATGCTGGAAGTGACCCATGAAAACTAGAGAAGTTGTGGCAGTTATAACAAGATGGTCCAAGTGGCAGCACATGAGAGAAATGAGGCAAGTTGTTGTGAGAAGGTGGTAGTAACTTCCAACTTACAGAACATGGAGTAAACCAAGGATAACTGCAACAAGATCATGGATTATGGGGAAGAATTTCGTGCAGGACAGGAGGTATAAAAGATGGTAGACAGACAGATGGAGGGGACACAAACAATCAGTCAAACAGACAACAAAAACTCAGGCCCAAAGGCACTTTGAAGCTTCCTAGCATTTCAATTACATTTCCAAATTCTTGTCAATTTCAAGCAAATATTATGTTGTTCATTCTAAATTCTAATGTATTTATTCCTTATCAAGTTTCAATGCCAACCATTGTTGTGTAAATTGTTCTTGGTGTCTAGTTAGTCTTCTTCATTTTAATCTCAACAAAGCGCACTTCAGTGGAGTTGGAGAACCTAGAACTATTGAGGTCCCAAGATAGTTTGTTCAATTGTCTAGATAGAAGTCTTATTTACATTTTGTGCATTTCATTTCATTAGTGTAGGAAACTATAAGCCTTGGCACACCTGCAAATCATCATCACCTTAGGCCGTTTTTGGTGACAACAACCTTTTTTGGCACACCTGGTGGGACTGGAGATCAAGCATCTGAAAATTATCATGGCACCGGCACTCGCTTGTCAGGAAAGGAACCAATCGCTGGGGAGAATCCACAGGAGGAAAACCCACTGGCTGAGATGGAAGAGGCTGCCAATGATGGTAGCACTGAAGAAAAGCAAGAGCTCATTGAACGACCAACTGACTTATCTGATGAAGTCGCCATTTTGTTTGAACATTTGGTCAAAACCATAAAAAATCTGGAGGTAACCAAACAATTGAAGATGCCATGAAGCAGGTTGAGCGAAAGTTGGAGCAGAAGTTTGAAGATATGACTATGGGGGGCAACTCCCATCACAGAAAGGAGCAAACTACCAGACAGATGGTGGTTATAGCAAGCACACTCCTCCTCCAATGCGCTCTCCATCTGGTAATGGTCAGAATTTCAAGCTTGTTGCATATGGAAATACTAATCCTATGAACAACCCAACTGCCTATGCAACCACTGAACCTGCTGGACCAGGAGGCAACGTCGCTGCAGGGGTGGGTACTGCTCGGAGGGTTCAACCTATTATTCCACCACAAACACCACCTGCTGATCTGGAGACTCTCATACAGTTAGTTCAAGATTTATATGGCCACGGCCTTAGATAGGTTGGTCAGCCAGAGTATCACAAACCCTATCCAGCTGTTGTGGATAGGGAGAATCCTTACCCAAGAGGATTTAGAGTACCTGATTTTACTTTATTCTCTGGAGAAGAAGGGCTGTCCACCGTGGAACATATCGGCCGTTTCACTGTGCAATGTGGTGAATTGGCAAACTATGACAACTTTGACAACCTTTGTCTCAGGTTATTTCCAAACTCTTTGACAGAAGCTGCTTTTACTTGGTATTCTACATTACCAAGAAATTCCATCAACACATGGTGGGAGATGGAACGGTCATTTCATACCCAGTTCTTTAGAGCTGAATCAGAGGTGTTTGTGGCTGAACTATCCAGATTGGTGCAGAAGGCTGGAGAAACCACCGATGCTTATATTGCTCATTTTAAAAGGCTGAGGAATAGATGCCGCATCTATCTGCCTGAGTCAGAATTTGTCAAAATGGCTCAGCGATGATTGGACATTAAATTGCGTAAAAAATTCCAAGGTATGGAATTTTATGTCTTTTATGAGATGGCAGCAAAGGTAGCAGAGTATGAAGAACTGTTGAAAGAAGAAAGTAGGAGAAAGAAGTCTTCTATGGGAACTTACTACCAGGAGATAGAGATGGCTGATGCGGAGGTGACTTCCGAAAAGAAAGTGTGGGTTTGTCCCGCATTATCCAAACCGAAAGCAACTGAGTCAGCAAAGAAACAACCCATGGGTGGTAACATCAATTACACTTTTGATGTGACCAAAACGGAGGAGATTTTTGATTTTTTATGGCAGGAAAAGTTTGTTACATTTTCAGCTGGACACAAAATACCATCTCAGGAGGATATGAAAGGGAAGGAGTATTGCAAATACCATGACTTATGGTCTCATACCACCAACAACTGCTGGACTCTGAAGAACATGATTCAGGAGAAAATAAACAAGGTTGTCCTGCGATTCCCTGATAAGGAGTCGATGCTGGTAGATGAAGATCCATTTCCTCCAGTGGCGACCACTATACATGCAATTGATATAGATCTTCGTGACTACCTGGAGTTTAAAAGGAAATTGAAGGAGAAATCTCAGGTACCAAAAGCTCAAAATTCTCAAGTCTACAAGGAGAGAAGAAGGGATGGAAACCGCGCTATGTGCAACCACCAGCCAGCACCATTACCAACAGATGGCAGTTGGTGAAACATAAGAAGTTTCCTGCACCTCTAACCAGAACTCAGTTGATGAGAAAGCAGAGGCAGTATGCTGCCTATATGAGGAGCCATTACAAACCTCCAGTGATTCAACGAAGGAGCTAGACATGGGTTCGCAAAGAGAAGAAGCAAGAGGATAACCATCAAGTGAAAAAGGATCAACCACCTGCAATGAAATTTATGGTGGGAACAATTCAGGAACCATATGAATGTTCTACTACTACTTTAGTTTTGCCAGCTGTTTGGCAGGCTAAGAAGCACATAAAAGAAAATCAAATGCCAAAGCTTGATCGGCTAGGGAAAGGTGATCAACCTTGCAGTTTAGTGACGGTGCAGATAGTGGATGAAGAAACCCCCGAAAGGGTTATCTTGGAGAAACATTTAATCCAAATGTCATAGCACATCAAGCCACTGTATGTCAGAGCACAGATGAATGGCAGGCCGATTGACAGAGTCTTGGTGGACAACGGTTCTGCAGTCAATACCATTCCACGATCAGTTCTCAAGTTGTTGGGTAAGAAAGAAGATGATTTAATTCCAACTGACGTGACTATGGCAGGCTTTATAGGTAAAGTTACTAAGGCAGTTGGTATATTGCCAGTGGAGCTGACTGTAGGGCAAAAATCTTCCATGACTGTTTTCTTTGTCATTTACAGTCAGGCCAAATATCAAGCTTTATTGGGAAGAGATTGGATTCATTCCAATTGGTGCAATCCATCTTCACTACATCAACTCTTGGTGTACTGGAGAGGAAATGATGCAGAAATCATTTGGCCAGACAACCAGCCATTCAAGACTACATCAGATCTGGTGGAAGCTCGCTACTACCATGCCCAATGTGGACCAATTCAGTTCGCAAACAAGAAGGAAGAGATGCAGAAAATTGCAAGACAATTATTGCAACCAACGACCATTGTTCCATATAGGCCGAGGAGGTCAGAACCAATTATTGAAGAAGTTCCATGATGTGGTCTAAAGATAAAGAAAAGATAGTGGCGGCTGCAATAAATAAAATTGTAGTACAAGCTGCCATTGACAGAATTGTAACAGAAGAAATTAGTGAAAAAGAAATGATAGTAGAAGATGATGGTTGTTTAGCCACTAATAAAGAAGAGGAGTTAAATTGGAATAATTTGAAAATAGCACCGGCCAAATTAGATGATTTGAAGGCCGAAACCCAAGATCCTTTGGAAGAAGTGAACTTGGGGGGGCAAGAAGAGTCTAGAGTCACTTACATTAGTTCTACCTTGGATCCATCTATGAAGGTAAAATTAATAGTTTTACTTCACGAATTTCATGATTGTTTTGCTTGGGATTACCAGGAAATGCCGGGATTGATTAGAAAGGTGGTAGAACACAGACTGCCTATCAAGCCATGATATAAACTATACCAGCAACCATCTAGAAGAATGTCTTCAGAAGTGGAGTTGCGTGTCAAAGAAGAAATACATAAGTTGGTTAAGGCCGGCTTCAAACGGCCAACCAGGTATGCTGAATGGTTATCCAATATTGTATCGGTAGTTAAGAAAAATGGCAAAATTCGTATTTGTGTTGATTTTCATGATTTAAACACTGCTACACCTAAAGATGTGTATGTTATGCCAATTGCTGATATGCTGATAGATAGTGTGTCTCAACATGAGTTGCTATCTATGATGGATGGTTATTCTGGATACAACCAGATATTTATTGCAGAAGAAGATATTTCAAAAACGGCATTTAGATGTCCAGGAGCATTGGGTACCTATGAATGGGTAATGATGCCCTTTGGCTTAAAAAATACTGGAGCCACTTACCAACGGGCAATGAATGCTATCTTCCATGACATGATAGGCAGGAAACTGAAAGTTTATATTGATGATATCATTGTCAAATCAGTCAAGGCCAATGATCATGTGGCCGATCTCAAACTTGCATTTGAAAAAATGAGGCAGTACCAACTAAAGCTCAATCCTTTGAAATGTGCATTTGGAGTTAAAGCTAGAAACTTCCTGGGATTTTTGGTCCATCAGAGAGGTATGGAGGTTGACTAAAATAAAGCTAAAGCCATATGCCAAGCTCAACCACCGAAGAACAAACAACAGCTCCAGAGCTTCCTTGGTCAGGTAAATTACCTTAGAGGATTTATTTATAATCTTGCAGGTAAGACCAAGGTATTCTCAAAATTATTGAAGTTAAAGAAGGAGGATGCATTCAGATGGGAGTCAAAACACGAAGAGGTCTTTCAAACCATCAAGGCCTACCTAAGCAAACCTCCAGTTCTCATGCCACCTACCAGGCATAAACCATTGAAGTTATATATATCAGCTACTGATGATTCCATTGGTTGCCTACTAGCCCAAGATGATGATGTTGGAAGAGAAAGAGCAGTCTACTACCTGAGTAGATTATTGACAGATACTAAAGGGCGATATTCCGTGGTGGAAAAACTCTACCTTGCATTATATTTTGCTTGTACCAAGTTGAGGCACTACTTGCTTCAAACTAAGGTGTACGTGATCTCAAAGATGGATTTGATCGAGCACATGCTGACCAAGCCATTGCTGGCAGGAAGGATAGGTCGATGGTCATTGGCCTTGACAGAATTCAACCTCAAATGGAGACCACAACAGGCAGTCCAAGGGCAAGCACTTGCTGACCACCCATGTCTGGAAATTCCTGAGACCTTACTAGGCAACTGGAAGAACTCCGTCCAGTTGGTATAAACTGATATTTAGTTATTTAGGCATGATAGATGCGCAAACTACACCAATCTTTGAAGATGAAGGTGAATGGGTCCTAAAATTCGATGGGTCTAGCACTAAGATGGCTGCTGGAGCTGGGGTGGTCATTCAATCACCAAGAGTTATAAAAACCATTTTGGCTTTTAATTTGGATTTTGATTGTACTAACAACCAGGCAGAATATGAAGCACTGATCATTGGCTTGGAGATCTTGCTTGAACTAAAAGCCAAAAATATTCTGGTGGTTAGAGATTCTCAATTGGTGCTAAAACAACTGGCTGGAGAATACAAATGTGCTAGTTTTACATTGGCTCCATACTACAGTATAACCTTGCAATTGCTTGATGATTTTCAGGAGGTGGAGTTGAAGTACATTCCACGAGAACAAAATCATGAGGCCAACGGATTGGCCCAACTAGCTTCTGGTTTAATATTTCCAGAAAGTTTGATACAACAAATCATCATAGTGGAAAGACGATCTCATCCATCTATCAGAGAAAGACGCATGACAGTTGAATGCCTAGCCCTTGACGATCAGATGGAAGATTGGAGGAGATATATCATTAACCATCTGACATATCCCAATGATCCAGCAGCCAGAAAGGTCAAAGTATTGGCACAGAGCTATGTAATGATCGAGGGTGAACTCTTTAGAAAAGGAGCTGATGGTTTGTTACTTCGTTGCCCTAGTATTATTGAAAGTATAAAAATAATGCAACAGGTACATGAAGGTATCTGCGGTGCACATTAAGCCAGTCCAAAGATGAGATGGTTGATAAGAAGACACGGCTATTATTGGCCGACCATCTTGAAAGATTGCATTAAATA
Source organism: Tripterygium wilfordii (assembly GCF_013401445.1). NCBI lineage: Eukaryota > Viridiplantae > Streptophyta > Magnoliopsida > Celastrales > Celastraceae > Tripterygium > Tripterygium wilfordii. The sequence goes on from NC_052248.1 coordinate 11,104,063, forward strand.
TGCAAAAGGCTATCAACAATGCCAGAAATTTGGCGACATTCAAAATGCACCAGCGGCGGACATGCAGTCTATCATTAAACCATAACCATTCAGAGGGTGGACACTTGATATCATTGGAAAAAAATTTCCGACATCATCGAAGGGTCATCATTTTATCTTGGTGGCTACTGACTATTTTATAAAATGGGTAGAGGCAATACCCCTGAAAAAGGTCGAACAGGCTGAGGTGGTAGATTTCATCAAAGAACACCTCATTTTTAGATTTGGCATTCCAGAAACCATCACAACTGACCAGGGGACAATGTTCACTGGAGGGGAGGTCAAAGCATTTCTAGAAGATTATGAAGTCAAGTTGCTCACATCTACTCCATACTATGCTCAGGCCAATGGGCAGGCAGAGGCTTCAAATAAGGTGATCATCTCTATCTTGCAGAAAACTATCGAGGATAATCCCAGAGCATGGCACAAGATACTACCAGAGACTTTATGGGCCTACCGCATATCCAAGAGAACAAACACTACAAGCAGTCTTTTTGCTCTCACTTATAGGCATGATGCAGTACTACCTATGGAGCTGGTGGTCCCATCTTTAAGGATCATGAAGCAACATGGTCTATCTGTTGAAGAATATTCAGAAGCTATGAACATGGAACTGGAACAGGAACAGTTGGATGAAAGCAGGATGGAGGCTTTGAACAGGATGATAGTCCAAAAGAAGAAGATAGCAAAGGCCTACAACAAGAAAGTGAAGAAGAAAGTGTTCCATGAAGGCCAAATGGTGTGGAAGGTGATCCTACCACCAGGAATCAAGGACAGAGAGCTAGGCAAATGGTCACCAAACTGGGAAGGACCCTTCAAGGTCCACAGAATTCTCAAAGGCAATGCATATTGGCTGACAGACCTAGATGGTCAGCCACATAGGAGATTTATCAATGGCAAATACTTAAAGCCATATTTCCCAAGCATTTGGGAATCTATATCTATAATGATATAAAGGATATGAAAGCATGCTATTTAGCCGCAGCCACGAGCTGACCTTAGTGGCCGCATATTATGAATAAAAATAGTAGATGGCCACATGTTACACAAAAGAATTTGCAAATATATGATTAGCAATTATAAAAGAAAATATCCGAAATTAAGACCAAATAATGGCCAAAGTCAAGTACTAGAAGCCAATACAGATGGCAATAAAATTATTTCTAATAAACTAACCAAGGCCAAACAATGGCCAAAATCCAACAATCAAGATAGCATATGCTTCAGACCCGACCAAGTATTCTGATGTGCTTGAAGACGTGCTTGAGTTAGCTGTAAATTTGAAGACCAAGCTTGAGCATCTGATAGTTGTGACTTAATAGAAGCACCCAGAGTATTGAGATTTTGCTGATCATCTTGGAATTTTTCATGCACCTGGTTTCTTACATCATATTGCTGCAAAATTTATCTTTCAAACCTTGGATTTTGAGTTCCAAAGCTTCAATTTCTTCTTGAGAAGCAATGATATTCTTCTGAATCCCAAGGTCTTCAGCAGCTAGGTTTTCAGAGTTGGCAAGTAAAATTTCATAAGCAGCTCGATCGTTAGATAAACCTTCCAACTTGTTAGATAAAGTTTGCTCCAGAGAATAATCTTGATGAAAGGCAGTGGGTAGATGATGCAAATCATGCTCCAGACGAATGAGCATACCTTTACTCTCGGGAGTTATTTGAGGATCTGCCAGCAGAGTCTTCACATGTTTTAAAGCTTCCTTACCATCTGCTTCTTGAACATCTGGAAGATTTTTCTCAAAGAGCTGGACCAACCTATTGGTGGCATGTTGTAGTTCTTCCTTAGTTGGCACTTTGCTAGCAAGATGAGGTGGAGTTAGGAAGGAGAAATCCAGACCTGCCAATGGATTTACCACGCTGGTTGGAATGATGGAGGTAAGCATTTTAAATGATGTTGCTGCCTGCATACATAAAGTACTGTCGTAAGTATCAAAGAATTATTTGTGGTAGCAAAATAAAGAAAATGAAAGATATCAACATGAGAAGAGAGGAGTAACTGAGCCAGAAGGTTGGTTAGAAATTTTGGGAGTGGCAATTGGCTTATCTGATGAAGGAACTCCTGTATAGCTGGTGGAAATCTTTTCACTCTCACCTCCAGAAGCTTCACTATCATCATCTCCTGAAATTGTAACAGGCTCTGAACTAGATTGGGTGGTCTTTTTAATTCTAGTAGAAGATTGTTGAGATCTTCTCACAGCCACCACCTTCCTATTGGCTCTTGGCTTCTTTTTGGGGGAGATTGGCTAACTTTTAATGTTCAATTTTCTAGAGGAAATTGGAATAGCAGGAATAGCTGCACAGTATGTCACCATATCAAAATCTCATAGACAGACAAGTAAGCAGAAAAAGAGGTGAAGAAAGCATACCAGGCGTTACATCTGCAATGTCTGCCTCAGATTCAGTATTGAGAGGAGGCAGCGGATTAAGTGGAAGCAGACCTCTGTAATATCTTTCCCTCCAGGATAGATAGTCAGAAGTACAACCAGGACTGAATGGTGGTAACAATTGAAACACAAATCTTCTCAAAGCGTTATTATTGGCAGCCGTCTGGTTTACAATCCTTTCTCTAGACTGAACACTGGTCCTCTATTCTCCAGGAGGGTTGTAATGGGAAAGGCGGTTAAGAGGCACATTTTGGGTATAACCCAATTACCTAGCACAGAGTTGAGGATTGTAGGCCTTAAAGCCACAAGCAGGGTTCATAGGGTTATCAATATTGACACCTTCATGAAGATACCTGGGTGTAACAAGATTGGCCTAGAAATCACGAAGGAGATGGTCCATTACCATAGATATAGTAACCTTTGAAGACAATAATGGCATCAAAGGACCACTAGGCAAAGTGTCAGTGAATAAGAAATATTCAGAATCAGGTCGATCTGAAGGCAAGGACAAGAAGAAATTGAAGATTTCTACAAAAGACCTATCACTAGTGCAAGCTAAGACAGACTGCCCATAAGAAATGAATTTGATAGGTAGTTGATAACCAGGAGCACGTAAAGCAAGGAAATAAGTAAACAACCAAGGCTGAAGAATCCAAAGGCTACCAGAGAAACGATTGTAATAGGGTTTCTCAAAGGTGAGCAGAGAAAGACAGTGATAAATACGACCTAGTCAAATACTACCTAAAGCTACATTCTGACCTTCAGCTAGGACACACGCATGGGGAAGATAATCTTTGGGAGGTTGATTTGCAAAGGTACCAAAAACATACCTGCATAGTAGACACCACAAGAACAAAGCATGTTCTTTGAAGGTAGGTTCTCCAAGATGTTTTGTGGAACTTAAACCCTGATAGGAAAAGGTTTTCTTTTCCTCCATTACTCCTACCTCGACGATTCTAACAGAAGTAAAGAGGCTGGGAGCATCGAGACCTACAATCGGTAGCCCAGTTGGGGCATACATATCCCTCAGGGTGATGGTCATATGGCCACCGGGGAAAGCAAAAGAATTTGTCGAACGGGACCAAAAACAGCAGGCCGCTGAAATCAAAGCTGGATTAAAGGGAATTGGCTCAAGAGTCATGTCAATAAATCAATCGAGTCCTTGCTTCATCCATTGTATACCGAAGGTAGTTCGAAGTCGATTGACCCAGTCTCTCCTTCCCAGAGGTGGTTTGGGCCAAGAACGATGTCGTTCCAATAGCGATAACTCATTTGCACGGTTGGCAGGGAGTTCTTCACGAGAGAGTGGTGAAAAACTTGTCATCTTCTCGGTGGAAAGATGGGAGTCAATGGAAGCAGTATTTGTGAGAAAGGAAGCCATCAATTGAAGAAGAAGAAGAGAGGAAGAGGTCAGGGTTTTTCTCAAATAAATGAAGAAGTAAAGAGGCGTAAGAGATTAAGAAGCAGCATCTCAAATTAAATGAGGTAAGTGGAGAGTTTGAATTTTAAATGGATTTTATTTGATAGTAATTGATATTTGAGAAGGATTTTTACGAAGACCGAAAAATCAGCTTGGAATCCAACTTTGAACAGTTGAATTGAAGCTGGGGGCCAATTGTTGGCACCAAAAATATGTTAGGCCTAATAGGCTTAGAACATGTGCAAGGCCCATGGTGCAGCCTATTATGATTTGCATTGTTATGGCCCATAAGCCCATATTATTGAGGAGGAGAAGCCCAATTGTAGTAAATGCCCAGGTGGAGTTATGCTGGAAGTCGCCCATGAAAATTGGAGAAGTTGTGGCAGTTATAACAAGATGGTTCAGGTGGCAGCACATGAGAGTAATGAGGCAAGTTGTTGTGAAAAGGTGGTAGTAACTTCCAACTTATAGAACATGGAGTAAATCAAGGATAACTGCAACAAGATCATGGTTTATGGAGAAGAATTTCGTGCAGGACAGGAGGTATAAAAGATGGTAGACAGACAGATGGAGGGGACACAACAATCAGTCAAACAGACAACAAAAACTCAAGCCCAAAGGCACTTTCAAGCTTCCTAGCATTTCAATTACATTTCCAAATCCTTGTCAATTTCAAGCAAAGATTATGTTGTTCATTCCAAATTCTCTTGTATTTATTCCTTATCAAGTTTCAATGCCAACCATTATTGTGTAAATTATTCTTGGTGTCTAGTTAGTCTTCTTCATTTTAATCTCAACAATGCGCACTTCAGTAGAGTTGGGGAACTTAGAACTATTGAGGTCCCAAGATAGTTCGTTTAATTGTCTAGATAGAAGTCTTATTTACATTTGGTGCATTTCATGTTATTAGTGTAGGAAACTATAAGCCTTGGCACACTTACAAATCATCATCACCTTGGGCCACTTTTTGGTGACAACAAAATCAAACCGGGTGACCCAGGACCCGAACCAGATAACCCGGTAACCTGGAGACCCGAAACCCGATAACCCGGTCATTCTTAATAGGGTTACCGGACCGGGTCTCTCATCTCTAAAAGATACCGAGTCCGATCAAACCCGGTCTGATAACCCCGAACCCGACCCGGTGTACACCCCTAATCATTGGGTCCGTTTTTGGGAAATTAGGATTGGTTTGTAGCAAAAGAATTTCACTTTATTGTCCATAAAAAATTCAAAATCAGTGGTCTTTCCTTTGACTTTGACCAATCTTGTTAAATGCCATAATTTTTTTAAAAAAATTAAATTAAGTGACTTGTACATTAGTAGAGGTGTAATGTGAGCTGTTCCAGGCCATTGTTGGGATGGGTCGGGGCAGGCCCAACCCTCTAATGGCTTTAGAGTCGGGTTTGAGAGCCAAGTTAGCTGGGCCTACGAGGCCCACCTACTACTCAATAGGAACCAAAGTATTTGGCGCTAGAGCGACTCTAGGGACACTCGAATGATACAGAATTATGAAATTGGACAGAGTTTTTGATGATTGTGACTCTAAATCCATGCCCTACAATGGATACAAAGGTTACATTTGGCAAAATTTATTGATTGTCAAAATAAATTATGTTATTAGTTGTGAAAAATAAACTAACTTTTAAGTCGTGAAATAAGCTGCAAGTCTTTCGTGAATTGGTCAAGGGTGGTTGCTTATAAGAAAAAGAGCGGGTTTGGAATCGGTTCTCTATAGAAAAGGAATGGAGCGCTACTTTTTAATTAGAAGTGGTGTTTTGGTTAGGAGAGGGAGTCTTATTGAAGGAAATTTATATGTGAAAACTACAACAAATTTAAGAATTTTATCATCTATAAGCCAGTAAAAACTCACCATTGTGACTGCCTAACATAGCTTGATTTGGAAACCATATCTTGTTTCTTGACCTTCCAAGAAATCAGAGCATAGCCTCAAAAAATGCTCCAATCAGTAATATATAGGGACTATTGGGATATCATGTCCAATCAGCATCACAATAAGTTGTCAAGGTCTAACAAAAAAAAGCCAAGTGTGGAATAGCCCAATAAACTAAACTCCCAACTAATTGATGGTAAAAAATGGGTCTAAAAGAATATATATCCATCATCCCCTTTTTCCTTGCACAATTTGAGATTCACCTCCATGGGTGTATCAATCGGCGTAGCATCTAAAAAACTTATTACGGTAATAATATCGACAATATACTTATGCTGAAAAATTATTTTAAATATCAGTTTGGATCGACCATATCAACCTGTTGAACGGGGTATTGATCAATCCATCAATACGATTCAATTTAAAATATTGGGTTGTATTATGCTGATCAAAAATTGATTGAACCAGATGGTTTTCCTAATATTGAAATTTTTTATATACATATTATTTAAAACTAAAATGAACTTTTTAGAAAATTTAAACCAATACCTGAAGTTTTCAAAAAGAGTCTTTTAGTGAATTTTTTAACAGGGACATCTAACGATAAAGTCCTACTTTTCAAAATCAATTTTTTTGTGCCAAAGAAGCCCCTCTACTTTGAGCTTGGAGACATTTGGGAAAACTTGGGAATTGAAAGTTGCAACTGATTGACCGAATAAGAAGAATGAGGGGGCTGTAGGACGAGGTGCGCAAAAGCTGAACCTTTCTTTAGATTTTGTGTTTTATTTTTGTATTTATTTCTCTGTTACTTTTTTACAAACAGGTTAAAATTTACACCTATTTTTCTCTTTTACTTAACACTTAGGCATGTCAACAAATGGGGTCCATGTCAGCAATATTTGATGGAAAATTGGACGAAAGGACTAACATGATCCACTTTTCAAAGTAGAGGGACTTCATTGACAGAAAAAAAAAATTTCAAGGCTCAGGTTGCCCATTTTAAAATGTAGAAGGGCTTTATCATTACTTATCCCTTTTTCACAATGTATTTGACAGTAACCTAAGATTTTATTTAGGAGAGTAATGATTGTAAAATTCTTTCAATTTTTTCATCATGTGATGTTTACTGTATGGGTTGAAAAATATGTTAAAAATACTATTAGTGAGAATTAAATATGGGCGTAAAAAATACTAAGACTTTACCACTAAAGAAACATGATTTTTGTTATTCTGGTCTTGTGCAATATATTTATATTATCTGTGTCGATCGACCGGTTGAACCGGATATACCACATACCAATCGATATTTGAAACACAACTTCCAAACCCAGAAAATATGTGAGAGCACACATCCTTCATATGAAAGTATAGACTCAAAAACTGTGGAAGTTGACAATCATAATAGAGTTTGTCACGCCCCAAACCCGGTAAAAGTGAATAAGAAAGAAGAACAAAAATCATCAACGCACACCTACGAACTAGTCAAAGATCCGGCAGCATCTATAGTAGCCCACTTTCTAGAACTATGATAATCAAGAAACTATTGTGGCTTCAAGGTTAAAAATATCTTCCATTTCAGCATAGTTTCTTGGAAACAATGTGAAACTATGCCTTTGTTGGTGTATGGACCTACATGTTTGGCAGATATATATATAGTAAACAACATGCAAGATCCATGCTCTTTTGGCATATAGACTTCAAGCAGTTGATGACAAAGTATCTTACCAGAACTAGCTCCCACAATATTTTTCAAATTTTGTAGTCTGTGCCGTCTGGCTATTTCAAAAGCAGAATTATAAATAAACACAAAAGTACCTTAGGTTCCATTCATTTGCTTATGCGGGGTACGTTCTCTGTTGAAAGACGGATTGAAATGTCTAAGTCTTTCTAGATGGACTGTACCTTCTGTCTTTATATCTTTGTGAGTCTTCCAAACATCAATCTGCAAATACAATGTTGCCTTGGAGATATTAATATAACCCAACAATATAATCTTTGGATCCAGATAGGAAATACAAACAAAAATATTGTAAGCTACGCTAACTACAGAGCCAACTTTTTCTTGTTGTAGGTAACTTAATCTTCCTTAAACAATGCAGCTAGCATAAATTTCATCGACTACTATCATCAAACCCCACTATATATAGTGGAGCAAGTCCGATTGCTTGCTATGAGTTATAAGCGAAGTAGTCTCACACATCAATATACCCAACCAACCATGTTTCTATTTCTGTTTCTCTTTGCTTTTCTTAACCAAGCTTCTTCATTCACCCCAGCTCCTTTTCCAGTCCCTCAAATCACCACTGGTTTCAGCTTTCCTTCATTCACCTCAGCAAGTTGCAGTGATGGTAACTTGACTTGCACGGGTTAAGTTACCAGTCACGACGGCTACTTAAGCCTAACTCCAGAGCCACAACCAGGTTATCCAACCTTACCACTAAATCAAGTTGGCAGGGTTCTATACAGATACCCTTTGCTTGCGTGGCCAGCAATGATCCTTACTAAATTCACGTTCAGGATTCTTACCTCCCCTTATTCAACTGAATCTGCAGACGGACTAACATTTATTATTGCACCATGCAGTAGTCCCTCGCCATCTGACAGCTATGGTTCCTATGTTGGAATAATGGATCCAGCACAAGACGGTAATATAATGTGAAGCTGTGGTTCCTATCTTTATTATATGATGTAACATCGATACATACATTATATATTCAACTAAACCAATACATTTGGAGGTAAATGCAGGTCATGCTACTGGTCAATTAGTTGTGGAGTTTGACACATACAAGAATACAGGTGATTTGGATGCAAATCACATTGCGATTGTCACAAAAAGTGTAATACATCCAATTCAAGCTAGGAGTCTCAATTATACCAGAATTGACCTGAAAAGTGGAAGAGACATCAAGGTTCTAATAGTATTGGATGGGAGGACAAAGTCAATTAGAGTGCACATTGGATATGCATCTAATCCAATAGGTGAGACTTTTCTTGAGGTGCCTATTGACATCCCAAGTACCCTGCCAAGCTTCATCTATGTGGGATTCACAGCATCAACAGGGCTTCTCACTGAGCGTCATCAGATTCTCAACTGGAATTTAGCATCATTTCCAATAAAAAAATGAGGAGAATCAATGCGCAACTAGTGTCATGTGCTACTTCCTGGGATATACATCACACAATAAGAAACGCTATCCAATTCTATGCAATTTTTAAATTCTTATGCTTGCAAAAATAAAGGAGGAAGGCTGTGTAATCCATTCATATATCAAGTTCAATAAGGAATGGTGATGTCCTTCTCTTATTTTAGTCCTTGTCATGAAATATAGATGTCATTTATTTTCCACCGACTTCCTTATCATGAAAAATGGACATGGCATTTATTTTCCACTGTCTACACCGATTTTCAGAAGACGGATGGTAATGTTATATTACCCTGGTGTGTAGATTATTTGATATCTTCACAAAACGGGCTAAGTGCAAATAGGTCACTGAAAGATAGATTAGTTTGTCAATAGGTCACTCAAAGAAAAAAATTTCAAATTGGATAACTCAATATTTCAATTTTATGCAATTAGGTCATGGGAATCTAATTCCGATCAATTGATCGTCGGAATTTGCTTACTTGTCAGTTAACTACCAATGTGGAGCCGATGACTGGTGGCTTTTTAATGACGTGTTTTTACAATTAATTTTGAAAAAAAATCATATTAACCCACCCACGCTCACCACCACCCATTCTCTCTTCACTAGAAAACTTCTATCGCAGTCACCCTCTCCATCTGAGAACTTGTCGACTGGAATCGGAACTTCTCCAACTTGCTCCCCTTTGTCATTAAAGAGGGCGGAGCTTTTTCAAAACTTGAATCCAAAGACGAGATCCGACTAGATACAGAACTCCAGAAAATCCCACTCCTCAACAGCAACAACAATAAATCAACCAATATGTCGACTTCTCGACTACAAAGCCAAACATTGCACCTATTGCAGAGGGAGACCGAACAGTTTAGTTGTTTTCTCAATCCTCTTAAACTCAATCTTCCCCATCCCTAAACACAGAATCCCTAGACTCTAAACGAAGCTTTTCCTACAAAAATCTAATGGCTTCAGTCTTGCTATGAGGACGGGTGAACAACATATCTAAGGATTCTTTTTATTCTTCAAGTCCTCATGTGAACAACTGATCTAAGGCTTCAATTTTGTTAGGGAAAATTGGTGATAAACCCCTCACTTAAAAGTTTTATTCCAATAAGGATACTCTTAAAAATTTTACTCCATAAAGTTTGAAACACTATTCCATAAAAGAATAAAATGTTAAAATATATGATTTTATTGCCTAAAATACCGTCATCTTCATCCTCAAACATAGCACACTTCTCCAACATTTGATTCATCTCTGACCCCTGTCGGAAGCTTCGTCTCCGCCGCCGAAAGCTTCATCTCCGTCCCTCATGACTTATTCAATAATTATATGGCATTTTTTAAGTTATATTTCATTCTTTTTTGTATTCGAACCAGATCTACTCATATTCATCACGGGGCTTGTAGATCTTGTTGTTTTTCTTCGATATGTCGTCCCATCATTATTTTTTGATATTTTCTGTAGTGATTTTCATGATTTTTAAGTTCTGATTTGAGATTTGCATACCGCAGCTGATATATTATCTGTATCAATTAATTTGATATTTATCATATGCTATCTGTTTTGCCAATTGTTATCTGTCCTGTTAAAATGTTATCTGTTTGAAGTTCCAAAAGGACAAAAATATATCACGTGACATATCAGAACATATTCGAAACATATATATCTGCATATTCAAATTCGATTTCAGAAGAATATTGACAGATACAAACTAGATATAATATCATATACTAAAGATAGAACAATGGATTTTCATGTTCGTTCTCTATTTCTCTCTCTAGATCAAAACTTTGCGTTGAAGATCCGTCTCTACCAAAAGTGAAGGAAGAATAAAGAGCCCCAATCCCGATCTTAGTCGCAAGGAGGAAGAAGAAGAAGAAGAGAAATGTCGATCTATGTCGCAAGCAAAGAAAGAAGAGTCGATCGAGGAAGAAGAGAGAAGAAGTAGCGAAGAAAGAAGAAAGAGGGAGGCGTTGAAGGAAGGAAGAAGAGAAACGTTGAAGAAAAAAGAAAGATAGGATATAAATGTTACTTTTTGTTATTGATGGGATATAAATGTTGTTTTTTATCCTTCTACCTTTTTCCCCATTTTTTATTATTCAATCTTTTTTATTTTGCCTTTTTATATGTGCCACATTTTAAAAAAATTTTAAAAAGATTCATATCATTTTTTAAATATATTTTGATATTCCACACGAATTTTTAAATTAAATTTTATTTTATATTTGGACAAATGTGACATGTCAGCAATTTCCGGTGTTAAATAGATTGGAAGTTGATTGGAATGAACCAATTGCTTAAAATTGGAACATTGAGTGGCCCAATTTGAAATTGTTTTCTTTGGGTGATCTAATTGCAAACTTACCTATCTTTTAGTGACCTATTTGCACTTAACCCTTCACAAAACAGACTATAAGAAACTCAAAGTTTAGCTTAATGATATAGAAAATGAAATCAATAGAAAAATAATTGGCAAACAGATAATCTAAGAGATTTTAACCAAAGAGCCTCACTTAGTATGTAAAGTCACCCAAAGGTAGCCCAGATTGCTAGAGATGAATCATGTCAACCCAAATTGAACTCCTCGCAGTTCGCATTAGCATTCACCAATTTAACAAGCAATTGGAATGGTATTGTAGGCCCATGTACCTGCTTTTGTTTACTTGAGTCATCATTGGGTTCTTTTTGGGAAATTAGGATTGGTTTGTCGCAAAAGAATTTCACTTTATTGTCCATAAAAAAATTCGAAATCAGTGGCCTTTCCTTTGACTTTGACCAATCTTGTTAAATGTCATAATTTTTTTAAAAAAATTAAATTAAGTGACTTGTACATTAGTAGAGGTGTAGTGTGAGCTGTTTCGGACCGTTGTTGGGGTGGGCTGGGTAGGCCCGACCCTCGAATGGCTTTAGAGTCGGGTTTGAGAGCCAAGTTAGGTGGGCCTCATAGGCCCACCTACTACTTAATAGTAACCATAGTATTTGGCGCTAGAGCGACTCTCTGGGCACTCGAATGATACAGAATTGTGAAATTGGACAGAGTTTTTGACGATTGTGACTCTAAATCCATGCCCTACAATGGATACAAAGGTTACTTTTGGCAAAATTTATTGGTTGTCAAAATAAATTATGTTATGGTTTTATACTTGTATGCAGTATTAACAAGAATCAAACATTGAGGTTGTTTCATATATGTGTGTGTGTGTGTCTATATAAGTTAGAGTTAGTAGACTTTTCTTCTCTTGAATATTGTGAAGACTTCATTTATGTTTTAATTACACCATAGTGATTTAGGTGGAGAATTTTAGTGAAAATTTTAAACTAATGACACATAACCCGACCCGACCCAATCCATCTTCAAATGAGGTTGGTTAAGGGTTGAAGAAAATCTCACCCGACTTTATGCGAGTTAGTTGTGAAAAATAAACTAACTTTTAACCCGTCAAAAAAGCTGCAGGTCTTTCGTGAATTGGTCAAAGGTGGTTGCTCATAAGAAAAGAGAGGGCTCGGAATCGGTTCTCTATAGAAAAAGAATTGAGCGATACTTTTTAATTAGAAGTGGTGCTTTAAAGGGAGTCTTATTAAAGGAAATTTATATGTCAAAACTACAACATTAACAGTGAGGTATGGCTCCCCACATCTGGAACTTCCTTACTCTCAACCTGTTGGAAAGATATTCAAAGGGCTGGTCAGGTAGATTTGATGCATTATATTATCCTATGTCCATCAGCTTCTTTTCCTCTTTTGGGCTTTTTTTCCCCTCATTGCTATCCATAGGGGTGCACATGGGTACGTTGGGTTGGGCCGGATTTAGGGAAATACCTCATCTTACTTCCAAATCCGAAATTATATGCTGGAGGCATTGCAGCAGGAGGAGGCACCACATTGGGATCGAAATCGAACACATTACCATTTGCATCTACATCTGCATCTGGTTTTGAAAGACAAAAAATATCCGAGTCATTAAGCCCTGCAGTAGGAAGCATGACTTGACCAGGACCAAAAGACTGGGTGCCATTGTTCAAGTTTTGAAAAAGAATAGTTTGAGATTGTTTTGCCACATTTTTCTGAAGCTCCTCCAAGGCGAGCTTCAATTGTCCAAGTTGTTCTTTGTTCATTTCGCTCACTGGATTCTGCAATCAGCACTCTGCCTGGTTAGCCTTCCTCATCTTGCTAAGTTCTTGCGCTCTCTTCTTTTCCATATCGACCTGCTCGAGCACCTGAAATGATTTTTTAGGTTAGGATGTTAAAATCACTAGAGTACAAAAGCTATGATTTCGAGCCTCCACACAGAAAAATCTATCTTTTAACAAGATCAAATAACCTTACCAACCATATTTTTAAAACTCCCCAATTTATTTATCTTCCCTTTTTACTTGGATTGAAAATTGTCTGACCACCCAAAATGAATTTAATAAATTTCTAAAGGTGGAAACCATTCCTCTTTCATTTTAAGAAACAAGCCAATTTATTTATTTTTTCATTTTATCATCGAACTTGGATATGACCAAGTTGAGTATATATCTTAACATAATTTAATAAATTATGTTATTAGTTGCGAAAAATAAACTAACTTTTAAGTCGTGAAATAAGTTGCAGGTCTTTCGTGAATTGGTCAAACGTGGTTGCTCATAAGAAAAAGAGCGAGCTCGGAATCGGTTCTCTATAGAAAAAGAATGGAGTGCTACTTTTTAATTAGAAGCGGTGTTTTGCTTAGGAGAGAGAGTCTTATTGAAGGAAATTTATATGTCAAAACTACAACAAATTTAAGAATTTTATCATCTATAGGCCAGTAAAAACTCACCATTGTGACTGCCTAACATAGCTTGATTTGGAAACCATATCTTGTTTCTTGACCTTCCAAGAAATCAGAGCATAACCTCAAAAAATGCACCAATCAGTAGTATATAGGGACTATTGGGATATCATGTCCAATCAGCATCACAATAAGTTGTCAAAGTCTGACAAAAAAAAGCCACGTGTGGAATAGCCCAGTAAACTAAACTACCAACTAATTGATCGTAAAAAATGGGTCAAAAAGAATATATATCCATCATCCCCTTTTTCCTTGCACAATTTGAGATTCACCTCCATAGGTGTATCAATCGGCGTAGCATCTGAAAAACTTATTACGGTAATAATATCGACAGTATACTTATGCTGAAAAATTATTTTAAATATCGGTTTGGATCGACCAGCTCAACTTGTTGAACCGGGTATTGATCAATTCATCAATACGATTCAATTTAAAATATTGGGTTGTACTGTGCTGATCAAAAATCGATTGAACCAGATGGTTTTCCTGATATTGAAATTTTTTATATACATATTCTTTAAAACTAAAATGAACTTTTTAGAAAATTTAAACTAATACCTAAAGTTTTCAAAAAGAGTCCTTTAGTGACTTTTTTAATAGGGACATCTAATGATAAAATCCTTCTACTTTTCAAAATCAATTTTTTTGTGCCAAAGAAGCCCCTCTACTTTGAACAGTGAACCACATTAGCCCTTCCGTCCCGTTTTTCGTTAAATATTGTTGTCATTGCAATTAATGAATGACATGTAATTTTTTTAAAAAAATTTTAATACTCCACATGTAATCCAGATGTCATTGACCAATAATTTACATTATTAAATTCAGATGAGGAAAGAAATTCTGGAAACTTTAACTTATTGATATTTTGGAGCCCTTGTACTTTCAGAAATGGAACAAATAAGCCCCTACGGTTTTAAAAAATGGGTCAATTGACTCCCTTATTTCAATCAGTTACAGAATGCCCTGTGGTTTAAATCTGGCAACATAAAAACCAAGAAGATAGTTCCTAAACCAATAATTGAAACCCACATAATAAAACATCAAAACGAAACCCCGTATGCCAAACATAACCCCATTTCGAAACCCCAAAACATACATCCCAACCGAAATCGCTAATCCCAAAAAACTTGCATTTGAGAGCTAAAAAAGTTGGAGAAGATAGCTGAAAACAATATCCCTAAGCTCGGAGACATGAATACGTACTTGGAAAAAGTGGGAATTGAGAGTTGCAACCGATTGACCGAATAAGAAGAATGAGGGGGCTGTAGGACGAGGTGCGCAAAAGCTGCACCTTTCTTTAGATTTTGTGTTTTATTTTTCTGTCTATTTCTCTGTTATTTTTTTAAAAACAGATTAAAATTTACATCTATTTTCCTCTTTTACTTAAAACTTAGGCATGTCAACAAATGGGGTCCATGTCAGCAATATTTGACAGAAAATTGGATGAAAGGACTAACGTGATCCACTTTTCAAAATAGAGGGACTTCATTGACAGAAAAAAAAATTTCAAGGCTCAGGTTGCCCATTTTAAAAAGTAGAAGGGCTTTATCATTTCTTATCCCTTTTTAACAATGTATTTAACAGTAACCTAAGATTTTATTTAGGAGAGTAATGGTTGTAAAATTCTTTCAATTTTTTCATCATGTGATGTTTATTGTATGGGTTGAAAAATATGTTAAAAATACTATTAGTGAGAATTAAACATGGGCGTAAAAAATACTAAGACTTAACCACTAAAGAAACATGATTTTTGTTATTCTGGTCTTGTGCAATATATTTATATTATCTTTGCGTCGATTGACCGGTTGAACCGGATATACCACATACCAATCGATATTTGAAACACTACTTCCAAACCCAGAAAATATGTGAGAGCACACATCCTTCATATGAAAGTATAGACTCAAAAACTGTGGAAGTTGACAATCATAATAGAGTTTGTCACGCCCCAAACCCGGTAAAAGTGAATAAGCAAGAAGAACAAAAATCATCAACGCACACCTACGAACTAGTCAAAGATCCGGCAGCATCTATAGTAGCCAACTTTCTAGAACTATGATAATCAAGAAACTATTGTGGCTTCAAGGTTAAAAATATCTTCCATTTCAGCATAGTTTCTTGGAAACAATGTGAAACTATGCCTTTGTTGGTGTATGGACTTACATGTTTGGCAGATATATATATAGTAAACAACATGCAAGATCCATGCCCTTTTGGCATATAGACTTCAAGCAGTTGATGACAAAGTATCTTACCAGAACTAGCTCCCACAATATTTTTCAAATTTTGTAGTCTGTGCCGTCTGGCTATTTCAAAAGCAGAATTATAAATAAACACAAAAGTACCTTAGGTTCCATCCATTTGCTTATGCGGGGTACGTTCCCTGTTGAAAGACGGATTGAAATGTCTAAGTCTTTCTAGATGGACTGTACCTTCTGTCTTTATATCTTTGTGAGTCTTCCAAACATCAATCTGCAAATACAATGTTGCCTTGGAGATATTAATATAACCCAACAATATAATCTTTGGATCCAGATAGGAAATACAAACAAAAATATTGTAAGCTACGCTAACTACAGAGCCAACTTTTTCTTGTTGAAGGTAACTTAATCTTCCTTCAACAATGCAGCTAGCATAAATTTCATCGACTACTATCATCAAACCCCACTATATATATTGGAGTAAGTCCGATTGCTTACTATGAGTTATAAGCGAAATAGTCGATGAAATTTATGCTAACCAACCATGTTTCTATTTCTGTTTCTCTTTGCTTTTCTTAACCAAGCTTCTTCATTCACCCCAGCTCCTTTTCCAGTCCCTCAAATCACCACTGGTTTCAGCTTTCCCTCATTCACCCCAGCAAGTTGCAGTGATGGTAACTTAACTTGCACGGGTTCTGTTACCAGTCACGACGGCTACTTAAGCCTAACCCCAGAACCACAACCAGGTTATCCAACCTTACCACTAAATCAAGTTGGCAGGGTTCTATACAGATACCCTTTGCTTGCATGGCCAGTAGTGATCCTTACTAAATTCACGTTCAGGATTCTTACCTCCCCTTATTCAACTGAATCTGCAGACGGACTAACATTTATTATTGCACCATGCAGTAGTCCCTCGCCATCTGACAGCTGTGGTTCCTATCTAGGAATAATGGATCCAACACAAGACGGTAATCTAATGTGAAGTTGTGGTTCCTATCTTTATTATATGATGTAACATCGATACATACATTATATATTCAACTAAACCAAGACATTTGGAGGTAAATGCAGGTCATGCTGCTGGTCAATTAGCTGTGGAGTTTGACACATACAAGAATACAGGTGATTTGGATGCAAATCACATTGCGATTGTCACTAAAAGTGTAATACATCCAATTCAAGCTAGGAGTCTCAATTATACCGGAATTGACCTGAAAAGTGGAAGAGATATCAAGGTTCTAATAGTATTGGATGGGAGTACAAAGTCAATTAGAGTGCACGTTGGATATGCATCTGATCCAATAGGTGAGACTTTTCTTGAGGTGCCTATTGACATCCCAAATACCCTACCAAGCTTCATCTATGTGGGATTCACAGCATCAACAGGGCTTCTCACTGAGCGCCATCAGATTCTCAACTGGAATTTAGCATCATTTCCAATCAAGAAATGAGGAGAATCAATGCACAACTAGTGTCATGTGCTACTTCCTGGGATATACATCACACAATAAGAAACGCTATCCAATTCTATGCAATTTATAAATTCTTAAGCTTGCAAAAATAAAGGAGGAAGGCTGTGTAATCCATTCATATATCAAGTCCAATAAGGAATGGTGATGTCCTTCTCTTATTTTAGCCCTTGTCATGAAATATAGACGTCATTTATTTTCCACCGTCTTCCTTATCATGAAAAATGGACATGGCATTTATTTTCCACAGTCTACACCTATTTTCAGAAGATGGATGGTAATGTTATATTACATTAGTGCGGAGATTATTTGATATCTTCACAAAATGAGTTAAGTGCAAATAGGTCACTGAAAAATAGATTAGTTTGCAAATAGGTCACTCAAAGAAAAAAATTTCAAATTGGGTAACTCAATATTTCAATTTTAAGCAATTAAGCCATGGGAATCTAATTCCGATCAATTGATCGTCGGAATTTGCTTACTTGTCAGTTAACTGCCGATGACTGGTGGGTTTTTATTGACTTGTTTTTACAATTAATTTTGAAAAAAAAATCAGATTAACCCACCCACCCTCACCCCCACCCATTCTCTCTTCACTAGCAAACTTCCATCACAGTCACCCTCTCCATCTGAGATCTTGTCGACTAGAATCGGAACTTCTCCAACTTGCTCCCCTTTGTCATTAAGGAGGGCGGAGCTTTTTCAAAACTTGAATCCAAAGACGAGATCCGCCGAGATACAGAACTCCAGAAAATCCCACTCCTCAACAGCAGCAACAAAAAATCAACCAATATGTCGACTTCTCGACTGCAAAGCCGAACATTGCACCTATTGCAGAGGGAGACCGAACAGTTTAGTTGTTTTCTCAATCCGCTTAAACTCAATCTTCCCCATTCCTAAACTCTAAACAAAGCTTTTCCTACAAAAATCTAATGGCTTCAGTCTTGCTATGAGGACGGGTGAACAACATATTGTCGCAACCGGAGTCACGACGCGGACCGGCGATGGAGGATGAAAAATGTTTAGAGTCGCCACCAATTGGTTTAAGGTGCAATTGGACACCGTAAAGACCTGCGAACCAGAGAAAACGGTTACCCTAATTAATTTAACGGCTATCTCATGGAAACTTGCTCTTTGTAAGATATAATTGTTTTGTGAAAAAGTTTATATGAAAAATACTATCAACTTATGATAGTTTTTGGAAAACAGTTTGGAATATTACTATCAACTTTTGTTAGTTTTTTGTTTAGAAATACACTACTAACTTTTGATAGGTTTAATGAAAATACACTACCAACTTTTAGTAGGTTTAATTTTAAATACCAACTTATGGTATAAATGATCTATTGAGAAAATGTCACCTATCAATTTAAATTATTATTGTCAACTTATGACAAACTTATAAATGAAATCAAATAAGGCCCATAATCCAAATAAAGGGAATCAAACTATGATTTCCTTAATTGAAATGATCTACATTCAATTTTAAACTCATACACTCATAATAAATCCAAATAATTAATGTCCAAGTTATGCATGTCAATGTGTATGAGATACCCAACATAAGGGCCAAATATACATACGTAAAATAAAAAATAAGGGCCAAATATACATACGTAAAATAAAATATAAAAAATAACTCAAACAAAATCCTAAAATTACTCAAGCTCTACTTGATCCCGGCCCAAATAGAGTTCGACTCGACCCAAATGGAGCCAAGCCTGGTCCACATCGCAAACCAAATACAAAGAGGGGTCAAATAGGTATTCAAATATAATATCAAACCAAATCCATATTTAAAGATTCACATACACATATAAACATATATACAATATACACAACCATACCATGTACACATACACACATAATACACGTATAAAGTATACACGCACAAACCCACGGTATATACACACACATATATACACTGTATATATATACACACGAACAAAACCATATATACACATACAACATATATATATATATACAGTCAGACAATATATATATATAAACGCACGACCTATACACGCACACACACTGCATATAATATATGCACACATACATATATACATATAAACTCATATATATACACATATATGTGTTTGAAAGAAATGGAGAAGCCACCGTATATCAAACATCAAGAACCCGAACCAGAACCAATATAAACAATATATCAACAAACAATATAACACTGCAGATATAAACGATAAACAATATAGGACCCGAACCAGAGACAATACAATATAAACAACACAGAATATAAACAGAGGCAAGTATAATCAAAGAAACCGAACCAGCCAACACAGATCAATCGGATTGAGTGCAGGGTATTACCTTCCGTGAAGTAGAACCGAGTGACTTTCTCCCTTTCTACTTACTCTGTACAGTGCTTCTCTCTGTCAAGAACCCCTTTTGTTTTTTTCCTTCTTCTGTTTGTTCGGCTGCTCTTCTTACACCAAAAGCAAAAACCTTTTTTTTTCTCTCCCTCTCTTTTTGTTGTGCGGCTCCCTCTCTTTTTTGTGTGTCTCTCACACCTCTTTCTTTTCCTCCCCCTCTCAATTGTTGTGCGGCTCTCCCTTTTGTGTGTCTCCTTGAGACTCCCTCTTCTTCCTTAGGGCATCTCCAACCATAAGTTGGAAATTGGGGATGCAATTTAAATTTTGCATCCATGAATAGTGTAAAAGTGAGGGTGGTATAATTCATTTACTCCAATTGTGGGTGGGAAATGGGGATGCAAAATGATTTCTTTATATTTTTGAATTTTTTTAATGTGAAACTCTCTCTTAACTGCCAAAATTTATTTCCTTCCAAAATTTTGCATCTTCCCATTTGGGAGCTATATTTAGCACTTCATGATGAGAAGTTGTATAATACAACCCCATATACCACTTGGGTTGGAGAAGAAAATTTTCTTCTAAAAGTGTTATTTTAGAAGTTAGGAAGAATACAATCTCATATACCACTTGGGTTGGAGATGGTCTTATATTATGAGACTAAAACCCTATTTTTCCTCTTTTTACCAAAATGCCCCCCTTAAGCCATATTTCTTATCTCTTTAGAAACTCTAAGAAAAACCCTTTTTGTATTTTTCATTCTTTTTGCAAACGAAAAAGATAAAGATCCCAGCAACTGGGATCCCAGTTATCCCAATTGCTGAGGTGTATGCACAAGATTTAATGTGCTTGTGATGGGCTCCACATGCACATTAAATCCTGTGCATACACCTAAGCAATTGGGATAACTGGGATCCCAGTTGCTGGGATCCATAACACTTCTGTTTTGCAAAACCCTAAAAATTTGGAACATTTTCCTTTTTAAGGTTTTATTTCCAAAATCTTTTAATTTCCTTATTTTTTAGATAACTTTTAGGGTTTAGTTGCATTGGGTTTGAGTTTGAATTTTTATGGGCTTATGGTCCAAAAACGGGCTTTTACATATTTGTAGGCCTGTGAGCCTAAGAAATAGGTTTTTGGGCACTTATTACTCTTATGTTCTTTTTCATTTTATTTTTCACTATTATTATTATTATTTTTTAATTCCGCCGGACGGAAACCGGTTACTATACATATCTAAGGATTCTTTTTATTCTTCAAGTCCTTGTGTGGACAACTGATCTAAGGCTTCAATCTTTTTAGGGAAAATTGGTGATAAGCTCCTGACTTAAAAGTTTTATTCCAATAAGGATACTCTTAAAAGTTTTACTCCATAAAGTCCATAAAATTTAAAACACTATTCCATAAAAGAATAAAATGTTAAAATATATGGTTTTATTGCCTAAAATACTCTAATCTTCATCCTCAAACATAACACACTTCTCCTATATGTGATTCATCTCTGACCTCCGTCCGAAGTTTTGTCTCCGCCGTCGGAAGCTTCATCTCTGCCCCTCATGACTTATTCAATAATTATATGGCATTTTTTAAGTTATATTTCATCCTTTTTTTGTATTCGAACTAGAGCGAACTAGATCTACTCATATTCATCACGGGACTTGTATATCTTGTTGTTTTTCTTCGATCTGTCATCCCATCATTATTTTTTGATATTTTCCGTGGTGATTTTCGTGATTTTTTAGTTCTGATTTGAGATCTACAGACCGCAGGTGATATGTTATCGGTATCAATTAATTTGATATTTATCATATGCTATATGTTTTGCCAATTGTTATTTGTCTTGTCAAAATGTTATCTGTCTTTTTGAAATGTTATCTGTTTGAAGTTTCAAAAGGACAAAAACATATCACGTGACATATCAGAATATATTCGAAACATATATATGTGCATATTCAAATTCAATTTCAGAAGAATATTGACAGATACAAAACAGATATAATATCATATACTAAAGATAGAACAATGTCTTTTCATGTTCGTTCTCTATTTCTCTCTCTAGATCAAAACTTTGCTTTGAAGATCCGTCTCTACCGAAAGTGAATGAAGAATAAAGAGCCCCAATCCCGATCTTAGTCGCAAGGAGGAAGAAGAAGAAGAAGAGAAATGTCGATCTATGTCGCAAGCAAAGAAAGAAGAGTTGATCGAGGAAGAAGAGAGAAGAAGTAGCGAAGAAAGAAGAAAAAGGGAGGCGTTGAAGGAAGGAAGAAGAGAAACGCTGAAGAAAGAAGAAAGATAGGATATAAATGTTGCTTTTTGTCATTGATGGGATATAAATGTTGTTTTTTATCCTTCTACCTATTTCCCCATCTTTTTATTATTCAATCTTTTTTATTTTGCCTTTTTATATGTGCCACATTTTTTTAATTTTTTAAAAAGATTCATATCATTTTTTAAATATATTTTGATATTCCACATGGCTTTTTAAATTATATTTTATTTTATATTTGGACAAATGTGACATGTCAACAATTTCCGGTGTTAAATCGATCGAAAGTTGATCGGAATGACCCAATTGCTTAAAATTGGAACATTGAGTGACCCAATTTGAAATTGTTTTCTTTGGGTGATCTAATTGCAAACTGACCTATCTTTTAGTGACCTATTTACACTTAACCCTTCACAAAACAGACTATAAGAAACTCAAAGTTTAGCTTAACGATATAGAAAATGAAATCAATAGAAAAATAAATGGCAAACAGACAATCTAAGAGATTCTAACCAAAGAGCCTCACTTAGTATGTAGAGTCACCCAAAGGTAGCCCAGATTGCTGGAGATGAATCATGTCAACCCAAATTGAACTCCTCGCAGTTCGCATTAGCATTCACCAATTTAACAAGCAATTGGAATGGTTTTGTAGGCCCATGTACCTGCTCTTGTTTACTTGAGTCATCATTGGTTCGTTTTTGGGAAATTAGGATTGGTTTGTAGCAAAAGAATTTCACTTTATTGTCCATAAAAAAATTCAAAATCAGTGGCCTTTCCTTTGACTTTCACCAATCTTGTTAAATGCCATAATTTTTTTAAAAAAATTAAATTAAGTGACTTGTACATTAGTGGAGGTGTAATGTGAGCTGTTCCGGACCGTTGTTGGGGTGGGCCGGGCAAGCCCGACCCTCGAATGGCTTTAGAGTCGAGTTTGAGAGCCAAGTTAGGTGGACTACTTAATAGTAACCATAGTATCTGGCGCTAGAGCAACTCTATGGGCACTCGAATGATACAGAATTGTGAAATTGGATAGAGTTTTTGACGATTGTGACTCTAAATCGATGCCCTACAATGGATACAAAGGTTATTTTTGACAAAATTTATTGATTGTCAAAATAAATTATGTTATTAGTTGTGAAAAATAAACTAACTTTTAACCCGTGAAATAAGTTGCAGGTCTTTCGTGAATTGGTCAAAGGTGGTTGCTCATAAGAAAAAGGACGAGCTCGGAATTGGTTCTCTATAGAAAAAGAATGGAGCACTACTTTTTAATTAGAAGTGGTGCTTTGGTTAGGAAAGGGAGTCCTATTAAAGGAAATTTATATGTGAAAACTCCAACATTAACAGTGAGGTATGGCTCCCCCACATCTGGAACTTCCTTACTCTCAACTTGTTGGAAAGATATTCAAAGGGCTGGTCAGGTGGATTTGATGCATTATATTATCCTATATCCATAAGCTACTTTTCCTCTTTTGGGCTTTTTTTCCCCTCATTGCTATCCATAGGGGTGAACATGGGTACGTTGGGTTGGGCCAGATTTAGGGAAATACCTTATCCAACTCGCATAAGGTCGGGTGAGATTTTCTTCAACCCTTAACCAACCTCATTTGAAGATGGGTTGGGTTGGGTCGGGTTGGGTCGGGTTATTTATCATTAGTTTAAAATTTTAACTAAAATTATCCACCTAAATCATTTTGGTGTAATTAAAACATAAATGAAGTCTTCACAATATTCAAAAGAAGAAAAGTCTACTAACTCTTAACATATATAGACACACACACACATATATATGAAACAAACTCAATGTTTGATTCTTGTTAATACTGTATACAAGTATAAAAGTGTGTGTATATATATATATATATACTGCATACAGGTCTATACAAGTATAAAACGACATTATATAATAAAATGAGGTCGGGTCGGGTTAATATGGGTCGAATTAAGACAAACACAAAGCCATAAATAAAAATCTATTAAAACAAACACAAAACCATAAATAAAAATAGCGTGACTTTTTACAGTAATGAAAACAACAAGGGACTGGGGTAGGCTTATAGCAGTCCCTCCTCTTCCTCATTTTTTTGATTATCAATAATTTTTTAAAATTCCTAAAAAATAATAAATATCAATGATTTTGAATCTCATGTCTTATGTCCTAAGTGATTCTAAATCGTTGGATGCAAAGTGTGTAACATGTTATCTCATTTTTAAAAGATCCGATGATTAAATACATGATCCAACGATCAAAATCCTTACATATTTTCTATTTATTCTTTTAAGAAATATTTTATAGCTCAAAAATGACGAACTGTATGGGCTGCTATTATTTTACAATAGCAGCCTACCCCACTCCATAACTATAAGACTATCACAAGTTCACAACGTCATAAGGAAATAGTTTTTCAACAATAAAGAGCCATGGACACAGACCACCAGAAAGCTAATAAAACCCATTACTTCCAAATCCGAAATTATATGCCGAAGGCATTGCAGCAGGAGGAGGCACCACATTGGGGTCGAAATCGAACACATTACCATTTTTATCTACATCTGCATCTGCTTTTGAAAGACAAAAAATATCCGAGTCATTAAGCCCTGCTGTAGGAAGCATGACTTGACCAGGACCAAAAGACTGGGTGTCATTGTTCAAGTTTTGAAAAAGAATAGTTTGAGATTGTTTTGCCACATTTTTCTGAAGCTCCTCCAAGGCGAGCTTCAATTGTCCCAGTTGTTCTTTGTTCATTTCGCTCACTGGATTCTACCACAAGCACTCTGCCTGGTTAGCCTTCCTCATCTTGCTAAGTTCTTGCGCTCTCTTCTTTTCCATATCGAGCTGCTCGAGCACCTGAAATGATTTTTTAGGTTAGGATGTTAAAATCACTAGAGTACAAAATCTATGATTTCTAGCCTCCACACAGAAAAATCTATCTTTTAACAAGATCAAATAACCTTACCAACCATATTTCTAAAACTCCCCAATTTATTTATCTTCCCTTTTTACTTAGATTGAAAATTGTCTGACCACCCAAAATGAATTTAATAAATTTCTAAAGGTGGAAACCATTCCTTTTTCTTTTTAAAAAACAAGCCAATTTATTTATTTTTTCATTTTATCATCGAACTTGGATATGACCAAGTTGAGTATATATCTTAACATAATTTAATAAACTAACTTTTAAGTCGTGAAACAAGCTGCAGGACTTTCGTGTCCAATCAACATCACAATAAGTTGTCAAGGTCTAACAAAAAAAAACCACGTGTGGAATAGCCAATAAACTAAACTCCCAACTAATTGATGGTAAAAAATGGGTCAAAAAGAATATATATCCATCATCACCTCCATAGGTGATGATGGATATATAAATATAATACAAATATAACCCATGAAGGCCAATGCTCAAATCCAACCCAATTCCTCCATGTATGTCTTTTAGCCCAAGTCCTCTAAGTTGCCCTTCGGCCCAAGTTGGATCAAGCCCGGTTCAAGCCCAACATCAAACACAAAAATAATGGGGTCAAATTGGTACTCAAATGCCATAGAAATTCAAATTAAATTAAGCATACATACTCATATACATAATAAACATATAGACACACATATACAAACATACAAATAGGTATATATACAAACACATGTACCACATACACCCTGCATGTATACATACGCACTGTACTGCACACATATACACACACACCCTGCACACATATACACACACACTATATATATACGCACACACACACTATATATATACACACCATATACTGTATATATATATATATACACACACAAAACCTATACATACAAGAACACATTGTACACACACACACCGTATATACATATACAAACACATATGAACACATATATACAAGCACACATAAACCGGTATATATACAAACACACACATACAGATATCAAAAACCCAGCATATATACATATACATACACACACACATATATATATATAAACTCGTATATATACACAATACATCACAACATCCAAAGAACATATGTTACAACCGGACCAACATAAGTGAGAAAAAACCTTATTTCAATAGTGAGCAAACAAGGACATAAACCTCCAACAATCAAATCCAAGGAAAGAAAGCCAGATCCAAGGAATCAGAAATAAAGAGATGCAAAGTAGAACTACAGGAACATAAATAATGAAAAGTAACAAGAAGTGTCAATCTGAGTGGATCTATTACCTTCTCGGAAGAACAAAACCGAAGAGAGTGAAATTCCTTCTTCTCCTTCTTTTCTCCTTTGTCCGGTGACTCCACTTTTTTTATGCCCCAAAACTTCTTCACTACCCCTGTGCCTTTTCTCTCCTTTTGCTTCTTTGTGCCGCCTCCCCTTTCTCTCTTTTGTTTTTCTTCCTCCCCTTGTGCGGCTGCCTTCCTTTCTCCTGCTTTCTCACCCCGAAAAACCCTTCTTTTTTTTTGTTCTCCTCTTTTGTGCAGCCGACTTCCTCTCTTTTCTTTCACCTTCCTTTTCCTATTTGTCTTGTCGGCTGCCCTTTCTCTCCCACAAGCTCTCTTTCTTTTATACCATATCCACATAAAACCCTATTTTCTCATTTTATCAAAATGTCCCCCCAAACCCTATTTATTTTCCCCTTAGAAATCCTAAGAAACTAATATTTTGGTATTTTCCAATGTTTTTGCAAAAACCTAAAAGGTGTCACCTTTCCTTTTTAAAGGTTTTATTTATTATTTATTTAATTCTCCTATTTTTTAGATATTTTCTAGGGTTTTGTTGTATTGGGTTTGGGTTTGAATTTTTATGGGCTTATGACCCAAGAAATGGGCTTTTAGGATTTTTTGCATGTTTGTGGGTCCAAGAAATAGGCTTCCATTTTTCGGACAATTGGCAATAAGAGCACTTTAGACAACTTAATTGTAAAAAGGTCATGGACATTTTTAAAATTGTAAAAAAGTACAATTTAAGGGTAATTTGGTCATCTGACTTAAGATATTTTTTAGTTTATACCTACAATACCCTCCTTCTTCTTCTTCTTCTTCTTCTTCTTCTCCCTCCAACTATCCAACTTCCTCTCTTTCTCTCCTTCTTCTCTACTAAAAGTTATCTCATTCTTTCTCTTCTTCTTCTTCTTCTTCTTCTTCCTCTTCTTGTTCTCGATCTGAATTTGTTCTTCGTTGCCTTCTTCTCCGTTTTTGGTCGAGTTTCTCCTCTCTTCATCGCCTTCTTCGTCGTTGCTCAATCTGGACTATGTCGAGTTGTTCTGCCTTGTTTTTGACAGATCTGGACGATGCTTTTTTGTTCAATCTGGGCTGTGCTTTGTTTTTTTGCAGATCTAAACTCTGGTTCGTTTTTTGCAGAGATGTATCACTATAGTATCACCAACACCAAAAAATCACTAAAATGATACAATGAAACTAGTATGCATACTTCATCTTCCTAATTACTTTTCCTTTCTTGATTTTCTTTTCTTGGTTACCTCTCTTATTCGTTTTGGAAAAACATTTACAAGTGCAGAGATGTATCACTATAGTATCACCAACACCAAAAATTCATTAAAATGATGTAATTGAACCAATATGCATACTTCTTCTTCCTAATCACTTTTCCTTTCTTGGTTTTCTTTTCTTGGTTTGTACATCTCTTGCTCGTTTTGGAAAAACATTTACAGCTGCAGAGATGTATCACTATAGTATCACCAACACCAAAAATCCACTAAAATGACATAATTGAACTAGAAAGACATGTAATGCAATCAAATTTACATTCTAACATTTATATCATCATTTTATAAGCAAAAGATATAAATTGAACACTAAATTGGATCTTCTATTTAAAAGTATCACTATTGTATCACAATTCGTGGAGAGAGAAAATCAAATTTGAGGTTATTTTGGTAAAAGATGATCCCAGTGTACTTTTTTAAAAGGATGTTTTAGTGATTGCACTTTTTTACAATTAAGTATAATCTGGTGTATCGGCCTCCAAAAGTCCCTTGATTTTTTTGTAAGCATGCGGGCCTATGACACGGGCTCTTGAATTTTGAATTTTTGTACTTTTTTGTATTTTGATTTTTATTAATTATTTTTCGACCGGACAAAAATCGGTTACTACAATCTGTTTGCCATTTATTTTTCTATTGATTTCATTTTCTATATCGTTAACCTAAACTTTGAGTTTCTTATAGTCTGTTTTGTGAAGGGTTAAGTGCAAATAAGTCACTGAAAAATAGGTCAGTTTGCAATTAGATCACCCAAAGAAAAAAATTTCAAATTGAGTCACTCAATGTTCCAATTTTAAGCAATTGGGTCATTGCGATCGATTTTCAATCAATTTAACACCGGAAATTGCTGACATGTCACATTTGTCCAAATATAAAATAAAATTTAATTTAAAAAGCCATGTGGAATATCAAAATATATTTTAAAAATGATATGAATCTTTTTAAAAAATTTAAAAAAATGTGGCACATATAAAAAGGCAAAATAAAAAAGATTGAATAATAAAAAGATGGGGAAATTAGGTAGAAGAACAAAAAGCAACATTTATATCCCATCTTTCTTCTTTCTTCTTCCTTCAGTGTTTCTCTTCTTCCTTCCTTCAATGCCTCTCTTTTTCTTCTTTCTTCGCTACTTCTTCTCTCTTCTTCCTCGATCGACTCTTCTTCCTTTGCTTGCGACATAGATCGACATTTCTCTTCTTCTTCTTCTTCCTACTTGCGACTAAGATCGGGATTGGGGCTCTTTATTCTTCATTCACTTTCGCTAGAGATGGATCTTCAAAGCAAAGTTTTGATCTAGAGAGAGAAATAGAGAACGAACATGAAAAGGCATTGTTCAATCTTTAGTATATGATATTATATTTGTTTTGTATCTGTCAATATTCTTTCGAAATCCAATTTGAATATGCAAATATATATGTTTCGAATATGTTATGATATGTCACATGATATGTTTTTGTCCTTTTGGAACTTCAAACAGATAACATTTCATTAAAGATAGATAATATTTTAACAAGACAGATAACATTTGGCAAAACAGATAGTATATGATAGATATCAAATTAATCGAAATAGATAACTTATCACCTACGGTCTGCAGATCTGAAATCAGAACTAAAAAACCACGAAAATCATCACAGAAAATACCGAAAAATAATGATGGGATGACAGATCGAAGAAAAACAACATGATCTACAAGCCCCATGACAAATATGAGTAGAT
Source organism: Tripterygium wilfordii (assembly GCF_013401445.1). Lineage (NCBI taxonomy): Eukaryota > Viridiplantae > Streptophyta > Magnoliopsida > Celastrales > Celastraceae > Tripterygium > Tripterygium wilfordii. The sequence continues at coordinate 11,133,240 of NC_052248.1, forward strand.
CTAGTTCGAATACAAAAAAAAGGATGAAATCTAACTTAAAAAATGCCATATAATTGTTGAATAAGTCATGAGGGGCGGAGATGAAGCTCTATAAAGTTTAAAACACTATTCCATAAAGGATAAAATGTTAAAATATGTGGTTTTATTGCCTAAAATATCCTCATCTTCATCCTTAAACATGGCACACTTCTCCTACATGTGATTCATCTTTGACCTCCATTGGAAGCTTCGTCTCCGCCGCCAGAATGAGTAAAACTTTTAAGAGTGTCCTTAATGGAATAAAACTTTTAAGTGAGGGGCTTATCACCAATTTTCCCTAAAAAGATTGAGGCCTTAGATCTGTTGATCACATGAGGACTTGAAGAATAAAAAGAATCCCTAGATCTATTGTTCACCCGTCCTTATAGCAAGATTGCAGCCATTAGATTTCTATAGGAAAAGCTTTGTTTAGAGTTTAGGGATTCTGTGTTTAGGGACAGGGAAGATTGAGTTTAAGCGGATTGAGAATACAACTAAACTATCCGGTCTCCCTCTACAATAGGTGCAATGTTCGGCTTTGCAGTCGAGAAGTCGACATATTGGTTGATCTTTTGTTGCTGCTGTTGAGGAGTGGGATTTTCGGGAGTTCTATATCTCGTCGGATCTCGTGTTTGGATTCAAGTTTTGAAAAAGCTCCGCGCTCCTTAATGACAAAGGGGAGCAAGTTGGAGAAGTTCCGATTCCACTCGACAAGATCTCAATGGAGAGGGTGACTGCGATGGAAGTTTTCTAGTGAAGAGAGAATGGGTGGGGGTGAGGGTGGGTGGGTAAATCTGATTTTTTTTTCAAAATTAGTTGTAAAAACACATCATTAAAAAGCCACCAGTCATCGGCTCCACATTGGCAGTTAACTGACAAGTAAGCAAATTCTGACGACTAATTGATCGGAATTAGATTCTCATGGCCTAATTGCTTAAAATTGAAATATTGAGTAATCCAATTTGAAAATTTTTTCTTTGAGTGACCTATTGGCAAACTAATCTATCTTTCAGTGACCTATTTGCACTTCACCCGTTTTGTGAAGATATGAAATAATCTCCACACCAGTGTAATATAACATTGCCATCCGTCTTCTGAAAATCGGTGTAGATAGTGGAAAATAAATGCCGTGTCCATTTTTCATGATAAGGAAGTCGATGGAAAATAAATGATGTCTATATTTCATGACAAGGACTAAAATAAGAGAAGGACATCACCATTCCTTATGAAACTTGATATATGAATGGATTACACAGCCTTCCTCCTTCATTTTTGCAAGCATAAGAATTTAAAAATTGCATAGAATTGGATAGTGTTTCTTATTGTGTGATGTATATCCCAAGAAGTAGCACATGACACTAGTTGCGCTTTGATTCTCCTCATTTTTTTATTGGAAATGATGCTAAATTCCAGTTGAGAATCTGATGACGCTCAGTGAGAAGCCCTATTGATGCTGTGAATCCCACATAGATGAAGCTTGGTAGGGTATTTGGGATGTCAATAGACACCTCAAGAAAAGTCTCACCTATTGGATCAGATGCATATCCAATGTGCACTCTAATTGACTTTGTCCTCCCATCCAATACTATTAGAACCTTGATGTCTCTTCCACTTTTCAGGTCAATTCCGGTAAAATTAAGACTCCTGGCTTGAATTGGATGTATTACACTTTTTGTGACAATCGCAATGTGATTTGCATCCAAATCACCTGTATTCTTGTATGTGTCAAACTCCACAGCTAATTGACCAGCAGCATGACCTGCATTTACCTCCAAATGTATTGGTTTCGTTGAATATATAATGTATGTATCGATGTTACATCATATAATAAAGATAGGAACCACAGCTTCACATTATATTACTGTCTTGTGCTGGATCCATTATTCCAAGATAGGAACCATAGCTGTCAGATGGAGAGGGACTACTGCATGGTGCAATAATAAATGTTAGTCCGTCTGCAGATTCAGTTGAATAAGGGGAGGTAAGAATCCTGAACGTGAATTTAGTAATAATCATATGTGCATATATGCTCGTTAGAAATCGAACCTACGACCTTCAAAAAGGAAATAAACGCTCCTAATTGTTAGACTCGGACATATTACCCATTATTCATGAGAATCAATATAGTAGATAGTTTCATAGTTACACCCTTTTACTGCTTGATCTCAATGTCTCAGCCCATCTGCAAAGGAAGCTGCAAAAACGTCCATTCCTTCCTCCCTTAAAGCCAAACCAACCTCAATGCCTCCACTTCCGGCACGGCTCTCCGCCAATGAAAAGGCCCCAGTCTTATGCACAGACGTGATCTCTACTTTCTTCGGCCTGCCCCACCCGGAGTCCGCTTCGTAAACCTCGAACCGGGGTGACCCAGCAACTCCAACAGTTGGTGTTCCCGGTTCAATAGCCGAAAATTTTTCAGGCGCTCCCTTTGTTTCTTCAAGAACTCCTCTCTCCATTCCCTTAATCATCTCGCTAATTCTCTTGGCAATTAAAACGACGCCGTCCTCTCCCACCATGTCTTTTGCCTCAAAACTTGTACTAAAACTTGCAACGCAATTACCAAAATAGTTCACCGGAACCGGTGGCTCCATACGGGTCCTAACATCGGCCATGAAACCAAAAAAATCCTTCTTCTTCTGCTCAAAGTTCTTGGCTTCGGCCGTGAGAGACAATGTATAAGCACAAACAAGAACAAATGTAGATAAATGGAGTGATTTGGGTTCTTCTTCCTCACTTAGTTGAGACGATTTTTTCTCTCTCAGTTTCTTGATATCTTCACCGGTCAACTCAAATGTGGACCAAATCAAGCTCTCTGGAGAACTGATTTGTGGCATTACCTTCAAGTTTCGTGGATTTGGGTCTCGGAGGAGTTTGGCCCATTCGACTAGGAACTTCATCTGAAGGCTATCTGGGTCCTGAATAAGGGTTCGGTCCAAAACGGGTGTAAGATCGGCTGGTAATGAGGAAGAGTTGCCGTTTTTGCAGACATGAGCCCAAGCTCTGATAAACATGGTGGTGCTTTTCCCATCAAGAATCGAATGGTGTGTGGAGAACCCAATAGAAAATCCTGAACGTGAATTTAGTAAGGGGGGTTTGGTTTTGATGTTTTATTACGTGGGTTTCAATTATTGGTTTAGGAACTATCTTCTTGGTTTTTCTGTTACCAGATTTAAACTACAGGGTATTTTGTAACTGATTGAAATGAGGGAGTCAATTGACCCATTTTTTAAGACCGTAGGGGCTTATTTGTTCCATTTCGGAAAGTACAAGGGCTCCACAATATCAATAAGCTAAAGTTTCCAGAATTTCTTTCCTCATCTGAATTTAAATAATGTAAATCATTGGTCAATGACATCTGGATTACATGTGGAGTATCAAAAATTTTTTTTAAAAATTACATGTCATTCACTAACTGCAATGACAACAATATTTGATGAAAAATGGGACGGAAGGGCTAATATGGTCCACTGTTCAAAGTAGATGGGCTTCTTTGGCACAGAAAAATTGATTTTGAAAAGTACAAGGACTTTATGTTTAGTTGTCCCTATTAAAAAATTCACTAAAGGACTCTTTTTGAAAACTTTAGGTATTAGTTTAAATTTTCTAAAAAATTCATTTTAGTTTTAAAGAATATGTATATAAAAAATTTCAATATCAGGAAAACCATCTGGTTCAATCGGTTTTTGATCAGCACAGTACAACCCAATATTTTAAATTGAATCGTATTGATGGATTGATCAATGCCCGATTCAACAGGTTGAACTGGTCGATCCAAACTGATATTTAAAATAATTTTTCAGCATAAGTATACTGTCGATAATATTACCATAATAAGTTTTTCAGATGCTACGCCGATTGAAACACCTATGGAGGTGAATCTCAAATTGTGCAAGGAAAAAGGCGATGATGGATATTCTTTTTGACCCATTTTTTACCATCAATTAGTTGGGAGTTTAGTTTATTGGGCTATTCCAGACGTGGCTTTTTTGTTAGACCTTGACAACTTATTGTGATGCTGATTGGACATGATATCCGAATAGTCCCTATATACTACTGATTGGTGAATTTTTTGAGGTTATGCTCTGATTTCTTGGAAGGTCAAGAAAGAAGATATGGTTTCCAAATCAAGCTATGTTAGGTAGTCACAATGGTGAGTTTTTACTGGCCCATAGATGATAAAATTCTTAAATTTGTCGTAGTTTTCACATATAAATTTCCTTCAATAAGACTCCCTCTCCTAACCAAAACACTGCTTCTAATTAAAAAGTAGCGCTCCATTCTTTTTCTATAGAGAACTGATTCCGAGCCCGCTTTTTTTCTTATGAGCAACCACCTTTGACCAATTCACGAAAGACCTGCAGCTTATTTCACGACTTAAAAGTTAGTTTATTTTTCACAACTAATAACATAATTTATTTTGACAATCAATAAATTTTGCCAAATGTAACCTTTGTATCCACTGTAGGGCGTGGATTTAGAGTCACAATCGTCAAAAACTCTGTCCAATTTCATAATTCTGTATCATTCGAGTGCCCCTAGAGTCGCTCTAGCGCCAAATACTTTGGTTACTATTAAGTAGTAGGTGGGCCTCGTAGGCCCACCTAACTCGGCACTCAAACCCGACTCTAAAGCCATTAGAGGGTCGGGCCTGCCCGGCCCATCCCAACAACGGCCTGGAACAGCTCACATTACACCTCTACTAATGTGCAAGTCACTTAATTTAATTTTTTTAAAAAAATTATGGCATTTAACAAGATTGGTCAAAGTCAAAGGAAAGGCCACTGATTTTGAATTTTTTTATGGACAATAAAGTGAAATTCTTTTGCTACAAACCAATCCTAATTTCCCAAAAACGAACCCAATGATGACTCATGTAAACAAGAGCAAGTCCATGGGCCTATAAAACCATTCCAATTGCTTGTCAAATTGGTGAATGCTAATGCGAACTGCGAGGAGTTCAATTTGGGTTAACATGATTCATCTCCAGCAATCTGGGCTACCTTTGGGTGACTCTACATACTAAGTGAGGCTCGTTAGAATCTCTTAGATGATCTGTTTGCCATTTATTTTTCTATTGATTTCATTTTCTATATCGTTAAGCTAAATTTTGAGTTTCTTATAGTCTGTTTTGTGAAGGGTTAAATGCAAATAAGTCACTGAAAAATAGGTCAGTTTGCAATTAGATCACCCAAAGAAAAAAATTTCAAATTGAGTCACTCAATGTTCCAATTTTAAGCAATTGGGTCATTCCGATCAATTTTCAATCGATTTGATACCGGAAATTGCTGACATGTCACATTTGTCCAAATATAAAATAAAATTTAATTTAAAAAGCCATGTGGAATATCAAAATATATTTAAAAAATGATATGAATCTTTTTAAAAAATTTTAAAAAAATGTGGCACATATAAAAAGGCAAAAAAAAAATGATTGAATAATAAAAAGATGGGGAAATTAGGTAGAAGAATAAAAAGCAACGTTTATATCCCATCAAGGACAAAAAGCAACATTTATATCCCATCTTTCTTCTCTCTTCTTCCTCGATCGACTCTTCTTCCTTTGCTTGCGACATAGATCGACATTTCTCTTCTTCTTCTTCTTCCTACTTGCGACTAAGATCGGGATTGAGGCTCTTTATTCTTCCTTCAATTTCGGTAGAGATGGATCTTCAAAGCAAAGTTTTGATCTAGAGAGAGAAATAGAGAACGAACATGAAAAGGCATTGTTCAATCTTTAGTATATGATATTATATTTGTTTTGTATCTGTCAATATTATTTTGAAATCGAATTTGAATATGCAGATATATATGTTTCGAATATGTTATGATATGTCACATGATATGTTTTTGTCCTTTTGGAACTTCAAACAGATAACATTTCATTAAAGATAGATAACATTTGACAAAACAGATAGTATATGATAGATATCAAATTAATCGAAATAGATAACATATCACTTGCGGTCTGCAGATCTCAAATCAGAACTAAAAAACCATGAAAGTCACCACAGAAAATACCGAAAAATAATGATGGGATGACAGATCGAAGAAAAACAACATGATCTACAAGCCCCGTGACAAATATGAGTAGATCTAGTTCGAATACAAAAAAAGGGATGAAATCTAACATAAAAAATGCCATATAATTGTTGAATAAGTCATGAGGGGCGGAGATGAAGCTTCTGGCGGTGGAGACGAAGCTTCCAATGGAGGTCAAAGATGAATCACATGTAGGAGAAGTGTGCCATGTTTAAGGATGAAGACGAGGATATTTTAGCCAATAAAACCATATATTTTAACATTTTATCCTTTATGGAATACTATTTTAAACTTTATAGACTTTACGGAGTAAAACTTTTAAGAGTGTCCTTATTGGAATAAAACTTTTAAGTGAGGGGCTTATCACCAATTTTCCCTAAAAAGATTGAAGCCTTAGAAGATTTGTTGATCACATGAGGACTTGAAGAATAAAAACAATCCCTAGATCTTTTGTTCACCCGTCCTTATAGCAAGATTGAAGCCATTAGATTTCTATAGGAAAAGCTTTGTTTAGAGTTTAGGGATTCTGTGTTTAGGGACGGGGAAGATTGAGCATAAGCGGATTGAGAATACAACTAAACTATCCGGTCTCCCTCTGCAATAGGTGCAATGTTCGGCTTTGCAGTCGAGAAGTCGACATACTGGTTGATTTTTTGTTGCTGCTATTGAGGAGTGGGATTTTCGGGAGTTCTGTATCTCGTCGGATCTCGTGTTTGGATTCAAGTTTTGAAAAAGCTCCGCCCTCCTTTAGGACAAAGGGGAGCAAGTTGGAGAAGTTCCGATTCCACTCGACAAGATCTCAGTGGAGAGGGTGATTGCGATGGAAGTTTTCTAAAGAAGAGAGAGGGGGTGGGGGTGGGGGTGGGTGGGTAAATCTGATTTTTTTTTTCAAAATTAGTTGTAAAAACACAACATTAAAAAGCCACCAGTCATCGGCTCCACATTGGCAGTTAACTGACAAGTAAGCAAATTCCGACAACTAATTGATCGGAATTAGATTCCCATGGCCTAATTGCTTAAAATTGAAATATTGAGTTATCCAATTTGAAATTTTTTTCTTTGAGTGACCTATTGGCAAACTAATATATCTTTCAGTGACCTATTTGCACTTAACCCGTTTTGTGAAGATATCAAATAATCTCCACACCAGTGTAATATAACATTACCATCCGTCTTGTGAAAATCGGTGTAGACAGTGGAAAATAAATGCCATGTCCATTTTTCATGATAAGGAAGTCGGTGGAAAATAAACGACGTCTATATTTCATGACAAGGACTAAAATAAGAGAAGGACATCACCATTCCTTATTGAACTTGATATATGAATGGATTACACATCCTTCCTCCTGTATTTTTGCAAGCATAAGAATTTAAAAATTGCATAGAATTGGATAGCGTTTCTTATTGTGTGATGTATATCCCAGGAAGTAGCACATGACATTAGTTGCGAATTGATTCTTCTCATTTTTTGATTGGAAATGATGCTAAATTCCAATTGAGAATCTGATGACGCTCAGTGAGAAGCCCTGTTGATGCTGTGAATCCCACATAGATGAAGCTTGGCAGGGTATTTGGGATGTCAATAGGCACCTCAAGAAAAGTCTCACCTATTGGATCAGATGCATATCCAATGTGCACTCTAATTGACTTTGTCCTCCCATCCAATACCATTAGAACCTTGATGTCTCTTCCACTTTTCAGGTCAATTCCGGTATAATTGAGACTCCTAGCTTGAATTGGATGTATTACACTTTTTGTGACAATCGCAATGTGATTTGCATCCAAATCACCTGTATTCTTGTATGTGTCAAACTCCACAGCTAATTGACCACCAGCATGACCTGCATTTACCTCCAAATGTATTGGTTTAGTTGAATATATAATGTATGTTTCGATGTTACATCATATAATAAAGATAGGAACCACAGCTTCACATTATATTACCATCTTGTGCTGGATCCATTATTCCAAGATAGGAACCATAGCTGTCAGATGGCGAGGGACTACTGCATGGTGCAATAATAAATGTTAGTCCGTCTGCAGATTCAGTTGAATAAGCGGAGGTAAGAATCCTGAACGTGAATTTAGTAAGGATCACTGATGGCCACGCAAGCAAAGGGTATCTGTATAGAACCCTGCCAACTTGATTTAGTGGTAAGGTTGGATAACCTGGTTGTGGCTCTGGAGTTAGGCTTAAGTAGCCATCGTGACTGGTAACTGAACCCGTGCAAGTTAGGTTACCATCACTGCAACTTGCTGGGGTGAATGAAGGAAAGCTGAAACCAGTGGTGATTTGAGGGACTGGAAAAGGAGTTGGGGTGAATGAAGAAGTTTGGTTAAGAAAAGCAAAGAGAAACAGAAACAGAAACATGGTTGGTTGGGTGTATTTATGTGTGAGACTACTTCGCTTATAACTCATAGCAAGCAATCGGACTTACTCCACTATATATAGTGGAGTTTGATGGTTGTAGTCGATGAAATTTATGCTAGCTGCATTGTTGAAGGAAGATTAAGTTACCTTCAACAAGAAAAAGTTGGCTCTGTAGTTAGCGTAGCTTACAATATTTTTGTTTGTATTTCCTATCTGGATCCAAAGATTATATTGTTGGGTTATATTAATATCTCCAAGGCCACATTGTATTCGCAGATTGATGTTTGGAAGACTCACAAAGATATAAAGACAGAAGGTACATTCCATCTAGAAAGACTTAAGACTTTTCCATCTGTCTTTCAACAGGGAACCTACCCTGCATAAGCTAATGTTTATTTATTTTTGTGTTTATTTATAATTATGCTTTTGTCATCAACTGCTTGAAGTCTATATGCAAAACTGGCATGGATCCGGCATGTTGTTTACTATATATGCCAAGCATGTATGTCCATACACCCAGAAAGGCATAGTTTCACATTGTTTCCAAGAAACTATGCTGAAATGGAAAATATTTTTGACCTTGAAGCCACAATAGTTTCTTGATTACCATAGTTCTAGAAAGTTGGCTACTATAGATGTTGCCGGATTTTTAACTTGTTCGTAGGTGTGTGTTGATGATTTTTGTTCGTAGGCGTGACAAACTTTATTATGATTGGTCAACTTCAGCAGTTTTAATTTGAGCGCATCCTGTCATATGAAGGATGTGGGTCTTGACATATATTTCCTGGGTTTGGAAGCAGTGTTTTAGATAGTGGTACCAGAATCATAAAGGTCATGTGATTGGTATGTGAAATAAATGATTCAATCGACCGACAGCACAAAAATAATATATATATATATATATATATATGTATGTATTACAGAGGATACGAGTAATAAAAATCATGTTGCTTTAATGTTTAAGGCTTATGATTTCCTAATTGATTGTCCAAGTTCAATTCTCACTAATATTGCTTTTAACATGTTTTATGACTTTTAGGCTCCGTTTGAAACTTGGTTTGCTCAGGTCAAATCCAACTCCTTTTTTTGCCAATAACACTAGCGTTTTTCAGTCTGTGGCCAATCCAATTCACTTTCAATAGTACACATGCAAGTGAAAGGAAGATTTGTTGTATTCTAAAGGAAATTAGTTGGTAACCAGTTGCATTGTCAAATTGGTAAGGGTTAATTTACCCTTAAGGAGAGCGACATTGTAACGTGCCTCAAATCTTCAGCTTTACTAAATCCATTTTCCACTGATATCATTTTAAATTTCTCCAACACTTACGAAACACAGAAGTTGATCTTCATCCCATCCGTGAAGCATATGACCGACATGCTATTACACTTTCCCATGTCCCCACTGATTTACAACTTCTTGATGTTCTTACCTAAAAAGATTGACAATCTTCTGAAAGTCGGTGTAGTCTAGACAGTGGAAAATCAATGAGTGTCTATATTTCATGACAAAGACAACAAGAAGAATAGGCCATCATCATTCCTTATAGCACCTGATATATGAATGGATACATAGCCTCTATCGTTTATTTTGAAAATTTAAAAATTTGCACAGAATTTGAAAGCCTTCAGTAGTATTTTGTGATGTATATCCCATGCATGAAGCACTACATCACACTTGTCTACTGATTGATTCTCCTCATTTCTTGGGTATTGGATATGATGATAGCCTCCAGCTGAGAATCTGATGGCTTTCAGTGAGATACCCTATTGAAGCTGTGAATCCCACATAGATGAAGCTTGGCAGGGTATGTGGGATGTAAATAGGCACGTCAAAAAAAAGCTCACGTCTTAGTTCTGATGCATATCCAACGTACATTGTAAGTGAATATTCTCTGCCATCCAATATTATTGAGACCTCGATGTCTTTTCCACTTTTTAGGTCAATTCCGGTCTCATTGAGACTCCTAACATAAATTGGGTGTAACACACTTTTTGTGTCAATCGATACATGATTGCCATCCAAATCAAATGTATTCTTGTAAGTGTCAAATTCCACCGCTAATTGATCAACAGCGCGACCTGCATTTAGCTCAAAATTAATTGGTTTAGTTGTATATAATGTATGTATCGATATTACATCAATAGTAAAGATAGGAACCATAGCTTCACATTATATTACCATCTTGTGCTGGATCCATTATTCCAAGATAGGAACCAAAGTTGTTAGTTGGCGAGGGACTACTATTGGGTGCCATAATAAATGTTAGTCCATCTGCAGATTCGGTTGAATAAGAGGAGGTCAAAATCCTGAACGTGAACGTAGTATAGATCAATGCTGGCCACGCAAACAAAGGGTATTTGTATAGAACCCTGCCAACTTGATTTAGTTGCAACGTTGGATTGCCTGGTTGTGGCTCTGGGGTTAGGCTTAAGTAGCTGTCGTTACTGGTAACTGAACCCGTGCAAGTTAAGTTTCCATCACTGCAACTTGTTGGGGTGAATGAAGAGAAATTGAAACGGGTGATTGTAGGGAATGGAAAAGATATTGGGCTAGAAGAAGCTTGTATTAACATAAAACCTTATTTACATCATGTTTCAACAAAGCAGCAGGATTACATGAACATAGAAATAGAACTCTATGTTAACAATAATATAGAGTAAAGCACTAACCTGTAGACATGATTATAACCAGGAAAGATTCTCCTTTGGAAGTAGTTCTTCTCCTTTCGTTGAATCAAGAGTACTCAAGCCAATCAATAGGCCTTGGCTTATATAGAATGAGCAGTTATTCAAGAAAGTAGAGACCACTAACCCACAAAGCATGCCAACTCCCCAAACCTATCACTTAGTGGAGATGGTTCTGTAACTGCCAATATAACAATAATGATATCTTTAATCATATTTTCTAATAAATAGTTAGTCTATTTGCACAAGGAGTCTCAATATCAATCTATTATCATAAGACTCCATTAACTTGAATATATCTCAATATGCCTTATCAAATCATTCTAATATACTCAATCTAACACTCTCCCACTTGAGTATATTTCAAAAGATTTATATGGCTAGTAATATATAAAAAGTCAACAGTGATCACTGAGTCTCATGAACACAGAAATACTCCAAAAGACAACTGTCAAATTTATCTCAATGTAGAACCATAGCAACCTTGACACAAAATTGCATCAATTATACTATAATTACTCCCACTAAAACAAATTATACAATGTTGCAGACTATTATGATCAAGATCATGGAATACTCCCACAGTCCCACATTTGGTCCAAAAAATTGAATTTCAACTAAGAAAATTCACCATTATTGTTATCTCAAATAACTACACAAAAAACTAAATGTGTAGCTAATAAAATTTGCATAATATTCATGAAACCATACACTTAACAAACTAGACAGCAGAGAGAACAAGGATAATAGTCTGCTGATTTCAAATAATTCACATCAACATTAAGAAAAATGAAAATGACAATTTAACAAGTTAGAACCTGTCATTCCTATGTCTCAAGTTCGTCAAATGATGCAAAAACTCCCATCTTAAGCACATGCTTCCTAAAAATTCCAACAGGCAATGCTTTTGTCATAGGGTCTGCAATCATGGAGCCACTGTCTACATGTTCAATATTGACAACACCTTCTCTGACCTTTTCTCTAACTTTCAAGTATTTGATATCCATTGATCTTGAAGCTGATGTCCTTTTATTGTTCTTTGAAAATAACACAGCAGATGCATTATCACAATAGATTTTTAATGGCTGACTGCAGAAGTTCACCACTTGCATGGCATTGACAAAATTCTTAACCCAAATTGCTTGCATAGTAGCTTCAAAACATTGTATGAATTCAGCTTCCATAGTGGAAACAGAAATACATGTTTGCTTGGCACTTCTCTAACAAACAGCAGCCCCTCCCAATAAAAAAAAGTATCCACCTGTGGATTTTCTGTCATCTTTGTCACCACCATGATCAGAATCACAATATGCTGTAATTTCCAGATTTGGTTGCCTTCTGTAAATTAACATGAAATCCTTTGTTCTTTTAAGATACCTGAGAACCTTCTTTCCAGCATTCCAATGTGCCACACCAGGATTTGCTTGAAACCTACTTAACATGCTGATTGCAAAGGCCAAATCAGGTCTTGTGCAAACTTGAGCATACATAATGCTACCCACCAATGAAGCATAAGGTCTGTTTGACATCTCTTTCTTTTCTAAATCAGTGGTAGGACATTGCTCTTGGTTTAATCTGTCACCTTTGACATCAGGGACTTCACCACTTGAACAATGTTCCATGTTAAATCTTTTAAGCACTCTATCTATGTAGTTTCTCTGTGATAATCCCAAAAACTTCTTGGATCTGTCTCTAGTAATTTCAATTCCCAAAACAAAATGTGCTTCCCCCATATCCTTCATCTCAAAATTGTTAGACAACATGGTTTTGGTTTCTAAAAGCAATTGAGAACTTGAACTTGCCAAAAGAATATCATTGTAATATCCTGACCCGATTATACACTATTTATGGTATTTTGACACGTTGATCGAGGTGGAGTGAACCTCGGTAATCGTGAATCGGGATTTAGAGAGAATAAAAATTAAATCAAGATAAAACTATGAAAATATTTTTAATAAATGGGGGATTTAAAAAGAAATTTATTGGCGCAAGAATTACTCGAATCGGATTTAAATTGGATTTATTATAAAGTTTTGAAGTTAATTTGAACATTTTAGTTAGGGGTGTTTTTGAAAGATGGGTCTTTTTGAAAGTATAATATTGTATAAAAGAAAAATTAAAGAAAATAAAAAAAAATAAAAAATTGCAAAAATACCCTCTTCTCTCACGATTTTCTCTCTCTCTCTTCTCTTTCTCTCTCTAAAACGGGTTCAACTGTGATTTCATGATTCCGGCGACGGTGACGATCGAGGCTGATATCAAAAGAAGCGTACGGACGAGACGAGTGTAACCCAACTTGAATCACGTCGATCGGAGCTTCGGTTTGGGAGAAATCTGAGATTGAAGTTCCGGCCACCGTGAACTTTCTTTGGTCGATCCGGCCGATTCCGGCGACGGTTTGGCTTGATTCAGGTACCTATGAGTTCATTTCATTGAGCTCTTCAATTTGATATAAGATTAGGCAGGTTTGGGTGGCCGGATCGCCGGCGGTGACGTTGAATGGGTTTCGGCCGAGTTGACCGAGTCAGGCCGAGTTGACTCGGTTGACTGATGTGTTGACCGGTTCAACCCAGTTTGACCCGGTTTGACCCATTTGACCCGGTTTAACCCGGTTTTGACCCATTTCACCTGGTTTGACCCGGTTTTGACCCATTTGACCCGGTTTTGATCCATTTCACCCGGTTGACCCGGTTTTGACCCATTTGATCCGGTTTGCCCGTTGACTGTTGACCGTATTTTAACTGTATTTTCGTATAATGTGTTTTTCGATGTAGACGGTGATCCCAGTTGAGATTTGAAGCAGGTTGACTTTCAGAGTTTGGGGTTTATTGGGGACGCGTGCGTGGTATTCAGTTTCTGATTTTCAGGTAGGGGTTTTCTATGTATCTTGCATATGATTCTAGAGTTCCGGTTTCACGGACTCTTATTATATTATGAATCTGTCGGTTTCCGGTGGTGGAAATACGACCTGTTTGTATAATTTATACGTCTTCTATGTTGATTATCATTTTTGGTACGTCTTTGGGAGTGGGGTGATTGGAGGTGGTTGAGGTACACTGTGGGGCCCATATAGGAGCCCAATATATTGGATTATGATAGATTATACAGTAAACTGGGTACGTACCTGTAGACCGTCTGAGGTGAGGTGCATCACAGGGGACGCTCTCTGGTGTAGGCTATGCTATCGGGATATTCGATCCTCATCCAGTTTCGGTGTGGACCTGAACTGGGAGACACCCTACGGGGATTAGGGTGGGTCCAGGGGTGGATTATGGATTATGGATTACCGGAGATTAGTGTTTGTGGTTACGGTGCTGTATAGCCTTATCGGCTACCATATTACTTGGTTGAATTACCAATGATTGTATATTTATTGTGTTGCATATTATGCGTCATATCCCTGGATTTCTTTTTTTTTTTTTGGATATCGGTGTTCCCTTTCTATGCCCTACTGAGCTTCTTGGCTCACCCCTCTTCTTGTTTCCCTTTCAAGTGAGTTGGATTTAGGTGATGCTAGTCAGCGGCGGGACGCATGAGCTGGTGTGTAGCCTCGAGCTGTTTCTTTAGCAAGTTTTGAGGACTTTGGGTTTTGTTTTTGTATATATGTTACTTATTTACTCAATCTGATCTCGGGTAGATAAGTCTTCTTATTTCCGCTGTTGTGTAGATACTCCGATGTTTTCGATAGGTGTATATATGTGGTATTATGGAGAGATTATGCTCATGTTATATTTCAGGAGTTGTTACGATTTTGTATATTTTATATATTGATTTAGGTATATTGGATTAAGGGTTGGTTCGGGGGATGGGGTCCCCTGCCGGTCACGTTCTTATGGGTTTAGGTACACTTCGGTATACCTTAGGAGAGAGGGACGTGACAGTTTGGTATCGGAGCTGTAGGTTTTGATACTTATGGGGATAGACTACCTAAGTTATGTCGTTGGCTACACATCATGCGCTTCCCGGCTGACCTGGTGAGTTTTATTTTTGTGTTTCTTGCTTTTAGATTTATGTATACGTGTGTTACATTTTGTAGATATGGTTGACACACGTAATACTCGGGTGCGAGGACATGGATGGGGTAGGGGACGACATGAGACGGATGAGCCTCAGGGGGTAGATGAGGCGGGTATGCCCGAGGTGGTTCCATTGGAGCGTGGGCGGGGACGGAGAGGTAGGGGTGTGAGACGTGGGAGGGGCGGGGGCAGGCGAGGAGCGTATGTAGCTCCAGTAGATGATATTGGGGAGGTACCACCGGTACAACCAGCACCACAGGGGGTAGAGGCAGTAGTGACTACTTTACGGCAGGAGGTCCGTGATGTTACTGAGTTGGTGCGAGTACTTGGGCAGACTGTTACCGGACTTGTGACACAGATTGCCGCTCCAACCCCAGCTGCATTACAGGCTCCTGCTGAGGTTCCAGCACAGGTTCCTATTTTAGGTGGGTTACAGGAGGGTGCAAGACAGATTATTGAGGCGCAGGCAGCTCCTTTGGCGATTGATACTTCGATCAAGGAGCTAGCTGAGTTACGAAAGACGAACCCTCCGGTTTATAGAGGAGTGATAGATCCAGTGGCAGCAGAGGAGTGGCTTCGCCAGCTACGCAGGAAGATGACTTCCTTGCGGATTCCTGAGGAGAGGAGGGCTTTATTGGCTGCAGAGTTTTTAGAGGGTGATGCTTTTACATGGTGGGAGGTGATGACAGTTAGTAGGGGCAGAGAGGGTATGCTATGGGCGGAGTTTGAGACAGTTTTTCTAGCACAGTACGTACCACAGACAGTGCGTGTAGCTAAAGCTAAAGAGTTCCTTGAGTTGATTCAGTCCCCGGACATGACAGTGACTCAGTATCAGGCTCGCTTTGAGGAGTTAGGGAGATATGGGGAGGAGTATATTTCCACTGAGGAAAAGAAGATACTGAGATTTCGGAGAGGATTGTCTCCAAAGATTTCACCTCACTTGGCGGCTCAAACTATTACCCCCTATCGCGAGTGTATTGATAAGGCACTCGGAGTTGAGAGGACTTTAGTGGAGATTAAGGATTATTGGGAGATTCATAAGAGGAAGCTTGAGAGTTCTACATCTACTACTGGTGAGAGTAGTCAGCGCAGACAGAGGACTGATACCCGTGTGCAGCAGCAGAGTCAAGGGCAGAGTTCTCAGAGTCAGAGACAGAGTTATCGGGGACCTAGACAGGGACAGCAGGGTCCTAGACAGGGTCAGCAGGGGCAGAGACAGGGTCAGCAGAGGCAGAGATTGGATCAGCAGGGTCAGGCTCTGAGACGGGATCAGCAGCCCCAGCATTGTTATGCATGTGGTCATGTGGGCCATATGCGTTGGGATTGTCCTATGGCAAACAACCCGTTATGTTTTCAGTGTGGCTTGCCAGGACATACTCGGAGAGATTGCCCACAGGGTGGAGGACCTGCTCCGCCCACACCTCGAGGTCAGAGAGCTCCAGCTCTAGCTCCAGTTCCAGCACCAGCACCGATTCCAGCACCGAGAGGTCCTGCAAGACGTGGTAGACCATTAGCTCAGCAGCAGCAGCAGGTCCAGAGAGGTGGAGTGTATCACTCGGGCCTGATGCAGTACCAGTAGAGCGAGATCATTTGGGAGGTAGGTTTCTCTTATTCAGTTCTTGGGTACGTGTTTTGTTTGATACTGGTGCTACGCATTCATTTATTTCTGCATCATTTGCTGAGGCATTGGGTTTAGGGATTACAGGAGTGGCGAGGAGATTTATAGTTGATTTGCCCCTAGGATCAGGTACCGTGATTAGTGGTATCTGTAGGGACTGTGTATTTAGTTCTGCAAACCATGAGTTTAGAGTAGATTTGTTTGTGATGCCATTTACTGATTTTGATGTTATTCTCGGATTGGACTGGTTGACTGAGTATGAGGTAATTATAGAGTATGCTGAGAGGAGGATTACACTGACCACACCTGCGGGGAGGGTTAGATTTCGTGGGACGAGACTTCTTCCGTGTCCACATTTTTTAGATAATCCTCAGTACACCGATTGTATTGTAGCAGGTTTGATTACCTCAGAGTCTAGGGAGGAGTCTTTGACTCCTATACCTGTGGTGGATTACTATATGGATGTTTTTCCTGATGATTTACCGGGGTTGCCACTGCAGAGGGAGATTGACTTTGTGATTGAGTTGTATCCGGGTACAGATCTTATTTCTATACCACCGTACAGGATGGCACCAGCAGATTTGATATAAGATTTGGCAGGTTGACCCGGTTTTGACCCATTTGATCCGGTTTGCCCGTTGACTGTTGACTTTGACCGTTGACCATAGTTGACCGAACGTATTTTAACTGTATTTTCGTATAATGTGTTTTTCGATGTAGACGGTGATCCCGGTTGAGATTTGAAGCAGGTTGACTTTCAGAGTTAGGGGTTTATTGGGGACGCGTGCGTGGTATTCGGTTTTTTATTTTCAGGTAGGGGTTTTCTATGTATCTTGCATGTGATTCTAGAGTTCCGGTTTCACGGACTCTTATTATATTATGAATCTGTCAGTTTCCAGGGGTGGAAATATGACCTGTTTGTATAATTTATACGTATTCTATGTTGATTATCATTTTTGGTACGTCTTTGGGAGTAGGGTGATTGGAGGTGGTTGAGGTACACTGTGGGGCCCATATAGGAGCCCAATATATTGGATTATGATGGATTATACAGTAAACTGGGTACGTACCTGTAGACCGTCTGAGGTGAGGTGCATCGCAGGGGACGCTCTCAGGTGTAGGCTATGCTATCGGGATATCCGATCCTCATCCAGTTTCGGTGTGGACCTGGACTGGGAGACACCCTACGGGGATTAGGGTGGGTCCAGGGGTGGATTATGGATTATGGATTACTGGAGATTAGTGTTTGTGGTTACGGTGCTGTATGTTGGGTCTAAATTAACCTTACTAGCAAGTGTACTAGTCGGCGACTACAGCACAATGATAAGCAAGGGTCGAATCCACAGGGACGGTGTTATATCTAATCCAAATTTATACTTGTATTTACGTATGGACAATGGAAACAAAAGTAAAGTTCAACTCAAGATTGTTTGGTTGGGTAATTAAACTAAAACAAGCAAATAGTAAAGTACTTTTGGTATTTTCTTTGAATAAGGATGTAACTAATGCAAATGAGATAAACACCAAAGCTTTGGAATCCCCCTTGGGAAATAACTTGCGATGACACAAATTCACACACATATTTGCTAATTCGGGCATAACGAATCCGTACTTAAGTCGGTTTTAGCGCACTTAAGCCAAATCTCCCTAAAATCGATTACTAGCCATCTTATTGGTCTAGGTCGGATATTCCTAAATACATTCTAGCCATCTTATTGGTCTAAACATGCATAGAAATTCATGGAGTTCTATGGAGATTAGGATTCATACAAATTGTCACCTAATTAAAGGGAGACACATTCATAATCAAGTGTTTCAAGAAGCATAATCTACTTGACATATTATTGTCTAAGCAAATTCTCCAAACAATTTCATCCAAAAAACCTAGGTGTTGGCCAAACACCACAAGCATGAAGAAATTGCAATCAAACATAGAAACACAAGATTTATACCCAAATCAACTCATATATATGTAAATCAAGTCATAAACAAAGTCATCAAACCCAAGGCTTCAACCTAGCCTTGGCACAAGAGATTTAGTTACACATAATGAGAGAAAAACACAAAAGGAGAGATGAGAAAATCATGAATAAACCCAATTAGTTGAGTAGATCCAAGTTGAGCTGAAGAATCTCTCCTCCTAGCTCCAAGAATCGCCTTCCCCCTCTGGTTTCGCTCCCCAGAAAATCAGTTCTAGGTTCAAAGTGTCCTGCGGCTCGGCAAGTTCGCGAATTAAAACATACCAAAAAACTGTCTTGTGCGCCTAGGCGCGTTGTATTCACGCCTAGGCGCACCACGCCTAGGCGCACGCCTAGGCGCAATCCTAGGCGTGCACAACTTCAAATTCACGCCCAACTCGCTGGACTGGGCGTGCACAAGTGATACTGGGCGTGAACAAATATTGCGCCTAGGCGTGGAATGATTCCAAAATCTCCATACGACGTCCGATTTGCACGATTTTAGCGTCTACGGAAAGCTTGAGATGTCTAGTTTCCAATGCCTTTTATTTCGCTTGATTCCGATAACGTGACAAAAAGTTATAAGTATTTGAACACACGAAGGTCGGTGGACATTTTCTTCAGTTCAGCCCTTTTTTCATCACTTTTCATCCAAACCGCAATCAACCTATCAGAAATACAAATCAAAACATAAATACACTCATTATTTATCAAAAGAAAGCTTAAGAGGGGGATATTTCTACCAAAAACAATAGGTATTATCATACCTATCAAACACCCCACACTTAAACCTTACTTGTCCTCAAGTAAAACTAAACAAAGTACATCTACCAACTAACATCCTAACTCACTAACGCAGGAATCGCGATTGCATTTAGCATATGCAACAAGCCGTTAAACCCCTAGGTGTCCCTAGTGGAGGAGTTTTGTCTCCTGAGGGCTTACAAGAACGACACCCACAAACGTTTCAAGATAACTCAAATCAAACATATGGGAGGGAAATCACTAGAATCGAAACAATATACATCAATGCCATGCAATCAAAAAGATGTGGAGACCCCACACTTCATCCAAACATATACTCAATGAAGATTATCCGTCTACTCAATCACTTCGTCTACATTAAGTGCGTGCAAAGAAGAAATGTATAATTATTTGGCTTCCAAGAGTTCATAGGCGCCAAACATAGTCACATTCCAAGAATTCCAAGAACAGTCAAGTAGTAATACCAAGGCACTTTTATTTATATACATACTTCTCTTCTTCTTCTTATTATTTTTTTTTATTTATTTATTTTATTTATTTAATTTTTTTTTTTTTACTAGGCCCGTGCAATGCTCACTCCTTTAAGCTTTCTAGTCAACCCATGTAACGAGTTCTCAACCAATGACTCCCAACCAGTTGGTTTAGGGCATTATGTGATAAAGCACGCCTCGGATCAATCACTCGAGTTGAAAAGGCTTCGAAGTTAAGCTAGCCTAGTATGTTCATCATGATTGTCTTACCTTTTTACGCGAAACTCGAGTTGGTTAGACAAGAGCCCCGGTTACTCGGTAAGATCACAAGAGCGGAACATGCTTTTAATCATCATCAAATTTATTTTTTTTCATTTTTTTTTAACATGCATGTAATTAACTAGTGCCAAGAATATAACTAACACGGTGTTCTAGATCATCTTAGAGAAAGTCCACATCCAACATCTATTCACCCAAGTCATACCCCACAAGCACACATTCTCGTGCAGGTGAATTACGGTGATTGTGCAATAGAGTAGACGTCAAGCATATAGAAGGATATGATGGGTTCCACAAACCAAGATTAGCTGCATTTCAATATAGCACTCAATTCAACAGAAAATTCCCATAAATATGCAAGATTCAAGCACTAAATTTTTTTTTAAAATTTTCAATTTCTTTGTTTTTTTTTTTTTTTTTTTTTAAATTCAGCTACTACAAAAATCATGTGAAATTTTGCACAAGATAATCCATATGCAGTCCACCACCCCACACTTTAAAGAATGCATTGTCCTCAATGCAAAACATAACAATGTAATAATGCACTAAAAAGAGGACAAGTTGAAACAATACAACCTGGGGGTTGGAGTCATGCATCGAGTGGATTGAGGTGCTGGCCTGGCCACAATTCTTCAATGTCTATATGCACCCTCCTCTTGTCTTCAGCTAGATGAGATCCACCACTTTGCAGTGGCTCAATAAATAGGGCACAAATATCCTTCTTTGATGTGCCCATCAAAAAGATTCTATCTCTAAATTCCTTTGGCCCTCTTGGTTGAAATTGTAGTTTTCCATGCCAATGGAAGAGATATTTTGAGTAGAGGGGAAGCTTCTTCAATGATCTTGCAATGTAGCTCTCCATGCTTTGTTGAAGCTTCCATTTTTTCTTTGTTGGCAAAATTTCCTCCAGGATTTGCATTATGGAAGCACTGAGATTTACATTAGGCTCCTCAACTCCAATAAAGTCAATGAATTGTGCTTCAAATGGTGATAGCACCTGATTGTGGAGTGTGTTATCCTCATGCCTCTCTACAAAGTTATCACATTCTTCCTCCACCTTATCATCATACTTGTTCTCCAAATCTTCAGCTTTCAAATTTTTTTCAAAATCGACAAGAGCTTTCTCTTCTATATCTTGCTCAACCCATGTAGGTCCGCTAATTTCTTGTTCGATTGAAACTATCTCACATTCTGCAGCTGATGGAGAATTTTTTGATTCTTCGAAATCCATGCCCTCCTTCATTGGTGGATCCATCTCCGAAAGTGAAGTGAGAAGCATTATCTCATACTCCTCTTCATCCACATAATTATACTCAACTTTTCCTTTAAGCTCCAACTCTTTGCCACTGCTTAATGTAACTGCTTGAGTTGTCTCACATATACATTCCCCCTCACTTGTTTTCATCATAGGTTGGTAAAGTTGATTCTTGCTTGATACCATCCTATGCGTTGCCTCTTCTAAAGTTTGGGTACTCGCATTTAAGGAATCGAGTATGTCATCCAAAGATGACTCATGTCTTTGCTCAAGCGGTGGTGGTGAAGCCCATTGACACATCTCCTCTCTACAAGCTTGAGTTTTTGCTTTCAACTTTTGGGTACTCGTAACCAATGCATTTAGTACGTCTTGTAGAGATGAGTCTTGTGCTTGCTCAAGCAATGGTGGTGGTGCTGCTTGTGTAGGAACAAATTGATGCTGGTAGTTGTTCCATAGGAATTGAGGTTGTTCACACCTTCCAGAGTTATAAGTGTTGGAGAAGGAGTTGCATGGTGGATATGGGGCATGGTTTGGAGGAGTTGTCCTTGCATTATATCCTTGCAAATATAAGCTCGACCCATAAAAACCTGCTCCCTGATAAGCACATGGTGGAGGATATTCCATCTTGAAGCATATGCCAACAAAAGCAAAATTAGTTAACAAATATTATGTACAAGTATTATGTACAAACAAAGGAAAAGAAAAAAAAATTATGGACAAATAATAAAAATGGATCAAACGTAAGCTACCATCCCCGGCAACGGCGCCATAAACTTGTTGGGTCTAAATTAACCTTACTAGCAAGTGTACTAGTCGGCGACTACAGCACAATGATAAGCAAGGGTCGAATCCACAGGGACGGTGTTATATCTAATCCAAATTTATACTTGTATTTACGTATGGACAATGGAAACAAAAGTAAAGTTCAACTCAAGATTGTTTGGTTGGGTAATTAAACTAAAACAAGCAAATAGTAAAGTACTTTTGGTATTTTCTTTGAATAAGGATGTAACTAATGCAAATGAGATAAACACCAAAGCTTTGGAATCCCCCTTGGGAAATAACTTGCGATGACACAAATTCACACACATATTTGCTAATTCGGGCATAACGAATCCGTACTTAAGTCGGTTTTAGCGCACTTAAGCCAAATCTCCCTAAAATCGATTACTAGCCATCTTATTGGTCTAGGTCGGATATTCCTAAATACATTCTAGCCATCTTATTGGTCTAAACATGCATAGAAATTCATGGAGTTCTATGGAGATTAGGATTCATACAAATTGTCACCTAATTAAAGGGAGACACATTCATAATCAAGTGTTTCAAGAAGCATAATCTACTTGACATATTATTGTCTAAGCAAATTCTCCAAACAATTTCATCCAAAAAACCTAGGTGTTGGCCAAACACCACAAGCATGAAGAAATTGCAATCAAACATAGAAACACAAGATTTATACCCAAATCAACTCATATATATGTAAATCAAGTCATAAACAAAGTCATCAAACCCAAGGCTTCAACCTAGCCTTGGCACAAGAGATTTAGTTACACATAATGAGAGAAAAACACAAAAGGAGAGATGAGAAAATCATGAATAAACCCAATTAGTTGAGTAGATCCAAGTTGAGCTGAAGAATCTCTCCTCCTAGCTCCAAGAATCGCCTTCCCCCTCTGGTTTCGCTCCCCAGAAAATCAGTTCTAGGTTCAAAGTGTCCTGCGGCTCGGCAAGTTCGCGAATTAAAACATACCAAAAAACTGTCTTGTGCGCCTAGGCGCGTTGTATTCACGCCTAGGCGCACCACGCCTAGGCGCACGCCTAGGCGCAATCCTAGGCGTGCACAACTTCAAATTCACGCCCAACTCGCTGGACTGGGCGTGCACAAGTGATACTGGGCGTGAACAAATATTGCGCCTAGGCGTGGAATGATTCCAAAATCTCCATACGACGTCCGATTTGCACGATTTTAGCGTCTACGGAAAGCTTGAGATGTCTAGTTTCCAATGCCTTTTATTTCGCTTGATTCCGATAACGTGACAAAAAGTTATAAGTATTTGAACACACGAAGGTCGGTGGACATTTTCTTCAGTTCAGCCCTTTTTTCATCACTTTTCATCCAAACCGCAATCAACCTATCAGAAATACAAATCAAAACATAAATACACTCATTATTTATCAAAAGAAAGCTTAAGAGGGGGATATTTCTACCAAAAACAATAGGTATTATCATACCTATCACTGTATAGCCTTATCGGCTACCATATTACTTGGTTGAATTGCCAATGATTGTATATTTATTGTGCAGCATATTATGCGTCATATCCCTGGATTTCTTTTTTTTTTTTTGGATATCGGTGTTCCCTTTCTATGCCCTACTGAGCTTCTTGGCTCACCCCTCTTCTTGTTTCCCTTTCAGGTGAGTTGGATTTAGGTGATGCTAGTCAGCGGCGGGACGCATGAGCTGGTGTGTAGCCTCGAGCTGTTTCTTTAGCAAGTTTTGAGGACTTTGGGTTTTGTTTTTGTATATATGTTACTTATTTACTCAGTCTGATCTCGGGTAGATAAGTCTTCTTATTTCCGCTGTTGTGTAGATACTCCGATGTTTTCGATAGGTGTATATATGTGGTATTTTGGAGAGATTATGCTCATGTTATATTTCAGGAGTTGTTACGATTTTATATATTTTATATATTGATTTAGGAATATTGGATTAAGGGTTGGTTCGGGGGACGGGGTCCC
The DNA here is from genome assembly GCF_013401445.1 of Tripterygium wilfordii. NCBI lineage: Eukaryota > Viridiplantae > Streptophyta > Magnoliopsida > Celastrales > Celastraceae > Tripterygium > Tripterygium wilfordii. The sequence continues at coordinate 11,157,456 of NC_052248.1, forward strand.
CTGCCGGTCACGTTCTTATGGGTTTAGGTACACTTCGGTATACATTAGGAGAGAGGGACGTGACAATCATCAACGTACAAAACAAGGAAAATGAATTGTGTACCTTTCACTTTCTGATATATGCATTCATCTAATTTGTTCTCAACAAAACCATCAGCCATAATTACTTCATCAAACTTCAAATACCATTGTCTTGAAGCTTGTTTTAAACCATAAATCGATTTGTTTAGTTTGCACACTAAATGCTCCTTCCCCCTTTCAACAAATCCTTGTGGCTGCTGCATATAGATATCTTCAAACAAATCACCATTTAAAAACGCTGTTGTGACATCCATCTGGTGTAATTCCAGATCAAAATGAGCTGTCAAAGCCATTATGATTCTCATTGCATCTTTAGAGGACACAGGTGAAAAAGTTTCATTATAATCAAAACCCCTTTTCTGTGTATACCCTTTCGCTACCAATCTAGCTTTATGTCTTTCAACTCTACCTTGAGAATCCCTTTTAGTTTTGTAAACCCACTTGCACCCTATTGCAGACTTTCTTGTAAATATACCATAAAATCATCTGGAATTGCAGACTTTCTTGATCTTTGAGATCTTCTTAAAATTGGATCCAGAGCTTGATATGCATAAGGTTGAGATGCTGCTTGCTGATTTGAATTTTCAGAAGCAGTAGGCAAATCATTTGGAATCGAAACCCCTTCAGGTAATTGAATTTGTTCTGCTGCTGGCATGTGGACTTGTATATCAGCACCTTGCTCATTATAAGCTTCTAAAGAAATAGGCAGAGTAACAGCTTGTGAAACAGTCTCATTTCCAGATAAAACCAGCTCTTCAAATTCTTGTGCTTCATCAGTATCTTCTGAGGAGAATTCATCTTCAATAAATTTGGCATTGTGAGTTTCAGCTATACGAGTATGCAGCTTAGGACAATAAAATTTGAAACCCTTGGACTTCTCTGAGTAGCCAATGAAGTAACAGCTCACTGTTCTTGAATCTAACTTCTTTTCATTTGGATTGTCTAGCCTTGCTTCAGCTTTACAACCCCAAACATGAAAATGATTAAAACTGGGTTTCCTTCCTGTCCATAGCTCAAAAGGTGTCTTGATAACTGATTTACTTGGAACTCTATTACTGATATAATTGGCTGTCTTCAATGCCTCTCCCCATAAAAACATAGGAAGTTGAGTTCTTGCAAACATAGTCCTGACCATTTCTATGTATGTCCGATTTCTTCTCTCTGCCACACCTTTCTGTTGGGGGTTTCCTGGTGTTGTATATTGAGGGATGATACCATTTTGCTCAAGATACACTGCAAAAGGGCCTTTTTGCTATCCTGATTCAGTATACTTGCCAAAATATTCACCACCCCTATCGGATCTCACTATTTTAATAGTTGCATCTAATTGTTTTTCGACTTCTGACTTGTATGTTTTAAAACAATTCAAAACTGAAGACTTTTCTGAAATCAGATAGACATATGCAAATCTGGAAAAATCATCAATGAAAGAGACAAAATACACATTTCCACAAATTGTTTAGAAAGTGAAAGGTACACAATTCATCTGTATGAATGATTTCTAATAACTTTTGACTTCTGTTGGAACCTTTCTTGGTAAAATTTGTTTGTTTTCCTTTCATGCAACTGACACAATGATTCAAGTCTTGTAAATCTAGAGTTGGTAACATGTTTGCTCTGATAAGTTGCACAATTCTTTCTTTAGAGATATGCCCTAATCTTCTATGCCAAAGCATTGAAGAGTTTTCATTTGTGAGCAATCTTTTTGAATTAATACAATCGACGTTAAGGCATTCTTCAACAGAACATTCCAACTGCCATAGATCTTCTTTGAGTAAAGCAATGCCAAGCACAACATCAACTCTATTTAATTGAAAAAGTTTTACACCATCAAAGTCACAATGAAAACCATAACCAGATTTAAACAACTTAGAAGCAGAAATTAAATTCCTTCTCATGGAAGGTACATAAAGAACAGGATTTAACTCTAAAAAGAAACCTAATGACGTTTTAAGCTTGACGACTCCAACAGACTCGACCCCTACTTTGCTCCCATTTCCAACGAAAACATTGTAGTTTTCTCTATTTAGTTCCTTCAGTTTTGAGAAGCCCTGTAATGAATTAGTAATATGAACACAACACCCTGAGTCAAACCACCAAGAATCTTTAGGAACCAAAATTAAATTTGACTCAACAGTTACAAAAACATTTATAATCTTACCCTTTTTAGTCAACCAAGCCTTAAAACCCTCACAGTCCTTTCTCAGATGACCTGTTTTCTTACAGAAAAAACACTTTCCACTATTTGTTTTTGCAAATTTCAGCTTTTGAGATCCTTTAGGGGGGTTAAGTTTGGCAGTTACAGAAATACCAGAAAAGGAAGCAGCAGTACCTTTGCCTTTGTTAGGCTTACCAGATGATTGATTAGCTGGCCTCTTCCCTTTTGCAGCAACATTGACAAGATTCACATGTGCAGCTTGCTCTCCCTTGTCATTCATTCTCTGTTCCTCTTGGACACATATGGAAATCAGATCATTAATAGTCCATTTTTCTTTCTGAGTGTTGTAGCTAATTTTCAGCTGCTCGTACTTAGATGACAAGGAATTAAGAGTCATGTGGACTAACAGCTGATTATTTAGAGGCACATCCAAATCTCCAAGCTTGTTAGCAATGTCCACCATTTTTAAAATATGCTCTCGAACACTCCCAGCACCATCATACTTCATATTGGTCAAACTAGTTAGGAGGCTTCCAGTTTGAGCCTTCTCTGACTCCTTAAACTTCTCATGAATGGCAGCAAGATAGTCTTTTGCAGTGACACATTCTGGAATTCCTCCTCTGACAGTTTCAGTCATGGATCTCTGGATGAACAACATAGCAAGCCTGTTAGCTTTCTTCCACTTCTCATGATCCTTGACATATTCCTCTGTGGAATCTTCAGTAGGCTCAGCAGGCATGTCAGTTTTCATCACAAACTCAAGATCACCATAGCAGACAAAAAGATCAATCTCACGTTTCCATTTCTTGTAGTTGCTCCCATTGAGAGGTTCAATGTTAGCAAAGTTCAAGGCACTAGAACCAAAAACTGTAGACATGGTTCTTATTAGGTGATAGTGTATGAAATTATGAATAAGTCAACAAAATTAATTAGAAAACGATATGTTTCCCAATTTCTGCATATGTTATAAGACTAAAATTCACCTTTGGGCAGAAAATTAGAATTATCAAAAGCTTTTGCATAACCAAAACATAAAATACAAGGACAAAGTACAATTTCCAACACCTTTGGGCAGATGAAAATGTATGATCCTAATATTCCATGCTTCATTATACACTAATTCACTGACAGCCTAGACAAATAACCTCCTTTAGGAAATCGTTTTATCTTGCAAAGACAATGAATTACAAGTTTGATTTTCAAAATGACCAGACAAGGAATTGATAAATAATCCACTTTAGTGGAAAATTTTACAACTTCTTGAATGATACAAAATCAATGGCCTGTTATCTAATTAAAGATCATGTTCATCATATGCAGAATATGATAAACCATATAATTGAGTGACTTCGAACATAATGAATCAGTCCTCGTTTTCATTTTAAAACACCTAATCAGATTTGGAATAAATCTGTAGACAAAATGTGTTAAAAATAACTGCAATTTTGATTAGAAATAGATTAATTGAAAACTTACATAAGGCAATAAGTTTGTTCTGTAGAAAATCCAGGATCTTTTGCAAAACACAAACAAAATTCAAGATATGCGAAACAACAATAATCAGCCATCAAAAGAATAATTCAAAGTTTTCATCCATATGACCATCAACATTTGTTGTTAATGCTTAATTATTATTAACAGTATTTCAAATGAATCCTAAGCTTGTTGAACCTGCTCCGATACCATATATTAACATAAAACCTTATTTACATCATGTTTCAACAAAGCAGCGGGATTACATGAACATAGAAATAGAACTCTATGTTAACAATAATATAGAGTAAGGCACTAACCTGTAGACATGATTATAACTAGGATAGATTCTCCTTTGGAAGTAGTTCTTCTCCTTTCGTTGAATCAAGAGTACTCAAGCCAATCAATAGGCGAGCAGTTATTCAAGAAAGTAGAGACCACTAACCCACAAAGCATGCCAACTCCCCAAACCTATCACTTAGTGGAGATGGTTCTGTAACTGCCAATATAACAATAATGATATCTTTAATCATATTTTCTAATAAATAGTTAGTCTATTTGCACAAGGAGTCTCAATATCAATCTATTATCATAAGACTCCATTAACTTGAATATATCTCAATATGCCTTATCAAATCATTCTAATATACTCAATCTAACAGCTTGGTCACTGGTAACCGAAACTGGGCTAGAAGAAGCTTGGTTAAGGAAAGCAAAGAGAAACACAAACACAAACATGGTTGGTTGTATTTATGTGTGAGACTACTTCACTTATAACTCACAGCAAGCAATCAGACTTGCTTAACTATATATAGTGGGGTTTGATGATAGTAGTCGATGAAGTGTATGCTGCATTGTTGAAGGAAAATGAAGTCACCTTCAACAAGAAAATAGTTGGCTTTTCTTTGTAGTTAGCGACGTAGCGTACTTTACAATATTTTTGTTTGTATTTCCTATATGGATCCAAAGATTATGTTGTTGAGTTATATTAACATCTCGAAGGCGACATTGTATTTCAGGAGTTACCCTACGTGCATGTTGTTCACTATGTGTATGCCAATTAACATAGTTTCACATTGCTTACAAGAAACTATATATGTAGAAATGGAAGATGTTTTTTAACCGGGAAGCCACAATAGTTACTTGATTATCCTAACTGTAGAAATTTCACTCACAATCTTGCACAAGGCTTGAGCCACCTGATTTGATTTATTGCAATATCATTACTAGTGCCGGACCAGCACCCTATTTAGTTCTAGGATGACATAATTAACTTGTGATAATTGATATCATAAGAGTTATAGGAGTCCGCCAGTATAAATTGTAAAGAGTATCATGATGCTAGAGTGGTACATAAGGAGTGTGTGTGATACCCCAAACTTCTTTTTCTTTTAGAAATTAAGTAGGATCAACATGTGTTGAGTATATCTATATGTATAAAATCATTAGAAATTAATACCGAGTGAATTGGGGGTGTACGGGTGGTTTAAAAACTGAAAATTTGGGTTACAGGTGTAACCGTCCGGACGGCTTTTAAAAGCCGTCCGGACAGTTTTAGGAAAATGGCCCAAATCTGTCAAATGGGCAGAGGTGTCCGGATGGCCTTCTAGGGTGTCCGGACACCTCTTTAAAGAAGGCCGTCCGGACACCTCTTCAAAAAAAACAACCCGAGGATGATTTTAAACACCCATTTCTCGAATCCTCTTAACATACCCGACCTAAACAAGCCCTAAACCCTATTTTTTCTCAAATTTCCTTCCTCCCATCAACCTAATATCATCAATCAAGGTAAGATTGTTCTCTTTCAAGTTGTTTCAAGTTGGATTCATGACTTCTCTCTCTAGTTGACATATTCCTAAATTCTTCTCTTTGTTCTAATCTTTCAAGGTTTAAACCCAAACTCAAATCCATGAGTTCCTACATCATGTGAGGCCTAAAGGAAGCATGAATCTCTTCCTTCTACTTGTTTCTACAACCTTGGTAAGTTTCTTAAACCTAAAAGCTAGTATTTAGAGATTGGGTGATTTGGGATTCTAGGGTTTTGTGGGTTTTGTAGATTTGGGGGAAAATCTTTAAATTAGATGAAATTAGTGATCTAATAGGTTGATTTAGACTTGTTTATGGTTGTATTGTTAGATTCTATTGTTGATTGGAGTAGCAAGCTTGAGTAGGTGAAGTTCAAGAACTTGGGAAGTTTTGGGTAAGAGAAGGTAATGAGTTCTTGATTTATTGGATTAATTTGTGTTAGATATGTGAAATTGACGTTGTTTGTATATTGATTGGAGGATGGGTAATAAACTGTCTGATTTGAATTATGCTAAGGACCCCTCCATATCAGTGTTTCATGGGCTCTGGAGAGTTCAGGTCAAACCCCACTCTAACTGTCCAACATGCCCAAATAGCGTGGATCTTGCATGTTGTTTACTATATCTGTCAAGCATGTGAGTCCTTACACCAACAAAGGCATAGTTTCACATTGTTTACAAGAAACTATGCTGAAATGGAAGATATTTTTAACCAGGAAGCCACAATAATTTCTTCATTATCATAGGTGTAGAAAGTTGGCTACTATAGATGCTTTCGGATTTTTGACTAGTTCGTTGGTGTGTGTTGATGAATTTTGTTTTTTCTTTCTTTTTCATGTTTCCCGGCTTTGGGGCTTGATAAACTCTATTATGATTGTCAACTTAAACAGTTTTTGAGTGTATACTTTCATATGAAGGATGTATCCTCTCACATATTTTATGGGCTTGGAAGTAGTGTTTTAAATATCGGTATCGTAATTATACCATTCATGCGATTGGTATGTTATATATCCGGTTCAACTGGTCGATCTACACAAAGATATATCAATATATTGCACAAGACAAGATTAACAAAAATCATGTTTCTTTAGTGGTTAAGGCTTAGTATTTTTTTACGCCCATGTTTAATTCTCGCTAATACTCCCTCGGTCCCAAGTTGCTTGTCATCCTTCGAAAATCCAACTGTTTAAGGGGTCAACTCCACAAAATAACTATGTTATTCCAAATTTGCCCTTATTGATTTAAAATATCTTTTTTTCCTTGAAGTTTGGTGTTTTAAAGTAACAAGGTTAATTTTGGAATAGATGAACAAAATTAGTAATTAATGAAGAACAGTGACACTAGTTTTGGACAACCCAAAATAGAAAGATGGGCAAGCAAAATGGGACGGAAGGAGTAGTATTTTTAACATATTTTTCAACGCATGCAATAAATATACAATAAACATCACATGACGAAAAATTGAAAGAATTTTACAACCATTACTCTCCTAAATAAAGTCTTGGGGCCAAGTGTGGGAAATAATGCAGGGTGATATTGACATACGCTGGGCTAAGCATGACTCTTCTCGCAAATTACGATAATAGAAATACCCATGAGACTTGAACTCACAACCTCTCGCTTGCATCACATACACACAGATATTATCCACACAAGCAATAGTTCAAATATACTCCATTAATTCTAATTGAATAATTTTTTTTTTCGTTTTCATTATATAATGTTATATTTAGACTGATATAACTCTAGTAGCCTAAATATTACTCTTAACAGAAATACTATCAATTTTCTTTTTAAATAATTACTTAGTATATTTAATTAAATAGAGTTATAATGAAATTACTTTTTAAATTTTCTTTTTTATTATTGTCATATATATTGTGTAACATGTGGCACAACTTACGAGTTAAAAACGTTACATTTAAGTATCGTATAAAACTAATTATTATCATATGATAATGAAAAATTCAACTAATTGATGTCTAAAACAAAATCAATTAATTCAATTATTGCTAATAACTTACTATTATACTTAATTACAGAAAAATAATTTTATTTTTATTATTTCTTTTTCGTTAACTTTCATGTAGAAATATTAAATTTATGTAGTGTTTATTTAGAGTACTATAGTTGTAATGGAATGTTATTGATTTCTTTCCTTTTAAATTATTTTTAGGTACACTCTGTTATAATAATTAGGGTGCGTTTGGTATGTGGGTAAGAATTTAGGGGTATAATTTGTTACCCATGTAAATGTTACAAGGGTATTAACAATTATGGAGAATAAGTGTTACCCTTGTTTGGTAAAGAATGGTAAAATTTACCCAAGTATTCATTACTCTTGTTTGTTACGACTATACATTACTGGTGTAATACCATTACCTTTGTTTGTTATTATTGTAATGAACCAAACTAGAAAAAAGTGAGATTATGTTTTTTATTGTTACGACTATCATGTACCAAAATTTTAAAAATATAGATACATATGCATATATATACACACACAGCCAGACATATATATATATATATATATATATATATATATATATATATATATATATATATATATATATATATATATATAACAACAATTGTTAACAATTTCAACAAAATAATCTGATAACGTTCAAATCCATGACAAAGACGTAACACAAGAGTAGGGGTCACCATTTGGCCCGCCGGCCTAGGTCCGAGCCCGGCCCTGCCTGTAACGACCCATCCCGGAGGGGGGGTCTGCGGAATTACCAATTTGTCCAAAACATAAACTATCCATGTAAATCCTCCAAAATCATTTAATATAATCCAAAAAAAAATGAATAAAATGCATTTAAAAATCCATTAAGAGATAATTAATAAGTCTTTAAAATTTAACAAAGCGGAAGTCTTTAATAATCAAACCCTATGCTACCCATAAACCACAACTGTATCCATGGGGACACCGCTCACGCCTCGAGAAGCTGGCCACCATCTACGTACTCACCTGAAAGGGAAAGAAGAAAATAGAGATTGAGCTAAATAGCCCAGTAGGGGTATAGTACCCGATAAGGACTCGGATATCCATGATGCGAATACCGAGAGAGGGAATCACATACGATATGACAAAGAGTAGAACTAGTCTACAAATACAACAATCAGCTCGAGTAATACAAGAATAGGCAGGAACAAAAGGATTATGCTCATGTCACAATCACAACCCAATATGCATATATATATAAACATGCAAATTATATATGCAAACACACATCTCCTCCCAATGCGCATAGCGCCACAAATCATCCACATCCAATCATCGGCACACGGCAGTCCGGATTTCCCCTCGGAGGCCGTGGCAATCAAATCCCCGTATAATCACGTCGCACAGCAGTCCGGATTTCCCCTCGGAGGCCGCGACATTCAAATCCCCGTATAATCACATGGGAACAGATTAAGGAGAATAAATCCCAGACAGTGATCACGTCTCAAGGTGGTGTGTTGCGAGTCACAACCACCACACAAACCAGAGCCAGACAACAACAACAAGGCTATCACAACCACCCATCTCCACAAAATCCACAATCCGAACACACAATCAACATATATCATGATGCATGTATTACAATAAGTTTTTCCATGCATCCAAAACCCATTTCCAAACTAGTTAAGAAAATATTTTACTTCCTTAGAAAAATGGGGCAGAAAGCTCTACGAAGAGTCCTAATCAAATCAAATCAACCATTTTTTCCCATAGCCAAAATTTCACATGCCTATCTACATGCTGGAAAGATTATAGTCAAGCACGGAGAAATGCGAATCAATGAAGAGACAACAAAGAATTATTCAAGAGGCAGGTATTTAACACGCGAGGAAAACATAGAAAATTGTAGAACACGTAGTATCGGGTAATAGAGGTCAATAAATGAAGAACCCCTACCTCGATAGCAGTGCAATCAATGCTAAACGTCTAACGCGTCTCCTCGATTCCCTAAACAATTACCGGCATATAATAGGTTAAGAGACTGTCTAGAAACTTTAGATTAATTAAAATAAATTTTACTCAAGGATCTAAATAAGCCCGTAAGTTCAACTGGCCAAATTCTCTGGACAGATTTATCGAGACCTGGCTGATTCCAATTAATGAATCCCTTGACCCGTGGACCTCACTCCCCTTTTATTAAATCCACCCTTTTATGGTTCATTTTAAAAACACCTTAGAACATGCCTTTGTTCACCACCTGCACACCTAAGACTTAAACAAAACCATTAATACACTATGCATAGACTTTTCTTTTACCAATATTCACTTGAACCTCTAAAACCAACACCAGGCTTAACACACGTGATCACAAAACAAAACCCAAGCCCAACCAATTTATTTTCTCTTTATTGATGACGCTTCTATGGACATCACACTGCAAGACTATTCATGGTGGCCAAGGTCGTGTATATCAAACACAACAACTTAAAGATGAATTACTCACCTAATTTCTTCCAGACGCAGTCACGAGTATTATAAAATAAACTGTCCCGATCTCCGTCTCAATCCACCATGTAATTGTATTTCACGATTCCCTTTGATCTCTGACTCACCAATTCGTCCAATTCCTATACCCCGTACCGTCGACTCTGGGTGATGTCCTTCGGCGCTTGAGGTTGAGGTTAGTTTAGTATTCCTTGGGTGGCTGCGTTATTTTGGTGAGTTTTAGGTTTTGTATAAGAGAAAGGATTATGAGATGTATTTATATCGTAAACTACGTATTTGGGTATTATCAAAATTCTATTTTTGACCCTATTGACTTAACGTTCCAAAATTCCTCCAAAATTTTCGTCTGAGTTCAATTACCCCCCTAGGTAAAAGTGTAAGGTTTTACACTGCCCGACCTCTTGGGCAGGCATGAACTCCATTTTTTGGGTCAGCCCGACACCTCGGGCCAATTTTGGCCATGCCCGAACCCGACCCATGCCCGACATTATTTATTTATTTATTTATATATATATATATATATATATATAATACACACACATACACAGACAATGCATGCACTATCTGTGTATATGTATATATGTATACTATATATATATATATATATATATATATATATATATATATATATGCAGACAGTGCATGCACTGTCTGCATATGTGCATATGTACATATATACATATATACATATATACACAGACAGTGTGTGTATATATATATATAATACACATACATATATATATATATATGTATATATATATGTGTAAATATATACACAGACAGTGCATATATATACATATACACAGACAGTGTGTATATATATATATATATATATATATATATATATATATAATATGCAGACATGCACTGTCGCACTATCTGCATATATATATATATATATAATACACATACATATATATGTGTATATATATATAATACACATACATATATATATGTATATATATACACAGACAGTGCATATGTGTGTGTGTATATATATATGTGTATGTATATGTATATATATATATATATGTATGTATATATATACACAGACAGTGTATATATATATGTGTGTGTCTGTGTATATGTATATATATATGTATATATATATGTATATATATATACATATATATAATATATAATATATATGTGTATATATAACTTATGAGCTTTTAGAATTTTTTATTTAAAGGGGTAATAGGTTGGTGTAAAACTTCTCATTACTTTTTATTACCCAGGTCCCCCCACTAGTAAACTTTATGTGTAAAAAATAAGCTCAATTACTAAAATTTATTACAGGAGTAAAAGTTATACTGACATAACAAACACAAGTAAACTTAAAATTTAATTACCCTTGTAACCATTACACCCTATTACCCCTGTACCAAACGCACCATTAAAGTAATAGAGCTCTAATTAATTTTGCGTGTTAATTTTTTTATTTGGTGCCATGTGGTTCAACATATTGGCTCTAAATTATTTTACTTTTAAGTTTTAAGTACTAGTAAAAGATAATTGGCTACTGTAGGAGCTAATTCTACAATCACGGAATACTTTAGAGGGCCACCAGTGATTTGCGAAATAAACACAAAGTGATGATCATAATTCTAGGACACCAGTGGGGTGTCAGCCAAAAATCCTTCGATGATCAATTTAGCATAGGTTATCTAGCTAGATGACAGTTAGATTGTAAGATTGATATATATACAAACAAAAGTTGCATAGAAAGAAGTAATATAGATTGAGAGTTAGCAAATGCTCGGATGGCTCAGAATATCAGAGGTTTTGCGTTGGAGAAGATCCTCTCTCATGAGGATCCTTGGCTTCTTTTATAGCTTTCTCTCATAGGATGTGTCTTTAGATTAATGGAAGCAGTTTTGATTCAGGTTTCCGTTAGAGAGAGGTCTCACTTTTTGGCTAGTGGATGTGACAATATGGGAGTAGATTCTATATGTCAAGTGTAAAATTTGACACGACAACGTTGACAAGGAGATGTTTGGTGCAAAAGGTGTTTGTTGTCTGGATAAGCATGGGCTCGGTTACCAAAATTACTTTTTGTAGGATATAAGACAATATGGTTGACAAGTTTACGTTAATGCTCTGTTTGTTTGATGGAAAATCAACCTTTTGAAATTGTTTGCCTAACTTTGTGGTGTTTGGAGGTAGGAAAACAAAATTAGTCAAACAAAATTTATAATAAGTTAACTCAAAATAAAGAGTTGTAAGATGGAAATCAACTTCGCTTATTATTTTTTTTTGAAAAGCATCAACTTCCCTTATTATCCTTGAGATGTTGTTTTCCCCACAACAATAAACTGATTGTTAAGCTAATTTTTTTTGCTAAAAGCATACATGGAAGGCTTTTTAAGGTGAATTAGAAAAACTGTATCTTTTATATATAATAATGTATATATAAATACATATAATAAGACATTTTTTTGCTCAATGTCAAGTGGGACCAGGAGAAACTTTTAGGTCAATTAAAATTGTACCTCATATATATAATAAGACATTAAAATGATACATCTTATATGTACATATATGAAAAATCTTAATTAGAAAATATTAGTTTTAACAAGTTATATTACTGTGATTGTGAATATATTCTATTAGAGAATGTATTGAGTATAGACTTGTGAAATGAAGTAATATTGGATGTGTTTGTATATAAAAAGTATAAAAGAAGTTGGATTATTGTCTTAAAATAAAATTTAATATTTACGTGTTATAGTTTCAAAAACTCCCACCAATTGCTTGCTTTAAAGTTGCCCAGAAGCAGCTGGACTTCCAAACAGTTTTAATGCAGGGGCATATAAAGAGGGCATGAACTGTATTGTCGCAAGGCACATATTGTTTCATAAAATTACTCCTTGATGGTATTGTCACAAGGCATATAAAGAGTCGTCGACAATTGTATTGACACATAAAAGAGACACTGTTATAGTGCATATAAATTTATTTGCAGTGAAGATAAATTTCATTATACACTAAATATAACAAAATCACAATAGAAAATGTAATATTGCAGATAAGCTAATGGGGATAATTTTAGTACAGATAAATTTCAATACATAACAAAACCAAACAGACAATGTAGATAAACTAATGCACCTTTAACGGAGGAAATAGAAGCTTGAGAAGGAATACCAAAACAAACAGACAGATAATGTAGATATACTAATGCAGATAAATGGTGTGATTAGGATTCAAAAGGTTAAGGAAGATAAGAGTCGGTGAATTGAATGCACATTGCGGCCGCTAGCTACTAAGAGAGTAAGACGTACTTGGCTACAGGTGGAAACGATGATGAGTTTGATTTTGCTCCGCAGGAGGGCGTGGAGTAGTGAGGTTCTCTTGCAAACAAGTTGAATGGGGGCGATTTGATTTTCTTTTCAAAATAATCCATCAAATTCTTATTTATTAAAATAATATGATATGCACCCATTTTGTTTTGCTGACACAATAAATAAATCTTACAAGAAGAAGAGTAGGACATCACCATTCCTTATTGGACTTGATATATGAATGGACTACACAGCCTTCCTCCTTTATTTTTGCAAGCTTAAGAATTTAAAAATTGCATAGAATTGGATAGCGTTTCTTATTGTGTGATGTATATCCCAGGAAGTAGCACATGACATTAGTTGCGCATTGATTCTCCTCATTTCTTGATTGGAAATGATGCTAAATTCCAGTTGAGAATCTGATGACGCTCAGTGAGAAGCCCTGTAGATGCTGTGAATCCCACATAGATGAAGCTTGGCAGGGTATTTGGGATGTCAATAGGCACCTCAAGAAAAGTCTCACCTATTGGATCAGATGCATATCCAACGTGGACTCTAATTGACTTTGTCCTCCCATCCAATACTATTAGAACCTTGATATCTCTTCCACTTTTCAGGTCAATTCCGGTATAATTGAGACTCCTAACATCAATTGGATGTAATACACTCTTTGTGACAATCGCAATGTGATTTGCATCCAAATCATTTGTATTCTTGTAAGTGTCAAACTCCACAGCTAATTGACCATCAGCATGACCTGCATTTACCTCAAAATGTATTGGTTTAGTTGAATATGTAATGTATGTATCGATGTTACATTATATAATAAAGATAGAAACCACAACTTCACATTATATTACCATCTTTTGTTGGATCCATTATTCCAAGATAGGAACCATAGCTGTCAGATGGCGAGGGACTCTTGTCTGGTGCGATAATAAATGTTAGTCCGTCGGCAGATTCAGTTGAATAAGGGGAGGTAAGAATCCTGAACGTGAATTTACTATAGATCATTGCTGGCCAAGCAAGCAAAGGGTATTTGTATAGAACCCTGCCAACTTGATTTAGTGGTAAGGTTGGATTGCCTTGTTGTGGCTCTGGGGTTAGGCTTAAGTAGCCGTTGCGACTTGTAACTGAACCTGTGCAAGTTAAGTTACCATCACTACAACTTGCTAGGGTGAATGAAGGAAAGCTGAAACCAGTGGTGATTTGAGGGAATGGAAAAGGAGCTGGGGTGAATGAAGAAGCTTGGTTAAGAAAAGCAAAGAGAAGCAGAAACACAAACATGGTTGGTTGGTTATATTTATGTGTGAGACTACTTCGCTTATAACTCATAACAAGCAATTGGACTTACTCCACTATATATAGTGAGGTTTGATGATAGTAGTCGATGAAATTTATGCTAGCTGCATTGTTGAAGGAAAATTAAGTCACCTTCAACAAGAAAAAGTTGGCTCTGTAGTTAGCGTAGCTTACAATATTTTTGTTTGTATTTCCTATCTAGATCCAAAGATTATGTTGTTGAGCTATATTAACATCTCCCAAGGCCACATTGTATTTGCAAAATGACGTTTGCGAGACTCACAAAGATATAAAGATAGAAGGTACAGTCCATCTAGAAAGACTAAGACATTTCAATCCGTCTTTCAACAAAGACCTATCTCCCATAAGCAAATGAATGGAAACTAAGGTACTTTGGTTTTTTCTATAATTCTTCTTTTGAAATAGCCAGACTACAAAAATAAAAAAATATTGTGGCAGCTAGTTCTGGTAAGATACTTTGTCATCAATTGCTTGAAGTCTATATGCCAAACTGGCATGGATCTGGCATGTTGTTTACTATATATGCCAAACATGCAAGTCCATACACCAAAAAAAGGTATAGTTTCACATTGTTTCCAAGAAACTATGCTGAAATGGAAGACATTTTTAACAGGGAAGCCACAATGGTTTCTTCATTATCATAGTTCTAGAAAGTTGGCTCCTATAGATGCTGCCGGATTTTTGACTAGTTCGTAGGTGTATGTTGATGAATTTTGTTTTTTTCTATCTTTTCTGGAAAACTTTTTGTATACGTAACAACTTCTTCCATAACCGGCTATAATAGTATTACGTTATCCAATTACATTAAATTGCATTATTACGTTGTGTAATTACATTGACTTTCGTTATTATATTGTCTAATTACATTGACTTTCGTTAGTACGTTGTCTAATTACATGTGATGGTTGAATTTATTAGGGATATGTAGCGTTGCCATTCTTTTTCATGTTTCCCGGCTTTGGGGCGTGACAAACTCTGTTATGATTCTTCAACTTCAGCAGTTTTAATTTGAGTGCATCCTTTCATGTGAAGGATATAGGTCCTTACATATATTTTTTGGGTTTGGAAGCAGTGCTTTATATAGTGGTATCGGAATTATACCGGTCATGTGATTGGTATGTGATATAACCAGTTCAACCGGCCGAGCGACACAAATATATATATATTTCTATTGCAAGGGATAGCTGTAACAAAAATTATGTTTCTTTAATGGTTAAAACTTATGATTTCCTAATTGAGTGTCCAAGTTCAATTCTCATTAATAGTATTTTTAACACATTTTTTCAACCCGTACAACAAACTTCTCTTATTGAAAAATTGAAAGAAATTTACAACCACGACTCTTGAAAATAAAGTCTTAGGTTCTCATCAAAGCTTTTTTTTTAAAGAGCCACTTGATGACTCTTTTTGGAGACTTCGGGTATTGGTTAAATTTTTATTTTTCATCATCATCATTCGAGCCTTTATCCCAAAAGTTTGGGGTCGGCTACACTAGTCTATGAGAACATCATTGGAAATCCACATGTATTTGTTTTCTCCATTCATTTCTATCATGGATCATACATTCATCCACTCCTATTAAATTCATATAATTTCTTATAACTTCAAGCCATGTCTTTTTAGGTCTACCTCGCTACCTCCTACTCTCTCCTATAAAAATTCTCTCATTCCTCTTCACTGTCACACTGCTATCTCTACGTTGGTCATGTCCGTACCATCTTAACCGATTTTCTCGTTACTTATCTTCAATAGGTACTACTTCTACCTTAGATCTAATAATCTCAGTTCTTATTCTATCTTTCCTAGTGTGACCACACATCCAACGAGGCATTCACATTTCTACTACATGCATTTTTTGGATATATTGTTTCTTGATAACCCAACACTCGGAACCATACATCATTGTAGGGCGAATAGCTGACCTATAGAATTTTTCCTTCAACTTTAAAAAAATTCTCCGATCGCATAACACCCCGGATGTACTCTTCCACTTATTCCACCCGTTTTTAATCCTATTAACTATATCATCACCTATGTCACCATATTCTTGGAAAATTGATCCAAGATATTTAAAAACTTTACCTTTTGTTACTTATTTCACATCTAGTTTAATTACTTGTTCGTTCCCTTACCTAGTCTTACTAAACTTACATTTCATATATTCTGATTTAGTCCTACTTACTTTAAATCCATTAGACTCTAATGCTTGCCTCCATATTTCAAGCTTTGAGTTAACTCCCGATATTGTCTCATCCACTAGAACTATATCATCTTGGATATGTCGTGTGAGTACATCCATCACTATAACAAATAGGAACGGACTTAGTGCCGACCCCTGATGTAATCCTATCATGATAGGAAACTCCCATGTAACTCCTCCAATAGTCCTAACACAAGTGATAGCAATTTTTGATCACTTAAATAAGCAAACAAAAATCCCAAATTAAAATACTCCCAAGCGCACAAGACCGTAGTAGAATAGGTTATGCAAGAACGAGGTCGAACCACAAGGATTGGACAAACAATACGATTAACTACTATACTAAACTTAGCAAAAGAAACAATTCTTGAGAGATGGTTGATTGTAGATAGCAAGCGATGAAATCAAAGTAACGAAGTAAAGAAAATACAAAATTGTTGATTTTGATTGTGAAAGCAAATTTATGAAAGCACTAGGACAATGAATCCACCTTAATAATCCTCTCTAGTTGTTGATTACCTCACCCTTAATCCACTCAATTGATGTTGTTTGCGAATCCACTAAGGCGTGAATTACCTATGGTATCTAGGCTAATTCGTTTATCTTAACATGCAATTTGGTTATGGTATCTAACTCAAATATGAACATGCAAGATGTCCTTAAGTGCAAGAATTCATTAACATGCCATGTAAACCCTAGGAGTATGGTATCTACCCTAGGCGTTAAAAATTCCTAATCACAAGAAGCTGGTCCCAAACCCCGTATTGTATCTACGTGAGTATGCATCAAATTACTTAGTTGAAAACTTAGTTGGTGGCCAATCATCCAAGCAATCAAACAAGTATATAGCACAGTGACTAAAAATCCAACATCAAAAGAGCAATCAAAGATAAGAATAATAAAGAAACTAGAGAATCATATTAAGATTTCATCACGCCCTAGCAAAAGCGTTTAGTTACACATAGTCAAGAATGAAAACCACAAGAAAGGTTGGAGAACACCCTAGAAAAATCGGCTGAATATCTGAACCCCCGAAAGTTTTATGAAGTCCTCCTTTTGTAACCTCTTTCAAACCCTAAACTTCCTCTAAAACAAATACTAAAACTCCAAGGAAACCTCACGGCAACCCCTGGTTTCCAAAACAATAAACCAACAAAAAGGAAAGAGGTCGACTTCTTCTTTGATTAGGAAACTGGACTGCTGGATGTCTCGAACGTTTTTCCCATGTTACGCCCTTTAGAAAAATCTCCAAAAATATGTAAATTGAAGCTTGATGTCTTAGTTTTCCAGGGCTATCTCACACGTCTCTAGCAAAATTATGTGGAATCTTCTAGACCCACTTCTTCACAGATAGCGTAGTTCTGCCGAGATCATATTTCGGGTCAACTTGTCTTCAAAATCTGGGTCAATCGGCTTCACCTAAAATTCCCAAAATACTCTCCAACTTTCTTCAAGGTCTTAGCTTTATTCTTCAATTGACGGTTCTTCAAAATGCTCAAAATAGACCCTTTTTCATCAAAAACCATCCAAGTGCTCGAGAAAACTGAAAATGAGGAAAACAAAATAATAAGTCCTTTTTAAAGCCAATCCTCTAACAAAAACCAAGTTTAGAGAGTACTAAAATGAGAGAATATATGAGATTATAAAATACCCTTGAACCTAGTTTTTGCTAGTCCTCGAGCAAAGAAAATAAATCAAACAAATTAAAAAAACCTAACTCACTTTCGTAGGAATCACGGTTACATTCAGCGTATGTAACAAGCCTTTAAACCCCTAGGTGTCCCTAGTGGACGAGTTATAGTCTCGTGAGGGTTTACCAGAATGATACCCACAAACATTTATTTACACAAATCATCATAATGTCATCATCTAAAAGCAGCAACAGAAGATAATTTAGAGATGTATTCACACAATTTAGTTCAAGCATTCAAACTCCACAGTTCACATCTTCAGCCACTTCAACCAAGTTCTCATACCATCTACTCCATTAGTGTCATTATGTATTTTGTGCATGAATCACAAATGAATGTTTGACTTTCAGTTGATCATAACACAAATATTGCAATATCACAAGAATCATTAGAATCATCAAGTGAAATACCAAGGCATATATTTTTTTTCTTTTTCACTTTTTTTTCAGATTTTTTTCATTTTTTCTCTCATGACTTGTGCAATGCTAAACCTCATTAAGCTTTCTAATTGACCAATGTAACGAGCTTTCAACCAATGACTCCCAACCAATTGGCTTAGGACATTAGGTGTATAGACACCCCTACGAGTTTAATGACTCGTGTCAAAAAGGCTACGAGGCTTCGCTAGTCATGCAATCGCTTATCTCGGTCTCTCTACCTTTTTACGCGAAACTCACTGCTTGCTAGACAAGAGGCCCGGTTACTCAGTAGAGAAAACCAAAGACAAACACACAATTATTTTGCATATACTTATTGATTTTTTCTTTTCTTTTCTTTTTTCTTTTTTTTTTCTTCTGTTTTTTTTCTTCTGTTTTCTGTTTTTTTTTTTTTCATGCCAAGGTATCTAACTCAACAAATTCCAACTCCTCTTAAAACACCAGTAACATTCATGATTAATCTCAAATGGCATACCCCACAAACATGTATAATGTGCAAGTATAATTGTTAACTAAAAAGAGTAGATGAAACAAAACTCAGTAGTTTAAAGAAACCTAGATAAGAATGCGTGTTCTTAACTTGAATTCATCTGTGTGATAGAAAAACAAAATTACTTCACATGTACTTGCAAAAGAGATGACACATGACAATAATTTATTTTGTTTCTCTTGTTTTTCGAAAATTTTCATGATGTATCCCACCCCCACACTTAAATTGTGCATTGTCCTCAACGCAATTGATCACAACAAAATCACAATCACACAATAAGAAGGGAAGGAAAAGATACAACCTGATATTGACGGTCTTTGGACAAGCTTCCCATTCAAGTCCTCCAAGAAAAAATGTTTAGCTCAAGCTAAATCTGCAGCTGTCTCAATGAATCATCAAGTGAAAGTTTCGTAGCTCGAGCTAATTTTACCCCTGTCCAATAGATCCTACAGGAAACAAAATCGAAATATCAAGATTTATATCTAAGCACTAAGTAAAGAAAAAAAATAGAATGAAAAAGAGAGCTTGGATTGCCTCCCAAGAAGCGCTTTATTTAACGTCTAGGCAAGACGTAGAGCAATGCATTCATTCAAGTGATGTACTTGGCAGCATCATAGCCAACTTCAAGATATGGTTTTAGACGATGCATGTCAACTTTAAACTCTTTGTCCCTCTCCAAGTTTTGACTATCAACAGCTCCATTGGGGTAGAATTGTGCAACTTGAAAAGGATCGTGCCTTCTTGAACGTAATTTCCATGGAAATAGCTTGAGCGTAGAGTTGTTCAAAAGGACTTTGTGGCCCGGAGAGAACTCTTTCGGTCCAATTGGCATGTCATGAGTGGGCAGCAATTTAAGTTGCAGTTTAGGAGCTTATTGTATGGATGGTATTGCTCATGGACTTGGAGGCCCTAAAAGTTCAGCAATTTGCCTCCCTTTTAGTGGTTGAGCAGAGTTTAACACAGTTACCATGTCCACTCCTTCATCAAAGGTAGCTTGAGTCAATTTTGGATGCTCGAAGCTAGTTTTTATCTCATCATTATTGACTTGAGAAATAAAATTGGTGTGTGCAGGCTTCTCAATAATGTCCAGCTGATTACACTCCTCCATATCCTCCTGTCTCTTCATGTCCTCGAATACTCGAAACTTCGCTAACTCTCCTAGGACATTCATTGTTAACAAACCCTTCTTCACATCAATAATAGTGCCAGCGGTTGCCAAGAATGGACGACCCATGATGATGGGAACTTCTCGGCATTCTTCCATATCAAGTATAATAAAATCCGCCGAAAGTACAAAATGATCCACTTTAACCAACACGTCTTCAATAATTCTAAGTGGAAATTTGATGGACCGAACCGCGAGTTGTAAGCTTATTGACGTTGGTTGCATCTCTCCAACGCCTATTTGCTGAAAAACAAATAAAGGCATTAAGTTAACACTAGCACCCAAATCAATCAAAACTTTTTCAAATCGTAAATTGCCAATAACGCAAGAGATTGTAAAACTCCCTGGATCTTTCAACTTTGGTGGCAATTTATTAAGTAGAACAGCACTGCACTCTTCGTTTAGCATCACCCTCTCATGCTCCGCAAACTTCCTTTTATTAGTGCAAACATCCTTGAGGAACTTGGCATATGATGGAATTTGTTTAATTGCATCCAATAGAGGAATGTTGATGTGAACTTTCTTGAACAATTCCATGATATCCAGCATGTGTCTGTCTTTCTTTTGCTTCTGAAATTGTGATGATGGAGGCACAACTGATGTATCTTTAACTCTCTCATCCCCCAAAATCACATCCTTATCTTCTCTGCCATATGACTTGCTGCTTCGTAGAGTTCTAATTGCCTTTGCATGCTCCATACCTCTTGGATTAACTTCGGTTTGACTCCTCTCATTCACCACATTAGCTATCTGTCCCAATTGTGTACATAATTTCTGAATTGAAGCTTGAGTACCGTGTATGAATTGGGCAAACATATCCTCAAGACAAGGCTTCTTCGGCTCGATTCGTTGCTCAAACTGTGGAATCATTGAGGACTATCCTAGCTGGTGTGTCCACGAAAAATTTGGGTGATCTCTCCAACCCAGATTGTACATGTTAGAGTACCCAACTCTATTTTGTGAATATATTCGGGATGCAGTCACCTCTTGCCATACGGGATTATGTGGACACGTTTTAATAGTATGCATACTGCTAGAACACATAGCACATACCTCTTTCTTTCCAACTAGTAGCTTCAACTCATGTCTTAATTTTGCCACTTCTGTTTCAAGAAAGGAGTTGGAATTATTCTCATAGAAACAAGTCATTGTACCTTTCCCAAAAGTTTCGTCTCCTTCTTCCCTTAGCCTTTTTTTTTCTTATGCCACGAAGTTAAGCTCAATCACCAGTCCAAATTTGATCAGCTCGTCTCCAAAAAAATTTGTCTGTCGGCTATTTTAGCTCGAGCTACAGAATGTTGACTCGAGCTAAAACGCACTGATTTTGCAACCTACACATAAAAATTGACAAAATTAAAACTAAGTAAAGAACAAATAATTAATCGAATTGAATAACACAATCCCCGGCAACGGCGCCAAAAACTTGATAGCAATTTTTGATCACTTAAAATAAGCAAACAAAAATCCCAAATTAAAATACTCGCAAGCGCACAAGACCGTAGTAGAATAGGTTATGCAAGAACGAGGTCGAACCATAAGGATTGGACAAACAATACGATTAACTACTATACTAAACTTAGCAAAAGAAACAATTCTTGAGATATGGTTGATTGTAGATAGCAAGCGATGAAATCAAAGTAACGAAGTAAAGAAAATACAAAATTGTTGATTTTGATTGTGAAAGCAAATTTATGAAAGCACTAGGACAATGAATCCACCTTAATAATCCTCTCTAGTTGTTGATTACCTCACCCTTAATCCACTCAATTGATGTTGTTGGCGAATCCACTAAGGCGTGAATTACCTATGGTATCTAGGCTAATTCGTTTATCTTAACATGCAATTTGGTTATGGTATCTAACTCAAATATGAACATGCAAGATGTCCTTAAGTGCAAGAATTCATTAACATGCCATGTAAACCCTAGGAGTATGGTATCTACCCTAGGCGTTCCCAATTCCTAATCACAAGAAGCTGGTCCCAAACCCCGTATGGTATCTAAGTGAGCTTGCATCAAATTACTTAGTTGAAAACTTAGTTGGTGGCCAATCATCCAAGCAATCAAACAAGTATATAGCACAGTGATTAGAAATCCAACATCAAAAGAGCAATCAAAGATAAGAATAATAAACAAACTAGAGAATCATATTAAGATTTCATCACGCCCTAGCAAAAGCGTTTAGTTACACATAGTCAAGAATGAAAACCACAAGAAAGGTTGGAGAACACCCTAGAAAAGTCGGCTGAATATCTCAGTGTCTGAACCCCCGAAAGTTTTATGAAGTCCTCCTTTTATAACCTCTTTCAAACCCTAAACTTCCTCTAAAACAAATACTAAAACTCCAAGGAAACCTCACGGCAACCCCTGGTTTCCAAAACAATAAACCAACAAAAAGGAAAGAGGTCGACTTCTTCTTTGATTAGGAAACTGGACTGCTGGATGTCTCGGACGTTTTTCCCATGTTACGCCCTTTAGAAAAATCTCCAAAAATATGTAAATTGAAGCTTGATGTCTTAGATTTCCAGGGCTATCTCACACGTCTCTAGCAAAATTATGTGGAATCTTCTAGAGCCACTTCTTCACAGATAGCGCAGTTCTGCCGAGATCATATTTCGGGTCAACTTGTCTTCAAAATCTGGGTCAATCGGCTTCACCTAAAATTCCCAAAATATTCTCTAACTTTCTTCAAGGTCTTAGCTTTATTCTTCAATTGACGGTTCTTCAAAATGCTCAAAATAGACCCTTTTTCATCAAAAACCATCCAAGTGCTCGAGAAAACTGAAAATGAGGAAAACAAAATAATAAGTCCTTTTTAAAGCCAATCCTCTAACAAAAACCAAGTTTAGAGAGTACTAAAATGAGATAATATATGAGCTTATCAACAAGCTACGGCTCCTTCATACATATCCTTAATCATAGTGATATAGCTAGTCGGGACTCCTCTCTTCTCTAAAATCCACCACATTACTTCCCTAGGCACCCCATCATATGTCTTTTCCAAATCCACAAATACTAAATGTAGGTCTGTTTCCTTTTGTCTATATTTTTCTACAAGTCCCCTTAGTAGAAATATCGCATCCGTTGTGGACCGTCTTGGCATAAAACGAAATTGATTTTCAGATAATGTGGATACCGATCTCAATCTCCATTCCACAACTCTCTCCCAAAGTTCTAATGTGTGGCTCATAAGTTTGATGGCCATAGAATTATTACAACTTTGGATATCACCATTATTCTTGTATATGGGTACTATAATGGTTCTCCTCCACTCATTAGGCATCCTACGAGTCTTAATAATTTGATTAGATAACCTAATGAGCCATATTAAATTTTTATTTTTATTTATCTATAAATGAAAATTTTTAATTTTAGTTTTGAAAAATTATAAATTCTTTTTTTTAAAAAGTGTATAAATAACACCGAACCAATACAGGTTAAACCCCCAACAATTAGTTTTTGACCGGCACGGGTTAATCCTATATTTAAAATTGAATTGTATTGAGGAATTGACTTATCCAGTTCAATCGGTTAACCGGTATTTAAAATACTATTTGGAAGTTAATCAAAACTCCGAAAGGTACTTTCTTGAATCAACATAACTACATAACCATACTACCGATATTATAACCTTAGCAGGTTTTTCAGATGATACGCCTGTTGATACACATGGAGTGAATCTCAAGTTGCTTAAGGAAGGAGGTGATATTCTTTTTGACCCCATTCTTTACCACAAGTTAGTTGGGAGTTTATTTTATTTGATTATTGATCGCCCTGAGATTGCCTTTGCTGTTCGGCAAGTTAGTCAGTTCTTGGGTTCTTCATGCCACCTCCATATGACTCGGTTCGTCGAATCATTCGCTATGTACATGGGACCTCCATACGTGGCTTATTTTTTTCAACAGATTCTCTAATAACCTTGACATCTTATTGTGATGCTGTCCGGACAGGATTTTTCGACACTCGCCTGTAAACTACTTGATGCAAACAGAATCACACCAAGCAAAGAACACTTACAAGCTTAACTAAGAAAACCCATTGTAATACAAAATGGTGGGGAACTTCTATCAAACACATTGTGGGCACTGCAAATATCACACTTCCAGCACACAACACACAACACAGCTTGTAATCCACCCAACACACAAATAATATTCAATAAAGTTTCAATATTAAATAAAATCCAACTAGCAATGAATCAACTATAGCTTCACTAAGAAATTCCTTCAGTGCCGCCAACAAGAAGTCATATATTATTTAGCACGATCTATAACTAGAGAAGCTATAGACCATCTAAAGGAATACCAACAAACATACCATCAACCATGTGATTAGGATAGGAGGAGAATCTCTCTCCAAGGGATGGAATCACTTCACCAAAGGAACTCACTTCCATGGCTGCTACACAATTGCTTCAATCTTCAAAAACCGTCTTCTCCCACTTTGAAACCTAGGACATATGGTTAGCATCCATGGACTTGGGCTTGGGCTTCTTTGTATCAAGACTCAGCTTGGGCTTGGACCAAGTAGGCTTCTTGAATAATGAATACCCATATTGTGTCACTATTGTTTGGTGTATTTTTTGAGGTTAAGCTTTAACTTGTTGGAAGGCCAAGAAACAAGATATTGGTTTCCATATCTTCCACGGAGGTTCAATATCGACCTATGTCAGCAGCATGTGCCGAAATTGTTTGGCTTCCGGGTCTCTTAGTTGAACTTGGTTTTGCTCAGTCAAATAAATGACGTGTCTATATTTCACGACAAAAACTAAAAAGAAGAATAGGGCATCCGCATCACCATTCCTTATTGCACCTAATATATGAATGGATACATAGCCTCCATCATTTATTTTGAAATTTTAAAAATTTGCATAGAATTTGAAAGCCTTCAGTAGTATTTTGTGATGTATATCCCATGCATGAAGCACTACATCACACTTGTACGCTGATTGATTCTCCTCATTTCTTGGGTATTGGATATATATGATGATAAGCTCCAGCTGAGAATCTGATGGCTTTCAGTGAGATACCCTGTTGAAGCTGTGAATCCTACATAGATGAAGCTTGGTAGGGTATGTGGGATATCAATAGGCATGTCAAGAAAAAGCTCACGTCTTAGTTCTGATGCATATCCAACGTACATTGTGAGTGAATTTGCTCTGCCATCCAATATTATTGAGACCTTGATGTCTTTTCCACTTTTTAGGTCAATTCCGGTCTCATTGAGACTCCTAACATAAATTGGGTGTAACACACTTTTTGTGTCAATCGAAACATGATTGCCATCCAAATCAAATGTATTCTTGTAAGTGTCAAATTCCACCGCTAATTGATCAGCAACGCGACCTGCATTTAGCTCAAAATTAATTGGTTTAGTTGTATATAATGTATGTATCGATATTACATCAATAGTAAAGATAGGAACCATAGCTTCACATTATATTACCATCTTGTGCTGGATCCATTATTCTAAGATAGGAACCAAAGCTGTCAGCTGGCGAGGGACTACTGTTGGGTGCCATAATAAATGTTAGTCCATCTGCAGATTCGGTTGAATAAGGAGAGGTCAGAATCCTAAACGTGAACGTAGTATAGATCAATGCTGGCCATGCAAACACAGGGTATTTATTTGTATAGAACCCTGCCAACTTGAGTTAGTTGCAAGGTGGGATTGCCTGGTTATGGCTCTGGGGTTAGGCTTAAGTAGCCGTCGTTACTGGTAACTGAAGCTGTGCAAGTCAAGTTACCATCACTGCAACTTGTTAGGGTGAATGAAGGGAAATTGAAATGGGTGATTGTAGGGAATGGAAAAGATACTGGGCTAGAAGAAGCTTGCTCAATGGTAACCGAAACTGGGCTAGAAGAAGCTTGGTTAAGAAAAGCAAAGAGAAACACAAACACAAACATGGTTGGTTGGTTGTATTTATGTGTGAGACTACTTCACTTATAATTCTTAGCAAGCAATTGGACTCGCTCAACTATATATAGTGGGGTTTGATGATAGTAGTCGATGAAGTTTATGCTGCATTGTTGAAGGAAAATGAAGTCACCTTCAACAAGAAAATAGTTGACTTTTTGTCGCAACCGGGGTCACGACGCGGACCGACGATAAAAGGATGAAAAATGATTTAGAAAATTGTTTAGAGTCGCCACCAATTGATATAAGTGCAATTGGACACTAAAAATGCGGTCTACGAACCAGAAAATGGGTAAGGGGGTTTATTGAGTGTGAGGAAGGTGTTAGGCACCCCACAACTCCCTAAAAGGTTACCTTGATTGATATGTGTGCTTTTTCTTAAAAAATTTGTTTGTGATATTTTGATTTTAAAAGGTAACATAATTAGTCTAGGCAGGAGCTGAATTTTATCAAGTCCTCCTCCTATTTGACTTTAATTTAGTATCTAATAAATTAATGTGAATGAAAATAACACAATTAAAGTCTAGGCAGGAGCTAAATTTTATCAAGTCCTCCTCCTATTTGACTTTAACTGAGGTATCTAATAGGTTAATGTGAACGAAAATAACACAACTAAAGTCTAGGTAGGAGCTGAATTTTATCAAGTCCTTCTCCTATTTGACTTTAATTTAGTATCTAATAAATTAATGTGAATGAAAATAACACAATTAAAGTCTAGGCAGGAGCTGAATTTTATCAAGTCCTCCTCCTATTTGACTTTAATGTAAATGTCTAATAAATTAATATGAATGAAAATAACACAATTAAAGTCTAGGCAGGAGCTGAATTTTATCAAGTCCTCCTCCTATTTGACTTTAACTGAGGCATCTTCTTATTTTGTTTATATGAAAATTTGGTAAAGACGCGGTTGTTGAAT
This sequence comes from Tripterygium wilfordii, assembly GCF_013401445.1. Taxonomy (NCBI): domain Eukaryota; kingdom Viridiplantae; phylum Streptophyta; class Magnoliopsida; order Celastrales; family Celastraceae; genus Tripterygium; species Tripterygium wilfordii. Next base: position 11,184,852 of record NC_052248.1, read on the forward strand.
TGACGGATTTGCGGAAAATGATCTATGCATACAATTCTAATATACATTCTAGACATGCATTCTAAACTAATAACCCCTAACATGCATACTAATCAATTTTAAATATGCATAAATATAAATTACACTACTCTTCACTACTTTCCATTATTTTCACTACCCTATTACATATTTGCCTTTACAAAGACATATACAAATAAAAACAAGATAAAAATATATACAAGATAAAAATATAAAAAAAAATACAAAATACAAAAAAAAAATAATAATATATATATATATATATATCATATAAAAAATAAAAATATATATATAAGAAAAAAGTAGCCGAAAGTAAAAAGAGAAAGGAGAAAAGGAGAAGAAAAAGAGATAAGAAAGAAAGAGAAAGAGGAAAAAGAGAAAAAAAAAGTTTTTGGGGGAGAAAAGAAGAATAGAAGAAGGGAACGAAGACAGAGGGAGAAAAGGGAGAGCTAGAGCAAAATCGCCAAATGGAGAGAAAAAGAATGAACCAAAGTATCGCATGAAGCAAGAAAGAAGGAGAAGGGAGAACGGTCGTGAACCAGAGAAGAAGTAGGGAAAACGAGTTTTAGTTCTTCAAGGGTAACGACTACAATAAACCCATCTTCAATTTGATTCCATTTTTGGTTCTGTACTTCTCTGATTCTTCTTCGGCGTCTTTGTGTTTCATTGATCTGTTCTTGTTTCTAATGTTTGTGTGAGGTATGACATTAGATTCGATTGAAACAGGTTTTGTTTGTTGCGTGTGGCTAATTCGGTTTGAGATTCTGGTAGATGTAGTTGATTTCCATAAATGAGATTGCTTTGGTTCTTTTGATTGTTCTTTAGTTTCTATGATCTCTCGGGCCATATACCTCAATATTATCTTGCTGTTGCTGCTTATATAAAAACCAGGCGCTCAATATTATAATGTTGTTACCTCAATATTATGTTGTTTCTTAGTTTCTTTTGAGTGTTTTTTTTATTGTTATTGTTGCGGTTGCTACCCCAATATATACCTTTGCTGTAATGCCTATGGTCACCGATTTTTATTTTTATTTTTTTGTTTGTTGCATATGTTTAGGTCATGTATGATTGTTCACTATGCTTGTATTCTCTGTTCCTTTCGGTTCTCAGGATCATGGTTTTGTTTGCTTGCATATGTCTAGTTGCTTGTACGTTGGTACAACTCGAAAATGGTGATTGTGTTCGCGAATATTTTACTATGGTATTACTATGCTCAAATTGTGCTTGTGTTTGTGTTTGTCCGGTTTGGGCTTGGACGGGTTTGACTCTACGTGGGCTGGACTTGACTTCATTTGGGGCCGGAGAGTCCATTGAGAGATTGGACTGGGCTTGAGTAATGGACTGGGCTCCGTGGTCATATTTGTATTTGTATTTTTTTTATATATTTTTATCTTGTATATATTTTTATCTTGTTTTTATTTGTATATGTCTTTGTAAAGGCAAATATGTAATAGGGTAGTGAAAATAATGGAAAGTAGTGAAGAGTAGTGTAATTTATATTTATGCATATTTAAAATTGATTAGTATGTATGTTAGGGGTTATTAGTTTAGAATGCATGTCTAGAATGTATATTAGAATTGTATGCATAGATCATTTTCCGCAAATCCGTCAATTCAACAACCGCGTCTTTACCAAATTTTCATATAAACAAAATAAGAAGATGCCTCAGTTAAAGTCAAATAGGAGGAGGACTTGATAAAATTCAGCTCCTGCCTAGACTTTAATTGTGTTATTTTCATTCATATTAATTTATTAGACATTTACATTAAAGTCAAATAGGAGGAGGACTTGATAAAATTCAGCTCCTGCCTAGACTTTAATTGTGTTATTTTCATTCACATTAATTTATTAGATACTAAATTAAAGTCAAATAGGAGGAGGACTTGATAAAATTCAGCTCCTACCTAGACTTTAGTTGTGTTATTTTCGTTCACATTAACCTATTAGATACCTCAGTTAAAGTCAAATAGGAGGAGGACTTGATAAAATTCAGCTCCTGCCTAGACTTTAATTGTGTTATTTTCATTCATATTAATTTATTAGATATTTACATTAAAGTCAAATAGGAGGAGGACTTGATAAAATTCAGCTCCTGCCTAGACTTTAATTGTGTTATTTTCATTCACATTAATTTATTAGATACTAAATTAAAGTCAAATAGGAGGAGGACTTGATAAAATTCAGCTCCTGCCTAGACTAATTATGTTACCTTTTAAAATCAAAATATCACAAACAAATTTTTTTAAGAAAAAGCACACATATCAATCAAGGTAACCTTTTAGGGAGTTGTGGGGTGCCTAACACCTTCCTCACACTCAATAAACCCCCTTACCCATTTTCTGGTTCGTAGACCGCATTTTTAGTGTCCAATTGCACTTATATCAATTGGTGGCGACTCTAAACAATTTTCTAAATCATTTTTCATCCTTTTATCGCCGGTCCGCGTCGTGACCCCGGTTGCGACACTTTTCTTTGTAGTTACCGACGTAGCGTACTTTACAATATTTTTGTCTGGATCCAAAGATTATGTTGTTGAGTTATATTAACATCTCCAAGGCCACATTGTATTTGTAGATTGACGTTGCGAGTCTCACAAAGATATATAGACAGAAGGTAAAGTCCATCTAGTAAGACTAAGACATTTCAATCTGTTTGTCAACAAGGAAACTACCCTACATAAGAAAATGATTGGAAGCTAAGGTACTATTGTGTTCTTTATAATTCTGGTCTTGAAATAGCGAGACTGGAAAAATATTGCGGGACCTACCGTACGTGCATGTTGTTCACTATGTATATGCGAACGAACATAGTTTCACATTGCTTACAAGAAACTATATATGTAGAAATGGAAGATATTTTTAACCGGGAAGCCACAATAGTTACCTGATTATCCTAATTGTAGAAATTTCACTCACAATCTTGCAGAAGGCTTGATCCACCTGATTGGATTTATTGTAATATCATTACTGGTGCAAGACCAGCACTGTATTTAGTTCTAGGATGACATAATTAACTTGTGATAATTGATATCTTAAGAGTTATAGGATGACATAATTAAATAATAAAGAGTATCATGATGCTAGTCGTACATAAGGAGTGTGCATGTCCGATTCCATGTTAAGAACTCAATCACATAAACAAGATTACCACAGTTCCAAAAAAAACATCATCCATAGATATGAATTGAGAGAAAACGTCTGACAGAACAATACAACAACAACAGCCAAACCCTAGGCTCGAAACTACTAAAACAAGAAGAGAAAGACCAAAACGACATAGTATTGACAAAACACCAAAACGACAACACTTTAAGTGAAAGACATACAAATAAAAATAAGGAGAAATAACAACAATTATAACATCCCTCGAAGTTATTTCTCCTTTACTCCGAGTAAGCTCGCATATCAACAAACTTATACTTCAGCAGACCTTTGGCGAAACAATGTTGATCTTCACTTGAACAGAAATCAATAGCAACAATTTTCTTGTGAGCAGCTTCCCTTAGAGCATCAGATTTGATAGCAATATGTTTGCTTCGCCTATGAAAAAGTGGATTTGATAGCAACATACTCAGCTTCAACTATAGACTGAGCAACTATCTTCTGTTTTCTTGACAACCAATTAAAAACACCAGAGCCAAAAGAGAACACATATCCAGTTGTACTCCTCCAGTCATCAAAGGATCCTGCCCAATCACTATCAGAATACCCCTATAACTTAACTCCAGCCTTGTCATGATATTGAATGCCCAGGGGCAGCCCTAGGCCTGGGCTAGCTGGGCCCTCGCCCAGGGCCCCCAATTTTTAGGGCCCTAAATTTTGAAATTTTTTAGTTATAGCCTTATAGGATAATTTATTTTAAAACCAATCCCACCCTATTTTAAAGCCCATAAATATTACTTATAAAGCCCAAAAGGAATTGAGAATTAAAACAAACTAATAAAAGTAGGGGTCCAACCCAATTAGAAAGTAAGAAAGACCACTTTAGGTTTTAGACTCTAGAAGTTAGACCAGTCCATGAAAAAATTAAGAAAAAAAAAATCAAAAGCCTCTTCAAAAATCAAAAGACTTTTTGAAGTGTGACATTTTTTAATTTTTATGATATTGATGGAAGAGATTTAGCTTTAGAATTCAAAGTTTTGTGTAACATTTTACCTAAAGAAATAAAAAAGCCTATTGAAATACTAAGTCATTTGCAAACAATGGATGGTGGTTTTTCAAATGCATGGATTGTATATAGAATATTGTTAAACTTTTAAAACTATATGATAATAACGGGAAAAAAATTAAGGGGCCCCTTTTTTATAGTTTGCCCAGGGCCCCCATAAACTCAGGTACGCCACTGTGAATGCCATAGTTCTATGTACCTAAAAATCCTCTTAACTCCAACTAAATGATTTTCACAAACAGCTTGCCTAAACTGAGAACACATATTTACTACATACTGAATGTCTGGTCATGTTGATGATAGATAGAGTAAGCTTCCTACCATAGACCTATACTGCCTTGAGTAATCTCTTGGAGACCCATCTGCTTTGTGAATTTTTTTATGAGCATAAATTGGAGTTACAACTTACAACGGCCTTGGTATCCACCATTCCAAATCTGCTTAATAGATCCTTCACATACCTTTGCTGACAAATGAAAACATGTCCTTGTTTTTGATCTACTTCAATCCTCAAGAAATAATTCATTAACCCCAAATAATTCATCGCAAATTTCTGCTTCATGTTCCTCTTAAAATCTGCTATAAGATCTTCATTTTCAGTCCAAAACCAAGTTATCAACATAGAGAGAGACAATTATTTTCTTTCCACCTCCTCATTGTTTAACATAAAGAGTAGATTCACTTGAGGTTTTTTTGGATCATTGGCCAATAAAATAGTCATCTATCTTGCTATACGAAGCTCTTGGAACTTACTTGAGGCCATATAGAGCTTTGCCTAACTTGAACACTTTAAATTCTTCACCTTGTCTGAAAAACCTGGAGGTTGTTGGACAAAAACTTCCTCCTCCAAAACTCCATTGAGCTAGCAGGACAAACAATAATCTGAAAATTTCCATGCGAGCAAAAGGAGTAAACGTTTCAGTATAATCTTTTCCACACTTCTGATAGTACCCCTTAGCTACTAGTTTGCCTTTGAATTTGTTGAGATTCTCTCCTTGTAGAAGCTTGATCGTGCGTCTCTCATGGTGTCTGTCATTCTTGCCCTAGCTTTGTTCTTACTAAGTTGGGTTTCTATGGTTATCTGGTTTGGGCACTTTATTTGTGGGCTCTCTTCTTTTAACTCTTTAGGCTTGATTTACTTATTAGGCCCATACTTGGTTTTTGGGTAAGTTAAAAGCAAATTTTTTATTCAATCTGTACATGTCCCATCAGTTCAGTAACCGTTGGTTACCTTTACATTTGAAACTCATCTTGTATATATTGTCATTTCGATAGCCGTTGTGGCTAAGTTGAATGAAATGCTTTCTTCAGCTATCTTCTTCTTCTCCAATCTCTGATCTTCTTCTTCTATCTTCTATAATATTTCCGCAATATGTCAAATTACTACATGGTATCGGAGCCTTTGCCATCCAGGGACGAAGCCAGAGCTTAGCATGAGGGGGGTCGTAATGGTAGACATATAATTTTATATTAGGGTTGACAAAGCTAGCGAGGGTCGCTGCCCCTTGAATTTTTTTTAGGTCATCTATTAATTATACATTCTAAAGTATAAAAACTGACACTAAAAATAAAAAAATTATAAAATACGATAAATAATATTTGTCACATGCCTTCTTTTTTCACCAATTATATGAGAAACTTGCAAACTCCACCTCATACTCAACATTTCCCTCACACTCACCCCACCCCGAAACTGTGCCTCATCCTCAACCCGTTTCTCTCCCCAAACCCATCTATTCCACTCAAACCACCATACCTGCATATCCATATCCATCACCACAAAATCCATTCAAAAATCCCTACAATTTCTTGCAAAGTGATTTTTCTATCCAAAAGTTAATATCTTTGGAATTAACTGGATCTAACTATCACACATGGAGTTGTAATTTCCCGAACTACCAACTCTGGCTCCAAGCCAACAGTTTGATTAAAGCTTGGATCACCAATTCTATGTTTCCTCAAATTCTGCCAAGTGTATCTACCCGGAAATCAGCACAAGAATTGTGGTTAGACCTCAAAACAGATATTCAGTGGTTAATGCCACAAGAGTTTTTGAAATTTTTCGAGAACTTTCAAACATCAAACAAAAAGAGCTCACTGTTACTGAGTATTATTCAAAGTTAAAGGCATTGTAGGATGAACTTGAGGAATATGAACAGATTCCATCATGCAAATATGGCATTTGTGAAGCTCAACAAATGATCAAAACAAAGAGAGAAAATCAGAAGCTCATACAGTTCTTGACTGCTGCAGCAGTAGCAGGTAAACTCAATTCTCCTAAACTCACTAATAAATGGAGTATTGATAGTGGAGCATTTGATCATATTGTGTGTGACTTACAATTATTGCATATATCTCATGTCATGCATGATGCTTTTGTCATTTTACCAAATGGTCAACAACATAAAATCACACACATAGGAAACACAAAATTAATTGAAAACATTAATCTGCTCAATGTCCTATGTGTTCCTACTTTCACTTTTAATCTGATTTCAGTGACCAAACTTACAAAAGATGATAAATATGCAGTTATATTTACACAAAATAATTCTGAATTATAGGAAATAGGTACCTTGAAGAAGGATGGGATGGGAGTGAACTTTAAAGGTCTAGGCTATTTTGGGGGTATTAATTCTGTAATTGATGCTAGGATGTGGCACTTGAGACTTGGACATCCATCTCTGAATGTATCCAAACTCATGCCAATTGTGGTTGACAAAGATATTCATGATTGTAAAGAATGTCAACTAGGAAAAATGAAAAGAAAAAGTTTTTGTACTAGCATTACTTAATCTAATGAAAGTTTTGATTTAGTCCATATGGACATTTGGGGACCTAATTCAACAATCTCTCTAGATGGTTTTAAATATTTTTTGACTGTTGTTGATGATCATTCAAGAATGATTTGGGTTTTCATAAATTATGTAAAAACTCAATTTAACAAAAGATTGAAGGTTTTGAAGGTTTTGAGGACTGATAATGGAAAGGAATTTAAAATGCAACACTTGTTTCATCAAGAAGGAATAATCCACCAAACTTCCTGCCTCTACACACCTCAACAAAATCGTGTTGTAGAAAGGAAGCATCAACACCTAGTTAATGTGGCTAGAACTATAAGAATACAAAGTGGCTTGGACCAGAAATTTTTATTTCTAGAGATGTTAATTTTCATGAAAATGAATTTCCTTTTAGACATAATACAAATCCACAAGAAACCATTAATGAATCTCATCCAATTTTAAACACTGAACAAACAGAGACTAACACAACTAGAAATAGGAGAAAACCTACATACCTTGCTGACTATTATTGTGACATGGTTTCCAAATCCTCCATTTCATCAACATCTATTTGTTCATCGTCTAATGCATCTCATGAGCATTTTATTGCTGCTATTTGTAAACAATCAAAACCTACAAAATATAAAGAGGCAATTCAAGATGTTAATTGGTGTCAAGCTATGCAAAGTGAAATGACAGCCTTAAAAGAAAATAATACTTGGACTTTAACTAAATTGCCTAAGGGAAGAAAAGCAATAGGATGTAAATGGATATACAAAATCAAATATAATTCAAATGGAACCATTGAAAGATATAAAGTTAGACTTGTAGCTCAAGGTTTTAGCCAAAGTGAAGGATTTGATTACAAAGAGACTTTTGCTCCAGTAGTCAAAATAGATACTGTCAGAATATTCCTAGCTATTACTGCTATGTATAAATGGCCTATTCACCATTTAGATGTCCATAATGTTTCTCTTAATGTTGATCTAGAAGAAGATCATGAAAATTCCTCCACGACTAGAAAATGTTCAAAGGAATTTGGTGCGCAAATTGAACAAGTCCATATATGGCTTGAAGCAAGCTTCAAGACAATGGAATGAGAAGTGCATTAAAGCTCTCCTTGACTTTGGATTCACCCAAAGCAAGACAGTTTACTCCATGTTTTATTACAATAGAAATAGAAATAAAGTTTTCCTCCTTTTATATGTAGATGATATGGCCATAAGAGGAAATAATTTAGATCTCATGAATCAAGTCAAACAACATTTGGCTTCCTGTTTTAAAATCAAAGATCTTGGTCCTCTTAAATATTTTTTAGGCCTTGAAGTAAATTATACTCCTAAGGGTTTAGAAATCTGCCAAAACAAATATGCTTTAGATTTGATTTCAGAAGCTGGCCTAACTCATGCTAAACACAATAACTCTCCCATTGATACTAATGCCAAATTATCTAGCACCCAAGGAAATCAACTAGATGATCCTATGCCCTATAGAAGAATTATAGGGAAGTTAATATACTTGACATTAACTATACCTGATATCAGTTATTCAGTGAATACTCTGAGTTAGTTTATGCAAAAACCATAGACATTCATATGCGAGCAGCAATCAGAATTCTCAGGTATGTTAAAGGTACTTTAAATCAAGGATTATTTTATCCTACTGCTAACAATCTACAACTGCAAGCTTATTGTGACTCAGACTGGGCTTCTTGCCCAGACTCAAGATGTTATGTGATAGGTTACATAGGCTTGATTTACTTATTAGGCCCATACTTGGTTTTTGGGTCAATTATAAGTAAATTTTTTGTTCAATCTGTACATGTCCCATCAATTCAGTACCCGTTGGTTACCTTTACATTTGAAACTCATCTTGTATATATTGTCACTTCGATAGCCGTTGTGGCTAAGTTGAATGAAATGCTTTCTTCAACTATCTTCTTCTTCTCCAATCTTTGATCTTCTTCTTCTATCTTCTATAATATTTCCACAATATGTCAAATTACTACCGAAATTCAAAACAGAATTGCCTGGATTCAATTTTGTCTAAAACACCCACTTCACCCCTATTGCTTCTTTATTAGTAGGAAGATCCAAAAACTTCCAAGTAATGTTTCTTTCAATTTGATTTAACTCTTCTTTCATTACATCAGTCCACACCTTATTACATAGAGCTTCATTAAGACTTGTAGGTTCCAAAGTAGTTAGTTTGCGACTCTCATAAACTTCAGTTAAACTCTTGTGCTTCATCGTAGGTGATTCAGAGTCTTCATCACAAAAATGATCTTGAAAATAAATTTCACTTCTTGGATTGGAATTCTCATCTTAGTCGTTGTAGTAACCGGTTTTCGTCCGGTCAGAAAAATAAAAAATAGAAAAACACAAAAAATGCAAAAGCCCAATCTTGAGACCGCAAGCTCACAAAAATTCAAAAAGCCACTTTTGGACCCACAAGCCTACAAAAACTCGTTTCCTTGACCCATAAGCCCACAGATATTCAAAAGTTTGTTTCTTGAATCCTTAAGCCCACAAACATCCAAATGTTAGCCCAATAAAGCCAAACCCTAGAAATTATCTACAAAATAAGGAAATTAAAAGATTTTGGGAAATAAAATCTTAAAAAGGAAAAGATGACAATTTTTTAGGGTTTTGCTAAAGGAATGAAAAATACAAAAAGGGGTAATTTTCTTAGGGTTTCTAAAGAGGAAGAAAATAAGGTTTAAGGGGACTTTTTGGTAAAAGAGTAGAAATAGGGTTTTTGTGTGAGGTGGTAAGGCATTATATAAGGGAGCTAAGGAGGGAGGAGAGAGAAAAAAAAATTGAGAGAGGAAGAAAAAAAGAGGAGGCGTGAGAGAGAGGAAAGGGGGGCTTTGGCTTTTGGTGAAGCAAAACAAAAAACAAAAAAGGGAAAGAAGGCAGCCGTAGGAGGAGAGAAACAAAAAAGAGAGAAGGGAAAAGAGATTGAGAGGAAAATAGTAGAAGGTTTTGAGGCAACACAGCTACACGCCGGAAAAAGAGAGAGAGTTTCTCGTGATTGGAGGTTGTTCACTCTTAGCACCTTGTCTTCCCGGTTCTCGTTCTTTCATATCTGGTCTCAGAACTATTTTTTTGATACCTGGGTTTAGATCTCTGCATGCTCACTATGCTGATAGCTTGTTTTCTCTCATATCTGGTTTTTGAAACTAGTTTTTGATACCTGGCTTTGATATTTCTGCATGCTCACTATGCTGATAACTTGTTTACTTTCATATCTGATTTTGAAACTAGTTTTTGATACCTGGCTGTGATGTCTCTGCTTGATCATCGTGTTATTATTTGGTTATGGTACCCGGTTTTGTTCACTGTGATATTATCTGGGATTTGACGTTTGTACACATGTGTTTGTATATGTGTACATGTTGGATTTTGATTTTTGTATATATGCGTTTGTATATGTATATATACTGGTTTATGTGTGTTATATATGTAGATTTGTTTGCGTGTATATATATACGGCGTATATATGTGGGTATGTATGTACCGTGGGTGTGTGTGTGTCTTATACATGTGTATAGGTGTGTATGGGTACATGGTATGGTTGTGTATATTTTACATATGTATATTTGGCCCTTATGTTGGGTATATCATCCACATTGACATGTATAACTTGGACATTAATTATTTGGATTTTTATTTATGTATTATGGGTATATGAGTTTAAAATGGAATGTAGGTCATTTTAATTAAGGAAATCATAAGTTGATTCCCTTTATTTGGATTATGGGTCTTATTTGATTTCATTTATGAATTTGCCATAAGTTGGCAATAATAGGTTAAATTGATAGATGACACTTTCCTAAATAATTATTTATACCATAAGTTGGTATTTAAAGTTTAACCTACCAAAAGTTGGTAGGGTATTTTCATTAAACCTATCATAAGTTGATAGTAATAATTCAAACTTTTTTTTCTAAAAAAAACTATCATAAGTTGATAGTAATATTCCAAACTTTTTTTTAAACACTATCATAAGTTGATAATGTTATTTCAAATTTTTTTTCCAAAACTATCATAAGTTGATAGTAATATTCCAAACCTTTTTTCAAAGACTATCATAAGTTGATAGTGTTATTTCAAACCCTTTTTCCAAAACTATCATAAGTTGATAGTATTTTTCATACAAACTTTTTCTCAAAACAATTATATCTTCTAAAGAGCAAGTTTCCAAGAGATAGCCATTAAGTTAATCTGGGTAACCGTTTTCAAACGGGAGTTGTGGGGTGCCTAACACCTTCCCCACACTCAATCGATCCCCGTATCCTTTTTCTCTGGTTCGCAGGTCTTTATGGTGTCTAATTGCACCTTAAATCAATTGGTGGCGACTCTAAACATTTTTCATCCTCCAACGCCAGTCCGCATCGTGACCCCGGTTGCAACAGTCGTCAAACACAACTGATAGATTGTCATAATTATTTTCATCTGTCTGACTAGATGCCCTTTCCTTGGATCAATTTCAGTTACATCAACAGGTAATTGTTTAGTGACATGTTCATCCGAGTCCCAAACAACTTGTTCATCAACTTCAATATCCCTAACAATGATAAGCCTTTTTGACTCCACATTATACTTTCTATAACCCTTTGATTTTGTGTTGTAGCCCAACAAAATACCTGTTTCACATTTTTTGTCAAGTTTCTTTCTCCTAGTATAAGGAACATATAATATAGCACACACAACCAAAAACTTTGAGATATTTTATGGAGGGTTTTGTACCCGACCAAGCTTCTAGAGGAGTCATATTTTTTACAACATTGGTAGGACACCTATTAAGAAAATGAATAATAGTATTAACATCTCCAGCCTACAACCACTTAGGAAGCTGCTTCATTGCAGAAGAGTTCTTGTCATTTCCATAATAATTTTATTCTTGCGTTTAGATAGCCCATTCTATTCTAGAGCATAGCCTATTGTGAATTGATGATGGATCCCATTTTCAGTACAGAACAATTCAAAATCATTGCTAGTGAATTCCTCACTCCTGTCATTTCTTAGTATTTAAATTAATTTACCAGACTGTTTTTCCACGAAGGCTTTAAAAATCATGAAGACACTAAAGACTTCATATTTTTCTTTAAAAAAGAAAATCTAGGTCATCCTGAAAAAATCATCAATAAACAACATAAAGTACCTATTTCCCTCAGAGGTAATCATGTGCATTGGGCCACATACATCAGAGTGTATGAGATCTAGGCATTCCTTGGCTCTCCCGCAGAGTCATCATGAAAGGGCTTCTTTTTTTGTTTTCCTTCCATGCAACTACTGCACACGAGAGAACTAGTATCAACTCTTGGCATATCCTTCACCAATTTAAGATCATGGATCCTATTGATATTTTGATGGCTTAGGTGTTCAAGCCTCTGATGTCATAACCAGGAATCTTCAGCAGTCACTTTTAAGGCCAATTGAGATTCTCCTTGGTTGAAATCTAACTGAAAACTCTTCCTTCTTTTCATTTCCATAGTGACAACCAATTTATTATTCTTGCTTCCATCCAGGATTTTGCACGTTTTACCTCCAAACACAAGAGTAAATCCCCTCTCCATCAACTGACCCACACTAAGCAGACTAGAATCTAATTTAGGTACAAACATAACATCCTGAATGAGATATTTTCCTTTGGAAGTGGAAATAGAGATAGTGCATTTTCCTTCTACTCTCACCAAATCTCAATTTCCCAACACTACTTGAGTAGTAACAGATCTATCAAGGGTCTTGAACAACTTAATATCTATTGTCATGTGACTACTAGCCCCTGAGTCTTCTTTCTTCTTTCTTCTTTCTTCTTTCTTCAGCGTTTCTCTTCTTCCTTCCTTCGACGCCTCTCTTTTTCTTCTTTCTTCGCTACTTCGTCTCTCTTCGACTCTTCTTCCTTTACTTGCGACATAGATTGATATTTCTCTTCTTCTTTTTCTTCTTCTTCTTTCTCCTTGCGACTAAGATCGAGATTGGGGCTCTTTATTCTTCCTTCACTTTCGATAGAGACGGATCTTCAAAGCAAAGTTTTCATCTAGAGAGAGAAATAGAGAACAAACATGAAAAAGCATTGTTCTACCTTTAGTATATGATAATATATTTGTTTTGTGTCTGTCAATATTATATTTGTTTTGTATCTTTCAATATTCTTCTGAAATCGAATATGAATATGCAGATATATATATTGTTTCGAATATGTTCTGATATGTCATGTGATATGTTTTTGTCCTTTTGGAACTTCAAATAGATAACATTTCATTAAAGACAGATAACATTTTAAGAAGACAAATAACATTTGGCAAAACAGATAGCATATGATAGATATCAAATTAATCGAAATAGATAACATATCACCTGCGGTCTGTAGATCACAAATCAGAACTAAAAAATATGAAAATCACCAAATAAAATACCGAAAAATAATGATGGGATGACAAATCGAAGAAAAACAACAAGATCTACAAGCCCCGTGATAAATATGAGTAGATCTAGTACTAATACAAAAAGAGGGATGAAATTAACTTAAAAAATGTCATATAATTGTTGAATAAGTCACGAGGGGCAGAGATGAAGCTTGCGGTCGCGGAGACGAAGCTTCCGACGGAGGTCAGAGATGAATCATATGTAGGAGAAGTGTGCCATGTTTGAGGATGAAGATGAGGGTATTTTAGGCAATAAAACCATATATTTTAACATTTAATCCTTTATGGAATAGTGTTTTAAACTTTATGGACTTTACGGAGTAAAATTTTTAAGAGTGTCCTTATTGGAATAAAACATTTAAGTGAGGGGCTTATCACCAATTTTCCCTAAAATGATTGTAGCCTTAGATCAGTTGTTCACACGCTTGAAGAATAAAAAGAATCCTTAGATATGTTGTTCACCCGCCCTCATAGCAAGATTGAAGCCATTAGATTTCTGTTGGAAAAGCTTCGTTTAGAGTTTAGGGATTTTGTGTTTAGGGATGGGAAAGATTGAGTTTAAGAGGATTGAGAATACAACTAAACTGTTCGGTCTCCCTCTGCAATAGGTGCAATGTTCGGCTTTGTAGTCGAGAAGTCGACATACTGGTTGATTTTTTGTTGTTGTTGTTGAGGAGTTGCATTTTCTGGAGTTCTGTATCTCGTCAGATCTCGTCTTTGGATTCAAGTTTTGAAAAAGCTTCGCCCTCCTTAATGACAAAGGGGAGCAAGTTGGAGGAGTTTCGATTCCAGTCGACAAGATCTCACATGGAGAGGGTGACTTCGATGGAAGTTTTCTAGTGAAGAGAGAATGGGTGGGGGTGAGGGTGGGGGGGGTGATCTATTTTTTTTTTCAAAATTAGTTGTAAAAACACGTCATTAAAAAGCCACCAGTCATCGGCTCCACATTGGCAGTTAACTGACAAGTAAGCAAATTCCGGCGACCAATTGATCGGAATTAGATTCCCATGGCCTAATTGCTTAAAATTGAAATATTGAGTTACCCAATTTGAAAATTTTTTCTTTGAGTGACCTATTTGCAAACTAACCTATCTTTCAGTGACCCATTTGCACTTAACCCGTTTTGTGAAGATATCAAATAATCTCCGCACCAGTGTAATATAACATTACCATCCTTCTTCTGGAAATCAGTGTAGACGGTGGAAAATAAATGCCATGTCCATTTTTCATGATAAGGAAGACGGTGGAAAATAAATGACGTCTATATTTCATGACAAGGACTAAAATAAGAGAAGAACATCACCATTCCTTATTGAACTTGATATATGAATGGATTACATAGCCTTCCTCATTTATTTTTGCAAGTTTAAGAAATTAAAATTTGCATAGAATTCGAAAGCCTTCACTATTGTGTGATGTATATCCCAAGAAGAGTACTACATCACACTGGTTGCACAGATTCTCCTCATTTCTTAATTGGAAATGATGCTAAATTCCAGTTGATAATCTGATGGCGCTCAGTAAGACGCCCTGTTGATGCTGTGAATCCCACATAGATGAAGCTTGGCAGGATATTGGGGATGTTAATAGGCACCTCAAGAAAAGTCTCACCTATTGGATCAGATGCATATCCAATGTGCACTCTAATGGACTTTGTGATGCCATCCAATACTATTAGAACCTTGATATCTCTTCCACTTTTCAAGTCAATTCCGGTATAATTGAGACTCCTAACTTGAATCGGATGTATTACACTTTTTGTGACAATCGCAATGTGATTTGCATCCAAATCATTTGTATTCTTGTAAGTGTCAAACTCCACAGCTAATTGACCACCAGCATGACCTGCATTTACCACAAAATGTATTGGTTTAGTTGAATATGTATATGTATCGATGTTACATCATATAATAAAGATAGGAACCGCAGCTTCACATTATATTACCATCTTGTGCTGGATCCATTATTCCAAGATACGAACCATAGCTGTCAGCTGGCGAGGGACTACTATTGGGTGCCATAATAAATGTTAGTCCATCTGCAGATTCGGTTGAATAAGGGGAGGTAAGAATCCTGAACGTGAACGTAGAATAGATATACGCTGGCCACGCAAACACAGGGTATTTGTATAGAACCCTGCCAACTTGATTTAGTTGCAAGGTTGGATTGCCAGGATGTGGCTCTGGCGTTAGGCTTAAGTAGCCGTCGTTACTGGTAACTGAACCCGTGCAAGTTAAATTACCATCAATGCAACTTGTTGGGGTGAATGAAGGGAAGTTGAAACGGGTGATTGTAGGGAATGGAAAAGATACTGGGTTAGAAGAAGCTTGGTCACTGGTAACCGAAACTGGGCTAGAAAAAGCTTGGTTAAGGAAAGCAAAGAGAAACACAAACACAAACATGGTTGGTTGGTTGTATTTATGTGTGAGACTACTTCACTTATAACTCATAGTAAGCAATCGGACTTGCTCAACTATATATAGTGGGGTTTGATGATAGTAGTCGATGAAGTTTATGCTGCATTGTTGAAGGAAACTTAAGTCACCTTCAACAAGAAAAAAGTTGGCTTGGCTTTGTAGTTTACAATATTTTTGTTTGTATTTCTTATCTAGATCCAAAGATTATGTTGTTGAGTTGTATTAACATCTCCCAAGGCCACATTGTATTCGCAGATTGACGTTTGCGAGACTCACAAAGATATAAAGACAGAAGGTAAAGTCCATTTAGTAAGACTAAGACATTTCAATCTGTCTGTCAACAGGGAAACTGCCCTACATAAGAAAATGAATGGAAACCAAGGTACTTTTGTGTTCTTTACAACTCTACTCTCTGGTCTTGAAATAGCCAGACTGTAAAAATATTGTGGGACTACCCTACGTGCATGTTGTTCACTATGTGTATGGCAAGTGACAAAGTTTCACATTGTTTACAAGAAACTATGTAGAAATGGAAGATATTTTTAACCGGGAAGCTACAATAGTTACCTGATTATCATAACTCTAGAAATCTCACTCGCAATCTTGCACATGGCTTAAGCCACTTGATTTGATTTATTGCTGGTGAGATAGTTAAGTGGGGTTAAGGAGGGGGCAAATGCCCCCTTGACCGACACCAAAGTGTGTGTGTGTACTTACCCCAAGTGTAGGGTATCGTCAAGTAATAAACCGGTAAGTCCGGTATCGATCCACGAGGAAGCAATGCAAATTTGAAGTGAATGATATGCAAATGACTAGCTAACACTAATAAACGCAATGAATATCAAATAAAAGCAAGTAAATGAAATGGGTCGAATGACTCGGTAGCATGAGCGATTTTGTAATCAAAGTAAGCACGAAATGGATTTAAAACAATTAATTAAAAACCTAGTATCTAATCCGTCCCGGTGGCTACTTGGTTCTCATACTCAAGGTATCATTGCAAACACACACAACCATACACAATGCATTGTGTGATACTATCAATCATGCATATGCAAAGAGAATTGGGATATAAGACTTCAATTCATACATGTAGGCCATCGGGTCTCTTAATCTACGATGAACGCAAAGGGATAAGCACCTAATATTATGGATTAATGTTCCCCTTGGGGCTCGGTTTGGCTAACACCCTAGTTTCACACTCAAAGATCAATTAACCATAACTCTCCCATGCACATTCCTAAATTAGCCCAAAACCCCATCATCAATACATTTAACAATTCTCAATCAAACACATTAGATGCAATCCCTAGACTAGACAATCCAAGAATACAATCAAATATGTCATTCTTATGTATCCAATCACACAACTATCACGGAATTAAAAGAGAAAAAATCGAAGCTACGATTCATTGAGCATACCTTGAGTAATCGAAACCTTGCACCCACCGTTCGGGACTAGAAACTAGAAAGGGAACTTAGCCACTCATCATAATGGATATAAACATCAATTTTATAGATGAAAATCAATGTTTACAAACAAAATCACAAGAACCAAGCAAAACCCTAGAGAGAGAAAGAGAGAGAAAAACTATGGAGGCTAGATGTTGGAGAATGAATGAATGAGAAAGAAAACCCAAATCTTAGGGTTTTCCCCTCTTTTTACAAGTATAATGACCTATTTACCCTTACAAAGCTTTCTCCCATTGGTTACATTTGAGAAATACCCAAAAACCCAGCTCAATTAATCATTCTCGGAATGCAGAAATCGGGCAACTGTCTGGACGGTTGAAATCTGTGTGGAGGATTAAACCTTCTGGTTCCAACTGTCTAGACAGATTATAGGGTGTTTGGACAGTTTGTGCAGATTTTCATTTTTTTGTTGTAGCTTCATGATTCTTTGATCTTTTTGCCCTTGGATTCAACTATCCGAACATCCAATGAAGGTGTCCGGACAATTCTTCGTCTCTATGCACTTTTCTTCAGTCCCGAGAGCTTCCAACTTTGTCGGTTTAATCATATTTTCTACAAAACCAAAGAGAAGCAACTATAAGAGTAAAATTAACTTATTTAAACACAAATACATTACTTAAGATACTAGAACCCCCTATTGAGATGGTATTAGGACCTCAAAATAGAGGTCCGATCACACCCCCCAACTTAGACGTTGCTAGTCCCTAGCAATGCAAACACTACCTAAAAATAAAAACCTAACTCACTAACGTAGGAATCACGGTTGCATTTAGCATATGCAACAAGCCTTCAAACCCCTAGGTCACCCTAGTGGACGAGTTGTAGTCTCGTGAGGGGTTATCAGAGCGATACCCACAAACACTTGCCAAGGGATCCACCATTACTTTGAAAGCACCATAAATGATTCTTAAGTTCTCACATGCAAGAAATAGAGCTAATCCCCCAATTCCCCCGCTTAGTCAAAAACATGCAAAATCTTTGGAAAATCAATCTCAATCCTCTTAAAAATGACCAAGAACATTTTATACTATGAAAAATATATGTGCAATCAAGCAAAACAACTCAACACATTCACACAAGTAAAACCTTGTTATGGACCCTTTTGGTGTTCATAAATCCCCAATCCCAAATGTACACAAAAACATGAAAGCATTGTGCTAAGTGAATGACTTACACAATTGAATTAAATGTATGTGCTTATAAAAGATAATTTGGATGGGCATAGCTTTGAGAGAGAAATCACCTACAAGAGCAACTAATGCATTCACCAACTCACTTGCTTACCTTGGATCAAATTCATCAAAAGGTTAAATGGGTTGTAATGTGGCTAAGGGACAAGGTAGGAAGAATTTGGATCTAGATAACAAGTTGCAAGGTTAAGTTCAAACAGGTGAGCTAAATTCTCATTTTGTCACCCCTTCCATTGTACCACAAATCCAAACACTTCTCATCCTTTACACACAAAGGATTAACTTTATTGCATACACCTCTTTTTGATGTTTTTCTTCTCTTTTCTATGCATTTTTTTCTTTTCTTCTTTTTTTTTTCTTTCTCTTCTCTTCTCGAAAATGAACAACATTTATACAACAACCCTCAATTTTTTTCAACATAAGAAAGGGTAAGATCACTACCAACTTATCTTTTTCAAGCTCCTACTCAACCTTGCAACCAAAGGTAGGAAGTATTTAAGGAAGTGGTTTACACAAGGCTTTGTAAGTGAAATAAAAAAACTTAAAGAAATTTAGGCTTATAATCACTCACAAATGAATAGGCTAGGCTCAAATCTCTCAACCTAATGAATCATTCAATCCTAAGTTCACAGGCAAGTGGCAAACTACAAAAATCACACTTCTCAGTAATCAAATGTAATGGTTGCAAAGCTATTGAAGAACACGCGCATAAGATGTCAAATGAATATCAATGAAAAACATCACCCGAAACCCAATGTGTATCAATGAAGAATGACTCAAAAGAATGAGAAGGGATAAAAGGTAGTTTTTCAGGCAAAAGAATCCAAAAACGCAGTCATACAAATGCTTCAATGCCAAGATGTCTGCTTAACTACACAATTTTATATCAAACTAGGTCTCAATCATCCCAAGAAAGATTGATTATAATTATCCCACTCAATTGCATATATCAACTTCACAAAAGAAATCAAGAAACCTACTCTACACTTGCACGTTTGAACAAGAATAATAAATTAACGTTCAAATTGGTAGTGAATCCCAAAAGCGTCTACCCTTCCCCTCCTAAAGTCCATCTAGCATGTATGAACAACAACGCACAACACAATAGGATAGAGGGTAGGAAATCATACCATACTCTTCAAAAGTGGTCGGAATCATGAGAAACGAAGCATATCCTGGAAAAGTTAATACCAACCACACTATCCAAGCATGACACAACAAGACTTTTTCTCTTCTTTTTTTTTTCAAAATTTTCAAATTTTTGATATTCACAAAAGCACACTAAAATAAAGCAAGTTTCACAATGAATTCACAATTCCCTCACCCCCCAACTTAAATGAGACATTGTCCCCAATGTCAAGAATGAAAAACAAGGCAAGAACAAATTGTGAGATGCATTGTGAACATACAAAAACACACCAAAATTAAGGGTAAGAAAATCACAATATAACACACAATCATTTCACAATTCTCACCCCCCAACTTGAATAAGTGCATAAGGAGCGAAAATTAGGAAATGGATTGTGAGCATACAAAACACACACAAAAATTGAAATCAAATCAAAACTAATCATAACCATACTATGGTACAAGGGTGAAATCTCCCACAAACTAGGTGGGCGTGGGATCCTTTAGATCCCGGGGAACAACCAAAGCATCAAAGTTCTCCATGAATGGTATCAAGCATTGGTCATTCACCTTAAACACTTTCCCTCCGCTAGTGTCCTCAAAATCACTACTTCCATGTTGAGGAACATGGCGAACATCTAAAGGTCCATTCTCCTTGGTTCTCAAATCTCCGGGAAAAAATTGTACCCGAGATTTGGGCCGCCACACTTTCCTAACTTTTCCAATAACTTTTTGCACAAAGTGACGTTTAGGAGATGTTTTCACTCCACTTACTAAGGTTTTCTCTCCGGTCTTGGTGGATGCAATTGGGATGATACAACTCTAAGTGTAGGAGGCTCGAGTTCCTTAATGTCATCTTTTTCACACAAAGGTTGACTAACTTTTGCACCCAATGCTAGCACACCTTCAACCGAATCCTTTGCAAGGGTTAACTCCAAATTATCCTCAACATGGGCATGGAGAAAATCTACATCCCTTATATCCTCACACTCACCCATAAGCTTAATCACACTAAAGATATTCATCTCCATGGTCATATTCCCAAAAGAAAGTTGTAGCACCCCACTCCTACAATTGATTAAGGCATTGGAAGTTGCTAGGAATGGGCGACCTAAAATGACCGGAATGGAAGTGCTAAAGCTAGTGGGAGGTTGAGTATCTAACACAATGAAATCCTCGGGATAGTAAAAATTGCCCACTTGTACTAACACATCTTCAACAATACCCTTAGGAACCCTAATGGATCGTCGGCTAATTGCAAGGTGATCCTAGTAGGTTTCAATTCATCTAACCCCAATTTTTGATAGATTGTGTACGGAATGAGATTCACACTTGCTCCAAAGTCTAACAATGCTTGCTCTACCCTATGGTTCCCTATGACACATGAGATAGTAGGGCAACCGGGGTCTTTATACTTTGGGAGGGTGTTGGTTTGAATAATGGAGCTTGCTTGCTCCACTAGGAAAGCTTTCTCCTTAACATTTAATTTCCTCTTCACCGTACACAAATCCTTAAGAAACTTGGCATAAGAGGGTATTTGCTTAATGGCATCTAAGAGAGGTATATTGATCTTAACTTGTCTAAATAGCTCAAACATCTCCTTATGCAATGCCTCATTGGTGTTATTTCTTAGCCTTTGGGGAAAGGGTATCTTGGGGATGTACTCACTCTCCTTGGTAGGCTCTACTTTATCCTCGCGATCTCTTTGTTTCTTAACTGTTTTTTCACCAAGCGAAATTTTCTCATTTTCACTATTCTCTTCCTCTTTCTCTTTCACACCATCACCAAAGTCTTGCACCACATCATTTTCATCACTATTCTCAAAGGGTATAGGTCTATCCATAACTCTTCCACTCCTTAAAGTAAGAATGGATTGCACTTGCTCATGTCCACGAACCTCCCTACTCCCACTAGATGAATTTATCAAATTGGTTTGCTTTGGAGGATTGGGGTAAGGTTGAGCCGGAAATTTCCCCTTTTCATAGGTTGTGAGAGCTTGGGTAACCTTAGTGATTTGACTCTTAATATCCTCAATGGCCCTGTTGGTTTGTTCTTGAAATTTGTTGGCCTTTTGATTCTCCCCTATTTGAGCTTGCATGAAAATGTTAAGAGTGTCTTCAAGAGACCTCTTAGGAGGTGGAATATAAGGTTGTTGAGTTGGTTGTGCAACACTTGGAGGAGGCAATTGTTGCTGGGGTGGATTGGGGAATGATTGAGATTGATCATTCCCATCATTCCTCCACCCAAAATTTGGATAATTCCTCCAAGGGTAATTCTCATTGTAAGAATTGTTGCCTTGGTTATTGGTAGGGTAGGGCTTCCTAAAGTTTTGAGAATTGTTCCCATTGTAACCTTGCCCAAATAGGACTTCCTTACAAGCCGATAAAGCATTACACTCATCCGTCCTATGATCCCTATTTTCACACAAAATACAAGCAACTTATTCATCAACACCAACCACATTTATAGGGGCCTTTTGTGACTCTAGGGACTCCAATTTCTTGGACAACAAAGCAAGTTTAGCATGCACATCATCATTTTCATTCAACACAAACTTGCCACTAGAGCTTGGCACAACATCATGTCGGGTTAGTGGTGGAGCTTCCCAAGATCGGGATTCCTCCGCCAACCCATCAAAGAAAGTGAATGCTTCATTAGCATCCCTATTCAAAAAGTCACCTTGAGTCATAGTGGAAACCAATTTCTTCAAAGATGGAGTCAAAGATTTGTGGAAGAAATTCACAATTTGAAATTTTTGAAATCCATGGTGAGGGCACATAAACAACAAATCCTTAAACCTTTCCCAAGCTTGGAAGAAGGTTTCATGTTCTTTGCAATGAAAATTCATGATTTGTGTTTGGTAAGAGATGGTACGGTGGGAAGGAAAATATTTGTTGAGAAATTCTTCTTGCATTGCCGCCCAAGTCGCAATGGATTGGGGGCGCAAGTTCTCAAACCATTGTTTTGCATGATCCTTCAAAGAGAACGGAAAAAGTTTGAGTCTCAAAATTTCTTGTGAGCATGTGACATCACCAAAAGTAGTACACACCGATTCAAAATCACGCACATGTGAATATGGTCGTTCCGATTCCATTCCATGGAATTTGGGAATCATTTGGAACATGGATGGTTTAAGGATCACATTTTGTTGGTTCGGTGGCATGATGATGCAAGAAGGTTGGGTTTGCCTTGCGGGATGTGTAAGCTCCCTCAAAGTGCGATGCTCTTGGGCTTGGGCATGAATGTACCCCATAGGAGGAGGTGCATGAAAGTTTTGCCCAAGGTGAGCATATTGTGGCACTTGTGGCATTGGATAATACATGGGATGCACATAATTGTATGGGGGAGGCATATGGTATGCAGGAGGCATATTGGGAGGTTGATAGACATTTTGCGGGGCAAATTGTGCCACATTGTCTTGTTGGAGTGGTTGAGGCGCATTTTGCAAAGCATGCTCAACTTGAACATTTGGCAAATTTTGCACATTTTGGGCATCTTGCCCTTGCACCGGATTCATCAACTCATCAATATTCACACGTTGCAAAAGATGACACAATGTATCAAGATTCATATCACTCCCACGTACACTCCCCGCATCACTCGCATTTATATCACCACCTCTCCCATCTCTATTAGATCCACGCCCACTAACATTATCTCTAGGTTGAGACATGATGGCAAAAAACAATAGCAAGTAGCACAAAAGATGGCAACCAACCAAGTCAAGTAACACAAGATTTTTCAATCAACGAACAACCAAGAACAATATCAAGTAGGAACAAGAGCAAAGATAGGAATAGAACAACAATCAACCTCAGGAACAATTACACACCAAGATGTAGCAAGTAGTGATAGAAAGAAAAATGCGCAAAGCTCTCTCAAACAACATATCACTACCAAGCAACAAACAAGGTGGCATCCATCGCCCACAGGAATCTAAGTTAGCCCCATCCACCAAGTTCCCCTCACAATTTTTTTCTCTCTTTTCAGCAACTACACTAGAAAGCAAGTAAAAGGGAGGAACGAAGTTACCCTTGAAGCGTGACCGTGCTCCTTCCTTATTTGATGGTGTTTAATAGCATAAAGCTAGCATCTACAAGCCACCCAGCTCCGTCTTTGACACTCGCTTCCTCGGCAATGGCGCCAAAAACTTGACCGACACCAAAGTGTGTGTGTGTACTTACCCCAAGTGTAGGGTATCGTCAAGTAATAAACCGGTCAGTCCTGTATCGATCCACGAGGAAGCAATGCAAATTTGAAGTGAATGATATGCAAATGACTAGCTAACACTAATAAACGCAATGAATATCAAATAAAAGCAAGTAAATGAAATGGGCCGAATGACTCGGTAGCATGAGCGATTTTGTAATCAAAGTAAGCACGAAATGGATTTAAAACAATTAATTAAAAACCTAGTCTCTAATCCGTCCTGGTGGCTACTTGGTTCTCATACTCAAGGTATCATTGCAAACACACACAACCATACACAATGCATTGTGTGATACTATCAATCATGCATATGCAAAGAAAATTGGGATATAAGACTTCAATTCATACATGTAGCCCATCGGGTCTCTTAATCTACGATGAACGCAAAGGGATAAGCACCTGATATTATGGATTAATGTTCTCCCTTGGGGCTCGGTTTGGCTAACACCCTAGTTTCACACTCAAAGATCAATTAACCATAACTCTCCCATGCACATTCCTAAATTAGCCCAAAACCCCATCATCAATACACATAATTAATAGCTATGCAATGGAAAACTCAATTAATTAAGGAAATCATGCAATGGATTTAACAATTAAATCGAAGCTACGATTCATTGAGCATACCTTGAGTAATCGAAACCTTGCACCCACTGTTCGGGACTAGAAACTAGAAAGGGAACTTAGCCACTCATCATAATGGATATAAACATCAATTTTATAGATGAAAATCAATGTTTACAAACAAAATCACAAGAACCAAGCAAAACCCTAGAGAGAGAAAGAGAGAGAAAAACTATGGAGGCTAGACGTTGGAGAATGAATGAATGAGAAAGAAAACCCAAATCTCAGGGTTTTCCCCTCTTTTTACAAGTATAATGACCTATTTACCCTTACAAAGCTTTCTCCCATTGGTTACATTTGAGAAATACCCAAAAACCCAGCTCAATTAATCATTCTCGGAATGCAAAAATCGGGCAACTGTCCGGACGGTTGAAATCTGTGTGGACGATTAAACCTTCTGGTTCCAACTGTCCAGACAGATTATAGGGTGTTTGGACAGTTTGTGCAGATTTTCATTTTTTTGCTGTAGCTTCATGATTCTTTGATCTTTTTGCCCTTGGATTCAACTATCCGAACATCCAATGAAGGTGTCCGGACAATTCTTCGTCTCTATGCACTTTTCTTCAGTCCCGAGAGCTTCCAACTTTGTCGGTTTAATCATATTTTCTACAAAACCAAAGAGAAGCAACTATAAGAGTAAAATTAACTTATTTAAACACAAATACATTACTTAAGATACTAGAACCCCCTATTTAGATGGTATTAGGACCTCAAAATAGATGTCCGATCACCCCTCACTTAAGTCTCATACTCTACATTTTGTGACCTCTCAATTTGAAGGGTTTGTGAGGTGAGAGAAAAGTTTGTTTGTTATCATCTATTAAATTTTTTCATCATTTCAATTTTAATATGGGTATTTTTGTAACTCACATATCTTAACTCTATCTAACTCTATTTTCTATCCAAGTGATAGCGAGTCAATGTAGTCTCTCTCCCTTAACTCCCCCTCCCATAACTCTCCCTCCATTAACTCTACTCCATTCTTTATTTTTCAATCCAAGCAAAGACTTAAACGAGCCGAGCTTGAACAAGCCTATGTTCGACTCGGCTATGTTAAAATGATAATTTTACTTGGTTTGTAGGCATGAGATTGTCCTAGAATGTTATAGGCTGCTATCTTGTACCAATAATGTGACAAAAGAAATTCAGGTGGTTTTGGCCTAGTACTAGATTGTGCATGAGATTTATAAGCCTATGAAAATTTTTGTTATACATGTCCTTTTTGCCGGTAATATGGACTTTCATATTTGGATATGAAGTGAACTAGATACATTTATTGTCCGCTTTGGGTTTGCCAATTCCAGTGGATACATCGGGTTCATACGGCTTTGTTTCTCCCTAGATCGTCTCACTTAATGGAACTTGTTCAAGCACAAGGGAAAATGCCTAGTTGATTGTAAAGAGGTGAGCTTACTCTTATAAACTCAGTGGGATCCTCATATCTTTTAGATGTGGGATTCTTAAGATGAACCATGCTATTGTTGAGAGCACAATAGAAGTACATTAGCTACCATTTGTAGGCATAACTAGTGAAACTAGAAAAGACAGATTGATCTGTATTGTTCTTTCTGGACTATACCTTTTGTCTTTAATCTTCGTGAGTGTCAAGAATGCCAATCTGAGAATACAAGATATTGAGCTGTTATGATAACTCAATAGAGAGAAAATTCATATCCAGATAGGAAATTAATACAAACAAGAATATTGGAAACTAGGGTTATTACATAACAACTATAATCTTCGTATCCAGATGGCAAATAGGAACAAAAACTCTGTAAAGTACACTGATTACAGAGCCAAGTTTTTTCTTGTTGAAGGTGACTTAATTTTCCTTCAACAATGCAGCATAAACTTCATCGACTACTATCATCAAACCACAATATTTATAGTTGAGCAAGTCCGATTGCTTGCTATGAGTTATAAGTGAAGTAGTCTCACACATAAACATAACCAACCAACCATGTTTGTGTTTGTGTTTCTCTTTGCTTTTCTTAACCAAGCTTCTTCTAGCCCAGTTTCAGTTGCCAGTAACCAAGCTTCTTCTAGCCCAGTATCTTTTCCATTCCCTACAATCACCCGTTTCAACTTCCCTTCATTCACCCCAACAAGTTGCAGTGATGGTAACTTAACTTGCACGGGTTCAGTTACCAATCACGACGGCTACTTAAGCCTAACCCTAGAGCCACAACCAGGCAATCCAACCTTACAACTAAATCAAGTTGGCAGGGTTCTATACAAATACCCTTTGTCTACGTGGCTAGCAATAATGATCTATACTAAATTCACGTTCAGGATTCTTACCTTCCCCTATTCAATCGATTCAACAGACGGACTAACATTTATTATGGCACCAGACAGTAGTCCATCGCCATCTGACAGCTATGGTTCCTATCTTGGAATAATGGATCCAGCACAAGATAATAATATAATGTGAAGCTATGGTTCCTATCTTTATCATATGCAGTAACATCCATACATACATTATATATTCAACAAAACCTATACATTGAGGTAAATACAGGTCATGCTGGTGGTCAATTAGCTGTGGAGTTTGACACTTACAAGAATACAGGTGATTTGTGTAATACCCGGTGTAAAAAAATGTTGGAATTAACAAATAATGGTAAAATTGTAAATATATGAATGGTAACTTCTGATAAAGTTGGAGGACATAACGGTCTTTGAGAAGGGTAAAGAAATTGAAATGCAATGAATGAACAATGAAATTGAAATGCAATTGGATAAAGTTTAAAGTTATACAAATATTATGTTTAGCTTCCCGTGGAAGCCAAACACCTGTAGCACAGTATGAGAGTAGAGACGAGAAGGATCTAGAAGAAATGGTGTGACATTTCCTCCCAAGGCATATCAAGAGCATCTTAAGAGAAGGAAGTCAACTATTTCCTTCTTTCTTCAAGCTATTAAGTAGATGTAGAAACCACAGTCATAGGTTAAGAGGAGTTGAGAAGGAGAAACTTGTACCCATGGATGTTGGAAGGAGTGGACTTGGGAACTCTTTCATTTTCTACCAAAGTAGTGAACAACTCGTGAAGATCAGTGGGGGGAAATCAAGAGATTAAAGGTTGAAGATTCCAGAAGGTAAATATTTATACTTTGGTCCCAATTGTGGTATTGAGTAAAGTTGGTTTAATAAGGATTCACTAAGTTTGGATTGCTTTTGAGCTAGTGGTTGGACTGAGTAAGGTAGAGAAGATGTTTGGAATTGAATTACTGATGCTTGGTTGGTGTATATCGAATGGAATAATATAAGTTTTTCGAAATTGAATTGGATATTTATTTAGTTTTGGTTTCTAGCATTTGGGACCATTATGTTGCTGAACTTTTGTAAGATGTGTTAGCAGAAATTGGAACGCTTGATGGATATCTCAGTGTGTTTTTGTGCGTCGTAGGTGACTTGCTATCTGGTGGATTTTATGATTATGCGAGGGACTTGGGAGTAACGGCACGTTGGCTGTGATACCAGTGAGTGAATAGGGACTTATCCAATACACTGTACGCGCGTCTATAACCTTGCATATTCTTTCCGCTTAAAATTTACATTGCCATTTTCGTGATTCTCGATTCGTATATTTTTTGGACAAGTTCTGAGTCAACCGTTGTGTTTGATACGACTTTATCTTATTGTGGTTCTAAGTCTGAAGCTATTTGAATACCGATTTTATTCATACACCGACTTGAATTCTGGAATTCATGGTATTCTAATTTTGGTTTTGTTTCTGACTTTGGTATTGTTTTTGTACCGTATGGGCTATGTTGAATCTGACTATGGTTATGAGTTCCTCTGATTGTGATTCCGATACTCGACATGATATTTGATTTCTATCTCAGATTATCCGACTCTATTTCTATCTGATTGACAATTTGACATTGTTGATCTTTTGTTACGCGGGAGTGACTTTCTATCAGGATATTGTATGCTGACGACAGTAAGCGTTAGCCTTGGTGCACCAAGTATGTTATAGCACTGTGCGTGCTGCCTGTTACGGTACTGTATGTGCTGCCTGTTACCCTGATACGACACTTTGTATGCTACCTGTTACGGCACTTCGCATGCTGCCTGTTGATTATGTGCAAAAGTCCTCCCGCCTAATTATCGCTAATTGGAAAACTGTTGATTCATGTGACCTGAGAGAGAACTTGATTTCCATGCTACTTGATTATTCGTGGTCTTCAGTTTGCTTGTCCCCTTTGTATTGCTTAAGTTTCTATTCATTCACTGAGTCTTGTGACTCATGCCTCCATTGTTGATATGTTTCAGATAGTGTTGATTGGGCAGTACTAGGATCGTCCTCGGCATATTGGAACATTCCGTTGTTTTGGTGATTCCAGCACCTGTTGTGCGGGTATTTTGTATATGTTATCTTTTGGATTTAGGTTCATCTTCAGCATTAGATACTCCATCTAAACACAGTTCAGACACTTCTTGTATATATGGGCAATAGGCCAGTAATGTACTGGACATGTAATGTTATGAGACATTCCTATCATATGCTGTTTATATGTTTCGTCTATTTTGGTTTGAGGCTTGCTTGACCTTGGTGGATCCGTTCCATTGGGGTCATGCGCCGGTCACATGTCGTATTTGGGTCGTGACAATCATATTGCTTTAATGTTTAAGGCTTATGATTTCCTTATTGATTGTCCAAGTTCAATTCTCACTAATAGTATTTTTAACATATTTTATGACTCCTATAAATAAAGTCTTAGGTTCTCATCAAAGACATTGTTAAAAAATTCACTTGAGGACACTTTTTAGAGACTTTGGGTCTTAGTTAAATTTTTATTTTTATTAATTTATAAACGAAAATTTTAATTTTAGTTTTGAAAAATTAAAATTCTTTTTTTTTAAAAAAAAGGGTATAAAATAGATTTAACACCGAATCAATACTTGTAATACCCCCTGTTCAATCAGTTCTTGACCGACACGATTTAATCGTATATTTCAAATTGAATTGTACCGATGAACTGATCAGAATCCAGTTCAATTGGTTGAATCGGCCGGTCCAAATCGGGATTTAAAACACTATTTGGAAGTTCATCTAAATACGAAGGGTACTTTCTTGAATCATTCGCTATCTACATGGGACCTCCATATGTGGCTTATTTTTTTGATCAGATTCTCTAATAACCTTGACATCTTATTGTGATGCTGATTGGGCAAGATTTTTCGATACTCTCCTATAAACTACTGATTGGTGTATTTTTTGAGGTTATGCTCTAACATCTTGGAAGGCCAAGAAACAAGATATGGTTTCCAAATCTTCCACTAAGGTTGAAATTTGTTTGCCTTCCGGGTCTCTTAGTCGGTGTAGTCTAGACAATGGAAAATAAATTACGTGTCTATATTTCTTGACAAAGCTGAAAGAAAAATAGGGCATCACCATTCCTTATTGCACCTGATATATGAATGGATTATATCGCCTTCCTCATTTATTTTGAAATTTTGCATAGAATTTGAAAGCCTTCAGTAGTATTTTGTGATGTATATCCCATGCATGAACCACTACATCACACTGGTTTGCTGATTGATTCTCCTCATTTCTTGTGTATTGGATATGATGATAAACTCCAATTGAGAATCTGATGGCTTTCAGTGAGATACCCTGTTGAAGCTGTGAATCCCATATAGATGAAGCTTGGCGGGTATAAGGCAAGGTTTTGAAAACCGGACCGGACCGGCCGGTCGGACCGGTCCAACCGGTGACCGGCCACTTGTCCGGTCCGGTTGAGGTGGCAGAACCGATAATTGATGAACCGGGATATTTTCGGTTGAACCGATCAGAACCGCGCAGGTTTTGACCGGTTCGGTCATTTATTAAAGTTAATAAAATATTTTTGAAATTTTGTTATTTGTAGGGTTTGAACTCATGACCTTTTATTCATTAAAAAAAGCTTTAACCACTAGGCTATGAGATTTTCTTTGTTTAAAATGATACTTTATTTGAATATATTGTATTTTTATGAAGTTTTCTTATATATTATATACATATAATATAAATATATATATAAATAATTCATTACGTTAAAACCGGTTCGAACCCGGTTTGAACCCCGATTGAACCTTTGAACCGTGAACCGAAGACTTTTCCGGTTTGATGACCGGTCAGGTTTTAAAAACCTTGGTATATGGGATGTCAATAGGCACGTCAACAAAAATCTCATCTCTTAGTTCTGATGCATATCCAACGTACATTGTAAGATAATTTTCTCTGCCATCCAATATTATTGAGACCTTGATGTCTTTTCCACTTTTCAGGTCAATTCCGGTTTCATTGAGACTTCAACATAAATTGGGGTTATCAAACTTTTTGTGTTAATCGATACATGATTGCCATCCAAATCAAATGTATTCTTGTAAGTGTCAAATTCCACCACTAATTGATCAATAGCGCGACCTGCATTTAGCTCAAAAGTAATTGGTTTAGTTGTATATAATGTATGTATCAATATTACATCAATAGTAAAGATAAGAACCATAGCTTCACATTATATTACCTTCTTGTGCTGGATCCATTATTCCAAGATAGGAACCAAAGCTGTCAGTTGGCGAGGGACTACTGTTGGGTGCCATAATAAATGTTAGTCCATCTGCAGATTCGGTTGAATTAGGGGAGGTAAGAATCCTGAACGTGAGCGTAGAATAGATATATGCTGGCCACGCAAACAAAGGGTATTTGTATAGAACGTGCCAACCTGATTTAGTGGTAAGGTTGGATTTGTTGTGAAATAAGTGAGTGTTTATGGAACATTAAGAATTGAAACGTGTAACAATGAAATCAATATGAAGAAACAACATTACCATATTACCGATCAATTGGATAATACATTACCAATGAGGAACAGAAAAAGAGATTGAATGTAAAAAGCCAAGCCCAGAGTAGTCTCTGTCTCCTTAAGACTAAATCGCCTCCCCACTGCCGGTTTGCTTCGAGGAATACAGACGAGAGTCTCCCAGGATAGAATGGCCACAGCTCTGCACGGAATGGAAGCTTCACACCGGGCAACTTTCGGAAACAACAACAGCAGCTCTCGACTCTCCCTAAGAACAAATGCAAATGCTTTTAAGGTGTGTTTTGTGAATGGTATGGAGGCCTCTATTTATAGTGCTTGGGAGGTATCAAGGATTGGAACGAAAATGGATTGGAAGCTAATCCACACAGATAATTCCAACATTAATTGAGAATAATCAAAACATAGATAATTAATTAAACAAACAGATAAAATTTGATCTTTTTGTTCTACACAGATAAATTTTTAATATGTTATTCGTTTATCTGTTTGAGCCCCACGAGCTGGGCTGAGACAAGTTTCCGGGTTGGGCTGAAAGTCTGCTGGGCTGTGGGCCAAACAAGGAAAGACTTGGAATAGGCTGAAAGCCCATTGGTCTGTAGTCCAAAAAGAAAGGAAAGCTTTGGAAAATAGCCGCATCAGGATAGGTAGCTTTTGACTTTGAACCTTCCCTAGTGAAATATCATCGGGTTTATTCGCTAACTAGTGAACGCGATGTCTTTAACTGTTTACATTCTGTCCATTTTGGCCCTGGACATCTCTGGTAATTCATGAGTGCTCTAGAGAGTTTAGTCCTATCACTCTCATAGAAGCGGCCCCTTCATACTCATATAGGTGATTTCTTGTTAGAAGTATCCTGCCATACTTCCGTTGAATTTTTCAACGTACAAGAATCATTAAAATCATAGATTATCCTGAACCATGACAGGTATCACTATCTCATCATAGGAAAGAGTTAGGAATAAATTCCTTAGTGATTACTTTAAGTTCCCCCACAATTCGGTTGTCTCATTAAACCTAGATCTTGGGATCTCCAATAAGCTAGGTTGGGTTGCCAGTGTGGCAGAGCTTTAGGTTATGGACTTTAAACCCATTCCCCTTGATGAATTATATACTTGATCTCTAGTCAAGCCTTTTGTCAAAGGGTCAGCAATGTTGTCCTTTGATTTAACATAATCAATGGATATAATCCCATTTGACAAAAGCTATCTCACGGTCTTATGTCTACGACGAATGTGTCGAGACTTACCGTTGTATATTTGATTTTGTGCCCTTCCTATTGCAGACTGACTATCGCAGTGTATGCAAATAGCCGACATAGGATTTGGCCACAAAGGAATATCCTCCAAAAAATTACGAAGCCATTCGGCTTCTTCTCCAGCTCGATCTTGTGCTATAAACTCAGATTCCATAGTAGATCTAGCTATACACGTTTGTTTCGAGGATTTCCATGATATAGCTGCACCACCAAGTGTGAAGACGTATCCACTAGTGGATTTAGCATCTTCTGAATCTGAAATCCAATTTGCATCACTGTAACCTTCAATTACAGGTGGATATCTTGTGTAATGTAGTCCATAATTAGTTGTGTACCTTAGATAATTAATGACTCTAGCTATTGCTTTCCAGTGATCCTCTCCAGGATTACTAGTATACGGACTTAGCTTACTAACTGAGTAAGCAATGTCCGGACGAGTACAATTCATTAGGTACATTAGGCTACCAATGATCCGTGAGTACTCAAATTGAGATACACTAGGACCTTCATTCTTTTTGAGATGAAGATTCACATCTACAGGCGTTCTCGCTGTGGTACTGTTATCTTTGTCAAATCTATTGAGCACCTTTTCAATGTAGTGTGACTGAGATAACGCGTAACCATCCATTGTTTTGGTAATCTTGATTCCAAGGATGACATCTGCAAGACCTAAGTCTTTCATGTCGAATTTGCTTGCTAGTAATTTCTTAGTAGCTTTAACAATATTATTATCACTACCAATGATAATCATATCGTCCACATATAGGCAAATAATGACATAATCTGATGATGTGTTCTTCATATAAACACATTTGTCACATTCATTAATGTCAAAGCCATTTGACATCATTACTTGGTCAAATTTTTCATGCCATTATTTTGGAGTTTGTTTTAGTCCATATAGAGACTTCACAAGTTTGCAGACCTTCTTCTCTTTTCCTGGAACCACAAACCCTTTGGGTTGCTCCATGTAGATTTCCTCATCTAAATCACCATTCAAGAATGCCGTCTTCACATCCATTTGATGGATTTCAAGATTGTGTAATGCCGCAAAGGCTATTAAAAGCCTTATAAACGTTATTCTTGAAACAGGGGAATAAGTATCAAAATAATCTACTCCCTCTGTTTGTTTGTAGCCTTTAACTACAAGTCGAGCCTTGTATTTATCAATTGATCCATCAGCCTTCATCTTTCTTTTAAAGACCCACTTCGAACCCAATGGTTTACTTCCAGGAGGTAAATCCACTAGTTCCCAGGTGTGGTTTTGAATGATAGACTCAATTTCACTGTCTATTGCCTCCTTCCATAATGGACCTTCAGGGGTAGACATTGCTTCCTTGAAGCTTTGAGGTTCCTTTTCTACCAAGAATGATAGAAAGTCAGGACCAAAAGAAGTAGAAGTCCTTGTTCTTTTACTTCATCTTGGTTCTTCTTCAACATTTTGATGTGAAGTTCCTTCTCCCTCATTTTGAGTCACAAATATATGAGTTCGTTTAAGGGTGCTCATTTCATGTGTACTTTTGTGAGGAAACACATTCTCAAAGAATGAAGCATTTCTAGATTCAATAATCGTATTCTCACGTATTTCAAAATTTTTTGATTTATGAGCTAGAAATCGATATGCACTACTGTTGTGAGCATATCCAATAAACACGCAGTCAACTGTTTTAGGTCCCATTTTGATCTTTTTCGGATCAGGGATTGCAACCTTTGCCAGACAGCCCCACACTTTTAAGAATTTGTAGGAAGGTGCTCGACCTTTCCACAATTCATATGGAGTTTTATCCATCTTCTTGTGAGGTATCTTATTCAGAACGTAATTTGCAGAAAGCAAAGCTTCCCCCCACAAATTCTGGGGTAATCCAGAACTTATTAACATTGCATTCATCATTTCTTTTAACGTTCTATTTTTCTGTTCAGCTATCCCATTTTGTTGGGGAGTGTACGGCGCTATAGTTTGATGAATGATTCCATTTTCGGCACACAGTGATTGAAATGGTGACTCATATTCACCACCTCTATCACTTCTTAACATTTTGATTTTCTTGTTGAGTTGGTTCCCAACCTCAAGTTTGTATTGCTTGAATGCTTTTATAGCTTCATCTTTGCTTCTTAGCAAAAATACATAACAATACCTTGTACAATCGTCGATGAATGTAATGAAATATTTTGTTCCACCTCTTGTTTGCACAAATTTTAAATCACATATATCTGTGTGAATTAAATTCAAAGGTTCACTATTTCTTTCAATTGAGTGAAATGGTGCCTTTGCCAATTTAGCTTCTACACATGTTTCACATTTTTTATTCATGTCTAAGCTAAATTTAGGTATTAGGTTCATGTTAATTAATCGACGTAAAGTCCCATAATTAACATGTCCTAATCTGCCATGCCATACATTACACGACTCAAGCAAGTAAGTAGAAGATGCAATATTATTAGCACGATTCACCGTCATTACATTCATTTTGAACAGACCATCAACCAGATAACCCATCCCCACATATATCCCATTCTTAATAAGAGTAAATTTTTCCGATTCAAAAACAAGTTTGAATCCTCTCTTGCTAAGCAGTGACCCTAACACTAAATTCTTGCGAATTTCAGGCACATGCAGCACGCCAAGGAGATTCAGCTCCTTTCGAGGTCATCTTCAGAACCACATCACCAACACCATTAACTCTAGCGGTAGCAGCATTTCCCATGCAGATATCCTGATTCACTATGGGATGGTATGAGGAGAACATCTCCCTACTAGCACACACATGGCGAGTAGCTCCAGTATCCACCCACCATTCTCTGGGATTTCCAGTCAGATTGCACTTAGAGATCATTGCACAGAGGTTCATCTCTTTCAGATCCTGTTCAACTCCAGTAAGGTGTGCCTGTGCCTTCCTTTTCTGATCAGTTTTCTGGCCTTTCCTTGAGCGGCAATCCTTGGCTCGATGCCCCTCCTTGTCACACACAAAGCACTTGCTCTTGAACCTTTTAGAGCCATTCTTGTTGACTCCATTGAACTTCCTCTTAGAGGGCTTGCTTGTCTCCACCACATTGGCCTTTGCCTCCTGATGCTTGTACCCCTTCTTCTCATTGTTGCGATTGTCTTTCTCAATCCTTAACTTCAGAGTCAAGTCATCAAAGTTCATCTCCTTTGTCTTGTGCTTGAGATAACTCTTGAACTCTTTCCAGCTAGGAGGCAGCTTCTCAATAACCGCAGCCACTTGGAATGACTCACTCAACATCATCCTCTCAGCCAGGATCTCATTGATGATGACCTCTAACTCCTCTGTCTGAGTTACCACTTTCTTAGAATCCACCATCTGGTATTCCAGAAAATGCACCACCAAGAACTTCTTTGAGCCAGCATCCTCTGTTTTATACTTCTTCTCTAAAGCCGCCCAGAGTTCTTGAGAAGTGGGGAAAGTACTGTACACACCGTACAGACTGTTGGTCAGACCATTGAGGATGGTGTTCTTGCACAGATAATCTGAATGCTTCCATGCATCCACCGCAGCTACAGCAGCAACATTCTGAGTGTTGACCTCTACATCATCCAACTTGGGTGCGTCCTCTTTGAGAAATTTGGCCAGATTCAAGATGGTTAGGTAGAAGTGCATCTTTTGTTGCCACCTCTTGAAATCTGCCCCACCAAATTTCCCAGGCTTTTCACCATGCGGGTCGACATGGAACGTTGTTGGAACAACAACGGTAACTTGCTGAATGCCACCAGCAGCATTCCCACCATTTACTCCAGCAGAGTTCAGTGTTGGCACGACAGGAATGTTTCCTCCAACCACGTTGGTAGCCATGTTTTCTCCCACGTTAGTCATAGTGATAACTACAAAATTAATACACCAAAAATTAGTAATAGTTTCAATTCGAGGAATGAACCGTAAACAACAAAAACGATTTAGTCTTAAGATTGTTGTGAAATAAGTGAGTGTTTATGGAACATTAAGAATTGAAACTTGTAACAATGAAATCAATATGAAGAAACAACATTACCATATTACCGATCAATTGGATAATACATTACCAATGAGGAACAGAAAAAGAGATTGAATGTAAAAAGCCAAGCCCAGAGTAGTCTCTGTCTCTTTAAGACTAAATCGCCTCCCCACAGCCGGTTTGCTTCGAGGAATACAGAAGACAGTCTCCCAGGATAGAATGGCCACAGCTCTGCACGGAATGGAAGCTTCACACCGGGCAACTTTCGGAAACAACAACGGCAGCTCTCAACTCTCTCTAAGAACAAATGCAAATGCTTTTAAGGTGTGTTTTGTGAATGGTATGGAGGCCTCTATTTATAGTGCTTGGGAGGTATCAAGGATTGGAACGAAAGTGGATTGGAAGCTAATCTACACAGATAATTCCAACATTAATTGAGAATAATCAAAACACAGATAAAATTTGATATGTTTGTTCTACAAAGATAAATTTTTAATCTGTTTGAGCCCCACGAGCTGGGCTGTGGGCCAAACAAGGAAAGACTTGGACTGAGCCGGCCCATCACACACACGCGCAAATCAAACCGGACCGGCCAGGTGGTGGCGGCGCCCGCGTGCGGGTGGTCTTTTTTGCATAAAGTGTATTTTTTCCCTCCCACAAAAGCTTGGGTGCCCTTGGGCCTAAGCCATTAGTTCAACCCTCACTCCTATAAACAAGAGTTGGTTCACCTAATTCTCCAATGTGGGACTTTTATTCTTCCTCAAACTTAGTCATGCCCAAATGGCTTGCTTTGAAATAACATTTCGTTCACTATATTCATGGCTTTGAACAGGTGAATACACATAATTATTCTCCACATGAAACTCGATAGATTCATGTTTAGTTCCAACATATCCAATAATTGGCTCTCAAATCAATTCATGGTCAAAGACATGAATTTCCAACAGGATTGCCTAGTCGTGGCTCGGGGGTTAGGCTTAAGTAGCCGTCGTTACTGGTAACTGAACCCGTGCAAGTTAAGTTACCATCAATGCAACTTGTTGGGGTGAATGAAGGGAAGTTGAAATGGGTGATTGTAGGGAATGGAAAAGATACTGGGCTAGAAGAAGCTTGGTTAAGAAATGCAAAGAGAAACACAAACACAAACATGGTTGCTTGGTTATATTTATGTGCGAGACTACTTCACTTATAACTCATAGCAAGCAATCGGACTTACTCCACTATATATGGTAGGGTTTGATGATAGTAGTCGATGAAATTTATGCTAGCTGCATTGTTGAAGGAAAATTAAGTCACCTTCAACAAGAAAAAGTTGGCTCTGTAGTTAGCGTAGCTTACAAGATTATGTTGTTGGGTTATATTAACATCTCCAAGGCCGCATTGTATTTGGAAATTGACGTGTGTGAGACTGACAAAGATATAAAGACAGAAGGTAAAGTCCATCTAGTAAGACTAAGACATTTCAATCCGTCTGTCAACAGGGAAACTGCCCACATAAGAAAATGAATGGAAGCTAAGGTACTTAATTTTGTGTTCTTTATAATTCTGGTCTTGAAATAGCCAGACTGAAAAATATTGTGGGACGTACCCTACGTGCACATTGTTCACTATGTATATGCCAATTAACATAGTTTTGTTGGGAAAGTAAATTCGATCCTCCTTGACAGAATTATCATACGACAGTAGAGAAATTGAAATTGTGAAAATAACAACAATGAACAACGCAATAATTTACGTGGAAAACTTTAAAATAGGAGAAAAAACCACGGTTGTTGCCAAAAGGCAGTCAAGAGAAAACTTCACAATGTAGAAAATTTGTACAACTACACACTGAGAATTTTCTCTCACCAAGAAATCCAAGAATACCCAAGAGTTCAAGAGATTATCATAAGTGTCCAATCCAACCTATATTTCTAACACACTTGTTGGACCAAGACTTAGTGTCTAGGTCAACATTGTGTTTTGATGATTGTGTGCCAAAATGTGTGTGAGCATAATCTACTTGAATATGTCTTAAAATGTGGAAAAGCATGTTTTGAAGATTGTTCACCAAAATACATGTTGAATACCTGATCTTGAGTGTGAACTATGATTATATCTTAACTAAATGATTCATGTGCGAATTGCTTATGCTTATAATGGTATATATGTTAGAAGTTTAATTATTTTATCATAACTAACCTATGTTTCAAGCATGAAGCTCAAACGAGCTTACAAGCATTTTTAAGAATATTTCAGGTTAAGTCTAAATACTCCAATGAATATGTGAGCTATCCAATGGTCTAAGAATGGTCTTGGAAGACCTAGGGTTTGCTAAGAAATTCTGAAGTACCCTTGACAATCTACTAGATGCAAAATGGAGTAAATTTGGAAAATGCCATATTGGCAAGTAAGGTGGCCGAGCATGCTATATTTGTGTGGATGACATGGCACGTTTAAATTATTGTTCAAGGTTGCCATATGGAGACAAAGTGAAGAAGGAATGAAAATTTACCTGAAAATAAATGAGCAAGAATCAAGTGCGAGATTTATTTACCTTATATGCAACCAAAATTCAAAGCCTTGAGAGTGATAGCCGTTTGAATTTTGAAAGGAGATGAGAATCGTTTTGGAAGCTGATTTCATGGAGATGATTTCAACATTAATGCAATATATTTTCACGTCCTTATTTACTTGACCGAGAGGTGTGCAAAGAAGAAGATTTACTGACCATATGGTGTTATTTGACTTGGAGAATATTCTGGAGATAAATGTGAAGTTCTACTTTCCTTATGTGATTTGAAAATGAGGAGATTCAAAGTTGGCTATTGAAGGAAACAAAAATCAAGAGAAAATCAAGATGGAAAGAAGCTGATTAAAAGGCAACGGTCAAAGGACTAACTTTTGATTATGTGAAGACCAGAAAATTATGGAGCTTTATTTCCGGATTCAATGAGGAGCCATTTTTGAACTTTGTCAAGAGAAGATCTTGAAGCTGATTTTCAAAAATTAAAGAGGCATAATTTTTGAAATTATAAGAGGCACGAAGATATAAGAGGCACGAAGATAGAGGTGAATCAGGACTATTATATCTCTAATTACAAATTGATCTCAAAGGCTCATATGGAGGTACTACGCGCCAATTACTCTCTACATTCAAATGGAATTATAGTTTCCTATTTCATGAAGATATTTCTCAAGGTTTGATTGCTGAATTCAAGGGTGAGATTGAGGAGCTGAGTTTCAAGTCATTCATAGAGTGATTTCCGAAGTTATAGAGAGCAAGACTAAGGGACTGCCAAACTTTAAAAAGGAAATCATCAATTGCCATCCTATAAGTCTAGCTGTGCACATCAAAGAAAAGTGGAAGAATTGCATGCATTCTCTTGAGCCAATATCACACTAGCTTTCTCTCATTCTTCCGTGAGCAAGCAATTGTTCTACATCTACTTTCTTATCACAAAAAGCTCTTATATTCTTCACTCAAACATCTTACCCGTGAGCTATCATATTTGTTCTCCTAGTTTGCAGCTATAAACGTTGAGAGAACCTGAGCCAAAACTTGTAAAAACTCTTAATTGGGTATACCATCCTTGTGAGGATTGTGAGAATTTTGTGGTTTGTCTTAAAAGCCACGTGTGTATAAGTTAGGAGGGTTTACTTGTGAAAACTTCTGATTTTTGGTGGTGAACTCCAGAAAATCACCGTAGTGGATTGAACTCCTAAGCAAGGGTGCTTAGGGAGTGGAGTAGGAGGACTTGGTGAAGTCGCCGAACCACTATAAATTAATGTTTGCATGTCTCATAACGCTACTCTTTTATAGTTTTGTTTTATTGCTTTAATCTGGTTTTATATGTTTTATATTGTTCACTGTTTAATATATATTGTGTTATTATATGTGATTGTTTTATATGATCAAAAACTAATATATTTGTTTGATTGATACATACGGGTCTAGTTGGAGAAAGTCAAGTTTGCATTGATTTGAAATTATTTTATTAATTGATGAAATTGCTTCCGCTTATCATACAAATTATGCATAGATTAAAACTTGAATATTTGTTGATTATCTAAAATCTAATATTATATACATTGTCTTGACTTTGTTCTATATATTGTTGGAACTTCATACTTGTACTACAAATGATTTGGTTGACTTGATTGAAGGCCTCATTGAAATTTGCTTGAATTGGCTTAGGATATCCTACTAGAGACCAAGTCTTTGTGTGTGTTGTGCTTTTGTGTGAAGATTTTGTATTAGAGGATTCCTAATAGGAATTTGGGGACACAATTCACTCACCTCTTGTGTGGCCTAAGTCCTTCAACCCTACATCTTGAATCTCTCATTGTCTCATACCCAAAACCCAATTACACCAAAAGATAAATCACAAAGTTTCCCCACCTTGCTCTCTCTCTCACTAGATCTAGCCACCTATCTAACCCATGTTTAGAGAAAACAAAACAATAGAACTTAGTTACAACCCTAAAAACGTCTTATATTTATAAGGTTGTACAAAATATAATCTCAGTCAAACTCGAATTACTAATTCTAATCTAATTAGAGTCTAATTTTATTGATCAATTCCAATAATCTCCACTTTGATAAAAAAATAAAATTGCATAGATATATCACCATCTTCATCGACAGTCACAACTCTCTACACCAAGAACCGTCATATTCCAGCATAAAAAGTTAACACAGAACGGAAATTGGTAAAAGTTATGATCGTCGTCAATACCTTGTAGAACAAGTAAACTCAGAGAAATCCTGAAACGGTGTGTTTATTTTATTTCAAAGTTACCTCTCAAAGGAGGTTACAATACCTTATATAATAACTCGTAACCCTAATTGCGACATAAGTAGAAAAGGAAAATAAGATAATAAAGCAACTAATAAGGAAAATCCTAAAAACAAACCGAAAAATACCAAAATATGAAAAAGGGTTCGAAACCCATCGAAACGTCCATTTTTTAGACCAAAAATGGAAGAAACTATGTAGAAATGCAAGAAATTTTTAACCGGGAAGCCACAATAGTAACCTGATTATTATAACTATAGAAATTTCACTCGTAATCTTGCACAGGGCTTGAGCCACCTGATTTTGGTTTATTGCAATATTATTATTGGTGATATACTAGCAACCTATATTGTTCTAGGATAACATAATTAACTTGTGATAATTGATATCATAGGATTAATAGGAGTCTGTATAAATAATAAAGAGTATCATGATGCAAGAGTGGTAAATAGGGAGTGTGCATGTCTGATTCTTCATACACGACTTCTGCTATGAAACATGTCCTTCATAAACAACAGATAATAGGGCAATAAACAAGCAGAGCAATCAAAGCAGGGAAGAGAAAGAAGAAGAACACAAGATTTACGTGGTTCAGTAAGAGTGCCTACGTCCACGGAGTTTACGACTATTTTCAATAAGACAATTTCAGTGGTACAAATGCGACTAGGGTTTCCCCCTTTTATAGCAAGCTACCCGGGTACCCAAAATATAATTATAACCCTCATACTGAAAATAACCAACTCACATCAATAATATTATATCATACCGACTTTTGACTGGTGCGCTTGCTCCCATCTTGCACAACATCCCCTTTGCTAACTCTTAGGTGTTAAGTAATACTTCCGATATGAGGCACTTTATTTAACAACTTCAACTCCTTTTATCCAGATATTGTAATCAACTCCGAATTACAGGCTAAGTTTTCGACACAATATCTCCAAGACCCCTTGTAGCTCCAATCCCTATTGCCTTAGTGGGGTTTAGGGAGGGCAGATACATTCAAATTATTTTATACATCTCACTTATACTTCTACAATAATTCTCTTCACGTGTTTGTGATGTGCATATTATATACATACAATTATGCACCCCTTTCATTGATCTTTGTGTCGTTTTGAGCTGATTAAGGATAGATTCAGCCTAATTAGTCTCATTTGTGCATTTTTAGGTATAAAAGCGTGAACCAGAAAGAAGGGATCCAAAATGAGACAAAAATGGGAAATTTTGAAAACAGTGACTTTCTTAATCAATCGTGCCCCATTTCTGATTGATTGGGTTTGATTTTCAAAGTTGCAGCTGCGTCCTAGTGACTTTTCTAATCGATAGGAGAAGATTACCGATCGATCACACTTCTCCCAGTTCGTGATTATGCACTTCAAACTTCACGAAAATACCCCTAAACTCAAGTGGGTACATTCCAAAATGACACAAGCTTGTTAGAGAAACGACTATGGGGTTTTGGGGAGTATAAAATGGTAGAAATTAGGTTTTTGCCTCATTCTTGGAGGCTAGGGTTTGGCGAACTATTTGAAGGCGGCATAGAAGCAAGGAAGAGGAGGAGGATTTCAGGAATTTTCTTGTATCTCTCTCTATTTTTTGTAATTATGATTGCTATTTTGGGTTTGATTATGTATTTGGATGATATGAGGAACTAATCCTCTAGTTAGGGTCCTAATGGAGCCCCACTTTGAATATTTAATAAACTTGGTTTGTCGTTCTTAATTTCCTCTTTAATTGTTGATTATCTATGAATGCTCTTAATGCTTTTGAATGCTTGATCACCATTCGAATGATGTTCTGCCTAGGTTGAGACCAGAAGGAGATATCTAGGGTTGCACTCACCATAGATGACATAGATTGCATGAACCATAGGAATATAGGTGAATGACCTATGCAATCGCTACACGATTATTCACTATACTTAATGGGTTTTTGATATTTAAATCCGATTGTTAGGAATAATAGGGATTGGTATTGAAAACACTTTCGGTGTAATCAGGAATGGAGCATTCAATAGGAAGGGAAATCGGTTGTCAACAATTGAATTGTGAATTAGGGATTAACGAACCAATGTAGTTTAATTGGATAGGTGGTGGTGACATTAGGTGCCCTAGTGTTTCCTCTCTTGAATTAATTACTCAGTAATTGGTTTGATTGTTGGATTGCTTAATTTCTCTTGTTAATTGTTTAGTTATTTGTTAAATTTATTGTTTTTGTGTAATTAATTTGATTGTTGGATTGCTTAATTTCTCTTGTCAATTGTTTAGTTATTTGTTAAATTTATTGTTTTTGTGTTAGCTAACAAACAAACTCAAACGTCGATTCTCCGAATAGTGTAGGATTAGCCATAATTAGTATTTGATTGAATTGTCAATAGATTCTCGTGGGAACAATACTCTATTCATCACTTTATTATTTGTGCAACTTGTACACTTGCAAGTAAGGAGAAAATGCCTAATTGATTGTAAGGAGATAGGCTTGCTCTTATAAACCAATGGAATCCTCACATATTTTAGATGTGGGATTCGTAACATGAACCATGCTATTGTTGAGAGCACAATAGAAGTATGTTAGCTACCATTTGTAGGCATAACTAGTGAAACTAGAAAAGACAGATTAATATGTATTGTTCTTTCTGCACTATACCTTTTGTCTTTAATCTTCGTGAGTCTCAAGAAAGCCAATCTGAGAATACAAGATCTTGAGCTGTTAGGATAACTCAATAGAGAGAAAATTCAGATCCAGATAGGAAATTAATACAAACAAGAATATTGAAAACTAGGGTTATTACATAACAACTGTAATCTTCAAATCCAGATGGCAAATAGAAACAAAAACTTTGTAAAGTACACTGATTACAGAGTCAAGTTTTTTCTTGTTGAAGGTGACTTAATTTTCCTTCAACAATGCAGCATAAACTTCATCGACTACTATCATCAAACCACACTATATATAGTTGAGCAAGTCTGATTGCTTGCAATGAGTTATGACTTATAAGTGAAGTAGTCTCACACATAAATATAACCACCAAACCATGTTTCTGTTCTTGTTTCTCTTTGCTTTTCTTAACCAAGCTTCTTCTAGCCGAGTGTCAGTTACCAGTGACCAAGCTTCTTCTAGCCCAGTACCTTTTCCATTCCCTACAATCACCCGTTTCAACTTCCCTTCATTCACCCCAACAAGTTGCTGTGATGGTAACTTAACTTGCACGGGTTCAATAACCAGTCGCGACGGCTACTTAAGCCTAACCCCAGAGCCACGTCCAGGCAATCCAACCATGCAACTAAATCAAGTTGGCAGGGTTCTATACAAATACCCTGTGTTTGCGTGGCCAGCATATATCTATTCTACGTTCACGTTCAGGATTCTTACCTCCCCTTATTCAACCGAATCTGCAGATGGGCTAACATTTATTATGGCACCCAACAGTAGTCCCTCACCAGCTGACAGCTTTGGTTCCTATCTTGGAATAATGGATCCAGCACAAGACGGTAATATAATGTG
Organism: Tripterygium wilfordii; assembly: GCF_013401445.1. Classification (NCBI taxonomy): domain Eukaryota; kingdom Viridiplantae; phylum Streptophyta; class Magnoliopsida; order Celastrales; family Celastraceae; genus Tripterygium; species Tripterygium wilfordii. The sequence continues at coordinate 11,229,596 of NC_052248.1, forward strand.
AAGCTATGGTTCCTATCTTTACTATTGATGTAATATCGATACATACATTATATATACAACTAAACCAATTAATTTTGAGCTGAATACAGGTCGCGCTGCTGATCAATTAGCGGTGGAATTTGACACTTACAAGAATACATTTGATTTCGATGGCAATCATGTATCGATTGACACAAAAAGTGTTATACATCCAATTCAAGTTAGGAGCCTCAATGATACCGGAATTGACCTGAAAAGTGGAAGAGATATCAAGGTTCTAATAGTATTGGATGGGAGTACAAAGTCCATTAGAGTTCACATTGGATATGCATCTGATCCAATAGGTGAGACTTTTCTTGAGGTGCCTATTGACATCCCAAATACCCTGCCAAGCTTCATCTTTGTGGGTTTCACAGCATCAACAGGGCATCTCACTGAGCGCCATCAGATTCTCAACTGGAAGTTAACATCATTTCCAATCAATTCATAAGGAGAATCTGCGCAACCGGTGTGATGTTTTACTCCTTTGGGGATATACATCACACAATAGCAAAGGCTTTCAAATTATATGCAAATTTTAAATTCTTAAGCTTGCAAAAATAAATGAGGAAGACTATGTAATCCATTCAAATATCAGATGCAATAAGGAATGGTGTACTCTTCTTATAGTCCTTGCCATTTATTTTCCAACATCGACACTGACTTTCAAAAGATTGTCAATCTTTTTTATTTAAATTAATTATTACTCAACAAATTGTCTAAAAAAAATAGCTTGCAGCCTATTGGTAGCTATAATGACCAAAATCATCACTCTACTTATTCAACTGTCATCACAATACGACGAACATGTATAAGCCTCAACGCTATAAATCAAAATATTACTTTTTCAAAACAATAACATTATAACGTTTGTCATTGCATGTAAGTATTATTATTGATATTGTGAAAAAAAATGTAAACAAAGAGAATTAAATGAGTAAAATTTGAAGAAAATAAGTCATAATCGTCTCTTCTGCTGAAGAAAGTCAGTCAAAATATTAATTTTTAAAACAGCAACATTATAACGTTTGTCATTGCATGTAGGTATTTTTATTGACATTTTGAAACAATAGTAAACAAAGAGAATTAAAAGAACAACAAGATTTGAAGAAAGTAAGTCATAATCTTCTGATTGCATGTAGTTATTTTTATTGACATTTTGAAACAAAAGTAAACGAAGAGAATGAAAAGAACAACAAGATTTGACGAAAGCAAGTCATAATCTTCTCTTCTGCTGATGTTGAAAGCCTATATTTGTATCTCAGCCTTTTTTTTCTCCTTTGTTTTTTTTCTAGGTTGCATAACCAATACTTTCATCCTCTAAATCATCTACATTGGCAACCCTAACGATTATGAGTGGATAGGAGTGACAAAACACTGTCCGATCCGGATGATCAAATTTATCCAATCTGGATGAAACTAAGTTTGGAAATAAGTTATATGTCTAAAATCTGGGTCTAAACATAAAATTTTTGTCCAATTTAAAATCGGGTCCGGGTCCAAACATATAAATCTTGTCCAGTTTAGTTGTTCAGGCCCTAACACGGATTAAGTTATTGTATGATTTACTTGTCTGGATTTAAACCAATCTGGGTGTGGTCCGAAACCCAATCTGAGTTAGTGTCTGGACAGGTAAATATTTCATAAACATGTGATGTTGTCCGACCCAAAACCGATTTTTTGCCACCCCACTGACACTGTGGTAGGTCGGCCGAGATTTAAGCATCACTACTAGTCCTCCCTTGCAAGTCAAGCATAGAAAGGAATGTATGAAGTGACTAATATAGAACTAGTGTGTTGAAGACTGAAGACTCTTTGAAATTTGATACTGTACTTGTTAAAAAAATTAGATTGAGGGTGAACCCACATTACATGACCCTAAAATATACTTTCGGACACATATGGATGGTGACCCATCTGAACTCAAAAGCTATAGCTATATACTTGCAGACACATACCCTTGTTTTTCGAATATGGGACTTGTGGCTTGGGTGTGTTCCAAGAGTACTTGTGAAAATGCCCTTGAATATATATGAATTAATATGACAATGATTACATTTCTCATTTACTTTCTACATGAGTTCAATAATATTGAAAAACACTACATAAAAAAAATTTAATTAGAGGACATGAGACAGCTACAGACTACAGTTGGCTTATTCTTTATATATGTTGTGGTTCAATTATCGATAGCTTTTACGGAACTGCTGATGTATTATCGATAGCCTTAATTATCGACTAATTAAGGCTCTTCAATCTTGTGTAGATAAGTACTAGTTCTCTTTAAAATTAACAGAATTCTTGGTGTCAGAGAGGATTTGATTCATAAGAGAGAGAAACAATACATAATACAAAAGACCAGAAAGAATATTTGTTTAGAAGCAGGCCTGTCATGGTGCCATTTCTGCTTAGTTTCTTGTAAAACATGTGAAACTATGTTTCTTTTGGTGTATGGACTTTACCTTGTGTCTTTATATCTTTCTGAGTCTCACAAAGGTTAATCTACGAATACAATGAGGTCTTGGAGATGTTAATTATGTAACTCAATAGCATAATATATATTTGGGTAATTGGATCCAGATGGGAAATGCGAACAAAAATATTGTTAAGTACGCTAACCACAAAGTTAAGCCAACTTTTTGTTTTTCTTGTTGTAGGTGACTTAATTTTCTTCCAACAATGCAGTATAAACTTCATCGACTACTATCATCAAACCCCACTATATATAGTTGAGTAAGTCCGATTTCTTGCTATGAGTTGTAAGTGAAGTAGTCTCACATACAAATATAACCTCCCAAACATGTTTCTGTTTCTGTTTCTCTTTGCTTTTCTTAACCAAGCTTCTTCATTCACCCCAGCTCCTTCTCCATTCCCTCAAATCACCACTGGTTTCAGCTTTCCTTCATTCACCCCAGCAAGTTGCAGTGATGGTAACTTAACTTGCACGGGTTCAGTTACCAGTCACGACGGCTACTTAAGCCTAACCCCAGAGCCACAACCAGGTTATCCAACCTTACCACTAAATCAAGTTGGCAGGGTTCTATACAAATACCCTTTGCTTGCGTGGCCAGCGGTGATCCTCACTAAATTCACGTTCAGGATTCTTACCTCCCTTTATTCAACTGAATCTGCAGACGGACTAACATTTATTATGGCACCAGACAGTAGTCCCTCGCCATCTGACAGCTATGGTTCCTATCTTGGAATAATGGATCCAGCACAAGACGGTAATATAATGTGAAGCTATGGTTCCTATCTTTATTATATGATATAACATTCATACATACATTATATGTTCAACTAAACCAATACATTTTGAGGTAAATGCAGGCCATGCTGGTGGTCAATTAGCTGTGGAGTTTGACACTTACAAGAATACAGGTGATTTGGATGCAAATCACATTGCGGTTGTCACAAAAAGTGTAATACATCCGATTCAAGCTAGGAGTCTCAATGATACCGGAATTGACCTGAAAAGTGGAAGAGACATCAAGGTTCTAATAGTATTGGATGGGAGGACAAAGTCCATTAGAGTTCACGTTGGATATGCATTTGATCCAATAGGTGAGACTTTTCTTGAGGTGCCTATTGACATCCCAAATACCCTGCCAAGCTTCATCTATGTGGGATTCACAGCATCAACAGGGCTTCTCATTGAGCGCCATCAGATTCTCAACTGGAATTTAGCATCATTTCCAATCAATAAATGAGGAGAATATGCACAACCAGTGTGATGTAGTACTCTTCTTGGGATATGCATCACACAATAGTCAAGGCTTTCAAATTCTATGCAAATTTTAATTTCTTAAACTTCCAAAAATAAATGAGGAAGACTATGTAAAGTCTGACACGACACGATGATGATGTTTATAAGGAGATGTTTGGTGCGAAAAGTGTTTGTTTATAGAGATGTTTGGTGCAAAATGTGTTTGTTGTTTGGATAAGTATGGGTGAAAATGATGATGCCATTCATTTGTTTGATTTTGCTCCACAGGAGGGCATGGAGTGAGGTTCTCTTGGAAACATTTGAATGGGGGGCGATTTGATTTTCTTTCCAATATTAATCCATCAAATTCTTATTTATTAAAATAATATGATATGCACCAATTTTGTTCTGCTCACACAATAAATAAATTATCCATGAAGAAGAGTAGGACATCACCATTCCTTATTTCACTTGATATATGAATGGATTATATAGCCTTCCTCATTTATTTTTGCAAAAGCTTAAGAATTTAAAAATTGCATAGAATTTCAAAGCATTTACTATTGTGCAATGTATATCCCTGGAAGTAAGCACATCACACTGGTTGCACATTGATTCTCCTCATTTATTGATTGGAAATGATGATAACCTCCAGTTGAGAATCTGATGGCGCTTAGTGAGAAACCCTGTTCATGTTGTAGATACCGAATAGATGAAGTTTGGCAAGGTAGTTGGGATGTCAATATGCACCTCAACAAAAGTCTTACCTATTGGATTAGATGCATATCCAACGTGCACTCTAAGGGAACTTGTCTTGCTATCCAATACTATTAGAACCTTGATATCTCTTCCACTTTTCCGGTCAATTCCGGTATCATTGAGACTCCTAACTTGAATCGGATGTATTACACTTTTGTGACAATCGCAATGTGATCTGCATCCAAATCATTTGTATTCTTGTAAGTGTCGAACTCCACCCACTAATTGATTATCAGCACGACCTGCATTTAGCTTAAAATGACTATGTGTCATGCCACATAGGCATGCTAACAAGGCAATTTCAAATTCATTTTTTTTCAAAAAATACCAAAACCTGCCACCACTTATCCCTAAAAGTAAAATCACTATATCCTCTCTCTCGCCCTCTCCCCTCTCTCTCACAACAAACGACATTCTCTCTTTCTCTCTCATGGCCAACGACGGATCTCCACCGTCGGCCACCAATCTAATCACCAATGGAAACGTCCGACCCTAGGAGTAAACCCAGCCTTTCATCACTAGTAGATGGTTTGTCGGAAATTCATTGTCACTAATTCTCAAAACTCGGAGTCTAGTAAGCGAGCCAAGCTGAGTTGGGATGGACCCAGTGAGTTGGTTGGAGAATAGAAGCAAATATTCCACGAAGAAATATTAGACAGAGTTGTTGGACTAGGACCGTGAGATTGTTCAAGGAAAAAGAATTGAAAAATGTCTGCATTTGCACAACCATTTCTGTGAAAAAGAATTGAAAAATGTCTCAATGAGTTTGATGACAAAGAGGGACTAAACAGTTTTAATTTATGTTGGTGCTTATAGTTGCAAGAATTGAAGAGCTCTCCTTTCATGGGTGTTTGAGATTTTCGTTTTTGTTTTCATGTAAGTTGTAATAATGTCATTGTGAATCCACTGGTATGGATTGAAATTAATTTTAGATGGAATTTTTATGGGATTTTATGCTCTGACTTCTTATTACACACCTACTTTAACTAATTACACTATCAATATAATTAGTTACACTATCCATTCGGACAACTTAATAAGGAACCGTATCCATTTGAGGTAGAGCATCCCAGTAGGATATTGTCTTACTACATTGTTTCCACATTGTTTTCACATTGTTTCCAAGAAACTGTGCTGAAAAAAAAATGGAAGCTATTTTTAACCGGGAAGCGACAATATAATTTTCGTGGTCCATACATATATTTTTTCGGTTTGGAAGCACTATTTTAGATAGTGGTATTGGAATTATATCGGTGATGCGACTGGTATGTGATATAGCCGGTTCAATCGGTCGAGCGTCACAAATATATCTATTTATATTGTAGAGGATAACAGTAACAAAAATCATGTTGCTTTAATGGTTTAAACTTATGATTTCCTAATTGAGTGTCCAAGTTCAATTCTCATTAATATTATTTTTCACATATTTTTTTAACCCATACAACAAACATCTCTCATTGAAAAATTAAAAGAAATTTGCAACCACGGCTCTTATAAATAAAGTCTTAGGTTCACATCAAAGCCATTGTTAAAAAAATCTACTTGAGGTACAACCACGTCTCTTATAAATAAAGTCTAGTCTTAGGTTCTCATCAAAGCCATTGTTAAAAAATTCCACTTGAGGTACAACCACAACTCTTATAAATAATGTCTTAGGTTCTCATCAAAGTGTTTAAAAAATCCACTTGAGGACTCTTTTTGGAGACTTCGGGTATTAGATAATTTTTTATTTTTATTTGTATTTATCTATAAACGGAAAAAGTCAATTTTGGTTTTGAAAAATTAAATTTTCTTTAAAAAAAATGTGTATAAAACGGGTTTAACACCGAATCAATAATGGTAAAGCCGTCAGGTTCAATCGCCTTTTGACTGTCATGGTTTAATCCTATATTTTAAATTGAATCGTACCAATTAACTGAACAGTACCCAATTCAATCGCTTGAACCGACCGGTCCAAATTGGTATGTAAAACACTATTTGGAAGTTCATCTAACTCCGAAGGGTACTTCTTTGAATCAACATAAGTACATATATTATAAACATAGCAGGTTTTTTAGATGCTACGCCTATTGGTACACATATGGAAGTGAATCTCAAGTTGCGTAAGGAAGGAGGGGATATTCTTTTTGACCTCATTCTTTACCACAAATTAGTTGGGAGTTTAGTTTATTTGATTATTGATTGCCCTGACGTTGCCTTTGTTGTTTGGCAATCAGTAGTTGCCTAGAAACTACTGATTGGTGTATTTTTTGAGGTTATGCTCAAACTTCTTAGAAGGCCAAGAAACAAGATATATATGGTTTCCAAATCTTCCCCAGAAATTGTTTGGCTTCCGGGTCTCTTAGTCGGTGTAGTCCAGCCAGTGGAAAATAAATTACGTGTCTATATTTCATGGCAATGACTAAAAGAAGAATGGGGCATCACCATTCCTTATTGCACCTGATATATGAATGGATTACATAGCCTCCATCATTTATTTTGAAATTTTGAAAATTTGCATAGAATTTGAAAGCCTTAAGTAGTATTATGTGATGTATATCCCATGCATGAAGCACAACATCACACTAGTTTGCTGATTGATTCTCCTCATTTCTTGGGTATTGGATATGATGATAACCTCCAGCTGAGAATCTGATGGCTTCCAGTGAGATACCCTGTTGAAGCTGTGAATCCCACATACATGAAGCTTGGCAGGGTATGTGGGATGTCAATAGGCACGTTAAGAAGAACCCGACGGCTTAGTTTTGATGCATATCCAACGTAAATTGTTAGTGAATTTGTTCCGCCATTCAATATTATTGAGACCTTGATGTCTTTTCCACTTTTCAGGTCAATTCCGGTTTCATTGAGACTCCTAGTAGAAATTGGGTTTATCACACTTTTTTTGTCAATCGATACATGATTGCCATCCAAATCAAATGTATTCTTATAAGTGTCAAATTCCACTGCTAATTGATCAGCAGCGCGACCTGCATTTAGCTCAAAATTAATTGGTTTAGTTGTATATAATGTATGTATCGATATTACATCAATAGTAAAGATAGGAACCATAGCTTCACATTATATTACCGTCTTGTGCTGGATCCATTATTCCAAGATAGGAACCAAAGCTGTCAGCTGGCGAGGGACTACTATTGGGTGCCATAATAAATGTTAGTCCATCTGCAGATTCGGTTGAATAAGGGGAGGTAAGAATCCTGAACGTGAACCTAGTATAGAAACGTGCTGGCCACGCAAACAAAGGGTATTTGTATAGAACCCTGCCAACTTGATTTAGTTGCAAGGTTGGATTGCCTGGTTGTGGCTCTGGGGTTAGGCTTAAGTAGTCGTCGTAACTGGTAGCTGAACCCGTGCAAGTTAAGTTACCATCAATGCAACTTGTTGGGGTGAATGAAGGGAAGTTGAAACGGGTGATTGTAGGGAATGGAAAAGATACTGGGCTAGAAGAAGCTTGGTCACTGGTAACTGAAACTGAAACTGGACTAGAAGAAGCTTGGTTAAGAAAAGCAAAGAGAAACAGAAACACAAACATGGTTGGTTGGTTATATTTATGTGTGAGACTACTTCACTTATAACTCATAGCAAGCAATCGGCTTTACTCCACTATATGTAGTGGTGTTTGATGATAGTAGTCGATGAAATTTATGCTAGCTGCATTGTTGAAGGAAAATTAAGTCACCTTCAACAAGAAAAAGTTGGCTCTGTAGTTAGCGTATCTTACAAGATTATGTTGTTGGGTTGTATTAACATCTCCATGGCCACATTGTATTTGTAAATTGACGTTTGCCAGACTCACAAAGATATAAAGACAGAAGGTAAAGTCCATCTTGTAAGACTAAGACATTATCATACAACAATAGAGAAATTTAAATTGAGAATAACAACAATCAACAAGACATCTAAAAATACCCAAGAGCTCAAGAGATTATCATATGCCACCAATCCAGTCTATATCTCTAATACCCTACATCTTGAATCTCTCATTGTCCCATACCCAAAACCCAATTACACCAAAAGATAAATCACAAAGTTTCCGCACCTTGCCCTCTCTCTCACTAGGTGTAGCCGCCTCTCTAACCCATGTTTAGAGAAAACAAAACAATAGTAACGTAGTTACAACCCTAAAACGTCTTATATGTATAAGGTTGTAGAAAATCTAATTGTAGTTAAACTCGAATTACTAATTCTAATCAAACTAGAGTCCAATTTTATTGATCAATTCGAACAATCTCCACCTTGATAAAAAAATTGCATAGCTTTCGCTATACTGATAACACATATTTATGCACATTCTGCATCCCTTATCCCTATACTTTACACTAGTTTCCTTAGCGAAATTGGTTGTTTTGATGTGTTTTGGGAAAGTTTTGAATAAATACATCCCTAACGGTGATTGAGAGCTAAATAGGCAAAAATATGGTGTAATGATAAAAGATGAATATGTTCACAATTTTGAAGCCAAGTCAGGTTCCTAAACAGATTTGTCAACTTCACATAATAAAATGGATGTGCTCTGGAAGAACTGGATAACGGGTGGTATATCGTTGGAAAGATCTAGAAGTATAGTTTCCATAGAATTTTACGGTTCATGATTTGGAGTTTCTTAGAGGAAGTTGCATCAGTGGTTCAGTGCAGAAATTATATGTGAATTTAGAAGATTTGATACCTCAAGTTACTATTCTTGGTATTCAAGACACAAAATAAATCTTGGGAGATTACGGGGTACTCGAATCTTGTGTTAGAAGTCAATGACAATGCTCTCAGTCAGTTTAAGTTTAGTTTCCATAAGGAGAAGTGTATTGGTAGTCAAGTTCTATATATCAATTAGGAGAAACACTTCCTTGTGGTAATTGAACTTAATTCCTATATTGTCTCAAAAGTCACAGTTGGTGGCACCCTATTGTTGAATTATAAAAGGGATGTAAAAGTCATCAAAGAGGACACACACGAACGAATAGAGGAGAGAAGGTGAAACCAGCAGCAAGCAAGCGAGATATACTATTTGGTTTTCTCTTTCTCTTATGTATTTTAGTATTCAAAACAGATGATGTGTGGCTAATTTTCCTTTAGTTAAGGGGCTGGTTGAAGCCCGAATATGACTGTATTGATGCTTTGTTTACCTTTCATCTTATTTCTTGAGATCGAATGAAAATCTTTTCACTATATTATTTGTTGATGAAATCTGAGATATGTTTCTTTGAGTGCACGCTTAGATGCATGTTTTAGGATTATATTGCTAGGATGATATGCTTGATCACCCTTATCTTCATAAAGTCTCAAGTAGCCAGTGAATAAGATAGCTCTAATTCATGTGGATTGATTTCTAGGTGATATAAGATGCATGACACATCTTATGAATTTAGTGATGTTTGCCTTTTTTGTGCTTAATGATTCTTGAGTGTTGAATCTATGAACATGCCATTCTAGATTGCATCTTAAGAACTAAGTTAAGGAGTACATGCCATGCACATGACATACAAATTAAGAGAGAGCAATAAGATAAAATCAACATGTCATTGTTTTATCTTAAACATCGTCGTTCGGGAATTAACAAACACAAATGAAGATTGCAGCAGTACATGATTGTTAGTGGTGGATAACTTTCCCTTGACTCTTTCTCTTATGAGAATCAAAACCGTTTTCTAGTTCTTACCAATTATTCTGAATTAACTGTTTAGTTCGAGTCACAATTAGATTTTATTTGTAATTATATTCCAATCCTCTGCGGGACATACCGTTGCATCTCACTATACTCAACAACCTTTTCTTAAGTTGCAAGGATTAAATTGAGTTATTTTTCAGTACCTATATTAGTGTTCAAAAATAGCTGAACATATACCACCATCTTCATTGACAGTCACAACTCTCTACACCGAGAACCGTCATACTCCACCATAAAAATGGAAACTGGTGAAAGGTATGATCATCGTCAATACCTTGAAGAACAAGTAAACTCAGAGAAATCCTGAAACGGTATGTTTATTTTATTTCAAAGTTACATCTCAAAGGAGGATACAATACGTTACATAATAAATCGTAACCCTAATTGCCACATAAGTAGAAAAGGAAAATAATATAATAAAGCAACCAATAAGAAAAATCCTAAAAACACACCGAAAATACCAAAATATGCAAAAAAAGGGTCCGAAACCCATCGAAACATCTGTTTTTGAGGCCAAAAATGGAAGAAACTATGTAGAAATGGAAGAAATTTTTAACCGAGAAGCCACAATAGTTACCTGATTATCATAACTGTAGAAATTTCACTTGCAGTCTTGCACAAGGCTTGAGCCACCTGATTATGGTTTATTGCAATATTATTACTGGTGCTAGACCAGCAGCCTATATAGTTCTAGGATAACATAATTAACTTGTGATAATTGATATCATAGGAGTAATAGGAGTCTGCGAGTATAAATAATAAAGAGTATCATGGTACTGGAGTGGTAAATAGGTAGTGTGCATGTCTGATTCTTCATACACGACTTTTGCTGTGAATCAGGTCCTTCATAAACAACAGATAATAGGGCAACAAACAAGGAGAACAATTAAAGAAGGGAAGAGAAAGAAGAAGAACACAAGATTTACGTGGTTCAATAAGAGTGCCTACATCCACGGAATTTACGGCTGTTTTCAATAAGACAATTTCAGTGGTACAATTGCGACTAGGGTTTCCCCCTTTTATAGCAAGTTATCCGGGTACCCAAAATATAATTATAACCCCCATACTAAAAATAATCAACTCACATCAGTAATACTATATCATGCAAACGTTTGACTGGTATGCTTGCTCCCATCTCGCACAACTTCCCCTTTGCTAACTCTTAAGTGTTAAGTAATACTTCCGATATGAGGCACTTTATTTAACAACTTCAACTCCTTTTATCCAGATGTTGTAATCAACTCCGAATTACAGGCAAAGTTTTCGACACAATATCTCCAAGACCCCTTGTAGCTCCAGTCCCTGTTGCCTTAGTGGGGTTTAGGGAGGGCAGATACATTCAAATTGTTTTATACATCTCATTTGTACTTCTACTATAATTCTCTTCACGTGTGTGTGATGTGCAAATTATATACATACAATTGTGCACCCTTTTCATTGATCTTTGTGTCATTTTGAGAGTCTCATTTGTGCATTTTCAAGTATAAAGACGTGAACCAGAAAGAAGGGATCCAAAATGAGACGAAAATGGAAAATTTTGGAAACAGTGACTTTCTCAATCGATCATGCCCCATTTTCGATCAATCGGGCCTTGATTTTCAAAGTTGCAGCTGCATCCTCGTGACTTTTCCAATCGATCAAAGGAGATTACCGATCGTTCACACTTCTCCCAGTTCGCGATTATGCACTTCAAACTTCACGAAAATTAATACCCCCAAACTCAAGTGGGTGCATTCCAAAACAACACAAGCTTGTTATAAAAACGACTATGGGGTTTTGGGGAGTATAAAAGGGTAGAAATTAGGTTTGTGCCTCATTCTTGGAGGTTAGGGTTTTGAGAACTATTGGAAGGCAGCATAGGAGCAAGGAAGAGGAGGAAGATTTTAGGGATTTTATAGTATCTCTCTCTATTTTTTGTAATTATGACTGCTATTGTGGGTTTGATTATGTATTTGGATGATATAAAGAACTAATCCTCTAGCTAGGGTCCTAATGAAGCCCCACTTTGAATATTTAATGAACTTGGTTTGTCGTTCTTAATTTCCTCTTTAATTGTTGATTATCTATGAATGTTGTTAATGCTTGTGAATGCTTCATCACCATTCCAATGATGTTCTGCCTAGGTTGAGACCGGAAGGAGATACCTAGGGTTGCACTCACCATATATGACATAGATTGCATGAACCATAGGAATATAGGTGAATAACCTATGCAATTGCTACACGATTATTCACTATACTTAATGGGTTTTTGATATTTAAATCCGATTGTTAGGAATAATAGGGATTGGTATTGAAAACACTTTCGGTGTAATCAGGAATGGAGCATTCAATAGGAAGGGAAATCGATTGTCAAAAATTGAATTGTGAATTAGGGATTAACGAACCAATGTAGTTTAATTGGATAGGTGGTGGTGACATTAGGTGCCCTAGTGTTTGCTCTCTTGAATTAATTACTCAGTAATTGGTTTGATTGTTGGATTGCTTAATTTCTCTTGTTAATTGTTTAGTTATTTGTTAAATTTATTGTTTTTGTGTAATTAATTTGATTGTTGGATTGCTTAATTTCTCTTGTCAATTGTTTAGTTATTTGTTAAATTTATTGTTTTTGTGTTAGCTAACAAAAAAACTCAAACGTCGATTCTCCGAATAGTGTAGGATTAGCCATAATTAGTATTTGATTGAATTGTCAATAGATTCTCGTGGGAACAATACTCTATTCATCACTTTATTATTTGTGCAACTTGTACACTTGCAAGTAAGGAGAAAATGCCTAATTGATTGTAAGGAGATGGGCTTGCTCTTATAAACCAATGGAATCCTCACATATTTTAGATGTGGGATTCGTAACATGAACCATGCTATTGTTGAGAGCACAATAGAAGTATGTTAGCTACCATTTGTAGGCATAACTAGTGAAACTAGAAAAGACAGATTGATATGTATTGTTCTTTCTGGACTATACCTTTTGTCTTTAATCTTCGTGAGTCTCAAGAAAGCCAATCTGAGAATACAAGATCTTGAGCTGTTAGGATAACTCGATAGAGAGAAAATTCAGATCCAGATAGGAAATTAATACAAACAAGAATATTGGAAACTAGGGTTATTACATAACAACTGTAATCTTCGAATCCAGATGGCAAATAGAAACAAAAACTTTGTAAAGTACACTGATTACAGAGTCAACTTTTTTCTTGTTGAAGGTGACTTAATTTTCCTTCAACAATGCAGCATAAACTTCATCGACTACTATCATCAAACCACACTATATATACTTGAGCAAGTCTGATTGCTTGCAATGAGTTATAACTTATAAGTGAAGTAGTCTCACACATAAATATAACCACCCAACCATATTTCTGTTCTTGTTTCTCTTCGCTTTTCTTAACCAAGCTTCTTCTAGCCCAGTGTCGGTTACCGGTGACCAAGCTTCTTCTAGCCCAGTATCTTTTCCATTCCCTACAATCACCCGTTTCAACTTCCCTTCATTCACCCAACAAGTTGCAGTGATGGTAACTTAACTTGCACGGGTTCAGTAACTAGTCGCGACGGCTACTTAAGCCTAACCCCAGAGCCACGTCCAGGCAATCCAACCATGCAACTAAATCAAGTTGGCAGGGTTCTATACAAATACCCTGTGTTTGCGTGGCCAGCATATATCTATTCTACGTTCACGTTCAGGATTCTTACCTCCCCTTATTCAACCGAATCTGCAGATGGACTAACATTTATTATAGCACCCAAGAGTAGTCCCTCGCCAACTGACAGCTTTGGTTCTTATCTTGGAATAATGGATCCAGCACAAGACGGTAATATAATGTGAAGCTTGACGGATCGTACTTAACACAAGAGGGGTGGTGAATTGTGTCCCCAAATTCCGATAGGAATCTCTTTTTATAATTTAAAAGGAAATCAATGTCAATTAACAATTAGCACACAAATTTGGACTCTAATGATTATCTTAATCAATATTCATTTCAATGCAAGATGTGATACAATATGGTGAATGATCAATTATCAAATAATCAAGGAATTGCAAAAACAGATTTTTTAAACAACACACTGCGCACAGATTTTACAACTCAAATTTCACCTAGCAAATCAAGTCAGAATTCAATGAAATTTGGTATGCAGTATCACAACACCCTAATGAATACTATATCAAAAATTCAGATTAAAATTCAAAGTTTAGCTATGTGAACAGTGCACGGACAGACTAGTTGTTCAGAAAATTCTGCAATCAAAACACTTAATCAATCAACAAGCAAGCAATGCAATCAAGAAAGTCCACACAGCAATTTATAGTAGTTCGGAGACTCTTCTCCTACATCTACTACCTAGGTTCACCAACCTAGGATTTTCCAACCTCCACTAAGGATGTGGTTTTCTCAAGAGCTCCACAAAACTCACAAAGGTTTTTAGGTCACCCTTAAAACTGAAGATTTCAAGACAATCTTCAAACTTTACAACCAAGGGTTTCAAGCACTCCCTTAAACTCAACCTCAACAAGGTTTTTGCCCAATGAAGGGACTTTTACAAGTGTTCGGTATAAATGGTTCACTCAAGGTTTGCACTAAGCAAATGGGGTTGAGGAACACTCAAGAATCACAATATCACCTCACGGGTTGGATAGAAAATGAAGAATAATGAGGATTTTCGAATCTGAAAATAAGAAGCCAAATGAGAAGCACTCCCTCTTTGCAAAAGCAAGATAGTGAGGAAGCCTTTTGAGTGGCTTGGGTAGAAGCTTGGATTCAATGGCACAAACTAGCTTGAATGCTTTGAGAGCAATAATTTCTTCAATATAATTTTGGCTTCTCCAAGTTGGAATGAGGAAGAACCCCTCTTTATAATTTACCAAGCTCTTGTGATTTCCACCATTGGATCTTTTTCCATCTTCAAATCTCGACCTTCAATTACATGTGCAAATCTCGGCCATTGAATGAATAGATCATTAAATCTCAACCTTGCAATACATAGCCGTTGCACTTGCATCTTTTTCCAAGTCTAGCTTTGCAAGATTTGAGTTGTCATGTGCACTTGCAGCCATCTTTGACCATTTGATCAAACTTGCACCAAATCTTGGCCTTGGTATCTCCAACAATTTTGTCATCTTTGACCATTTGATCAAACTTACACCAAATCTTAGCCTTGGTATCTCCAACAATTTTGTCATCTTTGACCATTTGATCAAACTTACACCAAATCTTAGCCTTGGTATCTCCAACAATTTCTTACAAAATGTGTAGCAACTTGCAGCCATCTTTGACTCCAAAAATCAAGTAAGATCTTCTTTTAAGTCAAAAATTGCAAGCAAGAATATGGTCTTATGCACAATCATTGGATTCACCTTTTAAATGGTCATCTTAACCCTTCAAGTCTTGTTGTAATCTGATCCATTCATAATTCAAAATAATTCAATCTCGGCCATAGATTAGTGTACCGTTGGAGCTTGTAGTCTTCAAGAATATCTTCATAATCTAAGTCTTGTCTAGTTGCAAAATATACTTTCCATCTCTTACAAATTTCAACCATTGCATTTGTCCTTTAGCTTCATCAATTGTCTTCTCACAAAAATATGATCATTGACCTCAATAAAGGAAGCATGTGCAAGATCTTGTTTGATGAAGACAAGAGATCCTTCACGTGACCAAACATGTCCCAATAGCAAGGCTGACCCTTCACACGTGTTTGCAATAACATTCTTGAAAAGACCTTGTTGGCAACTTCATAGCCAAGCAAATTTAAACATGTATCTCTCTTGAATTCAAATGAGCTCTTTAACATTCCCTCCAATCTTTAAGCAAGCTTGGTATCTTGATTTCAAATGTGTAGAGACATTTTCCAAAGCTTGAGACATCTTCTAGAACATTAAATCAATTAATTTCAACTGCTCTAGACTTCATATACTTGGTCCATATAGCCTTTATGCACAAATGTCTTCATGTGGCATATATTGCTTAAATCGGACACCTTTTGTAACATTTAATGTCCATGTCTGAATCTTGACTTCAAACTCTGAATTTGACAGCACCAATATATCCATATTATACAGCTCCAAGGCTAATTCCAATCATCAATCAAAATGCCTTAGTGGAAGGTTGATGAACATAGGTTTTTCTTGGTTTTCTAGAGATCCAAGCTCATACTGGAAAACCGGACTTCAAATTACTTGAGCAAACTGAATTCTGAGTGATATAACATCCTCATGATGATAACCTACAAAGAAATAGGAGGTAGAACTCCCCAATTGCATGTAAGCTCAAAGAGCTTCATATAGAGCGCATAGGTTAATTACATTAGAAAAACAACCCAGAAAATTCATATTACTGCATGATAAATCATTTTATATATATTAGAATGTCCAAATAAAATTTCATAACAATCGGAAATCGTTTGGTCACTCAACCAAGCAAATAAGTCACTAATAGTGAAACCGATAAATTCTAAGTGTAAATTCAATGTCATTTTGCAAACTCAGTGTAAATGACTTTTTCTCTTGAACTTTTCTAAGTCAAATATGTTCATAGTGATAAAACTAATATGCACACGAAATTTCATTTAAATCGGAGTTCATTTGGTTCACCACGTTCACAAAGAACACATATGCACGAAATTAGGTAAAACCTAGTTTTGGCGGAATTTAAGCATATGACCAAATATATATGTGATGCACTTAATTTATCATGATTATAGTCCTAGAACATATATTAGACCTTTATGTGCATGTGGTTCAAGTTTCAAGTCATTTGGACTTAAGTTGGTTAAGATAAATTATGATCATTAGAAGATTGATGCCCTAACTTAGTCCATGTATGTTTGTTTTCAAAACTGAATTTCCAGCACTATCTCAAAAATATATAGATATCAAATTCACATAGAGATATGCATAAGCCTTAATTTAAGTGTATATGCACAATTAAGATATTAAACAATTAACCAAATAACCATTTAAGCATGTTTTCTAGCATTTTAGGATATGTTCAAGTCAAGCATGCCCACACACATTTTAGTATACAATCATACACAATCATCAAAAACACAATGTTGACTAGACACTAAGTCTTGGTCCAACAATCTCCCCCTTTTTGATGATTTCAAAATGTGCAATGTAGTTTTCTAAAGATGTACCATTTTTTCCAAGAACTACAATCTTTATCCAAAAACTATATTCTTTCTCCCCCCTTTTTGTAATTATCAAAAAGATCCTAAGGTTTAATTGAACTTCTCATTTTATACTCAAATTCTTAATTGTTTCCAATCATGCAAATGAAGTGAGCTATAGATCGAGTACAAAGTAATGTTCATATTAGCTCCCCCTCACTTCAAGTATAGTAGCATACATACTTCTCACCAAAACATGGCAAATGCACTCCCTCTTAAACTTTGGTCTATAAACCATTTCATATGTCAGTTCAAGTACTAGTTTAAGGATGCACCATGCTTGATACAAGATAAGTATGTTTCGTTACTAAATATCACATGAAAGTATGCCAATTTAGAATATGTCATTTTAATGCATCTTTTCTAATCATTATCTCTTCCCCATAATGTAATCAATCAAGAGGGAATAGGGAGAGGAGTTCACACCAACCAAATACATGCGTTTATGAATAGTAATAAAAGCACACTAGAAGTCATGTATTCCACATATTGCTTCCAAATTATAGAGATGCAACAAGTTCACTTAAGAAACTTAACATACGTTCTATCTTTTTCAATTAATGATAAAACATGAATTTCTAGACTTAGGGCATGCTCCCCCTTCAATCATGCATACCAATGAATATTTGAGAAAATATGCATACCACATATCATCAATGTATTCCAATAAAAAAAACAACAAGAGATACCAATTAAGCAAATATGCACCCATGATGCTTCATTCAAACTTAATGCACGTATCATCATCATTTAATCATGTCTAAGGCATATATCATCCAAAATCAAACATTCCAAATGCAATTGAGTTAAAGTTAAGCATCTAACAAAAATAATGCAAAGGAGTTTAAAGGTTTAAGAAATGACCGTCGAAATCCTCCTAGCTTTTTGTTTGAGCATCTTGATGATATTCTTTTAATATTTGTTCCTTCCTTAGAGTGTTTGTGCTTGTCCATGTTTTGAATATATTTTCCTTGATTTAAAGTTGCTCCCCCAAGGGTTGCACACTTTCCTCACCAATTGGTGTTGCTTCATCATTTGAGATCTTCATCTTCTTTTGAGCTCTTCACCAATGGTGCATCCTCATCCAAGATAAGTACCCCACGGGTACCATTTGAGATTAACTCCTTGGGATGTCCAAGGTCCTTCAAATCTGAAAATTATTTCTCTACAAGCACATTGACCTCAAGTGTGGTTATATCATAAAAATTAACACAAACACTTTCCTTAACCATTCTAGGCTTAGCATCAAAAGCATTGTGTGCACTAGAAAGAGATAAGTAATCAAGAAGAATACAAATATCACTTTTATCATCAAACTTCTCTAGATTTTCTTTTGTATTCAAGAAAAAGCATCTTTAAATTAAAACTCCTAAAGTGGATAACTTTAGGTTTTCTCTTCATACAAAAATTACGAAAATAATTTGTTCAATGATTTCCTCATATTCAACCTTTGTCATACATATCATGCATTTCATGCTTAATTTGCAATCTTTTTCAATAAAGATTAAAAATAGTATAAATTCATAACTCTCATAAAACATCCAAGCATCATATAACCTAATAAAATCGTTTTCAATGACAATCATTAAAAATCATATTTGGGCAGCCCCTTCATTTAGGTACTAGCATTCAATTTTTTTTTTTTTTTTTTTAAAGAGAAACAAATCAATAAAGCCTAGTATCCCAAACTAATACATAGCACATCTAAATAAAGTGTGATCAAGACGTTTTAGGTATCCAAACCTTGGATCCTTTAGGGTTAGTGGCCACAATTGCATATACATTAATATTAAAAGAATTCTTCACATATGCTTTCACATCAATATCACACAAACCCTTTGGCACCCACGACCTCCTTAGGTGAACTCTCCTTAGTCTAGGATGAGTTTCCCTAGAGGTACTAGTCTCACCCATGGGATGAGCTAGCTTGGCCTTGCCTTTTGAAGGCTTGGCTATGGTACTAACACTACTCAAGGTTTCTTTGAGTTTCGTAGGATCAAATCCAAGTCCACTCTTATCAAGGTAGTGTCTTTGAGAGGCAAGCAACTCATCAAGCTTTGATGAACTCATAGAGAATTTAGAAAATTGAATTTCTAACATCCTATACTTTTCTTTCACATCATCAAGCTCAAGTTGCAAAGAAGTAGAGTTGTTCAAAATTATACATTCATGCTCATCCTGTGTTCTCAACTCTTGTTCTAACTCATTCACTCTAGCATGCAAGGCATCCAAATCATGAATCTTTGAAGTATTACAATTTGCCATGTTACCACTAGAAGCATGCATAGATAATTCATTTCTAAGATTTTCATTTTCTTTCATCAAAGCATCAAGAGATAAATATATATTATCATGCTTTGCATTTAGATCAACATACTTATCATTCAAGTCATTAATCCCATCCACATGTGATTTCTCAATTTTCACAAGCCTAGATATTTCTTTTGTAGCATGCTTGTATTTAGAAATTAAGTCACCATGAGCATCACATAATTCATCATACACATTACTCAATTCATCATAAGTGGGTAGTGTAGAATCATTTACCATATCATCCGGAATGGATGATAACTCTTCTTCCTTTGCCACCAAGCAAAGGTTAGCCTTGATTTCTTCCTCTTTATCACTAGAGGTCTCCTCCACTGTGGTCTCTAGGCACACATTGCCATTTGACCTTTCATACTTTCTTTCCATCATTTCCCAAATTTGCTTTGCATTTGTACATCCGGAAATGTGGTCAAGTCCACACCTACTAAGAGAGATATGAAAGAGATTAATAGCATAAACATTTAAGCACATTAATTCAATGTCCTTATTTGTCCATTCATCTCCTCTACTCCTACTAGGACAATGAGGACCATCCTTTACTACCCTCCATACGTCTATGCCTCTAGATTTAATAAATATTCTCATTCTATTCTTCCAAAATGGATAGTCACGATCAAAGATAGGTGGAATATCCATAGAAAGGCTTTCGGCCTCAACATGCAAATTTGTGTAAGTCATAAAAATGCTAATAAGGGTGTTAATCCTATGTTTTAGCAAACCTGCTCCGATACCACATTGATGGCGTGGGCCTAACTCTATTGATGTAATATCGATACATACATTATATATACAACTAAACCAATTAATTTTGAGCTAAATGCAGGTCGCGCTGCTGATCAATTAGCGGTGGAATTTGACACTTACAAGAATACATTTGATTTCGATGGCAATCATGTATCGATTGACACAAAAAGTGTTATACATCCAATTCAAGTTAGGAGTCTCAATGATACCGGAATTGACCTGAAAAGTGGAAGAGATATCAAGGTTCTAATAGTATTGGATGGGAGTACAAAGTCCATTAGAGTTCACATTGGATATGCATCTGATCCAATAGGTGAGACTTTTCTTGAGGTGCCTATTGACATCCCAAATACCCTGCCAAGCTTCATCTTTGTGGGTTTTACAGCATCAACAGGGCATCTCACTGAGCGCCATCAGATTCTCAACTGGAAGTTAACATCATTTCCAATCAATTCATAAGGAGAATCTGCGCAACCGGTGTGATGTTTTACTCCTTTTGGGATATACATCACACAATAGCGAAGGCTTTCAAATTATATGCAAATTTTAAATTCTTAAGCTTGCAAAAATAAATGAGGAAGACTATGTAATCCATTCAAATATCAGATGCAATAAGGAATGGTGTACTCTTCTTATAGTCCTTGCCATTTATTTTCCAACATCGACACTGACTTTCAAAAGATTGTCAATCTTTTTTATTTAAATTAATTATTACTCAACAAATTGTCTAAAAAAAATAGCTTGCAGCCTATTGGTAGCTATAATGACCAAAATCATTACTCTACTTATTCAACTGTCATCACAATACGACGAACATGTATAAGCCTCAACGCTATAAATCAAAATATTACTTTTCAAAACAATAACATTATAACGTTTGTCATTGCATGTAAGTATTATTATTGATATTGTGAAAAAAAATGTAAACAAAGAGAATTAAATGAGTAAAATTTGAAGAAAATAAGTCATAATCGTCTCTTCTGCTGAAGAAAGTCAGTCAAAATATTAATTTTTAAAACAGCAACATTATAACGTTTATCATTGCATGTAGGTATTTTTATTGACATTTTGAAACAATAGTAAACAAAGAGAATTAAAAGAACAACAAGATTTGAAGAAAGTAAGTCATAATCTTCTGATTGCATGTAGTTATTTTTATTGACATTTTGAAACAAAAGTAAACGAAGAGAATGAAAAGAACAACAAGATTTGACGAAAGCAAGTCATAATCTTCTCTTCTGCTGATGTTGAAAGCCTATATTTGTATCTCAGCCTTTTTTTTCTCCTTTGTTTTTTTTCGAGGTTGCATAACCAATACTTTCATCCTCTAAATCATCTACATTGGCAACCCTAACGATTATGAGTGGATAGGAGTGACAAAACACTGTCCGATCAGGATGATCAAATTTATCCAATCTGGATGAAACCAAGTTCAGAAATAAGTTATATGTCTAAAATCTGGGTCTAAACATAAAATTTTTGTCCAATTTAAAATCGGGTCCGGGTCCAAACATATAAATCTTGTCCAGTTTAGTTGTTCAGGCCCTAACACGGATTAAGTTATTGTATGATTTACTTGTCTGGATTTAAACCAATCTGGGTGTGGTCCGAAACCCAATCTGAGTTAGGGTCTGGACAGGTAAATATTTCATAAACATGTGATGTTGTCCGACCCAAAACCGATTTTTTGCCACCCCACTGACACTGTGGTAGGTCGGCCGAGATTTAAGCATCACTACTAGTCCTCCCTTGCAAGTCAAGCATAGAAAGGAATGTATGAAGTGACTAATATAGAACTAGTGTGTTGAAGACTGAAGACTCTTTGAAATTTGATACTGTACTTGTTAAACAAATTAGATTGAGGGTGAACCCACATTACATGACCCTAAAATATACTTTCGGACACATATGGATGGTGACCCATCTGAACTCAAAAGCTATAGCTATATACTTGCAGACACATACCCTTGTTTGTCGAATATGGGACTTGTGGCTTGGGTGTGTTCCACGAGTACTTGTGAAAATGCCCTTGAATATATATGAATTAATATGACAATGATTACATTTCTCATTTACTTTCTACATGAGTTCAATAATATTGAACAACACTAAATAAAAAAAATTTAATTAGAGGACATGAGACAGCTACAGACTACAGTTGGCTTATTCTTTATATATGTTGTGGTTCAATTATCGATAGCTTTTACGGAACTGCTGATGTATTATCGATAGCCTTAATTATCGACTAATTAAGGCTCTTCAATCTTGTGTAGATAAGTACTAGTTCTCTTTAAAATTAACAGAATTCTTGGTGTCAGAGAGGATTTGATTCATAAGAGAGAGAAACAATACATAATACAAAAGACCAGAAAGAATATTTGTTTAGACGCAGGCCTGTCATGGTGCCATTTCTGCTTAGTTTCTTGTAAAACATGTGAAGCTATGTTTCTTTTGGTGTATGGACTTTACCTTGTGTCTTTATATCTTTCTGAGTCTCACAAAGGTTAATCTACGAATACAATGAGGTCTTGGAGATGTTAATTATGTAACTCAATAGCATAATATATATTTGGGTAATTGGATCCAGATGGGAAATGCGAACAAAAATATTGTTAAGTACGCTAACCACAAAGTTAAGCCAACTTTTTGTTTTTCTTGTTGTAGGTGACTTAATTTTCCTCCAACAATGCAGTATAAACTTCATCGACTACTATCATCAAACCCCACTATATATAGTTGAGTAAGTCCGATTTCTTGCTATGAGTTGTAAGTGAAGTAGTCTCACATACAAATATAACCTCCCAAACATGTTTCTGTTTCTGTTTCTCTTTGCTTTTCTTAACCAAGCTTCTTCATTCACCCCAGCTCCTTCTCCATTCCCTCAAATCACCACTGGTTTCAGCTTTCCTTCATTCACCCCAGCAAGTTGCAGTGATGGTAACTTAACTTGCACGGGTTCAGTTACCAGTCACGACGGCTACTTAAGCCTAACCCCAGAGCCACAACCAAGTTATCCAACCTTACCACTAAATCAAGTTGGCAGGGTTCTATACAAATACCCTTTGCTTGCGTGGCCAGCGGTGATCCTCACTAAATTCACGTTCAGGATTCTTACCTCCCCTTATTCAACTGAATCTGCAGACGGACTAACATTTATTATGGCACCAGACAGTAGTCCCTCGCCATCTGACAGCTATGGTTCCTATCTTGGAATAATGGATCCAGCACAAGACGGTAATATAATGTGAAGCTATGGTTCCTATCTTTATTATATGATATAACATTCATACATACATTATATGTTCAACTAAACCAATACATTTTGAGGTAAATGCAGGCCATGCTGGTGGTCAATTAGCTGTGGAGTTTGACACTTACAAGAATACAGGTGATTTGGATGCAAATCACATTGCGGTTGTCACAAAAAGTGTAATACATCCGATTGAAGCTAGGAGTCTCAATGATACCGGAATTGACCTGAAAAGTGGAAGAGACATCAAGGTTCTAATAGTATTGGATGGGAGGACAAAGTCCATTAGAGTTCACGTTGGATATGCATTTGATCCAATAGGTGAGACTTTTCTTGAGGTGCCTATTGACATCCCAAATACCCTGCCAAGCTTCATCTATGTGGGATTCACAGCATCAACAGGGCTTCTCACTGAGCGCCATCAGATTCTCAACTGGAATTTAGCATCATTTCCAATCAATAAATGAGGAGAATATGCACAACCAGTGTGATGTAGTACTCTTCTTGGGATATGCATCACACAATAGTCAAGGCTTTCAAATTCTATGCAAATTTTAATTTCTTAAACTTCCAAAAATAAATGAGGAAGACTATGTAAAGTCTGACACGACACGATGATGATGTTTATAAGGAGATGTTTGGTGCGAAAAGTGTTTGTTTATAGAGATGTTTGGTGCAAAATGTGTTTGTTGTTTGGATAAGTATGGGTGAAAATGATGATGACATTCATTTGTTTGATTTTGCTCCACTGGAGGGCATGGAGTGAGGTTCTCTTGCAAACATTTGAATGGGGGGCGATTTGATTTTCTTTCCAATATTAATCCATCAAATTCTTATTTATTAAAATAATATGATATGCACCAATTTTGTTCTGCTCACACAATAAATAAATTATCCATGAAGAAGAGTAGGACATCACCATTCCTTATTTCACTTGATATATGAATGGATTATATAGCCTTTCTCATTTATTTTTGCAAAAGCTTAAGAATTTAAAAATTGCATAGAATTTCAAAGCATTTACTATTGTGCAATGTATATCCCTGGAAGTAAGCACATCACACTGGTTGCACATTGATTCTCCTCATTTATTGATTGGAAATGATGATAACCTCCAGTTGAGAATCTGATGGCGCTTAGTGAGAAACCCTGTTCATGTTGTAGATACCGAATAGATGAAGTTTGGCAAGGTATTTGGGATGTCAATATGCACCTCAACAAAAGTCTTACCTATTGGATTAGATGCATATCCAACGTGCACTCTAAGGGAACTTGTCTTGCTATCCAATACTATTAGAACCTTGATATCTCTTCCACTTTTCCGGTCAATTCCGGTATCATTGAGACTCCTAACTTGAATCGGATGTATTACACTTTTGTGACAATCGCAATGTGATCTGCATCCATTTTTGTATTCTTGTAAGTGTCGAACTCCACCCACTAATTGATTATCAGCACGACCTGCATTTAGCTTAAAATGACTATGTGTCATGCCACATAGGCATGCTAACAAGGCAATTTCAAATTCATTTTTTTTCAAAAAATACCAAAACCTGCCACCACTTATCCCTAAAAGTAAAATCACTATATCCTCTCTCTCGCCCTCTCCCCTCTCTCTCACAACAAACGACATTCTCTTTTTCTCTCTCATGGCCAACGACGGATCTCCACCGTCGGCCACCAATCTAATCACCAATGGAAACGTCCGACCCTAGGAGTAAACCCAGCCTTTCATCACTAGTAGATGGTTTGTCGGAAATTCATTGTCACTAATTCTCAAAACTCGGAGTCTAGTAAGCGAGCCAAGCTGAGTTGGGATGGACCCAGTGAGTTGGTTGGAGAATAGAAGCAAATATTCCACGAAGAAATATTAGACAGAGTTGTTGGACTAGGACCGTGAGATTGTTCAAGGAAAAAGAATTGAAAAATGTCTGCATTTGCACAACCATTTCTGTGAAAAGAATTGAAAAATGTCTCAATGAGTTTGATGACAAAGAGGGACTAAATAGTTTTAATTTATGTTGGTGCTTATAGTTGCAAGAATTGAAGAGCTCTCCTTTCATGGGTGTTTGAGATTTTCGTTTTTGTTTTCATGTAAGTTGTAATAATGTCATTGTGAATCCACTGGTATGGATTGAAATTAATTTTAGATGGAATTTTTATGGGATTTTATGCTCTGACTTCTTATTACACACCTACTTTAACTAATTACACTATCAATATAATTAGTTACACTATCCATTCGGACAACTTAATAAGGAACCGTATCCATTTGAGGTAGAGCATCCCAGTAGGATATTGTCTTACTACATTGTTTCCACATTGTTTCCAAGAAACTATGCTGAAAAAAAAATGGAAGATATTTTTAACCGGGAAGCGACAATATAATTTTCGTGGTCCATACATATATTTTTTCGGTTTGGAAGCACTATTTTAGATAGTGGTATTGGAATTATATCGGTGATGCGACTGGTATGTGATATAGCCGGTTCAATCGGTCGAGCATCACAAATATATCTATTTATTTGTAGAGGATAACAGTAACAAAAATCATGTTGCTTTAATGGTTTAAACTTATGATTTCCTAATTGAGTGTCCAAGTTCAATTCTCATTAATATTATTTTTCACATATTTTTTTAACCCATACAACAAACATCTCTCATTGAAAAATTAAAAGAAATTTGCAACCACGGCTCTTATAAATAAAGTCTTAGGTTCACATCAAAGCCATTGTTAAAAAAATCTACTTGAGGTACAACCACGTCTCTTATAAATAAAGTCTAGTCTTAGGTTCTCATCAAAGCCATTGTTAAAAAATTCCACTTGAGGTACAACCACAACTCTTATAAATAATGTCTTAGGTTCTCATCAAAGTGTTTAAAAAATCCACTTGAGGACTCTTTTTGGAGACTTCGGGTATTAGATAATTTTTTATTTTTATTTTTATTTATCTATAAACGAAAAAAGTCAATTTTGGTTTTGAAAAATTAAATTTTCTTTAAAAAAAATGTGTATAAAACGGGTTTAACACCGAATCAATAATGGTAAAGCCGTCAGGTTCAATCGCCTTTTGACTGTCATGGTTTAATCCTATATTTTAAATTGAATCGTACCAATTAACTGAACAGTACCCAATTCAATCGCTTGAACCGACCGGTCCAAATTGGTATGTAAAACACTATTTGGAAGTTCATCTAACTCCGAAGGGTACTTCTTTGAATCAACATAAGTACAGATATTATAAACATAGCAGGTTTTTCAGATGCTACGCCTGTTGGTACACATATGGAAGTGAATCTCAAGTTGCGTAAGGAAGGAGGGGATATTCTTTTTGACCTCATTCTTTACCACAAATTAGTTGGGAGTTTAGTTTATTTGATTATTGATTGCCCTGACGTTGCCTTTGTTGTTTGGCAATCAGTAGTTGCCTAGAAACTACTGATTGGTGTATTTTTTGAG
Organism: Tripterygium wilfordii; assembly: GCF_013401445.1. Classification (NCBI taxonomy): domain Eukaryota; kingdom Viridiplantae; phylum Streptophyta; class Magnoliopsida; order Celastrales; family Celastraceae; genus Tripterygium; species Tripterygium wilfordii. The sequence continues at coordinate 11,256,686 of NC_052248.1, forward strand.
GTTATGCTCAAACTTCTTAGAAGGCCAAGAAACAAGATATATATGGTTTCCAAATCTTCCCCAGAAATTGTTTGGCTTCCGGGTCTCTTAGTCGGTGTAGTCCAGCCAGTGGAAAATAAATTACGTGTCTATATTTCATGGCAAAGACTAAAAGAAGAATAGGGCATCACCATTCCTTATTGCACCTGATATATGAATGGATTACATAGCCTCCATCATTTATTTTGAAATTTTGAAAATTTGCATAGAATTTGAAAGCCTTAAGTAGTATTATGTGATGTATATCCCATGCATGAAGCACTACATCACACTAGTTTGCTGATTGATTCTCCTCATTTCTTGGGTATTGGATATGATGATAACCTCCAGCTGAGAATCTGATGGCTTCCAGTGAGATACCCTGTTGAAGCTGTGAATCCCACATATATGAAGCTTGGCAGGGTATGTGGGATGTCAATAGGCACGTTAAGAAGAACCCGACGGCTTAGTTTTGATGCATATCCAACGTAAATTGTAAGTGAATTTGTTCCGCCATTCAATATTATTGAGACCTTGATGTCTTTTCCACTTTTCAGGTCAATTCCGGTTTCATTGAGACTCCTAGTAGAAATTGGGTTTATCACACTTTTGTGTCAATCGATACATGATTGCCATCCAAATCAAATGTATTCTTGTAAGTGTCAAATTCCACTGCTAATTGATCAGCAGCGCGACCTGCATTTAGCTCAAAATTAATTGGTTTAGTTGTATATAATGTATGTATCGATATTACATCAATAGTAAAGATAGGAACCATAGCTTCACATTATATTACCGTCTTGTGCTGGATCCATTATTCCAAGATAGGAACCAAAGCTGTCAGCTGGCGAGGGACTACTATTGGGTGCCACAATAAATGTTAGTCCATCTGTAGATTCGGTTGAATAAGGGGAGGTAAGAATCCTGAACGTGAACCTAGTATAGAAACGTGCTGGCCACGCAAACAAAGGGTATTTGTATAGAACCCTGCCAACTTGATTTAGTTGCAAGGTTGGATTGCCTGGTTGTGGCTCTGGGGTTAGGCTTAAGTAGTCGTCGTAACTGGTAGCTGAACCCGTGCAAGTTAAGTTACCATCAATGCAACTTGTTGGGGTGAATGAAGGGAAGTTGAAACGGGTGATTGTAGGGAATGGAAAAGATACTGGGCTAGAAGAAGCTTGGTCACTGGTAACTGAAACTGAAACTGGACTAGAAGAAGCTTGGTTAAGAAAAGCAAAGAGAAACAGAAACACAAACATGGTTGGTTGGTTATATTTATGTGTGAGACTACTTCACTTATAACTCATAGCAAGCAATCGGCTTTACTCCACTATATATAGTGGTGTTTGATGATAGTAGTCAATGAAATTTATGCTAGCTGCATTGTTGAAGGAAAATTAAGTCACCTTCAACAAGAAAAAGTTGGCTCTGTAGTTAGCGTATCTTACAAGATTATGTTGTTGGGTTGTATTAACATCTCCATGGCCACATTGTATTTGTAAATTGACGTTTGCCAGACTCACAAAGATATAAAGACAGAAGGTAAAGTCCATCTTGTAAGACTAAGACATTATCATACGACAATAGAGAAATTTAAATTGAGAATAACAACAATCAACAAGACATCTAAAAATACCCAAGAGCTCAAGAGATTATCATATGCCACCAATCCAGTCTATATCTCTAATACCCTACATCTTGAATCTCTCATTGTCCCATACCCAAAACCCAATTACACCAAAAGATAAATCACAAAGTTTCCGCACCTTGCCCTCTCTCTCACTAGGTGTAGCCGCCTCTCTAACCCATGTTTAGAGAAAACAAAACAATAGTAACTTAGTTACAACCCTAAAAACGTCTTATATGTATAAGGTTGTAGAAAATCTAATTGTAGTTAAACTCGAATTACTAATTCTAATCAAACTAGAGTCCAATTTTATTGATCAATTCCAACAATCTCCACCTTGATAAAAAAATTGCATAGCTTTCGCTATACTGATAACACATATTTATGCACATTCTGCATCCCTTATCCCTATACTTTACACTAGTTTCCTTAGCGAAATTGGTTGTTTTGATGTGTTTTGGGAAAGTTTTGAATAAATACATCCCTAACGGTGATTGAGAGCTAAATAGGCAAAAATATGGTGTAATGATAAAAGATGAATATGTTCACAATTTTGAAGCCAAGTCAGGTTCCTAAACAGATTTGTCAACTTCACATAATAAAATGGATGTGCTCTGGAAGAACTGGATAACGGGTGGTATATCGTTGGAAAGATCTAGAAGTATAGTTTCCATAGAATTTTACGGTTCATGATTTGGAGTTTCTTAGAGGAAGTTGCATCAGTTTTAGCATCAGTGGTTCAGTGCAGAAATTATATGTGAATTTAGAAGATTTGATACCTCAAGTTACTATTCTTGGTATTCAAGACACAAAATAAATCTTGGGAGATTACGGGGTACTCGAATCTTGTGTTAGAAGTCAATGACAATGCTCTCAGTCAGTTTAAGTTTAGTTTCCATAAGGAGAAGTGTATTGGCAGTCAAGTTCTATATATCAATTAGGAGAAACACTTCCTTGTGTTAATTGAACTTAATTCCTATATTGTCTCAAAAGTCACAGTTGGTGGCACCCTATTGTTGAATTATAAAAGGGATGTAAAAGTCATCAAAGAGGACACACACGAACGAATAGAGGAGAGAAGGTGAAACCAGCAGCAAGCAAGCGAGATATACTATTTGGTTTTCTCTTTCTCTTATGTATTTTAGTATTCAAAACAGATGATGTGTGGCTAATTTTCCTTTAGTTAAGGGGCTGGTTGAAGCCCGAATATGACTGTATTGATGCTTTGTTTACCTTTCATCTTATTTCTTGAGATCGAGTGAAAATCTTTTCACTATATTATTTGTTGATGAAATCTGAGATATGTTTCTTTGAGTGCACGCTTAGATGCATGTTTTAGGATTATATTGCTAGGATGATATGCTTGATCACCCTTATCTTCATAAAGTCTCAAGTAGCCAGTGAATAAGATAGCTCTAATTCATGTGGATTGATTTCTAGGTGATATAAGATGCATGACACATCTTATGAATTTAGTGATGTTTGCCTTTTTTGTGCTTAATGATTCTTGAGTGTTGAATCTATGAACATGCCATTCTAGATTGCATCTTAAGAACTAAGTTAAGGAGTACATGCCATGCACATGACATACAAATTAAGAGAGAGCAATAAGATAAAATCAACATGTCATTGTTTTATCTTAAACATCGTCGTTCGGGAATTAAAAAACACAAATGAAGATTGCAGCAGTACATGATTGTTAGTGGTGGATAACTTTCCCTTGAGTCTTTCTCTTATGAGAATCAAAAATGTTTTCTAGTTCTTACCAATTATTCTGAATTAACTGTTTAGCTCGAGTCACAATTAGATTTTATTTGTAATTATATTCCAATCCTCTGCGGGACATACCGTTGCATCTCACTATACTCAACAACCTTTTCTTAAGTTGCAAGGATTAAATTGAGTTATTTTTCAGTACCTATATTAGTGTTCAAAAATAGCTGAACATATACCACCATCTTCATTGACAGTCACAACTCTCTACACCGAGAACCGTCATACTCCACCATAAAAATGGAAACTGGTGAAAGGTATGATCATCGTCAATACCTTGAAGAACAAGTAAACTCAGAGAAATCCTGAAACGGTATGTTTATTTTATTTCAAAGTTACATCTCAAAGGAGGATACAATACGTTACATAATAAATCGTAACCCTAATTGCCACATAAGTAGAAAAGGAAAATAATATAATAAAGCAACCAATAAGGAAAATCCTAAAAACACACCGAAAATACCAAAATATGCAAAAAAAGGGTCCGAAACCCATCGAAACATCTGTTTTTGAGGCCAAAAATGGAAGAAACTATGTAGAAATGGAAGAAATTTTTAACCGAGAAGCCACAATAGTTACCTGATTATCATAACTGTAGAAATTTCACTTGCAGTCTTGCACAAGGCTTGAGCCACCTGATTATGGTTTATTGCAATATTATTACTGGTGCTAGACCAGCAGCCTATATAGTTCTAGGATAACATAATTAACTTGTGATAATTGATATCATAGGAGTAATAGGAGTCTGCGAGTATAAATAATAAAGAGTATCATGATGCTGGAGTGGTAAATAGGTAGTGTGCATGTCTGATTCTTCATACACGACTTTTGCTGTGAATCAGGTCCTTCATAAACAACAGATAATAGGGCAACAAACAAGGAGAACAATTAAAGAAGGGAAGAGAAAGAAGAAGAACACAAGATTTACGTGGTTCAATAAGAGTGCCTACATCCACGGAATTTACGGCTGTTTTCAATAAGACAATTTCAGTGGTACAATTGCGACTAGGGTTTCCCCCTTTTATAGCAAGTTATCCGGGTACCCAAAATATAATTATAACCCCCATACTAAAAATAATCAACTCACATCAGTAATACTATATCATGCAAACGTTTGACTGGTATGCTTGCTCCCATCTCGCACAACTTCCCCTTTGCTAACTCTTAAGTGTTAAGTAATACTTCCGATACGAGGCACTTTATTTAACAACTTCAACTCCTTTTATCCAGATGTTGTAATCAACTCCGAATTACAGGCAAAGTTTTCGACACAATATCTCCAAGACCCCTTGTAGCTCCAGTCCCTGTTGCCTTAGTGGGGTTTAGGGAGGGCAGATACATTCAAATTGTTTTATACATCTCATTTGTACTTCTACTATAATTCTCTTCACGTGTGTGTGATGTGCAAATTATATACATACAATTGTGCACCCTTTTCATTGATCTTTGTGTCATTTTGAGCCGATTAAGGATAGATTTTGCCTAATTAGTCTCATTTGTGCATTTTCAAGTATAAAGACGTGAACCAGAAAGAAGGGATCCAAAATGAGACGAAAATGGAAAATTTTGGAAACAGTGACTTTCTCAATCGATCATGCCCCATTTTCGATCAATCGGGCCTTGATTTTCAAAGTTGCAGCTGCATCCTCGTGACTTTTCCAATCGATCAAAGGAGATTACCGATCGTTCACACTTCTCCCAGTTCGCGATTATGCACTTCAAACTTCACGAAAATTAATACCCCCAAACTCAAGTGGGTGCATTCCAAAACAACACAAGCTTGTTATAAAAACGACTATGGGGTTTTGGGGAGTATAAAAGGGTAGAAATTAGGTTTGTGCCTCATTCTTGGAGGTTAGGGTTTTGAGAACTATTGGAAGGCAACATAGGAGCAAGGAAGAGGAGGAAGATTTTAGGGATTTTATAGTATCTCTCTCTATTTTTTGTAATTATGACTGCTATTGTGGGTTTGATTATGTATTTGGATGATATAAAGAACTAATCCTCTAGCTAGGGTCCTAATGAAGCCCCACTTTGAATATTTAATGAACTTGGTTTGTCGTTCTTAATTTCCTCTTTAATTGTTGATTATCTATGAATGTTGTTAATGCTTGTGAATGCTTCATCACCATTCCAATGATGTTCTGCCTAGGTTGAGACCGGAAGGAGATACCTAGGGTTGCACTCACCATATATGACATAGATTGCATGAACCATAGGAATATAGGTGAATAACCTATGCAATTGCTACACGATTATTCACTATACTTAATGGGTTTTTGATATTTAAATCCGATTGTTAGGAATAATAGGGATTGGTATTGAAAACACTTTCGGTGTAATCAGGAATGGAGCATTCAATAGGAAGGGAAATCGATTGTCAAAAATTGAATTGTGAATTAGGGATTAACGAACCAATGTAGTTTAATTGGATAGGTGGTGGTGACATTAGGTGCCCTAGTGTTTGCTCTCTTGAATTAATTACTCAGTAATTGGTTTGATTGTTGGATTGCTTAATTTCTCTTGTTAATTGTTTAGTTATTTGTTCAATTTATTGTTTTTGTGTAATTAATTTGATTGTTGGATTGCTTAATTTCTCTTGTCAATTGTTTAGTTATTTGTTAAATTTATTGTTTTTGTGTTAGCTAACAAAAAAACTCAAACGTCGATTCTCCGAATAGTGTAGGATTAGCCATAATTAGTATTTGATTGAATTGTCAATAGATTCTTGTGGGAACAATACTCTATTCATCACTTTATTATTTGTGCAACTTGTACACTTGCAAGTAAGGAGAAAATGCCTAATTGATTGTAAGGAGATGGGCTTGCTCTTATAAACCAATGGAATCCTCACATATTTTAGATGTGGGATTCGTAACATGAACCATGCTATTGTTGAGAGCACAATAGAAGTATGTTAGCTACCATTTGTAGGCATAACTAGTGAAACTAGAAAAGACAGATTGATATGTATTGTTCTTTCTGGACTATACCTTTTGTCTTTAATCTTCGTGAGTCTCAAGAAAGCCAATCTGAGAATACAAGATCTTGAGCTGTTAGGATAACTCGATAGAGAGAAAATTCAGATCCAGATAGGAAATTAATACAAACAAGAATATTGGAAACTAGGGTTATTACATAACAACTGTAATCTTCGAATCCAGATGGCAAATAGAAACAAAAACTTTGTAAAGTACACTGATTACAGAGTCAACTTTTTTCTTGTTGAAGGTGACTTAATTTTCCTTCAACAATGCAGCATAAACTTCATCGACTACTATCATCAAACCACACTATATATAGTTGAGCAAGTCTGATTGCTTGCAATGAGTTATAACTTATAAGTGAAGTAGTCTCACACATAAATATAACCACCCAACCATGTTTCTGTTCTTGTTTCTCTTCGCTTTTCTTAACCAAGCTTCTTCTAGCCCAGTGTCAGTTACCAGTGACCAAGCTTCTTCTAGCCCAGTATCTTTTCCATTCCCTACAATCACCCGTTTCAACTTCCCTTCATTCACCCCAACAAGTTGCAGTGATGGTAACTTAACTTGCACGGGTTCAGTAACCAGTCGCGACGGCTACTTAAGCCTAACCCCAGAGCCACGTCCAGGCAATCCAACCATGCAACTAAATCAAGTTGGCAGGGTTCTATACAAATACCCTGTGTTTGCGTGGCCAGCATATATCTATTCTACGTTCACGTTCAGGATTCTTACCTCCCCTTATTCAACCGAATCTGCAGATGGACTAACATTTATTATGGCACCCAACAGTAGTCCCTCGCCAGCTGACAGCTTTGGTTCCTATCTTGGAATAATGGATCCAGCACAAGACGGTAATATAATGTGAAGCTATGGTTCCTATCTTTACTATTGATGTAATATCGATACATACATTATATATACAACTAAACCAATTAATTTTGAGCTAAATGCAGGTCGCGCTGCTGATCAATTAGCGGTGGAATTTGACACTTACAAGAATACATTTGATTTCGATGGCAATCATGTATCGATTGACACAAAAAGTGTTATATATCCAATTCAAGTTAGGAGTCTCAATGATACCGGAATTGACCTGAAAAGTGGAAGAGATATCAAGGTTCTAATAGTATTGGATGGGAGTACAAAGTCCATTAGAGTTCACATTGGATATGCATCTGATCCAATAGGTGAGACTTTTCTTGAGGTGCCTATTGACATCCCAAATACCCTGCCAAGCTTCATCTTTGTGGGTTTTACAGCATCAACAGGGCATCTCACTGAGCGCCATCAGATTCTCAACTGGAAGTTAACATCATTTCCAATCAATTCATAAGGAGAATCTGCGCAACCGGTGTGATGTTTTACTCCTTTGGGGATATACATCACACAATAGCGAAGGCTTTCAAATTATATGCAAATTTTATATTCTTAAGCTTGCAAAAATAAATGAGGAAGACTATGTAATCCATTCAAATATCAGATGCAATAAGGAATGGTGTACTCTTCTTATAGTCCTTGCCATTTATTTTCCAACATCAACATTGGCAACCCTAACGATTATGAGTGGATAGGAGTGACAAAACACTGTCCGATCCGGATGATCAAATTTATCCAATCTGGATGAAACCAAGTTTGGAAATAAGTTATATGTCTAAAATCTGGGTCTAAACATAAAATTTTTGTCCAAAATCAGGTCCGGGTCCAAACATATAAATCTTGTCCAGTTTAGTTGTTCAGGCCCTAACACGGATTAAGTTATTGTATGATTTACTTGTATGGATTTAAACCAATCTGGGTGTGGTCCGAAACCCAATCTGAGTTAGGGTCTGGACAGGTAAATATTTCATAAACATGTGATGTTGTCCGACCCAAAACCGATTTTTTGCCACCCCACTGACACTGTGGTAGGTCGGCCGAGATTTAAGCATCACTACTAGTCCTCCCTTGCAAGTCAAGCATAGAAAGGAATGTATGAAGTGACTAATATAGAACTAGTGTGTTGAAGACTGAAGACTCTTTGAAATTTGATACTGTACTTGTTAAACAAATTAGATTGAGGGTGAACCCACATTACATGACCCTAAAATATACTTTCGGACACATATGGATGGTGACCCATCTGAACTCAAAAGCTATAGCTATATACTTGCAGACACATACCCTTGTTTTTCGACTATGGGACTTGTGGCTTTGGTGTGTTCCAAGAGTACTTGTGAAAATGCCCTTGAATATATATGAATTAATATGACAATGATTACATTTCTCATTTACTTTCTACATGAGTTCAATAATATTGAACAACACTACATAAAAAAAATTTAATTAGAGGACATGAGACAGCTACAGACTACAGTTGGCTTATTCTTTATATGTTGTGGTTCAATTATCGATAGCTTTTACGGAACTGCTGATGTATTATCGATAGCCTTAATTATCGACTAATTAAGGCTCTTCAATCTTGTGTAGATAAGTACTAGTTCTCTTCAAAATTAACAGAATTCTTGGTGTCAGAGAGGATTTGATTCATAAGAGAGAGAAACAATACATAATACAAAAGACCATAAAGAATATTTGTTTAGACGCAGGCCTGTCATGGTGCCATTTCTGCTTAGTTTCTTGTAAAACATGTGAAACTATGTTTCTTTTGGTGTATGGACTTTACCTTGTGTCTTTATATCTTTCTGAGTCTCACAAAGGTTAATCTACGAATACAATGAGGTCTTGGAGATGTTAATTATGTAACTCAATAGCATAATATATATTTGGATAATTGGATCCAGATGGGAAATGCGAACAAAAATATTGTTAAGTACGCTAACCACAAAGTTAAGCTAACTTTTTGTTTTTCTTGTTGTAGGTGACTTAATTTTCCTCCAACAATGCAGTATAAACTTCATCGACTACTATCATCAAACCCCACTATATATAGTTGAGTAAGTCCGATTTCTTGCTATGAGTTGTAAGTGAAGTAGTCTCACATACAAATATAACCTCCCAAACATGTTTCTGTTTCTGTTTCTCTTTGCTTTTCTTAACCAAGCTTCTTCATTCACCCCAGCTCCTTCTCCATTCCCTCAAATCACCACTGGTTTCAGCTTTCCTTCATTCACTCCAGCAAGTTGCAGTGATGGTAACTTAACTTGCACGGGTTCAGTTACCAGTCATGACGGCTACTTAAGCCTAACCCCAGAGCCACAACCAGGTTATCCAACCTTACCACTAAATCAAGTTGGCAGGGTTCTATACAAATACCCTTTGCTTGCGTGGCCAGCGGTGATCCTCACTAAATTCACGTTCAGGATTCTTACCTCCCCTTATTCAACTGAATCTGCAGACGGACTAACATTTATTATGGCACCAGACAGTAGTCCCTCGCCATCTGACAGCTATGGTTCCTATCTTGGAATAATGGATCCAGCACAAGACGGTAATATAATGTGAAGCTATGGTTCCTATCTTTATTATATGATATAACATTCATACATACATTATATGTTCAACTAAACCAATACATTTTGAGGTAAATGCAGGCCATGCTGGTGGTCAATTAGCTGTGGAGTTTGACACTTACTAGAATACAGGTAATTTGGATGCAAATCACATTGCGGTTGTCACAAAAAGTGTAATACATCCGATTCAAGCTAGGAGTCTCAATGATACCGGAATTGACCTGAAAAGTGGAAGAGACATCAAGGTTCTAATAGTATTGGATGGGAGGACAAAGTCCATTAGAGTTCACGTTGGATATGCATCTGATCCAATAGGTGAGACTTTTCTTGAGGTGCCTATTGACATCCCAAATACCCTGCCAAGCTTCATCTATGTGGGATTCACGGCATCAACAGGGCTTCTCACTGAGCGCCATCAGATTCTCAACTGGAATTTAGCATCATTTCCAATCAATAAATGAGGAGAATATGCACAACCAGTGTGATGTAGTACTCTTCTTGGGATATGCATCACACAATAGTCAAGGCTTTCAAATTCTATGCAAATTTTAATTTCTTAAACTTCCAAAAATAAATGAGGAAGACTATGTAAAGTCTTACACGACACGATGATGACGTTTATAAGGAGATGTTTGGTGCGAAAAGTGTTTGTTTATAGAGATGTTTGGTGCAAAATGTGTTTGTTGTTTGGATAAGTATGGGTGAAAATGATGATGACATTCATTTGTTTGATTTTTCTCCACAGGAGGGCATGGAGTGAGGTTCTCTTGCAAACATTTGAATGGGGGGCAATTTGATTTTCTTTCCAATATTAATCCATCAAATTCTCATTTATTAAAATAATATGATATGCACCAATTTTGTTCTGCTCACACAATAAATAAATTATGCATGAAGAAGAGTAGGACATCACCATTCCTTATTTCACTTGATATATGAATGGATTATATAGCCTTCCTCATTTATTTTTGCAAAAGCTTAAGAATTTAAAAATTGCATAGAATTTCAAAGCATTTACTATTGTGCATTGTATATCCCTGGAAGTAAGCACATCACACTGGTTGCACATTGATTCTCCTCATTTATTGATTGGAAATGACGATAACCTCCATTTGAGAATCTGATGGCGCTTAGTGAGAAACCATGTTCATGCTGTAGATACCGAATAGATGAAGTTTGGCAAGGTATTTGGGATGTCAATATGCACCTCAACAAAAGTCTTACCTATTGGATTAGATGCATATCCAACGTGCACTCTAAGGGAACTTGTCTTGCTATCCAATACTATTAGAACCTTGATATCTCTTCCACTTTTCAGGTCAATTCCGGTATCATTGAGACTCCTAACTTGAATCGGATGTATTACACTTTTGTGACAATCGCAATGTGATCTGCATCCAAATCATTTGTATTCTTGTAAGTGTCGAACTCCACCCACTAATTGATTATCAGCACGACCTGCATTTAGCTTAAAATGACTATGTGTCATGCCACATAGGCATGCTAACAAGGCAATTTCAAATTCATTTTTTTTCAAAAAATACCAAAACCTGCCACCACTTATCCCTAAAAGTAAAATCACTATATCCTCTCTCTCGCCCTCTCCCCTCTCTCTCACAACAAACGACATTCTCTTTTTCTCTCTCATGGCCAACGACGGATCTCCACCGTCAGCCACCAATCTAATCACCAATGGAAACGTCCGACCCTAGGAGTAAACCCAGCCTTTCATCACTAGTCGATGGTTTGCCGGAAATCCATTGTCACCAATTCTCAAAACTCGGAGTCTAGTAAGCGAGCCAAGCTGAGTTGGGATGGACCCAGTGAGTTGGTTGGAGAATAGAAGCAAATATTCCACGAAGAAATATTAGACAGAGTTGTTGGACTAGGATCGTGAGATTGTTCAAGGAAAAAGAATTGAAAATTTTCTGCATTTGCACAACCATTTCTGTGAAAAAGAATTGAAAAATGTCTCAATGAGTTTGATGACAAAGAGGGACTAAATAGTTTTAATTTATGTTGGTGCTTATAGTTGCAAGAATTGAAGAGCTCTCCTTTCATGGGTGTTTGAGATTTTCGTTTTTGTTTTCATGTAAGTTGTAATAATGTCATTGTGAATCCACTGGTATGGATTGAAATTAATTTTAGATAGAATTTTTATGGGATTTTATGCTCTGACTTCTTATTACACACCAACTTAACTAATTACACTATCAATATAATTAGTTACACTATCCATTCGGACAGCTTAATAAGGAACCGTATCCATTTGAGGTAGAGCATCCCAGTAGGATATTGTCTTACTACATTGTTTCCACATTGTTTTCACATTGTTTCCAAGAAACTATGCTGAAAAAAAAAATGGAAAATATTTTTAACCGGGAAGCGACAATATAATTTTCGTGGTCCATACATATATTTTTTGGATTTTGGAAGCACTATTTTAGATAGTGGTATTGGAATTATACCGGTGATGCTACTGGTATGTGATATAGCCGGTTCAATCGGTCGAGCGTCACAAATATATCTATTTATATTGCAGAGGATAACAGTAACAAAAATCATGTTGCTTTAATGGTTTAAACTTATGATTTCCTAATTGAGTGTCCAAGTTTAATTCTCATTAATAGTATTTTTCACATATTTTTTCAACCCATACAACAAACATCTCTCATTGAAAAATTGAAAGAAATTTACAACCACGGCTCTTATAAATAAAGTCTTAGGTTCACATCAAAGCCATTGTTAAAAAAATCTACTTGAGGTACAACCACGTCTCTTATAAATAAAGTCTAGTCTTAGGTTCTCATCAAAGCCTTTGTTAAAAAACTCCACTTGAGGTACAACCACAACTCTTATAAATAATGTCTTAGGTTCTCATCGAAGTGTTTAAAAAATCCACTTGAGGACTCTTTTTGGAGACTTCGGGTATTAGATAATTTTTTATTTTTATTTATCTATAAACGGAAAAAGTTAATTTTGGTTTTGAAAAATTAAATTTTCTTTAAAAAAAATGTGTATAAAACGGGTTTAACACCGAATCAATAATGGTAAAGCCGTCAGGTTCAATCGCCTTTTGACTGTCATGGTTTAATCCTATATTTAAATTGAATCATACCAATTAACTGAACAGTACCCAATTCAATCGCTTGAACCGACCGGTCCAAATTGGTATGTAAAACACTATTTGGAAGTTCATCTAACTCCGAAGGTTACTTCTTTGAATCAACATAAGTACAGATACTATAAACATAGCAGGTTTTTCAGATGCTACGCCTGTTGGTACACATATGGAGGTGAATCTCAAGTTGCGTAAGGAAGGAGGGGATATTCTTTTTGACCTCATTCTTTACCACAAATTAGTTGGGAGTTTAGTTTATTTGATTATTGATCGCCCTGACGTTGCCTTTGTTGTTTGGCAATCAGTAATTGCCTAGAAACTACTGATTGGTGTATTTTTTGAGGTTATGCTCAAACTTCTTAGAAGGCCAAGAAACAAGATATATATGGTTTCCAAATCTTCCCCAGAAATTGTTTGGCTTCCGGGTCTCTTAGTCGGTGTAGTCCAGCCAGTGGAAAATAAATTACGTGTCTATATTTCATGGCAAAGACTAAAAGAAGAATAGGGCATCACCATTCCTTATTGCACCTGATATATGAATGGATTACATAGCCTCCCTCATTTATTTTGAAATTTTGAAAATTTGCATAGAATTTGAAGCCTTCAGTAGTATAATGTGATGTATATCCCATGCATGAAGCACTACATCATACTGGTTTGCTGATTGATTCTCCTCATTTCTTGGGTATTGGATATGATGATAACCTCCAGCTGAGAATCTGATGGCTTCCAGTGAGATACCCTGTTGAAGCTGTTAAGAAGAACCCGACGGCTTAGTTTTGATGCATATCCAACGTAAATTGTAAGTGAATTTGTTCCGCCATTCAATATTACTGAGACCTTGATGTCTTTTCCACTTTTCAGGTCAATTTCGGTTTCATTGAGACTCGTAGTAGAAATTGGGTTTATCACACTTTTGTGTCAATCGATACATGATTGCCATCCAAATCAAATGTATTCTTGTAAGTGTCAAATTCCACTGCTAATTGATCAGCAGCGCGACCTGCATTTAGCTCAAAATTAATTGGTTTAGTTGTATATAATGTATGTATCGATATTACATCAATAGTAAAGATAGGAACCATAGCTTCACATTATATTACCGTCTTGTGCTGGATCCATTATTCCAAGATAGGAACCAAAGCTGTCAGCTGGCGAGGGACTACTATTGGGTGCCATAATAAATGTTAGTCCATCTGCAGATTCGGTTGAATAAGGGGAGGTAAGAATCCTGAACGTGAACCTAGTATAGAAACGTGCTGGCCACGCAAACAAAGGGTATTTGTATAGAACCCTGCCAACTTGATTTCGTTGCAAGGTTGGATAACCTGGTTGTGGCTCTGGGGTTAGGCTTAAGTAGTCGTCGTAACTGGTAGCTGAACCCGTGCAAGTTAAGTTACCATCACTGCAACTTGCTGGGGTGAATGAAGGAAAGCTGAAACCAGTGGTGATTTGAGGGACTGGAAAGGGAGCTTGGGTGAATGAAGAAGCTTGATTAAGAAAAGCAAAGAGAAACAGAAACAGAAACATGGTTGGTTGGGTATATTTATATGTGAGACTACTTCGCTTATAACTCATAGCAAGCAATCGTACATACTCCACTATATATAGTGGGGTTTGATGATAGTAGTCGATGAAATTTATGCTAGCTGCATTGTTGAAGGAAAATTAAGTCACCTTCAACAAGAAAAAGTTGGCTCTGTAGTTAGCGTATCTTACAAGATTATGTTGTTGGGTTGTATTAACATCTCCATGGCCACATTGTATTTGTAAATTGACGTATGCGAGACTCACAAAGATATAAAGACAGAAGGTAAAGTCCATCTTGTAAGACTAAGACATTATCATACGACAGTAGAGAAATTTAAATTGAGAATAACAACATTCAACAAGACAAGAATTTACATGGAAAACTTTAAAACCAAAGAAAAAAATCACAGGTGTTGCCAAAAGATAATCAAGAGAAATTTTCACTATGTAAAAAATTTATACAACTACACATCGAGATTTTTCTCTCACCAAGAAATCTAAAAATACCCAGGAGCTCAAGAGATTATCATATGCCACCAATCCAGCCTATATCTCTAATACCCTACATCTTGAATCTCTCATTGTCTCATACCCAAAACCCAATTACACCAAAAGATAAATCACAAAGTTTCCGCACCTTGCCCTCTCTCTCACTAGGTGTAGCCGCCTCTCTAACCCATGTTTAGAGAAAACAAAACAGTAGTAACTTAGTTACAACCCTAAAAACGTCTTATATGTATAAGGTTGTAGAAAATCTAATTGTAGTTAAACTCGAATTACTAATTCTAATCAAACTAGAGTCCAATTTTATTGATCAATTCCAACAATCTCCACCTTGATAAAAAAATTGCATAGTTTTCGCTATACTGATAACACATATTTATGCACATTTTGCATCCCTTATCCCAATACTTTGCACTAGTTTCCTTTGCGAAATTGGTTGGTTTTGATGTGTTTTGGGTAAGTTTTGAAGAAATATGTCCCTAACAGTGATTGAGAGCTAAATAGGCAAAAATATGGTGAAATGATAGAAGATGAATATGTTCATAATTTTGAAGCGAAGTCAGGTTCCTAAATAGATTTGTCAACTTCACATAATAAACTGGATGTTCTCTGGAAGAACTGGATAACTGATGGTATACCGTTGGAAAGATCTAGAAGTATAGTTTCCATAGAATTTTACGGTTCATGATTTGGAGTTTCCTAGAGGAAGTTGCATCAGTTTTAGCATCAGTGGTTCAGTGCAGAAATTATATGCGAATTTAGAAGATTTGATACCTCAAGTTACTATTCTTGGTATTCAAGACACGGAACAAATCTTGGGAGATTACGGGGCACTCGAATCTTGTGTTAGAAGTCAATGACAACTCTCTCAGTCAGTTTAAGTTCAGTTTCCATAAGGAGAAGTGTATTGGTAGTCAAGTTCTATATCTATTAGGAGAAACACTTCCTTGTGATAATTGAACTTAATTCCTATATTGTCTGAAAAGTCTCAGTCGATGGGGCCCTATTGTTGAATTATAAAAGGGATGTAACAGTCATCAAAGAGGACACACACGAACGAATAGAGGAGAGAAGGTGAAACCAACAGCAAGCAAGGCGAGATATACTATTTGGTTTCCTCTTTCTCTTATGTATTTTAGTCTTCAAAACAGATGATGTGTGGCTAATTTTCCTTCAGTTAAGGGGCTGGTTGAAGCCCGAATATGACTGTACTGATGCTTTGTTTACCTTTAATTTTATTTCTTGAGATCGAATGAAAATCTTTTCACTATATTACTTGTTGATGAAATCTGATATATGTTTCTTTGAGTGCACGCTTAGATGCATGTTTTAGGATTATATTGCTAGGACGATACGCTTGATCACCCTTATCTTCATAAAGTCTCAAGTAGCCAATGAATAAGATAGCTCTAATTCATGTGAATTGATTTCTAGGTGATATAAGATGCATGACACATCTTATGAATTTAGTGATGTTTGCCTTCTTTGTGCTTAATGATTCTCGAGTGTTGAATCTATGAACATGCCATTCTAGATTGCATCTTAAGAACTAAGTTAAGGAGTACATGCCATGCACATGACATACAAATTAAGAGAGAGCAATAAGATAAAATCAACATGCCATTGTTTTATCTTAAACATCGTCATTCGTGAATTAAGAAATACAAATGAAGGTTGCAGCAGTACATGATTGTTAGTGGTGGATAACTTTCCCTTTACTCTTTCTCTTATGAGAATCAAAAATGTTTTCTAATTCTTACCAATTATTCTGAATTAACTGTTTAGCTCGAGTCACAATTAGATTTTATTTGTAATTATATTCCAATCCTCTGCGGGACATACCCTTGCTTCTCACTATACTCAACAACCTTTTTCTTAAATTGCAAGGATTAAATTGAGTTATTTTTTAGTACCTATATTGGTGTTCACATATACCACCATCTTCATCGACAGTCACAACTCTCTACACCGAGAACCGTCATACTCCATCATAAAAATGGAAACTGGTAAAAGGTATGATCATCGTCAATACCTTGAAGAACAAGTAAACTCAGAGAAATCCTGAAACGGTATGTTTATTTTATTTCAAAGTTACATCTCAAAGGAGGTTACAATACCTTATATAATAAATCGTAACCCTAATTGTGACATAAGTATAAAAGGAAAATAATATAATAAAGCAACCAATAAGGAAAATCCTAAAAACACACCGAAAATACCAAAATATGCAAAAAGGGTCTGAAACCCTTCGAAACATCTGTTTTTGAGGCCAAAAATGGAAGAAACTATGTAGAAATGGAAAAACATTTTAACTGAGAAGCCACAATAGTTACATGATTATCATAACTGTAGAAATTTCACTCGCAGTCTTGCACAAGGCTTGAGCCACCTGATTATGGTTTATTGCAATATTATTACTAGTGCTAGACCAGCAACCTATATAGTTCTAGGATAACATAATTAACTTGTGATAATTGATATCATAGGAGTAATAGGAGTCTGCCAGTATAAATAATAAAGAGTATAATGATGCTGGAGTGGTAAATAGGTAGTGTGCATGTCTGATTCTTCATACACGACTTCTGCTGTGAATCAGGTCCTTCATAAACAACAGATAATAGGGCAATAAACAAGGAGAGCAATTAAAGCAGGGAAGAGAAAGAAGAAGAACACAAGATTTACGTGGTTCGGTAAGAGTGCCTACATCCACGGAATTTACGACTGTTTTCAATAAGACAATTTCAGTGGTACAATTGCGACTAGGGTTTCCCCCTTTTATAGCAAGTTATCCGGGTACCCAAAATATAATTATAACCCCCATACTAAAAATAATCAACTCACATAAGTAATACTTCCAATATGAGGCACTTTATTTAACAATTTCAACTCCTTTTATCCAGATGTTGTAATCAACTCCGAATTATAGGCAAAGTTTTCGACACAATATCTCCAAGACCCCTTGTAGCTCCAGTCCCTATTGCCTTAGTGGGGGTTTAGGGAGGGCAGATACATTCAAATTGTTTTATACATCTCATTTGTACTTCTACTATAATTCTCTTCACGTGTGTGTGATGTGCAAATTATATACATACAATTGTGCACCCTTTTCATTGATCTTTGTGTCATTTTGAGCCGATTAAGGATAGATTTTGCCTAATTAGTCTCATTTGTGCATTTTCAAGTATAAAGACGCGAACCAGAAAGAAGGGATCCAAAATGAACGAAAATGAAAAATTTTGGAAACAGTGACTTTCTCAATCGATCGTGCCCCATTTTCGATCGATCGGGCCTTGATTTTCAAAGTTGCAGCTGCATCCTAGTGACTTTTCCAATGGATCAAAGGATATTACCGATCGTTCACACTTCTCCTTGTTCACGATTATGCACTTCAAACTTCACGAAAATTAATACCCCCAAACTCAAGTGGGTACATTCCAAAACAACACAAGCTTGTTATAAAAACGACTATGGGTTTTGGGGAGTACTATAAAAGGGTCGAAATTAGGTTTGTGCCTCATTCTTGGAGGTTAGGGTTTTGAGAACTATTGGAAGGCAGCATAGGAGCAAGGAAGAGGAGGAGGATTTTAGGGATTTTATAGTATCTCTCCCTATTTTTTGTAATTATGATTGCTATTGTGGGTTGATTATGTATTTGGATGATATAAGGAACTAATCCTCTAGCTAGGGTCCTAATGAAGCCCCACTTTGAATATTTAATGAACTTGGTTTGTCGTTCTTAATTTCCTCTTTAATTGTTGATTATCTATGAATGCTGTTAATGCTTTTGAATGCCTCATCACCATTCCAATGATGTTCTGCCTAGGTTGAGACCGGAAGGAGATACCTAGGGTTGCACTCACCATAGATGACATAGATTGCATGAACCATAGGAATATAGGTAAATAACTTATGCAATTGCTACACGATTATTCACTATACTTAATGGGTTTTTGATATTTAAATCCGATTGCTAGGAATAATAGGGATTGGTATTGAAAACACTTTTGGTGTAATCAGGAATGGAGCATTCAATAGGAAGGGAAATCGGTTGTCAACAATTGAATTGTGAATTAGGGATTAACGAACCAATGTAGTTTAATTGGATAGGTGGTGGTGACATTAGGTGCCCTAGTGTTTGCTCTCTTGAATTAATTACTCAGTAATTGGTTTGATTGTTGGATTGCTTAATTTCTCTTGTTAATTGTTTAGTTATCTGTTAAATTTATTGTTTTTGTGTAATTAATTTGATTGTTGGATTGCTTAATTTCTCTTGTCAATTGTTTAGCTATTTGTTAAATTTATTGTTTTTGTGTTAGCTAACAAAAAAACTCAAACGTCGATTCTCCGAATAGTGTAGGATTAGCCATAATTAGTATTTGATTGAATTGTCAATAGATTCTCGTGGGAACAATACTCTATTCATCACTTTATTATTTGTGCAACTTGTACACTTGCAAGTAAGGAGAAAATGCCTAATTGATTGTAAGGAGATGGGCTTGCTCTTATAAACCAATGGAATCCTCACATATTTTAGATGTGGGATTCGTAACATGAACCATGCTATTGTTGAGAGCACAATAGAAGTATGTTAGCTACCATTTGTAGGCATAACTAGTGAAACTAGAAAAGACAGATTGATATGTATTGTTCTTTCTGGACTATACCTTTTGTCTTTAATCTTCGTGAGTCTCAAGAAAGCCAATCTGAGAATACAAGATCTTGAGCTGTTAGGATAACTCAATAGAGAGAAAATTCAGATCCAGATAGGAAATTAATACAAACAAGAATATTGGAAACTAGGGTTATTACATAACAACTGTAATCTTCGAATCCAGATGGCAAATAGAAACAAAAACTTTGTAAAGTACACTGATTACAGAGTCAACTTTTTTCTTGTTGAAGCTGACTTAATTTTCCTTCAACAATGCAGCATAAACTTCATCGACTACTATCATCAAACCACACTATATATAGTTGAGCAAGTCTGATTGCTTGCAATGAGTTATAACTTATAAGTGAAGTAGTCTCACACATAAATATAACTACCCAACCATGTTTCTGTTCTTGTTTCTCTTCGCTTTTCTTAACCAAGCTTCTTCTAGCCCAGTGTCAGTTACCAGTGACCAAGCCTCTTCTAGCCCAGTATCTTTTCCATTCCCTACAATCACCCGTTTCAACTTCCCTTCATTCACCCCAACAAGTTGCAGTGATGGTAACTTAACTTGCACGGGTTCAGTAACCAGTCGCGACGGCTACTTAAGCCTAACCCCAGAGCCACGTCCAGGCAATCCAACCATGCAACTAAATCAAGTTGGCAGGGTTCTATACAAATACCCTGTGTTTGCGTGGCCAGCATATATCTATTCTACGTTCACGTTCAGGATTCTTACCTCCCCTTATTCAACCGAATCTGCAGATGGACTAACATTTATTATGGCACCCAACAGTAGTCCCTCGCCAGCTGACAGCTTTGGTTCCTATCTTGGAATAATGGAACCAGCACAAGACGGTAATATAATGTGAAGCTATGGTTCCTATCTTTATTATATGATAAAACATTCATACATACATTATATGTTCAACTAAACCAATACATTTTGAGGTAAATGCAGGCCATGCTGGTGGTCAATTAGCTGTGGAGTTTGACACTTACAAGAATACAGGTGATTTGGATGCAAATCACATTGCGGTTGTCACAAAAAGTGTAATACATCCGATTCAAGCTAGGAGTCTCAATGATACCGGAATTGACCTGAAAAGTGGAAGAGACATCAAGGTTCTAATAGTATTGGATGGGAGGACAAAGTCCATTAGAGTTCACGTTGGATATGCATCTGATCCAATAGGTGAGACTTTTCTTGAGGTGCCTATTGACATCCCAAATACCCTGCCAAGCTTCATCTATGTGGGATTCACAGCATCAACAGGGCTTCTCACTGAGCGTCATCAGATTCTCAACTGGAATTTAGCATCATTTCCAATCAATAAATGAGGAGAATATGCACAACCAGTGTGATGTAGTACTCTTCTTGGGATATACATCACACAATAGTCAAGGCTGTCAAATTCCATGCAAATTTTAATTTCTTAAACTTGCAAAAATAAATGAGGAAGACAATGTAATCCATTCAAAAAATATAAGATGCAATAAGGAATGGTGACGTCCTACTATTCATTTTTACAATTTCTTTCGTGGATGACTCTGTGTATTTGAATAGAAACTATAAATATATTCAGAATGTGTTCGTGTGATGGAAATAGATTTTTTGTTTATCAAAGGCAGATCGAGGAAGAAATTGTTTTTGGACCTAAATGGTTTGGAATGGCTGAAAATATCATTTCTAAATTATGCTGACTTGTGACAAAGTCATGAGTTGGACGTTCTTACTAGTTGCATGTAATATCCGGTGTTTTTTTTAAAAAAAATATATATAAAATATATATATTTATGTATATTTGTAGAGGAAATGTAAGACAAATGTAAGTCATTTGGACCAAAGTCTTTCATTAAGACCCAATATGGGATGTAGCTTGGCCCATACTAAGTTGTCCTAAACATATAAGCTTCAAGATGTAGAAGGTGGGCTTAGCCCAAGTCAATTTCAGCTAGCCTTTTAACAAGCTTTGGCTTTACGGGAAGTTACAAGAAGAATCTAGAAAGACAAGTGATAAGGTAGAGAGAACTAAACAGGGGGAGAAGAAGAATCTAAAGGGAAGACGTGAAACAAGGAGAGTAGTGGAGTGTAAATCGCATAGATTCTCTCATGGTTGCCTAGGTAATGAAGAAAGAAGATTGTTTTGGGAGGCTTTGAAAGTGGGTCTACAAAGCTTAAGTTCGGTTTGCGAAAGAAATTTAGATTGAAGGTTGGGGAGAGATTGTCTACGTTAATTTGTGCTTGTACAAGGAAACTTGGATGGTCAAAGCTAAAGTTGGATTTCATGTGCTACTTGGTTCGGGTAAGTTCTGGGATCAATTAAACTCTGAATTTGTTTTGACCTGTACAAGATGGGAAGTGCTACATGCGTGTGAATTGATGTGTGACTGACACCAAAGTGTGTGTGTACTTACCCCAAGTGTAGGGTATCGTCAAGTAATAAATCGGTAAGTCCGGTATCGATCCACGAGGAAGCAATGCAAATTTGAAGTGAATGATATGTAAATGACTAGCTAACACTAATAAACACAATGAATATCAAATAAAAGCAAGTAAATGAAATGGGCCGAATGACTCGGTAGCATGAGCGATTTTGTAATCAAAGTAAACACGAAATGGATTTAAAACAATTAGTTAAAAACCTAGTCTCTAATCCGTCCCGGTGGCTACTCGGTTCTCATACTCAAGGTATCATTGTAAACACACACAACCATACACAATGCATTGTGTGATACTATCAATCATGCATATGCAAAGAGAATTATGATATAAGACTTCAATTCATACATGTAGGCCATCGGGTCTCTTAATCTACGATGAACACAAAGGGATAAGCACCTAATATTATGGATTAATGTTCCCCCTTGGGGCTCGGCTTAGCTAACACCCTAGTTTCACACTCAAAGATCAATTAACCATAACTCTCCCATGCACATTCCTAAATGAACCCAAAACCCCATCATCAATACACATAATTAATAGCTATGCAATGGAAAACTCAATTAATTAAGGAAATCATGCAATGGATTTAACAATTCTCAATCAAACACATTAGATGCAATCCCTAGACTAGACAATCCAAGAATACAATCAAATATGTCATTCTCATGTATCCAATCACACAACTATCACGAAATTAAAAGAGAAAAATCGAAGCTACGATTCTTTGAGCATACCTTGAGTAATCGAAACCTTGCACCCACCGTTCGGGACTAGAAACTAGAAAGGGAACTTAGCCACTCATTATAATGAGAATAAACATCAATTTTATAGATGAAAACCAATGTTTACAATCAAGATCACAAGAACTAAGTAAAACCCTAGAGAGAGAAAGAGAGAGAAAAACTATGGAGGCTAGATGTTGTGTAATCCATGAATGAGAAAGAAAACCCCAATCTTAGGGTTTTCCCCTCTTTTTACAATAGAAAATACCTAACTACCCTTATAAAATCGTTCCCCATTGGTTACATACATGATTTACCCCAAATGCCCTAGAAATTTTGGTGTAGAAAATTACAGATCCGCGGTAGGTGTCCGGACGGCTTCGGAAGGTGTCCGGACACCTGGGCTTCATCAAGTCTTCGTTATAGGCTCTGTCTCATTTTTCAAAGGAAGTGTCCGGACACCTAATGTGGGTGTCCGGACAATAAGTGTCCGGACACCTCTCAAGGTGTCCGGACACCTCACAACAAAAAGTGCCCAAAAAGTGCTCCAACTTGCCCGAACAAGGTCCGATTCCTACAAAACCAAGGGAAAACATTTGTAAGTGTAAAACTAAGCTAAAATGCAATCAAATACATTAGCTAAGTGCTAGAACATCCTAATTAAAGGACATTGGAACCTCAAAATAGAGGTCCAATCAATGTGATATGATGGAAATTTTGTAGGAGATTGGACTTGAAGTGTAAGTCATGCAGTCAACAACTAGATTTTCAAGGGTAAGTGGAATTGAATCTCTATTTCAATTAAGATGACGTTTGTGCTTGTAAGTGAGGTAAGGACTTATTGAAGTTCTATATACTGTTGGCATTGAGTTGTTAAATGCTATATCGTTTTATTATATGGTCAGGCGGTGGACATTGTCTCAGGATTTGACTAGTAGCATATTTCTGGTGAGTGGATAGATAACTTATTTGATACATTGAACCCGCACACACCTATGATCCGTCCTTTTCTTCAGATTTTGTATTAGTGTCCCTATTTGTCAATCTCCGTATATATCCGTCTAGTTACTGTTTGTTAGACTTCTTGTGTGACCCATGATTTTCTTACCATTGGGACAAGCATAGAATTAACTGCATGCGACCTTTTGATATGACATCGATTACTCTGATTCTGAAATATGTGTTATTCGGATTTCGTATCGGGATGGAATGTTCTGATTCGGACTTGTGATCGTATCCTATTCTGGTTCAGTTTGATTGATTGTTATTTGTTCCTTGGGAGTTACTATCTGTTAGAATACTGTACGCTAACGACAGGATACGTTAGCCTTGGTGCACCAAGTTTGGATATGTTCGGATATCAGCACTGTGTGTGCTGTCTGATACTAGCACCTTGGGTGTTGTCTCACATCAGCACTTCATGTGCTGTCTGATGTCGGCACTTCGTGTGCTGTCTGATATTCTGATTGTTTCTGTATGATGGTACTCCCTTCCGAAATGTTGCTTGTTCAGTTCTTTGACTCTTGATTACCCGGCTTGTCCCCTTTGTATCGTTTAAGTTTCTATTCATTCACTGAGTCTTGTGACTCATGCTTCCTTGTTGATACTTTTGTTTCAGATAGAGTAGTTTCGGCAGGTCCAGGACCACCTTCAGCTATTTAGAGTTCTATCCGATTCCGGAGAGCCCGTCACCTGTTGTGTGGGTAGTCACTCTGATATTTTGTATTTTGCTACTCATGTATAAATTTATGAATCTTAGATGCTCCGTTAATTACAGATAGGATGTTTTTGGTATGTATTGCTTTAAGTCTTGACTGTACTCTGGCTATTACTTCCGCGTTATGTAAATTTTAGTTCCATACTCCTTATGCATGTTTGAATTATTTGTTTTGAGGCTTGTTTGATCTCAGTGGACTTCTAGGTCCATTGGGGTCATGCGCCGATCACGTGCCCTTATTTGGGTCGTGACATTGCACCTGAGGGGCTTTGCTTTGGTAGTTTTGTCGCTTAAAGTGATGGATGTTTTTTTTGGCCAGCTTTTGATGATATTTTTTGTAAATTGAGTATATAAGACAATTATGTTATGGAAATAACAATAAAAGTTGCTTGGAAGATCCGATCCTCCACACGATATATATATATATATATATATATATATGACATGACGACAAAGGCCTTTAAAAATTTAACCAAACACAAATGCCACATTCACCCTCAATTGGGGTGGGTCCCTCACGCTTGGACCCCGACCCTTTCCTTTCCTACCAATAATTGTAAGTTGTATTTATCAAAGAATCCGTACGTGCGTGGAAGGCGAAATACGTCAAAATATTAAGAACAATTACTTTGTTGGGGGGGAGATGCTTGTCGTTGTCAATTTTAGGGCATAAGCCAGCATACCCTGATCTAGCTTACAATCTACGCGTTCATTTTATCTTGACTTGGTATAAAATGATTGCCTGCGCCACCCTTGCTATCAGACTCCATGAGCTCATTCTTATGCCCGTTGGACCAACATTTTGTTTTAGATGTAACGAACTTAGGAATTGTGATCACTAGGGCACAAAATTGGTGTGAGGAAATTTTTTTTTTTTGTTCTTTATATAATAGATTTATGAATATGGACAGAAAACAAAAAAAATATATATTTAATAATTCAAAGCTATAAAAAATACATTGTAATTAATCACAATTGTTCTCCACGAATTTTCATATTTTGAAAATATTTATGACATCAATATTCCAAACAACTCTTTTTCTATATAACATACAAGACAATCACTCAAAAATTGATCATTCATTTGGTTGTAAAGTGAAGGGTAGTTGGGCTTAACAATGTAAAGGGCACACAATAGAGTTGGGTTAACGATTGAGAGGCTTGGACAATTGGGCTTGACAAAGTAAAGGGAACACAATAGAGTGGGGGTTTCGGGCTGTGACTTAGAAGGATTGAGTCAAAGTCACTTAGTGGGTTTTAGTGGACTAGGGGCCTTTTTTTTTTTTTTTACTGGGGGCCTATGTATCAAATTGTCAAGAACACATGTATACTTAATGAAAATTTTCGGAAATCACTGGGGGCCCGTGCCCCCAGTCCGCAAAGCATAGGTTTGCCACTAAATGTGATTAGATTTTCCAATCATATTTTTTTTAAAAAAAATGATGAGGAGATGTGAACTCTGATCATTAAAGTGATACACATCATTCTTATCACTCAAACTAGTGGCTTGAGTGTCGAATGATCCATTCGGTATAAAAATTATAGAATCATCTAATACTCTAATATGTGTGACACAAAATGATAGATTTTATGTAACCTATGCAGTCGATTTTAATGATTTTGTACTAAGATTAATACCGGCAGAGTAAAAAAAAAAAAAAAATTCCTACTTGGATAAAAAAATAAGTTTAATTATCAAATATGATTAGATGAAGACAAATCTCATATAAACTCCAGATCATACGAAAAAAGGAAAAAGATGAGTATAAAAAGACATAGCAAAGGAAAGAGTATCCACAGCTATATACTATACTTGCCCAAATCACACAAACTCTATCACCACCAGCTATACTACACCTCTCTTTCTCCTTCAAACAAACTGTTTATGATTAAACGTGGGTTGCTCTGAATTCTGAATTTTGAGTCTCCTTTGTTTCCAAGAAATCAAGAAAAGCTACTGGTACAAGAACCGACAGATGGATCCGTGCCTTTTTGTGCGGATCCTGGTGGGAAATTTGGCTATTAAGTTTCCGGCGAACTCCAAACCATTCTCCTCCTCCACGTCTCCGTACTATTGCAAAATCAGACTCAGCAACCGGAGCAATAACCAATTCGATGTTCACGTGGCTACGATTCCACTGTTATCTCCACAACAACAAGAACCACAACAGGGGTCTCTGTCTAATTCACTCGCCGCCTGCTTCACTCTTGATGAAACCCAGATCGAAAGCTACTCTGTTCCATCGAAAAACCCACCCAAGTTGAAGATTGACATCTTCAAGGGCAGCGAAGGGATGAGTTCTGGGTTGGTTACAGACGGGCAGTTGTTTGGTAGGGTTTCTGTGACGTTGGGAGATTTGCGAGAGGCAGAGACGAGGATGCGAGTACTTCACAATGGCTGGGTGGCGATCGGTGGGGGCAAGAAGGGGTCGTTGGCTGAATTTTATCTTAGAGTTCGGGCTGAACCCGACCCGAGATTCGTGTTCCAGTTCGGTGGAGAACCGGAATGTAGCCCTCAGGTTTTTCAGGTTCAAGGGAATACTAGGCAGGCCGTTTTCACTAGCAAGTTCAGTAGTTGCAGGAATGCCGGGGACCGGAATCTCGGAACCATGTGAGTGGTTTTCTTTTCTTTTTCTTTTTTGTGTTTGGTTTCTCAGAAAATCGAATTGAGTCATTGAATTTTCGTGTCTACATCAATCAAGGTTTTAGTTCTAATTACAAATCAGAAAAGTTTTTGACAGAAACATACTCTAAAGCTGTGTATTTGACAAAACAGGACATCGATGTCAGAGCATGGAACTCCAAGAAATTGGTTACCCTCTTTAGGATCCAATAAAGACCAAAAAGAACGAAAAGGATGGTCAATTACAATTCACGACCTCTCTGGTTCACCAGTAGCAATGGCATCAATGGTGACCCCATTCGTCCCATCCCCAAGATCCGACCGTGTCAGTAAATCCAACCCAGGTGCATGGCTAATTCTCCGACCCGGCCACGGTACTTGGACTTCCTGGGGCCGCCTCGAGGCTTGGCGCGATAACTCACACTCCGACGCAGTCTGTTACCGCTTCGACCCACTCCACGACACTGCCACACCAACCACCGTCGCCAGTTCCACCATCAATGCCAAAACCGGCGGGAAGTTCACCATCGACACGTCCTCCAGTGAAGCAACCCCGGTGAACAGCCCGCACAGTAGTTGCGATTTCGGGTCCGGGTCCGGGTCCTGGTCCAGCTCCGATTTTGGGTTATTGCCGCAAGTTTTGTACAGAGGGTTTGTGATGTCGTCGAGCGTGGAAGGCGTGGGGAAGTGTAGCAAGCCGGAGGTGGAGGTTGGAGTGCAGCACGTGACTTGCAGGGAGGATGCGGCGGCTTTTGTGGCTTTGGGTGCAGCCATGGATCTAAGCATGCATGCTTGCAAATCGTTCTCTCATAGGCTAAGGAAGGGATTGCGATAGCAGTCAGGGTTTTGTCGTTTGACGCCGCCAATTTGGTGTGTCGTTTTGAGGGAAACCGATTGAGTTTGGTTAAGGTTTTTGGATTCTTTTGGCCGAATGAGCTGACAGCAGTTTTTGAGCTGGTTGTGAATTCAACTATTTCATTTTTTTGTACAGTGAGAAATGGCAATGCAGAGCAGCCTTTACTTTGGTTTTTTTTATTTTATAAACAATAAAAAATTTATTCTCTGCTTTTGTTGTGGCAGTTTTAGAATTTTTTTTTTGTTGGGCTTTTATTGGATTGTGTGGTTTCAACAAGAATAGGCCTTGCAAATGAGTCATTGATTGAGTGGCAATGACTTTGCATGTCCCTGATTTCAGGTCATGGGTTCTAGTCTCACCTTCTCCTGAATATTTATAAGGAGTTGTGTGGGCTTAGTCTGTCCCTGCTTGGGCTTGATTTGTGCCTCCTGCGTGAGACCTGTTGACACCTGTACTTTCATAAGCTTGATCTGGTGGTGTGTCGTATATTATATTTGTATTTGTACTCAAAAAAAAAAACAAGAATAGGCCTTGGTCAGAACAATTGGGCAAAATTTCTTTCAAAATCCATTTTAGAACCTAAGGTTATGTTTGGTTGGTATAGGGAATGAGAATGGTAATGGAAATAGTAATGAGAATGGTTATTACAATGATCCGTTTGGTTGCATTAAGGAATGATGTAGTAATGATGGATTACAAAGTTTGGTATTCAAATTTTTTGTTGGAATGAAATAGGAATGAAGTATTTATTGATCAAAATACCCTAATTATATATATTTCAAAATGTAATATGATTAAAAAAAATGGGAAAATTGGTTATAAGTCCATCTCTTAAAAATGTTATTAAAACAATGACACTCTTAAAAGTTTTATTCGATAAAGTCTATAAAGTTTAAAATACTATTCTATAAAGGATAAAAAGTAAAAAATATGATTTTATTGTCTAAAATACTCTCATCTTCATCCTCAAACAGGGCACAAGCCGTGATTCATCTCTGACCTCCGTCGGAATCTTCGTCTCCGTCGTCGGAAGCTTCGTCTCCGTCATCAGAAGCTTCGTCCTCGCCCCCATGGCTTATTCAACAATTCTATGTCACTTTCAGTGATTTTTCATCCCTATTTTTGTTGTATTCGAATTAGATCTACTCATACTCACCACGGGCTTGTAGATCTTGTTGTTCTCCTTTGATTTATCATCACATCATTATTTTTGACATTTTCTGTGATGATTTTCGTGATTTTTTGGTTCTGATGTGAGATCTGCAGATTGCACGTGATATGCTATCTGTTTTGATTAATTTGATATCTGTCATAATGTTATATGTCTTGCTAGATGTTATCTGTCTTGTTAAAATGTTATATGTCCTTAATGAAATAGTATTTGTTTGAAGTTCTAAAAGGATCAAAACAATGTTATCTGTCCTTAATGAAATATTATCTGTTTGAAGTTTCAAAATGACCAAAACCGCTAACATATCAGAACAGATCCAAAACAGATATAATATCTGCAGATTCAGATTTGATTTCAGAATAATATTGACAGATACAAAACATATATAATATTGACAGATACAAAACAAATATAATATCATATACCAAACAGATATAATATTTACAGATTCATATCCGACTTTAGATGAAAAGATAGTTCGAAAAAGTAATAAAACCTCAAAGGTGATGTGCCTTGATCTGTCGCTTCATTTCGGTAGTTCGTTCGTCGAAAACGATGGCCAAACGGCCAATTTCTAGTGGTTGGCGTGAAGGAGGAAGAAGAGAGAAGAAGAGAGAGAAAAAAGGAAGAAAAAGAATCAACGCGTGATTGTAAGATGGATCTTAGAGATATTTTTATCAACTTAACACAAATATACTTTTTTGTAATGATTTTCCCGCTTTGTCCTTTTTAGAATATATAAGTCTCATAATTTCCTTTTGCCTAATTTCCCCTTAAAACATTTATATTATATTATTTTTAAAATATTATTATATAGATTTTAAAATATAATATGATTAGAGCATTTATATTATTTTACATCTAAAATATTATTATATATATTTTTAGATTTTAAAATATAATATTATAATATTATTTTTGGTATGTGAATGGAATGACAATTAATGAGGGTATAATAGTAAAAATGTAATAGTTTACCATTTCCATTCCTATGGGAATGACCATTCATAAGGGGTGAGGTGGGAATAGTCATTACCACCAATAAGGGAATAATCATTCCCATGAGAATGCCATTACAATGCTCCCAAAACCAATCAAACATAGAAATGGAAATAAAGTGATGTAATACCCATTATCATTTCTTGGTCAAAGGAGCAACCAAACATAACTTAAGGAAATAATTTCCAAAAGTTTTTGTTTCCATTTGTAGTACTCCAATCATGTTGAAACCTGTGTATGGCTTAATTTGTCAATTTGACTTTTCTTAGACTGTGTTATCTAATGAAAATGCCTTTATGGCAGAAATCTATGACAAAAATGGAGTAGAACTAGTGTTAAGGCTGATTTTTATGCTCAAATGGCAGGAGACTGTAACAAACAAAATACAAGTCAGCTGAAACACATAGCTCAAGTAGGAGCCGCAAAACTATGTTCGGTTCGGATAACCAAAGTTGTTCGACCTAGATTTAACCTTTGTCAAGTTTAAAACCATACTCGAGTCCAAACATTTACCCGGACCCAAACACGAATTAAATTAGTCCAATTTACTTGAAAATAGAGAAATTGGGGGATTATGGTTATTTATTTTAACTCATGCCACGTGGACTGTTAGTCCCATGTGCATGTAGCTCCACCATGGACGACAGCAGCGAAGTTAGATTCCACATGGAATTTTTCAATGGCCGGAATTTTTTAGAAATAACTGAGTATTTTCCTATAATTATGACACTAAATAATGGGAAAAAAAAATTAAGAGACGAAAATGAAACCACACCATAAAAAACTACCTTTTGCCAATATCATAAAAAAAAAAATTTAAGATGTCATGCTATTGATACCAAATCTCACTAGTTTCTTGCACCCATAAAAAGAGCCTTAACCCAATATAGAACAAAACTAAATAAAAAGCAGACTATGTCAAACACAAAATATACATACAAGAACATAATGGGAAAGTTGACATAAGCTAATACAAATTTAACACTCATTAACATGCCTACCTTTTCCCTGCTAAAACATTCAATTACCTACTGCAGCAGTCGGAAAATAAAGTGGCAAAGTATCTATCAAAAAAACCTTTTGCGCCCTTAAGAACCCAGCTAGGATTTTCCTCCGGGATTCTCATTCTGCTGCAGCATCTTCAATGTTATTTCCTCCAGTAGTAATATCTGGCAACGTGTCCAAATCTACGCGTACATCTTTAATATCTTGGGCAATCGAAGAATCAGAAGAATCAAAGGCCTCATGTTGAATAGCATCTGCAGTCCCATTTACAGCAGAAGATCCAGAGTCTCCATCAATTCGACCTGGTTCATTGTTGGGATCCAACTTCTCATTTTGACTTGCATCAGGGTCCTCTTTTGTTGTCGATAAAGACCCAGAGCCGATCTCTGATTTAGCCTTTGTTTCAGACCTTATGATGTCATCCAGCACATTAGCTTCCGAATTACTAGAGTTGGAGGCAGTTGCATCTGCTTTCTCAATACCAGTGGGTACAGTCGAATCAGATTGGTTGCTATCAGAAATGGTGGTAGAGTTATTGGCCAGTTCCAGTTCAGCTGTTTGCAAGTTGGAAACTCCTCCAATGGTTGAATTATCACGAGTTGCATCGTCACTAGCTGCATTCTGTGCCTGAGTTGAGTTCATTGTCTCTGTTACATTTTGCAGAAACAAACCAGAAGCGTCCATACTAGAACCTGAATTTTTGCTAGCTTCTGTACTCATTTCTAATGAGTTATTTCCCACCACTAGTTGATTATTGGATGGGGATATCAGTGTCAAATTTGAAAGCGAGTTATCCCCTCTCTCAGTTGTACTGCTCTCATTACCCTTCCTTTCTCCAGATTCCAGAACCAAAGAAGTACCTATTTCAGCTTTATCACCTTCTCCCAGTGTTAAACCGCTATTTTCATGAACTTCCGTATCTTTGACCGTGTTATTGGATTGATTCTCTTGTTGCAAAACTTCCCTTTCTGAGTTCTGTGCTTGGACTTCCAAAATTCCTTTCTGAGAGTCGCTGCCCATAGTCTGGGTATCATGAGACACTGCACTGGAAGCATCATCTGCCTTGTAATGCTCCTCTCGGGCTTCATGAGTATTCAGATTGCCTCCATCAAGGTCCTGATCATCTGATGAATTCTCATTCTCCATGTCACCCTCTTTGTCTTCACCTTCCCTACCTCCACCCTCCTCATCAGCTCCATCTTCCCTTTCTTTTTCATCATCCACAAACTCATCATCGTGCTCAGTTTCTCTAATTTTCTCTTGATCACGTTCATCGATCTCATCATCTCCACCTCCATTTCCCTCATCTTCTGATGCTAATCCTTTGTTATCTAGCTCTTCTTGCTCATCCTCTTCATGTGTATTTTGTTCTTCATGCTCTAGTTCCTCACGCTTGTTTTCCTCCTCCTGATCATCTTCTTCATGTTTGTTCTCTTCTTGCCCTTCTTCTGCATGCTTCATTTCTTCATCGTCTCCTCTGGTTTCTTCTTCCTCCTCTTCATCAGGCTTCTCACTCCTAGTCACTCCCTCACGAGGAAGGTCCTTCCTGCCTAGTTTAAAATTCTCAACATCGGTTTGAGTTCTGACAGAAACCTTTGATTCCTTTTCATCATATTCCTTCTTCTTATCACGGGAATGCTTGATTTGGTAGATCAACCAAAAGCAGACACCAAGCAACAACAGAATCTGCAGAACACGTTTTACCTTGACACCTTTTGATCTTTGGGTTCTACTCGGTGACCGCTTCAACATGATTGTTTTCTTGAAATCCCCAAACCTTATCTCTCCCTAAATGTATCTCAAGTGTCAGAAACAAATAATTAAATCATAAATCCGAACAAACCATTATGCATGCTTCCTTCAAAATAATAAACAAGCTAACTACAATCAAAACTCCTTTAGATATCTCAAAAATATTTCTAGTAGGGGTTCACCTGACTTATCTAGGTTTTGATGCTTAAAATTTCAAAGAACTATATTATCAATATACTTATTTTTGGCCAGAGCGACTCTCAATTATCTATTACATGGAAATCAATTAGAAATAGCAGGTTGAAACAATTCCTCAAATTTCTATCACAAAACTTCCTCATGTTTGAAAAAAGCCCAATTCAAAAGATATGATTCAGAAAAACCAGCTCTAATTTCTTCCCCACACCAACAGACATTGAAATGGCATAAAACGTCAAAAAGCCCACCAGAGTTAGGCCATTGAAATGTTCACTATAGTACAGGTTGAAAATGCAAAATTTTGATCATGTTCCAGCTAAAACAAGCCCGCAAAATTTGAAACCACAAATACAGGGGAAAAAAAAAAAACTGGATAATATTGTTGAAAATTGATACCAAATGTGTTTGCACTTTGCAATCATATACAACTCCTTAGTTTCTGGCAGCTACTGAACTAGGTCTGACTGATCTAATTAGTTGATAATCTCAGAGCAACAATTCCAACAATTAAACGGCTTCATTCCATCAAATATACAATCATTACCTCCTAATTCATAGAAATCAATCATATCCTCAGAAAATCTAGGAGTAATTTCTCATATTATTACTAAGAATACCCTAATGGGAATCCTAATTATAAAAATTGACAGAAACAAACCCCCAACAAACCCTAGAATCCCAGTTGGCATACCCAACAACAGAAACCCCTATTATTGCAAACGAAAATTTGATAAAATTTATGCTCCAAGACCAACCTATCCATGTCACCATCTTTAAAAGAAAAGGTTTCATTAAAAAATCGGGTGCTAAAAAGATGGGGTGCAACAAGCCAAATAAACTATGACAAACACACAAAGTGTGATAAGTAAGAAGAAGAAGAAGAAAAAGATTCATCCATACAAGGGAAGCAAAGAAACCCACAAAAGAAAAAATGAAAGGAAATGGAAATGAGAAGTATGAAGAAGATTCATCCATACTAGGGAGATAGGTGTCTGTATTGTATTTCATTTCTTCCCCACACCAAGACATTGAAATGACATAACACATCAAAAAGCCCATCAGAGTTAGGCCACTGAAAATGTTCACTATAGTACAGGGTGAAAATGCAAAATTTTGAGCATGTTCCAGCTAAATAACACCAAAAAATTCAAAACCACAAATACAGGGGAAAAAAAACTGGATAACATTGTTGGAAATTGATACCAAATGTGTTTGCACTTTACAATCATATACAACTCCTTATAGTTTCTGATAGCTACTGAACTAGGTCTTACTGATCTAATTGGTTGAGAGTCTCAGAGCAACAATTCCTACAATCAAACAGCTCCATTCCATCAAATTTACATTCATCACCTCCTAATTCAAAAGAAATCAATCATATCATCAGAAAATCTAGGAGTAATTTCTCATATTATTACTAAGATTCTAAGAATAACCCTAATTATAAAAATTGATAGAAACAAACCCCCAACAAACCCTAGTATCCCAGTTCGCATACCAAACAACAAGAACCGCTAAATTGCAAGCGAATATTTGATGAAATTCTTGTTCCAAGACCAACCCAATCCATGTCACACAAATAATCAGGTACACTAAGACCCACACACAAAGTGTGTGAAGTAAGCTGAGAAAGAAGAAGAAGAAGATTCATCCATACCAACCCAGAAAAGAAAAAATGAAAGGAAATGGAAATGAGAAGCTAATCAGTCAAAGTATGAAGAACAATGACAAAAGAGTACCTGAAGAGGCAAACCAAGCTTGTTAATGCAGTGAAAAGAAACAAGAAAAGTTGGGTGTTAAAGACTGAAGAGGATTGATAAAGACTCTAGGGAGATGAGTAAAAGGGTGTCTGTCTGTATTGTATTTGTTTCAGTTGTTGTGGTCGTGGTCTTCAAAGATGGGATCCATCAAGACCAAAGGGTAATTACTGGACAGCTCCGCCCAATAAATAATACTGTAAAATATCTTCTGTTGTATTCTTCAATTCATTTATTTTTTAAAAATTTAATTGTGGGGCCACTTGAGGTGTCTGTGCAAGTGGGATTCATGGGGACCTTAAGGGGCCGCCTGCAGTAGCCCCTAAGGGGCTCGGCCCATTGGTTTCTGACTTGGCTACTTGGGCCTCAAGCCTAACTGAATTTGGGGGCCCTACCGTAGGTCATCTACTGCACGACCAACAACAGGCTCAATTAGAGCTTAATTAATTTTTAATAAATTCTAAAATAATAGTAGATGCAAATATTTAGTGTATAGATCAGCATCATGTATTTTTTTAGGGAAGAAAAAACTAAATTCATTGAAAAAGAATAAGTAAAATAGGTGGTTGATCCAACGATAGAAAATGCTTCATATTTGTATCAATCTTTTGACAACAAATTTAATTTTTTTTTCCAAAAAAAAATGCTCAATGCTAATCTAAACACTATAAACATTATATTTATAATTTTTATACAATTTTTTAAAAATTTTGATGGCCAAAATTGGCCTATTGCCGACCCTACAATAGAAAATCTACTGCAGGGCCCCTCAACTAAAGCCTAACTCGTCAACATCATATCTGCCACCAACGATTCCTTGTTGGGTCGCCCTATGCAAAACACGTATTAAATAACTTAACAAATTAAACATGGGAGGGAAAAAAAGATTTTGTATCCATTTAACTAATAATAATTGAAATTTTATTATGGTATTTTTGTATCAAAAGTGACCTCTAGTCACCTAATGACACATGGTAGCATAAGGTCCACCAATGAAAACTCTCAACAAAACGCCAAGTGACACATCGAATAGCAATGAGATTTTATGGCCAACCGCGTGTTCATTTTGTAGGGATTGTGATTTTATCTTAGTTGAAATCCAGGATTCTATTACAGAAAATCAGGATGTCTGAGGAGAATTGATCGAAATAGCTAAAATTCAGAGATTCATTGTCAAAGCCGTTTTCTTCTTTTTAAATGTGGTTTGTTATAAAATGTGAGAGATTAAATAAGTTCAGAAGATCACGGAATTTGACACCATCACGCTCCTAGTTTGTATCAAACATGATTTCAGCTATTGTACGTCAACTAGATACTGGAATTGACTTACCCTTACGCTTTGAGAATCAAGACACATTCCCATGATCATCCACATGGAGAAGCCAAGGATGATAACCATCAGCCTCAATTCATCAATAACCTGCATGGAGCCTAGCTTTCCATGGAATGGGACGAGCTACATATTCATAGTACTCCAACAATCATCATGAAGGAAGACGACGATCTAGGTCCATCACTGTTGATCCACTAACTTTTGAAGACAATAAGGTTATAGGGGAATTAGTCTAGTAACCCTAAGGAGCAAGCCAACAACTAGTTTTTCATGATCTACCACGACATAACAAGATAAAGCCTAGAAGCCAAGAGATGGTGACCATCATGAAGAAGAAGAAGCAGAAGTTACAACTATCCCGCATCAAATACAGACTCCACGTCTATAAACTTAATTTTATCCTTTACTTAGCATGACTCCGGTCAACTATTTTTAGTCCGATTTATTTTCTTTCAAGCCTCTGTGGTTGTAGCCTCCACGGCTATTATGTTGATGTAACTTGTAAAGCATGCTTTTCATATATTTTGGGATGTATTCTCAATGAAAATCCTAATACATTTTAGTGATGTGTTATTTTCATTCAGTTTAATAGAAGTACTCTCATTCCGATATTTGTCTTCTATCTACTGCTTTTCTCACTTGACATTTGATAAATTTTAAGTTATTTTTAGGAAGGCACCATCAAACCAGTAGTTTTTTATTCGCAAACTACACATAATTTGTTTGATGATGGGTC
This sequence comes from Tripterygium wilfordii, assembly GCF_013401445.1. Taxonomy (NCBI): domain Eukaryota; kingdom Viridiplantae; phylum Streptophyta; class Magnoliopsida; order Celastrales; family Celastraceae; genus Tripterygium; species Tripterygium wilfordii. The sequence goes on from NC_052248.1 coordinate 11,293,661, forward strand.
ATATTGGTTCACAAATTTCATATCAAAATCTTTGAACTGATAGCAAGTCATGCCACGCTCTAACACATAGAATCACCACATCATAAAATCCAATCCGCACAAGTGATAATACATTTTTGATTTGATTAGAAATCAACTCAGTAGAAGAGCACCAACATATATCAATCAAGTCACAATCAAATAAACATGTTATTTGATTAGAAATAACTCTTGAGTTCAAAACTCATTTTACATGGTATTTCAACAAAGTTATTTGATGTTGGCTTAGCTGATCATACACATCGAGCTTTTGCCATTCATCGATAGGAATGAAAGCGCGCCCGAGCTGAGCGATACATCAATAGACCCTAGACTTGGCTCGTTACTTTCTTAGTAAACTCAAGCTCAATAGGGCCCAAAAAATCCAAGCACAGACTTGACTTGTGAGAAGTCCAAAGCTTGAGCCGTACCCGTTGAGCCCGACTCGTAACTTCATTTATTAGTAAAGCATTTATATTCCGTCTATTGATTGTTCTTGATTCTTTTTTGTCTAATCAAATTGAATTCGCAAAGATGCCATAAATGAAGAGGAATTTCAATTTTTCTCTATAAGAAAAGGAAAGAACAAAGAGAAAGCAAATGAAGACTTCTATTGGAAAGCTAGAGGGTTTGCACTTCATAGGCATGGTTCGCTCGGAGACCTTTGCAAGAACAGTAGGGATCTTTGTACTCTAGCTCAACTAGATGAGCTAGGTCAGGCTTCTCAGGTACGTATATCATTCTCATCTTCCGTTCTTTGTTTGGTTGTTGAGAAATCGAACGAAAACTAAAATCAAAAGAGCATGGCCATTTTACTAATCAATTGGACTATGAATACCATAGGATGATAAACTGAGCTTGGTGCTTCGATGTTCAATGGTGCTATAATTCCTCCTCTGATGGTTGTCAGTCGTTCCTCTTGCGATTGCAATTGCTCTAGACTGCTCTGCAATTGCAATTATTCGAGAGTGTTCTTCTATGCCCTATTTGCTTTAGATCGACCCTTCATCAATCTTGCTGGATTGGGCTCTCATCATTCAAGTTGGACCAGTGTCAAAATCTTCAATGAAACTATGAAAGAAAATTGATGAAAGACGATATTTATCTTGATGACGCCCACAAAACAAAAATAGTTGGACTATTGGAGTATTAGACTTTTTAAGTGGCTTGTGCTTTTGATGTATATGTTATATGTATAATGTATATGTAGGCCCTAGGGTCTTCGAGCCGTGCTTCTTCAAATTTGTGCTTGGTCTGTTATGTTAAACGAGTTTAAAAATAGGCTCAAGCTCAACCCTTTTATCATATGAGCCAAGCTCGAACTAGGCTTGAAAAGGGCTGCTCACGGGTGGTCTGGCCCACTTTCATCCCTACTTATGGGAAGACTATCAATATTAAAGTTTGGAGCTTGAACAAGACAGTATAAACCCTTATTCGGATCTTTGAAACTTTGACCCTAATGTTGTCCACTGGTGAGTCCCTAGATGGGTGATAGGTACCATAATGGGTAGTATGTTATCATTTCTCTATTACTATTCTAAATATGGTGTGATCCTAATTTTGTGAATACTTGAAACTAAACTTTTAACATATGAATTTTATAGGTAATCATTTGAAGTTGGATTAAAGGTACAGTTTCCTCACTTTGCTCTACTTTCTTGCTTCTTAATGACAAAGTATTCCTAACTAATTAAGTGGATCATAGACAGACAAGAACTACCTTCTCATACACAGAGAATAAAAGTATTCTTCTGTTCTCTTCAAAGTCCTTTGATTAACTTGGTGTCCAAGATACTCCTATTGCCTTTGTAAGTAACAATCATCACCATGATTGACATCAATCAGGCACTAAAACAACTAACTTATCATATTCCAACCATCCATATTTAATTATGACTAACTATGAGATTAAAATTGTCAAGCACACCTTTAATATGGCAGCCCATTCCCTTACATTTTATTACCAAGAAAAGAAAAGCTGAATGTTTTTAATCTTTCTTTTTCTGTTTCCCTATGATCCGCTCATAATTTTTCCAGGGAAAAAAATGGTTAAAACAGGGACCAGACAATGTAGAACAAATCAAATACTTGGTCACAGTGGTTGCTTTTTAGCCTCACAAACCCTAGCTTATAGCCTTATAGTTGTAGTTTTAGTTATTTAGGGCACTTTTTCTGAACCTAAACTGGACCCATACTCTTAACTTTATAAAAAGGAAGCCAAGAATAAGTTGATGTAGTCCTTCAAAAGGGAAATTTATAAGACCAAGCTATCCTAAATAAAGAAAAGCTATATATGTATATATATACACTCAAGTCAGCATCTCACTTTCCTAAACTTTCTGCTAACCTGACAGCAAAAAAGGCTCTTGTTTGAGAGTCTATGTGTATGCCTAAAGATTGGTATATAGGTATAGATATTATATATCATCACAAGAATAAATTGTGAAAGCGAATTGTATTATACATTCCCTGCAAATTTATTTCATTATGTGTAAATTATATGCAAGATTATGACCAGACATATATGGCGTGAAAATGGAGTCATATATATATATATATGTATATGTGTATATGTGTGTGTGTGTATATATATATGACCAGATATATATGCCCTAGTATTGTGGTAACTCCCATTTCTTCTTTATTTAGTCTTTGCCCTCATATTTAAGGTTGACTGACCCACATAAATATAATAAATCATAATTAATGCACCAACTTAAATATGAAAACTATATTTATATATGTGATAACTATATCTTAATCAATCAAGACACTCCTTTGCTTCTTTCTAAAGATATTCTTTTTTTTCCTTGTCTAAACAAAAAGCCTTGCCTTCTATTCACATTTTTATCTAACCATGCCATGCAATACCTATATATACCCTCTTCTCTTCTCATTTCTTTCTTGCACTCAACAAAAAAACATGACAAATTGTCTAAACGTCGTCGTCGTCTTCGTTGCGGTTCTTGGGCTGAATTTGCTGAATATTTCAATAGCTTCTGTTGTCTCAACAGGGGATTTCAATAAGGATTTCTTTGTGACATGGTCTCCTAACCATGTAAATACTTCTGCAAACGGCACGACAAGAAGCTTGAAGCTAGATCAAGAATCTGGTATGCATCAAAATACCCAAAAAAAAAAATGAAATTGAAGAAAAAAAAGTGTTCATTAATGTTTCTGATTAGTGCTATCTGGGAATTTGTTACACAGGATCTGGTTTTGCTTCAGACCAGATGTTCTTATTCGGACAAATAGACATGCAGATTAAACTAGTTCCAGGTCATTCAGCAGGCACAGTTTTGGGGTTTTATGTAAGTAACAAATTAATATTCATATATGTTCTGCTCCAATCTCTTATATGTTTTGGCAATGCAGATCCTGCAGTTCATGTAATTGATTTTGGTTTTGGCAATGCAGATGACATCGGATTCGCCTAATCGAGATGAAATCGACTTTGAATTCCTTGGCAATGTTACAGGACAACCTTATATCCTTCAAACAAATGTTTATGCTGACGGATTCGATAACCGAGAAGAGAGGATCTATTTCTGGTTTGATCCAACAAAGGACTTCCATACCTATTCCATCCTGTGGAACCTTCATCAAATTGTGTATGCAGTTATTTTCAAGATCTATTCAATGACTTTTGTGTCATTTATTATAGTTTTTTTCAGTAACCGAGAATTTCCCACACCAACATGTCCATCGAACAACTGGGTCAACTCTAAACTTGTTATTTATTATATTTATAATTGTGGCTCACCAAAACAGTCTCTCCGCGATGTGAGGATAAAGAAGAGACTATCACTAGATCAGTTCTTGCTCCTTAATTCTCGTAACTAATTAAGATGTGACTATGAGTAGTGATGAAATTCTTCTTGTTGTTTTTGTAGATTTATGGTGGATTGGGTACCAATTAGGGTATACAGAAACCATGCTGACAAGGGAGTGGCATATCCAAGGTGGCAGCCAATGAGTCTAAAGGCGAGCCTATGGAACGGCGACAGCTGGGCGACTCGAGGGGGCCGCGACAAGATTGACTGGTCAAAGGGGCCATTCATAGCCTCATTCCAGAATCACAAGATTGATGCTTGTGTTTGGAAAGGAAACCCAAGGTTTTGTAGGGCAGGGAGCCCTACAAATTGGTGGAACCAAGAGAGAATGAGATCTCTAACAGATAAACAGAGGAGGTGGTTCAGATGGGTCAGGAGATACCACATGGTTTATGATTATTGTACAGATAATCAGAGATTCAATAATAGCCTTCCAAAGGAGTGTTTCCTTCCTAAGTATTGATCAAATAGGAGGACTTTTATATATGTTGTAATTTTTTAGCTATTTGGAGAATTTTAATTCAGTAATGTTTCATTACTTAGTAATAATTATGTAATGCTTTTTTAATATTTGAAACGGGGAAGGAGATTTGAACCTTGGTCACCAGAGTAATACACACAGGGGCGGCCCTGGGCCTGGGCGAGCTGGACCGTTGCCCAGGGCCCCCAAAATTTAAATTTTTTTAGTTATGATAGTTTATTTTAAAACTAGCCCCAACTTATTTTAAAGCCCATAAACATTATTTATGAAGCCCATAAAGAAAAAGAATTGAGAATTTAAACAAACTAACAAAAAGAAGGGGTCCAACCCAATTAGAAATACAATTTTAGAGTCTTAAAGACTTAGACATTAGACCAGTCCCAACCCATTTAAGAAATAAAAAAAAAAATCAAAAGCCTCATTCTCTAAATCGTATCCCATCATTCTCAAGAATCTCCCCCATAAAAAAATCGAAAACATCAAAGTGATTTGACGGAAAAGGTTAATTATATATACTAACGTAATTAATGATGTTGCCTTTCAAAATGTTAGAAGAGTCATATTTAAGTAATATATTTTTAGAGTTACACTTTTAAGAACTATATGACAATCACGAAAAAAAAATTTAGGGGCCCCCTTTTAGAGTTCGCCCAGGGCCCCTGTAAACTCAGGTACGCCATTGAATACACGTCATCTTTACCACTTCAACTAGTGGCTCAGGTGTATGCTTTTTCAATATTGACTGGTAATAATATATTCAAGTAGTCCCAGGAATGAAGGCATATTGTAGGAAACCTCTTAAATTTTGTCTCGAATTTCTTCCATTACCTTTTAGATAGGTTAATTCGTAAAGAGGTAATGTGGTTGTCCAAGGAAGGTATAACCTAATCCAAACATAAATTCAATGAATATATCAAAGAGAAACTCTAACCAACAGCTGCTGGGAAAACTAAAAATAAAAAATATATCGTAGGTAGACTTGAGAAAATCAACTTGCTAAGTAGAGAAAATATAGAAGAACTAAGATGTGGATCCATTGACAGAACATACTTGATCTAGCTAGTAGGAAAACCGGTTGAATCATCCGTCAAGTAGATTTGAATCATTGACATAACCAAAATCACCATTCTTCCAACAATGTGGGGTACTTTTTTGAACAATCTCATTCACCCGATATCGAATTTCACAATGTTAGTATACTAGGTTAATATATTTTCGGAGACAAAACGTTTCCAACCCGTAGCCGTCCCACGTTAACTGGCTCCCAAAGAGGGTCCATTGTCAACTGATATTCCACAAAAATCACATAAATCAAGGATCAAAAAAATTTTGATCCAAGAGCCAGACCCTGCATATTCTTAGGTTATCCTGCGGGGGTCAAAGGATAATGATTGCTAGACTTAGTAACTCATGAAATGTTTGTTTCTAGCTATTTCAAGAAAATGAATCTCTTTAAAATCAAAGTTACAAATTCTTCAATGGATATCAAATGAAAACTGCAGGTGAAAACAACCAGGGGCTAGAGAAGTGGGGACCCTTGGGCCCTTAAATTTTTTTTATGTATAATAATATCATAAGCCATTGATATTATGAAGAGAAGCCCAACAGCCATAAGCCCACAGATCCAAAGCCGAGAGACCCAAATCCCAGCTCAAAAACCATAATGTCATTTGGTTTTGCTCTGTTTTGCCATGTTTAATACTTTAAGAATTTTTTATTTTTTATTTTTGCATGTGAATGTCTGGAATCTGGATTCGTAGATTCAACGTGTGGTGGTTATGTTTTTCTTGTAAATACGTGATCTTTATGCATTCAATGATACTATAGTTTTTCACTTTAATTTTTATATAATCAATGAAAAATTAGGTTCATATAGAGGTTAAGTTGGTTCATAACTCTTAATGGGTTTCCAGTTTCCTTGTGTTCTCCTTACTTTATTGCTTTACTTTGATCGAATTATGTTATGAGTTAAAAAAATATTACATCAGTAAGACTTGTCTCTTCCGATGGATATATAAGATCAAGCCCACTTTCAAACAACTAATTAGATATTTTTCATTAGGCTTAAGTACTATTAAGTGAGACGGTCTCGGAAGAAACAAAATAGTATAGATCCGATGTATTTATGAGAACCGATAAATCCAAAACAGACAATATAATTGATTGTATGAGGGGTGTGGACTTCTGACAAATTAATTCTAGAGCCTGTTTGGTACAATTTATTGTGGAGCTTATAAGTTCGTGGGAGATGCTATACCAAACCACCTTAACCCCTAGAAACACTAGTTTATAAGATCCAAAACACTCAAAAAATAAATTTCAAGTAGAAACTTATTTTAGAGCTTCTTTTTCTTCTCGTTTTCCTTGTTTCTTCTTTTCTTTCATTAACTTTTTATAAATATTAATTTCAATTTTATTTATATAAAAATATTTTGTAATTTATAAATTTCAATTTTATTTGTATAAAAATATCTTGTAATATATAAATTTGAACTTAAAATTAAATTTAATAATAAATATTTATAAATACAAATAAAAAAATTTACCAAAAATAAAAAATCATAAAATAACAAACTATAACGATTTATATAGCTCTAATATTTTTGTTTAATTTTTATTTTATCTTTTAACTAAACGTAATTTTTTTTTTCACAACTCATAAGCTAGGGTCAGTTATTAGTTTTACCAAGCTTCGGAGAGCTTATTTTATAACTTATCATCTAGTTATTTTTTATAGCTTATAAGCTAACTTATTTTGACAGCAAATAAGCTCTACCAAACGGAGGCATAGTGTAATTTTAATTTTTGGTCAAGATGTGGCCGATCTTTGTATTTCCACTAAATAAATACTATTATTTATTGATTTAATTACAATCATAAATAAAAAGTACAACTGTAGTTTTTATTCTGTGTTTTATTTTGTGTATGCCGTTTACAAGGTAGTACAAGCTTATTAGAGCGATGAATCTGTGTTGGTGGCTCCATTAGTAGGGCCTTATGTCAATGTAGTTCCCTGGTGGATCATAGTTGCAAGCAACGAACCACCACCCATTTTTGCACTGAACCCTAGCGCACCCTAGCCGGACCGAGCTGCGCCAAACCACTTGAGTGTAGTGCAAACACTCATTTCCACCAACACAAGAGTTAGAAGTGTAGTTATAGTAAGGCTTTTCTACCGTCCACAAATTCACCGCCGCGACTCCTGTGAAGGCGCTGCTGGCGCCCTTGGCGAGGTTCTCACCGTAGTCTCCGGTGGAATGTTCAAGGTTGCAGTCTCCGATTCTTGAATTGGCGTAGCTTTGGGCGTAAGCAGCCACCGCGTTGTCCCATGCAAGATTGCGTACACCAAGTTGTTAGGGTTATGATGATGACACAAATGGAAGCCATGAAGGTTTTATACAAACCCATTTTGGTTTTTTGATGTTAAGATGCAAAAATAGTGATATTGATGATTGATGAGGAAGTAGTGTTGTGCATACATATACATACATACATACATATTTATATATATATATTTATAATTGATTGGAAGTCTCATGATAAAAGTACATTGGAATTAAAGTGGTTTTGAAGAGATCTCAATTAGTAGAGTCATCACAAATTAAGTTTGACCATGACTTTATTAAGTGGGCTTGGCCGTGTGATTAGTTTGAGTTCATTGTACTTGCTTAATTTCCTCCAAGTGAAGCAAACCAAGAAAAAAATTTGTAGACATTCACTTTCTGTTCACTTGAAGGAATGGAAAAAAAATTAGTTGGCTTTGCATGTTCAAATTTACATATGCTTTTATTAATTAAAAAGAAAAGAGAGAGCTAAGTAGAGAAATATAACCTACAAATTTACATAATGTCTATGTCTAATATAATCTTATTTGAGCAACTATACTAATTTAATATAATACTAGTTAATATTAGGAATTTTAAAATTAGAAATAAAAATATTATTTTTCATCTATTGTAGTTGAGCCATTCCTATAAATCTCACCGTTTGACTTTACCAAACCGATGTGAGATAGAATTCTAACACCATCATATTTCAATCCTATTCAAAAACGGATCTATACATAGATTTTACGTGGGCTTACTTGTTTGACATAGATTATTTATGGGTTATTACATGGATTCAATAGATATATCCCGATACATCTAAATAGTCTAATTTTTTTTTTTGATAAATCTGTGAGAATTTTATTATGAGGAAAGACAGAAAATACAAAAAAACAACCATTAAAGTTACGTATGAAATTATTCGACTACAGATATAAATTTTTTTAAAGACATTTATGATAAAAATGGACTTCAGCAATTGATATCTCAGTTATCTCAGCCACTGAGTTGTACGCGTGGGATTTTATGTGCATCATATGGAACATATGTGTTATATATATAACAATATTATTCCATATATTGCATGTAAGTTGATATTATAGTAGGTTGTAGTATGATTTTAATTTTGATAAAGATACAACTTGTCTGTGTTACGTAAAGGCTGGGGCTGCTTAATTAAAACACTAATCTGTCCTGTTGAATGCGCAGAATTAGTAGCAGTCCGCACAGGAATTCGGCTAGTGGCTGGTTGCCAACATGATGGAGTTGTGACAATCCAATGTAACTCACGTGGGGCTGTGGTTAAGATCCTTTCGAGCGAGCTAGGTCGGAATGAAGTCGGTAATCTAGTTCATGATATTCAATTAGCAGGCGAATCTATTGCAAACCTCAAATTTATGTATTGCCCTCGCTCTACTAACAGAGTAGCTCACTGTATTACGCATTTTGCTCTTTCATGTACTATCTCATGTGTTTGGAGGTCATCTTTTGGGCCCCTTTGGCTCAACGAAGTTGTAATGACAAACTCTCTGTCAGTTGGTTCTTAATAATAAACAGATTCCTTTCAAAAAAAAATAGTCAACCCTTTCATGTAGGTACTGTAAATCTTTGATTTATTCAACAGTTTTATCAATTAAGGACCAATAGAAGTGGCTCTCCGAATACATATGTAATTGTGGAACGGAAATGATATATATCAAAGGTTTTTCATACATAATCATGTGGCAATTACATTGTTTTAACACAGTCTCTTATTACATTGTTTCAGATTAACACAGTCTCTTATTACATTATTTCTGACTAATACAGTCTCTTATTACACTTTTCTGTATGTAATTATATTGTTTTAAGTGTTGAAATTTTGTATACATTGTTTCAAAAATAATATAATTAAGAACGCTTAGGTTACATACTGAATCCGATTATGTAATTTTTTTTTGAAATGTAACATTAATTTTGAGAGAGAAAATATTTTGAAGTTTCGTTGAAGAAATAAAAAGTAAAAAACTGTGATGTCATCTTGCTTAGTAAACATACCACATAGATTATGGACCCTTATGAATTATTTTATTAAGGATACGTAGCGCGGTTGAGTGTGGAATGAGTAATTGATACATATTTTTTAATTAATTATTGTTATTCTTAGCGCGAGCAGAAACTTATCCTAGTTCAATTATTAAAAACTAGGACACCACTAGACACGGTAATCTGATAGATATATAAATACACAGTACGCTTTGGATAGTCACCCTTAATACTATAAAGAAATTATTATTGGTTTTATTTATCTTTGAATTAGAACAATTCTCATGAAAGAGATTATTATGACAATTTAGTTAATTAATTAACTAGTAAGGGCGTTGGCCAACATAATTGCCCGGTGGATCATAGTTGCAAGTAACGAACCACCACCCATTGTTGCAACGAACCCTCGCGCACCCAAGTCGAACCGAGTTGCGCCAAACCACTTGAGTGTAATGACCACACTGCTGCCCTACAGCACAAGAATTAGAAGTGTAGTTATAGTAAGCTTTCTCCGCCACCCACAAATTCACGGCATCGACACCGGAGAAGGTGCCGCTGCTTCCCTTTGCGAGGTTCTCGCCGTAAGTTCCATTGGAGTGCACAAGATTGCAGTCATCGATTCTGGAATCAGCGTAATTTTGTGCATATGTGGCAATCGCATCGTCCCATGTCATGTTGGAGACACCCACTTGGTTACGAGCCGTGTTGTGGGTGTTGGCATAGTCTTGTGGTGTATTTTGGGCATGGGAGGGTTCAAGAAGTAGGGCTAGTAAGGCCATCATCATGAAAACGAGAAGGGAATTATACATGGAAGTAGTTTTGTGCGAACCCATTTTGAGTTTTTGCATTCTATTGCAAATGTGTTTATAGTAGGACTTTTGATGAGGAAATGTTGATGATATATATATATATAGTAGTGGAATGGTATAAAAGCATATTAGGGTTGAATTAGGGTTAAAGCGAGCTAATTCATTATGTAGAGTGAGCCCAAAGTTTTTACTTATCACGCAAAGATAAATTTATTGTTGTGATAGTCAACGTTGAAACAAAAATAAAAACAGAGCAAAGAGATAATGAAACACACGGATTGTCATAAAATCTAATCCAAACATCTTTTCCATATAAGAGGTATTGTCCAATTTAGACCTACAATATCCGTACGATTTTGTTTTTAAAAGAGTCATTACGATTGAAATGTGTTGGATCTTGACTTATAAAGTTATTTGTTTTCCCTCAACTTTTCGATACGAGACATTTTAATTTATCTTAACACATTAACGTGTCCATATGTCTAAAAAATAAATTTGTTCTTTGGGCGTTCACCTTTTTTGTCCCTGTAAGTAATCCAAAATGGTGACATATGTGTGTCCAAATTAGTTAGATTTACATTCTAAATTAAAAGAATGCAAAAGATATTGTAAATCCACACCTGCGCACACTAACAATATTGTCTGCTTTGAGTTATTCGGTTCTCAAGGATGCAACAAAAGATATTGTAAATCCACGTACACCTCCATACACACCAACAATATTATCCGCTTTAAGTTGTCCAGTTCTCGAGGATACATCGAACTCGTATGACTTTGTTCATTCTTAACCTAGCTACTAAAGGCCGAAGCCCATGGGTCAAAACCCAACTCACTTGGGTTAAAAAAAAGTCTTATTGGTATGTAAGGCCTTATAAATAAGGAATGAATTCCCACGTCGAAACGATGTAGTACTTAACAAAAGAAAGTCAAAAGAGATGATATCATTGCAATCCATTAGTTGGTCTTATTGATTAGTGCCTCATGTAATCACTAGTTGGCCTAACAATGATAGGTATTTCTTAATTAATTAAGGATATATCAAAGAATAAGTTCAATTGATGACTTTTTCAATTTCCCCAAGTCTTATAAATAGTTCAACCAATCTCTAATCACAATGTGTGATCATGCCACGTAAAAATATTATTTTTTGAGGATACCCATATATATGGTTCAACGTTGAAGAAATTGATTTGGTAACACAACACATGTTATCTTCTCATGTAGAATGAGAATTAAGCCAAATTAAGTCAATGTCTATCACTTAATATATTTTTAGTATTAACTACTAGAAGAAAGGGAAAAAAAATCATAAAAATGGACAAACTTGTGTAGACCGATTTTAAGATAAGGTAAGCCATCTACTTGACCAAATTGCACGCTTTGACGTGTGGAAAAATATGTTGTAAGGTTAATATGAGTTTTGACTTATTAGTAACAACTTTTAATTGTAAGTTAAATTAATAGATTAACATTATTTGCACCCTAAAAATAACTAAGTACACATCAATTTTACAACACCCCAATTAAAAACATAACATTCAATATTACACCCCATTTTCAGTTTTTTTTTTAAACAAAAAAAAAAACCTCTGCACCCCTCTTCTTCCTCCTCTAACTAGGGTTTCTTCTTCATGCCACATGAACTCCCTAGGAGCAGCAACACCAAAATTGAAATTCCAAATCAGTTCCAAGCTCATCCGAACTCTCATAAATCCTCAACTTTCCTCTATCTTCATGAACTCCAGAAAGAGCCATCCTTTCAACAAGTAATAACTTTGTCATCAAATAACAAAAGAGGGAAAAAGCACCAAAGAGCAGAGATAGAGATACCCAGATCATTGAACAAAAAAGATCGTGCTAAAGAAAGCTTAATCGAAATGACATCTTCAAAACAGAGATACCCAGATCACCCTCAAAGAGCCCAAAGGAGAGAATGCTTACAAAGGAGAAGGAGAAGAAAGGAGAGAGATTGGTGGTAGGGAGAACCAAGAAACTGACGAAGATGGAAGATACAGTTGCAAGATCTTCAGGGAAGAAGAAACATAGTTGGCGGCACTTGCTCACCAAATTGGGTATCTAGGGCTTCAGGGAAGTTAAACATAGTTGAGACTGAAAAATGATAAGGATTCTGGGGTGTTTTGAGAGTAAGCTTTTTGACGAGAAAATGGGTTGTCCTTAATATCTCGTGAGGTGCAAATAGTCTTACTCAACTTAATATGACTTTAGGAACGAACGAGATACTTTCTAATAATTGAGGGATGAGATTGAGGATGAAAATGAAACAACTTATGTAGTTAAGGGACAAAAAGGTATTTGAGCCATTAATTTTAACATGTTGGTATGTATTGCAAAAAAAAATGTTGGTATGTATGGATTTAAAAACTTTTTATTCAAAGATAATTGGATTAGAATCATTTTACAAGTCGATTGTACTGACACCTACCGAAAAGGATTCCTCCAATCCATGGTCTATGGGCCATGATTGTAATGCAATCACTAATCTCACTAAGTGGATTTCGTTCATATTTGGAGAGAGGAAATGGTGTGGTAGATTTCTTAGTCAAGAAAGGGGTTGATAGATAAATCAAAACAAAACATTAAATACCATGATCTCAAATATAAATACCATCAAAAGTCAAAACAACACAAAACTTATTCAGTAATATTTTTTATTTGAGTTTCAATCCAAAGTTCATAAACATATAGCTTTATTTCATGATATATCATATATATAGTTGCTTGTGATCTTCATTCATTAGTAGAGACGCTGGTTTCTATAGTTCGCCGGAGGACCATAGTTGCAAAAAAAAAACCACCACCCATTGTTGCACCGAGCCCTAGCGCACCCTACTCGAGCCGAGTTCCGCCAAACCACTTGAGTGTAATGCAAGCACTCTCCACCCACACAAGAGTTAGAGTTGTAGTCATAGTTAGGCTTCTCCTTAACCCACAAATCCACCGCTGCTGCTCCGGTGAACTCGCCACTGCCCTTGGCGAGGTTCTCTCCGTACGGTCCATTGGAGTGCACAAGATTGCAATCACCAAGCCTTGAATTGACATAGCTTTGTGCATAAGATTGTAAGTTGTTGTCCCATGCAATGTTTGGGACACGCACTTGCGATCGAGCAGCATTGTGTGTATTGACATAGTCTTGTGGAGAGTTTTGGGCATGAGAAGGGTAAACAATTAGGGACAAGAGAATGAAAGAGAGGAGAGAGAGATATCTTGGAGAAACTCATCTTGATTTTGATAGTTTTTGATGAAATTATAAGACAATTAGAAGGGTATTTATAGGGTTACAATGTGGGATTTTCAAAGCTCAAAGTAGAATTTTCGAAGCCATGTACTACACGCATAATTCAAAAAGCCACCTCAGTTTTTCTTTCCGGGAAAATTATCTTCTAGGGTAAGGATGAATCTATAATTGCAATATATCAAAATATTTTCTAAACCAAACAACCTTCAAATTTATCATTTTTTTAGTTAAAATATATTCTTTATTAAATCCAAATATTATTGAGGGATTAGTTCATAATCTAACAATTAGTAGAGAATTTGTCCTATTTGAAGATTTTAGGTTCGATTCTTACCCGAAGGGTTCAAATTACATTTTCATGTATTTACCTGATCAGAAACGTGGTTAATTTGCGGGTCATAGTATCGTCTCATGTATGGGTTTATCCAATGCGCACGCCAAAAAGTAGTGATTATTGGTTTTTCTATAGAAAAAGAGGGGAAAAAAAAACTAAGTTAATTAGAATAAAGACACATAATAGAGATAGAAAGATATTATTCCATGTATTGCATGTGCAAGTTGATATATTTTCTTAGAGGTTGTACAATGATTTTGATTTTGATAAAGATAGCAATGATGTGTGTTACCTCAAGTCTACGGCTGCTTAAAACACTTGTTATGTCTTCCTTTGAATAGTCTATTTCCTTAGGTTGTACAATGATTTTAGTTCATAATCTAACAATTAGTACATAATTTGTCCTATTTAAAGATTCTAGGTTCGATTCTTACCCGAAGAGTTCAAATTACATTTTCATGTATTTACCTGATCAGAAACGTGGTTATAGTGTCATCTCATGCATGGGTTTATCCAATGCGCACGCCAAAAAGTAATGATTATTGGTTTTTCGATAGAAAAAAGAAGAAGAAGAAAAAACTAAGTTAATTAGAATAAAGACACATAATGGAGATAGAAAGATGTTATTCCATGTATTGCATGTGCAAGTTGATAAATTTTCTTAGAGGTTGTACAATGATTTTGATTTTGATTTTGATAGCTGTGTGTTACCTCAAGTCTACGGCTGCTTAAAACACTTGTTATGTCTTACTTTGAATAGTCTATTTCCTTAGGTTGTACAATGATTTTCTTATATATGTTGTACAATGATTTTAATTTTGATAAAGATAGAACAATTTTGTGTGTTACGTCAAGGCTAGGGCAGCTTAAAACACTTTTGGTCTGTCTTAGTTTTGCTTTTATTTGAGGGTTTTATGAATAAATATTCCAAAGAAAGTTCCTTCACTAATTAAGTTTCTTAGTCTATCTATAGTTTTGCTTCATATCTTCTCTCACTTTTCTTTTCTTTTTCTTTTTCTTTTTCTTTTTCTTTTTCTTTTTCTTTTTCTTTTTCTTTTTCTTTTTCAAAGAACACATGACTAGCTACTTACTCAAGATTACTTTTCTTAGCCCATCACTTTAAATTATGTGGACGGTCTGAGATTTTTGTCTAACCCACCATCCACTCCCAATATCAAGGTTGACGTTTCAACAATCACCACATGCACTAGTTGATGATCAAGTCCTAATAATGATCAACTTCATGTTAGCAAAATCCAACCCAATCATATCAAAGTACTATTGTCCGCTGGGCCAAAGGCCCCTATGAATTTGTTTTATTAGACAGTCTCCAAAATACTTAAACCAAGAAAACACGTTACTTGTGTGAGAGGGGCTGGACCTTTACTTATATACCCCACACTTGGGGGTTCGGTTATGCGAGATCCAATAAATCGATACTTGGTATGTCTTACTTTGAATAGTCTAGTATTTAAAACACTGCAAGAGACAATGAATGTGTTAATTTGATTTGTTCATGCCAAAATTAATTTTGTTTTTCTATTATTATCCATAATCTGAATCAATATTTATTTGCATATTGAATGATGAAAGTTCTTCCACAATATTATAATATATTAATATCATTAACGAAAAAAACCATATTCATTTAACACTCAATAAGGTCTTTCACCCTCAATATTCCCCACAGGATCATAGTTACAAGTGACAAACCACCAACCATTCCTGCACTGAACCCTAGCACACCCCAAATGAACCGAATTGCGCCACACAACCTGAGTGTAATGCAGGCACTCATCACCGACACATGAATTAGAACGATAGTCATAGTTAGGCTTCTCACTAACCCACATTTTTACAGCATCAACACCATCAAGCCTTCCGTAACCCTCCGCGAGGTTCTCTCCGTAAGGCCCGTAGGAATGCTCCATCTCGCAATTTATTATCTTTTGATTCGCATAATGTTTCGCGTATCCCGCTACGGTGTCATTCCAAGTGATCGGACCGACCCCAACTTGAGCCCGGACGGCGTTGTGTGCATTGACAAAGTCTTGTGGGGTGTTTTGGGCAAGACAGGTTTGGATAATTAGGGTTTGAACTGTGAATGAGATGACTAAAAACTTGAGCAACAACATTTTCAATGTCTATGCAAAGGATTAACGGTGGAAGAGAAATGGTTTCAAGGACTTTAGTACAAGTGGGGTGTATGGTTGATGGTATATATGTGTATTTATATAGGAAAAGCAAGGGAGTCTGCTAATAAAAAATGCTCTATATATATTTCTTACTATATATTGACAATAAATAGTTATTAGTGATAGATAAGAATAAAAATGCATATATTCCTGCATGTGATTGATTAGTAACCGAAACTTTTTAAAGCAAGCAAACAAGAAAGAAAGAAAGCACTTGAGTGATAGTTAGTGGTTAATCTCTTTATAGTCAAATCATATCTTATGGTCTCTTGTACTGAGTTCGATTCTCATTTGGAGCAAATACTCTTGTATCATGTATTGGACTTTGACTAACTTATCCTGTCGTCAGGTGAGAAATTTCTGTGCGTGCAGATCTGACGGTCTGAGTTTAAGCTCATATCGAATGTCCAATAGCCAAGCTTTTACGGTGCCACTCTCAATTACGAAAAAAATTATCAATTTTCTAACCGAGAACGACACAATACAAGCTTGACCTTTGGACATCCGATATAGGCCTACAATCGGGCTGTCAAATCCCCGCGCACAGAAGTTTCCCACCTGATGTCAGGGTAAGTTGGTCCAAAGCCCAGCATATGGCCACAAGTCATTGCTTCTAGTGAGAATAAAACTCAAGATCTCACGAGTCTATATGGTTTGACTCTAGAGAGATTCATCAACTAGACTGTCACCCAAATGGTTATCTAAATTCCCATTTACTGTATTGACCAAATGGACGCAGTTTATCACGGAGACACAGTATTTCAGATCGACTAAGACATTGTTATTGCTTTGTAACTAAAAATATATATTATGGTGATTGGTGAAAGATCGACTATCACGTACATGACAATTTAGACCAGAATTAACGCCTCTAAAATGGGGTATATATGTTGATGATGTAACTTTTTTTGCTCCGTGATTTGATCCTGGAATTGGTAATAACGTCAACAATTAAGCAACTTGTTTGGACCTTTTCTCCACCTTTTTGGCTATTCACCATGCATGCATGTGAGTTTTTAAGATTATTGCCAATGTCGTTTGACTTCTTCAATCATGGCCCCCTATCCGGTGAGAAAAGTTTAGTAAAATCAACTTTTTTTTAACAAATGTAGCATGCATGGATCTATCTTGTCGCACACTCGCAAAGTAGTAGCTATCGGTGATAACATCTCCTCCTCTCAATGATGATCTTCACCTGTTTACAAAGAGGTTATGGAGAACAGTTTAGTATGAGACTCCATGACATATTTCCTTCTCTTTCTTTTTCTTTTTTCCCTTTTATGTAGTATGAGAATTCATAGTCACTATCCTTTGAGTAGTGTCTTAAAAAATCGGATTGAACCGGGTACCCGCCATTCTACCAATTGGATTTATTACACATGAACACCGATCGAATTTGTGTTGTGCCGGCCACTTACATTCAATATCAATTATGAAGTGGTTATTAGGATCGATGTTTGAATTTTATGGACTTTGGTTTGGTACTTTGTTTTAATTTGTTATTGTTACTAAAGGGGTTTGTTTTTAATTTCATGAACTTCTTTGGTTTGGAACAGTGCTTTGATTTTTTTTGTTATTTGAGATTGCCAATGTTATATTTAATTTGATTTGGTATTTTTTTTCTTATTTTTCTACTATTTTACAATTCTTTTTATGATTTTTCAGAATTTATTTTATTGTTAAGGCACGGCCGGTTGAACAGTATATCGAACCTCTCACCGGTATCATTTCAGTTTCGGAAGAAGTTTGATGGACCATTTTTCGGTCTGTATATTTAATGGGCAGGAAGAAGTTTGAGGGATGGACAAAGATAAGTCACCGAAAGTCATTGGCCCATAATAGGGTCACGAAGATACTCGTCATTCTCCATTAAACATCTAATTAAGTCCATAAAAAAGTTGTTAGTTGTCCAACAAATTATCTAGAAAATTTTTACCTACATACCACCAAAACACTATCTTTATACTACTTTTTAATTTTTTATAGTTTACATAAATATTCTTGTATACAAGACATATTAACCCTTAAACTAAAATTTTAAATAAATAATTTTTACATAATTAATTAGAGAATACTAAGTTTAGACCATAATTTTCCACACAAAAAAAAACAACAGAATGTAGTTTTTCTGGAAGAAAAATAACACGACTACCCTACCAATTTCTAGAGAAAAAATCGGACTTGGTTTACTGATTTGCGTTTCAACAATTTTTAACACAAAATAAGCACATGGACTACAATTATACACATCAACTAATGTTATGTAACAATTACTTTACCGATGTTATTCGATTTGAGAGATTTCAAAAGTAATATACATATTAAAAAGATTTACAAATCAATGGCATTTTCTCTACTCTATCTCTGACTGTTTGACCTTGATATTCGGCATCTTCTTGGTCGAAATTGCAAGTCAAGTCGACGCTTCTTGGTCGGAAATGAACTTCGAATCTGGGTGTGGAGAATCAGTGGCAACAATCGTGTAGGCAATGGTTAAATCGGTAAGAGAGTGTGAAGATGAATTTGGGGTTAAAGAGACAATGTGTACGTAAACTTAACAATAGAATTTTTGATATTTTACACATCTAACATAAATTTATTTTTTCATTATTATTTTGTGTGTAGACTTATAATTTTTAAAGGCAAACTTGTCATGTTCAAAAAGTTATGTAAAGATAGTATTTTCGTGATGTGTGAATAAAATTTCTTTATCTCTTGTACCTCAACAAATTATCCTCTCTGTACAGAGAATTCATAGTAAGAGGAAAAAGGGTCATCAATTCCCATTCTTCATTACATGATTTTTGTTTGCATGGCTTTTCATTTGTATCCTTCCTTATCTTCGCCATTCAAAACAGTGACAATGGAGAAAAATGTGCCATTGTCAACTGAGATCCATCATATACATTACATATAGTGCGCTTTGGATCCACATCACATGACATACCCAACTTCTAGTGGAAAATGATCCATGAAAATTATGCCCAAGGCATCGGAGTAATGGACAGTAGTGAGGCCATTAACATTGGCAAACCAAACCAAGCAACAACTACTACTTTCAGAAACCAATTTCGGAGTAAATCAATCAAAATACATCCTCAATTTCTGACCTTGAAATTCAGATGAGCTATGAACAAGTCATTCCAAGTATCCGTAACTCCAGGTAAGCACCAGTGCAGGCAATCATCGTGTTTCTTTCCACCAGCTGCGGACGGATGAGCATCAGCTCTCAACTCACTCATGCGGGTTATGTCTAAAATATGGAAATTCGACCCTTCAAGGGCTTTGTAAAGGTGTTGGTTCACAACACGAGCCTCCACATTCGTTCCATTATTCTTTAGAGAGAATAGTTCTTCAACCTGAAAGGGAAATAAAATAAATATTTAAACCTTCTGATCCTAACCAAAATACACAGCAGAGGTTAAACAGCATTCAGGCAGCTGCTCAGATTAAAGCAATTGATGTATAAGAAAACTCATATATGATATGCAACGCACTTGCTCAGGCAATAACGGTTGTAGCCTTTGGCAGGAACCACCTTGGTCCCAATCACCTCCTTCGAAATGTCTTGGTGATTGTGTACGGAAAATTTTGACCGTACTGGGTCGAGCTCTTTTTTCTACATATATTACCTATCATGAAATCACAGATAAAATGTGAGCAAATATACATGATTAACTAGACAGCGCAGTCCAAAATAGCATATTTTTAATCAGTAAGAAAAAGAAAAAAAAGGCAGAATCAGTTGACGACCTTTTATTATTTTGCTTCAACCCTACACTGTTTTGTCTGTGTCACAATTTAGCGTCATTCGACTCAACTTTTCAGAGCGCCAATGACGTATAACAAGATTCGCTTGTCAAATACCAATCTAAATCCTCCCTAAAACAAACAATTACTTCTAAGCTGATCCTAGAGACAATTCTACCATACCCCTGGATTGATGGTTGTATTATCGAGGTGAAATGGTATATAAAAATAAAAATAATGGAAATGATTCCAGATCTCTAATCAATTCATTCGAATCTCTCAGTCTATCATAATATACAGAATATTTTACACTGCAAAGTCTGTCATTTGATATTTATGAGCCAGTACGATTCTCTTGCCTACATGGACATACAAGCATCATTCACTACCAAGGGTGCAAAGTACTAAGGCTGTAATGCATATGGACTATGGTGAGCAGGCAAGTTTTCGTCTCCCAGCTTACCAAGTGCAGCAGGATCACAAGTTCAAAGGTTCTCATTCATTATGCTATTAAGAGTTTTAGAGAGCAAAATGTTCAACGTCATACCATGTGCTTTAAAACTTTATCCAGACCCACATGAGGATGCAATGGAGGGATAACAGGATGACCATTTTCAAAGAAAATCATGGGAGACTTTAAAGGATCAAATTTTGAAGGAGCCCACCACCTACCAACAAGAAGCAGAAGCCATATAAAGAGTCAAAATATGCTCTCGTTAATTACAATTTGTCCAATTTGAAAGCGGAAAGCAAAGACAAGATCCACTGGAAAAGATACCAGCAACAGCAGGAGTTTCAAAGTGCAAACATTGATTGCATTGGACATTAAACATAATCATGTCACTTGGCAGAGACGTAAGCAGCTAACCTAACATCACTTCTAAGTTCTAATATCTTTTCTGCAGTTGGAAAATCATGTGAACAACAACATACAGCAACCATTGAAAAAAACTTAATCAGAAATCTTCACGAAAATAAAAGATAGTCTACTGCATTAGAAAAGAAAGATGTTTTTACCAGTGTCCTGTATTGAAGATTAAAATGTCATGGAAGCTTGGGGCCTCTGCCCATGTGCCTTCTGGAACATCAATGTCAACTCTAAAACCCTCCTTATATCCAAGAGATTCCAACTCCCCACCATTACTGTTAGCGGACCACCTGCATTAAACAAGATTGAACCAAGCCCACATTAAATGTAACTAAAGTACGGGAATATCCTAATTCAAGTAGTAAATGTGAAACCCAATCATAAAAAATTTGAACTGTATCCAAGAACAAGAGTCATCATCATCATCCAAGCCTTTATCCAAAAAGTTTGGGGTCAGCTACATGAGTCTATAAGAAAATCAAAGAGATCATGAGTGGTTTATAAATATCTGTTTGCCATATTATATGCCTCTAAGACCCCTAGAAAGATGAGAATATATATACACGGACAAAATCTATGAACAAAAAGAAAAGTCAATTGTAGCTATACTGGACCTAGATGCCTCACTGGTTAAGAGTTTAAGCACATCAAGTGATAAAACACTACCCTGGCTCAGAATTGAAGCGCATACAAAAGATAACACAAGAGCTGTCAGGGATAGTTTCACCCAAGCTAATTTGTGATACAGACTCTAAGGAGGAGATATCAGTCCATCAAAGCTATAAAACAATCAACCTCTTGTCTTTTGCAGTTTGGTAAGGTAGAATTTATAAATGAAACTGATTTATTAGCCCGTCCAATATGAATATATAATACAAATGTCGTTCACATTATACTATAATAGCCAAATACATTATTCTCATCACCATAATATTTATTTCCTTTAATGCAAAGTTCCTCTTGAAAATAAAACGAAGATCCATCATCTCACACTAAAGGCTCTCAGAAAAAATAGCTGTATATCCTTCTTTTGAGATGGAGAGAAAACGAAAGTATCTGAAGAGCTAGCTCAAAAGCTGTATTTGTTTATCAACGAGTAAAACCAAGCTTCAGCTTGATACTTGAGAGCTCAACCCAGGGGCTCAGAAGTCTTGATATGCTTCATAAATATTGTATTCTTACCTATGAAACTATACATAAGATATAAAATTATGCATGTTATAGTTATATATGTATTTGGCTGCTTTAGAGTAAGTCAATTAAACTGGTTCATAAAACTTCATATTAGATCTTAATCTAGCTTTCAGTAGAGCCATAGCTCAAACTTATGCTTGAGCTCTGCTCAGATATTTTTTCATGGACTAGGTAGATTCTTAAAGCATGAACAAGCTCAGCCTAAACCTACTAAGCTAGGCTCAACTCTGCCCACTGATGCCCCTACTTCCATCACAGGAGGATAGATATAAATAGTAACCAGCATATGGCAATAAATTAGGAGGTTTCTTAAGCTCCTAGTTGTAGAGCTTCGGTATAGAACCAAGTTAATAAACTCGAAAAAGATGCCACGTAGAATTAATATCTTACATATAATGAAAGAACGCAGCAAATGTTCCCACAAGTAAAGAATCATCAGCATTTTCCAATTCCAATGCCATAGCAGACATAGCTTACCTACCATATCGTGCCAAAAGATTTGTCCGATGATACGCAATAGTGAGGTTATAATGAAGAAATGTAAATCCACGGTCAGATCCAACTGGACGCCACTTTTTCACTTCACCGGTCACACGTTTCAGAGTACAGAAGAGAGAAACAAACATATTTCTGTTCAGGGAATCGCCAATAAACCCTGCACTGTTGAAATTCATAAGGTCTACATGCAACATGAAATTTAGAACTGAAGACAAGATCACGCAAACAGCATTTGCTCCAGAAAAATTATATGTAAAAGAAGTCACTTGAGATTTCTAATTAGCAGGGAAAGGGAGACATGGGACGGAGTGACTAAGGAGCTGAAACCTGCCCCCAAAAGAAGTTTTGGAAAAATGGAAACAATATCCCTATATTATGTATCATATTTTCTACTGCCTCCCCAAGCGTTCAAAGGGAACACACAACTGTACCCGTGAAATTTATTAGATTATACAAGAGACACTCTTATAAATATCTATGTACCAATTATTTTCGGCATCCCAAAGGTTTAAATCTTTTTTGCCTATTATTATAACAAGAACTTTAGTCCTCTGCAGTTTTTGATAATGATACAGAAGCTCATTGCATTATCTAACTTCAAATATGAAAGCAATCATAACATTTTTGAACACTAAGCACACGCAAAATTCTGAAACAAAAAAAAAATTCAGACAAAGATGTCAGTTCAGCTAAGTTCGTTACTCCAATATTACAAACCATCTATAAGAAAACTTTGTTTTTCTACATGCATTATCTGAGCAAATAAATCAATCAAAAGGGTGTTTCTCTCTAGCACTCAAAATGCAAAATTCCAGGTAAAAATAAATTTTCAGGAAATACCCTCGCCTTAAGTTTCTGACAGTTCCTAGGCAAGCAAAAGATGGCTAATTACACATTCATTTATGTAAACACAATCAATATTCCGAAGAGAATAGAAAATACCAATGCTAGTGTCTCTGTACTTCTCCAAGAACCTAACGGGATCAAAAGAGGGAAGGTCACATTGCTTAGGCTTCCACTTCCACTTGATAAGTTCTCTAGCGTTGGATTTGTTACTGGCAATGCAATTCCATCCCTTGAAAATCTCCTTGCAAGTGCTGTCGTACCTCTGGGGAGGGGCGTCCGGATCATAGATCCACGTCCCATCCGAGAAATCGCAGGACTGGAGGGCGGCATTCGGGTCGGATCTGAAACGGGAGATTCCACGGGAGTGTAAAGGAATTGAGGCTTTTCTGAAGAGAGAGAGGGCGAGGAAAATGGAGGCGAAGCAGAGGAGAGAGAGTAAGGGGAAGAGTGAGAAGTTTCTTTTGGAATTCTGGTGGTGAAGAAGGCGGTGATCTTTGGTGGCCATGGAGGATGCCCGTGTTGAGTTCCAGGGCATCTTAGCATCCCCTAGTAGGACTTTTTTTTTTTTTAAGTATAAGCCCAACAATTCATTCATAATAGCAAAGTTACACCTAAATCATCATGATTAGGAAATTATAAATCGATCCAAAGAGAAGTATGCAAGTCAAAAACAACAAAAAAAAAATAAACAAACACTAGAAAATTCCGGGATGACTAACACTATCTTGGGATGAACCCGGACAGACTAAACAACAAACATAAAATAAACACAACACATATGGACTCGATCTAGGCTTTTGACTTTTCCTTCGTAAAAAAAAGATCGATCTCCAGTAGATTTAGGAGTTCCAACACTATGCATCAGAGTTGAAACACACCAGAAGAATCGGTGTGATGAAGAATTTACAACAGATGGATGAGATGATCCATATTTCACAACCATTAGAGACGATGTGGTGAAGAAACCCTAAAACATTCCTTGTTAAGAGTGGTAGATTTATGTCAGGGGAGAAGGAAAGGCAGGAAACCCGAAGGAAATGAAAGACTAGTAATATCAAAAATGACAAAGAGCTCAAATATTTGGTAGCCCAAAATAACCCAAATCTACATAGCATGGCTTTGTTATCATCCAAGCTATAAAAATTTTAAAATTCATAAATTTTAATACCATCTCTATTATATTTACCTTACTAACCCTTTCAGGCTTTCACCCTCACTCTCCATCTCTCTCTGATATTATCCTTTGGTAATCATTTCAGCCGAAAAATTGGTGGAACATAAGCGCCTTGCCTTGAGAATAATAAAAGTGGTGATGGTTTCCTCCAATAGGGGCAGGAATGGACGAATCGAAGAATCCATCTATTGATGTAGATTGTAATACTAGTTGATAGTTGAAACTAGTAGAGAAACAAAAGTCCCACATTAGAAAAGGATGAGAATTTTAAACACTTTATAAGAAATTGAATCTACCATGTACTTAAATATATGTTGGAGGGAATGTCAAATCTTTGAATATAATATATATATATATATATATATTATATTAATCCTTGTATAAGTTGATGTACAATTTAATCCTACATGGTGTTTGGAAATAATATGATATTAGGCTTGTATAGTATAACATTTGTGGTGATATGTTTGGATTACCCCCAACTAAAGTGAGAGTGAGGGTCTTTTTTATGATTTAACATGTTATTTCTTATACTAAGCGCTCCGTATAAAATAAAAACGAGTTGGAGGTGTTTTAATATTATACGATCGACATCATATAAGAATCACTTTTGTATAAAGTCATATTATCCCGAGTATTTTAAAAATCATCCAGACACTCGATAAGTTTATTAAAGGATAATTTTATATTACACGGAGTGTTATCCGCTCATCCAAATGGAGCTGAAAATTCACATCTATTGAATACAACTCTCTGCAGTTTAACAGACAAATAACTGCTAGCAATTTTGCATAAACATGTACATGTCTCTTGGGAATATTATAAATTGGTATTGAGAAAAGCTTCTTACCCTTTTTTCTATTTTTGTTTCTCTGCAACATAATAAGAAGTTCCTTTGAAAAACTTTCAGTTTTGCTGACTGCAAGTTTTCAAGGCTTTGTTGTAGTGGGGACAAATATCACCTAAAAGAAAGTGATACTTAACGCCTCAAAGCCATCTATTCTCCATAATTTCCCAACAACCTCTCTCTTCCCCTCTTTTGTTTCCGTTGCGCTTGCTGCCGATTGTCCTCTTCTTTGTTTTCTATTAAGCCTCTAAGATCGAGTAAAAGGATGGAGGTCCGACGGAATAGGTACAAGATTATGATGGATTCCGATAAAGGACGGAGAAGGAGAGAGGACAATCTGGTTGACATCCCAAAGAACGAGAGGGAAGAGATCTTGTTGAAAAAGCGAAGGGAATGACTGAATATAATGCGCGGTGGAACCATTCTGGTTGAATTCTTATGCATATCCTGATTGGAAGCGATTGTGCTAGATGTTTTTGAAGTGTTGGGAGCGTTGGACATGACGATTGTCGTTCTTTGCACATGGTGACATTGATAAA
The DNA here is from genome assembly GCF_013401445.1 of Tripterygium wilfordii. NCBI lineage: Eukaryota > Viridiplantae > Streptophyta > Magnoliopsida > Celastrales > Celastraceae > Tripterygium > Tripterygium wilfordii. The sequence goes on from NC_052248.1 coordinate 11,319,654, forward strand.
TTGTTGATTTTACTTGTGTGGTGTGTAGGAGGCACCATTAACTTGTATTGGTAATGAAATTATATATTCCATTGTTTTAAATCAGTGGTTTTAGTGTCGGACAAACATCGCAATTAAGTTATTCCATTGATGAAGATAAGTGAAATTATCTATTTATATTGATTTAAATCAATGAAATAACTGAATCCACTTATTTAAACCAATGAAAAAGCTAAATTTATTGAATAGTCAAATCCATTATTTAGTGTTTTTTAATTCATAATCCATTATTTTTCAAAAGCAAAAGCACTAGTACAAAAGCTATTTTTTTTAAAAAAAAATCCAGAATCAATTATTTTGTAATTCCATTGTTTTCCAAAACAATGGAAGTAAGAACGATTGGGTAAAAATAATCGATGATGGATCTTGTTGAAAAGAACTTTATGCGTTGATTCCGAATATATAACTTTTTTTTTCTAAATTTATCATGTATTTTTAGAGTTAAAACGTTTTGAAATTTGGTTTAAGAGAAATAAAAATTAAAAAATAGTGATGTAGCATGAGTTTTGAACATGCAATGTTAAAGAAATAAGAGTATTTTTATCCCAAAAATTCATATTTCAAATTTGCCATGTCACATGATGAGTTAACATTACCACATAGATTTGAGTTATATTTGGTCTACCTAACACTACTGTTATAATATATATGTAAAAATTATACAAAAAATCTGTAGTAACATCATTCAATTTAATAGTATTACAAAATTAAACAAAAGGTTAAAATAGTAATCAACACAAAACCATATATTACAAGTGAGTCATTAGTTGAAAGGCAATCACATTGCATGTAAGATATCACTCACCTATTAGGTCATGAGTTCGAATCTTCTCCCCTCTCCAAATCATTGTTTAAAAAAAAAAAAACACAAAACTATATTAAAAAAACATAAAATAGTTTCTATTAATTGAGAAACAAACAAAGCAGCAGTCAATTGTGCCAACATTTTTTTACTTTGATATATGTCGGCTGTCAACAATCGCAACACAACTAGTACACTGGATCTTGAATTTTGAGGCATGATACTCGGTCAAAGGTGAAGGCAAAAATGAATTTTGGGTCTCTCAAATATCACGGTTAAATTAAATTAATAAAAATTATAAATTAAGGATAATTTATATTTATCCATTAATAATATTATAATTAAATTATTAATAATTTATATTTGTCCATTTAGAATTATTATAATTGATATTTATAATAAATTTCATTTATTCATTTATAATAATTAATTTATATATTCACATTATTTAAATATATTTTTATTCATTTATATTATACATATTAAATTATTATTTAAATATTAAATTAAAGTAATTATAATTTTTACCTAAAAATAATACAAACAAAATATATTTTACAACTCATAACCGCTAACAAAAATTAATAGTTTTACCAAACACTTCACAACTTATTTTAGAGCTTTAAGCTAGCTTTTTTTTTTCACAGCTTAACAGCTAATGTTGAATAGTTGTGTAATTTAATGTTTGGATAAATAAAACTATTGATTAATAACGCACCGCAAAAGTTTTTAGAATGTAAGAAAATATAACGAATGAAATAATTAATTTAAATAAAAATTGTTTTTCATCGGATAAAATATTTGCATTTATCAGTTGAGCACTCACAATGGTAACATTTTGTTGGGTCATGGTCCTCATGGATGAATTGTAGGCTACAATAAGGCCATTTTGATGGCCCCATTTTGTTGGGAACAACATGTAGGAATGAGACATGGTTGGCCTCCATGTTGACTCGAGCCCCACTTAACCCACACACAACTACACTAAACCCTGAGCAAAACACATCCCCAATACATTTTGTTGGCCCCAACAAATTTACATGAGCAATTGCAATGGTGCAATGGCTATTGGGCCATCAAATTTTGTTGGGAATTGTGATTTGTGGGGTTTAATGGGGAATGAATGTGTGTCTCTAACAATTAGGCATGACAACGAGGCGGGGGCGGATCATGACTAGTGCTCATGACTGGATAACTTGAGAATTCTCACATATATGACTAGTGCTAATACCAACTAAGCTACTTAATATTTTTTGGTTGAAGAAACACAATAATTCAATATATTATATTAAAATAACCATTACTATTAAAATGAGATATAAAAATAAAAACTATCTTACTCATGTGGGGTGTGTATATATATACATATATAATTATTTTCTATATATATATATATATACATGTATAGTGGGGTCGGGTGCGGGTGCGGGTGCGGGTCGGGTCGGGAGGAAAACCCACCCCCGCCCCGTCTCACATGCTGGTTGAGATTCTTTACCCCATCCCTGCCCCGCTCAAGTCTCGAATCGGGAAAAATCCTCGTGGGTTAGGACGGATTGGGTCGGGTCGGACACAAATTGTCATCCTTACTCACAATGGTATAAATTTGTTATCTTTATTATTGTGTATCTATTATTGTGGGCCTAGTGAGAATGAGAGATTTGTTGTTGATTGTAATGTAAGTGGGGCCCAATCAAAACAAATGAGATGAACAAAATAAACCATCAAAATATTATTGTTGTATCAACCCATTCATTCATACCCAATCAAATGTTACTTCTTGAGCATCCATACCCTCTAAAATACTACCATTGCAATGGCTAAACATGTTTTGGTTGTGCAAGATAAGCTGTACATTTATATGGAATGTGATCTTAATAGAAGTTAACAACAATTAACATTTAATTATCATGTCAATATATAAATGCACGTATACTTCCATACACTAAAAAAAAAAGTATTATTCACTGGATTTATTTTTAATATACTTTATGAACAAACGTACAAAATTTAAAAATGTGAAAGGGGGCATTATTAAATTTATTTCAGTATTTAGACGATATTTAAAACAAAAACAATATATTAACTAAAAAGTAACTTCTTCTCCGAAAAATTACTCCTGTTTATTATTGTTATTGTTTCCTTCGCCGGAAGAAAATAACTTGTCTTATTATCTGTTTTGATTGTGTAAGGCGAGCTGTATTTTATTGAGTGCAATCTCCATTTTACGCGGATCAGATGATGTTACCTTAAAACACTTTAATAGAGTGATGATGATGATTGATGAAGAGGGATGATCGGGTTGAGACACGTCATAAGGTATAGAGAGAGTCTAAGTAGACTCGCATATACCAACGTAACTCTCATCACACGTCACCCTCCTACACACTGCCAGAAAAGGACACAGCCTCTCCCCTTGACCCTGCCTGTTCCCTCCCCAACCTCTCCTTCTCTTCCTCCTCCTCCTCTCTCTCTATAACTCTACATATAGCGGCCTGTGTATATCTTCGGTATCTAGCTAGCTGGGCTGCTTTTTTAATTCAGTAGTTCAGGCTTGTTGGAGGTTTGACAATGGAGGTTTTTGAGCATTGGTTGTCGTTTCTCTAACAGAGCCTGAGGTTTCTTTGTGTTGTTCGTCTTTTTTTTTTTGTGTTTGGCCGTGTTTGCAGAGGAGGAATTTTGACGGAAAATTTGGTCGATTCGAAATGGCCGTGGAGTCCACCTGCTGCGGATCGGGGTTTTTCATTCACATACTGGTGATTATATTCCTGGTGTTGTTCGCTGGTTTGATGTCTGGGCTCACTCTAGGTCTCATGTCTATGTCTCTCGTTGATCTCGAGGTTCTTGCCAAATCAGGAACTCCAAAGGATCGCAAACACGCCTGTAATTTCATTCTTTCCCTTTCCTCTGTTACGAATTATCTATGTTGCCCCTGTTTGGTTACCAACAAAAATGCGAGAAATCGAAAGAAAGAAAGGAAACTCGAGGAATTTGTGGGAATTGTCGTTATGTGGGCCCCAACATGATTTGGAAGCTTTATTTACTTCGTAACTAACTGTGCCTAATACAGTTACCTGATTGCGTTAGATGATTTGTGCCTTTTGTTACTTTAGCACTCGAAACTTATTATTAGGAGAAAAGCAAAAGAATACCTTTAGCTTCAGATTTCTGAGTAGAATGTTTTTGTTAGCTGATTACAGCGGATTTTATTCCTTAAAATTTAAATGTCTACGAAATTACTATTTCTACCTTGTTTTACATTGCTGTAAGGATTACCAAGTTTTCCACCGAAATGAGAGTAGAAGTTGAATATCTATTTCTAGGATCTTAAGATTGAATATGTTTACTATTAGCCAAGTTAATCGCATGGGCCATACATATACACAATTTCCTCTTGTTTTCCCGCTATATTGTAATGTCTTTGGCAGTGTCTTGGTGTGAATTTGGATTTTTGTGGTAAGTTTATGTCTTACATAGAAGCTAAGAGTTATATGGCATTTTGGTTTGCACCATTTGTCTTCCTACAGTACTGTCAGGTGGTCGTACTCTAATCACGTACTTGATTTCAAAGAATTTGAAATCTGAAAATTTCTCATTTCTGTGTACAGATGTATGGAAATTCTTTTGTTGTTTTTATGCTGCTTGAAAAAAGCTTGTGACACTAGAGAATAATGGCCAGTAAGTTCTAGCATGAATCTGGACATATTCATTTTGTGAATATAGTGCAAATGCTAATAAATTTGTATGTTTTTACAAAAAGCTCTATAGGCATATGTAAGAGAAGAGATCATTTTCATTATTGAAAGAGGAAAACATGTTCTGTTAATTTTCATTATTGTGTAAACATGAATATATCGCTGTTTGTGAGTTAAAGTACATTTTACAATGACAAGTAGCAAAAAGAGGGGGAATTCTTCAACAGTTGAAAACAAAGAGTGAAGAATGAGCTGTGAAAACTAATAGAGGTTTCTGTGATAAAAAGTGTGCCTTTCAAAAAATACTGAGACATTGAGGGAAAATGAATGTGGTGGTGGTCTTAAAATTTTATTTAGGTTATTTTAGATGGAAAATCTGTATCTAGAAGCTTTTACCTTTTGAGGGCATCTTAATTTGACAATATCAGCTGCTTCGGAGTGCTATTTCATCAAGAAGAAGTTCGATCGCACTCTTCACTTTGAATTGACTAATTTTCTGTGTCGTATCCTGACAGTGAAGATATTACCAGTAGTTCAAAAGCAGCATTTATTGCTTTGCACGCTACTTATTTGCAATGCTGCCGCTATGGAGGTACTCATGACTAAATGTATTGAAGCGAGCTATTTTGGATACATGTACTGCAGAGGAGTAGTTAATATCTAAAATGTCTGTTCTCTTTCCAGGCACTTCCCATTTTTCTTGATGGTCTGGTTACTGCTTGGGGTGCTATTCTGATTTCGGTGACACTGATTCTTCTATTTGGTGAGGTCAGGAATTCATTTCTTCATTTAGTTTTCATGTATAATGAAAGTAAATTAAATTACTTGGACAGTCATATTTGAGATCCAAAAATTAGACCTATCTGTTTCGTCCATGCTCCTTAGCATTTTCTTGATGAGTTATGCTCACTAAGTAGCATTTTCTGGAAACGCCTACTTGATGGTGGGTCTGAATTCTTATAAGATCGTTTGTTTCAAGAAAAATCATGCTTAAGGAAAAGTCGTGATTTTCTGTTGTTTGTTTCAAGGGAAACATGTGTTTTGGGAAAAATTTAAAGATAAAAAGTGGGTAAAACAATGGCTTAATCGACTTTGGGAGGGCAAGTTAGTGTTAAACAAGCATGGGAAAACTCTGTATTTTCCTTCTAACGAATGAGGGAAAATCATGATTTTTCCTATATCATGATTTTTCTTGGAACAGATGGAACCTAAGTTTTCTGCATGTGCACTGGCGAAAGTGGTTGTCCTCCTGTCTTCAGTCTTTTGGAACAAATTTCACTTCTTGTATTTGTAGTATCATGCATAACGTGATAATGTGAATTTGAGTATCCACATGTTAGACTGACTGCAAATTACCTCTAAATGCAGATTATACCACAGTCTGTTTGTTCTCGATATGGTTTAGCTATTGGTGCTGCTATAGCTCCTTTTGTACATGGCCTCGTTTGGATCTGCTTTCCAGTTGCCTTTCCAATAAGCAAGGTGAGATATGTCGGTATAGGTACCCTCCATAGTTTAACTCTTCTCTTGGTGTAAAAATGACGCAATTTATTTCATTCATTCACGCAAGTTAGTTTCTTTAGTTTTTGCGTTCTTGTTTTGGATCTGCCTTTTTGTTCGGCAAGGGTGATATATATAGGTTCAAGTATTCTCATCAATGGACGCCTGTCTCTGAAATAGTAGTGATTACTATATCATTCATACACTCCAAATCCTTTTCTTAACTTTCCATTTTTGATCTTTTATTCAGCTACTGGACTTGCTGCTGGGGCATGGCCATGTAGCACTCTTTCGCAGAGCTGAATTGAAGACACTTGTTAATTTGCATGGTAATGAGGTAATGCTAATTTACAGTTTAGCATTTCAAGTTTTTCAATTACAGCCTTCTCATATTTTACTTGTGTCTGAAATTTCACTTTTCTCCTTTTTCTGATTGGTTGGCTGCTTGTTATGACTTGTTATTATTATTTGAATGGTTAATGATTAATCACTTGTCATTTCAATATGCTGCTAGTTTCTTCATCATTTTGATGTGTATTACTTGTTCATTACCTCCACCAGAATCGATTCCATGAAGCTTTTTTTTTTCCAATCTAAAAGTAAAATTATTCTGGAGTCATGACCTCATGAATGAATTTTGTTTAGGCTGGAAAAGGCGGAGAACTGACACACGATGAGACGACTATTATTGCTGGGGCTCTTGAGCTCTCAGAGAAAACTGCTAAAGATGCCATGACTTCTATATCTGAAATTTTTGCAATTGATATTAATGTCAAGCTCGACAGGTGTGATGCTTTTAAAGAATGAGGCCAACCTGTATATTTTTTGAGTCATATTTTTTATTATTAATATTAGCGTGTGAGGGGACTTGTACCTGAGCAAGATTCAAGTTCTTATGGAGTAGGCCAAAATCAACATTGTTTGGGTCAATGACTTTGATGATGATGATGATGCTGATGTTTGTTCTTTCTGTGTACAGGGAGTTAATGAATTTGATTCTGGAAAAAGGGCACAGCAGGATTCCAGTGTATTATGAGCAACCTACAAACATAATTGGACTAGTTATGGTAAATTGTCAGTTTTTATATCTCCCCTGCCTCGCTAACATCCCCGAACATAAACACAAAAGTAGTAATTATAATTTTTGTGGATTGTATTGGATTAAGGAGCGCATTGTTTCTATCGACACATTTGATGTCCCTGCTAGAATGAGGGTATCGATATGTATGAAATATTGAGGAACAATTGGCATAGGCTTTGCTTATTGATCAATAGTTTTCTGAATTGGTATGGCTGATCTTACAATATTTCATTTGGAGATTTCCCTCACTAAGAATTTTAAAGGCAAGATAGCTGTGTATATTTGGCCATCTGTTCCTTCTCTTTTCCATAGATGGCTTGCACAAAAAATGTAAGATGCATGGAGCAGATATGTCCATGATTTCTAAACATTTGACGGTTGAATTTTGCTAGGTCAAGAATCTGTTGACAATTCACCCTGAAGATGAAACACCTGTGAAGAATGTTACCATACGGAGGATCCCCAGGTACCTTCTATAAATTAAGAAATTTTGTAATTGGTAACGGCATTTTGTTTGTACAGAATGCATGTTTAAATTATTGCAGGAATTATTCAATGTGCGCCCTTCTAGTCCTAAACTGATATTGGATACATCTCTGTGTTTCAGGGTTCAAGGAACTCTGCCATTGTATGACATATTGAATGAATTTCAGAAAGGTCACAGCCATATGGCAGTTGTTGTTAGACAATGCAAACAGGCTGAGCAGCTTTCCTCCAGCAGTGCTTCTGACAGTAAGAATTGAATTCCCGCTATTATCTGCATCCAATATTTTTCGACCCATTCTAGATCATACTTGTCTATCACTTCTCTCCTTTTGACTGGAGATTTTCCCAAAACTCATTATGATGGAAAATCTATTTGGCAACTCCCTATCTTGTAAAAATAGATGCTGAGAAAGATGTCAAAATTGACATTGATGGTGAAAAGCCTCTGCAAGAAAAGGTCTTAAAGAGCAAGAGGCTACTCCATAAGTGGAAGAGCTTTCCCAACAGTGCCAACAATTCATATGGACGATCTAGGAGCAGGAAATGGACAAAAGACATTGACGCCGACATCTTGCATATAGATGGCAATCCACTTCCACAACTCGCTGAAGAAGAAGCTATCGGCATACTAACAATGGAAGACGTCATTGAAGAGCTCTTACAGGTACAATGTTCAGCCAATCCATGATGATACTGTATTCTTGTACCGTCTCTTTTTGACTACCTTGTGTTTTTCTCTCTTTTCTTTTACACTACTGTAGGAGGAGATCTTTGATGAAACTGATCATCATTTGGAGGATTCATGACGAAGGCTTCCAGAACAGTAGCATGCAACGGTATTCTGAAAATTTAGGGAAGAAAGGAATATCCCAATTTGGTTTATCCATAGGCTCGTTATGAACTAGTGTGGGCCTTGCAAGTGATCATGTACCGTTCAGTAATGAAGGATGTGGTTATGGGAAACAATGTGGTAGTTTTAAGTACTCTGAATTCAGTAGTGAAGAAAATATAGATGGTGGCAACTGGCATGGCCCTAAAATGAGTTGGCTGCCCATCGTAATTGTGCATCCTTACCTTCACAACCTTGAAGAGCTAGAAACTGGGCAGAGTCCCCGGCAAATGATCAAGGATTGTAAATAGCAATAGGATTTCCAGTTTGCTTGATCAAAGAAGACCTGAGTTTGGCATTATCCATTTACCACTTAATAATGACATAAAATGATTGTAAGGATAACCAAATTGTTCTCAATCTATTTGCTTTTCAGCACATTTCGATGGCTTTATGCATGCGCTTTTCTATCCACTTGTTACCCAGGCAGCCGTGGGTCAAGTTGCCCCCAGGATTCATGCACTGAACCTTATTTAGATTTGCGCATTTTACAGTGCTTTTCTTTTGAGATGCTACATAGCTTGCTTTTTGCCTTCTTCCTCTTTTTGTCAAGCTCATCCTCCGAAGATTTCAGTGAAGATGGCTTATCTCTGGACCTCATATAACAGGGCTCGCTCACACAAGGACTTGTTGACAAATTGTCCTTGGAGTCTGAACAAGCTGGAAGATAAGGACCAGTTTCATCCATCCTTGAACCTACAGTACCCCGGCCACGCTTAACACTGCCATAAACAAAGTATGGGTGTGAGGCCATTGAAAGAAAATTTTCCCATGTGAATTTATGATGAGCACCCTCTCGCACAAAAGCACAAATAAGCTACCTTCAACATATGCCTTGTATATAGATGTTACTGTGGCTCATCTTTTTTCCCTAAACAAAAGCTCTTTCTACAATCAAGGGTGTTCAAGTAACTTCAACATCAAACGAAAAAACTTGAAGATCTTCTTATGCTTCAATAAACCCAATTATCTGCCATTACTGCAATGCAACCTCAAAAAATTAAAATTATAAATTCCTAAAAATGCAAATTAAGACTAATACCAAGGAATATATTCCTCCAGAGTTTGTGTTTTTTCGACCATCTTCCAACTGATTCACGAGCGAAATTCCTAAACCCAACGAACTTATAGACCATACAGAAGAAGAAAAGGAGAGAGAAAGAGAGATTAATGACCTTGAGTGTAAAAATTCCTCAATCTCCTCATCCCCAAGACCGTCATTCTCTCTACAAGAGCAGTAATCAAGTGCTTCATGGCTCGATTTCTGTAAAGAAAGCCAAAATAAAGCAGAAATTAAGAATCAATACCTTAAATGGGGAACAAAAACTTTCATCAATGATGAATCAAAGTCTTCTGCAGACACTAAACCTTCTGTTCGGTAACGAGTTCATACACACACGTGCAAGGAACCTATCAGAGAAACAGTGGCCTTGATCAAACAGAAGATCATCTAGTCATGCATGGAAAGTCAAGACAGCAAATAACCTCCTCCTCAGTGGCAGTCTAAAAAACAGGATTCACAATGAAAAGAAGCCAACGTTCTTATCGTCCTTAGCTATCTGTTGCTTGGAAATAGTTCACATGTATAATATCTTTGGATTTCAGCTCTACATTAAGTACCCTGACAGAAGAACAAGCTATAACCAAGCTTAAACCATCAGTAACCCCTTATGCATATTGCATACACAAACACAAAGTCACTAGTAAAAGGAGAAAGGTAGCTGAGAAATTATTCTCTCTATCTTTTTCTCACTGCATATAAACTCATTCCAAGAAATTATTTGTTCACTCCTTTCACAGGACATCAAAAATTAAGTCAAACAGAAGACAATAAGAGAGCATAATAAACTGATAAAAAACTAACCTTGTTGCACCCCAACGAAGCCCAAGACTTCATGAAGCCCAAAAAGAGACAAAGAAGGAAGAAGACTTGCAGGATGCAGCTCAAGAAAGATGAGGACAAAACAAAAGTAAAAAATGAGGCGGGCCTGTCTGTTGTAAACAAGGAAAGAAAATAATCAAAGAAAGAAGGAAGAAATGAAAAGTTGCATGTGAGGCAAACGAGAAGGAAAGTGGCTGAAAGGAAATCAAATAAAGAAGGAAAAGAAAGTCCAAAGGCTCAAGTCCAATTCACAACTAGATATTAATATGACATTACAAGGGGCAGGCAGGTTCTATATTACATTACTGGAATCACAGTTTAAGCATAACACTACTTTACTTGATAATATAAAGCCTAACCGTTTAGGTGATCTACAGATGAAGTACATAACTAGATACCTAAAACTGTTCAATACTTTTCAAGCAATCTGACTTGCAAGTTGTCTTATAATGTCCAGTTTCATTACACCTACTACAATGCACTGTGTGTTTCTCGCGATTAAGGTCCTCCACACAGATCCGCTTCTTTTCAGGGCGTCCGGGCGGTCTACGAAACTTTGGTGGTCGTACGACTTGAACGTCATCATCAAAAGCATCCTCCTCTATCTTTCTGCATTCAATTTTTTCAGGAAGCGGGTGTATATCTTGTGCATATGTTTCACGGTAACTAGCAACAGTAAAACACTTCTCTGCAAAGGCATACATATCTTTTCGACATGAGATGAGTGCTGCCACAGCATGGGAGCAAGGTATTCCATTAAGTTGCCAGTCTCGGCAAGAACAACAATGTGTCCCAATATTCACGATGTCCGATCGCTCGGCTGATAGCACCTCAAATTCAAAGTCATCTGAGCGAAGGACTTGATATGTGGTTGCATGACTGATAGCTTCACTCATACGCTTCTCAGCAGAAGGGGCAAGTACAGAAAACCACGAACTACTTTTCATCCGCCGATCCTCAAATTCAATCATTAGTTTGGTGTGAATTCGCTCAATTATCTGGATTACAGGTAACTCGCGGACTTCAAGAATCCATCTATTGAATTCATCAATATTTGAAGAGAGGTGCCCATACCTTGTTCCCTCAAAGTATACCAAGGCCCAGTGGGAAGGAGGAAATTGCCTTATCCAGTTTGCGGCATCAGATGAAACCTCCTCTATTTCAGCCATTTTCTCTTTGAAGGCTATGGTAGTGGTGGAATATGCAGCTTTCCAAAGAAGATGGACAAGCCTCGAGTTCTTAAATTTTTTGCCAATGCTTTCACTCAAGTGGCGCATGCAAAATGAATTTAAGGAATTTGGGAATTTTCTTCGAACTGCATCTAAAATACCTTTTTGTCCATCGCATAAAAATGTGAGTTGTGGTATATCATCAGCGTGAATCTCTAATGCCTTTTGCAGCTCTGACATAAACCACATCCAACTCTCATCATTTTCTACATCTACAACACCAAATGCAAGGGGAAATAACCCACCATCAGCATCAAAAGTGGCAGCTGAGAGTAAGTTTCCAAGGTATTTGCTCTTGAGCTGGATTCCACCAAGCCCTATTATAGGCAAACAACCATTCAGGAACCCATATATTGATGCATAGAAGGAGACAAAAACCCTTTGAAACCGATTGTCAGCACCAGTGGTGAACACCTCTGCAAGACTTCCAGGGTTAGTTCTCTTTATTTGCTCACAGTATTGAGGAAGCAGGCAGTATCCCTCTTCCGAAGAGCCATATATTGCAGCCAGCCCACGTTCCTTGGCACGCCAAGCTTGCTTGTACGGAATAGTAATTCCATATTGCTTATGGATGTCATGTAATATATCCTTTGGTTTGTAGTTAATGTTGTCCCGAAGTCGTTCCTCTATAAAGCTCACAATCCAATCAACAGAAGCCTGGTGATGGCCGTTTTGTGCATTTCTGCCACAAGTATGTGCGCCTTCAAGGCTTCTGATTGTAAAGGTAGGAGCATTAGGAAGCTTAACTGCACGAATGCGCCATGGACAACCTTCTGAGGCACACTTCGCAAAGTACCGAATCAGGTCACTCTTGATAATACGAAGCTCAAAATGTTGTGCAATTGCAGCTTCTTTAATCGCATTCCGGAAAGACTTGACATCAGGGAATTCCTGACCGACAACAAAAGTGTGATCTTCCATGTGGCTTCCAGTCAAAATTCAGAAGTGCACCTCCTTGATGAAGTAACCTACTCAAACTTCCCCTTGTCGAGAGATTATCAAAGTTTCCATTGTCGCAATGCATACGAAAGTTTGAATGGCAGCTCCCAGCACGAGCTCTCTGGAACTCACCATCGACAAAAAAGTCTGCAAGAAGCCATGGAATGAAGTAGTTAATCATTGAAAAAAATTGCACTAGTATAGACCATGCAATAAATTAAGGCTCAACAAGCGACCAGAAGCTTGCATTAAAGACAACACCTATTCAACGCGCTTCTCACACTAGAGCTATGCGAAAACATAATTGTCAATGATTTAAATTATTTACACATCACTAATACAACATGTACGAATTGACCTTGCAAGTTTTAATAGATTAAAGTCGCTATTTGTCACATAAAAGTATAAAACACAAGTGGACAAGGAGACTATTGAAGAAACTTTAGCCAGAAACCATGCAGGTCAAACTTACAACTTCTACTGCAGCAAAATTACGGGTAGACTGTTGCCTAATACCACCTGCAGGATTCTATAATAGCAGGTAATAAACATAATTACGATCAAATGATGATTATACGTCAATCATTGTAAACCATTAACAGCAACAGATTAATTAAAAAACCATAATTATGCAGCACACACAGAATTTGAAGAGATACAAATCTCTATTATTATTAATCCCTGAAGGACTGCACCCAGCTGACAAAATTTGTTCTTTTTCTTTTTCGAATGCAAAATAAAGTTCACTGATAAAACAAAATTCAAAAAGCACAAAAATTGCTGTATTGACCAGAAGACTAGTGATACTAATCTTTTTAAAAAACAGAAAGATTTCAATCTTTCATTCTTAACAGTAAAAAGAAAACATGTAAGCGCCAACAACGAAGAAAACGCTAAATGATGTAAATGAGCAATCCTCAAACCAAAACAAACAACTAGTTCCTCTTATGATCTATAGACCCAAAAAGGAGATAGACTTACCGATTACAGATTAACAGTTGCAGTAGCAAAGCCTCACGGCTACAGATAAACAGAAGGAGATCGAAACAGAGTATATTGAGATGATGAGGACGAGATGGTAGAGAACTTTTTTGGGAATTTTGACAGAAGATTAGGGTTGTTTAGTCACAGTCAGGGTATTTTCGTATATGGAACTGCATTGAGGTTATTTCCGTCACATTGCTTAAAATGCACCACAGTCTGTTGAGGTGGCGTGCACAGTTGATAAATAATTTAGGGTAAATTTCACTGTGACCCTTTCCGTAGTTTCATCTACTTTGCCAACTGAACCCTCCAAATTTTGAGGTTGACAATAAAACTCTCTTTTCTAAATTTTGAGGATTATATATATATATATATATATATATATATATATATATTGATAATTCTCTTATGCGGACACCCACAAGTTATATTAATTTACTCACATCAATCTTACCGTTGATTTGAAACATATGAGACCCAAAATAGTGGGTCATACTTGTCATTTCACTTTTGAAAACATTTAAAAAGTGAAGTGCGCAAGTTATTAAGTTGCAGACATCCGCATAAGAGAATTTCTGATAGATATATTGCAGATAAGAAATGGTAGCATATATGATTCTTGAAATGCTGGTAGGTGTTAGGTACTACTTTTACTGATAGCACATATGATGTTAAGATTGTTGTGTAAATTATATGCAGGGTTTTCTGCATTTAAGTTGTAAAAATAAATTCAATAATAAACTGGAAAAAAATTTATAATAATATTAAAAATCATTTAAATAAATTTAATAACTATAAAATTGAAATTTATATATTTATTGAATAATAATTATTTTCTTTAAATTATTATTACATTAATACAAATGATTTGTATTAACAAAATTTAAAATATTAAATTAATATCACTTTGTTTCGTCTTCATTTCATGCCTGTCTGCACCTACGTACATACCACCCTCACAAGCATGAAAATCGAGGAGAGAGAAGTTGTTTCATTGGACAAATGAGAGAGAAGCATAGAAATTAAATTGGTGGCATAAGTGAAAAATAGTTGGAAAATGTTTTAGAATTGTCTAAAATGAACAATTTCATAAATGACCTATATATATTGTTAAAAAATTGTCTCCGTTTTCAGGTCCTAAAACTGCCGTTTGGTGCAGCTTTATAATATATTGTTGAACAATAATAAATTATTGACAAATATTATCAACCAAACGCACTGAGAAAGTGTAGTTATAATTCACTGTGCACAAGGTGTACGAAGAAATGCTGTTTCTTTTTGTTTCTAGGTTGGTTTTTTCTCTGTATGATTGTGTTCTTCTTGGTACGTGTTTAGCTGCCGTGCGTTTTTCAATTTCTTTTTGTGTTAGGAGTATACTTTCTGGTTTTTTCTCTGGGTGTTTTTCTTTCTTAGTGACAACGTATTCTTTAATTTTATATTACACAAGGTGTAAAAGGTTCGATTCTCGTCTCCCTACAAAAGGTTAATAACGTAATCCCATGACTTAATTCAAAAAAAGAAAAGAAAAGAAAAGTAATTCCTTTTAAACTAATTTACATTCCAATTCTCAAGTCTTTGACATTTGATTTTACTAAGTTAATCCATGCAGTAATCTGTACAGACAGCTAACTTGTTCACTTTCAATTTAATAAATCTGTTATACAAATGCCTCTCCAATGGCGCCAGTTAATTGCAGATAATCATAATCTGTGTTGAATCCATCAATAATATGACACGAACGTTAGCATATGTTGCAGATTATTCAATCAGTATCCTTTCAGTGCTGCTAAGATTATGGTTGCTGCACCCTGAAAAGAAAAAACATATATACATATTGAGCGAAGACTGTATATATACATGCATGCATGACTTGGTTTTTTGAGGTTATTTTGTATACGTACCAGAGTTATTCTGGCAGTTACCAGCAAGCGTTGAGGAGAAGGAAATGGCAGCAACAATCGGCTAGAAACACCGATGGCCGTGGAACACAAGTTGTGAAGCAAATTCATTCGAGGAGGGTTTAGTCCAGCAACTAGAGCTATTGTTTCACTTGAAACATTGGAACCTCGATCCATGTCCATCACAGAGAAAAGCGAAACATGCTTGTCGTAATTCCATCGTAATTGAACCAGGAGGCACACAAAAAAATCTGTACACGACTGCCGCCGGTGGATTGATGGTACCTGCCAGTGGCTGCCAACAAAACAAACTACATAATGAGCAAAATTAAGCTTTTGAAAGCTCCAACATTGTCTTAACAAGCGTGTAATTGTGTTTTCCTAGGACGTCACTCATTCTAATACTACTCTCGAGGTGAACCTCACGCAAGGTGTAGAAGGGTTGGAGATGTCTGCAGACTGCAGATGCGTCGTTCAGATTATGCAAGGGCCTAAGAAGGTCTCGGAGTGGAACGACATCAGACAAAGCCACCCTCATTCCACCTCCTATAAGCGGATGCCTCATATCCAACGCATCCCCCAATAAAATTGCACCGGGAACTTGATGAAACCTAGCAGACATGCCCCAAGTTGGAACCTTTTTTATTTTTCCTTTGTCAATTGATGATATAAAGTCTCTATGAAACTCTGCTGGTATCTGAAATATTACGAGATTTTGTATTAGTCCTTGTATATGCACTCTCAAATGGATTGTGTTTGCTAGTTTTGGTAACCAAGGTCAGTACCTGGGATGCAACCGCGGTTTTGAGATACCGTGACATTTCACCATTCTGAATAGAGAGCACTTTTGCACCGGTTAACTCAAACGAAACAGGAGTTTCTGTGCTACTGATAGGATATATCTGTAGACCTGAAGAAATCTGCTAAAAGAACGTGTCCGTAGTTTGAGTAAGGAAGCTTATAGTTTCTGTCCATCGTCCATCCATAAAGATAAGACAGCATTTCTACCTGTAAAAAAACTATAGGAACCTTCATGAAATGCCGATTCATACCTAAAAACTTATGCACCGAAATGTGTGTGTGCTGATGTGCATAACATTATAATTCGTAGAACAGAAATTTATATATTTCCTTAGCATTGCAGAGGGAGTTCCATAGACGCAAAAAACAGCCATCACAGGTGCTTGTTAGGGAAGCATATGCTGTCATTTCTTGTCCATTCCTAGTCTTGTATTCCACCCCCTTAACAATCCCATTTTCTTTAAGCAGCGACTTCACCGTGCCTTGTTCTAAGGTTATACTAATTAACAGGAAACTTGAATTAAAATGAACAATCAGTTACAGTTAATATAATTGATAGGACAAAGAACTAATACTTGGGAAGAGATGCAGCAATGTTGCGCAATCTTTGCACAAATCGCCCGTTGTGAAAACTTTTTCCTGTCACATTTGTGTCGAAACCTTGTAGGGGGTAAGGTAGTTTTATATGTCTCCGATCGTTGTAAATAACGTAGCCAAGAACTTCTTGAGCATCAACATCAGCAACACTTTCTGCAGTGATTATATAAGTTTCTTTCATTATATGAAGCGATTATGTTTTAGGAGGAGGAAGTATACACTGCAGGTTTTCATATTCTTACCCTCAAGACCCAACTCAACTAACTTGAGCTAGCCTCCCGGCTGTAGTAGTTCACCGATAATTCTTTTAGGCTCTTCATATGTCTCTCGATTACAAGCACTTGGCGTCCGTCCTGCAAATAATCGACATCAAACAAGGTTGTTGACAGAGCTATTAACTAACTATAACTATAACTACAATTAGGAAAGTACTAATTTAGCAGTTATGCCATGAACTTATAGAATTATTGTTAAAATGCATCACTAAATTTACAGAAACATCATATCACTAGCAACTCATTACAACTATAACATTTAACTTTGTTACAGAGAGTTGTCACCTTGCCAAGAGCGCAAGCAAGTGCAGCACCGGCCACACCAGCTCCAACAATGATAACTTCATTCTTCTTTTGCAATATCATCCTGCAATTCGATATTTGCAAGGCTCCCATCACATTGAGCTTTGTGCTTCTATGTCGAACTTGTAAAATTTCCTTTTCTTATATGCATAACGCAACCAAAAGACGAGTTTGTAAGAGTTTTATTTACCAAAATAAATAAAAGAAATAACTCAGACGGCTTACATGGTGAGAATAAACTCGAAATGCGTGACAGGGCACACACCATTTTCACCAATCACACCAACATAATTATGTAATGTGAAAACTTCCCATTTTTTATTTTGTTTCATCACATAAATTTTTGCTGGTGGGAACAGTATATATACACCTCTTTCCTTAGCAGACCATGATCATACTAGCTTTAGTATATAGGAGGGTTTTAATATGCTTACCTAACATGATTCCATATCCGAAAGCTACCTGTGATGCTTTCTGTAATGTTAAGCAAAGATTAGAGATTTTCATGGTCCGAAAAGCAGTGAGCATTGTGTATACGCAATAAAAGGATTCAGTAGAGAAAATCCATGAAAACGTTCTCACACACACACATTCCATGTGATGTGTTTTCAGCAAGAATGAAAATCATATGCTTAGAAATTCTGTAACCACTCATTTATTTTGGAGGAAAATGCATTTTTTTGTAAGGGGGGAGGGACGGGAATGATCTTATGATCACTAGAGAAGACGTATGATATAACTTTAAACCATCACCTTTTATGAGAATCTCCGACTTGGGATCTAACTGGTTAGCAAATCTCTCAGAACATAAGCTTTTCAAAGAATTACAAAATAATAACTTTCCTAATTTGGATGAAGAGAAAACTTCAAGTATAAGTATTAAAACATGGCAGGTTTCCTACGTCAGAGAATGATAATAGCACACAACTTTAAGAGGTTTCTTTAATTTGAACATCATCTCTCTCTCTCTCTCTCTCTATATATATATATATATATATATATATATCTTGCAAGGTGACATAAACATATGGTAGACTATGATAAACAGGCCAGTTTCCATAACTTGGGCTATTGATGGTGATAGGTAGTGCATTATGGACTAAAATGAAATTTGGGTTTGCTATAAAATCTACAGAAGGAAATCTTTTGTATAAGAATCTGAAGTCTAAACCAAAGTAACCAATACAGACAGACATCCTGGTTTCCTGAAGATGCAAGCAATCATTTCTAAGTAGAAAAAATAAAGGTGCTATGCCCTACTCTTCAACCCTCCAATTATTCAGAGTTGGCTCTGTAATATGCTGGAACTTTTACCATGGAAAAACATTTGTGTAATTCCTTTAGCTTTTATTATCGGAAATATAATCCCTGAATTAGTAGTATCCAGTTTTTATCTTCAAAAGCAATGCAGCTAGTTAATGGTCATCAGCATACCTTTCGCAATGTGTAGAAGGACTCGAGACACTCGGAAAGTGCAGCTGCATCTTTTAAGTCATCTAGAGGTCTGAGAAGGTCTCTAGTACAACGATATCAGAGAGCGCCACGGTCATTCTCCCCCCTATTAGTGAATGGCGCATGTTGAATGCATCTCCCATCAGAAGGGCACCTGAAAATGGATGCCTTGATCTACATTTTCTCTTTATCATCTCCCAGCAGAAGATATGGTCTTCTTCTTTCCTCTGCAAAAGTAAAACAAAACAAACCCCGAAACAAAAGGCCATAATTCCTTCCATTATGTTTTTATAATCCATGTTCACAGACCAATAGAAGCTGATATATCTTATCTATCTATATATAAAATTCGCTACCAACGCCAAGACATGAACTCGATCACATGAAATATGGACTTTGCTTTAAATAGGGTTCACAATCCTAGTAAAGTCAGTGCCGACATGACCTCGATCACATAAAATATGGACCTTGCTTTAAATAGGGTTCACAAACCTAGTAAAGTCAGTGCCGTTATATGGTGTCTCTGCAATTCGTTTTTGAGTGTACAATTTGAATCCAACAATAGTTTAAGAGGAGGTGTGCCAGATCACACCATATTTTTGCTTTTCAATTTTTAAAATTTGTATGATTTTTTCTTCACCATTAGATATGAATTGTAGAATCTAGGGAATTGCGAAGCCCCCAAATCCTGTTATAACATAATTGAGCATGAGAGACTTGTTTAGTTCAACATGCAAATAGCTAAACACTGCTTGGAAAAAAAATAGAAGGGGATATAATTGAGCATGAGAGACTTGTTTAGTCCAACATGCAAACCGCCAAACACATCTTGTAAAAAAAATAAAATAGAAGGGCTTAATTGAACTTATTGGAAAGTACATGCTATAATACGATCAAAAGTTAATCTCTAATGCAAAATTTCAAATCAAAGATGCACATTGGAAATTTGAAATTTTTTTTAATAACAGATGGTGCTTTTAATAAAAATGCTCATTAAAATAACCAAAAAATACATCAACCATGCAAGTTCTGCATTAAAGAGACTGAATTTGTCACGAATCAAAATGGTTCATATTAGAAATTGGATCGGGGTGAGCCCACATTACATGGGCCTATCACATGTGAGTTTCCTTAACAATGAAGGAAAGTCTATCTAATTCAAAAGTTTAAGTCAATGAGTTGGGTCTCCCCATGTCTTATAAATCACACACTTTGTTGTTTCTATTTTTTCAATGTGAGATTTTTTGCGTAGGTTCCAACAGTTCCCCATGCCATGGAAAGTTCTGAATAGGAATACAACGCTTAAGTTTGCTACTATCCAAGTAATATATTCCCGATTCATGATTCTGACGTCAATCTTCTATAAAGTAAATGCAATTTCCTCGTATTCCTTGCAGACCTCTGGTTGATAATGATTGAGAACCACCACAACACAGAAATATCAATTCATCACCTCTATTGTATATCCTTTCATAATCACCCGAATCAATATCGATGATCTTGAATATGTCAAAACCCACCTAATTTGTCAGTCTTGAGATGGGGTTCTTCCAGAATGAACATTACTTTGGTAATAACTAACAACTCCCCTGCCGTTGTTCGACCAGATATGGAACGTGACCGGGCTCAACTCCTGCTGGACAGTTGAACATGTAATTTGTTATAAGGAATAAAGATTATCCTTACTACTTCACCTTCTTCTCCTAACTCCAATTCAATAGTCCCACCCTCAAAATTATTAGCATGATTTAGCACACACAATGTTCCTGTTCCTCCATAAAAATATATGTGCAGGAAAATCTCGCCTTCATAAGCATTGATGACGGTCCATTCCTCGTCTCCTGGTCGACACAATGCCAATGTTTGCACAGAATCAGTGATATTATTAGTATCAATTTCGGCAGCAACTATAAGTTGTGATTTGTCTGAAAGAAGAGACTGTAAGATGCCTAAAAGAACATCTGCGAGAGTGCAATTTGTTGAGTAGGAATGTTTCAGGGTGTTGGTAATTAGGGATGGTTGATAGAGAAGGGAGTTGGTGTAAGGCCTTCGTAATTGGATTGAAGAGAATGATGTCGGTTTCGATATCTGGTTCACTGATCTGGGAAAGTAAAACAGTGAGAGAGGGAAATTTGGTCTCTATAAAGTCCTTGGCTTTGCATATCAGACTCCATGGGAGGTAGGTAAAGCTTCTTGGGGCATAAACCAACCAACCTTTTATTACTTCTGTCCAATGAAAGTAAATCCAATACAGCTCCTTCTGCAGAACTTTCTTGTTTTCATATCGTCAATCAATAATCACAAGTCTTGTGTACAACTGATTAATAAGTAAAAAAAAAAAAACAAATAGCTCCATTAATGTGCTAAACATCTAGGGACCTTTTGAGGAACTAAAGCCTCCCAAAGTTGTCAAGTAGTTCAGAGAAAATAACAAACCCTGCACCTCCAATTATGAGAGAGAGGGTAAGATTTCCGCCAGGAACCAGCTCTGGTACTTTCAATTTCGAGGATGACCTATCCGACCAAGCCATTGCGGCCGGAAGAATTCCAAACAGCAACAATACTGACCAAAACACCAACCAAGGACGCATCATTGTGTGTAAATGATTAGCTAGATAGTAATATAAGCATGATATCAAGCACAATTTAGATTTAAGTTTTTTAGGCTAACAAAAAGTAGTCAGAACCGAACTCGGGTCTAGATGTGTGGAAATACATGCAAGAAGAAGCTCAATAACAAGGAACTAATCTACACGTACCTCCATATGTGCCTGCAAAATCCAAGGCTTTGAAAAATATTTCTGGGTCCAGCAATGATAGTGCCAGTGGTGGGATCAATGTCAAAAGGTACGGCAGAGGCCTGTTCTGACCTGCCGGGAGTTTCAGCACTGAAAATTTATGGTGAAAAAATTTGGAACATGTTAGACACTTATCAAGACAATTATCCACATTTTTATATCGAGTGATGAATAGAACAAAGGACAACGATAATAAATTATGCAGAATGAGTTCAACTCACGGTCAGCAAGAAAGTCAGATAGGCCAAGAACAAATCCAATATATGATGTTGCTATTGCAAGAACCGAGAACACCTCAACTATCGGCTGCAGAATTGAAGAGAAGAAAAAACTTTACAACCTCAGTCTTTACACTTTCATTTGGAAGGCCATATACTCGTATAAAAAAAAATTCAAAATTTCTCAGGGAAGCTTACCCCAACAACTCCATTGGTAGATCGTAATTGTTGTAATGGGTCAGTGATCTTGTTTCCCATTTCAATATCTGTAATGGAACCTAAAATGACGGCATTCCATACAACAAATAAACCAAGGGGTATAGCTGTGCCGACAACAATTGCAGTCCTGAAATAAAGAAAAGTCGATGATAAATACAGCATAAAAATTTCCAACGAGAAAGAAAGTTCTAGAAAGTAAACAGGACAGCTTGAAGAACCTGCTCGATTTCCCTTTAGAAGGTAAGAAAATGACCTTTAATGAATTAATATCACAATTGTCCGATCAATTAAACCAAATGTCTACGACAAGGTCCACTTGTTAGATGCAAGTGTATTCCGTCTGCAAACATACTTATGTATGTGACTCAGTCTGTAAAAGATAACATGCACCCTGCAACCCTCATTATTCTCAAACAGAATGCTAGACATGGCCTTGTTGAAGGTCTTGGAGTATATCGATCCAGTGACAAGTACTAGCATTGTTGACATAAAACATGATAGCCATGATAATGAATGTCTATTCATGTACTATGCTAGCCGGAAAAGTGCACAATTAGATCTGTCACCTTACTTTTGACAGGTTTCCTTCCAGATTCGTACAAAGAACAGGTACTACATTCTGAAGAAAGCAGATACAAAGTGTCACAACTGCTTCCACTTGAATTACTGCAGACTGGTTAAATTACCTGGTAAACAAATGAAAGTGCTATTATGGGTATACTCATAGGAACAGCTTCGAAATTGGCTTTCAAAAGAGCATCCCATTGCACGTTTCCACCAGCAACAACCTAAAAAAAAGATGGGATGAGAAGACTTGTAGAACTAAATCTATCAGCTGGAAAAACCATTTTGAAAACAATCAATGCATAAGATGATGGTAAAAATATTTGGAGGCACACAAATAGTAGATGAAAATATTACTCTTCTCAGTTTGTTTTCTAATGAGAAAATAGATTGGACTATTATAGAGAACCACGAGTAGCTTAGATGGCACTCATGTGCGTGGTATCTCATAGAAGTCTCGAGTTCAAGCCTCCCCCTCCCTTCCCTTGTACTCAATAAAAAAAAGATTGGACTATTATAGACCAAAAACTGCTGCAATTAATCCACGTTTTACCCATTCACCCCAAACAAAGCTCAGCATAGGATTGTTAGGAAAGTGGCAGCCTATAT
This sequence comes from Tripterygium wilfordii, assembly GCF_013401445.1. Classification (NCBI taxonomy): domain Eukaryota; kingdom Viridiplantae; phylum Streptophyta; class Magnoliopsida; order Celastrales; family Celastraceae; genus Tripterygium; species Tripterygium wilfordii. The sequence goes on from NC_052248.1 coordinate 11,342,911, forward strand.
TTACATGTGGCAGAAGTGTTTAATTCAAGATGGAGTCATTAAATGAAGTCGGTATTACCACAAGAGCTGTGAAAGAAGCGATGATTCCAAATACTAGAGCCCCATTGACAGCACCAATGAACCTCTGGCTGCAACCGCAGGTAAGTTCAAAATTCATGTTCTATACTATTATATGTGAGTGAGTGAGATACGCAGAGAGAGAGAGAGAGAGAGAGAGAGAGAGAGAGAGAGATATTCAAATTAGTAGTGCAGCAAAAAGGAGAATCAAACATTTTTTTTCTTTCTACAGCAATCCTTAAGTTGACTATGTTTTAGAACATTTATGGGAGCTTGGTTACATCCAGAGTGCAAATATAGATAGAACCCAAAGAGGCAGCAGAGCAAAGGTGGTCACAGTTTGGTGAAATAACTAATGAGAGTAGAGGTTGTGAGCTAAAGGTAATAACATACAAAACCAAGTGGGTTGGCAGGTAAACACATGAGTACACAAATGACAAAATCATGCAATAGGGCCCACTACAAGCACAGGAAAAAAAAAACCGAAAGCAAAATACAAATCTGTATAATGTTCTGTTCACTTATACAGAAATGTTAAAGTTCCCCAGATAATGAAGCATAAAACACCTTTTCCATTGCAGTGCAGACAAGTCAAATGCAATCTACCAATCCCACTATAACCTCAAAGGCTAATTCAATAGTTACAAGTAAAATAATTGGATTCTCACTAATTTATCATGTGGATTCATGTAGTCAACTCCATTATTGTATGTGTTAAAGGTTTGGATGATGATGACACAGCCAAAAAAAGAGGCGTAGAATGTTCGAGTTAGAAGACAAGAAACAATAGTGACCTTCCAAAGTAGCATACACCTCCAAAGACCAATGAGAACAAGGTTGCACTTTCCCATCTGCAAAGATAATGTTGCCCGTCAACACCTGACTGTCATGTAGAATCTACTTGAAGTATTGTCCAAAGTAGTCTATTTAGAATAGATGCTACTTCAGCAACATTAAAAGCACTTAAAACGCTATAATTATGGTTCGTACAATGGGATACCAAGAAAGTTTGTCAAAATATCTGAAGAACGAGCCACATAGGCAACAAGAAGAGCGTAATGTATAAATATGTACGACCAACTGCAAGACAAGTAGAAAAGAAAATGTCTGTCATAATTTGGAAAATGCTGAAAATTGAATTTTGTCCAAAATGAAAGTCCCAGTCAAACCATGGTTGTTATTTAAACCGACTTTACAAGTTAGACAAGTCAGTCAACAATAATATAAACAAATAATCTACCAGGCAATTTGAACACCAACTGTTCCAAGAGTTCTCATGGCCATTGATACCTGAATTAGCCAAAGGGGAGCAAAATACGTCAGCCAGAGTAAGATACAAAGTGACTAAGGCACAGATATGCTTCATATACCATTGAGCTCTCAACCAAAAGCACACTAGCAATCAATAAGCATTTCAGGCTAAAAAGCTAAACTTAAAGAAGAAAAGCTATTACCACAGAGCTATTGAGAATAAAACAACTTTAATTCACTATCACAATTAGGCAACCAACAACGCAAGCATAGATGTGTATATAGTGAATTTTTGACAATCATATTTGGGGTTTCCCATTGGTCCCTCCCAAAATATACATAAATAGGGGACTACAAGCAATGTACGAGTTGCTCATGATAGTCCACTATAAGCAATGTTGGGGAAGCTCACACTACAAGAGGTGTTCCTGTACTATTCCAATGGTCAAAAGACCACCCTTCTCCCATGAGTTCTTTAGCCACACAAGTAGCCAATACCATTTGGTTCTGATACTACTTACAATACCACAAACCCACATTAATCCTCAGTAGGGTTCCAAATTGGTACAAAATGGCCCAAGTATAAACACTCGTGAATCATGACTTCTTTTAGCAGTGTGGAAGAGCTCACTCAATGTAGTTGTTCAAGCCACTTTGCAACCTTTAGTATTCTTATTGTCTTTTTATGAATAATAAATCTCTTAGGTTGTCAGGCATATGGTAAAACATATACTTCGATTACAGAAAATGAAACAAGAATTTCTAGTATCAATTCTGGGGAACAACTTGAAAGCACAAAAGAGTAACAAATAGTGAAGAAAATTACCAATGATACACCACCAGAACCCAATTCGCACATTGTCTTCACATTTACTTCAGCAATTAGCAGCCCTGTGGTAACCTGGACAGAATTTAAGGTTTATCACTCACAAAATCAATTATTCAACAACATCAAACACAATCGGACGGACAGGAAACTCCGAAACAAGAAGTAAGGAACATCACCATAAATCCCCAAACAAGAATGCAGGTAACTGCAGATGCCAAAAACCCTGATTCCTGTGTAACTGCAGGAAGAGCAAGAATCCCCGCACCCACCTAAGGAAATACATACCAATCAGAGCCAAAGAAACAAATAAAATCACGCCAAGAACAAATGAGTTCTTCACAAAAACTTCACATTCAAATCAATCCCTCCAAAAATGAAACTACGAGAAGTATGTAAATCAAAATGGGTACCGTTGTGCCCGCAACAAGAAAGATTGCGCTGGGTAAACTCCCTGACACCAAAAAATTAAGCAAAAAAAAGTAAAGCCATGAGTACAACCCAGAGTATATCAGTGAAAAGTAAAGCATTGTAAAATATGCTACCGGGTTCTCTTTTCAATGTGGCTTGATTGAGATTGGAGAACAGCCGCTCGAATTCAAGTTGTTGTTCAGTTGATTGGCTCTGCCTCTGCGAGAAGCATGTAAAGGTGGTTGTGGGCCAGGGGGGAGAGAGTCGAATAGTTTGGAGCTGAAATGGGTTTTGGCGAGGACGTGGAAGGTCGTGGAAGAAGTGGCGGTGGTGCCTTCTCGGCGGGAATGCAAAGGTTGGGATGCGAGGAGGAGAAGAACACAGAGACATTGTTGGTACTATTGGCAGAGACACAGTTGGGAAGTATGTGATGTAAAACGGTTGATGTGTGGGTTTTGGATAAAGTGGGCTGGCCACAGTCACTCTAAGCGTTACCCCATCCATCATTTGGATCGGCCCACTACTTCTTTCGGCCCAATTCATTAATCTGAACACTTTGTATGAGCCCACTCAAAAGGTCAATTGAACCATCCATTTTTTCTCCTTTCAGGAGTAAGAGCAACCACAATGATATAGTTACATTGATTTTTATGTAATTGTGAGTGTAATAGTTGAGTGGGTCTCATATGAAGCCAACAAGGGAGCAAACCAAAGACCATGACCCCTTGCTTGGTCCATTTAAAAATCATGGCCCAACAAATTAATCATTTTTACCATCCATGAGTCAATAGATTTCTACCATTGCAATTGCTCAGATTGGGTTCTCAAATTGAGGTCTTTTCCATCTTCTCTACTCTATAACGTTAGCCGTATATTGCCACATCATCTTTTTCTACTGTCGCTTTACTGATTATACTTCTCGGCTATCATCTTTGTCTGCCCAACAGCATAGACCCTTTTCCAAGAACTAAAAGACCCTAATTAATCAACTGAGCTCAATAAAACATGAAACAAAGATTTGACAAAGGATAGAACAAATAATCTCGAATCCATAACAATCAAAAAGTCAAAATTTGATAAGGGAAATTTTAAATGCAAATCTTTTTTTCTTTTTTTTCTGTATATATATTATACACTTTTTTTTATTTATCAAAAGAAAGGCGATTTCTTTTGATAAGATGCATGAAATATCAATTACTTGAGCATTTAAACATCAATTATTTTGAAACCATAAATTTAATGTTGAAAAAAATGATGATCAACCATAGTTTGATCATTATTAATTAAAAGTTCAATACTAATTAGTGAATGAAATTTATGGGTAATTAATCCTTGTTACAAGGATAATAAATTGGAACAATTAGTGTGGCCAAATCATTTTTTTGGTTGAATGTAAAAAGACTCCAAAATGACCATAATGAGCATGGTGAACAAAGTGCAATAAGTGTGTGTGAGAATCCCACATTGAAAAAATACAATGTGGATGTGGTGTTTATAAGTTTATGCTTTATAGTAAGACTTTGGGCGCAAGGGCACCCAAGCTTTTGTAGGAGGGAGAGGCTCCCCATTATGAGCTTGGATGAAAAACACACATGCGGGCCGCCGTCGTTCGGCAGGCTCGGTTCGATTTGGTCAATCGGTCTAGCGTGGTGAGCTTGGGTTAGGCCCAGTCCAATTTGCATCTTAAATTTTTTGCACACTGTTATAAGCCCAAACCCATAGACAGTGGGCAGTTCTTGGTCAAGAGGTGTGCCCAGAAAGTCAACAACCACTCTTTGATTTTTCTAGGTAATGGTTGCTCCAGTTTCTATATATATAAAAAAACAACCACTCTCTGATTTTTCTGGGCAATTGGTTGCTCCAGCTCTTATATATATAAAAAGCCCTACAACTTCCTTTCAAAGTGAGACAAAATTCTTCTCTATTGTTACTCTTCCAAACTTCTTTTCTTCTCCTCTGCTGTTACTCTACTAAATTCTACTTTGTCATCTGGTCTAATAGTGCAATTCATAATTAGTTCGTTGAGACCACTAGTATTGAAATGATGCTTACTTGTGGTGTGTTAGGCGTTGTATCTTGGGAAGAGACTGTCCGGAGAGCTTAGCACCAGTGGCTGGGATAAATTCTCTTTAAGGAGATTCGCTAACGCGTACCTCGCTCCTTCTATCAAGCAATTGTAGTTGTGTTACTGTTTCTACTTATGTTACTGTTTCTATTAGTGTAACTTGACTGTTGTTCATGCAATATAATTATTACTATACTTGTTTATGCATGCAATATATCAACACTTAAAAGTGATGATTTTTATTTAATAGCTAATATTCCGTACAAGTGGAAAGAGAAGTCCATATAAAATACTAATATGAATCTAAATGTACAGTTGGTTGGGAAACACACAATGGATTCCATATCTGCCTATAATTTTTAAAGTTTTGCTTATAACTTATATCCCATTGTACTGCACAATAGTGCCTGAATGTGCCCATAACTTAGTACCGATCAATTTGGATGAAGCTTTTATTGACCGATAATGCCCACTTCATTCACATTGCATAAGTAATTTAGGTTTCTGACCAAATTCACCTTGACTTGAACTGGATATAGTCAAAACGAATCCCAACTCATATCCTCTGCCAATTAAATCTTCATGACAATTAAATACCTATTAGAAAAATAAGTAATTAGTATTCGTTCAAATTTAAAATATTACACAATATAATATTTAGTCATACCATATTAGTTGTAAACTGCTCCGTATAATCTGTTTCTATTTGATTATTATCTAATTCTACTTTCATCAAGCCGTGCTAACATCCTGTTCAAATTTATCAAATAAAATTAATTGACAGAGATATAAAATTATGATTACATTAAAATGAGTTTCACAGCCACATGTGAAAAAGATATTAAAATGGGTGTTTGAATTAATTTTTACCTCACTCAAATAGCTTGATAAACGTAAATCTTCAGCCCATAGCTTCCATTGATAAAAAAACGTGTAGAATATCTCAAGAAATCTTATTTCATTACTTGAATGAATACAAACAAATATATCGAAAGACTTGTACAATCTTAATAATTCTTATATTTAATTACTCCATTTGACATCATAGACATGATTGAAGACTGTATATCACTTTAGACCTATTTAGACCTACTAGTATAAGTCTAAACAAAGTAAAAATAAGTATGTATTTAGATTCTCCTGTTAGATAATCAAATGATGGTAGATTAAGTGGTTTTCATGAGAGAACGTGAAGCGAATATGCTCACATTTGAGAATACCCAAAAACTTGCTCTTCTGTTGTAGGAGGGAAGAAATTGCTTAGTCAAAATTTGAGAGGGAAGTTTTGGAATTGGAGTGGACACGTGTCCGCCTTCGCTCTTGTTGGATTAAATAAGCGGTCTAGATTGAAGAATTTTAGACTGTGAAATTTACTCCGAGTTTGAGAGTCCCGGATGCGATGAGAAATGTATGTTCTTATTGGGTTTGGATTAGAGATTGAGGCTATAACTGCCCAATGAGAATTCAAGAAGGCAAAAGACAATAAAATCAAGGTTCAACAGCCAAGGTTACACCCGTTATGAAAAGGGGATGGACTTTTATTTATATAAATGTTATTTTTTGAGAAACTAAAAAATAAAATTGGTGCCTCCGTGATTCGATAGAGGAGAGTTCCTAAGGAAGAGAAAACTATAGTTGTGTTGGTACATGATCTAAAATTGAATGCATGTTGATGTGAACATATTGTTTTTTTTGCCTTTGTTCGTTTACTTGTGTTTATTTTTTTTGAATGACTTGCAACTAGTTGTATCTAAATTTGTTATGTTGACCTGCCACCAAAACCCGCTCCATTAATATGGGCCCGCTCTAATGAGTGGACAAAGTATTTGTAAACCCTAAACTCATTATAAATATTCTCATTATGAAAACTAGTAAAAGTAATGAATATTGCAATATTTTTCATAGTTGACAGTGATGGGTGGCAAAGGATCATTCTGCACAAGTATGGACAAGGTGGCCAACAGACCATTCCCTTGTGCCTTGTGCAATGGTTTGCCATTCACTTTTATCAACTGTTTGAAACAACACATTAAGATGATGAATAAAGATACTGCTATATGTCATGACTATAATGCGGTTGTTAAGCAACGGGACTTGGAGCGGCACGATGACCAGAATCATCCCAACAATTGCATGTTGATACAAACTTGTTATTGTTTTTGCTTACTGTGGTCATTTCATTTTTGCTTTGTAATGCCATATGTTTTGTGGGCTTTTGTGCTATGTTTTTTGTGGGCTCATTGTTCTATTTTCTGTGAAGTGTAGTTTTGTGGGCTCGACTCATTGAGTTATTTTTTGTGGGTCTTATGTTTTGTGGGCTTGGTTCACTATTCGTAGTGATCATTTGTTAATACATGATCTTCTTGAATATTCTTTTAGGGTGGATTCAATATTTCAATTTGAGGTATTTTTTTAGGGTTGATGGTAATTTTCTTGAATATTTCTCTTTTTAGTATTGGTTTGAGGCAGGACATAAAACAAAAGGGTATTTCACAGGAGAAGAGGAGGAAACCATCATCAAGTTGCATGAAATGTTAGGGAACATGTGTGTTTCATTTAGTAATCTATCAATGTTTAAATCTTTTATATTATTTTTGGTGGGGTCTTTTTGTCTTAAAGTCAAATAAAACATGTGGGCCTTTTGGATTCTATTTTGATGTAAGATCCTTATGTGTATGCTAAATACCTCTTTTAGTATCTTATAAGAGAATTCCTCTATATATATAATAAATTCTCCTATATGAATAAATTTGTGAACTTTTTTTTCAACCAAAGATGCGACGGGTCCCACAACAAATGTGTTGACCCCATTTTTATTGTGTTTTATTACAATCATTGGAGTGTTCATACTTTTGATTCACATAGAATAATTTTTTTGTTATATATATATATATATATTGCAAGAGGAATTCTCACATAAGGGTCGATCTAATATAAGGGTGTAAAATAAGGGTTTATGTTTACACCATTGATTTGAAACATGTGGGACCCAAAGCAGTGGATCCCACTTGTCATCTTATTCATCCACACCATTAAAATGTAACCCTTATTTTACATCCTTACATTATATCCTTATGTGAGAAATCCTCTATATTGCAACTGTTATCTTTGCTTTCTTACTGCTTAAAAAAATTGTGATATATCTTTTTTTGACCTCCTATGTTTAGTATTGAATTATGTATAGGTTGGTTACGGTCTTATTAATTTGTTCCCCTGAATTGCTGAATGATATGTAGCCAGTGCATTGACCATTCGTACACTGGTTAAGGGATGAGATTGAGGTAATTCTTTCGTTCCTATCTTACCTAATACTTTCGGAAAATGCCTATCTCATTCTTTGATCAAATTCTAATTCTAAAAGTAGTGCATATGATTCCTTGAGAACTCGTCGCGCTAGGTGAATTAGTTGTGAATGTAGCATCTATCAAAACTTAAACTGCGAGATTCTTGCCTTCAAACATAAATTTCTTATTGTCTACACATCCTATTGTAGGACATGTTTCATATTATTTACTCAATTATTAGGAATTTTTATTATTATGTTATTAAGAGTTCTATTTTTAGTTGTTAATAGGAATTTTAGTCAAGTTAGTATTTCTAATATTATTATTAGTACTTTTGAAAATTTCTTATCTATTAGGGTTTTATAATTTTAGTATTTATAGGGCTATAAGAGGTCAAGTTAAGTAATCTTTAAATCATTTAAATAAAATAAGTCTACGTTATTTTGAAATTTCTCTTAAAGCTTTCTTGGTGGATTCCAAATTATGTTGGCTTAGTCGTTGTTAAGAACCAGGCCAAGTGTGCGCCTGTACACACACCCACCAAGCCCATACATTCCTTAACCAACCACACAAGCCCAATCACTACCCACATATGAGTTGGTTGTAACCAACAAGCCCAATAGACAATTGAAATAAAATAAGTCTACGTTATTTTGAAATTTCTCTCAAGCTTCCTTAGTGGATTCCAAGTTATGTAGGCTTAGTCGTTGTTAAGAATCAGGCCAGGTGCGCGCCCATACACACACCCAGCAGGCTCATACATTCCTTAACCAACCACACAAGCCCAACCACTACCCATATATGGGTTGGTTGTAACCAACAAGCCCAAATATGTCACTATCTAGAAAACTTGTTGGCTGATTGAGCAAGACATTTGCCCTCCTTATCAATATATCACAAGTCCCCTATCTAAGCAATGTGGGACATTCGCATCAACACCCCCCTTCTTTACTGAGCCGAAGCCCACATTGGCTGCACTTAGTGGGAGTCTTTCACTGGGTTGGGGCTTACCCGTACCACCAGATCCACTGATAGCCCTTTCCGTGGAGGCCCAATCCAGTCCGATACCTGGAAGAAGGGAGATCCAAACACCCATATGTGTAGAGACTTAACACCTCTGATATCATTGTTAAGAACCAGGCTAGGTGAGTGTCCATACACACACTAAACAAGCCCATACATTCCTTAACCAACCACATAAGCCCAACCACTACCCACATATGGACTGGTTGTAACCAACCAGCCCAATAGGTCACTACCTAGAAAACTTGTTGGTTGATTGAGGAAGACATTTTCTCTCCTTATCAATAGATCACAAGTTCCTTATCTAAGCAATGTGGGACATTCGTATCAGTCGTGAACTAGCTTGATCGATAAGTACTTCCGTGTCGCGTCAGTTGGTATCAGAGGAGGAGTTCGCCTCTCAAGATGTCCAATCAATGTGGACGGCATTCGTGATGTCACACGAAACCAACCTGTTGATCCATATGGTTTGAAGATTTTGAAGGATTGGTTCTGCATGAGTCTCTAACAGCTCATTGTGCGCATCCAAATCGTAAATCAAGGGTTAGTTATTTTTAAGTGGAGGAGACTTGATGTAGGACATGTTCCGTATTATTTACTCAATTATTAGGAATTTTTATTATTATGTTATTTAGAGTTTTATTTTTAGTTGTTGATAGGAATTCTAGTCAAATTAGTATTTCTAATTTTATTATTAGTATTTTTTGATAATTTCATATCTATTAGGGTTTTATAATTTTAGTATTTATAGGGCTGTAAGCCGTCCAGTTAAATAATCTTTGAATCATTGAAATAAAATAAATCTACGCTATTTTGAGGTTTCTCTCAAGCTTTCTTGGTGGATTCCAACTTATGTTAACTTAGTCGTGAACTAACCAATCGATTCGTACTTCTGTACCACGTGACATATACAATGTAGATTCTTGTAGTTGCATTGCAATTGAGAGGTTTCTAAAAAGATTTGTGGTAAGGATAAGAATAACGATAATCAACTAGTGTATTTTAATGAACATTTGTGTAATGTACATATTAATCGTAGAAAATTTTATTTTAATTTTTTTTACATAAATTGTAACAACATTGCTACACATCCCAACAACATCCATCGATCCTAAAAGCCTTCCAGCAGTGTGACACTCATACTGTTGGGATGGATATTGCTAGGATCTTTATCATTTTCCAATGAGGAAAGCTCGCATCTTAATATTCCTTAACGAGCAAAATCCGAACCTAGATTCTTAAGTTCTATCAGGCCAGCTGAGCATGGCTCGAACCGGATAAAAATTTGGCCAGACAAACTCGAACATGGCAAAGCCTGGCTTGGACTTATCCATTTCCTCCTTCCAACTACTAACGACTTCTTTTTTTATTATTTAAATTCCTTGAAAGCAAATATATATATATATATATATATATATATATATATATATATATATATATATATATATGTCGCTATACACAAACTAACTAGTTTTTCAATAGCCATCCCCAACGCTATAGCGACTAAAGGATTACTAAAAGGCCATAAGTAGTAACAAGAAAAATAAACACATGTAATGAATAATGATAACAAATAGGCAAGCAAAAGTCAATAATTATCGCACTGTAGTCCGGATATATTCCGGAGTTGTTTGTTGTTCTTGGATCCTGATGCCTAACTTCCAAGGATAATATTTAAGATTTTCTAGGCTGCTTTCGCAACGTTGGGTGTAATGTTTTCTGTCATGGAATGAAATGTTGAGGTTTATAGCATTTTCAAAAAAAAATCAATAATTATCGGTCATATATTTGCTAGGATTTCACAATTCAAATATATTTATATCCTAGCATGTTTAATCAATTTACAGGATAATGAAGAGCTCAAGAAATAATTTTTAGAAATTGACTTAGAACAAGATTCCAGTCTCTTAAGAATAATAAAAATTTGACAAGCAGGAGCACATAAAGATATATGGTTTGGTTTTTCAAGCTTTTGTTTATAATTTCTTTTGTATTTTAAACAAGAGTTTGGGGATGTTGTTACATCATTATCGACAACAAAAATTAAAGATATCATAGAATGTTGGGTAGCCCTACTTAGCAGTATCACTTCTTTTGTTATTTTATATATAAATAATCTATACTTACGTACCGTCTGTTCGACACAAAAATCAAAATTTAGGAAAACTCATAATTTCTCGGTGTATATTTGAATAAGTTATTTTCCTAAAAATATGTCAAGGTCCGTTTGTTTTTGTTTTTTGTTTTCTGTGATTTCTATTTTTTTCCACAAAATTACCTTTCTTTTTTTTTTTTGTTTTTTTGTTTTCATACTGTTCTCCAGTCCTTTTTTGTTTCCTGTATTCTCTAAAATGAACAATCAAACTTGTTTTCAAGTTGTTTTATGTTTTTAGAAAATGCATGAAAAATAAGCATACCAAATAAATCCCAAGTGTTTTCCGTAAAGAAAATTATGGATTTTCTAAAAAATCGTTTTTTTTTGGCTTGAAACAAACAAAGCCTTAATTAAGGAATGGCCACTTTCTATTAAAAAAGAAAAGGAAAGAAGAATTGTCACTTTCATTCCAATCCTGTGAGTAGTGATTCAGGCTTGGTAGGAGAACACTTATATTAGTAGTTATATGTATGTATCACCTAGTTAATATGGTACCTTTCTTCTACAACTTGATCTCCAAATGCCTCATCTAGTTAAGAGTTAGGTCACTTGGACAATGATTGTCAACTAATTTGATTAAGACATAGAGGAGGAGCTAGTATCTTCCTAGTCTACATATTTGGGATGTGGACTATCAACTACTTAAGATTTATACTGAGCCAAATACGCACGATTATTTTTTTGCGAGAAAAAAAATTTCTTATAATTTGAATCCATAATTATTGCTCACAAAATACCAGAGATAAACAACATGTTATGGGTCATCGTTATTGATTCTTAAGCTTAGAAAACGTATCCTTGTGTGTGAGGTGCAACGTGATGAAATATTACTCAAGTTCCAAATGGGGTGGAGTTATTTTTGCGTCTCAAAAACATTGCAAAATGCTTGGGCCACACCCACACTATAAAATTACATATGCTAACTATATGGAACTTCATTTGAGAATTAATTCATTGTTGGAATAGTTATTGTATGGAAAATATGCAAAAGTGTGTGTAAAGTACTGCAAATGGGTTCCTATTTGTATAATTGTTGTGACCGAGGACTTCTCTTATTTTCCATGAAAACATGTCGAGTAATTTCTGACGGATTCTCAGCAACCAAACAAGGAATGTTTTTATGTCTCTTTGGAGTTTGGGGACTGTAGGCCGCACCACTAAATGGTTCTCCAAAAATATTTAAAAATAATAAATATCAGATTTTTAGCCTATGAATCATCAACATTTTTTTAAAAAAAAAAAATTAAATTCATTACAAAAGATTGTGTCCCCCGAACCCATCTCCTTGGAGGGGTTGATTTATACACATATAGATATATCCAGTTTTTTTTTTTACCATTTAACGTTTTTTTAGTAGATGAATCACATTTCATAATAACTCCGTAATTAAACGTGCTTCTACAAGAGCACTATTGAGATAAATGACCTCTTAGGACAACAAAGTTATGCGGGCTCAATGTATCAACGGAAACATAACAACTTAAAGCGGATAATATTATTAATGTTGCTTCTGCAAGACTACTATTGGGATGTGTATCCACGAAAACCAGACAATATTATTGATATGTATAGGTTGAAAATTCCAATAGTATGTCATATTATTAGATTGGGTTTTTAATGGAGCAGTCACAGCTCAAGAGTTTGACCATCTTCAACCACATTATTCATTCACTCCGTGTGGATTTTGTGGATCTTAAACACATTTTTTTTTTCAATTGTTTTATAGTGAGAATGTAACAAATATATATATATATATATATATATATATATATATATATATATATAAATGATCGTAATATTCTTTTGTCTACTATAGCTAGTTAGGTAAATTAATAAACCAAGAAGAGATGACTTTTGTTTTGAGTTTTGACTGGTGACTTGAACCACTCAACTACTACCAACCTTATATATAATTAGTCAACGGTTCATTTCATTGGGACAGGACGAATTAAGTTATATATATATATATACCCTAATTTGTCCACCGCTTTTGTTCAATATTCAACAACAAGAGGAACTGTAATTCGTTTTTTTGAAAATTTTCGTGAGAAATTGGGAATTTTAGTCAAACTTCTTTCATTACCCCCTGATTTGCATCTATAATTTTAAAAATTCTAAGAATAATTATGCGGAGTATTCATAACAATAGGTCTTGTTCATCATTTGATCGTATTTTCAATATATATATATATATATATATATACAAAAAAATTCTCCTAGGTCTTATTCATCATTTCATCATATTTTCAATATATATATATACACACACAGAAATTAGTCTATGTGAACTTACTTTGTAAACTTCAAATTCAATAGTTGAAAAGTTGATTCACAAAGTTGGTTCACACTTTTACTTTATGGAGAATGTATATATAACTATATCTTATTTTCAGTAATTAATCTATTATTGAAAGTATTTTTCTCTTCGTTATCATAATCTTTGTTGCATACCCTCCTAGTCGGGAGCCGGTTTTCATAGAATTAAAAAAGTAAAAATAACATAATTACCCCCACTTTCTTAATATTAACCATCCTTAAAAAAACATAAGAAGCTATTAAGAAAGAATCAACTTCTAATCTAGCGTTTAAGATGGTGTTTTCCCTCTATAGATGTTATGAGTTCAATTTTTGTCGATTCTGCATATAGAATTTTCATTCTGATGCGTGATTTACGGGTTATTGCGCATTCTTATGGGTTTATATCCAACACATACTTGAATGATAATAAACACCGATTCACATGTAAAAAAATTTTTAATAAAAGAAAAGCTAATAAGAAACTAATGCATGTGGTGCCATTATTTTCTTTAATAATTACCATACTTTCTTTTAATTTTTTTTCAGAAATTTAAAAATGGTGTTAATACATACATATTCAATAATTCACTTCTTTTTGAAAATATGAGTAGCTCAGATGACATTCATATATATGATATATCATAAAGATCTTGAGTTCGAACCTCCTGTCCCCCTTCCCTGTATTTTAAAAAAATAATTCACTTTTTTTAGGCAAAGTAGCCTACAAAATTAAAGAAGCGCGAGACACGTGTCCCCACGTAAAGCCTTGACGAACAAACTTGCTTCTATTCAATCTAGCTGGATCGTCAGATCGTGTACTCACGTTAACGGTATCCGTGCTGTTTCATTCATCACCGTTAGATCAAAAACTTCGGGTGTGGACAAGAGTCTAGATGCCCTTTTACCAAAATACAGTTACAATCCACGTTAATAGTCCAAGCTGTATACAGTACAGGTCCCAACTCAATATATATATATATGCATAGACACCAAACTCACATTTGAACAAACAAAAAAACAGACCTCTCGTGAAAGTAATTATAACGCTCAGAGAGAGAGTTTAGTTTCCATCAATCAATTAATCTATGGAGATGGAATATCAGCACATTTTGGAAGGAATTCTAGCTTTTGTATTGGGGTTTGTTCTGTTTTCCATTTTCAGAGCAAAGAAGAGGACCAAGATTGATGTTCATCGCAAGAAAACTTCCATCAATAACACCCGTGAAAATGGCATGTGGAGGCCGGAGGTCGGAGGGACAACCACCGATGTAATCGTCGTTGGTGCCGGCGTCGCTGGTTCTGCTCTTGCTTACACTCTTGCCAAGGTTACTACATTGCATATTCATTCCTCCTCTGTTTTTTCCTCTGCCCCTCTCATGCTATAATCAATTCTCTCTCTTTGTCCGTTGTTTGTTTATTTTGTTGATGAAGTGCGTATATATATATATATGTATATATATTTTGTATATAACAACATTAATGCATTGGATCCCATCAAAATTTTGCAGTTTTATGTATTGGGTTCTCACTGATTTCTTTTGTAAATGCAATTGCAGGAAGGTCGCAGAGTTCATGTGATTGAGAGGGACTTAAACGAACCTGATCGTATTGTCGGTGAGCTGCTACAACCAGGCGGATATTTGAAGTTAATCGAATTGGGTCTTGAAGGTACTTAGAATTAATTCAGAAGAAAATGTTTTGTTCTTGTTGAATCTGTCAAAATCTTGATTCTGATAAATATATACATGGTATGTTTTTGTGGGTTCAGATTGTGTGAATGAAATCGATGCTCAACGCGTGTCGGGATACGCTCTCTACAAGGATGGGAAGAGTACTAAACTGCCATATCCCCTGCAAAGTTTCAGTTCTGATGTGGCTGGAAGAAGCTTTCACAACGGTCGATTCATCCAGAGAATGAGAGAAAAGGCTGCATCTTTGTCCAAGTAATTAATTCTTGAATTTTCTTTTGATCATCTTAAACAATGTAACAAACATCTGAACTCATAACATTCACTAATTTAATGATATATTGTACAGTGTGAGACTAGAGCAAGGCACAGTAACATCTCTGATTGAAGAGAGAGGGATTATTAAAGGAGTTGTATACAAATCCAAGACTGGCCAGGAGCTGACAGTATCCGCTCCCCTTACGATAGTCTGCGATGGGTGCTTCTCGAATTTACGACGATCTCTCTGCCATCCCAAGGTGAGCATGACTCAGAGATTTATCAGTTGGTTTACCATCCTAATTGCGCGAAATTTTTTAAAGGTTTAACGTTGTTGTTGTTGTTGTTAATGTAGGTTGATGTCCCTTCTTGCTTTGTTGGTTTGATTTTGGAGAACTGTGAAATCCCATTTGCGAATCACGGACATGTAGTTCTGGCCGATCCTTCTCCCATCTTGTTTTACCAGATAAGTAGTACTGAGATTCGTTGTTTGGTCGACATACCTGGCCAGAAAGTACCTTCAGTTTCTAATGGCGAAATGGCTCATTATCTGAAAACTATGGTCGCTCCCCAGGTACCTAATTAATCCATAATTTCCTTGATACAATTCTGATACAACATGTTTTCTGATGTTTGAATATGCGAACAGGTTCCGCGAGAACTTTACGATGCATTTTTACGCGCAATTGAGAAAGGAAACATAAGAACAATGCCTAACAGAAGCATGCCTGCCTCACCCTATTCAACTCCAGGTGCACTTCTGATAGGAGACGCGTTCAACATGCGCCATCCTCTAACGGGAGGAGGTATGACGGTGGCACTCTCCGATATCGTTGTACTGAGAGACCTTCTAAGACCTCTAGATGATTTAAACGATTCAGCTTCACTTTGCAAGTATCTTGAGTCCTTCTACACATTGCGCAAGGTAATGCAGAATGTCAAGACCATAACAAACCAAATGGCAAATACTACTACTTGGTTTTTGGTTTCTTCTTAATTTCGTGTGTGACACTCATACCTAATTCGTGCTCGCAGCCCGTGGCGTCGACAATAAACACACTTGCAGGTGCTTTGTACAAAGTCTTCAGTGCATCACCTGATCCGGCAAGAAAAGAAATGCGACAAGCCTGTTTCGACTACTTGAGCCTAGGAGGTGTTTTCACCAACGGACCAATATCTCTCCTTTCTGGCCTAAACCCGCGTCCATTAATCTTGGTGCTACATTTCTTTGCGGTGGCAATCTATGGCGTTGGACGCTTATTTCTTCCATTCCCATCGCCATATCGAGTGTGGATCGGTGCCAGACTGATCTCGGTATGTAAATATGTATGCTGCTAATCAATTTTGTTATCAAATATAAATCAATAGAGATAAGTTTTTGAACTATAGTTCTACTTGAATATCCATTGCAGGGTGCATCAGGGATCATTTTTCCGATAATAAAAGCCGAAGGAGTTAGACAAATGTTCTTCCCTGCAACAGTTCCAGCATATTACAGAGCCCCACCTGTTCATAAACAACTCTGAAGAATTGGAGGTTGAGTAGTAGTCATTTTGTTTGGATTCTTATGTAAGGAAAAAAAAAGATGTCCCTTGAAATGTGGAATACCAGTCTGAAATAGACAATTGAGAGATCATGACGTTTACTTTTGATTTTGTCCTTAGCATTACAACTCAATCACAGGCCATGTTTTTTACTAATATTTTGCACAAACTCATGTTCTATATACTATATTTAACGTGTTCCTAACCCTAATTAAGAAAGTATTAACAAATCTTTCAAGATATTGCAACATGGCTTTGAGTTATTCCACTTGATTTATGCTCCTGCAATATCCTAATAAAAAAAAAGGATCATAATGTTGTTAGAAATTAATGTCAAACTAGACTGATCTCAATCACCCAACTACCCAAGCCAAGTGATTAATTATTTCCTTTCGCTAGGGATTTATTGATATCGTATCACTTGTCAAGATATTTGGAGAGACTGGGACGATCCAAATACTCAAAAATTTATGCAAAACAAAAAATTTGTTTGTCTTGTTTCATTCAAATATTGGTTACATATTAAGAGTATGTTTCAATTAAGGGATTTGGTGGAAGAGAAGGGAAATGAGTTTCCTTCCAATTCATTTGTCTTAATAATTCACGAAAAAAAAAATAAAGGAATTTAGAGAGAAGAATCCGTCAATTTTTCGCCACAATGATTCCTCCCCAAAATGGGGTGAATATTTCCTCGCACAACCACATTCGTTGTGTTAATCTCCCACCTACCCAGAAAATGACTTGATCACTATTCACTAACATTACAAGCACGACTTATGGAAGTCAACAAGTAGAGTAGTACACATCTATATATTGCTGAAACTCTTAGCTATAAAGTCTTTAATGATACATATATAATAAAAAAACTTTAATGATACTCACGGACAGTTTGGTAATCAATTTGAAAAGTAACTGTTTGTACTGAAAATAATCCTCACCAACCAGCTGACAAGTGGCAATTTGGGTCCCACACTTGACAAGGAACAATAATCTCCTGGTGACACATGGCAAGAGAAGGACATATTTATTGTTAATATTTGTTCCTTTTGTAGGTTTTTGGTGAATATTAGCCTAAAATGCAGGGAACAGTTACTTGAACTCAGGATTGTCGAAAAACCAATGTCCAAGACATTACAAAGTAGGAGTTCTTGTGTCTTAACGGTTTAACCTTTTTCAAATTAGTGGTTTATTGAGGAAAAATTGAGCTTTCAACAATATTATCTCAAAGAAAGTTCATGAGAAATTGAAGTTTGTTAGCCCTACGCCCCTGGATTTTCTCAAACACATTTTCCAGCTAAAGCATGATATTGAGCAATGGAAACCACATTCGTCCTCCACTTTGAAGGAGAAAGAGATCTGCCCACGATCAGTATACAAGGGCACTATTCAAATGGAGATTGTTAGTCATGTTTTCATAATTCCAAGCATGAAACCTGCAAACCAAGAAAGTAGAAGATACTACAGCTTTTTCTAGAGCACCCACATCCACCCTGAAGGCATATATGATCAAGAAGACGCTGCCTCATCCTTATTTATAGGAGAGGGTTGCGGTTATGGAGATTACTAACCCAGTCACTCAAGCAAGCAATAAGAAGGTGATTTTTTCATGATCTCCACGACAGAAAATGTGAGGAAGATGCCAAGGAAATAGGAGAAGTGGTATCACCATGATCACCACAAGTACTATAAAAGGAGAAGGAAGGAAAATCTACAAACACGTAGTGTCAACCACAGACTCAGCGTCTTCAAATCTTTACTGCTTACTTAAGCAATGACTCCGGTCACTTATCTTTTTAATTGGCATGGCCCAAACTAACTAGTTTTAGATTTGTCATTTTCTTTTTCAAAAAACCCCGCCCATGGCTATGTCTTTGATTTAGCTTCTAAAGCACGTCTAAATACAACTAGGATGTATTCCTTTTTAATGAAATTCATGATGCATTCCAACAATGTATTGTTTTTCATTTCCTTTCATTAGAAGTTCTTTTATTTTGGTGATAGTTTTCTGTCTCCTGTTTTTTTCCAGATTGACACAGCAAGAATTTTAAGTCCTTTTCCCGAAGGCAATCTCGAGCCAATAGTTTTGTGTTCTTTTTCTGCACACAATCCGTCTAATGAGAGGTCAAACTTGGTGCAAACCTTGATCAAAACCTTTGGATTGACAGTAAGTCATGGCACACCTCAACACACATCATCCATAAACCTAACACTCATATTCCCAACAATCGGAATTGTGACATCTCTTATCCAGCGGATAAGATCACCAACAGTAACATATATGCTAGTTGTAAAATGTTGTTTGAAATACTAGCATATGTACCATCTAAAATGTGATTATTTGAATCATTTTTTGCTGATAGCATATATGCTAACTACTCAAAATTCTATGGCAAATTATATTTAGGGGCATTATACAATTCATTATAAAACATAAACAATTACTTATCATTTTGTGTCACATTTCAAGGGAATTGGGAAATGTTCAGCACTAAAAAATTAAAAAATAAATTGTTACATATTATTAAAAATTTTACATATTTAAAAAGATAAGCAAACTATCTTCTTTTTTCATTAAAAATTTGTCCGCTAATTGTGTCCCAAAACATAATGAGGAGTTATATATTTGTTGATTAATATGAATAAGACGGTATATTTATATTGTGATTGAAATTTGAAAAAGGTCAGGTATTCTAAGTAATTGGGGGTTCAAAAGTTGAAATGTTACTCAATTGTTAGTTTCAGAAACTATTTGGAGGAAATACTACTACTTAAAATTCTTCATTTATACTACTTGAAATATTACTTCAAAAATACATTTGGTCAGACAAACAATTTGAAGTAGCAAACGATGGCATAATAAATTGGAGAAGATTTTAATGGATTAGGTCATGGTTAGCTCGCGTAGTGGTTGCCAACCGTCTTCTTTTCTTTAGCTTTAATTGCTTCATTTAATATTTCAAAATAAAAACATCTATTCTAACTAATCCTTAACAATTGACTAAAATAATCAACGAGAGTTGGCTTGGTTGGTAATCGACTCGGTTAGGCATATGTGTGGTCATGGTTCGATCCAACCACAAGCGTAATTCTCTGTGGTAATTAAAAGAAAAAACAATTGACTAAAATAATGGTAATAAGAAAATCGACAAAGTTTCTTTTCATAAAAAAAAAATTGTAAAATAAATTTTAGTTTTCAAAATCCAATCATGTAGTGATCAAGATTAATATAGGATTGTAGTTGTCACCACCATCTCTATATATCATTAATTGGTCAATGGTTTTAATTTATTAATAGATGATGTGAATTATACCCAACTCAAATTAGTTAGGAAGATACGATTATTAGTATGGTTGGTTGGTTGCAAGTGTAGATATTTTATTGTCTTTGAAGTTCGATAGCATATATTCTCAAAAAAAAAAAATTTCCATAACCTCCTCTAGTTTATTGACAGAGGATATGACCCTCCCTTTCATGGATTCTGGTTTATTTTTTTTGTTTTATATTTCCCTCGAAGTTTCTCTAGGAAAACAAATTTACATGAATTATCCCAACTTGAGGAGAATTGGAGTTTTGCTATGTTGTTTTGCAAAAAAAAAATGTTGTAATTTGAAAAAAAGATGTGAGAAGTCGAGATGGAGGTGAGAGAAGTTTGGCCTGAACCATTTGAGTTATTGTTCACTTTGGACTACTGCACGACTTTGTCCTTTTTAAAAGAGCTCTCAAGTGTTGAGCTTGACTTTATAAACCACATCACTTGGTACTCTCCAATCAATGTGGGATATTGTCATTCTAACAATCCTTTGCCCATGTGGACTCGGTAATGCAAAACTCAACAAGTTGACCATACGGGTTAGGTTCTTTTGGTACACCTCACATTGTGGGTGGGTTCTATCCATAAGGATCCAAAAGGCCCAATAGGTGACCCAAACGGGTGGAGGTCTTTTTAGGATCGAGCATATGATCTGAGATCATGTTATAATTTGAAGAAAGATGTGAGAAGTAAAAGATGTGAGAAGTAGAAGATGGATGTGAGAGAGAAGTTTAGTCCAAAATACTTGAGGTATTGTTCACCTTGGGCTTAAGACTCGTACGACTTTGTTTTTATTAGAAGAGCATCAAGTGTTGAGGTGTTGAGCTTGACTTATAAATCACATCATTTGATATTAATTGTGTTAAGGGTTAATACCACTTTTACACACCGAAAGATAGTCAATGTTTCAATTTGCACACCGTTGTTTAAAATGTTTCAATTTGGTCACCAAATGATAAAATTGTTTCTTGGACAGATTTTTTTACTTTGGGGCAGTCAAACTGCACATGTGACAATCAATATTTGGACAGTCAATGTGCCACATGTGCAGCTTGACTGCCCCAAAATGAGAATCTACCCGAGAGACCAAGTTGAAACAATTTTATCATTGGGTGACCAAATGAAACATTTTAAATAACAGTGTACAAATTAAAACACTGACTATCTTTCGGTGTGCAAAAGTGGTATTAACTATTTAACCCATTGTTTTAATGATGATATTATTAATACAGTAGTGCTAGATAGTCCATGGGAGCTCAAGTCTCTTAAACGAAATTTTAAAACGTTTTAACTCTCAAAATACATGTTAGATTTTAAAAAAAATTACACATTCAGAATCAGTACATAAAACTCTTTCTAACAAGATCCATTGTGGATGAGTTTTATCGGGTAACTCTTAATTCCACTATTTTTTTAATGGGAATTTCTTAATTCCATTGTTTTTTTCAATGGAATTTCAAAAAGGGGTAAGTATGGATTTAGCTCTTGTACTTTACATTTTGGATCAAAAATGCCCCTGAACTTTGTTTTGGATAAAAAAGCTCTCATACAATTAGAATGGTTCATTTTAGCCCTTCCGTCAAATTGCTGTTAAGAATTGCTGATTTGACAGTTATGTGTAATTTTTTTTTATTTCTTCATTTACCACATGACGTACATGTGGATTTAGCCTATCAAATTGTGACATGTGGAAATTGATGATTAAAAATTAAAAAATAAAATATCTGAATAAATACAACCCTCCGGCAACCCAACTCCATCTGTGGCGCAAGTAAACCCCAAAATAAAATCAAAACCCCATCTCAACCTTCGCCTCTTTTCTATCGAAGGTTGAATAAAAAACCCATAATCAAATAATACTACTTCTTGGATCAGATCCCTAGTTAATGCACTAAGTGCCACACAAGTGTAAAATCAGATCACATTTGAAAGCTTTCAAAGGTGGATCGAAGGACATGGAAAGCGGCCGCTGCCACCAAAAGCATCATCAGAGGAGAAAGAGAGTAATCACATGATCATGAATTCATGATTATGCATCTTGTTGGGCTGATCAAACAGACATATATGCTTGGGGTGATCAAATGAGAGAAAAATTGGAGGATTAACATTGCTCACCGGAGATGAAGCTTGACATTCTCTGTCGCTGAATCAGAGAAGCTTGACATAGCCCATGTCATTTGTTGAAAAATAAAGAAAAAACCACTTAAATGCCAAATCAACATATTTTAACAGAATCTTAACAGAAGGGTTAACGTTTTTGTTTTTTGTAAGTACAAGAGCTTTTTTGATCTAAAACAAAGTTGAGGGGCTATTTTGAATCAAAAAGTAAAGTATAGGGGTCATTTTCATACTTCTCCATTTCAAAAACAAATGAATTCAGAACTAAAACAATAAATTCTACACTGTACTTTAAAAAACAATATAATCTATATTAAAACAATAAATTTTCGATATTGAATTCTAGGATAAAAGAGTGAAAATAAAACTATTCAATTGATTAAATCAATGGAATAAACATGTTGGACTCCCACAGGCTACCAAACTGATGAGCTACATTTCATTTTCGTTATTAATATTACTCTAAAATTAGTGTATTTGGAATAACAAGTTAAAATTGAAAGTAGTTAAAGGTAATTATATTAAAAAAATATTAAAATATTTGATGTGATGTTTAAATAGAATATGTGATTGAAATCGTGTTCTAAAATAGATTTTTCTTTAGAATAGGGGCAATTGTATACCAGAAATTGGGATACATGGGTCGATGTGCTTTAGCCTAACTTTTTTATTTTTCTTGGAGCCCAAACCATGCCTAACATGTATAAACCCATTGGGCTTCACTAAACTTACATTGCATTCCATCACAAATCCCAACCCAAGTTCGAATCCGGACAGTCTTCGGGTGTAGAAAGATTAAGCGATTTTATCAAAATACCCCTGTAATTCTCTCACAATGGCAATCTTGTCCTAACGGGACTTTTCTCCAACGGCTACTTGCAGAAAGAGATTTTAAACTCCTCGAGTGCCTCGCCATCCCTAAAAACTATACTCGCTCACACTCATTCTACATCATCTCTCTTCCTGGCGCTCTTTCTTTCTTGGTTGTGTAGATTGCAATTACCAGTAGATGGAGGATATTGCACCGTCCACGCCGATCAAAGGCAGGATAGAAGAAGGAGAAGAAGAAGATTTCTACGAGAATATCGAGGCCCCCAAGTTCGTAGACCTCTCTGCACCAGATCGGTATCCGCCCACCGACGACCGTTACTGGTTCTGTCTCCGTGTCGGTGCGTTATCTCGTAACAAAAACACTTACCAGTTTTGCAAATTATGTGGAAGCATTTTTGTTACTTCTCTGTTTGCACTCTATTTGACTGTAGAAAATCCTAAATGAGAAATGGGTTTCTGAAAATTTATGCCATAATTTGATATAATTTATCGAAAATTCAGTTTCACTGGTTGAGAATTTGGCTTTTGATTTGCTTAGCTTGAGAATTCCAAAGACAATTCAGGTTCAAAGTTAAGCTTTTTTTTATGTTAGGGAACCTAATTTGGTGCATATCACCTGCAAATTGGATCTATGAAGTATGAATTCCTGCAGTGTAGTTTTAGTTGACAACTTAAGAAAGTTCACAGTTCCTCTAAATTCAGCATTTCCTTGATAATTTGTCGGATTTTGTGGCATAGGATGTGACCAGAAGCATGAAGAAGAAATGGATTCTGAAGCCATCTACAAGAACTTTGTTCTTAGGGTTAGTTAATTTCAACTTTCTCTATCTATACATTGCATAAGTGACAGATCAATTTTTGACTTGCTTTAGCCTCTACAGGTTATGGCAGCAAGAAGTCCTAATGTTCGGCTTCGAAAAGGACTCTGCAAGAAGGATTCAAGGTATATATGGGTTTAGAGCCTTCCAGTGACTAAACATTAGTTGTTTCTTTAATTTGTTTGGTGTTTATATTTGGCTTGGACTAAAACTCTCTACTTTTGGACTTATTGTATAGCACAAATTTGAGGTGCCCGCTTACGGTTCCTGCAAAATCTTCAAGGTCTAGAGTCTCAAGATTGGCTCTGATCTCTTCAATGTCTAAAAAGATGGCTGAACCTAAAGTGAAAGCCAAGGCTTTTCCTAAGCACAGTGCCACTCCTAATCCAAAGGCCAAACAAGCTTCTGTTGCAGCTAAGGCTCTAACTACACCAAGCAACAAAAAGCATCGGGATCCGGATACCTTCCGAAGTGCTAGGAACCCAAAGCCCACAGCTATTGCAGTACCAAACAATAGAGTGGTAGCGAAGGCTTTGGTCTTTCATTCTCCAAAGAAAACAGTCAAAGGAAAGGCTTTGGTCTTCCATTCGCCAAAGAAAACAGTGAACATAAAGGCTTCTCTAGAACTGAAGAAATTGTGTTCAGGGATGAAGAAGCTTGAAATCACCAGCGGAAAGAAGGGTGAACAAGGGGGGTATGACAGAATATTGCCTTCAGATGGTGTGAGAAAGCAATTGAGAGGAAGAGAAGTTAAAAGTCGGGTCTACAATTCGTTTAAGTCTCAGAAGCACAAGGGCCAGGATGCCAAATCTACTGACCAGTTGACGATAAATAGTAAGGACAAAGTCGAAAAATGCTGTCAGGATGAAAATGAATCCAGGAACGTGGAGGCTGACAAGAAATCAGGAGTTGCTAGTTTTGAAGAGAGATCCACTTCAGATACTTCTAACAATGATGAAGGAAATGAGAATAGACTATCAGATGGCATGACCAACAAAGAGAGCGATAATGAAGAGTGTAAATCAATTCCAGATGAGAGAGGTGTTACACAAATCATCAAGACTGATGAAAAAGGAGGAAATGCCAGTGTCTCTCATGACAAAGAAAATGATGATGAAGTCACTGAGAGTGATGACAAAGAAAATGATGTAGCCTCTGATCCTAATCGGTGAGAATCTTGTGCTATGTTTAATCTAGTTCATATTTTTCATATTTCCATCGCTGTTTTCTCACTCATCAATTAAGATTATATGCCTTTTATTACAGAGAACCAAATCATCACAACAGGCAAACACAAAAGAAAGTTTTTGGCAAGCATGGGACTTGCAAGAACATTTCAAAGGTGGTTCCATTTCTCCAAAACTAAATTTTATTTGTCCTAATTGCAGTCAAGTAAGAGAACTTATCTTCATTTCGATTTCTGATTTCTTGATGCATCTGAAAATGATGCAGACAACTGGAGGAATGGCCAAGCCGTCCAAAGAAAGCTCCAGCACTGCTGCAAACACTCAAGGGGTGAAATATAGAAAACCTAAGCCTACAAATCCAAAGCCCTTCAGACTAAGAACTGATGTATGCGGAGAACTCTTTTAAGCTAACCACCTCTTCAAAAACACGAACTTGTGCAGAATGTAACTCACATATTACTATTGCAGGAGAGAGGCATTCTAAAGGAAGCAAACTTGGAGAAAAGGCTGCAACATGCAATTCAAGAGGAAAGCACAACAACTTCAAAGCTCACTTGGGGGAACTCGGTGAGAAAACAACAAAAAGCAATTCAGGTAAGTTTTCTGCCAAAAAGAGAAATCATTCTTCATCCTAAGGGCTAAGGCCAATGGAGCTCTAGATTAGATATTTTACTCCCTATTGTCATTGCACAAGAATGATAAATTCCTTGGCCAAATTGAATATGGTAATGGAAAACAAGATTGTAGTGCAACAGAAAGGTCCTTTTTGTCAAGTTACTAATCATGTCCTACATGTTACTAATTTTATTATGGCTCGACAATGATTATACTTACCTGAACAAAAACTGTGACATAAATGTGCAGCCAAATATTGGTGCTTCCTGCAAATTAACTTCTACCCAGAGACATTCTGTTTGCACACACCGGCAAACCAACCCTGGAGGTCCGCAGTCGGGAAATAGCCCTGATAAAGCAGCTAACACAATGAATGACCAACCAAAAAGAAGCAAATTAAAACTCACGCGGCCCCAAAGGTGAGTAGTGCTCTTTCATACACATGCTCTGACATTGATCAATGATGAATGCACGATCCTTAGAGGTAGCTAATCTTGCAGGGCTGCACCAAGTAAGCAAGACAAGGGATCACTTATGAAACCTGGCAAACTTTGTGCTATAGAGGAAACCTCCTCAACAACCACAAGATCCAAGGAAGCAGAAAATGCAGATGACAATGGTGTTTGTGAAGCAACCACAGCATCTGCTTCTGCTATTTCCAGAACATTGCCACTGGGGAAAAGGCCTGCAACCATTCGAAAGGAGCCAAACTGTCATAGCATCCATGTACCAAAGAGTTGCACAAGGAGAGTGGCTTAGGTGTTCCACATAATTATCCAGCTGCGTGCTTTAACATCTTGTTCAAATGTTTCATTGAATTGTATTTACTTTCTTGTATTGATTCTACTTTTAAGCTTTCACAAAATTCATTCAACCATCTGTTTGTAAGCTGATATATTTAACCATTTGTTTGTAATTGTTGTATGTTTAAATTATATATTCAAGAACATTCATTCCATTTGTGCACCAGAAAGAGGCAATAAAAAGGTTTTGTTTTAACTTAGCAGAATAGTGTATGTCCTTTGCCAAAGTAGATCCGGGAAGTACATGAAATTATAATAATCTCCTCTCTCAAGTCTCTTTGATCATTGGCGACCCAAGATTTTACGTAGTTTAGAGCTCTAATTTTGCACTAGATGTAACGGCCCATCCCGCAGGATCCAACCGGGCCCATGGGCCGCTACCCCCAACCCATCCCCAAGTCCGTCTGGGAGGTTGTTGGTGAGAGTTGAACACGCGACCTCCCACCCTTTAACATAGTGTCCTTAGACAAGCTATGTCACCAACTAAGCCATGATCCATGGGCCCGGCTGGATCCTGCGGGATTGGCCGTTACACTAGTATGCTGCAAGACATTCATCACACTTCACATTGCCTCTATGTATTCCTAAACTCCAAATTCACTCCAATACCCCGATGAGGAAAAGCACATTTTATTGAAGGATGCCCCACAACACCAAAGTGTTTCAAAATACCATTTTAATACATTGATTAAACAATTTCTGTTCATTATCATCCCATTTTAACTAGCTTCAAATTATTAAGCGCCCCATTTTCTTTTGCGTCAAGCCACATATCGCAAAAATGAGTGATTGTCTCATTGCAACAGCTAGTTTTTCAGGACCCGTTCTTAATAATGTTCTTCAGTTTCTCATTTGCTTCCACAAGTTCTGCAGATATTCCAGGCTCATTTGCAGAATGTCCTGCATCTTGAACAACCTGATCAAAACAGAGAGATGGCCTAAAATTACAGATACATCCAACCAGATGAACTCACACCCGCTCCATATTCATTCAAAAGACTAAAATTCAATTGCTCAAATCCACAACCAGTTTTAAATGATCGACGAAGACTTTGTAATCACAATATCCAAACGGCATTCATGTGTACTGTCAGAGATAAAAATAAAAATAAAAAATTGGAATAAAGCTCTGATATGAGCGTCCAGAGATTGACATGTCACAAGCTAAAGTAGAAATTAGTTGAAACTCTTGGGGATGGAGGCGAACAAAAAAACTAAGCACTTGAAGACTATGCACAGTGACAGAAGAAATTAATGGAAGCCAGTGGACAGAAGTGAAAAAGTAAGCACTTGAGAACTGATAACTTGGAACACTGAAGATTGCATTTAAACTGAAGAAAGCATATGTATGTGCATCACAATGCAGATGGTGGTGGCACTCTTACCTTAAATTCCGCCTCTGGCCATGCTTTGTGAAGATCCCAAGCCGACATCATAGGGCAGCAAACATCATATCTTCCCTGCAAAATTACTTGGGATATCAATTTCTTCTGACAGGCAGCAAACATATATTCCGGTAAACCTTGACAATGAATACCAAGCTACGCACCAAAATCTATGCTCATATATGGTCTTGTGTACTTCTAATCTATGAAAAATGTTAACAGTGCTTATGTGTTTGCTGGTATGTACAGAGGGCATAACCATACAAGAACAATCAAACAGAAAAGGCAAAAGAAACAAGAAATATAAAATTGCCAAGACGCCCAAAACCTAGTGGAAGTCAAATAAGGAGAAAGCAAGCATACAAGACTTCACCAGTCAAAAGCTTAAGCTATTCAAAATGAGGACGAGGATCACATAAATGTCTGATACTTCTTCTTTTGCCATTATTCCACTTCACATTTGCAGAGAATCCTCAAGTACCAGTATGAAGACTAAAAAAATTGAATTTAGACAAGAATTAAAACAGCAGCACCAATTTATTTTATTCATGAACGATGCTGCTCTAGGCACATAAAGAATCTAATTAGAGAATCAACATTTAAGTATTTAGGTTAAGCTAATCAAGCTAGTTAGAGCAACTGAATAACGATAAAGCATAATGAATGTGCACCTAATTATTATATAAAAAAAAAAAAAAGAGCAGAATCTGCTTTGTCAGTGGCAACATGGAAATGTTATGGTAGGATTGGGGTCTGCAGGATTTCCAAAATGGTGCAAATATTGGAAATCAGCAGATTTGGACCAACAATCTGATCTAATGGTCTAAAATTAGACATCAAAAGAAAAAGGACAAATTCAAAATTTATTCTTTTCAATTTTTATCATCCCTTGTCCTCGCTAGTGACAGTTAGCAAATAGATCTACTGTCAACCCCATCTATGCCTCTGCTCACTCCAATACCATCCGGCCACCAACTTGTAGAGGTGTGAGCCAGTTCTCAGGCAGTCATTCGCTCTTGATGCTGTGGTCTTTTATGGAGTCCTTTTAACAGAAGCATCTGAGACATCATGCTGATGAGGGGAGAAATCCACAAACCATCTCTCCTCATGTTTTTCTTTCTGGTGATTCTGTAGAGAAATCTGGGCATTATATTTAAAAAGGAAAAAGAATTTGAAACCTTATAGGATTATTGACATTGTGCTTCCGAGGGCAGGAAAAGGGTTTCAAGATCATCCCTAGATGGAAGAAGGTATGATGATTTGCGAGTAAGAGAAAACAAGGAAGAGAGCGAAACTGACTGCTGATAGAGGTGAAAAAAAAAGAAGAAGAGACTAGCATTAGATAATGAATGTTGGATATAAATGAGGGTTCAGATCTGCTGAATTCCAGCACATCTCAACCGTTACTATAACCTTGCGAAAGAATGATGCAATAGAACAAAAGGGGAAAAAAAAGGGAATATCAGTCGCATAGCATGAACAAATTTAAGCATGTATAAATCATTCAATATATTACAATATCCCCTTATGCAGATAAATCTTATCCACTGGTACATTTACAGCTAACATTCTAAGCATATCTCTTAGAGGATTGCAGCTCTACATCCGACGTTGTTGCCTTACAAAACCTGGGTGGTTGACGGCTTTGGGCTTAGAGAGTAGAGACAATGTTATAATCAATCATTTTATTCCAAATGACTCAAGTGTAAAATGGCTGTACCCAGAAAGTTAGGAGGAAACCATCTCGATAGCCACTCACTTTGCCTACTGAAAATTGATTTGGGGACTGTTTTAATCAATAATCTTGTTCATTATAATGTGGTAGTTACTTTCCAACTTCAAGTCATATCTCTAAACTGCTTAACAAGCCATGAGAAGTTTGAAAGTACATGACCTCAAATTATGAAAACAATAAGATGTGGCTATGTTAACATTTGGATATATTTGGGTATGACCTTTCCTTGGTACAAAACCCAATATAAGTGAATAATTATTGATAAATGAAAAGGAATATTAATCAAAACCTTGAGAACAAGAAGAAAGAAGAAAAATGTTAGACCCATGGTCAAGCAGTATGAGAAAAGAAGGAATAAAAGGAGTGGACACGTGGCCTGATGGGATTGGGAGCACTTGTCTTATCCTGATTGGCTGCTCTTGGGTTTTCTGTTTTATTTAGGAGGGTCTGAGGAGAGAGACCTCAGCCTTTTGGACTCTAGTGTTTTCTTTGGGAGGTTTCCTAGCTCCTCGAATTGCTAGGGTTTATCTACTGTTTGCTATTTCATCTTCTTAGGACTGTAATTCTCAGGAATCTTATCAATATATCTCCTATTTCTAGTGTGACTCTATCAAATGGTATCGGAGCCGTACGATTCTGGTAACCACGAAATGGAAGCAAGAATAGAGGTTTTGGAGAGAGATATGAGTGGTTTGAAGAACAGTGTCGCGATCTTGAAAAAAGACATGGATGAGATGAAAACCTGTATGTTCCAGCTGCAAGATCTGTTGCAGCAGCATGGTTCTCTCGACAAGGGTAAAGCAAAAACAGCTAGCTCCTGGCAGATTCCAGATTCTAGCACGGCGAGGCGCTCATCAATGATTCTCGATCCTGGCATTCGAGTCGCTCGGAGGTTCCTCGATCGGGGAACCATGTTTTCAACACAAGAACCAAGTCTTCCGCCTGAGATGAAAGACAAAATGCGCACTTTTATTGATCACACACTTCTTCGATTGGACCGCACAGATCTTCGCCTCCAAGAAGATTGGAATCAGGTCCATGCATTCAATTCGACGTATGACCATCTAGTTGAGGAGGCAAAAAGAGATCGACAAGTGATTACAGGTTGGGTCACGGGCACAAAAATTTTGGAGCATAGTGAAGCAACTGAATATGCCTTCAAGATGTTTGATGAAATGCCACACTCAACATGCACGCAAATATTAGAAGCTGTATTAGTGGGTATTCCAGTACATAGTGGATCAACAACGATTGCCTTTGTGAATGCTATGGGGCATATAGAGAAGAATTGGGATCCAGGTATTAATCCAAGCATAATTTTCTCTCTTATCACTGTCCACCTTAGTCATCCTCAAGTGTCTTCTCTGTCCTATGTTCATGTCTTGGGATTGCTATTGGTCATGCCATAGTTATTGTCTTGGCATCTTATGGCAACAACATCAAAAGTTGTTTGTTAGGCATGTCTGCCTCGATAATTTTGAGGACAAAATTGCCTTTGGAGATGGTGGAATATAGAGAAATCAGTAAAGATAAAGAGACATACCAGTTAGATACATCAATGGTAGTGGTTGTGGCAATGAAAAATGGTGGTCTAAACATATGGGCCATTATATTCATTCTTTATGTTCCTAGGGCTGGGCATTTCAAAAGGTATGTGTGTGAAATAGTTGGCTCAGCTGTGATGCTAGTACCTTCCTCAAGTAAAATTCAAGTCATTACAAAACAGAAAATTCAGATCTCAAATTGTGCTTTTGCATACAATCATGTGCTGGAAATTTTCATGCTGGTTATTGGCCATGAGAACTTGAGTAGTGGCACTCTACTTGACCTTAAATGGTGCATGTTATGGTTGGTGCATTCTTTAACTCTCCTTCATCATTGTGTGAGCAAGCATTTTCCATTGGAATGGAAGTATGTCCTTTTTCAGGAAATTTTTAGAAAGGAAATTTTTAGAGGCAGCAATCTTGAGGACAAGGTTGATTTCAAGGTGAGTGGAAAAGAGGTGTATACTGTGATGGCATGTCAGCTCAATGGTGAAGCTCATGGGTTGATTGAAGGTGTCAAAATGTTGGCTAAACTATTATGTGCCGACATTGCATTATATATTGTTCATTATGGAGGGATGGGACAAAGTATTTCTGAAGTTTATTATTTCTCTACAGTTGTGAGTACTTGGTCTGATATTGATAAAAATGATACTCCAAGAGGTACCATGAGCAGCCCCTTGAGTAATGCTATACTTTCATTAAGTCATGATGGGAATTATGTTGTAGCAGCATTAGTAGCTTACATGACAACAGTAGTAACAACTTGGTGGGCAGCTCAGGAATTTGGTGAAGGGCTGGGAGGTACTGTTCAGCAGGGAACTGGTATAGTTTTAGTATTTGATCCAGGCGGTGATGATGGAGATTGGATTTTGGGTATTACTACAATTTTCATGCACTTATGTTTGATGGCTATGCCTTGGTTTAGCAAGTCCTGCTCATGGTGGATGGTGGAACTACTGCAATTTGGCAGTGTGAAACTGAATCAATTGCGACAGGGAAACGAGATCGAAGTCGTGGTAGGCTGCTCATGTTGGATACGTCCTAGCATTACCACCCAAGACTGCCATACAACCTGTGTTTCATGTTCCCAACCAAGGAAGGTCTTGCTCCCTGGGATCATTAGCCAACCCTTACCTTCATGCTTCATTGAAGAGCTGGAACTAATGCTTCTTTTGGAAACTATAACGCAGACCCGCAGGCTCCTCAATGGTCAATTCAAAGTTCTAGTTAAGGGAAGGGGCTCCCTGATTTTGACTACGTCTCAGTTTTTTTTCCTGATTCTTCACCTTGAGGACAAGGTGCAAGTTTTAGGGGAGGGTATTGTTAGACCCATGGTCAAGCAGTATGAGAAAAGAAGGAATAAAAGGAGTGGACACGTGGCCTGATGGGATTGGGAGCACTTGTCTTATCCTGATTGGCTGCTCTTGAGTTTTCTGTTTTATTTAGGAGGGTCTGAGGAGAGAGACCTCAGCCTTTTGGACTCTAGTGTTTTCTTTGGGAGGTTTCCTAGCTCCTCGAATTGCTAGGGTTTATCTACTGTTTGCTATTTCATCTTCTTAGGACTGTAATTCTCAGGAATCTTATCAATATATCGCCTATTTCTAGTGTGACTCTATCAAAAAACAATGACAAATAATTAAGAATAGGATATCTCAGATAAAAGTTTAGAGAGCTCGACATCAAATTCACCTGTCTAACAGCACATATCATAAATAATAAGAGAATATGATCAAATTGAAGGAAGATAATGCCCCACACTTACCTGGACTATTGTGGTCTTAATATGCCGGATTTTGTCAACATTATCCAAGAGAAATGAGTCAGAAGAAAAAAATCCCTTGTTCACAAAGTAATGATTTTCAATTCTTGCAAACGCCTGCAAGTGTAAAATATTTATAAGGAAAATTCTAATCATCTAGAATATCAAATCTTAGAAGATGCACACATAGTGGTAGGAGGATCATTCTGCTTGAATTTAAATCACAATTCAAAAATAGAAAATTTTCAGGCAATAATATCTAAAAAATTTGCAGAAGTTGAAGGATTTCATAGGCAAACATGCAAAAAAAATTGTGTCTTAACGAATTCCTTAAGATTTCTCCCCATCACGTTTTAGATAAGAACACAAAGTTTAAGTATATGCTAAGCAACAATGGGTTTTAGACATGATGGTGAGAAGTCAGGTTTAAGCATTGATATATTATCCGTATATATTAGTCAAAGTCTATCAATTCAATTAAGTATGGAACATAACCTTAACCACAAGCATTGGCAATATCTTCAAAAGATTAAATCAAATGATGTTTCAAGCCATGGAACTTCAAAACTGACAAATAAGTTTAAACCACAATGATTGTTGTACATGCAAAAGAAATAAATTCCAAGTATTTGATCAATGCTGGAACAATCAGTATTCGCAATTCGCATGGATATATCCTGCATGCAATTAAACAGGGGGCTAACCAGGCTACACTAGGGGATTCCATCCTTTTCTCTTTCTGAACAGACAATTTCACTACTTATTCCAACAAAAAAAGTATCAATTTTATATTTATAAACAAGTACACAAAACCCTAACGCACATCAGTAACCCACTTACCAAAGAAAATTCATCATCATCCCCTTTCTTTATGTTCTCTTCATTTGGAAGAAGATGGGCAGTCATCATTTCCCATTTGGTCCAAGCTCTTGCAGCTGCAAACTGACAAATTACAAGGTAATGCATCAGTTATATCTAGTGGTAGGATCTCATTATAATTTATAATCATAAGCTAATAACTTAATATGAAAACTTCATTACAAAATAAATTTCTTGCTAATAAATGCTTGCGGTCATATAAATGGAATACAATTAACAGACAATATAGACATAGTATGATTGTATGAAAAGAGTTCAATGATTAAAGAAAATGCATAAAGGATGGAATCTAGACGATGAAACTTACTTGTGTCTGAAGATCGTCGGAGTTCAATCTCTTGTGGTAGGCGTCAACAAGACTTCCTCTCTCATTTTCTGGGATAAGTTCTCTAAAAGGCTCCCAAGCTGTATAACAATAATAAACAAAGGCATTCAGAAAAACATAGAAGTATTGCAACCTTAATAGCACAATGATAATACAATAGATCCATTCACTATAGAATCAGCATAGTCCCCAGTTCCCAGCCCTACAAATTTCGGGAATAGCTGATCCTTAGTATTCCTAAGCAAGCTGAAGTTCTTTTGTGGCATGTGGTTTCAGAAGCATTTTAAAAACCCTTAAATGTTTATAAATACAGCAGGCTTAATCTAAACATTACTTCAAAATATATTGTAACCATAAACTGCAAAACAAGCCTCATAAAGGCTTTACAAGGTTTAAAATGATTAAAAGTGGTATGATCATTAATGTTCTCAAAAATTTTTTTTTTGAATGAAAAAAAGTTTTATTCAAGCACCAAGGGGGTGCAACCCAAACAAATTAGAAGGGGGGGATAAACATATGATCAAAAATGTTCCCAGAAAAGGAAGTGCCCCAGAACCTAAGGCAATCAAACCAGGTGACTAAGAAAGTGTCTATGGAGGATTCTTTGCTTTTGAACACTCTGTTATTCCTTTCCAGCCATAGCATCCACATCACAGAAATTGGAATTAATTGGATAAAACTTCCTAGCCTTTTGTCCCTGCTTACGCCCTTCCAAGCCAATAATTCCTTGTCCACTGAAGAATTAGTGACCCAAGAAATGCCCAGCAGCCTCAGAACATTTGCCCAAATTTTAGAAGACCACTCGCAGTGCAAAAGAAGATGACTGATAGATTCCAAACCTGCTTTACAAAGGCAACATCGGTTTACCAACGGAATGCCTCTCCTTTGCAAGTTATCCATTGTTAGGATTCTACCCCATACAGCCTCCCAGCAGAAAAAAACACACTTAGGGGGAGCCTTAGATTTCCAAAGCCATTGCCAAGGGAAATGAGAGTGCCCATTGTGCAATTTATCTTTCAGAAGTTCCTTATAGAATGAACTCACAGAAAAAAGATTGTTTTTTGCTACCTCCCAACAAATTTTATCCTCACAAACAGGATTGATCTTTGCACTATAGACAAGGCTCCAGAAGTTTGTGAAAGTCAACACTTCCCAATCTTGTGCCTCACGAATGAAATTGATATTCCAGGAAAAGCCTCCATCATAGACTTGAAGTAATTGGATAATTGAAGCATCTTTCTGTGTTGCTAAAGTGTATAAATTAGGAAAAGAGTCCTTCAGAGAGGTGTCTCCTGCCCAATGATCGTTCCAGAAACTTATTGAGTTGCCCCTGCCAGCTTGGAAGCGGGTTAGAGAAGACCAAGCCTCCCAACCTTTCATTATATATTTCCACATACTGCAGCCATATGGTTCTTTGATCTGCTTCGTGGACCATCCATAGATACCAGTGCCATACTTGCAAGCAATAATTTTCCGCCACAACTGATCTTTGTTGATGGCAAACCTCCATAGCCATTTACCCAGTAAGGCCTTATTAAATGTGATCAAGCATTTTATCCCTAGGCCTCCAACCTCTTTTGGGAGCTTAACACAATTCCAATTCACCAAATGAAATTTCCTACTCTCCATTGAATCGCCCCAAAGGAATCTACACATAATTGACTCAAGCCTACCAGCAATGGAGGAGGGGATGGGGAGAATAGACAACATGTAGACAGGGAGGTTAGATAGTGTACTTTTAATGAGAAATAGCCTCCCTGCTTTAGATAGATAGTTCCTCCTCCATCCTGAAAGCTTTTTATCAAAATTTTCCACCAAGGGATTCCAAATACTCTGGTCTTTATATTTAGCACCCAAGGGAAGCCCAAGATAGCTTGAAGGCAAGTTGGAGACTCCACACCCAAGTACCTCAGCAAGGAGCTCAGCATTTGGAGTGTTTCCAACAGGGATGATTTTACTCTTACTCAGATTAACTTTCAAACCAGAGATAGCTTCAAAGCCTAGTAGGATGGCACGAAGATTAGCTACTTGCTCCACACTGCCTCCACAAAAACACAACGTGTCATCCGCATACAACAGATTAGAAATTGAGACTGAATTAGCTCTACCTTCAATCTTGGCTCCATCAAGCAGACCATGCGAAACTGCTCTATCCAACATACAACTCAAAATATCCATGCCCAGAATGAATAAGAAGGGCGATAAGGGATCACCCTGCCTAACCCCTTTGGAGGAATGAAAGAACTCAGTTGCAGCCCCATTGACTAAAATAGAGAAAGATGCAGAAGTCAGACACCTCTTGATCCAAGAAATCCATTTTGCCCCAAATCCTTTCCTCTCGAGAACTTTAAGAAGAAAATTCCAGTTCATATTGTCGAAGGCTTTCTCCATATCTAACTTGCACAAGACACCAGATAACTTGAGCTTAGAATAAAGATCCACAATCTCATTTGCAATCAAAGAAGCATCAAGAATCTGCCTGTCTTTAATGTAAGCATGCTGAGCGTCATTGATAATACCACCCAGAACAGCCCGTAATCTCTTAGAGAGAACCTTTGCCAGCCATTTATACACACTGCCCAATAAGCTAATGGGCCTAAAGTCTCTGATGTCATGAGCTGAAGCTTTCTTAGCAATCAAAGTAATAAAAGTGGTATTCAAAGAGTCAACAAATGCTGCGTTTTTGTGGAACTCATTGAAAAACTCCATTATATCAGCCTTGATGACTAGCCAAAATCTCTTATAGAACTCCATGGTGAAACCGTCAGGACCAGGAGCTTTTTCCCCATTACAACTGTCTAATGCAGCCTTGACTTCTTCCTCTTCAAAAGGTCTTTCAAGCCATTGGGCCTCCTCCATGCTCAAAGAAGATAAAGGCAAGTCATCAAAAGAGGGTCTCCAGTTAAAGTTTTCCTCGAAAAGCCCTTTAAAAAAGGCTGGGATTTCATGTTTCAGGTTCCTTTCTTGAGTAATGGTTCTCCCATTAATGCTCATAGACTTGATATAGTTTCGGTTTCTGTGAATAGAAGCCATTTTGTGAAAGAACTTACTGTTTCTATCCCCTTCTTTGAGCCACTTGATTCTGGATTTTTGCCTCCAAGCCACCTCCTCCACCCTAATGAGCTCTGAAAGAACTCTTTTATTTGCATCTCTTAAAGTCATGTCACCAACCGTGAGACTCCCCTCCCTATTCTCTCGCTCATCCAGTGAATTGATATCAGCCATTAAGCTTTTGATTTTCGAACTAACATCACCATAAGTAGCTTTGCTCCACTCCTTCAATTTAGCTTTAAGGATTTTCAGCTTTGCTATCAACCTGAAGCTAGCAAAACCATTAATATGAGAAGAGTTCCACCACTCTCTAATGAGATCTTCCAAATCTTCATGATGCAGCCAATGATTCTGAAACCGAAAGGGGGTGGGACCCCAATTCATGATACCACCCTCTAGAAGGATTGGATAATGATCTGAGGTAGGTCGAGGAAGGAGGGACTGCGCAACACTCCCAAAATGATCTTCCCAATCAGTACTAATGAAGAATCTATCAATTCTGGAGAAGGAAGGATGAAGACGCAGGTTTGACCATGTGAATTTTCCATGTTGGAGGGGGAGGTCCCGGAGACTATTATTGAAAACAAAGTTTTGAAAGTCCCTCATATCCGCTGATTCACCAGTAGCACCAGTTCTCTCATGCGGGTACAAAACATCATTAAAATCACCCCCAATGACCCAAGGTCCATTCCACAAAGATCTGAAAATAGAGAGCTCATCCCATAACACAATATTCCTCTTGGAAGGAGACCCATACACACCAGAAAAAGCCCACTCGAAAGAGTCATCCTTCGATCGAAAGATGGCTGAAATAGAAAACTCTCCAATTTTATGATCAATGATCTCACACTGGTTGCAATTCCACATCAAGGCAACACCACCAGAGGCTCCCTTTGCTGGGATGCAGAGCCAATCACCAGAACTAATACCCCAAATCGACCGGAGAGAAGAGGAATCAAACTCTGTAAGCTTAGTTTCCTGTAAGCAAACAATCTGCCCCTTCCAATCACCTAAAAAATGCTTTACGATGGCCTTTTTATCTTGGCTGTTCAAACCTCTAACATTCCAGCTAATGATTTTAATATGCATTGAAACAAGTTTGGCCCTTCTCAGTAAATCCCTCCTTCTTATTATACTGTCTCTCATAGTTTATTGACCAGTCCAGTCTCTTTAGTTCCCTGCTTCTATCCCTTGATTTTCTTTGGGTGTCAGAAGTCACCGCCTTCTTATCCTTATCTGAATTTCTTCTCCGCTCAATTTCAACCAAGAGAGCAATAGCATCATCCTCCATACCATAATAGGTAATTCCCAGAGTTTTCCTCATATGTTGGAGCTTCTGTATAATCCATCTTGAATGATTCTCCCTGTTCAACAGTCGGTTACCTTCTACATTTTCAGAAGTAATAATGGCCAGCGGTGTTGGGACCATAGCGTCGTTCTCCCAAGGTAGAGCAAGATCATGTCCGGCTTCGAGGAGAAGCTCTTGGCCTAAATTCTTGTTCTGGCGCCTATAAATAGCATTGGAAGTATCAATTCTAATAGGCACCGGCTCAAGGCTTTTGTCAGGAAAAGTGCAAACCATATCAGACTGATTGGTGATGTAGAGTTGATCCTCTTGCGGGAGATCTAGATAACGCTGGAAAAGTCGCCAGTCTTCATAAGATTTTCTCCCCCCAGAATTCACTAGCTTGGAATTATTTTCATGGACATCCTCGAGTAAATCTTCAATATTGGCCCGAAAGTGCCATCCTTCGCTTACCACCGCAGGCTGTATCTCCTCACTGCCCACTTCAGAGATTGGCTCTATAGACCTTGAAGATCTAGGAGTACTGATTTGTGAGAGATAACCATCGTTGGTTGTGCTTCCTCCTATCTCCTCTTCATCGACTAGAACTATATCGTCACCACCCTGATTTCCAATCTGATCACTGTTGATTGGATTACCAACCTCCTTATCTCCTGAATAATTGATAGCAAACGAGAGGTTGGTATACGAGGGTCCAAAAGAACTTGGGCCTGATCCCAAATTAGAACTTGGCCCTACACCCATATTAGAACTCGGGCCTTCTCCAGCCTGAATGGGCCTCCAGATCTTTTTGGCTTGGACTCTAGGGGCCCACAACTTATCTGTAAGATGATTTGAATTTCGAACACCTCTTCCGTACAACTCTGTAGCCTTCCCTTTACCTTTGTCAGGCGGAGGCTTTGTACCACCTCTTCCCTCACCGGCGGCATCCTTATCCGGCAGAACATGATTTCTAATCCGCTGGTAGTTCTCCTTGCCCAAGGCAGGCCATTTATAAGCATCAATTAGCTGAAACCCACAGTTGGGACAATTATGCACTTGTTTTCCTATTGGTTGTGGTTGGCTATTGCAGAGATCAGATGGTCCACCAGTAGCCAGCATAGCCAGATCCTGAACCGCCTTCTCCATCTCCCTCCAGCCATTACCTCCCGGGCCCTCCGGTATTAGAATAGTCCAAGATTTAACCCCTAGAATCTCGGTAATTGACCATAACCTACCTTGGTGGTTGGTCTGAAAGAGGAAAACCCACTTTTTATCACCTATTCTATGGCTGCGATACCAGGGAGACTTGGGGGACATACTTCTGAAATCATCCAAGCACATACAAAGCCAATGCAGACCAGGAACACTGAAGAACACTGAGACTCTCCGGCCTTTACATCTTTCGGTTATACGCAGGGAATCAGTACTACGGCCTTCTAAAACAAGGTCAAAAGATTTTCGCTCTATCGAAACAAATCTCCTTGCTCCCTTCTTCCCTGAACTGACCCAGGACTTTTGAGGCAGCTCCACACGACCCTTAGCTTCCTTTCCCCCCTCCCACCTTAGCTTTTCAAGAGAGTTATATAGAAGAGATGCCCACGACGCATCAGTTCTAGGCTGAGTGTGATTGGTGGTTTGTGGCAGAGGAGGTAGAATGGGCTGATCATGAATGGGTGGTTCTGTCATAATTGGGTTTGTGATTGGTGGTGGGGCTGTTGTATTTGGGGATAGTGGGGATGTCGGCGTTGGAGTTATAGGTCTTGAAAGGGCTTGTGAAGGCTGTGGTGGTGGAGGTACATGGGATGTTGGTAGTGGGGGATGTGTGGGGTAATAGGAAGGAATCTGATGATGAAAAGGGTAGATCTGTGTTTGTGGATGAGAATAAAGTGAGGGGTATGTCGGGTATATTTGCGGCTGCGGGCATAGTGGTGGTGGGTTTGGGTATGGTGGGTAAATTTGCAGCAGTGGGTATGGGTATGGTGTGATTTGGTACGGAGGGGGGAGGGAGAATGGGAACGAAGCCATTTTCAGAGAATCTCACGCGCGCGTAGCATTCCCCATATTACTTTGATGAAAGCTTCAGACCCCTCTTCCGCCGCCAAGTTCTGTTGCTCAAATCTAGCGAGGAAGAGAATGGTTACTAATGTTCTCAAAAATTAACAACAAAAGTATGTCCATACCTACAAAATATCCTAATTTTCAAGTCATGGATTGACAGAACTCTTACTTTATCTCTTGTGCTGCCCTTAAAAATTGACAAGACAATGTACAAGTCAACCACCTGAATACAACATCTTACAAAGGGTAACTGGATAGTAAAAATAATAACAACAATGAGAAGCACCACTAGTTCAAGTGGTAGCCATCTCACCACCTTGACCCATGAGGTCAAGAGTTCAAATCCTCCATCCCCAAAGCTTCTATATGAAAAAATTAATAATAATAATTATAAAGATGATAATGATAACATAACAACAATCAAAATAACAATAATTCTTCACTATTAATATTTCCAAAGTGTGTGCTTCTGAATTTATAAACCGATAAGAGATTTCTAATTTCAATTCATGCAATGCAAAGCAACAGTTCATTAAAGTTGCTAAGACTTTAAAAAACAAATATATACTTCACGATAAACTATCCATTAGACCACCAAAGATATTGGGTGAAACATACCGTCCGGATATATGGCAGCAGCACCACCCTCATAAAACCAATCAATCTCTTTCTTTCGCAAAAGAAAAATCCCTCGGAGGACCATTCCAGTAACCTTACAAAACACGGAAGAGATTCTATCAAATTTGGATCAGTGGTAAATGATGAGATCAACAGGGAAT
The DNA here is from genome assembly GCF_013401445.1 of Tripterygium wilfordii. Classification (NCBI taxonomy): domain Eukaryota; kingdom Viridiplantae; phylum Streptophyta; class Magnoliopsida; order Celastrales; family Celastraceae; genus Tripterygium; species Tripterygium wilfordii. Next base: position 11,384,260 of record NC_052248.1, read on the forward strand.
ATGACCCTTTCCAGTGATCTGAAGATCCAACCAAAGAGACAATTGTATGCTAAACAAAGCTACGCACTTTGTCAGGATGAGCTTGGCTGTATGCAAGAGAAAGTGTACTTCCCCATGACCCACCAAAAACCTGCATATTCAAAAGGCAGAGAATATTTATATCATCGTACGTGAAGAAGTTAAAAATCATCAATGAATATCACAATTCTGACTCAAGATCGAAACATAGAGTTTTGACCTGCCACTCTGGAATTTCTAAGTGCTCTCTTAGTTTTTCAATGTCATCAATGAGGTCCCATGTGGTGTTCTCTACCAAGCAAGCATGAGGTGTGCTCTTTCCGGCACCTCGCTGAAAGAAGGATGCATAACCTGATTTAGGAGTTAAAAAAGTAATATATTCAACCATCAAGGTTAGAAAAAGTAACCTGATCAAACAGGATAATTCGATAAAATTCGGGATCAAAAAATCTTCTATTGCTTGGTGATGTCCCTCCTCCAGGGCCACCATGGAGAAAAACAACCGGCTGCAAAAAAGAAAAAAGAAAATGATGAACCACAAAACATTTTCAGGTTAAAGTATACTCTGATTCACAAAGCAGCATGAAAAATGTAGGGTTGTTATATAGAAACTTCAGCACTCTTTGAGAGTAGAGCGTGTTAGTGTGTTACAGCACACCTACGATGCGATATCAAAGACCAATTTATCCTTATTACTCCATTCTGTTATCTGCAGGTAATATTGTTTACATGAGAATGATATTTGTTTGGGCTAGCGTTAACATGTTGGTATTCATTAAAAACACATTGTGAATTCAGATTGTCTTAGAAGGACACAAGCTTTTCTGCAGTAACTTCTCAACTAGTGCATTTTACGTGTGCATCCACCCACGTCCACATCCCTCTCTTTTCCTTTTTCTTCTTTTCCTTTTGTTTATTTATTTCTTTCTTTCTGTTTTTGTTCAGTTTAATTAGGGGGGGGGGGGGGAGTGGCAGGTAGATATTTAGTATGTCAGATTAAAGAAATCCTGAAAGAGGAAAAGTCACTGAACCAAGCTATGGAATCACAATAATTAGCAATTATAGTCTCAAATAAACACTGTTAGCTGGAACAAGCTACCAACATGCAAAAGCTGTAACAAGTTAACTGGAAGTAGGTGATGCATCAACTCTCATGATTACATTTGCTTATATATGCATAAAACTTCATATTAGTAGCCAAACAGCAGCCTACAGTAGGAGAGATCAGCATAATCGCTAAAACTTAAAACAAACTTAATAAACAAGTATCTCAGAAAATAGGTATACTGGTACAAAGTGCTCTCAATAAACAACACCAAAATTAAAAGCAAGAATAAGAACAACGTCCATAGGACATCTATAACCCCCCACCACCACCACCACCACACAAAAAATGATATGGTAATGTAGAAATACTGAGAAGATCAAATCACATTTGCAGAAGAATGGAATGAATATATGCAGAAGCAACAGAACAAACTAGAAAATGATGCAGTGGCAAAGATGTTACTCACATGGCCATTAGGATTCCCAGACTGCTCCCAGTAGATAGTATGAACATCTGAAACCTTCAATATACCAGTACTGTATGGCTCTATATTACGATAGAGGTTCCGATTCAATTCAGTAGATTCATTGGTTGGTTCCATTGAATCAAATTGTTGCTCGCTGTTATAACTAGTACTCTGAGCACGTAACACTGGAAAACCTTTGCCTCCTGCATAGAACATTTAAAATGACAAACAGATTAAGCAAACCAGTGTGGATTAACAAAACTTAGCAAACTGCCATGTTGTAGCAATGAGGCAAATGGTCATACAATCGGGGAAAAAACCACAATTTTTCCCTTTACACTGCCATCACTATTAATTACCCTTCTTGTCACAATCTAAAAGTAGCATGATTTGTAAGGAGATGTGATAAAGTAGAGAGATTTATTCGTTATACGATCTATACCCACCATGTCTAAACATCCAGAAAAAGGTAGAGACACTAGGAATTAAACTGATTCTTTTTATTTTCACTTTCTCAGTGCATCAATATCCCTAAAATTAGAACCCAAAAATCTACACGGCAGTACCAGCCATCCGGACCTAAAAACAAACAGAAAAGCCAACAACCAAACTAGCAATTGAAAGCAAGACTATTCACATTTCATTATTAATACTTTTGCAAAAGAAAAAAAAAATCTGAATATGAAGACATAACGATCAAGAAAGAAGTTGCAGAGAAATGATTCGCTACCCATGGATACGAAAGTTCAATAATCAAAAATTAAGACAAGAAGAGAAAACAGTATTAAATAAAATAAAATAAAAAGAATATAGCGACAGATGTATAGATAGAGAGTACCAGAGAAGGAGAGCTTCTTGTTGAGTGAAGGATTGTGAGATAGTAAAGAGAAAGAGGAGGTGCGGGTGGGAATTAGGAGAGGTGACGATGGAGAAGAAGCAGCAGCAGCATAAGGGATTGTGCTTGGAGTTATAAAGGTTAACATTGTTTTTTAAGCCAGTTAGAAACATAGTATTAGTGATTGGTTACGATGCTTATAAAGGTTGTATTGTGGATTATTATATTCCGTCCCCGGATATGTACTTTTGGTAATTGATAATTCCTGTCCTTATGTATGTGTTTGTAGCTTCTCTATATTTATGTGCTTCAACATCAAAAACAAAGTTCCCTTTTTTTATATGCTAAATTGAATTGATGTAGGACTAACTCACATTTAATTACAAGATACGTGATATAGGATCGAAAAGTTACAGACTGAAAACTACGCGAAATTTGACAGCGTGACTCGATTTGACGTGGTCGTCAAGATTAGTCACTTTGCAGTTAGCCCCACAATTTTTGAGTCAAATTACGTTGTTTAGGCCTTCAAATTGGCATTTACTATTTTTGGACACTTTCATAATTTTACGATTTCCTTTATTTTTGTTTACTTGTATACTAAGTATTCAATTTCCTATTTATTCAGGATTGTGATATCCTACGAGATCATTCAACCATTTATAAAAACATTTTGAGATTGCTTCTCTTTCTGGTGTACTCCAACTTGTGTTTTAGGCTTAAACATAGGTTTATCCTCAGTTTTATGTTTTTGACTGTGTCATAAAATGTTTGGTGAGATGTTTTTAGGACAGAAATCATTTCCCTTTGACTTTTTGCTCTATTGGGTGTCATTATATTGATGGTATTAGGGTTTAGGTATGTTTTTTGGAAAGATTTTTATAAGATGTTTGTTAAAATTATTATTATTATTCAACAAGGAACGAAAAACCCAACCCTCTCATCTCTAGGAATCAACACTTTGATTTTTACTACTCAAATGTTCCATGAGAATACATATCACTTTTGCCTCATTAAACGTAAGTTTAGCCTCAGTCTTACGTTTTTCGATTGCATCATAAATTATTTGGTAAGACATTTTTCTGAAAGAGATTATTTGTCTATGACTTTTTTACTTTATTGGGTGTCATTATATTGATGGTATTAGGGTTTAGGTCTGGTTTTTTTGGTAAGATTTTTTTGGATTTTAATCGCAACATTAAAATTATGATTATTATTCAACAAGGAACAGAAAATAGGAACCAATACTTTGCTCTTTTACAACGCAAACGCTCCACGAATACATCACTTTTGCCTCCTTAGCATTAGTTGCAGCCTCACTTTTGCTTTTCATTACAAGCTTTGATGCTTGTTTTATTTGGATTTGGCCTAACAAATGTCCACTTTCCAAGGCCTAGTACACCAATATATTACATCAAATCAGCCAAAAGAAAAAGAGTTATGGAATATGCTGCCAGCCTGCCAGTGAATTTCTTACATGGAGAGGACTAATTTCCACATTCTTTATCAACAACAATGCCAGTATGCTTACAGGGATCAGCCTCTTCTAGCATTTGAAAAACCATTCTCATTGACGGTCTAAGTGCTGGGATCTTTGAGGTGCAGTGCACTGCGATCCGCAATACATTCAGGGCCTCTTCCTTCATGGCTTCTGAGATGCCAGAGTCCACCACATCAAGCATACTCTCTTTGTCCCAAACCTTGTTGCACACCCAACTCACTATGTCCTTGTTTTCCCCAAATTCGGGCTCATTTGGCCTCTTTCCGGTCACCAACTCCATTAGGACTACACCAAAGCTGTAAACATCGCTCTTCTCGGTCACCTTACATGTATACGCGTACTCTACATCGACAGCATTTTGCATAATTATGTGTGCATAAGTTGAGAGGCAGCGTAAAACTTCGTCAAAACATAAAAATGTGAATCCTAAAGATATTCATTTGAATGCATAAATAAAAAGAAACATACCAGGAGCTATATATCCGCGTGTTCCAGCAATTACAGGAGTCCAATCCGCTGCACCAGCTGGTACAATCTTGGCGAGTCCAAAGTCAGCAATCCTAGGCTTCCAGTTATGGTCTAAGAGGATATTACTTGACTTCACATCCCTGTGTATCACAGGTCTATCACAACCATGGTGGAGATACTCCAATCCCCTTGCAGCCTCAACAGCAATCGAGTACCTCATCTCCCACCCCATATCAATCTTCTGACATGTGTGCAGCCGATCCCACAGACTCCCATTAGGTAGGTACTCATAAACAAGCAGATTACTGTCCTCACTTGTGATGCTGCAGTATAGCTTTACCACATTCACATGCCTAATACTGCTTAATGTGGCCACCTCCGCATCGAACTCTGGTGACCTGAGGTTCCTTTGACTCAGCATAGCTGAGCTGCTTTGATAGGCTCTCTGGTCATTGGAGCCTGGCATCCATATGTGTTTCACTGCAAGTTGCTTGCCATTGCCAAGCTCAACTTTGTACACATTTCCTGAACCTCCTTTGCCTATCAAATTCTCTGACTTGATGGCATCAGTAATGTCCCTTTCACTGAAACTTAGTACTCTAAATGATCTCATTTTCCAGGAACACGTTTTCAAAGGACGACTGAGATTCTTCTTTCTTAACTTCAAGAACAGTAAAAATCCCATCAAAATTAACACCAAAAGTGTTCCTGATATGAAGCAGAACATGAATGTCCTAAGTTGATTAGACTTTCCAGATTTTGATGCACATGATCGAAATCCTTTCAGGGTTTGGCTGCATAAGCCCGAATTCCCATCAAAGCTACCAAGTGACAAAGAATCTGGTACCTGACCAACCAACTGATTGTATGATAAGTCAAGTAAGCTTAGTTTTAAGGATGACAAAGCTGTTGGGATTTCACCAGAAAGTTTGTTGTAGGATAAGTTGAGGGAGTTCAGAGTAGGTAATAATCCTAGACTGGCAGGAATCTCTCCTGAAAACGAATTGCCAGCGAGGTTTATGTCGGCAAGAGAGACACATGAACCTAAAGATTCTGGTAAAGAACCAGAAAACATGTTGTCAACCAAATATAGAATGTTCAGCTTCTTTAATTTTCCAATAGATGCTTGTATGGGCCCAGAAAATTTATTCGAGTCTAGATGTATCGAGACTAATGAGGAAGCACGCGAGATTGCATCAGGTAATTCACCAGAAAACTTATTGTTAGCCAAAAGCAATTGTGAAAGAGAGCTTGCATAACCAATGTCAGGTGACACCGGACCCTCGAATTGATTCATTGTGAGGTCAAGTATAGATAGATTTGGCAAACTCCATAACCCAGCAGGAATAACACCAGTAAGTGAATTGTTATTTATGCGGAGACGAACAAGAGACTTACAGTTTGCATAACTTTCCGGGATTTGGCCAGTGAACTTGTTCTGCAAAAGCAGAAGATCAGTCATTTTGTCGTTCTTGCACATGTCAGCTGGTATAGTTCCTGTCAAGAAATTCTCCGACACGTCGATGTAATTGAAATCTGCCCACGAGCCTATATTTTGAGGGAGTGAGCCGGTGAGCATGTTTGTGTAAACTGAGAACTCCACAAGGTTCTTGAACTCACCAAACTCTTGAGGAATCTCTCCAGTAAACTCGTTCTCAAAGAGGTGTAATGAAGCGAGTTGTTTCAGGAATCTCAACTCTGAGAGATCACCTTCAAGACTGTTATTGGAGATATCGAAATTCACCAGACTTGTTAGATTTCCAAACCCGTATGGAAGTTTTCCGGTTAAGGAATTGTCATAAAGCTCAAGTTGCCTAAGCCCGTTGAGTCTTGTAATTCCTACAGGGATTTCTCCGAAGATTTGATTATCGGATAGTTCAAAATTCTCCAACAAAGTTAAATTTCCAATACCCTCTGGAATCTTGCCTTTGATGCTGCAGTTTGAGAGATAAAGCCAATATAGTTTCTCAAGCTTTAAGACCTCCATAGGAAATGGACTTTCATCGAACGGGTTGTCTCCAAGACTTAAGAAAGACAAACTCGTAAGATTTTCCAGTGACTTCCATGGAAATATCCCTGAAAATCCACTGTTGTTCAAATTCAAGAACTCCAACTTGCTTAAACTGGACAATTCAGGTACGCTTCCATTGAATGAATTAAAACCCAAATCAAGATGTTTCAAGCTTGTACAATTCCTCAAGTACTCTGTTATGCTCCCCTGCAAAAGATTTAAACCCAGAGAGACTCTCTCCAGTGATTTAAGCCCACAAAGAGAATCAAACACAAGAGTCCCCTCCAGACTTTTCTGGGTAAGATTGATTTCTCTAACCAGTCCATCGGAGTTGCAAGAAATGCCAGCGAAGTTACACACAGAGTTCCCTTCTATCCATGAAGCAAACACATTGGTTTTTGAAGCTTTAAGCGAGGACTTGAAGTTGAGAAGCAGCTGCAGCTCATCGGATTTGGATGGGGAGACTAGGAAGACAGCGAAGAGAAGGAAACAGGGTAATGGAGCAATCACCCTTTGCCGGAATTGCCGGACCGACATGTTTGCCGATCAAGGATTGCGTGCGTAACTTTGATTAATGTAAAAGTATTAATACGGAAATGTGTGCAGTTTCCACACGACTGTGGACTCGAGTTTTTTTACTCTGCTTCACATTCACCAGGAAACTTACGTAAAATTCCATGCCCATGGAAAGAACAAGAAAAGTGATTAGAGTTGTTGTGTGTGTATGCAAATATTAGTCAATTGAGTAGAACTCATGGAAGAGAATCCATGCATTTGAGCCGACGAAGATGACCAGAGTCAGTGTTGACTACCATGTCCATGAAAATTTAAAAGGTGTAGTGTCATCTATTAAGAAAAAAAAACTTCTTTGAAATTTTTCCACGTATGGTTTTGTTTTATAAGGCAACATATTGAATTTTCTTCTTTGAATTTCGTCCTCATCATTTAAGAAAAATAGAAACAAAGGCTTGAATTTTTCATAGTCATCAAAATTGGCTTTCCAATCATAAGAAATCTCGCTAATTAATTTAACCATGGGACCCGTGACAAATCCGGAAATTGGGATCATTAGAGGCACAAAAAGTGATGCGAAGTACTGGAGCAGTGCTCCCGGAAATTTTTTAAAAAAATTGGATTTGTTATGTCATGGATTCATGATTTGCAAATATATACCGCAAAAACATGAACTTATTAATAATACTTCAAATTAATAACATAAAAATATAAATTTTGCTAGTTCTTTATGTCGTTGGTTTATCATTCATGAGTATAGATTGCAAATACAAAAAAATTAAGCTCTTTATGTCATGGGTTCACGATTCACAAATAGACTACAAACACAAATATCTTTTGGAGATTCTTTATGTTATGGGTTTATGATTCATGAATATAAACTCTAAATACAAAAACACAACAAGATGAATATAAACTCTAAATACAAAAAACACAACAAGAGAGTATAAGTTGTGCACTGCCTCTGCAAGCACATCTTCCACTCTCTTTCTGCTTTTTTTTTTGGTTAGTGAGTCTCCACATCAATCCATGCTCAGGTTAATGTAAATTTTGTTGTGCCCCCATTGACCCATAAGTGCGTATGTCTTTGTTTATCTCGTTATGTTTATCCATGATGGTGGAGAAGAGGAGTTCCCATGGAGAGGGTATCACTAACGATGACCACACTCAGATGGTGTCGTTTCATAAGCTCTTCGCATTTGCAGATGCAACTGATATCTTGCTTATGATTATTGGCACAATTGGTGCTATTGGGAATGACATGTGTATGCCTCTCTTAATGATATTGTTTGAAAGTATGGTGAAATCTTTTAGTGCTAACCAGAACAATAATGATATTGTCAAAGCGATTTCAAAGGCAAATGTGGCAAAAAAAAAAAAAAATTAGAGATTAGTTTTAGATTTAACTACCAAGAAAGTTCAAGTGTTGTCTAATGGCATCATTTGCTCATCTTACCCTAAATCACCACAAATTCCTTGATTGACTAAATACTCATCTTTTAGGGCAAATGCAATGGTTTCTTATTTGCTGGGCCAACAAAAATGTTGGCCCGGTCCCACCTCTATTACACAAAAAGTCAAGTTAAACACGTATTTTAATACAATCACATCAGCAAAACACATCTTCCAAAACAACCACATCAACAAAACACAAATTTTTATACAATTTCTCTTTCCACCCAATATGGAGGCCAACAACATTCCATTCCTCCATATTATGTACAACAAAACTACACCAAAACATCAAATATCAATACTTCCACATCAGCAAAACACTTATCTCAATACAGCCACATAAGCAAAACACATTTTACAATACAGTCATATCAACAAAAGACAACATCTTTGTTGGCCCAATAACACTTTACGATTGCATTTACTCTTTACACATGCCTTTCTATTTGTCAGAGGTGACTTGTTGGATAGTCACCGGGAGAGACTGGTGGTGTGCATAAAGAGATTGTAATTGCAAAGCATTTTAAGACAATATATTGCTTTATTTGATTTGGAAAGTAATACTAGAGAGGTTAGCGGGGGAATGTTCAGTGACACTATTGATGCCATAGGGAAAAAAAAGTAAAAATACTCTCTCTTCTTCTTACTGTTGCAATTGGAATCCCATGGTTTTGTTTTTTCTTCTCCAAGTCAAAAAATGCATACAGCTTTTGGCAACATTCGTTGGAGGATTTGCAATCAGCGACGGGCTCAATCATTGGGGGCACAAAATGGTGTGCGATACAAAAATATATTAAATAATTCAAAGCAATAATTCAAAATTACAAAAAAAGTTTGAGGTTATTTATGTTTTGGGTTCACGATCCACGACTATAGATTGCAAACACAAAAACACATTAATAATACTTCAAATCAATAACACAAAAAAAAAAATCATATTGTAACAACTAAACTCATAACCACGATACATACTACCATATCTTCATAATCCCACTTTTTCTACGTAATTATACAAGTTTACGACTCCCTTTTTGAAGTGCCTGGTGTGGGTACTCTGCCCATCAAGCATTTCCTTAAAGACAATTGGGGATTTGAGTATGATTTCCTCCCCATAGTTGCTATTGTTGACGCAGACTTTATGTTACCATTCTTTCTCATCTTTGCCTAAGATGAGGAAAGGCTCTCTGCCACCACTTGAAAGTCAACGTACACCCTTCTCATAATATTGTACAACTCCGTGTGGAGCATTCAATCTAACAAATCTTAAATCATCACTAGTGAAATAGATCTCTTTTTTTATAAATACGTATTATTTCTTTAATAAACGGAGGAATAATTTTTATTCTCGAATGGTAAATGTTCTAATAAGGTAGATGTCGTGGGGTGCCTAACACATTCTTTGTGTATAATAGACCCCCGGACCCATACAAACCTTTGGAATATAAATATAGATCATGCTTTACTGTTAGACATCCAAATAAGTTTATAAAGTCCAATTGGTGGCGACTTCAACATATCCGAGTGGATAACATACCCGAGTATACACATGCCTCGTGACCCTTGTTGTGACAGTGGAATACCACACACACCTATTTAGCATATGGAAATTATAAATATTGGACGTAAAATGAGGGAAATTTTACAAATTAGATTTTAGAGACCATGGTAGATAACAATCATTGAATGGTTTTGCTGGGATTCCAATTTTTCTAATTGCAACATTTTTAATATAGAAACCATGGTTGCTTGAAAAAAGAAAGTGTGAAATTTATTTTTAAATAGAACATGTATGGACTTTATAGCAACTAAACTTCAAACTTGATGCAATCATGGGAATATAAGATAAAGCTTACAATTATTGCAGTGGCATCAAATATAAAATATTATAACTAAAACAAAAGAAATAATCATGTTATTATAATAGACAAGCATACATGTTTTGTTGTTGCAACAAGTCAACAATTCTGTATCTAAGTAGGATTCTACAAATTCTGGTATACACATAATTGAAAAAGTGTCAGAAAATCAAACTCAAACAACGAGGTATTATCCCCTTTTTAACCTCAAGTGTTGCAAGGCTTTGTACTTAAAAGGCCCTCTTGGTTGATAAGGAATTGATATTTATTTATAAACTACATCGGTGGCCTACATCTAACATATATGGGATACAAGTCTTAACATTCTTACGCACTAGTTGGCTCGGTTATGCGATGCCTAACAAGTGGATAGGGTAAAAATCTTTTAGTATCGAGTTTTCCTTATGATATCATGTTATAAATCGGATACTCGTGAAAGCACCACATAAATCCAACCCAAACAACTCGAAAAGGTATTGTCCTCTCTAGGTCAAAGGAATGCACGGTTTTGTCCTTAAAAGGCCCCCTTGGTTGAGAGGGATTGAAACCTTACTTATAAATCACATTGGTGACTTATACCTAACTGATGTGGGTCATTTGTGGGTGGTTCTTATGGATCCAACATCTTTATGGGCCCTCTATTATTGAAAGGTGTTGGATCTTGACTTATAAATTACTTTGTTTTCCCTCAACTTTTCGATGTGGGACATTTTATCTTAAAATTCCTCTGCGTTTGTGGTTTGGTTGTGTGAGACCCAATAAATGGACTATACGAGTCCTAACTGGTGACCCAAACGGGGGAGGTATTGAGTCCTGCTCTGATACTTTATAAGAAAATCCAACCCAAATAATTTGTAGAGATATTGTTCGCTTTGGGCCTTAAGACTCACATGGTTTTATACTTAAAAATGCCCTCTTGGTTGAGAATGATTGGATCTTTTCTTATAAACCACATCGGTGAATTATATCTAAGCAATGTGGGATACAAGTCTTAAGAAGAAGGATTTCACTTCTATCAATCGTGCCCTATAGTTTGTCCCAAATATTTCTTTGGGCAAGTGCTTTGAACTTCTGGGTTATAACCAGCTATTTTTTGTCCAACACTTATTATACGCAGCTTATTATATTATAAAGATTAGATACTTGTGAGAGCACCGCATTATTCCAATCGAACAACTCGAAGAGGTATTGTCCGCGCACAATTTTTTTCCTTAAAAAGGCCCTCCTTGTTGAGAGAGATTGGATCTTTACTTATAGATCATATTGGTGACTTATATCTAATCGATCTAGGATATAAGTCTTAACATATCCTCTTGAGGTTGATTTCTTACTTATTTACTTTGAAAAATAAAATAAGATGGCTATACTAATACTAGTCTTTCCTTGTTTTATTTTACTGTCTTAATCGTATGAATGCATGTATGATATTTGTAACAATTACAAGTGTTGAAATTACAATTGATTTTGAGTCATCACTAGTTAGTCAAAGACAAAGAAGACTTTGGTGGCTTTTGCATCTTCTTTTGTAGGGATTCAGTATACCTTACCATATGGGATGTCCAGATTCATAGTGGGGTCAAACATTTCATATAATATCGATTTGACCATAAGTTATGGTTCATTTACTGAAAAATATGTTCGGCCACATTCAGTTTTACATATAAGTAAACTTCTAATTAAAAAAATAATCAAGAATTAGCTCTTAAGCTAACTATTAGAAAATAATTCTCTCTTCAAAATTTTGAATTTTTTTTTTGAAAAAAAATCATAGACCTAATTTATATTATTATTGTGGATTTTGGCTCTTACGAGTTTGTACATAAAATCTCTACGTACTTTGTACAACAAATTTAATTTATGGACTATTATTTAATGCATTTCGAAAGATAGTAATTAAAAAATATTTTAAAAAAACTCTTTAACAAAAATATATAATTTTGCCTATAGTCAAAATTTGACGGGTCGAGTTAAAGATTAATCTACCAAGAGAGTAAGCAACGGCAAGAAAAACCAATAGTAATAGAACAACTTGTTTTGTATAAGAGCAATTTTAAAGGGAGGTGCTAAAATGAAATACGAAAACCTTATTAAACACCTCAAATAGTGTCATCGGGGGTGCTAAAAAAGTTCTTTGGGGCCAAATCCATTGAATATAGAAGTCCAATTGTTGAATTTATGATTTCATCTCATTTAGCACTACCCTTTGTAGCCATTACCTTTTCATAAAACAAGTTAAGAGATTGTAATGGGCCTCTATTAAGGCCTGTTTGGCCTGAAAGTTTTGTGCATATGCATGACCATACATAACTAGCAGAATTATCATACATGTAAGGAAATTTGAGAGCCACAATCAATTGAGAGTTTTGAGATAGGATAAGGGGTCACAAAGAAATCATTTCCACACAACAAAATATTGGAAAAATAATTACAAATTTATGTCAACTTCCAGCATTCCCCCTCCCCATGTATCATTTCTCACATTTATCCTCTAATTTTTTCTTTTCTTTTCTTGAAATCCACCCATTAATATTTGCATGTAGAGTCTGATACCACCTATCTCTCTCTCTCTCTCTGAAGCCAGAGAAATAATGGAGTCATGTACTGAGGCTAACCAACGCATTGCAAGGCTTGCTGCTCATCTCCACCCTTCTAATCTCCAGGTTTTGGTTGACATTCCCAGCTCAATTTTTGTCCTCCTTTTTTTTCTTTGCTGCATTGAAGCCCTTGTACAATTGAATTAGCTTTTGCTTTCCTGTAATCATCTCTGTGTATGAGTATTTGTACACTGAGAAGCCTAAATTTGGCTCAAAGTCTCCCTTTGTGTACCATATCAAGTCACTCCGGCCATAGAGGCATTACTGAGCTAGTTTTCATAGTCCAGTTTCTAGCAAATTCAGTTTTGATGGCTGCTGTTACTGCTGAAAACTTGATAATTGAATGTGCCAAACAGATGGGGGAAAGTTCGATTCTGCGACAAGCGAATTGTAGAGCAAAAGGAGCAGCACCTGGATTCAAAGTGGCAATTCTTGGTGCAGCTGGAGGAATTGGCCAACCTCTTGCAATGCTAATGAAGATCAATCCACTTGTCTCGGTTCTTCATCTGTATGATGTTGTCAACTCCCCTGGTGTCACTGCTGATATTAGTCACATGGACACCGGTGCAGTGGTACAAACACAATAATCTCATCAATATACTTCCAAATATCAGATTGCTTTTCAAATTTGGAAGTTAATCGTCTATATGATTCATAGGTACGGGGTTTCCTGAAGCAAGAACAGCTCGCGAGTGCTCTTACGGGGATGGATCTTGTGATCATACCTGCTGGTGTGCCTAGGAAGCCTGGAATGACCAGGGATGATCTTTTCAACATCAATGCTGGCATTGTCCGGACCCTTTGTGAAGGCATTGCCAAGTGCTGTCCTAAAGCAATCGTAAACTTGATTAGTAATCCGGTGAACTCAACTGTTCCGATTGCAGCAGAGGTTTTCAAGAAAGCTGGCACTTATGATCCGAAGAGACTGCTGGGGGTTACGATGCTTGATGTCGTGAGAGCAAACACTTTTGTGGTATGTAACGAAAAATTTATCCAACCGATTCTCCTTTGATTTCACCAAGCCAATTCAATTGTCACAGTTTAGCTGACCTGAGATGATATATTTACTTATAGGCAGAAGTTCTGGGACTTGATCCAAGAGAAGTTGATGTTCCAGTTGTTGGAGGTCATGCAGGAGTAACAATACTGCCTCTTCTGTCTCAGGTCTTGCAGAATGTTCCATCTGAATATTTGGCACCTTACCGTCAATGCATATGACAAAAGATGAACTTTATGCATATTTTTGCAGGTTAAGCCTCCCTGCAGCTTCACCCCAGAAGAAACTGAATACCTTACCAATCGCATTCAGAATGGTGGAACTGAGGTTGTTGAGGTAAGATTGTCTCTTTTCATTGACTGCAAGAGAGAAATGAACATTTAGGACAAACAAAGTTATCGTTGATATCCAGAATAATCAGTCCTAGCCCCTGACGGGTGTTTAAACACAAAGGTGAAAAGCGTTGTTAGTACCATTGAATATAGTGGGAAAAATCACACTGATCCTTTGAACAAATTTCAAGAAAGTAACGCAGACTTCTTCATCAACTGAGAGCATTACAATACTGCATACATTGACATCTACAATTCATACAACAGCAATTTTGTTACATTCTGTTAGCAAACTAAAGTCATATGAAGGCAGATTTTGCATAGTTTATTTCTACTTATTTCTGCTTATTTTTTCAAGAAAAAATGTGCAAACTCTTACCTCAAGCTATCATGTCATGTTATTTGCAGGCAAAAGCAGGGGCTGGATCTGCAACACTGTCAATGGTTAGCCAGCCAATTTTTACACTCCTTTCCTTATGAAATCTACCATATCTTAATCACAAAACAACTGCTTTAATAAATGCACTAGCAGAAATAATCTCGACTCCTGTGAAATTTGTACAGGCATATGCAGCTGTCAAATTTGCTGATGCATGTCTCCGCGGGATAAGAGGAGACAAAGATGTTGTGGCATGTGCTTTTGTAGATTCTCAGGTACTAAGTTTGTGTGCTTTCGATTCCGAGACCGTCTTGCTTTTCCATGTTGACATTGGTGATCAAGCATAAGTTGATGATGAAGCACTTGTGTTTGTTACAGGTGACAGAACTTCCATTCTTTGCAACTAAAGTACGACTTGGTCCAAATGGGGCGGAGGAAGTCTATCAACTTGGTCCCCTGAATGCCTACGAGAGGTATAAACCATGAAAGCCAATTATTTATCACTATAAATGGATTTCAACTTTGAAATACAAATCAGTAGTATTAAAATTACCTGTCACCTGGTAGGGCTGGACTGGAAAAGGCAAAGAAAGAGTTAGCAGAAAGCATTCAGAAAGGAATTTCCTTCGCCAGGAAATAATCAAAGCCGCGCGATTGCTATAGAAAATTATGTCTCTTAAATCAGCTGTATAATCCTTCCATTATGCATATAAACTTCCTTGAGAAATCCCCTGTAAGAACCAAGGTATCAAATAAATTGGAATGGCTTGCTCTATTTATACCATCTACTTGCATCCATTAACGAAATTTTTTTAGTGCAACAAGCAATCAGTCCTGAAAGGTACCAGATTGTATTGTTTTAAACAAAAAAAGGGTCTATAAAGATTTGTTCCAAAACTGCTTGAAACTTTACCAAGACAACCATGTAAGATTACAGCCTCAGCAACTCACAGCTCAATGTCACTGGAAGAATTAGGGGGAACAATAGTGAGGGGAGAGGAGGATACATTAGCATGCTATCAATCAACCTTGACAGTAATGGGAGACACTATTATAGGTACATAAACATAGGATTCTTTGTGTTTTATTGAGACAAATCTTGACAGTTCTTTTGATCTCTTTCACAGCTCATTGTATATATTTGCAGAACCAAAGAAGCAGTTTCATTTTTACATTTTCTTGAACTAAGTACGAAAAAATGAGACCCCTACAGGAATTTACAAAGGTAGAGGGGTTTGGGGGAGGGTAAATAATAGGAGTTTTTGACATGGATATCACAGGGTTAACCTCAAAATGCAATGCATCCGCACTGTCTCAGGGTTTGTCCTCCATTCTGGGAAACCTTCCAGATCAATATCCCCTTCTTTCAACTTCTTTTCAACGCAAAAACCAATCTTCACAAAGGTCTGTGGTGTGCAGAGACATCTGCCTTCAATAACCTTCCTTATGGGCCTTAAGATCCAACACAATGCAGTCCTCAATAGTCAATACCATGCAAGTCCTCAACTTGTTGGCTTTACTAGGCCGTTGTAAGCCCAGTTAAAACAATCTGTAAGCCCATCATTGAACTAGGTGTAAATGGGCCGGCTCGAATTGAGTTGGCGTGGTCAAGCTCGCTCGCTAGCTAAATTTTTCCAGCCTAAGCCCAGCTTGTGCTTAATTTAAGCTCAGATACACTGCATTTGAGCTCGTGCTTAAAATTTACCCTTCCTATTGAATTTTGTAAAAGGTCATATACCAAATTGTATTTACTCAAAGGTTACAAGAATTTAAGTCCCGAAGATACTCGAGCTTAAGATGTATTACAGGAGAACTAAAAAAAGAAAAACACAAAGTATGATTACATCAAATATCTCACGACATTGTACTCTATTGGACTACGTCGGGTTACATAGATTGAACAAAAAAAACTTTAAACAAGTATCATGGTTTTAAATCAAGGATCTTGACTTCCCCTTCAAGAAGAGATGTCGATCTCCCTCAGATTTGTGAGTCTCATCAAGATGAATCAAATATATGTCGTCGGAACATATCAAACACGCCAATGATCAAAGATCCACGACGAATGGATGATATTTAGAGCTGGAGAGAATAAATCTTGAATCAAACTTTATTCATACTCAAGATATGAAAAAAAATAAATAAAGAAAGAGATTGGAAACAATATCATGTAAGAAGAAATGGTGAAGAAAAACAATAGTTGATGGTAGTATGATTAATAAAAAATTATTTTAAATAATTTCTCTTCAATAAAATAAATCTTATCCACTAATGATATTAATGCCTTGTCGGTGTATAAAGCTTGTGAGGGGTGGCGGGGCTCTATTACAGCAGGCCTCGCTGTAATAACAATTTAAGACAAAAAAAAATTTTATTTTATTTTGAAAAAATTATAGATGTGTAGTTTATGGTCTAACGAATCCAACGATATATTTTTTGTTCAAAACAAAAATCATATGCTACATAAAAAATGCTTAACAATTTTAGACCGTCGGATATAAACTCAAAACATTCGGTGTCTGGATCAAGATGAATTTGATTTTTGTTTCAAACAAAAAATATATCGTTGGGTTCGTTAGATCATAAACTACACATTTATAATTTTTTCAAAATAAAATAAAAAAATTTTGTCATCCAAAACATCTACAGCGGGGTCTGCTGTAGTAAAAACTACAGCGGACCCTGCCACCCAGCTTGTGAGTGGGTATATTCTAGAAGAGTCGGTGCCAACAGTTGATCCAACTAATATATATATATATATATATATGTATCTTGTCATTACTCATTATTGGAGTTTCTTAAGTCAAAACACAAGCAGGTATAAAGAAAACTATACAATCATATTAATTGTATTATTATTAGGTCATAGAATTTTGATGGCCACTTCACTGGTTGATTAGTTTATAAAATATATACAATAGTGCTAACTAGTCCATATAGTAGTAGCTCATAGGAGTTCAAATCTCTTAAACGAAATTTTAAAATGTTTTAACTCTCAAAATACATGTTAAATTTTTTTAAAAAAAAATTACATATTCGGAATCAGCGCATAAAGTTTTTTCTAACAAGATTCGTTATCGATGAGTTTTATCGGGTAAACCTTAATTCCATTGTTTTTTTCAATGGAATTCAAAACACAATGGATTCAGAACTAAAACAATAAAATTCTAGATCATGCTTTAAAAAACAATGAAATCTATATTAAAATAATAAATTTTGGACAGTGAATTATGGGATAAAATAGTGGACTAAAGCTGTTGGACTCTTTTGGGCTACCAAACTGACGAGCTACAAGTAAGTTAGGGTAAGATTTAGTTTTTTAAAAATAAACTCATTAGATTTTAAAACAACTATAGGTAGAAACTGACAAAATTAAGTCTACTCCACTTTTCTTTTCTTTTTTTCTTTTTATATAAAATTAGCAGAAAAAAAAGCAACTAATATAGTATAATTAAAGTATATATAGTCATAATGTGATTGGAAACATTTGTAGACTTATCAGATTGAATTCCAAACCAGAAATTCTTATTCACATTGCACTCATCATATTATTAGAATTTGACAAGTTGCCACATAATGCAAGGTTTGGCCTTTACAAGTGACAATTATTATTATTATTATTATTATTATTATTATTTTTGATTTTGTACAAGTGAAAATATCTAACAATACGAAAACTACAAATAGTAGAGAAACATGAGTAGTTTAGATGACACTTATGTGTGTAGTGTCTCGAGTTTGAGCCTCTCCTTACCCTATAATAAAAAAAACTACAAATAGTAGAGAAACACGAATAGTTTAGATAATACTCATGTGTGTAGTGTCTCGAGTTTGAGTCTTCCCTTCCCCTATAATAAAAAAAACTACAAATAATATATATTTATATACGTATCTAACAATATAATATTTTGGATTTCTTTGTATATATATATATGGTGACGTGTATGAATTACATGAAAAATATGGAATCTTGTTACTTTATGACTTAAGGGAAATAAACTACAAAAATATATATATATATATATATATATATATATATATATATATATATATATATATATATGCCTCTCCGACTTGATGTTTTGTTTTATTTGGGATAGTTTTATTTGGGATAGTTACACTAGGAAGTAGGAACCCTTATATTTATTAGAGAACAAAATTATGTCGATTTTATTTTAATAATTGAAAATATTTGCAAAATCAATCAAATCAATTTGAATTAGTTTCTTATATTCCGTATCCTATAGGTAAGGTCATCAAATATACAAAATTACAAATGAGGATAAAGGACTAGGAATATGAACCCACATAACAACTATTAAATAGTGTATCTATTTATATTCTATTTCTTCACCACACATATTTAATAATTTCTTCTATATTTAATCCAAAGTTTTTTAAATTAATAGCCCCTTCAGCTTCCATTTTTGCCCCAATTGAGTTCCTTTGCCTCCAAATAAAAGTTGATTTTTTTTGATAAATCACATGCTTTTAATTTTGTTAATTAGAGGGGAATCGAACTCTATCTTGTGAAAAAGACTCTTAAGATTAACGTGAGGGATAGGGATAATTATATTTCTTCTCGGAGAGAACGCTAGGCGAACATGAAGTGCATGAATACAAATTACTCTTTGTGATGAAATTGTAAACAATATTATCGAGCTACTAGTCAACTCTTGCTCTTTATAATTTAACATTATATATATATATATAGTGTAATTTAATTTTTATTCCTTTTTTCATTTTTGATCAAAATCCTGAGAATCTAAGATCAATAATGAAGCCAAAAATAATTTGACTTTGGCTATCCATGACAAAGAAAGACAGACAATCTTGCTGGGAACATTATGACCAAAACTAAATGCAAATCACCAACTATGATAATTTTAATACATATAATACTTTGAAATCTTTACAATATTCTTTTTTAATTGTTTTTGAAGTCTCTAAGAGAGAATTGTACACCTAAGACTGAAAATGAAGGAAAACATTAATATGAGTGGCAACAAGAAGGGGAATAAAAAAACCCTAGTCTTTGATGATAGATGTAGTTATAGCACAAAGTAAACTTGACAGAAACCTCAAATTAGTCCCACTCTGTCTTCAAACTGGTTCTGATATTAAAACTCAGCCGAAGCACTATAAACCAATAATGTTTGTTTTACGATTAATTAAGCTGCACGATTTTGTTCTTTTGAGCCGTCGCTTATGGTACTTATGTCTAGAAAAGACCTTGATTATGTGAGAGGGAGTGAAGTTTTGTTTATAAAACTACTCGGCTGAATTATGATAGACCGACGTGGGATTTTTAGTCTTGACAACTAGGCAGAAAACAATTGAAAGAACATGTTGTCACATGTCTAATTGAACCAAAACATGGAAAGTTTGGAGAGAATTATTACATTAACTTCAACAAACTTGTTACAAACTCAGATGGAACTGAAGGAAAAAGAGTTAGGGAGAGTATCCAAGGTGCCTCTAAAGTCTAAGACACTAACCAAACAAAGTACAGCGACAAAGCCTTGTTTGCCCTACAGACCAAGAAAAAAAAAAAACAGTCTCCCTTTTCAACGACTTTAGGGACACATAGTTCCCAGAGGACAAAAAACCCAAACAAGCTGTAAGGTCACTCTTTTGGAACAGCAGGGTATTCAACATGAAAAACAAGTAGTAACCATGCAAAAAAACTGGCAGACCCAAAAAACCCTTCCTGCAAAATGGACTACACAGCAAACAATCTGAAAAGGGTGGTAGTAGTACGTAGTAGTAATCTATGGTGCTGGAGCATTACAGGCCTTGTGCACAACAACTTTGGTAAACAAACACTTGAACCGATTGAACGCATAACTAAGATTATCCC
Organism: Tripterygium wilfordii; assembly: GCF_013401445.1. NCBI lineage: Eukaryota > Viridiplantae > Streptophyta > Magnoliopsida > Celastrales > Celastraceae > Tripterygium > Tripterygium wilfordii. Next base: position 11,404,593 of record NC_052248.1, read on the forward strand.
TATCTTTCCATAGTTTATGGTAGGCTGCATGATATGGTAAACTTTAAGTAGAGATTTTAGATTCTTCTTCATCACATAAACAACTTGAACGCTGATCGTAGACTTTTCACGAGATCCTTCACTGACATGCTGAATTCTGCATCCATCTGCAAGAATTGGGGAAATTTGTGTTTACATTTTGATTCCTATGCCATACTAACATTGTTTAGGTGACAATGATAGTTAAAAAAAGATATTAGTTACCTGAGCAATGAGAGTAACATCAAGAGTAGAAGTCCCAAAGGTCATGACACTGCTATTGATGACAGTGAGGCTGAGTTTCTCAATTTCAGCCACTGTTTTCTCCAGAATCCCTTTCCTTTTTTCGCAGTGAATTCTAATTAAGACATTTTTTTCGCAAAATCTTGCTTCGAGTTCCAGTAATGGTTCATCCAAGGGTCCACTTGGTATATTTGCATCTGAAGAGGAGTTCTCATCCTCACAAAAAATCTGGGATCTCTTCACAAACACCACTGATTCCATAGTTTTCTTCCTTGTCTGGTCCTCGAGTACCTTGACTCTCTCTTGCAGTTGTTTCAAATACTTTATAGCATCTCCAAGAACAGAGGCCTTATCCGTCTGATAACAGTATTATGTTATGATTACAACATGGAAACTGTGAATCATTTATCATCAAAACTAAGGAGGCAAGATACTACAAGACAGTAACAAAAATAAACTTTGATACCTTTTTGAGTCCAGGAACTATGGCTGACAAAGCGATGAATCGCTGGCTTAGCTTCTCTCGCCTTTTTCGCTCTGCTATGACATGATCTTGAGTGTCAGAAAGCCTAGTGCTCGTGCCAATCCTTTTAGTTCCCCGGCTGGAATTATGAACATGACCTTGGTTCCCAAAGGAACCATGGGACATCATCATTTTCTCTGTATTGATGCTCTTATTACCCATCACCTCCTCCTTAGGCTTCACAAACCCCATTTTCTCCATGCTATTCGGACTGACAAAGGAGAGAACATTGGGAGAAGAAGCAGTTTGTGGGTTCTGCATAATTTCAGTTTTGCCAGAGTTCCAGCCATTTGGTTTTAGTAGTTTCACAGGCCTCTCAGAGTCTACATGAGAGGTTTCCATAACATTTTTGAGATTGAAGGCTGGGTGTGAGAAAGACTGCTGCAAGTTATCCCCAAATGCAGCTGCAAGTGGTAATATGCCGAACTCATCAACAGAGTTCATATGCCACTGATTGAAGAAACTGGGGTCCTCCAATCCCTGTTGAATATCCACTTTAAAAGATTGGCTTTCAATCTGTGCCCCCAAAAGGGTATATGATTCTTAGTTCTTACAACCAAAATCACTATAATCACACTATCATGTAAAAACAGGAGGCCCAAATATGACTTGAAATACAGAATTACCAGTTGAGGCAACCCTCTGAAGGCAGAAATCTCCATAGAAGAAGCTACTTCTTGACCCAGAGCTCCTTGGAGGACATGCAACAGAGGCCACTGGAGTGAGTCAATTGGTTTGTCATAATTGTTCAATAGACATGACATATATCTAAAGACAAAACACAGACATAGAAAAGTCCACACACAAGGCAAGGAAACATTAAGAAACCCAGAACCAGTAAATATGAAAACAACACACTTGAAGAGACTAAAATGTTCAAGACCAAGCAGAACCCACAAAAGCAGAAAGTGCCAAAATTTGTGACAGAAGTGCCAATTTGATTTTGAAACCCTAACCTTCTCAATAAACCAAATGCAGCCTTTTCTGTTCAGATCTCCAGCAAAGCAGGAAACTTTGCTTTCTCCAAGCCTTTATACTTCTCACCAAGACTAGACTAGTATTATATTCTACACTACCCTTCACTCAAGGTTTCACATATGAAAATCCGCAGAGAGTTATTGCTTACGTGGGTAGGTAATGTAAACGATGACGCTGCAAAAGAATATGCAAACAATACCATTCGTGGGTCGCTTTTGCTGACAAACAGATACCAAAAAATAAGTCTTTTTTTTTTGTTGTTTTGTAGACTTTTAAGAGGCGAATCACCTACTAGTGTTTGACATTTCATTCAATGATTTTCCAGGATTGCTGGGGAAACTAGTGAAGATGAAGCACAGTCAATTTGGCCCACCACAATTTCTTGTTCTCTCAAATCAGCTAAGCAGAACGCCAGAACCCCACTTGAATAAACAAACTCTACTCTGTCCTTAGCCAATACTATAGTACAATATATGAGTAAATGATTCACAGTGAAAAAAAAAACCGTGTGAATTCAAACTAATCAAAAAGGTTTCATTTGAAAATTTTTGCTAAAAGTTAGCTTTGAACCTGCCTTTTGACTCTTTTACATTGGAGCCAATAATAATAGTACAGCTAACACCAAGAATAAATGACTTGCCCACACCCTACAGGATTATGTTGTTGCGCTGTCAAACCGACACATAAATGAGGACGGCTTATGGGTTATGATTAATTGAAGGGATTTTTTTGTTGTGTTTGACCGAGTAAAATTATGGCTATGGAACTCTCCTCCTCCCCAATGATGGTGAACCTTCCTTCTAAACATGACGGAATATGCTAAGGATCGCAGTGTGTTTTTTTTTCTTCCCGTTATTCTAAACATTAGAATGGACGCATATGATTCATATAAAATAATGGGTCGCACATAATAATCTTTATGAAATCTTGTGCGTTCACTTAATCTCTCTCCCTAAGGCATCTCCACTCTTGCTCTTCCTTTATGAAAGAAGTGAACCTCTATCTCTCTTAATTGTTGCTGTCGCCGATGTCTCCAGCACCTTTCGACACCACCTCCGCCGTAGCTCCTAATTCATCCTCCAAGAGAAGCAAATCGAAAGCTCCTCTGCAGTACCGTCCCTGTCCTTCTTTACTGCGATTGCGTCACGGCTGCTACAGTTGCAAATAGAAAGGGTAGTCATAATGGCATCCTCGCTCTTCAATTAATGTCTTGGACAAAAGTGAAAAATAGTTGAAATTTTTTTTAGAATTGTCCATTTATGGGCCATTTTGAAAGGATCATATTATGATTCTAAAATTATCTCGATTTTTACGCCCTAAAATTATTGTTTGTTGGATGAAGACAATATATTATCTCAAAATTGTGTCCGTACAATATATTGTTCTTCAAAAGTGTCAGCCAAATGGGCACTAGATGTCACCAAATACAACAATTGGAATAGCAGCATTTGGTGGGAAATTATTTTGTATTCCTGTATTGGCATAAAATCAGATTTGATTGGGAAGAAAATAGTTTTATATATATGCATGGTTTCCAACAATATTCTTGATTGATAGTTGCCAGCCAGCCCGCCTGTGCAGTGCAGGGACACAAGACCTACTACTTATATTCCACTTATATTCATGGAAACAGCCTCTCCATTGCAGGGTATACATATTGCTGCCTATCCCGAACCGCCCGTTGCAGTTTGCAGGAGCCTTGTAATTGAAATAATTTTTTCTTGTTCACTATGTAATATTAAAAAGCTGTTATTGTTACAATAGACCAACAAAATTCATCCTTTGATTGAGAAAGGAGTTGGCAAAACTTCAGATGTTCTTGAAGATGTTGAATGTATTTCACATTAGCATGCTCATTGGCCCGCCCTTCATTGACATACCAACAAATTGATTGCTATGTAAGCCATATATTTCAATAAATGCACAGGAAGGTTTTCCAAGATGTCCAACAGCTCTTGAAAGTTGGAAGGTTTGGATTTCGTCTCTTCATTTTTCTTTATACTGAAAATAGCTAAAATAGAAAAACTGAATCAATATCCTTTTTTCCTTTCTTTTCCATTTCATGGTTTCGAATTGTATGTGTATAACATATCAACAAAATTAAAACTTTGCTTATAATTCGTCAGTGTTCATACAATAACAGCTTCAAGGGAATCTGGTACAAGGAACATTCACTTTGCCTCACCCACTAGCGAGATAAATACAAGGAACATTCATTCTAACGGGCAACTAGCTGTCGTGGAGGCCAAGCAATTTCATCATCGTTTGTATAGCCATGAATGAGGAAATCTGTACAATTTTTCCGGCACCCATGGTTGTACGGATTACGAAAACGTCCATTTGGACTTCGGAGATAATTGTAACGAATGGCGTTTGCCAATTCATTGGTGGTGATGTTCCGAGCTATCTGCATCACCAAGTGAGGATTCGATGGTTTAAAAACAGTTGATAAATAGCAAAATGAAAATCACACACACGCAGAAGCACCATTGTAGATCAAGAATGGTTAAAGGAAGAAACGTGCACCAAAATTGAATAAGTGCACATATTACGCACTTATCTAAAGGGTCACAGAGAACTAGTTTCACATTTATGACAATTCAGGTATCAAAGGGCAAAAATGTTAGGGATCTTAGTAAAAAGCATCACAGTCATTCCAGTAGTGGATCTTGTCCCTTGATTGGTGTAAGTATAGGGGCCAACAAAACCTGATGATTGAACCAGAGAGTGACACATCCACTATTGGGATGACTAAGATGCTTTTTACTAGATCCCTATCACTTCTGATCAAAGGGTAGGTCAAGTCAAGGCCCTAGAACCATGCAACAAGAGTTAAGGAGATGGCTGGTTAACATTGACAGCCAAAAGTGTTTGTCAACCGCGCAAAGGCTTCCTATCATCTGGAGGTACAAGGCCCACGCACGGGGAAAGTGAGACGCATAATTAAGCAAGTCAATAATCACAATAAAACTGTGCATCATCCAATACAAACAAAATTCAAGCCTAGACGAATGAATCATCAAACGAAAAGTATATTAGTAAAGCCTCAAAATCAAACTAAGTAACAATATTATATGGAAGGTTTGAACCTAAACAAGGAACAAGTGACCAACCAAACTAACAAAGTCGAGAACAATTTTGATAAGGTGATCGCTCCCCTCCTCCCAGTACTTCTTCCTTCTCAATTTCTCTCTATGGCATCTTTCTTAATCATACAAAAAGGGGCTTTCAGTTTAATCATAAAAACGGATAGATACACTTTTACTTCTCATGCTGCTTTTTTAATCACAAAAAAAGGGCTTTCAGCTTTGGGTCATTTCTTGCAAACCCGCCATCATCCTCACAAAAAAATTCTCACACCAATAGTGGCACTGAGCAGCCAGAGATTGATTAAAAAGGCACCCCAGCCAGCCCATCCCTTTAGTGATTGTGCTCAAGAGCACACACTGGATCTGACCCACTAATCATTATCTCATTTGGCATGAAGCAAAAAGAAGGTTCCCCCTTCCTTTCCAGTCCTCCAGTCCCTCCCCCCAGCCGCCTACCTACTCGTGCTTGTAGCTTGATCAGAGGTCAAGAGTGTGGTCCATCAAGTGATGCATAAATTGCTAACCCCAGTTTTATCAGTCAATTCAAAGCCCCATACACTCAGTTAAGCCCAGGAAAAAAGAGACCCAATTATAGAAGTTCTTCGGGTGTCCAAGGGATTTTTGCCTTGCTGCCTCATGCCTGGGTAGAGTCATGTGTCTCGGTGAAACCTCTCTGAAGGCTTACGCCTCAACATCTTTTGACAACACAATTTAGCTGCCCCAAACTGATAGACTGTCCTTTAATATACAGTTAGTCCTGACACTACGTACAGATCCAATATATATTCCATTTTGGTCTCTTCTCCCTCCTGAGTCCTCCCACGGGAAGCCCGGAACTTTGTAGGTAAAGCATTCATAAACAACCCTAAATAATTTAGTCTGTGTAGATGTGTCTTAAACAATAAGGGTAGTCATCTGTTAGTAATCTGGTTAATCATGTGATAATGGAGTTCAGCTAGCCTGTAATTTGCCCATGCCATACAAGTATACTCAGAGAGATGAAAGTTGAAAAGGACTCACCAAGGCAATAGCATAATAGTTAACTAAAGAAAATGAAGCAGTTCCTTTGCTCTCACAACCACAGAGTTAATGGAATTAGCCAGAGATCTATGTTGCATGTAATCATTTAGCTACCCATAATCAGTGAAAGCAAATTCTACTAAAGGAACAAGAAATTAATGTTTTGGCTAAATTACCTGTGATGCCTGTGATATTGTCAACGTTGTAGCAGCAACAAAAATGACAATATCCAAAACCAAAAATACAACAACACCAGGATGCCGAACTGCGACATGATGAATCCATGTTTCTTGAATAGGAACTTCTGGTATGCCTGTCCATATTCCTACAGTAATGCACCATACCTCCTTTAACTATACACAGTCATAAAACCATGAAATAAAGGAAAGTTGAAGATTTATTTTCTCCAACCCATAAGACAGTTGTAGCAAATCCACTTACTTTGAACTGCAACGACCGCAGCAAGGAATGATGTCAAAGTTGCCACAGTAATGAAAATAAAGAAGTCCTTTTTGTTCCTCTGCAAGATGTGCAACAAGTACTATTATTTTAGAGATTTATAATTCTTCCGTTTTACTAGACGGAATTTCAATGAATTAGATTTCTTAGAATCACTAAGTCCTAGCTTTGTTTTGCTTTTCAATCTAAAGAAAAGCGTTTAGGCTTGTATTTTGGGTCCGTTTTGGCAGCATGAAGAAACCAACAAGGAGATAAGAAGAATAATATTCTGTATTTGTAAGTCCCGTTAAAAAAAAACCTCTATTATAAGTCAAAAATACTATAACTCCAACAAAAAAATGAGAGGCATATGATCAAATTCCCCTAAAAAAATCGAGAGGCAGATAATAAGTAGTTTTATAACTCCAACAGAGAAACCAGAAAAGCACAGAGACATTATGCTGTCTAAAGCCCCAGAGTACAGTCAAAGACCTCCATGGTATTAAATTTTATTGAAATGAAAGTCAAAATGGTGAAGGGAGTAGCTTTAAACCAGATTGATAGGTAAAAGAACAGCCAAGTGACATACTTCTATCGGTTTTTGTTAAGAATTCATGTAGCACCAATGACCAGAGTCCAGAAACATTTGGAACTAACACGTCGATAATGATGATGATGCTGAAAACATAATGTCAAGTTACCTAATTTCTTACCTTCCCCACACAGTTGGATATCCATGGGCAGTGGTGGTCAAACTGTTCAACGCAGCGGTTACATGCATGGCAGTGCTTTGAGCGAACAGGTCTGATTATCTAGTAACAATTTGAGAGTGTAAACACGATTCAGTCAAGAAAGGATGTCAAACCTAGTTGAGAACTGCAACGGAAAATTCCTGCATTTTATGCATCAATGAAAGAAAATGATGATAAAGTAGACCTTGCACGTAGGGCAAAGTTGAGACCAATTTCCCATCCATACAGTGGAATTGTTCAAATCAACATTCAACAAGGGATCCTGCAGATGACGACATATCTTAGAAAATTACATGAGAAAACGACCAAGTTCACACATCCATGTATCTGGAGAGCTGTCATCCTTTCTCCTCTAAGGGACAACTTGATAAAAAGAAAACTAGAAACATCCACCTGTGAATCCCTATCCAGATATCAAAAGAAAAGGACTAAAACACCAATAAAGCATTATTGAAGATCATTAAGATTAGTTACTTTGCCATTCAAGTATTCAACCCAATAAGTTAAGTTGATGAGTTGGGGTATTTCACATTATTTATACATATTCTAAGTTTCTAACACTCCCCCTCATGTGTGGGCTGAGCAATCCGACAGCCCAACAAGTGCACAACAGACAAGACCCAACACTAGGGCTACTCTCACAGAATGTCCTCACTTGGGGCAACAACAAACACACAAAAGCCCAAACTAGAGGCAACAACAAATGGGGGTTTAAATTGCGGAAGCTAGGGTATTTGAACCCAAGACCTCCCCTCTGATACCATGTTAAGATTGGTTCGTTCGTTATTCAACCCAATAAGTTAACTTGTTGGGTTGAGGCATTTCACATTATATTTATACATATTCTAACAAAGATCATCTACTGTGGTCCAATAATAAACACCAGCGCTATCACTTCCTTTAAGCATTCAAAACAAGAACAGTTGACAGGGAAAAAAAAAGAGAGTAAGACTGCATGACGATTAACCTTTAAATCTTTGAATGCCCCATTGTGCGTGAACTAAAGCCACAAATACTTCTTCTGGAAGGCATTGATACAATCTTAATAAGACTCGCTTTTACCATCAATTCACTTCATTTCTTGTCTCTTTTCTTCCCTTTATTTATTTGATAGCATGTTCTTTCAGTACTTAAGGGTGTATAATCTATTAACATTGCAGGATACAACACACTTCAACTACAAAGCATAGCAACTGCTTATCTTACAAACATCCAGTCATTCAGTCACATCACATCTAATCACAGCAATGGAACAGAAAGAGAATTCCCCACGCATAGAATACAATATTTTATCAAATACTGATACAAATAGAGATACGACAGGCAAACATGTGGCCTAGTGATAAAGTCGCTTGGGTGCAATTCAATTCCTGGAAACAACCTCTCCACATATTATATGGGGTAAGGTCTGTGTACATCTTGCATGTTCCCGACCCCGCCCACTGCGGGAGTCTTGCGCACGAGTGTTATTTATCTTTTTTACGAATACAGATACACTGCATGAATTTGAAATGTAATCTTTAATTCGTCAAATTACATGTCATTAGCAAGAGGAAAAAAGATAAAGGCTTTGGCTTTGACTAGTGGAAAACTGTCAAATTGACAGGATCAAAATAACTGTCATCGGTCATGGAAGCTTTCAAGTCCAATTTGATCATAGATTTAGTATTTTAGTTAGGTCCATTCTTCGAACAACTTTCAGATGGAAACATGAAACATGATAACAAGTGATATTTTTTCACTTGCTTCAGTTTATGTTATCCAGCTTTGGTGGCATGTATGTAATTGTAAACTACTAGTGCAATGAATGATCCTTTTCTAAAAAGAGGCATCAAATACAAATGCTTAAATGAACCAAATGAAATAGATATATTACACACCTCTGTATCTCCATCACCTCCCAAATCTCCACTTGTCTTAATATAACCTGGGTCTTTACTGCAGCCAATTGTCGAAGAATCAATTAGGACAGGAGGTCACAAATAAAATTGTAAAATGCTACTGGCAGTAAAGATCTGTGCGAGTGAGATAGACACAAAAACATAAATATTTGTTGAAGAACTTGGAGACGTCAATGACCAAAATCAGAAATGAACCTATCTCCGGCAAACTTTAAGACAATGATATATGCAAACACATTTTGGAATTATTCGTAGACATAACTCAAGGATTCTGACATGTGAAATCGGAAAGGTATCGAACATCATGCTCTAATATAGATGTTTTCTTATACAATAATTCCCTGGTGTTTGGTCCTGCTAATATTTGTGGAGAACAGGGGACATAGAATAGCAGGAATGGTTTCAACATCCAATGGAAGAGCTCAACTCATCAAAAACAACTCCAATGAAAGTTGAAACAAAAAGACGCAATTGAAAGGAAAAATTAAAAACAGAACTTGATATCTTCAACGTTCAATCACTTGCAAGAAACAAGATCAAACACCAAGATGATAAGAAAATGCAATAGCAGACCCACTTGATTATCCACAACAAGTAATTCTAATTATCCACTTTCCTATATACAAACATCACCTCCAGACGAAGGCATACAGAAACTGTCCAGTTTCGAATTGGAATAAAGACGCAAAATGATGAGAGAAGATACATGCATATAACAAATAAGCCATATAACACTAAGAAACGACAACCACAGAGCAAGAAAATTACCTGCTACATTTGTAGAGCATTATCAATGAAACAAAAGCAAGTGAAAGAGCAGTCCAACCCCAAAGTCCAACGGCAGCAGTTACCTTAGGAAGATTGGGGGCTAGCATAAGTGGTAACTTGTAAGGAGTGAGACATGATTTTATTTTTAAAGGACTATTCTCACTTAAGCTACAAAAAAAACATTCAAACACAATACTATAGCATACTTACCTGCAAGAACAGAATTAATGAAGAGGAAAATGAGTAAGAGTATAACTGACAGCAAAATGGGAGCATAGCTAATGTCCCCCATCTTCCCACCGCAAAATTTGTCTCCCCAACGATTACTCTGTGCTCGTTGTGCATTGGACTATACAAACAAATGAACAATGCACCTCTTATAGATAATTGTAAAGACACAGATGATCCTAGGAAAATGAAGTTTGGAAGTTGCAAAATTAAACACCAGAATTAAATAAACAACACTGAGTTAAGTTTCACAGGTAAAATCCAAATGTCCACATTACAAGTCAAGGACATCACACATACTAACTATACATTGGTCTGGTTAGATTGTTAAAATGATCAAATTTCAGTATCATTAATAAAAAAATGATAAAAAAAACTATAATGCATGCATGCCCAAAAACTTGACCAATAGAACTCCATAATTTTGTCAGTAAAGTTTCTGCCCCATGGGGGTACGAAGATTACCGTCCTGCTACGTTTATATTCCTCCCATAAGTAAGAAACCGTCTACACTAAAGGAATAAAAGATTCATAAAATTTTAAGAAAGACATGACCTAACCTAAAGAGAATTTTAAGTATTTTTCGATATTCTATTGCAGTTAGACCAAAACGGGAGATTGATATTCAATACCAGTTTACCTTACATCGAATGCATGGATTAAAAAAGTGTTATGCTTAAGCAGCTAATAAGATTGCAAGAGCGCATGTAACAAACATCTCCGCTACTCAATTATTGCACATGATGGAGACCTCTCTCTTTCATCACTTTTGTCAGGACTAGGATAAACAAGGAGTAGGTAGTGTCTGAGAGTTGTATTCCTTAAAATTGAGAAGAGAAAAAAAAGTAACGTTAAGAAATAAGAATATCGTCATTATTATTCAACCGAGAGCATAGAAATACCAGACAAACTAGTAAACAAACAAATTTGACAACTTGCGAGTTAAATTAGGCAACAACGGTATTTATAGATGACATCCACATAATGTCGGTTTAAACTTGTTTATCCAAAATTATATTTCTAAGGCAACACAGACACAAAAAGTTACCTACAAGGAAAAGGGCGACAGGCCGATGACCTTTATCAGAAGCAAGCTGAAAAGGAGTAAATCCCGCTTTATCTTTCACCATTAGCTCCTGCTTTTTACCAGCATGTACAAGCACAGTGCATGCCTCAACATTTCCTCTTAATGCAGCCCAATGCAAGGGAGTACAACCTAACACCATTGCATATGCAATGCATTACCATGTAGTGCTGAAATTAACAAAATCGCTAAATAAACCAACAAAAAAGACCAAATGTTAAACTGATATATGAAATCAAATTTGTCCAATAATTCGAATTGCTTAAAAATCATAACATATAACATTTTGAATTTTGTTGTCAAGTCATGGGTTACATGAATTGGGTTGAAAATCATACCTTACTTCAATAAAGCTTGGATTGAGGAATGGCGTTAGACATTCTCAACAGACCAAACTCATTTTCGTGAAGATGTCTTAGGTTCGTGGCATCACATTGATCATAATAGATGGACTACTTCTTTGAAAAAAGAGCAGAATGAAGTTGGACTTTGGAAAGCATGATGGAAGGAATGAAATATCAGTACCCCTACGTCTCTGTTAGAGTAGGTAATCAGAGAAGTTGCGGGTATTGACAAGCCCCTTTTTTAAGTCTCAATTCCTGGACCTTTTAAACATGGCTAGTGGCAAGGATGCATGTGACCATAAATGTGAACATCAGGGGCTTTCATGGATGTTGTCGTTGCTAGAAATGCTATGGATTGGGAGTTAGAAATCATTAACACTTCTTAATTTTGATATGGATGATAAGTTGATTTGGACAGCCCGGAAAAGAGTAATTTTTGAAGTTAAGATTTAAGGGTTCTCTCCAGCAGCTTTGATAGTTTGGGCAAGAAGAGTTTCCCTGGAAGAGCATGTGGAAGTGAAAAGTCTGACTCGGGGTTTTTTCTTTTTTCTTTTTTACACTTGGGACTTGTAACTTGCAAGAAGCACTAGCTATTATTTAGAGACCTCGTGAGCCTTTTGAGTGGCACCCCCTTGTTGCCTTCCTAAATAAATTCTTCTTGCATTCCAAAAAAAATTGTGCATAAAAATAAAAATGCAAATGCATTGACTTGTGCACACTAATCGTAATAAGACTCCAACTTGCTGGTTATTAGTTTTCATCTTCAAGATAAATCAACCTCTATTAGAATGCACCACAGATGACAAAATTTACATAGACACAAGAAAATGCACCTACAGCAATCAATAAAAGAGTACATAAATTAAGGTAATGTGTTTCGGTAACATGGGTATGGCGATATTCATAATCACATAGATTTTTTGACAAAACAAATTGATAGTTACCAGAGTAAAAAAAAAAAAAAAAGAGGATATCGCAGCACACCTTCTTTATCTTGTCTTCCTTGGCTTGCATCTCTAAACAGAAGTAATCTAATTGTATCAGCATACCCCTTATATGCAGCCCTGGTAGATAGCATCACAAGCATGAGCTTTCCGCTCAAGAATTTAAATAACTTCATACTAAGCTTTCCGGTAAATAATTTCATACTGCTCCTAGTTTCAAATATTCCTTCAGCATGTTGTCAGAAATTTGCCAAAAAATAGTGTGCCATGGAACTAAATATACTAACACAACAAAGACTCCAAGCATTTTATGCAGACACAATACATTAACAGCATAACAATAGAAATAAAAAAATTAAGTACCCTTGGTTATTTGTAGCGAATATTACCCTTGCCAAAAGATGTTATTTATCTACAAAGACTGATTTTAATCCAAAAAGCACAGAAACATTTATTATATCTCAACGACCCATCTGATATAATTTTAATCATAAACCCCCCATACTCACCTTCATATTTTAGGAATTCTTCTCCAGAATGGTAAATAAGATCTTGTTAAGAAAGGGAAGACACCAACTCTTGAAATAAGTTTCTACAGTCCATTCAACCAACCTACGCGGCTAAGATCGTACCAAACAAAAAAAGGTGTAACCATCTATCTTTTACAATATTCAAACAAATTTATGTCCCATCTTTAAAGTTTTCATTAGTGAAACCATTTCGATCTTTTTACCCCATAACCTTTTGAATCTAGTATCAACAAAAAGAAATAAATTGTACACGATACATGTTTCAACAGACATTGAAATCAGTAGCACCAAAAGTATTTCATAACCAGCTCTGCCTCCACATCTTCTCCTCTCCCTACCCTAAGCTATTGAAGCTAGGTTTTGCAGCAAAGCAAACAACACAGAACACATTGATTATGCAGGCCTTTCAATTTCATATACATTAGATACTCCCGCCAATGGTGGCATGGTGGTGCACTTGTTCTCTCCACTCCCACAATGGTTAGATTCAATTGTCCAACCCACGCTCATGACAAGGCGATTTACTAATCAAAAACTATATTCACATAAATAAAAAAAGACACAAGTCAATCTCCAAATTGACACATCGGTTTTCGAAGCAGTGATTTCAATGATATTTGTTTTCTCTGCAAAACTTGCTAGCCATACCTGATATCTTTCAAGTTCAACTTAAAACCTTAGAGCTAACTTCCCAGTATCAGCTTCCTACCTCTTGTCATAGTTCTGTCAAACAACTTCACACTATTTATATAACATTTTTTCCGCTAGGGGGGCAAGACAACAGTTCCAAATTTTCAGCTTAAACACCCTAAAAACTTGATGCATAATAATGTCCTAAATATTGTTAGAATATATTATCATAATTTAGTTTTTTAGTTTATGTTGATTTAGGTTATTATGGTGTTTCCTTAATTTATAAGTTTCCTTAATCTCTAGGTTTGACATTTCTGCTATTTCTCTATATAGTACTCTCTTTGTACTATGCAATATATCGATCTGATCTTATCAATCTTTTATCTTAACATGTTTTTTTTTTTTTTGAAAGAAAAAATTTTATTAACAGCACCAAGGGGGTGCAACCCACAAAGCAAACAGATCAAGGATTAAGGTTCACAAAAATATTAGAAAAAGAACCACTCAGACAAAGCTTGAGTTCAGAGAGCCAGCCATCCAAAAAAACCCCAATCGAGCACTCTTTGTCCTGAAATATCCTAGAATTGCGCTCTTTCCAGATTAACCAACAAGTAATTTGAAGAATTGAGAACAAAAAATCGTGCTTAGCCTTGTTGGATGCGAGAAAGTGCCAAGCCTCAATCTCTAAGACCAGGTTGCCGCAAGGAACCCAATACACCCCCATCAAATGCCAAAGAGTGCCCCAGACTTGCGCTGACCAGGAGCAGTGTAACAGTAGATGAGAAAAGATTCCTCGTTAGACTTACAGAGCACACAACGATTAGGTAACGAGAAACCTCTTTTCCGGAGATTGTCAATGGTGAGAATCTTCCCCCATAACGCCTCCCAAAAGAAGGAGATTTTGGGAGGGCAGGGAGTGCGCCATATTCGATCCCACTTCAAACTAGGAGACTCCACCCTTCTATTAGCCAGTAGAAGATGTAAATAGAGAGATTTGACTGAAAAGATGGAGTCAGAAGAGAGTGACCAGCACATTATATCATCCTCTTGAGTACTACTGGACAGGTTATCATAGATAATCTTCCAAAAGGACACAAATAAGTCCAACTCCCAATCTTGAGCTTCACTAGTGAAGATAAGGGACCAGGAGATACCATCCGAGAGGTCTTTAATCAAAGCCTCTTTGTTGCAAGACAAACTAAATATCGAGGGGAATTGAACCTTATCATTGGTTTTAGAAAATACGTTTTTCCATTGCACGGTCGCCGCCCTTGGTGACTTTTGAGGCCGGCGACAGCACTGTCGATACTTTTGTGTTTTTTCCTTTTCAATATTAGTATGATGGATCACAATAATTTCTCTTGACCACCCTTCTTGTTTCAAAACATTTTATTGTGTATCGTCTTTGTTGCAATACTTCCGACCTGCTGTGCAATCACCAGCAATGTGTCCATTCTTGGTTCAGCTGTGCATCAACTCCAGTGAACCCTCCGACCCGCTGTGTAATCACTAGTGGTGTGTCCATCCTTGGTTCGAGTGTTCGACCATGCATCAACTTCAGCCACCCTCTGACCTATTATGCAATCACCAGCAATGTGTCCATCCTTGGTTTAGCCGTGCATAAACTCCAAAAAACCCTCTGACCCGCTATGCAATCACCAACGGTATGTCCATCATTGGTTCGGCCGGGCATCAACCCCGGCGAGCCCTTTGATCCTTTGTGCAATCACGAGCACTGTGTCCATCCTTGGTTCAGACGTGCATCAACCGGCGAACCATTTGATCTCCTGCCCTCATATTCCAGCCGTCAAGTTTTCTGGCGACCTGTTTTCCAACCTTCCACCCAAGGAAAAGGTCCAGAGCATGCCGATCTGCCCAAAAGACCACTGCTAGAAGCGGCGCCTGAAAGTTGTGTTCTCTATCACAATCTCCTTCTGTCGTTGGTTTTAAGTCTCCATTCGCTCTTTGGAGGTTTTACTAAATATGCAATCCGCATAGACTTTTTCTTAAACAAGATTTTTTTGTTGGAATTAAATTGACGCTTACATGCTTGCATTGCCGGTGCAATCAAGCAACGGCCTTCAATCAATCTCTTCTTGCAGTGAAAGATCTTCATACGCAAACTCAATATTGTAAGTTTGTAACACCATATTGAGTTTGAGAGGCTCTTATGGTGTTTTCTTAATTTCTAAGTCTCCTTCATCTCTATGTTTGACTTTTACTCTATTCCCCTATATAAGAGTTCTCTTTGTACTACACAACATATCGAATGAATATTATCAACCTTTTATTTTAACACATTTTTATTTAACCAATGTGAATTGAAATAAACCAGGGGTGATAAGATTGAAATATCACACTATAGTGCCTTTGTATAACATTATCCTAATCAGTTTTCAAAATATTAGCTTTTTTATTTTTGTATATTTACCTAACTTATAACCGCCGTCATGATAACCTAGCATCCTACACGAGTAAATCTTAAAAAACTGAACAGTAAATACACATAACTATTTATTAAATTCACTAGAAAGTATAGATTGGTAGCATTGACTTTCTTGGAATAAATGGCATAGCAACACACCATAGGTCCATATGTTAACCACAATGCACAAATATCCATGAGCTCTTTAGGTTTCACATACCAATGAAGAGGGCTCCTCCCTCCATTATCTGGAGCATCATAATCAGCATGATATCTTGCAACAATGTGGTTTAAGAAAGCTGTTTGTCCATATTGAGCGGCAACATGAACTGCCTGCACAAAATAATTTAAATCAAAGTACATGGTGTAAGCTAATTATCACCATTCACCACTATAAGCACAAAATAAAATTATCGAGGCAGTATTAAACAAAGCCAAGACATTAGTTAGAAATAAAGATTTTTAGATGATAAATATAATTGCAGAAGAGGCAAAAAAAGCAATCGCACAAATACTGGAAAATGAAAAGCATACAAAGGGCATAGACTATTATTCATTCATGACATGATATTTGATAGTGTCACAGATGCCATAGAGACTAACATTTGAGAAAATAAACAATAAAATATTATGATAAATTTCAAGACAACAGAGTATTCATCTATCAGTTTAAGGGAAGCCTGTGCAAGACCTGGATAATTGGGTTAACCAATACGTAATCTCAAGATTCATTACATGCAGAATGGAAAAGTTCTACCAAGCTGTTACAACTACCCAAAAAACCCTCGTACTTCTGGATTTGAACGAGTATTGCAAAGAGATTAGGGCAATACCACAGAACACATAAAGCACATAATTGAAAAAAGAGCACTTATGTTTCCTGGAAAATTTAGGACACTATATTTCCATAATGAATCAACAAAGATGACTGAAAATTTAACACTTTAATTCAACGCCACAAGAAATTCCACAACCTTTAACATTCACTACCCCACATTCAGGAAAACGGAGAACCAACATGCAAAGACTTCTGTAATTGTATAGATAAGTAAGAAGCATAGGACAATCGAACACGGATTGTTGTTTTAAAACCAGCACACGAATCCACAGTCCACACACCACCTTAATCAAACACATCATATTTCCATTTTCAAGTATCAACATGTTGTTTATAAACTGTGTAACCAAATGAATGTAAGAATATGCAAAATTTACCCGATATCCATTTACATCAGCAGCCTCCACCTGTGCTCCATTGTGCAAAAGCACATCCGCCACCACAATGGAACCCCTAACTGCTGCCCAATGCAACGCTGTCTGCTGTATGTTGTCTGATGCATTGACATCACCACCATGCTTCAACATCAACAAGAGATTTAGCCATACAACCCATCACTTCGTTTGATATAGTTATCCATGTAAATAAAAATCAAGTAGATTCACAATCCACCTCTTGCATTTAATGTCATTTCCATAGATAAATCATTTTACTTTAACATTTGTTTGATATCTCTTTGGTAATATTTTCACATGTTTCTCAAGCTACCGTTGAACAATTGATCCTTCAAATTTTTCTATACGAAAATTATTTATTAGGAAGTATGACTGCTATGCTATCCATTTCACATAGAGATTTTAAGAACGAAAAAACTATAGGTTAATTTTTTTTCTTTCACAGGTACCATACACACAAGCCTAGGTATGATTACAACAGTTCCAAATCCTCGCACCTTCTTATCGTAGATTTTTTCATTTAACTTTCACTACATTTATAAACTTTAAAAGAAGGTTTATGATGCATAATGGGCATTACTGACACAGATGGCATTTATTATCCTTATCAATTCTCTCATAAAATTACACTTTATAAGTTAATGTATCATTCATTGTGACCAAATAATGGATTCATGTGGAAATTAAATTTTAGATTATTTGATGACGTATTTTCCATTTGTAACCTAATTGTTTCTAAGTGAAGTCCAAAGGCTAACCCAACGAGCACACATCAACAATCCATTGAGCACACATGAACGAAGTCAACAAAGCCAAACACAACACATTAAACTGCAAAAATCCCTGAGACTCCACCAGAAGTTAGGTAAGTCCAAATCTCCGTTAAAGTTATTTCTTTACTACACCTACACCAGCGCCATTCACACATCAAACGATGCAACTAAAGTTCAATTTATAAGCAATGAATTTCTTGAAACATGTATTAGCGGAGAAATATGACAGGCAACAATACCTCGATTATGTACTGAGCGATATCGGAGAAGTTGTTGAGAGCGGCCCATTGAAGAGCGTAGTAGCCATTTCCGTCAGGACTAGAGAGGGAAACTCCATCGACTTCGAAAAACTTCCTCAATTTATCGAGATCGCCATAGGCAGCGGCGGAGAAAACATCAATGACATTGGCGGCCTGGTTGTTGTCATGGTGCGTCGTAGCTTCAGATGACGATGCCACCTCAATCTCTGAAATAGCCATGGACGGTGATGCAAACTAGATCAAGAATCACACTTGAAACTAGAACACAAGACAAGCACGGTGAGAATCACTCTCGTTTTCTTTCTATTATGGAATCACTCCAGAATATTGGTTTTTTCTTCTCTCATACAAAACAAAAATGAACTCCTATTCAAAGGAAATAGAATACTTAAATAACAAAATATCACATGTGAACACATGATGTGAACACTTTTATTCATTGACTCAGTTGCCCTTATCAATGCTAGATCTCAGCCACTATCTGCTCCGTGTCTCCTGCCTTTAATTCTTCAAGGCTGTGTTGAATGTCTAGTTGCACGGGCATGGGCCCCTTAGTTGGCTCCATGTCTCCTGCCTTTTCTTCAGGGATGTGTTGAGTGTCTAGTTGCACGGGCATGGGCCCCTTAGTTGGTCCATTGAAACTAAAGCCATCTTTTGCACCAATTCCCTCCTTCACTAAGAAATTCGACTCTGTCGAATGATGCTGGCAGTAGTTTTCAAGCAGACTGGGATTCAATTGGGCTAATTCGTCCGCATTTATCCATGAATTGTCAGATTCTGGCTTGCCCACCCAATGGACAAGAAATTTGTGATACCCTCCCCGCCTCGTAGAGACAAATTGATGGTCTATAATGTGATCCACTTTCTCATTCGTTGCAGGTATGGGAGGCACGTTGGGAGTTGATATTTCAGTTCTTTCACTACTTGGGGCAGGGTCTTCATTGTACTTGATTAAATCAGCTACATTGAATACGGGATGCAGTCTAATGTTTGGTGGCAACAATACTCGATAAGCGTTGGAGCCAATACGCTGTACCACCTGGAATGGACCGATTCTTCTATCATGTAGTTTATGATAAGCACCAGGTGGGAATCTCTCAGGCCTAAGCCGAACCAAAACCATGTCACCTACATCAAAAGTTTCATCACGACGATGCTTGTTTGCTGCGTGGCGGTAGAGGTCATTTTGTACGGCAATCCGTTTGCGAACCTCTTGGTGAAGTCGTTGCAGCTGTTCCACGGTGTCCACAGCTTCGGCACTACTATGGGGTGGTAATGGGAGTGGAATCAGGTCGATTGGTGCTTTAGGTTGCTTGCCCAACACTATTTCAAAAGGGCTTCGTCCTGTGGTCCGATTAACCGAGGAATTGAATGCAAATTCGGCCTGTGGTAACAACTGATCCCATGTCGTTGCATGGTCTTTCACCAAACATCGTAGAAGGTTTCCAAGACTCCGATTTGTCACTTCTGTCAGGCCATCCGTTTGGGGATGGAATGCGGTCGAATATTGGAGTTTAGCGCCTAATTTGGCCCATAAAGATCGCCAAAAATGGCTGATGAATCGTGAGTCTCGGTCAGATGTAAGGGATCGTGGAACTCCATGTAATCGCACAACTTCACGAAGAAAAATAGCTGCCACATGTGAGGCATCATTTGTCTTGTGACATGGAATGAAATGGGCCATTCTCGAGAATCTATCAACCACCACCAATACAGCATCATGCTTCCTTACTGTCTTTGGTAAACCCAGTACAAAGTCAAGGGTGATTTCTTCCCATGGGCTCTGCGGGATCGGCAGGGGTGTATAAAGACCGGTATTCCGTCGAGAACCTTTGCTGAATTGGCAGATTTGGCAATGATCTACAATTCGGTGAACATCACGTCGCAACTTGGACCAATAGAACCTTTCACTCACCATTTGTAAAGTCTTCTCCCTTCCAAAGTGGCCACCTAATCCACCAGAATGAATCTCAATAATAACTAAGTCCCGTAGGGATCCTTGAGGCAGACAAAGTTGCACTCCTTTGAACAAATAACCATCAAAGAGATTGTAAGGGTTGTCCTGATTTGTTCCACCAATAGTCAACCTTTGCCAAACATTTGCGAACTCTTCATCTCCTGCATATTGTTCACGCACACACTCAAACCCGACCACACTTACCTCTAGATTGGTAAGAAGATGTGCTCGTCGGCTGAGCGCATCCGCCACTTTGTTCTCCGTTCCCTTGCGATGCCGAATGGTGAAAGTAAATTGCTGCAGTACTGCAACCCATCTTGCATGGCGAAAGTTAAGCTTTTGCTGTGAATTCAAATGCCGCAAAGAATCATGGTCCGTTACGAGGATAAACTCATTATGCAATAAATATGGCCTCCAATGCTTCACCATTTGGACCACCGCATATAGCTCTAAATCATAGGCAGAATATCGCCGTCGTGCTTCATTGAGCTTCTCGCTGTGATACGCCACGGGTTTTCCTTCTTGACTTAGGACTCCTCCTATTCCCACCTGCGAAGCATCACAAGATAACTCAAAGATTTTGTTAAAATCCGGTAAACGTAATATCGGTGCTGTGGTAAGAGTTTTCTTCAACAATTGGAATGCTTCATTTGCCTCGGTTGTCCATAAGAAAGCAGTGGCTTTTAAACAGTCTGTTATTGGTGCCATGATGGTGCTGAACCCCCGGATAAATCGGCGGTAGAAGGATGCAAGTCCATGAAATCCGCGTACCTCAAATATATTGCAAGGAGTTGGCCAATCAGAGATGGCTTGCACTTTGTTAGGATCCATGCTTAATCCCCTGTCAGATATAATATAGCCCAAAAATTGAACTTGTGATTGTAAAAAGGCACATTTGGCTTTATTCGCGTACAACTGTGCATCCTTCAACGCTTGAAAGACTTCACGCAAGTGGTAAAGATGGTCTTCGGTCCTCTGGCTGAATACTAGGATATCATCGAAATAAACCACTACAAATTTGCCAACTAGTTTCCGAAGTACATGGTTCATCAACCTCATGAACGTACTTGGGGCATTTGAAAGACCGAATGGCATAACACACCACTCATACAACCCATCTCGAGTCTTAAATGCTGTTTTCCATTCATCCCCATCACGAATCCGAACTTGATGGTAGCCGCTACGCAAATCAATTTTAGAAAATAATACAGCACTTTTTAACTGATCTAATAAATCATCAAGACGCGGTATTGGAAATCGATACTTCACCGTTATTTTATTGATGGCGCGGCTGTCCACGCACATGCGCCAGGTGCCGTCTTTTTTGGGTGTCAAAAGAGCCGGTACTGAGCATGGGCTCATACTTTCTCTTAGAAATCCTTTTTGTAAAAGATCATGAACTTGCCTCTGTAGTTCGTCATGCTCCCTGGGGCTCATTCGGTAATGAGGGAGGTTGGGCAGAGTTGCACCCGGTATGAGATCAATGGCATGTTCAATCCCACGTATTGGAGGTAATGTGGAAGGTAGTTCATTAGGAAAAATAGCATGAAACTCTTGTAGTAGAGATGTTACCTCGGGTGCCTCCATTTTGTTAGAGTCCATATTGGTCTCATGAGCCACAAGTAGGAAGATAATTTGGGACTCCTTGCTGGACAATTGAAATTGCCGAAGAGATAGTGTTGTGGCTAGTGTGGAATTTTTAAAAAACTCTCCCCCACTTGGCTTCATTGGACGCAAAATGATATTGTGCCCTCCATACTTGAAAGAATAGGTATTTGCTCGTGCGTGATGCACCACATCTCTGTCAAATAGCCAAGGACGACCCAGTAGTAAATGACATGCTTTCATTGGTATAACATCGCACCACACCGAATCTTTGTAGTTGGTTCCCAACGAAAAAGATAACAGACATCTCTGTTTCACGGGAATGGTGGTGTCGTCAATCCACCCCACGCGATATGGTTTTGGATGCTTCTCTGTCGTCAACCCATTGCGCTCCACCATGTCTTTAGAGATAACATTCATACTACTCCCCCCGTCAATGATGACTTCCAAAGCTTTGCCATCCTTCTCGAACCGGGTACGAAAAATGCTAGTTCGCAGCCATTCGTCTGCTGATGGTTCTACCATTTGTCCTGTGAGAATTTGTCGTATCACACACATAGGCAATTCTGAAGGTTCCAGTACTTCATCAATGACCTCCGTGTTTACTGCCGCGTGTGCTTCCTCACTTGCAATCTCCAGTTCATCTCCTTCACACATTAAGGCAATTTTTCTTCCTTTTCCAGGACACACATACGCATAATGACCCAAAGTGCCACATTTATAACACTTGGGACCTCCAGGTTCTTTTCCTCGTTGAAGAGTAGGTGTAGTTGTGTTGGTGCCAGTTTCCGTCCGTGCCGCCATATTGCCTTGAGTGGGTGAGGAATTTGTAACTGCTCGAGAACTCTTGTAATCCAGACTACTGGGTTGGTAACGCTTGTTATACTGGCTCTTCAGACGACTTTCTATCTTGAGGGCTAATTGAAAGGCCTCTCTGACATTCTCCAACTTAGCAGTCTCTAACTCCCTACTGATCTCCTCTCGTAGTCCTCTCTTGTACCTGGCCAAGGATTGTTGCGGATCTTCTATCACCCGAGATCGGACAATCAATTCATGAAATTTGTTGTTAAATTCCCGGACTGATTTGCTTCCCTGCTCCAAAGATAGTAATTCTCGAAACACTATCTCTTTGTAATTGTGTGGGAGGTACTCTTCCATGATGTATCCCTTCATTTCTCTCCAGTCCACAATTGATGGTAATCGCGAATGGTATCTCTGTTCTTCCAAACTTTGCCACCACACGCATGCTTGACCTTTGAATTTCATACGAATAAAGCGGACCTTCTGCTCTTGATTCATGCCTACCCAGTCAAAGAAATTCTCCACCTTAGCCAACCAATCCATCACCTCATGGAGTTCTTGGTTGCCATCAAACTCCGGAACATCAGCTTTGATTTGTCTCATTACTTGATCTGTTTGATCAAAATGGCCATATTGCCTATAATTGTGGCGAAAGTATTCAGGTTCGGGCTCATGTTGAAAAGCTCGACTTCGTTCACCAGTACGCTGAGTATAGGAATTACGTGGTTTAGAGTGTTGACCATGAACACCCTCAGTATGTTCATCACCAGCCTCCTCTTCACTCTCTTGGACCACCTTCTTACCACTCCTCTGAGTTGGGGAACTCGTTGCTCCAGCTAATTGATTCACTTGTTCGGTCAGCTTAGTTATTTGTTGAGCCATGTCCGGGATTTGCTGGAGAGCTTGCGTCATGGCTGGAAGCTGTTGAGCCAAGACAGTCATGAGTTCACTTTGTTGGATGGGATCCGTTGAATCAAAGTCCGTGGCAGCGTAGTCCTTGCCGTTACGTGTAGGCATGATGTTTCCTCTGATACCAAGTTGATGCAAACTAGATCAAGAATCACACTTGAAACTAGAACACAAGACAAGCACGGTGAGAATCACTCTCGTTTTCTTTCTATTATGGAATCACTCCAGAATATTGGTTTTTTCTTCTCTCATACAAAACAAAAATGAACTCCTATTCAAAGGAAATAGAATACTTAAATAACAAAATATCACATGTGAACACATGATGTGAACACTTTTATTCATTGACTCAGTTGCCCTTATCAATGCTAGATCTCAGCCACTATCTGCTCCGTGTCTCCTGCCTTTAATTCTTCAAGGCTGTGTTGAATGTCTAGTTGCACGGGCATGGGCCCCTTAGTTGGCTCCATGTCTCCTGCCTTTTCTTCAGGGATGTGTTGAGTGTCTAGTTGCACGGGCATGGGCCCCTTAGTTGGTCCATTGAAACTAAAGCCATCTTTTGCACCAGACGGTATCACCAGACCATACGGTGGACGGAAGATCAGAGGGTTTTGCTCAGATTGGGGAGTTCGGGGGTTTTAGTATTACTCCAAGAACCCGAATCAGAAGTCAGAGCTTTTCTTCTCTGTTTTATTTATTTGGCGGCTTTTTATTTTTATTGTTTCTGATTTAATAATTAATCGCTAAAAAAATGGTGATTGACTTTTATGTTAGAAAGCGACTCTACAAGTCGAAATTTCTTTTTATTTTAAATTTTGTTTAGATAGAGAAGTAGGTTTGAATTTGTTACTAGGTGTCTAGACCATATTTTTTTAGTATGGACAAAGGATAGTCAAGGTTCGAACTCGAGATTTATATGAGATATCATATATATAAAGAAAACAAAATAACGATATTAATGTTCCCATAATTCGTATGGTACACTGTATTAAATAGCTAAAACAAATTAATATGGTTTGGTGTAATACCATGTCGTTGGGGTTCCGATAATATCCAGTAGAATATGGTGTCATCCTTGGGTGTTCGACAACGATTGATTTTGTGTATTTTCTATCTTTCTTTTTATTCTTTTGAGTGTCTTATTGGTGGATTTGAGTGACTTATTGACATTTCTTTATGATAATTGGGTTAATAAATCTATTCTCCGTGATTTTTTGGGAAAAAAAAAGAAGCTAAAACAAAATACTTTTAATTTGTGATGGCTTGCTATGATACAACTTCTCTTATTCTCAAAAAAAAAAAAAAAAATTCAACTTGAGACCAAAAAAAAAAACATAAAATTATATTAAAAAATAAAAACTATACTCCTAAAAATATATAGTGATCTCCACAGATTAATTGCCTTATACTTCTTGTATATATAAGGAAACATCAGATTTTTCCTTTTTATTTTTTCATAATGGTTGCAATATAAAGAATGTGATAATATCAGTTTTGGAAATAAATTTATTTTGCTTACCAAAAAATAATCTTGATTTTCTTTTACTTCATTTTAATTATATTATTAATTTATTATTATTAACTTTGTCCACCAAACAAAGACAAGAGCCTATAAGGACTCTCCACTTGTATTCTGTGTGGCTCAAACTCCAAAAAAACAGCGATAGAATCACTCTCTCACAGCAGCAATGGCGGCCACTATAGTGATAGCGGGTGCAGGCAGCGCCACCTCTTGTTTGCTGCTAAAGACGCCGTTCGGTTTCAAGCAAAGACTATGCAGCAATGTTCTCCAATTGAATTACCAGAAAGTGTTGCCGTCAAAGAGACTATTCACTTGTAACGCTATACACAGACCGGAAGTCTTACAGGTCACAGAGGAGGGCCAATCCGAAACCCTAGATTACAGAGTTTTCTTCGTTGAAAATTCTGGCAAGAAGGTCTTCTCACCATCGCTTCCTCAATAATCATGCGTCTTTGATCTTTGATCTTTGTTCCGTTTTTCCTTTTCTTGTGTTGATTTAGTTAAGGTCTTTTTGGTTTGGTGATTGATGCAATGTCGGATACGAAATAGGCTATGTGTATGATGATCGAGATGTTGATAAGAGTCTGCTTCCTTCTATCTCTTTTTCTGTTGTGATTCTTCCGGGGATGTGTTAATTTCAGCTTGTTTTGGTTGCTGGGAACGTAAGAAAGGAAAAGACATGGAAATGTGGAAATTTGGGGAGTTATGTGTATGTAACTGGAGGGGAATCTCTGGTTATCGTTTATAAAAGTAAAATTGAAAACTTGTTAATAGTTTGTGATGAAAGATCAAAATAAATCTCTCCTAAAGATGGGAAATTGTAATAAGCACTAAGAAATAACGACTTGTATTGAACTAGTAATGGACTCTGGAAATCTGAGCAGGAAGATGGAACATACCATTTGATAGGAAAAAAGTGAGGGATTAGAGCTGGAGTGAAACAAAAAGTAAGGCCATTTCCCTTGGTAGGAGCATAATTTAATGAATGAGGTTGAAGTGGACTTCCTTCCACTTCATCAATTTTATTTGCCCATAAGTGAAGGGAATTGGAATTTGGAACGATTGAAAATGATAATCAATTGTGTCAAAATTAATCATGTTATCTCAAGCCTTACTTTGCTTTATTTTCCTTTTACCAGACAAGGATCAAAAAGAACGTTTCCATGCCCTTATTTACCCTTTCTATATCCCCCAAACACAAAACTTTGGACGTTCTCCCCTAGCAAGTGGAGTTCAAATCTTGTTTCTTGAGACAAAATTTGTTTTTACAGACCACTAGACCAGTGTGATGCTATAGTTACATATAATTTTGTTGACACCAAATGATTGAGTGAATTAATTAGTCTCTTACCTGCCATCATGTGTCTTCAGACTAAAATTAATTATTTGCTGTGCAGGTTTCTCCTTGGCATGACATACCACTGTATGCAGCCGATGGCTTGCTCAACTTTATTGTGGAAATACCTAAGGAATCTAGTGCAAAAATGGAGGTTGCTACCGATGAGCCATACACCCCCATTAAGCAGGACACAAAGAAAGGAAAACTAAGATACTATCCGTAAGATTTGCAGTTGCATCAATAATATTTTTTTTGGTTTATTATTTTTTTCTTTCCAGATGCTTCGATCAGTATTAAAATATTTCATGACACTAAGAATATCCAACTTTAGCCACCTGGTATAATATGCAAATGGTCTAACTATCTCAGTTGTTACTGTAAGAAAGGAACTTTAATTTACTGGTTTTGAAATAAGACTCTATAACAACAAAAAAGTAATTAATGATACTGTGTCCGTTTGTCTGGCATGTAATTCTAACACTCACACGACACATTTCAAAAGGCTAGTTCTTGGTTCTGTAGTTGTATCACCAACAGCATTAAAAGCTAACAACTAGTTGTGGGATGTTTTTTTGATGTAGGAAGAGAAATGGGATGGTCAACTAGAAGGAGCTGAAGGTGAAATGACAGCTAAAGAAAAATGAACAACACTTTAAAGTAGCTCAATGTTCTGAATTTCATTCATAACATATACATCACATTGTCAGTCTTTACTAACATGGAAGCATAAGAAACTAGAAGTCGTAAAGGCAGTCAATCTACTAATAAATGCTAGATAATTCCCAATACTAAGTAAGATATCAGGACTGATTGATATTCTAAAAGACTGCACCACCACTTGATAATTCACAAAACTTAAAAGTTACAAAAAGTTATTATTTCTAAAGTTACTGCATCACTTTTGCTTGATAATATTTCAGAGACATGTTTTTTTTTGCTCCTTTTATTTGTCATTGAACGAGCCATCAGCTTTAAGCCTTTTGATATTTCGGCGTATTTCTTCAAGATATTAAGTTGAACCTGCTCAGTTTGAACTTATAATTCTTACTTGATCAGTTTAATCTACCGGGCTATTGGTCCATTTAGCATTAGAAAATACCTTAATAATTTCTTTTAACAAGATTTACATTCATCCTTGATGGGACGGGCAACACACTGCTTTATTTTATATCCTATATCTTCTTCTGAAAAGAATTCTAACTAATTGGCTTCCTACACTGATGACTTAGCTTTCATGAAGAGAATACGTTTTTTCCCACGGATTATCTTAATTCACGTGTCTTTTTATCACGTCTTCAGCCTAAGCTTTATTAGGGAACCCTTGTCCTTTTAGTGCCTTAACTAAAATTATTTTAGTTAAGTCATTGATTTTTCTTCTCCATGACTGTGCCAACTAACCTGAAAATTTCAGTGTCCCAAAATGTTTCCCTTTTTAGATTCTGAGGATACATATGTTTCTTTCCTATCCTTCCTCTGCTTCATACATGTGCACTTCAGCATTGTCTATTTGTCTTTGGCATTGTCACTTTGGCGTCAGTCTATCTGTTATAAACCATCTTCTCTAAATATGTGCAAGGAGCCTAGCTCACTGTATTTTTGATACATAGCTAACTGCTGAGCCATCTTATATGTTATTACTTATGTGGATAGGTATCTTCTAAGTTCTTCTAGTCATTTTTTAACAGATTTTATATTTTTTCCATCCTATTATCTTTATCTATTTTCCATTTCATTTTTTATTTTTTCATTTTAACAATTTTCCTTAATATTGGATTAGAATTGTATCCCACTTGATTGTTTTGGATTCTGTTCAAGTGGCATGATCAATAGAATTTGCTTATAAAGATAAGAAAGTTATTTTAATTATTCAAAAATAAAATACAAGGGAGTTCTTTTGATTGTTCAGACGCACCAAGTATTTGTGCCTTTCCATTGATAGCCTACCCGCGGCCCTGCCTCCTAGCTCATCTGAGGGTGTGATCTGCCTCCATTGTGTGCCTCTTGCCTTCAACTTTCTCTAGTTATTACTTATTACCTTGAGAATTGCTATCAACTTGTCATTTTTTTGTGTCATTAACATTTTTCAGCAGCTTGATTCTAATCAATGCATAGATTCTAACACTAAACTGGAAATTGCAATGATCACAAAGCCTTCTCGCAATTTCTCATAAATCTGGCTCCACTGACAGCTATAAATCAATACTGAAAGATAGGTTATGAATTATGGTAGATTGTACTTAAGCTTTTCTGTTCCACTCCACCACTTGCTGCTTTCTCTTAGTTCTATATATATAGTTATATACATTAGAGAGAGAGAGAGAGAGAGAGAGAGTTGGATATCTATTCTTAGAATTTCATTTATGTACTAATTCAATATCTTCCTGCAGTTACAATATCAATTGGAACTATGGATTGCTCCCACAAACATGGGAAGACCCATCTCTTGCAAACTCTGAAGTTGAAGGGGCGCTTGGAGATAATGATCCAGGTATCACGTTCATTTTCCATATATTTTCTCATGTATATTTGAATATTATAGTCCAAAGTCTTTTGGGTTCTGTTGATACCCTTAACGCTTTCTTTAATTTGTAGTTGATGTTGTTGAGATTGGTGAAAGACAAAGAAAGATAGGTGAAGTTCTTAAGGTCAAGCCCCTTGCTGCTCTGGCCATGATTGATGAAGGAGAACTTGACTGGAAAATAGTTACGATTTCAGTGGATGATCCAAAGGCTTCTCTTGTGAATGGCATTGATGATGTCGAGAAGCACTTCCCGGTAAGTGCCTCCACACTTTTCTTACCACGATTCATATTAGTCCCTGAATGCTGTGGAAATTTTAACAGAAATAAAATGCATATGCTAATTGTTGTAGCATCTAAATTTTTTTGAGAATTGTAACACCACAGGCAAATTGACAATGGCTCTCATAAACTAACTTCATATATTTTTTATCTTCCTTTTGAACACGGGAGAGAATTCAGGTTGTTTATTAACTTTTGTCTGATGCTTTTATGCTGTAACGTTTGTTTGATGCATACTTATCAGATAATTTTCAACCAGCCCTTGACGAATTCTAAAGAATTTATATTAGTGGACTACATGGCTCGCGGAAGTTTTTTTAGTATAAAACTTAAAAGTTAAAAGTATTGTCATTACGTATCATTCAAAAAAAATACTGCTGTTTTGTTAAGTGATCATTACAAGAGAAAATTATTATCCTCCCACAAATCTGTGTCCCTCTCTCCCTTCCCTTCTTTGTTTAAAAAAATTTATTTTGGCGTATTCCAGCTAACGAAAGTTCAATGCACAATTCCATTTGAGATGCTAGGAACAGAAAACCGGGGATGAATGATAATGTAAAAGGGGTCAGTAGAGATGAGGTTGTAATGGAAAGTCTTGAACAGATGAAAAAAATTTGAAGTCAATAACTAGCAATTGGGGCCCTCCCTTCACCACCCCCATGGGGATGGTCTACAGGGTTCATAACTACTCCTCTTACTATAGGACGCTTACCCAGCCAACATTTAGATCCGGCTTTACCCAAACTTTTCTGGTTCACTCCAACATTCCCTACTTGTCCGACTGTTGCTGAGCAGTTTTTGGATATCAAACGGACCTCCCCAGAAGGTAATTTTAATGTGGCCGATTTCCCCTCTTTTGCAATCAGTTTCGCTACAGCACCTGCTGCTCTAGCTAATTGTCCACCCTTTCCAAGTGTGATTTCTATGTTATGTATGGCCGTGCCTAAGGGCATATCGGTTGAAGTAGATTCTTCTTTTTGATCAATCAAAACCTCTTCCCAAACTGTACAAGCTTCTTCCAAAGCATACGGCTTTCTGGATGTAGATGATGATATCTAGACAGATGGATCTTATATATATCGTAGAATTTATATATACATCGTATAATGAAGTACCACATGAGTGGATATATAGGAATCCAAATCTGCCGAATCGCTCATGTTATGATCTTCTACATCCTAGGTCTTCCCGTTCCTTCATCTGGCTTATGTTCTTCATGTAGCATTCAGACCGAATGACTCTATGAAATTACGTCGATACTTCCACATATTACGGGTAACTTAGGAGACATCTCTATTTTTCCCCTGGGGAATCTTTAGAATTACCACTGCTTAGCTTTCAATTCGCCTCTGACCATCAAATGAAATGTGACTAACCCGTCCTCCTCTCTTTGAAACAAGGGGCGCTTCTGGTTCTGCCGGTGCTTGAAACAATTTTGTCTTCTCCATATTACTATATCTCTAGAGTCAATAATTTTATATGAGGAACTACTGAACTCAATCACTTGCTGCCGTTACTCTTCAGTTTTGTTACTACAAGGAAGGTTCTCTTGGAAGAATTGCTCGGACAGACAAGAGTGAACTTTAGTCTAAAATTGGAAGCCCAAAGGTTTTGACTAGAATATTTTTGTTTGCTTGGGAGAGAATATTATAACCCTCAACAATCTCCCAAAAAGAAAAGGAAAAAAAAAACACCAAAACCGAAAGAATGATTCATCAAGGCATTTTCGCATCGCTTTTTGAGTAGTTGTAAGTAGATTTTTTTTGAACTTTTCTGCATAAGGGACAAATTGACGTATGCAAGCAGACCTTACCCCATATAATGTGTGGAGAGACTATTTTAGGAATTGTACTATGACCATTAGGTTGCACCTCTACAACTCTACCCCTGGGCCACGTTCGCTTGTGATTGATTTTTATTTCATTTAATTTACATTGATTAAGTAATCATTAGAAGCATGTCAGTTATTTCAGTTTCATCATGAAACCTTTCCTCTAAATAGAAGACAAAGAAAGTTCATTCCTGTCAAGATTGATCAATACTGTATATATATACTTATGATTTGAAGAAAATACCATCCTAGATGGAACAAGGATGCTGTTTGAACTTGAAAGGTCTGGTAGTGTAATTGATCATTCCCTTTAAATTAAAAGATTGCTTTAGATATGACTTATGAGTATAGTGATTTGTTAAAATTGTCAGAGCTTATGGGGACTAATATTACTGTTTTTCTCAGGGCACTCTTACTGCAATCAGAGATTGGTTTAGAGACTACAAGATTCCTGATGGGAAGCCTGCGAATAAGTTCGGCCTTGGCAACAAGGCAGCAAATGAGGTAATTTTTCACTTCTTGTAGTGGTTAGTTCTTATCAATCTCTACAGGGGCTTTCTACCAGCATTTTTTAAACCTTCTGGGATGAGGAAGTATTCAAAATTCTGTCTTCCTAGGCTCCTACAATTTCAAAATCAACGGGTTAGCCATATTTAAGCATCATAGTTTGAGGAAGTAGATTCCTTCATGATACTGGTATCATGGATATGTTCGTGGTTGCGCAGTATATTCAACATTAATGTTCCCCATGCAATTATGTGTATGTATTATGTGTATGTGTGTGTGTATATATAGAAATTCTCCTATGAGATCGTAAAATGAGATCCTGACTTTTAGGGTTTAAAACTTTTTTCAAAAAATTTTAAAAAAATATTTTTGTATTTTCATCAGTTTTACGAACCCAAAAATATATTTTTTGTTCGATACAAAAATCAAATTCAATATGAAAAGTGCATGATAATTCTGGATCGTTAGATATAAAACAAAAAACATTTCATATACATTTCAGGTTGTATTAGATTTTTGTTTCGAACAAAAAAAATATCATTGGAATCGTAAGACCGAGCAGAATACAAATATATTTTTTCAAATTTTAAAAAAATATTTTGAATCCTGAAAGTGAATCTTAAAAGTTAAGACTCATAGGAGAATTCCTCTCTCTATATATGTCTTGCCTGGATAGAGCAGGGAGGGATTGATTAGCTAAAAGTTAGGACTCATATGAGAATTCCTCTCTCTCTATATGTCTTGCCTAGATAGAGCAGGGGAGGGATTGATTGCTAACTTCGTGGGTGTTGAATCAATTGGAATATCCTTTGAAATAGCCCCATAATGATCTGCTATGGTCTCGATGTTTATACGTGATTACCCTTCACTCATATGTCTTGTTGTTTGGTGCATTGCTCGTTTTTTAATCAAACTAGTTGAAAGTCAGAGGGTTGTGCTCAGTTTTCTCCAATTATTGAGTATGAGCATAATCTGACTGAACGAGCTCGATAATCTTCATCCACTCTCCCTCTCCCTCTCTGCCAGTCCGCACTTGTATCATCGCCACCATCCCTTTATCTTAAGGACAAACAAGTGTTGGAAGCTTTTATTTTCTTAATTTATAATGGTTTTCAATTTTACATTGTATGTACAGGAATATGCTCGAAAGGTCATCAAGGAGACTCATGAGTCCTGGAGCAAACTTGTTTTGAGAAAGATACCTGGTGTAGAGCTTTCTCTGGCATAGATGCCCAAGTCTTGAACAGAGTTGTGCCTGCCAGTACTCTTGTTTGTCAAAGTTCTCCATTGTGGGGAGCAAGGTCGGGCAATATATATATATATATATATATATATATATATATATATGACAATTGTGCCCCCATTTCATAAAGAATGTTTAAATTTTGCTATGATTTGATGACAAAATGATTTAGAGTTGATGGGTTTTGTACTCTGATAACTGTTTTGATGCTTAAGATACAAAGCTATACACAATATATTGCCCATATGGTAAGAAAAAACAAAAGTATATGCAAATAAAACACAGGAAGAGATTATCAAGAAAATTAAAAGAAAAAAAGAAAAGAAAAGATGTCTCCGCCCCTACCCTACCAGCAGCTGAGTTGAAGAGCCTCCTGGAACTTCTTTTCCAATTTGAATTCAGGATCAAAGCATGAAGAAGGATTGGCCATAGACATAGAGTAGTCTTTACTCTCAGATCTCCCTTTGAAGATATAAAGACTGTCTTGCAAAACCCTTTTCACATAATTTGACAAGCTAACCCCATAGAGAGATGCAGGGTATGAAGAATTGGGAAGAGAAGAAGGAGTTGATTTGGAGTGGTGAGACAATATCAACATTGCAGCCGTAGGAGCCATTGACAACACAACACTTCATGATTAGTTGATGAGGACTCTGTGTTCTTTTATTTTAAAGTTAAAACAGGAAGAGAGAATCTATGGGCCTTCGTTTGCTTGTTTTGTTTGACAATCAGGTGGATTCACGACTATGGGAGGTTCAGGAAGTGTTGAAAACTATTGGCTGACATTTGAGGCGGTCTTAGTTTGACTTGGACTTCTTCTTTTTTCTTCCTAATTAGGCCAAAGATAATTGGATACAGGTGAGACTACTGTAGTTGAATATGTTTAGCTTTTATACGCCACCGTTTTACAAAGAAGCCGTTGTTTTTGTGGTGCTTCAGTGGATACCTGTCAAGCGATGGTAATTCCACGTAAGCTAGTGCACATATTATATTTCTCTAGAAGATCAAAGGAAGATATTTATCAAAGTTTTTTTAAAATGTTATGTTTCTTATATAATTCTAGCTTTGTATACTACCTATATACATCTTGTCTTGTGGATGTAATCTTGTATCTTTCACCTTTTATTCAGATGTCTTTGCTGAGAGGAAAAAGAAATTGTGATAGTTGCCTATGTCAGGAGGCACTTGTTATTTAATTAAATGAAAAATATGAGTAGCTCAGATGACACTCGTGCATAGTATCTCATAGAGGTTTCGAGTAAGAGTCTCTCATCTCCTTTTCCTGTAAAAAGTTGCGTTATTAGATGAACAAAAAATATTGGAAGCTAGGCACGATTCTTGGCCTAAATTTGAACATAAGTCGGGGATAATATGAAATTCTGGTTTATAGGCATTACTAGAAAACAAAAATTATTTTTCGAACCGATAATTATCTTAGTAATCTTGAAAATCCTAAACTATGTAAAAATTATAAGTAATTAATTAGTAGATATCCAAAACATATTAGGCATTTAATTAATTTTCTTGTTCCTTAAAGCTGTGGATACAACCAAAAAAAAAATTAAAAGCATGATCTTGTCAATTTTCAAGAAAGTGAAATCAACATTTCTTCTAACAATTTGAAAATATAAACATCAAACAATGTTGAACAAGCAATAAAGAAAAAAGACGATAAATATAATTTTTTTTTTTATTTACGACAATTTTTGTTGCCGTTGCTGATTGTCAGGTCTAATTTCTGGAATAGATTATAATTACTAATCATTTTCAATGTTTTATAATTAATATAGCATAATCTACAATGTCATAGATTAGCATACTCATGCAAGTAGTAGAAGTAATTGTTTTATTGACATTTTTGTTATTGGGTGCAATATGTTATTACATTGAGATTGAATAACCCATCACATGAATAACCATTCCCCATAGACACATCCCACCTTTGGTTTTGTCAATAGATTTTTAGAGATCATTGTCTTGCATTGTCCATCATATTCAATTCACTTCTGACGCCACATCAACAATATCTATCTGCTCTTCATCAACGTTCTGAAGTACAATTAATGACTTGCTTCTTGCGATGGAGAGTCCTTGGCTCTCTGCCCTAACTTGTTGCAGATGAAGCAAGTTCCATTGAACTTCTTGTTAGCAGTATTAGCACCTTTGCCAGGTCCTAGTTCAGTTGCCTTCCTTTTTTGACCCTTATGTGATTGTTCCACTACATTCGCCTTGGTCTCCATGGAATAGATATTTGTCCTCTTCTTTGAATCACGGTTATCCTCTTCGATCCTCAATCGAAGAATCAAGTCTTCCATACTCATTTCCTTTCGCTTGTGCTTCAAGTAATTCTTGAAGTCCTTCCACATAGGGGGTAACTTCTCGATTACTGTAGCAACTTGGAATGACTCACTAAGCTCCATCCCTTCTGCATGAATTTCATGCAGGATCAACTGGAGGTCCAAGACCTGCCTGATGACCGACTTGGAGTCCACCATCTTGAAATTCAAGAACCTGCCGACAATTAGTATTTTTATGCCGGCATGCTCGGTCTTGTACTTCTTGTCCAGAGATTCCCACAGTTCTTTAGCTGTCTTGATTGAACAATATACATCATAAAGAGTATTGTCCAACCCGTTGAGGACATAGTTCTTGCATAGATAGTCTGAATGCCTCCATGCTTCTTCCGCAGCAATGATAGTCGGATCTGTCTCTCCTTCCTTTATAATTGAGGACTCCTCCCGTAGGAACCGTGCAAGGTTCAGTGTGGTTAGGTAGAACAGCATATTTTTCTGCCAGCTCTTGAAGCCCACGCCATTGAACTTCTCAGGCCTCTTCCAATGCGCAATATGAGAAGGAATTAGGTTAGCCAATGGGGCAAAAGTGTTGTCATTCATACTCGTATCAGCCATCTGTTATATCAGTAACGGTATGATCAGCTCCATGAATATGTCACTAGTAATCACAGATATATGTCAACTCCCCGGTAACAAGCAGAAATTATATATATATATATATATATATATATTCTACACCAAAATATTCGTGTAACCGCGTGCAACAATGCAGTGGTAAATCACATTCAAAGAGAAATAATCGAACCTGCAGGTTATACCAATGCAAGTAATATGATAAAATTCCCTTAAGATTGTTAGCTCCCTTTGAACAAAACCTGGTTTCTACAAAACTAAACACAACAAACACATCAACAGTGCACAAATATATATATATATATATATATATAATCATAATGAAAAACTGAATTGAAATACACAAACTTGAAACGGCCGGCCTTACTAAACAAATAGAGACAATGATTACTCCACCTTAAGGCAATTTATTAGCTCGGAGATCTACTCGATTCTCACCTCCGATAGCACAAACACAGGTGAACGGCGAACCAGGGAAAAAAACGAAGATAATATGTCTCAATAGCAGTTGGCAGAAGTGGTAGGGAAAAGGGTTTTATTTTTATTTTTTTTTTCAGCCAAAACCAAAGGAGAACAAGTCTTTTTGAAAAGGGAGTGTTTTTCCCTTTTTAAAATAATGAAAACCCCAAAAAACATGGGAAATCAAAACTGCCTTTATCCAAAGATTGTGGGATTTTTTGAAATCATGCGAATTAAAAACCTGAAGACCCGGTTGGTCAGTTAGATATTGTATAACAGTTCAATATTTAATAGTGGGAGAGTCAGTTACATCCTTTGTAATTAACCTCCTAAATACACTGAACAAAAACATAACAATTCACAATATCCAACAAGTTCAACGGTTTGCATAGGATCCCTATTCCTTTTTGTTTTTTGGGGTGCAGGGAAGGGGATGGGGGAGACTCGAACTTGAGACCTTGCTCTATGAGATACCACACACATAAACGTCATATGAGTTAGCTCGAAAGCCCGAAAGCCTGAAGAGAAATAGTCCTATACCTAAAATGAGAATTCAACCTAAAGCGCGATCAATTAGTAAGAGGTTGGCATCAATATTCTACTATCATTTAATTAATTTTTTTCGCTACTAATTTTAGTTTAAGATTTAAAGTTTAAACATTTCATGAGGCCTTGAGTAACAATGCCATACATCTTACCTATACCTAAGTGATATTTGTTGTACTCACAAACAAGAACAATGAATATCAAAATAAAAAAAAATTATAATTTTTTTTGTGCAAATTAAATGTCTTTTAGAAATTTAAATGATAGAAGAATTAATTACTTATGCTTGGTGTGACAGCATAAAACTAGATATATAATAAAATGACATTTGCCTTAAGAAACTTGCGCCTTGCTGGATAGCAAGATTAGGGTTGTCCACGATAGTTTTTTTTTTTATTTTTTATTTTTGACATAAATTTATCGATTGGTTTTTCGGTTATCGATCAATTTTTTTCAATCGGTTCTTTAAAGAAATATGTAAATTTTTTAAAAAAATAACTGACTGATTGGTTTGATTATTGGTCCGTTCAGTTATGATTGGTAATTTTGGACAACCCTAGCAAGGAATTTATGTTGTTTTATACCTTTATTCAAGTTTAAATCCCTCTCCCTTATATTGTAAATAGGCTTTACCTATAAAAGAAAAAAAATTTTGGAACCGATAATTATCTTAGTAATTTTGAAAATCCTAAACTATGTAAAATTTATCACTAATTAATTATTATATATCCAAAACATCTTAGGAATATAATTAATTTTCTTGTTACTTAAAGCTTTGGATATAACCAAAAACATTTTAAAGCATTATTTTGTCAATTTTGAAAAAAGTGAAAGAAATCAAATTTTCTTCTCACAAATTTTAAATATAAACATCAAACAATGTAGAACATGCAATAAAGAAAACAAGAAAATAAATATAAAAAATAATATACTAAAGAGTCAAAGCTAGCCGGCAAACCCGTAACTTTCACGATTTAATTTTATATATAAGAAATAATATATGTATATATAAATATACATTACAAGGAAAGTGAATCAAAATTGTAAGATGAATTACATACCTTCTCATACAAAATTAAATAAGCTAAACATTAGCCATGATTTGTGCTTTGATTTTGATAAATGATCCCTTTACTTGGAATTCCATTATTGCATGAGCTATCAATATCTATATTTCCTTGTATAGAAGCAAAAAAATAAAATAAGAAAATCATGGACATTGATCCAATTAATGTTGAAAATCATGAATCAGCAAAGTGCTGTGAATTAAATTGTTTTTAGGGAATATCAAATATAAGTAATATGAAAGCAACGATCAAATGCAAAAAATAATGAATCTAAAGCTTAAGAGTTAAATCAAGTTCTTTCTCATCCTTGGTATGATCATTAGTTGGCCTATTATTATTGGTGGTGGAGCTTGATGCTTCAAATGGTTTGAATAAACCTCCATTTCTTCCAAGTCCACTAGTGCTTATGCCTCCTCCAAGACTAGAAGAGCTAGGGTTTCCAAGCCCACTAGCCAAATTAGGGTTTATGGTCTGCTGGATCTTGAGCCTATCAAGGTTATGATATAATCCCTGGCTTGATCTTTCACTGGCACCGAAACGGTATCCGTAAGGGGACCATTGAATAGATGGTTTGTGAATCATGGACTCCATTCTCACCCCAAGTGAAGATCTATTACCATATGATCCATAAAGAGAAGCATGCTGAGATAGAGTAGAACTTGAATAGTATTGATTGTCAAATGAGAATGGATATTGATGATGAACACCACCAATTAATCCAAGCTCTCGACGATGTTTTGCCATCGCTCGCTCTTGTTTATGAGCATTTTGATGCCCACCAAGAGCTTGAGAGGTTGAGAACTCTTTCTTGCAGAAGTTACATGCGAAAACCCTACGTTCCGATGATGATCTCTTATCGTGGGCGCTCTCATCGGATGCTGCTTCTTCATTGATCGCCCTAGAAGCTGATCCTCCGGCATTGAATAGCCTAAGTTCAACCTCCGATCCACCAAGATTATAACTGTTACTAAACTTTTGATTAAGAAAAGAAAGACTCAAACCTGGAGGAGGAGGAGGAGGAGGAGGGGGGTTGACTTGACTTGACGACTTGGCCGATAATATAATCGGTTCATCAGCCTCAACAATGATCTTCTTCCTTTTCACATCGCTAGTTTGATGATTGTGTAAAATGCTAGACGTGTCAGAAGGGGTTTTTTCTTCCATGGCTAATCTTGTGATTTTGATTATGATCAAGAGATTGGAAGAGATGTTGCATTTATACATTGAGAATCATATATATATATATGGACGTTTAAATATTGGATTAAAGGAAGGGTATCTCTTGTATGATTAATGTTCATATTTGGTGAAGTCTTTGATACAAACTTCGTGTAGGAATATATATCTTTGATTTTTTGAGTTTGATTGATGATCAAGAGATGGAGAGGATGTGTTGGATTATTTATTGGGAATATTCATATACACATTCATGTTTACAAATATATTGCATTAAAGGAAAGATATCTTCTCTCTTGTGCAATATTTGGTGAAGTATTTGACACAAACTGGGCTTGTCATTACAAGGATACCCAAAATATCTCTAAGTATGATCATTTTAGGTATATTTTTGTACTAAAAATATGTAAAAAGTCTCAATTTCTACACAGGGATATATATATGAAAAGAGATATATCAATTTCAATTCATACTACGTCTGCATTCACACTAGGAAACTCAACTTTGATTCTCAAATGGAAAATTTAGTACATTGAGTGTGTATAGAATCCAGAAGGTAAGGACATTTATGGTGAAATATCCATCATAACTACTAAGTAAAACAACACACTCAAACCACTAGTTAGAGTGGTAAGATTGATGTGTATCACTCTGTGACCAGGGTTCGAAATCCTCCCTCCCCGTTTCAAGAAAAAGCTAGCAAGTAAAACACAAGTTTTAAGATATAGGGTTTTCTCTAGAGATTTTAAAGATCATAAACTTGTTAAACAAGATATTAATTATTGAAGACAATCCTACAATAAAATGTCGAAATGCTCTAATCATGAATTGCTAGTAATACACCTAAGTCACTAATTGGAATTGTAAAGATGGTGTGTATCATCCTAGTGATTAAGGTTCAAATCGTCCCTCCCCGTTTCAAAATAAAATGCAGGTAAATATATTGTGACCAAGTTTATATATAGCAAGTATTAATTATGTATTTAAATGGATCCCTAGAGTGTAGGAATATTGATTTCATTATTGATTATTGATCATCAACCATCAGTGATGGATCCATAAATTATTTACGAATATTCAAACGGCTCACTTAATAAATAATAGTTTAACTTGTTCAATAGCTCCCTAGAGCTTTCTTGAATTTTATTTTTTTTTCAAGCCAATATTGATTTTTGCAACGTTTGCTACACCTTTTGTAGAGCTTTTCATTCCTCGAATACCATCTATTTTATATGGAAACCTGACATCTAAGAAAAACAAATGATTTAAGAAAATATTCTTTTAAGTTAAAGAAAGGCGAATAGTTATTTATATAAGTTTAGTAAACAACTAGTACTTAGTAGAGTAATAGCGTACTCTTGTGATCCCACATTGGACAAAGGATGGTTAGGGTTTAGTTGTTTCAGCATACTATTCTCAAAAATGAAAGTAAGAACAACCTTAGGTTACTTCTCTATAGTGTGATTCGCAGTAGTTTCTCGACGATGGAGGTGATTTATGGAGATGCGGCAGATTGTGGTATCTATAGGTTACTATAACCTAGGAAATATGAAAAAATAAATGAAGAACAAATGGAAGTTACTCATGTGTATCAGATTCTTGATGCTTTTCGATCTAATAGGTGTTGTTTGTGGTTGCGGTAGTTTGCTGATTGTGGATGAAGAATTATTTTTCGATCGTGAATGTTCTCTGCTCGTGGAATGAAGTGTGCGCTACATTTTGTGAATGATGAACGTATGTATCCGGGGTAGAAATGTAACTTTACATTCTATGAGTATTTAAATGTTCATAATTTTTTTTTTGTGGACTTACATGTCCAAAAGTCACAATGTGGGTATCCACTTGAAAATTTTCATTTGTTTTTTTTGACTAAAATATTATTATTTTTGGTACATCATGCCTACTAAGTAACAAATAGAATAAAGAACTATGTGCACATACGAGGACATCCTATTAAAGAACTAGTTCGAGCTCAGTCCCCCTAAAAATTTATTAGAATTTCTAGTCTATACACATCAATAATATTGTATGTTTTGGATTGTTCGATTCCCGTGGATACATCAGGTCTGCATGGTTTTGCCTTCTTAGAAGGTCATTCATGCCAATAGTGCTTAACTGCAGAGTTATTACAAGACGTTCTCCTCCGAAAAAAATACATTGTTAATGATTAGGATTAGAAATTATCTTTTATATGTTAACAAAACTACGATATAACATGGGGTCAAAGCCACCAAGAAGCCACTAAGCAACCAGATCGTGTAATATTATTAGTTGTCTCTCATAGGAAGGTCTACTAATAGTTCTACCATTATAGAACACAAATTTTGCAGACCCCACATTTATTGTTGCATGGGCCAAAAACTGTTTGCCCGAAATACTTAAGTCAGTGATGAAAAGCCCACGAAGGCCTGAGTCAAGTAGGACCAGACGTCCGTTCGAAGATAAGCCCACGATGGGCGAACTCAAGCCCAAATGGGGTGAAGGCCTGTGATTGGAGTAAGAGCAGGAATATACACATAAGCCCCAGAGCCCATGATGTTAAGTAAGTCCCATTTTGGGTCGGAGGCCCAACCAAAGCCCAGGGTCGAAGCATGTTCGTACGGTCATCACATGTTAGTCACGTGAGTTCGAAAACTATAAATAAAGGAGGACCCCCACCTCATTCGGCTCCAGAACTTGGTATCTCTCTCATTCTCTCTCTAAAAGCTATTCACTTCTCTTACTAGAATATTTCCCTCCAATAACTGATTTGACTGTCGGAACTTCCTCAGCCGGTACCACACCGGTGCCCAAACTTAACGGTTGATACTTTTTGTGATCTTGCAGGGTTATCATAGGTCTCGATCGACGATAACAAATTGATTACAAATTTTTGGATCTACAATTGTCTAGTTAGCTAGAGACAGAAGTGTTAGAATAGAATTGTGTGGGCCTAACACCAAATGGTCAAGCCTCCAAAAATAAGTGTATGCCACTGTTTGCGGCGCAAACACAAAAGGTGCAAGAATAATTCTCTTTGTATGCACCGCGTGACTGCGTGCCTCTAAGGAGTTGTTCACGCGTCTTTTTATGTAATTCATTCAACATCTTTTCCTTGTATTAGCAATGTGGGATTCAAAAACAAAGCAGAAACTATGACACATGTAAATGGGACGTCGATCTTTTTGTGAGCCATTTGCAGGTAACCTATTAAGGGTTCCTCTCCAATTCATTTGATAAATAAGCTGAACTTGAAACTATTGTCAAATTCGTTTACAGAAAGATCCAAACTTGAGCGCCAAAATCTGAGTTAGTGAATTGTGATTTATAGCAATATGGATTATTTTCAAATATTAGATGAATTATTTTATTTTTGAATTTTTGGCATAAACGAGTTTTTAACAAGCGGGAAGACGGACATTAAATTTTTTTAACAAGTCAATCCCACGCTCAACTTTTTTAGGCCATATCAAACCTGGCAAAAATATGGCTAGCCGAGTTTGAGAGCTATTTGCAATCAACCCATTAAGAGTTCATATCGAATTTATTTGATAAATGGTTCCTACAGTAAAAGTCACTACAATTTTAATCAGAGATGTTTAGTTTATTTACCAATGTTTGTGGTGTGGGGTTCACACAATTTTCTAAATTTGGTAAATAGACCGGACGTATGTGAGTGATTTCTACTGCAGAGGCGCTCGTCCGGTGAATAACCTTCGCCTTCCAACTTTTGTAACTACACCAAAGACAAAAAGTCAGGCACAGCAATGCCACTGGTGAAACTGCCTTTATACAAAAGAGAGCAAAAGTAAGCTATCATTGAATCATTTTATGGTAGATAACAAGATCAATAATAGTCATTCTCTGGTCCAAGAAAGTCTGGTCCAAGAAAGAATTGAAACCCTAATAAAACCCCTATGGACTGCTCCAGTGCTCCTGCCGTTAAAAAGGCCAGTCTCACTCTTCGCAATCCTCTAGAGCTTCTCTCTATGCCTATGTTAGACTTAGCAGCAAAATTAGTGAACTTACCCTACTTAAATGGAGCTATTACTTACACACAAGCAATAAAATCATTAAGAAGGCTATAGCAGTAATTGAAATATGCACACTCCTTTTAAGCTTCATTTCTAGTTGTTGTACAAGGTTCCGATAACCCAACCAAATCTTTCTCTGTTTCTGCATTTTCAGCCTCACCCGGAAGACTAACGTCTCCATTTAGATCACAATATAAAACGCCGTTGCCCTCTAGATCATCAGACAGTTGTACCTCATTATCATTTGCTATCTGATCTGCCTTGCCCTGCAAGCTTAAAACTTCAGTCGCATCTGTCTCATTCACTTTAGGCAACTCGTTATCACGAGATGTAGATGAAATAGTTGTTTGCATTCCAATAAAGTCAGCCACTCTCACCTTATTATGCAAAAAAATAGTTCATGAATTACAGAAAATGACTGCTTAAAAATGGTATGTGGTGCACCTTAATCAGTGATTTCTTAATACAAATATAGCTATACCTGCAAGGAGTTCATATTGTCGAATTCTCGATCTTCCGTTTTATTGAGTGCGTCAAGAGCTTGCAGCTCCATAGAGTCCCGAAAAAGCTGACTC
The DNA here is from genome assembly GCF_013401445.1 of Tripterygium wilfordii. Taxonomy (NCBI): domain Eukaryota; kingdom Viridiplantae; phylum Streptophyta; class Magnoliopsida; order Celastrales; family Celastraceae; genus Tripterygium; species Tripterygium wilfordii. Next base: position 11,448,054 of record NC_052248.1, read on the forward strand.
AGAAAGGTCACATCATCAGACATGACACCAAGCCCCTTCAAAAGCTTTGAGCCAAGCTGTAGACTTGTCTGTGCAAGTAGGATATTCATTCAGAATGAGCAAACAAAATTAAAAGACTGGGCTTGGTCATAAGAAAAAGAATCAGAGATAATTTAATTTAGTTTTAAACCTCTGCATTCTCCAAAATAGCATCGGTTGCCCCTGCTTTCTTCAGATCCAAAAGATGCGTGAGGTCTTGAGCTCTTGCATAAATAGGGGTCTACTGACAGAATTTCACAAGATTAGCAATCAAAGTATCTGTTTATATAGATTTGCGAAAGCCAAAGAACCAATAAATAGGTTCAGACTTCTTAATAGCATTGATGCAAAACAATGCATGAAAAATTAGCAGAGTAGCCTTCTCGTTCCCACATCTTGTGGCTAAAATAAAAAAAGAAGTCTTTCGTAGGACTAAAAGCTCACTGAATCAATAACAAAATCAGTCTTTAAGTTTGTTTCATCAAATGACTATTGCAGCCAGAGAGCCCAAGAAAACAATATGGTTTTCTACTTCCTCCTATACTTTTATGTTCAACTCAAATATTATGAGATTATTTCTGCTTCTTGCCGTTAATCTCTGTAGACGTGCTACAATACTGTGTTTGTCGCACATGAGCAAATACACTATATATGCACATAAACAATCATTAGAGTTACCGAAGGGAAGGCAAGTCGAAGCCTTTGGACAGCCGCCATTGACCTTGTCTTTTCAGTATACATGATCATGAAAGCTTTTGGAGAAGAAACACCAGCAGATTGCAAAACTGCCGGACGTGAACCGTCCCCATAAAAAATTGGGAAACCAAGTTTTCTGGATGCCTGTATGATCAGAAAATCAAGTTGCCAATATGGAAAAAAGCTTTCAAAAGCATTGCAAAGCTAGCAATATATTGCAGGAAAACAAACTTTACACAAGTATTAGATGATCAATTCTTCTTAATCACTGACACAGCACAATGAATTGTCAAGCAGTTAGTAATGAATTTCACATCACAAGAAGGTCTTCTCAGATGTCCTCACAATAACTTAAAACAGGAAGATATTGAAATAACATTTATTATAATGGCGCGAATCATAACAATCAACATAATCCTAATCAAATCAATGGTGACAACAATCAACATATTCCTAATCAAATCAATGATGACAGAAATCAACGTTATCCTAATCTAATCAATGATGACAACAATCAACATAATCCTAATCAAATCAATGATGACAACAATTTCACCAAGAAAATCTACGATGCTTTGTATCTTGGAATCCAGATTACTCAAACCATAGAATTCATAAAAGTAGTTTTTTTTCCAGAATTTGGATGGAATTTGAATAGGATTGTTAAGATATATTTATAGAACCAACTATATCACATATCAGAGAGAACATACAGTGACTGGCTCCTTTAGTGAATCATAGGTTTCTCAAATTTAGATAAGCAATAGTAATGAGTAGCTTTCTGACCTTTATTACTGAAAGATCCAAATCAAAAGCTACACAAGGCCATCCAGCAATGTCGCCATCTACCCCAGCAGCCAATGGGGTTGACAAGAAATTGGCAAGGACCTACATGCGGAAACATGGGAACACTAAGATAACTGACTTGAAAAGCCTAGAGAATATTTAATAGTAGATAATATTTGTGTACCTGACCCATCTGTCCAAATCCAAGAATTACAATAGGTTCACTAGTGTTGAAGTTAACCATCTCTGCTCTCTGCAAAAATTTCATCCAAATTCAGGCACATCAAACTGAAAATAAATAAATATATATATATATATATAATTAAAAATGTTCATAAGAGTTCCTCCCAGTGAGTAGGGTGATTTCAATAATTTAAATCTAGTAATGACTGGTCCTTACCACACAACTATTGATTGATGCAAAACTACCAACAAACTCTAAGAAATTACATTATATGATGTTATGCAATCATGAGGTCAATACCTGACAGATAATCATTATGAAGTCATGACACAAATTAACAATTAGACCACATTAGTGGCCTACTATATTGATTAGTCTTTCTTGGTAGAATTTATAACATAAACTTCCATGAAGGAACATACATCTTCTACATCAAACTTGTCATCAAGGAAATCAGCTGCCCTTCTTCCCACTTCGTTGAGCGATGGGGTCAATGCCATTGACAATACAACCACAATTATGAGCAGCTTGTTAAGCTCAAGGGGTAGGACACCAAGCCTGCTTCCAAGAAGCCACAATAGATTATAAGGAAAAAACGAAAAAAATTAATAAAACACTATTCCGTAATTATATAATTCAAGAGACTCAAGACTGACCTGTTTGCTAGTGAAAAAACTACAAAACCAAATTCACCTCCTTGTGATAAAAGCAATCCTATCCTTACACTTTCTTGCAAAGAAAGTCCAACACGGGGACCTATTGCTGTTATAATCAGTGTTTTGATGACAATTAGACCCGCCAATAGTGAAAGCACATTTGGCCACTCACGGTAAAGGAGCTGCACAGAAAACACAATTTGTGCAAAAGAAAATTTAGAGTATCCCTAACGGATATGCTGCTGTAGCTTGATAGTCCACAGCAAATGAAAACATATCAAAATCGATGTCAAATAGTACCTGCTGAATCATTCTAAGAACTAGAATAGCAAGGAAGCTAATAGTACCTGCATGTCAATAGAAGTACCAGTAGTCACAAAAAATAACCCGAGAAGTAAGCCTCTAAATGGCCTTATATCAGCTTCAATTTGAGTTCGAAAATTTGTTTCTGCCAACAATGCCCCAGCCAGAAATGCTCCCAGCTGCACAGTCATATCAACTTCAGAAGTTGACTTCAAAATATCAATCCAAAATCGTAATTGGTGGTTGAGAAGATGTCTAAACCGTATCGCTAAAACCCAACTTCTGGGTAAGAAGTGAAGTTCCAGCAACTGTTAGTAGGCAGAGAGCAACAAAAGCCTCTGAGCTCCTCGCTTCTGCTACGACCTAAAATGAAAAAAAAACACACACACACATATTTTAGTGTATATGTTGCATATGTATGTACAAATAAATCAAGTATGCTCCCCACCTCGAAAATTCGCCTTAGAAGGTATTTCCCTCCTAAAGAAAGCAGTCCAAGTCCACCTAAAGCCTTTAAACTTTCTTTCACAAGCATTGGCCATATACTTTCCTCAACCAAATTCTGGATGGAAGGGGGTGGGGGACCAGAGAAAAAAAGGAAATTACAACAATGTACACAGAGGAGGTTGATGTAGGACAATCTCACAATAGTAAATTACTCAACAACAAGATGATTCAATTGTTATCACCAAGATGAAAGCAATACATCTAAAATGAGCACTGTGCAAAAGCTAACATCAAGGTACACTATGTGTAACCTTTGCAGAAAAATGAAGAACAAGTACAATAGTAAGAAAGAAAAAATAACATATTTGCTACTACCCATGGTTAATTAACAGTTAAAGTGAACCACAGTTTAATGTAACTTGTACCTTATCCCACAGATCCAAACTCTATTAATTCCCTACATAAACTTGAGAAGATGACACTCCAAATTGCCAATTAGACATTGCATTCATTGATATGCGAAGGAAAAATCACATCCCTTCACAACAAGCAGATATTCGTGTTCGTCAAGAAAAGCAACTATTTCAGAATGTCAGGTTTGATATTCACCAATATTTGCGTTACTCAAGCCAGAGAAGTGCAAGAACAGGATCAGGTTTGACCTCTTTTGTTACAATAAAAAAAAGAAAGGACTGGTACTAAACTAGTAGATACGGTTGCGTCAGTGTATTCATCATCCAATTCATCATTGTTAGAATATATATAAATGATGTGAAACGCCCCAAACCAATAAGTTAACTTGTTGGGTTGGGATATTTCGCATCATTTATACACATTGTGTATTTGTGTGGACTACTGGGCTGGCAATCCAACAACCCAACACGTGCACAACAAATGGGGAGGCCCAATACCAAGGCTAAAGGCTACTCTCACACAAGGCCCTTACTTGGGGTAACAACAAACACAAAAGACCCACACTTGGGACAACAAACAAATGAGTGTTTAAATTGCAGAACCCAAGGCCTCCCGCCACCTGCAATGGAGCGTGACAGCATTGTTTCTTCCCCTTTTTCTACCACATGCTCACTGGCACCCCTGAGTCGCTGGAGCAACAAATTTATTTTTCACAAAGTACAGAAATATAATGGTCTTTATGAGCGAAAGTGCAACACATTGTGGTTTTTCAATTCATTTTCATGTTTTTTTTTAAGATAGATCTTTTGTAAATAATAAGTTGCAGTCATTCATTTTCATGAAGCAATTAGCAGGTTGTCATCTACCTGGCTCTCTAGTACTGGAAGTATGACTAGAAGAGGTACAACTGCAATGTCCTGAAAATAACAAAGAATGGAAGTGTTATTGGATATTCTATTTTTTATTACAACTTTGCATGATAACCTACCCAAAAATATTCACAACATAATACATAAGAGCATAACTGGCTATGAATGTTAAATTTTTCAAAAAAGCAAAGAAAAAATACAATCCTAAACATCAGCGTAAAATAGAACCTGCAGAAGAAGTATGCCCAAAGTTGCTGAGCCAAATCTTGTTGGAAGCTCACCCTTCTCTGCAAGAAGCTATAGATTATGCATCATCAGCTCTAGTATTATCTGTCAATGCAAGAGCTATACTGAACAAAAGAAGAAAATAAACACATAGATCAACTAAATAAAATAGAAACTTCCTTTATTTCCCATCACTTTTATCCTTTAATAGGCAATTAAATTAAAAAGAACAAATGGAGGAGCTTGAAACACAACAGAGAAAGAAGATAAAGGGGAAATAACAACTATAACAATGACAATTGGAAACACAACGGGGGGAGAAGTAGATGAACAACTTGAACTATGCTAATGTGCCAATTGACTATGGAGAATGAGATATTCTCATCCTGAAAGATTGAAAATAAAGAATTCTTCCATGACATCATAACAATATTATAGAGCTTCTATAACTTAACTTCACTCGCAACTAAGAAGGTAGCAATGTAGCTCCAATTGAAGAAAGTGAAGAAACACAAGCAACTGACAAAGAAAAAAACCCAATCTCTACACTCCAATTCTACCTAGCTTATGCATTAGCATGAATAAATGTAATTCTTTATCACCTCAAAGGATATCTTAATATGATGAAAGAAGTCTATGAATCATGTAGGTAGACTTACTGAAGTCTTCCTAATATTATACTCATCTCAACTATTTTCAGTAGAAAATCTACTAGCTATCTATTAATTCACTAACGGAAAAAATATTTCCAACTCTTACAAAATGCACCAATAAACTTCGAGCTGCTCTACATATCAGTTTCGAGTGATTTCAAGTTGAGTAACAACACAAGCAATAGAATGATGATACACTACCATACACGATTAGACAAATACACCTCCATCTACTATTTAGTGAGTATTTCTTTTATTTTAGCATTCCTTGTAATATCTTAACTTCAGCTTTATTTGCATTTCTTCAATATTAAGTGTGGATACCCCATTTCATAGAGGGATAGCAAGATTCACTAAGGGAATGAGTGAAATGTCAAGTTAAAACAAAATTTTTGATAGTAAATAAATTCATGATAGGGAGTTAAGCAATGAAAATTGTAAAGAATTTATATGTTGAGGTTTGATATCCTCAAACATAAGCTTTATTTGATATTTCAAATTTAAGAAAGGGTGAACCTTGGCCTACTGGTAAAGTTGCACGATTTGCATCATTGCAACCTAGGGGCTAGGGTTCAAAACATGGAAACAACCTATCTATAAATGCAGGGTAAGGCTTTGGTAGGTCTGTATTACCCAGACTTGCATTCACTACATCAGTTTAGTGCACCAGCTAGTGTAACCTAAAACTACTTTATCAGAAACCATCATTCCGCCCGATGACTAAAAGTGCTGATTGTTAAGAATAGACAGGACATCTTTGCACTCCAGCAATTTTGTTTATGAGTATTGTACCAAACCACCAGATCGCATCGGAAATCTAGACAGCAACATCACAATGGATTTTACTTTTTCTTATTAATTTATGTACAGTCAGATAAGTGCCCTCCTGTTACATGTACATAAATGTAATCATTTTTTTTGCTACTTGAGATAATGAATTGATTCTTGCCTCCATCTTGTTCTCCGTTTACTGGGTTTGGTTTTGTGTTATGGTTGTAAATCTTTACACTAACAAATAAAGAATGTAGTAAGCTTGGGACACGTCTTAAGTTCAGTATGACCAATTATAAAGATTCAAATATATATATCTACATATATATATAAATGACGTAAATATATTATATGAACACCATCAGTTTTATCTTGACTGCTTGGACAGTTGGATTATCAGAGATATAGTTACTGCCTCTCAGGAGAACTACAATAATAATTCAAGCAACTGGGGTACCTGTAGAACAAAAGCGGAAGAAGATAATGAAAGAGCAGCACCAATCACAACAGCCTCATCAATGCTTCTGATATTCACCTGAAATTCACAAGGAAAGTGTTAGGACTAGTAATTTTGCCATGAAACCCAATAAGTTAACTTGTTGGGTTGGGACATATCACATCATTTATACACATTCTAACTCTCCCTCTCATGTGTAGGATGGACAATCCGATGGCCCAACACGAGCACAACAAACGAGGCCCAACATTAGGGCTACTCTTAGACAAGACCCACACATAGGGGCAACAACAAATACACACAAAGGCCCACACTTAGGGGTAACAACAAATGGGGGTTTAAATTATAGAAAGTAAGGTTTGAACCCAAGATGCTCTGATACCATGTTAAGATTAGTTACTTTGCTGTCAAACCCAATAAGTTAACTTCTTGGGTAGGGACATTTCACATCATTTACATATTCTAACAAAGAGAAATAAAAAATCATCTAACAATTCATTATGTTTTTGCTAGAGGATTTTCACTGGTCTTATCAAGAGCATGATAGAACCGTGGTCATCAAGAAATATGGAAGGAAGGGGACACGTGGAATAGCATGATTGGAACACCTGCTTAGTTTTCACTGGTTTAATATTTTGTCCTTACTGTTGTTGCTTTTGCTTTTAGGGTGGGAGGAGTGGAGCAGAGAGGTCATTCTGTTTTTACTGGGTTTTGTTGTGGGGAGGTACTAGTCCCTCGAAGACTAGCTTATCTTGTTCTCTCTTACTGTTTTCTTGTTCAATCAATACAATCCTCCTTGAGAGGCCTACTTTGATCTATATACTTTGGGATTGTTTGAGTCTTGTTGTTTGCATTTCATCATTGGTATCAGAGGCGGTCTTTCCTCGGCTATGGTTAAATCGAGAATGGAGGGTCGAGCTGATGACTTGGAGAAAGATGTTGGTGAGTTGCAAACCATGGTGGGTAGTCTCAAATCTGATATGGAGACCATGAAATTGTATATGGAAGAGATGCGTAACCTGTTGCAGGTCCACACGGTGGACAAGGGGAAAGCTCCAGTGGATGGGGAGACGTCTCGGGCGACGGAAGAAGTCTTGCAATACGAAAGGCGATCTACGTCTGACGGAGAGACAAATCGTCGACGACTGGAGATGCCGCTTTTCTCAGGTGAAGACCCATCTGGTTGGCTTTTCAAGGCTGAAAGGTATTTCTCTGTCAATCAATTGGGTGATACAGAGAAGCTGGCTGCAGCAGTGGTGTGTTTGGAGGGCAAGGCTCTTAGTTGGTTTCAATGGATGGAGGTGCGATCTCCTATCTCTACTTGGCCTAATTTTCGCAGCAAGCTACGTCGGCGTTTTCGGAGCTCTCAATCTGGGAATGACCATGAGCTATTGGTGGCGGTCAAGCATATCACCACTATCGCTGATTTCCGGGAAAGATTTGAGCAACTTTCTGCCCCCCTTCCTGATGTTGGAGAAGAGACACTGTACGGTATTTTTATGAATGGGCTGAAGGAAGAAGTTAAGGCAGAGATTAGGTTAAATCCTCCTCACACTCTTTCAGGCTTAATGGATCTGGCCCAACGAGTTGAAGAACGAAATGAGGCTCTCATTAAGGCCCAACCCACTTATATCTCTTCAAGACCCACATCTTCTTCCAATAGGACGGTAACTCCCTCTGGTCATTTAGTTCGTTCCTCTGAACTAGGGCGCAATACTTCAGACTTCCCAAGAGTTGTTCGTGAAATCAAACCCACAGTAGCTGCAGTACCTCCAAAACGCGACTCTGTACGTCGTCTCTCGGAAAAGGAAGTTCAGCAAAGGCGGGAGAAGGGACTTTGCTTTCATTGCGATGAAAAATACCATCCGGGCCATAGATGTAAGAACAAATCTCTGCAAGTTTTACTGCTCTTTGAGGAGCCTGAACCTCCGGAGGAGGCAGATACTGGTGTCACTAAAGAAGAGCTTCAAGCTCTGCCAGAGGAAGAGGAAAGCAATCTGGAAATTTCAATGAATTCTATTATTGGGGTTTCTCCCAATAACAGTACACTTAAGGTTAGAGGGTGTTTACAGGGCAAGGATGTTATTATCCTCATTGACAGTGGCGCGTCACATAACTTCATATCTGCAGATGTAGTGAATTTATTGCAGGTCCCTATCGATAGTCGGAGGAAATTTGTGGTCCAAGTTGGCAATGGGGTGTGTGTCAAAGGCGTCGGGGTATGCCGAGCAATTTCAGTGGTTATTCAAGGGATTCAAGTGCGTGAGACCTTCCATGTGATAGACCTAGGAAGTGCAGATCTTGTTCTTGGAGTTGCGTGGCTGCAGTCCTTAGGTGAAATTTCAACAAATTATCAAACACTCACTATGAAATTTAATTTAGCGGGACATCAAGTGGTGTGGCAAGGTGATCCCACTTTATCAAAAACCTTGGTGTCTCTGAAGTCTATGCTGAAGCTCTTAAAACATGAAGAGATGGGTTTTTGGGTTGAATTTGGTAATTACCAGGTTCATGAACAGCAGAAGTTTAGCTGCCAAGTGGATACACTTTCACATGAGCAACCTCATGAATTGCAAGAATTATTGGCAGAGTTCAAACCAGTTTTCACTCCACACACAGGTCTTCCTATTGCTAGGCCCCATGATCATGCGATACGGTTGAAAGAGGGAGCAAATCCTCCAAATCTTCGTCCTTATCGGTATCCCCATTTTCAGAAAAATGAGATTGAAAAGTTGGTCAGAGAAATGCTAGCTCCAGGGATTATCAAACCCAGTATTAGTCCATATTCTAGCCCGGTTTTGTTGGTGAAGAAAAAAGATGGAGGTTGGCGAATGTGCGTTGACTATCGGGCTTTAAACAAGCTTACCATCCCAGATAAATTTCCCATTCCTATCATTGATGAGCTCTTGGATGAACTTAATGGTGCAACTATTTTTTCGAAATTGGATTTGAAGTCAGGCTATCACCAAATTCGTGTCCGGAAGGAAGATACGGAGAAAACGGCTTTCCGCACTCATGAAGGGCACTATGAATTCCTTGTCATGCCTTTTGGTTTGACCAACGCACCATCAACTTTTCAATCCCTCATGAATGAAATTTTCAGACCGTATTTGCGCAAATTTATCCTCGTATTTTTTGATGATATACTGATTTTCAGTAAGTGTTTTGACTCCCATTTGAAGCATCTCCATAGTACTTTTGAGATCCTTCAGCAGAACATGCTTGTGGTCAATCAAAAGAAGTGTGCTTTTGCTCAACCTCGGGTGGAATATCTTGGGCATATCATTTCAGCAGCAGGGGTGGAGGCAGACCCTTCGAAAGTCGACAGTATGATTTCTTGGTCTCCTCCAACCACAATTAAATCATTACGAGGGTTCTTGGGACTTACGGGATACTATCGTCGATTTGTTCAAAATTATGGAAAGCTTGCTGCCCCACTTACCTCTCTTTTAAAAACAAATTCATTTATTTGGAATGCAGCTGCACAGCGGGCTTTTGATGCTCTTAAGGCAGCCATGGTAAGTGTCCCTGTTTTAGCTCTCCCAGATTTTACTAAACTGTTTGTGGTTGAAACAGACGCATCAGGTACAGGTATTGGTGCCGTTCTTATGCAAGATGGACATCCCCTTGCTTATTTCAGCCAATCGCTCTCCCCTCGAGCTCAAGGAAAATCTGTTTATGAAAGAGAATTGATGACTATTGTTCTCGCGGTACTTAAATGGCGTCATTACCTGTTGGGGCGGAAATTTCTTGTAAGGACAGATCAAAGCAGCCTTAAGTTTCTTCTAGATCAGCGGCTCGTTCATGAAGGACAACAAAAATGGCTTACTAAGCTGATTGGGTTCGACTTTGAGATTCAGTACCGCCCTGGTGCGAGTAACAAAGTGGTTGATGCCTTGTCCCGGAAGGATGAATTTCGTGCGCTGGGTACTAAAACAGGTTCTAACAATCCTCTCTTGTGTGATGATATTATGCAAATGGCTGCATTGTCAGTCACCTCTTGTCCAGCTTTGATTGAACTGCAGGAAGAGGTCATGGGGGACCCGAAGCTGAAGGAGATCATTCAATCACTCGTCATTGATCCTACTAGCCAGTATCCATATTCTTGGGTGGGAGGTTGTTTGTTATTTCATGGTAGGCTGGTGTTACCCAAAGATTCTCCACGTATTACAAGTATTATCAAGGAGTTTCATGCTACTCCTCAAGGAGGTCACTCGGGCTATCTACGCACATTAAAAAGGGTCTCGCATGTTTTGTATTGGCCTGGTATGCATACAGATGTGAAGCACTTTGTGATGCAATGTGAGGTATGCCAAAGGCATAAATATTCCACCCTAAAGCCTCAAGGACTACTCCAGCCTTTACCTGTACCAGCTGCCTCTTGGGAAGATTTAACTATGGATTTTGTGGGGGGCCTTCCAAGAATCCAAGGCATCGATACAGTGCTGGTGGTGGTCGATATGTTAACAAAATATGCTCATTTCTTGTTGTTAGGACATCCTTATTCTGCCAAGGAAGTTGCTAACTTATTTTTGAAGGTAGTTCGCTTGCATGGTTTTCCTACTACTATTGTAACTGACAGAGATAAGATTTTGTGAGCCAGTTCTGGGCAGCTCTCTTTAAATCTTCAGGGACTACCTTGAAGATGAGCACGGCTTATCACCCGGAGACCGATGGCCAAACGGAGGTGGTAAATCGTTGTATGGAAGAATATTTACGTTGTTTTGCTAGTGACCACCCCAAACAGTGGACGAAATGGATTCCGTGGGCGGAATATTGGTACAATACCACTTTCCACCGCTCAGCTGGAATGACTCCTTTTCAAGCCCTATATGGTCGCCCTCCACCAGCCTTTCTTAAGTTTTCTGGTGACCCTACTGTGGTAGATGAAGTTAATGTGCTCATGCAGGATAGGGATTTGATGCTCAATCAGTTACATGCTAATTTATCTAAGGCGCAGAATCGGATGAAGCAAAGTGCGGATGGCAAACGCAGGGATGTTTCATTCAGTCCAGGGGAGAAAGCATTTTTGAAGTTACGGCCCTATAGATTTCGTTCATTAGCGCGCCATCCTTATCACAAACTTAGCCCACGATACTATGGACCATTTTCTGTTTTGGAGAAGATTGGAGAAGTGGCCTATCGCCTAGATCTGCCTCCTCATACTGCTATACACCCTGTTTTCCATGTGTCTCAGTTAAAAAAAGTTTTATCTCCAGGAACTACTTGCCAGCCATTACCAGAAGCTCTCACGGATGACTTGGAATTACCTCTTGTTCCTGAGTATGTTAAACAGGTTCGAACTTTACTTAATGGTCAGCAAGAAGTTTTAATCAAATGGCAGCATTGCTCGGAGTGTGACAGTACTTGGGAGCCATCTGAAATGATCAAGGCGCAATTCCCATCTTTCAACCTTGAGGACAAGGTTGCTCTGTTAGAGGGGGGTAATGATAGAACCGTGGTCATCAAGAAATATGGAAGGAAGGGGACACGTGGAATAGCATGATTGGAACACCTGCTTAGTTTTCACTGGTTTAATATTTTGTCCTTACTGTTGTTGCTTTTGCTTTTAGGGTGGGAGGAGTGGAGCAGAGAGGTCATTCTGTTTTTACTGGGTTTTGTTGTGGGGAGGTACTAGTCCCTCAAAGACTAGCTTATCTTGTTCTCTCTTACTGTTTTCTTGTTCAATCAATACAATCCTCCTTGAGAGGCCTACTTTGATCTATATACTTTGGGATTGTTTGAGTCTTGTTGTTTGCATTTCATCAGAGCATATCACTGGAAACAATTTGAAGTGAGGCCAGAATTCATCGTTGAAAGGTATACCATATACCTTAGCCTTTTTAGAATAATATAATATGGCTTTTAAAATTTCATAGGTGCCCTCATCTTCACAGGGAGTGTCACACCTTTAGAAGAAAAAGGAAAAGGAAAAAAGAATCAGAAGTTCTGTTCATCTGTTTTTTCAGGCAACTGTCCACAATGAACGACATAAATCCAGAAAAATCCTAGAGTCCTTTCTCTGCTTCCACCAGTCAAATTCAGAGCTCATTTTGTAAACCTCTATGATCAAGTTGTAGATGATCAGGCATAACTAAAAAATGTAATTCAATATCAAAGAAGTCAAATGATGGTTCTCCGCTTTAGGTGAGCCACTAGAAGTCATGCACTTCTCATTCTCTCTCAGAAGCAATTAAAGGACACCCTCTCATTCACAATCAGATTCCCTCAAGTCTAGAAACCTCTATGAATCGACTTGAAAATGGCCCCACCTGAGCTCCCACTAACTTTGTTCTTGTTAAATACAGTGAGTTACAGTAAGATTCTGGATCAAAGATTTTGAATAGATTTCATTTCAGTTTTGCAGGAATAAAATAAGTTTGTGCATTTTGATGACAATCAAACTTCGTGTCTTGACTCCAGCTGACAAATAAAGGCATTAGAATAACAAAACATGTAATTTAATCCCTCTTTAAGAAGCAAAAATTTCACCACTCATGCAAACTTCTATTTAATCCACAAAAGCCAACACCAATATACATTACATACCTATAAAGAAAATTCAATATATCTTATTTATCTCTAGAATCCAAGACAAATCATGCAAGTCATAGCCAATGCAGATGACTTTCTACATTAATTAAAATAGTAAAATACTTTCTTAAAGCTCTCAACAAAAATATTAATCAAAGCCAGTATGAAGGTCTCCTTGCCCAGAAGAGCAAGAATGAAAGTAGAATGCAACTCAACCTTAAGAATCACTTCAACTGACTACATTCTCCACCATCAGAATGTCCAAAAAAAATGATGGGAACTATTTGTACCCCCGAATTAACTAAATACACCCCAAAAACTCAATCTAACAACACCCCAGTTAACCCTCCCAAATTCCCCCAAATTCTTCTCCCCTCTCTAGTGTTCCTTCTCTCTTTCTCCTCTCTCAAGTTCTCCTTCTCCTTCTCTTTCTCTCCTTCTCCTCTTTCCCGAGAGGCCAATAACAAGCAGAACAACCTTCCCAAACAGTTCAAGAACATGCAAATGGACAATGGCAAAAAAGGAGGTGGCAACAACAACAAAGGAGGCCAATATCTGAAGCTGCCACCATTGAAGGACTTGCAGAAATTGCCACCAAATCAGAACAATAACAACCAGTGAACAGAAACCCAACAAGTGAGTTATCCTTCTTGTCCCCTATCATTCCTCTCTCTGAAACACCTACTTGAGTTGAAGAATATGAGATCCAACGGGAGAGAGAAGAAGGAGAAGATTAAAGAGAATTTAGGGTTTATTTTGTTTTTTCTTTAATCTCAGCCGTTGGTGAGATCCAACGGCTGAAATTATGGAGTGTAGATTGTTAAATTTGGAAAAAAATTGAAATTGGGGTGTACTCATAAATGTTATAATTTTTACTGGGTTTATTTAGAATGGGGTGTGCTTAGTTAAGTAAGGGGTGCAAATAGTCCTCATAAAAAAAAAACGAGAGCCTAAGATATCGACACAGTACTGAAATGTAGAATCAAGCAATAACATGCACAAATGGTATGCAACACTAAATCTTGTTTTGGCTACAGAAAAGCTTATTCCAATCAACTGAGGAAAAAAAGAAGCCCAGAAGGACATGTCCACACTAACTCTTGCGGCCTAGTGACGGCCTACTTCTTATCCCTAGCATGAGTTGCAAGGTTTGATTTCCCCCTCCCACAAGAAAATTAAAAATATAAACCCAAAATTACCCATGTTAGAGATGTGTATTTTGTATATTTTTAGTATAGAAGGGTAGTATGGTCTTCTCTTCATTCTCTTGTCTATATACTCATGTATTACTCATTTGTTACACAATTTCATATCTATTATCATGGTATCTAGCTAAGTTTTTTTTTCCTACAATTTTTTTTCGTGCGGCACTCTTCTCCGACGAGCTCCTCCCAGTGCGCCACTGTTCCCAGCTCTCTCAGCCCAGCTCCGGCGAGATCTCGACAGATCTCTGCTGTCTGCCGACCAGCACTGCCCAGTTCGGTGCTCTCTGCGGCCGCTGTTCTCAGCTCTCTCAGTCCAGCTCCGGCGAGATCTCTGCTGCAGACCAGCACTGCCCAGTTCTCTGCCGACCAGCTTTGGTCCACTCTGCCAACCCAGCTGCCAGCTCCCAGCTCCGATCTCTCAGCTGCTGGCGAGCTTCTTCTAGTGCGCCTCTACTCTCATCTCTCTCGGCCCAGTTCTCTGCCGACCAGCACTGTCCAGATCGGTGCTCTCTGCCTCGTTTGGTCCACTCTGCCAACCCAGCCAGATCTGTTTTTTTTTTATCTTCTGACATTGCAGTTTGGCCCTCCATATTTCTGAAATTGCAATTTGGCCCTCCATATTTCTGAAATTGCAATTTGGTCCCTCCAGCTTTCTGACATTGCAGTTTGATCCCTCCAGCTTTCTGACATTGCAGTTTGGCCCTCCATATTTCTGAAATTGCAGTTTGGTCCTTCCAGCTTTCTGACATTGCAGTTTGGTCCCTCCAGCTTTCTGAACTTACAGTTTAGTCCCTACAGATTTTTTTTAAATTGTAGTTTGTATTGATGGCAACTCTTGGTGCTGATTTTCCACCTTTGCCGGGGACTGGTTCCTCTGCCACTCGGTCTTTGTCGACCTCGGCTGCATCATCGACGACCTTTGGTTTGACCACCCTTGACCTTCCTCGGGATTTTCTTCCCACTTCGACTGATTTTCGGCTCACTTCAGCCGGTGACTGGCCTACTTGGAGTGCCACGGTTCGTAATGCCTTGTTTGGCCGAGGGCTCTTATCTTATCTCACAGATGGTCCACCTGCTGATGGTTCTGATGATGTTTTAACTGCCTGGACTCTTCGAACTAACCGGGTCTCCAGTTATCTGATTGAGTCTCTCGACCCGGCTCTCCGTCCTGATCTAGTTACTCAAGCTGCCCATGTTGTTTGGAGATCTCTTACCGCTCGTTTTGTTGAGCGCAGTGGGGCTCGTCAGTATTCACTTCTCACTCAGGCTGCTACTGCTCGTCAGGATGATCGGTCTATTCAGCAGTTCTATCACCACATGCGTGGTTTTTGGCGTGAGTTGGAGGTTTTTCTCCCTGCTGGCAGTCATATTGCTGCTGATGTGATTTTTTGGGATATGCGTCACATGTACGAGTTTCTGATGGCTCTCCGCCCCGAGTTTGGTCCTCTGGTTGGTCAACTTATACATCGCGACCCCCCTCCCAGCCTCGAGACTGCAGTTGCTGAGTTAGTCGCCGAGGAGACTCGTCTTCGCCTATTAGGTGGGGTCAAGTCTACTCCTGCACCCTCTAGTTTCTCCGGTGTTCTTGCTGCAGCTCCCTCTGGTGTTTCCACAGCTCCCTCTGGTCGTCCTACTTGCCCTCATTGCATGCGGCCAGGTCATACTATAGATGACTGTTGGAAGCTCCACCCCGAGCGTCGTGTTGGACCTCGTGGCCGCGGCCGCCGTGCCTCCACTTCCACTGTTGCGGCTGTTACTCATGCACTTCCTTCTCCTGCTCCTGCTCCTGCTCTTGCTTTGCCTCAGATTGATATTCAGCAATTTCAGCAGTTCCAGCAGTATCAGCAGCGTCTTGAGCAGATGACTACTTCTTCTAGCACTGGTAGCACTCCTGCACCCTCTGCTTTCTCAGCCACTGGTATGTCTAGTACTTGGATTTTTGACTCTGGGGCCTCTCATCATATGACCTCTGATGCCTCACTGTTGACTGATTGTAGTCCCGCACCTCCTATTCCCTCTATTTACACTGCTGATGGTTCTCCATTGAGAGTTTCTCAGGCTGGCTCTATTACTACTACCTCAGAGCCCTCAGGCCATCTCTCTCTACCCTCTGTTCTTCATGCTCCACAATTGAGCATGAACCTTATTTCTGTTGGTGGTATATGTGATTTTGGCTATGATGTTTTATTCACACCCTCTTCTTGTCGTGTGCAGGATCCGTCTACCAGCAAGGTGATTGGCAGTGGTCGTAGAGTGGGTGGCCTCTATCATCTCCAGTCCCTCCACATTCCCTCCTCGCGTCCCAGTTTTTGTGGTCTTGCCTCTCCTACTCCTGATATCTGGCATAGACGATTAGGTCATATTTCTGAATCGCGACTGAAGAGTCTCTCCCTGTCTGGAGCTCTCGGTCGTGGTCCTTTTTCTGCTTTGAGTCCTTGTCTTGGTTGTAAGCTTGCTAAAGCTACAGCACTCCCCTTTTCCCCCAGTGTATCCCAAACTTCTAGTGTTTTTGATCTATTACATTCAGATATTTGGGGCCCTGCACCTCTCCCTTCTATTTGTGGTTATCGTTATTATGTTTCCTTTATTGATGACTTTACTCGCTATACTTGGGTCTATCTCTTACAACATCGCTCTGAGATTCTCTCTGTGTATGAGCATTTTACCACTATGATTTTCACCCAGTTCGATCGTCGCATCAAGAGGCTTCGCTCTGATTGTGCTCTTGAGTACTTGTCTTCTAGTATGCGCTCATTGCTCTCCTCTCACGGTACCATTTTTCAACACTCATGTCCTCACACACATGAGCAGAATGGTGTTGCTGAGAGGAAGCATCGACACATTCTAGAGACTACTCGGGCACTTCTACTTTCGGCTTCTGTGCCTCGTTCTTACTGGGCTGAGGCTGTTCTCACTTCAGTCAATCTTATCAACATTACTCCCTCTTCAGTTCTCCCTGGTCGTATCTCTCCTCATGAGCGGCTCTTCCACTCCCCACCTGACTACTCTCGTCTTCGCACATTTGGCTGCACTTGTTTTGTCCTATTACCTCCTCCTGAGCGTTCCAAATTGTCTCCTGTTTCTGTCAAATGTGTTCTCCTCGGTATCAGTGCTGAACACAAGGGTTATCGTTGCTACGATCCCTTGACTCGGCGCGTCCGTATCTCTCGTCATGTCTCCTTTCTTGAGGATGTTCATTATTTCTTCTCGACATCTCAGGATCTTACCTTTCTTACGCTTCCGCCTTTACCCACTCCTGAAATTTCTACTCTCTCTCCTCCTATTTCTTCTACCTCCATTCTAGATATTTCAATCTCTTCCACTCCCTCGGATTCTACTCCTACTGAGCCTAATCCTCCATCTTCCTCGTCCTCTGTTGGCCCTGATCACGTTCCCCCTGTACCTGATCCTCCATCTCCATCTTCATCATCGTCCTCGACTGATATTGTTCCTCCTCCTCCTTCATCTGGTATTACTCCTTATCCTCTTCACTACACCCGTGATCTTGACTATGTCCCATCTTCTAGTTTTGATACTACCTCATCCTCCTCGATCACTTGTCCATCATCTGCTAGTACGGATCCTCCTGCACCTCGCTATCCTCAGCGCGAGCTACGTCCTGTGGAGAGGTATGGTTATAGTTCTGTTTCCACTTATGCTCCACAGTTTACTGCTTTTCTTACTGCTCTTCATTCGGAGTCTGAGCCTAGTACATACAGTGAGGCATCTCAGTCCGTTCAGTGGCAGCAGGCTATGGCTGAGGAGTTTGAGGCTTTTAGGGAGACTCGGACTTGGGATGTGGTTCCTCTTCCTGTTGGTGTTAGGCCTATTGGCTGCAAATGGATTTACCGGGTCAAGCGTCGACCTGATGGGTCCATTGAGCGCTATAAGGCGCGTCTTGTAGCTAGAGGTTTTTCTCAGGTGCATGGTATTGATTATGATGAGACCTTTGCTCCAGTTGCTCAGATGACTACAGTTCGCACTTTATTGGCAGTTGCGGCAGTTAGTCAATGGCCTCTTCTTCAGATGGATGTGAAGAATGCCTTTCTCAATGGTGATCTCTCAGAAATTGTTTACATGCAACCCCCTCCTGGACTTCGGACTCCTCCTCAGCATGTTTGTCGCCTTCGTCGGGCTATCTATGGTCTCAAACAAGCCCCTCGGGCTTGGTTTGAGCGTTTTCGTCAGGTGGTGACTCAGGCTGGATTTACTGAGAGTTCTCAGGATCACTCTCTATTTGTTCGGTCATCCCCTCAGGGGCGGGCAATTCTGCTGTTGTATGTGGATGATATGATCATTACAGGTGATGATACCGCTGCCATACAGTATCTTCAGCGACACCTTCAGTCTCAGTTTCGGATGAAAGATCTTGGTTCTCTCAGGTATTTTCTTGGTATTGAGATTACTCGTTCTGATCATGGCATTCTGCTGTCCCAACAGAAGTATCTCTCTGACATCCTCAGTCGGGCTGCTCTCTCAGATACTCGCAGTGTTGACACTCCTCTTGAGCTTAATGTGAAGCTCCGTCCGACTGATGGTCAGCCTCTTCCTGATCCGACTCGCTACAGGCAGATTGTTGGTCAGCTTGTGTACCTATGCATCACTCGTCCGGATATTGCTCATGCTGTGAGTATTGTGAGTCAGTTTATGTCTGCTCCCAGCTCAGTTCACTACGGTGCTCTCCTTCGGATTCTTAGGTATCTCAGTGGGACTATGACTAGGTCCTTGTACTTATCATCATCCTCGCCTCTCACTCTTCAGGCATACTCAGATGCTGATTGGGCAGGTGATCCTACTTCTCGTCGCTCTATTACAGGCTACTGTGTGTTTCTTGGTGACTCTCTCATCTCTTGGCGCAGCAAGAAACAGAATGTAGTCTCTCTTTCTAGCACGGAGGCGGAATTTCGTGCCATGGCCACTACGGCTAAGGAGATTGTTCATCTACGTCGTCTCCTTAGTCACTTGGGTGTCCATATTTCTGGACCCACACCGATGCATTGTGACAACAGGAGTGCTATCCATATTGCCAGCAACCCTGTTTTTCACGAGAGGACGAAACACATTGAGATTGATTGTCACTTTGTTCGTGAGCAGTTTTTATCGGATGTTCTCTCCTTGCCTTTCACTTATTCTGTTGCACAGTTGGCGGATTTCTTCACGAAGTCTCACACTGTTTCTCGTCATCAGCTTCTTATTGGCAAACTCTCGGTGTTTGACCCACCTTGAGTTTGAGGGGGGGTGTTAGAGATGTGTATTTTGTATATTTTTAGTATAGAAGGGTAGTATGGTCTTCTCTTCATTCTCTTGTCTATATACTCATGTATTACTCATTTGTTACACAATTTCATATCTATTATCAACCCATGAAAAAAAAATTGTCCACACTATACAAGTTGGGGCATCAAGACTGGTATTTAAGTGGAAATTTATAGCAAAAATATTTGCATATAATGAATTCTTTACGTTTGAGATACTTGCCAAGTTTTTGGTTAGCGAGGTGAGGGGGGAGTTTCTAATAGTGATCTATATTTGATTAATGACATCCAGAAAAAAGGTTCTCACCAGATCAGATCTCGAGTGAAAAAGAAACTCCAAAATTCTTGTTCCAATAGCCCCATTCGGGGGAAGTTCAAATGCTGTGAAAGCAAGAGTGGATAATACAACCTTCAAAAGTCAATATGAAAAAGTGAAATCAGAGAGAATTTATACAAATGCCCGCTGATGATATTATGGGGAAAAAAAAAGTAGTCTCTAACAAGTAACATCTCATTTCATTACACTTGCAATAAAGACTGTACCTGAACATGTTAGACAGAGAGCAATTAGCAAATACTTGAAATAAGCGCCATCAAAGCCTCATTTCAGATATAGAAAATATTAAAAAAGTTCAAAACTATCATGAATTTGTTTTGAAAAATACACCAACTACACCAGCATTTTGATTGTGTTAACAAATAACAACAGCGTAGCAGCCTAATGCACCAACAATTGACCAGATAAAATATTAGAGGTGTTGCAGTCATTAAGAAACCAGTTAAAGCACAAACTTGTAACAAATTTAGGGCAAACTTATCTAAAGGACTTAATAAAACATTAGCCTATATATATGTGTGTGTGTGTGTGTGCGCGCGAGAGCATGTATGCATGTATTGAGCTATACTAAAACAGATACCTCTGACAATTAAAACAGGTTTTTTTTCGTCAACATGATACCTGAGTCAATCCCATCCCAAATGCGAATTTTGCAAGCGCTTTTAGACGAGCAAGTGAAAGCTCCAGACCCATCTCAAAAAGCTGAAAGAAAATGCATTATTTTGAGTTGAACACAAAACACAAGCTATATACGTAATCACATATTGACATACATGAGTTAACATTTAACAACGAGAGAAACTTAAATACTTTTTGGCATCTTTTCATTTTAGGAGCTAAGGAAATAATTAAAGAAAAACAAAAATGTCAGCAAAGAGACATGCCTAAATATCTTTCTTTCAATATCTGCTCATTGAAAATCTGCACATTGAACTAAAGCTTCTCTCTAGTCCCATTATAGTTAGACAAATGCAACCATGATAGACAACTTTTAGTCTATGTCTAAATAACCATCACTACTGAAAAAAGGGCGACGGAAAACCTCACTACTATTTTCTTCAATAACAGTATTGACCTATCCTAAACAACATATATGTTTTCCCAGAGTCGAAGATGATAAGGAACCCAAACACTAGAATATGCCCATCAATCAAATGGCATATTCTCAACATCATCCGAGCCTTTTATCGATAAATCAAATGGCATATTTTGAAAACAAATTAGGAATTGTAAGGCTATAATTCTCACACTTAGAAACAAATATATACATGTTCTGCAAAGTTTTCATCTCCTGCTGAAGAAAGTCAAACAAGTATGTAGAAAGAAAGGTATAAAAGCAACAGTGAGACATTTCACATCGCCTTATCTGGCCAAGCTAATTAAAATACTTGAATTCTAACCATTAACATGTATATAACATCCTTTTACGAAGGCCTAGATGACCACTGGATAAAAACTTTTTAGCAGTTAAACACTGCCTGATTGTCTGGATGCAAATGTTAGGCGAACCATGCTGATTTGCAGACTCTCAGTGAGCTTCAATTCGGCAAAATATTTCAAATTTTCATTTAACATCATAGAAACAAAATAAGGGCAAGAAAAGCAGTAGCAACAAGCCAACGACATTAATGTGATACTTTTCATGATGATTAACATTTCAAGCAGAACAACATCACAAAAAATGGACTTACCAAGAAAAGGATCCCCCATTCAGATAAAATCTTAACATCTGTAAGATTTCTTATGAAGCCAAACTGATTAAGTACAATGCCCGCAAAGAAAAAGCCAAGTATCTGGATCAGTCAGCAAAAGTTAATCATTGATCGAGATTTACGAAACACATTTTAGATCTACATTCAGATAAAGATCTAGAGGTTTTCAACGGTAAAACAAATATCTACAAATATGCATATGAATGCATGAGAAAACACGTAAATGTCCAGAATTGTCACATGGATGCACACCTATGCATATATATATATATATATATATAGACACACACATACATATATATAAAAGTAAACAACTCCCGTAGTGGGCGGGATCAGGGACATGTAGGATATACGCACCTTATCCCCACATGATATGTAGAAAGACTATTTTCAGAAATTGAACCTATGACCTCTAGGCCACATACACACACACATATATAGGTCAAAATAGATGAATAACAAGCTCATATGTTTCAACACATATACCAAAAAGAAAAGCATGAAGAAAATAGTCTATGAGAAAAATCAAAAGTGAAGTTACTTTTAAAACACCGAAGAACAAGACAATATTGTCTTTGTTTGTCAGATATACTTGAAAAGTACAAAAATTATGAGGACCTCATTAATGATGACATCAGACATCTTATTAAAACAGATAGATCATAGTTGATTTTGCACTTAAATGAGCATATTGAATTGAGTCAAGTTATCATTATGAACAGGATTCTCAAAATCAAAATTATCTTAAGCAAAGGGACATTGATGTAAGGATGATTGCTTTTCTCTATTTCTTCCTCTTCTAAAATACTACTTATGAAATAATCTCTCTATGAACACAAAAATATCAATGAGAAGAATCAAAATAAGTTCCTCAAATAATTTTAGGTGTGTAAAATTCTCATTCGTTTATCTTCTTGTTAGATACATATGGTGTGGGAGTTAACTTGATTATCCTATACAAAAAATATAAAATAACACCTGCTGATTTTACTAAAATGAAAATTGAAGTTTCCTTTATCGAACATTTAATATTGATTCATCTGCATAAATACTTTCATGCTGGCAGGTTTTAGTCAAATTTAAGTGATGATTAAAACCCAGATAAGCCACAAAAACTAGAGACCAGTCCAGTTATGGTTTAAATGTGGTTGAGCCGATGCCAACCCCCAGGCCCCCCCTGTGCCTCTTCTTAAATAGTTTTAGGTGTGTAAAATTCTCATTCATTTATCTTCATATTAGATACATATAGTGTGGGAGTTAACTTGATTATCCTATACAACAAATACAAAAAAAAACTACTGATTGTACTAAATTGAAAATTGAAGTTTCCTTTATTGAACATTGAATATTGATTCAACTGCAAAAACACTTTCATGCTGTCAGGTTTTAGTCAAATTTAAGTGATGATTAAAACCCAGATAAGCCACCAAACCCAGAGACCAGTCCAGTTATGGTTTAAATGTGGTTGAGCCAATGCCAATAAACAATTGCCCCCTTGTGCCTCTACTTTAGTAGTTAACATAGAAGAAGCCAAAACAAAAGTTACTATCTTACAAAGTAGAGATACGCTCCGTATGTGATTCTTAATTATAAAGCTCCACAAATTTTAACCAGTATTTTCTGACTAAGTTCATCAGTTTTAACAGCCGATTAACATAACCACATTCAATTTGACTAGTCATTGACCAAGTTTAAATTATGGTGCAAACCGGCAAGATAAACCAATATGACCGACTGGTCCAGTTCCCTATTCAAAAACTGCAATTTAATACAGCAAAAACATGATGGATATACTGCTTACCAAGATAAAGTCATTGGCATAACAAAATCTAAGTCTATATAAACCATTTAAGAGCACAAAATTCTTTTTATTATGTCCCAGTTATTCTGACCAAGTAAATAAAACTGGGTACCAAATTACAAAATCACTCCGTCCAAAATCCAAATTTATGCAAGTCTGCACACAAGTGGATCTTTTCAGTAGCTGACCTTATGAGTATTTAAGTAATTACACAAACAACTGTTTTAATCTAACATGAACCTTTAGACAGAAATTAAGAAGGGGAAAAGAGCTCCCCAGGAAAGCAAATATCATTGAAATACGAGCATTTTACTTACAGGGCTAGCTTTAATGATCTTGAACACGGGAACAACCACAACAGTCACACCTAAGAATGTCAAAGTATCCGATCCTAGATCATTAATGACATCAACAGCGTTGGCAACGTCAATAGATGCCCGTATTTGAGACCTAGATTGCCATCCCGATTTTCCGAAACCATTGTTAAAGAATTTCCTCTTATTAGATATCGAGGAATTTAGTAGAGGTGTGCCTTCAAAGACAAATCCCGAAACAAAATAAGCAGGATGCATCCTGTACTTTACGCCTAATGATGGCACACAAACTTGCTGCTTGTGGGAATGCGATGTATTGATAGATTGTACACAAAAAACTGAATTCTCATTATTGTTTTTCCAAGATGTGCTTTTTTGATTGAAAATAACGTGTCCCTGTCAAATGGCAAAGAAAAATAGAGATCAGGATATGACAACAACCCTACTTAGAAGAACATATAAGCTGAAAGTAGCGCATCTATTACAATGCCTGAGTTAACATGTAGTCGGTATAGCATACCCCACAAAAGATTAATCCTATAACACATTTGATGATCAAATTACTATATGTTTATAAACATCACAGGATCATGTTCTCCTCTTGCAGCATAATTATTGGAAAGATATGACCTCAAGTCCAATATCACCTCATCATGATATTCGCAGTTCACTATCCTCTCCTTTTTGGGAAAAGAGATCCTAAATAAAATGTATAAAAACTTTGACTCAAGAGAAGCAACCATTAAATTCACCTTAGTCCATATTAATATCCACTCTCTCTCTCTCTCTCTCTCTCTCTCTATCACACACACACACACACACACACATGTATATACATATGAATGCGAAATCATGAAAGCACAAAACACATAATCCATAAGTAAGCTACAAGAGTGTCAACAACCCCCAGCCAAAAAAATTGTAAAAACACTCTTTCAAACCCTTCTTTCTTATAGCCCCTTTAATTAGAAGACGGGATTCCCGGTTGCTGACTTTCATTTGGATTTCCAAATTTTCCGCATAACTGCTCCGACTTTTTTTCTTCCTCCCTAATTTCTTCAGTCTTCAACAAAATAATAAAACATCTTCCCGACTAAAAGGATTACATCCTAATGTTTGATTAGAACATGCTCTCTACCCAACTATTCCTCCAAACCAAAACTCGTAGTAAACTAAAGCAAACCAAAACACGGTGTAAACTAGAGCACGTGAAGGGTTTAATGAACAAACAAGGTAATTCCCAATCGAATACAAAAAACTCCAAGATTTAGCATTCTTTTAGTCTTCATGACACCACAATTGCAATATGACTTCCACCACACCAAAGAATCTAAAACTGAATAGTAGCGAAGAGATTACCTTAGGACTGCGGAAACAAGTTGCGGATTCCAACATAACTGCAAGACTCATAGCTCAAGAAGACCTAATTTGGAGTAATTTGAAATCGCATTTCTTTGCATCGATGACTAACAGCCACAGAACATAGAAGGAAGACAATGTTGAAGAAAGCTTTTTAGAGAGAAGGAGAAAGTTTCTATCCGTGCTGACTGCTGTGTGTGGAGAAGGAATTGGAAACGTTTGTCCTCCAAAGAAAGGCAAAAGGAGACAAATTGATATTTGAAAATCTTCAAAGGTAACGTATTTGTACACGTGGCGTTGATGATGTGGCTGGATAATTATTCAAGGAATAATGTGATAATTATGATTTTCATGTGACTCTTTCTATCAATAGGGGATAAACGGCCGGTTACGGTCCATTTTTTCAATTTTTTGTCAGTAGTGCTAAATAGTCTATATAATGTAGCTCAAGTTTTTTAAATGAAATTTTAAAACGTTTTAACTCTCAAAATACATGTTAAATTTTTAAAAAAATTACATATTCAGAATTAACGTATAAAACTCTTTCTAACAAGATTCATTGTAGATGAGTTTTATTGGGTAAATCTTAATTCATTGTTTTTTTTTAATGAAATTTCAGAAACAAATGAATTCAGAACTAAAACAATGAATTCTAATTTTGGACAATAAATTACGGGATAAAAGAGTGAAAATAAAACTATTCAATTGATTAAATAAATGGACTAAATCTGTTGGACTCTCATGGACTACCAAACAGATGGATTATAGTCATTTTCGATTTTTTATATGATTAGTCGATTGTTTTCAGTTATTTATTTGTTTTAAAAATAATCGACTAATTGATCAATTTAGCAATTGGTTCAATTTCTACGATTTTTTAATACTCCTAAATTTCATCTCTTTTTTGTTATTAGGTGATATAGGGCATTGGACTTGCAATTGACGGATTGGGGGTTGTATGTGTAGTTAGGTAACTAATCTAAAGAGAATTTGATTTTTGTTTCAAATAAAGATATATCGTGATTTTTATTTGATAAGATTGTTCGGTTGAATACTACACATTTAAGATTTTTAAAAAAATAAAAAATATTTGGACCCCAAAGTCCCGGGCACCCCTGGATTTACACTCCAAAATAACCAAAATAAATGAACACGGTAATTCACTGTTAAGAGGCAAAATTATCAACCAAAAAAGAACATAGAAAGCAAATTTTGTTGTTGCACAAGCACAACTGCGAAGGCAGGCAATATCCAGATCATTGCCAAGAACAACATTATGCATACCATGGGACTAATTTAAAGGCATACAAGCCAGACACAAATTTTCAAAAGAATATCCTTAACTTCAAAGGCTGAGGAGTAACTTGATACGCGTATTCACTCAAAAGCTGAAATCAAGACATTCGAATTTCAGAATAGCAACGCCAATACACCATCAATCAAAACAGAATTAATGAACTTTTGGTTCCAAGACTTGTATCTTATGTTACAGCAACGGTCTTTTCGCCTATATTGACATAAGGCATCAATATCTTATTTCCAATGGCTCCTCGAGTTAATTACACAGGCACTCGAGGGCGGCAGTGAAAGACATACAGAAGAGGCAATCACATTATCAGATTGTTTTAGTGATAATTTTGAAGATAGTGTTCTTGGATATAACTACAGTAGTAGACTTCACTGTGACAAATTCGCAGGAGCAAACTTGAGTGAGATACTATTGACACAATGACGTTCGTTAGTAGGCGTCGGAAACCCTTCACCTTTAAATACATGTCCTAGATGCCCGCCACAAGCTGCACAAGTGATTTCAATCCTCCTCCCATCTGGGTCCGACTGATAAAACATGCCGTTGCAGTAAATTATTTAATTAGTTGGAATACAACTTTGAAATGAGTGGCAAGGGGGAGGGGAAGATTGGAGATACAAAAAAGCAAACAGCAACTATAGTAAGCAAAAGAGAGAGACAGCATACAGTGCGATTGATAGCTCCAGGGAGACCCTCAAAAAAGGCTGGCCAACCACAACCAGAATTGAATTTGGTTGTGGATTTGTAGAGAGGAGTCCCACATCCGGCACACTCATAGATCCCCTCACCAAAGAACTTGTCATATTCCCCAGTGCCTGGATATCTGTACAGCAACTAAAAGATGTCAAGAGATATCTTAAGCATGTATTGCACAAAATAAATATCGTATCCCAATATATCAGATTGAGACTGTCCAAAGCATATCAAGCAAGATGGCCTTGTCTTGGTCACAAGTATCTGACACCAAGTTTATAATAACTACTTCGAATGAACTTATATTACCCACCATTTATATTTCGAGTCTCAAGGCAAACTAAAGAAATCCAAAATTATCACAAGAACATACCTCCTAATCTTGTGATAGATAATCAAGTTCACATATCAGTTAAAGGGGGATATCCACGTAACTTCTTAGGAATAAGATGCAGCATGTAGCTCCAACTGTGGAATATTGAGTCACTATTTCTTTCTCCTTTCTAAAGGGGAAAAAAAAAATCAAATTCATCATTTGAAAGAGAGGCACCCAAATTTTTGCAGTCCCTTGTTGAGATCTTTGCAAGTCTCTTGACAAATGTACAAGTCTATGTGGTCTTGGCAAGCATTCAAAGCAAATAAAATAACAACAGCATACTGAACAAGAGTTCAAATTCATAAAATAATTGTTTACAACCTGGATAGTCGTCGTCTTATTTTCTTTCTATAGCCAAGTATGAAGTATGCCATTGCTTATTTTAATCAATCTCAGCCTTTTTTTATGACATGCAACCTCAACAAGGCAAGGCCCTATAAAGCAAACCGCATATACTAGCAACTAACTCCCCACAAACCACAACTATCAGTTAAACTCAAAGTGCACCACATGCCTATGTTAATTTTTGCTTATTTTTTACATAGCTTTTCTGATAACAAAAAAGTAGAAAATGGAAAAAAATAATAATAAATAAACAAAAGCAAACTCAGCCTATATCAGATGCTAGCTCGGTAGCTCCTCCCACGTCACCCCCCTTTTAATAATAGTGGTAGTCTTGGGAATCAAAATATGTTCATCTACTAAGTTACCATAGGAACAATGGTAAAAGTAGAGTGTCACTACTTCCAACTCCTACTAACAAACGAACATGCCAAGTAGCCAGCAGGTTAAAGCAAAGATGGACAAAAAAAACAACTACAATGGAGCTGTGACCTTTGGTATCAAAAAATTATTAACAAAGAGAAGTAGAAGAAGATGCATGTTCTAGGTTAATGTTTCTTTGGCGGACATGAAGCAAAGCCAACTGTATCTTGTTAAGGTACCCAACTAGCATAGGATATTTTCTGATCGTTATTTATCAAACTGGAAATAAAATGTGTCGGACATTACATCCACCATCAACTGGCTAGAGGTGCTTTAAAATCCTTCAGTCAATATTTGCGTATCAACACAAACATTTAGATTAGTATCATAGTCGTTCAGATTGCTTTTACCACATCTAAATTGTGTCTGAATTAGGCACATGACAAGTGGTACAGGCACCACATGCGTTCGCAAGGCGCTTATCAATCATTATATTTACAAAGGTTTTCGGGAACTGCAGCTAATTGTTCACACCCCAAGAAATCACTGAAATTGTTCTATCCCTTTCTACCATTCTGCCACAATTTACAAGTAGTGTGAAGCCCATTCTGCCACAATTTATGAGTAGTGTGAAGCTCAGGCAGCACTATCAAATTCACTAACAGTGAAACAACATATTCTATCTTCAGCTAGAATTATGCCTGAAACACTACCCACACAGAGAACTCGGAAAGCTGAATAGAAAAATTCATACAATTTGGATGAGAGACCATGTACCACACGACCTAAGAAGCCAATTCAATTCTTTGAAGCTCAAGCACTTGCTTATTGAACATTACAAAGGTAACATCAATGCAATAGAAAGGTCATTGGACTGTGCAATTTAATGGACATGTTGAAGCTTGGTTCACTATGAGGAAGCTAATGGAAGAAAAAAATGCCTTAAAAATTAAAATATGCTCCAAATGTTAAACATATTAAATGCGACTTGAAATGATTCAACAATAAAAATAATCAGCATAAGATAAACAAAACGTCATTCTATTTAGAAAAACTACTCAAATTATCTCCAGACTACACTCATCTCTCACTACTCCCATCTAAATTAAAACACAACTATTACATTTAAAATCCGCTATGTATTGTCTTAAACTAGAAATGCAGAAGCACAAAACGCATCCAAAAACATACAAAATTAAATGAAGAAGACAAAGCAACTAACAACAACCAAAAAGCTGAATTAAATCACAGAAAACACGTACTCTGTGCCTTTCTGCCTCAATATCCGGAACTGCTCAGGCGAGAGGAGGGCACGCCACTCCTCTTCTGACTTCTGGGTGGACCCAGGTGCAGCCATGGCTATGATGCTGCCACGAAAATGACGATTAGTCCCGCGACCACAGCAACCAAGCCCACCTAAAAATACGGAGTAAGAGATAGGTTTTGATGATCGAAATCCAAAGTGGGTCTTTCTGGGTAGAGGTGGGAGAGGGCAGGAGGAGAGCCTTGACAGAGGAGATTTGACAGTGGTGGTGGTGGTTGTGAGGAAGAGAAGGGATTTTGCTGAAGAGGATGACATAGGTGAGGCTTTGAGAATATTAAAGCCCATTTGTGGATTAGACTCTGTAAGAGTTCGGATTTCGTTGAATTAGACCGGTTCAAAGCGTTGGCCTTGTATGGACTATGGAGGAGCTCGCTGTATTCTTCTAGAAGATCAGTCATGGAATGGGCCGGGCCGAGCCGGAAAGTGGGCTGGCCCTCTCCGGCAAATGTTCCACAAGTCCAGCCCGGGACGGGCCAAGGCCCAAGACATCCAGGTGTAATTAGGAAATTAGAACAAGGGCAATAAAGTCCTAGAAATTTAACACGGGTGCTTGGCTTGGCTCCTCCGACTGTTAACTCTTCTCTTCTCTACGATTAGCGTTGCATTTTGGAGTCTCTCACACTCACTAATCTATCGACTCAAGGTAATACAACCTTCACTGCGATTCTTTCATATTTTCTATTCTTTTTTAACATTGAAATTCGTGCTGGGTAACAGGTCAGGTATTAAATTTAGTTTTTTTTTTTTTACTAATATTATTATATTCCTTCTTTCTCGCTTTGGATTTGTCGATTCTGTGCTTCTGTTTGGTTCTCGGGAAAAACACACAGCAAGAAGAAAAATAACAGATAAAAAAGAAACGAACTTTTAGGTTTCTGAATCTTGTGTTTCCATAAATTAAATTCTAAATGATGGAGTAATTAGAATACTTTGTTTTTATGGATGTTATTGCCTTCCAAACGAAAACTGTGATTTGGTGTTGGATGTTAGTTCAATTTTTCTTATTCGATCTGTTTCCGCCGCATTAATTTGTTGCAGTTTCATTCTCTGTTTGGTTGATGAGAAATTCAGTGAAGAGGATCACAAACTATCTGTCATGCGTTAATTCTGTTCCTGAGAGTTAGGGTAAATGATTGTTTGTCCGCCTAGGAAGTGGACTATAAATTTTAGCATCTAAAATATAATTCTAGGACCCAACATAGTATTCTCATAGCAAAGACTCTTGACTGAATACAGTGATGTTATTTTCACAAGGTATGAACCTTCACTTCATGTAGAACTGTACCACTTGCTTTGCTGGTTTCAGTTAATTTCGTGGTTTTGTGAATTGTGGAATGATGCTAAGTTTTCTAATGGAAAATTCAGGTGAGTTTCTCATATGTTCAGGAGTTCTTCAGTTTTTATCAGAAATTAGGGGTTTAGGAGAAGGGAGTGGTTAGATCAAGTCATTTGTAGCCGCTTTCATGCCAACAATCCATATGAACTATGAAGCTTATTTGGAAGATATTATTACTAAGTGACTACAATGGTGGCCTTTTAATAATTATAGTGTTCTTTTCATTGCAGATAGCAGTGAGTAGTAGACAAGGTGTTGCTGAAACTTGGGAAGGTGTAGCTTAATTTTCGTTGAATATTTGATTATTTATAATTATACCCGATTTCATGACATTAGGTTGTTATGACCATATTAATGAAGTTGTAATTAAGACATAATTTAGTGATGTGGCGGAATGAAGTGTCTTGTTATAATTTAGGCCAATGCTACATCTATGACTTATCATTTTCCATGAATTGTTTGGATTCCACGAACAACTTGTGCAAGTTGTGGGGGTAATGCATTTTCAATCACTTGAAGCTTGCAATACTTTATGCTTTCATCTAGTGCTGCCTCCTCATCTCCTTTTAGGCTAAAACGTGTAGCCACTAATCACACTTTGTCATTACCAATTGCATGACTTAAACCTCGGGTTTCTATCTAATCGTAGTTATATGTTATATGGTGTTTCCGATCCTAAATCATAATTGGATTTCTTTGGAGTCAATAACTATGGTATAGGGGGCATGTGGAGAGAGATTGTAATATCGAGGAAGAGGTTGTTAAGGATCTTAGGTCCCTATAGTGTTTTTTTCTCCTGGCACCTGCTTGGTGCGTCATTTTAATTTTAATAAACTTATTTTACGATAAAAATGATTATTTGGAGTTCTGATGTAGAAATTTGAAGATAAAAGGCACATTAGTTTTCTCAAGCTCAGATTATGGAGAAATCATCTTTGTAGTTAGGAGGAAAAAAGTTCTTAATTATAAAGCATCAGGATAGATCTTAATTTATTGTTCACTGACTGTTTGTCTGAGCATGCTGCATGAAATTGTAGAGTTTTCATATTTCACTATATGACGACTTGAGTCTTATCTGGATTTATTGCAAAGTGATCAGGTGAAAGGCTCCCAACTATTAAGTTCAGACAATGTGAGTGACGATTTTGTTAATCGTGCCTCATATTTGTTCTAAAAGAAGGCTGTGCAGTGTAAAGTGTAACACAGTAAGCATTAAGGATGAGTTATCTGATGATGATCTACTGATCTAGTAAGACTATTTGGTCAGTGTGTCTTTTGGGTAGGAGTCCTGTTATGTTCCTCGAGCTATTATGCATTGAAACATCTTACTTGAGAGTGAGAAATGAAACATAAATCTGGGGAAAAGTTTATTCTCTGACACTTCGTTTGGTGTTGAATAAGCTTTTGCGTGGTACCATGGTAGGCTATCTATTACTGATGAAATGATCCTTTAACTAGACATTTTCAATGTGTTTCTTGTCAGGTTTCGTAATAGAAGAAATAAATCTTTGCATTTATTTACTGTTGCCGAGTCTTCGCCATGAGCTGACCTATACTTCTTTGGCACTCCGATGTATCAATCAGAGTCTATTTTCGAAGTTACATTATGACACCTTAAATGTATTCCATGACAAATTGTTATTTAAGAGCAATTTTACTTTATCCATATAGAATATGTGATAAATTCGAATTTCCTTGCCCATTAGTTTAATTATTGTTACGTTCTTGACAGAAGCTTGTTTTTTATTTTTCAGCAATGGAACTTAGTTCCTTAAAAGATGCATTTGACCGTGCTGTTAAGAAGCAAAAACTGTCATCCTCCAAGTCTCAAGAAGTAATTGATCAAGTGTGCAGTGAAATTGAGCAGACATTGGCAAAAGTTCATGTTATCAACGACTCCACGCCTCTTCTTGATCAGGGATCCATCCTAACAGAATTGAAACAGAAAATTGAGGCAATTGTTCCGCTCAACCAGTTAGAAACTTTTCAGAAGGAATCAAATATAAATCTCAGCAAGTACTCAAAACTTCTTGATAAATTGTTTAATCCTGACATAGCGAAGGGATACCGAAATGTTGACTCTGACATCCACTCACTGAATCACATTATTGCAAACCATCTGTTCCGACAAGGAATGTTTGACATTGGAGATTGCTTCATAAGTGAGGTTGGGCGACCAGATTTTATTGCACTAAGATCTCAATTCTGGGAAATGTATCGAATACTTGAGGCTTTGCAGGTAAGGAACATTGAGCCTGCTCTGAAATGGGTTTCTACCAACAGTGAAAAACTCAGGCAAAATGATTCAAAGCTTGAACTAAAACTTCACAAGTTGAAGTTTGTAGACATTTTGCAGAGCGGAAGTCGAACTGAGGCCCTTAACTATGCTAAAAGTTACCTTGCTCCCTTGGCTTCCCTTTACATGGACGATATTCAAAAGCTGATGGCTGGCATCTTGTGGGCAGGAAGGCTTGATAGGTCTCCTTATTCTGAGTTTACATCATCAACGCACTGGGAAAAATTAACTGAGGAGTTGACCAAAGAGTTCTGCGGTCTCTTGGGGCAGTCCTTTGAGAGCCCATTAAGTGTCGCAATGGCTGCTGGTTTTGAAGGGTTGCCAACCTTGTTGAAGTTAGCAAATGTAATGGCTGCAAAGAGGCATGAATGGCAGGAAATGGAACAGTTGCCAGTACCTCTGGAATTGGGAAGCAAATTGCAATTCCACTCGATATTTGTCTGTCCTGTGAGTAGGGAACAATGCAGTGACGAGAATCCCCCGATGCTTATGCCATGTCAACATGTTCTTAGCAAGCAGTCAATCATGAAGCTTGCAAAGAGCAACTCGCGAATATTTAAGTGTCCTTACTGTCCTGCAGAGGTATCAGTTGAGCACTGCGGGCTGCTTTATTTCTGATTTTAGTTGTTTATACTTTATAGGGTCACAACATTGATGCTGGTGGTGATTACATGGGTGCATTACTTTTTGAGGATTCTGAGTATAGTTTTCTTTATTTTACATAATTTATCATTTTGTGGCATAAATTTCTATAAATTTTGTTATGCATCGCAACAAGGTATTTGGTCTTGTATGATATGTTTCATCATTGTTTTTCTTGTATTTGAGTTGGCTGTGAGGGCCAAGGAGGACCTAATAATGAAGTCAAGAACTCTCGTATGCCTTTCTCAACTCAGCTGAATAGTAGAATCAAATTGTTGTTCATATGGTGGTGCTATTACCAGATTGAAGAAGACATTTGTCATCACACTGCCAATTTCTTCATTGTTTTATACTCTTCATCTGGTACTGATAGCTGTGAAGAAACAAATTGTGTGGGACTTGCCCTTTCTCCACTTGTCTTGCTTCACTCAAGATAGGAGAAGAGAATGATTGACCATTACCAGGAAAGAGAGAGAGAGAGAGAGAGAGAGAGAGAGAGAGATGGAAACTATATTATGGGATAAGTCCCAAAATAGCTCATGTATAGGGATTTAGGAGAAAGATTAAGGAGGTCAAAACATTTTTGGTCAACTCGATCGATGTCCCATAACCATCACCATGTTGGAAGAGGAATTGGACAAGCTTTGGTGTGTCCAAACACATTTGCACCATTGATGGTGTCATGGTGGGAGATCACTTCTGGTTCTCTCTGTTTTCATTCAACATCTTCCATTGCATGCCTTATCAACCCCCTTTTCTCATCACATGCTTGCTCTTGCGATACACCTCTTTCAACCATATAACACTTGACAGAACTTGCCACCTCCCCCGTCTTGCTCTCATGCTTCGCAAAGAACAAAATTACAAAAATGGTGCAAGTTATAAAGAGTAAGCCACGATTAGACCATTATTTGGTGATCAATAAAGAAAGTATACTAATTAATTTGTACCTGGAAACTAGCCAAATCGTTATTGAGTTCGACCAATAGAGTAGCCCATCTTCCAAGCAGTGGAGTGAGGTATTAGTTATGAGGGATCTTGATTCTAGAGAGAGAGCCCTTTTAAGAACAAAATTGTTTTATAACAAAATCGTTTTATAAGTTAATATCCAACACCTCCCTACAATAGTACAATATAAATTGTAGAGGGTCTTTTTAAGGACAAAACTATTGCCTAGTAAGAACAAAATATAGGACCATATAAGTTATAACAATGAACTAAAGGCCAGAAAAAAGTAGGTCGATGAATGTCCAACTCTGGGAAGTTAGACATGAGCTGTGCCTTCTGTGAATTTGGGATCCTCACATCTGTACCGCCCATCAGGTCCAATTCCAAAGCCTTTAGGATCTGCGAACACATTCTCAAGAAGTTGGCTGCGAGGTGGAACAGGGCTTGCCTCCGCAAACTCAACGGCCTCCTCAACCTCCTCATCTATCTTCTTCTCAATGGCCTTTAACTCTGCTTCACTAGACAAACTGTTCTCAATCATGTATTTCTTCAAAGCAGTGATGGGATCTCTAGCAGCATAGTGAGCCTTCTCGGCTGCCAAAAAGAACAAAAAACGTAAGCAGGAATCACATTCATAAATGCCTAGAATGGTAAGCCCCCAAACAAAATAACATTCATGCCGTCCTCCAAATTTCTCGATGAATCCTCCATATTGCACTGGTAGACTTACTAGCCAAAAATACAAATATAAAAAGAGAGGTTATAAAATTATAAATGCCTAGTTACGGGAAAAAAAAAAAAGTCATTTCAATATGGCATCTCTTCCTGCTTATGTAACAAACAAGAGGGAACCCTCCACCTCCTAGAGAGGAATTCCCAGAGTGGACGGTGAAGTTCCAAAAAAAAATGGGAACCCATGGCCCCAAACCATGGAAGCAAAATGGATGTAATGCAACCTCCCAGGTGCATTTCAGGGAACGATTTCCTTGCAAGTCTTTTAAAGACGTAAACATGGCCTTTGACCTTTGATGCTAATGACGAAATTCCACAGCAAATGCACATTCCACCAAAGAAAATGTAATAACACTTGTCATATTCTCTCCTCTCCTTCCCCCTTATTATCAATTTTGGTAAAGGTAAAGAATAAAAGGGGACAACTTGATCAAACATTTCCCAGGCAACTAAAAGGGATTGGGAAGGGGGGAAGGGAAAGAAAAACAAACAATTAAGAATGACACCACAACAATGTCAATATACTTGAGCAATTTATAGCATTTGCAGGAAATGCTTTCCACCATACTAACAAACTTTAGAAACCCAATCACAAAAAATATATACTTAATGACAATAAATAACATGCCACTTGACTTTAACTAAACAAAAACATATTGAATATAAAAAAAAGAAAAAACTAATATTATCAAACTAAACCTAGCAGTTCTTTGTAATTGCAAATGGCTATTCAAAATAATGCCTAAGCATTTATGGATGTGGAACTCTATGGAGAAAATAGAAGATGAGTAGGGTCAGCTATCAAAATGTGTCAAAGTAAATTATCTTCACATAAACGTAAAGTATTCAAATGCTCACCAGGGTTACGAAGCTCATCAGGGTCAGCCAGTGAGTGTCCCCTAAATCTATACGTCTCACATTCCACCAAAGTCGGCCCTTCTCCTCTCCTAGCCCGTGTAATTGCTTCACTGGCAACCTCCCTCACTTTCAAAACATCCATTCCATCAACATGAACACCAGGCATTCCAAACGCCGGTCCCTTCTTATAAATCTCGGGATCTGAGGTTGCTCTCAAATGCGACATCCCTATTGCCCACAGATTGTTCTCTACAACAAAGACAATGGGCAATTTCCACAGCGCTGCCATGTTCAAACACCCAAAGAACTGCCCATTGTTACAGGTACCATCTCCAAAGAATGCCACTGCCACGTGATCACAATCAGCCTCCTTCAATACCTCCCTCCTATATTTAGAGGTAAAGGCTGCTCCAGTTGCCACCGGAATTCCTTCCCCGATGAAGGCAAACCCACCAAGCAGATTGTGCTCTTTGGAAAACATGTGCATTGACCCACCTTGGCCTCGGCAGCACCCTGTGGCTTTGCCAAAGAGCTCACTCATCACAGCACGAGCAGGGACTCCCTTACTCAATGCATGCACATGATCACGGTATGTGCTCACCACACAATCTTCCTTCTTCAAAAGCTTGATAAACCCAGTTGATACAGCCTCTTGGCCATTATAGAGGTGAACAAAGCCAAACATTTTGCCTTTGTAATACATCTGTGCACACATATCCTCAAAGGATCTTCCCAAAATCATATCTTCATAGAGCTCCAAGCTCTCCTCTTTCGTAATCAACTGAATATGCAATTAAGCAAAAGCAGCAACATTAAAACCACTGTCCGTAACTTAAGAGGATGCTTTCAGGGAAAGATCCTTCCATTAAGCACCAAGCTTATTACTGAGTAAAAACACATCTTCTCAAAGTTAATAACAGAGAACACATAAGAGTACAAATAAAAGACAAAAATTGTATTTTAAAGGGGGAAAACAAGCGCAACATACTCATTATTGCTCTTATGGTTGCAACATATTAAACCTCGTTTCAAATGAATCAAACATTTAATCAGATTTAAATCTAGTCCATAGTAAAGGCTTCTTGTTGATTGTTGATCACTTGTTTTTATAATTGGCCCCATTTTGTGTGAAATAAAACTTCCACAACCACAATGAGAATGATGAGGAACGATCTTGATGGCTAAAGTAGATTAATGAACCAAGGGCACAGCCTAAATAGGACACACTTTGAACCCCAAGACAACCACCACCATTAATAAAGCAATAAGCAATTCCATTCCTTAATACTGGCTGGGGAATGGGACCTTTGTAGAAACAAAAAGTTCTAATTCAAAAAAGTTGGAGACTCTCATCAAAAAGGGGTCCATAGCTCAGTGGTAGAGCATTTGACTGCAGATCAAGAGGTCACCGGTTCGAACCCGGTTGGGCCCTTCCCTTGCAAGATTCTTGTTTATTTTTGATCTGATTTATTTTGTCAAAATTAAATTGCAAGGGGCAAAAACAAGCATAAACTTTAAAGGGAAACCCCAAAACATAACTTATCATAAGCTATTTTGGGAGGAATAAACACAATTTAGGCATTCCCAACAACACAACTAAAACCTCAAACGAAAGTAACAAAGCAACATTCAAACCTTTGGTAGAGGCAAAATTCCTTCATTAACTCATTGGGTTTAGATTACACTAAAACAAGCTTTTCTCAACAATATGGAATTTTTATAATTTACAAAGTAAAGTAATTTAACAACAGTTGTTATAGACAAAAATTATTAGGTGTCTGTGGAAGTCAAAAACTCAGCTGATACAGTTCAATCTACATATGTTATTCATCAGCTATTGCACAAAGCCTGGTTAGAATTTGCAGTATTGTTAGCCTGTACAAGATTATCACTCTCAGTGTTTCCTTGTCTTCTCCTTGCCTGCAAAAAGAATTTCCACATGTTAAAAAACTTGACATCATCAAATTTCACTTGAAACCGACCAATTAAGTTACCGAGTAATTAAGGAACTTACTGAATATATTTGATTTTAATGGGAACCGAAGAGATGATCCTTTAACCTTCAAATCCTTGAGTTGCCTGTTTCTGTTAGGTTTTTCAATTTTTCCAAGACCACTGCTACTTTCAGCTCTGAAGTGATCTGCGCTTTTCTTTACCTTTTCATGGTATAAAGCTGGAGGTGCAAGCCTCAGCTGAGGCAAATTTTCAATTTGGAATAATCTCTGATCCTTCTCAAGATTAGTTAAGATCGCAAACTGCAGCATTTAGGAACAATTTTGATTAATTATCAACACCTATAAATTGTAGGAAAAATCAGTAGCAACATCAATAGAAAATGTTTTACCCGTGATATCTGTTGAAGCCCATAGGAATTTTCTAATGAGTCATTTTCATGTGAGTTCAAAGCAGAGCCTCCTTGTACTTGCTGGGACCTTGACGGAGACATATATACTAGAGCATTCTCAGTGAGATCAGAATTTTTTATGGACCTCTGATTATTCTTCTTGGGCATACAAACAGGGCATCCAGATGGAATGCCTCGACTTGGGACATCATTTTCCAGAATTTCACAATGAAGATGAGTTGTATGGCCACAATTGAAAACTCGCACTTCAGGACTTGAAGAATTTTTCAAAAGCAGGCAGTTACAAAGACAACATAGTAGACTCTGTGGGGCATACCCATGAGAGGCCCCCTTCTTAAGTAAGCTCATAGTATAGAACGTGTCATCTTCTATCAAAGACTTGGCAGTGTCCTAAAATAATGAAGAACCCAAATTATATAGGGACATTGGTTTAGCAAGAGCAAATTAGCAAAGAGTTAATATCCGAGACAACTCAAGAAGCTATTTGGCCACTGTAGTAATTGAAATTATCAATGTGAAAGTACAATCAGAAACAGCAAATCGATTATGATTGTTAGAATATATATATATATATATATATATATTATCCCAAATCAACAAGTTAATTCATTGGGTTGAATGGAAAAATAACTAATATCAACATGGTATCGGAGCGGGATGTCTTTGGTTCAAACATTAGCTTTCGCAATTTAAACGCCCATTTGTTGTTGCCCCAAATGTAGCCTTTGTGTGTGTTCGTTGTTACCCCAAGTGAAGGCCTATGAGAGTAGCTCTAGTGTTGGGCATCGTTTGTTATGCACATGTTGGGCCGTCCAATTATCCAACCCACACGTGAGGGGAAGTGTAATGATGTGAAATGCCC
Organism: Tripterygium wilfordii; assembly: GCF_013401445.1. Classification (NCBI taxonomy): domain Eukaryota; kingdom Viridiplantae; phylum Streptophyta; class Magnoliopsida; order Celastrales; family Celastraceae; genus Tripterygium; species Tripterygium wilfordii. The sequence continues at coordinate 11,487,496 of NC_052248.1, forward strand.
CAAACGAACAAGTTAATTTATTGGGTTGAATGGAAAAATAATTAATTTTAACAATAAGGATCCACTAGATGCAACGCATACCATTGCATCAGGTGACAGCGACACCACCAATACAAGCTAAGTTACTGACTTTTAAACTTAATTTAAGAACTTTCATAACTGCTACCATATAATAATAGCTAAATAGGATGGATTCAAAAGTACAATAAGAAAACTAACATTAAAGAAGAAACGTTACCCACTGACTAGAGCATGCACGTCCCTTAAAAAAATAAGAACTAAAGCATGCATGCAACAATTAAGAAAAGCATACCAGAATTCTCCGTTCAAAGCCGTACGTCCCAAGCATGCCTAGTATTGTAAGTTTAAAGTCGCCGAATTCCTGATTAGCATTATCAGAAAGGAGTTTAGACATGATAGTTGGAAGGCGAACACATCCCATCATTCCCTCAACAATCTCTTTGATGAATTGAGAGAATAATTTCTTCAATATATGAGCAACCCCTTGGGATTTTGAGATTTTCCACTTGATAATGTGTGCCTCTTCATCCTTTACTGTGCCCAATGATTCAGCAACAATTCTCACATGATTTTCTCTTTTAGATTCCATTTCATCAACATGTGTATCCATCAAAGGCTTACAAAATCTGTGATAAAATTTTGAGGATAATTAGCAACGTAAATATAAATAAGAGTACAATAAGTTAATTTTGACATCATAAAATTAAACATGTCCTTAGTAGAAAGGATCAAACTAGTTCCAAAATGTTTGACTCCAATGGCAATTGTTCTACTTGTGATGACAACTTGAACCCTAGTTACCATATACTCTCTTTAACTTGTTCCAACTCAAACCTTAGAGGAGGACAACCAGAAAAGACTTGGATGAAACTGGTAAGGCCAGCATGAGAGCTATAAGGTCAGTCAAGAGTGTAGCTTCATAGAGGAACAAAAGACGAGGGAGAATCCACAGCGATTTCAATTTATTATGGCTTTGATAATTATACGACTCTTCACCTTAGGAAGACTGTATACGTATACTTTCGAGAGTAGAGATTTCTAACTATCTGCAGATAGCATTGATCTATTAATTTATAAAGTTGAATAAGCAACAAGTACAAGAACTCTGAAGTTGATGGAACCTAGGCATCATCATACAAACTAATTTGATAAATCAATAAAATGGGTAGACACTAACAATCATTCATGAATCTATTGTGATATCAGGACTGTACGGAGAAGTATAAAAATAAAAACCATCGATAATTGCAATAAGGATCAGCAGGCATCATATGGCAAAGAAAATTTTATCAACGATCGGTATTTAACTTACGAGTCAAGTAATGTGAACCAGAGTGTCTCTGACTCCTCAGGATTTAAACGAGGGGTGTTGCGCTGGCACAATCCAATGCAGGCATGCAATATACTACGCACGACCTTCACCTGTACATGGAAGATCACGAATTATAGATGCAACCAAACAATTTCAGATAGAAAAAAGAGTTAAACCGTACTTTCGATTTTGAAGACATGTACAAACCTCATTTATCTTGGAAATAATGCTAAAACACTGCAAACTTGCAGGGTCACTTAAAGCCACATTTGAAACAGCAGTCTTCACAGCAATACCAAGTTCAACAAATTTACCGTTAAGGCTAGAAAGTGTAAGTAACAGAGCACTGCCAGCATCACCAACTCTTTCTAGCAAAAATGCAGCAGCATCAATGATGCCATATTTCTGACAAAGAAGCAAACAGTGTTCCACCCGATAGCTATCAAAAGTCTCCAAGAATTGGAGAACTGAATCACGTTCATACTGACATAATAGCTGCAAAAGTAATATGAATACTTAGAACCCAAAATTATTTCCGCTGCTTAGTAATCAAAAAATAGATAGGCACTCAAAATGCCAATTTAGAACCATAGTCGTTGGGCACAGAAACAAATCTCTATAAAGATGAACTTCATCCCATCACCACTTAAAAGGCAGTGATAAAACCGGCCCTTGACTAATCAATATCAGATGAATATGCATAAATACACACATTTACATGACAGAACATCTAAACTTATTTATTTGATTTTAACATTGTGCACGGGAGTTGTTATGTTTTTTCAGAATTGATGTCTGGTATGAACTTGATTGAAAGAACTGAAGTTAAAATATTTAAGAATATGAAGATCAAATCATATCACAATCACTAAGACCATAAAATGTGAGTGAACAGATAAATTTGTAGGTGGATAAGAGCGAGGATGTAGAGTGAAGAACCCTCCAAAGCATTGCAATTAATGTTTATAATTTACATACCTCCAAGTAAAGCTCTGTCATATCATCAGTCAAATGAACAGGATTATTACGTAGTAACCTTGGAAAATCGGAGATTTTCTTCAAGTAAGCCTCAAATCCTTTTGACAGATCTTTCATCCTTGTTCCATTGGAAACTTCCATTGTATCACCTTTTCTAAGATCAGAAAAGTTCAACATTCCAGACAAATGAACTTCAATCACTGTCTTTAAATAAAGGAAGAGGCTTTTTGGATGGGACCGAAGTTCAGAGAGAATCTGAGGACCTTCATTATGAAAATGATCAAGGATCAAGAAGAAAGCACCCTCTCTGAAAAGATCAAAAAAACATGGACAAGAAATATAAGTTCAGAAACAGGAACAGCTTGGCTCTTAAGATTTGGGGCAAAACCATCATGACCATAAAATTGACCAGAGATATAACCTGCTCAAACCAACTAGCTCTGGAATCCGAGAAATGATAGCTGACTGAAAAGTTTCACGTTCATTGTCACTCAGCTGCAATAATGTATTGTTGATAAAGGAGAAGGCATGTATGGGTTCCTCCAAATCTTTCATATAGCTGTCCAAAGCAGCAAGGTACTCATGCCTGAGAGTATGAATTAATCCGCAAACCTAGAAACAAAAGCCATGTGAGCATACGTACAGACAAATATGGCATCATAGACACAGCTTACCCACACAATGTAATAAACAAATTAGCAATAAAAGTACCTGGAAAAAGTTAGCTTTCTCGCATAGGTCCAACACACGAAAGGCATTCCAATCAGTCTCAGGCACAACTTTCAGAAGTGCAAGTACCTGCTTCTCTCTCCTTTTCGAAGTTATCATACTATGTCTGAAAGCAATTGGAAAAGAATTGTCTTCTGATGTCAAATACTCCAGAATCATACCCAGCACACTGCTCGTGACATGAGCTCTGCTACTTGCAACATAGTATGCAATGAATTCAAACAGGCGACCGACATCTTTCTTTGAAGGCCATACTTCTACTAATCCACTATTATCAGTACTAGCATCTTCATCCTTTTGAGAAACATCCTTGTCAACTATGTAAACCAGAGCATCTATTGTATTCTGAATCACGGAATTCTGCCACCGAGCCGCCATATCAGCTTTTTTCTCCTCCTCCACATTTGCATTCGAGGAATCATGTAAAGAAAGGTCAACTTCTGTGAGCTCATCATCAACAAAAGCACATTTCAGAACATCTAAAGTAGCTTCAGTATCCAACTTTAAGAGATGATACAGGTTCAGGTATGCTCCTCCAGATAACAAGCTTGAAACTGCTAGCGAATTCATGGCATTAGAATTTTCCAGTAAAAATTGCACAAGTTCTGTCCTGAGAGATGCTAAGCGTGCAGGAGAAAGAGTTCCTTGTCCTGCATACAAAAAAAAAATGTTTCATTTTTCTCCTAATCAAGTAAAGTTAATTTTTCACGTCAGTAATTTCTATAGAAATTCAACCAAACGCAGTTCATGGGACAAATAGATATATACCTGGTGGAAAAGCAAGACCTGTGAAACAGTACTTTAAATAAACAAGCATTCTGTACCTGTTTACAAGAACAACTAAACTGTGATACTTGAAGTTATAGGAAACGTACGTAGAGTAACATAACATAATCTAACTGAGAAATTATACACTCTCAGTAACATCACCAGCTTCTTAACGTGAAAAAAATTAGGGATACTGTTTGTTAGACAATAAATATCACATTGGTTTGGTAAGCACCAACATGGTATCAAATGAATTTCGATCCTCCACCCATTTGGATCACCTGTTACGCCTCTCCATGTCCTTGTGGACTAACCACCCATCTCCATGTCCTTTTGGACTAACCACCCACAGGTGAGGGGTACCTCAATCCCATATGGGTCACTTGTAAAGCCTTTCGGATGTCCAATGGACGGACACGCCCACATGTGAGAGGGGACCCTAACCCGTATAAGTCAACTTGTTGAGCTTTGGACATCCAAGCCCACAAGTGAGGAGGAGTGTTAGACCATAAAATGCCCATCGGTTTTGTAAGCACCAACCATGTGGTTTATAAGCTTGATCCCATCTTCAAACATTTGAGGCGCCTTTTAATAAGGACAAAACCATGCGGGCATTTGGCCCAGAGCATCATCTTTTAATAAACACAAAACTGTGCAAGCCTTTGGCCGAAGCGGACGATACCTCAAGTTGGATAGGATTGGGCCAAATTTCTACTTTTTTCCCCAGCAGTCTCGGAACAATTGCAGTAGCAAGAATCATAAAGTCTGATGTATCTATCATTCTAATTATCCATCTGAGAATCTGCCAAGAAGATGGCATCACCTGTGGAGCTGTATGCTCCAGAAATTTGGTGTTAAGAAGCTTCTGCTATCTCAGAGACGGCCCAATCTGGCTGTCTCATATACCAACTGGTATCAAAGCATAAGAATTATAGCTAGGTTATATGGCACCAAAAATGTCCTGGTCTCAGTTTGGAAGCAAGCACACTTGTTCAATAGCAAATCTCTTTTTAAAAAAAACTAGCAAGGTAAATAACCAATGAATTACTGGAAAAAAAAAAAAAAAAAAAAAAAAAAACATTACAACTTCAACCAGGTGGAAGATAATGAAAAGGAATAATCCCATCAATCAAAAAGCTCAAGTACCATACAAACAAAAAATACAACAATACCCACGTGAAATTCATGTTGAATAACACTCAGCATTTATATGCACAATGAATACTGCAGGAGATTTAAAGACATCTAAATTTGATGGCAATAGTTTGTAAAAAGAATTTTCCACATAAAAGCTAACATCGAGAAGAACTGCACTTGTTTAAAAAAATAAAGCTCAAAACCACAAAGAAATCAATAGAACCGGCTAAGATTTTCTTTTATCGCACAATGAATAAGATATCGTCTCGTGAAAAAAAATAAAAGAAAAGAAAAAGAATAACAGTATCTGTCATTTATTCCTGTTATTGGGAGGGACTGCAAGTCTGCAACACATAACAATGCTTTTAACCAAAAGAATCCAATCTTACAATGTTGGAAAGAGTGGTGATACTGCCATAATTAAACAATGGGAGGGAGAGGAGATGGCACAAAAAGATTTTAAGTCAATGTGATTTGAACATGCCCATCCCTTGGCTCACAAAAATTAGCTAAACGTTAGGTTCCTAAGATTTCATCGTAAGTATGATGACGTACTAATATGTTTGGGATTTTATGCAATGCTCTTAGTCACCTAATAAATCAAAATTATCCAGCACATATAATTTCATCAAAAAAAAACTAAGGTTTGAGGAGATTTCCTCACCATATTTTGTTATAGCAATGGAATGAATGGATTAATACACTTAACAACCATATCATTATTAACATCACAAAATTTTCAGAACATAAAAAAAGCAACAAGAAAACACAGTACTATAAATATTCTATGTACTATCTATTAAAATACAGGTCGAACACATTGAATTAACATACCCCAAGGCAGTAGCACTTTCTCTTTGGCTACTTCTAAAAACCACCAACAGCTCCTCCAAAGGTGTTCTGAAATCATCCAATCCTTTATTGAACAGGTATACAAGGGCACCATACAATCCATGCTCTCGGCATAACCTAACAACCTATATAACGCCATTTGAAAGAATTATCCAAAATTCATGATGAGAAGATCATAGCAGATAAACTGCAAATGAACATGACTAGTAATGACCTGATTGAAATCCAATGAAGATATGTCCATGTGGAGGACACATTGTTCGACTCGCTGCAACCAGCCCTTGCTGCTATAATGCTCTACCAGTGCTTGCATAATCTTTGGAGGAGATATTAACAAATAAATAAATAAGTCACTACATATAACTTAGTGCTGAATGAAGCTAAATATCATTGCACTAAATGATACCTCCGGAGGTAGAGATCCAAGCATATCCCTCAATATATATGGCTCCAAAAGCTCCAGAAAAGTATCTAAAGTGCAAAAATAACAAAAAAAAAAAGAGAATTGACAATGAGCACCATTAAGTTTCTATCTAAGAAGATAAGCTGCAAATGTAACACAAGACAATTAGACAAGTAAAATCATCAAAAGCAGAACTTCAAATTCACAAGCTTTAAAAAAAGAACCAGTCCTTGCGATGGCAAACACGAAATAAAACAGAAGAACTTGTTTTCCTATTCTTAAAACCCAGTATAATATATTTGGAAGGAAATGAGAAATCTATGGGAAGATTGGGCTGTCAATATGTCCTTCGTTGTTAGCAAAGGATCAAGGATAGATTTTAGGAATGACAGTTGATGAGGAAGTAGCAATTTCCACTCTCAATTCCAAATATTTATTCTGGCACTGGCAGTGAACAAGAATGCAATCATTGGGGATAATCTGAATTTCTTGAACAATGTGGTACCTTGGAATGTTAAATTTCTCAGTGAGGCCAGAGATAGGGAATGGGAGAATATAGCAACTTCTTTCAGGAAAATCTAAAAGTTCAACCAAAGATTAACTTGGAAGATCAAATAAAATGGAAAGGGGGGGTAAAAGGATACTATGAAATCAATAAGGCCTATTATACTTCTAGTCAAGAGATTGGAGGCGTTAGAAAGGATTTCCAGTGGAAGCCTATTCAGAAATAAAGAGTTCCAACTAAGGTAGCTGTTTTTGCTTGGGAGGTGACGGACAGAATCGTAACTTTGGACAATCTTTAAAAGAGAGGCTTTCAATTGGCAAATATATGTTGCCTTCGCTACGAACATGAAGAATCAACTAAGTACACTGCCCTTGGTTGAGCGTAATGAAGAATGTTGTCTACAACCCCATGAGAATTGACTGGGTTGAGAACCAATCCAGTAGATAAAGAATTGAATTTTGGAACTATGATATGGGAACAGATAGAAGCAGAAACCTGATTAATACTACTCCTCTTGCTGTTTTTAGGGTTGTGAGGAAAGAAAGCAACAAGAGATCTTTCAATACCTTAGAAACTCCTCTCTTGAATTTTTCTAAAAGATTTTCGGGCTCCAACGAGAATCTTCTTTTTGAAGTAATTGAGCAAATTTCACACAGATAATTCTGTTAGGTTGTATTTGGTGGCCCACCCTTGGTTCCATATTAGTTTCTCTCTTTTTTTGGCTCAAAAACAATACGCCAATATTCAGATGTAAAATAGATCAAGTAGAATAGAGGCAACAAATAACTGAAAAGCAAATAAAGTTAAAGAAATTATATTAAATAATTCAACATGCCCGTAAGGATCATAAAACATTACTAGCTATGTATGCTCTTAAGAATTTCTAAGGAGGATTTGCAATTGTGTTGAATAGCAAAGGTTTTTCATCATCATCATCATCCGAACCTTTATTCCAAACGTTTGGGGTAGGCTACATGAGTCTATGAGAAAATCAACAAGAATCCACTACGTGTATTTGTTTATGTCAATTCATTTCTATTTAGGATCATACTTTCATCAACTCCTATTGAATCTATATCTACTATTTCAATCGTCTTTTCAGGTCTTCCGCTTCGCTTCCTACTCACTATACAAATTCTCTCGATTCTCTTCACCGTCACACCTCTACGTTGTATAAGTTTATACCATTTAAACGGTTTTCTCACAACGTATCTTCAATTGGTGCTACTCCAACCTTGCATTGAATAAAAAAATTTCAAAGCTGGATATGGGAATGTTGAATTGCTTCAGTGCTAAGTATGACTATCAATGTGGTCCTGCCACAATCCATACTGGAACATGAGAAATCCCACATGTGAACATAATGGCGGACATCATTTGCTACCAATAAATGACAACAGTAGCATGCGTTACCATGTTGCATTATATACAAGAAGATAACAAGGGGAAAAGATACATCATCTTCTGCATCAAATATGAATGGATTTTTAGGAAAAGCAGTAAAATTGATGAAGTGAAACAATACCTTTGTGCTGAACAGCCACAAACTTGGAGTAAATGTCATCAAAAAGAATGTCAGTTCGCATAATGTGGACACAAAATTCTACAGCAACACCACCAACACGAGTGTATTGCTCCTTTATTTCAGACCGCACTGAGCTATTCCTACCCTTTGAATCATCTTCTTCTTCCATTTTCCCAATTTGGTTGCAAAATGCCACTGAAATATAGGAGAAGACTTCATCTACATATGATTGTAGCAACTCTACCAGATATGGCATTATTGCTTGCTGTACATCATCTAAGGACCTAGGAAGGTCAATAACACCATGTGCTTGCCCGTCATACAGTGTCATTGCCATGTTTAAGGCTCCCATCCAGTCGCCTGCTCTTTGCAGAACCTGAATACGTTCCTTCCAGGGGAGAAGGCGAGAAATAATGAGATGAATTGGTCCCAGAACATATATAGAAGCACCTCTCACAGCTACACAATTGTGATAAGCCTTCTCCGGGTTTCCAAAAATATTGAAGAAGTGAGTATGATACGCAATGAGATCATCTCCCCCAGTACCATCGATAGCAAAATTTGTTTGGTGAATTATAGTGCCGTCTTTTGCAAACAGATAAAGTTTCCATGTCAATGTCAAAATCACCAGCATCTGTACAAGGAAAAATTCCTCAATTACCCACATTATGAAGTGAAAAAAAAATCCAGGGGAGGGGTGAGGAATCATTCGCAAGTTTAATTTAGAGCACAATCACATACTGAACAAGGATGATTCTGCTTCGCTTTGTTATCCAAAATCAGTTTTTGGGAATTGGGAGTAGTTTCCAAGGGTTGTCTCTAGAAATAGTGTTCGGGGGAAAAATCTATTTGGTTCTCCAAAGAAAAATAAATTCTTGGTGAAATATAAAATAAAATAAAAAATATATGAACATTCTCACATTCTGGTTCTCTAAGAATAATAGAAGTGTCTTTGTTCTTAGTCAAAAACTAGTTAAGAAGCGTAAACAAACATGATTTTTTTTGTTTCATTGTTATGAGAAAACTAGAAACAATTATTAAAAACATTTCCCAAACATGCCCTTAATATCCATACCTGGTCATCTAACCAAGCCACACCTATGGCTGGACTGTCAATGGACCATTTCCCATAAACTTTTAGCTCCGATTTGACCAACTTTGCAACCTGAACTTTACGGTCCCAAGCAAGTGCAAGGTATGAAACTCTCTCTGTGACTTCCACAGGATTATTTTCTGCAATACATTCATAGTTTAGGTAATTTGCCAATCTAAAAATTTAACCAACTCAATCAGTGGATACCACCATTCCAAAAAAAAACCCAATAACCCCTTACCATCTGAAGGGACAGCTGATTGAGAAGTACATTTCCAGGCAGTGTAAGGCATGGAACCCTCCCGTACCCCATCTGGCTTGGGAAGATGTGCATAAACTTCCAAAGTAGGACTGAGCCTCACCTGTAAGAATAACATGTTACTCGACAGAATTCAGCATAGTATATATCCGCAAAGAATCAAGCATAAACTCGAAAGACAGAAGGTATGTGGAATTTGCACTATCATCTGAGGCATCATACCACCAAAGCAGTTTGATGGGTGACAAATACGACAACACCTTCGTCAACTGAAGAAGAGCCTTCGTTGAACAGTTTCCATCCTGCATCCCCACCAACTACACCTCCCATCATGCTACCAATGCTACTGGTTGACACTGTTGAATTTCCCACAGATGATGACAAAGCACCTCCAGAGTATTCCTCAAAATGAAGGGGCGAAGCTGCTAATACAGTACCCGTTTTTTGTCCATCAAGTAAACACTATTAAAAAACAAGAAAATCAAAAGGTTACAAATGAGCAACTTTATCACATCAGATAAGTAACAAACATGTTCTTCGGAAGTACATCATCGATTTAAGCAGAATAATTTCATACCTGAGTTTTGATGGAGAACCTATTAAGCAGAGGAACTACTGAGCAAGCATGTAAGAGAACTAGACCTTTACAATCACCAGTAACCACCTTAAACTGGCGGGTAGCTTGAGAATCCTGCCCTAAAAAAAGTGTATGTAGAACTGGAGCAGTATGTTCTCCAGTAATGACCTTTGCCGCTGATCCCTTTTGGACATCCCAAACTGTGGCATGACCATCCGCATATCCAGCTAAAAGCAGGTCACCTTGCTGGTTAAAGCACATGGAAGTGACCGGGGCATGAGACCGATCCCCATGCAAACCAAGCATCAACATCTAGAATACACATAGCAAAATTCAGTACGTGAAAAAGGTTTCTTAAATCCGTCTAAACATCTTGATAATCACCTATAAAATGTTAAATGCCTATATTTTGAATGAAAAAAAGTTAAACCATTGCATGGAATACTGAGACTTCCATAAATTTTAATTCAGAAAATAAAAAATGGTGCTATCTAAGTTCATGGACAGTATGCCATGTCCCAGGGGCGGAACGAACAAAGATAAAGATAACATAAACACTTCCAAAACCATCCACCAAAAATTCTGCACTCTTGTCCAGTTACCTTCTCCCAAATACGATGCTCCATATCAAGAAAAGTCTAAATGCATATGACACACTACAACATTCATGTTTTTATAAATCTCCTGCTTCGGGAAACAAACATTAGCCCTACAGCTTTTTCATAACCTACTCTAATAAAAGGAAGATAAATACTAGAGTCACATCTCTCGTACGACCAAATAATGAAGTGATTCTGGATAAGGTACCAACTTCTTCTTTGAGCAAGAATACTATAACAACTTTTTTCTTCTATTTTTTGTGATAACCAGAATAAAACACTAACTACATTTTTTTTCCACTAATAGTATGAGAGCCCATAACTCTATGATGATAGATGTTAAGTTACAGAAATAACTAAAAATAAAAAAGTCTACTATTGAGTGAGAGCTCGGTTGTTTAGACTTTAGAGCATCCACTTAGTAAGCGGGAGGTCTTGAGTTCAACATGCTCTCAAGGAGAGCATATCTTTTTATAGGCGAGCATGTGGCTCAATTGTAGAGTTGTAGGGGTACAACCTAAAGGTCACATATTCAATTCTTGAAAACAATATCCACATATTATGTGGATATAAGGTCTGTGTACATCCTGCATTGCCCCGACCCCTCCCTCTCCAGGATCCTTGTGCATGGGAGTTGTTTACCTTTAGAGGCGAATATGTGGTCTAATGGTAGAGTTGCAGTGGTGCAACCTGTCACAAGTACAATTCCTAAAAACAATTCCTCCACATATTATGTGGGGATTAGATTTGCGTACATCTTGTCTATTCCCAACCCCACCCGCTATGGGAATCTTGTGCATGAGTTGTTTACCTTTTCTTATTGACCAAGAGCTGTGATGATGAGTAGTTGAAGCAAAGTGATTGCCATGAAGTTCGACACTAAACTACACAGTTCAGTCACAACTTCCCCGACCATCAAAACTATTATGCTATCAATGTATGGCAGAAAGATTAACTAGCTATGCAATGTTTCTTTGTACTACCATCAGCAACTTATCAATTGATTGCTAAAGCCAGTTGCACGTGCTTTTGCATGAAACTTAAAAGGAACATTTTGAAGATTGGGGTAAGGCTATTTCGCTGAGATTACACTAAGGAACCAAAAATAGGAGGACCATTATGCTCAGCCCTTAAGAGAATTGGCTATTAAATTTCATTTTAGTATACTTGAGGTAATTCTTTCTCAGAATTTAATTTCCAGGTATCCCCTCAACATAGTTTTTGTATCTATTCGAATGCGAATGCAGAGAGGAAATAAGACGATTCAATCTAAAATGCTGGAGAAATGCATCAAAGAGAAACAAGTATAAGCAACCTGAACAAATCAACAACCTTAGAAGCATCCATGCTATCAGCATTATGAACAGAGTATCGACTGGGCACAACAACAATGATGCCCTTTGACATTCCCACTGCAATATAGTTGAAATGCATGGCCAAGACTTGAGGGGAACCATGATCACGTCTAAAAGCTGGTGATGAAATGGTCCGTGTAACAATATTGTCAGCATCAAATTCAAAATATCCCAAAGTAGTGGATCCCCTGCGGACGCCCTCAAGCCTCATTGGTTGAGCAGCAGCACCCGCTTCCCAGTGCAAACCAGTAGAAGCCTGTCTCTTTTCTAGTTCTTCAGCCAATTCAAGTGGCTTCATGGAAGACCGTGATTTCCGTTCCTCTCTTCTACTAACCCTTTCACTCTCAAGTTGCTCGATTTTCTCTTTTACAAGATCTGGAATGTCGCTTGTCAAACTGGCATCAGCACCTCCAACACCAACTTCATAATCTTTAAAGCTAGGAATGTCCTTCTCCATGTTCTCTTGCTCCATTGCCACTACAGTCAATTCCTCCTCAACCTTTCCATTCATATCATTCTTGGGCAAAGAATCATTGGTATCCAAAACCTTAGGAATTTCATCCCCTACTACTACATTCTCACCTTCTATTTCATCCAAATGCAAATTTGCAGAGTTATCGTCCAAAGTGTTGTCACTTTTAGTGTAAGGTGAAGAAAAGTCATTCTGTGGCTCAGCTTGGGAATCAACGACCGAAGTACTTGTACTGTGAAAATCGTTATCTACGTAGCCGGGATCTAAATCCCTAACTTCGCCTTCAGTATCTACACTCGCAGATACTTCAGCACTGCCTCGTGCCTTGTCCAATTCTCCTTCTTTCCTCCAAAATTCACTATTAATATCTCCTAGAGCGGATTCAAAATCAGCGGATTCATCGTCTTGTTGTGCTAATTTATCACCGGAGCCATTACTGGTTACACTAACTACACCGGAGTCCCCACTGGAATAATTTGACACAATCTCCCGATCATAACCATCCACCTTTTGCACGAGCCCACTTCCAGCCCTCCTAGACTTGATCGCAGCCGCGTGGGGGGTCGGCACTGACCGCGAGGCTGCAACTGCAGCCGCCAGTGCGGCGCCTGGCTTCGTGTTTGCCCTTACCCCGCCGAACAGCGACGGCAAATTTCGTGAAGACGAAGGAACTCTCCGAATTGGATCACCCGACAACTCCCCGGGTCTCAACAGGGCAGACGAACTAGACCTTCTCGAATGCTCGAGGTTATCGACAGACGATTGAGCGGGTCTTAGCGATTCTGTTGAAGAGACGAAAGCGGCTTCTTTTTGTGTGTGATGGAGATCTGATGGCCGGCGAAGGTGAATGGCCGGTGGGGATGGGGGTGAGGAGGTGGGGGTAGAGGAATCGGACTCGTTCAGTATTTCATCGATAGTGCGGTAAGGGACTGAATTGGACTCTTCATCAGAGATTGAGTCGAGAAAAGAGTCAAGGTCGAGTTCCATGTGGAGTTTGCTGTGGGAGAGCTTCTTGGTCATTCTTGCAGTTGCAGCTCGTTTTCGCGATCGATCGTTGTCAATTCATGGTGTTATATCATATATCTCGCGATTCCTACCCGTTGAGAGCTGATCGTTTGACAGTTGATTTCGGTTTGGCTCGCTCGAAGCTCGCAGAGGGAGAACACCAGCACAATCGCCACTTCCGAAACATTCCCCTTTTTTCTTTTTCTTTTTCTTTTTCTTTTTCTTTTTCTTTTTCTTTTTCTTTTTCTATTAAAGGACTTAAAATTCATCCCTTCAATCCGTTAGTAAATGTTACGACTAATGTCACGTTACATACATTAACAAAGAAATTACAAAATTGAAAAACAAATATCAAATTATGGTTGGATAACACCAAAATATACCCGAATAACACGAATCAGACTAAACAAAAAAAAAACAATATACATGAATTGAATCAATATTCTTGATTTTCCCTTCATCAAGAAAGATCATCATCTCCACTAGATCTGAGAGGCTCATCACTCTACACTAAATATATGTTGTTGGAACACACCAATAGAATCACCGATGTTGTTTTTAATTGTTAACATTTAATTTTAATTGTGACATTTGTCTAAATTATTTACAATTTTTTAAAACATTTAATAACCTTACTTATCTAAATACATTTGGAGTTATTGTTTGTGTAAATAATTTTAATTTTAAAATCGATCTCGATTTTTTTTCTTTTGAAAAATTTAAACAACATTCTAATGATTCCATTTTCTACACCCGCTATGTTTCCAAAAGCTCCCAATTCTCCCAGCGCCTATCATCTATCATAAAGAAAATGCTATGTGTCATGGCAGCCGTAAGGAAGAACTCTGATTGTAGCTTCAAAGTTGAAGTCCAAACACTACACGATGATTAAAAGATGAAGGAAATGGATGGCAGCAACCCTAAGGAAGAACTCTGGGGAAGGCAGGAACTTCCGGATTTCCCGCACTGGTCGGACTTATTTAGAAAGCTAGAACGGAGGGGGAACAAACTTATACGTTTATGATCAATATGGTTACACTAATGACACCACTAGTATCATACACTTCATCACAATCAAATTAGTATTTGATCATAATCCAGCGGAGAGCTCAGACGCAATCTATGAAGAACTTAGCAGCAGAAAATGCCTCACAGCAACATCTATGACAGCCATGTTGTGAAGTGCAGATGACACCAATGGCTCCCATACTGAAACTTCAGGTAATTTACCACGGCTAAGCATCTCTTCCAACCACATCACAGCTTCATACTGCCTGCCAATGGAGCAAAGACCTTTTATGAGTAAACGGTAAGTGTCACCAGAAGGACAATATGACTTGATCATCATCTCGTCCAGAATCTGACTTGCCTCAAGATATCTACCATCTTGGCATAAACCCTCGGCTAAAATTCTATAAGTTTCATTGTCAGCAACACATCCCACCTGCTTAGCCATCTTCTTCAAATACCCAACAGCCATTGCTGAATTCCCTGAATCACACAGGCCTTTGATTACAGTATTATACAGTCTAACAGTTGGAGCACAACTTTGCTCCACCATCTCAACCTCTAGCACGTTCATTGCTTCATCCACCCTACCTTCCCTACACAATGCTACCATCTTCGCTTCATAGGTTAAAGTTGTTGTCTGAAAGCCTCTAGCTCTCATCTCATGAAGCACTTTGTCACCTTGACAAATGTTACCTTCACCATAGAGATCAACAGCCATTGCTGTATAACTAGCCAGACTGGGAATCCCACCTCTAATTAGAGTTTCATTAATCAAACGCTTTGTCTCTTGTACATCCTCAACACTGCTGAAACGAGTGAGATCAAGATTGTATTGACACCGTTTTGGAGCCTTTAGCCCCTTCCTTAAAATCTTACTAAGAATTTCTGCAGCCATCTCAACCTGCCCATCATCACACAAAGCATCTAGAACGGTTCTATAAATTACAATATCTGCACCACTACCTTTTTGAGATATCCGGCAAAACATAGAATACAGCAAATGGGTGGCTTCATGCAGTCTCCCATCTTTGCACAGCCCCTTCATCAAAATTTGGTAACTTTCCCTATCTGGATAGCACCCCTGATAATTCATCTCTTGAAAGATTTGCAATGCAAGATCAGACTGATTACGATGGCAAAGAGCATCCATAAGTAAGTTTAAAGCACGAAGACGAGATTTTACTTCCCATCCAAAAGAATTTTCCAAGAAAAGACGATGAGCAGTTTCTAGCTTGGATTCTTTAACCATTAACTGTAAGAGGGTATTGAAAGATTTAGTCCAATTCACACAATTGAACTGTGGAAGGTTCTTAAAAAGAGAAAGAGCCTCATTTAGCAGTCCATTTCCCCCGTAGATCTTGATTGCAGTTGCAGCCACAGAATCTTTCAACTCACAGGAATCCTCTTTCATCTGATCAATTACCTCTTTCATCTCATTGACACGGCCGGAGTTTCCAAGGATGCCAATCATGGAAGCATAGACTGGACCATTGTGGTGATAATCGGGGTACTTTTCTTTGGCTTCCTTGAACAGCTGGAGAGCTACTAACGGGTTTTTCTGCTTCTGTATAATCTGAGAGAGCTGTGAAGGTGTAAGAAATCTTGGCCATCTTACACTCATGGTATGTGAAACATTTATTTTGTAGCTACAAGCCTACAACAAAATGCCATCAGAGACAGCTCTTGTTAGTCTCAACACAATAATAATCCTCCAATAAAAAGTAATGTAAGAAGCCAGAGTAAATAAATAAGCAATTGTAAGGGTGGACTATTGATGGTATTCACTAAATGAAGCAATAAACAGAGATGGACCCTATACAGGAAAACAGTAAAAAATAGATGGGATTCGGATTAACCGAAAAGATCATCAAGGAAATCAGCCAAATTGACATAAGGTAGTAAGGTACCATCTTGTTCAACTTTTGATTTTTTGCACTGTTTCTAAAACTTTTTCTCATTGTTAATTTATTGCATATCCAAAAGGATGAAAACTGATAGTAGTTTTCCAGAAAATCTCATGTCATTAAAACCTGCATTTGACACTGAAACAAAAGACTATCAGAGCAACCTAATCGACAATATTTAACATATCAAGTGCAATTGGTGGCTCTGATGAGGTCACAGCTTCCAAAATTGCAAGGAAAGAGCACTGGATATGCCTTAGCAGATCATCAATGTACACTTTAAATACTCAATATATCTGACAAACTCAACCAATTAGTAAAATCTGTTTACATAAAAGTTAAAGAAAGAGAACTTACCTCTCATGCTACTTAAGCAACTAAAATTCAATTTAATCTTACATGTTAATAACCTGTATCCAAATCAATTTCTCTTCCATTTTCCTCATGAGACAATCAATAGATAATGCACCCTAATGAGTCCAACAACTGGTGAATATAATTCATATTGAGTTGCAAGAGCAAATAAATTGACTTCAAACAACCAACATCAGGGAATTGAAGAACGAAGATAGGAAAAACAATATATTGTTTTTTAGAGAGAGAGGGAGAGGGAAGAGTTATCTTACCCAGTTACACCATAAATTAGAATAATTTCACGGGTAGCACCGCCTAGTCTCGACTCGTCGCTCAATTTCAATAGGAAAAAGAGGACAAGGATTTAAAGCCGGAGACGAGAGTGCAGACGCCGACGAATTCGTTGTAATCAGGGCTGACGAGTTTGGGGGATTGAAACAGGTGAGGCGGGGCAAGGGGAGCAGAGGGGAGGGAGGAGGGTAGAGCGGATGCGGATCAGAATGTGTGTAATTCTTTATGGGCCTTTTCCCAGGCTCGACCCAAATTGTAAACAACTAGAAATCAGCCCAATTATTTATGGGCCTGAGGCTGAGCCAAGCCAACAAACCGGATAAATGGGCCATTTTGGCTCTCAGCCTGGAGACAATCTCAATTTCTCGATTAACTTCATAGTGGACCTCATGCTCCACCGGCCCATAGTTTTGGGTTATAATGGTTTCCGAAAAAGATAAACGTCCAAGCAACTGGACAACAACTGAGATCCCAACTGTTGAGGTGTATGAACAACATTTAAAATGCAGGTGAAATGTCCTGCCAACAATGGGATGATCCCAGTTATTGAGGTGTACGGACAAAAATTAAAGTGCTCCAACACATGCACTTTTTAAATGTTGTCATACATCTCAACAAGATTCCAATTATTGGGACGTTTAGCACTCTTGAATTGTTTCTCTCTTGCTTATTTTAAATTTCTCTTGAATTGTTTCTCTCTTGCTTATTTTAAATTTCTATCTTTTTGTGTGATCATGTGTTTGGTTACTTTGGTATCGATGGGGATCTCAAACACATGATCACACAAAAAAATAGAAATTTAAAATAAGCAAAAGAATTCCCAACTGAAAGGGATTGATGAAAGGCAAAAGCTATGATTATCAGCGAAGGATAAAAAGAGAGAAACAAAGTATTGAGACAGAACTCTCTCTATTTCTATACATTAACATGCTTTCATTCATTAACAATCAATGAACAGAACAGAACAGAACAAAAACAAATGTTACAATGTTTAATGTGTGAGCTGTCCGAGCCCAACATTTCAATTAATCTGGGTTCAAAGATACAAAATCAATCTTTTGAACCCACTAATGCTGATATAAACAATCAGACTGTATGTCATCGGATGCTCTGTGCAATGAAGACATATATAGTCATCAAATAGTCAGTGTTTTGAGGTGGAATCCAAAGCCAATATTTGGTTTCCACCTTATGCCCATTACATGAGAAATTGAGAATGAAATGAATATGATTTTGTATCTTCTAATGCCTAGAAATTAAAAAGACCCCCTATTGTCCTAAACAAACATAATGTTGAGCATGAATGAATCCAAGAATGAATTAAAGGACTACTTGGGCGCGAATTCCTTGATATTCTTTCTCTTCCTGTGCTTGCTGATCAGTATTCATCTTCCAAATCAGTGAAAACTTGATGTGTCTTTTCTTATTCTCCTTGTTTCTGTTCGCGCCTTTCCTGCTTTACGATCTTGTTAGCCTTGTAATTCCTTGTGTTTTCCAGTCATTCTTTGGTTGACGAATTCTGTTCAGAAGCTGATCCTGATGAGGCCTGCTGTGAAGTGGTAGCTGCCCCAGCTCCAATTCCTCCGGTAGTTGTGGATGTTGGTGGTGTAATTGTAGTCGGTATTGTTGTTGATGTGGTTGTGGCACCTGTTATATTTAATTTCACATTCAAGTTCAACCATAACATTAAACGTACAAAACTGTGCTTAATTAGTATAAAGAAACATGCATATATATATATATATATATGTAGATTTATCACCTGTACTTGTAGTGGCCATTGCCAATGAAGGAAGTGATAGGCTACCAGTACTAGAGCCATAGTGTTGAGGTAAATAAGGGTACTGCACCATTTGAGGATGATATTGAACCCCAAAACCATGAGCTTGACTAGTTTGTGCATATTGGGCATATATTGGGTAAAGACTGTGGAACATCCCAGGTGCAGCCCCTGATGTCCCTGCTGTATGGTAAGGTGAGAATTGTTGACCACCATAGACATTGTAATAATTCTGCAACAAAACCAGCAAAATTAATTCAACAAGGCATATAAATTTGGCTATATACACATAACATGGATATATAGGAAATACAAACCAATGGATACAAGATGTCTTGTGTATATCCAGAATACCTGCGAAACAAATCGTATCAGAATATGCAGGTCTCATGTATAATTAGTCCTACATACGATGTTTTTGCTCACCCGTAAGTCGAATAAGGAAATGTGTATTGACCAGAAGGTTGATGATGATGAACAAGTGTTGACGATGAGCCCTGAAAAGCCGGTGGAGCTACCAATCCCGCTGGTGCTAGTCTAAACCGTCCTGGACCTGCCGTTTTCATATTTATGATCTGAATTAAATAAATACTTCCACCTTTTCGAAGCTTAATTAGATCCAAACTATCAATGTTTTATCACATTGATGGATATGGTTATATAATATTGTACAAAAGATCAAAATGAAACTGGGTTCGAAATTGGAGGACAAAACGTTGATGCCCATTATCACATTCTCTTATAAGGTTAAAAAATTTGTCATTTTTGAGAGAGGAGATATTTCAACGACGATTTTGCAAGAAATGGAAGGAAAATGAGGAAGAGAAGATGATAGAGAGACCAACCATGTTGAGGATTAGTTGATGAACGTGTTTTCTGGGCACCAAGAGATGCAAGATTGCAGTTAGCTCTCCTTCCATCAATAACAGGAGATGGGTTTTGGCATGCTCTCATAGCAGACTCTGGATCCTTAAATGTAACCTGATAAATTTTTTAAATAAGAAAATGACATCAAACTATCATGTGAAGAAAACAACTGATTCGAAGATATAAGAGGCAAGGGCTTATTGAGGGGCTTACAAAGCCATAACCTTTAGATCTCCCTGTGTTCTTATCTGTAATAACAACAGCTTCAAGAATCTCCCCAAACTGCTCGAAATAACGCCTCATGGTGTCTCTCTGAGTCACCCATGCCAAACCACCAACAAAGATTTTCGTAAAAGTTTTATCATTGTAGTCACCACCTGGGTTGCTGCCTGCCACCATCTGGAACTGCCTTTGTTGAGACATATTTCACAAAGGGTTTCAAAAAGCCCCAAAATAAAACTAAACAAATTAAAAAAGAAAAGAAAAGAAAAAAAGCAGAGAACCCAGAACAAAACCAGGATCCCTTGAAGCCGGATATATAGAAGGGGAAAGGAAAAAGGAAAGGGTAGTGAGGGACTGTTCTGTTTGTTTGATGATCAAATCAATCAAAACAAATGGAAGTCTCTTTTCCTTGGCACACACTCGTGCGCTTGCGTTTCTATTTGTTTTGTTCTTCTTCTTCTTCGTGTTCTCGTAGTTGATTTTTCAAAAGCTATAATAACTGCCGCTTTTTCACAATCAAAACTCCTCAGATTCCTCAAGAAGGATACCCCTAACAAGAAAATCATTACTGTTGAAGGTGGAAAGAGGATGACAAGAAAAAGAAACCCAGTAGAAAATATTTAACACATATATAAACATACATGAATAGAGAGAGAAGGAGGAGAGGACAAAAAAACTGCTAGTGGGCACCCACAACGACAATGGTGTGGGCATGGCTGTCCAATGAAACGTCAAATGACCAAAAGATCCAACCTTTTTCGCTGTATCACTACCGCTTACTTTCTCTCTCTGCCTCTGACTCTGTATTATTCATATGTATATAATATAATATATATGCGTAGGGTGTGTCTGCTTCGCTGTATTACACCTTGCCTTGACTATCGTCTCTGTGTCTGTTCCTGTTTGGGTCCGTTCAACACCTCCTCTGCTGCTCTTGCAGCAGAGCAAACCGGAAAAGCACAGCTAATGAGGAGGTTATGTGGTGTTTGGTGGGCCAAAAACAGTAAGTATTTTGTGCAATAACATGGTCACTCTGTCTGTGTTGCAAAACAAGGCTTTAAAATTCCACCAAACAAATACTAAAACAAGTGTGTATAGATCAATGGCCTAAATTCCTCCCACTAAACATAGTCCACTGTTTTGATTAGCTTGCCCAATTTGACAAAATGGGTCCCTCTTATTTATGGTTTGGCAATCCATTTTATCTAAACCCAGCTGTGATTACTCAAGGAAACCATAATATGGCTGTCACTTATTAATATATAATTGTGTCCATCTAGTTATTTAGAGAGGGTGGGACAAAGATGAAAGTAGGTTGAAAGAGAATTTTATGAATTAAGCCAAAATGTCAAATATCCCACGTCACTTGGATAACCCAAATGAGTTGAGTTTATAAAAAAAAAAACCCAAGTCTCTATCACAATCTTTTCTTAGTTTAAGTATCATTAAATGAGATAGTCCAAAAAAAAACAAAAATTTTATTATCATTAAATGAGACCACTCAAAAAGAATAAAGTCATGCGTCTAAGAAGAACAAAATCATGCGAACCTGATATATCTACGAGAATCTCAATAAACCTAAAGTAGGCAATATTAATGTGTGCATGGCTGAGATTTTCTAACACAAAACCTAGTAATGCAAACATTTAGAGCCTTTATAGACAAGACAGCCCTTTTGACTTGGAAGTTTAGTTGGAACCGAATCATGACTGTCTCTCAACGGCTCTTCCCTTCCGTTGGACTATTCATAGTTCAACAGATGGGTCAAACCCGGTCTGTCACCTTGGCTGTATATTCATTTAAACAGTACACTTTGTCGGCTTCGTTGGCTTGAATTACAATTTACAACTGTGGTGGGTGATTGAAATATTAAAAAGCCACGCCAGGCGATCCATCTGTTCCTTTGGCTTACAAAGGACGTGAAAATGACCGCAGATACGAATCTCATTTGTTTAATTAAGGAAATAATGAACTTTAGATACGCTGACAAAATATAACTCTATCAAACCAAGCTAAAGCGACTTACCTTACGTGTCTATAAACAAGGATAAATCCATAATTTATTCACACTCGTGTGTATTAATTGTCCACAAATTATAAGCATTGGTA
Organism: Tripterygium wilfordii; assembly: GCF_013401445.1. Classification (NCBI taxonomy): domain Eukaryota; kingdom Viridiplantae; phylum Streptophyta; class Magnoliopsida; order Celastrales; family Celastraceae; genus Tripterygium; species Tripterygium wilfordii. The sequence goes on from NC_052248.1 coordinate 11,509,624, forward strand.
TTCTCCACTTATCATTTTACTTTTGAAAATATTTAAAAAATGGAGTGCAAAAATTATTAAGTTGCGGACGTCTGCACTTAAGAATTTTTATATATATATATATATATTATTGGTTCTCACATGCTAACATCATCCACCATCCTGTGGTGGTAATAACTTGAATATCTAAGTGTGGGCCACATCCTAATCCAAAATGATATGTGTGTATAATTGTCCATTATACAAAATAGTCGTCACACTTCTCCTCATGTCACCTAGATTATGTATATCAAAATTATGGACATGTAGTACTCCCGCATCCTAATTGTGTTGATAGAGAGGCGGAGCTGATTAACAATCACTGGGGGGCTGGGCCACCAGTGAATTTTTGGAAAAAAAATTTATATAGAGTTTTTGTGTACCATGCCCAAATTAATTAGGCCTCCAATGATATCTAACCAGGCCTCTAGTAAAAAATTATTAGGCCCATTCTTTATATAGATTTCCCTTTGCTTCAGCTATTACGCAGGCTTCTCTTTTTTTGATTTCTCACGTTAGGGCACAAAATTGAAATTAGTTGCTCCTCCTTGTTCTTGTTCAGATGTTCGTTGTATGTTTTATAGAAAAATAATTGTTTGAAACTATTACTAATGATATTGTAATAGAATTTTTTCAGAATATGAAAACTCATGAAGAACAATTGTAATAAATAAAGATGTCTTGTTTTATTGTTTGAAACTATTACATTATATTCGTCGCATATAAATAACCCAAAAAAAAAATTATGAAGACCCGCCACTACTTAATTGTGCCCCCAATGAGTTTGAATCCTAGATCTGCCACTGGTTGATACCAATCATGTGGAGATGAAAGGAGTCCGTAAACAATTTTGTTTATACACGTCTGTCTGTTTGAGAGATGTGCTCATATATATATATATATATATATATATATATATATATAAGCATTGGTATTGTCCCGCTATTGCAAGTGCTTGATTTTGTATTTTGTTTTCAAGTATGATACAGAGGTGTAATGTACTCCAAAATAATGTCTTTATTCTAAGATTAACGTAATTAATCACTTTCAATCAGGCTGGTGCAGGCAATAAACATCATTGGTAACGTCGCCCCCACATTTTCAGTTATATATTAATCTTAATTTTATATCTCTGTCTATAGTAAAATGTTTTTCATATATTATCCAGTTTTTTTTTTTATAGTCATTTATTTACATGAAACTCTTGGCTACCGATTTAAGGGGAGAGGAATCCATACGAAATTGGTACAATTAATTCTTAAATTATTTTCAAGGAACCAAGCTAGCTAGAGACTTGTATGTACGTCCATGGAACTAAATATGTGTAAGAGAGGTAATGATTGAATTGGAGTATGATTATTTGCACCTAAGGTTTTACTAATTACAACCCAAAATCTCGTGAAAAAACCCAATCTTTAAACACCCACCGTCCCTACCATAGCAGCCCCAAATCTTCATCTTTCTCCTTCTTCTTCTCTGTTCTTCTTCATCTGCCAGAACAAAACCCTAGTTCCCAACGAGGCCTTCACAGGTCTCATCCGAACGGACCCTCCACGCAGTAGGTTAGCCACCGGACTGGCACCAGAAGTCCAGCCAAATGCTCCTATGAGCCGACGACGTCAACAACTCTAGGTATTCAGATTTGGGCTGGAGAGTTTACAGGTCACTTCACTCTTTGTACCAAATTTGCTTCTTCTTGGGTTTTCCAAGCGCTTATACGTAAAATGTTTTCAATGTTTGTGAACCAAACCTGAATCTAAAACTGCTGGTTCTTGTGAGAAGAAGAATAATGTGGCCAGTGGTGGTTTCGATGGTGGAGGGTTTGAGGAAGAAGTAGGGGTGCAGATGACATTTTTTGGAGAAATTGAAAAAATGAGTGTACTTGAGAATGTTACATTTTTAAGTGAGGTTTATTTAGCCTGGATGTACTTACTAAATTTTAAGGTGCAAATAGTCGTACTCTTGAATTGGTTGGACTACATGTACTGTGGGTAAGCATAGGAGGGAATATATATATATATATATATATATATATATATATATATATATATATATGCATGATTCACTCATTTGAACCCAATTCTGTCTCAAATATGTATCTGTGTAGGCAAGGTTAATTTGCTTGCCGAATAACTTTCAGAAATACAATACCAACTTTTCTTCAATCACGATGTTTTTTCTCTTTTCAACCGAAGAGTTTTTTTTTTTTTTTAAATTCAATCTTGTTCAATATATACATTCAGCCTATGATGACTATATATCCATATACACGTACGAGCATAGTCAATGTTCTTTCTATGCCATATTATATATATATATGGCAATTTGGTATACTACAACCTTCAATTTTTCGTCTCTAGATGTCATGAGTTCGACTCCTACTAAACTCACACATGAAATTTTCATGTCCTTAATTACCCAACACACGTGATTTCCTATCTATTTCGTGTGTTTACGTTAATCTATCTAGTTCACATCCAAAGGATAATGACTAGGATTTACATTTGGTTCAACAAGTTCAAGATACATAGACTTGTATCATGATTACACAAATTAATTAAGTTGGTGTCAAAGTGGGGGTAGTTTAGTCTTAAACGGGTTTGAAGCTAGCCGATGGAGCTGGAGGTACTGGACATGAAGGCTGCAAATTGTTAAACCAGGCAGTCAGGGAACCATTGTTTTATATATATATACATAAATTCTCCTATGTGGACCAAAAAATGTGAATCAACTTTGTGGACTTATTTTTTAATCATAGATGTAGTGGATCTCTTAGTAAATGTGTCGCCTCCACTCATGCTTTGCATTATTACAACCGTTGGATTTTGGTCCACATAGAAGAATTTCTGATATATATATATATCAAATCCTAACAGTAACACATGCATTTGCCAATGTTTTCCATAATCCCCAATTGTATATCATACAAGCCCTAATTTTGTCCAAGCAGAGCAATTGCATGAATTGAACTAAACGTGACGTGTTAATCAGCATAACAAGGCAGTATAATTGCACTACGCCAATTTTTTTTTTTTTTTTTGAAATATCACAGAGAATTACGCTTGTCGTTGGAATCGAACTTTTGACACATATATGTCTAATCCATTCGATTGCCAACCAAGCCAAAAGGGAGTTTGAGAGACTTGCATACCTTTGAGGAGGGGATACCCGGTTGGTGATAGTGGAAGCGAGTTAAGGGAGTGTGTGCGAGTGTGAAGATTTTGTGAATGAATGGAGGGTTGTGTGAATGAGTGGAAGTAGTGTGCAGCAGCAGCTCCTACATTCATTATGAGATCCTCCAGATCTGCTGCTTCTGAGCAAGCTTTGCCAAAAAAACCTGGCCAATATGATTCAACAATTACACCAGCAGCTTCAACCAGCGTCCCGATCTTTTCAGCCTACGCATCAATAATAAAGGAGAAAAACACGTCCCTAGAAACAACTCTAATAAGAGGTGGGATTCCCAGTTTGGCTAGTTATACAGCAATGACTGTTGATCTCTATACGTCAAGGTGACAAAGTGCTTCATGAGATGAGAGAGCTAGAGGCTTTCAGCCAACAACTTTTATCTATGAAGCAAAGATGACAGCATTGTGTAGGGAAGGTAGGGTGGATGAATCAACGAACATGCTAGAAGTGGAGGTGGAGCAAAGTTTGTGCTCCAACTGTTGGACTGTATAATCTGTAAACAAATGGCCTGTGTGATTCAGGGAATTCAACAATGGCTGTTGGGTAATTGAAGATGGCCATTCAGCTGGGATGTGTTGCCGATAGAATTTTAGCCAAGAGTTTGTCAAGATGGTAGATTTCTCGAGGTAAGTCAGAATCTGGAGGAGATTATGATCGAGTTGTATCGTCCTTCTGGCGACACTTAATGTATATTCATAAAAGGTCTTTGCTCCTACTGAATTTTGCTGTGTGTATTCCAGATGTTGATACTTGGTTTGCAAGGGGATCAGTCTCATTCCCCGGTCGCTTCGATATGCTTTAACCAGCAAGGTGGCCTGCTTTTAGCTGGATATGAGAATGGTCATGTCACAGTTTGGGATGTGCAAAAGGAAACAGGGGCATAGGTCATTACTGGAAACTCAATCATTCTATGCAATTTTTAATAGTCAGACAAAGATTAAAACATCACATGCACAAGGGGATAAGTCATAACAATCCGCTAATCTAAAACCTTAGCACTCAGAAACAAGAAGGATCTTATACCAAGACTATGCAGGGGAGCAAAATCCTTTGATTGCTACAAAATATGTCATCTCCGGACACCAAACCACCAAATTCAAACCAAAATTTAAGGACCATGCAATAGGAGTGATGGATAAGAAGAGAAAAAACGCAATGGAGCCTGAAATAAGATATATATCAGGTAGCAATCTACATTGTGCAGAAACAAGTCGTAAACTTTGTTCAGGAATACTAATATCAAGCCATTTAACAAGTACCAAAGAGATTTGATGAGAAACTACTAAAGTAAAAAAGAGACTGGACCAAATTTGAATGAAATAAGATCCTAATCGAACAAGCTGAATCCCATATCATCGTCACTCTCCTCTGCTGGTTCTTCCTGTAATATTACAAAACCAGGAAATCATTTAGACATCTCAGAACATCAAAGTCTAAATTTTACCTTTCAACATTCAACAAGGCAACACAACTAGTTACCTTCTTCTTCTCCTCAGCAGCAGGAGCTGCGGCATCTGGAACACCACCAGCGGCAGCTGGGGCAGCAGCAACTGCTACAGCACCACCACCAGAAGCTCCTACATTCATTATGAGATCCCCCAGGTTACGCTTCTCAGCAAGCTTTGCAAACAAACCTGGCCAATATGATTCGACATTCACACCAGCAGCTTTAACCAAAGTTGTGATCTTCTCAGCCTATGCATGAATAATTAAGGAGAGAAACACATCCCCAAAAACACAAAAATATGTATTCACAGATGATATGCAAATTTCACATCCAAGATTAATGACCAATTTCGATAAAATTATTAATATCTTCTCACCCTATGCATTAATAATTAAGGAAAGAAACAAATCCCCAGAAAAACATTTTAAAAAAAAACGTTTTTACAGAAGGAATGCAGATTTCACATCCAAGATAAATGGCCAGTTTTGATAAAATTATTAATATCTTCATCAATCTTCCCAATCAAAAGAAATATCAACACATGATGCACAAATCTCTTCCAGATCTTATACATATTTACATAAGCTAAATTTAAAATCAACAGCAAAAACAGAGAACACAGTATACTTCAAATTCAAAAAATAATCATAAACATAAAAACACGAATTGTAAAGACATGCATATATATAAGCTGATGCAAATAAGAAGATTCGTTAAAGATAACTAAAAACTACAACTTAAATCAAATGTATGTGGCCTAAGAGAAGGATACAGTGATAGGAATGCCATCATCAAAGAGTATGAGGGCGGCGTAAGTACAAGCGGCCTCTGAAACTGACATCGTTTTAACTACATCACCAAAAAAAGCAATTATCAGCAACAAAATCTAAAAAAATTAAAAACAAAATTCGTTCGGCTCCGATTCGGTCGGAATCGGCAACCAAACAGATCAGCAGAAAGAAGATGGATCTCGTGAGGGTGCCGCCCCCCAGCGTTCGGCTCCTATTCGGTCGTATTCGACAACGATACAGATCAGCTGAAAGAAATCGCGCATGAAAAACAGAGAGATAGAGAGAGCCGTACCAGAGGAAAAGAGACGAACGAGCCCTCGAAAGTCGACGGAAGATAATATGAGAGAAGGGAAAACGAGGGTTTTAAGCAGCCAAAAAAACCCTAATCAGTGGAAGCCAATAAAACTGGGCCTTTAGAGACCCAAATTCTGGTGGAACAAGTTCAAGCTCATTAGTAATTGGATATTTGTGGCTCAGAAGTGATAGGAATTTCAGTAAAAAGCATTTCAATCATTCCAGTAGTGGATGTGTCACTCTCTGATTCAATCACAAGATTTTATGGGCCCGTACACTTACATCAATCAAGAGACAAGATCCACTACAGGGATAACTGAGATTTTTTACTGGGATCCATTACACTTTTGTTTGTGACTTGTTTGTTATATATGTTTGAGCCGTGAGACAAGATTGACTCATGCCACTTGACTTACCACAATCCACAAACGACTGTGTATGCTAAAAGCCTAAAACTGTTGGATCTCATATCAAATAATATTGGGACTAAGAGCATTATGATTTTGTCTTTAAAATTGAGAACAAATGTAGAGAACTGGTCAAAAAATACATCTGCATTAGATTACCTAAATTTCCCTTATTTTAAAGATTTGCTATAGTGGTTCCCCACATCTAGGCAACCACGGTAGCATTCTCTACAATTAAATTAATATTATCTCTCTCTTCATACTGACATTCTCTCTCCTTTGTCTCACATCCGCCCTCTCTTTGATCTCAAATCTTCATCTTCTTTGCCTCCGCTCCTCCTACAATCGACGGTGCCATTGATTGTGCTCCTTGTCACCTTCCTCCCCTCTCCCCAGCATCTCCGCCTACGCCCAAATCGCATGACCGCCAAACTTGTTTACCTCAAGAGCGCCACTGACACTACCACGCAGAAACTTGAGGGTGCTCTCCTCAACACCCTCGTCTTTGTCCATCGCGTTTGCAAATCCAACTTCTATAGGTTGACCCCATCAGCAGCTGAGGTAGACAACTCCATGGAATTAGGTTGAGATTAGGTTTAGGTTTAGGTTTAGGTTTGAGAAAGAAGAAACCAGACTCCGATACCAAGTAGAATTATGTGTTTGGCTTACTCAACTAAGTGCCCTGATGTCGTATATATATGAGTGAATACACATTGTAAGATTATATAAATATCCTTTGTACACATATACATTAATATATACAATTACATGCATGTCTGGCAAGCTCATAGTAATAGGGTCTACAAAATGAAAATTCTCGAGGACTAGTGGGTGTCAGATTGTTGGTGGTTGAGAGAAGAGTGGAATAGGAGGAATGGTCGTAGGGATTGTACGGATAGAGGGTATGATTAGCAATGGAGGCAATACTGGCTATATGAACTTCAGGAAAGTAGGCATATTGAGCATCATAGGCCATGGAGTCAGTCTTGCAGCTGCCAATGTAGTTTGTGGTAGATTTGGGATTGTTGTCAAGTTTGTCAATTGTAGGATTTTTAATCTTAGTAGTTTATGATAGTTGTGTTGACAGTCACTATTAGATATGTAGGAAAGTAACTTTGAAGTAGGTTACTCTAATCAAATATGATTCAATATATATCACATGGTAATAGAAATTTGATAATCATCATTTAAGAGATTCAACAATCACTTGATAAGTTGGATTTAATCATGATTCTATTGCTTTTAAATCAACTTATCTCTTAGTTACATGTTTGATAAATTCACTTCAAGAAAACGATTGAAGCAATTGAAAATTCTTCTGAGATTATTACATCTTCGCATCTTTATCTGCTTGGTTTCTTTCTCTTGTGTATTTGAGTGAAAATCATCAATGTAAAGGTAATCAAAAGAGAGTTTCATTAGGAGTAACACCTATAAAACACTTGTGAGAATTGCTGGTGGATTCCAAAGTTGAAGACGTTCACCTGAAGAACCTTGGTGGATTTCAAGGATGGTTTGAATTTGGTGGATTCAGAACAAGATCGTCTCAAACTGTTGGGCTCCCATGGACTACTAAACTGATGGATTATATGTCATTTTCATTGAAAGAAAACTTGTCAAACATGTCAAATTATTGTGGGGTCCACGATTATTTAAATAAATTAATGGAGCCCACTTTTTGACTTACTCCTATTCTTTGCCTTAGAGCACCTCCAGCGGCTCTTGTAAATTGCTCCTGCATCCTATTTTACAGGATGAAAGCCCAAAAAATGAGAAAAAATCACCCCCAGCAGATCCGGTAAACATCCGACAAAATAACGTTCCGCTATACTGGTCCGCTAGAGTTAGCGGACCACTGTAGCACCACTATATCACACTTTAATATTAAAATATTGAGCGGACCAAGGCATCCACTTCCACCTGTACCGTGAATTTTCTAAATTGATTTTATTTGACATAACTTTTGTCTCTATCGGATGATGGATAGAGACCAATTTGGTCAAAGTTCATCATTTAAGTGCAATTTATTTGTGTACAAATAAACAAATCTATTTGATAATTAAGTGTAATATATATATATATATATATATATAGTTTTTTATCTTTATATTGTATTATTATTTTTCTTTAATTTAGTTTGTGCTCAAAAAAAATTGTAATTTGCAATAAATTGAAAAAATTGAAAAATATATATTTAATATATTATTTTATTTTAAAAAATGATATTGTCAAAAATATATTTGTTATTGTATAATGTAATCGATAAAAATTAAGCATAAAATATTTTAAAAGTGATTGAAGAAATGAATATTTTAAATTATAGAAGATGGTTTAGAGGAGCTGCTATGGAGTGTTGTTGAATTGTGATTCTGTAAAACTGAAAAATGACTCATGTTACTGTATTTTAGAGAATCTGTTAAGAAGAGTTGTTGTGGATGCTCTTAAATAATTTGTTTATCTTTTTTTTTTTGAGTACAAGTACAAACACAATATACGACACACCACCAGATCAAGCCTATGAAAGTACAGGTGTCAACAGGCCCCACGCAGGAGGCACAAATCAAGCCCACGCAGGGGCAGACGAAACCCACACACCTCCTTGTAAATATTCGGAGGAGATGAGACTAGAACCCATGACCTCAGTCAGGGACATGCAAAGTCATTGTCACTCAACCAATGGCTCATTTGCAATAATTTGTTTATCTTAACACATTAGTTTAATTGATTTCAAATTTCTACTTAACATTAAATTTAGTAATAAATTCTATCACAAAAAAAAATTTAGTAATAAATTAAATTAATAACTAAATTATTATAAAATCATAAAATATAATATTTAATAAAATTAATTTTAAGCATAATTAATTTTACTAAATATTATATTTTATGATTTTATAATAATTTAGTTATTAATTTAATCTTAAGCTTTAAGCTCTGTTTTTTTTTTCTCACAAATTTTCCACTAGCATTGAAAATCCATTCAACCATTCTATCAAACGAACCCAATATTTCACAAGTTTCCATATTGTTGATTAACTATTTTGTGACCACACAAACTTTCAATAATAGAATCATTTTTATTTTCTATGGTTGGGGAAAATTTTTGTGCTAGCTAGTTTGGTTTGACTGTAATTATAGTTCACCCGTCTCGCCTGTCTCTAACCAAAGTATTGTCAAATGTAGTTGTGATAGGCTACCTAGCTACCTATTAAACGTCAAGGAGTATTAGGAGTTTTGATTGGTGTGTTAAGCTCGTTTTTGAGTTATTAAATCAACTGTTGGAACTTCATTAATTTTAAAGCTTGAGCTTTAGGGATGAAGTTTAGGCACAAATTCTTAAGAACTGCACTTCTATCGTCATATAAAATGCTAGGTTTCAACTCATTTCAATAACTGAGAAATAAATATAATATAATATATATAATGACCAGAGAATTTATTCATATGCAAGTAGATCAAATTCAAATAATTGAAAATCCACAACAATGGACTTAATTACACATATATGAAGTGCATGAAGAATAAAAGGAGCTATAACAATGCTCACACACACAAACTAAGCCGACAAGGCGCATATATGGTACACACCAAACAACACTAAATAATAAAAGCAACCAAACCAGAACAAATGTGCATGAAATGCACGGCTGAAGCTTCTCAAGGGCTTGTGGTAGATGGTGGTGGAGTGAAGAATGGAATGGAGGGAATGGTAGTTGGAATGTTGGGAATAGAAGGTATGCTCGGCAATGGTGGAAATGTGACCTTTGGAATAGTAGGCATATTGGGGATACTAGGAAGTGGAGGCAGAGATGGTCGTGGCAGTGATGGAATAGTTGGTATTGTGGGTTGTGGCAGCGATGGAATAGTTGGTATTGTGGGTTGTGGCAGCGATGGAATAGTTGGTATTGTGGGTTGTGGCAGCGATGGAATAGTTGGTATTGTGGGTTGTGGCAGTGATGGAATAGTTGGTATTGTGGGTTGTGGCAGCGATGGAATATTTGGCAGAGGAGGCAAATTTGGTATCTGCAGAAGATTGCGAGCCGCCAGGCCGACGTCGATGCTGGAAAATGCAAAAGCAATGAAGAAAGCCATCAAGAAGTACTTGCAACAGGCCATTTCTGTATTTACTAGATGTTGTTTCTCCTTAATTAATCTCTTCTTTCAAGTTCTGGGGGTGAGAATAGGCATGAAGCTTTGTCTATATAGAGAGAGTTGGAGATGTGTGTAAGGTTGGTGAGTTGGTCGCTTACTTAGGCAGGTATGGTTAAGGAAAGCAGGACAAGTCATTTGGGGTTTCTTTGTTAGTTCACCTCCTTCTAGTCATTACAGTACATACAAGTCAAGATGTAGTTTGCCAATTGCCATATTGGTTATCTACACACCATTCAAACTAATTAGATATTATTGACACCAAAGTAGCTTTGGCCTTGATGCATGTTGGAACATAAATCAAGGCTGTTGTTGCTTATACTACCAAAGTATCATGAAGTAGAAGATGTTCATTATTCAATAAGTAATCAAACAAGCTCAGCTAGGATCCCCTAAAGTTATATGTTTCCGATAGGTCGTTAGGGTAAAATGAATAGCTATGATACCTAGAATCGGGTACGGGTGTTGTAGGAGCCGATTTCTACAATAGTTGAAAGGTCAATCTTTCTTCCTGTGGGGTCCGTTGCAGCCTTGGATCCTGCAAGTTTCACAACAAGGCAAACCGTGAAAGCTCCTTAACCGGCTCGGGGGGTGCCGGTCGTGGAGGCTCCGACGATCAAGTTAGTACTTGTCGGAGATGGAAGACCAGCTATAGACTTAGGTGTTTTGTCTGAGTAGGTCTTTTCTGGAATTGGTAAAAAGTGTTTTTGTTCTGTTTTTTCCGGGGTCCCCTTGAAGAACGCTCTCCCCCCCTTTATATATGAAAAGAGGGGGGTCTTAATAGAGAACGAGGATCGACCCCGGGAATTGTGTATCCATTCCAGTTATATCATTGGACCAAATTGTATGAAGGAAGTGTATAAAAAGTCTACTATCCCGGTTGTGTCAGGGTAAGCGGTAAAGTAACAATATGTCATAGTTAAGACAGGTGTCGATGATAGTATGGAAGTTTTGTAGGCGGTATTTAATGAATAGATACGTATATGAAAGAAAGCCATACCTAAGGATGTGAGCCAGTCACACCTGTAAATATCGTCTGTAGATTAGACTGACAAGAACTGCTTTATGAGTGATGTAGTCCGAGTAATGGCGCTTATAGGTGGTGTCGCCATTACTATGCTCTGGCGACTGTACTGGGTCGCCAACACCTGCGGATGCTTTGACACCTAGTTCCATCATGCTAAGGAAGGATCATAATAAAGTGACCAGTCTATAAAGCTATAAAGATCCTGTAGATAAGTGTCAGAGAATATGACAGTTTTGGTGTCAGAATACTGTTTATATTACGTAGCAAGTAATGTAAAGATTGTATATGGACCCAAAGATTGGCTTTTTAGTCTCGGGCCTAACTGTGATAGTTAACCTGGGGGCCTAGACAATCCAGCTCATCTTATCGATGTGGGACCAGGCGGGGCCATACCATTTTTGGCACCTACAATTGTCCCCCACTCTCTAAGCATGAAAACAAATTCATCTTGGAGAGTTTGCGTAATGAATTTCCTGCAATGAACAAGAAACAGAGGGATGAGTATAACTGAAGATGAAATGTATAGCAAAGGCGGTCCAAGATGCTGGTTTCTGTGAAGATCCTGATGGAGTATGTTGTGAAGAGGCGTGTGTAACCTAGTATAATGTTATTCACTGATGCTGGTGAGATACAACTTCTTTGTTCGAAGCTGTACAGGGGACACCCTCGTTTGTTTGAGGGTGACAAGGTATACAACCTCGTTTGTTTGAGGTTGCACATAGCCAGCGTGGGCGTTAGCGTAGAAGCTATTTTGGAGTCATAGCTGTGGCCTGTATTGGCGCTAGCATAATGACTGAGGTGAAGCTATTGCCGTGGCCTGAATTGGCACTAGCATGCTAGCCATTCGATGTAACCGATTTGTATTCAGAGGCGATGACTAACACCTATAAAAAGAACACTTGATGGCGACTTTGTAAGTACGAGTTTTACTCAATGTAGTACAAGGGTCTATGTAAACGGAAAGTGAAAGGACTGCAACTATTATTCTGCAACTGCCATTTTGCAATAAATCCAAAGAATATTAGATATATGAACAGTATTTATAGTGACAGTAATACTATATGAATGCCATTATGCCAAGATCAAAATGTTGCAGATAGAGGTCGTGACACGTGTCAATCGTAACAGGACAAGCATTTACTGCGTCTGACGTGCACATTGAAATTTTGAATTGCTACCGCCATCGTTCCTTGGAGAGCACGTTTCGGTAAGCGTGCACCATGATGAACACAAGGGTATTACGGACAATCGTACAATACTAAAACTCAAAGATCGTGCCCTTAGTTTTTCAGAAAAACTTTCAACCGAAATTTACAGAAATTGCTCAGATTTGCTGAAGACGGAAGAAAGGAAGGCATCAATTGACGCTCGTACCGTACCAATTCAAGGTAATTCTCACTCTCTTGCCCTGAGTTTGTATTTAATAGAAAGATGCGACCTCATGATCAAGAATCGGAGGATGAAAGAGTATCCGGCAGCGGTAGAACTCCCGCCGATCAAAACAGAGATGAACAAGAAACCAGTGTAAACTACTCATGGTCTGGGTCGGGGAGTCAGGGACCTGGTGACGATAGAGCCGGAACCAGCGCACCAGTTAATGAAGGAGAAAGATCAGAGAGGAATGGCCACATTGAAGGGCCGTTAATACCGAAAGGGTTAAACCCTAAATCGACTTTGGCAGCAAGTGATATGGACTTCTACCGAAAGAAATATAGAATCCACTCATCCATTGAGATAAGACCTGGAGCTGACACAGAGGGAGTCGATTAAGTTCCTGGATGGACGTCGTTTTATCTATTGTCCTTCAGCATAGGATTGAGATTCCCTATACCAAGGTTGCTTGCCGATGCTTGTAGGATTTGGCAAATATGCCCAAGCCAATGGATGCCTAACAGCCTCAGAATTTTGTTGAGCATTCAGTGCTTGGCTGAACTAGAAAACCTCGACTTCGGGATCAACGAATTGGCGGTGGTTTATTACGCCAAAGAAAGTGGTCCAGGAAGGTATTGCCTGGTTCGTCGGAGAAACAGGGAGGAGCTAATTCTTGACACCGTCTCCAACGACCATATTGTTGGCTGGAAAGATAGATATATCTTTGCTAGGGGCGCCTTGGTATATGGGCTTCATAGGGATCTGCCTTTAAACTGGGTTGAAGGAAATAGTAAGTTCCATTCCTTCTTCATCTGTTTATGCTTGTTACTGAATCTTATGCACCGTTTCTTTGCAGCATCAAAGAATTTGCTAAGCAAGTGGAGAAGCAGCCCCGAAGTGCTTCAAAGAGTAGAAGAGTTTTACAATCTTGGAGCACGTAAAAGATCCAGAAAAAACATTCTAACAGCAAGCAAATTGGAGAAAACATCTCTTTGGAGATACATAAGTAAGTACATTTCAACTGTCCAAACGAACAAACAAACATTAGGACAGCCAGGGTAGAGACTGCTGAACTAGTGGAGACACGGGCTACCAAAAATCGTGAAGAATTTGACCCCACAACTGACAGCTACGTTGATGCTAACGCGGAATCAGAAGTTGCCAGGAGTGAAGCTATGGCAAGCGGATCTAGGACTGAGTTGGCGACAGCGGGTAACCAAAAAGTGGAGGACACTGCCCAAGGTGGGGAGAATATTCAGCCTAGGCTAAGGTTGAACGTCACGGGAAGTGAAATGGAAGAAATATCAATATGGATTCCCAAATCTTTGACCGTCTCTTCTGCTCCCGTACTTCCACCCGTTGGGATTAGGAAAATGGTCTTCCCTGAGGACGCCAAAAAATTGGATGCTATGCCTCTTCCTAGCCAGTTCAACTACTCGGTGGCTCATTGCTTTACTGTAAGTGTTTCAGGAACGTATCAGTATATCGTCATTAGTTTACACGACTAATACCACCTTTGTTGTGTTCTTAACAGGCACTCCAAGGAGTACTCAGGTCTGGAGAGAACGCCATTGGCAGTTTGAGCAAAGAGAGGACTGAAAGGGAGAGACTAGAAGGCATGGTAAAGGGGCTGGAAGACAACTTGGCCAATGTCATGTCTGCACAAAAAGATTTAGAGTATCAACTGATTGGGGAGAAGAACAAGAATACTCAAATGTCTGCTCAAATCCCAAGATTGGAAGAGAAATTGAAAGAAGCATATGAGCAGCTCCTGCAATCAACTGAATCATTGAGTGCATTGGAAAAGAAAATACATGACGATGCATACAAAGCCACTCAATTCGAGTCAAGGATCGACCAAGCAATCAGAGATGCTCAGTACTTCAAGGATTGCTGGGAAGGAGTCACCAAACAACTGGAGAGTGCAGAGGCCAAAGTGAACACACTGGAATTCCAGGTACACCAACTGGCTGACCAACTTGGTGATGTTTCCAGAGAGAAAGACCTGTTAAACAAAGCGTTGGCGGCGCAGGCAATGAAGACAGCAGAAAAGGTTGAAATGTCCAAGAAGATGGAGGAAAACTACCTTATCAAGATAGGGGCCATGGGAGGTGTTGGTCAAGCTGCAGAGAGGTTCAGATTGCTAACCCAGTACAAAAAGAATGAGCATCCGAAATGGGATGTGGACTTGATGCTCAAGAAGGCTGTGGTAGTACTTGAAAACTACCAGCCTAATAAAAGATGGGTTGTGAATGAAGAAGCAATTGGAGAACCTATCATCGAAAAAGACCTGGCGCCTCCAGAGAGTGATATCCCCACTGTTGAACAACTGCCCATTGAGGCCCGTGAATCGCCAATACCTGGTACTGTCACAGAAAATGCTCCAGCTGAAGTACTTCCGACTCCTAGGATTGAAGCTTCAACTTCTGAGCCTGAAAATGCAGAAGAGGATATCGCGCGTGCGGATCCTCCCGTTACCTCGGAGGCCATTTGAGATTGAAGTGACAACAGAAACTATTTGAACTTGTTTGGTTTTGAATTTTTGTTATTTGCAATAATTGTTGGAATAATTTAGTATTTCCAATTTCCTTTTAGTTTAAATATCCTATCATAGCAATCTACGATAAATAACCTTACTCTGGTAGCAATCTAGAGTCAATAGCCTTACTCTGTCCCCCAGTTTAAGTTGGACTGTTAGAACGTAACTCTAAAAGTCCAATTGAAACTACGGATAATGACGTGTAATGAAACTAGAACTAACAAGGTGGGACGCGTTGCCTCAATTATTTCCATCTGGAGAGAATATGGCAGGGTGAATCTCCGAACAGAGTCACAAAATCTTGACTGAACAAACTCCAAGAACTGAATAGGTATGCCAAGTGGCAGGCAAAAATTTACAAAAATCAACACGTGTCTCAGAACACCATTGCTGGACTTGATAGAGGATTCAATCCGTTAGAATATTGCGTTCTATATAAGGAGGATAGAACAACTCGATGAGTAAAGGTTGAAGATGAGTTGGTAAGAGAATCTGGTGATATTGGTACCGATGATCAGGCTACACTGTCAGTTCCGGCTGAGCTCATATGGGTTGCCTAGTACTGACGGTGAGTCTGATCAGCCGTGCCTTGTATCATTGTTCTGGTCAGGAAACGCAAAAAGTCTTGGTGCTGCTTTGGCGACGTTACGTCTTGGCGTCGGTAATTATACGTAGTCAATGTTTCTACATTTTTAATACTGAATGAACCTTTGTCCCCCAGTAATAAATGCGTTTAATGACATGCGCTGATTGGGATAATCGAGGCGGTCATTTAATACCTTTTTGACTATAACAAATACAGTTCTAAGTACCTCTTATGTTTAGAGATTTTAGAATTTTCAATACGTTTAGACTTCTTTTCCTATCTTAAATGTTCGTGTAGATTTTTGCGGTTGCAAAGTTTATCTGGACTCTTGGGTTACCACAAAGAATTAATTGCAGAATTAATTTCGGGTGTTCTCGAGAAGATGAAAAGGTAAGGTTCACAACTATATAAAGGCTAATTCTCTTTTGGCAATGGAATTATCCTACAGACCAGATAACTACGCCCAGTCTTTACAAAAAATGGCTGCTTCTCAGAGCTCTGTAAACTCTCCATCTGACTCTGACGACAATAGGGACGTAAGTTCGTTCCTTCCTCCTGATTGCCGAAACCCTGCACAGTACGTCGTCGACCTAAAGGAGGCGATGAACGAGATGGAGAATGATATGAAAGAAATGAGAAAAGACATGGAGGACCAAGAGGAGCAGATCACAGATCTTACCAAAGCTCTGCAAACCGTTGGCTGTGCCATGCTCCGACTGGAAGAGCTAGCGGAATCGCAAGCTATGGAGCAGAACATAGCTAAGCTCCAAGACTCGCTCCTTAATCTTTCTGTTTTGATTAAGGAAGCGAGAAATAAAATGAACGAAAGCTTAAACATTTGGTCGTAAAGACCACATGTTTTATATGTATGTTTTTTCTTTTTTCTTTCTTTCTTCTCTTCTTCTTTTTTTTTTTTTTTTTTATATAAAATCAGTATTTCTTTCTCTAATGCCTCAAATATTTTGCAAATATAATACGTTGCAAAACTGAAGTAATAAAACTCGTAAAAACAGTAAAACTTAAGAAAGCATGAAAACTTATCTGGTACGATGGCGTCCCCATGCTGTGGCATCCAAACAAACGACTGTCTATTGTTTTTTCGGGCTTTACAATCCCTGCGCTCAAAAGAACAATCAAAGGTAGTCGATGGGACTCCCATCGACACTCCGAAGCTTAAATTAGTTCATATAATAACACATATAATGAACTATAGAAATTTAAATATATAAAGATACTAAAGGAAATATTTAAACTACAATTATAGCAATATAAAGACAAAAAATCATGCGTGTTTAGAAATGGTACAACTTTAGATGAACGGCGTTCCAAGGATGCAAGATTGCTTCTCCATTTTCCCTGTGTAGTCTGTAGGCGCCGTTTCCTAGTACCCTGTCGATCAAATATGGGCCTTCCCAGTTCGGACCCAGCTTCCCAGCGTTTAGCTCTCTGGTATTCTCAAAGACTCTCCTGAGCACATAATCTCCCTCTCGAAATGCTCGAGTTCGAACATTTTGATTGAAGTACTTTGAGACTTTATCATGGTATGCAGCTGTTCTCGTGAGCGCCTGATCTCTTAGTTCATCAATAGTATCCAGCTGATCATTCAACTCCTGCCAATTCCTTTGTTCATTAGCCCACTGAAACCTAGCAGATGGGAGTCCAGCTTCAACTGGTATGACGGCCTCAGAGCCAAATGCAAGAGAGAAAAGAGTTTCCCCCGTAGGCGTTCGTGAAGTTGTCCTGTAAGACCACAACACTCCAGGTAATTCATCAGCCCAAGCACCTTTAGCTTTCTCCAGACGCTTCTCCAGGGTTCTGATCAAAGTTTTATTGGAAGCTTCAGCTTGGCCATTACATTGGGGATGCCTTGGCGTCGCAAAATCTACCTTGATTCCCCAATTCGCACAGAACTCCTGAAACTTATGACTTGCAAACTGTGGGCCGTTATCCGTCACGATCTCTTTAGGCACTCCAAACCTGCATATAATATTCTTCCAGACGAACTTCTTCACATCCAGGTCTTTGATCAGTGAGTAAGACTCAGCCTCAATCCATTTGGTGAAATAATCAGTCATGGCCAGAAAGTACTGCCGTTGCCCGGATGCCTTGGGCAAAGGACCAACTATATCCATCCCCCGTTTCATGAAGGGCCAAGGTGCCACGATAGGAGTAAGTTTTTCTGGTGGCATGCGTGGAATCTGAGCAAATCTCTGGCATTTATCGCACCTCCTTACATAGTCAATTGCGTCTGATCTCATAGTCGGCCAATAATACCCCGTAGTCAGTGCTCGATGAGTTAAACTCCTTCCTCCAGAATGATTACCACACTCTCCTTCATGCAATTCTGCCAACACATACTGGGCTTGTTCTGAATTTACACATCGCAACAAAGGACCTGAATAAGATCTTCTATATAGCTGCCCATCATGTACCGCATACCGCGCAGCTTTAGCGACCAAACGTCTAGACTCATTCTTTTCTGCTGGCAGAACACCATCAACCAAGTATTGAACAAACGGTGTCATCCATGTCTGGTCTGAACTAACAGGAAGAATCTCACAATCATTCTGCTTCTCTACTTCTTTCTGATTGCTAATTGACGGCCACTTCAGGTGTACCAGAGGAATCGTCTGCTCCTGGTTAGATTGGATTGACGACCCGAGATGGGCCGGTGCATCCGCTTACGAATTCTCTGCTCGTGGAATCTGAGTCATGGAGAACTCCACGAACGCCAGTTGCAGTTCCTTTACTAGCTCCAGATAACAAGTCATCTTCGGATCTTTGGCCTGATAAGAACCAATAAACTGATTTACTATCAACTGCGAATCTGAGTAAACCTTCAAACTTGTGACTCCCAGTTCATTGGCCAGCTTTAGACCAATAACTAAGGCTTCATACTCTGCTTCGTTATTGGTTGCGTGGAAACCGCATCGGACTGCCCGTTGAATTATACTCCCTTCTGGAGAGATCAGTACAATTCCCAGACCACTGCCTCTGACGTTACTAGATCCATCAACGTACAAGGTCCATACCTTTGGGGCTTGATCTACCATGCAAAGCAACTCTTTATCTGCCTCTAGCTGTGTTGACGGAGCAAAGTCAGCAACGAAATCAGCCAGGACTTGTGACTTGATTGCGGTTCTCGGTTGATATGTAATATCGTATTCACTAAGCTCCACCGCCCACTTGATTATCCTTCCCGACAACTCGGGTCTATGGAGTATGCTCCTCAACGGGAAATTTGTCACCACAGCAACCGAGTGGCATTGAAAGTACGGCCTCAGTTTTCTGGCGGCAACCACCAAAGCTAAAGCTAGCTTTTCCAGTAAACTATACCGGGTTTCCGCATCTAGCAGACTCTTACTCACATAGTATACTGGCAACTGCTTCTTATTTTCTTCTCTGACCAAAACCGCGCTTACAGCTACCCCAGAGACAGCCAAATACATGTACAGCTGCTCCCCAGTGCTGGGCTTGGACAGTAGTGGAGGGGAGGTAAGGTAGGCTTTCAACTGGTTTAAAGGTCTTCACACTCAGGTGTCCACTTGTAGTTAACAGACTTTCTTAAGGTGGAGAAAAAATGACAACACTTGTCGGATGATCTGGAAATAAAACGACTAAGGGCCGCCACTCTCCCGTTGAGCCTCTGAATATCCTTGACACAAGTCGGAGAGGGAATGTTAAGTATGGATCGAATCTGATCGGGATTAGCCTCAATTCCTCGCTTCGTGACCATATACCCAAGAAATTTCCCAGATGCCACTCCAAAGGAACACTTGGCAGGATTCAACTTCATATTATACTTAATCAGCAAATCAAAAGCTTGCTGAAGGTGCTCGAGATGTTGATCGGCAGCTAAGGATTTTACCAGCATATCGTCAATATACACTTCCATGGTGTCCCCTAAATACTTCGAGAACATCTTATTCACCAACCGCTGGTATGTGGCTCAGGCATTCTTCAACCCGAAGGGCATCACCTTATAGCAATAAATTCCTCTATCGGTAATGAAAGTTGTTTTCTCCTGATCTCCCGGATGCATTAAAATCTGATTATACCCCGAAAAAGCATCCATAAAGCTCAACAACTCATGACCAGCTGTTGCATCAACCATCATGTCTATGTGCGGCAGTGGAAAGGGATCTTTTGGGCAAGCTTTATTCAAATCTGTAAAATCAATACAGACTCTCCACTTGCCATTCTTTTTCTTTACAACCACAACGTTGGCTAACCAATCAGGGTACTGTACCTCCACTACAGACCCATTATCTAGCAGCTTCTGAACTTCTTCATTAATCACTAAATTCCATTCAGGAGCAAACTTCCTCCGCTTCTGCTTGACAGGAGGATACTCAGGATTAACCTGGAGCTGATGCATCACAACATCAGGGTCTATCCCAGTCATATCTTCGTAGCTCCAAGCAAAACAATCATGATGCTGTGACAAGAACTGGATCAGTCTCTGTCGTAGATGAGCAGGCAACTGCGCTCCAATCAGGGCTTTATGATCTGGAAAGTCAGGATGGATCTGCACTTCGTCAAGCTTCTCCATTCCTGGCTCATCTGGCTCCAGACCGGGTGTCTGGTTCTGTAACTGCTACGAAGATTCTCCCTTGCTCCTCATGGTGGTTTTATAACAACTCCTGTTGATCTCCCAAAATCTCCCTAACGCCATTATTGGTAGGATAGCGCAGGACTAGATGATATGTGGAAGGTACGGCCCGTATCGCGTGCAACCGAGGTCGTCCTAAAATAGCATTATAAGCAGAGGGTGAATCTACGATGGAAAACCGAGTCTGCTTGTTCAACCCTGGAGCATAGATGGGTAACACAACTTCTCCCACTAAATGGCTCACCTCACCATTGAACCCGATAAGAGCCGTTGACTTCCGTAATATCAAGGTCTCATCTAGGCCCATTCCTTTGTAGGCAGCCAAGAACAACACATTGGCGGAACTCCCATTGTCAATTAAAATTCGCTTCAGGTTGATGTTTGCAACCTGAAGTGTGAGCACCAAAGCATCATAGTGCGGGTGTAACAGTTGGGTAGCTTCATCGTCCGCGAAGACCATCACCTGATTAGTGAAAGTTCCAAGGGAACGTGCCATTCTAGCAGCGGGGTTTGCTGCTTCCTTCTCGTGCTTCTTGGCAGAGGTGTGGGACAATCCACTAATCTCTGATCCCCCAGAAATCACACAATAGGTTTGAGTAATTGGTGGCGGCGGGGGCAATGCTTCTGGGTCATCAACTTTCCTCTTTTCCCAGATTGCTCTACCGCGCTCAGAAAGCAACTCTCTGAGGTGACCTCTTTTCAGCAGGTAATCCACTTCGTATCTAAGTCCTCTGCAATCAGGAGTAGTGTGGCCAATGTCCTGATGAAAGTCACACCACTTCTTGGGGTCTTTCCATCCTTCGGTCTCTTTCTTAGGCGGCCACTTCACCTCGCTGCCCATCTTTTCAAGACTTGTACAGCCTCGACTTGGTGTATCTTAAGAGGGTACTCGGGACAGTTTTTCGCATAATCTGATGCTCCAGATTTGCGGGAGCGCCAGTTACTGCTGGGCTCGCCAAAGGTGGATTGATCTTTCCTAGGACGTTTGTCCTCTCGTTTCTCTTCTTTAGGAGGATTAACTGGCTTTCTCCTCGCATCCTCCTCCCAGCAAACAAATACAGTAGCTTTCATCAGAGCTTCTTCGTAACTCCTAACATCACATTTTGTGAGTTCTTCATAAAACTCCCCATCTGGGAGTAAACAACTCCGGAGCGCTTGAATAGTTGTTCCTGGGTCACAATAGGGTATAGATACTTTCTCCGTGTTGAATCTCGACAGGAAGTCACAGAGAGATTCTCCCACTCGTTGGGGCAGTCGGTATAAATCATCAGAGCACTTATGAATCTTCCGACTGCTCGAGAATCGCACCATGAACGTCTCGATTAGCTTCTCGAAAGAAGCAATACTGCCGTTGGGTAAGTTGATGTACCAACGCAGAGCCGGACCGGTAAGAGTTGATCCAAAACCTTTACACATGCACGTCTCGTGCATGCCGTACGGTATGGCGATAGCGCCCATCTTTAACTTGTAGTGAGCCACATGATCCTCGGGGTCATCTGTCCCGTTATATAACTTCATGCTCGGGACGCTGAACCTGTGCGGCAGATCCGTTTGGTATATATTGTCCACAAACGGTGATCCCGTATAGCAATTGGCATTAATTTTGGCCAAAGCAGGAGGTGCTTTAGTCAATTTATCTATATCTCCCCGTAGTTCGATGATCTGCTTGGCCATCGCAGCTTGGGCGACTGAAGCGATAGTGGGTCCCGCGAAAGGTGCAGCAGGAAAACGTGGTGGCTGTGGGAGTCTACTTCTTGGAGAACCGGTCAAATCTACAGGGGCATCCCTGTTAACATTTTGCTGAATTTCTTCTGTCGCAGGTCTCTTACCCCGTGAAGTAGAAGTATCATATCCCCCGGGGGTACTCCCGGGAACAAACTGGGCACTCAAAGGATAAGGCTAAGGGTCTCTAGGAGGTGGTGTTTGTTCAAGGCGAGGAAAAGGTGGAATTCGGACTGAAGTGGGATCATGGCCTTGAGAAGTGGTTTGGCTTCTCAGCTGCGAAACCTCTTCGCGGAGTGCTGCGTTATCGACCGACATTGATTCTAACCGCGCATCCGTTTGCTGTTTGTTCTTTGACATGTCTTCTCTCATGGCTTGCATGAGTTCCAACAGCTGGTTGTTAGTGACCTCACTGGTATCAGCCATAACGGGAAGTTGCCGTGAAATCTTTTCGGCCAAATACTTGCAAAAGGACCCCCTATCTGGCGCGCCAAATTGTAGGAGCCGATTTCTACAATAGTTGAAAGGTCAATCTTTCTTCCTGTGGGGTCCGTTGCAGCCTTGGATCCTGCAAGTTTCACAACAAGGCAAACCGTGAAAGCTCCTTAACCGGCTCGGGGGGTGCCGGTCGTGGAGGCTCCGACGATCAAGTTAGTACTTGTCGGAGATGGAAGACCAGCTATAGACTTAGGTGTTTTGTTTGAGTAGGTCTTTTCTGGAATTGGTAAAAAGTGTTTTTGTTCTGTTTTTTCCGGGGTCCCCTTGAAGAACGCTCTCCCCCCCTTTATATATGAAAAGAGGGGGGTCTTAATAGAGAACGAGGATCGACCCCGGGAATTGTGTATCCATTCCAGTTATATCATTGGACCAAATTGTATGAAGGAAGTGTATAAAAAGTCTACTATCCCGGTTGTGTCAGGGTAAGCGGTAAAGTAACAATATGTCATAGTTAAGACAGGTGTCGATGATAGTATGGAAGTTTTGTAGGCGGTATTTAATGAATAGATACGTATATGAAAGAAAGCCATACCTAAGGATGTGAGCCAGTCACACCTGTAAATATCGTCTGTAGATTAGACTGACAAGAACTGCTTTATGAGTGATGTAGTCCGAGTAATGGCGCTTATAGGTGGTGTCGCCATTACTATGCTCTGGCGACTGTACTGGGTCGCCAACACCTGCGGATGCTTTGACACCTAGTTCCATCATGCTAAGGAAGGATCATAATAAAGTGACCAGTCTATAAAGCTATAAAGATCCTGTAGATAAGTGTCAGAGAATATGACAGTTTTGGTGTCAGAATACTGTTTATATTACGTAGCAAGTAATGTAAAGATTGTATATGGACCCAAAGATTGGCTTTTTAGTCTCGGGCCTAACTGTGATAGTTAACCTGGGGGCCTAGACAATCCAGCTCATCTTATCGATGTGGGACCAGGCGGGGCCATACCATTTTTGGCACCTACAGGTGTTGGATATGGATACATATCTGAGTGTTAGACTCTTCAATTTGAAAATTGATGGGTACGTGGACACCAACCAAAAATTAGGATATGGGTACCTGAACACCATTCAAAACTAGGATATGGGTACGTAGGTACATCAGTTTACGAGTATTTACATTGGTATCTGTACACCAATGTGAGTCTCTATTATTCACATTAGTATCTTACTCGTATTACATGCGCAACCCCCTATGAGTTGGGGGTATCCATTGTTGTGATAGTAGAATTGAAAAGCCGATAACATAGGCCATACAAGTGTGAAAGCTTACTCCTGTTGCATGCGCAACCTCCCTCTGAGATGAAGTTTTTACATGAGCAAGTTCCAAAAGGTCAAACATTTGTTTACACTCCACCTATTAAGGATGGAAGAATAAACAACAATCAAAAGGTTCAAGAGGCCCAAAAGGCTAAATGCTTGAATTTTATTTGATCTAATGAACTTGTGTGAACTAGGCAAGCAATTGTTGTTGGTTAATATACTGATATATTCAATTATATTGCAAATGTTGGATTTTCAATATATTCTAATAATATAAAAAGATTAGAATAGCTAGAGCATTCAACTGATGTATTTTTTTAATGTTTTTAAATTTCATATATCGCCATTATTTTTCCCTTTTGCATCTATACTCAATGTAACAAACTGTATGGACCAAAGTATGTAGACTGAAAAAGAAAACTGAACATAATACTCACCTCAGGTGGATATGAATATGTCCTTGTTCAATTTTGTCCGGAGTTGGGCCTCGACCCAACTGAAGAGGACAAGTTGACTCATGAAAAGTGGACTAAGGCCAATAACATGGGCATGTGCTATATCTTAACGTCTCTTTCGCCAATTTTGCACCAGCAACATGAGAGAATGTAGATAGCTGCAAACATTATCCACTGTCTGCATGAAATGTTTGCTCACACACTACTCATCCTGCAAGACAACAGTCAATAAGGAAGCTGATGAACGCCAAGCAGGCGGAAGAAACACCTATGAGAGAGTAGTTGCTTAAGGTCATGGGATATTTATACGAGGACTTAGATCTTGATGCCGAGAACGACAACTAAACACAGATAGAGTCTTGGAGACCCTTTCTGGCTCTCTCTCATTGCATACCAAGAAATATAAGAAACTGAATTTGGATGAAAAGGAGTTGGCAACGAGGATGAGGAAGGGGAAGAAAATGATATGGAGCTAAGAGAGCAAATGATTGTTGCAGGAGCTTGTGAGGAAAAAAAAGCTCACATTCACGGAAGATGAAGAAAGTTTTGAGCTAGATGATCTGTTGAAAGCTTCTGCAGAAGGATTAGGTAAGGAAATTTTAGGGAATACTTATAAAAGCGATAACGGAAGGCAAGACTGTCGTTGTTGTGAAACGACCAAGGGATTCGAAACCAATGAGCAATGAAAAGTTTGTGCTACGCGGGTGTAATTGCAGCATCGAAGCACCCGAATTTGCCGTCACTTCTTTCTTAAGAAACCTTTTTCAGCTACTGAATTTGGCTGTGTATTCTAGATGTTGATGCTTGGCTTGCAAGGGGATCGGTCTCATGCCCCGGTCGCTTCCATGTGCTTTAACCAGCAAGGTGACCTGTTTCTAAATGTCACAGTTTGGGTTGTGCAAAAGGGATCAGCAGCAAAGGTCATTACTGGAGACTTGATCATTCTATGCGGTTTAAAATTGTCAGCCCAAGATTAAAACATCACATGCACACGGGAATAAGTCATAAACAGTCCTCTACTCTATAACCTTGGCACTCAGAAAACAAGCAGCATCTTATACCAACATCAAACAAAACAAACCACTAACTCAAACCATACTTGAGGATCACGCAACACAACAGGAGTAATGGATACGAAGCAAAACATTTAGAAAAACTCGAATAGAGCCTGAAATAACATACATATATATATATATATATATATATCAGGTAGCAATCCACATTGTGCAGAAGCAAGTCATAACCGTTAGTTCACCAATACTAATATCAAGCCATTTAACAACCACAAAAAATATTTGATGGGAAACTACTAAAGTAATTAAGAGACAGGACCAAATTAAAGAGAGACGGGACAAAATTAAAATGAAATGAGATCCTAATCAAACAGGCTGAATCCCATATCATCGTCACTCTCCTCTGCTGGTTCTTCCTGTAATATTACAAAACCAGGAAACCATTTAGACATTTCAGAACATTAAAGTCTAAATTTTACCTTTCAACTTCCAACAAGGCAACAAAACTAGTTACCTTCTTCTTCTCCTCAGCAGCAGGAGCTGCGGCATCTGGAGCACCACCAGCGGCAGCGGGGGCAGCTGCAACTGCAACGGCACCACCACCAGAAGCTCCTACATTCATTATGAGATGCCCCAGGTTCCGCTTCTCAGCAAGCTTTGCAAACAAACCTGGCCAATATGATTCAACCTTCACACCAGCAGCTTTAACCAACGTTGCGATCTTCTCAGCCTATGCATGAATAATTAAGGAGAGAAACACGTCCCCAAAAACACATAAAAATACGTTTTCACAGATGATATGCAAATTTCACATCCAAGATTAATGGCCAATTTTGATAAAATTATTAATATCTTCATAAATCTTACCAATCAAAAGAAATATCAATATATGATGCAGAAATCACTTCCAAATCTTGTGTTTAGTTTCTCTTCACGCAGAAGAGTATTTCACACGGTCACACCTCATACACATTCACATAAACTAAATATAAAATCAACAGAAAATAAAGAAAAACTTGGGAAACATATAACACAGTATACTTCAAGTTCAGAACATTATCATAAACATAAAAACACAGATTGTAAAGATATGCTGCATATAAACTGATGCATTAAAGATAACTAAAAACCATAACTGAAATGAAGTCTATGTGGCCTTAGAGAAGGATACGGTGATAGGAATGCCATCATCAAAGAGTATGACGGCGGCGTAAGTACAAGCAGCCTCTGAAATTGACATCGTTTTAACTGCATCACAAAAATAAGCAAATACGCGAATAAAAAGTTAAGAAATATTTAACGAATTGGATCAATCACAGAATTATCAGCAACAAAAACCACATAATCTAACGGAATCGATTCAATATCAAATTCTTAAAGTGTAAGACAGTAAATGATTCACTACAATCGAAAGAAACTAGCGAAAGACGTCATTAATCATTATTGTTTCCTGTTTTGTTCCTTAAAAGGAGTAATCAACCACCTCTAATGAAGTGGAGAACAACTCAATTAAACGGTCGAATCCCAAACATTTGATCTGTTTACATGAATGAAACCGCTGTTTGGGGGCACGGCAACCAAACAGATCAGCAAAACGACGATGGATCTCGTGAGGGTCGCCGCCCCCGCACCCCCTTTTTTTTGTAATAAAAAAAATAATTTGTTTGGCTCCGATTCGGCAACAAAATAGATCAGCGGAAGCGGGAAGGATCTCGTGATCATTCAATATTGAGCATGAGAGAGAGAGAGAGAGAGACGTACCTCAGGAAAGGAGACGAACAAGCCCTCCGAAGTCGATCGACTGCAGATAATACAAGAGCAAGGAAAGCGAGGGTTTTAAGCCAAAGAAAACCCTACTCAGGGCAAGCTCATATAAAACTGGGCCTTTAAAGACTCAAATTCTGGTGGAACAAGCTCAAGACCATTAGTTTCAGGAGCTAAAATGGGCCTTATCTGGCCTATCATCATTGGGCTTTCCATATTGAGTCCATCTTACCTTCTTGCTTCCTGGCTCTAATTTTTAACAAAGCCAACAACACACAGTCAAGGGTTTCATGATTTGGCCCATGAAAAGAGTGAAGCTCATCAACTAAAATTACTTCATTAGAGACGAATTTTGCATGAACATTGTCAAGTGTGATATCTATAAGAGTTTTCAAGTGAGTTTTGCAGGTTTATTCTGTTAAATAATGCCTCATATTAGAATAAATTACTTAATACTTAAAAACTCTAAGGAAATGGGAAGTTAAGCGAGCGGAGAGCGTAGATATGGTACGATATTATTGATGTGAGTGGATTATTTTTAGTATGAAAGTATAATTATATTTTCGGTTACCTAAATAACTAGTATATAAGGGTATAAACCCTAGCCGAATGTACTATAGGAATTTCTATATTGAAAAAAGCCGCACTACGTGGGAAGTATGCATCTTGCAGAATCACGTAATTTCTTGCGTTATTCTTCCTTCTCTTTACTGTTTTGATTGTTCTGTGTTGCTCTATTATCTAATTGTTTGCTCGGACATGTTTTACAACAAATTCCTCTTGTACATATGGTCTTATCCCCTTATTTTTTGTCCAGTTATGCTTTCTTTCAAGTGTTAAGCATGTGCTTCCTCTAAAATTGGATTTGAGAAAATTTTAAATCAGTTGTTAGACAAGAGCCCATGTGTTTTGATTTCTTCCAAATTTTCACTCTGCCCTCGCATTCCCTCCGTAACAACTTGTAATACAATATTGACTCTGTTAATACCAAAACCAGAGAAACTGAACATGCTTGTGTTTTCCAAAACAAAGAATGAAAATGGCCAGTTGTCACTTGTCTCGGTCAACACCCGAGAGAATCTAAACAGTTTTGACTAGTCAATCCAATTATTATAAGCCATGTGTTTGTATCAAACTTAACCCCAAAAATTCGACAAAAGGGTATATTTCGTCTCTCAATTATGGGGTGAGTTTCATTTTCGTCCCTAAACTTTTTTTTCTGTCATTTTCATCCCTTAACTATTAGAAAGTACCATTTTCGTTCTTTTAGTGAGATTGAGGTCGAAAAATGCTTATGTGGCAGCTATATCATATGCTAGAGAAATCTGATCTAACGAATAATAGGATGCCACATTGGATTTTTCCGTCGTCGAATTTATTCGAGGGACAAACGAGAAACTTTCCCACAATTGGGGGACGAAAATAGGAGAAAAAAAGAGTTAAGGGACGAAAATGAAACCTGACCAATAGTTGAGGGATGAAAAACAAAAATGTTAGGGATCCTAGTTATCCCAATAGTGAACCTTGTCCCTTGATTGATATAAGTGTAACGGCCCACAAAACCTGATGATTGAACCAGAAAGTGACACATCCATTACTGAAATGACTGGAATGTTTTTTACTGGGATCCCTATCACTTCTGGATGAAAAATATCCTTTTACCCAGAAAAATCCAGATTATTAGTAAAGCCCGCGCACTGGCAAATAATTTTAGTAATGACTGAGATTTTTTTACTGGGATCCCTATCATTTCTGGATGAAAAATATCCTTTTACCCAGAAAAATCCAGATTATTAGTAAAGCCCGCGCTGGCAAATAATTTTTAAAGAATTTCAGTTCCAGGCGCGCGTGTTTATTACTTGCTTGTTCTGCAATGATGCTTGGATTGAACTACCACGTGATGATCTCTCCCTGTGCTCCTACCACGTGATACCACGAGATTGCGACCAGTTTATCATCCAATAAGTGAGACCCTTTTCTCGCAAAAAGAAGACATTTTTTTTTATAAAAAAGAAAGAAAGAAAAAAAGATAAGCTTTTGGTCCGCCATTAAAGCAGTTTTGGTCACTGTGCATCCTCAACGTGCTTTCTCTCTCAATAATGTATTGACTCTGTCAAGAGCCTCTCAAAGTTCTCAAACTCTGTCTCACGTTCTGCTTAATAATATATTCAAATACCACTGTTGGCGTACGTATTCACGGACACTCTCATACAAGACCTCCATTACTGTACTCCCCATGCCAGATAAAAGAAACACCAACTTTTTTCAGCACATTAGATATAATTATAGATTTATTGAATCTCTCAGCTCTGTCACATACTCTCACTCTCTCGCTTCATCACTCTCTCTTACACGCTTACAGATAGAGCAGTGTACATACAATTTAAGAGAAGGCATCAATGCATCATCATCATCTCTTGCTCTGTCTCGCTCTCTCTCTCTCTCTTTGTGAACTTTTCAAGGGCTGTCTGTATTTTGCTGTAAGCCTGTAAGTGCAATTTTGATGGGAAAGAAAGGAGGTAGCTCTTGGTTGACTGCTGTGAAAAGGGCTTTTAGATCTCCCACTAAAGATAATGACCATCAAAAGAGTAGTACCAGGAGACGCGTAGACCGTGACCAAGAAGAAGATGAAGATAAGGTTCTACATTTTGTAAAAATTGATACTTCTTCATCTGTTTTTGGTCGATTGATTGCAGGGTCCGACGTTTTAATTGTCTTTTCTGCAGAAAAGGGAGAAGAGAAGGTGGCTTTTTAGGAAATCAGGTAGTCAAGAAACGGTGACCCAACAAACGGCACCTCCGAATGTAGCCGCAGAAACAGAGGATTTGTCTGTCTCTTCAGCGGCAGAGCATAGGCATGCAATTGCTGTAGCTGTGGCCACAGCGGCTGCGGCCGAGAAGGCTGTGGCATCGGCCCAGGCAGCGGTGGCTCGTTTTAGTACTAGGCCTTCTAATAATCATGCCGCAGAACACTACGCCGCCACTGTGATTCAGACTGCTTTTAGAGGCTATCTGGTAAGCAAACTAAATACCCCCAATTTGATTTTACAAAACAATATATAATGGAAGCTGAGAACGCTATTGTGTTGTGAAGGCGAGAAGAGCTCTTCGAGCGCTAAAAGGACTAGTGAAGTTGCAAGCTCTGGTGAGAGGTCACAATGTGAGAAAGCAAGCCAAGATGACTCTACGATGCATGCAAGCTCTGGTTCGAGTACAGGCTCGGGTGCTCGATCAACGCGTCAGACTTTCACAAGAAGGTAGCAGGAAGTCGGCATTTAGTGACACTAATAGTATGTGGGAATCTCGGTACCTTCAAGGCCTTTCAGACAGAAGATCAATGGTAAACTAATCTGACGAATTACACTTCGATCTACTTGGTGTTTCAGATTTTGATTCGTTTTGTATTTTTCTCAGTCAAGAGAGGGAAGTAGCATTGCAGATGATTGGGATGAACGGCCTCACACAATTGAAGAAGTTAAAGCCATGTTACAGAACAGGAAAGAAGCTGCATTGAAGCGTGATAAGAGTTTGTCCCACGCCATGTCTCAACAGGTTATACTCTGCTTTATCAATGTCTGTTCTGTTTTCTTCTTTGCGAGAGTAATTACTTAAATTAGGCAAAATGTTGTTACAGTTGTGGAGAACTGGTAGGAGCCCATCAATTGGAAACGAACAAGAGCTCCAAGAAAGCACACAATGGCTTAATCGGTGGATGCCCACAAAGCCATGGGAGAGCAGAGGACGAGCTTCAACTGATCAGAGAGACCCCATAAAAACTGTTGAAATTGATGCTTCCCAACCTTACTCATATTTTGCCCCGAAGATTGAAAGAATCAGTCCAAATCAATCTCACCAAAACCAAAGACCCAATTCACATTCACCACTCCATAGAGTCCCCCAAAATGCCCCTATCACACCCTCTCCCTCCAAATCTCGACCTCTGCAAGTGCGGTCCGCTAGCCCTCGCTGCGTAAGAGATGATAGAAGCTACAATGCATCATCTCAAACTCCAAGCTTGAGGTCGAATTACTACTACAATGGCTATTTAACGAATCAACATAGCAGCAGACAGGGTACTAGTGTTGCCAATGGTGCTACATTGCCAAGTTACATGGCTGCAACAGAGTCCGCCAAGGCTCGTTTGCGCTCACAAAGTGCACCGAAACAGAGGCCATCGACGCCGGAGAGAGAGCGAGCCAGTTCGGTGAAGAAACGCCTCTCTTTTCCTGTTCCTCCTCTGGATCCTCACCGAGTGGGATACAGGGGATATGGTGGTGGACATAACTTGAGGAGTCCAAGCTTTAAGAGTGTAAGTGGATCACATTTTGGGTTGGAGCAAGAGTCTAACTATTCTTCATGCTGTACGGACAGCCATGGTTGTGAAGTGTCGCCATCTTCAACTACTGATCTTCGGAGGTGGTTGAGATGACGATTAATGGCATCATGCCCACCATTAATACTTCTCAAAGCACTTCGACTTCATTTTCAGACTGCTATGTGTATTGGTTGGTGGGATTCAACTCTTCCACTTCATTTTCCCATGTTTTCATTGTTCAACCAATAGCCCACAACTGGTTCTTGTGTCCTAACTTCACTGCTTGGATCTTGTTCCTGGGAAAAATTTTCCCTTGACATTTGAATAGCTCTTTTGACCATCTAGTGATTAATTGTAGCTCATTTTGTAATGCATTTCCTTAATTAGTACTGATAATAATAAAGTTGTGTTTGGAAAGTTATGGATTGCAAATTTATTTGTGTTCTAGAAATGTAAACAAGCTAAGATGAGTCGGGCATCTTCAAGCCTAACCTAATATGGCTAGTTGAATAAACAAACTCACAACTTATAGTAGTCGATTTAAAAGTGCAGTGATGAATTTAATTTTTGTTTCGAACAAAAAAAATGTATGTATAACATTGTTTTTGTCATACTAAAACTGGTGTAACGGTTAGCACCGGTCCTCCTCCGGATCCATCTACCATAGTGGCACAAGAACCACAATGACCCTAATCATCCTTGATGGATATGAATATTGCACTTGTAGTCAGTCTCACCTTTTTCTTCTCACATCTTAGCATTCAATGCGTAATGACCATAGCCAAATAGGGTTTGATCCAAGGGTATAAAATGTCTGATATTTGTATCAGTATTTTGTCAAGGAGTTCATTTTTACCCTAAAAAATAAAAATAAAATGATGATCTATTTATACACTAAAACATTACATTTATCATTTAAGAAATTTTGGTGGCTCAAATTCAACCAATGCTTACTGCATGGCCCACATTCGATGTGTGTATAAAAGTCTGAAGTTTGCATGATAATAAAACCAGAATCAATGGGAGCCATATGCAATTATTTGTGTGGGTCTTGTCTTCACTGAAATTCCTACGCATCATATGGAGTGTCTGTTTTTGCATTACCTCTCTTTCCTTTTTGGATAAAGCAAAACAAAAGGAAGCATCGAAAGGCCAAGCATATAAATACACGAAAGCTCTGGTGAGATGTGATGGTAGAGGAAGTGTGTAACTCACTTGAATATTTATTTACTTACAAAAATATAATAAAAAAATATAATTATTTTTTCATCTGTCTATGAAAGTGAATCAATTGGAATTTTTGGGCCAGCCCATTTTATGATGCAGTGAATACTGCCCATCAGAACACAAAACACAAAGCACAAGCTATAGCAAGGGTTAATCTTGTGTGATTTCATCAATATGCAACTTGATTAGCATAAAAAAAAAGAACAGACAAAGCCTGTTGTGTCTACAGTTACTTGTTTAGAGATCATTTTGAAAAACAATTTGTAAGTGAGACATTTGTAGCGTAAGGATTTTTTTTCTTGGAATAAAACAGAGAAACTATATTTTTATGTTGGTGTAGTTAATAGTGCTTACCATATATCATTGAATAAATGTGAAGAACTAATGAGACAAGAGCAATCCAATGTGGTTGCTCTACAAAAGCAATCAAAAATTTTGAGAATTTGAGAAATGAGTATCGGATTCGCCTGAACTATATATTGGTGCACCGTTTAGTACTGGTCCTCCCCTAGATCCATCTACCACAGTGGCACAAGAATCCCTGTGACCCTAATCATCCTGGATGGATGTGAATATTGCATCTTAGGCAGTCTCAATTATTTTCTGATATCTTAGCATTCAATGCGGAATGGCTGTAAAGTTGATTGCTTTTTTTATTTATCAATGTGTCATGTATAAAAGTATGAACCTTTTTTTTTTAGAACTTTGTATGATAACAAAATCAGAAATAAATGGAGCCATGTGCAATTATTTGTCTGGGTCATGTCTTCACTGAAATTCCTACGGATCATGGAGTGTTTATTTATGCATTCATTACCTCTCTTTCCCTTTTGGATAAAGCAAAAAAGAAAGGAAGCATCGGTAGGCCAAGCGTATAAACCCGCAAAAGCTCTGGTAAAACTGGTAAGATGTGTAACTCACTTGTTATAAACCACATATAATGACATTAATATTTGTTTGCTTAGAAAAATCGAAAATGACATGTAGCCCATCAGTTTAATAGTCCAATAGGTTTATTCCATTGATTTAATAAATGAAATAATTTTATTTTCACTCTTTTATCTCATAATTCATTGTCCAAAATTAATTATTTTAATATAGATTCTATCGTTTTTTAAAAGCACAATCTATAATTCATTGCTTTAGTTATGAATTCATTTATTTTTGAAATTCCATTAAAAAACAATGGAATTAAGAAATTTCATTGAAAAAAAACAATGGAATTAAGATTTATCCGATAAAACTCATCGACAATGACTCTTGTTATAATGGCATCTCCAACAGATACTGTAAAATGGTATATACTGTAAATTTAGGGTATCATTTACAGTATTTGACAAAAAAACACACTCCAACAGATACTGTATCCAATACTGTAAAACTGCATTGTGAACAGTAAAACTGTAGATGTCCAGTTTTACTGTAGAATACTGGACCCAATATTTTAATCAAAATATCCATTTATTTTTCATTTTCTATCTTTTATCCCTAATTTCTTTTGTGATCTCGAGTTCTCTCTCTGTGCCCCTCTCACGCAGCGACGACGAGCCTGGTGCATAGGCGATCAGAGATCTTCGTCGGTGTGGGACCGGTCGACTCTCACCGCCGACCCCCCGATTGTCTCTCAACCCACCATCGCCTCTCAACCTTCACTTAGTTTTTTTTTTAATGGCTCTGGCCCTCTCCTTGGCCCCGATTGTTAGAGCACCCGAAGAAGAAATGAGAAGGCGGCTGTTACTGGAATTGATGGGTTATGATCTTCTTCTTCATTCCTGTAATTGGAAAAGCTTGGCCCCAATACGGATTAAGACATTGTTTCGTTAAGCGGGTTATGCTTGTGAGGTGCCCCAATAGAATTTTTACATTTATTAATACTTAAATTAAATCATTTGTCAATTTGAAGATGAACTTGCCTCAATGAGTTTGATATTTTGCTTTCGAGCCAAAATTATTATAAAATTACGAGGAGTAGTATTTTTTTAGAAACTTCTTCAACTGGAAAGACAAATTGATGTAAATTATTGATATATTTAATTTTAGGAATATATTAATATCAATTGATTTATTATTATGTCAATTGATTTAAATGTAAAAAGAATTGAGTTTAAATAATAAAAATTGATAGTATAAATGAATATTTAAATGATTTAGAGTATCTGTTGGATTGTGATACTGATAGAGAAACTGTAAATCTATGGAAAGTATACTTTTTACTGTAAATTTAGAGTTTTTGTTAAGAGTATCTGCTGTGGATGGCCTAAAGAGTTTTATGTGTTGATTTTGAATATGTAATTTTTTTAAAAATATAACATGTATTTTGAGAGTTAAGAGACTTGGGCTCTCATAGGCTACTACTAAATGAACTACCTAACACTACTGTCGAAAAATATGATAAAAATTTAATTGTTTTTCCAAAAATAGCATAATAAAAACAAAATTTCAATTAAGATGTTGAAGAAAAGTAGAACATCCGAGCCACTAATTAGAATAGTAAAGATGATGTGTATCACTCGAATGACCAGGATTCATCCCGTTTCAAAAATTAAAAAGGCTGAAAAGTAGCTAAAATGATGGATTCGTCTCACCGCATCTGTGTATGAAGTATGAACCTGTGAACTTCCTTCCACACACTATTCTCGAATATTTTTTGTCGTTTAGTATAAGTCGGTCTTAAGAGCTTTTGGAGGCCCAACCTTCTCGGTACATAGTTTTAATGGGCTTCGTCAAGGATTTTATCTTGGTAAACTTTAGTCACACCCCTATTTTTACTAAAGACACCCCTTGTTAAATGAACCCCTCAAAATGATACATTTTTATAAATACACCCAAAATACACTAAATCTTGAACAATTTCAAAGAACACCCCAATGCATAAGAACACCCCAATGCATAAAAACAGAGGACAAACAAGGGGGGAGGGGAATGCTAACCTGAATCAAAAGAACCACAAAGCTTTTTTCGTGTCCAGTACAAAACGAGTCAAAGCAACATCCAAGCTGCCAAGGAAGATTTGAGGGTCTAAGGGCATTTGTGCCCAATCACCATTTCTTTGCTATCAAACACCATTGTTTTGCAGCTGTGATCTACCCAAGCCTTTGCCACCTAAGTTGGGATAAGAATATGGAAGCTAAATTCAGAAGATGAAAATACACAATAATTCACAAACCTCTGGAAATTGACCATTTGAAATGATGAGTAAGTTTGGTAGATCCCCTTTATCAACTGCTTCTTTATTTATGGCCGACAATAATCTTGTAGAAGTAAGTTCATTGATACTTTCTTCAATTTGGTGTACCCATCTTGCAATTAGTTGTACCATGACCTCGACCCATCCCATCCGAACCTTCCACCTCGATCGCTGCCGAAGCGAAGGCACTCAACATTGGGAAACTCCGGTGGAACAACAAACCATTGACAACCAAGTCTGCCGGAGTTCTCGTCGGAGTCGTCCGTTTCTTACTTTGTCGATTTCATCTGCAACAAGAACAAAAATCAGGATTTCGCTTTCGTGGTTGAGGCAAACATATCTCTACTCTGTTTTCAAAGAATATGGGTTTGGGGTGTTATGAGCCGGCATCTAAAAAAACACACGGTCAACGCGAAGTCAACTCAAGTCGGGGTGTTTTTAGTAAAAGTAGAGGTGTGATTAAAGTTTACCTTTTATCTTCATAGAATTCTATTGGAATTTTTTGGGCCAGCCCATTTTTGTGTGTTCTGAATACGGCCCATCAGAATAACAAAATTATCCAGGATCCCCGACCCACATTTGAAAATCAAAACACAAAATTGCCATCATTTTTATTTTATTCTTTTGAAGAAGTTGGTAAAAGATGGCAAAATATTAAATTCTTGTGATATATGTGAAGGGGCCAAAATCAACACCAGCCTCGAACAACACGTAATAGGCTCACGGCCTAGAAGATATAACATAACAGGCCCATGACTTAGAAAACACAAGAAGACTACTGGCCTAGAAGACACAACAGACCGGCAACCTAGAAGACATAACAGGCCAAAGGCCCATGTAATGTGGGCTCACCTACAGTCTAAATTATTTCTCAACAATTTTATTTTATTTTTACTAAGAATTTTAGACAAATTTTTTGCCTCAAATGCCTGACAATTGATAGGCCCACAGCCTCCTCTAGAGTCCATGGTCTGGGTGATTATCAAATGCAACAAGTCCATGGCCTCACAAGCAGCCATAAGCCCAAAGCTCAATCCAGCTCAACACCCAACGTGCCACTAGTGAGTCACGTGAGTGACGTCTACAAATACCAATATTCTGCCACTTAGAGAAGGATCCTTTCTTCTCTCTAATATTACACTATCTCACTAAAAACTCTCACAGTAATTCCGTTGACTTGATCGTCAGGGTTTTCTTCTCAGTTCTTCCGTTGACTTGACTGTCAAAGCTTTGTTGATCGACATTGCTCCAGGTTTGTAATTTTATGGAAAATCAATTTTCAATTTTTATGGAGAGAATTATTTTGAGCATGGTCTGGCTGAAAGAAGCATTTTTTACTGAAAGAATTCACATTTTCAAGTTCACGAGATACTTGCATTCATGGTTTTACATGAGAAATTTGTGCAAATTCATAGCTGAGATTTACCGTACAAAGGTCGTTCAGAGATTCTGCCGGAAAAAGAAGCATGAGTTTGAGTGATCTGGCAATCCACGTGGCAGAAGTTTTTTTTTTTTATTTTTTTTAAAAAGGGAAGCCTCTCGCGTGGGATTCCCACACCTTCCTAGTTTAGCGTCTGAACTGTTGTAAATCTGTCTGTGTATTGGGCTGGTCTTAGAGCAAGTGACGCGCGCGCCCACACACCGCGAGATAAGAACTAGCAGAGATAATCTCAAACAACGGAAAGGAATACACACTCTCTTATCCCTGGTACGCCAGTTTTCACTTGCAATTATTCTGCTTTACTCCGTTTTCATATTCGCCATTCCCAAAGCTCATTTCGACCGAATCTATTTGTCTCTTTGATGAATCCCCGATTAGGGTTTTAGATTCACGATCTAAATTTCCTATCTTGATTTTTGGGGTGGGGGTTTGCGAATCTCATTTATCGATTTTGTTTTACTAATACGAATTTCGTGTATAGGGTTTAGAATTGATTGATTCCCCATATTGTTTTTTCCTGTTTGTTTTGTGATTTCGGGGGGGGGGGGGGGGGGGGGGTGGGAGGGATTAGATTTTGTTAATCTCGTTCCTCCTTTAGCTGTTGAGCTTAGGTTCAATTATTTTCTATAACTTCGTCGTGGTTCTACGTTTCTGGGTTTAGTATGAATGGTTTAGTTATATCAATTTGTCTACCCTCTGAGCTCTTTTGGGGCATTGGGTATAAATATGTAAGTATGTCTTCTTCTTCTGATTGAACTTGGTGATTTTTCTTTTACATTCATTAGAAATGTTTCTGGTCCTTCATGATTTTTCGTTTCTCTGTATCTCTCACCTGTGTTCTTTTTTCTTCTTTTTTTTCCAATTTGCTTGTTACTGTGGGTTGCATCATGGCTGTATTTTAGTCAGTCTTAAGGTGTTTCACTCTGCAAGCCCATCTCTATACTTAGATTACTTCCTATCACTCACCTGTCTGCGTTTTTTGGCATTTTGCATGTTATTGTGGGGTGCTTATTTTAGTTAATGTAGGAACTGTGCAAGCGAGGTTATTCGATGACCGGACATTAACCCTGAAACAGTCATGGCAGAGGGAACAGGAGTTGATGAGCGTGTGGATCTCGATGAGGAAAACTATATGGAAGAGATGGATGATGATGGTGAAGAACAACTAGATGAAGATGGAGTAGATGATACTGGTGACGGAGATGTTGAAGACAAGCCTGGAGAGGAAGAGGATGATATGAAAGCGGAGGCTGATGAGAAAGAGCAATCCCCCGGAGTGGATAGAAGACAAGTTGACATTGAACCTGTTGAAGAAGAAGAAAAGCCTACTTCCTCTGCTAATGAAGAAGACAAAGAGGAGCATGCTGAATTACTTGCGATTCCTCCTAATGGTTCCGAAGTTTTCATTGGCGGACTTCCTAAAGATATTGTGGAAGAAGACTTGAGAGATCTTTGTGAACCAGTAGGCGAGATTTTTGAGGTCAGAATTTCAATATCAAATATTCAAATAAATCTTTTTTTCTTTGTAATTTCAATGTGTTTAGTATTTTGATTTAATTTGCAGATAAGGATGATGAAAGATAGGGATACTGGTGAAAACAAAGGTTATGCCTTTGTAGCTTTCAAATCAAAGGAAGTTGCACAAAAGGCCATTAAAGAATTACATAGTAAAGATTTTAAGGTGATTATGATCCCCTTTTAAACTTGAAAGTAAGTCGCTTTGATAAAATTTTCGGATGCTTGAAAAGACTTGCTTTTGTATGTCATCACTTTGGTTTTCTTTTCAAAACTATTTTGCTGTGTTTGTTTTAAATGTGTATTGTTACTGCAGGGTAAAACCTTAAGGTGCTCACTCTCTGAAACTAAAAACAGATTATTCATTGGTAATGTTCCAAAGAGCTGGTCAGAGGATGAGTTTAGAAAAATCATAGAGGATGTTGGTCCTGGAGTTGAAACCATAGAGCTCATAAAGGTGGAGTTTTGAATTGATAAATTTTGATCTTCTCATTAAGAAGACAAATTGTTGAATCCGATATCTTACCAGTATTGTTGTCTACTGATGTTAAATCCAGGATCCCCAAATTTCAGGCAGAAATCGTGGTTTTGCTTTTATTTTGTATTACAACCATGCCTGTGCTGATTATTCAAGGCAGAAAATGTTGAATGCAAGTTTTAAGCTGGATGGAAATACCCCAACAGTGACGTGGGCTGATCCCAAAGGTACACCTGAACAGTCTTCTGCTGCTGCTCAGGTAAACTGCTAAAATATTTGAATTGTTGAGGGCTTTGTATTTGTGGTGTCTCAAATGTCATAGCATTTTTCCTAGGGAGTGATGTGCCATCATCTCCCTTTCTTGACTCCTGGGTGAGTTGGAGGGCAGAGTTGGTGAAGAGCAACTCATCTTTTATCTCCTTCGCCTGAGTGATAGCGATCATGCATGGAGACCTCTCATCCATAACACCAAAAATCTATAGGAATGGCATAGGAACAGCCTTATTGTTCTATACTAATTCCATACCACGGAAACCACAATAAAGTGGATGGTGCCTATCCAATCTCTAACCTTCACCCTACACCCTTGGCAACTCCTTGCACCAGCTTGGTGTAGGATTCTTTAATTTTGTTGTTCATTGTAATTATATTTTTTTGTATTTTTTATGCATTATGAGCATTTATGCTATAGATTTTGGAGAAGAGGAAGAGTCAGGAAGCAAATCGAACCAGCATGGGAAAGTATATCACATTATATAAAATTTTTTTATTAACTAGATGATCTTAGATGGGGGAACATATTTTTAAAAGAAATGCAAGATACTTGTGGAATGCATATTTCGTTCTCTTTCCCCCTTAAATATTT
Source organism: Tripterygium wilfordii (assembly GCF_013401445.1). NCBI lineage: Eukaryota > Viridiplantae > Streptophyta > Magnoliopsida > Celastrales > Celastraceae > Tripterygium > Tripterygium wilfordii. Next base: position 11,549,799 of record NC_052248.1, read on the forward strand.
TCTTGTTGTCAGATATGGTCTTTGGAATCTATCAATGTTACCATTGAAGCGAATAAGATCCAATGACCATCAACGTAAGTTATCAGTTGGTGACTAGGAGTGACATCATCAATAGTAGTGGAAGCCCTCTTCCATTATAGTCACGTAAATCCACTCACTGAGAGAGTAGGAGAGGTCGGAGGGAGGGAAAGGTTTTTTCTTTATTTAATTGTGCATACAGTTCGAAATGTACAATGAGTTCCTGTCCATGGAGTGCTAACTCTGGGATTTTAACATTCGTGGAATTTCTGTTTTTTCAGTTTTTGTTGGTTTTTGGATGCATGCTCTACATATAGGTTGTAGTCTAAACAGTTCTATTGAATTGCATCACTCAGATTATTGCATATTTTGTGTTCATTGGATGCCCGTTTGCAAGTATATGCTTGGAATTTAATTTGTGAGTACTAATGTTTTACATGTTTGAATATATAGCTGCATAATTATAGCCAGTAAAAGTTAATTTTTTGAATGTGATGATGCAGACTTTATCTGACTGCTATACTGCTATACTCAAACATTCAACTTTATGTGACGATGTGCATAGCTTGATGCTACTTTAGTCCCTCTGCCTCCTCAGGCCTCTCTTTGTGGTGTCTAGAAAGCACATATTTGGTGCACCTTAGAAATCATGGTCTGTCTTGTCCATCAAATTGAGATTCTAAATTTGCAATTTTTTACGGAAAGGTCACTAAGAATAGTTTTAATTAGATGAGCTTCATATTGCTTGAAAGTGTCCACAGCGTCTGGAAGATGAAGATGATTTTAATATCTGCTGTTTGTCAGGAAATTAAAATCATGTTACATTCTTGTATGAGAGTTTTGAAGACCATACCTTTGTTTTGAGTTACTATAAGTTAATTGGGGATTTACAGTTGATAACACTGTTAACACACCTTTTCTCAAACTCCCAGGTGAAGGCTCTGTATGTGAAAAACATACCCGAGAACACTACGACTGATCAACTGAAAGAAATGTTCCAGCGCCATGGAGAAGTGACAAAAGTTGTAATGCCCCCTGGAAAAGCGGGCAAACGGGATTTTGGGTTCATCAATTATGCTGAAAGGTCTAGTGCATTGAAGGCTGTTAAAGATACCGAGAAATACGAAATTGATGGTAATTAATTTGACATCTATATTTGAATTCTGATAGTGAAATTTGACTGTACTGATTTCTGGGTTTTTCTAATCTCGCCAATTCCAAAAATGAGTCGTGGGAATGAATGAAAGTGAGCCTTCGAATTATAAGTTTAAATCCTGTGGGGTTAGGCATGTCTTAGTTTGAAAATTCAAGGGTATTTCATTTTTATGTTTTATGAAGATGTGTTGCTCGTCTATTGAAGGATCAAAAGGAAATTGATGATATGCTATGACTGTTTGGTGATTTCTCTGTGTTTTTTATTTCTAAACCAAAAAAGAAAAGAAAAGAACACACTGTATCCATGTGTGATTTGTTAAATTCATTGCTGAATGCATCTGTTATATACACCCGTAATTTCAACATACAAAGAATATGTGGTTGTACTAACTTACTAGTTGGTTTGAATTTTTCATATTTTTTTAATAATAAAAAAGCCAAAATTTATTCTGATTCTTTGAACTTTAATTGTAGGCCAATTGTTGGAGGTTGTTCTAGCAAAGCCACAAACTGATAAAAAGTCAGATGGTGCTACTGCTTATCCTCACAACACCGGGCTGCATTCAAATCATCTTCCGCATTCAGGATATGGTGGTTTTGGGAATCCATATGGCTCTGTAAGTGCTGGCTATGGTGTTACCCCGAATTTTCAACAGGTACTTGAGTGGATTGTGTTCTTTAACAGCCAATGAATTGCTCAACCTAATTATTTGAACCTTCCTATGTGAACAGCCAGTAATATATGGGAGGGGGCCAATGCCAACGGGAATGCAGATGGTGCCAATGGTCCTACCAGATGGTCGAATTGGTTATGTTCTGTAAGCATCCGATTTTCGAAGCTTTGAAATTTTTCTTTGAAGATTTTAAAATGATTTCCAATCATTGTTTTACTCTTTTGGGGATCCTGCAGCCAGCAGCCTGGAATGCAGATGCCACAGCCTCGACCTCGGAGAGTTGACAGGAGCAATGGTCTAAATGGACAGCCGGGACGAGCTGGAAGTAGTGGTAGTGATGATGGCAATCGTGGCAGAAGGTATCGACCATACTAATGTTGGCGGTATAGAGACTTGTAGTTTTTTGGGAATCAACAGATGTAGTTGAGTACCACTAAAACAACATGACAACACCCATCAACCGGGAGCGAGTCGCCCCTTATGCCTTCATTTTCTTTTGACTATTTTGTCAGAGTTGCCCATAAATTAAGGTGCAGAAAAATAGAGAAAGGTTGCTAGTGTTGAGACAGTAAAGATATTTTGTGAGACTAATGGCATGGAAGACGATCAACACTTGGAGCAATCTGCTATCATAAATTTATTTATTGGCAATGTTTTCCTGACACTAGATGTTATAGAGTAGTACATCTATTGGTTTTGTGAGTTCTACTAACCACTGTTTTATACTGAGACTGCAAGACTATTTTTCATGTAGACTATTATATCATGAATTGATTACAAGGTTGGCTCCAAGTTCATTTTCATGAGGGTTATGTCTATTACGGTCAAATTTAACTGTATTTGTCGCTTGGAATTTGAGGCAAGAGTTGAGAGTTTATGGGATGCTTGACCCTAAAATCTGGGAACTCTGAATAACTGAGTGTTTGTCTTTTCAGCAAGGGATCGTTAGCTTCTATCACAATCTTTTAGGACTCCGGCAATTTGTCTATTCCATGATGGGTATTTGCCTATTTGGATATACCCAAGTTCAGAAGATGAGAATGGAGCCTCGAATAAATGCAGAGGTTGGTTTGTGCCAACAATGAAGGTTTATTGTGAAATCTGCATGATGTGCAAAAAGGACCATCCAAGTAATGCTACTATTGCTAGGTGCATGGACACTGCTCTCGATTTTTTTTTTGGATTCTTAATGTAATGGTTTATTATTTTCACAAATATATATCGTAAATACAAAAACACATTAATAATACTTCAAATTAATAAGAAAATACATATTCTCTAACACAAATTTTTTTTTTGGTTCTTTATATCATGGGTTCGTGATTCACATATATATACCGCAAACAAAAAAAACACATTAATACCAAGCAATAAAAAAATATATTGCTCGATCACAATTTGTTGAGTTATTTATATCGTGGGTTTACGATTAACAAATATAGACTATAAACACAAAAACACATTAATAATACTTCAAAACAATAACAAAATACATATTACTCTATCACAATTTTTTTGGGTTCTTTATATGAGTTCAAAATTAACAAATATAGACCGCAAGGCAAGGCGTTCAATGTGGGCGATGGAGAATACAAGACGCCATATACCATTGTCTATAGAAACATGGGAATTCTTGGCATGGAAGGCTTCTCCACCTTGCCTCAGCATTGCTTGCACCTCTGCTATGGATTTTTCGCATTTGCCATGACAGCGAACTTGATAAGGGACATGTCCCCTAAAATATTGGAAAATGGGTTCTGCTTCCAATGGCCATGATTGTGCCATTTCTGGTTGGGACTGAGATTGATATATGTGTTGGAAGCCTAATTGTGTTCGCGTGGCACAAGATAAACAGGAAGAAGATTGAACTAATGGTTCATGCAGTGGCTTCAGGCTTGATATGTGAGATGGATTATGCCATTATGGACACTCCCTTTGTCGATTCTTGCTTTGGTCAAGGTTTGCTCTCCGATATGCATGAGCTTCTTGGCTTCCAAATCGAAGAGAGATGAGTGTATTCAAGTATAACTAATTTAAATAATTAATCACATTGATGATTTTTTTTTGTTCTTTATATAATGGGTTCACGATTCACAAATATAGACTGTAAACATAAAAAAAATTAATAATACTTCAAAGAAAATACATATTAGTCTATCACAAATTTTTTGGAGTTTTGTTCACGATCCACAAACGAAAAATTTTATTTGCACACCATCAAATTAGTAAGTTTACACCATTTTTAAAATTTTCTTTTACATATATATCCTTATTTAGAATGACATATCAACCCTTCTATAAAAATATAAAAAAATTAATATATGTTTACATATTGAATTAAAAAAATATTAAGTCTACAAAGGAATGCTATGTCGATTGTGGTGATCTCAAATGAGTTGATTGTGATGGGCCATTTTATGCTCAATGAGGTTGAAACGGAATGCTACGTCGATACGGTGGGTTGAAACGGTGGTCCTGGATAGGGGCAATGCCAGATGAAGAAAGCACTTATTCAATATCACGTGGGGAGGCTCGGATCAAAATTTCATAGAGACCGCGAATAGAGGGAGACGCATCAAGTGCATCAAGGTGTGAGGGAAAATTCTGGGGCTGCTGCTTCAATGATGACTTTTGAGGGGATGTTGGACGAGTATGATTGGTTGAGGAGGTGATTCTACGAGGATATATTGAAGTCTAGCACTAGGGTTTTCAACCATATGAGGAAAAATCAAAACCCCATAATCGGTGATAAATGAATACCAAAAATAAGTGGGACGCTTAGATATATAATGCGATATACGTGCACATATATACAATGTACTCCCAACAAAAACTCGTTTGAGATCACAAATTCTGAGAACGAGCACAAAATTTTATTCCTAAAAAGAAAACCTTATTGAATTACTCATGTATAAAGCTGAGTTGATTGCGGTGGGTTGAAATATACTCATCCATCTTCGTGGCCGAAATGCTACGTCGATTGCAGTGGGTTGAAACGAATGGATGTGTTGGTTGGATCTTCTTAAACTCGGTTGATGGTCGTGGATTTTATTTTATGATGTAAACTTAACAACTTTTTATTTCATATTTTACAAGAATATATCATTTTAATCTATTCATTAAATATTGGGTGTAAACTTATAAGGTTGCCGTAGGGACGTAGTCAGGATTTGAAGTGAGGGGGCACCTCCCTCGGAAATTTTGTTTGGGCTATTTATATATCATTTATTAACATCCAGTCTATTAAATATAACTTGGTCTACGATACTATAGTTATTTTAATTGAATTATATACATTATTATTTTATATTACTAAAAAATGACAGATAAGTAGAGAACAGCAAGATGAAAAACAACTTTTACGATAATTAGTATTTCATCATTAATCACGAAATAGTAGAATAATTAACTACAATTTTATATAGAGATGTTATAAATTATCAAACAGTGTTTGAGTAGATACAATAGAGAATCTATTAAGAGAGTGAATGCTCTAAGTATGAAGAGTAGAGAAAGGTAAGATGTTAAGAGAGTGAGTGCTCTAAGTATGAAGAGTGGAGAAAGATAAGGTGTAAATATAATTTATACTTTATAGAAAAAAAATATAAATCTAATTACCGTTAAGCTTAATTTTAAATCTAATTATTGATTAAGCTTAAAAAACAAAACAAAAAATTTTGGCTGGCAGACTCGAAAGTGAGGGCTCTAAGTATGAAGAGTGGAGAAAGGTAAGGTGTAAAATAATTCATCAGTTTATACTTTATAGAAAAAATATAAATCTAATTACCGTCAAGCTTAATTTTAAATCTAATTATCATTATTTTAAAGACATTCTAAATCTAATTATTGATTAAGCTTAAAAAAAAAAAGTATGTTGGCCTGCAGACTCGAAAGTGAGGACTCTAAGTATGAAGAGTGGAAAAAGGTAAGGTGTAAATATAATTCATCAGTTTATACTTTATAGAAAAAAAATATAAATCTAATTACCGTTAAGCTTAATTTTAAATCTAATTATTATTATTTTTGAAGATATTTTAAATCTAATCATTGATTTAAGCTTAAAAAACAAAAGAAAAAAATGTATGTTGGCCGTCAGACTCGAACATGGGTGCTTGTGGAACAGGCAACGTCAACGCAAACGGTCAGGCCAACTGCTCTTAACACTAGTCAACTTACATATATATAGAAACATTTTTTAAAAATCTAGTGCCCCCGCAAGGACCAACGTCGTTCCGTCTTCCTCATCCCCTTCCCTATAATTAAAAAAGATTAAAAAAGAAATGTCCTTGAAAGTTAGCAAAAAGCACACGACTTCAAGTTTCTATTACCTGACACCTTTTTTTTGTTGTTCTTAGATGGTGTACTGGTGTGGACGGTGTTCCAGCCTGAGATGTAGGTGGAAGTTGGATATTTTATTGCTGATGGGAAAAAAAATTAAAGATCAATAAATTGTCATAAATTAGGGAAATAGACCCCCTTGATTTGCAGGAGTTAGGACCATCCACCACCACAGGTCACAAAAGAATTGTTGTGTGAGCAAAGGATCGGCATGGCAACATCAATGTTTTCTCATTGTAGCAACTGACCAGAAACTGAGCAATTAAAGATCAAATGGGGACATTCCTGGATCAGTTGCTATCACCATTTTTAATGGTTTGATGGCTGCAGATCCTTTCATAAAAATCTCTCTTCTATGACTCTAATTTGAGCTAAACACATCTTAATATCCAGCACAAAGAAATAGTCAGCTGGACAAGACCTGGTTCAATTTGTTCTCTCTAGTTTGAGCTAAACATATGTCAAGGCTAAATTAGCGACTCGACTCGACCACATTTGCACAAAGTATCTCTTCTTTTATTTATTCATAAGAAGAATGATTTATCCCGCTGAAAGGCGGAATCAAGGACAAAATCTATAAAATACTTGAACTGAATCTCTGCGCAAAAAAACAATGGGTTCAGCTCAAGAACTGTAGAAAGTACAAAAATTGGAGAACTTAAAAGGGGAGCATGGGAAATGTAACCATGTCTACACTTTGGAGGGCTTGAATTTCTTCCTCCTCGCATCGCCATGAGCTTGCTTCAAGCCAGGCCAACCGACTTTAACATATTATACAATCTTCATATTCACATGTCCACTGGATCACGGTGAAAAGGATCAACTAAGTAAAGAACTGGACCAAATGGGACAGCTTCTATTATGACAGGCACAATAAGGCAAAGAGAGAGAGAATCACCTCTATTCTTCGCGTTTTTCTTCTGATTTCCAGACAATATCTTTTAGTCCTGATGAAAAACTCTGGTAGAACTGCCACATGTTCAAAGAAATGGGATACCAAAAGCATTAGTTTAAACTTGAAGGAAGAGAGATTTTCCAACGATTCTTTGCTTTTAAGACCATCATGACTAAAATATTTGGTTACTTTCATTCCAACATTTTTTCCCAACAATCAAATGAAGAAAAATGTGAGTTTATTGACATGCCTTGTGGAACTCCAGTGTGTCACCACCTGTTTTTCGGAGCTCTACCATGTGTAAGGAGGGAGCCACCTCAAACACCTGGAGCAGGAAAAACAATCAATTAATTGCCCGAAAAATAGCAGATATCCAATCATTCAAACAAAAAGGCACCGTCTGGACTAAGCAGACTCCCTATTATTTAACAGACTAAATAAACAAGGCTTCAGATTTGTCACTAAGGCCTAGTAAAATTGGCTTCCTGAATATTGTTCATGAGTTGGGAAAAAACCAATGGATTCAAGTATGGTTTGATAACCACTTGCCAACGAACACTTCACACTTCACACATGTAGCGGAGGCATTTTCATCCATCATATGTGGCCACTGTAAATATACTCTTATGGGATCAAAATATAAGGATGAGAACTATGAATCAGATCGTATATCTTTAAAGCAATTACATGTCAGTAGTTTAAGCTATAAGATGCCCCTTCCCATTTAAATTACTTTCATCTTACCTTCCATGTAAGATTAAGGAACATATCAAATTTCTGTTTTAGTGAAAGACACACTGGTATCATAGCCTTTACGGTGCAGTAAAATGGGGATTATCATCCTTTCAGGATCAGTGTGTCACCCACCAATAGCTTGTCTAATAACTATTCCTGTTTCCACAAATTACATGATATATACATGTGTATATATACATATATGATCATTTACCAATCCAAACTCATGAGGGTTGTGATACCTAGACCCTGGGGTCCGAAAAGTGTATCCCAACAGTGAGTTGGATGAGGCCAGAAATAAGTAAACCAGGTATTTTCTTGATAGCATAAAAATAAATTTATATATATTCTTCTAATTCCATTGAGAAAGAACTCAAGTGATCCTATATCACCCATGGGACAATATGCATTTACCTCGGTTGCCACAGCAAGCTGGCCCTTCCTCCCAGTTTTGTCACCTTTCAGTTTCATCTGCAATGTTTTAAAATCAACAAGCCATACAATTTGAAATGACAACTTTTAGGCATGAAAACTGCCAGTTTAGAAATTGGTAAAAAGTAGGCCATATCTCAAATCAAGAAAAGTAACATGAGCAACAGGAAAGAAAGACAAAATCATTACCTTGTAGTCACGCTTGCACACATTAAAGCCCAGAGGCTTCGCAGTTTCCTCAATCCTGGACATGATTTCATTTGCTGGAGATTGAGAAGTAAAACGTGTTTCTCTCTTCACAAGGCCCTAAAGTATGACATTGATAATATCCAAACAGGAGAGTATATTAGACAGCAATAGCAAAATTTAAACTAGTTGAAATAGTAAGGGCAGATCCAGGTCAAAAGTATTACAAAGCAAATGACTTGTTTAACTATCGATTATCTATATCCAAATGGCTCTTTTTCCTTCCGAGAGATCATGGGGTTATGTTAAGTTTTTGAAAGAGGGGGGAATCGAATGTTGCACCTCATGCAAGATGATATGGAATAGGCCAAAAGGCATGAGTTTGATTAAACAATATCAACCTATCAATCCCTCTGTACTGTAATGACACACCTTTGGCTTTTTCAATCAACGTTACAAACTTTTCAAAAATGATATGATAATTCATTTGTGTGGAAGCATAAATTAACAAGAAAAAGTGGAAACAGTAGAAAACATAATAAAAATGAGACATACTTCTTGCTTCTCAAATAAATTGTCCAGACTGAATCCTGGTGATCTAGAAATAAGCTCAAATGCATTCATGGTTACTGGTTTTTCTTTCCTTTCTGTGACAAGATATTCCTGCAAGATCAACAAAGACATGAAGGAGCAAATAAAATTGTTCTCACATTACATTCCTGTATCAAGTAAACAATGCTGCAAATTTACAATCCCATGGGACAATCCAAAACAATAATTCCCAATGTCAAACTCAACTTATTAGCAGTGGTTAAGATATACCATTGAAGCCCCACACAATAAATGTCACTTGTAGATCATTCAAAATGATATTCTCAGAAAAGGGAAATATAGCAGACAAGCTTTTAATATGACTCACCTTTGAGTCATTGAAAACAGCATCTACATCATCAAGATTTACATCCTCTTCCTGATCAAAACATGGTGGCTTGTAACCTTTCTTGAACCATTCATCTACCAATATTTCAGGAATAGTTATCCGCTGCAGAAAAAGCAACCACAATTTTAACAACAAAATGCATGCAGTTTTGGAAAATGAAGCAAGTTCAAATTTTCCTTTGCATATGTTCATCTGATAGCACTTCGATGATGAATACAGAACCAGATAGGAAATAAATAGCTTTAACAGTAAAGGATAAGTAGCTTTAACAGGGAAGGATAGCTCACAGTAAGAGGATTTGGGTCCAGAATTCGCTTTATCAAATTCTTTGCACCAGCCGAAAACCATGATGGACAAGAGAAGTCAGCTTTGCAGATCTGAAAATTGATTTGACAAACTTAATGTGATATTCATCATCAGGCGAAAAGGAAACAAATATAGTGATACTTACTTTTCTATACAAAGCCATGAGATTTGCCTCATCGAAAGGCAAGTACCCAGCCATAAGTACAAAGAGAATGACCCCGCAAGACCAAATATCAGAAGATGTACCATCATAACCTTTATCATTGAGCACCTGAACAGAAAATATCATGAGCAAAGAAAACACATATAGACATATAGTTGAATAATTATATCCAATCTCCATGGTTTTACCTCAGGAGCAACATAATTTGGAGTTCCACAGGCAGTATGAAGAAGCCCATCTTCCTATATAACAAGGACATTACCCTGTCAGCATTTATTGCATACAATTCCAAAAAGTTTCTTCGTATTTCCTTTGAATAGGAAGCATAGTCCATAGTCCATACTTCCATACTTCCTTAAAAAAGGAGGTAGCCTCATATACACGTGATACATACAGTATAATATTTGAAAAAGGCAGATAACATCTAAAACTAACACGAACTTAGAAGTGTTTTCCTTGATTAACCATTGAGGATTCAGTCAAAGAAACCCAAACCAATTTAAGTAAAATACCCAACAAATACTCGGGAAATTTAACAAAAGCTATATCATTAGAGCTTTTGAATGACAAGAGAAAGACGTAGCTCTAACAGCTTGTCCCTGCACAGAGAAGGCTTTACGCCATAATCATATCACTAGACACTTACAGCAGTATATATAGTCAAATCCCCCTCTTTACAAAACCGTGATAAGATTCAATATTTCAATGTCATTGCATACATCTTGCTATGATTACCTGTATTGGTTATGTGATATACAAACGTAAAAGAAATAGACCAAGTAAAACCTGATAGAAATTGACATAAATTATTATAACTCTTATCAGACTATTACCTAAGGTCCGTAACCCACCAAAATGTGCAACTTGCTAGCAGCCATTGTGCTGAGTTAGCAGAGAATGAAAATAGGAAGATACAGAAAATGCTTCTGAAACAGGGAATGGGAAAAAAGAAATCAAACCATGCTAGAAATGGGGCAGGCAGAGTAACACTGTAACAGAAACATGGTCCTACTGAAAAATTCCTTTCATGGAGAGGACCACATTTTGGTCTACATTTACTGTATAAGTCATAACTAACTTGTTTAACGGCATATAATGGAAACACGGATGTGCTAAAAAATTCCTCTCAAAAGTAACACGCCATTTGGTTATGCATTCACCGTTTAATGGGTAAGTAAAGTTGTAGAGAATACTTCTACAACCACAACACAGTTTCTTTAAATAAAACTGCCCCAGCAAAGCTATAATTATACAATATGAACTTCAAGGATTCTAGCAATTAATAATAGTCCTTACCCGTACTTGCTTTGACAATGCACTCAACCCGAAATCTGAGACTTTAAGAATACCATATGAGTCAAGAAGAAGGTTCTCAGGCTGCAAAAAATATATTTGAAAATGAATGATAAATTAGGTTCTCCCTTGCATTAGTTACCCAGTGATCCAGATTCATTGCTGGAAAATCCCTCAAGTCATAGACACTTCAAAAGAATTCGTCAAACCTTCAGATCTCTATGGTAAACGCCTCTACTGTGACAATAATCCACAGCATTTATAAGCTGCTGGAAATATCTCCTGGCTTCATCTTCTCGTAGTCTCCCATGGTTGGCCTAAGATCAAAGACGAAATAAGAAACTTTTGCATACAACTATGAACGTTGTTAAACAGACATATTCGAACACATCAACAATTACGTATGTTGGTGTAAGAAACCTAATAATTTGTACTGTAGGATACCGAATCATGTGATCTCAAAATATATCTTACAATTTTGTCAAATAGCTCGCCTCCGTCCACGAATTCGAGAACAATGTAGATCTTCCTCTTGCTAGCCAGAACCTGGGCAGCACAAAAACCAACTAAACATAAAAATAAGTTGAAAAAAAAGAGTGTATAGTGTATTTTGATGGGCTGAAGTGGCTGAATTTTATTTATGATGTCAAGCATGTATTTTTCTTCTTCTTTTTTAAAACTTTTGATGGACAACAATTTCCTGAAAAAACAAACGGGACCTGCTAAATTACGTTGGACGTATTTGATAGAAGTGCCAAAAGAATTAGTCATTAAAAGAAAAAGGAAAACCCACACACATCTACGACTACGAGAAATAAGTGTAACCACAATTTCCGTGAGATACTCAGGCTTTGCTAATGATAGAAGCCAACATCTGTGAATAAAATAAGACAATTTCCGTGACCTAATCTTACTAGCAGAGTGGTCAATACCCCCAAACCTAACCACAAGTTCCACAAACACAGATAAGCACCACAAACTATGCATACTTACTGCATGTCAACAATGGCAATACTCCTCCCCAAACAGAGAGAATAACTGCACCAAACCTACAAAAAGTAACCGGCAGCTTTACAGGAAATGATTTTACTGTGTGCTGTCTTCACTCCACATTTAAGACCAACTCCACCATCCACACAAAGATGGAAGCAACGACTTACATGGAAACAAATGAAAACAGTTAACTACTCTGTGGAACTAATTTAAGTTTAGAAATAAATGTAATATACATATAATTTCACCCTGTAGCATTGCAGATTGAAGCTCGTAACGGTGGCTGCATGATTTTCTATTTGAATGTACTAAATCTATGGCATATGATGAAAGCTTTCTATTATTTGCGCAAAAAAGGATAAGAAGTCTCCAGGAAAACTGGCAAAGTCCCTTATAACTTGATTAGAAGACAACATGAGTCGAAGCATAAACATTTAGGCGGTATGCCCGAGTATATATCTATTGATGATACTTCATCGTCACAGTATTTTTAGCAGTGTAAAATTCCCTTTTAGTGCATGCACAGAGCAAAGAGTATTCAGTTCATTTAACTCAACATAGAAATATAGACTAAATAGCATACATCAGTGATTACGCGGTAATATTATAATTACTGTAGAACACTGTGCTTATATCTTAGAATTTACGATGCTATTTTCAGAAATAAATGATACCTCAATAATTTTGATGACGTTCGGATGTTTAATCAGCTTCATAGTTGAGATTTCTCCCTTAATCTGCCATCATAGAAACAATAAATCATAAGTCAAGTCATAACTGATTCACTACAGCCAATCAGCATTAATCCGTGTCACAATCAAATCCTTTATCCCAAACAAGTTAGCTACAGCAATCAAATTGAGAAATTAGTAAGAATACAATTTATATCAGTAATAATATAAATCCTTTAAAATGTCAAAAATTAGAAAAAAGGTAGATATGGATACGCTCCACAACTGATAAATAACTGCACCTATACTGTACAGTTCTATACTAATTTAGACGTTTTTTTTAATTGACAACAAAGTGACTGAGCATATTCAAAAAGGTAACAAATCGAATTGGAAACACAAGAATTGAAATTATGCGAGTAGAATCCACCAGAATATCCAAGTCCAACGTGATAGATTCAGAATACATAACGAGCGGACAGAAAATCAGCTTTAAAAAATCATTCGATTACGAAAAACAAAACCAATCCTTTATTGTTGCCAGTTTCTGAGGTGAATGAACCTCATACATGCATTTATACGAATAAATAGAGGTATATGTAACAATACCTGCTCGACCATCTTGTGGCGGAGGACCTGATCACGATCGAGGATTTTAATGGCAACGAAATCGCCGGTGTCAACATTCTTGGCGAACTTGACCTTGGCAAAGCTACCCTCACCAATGGTTTTCCCTATCTCGTATTTCCCTACGCGTGTCCTCACTGGTGGCACCTTCGCGCTCATTCTCTCGTCCTCCGATCAAGATCCGAGTAATTCGTATGTCCTCGCCGATACCGCTGCTCGTGAAATTGAATTTCTTCACAAAAATTCGTACATTAATGCTTGAAAGAGAAGAGGAGGGAAGAGGGTTATTTCAAGGGACGAGAGGAGGGAGAGACACGGGCCCCACACCCAATCACGACGAAACCGTGGCGTTTCCGTGTCTGCCCTTAGTAGTTATTTCCTTCCTTTCCATGTACGGATAGGACAGAGATATTCTTTTAAACCACATTGACCAACTACTCCCCACTCAATTAAACAATCGACGTGGACAAGCAAGGGTCATTCTGTCATTGCACATAACGTCCTGTCATTATGTGCATAATAATAATTATAAGACATGTGGGGCAGCAATTCTTTAATAATTGAGACGATCCAAAGAATATTGAAGTGATTTGGGATTGGGAATTGGTTGACGCGATGACTTCCGTGCAAATGCTTTTCATCAAGTATCATGCAAAGAATCAGTTAGTCATTATGATAAGAATTTTAGCAGTTATCTCAACGATTGAATTGTATGTACATAATTTTATTATATGTATATGATATAAGATATAGGGAGTACGAATTTTTCTGAAATCTTATGCGTGTAATCAAACAATTGGAATACTAATTAGTGAGATCGTTTTCAGGATTGGCAGTTTTGTCAGATGCGCAGCCGCAGCTTATCCTCTACTTGTGGTGCAACTTTGCTCACACATTTTTTTAATGGACAGAATTTTGTCCGGGTACGCTAGTTGCCTGATTGCTGCACCACTGTAGTGTGAATGTGATCTCCATCCCATCCCATGTGCCCCTAATATCATCTTTTTTTATTATTAAGAATATCATGCCCTACATTTTGTCCTCATCTGATCTAATCTCTCTCTTTTCTTTTCTTAACAAGGTGACTAGATTAGATGTCATAAATACATATAAAAGATTATCGAGCCAGTTTGCGAGCAAGATGAATCGAGCTGGAAATATTTAAAAAAAAAGGAGCTTCAAATGGGATTCAAGCTCGTGACGAACCGAGCTTTTATTGACAATACTTATGCAGAAGTACACATGACTTTGTCTGTAATATCCATTTATCTATTGGTTTATGTCTTAACGAATGTGAGAAATTGCGGTTGAATAACAGAGACTACGCAGTAGCTCTCGATTGTATGGGCCAAAAACCGTTGATCCGAAATAATGGGATACATGGGTAAAAGTCCATGTATGGACCCCGTTTAGAACTGTCCAAGTGCGCTCCTGATGACCAGTTTGACTCAGGTCTTGGGTAAATCCAAGGCCCACATAGGGATTGGTTGTAGAGCTGTATCAAGGCCATAGGTCCAATCACGGCCCAATATAGAAGTTCATCCGTACGGTCAACAGGTGCTGACCACCTGATTGGAAACACTATAAATAGGGGAGGGGTCCTCCTCATTTACTCTCTGAACTACCTGGTATCTCCCTCTCTATATAAAAGTTTTTCACTTCTCTCATTTAAATACCTCCCACCGTTGACTGACTTGACCATCGGAGTTTGTTCGGCCGACACCACACCGGTGTCCAAGTTTGATGGTCAATCCTCTTTTGATCTTGTAGGGTTGTCATAGACCTCGATCGACGATAACAAATTGATCGTAGATTTTAGCGTCTACATCAATCGTCAGTTTAGGTGTTGAAAAAAAATCAAAAGCGATGCGGAGATGGCATTCAACAACACTCGGCCAGGCCCACTGCGTTCAGCCAGGTAGAGTCTGGGCCTTTAATAAGTCTCGCTTTGTCGTGATCCTCTTCCAAGTTTCAACCCAACACATTGCATTTGGGCTTTCAAGTTAAATTGGGCTCCAGAATTTTAGGCTGCTATTTTGGACTTTGAAGGTTAGTGAGTCCATTTGGCCTGATCCGCGAGGGGTTTGACCATCCTTTTATCACTTCAACCAATCATAAGAATATCCAGTCATTGATACTTGATAGAGTAGGTTAAACCTACTATATATATACAGATATACATACATACAGAGACGACTTTATTTTAGGAGATAGCTAGTACAACTGTACAAGGCTTATTCGGCCATTTACGTAAAGGAAATGTAAGGTCACATATATATTTAATATTGTTGGCAAAGTAAATGCTTCATTTCCCTCAAGTATGTATGCATGTTTATGTAGATGCCCCAGGAAGAACTAAAGCCGCCCATTAATTAATTACGACCCTACTAGCTACATCCATTAGTTAAGGTCTGCTCATTCTTCTCCTCTTTACTAGCCCTTGAATCCATGACATAGTCCGGTCAGAGCTGTCAACACCCCCACCACCAGGCCATGGAGGGCCTGTGTTAATTAAGGTCTGCGGTCTGCCCATTAAAATATATACATATTTTGATACATACATACATACATACATATATATATATATATATATTGTCTACAGTTTCTGCCTGCCCTGCTTGAATTTGATGAAAATAATATGCAAGAAATATTGTGTCCCTGAAGCATTTGTAAAAGCTTTGTCCCACGTAAGCAAAGTCGATTAATTAATTCCATACAAAACAAAAACAAAAAATGTATATATCACGGCCTCCACTATTTGGTGAATTACTTTTTAGGAAATAACATAACTTTCTTACCCAAATTTGATTTATCTAATGAGACCTATTAATCTATATATGTTGACAATTGGACATATTTTCTCTCCATTTGTGACATGTCAAGGCAAATATGAACTCTATTGTTAATCAGTTGCATTCTCATATGGAAAACCCACATTTTTTTCTCTCTGTGTTTTTGTTATTTGAAGAGTTTTTTTCTTTCTTCTTTACGACAGGAATTAACTATTTCAGACAATTTCGTCAATAAAAGACAAACCATGCACCTGTCCGGATAACCAAACTACAAGATACCCATGTGTATCTATTTGAATAACAAATGCAATCTACACCAGGCAGTACCATCCGGCAATCAACTAGTGATAAAAAAAACTAAAAAAATCAGACGTAATAATTCCTTTCTCCTTTATATTTAGTGTCATTAACAAATAACAACTTTGTTAAAAAGGCACGTTTGATGGGTAGCTTAATCTGTATGAGTTGGGTGAATCCAACACTCCAATCTCCAGTCACATGCTTTATATATGGCACACGAGTATAGCTCAGACAGTAGTAAATCTGTAATCTTCTGTTCCTTGTTTGTCTCTTTACATTAATTCTTCTTCTGGGTTTCAGGAAGAGTTATTTGATTGATATGGGAAGATACAAAGAAGAAAGTTATGATGTGGATCAATTAGAAACAGAGGAGATGGTGAAGAATTGGTTGAATTGTGTGTGGTTTTTTATGGTGAGCATTACAGGGGGAGTAATATTGGGTTGGTGGGAGTACGAGTATCATCCCACAAATAGCCACCAATGGATGGTGCCCTTTGGTCTTATTCTCTTCGTCACTCCTCTACTCGTCTGGTTTGCTGTTTTCACCTCTGAAATCATGTGGAATTCCGATGTGTCGACAAAAGCAACTCTCCCGGACCCGGTTGCTCCTCCCCGGTGTGGATCCTCCTATGATCAGAAAGAGGTAATCAAGGAAGTTCCGGTGTGAATATTGTTCACTGGTCTTTAAAGATTTCATGAATTGATTGGCACAAGATGTAAATTGTGATTGTGATTCTCAATTACCACATATAAATACGAAGATGTAAATTAATTGTGATAGCAAATGAATCGAATGCATTGGGCACACCTTATGGATGAACAAAAGTTACAGAAGATACACTAGCAAGTAACTCCCAACAGCTACAATGGGATAACATTTGTGTAAAATCGCCAATCCTCATGCCTCAATGATGTAGTGCGCTGGTCATTCCCTTGTCCCACATCGAGTAGGTGAGAGCAAGTGAAGTGCTTTATATGGGTGGACAATATTCATCAACCTTGCAAGCCGGTTTTCAAAGGGTGAGTTGGATTCACTGCATCATTTGGTATCGAAGCCCAGGCCCATGCTAACGGTGTGGGTGCATGTGGGTCCACGATGTGGGGTGCCACACATGGGACACGTGTTCTTTGGGAGGGAGGGAATTGATGCAGTGCGCTGGTCATTCCCTTATCCCACATCGGGTTGGTTGATTGGGAGGGAGGGAATTGATGCAGTGCGCTGGTCATTCCCTTATCCCACATCGGGTTGGTTGAGATAGTGAACTTGATCTCTCGTACAATGTCACCTTGTATTATCTCCCGCACAATGTCTCGACCCAAGTCTCAATTGGTCCACGGGAATTGTGAAGTTCCATGTGCCTCGGAGTTTATCAACCAGTTATCCGACGGACAGCAGGTAGTAACTGTTCAACATTTTCTTTCTGCCCAAGCTATGCTATACGAACCACACTAGCCTTTAGCTAACAAACAAAGAAAAAAATAAAGGAAAATGCTAAAAATCCTAACAACCTCCATTTCAAAAGCATCCCAACTGCGTGTGAAACTCATTTATTGGTTGGGTGCGATGACATTACTATGATGTCACCACACCCAATAAATGAGTACAATCCATTGAAAGAGTGAGTTTCACACAACGCTAGGATGCTTTTGAGATGAATGTTGATGGGATGTGTAGGAATGTTGATAAATAACACTCGTGACTTGTAGACAAGTTCTTTGTAGAGCCCAATCCATCTTGCTTAATATTTTCCACAATTACACTTGAGCCACTAGTTGAATTGATAAAAATAATATATATCATCCTGATAATTAGGCTTTGAATCGCATGAGAGCTGTTGGTTAAACGACAATTACATTGTATGTAAGGGATCACTCACCTATTAGGTCGAGACTTCGAATCCTATCCCCTCCCTAAATGTCCGTGCAACAAATTCCCAAATGGAACCAACAACAGCCCGTAAAGAAGCCCAACCCAGTATCACCGTGCAACAAATTCCCAAAAGCACAAAATCCCTAATATTCCCGACCGCGACCTCCAATTGCTTTCCAAATCTTCAAGCTCCTCTAGGACCTCTACTACTCTACTGTTACTCAATTTTGAAGCTTTTTTTTGATGTTGTTGGGACAGTTCTAGTGTTAGTGTTAGTGTTAGGGTTTTAGGTTCAGGGTTTTTGCAAGAACAAAACCGCAGCAAACAAAATGCAGCAGTCCCCGCAGGGGCAGATGATGCCGGTGATGCCTTCATTTCCATCCGCAAACATCACCACCGAGCAGATTCAGAAGGTATAATTTGTGTGCCTTTTCTCTATATCTCTGTTATGGGCTTATTTGGATTTGTAGCTTTTTTCTCCAAAAAAATGGTTAGGTTTTTGGGGGAATCTGCTTTTGGAATCGAATTAAGTAATGGGGCTATGAATTAACGTCAAATATAAAAGATATGTGATTAATTGATTGAAAATTTGTTTCCCAGTTGACAAGTTGAACCTCTATGAATATAGCTTATGTAGATATGATGAAGATGACCTTCAAGAATCGTTTTGTCAACTATTTTCAGCAATTTTTACGCTCTTTTAATGTTGTTGAAAAGAAAATAAACCATTTAAGATAATGAAGATTGATGTGGTCGCAGAAATCTTTGCTCGTGGTTCTTTATCAGGTTTCAAGAACAGAGCTAGAATGACACAATTTGTGAATCATGAGCTTGTATTTTTTTTATTTATTCTCCTCCTTAATATTTCATTTTTGTTGTGGAACATGTGGTCTGCTTCTTGTGGTTGAATATTTTGTTAGTTTTGACATTACATTATACCCAACTCAAATTGTGCCTTCATCTGAATCGAACTGAGATGTTTAATGAGTCATTTTAAATGTTTGATGCAGTGCCTTGATGAGAATAAGAAGTTGATTCTGGCAATATTGGACAATCAAAACATTGGAAAGCTTGCTGAATGTGCCCAGTGAGTCTCTCTCTCTGTGCCCATGCACATTTTTTGGTTGTCTGTAGACTTAACTGCATGCACATTAGTTTATGTTATACCTGGATAACTAGCTCAATATTCTGTTAGTGGGGGAGCACTGCAAATAAAGTGGTCAAGCTCTTCATCACCATGCCTATGGGCATGGTCTCAAATCGGCATCCAGAGGGAACAATAATAATGAAAGACATAAACAAGAAAGGAAAAGCTACGGGTTCTGAAAACGAAATAGTTGTGCTGTAAGGTATAGACCTGCATCTGAACCGACAGACACAAAATGCAGTTAGTCTCTAAGAGTCGATGAACTGTGTAAACATTGTGTTTCTAATACTTGTGTCCATATTCCAAACATGTTTAGATGGTGGAGGCACGTGACTTTGGTCATGTTGATATCAGATTTCTTAATCTCTATAGGCTTGTAAAAATTCTCGGCACAGCATAAGTTTCTAGTAGCAGGATTTGTATACTGTGGAGAATACTTGATGGATTTATGTTGCAGTATGTGTTCTTGAAAGTCTCGAATTTAATGTTGTCAAATCTGGGTATCACTGCCCTTAGTATCCTTTCTGTGGGTTGAGTCAGGGTCGCAAGCGTTGTATGTGTTTTATGTGATATGAGATAGTTGCTGCTGATCATTTAGCACTCTTAGAATCCAAAGCATGTTTTCTCGCTCCCATCTTATGTTCATTCGTAAAATTACATGTGTACTTGGTTTGTCCGTTGCTTGTGGTCTTCTTTTAACAATTTTGTTATACAGGTATCAAGCTCAGCTTCAGAAAAATTTGATGTATCTTGCTGCGATTGCTGATTCACAACCACCTGCGCAAACATTGCCTCCTCAGGTGCGTATTAGAACTGACTGGGTATTATGAATATATCAATTCTTGCATCAGTATGCTCACCTGTTATTAATTCTTGCAGATGTCGCCACATCCTGGAATGCAGCAGGGAGGATTTTACATGCAACATCCTCAAGCATTGGCAATGGCTCAGCAGCCAGGTTTCTTTCCCTCCAGGATGCCATTACAATTTAATAAGCCACATCAAATACAGGATCCACAACAGCTACATCAGCAGCACCAACAAGCCTTCCAGGCGCAAATGGGAATAAGACCTGTAGGGCCCAACAGTGGCATGCATCCAATGCATTCAGAGGCCACACTGGGAGGTGGCAGCAGTGCTGGCCCAACTTCAATTGCAGGATCAAATTATGTGCGCGGTGGAAGCACTGAGGCTGGGGCAACTGGCACTGATGGGCATGGGAGCTCCGCTGGTGGGCATGACGATGATGGTGAAACAAAATGACATGGCCCCACGTGTATACTGGTATTGCTGTGGTGATCTTTTGATAGCTTGAGCTAAGGTCCACTGTTTTCTTTTAGCCTCTAACAGATTATGTAGGTTGTGTACCTCCTAGCAAGCCAATGCCAATGAGCCAAGTGCAAGCAACTGGTGGGAAATAGTTTAGTTGTGGAAATGACAAAGGAAGCGTGTGTTCATGCACTCAGAAATAAGAGCTTGTCGTCTCCTGTTATACATTTAAAGTTGTAGAAGTTGCAAATGCATGCAGTGCATCTATCTTTCTTGTCTGATCGTATCCAATCGCTGTTTTTATTTCTAATAAGTTGTATATGCAGGTTACTTATTATGTAAAACAGTGCAGGAACCGCATAATTATGATTTGCATTGTGAGTTCTATCACCTACATCTGGGGCTGAGAAAGTTTTCGCTTATTTAAAACACTGGTTCTTAACGACTCAAGAGGTGACTGCTTCTCATTGGGAGGGCAACGTTGTTCCTTCTCGCAAAGGTACCAAGTAGTATGTTGTGAAGACGATGGTTTAGCGTTCTTACCTGTGTAGCTTTTCCCATTTTGTCATCTGGAACAAAGAAAAGATACACAACTGGGAGCACTGATGGTTAGGGAAAGCAATGGACCGATGGAGGGTCTAGTATTAGCAAATCAGAGAGCATCATAGACTGTAAAATAAAGAGGAAATGTTGCCAGGATTATATCTCAGCCAAGCCCGGCCGCCCACGGCCACCATTGTATATAGAATCTCAAGAAAAGTAATATATGTGATGAACATAACTCACTTAACCGAAAGGTAGAGGTGTCGTTTCATTTTACACACTAATTGTTAAAACGTGTTACTTTAGTAACCTGAAGTTTAAAATTGTGCCAAATTGGTTTTCAGACAAAATTTTGTGCTTTCAGCTAGTCAACTCGCCTGTTTATCTCAACTTCTTCTTTAAGCCCAGGTTAAGGTTTTTTATGGACCACCAACTTCGTGAAAGGATAAGGCTTTTTCTGTCTGAAGGAAATAAACCCAGTTTAAGTGAACACCGACACTTGGGTGGTTGTATTTTTCTTGCCATATATATAATCCCACTTTCAATTTTTTTTATATTTTTGTTAGATTTTGTAAAAATTTCTTATTAATTAAACCTTTTGTTTTGTAAAGTAAGTAAAAGAAATTATATTTGATCAGTATTCATTATTCATTGAATATCGAACCATGATCGCATGATAAAAGGCATGATATAAAAGCATATTGGCTACTGATTATGAGGCCCCAATTTTTTATTGGAGGGGACACCGAATTCTGAGCTCCATCTTACTCCTCCCAAGAGACAAGTAAGATCCAGAAATTCTAATTCGATTATGGATCAAATGGGATGACCGTTGCTCATTTCCAACTTGTAAAATCAAAATTTCGATCAAATCTCTATCATAATATAATTCCAGCCATTACTTTTCAACCCAATCTTATCTACTATGATTGTCTATTCTCATCAAATTCCGCATGCCAAACACTGTCTTAATCGTTGAAGACCATCGATTTTGTCTTTTTTCTTTAGTGTTAGTATAGATCCTTTCAATGAATCTCAAGTGCAGACGCAAAATAAAATGTACAATGAGAAAGTGCAAATCAGTGGAACCCATTGTTTTGGGTCACACCGTTGTGCATAAAAACGAACGCTCATAATTTACAAAGTCACAAATGTCCCTGTACGAGACTCTCCCTACATCCTTTATTATCTTCACCCTCAAAAAAATCCTACCACAAAAACTAGGAGAGGAGAGACAAAAACAGCTGTCCGGAATAGAGAAGAGAAAAGACAGACATACATACATACATACAAGCCTATTTGATCAGGTGTGTAAAGTTTTCACCTGGGGCATGATGGCATGGGATTTTAATTTGAAGAAAGATATCATTATTTCACAATTTGCACATGCTTTGAATAAATATTATTGAAAGAAAAAAACAGCCAATACTCAATATTGGGACAGAAGTGATAGGGATCCCAGTAAAAAACATCTCAGTCATCTCAATAGTGGATGTGTCACTCTCTGGTTCAATCACCAATCACAAGGTTTTGTGAACACCTACACTTACATCAATCAAGGGATAAGATCCAATACTGGAATAACTGTGATGTTTTTTTACTGGGATCCCTAATATTTTTGATATTAAGGTGATGAACAAAATGTAGCTAAACATGATGGAAAGTCTCACCAATTGGCGGCTGGTGCAATTAACTGAATTGGTTGATTATTATTAGAAAATATTTTATGAGTAAATACTTACAATTTTGACATTATTGGGAACAATTTCATTGTTTTTTTTTTTAAGAATAATACATGTAGCGACGGATCTAAAAAATGAACTGAGGGCGGCATTGGTTAGAAGTGGAGTTGGAAATTTATAGGAGGAAAGGAGGAAATTGAAAGTTTGATAGGGGTTTGGGAGCAATGCCCTCGAATTTTTTTTAAGACTTTTCATTGAAAAGTGATCGAAAATAAATAAATACTTATATATTCATTAAATTACACATCAAAAATTAAACCATATCTATTGTTCAAAATAAGTAAAAGAAAAATCATTTAAGTTGTGTTAGACGATTTTTTATAAAGTATAAATTATCTATCATCCGTGTCTCATTCAATATTTATAACTTATATTACGTTATAAATCATATATATATATATATATAGAGAGAGGAATTCTCCTACAAGTACTCAAAGTAAGGACTTAAAATAAGTACACATATTTTCACCATTGATTTAAAACATGTGGAACCCAAAACAGTGGGTCTCACTAGTCATTTCACTTAAATCAATGATCAAAAAGCTGTACTTATTTTAAGTCCTTACTTTGAGTACTTATAGGAGAATTTCTATATACATATATACATGAATTCTTCTATGTGAATGAAAAGGTGTGGGCCAAAATGTGTATATATATCTAGTAAAGAATTCAAGAGTTTTGGGTGGGCTTGAGACCACTTTAAACACAGTGTGGCTCTGTCACTCTCTCTCTCTCTATATATATATATGTGTATGTGTATATATATGTATTAAATCTTAAAAAAATGTCCGTCACTGATCCTGATCCCTATGCAAGCCGTTGGATATCAATTTGCAATTGGCCTACTTTTGAACACAAATAAATATAGGACCCATATGTCTCTTTAAGACGGGTAATCGGGTACATGATGGGAAACGTCCATCTCCAAACATTGATGAACGTAATACATTTACATTGCAAAAGTCGATATAAAGTGAATGAGAAATTAATCTTTAAAGTGCACAGATGAAGAATGATAAGACTTTGCTTTGGAGCCCATCTCACATTGGAAAAATAAATCATGTGTGTTTATAAACGTCCCCTCCTTGGTAATGTCTGGGTCCTCCAAATAATCAATTGCTCCTACTGCCATGTAATGTTAGGCCTACAACTTTATT
Source organism: Tripterygium wilfordii (assembly GCF_013401445.1). NCBI lineage: Eukaryota > Viridiplantae > Streptophyta > Magnoliopsida > Celastrales > Celastraceae > Tripterygium > Tripterygium wilfordii. The sequence continues at coordinate 11,574,045 of NC_052248.1, forward strand.
ACCCAACTAATGAACATCCTTTGAACGTTGAACATAGTTATTATGTCCATGTCATTTTTCTGAATCATTGGTAAACTAATTGTCAGAATGATTTGGATCCTCATACATAGACTTTTGTCTCTGTAAATGACATATACATATACATATATATAAGTAGAAGTTATGTAATTATACAACAACCATCTGGTTAGGCATCACTTAAATAAGGTAGCTGATTGGTTGGCTAGACAGGGTGCTACGGGAAAGAATGAGAGGTATTCAATGGTTTTTTCATGCGTTTCGATCAGCTTGAAGTTGGTAGTGTGAGGTCAATGTAGGCGAATATTATTGTATTTGATATGAAATAGAGAGTGAGTATAGTTGTGAGAATTTTATCCGAAGGTATCGTTGTCTTTTATTTATAAATAAATAAAAGCTTCAAAGTTGAAAGTAGAATTCACAAGAGTTGCATTGATTCTTATATTCCTGTCATTCACTTTTTTACCCAAAAAAAAAAAAGATACTCCTGATCTCGTACAATAATCATCTGAAAAGCATAAATAAACAAAAGGTAAGTTCATGTTACAATTTTACTTTACATACCAAATTAAAAGTTTATTTTTTAAAAATAAAATCGTATACTTAATTGTATTCATACAAGAGAAATTGAGATTCATAAACACTTGAGTCATCGTAAAGATGGATTACAACCAAGAAGATTAAAACGAAAAATACAAACAAAAGTCAATCATCGCAGGACACCTCCGGATGACACCGTATTCCACCGAATATTGTCCGAAATCGAATAATACTGTGTTACACCAGACTTCGTCGGATTAAACAAACAAACATGAACAAAGCAGTTCTGGCCATTTGAGAAGTCCTCCAAACAGATATGGAAGTATATCAATATCTAGATTCAAATTCAACTCCACCGAAATCATGACTATCAATACTTGATATTGGAATTTGAAACTCATAACGTGCTAAAGGATCTCCGATTATACATCGTTCTTGAAACAAAATCATATCCCAAATGAAATTCTGTTGAGAAAACCATGATCTGTACGTCCGTAGTTCTTATTCAACAGAACACCAACAAAGTAAAAGAAAATAAAAACTAAAAAGGGGGAGAATGAAGGAGGTCTTCTCCTCCCCTCCGATTTGTACGATGATGAAGAGGGAGTTTTAGTTGAGAGAAAATTTTTGAGGGAGAGGGGAAATCACATGAGAGTCTTTCTTCTAGATGTATTTGATTAGTTGGTCATCAAATAAAAGTACCCAAAATCTCATTACTCACAATTAAACTACACCCTTTAATTTTTCCATGAGACCGTTAGTTTAACTAACAATAACCAAATGGGGGTCCCTGCAGTAGGCATATTTGAGCCATCAATTGTTTTTAAAAAAATATCTTAAAATAATAAATGGAATGTTTTTATTGTTTAGATCATCATGATGTAAGTTTTTAGGGGAAAAAAATTAAATTGGTTGACAAAAGATTGATACAAATGGAAAATATTTTCTATCATTAGATCAAACACTTATTTAATTTGTTATCATTTCTCAATTAATTTATTAATCTATACACTAAATACTTTACATTTATAATTTTTTGATAATTTTTTAAAAATTATTAAGGCCTCTAATGACCTTAATGCAGGCCCTGCAGTAAAACATCTACTGCAGGGCCCCGTAACTCATAAATAACCTTGAATTTTGTCGTGAATCTCATTTTTGTTGATGTGTACAGCATATGACTTGACCTACCCTGTTACAATCATGGCAGTTTGCAGAAGTCGACAAATCCAGAGGTCCCCTCACGTGACACGTCCCATTATTTATTTTTATTCATTTTTACGCAACCCATTATTTTCTCGTGTGATAAAAATTTAAAAACCTCGTTGTCCAAAATTTACTTATGAGCACAACGAAAGACAGACGATATAGAAGCAGCCACGTTTGTTGGCCATTACACGACAAAAATGTCATACATATGTTATAAGTGCGACATTATTTTATGTGGGGAATGAGATTCCGTTTTTTTCTTTTTTTTATATCGTCCACAAAAGCTGGAACAGTCCTCGATATTTTCAGCCATGAAAACTGAAAAGAGAGCCCTTTAATTTTTTCAGAGACACTCCATCTGTCCATGAATGTGATGAACGTGCATCCGTACTCTGTCTGCATTGACTTGTAGCTTCCCCATTTTTGTTTTCTTTTCTGAAACTACTGATGACACCTTTAATACATTATTATTGAGACAATACAAAACATTTTATTACACACTGATAATTAGCGACTAACAACGTAATTATTAAACGCTAATGACAAGATGATCTTTCTTGATTTCTTACCTTTAAAGTCTAGCGATGAGAGCAGATTTCAATGCCTCTTCAGTTTTCAACCCGTCAGGGATTTTGACGACGACATCTTGAAGCATGAGATCGTTGACACAAGAAACGCTCGCATGGTGGATGGATAATTCTAGGTCCCGTAACGCACCCATTAGTCTGGCAGATGGATAATTAGAGTTCTCGGATTGGACCCTAATCATGGCATCATTACCCAGAATCTTGATATCCACGTCGACCACCGCAATCGACCCACTAGGAGGCCGCCCTTGGTCGACGGAAGTGGTGGTGCTTTGGTTGTCCATGTTATCTGACACTTCTAATTTTACCCTTTTGGACTCTCGCTGTAACTGCAACTGGAGATCGTCGATTTTGGCCTTTAATTCGTTGATGTAGGAAACGGCGTCGGAGAGGAGTGATGCTTTGTCCATCCTGGATACGTTAGGAACCACCGCACGCAGAGCGTAGAAACGGTGGTTCAGCTTCTCCCGCCTCTGCCTCTCTGCCTCCACGTGGTTCATTGGGGTTTCGCGGCCCACCCCGGGCTTTCTGCCTCTCTTTTTAGGCGTTCTGTCGTCGTTATTACCAGCGATTAACGGACCATCTGAACCTGAATGTTCAGAGTCTATACATGATGATTGTCCTGCTTTTGCACACTCCTTCGATGTCTTCTTTCCACGATTCGATTCGTTGTCTTCGATGCCGGCAAGTATGGATATATCAGCGAAGGAGTCGTCGCGGTCGACGAACTGGATTGGATTCAGATTCGGGTTATTTGATACTATCCCAATTAGATCTGATCCGAACAGAGATTTGGTTTGTTGAACAAGATCCCAATTCTCTCTAATGATTTCAGGGGATCCCAATTCGAGAATCCCGCAAGAGGTCGGAATACAAACAAAAGTCTCAATGCCGTGCATTTTAGCCTCCTTAACTCGTTCGCAGTTATAAAATTGCAGTTCATGAGCACCAGTTAACCAAACCAAGGAGCCGGTAAGGAGTGCCTTACCGAGAACACCATCTCCGGCGGAGAAAGAACGAGTGAGTGACATCACATAGAACCATTCGGCGTCGGTGACATCGTTGTTGTTATCCATCGTCGGCATTTCCATGTCGCTGGTAGTTTTAAAGACCTGCGCCGTCAGTTTTGGGGAATTGTCTTTGCTTCCTTGAAAATGGCCATCTCCCCAAGCTAAGGTGAGACGGCCACTGTCATCGTTCGAGGTTTGCCAAAATATGGCGTAAGCCCACCAATCGGGTTGGTTTTGGACTACGAACTGAAGCCTTTGTTGGAGTGTTGGTGGGTTTTCTTGGGAGATAGAGACTAGAGAAGAAGATGAAGTGGAGGAGATTATTAGCTCTTCCATGGCTGGAAAACCAGAACAAGTGTTTGTTAAAAGTCCGGAGTGACAAAGAAAGAGTGAGAGTTATATAGGGAAGTGTCGGATACAGAAAATATTTGCCAAAAGTTTATAAAGCAAAATTCTTGGAGCGTTAATACCTGTTTTGGGGTCTCTTAAACACTTTTTAAGCCAAAAATGAGTTTAAGGTAATGGTTTAATGATGGGGGTATTAGCTCATGCAAGAACGGCAGAAACGACAAGAACATAACAACAGAAATAATCATCATACCTAATGGTCCATTCAGGAATTGAAATTATTAAGGGCAACTGTAATGATGCAGTTTTGTTGGGTCAATAAAAATGTAAATCGGATCTCACTTTTATTATATAAAAAATCAAGTCAAACACTATTCTTAATATAATTAAATCAATAAAACACGTTTTTTAATACATTCATATCAGCAAAACATAAATTTCTATACATTATCCTCTCCCACCTAACACGGAGGCCAACAATGTTCCATGCCTTCATGTTGTTCATAACAAATCTACACCAAAACACAAAATCTCAATACAGTCATATCAGCAAAACACATTCCCCAATATAGCTATATCAGCAAAACACTTCTTCCAATACAGCCACATCAATAAAAGACAACATCTTTGTTGGCCCAACAACACAAACGTGGTACGAGGGTCCGGGGTCTAGCGGTGCACATGAGTTGGGTTGGGTCGGGTTTAGAGAGAGATCTCATCCGACCCGTATAGATTTAGGTAAGGGTTCCTTCAACCCTTAACCAACCTCATTTTAGGTTGGGTTGGGCCGGATTAGGGGTTGGGTCGAGTTTGAATCCATAAATCAAAGTATCAAACAATTAATTTAAGTTAATGAATTAAAGATTAATACAAAAAATTAAGGATTAAAGAATTAAGGATTAATATAAAAAAAAAAAAGACTTCATATTACATTTAATAGTTAAGGGTTGTGACTAATGTGGATAGATCATGGTATAAGATGTGATATATTCATATATTAGTATCTTTATACATGTATAAATTATGTCACTTAATACTAAATGGGGTTGGGTCAGGTCAAAATGGGTTAAAAAGATACAATCCTCACCCTACTCATTTTGAGTATGGGTTATATATATATATATATATATATATATATATATATATATATATATATATATATATATAAAACACATATATAACCCATATTGACAAGGGTTGGGGTCGGGTTTCACATGCTAGGTCAGGTTTTAAATGGGTTTTGCACACCCGTAGGCCGTACAGGGGGCAACGCCTATGAATTTTTTTGGGGGGGTTTGTATGTAATTGATTTATGAATATAGGCCGCAAAGGGAAAAATACATTAATAATAGTTCGAAACAATAAGAAAATACATTGTAATTATCATAATTGTTCTCTACGAGTTTTCATATTTTGAAAACACGATATTACAACATCATTAGTAATAGTTCCAAACAACTCCTTCTCGAAATCGCCTATCTCCTAGGCTTAGGGTTCTGTTAATTGTTTGCCGACATGGGAGAGGGAGAGAGATTGAGGAGATTTGAGGGGCTTGGGCTTGGCAAGTGGGTTTGACAAATGACAAGATAAATTTGGGCACATGACTTATGAGTGTTGAGTTGGATCAAAGTTAGTTAGTGAGTTGGGTAAGAATTAGTGAACAAGGGGTCTCATTTTTTTTTTATTGGAGGTCTTAGGATCAATTTGTCATAAATCTATAGTGTACAAATTTGTCTGGGCCTGTGCCCCCATTGCTAGATGGCTAGGTCCGCCATTGATTATAGCATTTGAATCCATGTTAGGTCCATTGTTGAAAAACAGACCCATCATGTGCATCAAAAAATTTTTTAAAAAAATCTGAAAAAATTATAAATGTGTAGAACATGAAAGGGACATGACAATTTTAGACCATCGGATATAAACTCAAAACATTTGATTTTTCATTGCGATGAATTTGATTTTTGTTTGGAATAAAAATTATATCGTCGGATTCGTCATACCAAATACTACATTTATTATTTTTTCCATAATTTTAAAATTTTTTTTGATGTACCAAAATTGTGCACCAATTAGGTTTAGTGTTTTCAACAGTGGACCTACTCCATTCCACACTTTCTTTTTCTAGTACTTAGTAGGACCGAGATAGAGAGAGAAGGGGGGGCCGGGAGGGGGGCGTGTGGGCGCGTTTGAGGGAATCAGTGAATGGTTGGAAAAGAAGATTGTATCCTTGCTGTATAGGTGAGGAGCAAAGGCAAATATAGTCTGGCGTTGGTGGGGCCAAATGCAATGGTCACAGATGTACCGTTTGGGTTTGCGAATGGAAAGGAGATGTGTCACTATTGGGCACGTGAATGGAAAGCGAAAGGCCCAGCGCCTATTCAGGGATGAGGCCAAAGCCCATGGGCCCCACTAGCGCCCTTTCTTTTTTTTCTTTCAAGACTCTGAATCTCTCCTTTGAAATGATTACACTTTACACTAGACATCCTAGTTAGAGGATAGGAGGAGCTTCAATTCTTTCCCAAAAATATGTTAAAACATTATTTTTGTTTTTGAAAATGACATATTAGAGTTTAGGAGTTATAATTTAGTGTTTAGGGTTTATAACTCGATTTTTTGTATTTGGGGTTTAGAGATTAGGATTTAAGGTTTAGGGCCTTAAAATTTAGTATTTAGAATTTTGTTTCTCCAAAATCAATTATATTTTAACATTATGAACACCAAAATACTTAATCACATATTTTAATTCATTATTTAGCATAGTTTTGAGGGAGAATTGGGGCCGGAATTGGAGCACCCTATCCTCCCAATTAGAGGCTAAGAGCAATACTAAATTTCAAAAATTATCCCCATTTTTTTCCCTTAATTCATGTGGCATTTTCATTTATCATGAATACAAACGTAGAACCTCCTAAAAATCCAACATTTTGGAGGGATGTGGATTATAATAGAGGTAAGAAATTGAGAGACAAATTTTATTTTATTTTGTTTTCTAATAAAGTGCTAAGATATGTACCCTATGACAAGGGCGGATCCATGTGACTCCACTAGGGGTTTGAGACTCTAGTGAAATCATGTAAAACAAATTATATGTATTAGGTAAAAAAGTATCAAATCCCTTTCGTTGGATTCGTAAGACCGATCAAAATATAAATATTTTTTTTCAAAATTTTAAAAAATATTTGGATTCTAAAAGTTTAAATCTCATTTTAGGACCTCAAAGACATCATGGGAGAATTCATATATATATATATATATATATATATATATATACATGAATTCTCCTATGTGGACCAAAAGTGTGGACCAAGTTTGTGGACCAAAATCCAATGGTTGTAATCAATCACAACATAAGTGGGGGCCACACATTTATTATGGGGCCCACCACATCTACGGTTGAAAAACAAGTCCACAAACTTGGTCCACACTTTTGATCCACACTTCTGTATATATATATATACAGAAATTCTCCTGTGTGGACCAAGTTTGTGGGCTTGTTTTTCAACCATAGATGTGATAAATGTGTGGTCCCCATTTATGTTGTGCTTTATTACAATCATTGAATTTTGGTCTACAAAGTTGGTCCACATTTTTTGATCCGCAAGAAAATTCATGTATATATGTGTATATATATAGACTGACAATACATTTGAAAAGTAAGACGTACAAATACACAGATTGTGACGTATCCAACGAAAGGGGTTTCATTTTAAGGGACAAATGGTCGATGCCTCTCCTAAGATGGAAACCCTCGGCACTTCCATCTCATCAACCATACATGCACACACAACGACAAGTTACCCCAAACATATCTAACATATTTATGTACTCACTAAATTTTATTTATTTATTGTGTGCAATTTGAGATGGTGTGGTGTTTGTATCAAATATCACCTCTAGTCATATGGTGACATGTGGCAGTATGAGGTCCATCCATCGGTGGACATGCTCAACAAATCACCAAGCGACAAGTGGTAAAAAGGAGGAGATTTTGTGCTAATCATTTGTTCATTTTTGCACGTAGGGATTACTATCTTATGTATCCTGAAATTCAGGATTAAGTAGCTGGAAATTAGATGTCTGAAGGTGCTTTGTCCAAAAGAGTTAAAATCCAAGGATTTATCGTTAGAATCGGTTTCTTCTATTTAAAAGTAGTCTGTTAACAAATAAGTGAAATTTCACCAGGATAAAACCAAAGCAGTTAAGAAGATCAAGGAATTTGATGCCCATATATTTTTAATTTTTCTCGAACACGTTTTCAGTTACTGTGCATCAACCGAAGATTGTGAACTAGTCCTTGAGTCATACTCCTAACCCATCAGTCACTTCATAATTACCTTGGAACATACAATTGTCTTGTCAATAACATTATACCAAAATGTTTGGCTTTCTTATGACAAATAAGCAATTTCAGAGCTTGGTTCTGGCAAGTGTGTGGTGCAAATTAAACCATTCTTGTCTAATCAACCTGAAGGTTCGTATCTTTAGTCTAAAAATCACAATCCGAGGATGATCAAACCTCCACTACAAAGAGGGATATCCTGTACCAGCTGATGAAGGGGACTCCGGAAAGAAAAAAAAAAACAGCATATCCTTGATTCCAATCCGACTAACTTGATCGTCGAATCTTCTTTGATCGAAATCTCTCCAATGAAGGATTCTCTAATGTCTTTTCTGTGTTTTACAGGACTGTCGATGGACCCGGATATAAATGATTGATTGTGGAATCGTGCCTGCTCTCACACCACATATCGTAGTCTTGATACTAGCATTAAGTGATTAATGTACGTGCAGTACTGACCACGAGCAGGGCTTAACGTAAGAAAACGAACACATGCAATGAATTTTCACATCTGTACTTTCTACCACATTAATAATATTTTCCAAAAAATAAAGAATTATAAACCATGATATTGGTTATTCTGTTCTGGATGAAATTAGACAGCCGAACACAGCCTTAGGAGGATCCTCCTCAAGAAACATTAAAAGAAAATAAAAATTCATATATCAACAACGAAGAAAAGAAAGAAAATATCCAATACAATAGCGTTTGCAATAACATGGATGGCGAAGAGATATAACTCTTTTTTAGAAGTAGGCAGCGGTCTTGAAGCATAAAACTTAGCACTATGGTGAACTGTCGTGAAAATATCCCAAATACCAAGATTGGGAGAGCAATATGCTGAAGTTTTATCATGTTGAATTTTGATTGATATTGAAAATTTAAATTAATATAAAAGGATGCATGTTTCACGCCAATGTTAATTGCTAATTAAGTGAACACTACTTTAATATTATTGCTAATTAAGTAATCCGATTTCAAAACTTTCTCACGTAAAATCTGATAGTACTATTTTGGTATTATTTTATAAAGGCATCATATCATATTCGTGATAAAATAACAACAATAATGGCCCAAAAATCTTAACCGGATTTAGCATTCTAATTAACTAAATATTAATTGACAAAGACTGATGCAACTGTAGGTATGTCGGCCGTTGAATTGCTTTATCAAATTAAAAAACAAACCACACATGCACATGGTAATATATATATATATATATATATATATATATAATACCAAAATGTTTTTTAAGAATAATTCCAAAATGTGTTTTAAGCACGTATAGAAGAATTCATATATATACTTCTTAATCTTGGCTGTCCATACGTTTCTTCTCAGATGGTTGATTAATAAAACTTTTACGTCTCAAAGTTATGTCACAAATATTTTAAAATTTAAAACACATTTCAACATCAACACATCACCACCAACTACAACAAGCAATGATTATATATATATATATATATATAACAAATCAAAATAAGATATTACTTGGTTTTAAATACAACAAGGAATGATTATTCACATTATTATTATATCAAATAATTGGACTTTTTAGTTATTTTCATTAAAAAGAATATCAAATACCATCTTAAAGAGGATTTATAATACCTATTTTCTATTTATGCTGGAGATTAATTTATTTGTAATTGAAAGGAATATCAAGTAGAAAACTATGCACATGATTATTATACCAAATTATTTGATTTTTAAATAAAAAGAATATCAAATACCATATTAAAGAGGATTTATAATACCTATTGTCTCTTCTAAAATATTAATATTACCCAAAAAATCCAAGTATTTTAAAATACTTGTCATATAGGATCAATCATACTATTTTTGAAAATTTTAGTAATATTTTTCAATTATTTTTGAAAAGGGACAAAACACAAAAAGTGATATAAAAACTTTTGCTATATGAAATTAAATTATAATAGAAAAAAATTCTCTAAATTTTTGGACGACTAAAATATAATATAAAAATAAAATACGAATTTTGAAATTTTGAACCATCATCTAACATCATATAATTTTTTGAGGATATATATATTTTATTTTTTTTCACAATATGTATACAAACTATTATGAAAGAGTATTAACACTGTAAAACCACTTTAAAAAATTTATTAATTTATGATAATTCTCATGGCATGTGTCTAGTGCCTTTTTTATATTCTTTACAGGAATTACAATTTAAATTATTTAAAATCTATCAAAAGAGGAAAGAAATGGTTAATAATTTTTAGTCATTGTCAATTATGTTATTCTAACTTAAAAATTTTCAGTTATTGAAAATTGTACATCAATTATGTTATTCTGACTTACAAAATTCTAACTAATCTAATTAACTAAAATTAGAAAAATTAAGATAAATAAGAAAAGAAATGATCAATAAATTTTGAGCATTACAAATTATATTTTTTTTTGAGAAACTATATTTAATTAAATTAGGATTTTTATATTTTTTATAAATCAAATTAATTATTTTTTAATTGACTTAGGGACACATGTCCAACAATTAGACACACAAAAATCACATGTTGATAATATAGTTTGAATATTATTAAGCAGTCCACTTTTAAATAGTATATATAGAAAACATGAGATTAGAAGGAGATCGATCGCCGATTCGACACTACTTGGTATTTGCTTGGATTTTCTTGTCGAAAAGAAACACTACATATATTATTATTCATAAAAAAAAAAAAAAAAAAAAAGAAGAAGCGAAGAAAGTCAAGAAACACTCCATATTATATATTATATGTTTTTTAGTCTATATTTCCATTAGTGGTGCTGAAGAAAACTAATATATAAAAATAAAGTAGATCTACTGCTTCCAAACCCCCGATAGATTTGACAATAAATATATTGTTTTTCTTTAGCAATCATTTGTATATATAAAATAAATAAATAAATAAAAGATCCCACATACCAGTAGCTGTTGTGCTACATATGGTGTATCATGATGAATCACTTATATTAATCTTATAGTAATTATCAACCAGAATTCTATGGGTAAGCTGAATGAATACTAAAGTTTCTGAGATTCACTTGTGGAGCAGGTGAGTTGTGACCTACATTTTGTTTAATTTAAAAACCCAATACGAATTTAGTAATATAAAACATAATCATTCTCCAATATACTAATGCCAACCATTGTCCAAGAAATAATAATAATAATTTCAATTTCAAGAAATAAAATAATTAAAGATGGTGGGCTATGAGTTCTTTTGAAATTGGATCTTAATCTTATAGGATAATGTTTGATTAATTAGTAGATGGTTATAATAATGTTAATGGCATGTCACATTTTTTTTTTATGAAACTATGACTACTCAAAAGCTCATTTCACGACAGCAAATCAAGGGTTACAGTGATATCACTAGCTTAGCTAGTGGGATGAATGATAGTTCTAGGTCCCAAGTACCAAATTGAAAAACTATTCACAGTAACAGCTCCTACCTTAACCTTGCTACAGCTAGTATTTGTAGGACTATACAACCAACCAAACCCCAATTGCAATCAGGTACTGGTTCAGTGGTTCTGCTTCCTCCTCCAAATGTCTAGATTCCTGTCGAGCTTCGATGCATCACTACTACATTTGTCGTTCTTGGCAGAGCTGGTCCAGTGATTCTCCTGACACCCACAAGTCTGACAGACAAACAAACAAACCCATCAAACTTTTCCCTCGAATCTGGAAACTTAAAATAATTCTTTAAAAAAAAAACGAAAATTAGAAACAAAACTAATAAATCTGGGCCGCCTTACAGTTGGACCTAACTAGCCAGTACTGGGCCTAACCATATGTTTATTAATACTGAGATGACCTTTTCTTCAAGAAAATGTTTGGTACTGATACAGGTGGTGGTCAAGTGTCCATTTGTAACTCAATATCAGAAGTCAGAACCCCAAGGCTAAGTTAAGCAAATAAATCACCCAGAAGAAGGTTTAACTATCAGTAGTTATTTGGTCAATTAGCTTGAGTTAGTGCCACAGCTTTCAATCTTTTTCTAACTACAAAATTAAGTAATTAACCACACACTAACACTAGACTAATAGTGTTTACACAAACAAACATGACCTCAATATGTGACAGTAAACAGGGAAAGTCCCACTCAGCAACTAACATCATGCCCAAGCTTCTCTACCTTCTCCTCTGGTATTTATAACCCCAATACTTCTAGTCTTCTTAGCTGGCTTATTAAAATGAAATACAGGATGCCTGCACAGCCTCCTGACTCCTTTCCTTAAACTTAGCCAGTCTCCACTCTCATATTCACCTCTACATTCGTTTTCTAAAGCCCCCATCTTGCACCTAGATGGTGTGTTGCTACCAGAAATGGACTCAGATTCCTCCTCTCCGTCACTCCTGCTCAGCATGCTCCAATGTTTCTCGTCAATTTCAGTTTCCAGTCTATCCAAAGTGGAAGTCCTCAAGAACTTACCAATGGCTGGTCCTGCAGGGGAACAGGGTTTTGGAGTTTGTTCATAGGATTTTTCTTTCTTCAAGTTCGATGGGCGAGGTTCACTCTTGTCATTTACAGAAAGTGAGCACGATGAGAGCAACCTATCATTGGCAGCGGGCTCCTCTCTTTCCCCGAGGGTCTTCAAGATCAAAGTCTTGAGGAAGTTCATAACTTGCACGGCATGAATCAATGCCGTCAAAGGATCAGCCATCTGCATCAATACGACAACAACCTTTTCGTCATACCATGATTTAAATAAGAAAGAGATCACAAACAAATAGACTGTCCTGGTTAGTTGTAATAGTGACAAACAATTGACCATCATCAAATTAGTATAACCACACGTGTCTCAGAAATCTTGGGTAACCAAGCATTGAGATGCCAGAGCAGGTCAGCATTACACAAGAACTTACTATAATTGAACCAATTATTAACATGCCTTTGTGAAAAACTAAAGATTGGCACGATGAAAGATCAAAAGTGCAAAATATTCCTTGCATTTAAGGATAAATGTGCCACAGAAGACAACTAAGAAATCAATGCACATGTATCAGAATGATGACACCAAATAACATAAATGCAAGTTCAAGAAACCTGAGTCATGTTGGGGGCGAAGACCATAGCAATATTGCGTGCGTTCATCTTATTGTGCTGTTCGTACTCCACAACATCTGCCATCAAATTGATTGCCCAGTCAAGCAATGCTGCTTCCATTTGAGGAAGTAACTTCATCAGTTGAGTACAATCATCTTCCGTGTTGCAGTGCATCACCTGTTCTGGTGTGAGAGAATCAAGTACCCCTTTTGGAAGTTCTCTGAGCCATGCCTGCCAAGTATGAAAATATTGCACAAACCAGTTCAGTAGAAGTTCACTACAAGTTCTGTTAAGTATCAAGTGGAAATAGAAGGATCAAAAAGATATGAATATTGACGTTTATAACTAGAAGTTTGAGAAGGATGGAAGAATTAAATGGTGCTCAAGACAACCTTGAATGCAAGATCCCTGGGTTTAGAAATACAAGCTACAGAGGAGGAAACACAGATTTTCAGACATGCGATCATTCATTTTTTATGATGAGTTATGCACAGAAGACATGCCAAAAGTAAGAGCATAACCAGAATGCATTCACATGGTTGTGTGATTGAGTAGATTTGTGTGCATTTTTATGCATACCTTTATTAAACCTGCCAAACAATGGACGTCAATCCCACGTGGTACCACACCTTTGTTTAGCTGGTCTCTTACGTATACTTCATGGCTATTCTCAGCAGTTATCCGGAATATTCCTTCGGCCTTCATGGAAAAAAAAATGCAAGCGTGAAATGAAGACCCCAAATTGAACTGTATAAACAAGTTACATTCATGTTGATGCTCTATCAGTCAGACTACAAGTGTAACAACATACCCTGAGGCCTCCTTCTGAATACAGGCGTTTTTGCATCATCAGAAGAATTGTTGGTACACTGTTTCCTCTGTTATCAAAAGAACACTGCATTGAACTGGCAGAAACTCCAAACACACTTGCACTGCAAGATAACCAAATGAATTGTAAGACGTTAAAATGATCAATGAAAAAAATATATATTTGGGAGCAACATAATGTTTTTTAACAATGGACCCAAAAATAGTTATTTGGAAATAGAATAAAATACAATCATTAAACCATGCAGTATTCAACCATTAAGAGTAGGATCCAAAGAAAGATATATAACTCAAAGACAAATTCCATAAACCAAGAGAACCAAGGGCATTGTTTTTCAATAGTACATGAATCCACCCAAATAACAGAGCAAACTAGGGAAGTTTTCACCTCTGCTCCATACACAAACTAAAACACATATTGTGGGTCTTCATAAACATTTATAATGCCCCATAGAACTATAAGATTTTTCCCCATGTTAATGTCCTTTGTCTATGTATCCACTATTTACCAATTCAATATGAAAATGCAGGGGTAAAACAAGGGTTCTCCGTTCCTTCGAGACATATACAAAACAAAATTGAGTTCAGAATTAAATTTTCATTTGATGGTAACTGATTTAGGCTGAGTTTCTATTGTATATTTTTACAAGTTTCTGCTATTATCTCTCTTTACAAGTAAAAAACTTGTAATAAGCTGTGTCAATCATTCACAGAAGAAAAGATGCTGTAGAGTGAAAGGCAAATAACTTGGAATTCTAGAGGACTAATTGAGGGCACAAACTAATTGCATGTTCAGAAATAGTAACACAACCATTAATTCTTCATACATTAAAGAAAATACTTCTATATCAGAATTCAGACATAAGCGCAATCTGAGTCCACAGCTTAATCATAGCACTTACCTGTTTAAGTGATTGACTAACAACAAAATGACAACTACAAATTGAATATCGAACTCAAGGAAACTGTGAAGTTGTTAAAGACAGAAAATCAATGTAGGACAAACCTGGCGCTGGGAACTCTCCTGGGGACTTCAGGCTGGAGCTCAGTAGGCAAACCGAGAAATCCATTAAACCGGTCGAAGGTCACATGCGACACGTGCCTGACCTCCGTCGGGTAGCTAATGTCCATGGAAGAAACGTCGTCCCTCTCCACACTGCACGTGATCAGCGACTTCCTCAAAACCGCGACCAGAATATCAAGAACGGCGGATTGATTCCCACCGCCATTATCTCTCCCTCCCTGTTTTCCTCTAAATCTCGATCTCGGACTAATAAACGGCGTCGAAATCGGATTCTCACTGTTCATATCGTCACGTCCATCCTCATATTCTTCTTCTTCTTCTTCAGATTCATCTCGTTCCCCTTCACCTTCTTTACCGCCGTCGAAATACGGACGCGGAGGAGCAGGGTTGAACTCGCTGAGTCCAACGAGGCCGCAAGATTTGGATCGGAAGAGTCGCGCCATTGCGCGGTAATTGCTTCCGCTTTCACCAATTCTTCGCGCTAAACAAGTTTGAGAGTGTGTGGTGCGGAGATTGTTGGAAATGGAAGGTGAATTATTATTAATAAGGATATGGAAGGTGAAAGAATAATGAAATGATTTGGAGTGACGGAGACATCTGGTTTTTCTCTTTGAATTGTGGGAGTTTGTGAATTGCGTGAGTAGAAAGTGGGGTCTGGAAGAAGAACGGCTCGTGATCGAAGACGGCTACTTGACGACCAAGAGACCACTACTGACTACACTACGTCCACGAGACAAGACGACACTTTCACGCCCGAACCCTTTTTTTTTACTAAGTCATACCCAAAGGACATGAAGGTCATTGAAGTGGATGAAAACTACCTAAATCTCAATTCTTGATGAGAATGAAAACTTGGACCTTAAGGTTTTGGACAGACAACCTAGCCAACCACACTACCTCCCATTCTCTTGGCGCTCAGACTTGAGAAAACACGTTTTTGTTATATCAATTTCAATTTTTCATTTTTCGGTTTTTCAATTTTTTTAATATATCAGTCTAATTATGACTAATAATTCCAAATCCTGAGGTGGAAAGTGTCGAGCCTCTCACCTTTGTTCCTCCTATTTAGTACTAAGAGCAATCACAATGATAATTTTTTGTTAGCGACAACAAAATGGGTTAGGAAACGTGTTTTGTTGATGTGGTTGAGACAACAAAATATATTAGTACAATGGTGTAAATTTATTGATTTGATTTTTGTGTAATAAAGGTGGGACCTAATATTGATTTAAAGGTAAAAATGTGAGTGTGTGAGATGTGAGTCCCATTTTGGGCCAACATGTAGGCATTGTATTTCCATGCGCTTCATGTTTGGACAACTAAAAAGAGGCCAACAAATAGGCCTTGTTGGAGCATAAAATTTTTTGATAGACCAAGAAAAAGTCACTTTTTTGCTCTCATGCCCAAGCAAATGCACACCATTGCAAGTGCTTTAATAGATATACTACAATATCTTTGTTGTTGTGTTGAATAAAGTTTTGATTCAGGTTTTCTTCGCTCAAAATTTAGATGTTATCCATATGTCAAGACTTCTTAATCAACGGTTATTTTCAGTGTGTTCCGACGATAAATATTTTGTGCACAACGATGCAGTTTCTATATTTGGTTGAGATCGGTCTCTCTCGATGAAAGAGAAGTCAAGATTCTTATTCAAAACTATTTTCTTTTATCTTTTTTTGTTTAGTCTGTTCAGGTATATTCCAATGTAGTTTGATTTAGTATGAAATATTATATGGTGTAGTCCGATGTTTTTTATTGAGTGATTCGGTGTTTGTAAATTCCTATGCTATTTTTATGGCGTTAGGTTGAAGATTTGCTAAAGGAAAAAAAAAACTCCAAATCCTTATTATTTAAGTAGTGAAGAGCGTCTACTTTCAAGTGGAGATTTTGATGTTTTGGAAAGTGAAAATCATTAGTCATGATTAGGGAGTCGGGGCAAGCATAACTGGCTTTGGAGAATTAGGATTCGAATCTACTTATTGCCAAACAGGTGTATTTGTATTTTGCTTTGTAATTCCAACATGCTATCACGTGCTCACATGCATTTGTTCCTTTCTTGTCCCTTTTCCCCCCTCTATCCCAGTTTTGGTTAAAAAAAAACATTTCACCAAAAAAAGGGGATAAAAAGGGACCATACAATTTTTTTTATGAGCAAACAATATATTAACTAACAAAGAGAGTACAAGGGGGAACATAAATTTAAACCCAGTTTTGGGTATCACATATTGGATTGGTAGGCTTGATTTTATGGTACTAATTATTATTTAGCCCAAAAAAGGAAAAAAAAATACGACAAAATTATGGCATTTGTGAACAAGCACTCCTTAGTCCTTGCCCATACCATCCATGATTGATAAGAATTTGGTGGATATCAAAAACTGAATTAATTTGGTAATTATTTTTTGAAACGGGATGAGAGATTCACTCAGATTCGAACTTTGATTATCAAGATCATACACATCATTATTATCACTCTAATCGGACGGTCGTTCTGGTGCATGGTCCCCGATGCAGACTCTCATTTCGATGATTCACATGTATGTATATATGTACTGTTTCTTTCATGTGAGTCTCACTCACTCTTCTATCACGGCCGCCTCTATTAACGACAATCACCCAATTAATATGATTATTATTATTGAGTAAGTCTTGATTAATTCTTAATCGGACCGGAGACCCCGACCGAAATTTGTTTGGAAGTGTTTTGGCCATCCAACAATGTCTTCCTAATCCAAAACACATCAGAACCAAATGAGGATTAGGTAACCTATACATTGTTTTTATTATATATATATATACAAACATATATATATATACACACACACATATATATATATATATATATATCTATATATATATATATATATATATTTAAACATAGGTGGTAGTACAAGTAGAATCCGATGGCCATGCCAACTTAAGAAAAATATTAGCAGAAGTTAACAAAAGAAACTGTAGTCAAATAGTCATACTTAATGATTAATTCCTATGTCCTTCCAAATGGAGTTTCAACAGAACGTCTAATAGGAAAACCCGTCACTCCACACTAATAACACTTTGTTTGCTTTGGTGTTAGATAAAATATCTCATATTACTTGGTTCAAGCCGAGTGATGTGGTTTATAAGTTGAAAATCAATTACCTCAACTACTTGAGGGTCATTTTAGGGACAAAACTCACATGGGTCTTTGGTCCAATGTGGACAATACCTCAAGTGTTATTAGACCTAACTTTTCTTCTCTACCCATTACAATGTGGGACATTTTGTCTAACATTTGCGTCACTCTATATTGGCCCGCATGAATTTGTCTTTCCAGACACATGATCAGTCCATACAAGTTTGAGAACATGAAAAACACTTGTTACTAGTTAGGAAATTAATTTGACCTATTATATTTTACACTTTACGTATTCTCTTGGGCGATGTGACACATCGACAATATACTTAGACCCATTTGTCGCTTGATGGCTCATTTAGCACACCAAACTTGACACTATAGAAGCTTATATATGGTTCCGCCCACTCGAGCCGGGTACTACGTACAGAGCCACTGTTCATCAAGGAAACACATGTAATACCAACTTTGATAGAGTCGTCGCTTTGCCGTAAATTAGGCATTTTGAATCATAAAATACCTCCTCAGTAAAAAAATGGAGTTGGGTAATCAAAAAGAAGTCATTCTGTATAGAAGAGTAGTAGTACTGTAAGTATGTAACATAAATTCTAAGGAATAATTTTAAGGATGGTGACATCATTTTCTCCACATTTACGAGTACTCCAGTAGTGCCCCAATCTAGGTACCATTCATTGAATACACAAAGAATTTAAGATCATTGTACGTACGTGCGCAGTTGTTTGTTTGGTGGGTGGTTGATTAATTGATTTCTCATCAAGATATACGTGATTGATGATGATTGATCCTAACAAGTAACACCCCCCCAACAACTCCATACCTGTTAAATAAAAGTTCTTCACGATATTTCTTGTTATTGAAGCGTGCTATTACACACTACGCACGCCCCAATCCCATGCAAAAGGCTAAAGTAAAGAGAATATGACTAAGCCGGTTGTTGCTATGGGTTTCGTTCAAGCTACTCCAAGAAATCCTTGAAAAGCTGCTTCCATGGACCTTTCTAGGGAGGGGTGGAGTCTTGCAAAATTAGGTTGGATTTTAAGTAACACCTTAACAATAACAACACATTAACTTAAAACATTGGGTGGTTTGTGAATTAAGATATTAGATTAGACATATGAAAGAACTAATCTCAGCTTATAATTATATATGCAAAGTGGATTTGTTATTTGTTTTGTTTGATGGGGATATCAATTAGTGGGCTAGGCTCGCATTTGGGCCGATAGAGATGTCCAGTGAATGGGCCCATATGGTAAGTTGGCATTCCACATTCAACTCTCTACCCAGTTATTTACTTGGGCCTTGTGTTGTGTGTTATGGCATGATAAGTCATCATCCTAACTATAAAATGGTTGGAATTTAATGAGTGAAGTAGCTACTAATACTATTGTATCCATCTAATAAATAAGATTGTCACACCTGTTGAATGGGACACAAGATGGATTGGACCAAAAGGTAAATAAAAATACCGTCCAACCAAATCACATGGGTCCGTTTAGTAGAGCGGTTACATTGATTTTTAATGCTAGTGGAACCGCTTTGTGGTGTCGTTACGCCAAATAGAAGGGAGAGATTTCATATAAGGGCTTTGAGACATCAAAGTAGTATTGTTTTTGGTCTCCTACTACACCTGGTTTTTGTACAACAATAAATGTATTGTAATTATTTCAACCGTTGGAAAATGATATGGAGCAATACCAAAGACTTTTTAAATGGACATGACGATGGCCTACAATTGTATATACTCCATAAATATAAATGGTTGTCATTTCGCTATAATCTTCTAATTTATACAAAGTTTAACAACTCCAATATAAATTTGTTATGATCAAATTTGTGTGGTTCAATGAAATCAACAAGAATCCCGTCACAGTAAGTAAGGTCATGAATCATGATGCTTGTGATCATTTAGAATCATGAACGACTACTCAATAACTAGAAAAATAATTGACCTGCCGTAGCATATAAGATTCTTTTCCATAACTATGAGAAATTGAGAATCAGGGTAGCAAAACTCTATTCGGCCTGAATGACTGAATCTGTCTTACCCATATTAAACTAAGTTTGGACAGAAGTTATATATATATATATGAAATTTTGGTCTAAACACAAAAAATTTGTCTAGTTAAAACTTTGGTATGAGTCCAAACAGAAAAATCTTGTTAAGACCCTAATTTGGATTAGGTTATTGTCGGATTTACTTCTTCTAAATTAAACCAATCCAGATTTGTTCAATTAAATACGTCTGAAATCCAATCTAATTAGAATCCGAACAGATAAATATTTTCTAAACACATCAACCTGAAACATATTATTTTGTCACCCCCTAGTGAGAAGTTTGAACCTATTTCAATTACATAAAGTAATGTTTGGAGGGCTAGAATAATGCCACGTCGAGATCAACTTAACCTCGAATCCTCGCCAATTTCGAACCTTCGGAGCTGCCTGTCCTGTGCATGATCCGTCGTACTTTACTTATTCAATCACTCAATTTCAGGACACGTGTACAACTGTGGCCTTTTTAGTAATTTCGGCTGTCCAAATTCAAAGTGAAGTAGCTAAACGGCCTCTTAGAATAAGAATTCACGCCACATCAAGCGAGCGCAGACTTAATGTGTACACACAGAAGCATTAAATAAAAGAGAAAAGAGTAGCTAAAGACAAAATCGAAACTCAGATACAAGAGAGAGAGAGACGACTGGTATAATAATAATAATAAATTAATAATACAATTACAGTCTTGGGAGAGGAGGTTGGGGAACATATTCCAATGGAGCTATGACTACCGTATCAAGCCGTTCAAACGTTCAGATTTTCAATTTCCATTTCTGATTCTACAAATCAAACGGCATTTAATAGACCCAAGTATTTGGCTTAGCTATTCCTGTTCGCCTCTCTCTGTCTGTCTCACTCTCGCTTTCTGTCTTTGTCTCACTCTCTCTCTCTCTCTGACTAAATTCTCAGTTTCATTCACTTCTCTTATCGTTTTCTTGCTGTGGATCTTCATTCTCTCCTTTTTTGTTTTCTTTCCGGTGGTCGTCAGATCCGCTGGAGGGAATTTTTAAGCCCTTCGATGTGTGGACTCTGACTGCCTTCTGATCTGATACACCTGCGGACCAGGGGTTGTGCGATGGGGCAGTGTTATGGCAAGACCAATCCAACCAATGAAAATGACGGGACAACTACCACTACCGTTGTCGTATCCGGCGATCGGAACCAGGTTCCATTAACGCCGTCCAATCCGGGGAACGGTGTGCGGTCGGTGAAGAACACGCCAGCACGGTCCTCGAATCCCAGCCCATGGCCGAGCCCTTACCCGCATGGCACGGCGGCGAGCCCTCTGCCAGCCGGAGTTTCACCGTCTCCAGCTAGGGCATCGACTCCGAGGAGGTTCTTCCGTAGGCCTTTCCCTCCACCGTCGCCGGCGAAGCACATTAAGGCTTCTCTCGCCAAGCGGCTTGGAGTGGGAAAGCCGAAGGAGAGTCCGATTCCTGAAGACGGGAGCACCGAGCCGCAGCAGGCTCTGGACAAGAGCTTTGGGTACAGCAAGAATTTCGGAGCCAAGTACGAGCTGGGGAAGGAGATTGGGCGGGGACATTTTGGTCATACTTGCTCAGCTAGGGGCAAAAAGGGTGAGGTCAAGGATCAGCCTGTTGCCGTGAAGATCATCTCCAAAGCCAAGGTACAATGCTGCCAATTTTATTCTTCTGATTGGTTCATAAATGGTGGTTTATTTTAATGCCTGTTATTGTATTTGCAAATGCAGGAGTGTTTATTGCTATGGTTTACTCATTTTATTAGTGGACTTTTTAGTTTGCTTTATTATGACTATGTCTCTACTCTGTCACAATGGTGTGGAGTTTGCATACTATATATGATTATGATTGTGTTTAAATTTGGGATTTACGCAGTATGAGTGATTTTGAAGCTCATACTTTCTAGTTTTCTGATGGCAAAATTTCTTCCACTCTCTTGGTGGCACAACACATCAATTCAAAATTTATATTGTCGCAAGTTCTATATTTACGCCTGTATCAAGTGCTGATAGATATAAAATCTTTTGTTACTGGGTTGAAGGTGCATGTTTTGTTGATATGTGCTCGATGGGAACTTTAGGATTCAGCTGTTAATTATGACGTCAATTCTTGAGATTAAAGGAGACCTCTGTAAGGAATTCAGTAGTATTGTCCGTACAGCTAGAAGGCCTCCTAAGCAAACAAATCTCTTAGTCCTAGATGATAATACACAATTGGCGATAAATAGTCCTCCGTGTGTGTTGTTTTAGCTTTCAAGAAAGATTTGTGGTGGCTGACAATATTGTTTCCCTTCATTTTGGAAATTTCAGCCATCTGGTGTTCAGATTTGTTTGGACTTTGGACATGTCGGTGTTTTGGATTTTCCTAAGATGCAAGTCATTTGAAATTGATCCATTATCTTTTATTGATGGCTCTGCTTTTATCCTTAAATCGGCAATACCGTTTTGGTACTTGCGTTGAAATAGACAAATATTAGGGCACCGCTCCTTTCCAATAATCATTCGAGGTATGAGACAAATATGGTGGGTATTTGACAATTGGACTCTGTGCCCTCCTGTGTACAATCAGATTGCAACATCAACGTCATTTCTTTTACTCATGCATAAAGACGTTCGCAGAGCTATCTTTTCTAATTGACATTGTTTGATGGGGAAACGAGCATTTCTAGTCTTAGCTTTCCATACTCGTTCATGTGCTGTTGCAACTTGTAATGTGGTTGCTCTTGGCATTGTTATTCCACCAAGCGATATATTTATCTGCTTTAGTTTTATGTTGCAAGATCGATAAAAACTCTAATCAGGCTCTAGTAAGCGGATCATAGAAGATTTAAAAGGAATACGGTGTGGATTTGAACTTCACTTTCAGTAGTAAATTTTTTTATCTGTTTTGAGGTATTGAATTTCCTGTAACGCAATGTTATGCCATAGTTATATATTCCAATGTGCTTTGTGGCTGTGCAATTTGCACAGGAAAGGATTTAAAAACATTCTTTATGTTAATGATTACAATCTCATAACTTGCAACTATGGGTAAGTATTAAGATGGGGGGTTTTGAGAATTTCCTTTTCTGTCTTTGATCTTTGCTTATATTCATTCATTACTATCGATGATTTATCCTCGAACCGTTTACAGTCAGCTGCAAGAATTCCTGAACTATTAAGAATCCACTATGTGGATTTGCATTCACCATTTTTCGATCTAGATATATCCTCTAATTGTTTTGGGTCCATATGCCTTTTCATTACTTTATCCATGCCTTTTATAGCCTCTCTCTTCTTAGCATCTCCTACTTGAACTCAACTTTATGCACTGGAGTATCAACATCACTATGTTATGTATGCTCAAACCATCGCAGATGATTTTCTCTTATGATCTTATATTATCTTCAACAAAGCTATCCCTATCATAGATAACTGCACTTCTAGCACAGCGTTCTCATTTCTCACTGCAATCTTATATAGATATTTTGAAAGAATTTTGAGATTATATATTTTTATGATAAGGTTCGTAGCCATGGTATGTGATTGAAAAGTGTTTCGTAGAAGATATAGATTGGTATTTGCTTTATTTAGTTATATGTTTGGTGCCTTAACTTCTTTGGGGTCGGATTGACAAATCAGTAAGTGTGCATGTCATTGTGGGCATGTGTGTAAGCGCATATGTATATCTGGTTCACATACATCATGTATTCATCTTTTCTCTGACGACATACATCAGGAAAGCCTTGATCGCCTTTACATAATAACTATTATTAAAAGAATGTCTTCATCTGGTTAATGACATGAAATGCGTGAAAAATTCATATTGGTATTTTTTATGCGTGATATAGGACTGAAATTCATATCCTTGCTATTGAAAGTTGCTGCTATTTCTCTTTGCTAGTTGATATATTTCTTTAATTGATGTAATTTAGACTTGGGAATAAAATTTGGGAAGCAAGATGTGGAAGTAGTTTCTTCCAGTAGTTTACTTTAATGTAACCAGTACAATTAAAGCACATTTTGACATCCAAAAAAAACTAAACTAAACTAAACTAAACTAAACTAAACATTGCTCCATGCTTTGTACTGGAGAGTGTGATGGGAAATGATGCCTTAAAGTATAATTAGCAAGTGAATTAATAGTAAACCGTAATTTATAGGTTTTTTGTGTTTGATTCGAAAAATGAAATGCTTTACTTGGGCCATGTAAAAGAGTAGATGTATGATTCCTTTTGCTTTCACCTCTTCTCCTATATATTTAGATTGGGAAGTCTTATATTGCTATTGGAACCCGTAAAAACTTGTTAATAATTTAATTAATACCAGGAAAGTAAAACGATGAAACCTTTGAAGAGTTTTTTAATTTGCATGGCACTTGTTCGTGTGTGCGCAACTGCGCATACTGGCACTTGTTATTGCTTGGCCTTTTTGTTGTCTAACAATTGATTGCAATCATGTAACTTGTTGAAGAACCATATATTTGTACGGTTTCTTTTTATGATTTGGAAGTAATTGTTTGCCTTATGTATGACCTATTATTTTCTTCCATCTATTTGCTAAACCTGTTTCTTTTCCATCTATTTTCCATACATATTAAGACCACTGGATTTATATTGCTCAAAATTTGCAATAGATATTCACAATTTTAAATATTTAAATTCACCGTTCATTATTGTTATTTTGACTTGATTTATTTGGCAGATGACAACTGCAATTTCAATTGAAGATGTTCGTAGGGAGGTGAAAATATTAAAAGGACTATCAGGACACACACATCTGGTCAAATTTTATGATGCATGTGAGGATGCCAATAACGTATACATAGTCATGGAGTACGTCTTTTCTTGCTGCCCATTCTAGTTTATCGTCTTCGTTAAATTGCAGTTTTTTTTTCCTCATCTCTTATTCTTTCGAGGACACTGCATGCACATTTAATTTAAAATATTTCTATTTCTGATATGTTTCCTTGTGAGTTCTCATCACGCTATGGATGATGTAGAATGAATAACTACTCTAAAATTACTTTTTTTACACTGAATATATTAGACTCACCCCTTCAAGACGAGAGAGCAGAATGAAAAAAGTACTCTAAAATTACTTTTTTTATGCTGAATATATTAGAAACACTCTTTTTAAAAAAAATTCTGTTATTTCCATTGATTGATTCACATTTCTTAGTTCTTAGATCTTGTATTTTGCTGAATTTTTCTGTTGTTTGCTTATCAGATTGTGCGAGGGTGGGGAACTCTTGGACAGAATTTTAGCCAGGTAAGATATCGTATCCTGCATGATACCTATATTCCAACCCTTAGTTTTTGTTTTTGTTTCTGGGAGCGGAAGTCCTATCATTCTGAGTGTGGAAGCATCGACTTGAACCTAAGCATTGAGAGAAGACAAACACACTAATTAGTGGTTTCATTTGCGGATCTGTTACATTTGATAGGATGAGATCAATCTTATGGTTTTATGTATCACACGATCAAATATGGAATATATATGATTGCTTTTGCTTCATGCCTTTTTCTTTGAAATCCTATAAATTTTTTATACAAACCAATTCAAAAATAGAGAGCAGTTTTTCAATCTTATACATTAGTGTGAAGACAAATTTCTTCATTGATGCAGAGGGGGAAGATACACAGTGGAAGATGCAAAAGCTATAGTTGTGCAAATCTTAAGTGTGGTTGCGTTTTGTCATCTTCAAGGCGTTGTACACCGTGATTTGAAGCCTGAGGTTTCGGCTTTTTAACTCATGAGATACTTTAATGCAAAAAAAAAAAAAAACTCTGATAATCTTTTGTTTCCTTGATAGAATTTCCTTTTCTCTTCTGCAAGTGAAGATTCTGACTTGAAGCTTATTGATTTCGGCCTTTCTGACTTTATCAGACCAGGTATTATTCATTCGTAACTCTATTTTAAGTTGCCAATCACAGTTATTGATTGCTTTTGTATGGTCCACTTGGTAGCGGAATGACATTACAATGTGCATACTCAATCAAGAATGCAGAATGGAATGAGTGGCCTGTTTCCTTCTCTGTTAAAAGTTCGCAATCCATACTACTACTTAAAAGCAAATGATTTTAGAGTTAACAAAAAAATTGCCACACATGGCAGGTCATTCATGCCCTCAAATAATGTAATGTTAAAAGAGAGTTTAGTTCTATGCATACCAGAGTTTTATATTTTGAAAATTATACTTTTTTTTTCATTGACGAGTCATATGACAGTGACATTTCAAAGTTTTTTTAGAATGTTCCTTCTCTCTGTACATTTTGCAGATGAGAGACTCAATGATATTGTTGGAAGTGCTTACTATGTTGCACCTGAAGTCTTGCATAGATCATATAGTCTAGAAGCAGATATATGGAGCATTGGTGTGATTGCTTATATCTTGCTATGTGGGAGTCGGCCTTTCTGGGCACGTACAGAGTCAGGAATCTTTCGTGCAGTTTTGAGATCTGATCCCAACTTTGATGATTTACCCTGGCCTTCTGTCACTCCAGAAGCCAAGGACTTTGTGAGGAGACTTTTAAGCAAGGACTATAGAAAAAGAATGACCGCCGTCCAAGCATTAAGTAAGTCGGGTGTCAGGGGCTTTTATTAGATTATGTTTGTTAATGAGAGGATTTGAATTGTTTTCACAATAAGTTTTTGGGAAATCACTTGCGAAAGTGTATATGTTTTGAATTAATGAGTTAGACAAAAACGTTGTTGCTTCTTCTTGGTTGGTTTTTTCCTTCTATTTCCTATTTTGGAACTAAAATCACTATTATAATTGCAGCTCATCCATGGTTGCGGGATGATGCTCGTCCTATCCCTCTGGATATATTGATCTACAAGCTAGTCAAATCATACCTTCACGCAACACCTTTCAAACGTGCAGCTCTGAAGGTATTATCCTCGTCATTTTTTTCCCTTTAACTTGTTAATCCCTATATGGTGGATATGTGTTGACATTTTAGCCATGACATGCAACACACCATTGAATTAATCAAGCATTGCATGATTCATGAGATAATCAGCAACATATGTCTAGCAGATTTTATTGGTACTTAGGATATGGAATCAATTTCTGCTTATCCAAGTAGGAAGCATTGATCTTGTCCTTAGTTTTTATCATAGTTGTCAATGGCGCAAGGCGCACTCAAAGCGCAAAGGGTCTTATATCGCCTAGGCGCAAGGCTCACTTAAAGCTCACGCCCGAACGAAGAAAGGCGCAAAATTAAAATTAGAAATAAAAATAATTCTAATAATAGAGAAATTCAACATAACAAACACATAAGTGATAAACACATAAGTGAGAAATTCAAAACCTCGTCGTTTTGGTTGTTTCCTTTTAAAAAAAATAGAAACTGAGAAAGCGCACGAGGCGCTGCGCCTTGCACTCCTCGTCTGAGCAGAGGTGCTCGCCTAGGCGTCGCCTCTGCAAGGCCAGCGCCTTGCTACTGGTCCAGGTGCAGGCGCAGGCACTGCGCCTTGTGCGCTTTTGACAACTATTTTATTTATTGGCTGAATTTACTGAAACTTTGATATCCTTGTAGAAATCAATATTATGAGATGTTTAATTGATAATATTCCCCAATACGAATGCTTGAATCCTTACCCATGTTGGGGAATTCAATTGTATGGCATTCTCTTTATATCTCTTTAGGAGGTTATGAAACTTAATTTTTGATAACATTGTGACTCATGTCTCATTGTAGGCTCTCTCAAAAGCTCTGACTGAAGACGAGCTGCTGTATCTTAGAGCTCAATTCATGCTCTTGGAACCAAACAATGATGGCAGTGTTTCGCTTGATCATTTCCGAGTGGTTAGTTCTTGCTTCAATCTCTATTAAGCTTTTTGTTTCAAGTCGGGAGATGTTATTTTAGTCATGGTTATTTACTTTTAGCCCCTTTTTTTCGTTTAAGGTTTTCTATTTTTTTTATACTTTCTTTATATTGCAGGCTCTTGCAAGAAATGCAACTGATGCCATGAGGGAGTCACGAGTTCCTGATATAATTAGCGCGGTAAATTATATTGTCATTGTCTTAATTTCCATAATATAGATCTTTTACGGCACCTTCTGCCTGTTTTATGTGTAAGAATTTAAAGTTTGCAAGTTGTGATGGGTACTCACTCTCCCACCTCCGAGAGGTCATGGTAAGATGGGTACTCACTCTCCCACCTCCAAGAGGTCATGGGCTCAAGTGAGGGAGGCGGGCATCCCGCCTGAAATAAAGTCATGCTGGCCTGGGCCAAGCCCAACCCAAGGCGGACAATTCCTTAGGTGAGAGTGCAGGATCCCCAAAAAATCCCCTCACACAAGTTTACTTAATTGGATTAGGATTTTCCAATGATTGAGTTAAATTACTTAAAAGAGTTTAACCAGCAGTTTCCAAGATTTATATACCGAGGCAATTGACTATTGGCATCATTGTTTACATGTTAATTGATTGTCACTTGCCAGCATCTTTTGGTTCCCTCTGCTGTATTATTAATTAGATTGTT
The DNA here is from genome assembly GCF_013401445.1 of Tripterygium wilfordii. Taxonomy (NCBI): domain Eukaryota; kingdom Viridiplantae; phylum Streptophyta; class Magnoliopsida; order Celastrales; family Celastraceae; genus Tripterygium; species Tripterygium wilfordii. The sequence continues at coordinate 11,602,655 of NC_052248.1, forward strand.
TTATTTGGGTGCATCACTTAATTTGTATTTTTTTTTCTTTATAATATAACAAATGGAGACTTTCGATTTTCTTCCACTTATGAGTTTCTGTACTTCAGATGGAGTCACTTTCTTATAGAAAAATGTACTTTGAAGAGTTCTGTGCGGCTGCAATCAGCACCCATCAACTGGAGGCTCTTGAAGGATGGGAGCAAATTGCTTCTACTGCTTTCCAGAATTTTGAGCGGGAAGGTAACCGAGTCATCTCAATCGAAGAATTGGCACGGGTATGTTTAATATAGCCTTTTCAAATAAACATGATCATAATATTACCTTTTGTTTCATAGAGTTTCGTATGGGAAACTCCTTTTGAATTGGTCATACATGACTGCAGGAATTGAATGTTGGACCTTCGGCCTATTCATTTATGAAAGATTGGATCAGAAACACAGATGGAAAGCTTAGTTTACTTGGTTATACAAAATTTTTACATGGCGTTACCCTTCGTAGCTCAAATACAAGACAACATTAGCTCTCTTCTAGCTTGTGATACATAGTTTCCAGAAAATTTATCTGCTTTTGGCTGGACTGGGCTGTGAGGGATATGTTTCCTCTTGAGGTTGAAGGTGGGGGTACATATATAATAATGTGCATAATTGAATGATAGAAGTCAGTGGCAGTTCTCAGATTATAGAGAGGTGAGTTTAAAGATTTTTTTTTTCTCTTCTGGCACCCAATTTTTGCATTTCCTTCTTGTAAATGAGGTTAAGCTTGAAATGCTACTGCTATATCTCTTATAGCTAAAAAGAACATAGGTTGACAACAACTAGTTCTTATTTTGATTGCTGGAGCTTTTTGTTATTTAGTTCAAATTCTTGTAACTATACATGATACATAATGAATAGTTTGCATGAGTTTTTCGGGAAGAAAATGAGATGTGAAGGTCCATCGGATATCAACAGGACAACGGTCGGCCACCTGAGTACAACTGTGGATAAGTGGTCTGGATTGAATGGATTCTCTTGGTGGTGGTAGCTCTAGTCTTTGCATTTTCTCTACAGGAAAGCCCAATTATAGCAGTACTGATCGTGCCAGTCTCATAAAGTTTGGTGTTCTTCACCAGTAGTTGTAGTTTCCTCTTTTATTATATGCGGCATGGATAGGATACGAGGTGTTTAAACGTAGCAGTCACCGGTCGCCAGTACGTTTTGCACGAACAAAAATCTGTGTCTAATGTTTTGTTTGGTGGACTGCAATATCTGGTTCTTCAAGTGGGCTGCCCTGTTTGTCCAGGACTAGAAAAATAGTAGTATTGGACAAGAGTTGAGTGTGTAGTAAGTATCACTGAACTTTAAGAGCAATGCAATCATAGATTTATATATATGGTGGTGGTCAAGTCACAAAGAAGTCTTCAACCCAAACTCTCTTTTTTGTTTTCCTTGTGGAAGGATGGACACAGGAACTTGCCTTTCCATTTTTGAGCAATGTAGTCTTGTAAAATGTAACGTAATTCGTTTCTTTTACTCTCTTTTTTTTGAAACGGGGAGGGGTATTCGAACCTTGATCATCAAGGTGATATATATCATATATTTTTCACTTTAACTAGTGGTTCGGTTGTGCTGTTTCTTTTATTCCTACTACAAGAGAAGAAAAGGGTATAAAATGCTTCAACTCGGTATATTGGACAAATAAACTTCATATTAATAAAGACTAAGTGGACAACTAGCATGACCTTTCAACATCCATTAGTAAATAATTTAATTTGTTCAACAAAAGTGAACGCATGCTTTTGTATTGATCAATAGAGAAGATTGGTTGACTTGGCCACTAATCATCGAAAATGACAAAAACTAATGGGGAATGTGTGAAGCAATTTTCATATCGTTTTCTGCAGTTGCACTTCAAAATATAAAAATATCCCTCTACATGGTAAACTGTTTTGGATAATAATGATAATAATAATAATAATTGAGAAATAGATTTAGTCCAGAATGACAGTTCTTCATACCTAATTTAGGTTATAATATATTAAAAATACAAAAAGACGTTGCTATCCAATATTTATCCATATAATCGGACGAGGGTCTTGTTGTAGAAGCCACTATAGTGGCGTCACTTACGATTAAAACGGTAGGAAAAACTGAAGTGATTTCTACCCTTTCCCTTCCTATAATTAAATTTTTAATAAATAGTCATACAATTAATTCTCAAAAACCGATGCACAACATTTTAATTGGTAGTGTGAACAAATTTAAATAACAGTAAAATCCCAAACGGACCACTGAAACTGCTGCAACATAAAACATGAGAGGGCAGCGGTGTCGTTTATTCCTCAATAAATACAAATCTCATAAAGCTTCGAACTTACTTTTGTTTGATGGTCACACATGTATGCCCCTAACACAACAACAACATGCACCGCAACACTGATTACTGCATCACCTCTGCCTCACCTAACTCCCATTCAATGCCCATTACAAACACCAGACCATCTCCTCAAACTTTCCTTTTACTATGAAACCCACTTTGGTCAGTATAATACACCCTAACAAGAACTCCTTTTATAGTAGAGGTTGGTTTGTAACGCCCAAGATAACGATCTTGATAATTGGTTGGGTTCAAAGTATTTTAGGTATGTGTAAGAGTAAATGCATGGGATTTAGTATTTTTTTCAAAGAGGGATTAGCTATTTCAGATTTTTTGTCGTAAATAGTGGGTGTCTCAAGAAGATTACGAAGTAATTGATGAGACATATGTTTCAAGGGGTGCAAGTGTGCAACCAAATAAATTAGTGACAACAGGTCACGTAACGTGTAGGTAGGGACAGTCGAAGTAGAAAATATGATGTGGCTTATATTTGAAGTTATGGGGGTCTAGTGTTATAGGCACAATATTCGATGTTGTCGGCGTCACTATTGGGCCGTAATTGTACGTTTTAGGGTTATGATGTCGATGGCCTTGATATACTGTTGGGTTGTAATTGCTCGTTTTAGGGCCTTGGTCTTCATGGGCCGCATCCTAAGGTATTAAAAATTGAAAATGGGTAAAGAATAAAATAATGGTGATTAGATGATACATGCTATTGATTTTGGTGAAATATACCTTCTATGTTAACTAGGATCAATCCACAAAGAGGTCGTTTCTGTGGTGTTATTGCAAATGTATACCATTATATACACCAATTCAAGATAATAACTAACAGTCCTAAAAGGATATGATAGTATCAAATACAAACTGAATCCGAAAAAGATAAAAGCAAATTCTAGCAGGATTTCAAACCATATATGTTCCAAACCATATCTGTTAAAATCTCCTTTGACCCTACCACCATTTGGGTTGTTAGCATTTTATTTTCTCTCCCACTGAAATAGCACCTCTCTATTCTCTTGATGCCAACGTTAATGGATTTCCTTTAACAATGGATATTCATAATACACCCTAACAAGGAAAGAAAAAAAAAGAGTAAAAAACTTGGAATATATGAAAAGCATGCTACTTTGGCTTTCTCATTAAACAAAGTTAACAAAATCTCTAAAACATTTGTACTTATGATTGCACCATCTTCTTCATCATCATCACTCACCCACAACCAGAAACCTAAAGATTTACAAAACCCAGAAAGCATTCATTAAAATTCGCTATTCTTTCAAGGGAGGGAGGTTAGGCCTTTTAAACCCTAAAACACCCAATATGATGCTGATGATGAAGAGACTTTTCCCTGTCAATCATCCCACGAACATACCTAAATTCCTCAACATGGCAAGGAATTGTGATCGTCCCTTTCTGATCGAACCCGTATTCCTCCTCTGCCTCCTTCAATAACTGCATGAACAGCGGGTGATTGAAGTAAATCACAGGCACCACAAACCTCTGCTGCTCCTCTCCCTGTCCCACCTTGATTGCCAAACACCCCTTCGGGACATCTCGGATCACTTCTTCTTGTTGTTGTTTCTTGTGTGGCAGATGCAGATGACAGTTCCTTGACGAACCCTTCTCTCCGCCGCCGCTACCCATCTCAGATTTCCCCTGCAAAAAAAAACAAGAAAATCCAAAATCCAAAAAAAAGAAAAGAAAATCTAACTAATCCTACTGTTTGTTTCCCGAGAAAATTTCAATTTTCACAGGAAAACGGCCAGGGGTCTGCTACGATTGCTTGCCTGTAAAGGGTACGAGAAGAATATCTAAGCGACCTTGGAATGTTAGTCATGGTCGATTAACATTGGAGATACTGAAATCACGAACGTATACAAAGAAGGAATAAGAGAATTAAGGAGAAGTAAAAAATTGAGATGGAAAGGAGGTGTTTTTATAGGAGGAATCTGAAATTGGGGGATTTTATAAAGTGTGAGTAGGGTTTTGCTTCTAATTTACACATGCTTACTTCTAAGACGTCCGATTAAAGTTGACGGTTGATGATATCAATGGTTAGGTTAGGTGGTTTATTAGGTTAGGTAGTTTATTGTTGTAACGGACTCGTATGGGGCAGCAGGGCAAACGAGTGGTAAAGTTGTAATTTCAGGGTTGTGGAGGCACGTGGACTGTGAGTGGCGAAAAAGACTTGACACGTGGATGAAGGTATCTTTAATTGCCGACGAATGTTGCGTCGTTTTGTAGTGAGAGAATTATGGACAGCCAATAGCAGGATTGAACATGTCCACGTAGACATCGAGGGTGTCTCGTCAGCTTCATCTCTTCTGTAGATTTACACTGACAAATCAATCTCCACTTTTTAACAAAACAAAAACATCATAAGAACATTATTGGTATTTTAGCACGTGCTGTATATTTTATAAGGGTAAAATAAAGAAGACAGTGGGTCCGCGAGACGACGTACCATTGTCGGACGTATGGATCGTTTGGTTCACGGATTTGGAAAGAAAAATGGAAAGAGGATGGTCGTAAAACTATTCTCTCGACATCTTCATTCTTTGTTAATATTTGAATAACAATGCAACATTAATTTTCTCACATTGTTGGTTTTGTTGGTCATGTTTGATTAGAGGTAAAAAAATTATAATAGAATAATATTTAGATTATTTAAATACTCTTTATTATCATATATAGTATAAAATAATATATTTATAATTATTTCACATTAACATCCATGTTAAAAATTGTAAAGATATTAAAAAAATAAAATTTGTGGATTACAATTGTGAGATACCTCTAGTTACCTCTAAATTTAGGATTTGTGAGGGGCTTTAGCATTTGTGATAATCTTATGTTTTGTTTGTGAATTTGGAGATGTGAATAGAAAGAGGATGTCAGAAAATAAACTATTTTTCTGATATCTTCATTCTTAGTCACTGTTTGGATTACATTGTTATGTTATTTTCTCGACATCATTGATTTTTCTGATCATGTTTTGTTAGAATAAAAGTTTCAATTATTTCACATTGTATGAAAAATTAAATTAAAAATGATAATTTAATTTGAATATCTAAATTAAAAACTGTAAAAAATAAAAAAATAAAAAATTATGTGATCAGATTAAATAAACGAGGAATGAAAAAATATAAAAATGACATATTGAAAATGCATAATTGTGAGATATTGGCAAAATTATGTACTTTTCAACATGATGTTATAGGTATTTAATCAAAAATAAGTGAGGATTTCAAGGATTCTTCTCTTTTTGGGAAGAAACGAGAATTTTTTTTGGGAATAATCCAACTTTCCTTAAACAACAAAGTTAAGGATCCCAGTAATAAAAGCATCGTGTGTGGCATGCATTCATTGAGTGTGATGACATCATAACAAGAGACCCATTGAAAACCACATCCAATGAATGCATGTCACACACTGCTGGAATGCTTCTAAAATTTCAAAGATTTCACCAACTAAAAATAGGAATCATTGGCAAATGGAAAACTCTTACTTCTAAAAAGCTCGATTCCACGAATCAAACCACACCTTAATTTAGCCAATAAGATATAAGCAAAATTAGAGGAAAATAGAGCAAATTAACTTTGTATTGACGTTGTTAATTACCAAAAGTATCAAAGTCACCTTCCTGAAAAGTTTATTAGATAAATTTATTTACTTTTTTTACTATCGTATAATGCAATTAATTAATAGAAATTAATTTTTCTTTTTTGCCCACCTGACTATAGAGTACGTTGAGTTAAAACTCAATGCGTAACCACAAAGATATTGTTCTCAGTAAAAATCAAACTCAGGACCTCTTGAGTCTATACAGTTTGGCCCCAAAAAAATTCGTCACTATATTATCATCCAAGTAGGTAAAAAAATATAAACCCCTAAACACGTCATAAATTTAAATTCTAAATCTTAATTCCTGAATATTATTTATTATGTGTTTTTTTTAAAATACCACATAGAATTATGCTTACAGTTGAAATCAAATCTTGGGCACACATATGCCTAAACCAGTCGATTGCCAACCAAGTCAACTCTCATTGGTGGGTATCATTATGCTTTTTAAACAAAAATAACACATTATTACAAATAAGGAGATAACTGTAAATGAGATATTTACACAAAAAAAAAAAGACAAAATGTGAGAGTTTTGTTCCAATGAGGATAAGTAACAATTTTTTTTTGAAATAAGGACAAAAGTTTCTAACTTACCAAAATATCCCTTTAATTGTAAAAGACCAAAATCTCTCTCCGTGAAGCCGAGGCCACCTGTGAAGAAAATTGCTCAATTCGGTCATCAGAGACAATGCTGCCGCAAGCAACTATCACGGGAGTGTAATCCAGACATAGGCGCACCATCCCCACTCATTGACTGGCCAGAATAGCCACCTGAGGAGGAAGATTTGATTTGGGTGTCAAATGGGGAAGATGAGAGTATTTATGTCAATAAAATAAATATTTATAACTTTTTTTTGTTTTTTGTGGAATATTATCTTAATCTTTAAGGACCTTATAAAACAAAACTTATTTACATGCCTTCATTGGAATAAAAATTTTAATTGAGGGACTTATCTCTAATTTTACAATTGTAATTTATTTTTTTTTGAAACGGGAGGATTGCATTTTATTAAGTAGAAGATGGTAATAAATTTGTCAATACAATCTCCTGGAGCCAACGAGGCTCATAAGACGATCTCCATTCACATCAAATTACAATTGTAATTTGATGAATACAAAATCACTAGTTTTCATAAAATTTAAATTCCTCATTAGAAACACCAAAAAGTAAAATAATATCAGATCATAAAGGGGTATGCATCGATGTGTATTTTTGGTGAAAAAGGGATATGCAAAGTCGAGGAGAAGTGGAGGGTGGAGATGTCAAATTGAAAACAAATATCATCAAAAAGGTTGGTCTTGTCTTTGCAATGTTTTGGCCCAAGTGGTAGTGGATGTGGCCTGCAATTTACATTTCCTCTTAATGGGCCAATGATCCAAGCCCATCCCAAGAGCCTAAATCTCAACAGTTGTCGTAAAAACTCATTGAATAGTGAAAAGGAGGCAGGAGAGTACTACTATTTATAGTTTGCTACTTTCGATTATCCAAATTTAATTTTTTAAGGAAACGGTGATGAAGCTAGCATCAAATGGGGATCAATGTCGGAGAACCTACACTGGTGTAGTTTTAATGGGGAATGGAGGATATTTGTTGTCCCATTTAATGAGCCATGTATAAAAAGGCTTTTCAATTGTAACATTTTGTCGTCTCAAATTTGTTGGACAAAACTTGCAAGCATGGAATATGATTGGCTCTAAACATGGGCCCCACTAAAACCACACTCACAATTACACCTATAAATTTACATAATTGTATCAATACATGTAATATTTCATTTTCATTCGTAACCCATCTCAATAAAAGACGTCTCTCAATGCATTTTGTTGTCCCCCATAACATTGTACCATTGTGGTTACTCTGAGAGGAGCGTCCAGCAACAGGACCCAAGATGAATTGATGAAGCTGTACAAAACCCTAGCTAGTAGTCCCCATTTGTTTTGATCTAGGCAAACTGTTTCCAGCAGAACTGTCTGTGTTTGTCTCCCTAAATCATCTATAGGCCTCTGGATCGTCTTCCCAAATCCCAAATACTACTCAAATAGTGAAATGTGAACTCAACCAACCGTGGGAGCACCATATTAATGCGGCAACGTGACGTTGTTCATCAATCACCTTACTATTGATCGGTAGTTCTGCAGGTCACATCAACCGAAATTACAAGGCATATTATGAATAGAGAACATATAAATGACTTGATATCATATTACATTCGGTATTTACTGAAAATCTGACTCGAAATTTTCTACTGAATCTGAATCTTTATCAGTTTCAAACAATCGAATGAAACTTTTTGTAGGTTCGGACAATGGGGTGCTGAAAGATATAACGTCTTTTGCAACGTTAATTGGGTGTAGTTAGTAAAGTACAGGGTGTAAATAGTGTTCATCTTTCTTTCTTTTTTTAACCAACACCATATAAGTTTGTCATTTGAACATCCAACTCGGACTGTCAGGCCTGTGCGCTCAAAATCTAACTTTAGACTATACAATCCATAGTAGCTGATTACACGCTTAAACAATTTCCATAGATGATCTTTCAATCGACAAGAGTCTAATTGTATAGAGAGGCCGATGAATCGAAATTCTGCCACAATGTATTAGAAAATCTAGTGGACTACTGTTTGCGAATGAGATAATAACAATGACGAAGAGACCTTTCACAATTTGAACATCAAGAGTTGATCCCCCACATGGCAAAAAGCGTGAACAAAGTGGCCTTGGATTCCAACACAAAGTTTGAAATCCGAATTATACAAGTGTGAACAAGCTATATATACAACCAATTAGGTCCATAACACCTTCAAACCCTATACAAGTCCAAAGCTTTAAATGAGCTTTTTAGGGTTTAGGTCAAGTGGTATGCCCCATGCACCAATTATTCATAGAAAGTTGTGGTCACAAAAGCTTCTATTTATGGGAATTCAACAAACTTGGCCCAATTAAAGTCCTCCTCCCTCCATGATCTCTAGATAATGAAAATCATGGACAGACAGCTAAAAAAAGGCAAATGTTTAACTTTATATGAGTTATGCAAAGGTCAAAAAAGCTTCAATTTCCCAAAAAGTAGTCCTTTACAAGACAGCATTTATTCAATCTCCCTTTTCAACATGGACTTATGTATGGAAGACTTTGAAAACGTGTTGAAACAAGGGAAAAGAAGATAAGCCAATTCATAAGTACCCTATAATATATATTATAAGAGGTGCAATGTACGTATATTTACATTTGTTTAGTGATTACATGAACAAAGAGAGTTAAATCTTGTTGAATTCCTACAACGTACACTGCACAGAAGACGCACATACACAACAAAATCTTACTTAACTTCATATCTTCAAACAAGACATATCACATATTACTAGAGAAATTAAGGAGTACTTTACACGAGATTTACCTTGTATATACTAGACAAGCTAGTTTTCATTCTTCCTTCAGTGGTGGATCTGAATCCTTAAACAGGTGACATGGACAACCAGAGAAGGTTGGTGTTGTTTTCATACTGGACGGAACTCTCTCACGACGTTCTGAACCACGTATCATTTTAATGGGCGAACAGCCCAACCCTAACCCTTGGAACATACTATAATCCCAGTGGCGAGCGGACATCGAGATGTGGATGCCAAACCTTCCCGCACTTAACATAACAATATAACACTTAGTTTCCAGATTAACGAATAATGAAATACAGTACACAAAAGGTCTAGAAGAAAGCTAGGAAGAGTAAATCAAGAGAAGTGGATCTCAAATCTCAAATGAAGAATCACAAACATCCAAACCTAAAATCTCTACAGTGAGTTGTATACATTCACAGCGCGCATGTTGCCTATATATAGTACTCTATTCACAAATATCATATTACTTTCACAGTTGTATGTTCAGAGCAATTAAGTACGATAGCAATCTGATTAAATGATATATGTTATGAAACATAAACAATAATAATGTAATTACATGAAAATTAAAGAAGACATTACTACTACTTTTTTTGGTAATAAATGAACCACCCAACTCAACATGATCTTCTGACAGTTGGGTGGGCGTTAACTTCGAACCGTCGATGGTAAATATTGTTTAGCTATACTTATACATCACCGGCAGCAAATATTTTTCCACTAATCAATGATATGAAGTAGTTGCGAATACAAAATCCTAAGAAAATTAATATAGTTAAGAGTTTATTTGAAGAGGAATGATTTTTTTTTGGACAAAATTAGTTTGGGTTCATCCAGAATATCTCTCTGAGTCAAGAACTAGAGTCTGAAACCAACCCTAAGAGAGAGAAGAGCTAGGGAGACCAGATCTGTAACAGATAGACAAATCTCAGATACTCTGGAAAAAGCCATCATAAGAAGAATCCGCCAAATGATGAACCTCAAAAGGCAACACAATCAGAAAAACCAACGCACATATCAAAAAGTATGTCATCATGAGGGCCTTTTTACCGCTCCAGAACTTAGTCAAATACTTTATCATCGCACCAATCTGCACAAATAACTAACAGACAAATTTATTTCTAAAAAACCTGAAGAGGATCGAGATCAGGAAAGCAAACCCTAGCCTCTTCATGCAGATCTCTGGATCTCTGTCCTGGATCTATCAAGCATGAGCAAATAATTGGGGGGAATGAAGCCTGGTCCGACGAAGCCATCATCGAATCGAGGTTCAAAAGAATCGATCGAATGATCCAAGTGTCCTCGAGCCAGACAACATTCCCCTCAAAAAAGAAGCTCTCTCTCTTCATCTCTCTGGATCATCAGGACTGCGGTATTGAATCTGTTTAAATCCCCCAAGAGTATCGCCTATCTTCAAGGGCGACTCATGTGTCTACCGTGTCTGTATGTGAGATCAGGGAGGGAGAGAGAGAGGGAGGGGGCGGGAGAGAGAGTGTGGGGCGTGTGATTGTGAAATGATGAATGGAATGATGATGTTGGGACTGGTGGTGGTGGGGGGCTTATATTAAATTCCAAAACACCCCATAACTAACGTTGAATGAAAAAAGACGAATCTGTACAATAGAAAAGACCACGCCACACTCCATGCACTCTCTTTTTAGTCTCTTGGCTATCTATGTCCACCGTTTGATTGGCCACCTCACAACTGATAGATAAATGATGATGGTAACGGACCTGGCATGATGACAGTAAGATACAATTCCAAAATAATATATGTTCATAATTTTTCATTTCATAAACAATTTCAAAATAATATATGTTCATAATTTTTTATTTCATAAACTTACATAATTTAGTTGATAAACCAGATAGACATATCACATAAATAAAATAAAATAAAAAACTTTATTAAATAAATCACATAAGCATGTTACATATTTATATAAGTTTATGGATATTTATTTTATGGATATGTAACTTTCGAATATAATTTTGTTATTATTATTCGAATCACTAATGATGGTTTTAATAATTGACGGTAAGAAGAGGTATCAAAAGGTGGTGAATGAAAGGTAATTGAAATGAGTCAATTAATTATTTTGAGTTGTCCAATAATGGAACCCCATCACTTAATTATTAGTAGTTTTATTTTTAGTAAAAAAAAAAATGCTACAATCTTCGGATAGATTCCTTCTCCGTACTAGAGAGTGAATTTTTAGTAAAAAAATACTCTCGTTGCACCTGCTTACAAGCAATCATCCCCAACCTGTGCGTGTCTCTAAATGTGTATTAAATGGTTGGCTAGTTGAATGAAATGTCTCATAAACGACTCGTCATATTTTTTGCTTTTCAAAGCATAACTACAGTAATTGAGTCCTCCAACAACACAAAATTCGATCCTTAACTGCAACATAGAGCGTTTTGGTAATGACATTCAGTTTAATAATAGCGCAACCACGTCTGGTCTACTCTCAGTCGTAACCATTTCATGAATACCCATCACACGGGATGGGGTTCAAGTCTAACATCACAAGTTTGGACCTAACTCTCTATTGAAAACGCAGGTTGACAATAGGAGGTTTGTCCTCCCTTATAAGCTAGACTCCAAACCCACCATCTTCCGACGTGGGAGAAGGATTCTCATCAATCCTCCCCTCTTGGGAGCATGCACGTCCTCGTGCATAGCCTTTACTGTACCATTTCAGCATAAGGCCCACTTACCGTCTCAAGCCTTGCGAGCCAGGGTCACATAGTTTTGCCAGGTCCAATGGATCTAGGGTTTTCCCAGTTACTTATAACAGCCTTTTTTTTTTCTTTTTTTTTTTAACGGTATTTTTCTCTTTTCCAACTCTACAAAGGAATGGGCTCTGAAGCAAGTCCGCCTACGATAGTGTCAGTCCACGGGCCTGCACGCAGGGGCGTGCGCTCTCAATGAAAGCATCAATGATGAATAACCGTCACACGGGATGGGTGATGAGAATCCCACATCGGAAGATGGTGGGTTTGGAGTCTAGCTTATAAGGGAGGACAAACCTCCTATTATCAACCTGGGTTTTCAATAGAGAGTTAGGCCCAAACTTGTGACGCTAGACTTGGGACCCTATCCCGTGTGGGGGTATTCATCATTGGTGCTTTCATTGAGAGCACACGCCCCTGTGTGCAGGCCCATGGGCGCCCATTCATTTGTGGAGTTGGATTAGCAGACAGTGAGCCGTGTCCATTGTGGACAGGTTGGAAAAGAGAAAAAGGTATTTAAAAAAAGAAAGAAAGAAAAAATGTCGTTATAAGTAACTGGGAAAGCCCTAGATCCACTGGACCTGACCCTGACTCGCAAGGCTTGGGGCGGTAAGTGGGCTTGGGGTTGTAAGTGGGCCGTATGCCGAAATGGTACAGTCAAGGCCATGCATGAGGACGTGCATGCTCTCAAGGGGGGAGGATTGATGAGAATCCCACATCGAAAGATGGTGGGTTTGGAGTCTAGCTTATAGGGAGGACAACCCTAAGATGGTGGGTTTGGAGTCTAGCTTATAGGGAGGACAACCCTTCTATTGTCAACCTGGATTTTCAATAGAGACTTAGGCACAAACTTGTGATGTTAAACTTGGGCCCCCATCTCGTGTGACTCTTAAGCACTGCCCCTACCCCATAATTAGGAGTAGCAAAACTATATATGGTCCAGATAATCGAATTTGTCCGATCTGGATTAAATCAAGTTTCGACATAAGTTATATGTCTGAAATTCGGGTTGAAACCAATTTTTTTGACCGGTTTTAAAATAGGTCCAAGTCCAAATATAAAAATCTTTTTCGGTTTACTTGTCTAGATCCTAACCCGAATTATATTATTGTCCAATTTACGTGTGAGCATTTAAATCAATTCAGATTTGATCAATTAAATATGATCAAAATTCAAGCCGCGTTAAACTCCGAACATTTCAATATTTCGTAAACACATACAAATTCTTCGTCCCGGAACCAATCCGAAATCAATTCTTTTTGCTACCCCTACCCATATGATATTACACTCCTTGAACAAATCACATCAACATTCGATTTCAGCTGGGCATCCACCGGTGGTACCTGTGCAATAATTATTATTTTACCCTATTTTATTCAAAAAAATTACACTTTCAAGTTTTAACTTTTATAAAAAAGGAGGGCCTCGTCTGTCGTGTAACATTCAGCAGAGGCGAGAGTTTCGAGGCCAGGGAACCACAATGGAGTCAGGGGTGGGGTCCACGCTCTTCTCTTTCACTTTTGTTTTTTTACGCTCGTCTGACTTCTTTTCTTTGCTATTCTATCTCTATTCTCTATAACCATATTATTTGTTTTCTCTGTTGTTTCATATTTTTCGTGGAAATGGTTTTTCACTTTTCGAAAATTATATATATCCATAAGGTAGAGTGCCGGGGCTATACTGTAATAAAATTACAATAGGCCCGGTTATAATACCTATTTGAGGGTGAAATTTTTTTTATTTTATTTTGAAAAAATTATAGATATGTAGTTTATAATCTAACGATATAATTTTTATTAAAAACAAAAATCATATGCTACATGAAAAATGCTTAACAATTTTAGACTGTCGGATATAAACTCAAAACATTCGGTGTCTGGATCATGATGAATTTGATTTTTGTTTCGAACAAAAAATATATCGTTAAATTCGTTAGATCATAAACTACACATCTATCATTTTTTCAAAATAAAATAAAAAATTTTTGTGATCCAAATCACCTACAACGGGGTCTGTTGTAGTTTTTACTACAACAGACCCCTGCCACCCGGTTTTTCATATATAATCGATTAATCGTCCATAATCATGTGACAATTACATTACTTTAACACGGTCTTTCTGGTTAATACAATCTCTTATTACATTATTTTTGACAAACACAATCTCTTATTACACTTTTCTATACGTAATTATATTGTTTTAAGTGTTGTGGATTTTTATACAATGGAATTAAGCATTCCTAGATTAATCTTCTCAAAAAAAAAATAAAGAACGCCCAGATTAAACCTATCAACAATGAGTTTTTTGAAAAGAGTTTTACATGCTGAATTCGAATATGTAATTATTTTTTTTTGAAATCTAACATGTATTTTGAGAGAGAAAACATTTTGAAGTTTCGTTTAAGTAATGAAAAAGTTGTGATGTAATCTTGTTTAGTAAACATGCCACATAGATTATGGATTCTTATGAATAATTTTATTATGAATACGTAGCGTTACCGTTCACTTTTTCATACGTCGTGAGGTTTTATTGATAAGTCAAATATTATTATGTGTTTATATATTTTTACTACTCTAATTTACACCATTTTTTCAAGATGTAAAAATGTCTAGAAAGTATTTTCATGTATTAAGGAAGAAACCTTTGAAATTCATATTAAATTAACTTAATTATTGAGAAATTACTTTTCATAAAGTCTAGCTGTCTGTTAAAAATTTCAACCCTACCCACATCAACCCCCTTTTGGTTTTTCCGTGGATACATCGAACCCAAACAATTTTATTCTTTCTAGATCGTTTCACTTAATGGTCCTCATGCTCAAGAGAAAAGGCATCATTGAGTGATAGGGGATGAGATTTTCTTATATATCACATCACTTGGGTTAAACCAAAGTTGATGTGGAATAAGTGGTAACACTCCGTCGCATTTGTGCGCTGGATTATGCCAGATCCAATAAGTGAATAGGTACAGGTCCGTCCAACTGAACCGAGACTTTGTTCCGATATTATGTTTGAAAATCTCTGTCGTACTTACACCAACGATATTATTCATTTTAGCCTCTCATTGATATATCGAGCTCACAAGGTTTTGTTTTTGCTGAGTCGGCTCACTTAATTTTACTTAGGCAAGAAAAAGTCTCATTGAATTATAGAGAGATGAATCTTTCTTATATACCACATGACTTGGGTTAAACCAAGCAAAAGCAATAGCAATGTGGGATATATCTATCTGATGCGTGAGGGAGTACCCGGAAGATGTGCTGGTCATGACAAGCTGTAGGTAGCTATATTGCTGTATATACGGTACTTTCAGTACTCAGTAGGCAAGGATTTACTGCACACATCAAAGTGACAAACGGAGAGGACGATACAATGGCTCCAGATTTCAACCTTTTTTTTTGCCTTTTTCTTGCAGTTATTGAAATTTGTGATTGAGAGAAACAACACGTAAAGATGTGAAATCCCTTAATTGTCCCAAGTAATGAGATATATTCCACTGCCACACACAAGAAAAAATCTAAAAAGAGGAGGAGCAGTTGAAAAGAAGAAAAGGTTAATGCAGATTTTTGGATCTGCTTTTGGCCACTCTAGTAAGTCAATTGGGTGTTCCAGGAAAAATAAATAAATATTTTCTCAATCGTATTGGTCTTACAAATATCGTGTACGCACTTAGCTGTCATTTATTTGACAATTGTTTTGTTATAGACAGACCTAAAATGACTTTTAATTTGTAGCATTGTAATTAGTGAAAGTTATATACTTACAACTATATATATATATAGTCGTCTTCTGTTCGGTTCTTGATTTTGAAGAATATCCAGATCATCCATGTCGGCCATGAAGATTCATCATCATCTCTACGTACATTTTAAGGTCAAAGCACAAAGAGTTTCACTTTTACTCACACATGACTCGAAGCTTCATTAGTGTTCACTGTTATGACTCAAAGTGTCAGATCGATTGCGACAAAACCAACCAAGTGATTTATATAGATAAAGCTCACTCTTAATATGTAATAAGATATTTTCCTAACTCAAGTGAGTTGGACGTTGACTCATAGTAGTTATGCTTTGACTCAATGAGTTGAGTTTCAACCTATAATAATTGGGTTAAGGAAGAATAAAATCGTGCGGATTCAATGTATCGATGAAAACTGGATAATTCAAAATGGTCAATATTATTGACATGTATGAGGTGCGTATTTATGATATTCACTTGCCTAAACTATGACCAGTAAAAGGTTTCTCAATCACGTGTAGTACAGTGACTGGCTGCCAAGTTTATGAGTGTTTCCTCTTATGGTAATTTAGCGTCAGCAACACAGACGAGCTTTCATAATTCTATTTTTTGGTCCATGACTTGAGCATGAAACAAGCACTCAATCAGGCCCAACGCAGGCTTTTGCGCCCACCCATGACCCAACTCCATTTTAACTTATAAGGCTATAAGCAAACCTCTGCGAAGCGGTGATGGGCTGAACAGTCAAATAGAGAGGGAGTTTGATCGCCTGGGCTAAGATTGGACCCGTCATAGATCTTTAAGGATGACTCAGCCCAATCATATAGGCCCATCATAGATGTTGATGCCATATTAATCATTGATACGAGCAGACACAGATTAGACGAATTCGAGTTCAATCAATCCAGTTTTTCTTTTGTCACATACTAAATGAGAAGTTGACATGAAGACTACTAATCTTATTTTACATGTGCCGTCACTCGCTATATTAATTAATACAGATTCCTTACTTTGGTTCGTCCCATCGTATTCAATGGTCAATGTGCACCTCGCTCATTGGCTTCAATTTCCCACTAACATACATACATATATATATACATACACATACAATTATATATCTACCCATATATGACACGTATATAGCTGCCTTGAAACTCTTATGGTAATTTATTTTACTTTTATTTTAAAATGAACTTTATTACAAATTTTTTGTACCTTGGGATGTTCCAAAATTTGGTGAGATAATCATCTCCAATATATATTGATAATACCAAAAATACTCATCAAATGATATGTTGACATGTGTCACCACATAGATAGAAGGAGAGGAGATTGGTCAACCCAGATGTCACATCAGCCTACACTTCTCAATATGACCTAACATGCATGACCTCGGAAACTCTAGACGATTGAAACATATCGGGTTAACGAGGAGCACACATCACCTATCAGGAATGAGATCTACAAGAGATCTTTAAGGAATTCACCATAAAAATTACACGCGCATCCAAGGACAATCAATAAATTGAAACTTCATCTAAAAGGGAACCTGCATTAAGGTAAATCTCTTTAACTTTTTCAACATTCACTACTATCAAAAGAGAGCGCTCTAAATCCCGAGGTGTTTCACTAGTCTTATTATTTGTAAAATTAACTTGAACGTCAGAGCGTAACATGAGGTATATCTCGGGGACCATAGAGATTACATTTTCTACATGTGCAGAGATATAACAACGATCTCGTAATCCTTAATTTGATCAACGTTTGACTGTTTGAGATGTCTACCGACCGAACAATCCAGAGGTCGGTATGATTTTCCACGTCATCATCGTATATAGAGTTTGTGTATGTGATATGATACTTAATAATGCATGAATGCAATGACGTGGCAAGCAGTCATGACAAGTTTGATTTAATATTTCTTTGGAGTTACGATACTTGAGCAACCGTGGGCACGTGTACACTAATATTAAAGCAAACTTTCCAAACACAACCACAAAAATTCTTGCCACGTCATGATGTACACCTAAACCTCCAAAGAAAAAATGACCGGCGTACAGGTGGCAGAATCTCGTTGGGAGACGTGTGACAGGGGACATGTAATTGCTTTTGAGCAACTATTCTTATTGGCCCGGAATCTTTCGAATTTCTTTTAATTTTTTAATTTTTATTTTATTGGGAATAAAATAATTGGGATATGTTAAAAATTGGAAATTGAAAGAAGATCAAAGTGGGCACGTTGAGACTTCCGCTTGTGACAAGTGACCATCTGAGTCTCATATGGGCTCGAGCCGACTTGATGAGTGGGCTCAGCCGACGATTTGACTGACATTTCAGATTCAAATTTCTGTAAATGTAGTAAATAACCATCTATTCTTGCCTATCTAAGAGTAATTGAATTGAAATAAAGAAAAAGAAAAAAGAAATTGTAATTGAATTGGGTAAAATTGTAAATTGACAAATGCTTTATACCATGTGTATATATATTATGATAATACCAAAATTGACCTCCACTAAGATCTTGACACGTGGTGAGAACTATCGAGCAAACGTGTCAACCAAAGTGTTTCCTCAATTGCCAACCAAGGTAGAGCCGACAAGTCCAACCAAGGAGAAGGAGCCCAATGTTCCCACGTAAGGCAGGGTAATAGAGAAGAGGGCATCTCGACAAGACTGAAATACCACTTCACTGTAATATTGAACACATCTCTTTGTAACTTGTGGTAACCAAACACCACAAGGAAATCAAGAGTTCAAAAGGATATCAACTACACTTGAGGAAAAGATCAGGATGAGATTCATCTTCCTGAAAATGTAAATTCAAGGAAAATAGATATATCATTACTAAAGTTAGAACTCTCCCAACACATGTAAAACGGGATCCCCGATACAACGAAAGCACCATAAACCCTGCATTTACTTGTTTGTTATGAGAGAGAGCTCCGAGCATTGAGCACCCCCTAGTTGATAGCGTGTTGAATTGAGCATCGGAGTGGTCCTCTCGAGAACACCTTCAGGGCACCTTCTAGCTTGCATGTTCTACTGTGTAGGTCATCCTTAGCAATACCAAAGACATTTGACATCAGTCCTACCACATGATATATTACCAATACCTAAACGTTACTAGTGCTTGTTGTACAATTGAAATTCATCGTTTTGCTTCTATCAATTAATTTTGTTGGTGTAGTTCTAGGAGCTAGAATCCGTCTTATTAGTAATACTGTCGTTGCATATGATCAATGTTATTACGTTTCTTCTTATGATTGGCCATTGTACGGCAACAAGGCATTGTTGTCGATGCTGGATTGAGAAATAGAATATCTACGATGAACAATTCCTCAATGTCACAAGTCATTTTTGTTTTTTTGTTTTGTTTTCTACAAGTAAAATTACATGAACGTGTTTCACGCAGCCGACACTGATTAGGTAAACAACAAGACTAAGATGCAGCCAAGATGTAGATGGTGACGAATTGACGATGACTTGATACATTTCTAAGCCGGCTTCGTTGTTTAAGCTTTTTTCTGTAAAATTAATTGATAATCGATAAGACAAACAAACCCAATTCATTTTCCAGGAAAATCAATTCAAACCCCCCATCATATACTTCAGATATAAATTTACACAACCCTGTTATATTCATAACCCTCCAACCCATGACACTAGAGATCTTGGTGAGTGAGGATCCCAATACAAGAATGTTTGGGGAAGAAGAAGAGGAATATTTTCCTTCTTCGGAATCTTTTAGCTTCATGAGAAAGACAAAGAGCAGCAAGAACAACAAGAGGAGATTTAGTGACGAGCAGATTAAGTCACTAGAGTCCATGTTTGAAACAGAGACAAGGGTTGAACCCAAAAAGAAGATTCAATTGGCAAGGGAACTTGGGTTGCAACCGCGTCAGGTTGCGATTTGGTTTCAGAACAAGAGAGCAAGATGGAAGTCCAAGCAGCTCGAGCGAGACTACGCCATATTAAGAGCTAATTACAACAGCCTTGCTTCACGGTATGAGAATCTAAAGAAAGAGAAGCAGGGTTTGGTTTTACAGGTACTTGAATTCTTACCCATCTTTGCAAAAAATATTTTTTAGTTTATGAGTAAGATTACAATTACAAAAATATATTAAATTTGTAGATGTTATTTTCAGTTGCAGAGACTGAAGAAAGATGCGGTTCAGAACCCAAAAGGAGAGCGGCAGTGTTGTGGGAAAAGTGAAGCAGCTCCAAGCAGCAATGAAGGGGAATTGGAGAATGGTGACTCCAACAAGTGTGAATCACAAGTGAAGCCGATCTCGTCGATGGAGATATCAGAACATGGACTAGGAGTAGTTTTAGACGACGATATCAGCATAAAAGCAGAGTACTTTCAATTAGAAGATGAACCAAACCTTATGGGTATGGTAGAACCAGCTGGCGATAGTTCATTGACATCACCAGAAGGTTGGGGTAGTCTTGAATCTGATGGTCTGTTTGACCAATCTAGTAGTGGTTATCAATGGTGGGATTTCTGGTCTTGAATCTAAAAAACATGTTGCAGAATGAACACTTGGGGTGAATTATTATCCTTAAGAGGCCTAAAAGTTGAAATTTGATTTTTGTGGGTTATGAGGGATCAACTAATCAGAGAATTTTAGTCTGTGATGTTCAAAGAACTTGCTAGCAACGGCCAGAATCCCCTGTTTTTGACCATGAAAGTGCATGGATTGTGGATAGTGCGGATTAGGATCCTAAAATTCAGAACTTTCACACAATTTTCCCATCAAAACCAACTTCACTTCAATGAACATCTAGTCATTTTGCTATAATTTTAGAAGGCTAGATCTTGTTCTTCATAATAAAGCCTAGACTCTGTTTTACTGTATCTACTCTTTAATCTGTCATCAACCAAACATGAAATCAACTGCACCCATCAAATTTTGGCTTTGCACTACTATCCCAGAACACGAGACAGAATACATGTGAAGCAGATAGAAACAACTCAAGACTAGGAAACAAAAAAGTGTAATACGAGCTAAAACGAACTTGCTCTTTTTGAATATTCAATCCAAAAAGCATTTATTCTCCATCTGCCAAACACCAGAAAACTACAGAAGATAAGCATGTGACGGACAAAAATGTGTTCATTTCTTCTTTGATATTTACGCAATGAAGGCTTAAAAATATCTTCTGGTTTAGGTACTGCGCTTCGGTCGCCTGTCCTTTCTTGTTGAATAGAATTAAAGAAGATGATAATGTGATAACGACGCACAATTGAAACGGACCACAATGAGAAAACTTCGGTTCTGTCCTTCCATGAAAGAAAGCTCATTAGTCATTACTCATCCAAGCAACCTTCTGCTGCAGTAGTAGAACAAGCATAAGCTAAAAGAACTTCGAGGGAAAATTCCCATTCAAGTGAAAACAATATATCTTGAACCAGAAAGAGATTTTAATTTAAGAAACAAATTTTTAGAAAGAAATTGAAAAAATGGATAATGCCCAAAAGAGGTGAAAAGTTGACGGCTCCATTTACAGGTGTTGTGAAGGAGGAGAAGAAGATCGGAAGCTGCACACCACAACCCAGTTTCGGTTTAGTCATCGAGAAGACGAAATGGAAAGGAGGAATTAATCTGACGGCTGGAAATTGTTATTTGAGTTCGTAAGCCACCAGGGTTTCTGATCTGACGGCTAATCGCACGGCTGGACGTTCCTCTCTTGGTCAATTGTGGGTCCCCACTTTTCACAAGTATTTTGGCGTTTCAGAAACACAAAAACGGAGAAGAGAGATGTCGTATCGCTCCTTCACCTCTCTCCCCCAAAATGTCTCGAAATCTCTTTTCGTTCTTCCTGGTCTTGTAAAGCTGTAGCAGGAGAGGGCGAGAGAGGGATGAACGACCTGTCCAATGCAGTTGTGAGAGACCCAGTACCAGGTTTAGCTGTATACGTTTTGGTTCCGCTGTTGTTGATCGGTCTATCTGTTTCTTTATTCATACTCATTGTGGTGCACAACGTGGCCTTC
This sequence comes from Tripterygium wilfordii, assembly GCF_013401445.1. Taxonomy (NCBI): domain Eukaryota; kingdom Viridiplantae; phylum Streptophyta; class Magnoliopsida; order Celastrales; family Celastraceae; genus Tripterygium; species Tripterygium wilfordii. The sequence goes on from NC_052248.1 coordinate 11,624,491, forward strand.
TTCCTCTGTGTGTTGATTATCTCGGCCATCGTCACTTCTTTCATAGTTTGGAACAGAATTAACTGGAATCGCAAAACTGCAATCTCTCTGTTCCTTCGCGGCTTACCCGACTCTGACCTCGCCCTGGCACATGAGGGGCAGCTTGTTAAGATCACTGGGGTACTCTTTCCACTCTTTTGCTTTCAATACTACTTGCATTTTGTGGGTTTTCTTTTAATTTCTTGTTGTTGGGTTTTTTTTTCGTATTTTCGCTTTGCATTGCGATTGGTACAATTTTAACACTGGTGGTTTCCAAGGAAATGGAAGAACTGGAAATGGGTGTGAGATTGGTGTCTTTGTTTGCTAGTATGTCTTGTTTGTGCAAATGGAGAACTTGAAGAAACTTGTTCAGCTGCAAAAATTTTGTAATCTATGTCCTGGGCAGGCTGCATTACTAAGAGCTTGTTTGGTTTTTTCTCTTGTTACTTGTTAGCATAAGAACTGTTCCTCCAATCTCTCGATTACCTGTATTTAGATCACCTACTTCACTTCCTTTAGATGGTTTGCTGTAGATACAATTGGGGATGAATTTTTCAATTTTTTGGGCTCTTTAAAGAAATGCCCTCTTTTGGGGAATGTAGTGGAAGTAGATTAAGTCTTGTTGTTTCATGTTTTCTTTTCTTTTCAAGGTAGATTCTGGAAAGGGAATTGGAAAACAATGAAATTTAAGTCTTTGGACACAAACATTTCAATGAGGCTCAGTTGGCCGTAAGTTCAGTAAGCAATGCTGATGCTTTTGACGCAGTAACGTTTAGGCAACTATAAGCCCAGTTACTATTTTTTCTAAACTCTTTCAACTCTTGTAGATTTTTTTTAATGCAGAGGAAAAATCTACCAGAGGTGAAGGGACACACACCTTGTAGATTCTGCTAGTGCTACAGAAGAAAGGGTGTACACCTTCTCATTAGATGGTTTGATATTCAGGTTGATGGATATGGTCCAAGTGGATAGATTTTACTTCTCATATTATTATTCAATGAGAGCTATCATATGAATTTGGAAACATAGTTAGCCATCACAAATGGTTGACTTTACTTGAACATCTATCACATTAATGTTGAAGCTCTAATGAAAATCAGACTTTTTTTTATTCATCAAATAAGGTTTTCTTTGCACTTATAATGTAGTCCACAAATAACAACAAGGCAAACTGCTTGCCAAGTAGAATGAGCCTTGCTTTTCAAAAAGGGCTGATTGTAACTTGAGTTTGACAGTTTGGACTTGACATGTGTCTGAGGTACCTCCTTGTGGATGGTTCACTTGCTCGATGAATTTGAACTAATTTCTGATGACGAATTTCGTTAGGTTAAATAATTTTACTCTAGCTATGGCTATCTAATGGCTTTGTGTGATGGTAACATCAGGTAATTTGCTCATGTTTAGTCAAGTGGTTTTTTTACCCTCCCTTTTGTGCAAGTTACCAGCATGGGTTTACTTTCAAGTACATATTTAACCTAACGATAGTCAATAGATAATCTTCACCTTCTAATTGATAGGGTATTAATAACATCTATGTTATTTTGATTATCTTAGCTAGCATCATGTGGGAGTGTCTCCTTGGAATCTTCTTACGAAAAGGCTGCCAGATGTATATATACATCTACTTGTTTGTATGAATACAGAGGATTCAATTTAAGTCCTGCCAATTTTAACAAATCATGCTTCCGATGGAGTTTGGCATATTGTGAGGTATGTAAATTCTATCTTCGTCCCCCATTCAAACCTTTAATGAATATGGTATCAACTAAGTAATTAATGTCAATCGTTTTGGTTTCCGTACTGAATTGAGTCTATTCTATACAGTATACAGTGCAAAGAACTTTGTAATGACCAAGTTTTTTTCTGTGAGTTTATTTTTACAGTGAAAGTTATAGTGAAACAAAAACAATTCCGGAATTAAATCACTTGTGTTGCTGTCGCAAATCCCCCGGAATTAAAACATTCTTTCCCAAAAAAAAAAAAGGCAAAACAATTATGTCAAGAAGCTACAGCTTTCTGTAATGCTTTCATTTCTTTCTGACATTCTCAATCCAATTTGGATATTTTGTCATGGGTTCTCAGGAAACTGTAGCATAAAGAAAGGTCAAGGACATAAAATCTTCTGATACTCATTATAACTATCGCTGCTTGTCATCTGTTCATGTTCTTGTCATAGGTGCAGCTACCGAAAAGTAAAATCTTAGATGAGGCTGTCTTCTCTTTGTATTCTATAATACGCTGATCAGAGGATTTTTAAGAGGGGATAAGTTGAGTGACCGGTTTTAATGCTTTGGTTGCTCTGACAATTATTTGAACTTCATTATCTCTATAGTTTTCATTTTACCGATTAAGGTAGCAGATGCTTGGATATTCTAGAGCTGGGCTCGAATTTTGTTGACACATATCACAGGCTTTGTCATCTTTGAATTTCGTCTACCGACCTGATTACAACGTGAACTCCATCATATTTTAATCGCAACACACATGACATATCATACCTGGTCTAGCTACTGGTACCACCTCTGGCATTGTAAAGATTATGTTGCATATGCATTATCCTGTTGCATTATGTATGTATCGGCAAATGCAAAGGTCATGCAAAGTACATCTTGGATTTAAATCTTAATGAAACCAGCCAAACTCGGGATACCCCCTAGTATATAAGAATCTGCGTTGGCTACTTTTTGATTCTTGAAATCCTAATATCCTTTATCTATTTGGAGGTTTAATTTTATCATGCTCAGATCTAATTTCAACCCGACAGAGGTTCTGCTCAGACTTCTTCATAACCGATCGAAAGTCTGGTATCAGAGCTGTTGTGAAAGCAGGTTCTGGGTGTAATGTCATTCCCTTGATCGTGGATAGCAAACTTGTCACTACCACAAGACGTTGCAGAGTTTTATCTGCTCACATGAGGAAGTGGTTAGCATATAGAAACCTCCGCTCTGAAGGCCGGCTACTACGTCTTGAAGAAGGGTAATGAGCTTATGCTACTGAAACCTTTGAACCCTTCTCCTTTTCTATTGAGTTCTAAGGTTGCAAACTTGCATTTTTAGCAGGTATGTACGAGAAGGGAGCTCCGTTTCTGTGTTCGGAATGTTGCGCCGGAATGACAATGTTTTGATGATTGTTCAGCCACCAGAGATCATATCTACCGGATGTCTGTGTCATAAGCTTCTCCTCCCAAGTGATGTTGATGGTCTAATATTAGGGGTCCCTGATGTAGCAGCCCAGGTGACCAACACAGGTTCCATTGAAGGGGAGTGTTAATGTGACATTGTCTAACTTAGAGAGAAATTATGAAACCCTATAGAATCTAAGTTTTAGATGATAAACTAATATTTTTGAAATTAATCCGTATTTTTGTCCCTAAACCGTAACCGCTAATATTTGTAGTAGAATTTGTGTTGCCTAATATGCATATTGTTGAGGTTGTCTATTGTTGAACTGGATTCAATGTTATGGTATTGTTTTTGATATTGATCTTTTGCAAGAGGCATTGTGTTTGCAGGAGGTGCATATATTATTATATATGACAGATTGAATTGCGCAAACTAATCTGTAACTTTGGGGGATTATTTTCATATTTGTGGGCTGGCCCGACTCGCGAATCTCTAAAGAACAGCCGGCCAGGCCCACGAACCTCCCAGGCAGCCTATAGGCCGAGTCGGCTCACTTTACATCTGTAGATGGTTGGTGTTATGTGTACCATGTCCATCTGCATTGTCTGTCTGAGCTAAAGTTGATAACAATGCTAAGAATAATGTTTAACAATAGACAGATTAAACCAATAGCACAGTTTGCATTAGCATTATTGATGCTCCGAATAATAGTTCAAAAACTCCACACAACAACGACACTGAGTTTCATATTTTATTGATGCTTTTAAGCAATGACAAGCTTGTTGTCTTAGAAAAGGTATCGCAAACCAAATGCAAATACCAAGATTAGCAGCGGTAGCCCCAGTTGTAAGAGCTTGATCACGGATTCGTTATGCCTGGGTTTCTTTGCTGCTATTGCAGGTGGGTTGTACTTCTTTCTTGCTGGAATGGTACTTTGATCAACCTCACCAATGCAGTAATTCTTCATCAGCTCTCTCGCATCGTCGCTGTGTCCCACATCGTCAAAATCATCAGTCGCATCTTTCTCTGCGCAATCATATGGCCAATATACATACGGCTCAATTTCCAGGGTAAATTTGATTTTCAATGAAACTATGGATTGAAATATAAAGAGACCTAACAAAAGATACAGAATTTACCAGTAGCAGCTAACAAGACTTCATCGCCTCCAGGATGTTCCTCAAGAAATGGAGTCATGTCATAAATCTGATACACACAGTTTTGCATATAGATAAAAGTTTATATTAGAAGGAGCTTCAAAGAGAATCCACAAACCGAGCTTAAATCATAGTTGCACAGCTTGCTATTGTGCAGTCTGCTAACTCTTAGTCTCCTGATTTTGCATCCGGAACTAGGATGAAGAAGTAATTCTTGACGTTTAAGCATGTCCATATTCAAAAGTTACATGAAGAGTTATGCTAATGAACATGGGTGGGTAAGCACATCAACATTAATAAAGCTTCCAATCCCAACTTGGGTTTTGCTACATGATCTATATTTTCAATTTTTCTGCAGATACCAGCATGAAAAGAAATCGTCAAGTAATCCCCCGCAGAAATTCGGCTCTTATAATAGCACCTAATTAACGAGTAAGCAAACCAAACTGGGATAACCCAGCTGGTTATTGGCTTTCGACTGAAGACGTATGCCTACGGGGTTTCCATGGCTTGATCCCCAATCGGATCTATCTCATTCGGTTTCGCACTGGGACTCGGCTAAACTTATCTGTCGTCATGAGTATGCATACATTAAACAGATGATTGCAGATGTTGGAATGTACGTTTGAAGTGATTAGAATCACAGATATATGAAGAATCCGTAATTTAACATGGTATCAGAGCTCCAAGTCATCTATTCAAATCTTAAATTTATCCATTCACCTCCCTTGTCTATTAACCATCCCAGATGTTGGAAATATAAAGGATTCTAAACAACTGAAGTTCATGTATATTCCCTCCTTTTCTGCCCGACATCAGGCACTAACTTTGTTGTTCCTAACCCTACTAAAATTTCAGAACATAAATATCAATTAACAAAACCCTTCAATTCATTAGCTTTAAAAATTAAAATCAACAGCAGATCAGTAAAGAACAAACCCATAAAAGAATAGAAACTTAAACTGACCTTCCCATCGATCAAAAGCCAGCAATCAGTCCTGCTATTATGCTTGTTCAACTCAGCAAATGAAAGAAGTTTAGCCATTTGTTTCTACCGCTGAGAACCCAAAATTTTCAGACAAACAAAGAAGAGGAAGAGGAAGAAAAATCAGAAGATTTGACCAAAGTACTAAAACACTTAATTAACAATCACAAAAAACTTGGGGGAGGCGAAGAGCTTAAATGTATTCTCACACTGACAAAGCAGAGAAGAAATATGAAGATGGATTTAAAGACAGTGCTGTGCTCAATAAATGACAAACAACCAACCCCAATAAACTCCGAACACCCGTTCACCCCCTACACTGTATAACCCTGAAAACTGACTATTTTGCTTTTGTTTTTTCCCTCTTTGTGGTGAGCACGTCTAAATATATGATTAATAACTGAAAATATTAATTTTCTAAATTTGCTTTTGGTTGACATGTTTATATATAAAGAGATTAATACTTTAAAATACTAATAAAACAAATTATATTACTTAAACCAATACCTATATGTTATTGATATTTTCACCTACAAAAATAGAACGTGAAACAGATGGATGGCTGCTTTCCACCAACTTTATCTCAACACATATGTTCAGCACCTTCAATATTTCAAGGCTGCTGGGGCTCATGGGCCAAAACTTGTTGTTTGTTTTCTTGTGGGAATGAGGAGGCCCCCATACATGCATGAGATGATGCATGTTCTGCAGGAAAAATGCAACTCCCTCCCCCTCAGAACATGAAGAACGTGTACGTGTGCATACAGATGCATGCACCATGACCTCTTCATCATATATTCTTTTTATAATTTGCCACATCATTAACATCCATGTCAACATCGTTAGCCACATCATCTTTGAACCATTATGCCATGTCATCGTCATCCCCAAAACCCCATCTGAGAGATTGCAAGGAAGAAGACAATTACACATATGCTATTCAGCATTTGCTTGTTAACATACCAAACATATGCTGGTACCAAAAACAATAAGACAAAATTACAGAACAGAATAGATCACATAAGTCCACATATATGTTCGCAAACTTATTTCACAACCTAATTAAACATAGTGCATATAAAAGAATAATTATTAAGAAACAACATAATAATATTGGAACAAGATACATGTTCACTTGTTGATTCGCTTTTGAGAACACTTAAAAGTGGAGTGCACGAGTTTTTAAGTTGTTCGTTTTCACGAGCTTCTAATTTTGGTGGTAATATCAGTTGTTGGTTAAATTGGATATGGGTATTTAGTGTTCACCAAATGTTTGATTAAATGACTCACTGAGCTACATCATTTGGAATAAAAATGTTTCATCTATTGTCATTCATTCACCTTGATTGCAGGGCTTGCTACATCAATAACACCCCCTAAATCTAATGCTTTTAGTTTGATCTTTATCTTTTTGGACTCTCCTTCCCTCAATCTAACAACAGGAACACTGTTAGTATTGCTGATGCCTTTTTAAAATGTAAGACAGTATACAATGCCGGATTTCCAGCAACTTTGGTTTATATGTTCATTATTCCACTCTCTCCATAAGATATATAAAAACAGCTGCAATAAATGAAGTAAATCATTTGGCTACAAGATTCCAAGAATAAACTGCAGCTGCTAGGAATACACAAGATATAGATTCAATAATACTCGGTAAATAGCTAATGCCCTTATTACATATCATCGATGCATTATCCTCACTCTATATATGAACCAGAAGAGGGTCATGAACAATCTTCTAGGACACTCTACCAACAAGCAAAGCATAAAATTTGAGATGTCAGATACACATCTCCTTCTTATGTTCTATATATATATATATATATGGTTGTATTTTTTTTTCTCTATCAATCACCACAAATATTTATTCCTAGACTGAAACACAAGATTAATCTCCTTTTTCCTCTGTCTGTTCAGCTGTCATAGCCATTGCTGCGACCCTTGGCATGGAATCCACCATTGGAAGGATTTCTAGAGAGAGCAAGGTGGACTCCAGGATCACTGTGAGTGCAAGAAGATTTGAAAACAACTGAATTGTTTACACCTTGAACATTGCTATTCATGAATGCACTCATAGGAGTTGAATTCATTGACATTGCTCTGTTTTTCTTGTCCTTCTTCATATTTCGGTTCCCTTCTTCTTCACTACTACTGTAGCTTTTGAATTCACTGCTGCTGTCGCTTGAAGTACCTCCAGGATTTCCCTTCTTGTAAAGACCCTCAAATCCATTTTTCTTGGGAGATTTTATTACTTCCATTAATGCGCCTTTGTTCTCACCTGCTATTGTTATAATCCTTATTCCTTCCTCCTCTGTGTCTGAAGAAGAAAACTTCTTTCTGTGGGCTTTCTCCTCTGTATCCGCTTCCTTGACCACTCCTTGTTTCCCAGTATGATCGATTCTGGGCTTATGAGTGTCGTCATTGACCTTTTCTATGGTCTTCTGCATGAGCACATCTTTCTGCTCTGCCTCCGGTGGGCTCTTGGATTCAGGTTCTGCATTGGGTTTTATCTGGGAAGGTGGAAGGGTTAAAGGAGAGGGTGGTGGAGCAGTTGGTTTGGGCTTAGGTGATTGAGGTGGGGTTTCTATTGCAGGTTTTAAGGTTCTTGGAGATGGTTGCGCAGGGCTGGGCACACGTGCAGTCACAGTGGTTGGGGTGGTACTGGCAGTCTTGGGAGTTGGAGAAGTAGGCGCAGCTGGGGATGCAGGGGCACGAGGTGCTGGTGGTTGTGGAGCAGCAGTGGGTGGTGGTGGTGTTGGTTCAGTTTGAGTGGGTTGAGATTGGGACTGAGGCTGAGCAACTGGCCTAAGTGTGGGACGAGCAAGTGGGGGTCTTGGCAGGGGAGGAGCGGGCTCAGCAGCTGGGGCTTGAGGAGCTGGCTGGCGTGCTATTGAAGCTAAACGGAACCAAGGACGAGCAGGGGTCTGTTGGGTGGCCATACGCAGCAAGTTTGTATTGATTGAGACAGAAAACTTGTAGAAGATAGCAAATGTAGGATATAGATGATTGATGTCCGATGATGTTTATTTATAGTCCTAGTCGAAAATGAACAAGCTTGACATTGGAACAGAAATAAAGACGATGGGGGACATCAACAGAGAGGGAGAAAGAAGAGGAGGTGGAATAAGGGAAAGCATCAGATTCAGAAAGCACTAAGAGCTGACGAGAGCTCTGAAAGTAAGTTTGGTATCAACTTGTTTACCGCAGAAGAGTTTGCTTTTCTGCAGCCATGATGATATGACTTCTCTGGAATTGAAATTCTTCTTGCAAACCAACTGTAATGCATACATCTATTCCTTTCATATTCCAATGTGAATCAAAATGAACCGTCAACTTTCATTGCAATCTCTTGCTGTCTGTCTTTCTTTCTTCTGACTTTGCTTGAGGTTGGCGAGATTGCGATGCTGTCTATCTTTGTTTTCTCCAGAATATCAATCTTTAACGTTATTGTTTTCTTATTTTGAATACTTTGCTTGAGGTTGGCGTGATTGATCTCTCCACTTTCTTTCAATGTATCGGTTAACATGCATACAAACCACACAGATGTAATAAAGAAACAATATGCAAAAGCAAAAAGAACAAAAAGTAAAATGCAGGGACAAATGACATTTTACTGGTTTTGCTTTAGCCCTTCAACCACAAGAAACGTTGTTATTTTCTCTTTCTAACTTTTCTCCTTCTTCTTCTTTACTCCCATAACGTTTTCTAGAAAACACACAATGTTTAACGAGGGTAAGAAAGTCCAAGCAAAATAATTTGTGGAAGTGTTGTTCATTTTGGGCCTCAAGATCCACACGATTTTATCCTTAAAAGGGCCGTCTATAATTGAGAGGTCTTGCATGCATCTCAACTTACAAAGAACTTTGTTTTCTGTCAACTACCAATGTGAGGCTTTTATTAACACTTTCTATACTTGTAGATTCGGTTATGCAAGGCTCTACAAGTGAACTATACAGGTTAGGGTCATCTCACATGTGGGTAGTCTGTCCATTGGAGATCCGAAAGGCCAAGTTACCCAAACGGATGGAGGTAAGTTTAACCTGACATTGTAGTTAGATCCTACTCCAATAGAATATATGAAAGTCTAACCCAAACAATTTGTAGAATTATCTGCTTTGGTTTTCAAGACCTACATAATTTTGTCCTTAGAAGGGTCATTTACAATTTAGAGGTATTAGATATTTACTTATAAAACACTTTGTTTTCCCACAACTTTCTGCGACTTTTATCTTAAAGAACGAGAGAGTGACATAACCACTTCACCTCAGTGTGCTAAGACAAGGATTAATAGCCTTATCTAACATTGGAGAAAGTTGTGACAAAGCTCATTGGACGCTCATATAAAAATAATAATTATAATAATAATTGTCCATACTTCTACTGTGTTGGAGCGTAAGAAAGGTAAATTGAAAGCTGTGACAGATACAAAAGCAAGAAAGAACTTCACTCCATACTTAACCAAAAAAACAAAAAAGAAACCTTTATTCCATGAGTAGCTTAAAGAAAAATTCCAACAGTATGTTATTGGTGATTCTGTTTTTCTCTGGAAGCCAGCAAGCAAGAGATATTGGATACTTTTGATTACAAAAACAAATATTTGTTGAACTTCACTGCAGTTTTATATGGTGGATTGATTATTGACCCTGAATTATTTATGTAAGAGATTCATAAAATGTCAAGTATTCATAAATTCTTTTCAAGTTGCTATATGTGCCTTGTCACCTATAGGCATTTTTCAAGTTAGTTTTTTACTCTCGTCACAAAGGCCCCCACTTGGGGCAACAACAAATGACCATACTATAGCGCAAAATGACCTATACTCTCAACACAATGAGTGACCGATTCTTCACTGCGCACATTGAAAGAGAGCATGAACAAGAAAACCAGAAAGCTATAGGTATATGCATAGTGCTTGACGAGAAGAAGACTACGTTATGGAGCCTCAATGGTTTAATAAACAAGGAAACAAAATGTAAAAAATGTGGTCTGGTTTCGATGTATTATTCCAAATCATACAAGCTGGTCAGATTCATTCCATAATTCTACACATTGTATCTTCTTAAACAGCTGTTTCGTTATGTATTATATGTTTGTGGATACAGGAACACGGGAAGAGCATGAAAACAAAAAGAATTATAACTACGTAGGATATATATATATATATATATGTATATAAGCTAATAAAAGATGAAACACTAACCTAGCTGCAAGAGGACTCACACTTGAAACCCGGAAGTCTGCATGATCTCAAGGCCATTTAGTGAATTCAAACACTTTGAAAACAATATCAATTCCAGTTGGGATTTGCCACACAAAGAGCAGCACATTTAACACATTTAGCGCAATGTGAAGATTCCTTGCTGTCTCACTTCCTTTCTGCATTGCAGGAACTAGAGCCGCTGCCGCTGCCCACAGTGCTGTAATTGCTGTTTCAAATGTTCCAAAACAACAGATATCAACTAAGAATCCTAAAACTAATGAGCAAAAACTGCACAACTAGCGACTCAATCAAACAGAATTCAACACACTCGAGGTCAATTCTTCAAGTGCAGAGATCAAATATACCTGCTCCGGCAAACAAATGTGGACCGGGGAATAGTTTTCCGGTCCTAAACCAAGTATTAACGCCTCCACCTATCGATTCAAGTACTCCGAATCCTAGTAGTATTGATCCTGCATTGAAGTGTCTATCTCTGTAACCCCCTTTTACCAATTCCTTCCTCTCCTGCATTTGAGATGCCAATGGCTTAAAAACTTCGAATATAAATTTAGAAATCATTCTTACATAAGCACCAACTTCTATGCGGCAACAAGTTGCACAACTTGTACACTAATTCCGTTTTGAGAGATTATAAGATCACCGATACTACTAACAACCTGTGCAAGAATTTTGGACTGACTGAACTTGCGCATAATCGACATTTCATATCAAAAGCAAACCATTCACAATGAACTTATTCTTATTCCCAACATATCCAGTCCAGGCAAACCTCCCCATTCATTTCAAACTTCATACTTCAAATTGCATGCAATCATTCCATTGATTTCGAAGGCATTAATGGCAACTCTATGTTTTAGGATTTTTCTACAAATGGGTATACTTTGATACTGGTACATTGAATTTCAAATTGTGCAGCAATATGTTTTAACTTTCAATTAATTACTACATTAGTTCAAGCAGTTCAAGCTTTACCTCAGTGAATTGCTGAATTTTGATTTCAATAGGTGAGGGTGCGGCTTCGACTGGTTTACCATCTGGAGTGACTGGTTTAGGCTTCACTTGCTTCTTCAATTCATTGATCTCATTCTGTACAGTCCTCACTCTTCTCCATTGCCAACCCAAATACCCTGCCCACAAAGTGTAGAAGAAGAAACTACCCATCACAAGTGGATGAATTAGCGCGAATGACCTCCCCTCCAAAATCCCAAATTCCCCATTAACAGCAAGAGCATCCTATCACACCCCAAAATCACAAAACCAACAATGTAAGAATTTGAAACCCAGAACTCAAAAAAAGGAAAATAATGGAGATTGAGAAGAAATTACCCTTGTATCCAAAAAGAAGGGCAATGCCAGTGTTGTGAGCGGTAGACAAGTTGATTTAACATGGTGAATGGTCTGATTGAGTAGTTTTTGTGAGTCTTTGGTGCAGAGAGTTAGTTTTGGAGGAGCATTGGGTTGAGTTGGCAGGTTTGACTGTGAACGGGGAGGGTTGTAGGGAAGGGCATGGAGCTTTAGGAGGCCAAGCGTGGTGGCCATGCGCCTCCTCTGTGTTTCTGGGGCTGGAGAAAAATGGATAGGAGATAAGGAAGTGTGAGATTTGAAGATGTGATTTTCATTGATTTGGTTGGTTCGCTGTGTGATTTCCTTCTTGAATGTAAAATGGGTCCCCCAAGTTCTTTTTGCTTCAAGAAGGCAAACGACACTACCAGAAACAGTTGGTTTCGGTATGGCAAGGGACAATGGGCCGTGGGTACATTAATTGGGCTTTACTGGATGGGCCTGAACTGTTTGTTCAATAGTCAGAAAGGAGTAAGAAAAGCCCAACCCAAGTGACGGTCCCCCATCCAGGCATCCACTAAATCAACATCTTTATTTGTTTTGAGTAAAGATATTATTCAGATTCTAAACTCCTTTGGCTAATCAAATCTGGTTCACTGGTTTTTTTATGTGTGTACACCTGTCCATTCAATTCCATCACATCACAAACATTTTCTTGTGGCTGACGTTATAATCAAATATAATATAATTTTTGAACCACATATATATATATATATATATTGTGGAAAGTAAACAAACTAGTTGTGATTCTTGATGCACACAAAAATTGGTAGCCACACGCAGAGAAGTGAGTCTCAATTGGGGGCTTATGAGACAAAAATAAAAAATAAAAAATAAAAAAAAAGTAAACCATATACATAGACATCGATCATACTAGAAACATGTTGTGCGGAAAGATATCAAGATGTTGATGGTGAATACGATTGGCAAATAACTAATGCAGATAAATAAAGAAATCGAAAACCAAAATCAATCACACACAACAGACAAATGAGTGTACATGGTTCGGCCAATCTTTCTTATATATAAAGGGTGCGATGATAAATCTTATTGATGAGCGGGACCTCATAAGGGCAGTTGGGTTTTGCCCGCCATAATACAAAATAACATAATAGGAATAGGTAACTATTTTTTTGTTGAAAGAATACAAGAAAACAACTATATATAGAATTAAATCAATCAAATCCTTTACTAATTTTGATTGGACATTCAATTGAAATTGAAAACCTTTTGATTCTTATTAATCACAAGATGATATTCTCTAATATTTTTCGTAATTTCTTGCCAACTTTCAAAAGCAAAAAGTACATGAAATGATGACAATTTCAAAATCAACTTTTCAACCTTTAACACTCTAATTTAATATTTATTATTATTAGTCTAGCTCCTTTATGAATTTTGATTCCAAATAATTTTTATGAGAAGATGAAGCTTGTGTCAAATTCTTATACCGGAATATTAACTTTATTATAAAGAATGTAAAGAAGCAATGTTAATAGGTCAAAACCAACCCCTCAGAAGACATTGAGGGATGTGCGAGCCACCCTAATTTGTTTTGCCTTTATGCGTCACTCATAAAGATACTCCCTTTATATAGCGGCACTAATATGAACCACAAACAAATTCCAAATTTCATTAAAAATATTTTTAACAATTCAAGTTAAGTTTGATTGTGAGGACAAAATTATTTGGATACATCTCGATGTTGTTCATTGTTTATTCTTCGGTTTTCTAATTCTTCTGCTATGATTTATAAATTCCTAAGCCGCTAACGTGAAACTAAATTTATCGTTTGTTATTGATGGGGACTAGTTGCACCTCAGAGTTGGCTAAGGACACCCCAAAAATCTAAAAAAGTCTCAATCTAATAACACCCCATTTGACCCTATCACATCTCATTTCTCTCATTCCTTTCTTTCTCCTTCTTCCCTTCACTCTCTATCTTCCCTTACAAAGCCAAACCCATCACTCCCCAAGACGACGAAGTGTTCGACGGAGCCTTCATCGGAGTAATGCGGACATCGGACGGAGACGATTGGTAGGCAGGCTAAGGCCAGAGATTCAATGCCCGAGGAAGGTCCTCGAGACTGAACCCTGTCTGAGAGCTTGGTCAGCAAGCTTTTGGACATTGAATGCACACTCGAGGAGGACTGAACAGATGTATAGGATCCTGACAAACTTGGGGAAAGCACACCTTGAAGAGTTGACATCATCTTCAATCTCATAGATGTCCAACAGCTTCTCAACTTCAAAGCAACCGTCCCTGACAAAATCTGAGTTGTTGGGTTCATGATTGTGTACAAAATATGAGTTGCTGGATTCTTGGCCCAAATTCTTTATTGTTGGGTTCATGATTGTGTGGCTAAAGCATTGGAGGATTTGGGCCAATTTAGTACAAATCTTAGTTGCATGTAAGGTGTTTGATGAAATGCTTGAGAGACTTATGCATTAGGGTGTAGAGGGTGATTTTTCAGAAAACACAAAAATGGGGTGTACTCATAAATATTATGTTTTTGGTTGGGATTTATTTAGAATGGGGTGTGGTTAGTTAAGTAAAGAGTGTAAATAGTCCTCATCTTGTTATTATAGAACAAAGTGTTGGGGTTTAAACATTTAAAAAAAAGTTTGATTGCGAGGTTGATAAATTCACACCTTTTTTTTTGACAAATTCCCACTTAGATGTATTCATATTACTTACCCAAACAAGAGAAGATATATTCATATCAAATTGCCAACTAAAAAGTGATGCCTTTTTGGGATCCTCATTGACTTTCTGAGTGAAATGTCTTCTATTTTGTAAACAATTTATTCACAATTTTGAGTTCGAATTGCCGAGTTAAAAAAGTGCCTTTCTAGGTTCCTTATTGACTTTATGTAAAATATTGTTCTTACCTTTCTAAAACAAGGGGAATGAATTATTTTTTTTGATAAGCAAACACAAAGGGAGTGAATACCTATTCATTGTTTCTTAACAACAACAATGATCATTCTCTAAGATAAATAATTCTACGATCATTGTCATTTTGAGAATCTCATATATTGCAATACAAGTGGCTACTTATAATTAAAATCAAATTAATTAGTTAAATATTTTTTTCGAAAGGAAATAAATATTGTTCGTAGTCGCCTTACCCATGATAATAATATATTAATATCCCGAGTTTTTTTTTTCATAAATAATATCCAAAAATTTATATGGGTTGGGGTTCTGGATGATGGGAGAAGCCTTTCCCATATGAAATTACAAAACAAATTAGTAATTAATAATTTTATTGTTTGAATTGAATATTGGAGGAATTTTTAATTTTGTGGTTGTCGAAGAGCCAAGTGCTTTCCTTCTTAAGCCAGTATTTTTTTTAAAATACAGTATAATTAAACTTTAGACACATATAACTAATTCAATTGATTGTCAACTGACTGAGTCACTTTTGATTAATATATTATTAAATTACATATTAAGATGCACTGATTTATTCTCTGAAAAAGTAAAAGTTTTTTTTTTATTTTTTTAAATCATAATTCGAATGGCTCTTAAATCCCACGTGGCAATATTTAGCGATTCACAGTGGAAGAAGACAAAACAAATCCCTTAAAAGCCTGCGAGAAGGTGACTGGGATTGATCCCCCTCCCTCCTCTGACCTCCAATCCTCCTCCTCGACACTTCTTCTTCTTCTTCGTTCGTCCTCCGTTTCGACCAATCACACTTGTCGCCTGATTTTCTCAATGACTAGCTAGCTTTTTCTTAGCAGATAGTATCTATTTCTTTCACATAAATCCTATGTCGATTGCTTGTAATCTATTATTTCTTTTGTTCTTATTGATCGGATTATTGTTTTCTGTTCGTGTGATTTTGTTCAAGACCGGATTGATTAACGCGGTGAACAAGTGGTGGAGGATTATTGAGGAATTCTTCCATGTCTACCAGTTGTTCAAGGTACCGGAATTCAACGAATCTATGCAGGAGAATCTGCTTTATCGGAAGGTCTATGTTTATTTGAATTCATTGGCTTCCATGGAGGACTCCAATTACACAAACCTCGTCACCGGGAAGAAGTCTAATGATATTATTCTCCGTCTCGATCGGAATCAGATCATCGACGACGATTTTCTCGGTGCAAGAATTTGTTGGATCAACGATGCGGGGGGTGATACAAGAACTTTTGTGTTGAAGATTAGAAAGGCCGAGAAGCGTCGGATTCTCCGCCCTTATCTGCAATACATACACACGGTGTCCGATGAGCTTGAGGAGCGCAACAAGGAATTGAAGCTCTACATGAACACTGATTCCGGTGATTCTCGGAGAAGTCGACGGTGGACCTCGGTTCCGTTCAAGCATCCTGCGACTTTTGATACCATGGCTTTGGAATCGGTTCTGAAGAACAAGGTGAAAGCCGATCTAGAGTCGTTCGTCAAGGCGAAACAGTACTATCACCGTCTTGGGCGTGTTTGGAAGCGGAGCTACCTTTTGTACGGTCCGTCAGGGACAGGGAAATCGAGTTTCGTTGCGGCGATGGCCAATTTTCTCGGCTACGACGTGTACGACATCGATCTCTCGAAGGTACGGGAAGATTCAGATCTCAAAATGCTCTTATTACAGACCACAACGAAATCGGTGGTCATGATTGAAGACCTTGACCGATTCCTGACGGAGAAATCAACGACTGTGAGCTTATCAGGTATTTTGAATTTCATGGATGGGCTATTAAATCCCTGTTGTGCAGAAGAGAGAATTATGGTGGTTACAATGAACAATAAAGAACAAATCGACCCGGCCATTCTCCGGCCAGGCCGAATCGATGTTCACATTCATTTTCCGGTCTGTGACTTCTCTGCTTTCAAAAATCTGGCCAGTAGTTACCTAGGGCTTAAGGATCACAAGTTGTTCCCTCAAGTGGAGGAGGTTTTCAATAGCAACCCCAGTCTGAGCCCGGCCGAGATAGGTGAGCTCATGATAGCCAACCGGAGCTCACCGAGTCGAGCTTTGAAAACTGTAATTAATGCTCTGCAATCGGATGTAGGACGGCGGTTGTCGGAGAATTTGGCAAGGAAGTCGACGGAGGAATGTGATGATCGTTCGGATATTTTTTGTAGAGAAGGTGGTCAGACAATGAAGGAGCTCAGGAAACTTGTTGGTTTGATAAGGATGAAGAGTTGCAGAAACCCTCATTCGTTTGATTTGGCTTCTTCACCTCAACGCAAGGAGGGATGAGGATGAAGAGCTCGGATTCACTTCACATTTGGTTTGATTTGATTTGATTTGATTTGGGTGATCTGCAGAAAATTCATGACAAATTCTGAATCATGTGACTGGAAAACCTACAATCCACCCAAGTAGAATAGTTAATCTCTGATTAGCAGAATAGATACATGATGGAATTAGATTTCCAACTTGAAGAAAAGATTTGTTAATTGTCAATGGGAAGTTTTCTATTTGTCTGCATTGTGGGAATATGAGACAGGTGATGAATCTTAATTTTCTTCAAATGTTTGCTTCTTGAGTAGCATCAGCGGTAGTGCTACGCAAACAATATGCGTCCAATGTTCGATTTTAATGAGAAACATATTTCTCGGTGGTATTTAAAAAAAAAACCGCAATGCTACCATATACTTATAACCGAGAATTCTCCTATGCGGATGTAAAATACGGACCACGCTTTAAGTAGTGTGTCTCATTTGTCATTTTACTTATCCACACCTACCTAAAGTGATAAGCAATAGTAATATAGTATATTATTTTCTTGTTTGGTCTGTTAATGATATAATTATAAATGAGAATTCTCCTATGAGGGTGTAAAATACGGATCACGCTTTTACTGTCGATTTGGAACATATGGTCCTCAAAGTAGTGTGTCACACTTGTCATTTTACTTATCCACACCTAAAGTGATTAGTAATAGTAATACAATATATTATGTTTATGTTTGACTTGTTAATGATATAATTATAATCGAGAATTCTCCTATGCGGGTGTAAAATAGAGACATGCTTTTATTGTTGATTTGGAACATGTGGTCCCCAAAGTAGTTTGTCCCACTTGTCATTTCACGTATCCACACCTAAATAATGATATGCATTTACACCAACATAAGAGAATTCCTATCATTATAACAACATTTTGTTATGATAGTTTTTTTTTTTTGAAACCCCTGAATTTCATTCCAAGTTAGTATATGTTAAACCTACCGTCACGAAAGCAACCTAAGAATTTACAAATGTCGGACGATACCGGACTATACTAAGAAATTAAAAACACTAAACTACACCAAATTATACTAACCTACACCGGATTAACCAATATAAGATACTATATTTTAAATTTCGAATAATAATACTACCTTTAAATTGTGAAGGTTTTCTTTTTATTTCTTTTGGTTCCTAATGCATAAATATTTTATATATTACTTGCTCGACCTAATATTTTTAAGACTTATAAAAAAAATAATGTTTGAATTTTGAACCAATCAAGTATATAATATTTACAATTTCAATAATCTTCTTATATATTACTTGCTCGACCTAATATTTTTAAGACTTATAAAAAAAATAATGTTTGAATTTTGAACCAATCAAGTATATAATATTTACAATTTCAATAATCTTCTTATGCCAAATGGAGGTAGATTGTGCCTTCAAGATATCAAGCTTTCCACAAATCCTATGCATCAATGTTTTTCTTTACAAGGTATTCTCTAATTAATTAAAATTATTATTATTCATTAAATACAATTCTGCAACAAGTAAAATGATTTTATGAATACAAATAACATAATAAATGTGAATCCTTCTCCTGTCACATCTTTCTCATGCACCTCTGGTACAGAGGTAAAAGACTCAAACTAAAATAGAGGTGGAGACTCAAAGTGACACAGGCGATAGTTGAACATAAATTTCACTTTACTTCTAATTTGCCACCATGACTTTCTCAGTGTGTGTGAGCAGAAATCTTGCCTAATGATATATATCATTTGGGGTTTTCTATCACTACATCTAATTCTAAACTCCGTATTATAATTTTGAGCTGTGTTAATAAGGTGCATCTCATTGGGTAGACATGATTGACAGTTTTAATGTCACATATTTTTATTAAAATTTGGATCTATGATATTTGAGATGTTGTTCAGGAGTTTCTTATTATTGTTTTCTTCATAGATCACCTTTATATCTATGGTGTTCTATCTATTTTGGGTTTCAGTGTTGTTATCTTAGCTGAACTATTAATGCATAGATTAGCTTGGTATGAAAACAATGTTCATGCATAACAAACTCGGGCATTGCAACTAAGTTTTAAATCTTGAGGATGACCATAGTTTGCGGGTGGGTGAATATGAATCATTTCATAAAAATATGGAGTGGGTTCTTTTTTATATATTATTTGTTGGAGTGGTGGTCTAATAATTGTCCATAATCTAGCTGGCATTTGTAATGGTGCCACCTGAATTATACATAATTATGAACACATATTATTTTGGATTGTTTTAAAAAATGCTTATTAATGGCAAAAGTTTTAAAACAAACTCATTTTTGGGCCAAAATTGTTGGGCTCACTAAAGGCCCAATACTGCAATACCTCCCCAAATTTAATAGCCCAATCCACAATTTTCCAACTCAAACCCTAAATTACTAAGCAGATCAGTTGTGCTACTCGACTGCGTCCTTGCCTCCTGGGAAGTCATTGACGGTCGCTTGAGTTGTCGACTCGTTGTCCTCGACTGTGGTGGCTTAATATTTCTTCTCCTCTTCGTCGTCTAATTATTGCAGAGAGTTTTGCGAAGGCAAAAGCATATCAAGAGCGCTGATTCAGGTTTGCTCTCTGTTCTGCTTGGGTCCTAGGTTGGTCCCCTCACCCCTGTGACAGACCATCTACTTTGAAGCTTGCAATATGATAGATTACATGGCAGCAGTTTGAAGAACATTCAATATGGCTCTTTTTGTCTCTGGCAGAGTATCGTTTAGGATTTGTCTTAAGTATATATTGAATTAAAAGTGAGTCTGGTTTAATCAATTACCCAAAAAGATATTACGTTCTTTTACTGTACAATTTCCCAGTTGTTATTGCAACCATTTCTTGGTATTGAAATTATTATGTATTTTACAATTTAACTACCATGCTCAGGGAGTAGTCTGGGTTATTGAATCAGATAAAATTTCTAAAATTTGGCTTTTGGAGAAGGTACCCAGAGAACAAAAGAGGAAAAGGGAGTATTTTGAGGTCTCACCTACTCGAAAGTAAGCAAAATTCTGTCTCTGTTTGTTATTATATTTAGTTCAGCTTCATGGGTATTCTTTGTTTAGGCTCTGTTTTACAACAAAAGGAAATGATGCCCTACAAAGTACTAGATTTTTTCTTGTAATTCTCTTACCCTTTTCTGCCCTTTTCCCTTTGCTAGGAGGTTTGGGAGTTGGATTTTAGTGGGAATTATTTATGTATCTTGTATGATTTTGAGAGCATTCCTCATGTAGCTTCAAATTTCATGTACAACTATATGATTTAAGATTGAATGTACAACTATTTCTATTTTTCTGGATTGACCGTCTGTTTAATTTGGAGTGCTTTATGTATTTGAATGTTCTGAAGATTATCTCTTTTATTAAACTTTAAAATGCTAATGGAAGGACAAAAAATTATATGTGCTTTGAAAAACTGCAGGTATTGTCTTTGTGACGCGTTCTCTCCGCGGTTTTGTTACCGCATGTATATTTCTTATATTCGGTTTTTTTTTTGTTGACCGCAACTACAAAAGTAATTTGTTGTAGTGGACTCTGAATATCATATTCAAACAAAGATCATCTTTTGTATGTCAGTATGTCTGTAAAGAGGTAAGTGACAGTTGAATTCAAGGATGGAGAAAGGGAAGAAGCAAGTGCGTCTCTTCTACTGCGTAGAGTGCGAAGAGCTTGCCCACAAAATCGCCAAACAGTCCGAGCTTATCACTCTACAGTCAATCAATTGGAGGTCTGCCTCTCTTTGTCTCAGTTTCTCTATATGCTCCATTTATATGTATTAGATGCACAAAGGTGATTGCTTTTTTGTCTTTACATAATTGTTACTGTGTTTTTGGTTATATTATCTTCACGGGCTCTTGTTTTAGTGGTTTATCATTGTTCTACTGCCATGAATATGGTGCGGGTGTTCCTCCTTTTTCTGTTTCTCCTTGCTTTTACTCCACCATGAACTATTCAAGAACCAGCTAGTTTAATCTTAATTCAGAGGTGTTTCATTTGTAAGGTTTCCCAATTGATTTTGTGGATCATGTAGCAAATGCTAAATCCTTGGAACATGGAGGGCATTGAATACTAAATGTTGTCAACATCTAACAATTCAATCTTGATTTATATTGTCTTCTTTACCAAGTTGCTGAACATCATGTGTTGTGGATTCCTACAGGAATCAAGTAACCAATTGTTTAAAGATTCATAGTTCTGTTGGGATTTCCTGGTTTACATTTTTCCGGGTCAAATCTTCATGCTTTAAGGTTGGTTTTACCCTAATTCGGGGTGGGTTTTATGGGAAGAACGATTCCACTTGCATGAGTTACAAATAAGCTTGCAAACACGTGCAATTAACTTGGCTACAATTCCTTCACATTTTTTATATCTTTTTACTGTCATATTGATAAAATGATTATTTGACCCTGAAAGACCAAATGGAATTGGAAGTTTGAAGTCCAAAATCAGCTGTCTATTGTCTTGTTCAATGATTTGGACAACCTCTTCAATACTATTCATCTTCCCCTGATAAGGAAGTTGCTAACTAACTAGATATACTGATACATAAACTCAAATGTATTGGCAACTAGCATCCTTTCTTTAGAGGGAGAATGAATGATGATGTTTTTTTTTTTTGATTTATCAGGAGCTTTGATGATGGATTTCCAAATCTCTATATAAACAATGCAGAGGATATCCGAGGTCAACATGTTGCTTTTCTTGCATCCTTTAGTTCCCCGGGAGTTATATTTGAACAGCTTTCCGTCATATATGCCCTCCCACGTCTTTTCGTGGCTTCGTTCACATTGATTTTGCCTTTCTTTCCTACCGGCTCCTTTGAACGAATGGAAGAAGAAGGAGATGTAGCAACTGCATTTACCATGGCAAGAATATTGTCCAATATTCCCATATCAAGGGGTGGCCCAACTAGTCTAGTCATCTACGACATACATGCTTTACAGGTTTGATTTGCTTTGAAGCAATGACAATAGTAGTTATTTGGTTATTTGATTTCTTTTTAGACCTATATTCTCACTTTTCAACAAAGTATGACCTCTGGTTCGGCTGTATTTGTAGATTTGAACATATATTTTACAGTTGGTTTGCGTTCTTAGTCACATTTGTACATCAGCCACAAGGGATTGATCTATTTTTCTTTTCCGATTTTCCCTCTTATACCAGGAAAGATTCTACTTTGGAGACCATGTCTTGCCTCTATTTGAGACTGGGATTCCTCTGTTAAAGCAACGGCTTCACCAGCTGCCTGATGCTGATAAAGTATATATCTGCATTTATCATCAAAATATTCGACCAGATTGCATCAGTTTAATTTCCAGCCCAATATGACCTCTTCAATTAATAATTGCCATTTTTCAGGTAATTGTTGCATTTCCTGATGATGGAGCTTGGAAGAGGTTCCACAAGCTGTTGGATCATTTTCCAACGGTATGGAGTTTGTTTTAAATGTATTTGTTATTATACTCCGTGTTCATTATTTTCTTTCGTTTTTTTTAGGGATAAATTGTGAGGTTATATTATTCAATTTTTTGAGGGAGCGGAGAATCAAAAATTGCACCCTGTGCAACTTATAAGGAGCAAGCCACCACTCAGCCAACCTTTGCTCCTTACACAATTTCATTCTTATCTTTGTTACTTTATGTCATTGAATGGCAGGTTGTGTGTACAAAGGTTCGCGAAGGTGATAAGAGGATAGTCCGGCTGAAGGAGGGAAATCCTGCTGGTTGTCACGTTGTTATCGTTGATGATTTGGTACAATCTGGTGGAACCCTTATTGAATGCCAGGTATCCACTGTACACCAAATTCTGTTCGATCTTAATTACCAAGTCCAATCCAACTGTAAAAGATGTAAAAATCCTACATGTGGACTTTCCTATGGGCTTTCTTTGCCTGTGGAGAGGGCAGTTGAGATCTGATGAGGATGTAAGAGATTTTAGTCGGGGTATTTCGAGTCCCAAAAGCCCATGTTGGATATATGGCAAATGGCTCAATACTATATGTGTAAGACCATGGCTTGACCTTGTGTTGCTCCTTAAGTTGATAATGATGGAGATATCTTTTGTAAGGCGGGTCTTTAAATGAATCAGTTGATCTCATTTTTGAGGTCCTTGTTGTTTCAGAAAGTGTTGGCAGCTCATGGTGCTGCAAAGGTGAGTGCTTATGTTACCCATGGCGTGTTTCCCAAGCGTTCTTGGGAGCGGTTCCTTCACAATGGTAAACACCTTCGAGTTATTTTCCTCGTCTTTTTCCCCTAATCTGGGTGTTGTGAGCTTAATTTCCTTTTTTATTCAGGCTCGGAGAAGGCATTTGAATACTTTTGGATCACTGATTCTTGTCCTCATACGGTCAAGGCAATAGCAAATAAAGCTCCTTTTGAAGTTCTGAGTCTTGCTGGATCCATTGCCAATGCTCTACAAATTTGAGGGAATTTTTTTAGGCTTTCAATATGGTAACTTGTTCACACGTTCTTGGGGAAATTTTCTTTGCATCGCGTTCTGTTTTTGAAAACCACTAATCATTCCAGCGAAGTATGTATTGTTAGACCTCCTCCTTTTTATTGCACTGAAGAAAGTAGTTGTTGTGATGTTTGAATGTGATACTTCACGACCTAACACGACAATCCTTTTACAATAAAGGAAAAAGGAAACCACAGCACAGCAGTTTTAATAGACTGGTTAGTATTAATGGTTTTTTTTTCCCTCTCAGAAACATGTTGGCCTAGCCTTTGTTGATTGTTTATACCCGCGCTTCGTGCGTCGTATATGAATACGGAATAATAAGATCATGGCGCGGGTATTTGAATACTGAATAGTAAGGTTTGAGGTGATATATGATGTCAATGGTATGTTAACTTTGAAGAAGATATGTCAATGGTATGTGGGGACATTGGCTTATTGTATACATATAAGAAGAAAAACAAAACAGTGTCATGTATATTACTTTACCTGACTTTTCACATATCCTAATATCTTGAAAAGCCAATGCTCTCTCTTTGATTTTCCGGTGGAAACATCTGTAGATTGCAGCATAAAACTTGGTAAAAGAGGGGAAGGGAGGTTTTTCAAATGCTTTGTGATTGAGTCAGATGTGGCATTGCTGATCCGAGAACAGTTGCTCTTTCACACTACTAAACCCTGTAGAATTAAATGAAAAATAATATTTATATAGCAAGAAAGGGTGATGAGCTTCAAAAAGGAATTTAAGAGGCAAATTACGTCCATTACCTCCACTTGCATGCGCTCCAGGACGGCCTTCTGGTTCGAATGTTCAACTGGCTTCCTGGAGGAAGGTCCAAAGCTTTACTCGGGGAATGACAATCTGATCCAATTTACTTTTTATGCGACAATCTGATCCGATTTCCTTTTTGCATAAATCAGTAGCTTTTCATCCCCTACCTGAAATTCAGATAAAATATAGACTTTAGACACTATGGACGGTAACTTCAATTTAACTCAAACGAGTCAAAAATAAGTGCGATTATGAGTATAAACAATAATGTGAATAATGAGCATAGTAGCCTGATGGTATCGACTTTGTTTCCTTCCAATCGACGCATCACTATTGAATGGTCTGCGTGGCTCCGTGACCACCTCGCGAAGTGATCAAAGGAAGGTGTCTTGGTGATGTCGTAGACAATTCTCTTATCCAACGACCACCGAAGAGCGTCTTCTCTTATCCAATATTCATCCATGGATGCTCTATCAAGCTCTGTTCCGACCCTAAAAGCTCCTATTCTCCATGCAAGACCTCGTGAATTCTACCAATTCAAAACTCACCATTCCCTTTCGCATCCCCACCTCTCCTCTGCTACCAAGCCCAACTCTTTCTCCTCCAAACCCTCATTCTCACCTTACAAAACCCTTGTTCCTCCACTCCCTTCTCCCTCCCAATCCCAAAACCAAACCCAAACCTTCTTTCCCGGGTCTCCTGTAACTACCCACCGTAATCCGGCCTCTGGCTACGCTGCGGCACTTGTAGACATCGCTCAGCGCGACAATTCCCTCGGGGAACTCCGAAAAGATGTGCGAAGGTTCTCCAAGTTGCTTCACTGTGACCAATTTCAAGCTTTCTTGAATGATCCATCAATTGGAAACAAAGACAAGGGACAATTAGTGAAGGAGGTGGCAATAAGAGGGAATTTTAAGAGACATTTGGTGGGTCTATTGAAAATGTTGATCGACAGAAATAAGCAGGGGATGATCAGTGAAGTGTTAATGGAATTCCAAAGGATTTATGATGAATTGAGCGGTACTGAAGTCGTTTTTGTCTCTTCTGCCAAGAAGATGGAGAAGCATCAGCTGTTCGGGATTGCTAACAGGGTTCAACAGCTTACAGGGGCTATGGAAGTCAAGGTAAGAAATTTGTTTGGTGAGAGACTGCCCTCTTTTGCGGCATAACCTGTTATCAATGTAACAACTTGGATCATAAAGTTAGAGCTGGTAGTGGGGAACATATCATCTTGAGTCCTGGAGAGCTGGATATGTTGCATGCTATGTGTTTGTATGAATGCCTGAATGAGTGTTTGACGTTTAACTACGATGATTTCTTTGTAGTGACGCAGAGTTCCCTCTCGGGGTTTTGATGAGGTGCTTGAGCTACACATTACGTTTTTTAGGAATAAACTCTTTGCAATCATAATGGTTAGAAGCTTCATTCTCTCTTAGGTTGTAGTGGGTTCAATTCTTACCCAACCCGAAATAAATGAAAATTGAATGTTAAAAATATATGAAAATTTTGGATTTTTGAATATAAATTCGAAACATTCTATATCTTTTTCGCATCTAATTTGATTTTTCGTTGCACTGTGATCCGATCAAAACCGCAATCATCATTTAAAAAATAAATTATAAGAGGTCATAATGATTTTATAGTAGGATTCGTTGTAATTTTTCGCTACAAAAAATTTACAGGGCCTCCCCAGAGAGCAGAGACGCGAGTAAAAAAATAAATCTTGTTATCGAGAGGCAAACCCACTCGGAGTGAAGGGTGGATGAATGTCCAACCTCAAAAAAATTATTGTCCAAAATAAAATTTTGGACTTTTGGTCAAGCCTTTTGTTCACCCCTGTAGTCCAACTCTTGTCAACTCTCATAAGCTATTTGGCCCTGTTTTTGTCCATCCCGTAGCCTAACCATTCTGCTCTCTCATCTTTCTCTTATAAGTGCTAGTCAGTTTCAAACTCTCAAAGAATCAAATATGAGGCGTTTCTACTTGTTAGTTTATCGGACGAATGACTTGTTAGTTGTAATAAGCGTCTTAAGGTATGCTCTCTCCTCCCTTTCTCTGAAAATCTTATCGTTTCAGTTTTTGGATATATAATGGATCAAGATTAGAGGCCTATTAACTAGCCGGGCCCTAATCCACAATGACTCGCTATTTTTTTATAGGGAGAAGTTTTCAAATGACCTTTGTACTTTAATGAAAGGATTATTTTGGCCCTTGAACTTTATTTAGGTTTAATTTAACCCCTCAACTTTCAATAATGTAGTTCGTTAGCCTTCGAGCCAATTTTCCGTCAATTTTGGATGATGTGACAATTGTTTTCCGTTAATAACATGACATGTGGCTTTAAGACTTGCTGCCACATCAGTTAAATAGACGGCTAGATTGATCCTAAATGAAGTTCAGGAACTAAATTGATTCATTCACGAAAGTTCATATCCATGTCAATACTTATCTTTCTTTGTTTAAGACAATGGCTCTGTAGTTAAACAACAGGTCGCTAGTTTTAAGAAGGGCACCTGCAGCTACTTAGCCTACTTCTGCCTAACGATGATGTTACGCTACACACAGCCGCATCGCCACCACAAGATCAGACCCACAACACTCCTCACCGGCGTCCTTTCCCTTTCCACAAGCTCGCCACTCCCCGAATCCTACACCGTCACGCCCCCGATTAAGCCATGGCCGCAGCGATTGTACCCGAAGCGTCTAGTAATCATGATCACCCGCCAGCAAAATCTCGACCTTGCCCTGCAAATTTTTCAATACGCAGGAAAATTCCACCCTGGTTTCTCCCATAATTACGACACCTACAACGCCATTATCAACCGCCTCTGTCGTGGCCGTGCCTTTGATCCTGTGGAGTCTTTGCTCTCGGAATTGCGGGAGTCCGAAATCAAATGTGGCGAGAATCTGTTCATTACTGTTATCCGCAATTACGGCCTCGCCGGTCGTCCCAAATTGGCCCTTAAAATGTTTCTGCGGATTGAAAAGTTCGGCCTGCAACCTTCGGTGAGATCGTTGAACACGCTGTTGAATGCTTTCGTGCAAACCAAACGGTACGATTTGGTGCACATAATATTCAAGAATAGTAAAGAGAAGTTTGGGGTAGTCCCAAATGTTTTCACTTGTAATATACTGATCAAAGCACTTTGTAAGAAGAACGATGTGGAACGTGCACTTCAGCTGCTTGACGAAATGCCTGCCATGGGAACGATTCCCAATGTGGTGACATATACAACAATTTTAGGTGGATATGTTTCAAGGGGCGATATGGGAAGAGCCAAGAGGATTTTTGGTGAGATATTGGATCGGGGTTGGTTGCCTGATGCGACTACATATACGATCTTGATGGATGGATATTGTAAACAAGGGAGGTTGATTGATGCTATCAAGGTGATGGATGAAATGGATGACAATGGAGTTGCGCCTAACGATGTTACTTATGGGGTCATGATTGAGGCGTACTGCAAAGAGAAGAAACCAGGTGAAGCACGTAACCTGCTTGATGATATGCTTCTCAATAATTATGTGCCAAGTTCAGCACTTTGTTGTAAGGTGATTGATGGTTTGTGCGAGGAAGGGAAGGTCGAGGATGCCAGTGAGTTGTGGAAGAGGCTATTGAAGAATAATTGCACGCCTGATAATGCCATATTTAGCACGCTGATCCATTGGCTTTGTAAGAAGGGGGAGATATGGGAAGCAAGGAAGCTGTTTGATGACTTTGAGCAAGGTACAATCCCAAGTCTCTTGACATATAATACACTCATTTCGGGAATGTGTGAGAAAGGAGACTTGAATGCTGCAGGGAGGTTATGGGATGACATGGTGGACAAGGGTTGTGCCCCCAATGCTTTTACGTATAACGTGTTGATTAAGGGGTTTTGTAAAATTGGTAATGTGAAGGAGGGGATTCTAATTCTTGAGGAAATGTTGAATAAAAAATGTGTTCCTGACAAGGCAACTTACACGATATTAATTGAGGGGCTCACTGATTTAGGAATGGAAGGAGAGATTACCAAGTTAGTTGCAATGGCAATTTCAAATAAAGGAGTTGGCAGTGACTCTTGGGATATTTTCTTAAATAAGGTTGATGGAAAGTTGGAAAACGGAGCTGCTTCTATTGATAAATTGTTACTAGAGGATGGAACTTAGACATATGATTGTGGGTTTATGAACGACTACACATTCTACCCGTATACTATGGAGTTATGATTAAGAGACTTTGTGATACACTAATGTGAAATTTCTCCTTGCTGTTGTGGATACCTGAAGTTTCTGGGGTCTTGAGGACTAGTTGAGAGTAAATTAGGATTTGATGAAGTGCAATGTTGCCTTCATTAGGTTCTGATGCCAGAAGGCTGTCAACTTAATCTCCATACTGAAACATGCAAAAAGGATGTGTTCTACTACTTGCCTATGAGGAGAACCACCAAGATGGAAAGTATGGGCTTTTAACAAGATGCTTTTAGTGGCGTGCTTTGCGTTGGTGAAAAGGCTACTAGACCCGAAAATCGGAGCAGCTAAAGTAATGACTTCATTACATTTTCAGCAATTTTAATTTTATATAAATGACGTTAGATCTAGAGTAATCATTTGATCAAGAATGACTCGACGAGTTTTTAGATTTTTACATGTAAGGAAGATTTTTACGATGCCATCTGTTGATGATGAATCATACTCAATCGGCAAAGTTAGTTGGAGATTTTTCTTAGTAGGCAAAGGTAACATTGCTAATTGATGTGGCTTGATTGCGCTAGGAGAGGGTTTACGAGTTGTTGGATGAAAAGCTGCATGGGCAAGTTGTTGGATGAAGAGATTTCTGATGCTTTTGGGATGTCTTGACTCTTGAATTCTGATATTGAGGTTTTGTAGTGTTACATATGGTCACTGTCACTATCAGCATGACATTTGCTTCCAGGGAAAACTATTGTGCAATGAGGTACATAGCTATGTACCCAAACAGAGCTCAGTCTTCGAAACGGAAGGAGATGCAAAAGCCATGTCACAGTTCTGATTTCTGAACCTGACCCCTACACAAGATGCCCAAAGCTGTGTCCAATGGCCTTCGACTCTACAAAGCTACACGCAATTAAAAGAATCCCTAGGCGAATACTCAACTGCAATGACAGGTTCTCTTGCCTCTTCTCATATAAACACAGAGAGGTGGTGATATACTTCTTTAAAATCACAGTTCTATCAGGTGGCTTTCTCTTTCATGTTTTGAGACCAAAAGAAGTTTTCTTGATACTATATCTTTCTCAACTATGGAAAATAGCTTTGTAAAGTGCATGTTTGAGATAATGTACCTCGTCGTGCATTTTAGGCTGTCATTTTTGTGTTTTTTACAGGTTCCATAAATAAGTTTTCTGCATGAGGAAATTAGTTTTTCTAATGGATAATTGAAAAGAAGGAAAATGTCTTTGATTGGAGAACTTCATAGATTATATGATATGAGAAATATTGAAATGTACGAGGAACTTGATTGCATAAGTTTTTATCTGCTTTGACTTTGCTAAGTGACTTTTTTTGCTCGAGACGAGCAAGTTTTACCCATTCAGTTTCATTATCTTGGTAACTAGCTAGTTGTATATATGCACTGACCTTTTTCCTTGCTATAATGCATTGGTAACGGTTATTGTTCTGCCACATGTTATACTACTAGATTACTAAGATAGGCATTATATACTTTTGCTTTGATCTCAAACCATTCCTCTTGAGAAAATAAGCAACCCTAGTGAAGCATTTACATTTGTTTGTTGTTCACATTGTTTGATTTTCTCTTCTATTTGGATGTGGTGAGATTTTATATTGGAAGGCCTATCATATTTCCTTGCCTATTGTAATGATGTTTGAGAACCAAAAGCTTAGAAGGCACAGCAGTCTTTGTGTATATTTGCAGTGATTATTGGATTTTGAGTTGATGAATTGAATTATGTGAGGAGGAGAAGGCGGCGTTATCTGGATTATCTTGTTCACTGCCACATGAAACTCTGGCAAAATGCTATGGCCACCATGTGTCCGTCTGTTGCTCTCAGATTTACATAAAAATCTCTCCATCTGAATATCGATCTCATCTTCATCGCTTGGTTGTCAACTCCTAATCATCCTTTACCACAATATTATTTTGAGAATGTTTTGTTTTCTTTACCCCTGAAGGCTTCTGAGTGTTTACCTGGTGACTGGAAATTTTGTTCTAGGTCTTGAAACAATTATAAAAGAATGCACGTGAACAGGATTGCAGTATATATATATATGTGTGTGTGTGTGTGTATATATATAGAATAGTAGAGTATAGCTAATAGCTTGGAAGATGGGATATTGGCACTTTTCCTAAAAGTCACATACACACACTAAGAGAGTCAGTTGGAGAGGTTTTGCTTAGGTTTGGATAATGTATCATGCACCCGCGCCACACGAAAGTGCAAGTCACGCCACGTTTAATCTACGAAGCCCACCACCAATTTCATTTTTTTCAAGCATATCCTATCCTTCCCTTCCCCATCACTAGAGATAGCAACAGATCGGATCCTTCCAATTAGGGAATATTAAAATCGTTTTCATTTCAAATATCTTATACCAATATTGTTTAAAAAATCATTTAAATTTTGATTAAGAAATATTAAAATTGTTTTCATTTCAAATATCCTATACCAAAATTATTTAAAAAATAATTTAAATTTTCAAAACTAGAACTGTTTCATTATCATTTATCATGGGTATTCTTTACCATTTAACATGTTAGTATTTTTTTGTTTTTTAATAAATGGTTGGATAAATTGTTCCAAACCCTCAAATCAGAACATAACCAGCCCAAACTTGAATCCGAAATCATGCGTTAAATACAAAATAAAATAACATAATCAATAATCTAATTATGATTCTATTAATATTAAGTATGATATATTTTGTAATATTATATCATTGGTACAATTCATAATTTATAATAAAGATACAATTTTGGTATAAGATGCTTTCACCCGAGTCATTGGTTGACATGTTAAAGGATGATGTGTATTACCTTGGTGATTAAAGATTGAATTTTCCGAGCCCTTTTTTGGTATAAGATATTAAGATGTCTTAAAGAGAAATAATTTTGGTATTACTTAATTGGAATGGAAGTTACCAACCCATTTGTCATCGCTAATCCCCACCGACCACAATCCAATTTGGCATGCATATCCCGGAAACATGCCTTAAATGCTTATTTGATGTTCCTTCCTTCAGCGCGAGACCAACAAGCAAACCATCAAAGCTTTTCGAAGAACGATTTCTGGGTTTCGTAGTAGTAGTGGTCGTCGTTCACAATGGATCATGCAAGCGAGGCTTTCCGGACTGATCTGATGACAATCACTCGTTTCGTCCTCAACGAGCAGTCTAAGTTTCCCGAGTCACGCGGTGACTTAACTATCTTGCTCAATCACATTGTTCTCGGCTGCAAATTCGTCTGCAATGCTGTCAGCAAGGTCTTGTTTCTCTCTTCTATTATATTCTATTCTTCTTCGATAATAATGTTCATTCTTCTGCCCCAAAATTAAAACTAAGTCATCTACTTCTTCGAGCTTGTGTTCTGTTCAGGCAGGTCTTGCTAAACTGATTGGGCTAGCCGGGGAGACTAATGTTCAGGTATGTTTTTTGGATAGTTATGTGGTTTTTATTTATTCAAACTAGGAAGAAATTGAGGTGATTCTCTTATGTTATGAACAGGGTGAAGAGCAGAAGAAATTGGATGTGCTTTCAAATGAAGTTTTCATTAAGGCTTTGGTCAGCAGTGGACGCACGGTATGTTCGTTATTGGCTTTAGGTCTCATTATCGAATAGTGACTTTAAGGAATTGGGATATGGTTTAATTGAAAGTTTTAAAATCAATTGCTGCTGTTTCTAGTGCATACTTGTCTCTGAGGAAGATGAAGAAGCTACTTTTGTGGAGGTATCGAAGCGAGGAAGGTCACGACTAGTATTACCCCCTTCAGTTTCATTCCTAATTATTCCCTTACTGTTGAATCTCTATTGAAGCCATTGTTGGTAGTGCAGATACATTGTTGTTTTTGACCCATTGGATGGATCCTCAAACATTGACTGTGGTGTTTCCATTGGAACTGTATAGCTCTCCTACAAATGTCTTTCTGTAATTTTGCTTTTTGTCAATACTATTGTCATGTGAGAGTGACTTTCTATTTCATGCAGATATTCGGGATTTACACGGTGAAAAACACTGACAATCCAACTTTGGAGGATGTGTTGAAACCTGGGAGCCATATGACAGCTGCTGGGTATTGCATGTATGGAAGTTCTTGCACGGTAGAACCACTCGCCATTACTAGAATTTTCATTGAAAGGTTTCCTTGTTGCATAGGAACAATTTTTATGTTCCTTTTGTTTCCTGATTATGTAACAACTTTGTCCATAGATTTAATAAGCAGGTCCTTGCGTGGTTCTGTTTTCTTCTTTAGACTAGTTGCTCTTCAGGTTTTGGTATGGCACCAATGTTTCTTTTATAAATTGCTCTTCTTCTTTTTTCCTTATGAATTCAGCTGGTTTTTAGTACTGGAAGTGGTGTCAATGGCTTCACTCTTGATCCATCGCTTGGGGAATTCATATTAACCCATCCTGACATCAAGGTAGAGTACATTACATTAAAATCTTGATTGAAATACAGTGTTCAAATTGAGGTCTTCATATGCCAGAAGTTTCAGATTTTCAGGACTAGCAAATTCGTTAGGATCATTTAAGCCCCATAGATGATGTTGATTCCAGTATGAATGTTAAAAATTTCACTTTCACAGATAATAATGATGAATCCTCTTTCTTTGTATTAGCAGATTCCAAAGAAAGGAAAGATTTATTCAGTAAATGAAGGAAATGCCAAAAACTGGGATGAACCAACCGCTAAGTATGCCAAAGTATTTAATTTGATTGTTACCCACTGATAAAAAAAAGTTCCTCACATATTTTTGCCTCCAGGTACGTGGAAAATTGTAAATTTCCAAAAGATGGTTCATCGTCGAAGTCCCTTAGGTACATTGGAAGGTATGCATTCTCGTAGCCTAAGAAGGCCTATGTATTTGTTTTCTTTTACTTAAATCAGTACACTAGAGGAATCCCTCTTTTGTTGCAAAAGTGAACAAAAAGGAACCTTAATTGATTGAGTGCTCAAATACTCATTTGAGTGCTTCTTCATGTTCAAACTCTTTCTATCGGCATTATTCTGGTTCCACTGTCTTTATATTATGTATCTTCATGTCGTATTCATATCATCCCATCTCATCAAACTATAAATTCAACCTAATACTATGACTTAATGCAGCATGGTTGCTGATGTTCACCGGACATTGCTTTATGGTGGTATCTTTTTATATCCTGCTGATAAAAAGAGCCCAAATGGCAAGCTACGGTATGTCTACTTTGGCACTTGTATCAATCTTCTCATGATGAGGACCCTATTAAATTAAGTAGTAGATGCAATCTTATAATCAATATATGCAGTTACTGAAGGCTTTTTTACAGGATCCACTTTCTGTATTATCATGCGAGTCATATTTAATCAGCCTTTTCATTTATCTAAACAGTGTTCTGTATGAAGTCTTCCCAATGTCATACTTGATGGAGCAAGCAGGAGGTCAAGCATTTACCGGCAAGCAAAGGGTAGGGATAATTTGCATCATAATGCTTTTTTTTTTCCTATTTCTTTTATTTCGTCTCCTTAGAACATGTATCGTGTATGTGCATAAATCTTGCATATCAGTCATTCAATACTCCTATATGTCCATAGGCTAGATGTCTTTGATTTGCTGCACTGACCGATCCTTT
Organism: Tripterygium wilfordii; assembly: GCF_013401445.1. Lineage (NCBI taxonomy): Eukaryota > Viridiplantae > Streptophyta > Magnoliopsida > Celastrales > Celastraceae > Tripterygium > Tripterygium wilfordii. The sequence goes on from NC_052248.1 coordinate 11,658,597, forward strand.
TGGAATAATGTTGATATAAGTACATAGTGTCTACTCCTATTATCCATTTTTTTTGCTTTTGTAAGCTGATCAACTGTTTGATGGCTCAGGCACTGGACCTGGTCCCACAGAAGATACATGAACGTTCACCTGTATTCCTTGGTAGCTATGATGATGTAGAGGAAATTAAGGCACTCTATGCTGCTGCTGCCGAGACAAAAGCCGCATGAACCTGTGGATCTCAAAATAACCATAAATGTTCATTAATGCATTGTTTGATTAGTGATTTCTTCAAATTGGCTATAGTTTCCTGTATTTGATCAATACAGTCACCGGAGAAAACTTCTGGTCTATCCTCAAAAGCAAACCAGAAGAAAACTACCAATGGTTTAGGTGTATTAACTCTGGATAATTAAATAATACTGCCCTGTATCAATTTCTTATATGATGCTGTTATATATATGTTTTCACATTTCTCATTTAATATTTTAATTCCTCATTTTCTTCTCATTTTATATTATATTTCATTTCATATATATAATATAACAGAGACTTTTTTGTGGGATTATAAGTATTTTGACTTCAAACAAAGAAGATAAGTCAAAGCAGGCGGCCACCTCTTAAAGTGCATGGCATTTGAGTAGTTTTCACAGAATCGCAGGGCAAAACATGGCTATCTCCTCTATAAATTAAAAGGGTCTGCGTTCTGCGATGAGATGAGAGGTCCAAAGAAAGAAAGAAAAGGATATGGAAATGAAGATGAAGGTGATAGTTGCAGTGTTGATTGTGTGTATGATTTCTTCCAATCTGGAAATTGTTGAAGCTTCTGTATACGACTGCATGGATGCCTGCACCACCGCCTGTGTCCAGCCCAATAGTACGTCATTTTCTTCACTTTTTTTTCTTCTTCTTTTTTTGTGGGGAAATTCTTTCAATAAGTGGTGTTGTTTACAGTATTTGATCTCCTTACATTGCAGCAAGACTTATGCAGAGGTGTGAAGGCAAGTGCCGGATCAGATGCGAACCAGATCTGAAAACCCAAGAGCCTGCAGTTTGAGTATTCAAAGTGAAATTATATGAACGTTTGATCAAAGAAATTTCACCAATTTGAGAATGAGCTTGCTGTTTGTACTAATGTATTCTGGAATGAAGAAATAAAATAGATTCAATGAGGTTCTTCATGTTCCTACAATTCTCTATCCTCCTAACCAAAACAACCATTACACAAAATTTATATTCCAGAGATCTAAAACTTGTTCTAAATCCATATCATCGTCCACTGATTGTGCACAAATCTGCGCCAGATATTTGGAAAGTTGAGGAAATGTGAGAGGAAACATGTGGTCATCTTTCGCACAAAATGAATTCCAGTGTTATCTCCATTTGTTCTTGGGACAGATGAGGCATCTTCCGCATGGCTCAAAATAGGCAATTCTTGTATTACTCCGGGCTAATTAGGAGTCACAAACTCTGTGCGGTCCGGATGATCGTCCGGATAATCGAATTTGTCCGATCTGAATTTAATCATGTTTGGACATAAATTATATGTCTGAAATTCGAGTTTAAACATTTCATAACAATTCTCTATGGATGACAAAAAAATCAGTTCCAGGCGGACAACATCAAATGCTTACGAAATATGTACGTATCCGGATCTTAACCCGGTATTTAATTGATCAAATCCGGATTGGTTTAAATATGAACAAGTAAACCGGACAATAATCTAATCTGGATTAGGGTCTGGACAAGATTTCTATGTTTGGACTCAGGCTCGATTTTAAACAAGACAAAAATTTTGTGTTTGGCCCTAAATATCGAACATGTAACTTATGATCACACATCGAGAAAATTACGGGAGGAGCGACAATAGATAGGGAAAACTCACAACCTAAAATATTAAGACCGATTTTTGGGTCTAAGCGAAGACGTTGGGCCTGAAGGAACAAATCCATATGGACATTGGCTCAAAGCGGACAATATCTTGGTGTGTTTGGGCTTGTGGGCATTATGAGTCCATCCAAAGTTTAACTCAATTTATCCAGAGACGAAAAGTCTCATCGCAGCCCTACAATTCTCCAAAAACATTTGGGCTTAACTTTCATGGGCCATAGCTACTATAAACCTCTTCATATCTTTTCAGACTGGGTCTTCTTATATCATATGAATCTACCTTCTATTTTGACTTGAGCCACTATTGTCATTTGTCTGGGGTATTGTATAACTCTTTATGGGCCTGGTCACTTGGCCCAACCCAAAATCTATTTTTTAAGTGTAAACAGAGAGTCTACTCGTTAACAACTTGTTATTTCCCAGCATCTCAAAATGCTTGTCCAAAGCATATGTCTTAAACTTCCGTATTGGTTCTTCATAATTACCATTTGTTATACCCTCTTTATCTTTCTCTCAAAGAAAGCATCCAAGGCTTTTTTTCACTTTAAAAATTGATTAAAAAAAATAAAACCCACCACCCCTAAAGCTAATGGCTCACTTTATAGAAAGTCAAAAGCTTTGACAAAAGAGTAAAATCAAGAAGAAAATCCAAGCACATAGAGCATCCAAGGATATACCATTTTGTGTGTGTGTGTATGTATATATATAATAAAATAGACCATATATTGTATGTTTGATTGGAAGTTTCCGGGCAAGTGTGAAGTGTCCATGGCTAGAGCCATCACAAAAGTCCATGGGAGTAGTTGCGCGAAAAGCCGAAAGTCTCACATCCATGATATTATCAACTTTGGATTTACCAATAAATCGGGAAAAAATCTCATATGAGATAGACTCACTCTTATAAACCCACATATATTGACATTATCAATCGATGGATGTGGGACTACAAATAATCATAACAACAAAAACCATAATTTTCTAGAGAATTAAAGTTGTTAGTGTAGCTGATGGAAAGCCCAATCCATCAGCATGATATTATAAGTTTTGAGTCATCTCAGCCCAAGAATTATTTTAAAACGCGTTATGCTAGTTAAGGAAGAGTTTGTCCATATAAAGCACTTATCAAGTCCTCACCCCAACGATATGGGACGAAGGATCTGTCACATGAATTCACATCAATAACAATTAATCAAACTGATCAAAAACCACTAGCAATGTAGTTCATCCACATTTTTTTTAATTAAATCTGGCAATCGTATAAAATTTATTTAAATTGGTAATTAAATTAACATCTAACTCCACGTAATAATAATGAAATGAGTTACGATGGTTGGAGTAGATTTATCATTTATATCATGTACTCTCATTGCTTATCTAGTAAGACAAATGATGATGACAAAGAATTATAAATTAACAATTAAAACACAATCCCAAACTTAATTTTATAAAGAAAGTCAAATTATGCTAGTTAGAGCTTGGGCTCCAAGCGTTGGTCTAGATTTCTAACTTCTAATAAGTGGGGGTAAAAATGTAATTTTGGTCATGTTTTATTTTTGTTTTTTTTTTTGTCCCATATTCGTGTCTCAAGTATTGAGGAATATTTATTGACGAAGTTTAATGTGGATTTGAAATCCGGATGTGAGAAATACCAAAAGAGTGTAGAATCCGGTGTCGTTGAACAGTAAACAATTCTGACTTTTTCTTCTTTTATACTTGTTTTCTCTCGATCTTTACAGAGTTGTCTACATTTTCTTAAAGATTTTCTGTTGTGCTGCGGTGCAGATCTCTCAGTAGTATCTGAAGTTTTGTTGTTTGATGGAATTCATGTGAACCAAACCCTGTCTGGCTTTGTTGTTTCAGGGACCCGCTTTTGCATTTCTGTGCAGATCTCTGGTGGGTTGTGATTTTAGCTGATCCAGCTTTGAAGGGCTCGGTTTCTTAGCAGGTTTGTTTATAGATGCAAAGACTCGAACTTTTGCGTATTACCGTTGTGGTTTTGCTAATAATAACATTTTCTTGCTTAATATGCTAAACCCCTTTGTTTTCTTAGATGTAGAAGCAAATCGTGGCCTTTTCTTTTCCAAGCTTCTGCGATTAAATTCTCTCGAATCGTCTCTGTCCCTGGAATTTTTTTCCTTTTTCTTTTTTTGGGTTCTCGGTAATTTTTCAAGTTATTGGGTTTTCCACCATTAATCTATATAGATTGGGTAAAGCTTTTAGCTTTTTGTTGATGGGTGTCCTACAAGAATGCAATTGTTCAGGTTAAACTAGTTGTGTGGTTTAAGATGATGCTTAGAAACATATGAGTTGTGGCTGAATCATGCTTGGTTATTCTAGCTACTTTGTGGTCCATGTGAAGCTGACCTTTTCCTGATACTACATCCTTTTTCTTTTTTGGTACTTTTTTATTTCTCTTTTTTCGCTTTATCTTTTGATCTTTGCAAATGAGCCGGAATTGAGTCACCATCTTTTACTTATGGCAGCCATATGCGCATGGTCATTGTGTATAAATTTATCAGAGGAAGAGAGATATAATATAACAGGACTGTTGCTGTGATAAAGCTTGTAAAATGTCCTTCCGTAGCATAGTTCGTGATGTGAGGGATGGCTTTGGGAGTTTATCTAGACGGGGTTTTGAAGTGAGGCTGACTGGCCATCATAGAGGAAAGTCTCAAGGTTCATTACATGACTTGCATGACCAACCTCTTGTGATTCAGAACAGTCGTTGGGCTAGTCTACCTCCGGAGCTTCTATTTGACATAATCAAGAGATTGGAGGAGAGTGATAGCACTTGGCCTGCTAGAAAGCATGTTGTTGCATGTGCCGCTGTATGCCGGTCTTGGAGAGCTATGTGCAAAGAAATTGTTAAGAGCCCCGAGTTCTGTGGGAAGCTGACTTTCCCAGTGTCTCTAAAGCAGGTAAGCATTTTTGTCATTAACTTTGCATTTGGTAAAGCGGTTGACCTGCTTATGTTCTTGGCCTCGCTAACCGTCTTCTTTGGATTCCAGCCTGGGTCACGTGATGGAATGATCCAGTGTTTTATTAAGAGGGATAAATCAAAGCTAACTTATCACCTTTTTCTTTGTCTCAGCCCTGGTAAGTTCCTCAACCAACCACTTGATTTCCTTTTGTTTGTCAAAAACTACTTCAAGGTTTTGGAGCCCTTCACATGCTTATTAGCTTCGCGAGCCTTATGTATTTGTGGTATTGAGATAGGACTAGTCAATGAATCTTTTAAAAATGTCTTTGTGATGGTGTGGGGCTTCAAATAGTGTATTTTGTGTCCGGAGAACTATATGACATTTTAGAATTTGTTTGTGGAAGGACAAGGATTTTCTAAAGTTGTTTTGTTTAAATTTAAAACTTCTATTGGAATATGGGCGTGCTATTAACTTATGCATGTGGATATACTTTGTTCTTTATTTGTTAACTTGCCTTTGTAATTTTTGCCATTGGTGTGTTGCAGCAAAAACTACTTCTCAATTATTGGCCATTTTTGAATTTGAGAAAACCATCGCTCTCCTGAATCTGATTGATTATTTCTAATTTTTGTGTTATAGCATTGCTGGTTGAAAATGGGAAATTCCTTCTCTCGGCAAAAAGAACTCGACGAACTACTTTCACAGAGTATGTTATCTCAATGGATGCTGACAATATCTCAAAATCAAGCAGCACATATATTGGAAAGTTGAGGTGAGAAGATTATGCTCCATTAGAATACGAAGGCCTCTTTGTGTTCAAATTCTTTATACATAATGCGAGTCAAACACCCAAGTGTTTTCATCCATATGTGGCATTCCTGTTTATTAGTTAGTCCTTATATTGTGGCAGTTGCCATTCTTAATTCAGAATGGGATTTGCCTTGTCATGAGATGCCCTTGTTCCCGAAGAATGTTTTTGACTAAAATTGAAAGCAGACTTCCTGCTTCTGAATGAAAGCATCATGTATTGTTGTCTTCCCTGCATTTATGGAGCTTCTCAAGATCACACTTTTTAAGTAGAAGGGAAATGTGACAATGGTGTGTGGTATAGAGCTTTTCTTCGCAATTGACTGAGGATGCACAATTCTTCTTTATAAAATTTTGGCACTTCTACTTGGATGTGGACTTGTTGCGTGTGAGGCATCCTTATTTGCCATTGTTTCTTCATGTCCCAATGATTGTATTGCATGATCATTTATTTTTATTCTCTTTGTGATGAGCTAGCTGTATATTGTCAATGTACTTTTGCAACTCCAATCATATCACTGATTCATCTACATTCATGTTCCAGATCGAATTTTCTTGGCACAAAATTCATAATATATGACACACAGCCGCCGTACACTGCTGCTAATGTTCCGCCTCCTGGCAGATCAAGTCGTAGATTTTATTCCAAAAGGGTCTCCCCGAAGGTCCCAACGGGAAGCTACAACATATCTCAAATCAGTTATGAACTAAATGTGTTGGGAACCCGAGGCCCCCGAAGAATGCACTGCCTTATGCACTCAATCCCAGTGTCAGCACTTGATGTCGGTGGCAGTGTCCCTGGGCAACCAGAGCTTCTTCCACGCAGCCTTGAGGACTCCTTTCGGAGTATCTCATTAACCAAGTCTCTTGAGCACTCTGTTGAGTTCAGCAGCGCAAGATTTTCTGATATTGTCGGGCCTCGTGGTGACGATGATGAGGAGGGCAAGACTCAACCCTTGGTTCTCAAAAACAAGCCCCCAAGATGGCATGAGCAGTTACAGTGTTGGTGCCTCAACTTCAGGGGCCGCGTAACTGTAGCCTCTGTTAAGAATTTCCAGTTGATTGCTGCTACACAGCCAGCAGCTGGTGCACCCACTCCATCTCAGCCAGCCCCATCAGATCATGATAAAATCATTCTGCAATTTGGCAAGGTTGGCAAAGATAAGTTCACCATGGATTATCGTTATCCTTTATCTGCATTTCAGGCTTTTGCAATCTGCCTGAGCAGCTTTGACACCAAATTGGCTTGTGAATAAATGGCGACGTCCCATGAAAAAGAACATATGTTATCTTTTTCCTTTTTGTTGCCATCTTTGACGCCAAATAGGAAGGATAGGAAATTGTTGTTTGTGTTATTCTCTGTTGTTGCAGAACTTAATTGTAAATGTGGCCCTGATAACAGCATTCACAGCATTGTAAGACTGCATTCTTGTACCCTTTGTCTCCACCATCAGTCAATTCATAAATTCAGCCTCATCTGATGTCTGTTTCTTTATGTATCTGATTTGTCCTATGAAGACTCACTTTTGCTATGGTTCCAGTGGCTTCCCTTAAGCAAGCCAGGGCCTATGAGTCGTCGGTTTATTCTTAAATAGGCACCCGGTCAGAGCCCTTGACTCCTTCCACGGTTTGGGAGCTTACGGTTTCATATTGTATTTCATTCTCTTATGGGGGTTCTTTTCACCATTCCCTTATGGTACTATTTCGTTATAGGTCACCCAGGAGTATTTATTATTGCAGGGTGGTTCTTGTTGATTCACACATAATTCCATGTGCCTCGTGCTACTCGGGTCAGAACGTAAAATGGTAATGCTTTCGGTTATTGAATTATCATCATCTAGGGTGTAGGACTTCACCACTTTGACTGAACTATCATAATCTAGGGTGCAACACTCCACCACTTTGCCTAACAGCACAACGTTTGTATTGCTCTCTCACAAGTTACATGATATTGATTTTTGAAAAAAATTATATTGATATTATTATGCATATCTTCGATAAATTAATTTAATTTATTGCAGATAAACTGCCAAATTTTGTCCTTTTTTTTTGTGTTAGTGTGAAGAAGGCACGATTAATCAAAAAATAAAAAAGGCTAAACTATACTTTATATCCTCAAAGTCGTCCGCTTTTCTCGTTTTTGTCCTTAAAATTTAAATTTTGCTCCAAATATCCTTAATGTTACAAAAACCAACCCAATCTGTCCCGAGCCCGATTTTTCGGTATATAGTTGATGGAAAAAGCTGATGTGGCATATGTTTCCGACAATGGCATTTTTCTTACATTAAAAAAATTACATGTCATCAAAATTGCCAACACATCCCTAATTATTAAATAAATTAATTAAAAATAAAAACTACTTCTTCTTCGAATGACGAACGCCGAATTCCCTTCAGTGAAACCATCTTCTCAATGTCTAAACAAATCAGAGGGAATTAAATCAGATTTGTATCAAATCCATCCACCAGAATCACATGAAAAATAACACTAGCTTGATGGCGGGGTTCCACATCAAGCCACTCCTTTTCCACCTCAAGCCAGTCTTAAGAATGTATGTATCTGTTCCATGTACCCGTCCTAGACATCATATCCGGCATCGGAGGAGAGCGGCGGACCGTCATCAGATTTATGAAAGGTAGCAGATCTGCGGCGGGATGAGCCTAGGGTTGGGTGGATTCTGACGGGGTGAAATGGTTGCTGTGAATGTTGAAATTGATGAGTTTGATAATAAACGAAGAGGGCCCGGTGCTAGTGGTATGATTTTCAAGCCAGTCTCCGGCAGACGAAGTCGTCGATTGGCACGTTAGCATTGGCATTGGCAGTTCCTTCAGTGTGCAGGGCAAGATGGAGAACAACCAATATCTATTATTTTTTATTTTCTTTTACAATTCCACATTACTTAGATGTGTTGCAATTTTGCAAATGAGCCATTTGTTGAGTGGCAATGACTTTGCATGTCCCTGACTGAGGTCATGGGTTCTAGTCTCACCTCCTCCGAATATTTATAAGGAGGTGTGTGGGCTTCGTCTGCCCCTACGTGGGCTTGATAGTTTGCCCCTGCGTGGGCTTGATTTGTGCCTCCTGCGTGGGGCCTGTTGACACCTCTACTTTCATAGGCTTGATCTGGTGGTGTGTCGTATATTGTGTTTGTACTTGTACTCAAAAAAAAAAAAAAAAAAAAAAAAAAAAAAAAAAAAAAAAAAAAAAAAAAAGATGTGTTGCAATTTTTGGAAACATATGCCACATCAGCTTTTTCCGTCAACTACATACCGAAAAATCAGGCTCAGGACAGTTTTGTGTTGGATTTTGTAATATTAAGGATATTTGGGTCAAAATTTAAATTTCAAGGACAGAAACAAGAAAAATGTGCAACTTTGAGGATATAAAGTATGGTTCAGCTAAATAAAGTAAAAAATATAGCACCAAAAACTTTACATTACATATATATATATATAGGGTGTTGCTATATATACTCATCCTATATACCTACCTATACCTATAAAACTCTATTTTTATCACTTTTGACTTTGGAGCACGGATTGCAATTAGATGGAAAAAAATCTCAATCATTTCTTCTCTCTCCTTCCCTTTCTCTCTCTTCCTCTCAATCTCTCACTTCTTCAAATCCAATTCTTCCTCAATCATTCAACCAAACCCACAACCCAACATGAAATTGTATGTATTTCCATAGATATACGAGTTGGTGAAGTCGGCGAATCAAATCGAACAAGATAACAAGAAATGCACACAAGTGGCGTGGATCTTGAGTGTGACAAGAAAAAAGAAGATTCGAGCAAGAAGAAGATCTTGGGTGAGCGAGGCGTACAAGAAAAAAAAGATCTTAGTAAGAATGAAATCTCAGTACTTGGGAGAAAGAGGCGTTGATGGAGAGGAAGAGAAAGGAAGAAAAGAAGTTAAGAGCAAATATTATTTGGCCAACAAAGATGTTGTCTTTTATTGATGTGGTTGTATTGTAAAATGTGTGTTTTGCTTATGTGATCATATTGGGATAAGTGTTTTGTTGATGTAGATGTATTGATATTTGATGTTTTGGTGTAGTTTTATTGCGGATAATATGGAGGAATGGAATGTTGTTGGCCTCCATGTTAGGTGGGAAAAGAAATTGTATAGAAATTTGTGTTTTGTTGATGTGGTTGTATTGAAAGATGTGTTTTGTTGATGTGACTGTATTAAAATACACGTTTGACTTGATTTTTTGTGTAATAAAGATGGGATAGGGTCAACATTTTTGTTGACCCAACAAATAACAAACCATTACATTTACCTTAAGATCGGATTACTTTTCATTGTCATCTGTGTTGGATTACGTCAGCAATGGACCTATCACACCTATACATGTATATATACATCATTAATAATCTATCTATCTATCTATCTATAAAAAACGGAGGCTCTACTATGCTTCCCCGCGAATTCCGTTGCCACGTGGGAAAAACCAGAGAGGAAGAAAAAATATTTTAAAAAAAATCAATTTGACGTTTACAGTTCTCCAACTCGGTTCCATATTTGACCAGGTTCATCTTCGTCGATTCACCTTTGGTTCATCAATTCACGGCCTCTCGATTTGGGAAGACATGAAAACCTCAAGTTTAGGTTCATGTATTTTCTCTTCTTCCCCTCACTGTGATTGCAAACTCGAACAAACTTTTGATCTAAGACCTTGCAGAAACGAATGATCGAGACAGAGAGAGAAAGAGAACGTGGTGAGGCATGGATCTGAACAAGATGGTTGAGAGAGAGAGAGAGAGTAGAGAAAGGAAGGAAGAAGGAAAGGTGAGTCGGAGAAGTTTCAGTGATGACAACAACTGGATCATGATAAGTTAGTTGTTCAAGAGGTGAGCCATCTAATAGCATGGAAATTCCTTAATCTGTACTTCTAAGGATTCTTTAAATTTATTAAAGCATTTTTGATCTCATTTTGTGCTTGAAACACTTCTGTTATAGTTTTCCGGCATACGTACACCAGGTATGATTCTTCGTCCTTCATCTCTCAATTCTTCAATCTTTGCTCATCATCACAATCTTCAAATGTTCGTTCTCTTTTTTTTGTCTTCCAAGATCTTTCACTCTCTTCGTCAATTGCAAAGGAGCGTTTGTTCAAGCGTATATTCACTGTTCTTGAGCCGATTCAGTTTTTTGTTTTCAGAAACCCCTCTGCCATATCAGAGACAACCAAGAAATTTGTCTCTGTCAAAATTTCAAAGCAACACGTTTCGATCTTTCATCTTTCAGGTTCGTATCCGTCCATTCATTTTGCTTGCGTCGATTCTTTTGTTTTGGGCTGGGAAATTAAAACCCTCTCCTATATCTAAGAAAATCATGAAAAAATATTCGAAATAATTTGATTGGGCAGAAATAATAGGTGTACAAAGTTTTCGTTGTTTTGTTTACTACACTAAAGTACTCGGTAATGTGGATGAGTTCGGAAGGTTAGCCGTGCTTGCAAATTGGTGAGCTTTTACTGGGAATTTTACCATCGCCATTCAATCTTGAAAAAAAAAATGTTGTATGCCTTGCGAATTTGTTTAGCAGTGTCTATGTGCATTTTTTGAATCCCTTTGTTGAACACTTTTAATACAGGTGTTCATCTACTTGATGTGCTTGACAGGTGATATGGTTGTAAGTGACAGCAATCATTCAGTTTCAGGGGGTTACTCTTCTGTCTCAAGGTCGTCACGAAAATATACAATTTAACTCCTCTGCTGTCGATTTGGTGAGTGTTCAGTTTTATATGCCCTTTGGAATTGAAATGCCATCTTGGTATTCTTGGAATTTCTTTATTTTTTTATTTCATATAGAATTGTTATTTCAGTTTGTGCATATATGTTGGATATTATACTTGAGCATCAACTTTATTTTCTTTTTGTATTTGGCTATTTGATTTGTTTCTTATAATTCGGATTTTTTTATCATAGAGTATATGCCTTCACGTCTTATTGTATGCAGTGTCCTTTTATTGTTGCCATAAGAGTTTGTGTCAGAGAAGATTTTACAAATCTAAACTCGAAATCGCAAAGCCTCTCTTTCTTCGCCTCTTCAAATCGTTGAATGTCTATGAATCTGAGATCGCAAAGCCTCGAGTGTATGTATCTTGCGAATATTATGTCCAAAAAACAACCCTCCTTCACTCAGCCGAACAAATAGATTCACGAAACCACTGTCATGGGTTTTTCCATGCATGAAGGACTTGAAATAATCTTCTCCCTCACCTTTCTTTCTGATATGACCGTGATTTGGTTATTGTAGTTATTTGTTATGCTCGGTCCACTATCTGATCTATTTTTTGGGTTTTGAACTTTTGATAGGTGCTCGGCATAAGAAGCACCCTATGAAGACAAATGGGATGCCCTTCGCTCTCCAATCTCCATCGCTGGCTCTATATCAGAGTATGTTTTGTCAGGTGAAAAGCAAATGGCACTGGATGCCAGGAATTTGGTGTCAGCTTGAAGCGACTCCATTTTTACTTGCATTTACTGCTCCCAAAATTTCTTCTGCTTGGCCCATCTCGATTTCTTCAAAATCGATTACTACATGGAAATAGAGTTTAGTATTTCTCTTGAAAGACACAATTTTATAATTCTCTTCGAATCATGAACTTTACCTGCGTTTTTTAGATCCTCGCTAGGTTAGTTAAATTTTATCATGATACCTATTGATATTTGGAACTAATCTCAGATGATTAGTTTTGAACCATTTGAATGTTTCTGGTGTCGTTTACCTTTTGCTTTTGTGATATAATACTGTTGGGTTTGGGGTCTATAACTGCAACACGTGAATTCAAACCAAGCTTGGTCTGCTTGGTGTAGTATATCACGCCTTTTCAGCTTCACATTAGCTCAATTCACTCGGTATTTTACTTCTCGAGTATTTCTTCCTCTTCTTTCTTTACAAGATTTTCTAAATTATTCCATCTTCTTTTAATATATTAATTTTCCTTTCTGTAATAATCTTACATTTTAGTGATGTTTTACCAACTTCTTCCGAGGAATGATCATAATGACTTTATATTCTTGATACAACAGGCTGACCAAGAGAGTTTTGTGTGATTGGTTTTGCAGGTTATGGAATTGCACATCATAGGTTATCTCTTGGTTTTTGTGGTTCCTACAACACCAGCTACTCTAAACTTGATGTGGTTTGGGAGGGTTTGATTAAACTCTAGCAAAGAAGCTATGATGTGCATGAAGTAGACAAGGTAGTCATTAACATTTCCCTCTAACACTGATACAATAATCAAATCAATTTCATCCAAAGAAGAAACTGGCAGTAATACAATTCGTAGAGGAATCTGCTGATATATATTATCCAAACACAAAATTTCAGTTGCAAATTTTAGCTTTCAATTGCACAGAGTTTATTTCAATCACATAGAAAAAAAGTAGTCTCTCCCTCTCTTTGTGCATGTTGATATGGACGCCAATAGTAGACATATGAGTTTGTGTTCATTTTATGTTCGGATGATTTCTATAGTGGAAATTGTGTTCGATTATGATAAATGTCAAGGTGGGGTAGTGATCATATTTGATGCAAAAAAGAAAAAAAAGAGAGAACAGCAGTTAATGCAATTTTTCGTAGTAACTTGGTGTTCATGGAGGCAAGAACAATTGCAGTTGTTAGTTTTTTCTTAATAATGTGAAATTAACTATAGCAGAAGTAGTCTTCACATTGCCACAAGATGGCATTAAGAACATATATTACTTTTGTGTATATGTAAGAACGGATAGATAGTTATGATTTGAATCTCTTGATTCATATTTCTAGATACAGAATTTGGCTTCAATTACTTATATTGGATTTTATGAGGAGCACGAAATTGCATAACATGTCTCTGTCTTCAATCTCTAATAAGCTGAGACTACCAGTAAGGTAACATTGATATGTAGACATTTGTTTCCTTATTGTTTTACTCCTTCTGTTGTGGTAGCCAACTTCAACAATTAACTCAATATAACTTTTTACGTATTTTTTTAGGTACTTAAAAAGGACAAACCACGTGATTCGGCTGGTGGGCTTTATTACTTTAAGGATTTTATCATGAAAGACAGCCCAGCCAAACAGCAGACAAACAGCAAGTGGATCCTGTGAGTTTAGAGAGAGGCAAATTGGACCAAAGCAAGACTGTTTCTGATATACCTGAAATGCAGGGTCAAGCAGAAAGCAGCAATGTCCCTTTGGCAGTTGATGAAAAAGTAGAGGATGTTGAAACTCTTTCAAAGAAAGCTGATACGGAATCCATTGTTGATAACGATAATAGGGACACAGAATTTGCAGTATCCAGCATACAAAGTGTAGATGGTGCAGCTCAAGTAGTAGAGAAAGATTCTGATGTTGAAGGGATTGTCTCTACTGGGCATCAATTAATTGAGGAGGATTCTTTACTTGATGAGATGGGAGGTGATGGACAATTGGAAACATCTAATTAAGCAGCCAATCCAATTGGAACTTGGACAAGCATCTATGTTGGGAGAAAAATTTCCCTCATCTGCACCACTTGGAGGGACGAGGAAAAATTACATGTATGTAAATCTACAAGGAATTGAAGTCGCTTAAATTAGGATAATGCCTCCATATTTCAATGCAACTTGAAAATACACCTTTTAATTGCTTTGGCGTTCAGGTTCATAAGTTAACAATATCATGTAAGTAATTATTGTACCATTTAATATAAAATGTAGAGAGACTATACATAGCCATAACTCACGAAAAGAATAATATAGCCGAAACTCACGAAAGTAAAGGGTAAAACTGATACTAATAAGATACTTGAAGATCATTTAGTCTTACATTGAAAAAAAAAACCATGCTGATAATATATCATTCCCAAGTTTCATTAAAAAATATTAATCATATCTTTTTATTAGTATTTGGCTATTCCCGGCCTATTAAGATTTAGTTTCATAATTTTTAATTGTTAATCATATTTGTATTTAAATAAATGTATAAAAATGCTTTTTAAGTAAACGTTTTAAATATATTTTCCACAAAATAAACCAAAAATCGTGCGAGTATAAAAAAAGAGTCAACTCGTCACAGGAGAGTGACTTTTCTATAAACTTTAAATATTAAAGTATTGATTATACAATATAATGCATATAATAAACTAACCTTGCGAAACGCGAGTGTGCCTCTAGTATATATATTACGCATGAATCGAAGAGAAGCTGGTGCAACCAATGGTAAATAGGTGGGGGACCCACGTGAGTGTCAGAATTATTGACTTTAGAGTTTAGGTTTAGGGTAGGGTGGGTTTATATAATAAATAAAGTGGGGGTTTTTAGAAAAACACTATATATATATATATATATATATATATATATATATGAGTTTTTTTTTTCCCTTGTACTTTTGCAGTTTTGCTGCTATTTTTGGAGAGACGCTCTGCTGCTTTTATTCAATAGTGATATTCAAGTTAGAGGGAGCGAGGGGCTTGGGTCCTTCGCTTTAGGGTTTCACGATCCACCATTTCTGGAGCTAATGCCCTCTCTTTCTCCGGACGAAACGAATTTCTCCTTTCGGTTCTGTGAGTGTGAATAGGTTGCCTTCTTGAAACATCTTTGGTGGTGTCAAGGTACTTTCTTCTTTTTCAGCATTTGGCTTTGAAATTTGAATTTCTATGATCTTTTCTGAGCCGTGAGCTTCTGCTCAAGACTGTTTGTCCATCAACAGTTCTTGATCTGGATTTTTAGGGATCTTGTTTACATCAACTTGATGCGCAAAATGGGATTTGTAGGTCACTGAACTTCCGGACTTAAAGGGTCAAAATTGTTTTTTGTGGTGAGTGGAATATGGGTTTGTAGTGTTGGTTTCATCTAGTCAAGGATCGATTTTCTTAATTGTGTGAATTTTGTCTTCTTGAGAATTCTTTCGGGACATTTCTTGAATCTATTGACAATGGGATCCTCAGATGATAAGGGTGGATCCTCAGATGATAAGGGTGGCCCTTCTACACCCTTCCGCTCATTTGGCCTTTCAATGTTTAGATCAAAGCGTGAACAAGGTCATTCCATGGAAGGCACTCATGAATCTCGTGACCAAGATGTTGAGTCATTTCAGAAACAGGTCACAGAACGATTCCATGAGCTGTCTATTGTTAGTGTTGATGGATTACTATCTGTTGAATGGATTAAAAAACTTTTGGATGCTTTTATGAGTTGCCAGGAAGAATTTAGGGTGATTTTGTTAAAGAACAAAGACCAAGTGTTGAAATCCCCTCTGGATAGTATGATTTCTGAATTTTTTGAGAGGAGTGTGAAGGCCCTTGATATATGTAATGCAACTCGTGATGGGATTGAGAAGCTTCGTTTATGGCAGAAACAATTGGAGATTGTTCAGGGTGCGTTGCAATCTCCCCATACGGCAGTGGGTGAGGGTAATTTCCGTCGGGTGAGAAAAGCTTTAGCTGACTTGGCACTTGCAATGCTTGATGAGAAGGAATCTGGATCAGTTTTGTCACAGAGGAACTGGTCATTTGGGCGTCATAACACAAGCAGGGGTCGTAGTCAGCACCCACCAGGGCATTCACGTTCTCTTTCATGGAGTGTTTCTCGATCTTGGTCAGCAGCTAAGCAACTTCAATCAATGGCCGGCAACTTGGTGGCACCTCGTGCAAACGAAGTCATGACAACGAATGGACTGGCAGTTCTTGTTTTCACCATGAATTCTGTGCTCTTGATTGTCCTGTGGACTCTTGTTGCAGCTATCCCTTGCCAGGATAGGGGCCTTAATATTCACTTTCAAATCCCAAGGAATTTGTCATGGGCTGCCCCTATACTCCATCTTTATGAGAGGATTTTGGAGGAGTCAAAAAAGAGAGAAAGGCGGGGCACTAGTGGGTTGTTGAAGGAAATTTATCAGTTTGAGAGATGTACACGTCACCTGACAGACTTGGTTGATGTAGCTCAATTTCCGCTGACAGAGGAACAGAAGACAGAAGTTGAGCTGGGAGTGCAAGAGTTAGCTACGGTTTGTGAAATTTTTAAGAATAGTTTGGATCCTCTGGAGCGCCAAGTGAGGGAAGTCTTTCGTAAAATCATGGGTTGCAGAACTGAGGGTCTTCAAATCTTGGGTAATGCCAACAATCCACAATAATTCAAGTTGGTAGAAATTGCAAGGGGTGTCATGTGTACAAACTGCGTGTATATTGCGTTATACTTTCTTTGCTAGGAGGAAGACTGTTTTGAGATAGGTTAGCTACAATAAAAAGTTTAACAGGCAGCTTTTTTTGTACTTATCTCTACAGATTCTGTAAAGAAACAAAACATACATTTGAATATCTGGTTTTATGGTATACTTCTGGTCTTTTCTTTCCAGTTTGATTTTTTTTTGTTGATTGTCCTTCCCCTAGCAACTTGCATTCTTATATTGAGAACATACATATGAAGTATTTAATTAGTTTTCTCCATAATGTACTTACTTTTTCTCGAGTATTCAGTTTTCCTTGAATTATATACACACACAGAGTGGCTAACCCTACCTTTGTCCCTTCAGGCTCCCTTTGAAATGGAAAATGGTTGATAAAAAGTGATTTTTACCAAAGAAGAGTAGGCATGCAAAGAACTTGCAAGTGAGTTCTGTTTTCTAGTTGGCTATTTACTTATGTACACATGTATGTATGTGTGTATTGATAGGCTTATATGTTATGTGCGTGCATATACAATGTTTTTGTGTATAGATTTGCACGTATCACCTGAGCTGTCATTTTGAGTTTTGGTTTATCCCTTCACTAGCAATACTTAGTGGTGTAGAGAATGTTGTTCTTGTAGTACATCAACACTGATTTATGAAATCTTTGCCAAGTTTTCAGCGTGTGATGTAAACAGGTTATATTTCAGGCCATGGCAGTCTTAGTTGCATCATTAGGAATCCATATGTTATTGGCAGCAATTTGGTTATCAATGGATTTGATGCTTTGCTAGATGGCAATTCTATGTGAAAAATCATCATATCCTAATGAATAGGCATAGGTGTGTGTGTGTGTGTATGATTGGATAAAGCTGAAGGGATTTGCAACTCTTATAGTAGCAGTTGACTCATTGTTGTTTCTGCTAGTTGTTTTGTTTTCTTAGTATATGGTCCCTGAGCTGCTACTCATATAGAACAAGAGATGTAGAATAGTGAATGGGAGATACTCTGCTACTCTCTCTATGTTTAGTAGAGGAGAGAAGCAAGAGAGTAGTTGTGGGGAATGATGAAATTATGTAATATCTTCATTGGAAAGAAACTTACTAAAGCTTATGAAAAAGGAAGGCAATGGTCAATGGTGTTGAATCAGAACCAGATCATACTGTGGGAAATCAGGTTATTGTCTCCTTTTTTTGTTGGATTGTGTCCAAATTTAGTAATCTCTTCACTATGCAGATTCGTGCATCGCCAGCAGGAGACAGGAGTGTTGTCAATTTTTAACAAATTAGGATTGCACTAGGTAGTTTGAGTAGTTTCGATGGTGATTTGTCCTTTTATGAGTGGTCATGGAATGGACATGAGACGCACCCATCCCGAGTACAAAGAAGCATGTGGCTTCAGTTACGAGAAAAGCCCGTCTTAGAGAATGAATTTACCCTTGCACCTTTCATTGGAAACCACGCCTTCACGGAAATAGATGTCGCAAAACTCTCTTCCATTGGGATGATGGAATTTGTCAAATTCGAATTAAATCAAGTTTGAATATAAAATTATATATTTGAAATCAAGGTTCAAACAAAACTTTTTTGTTCGATTCCATAAATTAAGTCTGGTTTCAAACACATAAATATTGTATGATTTATTTATCTGGACCTTCATCAGGATTAGATTATTGTTCAATTTACTTGTCTAGATTTAAATCAATCCAGGTTTGGTCTATTAAGTACGTTTGAAATCCAATCCAAGTAAGGGTCCAGACATGTAAATAGTTTGTAAACACGTGTTGTTGTCCGACATAAAACCCATTTTTTGCCACCTCTGAACAAAAACATATGAAAATAATTAATCACTTGACGATAGTTTAATTAATTATCTCTCCGGACTTGAGGTTTATAGTGCCCGAGGTTAATGTTAGTTAGAAATAACCACTTGGAATAGGCCGATAGCTTAGTTAGTCATCTCTCTGGATTTAAGATTTACAGTGTCCGAGATCGGGAATTCTAACCAAACAAATGTGATTTTAGGTTATAAAAAATATTTTAAAAAAATGAAAATAGTGATGTCCTCTTGTGCAGATTTAGCAAAAGAAGCAATGAATAGCGGGATTTTGTATGTATATCTTCTTGTTAGTCAATGCTGTAAGCTGGAAATTAAGACGCTTGTTTGGTGGGGGGGTAAAATTGTTATCTCAAACCACACGCCGACATCTACTACTGGATCTTTAATACTTTTATTGATTACCGGAGCTTCTCGAATTATCCTCAAATGACCAAACTACCCCTAAGAGACATTACTTAAGCTATCAATTATCCTCTTGCAGAAGGCAATGCGAACAGTGACTTCACACACACTTTACACATTTACATTATCAGCTTGTTCTCAGTTGCCAAGGTTTCGTCTTTCTCGCTTAACAATTCGGTTGCGTTTAATCCGCCCTCTCTCTCTCTCTGGTTTGTTGTGATCGGTTCCGAGTTCAGGTAAGATCAGTGACTGGAGAAAATCAATTCTTCAAAACGAAAATATCTGAGGAAGCGAAATCCGGGGGAGTTCGTTAGATAATGGCGTCGTCGAAGGTGATGGCGACCACGTCATCGACGAATCACGATCTGCCACATCAATCATCCCTATGCTCCTCGATCTCTTCTCTCCTCGCCGATCTCCAACAGCAGCAGCAAAGCCTCGACCAAACCGGTGATCCCTTGGTCTCTTCCATGAGCATGGACGATCTCTTGAAGAACATATATGCCTCCACCTCTCCTCAGCCACCAGTGCAGGGAGAGTCTCACGCGCAGTTCCCCGGCGCGTCCGAAACAAGCGATGGCGCCGCTTGTATTGGCAACGCAAAGTCCGTGGAGGATGTGTGGAAGGAGATCGTGGCGGGCGGGAACCAGAGTCTGACTATTGCCGGCGGAGGTCCTGGTGAGATGACGCTGGAGGATTTCTTGACCAAGGCAGGGGCCGTGAGTGAGGAGGACGTTAGGATGCATAATCAGGTGGGAGCTAGTACAGGTACTGTATATGCTGTGGATGCAACTTTGGCGTATGCCAATGGCGGAATTGGAATGGGGGAACCAGTGCGAAGAGGAGGTAAGAGAAGAGTAGTAGAGGAACAACCACTTGATAAGGCCACACAGCAAAAGCAGAGGCGCATGATCAAGAACAGAGAGTCCGCTGCCAGGTCCCGAGAGCGCAAGCAGGTCTCCGCTTTCTCCTCCTCTTTGTTTGTTTGTTTTTTTTTTTTTCCTGTTTGGTTTGAACGAAAAATAATTATACGAAGAATTGTTGATTTTCCCCGTCTCTTCTACTTACTGTTGGTATAGTGGGAGTGATAAATTCAGCTTAGTTAAGCCTGAAAGTCTGAGTTGTCATTTTCGTAGTCATTGATCCATATACATAATCTACATTTTGTTTTTGTTTTGTCCTCTTTGTTTTTCTTTTCCTTTCTTGTGGAGTCTAATTGGCGCAGTCTTACCTTCCATACATCTTGTAGGGAAAAGGAAATGCCCCTCAATCCAATTAGGTGGTGATACAGGGTTTTCATTTTTCGTGATAGAAGTTTGGCTTAATTGAACTTGCTCTTTACCTCATGCGTTTTCTATGTTCCAATAACTCTTGTATATATTCACCGCAGTTGCTGAGGAAACTATGTTAGGAAAAGTAAATGGAACTTTGATTGAATTTTTGTCTACAGTTAGCCAAGTTCCTTGTTTTAGGCTGCATTAGGGTAAGAGGTGGTTTTCCTTTTGTTCGCAAGTCCTGGAAAATTTCCAGAAAGAATATTATCTTCCTTTTTGACACTCCTAATAATTTTCAACTGAGGTTTCTGTTAAACTTTATTTGGTTGCTTAGATAGTATGAAGGAAGTTAAGAATATGAGGAAAAAATAAAATTTGGCATGTTTTTAAAGTTCTTCAAAATATGTGGAATACGGGCTGTGCAATTTTCTATCTAATGGCTTGAACTCACTTTTGCTTGTCAAATATGTGGTCTTAGCTGCGGTTTGTTTTCCGTGTGTACCTGGAGTTGTAATAGCTCAAAGATATACGTGCATAACAATAATTGTGTTTTTCTTATTAGTATCTATCATCCTTTTGATGTTCAGGCATACACTGTAGAGCTTGAGTCCCTTGTGACACAGCTAGAAGAGGAGAATGCGCAGCTGTTGAGAGAAGAGGTAAACTCTTGTGTGATGGTGGATTCCTATTGTGTGATTTTTTTTTAATTTTTATTTTTTCGGTATAGTTCTATTGATTTTAAATTATAGTGGATGGGATTCGATTTCACATTCACAGGGTGAATGGTAAATGCTTAACCACTAGGCCACACCTCCAGTTAGGATTCACGTTGTGTGATTGCATGCATATACTTGGTCCTTACTGAAATTCTCGTTATTACTGTAAGAAGGGTTTCATTCTTCTCTGTACTTTCAACTTAGTTCATTTTTAGGCTTTAGCTCTTGATCTGAAATGTGGGATGTAGTGAGCAAGGAATTCTGTGGAATTAGACAATTTGTAAGTATGTATCTTTTCACTAATTGTTTGAATAAAACGTAAACTTAAATTATTAGACTTCTGAATTTTTCATCAAAGCAGTACTCTAGAAGCGATGATGAGAAGAAACTCGAAGAGTTTTAACTCTATAGGTAAAAAGGTAAAAGGTAAACAACACTCATGCATAAGGCTCCTGTAGTGGATGGGGTTGGGGACAAAC
The DNA here is from genome assembly GCF_013401445.1 of Tripterygium wilfordii. Classification (NCBI taxonomy): domain Eukaryota; kingdom Viridiplantae; phylum Streptophyta; class Magnoliopsida; order Celastrales; family Celastraceae; genus Tripterygium; species Tripterygium wilfordii. The sequence goes on from NC_052248.1 coordinate 11,680,046, forward strand.
AAGATGTCCGCGGACTTTGCCTCCGCATAATATGTGGAGAGGCTATTTATGTGTAGAATTTTAACTCTATAATAAAGAAAAATTGAGTTTGTAGGGGTATAAACTGTTGGTATTTGTTTCAAGAAATATTTCTGAAAAATTAACCTTCTACCGCATTTGGCTAATTAAAAATTAAGTATTAACAATGAAGGGTGTGGTGAACTTGAGATGTGCACATGGGAGAATAAAATATGAGAAGCGTGCATCTGATCAAGGCTGTTTTAGAATAACTAACGGTGTCCTAAATCTCTAGTCAATGCACAATCTGAAGTTTGGAGCAATGAATCTTTTCCTTCTATCTCTGTATCCCCTCCTCTCCCTCTCACCCGATCTAACAGAAAATGTATTGGTCCATTTTTATTCTAAAATAGTGAATTGTTTATCAGTTGATATTTGCTCGATTGAGAATTTGCCGAGGGGTGATTCCACGCTGATCTCATGTCGTCGTCGTCGTCGTCGTCGTCGTCGTCATCATGTTACTGCATATCTAATTTTTCATTCGTAGAAAAGTTCCTGAAATCAATTCTTAATGCAGGCTGAGCAAAACAAGGAGAGGTTTAAGCAGGTATGGTTACATAGTTTGTTTTACTTTTGAAATTGAAATTTAAAATTACAGTTTAGTTTCTTGCATGCGTGGAACAAAGATAAAGAAATATTACCTTATTTGTTTCCAAAGGTTCTGGAGATGAATATACGAGAGCCCTTATAAACTAAATGGATATAGGTTAATTTGGATGAAATTTTTTTAATATTGTTAAGCAAGCTTCTTTGATCTCATCACTATAATATAGGCCCATGGAAAAGGGGTCCCCGGCCCTCCTACAGAATTATTCATTAAGGTACCGAAGTTCTGTGAATGCTTGGTTTGATTGCGCTACGGCTTTAATTGAAGTAATCACATGGCCTAATGGGATGGAAGGAGTCTTAAGATCAGTTCTTTACCTTTTTATACAGATCAAAAGATAAAAGGTTGCATGGAACTTTGAGCTCAGAAAAGCCTTAGTAATGTGTTACGCTTATTGCTTGGCCAATTTATAAAAATTCTTCATGTCAGTATATATTTGTTAATAAGAATGTTAATTATTGGTTTGCATTGTTGAAGAACTGCATTGGTGTTTTGATCTCCATTTTTTTGATCGATATCAACCTAATTATATCTCATCATGAACGTAACTCTTTTTTATTTTTGGTTTCACTTTCAGCTCATGGAGAACCTAATTCCTGTTGTTGAGAAGCGAAAACCTCCTCGTGGTCTTCGCAGGGTACGTTCTATGCAGTGGTAGATGTGGTTCATAATTTGGTTTTAGTTATAGATAAATCAGAGAGTCACATACAGATAAGAGAAGAATAAAGATTGTGGTTTATGAAATCTTTTACTGGGAGCTCTTTTGCACAAAAGGCTGGGTACAGCAGTTGACTTGCAGTATAGTTAAACAAGGCCGATGATAGCAGCCGGTGGACGAGTTGGATCATTGTCTATTGTATCTCTTAGGTAAAATGTGTTGGAGAAAAAAAAATGCATAGAATTTCCAGATTCTCCTCACGAGCTGTCGGTCAGAGAATGTGAGACCTTGATTAAAGTTGCATCATAATATTCATTTTATGTTAAAAGAGTTGATGTTTTTATACCTATCTGCCATGGGATCTAAGATTAAGGTATGCCTTTGAACTTGTGACTGCTTTGTATCATTGTATGGTGAGGGGACTATGCTTTTGTATTCGGTCATATATTTAAGAGTTGAAAAATATTTTAATGATGTCAGTATGGTCAGTAACATTTTAGGAATGGTAGAAGCATAGGTCTAAAAATTGGGTCACAACCCTATAGATCCGCCCCTGTATGCAGGGGCGGAGGGAGGGGGTTTGCACTGGGCTGTAGTACAACTCATAGCCCATACCCATACCTAAATTAAATATCTAAGGCACCAACCCAAATCCTAATTGTCCAAGTCTAAGCCTCTAACGAACAAATGTACCGATTAAGGCCCCAAGGTTTAAGTTGATAATTTCTCTGAGTACTCTAGGTCAAGACGTCGAGTAGTCTCTCTTCTAACTTCTAAGTCCTCTCACTTCTGCTTGTGGATTGTGGCTTGCCGAGTTGTTGTCGGATCTGTCATTGACGAAGCGGCTTCTGAGTTACTCATGACCATTGCGTCTTACTCTATTCTCCTTCGTCTCTCTTGGTAAGCCAAGTTCCTAAATCCCTAAAAAAAATATGTGTAATATTATAAACAATCTTAAATTTTTTTTTCATGAGCATTGTTTCCGTATATTATCAACTTTTAGTAGCCCCTAATGTCAAATTTTGGCTCCGCCCCGAATATATGTATGTCCTAATTTGGATATCATCAATTTTTAGTAGCCCCTAAAGTCAAATTCTGGCTCTGCCCCCGAATGCATGTAGTGTATGTCCTAATTTTTGTAGGATTAATAAGGAGATTGGAGACACCTTGTCTTACATGAGGTGTGGTGGGAGTTTCGAATTTTCCAACCACCCAACTCTTGGTTTTTTTTTTTTTTTTGATTACAACCTAAGTAGATGTAAGAACAACTACACACACTACCCGTGAGTATTGCATCACAGGCAAAAAAGTGTGTGGTAGAGAGAACTTAGAACTTATATACTACTCAAGAGGAACACACACCACCGATGTGGGAGTTTTGCTGTGGTAAGTTCACAGGAAACTACTACCGACATCACACACTCCCTACCGCTAACCCATGAACCCAACTTGTTTTTTTCCCAACTTGTTTTTTTTGATTACAACCTAAGTAGATGTAAGAACAACTACACACACACTACCCGTGAGTATTGCATCACAGGCAAAAAAGTGTGTGGTAGAGAGAACTTATATACTACTCAAGAGGAACACACACCACCGATGTGGGAGTTTTGCTGTGGTAGAGTATTGCATCACAGGCAAAAAAGTGTGTGGTAGAGAGAACTTATATACTACTCAAGAGGAACACACACCACCGATGTGGGAGTTTTGCTGTGGTAAGTTCACAGGAAACTACTACCGACATCACACACTCCCTACCGCTAACCCATGAACCCAACTTGTTTTTTTTTATTACAACCTAAGTAGATGTAAGAACAACTACACACTACCCGTGAGTATTACATCACAGGCAAAAAAGTGTGTGGTTGAGAGAACTTATATACTACTCAAGAGGAACACACACCACCGATGTGGGAGTTTTGCTGTGGTAAGTTCACAGGAAACTAACACCCAACTCTTGGTTGTTTCTTCTAATTCCAATAGAATTAATATATAAAGAAGGGATAATTGTGTCATTACGTATACAAGTCTTTTGTCCTATCTGATGAATATATTGGGACCCACATGCCACATGGTATAAAGTTGTGAGCCTTCCATCTTTCGGAGACCGACTTGACCCGGCCTTCATATAAACACACACTCAATGTCGTGATCTGCTCTGCGTCTCTTCTCTGGCTCTTGTTCTTGCTTCTCAATCAAAAAATGGCGAAACACTGTGTGGTGGCCAAGTACCAGAAAATTCAGAAGAAGATGAAGTTCTCGGACCTGGAATTGGAACTGGCCTGGCAACTCTTCCAATTAAGTAGAAGAAACTACAACATCATTGGAGAAGACATACCAGAACCCAGCGAGGACAAAAGCATGAAGCAGAGGAGAAGAAGGTTTCGCTTCATCGTTGATATCTACGAGAGCAGCACTGAAAACTTGAAGAACATCAATTCTTGTAATTAGATGATCGTCGAAGCCGATTTAAAGATACCGAGAATATCAATTCACAAGATGTTCAGAATTTTTATTTGTTCTGTCTATTGAATTTTCGTTTGTTAGGGTTCAGGATTTTAGAGTATATAATTGAAGCTCCTGTTAAAAGGAAATTCCTAACTCGACACGGTTTATGGAGACTTTTACAAATCTCGACTGCTACATATACAGTTGCAGACTGAAAATTTTTGGGAGAGACAACACATATTGTGGGATGATTTTTTTTTTTTCACACAAAAATATTAGTACTTGAAGAATATATTTTTTTTAACTAACAATAAGTTGAACCTCAAGTCATCATGCCCGAGCACCCAAAAATTTTCCACTTGACAACAGTGTAAATTGGGTCAAAACTTTTGGGTGATAGTATAATGATAAATCTTTCATGGGGGATTGGGGATGGTCTGGTACGCAATGTCTTAAGTTTGATTATCATATACATTGAGTACTGGACCTCCCCACCACTCGGAACCAAATCATACAGACTCGAAATGTCTTGAGTTTGATTATCATTAAAAGCAATATTTTTGTGGTCACGCGCTAAGTTCTGACCCAATTTATCCTGTCGTCAATTGGGAAATTTCTATGCACGCCGGCCTAACGTCCCGAGTTTAGACTCATATTGTATGTCTAATTGACAACCTTGTATGGTGTTATTCTCAGTTAAAAAAAATAATATATATATCGGGATTAAAATATTGTAAGTTACTTACGAAAAAAAAAATTGTGGATGTTAGAAAACTTAATGATATGGATTCCTATCCTATCACCTAAATTAAGTAACTTTAAGACGTTCTTGCTTGGAAAGCTCGAAGAAGGTGATAAGAAAGCCTGAATTTAGGGTTCATATAATGCGGGATCCACACGCAGGCATTATATCTTTGCTGCTTAGCTTGGATCACCTATTGACCCTGCATATCTATATATATATATATAAACAACAACGCCTCCTCTTCTCTTCTGCTGGCTTAATTTGTCAATCAAGAATGGCGTGCAAGTACCCGGAAACTTCAGAAGAAGATGAACTTCTCGGACTTGGAAATGGACGTGGTTATGCAACTCATACTACTTCATCACAACTTCAATAACAGCAACGATGGTGATGATGATGATGATAAACAAAGGCAAGACGAAATTGTATCTTCTGGAGGAGAAGAAGAAGAAGAAGCAGGAGGAGGAGGAGAAGAAGAAGAAGGAGAAGGAGAAGGAGAAGGAGAAGGAGAAGGAGAAAAAGAAGGAGAAGAAGAAGGAGAAGGAGAAGAATGGGGTACTCTTGATAACAACCATCAGTGCCGAAAGAGAAGGAGGTTTCGCTCAATCAATCATATCTACCGATCCACCGACCATTTGATAGTAGAGGCTAAGAGGATTGGGTACTCTTGATAACCACCATCGTTGTCGAAATGGTGTATATTACAAGATCAAAGACAACCAAACAGAATAATTAAGAACAACATTAATGATATTGGTTGGTTTGGTTCACGATTGGTTTTTGAGATTATATGATGAAAAAAAAAAAAGCTCAACTTTTACACCGTAAAATCGAGCTTTTATGATGTGAAAATGATGTTGGATGTTTGGTTGAGTTTACCATCAGCTTGTTTTTTTTTTGACAAATTATAATAAAGGATATTCTGCATATTCAATTCAATTTCTTTCTTCAAAAACTTACATATAAAATTCAATTTCTTTCTCACACAAAGATTTCACGGGCTCTCAAATTACTTATCTGGCTGGTTTTTGTTCTCTTTTCAGCAAGAACCACATCCAAGCATGGCCAAAATCAATATACATCTACATCTTGGCTCTTGGTCTTTTACTACAAGTTTTCATTTAGCTTGTGATATGTTCTCTAGCTTACTGTAGGTGATTTGTTTAGGCTTGAATTACTCTACCTAGTTTATTGTTGTGTTTTTTTTTCGTGTTTTGGGGGCATGTCCCCTAAAAATGATACAGTATTAGGCCATCTCGTGAGATGCCCTTTTATTTTGTTTCGTAAGTGTTCAATCTACAATTAAAAAAAAGTCAAAGGTGGACCACTAGTGACCTACAAGACATGTAAGCAAATACGATAAAAAATTCTTGACATCAGGGATGCCGGCCAAAGAAACTCCGATGGTCAAGTCAGTGAGACGAAAAACCAAAAGATGTGTTGTGAATGCATGTGAGGGATATGACTGCGGTGGAAGGCGCGGTGGATGAGGAAGGTTCGAATAATGAATCGCTAGGAAGGAGCTGTTTCAATGAGCGGTTTGAAACTTTGCGGGATGCAATTCATGTGAACCTTCATCGCTTGACATGATTGTATGACTCCCTTAATAACTTTGTTTTCCCTTTTATCATTTCATGTTATGTATAAATTCATCATATCATCAAAGCACACAGGTTAGGGGAGAAATTATGTCGGTTTGCGCACATTCTCAATCTAACTAAAAATGTCAAAGATCCCAATAAAAAGCATCTCAATCATCCTCGTCGTGGATCTTGTCCTTTGATTTATGTAAATGTAGGGATCCACAAAACCTAGTAATTGAACTAGAGAGTGACACATCCACTATTGAGATCACTGTGATACTTTTTACTGGGATCCCTCTCACTTCTACAATCTAACTAGGCCCAATCTATTTAATTGTGGATTGTATTTTTTTTTGCCCCAATCCAATAAAATTTCGTTGTGAACACTAGTGTACTAACAACAATAGGTTGAGAAAAATGGGAACAAGAAAGTAAAGGTTATTTCAATCAATTTGATACTTGTAGGTCCCCCAATGGAGACCAACTGTATAAATGTAGGGATATGAAAGAAGATGTACATAAATTTTATGTTGGTTTTATTAGAACATTATATTTATCCTAATTTTGTTTGATGGGGTCGTGGACAGTCTTGTTTAATACTTCGTCGGTTTTCTTACATAATTTTTACGAAAACACTACATGTCCATAATTATACAAAATCTAGGTGGCATGAGGAGAAATGTGGGGGACCATTTAATACGTGGCATGAGGAGAAGTATGGGGGACCATTTTGTATTAAATGGTCCCCACACTTCCCCTCATGCCATCTATGGATAATTATGGACACCAAAATTATGGACATATATCATTTTGGTAATATCTTTTCCTCCCTTTTCTAAAGAATTTTCTTTCCTGATGGGAAACTAATTTTTGAAATATGAATCTAATGTCAAACCCAACACAAATCGAAAGAATCAAATATCAAATTATATATAAATTAATATTAAAATAATAAAAATCAATGATTGATGAATGAGATTACTAATTTGGGGGGTGAGAATATCGTTTTCCTAAGAGAAATGCCAACCGAGTCTCGATTCAAGAGACAATCCACATCGTTGTGTTATTTTTGATGAAAATTCTGAATCTTTAAATATAAATCTGAAATATTATGTCTTTTTTCATGTCTAATTTGAATTTTTTGGTACAAAAATATATTGTCATACTCATAAACATGGTCAAAACACATTCATATTTTTTTAAAAAAAAAAATTGTTGACCCCTCAAATAAAATTAAGGTGGAGTAACTTTTTTATAGCAGTCCCGCAAACCCCATTCTCCCTCATGCCATACCTTTTTTGAAATACCGTTGAGAAATATATTTCTCATTGAAATCGAACCTTGAATACATATATGCCTAATTCAATCGATTGTCAACCGAACCTCCCCTCATTAGTAATGAAAAAAAAAAAACACAACACAGATTAAGGTATTAACTTCTCAGTCAAGATGTTTGCTACTCCTAATCCCAATATAATAAGAGGATAAATTCTTCTAAAAACAAAATAGAATAAGGACAAATATAGTGGGACCCACATGTCACATCGGATAAAAATGTAATCCTTCCCTCATTCGGAGACCGACTTGACTCGGGCCTTTACCACGCACGCGCTCACGCTCAATGCTATAAAATCCTCCGTCTCTTCTCCGGCTGAGTGGCTCTTGCTTATCAAATCTCAATCAAAAAACACAAGAAAAAACAATGGCGAAACACAGTGTAGTGTCCAAGTACCAGAAAATTAAGAAGAATATGAAGCTCTCGAACCTGGAATTGGAACTGGCCTGGCAACTCTTCCAATTAAGTAGAAGAAACTACAACATCATTGAAGAAGACGACCAGAACCCAGCATGACGAGGAGCAAAAGAAGGTTTCGCTCTGTCGCCGATATCTATGAGAGCACTGAAAGCTCGAAGAACATCAATTCTTGTAATTAGATGATTTAAAGATACAGAGAATATCAATTCACAGGATCTATAAATTCATTATTGAAATAAAAAAAAAAGGTTCAGATTTTCAACCATTGGTCTGAGATGAGATTTTCAACCAAGGGTCAAGAACAGAGTTTATGTAAAAGATAAAGCTTTTGTTCAAGAGCCAATGAAAGTTCCCAATTGGGGATCCTATAAATTAGTTCTGGCCTGGTACCGCAACTATATGCGGTGGGACGGCAATGAGCCGCTTTGCCAAACAGTAAACAAGCCGATGCGGCGGCTTCCACCTCGCACACCCGGTGTGCGTTAGGCACCTACCTATCGGTTTGCCAAATGGACCCTATATCATGCAATTCCAATAGTATTTATTCCGATTGACAAAAATTATATTTGCAAAAAAAAAGAAACTAATTTATAAGTTGTCAACAAATGCTATTGTTAGACAAAAAAAACTAATTTAAAAACCAGTTAAAACTAAAGAGAGGATGGTGATGATGATGATCATAAACAAAAAGCGAGAAAAGATGCAATTATACCTTTGTTGCTGGAGGAGAAGAAGATAATCTAAGGCAAAAGAGAAGGAAGTTTCGCTCAATCAATCATATCTATCGATCAACAGACCATTTGACAGTAGAGGCTAAGAGGATGGGGTACTATTGATAACAACCATCGGCGACGAAATTGTTTATATTACAAGATCAAGGACAACAAAACAGCATAAGAACAACAATGATATTGGTTGGTTTTAGAGATTATATGATGAAAAAAAGCTCAACTTTTATACCGTTAAATTGAGCTTTTATGATGTTAGATGTTTGATTGAGTTTTCTGTTAGCTTTTTTTTTTTTTGACAAATTATAATAAAGGATATTGTGCATGTTCAATTCAATTTCTCTCTTCAAAAACTTGCATATAGGCTCAACCAAAAAAACACACGAAATGTTGTGCATTAACGCTAATGCTCTCAATCTACGATTGAAAAAAGTCAAAGTGGTACCAGCAAGACATGTAAGCAAAGACAATCGACAATTCTTGACACCGGAGATGTCGGCCAAAGAGATTCCGACGATCGAGTCAAGGAGGCAGAAAACCAAAAGATTTGTTGTGGATGCTTGTGAGGGGTTTGACTGTGGTGCAAGGCTGAGGAAGGTTCGATAATATGAATTGCTAGGAAGGAGCTGTTTCGGTGAGCGGTTTGAAACTTTGCGGGATGCACAATTCATGTGAACCTTCATCCTTGACATGACTGTATACGGAGTATGGACCACACTTAACACCCCACTGGCTCCCCTAATAACATTGTTCACCCTTTTATCATTTCATTTTATGCATATATTCATATCATCAAAGCACGTTGTTAAAGGAAAAACTTGGCTTTTGTTCAAATCTGTTATTTGATTGAGATTACCGTACAGATTAAAACAGATAAAATGGAGCCAAAAAGTTTTTGCTTACAGAAAAGATGGCATCTTGTCCTGAGAATAAATACGCATTGACCATTTTGATAAATAGAAGCTACAAGCATTTACCACCCCTATATAGATGGGAAACGCATCACTCAACTAGGTGAAAGAGTATAATCACTCTCCTAACAACAATATATGCTCGTACAACAACGAAGGAGAGGCAACAAAACTAATTACAACCTAACACACAAAAACCATCATGACATAATTACTATAATAGAATAAAAGGGGGGGAAACCATTCTGAAGCAAGAAGGCTAGTGCATTCAAAATACCTGCCCAGGGAATTATTTGAGAGGATGCAGTGGCAAGTCTTCAACTACTTGCTGATGATCATCATCTGGCCGTGGACTTGTATTACCAGCCTCAGGCTTAGTGGTTTCATCAACCCTCCTGCTCTCATCAACATTAAGCACATCATCCATCAAGTCATCCTCCCCAACATTTATATCTTCTATATCATCCTCATCTTCATTGTTGCTTCCACCAGGGATCTTTCTTGTTTTGGGACCATGCTCAAGCCTATGGGTGTCCAATTCTCTGTCCATTGTTTCTTGTAAATTCGAGGGATCAGTTGTCACATTCCTCACTTTCCTAGCATTCCTTGCATTTTGCCATCTCTCCAACTCCTTCTCAACATTGGCAATGTACTGTTCACTGATCTGTTTCTGATATTGAGACAGTTCCTCTCTCCTAGCAGCCTTCCATTCAGAAAATGCCTGATATACAGATTTATATCCATTAATGTCAGAAGGAATTTTCAAATTCATATATTCTACATTATTGAATAAACAAATTTCAATAACCACCATGAAACTAAAACTCGGGACAAGGTTTCGCAAATCACTTTAGAAGAGCTGTCACTACTTTCCTAGGGTCGACAAATCAATATCAATGTGTCAAAACCCATTAAAATTAAGATGAATAGAACAAATGATTCGAAAGCGAATTTCAAAGATGAATCATAGCAGCATATTCTTAAACCAGTTTCCCTGTAATAAAAGGAAGTTGGGGAAGCAAATTCAATGTAAGGAAGTGACTGATGGAACTTTATGCTAGCTGAAATGCAAAAATCCTTGAATGACTGATATCATAAGAAACTTGTTCTGAAACAAAGAGCAGTTATTGCGGCACAATGCCAAACAAACAACCACTGTGCACAGTCCACGACATTAGAGGACAACCAACACAAAAAAGAAGCCTCCTTATGGAAATATTTGGTGTCTTGAAGCAAACACAAGAACTTGGCATTTCATCCCAAATATTTGCCAATTTTCTCACTGCCCTAAGAAGAATCACCTAATAAACAAGCCAAACAACACCCACCTGTTCCCTCTGCTTCTCATGTAACTTCACATCTTCAACTAGTGGTTTCGTGGGCAAATAATATATATGGGGCTCCGTCTTAGTCCTGGGAAACACATCCCACGAGCAGTCAAAAAATAGTCTAAAAAATAATTTCAAAAAATAACATTCTAGTTCTACCTAAGATCCTGCAGCAAACATCAACTAGATCAGTTGCTTCAACACTACTGTTAGTACACATGAACAGTACTTATCTTCGTCTCAAAAAAATTGTGAATATGGAGTATGGACACTTTTGGACCAAAATTAAAAATAACCTGCAGTGAAAGACATACTATCAGCCTGAAGATTGCCAAGATAGACAAAGGAAAAACAATATGATGTGAAAAAATGAAAAGCAGCTTGGTATAGTTATTGCTAAGAAACATGTATGCACCTTATAAAATTGCTAAGTCTATTATGATGGTCACTCCACTCAAGAAACAGCAATTCCAACTCCTTTTCTTCTTTCTTTGCAGCAATACGCGCCCTGAGTGTCTGAGGTGTAAAGGCAATATAAAAAAGAAACAATAAGAAAGGTTCTCTTCTCCCACAAAAAGAATAGAAAATGAGGTCCATATTAAAGCTTCTTAAACAAAAAGAAGATGTGAGTTATTAGCAACAAACCAAATCTCTCCTCCTCTTTTCTGCAATTTGTTCACGCTCTTGCAGCCTCAGCCTTTCACTTTCTTCACGCGCTCTTTGCTCAGCCTAGAAGATTTGAATATGTTGAATTTCACACAAAAGGCTAACCGTGCAATAAAAATCAAGAACTTCACAGATAAATGAACTCATATATGAAAATACTAAGCATTAAGACATTCTTAAATCCGTTGACAGAAAATTAAGCACATTATTGAAAAAATAAACCTACTGTCTTTATCCAGCAAACACTAGAAAATACGACATAATTTGGATAATAAACTCTAGAACAGTCATAGGCTTATTGTTCATATCACATAATGCTGGAAAAGAATGATCTCCCCCAAATATAGTGGTTCTATAGTTATCATCAGGCACATTTTGCGTAACATGAAAAAGCATATACTTACTCTTTGCAAAGAATTTGACCTCCGCATATATGCCTCTGTCCCAGAAAGTTGTGTATCTTCTTTCCTGAATCTCTACAAAAAGATCAGATGCAAATAAAAAAATTGAAGGCAAACTATGTTTCAGCATGAAAATGAAGAATTAAAGAAATTTAATTTATCAGAACAAATATAAGCATGAGAAAGCAACTTCAGAGCCTCTTTTTTCAAATAAAATTGATGAGTTACAAGAAACATATTTGTATCAGACATAGATGTCAGTTGTATGTGAAGAATCTTCCATGTGGCTTCAAAACCAGTGCTGCCAACAGGCAAAAGGCCAAAAGTCCTCCTATGCCAGAAGTGTAAGGAACACTTAAGGCAGGTTCCCGAGCAAAATGAGGCACTAATGTACAAGAAAAATTCAAACTAATCATAGTAAAATTACAAGATTAACGGTATAGATGGGGTTTGATTTCTGGCAGTGAATTCTAAATTCTTATTTCAATTTAACAACATGATTAAAGGTATGCACGGAAAGAATAAAGAAATATTATTTGAATAAAAGGACCTACATAAGTAACTAAAATCAGTATATAATTAAAAATTATATGCGATTTAGTTTTCAACAAAGAGAGAACATTGTAAATGGAAGAATGACACTCACAAAGAGAAATATGGGAAAAATATAATAAAATAAAAATTGTAATATTTTTCCTCTTCTTCCTCCTTACTCAATGTAGGTTTCCTTCAAGATTTTTCTTCTCAAGTGAACCTCTTTCTGTTTTGAGGCCTGCAGTTTACTTTTGTCTTGACTGTGGCTCTACTAATTGTATAATATTTTCCTCTTTTTTAGTGTTAATGTTATGCGCTAAGCCGCTAACCCCAATTTTACTCACATCTTGCCAAAGCACAGACGCAATTCAGGTCTTTCTGACTTTCAGTGACATCCACAAATGTTTGATTGTTTACATTAGGTAAAAAAACTAACACACAATAAAGATTTAGAAAACGGGGGATTGGGGGGGGGGGAGGGGGAGAGAACTTTAACAACACTGGTTCAAAAATACACCAAAAAAGGCAGACAAAGGTTTTATCTACAAGACATACACAAAAAGAACCCCGCTAGCAACCAATTCAAAATGAATATATTATGTCAATCTGGTAAAACACACATAAATCAGTCTTGTCCAGCAAGGTTTAATTTAGACACGTTTAGCAGTCAACTAAGACATTTTTCAAGTGCTATCTATTTAATATCAAGTCTTGAGTTACTTCAAGGAAATAAAAAAAGTCAGCATGATGACATGCAGCAATATACTCTCTCTCTCTTTTTGCCCCTTTTGAATGGTACATGCAGTTTGACTATATTATTCCAAATGAGAAAATAGTGAACATATACAGAACCATGGCATTATTTTAAAAACAAAAGTTCAATGTACTTAGGCTTACTAGACCAGCTTCAAAGAATCAATCTCTCAGCAAGCCTGAAGAGCCAAAGCAAATTCAATCTATGAGCAGTTCAACACCTCTTTTGCCAGAAATTGACCACAAAAAGGCTGCCTGAATTACTACTCAGAATAAAAAAGTTATCTTTAGCATTGAAAAATAATAGTATTTTACTGAAAAACAAAGAATCAGGTGATGTATCAGCCATTTGCATTAAAAATCCACCAAGATACAGGCAAATTCTTAGTAAATTATAGGTGAACATGTTGAGAGACAATAGTATTGGGTGGTGCATTCATCTCTATGGGCCTATGACACATCTCTATCAGCCAAGACCGAAATCCAGCCCAAATTCACGTATATCGACCTCTAATCCATCATCCATAAGCATATTATGGTGGCAATGACTGAATGATGGATCAACTGAAACCCTTATTTTTCAAACCAGAAGATGTGGTGCCTTGGTGTTATACCAATGTTACTCTATTTATTTTGAAGGCGATATTTTTCCAAGCTTCTTTTCAGTGTTTATTTTCGCCCTCCAATGTCCTTATGAATTAAGAACTTAAGCATTATAGTGTTTAGGTAATGAAAACTAAAAGTCAGCACTAAGACTTCATCAAAACACCAATGTCCTAATTTGTATGGTTAACATGCAATACAAAAGGAGGGAGAGGACAAACAAAAGGTTCTTACCTCCAAAGTCCCCAAAAGTTGCCCGAGCATTCTTTTATTCCTACTAACCAAGCTTGGGTCTTCATTCTTGGGTAAAATTCTTGGCACATGCTCCATTGCTGAAGGCTCGGTATCCTAAAAAGCAAAATAAAAAAAAAAATTAAATCCCATAGATCAAGACAAGTAAAAAATGAGCAAAACCAAACCCAGTATGTATTGCCTTCGCTGTTCTCATATTCCCATCCCTCCTGGGCCAACCAGTCTGCCTGAAATTAGATGGTTTGCTGTCATTCTCATGAGCTCCACCTGTCCCAATGCTTACTTCAACAGCAGAATCCATATGTTTCGTATCCTTATCTGCTTCCGTATCTTCAATGATCTCTCCATCCTCCACCTTCACGCAAAAAAAAGAGATACAGTACTTATAAACACTAAATGGAATTATTCAACTTTCTGCAATGAAGTTAAACCTTTAGGAATGCTTATTGAGAAAATTTAACAACTAAGAGCCCATTTGGTTTATTGGTAATGTAATGGGAATGCGAATCTCATTACTCGTAATCACGTCATGGTAAAAGAATTACCAAGTAATCCAATTAAAATGTTTGGTTAATAAAATTAAACTGCAATGTAATGTCACTTGATTTGCCAAAAGTACCCTCAAGTATATACAGAAGATCAATGCATATGTAATATGCCTTTTAATTTCCATCTTATACAAATATATATGTACAAAATAAGTCTCTAATATCATTTATCCAAAACTAATTTATACTTTTACTATATATATATATAGACACACATGGACGTATATATGCATATATGGACATATACAATTTACTTTAAAAAATGTTTAATTCATGACTGATTAGGATAAGAACTGTTAGCTAATAGCTAAATCCAGGATAAGAATTGTTAGCTGTTTTTGTGCATATATATATATATATATATATATATATATATGTATATATATATATATATATATATATATATATATGTATGTATATGTATATGTATATATATATATATATGTATGTATATGTATATATATATATATATATATATGTATGTATATGTATATATATATACACACACACACACACATATATGCTAACGTCGGTGGCAAGAAGTTCATCCGAATAACAAAAAAAAATCTACTTAAAAAATGCGATAGAGATTGGTTCGTCACTGTTAGGGGCATTTGTGTCCACTAAGCTACTAATTTTTCTAGGAATCGGAATACCTGTTGTAATTTGGTATTAGGATTCCCTGATTTTGTATGTACTCTCATTACCGGTAATCATATTACCATTACATTTTTGTATTAAAGTGGTGTCAAATGTTGTAATGTAAAAGGAATCCAATTACCATTGCAATGCAAGGTTAACCAAACGGGCTCTAATAGCACAACAACGTTAATTTTTCTACTTGAGAAACTAAATAGAATTTAAGCAAACCCATTAAAACATAAAACATAAATATGTAAGTAAACACTATACTCCAAAATCAATCAATTTCAACCAATCCACGACAACATCAATACTTTACCTTAACCACAGCTGAAGAAAGACGCCGTTTTGCCGGAGGCTGATCTTCCAATCCAGTTCTATCAGCCTGCAATCAGATTACAAAGAGCTCATCTAAGCAACAACTCCAAAGAAACACAGAACCAAAGCTTGCTTTGACTTTGGTTTCAAGATGTGGAAGCAAATTATCCAAGCTCAGATATAAAATCGCATGTAAGCAAATCAAAAATCCAAAAGGAAACTCAATTTACCGGGCGAACAATGCCGCGCTGACGACCTCCATTAGCTGCAAAGTTGCGAGGACCAGAGCCAGAAAAGCCTCCTCTTCGGAGTCCGCGAGGATCCCGCAGTCGCTCCGTAATCTTTATTTCACCAAAGAAAGGAAGCATAAAATCAGATCATTCAAAAGAAAACAGAAGATACACGCCCTCACAAATAGATAGAGAAAGAGAGGGACCTCTCGCTGCTGGCGATGGAGCTCATCGATCTCTTTACGGAGCTCCTCCGCTGTCTTCTCCGCTGCAACGGTGCCCATAGTTTCGATGGTTTCCAACTGATTTGTTTAAACGTCTCTAGAAAACCCTTGCGAGGGTTAGGTACTTAGGTTGGGAGTATTTGGGCTCACCGGGCCTTGAATCTCATTTCTGGACATGCATAATAAAAATGTGGATGCCGATATTTGCACACAAATTTTGACTCAATACACATATTTTTTAAATATATTTTAGTTTACCAATTTATCCTGAAATGAAATTACTTTAAAACCTATATACTTTTTACACCCATATTTTTTACTCAATACAATACAATTAAATTTAACTTTGTAGCCCTAATCTTTCATTTAAATTTTGATACGAAATATCGTTCTCGTCTCGCCTCCTATATTCTCTTAATCTTCCATCTTTCTCCCAATATTGGATATTCATGGATTACAATAACAATATTATGACAGAGAATTCAATTTCTTCGCCTGGTTACATTGAAGATGAGAGGAAACTTGCTCAAAATTATGAAAAAACAACACTACAGAGAATCTCGTAGAAAACAATGAAGAGAGCGATATTGGACAAAATCCCCCCAACAAAGTAAGTATGTAATTTTTTATTTTAATTGTGTTAATATAATATTGTTAAACCCTTCCATGTTTGATGGCGGAAGACATAAGATTTATCCTCCAATATGGAAATTTTAACCACCATCTTTTTATTTTAGAGTGCGGTGTATATTTAGGAATTGATTGTTATCGTGATTTGACATTCCCTTTGTTGTTTCACTACAAAAAAGGTATGCAAGATTTTATTAGAATTTTTTCCAAAAGTCTTTTTTTGTCTATTTCTCCTTAATATAATTCAATAATATCAAGTCTTTTGTGTCTATTTCTCCACTTTCTAAACGTAATCCACAGAATTGATTTTGAAATAACCGTCAAAAATATTTTAATGATTATTAAAGGAAGGAAGTTGAGATATATATGGATGGGGAAAGGGTAGTTTAGGATATTAAATATTATATAATTAATATGTATGAAAGGGTTATTTAGGAAACTTAATGTGTGTATTGAAAACCAATTAAGAGTGTATTAAGTAATTGTGTGCGTTGAGTTTAATATCGTGTGTAAATATTGGCTCCCTAAAAATGTAGGCCCAAGAGAATTTTATGGGCCGCATTTTTCTAACGAGCTAGAATGGGCCGGACTCGAAATATGATTCGACGCGCTAGTTCCAGCCGAAACTCGAAAGCCCGTCTCACGCTGGCAGATGGAAATTGAAGTTTGACACGGAGCAGGTGCATTTATCATTGTCCGATAGACAACAGCGCCGCCGTCAACTCCTTGAATATCTCCCAACCGTATTTGGAAGCCCGAGAAGCAAGCAAGAAAGGGAAGTCGATGATGGAAGCTAATAAGCACAAGAAACGTCTCGTACCGAGACTCGATCGCCGAAACGCCGTCAAGAACATCGAATACGAACCCTCCTCCTCTTCCTCTTCCTCTTCCTTGGACCACCTGTCGCCCAAGCTCAGGACTCGCTCGCTTGAGCTCGACAGCAAAACCAGCTTTAGAGTTAATGGAATCGACGGCGAGTTCGACTTAATCTGCCGAAGCTTGGGGTTTTCGGGCCCCGAGGATTTTGCTATCCCCACCTCGGTTTGGGAGGCCATGAAGGAGCGGTCTTCTTCTGATATCGGCTTTCGATTGCAGGATAAGGTTGACGATTTCGTTGAACCGGATGGTTTATCGGATGAATTCAAAGCTCGACTAGTGGTTGGTGGAAATTTCGAGACAGAAATTGAGGATTCTGAGTTGAGGAATCCTTCAAATTTAGCTAATTTTGTTGTTAATCGAGCGCTTGCAAAGTTAAAAAGTGATTCCAAGTTAGCTAAATTGGAGAGTAGAGTTGGAAATGGTGGTGACGCTGGGCCATCTGAGTTGGTTGGTATGTTGAATTCGGCCACCGTCGGTACTTCCGTGGCTGGTGGAGGAAGGATTAGGGGTGTAAGGCCGCGAGCTTTGGCGCCGCCACCGGTGAAGTTGCCGCCGGTGATAGATACTGTAAGCTCAACCTGGGATATTATGAGGTCTTTTGCTCCCGATGTTGATGATAACTTGAATTCACCAGCGCCAGCTGGGGATGCTAGCTCTTCGGATGAAGAGGAAAAGGAAGTTGAGAAGAATGAGGCAGGTGATGATATAATTGTCGAAGCTGTAAAAGAGGAGTTGAATGGGGTTAGGATAAAAGAGGATGATGTTCTCTCCGAACCTTGTGCTACTTCGAATGATGGTGGTGGCGATGTCCCCAGTGAGATTATGGAGCCCGGGTATATCATTTCTCCTGATGGGAAATTAAGACGGAGTATCTCATCATGGCAAAAGGGAGAGCTTTTGGGGAGTGGATCTTTTGGAACAGTTTTTGAAGGTTACACTGAGTAAGAAATCACTTCTATTCTTATTTCGACCTATCATATATATTTTCTTGGGATCTTACATTCTTACTTCGAATAGGTGGGTGGAAAATATCAGAGATGAACTCAGAGTAGCTTTGGAAAAGATAGAAAGGATTTTGTAGGAATTATTATAGAAAACAATAAAAAAAAATAGAGGTTGTGTGTTTCGAGAGAAAATAGTTTAGTTTTTTACTTGTTAAATTAGTGTTAGGAGAAGATATGATTAATTATTTGTACCTATGTTTCGCACCTAGGAGTAGATGAACCTACGAAGAGGCAATTATGGAAGGAACTAAATAAGTTAATGCAAGTGACACTTAGTCATCATTAGAGGAGACCTATATGGACGTTTTGGAAAAATATGGCGAAGATTTTGGAAACTGGAGATGGAGATATAGTTTGATAGAAATGAAACAAGGGAAGTTATGATTGACACGTAATAAATGAAAAATATATGCACAGATCCCTATTATCTTGACCTTTTTTTTTGGGTAAGTCCTACTATCTTAACTGCTAATAATAAACTAATCATATCCTATCTTAGGTGATTCCCTAAGAATTATAAGTTGTAGGGAAGTTTATCACGCAATCCTAGGCTATGGTTCAGTTGGCAATAAGTTTACAGTGAATGGAATGGTTCAGTATTTTTTATATCTAATTATATCGAATTTGAATTTGAATTTGGGTAAATGACTACACTGGTAAAATGTGCATTGGCACTGCCTTTCTAGCAAAGAGCATCCAGATTCCAGAGAATTCTTGAGGTTTTTCAGCTGATGAACAGGAAATGGTATTAAATGAGTTGGTGGAGCTTGACGACTCAATGCAAACTATAATGTTCTATAATTTCCGGCAATGTTGAAGTTGGAAAGAATGGGGCTTTCCTCTCTAATTTGCTACTCAATTGACTGATAAATGTGTTCTGCAGAGCAGAATGCAAGAAATGAACCGAAAAATGGCGAGTAGATGGATAATTGACCAGTTTTTTATGCTTTCCCCTATTGATCTACTTCTTTATCCCATGGCTTGGAAGTGCTCAGAGAATGATATTTCAAAATGCAGTAGTTTTGTTATTGTAATATTTAGTAGTCTCCAAAACATGTTCTACCAAACATCACAATAAATGAAAACCAGTAGATGTTCAGTTTTTGTTCATGCACAATTTGCCCTAATTCTCTGTGGATGTTTTTTGGGAGGGAATCTGGCTTTTCATTTTCTTGCCACTTCATTCCTTTTGTTGTTTGCCCGCTTCTTCAGTTCTTTTCTGTTACCAATTTTCCTTGGTAAGACTTGTTTCTCACTGAAAGACTGAAAGTAGATCGACTCTTTACAGTTTACAGCACTTAGTTACTCAATTAAATGATAATGAAAACATATTTTACTGAAATGTCTGACAATTTATTTTCTTCAGTTATGGATTCTTTTTTGCTGTAAAGGAGGTTTCGTTGCTGGATGAAGGAAGCCAGGGCAGGCAGAGTATTTTACAACTTCAGCAGGTTAGAAACTTAGAATCTTTTGTACATCAAATGATCTAACATTGAGATAGTTGTTGGCTTGTTGGTTCTGTTTTGTTGAGAGGGCTATTGTATATAGTATCGTAGTAATGTTGAGATGTCTTTTTCTAATACATTGTTTACTGGCTCAGGAGATCTCTCTTTTAAAGCAGTTCAAACATGAGAATATAGTTCGATATCTTGGCACAGACAAGGTATTTTATGCACATCATCTATTATTTAAGCTATTGAATGTTCATGAATGAGAGTAACTTTGTCTTGTCAAGCATATTTGAAGGGGGCAGTTGGCTCGATTGTATCATCATGATGATAACCCTGTTCAGTTATTTCTGATTGCATTTCCTTGTCAATGCTTTTTTTTCTTGTTGAAATGGCACCATCACTTTCTTATTTGCTTGGACGGTCAATTACTTGAATTTGCATAGTATTACATAGGACGTCCTTGGTAAACAAAAACATGATCTGTTATATCGCTTAACTGCACTCCCTTAAAATGGAGCTGCAATATGAATTGTTGCTACCTTACTGATTTTCTTCACAGACACAAGGAGAAGCTTTGTGATTGTCATTTATATGCATCAGAGAACTAAGTGGATGTGTTTTTTTTCTGGGTATTGGCTTGTTTGGTCTTTGAAGTTGCCAAATAGAAAAACTATAGTGAAGCAAGTAGCTATATGTCATGAGCTTTGTATTTTGGTCTCCTTTGTTCTTCATAGCCAAACTGATTAATTGCATTTATCAATTTCTTTTTCTCTATTAGGCAGGAAAATTCTTTGATAGCTCTAACATTTTTATGCCTCTGCTTCTTCCATTTTAGTTTATATAACATTTGTGCAAATTGTCAACTGTTGGTGTTCTTATTTAATTTATTTGATATTGATGATATCAGGATGAGACTAAGCTGTATATCTTCCTTGAGCTAATCACAAAGGGCTCACTTGCGAAACTCTATCATAAATACCACCTAAAGGACTCCCAAGTCTCTGTATACACAAAGCAGATTTTAAATGGTTTGAAATATCTTCATGAGCGGAACGTAGTGCACAGGTAATGATTTCAGCCCAAAATTATTTGGTCTATAATCTTTCTTTTTTTTTTCTTCTTTTTGTTGAGTGCAGATCAGTGCTTGCTTGTTCTGATTTAAGCACAAAAATTATAGAATGTTTTGTTCTGCAGCTTTCTGAAATACGAGGGAAAGGAAACAGTGGGGATGTTATTACTATCTATATGAGCTGCTCGTGTTTATAGGAAGCTGTTCCAGATTGTTTCGCTTATCTTTAATGTCTAGACCACCCTAGCAACCCAAATTAAACTCATAGACTTTCAGATTATAAAGTAGTTCCAAAAGAAATGCACATAGGTTTTGAACTACAGGTTATTCAACAAGACGGTTAGTGAATAAGACAATGACCCCCTAGCCTGGATCACAAATGGCAAGTATTGTCCTTAACTGTACAAGGGGCAGGGTTCAAGTCTCACATTCCCATCTTTAATGTATTAATACTTTCATAAAGAAAAAAGTGTATTGAACTTTTTTGGTTTTTTTTCATATTGAATGCAAAAGTAACTGTAAGGAATTATGTGAGCAGTCATAAACACTTCTGCTACTTCATCCTCAATTTGTGATTTTATTAAACAAATTACCATTTTGACGCTATGATATTTTCTGTTCTTTTCATTGGAAAACAAGGCATTATATTGGGTGGTAGAAATACTTAGAGGGAAAGAGATATTCTGCGAGAAAGTGGTCAACACTTTTTCCACTTGGGGTGGTTTTGCATTTTTTTATTGCCTTATGTAAAATGTGAGGAAAAAATCAGGATCTGGAAGAAAAAGAGTCCACATTAATTCACATCTAAAAAAAAAACTAGAAGGTTCAAAATTTTCATTTCAGATGGATGCCAAAAGAGGATTCAATTTGGTGAAGCTCTGATCTAAACCAGTTGGTACTGGCTATATTACTTATTTTCGTTCTTTTTATTTCTTTTTGTGATTGTTACGAGTCGAAAATCCTAGTTGAAACCTGAAAAGGGCATTTAACAATTTTCTTTCTGTGTTTGTTTTTGTTTTCATCTTCTTTTCTTTTTTTCTTTTCTGGCTTTATCTTTCTTTTATTTTTTTTTTGTCATCTTCAAGGGATATCAAATGTGCCAATATTTTGGTACATGCAAATGGATCTGTTAAACTTGCTGATTTTGGATTGGCAAAGGTAACTTTGTAAATTTGTACCCTCCCTTTCACAACTTACCTATACTTTTTTAGGTATGAGACACGATATACCTAATGCCTGATTTCCACCCCTAATCTTCTCAGGCAACAAAACTAAACGATGTTAAATCTTCCAAAGGGACTGCTTTGTGGATGGCCCCAGAGGTTTGCCTCCTGTCTCTGAAATCTGCATGTGGTCAAGTGTAGAGAACTGCTTGTTCTCAATGCTAGCTGATGTAAATGTCTAGATCTGCACTTTTTATGCTGATGTTCTCATGTTTCATTAATTTTATCATCCTATTGTCTCTCCCTCTCTATATTTATTTTTCTTCTTTTTTGGTATTTTTAATGGCTTTTAAGTTGCTTGCTTGGTTTGGGACGATGATTCTCTGATAATTTTTTTCCTAACCCTTTGAGTTGGTTTTGAGAAGTTCGGCAGATGTAAACAACATTAATTGTCGTAGTTGGGATTTTTTTTTTCTAAAATGCATTCCAAATGACAAAGCAACACTTCCAGTTTTCAAGTTCTCTCCATGGGAATTCTTTCTGCAATGCTCTCATAGTCTTTCGGAAGACCCCTATATTAGATCTTGATTTCAAAACTTACATAAAACTGTGAAAGATGAGCTTTGCCTCTTATGATTTTAATAGATATTTGTGCAATCATGTAGGTATAAGTTTATAAGTACGTTGCATTTTGTAAATTCTACTCAGCTACCATATGTGCTAACTTGATTTGCAGTTCGTTAGATGAAAGTTACCCTTGAGTTGATGCGATTGGACATCAATACTCTTGAAGGTCCTTCTGTCTAACTGATTACTTTTGTAATAATAGGTCGTTAATTTAAAGAACCATGGCTATGGACTTGCTGCTGATATATGGAGTCTTGGATGTACTGTGCTAGAGATGTTAACTGGTCAACCTCCTTACTCTCACTTGGAAGGTGTATGTATTCTATTAACTATTTTGACACATATCCTTTCCTTTGTCCTCTTTTGGCATGTTTGAGAATCTTTCTTTAGTGTAGTGTATACATCTGGTTGGTTGAGTTAATATTTGCAAACTATAACTTTCACCTCTTATGGCACTACTCTGTCTTTAGGGCAGAGTTCCAATCCCCATTCCCATTATTTTTTATGAGGGGAGGTTAAAAAAGTACATAAATAATTGAGCAACACTGGCTCTTGCAGTCAAGATCCTCACTCCCCTGCCGTAAGGGTAGAGCTCAAATTCCCATCCTCATTGAACAATTGGAAAAAAGTAAAAAATTATTGCGTTCTAATTTCGATATTATAGTTATGTTGGTAGAAACACTTTGTTAGTTGTATAATTGGCACTGTTGGTATCTCATCCCATTGAGGTCCCTTGTTTCGTAGAAGATCTTATTCATAAAGAAAAATATTTTAAAATGAGTGGTTAGAGGTTTCATCTTGTTGCCGTTAAAGGACCGTGATGTCCATAAGAGAAGATGGAAGAGGGACTGAACCAGTTGCATGGCTAGAGTAATTATTTAACTTAAATTTCTAGATTGAGGATGGACAATGCTGTCCCTGAATGAAAGAGTAAAGAGAGATTGACCTAGTCACATAGCTATAGTCATTATTGCAATTTATATTCTAAAAAATTTCCACGATTTTTTTCCCTTCTGATGAATGTTTTTCGGGAAAAAAATATTAAATTTATAGACTTCTTCATTATGTGCTTATGCTACGTAGACAAGTTGTATGGCACAACTGCATACATACATAGCTGACATAAAATGTGTCGATGTTCAACTAAAACCTTGATGAGTTGGTGATTCGAAAAAAGATAAAGGATCCCACTTTCTGTCCAAATCAAGCCTTGGCACTGTTTCTCAACTCATCTACTTTAGACTCTGGCAATAGTGTATGCCCCTATTCTTCGACTGGAGTAGAAAACGATCCAACTTTTTAGGAAGAGAAGTGTTGGCTTCAGGGGTCCTACTAGTTCAAGTGATCAAGCTCCTCAACACCCTTCCCTAAGGGGTATTTTCACTAATTCTAGAGTCCCTGATGTGTCTGTCAGTTCAGAGCATATATCTACTGGAGACTGCAGTTACTTGTGTGGCAAGAGGGAATTTCAGTGGGTTTACTTCCTGTTGTTGGAAATGAAATTAGAGCAATCATAGCATATGTGAAGTGATAACAGTAAAACGTTATTGTTTTGGAGCTTGTTAAATGGGACAAGTGCTAGTCTTATAGTAAGTCATCTAACTTAATTAGCATTGAATTTTAAATTCATGTGTCAAGATGAGCTGTAATAAAGGTTTTTGTTGATCTATTGCGGTTGGCAATTGCCTGATTATGCACTTATGTCTGAGGTCAGATTTTTTTTTTCCTTTTCATGTACCGCGATGACAGATGCAAGCTTTATTTAGAATTGGCAGGGGTATACTTCCTCCAGTTCCCACTTCCTTATCAGGAGATGCTCAAGATTTTATTTTCAAATGCTTACAAGTAGACCCAAATGATCGACCTACTGCTGCTCAGCTGTTGGACCATCCATTTGTCAATAGGCTATTTCAAACTCCATCTGGTGCTGCTTCCCCTCATTCTAATGGCTTACATGAAGACTTTTGATCAACCGAGGTAATTTATCACCTTGGTTGTAGAGTTATCTTTTAATTCTTATAAAAATCATATGTAGACATAACAGTGATGGTTGCACCAGTGCTAATTCCTTTCGTTCTACTATGGAAATACAGATCTGTTATAGGATGAAAGTCTGCATATTCTGCGTCATTGATCTTCTGTGAAATTTTTTTTTTGTGCGCATATTATGGATTGCATGGATGATATAAAGGCACAATGTCGCCAACCGTGCTAGATTTTGGAAAAAGATTGCCAAGGGCATTGCTGCTGTTAATGCAAACGCCAAGTAGGCATTACATAGCAAACTCACACCTCCAGATGATTCTTTGCGTTGGAGCTAAACAGTACGGGCTCTGTGGAAGCATTGTGACCCATGAATAGTTTCATGCAAATATTGTTTGTTTGTGCAGTTTGCTTGCTTTATCTACCATTTTGTGAAGCAGAGAGAGCCCAGAGGTTTGTCAATCCGTTAAAGTGGAAAGGGAACCTGAGGTCACATGACTGGGCAAACCACCCAAATGAATCTCTTGCTGCCCGCCCACAATGTCTTGGCAGATGCATCTGGGCTCGAAGATTGGGGAGACTCATTAGCTGAAGGGGAAATGAAACCCTAATTTCTTCGGCTGAGGAGTAAGAGAGGGTAGGGAGATTGGAGGTTTTAGCTTTTAGTTTTTACCTTCCCCCAATGGGTAGGTGGGGGAGCGCATTGGTTATGTACATTAATTAATTTGTGTGCATATGTATGTATATGTATATATGTGCGTCTTATATGAGAATATGAGAAGAAATACACTCAGAGAATGTGTAAACTGACTTATTCCTCGAGTGCAAAGAGTTCACAAGCACGCTTCTGAATTTCTTCTTCAACTTGCTTGGTTGCTTCCTCCAACTTCATTTTGGAAGCCTTCACACAAACAATTTGATCAGGAAATGCTTCAACCCTACACAGTACTCTTGCCATTAACACTGACGATAAGAAATCCAGATTTCAGAAAAATTAATTTGGCAATGAAATTTTTAGAAATCGATATAGGATGGGCAATGAGCTTTCGGCTAAGCAATCAAAAATATGAGTCATTGGACCATACCTTTGGAAATAGTTTATTCAGCTTCAGAAAATAGATGCAGGATACAATCACCAAAAGATGAAAACAGGTAAGGTAAAGATTGTGCAAGTTAACCCTGCAACTTTTAAAATCTAAGCAAAATAGACTAGATAGTAGATGCTACAGAATTGAGTATGGCTGTTAAAAACCGAACCAAATCGAAAATCAAACCGTATTTTTTAGTTTGGTTAGGTTTATTACGGTTCGGTTACGGTTTGTATATTTGGTTTTCAGTTTATGATTCGGTTCGGAAATTATATTTTCCGTTTAAAACCAAAAACCGAAATTATTTTTACATATATTTTTATCATATATATATATTTGTGTTATGTAGTTGATGTTACAATAACCACGTTTACTTACTTAGTGTAAAGTTAAACATTTGTGTTTAATGTTTTATATATAATTACAATATAATCAATATTACTTAATAAAATTACAATATAATTAGATAGGATAATGCTTGAGACCACAAAAAATAACCCCAAAAGACCCCCATTTAATGTGGAGTGTTGGATGTGAAGTGGGCTCTACAAGTGGGTTTTTAATCAATGATTAATTTGATGCCACATAGATTTGAAGGACTTTTGGGGGTCAAATTTTGGGGGTGTCTAGCATTGTCCAATTGGATATGGGAAATAATTTTCCAATTATATCGGTTTAAACCAAAAACCGAACCAAACCAAACCGCTTCCACCCTTAGAATTGAGAAATATTAGGGGTGGCAAAAAATCGTTTTCGGGTCGGATAATATCACGTGTTTACGAAATATTTATATGTTCGGACCCTAATTCAAATTGAATTTCAGACATACTTAATTGACCAAATTCGGATTGATTTAATTCTAGACAATAATCTAATTCAGGTTAGGGTCTAAAACAAGTAAATCGACCAAGGTTTATGTCATTATGTGTTTAAACCGGATAAAAATTTTGTTTTTGGACACTACTTCGAACGTAACTTATGTCTAAACTTGATTTAATTCAAGTTGAATAAATTCGATCATCCGAAACATGAGAGTTTTGTCACCAGTAAGAAATACCATGGAGCGATAGGATCCTTTGGTTTAACTTCTTCGGCACGCTGTGCCTAGTGTCTACTTTATGCGTAGTGACGTAGTCCAGAATCTAGATCGTGTCTGACATTGGGGCTTCGGATTTCTACTTCGGGTCGGGTGGGGGAAGATGGGGCCGTCCAGGGTGTTCCCCTTTCTTTTTTTACCGAATGTTATCTTCAAAGTCTTATGCTACGCCCACTTTCATTAGTGCGCGTGGGACGTTGTTTTCAATAGGGGCGGCTTTAAAGTTGGCGGAGTGATTAGCCGAGCCAATGAGGAAAAGATGCTTAACGCATAAGCTGAAGCACGAACTGCACCGCTCATATAGGCGCGTTTAAGTAACAGGCAGTAGAGTCTCTCATGACTACTTAAGCATCACGAGGAGCGTCCTCTTCAACCTCCTTTCGTCGCGCGTGGATATGCTGAGGAAGAGGAGGAAGAGGAACAGACAGAGATGAGAGAGAGAGAGAGTGGCGTAGAAATCACTTGACGAATCCGATCTCTCAGTCGCTCCAACAAAAAGCTTCTTGCGAACGCAAAAGGGGGAACGTGGTGTTCGTCTCCCGCCCATAACTGTCTCTCACATCGGCCATCTATTTCGTCGCCTAATCTTTGGATTTCGTGTTGGAAAACCCTAATCTTCTTTATTTGATCGCTCTTCCCCATTTGTTCTCTTTTCCTTGCTTCGCTTGTATTTCGATTGACGTTTTCTCCATCGCTTCCTACGTTTTCCTGGTACGTATGACCTCCTTACCAACATAGATATATTCGGCGTGCCTTTCTGATGCTTTGTTTGGTTACTGAGAAAAAGATTCAAATTTTTTTATTGGTTAATTTTGTGCTTCAGTTCTCCTTTATTGGATTGGGAAATCGGTATTATCCGGCGAATTGAGCGTCCGAAAACTTTCTGCGTGATTTTTAGTTGAATTGTGTGAATCAGATTGGGATATTCAATTTTTGGGTGATTCTCTTTTTTCAGGCAATGAAATAATGAAGAATTGATGCGATTGTTTGTTTAATTTTTCCTCCAATTTTAAGAATTTTTGCACATTTTTTAGTTTTCATTTGTTTCTCATCCGCTCATCGTCTTCAATAATAATAATGATGATGGATCTCTGTGGAGAAATGATCGGACCATGTGGCTGATACTTAGCCCCACGTTCTTTTATTAGTTTATTGGGATGAATAGCCTGCTGATTGCGTGATTCTTTGGCTAACCACTTTTTTTTTTGACTTGTTTAATATAATTCTCTGACTTTCTATCTGTTTATCGCGTGAATGTTGCTACTATATCAGATGCATTCTGTTCGCTTCAATTAACTTGTAACTGGACTTCTTTTTCGATCCAGATTTAAGAGAATTTCAAGGTTGATCCTTTCTTTTGATTGTTTGTATAATTCTCTGGACTTCTGGCCTTAATTCTTATTAGCTAGGAAGTTTTAAGCGAGAGAGCTATTTACAATAAGTGTTTTTTTAATCGGAATCAGGTAGCTTTAGTTGAAATTTTGTTGTTTATATGTTTGGCGTTTTATATTATTTTTCCCAAAAATTATGTTTATCTGGGTAATGTCGGATGCCTGTTAATTTGAGTCGCAATATTCTATTCCAGGTTCTGAATTATTGGCCTCCAGAGTGTTATGCTTCGAACAACCAGTAGAATGGATACTTTAATTGAGTATTTGTTTTTCTGTCTCATAATTTTGCTCAAAATTGGTTTCTTCCTCAAACGGTCTAATATCTAGTCTCCATTTTTTTCAATGCGAGAATAAAGCCCCAAATATTTTGAGCAACTAATATTTTTTACCCAGATCGCATTCTTACCTTGGTAACAATTTTTATGTAAGTGAGATTTTTTCATCCCTATATATATAACTTATATCTGCCATGTATTCCTGTGGGTATTGTGATACTGTGAATAAACAACTTCAGTTTTCCTTGAAGAATGATTCAACATAATCATACTTGTCTAGAGAGTATTGTCCTAATTCATTTTTTGGCATACATTCTGATGGATAATTGTAGTTTTTTTCTTTCTCCTCATTTTATGTATTCCTTCTTATTTACAATGTGTCACCTTAATTCAGTGTGTATAATATAGTTTTTTTCCCCACTTCATGTTATTTTTCAACGTCGAGTACTGTTTTTTTTTTTTTTAAATTTTCCTTTCATACAAATTTAGGAAGAAGATCTGTTAATGATGGGATACCCAATAGGTTCATAATAATTGGTGTTTTTTTTGCAATCAAAGAAGAGTATAAAAGGCCGCTTCAAGGAAAATAAAAGATTCAAAGAATTTTTTGCATTGCATAACTTAAATCATATGCACATCCCTGTTTCCTCAGCCGTTTAGTTTTTATTCTTGGTAGTCTTATCCCAAAGCAATTGTGCCAGATTTCTTGTCAAAATGAGTTTAAAATTCCTTGGAATCTCTTTTGCTCTCTAGTATTTTGTGTTCAGCATTGTCGGCTTCGGCTTGCAATGTTTTCATTTGAGTTTTCCTTTTGGAATGGAACCATTTCTGATGATTTAGGGAGTGGCTTAACTGGCTAGAAGCATATTAGCTGATAATGTTATATCGGTTAAGACTGTCATTTAAATTCACTGAAATGTTTGCTTTTGGAAATTTCCTTAAGATCTATCCTCAAGTATCCTGAGCTTGTTGGTTCCGGACCTTCGGGTACTGCCTTTCATCCAATTCCTTGCAATCTAATAGCATCTTCTTTCTTCATAGTTTGTGAGGTTATCGGTGTAATTCCGCTTAGTTTTGAGGATACTTGCTGATAAAAAGGTGGTCAATTATTTCAGTGTTACTAATGTGCTAGAGTTCAAATTATAGGGAGAAAAGATTAGTACATAAATTAGTATATAAAGCTGTATGTGCTCGAGGATCCTCTCCTTTGTCCTTGAGTTGATCATAGGTTTTCTTGGCAGAAACGAATATCATGCACTGACAACTTAAGCCTGCTTCATTTAGTGGAGGAAAAAAATGGCTAATCTGTTTTAAGTTCATAATTTTGTTTTTTGCTTTGATAATTCCTCGGTTATGAATGTGAAATAAAAAATTCTGCTGTATGATTTGCCAGGTTTAGTTTTCCAATGGCAAAAGGTGGCAGGGGCCGACGTAGAATTGCATCTCGACAATACCGGTCAACACCATACCCATTGATGTCCTGCAATCAGGATATTTCAATGGACTTGTGCCCAAGGAGATGCTCCAAAGGCTTGGACAAGAAAGATTGGGAAGATGTAACTTGTTCTGTGTGCATGGAGTACCCACACAAAGCTGTTCTTCTTCTGTGTTCCTCTCATGACAATGGTTGCCGTCCCTACATGTGTGGAACTAGCTTTCGCTATTCCAACTGTCTCGACCAATATAAGAAAGCTTATACTAAAGTGATACCATCCAGTGGTACTGTTGAGAATCCAATTGTGGTGTCAGATTCTGGTTGGCGTGTTGAGAAGTGTGAAGTCTCTGAGCTTGCCTGCCCCCTTTGCCGGGGCCAGGTAAAAGGATGGACTGTGGTGGAACCTGCACGAGAATATCTAAACGAGAAAAAGAGAAGCTGCATGCAGGATAACTGTTCATTTGTTGGAACGTTCAAGGAGCTAAGAAAACACACGAGGGCAGATCATCCTTGTGCACAACCACGTGAACTGGATCCAGTTCTTGAGCAAAAATGGAGAAGACTTGAGCGAGAGCGTGAACGAGACGATGTCATGAGCACAATAGGATCAACCATGCCGGGGGCAATGGTTTTTGGAGATTATGTTATAGAGGGAAATCATTATGATTTTGATATGGATGAAGATGGGGGATTTGATGCAGATGGAGGGAGGCATGGAGGCTTTGGAGTAGGTTTGGATGGTAATCTGGTTAACGTCTTCCTCCTCTTGCATCATGCATTTGGCCCATCAGGTAATGACCTAAGTAGACGGCTTAGACAGTCTGAAAGGGTGTACCACCATCCAACAAATGATGGTACTGCTGGTGTTCGACACAGCTCTCCTGTTGGCAGCTTGGATTCATCTGATCAAGATGATTACAGTGACAGCAACAATGACAATGGTGATGATGGTAGTCTCTCATTAGTTAACCGCCTTCGGCGTCATGGTAGGGTTCTTTTGGGACGATCTGCTAGGAGACGAAGGCGTAGAGAAGCCAATGGAAGTCATGGATAGATCAAATAGTACTGCATAAAATGGAAGAAGGGGACAAAGATGTAGGTACATTGCCTTTTGATAAAAAAGTTGGTAGAAAGTAAAAGGTAATTCATACAACTCAATTTGCACATTAGCAATAGGTCGTATTCCTTCCATTTTGTCATCTTCTAGTCTTCATCCTCACTGTCTTCCATATTCTCTATGCAGCAATAATATGTAAACTGGTAACTATAATGAAGTTGTTCTGGGATATCCACTGTGCTTGTGTTACAGGTGGGATGTATAATTGAGGCATGGCATGCTAATTTATTGTCTGAAAAGATAATTAGGTATGGTATATGGCCAGTCGCCAGTCGCCAGTCGCCATGCCAGTGCGCTCTTTTGTAAATCTAAAAGAGGGTGAGAGAAATTTGCTCTCTTATCATGTGTACCAAGCATATATGTACGTGTACAAACTTTTGTACTTTCTCGTTGGCTCCAGCATCTGCTATTGCACCATGATTGATACTGATTTCAATGTTTTAACCAGTAATCAAAGCAAAGCCATGAAAAAGAACAGCAAATGGAGAATAGTGTCGTTAACAATCACCAATCCGCTCTAGTATTACAATTTTTTCCCCTCCATTGTAAGAACTGGATGATGCAGTTCCATTGCAAATATTGATTATGATGAACTGACAAACAATCAGACCACCCATTCAGCTGGTCCCAAACCAGTAGCCTGGTTAACTTGCTGGATGCAGACTGCAGACCATGGGAGTTCGATATTCTGAAACACAGGTGGAAACTAGAAGATCCAGTGTCCCCTATCAGACAGGCTAATGGTATTAACATGGAAGAAGAGACCTGCAATTGTGAATGAAATGCCCATTAGCTCAAAATTAAATAAATGGCATACATAATCCAACAAAGCTTTTTCCAAGTAATCATACCATGCCCAATAAAAACATTTAGACTCATGTTCTTGCCACAAAATAACTTCTTTAATATGATTGTCTTTTAGTCCAAGTAATCTACTTCCCCTTTATTGGTCCAAAATTGCCATTATATTTACTTCATTACTAAGGCCACTATTACAAGCAAAGCAAGAATGTGACTCAGCGGTAGAGTTGCATGGGCACCTAGAGGTCATAGATTCAATTCCTAGAAATGATCTCCACAAATTATTTGGGGGTAAGGTCTTTGTACATCTTGTCTATCCACAAACCCGCACGCTACAGGAGCTTTGTGCGCGGGAGTTGTTTACCTTCTTTTTTACTAAGGCCACTATTGCCAGCTATTTTTGGTTTCTACGAACATGATACACGCCGGCCCCTAGATAGGGGTAAGGAATGATACAAATAATACTACAATTTCTCAAAGGAGTTCATGGATATGGAGGGGAAAATAGACAAAGAAAGGAACAGTTATCTGACCAACAAAGGGTACCAACAAACAAGCTGCAACAAATAACAAAAGTTAAACTTCCTAAGCTGCATGAAGTTGCCAATGTCTTCCCCCTCTGATGAAAGCATCAGGTCTCTTCTCAGTAATAAATTACTAGACCAAACACGAAACACTAATATTTTTATTTTGTCAAACCTGATTGTAAACTACACACCACGGCAAACCTCCAATTGCTTTGTATTCTCTTGCAATACCTGCCAAGCAAAGTATATGTATTGAATAAATTACTGGCCTTCACAACCATGAATCCAAAGATGTTCTCAGGCATATGGAATGAATGCCAAGGTAAGTCACCTAATATATTCTAAACGAAGAGATGGTCAGAATACAAATATTGAGAAGTAGAAGAAAATTTTAGTTCTCACTTCTCGAATGTAATTTGCTACTGCCTTGCAGCCTTCTATTGCAAGTTGCATGATGTCCTCAAAGATGTCCATTGGTAACTTAGCATCCATCTGCATTGTTGAAACATCATGGTTAATGCATTAAGTAAAACTTCTTGACTCAATAAACAGAGAATGTTGCCAAGCCAAAATGAAAATCATAAATGCTCGATGTAGAGGTCCAAGAAAGAATCATATAAATTGAATACTGAAAATTGTCAAAAACTATTACAAGCACTTGAATTTAAAACCAGTTGTAGAAAAGCTCTAGCATGAAACCAAACAAAAAGATGCGCATAGAATGTAATAAAAAGAAATTATTAAGTACCCATTGCACTTTGTTAATCTGTCACAGAATTTACTTCTATAATTTTATAATATGATCCTTCAAAACAGAAATTATTATTATGCTAATGTGACATTCCCCTGAAGTATATGATTTACCATGAATTTCTTTCCGGTTACACCATGAGGTTTTCCAGTTGGTCCATTTGGAATTTTTCTTTAGCAGGAAGGAGAGGGTGAAGCCATGAAGGGAAAACATAATGGAAGTACATGATACAACTCATGATGAAGAGGCAAGATACCTTTTTTCCTTTTCTGAAAAAGAAAATTGTAAAACATCTTAAGTTGTACTCACTATAGAACAGAGGCATTATGGGTCAACTGCCATGTGCATCTAGTTAAGTGGCTTGGTTGGGACTTGGGAGGAAGTTAGGCACCTTCTGCAATATCCTTTGCGTTGAAAATATATTTTCCCCCAAGAATATTATGAATATTCCACAAGCTGAACTGCATCTACCTTTAAGTAGTTATTGAATAAAATAAAACTAGTAATCTAATCTATCTTCGAGTAAATGGCTCAAAGCCTCAAACTTTTCTTTGAACACTAACCTTTAAACTTTACTAAATGATGGCCACATATACCAATATTGTGGAGCTATATTTCAGTCTTTCAGTCCTCATCTGATGAAAGAAAAAAATAAAAAAACAGAAGAAGAAACAAAGAGAGAGATTGTAGACAATGCAGTGTGAAAGGGATAGGAGCCTTTGCTTGAATACACAGCACATGCAACAGTGCCGTTTTAAAGTCTCCATTACAACAAATGCAGTATACTAAAAACCCAATCTATGAATCAACACAAACCTTAAATTTAAATAAGAAAAATAATCAAGAAATACATTCCTCAGATATTTACCTGCAGTAGAGTCACTTTGTCCAATGTAGGGAGTATTCCAACTGTGACATCAGGGCCTCCAGCACTATCTTCAAGGTAGTTCAAATCTGTTCTTTTAAAAAAAACCAGTTAAGCTCCTAAGTCCTAAACAGAACTTGATATCATGGTGATAATACTGGATAAATTAGTAAAATAATAATGAACATCTGAAAAGGCTTTACTGAGGAATTTACCAAGCAAAGAAGTGTTATTGAGGTAACCAGCACTACAGGACGTAACAAGGTCACACATTGGAATCCCAGCATCAGCAAGGGCTAGAGACGCAGCATTGATACATGCAGATCTAGTGCCTATAGACAACACATTCCAAATTCAAGTACAATAATTTCAGTTCTACGTGATGATAAATTTCAATATAATTCACCAAAGCAACCTGCTAATTTCAGAACAAATTTCCCAGCACTCAAAAAAACGATGAATCTTTTTTCATGATGAGCATAGGATGAGCTCTGTCCATTTGTAACCCCAGAAAACTAGTCAATCCCGAGCTCATTAGATGGAGGTTGGAATTAAATGAAAAAGGAAAACTTGGAACACATATCCAAAGTATATTCCATCTCACATGGCTCATAAAATTAGTCCAACACTTACCCTTCATTCAACTATACATTTTTTTTACGTTACAATAACTATGAACTTTAATGACCTTTGGGCCTGAGTGGATCACTGCATTCCACAATGGGTGGGATGGGTGACAGTTGTGCATTCTGGATTCATTCCAACTGAGAACATTTGTAAATTTTGTATGAGAGTAGGCATTCGTAAGGCATAAGAAAAACAGAAAGAAAGGCTGCTGATGTGTTTGGGTATAGGCTAGCATTGGTCTTCCATGCGGGGGTGTTGGTGGTGGAAAGGGTGTGATGAATTTTTTTTCATATCTTCATGTCTGCATGTCATCCTCAAACAAATAATTCATAATTATATGGGACAAAACAAACTTGTCGAAGTAAGGAACCATGAAGTATATGTTTTTATTAGATTCCATTTTAAGAGAGTTGAAAAAGCACTATCTCATCAAGTTTCTATACATCTGCCCTTTCTCAATGCATTCCTTTAGACAAAGACCCATTAACGAGCAGGTAGACATGACCACATGAGTACAATTTTTAATTTTCCAATTATTTTATAAAAATCTAGGAGCCTTTTTCTCATAAAGAGAAATAAGTTGGATTTCATGTCACAACAAAGAATAAAACTGTAGGAAAAATCACACATGGATCATAACTTCTTAAATTCACATTAAAAAGAAGACTTGAAGGATTTTGTCTTAGGATCCAGCCCCGCAAAGCCAACTACAACTGAGTATTAAAATACCTCCATCTGCTTGGAGAACTTGTACAAAAATGTCTATCTGCAGAAGACATATATAAGGGCTCAGAAAAGAGTAATAAGCAGTACCCATTCAATATATAAGGGTTTAAAAGAAATTGTAATAGAACCTGAGAACGAGGCATCAAGTGAGTCAATATGCAAGCTTCCACTGTCTGGCGTATAACTAGAGATAACTCTGTGGATCGCCTAAGTGGAACACAACAGGTTCATATTTAATACAAGAATTACCCATCTTCCATATACGTAAAATGTCAACGAGAAAAAAACAGTCCATAGCTTATACGAGGAGGGAGAAAAGAACAAAACCTGTCACCCTTTGGTTTTCTCAAGGAGACGACAAGTACCCATCAGCTTTGGAGACGGCACCAATCTGAGCTCGAAGTTGCCTCATCTGAGATTGGAAAAATAACAAGGAGAAGATTGGAAATCGATTATTCATACAAAGACGATGATTATTACAAAGAGGGTAAAGGAAGGATAGTGAGATACTTCCATGGCGCGGCGACCATCTAAACGGAGTCCTTCAGGATTCACGAACTCCATCTCTGAGTCTGTCAAATATTATAATCAAGAAACAAAGGTAGAGAGAGGGAAGACGCGGCGGCCTCCGACGGGAGCGATTGTAGTTGTACCACAGAGGAATGAGAAGGGTAAGGTGTTGTTTGGTTTGGCCCGTTTATTGTTTTTAACCTTTTTTTATTTTACCAAAAAAAACCAAAAACATAGGTGAAAACTTTTACTTCAGAAATGTTATGGATTCCAACAATTAGTATCCCGTTATTTTTGAAGTATGCACAAAACTTGATGTAAGTTATTGGCTTCGCATATTTTGTTTCAAAAATGCTTAAGATGTATATACAAAATTTAATGTGCACGTATTGCTCAATTATTAGAATCTTTTTATCTTTTTCGATTTTGCTTTCCTTATATAAAAAACATTGGATTGTGTTATTGCTGTTACACTTACACAACTCTTGTCATTTTTATTATATGTAACGTATTTTATGTTTAGAAGACAATTTTTAGGTATTACACATCAAAATGTGTTTTCAATAAACACAAATATAGAATGGAAATCCAAAAACCAAACAATACCTAAATGAATCCGGCGGTAATTCACAGAATTTAAAATTCTCATCTAATGTTTTGAGACATCACACCCTCACTTGTGTGTTTTTCTCCACCGCACTTATTCTCATTCCACTATCAAATGAGAATCTTATGAGACTTTAGGGAATTAACTCCCTCAGTCCCTCGTCATAAAACATTCATTCCATTAAGATCTTAAATACAAGCCCTTTCGAAGGCTCCTAGACCATTACAAAACATATAACAGGTACCAGTAAAGTGACACCCATTCAATGGCAGGAGAACCAGCTAGCAGGATGGATTGCATTCTACAATGTGACTGACACCCATTCAATGGCAGAACATGCTACTGTAAAATATGGCATTAACTAACAACGCCATGTAGTACACAACAAGAACCAACAATGCAGAAAAATAACACAGAAAAAAGAAATTTACTGCAATTAGTAAATTCAAGATAAAGGGGTTCTGACTTCACAAGGCTTTAAGCCTATGTGGCTGTAGTTTGTAAATCTAACCAGTAAAATTGGTCGAATGAGATACGTATAAATGAGATGATTTTACAAATTATATCTAATACACGTATAATGAAGCGAGAAGTGACAGTCGCAAGTAGAAGACATTGGAAGAAAGCCTGTATATATGATGGGACAACAATATATATGACGGTCATACTACTCATGCATCTCACCTCTAATCATGTTATTTTCCATCCAAAAGCGAAAAAGAGAACTGATCTACAAAATGATTCTCAAACTCAACCATCTTCCCCACGAGGATCCAACAAATAAATCCAGAAATGTCTGCGATCAAGCAAATATTTCTATGAAAGAATGGATCGGATGGAATTGGAAAATAAAAAGATTTGTATGAGTTATACCTTTTCGTCACCACTTTCTGAAAAATGGTTTGCTATGAATATATTAGATAATAGATACATGTGACTCAACTGGTTGGCAAACACGAATCCTCCATTTTCAAAACCCTAAAGAAAATATCATTCATCAATGCAAGCCTGAATCACTAGTTGGTTTACTCATGCAATCACCCAAACTAAGATAAGCGGTGTTGTTCTTACACATAAGTGAGTATAACTATGGAATAAAAAGAAGCTTATTCCTTTCCTCAAAATTGAAATACTAAAAGATTAGGCAGGCTTGTCAGAAGTCATACGCACACTAAAGAATGTTTCCAGTGCCCACTTACCCGTTAACTCTCCTTTTGAACCTGAAGGACAAAGGCATCAGGGCTAAATTAACACGGCCATCCCACAACTGTTAAATATATAATGCTCAAAGGGAAATTGGTCATGTGAAACTGTAACATGAGAAACAGTTGATTAATCAAAGAGTACCTCTCCAAGAGCATAAAGTGCAGCAACAGCTTAAGGTCCTGCCATCTTTAAAGCAACTGACCTGAGTTACAAAAAGAAAAACAATTGAAGTTCAATTTTTAATTTTTCAAGGAGCAACAATTCTAAGAAACCAGAAAAAGAAGTTATTAAGAAACGAGGAAAAGGTACATGTTTCATGTTTGCTTTGGCCACAAAGCCAATCTCATCAAATATGTATTTTTGCCAAGATTTGACTTTCCTGAGCACTGCATTACCACTCATCATTGCAGGAGCAGTTCCCCTTGATAAAGTGGTGAAATCTATTTGAATCTCTTAAGATGATAGTCCTTCCTGTAGTTTTAGACACAAACTTCATAAACAGGGGCAATCACCACATACACGTATGTTTTTCATAATCCTTATAGGTTTCTCTCCGTAAGGAATTTTGATCAATCCAAATGCAAGAGCAAGCTTCTCACTATGAAAAACAGAGCGATTCAAACTTCTCTTCCTCCCCTAGATCATGTAGGACCAATTTTTTATCGGGAGTAAAGCCAGTTTCCTGCAGTTTCCTTATCATTTTGTTCAGTACTTTGTAAATTACTTTTGTATCTGGATGAGCTCGATCATCTGATACAAACTTGTGAACCTTGTTATCGATCTCAATCCAACTGTAAGCAGCAAACTTTTTAACATTCTTCTTCTCCATCAAGAGAGACCTAACATATGCAACCTCTTTCCATCTGCCGCAAGCAGCATACATGTTGGAAAGCACGATGTAAGGTCCAGCATTTAGAGGCTCTAATTCAAACAGATGTCTGGCTGCCATCTCCCCATGGTCAATATCCCCCTTCAATGCACAAACAGATAAAAGGGATGTCCAAACAAGCTGATTTGGCTCATGAGGCATATTTTCTATTAGATTCATGGCTCTAACAATACAATCATAACGACCAAGGAGATATATCATACAAGCATAATGATCTAATGTAGGTGTCATTCTATGCACTTTGCTGATCGAGTCAAAATATCTCTGTCCTTCAACAAGCAAGCCAGCGTGGAAACAAGCAGATAAAACAGCTACGAAAGTAACGCTGTCTGGCTTCAGATTTTCGTGCAACATCTTTTCATAAAGATT
This sequence comes from Tripterygium wilfordii, assembly GCF_013401445.1. Taxonomy (NCBI): domain Eukaryota; kingdom Viridiplantae; phylum Streptophyta; class Magnoliopsida; order Celastrales; family Celastraceae; genus Tripterygium; species Tripterygium wilfordii. The sequence goes on from NC_052248.1 coordinate 11,719,124, forward strand.
AAGGGCCTCTAAATCCTGTCCATTTTGTGCACAACCCGCAATCATAGTATTCCAGGAAACCACATTCCGAGCTGGCATCATATTGAAAACAACAATAGCATCACTAGTAACTCCACTTTTGCAATACATATCAACAAGGGCGCTAGATACCAGCAAATTACTATCAATGCCCATATGAATTGATTTTCCATGAATAACCTGACCATGATACAGAAAAGCTAATTTGGCACAACAACCAACTACACTTGAAATTGTAAAACTGTCGGGCTTAACATCCTGCAATAGCATCTCATTAAACAACACCAATGCATCTTCTTCCTTCCCATTCTGCGAATAACCAACAATCATTGCTGTCCAACAGAACTTATCCTTTTGATTCATTTCAGTAAAAAGTTTGCTTGCTTCATCCGCATATCCAATTTGAAAGTAAGCACTTAGAACATTTGAAAATGTTATTTGGTCAGGCTTCAACCCCGAAAACTTCATTTCACGAAATAATTCAATGCACTTAACAGGATGACCATTCCTTAGATATCCAGAAATCATGGAATTCCACGACACGACGGTCTTATGAACAGTTCTATCAAACAGCCACCCTGCATTATCTATCTCACCACACTTCATGTACATGTCGGTCAAAGCATTCCTTATAAATAAATTCCCTCCCATACCACCACAAACAACAATCCTCCCATGAATCTCCCTCCCTCGCCTCACGTCCAACAAATGCGAGCAAGCCTGTAATGCGCTCACATGTGTATGCTCTGTTGGCTCAACACCATCCTCCTGCATCCTTGAAATCACCTCCAACGCCTTGATCGAACTCCCATCCCCAGCAAGACCCGCAATAACTGTATTGTACGAGACAGAATCACGAGAAGGCATCGAATCAAATATCGCCAACATATCCTCAGCAGAAGCCAACCTCGAATATGCAGAAAGCAAGGCGTTCCATGAGAATATATCTCGTTTGGGCATACCATCGAACAAGTTACGGACATCTGCAAGATTTCCCCATTTTGCAAACAATTGAAGGAGGCGATTGTGAAGGAAAGAGTTGTGTGGTTCAAACAAGTGAATTTCCATGTGGGCTTGAAGCCGTTTGGCTTGATGAATATCATTGGCTCGGAAACAGTCTAGGACAAGGCGTGTGTAGGCTTCTTCGGTTGCCGGGCCACGAGAATATAGGGAGTCTATGGCTTGGAGAAGCTGTTGCTTCACTTTCATTGTTTGTGCTACGAAGGAACAATTAATTCAATGCCATGTATCATGAAAACTGATAAATCATGCACGAACAGAAGTGCTAGCCAACAAACAAACCAAGGGAACAGATACCATACAGTCGCCATTTCTATCACAGGGTAAGGTAACTTTTCATCACTATACACCGAATTTTCCAACTTAGGAATTCAACAATTAAAATTATTTCAATGTTTACATATGGGCATAATTTCGATATTTCGGTCATTCAAACTCGTGACATGTGACATGTCTTGTTGATCGGACAAAAAACATTCAGTAACAAACATGTTTGACGGTGCTTATGTGACTTGATTTTGTGCAGTAAACCCTCCAATAAATCAAGGAGGACGAGGTAAAGAGATGCACGATCGATCGGGAACGAAGTGAACAAAGTTGGACAATTCAAGAACGAGGTAGCCGATCTCATCTAAATTGAGCTATACAATCTCAACTAACAAGGGGTTGTTGGGTATTAGAAATTTTCTCCTCTTATACTTTGATTGTAACATTGCAATATGGGTTTGTAGGGTTTTCATATCTCTCTCTTTGTACTTGGTTTGGAACATTATTTGCGTCCACTTAACAATCAAATAATTTATTTTTATTGATTTTTTTTATATGTTTGTGGTTCTTGTTTTTAGATGTTTTGTGGTATCTCGAATCTTAGATGTTTGTAGTGCTTATTTTTGTTGAAATTTTGTCGTGTGTAAGTACTGTAACAATTTTAATTATTGGATTCCTAAATTAAAATGTTTCAAATTTCAATGACTAAGTTCAAACTCATCAACTCTTTCCAAAAGTTGCATTACATAGTTGTTTATTTTCATTACTTAATTTTATATGTTTTTGTTTTTCCTTTTTCTTTTTTTTCTTTTTTCATTTCATGCAGAATTGAGAGGAGAACAAATTTAAATTGAACAATTCCTCTACAAAAAAATGAAATGGAAATCACCTCAGGCCAGGAACCTTGTAAATTATAACATAATTTTTCTCAAAATTGATTTTTCGTATACAATGTGTACAATATTGAGATGTATTCTCAAATCCTTACAGAAATAATATTCGGAGGGCAAAACATAAAAAAGAAAATTGTTTTACATTGACTCCTTTCCCCACTTTTGCTACTGAATTACAAGACACAAGCTAACAACAAATTGACAATTCACGGATGAAAAACCCTAAGGAAAGGCCGGTGAAGATACATGCTGCATGTTAGCTTCTAATATTTTGGCCCAGAAAATTTTGAACAGATCACTTCCAAGCCAAATTCTAGCAGATACAGCTACAAATCCTTCCTCCATATACCTGTGGGGACACCGTAACAGACAGGTGATGCTCCAATCAAAAATGGGAGGGTGCAAGCTTCACGGGCCTGACTCATGAATGATCCGACCTTTGGTCTATGGTCACAGGCATCATTACACGAACCATTATCACAAGCTTCAGATAATTTCTTCTTTGAGAGTTTCTTCTTGGCATTACCTTTACGGGTCCTTATATTCAAGGTCTCAAGTTCTTTTGCTACTAAATCACATTCGACAACTGACCTTTCCGTTAACCAAGCATCAAGCATGGCCCTTCCAAACCGGTCAATATCCTTGTCTGTCACTTCCCATAGGTTGGCAACAATGACGGGTGAACCAGCAAGCAGATATGAAATTGGAGTACCTTGAGGAATATAGCATCCGTTTAACAAGAGACACCCACTACTGCATCCCATTAGAAGCGTAGCAGCACAATTTTCCAGTTTCTGAATTTCGTTGGCAGGAATGTACTGTGCCCCTGTGCAGCCCAACATACACACGTAGGCAAAGTCAGTGAAGATGACTACATAAGCAAGTAGGAAATGACAATGCAAGAATAAAGGCAAAAAATCATTCCAGTCAGTCATTTCAGGCAAACATACCACTTCCATGCCCAAGATATATAAAAAGGTCATGACTTTTTAAGGCTAGAGCCAATTCTTCAGCCATCGGTGCAGATCCAGCCTTACCCTATATTGTCATTCAAATACAACGTTACCTTTAAATACAAGGATGCAAGCACACACAAATGCTCATATACACACCCACAAAAACTCCAAATATGTACTCAAAAGAAAACTGAATGAAGGAATTGGGGTTTTAATGAGGGAATTGAAATCGTTAAAATCACGATTTTGACAATTTTACAGATTTTACGTGCGATTTCATATGATTTTGAGATGTTTCCGATTCCACTACCATTCTACTCGTTTCTATAGGTACGATTTTACGATCATGATAGCAATTTTAACTACCTTGGTAGGAAGTCCTACAAGAAAATGCGTTTATATATGAAAGGGCAGTGGCAGACAAATGTCATCCTATCACAACCAAAATCAAAAGAAAATTACCTTCAAGTTATGGTCTCTGAACCATTTCTCAAACTCAAGTTGTGTGCCACTTAGATCACCACTAGGATTCAGCAAATAAAATGCATCCAAGGGATCTATAACGGGAAAGGTGGTAACAATCCCCCCATTTTTCTGTTGAAGGTGACAGCGGCTTCTCTCGAGTGTCACCAAAATGCTACCAATAGAAGGCATGCGATAGACCTCCTGATTTCTTAATACTGGAAGATTTTCCCATGGAAGCATCTGCACAATTTCCAGTCTAAGTAGCTAGATTGAAAAGTGGGAAGGTGCATCGAAGGAGCAGATATTTTTGAAGCACTTTCTAAGAAAGTTACTCTAAATGAAGTGTAAGATACCGAAATAATAAGAACAAGAATAACCAACAGAAGAATTTTGGCAATTGTTGAAAACAAGCTATCACAAAAGCATCTGGCACCTTTAAAACTAGCGAAAATTTTATAACAATTTCTGAGATAATAAAAATTGATTATAAAATTTAAAAAGATTAAATCCTTTCCATTTTTACTTTGCATTTCTATCTTAAAGAATCTTTATGCTTATTGAACTTGATAACAACAGATATTCGAACAATTACATATTCTAACATAATATTACTCAATTCCATTACTGTTCAGAAAGACTGAGTTAGTAGAACACTTAAAGACTCACCTGAACCTCCGAGTCTAGCACAAGGATTATAGATTCTCTTTTTACATTTTCCTCCTCTTCAAGTTCATCAATCGCTTCTTGTATAAGCTGGAAGGCCAACTCAGTCAATTTTTTTATGCCATTGGATGTGTTAGGAAGTTTCTCAATATTTTCTTCATTGCAGAATCCAGCTTTCCCAACATAGCAGCCTTTCTTTGAGCATAACCACTCAACATTTGTTTCTTCTTCGAATGCATGCCTTGCCCCTCCAATAAAAACGTTAAGAAAACTCTCATTTACATCCATTTTGCATTTAGTTTTCAAATCACGCATCAGCATCTTATGTACCCTGTCCAATATACCGTGCTTTGACCATCCACCCAGAAGCATATACCTCCAAGGACCCAACCATGAATCTTCTAAGTTCCTAATTGACAAAGGCATTCATGTCACATGCATGACCAAAAAGAATTTCAGTCTTCCAAACTGGATAGCCCAAGAATACAACCATGGTTACTGTGCTATAACTAAGATAAATTTTCCTATTCAAGTAATTTTTAATTTAATGGAAATATTTTACCAAAAGTTAAATTATTACGTAAATTAACCATGAAGTGGAAGCTTCTTGGCCACATAGTGACCTCTCTAAATTCTTACCAAGAGAGCCAACGCAAGTCCAAAGAAATAAAACAAAACAAATTACCTCAGAAAATTACTGAGTTGGTAATCAAGTTTCTCTCTCCACTTCCACCATAATGACCTATTCTCCTTTGTATCTTCTAAAGGAAACGACGATGAGGACTTGTAGTTCTCCTCCAATATCAGTTTGAATGTTGGAGCTACCTCATCAACCACAGTAGAACCCCAGGGACAATGCCAATGTTTAGAAGGATCCTTGCTTCCAGGGAACTCCAAAGACCCAGAATTGGCATCATTTAGATCTTCTGGCAGAAGTTTACAGCTCATGAGAACACAATAACTATCGATGTGTGTGCTTTTGAGTGCATCTTCATCTGTGAAATGTTTTAAATCTCCACATCCACTTTCAAAGTAAGAAGATTACCATTTAGAATCGCATCCACAGGCAGAAGTATCACAATAGGTTGACTCTTTGATCTCATCCGTGACATCAGCATCCATGCGCCGACACATGAAGGATAATTCAACAGTTCATGAAATAGACTAACATAAACACCTCCAAGTAAACTTATGCATATAATCGTGGTGCTTGGGAGCCTCGCAAAAAAGTCTGCCACAAATTGTTCAAGATCTTGAACAGAATCTGGTGCAGACCTGCAGCAAAAAGGAAAATGGTTTCAGGGGCATTAGTATTTTAACCATCAGGTGCCTCATTGGTAAATGAGATTCTTCAAACCTTGGTATTTTCCACTTTTCTTCTATTATGCAAGCAGAGGAAGTCACGTGTAAGTCCTGAAAACAGAACCTTCAACTTAAATTAAATGCTAGTACGTGCTATTGATATTATGAATGAGTGCACATTGAAGATAAAATAAACCTTTGAAATATCAGCAAACTATAAAGATTAGAGAACTTCAAAACAAATTAGAGAAAGCACATGCATTCAACTTTCCAGTGCATATTTGGGAAATACCAACTAAGATGATAAATAACTAAATTCAAGGAAACAACAAAAGAAGGAAAAAAAATTGCCATAATTTCAATGAGCAACATTTGGTTAAACATTGATGATGATCATCAAGCCTTTATCCCAGAAAAAATTTGAGGTGGCCTACACGAGTTTATATGAGTAGTTGGAATCCACCGATGCTCCAACAATAATCTCATTTGGATTCATGTTTCTAAAGTTTGGCATACTTTAGCACTTGTCAGTCTACGACAACCCTCCTTTATTTGGGCTCGGGACCGTTGTGCTACTACAAGGCAAAACTAGTTAAACATGATCGAATTTTTAAATAAAAGAGGGAGAAAAACTACCAAAACAAGGTTGGAGTATTGAACTTGGAAAATAACTTCTATGGGCCTAAGGCCAATCAAGCAAAAAGTAAGAAAATAAACATAACGGTCATACGCTAGACAAACTGTTATCTCGTCAGCAATCTTGAAAGGTTCCATCATCATAGGGCAATCTGCTTTTTATAATGTTGGAAGACTAGACACAATCGACAATAAAAAGAAGTAATACCAATCACATAATCAACTAAAAGTTATGCACAGATTTATTACACCAATAAAAGGTAATAACTTTTTATTCTTTCTCCTATTGCTTTATGCTATGGTCAAATTGATCTTGCATAGTACAATTAACAACAGTGAAGAAATGATAAGTTCAGGAACAAATCTGAAAAGGTGACTGTCACCGCTCTTATCAGTATTGTGTCCCTCAAACTATACACATTTTTCAAAGATGATATTCCATGGAAGAGAAAAAAGGTTATGCAAATAGATCAAAATGATGAAAGTGGAAGTCATGCAAAGAAAACTGAGGGAGCTAGTCCAAACCATCATATGCAAAAAAATAATTAAATTTAAAGTGGCGGTTAATACGCACACTAACCTTAGTATCCTCGTAGCGTTCTGCTTTAAATCTTTCTCTCATAATTGAAGAGAACTGATAATTAAGATGAGTGCCAAGTGAAGCTTGATGAAAATATGAAGCCCAATGACTTTCAGAGAGCACTTTGCCAGAGAATGATGAAGGAAAATCCCCATTTGAGGCAGAAATTATATATAAAGCAGCAAGCAATCTAGAAACCTGTTAAGTTATTGTTGAAATATATAACGTTCTTAAGACCACATAGCATCAAAAGACATGGAAATAACATGAGAAAAAATGAAGCACAAAAAACAGCTGGTAACAAATAAGAATAAGAAAACTAACTATATCCTATCATTCTAATGGTTATCTGGCAGTTCTAATATTATGGATCTTTTCTATTACATTCAGTTGAGATTAAATTAAACAAAGTGCACAATATTTGTTATTACCTTCATTTTGGTTTGCAATCTTCTCACAAAATGATAATAATGGCACAAAGTACTTAAAAATCCAAGAAATATAATATGGAAATCGGAAAGTTACCCCCTAGTACAGAAAATTCTTAGTAAAGAATCCCAAAAAGATTTTTCTCCTTATTTCCATTTAAGAAACCCAAAAATCAGTGAGGAATCAACCACGATATCATTTTTATCATGGCCCTGGGTTTTTCAGTAGTATCAAAGCAAAGACATTTATGACTTGTATACTCAAATTGCAAAAGTTGAAAAAAAAAACAAAAATCAACATAAGTGGATTTTTCAAAATGACTTTGATCATATTAACTCTGGTATGTTAACCTCAGATACAAATCAAGAGGGTTTGCTGACTTAACAGAATCGAAAAGATATTTCCACAGAGCGTGACTCAGCATCAATCTTCTATTTTTATTTTGATGATGATGAACCAGTGGAGGACTCATGTCCAGGTAATACTAAGAGTATTCACAAGAGGAATGATGTCTATAGATTCTTGCATCAGGCATGCACATCATCATCATCCGAGCCTTTATCCCAAAAGTTTGGGGTCGGCTACACAAGTCTATGAGATCATCACCGGGGATCCATCACATGTATTTGTTTTCTCCATTCATTTCTATCATGGATCATACATTCATTCACTCATATTAAATTCATATAATTTCTTATTACTTCAAGCATGCACATCACTTACATAAAAGTTGAAGAAAATTAACACCCACAGCCACAGTTATTTCCAAGATTTACAATGCAATTATTTATCTGCGAAAACAATTCTGTGATTCAAGCATAAAAGAGAGAAGAAATTGGGGAGATATTGGAGATTGTTGTAAGGCATATAATTGGTCAAGGTGAACGTACGAAAAGGCAAAAGGGGGATTATTCAAGCTGATAATAAGACGAAGTAATTCTACAGTTATTGTACCAAAACTACAACAATATTTGATAAAACTATTTCATTCAAATCAGCAAAACTACAGAAGATAAAATGCTGCGAGAAAAAAGACTAAGATAGATTGGGTATATATATAATGTAGAGATGTTGGGGGTTTATGTCAAATATAAAGAGAATCAATATAAGATAAACTAGAAAGGGAATAAGGATGCCAAAGACAACATGAAAGAAATGATTAAAAAATACATACATACATACCTACATAAACACTATGGGTTTTGGTAGGGAGTATAGTTGCAGACCGAAATGAATGGCATAGAAACTTGAACGTTGCATCTTAATGTCGAATTTTGAGGCCAAAGCCTCTGTGTATGCATTGATATTACATAGTCAATATATATATTTATTTTAAAAAACAAATGTAGCTAAAACTTCTGTTTTTTTGTAGCATGAATCTAAGTTATGGACATGGAATGAAATGCTCGATTTTGTACTTCTACTGACTAAAATTAGATTTGAGTATGAGAGGAACAAAAAGCTAATTGTATTCAAGATGAACGTTCTTTGAACTTAATTTCAAGTGAGCTCAATTCTCTATCTTCAAACACAAGCTTGGCCCAATATGTTACCAGCTCAAGAATCTGGAAGAACTAAACCTTCAAACATCTAGTTTTTAACTTAGGCTGGGACATTGGTGTGGTAGACACAAGATCCAAAGGGTATCATTCATTTTATCAAATATGACTTCAATACATCTTATATTATAATTCAGCCAAGTTCACCACCAACCCATCCTAGCTCCTTAAAATCTGCAGACATATCCTACAGCAAGCCAATTAAACAATAATGAAAAGTAAAGTGCTTATAGTTATGATAAAAACATTAACATTTACCTTTTGGAAAAGTATAGGGACCTCACGGCAGAGTACAAATGCTAGCTTCAACCAAGACACTACCTTAGGTAACTGGATGTTGGACAGCCCACAGCAATTTTCCCTAGGAAGAGAAGAAACCAAGAAAAGAGACGTAAACACTAAACAATATGAGGCAGAGAACCTGAGTAAATGTGTTTTTGGCATGCAGTGATGCTACCCATAACAGGAACACATGCTTATCTATCACAAGGATGTTAAATGTTTTTTTGTTATGATACTAGCACCGACTAAAGGTTCAAGAGAAACCAATTCATATGTAAATAAATTAAAAAGAAAAAAAACTCTATATGGTTAAAAATGCTCCACAAAGCACAGATTTTTGTATGCCTTGTAGGAGCACGAATGACTACATAGTCCAAAATGAGGAGTTTTTATCACTTCCTAGGACATCAGACGAGAAACTTTAAGTTTAGCAGGCATATTCTTCTCAAATCATGCCTCTGCATTGTCTTGCATAATTGTTCACAAGAACCATATACCCAATCGTAATGATAAGTTAGGTTGTAGGCCTACAACACCACCCAATTTCTCTCCGTGTTTGGATTTCATTTATTTGAGCAAATGTGTGATAGGTTGAGAATACTCATTTTTACGATGGGAAACAAGTTTTTCAGGTGGCATATCTTTCTCCTCCAATAACGATAAAACTAACAATTAGGACATTGAATACTGTCTAACTGTCAGTAAAAATATACTTTGATTTTTACTAGTAGCATAAATATAAACAAAGAACCGCCAGAGAAAATATATTAAAGAGTGCTGATAAAGCCACTGATATTTTATCGTAGAAAATATATATAAACTATTTATCATTATAATCTCTAGTCTACGCTATCACGTGTTTTTACCCTGTAATCTTTTCAAGGAACCCTGCAAGCACTATTGCTCTACTGGAATTTCCAACACCCAACCCCTCATTTCCATTCCCACTCTTGTGAATCAGTATCCTATCATTCTCAATTTTGTGGGGATTTTAAGCTGTTTCATGTCACAATGTTTATCACCATGTGTCTAGTATAAGAAACCTACCAAAAAGTTTCATTGTACCAAAGGTGTGTACAGAAATATTCATGTAACAAACACATGCAAATAAATACATGGTACAAGGAATTACCTCGACTCCCCATGAAAGTAACTCTTCAAAGAGAGCCAGCATAAGTTATAAAGAATTGATGCACGTTCAATAGCAAACACATCTCTGCAGAACTCCTTTCCAACCAGATCAAGTAAAAAATTTGTAGAAACAAAAACGTGAGTTTTGCAGAATGGGTTTCGAATGACCAGGACTGATATACTTTGCATAATAATCTCATGTTTTTCATGAATCTGGTCTGTATCTCCCAGACATTTTCCTGAAAAGGGAATGAGCAGATATAAAAGGCAACTCTATGAAAAGAAAGACAGAAAAAATAACACACACATGCTGCCAATGTGTAATGAAAACAGGAATAGAAAAGAAAACTGAGACCCCTCTAAATTAGGGTTCACAGCATGACAATTGAACATACCATCTAACATGCTTCATATAAGTTTTATGCCTCTATTTTGGAGCCCATCATCTCCAAGCATTCATGTCCCACTTTAAAAGTACCATTCATGTCCCACTTTAAAAGTGTTAAGGGCTTAAGGACAATATAACAATTAAGAATTTTAACTACTGGAAACAAGAAACCGTTAACCCCTGATACCATGTTTGAATCATCCAAAAAAACTAAAGACATGACAGAAACAATAATGCAACATTTAATCATCCCTACAATAAATTATACTGGACCCCAGCATGGAAAATTCCACACTAATGCACCGGATGGCCAAAACACAGTGATCGCATTACACGAAAGACACCGTTAGATAAAATATGAAGTGCATATTGAAACTTGAAAGGTAAGTTTTGTATGCATTTATAACAGCATGTGTCCAAAGCTCAAAGTAAAGAAATTATAGAAACCTCCATTGCACCATACCTATGCCAGTAAGTACTCTCAGCAACAACCGCCTGCGGATGAATTCCCATTTCATATGTATGAAGTCAGGCACTAGCCCAGAAGCCACGACTTCCTTAGCAAGACAAAACCAGCAGTTCAATTTGTCGCAAATGCACATTCCTTCACTTCCTTTATCAATCGTACTACTCTTCACTCCTAAATCAGACTCATCATTGATAAGACTAGGAAAATTGGATCCACTATGACCTTTTGACTGCTGGGAAAGATCAACTTGTTTCTCAGCGCATATGGTTAACTGTTGGTTCTGAGAAGATTGGCACCTGGAACGTGTTATTCTAAAATTATGCTCAGGTATTGAAGCCTGCTCCCTTAGCGAAGATCTTGTTGTATTCTTAGCTTTCCGGCATTTTTTGGCTTCCATCTTCGCTTTTGCTCCCTCTTTCTTGGAAACTGTATTTCTTGTATCTGGCAGAAGTTTGGCAGGATGGTCAACACATTCGACATTTTTACAATCTTCTTTGACCGTTGTGATCTCAGGACTAGCTTCTTCTGGACAGCTAACAGAGTTTTTCCAGTCGCACCTATTTAATGTGTCTAAAGCCGATTTGTACCAATTTTCAGCACAGGATAACATCTCCGGTGAACCATCATTCCCCGCTGAATCATCAACATGATTTCGAGATAAATCACCAAGTTGCTGATCAACAGCAACTTCCAGCAGCAATCTGCACTTATGGCAAGAGAAAACTGCTTTATCATCTGCCAGAATATTTTTGGCACTTTGAAGTTCCCTTTCAGACAAATCCCAAAGCCGTTTTTTGCAATAAAGTTTTCCTATAAACATCAACATTTAAGTTATTACCAATTTAACATCAGTTCAAAACGAGGGCACAAATAAGTGCAGTCGGAGCAAAGAGAAAGAAAGGGATTATAACAAGTTGATATCTAACCTAAGATGGATGAGAAGGAAACAGCAAAGAGTGACAAACTTTGTGAGCGGGAGATCTCTTTCCCCCAAAGCAAAAAAGTCTCTGCCTCTGCACTGTTTCCAATGATTTCTTGGATAATTCCAACCTGTATGTAGTGTCCATGCGTTGGCTTACCAATCATGTGATGCTTTGGAGGAGATTAAATGTTTGCTAAAATTTAAGATCAAAAAGTGCAAGAGAAATTTACCTGAAGAGTGCTTTCAAGATAACATTGAAGTATTTTCCAAGGACTAAGATAAAAACGTTCCATGTCCCATGAAATAGTGTCAAAAGACCAAACTTCAGTAGCAACTGATTTCAACAATTGCAGATCCCTGAGAAGATATGTTAACTTCTGAGGTCTATTCCTAGCTTCATCATATAGTCCAACCTGATGCTCAACAGAGTAGATAAATTTCTCTTGAAAGAGCTTTGTGCGCAACCTATGGGCTTCTTTTGCAAATGAAAGAGCCTAAGGAATAGAGGGGGGAAATACCTTTCATAAGGAAGAACATCTAATGTAAATGAAAAGGACAAGTATGCCCAGAAGAAGCTAATGACGACAGTAGAGGTTAAGGACAGGCAAGGAACACCATATAACCATACTCAAAATTCTAACATTTCTATGCTGACAAAATTCAAACATTTCTATGCTGACGAAAATCCAATCTGATCTTATTAATGAAAATTACAAAAACATTCCGTATTTAAGAAAATAGTAGGGGAAGTGCGAGACTACAGTGCCATTAAGAGTGAGTAGTTTATGACAAGAAAATAAACAAAATATGATGACTAAATGATTAAATACTGAAATTCAGACAAACAATAGGCTGGATATGATAGAGCTAAGACCAACAACCAAATAGGTATCTCGAGCATCTAAATACTGTTATTACATGCAAGTTGAATTTTGAATTTTTGTCAGCCGATCACTCTAAATAAGCGTTTCATTTGAAGATATTCATAATTATTTAATTGTATCCATGTTAGAAAATGGCGAGGCAATACTTCTATAACTTTCTTATCCTTACAAGAAAAGATAATCCTCCACATTGACAATTCATTCTCCCACCTAACCGCAGCGTTGGATTTTTTGCCATATGATGACAAAACACTGAGAATGGCATCAATGTTTATGCTTCCTCTTGTGTAATAAGAATTGTTGTTATTTACTCTTGTCATGGCTGTGTAGAGATGTGATATTGGTGGCCTAGAACTCCAACAGAGTAAAGAGTTGAAAAGTGAGCATCCTAAAGTTTCCAGGACTATGGGACTTCGAGAGTAAGAAGGAAAAACGGGGCTTCTTTTTTCTTTTTCTCCAAACGTTCAAGTCAAATTTGAATCTCTGAGAGAGTCAAGAAAGCTTTGCTCAGTTTGAATTTTTCATAGAACTTGAAGTTGATAGTTTGATTCTCATAGATGTATGCAGCCTTATTCTTGCATACTAAGAGAATTGTTTCCAGGAACTGAATCATGACCTTTAGGTCACAATGAAGCAGCTTCACCACTAAGATCTAAAATTATCAAAACCATAAAATAGCAACTACATGCCATCATAGCCAAACTAATCAACTCAGCATGTCCTTGCAATTTGTGAAATACTTTTCATTTTCTGTTGACAAATAGGTTTTACTAAAGCATAAATCCCTGGAATTAACTAATAGTTTATTCCACATGAACTGTCCAAACTCACGCACTATCTTTTTCAAGGATAAAGAAATTTTAAAGATAAAAAACAAAATGTTCTAGTCAGTTTTATCTTCTATGATAAAATAATGTAGAGGTTAAGTTAATTTATCATTAGGAAGTTATAACAGTGCAGGTTACCTCAAGTAAACATCCATTTGAAATTAGTCTTTCGCACAAATCATAGCAAAGATATCCAGCAAGGAAAAGAGAATTACTGGTTGTAGGAACCTACAAAGACAGTAACAAGAAATATAGAGATTATTTAATAACGGGAAATTTTTACGAGGATACGAAGAAAGGAATGAAGAGAAGCAGTGACTTTTTATTAAGAGCTTACTCTTGATGTGAGTTCAAGGACAGTCTCTTTAATACCAGCTACGATATCTGATTGTAAACAATTCTCATGTTTGTAAGAGCCACAGAGAGGCTTGGTAGAGAAAAATGAGAATATTTGTTGGAACGCAAGCAGTGATGTTTGGGATATGTTTAGACATCTCATCCAAAAATCAATGGACTTGCAAGGTTCACCACAGTGCTCTGATAAGTGCGTGATGAATGCCTCATCTATAGGTGAAACACAAAGAGCATGACTGAATCTTCTACTTTCCCATAGTATGAACAAGTACTTCTCCAGCGGCACATTCTTCCATTTGAATAGTCTAATCATCAATCTATATATGTCATGGTGAAATTCCATAGAGCCCTAAAGACAGAAATACATCAAGATCATGTCAATAACTCAACCATAATAAGTTGACACACAGAAACAAAGCATCCAACAAGATCATCAAGCATACCTTCATTCCTAACAGATCAATTACATTATACAGCAATAGCATCACATTTTCAGAAACAATGCCGGGCACATTATTTGTCAAGCCATAGTCCTGAACACGAATGCTCAACCATAGTTTCAAGGCTGCACTAATATCTTGAAGAACTTCCTGCTTACAATAAAAGCCAAGCAAGTTCTTAGTGGTTAGTGAAAAAGGAACATTTCAGTTTAAATCATGTATCTGAACAAATTAATTGCACAACTCCAATGATAAGCCTTTGTGAAGTTATACCTGTGAGTTGGGTTCAGCCTCCTGAGTACATAGTGCACGCAAGCAATATGCCACCGCTAATTGATGACAAACAAGACTTTGCCCGCTACATGTTTCAACATACATGTCATTCTGTTTCAGTGATCATGTCAATTAGATATTCAAAAATACAAGGAAGAAAAGATCTACTACTAAAGATTTAATCACCATGGGATAATAAAGATTCCAGAGGATAAAATAATAACAGGATTAAATAACTCACAATAATGGATATTGCTTCTGAAAGACATTGAATACAAGACTTCAAACCTTCAATCCCGCAAGCTCTAAACGCCCTTCCTCTTCTAAGTAAAATTCTTGATTTCTGTAAAACACTATCTCGTGTGACATAAACAAATTGCAAGAGATAATCCATGATTTCTGTCTGCATACTCAGACAGAGTTGAGGAGACATGGCATTTAATTCTTCACAGGCAAGAAGTTCCTACAAATTTTCCGAGAAAGAAATCCAACAAAAAATTTCGTTTGATATTAGCAAAATGGACTAACATAAGTACAGAACCCATTCATGAATATGTAGTACGAAAAGCAAAACAGAAATAAAAGAAAAACATCTAAAATACACAAACCTGCTCCAGAATAATTCCAATGGCCTCTTTGGACACTTTCGAAGAAGATGTCAGCATATGATACAAGGACGGTGCATTATCCTCTATGTCCTTATTCTTAAGAAGTCTACATCTTATCTGAAGATCAAACGACTATAAGGAAGCTGAAAAGGGAAAAACAAAATGAGAGTTTGATGCATTTTAACTTTACCTTGACCCACTGCTTCACCAGAGGCAAAGGTTTTGGTAGCCCTCTAAACAGCTTTCCAGCATGAGACCAATTCTCAAGACAGTATATAATTGTCTTCTTCACTTTACGACTATCACATTGGTACTGAACATCCAAAAGAGAAGCACTTCGTGTGCATACCTCAACCACAAAATCAACAATAGCATCTTCACTCACATCATCACTAGATGTATTGGATTTATCTACAAACATCTGGCAAAGAAGTGTCACGCAAGTCCATGATGCTAGACAAGACAATTTCAATGCCTTTGAAGCCTGCAACGATAAACTGGTTACTACACATTCCAAATAACTTATAAATAAAGTTACTTCACTGCAACCTGCTGGTGACACGTCCAAAATTTGAAAAAAAACAAACCTCACAAGGCTGAATAGATGTTTCCATTAATTAACCCCATAACTATTGTGGGAGCCTTGCGTACCAAGTTGTTTATTTTTATTAGAGATGATGAGAATTAATAGGAATTTATACACTTGTGCATTTCTTCAATTAAAACAGTATGTTGACCACCATAAAAGGCATCACATTACCATCTTACATGCAATCTGTGTTAGAATACTCAATGGGGAAGAGAAAAGTACCTCCTTCACTAGGTTATTTCTGAACAAAAGTACTCCGACATTATAAAGAGAGGCAAATAAATATTTCAGCCCCTGAGGTTGAATCCATCTGCTGCCAATGATGTGCTTAACTAAGTGTAAACTCTTCTGAAATAATAAAGCCAAACCAATTAGTTCGAAAACCAACAGCATCTGTTTCCAGCAATGATTTGAGAAAATAAAGAATGCATCAAGTGAATAGAGTTTACGCTAGCGTTAAGCGAACTCAACATTAAAAATGAGAACCTGGAGATTCAGTTTTGTTCTGATTGACAGTATCAAAGCGGCCACAGCTACACTAAGGATTATCTTGTTATCATCCAAGTCATCTCCTTTCCTTTCTGATCTACCACTGCATCCATAGACAAGCAAAGAACTCTTACATCGGCGACAAAGCTAGTCAACCATGCAAAAGAATATTGCAAGCATTGATTAGCGGATAAGGTGTGTTCTAAACACAATCAGTGTTGAAAGACGGATAACAATTGTTGTACACAACAATATAAAACTTGTGCAAAAAGTAAGGAAAATTTGGGGAACAACAATCGCTACTTTGGAGAAAACCAATTCATGAAGTGTCCCAAGTTTCATTCCAAGGAATCATCAGACACATGGATCAATATAAATAGCTCAGAGAGCATACTAACACATAAGCATTCAAATCCAAACTGATTTAAGAGCAAAAGCTTCATAAATTAAACGCAGGAGAACTTTCAAATTAGTTTAGCATAAGCAAATACACTAATTTCTTTTATACAAAAATATGATTACAAACTAAATTGTGCGATTCACTAACCTGTACAGAAATAGAATAACTTCACAAAGCTGATGAAATGTGTCTTGGACACCACATAGCCTGGTTGAAAAGGGGCTTCCATTTTGCAAAACTATCTGCTTTTTCTCAAAATGCACTAGTTCAGCAAGTGGCTGGCAAAGAAACTTCAACGCATTTAAGTAAGCTGGTAGATATGCTTTTCTACTTTTCGGACTACTAATTATAGAAGCTCCATGATTAGAAACCAACTGCGAACCACTTTGACTGGCACCATCATCATGGCCAACGCTAGATGATTCCCAATGATCCTTACAACTAACTTGAAAGTAATTTTGCAAAGAACGAATTAAAGTTGCCAAGTTATGCTGTCCTTCCCCACCATCAAGCATATCCATTGCAGCATGAACATCTTTTGTTCCGGAGGACATGATACCACCATCTTTAGAGTTAGCATCATAATCAATAAAGGACAATCCGACAACATAAAGCCTCAGAATCATATCAGATGGTGTCATAACCTGCCAAACAAGATAATTTATAATTCCCTTACAGAGTCTTCACTTCCAAATGATAATGTGACCAAAGCACAGAAGCTACAAATTGGAAACGTGCAAACCTTGTAACTAAGATACCTGACAAAAATGGCAAGATAAGTCATTTAGATGTGCCGCAAGATCAAGAGAAAAAACCGCATGTGCAGCTTGGCATTTATTGGCACAATAAGAAACAAGTTGAAGAAATTCTATCTCGTAAGCTTCACCGTCACCCTACCAAAAGAAAATAAAAATTAATCACTCCGGAGCATTACCTAAATGGTTTGAAATAAGTAATATCTTTTTAAACATTCACTACACGAAAATTTCCTTTGAGTGCGAACCCAACTTTATAATCTTGATTTTGCCAGATATAAAGAGTATGAATCCTATACGTATACATCTGATGTGATGCCAACATAAGCAAAAAGATTAAGCAGATCAACTACAAAAATCTATTATTGAAGCCAAAATGGATTCTGATAAAAAAAAAAAGAAGAAGAAGAAGAGAGAGAGAGAGGAAGGAAAAATGTAAAATAATTACACCCTCACTTTGGTTTCAAAGTTCTGAATGAACATAAAACATTGAGTTCATAACGGATTCATTGTTACTCTATCTGTAAACAAAAACAATATGCCACAAAACAAATTTCTGAATTCACTCAGAAACTTCAAGGCATATGAGATAAATGCATGCAAGAATAGGATGACCCCGCATGGGAAAATAGGATTTTTTAAGCTTTGCTAACTCCAGCATAACTGTTAATTTAAGTTACTTTGTAATTCAACCCAATAAGTTAACTTGTTGGGTTGGGGTGTTTCACATCATTTATACCATATTCTAACACTTCCCCTCATGTGTGGGCTGAACAATCCGATAGCCTAGTACGTACACAACAAACGTGACCCAACACCAGGGCTCCCACAAAGGCCCACACTTGGGGCTACAACCAAACACACACAAAGGCCCACACTTAGGGCTACAACAATTGGGGATTTAAATTGCGGAAGCCAAGGTTCACCTAACACCTCCTGCTCCGATACCAAGTTAAATTAGTTACTTTGCCAATAACCTACAGGTCCCAGGATCGGAACCTGGCTCCAATACCATGTTAATTTTAGTTACTTCACCATTCAACCCAATAAGTTAACTTGTTGGGTTGGGGCGTTTCACATCATTTATACCATATTCTAATAGTAACCAACTTACACACATTGCAAAACCAACTAAGCACATAATGGTGTTTCTCGTACTATCCATGATGACATAGGTTAGACTGTACAATGTAGATTCACTAGTGAAAGGTAAATAGGCATGGGTTTTGTTTTTTGACATTAATGATACAGGTATAGTAAATGAAGATGTTCAAGTGTCATCTTCACGGTAAACTATTTCAAAAGATATAACTTGATCACAATACCTTGCATTCATGGGCAACAAAGTCCAAAATACAAAATAAAATCTTGGCGGTGAGTGAGGGTTCATTCTCTTGAAGTGAGAACAGAGAAGAACATAGCTGGCGCGAAAACTGCATCGAATATCAAGTATAGAAGATTAGGTCATCAAATGTGATTGCGTTAAACATGACCAGAAAATCGAGGATATATCACCTTGTAAAATTGGTTCTTTGCGGATGACTTTGCATATTCAGTCAATGTTGTGACCAAAAACTTATGTACAACATGCCCATTAAACTGATTTAGCTCTGCAAACAAAAACAGAGTGGATCTACCAAGATAGGTCACGAACACCCTATGAAACTTCTCATACTCTTTAGCATCCAACACCCTGAGGAATTTAGGATCAACTTTCAAATAAGTAATCAAGGAGATTTAACACCATTTGTTTCAATATCTGCCTGTGGTAAATGCAATAAATGAACTAAAAACTCAAAGAAAAAAGTAAAAAATATCTTAAACTCAAATGAAAAACTTAAATAATTAAGCAACGAATTTCAAATAAATTGTCCTAACCAGGATCAATATCACTTATTTAATACCTCTTGAAGTTCTCAGTCAAACAATGGTCTCAAATTTTTTTTTGAATGGGACAATGGTCTCAATTTAGTGAAATTTATCATATAAATGCATAACATATTCCATAAAACTTTGTCCCAGACAAACAACCCGCTTGAACTTTGTATAGCTTAAAATATCAGCACAATTCCAACATTGAAACAATGAAAATGAGTCAAATCTACATTTCCTTTCTTAGCAAAGCAATCACAAACATATAGTCTAGTAACTACCATGTCAAAGAGAGGAAGAAAATTTGACGAACCTGAACCATGGCCTAACCTCCTCCACCAAATCAACCACCTTCCCATAGTCCCTCTCGTCCTTGCTCTGCCCAGTGGCAAGGCACTTTACAACCATGGCCACAACCTCCACCAGCAGAGCTGCTAACTCTCCATCACCATTCTCCACAGCACCAGGTAAAAACTTCCCCCATTCTTTCACCCCCAAATCCACACCCCTAAGCCTCTCCAGAACCCATAATGCCTCTCTCTCAGCCTCCCCGTGCCTCCCCCACGCCGCCAAGCAGTGGACCAGCCTCAACCTCTGTAAATACACCACGTAGGGCTTGCAAGACAACTGTGAAGACACGGATTCCAAGCAATTCAAGCAGAGCTTGTAAACATCGAACAGCTCAAAACCAAACTGCTTGTTCTCCAAATCAGAAGGAACCGCAAGTCGCTTGGGGAGGATGGAGAGGCAGCGATTGAGGAAGGGGAGGAATTGCTTGGCCAGGGACCGAGTGAGGTTAAGGGCGGTTGCTTTTGAGGGTTTTCTCTTTGGACTCGTAAGATCTCTGAACGGAAGGAGGTAATCGGAGAAGAGAGAGTGTATTTTGGAGAGATCGGAGGATTCGAGTTTTGAGATGAGAGTAGCTTCAGATGGAGAAGCCATGAATGAACGGAATGAGAGGGAGACAAGGGATAGGTTTTTATAAATGGGCGGGAATGAATACTCCTACTGCTAGGGGGAACATCTTAAACTCTGAAAGTGAATTTCAGACCGGAAGGTTTTGGAAAAATTACTTGAATGAAACCCGGGCCGGAAGCATTTGCTTTCAGCCTTTCAAACTCAAGTTCCAGCTTAGACCCATTTTCATTACCATTCTCATTCCGTATGGGAGGGCGGTATCCAATGCTAGGTTTGATGGACATGCGGACGCTCGCGATTTTTTTTTTTTTTTTTTGACTACAAATACAAACACAATATACGACACACCACCAGATCAAGCCTATGAAAGTACAAGTGTCAACAAGCCCCACGCAGGAGGCACAAATCAAGCCCACGCAGGGGCAGACTATCAAGCCCACGTAGGGGCAGACTAAGCCCACACACCTCCTTGTAAATATTCGGAGGAGGTGAGACTAGAACCCATGACCTCAGTCAGGGACGCTCGCAACTTTAAAACATGCGGATGTCAAGTTTGATAGGCTTTTTTCAACTTTAAAACATGCGGACATCCGTATATGAGCATGCGCGTATATATATACACGACTATCAAAGCCGTACGGACCCCATGTATTCATCGGAATTGGATAATCCAAAGCAGACAATATTATTGATGTGTTTATGGCTCGAAAATTCTAATACTAATGCCCAATTTTCCCATTATTTATTTATTCTAATTTTAAAAAACAATTATTACATACTATGATTTTCAGGTTACCAAATAATAATTTTCATTTATTTGGGTTTTCACGGATTAGAATTCACTCTATATAAGGCTATACATTATTGACACAAACGGCACTCACCTATCCAAAACATTCTCTGCAAAAATACCTCAGAACAATGAAATCTTCACCATATCAATATCCATGGCTTCCATTGGCCTTTTTAGTTGTTTTCTTAACCACTGTGGCTGCAACACCGTTCGACATACCAAGGCTGCTAGAAGAACGACAATCTAGAAGTCGTGGAATTGTGTCTAAAGCCCTCCCAGAGAACTTTAAGACGCTGTATTATCCGCAAACACTTGATCACTTCAACTACAAACCAGAAAGTTATCAGAGATTTCAACAGATATACGTAATGCTTGACAAATATTGGGATAAAGTAGATGGTGCAAAGACTGCACCAATTTTTGCATATCTTGGCGATGAAAACTTGTTAGATTCGAGAATCGGGTCCTTGACAGGTTATGCCATGCGTTTTGATGCTCTTCTAGTGAACATAGAGGTATTGCAATCATATATTTGTTTTGCAACTGTTTTGTTTTTGTTCTTAAATCATAAGATAACAAATTTTGGTTTAATAGCACCAATATTATGGGGAATCAACTCCATTTAAAGCAACTAAAGAAACCAATAACAACCTTGAAGTGGTGGCACCATATCTCATTGGAATTCGGCAGTTAAGTGTGCTTCTATGACAACAATATTGGGATGGGTGACCTCTTGAGAAGACAAAGCCGTGAGGGCTAATTGGACCCAAAACGGATAAAGTGTTACTGGACTTGAGAATGCGGACTATTACAGTCTCAAGCACTAGACGATGGGTGGTTGTGCCCTATTACTGCAAGTAAGTATATAAGATGTTAATTTTTTGGCATTTCATAATCTTTTTGGACATTTCATAACTATTTTGGCATTAATATTTTGTTATGTTTGTGGGAGATATTACACCTTTGCCACCAAGAGATACGTAGGATTGCCATGCCAGCATCACAGAAGAACGAGTCTTTACCTCTACTTGGTGCTAGCTGGAGAGGGGACCAGACGAACAGGAACAATCCTAGGCAAGTATTTTGGTTCCCCATATATGAGATGGATGGACAAGGCTCTCATTAGGTGCCGTGCATTTCATTGGCTACATTATTTCTAATCTCTCAGCATATCTATTTTTTTCTTTTTCTTTTCCTTTTGATAGGTTGTTTGGCGGCCTTACACGATCCCACACTCGACGTCTGTCCCCGATATTTGTATGGATGGGAGTACAGTATGGCACTGCTTCGAGATAGTGGAGTTCCAGTGTCCCGATCATGTTATGCGAAAGTTTGGATTCTCTTAGTATATTCCAAACCTAGTAGATATCAACGATAGGTTATATGATTTGACCAAGAGATGTCGAGAGATGTGAATTGAGCAGACATGAACGCGGTATGGATATTCTAGTGGGATGATCAACATGTTCGGATAGCCCAAGAGCAAGTCCCTCATACGAAAACCTTGACGAATACCTATGGTGATATGCATCAATCACACATCGATTCATTAATCCTCCCACTACAGTTTGACTGGACCATAGCTCGAGTTTGAGCCTCCCGGGAGTCGACTTCAGCGAGTGGTATTTATCCAAAAAAAACGTGTAATTATCAATTACAATAATGTTTCATAATTTTCTATTATAATATGATATTTATTTTGCAGGCTTAGTTGGCGCATATGGGGGCGAGTAGAACGACTATAGTTTTGCGTGATGCAGTTAATGATACAAATGCAGCAATAGCTCGGATTTGGATGGTCACAAGCCTTGACATTCTCTATTAGATTGGCAAGGGGCATCATCTTGATGAGGTTGGTGACCTACATTGTACTAGAGGGTTGCCAACACGTGGTCGTAGAACTATCAGACGTCCAGCAGGGGGACGTGGGCCTACACACGATGCTACTGACTTCGTTAGCCATCAAGACGAGGCTGAGACTTCTTCTGCTCCATTTTGCGTGCTGGAAAAAATCAGGACATTAGACTTCTTATGACAATACGTATAATGTTAGGTACTGCGAATGATTTTAAGGATTTGGATTGAAATTTTTTTTTATGACATGTAGTCTGATTTATATTTGTTGGAGTTTTTGGTTGGCGTTCTTAGATTGGATTGGAAAATTAGGGATAATATCAAATGAAGATTTGAGTCAAGTTACAATGTCACTCTCCTTAAGAGTAAATTAGCCCTCACCAATTCGACAGTGCAATGGGTTACCGACGAATATCCTTTAGGATATAATAAATCTTCCTTTCACTTGGCTTGTATTATCGAAAGTGAAACCTTAAAAACTTAGAAGAACAAGAATGTGAATCGGAATTTTGATGTTTTCTTCCTTTATTCAAAACAAAAACTCTATTTTGAAGATATACAACAAGTTTCATCCTTTTTTTGTTGGTATATGATGGTTTATAAAAACTTTGTGCAAATTTCAGTTTTTTCAAAGGATTGTCATTAATCCTCATTATTACTACATAACACTTGTTGTCCTTTAGAAGTATTATATTGTTGTTGCATTGTTGCAGGTGAGGTGGAAAATGTTAATAGTAGTGTTTCGGTGTTTTGAGGTAAATGACTCTGGTACAAATACCGTCATTCAATTTGAATGTTATTGACGCTGTTTGGAATAACATCATTACATTTTGATATATATATATATATAACGTTGTTGTTAACAACATTTTATGTATGACCTCATGTGACACTACTCTCAATCCTGCTAAGTAATCCAATGAAAATGGTCCCAATTGTTCTCAATCCCATGTGACAATCCACATCAACATGCCACCTAAGTTTTTTTTGTCTATATAAATACTCTCATCTCTCTCTCTATCCTCTCTCTCTCTCTCCTCTTTCTCTCTCATTTTCTCCCTCCCACTCTCACGACATAACACTGCCACTCACCAGAGCTCCTCCATTCGGCCACCAATTGGAGCTATCGACTCACCGAACGGAAGCGCCCAGTCACCACGGTCATTTCCCGACCCTCCACACCACTCGTAGCCGCTCGTATCTTCGGAAAAAGACACTTAATGGAGAAAGTCACCGCGACACAAATCATGTCGATCCAGCCACCTTCGGCGACCGACCACATATTTGGACTCCACATGTCGGGGTGCACCTTATCCATCCATTTTCCGACCAGATTGCTGCTGGAATCCGGCAACCCAGTGCAACATACATTGTAAGAAAACTATGTAATATGTCATCCGTGCATCCAACCACCTCCAACATTGTCTCCGACCACCTCCAGCTCCAGCAACACTGTAATTTGTTTTCTCACTTCTTCTTTTTTTGCATATTTTGGAAGTTACACTGTATTGAAAACAATGTAATAATGTGTTTGACACTCATTTGAATGAATATGGTTTTGAGATACTTTATTTTACCTTGTTCTTCATCACTCATTTGTATACTACTTTTTCTCTAGCTTATATATGACAAACACTGAAAATTACATTTTTTGATAATTTTGGCAATTTATATTGTTATGGAAATTTGACAATTTACATTGTTATGGAAATTTGACAATTTACATCTTTATATTTGTCTATTTTGGAAATGACATTGTTTTGAAAACAATGTAAACACAGGTCTGTGTGAAAAAAAAAACACAATGTTATAACATGTTTATGTGAGAAAAAGAATGTAATCGTGGGTTTATATGACCCAGAAACAATGTGCATAAAGACATAAGATGAAAGATGAAAGTGGGGGAGAATATGGAAGAAATATTTAATTTTGAATAAAAGAGGAATAGGGGGAAAAGAAAAAATTTTAAATTCCAAATGTGTCCATCCATGTCAATATGCTTTTCATGTCATCAAACTTAGGTGGCAATGTCATATGGGATTGAGTCTTTTTGGGACCAAAAATGTTAGGACAAATAACATTTTTCACACTACTCTAGGTATCGTCACTAAACCAAACATTTTTTAAAAAATAGTGACGTTACTCCTAGGAGCACTATTGTTAAAAAGAACAAAGAAAAAGAGTACAAATGACAGCTAGTCGAAGTAGTCTCAAATATCATTTTACCAATTAAATTAAAAATGTATTATACTGCAATATAATCTATAAAATAGAGTTATTCCTAAAAAAACTCGCCTTCTTGTGTATGTGGGTATGCAATGACACGACATCTTTGGTTTTCAGTTTGGATCTTATAATTTACAATGCACGTGCAACAATTCTAGCTGTCCTCGAGGGTGGATAGGGCAACATCGTCGAAATTAGCCAACAATTACGGAGCATGAAAATATTATAAAAATCTTCGAAAACTAATATATAATCATAGGGCCAACTATGCACTTTTATTTTTTATTATTTGGATTACTAGAATTCTGATGTTATAATTTCAAGAATTTGGGAATGTGACAACTAAGCTCTTTGTTTTTTATTATTACGTTATAATTTGAAGAATTTGAAAAGGAGAATTCGAGAAGATAGCAAATAAGTACTTTGTTTTTCATTATTTGGATGAGAATGAGCAAGCAAGGACAAGTAGACAGAAGATAAAAGAGGTATGAGGTTTAGCCCAATTTGTTTGAGGTATTGTCTAATTTGAGCCCAAGACTCACACGAATTTGTCCTTTGAACGGACACTCAAGTGATTGGAACCGAGCTCGTGGTTATAAACCACATCACTTGGTACGATCCCCAAAGCCCAAACCATGTGAGACATTTTTATATCTCAACATTCTAGTTATTTATTTGTTTTATTCTAATTTAAAAAAGCAATTAATACATATGATGATTTTCAAGTTACCAGGGAAGAATTTTCATTTCTAAGAGGTTTTTAAAGGTGAAAAAGGTGGTTATGGGTTGGGTTTGCACTGCCATTTCCTAAGGAATTCACTCCATATAAAGGCTATACCTTATTGACACAAACTGCACATCCACCCATCCTATTTATTCTCTGCAAAAATACCTCAAGACCATGAAAACTTCACCTTATTTATATCAATGGCGGCTTCCATTAGCCTTTTTAGCTGTTTTCTTAACCACTGTGGCTGCAACACCCTTCAACATAACGAGGCTGCCAGAAGGAAGACAATCTAGAAGTGGTGGAATTGTGTCTAAGGCCCTCCCAGAGGACTTTAAGAGGCTGTATTATCAGCAAACACTTGATCACTTCAACTACAAACAAGAAAGTTATCAGAGATTTCAACAGAGATACGTAACGCTTGACAAATATTGGGATAAAGCAGATGGTGCAAAGACTGCACCAATTTTTGCATATCTTGGCGATGAAAACTCGTTAGAATCGCGGATCGGGCTCTTGCAAGATTATGCTATAAATTTTAATGCTCTTCTGGTGTACATAGAGGTACTGCAATCATATATCTATTTTTTTGCAACTGCTTTTGTTTCTGTTATTTAACTCATAAGATAAGAAACTTTTGGTCTAACAGCACCGATATTATGGGGAATCAATTCCATTTGAAGTAAAATCTCTGGGATACTTAAATTCTGCTCAGGCTTTAGCAGATTATGCAGAGATTCTCATTCATATAAAGGAAAAGAACAATGCTCTTGAATCTCCTATTATCGTCATTGGAGGATCATATGGTGGAAGTGAGTGGGAGATCTATGCAATTTTCTTCAAACATTAATATACCTTTTGATCCTTCTTTCTGCAGTTTCTTTTCTTAAAACAGAAGTTGATCCTTGTGTTTATTTTTTTGTTTTCCTAGTGCTTGCTTCTTGGTTTCGACTAAAATATCCTCATATTGCACTTGGAGCCCTGGCCTCCTCTGCTCCAATTCTCTACTTTGATGATACAATGCGGCAGAACAAGATCACTTCAGCGATATCTCAGATATTCAAAGTAATTATGCATATTTAACTTTGTAGTTTGACATGTTATCTTTTAGATTTCTTGATCAGTTTTGTTTTTGAATTAAAAGTGAGTTTGGATTGAGGGATTTGGGGAAAATGAAGAGAATGAATTTATTATTATATCTTTTCTGATTTTAAACATAAGAACCAGTTCGACTTTGTTGAAAATTGTCGGTTGAACCAGTCCGACTTATGGGTATGGTCATAACACAAAAGTATTCTAACTTTCATTCTCTTCTCTAATGAGTTTCTCTCCCGGTCGCTCAATCCAAATACACCCTAAAAGAAGTTTCCATGAGATGCAGGAAGTTAGCAAAACTTGTTATGAGACTATAAAACGATCTTGGTCTGAAATTGATGAAGCTGCTTCCACACCCAGAGGTCTAACAAAGCTTAGCAACACATTCCAAACTTGCAGGTACGTACTAACTTACTTTAATTATGTATTCCTTTCATTTCACTTATCAAATTAATGGTTTTTTCTTTTCTTTTCTTTTCATTACTGTTGTAGGGAGTTGCGCTATTCTTCTGAACTCAAGAATTTCTTAGAATCACTGTACATGAAAGCTGCTCAAACTGGGCAACCCGTAGTGAAAGATATATGTGAAAGTATTGATAAAACTCCTAATGAAGATGGCACTGATCTCAACAAAATATTCGCAGCTGTTGTTGCTGTGTCATCAGATGATCATACACACTGTTATGTCAATCCCCCAAGTGCTTTAGCCTTGGAGTGGCAGGTAAATCAATGAACAAATTAATCTTTAAGAATATGCATGGTTAAAATCTTAATAGTAATGATGGATGGAGTCCTTGAATATTATTCAGAGATGTAGTGAGATTATGATGCCTAAAGGCCAAGGAAGAAGTGAGACTCTGTTTGAGCCTGCTCCTCCCAATCAAATGGAGATCATGACCAAAGACTGTCAGTCCTTGTATAGTGTCACACCTCGCCCTCACTGGCTCACAACTTACTATGGCGGTCATGTGAGTTTGTTTCCGAATCATGCATCGCGAGTACTCATACATTAATTTGATTACTTGTAATGAGAATCCTATTACCATCGCAGTATAACGAACCAAACGGGGTTTGATTTACGATTGTTTTTTTTTGGTTTAGAATATGAAATTGATTCTCAAAAGTTTTGGTAGCAACATTATTTTCTCCAATGGATTGAAGGATCCTTTCAGTCATGGGGGGTAATCACTAGACCTATTCTTTAATTAGATTTTTTTTTTATTTAAGTACGTGTACATTTCTTAAATTCAATATGGGAAAACTCGTGTAATTATAGGGTGTTAGAGGATATTTCGACTACAATTCATGCTGTGAAGATAGAAGAAGGTAAGTTGATAAACTTGATAAGAAAATACTCCAAATTCTGGCCAAAAAAGATTATTAAAGTAGTTGGTTATTTGCAAGTGCAAGTGATGAAGAGAAAAGCGTAGGATTAGCTAATCATGCCAGATTTATAACTGTGCAGGGGGTCATTGCGAAGACATATTTCCAAATGATGATGCTAATTCGCAACGGCTAGCCCTTGTGACCAGAGATGAGTATAAGATAATTCAAGAATGGATTACTCAATACGATACAGATCGTAAATCAAGCAGTGACTGATGAAGACCAAAAAAAAAAAAAAAAGACTGACTGTGCTTGATGAGAAGGCACAATTCATAATAACTAATAATAAGTCTTCTCAAAATTACGAAATTAAGCATGTAATGCAAGGTGAATACTTGAATATTATCTTATTAATAAAAGACAAATGTTAATGAGTGCCCTTAGGGCATTAAATAAGAATGAAAAATGTAGAGTGTTCGTCACACATAACATATTGGGATATGTTGTAGTCAATCCTTAACAAATGTCCTTAGAACACCTGTTAACACTACCCTTAATAAAAATAAAATAAAAAATAAAATCCAATCAATTCAAAACAAGTTATGCTTCATTTTCTTTGCATACAAAATTCCAAAATCAGTATATTGAAAAATGATAAAAAAAATTTAATCATTTTCCAGAGCTATATACATATAAATATAGCAAAATAACATATTATACAACCAAGACAAAGAGGATGATGATATACAATCAGGGGAAAAAATAATAAATACAACGTAATTAATTAATTAACTAATCAATCCTCAACATTTCAACCCAGCCAACTTAGGAACTCTGGTAAACTAAAGAGCTTCAATCCTAGGAATGGCTTCATGGAATCCCTTCCACCTCACTCTCCTGTTTAGCTTGGCACCGAGCCCACGGTTTGCATATAGTAAGGACTAACGAGTATCAAAGCAAAGTTTCCTGGCCATGGAACTATGGAAGCCAACCTTCGGACTTGATCACATCACCTATGGTAGACTCTATGATAACAGTCTTGGAGTACTGCTTCCATGGCCTGCCCAAGCACTATGCGATCTTGAACCTGTCAGCGGTGAGTTTTGGCTCCGGGACTATTCTGCAATTGTGGTTGCCAAGTTCATCTCCACACTGCTTTCTGCAGTGACATTGTTGAATTGGTCGTGTCCATTCATTTTCTCAGGATCATCAACGAGTTTTGGATAACAGCAGCACCTTAACAGAAGATGAAATTGATGGTGCCGAAGATGACACGGTTGTGGTAGTCTTAGATCCAGTGGCAATGGTCTTCCTAGGTCCATCACCATACATGAACACATCCACTATTTTCTTATCAATAGTAATGTACTTGTTGTAGATTCCGGCCTTAACGTAGATAATGTAGCGGCCTCTTAAGTTCTTGGGTATGTGGCAAGAGCTGCACCAATGGTCTTGAATTGGTCAATACCATCTTGGGAAATTCATTGTGTGTATTAGAAAAATATTTGAGTTTATTAAGTAAGTGTGTGCAATGAGTCTAAACATGTCTATAAATAACGGTTCCCAAGACTCCAAGAGTCACACAAAACAGAAAGGGGCCCAAACCTGGATCCCTGCATAAATTATAGTTGATCCCGAAATCTCATGGAGCCCATGTTAATACTTTTGAAGTAGCCCATTGAGTAGTACCCACCGTCGTCCACAAGCCCATTAAAAAACCAATGAAAGCAGCCCCCTACCTCCACATTTATAATTCCAAACAGCTCCTATAATGCACCACTAGAACAACTGGACAAGCAAGATTCCAGATTCCAAAGTTCCACTAATAAAGGGAATTTTGGCAGCATCTTTGAAATGACAATCCCATGTCCATGCCGAGCCAATATATCTAGAGTCGAATATTTAGAGTATGTTTAGATTGGGAGATTTGGAGAAAAGGGAAAAAAAATGAAAATGAAGTTTCTTTTCAATTATCTTGTTTGGGTAGTTAAAAAAAAATTAAAGGGGTGGAATTTGGAAGGAATTGGAGGGAAGATTTCATTAATTTTTTGTCAAAAGTCATCCTCCTAAAATGGAGTAATTTGGAGTGAAGGGATGACTTATTAAGTTTTTTATATGTTAAAACCTATTTTACCCTTGTATATAATATTATAACATAAAAAATAAGGACAAATTAATAAATTAAACTAATTTTCTTTCATTTCAATTTTTTTTATCTATCCAAACATGAGAGAGGGAAAATTATTATTCTTTCCCTTCTCTTCCCTCCCCTCCCCTTCTCTTCCCTTCCCTTCCTTTCCCCTCAAATTCCTCAATCCAAACACACTCTAAATAAATGATTGGTAAAACCAACTTTTATATCCTCAAAGTTACACGCGTTTCTCGTTTCTGTCCTTAAAATTTAAAATTTTGCTCCAAATATCTTTAATGTTACAAAAAGTCACTCAATTCTATCCAGACATGCCTTTTCCGACCGTACCCTCAACAGAAAATACCTACATGGCTATCGAATGACACTGTAGCTTACACGTGGCGAATGACATGACATTTTATTTAAAAACTAATTGCTTAAAATTATTTGATTTTACACCTGTAAAATAAAAAATAAAAAATCCACAAAATATCTCAAAGTGGTTCAGAATCCAGTTTAACAAGGTCAATTATATATTTGGGTTCGAATTGCTTATCCTTGGAGAATTGAAGTGGTTCAAGGACTTCAATAGATGTAGTGGAGGTGGATCTATGGGTTATGGTTGTTGTGGTTGTGATCGAACTGGGTCAACAACTTCAACCTGAGAGTCTTGAGCACAAATCCTCCTTGGTGTCGATCTGTTAAGCTCATCCTCAGGTGTCGATTCAAAAGAGGGGATAGAAACCTCAGACTCCAAATCCTCCTTGGTTTCCAAAGGGTGTGGGCTTTCGACCTCGTCGTCATGACGAGAGATGAAGAATCCCGATGGGAAATTCGACAAGGTGGGGAGGTTCAGGTCAAAGTCTCGGTGGCTGCTGTTGTGGCTTACACATGGTGGATCTATGGGTTATGGTTGTGGTGGTGGAGCTCAGCCTCAAGTGTTGATTCAAAGAGGGTATTGAATCCATGGTGAGAATAAGAATCTAATGAAGCCTTGAAAGGTTCGGGTTCTTGTTCTTCAACTCTTTCTGCTCTTACAATCTCCCTTAGATGAAGCAGATAGATTGAATTGAATGAATTTACTGCTGCAATCATCTTCAACCTCTGTGTTGGTTAATCTCCTCTCTTCCACCAAAGCATATGTGAGCATTTGGGGATTTTAATAAATTAGGATTTTTTTTTGCTAATTTGTATTTTTTTTAAGTTAAATGAGGTGGAAATATTTTATTTATGTGGCAATGCCAGCATGATACTCCGGTTGTCAAGTAAACAATTTCCGGCAAAAATTGATCGTAACAATAAAATCGGGACATAAATCCCTTGTCTTTTGGAAAATTAAGGATATTTTGAATAAATTTTAAACTTCAAGGATAGAAATGAGAAAAGCGTGTAACTTCAACGGTATAAAATATGATTTAGCCATAAGTGATTCAGAAACCATCATCGACAAAAAACTGAACAACATAATTGTATACTGGTTTAATCAGAAAAGGAAGAAACCAAAGCAGTAGAAAAACTTGAAATATAAAATTGCAGATCCATCACATCATATCTAAATATAAAAATTAATGAACTAAGACTTAATTCGAGAAGCCTTGCTGATATACAGTTAAAATTAGTCGTACAACGCTTATAAAAAAAAGAGAGTTCCACAATGATTGGTAATCCCAACCATGTGTGATTTATAAACGGCAAAATTGAACATTTCGTCCCTCAACTATACATCAGGTTTCAGTTTCGTCTCTAAACTATTTTTTTTCCTTATTTCATCCCTCAACTATGACTAAGTACCCCACCTGTCCCTAAATTTATTCCGGCACCTGTAAAATCTAATTTGGCACATGAGTTGGCATTACTTGTACATGTTGGTGTTTTGTGTTAGATGCCATATAGGAAAGGAGATACACGTGTGTCAAAGCTCAAAAGAAACAAATAACCCTAAATCCCTAAATCACCATATGCACACCAGCCGTTTACTCTCACATCTCTACATATCTCAAAGCTCATATGTCGATTTCTTCTTCTTTGCACAGAACTCGATCTTCTTTTTCTTCTTTCAGCACACGCGAAGCATAGTCCATCTCAACTACAACTTCCTTCGTTATTAAAAAGGTATGATTTCAAGTTTCATATGGGTTTTGATGCTTGTGTTCGTCCTACCACCGATTTACTTTCTCCTTTCAATTTCATTTCGTATAGGTTCCATTTTCGTATGGGGTAACTGGGGATTGTTGTATGGGTTCCAATTTGTAGGGATTTTGGAATTAATTCAAACTGTTTTTGTTGAAATTTTGGATTTTGTATTTTGACAATTTTTGGATTGTTTGTAGTTCTGTTTGGAATTAGTATGAATTTGAGGTAGTTATGTGTCACTCTATTGTGTGAATGAACTGTTTGAATCACTGTGAATGTACTGTGTCAATTTTTAATAGTCATATGTTCATGTATATCTCTGAATTGTTCTTGTAGGTATTGTGAAATGGTGAAGACACGGGTTGCAAGAAGAAAGTCTTCTAGTGTGTCACGTAGTGATGAGGTTGAGGTTGAGGTTGACATTGACAGTGAGGGGAGCACAGATTCTAATAGTGATGATAGCGTTATGAATGTCAGGTTCGATGACAGTGACGAGGACGATATGGACGATGACTTGTTCTTGCAATACACAGATGGTGTACTTGAGGGTGACCAAAGTGGGTGTCCATCGAATGAAGACTTATATTTGGGGCCAAACAATGATACAGTCTTTAGTGACGCAGAATATGAATCTGACTCGCTTCAAAGTTATGATGGTTCTACAGAAGAAGAGGATGAGGGGGTCCCTAAAGAAGCTCATCCTTTGTTCAAATCAGTCAAGCACATGGACTGATTCAAGTGGCATCCGGGAATTAGATTTCCATCCAGGGATATCTTTAAGGATGCAATCGCGACGTATGCAATACAAGGTGGATGGCAGCTAAAGTGGTTGAAGTTTGACATGTTAGAGCTAGGGTTGCTTGTGTTGATGGCTGCAAATTCTTGCTATTTTGTTCAAAGTTTCGATGGGTGGATACCTGGGAGCTGAAGACTGTTGTAGGTGAACATGCATGTGAGCGGACTAATGAAAATAAGATGTTGAACTCTAAATGGCTTGCTAATAGATTGGTGGACAAGATGAGAAGAAACTCAAAGATGAAGTTAGTAGAGATTATGCAAAAGGTTAGAGACAAATACACAATTGAAATCAACAAGACGGTGGCATCAAGAGTAAGGAAGAAAGCTTTGGAGATAGTACATGGCAATTATTAAGGAGTTTGTGCCTCAATGTTTCAAAAGAGAAGCGTATAATGAGTGTTATTCTTTCATCATATATCCAACTGAAGGTCCAGAGAGATGGCCCAAAACAGCACATGATGACATTCTACCACCTACATGTCAAAAGGCAATGGGCAGGCCAAAGAAAAAAAGAAGAAAAGAAGCTGGTGAATCATAGTTGGGGAAAACATCAAAGTTGGGAATAAAGATGAGGTGTAGTAAGTACGATGGTGATAAACATAATGTCAGGACTTGTCAAGCTGTAGTTCCAACTCTTGGTGAAGGGAGTGTCTCAACTACTACTGATGTTAGACCTATGTCTACTGCTGTTAGGGGTGTGAGGCCTACTGCTGCTGTGGCTGTTAGGGGTGTAAGGCCTACGGGGACTGCTGTTGTTAGGGGTAGGAGGCCTGTGGCTACTGATGTTAGGGGAAAGAGGCCTATGGCTGCATTTGTTGTTGGTGTTAGACCAATGGCTACATCTGTTGGGGGTGTTAGTGGTGTGAGGCCAAAAGCATCTTATGTTCTCATTGTTGGGGGTACTCAAAGACCACCATTTGTGCCAAAGTACCAAGAATTCAGACCTCAATTGCGGCCAACCAAATACTGTGGCCCAATGATGTACTCTGTACGAGATTCAACGACTGGATCTGTAACTGTTTTTGAAAGACCATGCATTACAGAACGAATGCTATCCTCCAATACACATCAGGTATAAACTATATTACTTCAATATTAACTTGGTTGTCCTTTTTTATAAATAAGTGCTTAATATGTTATACTACAGGGCACTGATCATGCATATGGAGGGTCGTCTTCAGGGTCTACAGCTGGGTTTGGCACGCAGGGGTCTGTGAACAAATGATGAAGATGATAGTGTGCGGGTAGCTGCTTGTTGGGGCTTGCTTTTGATGAACTATTGTTCTTTAATATTGTATTATGTTTTATGTTTGTTTGAGTTATTGGAGTAAGTATTACTTATTTTGGATGTTTGTTAAGCTACATTAGAATTATTTACTAAATCAGACTCTGTTTGAGATGTTTGAGCTTATGTGCTACCTTATTTTGTTCACTTACTTCATGTTTTTTTGGTTGTTTTAATACTTGTAGCATTTACCAAATTTCAAGGATAAAAAATAGCTTTTAACAAAGTTTAGGGACAAATAGTTGATTAATTTAATAGTTTAGGGACATATCGTTCACATTGGGAATAGTTTGCCACATCAGATTTTTCTGATTTGCCACCTAGGTGGCACGATGGACTTTTCTGATGGCTTTCTTAATTTAGGGACAGATGGGGTACTTAGTCATAGTTGAGGGACGAAATAAGGGAAAAAAAATAGTTTAGGGACGAAATTGAAACTTGATGTATAGTTGAGGGACTAAATGTTCAATTTTGCCATTTATAAACCCAAGCTCGCCCATTAATAAATAATTAGGCATTTTCTTCAACTTAAGTGAGTTGGGCTTGACTCATTTACTGGGCCTAGAAGGAACAAAGTCGTGCTCAGTAAATCCAAAACGGACAATATAATTGGTTATATGAGGGGTGTGGATTTCTAACATATACGGCGTAGATCCGGATGATTGATTAGCGAACTGCTAGTGATCACCATGTCAAAGTCAAAAAAATAAATTTGTTTAGGTGTTTAAAATAGATTATTGTTGAAGATGAGAAATAAAAACATGTTTTAGGTAACATATTTGTCGTTTAATTATTGTTCCACATAACATTTCTGGTTTTCAGTCGATCTTATAATTTGCAGTGCACATGAAACAAAACCTAGTTGTCCTCGTGGTTCAATGGCAACATAGTCCAAATTAGTCGTCGACAATTAGGTAGCCATAAAAAATATTATAAGATTAATCTGCAAAAACTAATATATATATATATATATAACCATAGGGGAAAACGGTGAAAGCTGTGGCTTTCAGGTTTGTCATCAAGTTAGCAAAAGTCAACTCAACATTTTTATTCTACAAGGAGATACTTTAGAGATAGTCCAAACAATTAACTGACGAGAGTCGTTCCCAGTTGTGGAGTTTGAATTATCGACAGACTGAGAAATGACGATCTAACTAAGCACATTGTATGTGTCTTTATTGGGATTATGCTTTGGGTATAATACTCCCGAGTGACCACCTATCACTAAATCATGAAAGTGACTCATGATTTTGCTCCTCAAAACATCATCATCAGGTATTAATACGCGGTCTTTATAATAGAGCAATCCTTCTTTTTCTTCATAATCTAAAAACCTATCGGATTGTTGCATAATCTGCTGTCTAATGTTGGCACACATGGGACAGCTTTTAGTACTCTCACGTAATTCCTGCCATAATTCCCAAGTTGGCCCAGAAATTGCCCATAGCATGGATCCATCTTCCCTCCTTGATAATGCATCTGCCACCAAATTCTCCTTACCCGGTTGGTAAATAATTTCAAACTCAAACCCCAAAAGTTTGGCCACGAACTTTTGTTGCTCCGGGGTTATTATACGCTGACCCAACAAATGTTTCAATGGTTGCTGGTCTGTAATTATCAGAAATTTCTTACCCGAAAGATAAGGCCTCCAAAGCCTTACTGCTTCTACCACGGCAAGCATCTCCTTGGCGTAGACCGACCATCCTTTTTTCTTGGGTCCCAAGGCCTTGCTAAGATATGCTATTGGACGTCCTTGCTGAGCTAAGACGACCCCAATTCCGACATAACTAGCATCCGTATGCACCTCAAATGTATCATTGAAGTTTGGCATAGCAAGAACCGGAGTAGTTGACATTGCTTTTTTTAATTGATCGAATGCTTGCTCTCTTTCGCTGGTCCATGTAAATCCACCCTTCTTAAGCATGTCAGTAAGAGGCTTAGCTATGGTTCCATAATGTTCGACAAATTTCCGGTAATAACCAGTTAACCCAAGAAAGCCCCGAAGTGCTGAAACAGTTTTAGGCTTTGGCCAAGACTGCATGGCTTCTATTTTTTTTTGTCAACTTGCACTCCAAGCTGAGAAATTACATGCCCCAGATATTCAACTTCCTTCTGAGCAAACAAACACTTTGATGGTTTGATATAAAACCTATAACGTGCTAGAATTCCAAACAATATACGAAGATGGCTCATGTGATCATCCCAAGATTTGGAGTAAATTAAGATGTCATAAAAAAATACGAGTATAAATTTCCTCAAATGCGAACTAAAAATTGAATTCATCGTGAATTGAAATGTAGATGGGGCATTACAAAGTCCGAAAGGCATTACCAGATACTCGTAGTGGCCATGGTGAGTTCGGAAAGCAGTTTTCTGAATGTCTGGTTCATGAATCCGAATTTGGTGATACCCCGCTTGAAGGTCCAATTTAGAGAAAAATTGGGCACCTCCTAGCTCATCTAGCATATCGTCAATTGTAGGTATAGAAAACCAATCCTTAACCGTTGCCTCGTTGAGTGCCCGATAGTCGTTACAAAACCTCCAAGTGCCATCCTTCTTTTTTACCAATAACACTGGAGATGAAAAAGGGTTGTTACTTGGTCTAATAAACCCGTTCGTAAGCATAGCAGATACTTGTTTCTCGATCTCATTTTTTTTTGAAAATGAGCATACCTATAGGGAGCGACATTGACTGGTTTTGTCTCATCCTTAAGAATGATTTTGTGGTCAAACTCTCTCTTGGGAGGAAGATTGTCCGGCTCTTTCAATACTTCAGCAAATTCCTCTAATAATAATCTGACATCCACATGTACTTGTACTTCATCTATATCTTGCTCAGCCAATAACATGCACAGTTCGTGGATGGTAAACAACTATGCTCCTCCCTTCCATACCCGGTCAATACAGTTGGCTTGAATTGATTTTGTAATCCCTGAATTCGGTAGTGCCAACTTGACCCAATTACCACACCACACAAACTCCATTGTCATCTTCTCATAATCCAAAATTACTCTACCCAATCCGATCAACCACTGCATACCTAACACAACGTCTAATCCAACCAACATCAACGTAAATAAATCAACATATAATTGTATACCTTGCACCTTGATTGGTACCTTGTTACAAACTACCTGGCATGATAACTTATCTCCATTAGCAACGCGAACTTCGAAAGGTTCTATGGCCTTGAATGTCAGGTTTAATTTCTTTGCAATGCTTTGGCTTATAAGATTATGAGACGATCCGCTGTCAATGAGAACTACCACTGGTCGATTTTGTATGTGGCCTTGCAGACGCATCGTCCGTGTCCCCTTTAATCCAGCAAGTGCATGTAAGGAAATAGTGGGATCCTGAGGCTTCTTTTCATCCTCCCTATCACTCTTTTCGTCTTTAACCTGTACGTCTTCATCAGAATTGCAAGGTTCAATAAGGAAAATTTGTGATACTATGCACTTATGCCCAGGCACAATTCTCCCATTACAATTGAAGCATAAGCCTTTTTCTCGACGCTTTTGGATCTCCTCCCAAGATAATTTCTTTACCCCCGGGGGTATAGTCCTAGACGGAGTTCCTGCTGGTTTGGACACCGCTCCTTCGGTAAGTGGTGGACTCAGCCGTTTGAAGTCAATTTTGCTACCCTTCTTAACATCTGCTAGATGGTCATCCTCAGTTCGTGCTACTTCGAAAGCTTTCTTTATTGTGCGTGGTCTGCGAGCTCACACTTCTTTAGCCAAGTTGTTCTTCAATCCTCCAATAAAAGTTCCAACCAATGCATTCTCGGGCCAACCATGAACAAGATTGGCTTTCATCTCGAAGTCCTTCAGAAAGTCGCATAATTCACCAGTTTGTTTAACCCTTGACAATTCTTCATCATGATCAATGTATCCCATTGGTCCAAATCTGGCTAGGATTTCTTTCTCGAAGTTCTTCCATCGTATCTGCTTTTTCTTCTTAAGATATACACGTTCAATCCATTGCCACCATAAATTAGCTTCACCTTCTAAATAAAAGGCTGCATAATCAACCCACTCTCGTTTAGGAACCTCTTGATATTTGAAAAATTGTTGAGCGCGGCTAAGCCATGAGACCGATTCCTCCCCCTTAAAGGTTGGAAAAACCATTCGAGGTTTTCGTGTATCTGTGGATCTTGCCTTGCCTCTGGTGACTTCTTCTTCATCAAAAGACGATTGTTCAGAGGATTCTATGTCGGATCCCGAGCTATTGTTGTCGTTGATGGATGCGCAATCAGAAGAAGCTTCTTTACTACTCCGATGCCTCCTCTTGCTTTGGCTCTTAACAAGCAATTCTTTCAATTCAATCAATTGTTGCTGAACCTTTTGATTGCTTAATTGGACTGCCTGTACGTTGGCTTCCAAGGTTTCAAAGCGTTCCTTGTTAGAACCCATTACGAATTCTCTCAATGAAAGCACCAATGATGAAAACCTTGAAACACCGAAATAATTCTTTGCCTAATCTTGCGAAAAGACAGAGAAGACTGAGACGAATCTCGAGAATTTTCTTATTAATTTTCTGAATACCAAAACATGAACGATTGCAAGCTTATATGGCTCACAAGACCCAAACATAATCGAACTAGGACTCCTACTATTATGGAACGTAAATCAACACTCGTAGACTCATATCTTTAATAAATAAGAATATTAACTAAAGTAGTAATATATTTCCTGATAATAATAGCTTCCTTCAACTGCTGCTTTCTTGCACTCCAAGGCAGTTCATGTCCGCTTCATCTGGGCTCACAGAGGCCTGGCCCATCTTAATCTTATGTCGACGAGCCCAGTTGTAAGCGTTCTTTAGTCTACGGCCTTGATCTTCATCACCATAGCAGCACACCCTCCACTGCCTACGGAATAAATTCCACATAAATTTGACTAGCCATTTGCCATCTCATACCGCATGCAATCAGCTATGAACCACACAAACTGCACAAAAGTCTCCACCCAAACTCCCAATTCCCTCAACTTTGATGTACTTCCCATAAATTCACATAGATGCAACATCAATCAGTTCATAGCACAGATGCCGCAGCCAACCTTGGACATCTTCCAACACCCGTCTAAATCCTAAACCATAAACATTAAAATGTAAACCTTAAATCCTAAACACTAATTCCTGAACTCTAATTTTACATTTTCAAATAAAAATAATGATTTAACATGATTTTTGGGAGGGAATTGGAGACAATAATTATTAGAGCCCCCTATCCCGTATAAAAGATGGTGGCTTAATCAATTATAACTGATGGTTGTCATACTCTTGAGCCTTTTTTTTGAAACGGATGAAGAGAGATTTGAATTGTGGTCACCAGGGTGATACACAACATCCTTACCACTCCAATTAATTGCTCAGGTCTATCGTACTCTTAAGCATTTGTGCCTGAGTGAGTGCAATGAAACATTTGTGCTTCTCTCTCAATTTTTGTAGGATGAGCATTATTTGCATCCCATTTTTTACTAAGTACATCCCATTAACCCTTTAAAAACACACTAGAGTGGGGTGTATTTAGCAAAAAATGAGGTGCAAATAATGTTCATTTTTTTGTAGGTCACCTTTACATTAGTGAAGTAAAACGAGAAGCCTTGTTGATATACGACGTAGATCGATCCGGATGATTGATTAGCTAACCGTAACCAATCAAATGTCAAAAGTCCAAAAATAAGATTTGTTTAGGTGTTTAAAATAGATTATTGTTGAAAATGAGAAATAAGAAACATGTTTTGGGTAACATATTTGCCGTTTATTTATGGTTCCATATAACATTTTTGGTTTTCGGTCGATCTTATAATTTGCAGTACACATGAAACAAAACCTAGTTGTCCTCGTGGTTCTAATGGCAACATAGTCCAAATTAGTTGCCAACAATGAGCCAGGAAACTCATATGTAACTATAGGGGCAACGGTGGAGGATCAGACTTTTTAGGTTTGGCATTAGGTTAGCACAAGACTTTGGTCTCAACAAATTTATTCTGGACGGAGATGCTTTAGATATTATAGTCCAAGCAGTTAACAGACAAGATTCATTCCCAGTTGTCGAGTTTGGATTGCTGAGTACGAAACACACCAAGAAATGACAATAAACTAGCTAATGTTTTGACCTCTCTTGGTGTGAATTTGAGCCATGAGTATCTTGTTCATTTGGAGGAGGTTCCATCCTTCATCAACTCTCTTTATTTGACAGAATGTAACCCTTTTAAGTCGATGAAGTTTTCTTAAAAAAAAAAATAACACAGGGGGCAACTATGCCCTTTGTTTTTCATTAATTGGAATATGTTTTGTGTTATCGCCCAGGATTATAATATTCAAAATTGTTAGAGAACACTCGGTATTATCCACAACTTCAGCATTATCTCCAGTGGAACTACCTCCAACAAACACATCATAATTATCTTGTAACCTATGTTTCATTTATCTAGCTTTCAGTTTCAAAAACATAGCTATCTGTTTGTTGTAATTAGTTATACTTCATGTGTACATGCTCTTATATATACACTGATGTAAACGACGGATATATACAATAGAGAATTATTTTCCTCCTTTCACGTTTTTATGGTATCGAAGCATTGACTCTTACGAGCTCGATCTTCCGTTTCTTTCTTAATTTATCAATGGCCACCAACACTGCTACCACCAACCCTCCCCCTGTCACCACCGATTCTTCTGCTAGTAATCCTTCATCTACTGCCATTGTCCCTTCCAATGCTTCACAAAATCTGATCACTATCAATGCTGCCACCCAACTACCTCTTAAGCTCACTTCTCTCAACTATTTTTCTTGGAAGGCTCAATTCACAGCCTTATTTTTTGACTTGGATCTTCTCGGTTACCTTGATGGTACTTTTTCGTGCCCTTCACAATCAATTGATAGCAATGGTAAATCAGTTCCCAATCCGGATTATCTGTTATGGTGCCGTAAAGATCATCTCATTCTTCATGCCATCCTTGCATCCTTAAGTGAATCCGTTATTCCTCTGGTCTCATCTGCCACTTATAGCAAAGAAGCATGGACTCGTCTTTCACGTCTCTATGCTAAACGTTCCAACACACATATCATACATTTGAAGGACAAACTTTCCATGATTACTCGTGGCACATCAAATGTTGCTGATTTTTCAATCTCCATCAAGAAAATTGCTGATGAATTAACTGCACTTGGAGCTCCTCCCTCAGATGCCGATCTTCTTCTCTATAGTACTCGCGATCTCGGACCCGCCTATAAGGAACTAGTTGCAGCTTTATGAACTAGGGATTCAGTGGTACCATTTGAAGAATTGTTTGACAAGATCATTGACCATGAGACTTTCCTCATTCATAATGAAACCACACCTGTACCTCCACCCACCGCCAATCTAACCAAATCATCCAGACCTCCATATCGCTCCTCCCCTTCTCCATCTCGTTCCCCTGGCTTGCTGCCAACTCCATCATTCCCACATAAGCCTTCTCACAATCCTGCCACAGCCGCTGTTTGTCAATTCTGTGACAAGCGAGGTCATGAAGCCAAGAAATGCTTCAAACTATTTCCACACCTACGGCCTCACCGTCCCTCTGCTAATCATATTTCCACTGCTTCTCATGCTCAACATCCCTGGATAATGGATTCCGGTGCTTCACACCATGTCACATCTCAACTGTCTGACATGTCTCTTCAGTATCCTTATGAGGGCCCTGATGATATTGTCATTGGTGATGGCTCAGGTTTGCCAATTACCCATACTGGTTTAG
Source organism: Tripterygium wilfordii (assembly GCF_013401445.1). NCBI lineage: Eukaryota > Viridiplantae > Streptophyta > Magnoliopsida > Celastrales > Celastraceae > Tripterygium > Tripterygium wilfordii. The sequence continues at coordinate 11,761,627 of NC_052248.1, forward strand.
TAAATCTCTCATCTTCTTTTAACTTGTCTAATGTTTTATTTGTTCCATCTATTAAACAAAATCTTATTTCTGTCTCAAAATTTTGCCGCACTAACCAAGTCTCTGTTGAATTCTTTCCTTCTTATTTTCTTGTTAAGGATTTATGCACCGGGACACCTCTACTTCGTTGAAGGAATCAGAATGATCTCTATGAATGGCCAACTGCAGTTTGTGCAAATAAAAGCTCCGCCGTGGCTCTCTTGACCGGCTTGACTGTTAAAGCCTCTCCGACTGTTTGGCATGGGCGGCTAGGACACCCTTCTTTACGTATTTTTCAATCTCTTATTAATTCTGGTCTAGTGTTACTTTCATCTAATTTTTCTTCGAATTTTCATTGTCATTCGTGTTTATGTAATAAAAGCCATCGTCTTCCGTTTGGTGACTCGACCTTGGAAAGTCATGCTCCTCTTGATTTGATTTACATTGATGTTTGGGGACCCTCTCCGGTTCAATCTTTTGATGGATTTAATTATTATGTCATATTTGTTGACCATTTCACTAAATATGTTTGGTTTTATCCCTTGCATATAAAATCCGATGTGTTCTCCATTTTTCGACAATATAAGGCAGTGGTTAAAAATTTCTTTAATCGATCTATAAAATCTGTCTATTCCGAGGGGGGTGGGGAGTATATCGCCCTCAAAGATTTTCTTAGTACTATGGGCATTCAACATCTCAAAACACCACCACATACTCCCCAACATAATGGCACTGTCGAACGACGTCATCGTCATATTGTTGATACTGGTCTCACACTTCTTCACCAAGCATCAATCCCTCTCAAATATTGGTCTTCCGCTTTTCAAACCGCTGTTTATTTGATAAATCGGTTGCCTACTCCAATTCTCGACTCTCTTTCTCCTTATGAAAAACTTTTCCATCGAAAACCAAATTATAATAAACTCAAAGTTTTTGGCTGTTTGTGTTTTCCATGGCTCAAACCATACAATTCTCACAAACTTGAACCAAAATCCTCCTCATGTATATTTCTTGGTTATTCTCTTAATCAGAGTGCCTATTTTTGCATGGACATTAAGTCTAACAAAATTTATACCTCCCGTCATGTTAGATTTATTGAGAATGAATTTCCATTGTCCAAATCATCACTGAATAATTTCACCTCTTACGTACCGTGACTGGATACCCTATTTCTTCTACAACTATTCCATCTACTACTGATCTTGCAAGTACTTCGACCATGCCTACTATAGAGGTACAGTCACCGATCAGTGATTTCACGGCTACTCTATTGCATGCTCAGTGATATGCCAATTATATTCATATAATTGTGCATCCTTTTACATGAAATCTTGCATTGTTTAAGAGTTAATTCGAATTATATGCTGCTTAAAGAATGTTATTTGCACATTTCAGGTTCCGGAGCATAAATGGAAGAAAAGCAGCTTAATGGATAGGAATGAGCAAGAAATTGGACCCGGAGGGAAAAAACCGATCGATCGGCCCAAATATCCGATCGATCGGATGCTGATTTAGCTGAATTGGACAGTGGAAAATTCCGATCGATCGGCCAGAGTAGTCTCGCGAATTTTTAGGCCTTTAATTGTCCGAAATTAACCTAAAGTCAAGGAAGACCAACTCAAAACGACATAATCCTGTGAGATAAACGACTCTGGGTCGTGGGGAGTATAAAAGGAATAAGTTGCTAGGTTTTGAGTTGTTGGAACTTTGGAGAAATTCTCTCAAGCTTGGACGGCAGCCTTGGGAGCTCAAGCTGGATTTTCAGGGGTTTCATCTAATTTCTTCTCATTTCTTGTATTAAATGACTGCTAGTATGGATTCTAAGTTGTATTTCGTGATTATGAGGAACTAATCCTCTAACTAGGGGTCCTAATGGAACCCCTCTTTGAATGTTGAATGAACTTGATTTTTAGTCTTTAATCTCTCTTATTGTTGTTGATTTTCTATGGATACACTTATTGCTTTCAAATGCTTGATCACCATTTGAATGATTTTTAGCTTGAGTTGAGTCCGGAAGGATAGGCCTAAGGTTGCAAGAATCCATAGAAAACATAAGTTGAATGAACCATAGAAATATAGGTTTATGACTTATGCAATTGTTAAGTGATTTCCATTGATCTTAATGGGTTTACAATGTACTAATCCGAGTGTTAGGAATAACCCAGATTTATATTGAAAACACATTCGATGTATCTAGGAATAGAACATTGAATAGAGTGGGAAATTGATTGTCAACAACTAATTTGAGAATTGAGAGTTAAAGAATCAATGGAGTTCAATTGGATGAGAGGTGGTGAAATTAGGAACCCTAGTGTTTAACTTTCTTGGAAATCAAATTGTCGTTTGTTGTTAGTTAATTGTTCAATTTGTTACTTACTTAGTGATTTTGCAGTTGCTTGTTAGCTTTGAATGACCACAATCACAATTCGCATTGCCAATTAGTGTAATAATTGTTTGAATTGACTTTGAATTTGAATTTGCCAAAATATCCTCGTGGGAACGATACTCTACTCATTCTTTATTACTTGTGCGACTTGTCCGCTTGCGAATAATTTCACAACAAGTTTTTGGCGCCGTTGCCGGGGATTGAGGCAAATTTTTATTTTTGTGTCAATTTAGGAAATTTTTGTGCTAATTCGGTTTTTAATTTTCTGCAGAAATTCTTTCCTCTTGTATGAGCTTGGGAACACGTTCTTCTAATCCAGAATTAATTGCTATTGATTTGGAGATTGAAAGGACTCTTCACAATCTTAGACGAGAGCTTATTAATAATCAAATGGAAGGCTTTGGGGACAATCAAGGAAGGGGAAATCTTGGTGATCTTGGTGGAGCTGTAAATGTGAATGGTGGCAATGGTAATGGTGGAGGTGTTAATGTAAGACATGGTGATGATGAGGTTGAAGGTCCTCCTAGGCAATTTGATCCTCGCTCTCTCGAGGATTGTGCTAGGCCTACTTGGGACACAAATCCTTCAAGCATCCGCTATCCCCCTATCAATGCTACTAATTTTGAGATCAAGCCGGCTATCATCAACATTATCTCTCATTCAGTGGTTTTCTATGGTCTTCCTAATGAAGAGCCCAACATTCATCTTCGCTCTTTTTTGCATGTGTGCACTACTTTTGGGATTAACGGAGCTTCTAAGGATGCTATCTTGTTGAGGTTATTCGCATTTTCTTTGAGGGACAAGGCTAAGGGATGGTTGATGTCATTGCCTCCCAACTCTATCACCACTTGGGATGAGATGGCGGAGCAATTCTTGACGAAATTCTTTCCTCCAAGCAAGGCGGTGCTAATTAGGGCGGATATCATGTCTTTTGCCCAAAAGGATTTTGAATCATTTTATGAGGCTTGGGAACGCTTTAAAGGAATTATTCGAAGTTGCCCAAATCATGGCCTCCCGGAATGGGTAGTGTACCAAGCTTTTTATAATGGGTTGAGCATGCATACTAAGGAGACTATTAATGCAGCTGGGGGAGGTTCATTCATGACCAAGAATCAAGAGGAGGCTAGAGAATTACTGGAAAAAGTGGCCAAAACCACTAACTCTTGGTCTTCGGAGAGGGGGAATCCAAAGCAAGGAGGAAGTTTTAGAGATGATGAAGTTATGTCTACCTTGGCTATAATGGCAAAGAAGATTGAGGCATTGACACTAAATCAAGCTCAAGGAGTACATGCTATGCAAAGCACACCTTCTCATATGTCTTGTGATTATTGTTGTAGTACTAACCATCAAACCGGAGAATGCTTGATCACTAATGCATCTTCGTCTCAAGGTGAGCAAGTTAATGCTATTGGAGGTGGATATTACAGTCGGCCCCGAAATGATCCATACTCAAACTTCTATAATCCGGGGTTTCGGAATCATCCAAACTTCTCTTGGAGCAACAATAAAAATGTGCAAAACCCCCCCTCAACAAATTCAGCCACAAGAGAAAAGGAGGGATATCGATGAAATGTTTGCTAAAATGGCCGGAAGTATGGAGGCATTAGCCAACAACACCAACAATTTCATTAGCAAGACTGATTCTGCATTACAAACTCAAGCATCAATGATTCAGAATCAAGGGGCATCCATTAGAAATCTTGAAATACAAGTGGGGCAGCTAGCTAATGCTCTATCATCAAGAGAAAAAGGGGAACTCCCTAGCCAAACGGAAGTGAATCCAAAAGGTAAAGATCATTGTTATGCTATCACCTTACGGAATGGGAATCTAGTAAAAACTGCTGCTGATCTCGATGCTGAAAAAGCGGAAAAATTGAAAGATGCAGAATTGCAGAAAAATGCAGTTGAGGAAGAACAGAGTCCAAATCCGATCGATCGGACCTCATACCCGATCGATCGGAGCTCTGAAGTTGAAAATGAGACAGGAGAAAAATCCGATCGATCGGCCACAATTCCGATCGATCGGACCACTGCAGACCAAAATGAAAGTGTTGAAAATATCCAGAAAAGCAAGGATGTGCAGTCCCGGTATGCAGTTGAATTGGATTGGCCTGATAGTTCATTGCCAGCACCTCCAGTTAAAGCATATGTACCTCCAATTCCTTTTCCACAAAGGTTGAAAAACACCAAGACGGATTCTCAATTCTCAAAGTTTCTTGATGTGTTCAAGAAATTGCAGATAAACATACCTTTTGCCGAAGCTTTGGAGCAGATGCCCAGCTATGCCAAGTTTATGAAGGAGATTCTTTCTAAGAAGCGGAGGTTGAAGGATTATGAGAGTGTCCAGTTGACAGAGGAGTGTAGTGCAATAGTGCAGCAAAAGCTTCCAATTAAGAAGAAAGATCCAGGAAGTTTCACTATTCCTTACACTATTGGCAGTACAGTGATTGAAAGGGCATTATGTGATTTGGGAGCTAGTATCAATTTAATGCCACTATCGATAGCCAAGCTCATTGGCTTGCATGAAATCAGCCCCACTACAATGTCTCTTATCATGGCGGATCGATCTATTAAACATCCTCGGGGTATCATTGAGGATGTTCTTGTCAAAGTAGACAAATTGGTTTTTCCTGTGGATTTTGTAATTCTTGATATGGAGGAAGATTCTAATACTCCAATTATTTTGGGGAGACCTTTCTTACGTACGGGGAGGACTCTTATTGATGTGGAACAAGGTACTTTGGTATTGAGAATTGCGGATGAAGAAGTCACGTTCAAAGTGTTTGACACTACCAAGTACCCGAATGACGAGGAATCTTGTCTTTACATAGACTTGGTGGACCATATTTTGGCTCATACTTATTCCATAAATTCTTGCCAAGACCCTCTTGAGTCTTGTTTGGTGAATAGAGATGCTCTCGAATATGGTGATGATGAAATGGTGGAGTTTATGAATTGGTTAGAATCGATGCAAGAGGCTAAACCAAGAAGATTCCAGCGATTTGAACCGCTTGGTGTCTTGTCTTCAAGGCCACAACCAAGTATCATAGAAGCTCCAACACTCACTTTGAAACCTCTTCCGTCTCATCTTCGGTATGCTTACTTGGGGAATTCTACTACCTTGCCGGTTATTATCTCTTCGAAGTTGAATACGGAAGAAGAGGACAAACTTTTAAGAGTATTGAGGGAGCACAAAATGGCTTTGGGGTGGACAATAGCAGATATTCGAGGAATCAGCCCCACTATGTGTATGCATCGTATTCTAATGGAGGAGGATTACAAGTCTTCGGTGGAACATCAACGCCGACTAAATCCCAATATGAAAGATGTAGTAAAAGCTGAAATTTTAAAACTTCTTGATGCAGGAATTATTTACCCTATTTCAGATAGTTCTTGGGTAAGTCCGGTGCAAGTAGTTCCCAAAAAGGGTGGAATCACAGTGGTGAAGAATGAGAAGAATGAATTGATTCCCACCCGGACTACGACCGGTTGGCGAGTTTGCATTGATTATAGGAAGCTCAACAATGCCACTAGGAAGGATCACTTTCCTTTACCCTTTATTGATCAAATGCTCGAGAGGCTTTCGGGATATTCTTATTATTGCTTCTTGGATGGTTATTCGGGGTACAATCAAATCCCCATTGCTTGGAAGCCTATACCACTCTCAAGGAAAGGCTTACTACAGCCCCTATTATTACTTCTCCGGATTGGAACATTCCATTTGAGCTCATGTGTGATGCTAGTGACTACGCTATGGAAGCGGTTCTCGGTCAAAGGAAGAATAAAATTCTGTATGTTATTTACTATGCTAGCCGTACTCTAAATGATGCTCAACTCAATTACACAACAACGGAGAAAGAACTTTTGGCGGTTGTCTTTGCTCTTGACAAGTTCCGATCGTACTTGATTGGCTCTAAAGTCATTGTATACACTGATCATGCAGCCTTGCGCTATTTATTAATGAAAAAGGAAGCCAAGCCAAGGTTGATTCGATGGATTCTTCTATTACAAGAATTTGACTTGGAAATTCGAGATAAAAAGGGATCCGAGAATGTGGTGATGGATCACTTGTCTAGAATATTGGAGGGGCGTGAAGAAGCGACCATTCCTATCAAAGAAACATTTCCAGATGAACAATTGTTTGCTATTCACTCTTCTACAACTCCTTGGTATGCTGATTTTGTAAATTATTTGGCCAAGGAGATCCTTCCTCCGGATTTATCTCACTCTCAAAGGAAGAGATTCCTCCATCTTGTTCGGTTTTATTGTTGGGAGGAGCCTTTCTTATGGAAGCAATGTGTGGATCAAATTATTCGTCGGTGTGTTCCAGAGGAAGAAATGGTTAATATCTTGAAGCATTGCCACTCATTTCCATGTGGTGGTCATTTTGGCGGTAACAAAACGGCGGCTAAAGTCTTGCAATCCGGTTTTTATTGGCCTACTTTGTTTGAAGACGCCCACTCATTTGTTCTTGCTTGTGATGAATGTCAACGTACAGGGAATATTTCAAATCGAAATCAAATGCCTTTAACCAATATTCTCGAGGTTGAGCTTTTTGATGTGTGGGGTATAGATTTTATGGGGCCATTCCCTAATTCTTTGGGAAATTACTATATCCTTGTGGCGGTTGACTATGTTTCTAAATGGGTGGAGGCCATGGCGTTACCCACCAATGATTCCAAAGGGGTGTTGAAGTTTTTGAAGAAGAATATTTTTACAAGATTTGGTACCCCGAGGGCGATTATTAGTGATGGGGGTACCCACTTTTGCAACCGGCAATTCAATTCCTTGCTTGCCAAATATGGCATTACTCACAAGGTAGCTACTCCTTACCATCCTCAAACAAGTGGCCAAGTGGAGATTTCTAATAGAGAGTTGAAGAAAATTCTTGAAAAAACGGTCAATGCCTTAAGGAAGGATTGGTCTTTAAAGCTAGATGATGCTTTGTGGGCTTACCGTACAGCTTTCAAAACTCCTATTGGCATGTCTCCCTTCCGCTTGGTATTTGGGAAAGCTTGTCATCTCCCGGTTGAATTGGAGCACAAAGCCTTTTGGGCTATTAAATTTCTGAATTTTGACATGGCTAGTGCGGGAGAACAACGGTTATTGCAATTGAATGAGCTTGATGAAATTCACCTTGATGCTTATGAGAATGCAAAAATCTATAAGGAGCGGACCAAGAAATGGCACGATAGTCATATTGTTCGGAAGGAGTTCAAGGTGGGGCAACAGGTGCTGCTATTCAATTCAAGACTCCGTCTATTTCCGGGCAAGCTCAAATCGCGATGGTCCGGACCTTTTGTAGTTACCGCGGTGTTTCCTCATGGCGCCGTTGAGATAAAGCATGAAACTATGGGAACTTCATTCAAGGTGAATGGGCAGAGATTGAAGCCTTATTATGCAGCTGAATTTTCTGGAGGGAAAGTCACTCTTCCTCTCCAAAATCCACAACAATGAGCAAGCCATAGTCGAGCCATCGACTATAAACTAGGCGCTTGTTGGGAGGCAACCCAACCGGGGTACTTTCGTTCCCTAATTTCTTTTGCATTGCTTTATTTTCATGTACATATTTGTTTTGCTTGTTTTGAAAACTGCCTGGGTTGGATTGGAAGTGTTTTGGTGCAGGATATGCATAATCGTGCAAATATGGACAGGGGCAAAGTCCGATCGATCGGAATTTAATTCAGATCGATCGGAGCGGGCAAGTAACCAATTGACCCGTGGGAAAGTCCGATCGATCGGACTTAAGATCCGATCGATCGGACGCGCGGGCCAGGGTTTTTAAAGACCCTAGCCCGCGCTGCGCCTTTCCCCTTTCACCTTTTCTCTCTTTTCTCTCTTGTTCTCTCACCCGAACCCAAGTCCAGCAACCATTTTCCATCATTTTTCTTTCACATTTTCTTTCATTCCTTCATTTCTCTCACTTGGGTTCATCTCCCTCTCAGGTATGATGCCTTCACTCTTCCTTCGCATTTAAATTTTGAGATTGTGTGCTGCCATATGTTGATATTTCTTGATAATTGGAGATTTGGGGGAGGTTGGCTGTATGGATTGATTGAGCATGGATTCGAAGTGTCTGAATGTTTTGTTTGCTCTTATTCCATCATTCTTTCTAGGATACAAGGGAAGCCACGACTATTTTGCACTTTGTTCTTGACTTGTATTCATTGTGCACACAACGTGTTCGATGAAATGTCTCACCCATGTTTGAGTGCTTGGAATTATCACGTTCCAATTCTGATATGCTCTAGTGACTTGTATGATTGTTTTCTTGCCAATTTGAACTGTTCTTTCACTATTGCAATATGCCCGCGCTCAAATTCTCATTTTCATGCATAACGTGTTGGGTAAAATGTCTCACCAACCTTTCTTTGTTTGGAATTACAAATTCACACACGTTTCTTTGTATGCTCACGTCCATTGCTCCATTATATACATATATATCATGTTGGGTCGTGCATTGAGGAATTTTGGTGTTTATTTGCCCATTATTGATTGTTGTCCTTGTGTTTTCCATATTTTTGCATTGTGCTCTCATTTGTTTTCGTCTTTTGCAGAATGGGACGACGCAAGGCAGCTGAGGCGTCCGGTTCCACCACACCACCACCCTCCCCCAAGCGAGCGCGGGGCACAAAGAAGAAGACTTTGGCACCTCCGCGTCCGCGACCATCGGAGGATAACTTTGCTTCTGCCCGTATTGAGCCAGATTGGAGGATTGATATTGCTATCATGATGCAGCAGCTGAACTTGTGGGCCACGAATTATTTACATCGCGCCCGGTTAGGCTTCTTATGGGACTATGCTCCGACCGCGATTGTTGTTTATCCCACCTTGATCCGGGCTTTTTACCGTACTTTGCGCACAGTTGATTCCCGCGAGGGCGACGACGGTCCCGAGCATTACACTGTGAGAATACCCAAGGGTGACAGAGGAACAGTTTCATATACATTCACTACTGCTGATATATGTGATGCTCTTGGCTATCCATCTTCTTATTCAGAGGATCTCCCAGTCGGCCCTCCGGTAGAGGTGGACCACACCACTATGTTCCACACATTGGTTCCTGATCCAGCTGTCCGACAAAAGAATAGACAGGCTGCCACGAGAGGCTCCATCCCCTCCCGCCTATGGGTTATTGACAGTATGGTGAAGAAAAATTTATGGCCTCATGGCCATAAATCTGAGAGGCGCGGACCAACTTTGGAGTTGCTGTATTTCTTCCATCAGGAGTGCTGGTTTGATATTGGCTATTATTTTGTGCGCGCCATGCTGCAATGCACCACGGAGGTGCGTGAGGGGAAGAAGCTGCAGTTGTTCTTTCCCCGGTTGATCACTCGTTTGCTCAGCCATTTGGGCCACCAGCTACCAGCCACCAGCCACCGGCGATGCTGCTCCTTTTCTTTCTGAGCTCTCCCCAGTCGACTGGAATCTGCGTACAGGTCATCTCCCTCCAGCTGTTGATCCGGCAGCTGAGCCGGTTGATTCCAGTCCCCTGTCCAGTCCTGCTGATCCATCACATGTTCGCTCTACTGAGGAGCGCTTGGAGGCTATTGAGATGTTACAGCTGGAGACACGTGACCAGCTGGCTGCTATTCGTGCTCAGCAGTCGGAGATGGTTGCTCTTTTACGCCAGCTGTCCATGCATTCTTCTTCAGCGCCAGCTGCTCCTGCACCTGCTTCTGCTGGGCCATCCACTGTTTCTTTTCCATCCAGGCGTCGTTCCTACTGAGATCGCCCAGGTTGTTTTGTTCCTCTCTCACCCCTACTGTGTAGTCATAGTTTGAAACACTGCGGACAGTGTTCACATCCAGTGTGGGGGTGGGAAGGAAAAACTTCTTATTAGATTATGTTTCTCCTTGTGTTTTTCTTTTCTTTTAGAACCTTTGAATTTTATGGTAGTGTAACTCTTTTTTTGAAACTTTTAGTGTTGCTTTCCCCCTCTATGATGCTTACTATTGATGTGTTCATTGCATTGGAGATGAATTGTGGCTTAGAAAGTTGATATTGTTGCTTTTCAAAAACTTGTGGCCAAAGGATCAAATTGAAAACTTTTTGGTAGTGCACATCCATTATTTAGCAAATTGTGGAGACTTGAACCAATGTGAGTTTTTGAACCATTCGTTTCTCAATGAGTGATATAAATCAACTCTATTGTTTTTATTCTGCTCACTATAATATTTGCTTGATCTCATTATTCTTCATCTCAGTTGCTTACTAAGTACTCATTGAATGACATTACATCCAAATCACTTTCATGTGGGAAATTCAATAGTGTTCTTGAAAAATGAGAGTAAGGTCATTTTTGGATCTATAAATATTTTTTTCATCATATTTTATACATGCTATCCATTGCACCCTTTTTGAAGCCAAACACTAACCTTTTATTCATAGCCAACTTCCATGCTTCTTATTGTGGAGGAAGAATTATTTATGTTAAATGAAAAATTGGGATGATATATGCTGAATTTCTTTTGGTCATCGAGGGAGTGTGGATGGATGTTGTAATTTCTTTTGGAAGAAGTGTGGGGGGTATTGACTGATAGAAAAGAAGAAACAGGAGCATGCAATTTGATTTTTAATCTCAAAAAAAAAAAATAATCCAATTGCAATTGCATGTGACTCTATATTTGTGAATTGATTGTGAATGTGAATTGATTGTGAAGGAAAGGGAATGATGGAAGAATGGAAAGATAGTGAAGTATGGAGAAAAATTTGAATGACATCTCTTTGTATAATGATCCTCCACTAATTCAAAATTCTATACCCTTTGCCCTTCTCATCTAGCCTTTACCCTACATTACAAGCTTAAAAAGTTCCACTTGATTTTTAGAATGCTTTGGATTTGAACACAAGTTGGTGAATAAGGATGTTGGTCAATTGCTTGGTTAAGTGACATCCATTCATGAGATCATTTCATTTGTTTCTTAAGCTTTCATTACATTATTGCATGTGGGAATTCTGAGTTCTTGTTTATAATATTCCGCCCACATGCACTTGAGAGAAACACTTAGCCACTTCAGTGCGATTTTGCTTGCGAGTGAATATCTGTGAGACTTGAAGTTGAAGCTAAAAACTTTGTAATGTGCTGTGTTTTCTGCTAGAGTTTGATTTATGATCCTAAGGCTGTCAAAAAGATTACTGAGCTACAGTTTTGTTGATGCTTCTCCTTTGTCTTTGAATTACTTTCATTCCTGAGAGTGTGGGAAAGTTTTAAAATTCCTTTCATTCTTGATTCTGGAGTTACTCGAGGACGAGCAAAGATTAAGTGTGGGGGTATTTGATATGCCAATTATATTCATATAATTGTGCATCCTTTTACATGAAATCTTGCATTGTTTAAGAGTTAATTCGAATTATATGCTGCTTAAAGAATGTTATTTGCACATTTCAGGTTCCGGAGCATAAATGGAAGAAAAGCAGCTTAATGGATAGGAATGAGCAAGAAATTGGACCCGGAGGGAAAAACCGATCGATCGGCCCAAATATCCGATCGATCGGATGCTGATTTAGCTGAATTGGACAGTGGAAAATTCCGATCGATCGGGCCAAAAACCGATCGATCGGCCAGAGTAGTCTCGCGAATTTTTAGGCCTTTAATTGTCCAAAATTAACCTAAAGTCAAGGAAGACCAGCTCAAAACGACATAATCCTGTGAGATAAACGACTCTGGGTCGTGGGGAGTATAAGAGGAATAAGTTGCTAGGTTTTGAGTTGTTGGAACTTTGGAGAAATTCTCTCAAGCTTGGACGGCAGCCTTGGGAGCTCAAGCTGGATTTTCAGGGGTTTCATCTAATTTCTTCTCATTTCTTGTATTAAATGACTGCTAGTATGGATTCTAAGTTGTATTTCGTGATTATGAGGAACTAATCCTCTAACTAGGGGTCCTAATGGAACCCCTCTTTGAATGTTGAATGAACTTGATTTTTAGTCTTTAATCTCTCTTATTGTTGTTGATTTTCTATGGATACACTTATTGCTTTCAAATGCTTGATCACCATTTGAATGATTTTTAGCTTGAGTTGAGTCCGGAAGGATAGGCCTAAGGTTGCAAGAATCCATAGAAAACATAAGTTGAATGAACCATAGAAATATAGGTTTATGACTTATGCAATTGTTAAGTGATTTCCATTGATCTTAATGGGTTTACAATGTACTAATCCGAGTGTTAGGAATAACCCGGATTTATGTTGAAAACACATTTGACGTATCTAGGAGTAGAACATTGAATAGAGTGGGAAATTGATTGTCAACAACTAATTTGAGAATTGAGAGTTAAAGAATCAATGGAGTTCAATTGGATGAGAGGTGGTGAAATTAGAAACCCTAGTGTTTAACTTTCTTGGAAATCAAATTGTCGTTTGTTGTTAGTTAATTGTTCAATTTGTTACTTACTTAGTGATTTTGCAGTTGCTTGTTAGCTTTGAATGACCACAATCACAATTCGCATTGCCAATTAGTGTAATAATTGTTTGAATTGACTTTGAATTTGAATTTGCCAAAATATCCTCGTGGGAACGATACTCTACTCATTCTTTATTACTTGTGCGACTTGTCCGCTTGCGAATAATTTCACAACACTCAGCCTATACCATCAAGAGACTCATTGCCTTCTCCTTCCATGCGGCCAGGTACTCCTAATTCTAACACTTCATCTTCAGTTTCCATTGTTCCTTTAAACCATGCATCCCCATCTCAATTTGTCTCCACTCAACTTGCTGCCCCCACTACATCTCAAATTACTCCACCCGTGACCTCTATCCCTTCCTCACATCCCATGACCACCCGCTCCAAAAACAATATCTTCAAGCCCAAACGTATATACCAAGCAAGCACAACTCATCCTCTGCCAACTTCTCTTGAACCTACATGTGTCACTCAAGCTATAAAGCATGTTGAATGGCGGCAAGCCATGTCTGATGAACTTACTGCACTTCTTCGAAATGGTACCAGGGAACTAGTCCCTTCCTCTCCATCCCAAAATGTGATTGGGTGCAAGTGGGTGTTCCGCATAAAATGCAACCCCGATGGTTCCATATCCAAATATAAAGCTCGCCTTGTTGCCAAGGGATTTCATTAAAGACCTGGTGTTGATTTTCATGATACATTTAGTCCCGCGGTTAAGCCAACTACTATACGTCTTGTTTTTAGTCTTGCATTATCCAAGGGGTGGTCTCTTCGTCAATTGGATGTAAATAATGCTTTCCTACATGGCACACTTTCGGAAGAGGTTTACATGCAACAACCTCCGGGTTTTGTTGATGGTACAAATCCAACCTTTGTGTGTAAACTACGCAAGGCGATCTATGGGCTAAAACAGGCGCCACGTGCCTGGTATAATGAACTGAAGGGTTTTTTGGTCTCCTATGGGTTTGTAAACTCCAAAAGTTACACTTCGCTATTTATTTATCATACAAAAACTGTCACTCTTTACTTTCTGGTTTATGTAGATGATTTGATCGGGCAACGACAACAACTTTCTTACTCGTTTTCTCGAGGCTCTAGCAAACCGTTTCTCTATTAAAGATTTGGGTGATCTTCATTTTTTTCTAGGTATTGAAGTTCTCCCAACTACATCTGGTCTTCTTTTAACCCAGCACAAATACATCCGTGACTTACTTGAAAAGACCAATATGTCGGGTGCAAAGGAGTGTGCTACACCAATGGCCTCTACTCAATCTCTCCAACTAAATGACGGTTCCATGCCTACTGATGCCACACAATTCCGGCAAGTTATTGGTGCCTTTCAATATTTATCACTCACTCGACCGGATATCTCCTATGATGTCCACAAGCTTGCCCAATTCATGCATTGTCCCTCGAAAGATCACTGGTACGGTCTGCTGCAAAAAGAGTCTTGCGGTATTTAAAATCCACAATTCACCATGGCCTCTTTCTCAAACGTCACCAGAGTACTCATATTATAGCATTTACAAATGCTGACTGTGCTGGCAATCGCGATGATCGCAAATCCACATCCGCCTATATTGTCTATCTCGACGGTAATGCTATCTCGTGGTGATCTCGTGGTGTTCTAAGAAACAAAAGTTTGTTGCTCATTCCTCAACTGAGGCTGAGTACAGAGCTCTTGCTTCCTGTGCTGCTGAATTACTATGGATCAAGAACCTTCTCAGTGAACTTCATGCTTCTGACTCCGCCCGCCCTCAGATTTATTGTGATAACATTGGGGCAACTTATCTCTCCGTCAATCCTGTTTTTCACTCAAGAATGAAGCATATCTCCATTGATTATCACTTTGTGAGAGATCATGTTACTCGTGGTTCATTTGGGGTTTCTCACATCTCTTCCAAGGAACAACTAGCAGATGCCCTCACAAAACCTCTGTCCTCATTTTTCTTTCGCCAAATCCGGTCCAAGATCGGTATCTCCAATGGGAGCACCGTCTTGCGGGGGCCTGTTAGAGAACACTCGGTATTATCCACAACTTCAGCATTATCTCCAGTGGAACTACCTCCAACAAACACATCATAATTATCTTGTAACCTATGTTTCATTTATCTAGCTTTCAGTTTCAAAAACATAGCTATCTGTTTGTTGTAATTTAGTTAGACTTCATGTGTACATGCTCTTATATATACACTGATGTAAACGACAGATATATACAATCGAGAATTATTTTCCTCCTTTCACGTTTTTAAAACTGGCTTGCCCCTGTGACCAAAAATGAGTTTAAGATAATTCAAGAATGGATGCCGGAAATAGCATCCACAGCAACATAGTAGTCCAAATTAAAATTAGGAGCCGACCTCGACAATTACAGAGCCATTAAAAATACTATAAACATCAATGAAAACTAATATATAACCATAGGGGCCAACTAAGCCTAAGCGCTTTGTTTTTCGATTATTTGGATTTTCTAAAACTCTATTCTATCCTATTTTAGTGGATAACCATTGAAAAAAAATTACGGTTGTAGAAAAAATATATTTGTTGGTCGATAATATAATCGATTTTTGAAAAACAAACCACATTAAGAATGATTGAAGAAATGAATATTTTTAAGTTGTATAGTACGTGCTGATGTATAGGGATGTTGAATTGTGATCCCGTAAAATTGAAATAGTGATTTATTTTACTGTATTTTAGAGTATTTGATAAGATTTACCGATGTGGATTCTCCAACATTCTAGTTATTTATTCTAATTTAATACATACGATGATTTTAAGGTGAAAAAGCTGTGATCGATTGGGTTTGCACTGATATTTCCTAAGGAATTCACTCGATATAAGGCTATACTTTATTGAAACAAAGTGCACCCACCCATCCTTAAAACGTTCTCTGCAAAAAAACCTTGAAACCATGAAATCTTCACCATCTCTTTATCAATGGCTTCCTTTGGCCTTTCTAGCTATTTTCTTAACCACTGTGGCTGCAACACCCTTCAACATAACGAGGCTGCTACAAGGAAGACAATCTAGAAGTGGTGGAATTGTGTCTAAGGCCCTCCCAGAGGACTTTAAGAGGCTGTATTATCAACAAACACTTGATCACTTCAACTACAAACCAGAAAGTTATCAGAGATTTCAACAGAGATACGTAATGCTTGACAAATATTGGGATAAAGTAGATGGTGCAAAGACTGCACCAATTTTTGCATATCTTGGCGATGAAAACTTGTTAGATTCGAGAATCGGGTCTTTGACTGGTTATGCGAGCGATTTTAAAGCTCTTCTAGTGTACATAGAGGTACTGCAATCATATATTTATTTTCACAATTGCTTTGTTTCTGTTATTTAACTCATGACATATCCAATTATGGTTTAATAGCACCGATATTATGGGGAATCAAATCCAGCAACTCAAGAAAACTTCAAAGGCTCGAAAAATCTCGGATACTTAAATTCTGCTCAGGCTTTAGCAGATTATGCGGAGATTCTCATTCATATAAAGGAAAAGAACAATGCTGTTGAATCTCCTATTATCGTCATTGGAGGATCATATGGTGGAAGTGAGTGAGAGATCTATATATGCACTTTTCTTCAAACATTAATATACCTTTTTGATTCTTCTCTCTGCAGTTTCTTTTCTTAAAACAGAAGTTGATCCTTGTGTTTATTTTTGTTGTTTTCGTAGTGCTTGCTTATTGGTTTCGACTGAAATATCCTCATATTGCACTTGGAGCCCTGGCCTCCTCTGCTCCAATTCTCTACTTTGATGATATAATGCGGCAGAACAAGATCACTTCAGCAATATCTCAGATATTCAAAGTAATCATGCATACTTAGCTTTGTACTTTGAGATGTTATCTTTTAGATTTCTTGATTTTTCTTTTTCTTTTTTCTCTTTTTGGAATTAAAAGAAGTTTCCATGAGATGCAGGAAGCTAGCAATAAGTGTTATGAGACTATAAAACAATCTTGGTCTGAAATTGATGCAGCTGCCTCTAGAGACAGAGGTCTAACAAAGCTTAGCAACACATTCAAAACTTGCAGGTACTAACTTAGTAGTTTGATTATGAATTCCTTTCATTTGATTTGTCAAATTAAATATCTTTTAATTAATGTTTTTTGTTTTCTCTTTTCATTATTCTTATAGTGAGTTGCGCCATTCTTCTGAACTAAAGAATTACTTAGAATCACTGTACATGAAAGCTGCTCAATCTGGGCAACCAGTAGTGCAAAGGATGTGTGAAAGTATTGATGAAACTCCTAATCAAGGTGAAGATGGCACTCTCAACAAAATATTCGCAGGTGTTGTTGCTGCATTATCAGATGATACAAAGTGCTATGTCAATCCCTCAAGTTCTTTAGCCTTTAAGTGGCAGGTAAATCAATGAACAAATTAATAATCTTTGAAGAATAATACTCCATATGGTTAATTAATCTTAATAGTAATTGATGGATGGATGGGATGGCTTCTTTGATTACTCAGAGATGTAGTGAGATATTGATGCCTAAACGTCATGGAAGAAGTGAAACTATGTTTGAGGCTGTTCCTCCCAATCAAATGGAGCTCATGACCAAAGAGTGTCAGTCCTTGTATAGTGTCACCCCTCGCCCTCATTGGCTCACAACTTATTATGGCGGCCATGTGAGTTTCTTTCTCTTCTGTTTCATTCCTCTCTAAGAGTTTAGTCTAACTCTGGATGATGTTGATTGTTATTAATTTTTGCTTCAGAATATGAAATTGATTCTCAAAAGTTTTGGTAGCAACATTATTTTCTCCAATGGATTGAAGGATCCCTTTAGGCATGGCGGGTAAGCAGTGGACCTATATATTCTTTAATTAGATTTTTATATTATATTACAAGTATGTCTTCTAAAATTCAATGTGGGAAACTTGTGTAATTATAGGGTGTTAGAGGATATTTCGACTACAATTCATGCAGTGACGATAAAAGACGGTAAATTCATAAACTTGATAAGAAAAATACTCCAAATTCTGGCCAAAAATAGATGATTGAAGTAGTTGGTTATTTACAAGTGCAAGTGATGAAGAGAATTTATTATTGTACAGGGGGCCATTGCGAAGATATATTTCCAAATGCAGGTACTGATTCCCAATGGCTAGCCACTGTGACTAGAGATGAGTATAAGATAATTCAAAAATGGATTACTCAATACGATACAGATCGTAAATCAAGCAGTGACTGATGAAGGCAAAACAATAAGTAAATAATACTATATATGCTTGATGAGGAGGCACACTTCATAATAAATAATAATATTTAAGTCTTCTCAAAATGACTAAATTAAGCATGCAATGCAAGGTGAATCCTTGAATATCATCTTCTCAATAAAAAGGAAATGTTAATGAGTGTCCTTAGGGTATTAGATAAGAATGAAAAAAGTGCATTAGAACTTGAAAAATGCATGTATTTTAAGTTTTAGAAAATATGCATTCATCACATATAATATGTTATAATTAATCCTTAACAAGTGTCTTAGGACACCTGTTAACATTACCCTTTTAAAATCCATATCGATTTATTCAAAACAAGTTATGCTTCATTTTCTTTGTATACAAATTCTAAAATCAGTATATTGAAAGATGATAAAAAAAATTTAATCATTTTCAAGAGCTACATACACATAAATATAGCAAAATAACATATTATACAACCAAGACAGAGAGGATGATGATATACAATGAGGGGAAAAAAAACACAACGTAATTAAGTAATTAATTAATCATTTTTCTTATCAATAGTAATGTACTTGTCATAGATTCCGGCCTTAACATAGATAACGTAGTGGCTTCTTAAGTTCTTGGGTATGCGGCAAGAGCAACACCAATGGTCTTGAATTGACCACTACAATCTTTAGCTACAACTACATTATGCTTGATAGTTCCATTGTCAACCTTAGCCAACTTCTTAAGGTCAGCATAGAACCAGCTTAGGTAACCATCAACTTTGATATACTCCCCATAAATTCACATTGACACAAATTTTCACTTAAATAGACTCGATTAATCAAAATATCAATAATTCTTAGATGTAAAAAACTATTCATAATGCTTATAACATAGAACCAATATCTTAATAACAATAAAATCATATCATGCGACTAAGGCAATAATACTAATACTGATGCTAACCTCTTCGACCCAGTGAATCCCTCAGAATCAAGTGAAAAACTGGCAGACTCTAAGATGATGATATCTTCAATGTCACCATATCTGGCAGCCAGTCAAATTTATTAGACTAAAAGTTAACTGACAGGCTTTGGAGTTTTGCAGTGTTATATGGCAGGAAATGGTTACTGAAGTGCTATAATGGACAGCTATAGTTCAAAAAAAAAAAATCATTTATAGACATTGTAAATAGAATAAAAGACACCATAAGTAGTTTCTGCGACTAATGCTGTCAATCAAACAGCTCGAGAAAGAACAGACGCCCCAGAAATTATAATCACGATTAACAGAAGAATCCCACTTCTCATTCCATGAAAGAATCAGAAACTAAATATTTTTAAATTAAAAGCCACATTATAAATTGCTTTCGGGCTTACTGCCTCCCTAACTCGACCATCGAAGCTCCTTCGGTCGACACCCCAACGGTGCCAAGAACCTTCCACCTATCAATTTCTCTTTATTTTGCAGGATTGCTTTAGGGCCCACATCTACGATATGTGACTTTTCTTCCATTGTGGAAACAAACACCCACAACATACATAAATGTTATATTTAGACAATGAATATTATATAGTCTAAATATATAAACAATAATTAATTCTTATGTAAAAGCTTCTTGAAAGAGAAATTCATTCAAACATTATTCTGTAAAAGATATCAAATGAAAAACAAGCAAAACACAAATACCCTCCAAATTTCACTCATATGACTTATCATGACCCCCTCCTATTAAAATTCACGTCCAGAACCGGCATTTGTTGCGGACAATTGTGAAGACATGATATTCCCAGCTTGTTCTTCGATTTTAAGTTTCAGATCCTCCAAAGCAACCTTCAATTTCTCAAGTTCCGCCATGCCCTGCTCTTCAATAGGTTTCTCCCACCCGCATTCAGCTTCCTTAGCGATTCTAATCTCTTTTAGCTCGTCGTTGCGCTTTTTCTCTTCTTCTATATCCTTCAGCACCTGACATCTCATTTCACATAATAATCTCAGAAATATTTTTGGTTTTTGGTTTTGCTTATATAAACCTCTCGATTGGGTTATGCCAGAGCGATTTGGAATTTAAGTCCCGACCAAAAATAAATAAAATCCAATAACCTTAGTCATACCTGAGTAAGGTGAGTGTCAAGGTTGCAAACGTTCATGCGTTGCTCCTCAACCTGCGCCTCTGAATTCTCTACCGTAGGGGTAGGGTTTTCGGCGAGGTAACGATCAACTACAGACTCAACATTAGGGCCGCCAAATGAGAAGGCCTTGTTCCCCGGAGAGAACACTATGATAGCAACTTCAGCACCACATTTACTGGAAAGTGCAGAAGCCTTTTTGAAGAGACCAACTTTGCGCTTGGAAAAGGTCACTTGGAGATTTCTTTTGTTCTCTATCTTCTTTATCAATGTCTTTTGACGCCCCTTATTGTTTCTCTCCATAACTAGATAACTATGGGAAGAAAAAGGAAGAAATATTGAACCTTATGTATAATGGGTGGTGCAAGAATGTTATGAAATGGGACAATGTATTTATAGAGGTTGGTAAAATGAAATGTATAGAATATATTTATTTGACTACTACATTTAGACATTGCTAGAAATATGTTTCATATTGTAATATATGGTATGAAAATAACGAATATCTAAGTATGGATGTGGATTGCCAACGCGGTATGAAATTTATCATAAATATCAAAAGTACAAATGAATCGGGTCGGGTTGAACCAAGTGTTAAAGCGTTTTTGAGTAGTAAGAGTAACTCCAAAGAGATGTGCTAAAGTTGAACCAAGTTTAACGCGTTTTTGAGTGCTAAGAGTAACTCCAAAGAGAGGTGTTAAAATGAAATGAAAACCTTATTTTAGTATCTTAAATAGTGCAATAGGGGATTGTTAAAATTCATTGATTTCAATAGGACTTGCAAAAGGTTTTTAATTTGTGGATGATTACATTTGTTAGTTAGTTAGTTAGTTAATGCTTCCCTTTTAACGATTTTTTAACTTGGTTTAACCGCCTAAGGTAAACTATTTATTTTACTTGGACTTGAGTGGTTTTTTCCTTTAATTCTACATAAATTCCCAAGTATTTGGGTCAACTCACTCTTCTACTTGATAATACAAATCCGTAGGAAATAGCATATGATAACTCATTAACTTGATTCCTCAAATAGTCTCTAAAATTTCTCCTAAACTCTTGGAGGACATCCAATGAAATTGGAAGAAACCTATTCATTTTTGTTTTGATAAGGCAGTTGATATATTAAGAGAAGAAATTACAGCCATCAAAAAAGGAGTAAAATAGGTTAGTGGTCAAATGTAAGTCTTCAAACCAACCTTAACTTTAGGATTACTACAATCAATCCTATACATCCCCTAAAAGGCTAAAACGAACTAAATAAATAGTGGACAATATAACTTCATCCAAAAATAGAAAGAAAAAAAAAAAGACAATCTTAAAATATCCATCTCTAGTCATCAGCTGGTCCTAAGCCAACAGCTTGTAAGTTCAACGCTCTGTCCAACCATTAAATTTCAATGCTATGAAAACCAAAGAAAATTAAGACAACATCCTATTTTTAGCCACTTCAAACACTATAAAACCCACGATGATAACTCAAACTTAACATACATTCATTGCCAAAAACACAATAACAGAAGAGGGGAAAAGGGGATCCCTCTTCCACAATCAATCAATCAATTATTCTCTCACAAAAAAAATAGAAAATTCGCAAAATCAAAAGAGATTCATAGATAGTTAGAGAGAGCAATAAAAATGGTGGCTGGCAAAGTAATTGTATCTGTAACTTCCCTCATTTTGGTGGTCGGGGTTGTCATTGGTGCGGTCGTCGTTGTCCAGAAAAATGGCAGTTCCAAAAGTGATGAAAACTTGACACCACACATGAAGGCTGTAACGCAAATGTGTGCACCAACTGATTACAAGGAGGCATGTGTGAAGAGCTTGAGCTCCGTAAACAATACCAACCCGAAGGAGCTCTTCAAGGCTGCAATCATGGCCACAGCAGAGGCCGTCAAGAAATCACTCAACATTTCTGACTCAATTGTGGTTGATACCACAAAGGAGCCACGAGTCAAGATGGCTGTGGATGATTGCAAGGACTTGATGGACTTTGCGGTCCAAGAGCTTCAAGCATCGTTTAGTTCTGTTGGCGATAGTGAAATGCACACAATGCAGGATCGTGTAGCCGATCTCAAAAACTGGTTTAGTGCTGTCATTTCTTATCAGCAATCTTGCTTGGACGGATTTGATGATCCGACGAAGACAGACCCCAACCAGTCTCACCCAGTTAAGGATCAATTGAGTAATGGTATGCTTGACGCAAGTCAATTAACTAGCAATGTTTTGGCTATTGTTGATGGCTTAGCAAATATTCTTGAGAAATTTAATCTCAAGTTTGATATCCCTGGAACCAATACCGGACGTAGGCTTCTCGAAGAAGACGAGTACCCAGAATGGGTCTCTGGTGCAGACCGTAAGTTGTTAGCCAAGGTTGACAATGGAGCTATCAAGCCCAATGCAGTTGTGGCTAAGGATGGTAGTGGCCAATTCAAGACCATTGGCGCAGCTATTGCTGCATATCCCAAGAACTTCAAGGGCCGATATATTATCTATGTCAAGGCTGGAATTTATGACGAGTACATTACTATTGACAAGAAGACGGTGAATGTGTTCATGTATGGTGATGGACCCAGGAAGACCATTGTTACTGGAGCAAAGTCTTATGCTAAGGGCTTTGGAACCATGCAGACAGCCACTTTCTGTAAGTACATCACCTTAATTTACCATTTAACTTCTCAATAGGACAACTTCTTATCCTTTTCATTCATGGTAACAATGAATCAATGGTACACGTAGCTGCTGTTGGAGAGGGATTTATGGCAAAGTCCATGGGGTTTCAGAACACTGCAGGTGCTCAAGGACACCAGGCTGTGGCTCTTCGTGTGCAATCCGATAGGTCTGTGTTCTTCAATTGTAGAATCGATGGTTACCAAGACACCTTGTACTACCATGCTCACAGACAATTCTACCGCAACTGCGTCATCTCTGGCACCATCGATTTTATCTTCGGTTACGGTGCTGCAGTAATTCAAAACTCATTGATCATCCTTAGGAGGCCAATGGATAACCAATTCAACACAGTGACTGCAGATGGCAGGGCTGAGAGGCACTTGGCCACAGGACTTGTAATCCACAACTGCAGGATTGTCCCAGAGCAGAAGCTTGTCGGCGACAGGTTCAAGATCCCATCATACTTGGGCAGACCATGGAAACCATACTCTAGGACCGTTATCATGGAGTCCACCATTGGAGATGTGATCAAACCAGAAGGCTGGTTCCCATGGTCAGGAAACTTTGCTCTTGACACTCTTTACTATGCTGAGTACGCCAACCGGGGACCCGGTGCCAAGCTCGACAAGAGAGTCAGGTGGAAGGGCTACCGAGGAGCTATCGCCAGGAATGAAGCTCTTCAGTTCACCGTTGATGCTTTCATTCAAGGTAGCCAATGGATTAGAGGATCAGGAGTTCCTATGTTGGCTGGGCTGAAACACTAAGCATTTAAACGACCACACAAGAAAAATAAATAGTAGTTTGTAGAATGTTTCATATGGGGAAACAAGCATTCACATTTTTTGTATTTTAAAAAACTTGTGAGGGTGAATTCTTCTTTCACTCATTTTCATATGAATCAATTTCAATTCAAAGCAATGAAAAACTTTGTTTTTGAGTCATGCTTGCACCAGCAAATAGATATTAACTGAGAGAGCTAAAATGTTGAGTTTTGCATTACTATATGTTATGGCTTCTTCCACCCCCGTCTAGATCATTAGCCATATATGATAATATTATTTATAATAGTAGTTATTCATAAAACATTAAAGTAAAAGGCAAGCAGAAATGCGAGAAACCGTTTGATAATCATGCAGGTCACTCAAATGAATACATGGAACAACCCCAATGTTCACATGCAACTCCTTAACCATTGCCAGAACAAAATCAAGATGGACAAATTTTGTTCATGGAACATTGTTCAATACATTTAACAATCCCATTTCATTGAGCTGCCTGTTCAGTCTTTTTACATTCCAAAAGCCTCAGCTCCTCGCGCCAACCTTCCAATTTCACTAACTTTTCCACTTGCTCTGGGTTCGTATCTTGCTGTGCAGTGTTCGGCTGCTGACCTTCTGCTAGTCGAATCTGCAAATTCAGAGCCACAATAAAAAAAAAAATCACACGACAGCATACATAAGCGAAGCACACCAGCGAGAAGCACATCAAGACTTTCCACGATGCCTTCAAGACTCGCTACTACGACAAAAAACTATCGAGCATCATTTTTAGTCATCGGTCAACTTCTTTGTATAACCTTTCACCAATCGCTAGCATTTTGTAAAGTGACTGAGTAGTGGCATTTGCAGTTAAAAGTAACTTAACTTTCAGGAGCCATCAGTGCTTGAACCTAAGTTCAGCATAAAATATGATTCTTATTTAAGTATTTAACAATGAAGATAAAAGGCCAAGTCCTAACTTCTAACTTCATAAAAACTGAGGCAGCTCTAAAGTATGCAAGACAACAGCATTTATTTTTGTCCACAGAGAATAGTGAAGGATAAGAACTATAAGCCACCTTTATTAAATGTAAAAGACAACTCCATAAAGAGAACACAAATGAATAGGGTCTCTTCTTCTTTTTTTTCTTTTTTCTTTTTATAATTGGAAATGGATAGTACATATTTATACCACATTTGCATATACAGAAGATTATACTTCAATTATGTTGAATATCCCCCTAGTATCCTCAGCCTGTCACCCCCAACTTTCAAAGATGTCCAACAACTATTGTATGATACAGGATACAAGGGGCCTCTGAAGCATCCTTGCTTAGTAGGCTTCTTTTTGGTGCACAACTCCAGCTGACTTGTTTTATATTCTACTTCGTTTGAATTTGTGAACAATGTTTTTTTGTTTGAGTGCTCTTTTTCCCCCCTCTTTCTTTCCCTTTTATTTTTTTTGCTATTTCTTTATCTCTGTAACAGATGGAGCTTTTTGTTTACTGATACTTAGAGTGTGTTTGGATTGAGGGATTTGGAGGGAAGGGAAAGGAAGGGAAATAGAGTTTCCTTCCAATTCCCTTGTTTGGATAGTTTATTAAAAATTAAGGGGAGGGATTTGAGGGGATTTGGAAGGAAGATTTCATTAAATTTTTGTTAAAATTCTTTCTCTCCAAAATGGAGTCATTTGGAGGGAAGGGATTACTAATTAAGTCATTTGTAAGTTAAATATCTATTTTACCCTTGTACATAATATTTTAACATAAAAATAAGGATAAATTAGTAAATTAAACAAATTTTCCTTCCTTCTTTTTTTTATCTATCCAAACATGGGAGAGGGAAAAATAATCCCCCTTCCCCTTCCCCTCCCTTCCCTTCTCTCCCCCTCCCCTCCCTTCTCTTCCCTTCCTCCCAAATCCCTCAATCCAAACACACTCTTAGGGTGTGTGACTGCTTGAAGAGAGCATGCTTCCCTCGTTTCGAGGAAAAAAATTCCAACTGAGAATATCATTTTCATTGATGGTTGGCTTATGGGCAATCTAAATCTAAATATTTGAGTACTATCATAGGAACTAAAAACAAAAAATTCTACGGCTAAAAAATCTCAATCTTAAGCTTGTTCAATTACAGAAAGATTTCTATTCAAGAAAAGCAAATGACAATGCACATGAGAATTCTGAAGCCAAATTGAATTAATCAATATTTATAAGTAATTTTCCAATATTCTGCAGAAAAAACTGACATGTTCCCTTAAGATTTTGTTATTCATATTTGTTGCTGAGTATCCAATAAAAGCATACCTTCTTTTTCAGTGCTCGAATTTTTTTATCAATATCTCGAAGAGGAGCCCCTTGGTCTGAAGCTGTTGTCAAGCTTGAGAGAGGGGTATCTGTAGTAGTATTTGAAGAAACAGCTAGCTCGCTCATCTGTGATGCCAAAGATTTGAGAGAATCTGACCCATTGATTGAATCTTCCACAGGTTGTACTTCCTTCGTCAATGCCTCTTTTACCACGGGTTCGACGTTCTCACTCTTTCCAAGAGACGCCTGTTAAAGGACGTACTACATGTTATTTATTATGCATGAAATGAAAAAAAAAAAAAAGAGGAGGGGGGGAGAGAGAGATACATGAGACATTACATAACAAATTTCAATATACTTCTCCATTAATAATTTAGAATAACAACAAAAACAATAATTTCACAAAAAAACCGCTCTGCATACATTAGAAAGTTCTCTCCCATAGAAACACTTTCTTAAGACCGGCTGCCTTTTCTATGACATTCATAAATTCAAAGCTAAAAGCAAACCTGGTAATGACAAAAGCAAGAACTTCCTATCCAGGAGATTATTAAGAGTCGACTGCAGATATTTCTTTGAACTTTTAAATGGGTGAAGGAACAAATGCACATAATTCTTAACATAAATTTTATACCAAATGCTTTTAGAGTACAAAAAGAATTTTATTATAGGGCAACAAGGAGGTGCCACGCTAGGCATAAAGCAGCAGCAGTACAACATATATCACTACATCTCAAACAAAACAAATATGAAGGTTTCAACTTCTAAGATCCTAGAGAGGCTTTCTTTCAACTCTATTATCAGAGTCTCTAAAAAAAACTTCGTCAAGCAATGGAGAAAAACAAAGACATAAACTGCAAGCAACAGAGAACCTACAAGGGTGGGGGGCATAGGTCTACAAGCATGGAGGAGCAGTGGAAGCTAAACAAATTATCCTATGTGGCTAAAAAAGCTATCCTGTCTTTAAAGTTGTGAAGGTTCTCATGCAAGCACAGAAGGACCAATATACAAATAATGGTAACCGAAAATATGTATCTATTTAACATAGATATATATATGTACACTTATATATATATATATGTATGTATGTATATATATGTATGTATGTATAAGTCTATTAATTACATCCAAACTGCCGCAAGCTTGTCCACAATATTGGCTCAACTACCTTCATGATAAGCCGACGAGAGCATCTCGCTGTTCCATATCAAAAACAGACCAGCATACAAACAGAGAACCTATCATCCTAATGAGCATCTAAGAGGCAAGCCTGTCAAGTGTTTGCTTCCAGCTGATTTTAATTATTTTTTAATGATTATTTTGATGCTTGTTCAAGTTTGATAAAAGAAAATATCTTAGGCTCACCACTCAGTACAAAACGATTAGTCAAACGCTCATGACAATGCTCACTTAAACTCATAGTGAACTTCATCAATCTCAAGAACACATCACAGTAAAATCAAGACAAGGCTATGAATGACATACCAGTAGCCGCTTCTCCTTCTTTCTTTCATTTCTCTTTACCGACTTACTCTTTGGTTTAGCATCTGGCGCATGATCATAGCCCGGAGGAACTTGCTGCGCAGCAGCCATTTCCTTTTTCCACTGCATTGCAAAAAGACAATAACAACGATAGTCAACCATCCTTTCAACTGAGTTTGAACCAATGCTGTGGCATAAACGCAATATAATTATACAAATGTCAAAAGATAACCAATTTTTCTCAGAATAAAGCTTTAAATCCTTCAAATTTCATTATTTCACTCACTCAGGACTACCCTTTAACTAGGACTCCTGCAAGGAGAACTGCTTTTCATAATGTTCAACAATCATTCAGTCCAACTCCTCTTATGGAAAAGAAAACAAGTGAAAACCAACATATAATGCCAGTAACACAGACTGCAGATTTTCTTGCCAATGAATCATATTACAAGAGCCAAAGGAAAATGAACAATAACATGAAATCATGAACACCAAAGAAAGCGAAACCAAAATTGCCTCAATTGATCCTAATACCAAAATTTGGATAAATAAGTTGATGGAACCTTAAATACTTCAAGAATTGAAATCCTCAATTACATGGGAACAGAACCAGACACATACCAGAGCACCTTTGGATTGGTAGATGGCGACCTCATCTTGGGGAACGTAACCGGCCCTAATCCGAATTGGCCTGCGGAGGGTTCCATCAGGTCTGCGGGTGGATGCGAGGATTCTCTCCCTTTCTTTTAGGGTGTCGCTGAGCTCTGCCATCGTCTCTAGCTCCGCCGTTTCTCCATTGCTGTTGATCTTTACAATCCAGTAAATAGCAAAGAGACCCCTGAACTTTTGAATAGTTTTGATTACAGCCCCTTATCTTTAATATCTGGAAAAAGGCACCTGTAATTCTTTGATACTGCAAGAGAGCCCTTCTGTTAACTTCTCTGTTAAAATTAACAGTTGGAAGCGCGTACGGTCCACATGCCAAGTTGCTAACAGCCAATCCATCCCTCACCGAGTCACCGACAGTGATCGTTGCTTCTCTCGCACTCTCTCTCTCTCTCTCTTTCCCTCCACACCTAAACCCAAATCCCTCAAATCCGTCGATCCAGTCTCTCTTGATCTCTCATTCGAGATGGATTTGAGGGCCAATGACATTTCGATCGTCTTCACCATTTTTTCACTCTTATTCTTGTCGAGAATCAGCAATGCCTCTATCCACATCTACCACAGGGACCCCTTCAAGGAAGTCGGCAACGCTTTCCTTCTCTCCGGCGGCAGCGAAGGCGTCGCCGCTTCTATCTCCACTGAAGGTTCCTCTGCCGACTCCCCTCACGATGGCCGCTCCTTTATCCGGTATGCATACGCGTAATAATGTGACATTTGGATCATAAAAGCAAGTAATGTAGCCTGAGATTGTAGGACTTTCTTGAGTTCGATCGTAGCTGTGCGTAGTTACTCTAATGTCGGATTCTTAAGGAGAATTGGAGTTTTATTACGTACTTCAGCTGAGCCAATTTGCTTACAAGATCGTAAGAGAATGTCTTTCCTTTTTCATGCTGGAACATGTCTTATGCAGATCCACAAGCACTCTTAAGTTTGCATCTGCAGGGCATAGTTTAATCTTACTTTTGATGTTCCAAACGTCTACTATTTCAGCTTCTTTCTTGTTGGTTGCAATTGTCGTTGTTGTGAACTAGGGTGTCTGATATGTAATCTCCCTAAAGCACATTCTGAGCTTATGGTAGTCGGAACCGTGGTGAGGAAGCAGCTTCCTGCTTTAGGGCCTTTCAGATACTTTTTTGAGTTTCATTTAGTTGGCAGCTATTCTAAGTTTTTGCATTAAGAATATACAAACTGCATGAGCTCTTGGCGTCTTTCAACACAGCCAGAAAGTGTGCTTGGCATAGGTCCGCAATTGACTTTTAGCATGATTCTTTCTGCAAGGGATTGAAAATAATTGATCGGTGCTTCAATCTGTCTTTATTTGATGTTTTATTGTTTAAATATCAATGAACATATTTATTTTACTTCTACTTGCTGTGTTTTGAAATATATAGGTTTGGTCTTATATGCTTATTCTTTTGAAAAGGTTTGAGAACATCACATTCTGGAGAACCAAGGTTGCAGCAGATGAGCGTTCGGACATGGAGCACAGTACAGGATTGATACAAGTTGTGATTTTTGAGGCTGCTGATCGCAATAATATTGGTGGTTCTGCTTATGGTGGACAAAGATCAATATGTTGCACCCCTGATCTGGCAAAAGTGGAAGGTTGCAAACAAGGCGAAGTCATTAGGATACCTTCGGCTACAAACATTAACTGGCCAATCGTTCTTAATGTACAGTTCAGTGAGAGCTACTTATCGACAAATATGGATCATGCTGAGGTTTACATCACAAAGACTGGAATGTATAACTTGTTATTCATAGCTTGTGATCCAAAACTCAAGGGACTTTCAATGAGTGGGAAGACAACATGGAAGAATCCAGATGGTTATTTGCCTGGTCGGATGGCCCCACTGATGACGTTTTATGTTATTATGCTACTTGCTTATTTGTTACTTAGTGTCATTTGGTTCTCACAGTATGCAAGGTTTTGGAAGGACATATTGAAACTTCAACATTGCATCACAGCTGTTATTGTTTTGGGTTTATTTGAGATGGTTTTCTGGTACCTTGAGTATGTAAATTTTAACAATACTGGCATGAGACCAGTTGTTCTTACAACTTGGGTTGTAACCATTGGAGCTGTGAGAAAAGCAGTTTCTCGCATTCTTATACTTTCTGTTTCAATGGGTTATGGTGTTGTGCGGCCCACGCTTGGTGGTCTTACGTCAAAGGTGCTTCTTCTTGGAATAACTTACTTTCTGGCATCTGAGTTACTGAATATTACAGAATATGTTGGAACCATTAATGACATTTCAGGAAGAGCAAGACTCTTTCTTGTTCTTCCTGTTGCCTTTCTGGATGCTTTTCTGATATTATGGATTTTTACATCTCTTTCAAGAACATTAGAGCAGTTACAGGTAAAATATTCTTTTCTTAAAGTAATCTCTTTTTGCATTGAAATTAATTATTACTGATGTAATCACCTCATCATAATACCTATGTTCTTTATTTAATCGTCTTCTATCCTCTAGTTTTATTTAATACAGTATGATTTTCAAACACCAAAAACATGTGTTTCCAGGTGAAAAGAAGTTCTGTTAAGCTGGATATCTACAGAAAGTTCTCAAATGCTTTAGCTGTGACAGTGATTGCATCTGTTGCTTGGATAGTTTATGAGGTATGTTACCTATTCAAGAGTCTACTAGATTTTGTGCAAATCTACATTGATATACTGAATGGTGAAGTATAAAAGGAAAGTAGAATTGATGAATTAACATCAAGTGCATCTGTTTTATGTTTGTCACACATCAAAAGAATGTGGACCAGTTGATACTTGATACTTGATACTTGATACTTGATAGTGTACTTTCCATAGAAAGATAATTAAATTTCCTTGTTCTAATCTGGTAAAGCGATAAGCATCAAGTTCATCATTTTTCATTCAGGAAGTCTTGTTCTATGAGACTTCTCTGTTGTTATGATGCAATAACTTAGCTTTACAGCTTATATACAGGAATGTCCTGAGCATGGAGGATAATGTTTTTCGATTGGATCATTTCTTTTCTTTTTTAATGGTCTTCTAACAACAATATTAGGTGAACTCCTGAACTGATGGACTGGTTTCTGAAAATCAAGGACTAATAGTAGCTGTGACTATTTTCTTGTGTTTTTTTTTACCTGTTTTCTTTTTCCCTTCTATTCATATTTTTCTTTTTTGTCCTCTATATTTAAATCTTTTGAGGGTGGCGAGCCTCAATATTGAAATCCCCATGATCAGGGTTTTCTCCAGCTTTGTTTTCCCTCGATACTTGCATCAAAATTAGTGTTTCCAGTTTCAATGCTTGCATCAAAATTATTGTTTTGGTTAAGCTACGAAATTTATTCAAAGTGATGATGTAGAGCTTACATGTTTGAATTCAGAAGGTGTTTTCCCTGTATTTTCTTCACCTCAATGGTCGAAGAGATGCCTATAAACTACCATTGTACTTGATAGCCTTGTTTGATAATTCCCTTGTGTGGGAAAAGCCCTTGGAGTGGCTAAACTTGAAAACATTCTCTTTCCTAGACTTCAGCTTGACAAATTTGCCTGAGTATTTGTTCCTTGCCCCTTAAGAGAGATATATCCTTAGAACTCTTTCGAGCTCCTGTGTCCTCTATTGACAATGATTGATTCCTGAATAGAATCGTTCAATGTTGTATTGCCGTGTGTGGGAGCATTATTAGCTCTCAGGTCCTTAACAACCTTCTGACATTGGATAAAGAAGATTCCGGTGTTTGCAATTTTTTGGCTTTTACTTGGCAGGAAATTACCTATATTTCTTATTTTTTGAAATGAATGTTATGGCCTTATACCACATTTCTCTAATTCACCCTATGTTGACACGTTAAGTAGGGACAGCTCAATTCATTGGTTCTCTGTTATGGTCCTCTTGCAGGTATATTTCAAAGCAACTGATCCATTCAATGAGCGGTGGCAGAGTGCTTGGATTATCACTGCTTTCTGGGACGTTATTGCGTACTTGTTGCTTTGTGTTATCTGCTATCTCTGGGCTCCATCTCAGAGCTCTCAACGGTGCGATGCATCCTTGGATTATTCTGTTTTGTCTTAATTTTCATTGAAAATGCGTAAATAGTGATGTTACCTTTTGCCTGCTGATGAAGTTCACCTATTTGAAAAGTTTGTGCTTGTTTGTTTGTTTGTTTTCTCTAAGGAGAAGCAAGACCGTTCTGCATATGTTTAGACTTCAGTGGTAACATCCTGCCCTCTATTGTTTTCAAAGGATCTGAATTTTGTATACTGTAAACTCTCAATTGACATGGACCTTTTCTCAGTTTGATTAACTTAAAAAATGCCACAGCTTCCTAGGTTATTTGACAGTTTTAGCTGTTTCAGCTGTGTTAGGTCCATCATCTATTAATTTTTTTCCCTCTCCCTTTTTGATTGTTCTTGCATTATAGTTGATGAAGTAGTTGCTGATTGTAAGGGGAGAATTGATTTTTGCTTCATTTTATTCATCCCACATATAAGCTGATCATTGCTGCCTACTACATGCAGGTATGCTTACTCAGAAGAAGTAGGTGATGACTTGGATGATGAAGAAGCTCAGTCACTGACCAGGGGAAAGCCAGATGGTGATGTCAGTTTAGTCAAGCAAGAGAAGGATGAAAAGGATCCTGGAAATGCTTCTGATGTCGACAGTGACGAAGAAGAGGATAAGAGAGAATGATAGCTTTGGATTTAACAGAGAGCCATTTCACTCCAGAATGCCAAAGCATCGTATCAGTGTGAGCTATGGGGTTTGGAACAGCCAGTAATTCCTGGAGCAACTGATCAACAACCCTTGTATTTGGCATGCGAAGAGGTTTAAACATTTCTCTTTACTGTACTGTGGTTTTGTTGTTGTGGCACTGTTTATTTGTTCACAGTTTTGTTCCACTGTGCCATGTGTATAGAAAAATATCCTGTCGATGAGTCATATGCTTCATCTATAACTAGTTGCATGCTCGCGCTTCGCGCGACACATAATTAATTTAAAAAATAAATATTGTTGATAATTTTTCGATACTTTATTACCATAATGAATAACATAGCTTGAATTATAGAAAATGAAAATAATTATGAGATGAACAAATAACTATAATACATTTTTCTCAATATGTTAATAAATAATTTTCTAAGAATGAGCGAAAAATTTGATGCATAAAGAAAAAATATGCTAAGAGTTTAACAATTATTTTTTGCGTTGGTTTTTTGAACAAAGTTGTAAAATAACTAAAAACATCTCATAAATTATAAATTCTATAGAAAATATAGCACACCTTCTTTATCTCCTAATTTTTACATCTCATTTATTATTGCTTTTTATGTCAGCAAGCCACAATTTTTCATACTATGTCAATAAGCATATATAATATATAATTAATAGTATTTAATTAATAATTATATTATCAAATACTATTAAATATATTATCAAATAACATATAATTAATAATATTCAAATAATATTATTTTACTATTATATATGAAATAGTATATATATGTGGATATTTAATATTATTTTAATAATATATATTCTTGTTGCTTGCTGAAGCGACTAAGTTAGTGGGCTTCATAATCGCAAATCTCTCCTGGATATGGAGATCATGGCATCCTCTCTTTGGACATGCGTCTTCTTCAAGGAGGATATGGGCTCTCTTGGAAGTCGTGACAATTTTCATTTTGTTAGTCTTCAGGCTTCATGCTCGAAAATGTGGAAACATGGCTAACAAATAGCCATTATGTCGATGCATCTGCACAAACAATCATGCAAAAATGCCTTTTTCTTTGATATGCAAGACGAATGTGACTTTGACCTCGTGGTGTCGTGTTTTAGCTAAAAATGTTCTTTGAGATAAATCAAGAACATTGGGCTAACAAAACTCCGTTTTTCTCGGACTCTCATTGGGATGAGTTTGTTGGAATCTCAGCATCCTCTAACAAACTGGTTTAAAAAAGAATAAACCCTTAAGACAAAACATTTT
The DNA here is from genome assembly GCF_013401445.1 of Tripterygium wilfordii. Classification (NCBI taxonomy): domain Eukaryota; kingdom Viridiplantae; phylum Streptophyta; class Magnoliopsida; order Celastrales; family Celastraceae; genus Tripterygium; species Tripterygium wilfordii. The sequence continues at coordinate 11,795,588 of NC_052248.1, forward strand.
CTGATTTGTAGCTCTTGGACACTGAATTTTTGAACAGGCCTAATTTGTAGTAACTAAATCCTAAATTTCAGGCCAGCAACCAATTAAAATCCTGCAAAATGACTGAGATTTGCCGCTTTTCTGTAGACTATGGGACCCGCCTTGCCATGTGTGAGCTGATGTGTATAATTCAATTTTGGTAGAAACAATATTACAAACGTAATTAGGAGATAAATTTAGGCTGTGTTTGTTTGAGCGTGTGCCTAACGACACCGCTAACGGCACACGCTCAACAACGCCCTTCAACCAAACGTGTAGAAACATTTTAATATATTTAATAAACTACAATAATGATTATTTATTAAATATAATTATAATTATATTTAATTATTATTATATTAAACAATTATTATTTAATATATTATAATTATATTTAATTAATAAATATATATAATATTAAATATATTAAAAACTATGAATCGGGATCATTAATTATAATATATTAAATATATTAAATATATTATATAATTATGTTTATTTTCTATTTGTTGTATTATTAATCTTTATTTGTCTCTATTTTTGTTTTAGTTGCATGCTCACGCTTCGCGCGACACATAATTAATTTAAAAAATAAATATTTTTGATAATTTTTCGATACTTTATTACCATAATGAATAATATAGCTTGAATTATAGAAAATGAAAATAATTATGAGATGAACAAATAACTACAATACATTTTTCTCAATATGTTAATAAATAATTTGCTAAGAATGAGCGAAAAATAACTAAAAACCATCTCATAAATTATAAATTCTATAGAAAATATAGCGCACCTCCTTTATCTCCTAGTTTTTACATCTCATTTATTATTGATTCTTATGTCTGCAGGCCACAATTTTTCATAAATTATAAATTCTATGGAAAATATAGCGCACCTCCTTTATCTCCTAGTTTTTACATCTCATTTATTATTGATTCTTATGTCTGCAAGCCACAATTTTTCATACTATGTCAATAAGCATATATAATATATAATTTGTTGTACTATGTATCTCACATTTGATTAAATTCTTCATTTGTATGATCATCCACTAAGGGATTATCTTATACGGGACCATTGGGATCATCCTCTATGAAATCTCCTAAGAATGCATCCTAAACTGGATCTTTTTCATCATCATTGGTTGTTGTTTGACAATTAATTCCATGATTTGTAGGGTCATATCGTTATGAATTTTGTTGAAATTGTTCATTTTTCCCATGAAGTTTTTGTAGTATATCTTAGAACTTTATTGTGATATTATGGCTTAGTTTGGTGAAACATTTACAAAATAACAGATATGCTAGTAGAAATGGTAATAGCAGAAATGCTGAACAATTTTGGTAGCAGATAAGCCAGATATGCTGCATGAATGGTTAGTAGTGTTTGGTTCAACTTTTACTGGTAACATAGCATTTTGTGACAAATTACATGCAGGGGTATTATGCATTTTATTTGCAACATACGCGTATAAATGTCAAAATAAATAGTAATTAATTTATAAAATAATGATAATTAATTAAAATAAAATAAATATTATTTATTTATTTATAAAATAAAGATAAGTAATTAATTTATAAATAAAGATAATTAATTAATTTTTAAAAATAAAGATAATTAATTATTTTATAAAATAAATCAATTTATTAATTAATTTATAAAATACAAATAATTTATTAATTAATGGGGTGAGGGATATAATGAGAATGACAATGAAATACTAAGGATATAAAAGGAATAAAAATGAAAATGCTAGTAAAATTGTTCAAATTGGTAGCATTTTGAAAGTAGCATAAAATGCTACAAAAAAATGTCTCGGAATTTGTGCTGCAGAATTGTTGTTTGGATGGTACAAGCATTTATACTAACAAATAATATAAATACTTGTAAAAAAACTGTACCAAACGGGCCCTATATGTTTTTGTGTGTTATTTTATACCTATATTGTGAATATGTTTCATTTAAGCTTTTATCTTTTTGTTTTTATATACAATTAATAGGTGATAATTGATATGACTATTTGTTGTATTATTAAATATCATTTTAAAATTATTTGTATATTATTAATTGTATGTGCTTGTGAGTCTTAAAGTTATTTAATATATTTAATTTTTTCTTTTGTTTTTTGTGTAAGTTTTTTTAGAGGCATCCACGTGGCACCAAGGAGAAGCCTTTTGGATCCTCCATTATATATATATATATTGATTTCATGATCTTACAATTAAGGAAGAAACAATTCAATATCCTCCCACCTACAACACAAGAACTTGTGCAGGTTCATCTCCAGAAATGCAAATCAAATTACCTAAAAAAATTATTTCTCCATGTATTTGGATGACCTAAAAAAAAAAATTATGATGTGGGTCTGCATTCTTATGTTGGTGCTAGTATTTCACTTGGAGCACCTCCAAATGGATAGAATCTGTTAAGAGTATTTGTTGCGAATGGTCTTAGTTCGTGGTGACCTAGCCCGGTTTCCTGATGCTGGTCAGCATTGGCATCTGCATCCATAAAATAATATATCATTAACACAATTGTAGAGATCAAGATCATTAATTCAACATAGCTTCCATGAAGACCAAGTAGAAATTTAAATAATCAACAAATTGTAGAGAAATTAATCCATACCTTTGTTTCTTAACAATTGCTTTAGTTTTTTGTATGTGTATCTTCAACATCCTTATTAGAAGATGTGCTTTCCCTAGAAAAAAAAAATTTAATTACATGAATGGCTGATGTATTAATTATAAAATATTAAAAATCATATTCTTATACATATTGACTTACATTGATGAAGTAGTTGGTGATTTAAGAAGAATGGCCCCAAGACCTATTTCCTTTGAAGATTGTTTTCCTTCATCATAGAGGAGCACACCTTCAGATTCAGATGCAATTGCAGGATTTTGATGAAGAATCTCTAGAAGATCCCCATGAAGTTTTTCAACTGTTGTAAGGTAAGCCACCGACGACCTCTTTCGAGTAGGAACACTCGATTTTTCACAGTTTTTCGGACCAAATTTACCTGTAAATCACGAAATAATTAACCACTTGGGTGATAGCATAGAACTGGTAAATCTCTCTAGGGTTAAACCGTATGAATTCGAAGAGTTCTAGTTTGATTTCCACCGAGACAATACCCTTATTGCCATGCACTAGGTTTTGACCCAATTTACCCTGCCATCAGGTGCGAAACTTCTATGCACACGGATTTAACAATCTGAGTTTAACCCATATTGGATGTCCAAAGAACATACTTGCATGGTGTCGTTCTCGTTTAAAAAAAAAAGAATTTGAAGTATTAGTATAAAATTAAGAGTGATCTAAGTGACTAACCTAGGTTGTCTTGATTGAGTTGTGATTTATCATCCAATCCAGTACTTGTAATGTTGTGTTCTTCTTCTTCTTCTTTCTTAATTTCTCTGGTTGGAGTTGCTTCATGGGAGGTACTGCTTGGTTTGTTAAATCCCAGGCCATGCTTAGGAACATAATTGACTAGGCTTCCTCGAACCCTATACCTTGTTCCACAAGCATTGCATAATACTGGTTTATCAGCCGGTCCATTCCTCCATAGTTGAGAATCTGTAAAAAACATCAATCTATAAATAAATACATACACTATTGTACACTAAACTACCATTTCCATCACACCTGGGCGGAGCCACGAGTTGAAGTGATAAGGATTATGTGTATCACTATGGTGATCACGGTCTGAATCCCCCTCCTTCATTTCAAAAAAAAAGAAAAAAACACTTACCATTTCCATCACTTGACAACTTCGTTGACTAGAGTGTAAAATTCATTCAATAAGTAAGACATAGTTTTTCCTTCCATAAATATATATTGACTTTAATGTTTGTTAATTCAACGTGTGGGAGGACTTGAACCTTCAACATATTTAAAAACTAGTTGCATGCCCGCGCTTCGCGCGGTACATATTTTAATTGGAAAATAGAGATGTGTGAGAATTTTTCAATACTTTGTTAACATGAAGAGCAGTAGAGTAGAGTTTTAATTGTAGAAAATAGAGATGATTGTGAGATGAAGATAAAATATGTACAATACTTTTTTTTTAGTTTGCTAAGAAAAAAAATTTCTAATGAAAAAAATTTCTAATAGGGTGTAAGAAATTTGATTCATAAGAAATAAGTATGTTAAGAGTTTATCAATTCTTATTTGCGTCGTTAGTATCTACAAAGTGTTATAGGTCACCAAAACATGTTTATGAGACAATATTGTATGGTTAGCACAACATTCTCTACAAAGTGACATTCAATATCGAGAAGTACAATGTAGCATAAGTAATATTTTTGAAATTATATTTTTAGAATAAGATTCTTAATATTTTTAGAATAAGATTTTTGAATTTATATTTTTGAAATGTTATGTATAACTGGTAGATTTATGTCTACAATCATTTTGACCTTCAACAACTCATTGAATTCTACCATGTTTTCCTGTCACCACTTACATGTTCCAATACCAAATGGGCTGAATTTACTTACACATTAGAACAATATATTGATATAGCGTGAGAAAAACCTCTCATGTTGTGTATGTCGCAATCCAAACAGACTACTAAACCTGACCAAACTCTAAACATGTACAATACATCAATTAAATACTACAAAAACACACAAAATACATCAAAAACACACAAAATGATAAAAACACACAAAAATAATGATAAAAACACACAAAAATTCTCACAAAATGATGATAATTAATGCCAAAAACATACAAAATGTTTTCAAACTAAATACTACAAAGGAATTTCATTAATTGAGTAATATCAAAAGACTCTCATAATTAACAATACATGACCTTAGTGAAGCTGAAACAACATCAAACCACTTCCATGAAACATTAATCCCCATTATGGGTCTTCAAGTTTTTCAATATATTTTAATTTTTTCTTTTGTCCTTTACATTTTTGTTTTTTTAAATTAATTCTCATCACTCAAGTTGTCAATCATTCATTTTTATCAAGTTTAATTAGAATGTGTAAGCTTTTTTGTGGAGGCGTCCACGTGGCACCAAGAATTAAGGAGAAGCCTTGTGGATCCTCAGTTTATATATATATAAATTGATCTCAAGGAGGAGCTGTCATTAGGCCGAGAGCTCATTTATTAAGTAAAATATATAGTTAAATGAATGTCAAAACAATTTGTATGATATTGTTCTCGGTTATATGATAATTTCAAACAAACGTGATAATTAAGAAAGTGCAGCCGGAGTTTAGGCTCATATCGGATATCCAAAAAGCAAACTTATATGATTTCACTCTCGTTTACATGAAAAAAAGTGAAAAACACAACGAAACAAGATAAAACAAATTCACTCAAACATGCAAAATAAAGCTAATTCCACCAAAAGCTATTGTATATATCTATGTATATGTATTTATGTGACAATATCTACTTTTGATATTGATGAAAGATTAAAGAAAAATTCTTGAACTAACAAGAAATACACATGCTAGAGAGAGAGAATGATATGTAGAAAAACTCACTTTCAATCCCACAATGGAAGCAAGGCCCTTGCTTCCCCATTTTCACTCTTGAAGCCAAATCTAAATCTCAATGATTTCTTGTGTTCAAACATCAAAAGAAAAAAAAAAAGATATATAAATATATACAAAAACAAAAAAACAAAAAAACAAAAATTTTGTTCTTATCTTTCTTTTCCTCTATATATATATATATATTAATGATGAATTTTTAAAGGAAAGTTAATTGTCAAAATATAATTTCCTCATCTAAATTTTTTAGATTAGGACTTAGGTGAATACAACTCATTATTCATAATTATTTGTGGAATGTAGATTATATATTTTTACCAAATGAAGCTAATACTTATCCATGACAACAAATTAAAATTTGTCAACCCATGTGTCCTATTTATATTAATTACCTTGATAGGATAAGTACTCTAAATGGAAATCAACCATGTGCATTGTACGTTACATCAAAATCAATGCATTACCTAATGAAATAGAGATATGACAACACCATGGTCATTTTTTAGGGCAATAACAAAAGGTAAAGCACGAAACTCGAGTTTTTTTTTTAATCAAAAACGACAATGTACAAATTTCTACTTTGAACATCCAATATGACTTTAAACTCGGGTTATCATGTCCGTGCGCACAAAAATCTTTCACTTGACGATAGATAGTGGCAGATCTAAGTTCTACAAAGGGGGCTCAAGTCCCCCCAATTTTTATTTTTTAAAAAACTACTTCTATAATTATATAACTAAAAATTGTGAGCTTTATTACTGAGTTTTATTAGTGGAATTTAATAACAACCCTTTTATTCCTTTTGATACAGTTCCATAACCTTAAAATTTAAAAGTAAATCATTCTAATCACTATGTATGATTAATATATAAATTATAATTATTAATTGATAGACGGGGTTTTATTAAAATTTGCAGGGAGCTTTGCCCTCGACCCCCGTCCCTTTGTCCCTTCTTTTTAAATTTCTAACTCCATCTCTAACCGAGCTCCCCGTAATTTATTTTATAAATGTAACAACTCGATAAGTTAAACCACACCTATTATTAATAAAAAATACATGAAATTACAATTAAACCTATGTGTACTAAAACATTTTATGATAGTCATGATAGCATAACCGAATCTAGGACATCCAATTTGAATTTATATATTAATTTTTGTTGTTTCTGTCAAAGGCTATAATCTTTTCTATTTTACCTTTTTTTATTTTTAATAATTATAATTAATCCTTTTTTTATTTTTCCTGAAATTAATGCAAGTATCCAACTTTACAAAAGTTACCGTTGCTCTAATACAAACCACGAATTAAAAAAAAAAAAAAAAAAAAAACACAAATACTTGGGTTAGTTTCACAAGTGGGTCTCTCATCCTGACTCAATAAGCTAGGGTTCGAGTTTCCTAGTTCTTTCTCTGATCGTGGGAGTGAGTCCGAAGATGGAGAGGACGAAGCCAGTGGCTGTGTTCATGGCCTTCGGTACCAAGGGCGATGTCTACCCTATTGCGGTAAGACTCACTTTTCTCTCATCACAACTCACCCATACATTTTCAATCTGATCAACGATGTTAATGGAGGTTGCTCTGCAATTTATTGTAGTTTTCTTTAAATTTCTGCAGGCCATTGCTGCAGCTTTTGCTTCTGACCAAAAGCAATACCACGTGGTTTTCATTACTCATTCAGCACATGAGGTTTGAGTCCAATTGCTTTAGAGTATCTCAATTTCTCTAGTCGTCCATCAGAATAAACCAAAATATGGCTGCTGATTGATTGATCATCTGAGGAATTTCTGAATTGGAATCCATAAGTATATTTGTGTAATTGAAACTTTTAGTTTTAATCGTAAAGTTATGGTACTTAAGAATTTTAATTTCCTCATTGGTGATTGGTGTTTATTATCGGTAGAGGAAGTAAGAACTGTGAAAACCAGAGGAAACTATGAGAAACCCACCTCCCAAAAACCTAGATGCAACTTAAGCAATTATAACGCAATGTTAGATTAACTATATACCCTATCTAAACCACAAGAAAATACTCATACTTAGTATTTTTCAGTGGTTGGGCTGTCCTTTTATACAAGTTCATTGAAAAGAGCACTTAATTTTTACACTGATGTTAATTGAACTGTTGCAGTATTTATTTCAAAATTTCCTTTTATTGTTGTCTTTTCAATTTCCGGCTTGATTGATTAATTTGTGATATATTGTACTCTGGCTTGCACTAATTGAGATCTAGTTAGCTTGAGATCGGACATTAATACTAAAAAATACTTTATGGATGCGGCCATGCGAGCCTGTTCTTGAGAGACCAGCTTTCATATGATTCCTTGACCTTGAATGATTCCAGGTTTTTATTTTGCTGGTATGCTAGTCATTCATAAGAGAAAATTGATTCTACAATGCTGAAAAGTTTTAATTGACATTGCAATATTCACTAGTAAAGCAGGCGTCTTCTCTCTTGAAGTTATTTGTGCTTCCTCATATCTCTTCTTTCCCCAAATTTTTTGCAGAACGGAAAAAAATGTCTTTTATCTTTCCTTACAGAGTTCAGTCACCTCCATATTTTTTTAAATTTTTAAAAGATTCTAAATATGGTTATAATGTTCTGAATTTTGGACTGCATGCAGAATTTAGGATCCCATTTGGCAGAAAAACATGTTGTTTATCTTCCTATCTCATCGCCTCCTGTTTTCTCTATGAATGAAAATCATGAAAGTACAGGTTTGTATTCTGGTTGATTTGTGTTCTATGTGACTAAAATACAGATTGGATTGTCAAGGGAACGGGTTTCTTTCATTTTTTTATAGAAGCAAAAGACTTTGAGCTTTTCAAAGGTCTCATAGCCGTCATTATCTTATCAGGCTCACCGGAAGTCACATTTTCATTACAGAAGAAGATACTTACAAGTGAACATAGAAGAGAATGCTACTCAGTGGTTGAAAATGTCTTTGGACATGGCCCAAGCATGGAGGGCGACTTCATTGTGATAAATTTCTTTGCACTGGTAATCTGAAAATCTCAGTTAAGTTTAAATTACGTTGGAGAAGTTCTCTGTTGTTAAAACAAAATCTTAGTCCAAGTTACTTATTTCAAAGCATGGTTAAGGACCATACCATGGTGTTGCTGTTCATGGAGTGTGCAGTCAATATGTTCCCTTAGTAATATGGACTTTGAAGATATTAGGTTGGGTGAGCTCTATGTATGAGTTGAAGCATACGACCTTTTTTTACACAAAATTCGTTTTGGTTCATTTAAGATAAATGAAGACCATCTCAAGCTTTTGTAAGAAGTACTGTTAATTGGAATCTTTTCTGGCATATGATCAACTTTGGTTGAAATCCCATAACGTGTATGTTGATATAATATCTGATAAGGTCTTCACACGATGGACCAGGAAGGGTGGAGTCTTGCAGAACTTTTCAATGTCCGTTGTGTCGTTGCTGCACCTTATGTTGTTCCATACAGGTAATTTATAATTATAAGTATAAATAATTTCTGTGCCACTTTGAATAGCCAATTATATTTCAAAAACTTACCTTAGAATGCTTGATTTTTCCCCAATTATAAACTTTTACATTATGTCTTTGAAGGTTGCCATAATTATTTGAGAATTATTACAAATATTTCTTACTTTTTTCCTAGTTTGAGAATTCGTTCTATATTCTTTCTAATTATTACACAAAAGTGCTGTAGATAATCAGAAGTTCATTTATTTTTCTTCAGAGCCAAATTATGGTATGGCACACGCTTAACTTTTTTTTTTTTTTTATCCAAAAAAAAAATGGTATGGCACACGCTCAACTTTTATACTCATAAATTTGATTCACTGTACAGTGCACCTTCATCATTTGAACGTCAGTTCAGAAAAGAACTTCCTCTTTTATACAAGTATCTTCAGGAAGCTCCATTCAACAGGGTAATCATACATACTTTAATTAGAATTTTGTACTTAACGATAATTTAGATCACTGTCTTTCCATGATCCAATGATACTAAGATTCTTAACTCAATGACATTTTGGATAATGAAATTTTGAGAATTAAAATTGGTGGAAAAGTTAGAGAAAAAATGGAACTTTTGTTTATGTCTTCGGTTTTTTCCTTTTATATTGAAACTTGAAGAAATTTTAATTCCCCCCTCTATATTTGTACAGGTATGTTGGAGAGATGTGATTCACTGGATGTGGCCTCTTTTTACTGAAAACTGGGGAACGTGGAGAAGTGATGAATTAAAATTGAGCCCTTGCCCTTTCACAGTTAGTTTTTTAAAATAAAATTTCTCTTGATAGTTTTAGATGCTCAGTCCATTCTGGTATCTACTATTGAATGCTTACAGACTATGTTTAAACTACCATTTAGTATGCTACTTCCATTTTGCAAGGACTTACACATATATATTTAACTCATTGTTATTATTTAACTTCATAAATATTTTTTCCTTGAAATGTAGGATCCCGTAACTGGTCTTCCTACATGGCACCATAGGGCATCATCTCCCTTACTGCTGTAAGTTACATTCCATTTGCTCAAGAATGGCTTTGTAGTATAATGATTTCTATGATGAGAAAAATGGTATTAGAATCACACTTTCCATAGAACGCAAAGGTAAATTTGAAACAGAGTTTGTGTAATGACCTTTGTTTTGTGAAACCAATGATTTTTAGTGTTCATTTTCGTAGTCCATGGATGCGAGGAATGTAATATAAGAGCATCCTTGTTTCATTTCCTTCTTCTATGTAACAAATGACTACTATAGTCTAACTACAAATCTTTCTGATGTTATGTAACAGGTATGGATTCAGCCAAGAAGTTGTTGAATGCCCTGGTAATTATATCTGCTGTGGTATAATTGTATAAATGATTTTTCGCTCCAATGACATGCTTGCAAGAGTCATTAGTTTTCATTAGTCTTGCTTTTGTTGTCAATTTTTAGTGCAATTCTTTTAAGCCAAAAAAATGGTGCATTGTAGAATGAAAGGACAATGTATTGGATGACAGAACTTCTTTAACTCAAATTATTTTTCATCTAAATTCTAACCCCAACATTTTTGTTAATGAAAATATTTGCAGATTATTGGCCATCAAATGTTCATGTTTGTGGCTTTTGGTTTCTCCCTATTGAATGGCAATTTTCGTGTAGAGAGTGCGCAGAAAAGGCGGTGCATTACTCTTCACAGCATAAGAGAACAGAAGAGGAGATGTGCTCAGCACATGCTGACTTATTCTCTTTCTTGAATGGTCCATCTTCATTGCCACCGATTTTCATAGGACTGAGTTCTGTTGGAAGGTAAGTATCGTGTTCTGTTCTCTCAAGTGTGTAGAAAAGTTATCAAATCTCTGCAATTCTTTTCTTATTTTGAGCTAAATTCGTCTGTGATTTGCAGCATGGGCTTATTAAAGAACCCTCACGCACTTCTTCGAGTTCTTCAAACTGTTCTAGAAACTACAAGCCACCGGTTTATCCTTTTCACAGCTGCCTATGAACCTTTAGAAGCAGCAGTCTGGGAAGTTTCCATGGAAACGGCATCATCATTAAAGCATTATTCCCAAGCATCATCACATAAAAATCAAATGAATTCCTGCAAAGATGGGATTTCTCTATTTGACAACCGTCTCTTCTGTTATTCCGGGTGAGCATATCTTAATGTATTTGGCTAGTGTTGATGGACTGCTATTTGTTTTGAAAGTAATGAAAGGATACATGTAGTATTTATAAATTTTATGCATGTGTCAGTGGCATGATGTCCATTTTTGTGTTGTTGGCATTAGAATATAGTTGCAGTAAATGGTTCTGTTACTGTTTACAAGAGAGTGAATTTTTGTAAGGGGGTTATATCTTTTATATATCCCATGTGTTAGTTACACTTCTGTAGTGTTCTTAAACTGAAGTTTCTTATTATTTCTCAAAGAGAATGACATGGTTTTAGCCTGTCCCCATCAAGTTGGAACTCTTATCTTTTTTTGAGGTTTCCGAGCTAATTCATTCATTCATTTTATTATTTACACATTTTGATATCTTAGTCTTTGTGAGTTTTGCATGAGTGAAATTTGTGACTGTCACCATAGTCACCTGTTGACAATGAACATCTCTCTTTGAGGCTTGCTGTTTTATCATAACAATGTGCAAGTCATACAGTAGTAACTAGTAAGCATAGCAGAGAGGCTGGTTGTAGAAGCTGAACCCATGCCTATTGTTTGCAGTGAAACAACTTTACCTCTAGGCCATTGGTTCGCCCTTTTATTGCCATTTGAATACCAACAAGAGAAGGTAGCAGGTGGAGTTTAGTATATGAAAATGTTATGGAGGTAAAAAACGGAAGAAGACTTGGTTAGTCTTCTGATATGCAGTGAAATTTTACATATGAATTATCATTTATCCAAGGAGTTCTTCTCATAATATAACTGGGGAGATAGTTCTTGTAACACTTAGAACGGAAGGTTGATATAGGATTAGTGTATTTTCAGTCGTATTGACTCACAGTGCAATTTATTCTGCCAAAGTGGTGTACTCATTGTATATTATTTAAAATTGTGTTTTGACTCATTTATTTTCCTGTAACTAAGTCGGTGATTATTTTTGCCATTTGAGAGCTGATATATCTTATTCATGCAAAAAATCAGAATGATACCATACAATTGGCTCTTGCCAAGATGTTCGCTGGCAATCCATCATGGGGGTAGGTGAGAATGTTCGACTTCTATATCCTACTAAAATTTGTACATTGGAAGAGTCATGAACAAGCACTAACTAATTCTTGGGTAAATTGTCGAAACGGAAATTAGTGGATCCACTGCTGCATCACTATGCGCCGGAATCCCGCAGGTTTGCTGTTAGAATAATCCCATTGCTGATTTGTATTTCCTTATACGTGAATGCTTGAGTGTTTTGCCTTGCCAATTTTGCATCTAGTTGCGGCAAAATTTGGATGTTCCAAAATGAATTTTTTTTACTTATCTGTGGGATTCTTGCATGTTGAGGAGTGGAATTACATGTTTGGCATGCATGACTGTATGGTAAGGTTTTTGATAATTTAATCATTAGTAATGTGAATGGATGGTGTATGAAATTGATCATTCTCTCCCTCTTTGTGTGTGTTAATCAGTAATGAATTGCAGGTGATATGTCCATTTATGCTGGATCAATTTTATTGGGCTGAGAAAATGTTTTGGCTTGGAGTTTCCCCGCAACCTTTGAAAAGAAACTGCTTGATTCCGGATAAGTTGGATGACACAAGTGTCAGGGAAGCTTCAAGCGTGATATCAAAGTCCATTCATGACGCGTTATCTTCTAAAGTCAGAGCACGTGCTTCAGAAATTGCTGGACAAATTTCACTTGAGGTAATGGCCTATTTAAATAATGTAAGAGTCGGGAACCCTCATGTAAGTTGCGATGCACAACCTATAAAGTTTCTTGATTTTCATATAGTTTCTTTTCACTTCATATTATGCCTGTTCAGATAAAGTTTGTGTTAATTGATAGCTGACATCAGACGATGTTGCTGCCAGTGTTAGAGGGCGCAAGGCGCAAAAGACCCCTCAAGGCAAACATAGGGCGTGCACCCGAATAAAGGCGCAAATATAGTAAATTGAATATTAATTTAAATAATCATAAGAAAATTGGAGAATTATGTTGCCCCTTCCAATTTTCCTTGTCCAAAAAAACAGTTTAATTTAGAAAGAAAAAAAAACACTGGTTGCTGCTTGAGAATTATGCCGGTTATTCAGTAAGGATATATGCAGAATTTTCACATATTATGGCCCATATGATGGCACACTTTTTGCTGGAAAACATTACCTCTGAAAGATTACGTCACTAAAGATACCTGGTACCTTTTCTTTGGCAAAGTATTTAGCTTAAACCTTTAGCAAACCGAGCCAACTTCATCCAAAAATTTACGGTGTAGCTCAATGTGGAAGTTTATGGAAAGCTAAGTCAGCTTTTGCTTTATCTTTCCCCCAAGTTTTAACTTTCCTCTGAAAACTTTGTTTGATATTACACTAAACAAGCATTGCTACTAGTCCTTCATGCTGGCGAAGTGCTCACTAATTGGGTGATCTGATGAGCTTGTTGAATTCTTAGGCTGCCAGTTAATGTTCTATGGTTTGAACTCTTAGGGCTGCATTTCATGTAAATTAGTTATGTCCATTCTATATCATCCCATATTCCTCTTGCTTGAGTGGTCTTTTAGGCTTCTATAATTATCGAGAATCAGTGCTCTTAGTTGTGACTCTGCTCCACAGTGGTTGTGGTACTTGGAAGTTTTGGTTGAATGTTTATTAAACAAAAAAACACAATAAAAAGGGTTCATTGTTTGAGCATTTGTGGCTATTGTAAGACATTTATTATTGTAATAACCTTGACTCCATTTTTTGTAGTTAATCAACTTCAAAAATCAATCTAAGGTTTTGCCGAGTATTGAAATCAAAGATAGAACTACAATGATATATACCTGTTACCCTAATGCTGTTTTGAGTCACATACTTTTTTATATATCATTTTCACTCTTCCATATAACAGTCGTATTCTTTTTGCATTGCCTTTAATATTTCATTGCTTTTGAGGGACTTTCCCACCCTTACAAAGTTGTAAAATAAAAGTTGAAACCTTAGGAACCCTCTTGTCCCTGTGAATGGTTAATTTGTGCATACCTGCTTTGGCATATTTAGTTCCGTGCTTACTAATGGAGCTAAAGTTCAGTGTGCTGACCTTAAGCTTCAACTTGCAGGATGGACTTGTGGAAGCTGTAAACATTCTCAAGCAGGAGATTAGTTCAAATTAAAATTTGGAATGTGGTAACATAATTTTATTTGAATGCAGTATGCATATGGAATACATATGATATTGTTATGAGAAGTATAAAAGGGTACTTTGGTAATTACAGTAATAAGTGTAATTCTGTATATATATTGAAGTATGGTAAATAAGGAATAAGATAACACGAGAGAACTCTCTCTTCTTTCTGCTATTCCTTCTGCAGCTGTACTCTGCCCTTCTTTCTGCAGCTGTGCTCTGCTTCATATCACAACCCATACATCTGAATACTTCTTATATAGTTTCATTGCTTTGTTACATGGTATCGGAGCTTTCCTGGTAGACATCTGCGCTGGTTGTCCACTTCATCAAAATCTGATCTGGTTGTTCATTTCCTCGATCTACGTTGATCCAGCGGTCGGATCAGCAAACCTCATCTTACAAAGATCTTCGTCGGAGGTCAGCGAGTCCCGGCGGAAGGTCATCGACCTCATCGCAGAGGCGCGCACTGTTCACGCGGCGCGCACTGTTCACGCGGTGCGCACTGTTCACGCGTGATGGCTGGTAGACATGCCGTTGTCGGGATGTGAGTTCGAAAACTTGCTGGAAATCCACATCTTGGTCTTCTTCTTCCCGTTGTGAATGGGGCTATTGGTGTGTGTTGGAATGGTTTGCCCACCTCTGTGAAGTGGGTCTTTGTGTTGATCTGTATTTCAGTTTTGTTTGGTAGTGGAAGTGTAGCAACTGAGACTTCATTATGAGTGAGACAGAACACAAAATGGGATCTACTGAGGTGGTTGCGGCTTCTACCAAGTTGACTGACCAGAAACTGGTTGGTCCTAATTATCAACACTGGCGGAAAATTATCCAAGTTACCATTCGGGGAATGGATAAGGAAGACCATCTTACTGGTACAACACCTGATTCTACTAATCATGCTACTGACTATAAGGTGTGGATGCGTGATGATGCACGCCTGTATGGTCAACTGTTGAATTCCATGGACCGGAAGGTCTCTGAATTGGTGACACACTGTGATACTGTGAAGGAAATATGGGAATATCTGGGAGTTTTGTATTCGGGAAAAAATGATATGAATCGACTCTATGATGTAGCATTATCTTTCTTTCGGCCTGAACAAAAGGACTCGAATCTTAGTGAGTATTTTGCTTCTTTCAAGAGCATTTATGAAGAGTTTAATACTTTGATGTCTTTAGATTTAGATCTGGAAAAGAGGAGACAACAACGAGAGAAGTTGGCTATCATTGCCTTCCTTAGTGGGATGAGGTCTGAGTATGATTCTGCACGTTCCCAGATTCTTGCTAGTGGCGAGACCTCCCTTACGGAAGCTTTTTCGTGGGCTAACCGTTCGGTTAGGCCTACCTCTTTCAACCCCGATCTCTCTGAGAGGTCTGGATTGGTTGGTCATGCTTCTTATGATGGTGGTGGTAGCCGTGGGGGTCGTGGTGGCCGTGGGGGTCGTGGTGGTCGTAGTGGTCGGGGTTCAGATGGTAAATTTACATGTTATCATTGTGGGGGAGTGGGTCACACTCGTGACAGGTGCTGGAAGTTGCATGGCAAACCACCACAGGTTCGCTCTGCAAATGTAGTTTCTGGAATGGATATGGGCATCCAAGATTTGAGTATTAATTCTGAGTCCCCAAGTGAGGGACGGGTGAGTTTGTCTGCGGCTGAATATTCTCGTCTCATGAGTCAGATATCTACTTCTGCTCCCGCTACTACGTCTGCTACTACGAATGCTTCGGCATTCATGTCAGTTTCTCCTCATACTTGGGTGATTGATTCTGGCGCTTCCGATCACATGACTGGGAACACAGGTATCCTTACTTCATATTCCTCTACATCATCGTATCCTGCGGTGCGTGTTGCTAATGGCATGTTTGTGGAAGTCAAAGGAGTTGGCAGTGCATCTCCTACATCTAGTTTGCAATTGGATTCTGTTTTGACTTTACCTTCATTCCCATTCAATTTACTATCTGTGAGTGCTCTTACGAAGGCACTTAAATGTTCAGTAACATTTTTCGATGATCATTGTGTTTTTCAGGACCGGTCTACGAAGCAGATGATTGGTAGAGGTTCTCTTACTTCCGGGGGATTGTACGTCTTGGATGTTAGACCTTCTTCCTTGTTCGTGTCAAGTCCTTCTTCTCCTATGGAGCTTCACAGTCGTCTTGGTCATCCTGCTCTTCCTAGTTTAAAGCTTATGTGCCCATCTTTATCCTCTTTAAAGCAGCTGTTTTGTGAGTCTTGTCAATTTGCGAAACATCATCGCAGGTCTTATGTGTCTAGGAGTGTTAAACGAGCTTGTGCTCCTTTTGACTTGGTTCATTCCGATATCTGGGGTCCATGTCCTGTTATGTCGAAATCTGGATTTCACTATTTTGTTATTTTTGTGGATGACTATTCTCGTGCTACTTGGGTATATTTAATGAAAAAGCGTTCAGATCTCTTTTCTATTTTTTGTTCCTTCTATGCTGAAATTAATACTCAGTTTTCTTTATGTATCCGTACTCTTCGGAGTGACAATGCGAAAGAATATGTGTCCACAGCTATGTCCACCTTCTTGTCAAATAAGGGTATTATTCATCAATCTTCGTGTCCTGATACCCCTCAACAAAATGGGGTTGCTGAGCGTAAAAATCGCCACCTTATGGAAGTTGCCCGTGCCCTTATGTTCCACATGAAAGTTCCCAAACAGTTCTGGGGTGATGCTGTACTCACTGCAGCCTATTTAATTAATAGGATGCCATCATCTGTTCTTCATGGCAAAATTC
Organism: Tripterygium wilfordii; assembly: GCF_013401445.1. Taxonomy (NCBI): domain Eukaryota; kingdom Viridiplantae; phylum Streptophyta; class Magnoliopsida; order Celastrales; family Celastraceae; genus Tripterygium; species Tripterygium wilfordii. The sequence goes on from NC_052248.1 coordinate 11,812,667, forward strand.
CCTATCAAATCTTATTTCCTCACGAAGTGCCTCATCCTCTCCCTGTTCGAGTATTTGGTTGTGTTTGTTATGTTCGGGATATTCGTCCTCATCTTACGAAATTGGATCCTAAATCTTTGCGGTGTATGTTTTTGGGCTATTCTCGGACACAAAAGGGTTATAGGTGTTTCTCTCCTGACTTGGGTAGATATCTTGTTTCCTCTGATGTCATTTTCGATGAGTCGATTTCCTTTTCCTCCCATTCTTCTTCTTCCTCCTCATCATCAGTCTCACCAGATCTTGATGAATGTCTTGTTTATGATCTTGTCAGCGTACCTGCTCCGTCTTCACCTTCTCCTGGTCCTCCGCCAAGTCCTAGACCTCCAGTGTTGCAAACCTATACCCGTGGCCCTCGCTCGGTGTTTCGTTGTCCTTCTTCGAGTCCTCCGGAAGTGGTCCCCTCTCCATCCTCTGCTCTATCGACTGATCCTGATCCTGATCCTGATTCTGCTCCTGCACCCGCGGTTCAGTCCAATGTTGATCTACCTATTGCTCTTCGCAAAGGGAAACGTCAGTGTGCCACTTATCCTTTATCTGCTAGTATATCTTATGCAGGGATCTCCCAATCCCTTCGGACATTTGCTCTGGCTATTGACTCTATTACCATTCCTCGGTCTGTGTCTGAGGCTCTTTCTAATCCTGGGTGGCTCACTGCTATGAAGGATGAAATGTCTGCTTTGGAACAGAATCAGACCTGGGATCTCGTGCCTCTACCTCCTAGCAAGAGGTCTATTGGTAGCAAATGGGTGTACACTATCAAAACTAATCCAGATGGTTCTATTGCTCGCCTTAAGGCGAGGCTTGTGGCCAAAGGGTATGCCCAGACCTATGGCGTTGACTATACTGACACCTTTTCTCCAGTGGCCAAGTTTACTTCTGTTCGTCTTCTTATCTCCCTTGCTGCCACTTATGATTGGCCTTTACATCAATTAGATGTGAAGAATGCGTTTCTTCATGGCAATCTCCATGAAGAGGTTTATTTGGAGCAACCCCCTGGGTTTGTTGCTCAGGGGGAGTCGGGGTTGGTGTGCAAATTGAAGAAAGCGTTATATGGTTTGAAGCAATCTCCTCGGGCTTGGTTTGGTCGGTTTACCGAAGTAGTACAAAAGTTTGGTATGAGACGGTCTGCCAAAGATCATTCAGTATTTTATCAACAATCTAGTGCAGGGAGTATTTTATTGGTAGTGTATGTGGATGATATTGTGATTACGGGGAGCAATACAGATGGTATATCTGCAGTGAAGACATTTCTTCAACGTCACTTTCAAACTAAGGACCTAGGTCCTCTTCGGTATTTTCTAGGTGTGGAGGTAGCCAGATGTAGGCGTGGGATATTTTTGTCCCAGAGGAAGTATGTCTTAAATTTACTACAGGATACCGGGATGGTTGATGCGAAGCCATGTGATTCTCCTATGATGGTTGGAATGAAACTTCATTCTGATGAGGGTGAAATGTTTGATGATCTTGAACAATATCGACGTCTTGTGGGTCGATTGAATTACCTTGGAGTGACTCGTCCTGATATAGCTTTCTCAGTTAGTGTGGTGAGTCGGTTTATGTCTAGTCCACGAGTACCTCATTGGGAGGCTGTTTTACATATCCTTCGGTACCTTAAGGGTGCCCCTGGTCTAGGTTTGTTATATGCAAATCACAATCATGTGCGGATTGAGGCATTTTCTGATGCTGATTGGGCAGGGTCACTAAGTGATCGAAAATCTACTACTGGATATTGTGTGTTTGTCGGTGGTAATCTCGTTTCTTGGAAGAGCAAGAAACAATTGGTGGTAGCTCGATCTAGTGCCGAATCAGAGTATAGGGCTATGGCTCACACGGTAGCTGAAATATGTTATGTGAGACAACTAATGAAGGAGTTAGGCTATGGACAGCAGGCTGGGTCTAACTTATGGTGTGATAACCAAGCTGCGATTCATATTGCTTCAAATCCAGTGTTTCACGAGAGGACAAAACATATTGAAGTAGATTGTTACTTTGTGCGTGAGAAGGTACAAATGAAGAAAGTTGTTTTAAAGTCTGTACGAACCAATGATCAGCTGGCCGATATTCATACCAAAGCTCTAGCTGGTGCTCGGGTTAATTTCATATGTAACAAGTTGGGCATGATTAACATCTATGCTCCAACTTGAGGGGGAGTGTTATGAGAAGTATAAAAGGGTACTTTGGTAATTACATTAATAAGTGTAATTCTGTATATATATTGAAGTATGGTAAATAAGGAATAAGATAACACGAGAGAACTCTCTCTTCTTTCTGCTATTCCTTCTGCAGCTGTACTCTGCCCTTCTTTCTGCAGCTGTGCTCTGCTTCATATAACAACCCATACATCTGAATACTTCTTATATAGTTTCATTGCTTTGTTACAGATATAAAATGAATTATGCTTTTGGTCTTTGGCAAACAGAATTTATTTCCTTCTACTCCAGACACCAACACAACCCTACAACGTGGACTGCAAAGCGAAGCAATGTTGAGGAGCACCATCAGTTCAAGACTTTAAGTCGTTGGCATCTCACCTCCCTGCTCTCAAGGTAAGAGCTTGATTCCAACTCTCGAAAAAGAAAAAGACGGAAAGAGTGTTGAACAAGGAAAATTCTATGATACTGTTAAGGTGTGGTAATGTGGTTAAGGGGTACCTAAGTTTTTTTAGCAATCACCATAAGAAAAGGGACGGAAAGAATGTTGAACAACCCCGAAAAAGAGGAAAATTCTATGACACTGTTAAGGTGTGGTTATGGGATACCTAAGTTTTTTTAGCAATTATCATAATTGCTTGAGTGTAGAATCTAGTATTTTTAGTATGGAATCTTATTTATTACTCAGCATCATAACATAATTTGTGAAGGCTGGAAAAAAAGAAAAAAAACAAACAAAAAAACAATTGAAGGTGGCTGAAGTCCCTATTAAAGCAAACTGGTTGGCAAAAGGATACGAGAGTTTGCAATATTCTGTCTTAGCAACCAAATTCTATATTTTGGTTTTCAATCTTATGCTAAAGATTTTGAATATGATGCCAGCGATATTGGAAGAATTGTTTCATTTTATTTGTTTATTTCCTTATCTACAGGAACTTATCATTGTATGTGAAAATTACGTTGTACAGTGCATGACGGCTGGTCAGGCGAGGTATGACTTAGTGTGCAAGCCACTTTGGTTTGCATTCATATGACATTATTTTGTCTTTCAATCTCAACTTCCCATTTGTCAACGGAAATCTAATGAACATGGAATGCAATTTTAAGAACTAAAATGAGCAAGACTACAATGTCTGATGTTTCTGTGTCGCAAAAAGCACAAAAAATTCTGAGAGATCAATCCTTAAGCTCAATATATACTTGCATTTTTTTTCCCCCCTATAGAGCTGCATCGCTCCATGTAACGGAAGACCGTGAATATCCTGTATTTTTTTGGATCTTTGACTCCGAATGTACAATAAATTGTGTTTGATGGGTATACAGTTGTATGACAGTTCTCGTCCCTATATCGGTATTTATTGGAAACACAGGAAGTCTCACAATGCGATTGATTTGTATGAAACAGTGAAGTCCGTATATAGACGTCCACATACATGTGAGTAAGTGGGGTAGGGGATTTGAATTTGGATACCACCAAGTCGAGTATATTCCTTGACCACCTTGACTGAGGGTTGTTGCCATTCAAGGTTGGTCCCCTAATGTAGAAAGCCGGACCAAGGGCAAGAAGTTTAGACCTGGAGACGCACTAGGTAATTATACTCAAATGTATATATATATACACTGAGTATAATTTTTATTGCTGAATTTTTACGGAGGACTCACCCAAGAGATGACTCGTCCTAACACATGTTTTGTGGGCTGTATTCATGTAAAGGTAACAATTAACCCCTTTGATCTTGTACGCCTAACCCACACGTACCAGACCCTAGGCTACCCGTAGCTTGTGCTTTTGTTGCTTAATGAAATCTGATCTCAACCGTTGAAGAGATCTTGTTAGAGAGAATAAATTGCAATTACAGCAAATCATCTTACGGCGGAGAATGTAATCCGCATTTTATTATATATCAAGAAACAAAAACACGGACATTGAATGTGTGAACTTGAGGTGAGGATGACCATGTTTAGTATGAAATAAAGAGTCAATACCCTGGGCCTTGATTAGATAAAGTTGCCCGCCCTATTTACCCACAATTCAAAATGAGCCTTGAGACAAGATGCGGGCATTCCCCATCCTATGGTTTTCTCCGGTTCCATTGCGGGATTGGGTTAGGGGAATACCCGAGTGAGAGAATTTTAATAATAAAATTTTCATATTGCTCTCTTCTTTTAAAAATAAAAATAATATTTTCTACTGTCTTAATTCAACCAATAAGAATAAAATAGTCTATTAAATATCAAAACTCATTCTAGAATAATCAATCCTTAAAAGGGTTGGATGAGTTCGTAATCTCACCCTCTCAAAATTGATCACCAAATGAAAATGAGGGAATGATTGGTTTCCATAAACATCTCAACAGCATTCCACCCTCTAAACGCTATACTAACCAAATGCCCTATAAAACTCATAATATTTTCAGTCCCGTAAACTCAACCATGGCAACCGTATGACTAACGCCATGATAGTACTTCTGATGGGGGGCTTCGACGCCATTGGCGTCGAGTTTACGACAAAAATTACCCAGCTTCTTTGGGTATATCTTGAGCTCTTGCTACTGGACTTTCAACTTCTTTGGGTATATATCCAGTCAGCTTATAACACCCAACCACCTCCACAACCTTGTACACTCACAGACAAGGTTTCTCAAGGAGAAATTTACAGAGACAGTTTGGTATACCGGCCACCTCCAAACACTCAGAATTCGACCTTCATTATCATATGCAGGAATCATGGAGGTGGACAGAATGCCAAAATGTCTCTGCAACAAAGTCCCCTCGAGACGCCCTTAAAGCAAGACAAAGAAGAGAGCTGGTTGTTGATTGAAGCTCGAAAATCATATGCAGTAACAGAAAAGAGAGTGCATTTGAAACCAACCAAAGTAGCTTCTTTTTTTCCGCTAATGGGGGTGAAAAGAGAGTCCATACGCGTGCACTTTCCAAAAGCAACAAAGCAGAATACCCTTCAGCTTTTCCAAGGCCGGCCTCCCAGAGCTTGTAGTGCAACCACAGCATGAGTTTCTTGCGGTATCTTGGACCTGATTGCAGAGAACATAGCTTTTGTCGACTATAGTGGGTCTAGTGGTTTTGCTCGTGCTTCTAATTTGCTTTTGACTTGCTGCAAAAACAAAAGACAGCATAAAGTCCTGTACCTGTTTCCACTCGGCCTGCGATTCCTCGTCGACTCATTGATACATTCAGACTTCATATTTCTCAAGCTTAGATCACAAGCAGGATCAAGTCACGCCAACGATCAAGGAAACAAGAGAGAGAGAGAGAGAGAGACAGAAAGAATATTACTAAGGAAGAGGGATGAAATAGTCTGGCATAACAAATTGAAGCTACCCTTTCCCATATACCTACAATTTTCAACCAATGTTATATATATGTATATATAAGAGAGCTTAAATTCAGTCAATCCTTTACATCCCATGTTATTGGTCAATAGATAAAAATTGACCAACCCATCATGAGAGGAGATAGCAGTGTCGTGAGTTTATAGAGTTTATCCACACGACCTTAATCTACTTCAACCTGGGAATAGTTGCTGTTCTCAAACGCTATGATGCATACCCATTTTCAACCATCCGACTATCATCCCCAACTACTTTATCCAACGGGTTTTGTTCTGCCCATACGGATGCATCTAAATATCCAAACTCAAAAAGCCTATCAAGAACTTGATCCTCTGCTGGATTCAGTGCCCAACTGAAAAGCTGAAAATAAGGCAAATTAAAACGTTCGTCATCTCACCCTCAAAAGAAATTAAATAAAGAGACAGTTAACTGCAACACTACAGAATTACCTCTCTTGGGCTAGCTCTATTCTCAGGATTGCAGTCCGGACTTATCCCAATACCTTGCATGCCCAATCGACTAGCTGAGAAAGCACAAACACGGACCTGTACAGAAAAATTAGGTAGTGATCATTTCATTTTGAAGACTAATATTTGTACCTATGAAACTCCAATGGAGGTTGTTTTTAACCCACCAACAACTAGCACTCAATTTCACACACAGTTTATAACATAGAAAACTGTTTTCTATATCCTACTCTCATCAAACTAATTTCGGAGCCTAGAAAGTGAAAACTTCTCATCACATGCATTTATCTTCTCAACAGCGCTATGTGCCGCGTAAGCTTGAGCTACTATTGACTCATTTCAAAAATCCTAATCAAGAACCGCTACAGTCACCTCCACATTGCCAAAAACCACAATTCAAAATAGAAACGTAGCACTTACTGACTAATAGATATAATATAAATCAATTAATCAATGTTTTGCTAATATAATACTTTTTTGCCTATAGAATCAAATAATATATTTAATTCTATTTATTGTTAATTTATAAAAGGATAGTATATAAGGAAAAATATTGCACAAATGAAACATTAGTCTGAAAAGCAAAAGTCAAGGATACATGGACTTTCAAATAAAAATCTCAAAGAAATACCGTCTGAGCAGCAGATGTGGGTGGCATAAACAATGTCAGGCCCCCGTCAATACAGAGTCGATTCCGAAACATGGTGGCTGGTCTTGGTGCAAGATATCTGCACTGAATTAGCCTATGAGTTCAACTTCATTGGATAAAGTAAAATGATTGCATGTATTGCGTCGTAAACAAGTGTATTAAGTATTCACCCTGGAATAAAGGATGAGGTAAAAACTGCATTGATAAGATCTTCCTTGGAGTCAAACTGATCCACCAACAAACCCCTAGGTCTCCACATAATCTGGGTTACAGCAACTGTGATGTTTTATACCGCAGTAAGTAGTGATGAGAGAGAAAACAATCACAAGAAAATTCTTTCTAATAGCATTCACGAAGATCACAGACAATATAATGGACGATACCATGAGAATTTTCAACAGGTACGCGTGGGAAAACTGATTATAGTAAAAGAGGCAAAAAGTGAATTGCTTACCCACAAGGATCGTAGGAATATATGAGCACAATAGAGTAAAGTCCACAGCATCAAATTGAGAAAAGGGAAGGGTCCACTTGTCTTGAGATCAAACGAAAATCACTTTGGAAGAAAATAGACCAATACATGAGCATTTATGACGCCCTTACAAAAATTCAAATCTCTAATTTTTATTTACAAAGAAAAGTAACCTTTGATGACATAATTTTGTCTTTCAAAGGAGCGAATAAAAATGCAAAAGGCATAGATAATTATATTTTAAACAAGAATCATGATAAAATTGAAGTTTAGATGAGAAGTAGCTTTCATAGGGCCCACATGGTCAAAAAACTTAACTAGCACTCCTACCATGTATAGCCTCCCTATGTTAAGTAAGCTATGTTGGAACTTGGAAGTGTATACCCTTTTCAAGCCAGAAAGCACATTAGAAAGAAGACAAAAAACTCTGAACAGCAAAATAAAGATCCACCAACTAGCAAACTATAGCAAATATGCATATGAGTCAGCAGATGACTTTATTAACTCAGAAATTTGAGACGACAAGATTTCAGAACAATAGGAAGAATTGGAATATCCATCATGCACAATTGCACATAATATACAGGAAGAAGATCAATGATGCTGTTCACATAACCGAATGATTGATGGAATGGGCACAGGATATTGACTGTAATTGTTATAAATAGTAACAACAAATAAAATTAGAAGAATGACTAGTACTATATGCAACCAAACAAAACTGAAGACATGGCAAATGTGATTCCAAAAACATAACATGTTTTAACTTATTTGAGTAACATTTCCAGTTTCAGGCATATCCATTTCTGACATGACCCAATGTGCAATTGGTCCTAACCCATCAAATCACAAACATACAAACAAGACATAGTTATAAGCATACTTGCATAAATCTTACACATCAGAGCAAGGCTGTTACTGAGCATTTATTACCAAACACCACAATATCTATATACATCAAAATATCTTACTCACCACGAACCCTCCCATTGGACCTAATATGAACATCATCTGGCAGAAACTTTTCAAGAACATCCCGAAGAACAGCCTGTCAAAAATACTATAAAAATCAATATGGGGTACTTCTGAAATTATCTTATGAACTTTGGTTGGTGCTAGAATCACAATAAAAAATTATACAACATGTGAAATTTCAACAATAAAGCAACACTCATTGGTTTTAGCCAGTAAGACATTTCACATTAACATTAATCAAAAAATTAGATAAAAAATGGTTAAACACATTATATACAGGTTTTCTTTAACAATAGTGAAAGTGAAATTGGATTCCCCTGCAGTAAATCAAATTTTCAATAGATGGTAAATGAGTAATCCTTACTGCCAAATAAAATCAACAGAAGGATTTGATGCAACTGTAAAAGGCAAGAATGAACTGATGTATCCAACACCATTCTGGTCATTCTTCTATATGTTGGTTGGTCAGTGGTCACATTTTCAAGATATTGTTTGACTAAACATATATCTTACATGTGCATTCAGATTTATCAAGCCCTGCTGATTTGCACTAGTTGCCACTGCAAAAGATTCAGTCAGCAATGCTTTATCCATATCTTGCCAACAATGTCATGTTCCATGAACATTGCCATCCACCACCATCAATCTAGCTAGATTAAACAAACTTCAAACTTTTCCGAGACTTGTGACCATAAATCCAGTAGAGAATATTGGTTCATCATTATAGATTCATGAAGCCGAACCCAAACTATTTGGAACAAAGGCATTGTGATGATCAATGATGTTAACATAGACATCCATTGCCCATTGTCAACAAATATAATATATGCTATCTAGATAAGTCAGAAAATAATATATTGATGCATGGAAATATTATAAACATACTCCAAGCCGAAATGCAGTCCCTTTAAGCCGGCAATCTTCAGCCAGTACTTTAGTAGCTCTCAAGGCCTCCTGCATACTAGCTCCAGAGGCAATGACTGCCGCAACAATGGCACCAGCAGAGGAACCAGCTAAGGGTGTCGTCTCCTGTGAAGGGGGGAGAGAGGATCAATAAATAATACAAAAGACGGGGAGAAAGCTGTCTTTCGGAGAGTGGAAGACTATTGGGTTCAAATATTTAAAAATCTAAAGAGTTTTCAATCAAAAACACTGTTTTTCTCAATGTTACATATTTATGGAACTCTATTAAGAGTCCCCTAAGAAATACAGAGGAGCAGAATTCCACGAGCCACTACTTTCATAATCTTTTTTCTTGGATCCACTGGCCGATGACTTCACAATTCAATTAAGTAACTGTATATATGAAAGGATTAAATATATGAAGCTACATAAAATGTTGATCTTAGGCTGCCCGAATTCCTCAAATTAACTAGCCTATAATAAACTAAGACATCCTTGTCATGGTAATGCCTGCATATATATTCAGAATAAACCGCATAGATATGCAGAATAAAGAGATAAACTACATTTCAAATAGAAGAAAGATGACAAAATTACTTTTGCGCAGACACTAAAGAAGCTCAAAAAATAAATGAAAAATGAACTCCCAACTCATACAATTATAACATTCCGAAAGTTGTTTCGGTCAAGAACCAATTACTATACCCCCAAATAAGAAAAAGTTAAAGTATAACCAGAGTACCCAAATTCTAATCACATTTGTCAATTTAGAAACAAACAATCAAAAAAAGTTCAACAAGGAATTAGAAAGACCAGAAAATAACCTTAATGTAACCCTTCTCAATGAGGCACTGAGCGACCCCAAGATGGTAAGGAAACAATAGCCCAGCAGCAGAGAAACTGAATCCGGGACTCGTAACAACCAGCCGTTGCTTCTCCGCCTCGATATCCTTAACCCTCTGTTCCCAAATCACCTCCGGCTCAATCTCGTCCTCAATAACCTTTCCGATTCTCTCCTTGTAATCATCTCCAGTAAAATTTATACTACTCCTACCATTCGTCTCCTTATCTAACAGAGAGAGCCCCGAATTGCGAGAAATTCTTCTGTTATTACTGTATTTTATAATCCTCGACGCCAAACCCAGGAAAAGCTCGCCGGTGGCCACGGCAAACGATCTTTTCTCCGAAACAGAAGGAGGAGATGTAATTTTAAACTTATTGTTGTTCTTATTGTCGTTGTCGTTGTCGGTGTCGGTCGTGGTGTCGGATTCGTTCTTCGTACAGAAAGCTAGGGTTAGGGGACGACGAGTGAAGATGTGCTTAGAATCAGGGTTTGTATTTGAAAGCGAGAATGAGTGAGAATTGTGAGAGAGAAGGGAGGAGAGGGAAGAAGCCATGGACGAAGGGGAGGAAGTTGATGCTCTGTTGGCTTCTTGGAGGAAGAGGAAGTGAGGAACACATGTTTAACTTAAACGTTTCGTTTTTATTTTTTTAATTGTTTCTTTCAGAGAAAGTTCGAATTTGTTTTGTTTTGCGGATTTTTTGGGCCGGCAAAAGAGAGGCGTGAATGTGTTTACACTTGCGTGTGAGCTTGTGTCGTTTTGTCCGTAAACTGTTCGCGTTTTGTTGGCTTCCAACAACAAAATCCTCTTAGGGCTTGTTTGGATTGAAGTTTTAGAGAGTTAAAGATGAAAGTTAAGGAGGAATGAGTAACTCTACCTCATTTTATTTGGATTGTAAGAGAGTGTTAAGTGGGGCGAAACTCTTCAACTCTACATTTATAACCCCTAAATTTGAAAATTTTTGAGATGATTGAAAAGTTTGTTTAATATTTCTAAAATCATCTTTACAAGTTTTTCACTCATTTTCAATTTTAATAAGGGTATTTTGTAGCTCACGTTCATTAACTCTACATCCTGTCCAAGTACTCTCACTTAACCCTCTCTCCATTAACTCTACATTACTCTTCATTTTTTAATCCAAACAAAGCCATAACCAAAAACTTGACGTCATAGCGTTAAAACAAAAAATTAAAAAAAATGGAGGGAGAGAATGAGTTGCCAAACCATTTTTGTTGTTGTTGTTTTTTTTTTAATCAAGAATGACACATATAAGTTTAGTTTGATCGACCTAGGTATATATTTGAACCGTATGTCTGCATTCACAAACATTTTCTCACCCGATAACAGGGTTAATTGGGTCAAAATTCAACACGTGACCATAAAAATATTGCTTCTAATAAGAATCAACTAAGGCCAAAGTATTTACCAAACCATCTTTTTCTAGATCAACTATCAAGGTAAATTGAATTTAATAAGGGAGATTAAACTAGTCTGTTATTATTTGGAACTTTTGAAGGCAAAGATCGATTTTTTATCTTCTGAGTTGTCTAAATCTGCGCCAGCAACAGACAGCAATGGCTACATTACAGAGGGACTCTATACTCTATAGGAAAGAATAAGGATCCACCATTTTCAGTATGAATGAGTTTCCATTATTACCTCTTGAGGATTTTGCATACAAGGGAAAACAAATTCAATTTACATATATGAATAAATGTGTACAGGGTGTTGAGTATTGGCTCACAACACTATTGATTTGGTGGGCTTGGAAAAAACAAAGACAATTAATTGTCTTTGCCTTGAAGCCAAATATCACATACTTGTGATAAAGACATGAAGCCATGCTTGAAGACCATGCTTGGAGATATGATCGGCAATGTAGATTTGGTTGGCAATGAACAAATACCATGTACTTGTGTTTGGGTTTTGGGTTTGTGAGTGGAACGTGTTCTTGTAATCTCTTTGGTGATAAAATGATTAATCTCTACCACTCGTGGACGTGGGCAATTGTCGAACTACGTAAATATCTGTATCTCTTTGTGTTTATATTTATCTTGGAGTTCTTGGGCACAACACAAGGAAGACTGAAGAGCTTACTTACATAACAACATCAAAAACTAAGGCAATTCGACAGAGTTTGCCAAGAAAACAAAGACAAGTGAAAAACCCCTCTAACCAAGACAAAGGGAAATCACAAATTAGTTAATATACATACGACCATTGTAAGAAATGATACAATAGGCCTAATCCTTTTTGGCAGGAACTCGATACGAAGGATCAACCATTTTCAAGATGAACAAGTTCCCCTTGTCGCCTCTGGATATTCTGCGGAAACATCAGAAGAACACATGTGTTTAATGATATATAGCTCCTGTATCTGGATATTAAGTTTCAAGCTTGAGCGATCATTAAATCGCGAAAATCATCAACTCACCTCAACTCTTCATCCAAATACGTAATTTCCAATTCTCCTTGAGCTCTTTCGGGTGCCTTAACAGGTATCTGTCCACAATGACAGCATAAAACATGCATTGTCAATAACTAGGCTACTCTGTAAACCCTTCCCAAAACATGGAACAAATATCTATAGAAACTAGACGTAGTAGATTGTCTAACTAGTTTACGTACACTAACACACGTAAAATCTATTCAATATCCAACCCCCAGAATATAGAAATAAGAAAGCTGAACCACCTCCAATTCAGAACAATGAATGAGTTGAAATTAAGCAATGAACACTGAAAAGAATCATGCACAGCTCAGCACTAATGTGTAAGCCAAACTACCAAAACATTGGCCTATAATGGCGAATGGATGATGAAACTTACTAGACCCCCGATTTTGAAAAAATCGAACTTTACAGCCACTTTTCTTGGATTCAGAGGTGTCAAATCTGCTGTCACCTGCAAAAGACAAATGTCAATTTAATAGATCAATCTCTCTTGCAAAAGCACATAGCAAGCAGGGCATTGTATAATGAAGATAAAGCAAGCAACTATAACATCTAATTTCAAAAAGTATGAGACTGAAGTAACAGAATAGTTTTAGTCAAATCAGTATGACTATATTGCGGGAAAAAAAAATGCAAGAACTATTGTCGTTATGGATTCCAGAAGAGCTAATTGTACTAGCCAAATCATCGCAATATGAGGAAAAAAATAATGCAAGATACAGCAGTTAGTGAGAAATGAAATATCATTACCTGGTTAAAGAAAGGCCAAGATTCCATATTCTGTGCCCTGAGTGTATCTGTATTGATAGCTTGGTAGTTTGCAACTGACCTTAAGAACTTGGGTCTCTGCAAAAGATACAAAAATAAAAGTATGGAAGACCAAACAAGAAAAACAACCAGACCAAGACTTTGAACACCTATTGCATATATGATGAGTTCTAGTTAACTAACAGAACATTGTAAGTTGTATCATCATATATTTTGAACCTTCATGTGTAGTTTCTGTAATACCAAAAAGTTGTATCATCATAGATTTTGAGCCGTCATGTGTAGCTTCTGTAATACCGAATTTCATTGTCACTAACAGTTCTTGTTTTAGATGCAAATACAGATTTAAAGAAAAAAATTCCTAATATCATGCCATCACCTTTATCTAAACTATCCATTAAGTTGATGTTTAGTTGCCAAAGCATTTCATCGAGCCAGATGACGAATGAACCAAAGAGAATAGCCACTCATTTATTACCTTTTCTAATATGTGTGCAACTTTTCAAGAAGAAAAAAGCCTTTTGTCGAGAGTAAATGTTTATGTACTGTCAACAGCAGTTTCATAAGGCTCTTTCTTCATTTAAGCTTTTTTTTCATTTTCATTCACAGAATTTACAAACTTTAACTTGAAATGATTTGAAAGTAGCAAGAATCTTGGTTTTACTTTGTTAATACAGAACCTCTTTGGAACCCTTTAGTATACCACTCTCGGAATGATTTGTGTTTTTGGTAATCTACCTTCATTAAAATGGTATGTTAGAATATCTAACATAATTTAAATGGGGATAGAACTGTGATGTGGGAGTGTGTGCTAACTAAGCTTTAATCGAGCTGAGCTTGAGCTCCTCGATTAGACTTGGTTGGGGTTCGACTTTTCCCAAGCTAATATCGAACTTGAGAATCTCTATATGCTATGTCAAAGTTTCTTGTAAGCTAAGCAAGGTACTTTACTTACCATGATCACTGTACGTCTGTACTTAGCATGTATGTTTTGCTTAAGACACTTGTCTTACATGTCTATAAATTTCACTTAGTAACATACACACGCTCAAATAGATACACCACCTCGAATTCAAGATCGCAAGCTTGAATAGATAGACAAGCTCGGCTCGAATCAAGCTCGAGCTTAGACACATTTTCACAACTAAGCCTAAAGCAAGCCAAAGCTTGGTTCAAGTACACCCCTGCTAGGCTGCTAATGTGAATGTCCAGAACAACACAAGGAAAAAAAAATAAATTTACTTGGTAATGTTGATATATAGTAGAGGATGTGTAACTAGGGCTGTCAATTGGTCAGTATAGTTGGTTATCTGGTATATTCATCTCCGGGCCGAAAGTTCGGTTTTTTTCATTAGTGAAAACCAATGACCGATTGGTTTTCGTAACAGTGAAGTTATAACGACCATTCCACTTTGGTCGGGTTTTTTTGACAACCCTATGTGTAACTATCCAACATGATAAAAACATTGAAAGTATGAAGTGAAAATTAAATCAAATAGAATTCTAGTTTACCTCCTTTTGCAGAATAGATGTTGAGGTAGTGTATATAAGCTCCCACTTTCCGTTAAGTAGATCAGACTTCAGTGGCTCCTTAATCGGAGTAACTGCTTCTAGTTTGCTAGCAATCTATTCAAACCAAATTTCATAATCCACAGTAGAAAATTAAATAAATTATAAATACCATTAAAGTAAGTAAAAAGGAGTAGCATATATATGCTACTTAAAATGTGCACCAAACGTAAATTTTGGTGCAACCATTTCAGGTAGCATTTTGAAATTTCAACTCGAAAAAAGCAATGCAAGTCTACAACATTCACATATACATTATCATACCTGGAATAAAATTACATCGTTAGGGGATCAAATTGAGAAATTTAAAACAACAATGATCAAAAAGATAATTTACCCATTTTGACTGAGTTGGAAAACTACCAAAACGACAGTTTACTCAAAAGAAGAATAAAATATATAAAAAAAAATGAAAAAGAAGAAAATGTAGACCATATTTTTAGTAACTCGAAATATAGATAATTACAAAAGATATCTAGTAGCAACAGGGCATTTTGCCACCAAGACGTCGTTGTAGTATAGTGGTGAGTATTCCCGCCTGTCACGCGGGTGACCCGGGTTCGATCCCCGGCAACGGCGTTTTGCTATTTTTTTCTTTTTTGTCCTTTTGAGTCTTCCTTCATCTTTGTACAGTCTAACCAGAGAGAAGAGAGAACCAATTACCTGATCGACATTCTGCTGATCCTCGGGAGTGGCCTCAGCGCCGCGATCGAGAGGGTCAATAGCCTTAAGAAGCTCTTCCTTGAGAATCTTAGCATTCTTGGCTTTGTTGTTAAAAATCGCAGGGAAGAAAGAAACACTTGCTCTCCATTTCTCAAGACCTGAATCGGATGTGAGGTTGTTAAGATTGTACCAACTGCTGTCGTTGTTGTAAGGTTTGGCCGGAAAACTGTTAAAGGTGAGAGGAGGAGAACGAGAGTGGAGGAGGAGGTTTGGAAGTGATGAGGACTCTGTGGAGAGTGAATGAGAGGCTGGGATCCGTGGCGCACAAGAAGATAAGGCCATTGAAAGACTTGCCTCTACTCGACTGGTTCAGGTTGGGCAGGATAGCTGTGAATCACATAGAGTGCGTCACGTGACAGTCAGGTGATTTTATGATATTAACTTGTTAAGTAAGTTTAATTAAATAATTTAAAAATATATTGAAAAACTTCATCATGGCCCGATGAATCTGGTCCGCTCTTTAATGGGCTTTTCTACATTCTATTATCAGCCCGGGAGGGATTCTCTTCAATGGCCCAATGGTTAGCCGAAGCTTCTCCTTGAATTGGATCTCAAAAAAATCTGTAATTTGTGCCCATATTAATGAAGCCTGAAAAAGGTGGGCTGGGCTAGCTTTTCTGCGGGTTCAAAAAGTGTTGGTCCAATTAAGCCACAGCTCATGTAGCCATATTGAAGCCCAGGTGGCACCGGTCTGTTATCCTTCCACTGCCAAGAGAGGGGAGTTGTCGTTGCTCTGTGAAACCAGCCTCACGCAGTCCCTCCCACTCCAAAGCCCAAGAAACCCAAGTCTTCACACGAGTCCCATGGGCCAACTCCTAGCTTGGAACGGGCAAACCAGTAATGAGCCAGCCGTGTGCCCGACTGCATGGGCTTAGACCATGTCCCAACACCTTAATGTCCCCACTTGGGTCACAAGCCTGCGTTACTAAGCTCGACGCTACAACATCGATTGCTGAGCCCTTATAAATTGTTCACATTAAGCAGTATTTAACGATGTGGGATTTGTTTCAGTACTCCCTCACAATCAGTATTACACTGATTGACAACCTTTGTCTCTGGCTTATGAATTTGAGAGAGTCTCTTTGTACTCCATAGCCGAATACAATAAGATGCATATGATCGGTGAACTAAAATCTGCCAAGTACTAATGCCTCTAACAACTGCTTCTTGCTGGCTTTCTTCTGTTGCTCTGCCATTTTCAAGCATGGAAGGTGGCCTCGCCATCTCTGACGGAGAAATGCAGATGCCCAATTTGCCCACAATCACAAATCTGCCACAACCCACATTCCCAAACATTCCAACAATCCCAAATCTGCCACAACCCACATTGCTAACAACATTGTTAAAAATTCATCCAAAAAGAAATCTAGGTGAGCTATCTCCTCAAGTAAAAACCTTAAGAGATGGGCTTTGGTTTGAATTCGAAATGAATGTCCCTGTCAGCCCATCATAATCAGCTCATCCACTTGAGAATGAAACACAGGATAAAAACTCAGGATTTTATTACATTTGCAATCAATCGCAACTGTTCCATTAATCGATAAAATGAAAAAGAACGAAAAATCACGACCGTTTATCTTTGTCAACGGCTCTTCTTTTGGCGTAACTCTTGCCGTGAAAGTCAACAAAAAGAAGCAAAAGCGAAGCGTTGAAAACAGCATTGAAGCACCAACCCAATATGCCGGAACAACCCGACCCGGTAAAATGGTAATACAGCATCCGACCTGATATGGCGAAGCTAAACACGAACTGCACAATCTGGCAATCAGTCACCAATCGCTTCCACTTCGGCCGCATTCCCATCGCCGACAACAGATAGTAGCAGTACATGAACACGTGGACCAACGAATTCGTGACAAGTGCGACAGGGAACAACGACTGTGACGTTTGTAACCAAAGGTAACACATGACCAGCACAGTCGCGTGGTGGTAGACGTGGAGGAACGTCAGCCGTTGAAAAGACTTGGCGAGGATGATGAGGATTGTGTCCACGAATTCAAGAATCTTGGAGAGGTAGAAGACGTAGGCCCAGAAGAAGAGTGGCCCAGTGGGAGGAGTGTGGGGAGGGAAGCATATGGTGTGGCGAGGTTCATGAGTGGTCATGATGGAGAGGGTGCAGCCCAGGCACATGATGAAGGAGAGGAGGAAGAGGGTGAGGGAATGGACGGCTGTGATTGGTTTGAGGATGTGGGACCCAAGGGAAGGGAGAGGGATTCGGGGGAGGAGGAGTGCTAGGGAGAGGTAAATTAGGACGGCGAAGGTTAGGAAGAGTGTGGTGGAGCCTGTGGTCTGACCTGGGTTCCATGAGAAGTGAAGGATTTTGGGGTGCCTCACTAGCCAGTATTCAAGAGTTGAGAGGATTGGGTGGTTTTTCATTGGCCCTATCGCCGCCGTAGACGGTGGTGATTGGAATAGGAAAATGGTAGGGTTTGCTCCCAACTTCCTGGCAAGGGGACTCAACTGAATCACTGAACTTGGGTTATCACTTATCAGTATGGAATATTGGAATGTGGGTCCAGTATGCTACCTAATGATTTCTGGGCTGGGCCCAACTCTATGGAAGCCCATACATCAATAATTCATGTATCCCTCTGATTCATATCAATCTAAAGTGTTCGATCTTAAGTGAGTCTTACATGTGTGTCGATTCATATCAATGTGAAGGGTTCGATGTTAAGTGAGTCATACATATGTGTTTATAATGAATGTCAAATACACATGTAAGTAGTGCCCACCCCCATCGAGAGAACTGCAGTAAAGCCAAAAAAGGAGGAGAAAATGCACAAGAAAAGGAATTCCACAAAAAAATCTGAATCAAATAGCTGAGGATAAATACATAACAGTTCGAAGAACTTTTGCGGTACAACGTATTTACAAAGTAAATTCAACACTCCCATTATCAGTCATACCTCTCAAGACAATGCCTTTATTAAGGAAAAAAACAGCAAGTTTCCTTAAAAATCTTCTAATTCACTATGTATGAAATGAAAATGACAGATCAATATCCGATTAGCCCATTAGAGAGAGTCAGAATACTAGTATATTAGATTATTAGAACAAAAAAAAGTCCAGTAATTCAAAAATTCCCCCCCAAAAGTTACACTCACAGAGACGATGTAGTTTTCATTCGCTCTGTTCTTACTTCTCAGGCTTTGATTATGCGGCATGCCATGGCTCTTTCAGGCGGCAAAATTGGACAGCGCAGGTGATTACATGAACTAAAGTATGTTTAATTAGCTGCCACCTTCTTCCGGACAATCCTCTTCCTCCGAGCCTTTGGAGCTGGTGCTTCCTCGTCAACACCAACATTTCCTTGCTTGATGCCCAGAAGACCAAGACCAGAAATAATGGCATTCTTTGATATTAACCATTTTGGAGAAGATCCAGTAACATCTGTAGAGGGCCGGTTATATGCCTTCAAAAGGTTATCAGAATGAACCAGAGGGTCTGCCTCTACCCCTAGCCAAGCACGCCTTGATGTCTCTCCTAATTGAACATTTAGAATCCTGCAACAAATCCAAGGAAAAGTTCAAAAAAAAGAAATAGCCAATAAAGATCATTGTTCTGTGCATGTTATATTTTTACTGATAATCACTGAAAAATAGCAAACATATGGCCAGTACTCCAATAGTAGAGTTGCAGGGGTGCAACCTAAAGATCACAGGTTTAATACCTGGAAACAACACCACCACATATTATGTGGGGGTAAGGTATGTGTACATATTATCTGTCCCCGACCCTGCCCATTACGGGAGTCTTGTGCTGTTTACCTAATCACTGAAAAATAGCGGCCAGAGGATAACATATCCCAATAAAATATGTTGTCCAAATAACAACTGTGCCGTTTTATCAAATTCTCTTTTAAGTACTGGAACCAAATCTTTCTTCGCAGAGTGCATGGCCAGATGCTATGGTCACATTACAACTTTCCAACCAAAAAGACACTAGATTCTAAAGTATGACGAGGAAAATCCTCACAACTATGAAAAAGGGGGAATTATTTAGACATATCTTGAAAACTATAATGACACACACAGACTAACCGTAGAAAGCACAGAAGCCACAGTGAGAAGCCTCCCTAACTATTGTACAAACCAGGTAATGTTTTTAGAAAATTTGGACTGCTGTGCTTGATTAAGTTTAAATATCAAAGTACAGCCCAAGCCAACTTTAACTAGAATATCAAAGATATTAACCCTTCTTGAGTATGGTTGAACATGAAACAAAATTTTGATTGGTAAAATCAGTAAATGTAAAGCACAAATAGGTAACTTTATCCAAACAAAAAAGGAACAGACCTCAAAGAAGTACTCAAAAATAGTGCCACCCCGATAACATCAAAATAGTTGATCATTGCTCTATCAAACCCGCATAGCAGCTGGTATCTCAAATTTGCATAAAGTCCAAGGAAAGCACCATACCCCAGTGCATTAGTACTGACACTAGGGACTGTCACTGAGAGCCTGCCAAACAGAGTATATTAGACAGTTTTTTTCTCCTTTTTTTTTATATTTTAAAATACACAGTTTTTGTGTTTACTGGAAAGAGATTGCTTACTTATCCTTCTTTCTGCTGGCTAACCAATTTGACAAAGAGCCTTGCACTGCTCCTGCCGTTAATCCAACCATACACAACTCTGCAGCCTTGTAAAAGAAAGAGTGGACTTTCTTTTGTAGATCAAATTCTCTGAGTGGATAACTCTTCTCGAAGACGTTATTTGGTAGTTTCTGCAATGTATTCTGCAAATCAAACTGGAATGTGTTTCCGTAGGAACGACATGGAGCAAGTGACCAAACGACAATGGCATTGCATGCCGACATGGTGAGCACATTGATAAGTGCCAGATCCCATTCTTGTTTAATCCTACAATTTCAGTAAAGCATTTACTCGTTGGTATAAAACATTAAAAAGTTGGAAAGAAAAAGGACATTTCTTCTCCCTGTATAATTGAAGAAAAGCAAATACCTATCTTTTCGATTTTTAAGCTCCCACCAAACAGAGTAACCAATCGTAGCAGCCTGCTCCAACAGAAGCTTATATAGAAAAGCAGGATCTGCAATCATCCTGTGTGACGTAATATAGAAAGACTTTCAATAATAAATTCAACTATTCAATCTTAATGAAAATTGCCATCTAAAGAAATTTAGTTATTACAAGGGTAAACAACATTTACAATCTTGCAGGACATAAGTTCATAACTATGATGTAAAGCTGGAGAAGACAACCGAATTACCTGCCAATAAATGCCCTAGACATTGCCTCAGGGATAGATCTAGATATTAACCTAGCAGTAGTGGGTCTGGCATTTATTGCAAGAAGCTTCACCATTTGAGCAGAGCTGACCAAGCCCTGAAGGCAATAGCATTTCAGTCAGTATGTCCAATATATTTCTCAGTCAAATCAACAATAAGAATAATACGCACCATTTCGTAAGCTTGTCGAAACCCAGCAGGCAAATCCATCATTGTCTTTTGCCACTCATTCAATACAGCATCCACAAACTTGCGATCAAAAAGCTGACAATAGAAAAGAGGGAGAAAAATCAACAGTGCGTCTGAAAATTCTAAGTTTAACAGCCTGTGAACGGGATTAATGCATCTTTTATCATCAGATGTGCATCAAAGTATCTTCTTCGTCACATATACAAAGTTTCCAACCTCTTCAAGAAATTTCCTTCTCCTGAATAGTCCACCCTCATCTCCCTCATCACCATCATCAAAATCATCAAAGTAGTCATCATCATCACCTCCATCATCGCCTCCATCACCACCACCATGAAAAATTTTCTTTCCAATATCTCCACCGCCTCCCCCGGTTGCAAGCTGCAATTTTGTGGGAATTACCCAATAAGAGCAAAAATTAAGAAGGAAAATGGATTAACAAACAAAAAATCGATAGTCCACGGATGGGGGTGCGGTGTAGTGAAGGCAAGGCAAGCCATAGAATTGAATTAATATAGATATATATTATTAAAC
This sequence comes from Tripterygium wilfordii, assembly GCF_013401445.1. NCBI lineage: Eukaryota > Viridiplantae > Streptophyta > Magnoliopsida > Celastrales > Celastraceae > Tripterygium > Tripterygium wilfordii. Next base: position 11,834,001 of record NC_052248.1, read on the forward strand.
ACAACATTCATAATATAGAAAACTAGTGGACTAACACAAACAGAAAGAAAGACATAATAATACCCTAAAAAAAAGAGATTCTAACTGATCACTACATTAACTCAGCACTTAGTTTCTGGAACAACGGAAAGCCATCTATCCACGAAAACCAAAGTGGACTCCTCCTTGTCTAGGAAAATTCTGGAGTTCAATTCCTTCCAGATTAACCAACAGGTAGCCTGGAAGATTAAAAGCATTTCTTTTTTCCTGGTTTTTGCCAATGGATAAGAAGTGCCAAGCCTCTACTCCCGAGGTCAGACAGCTACTCGGAATCCATTTAATACCCAACAGATTTCCACACATATATATTCCCAGACCAAGAGCAATGAAGCAAGAGATGAGGAACCGTTTCCTCCTCCGACTTACAGAGAGCACAACTATTAGGCAAGATATAACCTCTTCTTTTCAGGTTGTCAATCGTAAGTACTCTACTCATAACGCCTCCCAAAAGAAAAAAGACACCCTAACGGGGCAGGAGGTACACCACACATAATTCCAAGGCAGGCCTGCAAATTTCAGAATACGGTTTGCCATTAGATGATTGGTATAGAAGGACTAGATTGAGAAGCCAACACAACGTATCCTCCTCATGATTGGGGCTAGGCAGATGCTCATACAGAATCTTCAAGAAGGCCATAACAGAATCCATCTCCCAATCCTGAACCTCCCTAGTCCCTGAGGGCTAAGAAAGGAAAGAGGCTAGGAAACATCATTGGAGATATCACTGATCAATGCCTCCTTGTTGAAGGCCAACCTGAAAGGGATCGAAAACGGAACCTTCAGGGAAATATTATTGATCCACTTATCATGCCAAAACCAGATCCCAGTACCACTTCCAACCTTGAAACAAATGTGATGCTACCAGGAAGGCCATCCTTTCTTAATATCAATCCGGAGGCTACTACCATGAGCTTCCCTAGTAAGCTTTGATGCCCACCATTCCTACCAACCCAGGCTTAGCAACCACGAGTTTCCTCCAAAGCTGGTCTTTGTCTCTCGCAAATTTCCAACGCCATCTCCCAAGAAGAGACACATTGAAAAAACTAAGAGAGATGACACCCAAACCCCTATGTCCATGGGCTCCCAATTCACAACATGAATCTCCTTTCCATCCTCACTATCACCCTATAAGAAATCCCGCTGAACCGATTCAAGCTTGTTTGCGATTGAAGAGGGTATAGGAAATAAAGACATGTAATACACAGGGAGATTCGACAAAGCGCTCTTAATAAGAGTTAGCCTGCCAGCCTTAGAGAGGTGAGGCTTTCTCTTCCACCCAGAAAGGTTTTTTTCGCAAACCTTTCCACCACTGGATTCCACATACAAGTGGTCTTTTAACTGAATCCTAGGGGCAGGTCCAAGTATGCATTGGAAATTTACCAATTCTACAACCAAGAATTTCCGCAAGCTCATTCATATCCATAGGGGGACTCATGGAGGCGATTTGACTCTTTTCTAAATTCACCTTGGGACCAGAAATCGCCTCAAAACCAAGCAACACAGCTAGCATAATCTGGTCCGCATCAATCCCACAAACAACCAGAGAATCATCCGCGATTCCGCGTAGATTGAGATTGGAGATCAGGACGGCAGGACCTCATCCCCACCTCTACCCACACAAACACCCTCCAAAAAAACCACTAGCGGCAGCTCTATCAAAAAAAAAAAAACTAAGAATTTCCATACCAAGAATGAAAAGAAAGGGAGACAAAGGATCTCACTATAGAATAAAATCTTCCACGTCAGCAAGATAGTATAATCCTTAAGACGGGACATCGACAGCCTTCCATTATTATATCAGTGGGATTTCTCTTCTTGCCCAGTAGAACGCAACAAGCGGAACTTTGAAGACATCAAATCAATCTCACAACTGCAATCTCCCTATATACATTCCATCTCATTGACTAGGATAAACGAGAACCAGTTACATTCTATGCCTCGAACTTATTTGGAACCAAGAATAGCTTAATCAGAATGTGACCAAATCCATTTCTTGTTACAAAACAGCATGCATTAAATAATACATATTTCAGTTTTCAAAGCAGGAAGACCTATGGAAGTTTCTTCAAGTTGCCAAAAGATCAATGTTTATTTCATATGGACGAACAATCTCTTTTTTTTTTTTGGATGGAACTGTAATAGTATTAAAAGCAAAAAAGCACCAACATGTACCTAGAAGTACACAGTCAAATTAAATTCCAAATCCTCTCTCTCATACTACCATCTCTTTTCATCTCCACCAAAGAAGCAAAGTATAAAACCACAAGTTCTTATTGTTAGTATGTTGCATAAAGCAGTTTCCACTCTCCAAAAGCCCTGTTATTTCTCTCTATCCAAGTTTTCAAGCACACCCCATGAAGATTAGCCATTAGGTCAATCACGCTTTACTGATCAGGGACGGCCTTTCAAAACCTAGAAATACAACATACTACTACCTAGATATTAAACATAGTTCCTCTATATTATCTGTAATTTCACAGGTTATTTGTCACCTAACTTCTAATACCAGTTAATTAATACAGGAGATACATAATTTCCAACATACAACTAGCAGACAATGAAAGTCTACAACATCCCAAAGCATTCTCACTCAAAATTTTCATAGACTTAATAGGTCATGAAAAGATGGTATCTTAAAACCGTAGCCTAGCAACCATAACAACTTAGCAAGTAGCTTTGAAGAATAATTCCTTCCAAATGATTAATCCCATATTCCTCTCAACACCCTCACATACTCTCTCTTTAGGATACCCAAACAAAACAAATTAACAAAAAAGAGAGAAATTCGATGCAAACTGGTTACCATGAAATTGACTAAATGCAAAATAAGTGGCATTTCTTCTCAATTATATTTCTTTACTTGACTGAATAATCTCTTTTACAGCTCTCAGCTGGTAATTAATCCAAAATGAAAACGTAATTCATTAGAAATAAGAGAAAGTAAAGGATAAGATACCTCAGGACTAGACTGGGCTTGCTTCTGCGACATATCAAGCTTTCCTTTCTCGAGAGTGACGGCGCCAAACGCACCGTACTGTCCCTTCATAACCGGACCCCACTCACCAGCCGAAACTTTATCAACCGGAGCAGCCTGCGCTCTAAAGCACCGCTCCAAGGTCGACACAGAGTCCCCGTCTACTGCTGGAGACGGTGATAACGAGCAGAGGATGGTCGGACTCTTCCAGTTCTTGACGGCGAGCGGCTGACGCGGAAAGAGTTGAGGAATCGGCGGCAAACTCGGCCTCAATTGCAACGTATTCGCAGTGGTGGGAACTTGCGCCGCTTGAAAGACAAAGTGAGACATATTTTCTGAAATTCTCAGTTGTCTCTCTCTTCTGTTTGGATTGAGAGAAAGTTTAAGGCTCTCTCTTTCCCAGATTTTGGTTTTTTCTTTTTCTTTTTTTGGGTTTTCTCTCTCTACATAAAATTTTGCAGAGACAGTAGGGGAGAGAGAGAGAGAGAGAGAGAGAGGAGGGATTGGGGGGTTTTGATGGGTGGATGACCGCCTTCGACTTCGAGGAGACAACAACTCAATTCGCACTTACCGACTCGGACGAGTTCGGCGGGTCAACTCGATTTCTATAACCTAATTTAATAATTAATTTTCCTTGTACAACAGGTCCGAGCGGCGATTTGTTAGATTTTTTAATCAAATCCGAAAATGTCAAAAATCTGACAGAATTTGCGTAGTAGAATAATTTTCAATTTTAGATTATCTTAGTTGGTTAACTCATCGAGTAATGCACGTTTGAAAATTTAATTAATGTTTGCTCATAAGTCGTAACAATGTGCAATATAACACAGTTTGTACTTTGTAGAACTTAAAAAGCTTCATTCAACGAGAAGTGGTTCGATTAACAATCGATTGGATTAGGTATATATGTGCTCAACGTTCGATTCCAATGAGAAACATATTTTTCAATGATATTTAAAAAAAAAAAACTTCCTTCAAAGGAAAAAAAAAAAAAGAACGAATTATTCAAACACTATAGATTAGATATTGGTACAAATCGGTAAGAGAAATCGGGATTATTTATTGTGTATGTATTTTGCAGAATCTATAAAATTTGGGAGCAAAAGCGTTTTGGATCCACAATGCAGGATCAATGGGATGCCAGGCAATATCTTTTCCAAGTGAAAATGTACCAAATGACATGCTAGACAAAGCAGAGGATAACACAACAATGATCCACATCTTGGGATGGAGTTCACCACACAGAGGCAGCTAACAAACTCATTTTGGAACAAATTTCACAAGCAACATTCACTGATTCACAAATTTCACAAGCAAGTCGTAAGCGCGTGTTCTCCATCAACTCATGTTTGGCCAGCAGGAGGTCTCCAGAAATCTCAAGTACCATCATGTTTTTGCGCAAAAAACTGTCAAAACTGAAGCATCTTCCAATAGATAATTACATGGATGTCTTCAAATGATCATTGTGCATGCTGACATTGAAGCCAAACAGATGAGCTTAAAGTGGCTCAGTTGTGCAGAGGGTTACTGGCTTCTTCTTTAACACAATTCCTTGAGTTGGTGCTGATGTTTCCATGGCATATCAGGCTTCAAGTACCACGTTCATTCTTACGCTACAGGATAAACGACATCAATAACAACTAAAAAGCACCAAAAAGGCTGTGAATCCGGACTCTTCAACTTCCTGAGTAAATATTACTACAAAAAGTGTAAAGAATTCCAAACATTTGTCCCCATAATTGAAATTATGGAAATAAACTGTTTATTGCCTTTACCTTGAGCCTGCAGACAGATAATGAGGACTCACAGCAGCACTAAGCTTGTATCTTTACCAATCCATGGAAGAAGAAATCAAAAAAGATTTATATCTGCTATCAACATTTAATGGTTACCTGAAAAGAAGACCCAATTAGTAACATACTCTTACTATCTTCTAAAGTTTTCATGTGGAAAGGTAAAGTTACATGTCGAAGACAGTTGATAATACAAAATTCACAAGATCAAAGTATGAAATAATTTTCTGCAACTAGTGAAATTTGAAAATCTAGATTCTTTTGATCGTTCAATGGGGATGGGATTTTGAACCCTTGCCTTTAGGCAGGGTAGTGAGGAACTTGACCATTTAAACAAATGGAGCTCCTCAGAAGAATGTCTCTTATTCTAAACACAGCAAATTATTTGACCTGCAACTTCTCCAAGAATAATCCGTAATAAAACAAAAAAAGCTGATCGAAAGCAAGAGAGTTGAGGAAAGTACACTTTTGGCCACTGATAGATAGCCCCTGTTACATCTCAGTCCCTCACGTTCCATTTGTTTCACTTTGGCCACTCATTTTACACTAGCTTGAACATCGACTGATTCACTCATTACCAGCTTGAACATGGCATGCAAGAGGTCTCTGGAAATCTCAAGCACCAGCATGTTTTTTGCACAGAAATCTGTCAAAACTGAAGTGTCTTCCAATGGAAAATTACATGGATCTCTTCAAATGAATTGATCATTGTGCATGCTGACATTGAAGCCAAACAGATGAGCTTAAGTGGCTCAGTTGTGCAGAGGGTTACTGGCTTCTTCTTTAATACAATTCCTTGAGTAGGTGCTGATGTTTCCATGGCATATCAGGCTTCAAGTACCACATTCATTCTTACGCTACAGGATAAACGACATCAATAACAACTAAAAGGCACCAAAAAGGCTGTGAATCCGGAGTCTTCAACTTCCCGAGTAAATATTACTACAAAAAGTGTAAAGAATTCCAAACATTTGTCTCCATAATTGAAATTATGGAAATAAACTGTTTATTGCCTTTACCTTGAGCCTGCAGACAGATAATGAGGACTGGAAGCAGCACTAAACTTGTATATTTACAAGTGCAATCCATGGAAGAAGAAACCAAAACATATTTAGATCTGCTATCAACCATTTAATGGTTAGATGAAAAGAAAACCCAATTAGTATCATAGTTGTACTATCTTCCAAACTTTTTATGTGGAAATGTAAAGTTACATGTCGAAGACAGTTGATAATACAAAATTCACACGATCAGAGTATGAAATTATTTTCTGCAACTAGTGAAATTTGAAAATCTAGATTCTTTTGATCATTCAATCAGAATGGGATTTTGAAGTTTGCACCCTTGCCTTTAGGCAGGGTGGTGAGGAACTTGACCACTTATACAAATGGAGCTCACTCCTCAGAAGCATGTCTCTTATTCTAAACACAGCAAATTATGAATTATCGGACCTGCAACTTCTCCAACAATCATCCGTAATTAAAAAAAAAAAAGCTCATACAAAGCAAGAGAGTTAGAAAAGTTGAAATGGCCAGACATCATATCTCAAAAGGAAGTAGACACCATCAAGGGGTATATAGACATATCGAAAGATATCAAGCCTGAAAACGTATTCATAAGAGAATCAAAATGCAGAAAACCATTACTCCCCACACATCTGATCAACAAAATCAGTAGTCAAAATGAGGCTTTCACTGGGTACCTTGTTCTGTGACTGAAGGAGAGAAGAATTAATGTGTCATTTGTAATAAAAAAGTAATGGCATCTTCGGCTCCAACAACAACCACAAGTTTTTGTTCTGTGACTGACGGAGAGAAGAATTAATGTGTCATTTGTAATAAAAAAGTAATGGCATCTTCGGCTCCAACAAAACCACAAGTTCGCCATATTGTCTTCTTACTAACTGAAAAACGTGAATCAAGAATTTCTATCATATTCGACATTTCTCATGGATGCAAGCAGTCTGACACAAATAAGAAGCACTTGCACTACGTTATCAGCAATCATTTTAGATTCCATTTATCAAGGAATACCATTCCCTGAAGCTCCATAACAACACCACACGACCTCATAATAGACCCTGATAACATTTCCCTCCCTGCAAAGAATGTATTTGTTGCCAAAAACAATTCCATCTGAAGTCATCACCTTGTTTTGTACTTGCTCACATGAATCATAGGCAATTTCCATTAGAATATTATACAAATCAATATTGCAAAAAGCAATTATCCGTTGTATATACAACTTGATGCTTTATAATCTGCCTGCAAGATCCGAAAGTCCAGGTCAAGGAGAAATAAAGGGTTCAAATAATCTTCAACCACAACCCAACTTAAAATATTGAGAATGGCCTTTATCTCCTCGATTCTTGAATGTGAAAAATCACCAATCGTGAATTTTTCAAAGACTCCACTTACTTCAATCAGACTGTGGCCAGGCTCCTTCTTCAATCCACTAACCTTCAACATGTTCCTTGCCTCCGCAACACCATCCCAGATGTCGTCTGAAGCATACAAGTTTGACAATAAAACATAAGGCGATGTAGTTATTGGGTGAAGCTTCAGAAGCTGCCTAGCTAAACGTTCACCCATGACAACATCTCCATGTACACGACATGCAGAAAGCAAGCTCCCTAGAATCACCACATCATACCCGAAAGGAAATCTTTTCATATAATCTTCTGCTTCATATAATCTCCCAGCTCGTCCCAACAAATCAATCAGACAAGAAAGATGCTCAATGTCAGGAGTAATACCATGAACGGATTCCATGGAGTTGAAGTAAAACTGGCCCTCATCCACCAGACCTGCATGATTGCAAGCTGTTAAAAGTCCAAGAAACGTAACAGAATCTGGCATTACCCCCTTTGCCTTCATCTGCTCAAAAAGCTCAAGGGCACTCCTTCCAAGACCGTGATTTCCAAATCCAGCAATAATAGTATTCCACGAGACCAGGTTGTGATGAGACATCTTGTAAAACACATTATAAGCATATCCGATGGAACCACATTTAGCATACATGTTAACAATTGCATTGCCAACTCCTACATCTTGATTCAGCCCATGCCGCATTAGATGACCATGAATTTGCTTGCCATGATGTATCGAGGCAAGCCCTGAACAGGTAGCAAGGGCACTGGCAAATGTATAATCATCAGGCCTCATACAAGACTCAACTAACATCTCTTTGAAAGCTGTCAAACCCCTTTCATGATGACTACAATGGGAACAAGCAGCTATAAAGGTGTTCCACGAAATGACATCTTTGTCGTTTATCAATCTGAAGACTTTTTGTACTTCTTCTGCTAAATTGAATTTTGAATACATTGTTATTATCAAATTGCCAATAAAGGGGGTGGAGTGTAGGTTAAGCTTGATTGTTTGGCAATGCATTGCTGATCCTCTCTCTAAATCCTCTAAACTGGTGCAAATACCCAGTAATCCCGCAAAAGTAAATCTATCTGGCACAAGACCTTGTCGGAGCATAAGTCGAAACACCTCAAATCCCTTTTCAGATTGTTGGTTATCTAAGAACCCAGTAATCAAGGCATTATAAGTTACTGAATTCAGTTCAGCATCCCCATCATAGACTGATAGGGCATTGCTGCACTGGCCACATTTCATGTACATTGAAATGAGAGAGTTGGAAACAAAAGAAATCGATGCATAGCCGAATTTCAACGACTGAGCATGAATTTGTTGCCCTTGCCCCAGAGCCAAAAGTCTGGCACAAGCACTGATAGCACTAGCAAATATGTACTCATTGGGCACAAATTGCATTTGAGAAAAAAGGTCAAGTGCCAATAGTGGCTCCCCCGCCTGGTCATAACCAGAGATCATAGCTGACCAAGACACCAAGTTCCTTTCAGCCATTTCGTCGAACAGTTGTCTAGCATACCCAGTATTCCCAGACTTGGCATACATATTAAGTAGATGGTTGGAGACAATAACATCAGAACTTATTCCTGTTTTCGAAGCAACAGCATGAAGGGAACACCCTTGGCGAAATGCCTTTAGTTTAGAGCATTGGTGCAACAGAGCGCCTATAGTTTCTGGACCATACTGAAGAAACATAAGTTGTTGCAGTTAAAAATCACTTCTTCATATCCTACATACATTAAGAACACATCAAACCAAAATCATACACAATCGGATTGATGACATGAAATTGCATTCACAGAAAACAAAAATGACATATATGAATTGAATAGTCAAATACGTAATCCAAAAATGTAATTTCTGCAATGCATTACCAGTTGAACTTAATAAATACCAAGCTTTGTATTCAACTCGAAATCTAACCAGAATTAGGGTTTACCTCCTAACCCTGATTAGAATCGTTATCAAAATCTGAGGTTTGCCTCCAGCGACGACAAGCCGAGAAGTTGTTTCTTGATCGTACGGACATGGATACTCCAGCAGATGAAGTTTGCTCTTCCGGGTTAACGAAGAATTTTGAACTTGTAGAGGAAGATGGTTTTGGGCATGAACTCCGGTAACCATATTGGGCTTGACTTCATTTGTCAAATGTTGAAGCCCAGCCATGTTCTCCGTGCAGAAAACGACAAACGCACATGAAGTGATCACGTGATGTGATGGTCAATTTAATGACAAGACAGGCGAAAAATACCACATCGAAAAACATTGAAGAGAATAAGATGTTTATAACCGCCTCCGCAGACGACACATGGCACGACCTTACTTGAACAGGATCTGTTCTATAGGATCGTACATCTGTGTCCTTTTTTAGGAGACAGGAACTAAAGTCTGGTTGATGAAATCTGACCGTGTGATCGGAGCGTGATTAACAGCAGCATGGCCTCTGGCCGTTGATGCAGTAGATGATCGTTCTTGGCCATCCAATGGCTGAGATGGTCACACGGTTGTCTGACAGACTACCCTCTTTTTTTAATTTTGAATTTAAATTAATTTTCCAAAAACATTCAGACTAGCGTCTTTCTTCTCCCCTTGGTTTGGCAATTAATTTATTTAACGTGAATTTTACCATTTTCTTTTTGAATTTTGAATTTAAATTAATTTTCCAAAAACATTCAGACTAGCGTCTTTCTTCTCCCCTTGGTTTGGCAATTAATTTATTTAACGTGAATTTTACCATTTTCTTTTTGAATGGTCATTGACTACAGAATTCTATTAAGAAGGGAATTATACCATTAACCTTATTGATTCATTAATTTTTATTATACATGAATTTAGTTTTTTATTTATGATATGTGCATATATAAGATTTAAATATTTATTTTTTATAAAAGAAATGACACGTGTCAAATATGTAAAGAGTGTTCACGTTTATATGGTCTCGTAGAAAACTCACATTACACTCTCTAAGTTTCTATGTTAGGTTATATTATTGATTCCAAATTCCCCAGTTTGGTTAATTTAATAGAGCATATTCAAATTCAATAAAATCTCATTTGTATTAGATTTATGATGTGAAGAAATTTGGCCACTACTCTAGCTTTTGAGAGTGTTACTTCAAAATTGCCATGCAAAATGTTTTATTTAATATAATGGGTCAGCCTAATATTTTGAGGTTTGTTAAAGTTGGCACAAATCCATACCAATATATGATGGGTCCTTACATTTATATACAAAATTAAATAAACTCAAGCATATATATACATTCAAAAATAATAAATGAACGTGACTACATTGAATTGTTCTCCAACATCACCTGTTTTAGCTTATCTCCCATTCGATTACACTACATTTTACAACAACTCACGACAGTTTTTCATTTTTTTAAAAATGTTAAAAAATAGATTCATTACTAAATTCATTTAGTTTCTATCACTTAATATACACAAGCAAACTATCATTTAAAAGCTGATCTCACATTCGATTGCGCAGATGATTCTTTATAATCTTCATAACTGAAAATTTCTCCCTATATGGCTTTCCCTTTTTGTTTGGGCTTATCAGACGTATTTTTGATACATCCCTTTCATTTGTGGGCTCCTCCCCCCTACGGTCTTGTCTCTGTAGGCCTTATTTTAATTTTCTATTTGTATTTTTTGTGGCATCTCTTTTTAAAAATACATATTAATACATACAGATTTACAAAATGCATATACATATTAATACATATAGATTTTTTTGTAAAAAAGTCAGTGGGGTCCGGGGCCCCCTGGCCCCATTGTAGCTTCGCCCGTGATTGTAAATAGCTTTAAAAAATTTTGTGGGCATTGCCCCCAGACCCCGCAAGAGTATTTCGTGCACCTCAAAATGATATTGTTTTAATATTAATCCATCCCAACAATATCACTTCCTATCTCGATCCGCCCTTGATCAAAGGATACATAATTGATTCTTTATTAATGATATTCAAAGTGAAGTTAGTAATTAATCCAAACCACTATCAATCGATGTAGCACATAACATAGGGATAGAAAATGGGGTGGATCATTAAAATTCTTATCCAAATCAATGGTCACATTCATGTTCAAACTAATTAGGAAAAAAAACAAAAACATCCTTATCAGAATCATTTTCAGTAGACTCTGTATTTATATACACATAGACTATATATAACAATACAAGTTAATATGTATTTATATCATCATCATCAGAAGCAGCAATTCTCCAAACTAATGGTATCTTTATCAAGATTTGATGCCTATTCTTTCAGTTGATCAAGACATTTCTCTTTCTTCACTCAATAGAAAACAATGTACAAATATATCTAATAAGCCAAAAAAAAAAAAAAAAAAAAAAAAGCTGACCAAATACATAATCCGTGAATACCCAGATAATAATTGACAAAAAAAAAAAATTCTTTAGGGGCGAGTAGATTTTTTAAGACTTGGTTTAATTAGTAAGTTAAGCCACTTTACACACAAGAAGATATCATACCTATGAAGCTGAATATCAGAACCAGATATACATATATATATGTATGTATGTATGTACTTACCGGCGGCTAGTGAAGAAACATAATGCTATAGGATGTGCCAAGTCTGCCAAGATCGCCACCACGAGACATCTGCAGAAACATAGTACGTGCTCAATAATGTCTAAAAGTTAAGCATATAAACATGCAGGCTCTTCTGGTTCCGGCGAACCAAGAATCATCGAGTCCTGCGAATTGGGGATACTAGAACAAGATTTCCAGCAACCATAACACATAATCTGCTTAAAGTGAATCACGCCAACAACCTCTTGTCGGAGATGGTTAAGGTATATACTCGACTTGGTGGTACACAAGTTCGAATTCTCCCACCCCGCTTACTTACCAAACCAAAAAAAAAGGTCTTAACAATCACCGTTTGCCTTCTAATGTCAAATGGTGTAGATACAGCAATTGTTTCAAAAATAGTGGAAACAGAACATGATTTTTCAAGTTAATGGACGTACAAATAGAGCACAAAACCAGAGAAAATCAGAAAGGGAAGTATTTTTGGGATCTGACCTCCCTGTGAATTCGTTGCTTCAGCATTCCTATTGTCTAACCATTGATCAAAACTTCTATTCCTCCAGTCGAAAAATGCGCGAATTGGCCTTGATGAAACAAACTGACTCCACCACCTATTTATATTATTCGCGATTGCTTCGTCTAAACCAATCCCCACCTCACCATCCCCGCGAAGCTCGAATCGACAAACTGGACAAGTATTGTGAATGCTCAACCATGGAACAATGCAATCCGAATGGTACAAATGGTTACATGGCAACTCCCTCACTTCACCACCCACTTCAAATTCTTCCTTACAAACTGGACAATTCGTTTCGTTGATCAAATGCTGTGGTGTGATTCTCACTGTTGGCAATGCTTCTATGGCAGAGGCTGGTGCAGGAGGCGGCCCTGGTCGCTCGTTGTGAGTAATATCAGGCACCACATTTAACATATTCTCAAATGTCACATCTTCTTCTCTAGTATCAACAATGTGTCGCGGTTCCGGATTAGGCTCGCCAAATTGGAAGGTGATAAAAGGATCATTTGCATTCTCTGCATCCCAAAGTGTTCTTTGATTAGGTGTCGGACGCCTTATCGATGAATTATCGAGCATTTGTGCTAATGTGTCTAGCAATTGTGCAGCGGGAGAGGGTTCGAGACCGGAGAGGTCATTGAGAAGTCTAGGCCTTGATATGTCGAGCTCATGACCAAGTTGGTCACCCAAACAATGTGGACAATATATTTGATGTGTGTAATTAGAGGCAAACCGGACTGTTCGGTGGCAATTTTGGCACCGGAAGTAATGGAAAGTTCTGGTTCTTCGAATTCCATTGACGGTGATTCGAGGACGATGGACGTAAGACATGGGATTTGTGGGGATTGTGTGTGATGAGGAAGACGTACAATGTTCAAGGGTTTTTATAATTGAGAGAGGTTTTATGTTTGTGACAAGGAAGAAAAAGGAATTGCTTTTAGGGTTTCTGTGAAGGGATTCTTTTTCCATTGCAAGAGATGCCTTTTGTAGCTTCTTGAGTTCTCACTTTCTTGTACATGAAGTAAAGAATGATTGAGACTCTGTGCTTACAAATTTGATCCAAGTACATGGTTTTTGGTTTCATAAGGTTATCCTTTGGCTTGTTCAAGATGCAAACTTATTTTTTTAAGTGATAGACAAGTAGCGCTTAACCACAGTTCAATAGCTCAGTTGGTTATATATATCTCTCGGCTTATAACCAGAGCCGGCTCCTTGGGGGAGGCCGGATAGGCAGTTGCCTAGGGCCTCTCATGGGGGAGGAGCCTCACTTTTTATTAAGTTGTATAGCTTTTTAGGTATGTACAGATAGTACAATGTACTTGTCAATTGATATAAGAAAAAAATATCTTAATATATTGCTATTTAAGAAAAAAAAACTCATTAGCTCAAACACAAAATGACACGCCATCACATATATAAAAATTAAAAAGTGTAATTCATTGACCTAGAACTTTGATTGTCGTGTAACAAATCAAATCCGAACCATACAAGTGAGGCCCCTCCCCCATGAGTTATTTGGTTTCATTTGATGTAATAAATTTATAAGTTTGAGTTGCTTAATTTATTGGATATTGGTGATAATTTATGTGTATTCAAGAACTAATTATATTGCATTTTGGATTTATTAGATATCCTGGATTTTAGATTTATAAAAAAAAAATTATTTTAAGGGATGAGGACCTCATTTTCTTAACTTGTCTAGGGTCTCCAAAATGCTAGAGACAGCCCTGCTTATAACGGATGATTGCTTTGGCATACTGTTAAGGTCTGGACTTTGAACAAGCTGGAACTCCATCCCAACTTACTTGGACCGAGGGATTCCCACAGGCACCAACAATGGTCCTGCGTTGTGGATCTTGTCGCAACCGGGGTCACGACGCAGTCCGACGTTTGAAAGGATGAAAAATGTTTAGAGTCGCCACCAATTGATTTAAGGTGCAATTGGACACCGTAAAAAACCTGCGAACCAGAGAAAAGGGTACATGGATCGATTGAGTGTGGGGAAGGTGTTAGGCACCCCACAACTCCCGTTTGAAAACGGTTACCCGGATTAATCTAATGGCTATCTTATGGAAACTTGCTCTTTGCAAGATATAATTATTTTGAGAAAAAGGTTGGTATGAAAAATACTATCAACTCATGATAGCTTTGGAAAAAGGGTTGGAAATAACACTTATCAACTTATGATAGTGTTTGAAAAAAGGTTTGGAATATTACTATCAACTTATGATAGTTTTTATTTGGGAATACACTGCCAACTTTGGTAGGTTTAAATTTAAATACCAACTTATGGTTTATTGAACAAAATGCCCTACCAACTTTTGGTAAGTTTGATTTTAAATACCAACATATGGTATAAATGATTATATGTACTACCAACTTTTGGTAGGTTTAATTTTCAATACCAACTTATGGTATAAATGATCTTATGGAAACTTGTTCTTTACAAGGTGTAATTGTTAAAGTTTGAATTATTACTTTCAACACACTTATCAACTTATGATAGTGTTTGAAAAAAAGCTTGGAATATTACTATCAATTTATGATGGTTTTTATTTGGAAATAGGTTTGAAATAACACTATCAACTTATGATAGTTTTGGGAAAAGATTTGTAAGAATACTATCAACTTATGATAGCATTAAAAAAAATTGTAATTTTACTAAAAACTTATGATAGTTTTTATTTGGAGACACACTACCAACTTTTGATAGATTTAGTTTTAAACACCAACTTATGGTGTTAATGATAAAATACCCTACCAACTTTTGGTAGGTTTAATTTTGAACACCAACTTATGATGTAAATGATAAAATGCCGTACCAACTTTTGGTAGGTTTAATTTTAAATACCAACTTATGGTATAAATGATTATTTGAAAAAAATGTCATTTGCCAATTTAATCCATTATTGCCAACTTATGGCAAATTCATAAATGAAATCAAATATGGTCCATAATCCAGATAAATGAAATCAACTTATGATTTCCTTAATTGAAATGACAACATATCAAAGAATCAAGATTTGCACAAAACAGATTTTCAAACCACACACTGCGCACAGATTTTTCAACTCTGATTTCACCTATCAAATGAGGTCGAAATGCAACGACATTTTATATACAATGTCACAACACCTCAATAAACACTATATCAAAATTTCAGAGCAAAATTCAAAGTTTAAAGCAGTCTGCTAATCTCGGACAGATTAGGGTCTTGAAAATCCTGCAATTTGAAGTCCTTGATTGTAGAGGCTCGCATTGGAGAAGATTGTTGTAGCAAAAAAAATAACAGGAAAGCTTGATGATTGATGAACTTGATAGCAAGAAGTTTCTCCCCTTTTCTTTCTCTCTTTTTCTTTTTCTTCCCCCCTAGCTCTCTATTTTTGCTCTCTTCCCTTAGCTCTCTCCCCTAGCTCTCTATCTTGCTCTCCTCCTTTAGCTCTCTCCCTTAGCTCTCTATTTATAGGAAATTAGGAGCTACCCATCCATTGAATGACCAACCATGGCAACCTAAGTGGAGTCACCACCATTGAATAACCAATTTGCACTAAGTA
Source organism: Tripterygium wilfordii (assembly GCF_013401445.1). Taxonomy (NCBI): domain Eukaryota; kingdom Viridiplantae; phylum Streptophyta; class Magnoliopsida; order Celastrales; family Celastraceae; genus Tripterygium; species Tripterygium wilfordii. Next base: position 11,849,805 of record NC_052248.1, read on the forward strand.
AGTGGATTCACCACCATTGAATGTAAATGGAGTCACCACCATTGAATTTGCACTAAAATGATGGATTCACCACCATTGAATGTAAATGGAGTCACCACCATTGAATTTAAGTGGAGTTGCACATCAATTTGCACTAAAATGATGGTGATGCATGGAATGATGTCAAGAGAAATATACATATATGTGTATATATGTATAGGTGGAAATAGTAATGGGTTTGACAAATCATGTGGTGGGCTTTCAAATGATAATCAAGACATTGGTCAAGATGGTAGTGGACACAAGCAAATTAGCTCTTCATGAAATGGGCCACCAAATGTTGAACATAGGTTGGTATGAATTGGGCTAAGATATGAGTATTTGTGGGCTTAAGAATCCAAGAAAGAGAATATTTATGGGCTTATAGGTACAACAAATGTGTTTTTTTGCATTTTTGTGTTTTTTCTCATTTTTGTATTTTTTGTATTTTAGCCGGACGAAAATCGGGTACTACAGATCTAGAATGATTTTGTTAACGAAAAAAAAACATTATGCCTAGTCAGCATGACATGTGGCCTCGCAGAGAAGGAACTCTTCTAAACGAGGTTCATTGGAAGGGAATTCGCTGAAATCCCAACAAACATGTGATCTCACATGTATGGAAGGGAGTTTGTGGGAATCCCAATGACCATACCTCAAGTATAATAAAAGGAACACTCTAACTCATCACATGTATCCCCCAATATAAGAAAGAAACACTCATATCAGTGCAATGTGATTAATGATTAAGATTACTGACTTAATCATCGGAGTGTCACTGGGCCGCCCTTCCTCCAACGATTGTTCGTTCTCATAGGTTCTGTGGTTCGTTGTCAACATCACAACCTAGACCCTAGCTGCTGATGTATAGGTTGTTCATATTAATTTTTACATTGATAATTTGGGCAGGTGATGTGCCTGAAGTAAGAGGATTAGTTCCAGGAAGGGCATGAAAAGCTCAGAGCAATGATCGATGAGTTCCATCCGGTTCTCCTCGTTAGTAATATTGTTGAACCCGCAAACCCAAGGAAGGGTCGGCGAGTAGAGAACTTGATGGTCTATTGATATCTTTTCACGTTTTTGAGACAAAATGGTCAATGCATGTTCATAGCAATTTGTTAGCTCACATGTTCTCACAAGGGACTGCTGCTTATTTTGAGTGAGTCTGCAATCTCTGCTTTGCTTCCTTTGAATGACTTGCATAACACATTTTAAAGACTCCTTACACGTCGATGTTACAGCGGGAAATCATGAAATTAAGAAGCATGAGGTTGCAGAGCACAAAACGAATCGTCCACCATGGTAGTTTGTTTGGTGTTAAGAGGATATAGATAGAACTGTTTTCCAGCAAGAAAATGCATACAAGTTTACTTGCAATACAAGTAATGCAGTGCAGATCCACAATTGTCAATTTGTCATTGCCTTGACATGATTCACATAACTAGCTGCATCCATTGGGAATCGCCCTTGTAATCGATTTTTTCTTTGCACACTCTGTTCATAGATATGGTAGTAGATTATATTTAAAGATTTCTTTTCGCACGGTGAGTAATACTCTTGTGGCCGCATTTTGGGTTTTGTCCCAATATACACTGTCATCAAGTGGGAAAGTTATGTGTACACGAGCCTGAAGGACCGAGTTTAGAGCCAATCAGATATGCCTAAAGGGCAAATTAATTTATATGATGTCGTTCTTGGTTACCAAACAAAATTTATTTTCAGAACAACAATGAATATGAATGTTTCATCTGCAGTATTCTTACATCAGAAATGGAAAAGGCCAAGTCTTTTATGAAAAATCTGAGAAACTTATTACTGTCAATTCCCTAATAAGATAGTATAGAATTAATATTCCCATTAAAAAAAAAAGAAGAAGAAAAAATGGATCAGACAGGAATAATAAAATATTGCATTTTTTATTTCTCATGATCAAATGAAAATGAAGAGTAGAATGCAAATTCAGTACAGTAATCCAAACATAAACACATATATGCTATGATGCTAGCAAGCCATTACATGATATATCATAAGCGCCTATACTATACGCGCATTATTGATATATATCTATATATATATATATATATATATATATATAGATAATCATGATATTGTATGTATATGATGGTAATTCATGCATTAAATCCCAAGACAAAATCCAAATCCAATAGGCACCAGCGTGCAGAAGAACCCAATCTCGTACACCCAATCATACTTGGTATGAGTAAGTGATGGCGTGACAGGAGGGGTCAAACATTTGCAGACCTCCTTCCTTGATATGGTGGTGTTGGATTTCAAAATGTATCTGATTCCGTCGCAACATTCTTTTTTCGGTATTATGGGTCCGAATGGGGGAGGAAGGCAGGACGTCATATTCGGCAAAGTTGCGCAAAATTCAATAGCTGTGACCACATTAGTATCAGTACTGGCCAGCCCCAGAACCACCACCAGGACGACTACTGCTACTGCATTTGAGAGAAAGCTTGCCATTGATATGATGATAGTACTGTGTATGAGATAGGATAATTCCTGATTGGTTCTTGCTGCTTGCCTTATATAGATGACAAACTATGTAAGGCAGTTAGGACAGTTAATTACGTACGCATTGGTTTGCAACTGTTAATTACGTATGCAACTGTTAACTGTTAATCATGAGTACGTATCAGCTTTCCTAGCTAATACAAGGAGAAGAGGCTGCAACACTACAAAAAAAAATCTCAGTTTCCCTCACGTTTTATCATATGATGTCGTAGAGAATAATAGTATAGAAAAATCAGGCTGTTTAGGAATGCTCATATATATATATATATATATAGAGAGAGAGAGAGAGAGAGAGAGAGAGAGAGAAGCTAATTAACAAACGAAAGAAGTGACTTTTTGTTATCTTTTAGCAACCTTGAGGGAATATGATGTGAGCATTCTGATATCTTTGGCCTCTAATACCTAAGATTGACCGCAATCTCAACTCTCACGTCTAGTTGAAAATTATGATCAACAGCAAAGTTCATTTCATAGTCGGGTATCATGAATGCATCAAGATCAAGTTCTTAGTCCCAGCTGTTTGGAGACTTTGTCAAATTCTCTCTCAAATATTTGGGATACTCCATAATCAAACTATTTGGGATACGCTCCAGGTGCACATTTAATCCGAATATCCGATCGATCGAAGGCTAGGAGGCCATTCTATAGGCACTTTCCCAGCCGACAGTTATGGTATTTGTCCTAAAATTGCAACCACAGGACATGCACCATTTCATCAATAAATTAAGAGCCAACTGCTGCTCAAGAAAATTTGAGTATGTCTAGAAAGGATGGACAATCAAAAATTTTTTCTTTACGACCGTAAACACCAAGTACTAACTTATAGTGATATCAAAACTTTCCTTCTGCAACATGCAAGTGGAAAAGTAAAACAGGGAAGAAAGGCTTCTAGATTTTACGCTTCTACCAACCAACGCAATTTTCTAGATAAGCTTCTTCTTCTGGAAGAATTGCTTCAAGTACAGCACCTGCAGAGCAGAAACCCCAATACAGACACCCAAAGACATAAAACTAAACCAAGCCACTCTGCCATTTGTTGTTTCACTCACGGTCCTCATGTCTGCTTCTCTGTTTGTTGCATAAGAAAATAGAGGAAAACCTATTGGTTAATATGAGGAAATGGTAAAACTTACAATTCATTTCTAACTACAATTACATTACCTGCTTTTGAGATATATTAAATTCTCATGAATGGCCTCCACTGCTCCTTCTAGTTTCCTCAGTTCAAGCTCAATACCCTATATATATGTAGGAGAATTACAAAAAGTAAATACAATTAGAAAACAAAGGGAACATTTTCTTCCTGGACTTTTATCCTGCTTAAATCAGAACTTACACTATATTTAAGAAGTAATACATCTTGAATAAGACAGGCTTAAAAGATCAACAAAAGACGAAATCAAGTGACAGTCCATTCAATAAGCATTTTATCAGCAGTCTCAAAGCAATTCGTTCCCAACTAGATTAAATTATGAAAACATCTAAACACCATGTTGTTTCTCTAGCTAAAAGCCTAAAACTGAATGGGCGTAAATCTGACCACACTGAATAAATTTTCTTAGAAATCAAAAGCACGTAAAGCGAGGAGAATGACAGGGACCTAAACTAAACCTGTAAAAGTTAAAAGATATCATTCATTGAATATGATCACCGTTCATTTCTCTGGCCCTCCGACAACATTTATTCAATTGACACCTCCAACTTCAGGCCCCAAAATACATAATGACTACCATTTCTAATGATCTCCATATTCACAAGTATTATTTTTCCTAGAAAACTTCTTCACAATTTTTTCCTGGAATCTTAATTACAGAAGAATATAATAATTTTGTCACCCACCTCAATCTTCTCTTTTCTGGCAACTGATTCCCAATCCTTTGCTGCAATTCCAATTTTCCAGTCAAGATTAACACTGACTTCTCCTCCTTGATTATGGCCACCTGCCCATAAGCATGCCAAGTAATTACCAGCCTCATGAGTTGTGAATGCAAATTGACCATGGGTTACATTCTCTGAATGATGAAGATTGTTCCCATAGGGTGATGTCACCTAAAAAACGCAAACAAATATTAGCAACTGGTTGCAAGAAAAACTAACAGATTCAATTGAAGGGCAAGATTTACATGTACAAGTTCAACAAAGAAACCATGATGGCTATCATGAATCATCAATGTTATAACATTTGAAATATGATGTTTTTATCCCATGTCAAAAGATGGACAACAACACAGGAGTTAACCCCTTGCCCATCTTATATGACTCTGTAGAAAGCCTAGTTTAACCAAGGAAATTGCTTTTATACAGAGAAGGTTGACGTCACTAAAGCCTAGTCAGCGACGTTTTTATATTAAAAGCACATATGCCACAAAAGCACTTCTAGGGTTTCGGGCTGCAACTTCAGATGTATCCCAATGACTATATAATGCCACTCCAAATTTCAATTATAACAGGTTTAGTCCTTGCTATTAGGCATTCACAGTGTACATTTCATCAGAGATTCTTTTCCAAAACAACTAACCTTCAATGAAGGAAATAGGAAGCTCAAAGAATCTTGCTAAATCTAGCCATACATGCAACAAACAAGGTAAACTACACAGTATATATTATAATTATATTATAATTTATACATTTCGAAGTGTTAAAAGTCAATTAACTAAAGTAGTTTATTAAAATCTTTCAATTGAGCTTAGTTTGGCTTTTAGACAAACCATAATTCAAGCTCAATCTCGAGCTTGTGTTCGGTTTAAAACCTCAGATTATTAATTTTAAACAAGCAGGGTCAAGCCCTACATTTTTAGAGCTCGGAAGAAGCTTGGCTCAAATTCGAGCTCCAGATTTGAAATGAACAAGGCCTGAGCTTAGAAAAGCTCGGCTCCACTTACCTTGTTTACACCTGGACGAGTAATCACCTCAAGTAACTAAGAGTCAAATACTTACACATGAAATCATACCAATCAGTCTTAATAGCAAGTGCAAAATTTTCTAAGCTCGGCTCCACTTACCTTGTTTACACCTGGACGAGTAATCACCTCAAGTAACTAAGAGCCAAATACTTACACATGAAATCATACCAATCAGTCTTAATAGCAAGTGCAAACTTTGTGGCAATCATTCTTATTTGAATATTTCTAAATATAAATTGAACCATGAGCATGAAAGCAACATTTACTTGTCCTTCAAATGCCAACGCCCCCAAAATCCAAATATGTATGGATGGCTGAGATCTTCTATGTGTAACTACTTTGGGGTCAGCAACAACAAAAAGAAACAAGTTTCTCATTTATTCAGCTATTGGCTAGATAAATGCTCAATCTAGGATCCATGTTCATAGGATTTGACAAAATTTTATGCAGAGATACTCTTCCTCAACGTACGAATAAGTCTACTGTGGTATTCAATATTTATTACACCATCCTTTAATGCAAACAGTATAGACTAAAAAATTAACAATAAGGACAAAACATGTGCCAAAAGATATTACAAATATGTGCTTAATTAATACTACCGACACAAACCCAAACAGCAAACAAAGCATAACGGGATAACCTCCCAGCCATGCTAATCATAAAAAATCCTCTTAAAGAAGGAATTTGTCTGCTTAAGTGATATTGCTCTAGATTGAGTCCAAGTTATCCTCTGTTGTTAACACTATAATTTTGGAATTCCTCGCCATCACCCCTTCTTCAGGTGGGTTGTTTAGAACTAAAATTTATAAGCAGTTGGAACCTGAGGGAAGCAAACCAACAAAGAAGAAATGGCCAAACAACCAGATAATCGCCCTATGTCATTGTAGATTCACACCCCTCCACACCACAAAACTTAGAATTGGAACAATAGCATATCAATTAAGGAATTAAAACAGCCTAAGCTAAAAGATCCACAGATCAAGAATTCACGACATACCTTGACAGAAACGGTGGGGATGTGAGAATGATCGTCGGAAACCACCACATAATCCGCTAAAACAACGACGTTGTTATGGATTTCCTCGGACACACACTTCGTACCAGTCGAGGGAACAGTCAACCATATAGCCTCGCCTCCCTGAATATCAGTCCATAACCATAGCGTCAACAATAACACCGGCACCGCCACCTCCCTGCGCACGTTAGCACCCAGCCCCATCACCTCTCACACACAAAATTCGCGTCCTGTGACGTCGTTTTGGATGGATCGAACAAGAAATGAAGGTCGAGAGTCGAGAGTCGAGAGTCGAGAATCGAGAGTGACGTAACTCCTAGGCTGGGAAATGGGATCTGCGTCTCCGGCAAGTGCACCAGTTTTTTCGCTTTCACTCTCTCTGGTAACTCGTTTATTTTGTTTGTTATTTTAATTAATTTATTGAAGTAGTTAATACTTAAATACTGTATCCAGTAACTGAATATGGTATAATGGGTCGGGTAGCCCGTTTTACTTCTAGATCCGAATGAAAACTGGCATTTTCTCTTTAAAATTTTCATGAACAAATCAACCTATGATTCCCCAACTCTCACTTTACCCTGGTAGTACCAACATCGGGTATGCATGACACGAGTATTGATATGATATCCGAACTATTCACTTTACTTTGTCTCCCTCTATGACTATGAGGAATTTCAATTTGAAGAACCGAACACATGAATATACACACCCGTACCCAAGTCTAGGTATTACAGATCTTCACAAGGAAAATTAAACAAAGTAATGGACGAAAAAAAGTTGTTCTTTGAACATTGCTTAAACTTGTTCACATCCACGAGAAATACAGTTTAATTTCCCCAAACTGCTCAAACTTGTTTTTTTTTTTCTCAAGCCTAACGCCACCCACTCCAACTACACCAAGCAAAACTTAGAAGTCAACTGATAATTATATGATAATCACTTTGAGCCAAAGGCGAATGACAACTTCGGCTGGGATTTATTCTTGCCGGAAAGTTTCATCTGGTTTAAACCTTCTTCCTCTCCATGCTGCTTTTTCCTTCTCATGGTCTCTTCTTTTTGTCTTTGGAGTTCTTCTAGTTCCCGATACCTTTCCCCCTCTCTCTGCTGCTGCTCCAAAGCTTCCTTTTTCTGAGATTCTTCCACCCGCCTTCGGTTCTCCTTAAGCATCTTTTCCAGCTCTTCTCTCTCTTTTCGAATTTGCTCCTGTAAACAAAACAAAAATGAACTAGAATCATAATACTAATAGGAAATGATATTTTTGTTGAGACTCTCCTATACACATATACACGGGAAAAAGAAATAAACTGTTCCAGTGAATAAACGAAGAAATATGCAACTTCACATGGAAAAGGGATGACGGAAACCATTGGGTGACAGCTTCACAGAAGTTACATCATACCTCCTTCTGTCTAGCCTCCATAAGAGCAGCTTCCTTTTCTTTCTCAAGTTGGGCATCAACTTCATCAAGAAGTCTTTTTCGTCCTGCCTCTGAACGCTTCTGTATTTCCTGCTGAATCTCCTTAGTGTTCAAACTCTCTTCCACATTCTTTTGGATGGCTTCTTCGACTCTCATTGATGTTTCTTCTTCTAGCAGCTTCAATTCTGCTTCTTGTTGACACCTGCAAACAGAATAAAGAAATTTAAACCAGTTGGGCCAACTGGGAGTTGAAGTAAACACCATATTATCAGTGTCATATGTCCTCACAGCCAGACAATACTCTTTACTACAGAATAAATTGCAGGACAAGCTCCCCCCAATGGCTTTCCTCCTTTTCCCTGCTTTCTCTATCTTATTTCATGTGATTATAATTATAACAAAAGGGGAACTAAGCTCCATGACAACAAGGCACTAACATATGTTTATGCTTTTAAGGCATACCTCTAAAAGAATCCTGATCCAAAAAATGAGTTTCAAAACTGGTGACAGATAAATGAGGCATCCAATTGATCATCAAATATAACAAGTTGAACTATAGCAGTATCTTCCTTCAGAAGGCCTGTGGAGAAGAATGTCAAGTAACCTGCGGCAGTTTTAAAACTAATCACCATGATACTTCAATCCTTGCACTAAAATGCACTTCATCAAAATAGAAAGTCCACATGTTTGAAAAAAATATGGTCATAGTTATACAAGTACAAAAGACGTAATTTCAAATAATATCATTTTAATTCATTACGTCTACCACAATGGAGAGAGGTAGAGAGTGTGGCTAGTTGACAGACAAAACACCTACCTATATACTAATAAATACGAAGGACAAAGGATATCAAAAAGACCTACTGAGCCGGTATTTTATTTATACAAGGCACACGCAATCATACAACCAAATATGCGCATCACCTTTTGAGATGCTTGTGAGGCATTGTCAATGCATGATACAATAGGACGTACAGATATTATATATTTAATGCATTACCTAACATTAGTTTTCAAGAGAACAAGTAAAAAATCATCCATAGAGAGCTCAGTAGCATCATATAATATCATTCTATGCTAATTTTACAAACCCATTCTTGAAATAGTTCTTAAGATAGTAATTAAATCGGCAAAACTCCCTAATAAAACGGAGGTATTCATCCGCAAAAAGTAATCAAGTTCAAATAGTCATTATTCTCCTCTTTAAATGAATAACTGCAATAGTAACTTAGCAAGTAGTAAATGCAAAATTGAAAGGTGCAAATAGTGAATTCCAGTACTTCTGATTCCGGATTTCAAAATTCAGACACCAGAATGGCAATTTATAATCCAGCTTTACTAATGCTAGATCAAGGCGTCAATGAAAGCATATCTTTTAAATACTAGAATTATGTGTGCATCGCTCTTTGACAAGCATCCATGATCTACTCTTACAATTGCAAATTATCCTTAACTTGTACTAATTTGTATGTTATCAAGTAACTGGTTATTTTAGACATCAGATGCCCATAGCTATAACCACATAACAAGTCATATTTACTTTATCTTTTGTTTGGAGATACAAATGAAGAACAATATCAGCTTTTGGGTTCCCAAGAATGGAGGCACCTGATTCTTTGAATCCAATCTCCAGACAGAATACAATCCAGCCTAATTGAGTTGGCCAAAAAGAATAATTTATTTGAGTAAAGACACATGAACATAACATGTATCCTTTCAACCACATATGTATTTATATAAAATGTGTATATCCACAATATGAGCATGCATACATACAGGGAAAAAAAAAGGACCCAACGATATTCAAGACCAAAATTATCTATAAATGACGAGTCAGTAACTTAAGGGATATAATAAAGCAAAAACTGAGTACATAATTGTCTAGAATCCAATAGAAGCCTATCATGGATATGAAGAGCTTAGCCAAAATTTTAAAAGAAAAATTGGAGAACTCAAATGAATGAGATAAAAATAGAAATTTCAGTATTCTGGATAAGGAGCAAAATTCTGGATATACCTTTTCTTCTCTTCTTCTTCTTTTTTCTGTTTTTCAATTGCATTTTTTCTTTCTGTTGACCCAAGACTTGAACTAGAAGATTTATTATGAGTAGGAGTCAACGAGGAACTCCTACTTCTTTGCCTCTTGTGTCGCCTAGGGGTTGGTGAGCGACTTTTTCTACGCCTTGGAGGAGGAGAACGACTTCTCCGCCTGTATAGATCATATAGATTATTGAGCAACAACCAGAAATGTGTATACCACAATATATAAAGCAGTCATCAAGCTTGCTCACCATTTAGCACAATAAATATAGAAGCATGTACTGTTACCTCATATATTAATATTGTTAAGAATAACTTGTGCTCCATCTTTCATCACATGAAGAAGCAAATGTCAGAATCAAGCAACGAAAGGACACACATGTCACCCATCACCTGCTCACTTCCCATTCCCTTACGATGGGAAGAAATTGAGTTTCTTTGCTTCCTTATAAAGACCATACATCCTATATGCTCTCAAAGCACTCTATTTGCCACTCCAAATAATCTTATTTCGTATCTTTCCGTGCTCCATAAAAACAGTAAGTTCCAAATAGTCAGGTGCCCATCAAAAGAAAGATAATTGTTTATTATTCTGTGCTACTAAATCATCAATCTTCTTAATTGATCTAAGAAATTGAACACCAACATGATGTTCATACAATGTAAGTTTATAATCAATGAAGTGCCGATGAAAACTAACAAGAGACTCCATCGGCATAAGAAAGGAAATTATCAAACTATGTATACCCATGCACTTGAACATGTTACACCGAGAAACCAGAATACTGATTATTTGGAGTGTAAAAATCTAACTCGGAACCATTTTCTGCAAACTCCTCCAAGAGAATTCAGAATGGTATTTTAGGATTTGGAAATGAATTTTGAGCTACAACATTCGCGAAACAGTTCATCTATTTAACTACAATAAATTGAAAATCCACAAAATTCTACATATAACCATGCACTTGAAGTGGTATATCCACATGAATTTTTATACAAGTAAACTAACATCTGAGAGTTCATACAGTTAAAAGCTGCCCCGATTAAACTCTGACCCAAGTTATTAAGGGTTTCTGACAAGCGAAGATGGAGAAACAACTTCTTATGTCTACAGAAGCTTGCGATGTGTACAGATCAACAAAAGAAAAATGTGAGTCACATACTTTCTTACAATTGCTTCACCATTAACTAACATGAACTATCTAACAAAAATAATATAAACGGGATGACCTGCTATGAGGATATGGTGACCGACTTCTGTCCCTTCGACTTCTCTTGCTATATCCATGCCCTAGAGGTGATGGTGAACGCCTTCGCCTGTAAGTAGGCGACCGCGATGGTGACCGCGACAAGTCCCGAGGCATTCCTACTACCTCAACTTAAGAAGACGATATCAAGCTTCAGCAGTCAGCACTGAAAATAGTAGCAGAAACAACAGTGGAATCACAATATTGGTTGAGACGTTGAAAAAAACATGGCTTAGGAGAAAATGAATAGACAACACTTTTGAATTTATGTTGTGTCCCACGAATTAAGCAGCAAATGAAGCATCCAGACAAGAAAGCACCACTATATCAATCAGAAACAAGAACAACATTGTTTAATTGATACGAAGACACAATAAAACTCTTAACCTTGTGTCATCAATTAATCGTACCTGGTAAAAAAAAATACTGTCATTCACGGTATAACAAAAATCGATAAAGCTCAAAAACTCGAATAATTAGGCTACGGTTAAACTTCATCATCACTACATAAATCATGACCAAAAGCTCTATTTCCAGATTGCAGAACAGAGTACCATATATTACTTGCTGTTAAAGATCAGAAAAAGCAAACATATTTTGAGTAAGATTTTCGCTTTAACGCTTTCTCAGCAACCAAACAAAGTTCACCAGTAACAGTAGGCAATCCAGAATTTCATCAAAATACTTAACCGGATATACCTCCCAAAACAATCTGGAATATCCAACCTCGGCCGTGAAATCTAATAAAACCCTAGAAAGTTAAACCTCGATGCAGGCAGGAGATGTGATATGGCGAGAAGGAGAAGGCAACTGGATGACTGGGAGGGAGTCCCACCTCTGTCCCAACCTTCTATAAGTCGTTCGATATTCTTATTTGATCTGAACCGTCCATTGATTCTATTTCACTTTTTTTTTCAAGAACAAGCCCACAGGCCCACAACTACAGGCCGGGCGTGCGCCCAAATAACAAATCCGCTACCAAACTAACGATGAAGCGGCCCATTTGGATACTGAGCCCAAGAGTCCAGCCCAGGAGGCCAGGCGTTTTGAGGTCTGTTGATCTTTGTAGACTAGGGGTGTAAAAAACCAAACCAAACCGTAATCCAAACCGTAAACCAAACCAAAAATAATCATTTGGTTTGGTTTCTCGGCTTACGGTCCGGTTTTGGGTTAGAAAATTTAAGTTATTCAGTTTTTTGTTTACGGTCCGGTCTCAAAAAGTCTAATTTGATCTCAAACCGAAAACTGAATAGTATTTTACGTTTAATTATACTTTTATAATTTTATATAAGTAATATATATAGTTTAGGTTTAATTATACTTATATATATAAGTGATATAATTACATATATATAAGTAATATATTTCAGAATTACACACACTTGTTCGGTTTAAACCGAAAAGCCGAAACTCAAACCGAATTTTTCGATCCGGTTTAAAACGGGTTGTACAGGTTAAACGATTTGGTCCGGTTTACAAAAATAACAACCCGAAAATATTCGGTTTGGTCGTTTCCGGTTTCAAACCAAACCGAAAAACCGAACTTCCACCCCTATTTGTAGTAGACCAGCCCCCAAAATCTGTCAGACGATATCGGTAATCAACGATTTTATTTTACTTACGAAATTGATAAATATCCTAATTTTTGGTATTCTCAATTTATCCCAACTTGATGTGGCATACCATGAGTAAATTTATGTGACCCTTTACACTTATGCTCCTTTTGGTGCTTTGCATATGATAATATAATTTTACTATCCTATGTATAAGTTAATCATTTGATAAGTTGATGTATAATTTAATCATATCTAGTGTCTCGAAAAAATATGATATTACACTTGGACCCCTTAAAGCAAAGCATTTTAATATGGATTGGTTTTGTCTCTGAAATTCCATCATTTATTCTACATGTCACTTGTACATTATTATTGTTTCAAGTACAAATGGGTTTGGAAAACTTACTGAAACTTGGGAAGATATTGTTTCTTCATGTTTGAATGTCTTGGCTTGGCTCTAATTACCCTTGTTACATACTTCAAGTCCATTTCCTTACCAAGACATCCATTGATTCTTCAAAGAAAAAAAAAAGGAATTATTGATGTTGCTATTGGATGCTCACTTTGTGCTTATATGGTCTCCATCTCTTGAATCCCTTCACTTTGATCAAGAAATTGTCTCAAAATTTTCTTTTGTATTTTGAAACACGTTGTTAGGAACCATTTTGTAAATACAGCTTTTTATGTTAAGATTAATTACTTTACCATTCAGTTTTCACATCATTTATACAAATTTTAACACTCCCCATAACGTGCGTGCAGAACAAATGAGGTCTACCATTAGGGTTACTCTCACACAAAGCCCATACTAGGCTCTTGGGTCTCATGATCAGGTCAAGTTGTGCCAATCCCCAACAGGCTAAAGGTTTGATCTTGGAGCCCTTGAAGTTCCTTAACTGTGCAATAGTACTAGAATCCCTGAGATTGATATTTGTGGAAGGACAATTGTTGATTCTTGAAGTTCCCAGTACTCAAGAACATGTTCATGATACATAAACTAGTTACAAATCTCAGGTGCTACAAAATCATCACAAAGTTTCATTCAACAAAACATTTTTTACCATTTTGTTTCAAGATCTATTATCTGCATATTGAGATCTAGGCATCAGTTTGAGTTGTTCTGGTTCAGTTCAGCCTTTCATTCAATTTCTTTTGAGTGATTTGACTTTCCTGTAAATCTTCAGAAAACTCTACCAAATTTGATGAAGAAGTCATGGATCTAACTTTATTCGCCATATATAGAACTTGCAAAATCAAAAGCCAAATAACATTTCTTACCAGTTACAGATTAATGAAAGAAATTCATGTTTTCTTAATTAGGATGAACCTTGTTGGAGGAAATTCCCTTCCAGGCAGATTTCATTGAAGCAGTGGCAGAATTCAAAGCAGCCTCAATATATCTCTTTGAAGCAACACTGGCAGCATTTTCCGTCAATTTCCCCATCTTTCTCGCCCTCTCTGCAGTTTCTTCCAGACGACTCAATTCTTCCTCCGCCATTCGTTCCATCTCCTCCTCGAACCGCCTGAACTCGTCCATGGCCCTCTCCATGGATGAATCGAGCTCGTCTTCCGCTTCCGCCAACTCAATCTCAGCGGCTTCAACCTCATTTTCTTGCTCGAGTTCCATGGCTGCCCATGCCTTGTACGCTTCTATCTCGAACAATTTCATCAGATCTTCGATCGTGGAGGGATCGAAGTTCTTGTCTTGTAAAGCTTCATCTGATAGGAAGGTGAATTGGGAGATGAGAGCTTCCATTGTTGTCGAATTGCAAGAGTGAGTACTGAATGTGTTTGGAGGAAAGTTTTGCGCTAAAAGGATGAGGATCACGAAGTGAGAAGGGGGTAGGTCACTTCTTTAGGAAAGTAGAGGGTGCCGTTCGTTATCGATAACGTCATAAAAGTCTCTATTTTCGACCGTTGAGTTGAACCATTTTGGTTTCACTCAATTATGGTATGCGGGTGCGGTGTCTGCTGTCAAGTGCTTGTGGGCCAGATCTGGATGGGCTTCTCTTTATCTTCATTAATGGTTTGTGGAATCTAAAATAGTGGGCCATCCATGCCTTTTTTTTTTTCCTTCAAGAAAGCATCAATTTTTTACTATGGGGTAGGTAGCTATTGGAAAAACGAAAATTATAAGAATCATAACGATTGTATTCCATATGCTAAAGTGAATTTGTGATCGGAGATAAGTAAATATCTATGTAATTATTATATTAATTAAATATTTATATAGTCATTAAATTATACATCAAAATCTATATATTGAACAATGATCGGGAATAAATAATTGTTTAAATCGTGCTAGATGATTTTTCATTGAGTGAAAATCTTATATCATGTACGAGTGTGTAGCAATCAATATTTGTTCTCTTGTATGAATGTGCATGCATCAATCAATAATTATTAAATTAACCATACATAAATAAATCTAAACAAATAAATTTAATTTGAGATTTGGGTATTTAGAAGTATATATGGTAATTTTTTTTCCAAAATTTGAGGGTGGGCCCTAGGCCTTAGCTAGATCCACCTCTGAATACAATAGTTGAATACATGATCCAGTGGTCAAAATTTTATGTATTTTCCAACTTAGTAACTGAGGTAACTGGGAAGATGCAAAATGTGTAACGTGTTTTTTTTTTTTTTAAGATCCAATAGTTGAATACATGATCCAATGGTCAAAATTTTACATATTTTCTATTTATCATTTTTTAAGATCCAATAGTTGCATACATGATCCAATGGAGTTATATCTACACTCGCCTAAGTTTATTTCAATACATATATACAGATATACGGTTTAAGACCATATATATATATATATATATACCTACTTGGAGTAACTTTGAATGACATTATAAAGCCCAAGAATCTGAGATATAAGAATAATATAAGCTTTGTGACGTGATTGCACGCGCCATGTATTGCGTGAACAAGGTCAGCAGGTAATGGGTAGAGTAAGATGTCAAAAGTTGAGGTCTTTATAAAGGGTATGCATGCACAAGGTGCATTGTAGTCCTCATGGATTCATTCTTGTGTTTGGGCTAGAACACAGAACACCCCAGGTAATGGTTTGGTTTGGTTGCTGACTACTTCTGTGAGAGGTTAAGGTTGATGGGAATGTTGTTTGGCTCGATGTCATCTAGGTAGGTCCATCTAATTTTTCTTTGAAAAGCCATGATCATCTCTTGTCAATATTGACCAGGAGATTGACATCTTCAAAACACATGCATGTAAATGTTTTTGAGATACAGTGAGCCCTCTCTGGCTCTCTCTCACTTCGGAGTCAGAATTCTTATAATCTGGGCACAACCAGGTCTGGTTTTGGAGATTCAGTACGTGCTACAAGAGCATTGTCTTATCTGACTCAAGTGATCAAGGGGCTCACTGCTTAGGCTTTGCAATGTTAAGATTAAGTAGATACAATATAACCTATGTGATATCGGACCAGGCTTCATCCCTGTCAACCATGTCTCTCTAAAACTCTCAAGGTAAGGATTATTTTGTTTTTCTGATAAGTTCGATGCGACGATGATGCATCATTAAACATGATCATTTTGATGCTATATGTATATTGATCACTGGAATGATTCATCTTTTCGTGACTTTTATCATCATCTTTTTCTCTATTTCCATATCTACATATCAGTTCCATCATTCCTGGTGTTGATCCTTCTGCATGTTTTCAGCAATTTGTCAACTTTCCTTCTGGGGGAGTGAATGTGAACTTCGTTCGCAACTCCTGAAATGAGTTGACTTTGTTTGGTTGATTTGGAATTACATGTAACTGATCAAGTAAATGTGTTTTTGTTTTGTTTTGGAGGTTCCAACAGAACACTGAAGTTTTTGTAACGTGTAGTAAAGAATATTGTTTTCAAGTCAAAAAAACTTGGACTTCCTTCATTAGCTACTGAATACTGATTTTTTTTTTTTGAAATATTGTTAGAAATATTCTTCACATTGGAATCGAATTTTAGATACACATATGCCTAATCCAACCAATTGTCAACCGAACCACCTCTCATTGATCAATCAAATGTAGTTAAATGTAGTTATCCGTATTGGATTTGCTTATATTCTAGATTCCATTAAGAATAGTGAATAGATAAATAAAAAATCTCTCTATGCTAATAATATTTCGAATTTACAATTTCCACGAGATTTTGGTATATAAGGTTACATTATTAAACACTACTTACAATAATAAGAGTGGGGGGGGGGGGGGGGGGGAGAAGATGCAAAGTAGAAACACCAAGGTAATCAAGGCTCTTGAGGGAAAACTTTCTCCAGGAAATCAATGAATCTTTTAGCATAAGTCTTGGGTTCTACAGCCGAAATCGAAAGAGGGTCGAATTGCAATGATTTGTATGCATGCTCAACCTTCTTTTTCATGTTGTATTCCTGCAATATATCGATTATGCCCATGTATAGAACTACATCATAAACTTCAAAGAGTTCAATGTCTGCTGAATCAATATCTGCCTCCACAACCTTGCGGCTAGCCTGAGCTGGCATGTTTACTCCAAGTTGCACTCGTAACCTAAACAAAATTGAAAGCAGTTGGCAAGCAAACACATGCTTCTTGATCAGTAAATATGGCTTCAAATGAGTACAATGTATTACATCAGAATCTCAATATTTAAGAACGTAATACATCCATAAAGAAAGAGTGGCAAAACCCATGAGAGACTAGAGGATGGGAGAAGCTCGGTTGATCGTGGCACTGGCAGAGGAAGCCAAGCCAGAAGGAGCTGATGTTTTTCAAATTGGAAGCAACAAGACAAAGTGAAGTAAAAGTTGATATAAGATATGATGATCCATGGCTGGCATAAAATGAGATAAGAGTCAGAATAGCAACAGCAGTAAAGCTGCAGTTGATCACCAAAACATCGAGCAAAGGCTTTGAGTTGAGTGTGTGCATCAATGAAATGCCAACTTCAGCTTGTAGACGTACCAAGTATAGGACGACGAAGGGGGAGAAGAGGGGAGTGGGAGTAGCAGTCCTCCCAAAGTTAGGGAGCAAAAAAATTAAAGGCTCCAAAAGCCACTGCTGCCACCACCTCCACCCAAGGGAACAAAACAACTCAAAGAAAATATATTCACAGGAAACCCTAATACACGGAAATAGATATATAGAGCAGAGTCATTGTATATACTTGATGCATGCTTATCCATAAATCTCTGTCAGCTACTCTAGGGACTATCCAAGATATTAGTGCATACGTTATTTCAACAAATCTGAGTATTGACACACTCGCTCGGAAGTTGCAGTAGGAAAAATTGAAAATTACAGTTATGAAAATTGAAAGTAACAGGCTAACAACATAAGCAAAGTGTAATAAAGAGTGACAAACAACTTGATAAAACTCCAATGCAATTGTGGAAAGTCTCAGACGTTTCTCCCTCAGATAAATTATAGGATATGATAAGTCTTGTGCATATAAATGTCAATATAAGGCGGGTCTCACATATTATCATAGGTATCTGGCAAATTGTCTTTTCAACCCAAAATCACAAAACTTCATTATATTTGCTTGAGAAGTGGAAAGTAAAGAAGCTACCTTCCAGTACCAGGTAGTAAAAGATCAACTTGCTGGTGACCTACGGAATATGCTCTCAATGTACCTCCTCTGCTGTGAGGACCTGGTGCAATGTTGACAGAGCTGGGTTCATGGGTTACTAGGATCAGGCCTTTTGGAGGAATCAAGAGCTCCCCTTGTGATGTTACACCTGGTGGAAGCAGAAAAATAAGCTTATACAGTAAATTAATCAATTGTTTCTCAAAAGAAAATGTGGCCAGAGATATCCTTCAAAGTCTTAATACGAGTATTATTATGTACATAAGCATGCATGCTGATGGAAAATGATTGCACACGTGCAGAGGCCAGATTTCACATCAATCACAAGATCAAGCATTATCCCTAATTGAGTAGTAATGAAAATATCCATTCTGTTGAATAGTCCGTTTAATGTGTGCAAAAAACAGATACACGTGTTTCTAACAGATGTCCATGTCAGTATGTCAACAAATAATACATTGGAATTTAATATGTGAGATAGACTGTTTCTAAGTTTGTGTATAATAAAAATCTTGGTGACATAACAACAAAATTAGTTTTGAGTGCTTTGATGTGCCTTGTTCACCTCCTATTTATTTAACCTTTTCACGCATTTCAACTTTATGTATAAATATAATGCAGATAGTAGATACTAACACGACTGAATAGTCATGATTATCACACTATAATGGCATGCAAGATGTATAAACAGTTCAATAGCTTTTTATGCTCAGATGTATTACTAGAGCTTTCTGCCATAGACCCACAGTAGTTGACGCAATTCCACCTCTATCGTTGCCCCATGTTTTCTAAAGACTACAAAAAACTAACTAAAGGAAAGTTGGAAAATGAACTGAACACCCAAATTCAGTAATTATCCTACAACATAACATTATCAGAAAAAAAATTTCTGAAACATTTACTATGAGCTAGTATTATCTTAATCAAAAGTAGAAAATAGAGAAATATTTGAAAAAGGATGTATATGGCCAAACATAGACAAAAACACAATTTAAATTTATTGGTATTTCATGTAAGATGCAAGTATAGAAAGAGACTATACCATTAGCAGGTGGTGAATTATCTTGACTGGGCACCGTAGCAGGAGGTTCTAGAAAAGCCTTATGATGCTCCGGAGCTCTAAAATGTAATCCCAGGAGAAGGCTATAGTCAATTATATCTTGAGATTCTAAGAACGAGCAGTCTAGAGAGAGCTGTCTGCAACACATAAGATAGAGAATAATCTAAGGATGTGTCTGAGGCTTTCTGACACCCCATTTAAGGTCTTAGCTACTTATGGTCTCGTCTACGAACTTGGCATGTTGAAGACTACCAGTGCATATTTAAATATCTACAGAGCTTCGTGAACGAACCAACTCAAAAATTGAGCATATGCCAGAACCTTTCATATGATGTTTAAACCATAATAAAACTAGTGCTATCCAAATGAAGACAAAGAACTTACTTGAAAAGGGATTCTCGCAACAATTTGTCCATAAGAAATTCGTAAGACAGATCAAGATCTTTCAACGTGGTATTCTCTTCAATCTTATCTTTATCTGTATATCTTCCTTGAGTTGATCCCTTTAGATCATAACGACAATGAATTCGCAATTCTGTACAAAACATATTACCCATGACCACAAAGCGCACCTGAAAATATGAAAACAACAAAGGCTGAAATTAATTATAAACAAATGAAGAACAGGAGGTAAACTAGAGACATGAAAGGACAATGAATACCTTTTTTCCTCCTCTTACTGTTATCCGGTGGACTCCAAAAAATTTTGTTATGAGAGTATTTTCGTGTTCCTTAACATGACTATAGTAATGAGGCAGCATCTTGAGAAGGGTCTACATGGCAAAAAAATTGTAAATATAAATACCATTGCCTCTCTTAACTTGAGACCAAGCAGCACTCTATAACCTTTTACTACATCAGTTTTCTATCGGGAAATAAGGAATGGAAAGGAAAACAATATTGAATAAAATTTAAGGTAATTAAACAAAGGACACATCAACTAAATGTACATGATATAAGAAAATGGAGTTGGGGGAATATCATTGAAAACGAATATGACTTCAATAATAAAATTTTGGAGTGGCAAAATAAGAATATATAGTGAATTAGTGATAGTAGGTGCCTCCAATGTAAAGTGGGGAAACAAAACTAACAATGGGATACGTATCTGGGCATCAACATGGCTAGTGATTTTATTCCATCAGCACAACCTTGTGGTCAATAGGTTCAAGTCTCCCCCTCCCCCAAAACAGGCTTGAAGCTCTTCCTCCACCAAGTTTGCTACCACCCAGTTTAGAAGCTTAACTGAATACTCACAAGATTTACACAAGAAGCATGTACTTGCTTTAGCACCCTCTTATATTGCTCTAATAGGGTGCAAACGCTATAAATTTAATTAAAGCATAGCCCTGAACAAGCCACCATACTGACAATATGAATTTTTATTCTAAAACCAAATAGCACCCTATGAAGGATATATTTAGTATAGCATATTGTGTGTTTCGAGCTTTTACCCTTCAGATCATGCCCCTTTTGTTTCCTTCTGTCCTTGTAATGGCTCCAACATAAACCACATCACCCATGGAAATTACTGGTCTTACTAACGAGGAAGGCATTGGAGTCCTAGTATTCTCCTCTCCCAGATGAAGCCTCTCTAAGCAACCACAAATGCATTTCACTTTGAAAATAAGGCCCTAGCAGGTTAGCCCTCAAATCCAAGACTAAACACTCAGTCATAAAGACAATTTGACCACTTGTAAACCTCAAAACCCACAACATATAGAACTTCTATTTACCAGGTGACCAACAAACTGCCATGTAGCAGTTTGAGTGCTTTCGTACTTCAAGCTTTTCTGGTAGCAATCATCTAGCAGTTCACAATGCTCCTAGTTAACGAGTGATCCATCACCGTCTAGAATATCAATGCAGAACTAAACAGAAACCTCAACTAGTTACCTATCAACATAACAGCATAGTGCATATACATCCCTGCCTACAGTCTTCCCCAACCACCCTTACCCTCTTGTCTTCTTATTATTCAAGCCGTTGTGGGAGCAAATGTAGAATCAAATTCAAATGAAAACAAAAGAGAAAAATCATGGAGTATAGATTTATACAAGTCGTCAACAAAAATTCTTAAGAGTATGAAGTATCAGTCGATCATAGTTTAGAAAGGAAGTCCTTGATGGTCAAACCTTAATCTCAGGTTTCTTTAATGTCTTGATCACAAATCTATCATCATGGGAAAGATAGAATAAACTGCCACTTTTCCCTGGCGAGGAAACTTCCCTCAGGCCATCGTCACCGCAAATTGACATCATATATTCTGCAGCATCCAATTTGAACATTTCCCTCAGATTCCTGTAATCAATAAATGTATATGCACAAAATTATGAAACATCAGAATCCTATTGACAAGTAAAATGCAAATGAAACAAATATACAATAGAATGAGTCTGTAAGCTATGACTAAGAAATGCTTCAAGAACACCATACATAAAAGTAGTAAATTAATGATATATTAGCTTTCAAGGTTGCTAAAGCATAAAGATTGAATCTATTAGTGGAGGATGAATATAAGTGGTGGACTGACACACACAAACTTGTACATTTTCTGACCGGTGACCAAAAAGCGTGCAAATGTGAAATTAAAAGAATGAGAAAAATAGTGCTGAGTTAAATTGACAAAGTATATTAACATGGCTTTAATAAGAAAACACACCGAGAATTATAATGAGACCATAGGGCAATAATCCTTCCAGTAGAAATCAATAGAATAGCATGTGAGTTTTGCAAGCATGAAGTACATAAAATTGTCAAATACCTGAAGACCATAGGGCAATAATCTTTCCAATAGAAATCAATAGAATAGTGAGGAGGTGTAAACCGGGAACCCTTTCTGGGGAAATACATTCTTATTCTTGCTCGATCTCCAAAATCAGAAGATCGAACTTCACGCATTGGTACTGGTGTGATCTTGCCAACAGTGTACCTGTGCATTTCAAATGGGGTAGCAACAAGTGAACATTCCAATATCCAACAATGAATTTAAAGAAGTTAAAATCCAATATAAATTTTTAAGAGATAAATGTCTCACATAGTCTAGTTTGAGCGAATTGTATATGCATATATGTGGTACCCTCTCCTATCCTCTCTCTGTATAGGCCACTTAAAAGCAAATTTAACGTTGGAAATCTCATCCCTATTCACATCAAAGATTCCGTGGAGACATAAGACCCGCACCGCTTTGTTCTTCCTAGGCAGTCTCACTTAATGGTACTTATGCCCAGGAAAAGGCCTCTTACAGAGGTAGAGACCTAAGCCTACTGAAAGATATTGTCTTCTCTAGGATTCCGATTCACTGTGGATACATCAGATTACTCTCAAGTTTTTGCTGGCTCAAGCCTCTTAGTGTGGTAGGGACATGGGTTTCCATATATACCACATGGTTTGGATTTACCAAGCCAATGTTGTATTCTTGACACCCCCGCACTTGTGGGCTGAGTTATGTCAGACCCAACAAGTAGACATGTAGAGACCCATTCAACTGGACCGAGAGTATGCTCCAAAACCATGTTGAAAATCTCAATCCTACTCATATCAAAGATACTGTCCACTTTGGGTTTACCGATTCCTGAGGATACATCGATTATACATTTGAATAACACAAACCTATCGCATTGCACAAGAAGAGCCACAACTTGGTATCCCTGAGCACCTATAGTGTTCTGGAACGAAAAGGACTTTGCCATAAATCTGTCTCCAACGACAGAGAAAGTCGCCTCACAATTTGCACGGTGTCAAAGCCCTTAGCAGAAGACTTGTCTCCAGTAACAATGGTCTTCCTAGATCCATCACCATACATGAACATATTAACCGTCTTCTTGTCAAAAGTAATGTACGCATAGTATATTCCAGCCTTGACGTGGATAACATATCGACCTTGAAGTTCTTGGGGGTACATAGGAAGGGCTGCACCATGGTCTTGAATTGGCCACTGCCATCCTTAGCCCCAACCGCATTAGGCTTGATAGCTCCATTGTCAGCCTTAACCAATAACTTACAATCTGCACCAGAAACCCAGCTTGGGTACTCGTCTTCTTCAAGAAGACTACGGCTCGTACTGGTGCTAGAGATCGAACTTGAGATTGAATTTTTCAAGAATATTTTCTAAGACATCAACAATAACCAAAACATTGATGGTTAATTGTCTTGCGTCAAGCATACCAATCCTTAACTGGGTGAGACTGGTTGGGGTCTGTCTTTGTGGGATCATCAAATCCATCCAAGCAAGAAATGAACATATCTTAACTTCTATAATTTTGGTAGTGGGGATGATCATTGGTGCCGTTGTCGTGCAAAAAAAATGACAGTTCCAAAAGTGATGAAAACATGACACCACAAATGAAGGTTGTAACACAAATGTGTGCACCAACTTATTACAAGGAGGCATGTCAAGCTCAGTAAACAATACTGACCCAAAAGAGCTCTTCAAGGCTGCAATCATAGCCACAGAAGAGGCAGTTAAAAAATCGCTCAACATTTTTTACTTACTTGTGGACCGCGGTTAACACCACAAGTGAGCCAATAGCCAAGATGGACGTGGATGATTGCAAGGAATTCATGAACTTTGTGGTCCAAGATCCTGGAACATCGTTTAGTTCTACTGATGATAGCGATCTCAAGAACTGGTTTAATGCTCTCATATCTTACCAACAATCTTGCTTGGACAGATTTGAGATCTCACAAAAACATACCCCAACTAGTCTCACCTAACTAAGGATCAATTAAGTAATGGTATTCTTGATGCAAAACAATTAACCATCAATGTTTTGGTATTGTTGATAGCTTAGAAAATATTCTTGAGAAATTCAATCTCAAGTTCGACATCCCTGGCACCAATACCAGCCGTAGGCTTCTTGAAGAAGACGAGTACCTGTTGGATCGCTAGTGCAAACTATGAGTTGTTGGCTAAGGTTGACATGGAGCTATCAAGCCTGACGAAGGATGGTAATGGATAATTCAAGACCATTAGTATAGCCCTTGCTACGTATCCCAAGAACTTCAAGAGTCGATATGTTATCTACGTCGAGACTAAAATCTACTACGAGTACATTTATTGAAGAAGATGGTGAATGTGTTTATATATGGTGATAGATCCAAGAAGACCATTGTTACTGGAGACAAGTCTTCTGCTAATAGCTTTGGCACCATGCAAATTGCCACTTTCTATGCTGTTGGAGATGGATTTATGGCAAAGTCCATGGGGTTTCGGAACACTACAGGTGCTCAGGGATACCAGGTTGTGGCACTTCTTGCGCAATCCGATAGGTATGTGTTCTTCAAATGCAAAATCGATGGACCCATAGAAACCAATAAACCCAAAGCGGACAATATCTTTGATGAGAGTAGGGCTGAAATTTTCAACATATAACATGGTATCAGAGGGAGTCCTAGCGATGTGTTCTTGGAATGCTTTACCTCCACCAGTTTCTTGGCCTATGGTTTGCCCGTTTGTTGGACTTGTTGAGCCTTCAGATTGTCCGACCCATAAGTGAGGGGAGTGTAAGAGATAAATGTCTCACATCATCTAGTTTGGGTGGATTGTATGTGCATGTATGTGATGCCCTCCCATCTCTCTAGGAGGTCCTTTTAGAAAGAGTGTATGGGCCACTTATTAGCAAATTTAACATCAACAATCTGAAGTAAAAATAACCTTCTAATAAGCAATGGACATACTAATACTACTATTGATAAGACAAAAAAACTCTCCAACCCATTAAATTAAATGATTATCCTGATAGTAGTTGAAGCTTAAATCAAATGATGGAATGTCTTACTTGCAAATATCATGTACCCCAAACAACCAATTAAAAAGAAATATGCATACCATCTAGAATTTCTCATGTCACAAAGCTGATACCAAGTATAGCTTCGGAATTGTGTAGCTATTAAACACTAAAATGAGAAGTTTGAAGAAGAGGATGAGGTAGAGATCAAAGAATTTTCTTAGCTAGCAACTTTGTGTTGTTCTGGTCAACGCAAACCATTTTACTTTTTGCAGGGTTTTTTGAAGTAACCAAGTCGATGGCACGACATGCATGCTGACCGTCATTGAATATGATATAATCCATATAGTTGCTCGAACCAACTTCAATAAGCTAGTAATCTTAGATTACTTGATAAGACCAGAACGCATATATAGCCCAAATTCCAAAACCACACTTTCTAGTCTATTAGCTCACAACTGAACAGGTGTTGCAATTAACTTTTGCATCCATAACGGCACAACCATAAATTATTTTCTGAGATGCGTGTAAATTTTCTCTTCAGGACTTGCATCTATATTCCATAGTTCTACTTTACTATATTCTTTCATTTATTGAGCAAAGTTCTTCACTAGAAACTGACATATGTCTAGATGAAATTCAAGTGATAGTGGAGGTAAAGGAAAATACTCAACAATTTAGTTTTTTGCAGGGATTAAGCACAGATGAATAGCCCCTAGTTATAGTGGAAATCAAGTACTTTATCCCCAATCCCTATTAGAAAATAATAAAAAAAATTCTCTAAAACAAAAAAGTATTCAGCAATGTGTTAAAACTTGGAAACACTTCCATTGAGAGAAGGTGAATCTATCAATAACGAAAATTGGAAAGTAAAGGATCTTTTAAAAATTCCTACGATGTAGACAAGCTTCTTCTCATTTTCTTAAGAAATTGAAGTTCAGCAACATGTGACTTCTTTGAATGTCTTTGTACAAAATTGAACACCGTTTTTAAAATTGACACCAGATTTGAGGGTTGGCTCCTAAGATTACAATCCATGAGCATTGATATCCATTTTTCAGTTAGTGAAGCGTGGACGACGACACTTGGTGAAAACTTATGATAACAGAATAATAATATGATTGGGGAAAAAATAATTGCAAAGAAGAATCACAACATTTTCTTCTCATAAAGAAAGATGGATGAATGACCCCTTGATGATTGAGGAAAAATAATCAAGGAGACAGTCAAAAGACTAATAAAGAGTTTTTGTTTAAAAGGTTTGTACTATGAAACAACAACTGAAACCACATAAATACAGAGGGATGATTTAGCAGCCCCTTATTAGTATTGGAAGTCAAACAATTAGTAAAAAAAGCTACGAGGTAGGCAGATATTCCTCCCAGTTTCATAAAAAGATAGTAATACCACAAGCAGTTGGAACATTTGAACAAAAGTATATCACATACATACTTATACCAGCTTTCAATCATTTACAAAACCTGAACATCTGTGCAAGGATAAACATTACAGAAACACCGGTTTCTTTTTATCATCTAGTCCAAGAGGGCTGAGGAAGCTCAAGGAAAACAAATCATAACCAAATGATAATGCCTAATATGAGTAGAAATAAAATTTGCAAAGAAGAATCATAAAAAAAACATTCCAAGAAAAAACTTTACACCTAAAAGCAAGCAGAAGAAGAAAGGAAGGAAATTTGGTTAAAATTGTTCACCTGATACCAAGTTGCAAATTAAGCATTAAATAATAGCTCTGGCGACCATTGAAAATGTCTACACATGAATGTCCTTTCACTTTTTCCACACGAAACTTATTATTTTTCTTAGTTTTTTGTGACAGTTCAGCAAAATTCCTGATTCTCTCTTTAGTTAAAACTCCTTGCATGTATTCTCTTTCATATATTACAGCACTGTAATCCTTCGCATCACTTGGACCAAGATCAGACGCATGGGACAATCTGCCTGAGAAGTCATGACATGTAAGATCCTTTGCAGGATCATAGAGTCTGCAACTGTCACCTAATGACTTAGTCCTGTTTGATAACTGACCTGATTTTCTTGGAGTCATGCATTCCTCCATATCTAGTGAAAAACTTTGAGACAACACACTTCTTCCACTATCACCAAATCCTATGGAGCTACTCCATCTTTTCAGCGATGGATGTTTAGTTCCAGCAGGATAGAATGTTCCTTTCCCGTCCTTGAGGCCCCTACTCCATGTCCCAAAATAATATCCCTCATCCATGAACCTATATACTCCTGAACCATGTCTAAGCCCATCTAACCAATACCCGTCATAGATATCGCCATTTGCCCATTTCATTGCCCCTCTACCACACATTCTCCCGCCTTTCCAATTTCCAATGTATGTATTTCCACTATTCCAAATATACCTACCACAACCTTCATGCAGTCCCTCCTTCCATGAACCTTCATAAATATCTGAGTTAGAATATTGCTTTCTCCCAAATCCGTTCTGTATATTCATCCTCCATGCTCCTCTATGTTCGGATCCATTACATCCGATAAAGGTGCCAGAACCATGAAGGTAACCCCCAGAGAAATCACCCTCATATTTTGCTCCAGATGACCATGTTATCCATCCTTGACCTGTCATTTTTCCTTCGTCCCAATCACCTTCATAGAAGGTTCCATCTGACCATGTATATTTCCCCTTCCCATGGGGGAGTGCTCCTTTAAAGTTACCACCATAGACATCACCATTTGAGAAGGCCTTTTCCTTAATCCTGGAGAATTATGAAAGAAAATCAAATGACAACATAACATAATCAAAAGATGAATGTCACTCTTACCACAGGGGGAAGAAAAAGAAGGGGGAAAAAGGAGTTAAGAACAAAGGAAAAAAAAGAGAGCTAAAGAGTGAATATACCTTTCTGTGTCCCCCATGATCAATGCATGACATACAATGTACAAATCCAGCTAATTTCAAAAAAAATCTCTTCTGGATACTTTGCTCAACACAAAGAAATCATCCAAGCACAATGACTACTACATTCCCTTTTCCCCAGCCACATAGAATACCCATCTCCGTTGATCAACAATGATCTTCTGAACATAAAAGCGAGTAGTTAGGGTTGAAGTTAGTCATGCATTATGCATATCAACAGGAAAATGCCAACTACGACAGCATACAGTTGCTATTAGGTGCATATATCTCAGGTTTGCTATAATGATAGGTCAGTTACAGGAGCAATCTATGTTTTTTACTTAATTCATGTTGACAATTCGAATAAAAAAAAATATAAAGATGAATTCTAAGCTCAGAGTATATCGAAGGAGACTTTGAATTGTAGCCCAGGTTTTGAGTCCAACTTTACATGTATATGCTAGCATTCGAAAACATTGAATTCAGCAGTATTTTATTTAAACTCCTGTAAGATGCTCGAAAATGCCTATGGTTACAAAGTCACTAAAAAAAGAAAAATCATCCCCATTGAGCAGCAGCAAGATGTACCAAATGATTTATATTCATCTTTGCAACCATGGCACTTGTAATGATAAGGGATGACAAGGCACGTTTCGAGCATCTTTAAACAAACTGACAAACAAGATCTGACATGGACAGCCGAAGCATGCCTCTCATTGAACTGAAGTTCAAATGAATGTAATGCACCGAAAAACAGGAAAGGATAAATAGTAACAGAGGTTATGTAGAATATGAAATGCATGAGTTCCCTTTCCAACTAATACTTAAGTGAGAGGGCAACGATTTGTGTGGGAAACTGGCTTTCCTTCCTTCTGCGACTAGTGTTGTGAATTGGTGTGCAGTTTTCCACAACATCATCATTCATCAAAGCTTCGGTTCCAACTCCCAAACAGTCTGGAGTCCGCTACACAAATCCATAGTTCATAAGTTTATGAGGAACCTAGGACCTCGAGAATTCATTAGGGAACTCAGACATTTATTTTGTCTATCAAATGTCTGTATCTTAATTATTTTTTCAGAAGGAACTGCCTCTTAATTAATAAAGCATCAATATGTCTTAAAGCAGTAAAGTACTAATAGTTAGTTGTCATACATCGAGTAATGAATTCTCATCGATATCATTGAGACTATTCAACCAATACTGAAGGCTAAATAAGGATCTATAACTGTATATAAAATCACCAAGCCATGGGACTAATCTGTTTTGATGTAGGTTTTGAAAACTACGGATGTGGATTTTGTTTAGGATTGAGACAACCAGAAACCTTAACCCCCAAATCAAGCCCAAAATTAAGAACCCTATTGCAGAAATTCACAATTCTTGGTTTTTAAGACCAAACACATAATAATCATCCTGAATCTCTCAGTTGGGTCGGATAAACTCACCTTCCGTCACAGCCTCTCTCCGGGTGTGTATCAAGTCTCTCACTAAACGTGTAATTGCAACTTTGCAGAAGAACGCTTTATATACATTCATATATATAAGACTCCTAGTAATCTTAATTACATAAAAAAAAACTTCATTTAAGTAAAACTAGGATTCTAAACTAATATGACTCCAACTATAACTATGACTTGACTTAAGGCAAATAACCTAATGAAAAACAATTAAAAATACTATAAAATTCGAAATTCCAACATAGCTGGAAATTCCGACAATACCCCTACCATGAAAACTAAAACAAACTTTATTAAAATAGACCCAATAATAAACTAAATTTATGAAAACATAAAATTAGATAAATATTAGCTCAAATTAATGGCTTCCTGCATCAGTTTCTATCTCATAATACCATAGACTTTTCAATGGTGCTCAAATTCCCAACTAAGCGCCCACAAAAAGTGCAAACAGCTCAAATTGTAATATAAAAACTACCATTCATGTATATCAAATGTTCCTCCATTGAAAGTTTTCCCCGCATCATGGTAATCCACCATATCAGACTCATTATCCATCATCTATGGGATACCATGCAATGTTTGATTGCGAATTTATGACAGAACTAGGAAACATTTATGCAATGTTTGATTGCGAATCCAGCTTTCAAAAAATTGCAACAACATACGAAGTTGAGATCACGTGGAAAAAGAACAAAAATTTACGCACAGAAGTTTCCAGGAATATTACTTCCACTTTCAATTTCTGTTCTGCCAGTTGAGTTGAAATATGAAATAGTTACTTCTCTTTTGTACGCAAAACTGACAGAACCAACAAATACTTCCAAATAGAGCTATCAATCCAAATGTTACTAGTACCGTTCACTGTAATCAGAACACAAGTGGGAAATATTTGAACTCACCTGAGTCAGAAGTAGACAATCAACCCCTCCCTCCTCTTCCAAGCCAGAGCTCGAACAAGTAAAGAATAAAAACAGACAAAAGAACCCTAGAATTTGAGCCAATCTTTTCTTCTTTCGAACAATCGAAAAGCTTGAAGCCACCCACGGCCGCCCCCAGATCCTCTGGTTGAATTGACACTTCACCCCTCTCTCTCTCTCTTGGTTAACTACTGCATCAGGTTCCCTCCTTTCCCTTTCGCATCCTCACAACGAAAACGACAGACGAGTACGCCCCACGTGTTCTGGCGACACAACACACTGGGACCCACGACGTGTCTTATTCTCGTGCCGTGCCGTGCGTGACTAGTCTGTCAGAAAAGGCATTGATCCCACGAAATTGTGGTGGGCTGTCGCGTAACCTGTCGGACAATTGATTCCGAATTCACGGACATGAGCGCCTGGTAAAAGAATCGTATGAAACGAACACTCATATGTGAAAGAAAGATAATTTTGAACGAAAGAAAGTTTCCGTCGTTAAGTGTGGAACTGGAAATCGAATAGAATGTACGGAAATGGAAGTCAATGAATTTGCACCCTCATTCTGATGTAATTTCTTTGTGCCCATTGAACTTCATCCCACGAAATCTCAAACCAGTATCTTTGAAGAGCAAGAACAGGAGTGTGGTCTGGTGTATAATCAAAGATTCAAAATATCGTGCTATGAGTTAGTATAACCATTGCACTCTTATCTTCCTCCAGAATACAACGTTCCCCTTATCCAACTCATAAAGTTGCTGGAGACCAACACATGAAATTAAAATCTTCATTCTCCTTGAGGAATGCTTTTGTTCCAATCTAATTCAACCTTTGAACGAATTCATTTTGATATTCAGTTTAGCATCAAGTTTTGAATTTTGATCGCAAGCAACTCTGCACATAACCCTTCCCAACAAGCTCCGCTTTGCTTTTCTTTTTCTTTCTTTTTCTTTTTTTTTTGACTATTGAGTTGTAGTTATAAAATAATATTCAACTTCTGCTAACATCGACTGTTGGAGGAACTTGGCTTTTTCCCAATTTGGGAATGTACACGTGAATCTATGAGAACACATTTCTATGATAACACCATCTATGAATGTCCACCAGACAGAGAGTCGAATGGTTGGCATGAATACCCAGCTCGAGCCAAACTCTCCACGAGGATCGTGTATGAAAAGGTAGTTTGGCAGTAAGGAAGAGGTCTGAATATTGGGTTCAAGTCTGATTCTCTTAGAGAACCAAGCAAGCACTAAGTAAGCAACAGTGGATCACTTTCTATTATCAAAAGCATAGTAAGATTTCTCAAAAGCATCACTGCCAAATACATACAATACAGAAGCATAAGCAAGCATCCAAGCAGTAGGGTAACATTAAGGCTGGGGGTAAGTAGAGAATGCCTCTCTGATAATGCTATCTCATGCTACTTCCCAGAAGACAACCAGTCACCTCACGGCAACCCTATTGGAATAGAACACCCAAAGTAAATTACAGCCTATAAACATGAAGCTATAAATACGAAATAAGAATTTCCAAACATGGACAAATTTAACTTCAAACCAGGCAACAATAACAAAGAGCCCCATCCACATATTAACGCAAACGGCAAACCCATTCAACTTCAATGTAACCAACTTCATGATACATACAATTGCCCTGTCACACTCCAAAATAAATGGCCTTTGGACAATTGCCTTCATCTTGGCCACGAAACCCCTTAACTAATATGTATGAAAATGCAAGTGATCCTTTAGGTCACATAGTAAACGCACTGGCAATAACTTCCAAATTGATGAAACAATTCGTAATTTTTAAGGGAATAAAAAAAAAGAAGAAAACTTCGACATCTTGCATTGCAGTACATCTCACGCTGCCTAGCCGAATAAAATGAAACACAACTGTACCCATTTGGAACAAGCTGCAAAAACATATTGAGACTTACCACCAAAGTAATATGATCCAACCCATAGCATACCTTAGAAAACATCCCACTTCTTTTTCATTGACAGAAAGCATGCCATCTATCAAGGACTTGATTCAGAATATAATTGAATCAAGCTTCAACCCAACCACAGTACACAAGAAAGAATGTATTACAATCCTGAAGCACACTCCCTCTGGACATCAGACATAATCCAAAACATTTACGCAGGGGTCTTTGTTGCATTTGGGATGTCAGAAAAATTATGAAAACTCAACTATAAACAAGAAACGAGCTCATATAAATTTGTCATCACTCATCCCCTTTTTAATTAGTTCCAAAAAAATGAGGCAAAAAATAGTTCATCTACACTTCACACATAAAGCTAGTGTGACAGTTCACTGTATTGATGCAACACCACGTATAGCGATTGAGATTACAAAGTCAAAGACTAATGAAACCTACAAGCATTTGGAAGAATTATTAAGTGTTCATCACATAAAGATAATTAATGGACAATACTCATAGAGTAGACTTTCATCTTTTTCATTTATGAAATTCAGAGTCAAGTGAGTAGCCAAGACTCCAGAAACAAGATGTTATTTCCATAGGATAGCATATTTCATGAAAAACACAAAATATAAACGAATCTGTCCATTGAGTACTTTTGACTTTTTCCGCATGTCAAAGTCCTCTCATAGTTCATTCATTTTTTTGAGTTTTGAAATTCCAAGCCGAGTGTACACCAAAGGCTCCACGAAATAGAAGATGTTTCCCTATGTTAGTGTATTTCATGAAAATCACAAAATTTAAACGGACCTGCTTTACACTTTTTTCGCATGCCAAAGTCCTCTCTTACCATTCATTCATTCTTTTTTTTTTCCAATACAACAAAGGCTCCAGGAAATAGATGTTTCCTATTAAGTATATTCCATGAAAAGCACAAAATTTAAACGGACTTGCCCATTGAGCGCTTGTCACTTTTTCCCAAAGCCAAAGTCCTCTCCCACCATTCATTAAATCTTTTTCATTTTTGAAATTCTAAACCAAGTGTACAACAAAGGCTCCAGAATATAGATGTTATTTCCTCATGTTAGCATGTTTCACAAAAAGCACCAAATATAAACGAACCTGCCCATTTAGAGCTTCTCACTTTTTCACCATGCCAAATCCTCTCACACCATTCATTTAGTCATTTTTCATTTTTGAAATTCCAAGTAAGTGAGTAGCCAAGGCTCCAGGAACAAGATGTTATTTTCACAGGCTAGCATATTTCATGAAAAGCACAAAATATAAACGGACTTGTCCATTGAGTGCTTCTCACTTTTTCCCCATGCCAAAGTCCTCTCATAGTTCATTCATTTTTTTTTAGTTTTTAAATTTCTAGCTGAGTGTGCAGCAAAGGCTCCACGAAATAGAAGATGTTTCCTCAGGTTGGTATATTTCATGAAAATCACAATATTTAAACGGACCAGCCCCATTGAGTGCTTTATACTTTTTTCAGATGCCAAATTCCTCTCCTACCTACCTTTCATTCATTCCTTTTTTTTTTCAATACAACAAAGGCTCCAAGAAATAGATGTTTCCTATTGAGTATATTTCATGAAAAGTACAAAATTTAAACGGACCTACCCATTGAGTGCTTCTCACTTTTTCCTCATGCCAAAGTCATCCCTCACCGTTCATTAAACCTTTTTAAGTTTTGAAATTCCAAGCCAAGTGTATAGTAAAGGTGCCAAGAAATAGATGTTATTTCCTCATGTTAGCATATTTCATGAAAGAGAATGGGAGATAGCCTGGTTGGTCAAGTTATCTGCCCAGGACCTTGAGGTCCAGGGTTCTATTCTCACCAGGAGGGTTTGGGATTTGGGTAGTTTTCCATCCGCTGTGGTGGCCTTCATGCCCCTCGAGCATGGCTTAGCGTGTGTGTGGCCTGTGGGCCTTTCAAAAAAAAAAAAGAGAGCATATTTCATGAAAAGCATGACATAAACGAACTAGCCCATTTAGAGCTTCTCACTTTTTCACCATGCCAAATCCTCCCGTACCATTCATTCAGTCTTTTTCATTTTTGAAATTCCAAGTCAAGTGAGAAGCCAAGGCTCCAGGAACTCGTTGTTATTTCCATAGGCTAGCATATTTCATGAAAAAACACAAAATATAAAAGGACATGTCCATTGAGTGCTTCTCACTTTTTTCCCATGCCAAAGTCCTCTCATAGTTCATTCATTTTTATGAGTTTTGAAATTCCAAGCCAAGAGTACAACAAAGGCTCCACAAAATAGAAGATGTTTCCTCATATTAGTGTCTTTAATGAAAAGCACAAAATTTAAGCGGACATGCCCATTGACTTCTCACTTTTTCCACACGCCAAAGTCCTCCCTTACCGTACATTCTTTTTTTTCCAGTACATCAAAGGCTTCAAGAAATAGATATTTCCTATTGAGTATATTTTATGAAAAGCACAAAATTTAAACGGATCTGCCCATTGAGTGCTTCTCACATTTTCCCCATGCCAAAGTCCTCTCTCACCGTTCATTAAATCTTTTTCCGTTTTGAAATTCCAAGCCAAGTGTACATCAAAGGCTCCAGGAAATAGATGTCACATGTTTAACATATTTCACGAAAAGCACGAAATATAAACAAACCTGCCCATTTAAAGCTTCTCACTATTTCACCATGCCAAATCCTCTCTCACCATTCATTCAGTCTTTTTCATTTTTGAAATTCCAAGTCAAGTGAGTAGCCAAGGCTCCAGGAACTACATGTTATTTCCACAGACTAGCATATTTCATGAAAAACACAAAATATAAACGGACTTGTCTATTGAGTGCTTCTCATTTTTTCCCCATGCCAATGTCCTATCATATAAACAAACTTGCCCATTTAGAGCTTCTCACTTTTTCACCATGTCAAATCCTCTCTCACCATTCATTCAGTCTTTTTCATTTTTGAAATTCCAAGTCAAGTGAGTAGCCAAGGCTCCATGAACTATATGTTATTTCCACAGACTAGCATATTTCATGAAAAGCACAAAATATAAACGAACCTGCTATTGAGTGCTTCTCATTTTTTCCCCATGCCAAAGTCCTATCATAGTTCATTCATTTTTTTTGAGTTTTGAAATTCCTAGCCGAGTGTACAACAAGGGCTCCACGAAATAGAAGATGTTTCCTTAGGTCAATGTATTTCATGAAAATCACAACATTTAAACAAACCTGCCCATTGAGTGCTTTACGCTTTTTTCACATGCCAAAGTCCTCTCTTACCATTCATTTTTTTCCAGTACATCAAAGGCTCCAGGAAATAAATGTTTCCTATTGATTATATCTCATGAAAAGCACAAAATTTAAACGGACCTACCCATTGAGTGCTTCTCACTTTTTCCCCCTACCAAAGTCCACTCTCACCGTTCATTAAATCTTTTTCAGTTTTGAAATTCCAAGCCAAGTCAGTGTTCAGCAAAGGCTCCAGGAAATAGATATTATTATTTCCTCATATTAGCATATTTCCTGAAAAGCACTAAATATAAACAAACCTGCTCATTTAGAGTTTCTCACTTTTTCCTTATTCTAAATTCCTCTCACAGGGTTCATTCACTCTTTTTCAGATTTGAAATTTCACGCCAAGTGTATAGCGAAGGCTCCAGGAAATAGAAGTTGTTTCCTCAAGTTAGTGTATTTCATGAAAATTTCATGAAAAACACAAAATTTAAACGGACCTGCCCATTGAGTTATTCTCACTTTTTCCCATTGCCAAAGTTTTATCTACCGTTCTTTCATTCTTTTTCAATTTTGAAATTCCAAGTCAAGTGTCCAGCAAAGGCTCCAGGAAATAGATGTTATTTCCTCATGTTAGCATATTTCACAAAAAGCACGAAATATAAAAGAGAGAAGAAAGGTCAAGAAACATACATTTTCATGATCCATGTGTCGAAGAAGCTTAATCCCATATAAGGTCTTTTTTGCATATATTCAGGTCTTTTTTGCATATATTCAGTTGTCAAATGCATTGCCGATCTTCTTGATCGCAACCTCCTCTCTTGTCTCCAACTTTACAGCAGTACTGCTTGACTTTTATTTTCCTTGACATTGTTGATTGTTGATGTCAAAGAAGGATTTGAGCCAAATGCACTGAAGGTGTAGTCATTTTTCTATCCACCTCAGCTTAGAGAAACAAAGTCTTATATAAAGAAACCATAGCAATTAGCAGATATGGCACAATTCAACAAATAAAGATAATCAAAATAATTGTATGAAATAATAAATTGTCCACATTAAATGAAAATAATCAAATTCAAAAATGACAACAGAGAATAAAGAAAGAATTAAAGGATAAGATTATTAGTTTCTCAAAATACCTGTCCTGTTCATATAATTATATTCGTTCCTCGATATCGACATTTGCCTCCTTTTTCTCCATGGGTAATTGTTCCCTGTCCTGAAATGAAATAAAAATGACATAGATGCACACAACCTTTCCCTGGCATTATTATTAACCCTTCTCGTGTCAATTTATTATTAATTATAAGCATAATATGCTAAGATTAACAGATCCATTCAAAGAAATTTGTAAATTACATGTTCTAAGCTAATCTACATAACACAAAAATCTTAGGTTGATGTTGAGTTAAACTCTGGAACCCATTTAGATCAATGTGAATATGAATATGAATGGTACTGGCTGAAAAAAAAGAGTAGAAAGCCAGATATCACTAACCTCTTCATCGGGTGAATCGTAACTGAAAACCAAACATCAAGACCATCACTTTCAATCAATAAGCCACAAGCCTTGGTCCCAGAAATAACCGACATAATTTCTCTCTTTAATGGTCTGTCAAGTCCCACCAGTGTTTTCCCTTCTCTTCAGAGCTCTATTGATTTATTCATTTTCATTGTTCCCCCACCAATCTCTCCATGATTCCAAGAATCAAAAACAAAAATCTGCAAGTAACTATGTTACCTGACCAGCTATGACATTTGAAATCCTCCACAATTCAACTCAGTTTGTTTCAGCACATACTTATATTTTGCATGGTTCTTCTTCATCTACTCTAGCCACAATTAGAGTCCAAAAATGCAAGCAACTAAACTTACTTGGAAAATCTGGCATCGGAATCTGGGTTTACAGGTAATGAGAATGGAGTTAATGCTCTACTGATGCTTTCAAACAAAACATGTCCCCTGAGAGCAGTAATAAACACTTTCATCAGTTTATGCCATATATTCTCAAGACAACACCCATTTGCATATCACTTGGAGAATGATTGCTTAAGACTTGCATCTAATTGGTTTCTGTTCAAAATTCAAGTCAATCGATTGACAAAGCAGTTGATACTAAACACTACTGTGCCTTATAGAGTCTGGTTTGAAGGAAGACAGGTTAGTTGGTGAATGAACATAAGTTATGAACTGAGGCTAAAATATCCAGTATACTTATTTTTGTGGTTTTTCCAAGTTGGTGGATGGACACAGATCTATGGGGACATCTTATCTTATGCAACGACTAGAGGAGCATCTCATGAAGCTCCATTCTCACAACCTGCCCAAACCCAAACCTGAGATTAACTTGACAAGCTGAACAATTTTCTTTCCCTTTTCTTGCCCATAACATGTGGCAAGAATTTGCACACCCTCATTCTGATGTAATTTCTTTGTGGCCATTGAACTTCATGAGATGAAACTATATCCATCAACCTCGAGTTGGTTTTTATCTGCACCCTCCACCATCATATCCTTCTCCAGAATACATCGTTTGCCCTTTTATCTGACCGCATTGCAAGTAATAAGCTCCTAACCCACTGAATTGTAATCTTTTCATTCTCCATGAGGAATGAGTTTGTTCCCATCTTCGTACAAATGGAACTTGGATATTCAATTAGCATCAATTTTGAATTTTGATTGCAAGCAATCGCACATAACCCTCCCAAGCTCCGCATTCTTTCACTATTGAGTAGTAGTTATAAAATATTCAACTTCCGTTAACATAAATTGTTCGAGGAAAAACCTTTGTGCCTTCATAGTGGCCATCCCCCATTTGGGAATGTAAACATGAATCTCTGAGAACACCATCTATGGATGTCCATGACACAGAGTGTCGAATGGTTGGCTTTACAACCCAGCTAGAGCTAACCTGTCAACGAGGATCGTGTTGGGAAAGAGAAGTTCGAGAGTAAAAAAGGGGTGATATCTGAATTGGGTTCGAGTGGGATTTTCTTGGAGATTCACAGAAGCACCAAGGCATCCCAAACAAAAAGCTGCAACAGTAGATCACTTGGAAAATAAAGAACAACAAAGCAGCTAGTAATACTAATACCTGAATCAAACAACCATCCTAGGCAATGTGCCCAGCCTCTCAGTTCCGCATGATCATGCATCAAATGTCAGCACATGTCAAACAAATGTTATGTCATGCATGCCACTTCCAGAATCTTACCACCCTCACAGTTATATACAATATGGCTAGGAGCACATAGGAAACAGTAGAAAAAATGAGTAACTCTTACTGTCCGGCAAATGATGACAGTTAAAAAGAGGCCATTATCATATAGAAACACAAGAAAGATAAGGAAAAAATGGCACGAGTGGAAGGTGACAAGTATGAACAGAACTTGCCCACAATCCAAACCCAGGATTCAAAGTTTTATATGCCATATAAAAGTTCTCCTAGAAGGAACACCAATTTCAACTCTGGCCTCGAATTCTATTAAGAGGGCATTTCTACAATTATTTCTACTTCTTGCCATCACAAAAGCTTATAACCTAAAATCACAAAAGCTATAAAACAGTTGCGTACGTGAACTAAACCAATACACATCTCAGAAAGTATGCTATTATCAAAAGCATAGTAAGATTTCTCAAAAGCCTCACTGCCAAATACTTCTTGCCATCACAAAAGCTTATAACCTTGAATCACGAAAGCGATAGAACAGCTGCGTACATGAACTAAACCAATACACATCGCAGAAAGTACGCTATTATCAAAAGCATATTATCAAAACCATAGTATTTTTTGACGATTGAGTTGTAGTTATAATATATTCAACTCTGCTAACATCAACTGTTCGAGGAAAAACCTTTGTGCCTTCGGCTTAGCTTTCCCCATTTGGGAATGTAAACATGAATCTATGAGAACACCATCAATGAATGTCCACCATACAAAAAGTGTTGAATGGTTGGGTTGTCCATGAGGATCATGTATGGAAAGGGAAGTTTTGCAATAAGAAAGGAGTGATCTCTGAATTGGGTTCGAGTGGGATTCTCTTAGAGGATCACAGAAGCACTAAAGGCATCCCAAACAAAAAGCTGCAATAGTGGATCAATTGGAAAATAAAAAACAACAGCGCAGCTAGTAAAACATGAATCGAACAAATAGCCATCTTAAGCAACATG
Source organism: Tripterygium wilfordii (assembly GCF_013401445.1). Lineage (NCBI taxonomy): Eukaryota > Viridiplantae > Streptophyta > Magnoliopsida > Celastrales > Celastraceae > Tripterygium > Tripterygium wilfordii. The sequence continues at coordinate 11,889,477 of NC_052248.1, forward strand.
CTCTGCCTCTCAGTTTTGTATAATCAAGCATAAAGCATCGGTACATATCGAATAAATGTGATGCCATTCCACTTCCAGGAGCTTACCCACACAGTTATGCACAATTGATTCAAGATTCACGAGGGGAAAAAAACTAACACATAATAAGGAAAATTGACAAACATGGCACAGAAGCTCATAGGAAACAGTAAAAAGACCTGTATAAAAATATAAATGAGTAAGTAACCCATGCTGTCCATCAAAATGACATTATCAAAGAGTTCATAGTAATCAAATCAGAAATCAATTACCTAATTTAATTTAGGTACCAGCTAGTATAATTAAAACATCAGTTCTCATCCAAAGTTAGTGAGGTACGAGGCAAGCTCTTCATGCAACATATACTTCTTTTCAATTGACCATAATAATTAACATCGTCGAAACCTATCAGAATCCACAGTAAAGAAACACAAGAAAGAATGTATTACAATCCTGAGGCACACTCCCTTTGGGCATTAGACAGAATCTAAAACATTTACGCAGGGCCTTTGCTGCACTTGGGATGTCAGAAAATTATGAAAACTCAACCATAAACAAGAAATGAGCTCATATCAATTTGTCATCATCTCATCCCTTTTTAATTAGTTCCAAAAAATGAGGCAAAAAATAGTTCATCTACACTTCACACATAAAGCTAGTGTGACAGTTCACTGTATTGATGCAACACCACATATAGCGACAGAGATTATAGTGGGACTTTTCCTCTGCCATACAAAGTCAAAGACTAATGAAACCTACAAGCATTTGGAAGAATTAAGTGTTCATCACACAAAGATAATTAATGGAAAATACTGATAAGAGTAGACTTTCATTACTAGGAAAAATCATGTCAAATTCCATTGAAATAGATGTTATTTCCTCAAGTTAGTGCATTTCATGAAAAGCACAAACTATAAACAGACCTGTCCCATTAATACTTCTCACAAACTTAACCAGATAGGCTGATATTTTGCCATCGCAAAAGCTTATAACTCAAAATCAAGAAAACAATAGAATAGCTGCGTACATGAACTAAACCAATACACATCACAGAAAGTACGCTTATTATCAAAAGCATGGTAAGATTTCTCAAAAGCCACACAGCTAAATACAATATAGAAGCATAAGTAAGCATCCAAATAGTAGGGTAAAAGTAAAGAAGGGGGTAAGTAGAGACTCCCTCTCAGATAATGCTATCTCATGCTACTTCCAAGAATACCACAAACCAGTACTTCACAGCAACCCTGCTGGAATTGAATACCCAAAGTAAATTACAGCCTATAACATGAAGCTACAAATACGAAATAAGAATTTCCAAACATCAATAACAAAAAGCCCCATCTGCATATGTGAAGTTAGGCCATTTGACAGGGATCAACCATCTCTTGCTATTAGTTAAATGGCAATTGTGCCAGCAGTTTTTCTTATTGCAGCATAGTTTCCTCCAGAATCAAGTAAACTAGGTTTAGTAACCAAGTAGGTTAATACTGCAACTTATAAGAAGTAGCTTCTGAAACTCAGAAACAAAGTACTTTTCATAAGAATAAGATATCATCATTGCTGAATCTGAATAGATCATACAAACAATTAAACAATGTAGAGAGAGCAACTGATAATTACGTTTAAGAGAGTAAATACCAATGCTTGAGGAGTTAACTGACAAGCGGCTCAAATTACAAAAGACACATTTTGTATCCAATCTCGCGTTCCAATCTCGCCATCTCTTGCTCCTCCAAGGCTACCCAAGTTTCAATTCCATCACCACATTTTGTATCCAACAAGACAATTTTGTTTGTAGCACTGTTTGGACTAGTAACCCATTGGGGTTTTCCTCATCCAAAATCAAATCCATAAAATGGAATCTTGCCCAAGCTTGAGCACACATAAGTATTTACTGAGTTTTCCCAAAGTTTTCTATTTTCCTTGAGGGACTTGCACATTGCCTCATACCGTGATTTATTCACGTCTTTATTATAGAAGTTCAATGAACTTCTGCTTATATTGCCAACCATCTTGTCTAGTTCCATCTCATCTTCCTCAAACACTTCTGGAATCGACCAAATGATGTTCCCCATCGTAACAAAGAGCACCTTTCTACTGCTTTGTTAAAGCAAAAACAGACCCAGCTTAGAAGTCACTTGTTCTTTGGCTAAATGGAGGTATGTACACTAGTCAACCTTAATGGATCATATAAATAAAAGGCTTGAAGACTGCACAATTAGAGGCCCAAAAGAATTCTCCCATTAAAGTTCACAAAAACGTGAAAAAGGTAATAGAAAGTAGAAAGTCCAAAAATAATAATATATATAAATATTAAAAGGCTTGAAAACTGCACAATTAGAGCCCCATAAGAGTTCTCCCATTAAAGTTCACAAAGACGAGAAAATGTAATAAAAAATCCATCATATCTTGCAAAATAGAAAGTAAAGTAGAAAGCAGAATGTCCAAAAACAATAATATATATAAATAAAAGGCTCGAAGACGGCACAACTAGAGCCCCATAAGAATTCTCCCACAAAGTTCACAAAAACGTGAAAAAAGTAACAAAAATCCATCATATCTAGCAATATAGGAAGTCCAAAAATAATTCTATATATATATAAGGCTCGACGACGGCACAATTAGAGCCCCGAAAAATTCGTTCATTAAGTTCATAAAAACGTGAAAAGGTAATCAAAAATCCATCATATCTAGCAAAATAGAAAGTCCAAAAACAATAATATATATATATATATGTATGTATGTATGTATATAAAGAAAACGCTCGAAGACGTCACATTTAGATTTAGAGCCCCGTAAGAATTCTCCCATAAAGTTCACAAAAACATGAAAAATGTAATCAAAAATCCATCATATCTAGCAAAATAGAAAGTAGAAAGCAGAAAGTCCAAAAATAATTTTATATATATAAGGCTCGAAGACTGCACAACTAGAGCCCCATAAGAATTCTCCCATTAAACTTCACAAAAACGTGAAAGGGTAATCAAAATTCCATCAAATCTATCACAGTCCCATTGGAGTTCATTAAATCATAAAGGGCAATGAAGATTCCATCATTAGTAGCAAAATAGAATGGATATAACATAGTCTTCAAATTTTTTTTGCAATTTCAGAAAAACACCAGATCGAATAGAATATGGATGGAAGACTACACACAATTACAGCCCAATTTGAGTTCATAAAACATCTTATAGAAATCTTCCTTCCTCAGGTCACAATCTTCTTCGTGCAGGAAAAATACAATTTAACAATCCCCAGGATGTCTCGAGACAGGTAGAGCAAGTATTTGCATTTGCATATTTCAATCACACCTGATAAAGTATCCAATACAAAAATTCCACTACAGGGAGTACATTTGCATTTACATCAATATCATACATTAGCCACTGTAGGGTCTACATTGATGCAACGTCATGCAAAAATGAAAATACTGGCAGAAAAATCTGGAATCTAAATTCTCAATGCCCTAATACGATGACAATCGTAAGCAAGTAGATCAATATCAATAGGCATCCTATCAAGCCCTCTGTAACTCGAGAAGGCAAGAAGATATAAACCCAACACTAAAACAGGAAAAATCATACCGTTATGACCAAACAAGTGACCAGCCCGCCATAAGAAAATAATGATTAACCCTTCCAAATGAACCAGGAACAACCAGAATCCCAATTGTCTTGATCGACAATAGAGTCCTCCGATTGGATTGGGTTGATCAAACGAAAGGGCACCAAGGCGAAACCCAACAGGAATTATTGAACCCTGGATCTCCCAAAAAGAGCCTGTAAGGAACAACAATCAGAACCTCGACTAATTTTCGGTCTCGAATTTAGAAAAGCAAAATCGGAAATAACCACAACCCATGAAACGACAAAATTGAACCTTGACAATCTCAAACATGAATTATCATGAATAATTAGTAAAACGTAAACCCACAAAACCCATCTTCAGAATCCGATCACGAGAAGATAAACTCCGTTATGACGATACAAGGGACCAAACGCCATAAGAAAATAATGATCAACCCTTCCGAACGGACCAGCGATAACACCAGAATTCCAATTGTCTTGAACGACAATCAAGGCGAAACCCAACATGAATTATGAAACCCTAGATCTTCCAAAATGAACCGACCAACAATCAGAACCTCGGCTTATTTCGGCCTCGAATTCCGAAAATGAAAAATCTATAAGAATCACCACCCACAAAAGCCATCTTCATGAATGATCATGAATATTAGCAAAACCTAAACCCACAAAACCCACCTTCGGAGTCCCATCACCAGGACAGCAGAAGATAAAGTCGGTGAATCTTTAACGAGAAACTCTATTTAAAGATCTTGAGATCAATATAGACGGCTAGGATTGAGTGACCGAGAACACCCACAATCAAGATCGAATCCTCCTAACGGATTGAAGAGGCGGTGGGGAGCGTCTGAAATTTGAATGAAGCTTAAAGAACCTTTTTTTCCCACACTTCCCGCACTGCTGCGTTACCGAAGTCTTTTTGGGCGGGGCTTTCTATACCTAAATTGGACAAGGCTTATTTCATAGCGGCCCAGAAAAGCAGCCCACAAAAGAGGCCCAAACCCAATCCGGATTTGAAAAGGCTCTAGGAGTCTCTATTGATGACATTGGTCCAATAAGGAAAAGGCCCAGCCCGTTTTTGGTCCAATAAGGAAAAGGCAAGTGTAAGTGTGTAACCCACGAACTCGACATTTTTTAATACTTCCATGCACTTTGCATATAAGCCTTTTAATTGATATTAATAGAAACAAAAAACATATAAACTTTTATAATGTTTTGAGAATATATTAGACTCGAAAAAATTAGAAATTATTAAATCATCCTGGCACACCATGTTATATGATTATCTGGTATACCAGAACCAATAAAATATTATCATTTCACGAGGAATCGGTGACAATACATAGGTAGTTGATAATAGAGATAAATAGTTTGTAATTCAAATTTCAAAAAACACCAATCACCAATCACCAATGAATTGACACTATCTCATTTGGTTTGATGCATCATATCAACGTGTTAAATGGTATGTCAAAACTACTGGATAATTACCCATAAAAAAAAAGGGTTTATGCGTACAATTGTCTTTGATGAGTTTCTTGTCAAAAGCAAATTACAGAAAATAGTTAGTTGGGTGTTAACTTCTCAATTTGTGCTTGAATATGAAACCGAGTACTTTAATAGTTAGGCTACAACGAGATTATGACTAATAATTCTCATCAATGAAGATCTCTTTATCTTCTCGACTTCTCTTCTGCCTGAAATTACCTCATATTCTATATGTGTATAATTGAGCAATAAAAGTAGGCGCAACCAAAAACCATAAAAGTTTTGATTTTTGACATTTTTATGAACATGATTTAAGAAAGTTGTTTAGGGCACCACGGGCATGAGTATTATTCTTGTAATCACATGCTTGACTTTAGTTCAATTTACTATGTTGTCAAGTTGAAAATTGTGTGCGCGGTGACTTGACGATCCGAGTTTATATTCATATTGAATGTTCAAAAAACAAACTTATATGACATCGTTCTCGATAATAAAAAAATACACGTTTGCTTGATTTTTAAGTGATGTCAATTGTGCGGTAATTTGTAAAAATTCATTTTTTTTATGCTATTTAAAATGGGTGTGCAAGCCCGGAGAGCCGATTAATGGGCTTGATGGATTTGATGAAGCTCACATGACATCTCCCCATATATAAAAAGACTTAACATTTTGTATGTTCTAAAGAGTGTCATGGGACTTCATGAGTATGATTAGAGCCATTAACAAAGCTGGGCAATTGAAGCCCATGCATAATTACTGAGAAATCTCATGGAGCAATTGTGTTCAAATGATGATGTATAGGAACAACCGAACAAAGACTTTGACTAGGTTTGTGTGTAAACAAAAAAAAGAAAAAAAAAGAGGAGAAATCCATAGCTAGTTGTTGCTTGAAGAGCAATTTTCTTTGCCTCTAAATCATTCCCCATAGATCTACTGATCATAACCACATTGCCCATCTAAGGATTTGTCAAAAAAGTCGGTCTACAGTCTACATTTCTTTGCCTGAAATATTTGCATGTCTGTGCTACTGCATCAGATTCTCTCCTTTCAGATTTCGCACGCACAACGAAGACGACAGACGAGAACGCGCCACGTGTACGCATGGGGACCTTCGTTGATGATCAACGAAAAGCAAGGGGGAGACAGCACTGGTCCGACACACTGAATGGCGATAGAAAATAAATTCAAAATTGTCAAAAAAATTGGGTAGTCTGTCAGACAACCGTGTGACCATCTCAGCCATTAGATGGCCAAGAACGATCATCTACTGCATCGACGACCAGAGGCCACGCTGCTGTTAATCACGCTCTGATCACACGGTCAGATTTCATCCACCAGACTTTAGTTCCTGTCTCCTTATAACTCAAGGACACAGATGTACGATCCTATAGAACAGATCCTGTTCAAGTAAGGTCGTGGCATGCGTCGTTCACAACGGTCATTATAAACTGCTTATTCTTTTCGTTTTTTTTCGATGTGGTATTTTGCGCCTGTCTTGTCATGTCTTGTCATTAAATCGACTATCACATCACGTGATCACTTCATGACTTGGCAGAGTAAGATGACCTTCTACTCGAAGGACTTGGCTGGGCTTCGACATTTGAAGAACGTAGTCAAGCCCATCTTGGCCCATTATGGGTACCGGAGTTCATGCCCAAAACCATCTTCGTCTACAAATTCTTCGTTAACCCGGAAGAGCGAGTTTGATGTTCGTACGATCAAGAAACAACTCCTTGGCTAGTCGTCGCTGGAGGCAAACCTCAGATTTTGATAACGATTCTAATCAGGGTTAGGAGGTAAACCCTAATTCTTGTTAAATTTCGAGTTGAATACAAAGCTTAGTATTTACTGTTGTAATTGCGGTGCAGAAGAAAGTCTTAGTTCAATTGGTAATGCACTGCAGAAATTAAATATTTGACTATTCAATTCATATGTCATTTTGGGTTTCTGTGAATGCAGTTCGATATCATCAATCCGATTGTGTATAATTTTGGTTTGAAGGATGATATTTGATTAGATGTGTACTTAATGTAGGATGTGAAGAAGTGATTTTTAACTGCAACAACTTATGTTTCTTCAGTATGGTCCAGAAACTATAGGAGCTCTGTTGCACCAGTGCTCTAAACTTAAGGCATTTCGCCATGGTTGTTCCCTTCATGCTGTTGCTTCGAAAACAGGATTAAGTTCCGATGTTATTGTCTCCAACCATATGCTTAACATTTATGCTAAGTGCGGGAATCTTGGGTATGCTCGACAATTGTTCGACAAAATGCCTGAAAGGAACTTGGTGTCTTGGTCAGCTATGATCTCTGGTTATGACCAGGTGGGGGAGCCACTATTGGCTCTTAACCTTTTTTCTAAAATGCAATTTGTGCCCAATGAGTACATATTTGCTAGTGCTATTAGTGCTTGTGCCAGTCTTTTGGCACTGGGGCAAGGACAACAAATTCATGCTCAGTCGTTGAAGTTTGGCTATGCATCGATTTCTTTTGTTTCCAACTCCCTCATTTCAATGTACATGAAATGTGGTCAGTGCAGCAATGCCCTATCACTCTATGATGAGGATTCTGAACTAAATTCAGTAACTTATAATGCCTTGATTACTGGGTTCTTAGATAACCAACAACCTGAAAAGGGATTTGAAGTGTTTCGACTTATGCTCCGACAAGGTCTTGTTCCAGATAGATTTACTTTTGCAGGATTGCTGGGTATTTGCACCAGTTTAGAGAATTTAGAGAGAGGATCAGCAATGCATTGCCAAACAATCAAGCTTAACCTACACTCCACCCCCCTTATTGGCAATTTGATAATAACAATGTATTCAAAATTCAATTTAGTAGAAGAAGTTCAAAAAGTCTTCAGATTGATAAAAGACAAAGATGTCATTTCGTGGAACACCTTTATAGCTGCTTGCTCCCATTGTAATCATCATGAAAGGGGTTTGACAGCTTTCAAAGAGATGTTAGTTGAGTCTTGTATAAGGCCTGATGATTATACATTCGCCAGTGCCCTTGCTACCTGTGCAGGGCTTGCCTCGATACGTCATGGCAAGCAAATTCATGGTCATCTAATGCGGCATTGGCCGAATCAAGATGTAGGAGTTGGCAATGCAATTGTTAACATGTATGCTAAATGTGGTTCCATTGGATATGCTTATGACGTGTTTTACAAGATGTCTCATCACAACCTTGTCTCGTGGAATACTATTATTGCTGGATTTGGAAATCACGGTCTTGGAAGGAGTGCCCTTGAGCTTTTTGAGCGGATGAAGGCAAAGGGGGTAATGCTAGATTCTGTTACATTTCTTGGACTTTTAACAGCTTGCAATCATGCAGGTCTGGTGGATGAGGGCCAGTTTTACATCAACTCCATGGAATCCGTTCATGGTATTGCTCCTGACATTGAGCATCTTTCTTGTCTGATTGACTTATTGGGACGGGCTGGGAGATTATATGAAAAGATTTCCTTTCGGGTATGATGTGGTGATTCTAGGGAGCTTGCTTTCTGCATGTCGTGTACATGGAGATGTTGTCATGGGTGAACGTTTGGCTAGACAGCTTCTGAAACTTCAGCCAGTATCTACATCACCTTATGTTTTATTGTCAAACTTGTATGCTTCAGACGACATCTGGGATGGTGTCACGGAGGCAAGGAAAATGTTGAAGGTTAGTGGATTGAAGAAGGAGCCTGGCCATAGTCTGATTGAAGTAAGTGGATTCTTTGAAAAATTCACGATTGGTGATTTTTCACATTCAAGAATCAAGGAGATAAAGGCCATTCTCAAAACTTTAAGTTGGGTTGTGATTGAAGATTATTTGAACCTTTTACTGCTCCCTGAACGGGACTTTGGGATTTTGCAGGCAGATTATAAAGCACCAAGTTGTAGACACAACGGATAATTACTTTTGCATTCTCTTTTTGCAATATTGATTTGTATAGTATTCCAGGGGAAATTTCCTGCAAGTTCAAGTGAGCAAGTACAGAACAATGTGTTGTCTTCAGATAGAGTTGTTTTCAGCAACAAATACATTCTTTTTGGGGAGGGAAATGTTATCAGGGTCTTTTATGAGGTCGTGTGGTGCTGTTGTGGAGCTTCAGGGAATGGTATTCCTTGATAAAGGGAACCTAAAATGATTGATGTATCGTAGTGCAGCTGTTGAGTTCGATGAATAACTGTGAACCATTGGATTCTTTATTAGTATATATTAATTGTTACGGATACATCTGCATATGTTTGCTTCTACTTGATTTCAATGGTCAGCCACACTTGGGATCTTAACAGGATACAAATGGATTCTGTCTGACCATACATTTCCTACATTTGAATGGAAGGATGATACGCATTTCCAAACTGCACTGTTACACTTGAAGCCACTGCCAAATGCAATTTGCCAGACCCGGTTTCCCTTTTTCACCCTTCCTTTTGCTTCCAGGTAAGAAAGCTCATACCAAATGGAAGAAGATGAAGTGTTGCCGAATCTGTATAATGTCATCCTTGAAGCTTCCCCATCTTCTTCGTGGAGCCTTAGATTCTCCTCCACAGCATCAATCACCGCCCTTCCTCCCGCATGTATGCAGAAATGCTCGAAAGCCTTTTTGAAGTTCGGCACATATTCTTTCTTGCTTGCTGAAGACCAAATTCCCCGGCGAATAAGTGACCAAACATATTGGATCTGTTCAGAGTATGGTAACACAAGTGGCCCTAGTTCAGTCATGTTTGTCCTCAGAGCTCTGGCTGCTACATGTAGAAGTGCCTTTGACAGTGACACTCCTACATTCCCATCTTGGTCCGCTTGTTCGATAACAGAGCAATGTGCTTGGTCATCGGATCCCAGGTGCGTTCGAATAAGGTGCTGGAGCTTGTATTTTGCTTTCTGCTTGTCTTGCTTTCTGTTTGATAGTATTATAGCAGCTCCACCCATGCGGAAAAGAGTGTTGGGGATGAGCATAGACTTAACAGTACCCCTATAACCATTGGGAGATATAGCTTCCATGCTGAGAACTAAAGCTAATGAGTTCTTATGAACTTTGAGAAGATCTTTCACCAAGCTTATCGACAAGATTCCAGCGCTGCATCCCATGCCGCTTAGACTGATACTCTTTATGTTGCTTCTGAATCCAAACCTGTTTATCACCATTGCTGTAATGGATGGAGTAGGACAGAAAATGCTACAGTTTGATACAAGAATATCAATGCTTTTAGGATTGATTTTGTGTTTTGAGAGAAGATGATCGACAACTGTGAATAGAATCTCTTCAGTCTCCTCCTGGCTTCGGTTCAAAGAACTAGCAGGCGGTATCTCATGCACCGAAATAGGCAAGCAAGATTCGCCTCCAACGCCTGATCTTTCCAAAACTTTCTCGATAAAATTGAGGGTTTCTTCACCAAATTGATTGCTATCATGGAAATGTTCCATGAAAGTGGAGAGCGGAGCTCGCAAGTGATCAGGTGGCAGATAACAGGTGAAATCGATGAGGTAAACAGTATTTGATATGAAAATAAAATACAAAACTGTGACAATCAAAGCTGTTGCAGCACAAATGTAGATAAAGGAGATTGGATCTTCAGTAATAGTAGAAGTTGTTGGAAGGGAGATATTGGTGATCATATCTGTTGCCATGGCTAAAAGCTTGGAATTGATCATACAACTGCTCTTTTGGTGGTTTGTTTATCATATATAGAACAGGAAGTCATGAAGATGTGAACAAATTTGATTAGAGGAATTTATTGGCACTAAAACTGCTTCTTTTCTCATTTTCTGTTTCCAAGTTGCCCATCTTTCTTCACATTGCAAATGGTTTGAGTTCCACAAGGAAAGACAACCTTATTAGGGCATTTTGTTTAGTCACAACATAAGCATGCACAACACCACAACTCCTTCAAGCTAGCATCCTTAGTTTTAAATTTAAAATTTTGAGCACTTGTTTTCAAATCTGTCGAGACTAAAAATTCTATCTCGGTCTAGCATAATCCAACCAAATGATTTATAAGCAAAACTCATCTCCTCTCGCATTGTAAACGTGTTTTCATGGACTTAAGTATAAGCCTAGAGCGGACAATTGCTTCAATGTGTTTGGATTTGATAATTTCAATAAAAACAACTGGAAACAAGATGCAGATGCGGTAATGATAACAGCAACACAAATCAAATCTTCATGAATCCTTACATATACAATAACTTGTAGCATTATATCCTTCTTTAACATTTTATTTATACAGAACAAGAACTGGTATTTGGTTGACTCCCTTTTGAGGAACTTTAGCAATCCCTTGTTACAAGTTGGTCACCTCGAACAACAGTTAAAACCTGCAGAAATTCCAGAGATCACCTGATTTTGTATGCCAAAATATACTCACAAGAAGAAAGAGAATGACAGTGGGAAAGTCCCTAGTTAATTTTCAGAAACAGTTTCCATAACGCGAGGACAGGCCTGTGATAACTTCCTAACAAAACCTGGTATATACGCCGAGTGCAAAAAGAGAGATACCATAAAGAAATGAATGAAATAAGGATTATCTAACCTCACTCAAAAAATCTGTGGCCTGAATCACTTTTCAGGCAAAGAAGAGCAGCTTGTGCCATATGATATACCACCTCAGTAATCTTGGATCCATGACCTCACTCAAGCAACCATTTTCTAAAAGTGGTAATGCCTATTACAACAGAGAGAGAGACCCTACTGCTTAGTTTAGTTAAGTTAAAGTATATATAGATAAACAAAATTAATTAGTACTTTGTACTTCATTTTTTGGTAGAAAGTACTATTTACTTCTCAGAGTTTGAAATACCAGGGATACTTAATTAAGCTTCAACTCTTTTTGAAAACAAGGTACTCTTATTCATTAAAACAAACTTTAAAAGTGAACCAAACAGGTTTTCCACTTCTCTCTCTGTTTTCTGGGAAAATGAAAACAGGAAGTGAGCGTACCAAAACATCGCTGTAGAAGTAATGTACTCTCAATTCTTTTTCAACATTCAGACTCAGTTTATAAAACATAAAAAGGTCTGATATAATAAACGGAAGTGCAAGAAGAAATTTTCGTTCAAGACAGATTGAAAAAAAACACTAATTTGTTAAGCTGCTTAATCTTCATACCCAGTATATGAGAGATTACCCTTGTTATGGTCTCAGAAAACACAATCACTCTTTCCCCTAATGAGCTCAAGGAGCAAGATCCCACAGGAATGTATATCCATAGAGAGGTATTTATCTTCCTCCAAGCTTCAACCATAAAATAACACAGCCATTAAGTATTCAGTAGTCTTCATGTTTGTGCAAGATATGATAAAATATCAAGGCAGATTTCTTACTCATCTGGTGTATCTTCGTTGGTGATAGCATCAATGCAAATAATTATCAAAATCAATGCAAAGGAATATTGTAGCTCAGAGATCCTTTTAAGCAAAAATTATGCCAGATTTGTAGCTACAGATTAGCTTCATGAGAAAGGCATACAAGATTTTTTTTTATGCTTACCATGGTACCACCACCATGAAAAATGGCAACATTAGAACACGACACAGTGAGCATCGCAATGGCTCCATCAACAAACTCCTCGTGAAGATATAGTAAACTTCCACCTATTTCGAGAGCTATATACCACCTAGGTTCCCCTGGCATGTTCTTAGCAGCATCATCACCTGTGAACTCAATTAGAAGCTCAGTTTTAAGTTTGTTACCCAAACAAGGACATGTACATATATTAAGTCACACGCAATGCAAAATTATATATATATTTTTTTTCCAATAGCAGAAGATGTTGCTTATATTGAAATTGGATTTCAATGATACCCATACAAGTGTAGTCAAAGAGCAGAAACAGAGAAGTGCCATTGCAGCAGTACCCAACAAGGTTCATGATATCGCGATGTCATAACCTGGAAAGGATCTTGAGAATTGACCAGAAGGTTTCATTACCATTAAATCATATGATTCTTGAATAAAACTCTCTTCAAAAAAGCCTTTTGTTATATTTCTCAAGTTCAGTTTGAGTAAATACTCGAGGAAAGCCACTTCTCCATGACAGAGGATTCCAGCATGGACTTCGAGGACGCACTGATTTGTGTAGATTCCTGAACTTCAGTATTGGAATCTTCATTTTTCTTGAAGATTACTGCAACCAGCCTCCTAATTTCTTCTCGAATTTCGTGGGGACGGTTCAATCTTCCGAGCTTTTGATGACAGCCAGGTTGCAATGTCTTTTCCTTTCATTACTGCAATGTTGCATCCTACATGCCCATATATGACTAACTTGTACCTCTTCAAGTGACTGCAAACCAACAAAATAAATTTTTTCTTGAATTTTGAATCTGCTTAGCGAAGTATTGTGCATAAGATTTTGATTTCATCTACTTTAATCCTTACTGTTCTCATAGAGAGTTAGAGACTCCAATCACGTATATCCTAACGAATGGCAAACACACCTGTCTAAAACAATCCAGCGCGGATTAGATCTTTGAGCTTGTTCAACTGTGATTTTATCTGGACAAAATCCAGCAGCAAGTTTAACTTCTAACTTCACCTGCACAAAATAATCACAAGTTTGTATATAATTTACTCTATACATCCATTGCAGACATAATAAAATGGAGCAACCAACCTCATTCTTTATGCACTGTCTGTAGAAGGGCTAGAGGTTACTCTGGTACTGTTCTTTATTTCTCTCATTTCCTTCCCGAGCTATTTCGGCCTCACTTCACCTTGTCCTGGAAACTCCAATCTGTCCCCTGCAAAACACAAGCTCTCTTAGTCACAACAACGAACACAAGTTAATATATATGTGTCCAAAACGTATCTTACATATTCAGCAATACTAATTCCCATAATTAGTGGAAAGCAAGAATTTTTCCTTCCAATCTCACATGCTTCAGAGCCCAATCAACTGCATCCACGCTACCTTTACTCCTGTTTGCATCAATCACAAATATCACACTCTCTCTGACTATACTGGACACCCATTTTTCTATCTAGAGATTGATGTTGTTCTTGAGACTAAATGGTGATAAAGAGAATGGTTTGAATTGCATCCTAGGTACGTAATCTCTTTCATCTGAGTTTGCCATTGACGACTGTAACAAGGTGGACTTGTTTTAGTTATTCTCGTTGCCTATAATTAAAGGGGAATGAGAGAGCATGGTTTCATTTGTATAAGCACCAAACACTTCATTGCTAAAAGCCTACAACTGCAATTCTTTGGCTTGTCGATGCAGTGCAGTGGAGGAAAGTCCCATGTCACTACTAGGGTTTGATGGGTCCTCTGTCCCTGCATACACAATTCACAGAGAGGAGTAATCTTCTTCATCAGGTTAGTCACATGCATTTCAAGATGGTGATTTGGTGAATTCTCAATCCGAAAAAGGATGATGGAGAGATTTTGTTTTCATGTGTTCGTGTCGTGTGATATTGGCTTCCAGGCCTGAAAATGTGGTGGCGACACTGAAGTTTCTCCTATCCCCGACCGACCAGTGTCTAGGGCATCTCGCTGGCATAAACAGCTTAAGCTTTGCCTTAAGAATTGTAGCTTTAGGCTTCTGCGCTGACCCGCATCATGGAAGCATTAACCACGCATATAAGGTCTTCCAACACATCCCAAACCTCACCATTTGCATATGCAACAACATGATCTAAGCTTTTTCCCTAAGAAATCAACTCACAAACTCTATTCTTGTATACTTAAACATGTTACAAAATGGCATGTACCCTGACAATTATACTTTGCCTTATTTGTTGAAGATCTGTGCGAGACTACAAACTTATTGTGTGGGAGAATCAGTACATTAGCATGTCTTGAAATTGGGCTTCGTGTTTTATTTTTTGTGGGTAATTCTTTTATCATCATGCACTGTGGGTTTAACAAAATGAGGCATGCACGGTACGTGTTTGATGAAATTCTGAGGTTAAGTGCTGTGTCGTGGACAATTATGATCTCTGGATATGCAAAAGAGGGTGATGTCGACAATGCAATTCTTTGATGTGGCACCAGTTAAGGATAGAGGGATATGGGGAGCCATAGTCTCTGGATATGTGCCAAATAATTGTCTCAAGGAGGGTTTGTATATGTTCCGTTTGATGATGCAATCAACTGATATAAAGCCCGATGAGGCCATGTCTGATGGTATGTCACAAAGAGATGCTATTTGCTGGAACGCAATGATTTCTGGGATGGCAATGCATGAAGATGGAGAGAGTGCACCCAAGTTGTTTTAGGAGATGTAGGACGCTGATGATATCTCATTCATTGCCCTTCTTTCTGCCCGTAGTTATTCTGGCATGGTCTCTGAGGGTTTAAAGGTATTAGATAGAATGTGCAATGTATATAGTATCCAACCTAACCATGGGTGTTTACGGTTTAGTCAACCTGCTTTCCACAACTGGGCATTTCAGCAAAAGAAATAATTATACGAATACCTGATTCAAGCTACCCTTCAGAGGAAGCAGTGGCATGGAGAATGTTGCTGAGGGCATCCTGAGACCATGGACAAATGCAGTTATCTGAGGCTGCTGCTGAGAGACTCGTGAAGTTACAAAGCCATAGCGAGGCTTATACTATGCTTGCAAACCTATATGCAGCTGCTGGGAAATATGATGATGTTGAAAGATTAAGGAAGGTGATGAAAGCAAAGGAGTGGACAAGGCACGGGGTTGCAGCTCAGTTTCATTCAATGGAATGGTCCATGAGTTTATTGCAGGTGAGAAAACCCATTTTGGTTTTGTCCATGACTTTTATGCCTAATGTTTATTAATCTTGATGAATTTTTGGTGCCTAAAAAAAAACTTTTATTGTCTCAACATTGCCTTAAAATAATATAGAGAAGTGGAAGCATGCATATGTTGAGGTGAATCAAAACTTTGTCATGAAGAAAATTGGTCTAAGACAAGCGGTCTTGAAACAATTAGTTGTCTACTGGGGAAATGAGGGGTAAGCCCTTGGGATCTGAGGCTGGGGATTAATATTGTTACTTGTTAGCCTAATGATTTCACATTGTTATGTTCTTCCTTGGTTGCTTTGATGTTTCTGATGTGTACCCCAAAATAAGGAAGGCTTGGTGACTTTCTCTTACAATCGAAGGTTCGGAGATAATATTATTAGTTGAGGGAAAGAATTTTCTCGGAGAATATCCACTATGCAGAAAGCTTCTTAGTTCCCAACGGGGAAGGATATCCTTTCCCTGAAGGCACAAAATGCTGTTTCTCTAATTGTGGTTCAGAAACTAGCTTTGCTGTAGCAACATCATCCAGTTACTGAAGAGAGGTCTCGTCAAAGGAATGCCATTAGTGCTTTAAACATCTAAAGAGGAGAAAAATGTGGGCACACAAGCCACAGCATGAGGAAGAAGATATCAGGTTTCTTGCCTTTTGATAAGCCAAAGAGAGTTGTGGGTTTAATTGATCAAGTATGTACTTTTTTACTGGTCCTATATTATTCCTCTGGTCTGATGCTTCTACCTTCAATTGTTTTAGAATAGACTTTGTTAGCAAGACTCAGGAATATCGTTTTTGATAACCTCCTTTGCCTCAATAACTCCTTTTGTTTTGTTTTTTGTTTTTTTTTCCAATTTTCAAATGGCTCACAACATTTGGTTTCTGTCTTTCTGACAATGACATTATTTAAACATCTTGATCATATGATATGATCAGCACAAACGTATGGGGGAGGGAGAGGAGAGAAGAAAATTGAGATCAATGTATTGAATTGAAGTAGAGACTTCGTCTTATTTTTCTGTCATATTGGAGCAATGGGGTTTTATGTACAGAAGAAATTGTAAAGAATTGTGTTTAGTTAATTGATTGCATAGCTTAAAGTTTTTTTAAAACCTTTTTCTTTCATTTTTGAAGGTTGATTTTCCTGATCAAGGATGCTTTTAAAACCTTCTATCATTGCTAAAGGAGGAAATACAGCTTTTTGTGTAGCAAAGTAGCTTTCTGTTGGAGTTTAGTAGCTCAATAGAGAATAGGAATGTGCCCAAGACATTAAAGGCAGTATATGAATGCATCTCCTATGGTAGGGTGGATAGGTTGCGCTTCGGATACTAAATAAATTGAGGACTACATAATGGTTTTGCAGCTAATTGAATAACAAACGAAGCCTTTTTCTTCATAAAGACAGCTCTACAATTCAAAAGACAACAAGAAAGTACAAGAAAAGGCAAAAAAGATGAAGGGCGTTCAGAACAATGGCATTAACTTCTGCTAAAAATCTAGATTTTCATCTGAATTCCGAGAGCCCTAACTTACTCTAGTCTTGTCAGTAGTTCCCTTGCATTACATTTCATTTCCCTCTGTTATGAACAGACCGTGGAATGACGAAATCAAACAGCTAGCCGAAGGAAGACAAATCACTTCTTCTGCTAATTCTAGGCATTTGGATCTTACAACGTGACAGGAATTTTAGCCTGTGGATAGGGAACAGTAATCCACCAGCAGATCCAACAATAAACCCAAAGACAAGTCCAGCAATGAGTCCCAAAACAAGTGTGTTCTTGGAGCACTTTTCAGGAACAATGGGATGTTCATTTTCTGGTTGGTAAGTGCAAGGGCGATTTACAACTGGACCACACAACCCTGGATTACCTTCAAAACTGGAGCTGGGGAAAGTATCAAATTGACCTCCTGATGGTATGGATCCTTGAAGATCATTGCTTGCAACATTGAATGAGGACAAGAAGGTGAGACTTATAAGTGATGTTGGAATTTCACCTGATAGAAGGTTTCCAGAGAGGTCCAACTTCTCCATGTTAGTGAGCTTGGACATTTCCTCTGGGATGATACCGGAGAAGTTGTTATTACTGAGATCCAGCACATGAAGACGCTTCAACTGACTGATCTCAATGGGAATATCACCACTAAGACTGTTGCTTCTGAGGTAGATGGCTGGTGGAAAATGGGAAAGTTGATTATATTGTTGATTAGACTTAGTAGTGACCATGACAAAGACAGGCAATTCTAAGTAACTCCTGTCAATGCTGTCTTCTTCTCCCCCTACAGCTGTCAGGGCTTGCAGTTCAGCAAGTTCCTTGGGAAATCCACCCCACATGAAGTTACCGGAAAAGTCTATGTAGAAAAGGCTTGGCAGGCTCTTTAACCAACTAGGAATTGCACCTGTGATTTGGTTGACAGAAAGATCCAAAACCTGTAGCTTCTTAAGCTTTGCCAGCCAAGCTGGCAGTCGACCAGTGAGTTGGCAGCCACCCAAAGCCAAAATCTGTAGATTTTGGAACCCATTTGTGAATCCTATGCTGTCGTCATCGGGAAACGCTTCATTTTCAAAATTCTTGGTGAGTATAACAACAGAAAGTTTCCTGCAAAGCATCAATATCTTGATGGCACTACTTATATTAGTCAAGCTGTTGTTTGAAAGTGAAATGAAAGACAGGGATTGCAGAGCATGTGTTTCAGGAGGGATTTGTCCACCTAGCTTGTTGCCGGCAAGCCTAACAGTGATCAGAGACTTGCATGTGAAGAGACTGACTGGTAAGTTACCACTAAATTTATTGTTTCCAAGGTCTATTGTCTGAAGATTAGTGAGTGTGGAGAAATCGAACGTCGTGAGATCTCCACCTAATTGGTTGACTCTCAAATTCAGTACAATGAGATTGGTGCAGTTCATGAGGGAAGCAGGCAAGGAACCGCTGAAATTATTGATATGGAGCAGAAAATGCTCCAATTTGGATAGCTTACCAACATCTTTGGGGATTAAACCAGACAGTTGGTTAGAATATAGTTCAAGAGTTCTAAGGTTGACAAGGTTGATTATGGCCTCACCAATTGATCCAGAAATGTAATTGACAGGTAAAGAGAGTTGCATAAGTTCTACAGCACTGTAAATATCATTGGGAATTGGTCCTGAG
Organism: Tripterygium wilfordii; assembly: GCF_013401445.1. Lineage (NCBI taxonomy): Eukaryota > Viridiplantae > Streptophyta > Magnoliopsida > Celastrales > Celastraceae > Tripterygium > Tripterygium wilfordii. The sequence continues at coordinate 11,908,417 of NC_052248.1, forward strand.
AGACTGTTGAAACCTACACGCAAAACTTGTAGTTTTGAACATTTCCCAAGAGTGGGAGGTATTTGGCCACTAATATCGTTGTAAGAGAAATCTAGGATCCTGATAGACCTTGATGAATTATTGCACATAGAGGTAGGAATGGGGCCTGAAAAGGTATTGTTGCTGGCATTAAAACGAATCAAATTTTCAGCTATTTGAAAGAAGGAAGATGGTATTACCCCTTCGAAGTAATTGCTGGATACATCTATGCTCTTGATATGGCTGGATCTCAAAAAGGGTTGTAGAACCCCAGAGAGATTGTTATAGCTTAAATCAAGAGTTTCGAGTTGATGCAGGGATGAAAAGAATCCTTGCGGAAGAGGTCCGCTGAGGTGATTGTGGGAAAGGTTGAGGTGAGTTAGGTGCTCGAGGTCTGCAAAAGTTATAGGGATGGCTCCCCTTATGCCTCTGGAGGGTAACCGTAGAGTGGAAACTCTATTGTTTCTATCACAATGGACACCTTCCCAGAGGCAGCAGTCTGTGGAAGAAGACCAATTCAACGCAGGGGAAGCTGATACATTGAGGGAAAGCGAAAATAGTGAGTCATGATCGAGTTGGTTGCAGGCATGACTAAGAGTGTAAAAGCCAAATAGTAGTAAGAACACTGGAACCATGATCAACTCAGGCATGGCATATGGTTTAGATATCAACCCGCCAAAACACTCTGACATTTATCCAAACAGATGAAGATTCCCTAGCTAGTTAAAGACTGATATCTACTCCGTTTGACCTGAGTTTTCTGAATTGTATAATATGTTTTAACTTTTACGCCATTGATATTATGTGGATTTTTTTCAAGATGGTGATCACTGATCATCAAGGACATAGAGTTTTTGGCCATTGGTATTATGTGGATTTTTTCCAAGATGGTGATTGATGATCAAAGGACATGGAATTTTAATAGGCCAGTGGTATTATGTGGATTTTTTTTTCCAAGATGGTGATTGATGATCAAAGGACATGGAATTTGAATGATGACTATTATCATTACATATTCACTCATTTTTTGTCTATGGTTTCCTACCCACTTGAGATTTTCTCACACCCTCAATACAATTCTTTACTTTTTTAGCTATCTGATAAAGTTTTGCTATATTCTTATGTTGGACGGTTACTTGTAGCATCCCTGAAGTGAAAAGGGAATCCATGAACTAGCTGTCTAAATCCTCTGATACTCATTGGTTATTTATAGTTGTTCTGGATGAAGTTTGAGTTTTTTGCCATCTGCCCTGTTTTATTATATTATCCTCTATACATTTATATTTTCAAAAGCTCTTGCTAGTGCTCTTATTGATCTCTTCATCAACTAATAAATTAACATCACTTGCATGGAATTCTATGAATTATTTGAGTTGTTTACTTTTGAGGCCTCTGGTATTGTCTGACTCGTTCCAAGATGATCATTGATGACCAAAGCACTTGGAATCTAAATTATGACTACATCATTAAATATTTCTTCATGCCTGTTGGAGTTGTGATTCTCTGCTCAAGATTCCACATGGAGAATTTACAAGATATGTGAATGGTTTATAAAGCATTGGATGAACTTAGTCTCTTTAGTCATTGCTTTTGACAAATGGGCTTTCATCCAATGCAAAATGAACCCAATGTTAGTTCCATTAATGTGGGCTCCCCCAAATATCCATAAAAATGTTAACAATGGCCTTCTCTGTGGTTTCCTATCTAATTGAGTTTTATTTGCATCCTCCTAATGGTGAATGCTGTTACATCTATAGCTTTCTGATGGGTTTGTATATTCTTTTGTTGGAAGTTTCATTTCAGTATCACTGAAATGCTTGTTTCAACTGTGACCTATACTTGGAAAAAATAGCTGATCAATGTATTAGTAGATGCTCTATGGCTTTTTTAATGGTCTGGATGAGCTTTGGCTTATTGCCATCTGTTCTCTTAATTTATTTATTATGGAATAATTTCAATATTGCTCAAATACATATCTGAATCTGACATATGGAATCTTATACAGATGGGATCGATCTGTTTTAACTTTGACTGAAGCAAGCAAGTGTTGACTTCATTTTCATTGTCAAAGCACATGGAAAGGCAACAATGTGTGGAAATCAGCCGCTGTCAGACGATTGAAAGGTTCTGTCCATTTTCTTTCAATCTTATAATCTTGTGTGAAATGAATTAACATAGGTTTCCTCTTGGAAAGAAACTCAAGTCAAATCGAGAATGATTCTGATCTGCATTATTTTACTTGAAGGGGAAAGTTCTTCATAGTTTATTACTTTATTTTAACTTATTTCCAATACAGGATTAAGTTGGCAATATCAAGTTTTAAGATACTCCCACTTATGATAAGTGATAACTATGACGATAATAATAGTCTGGTGTTGTTCATGCATGCAGAGTCTAGCAGGTTTATTGGCTTTGTGGGGGGTAATAGGCACTTCAATTAGGTTTCTGGCATTAGAAATTCTAGGTCGTTAAACAGTTTTCTTACATATTCCATCAATTCATACTATGCCCCTGGTTGTCCTTTTTGAATACATGCATACTTCTTGTCGTCTTCTGAACTTATTGTTGTCAATGCAGGCAGCTCAGGAAGGTTACCCCATATGAAGTTATACGATAAGTCAATGTAGTAAATGCTCAGTAGAATTTCTAGCCAACTAGGAATTGGGCCACTGCAATAGTTATCAGAAAGATCCAAGACCTTTAGCTTTCTAAGCTTCGCCAGCCAAGCTGGTATTTGACCAGTGAGTTGGCAACGAGACAATGTTAAAACCTGTAAACTTTGGAAACTACTTACCGATTCCATGGTGTCATCATCTGGTAATGCTTCATTCAGAAAGAAAACAGATGGTATCACCCCGCCGAACTTATTACTGGATACATCTATTTTCTTGATATGCCTGGATCTGATAAAGGCTGGAAAAACACCAGAGAGACTGTTATAACTTCAATCAAGTATCTCAAGTTCATGTAGTGAGGAATTGAATCCTTGAGGAAAAGGTCCACTGTGGTGATTGCAGGAAAGGTTAAGGTGATTTACGTGCTCGACGCCTCTGTTAAGGAACCATACAACGGTAACTTTACTGTAAAACGGAGGGAGGGGTGTATAAGCAAGCTTGTCACAAATGAATGGGTCACTCTTCATATGTCGGTAGTTGAGGGGTTACTTTACAGAGATACAATAGTTACAGGGGTGTATTTGAAAATAAAAAATCATATACGACTTCGGTCTCGATAGAGAACAGACAGAGTGGATTGAACTTTTTAGTCCAGAAGCGGAGAATGAGCTTGTCGCTCCTCGGAGGCTATTCTTCCCCAGAAGAAGATGAATCGAAGGAGGACTTCAAATTCCACAACTCTTCGGACGACGAAGGCGACCAAATCTACCACGATTCCTCCGCTCCTCGTTCCTACAAATCCGTGGTCGACCACTCCGTAGCCTCCTCTAGATCCGACCTACCTTCAGCGCTCGACGCCTTCTCCGAAGTAATTCTCTCCTTCTCAACCTAAGGGAAAAAGTAGAATTGTTGAAAGCGAGAAAGTCAGGCATATGTGGTTGCTTATTAATCTGATATTTTTGCATTGTTTTTTGTTCAATTTATTGGAGATTTCAGGGCCGCCAGAGTTTCTGAACAATTGTGTTGAAGACCATGCTTCCTCAATAGATGGGAAAGGGAAGCATGGCAGGCGGAAGATCAGCAGGGAGAAAAAAGATTTGCCTACTGGTAAATTCCTCATATTATTGCCCTAACATCTTATGATTTTTTTCTTCTGCTTGTTTTTCTGGTGTGAAAGTTTGGTATGAGTATATATATAGAGAGAGAGAGAGAGTATTCTACCTTTTATCAGATGTAATGGCTACATTTTTGTTTTTCTTTCTTTGTTTTCATTATCGAATAAAATTAACTTTAAAACCTTAAGAACTTTAACCACGGATAAGAAGTTTTGGGATTTGTGGAGGAGCAAAATTAGGTTATTGTGACATAAGAGCAATATTTATCTTTTTAAATAAACTGATAAGCTATTACTACTTAATGAATGTTGAATGTTCAAAATCTTCATGATGTCATTGTTGGTTGTAACCTTTCCTGTATTTTTCATACTCACTTGTAATTTGAGTTTTCTTGGTATATATTATGCGCTGATGATCTCTTGTATGCATGTTTGAGTTATGCGAACCAGGGAAAAAGACTTGCATGGTCATTTGGTGTAAAGTTGGTGGTGCATGATGGTTACCAATTTTGATTTCTTATTAACGCCTTTGGCCTCCTTGAAACCTTGAAACCATTATCTAATGTAGATTGTTTTTATCGACTTATTATTTTGGTTTTTAATATACTTTTGAGTATCGACTAGGATAAAAAAGTTCTCCTGGACTTGGGGTGTGTATAATTCTCTTGGGTGTGAGGCTATGAGATACCATTTTGCATAATCATCAAGGATTGTGAGGGTTGCTGATCCCTTTACAAGGAAAAAGCATGGGTGACCAAAAAATGGGAGAATGTTGTGCTTGTGCAGAGGTACTAAGCATTTTGTACTATAAATATGTTAGGAAGACTGTGTGTGTCATCAAATGGGAGGAAACCCCAATCAAATACAAACTGTCAAGCATAGACGGTTGGGTTCGCTTTGCTTTTGTCTTGGGGAGACACTATCGTTTGTGATGAAATCCTTTTTATTGTTTTGGATGTGTTCTCCTCCTCCATGTTGTAATCCCTTGTATAGGGTGGCTTCCCCTGTATTTTTACGTCGTCGATTCTTAGTTGTTCAAGAGAGGAAAAACAACAGAAGCACTCACTTTGTTAGCTATTATAGCATTCAAAAAACTCTGTTAGCTATTAAGCTTTCCCTGCTAAATAGTTTGCAGGTGGGGAAATCTGACTCAGTGTTGACCCCATAAGTAACGTACCCATACTTCCTATGTACAACTCATGTAATATCTCTTATTAGAAGGTAAAATCACGTCCAGATTTTTTACAATTAAGTGGTATTCAAAAGTCCTACAAAGTTGAACACATTGGTGCTTTAAGCAATATTTTAAGCAATATTTTTTCTGCATATTGGTGCTTTAAATGTTAATTGCACGACATATTAAAATTCACTGCTGGAAATTTTACATATTATTTTGTACTTACAATACATGCACCATTGGCTTTTCCCATTCTTGTTCTTGTGATATTCTTCTTCTTTTTTCCTATTATTACTATTGGCTACAAACTTACAAAGATATGAATCATGATGGTTCTAGTCCTGATACTCTTTTTATAGGTGCTGTTGTGGAAGCAAAACCTCAGCTGGTTGGAGTTCATGAACGAGTGAGGAGTGATATCGAGAGCAATCAACATGCAACGTTGTCTGTGCCAACTATGACAAATGGAGTAAAGCGTGCGCCTACTGCAACCAATCCTAATGCAGAGGATGCTGCAGAGCTACTAAGGTAGATTTCTTGTCTTTTCCCAAGCTAATGAACACAATTTTATGTTCTGTCTTTTGTTATACCACGGCTGTGCGTAGTCTTTTGACCAGAAATAGTTTATTTATCTTGTTGTACGTGTGAGAGTTCAAGATTGCTACTCTAAACAAGGCCCCTCACCACTTTGCCCTCAAGCCCCGCAATTCCCGTCATCCCTGAAATAGGCTGAAAATTTTGAACAATCAAATGAATAAATATCTCTTGGAGTGATTGGCAATGGGGAGCCTCATGTGCAGTTCATATGCGAGGCATTGATAGCATGTTTGGACACCACCTTGTACATTTAGGCTTCAGCCTATGGGACATTCATGTTTACAACTTTTTGGAACAAGCGAAATCCAGTACTTTGCATGGGTAAACCTGAGACGGTTAAAGCGATCCCTCTCCCCAAGCATATCTAAACAAGACTCTTCTTGTCATTCGAGTCGGACCGGTGTCTCCCAGTCGGAAAGTGTTCCTCCTCAACTTATCGCAGGAATCATTCTTGATAGGTATTGTTTGGGAATTGGGACCAAACAAATTTGCATTCGAGTCATTGTTTGGATAATGATAATGACTCATTTAAGAGCCATTTATAAAGTTTTCTAAATGTCCTATTAATATCAACTGCCAAGCCACATGATAATCCATATCTTACACTCTTCCGTATGTCCCAATAATGCCAAGCAATCTGTTGGCCCCTATGACACTGTTTCTAACTTCATTTATATATTATTCTTTTGTTATCAATTTCCAACAACACCGAATCACATGTACCTGTCATGCATCACCGCTCTCATTGTTTTCTACCATCCAAACATATGTCTATGACCACATGGTTGTGTCATGAGTCCACTTGAAACACGTGTGTGTGTGTGTGCATTTTATGGTTTTATTCTAGTATTCAAGGTCGCCAAGAGCAAATTCGTGCGCTCTGATACCATTTGTTGATGCAGGATTCAAATCATGTGGTAACTCAACATAAATATATCCCAAAACAGTTGCTTGTGCTGCAGGACCTCACCTGCTGCTTTAAGTCCTTCAAACCCCCCTCCCTAAATCCTAAACCATGTTAGCGTACTTATGAGTCTGTTATTTATTATGTAGGATGTGCCTGCATTGTAGAGTTCCTAAAACCTACACCAGTGTACGTGGAATGGTCTGCCCATTGTGTAATGACCGCCCTCTGGCCCCTCTTGATGAAACAAGCAAAGATCTGAAAAAGAAGGGATCTGCAATCAAAGATAAAGAAAAGAGCAAGAGGATGAAGGGCCAATCATCTCACGCTACTTGGAAGAGTGAGACGGAGATGCACCTTCGACAACAGTTTGATTAGCTGAATTTAGTAATATCTTGAGACATTCCTGTTGTGATGTTGGCGTGGTTTAGGATTTCTAGGTACAATAATATTAATCAATGCTGTCCAAGCAGAAATGTTTACCTTTGAAGCTTATGAAGCAAGCATAAGTTGTTGTTATCTGTTAGTTTTGTGGTGTTTTTCTATTTATTCTAATAGAATGCCCTGCTTTGTTTCGCTCTCTCTATCTCTCTTTTCTTGTTCACGTCCTCCAAGGTGCTTTAGTGATGACTGATGGAGGGCGTGTGAATAAGAAATCGTGCGTATCCCAGTTATCTCAAATGTTGAGATGGACGCACACAATTTCATTTGGATAATGTGCATTCATTTCAATATTTGGAATAATTAAAGGCAAAAGATATTGGGATTTTTAGCATTTTCTCATGTGATATTTGAATGGTGGATTGGATTCCCTATCCCAAATAGGCAAATATGATAACTTTGAAAATTTTCTAGCAGATTAGGATTTTGTTCAAAAAACTGATCGAGACTTGTAGTTGCATATGCACCTTAGGAAATGCCATGACACCATGTTTTCATCATCATCAAACTAGAAAAACTATCTAACCCTCGGTGGCCCTTTCAGCATGGCAGCCGAGCAATGCAGTCACATCAGCGAACTGTATATATTTTTGCTTGGCTGCTGCCACCACTTTCTGTGGGATTGGAGTATTGGACCATATTTGAACGTGCAGGATCTCTTTAGAATACATTTTTTGTCATTCTTCATCTTTCAATCTAAACATTCATGATTAGGGATAATATACCAGTTGGAAAGCCCTAGTTAGGAAATTATTGTGTTTTTATATTACCAGGGTTGTTCAGGAACCTGTGCTCAAGAAAATATCAACCATAGTTACTCAAATCATTTATTGGAAATAATTTAGGATGAACTAAGTGAATCCTTAAGAACTTTTGAACGACTTTATATACTTGATTTCTTTCTTTATCACTTCTATCCAAGTATGTATCTTAGGTACACCCGAGTTATTAGTAGGGGTGGTAAAGATGGTGTGTATCACCCTGACCAAGGTTCGAATTCCCATTTTTGATTAAATATTTTACAAATTCATATTAAGATTCATAAATGAGAACTTGATATATATATATATATATATATATATATATATATATATATATATATATATATATATATAGACTTGGACAAATCGTAAGCAAAGTAGTCCTTCAATGTTAAGTTCATTTCCTGGGCTTTTTGTCTGCTCTCATTTTGTTTTCTTTTCTAAGACTTAATAATTAGTTAATAATTTATTTTTGTCCATGTGGGGCAGAAGAAATTCAATTGGAACTCCAGTGTCCTAAGAACTAAGAAACAGTTGATTGCTCTCTAACCATTTTGTTGTTTGTTGGGTGCATGTGTCCATCTCATTTGTTCAAAACCATTGATTACACTTCTTGCAGGAGAGATGCATGCATTAGAGGCTACCCCTTCAACTTGTATACTATCTTATATACAAAGTCATAGGGTATACTATATATTATTATACTACCAATTATACATATATAGATATATCTATTTTATGGTTTATGACCAAACCCATATTCATGTGTGCCACGTGGATGACAGCAAGTGCATGATATAAGCATGAAGTAGTGATGATGACCCACACTACTATAATTCCTAATAAAAAAAAGTAAATAAATAAACAATGTGAATAAGCCAATAAAAACTGAATCTGCCGCAGACTAAACAGGGCTTTCAGTTGTAGATACCGTTACTTGGAAGTATCTAAGAAGCCGCTCCGTTACCCACACCAAGTTGAAGGCAGACACCCCGTGCGTATCTATAATCATATATATAAATACATTGATAGATAGATATAGATATAGCTATAGATAGAGATGTATGCCAAAACACTGGAAAAAATAATGCTTTAAACTCCCTCAAACATGTGTGATTTGTGATCAACCCAACTTCTTTTTCACGTCACTTCCCATTCTCTTTCTTAGCGGCTAGACTCCTACCCATTGTTTACATTATATATATATATCACACAAAACTTGACATCGTTCATTCAACCAGTTCTTAATTCACTTCTTCTTCTTCTTATCATTCTGTGCAATATCAACTTGACACTTGAAATGGGTAGCAACAATGTTAATCTACCACCAGGTTTCAGATTCTACCCGACTGACGAAGAGCTCCTCGTCCATTTTCTTCACAGGAAGGCCACGCTCTTGCCTTGCCATCCTGATGTCATCCCTGATCTTGATCTCTATCCTTATGATCCTTGGGAGCTAGAAGGTATTATATATACGCACACACACCTGCATGTATATATACATGCATAAGCATAATTTATAACTAGATGTGACAGTTTGCTTAATTTGATTGTTTATAGGGAAAGCTCTTGGTGAGGGGAACCAATGGTACTACTATAGCCGGAGGTCGCTGAATCGAATCACAGGCAATGGGTATTGGGAACAAATAGGCAGCAATGAATCGGTTCTCACAAGTGCAGGCAAGAAAGTTGGAAACAAGAAATACCTTGTGTTCTATGCAGGTGAAGCTCCTTCCGGAATCAAAACTAATTGGATTATGGAAGAGTATTGCTTATCTGACCGCGGTTCTAGCAGTAGATCATCTTCAAGAAGAGAAAGCTCAAAGAAAGTTAGTGCTCTCATTTTCTTTCATAAATGAACAGTTTACATTATAAGCTATTCTGTAAAACATTCTTCTAAACTTTCTTTAATGCATTAACAGGATTGGGTTATTTGTCGAGTTTCCGAGCAAAATGAGGGCGGTGACAATGATAGTGGAGAACTATCCTGCTTGGACGAAATTTTCTTATCGTTGGATGATATGGACGAAATTAGTTTGCCAAATTAGAGTTAAGAATAAGAAATTGTGAAATTAATTAGTGGTCCAATGTAAGGCTTTATATCCAAATGTAGACATTACATTAATATATGTTATTGTTCCCTAATCAAAAATGCTTTATGTAGCCTAAGCCTTCAACATCACAAAAAAAGGAATGATGTAGCCACAAGTCCCATGGCACTTCAAATTCCATCATGTCTTGAGAAATGCTTCTAATGTGTATCATATGAATCCCTTCTGTAATGGCACCAAATGAGAATTTCTATGATACCGTACATGCGATATAATTTGTTCATTGCCCTTTGACAACTCAACAGTTTTTTTTTTTTCCATGAATGAATTTCAATTCTAAATCAATCTCAAGACTGCTCAAAATAGATAAAACAGTATTGGTACGTACCGTCTTTTTCCACAGAATCATAGACATTCCGGCACCAAAATGTTGTGTACACAAGTGGACAAAACAATCTGCAACCACAGCCAAAAAAGTGAGAGAGAGATTAATGGATGAACCAAATCCAATGTGAAAGCAATTATATGACATGCTAATTATTAATCATTATATGTTTTAACGAGTTGACCTTAATTGCGTGGACAATTTGTGCACTTAAACTATCATGAGAGGTTTTTGTTATAAGTTTATGAGGATATTTGAAGTTGCAAAGATTAGTGTGGAAAAGAAGGCAAAAACGTGAACAAGAGGTGGAGCCCAATGAGCACTGTAAACTTGGTTGGGTAATGAGCATCCCTTCCCTAGTTGCCCTTTTAGCTTTTTCTATTTTGATTGTATTTGGTAGTTGTCTTGTGTCACAATGCTAAGTAACACCCCATTACCTCTCCTTTTTGTGATTTTGTGGGTGCCTGCTTAGGGAAGCATTGAGTCATGTGTGATGCAATCACACACCACACTCTCAAACTGCGCAGACATTCTGCATAATATATATATAGAGATATAGATATATATATGTTCAGTCAATTTTGCTTCAATTCAACTCCACTTTCATCAGAGAATTTTACAAGCCCAACACACGTGTCAGTGTAGCTCAGTAGGAGCATAGCGGGTGTAGGGTCCGCAACAGACACTATGGTCCAAAAACTGGAGACTCAGAACCCATCTATAAATCTAACTACAGTCTCCCACTTATCCAGTGTATCTCAAATATCCACAACCTTGGTGACACTGTACGTCTGTACCTATCATTTTCGAAAGCTATCACAAGGCACTAGAGTTACACTTACCTACATGTGTATGCGCTGTCGTTTTAGACAATGTTCCAACATCATTACCAGAAATATATGTTGAAAGTCAACCTTTTTTTACAGGAGTTTTTCAGGCTGGATTATGCCCCTTTCACATTATTTATTACTAAAAGGTCAAAAACTCAATCTTAGAGTAGACTTAGACAGATGTTATACAGATTCATTTGCCATGCCCATGACCATGTTGAATCAGTAAAAGAATATATGTAGGTTATTCTTTGACTGATATTAGTGATTTTCTGGGAATGGGATTAAGACTGTTTTTCGGGTCTTCAAATTTAATCATTTTCTTTATTTTATCTAGATGTTTTATTTAACTCCTTCTACTTGCCAATACACTAATTTGTTTTCTGTAGATTCCAACTAATGGTACTTTCCTCATGTCACAAGGAAATATTTTTGAATTCAAGTGTAAATGGCTTGCTTTGATTGACTTAATAATAGTCTGCAGTTAAGTACTCCAAATAAGTTGTAATTCAGATACAATAGGACAAATTTTAAAGAACTAATTTTAGCATTCAAGGGAAACCAGAATGTTATGCATCACCACATGAGAAAGGAAAGAATGAACTAGTTACTTACCTAGTGGTAGATTTGTTTCACTGTCATGTAGAGGTAGCACGTTCACAGCGGAATCCCTGAACCTGCATTGACAGCGGAAGCCCCGTGCAATGGTGGGTACCTAGAATGGTAAAGGAAACTTTTTATCCTAGAAGTACATGTGCTAATTGATAGAATACGTAAGCATAAAAAGAAAATAAATGAAACTTAATGTCTCAAATTGTTAGCTGAAGACATCAACTATAATAATATAAGATTCTTCCACAAAATGGCAAACAAAGATAGCAGATGGCTACACATCATAGTCCATCCAGAAACAATTTAAAATTACATGGAGTGTCTGTCTGTCATTGCATTAATCCTAAATACAATATTTAAAACTGTTCATAGTTAAAGCAAACTTTTCATGGCACCTTCCAACAAAATAATATAAAAATCATCAAAAATGACCAGAGGTTTGTTGACCAGAGGGCCTTTCCTGTTCTAAGGGTGTGAGGAAAACTCAGTTAGATAGGAAGTCAAACATCAGAGAAAAATATGTGAAAGACCTATTCAATGATATAGTCATCGTTTGAGTTCCAAGTTTTTGGATCTTGGAAAAGTAATACATACGACCTCAAAAGTAAACAATTTACACATAACACATATTCTGCCCAGTCTATGATGTTAACTCACGGTGTAAAATGTCTATCAGTTGGTTTTTCTCTTAATTGCCCTCTGGTCGACTCAGTAGGTTACATAAATACATCATGTAATCTTCAGTGGACTATCTTCTTCTGTTAAGTCTTTAATAAACTGTGATGCAGATGGGAAGAAGAAATATCAGAATTTTTGGAGATATGGTTATTTCAGAGCTTACAAACTATTTTGTAATTAGGTTAAGGTCAACCCTAGAGACTCTTTGAGTCGATTATTATCGTCTCTTCTTCTATTCTATACGTTCAAATCCCTTTTTCGCTATTCCTGATTTCTGTCTACTACTTTTTCCTGCATCAAACTGTCTATCGGATATCTGAGCGTTTTACCCAAACAGCCAGGCAATATCAACCAAGCCATGCCCAGGTCAACCTTGGTTCTGGTATTGTTATTACTATCTTATTTTTACTCTGCTAACCGTGTCAGCAACTAACTTGATAATGGCTCACTATTGTCATTCTCCCTCAAAATATCAGCTTCCCCTCCTTTGCATTAGTCTTCTTCCACAGACTGCTGCCTCTAGGAAGCTATTTATTGTGACACTAACAGCAGAGTTGCCAGTATATTATTACCCTACAGAGGCATCAGGGGAACCATCCTCATAAATCTGGTGAACCTTGAGCGTCTAACTCATCTAAACCTTTCCCACAATCACCTTAGTCGACTCTTCCCCAAAGACTTTTTCATCACTACAACGACTAGAGACTTGATTTAAGCTACAACAGTCTCACAGGTGTTTTACCACCATGCTCAGAATCCAGGCATATCAACAATATCTTCCTTCTTCCATTTAGCTGATAATTTGATCAGTTTTAAAGCCAGTAATATCAGCTTCACAGGCCTCATTCCTGCCTCCATCAGCTTCCAGGTATATAAGGTTCATGGATTTCTCTTACAATGATATTCGTGGGCAGATACCTCCTGTACTTGAGACATGTTCAAAACTCAAGGTTTTACGAGCAGGTTTCAACTATCTTTCAGGACCACTTCCAGATGATATTTACAGCACCATAAAACTTAGATAGCTCGAGTTACCTGCCAATGACCTTTCCACACCGATATGTGACAACATTGCCAACCTCACAAGCCTTAAGATACTTGAGCTCTATTCTAACCGTCTGGTTTAATCCCTAAAGATGCTGGTAAGATGGGCAAACTGGAGCATTTTGCGCCTTCATAACAACAGAGTCACTGGTTCTTTGCCTGCATCTCTGATGAATTGCACCAATCTCACTGCACTAGATTTATGATTCAACTACTTGGCTGGAGATCTCATGCCATTTTATTTCTCAGTCTTCGCATACTTGATATACGCAGCAATAACTTTACAGGTAGCTTGCCAATTAGTCTCTTTGCATGCAAGTCACAAACTGCCATTATGCTTGTTGCTAACCAGCTAGCAGGACAAAATACCACATACAAGCCCTGCAATCTCTGTCTCACCTTTCAATTACAAACAACAGTTTAACCAATATCAGCAGTGCAATCAAGATTCAAGATATTGATGTGTTGCAGAAACCTTTCTACTGTTCTCCTCTCCATGAATTTTTTGAAATAAGCATTACCAGATGATAACAAAATAGGACTCGTCGATAAGAGACTGCCATTTCCTATTCTGCTTCACCGACCCAAAATCTGCAACTCTAGCACTCATATCCACATCTAATAGACTAACAGTATCTAAAATTGTGTCCAAATGGTGAATTACAGGCTTCAAGCAATAGTTCAAGTAAGCATGCCTTTTGTATTTGACATTTTTTCTTATTTTAAATAATAAATTTCTTGTGAAAATAATCTTAGTCAACCATGTAAATATATCATCACAACAAAAGCACAAAACATAAGAGGGTAAAAGAAATAAATTGGAATGAAAACCGCATCAAGATTCCAATTGCAGCCAAAGAGAAGGTAAGCGAAACAGACAATAAGCAGTAAAAATGTCGAAAAAAAATCCAGCAAAATCAAAAACAGGAAGAAAAAAAACAGCAGGGTCTTTGATACCATTTACCTAGAACTTCCTCTCTCTCAGCCTTAATCATATGGCGAAGCAATCTCTTTTCTTTTTTCATGTCAATACAAACCGACTGAAATCAGCTTTAGAACCAGATGATCAACGAAGATATTCTCGCGTGACCTGTAGTCGTAGACAAGGTGTTTGAGGTATTGTCACAAAGAAGAGATAGGGGTGAGGAATGCCAAACATGGTTGAGGGATGGGGGAGGGAACTGAGGACTTTACCGCACCTTCGACCGATGCCGATCAGACGAGACCTTTCACCAAAAATGCCTTGAACTAGGCGAGTTTGTGCGACTTTCAAACTGCAGCGCGGGAGGGAATGTTCACGTACTGCACTGAAGGGACAATTAAGACCTTTTCTTTTGTCAGAGTTGGAGGTTCTGGAAAGGTCCAGGAAATATTTGACTCAACTGTCATGCAGCAGCTAATTTTATTTTTTTTTAATGGAGAATCATATCATAAAGTTTTTAAAAATTCGATTTTTTTTTACATATTTGATATGAGTTTAAACTCAAACGATCACATCCACACACACATGCACAAAAATTTTCCGTTTACATTGAAGCAAAGTATTTTTCTTTTCCGTCACCACCTTTGCCTCAACACCTAGTATGCGAGAGAGAATTTACCATTGTTTAAAGCTCATCCACATTCTCAAGTACTAATCAAAAATTATGAGCAGCATAATATTTTTCTCCAAAATCGTCATTTTGTTACAGAACATGATAACCAACCCAACAAAATTGGGTCTGCCGCAAAAGATGCAATACTAACATTATCCCAAGAAATCCCCCTACCCCCTTTTAACATTATCCCAAGAGATCCCGCTCCGCTCCCCTTTTCGAAGTTAACAAACTAACGCTCCATCAGAACATCATCAAAGTTCCAGTCTCTCACTAGGTCCCTGCTCACAGCACGGCTCCGGACTAATCGTGGGGGACCTGTCATTCCGCCACTACTAGGATAAGGTGGTTGAGGGGTAACTTTAGATGTCGATGGGATTGAAGAATTAGCTCTTGGGAGTGGAAGAAGTGAGTTCCTGGTTAAGCAGTTGGCAATGGTAGAACATCTTCCTTCATTATCTGAACTTGAAACAGAGTAACTCCTAAAAGAGTGCGACGGACTTTCTACGCCATGGCAAACAAGGCATGCTAGGCTCATATTTGGTCTTTGGACGGTCCCGAATCCCAGCTATCTTTTTGTTGTGAAGTACAAGCCAAATAAAACAAAGGTCAGTATCCAATTCATCATGAACCATCTAGTCATTTCCTGCAACAGAATTGATGTTCACATATTTGTGCATACCAAAATCCATAAACAACCAAGTTTCAAGAAGCATAAGCAAAAGTAAATCCTAGAACAAAACCGGAATAATAAGCAGTTGATCCTCTTCCCTCTCGTCCAAATTTCCACATGCGAGCAGGCACACCAACACACACAAAAGCACATTCAAAAACTGATGCCTCACATGAATTTTCTGCATCTCAACGATGTAACTACAACATAACACTCTGTATTTTACCCATTGGCTAGAATAAATGGACAGAAATACTTTAGTTCCACCTACACAGCATTCGTAGGTAGCAAGGCGTTTCATTGGGACCAAAAGTCACATTGAACATTTATGGGTTCAAGCTTGGTGGAAGTCAAAATTTAATGGATCAATAAATAAAACTCCTGGGAAAATTTAAGTGCGAATCCACTTAAGAACAAACGGAGTCGATTGTGCCGAAGCAACAATCAAATGTCATTTCTTGTTCATATATAAAATTTAAATATAAGCTCTTGGTCCTGTTAGAGCTAGAAGGCAATTAGAACTTACAATCTGGTTATAGCAATAAATTATTTAAAAAACAGGACAGCCTAAGACTCCAGTAAATCTGCAACAATTACTGAAATCTGTCTTTTTTTAAAAACAAGTACCAAAATCTGTAAAGTTGACATGTAAATCACATGGTACAAACGGCTTTATTTCCAAATCAAATTAATGGTTGTGCAATTAAATGAGAAATTGGCTCTCATTGGCCGCTTGATGTATTTAACATGGTAAAGACAAGGAAAAAATTCACAAGGAAAAATATAACTCCAGCATACTTCAGAAAGACTAATTATGATTTAAGTGCCTCATGATAAAAGACAACTAATCCAGGCTATGCAGGACAGATTTGTGAGTTATGCCTTGCAAGTACTTCTGGTTATCCATGGCAGGAAAATTGGAATTAAGAACTTGCATGAGAACTGGACATGAGCGACCTCTTTACCTAATATTTGCAGAGACATTTTTCCATTCAGCTCAATGAAGAACCAAAAAGACCAAAATATTTCTGGAGAATACAAATGGTTGCTTACTGCTTGGAACGTGGACATCGTGGCAGGGAGTATGAAATGTTGCTAAAATTAAAGTACCTGATACTAAAAACAGAAAAGGGAGACCAAAAATGACATTTTTGAAATAGGGAAAAAATATTAAGGCACCTAGGATGTACAAACAGGAGCATTATAGCGCGCAAGATTAATTGTTATGAGAATCAGAACAACATAGTTTCAGACTTTCAGTACACTAAGAGAGTTGATAAGACAGGACAAGGACGCGATAGGATTAGCAAAGAGCACTGCTTTAGATTGTAATGGAAGGCAAAGGAGAATCAACACAGTGGATTCCAACTGATTTCTCTCGTGGAATAATGTAGCCAACCCCAAATTGTCTAGGGTTAAGAACTTAAATATGAAAAAAAAAGAAAAGATAGAGCTGTTGGAAGGAGGCGGAAGACTAAAAGATGGCTAAATAACTTGAGTGCCCTGAGCTGGTGACCAAGGTTAAAATGACTAACTCAAATATTGCAAAAATGCAAATGGCAGACACAGTATAAAAAGAATGGGTGCAACTACAAGTCTACAAGAATGAAAACGTCTTTTTTCTTCAGCGGAACCAAATTTATTCTTCTGATGATGAAATAGAACTTAGTTTATCATATATGAAGCCACTTTTGATACCCTTCACTTTAGATATGCTGCGGCCGGCCTCCAACTTATAAGACCAAAACCATTCTCCTCATATTGCATCCAAAATAATCTAAAGCAAATGCATGCCCACCCCAAAGAATAAAACGAAGGGGACCGGTAGAGATTGCATACCAAGAACAGATACCAAGTGAACAAAGGGCCTAACACTACCAACGAAACAATAAACTATCAAACCCTCAGTAAATCAAACACATGTCGCACGCTATCAATCTACGATCAAATCAAAGAAAACCCATCAAGAAAACTACATCCTTCCGCACTTTGAATAAAATCATACAGACATTTATATATAGACACATCAAGCACAAATGATTTACAAGAGATCTGAGGAGATAATTATATGAAATTGACATCAATTTATAACTGCGTTCGAGTATTCCAACATCGTATCTCGAGACAGAGATCTGAGAAAACAAACCTTGAACTATCTGACTCCGTCTCTGTGTAATTATTGTGTTCTTGATTACCAAAACAAGGAGCAGTGAGTAATGAAATCGCAAGAGGGACCAGAACTCAGTCAGAAGCCGCGAAGCGAATGCAGGGAGCGTGGTAACACGCGCAAAATTTGTTGAGTTGGAGTTTGTTCGTGAATAAAAATGGCCATCTGGTTGACTGATTTAATAATGGTCAACCCTTAATTAATTTATGGTCTTCTTGTTTCACTACTTAGTACAACAATTTCATCCCTCTTGTCCATGATTACTAATAATCATATTTGTTGGAATTAATCACTAAAATGAAAGTTAGTGATCTAATAAGGGTATTGATAACTGGTGTTTCAAAGACATTTGTTAAGAATTGACTATAACATATTACAGTATGTCATATGTGATGAACACTCTCTTGTCTAATTTTTTTTATGGATATTGATATCGTGTGCCCTAAGGGTATTTTGTTAAGAATTCAATACAACAAATCACACTGTACCATGTGTGATGAAGACTCTCATCTAATTTTTTAAAACTTAAAATACATCATTTTCATATTACAATGCACATTTTTCATCTTTATCTAGTGGCCTAAGGGCACACATTATCATTTTATTTTTTAAACTTAAAATACATACTTTTTTTTTTAGATTTCAAATTCATATTTTTCATCCTTATGTAGTGTCCTAAGGGCACTCATTTCATCCTTATATTGAGCGATGAGATGATTCCGACAATCAGATTGAGCTAGTGTGTAATGATGCATAAAAATGTTCCCAACATGGCACTCGCCACTAGCCCTTTGATCGTGATCTTCTCCTTCCATTCCCACACCACCTCAGACTTGACAGCTGAGATCTTCTTCGACTGCATCAGTTTAGATATTTCCCCTATCGACCCCTTGTCGAGGTCACGAAGTAGTTGACGATAAAAGGTGGATTAGTCCAAACATCGTGGAACATCATTAACGAATAATTTTATACTAAGACTATTTACGCGTGTTGGACACAAAGTTAGCAATACAGTAACATTATGATTTGTGAATGATCAAATATGAATATACACGACATGATTAACTAAGTAAACATTACATTAATCAATTAAAAGCCGAACAAGTATGCCTAATCTCCCCTTCCGAACCAGTTTTAACATCAATCTGGCCCATCTTTACGATGGATTCAACAAAATCGGTCTCAAAAGATGGTCCAAAAACAGGACTAAGTAGACCAAAGTAGGATTCAACGACACTTTTAGTTGCTAAATCATCGTTGAGCCGGGCGTCTGATTCCAGGACTGCAAAACCGTCCCTGATATTGCGCAATATCTGATTGTCAAATGTCAGCTCGCTTCCATGATCGATTGGTAGTCGTACGTTGACATTTCCGTTCTGAGGGCAAATCGCTTTTAGCTCCGGGAGGAAATTAGGGTTTATGGATGGATCGGGTCCTCCGCCGGGTACGAAATTGTAGAGGCGTTTTGTCATGAAGAAGCATGCTGTGGTTCCAATTGTATGTGCAGCTGCTCAACACAAGATTTAATTTCATCACTTCCACAAATTAATTGTAGAAAATCATACAATTTGATATAAAATTCATTGTTGTGGGGTTTTAGCAATATTAATTGAAAATTAATGCTTGATTATTTAAATTTTATATTTAAAAATGTACATACGGACATGGCTTTCATTTTTAATAACCCATAGACATTAGTGTCTCTAACAAATCTTCCCTATGGACAACTGATCTAAACTCGATCCGTCAGGCTCATGCGTACAAAAATTTCTACTTGACGATAGGATAAATTGGGTTAAAGCTCAACGCGTGACCACAAGGATATTACTCAACAGAAATCAAACTCAAATTCAAGACCTTTTGAATACATATAATTTGCTCCAAGAGAGATTCACCACATTACTCATAATTCAGGACATTAGGGTTTCATGTGGGTATGAATCTCATATACCGAAACTCTACAATTATCAGAATATACGATTCCATATAATACTCATATAATGATATGGGAGAAGTGTTACACCACACCATTGTTGACTCATGAAGAATTGTAGAGTTCCCTTATCCATCAATCTCTCATGAAAACTTTCTTGAACTATGTGTCTTATCATTGTGAAAGTTATCCAAATTTTCTCTATCCCTATATTTATGCTAAGAAAATTGAATTGATTAATTTCATGCTCACGTGAACTTGAGTTACCACCAACCACAATATTCACCAAACAAGCATGAATATATATATGTACATAGAGAAAGACGGCTTTGTTTAGAAAGAGAAGTGCGTAGTATTATTACCACTAAGAACCACAAGATCCTTTGGCGAGAGTCCTTTGTCTATAAACTTGGTTTTCAGTTGCTGGATTGAATCACTAACATCAGGCATGTCAGCGGCCAAGGACACATTCGACACTCGACCATCCCTTCGCCCGGCCGGAACTTGGTATGTTGGTCCATTTGCCTATCCAAATTTCACAAACACAAATACGTAAGAAATATACGAAAATGATAAAAATCCACCCCGTTGGTATCCAAGCTATTATCATAACTGCTAAGTTGGACGCACAAGATCCAAATGAATTCGTGGACTCTACGTATCCCACATCATGTATGCGTGCAACTCAGCAGCAATTGAGGTAACCGAAATACCAGTTGTTGGGATTCTTATCATAACTGATATATCTGTGTGTTACCATGGCTATGGCGTCTCGAGCGGCTAAGGCCACAATGTCAGCGCAAGAAACAATAGAAGGACAAGCAGCTTCCAATTGGGCTTTGGCTTTCTCTATCACTTCAAATCCCCCAACACCTTGATGACCAAATGCTCGTCCCTCGTCGTCTGGACCATTCTCTATTAGAATCGATCCATCGCACCCCTGAGTTAAAAAATAAAAAATCATATCTATGTATTATTCTAACATGTTCAAATCACAAAAACAATCTCCATTACATTATATACATAGCAGAATTGATCGATTCGTTCTGTTGAAATTCTCAGTCCAAACACATTAAAGAAATTGCTCGCTCTAAACCACAAGAAAACCGCGAAAAGAGTCACCTCTCATAAATTCATCTATCCTAACCAGATCGTGTCAATACTATAAAAGATGTGATTTTTTTTTTTACATTTTATAATGGAATAAATTGATAAGAAGAAGAAGAAAGAACCTCAACAAAACAGTCATGGAAATGGAGCCTGAGCAAGACTGCAGCCATGTTAGGATTGTCGCTAACGGCTTCGCGAACAACGGAAGTTACAGTCGACTCAGCTTGAGGACATGAATCTCCATAGAAACCCACACTGAGCTGCCCTTGAGAGATCCCAATAAAGCATGTGAAGATCAGGAGCATCAGAATTACCAGCAGGCTCCTCTCCATAAATTGAAAAGGCTAGCTAGATGTAGATTATATACAAGAGAAGGCCAGAGAAGAAGAAGAAGAAATTATGAAATGGTGAAAGAGGCCAAAAGCATGAAAAGGAAAGTGGTACATGAGACTGGAGCCGATGAAGAACATTAGCAGCAACTCCAACGGTGACATATACAGAGATAGAGGAGGCGGCAATGTGTCAACTGGTTTGTTGTTTGCATGTTAATTTGTCATTTCTTTTTCAAAAAGCAGTGCTCGACTTTCTTTTAATGCATATTTGTCACTTATCTTCAGTGCTTGACTTTCTCCCCCTTCTTTTAATGCGTCTTTAACTTATCTTTTTGTTATGTAGTTGCTGCTTAATTTCCATTTGTGAGGTGATTTTGTTTTTTTCCCAAGCAGAGTGTAAATTCAGATGGACCTGAACTCATGGGCTTGAAATATAAATGAAAGTTGGTGTGCACCGTACCTATTCAACATCTTTGAAAATTGAGAAATTGAATTGCACATTCTAAGATTCGAACTTGAATGTAGATTCAACAAATCAACGGTCAAGAATAATCAATTATACCTAAATATTTAAATATATAAGTTAACTATATATATATATATGATTATAATATTTATTGGGACTTGAGACAAAAGAAGACCGTGTCAGATTATATAAAATATTAAATAATTTGTATTAATCAATAATACAAAAAATATAAATTTATTTGTATACTATATATCTAAAATATATATTAATTTATAGTATATTATAAATCCGCTGTTCAACCTTAATCGAACCGGTTGAACCTCAAAAACCTCGAACCTCCAATCGACATGGTTTGATCCACGGGTCAGCTTTAAAAACTATGAGTGTCTCACTTTGGTGGAGTACAAGATTTTTTGCCCCGTCCCCACCCTGCACAAGCCTCGGGTCGGGGAAAATCCACTGGGGCAAGACGGGACAGATCAGATCGGGGCGGGTCGAGATGTCATCCTTACCTCTGACCCACCATTATGAGAGGTGTCAAATAGGCTGAAGTCCCATTAGTCGGAAAAGCCCAGCCCAATAACCCTTCACGGTATGAACTAAGGTTTTGTGTGCTCTTTGCTGCATTCAGTTACAGTGGCATGTTGTTCACCGCACAGGTTATTTGGCCTGATTAGTTATCTGGAACTTTCAATTCTATACACAGGAATTGTGTTCAATCTTGGAGGATGACTTCTATTGACAAATGGTTGGGACCACAGGGGATTATAGTTTTTAAATTCAGATCAGCCCGCTGATCGGACCGTCAAACCCGTGAACCAGCGGCCTAGCCAGTTTGTTGCTTCTTTTACACCGTATATGCAATGAAATCGCGAAATCGTTCGTTGGACCGCGCGAACAGTGTGAACCATGCAAACCGTGACCCGCCTGGTTTAGTTGCCCCTCTTCTTCTTACCTTCTTCGACAGAAGTCTAAGTGGTAAGTCGACTTTTTATATCCTTGATGAAGATAGTGAGACCTCCCATGGCTTCCACCTTTGTATTTGAAGTCTCGAACCAGCAAACGAATCAAAGAAAATGAGAGAAACGATTCGAAGAAAAAAATTGAGGAACTCATTTGAAATAACGAAGAGTGTATGATAGATGAAGATCTGTAGCATGGTGAGATTGGTGAGAGATAAAAACTGCAATTGTAGAAAGAGGCCGTGTGAGACAGAGATGAGAGAACTTTTGAGTCTTGAGAATGAGAGAACTCATGAGAGGGAGGCGGCACATATGTTTGCTAGGCATTTAGGTTTGTTGCCCAAAATGGCTAAATCTTTGCCATTGATTCAACAAATCAACGATCAAGATTAATCAATTATACCTAAATATGTAAATATATAAGTTAACTATATATATATATATGATTATAATATTTGTTGGGACTTGGGACAAAAGAAGAAAGTGGCAGATTATATAAAATATTAAATAATTTGTATTAATCAATTATACAAAAAATATAAATTTATTTATATACTATATATCTAAAATATATATATTATAAATCCACGATTCAACCTTAATCGAACCGGTTGAACCTCAAAAACCTCGAACCTCCAGTTGACATGGTTTGATCTACGGATCGGTTGTAAAAACTATGAGTGTCTCACTTTGGTGGAGTACAAGATTAAAGAATATCATGACATTTTGGTAACGAAAGAGATGGATGCACGAACATGATCAATGCGAAATCGTGTACGTTTATTTCAACGCATTTGGGATAGGTCAGACATAAAATATTAGGATCCGTAAGATTGTTGTTTTGGTAATACCACAAGTACATTTGGCATTGTTTGATATATGTATTCGCATTACAGGTTCGTGCAACAATAAATTATGAAACAAGCACTCCAAACCTCAACAAAAATTGAAAGAACAGTGACTAATTCCAACAAATAAGACCCTACAAAAGCAACCTTTCCAATATTATATGTAACCTTCCATGTTATATGGACTTGGCTCTTGTAGCTTTGACAATCCAATCTGTCCTTGCATCCCATTCCTTTGATATTGTTGCCACATTAGCTGCTCTTCTACCAACAGCCTCTGCTTCTTCTCCATCTCTGACATTTGCACATATGGTGGCATAGCCACTGTCAGTGACGCTGCAAATGGGTCTACACTTGTTGTTGAAGGTGTTGCGCTGCCATCGGTCACCACCGGTGGTGCTGGCAGCGCCAACATGGCAGGCTGTCCAGCCAAAGGGATGGCAACGCTGCTCGCACTACCATTACTTCCACTGGCATTTGCCATTGCGGCCTGCACTGCTCCTTGCTGATACATCCCATCAAGTAATAACTTATCAAAGCCACCACCAAGTGAAGGCTTTTGATAGGATAAATTGCTTGCAGATTGAACCAGTGCCGTCTCCCAGTCCCCATCATTGTTGAATGCTTCCCATGTTGGAGCTTGTGTAGGTTCATGAGCTGAACCGCCATCAAATAAAGCTAAGGCCAGTTTATCTGCATGGTCTTCACTTGTCACTGCATCATCTCTTAAATTCAACAGATCACCTTCTAGTTGGAGAGTCTTTTCTTTCTCTTTTTCCTTGGGTTCCTCTATATTTTCTTCCTCGGCGACACTTTCAGGGGCCGGTAGTGCCTTTATAGCATTCATGTCTTCTTTTTCTTCTTCTTCTGTTGGTTCTTGTTCATCTTTAGTTTCTTCTTCTGGCTCATTTTTCAGTTCAAGAAATTTATCCCTCTTAGTTTGTGCCAATGCCGATTTGTCTCGTATAAAATCATCCATGAGATCAAGCTTCTTCTGTGTGATTTTCTCTATATCTGGGTATTCTGAGGAGCGCACAATGCCAACAGTCTTGCACCAGGCGTAGAACGTTTCCAGCTCGTCAAACTGCTTCGAGACTCGACAGAAGATCTCGTAAACTTTGACAGAATCAGGTACTTCTAACTCCATGAAACGATCTATTAAGATCCCCAATACCTCTGTTACATCAGAGTATATCTGAAAACTTTCTTTCACCACTGGATAGAGAGCTACTATAACAATCCTATTGTTCTTTGCTGCACCTGTACAAATACTTACAAAGATGATCAATGTTAAAAATATTTATGTCTCTGAAACAAGTTCATTGTATGAATTGTTTGTTGTGAGTGTGGATTATGAATTATATTATTTTATGATCTCCAATACAAACCTGTTGGGCGACACGCCAAGAAGCGTTCAAGGAGCTGCTGGAGATGTTGTGCCCTTGAAAACACATGTTCAGTCTTCATCTCACGAACCGGTGTAGATTTCGAATGAGCAGACACTGCCTCTTCTTCTTCTTCTTCTTCATCAAACCCAAACGCACTTCGCTTGCCACGCCTGCCTTGCATCCTGAACTCAAGTCGTTCATCAAGATAAAGCGCATATGTACGCACAAATGCTGAGTAATCCCACGAATTATACGATTTAGAGGCATGGCGGAAATCAGACATGTTGAGGAGGCGAGTTCCACGTCTTGTTGCGAAGAAGATCTCTTGCTCGTAGGCCGGATCACCCTCTGCGATCAAACGTTGAATCAAAATGAGTGTCTTGATTGCAACAATCCAGTTCTTGGTCTTGTTCAGACGCCTGGAAAGGGTGTTGACACAGGCACTGATGTAGGTGCGAGAGTAGGAGGTTAAGTTCAGTATTTCACGAATGTACTTCTCCTCGGTTGGATATTCTTCATGTCTTGTTGCTTTTACGATCGCCACATCGAGATCAGAGAGCGAGTTGGTGTTATTGACCTTGGCAAGGCCTATGCTGGTCTGGTCCTTGACCGCTCCAAGAGCTCTTCGGATCTTGCTCGGAGCCATTGACACTAAGGCAGGACTACCTTTGGTGTTGCTGGACGTTCAAAAAGAAAAGAAAAGAGAGAGAGAGAAATAAGGAAAGAGAAAGCTCTCTCTAGATCTCTCCTTTTCTCTTCTTTCTTTGTGCGTTCGTTTTTACCACCTCTTCACTTCCTCTGTTTTTCTGTCAACTTTCTTTTCTTTTCTTTTCTTTTTCTCTGAAACCAAACATCAAAGACCAACCTCTCAATCTACTACACATTGGCCGTTATTGTAGCATGAACATAAGGAGATTCAACGGTTTTGAAAGTTTGTTTGGTTGCCTCTCTCCCATGCATTTTGAGTCTCACATTTGTCTGAGAATTGAGATTGCCTTCATTTATGACCTTTTCAAAGGTTCAACGACCTTCCATATACAGATAATTCTCCATCTCTCCCATCCTGTGTCTTCCTCATATTCTTCAGTGATTGAAACCCAAAATAAACTTGGCCAATAAAGGCATAATCATAAAGAAAATAGGAACAGAGGCTTTATTTATGTACAGGATTTTTGTAGGTTGTTACAGAATAGTTCAAAGAGATGCCCTTGTGGTCTTTTTTAATTTTAGTGTTATTGCTACCATTTGATAAACCCTCCCTCATTACACCAATAAGACATTTTCTTAACCTAAATGAGTTGGGCTTTGATCTATGAGTTTCGACCCTTAATGACTGATCTAAGGAGGAACAAAGTTGTGTGGACCCTTTGTATCATCGGGAATATGACAATCCAAAACGGACAATATTATTGATGTGTATGGGGTGTGAATTTACAAACGAACCGAGCTTTGAGCCTTTTTTCAAACTTGATTATTAAAATGGCCGGGCCGAGCTTGAGCCTAACCAAACTTGATGATTTATTTATCAAACATAAAATATTACAATAAATATAATAAAATAACTAAATTTTTATATTTTATGTACTTTGACTTATCACGGGTATTAGTTATTTATGACAACAAAAATAATAAAGGATCTTAGTAATAACCATCTCAGAAGTATCCAACAGTGTGTGACGTTTATTGATTGTGTGTGATTTTCAATGATGTCTTGCTATGATATGCATACCCAATAAATGCATGTCACACATTACTGGGATTGTTATTACTGGGATCCTAGGGAAGTATCCCAACAATGTGTGACATTTATTGATTGTGTGTGGTTTTCAATGATCCCTTACTATGATGTCGGTATACCTAATGAATGCACGTCACACACTGCTGTGATAGTTATTATTGAGATCCCTATCATCGTTGTTATAACAAAAGACTAAAAGAGATTATTACAAAATACTTATTAGATAATTATTTACTCCATCCGTCCCATTTTAATTGTCCTCTATTCTTTTTTGGGATGTCCCAAAATGCATGCCCATTTCAATTAATTAAAACTAATTTCATCTATTTTTTCTATCTTACCCTTAAATTGAAAAGTTGATGGAGTGAATTCCCAAGGAGTCATTGACATCTTAATTGTCCTCTATAAATGAGGGTATAAATATCAAATTGAAATGAAGTAATATAATTTCTTAAAATGTGTGTAAAGTTGAAGGGGACAATAAAAATGGGACAGAGGAGTAATTTTTAACATAAATGAATTTTCGAGCTGAACTTTGACATTTCTTAACGAGCCGATCCCAAGCTTTCCCTTGCAAAGCTTAAGCCGAGCTCGAACTTAACAAAGATATGGTGAGCCGAGCCTTAGCATAGAAGAAAAGTCGGACTTAGAATATAAAAATATTTTAAAAAATAGGGGAAAAAAAGTAATATATACGGTGACCCGCGATTAGCGTTAGCAGAATCTCTGCTTCTTGCTTCTATTGCGAAGGGTTTGTGACTTCGCTTCTCTGATCTAAAAACCATATCCTCTCTGCGTTACTGGTACGCCGCTTCAGTCTCTCCTCGACTCTTTGATTTCATATTAATGAGATCTACTCCTTAACTTTCTGTAGTTCTTGTTATTTAACCTAGATTGAAGTTAATTGTTAGCTTACTGTGCGTGCTTGCTTGCTTAATTTTCCACTCCTACTTTGTTTTGGATCTCTTTTCAACGCGCTTATCATATTCGAACGAATAGTCCATATACAATTTTGATGATCGGGTTCGAAAATCTGAAAACCTAATTACGGTTTTTTGTTTGGGGTTTTGGATGAAATATTATCTGTATAGCTTGTGACTGATAGAGAATCTTTATTCAGTTTTCTTGCCCTCTTTATTTCGATGTTTTGTAAACTTTTTATGGTACTCATTAATAGTAAGGAATAAGGTGTGGAAGTATAAATTATTACTGTGTAGAGAAAGGATGTTATTGGGGATTTACTGGGCTCAATAACATTAGTGTTATCTTTTTGGTTCTCAAGAAGTTGGATTGTTTTCTTACTCAAATCCATTTATCAAGGATAAGAAGGCAATGGAATCTAAAATACTTTTCCTGGAAACGAGCAGAAAAGAAATTTTTGTGAGAGCATGAACAAATTTTGGCTACTCTATCTGCTTAATGAGATTCGTGGCACAGTGCATTTGCTGTCTCGTCTCTCCTTTTCCATATTTTATTTGTTTTGGTACTTGTAGAGGGTAATATTGGATATGTCACATTTGTTGGTTATATGCAGCTGCACTTAGCAGCGAGGTTTCACTTTCAGGTGTAATCTATTCTCATCCTTGCTCTGTGATTGTTTTTGCTCTAATGATCAGTGTGTGATACACTGGTATAGTATCCTGTTTTGATCAACCTACTATCTGACTTCTACCTAGGAATATTTGAGCTCAATTGCTCAAGTGATGTCAGTCCTTAGTCTTTACAAGAGCTATTGCTGTCATATAACTTCTCGAGGCAAATTATTGTATTCTGTTCAGGGTTTTCTTGATGTATGAATTAGTTTTATTCATACACGGTATACCTATCTAGGTATTATAAATGTTTGTTACTCACTCTAGTTTTTGGGTCTCCATATAAGTGTTCCTTGTCAAATTTGCAGTTTTAAATGTCGGAAGAGTTGGAGTATCGTTGTTTTATAGGTGGCCTTTCATGGTCAACCTCAGATAGAGGTCTGAAAGATGCATTTGGAAAGTTTGGCCATCTTCTTGAAGCAAAGGTAACCATTCTGAACTCTGAAGTCATGGATATATTTCATCCTCTGTTATTTTTGTTTCTTTTGGTCCACCTATCTCTTCTGTTTTTCTTCTTTGAATTAAATTCATGAACAGTTTGTGTTCTTTTGATATAACAGTGTTGGCCTTTTCTTTTAGTTGCTTTTTTTTTTGCTCTTTATCTATCTTTATTGTGATGAAGTGGTGTGATTTGAATATCCTATATTTATTTTAACAAAAATAGTCATATAATTTTCATCCAAGCAAATAGTTTGATTTTCTATTCTGATTTGGGAAGAACATCCAGCCACAAATAAATGATGCTTCATAAGGTTGTATAACAATAGTTTTTGTCAAGGCCTTTTGTAAGAAAAGCATTGTTTGCATTCGTGCCATGTTGGCACATATTTGTAAATTACGATACAAGTTAAGAAGTTTATATTTATTCGTTTTGACTTGTTCTAATATTTTTCAATTACTCATCTTAAAATTCATCTGTGAGATTTGACAGAAAATTTTGATGATTTAGGTGGTAGTTGACAAATTTTCTGGCCGATCTCGTGGATTTGGATTTGTCACTTTTGATGAAAAGAAAGCAATGGATGAGGCCATTGAAGCAATGAATGGGATAGATTTAGATGGGCGTGCTATTACTGTTGATAAGGCCCAGCCTCAACAAGGTTCAGGTAGAGATCGCGATGGTGGACGTGATCGTGATGGTGGACGTGATCGTGATGGTGGACGTGACCGTGATCGTGGACGTGACCGTGATGGTGGGCGTGATTATGGAGGGGGACGCGGATCTAATGGCGGAGAGTGCTTTAAGTGTGGCAAGCCTGGGCATTTTGCTAGGGAGTGCCCTAGTGAAGGGGAAAGAGGTGGCGGCAGGTATGGTGGCAGGGATGATAGGCATGGCGGTGGTTCTGGCGTTGGTGGTGGGAGTCGCTTCGGCCCAGACCGAAATGGAGATCGCTCTAGTGGGCGCAGCAGGGATTCTGGTGGTCATGGAGGTTCGGGAAGTGATCGTTATCGCGACCGCTCTGGACCATATGAGCGTCGAGGGTCTGGAGGCTTTCGTTCTTGATAGGACATGTTCTGATTGTGGTATGATCCTTATACTGAACATCACTTGTTGTATGCATGGGTTATGTGTGTTTTTACTGATGAATTATGTTCATCTCTATTGCAGCTTCAGAATTGAAGATCCTGTGGCTATCATCTATGATGCACTGCAGTTTATTTTTAGAGGTTTTGGAATCTTCATAATCGACAGTTGGATCTAAGTAGTTGTTCGTCTTTTCATGTGCAAAACTTGGCACAGTTGTTGAACCCTGTTCTGTGTCCATAAAATACTGACTTCAGTGTTTTGGTTCGTGGAGTCTGATACTTGCTTGACATGCACCTTCAAATTTGGTCTTGTGCTCTTTGAATGCCATGATTGCTGCTGGGTTTCTTCTGAGTAATATGCATGGTCCAATGTCGGATTTTTCATTGACGTTTTTGCATATGCAAATGGCCACTGTGGATTGTGTTTTGGTGGCTGGATGGGAATCAGAACTGGTGGTGAGGGTTCTGCTCTCTTGAATGGATGCTATAGGAGCTGTCTTGAAAGAAAAATGTGCATTTTTGGTTACCCTGGTTTCACTATGTTTCTAATAGAAAAGGAGTTAAACTGGTAATTGCATTTCCTACTACTACTTGTGCTAATTCTTATTTATGGTTTGTGCTATATTTAATATTATCAACCTTTTGGCAGGATACTTGGCTATGTATGGCCATTTGGGTATCTTTGTTGCTAACTGGACATACTTTTAACTATTTGTGAAAGTTTTTTGGGTCACGACAAGCCATCTGCTGTTTAACTGAGTGTAGGGGCACATTCATGATCTGCCCTGTTCACTGGAGTGATGGAAGTGTTCCCTTATCAAACAATGGCCGGTTGTTCGGAAGCTCTTGATGAGTTCTGCAACTGTTGCCTGCCCCTTGTCTTGTTCTGTACATTCAGCGCCTGTCGTGGTTGGGAGATTCTTGTTCTTGCATTGTTCTCTTTGCTTGCATGCCCTGTTATGTGATGCTTTTGGTCCAAGATTGTGGTTCTCTTGTTATCAAATTATTTCCTAGCGTGAATGTGGTCGAGGTTGTGGCTTCCTTAATGCTATCTTTGCGAGGTTCCTTGCCCAGTTTGGAATGCACTTCTAGAGCTCTGCTGTTGTTATTATTCCACGCAAAGTTGTAATCTTGCAATCTCAACCCTATCGTCAACGGGGTGTGAGCTTCACGTTTGCAGTCAATAAGTAAATTACTTGCACTTTTACACACAAACACTACTTTATCTTTGTTATGTTTACTATGATTTGCGTATTTTGTCCTCATCCGGGCTTTTGGTGTATTTTGTGCTCATCCGGGCTTTTGGTGTATTTTGTGATGGTTTTTCCATGCATTGTTGACTTTTTAATATTTTGTAACTAGTTGTATGCCCGCGCTTCGCGCGGCATATATTTTGATTGAAAAATAAATATGTGTGAAATTTTTTCGATATTTTGTTAACATGAAGAGCAATAGAGTTTTAATTGTAGAAAATAAAGATGATTGTGAGATGAAGATAAAATATGTACAATACCTGTTTTTTAATTTGTTAAGAAAAAAATTTTCTAATAAGATGTAAGAAATTTGATGCATAAGGAATAAGTATGCTAAGAGTTTATCAATTTTTATTTGCGTCGCTAGTATCTACAAAGTGTTATAGGTCACCAAAGACATGTTTATGAGACAATATTGTATGGTTAGTACAACAATCTTTACAAAGTGACATTTAATATCGAGAAATACAATGTAGCATAAGTAGTATTTTTAAAATTATATTTTTGGAATAAAATTCTTAATATTTTTAGAATAAGATTTTTGAATTTATATTTTTGAAATGTTATGTATGACTGGTAGATTTATGCCTATAATCACTTTGACCTTCAACAACTCATTGAATTCTACCATGCTTTCTTGTCACCACTTACATGTTCCAATACCAAATGGGTTAAATTTACTTACACATTAGAACAATATAGCATGAGAAAAGCCTCTCATGTTGTGTATGCTGCAATCCAAACAGACTACTAAACCTAGCGAAACTCTAAACATGCATAATACATCAACTAAATATTACAGAAACACACAAAATACATCAAAAACACACAAAATGATAAAAACACACAAAAATCCCCACAAAATGATGGTAATTAATGCTAAAAACACACAAAATGTTTTCAAACTAAATACTACAAATGAATTTCATTGAGTCACATCAAAAGACTCTCATAATTAGCAATACATGGCCTTTGAGAAACCAAAACAACATCAAACCACTCCTATGAAACATTAATTCTCATACAATTCAATATAATTTTTAAATTATTTGAATACTATTAATTGTATGAGTGTGGTTGTGGGTCTTAAAGTGTATGAGTGTGGTTGTGGGTATTAAAGTTTTGCAATACATTTATGTGTGTGGTTGTGGGTCTTAAAGTTTTCTAATATATTTTTAAATTTTATTTTGTCTATATAGGCTTTTTTGTAAAGGCGTCCACGTGGCACCATGAATTGAGGAGAAGCCTTGTGGATCCTTAGCTTTATATATATAAATTGATGATTTGCGTCTTGGTGTCCCATTCAAATTATAAAACTACAATTACAGGCATGAGGAAATTGATAGCAAAGACTACTTCAGAAATATATGAGCAAATTAAGCATACAAAAGAAATAGCGATCACTTTTTCTATTGCATCTGGCATCCACTGGTTGATTGCAATTGTCTTGTTTACAGTAAATTTGGGACTCCGAGTTCATGCTCTCATCAATTATCAGCTCTCCATCCACAGAAATTTCCAAGCCAAACTTCCCACTCATCCTTGTGACAAATGACAACCATGCAGCCTGAGTTCGCCTCACAAAATTTCTCAGAAATCCTTGGCGAGCTATTCATAACCCTATGCAATTGTTTTAGTTGATCATGAGGCTCCTATCTATTCATTGATTTCATGATAATTTATGTTTTGGCCCTCTATTCATTGATTTCATGATAATTTATGTTTTGGCCCTTAAGAAAAACAATGCTGTTCTGACTAGTTTTTTTTTTTTAAAATGTCCGAGAAATATTAGTTATTATTTTTTTTTAAATATCCTGAGCAATATGCATGGAATCCAATTTTGAGCACATGTATGTTTAATTCAATCAATTGTCAATCAAGTCACTTCTCTTAATCTAATTAGTTAATTAGTTATCCATAATTAATTATTTTAAATAAGTTTTTTTAAATAACATTTTTTTTGGATATATATAGGAAAGACCGAAAGAATCTGTCTTTTTTAAGTCCGAACAAAGAGCTTGTGACCCGACCCGGCAACTTTATTAGCAGAAGCGGTTGTTTTTGTTCCAGAAACCTAGACTCGGCGTGGCTCCTCAGCAGAATCAGCATCATATAGTTCCCAAATTCCTCGACTGACTTTGTGAGTTACTCGCGAGTGAAGACAGGAACCAGATGGAAGAGAAACCACCGCGCTCCAGTCTCAAGCGCTCTTTCGTTGAAGATGATGAATCGGAACAAGCCCCTGCGTAATCTCACACATACACATATTTGATACTACGTTTGTTGTTGAATTCTTCTAGGGTTTCACTTGATTCGTATAAAATCTTTCACAGGCAGAAGAGGATTCGGTTTCCTAAGGGTAGGAAGGTGAAGCCGGGAGACGAATCGTCGATTAGAGGCGTTGTAGAAGACGGTCCGACCGACACGAAGAATGATCCTCGCTTTGTTGCCAAGGAGCGTGCTAAACGCCGTAAGCAAATGACCACGGAACTCTTCATTGAAGAAGGCGAAGGCATTCTGAACGACGTCACGGCTGCTGAAGTGGATTATGATGTATGTAATTGCTTTCCTACCACCTCCCCCCCTCCCCCCCACCCCTTATATCATTAATTCACCGACATTTTTAAGATCTTTTTGGTTGTGCAGTTAATTATGACGTGAAATTTTCAGGCTATTGTTTGTTGAATGTATGCATGATTTAGTGACCAATGTTTTTTTTTGGAAATTTCTTAGCAAGTGATTGGGATTTATTTTGACAGGATAATGATAACTTTGTTGAAGATGGAATACAAATAGAGCCGTTTAATCTGAACAAGGAGAGGGAAGAAGGTTATTTTGATGCAGATGGAAATTTTGTTGAATATGTCACTGATAAGGAAGCCAAGGTTGGTGGACGTCATATCAAACTGTGGCCTATTCTTTCATTGTTCAAAATTGTAGCTTTGAACTTGTTTATTGTTTTTAAAGGAATGTTATTGCAGGATGCATGGATGGATAGCGTTGAAGTTGATCCAAGATATGCTGCACTAGCCCATGTGGAAAATGAAGCAAATGATGAAAGTGAGGTCCTGGACCTTTCTTCCGAAGACGCTGCAACAATAAAGAGGCGTATTGCGAACTTGCTTGAACCAGGAGAAACGGTAAATTTGTTAGAGTAACACTTGTAGCACATTACATTTAAACAAGATTGACACTGGAGCAAAACATTATCCAATAAGCACCTTGCTTTGCTAACATTACATTTAGGTTTGCTTCTGATGTTTATGAAACATGTGCACAGTTTGCAATAAGCCAATACTTGGTGAAAGAGTGAAATTAGTTGTGCCATGTTTGAAGATAATTATTTGTGATTTACAATTTCGTGCCACAACTCCCTTTGTTGTTTAGCAAGTGATTATACGTGTTTCATCTGGGTAGTATTCAGAAAATTGTTTCTGTTTTATAGGTTTTACAAGCTTTGAGAAGATTGAAGGGAACATCTAGTAATAGAAAGGAGAAAATGTCGGCTGAGACAAAGGTTTTATTTGACCAGCTAACTGAAGATGCTATGAAGCTACTGGAGAATGGTGAATACAGTTAAGTGTAATTAATTTTGCCTAATGCTCACAGCCCATACCACTAGTTCATTCAGCCTCTAAAGTCTAAACTCATCCTCTATTTTTGGAGGATTTTGTCTAAGGTGTCGTATTCTATTTTTTCTTTTTCACTGCATCATATGTGTTGCTTACTGGTTTGAGTTGCTTTCTGCAGATGTATATCATGACAGGCAAGAAGTTTTTGAGCGTGAGGCAGGTTGGTGTTCTACTTGGCCTTCCCTCTTTGAGGTGTCTTGTAGCAGCGAATTGTAGACTTAGTTGTTTACTTGTTTTCAATGCTTTTGTATATTCTGCATATTTTTCTTATGTGTCCAACTTCTCTGTCGCTTGACGAAAAAGAGTATGTATTAAAGGGCACCAAGGGGTACCGTGCATATACGGCCATTTACAAGAGATGAGCTTCATTACATCATGGAGTGTTTTCATTGATGTCATGAATCCATCTTTTGTTCTTGGTGATTGCGCTACATGCTATTTCCGTCTTGGTCATGCATGAATTTTTAGAGCTAATTAGTTTTTTAGAACCTTAATCAGATAACCACGTGTTTTGTATTTTGTGGATAAAGCTGTGACTTGTGAGTTGATCCTTATATTTTCGGGTACAGGATGGGGAAAAAATGCTTTCTACTTGTTTAGTGTTCACCATTTGTAAATTGTTATCTGTTTTAAATGATTCTTTTGTAAGTGGAGTCTGTCCGCAATGGAAATATTGTGTGCCTTTGTGCTAGGGACATAGATTGTGTTGTGGTTTACTTGCTATGCTTCATGTTCTTCCAGAAGGATATGAAAGGCTTGCCAGAGCCAGGGGGGATGGTACATCTGCAAGTACTGGCAATGAGGATGACTATAATGCGGAGAAAGACTATCTTGGAATAGCCTCTGCAGTACCTTCTCAGACTGCTACCGAAATATCTACCAATGTTACTGATACTTTTGACATGTTTGCGGAAGATAATGACAATGCCATCGCTAAACCATCCTCTGATATGGGTAATATGGTTTCTGGCTCAACTTCTAGTGTCGGTGACCAACCATCAGATGCCTTCAATTCAGTTTCAGAGAGTAAGATTTTTTTATTGATCATGAATTTCTTGGAGCTTTTCTGGATATATACTTTATTACTTTTATGATATCTTAGTTAATTTTCTTTTATGCTTTGTAATATAATTTTCAGTGGGAGCATTGCAAAGTGATTATACGTATGATGAATCTACTGGGTATTCTCTCACCTCTCTCTCTCTCTCTCTCTCTCTCTCTCTCTCTCTCTCTCTCTCTCTCTCTCTCTCTCTAAACCCTAAACCCTACCTACCTACCTACCTGAATAAAATACATTATGAAACTTTCATTTAGTTGTGGTTATAATACTTATTTTCTTAATTGGTTATAGATACTTACATGGGTTTCAGTGGATTAATTCACTTTTAAAATGTGTACTTAGTCCTTCTCTGAATTACTTTGTTTATAGTTTGCATTTTGCACTTGCTGTACAACTGGGAAGAAAATTATGGACCCTACTTTTTTGGTTGACTTCTTATTTCAACTATGGTGGTTATTGGTGTAACATTGTATTTCTGTTTCTATGGGAAAAGAATTTCGCGACATAT
This sequence comes from Tripterygium wilfordii, assembly GCF_013401445.1. Lineage (NCBI taxonomy): Eukaryota > Viridiplantae > Streptophyta > Magnoliopsida > Celastrales > Celastraceae > Tripterygium > Tripterygium wilfordii. The sequence continues at coordinate 11,944,431 of NC_052248.1, forward strand.
TCTTCTTAGCATGCAATGAAGTTGCTTTGTTGGGGCGAGTTATTTACAATTCCAATTTTGGAGGCATATTTTTCTGTGTTTGTTTTGTCTATAGTATTAAGTCCACCATTCTGATTTGTTGTTTTGACTTTCTGCAAGTCATTAAGGATTTTTTTGTCAGCAGATCACCCTGAAAGAAATCTTCTTCATCTGAATCAGCATTTAGCTTTTACTTATCTTTTGAGTTAATGGGTCTACTAGAACTACTTCAATAACCACAACTATTATTGATGTTATTGTCTTTTAGCGATGAATCTTTTGGGTTTAGCCTTTGGTGTTATAATGATTGAGGTTATGTTTTTGATAGACCTTTTGGTTATCTTTGTATCTTACATGTATCACTATGAAGTTGTACAAAGCTGGATGCTATTTCTGTCCGTAAATTCGTTTCAGTTTGCTTTTTTCTGGCTAAACTCTAAACGAGGATTTGGTTTTATAATAAGAGCAATAATATATCTATGAACCTAATTTATTTTACTTTAATTCACGATTTCTGTTTTAATTGTATTTACAATTTTCCTTCAGGTACTACTACAGCAGCATTTTGGGCTATTATTATGACCCTTCTACTGGACTGTATTGCGCTGCCTCCACTGGTACATGGTAATGTTATTGTCATTTTACTATGTTAACCAATTGTTCCTTTCCTGTGTTCCTTTTATCTTGATATTTTTTTTGCAATTTATTTACTTGATGTTAACTCGCCATACTGGCATACATATTATCACAATAGTTATTTTGTACACTTAGGTTGTCATTTGAATGATTAGGGAAGAGAGCTCCTCGAGTAGTTTGATGTTTTACATTTGAAGGATATTTTTGATGTTTTACATGTTACAAGCGAACATGTGGCCCAGCGATAGAGTTATGGGAATGCAACCTAGAGGTCATATGTTCAATTCTTGGAAACCTCCTCTCCACATATTATGTAGGGTAAAGTCTGCTTACGTCTTGCTTGTCCCCTACCCCGCCCACTGAGGGAGATTTGTGCACGAGTGTTGTTTACCATTTTTTATTTTTGAGCGGCAGTCGGATTGGAACCTAGGTTGGAGTACTGATGGACGAAAGGTGGTAATAAGAATTTTTGTATCTTTTGTTTTCTTTTAGAAGTAAATTGTTCTAACTACAGTATAACCTAGGAAGCACTAACTCGGCAAAATAGGTGCCGAGTCCGCGTCGAGTACGAACTGATGTAGTTTTTGGACTACCAATGTAGAATTTGTTTAGGATTGAGCAACCAAAACCCTAACCCAAAAATTTAAGAACCCTAGAACAAAAATTCCCGATTCCTTGATTTCTTGAAATTGAAACAAACTTTCAGCAAACAAGAAAAAAAGAAACTTGAACTTCTAAGTTGGAATCCTAAATCTCTCAGGTAGGGTCGGATAAACTCACCTTCCCCTCTCAGCCTCTCACCGAGCATGTCTAAGGAATCTCTCCTATAACAAATTTTGTATAAAAACTCTCATTATTAGTTATTCTTGACTTGCATCCATATATATAGACTCCCAGTAATCCTAATTACATAAGAAACTTCCATCAAATAAAACTTGGATTCCTAAAAGTAAACTAATATGACTCCAATTATAACTATGACTTGACTTAGGAACATAACCTAATAAAAGACTCATAAAACAAATAACTATTACTAAATTCGAAATTCCGACATAACTGGAAATTCCGACAATACCCTTACTATGAAAACTAAAAGAAACTTAGTTAAAATAAACCCAATAATAGACTTAACTTATAAAAACATAAAATTAATGGTCTTCCTGCATCACGAACTGACTCAGTTCGTGTGCACAATTGACGAGCAAAAATACGGTTGTAACGCGCATTGACCTCGTCGGAACAGTCAACCTAGCAAAGACTCACTTTCGACTCAGATTCGATGCGGAAGGGACTCGTTTTGCTTAAATCCACGCGACTGAAGCCCTAAAACTCATACCTTCAACGCGACTTCTCTGAACTTGATTTCTTCTCTTCGTTGATTCATAAACTTCTCTACACTCGACCTCTGAATCGACTGGTCTTCTCTGAACTCAACCTCACTCTAAATTGCAGGTATGTGGATCGAACTTTCTCTTCTCTTTAGACAGGCGTGGCCTAGGCTTGGTCATGACTTGCGTTGATGCAAAACATGAGAGAGAGACCAGCACACAGAGACTCAGAGAAGGAACAAGAGACGAAGGGTTGCTACTAACATGGAATGCTTGTGATTGGAATACACCTGTCATTAGAATATCATCTAAATCTAAGTATAAATTTCACAGGTACTAACTATTAATACATTAGGTGGGCCCAAAGGTTTTGTTTATTTTTATGACTCGGGTCCTATTCTTTTTGTTAAATATTAGAATAAAAAATACACAATATAATAGTCAAATATTGAAAAATCTACACAAAACATAACCATAATTCTAAATACATTTATAAAAAATATATATAAATATTTTTTATTTGCCGAGTCCCCCCGCACTCATATCCTGGATTCTTTGAGAATTTACGAATCCCCAAGTGCCCGCGCCCGCATCTTGTGTCCTGGCATCTAAGTCGGTGCTTCCTAGAGTATAACTCATTAGACTCTTCCAGAGTATTAATGACTATATATAGAAAATGTCAATGAGCAAATAATAGTATTTTTTTTCTTTGAATATAGTATATAGGGTATTGAATATCTGTGGCAAGGAAGTGGAGGAAACATACAATCACCCAGTGTTGCTCTACACATGAACAAGGTGTTCTGGCATTTGGCCATTGGTCAGACTTCCATTTATAATAAGGTGGACTGGAAGATAAGAGTCCTTTGGAGTGCTTCTAGTGGAGCCAAACTAGAAGTTAAATCCTTCAGCATGTTACTTGGAATTTGCAGGGGAAATATAGAGGTTAGTTTTACTTGAAAGGTGATGCAGGACAATTAATAATAATAATAAATGACTTAAACGAAAGTCCATACAGTCAGTCTTCACTTTCCCAGTTTAGCTTGTTTTGCATGATCCATGTGCTCCATAAACTGCAACGCTAAGGCATCCACTTCATGCATAGAATTGTCTGTAACATCATCCTCTGATAGATCCCCAACTCCAACTGCATCAAAAGGTGATGGGAAAGTCTGAAGTTTTGCCAGAGTAGCTGTCATCAGTTTAACTCTCCTTGTGTTAAAATGTTGGTAACTGGGATATTGGAAAGTAGTGACCAGGTTATGGCGAATAGGTGTTATCTTTGTCAACAAGAGTCTATCCATCACCTTCTATATTGCTCTTGGTTTTGGAGGATTGTCCTCTTCTGGCGATGGCTGATTCGGGGATTCCTTTGAAAATGAATTGTGAACAATGGTCATTGCCACCTGGGTGGGTTTCAACCCAAAGACCAGCCTAAGGTAAGTCTCCCAAAACCATGACCACTTAATATACACTTAATGTGGGATCAGTATGTCACATGTACAGACTCCATTTAATCCACTTTAGGAATAAAGCAGAGAGAAAGAGCGTACATGCACTTGATATTGCTCAATCTATTTGGCTTGAAGCGAACACGGACATGGGACACGAATACTTCACGGATACGCGGATACCTGATGAGCATCTCTTCTTAGAGACATGGGAGTTATGAGACTTTTTTGTGAATTAGAAGGGAAAGATAATTGTGGAAAGTATATGTATTACTGCTTTAGTCTCGATGCAATTGTTAGGAACTCTTTGAAAGGTATTGAGCTTTTCACTTCTAGAGAACATTCTCACTTCAAGGGGTATAACTGGAACTCAGTATTGAGAATTATTGGTTCTGTTGAATAGACGAGTGTATAGCTTTGTATGTATAGTTGTGTATAGCTAGCTTTGTTAGTTTTTATTTAGTCCCACATTATATATAGCTAGCATTACCTAGCTCTCCTTGTTTATATATCTATATAAAGCTGATGCGTGAGGTGAAGTCTCACACACATTCACTCAAACGAGGGTCTCTCTCTCTCCGTTTTCACAGGTTCAGATCCCTTTTTAAGATTATTAGCATTTCTAAAATCAAGTAATCCTTGAGTCTATCACAGCCTTAAGTTTTAGGCTTTTTGTTAGTTTCTGAATCCTCAAAGCCAAAGGGGTTTTGAAGTTCCAAATTGATAATTGTGATGATGAGATATTTTTCAGTGCTGATAGAATATTGAACGGGTGGAAAATAATTCAATATGCCTTAGGTAAGTTCCCCGTTTCCAAAGATACTGCCTAGTGTTGGCACTTCAAATGATGGCCTTTGAGATTGATTTGAGATTGTTTATCCCTTCACCTTTGGGAGCTTCAAAATTTGCACTTAAAACAATGAAGCTTTGAAGGGGATTGGAGCACTCTTTTTCTGTTATTTTATTTTCAAGTCTTGGGGGCTGACAGGCCTGCTTTTTTGGTAGTAAGACATGTGGACAAAAAATAGATATTATGGATATTTGGATATTTCAGTTGTTGGCAAATCTCTACTAATAGTAGTAGTAGAATGAGAGATTTAATAGCTTATGCGATTGCTAGCTTTTCATTGGCCCTTTTCTAATACTATCTTTTACTGCTCTGTTATAGGTACTCATTTAATGAAGAGACTGGCACGTATGATGAAATTCGCGAGGAGGTCGCATCCATCACAAATTGATGCCCGGACACTTTCACCGAGTAGTTTTACAGCCTAAAGTTGAAAGTCTGGCAATGATATATCTCTGGAGATTTAGTATTTGGCTAGAGGTTGTTCTAACCTGTTCTGTTCTGTTCTGTTGGTTGAAGAACTAATCTTTACATCTGGTTATGTCACCGCGGCTAACATGAAAAGTTATGAAAATAGAGTCCTTCGTGCGTCCAAGGAGCTAATACTCATATCCCTGTGGATACTTTGAATTTTCTGGCACTGTTTTGAATACGCAAGTACCATGAATATGGGAAGGGGTAAAATGCAATATGTAAATTGACTTGTGCGCTTTATGTACGTTTTCATTTTCGCTCTCCATTTTTGAGTGGGTGTAACTATTACTCCTTTTTTTTGTGCTCTCTACATAATGTCTAATGCAGGATACAATTTCATCCATAATAAAAAATAATTAGTAGTTAGTTTATAGTTCCAGTGAAAAAAATCACATCCCCCTATGAATTACTGCAAGTATATCCCTTACTTTGAAAGCCACGTAAGTTCACCCCTCAACCATTGACAAAACTGCAAAATGACCTTCCAATTTCAAGTTAACATGTGGGGCCCACTCAGTACACGTCATTGATGATGTAACTGTGTTTTTCAGTATATAATAACCGAAATGGTATACTGTGTGTGCGCGCGTGTGTCCAGTTTATCCGGATTAACTCACTATTTGGTTTTTTTAATGTAAACTAATCTGGATTTGATCGATTAAGTATATCTGAAATTTAATCTGAGTTAAGATATGAATATGTAAATAATTTGCAAATACGTGATGTTGTTCGACGGAATTGATTTTTTGTTGCTTCTAGTTTCAATTATAGAATAACCCCATGAAAATATGGATTGGATTGCTTCCAATGGGCCTAGCCCATAACTAGCTGTAGACGAAACGAACGTTAATTCCGTCGTCCTCTAAAACAAACACCAAAACTCAACAGTCACGCGCTCTCAATGGCATAGCTAATCTCTCCCTCTTCGCGTTATATGGTATTTACACACTGGACTCACCAGAACTCAACCAACTTCGCTACCTTTCTCCCTCAACAATGGCAACAACTGCTTTTGCTAATTCATTGTTGCCTTCTACTTCGTCGTCTTCATCTATCAGTTCTGGTTCATCATTTTTGGACCGTCCAACCAATGTTTACTTCAATCCCTCTCGAATTTCTACGTCCCTTTCCAGCATTATCTCATTTTGCTTCGGCTCATTTGAAGAAGAGAAGTTCGCGTCCTTTCACTGCCTATTGTTCCCCTGACGCTACAAAGGATCCAAATGAAGGAAAACCAATTGAATTAAGTACGATACTTTTGTTTTTGCATATGCATTCCTCTTGTATAGCTATTTCAAAATTTTTAAATTGATGAATCGCGGATATTCTCAAGGTATTGAAGAATTAGAGGTAGAAGAAGAAGATCATGAATGAATAAGAAGAAGAAGAAGGAAAAGGAGAGGAGAAACTTGCATTAAACTTTATTCTTATAAAATGTCAAGTTATAGTGTTTGGCTTAGTTAGCCTAACTTTAAACAAAGGAATACAATTTGAATCTAACATCTACTGACTTGAAAAGACATTACTCTTGGTAGCAGGTACAAGTGAGATTGAATTGTAATGAAACATTACATAGCAAGGATAATGGGCCAGTGTAAGAGCCCAACCTGATAACATATAGCAAAGCCATATTGAATAAGTCAGACAATAAAGCCCAAACTGGTAAGCCCAAAGAAATAGGGCAACTCTGTCATCGTCCACCATTGTTCACCACCATCACTGCAGTGCATCGAATACATATTCTATCATCCCCTCGAGATGAGCATGGTCAATCTTGATTGATCATGTTCATCTTGACAGAAAGATCCTGGAGACGATGCACTGGAACTGCTTTGGTGAAGATGTCTCCCAATTGAGCATCAGTTAAGAGGTCAGACAATTTCATGAGACCTTCTTGAATCTTGTCTCCAGTAAAATGTAAATCGATGTCGATTTCTATTTGCTTCTTTCAATCATGGAAGACTGGGTTGTTAGCAATATGTATTGTTGTTTGGTTATCACAGTGCAGAGCCATTGATAGAGAAATTGAAAACTTCAATTATATGAATAGGCTGTGTAACCAAATGAGTTCACTAGTAGTATTTACAACCGTCCTGTGATAAATTGTACGAGAGTGTTGTGTTTTTGATGAGTATCCCACATCGAAAAAATAGGGCTACCAACTCTAGTTTATAAGGATGCAAGACACCCTCACCTGGTAAGCCGGCTTTCTGGGTTGTAGTTTTACCTTGGGCCTTATGGGCCAGTGTGGGTATTCATCATTGGTGCTTTCATTGAGAGAGTCGCGTTTGCGGAGAGGGCTGCCGTCCGGGAAAGGGCTGCCCTCTAAAGGGCAAGCGGAGCCGCCGTCGACGTCGGTTGTCCAAGGGGGGTGGTTTGATGAGTATCCCACATCGAAAAAATAGGGCTACCAACTCTAGTTTATAAGGATCCAAGGTACCCTCACTTGGTAAGCCGGTTTTCTGGGTTGTAGTTGGGCCTTATGGGTCGGTGTGGGTATTCATCAGTTTTTAACCACATGCCCGTTGTATTAAAGGGGTATGTTATGGATAACCTTCTTTGGGTGAACTTAATTGAGCAAGACTAATCATAGACCTTTGATTTATATAATGTTTTTTCTTTTCCCTTTGTCGTTTCCTCCATAAATCCATCGACGGATGTGATATTTGATATATTTCTTAATTAGGTCATCTAATTTTGAACCAACCTATACTGAAGTCATACGTAATTCAATCATTTAGATGATAATCTATTAGTATTAATGAATTTCCCTAGAGACAAACCTATTTAAGAGCCCTTGGACCCGATCAAAAACCCTGGCAAGGGTTACTAGATTTCGGGCCACAGAGTCATAAATTACCCCATAATCCTTAACAAAGCCCAACCCACAAATTTTTTTGGATTATTGAGTTGTCTCAGTTTAAGATAATATCAAAGAATATTTTTTTAATTGGGTTATCGGATGATTCAATAATCTAAAAAATCATAAAAACTATACCTGAGGTCCGGATTGATAAAACTATATATTTTTTTATTTTCGTTTTCTATTTTTTGAAAACCAAAATTAAAAATTTAAAACAATAATGATTCTAAACATGACCTAAGTTTTTTCTGTTTATGTTTCCTTGGAAGACTGGAAGATTTTTTTTTTTTTAATCTAATGTTGTTCAATGACACAAAATCAACTTGAGTAGAGTTGCTCTTCATTTGTGACTCAGAACCCCTTCTTGAAGCATAGGATGGAAAGGAGATGGTCAGTTCAGACTACAGAGAAAAGATGACATGAGACACCACCCATACTTCTCCATCAGAACTGAAGAAAAAATTGGAATGAGAAGAAGTCGAGCGCTCAATGCAAGGAAAGTTGGGGATTTTGAATTTCTGGTCTCTGGAATTGTATCTACAATACACGATTTCAATTTTCTAGCTTTCTACAATCCAAGAGCACCAAGTGGCGTCTTGCCTTGTCCAGCTTCAAAATAGAAGATCAACATAGCCACCATAGCAAGCCTAGCATGCTTAATCTCAGCCAATTTGAGTCTCTCAAGCTTCTCAGTATCAGGAATATACTCACCATTATTCAGCGTCCCTGCAAACCCCAGTGGATCAAAGAACTTGCCTCCTGGGTACCCCTGTTCGCCGGTGGAGTTCGAAAAGTTCTCTGCGGTTCTTGACCATGGCGTCGCCCATTCCACGGACTGTGACTCTGGGTTGAAGAAGTCCACCCACCGCTTGCTTTCCACCCAACCCATGAGGAGAAGCTGAGTGCCCAAGAGGGACCCGAATGAAAATGGTGCAACGGCACCGGGAGCTGCTCCGGCCTCAAACCACGGGATGCCGCTCCATGCTTGCCCCACGAAGATTCCGACCACCGCCGCCATAGCCCACCTGCCATGGATTAGCTCTGCTTCTCGGTACCACTTCAGGAATGCTGGGTCCTTGCCTAGGCCGAGTGGGTCGAAACCATAGTCACCTGGAAGCCTGAACGAACAGAACGCCGTCAGTAGTTTATATTGCTATACAAGGTGTTTGAGAAAATGCAGCAGAGAAATAACTCAGTGTGCTAGAGCAATATACTGTGCATATGCACACAACGTGTTTGACAAAATGTGTGAGTGGCTTCTTACGTGCCATCTAACCAGTCCGGGTCAATCAAGTTGCCACCGCCTCTGACACCAGGAATCCAAGACTTCTTAGGCTGAACAGCGGCTGCAACCACCAACTTCCTGGTACCAGCAATGGCACCACCTCCATCCACTCTCGCAGCACCAGCCAAGAAGGCCTGGCTTCTCCTCGCTCCGCGCAAGAAGGAAGATCCCAACCCATTTAGCACTGCACCGGATGTAGCTGCAGCCATTTTTCCTCTCAAATTTGCGTCAGTTGTTGTCGAGTGCCAAATAAGGATCTAAAGGTGGGTGGGTTTGTAAATCTGGAGACGAAATCTTCCCAAGCACCATGGATAGATTTCAGACCAATGAGAGCTTAAGCTCAATCCGCAGCTCTGTGTTGGATCCAACCACGTGTACCTTCTTCTACTCACCAACTTGAATATCAATCAGTTCAGTGGGGTCCTAGTCTTGTGTTTTCCTCGTCCACAGATCGAAAGTGGCATTTATTAATTCACACTTTCGAAGAATTCTCTACCAGTTGTTTGTTCCACAATCGATTAAAACAAAGAAGAACCTGACTTGATCAGCCTTCAAATTCCTTTTCATCACGAAATTAAACTGTTGTTATGTACAACAATATGCAGTTGGAACTGTTATTTATGACAGTTGCGCTGGCTGGAAATCCTTCACAATATTATGAGAGATTTAAGATTTTGATTATTTTAGACTCTAATTCGACTTTTAATGGGAAAATTGAATCAATGAACTCATGTTCAGATATGCGAGATGAAAATCAAGTTCTCACACACCCTTGTATATATCAACAATATTATTCGTTTTGAGTTGTTTGGTTCTCGATGATACATCAAGCATGCACTATTATTTTTTTTCCTTCTTAGCCCATTGACTAAGGGCCAAAACGCATAGGACTCTCACTTGATTTAGAAAAATGTCTTGTTACATATAAGAGTTGGGCTTTCATCTTACTAACCCATGGTTGGACAATGGAGAACCGATACGGGATATCAACTCATAACAACTCTTGTAGTTGTAACAAAGTCTTAAGTGTTTTTGAATTTAATAGTGTGTGTATAAAAGCAAATTCAATTGAAATGGTGTATGGGCCAAGTTTGGTATCAAGACGAAATAGCAGGTTTTCAACTGGAACGCCTTGTACAAATTGAATCACAAGCTCAGCCTGCCACAATGAATCAATCATAGCAAAACTACACCAAAATGCCTCCAAAAGTAGATAGTAGGAGGTTAATCAAAAATTTCATTAGTCACTCCATTCGATCACGTCATCAATAATGATGTGATTGTAAATTTTTTTATGAAAGTGTTATATTGAGATATTAATTCTGACAATATTATATTGAAAAAAACCCTCTAAATAGTAGCTTATGCTATAAATAGATGCTATTTGTTTGCATTTTTTTCTCTCTCAAAAAGGACACTTTGTGAGAGCAACCTTTTTGAAATTTCAACCCAAATGGACCCATCCACGTTATAAAGTACACAAATGGAGAAATAAAGAAGAAGAAGAAGAAAGCTTCATTATTTCGAAATAGTTATCAAGAAAAATAATTGACTTTTAAACCAGGATGCCCCCGCCAATCCCTTGCCAACATTACATTTTCAAATGATTTAAGCTTCATTTGAAACTTCAGTCACGAATTTCTGGGAATTTTATGAGAAAACTGTCAGTTTTCAACCTTTATTTTATAGAAAATATGTAAAAAAATTATAAATAATTTTATTTATGAATTTTCCCCATGTTTTTATTTTATTTTCAAACAAACCGAGTATTTTTCTCAATTCTGGGATAGACCCCCAATTTTTTTTTATCCTATTTACATATATGCCCTGTTAACTTTGCTTATTGTAAAAAATAAAAACAAATGCAGTTGCAGTAGTAGTTTATTCAAAATCAACAATCGTCTCCTCCGGGTTGATGCCAGACTAACTTGGTGCAGTCGATGAACCGCGCACACTCTTCACATTTTCAGAATCCAAACACTCGCACACGTCTCTCTCACTCTCACTCCCTCTCACACTTCTCCGGTAATAATCTCCGCCGCCCAGTAACCCTATCACCGCCTCTCTCAGCAAGCCAACGCACTCACTCTCACTCTCACTCTGTTCTTCTCAAAATCACACACTTACGACTCTACAATGGCAGCAGTGAAAGCGTATTTGCTTCTGTTCGTTTTCTCCATTTGCGCCGTTGATGGCGCTGGTCAGCACCACACCACGGAGGCTCCGGCGCCGTCTGTGGACTGCAGCATCCTGATCCTGAACATGGCGGACTGTCTGTCGTTTGTGTCGAACGGGAGTTTAATTACTAAGCCCGAGACGAGTTGCTGCACGGGGTTTAAGACCGTGTTGAAGACTGACCCTGATTGTATTTGTCAGGCCTTCAGGAGCAGTGGACAGTTAGGTGTGGTCATTGATGGCAGGAGGGCCCTGAATATTCCTGCTGCTTGCGGAGTCCATGACTCCTCTGCTCCTACCTGTGGAAGTAAGTCCCGTTGATTGATTATATCTTTCCCTCTTCTTTTGATTGGGTTAGATCCTTCACATATGATTTTTAGATGCCTATTTTCGTCGATTTTGTTTGTCTTATTTTAGAAAGTTAAGAGGGTTTGTGGCAATTCTCTGTTTGGGAGGAGAGAAAATTTTCTCAAGTATTTAATTGTGGTGGTTTTGTCTTTTTGCAGTCTCCCTTCCTCCTGCTGGTTCTCCTGGTATGTCCTGACCTTAATCTTCTTAAATTATTATTTGATGTTGAATCTGGTTATTAGAACGAGAGAGAAGATCTGGTGCTGACAATTCTCTGTTTATGTTTGTGTGATATTTTATTCAAAAATCACATGATTTGGAGTTTCCCAAACTCATTTTCTTTTTTAAAAAAAACAAAATTGCAATCATCTTTCCTGAGTGAGGATGAAATCTACATCTGGGTGTACTGTGGCATTTCTATCTTGATAATGTCTATTTTGTTTCTAAATAACTATTTTAGAGAAATCTGCATCTTGCTGTGTTATGGCCTTCCTATCTTAATATTTACCTGATTACATTCAAATTTACCCATTTTGAAACCATCAATTTCTTTCTGTCTTTCATGTAGAGTTCTACTCAATGTGCTTACCTTTAGTTGCACAAACACCAATGTCTTTCTATATTTTGGGATTGAGCCATCTGTGGATCCTATTCATCACTGTCCTTTTAAGAATCGGTATCCTACCAAGTTTGATTCGTTTGACGGAAGAATGAACTCTAATACTATCCAGACTCTGATAAAGAAGGAAATAACTTACAAAAGCAGAATCAATTTGCTTAACAAGTATGCATAAACATGTCAAAATTTAAGAGTTTTTCAGTTGTTTATAGTGATTGATATGTTTTGATATATTAAGGGCTTGCATGATTACTAGCTCAAATTTTTGTTTTCCCAGTTTAGCTCATGTGCTAAGAAAAGTGTCGATCTTTTAGCAAGTAGTTTGTGTTCAAAATGAGCTATAAACACATTTTGATTTTTCTAACAATTGAGGATTGATGTAGTATGAACAATTTTGCCTTTTCAAGATTGTGATTTTTGGTTGGCAAAGAGTCGGAACTCTTTTTTTTGTGTTGACTATCCTAGTTTACAAAGGTTGATTGCTCTGTCCAACTGCTTTCACAGATGCCTCTCCCTCAATGAGTGGAGTCGGATCTACATCAGAGCAAGCTGCGACTCCAGCTCCAGCTCCTAAGAGCTCAAGTTTTGCATTGTCTACCTCAGTCGCATCTCTTGTTCTTGGCCTTGTAGCTGCGGCATTCTCTAGCTTCTGAGTGAATGAATTTGGAGAGCGGGTAACTAATTTTTTGTTTAACACGGACTTGATATTGAGGTTTTTTGCTTCTTTTTTATCATCTTTTGGAGTGTCACTGAACTTGAGTAGAAAAATCATCATTTTGTGAGCTACTTTGAACTTGGTTTAGACATTTACATTTTGACATATGAATCTACATAAGTTTCTATATTAAATTAGCTTCGTTGAATGCTTCTGTGATGATAAGATTGAACTGCATTGCATTCCATATTTTTATTTCAGTGATCTGTGTAAACACTGCTGGATGGAGAAGATCTGTATAAATAGTTATATACGAGTAGGTACTAAATGACCACCCGATGTTGGGTGGTCTGGTGAGTGGTGATCATTGAAATGGTAGCCATTGGTAGCACTAGCAGTAGCACAAGGTTCTTGGACTATGGTTCTGGGCTAGAATATATGAATTGGGCTGGGCTGGGCTGGTATATTATCACTCCATGTCTTTAGGCTTGAGCCTTGAAGTATAACTAACAGTCTAATAGGGGTTGGCTGCATTGGGCTGGTATGGCTAGAGCCCTATCTGCCCTTTGGCCCAAGTAAAACGCCAGTCTCAGTAGTTCGGCCCATAGATTGGCTATCCATCTCTTTTTGTTTGGACAGTAATGATAGTTCTCAATTATCCTAACTGTTAAGTTGTACGCACAAGATTTCATATGTATCATGTGAAACATGTGGAGTCCACAAATTCACTTGAATCCAATGTGTCCATTCCTACTCAACAGCGCAGCGGGGACAATTGGGATACCAGTTGTTGGGATCCCTATCATTACTGTTTGTTTGGGAGCATAAAAGACCAAAAGAGGGTACTGTTTTTGATAATAAAAAGAGAAGTTAACAGTAATTGATAATTAGTTAAATAAGTAAGAACATCAGCATCAACAGTATGTAGTGTTGCAGACTTGCAGGTCACATGGTTAACTAAGTCATGGAGGCATGGACCCCCCACCCCATATGTCTTTTTATTGATTGAGAGAACCATCTACCATCTATTACCAGGATTGCTTAAAGAGAAGGTAAAAGACAGAGACTTCAACAAGGCCAAAACTCAGCCTTCTTGACCTTTGAAATGCTCTCCAGAACTCCAATTGGTGATATATGCCCCATCACTGTCACCCTCTTGTCCTCTAGATCTATGCTGAAGGATGTAACCCCTGTCAAAAATAAAGATAGGTTATATATGTATATATACACACACACATCAGTAATATTGTATATTTATTAAAAAGAAAATTATGTATAATTGGATTGGATTTAGAGATAAACTATACAAATACCTTCCATCTTAGAAAGATGTTTCTTTACTTTACCAGCACAACCTTGACAGTGAAGAGAAACTCTCATAACAACTACCTGCAACCAACCATCCATATATATATACCAATTTTACAATTATATGATACATATAGCCAATATTGAAATGGCATTCTAATATACTATACCCAATTGCTCTAAAAAGAGTAGCAAAATTAAGATTCAACAGAAAAAAAAAAAATGGAATAAAAAAGAGGGGTACTCAATTAATGAATAGATATATGGATAAGTACAAAAGATATTGGCTTTGATTGGAGCCATGCAATTCTTAAGTATATTATATTCCACTATTCCAATAATGTACAAAAATAATTGGGGAATCATGTGTGTGTGTGTGTGTGATCTTGATTCTCACAATCTCATGCTAGCTGTATCATACCTCACATGGATGTCCAAATTTTAGAGGCCTCATTTTGTCTTTTGTTTCAGACAGAAACTCCTTCATTTTTAAAACAAAATGTGTAGAACAATTTCTTGGATGATATGCACACACACACGCGCACACACACACAGAGGTAATATGTAGAGGTAGCTTTGACTGACCTGAAAAACATTGTCTGAAGAAGGTAGTGATGATGGTGGATCAATTTGGATGAGTTTTGGTTGTTTATCATGTGAGACAGCAGCTTGGTCTCTCTTGAGAGAACAAGGCACAGACACTGGTGATCTTATCTTACTGCTATTAGACACAACAGTAGTAGTAGTAGTAGTAGTACTGAAGCTGTGATGATGTGAATGATGAACAAGCCTTGTGGCACTGGTGGCAAGTAATCTTGTGTTGTCATCATGAGCTGCAAGTGTTGTTGTTGTTAATGGCCTTCTGCTTAGTGGGACAATGACTGAGTTACCACCACCTGCCATACACACTGCTGTGGATGAGGACTGGCACATGAACCCCCTCATTGACATTGTCTTGCCTGACCCTGCAGACTTCATCTTCATTGCCTAAGCCAGAGAAAGAGATAGTGTATGAAGAATGAGAGTACTAAGTAGTGTGTGTGTGTGGCATGTTTTATTAATGAGTTATCTACTAGCATATATGGGCTTTGCTGGGCACTTACTGTCTCTGCTGTTTTCATCTGTGTTTTTGAATGCATTCACCATCCCTGTCTTTTTCTCCCTTGTTAATGTTGACAGAACTAACTAGTGTTCTATTGAGGGATAAGTATTGAGAAAGCATCTGTACTTTAAAAAAAAATTGAAACAAGTCATTGTACAATTTTTCGAGCCAAACAAGCCCATTGTATTGAATCACGACCATAACAGTGCTGACCTAGTACACTATAATACCATTTACATTGCTATAAGATCATGATTTCCTAATTAATTTATGATCAAATATGCCCACTTCTTAGGGAGCAGTGGTCAAATTATGATCTTGAAGCATACAATATTGGTCCCACTTTGTAGGGTTTCAAAAGGACAAAAACCATTGCCAGATTACAGAAGTGAAGAAGAAGAGAGAGCCAACTCACAGGGTACTAGGTTAGAAAAGGATGGTCAAAAAAAAAACAGCAAAGCAAGTCTAAAAGAGGGAAATTTTCAGTTAAAGTGGTAGATCAGACAGTTGTAAATAAATCTATTTAAACTTTTAACAATGGTAAAAGCATCCACAGTGGTGCTTGTAATATCTAGCACTCCAAAATCATTCTCTCTCTTCTCCTCTCTCCTGCGTGACACAATTTAATTGGATGAGTGAATCCCATAATATACACTATTCATCAACACTCTATTCATTCCAACACTCCATATTCATTTTCTCTATCTTCTCTCTCTTCTTTTTTATCATCTCTCTTCCTTTTCATCTTCTCTCTTCCTTTTCAACACCTCTCTCTTCTTTTTCATCATCTTTTTCTTCACTATTCATCAACTATATATATACTCCAACTCTCAAGTATCATTTTTCTACAACTAAATTTTCAAGTGTCATTTTTTATCCATTGTGTACATGTAGCGCTATATTTATCAAAAAAGTAATATTTCAAGTATTTGAAATACATTCCATTCTATCTATTGTGATGGTATAGCACTATATTTTTTCAAAAAGTATTGTTAACAATGTTAAATATAATATCATTGTGGATGCTCTAATAAACCTATCTAAACTTTTAACAATGGTAACCCTGCCACCAGTGACCATCAAATCAAAGACCTGGCTGTAACAAAACTAGTTAAAAGTAAAGTAAAAAAAAAAAATACACTATTTGATGTCTCAAACAAAGACTTCAGTATTTAATTTGTTCTCTTGTCAAAAAAAAAAAAAATTTGCTCATAAATTGCATTGCCAATGCCAATCTTGTTGAGGGTAGAAAGTCTCTGTTTGTTTTAAATTTATCTGTTGCCAAAAAATTTTCTAGTTCTCGCACCAGTCTCCACAGCCTAGACTAGTAGACTTCCATGCTTTTAACCCCATTAAGGACCACAAACAAACATGTCCTTAATAAGCTCAACCAATAATATTAGGACCTTAAATGACCACCTCCTTTTGTGGGTGGTCCTTGGCACTTAAAAAGTAGTGGAAAGTTTGTGGGGCTATTTGGAATCCATCATTCATAATTTGATGGGAAATTCAAGATAGATAAATATATGAGAAAGTCTATCATATATTTTTATTGTTGATTTAGAATATGTGGGACTCAAAAGAGTGAGTTTCACTTGTCAATTTACTTATTCATACCCTCAAAAATTAGTCTACATTTTAGATCCTTACTTTAAATCTACATAAGAGAATTCATTTATATATATTTTGTTCGAATCTACAATCAAAAAATGTTCGAAGGAGGCCATCAACAATCTGTAAAATAACGAAAGATAATTCTACAACGTCTTGATTTGGACTATAGTCAAACATTCACTACAATCATCAAATCTACTACAATCATCAAATCTACGACCATTCACCTGGTTCTCTCTCGTAGTGATGCACAATTGGTGATTGAAGCATTTGGACGTCAATAATGCATTTCTCCAAGGAAACCTCTCTGAAATAGTTCTTATGAAGCAACCCTAGTACTTTCAACTTGAAAAATATTCGATGCAGCAGCAATAAAAAGACCAGATGAAATTATCAGGGTCTTGGTCCGAAACAATTGAGCTTAATGTCCTGCATGAAGATAGTGAAATCGTCCGACATTTGAATGTCATATGCACTTAATCAAGGCTGTGAACGAGAAATATGACTATTTATTAATTTAACAACATGCAATAATCTCTGTGATACATAAAAATGAAAATGGTTGCTCCAATGGCCTTTCTTGGCCCGTTAAACAAGCACCAGAGGTTTTTGCCAAAGCCAGTGGGCAACCCTATAAGAATTACAACTATATTAAGCGACTCCAATATGTAAATATAAACTACACATCAACCCATCCCAACCAGAAAAACAAAAGTGAAGACGACAGGGGTAGAAGGAAAAAAGGACTAATATGCACAGACGTGTAAGAATCAGTTTCAAATACAAAACGGGGCCTCGGAAGACCTTCATAAGGTGAGAGAGAAGGATCATCTGGGACCAGACAGTTCATCCGGAGGGATGTGCGATGCGGAATCCACGATCCAATTCGCATTTGGGTAGTGGGGATGAGTAAACTCTTGACGAAACATCTCCTCTTTCTGCCATTCCTCCCATTTCTCAGCCAAACCATCACCTTCAAGCATTCTTACTACCTCTGACATCTTAGGTCGTTCCATTGGGGAACTTTGTGTGCACAGAAGAGCCACCTGGATAAGCTGTTCCACTTCTTCATCAATATAATTGCCCTGCAGATCCGCATCAACCAGTGTCTCCAATTTCTTATCTTTTAAGAGACCTTTCACCTGAATCCACAAGCAAGCCAGAGAGGAAAGAAAACACAATTTAACAACCCAGTGTCCAGACTTTACAAGTTTAGCCTCTTTTTTTTTGGTATGTGAAACAGATTAGTGTTCTAAAAGCAATATGAGTGAATAATGAAATAAATACTATAATATGCTCCAACCAAGCTACCCAAATGCGTGCTAATTACTTTCCTTTATTGACTGTCAGTAACAATGAACCCAACCCCACCAACTCTTATCACAAAAAGCCTCTGAGACCTAAGATAGGAAAAGAAGTTCCTTAATTTACATAAACTATTCTAAAAAACATAAAGAAGCTATTCTAAAAAAAGGATTCTGGGAGACATACATTCATTCCCAACATAACAGGAAAGAGGGAACTGGCTACATAAGTCGGCCCTAGGAAATCAGAGAGAAAGATAGTGTGAGGAACAAGTTAATTGTCATAAGAATCACTAATACAATTTTTCCCATTCTCCCAAACTCCCTCTTTCTTTATTTTCCTTTTTCTCTTTTCGGTCTCTCTAACAATATTTTTAATAATCCCTCAAAAATTTTGCTGTAATGTATTTAAGCTAACCTAGAACTATAAGTATTTGAATACATAAAGAACAAGGAATTTAAAAACCATAGGGTAAAGAAATGATCAACTGCAATAAGTCGAGGGCCCAACTTCAAGCACTTGTCTTTAGGTAAGAGTTAGGTGCCCCTGAACACTATCAGTGTCAAAGAGAATCACATTCTATTAACTACCAAATACAAAAACGAGCTAGTTCATTCTCACATGCCATTTAACTCCCAAATTACCAAACTAAGGGCACAAGTGTCTGCAAAATAGTATTAAAAAAAACTTTACTGTCCATGTTCGGGTAAGATGTAGGGAGGTGTAGAAGGGAGAGAGTAAATGGATATACATACCCAATCAAGTAGCATTACATCATCGTCATTTGCCAGCCGTGCAAGATCAAAAGCCCTCTGTCCAGTGATCAGTTCAAGAAGCATGACACCATACCCGAAAACATCAGTCTTCTCTGAAGACTTTCCGGTTGAAAGATACTCCGGGGCGATATGCCCTATTGTGCCACGTACAGCAGTTGTAACATGAGTATCTTTGTAGTCCATGAGTTTTGCCAATCCAAAGTCTCCAACAACGGCTTCAAATTCCTCATCCAGTAGTATATTTGCAGCTTTTACATCACGGTGAATAATCTTGGGGTCACAATGATCATGCAAGTAAGCAAGCCCTCTTGCAGATCCAAGTGCAATCCGCTTACGTTCTGGCCAAGCAAGTGGGGCTTGCGAGTCTGGGCGCTCTACAATAATGCACCGAGTCAACTAAATTAGTAATTAGATGACAGTTACAACAAGCTTCTCCAGGGGTGGGTCCAATGCGGCCCTACCTCTTAGAGGTGCTACGTTCTCAAAGAAAATAATCAAATCTAATAACCATAAAAAGAAAATTGAGAACATGTAATTGGAAATAAGGATTTGTATTGAACTGCACTGAATAAGAAAATGATTTATTTCTTTATACTTGAGTTTGAAACCCTCTTTCAAAGTATAAAGCTAAAATCATACGGGGTTGACCAGTGGCAACAAATATAAATGCAAAGACAGATTGGAAAAATACATCAGCCGAGTTTATATGCTAGCAAGCAATACCTCTTAAACACGATGCTACACTTCCATTTGCCATATAGGGATAGACAAGCAATCGTTCCGTTGGAGTCATGCAAAAGCCACGGAGACGAAGCAGATTCCGATGCACAGCCATGCTGATCATTTCCACTTCAGTTTGAAACTGCAGCTCCCCACCCTGAGTACGCTCCTCTTTCAATCTCTTCACTGCCACTAGAGAACCATCAGCTAATCGTCCTTTATAGACTTTACCAAATCCGCCCCTACCAAGAATATTTTTATTGCTAAAAGCATCAGTTGCAACTTGTAGTTCGCGCAGAGAAAACCTTTTGAGCTGTCCTAAATGGACTTCTGGATCCTCTTCAGCTGCAAAGAAATACAGAAATGCAGATTTTAGATTCCATACA
Organism: Tripterygium wilfordii; assembly: GCF_013401445.1. Lineage (NCBI taxonomy): Eukaryota > Viridiplantae > Streptophyta > Magnoliopsida > Celastrales > Celastraceae > Tripterygium > Tripterygium wilfordii. The sequence goes on from NC_052248.1 coordinate 11,964,341, forward strand.
GAAATCATTTGAGGCCCTTTTTCCATAAAACACTAACCGGGTACATCAAAGAAATGATCTTGTGGTTTTCTCCGCCGCCAGTAAGCAAGTGCAATTGCAGGAGCAGCAAATAGTAGTGCAGCACCAGCAGCAACTCCTCCAGCAATAGCCCCAGTGGCATTGTTTCCTGTTGAGGTGATATTTTATGAATAAAAGGTGCCAAATTTGACAAGTCTGCAAATATATTATTTTATCTGGTGTGTCAATTCAATCAAAATTTCATTTCGTGTCTATTTATTTAACCAGTAATATTTTCTTTTATTAAATTGTTTGCAGGCAAAGATAGTTCGAAAGAAATTAACTTGTTTTCATGCGATTTTATAATATTATAGGGGAAAAAGAATCTATTCACTTGTTTTCAACGTTGCACCAGATCACTGCAGAAATTCAATCCAAAATGAAGACAAAACACCTCCAGGCAATCTTTATGTAGTTAGACCTCAGAAGTTGAATTGATTACAATAGTTTGACCGAGACCATTTTGTTTGTGGCTCTAGGCACAAGCATGCGAATCTATTAGGTGAATTATGGCATGTACATAAAACTTTACTGAAGAGATCGGTTAATATTCAACTCCACCGCTTAGAAAATAATAGATTTGCTAGTGTAGGATCACTAAAAGAACAGAAAATCTCATAGTACAGAGGAAACCAAATTTGAATTTTTGCGAATGTAATGTAATGTTAAGTGGCTGTTCTAAAAGACAGTATCAAGCATCAACTACAAAGGCACTCCACCACTAATAGTTGTTTCTAAATACTCATAAAATTGTTTTCTTGCACATATTGGTTCTAAATTATGTTTAAAATAAAAAAGAACAGGAGAATACAAAACTATGAAGGCACTAATCATGAAACAAATTCAGGAAAAAGAGCAAAGAAAATCCTGACTGAAATGAAAGGGAAACAAATACAGAGATCATGACTGCTTGATAGAAGTGGTCAAGGTATTGGATAGAGCCACCTAACCCAATTCCTGTCACCTGAGTTGTTATTGTAACTTCAACCCAAATCCAGGAAATTTCATTCCAACAAGATGCATGATAGCAACTCTTTACTCACATTTCCAAGAACTTGACGTGTGAAAGAATTATATTTATGACACTACCATACTTAATAGATTATTATCCTTTTTCCATTCAAAAGAGAGAATTTACTTTTTTCGGTCCTTCGTATCAAACCATCCTCATCATCAAAGTCTTAATCCCAAACAGTTTTATCTGCTCTTCATTAACTATTTTCAGAATCTAGTTCACAGGTAACAAAAATTCAAACGCTCCAATTTCAAAAGGTATACAAACCGGTTGATGCAGCTGGGGGATTTGGAACAATCGGAGGAGGGGGAGAAACAGGAGGAGTGTTCAGTTTATTATTTTGAAAACTGCGAAAGAAGGAATGCCGCAGTCAGTAATATAATTTGATAAGTTAGTCCAGGTAAATGAGCGCAAAAATTATAAACTACTCGAGGAAAACCTGATGGGAGTAAATAGTGAAAATGAGCCATTGACTGGGATATCCCCGGTCAGATTGTTGTTTGAAAGATCCCTGCATGGCAATATAAGTTACAGGAAAGATATATACCACACCTGAATTAAACTGTAAATATCTATGTTGAACTCGGAGTACTAAAGACATAATTCAAACACTTACAGGACTTGCAGCGACATAATACCAGTCAACGTCATAGGAATAGTTCCAGTTAAGCTGTTGTTGTTAAGACGCCTGTGTCATTAGAGAGAAAATATGATTTTCTTGGGGCAGAAATTAGGCAAAAGATATTGCATTCTAGAAACCCAACTAATCCATAAGGATATCAAATAGCCTGAAGCATATTGCTCAATATTATACTATTATATAACAGCGCCACATATCTCTAATTGCAACTTTGTTGTCTAGACAATCGAATTTAGACTCTCTTCGAACCAATCAATAAATAGCCTCTGAATTCTAACTCCTATTATAAAAATAATTAGTGAACAGAAACAATTAACATAGTGCAGGCACATTAGTGTCACCTTATCATTACAAAGTACAAATAGATTGACTAGCTTACAACGTTAACAACCTTGGAGTGAGTAATCTCTTTCTCTTTTCTGTTGATGTAAGTAATTACTACTATTCTAGACTCTGGCCGTCAAATATTGTCAATGGAAACCAAAACTATATGGAAATTATGAGAGATAAAGCACAAACACCATAAGTTCACGAGTTAAGAAAGCGAGATTAAAGATACGTGTCCATACAGGAACCGAAGTTTCGAAAGCCTGCCCAAGGTCGGCGGAATTGTACCCGTTAACCTGTTCAAGTAAAGATCCAAGCTGACCAAGTTTGTCAAATTCCCAAGCTCCTCTGGAATTCTTCCACTTATGTTATTGCTATAAAGTTCCCTGTCATAAAAAGCAAAACTTCAGCATTACCTTGTAAAAGAAAAAAAAAAAGTCTAATGGAAGCACATTCTACACTCAAGAAAACATAAGAGATTCTATTATAGATTCAAGTGCAGCCAATGCCAGAGAAACATTAATAAGAAAAAATGGCACAAAGATAGAAACACAAGACATAAAAGCCCATATTTTTTATTAAAAGGAATGAATGTCCATAAAAGTCCATATTGAATATTGAATTGTTCATTTCATCTATTCAACCAAACAAGTACTATCTAATGCAGCAAAAGAAGGTCTACATGCGAAACAAACACAGGGGAGTTCTTGAAAGATCAGTTCCTAAATAAATTTTCTTGTGATAAACACAAATCAAAACTTTCTATAGGAAGGTATAAATAAACCGACATGAAGAGCATTTATCATGTAGAATCAAACTATGGTAATCAACCTCTGCCAACAAATATTCCAGCAGACACTTGAAAGAAGTATATGAGTATTATTGGAGTTCTTAGTGCAAAAGATATTTTCTCTGCTCCAAGAGCAACGAATTGATGAACTGGCCAGGAAGGAATATCAATAGTAATTGCAACAGGAAGGACCAGTAGAGTTGAATGGATAGCCGACAGCTCGAGAATGAGAACTTCTCGGTTAAAGACAAGCAGTTGCATGAGAGAGGAGATACAGTGTTTCCTTTGTAAAGAAGTGGACACTGTTAGTCAACTCCTCATCCACCGAAAATGTTCTAGATTTTTTGTGTGGCTTAATTGTCTGTTTTTTCTTCTCCTTGTACTATATCGAGTGGCACCCCTTTTGTGACATTCATTAAAAAAAATTCCTTTCAAAAACATAAAAAGAGATAGGAAGAAAAAAAAACAAATGGTACACAGATTGACATATTGCTGCCAGTCGATTGCTATGTTGAGCGAGGAAGAAAAGGGAACAGGCCCACCAATCTACTACGCCGTGTTTATAAGTGGCTATCGAAAGTCTTCATCAATAGACTTAAGCAGGTGATAAGATAAATCATCGATCCCGCTTGAAATGCATATGTTCAAAGCCGTCTCGATGCTGCTTTTATTGCAGGGTGAAGAGCAAGTCATCATCTCCCAAATTTTATATGTAGACGATACTTCAATCACTTGTGGTGCTGACCTAGATCAAGACATTAATCTTAGATCCATCTTGTTGGGTTGAGGCGGCATCTGGTTTGAAGGTGAACCTTGGCAAAAGCAATATCAGAGCAGTTGGTCATGCTTTCAGAATTGATGCCCTCGCTGGTGGCCTGGTGCTCTAGGGTGCGAAATCACATTTACCTGGCCAGTATCTTCTACTCCGATTAATCTATCAAGATCCTTCAAGGAGTTCTCAGAGCACATCAGATTGTTTAATTTTGACTCAAATTCTAACTTTTCTTCCATATTATTCACTTTCTACTTTTTTTGAGGGTTGTGTTGCTTATCATATTTCCTGGATCCAACTGTATATGAATTATGAAATCATTTTAGAGGAGCAATATTAATTCAAATGGTCAAGCTCCTGACCGCCCAGCACAAGGGTAGGGATTAAGGAGGAAAAAAGGAATCTAGTTTTCTGTGTTAAGATTATTAACATAGAGTTTTCTATAAGTAACAAAAATCAAAAAATCATTAAAACCAATCAGCACCCTATTGTCAAAACCCTGTCACATCAGTTTGTAAGACTGCAACCCCATTGTCACTTAATGTCACTTAAAAGAATGCATATTGTTAGAATTCATTGTCTAAGAACTTGCTCTCTAGAAACTTCATGAACTTGTATACTGCATTACTGCATCTCATTACTCCACAGTCCACATTGGCTACCATAGTAAACTTTTAACCACTATTCTTATCAAAATGCAGCCTTGTTTAACCAAGGGAAGGCTCAATATAGGTACTAGAAATATAATAAGAAGCTTGTCTGTGTGCTATAATTAGCGAAAAACTGCAAGAAAGGAACACCCAATCCATCAATATTAACAAGCATTATCCAATCAGAACCACAAAAACTACAATCCGAAAGCCTCAGCACATAAATAACTTACAAGTACTGCAAATTAGGAAGCTGACCAAGCTGCGAAACCAATTGCCCAGATAGATTTGCATTTCCAAGATCACTATGTGAACAAAGATGGCAACATAATGATATGAAGCTCAAGAAAAACTAAAAATAGAAGGCATAATTAGTTCAAAATAGGAAGTTAGAAAGCCTTACACTCGTGTGACACTATTTTCACTGTTGCATGTGACATGAAACCAAGTGCAGGGATTAACAAGGGTAGCATCCCAACTCTGTAGAATGTTGTTAGGATCAGCCAAATTGGTTTTTAATGCATTCAATGCATCGCCTGCATCACATGACATAAGACACCCATCACAAATCATCAATAACATCTTACAACATAATTTATCCTAAAAAAGTGCCATGTTTACCAGACTTTCCGAATCCAGAAAATTCAAATCCTTTAAATGAGGTCAATTAATGGAGATCAACATTAGACCAAGAATCTCTAAGTCAGTCATAAAATCATAGTATATGCCACCATAATTACAAGCTCCATATACCCTTCATGTATCCATATTGGGAGTTAAAAGTAAATTCTAAAATTCGTAACTAAATATAGATCTTCATAATCATATATTCGAGTCCCCTAACAATAACAGGAAGAAAAAAAATAGTCCACAAAGCGCTTATATACATCACAGTCAACGCCTAAAGAAAAGAAATGAGATTGAATCAAAGAAGCGAAAACTGGTACAAACCTTCAGTATTAGCAGCGACTCTCAAAAGAATCAATTGAAACACCAAAACTGAGCAGAAGAAAGTCGAGCCCGAGATCACCGTTACCGCTCGCTCCATCGTTGACTAAGACCTCAATCTCCTCTTCATACCATCAAAATTCCAACATTTCAACGCTCCATCATCCCGCTAGAACCCCCTATTCCCTCTTCGAACTATCAAATTTAGAGCAATTTCAGCAGCGTTGACTCGAAAGGAATCCAAACCCGCTTGTTGCTGCTGAGAAAATGCAGAGAAAGAGAAAGAAGACACGAATTTGTGGCATCCGAGTAATCCCCCAAACGTATTTGTCAATATTTTTAAATTTTTTTTATTTTTATTAGGGTTTTTTGCTTTTTCTTTTTAAAGAAATGAATAATATTGGGAGTAAGTAGTATTTTGTTTTCTAAATTATTATTTTTTTTAAAAAAGTAGAGTAAAATACAAAGGTGAGAAGGTCAAAGATGCACGCACGCGCGGGGGGAGCGTGGGACCCACAATCCCGCCCGCCGAACAGAGAAAACGCACCCGTTAGTCAAGTCAGTGAGGCCGATTAAAAGTCAACTGTTTTTGGGTTACGTCAATAAGTATTAGTTAAAAAGCAAACATCAACGTCCTCACGTTACCATCACGTGAGCTTCTGTTTTTGTTTCTTTTGAATAACAAGGGGCTTGGGCTTAGACTTGGATTTGGGCTTGGGCTTGGGCTTTTTCAAATACTAATAGCTTAATCCAACTTCTAGCGGACTTACTCAAGTTTAGTCAGTAAGCTTGGGTTTCTTCAAGTATAGCCATTTTTCTTAATGAAATTGTATATGCTTACATTTATTTTGGGTTCGTTTGGTAGACAATTTTGACAGTAGTATATATGAAAGTCGGAAAATTTTCCCTAGTCCATTGTCTGCGCAGTGCGAGTTGAAGGAGAGTAGTTCACGATTGAGAGCTATTGAAATCACTAGAGCAAGTACTCTAATTGGAAGGGTATAACTGTCAGTCCAATATAAAATTAAGGACATAACAGGTAAATATACCTAAAATGGTCCGTGAATTGTCCAATTCTCAACAATATTATATGAGAATGATCATATAATGGTCTTCAAATTGCCTTCGTTTTTGAGTTCCAAAATGATTATTTGGTGCACCACCACCATATATGCAACTAGAGTCATTCTCCTGTAAATACGTCCTTGTTGGGTTCATACAAGGGCATAGACCAATGGCCCAAGCCCTTTGACAGGCCATCCGGTGTGGGCCTGGTTACCGACCCAGCCCGTGTATAGGCATTAGACGGGCCTAGCACGGCCCGTTTGACACCTCTATGTGTAGAGAGACAACTGAACTGATCTTTCAAACCACATAATTGGGCTGGATCGAGTCAAGCTCATAGTGGACGATCAAAGCCCAAATTCCAACAGGCCAGGCCTTGTACAATCCAGCCCAGAAAAGTTTGGCCTATTTAAATGATTTTTGTTTTTTTTTTGAATGTCATGATTTAAATGAAAGAATTTTGGACTCAAATTGTTGATTTTTTTTTTATAAGCTCAAATTGTTGGTTATTTAAGACGTTTAAGAGAAATATCATTTAAACAACTAAGTTGGTTGAGAGGAAATCTTGACAAATATTTATTATTCAACTACACCATTAATAATTTGATCACTACAATATCCCTCAAACCTGAATTTGCAGCTCTGTGACCACCTTGATAATGTCGAGTATACCCTTGCGTCCGTGTGAAGTTATAAATTTAGTCGACTGTTCGGTCGGTTATTGATGATTTGGTTAGTTTTTCAGTCGATACTCACTAACACACATTTGACAATAATCAAGCAAATGGTCAGTTCAATTTCGTTTTTTTTTTTTTACGTCCCTTTTAAAACCAATTAACTGGTTCCCAAACAGGAACTTTTTGTTAGTTTCAAAGTGGATATGTTATCTACCTATATATTCTATTGAAAATAAAGAACCCTAAAATTAAAAAAGGTGACTGGCTAACCACTAAGAAATAGATATTGGGTTCAAATCAATGATTTGATATATGTTTCCGCAGGTTTCATATGGAAAATAATTACATGTTGAGTGGGCCGGAACCAAATAAGTACTCTTTGATGTTTATATTATATATATATATATATATGTCATATCATATATAATATACGCTTTGTTGTCATGGACATACTCATAGCACCTTCTTCATAACAAACTTCCCAAAAGAGAAACCAACCCCACCTTATTTTTTATTTCATGATAATTTTGTGGTTTTTGGCATTGTGTAAAACACAAAATACTTAAATCCCAATATTTGTGTTATTAAAACTATGCAAATATGGAACTTAATTGACACCCCTTTTATTTTCTTTGGTAACCGATAATAAAACTATACAAATTTGTTTTTTGTACATTTAATATGAGTCTAAACTCGGGTTGTCAGGTCCATAAATACAGAAGTTTCACACCTGAATACATGATAAAATGGTTTCAAATACAGTGCAGTGCATTGTCACGAGAATATTGCTGGCGACACTCTTTTAGCTACTCGATATTAACTTTTTATATTCCATTAAAAATGTAAGGATATTTTTGGGGCTAACATGACAAAGAGTAGTAAGAGTAGTGGCTCCTGTAAATCATATATTGGATATATATGCCAAACTTGGTGGGTGTATATATATATATATATGTGGATAAAACCAATCTATATTTATACAAGTGGGAAGAGACATTATGAGTCTTGAACAACAATTTTTGTCCACTGTATGTATGTATGCATTGTAAGCAACAGCTAGATATACAGAAATTGTCAATCACGTGTTGATGGATTATTATATAGCCTAGTTATGGCTTCTTGGTCTCTAGTACCCCATAATATATATATATATATATAGTTTACAGTGCATTTCCCATAAAGAAGATCGATCCACTGAGACTTTGTACTATTTCTTCAAAATAATTACAAAAGTTATGAAAACTTCCAAATGAGTAGGAATCTTCTTGCATTGCTGTGTTGAATATGGAGAGGTTAATTGATTGAGAGTGTGAGAGAAGCAAGAATGATTATTGGGTTATGTAACACAGAAGTCTAATGATTGGGTTAATGAACCACAACCACCACATGGGGTTCAGCTAAACCTGCCTGCCGTCCATGCTCAGTTTAATTTATTCAGACCGTGACCTGCCTCTATTTCTGTTAGAGTGAGCCCGACGGCCCATGTTTATAGTGTCATATCGAATGTTCAAAAGATAAATTTGTATAATGTCAATGTCGGTAATCAAAAAAATCCAACCATATATGGCCTAGCTATTCTAGATAAGTCATGAGAGTATCAATCCCAAACTCAGACAACCCCATCCCCATGGGAATACCATATGTAATTAACCATATAGAAAATATAGAAGAAGATAAATATATAGAAAATAACATTATATATATATATATGATAATTTTGGATCGTTGGATATGAAATGAAAATTATTTCATATACTTTTCAGGTTGCATTTGATTTTTGTTTCGAACAAAAAAATATCGTTACGTTCATAAAACCGATCAAAATACAAATATATATTTTTCAAATTTTTTTAAAAAAATTTTAAATCCTAAAAATTAAGACATCATTTTAGAACCTTACAACATAATTCTTGCCGAAATTAGTTAAAATCATTAATTGTTAATGTTTTCCAATTGGTAGTTGTTCCTATCCAACCAATCTAGTTAATAAAAATTTGAAAGTGATATATTCAAATAGATCCAATTATATTCCGAAAATTAATCAAAGTATAAAAAAAAAAATTAAAGTAATAACTTAAAAGGGTGTTTGTTTGTTATATATGCTTGACAGATAGTACATGCCAATGACTTATAAACAATAACGTACGTCAATGTATTCATTCATTGATCAACTTTGGAAGAAAATTGTTCCTGTCATCCACCCAATTAAAGTTCTGAATAAGACCCCACTCTACGTACCCGTACGCGGTACGTCTCATGTATTTGGATTCGTTTAGGAGTTCGTTGGATTTTGACTTCTCTTATGAGCTAAGGTGAGTTTCGATATTGTGGTCAGTTGGGGTGAACTGTGATGACAAAAAATATTTGAATATTTTTCATTGATATCAATGAATTTTTGTAAAAAAATAAATAGAATAATAAAATTGATTTAGGACAAAAGTAGGAAAAAAATTTCATGTTTTGATGCCGAAAAGCAGCTCCAAACTCACCATGATGAGGTGATACTGTAATGCACCGCTCCGTAAAACATTTGTTTGTTCGAACACAGTGCATTTAGCAGGTGCAAATCAAGGGTGGAACCACGTTATACAAGGGGGCAGCTGCCCCTTAAAAAAATTAGTAGTAGTTAAAATGAATAGATTAAAAAAATCATTTTAACTTAACTACGAACCCTACCCCTAAAATACCAAGAAAAAAAAATAAATAACTTTCCTTGATTTAAACGACATGATGTCATATCACTCGATTAGTAGTAGTTAAAATGTATAGATAAAAAAATTATTTTAACTTAACTACGTACCCTACCCCTAAAATACCAAGAAAAAAATAAATGACAACCTTTCTTGATTTAAACGACATGATGTCATATCACTCGTTCGCCGCGTTACAGGATTTCTCATGCATAAAAATTGCCAAAACATATGAGCAACTGCAGCTGTAGAGAGAACATTTTCAACTATGAAGATTGTGAAGCAACGATTGTAAAATCGAATGGGAGACGAAGAACTCAATAATTATCTAGTTACATATATTGAAAAAAAAAGTGTACATTTAATCGAATTTTCAATAAAGTTATTATGGAATATTATCAAAAGACGAAAACTCGGGAAAAAAAAAACAATTATAAAAATTTTATCAAATTTATGAATATGATTTTTTACTTTATTTTAATGTTAAAATGTGTGGTTAGGCATACAATATCTCATATTTGAATCCCACCGGAGGATTAGTCTCATGACTAACCTAAAACATGTGTTGATCAATCGTACCAGTTTCAAAATCACTTTAGGCTTTAGCAATAATACTATTTAGCACCAAACTCATCTCACCCAACACCTTCAATAATACTGATGAACAAACACAAACTGCCATCGTAAATTGTGCTGTCCTCCTCGCAAATGATTGCACTATATATGTATATAATAATAAGCTTATAATATATATACAACAGACAACAATATTATCGATTATTTAAAGTATTGATCATGATAGAGTCAAGAAGTTTTTTTTTTTTTTTTTTTTTCCTTTTTGAATATAATTTGAAGATTAGTTTACAGTAACAGCTGGAACACAAGATACATGGTAGGTTGCTTGGGTTTGGGAACGTGGTGGTCCTAATAACTCAACATTTTATTTAGGGATGGACCAACATTATTAATGCTAAAGTGATTAGAAGGTGGCCTAAACATGATTGATCATGATTACATTATTAGTATTATTATTTTATATATATATATAGTTCAAGTCTTCATGAATCATGGTGATTGATTAATGACTCTTTGGTTTATTTTCTGTCTTTTAGTCTCCTTATATATATATATATCATCTAATCTATTCAAATATCATAGTTTAAATATATTTAATGATTCCCATGAAATGTACATGCTGCGAAGCGGATAATGAAGAAAGTGACAAAGCTAGCAGTTTAATAGGAAAAAGCATTTTATGTTAGCCATCATTTTTATATATATATATATATATTAATATATATATAGAGAGAGACATACACAGAAATTCTACAGCAAAGACCTTGATTTATTGGCGATTTATATAAGAACCTCTACTTTTAAGCCTCGAGATTTGACCAAATGACTGGAAATTGATTTAGAGTTTAGGGCTTGAAAATAGAAGTCTTTATATAAATCCCAATAAGAACGAAAGAATGATTTATGTGTGTGTATATATATATATATTAAAAACAAAATAGTTTTTCTAACATGGAATCCCAAAAAGTGAATCCCAAAATACTCCAATTTAATATGGAGTGTAATTGGATGTGAAGTGTGACCTACACGTGTATTTTTAATTAATGATTATTTTAATACCAGGTAAATTTGGAGAACTTTTGAGGGTCATTTTTTGGAGGTCTCTAGCATTGTGTTATTAAGAATGTCCAATTTAGTGACCATGTGAAATTACAAATTAACTATTTTTTTATGGTATGCATGATCATTAATTAAAAAAGCCATGCATTGGTGGTGTTGATATATATCAATGCTATGGAGATAATTAATTAGGATTTGATTCTCTGATCGACCATCAATCTTCTGCAAAAACAGTTGTTAATTACTGATTAAAAGAAACAAATCCATCAATCCTTTGTATCATCAAATATATTGATTGTTGTATACAATATAATATATGTTTTGGAATCATTATACTTTCCATATAAATTGGAAATAATTATTAATTAAATCAGATGATATAGGTAGAGATTGAGATTAGAATTGGGAGTGGTTACATATGTATAATTAAATATATATATACACACACATATTGATATTGGTATTCAAATTTGACTATTCAACCACCTCTAAGTATAATGTTGAAATCAATAATTAATTAAGGGAAAGCGAATCCAAGGCATGGCTATAAGGCTATTGCCTATTGGCACCCAAAAAATCCTTGTATTCCGGATTGGTTAAGTTCATGAGCCCCGACCTTCTGTCGAACACTTGGCCTGACCTTCCGTCGAACACTTGGACTACAAAGAAGTAATTAATTAAGTGAGCCTTGACTTGGGCTTGGTCATGATACTATGCCCTACATGACGAGAAAGGGTAGGCCGTAGGCAGGCTAGTCATTTATCCTTAAAAGTAAGTAATGCTACAAGGATAAAGCAACAACTAATACCGAGTTACCGACAAAGAAAAAGGGTGGTCTTGGGTGGTTGTTAATTTCCTTCACTATCACATTATACTTTTTCCCCCTCTTCTTTGTTTTTTTCTTTTACGTGGGACCATTTTTGTTTCATAACCATCCATTTATATATGTGTGTGTGTATGTATCTGTATATCCATATCCATATATGTGTGTGTGTGTGTGTTTGACATGTATACGTACATACATGTATATATATGGATAAATTCATTACGTACGAGTTACAGTTTTCTGACTAATTAATTGGCCAGCTCTCTCAAATACTATTTTTGTAAAACGAGGATCTCATATTCTCATTCAATATACGATTATATCAGATATTCTGCCATAAATGATTTTGAATACGTGAGTTCCTCTTCCCACACGTTCGCAATAGAAAATTACGGTACGTTTGGTTCATGAGGATACTGATCCTAAACAAATTATTTGGGCGTAACGTGACGGGTGGAATTTGATCGTAAAAAAATTATATGTTTGTGTTTGTATGTATGTGTGTATATATATATATATATATAGGTAATAGGTGTATATATATATATAGTAGTGGTACAAGTAGGCATCACAGGATTCAGTGAATCAGTGTTACTGAGAAGAGATGCAAGTTGCAAAGTAAATCAATCCATAAAGACAAATGGATATCAAACCCAAAGCGCAGCCTGTGATTCACATGTCTCGGCAACTAGTGCTTTGCACTTGTGACTTACCTGTATCAATATATATATATATATATATATATATATATATATATATATGACAGCTGAACCTACCTAAAGCGGGTCCCACTCCAGGAATTTCATTTCAAAATTTCCTCATTATCATAATATTACATATACATATACATATATATGTATATCACTGACAGCTGGACATACCAAAACCGGATCCCACTCCAAGAATTTCATTTCAAAATTTCCTCATTATCATAATATTGCATACATATATATACGTATGAGGAATGCTCACATAATGGTGTAATGTAATGGTGTAAAATAAGGGTTACGTTTTAATGGTGTGGATGAATGAGATGACAAGTGAGGTCCACTATTTTAAGTCTCATATGTTTCAAATTAATGGTGTAAACATAGACCATTATTTTTCATCCTTACATTAGATTTTTAAGTGAGAATTCCTATATGTGTATATATATGTCATTTATTGATGATTATTATTCAAACTTTTGTGGATGAAAATATGATTACAAGCAAGAACATGTTGGGAGGCCATCACCGACCAATCACGGGGCAGCTTTATCACACCCACTATGTCCTCATATGGACAGGATAAATCTTGTCTAAATATCATTAAAATAATTATTTATCAAATTAATAGTATTTATATAGATTAAAAAAAACAATTATTGGTAGGCAAAAAGTACAAATAGAAAATCATAGATAGATATATATTCGTATTGATTTGTCCCCCTTGTATATATACATGGCCCCCATTTATGACCAAACGTTCACGTCCATTTGATGCTTTATTATTTAATATTTGGTCGTGTAACTCATGATTAATAACTAAAAAAATAAAATTTAGCATAATTAATAAACTTTTTTGTAAAATACCTTTGAGAAATATGTTTTCATTAGAATCGAAGCTTAGGTACACATACGTCTAACTCAGTCGATTGTCAAGTGAACCACTTCTCGTTTGTATAATTAATAAACTTATATCAACATTATTATGGTCTGGTGTTCTATATGTTAAATATTCAAAGCTCAAACTCATCCGATGTAGGATATTAGTCTTGATAAGGGCCTGTTTGTTACAGTTTTTAAAATTGTTTTCTGTTTTTGAAAATTCAAATGGGATTGAAAATTCGTTTGGATGAATGTTTTTAAAAAATATTCTGTAAAACTGAAAATTATTTTTGGTTTTTAAAAACCAAAAGGCCAAAACTAGTATTTTATGTTTTCTAAAATTATTTCCACTTTCCACTTTCCTCTTTCTCCGTGCAGAATCATCTACAGAATGAATTTTGTTTTCATCATTATTTCTTAAATTTTTTTTCAAAATCTAAACTTAAAATTATTTTTTAGAAATAAAAAAATAAAAGCATTTCCAAACACACCCACAATATTTATATTCTTCTTTTTTTCATAATTAGGTCGGCCAAATTTTTGCACCTTTACTCTTTTAGACACATGCAATATTCTCTCACACTTACCAAGTAATTACCAAACCCCAATACTCAACACTTGGGGTATATATATATATATATGTGTGTGTATATATATGTATATTATTTGGATTTAAAAAAAAAAAAAAACGCAGAGAGAGTTTGGGAGTCCAATACCTTGATCGGGTCGTTTGGCTGGCTCGGGTACGGTGGTGGAACCGAGATACTAGCCGTCTATTTCTCGGCTAGACTTACGAGAGAGAAAAAAAAAACTAACCATACTCGGAAGTCTCAACCACCATGAATGCATCTACCATTTACTATCGCTCCCACACACTCAACTGGCAAGAACTATAAAGATTCTCTGATGCACAAGGAAAACACAGAAAAGGATATTTAATTTAATTCTTTTTTCTTGTAATTAATTTTTTGAAAAAAATATTCCTTCTTTCCTTTCCAAATTATCCCTTCACGGGTTGCTACAAAACAACAACAACGTGTGTTCTCCATTACCACTTTTCTTTCTTCATCTATAAAATAATACAGCCAATCAATCTTGCATGCCGAAAGGAAGATACCCTTTTCGTTATCATCAAACATTTCTTCTCTTTCAAGCCTCTCAATGGCTTTTTCTTTGCAAAACAGGGCACCCAAGGCCTCCTCTGTTTTGCTCTGTTTTTTGCTCTGTTTTGCTCTGTTTTTGTTCTGTTTCAGGCCGGCGTTGGCACAGTCGCCAGTTTTCGCCTGCGATGTCACCAAGAATTCATCGTTTGCGAGTTTTGGGTTTTGCGACAAGTCATTGGGGACTGGTGCTAGAGTGGCTGATTTAGTGAAGAGGCTTACATTGCAAGAGAAAATTCTGTTCTTGGTGAACAGTGCGGGGAGTGTAAGCAGGCTTGGGATACCAAAGTATGAGTGGTGGTCTGAGGCTTTACATGGAGTCTCTTACGTCGGTCCCGGCACGCATTTCTCGAGTGTTGTCCCCGGAGCCACCAGCTTCCCTCAAGTCATTCTCACGGCCGCTTCATTCAATGCTTCTTTGTTTGAAGCCATTGGAAAGGTAACACAATTCACAATTAACAAACTCATTTTCTTGCAAGTAACATATCATTGATTTTAACACGTCTTCAAGCATTTCTTTTCTTCCCCTTTTTCTAATGATTTGTGTGAAAGAGGAGATTTGTGATTTCATTAGTGAAAGTAGGTACAATAGTTAATGTCTTAGTTGGACTTACTTTGCAAGAAGTGTAGACTTTTTAGTAAACTAAAGACAGATGTATGAAGTTTCATTTGTTTTCTCATATTTCGGAGAGACTGTTTAATGGTTTGATGTTGTCCGGTGGACACGTTGAGCTGAGAAATTCTCGGTTATGTAAAAAAAAGTTTGAACCTTTTAATTGGGTGGCATAATACAGGTGGTGTCAACTGAAGCAAGGGCAATGTACAATGTGGGGTTAGCAGGATTGACATTTTGGTCACCGAATATTAACATTTTCAGAGACCCCAGATGGGGAAGAGGCCAGGAAACTCCAGGAGAAGATCCATTGCTTTCAAGTAAATACGGTTCGGGTTACGTAAGAGGACTGCAACAAACCGATGATGGTGATCCCAACAGACTTAAGGTTGCGGCTTGTTGTAAACATTATACTGCCTATGATCTGGATAATTGGAAAGGGACTGACCGTTACCACTTCAATGCTGTGGTAATTAAACATTTTACAATCAAGAGTACCTTCTTTTCTCTTTTCTGTTCTTTCATTTTTTACTATTTTAGGTGATGAATAAAATCATGAATGGCATTTGTTTTGGGCTGTTGGTGAGTTAGGTAACAAAGCAAGATATGGATGATACATTTCAACCACCATTCAAAAGCTGTGTTCTTGATGGGAATGTAGCAAGTGTGATGTGTTCTTACAACCAGGTTAATGGTAAGCCTACATGTGCAGACCCTGACCTCCTCGCGGGAGTCATCCGCGGAGAATGGAAACTAAATGGGTAATTTTTCATCCTCAAAATGAACCTTGAGGTAGACAACCAATATATTTACTTTACATGGGTTGTTTCCTGTTCTGCAGATACATAGTTTCAGATTGTGATTCATTGGATGTGTTCTACAAGTCCCAACATTACACAAAGACACCAGAAGAAGCTGCAGCCATTGCTATTTTAGCTGGTTAATTAGTCATTCTTCACTCTTTTTTGACTACATTTTCTTATTTGGGAGTACAGACAGTTTGATAAAATTGTTTTTCTTTGACAGGATTGGATCTTAATTGTGGTTCTTTTCTTGGACAACACACTGAAGCTGCAGTTAAAGCAGGACTTGTGAATGAGTCGTCTATCGACAATGCCATTTCTAACAATTTCGCGACTTTGATCAGACTTGGCTTCTTTGATGGTGATCCTAGCAAGCTAATTTATGGAAATCTTGGTCCAAAAGATGTATGTACATCAGCAAACCAGGAGTTAGCCCGCGAAGCTGCACGACAAGGAATTGTATTGCTAAAGAATAATGCAGGATCACTACCTTTATCTCCTACCACCATCAAAACATTGGCAGTGATTGGTCCCAATGCCAATGTCACAAAAACCATGATTGGAAACTATGAAGGTATGTACACAAACTGGACATATATATAATAAAACTTTGCAATTTCTTCTGTCTATCAGTCTTATCTGATTGAGTACTAATTGGCAGGTACACCATGCAAATACACAACACCTCTACAAGGCTTGGCGGCGGTGGTTGGGACAACGTATGCACCTGGTTGCGCCAATGTAGCTTGCAGCACTGCTCAAGTAGACGATGCTAAGAAAATCGCAGCGACTGCAGATGCCACAGTGCTTATTGTGGGTGCTGATCAATCAATTGAGGCGGAGAGTCTTGACAGAACCAACATTTTGCTTCCAGGACAGCAACCACTTCTGGTATCAGAAGTGGCAAATGTGTCTAAAGGGCCTGTGATTCTTGTCATAATGTCAGGAGGCGGCATGGACATATCATTCGCTAAAAGTAATGAAAAGATCACAGGCATTTTGTGGGTTGGTTATCCTGGTGAAGCTGGTGGAGCTGCCATTGCTGATGTGATTTTTGGGTCTTATAATCCAAGTAAAGCAAAATCAGTACTTTCAACTTCACTGAAACTTCCCCTATTTTCTAACAACATCAATAAGCCTTTTTCTTTTCTTTTTCTGTAGGTGGAAGGCTACCAATGACATGGTATCCTCAATCCTATGTAGACAAAGTTCCAATGACAAACATGAACATGAGACCTGATCCTTCCAACGGCTACCCCGGTCGAACCTACCGGTTCTACACCGGAGAAACAATCTATTCATTTGGTGATGGACTCGGCTACACTACAGTGAAGCATGAACTAATTCAAGCACCTGAGTTAGTATCAGTACCATTAGAAGCAGGTCATGAATGTCACACAGCAGTGTGTCAATCCCTTGATGTTGTGCAAAGTAGTTGTGAAAACTTGGCTGTTGACATACATTTGAGAGTCAAAAACACAGGGAGAATGAGTGAAAGCCACACAGTGTTGTTGTTCTCTAGTCCTCCATCAGTCCACAAATCACCACAGAAACACTTACTAGGGTTTGAGAAGGTCTACTTGGGTGCAGAATCAGAAGGGATTGTGAGATTCAAAGTTGATGTTTGTAAGGATTTGAGTGTGGTTGATGAGGTTGGGAATAGGAAGGTTGCATTGGGGGAACATGTTCTTCATGTGGGAAGCTTGAAACACTCATTGACTGTGAGGATTTGAAACAAAAATGTCTTCAAATCCTCTGCAGTTTTTTTTTTTTTTGGGTTTTGTGTTTTCTTTTTCCAGGAAAGAAGAGGAAAAGAAACTCTTCAAATTGAAAATTTGAGCTGCAAAATAGCTTGGGAGGATTGTAACAGTTTTCTCAATTATTTCATTAAGCCAAATTGTTCAAAGGTATTCTTATTTGTTATATATTGAATAATTCATTCAAGAAAGATGTTGTAAAACCAACGAGAGTTGGCTTGGTTGGCAATCAATTAGGTTAGACATATGTGTGTCCAAGGTTCGACAAGGTTGATTTCAACCGCAAACATAATTCTTTGTGCTATTTAAAAAAGAAAAAGAAAAAGAAAGATGTTGTAGAGTAGTTACTATATTTGGGCTTACTACTGCTTTTGCCCAATAGTAGGAAGTGACTTGAGTTTGGATCAAGGACTTTGGGGCCATTATGGTTGGTTGATTTTTGGCCCCAACTTAATTATTTTGATACTATAAGGCCCATTAAGAACCTTTTAGTTTTTTCTTTGCCCCTTTTATGTGATCAAGGCAGGAACTTCTTTGACATTAATCTTATTTTAGTAATTTAGACTTTTAATATGCAAGTTAGTATATATTATAATGCTCCTACCACATTATTAGACACATCAATATATATATATATATATATATATATATACACAGCCCGGTTCTTATGCGGTTTTAATTTACATTCCTAATTTGCGGTATCAATAAGAGCCGTTAGATCAATCTTTCTCATTCTCACTTCCAACGCCGTCTCTCTTCACTCGCGTTAACGTTTCTCTCTTGCTCGATCTCTGGCCCTTGCGTAAACTTCCCTCTCTCCTCAACGCGATTTCCCTTCTCTCAATCGACCACCTCCGACCGAAGACACCGGTCAGAAAGACCACCTCCGACCGAAGACACCTGCCAGAAAGACCACCTCTATCAGGTCAATCGCACTCAGCCCCAAATCGACATCCCGAAGCCGAATCCCCAAATCGACCACCTCCATCAGGTCACAGATGCTCGTCAGTCGTGAGAAAAGGTCACAGATGTGGGTTTGAGAGAAGATCCCTAAATCGACCTCCATCAAGTATGATGTACTTTTGAAGTTTTTGTTGGCTTTGTGTATGATTCAAACTTTAGTACAATTTACAATGCAGCCTCGCCTAAAACCCAATCAAGAAATTAGGGTAATTTTTTTGATGTTATGATTTGATGATATTCCTTATTTGATTATAGAATGTGGTGCGTATGATGTGGCTTTGTGTATGAATCGAACTTTTGTACAATTTACAATGCAGCCTCACCTAAAACCCAGCCGAGAAATTAGGGTAATTTTTTTGATTTCTGATTTGATGTTATTCCTTATTTGATTATAGAATGTGGTGCGTATGATGTGGCTTTGTGTATGAATCAAACTTTTGTACAATTTACAATGCAGCCTCGCCTAAAACCCAGTCAAGAAATTAGGGTAATTGTTTTGATTTCTGATTTGATGCTATTCCTTATTTGATTATAGAATGTGGTGCGTATGATGTGTTGTGTATAAAACCAATGTATATGATGTGTTTTGTATATAATATGTTGTCTATAATTTATAAAACCAATGTCTATAAATAATGTGATTCGTATGTCCACTGTAGGATAATTTTTGTTCAATTATGGATGACATCTCACATATGGATACGGGTTCCTCCTCATCTAATAATGTAAATTATGTGCCTCAAGTAAGGTTTGAACTAATTCCAAAAGTTGGCCAAGAATTTGCATCTTTGGATGAAGCCCATAATTTTTACAATGAATATGCAAGAGAAGCTGGATTTGGTACGCGATTGTGGATTATTAAGAAAAACATGAGTGGTGAAATTGTCAGGAGGGAATTTGTTTGCTATAAACAAGGGTCTCACGAGAAGGTAGATTATGTTCCTACAAGGAAGAGAGGTTTAACTAAGGAAGGATGCAATGCAAAGATTACTCTTGTGAAGTCAGATTCTAATCAAAATTTCATTGTTTCAGTATTTTATGAGGCCCATAATCATGTAATGACTACACCAAGAAAAATTCATTTACTACGGTCTCACCGTTCCATGTGCTCTGCCAAGAAATCCTTGACACAACAGCTTAGTGCAACAAATGTGCCAGTTCATCAGCAAATTAGTATCTTAGAGTTAGAAATAGGAGGCATAGAAAATATTGGGTGTATAGAAAGAGATTTTTACAATGGACGACGAGATGAGGTGAAATTGTATGCTGGAGACGATGCTCAAATGTTGTACGAGTATTTTGAATCTCAAAAGAAAGAAATCCAGAATTCTATTTTGCAATCAATATGGATGCTGAAAACAAAATCACTCATTGCTTTTGGGCAGATATGTATTGTGCAGATGGACAAAGGCTGCAAAGTGTTCTACTGGCATTGGTGATGGACGAGATACTTTTGATAGGGCAATTGTTATGAGGCAAAATACATTGCGCAAGATGACCTCAAATATCATTGATGACTCTGTGATCAATGAAGACACTTATAAGCTTGTAGTAGACTCATTGGAGTCCCTTCAATTTAATTTAAATGCATTGACTCTCAAAGATGGAGGACAATCTTCTGCACCTAGTATTGCTCTGTCACGGCCTGTCTACAATGAACCTGATCAGGTTAGGGGAAAAAGCTGTGGAAAAAGGCTCAAGAGAGGCAAAGAAAAGGCGATACAGAAAGATAGACGTTGCAATGGTTGCGGGTTATCTGGTCAAAAACATGACATGAGGAATTGTCTGCTACTCAAGAACAATTAGGTACATGTATGGTTTTGTTGTCTTTTATTTTTTTTGAATGAACGTGGATGTTGATATTACGACTATGTGATGTTTTATGCAGGAATTGTTGCCAGAAACTGGTTTTAATTGCTTTTGATTTGGGCTCTCCTGTAATGTCTCTGTCATGGAAGTTATGCTTGGAAATTTACTTGCTTCTGAAACATCTTTTTGCAGTTTTTTGGCAGTTGTATGACTTAATCAGATTCAAGTGGTCCTTATTTTATTGTCTTTGCAAGTGGACCTAATGTAATGAAAGCTTAAAGTGGAGCTACTGTAATGACAGTTTTTATTCTTTAAATTGTATACAAGATTTTATTGTTTTTTGCTTGCTTAGGTGAATGGAACTAATCAAGTCAGAAGCACCATATAAATTGGCCAAAATAAAGACTTGAAAGCAACTTTATCAACTCTATCTTCAATTCTATAGCCAATACCCGAAAAACATAAGCCCAGCCACACCAATCTGAGATAAGTTTATTAAGATTGGAATAATGAGAACTACACACCACCAGGTTACAATTCTATAGCCACTTTAGTAACACTTCAGAACTTACCATAACATTATCAGGCTTCGCATTCTGGCTGTTTTCTACTGAAACTGCCCCATCTTGTAAGTCTTTGTCGTCTTTATTTTTTACAGCATCATCTTCTTGCTCTTCATCCAATTCAGCTTCAGATTCAGGTATTGGAGCAAGTGCCTTTCCTTGGCAAAATAAAAAAAAATTAACAGAATACCAGTCAAGCCACAACCCATATAAGTAAGGGCCATCACTGATAATGCAGCCAAGAGATTCATTATAAGAGTCCTTGTAAACACATATAACAAATCCTCATCAAATAACTCTATATCTCATAACAAAAATTGTAACACTCTTTACTCAGCTCTTGAATCTATACATCTCTGGGTGCTAATTGAACAAAATTGCGAACAAATCTCTCAGACCCACATACGCGACCATCTCTCTCGACTAACCCGTATCTACGAGCTTCTCTCAAACCCACATCTGTGACCTTCTCTCACGACTGACGAGCATCTGTGACCTGATGGAGGTGATCGATTTGGGGATTCGGCTTCGGGATGTCGATTTGGGGTTGAATGCGATTGACCTGATAGAGGTGGTCTTTCTGGCAGGTGTCTTCGGTCGGAGGTGGTCTTTCTGACCGGTGTCTTCGGTCGGAGGTGGTCGATTGAGAGAAGGGAAATCGCGTTGAAAAGAGAGGGAAGTTTACGCGAGGGCTAGAGATCGAACAAGAGAGAAACGTTAACGCGAGTGAAGAGAGACGGCGTTGGAAGTGAGAATGAGAGAGAGAAGTTCACGCGTGAAAGATTGATCTAACGGTTCTTATTGATACCGCAAATTAGGACTGCAAATTAAAACCGCATAAGAATCGGGCTGTATATATATATAAATTTTCTTATGCGGGTGTAAAATACAGACCACTCTTTCATCATTTGATTTAGAACATGTGATTATAAAAACAGTAGACCCCCATGTCATTTTACTTATCACATGTGTGTATTAATATATGTTGGTTGGGGAAGACATTGACGGGCATAAACAAGGTAGGGTTTCCCCATTTTGGCTTTATATGTAATAAAGACAAACTAATCAAGTCTAGTGATGCTTGTGTTCATGCATTGCGTCATGCTTCTTGCTTCAAATTAATATTTTGTGCTGGGTGGGGAGAACCGGTAATGTTTGATGTCATGGTTCTTTGACAAAATCATCCTGCTAATTTAATTAATTATTCTTTAATTGACTTCTATTGGCTTAGTGGATTTCCAAGAGGCAAAAATCCCCACCCATTCCATCTTGTAGCAATTTTTTTTTTTTATACAAGGGAAATTGGGAGGGGGTTGGACTCGAACCCACACACACAAAGGTGGGGCATCCTATACATGCAAACCAGTTTGCCGTTCAACTACCGGCTTGGTTGCTTGTAGCAATTGTTATAGTTAACATAAACTAGGGTTTCCTGCTTATTAAACTTGTGTGGGCGTTAATCAAAACTAACAAATGTCTTATAGGGGGGTTACAGCGCCCTAGCGTTCCTACAATATCATCAATTTTTGATTGTCTAATTAATTTAAGTTGTTAACTAAACACTATTTTTTTTACTAATAATGCTTGAGACCCCCAAATGTGATCTCTGTTTAGCCATCGATTAATGTGGAGTATTGGATGTTAAGTGAGTATACATGTATGTTTATAATCAATAGATACTTCACATGCCACATAAATTTGGAGTTAAAACGATGGTCTTATTTTTTTTGATAAGCACGAGATATATTAGCGCAAAGAGAGAAAAAAAAATAAAGGCATCAATGAGGATTTTATCTTGAGTGTATATAACACTATACTTTTTTTTTATTGGGTATTAATATAAGAGTAATGTTTGAAACTCTTAAAATATGATTATCATTTTACTCTAATCAATGTGAATCACGTCATTTATATGTGTTTATAATATATGACTATTGACATGTCACGTAGATTTGGGAATAAAATGAGATTTTTATGGGTGTGAAAATATACTCATTGTGGACATCTAGCACTGAAGTTATCATAAAAATACCATCCAAACACTCCAAATGGGTACAACTATTGGATGCTGTAACGCACCCTGGGGATTACGTGACTCCATTGAGGATATCTACCAATCAGAAGAAGCCATGTGTCGCCCCACTTCGGATTTTGTGAAACACGGTTGCGTTGGACGCAGCGAACTGGCAGTGGGAAGTCAGACACAACTTCCCTTTGTTAGCCAAGCCGGCAATCGGCTACTTCATTTTGGGTTTAGCACAAATGTCATTAGTGACAACCAATGACACCCCACAACCCAAACAACAATTTCATGTTAAATAATTTAAATGGCAAAATTAATTAATAGGACACAAGCAATTGTAGCTATATTAACTACACAATCTTATTTGCACAAATATATGATTCAATGAAACACAATTTAATAAATATTTTATTATAAAATTTGTGGAATTCATTAAATACTTATAGATATTTCAATACAATAAATCTTCTAATACTAATACCGATGAGCTATGTACCCCTAGGTCCGCCTTGCACAATATTTAAGACTGAGTACCAAGCAGGGGTGAACGCAGGATTAAAAGTCAGGGTGGGCAAAGTGTTGCAGGGTTATTAATTATGTCTTTGAAAGTATGGAAAACAACACAAAAAATCAAAATATTATGGAATAACAATAACCGATACTTTAAAGCTGATTTGTAACTGTTGTAGACAATTTTTAATATTTTGAAATCGTTTCATAATATCCTCATTTGGAATAGTATCAAAAATATCTCTCGTATAGACAAGTAAATTAACATTTAACAATTGGTCGCCCATTCGATTCCGAATCTTGATAATCTTCCAATTTGTAAATCCATCAACAACAAAAAATTTGCCACCCCCTTGATATCCAATTTATTCTTTGAAAAGATAATGGAGGCAAAAGGCAGTGTGTGTATATATATATATTTTTTATACTGTACTCCATCCAGTGGAGGACCTAGGAATTAAAATCACTGGGGGCACAAAAGTATTGTGGGGTCCAGGGGCAGTGCCCTCGGAATTTTTTTTGGGTTCTACATGTAATCGATTTACAATTATTGATCACAAACACAAAAACACACTAGTAATAATTCAAAACAATAAGAAAACACATTGTAGTTATGACAATTGTTCTCTCAGAGTTTTCATATTTTGAAAGTAATACGAGGGATTAGGGCCTAGGGCTCTTATCCACAATGAGAAGTATTGAAATATTGAGAGGATTTGAGGGGTTTGGAAGTAGGTGGGCTTGATAAATGACAAAATAACTTAGGGCCTAGGATTTATGAGGTTGGATTGGGTCAAAATTAGTTATTGCGTTGGATAAAAATTAATGGATTGGGGGCCTCAAATTTTTTGATTGGGGGCCTTAGGCTTAACTTGTCATTAATTGATCAATTTATAGTATATTTAGTATTAAAAAAAAATTTCACTGGGGGCACATGCCCCCAGTCCCATGTACATATGTCCACCCTTGACTCCATCCAAAATATTACAAAGTCAGGATGGGCAAAACTATCAATAATATAAAATAAATCAAAACTAACATAAGTATATTTTCTTTTTCTGAAAATGAGGGTGGGCGCAATTTTCCACCCTTGACTATACGTACATCCACCCTTGATACCAAGTTACATAATGATCATTTATTTATTTCAAGATAATATTATGTTTCTCTACTTGAATCCATGACCTCTTGAGATTTGACGGTGAGTACCCAAATTAACCAAGAAATTTTGATATTGTGCGGTTGCGCGGAGGGCCCAATGTACTTACTACTTTAGCACACAATTTAGAAGTGGGACGGAAAATGATCCGCGCAGCTATTAACATCAGTGCGGCGCGCTGGAGCTGAAGCCAGCTAAGCTGCGTCTGTCCGTTTAAAAATCTCTTTTTGTCTAACTAACTAACTCCTTGTGGTGGATTCGGGCGGTACACGACCACTCCATCTCAGCCACTTATTTCTGTTAGGTGAAAATCCCAATAGAGATATTTAACTCAAATTACATTAATACCCATCACAGTAATGTGAAAACTCGCCGTCTACGCAGAGGATAGTTTTGTCATTTGGGGTGCCGTCATTATCGTCGAAAAGTATGCAATGCCCAAATCAGGGGGTGCCTGTGACCTGTAAGAGGCCGTGGCGTGGCAGTTTCTCTTCGCGGACAAACGCGAGGCTATTATTGGTATTTCGTAACTTTTTGTTTTCCGTCATTTATTTTTTATATAATTTTTGTTGCGCTTGGCCATCGCATATCCTTTGTTCTTATTTATCAAAAAAAAAAAAAAAATCATTTATCGCCACTCCATCTCTCTCTGGTGAACTCTGCTTGTTTTTGCTATCTCTCTCTATCTTCATCATTTGGATTTGGATTCTGGTGGTGTGTCTCTCTTTTTCAACGATGTCTATAGCCGCTTCTCAGATCTGCATGTTCTTCCCAGAATTTTGATAGATTTTGTTGTCTCGGTATACCTTCTGATATTCTCTTGTTATTCTTTTTTCGGGTTAATTATGTCTGTCAAAATGAATAATTGTATGATTTTCTATTGGTATCTGTGAATGATATGGAGTTGGTGTGTTTGCTTCCGCTGAATATGGATTTCACCTGGGTTTTTTCGTTGCATGGTTTTGGATTAGGGTTTTCACTTTCCAATGCTAATTTGCTACAAATTTGATGGCATAGTCATCTGTTTCCAAGGTTGTATTCGAAGATTGGTGGCAGCTATTAATTTTCATCGATAAATCTAGTGCTTTGGTGCTCTTGAATGGCTACCATTGATTTGTGGCTCTGATTCTCGGATAGATTCATTTAATTTATAAATTTATGTTATCTGCTGGGAGATTGATCGGAGGAGTCGACTTATATTCGCTTGTATTCATTCTGGATTGGTAAACATCACTGTTTATTTGCTTGTTGGGCTTTTTCATCTGGCTGAGATTTATTGGGTAATTTTTTTTCCCTTTTTTAAAGAAATAGTGATGTCTTGGGTAGATCTTAAACAGCAGTATATCTGGTTTCAGGTTGTGTGTGAAGTTCTACTATGAGATCTATCATTATGCACTGTTATTTATTTTCAGGGAGTGTGGTATATTGATTCGATTTGTGTTGCCTTCTTCACCTACTTATTACATGCAAACTTAACTAATGCTTGTACAAACATGTACTTGTATGTGTACATATGTTCAACGTCTACGTGCATTTGAACATGTGAACATATACAGGTTTAAAGGTTGAACCATATGTTGCAATAAGCCAATAAGATGACAATTGATAAACCATTTGGTGCCGAAATTTTGTAGTGATGAGTTCCTTGGAAACTATACCCGGTTGGTTTTTAAACTTTAATTTCAAACAATATATGAATTAGGAAGCTTGCTTTATTTGGTGTCTGCCAATCACCGACTATGTCTGTCTTCCAATTTCCGAACATTGATTTAGAGGGCTTCCTTTTGGGTAATAGTTTGTCTACTTATCTGTGATTTCTCTGCCTTTTATTGTGCTTTACTTGTAAAGGAAAATGTATTGGTCATCTTTGGCTTCCTCTTTGTGTGCTTTGAATTTTGAAATTGACAAATAAAAGCTTGGCAATAATTGATTCAATGGAAAATTGTATTACTAGGATAGCTGGTCTTATGGTCGCGGTTCATTATGTGTCATTATTGAATGCTCTTATATGATTCCTGTGAAAGTCCTCCTGCATACTTTTTATTTTATTTATTTTTGAAGTTCTGAGTTTTCCCTTACTCTTCGAAGGATTTTATGTGATGCGTGCCTGAAAACTCCTTTTTTGTCTTTCTTAATTATATCCCGATTGTTTGGGTCGAAGTACAATACATACATTGAGGCCGATTGGAATTTCTTGCATGTCAAAATATATGTCCCTATTTGATATGTCATCATAATTTAGTCTTTTAGCAGGGTTCATTTCTCTCTCTCTCTCTCTGGGTGTGTGCACTTGCTCATATGTGTATGTATGTGGTAGACTTCCAGTGGAACAACTGTGGGTAATTGTATATCTCAAATTATGAAACGTATCCAATATTTTAAGTTGGAGGACTTCATCCTCACTATAGTTGGTGAGTGTATCGGGCAAATCTAGAAATTTGTTACTCACAAGAGTAGACAATTTTTTCTCATTGTTGGCATTTCATGGTTACATGCGAATATGTGGCACAATGGTAGAGTTGCAGGAGTGCAACCTAGATATCACGAGTTTAATCCTGGAAATAGCCTCTTTACATATTATGTGGATGCAAGATCTGTGTACATCTTGCATGTCCCTTACTCCGCCCACTGCGGGAGCCTTATGCACGAGTGTTGTTTACTTTTTTACTAGGATTTTATGGTTATGCATAGAGTTCATAAGGTCATTTTCCATGCGATGCTTCTGTCTGGAGTGTGAAAAATACTATCAGAAGGCTTGTATTAATCGTTAATCTTTGTTTCGAAATTTAGAACTTGAAAGCTCTGAATTTATTGTTGTTTATTTTGAATCGTGACTGTTATTCTTGCTATGTTTATCTTATTGGTAGCTGCATTTACTTTTTTTTCCCTGACATTTTAGTCTGCTGTTACACGTTATAGTAATATCTTGCACTTGATAGTGGTCGTGACTACTATACTAACCTCGCAAATATGAAGAAGTATCACATTTATTCAAATTCTGTAATCTCATGTTCTTCGACCATTGTGGTAGCTCCATCTATATTAGCACTGTCCTTTTGTGTCCTTTGTGTGCCCTGCTTTCTTTGTGCCCCTCGGATTTCCAAGGTGTGAGGTCTAGCACTCCTTTTGTCTAGCACTCCTTTTGAAAGATATATATCTCTATCACTAACTTTATTCTACATTACCTGCAATGTATAATGCATGAGTCTGTTTTCATATGTATAGCAATGTACTTTGTAGAACCGCCTTTTGTTTTACTTTAATCAGTTATCAACTTATCATCTAAAACTCTTTGTATATTGTTGTTGTAGTAGTATTAGTGGTAGTTATTGTTGTTATTATTGTTTTCTCATCATCGTTATTATTATTTTCATCAGGATGAATGAAGCCAAGTTATTCCTTGGCAAGGAGCATAAGAAGTTCCAAGTTCCTCTGTGCGTCAGTTTTGATTGTTCTCATTAAAGGATTTTATCCTAGAGACGTTGTTAGATATTCTACATATTAAGGGGGCTATAATTGAATAAATACCTTGTTGCTGGTGCCAAGTTTGATCAAATGGACAGATCAGACACATCGGGCTTTGTTAGTGGTGGAAGTAGCATATCTTAATATTTTCTACCTGTTGATTTGTTTCTCCTATTTATACTCGCCAGTAGCTTGTGCTAGAAACTGCCCGTTAGGGACCACTTGCTTCTCAGTGTTGCAGTAGACAGCTATAGATTATGGATCTGAACAAAAATGGTGTACAGTTTTCTCATAATGTTGAAATCACAATGAACGAAAACTTTGGGGATACCGCTTTATCTTTGAACTGCCTCAGCTATGGAGGAGGAAAGACCGGTAGAATTGGAAGTAGCCAAAGCAACCATCAGGTTGATTTCTCTAATGCTTGTGATGACAGCTGTCAGTTGGTTCTTGGTTTGGGTCCAACACCTTGTGCGTATGGTAATGATTACTTTAATATCGGGGTTAGCAAGATTAAAGAGTCGGGTACCATGTTTCCCCTGGGCTTGTCAACTGAGGGTGATTCAACTCTAAAACTCGGACTACCTGGATCAACTAAGGAAGCTTCAAATGGGCTTGATTGTTCGCTTTTGACAGAAACTGATATTAGTTTACATCTTCGGAACCAAGCTTCTGCAAATGATAATAGACTTCTTATTCCTGTTGTTGATGAAGGTTCTACTTCAGCCAAGAAATCTGGTGGCTATATGCCATCACTTCTCTTGGCTCCAAGAATGGAAAGTGGGATAGTTTCTTCACAAACACAAGAAATTCTAGAATTTGGCTCCAAGTCCCAATACTATCATCCTCAGTTGAGCCATGAACCATCTGCTACCACAGATTTCTCAGTGGGCACCATCTCCGAGCAAGCAACCACAGCTACATCATCAGAACGCAGAATGAGCAATCAAAAGAAATGCAAGTTTGCTGGTTGTACAAAGGGGGCAAGAGGAGCAACTGGTCTCTGTATTGGGCATGGGGGCGGACAGAGATGCCTAAAACCAGGATGTAACAAGGGTGCTGAGAGCCGAACTGCATATTGTAAGGCCCATGGTGGAGGAAGGAGGTGTCAGCACTTGGGATGCACTAAAAGTGCGGAGGGGAAAACAGATTTTTGCATAGCACATGGTGGTGGCAGACGGTGTGGGTTTACAGGAGGCTGCACAAAGGCTGCACGTGGGAAGTCGGGGCTTTGCATTAGACATGGTGGGGGGAAGAGGTGCAACGTAGAAGGCTGCACCCGTAGTGCTGAAGGACAGGGTGGCTTGTGCATCTCCCATGGTGGAGGGCGGCGTTGTCAGTTCCCTGAATGTACGAAGGGTTCTCAGGGCAGTACCATGTTCTGCAAAGCTCATGGTGGTGGAAAGCGTTGCATTTTTGCTGGATGCACCAAAGGTGCTGAAGGGAGCACTCCATTGTGCAAGGGACATGGTGGGGGAAGACGTTGCCTCTTTGATGGTGGTGGGATTTGTCCAAAAAGTGTTCATGGAGGAACAAATTTCTGTGTTGCCCATGGTGGTGGAAAGAGGTGTGTTGTGACTGGTTGCACAAAGAGTGCACGTGGTCGCACTGATTGTTGTGTTAGGCATGGTGGCGGGAAGCGCTGCAAGTTTGAGAACTGTGGGAAGAGTGCCCAAGGTAGCACTGACTTTTGCAAGGCCCATGGTGGGGGAAAGCGATGCTCCTGGGGAGAGGGAAAATGTGAGAAATTTTCCAGGGGTAAGAGTGGTCTATGTGCAGCGCACGGCAGCATGCTCCAGGAGAGGGAAAGCAAAGGAGGTTTGATTGGTCCCGGACTTTTCCATGGTCTCATATCTGCTTCTTCAACTACGGGAAGCAGCATTGATAACAATAATTCTTCTTCTGGAGTCAGCGTTGTCTCAGACTGCATTGATTCACAGGAAATGCCGGCAAAAACACATCATCTCATACCCCCACAGGTATTGGTTCCTCTATCTATGAAATCGTCATCTCATCCCTTTTTCTTGAGCACTGAGAAGCAAGAAGAATTTAGAAAAGGCTCTGGCACTGGTGTTGGTGGCAGTAGCGGGACAAACAACTTCAACTATACAATTCCCGAGGGAAGGGTCCATGGTGGCGGCCTCATGTCATTATTTGGTGGGAATTTGGAGAATGCAATGGACAGAATTTGAAATCCAATTTATCAGCTTGTATATAAATTTAGTTTTGGGTAGTGGGGCGATTCATGGGTGATGAAATTGTGTATAAAGGTTTGGTACTTGTTTAGTGACAGAGTATATAGCTTGTGTATCTAATTAGCAGGGGGGTGTATTTTATTTTAATGTGGATATTATTTGTTCTTCTAGTTTTCGGTGTTGCAGACAATAAGACTGGGTGAAGACAAGTCCTAGGAAACAGCTATGGCATAAGCTTTCATGTAAGCCTTTTAAGGCCGAAATGTGGCGATGAATAACCATCTGTTTATGGTCCAATGAGTAATCAATTCCTGTGTATTTATTGTTTCAACAAGTACTGTTACTGATGAACATGCACCCAGAGTTTATCTGTTCCTTCTGTATTTTCTGGCTGCATTTTTGGTGGCTTAGGCAAAAGGGAAAAGTCTCGTGATAATGAGCATTTTGATAGGGATCCCAGTCCCAGAGCAGAAGATTATTTGCACCAGCCAAATGCACCTATACCGCCATGCATGTATGGTGGGTTGAAATGTTAAGTGGATCACAAAAGAAATATAAGGCGGATACCTTTAGTAATATTCCGATTTTTTCTAAAAATACCCTGTCAACTGATTTTTACAAAGGGTGGTCAACTTAGATTGGGGTGTCTTTAGAAAAAACCGGGGTGTGACTAAAACTACCCAGATAAGGCCTGAAGCATTAAGATGGGCCAGACTAGACATTTTATGCTAGCCCAGCCCATAACGGCCCAAGTCTCATTATGACCAGCTTATTCTCGAAGACGAACTGCAATTGCGAAAGGGAACAGAAGGGCAAGATCTGATGGGTCCCACTTATTCGAGGCAGCCGGGCATTTCTATTCTTCTGTCTTCTGCACTCGCTTCCACTGCCTATCAGTATCAGTATATAATCAGAAGCGAACGAGAACTACGCACTTTCTCCGCTGATTGGGTTTCGTTCGTGCGACTCCGCAAGTTAAAACTCTCCCAAGCCGCGGTGACTTCTCGGAGAAGATTCAGAGAAAGAAAGAAGTCAAATTCCTGCCAAAACGGAGCTTCTCCAATCTTGGCCTTGTGAGTTGCATCTACCTTTGTCTTGGTGTTCGTATTCCTTTCTCCGCATCTTTCTGTTCTTTGATTTAGTATTCTGTTTAGCGGAATTGGAGATGAAATCATGTAGGGGAGTGTAGGCTTCGGATTGATCTGACAAACACTGAATTTTCGTTCTTTGATTTCAACGTTTGATTTGATTCCTTTCCCTTGATTTAATGGATTCTTGTTGAAAGAATGTCTGGAATTTCACGATCACCGGTCTCATGATGTCTGTTTTTCAATGGCAGAAAAAATGAAATTTAGGCGGGAAATTGAAATTCGTGTTACATAATCAAAATTTTGATGATGGAAGAAAATGGAGATCGAGTTTATTTTTGTTTGTCAGTCGATGTAACAGTCTTCCGACTCTCTCTTTAATCGCAGCGATTCATGGATTCCCTCTACAACTCCAAATTACAGAAACTGCAATCTCTAAGCGGCACCGTTTCGCCGATCAACACTCACTTTTACAAGGACTCGGCGCTCCTCAGGTACCTGCGCACAGGATCTCCCGTCGCTACTAGCACCGACGCTTTCTCTTCTCCTGCAATAGCACGGAAACGCCAGTACAGCAGCAGCAGCTCCTCCGGAAACAGCGGCAGTGCTAACAGGACGCCTTCTCCTTTGTCTGCCATTGAGAATCTTGAAAGGACGACAAGGACAGGGTCCCCGACGGCTGTGGAGGATGATGTGTTGGTTATGGATGGGATATTGGTCGGGTCGGTTCCTGCAGGGAGGGCTTCGAGGTCTGCATCGTCGTTATCATTGGATTCTGGTGGTGGATTGTCCTCAAATACTTCTCCAGGGAAAATTTGCAGATTTTGGATGGAGTTTGGATACTGTCGCTATGGGTATAACTGCCAAGTAATTCTCTCACGCTTTGAATCTTGCCCTAAAATTGAAACTTGAAATGATGGTCCGAATGTCTGATCAGGTGGCACTCATAAATTTGTTTTCTGAATGCAATTTGTTGTTCATAATCTGACTTTATGGTACTTAATTATTTCAAGTTTGGCGATCAAAATGACAAAATCTGGAGATTGATGATTTTATACTGTATTATACTCCGAATTCTAAGGCAAATTTCTCAAAATTCCTGCCTATTCAAGTAGCTATGCTAAATTGATCATTTGATATCTCATATTTTGATAATCAACATCATGTGTTTTGCAGTTTGCACATGGGAAAGAGGAGCTGCGCCCAGGTCGTTTTCCCAATAAGAGCAAACCTGAGGTGAACATATTTTGCCCCCTTTGTAGAGGGAAGTATGTTAAAGAATCAGTGACTGAGAGAGACTATTTGCTGAATTGTGGTTTTATTTTTTATTGCATAGGTACAGAATCTACCGATGCGCCAGTCATTTCCTGGTACTGGATCATCACCATATGGCACTGGATTACCACCCTATAGCCCAAAGAGCCGCTTTGGTCATCCAATCACGGTGCAACCAGCATTTGCGATAGACCAACCTGAATACCCCTTCCGCAGCCCCTCGCTCACCACCAAAACTGAGCACTTCAGCAAGATCCCTGGCAGCCCCTCTGTCAACTTCAGGCCTGAAGAATCCAATATCCTTTCCACCACTATAACCAGCAGGGTCAAGTACTGGTCACCCCAAGACGACGGCATTGAGGTTTTCTTGCCTTGTCATTCAGACAAACCCCCGTCAAGGGAAGATGTTGATGCCTATATTGATCATTTTCTTAACGGTCCTACTTCAGGGAGCAGGTTGCCAGTATTCACTAAACTTTGGCTAGAATAATGGTCTCGTGAAGGGCCTCCCGTCTTTGCTGAAAACTACTCGGACTTCAGTTCATTTTCCACTGTCTGAGTCCATTCGACACACCAACTGCATATTTTTTGGGGTAAGATTGATAATCAGTTTGAATGAGCAATCTGCTAACTGTAAATGGTACATGGTTAGCATAAGTCATACAAACAGATATCATACCTAAGGATTTTGAAAGTAGAATAAGAATTGGCAGCTGACCATAGAGCCACTCACTGGAGTTCCTGTCACCCAATTTTGTAGAGAGAACTTTTTTTTTTACAGGACTTCAATCCCCCTCCTTTCATTCTCTCTATTTCTGCTCATGTTAAACAATTCCAGCTTGTGAAACATCTGTGTTCCTGCAAAAGCACTTTGTAGTTTGCTTGTACTGATTTTGCCCCAAACCAGGTCTGTTTTCCGGGTATGTTTATTAGCATGGACAGGTTGATACAAAGAACATCCAATCATTGCATACTTGTTTGTATTGTATTGTATTGATTGGAACTCGTTTAATTCAATGTTTATTGTGATGAGTTATACAGGAGGATAATATTTATAACATTGTCCCCAAACTGAATCAGGGGAGGCAATTTGGTTATTTCTATTGTCTTATTATCTAGGATGCAAAAATCTGAGGCCATTGGTTGTCTTATTACACAAGTAGACAGTAGGAATGAATATATATAGAAAAACAGGACAAGAAATGAACGGATAAGGAGCCAACATCGAAAGACAGTTGCATAATCCACAACCTGATCCAGTCCCATGAGTCTGTCAGTCTCCTTTTCTATTTCAAACCCCTCTCCTCTCTTTCCCTTAAAGCCAACACCTCCGTTACGACGCTGCTTCAATTTCAGTCCCCGAGCATCTCAACAACACAAGAAAACCGGAGTCGTGGTCATTGGAGCAGGCCTTGCTGGTCTTGCCGCCGCCACCCACCTCCACTCCCAGAAGATCCCCTTCCTCCTCCTCGAAGCCTCAGACGCCGTAGGTGGGCGTGTCCGGACGGATGTTGTCGATGGTTTCCTTCTCGACCGAGGCTTTCAGATCTTCATCACTGCCTACCCGGAGGCCCAGAAACTCCTCGACTACAACGCATTGGAGCTCCAGAAATTCTTTTCAGGTGCACAAATTTACTGTGATGGTCAGTTCCACACCGTCGCTGATCCTTTACGCCACTTTTGGGAATCCCTAACCTCCCTCTCTAACCCAGTCGGGTCGATCCTGGACAAGCTCCTCATCGGGTGGACCAGGGTCCAAGTCGTTGGCAGATCAGATGAGGAGATACTGAGTTCCAGTGAAGTTTCCACTCTGAATCTGTTGAGAAACATTGGGTTCTCGAATTCCATCATCGAACGATTCTTCACGCCTTTCTTTGGTGGGATTTTCTTTGATAGAGAGCTCGAAACGACTTCCAGATTGTTCAATTTCATCTTCAAGTGTCTCGCCTTTGGTGATAACACTCTTCCTGCCAAGGGCATTGGAGCCATCCCTAATCAATTGGCAGCGAAATTGCCTGCGAATTCGATCTTGTTAAACACAAAGGCTGTACTGGTTGATTTCGGTGAATCGAATTCGCCGAATGTGAGGTTGGAGAACGGAGAGGTATTGGAGACTGAGATTGGAGTGATAGTGGCAGTTGAAGAACCACAAGCGGGTAAGCTTTTCGCCGGAAAGATCAAACCGGTTCAGCCCAAACCGGCTCGGAGCACAGTTTGTTTATATTTCTCCGCTGACCAAGACAAGATCCCAGTGGGTGACCCGGTTCTGTTACTGAACGGGACGGGTAAGGGCATTGTGAACAACATGTTCTTTGCGACCAATGTGGCTCCATCATATGGCCCACCCGGGAAGGCTCTGGTATCGGTTTCTTTGGTCGGCTTGTTTGAGAAGGAATCCGATAATGATCTAGCGGCTAAGGTTGTTGAGGAGCTTTCGGGATGGTTTGGACCATCGGTGGTCGGGTCATGGAGCCACTTGAGAACATACCGGATCCCGTTTGCCCAACCGAATCAATGTCCCCCAACCAATTTGATGAAGGACTCTCGGGTCGGATGCGGGGTATATGCGTGTGGTGATTATTTGGCTTCGGCTACTTTTGATGGCGCCTTGGTTTCGGGTAGGAAAGCAGTAGAGGCTTTAACAAAAGACAGAGTCCTAACTCCAGTTTAAAAGTTCAATTTGTTTTGGGATAAATATTGAAAAAGTTTATATATTTTCCAAAAAATCTAAACAAGTTTGCTGTATTTTTTTTTTGGACTAAACAAATCCTTTCAATTAAAATCATTTCCATTTAAGTTATTTTATACCAAAATCTTTTAAAAAATCATTTAAATTTTTAAATTCGGAACCGTTCCATAACATTTTACTATTTAATTTTTTGTTCCTTAAATGGTCAAATAAAACGTTTTCAAACTCGCAAATCTGAATCCTAACCCATCAAAACTCGAATGAAGTATTAAAAACAAAAAATAATCAATAATATAAAATATGTTTTTATTGATATTAAGTATGATTTATTTGCAATGTTATATCAATAGTACAATTCAAATTAATATAGTTTAGAGTGTAATTAGTATGACTCAATAAATAAATGTATGAGTATATGATCTATTATTATATTATGTTATTTTATTTTTATTATGTTATAATTTAACATCCTATTATTCCTATATCAATAATTCATAATGTCATTATTATAACTTATTTGTATTAAAGGTTCGGTTCGGATATTCTAAATTCAACCTCAAAAATCAAATCCGATCTAAAATTATGACAGGTTTGAAAATCAAAACTAAAATCATTTTTTGAATTTTAAACGGATGGGATGGGATCGGTATTATGTTGGTAGGGTCCGTATCGATTTTCCTTCCATCCCTAGCGAATATGGGGTGCCGGGGCTCTGCTGTAAAAAAAATTACAGCTGGCCCTGCTGTAATAACAATTTGAGACGAAATTTTTTTTTATTTTATTTTGAAAAAATTATAGATGTGTAATTTATGGTCTAACGAATCCAACGATATATTTTTTGTTCAAAACAAAAATCATATGCTATATGAAAAATGCTTAACAATTTTAGACCGTCGGATATAAACTCAAAACATTCGGTGTCTGGATCACGATGAATGTGATTTTTGTTTCTAACAAAAAATATATCGTTGGATTCGTTAGATCATAAACTACATATTTATAATTTTTTTAAAATAAAATAAAAATTTTTTGGGATCCAAATTATCTACAGCCGGGATCTGCTGTAGTTTTTACTTTTTACTACAGCAGACCCCTGCCTCCCGCGAATATGCCCCTAAACTTTTACTTTCCAAAACCGTCCCTGATCTCTTATCAACAAATTCAACTTTCACGATTTCATATGCCGTCCCCAGCAAATCTCCGTTCGGGTCGTTATCTGGGATTTTACTCCACTCCATAGCCAAAGCTTTTTCAGTGGGTTGTTATCCCCAATTATCAAGGTATGACGATGCGTGTGCTTTTCGTCGTCTCTGCACTTTTCAATTTTATTTAATTTTAATTTGTAGTTATTTTGGCCAGCGATTCTATTTTTTTTTTCCCACAAACTCGACTCTGACAGGAGTGAAAATGGCGAATTGTATGGGAATTAGGGCTTTCCCAGAGCTTAGGCCTTCGTTTTTTCGCCAATCACCCCTTTACTCTGTGTGCCGAAGGAGCTTTTCAGTCTTTGCGTGCAGCAATACTAAGAAAGTCGAAGAACAATTGATTCGTGTTCGTTTTGCTCCTTCACCTACAGGGAATCTTCACGTTGGTGGGGCTCGAACTGCACTCTTCAATTACTTATTCGCTAGGTTTGTTCTTTGGTCGTGGGATTGAGTTATATAGATTTAAGTAAAGATGATATGTAGTGGGTCATGGTACCTTTGTTTGATGAACTCATGATTTCAGGTCCAAAGGAGGCAAATTTGTTTTGAGAATTGAGGATACTGACTTGGAGAGGTCCACTCGGGAGTCTGAGGAGGCCATTTTCCAGGATCTATCTTGGCTTGGCCTTGCTTGGGATGAAGGTGAATGCTGCTTCCATTAAGATGTTTGGTTTGATCATGGATTGATTCAATAATGTTAGTTGAGAGGTGGTTGATCCTGATCCTTTATTTAACATTTTTTTCAAATGCCAAAAAAAGATCCTCCATTCGATTGTTGATACTCATTAGTTGCTAGCTTCTACAAAAGAGGTAGGAGTAGCAGCCTCTCTACTTTAGTTTGCCTCGAAATCGAATCCTAATATATTTTTTTTCCTAGCCATGTTCTCATTTTTAATTATAATATGACATGTATTTGATATAGATTTACATCCCACTCAATGACTATCTGATTATTTTTTGGTGTGTTTTTATATTTTTTATTCTATTAATGTATTATTTTGGATATAACTCTAGTAGTTACATGGGCTTGTAAATTTGTAGGCCCTGGCATTGGTGGAGACTATGGTCCATATCGACAATCTGAAAGAAATTCTCTGTACAAGCAGTATGCTGAGAAGCTTTTAGAATCTGGTCATGTTTATCACTGTTTTTGTTCCAATGAGGTATATAACTGTCTTTACCAGCTATTATGGCATTTCATCAACTTTGTGATTGCATTAAATTGCTGCAGATTCATGACTGAAGCAAATGGTTTGGACTAACGAACAGCCTTTTTTTTGGCACATACTAATATTGCCAAAAGAGTTGTTATTATGGAGCTTTTGAAAGCAAACCGTTATTTTTCTGTGTGTGATACACAGTGGCAAACCTGGAAGCTTGATTTATACATTTATGTTAACTAATTATTTATGTTGAATCACCTCTTTTAATAAGAGTTATATTGAATTATTTTGTAGTATATTCTTCATTTCCTTCGTGTATTGTTTTGAATTTTGGCAACTTCATCTTGTTGTCTATTTCAAATCCTCTTGATTCCTTATGTACTGCTTCTCTCTTTGATTGTGTAGCATTTCTTTATCATCTAGCATCTTTTGCATATATGTTTTTCTTAACGTATTCTCTTGTAATTAACGTTCACTATTGATGGTTAAAAAACCAATATGCTTAAATGTTTCAATCACAATTCTCAGGAACTGGAGAAAATGAAAGAAATTGCTAAATTAAAGCAACTGCCTCCCGTTTACACAGGAAAGTGGGCAAGCGCTACAGATGAAGAGGTACAAGAAGAATTAGCAAATGGAACCCCCTATACGTATCGGTTTCGTGTGCCGAAGGAAGGGAGTCTAAAAATTAGCGACCTCATTCGAGGGGAAGTAAGTTTTATTCTTTCTTATTTTGCGATATTTTTGTTATTCCATTTACACTCAGAGGTATTTAGGCTTTAATTCTTACGTGGTTTGCCTCCATATATTTCTGGTGCCTGGCCAAGCTGTTTGACCCATATTATTTAGTTTCCCTGCTTGCCAAGCTACTATCTCAGAACCATTTGTAACTTTATGTGTTCTAAAAATTGAGTTATTCTGGTTGCTAACTTTGCTTGATAGTAAGGTTTGCTGGAACTTGGACACACTTGGGGACTTTGTAATTATGAGGAGTAATGGACAACCAGTTTATAATTTTTGTGTATCTGTTGATGATGCTACAATGGCAATTTCTCATGTTATAAGGTGATTGCTACATTTCCGACAATTTTTTGGCTGTGTTAGTTTATATATGCTACCAGTTTATTGCCTGCGCTTTCCCCCCCATTTTGTATGCATCATTTTGGGTGCTGTGGAAAGCTTTCTGATTCTCTAAATGCTTTCATTGCAGAGCGGAGGAGCATTTACCAAACACTCTTAGGCAAGCGCTGATTTATAAGGTATTCTAAGGTACCCTGATTAAATATTTGGTTATTGCTTTAAAAACTTCCGATTTTCATAATAATAAGGTGAAGCTGGTTTAGGTATTTATTTATGATTCAAATGCAGGCTCTTGGATTCCCTATGCCTCAATTTGCACATGTGTCTTTAATTCTTGCACCTGATCGAAGTAAACTGTCTAAACGTCACGGTGCGACCTCAGTGGGTCAGGCAAGTGCTTAGTCCTTTCACTAGTTCAATTTTTGGGGTCTGGAATGTTATCTCTCCCTGATACCCTTGTAATGATTAGTTTTCTGATGAGTTTCTCAAGTTGTCTGTAATTCATGATTGACCATCTTACAGTTCAGAGAGATGGGTTACCTTCCCCAGGCAATGGTGAACTACCTGGCACTTTTAGGTTGGGGCGATGGCACTGAAAATGAATTTTTCACTCTCGAGCAACTTGGTTGGTATCCTTTTCATTTACTTCTGCATATGTAATATCCCCAAGATCATGCACCTGACTTATTTGCATGGAATTCACAGTTGAAAAATTCTCAATGGACCGTGTCAACAAACACGGGGCTGTTTTTGATTCAGTCAAATTAAGGTAATTATTGTCTTTTTCAGTTAATATAAGTTGCCATTTACTGTTCTTCTGGTACTTGGATGATTGGAATACATTCCAGGCTTCTGATTCAGTGTTTACAGTGGCCTGGTTCTTCTGTTCTTTTGGCATGTGCTCCCTGGTATCTGCGTTAATTTAATTTACATAAAGTATTATGGATTTATGGATTATTTTGCTAGACTTTAATGGTTTTAGGCCTTTTCTTCTTCTTTGGATTGTTGAATTTTTGAAGAACAAGGTTGTTGATGAAAGATGAAGGCATTTGCAATTTCAGCAGTTTTTGTTGTTTGCAAAGAATTATTTATATGGCGTTAATTTCCTAACATATTCTGCTTCAATATGTATCTGTGAACTTAAGGTGGATGAATGGTCAGCATTTACGGGCTTTGCCATCGGAGAAGTTTAACAATCTTATTGGTGAGCGGTGGAAGAGCTCAGGTATCCTCAGAGAATCAGATGGACCGATCATAGAAGTAAGGATTATCTTTCCCGATATTCGAATGCATTCTTGAGGAGATATAAAATTGCATAAATTCTGTGTAATGGTTGCTTGTGTATTTAAGTTTCCTTTTCAGACTTGAAAAATGAAGTAAATATCTCCTAGGCTAGATGGGTTATTTTAGTTATTAATGAAGTAATAGCTAGTTAGCTACACACTATTTACAAGCCCATCAATGGCTTATCCTAATTAATTTGTCATGTATTTTAAACATTTGTGTGTTGATAGATGTCAGCCTAATGGAAGAGAGAGGGAGTTTGGTTACAACAACCAATTTACTTCATTTAGTTTACTGTTTCCTGTGCACATAGGATGCATGAGGGTAGTCTCTAAATGTAGATTGTGCAAACAGGAAGCAGCTCAGTTGCTCAAAGATGGGATCGACTTGGTAACGGATTCGGATAAAGCACTCTCTAGCTTGCTGTCTTATCCTTTACATGAAACTCTGGCAAGGTAAAAACTTTTCATTTTGTACTTGTACTTAGTTTGCGTTACTCAGGCCTGATAAATACTTTGGGAGCTCATTTTTTAATTGAGCTCTTACCGTTCCCATTTTATTTGCTTTGTACTTCGAATTTACAGATGCTTAGCTTTAGAAAGCCTTTTGTTAATGGTGTTAATATTCTATCTTTAATTTTAATGTCAAGAGTCTCAGAGACACTTGAATTTTTTTTAGGGCAAAACATTTGAGCATTCTGTACGCTTTTCTTACTGTTCATTTTTGGATAGTTCTTCTGGAGATGGCTTGTAATATGTGTGTTTGTGCGGGTCTATTGTGAATTGACCTCTTTGTGTTGTCATTGCTCTATGCAGTTCTGAATGTAAGACTGTTGTAGAAGATAAGCTTTCTGAAGTTTCAGCCAGCCTCCTTTCTGCCTATGAGAGCGGCGAACTCCTCAATGCACTTGAAGAAGGCCTTCCTGGCTGGCAAAAGTGGGTAAAGAGCTTTGGCAAATCGTTGAAGCGCAAGGTGTGCTCTGTGCCCTAATTTGACACCTCCAATTAGCCACTCTTAAATATTACCATTCCCTAGGCTTTTTTTTTTTTGATTTTCTGGAAAGAGGAAGGAAAAGAGCTTTTGGGGGAGTTCTTTTGAGCTCTCATCAATAACGATGGATGCTTAGTCTTAAAATTTTGTTCATAGATGCAATGTTTTAGATGACATATGATATTGGACGTTTAAGATTCTACCTCTTGTAGATACGTCTCCAGGTTTGTTTCGGGTTGTCACTCCCTTGGTGCCCTTTATCTAATCTCTTTTCCCTGCCCAAAAAATGCTCTAAAATCTTTCACTCTGTTGAATTAGTCTAGAGAAATCGAGGAAATTGGAGTCTTACCCTAGAGATTAGAGTGTTTGGTTAGGATTTTCAAAACAGTTTTCTGTTTTCAAAAATTGTTTTAGCTTTGAAAATTCGTTTGGGTGGGAGTTTTCAGAAATTATTTTGTAAAACTGAAAACTGTTTTTGGTTTTCAAAAACCAAAAAACCAAAACTGTTATTTGAAGTTTTGTAAAATTCTTTCCTGTTTTCTCTTTCATCTTTCCTCTTTCTCCGTGCAGAATCCTCTACCAAATGAATTTTGTTTTCATCATCATTTCTTAAAATTGTTTTCAAAATCTAATCTTAAAATCAGTTTTTAAAAGCAAAAAACCAAAATCATTTCCAAACACACCCAATCTTCCATTTTAGTTGTCATTAAACTAATGTGTTTTACCGATTTCTCTTCTCACAACAGGGAAAATCACTTTTCATGCCTCTAAGGGTGTTGCTAACGGGAAAACTCCACGGCCCTGAAATGGCTGCTAGCATAATATTGCTCCATAAAGCTGGCACGTGCGGCATTGTTGCATCTGAAGCTGGGTTTGTTCCGTTGAGTGAAAGGTTCAATATGATGAGACAAATTGATTGGGAAGCATTAAGCCAGAATCAGCAGCCCTTGGAATCTGCTGCAGTTTTATGAAACTGAGAATTCACTGTTTTGACCGGCTCTATGTATGAAAAACTTGTTATTATGTTTTGTGCTTTCTGATTTGATGAACACATATATGTAAAACAATTTTTGATATTGACTCTTACGGTGCACTGTTGTGAGATTATTTTCTCGTCCGCAATTATTATTATTATTTTTTGAAACAGTGGTGTGAGGAGGGGACAGGATTCAAACCCACATCCTCGAATGGGTGGGTTGGTTTTTTACATGTAACGTGATTGTCGTTAAATCAACCGTTCACTTGTTTGTTTAACTGTTCACTTGTTTTATTCTTCATAATTAGATGAACTGTAATGTAATTAATTTCTCTTAATGTATTATCAAAATACAATTATGATTTTTGTAAAAAATAAAAAAATTATGATGAGCTCTAATTAATTTTAGAGCAGACTCAGGCACTAGATGTATCTGACCAAGGTTTGGAGTCAAAACCAATTACACGCAAATGTGGACCCGCTGACGAGACGTCGTCGCGTCCATCTCTCGGTCCGATCTCCTCGTAAGCACCGTCTCTGCCACTCCGCTCCACACACGATACGCTATTTTCGATAAATACATATCGCGTCCCTTTGTCAGAGAGAGATACGGGGGTTTAAATCTTTTGTGCTCGAGGTTTGCGGGACCGATGTCGCCGGCAATCATGGACAACATCTTCCACAAGCTACGGAATTTGGACGCGTATCCAAAAATCAACGAGGATTTCTCTAGCCGTACATTCTCCGGAGGCGTTATTTCTGTCGCCTCTTTTATCGTCATGTTCTTACTCTTCTTTTCTGAATTCAGTATGTCTCCCGCCCCCCTCTCTCTGTGTTTTCTGCGATTACTTTTCAATAATACTAGAACTACTGTTCTTTGCCTTTTACTTGGTTTATGCGCAGTCGCGCACACAGAAATTTAGAGGTTTTAGAATATTGTAAATTCTGCTCCATTTTTCTTCAAGAATTGGAATTTTAATCAAGGTGTGCCTGTCTGAGAATAAAAATCAAGCACAACACAACCCATTATGAAGAGGAGGCAATTCATGGGCTTCTCTTCCTTGCAAAGA
The DNA here is from genome assembly GCF_013401445.1 of Tripterygium wilfordii. NCBI lineage: Eukaryota > Viridiplantae > Streptophyta > Magnoliopsida > Celastrales > Celastraceae > Tripterygium > Tripterygium wilfordii. The sequence goes on from NC_052248.1 coordinate 12,007,862, forward strand.
AAACATCTGTACACCAAATACAAACCTCCGCTGTTCCTAATTGTCATTTGTGAATACTCTCTTAACGTTGGAACTGGGTTTTCCTAGCAGTTGGCATGTTTGTTGTTGGCTGTGCTCAATGAATTTGTTTATAGAAGCAATTTATATAAGCTTATTCCAAGATCGAGTTTGAAAATATTTAGTTTTAGGAGGTTCTCCTTGTTCTTGCGTGAAATGGTGTTTACTTTTTAGAAGAAGCTTATGAAAGATTACTCCTTATTATCATTAGGTGCTACTAAAAACACTTAGGGGTCTGCTTTTAAAAGCTAGATTCTGCTTATTGTTCCAGTAAACATTTTATCATTCCCAATCAGCTATTTTTAAACTTTGTAGAACAAAATTTCACTGGGATGTCATAGTCTGACCATCAAATTGCATTTATGCAGTATATTTTTTTCCAGGTTTGGTATTTTTACCTGGTTTCATTTAACTTTTAAAAATCTATGTATTATTTCTATGTGACGGTTGCAGGATTATACCTTCACACTGTTACCGAGACAAAGCTCATAGTGGATACGTCAAGAGGGGAAACCCTACATATCAGTGTAACCATATCCTCTCCTCTTTTGTCCTTTGGAAAATTATTATATTCTCCCTACCTTATTTTTTGTTGCTCTTCAATTTCAATAAGAAAGCTTTAGCTTTGTTTAGATGTAGGGTGTGGTTGTGGCTCGTGCCACTAAATTTAATAAGACCAATTTAACTTCACTACTTCAAGGGGTCAAGCTCCTCACCAAAGGGCAGGGATTCAAACCCCCATCTCTTTTGAACAGTCAAAAAAAGAGAACCGGGGGGTGGGGGGTGGGGGGGGGGGGAGCACTAAATGAGACAGTTTAGTTGTATTTTAGAGAACAACGTTATCTACGTTACTTTGAACAGCATGCTGGAGAGATTTAAGCCTTATTCTTTTTCTATTATTTTCTTCATCCATAGATGAATCTCCAACCTTAGAGCATATTTTCCAGCAACCTGTCTATCAGTCAAGATATGCCCATGATATTACTCGCTGTATCCAAAGTTTCTTTACCCATCCAATTATGAAGCAGATGATGATTGATTGACCCCCCTTCTCTTTGCAATGGAACTACCTATTTGCTAATGCAATGCCTCTTTTTTGTAATTGTCTATTCCAACCTTTGTGGTGATTTTTAAATCTTTCTCCAAGGGAAACCCTTCGTCCTTCTTTGTCCGCTTTTATTCAAGAGAGTTCTGTTAAACTTTTTATCCGTCTCACTTTTGAAAGTTTTTTTCTTACCATTCAGAAGGAGTTGATTTTCCTGATTAATTTTGTCGATTGGTAAATCATGTTATGAAATCCAGTAAGTCTATGTCCCAATCCACGGCATTCGTTATGATAAATATTCAACTTACCACCCGTGTAAATGCTCAGTCTATCCACAACTGAAGCCTCCTTGTGCCTAGCCAACTCAAAATGAGAGGGAAAACTCATCTTTAAATGTTTCACGGCCCGGGTCAACAAATTCAGTGAGAATCCATTTTCCTCTGCAAAGTGAACAAATGATGCACTTTCCCCAGCCTTGCTATAACTCTTTCCTAACTCAAATCACATGCACTTCATCTATTTCGCATTCCAGCAATTATTCATCTTGCCATATTGAAATTTGAAACAATGGTCCTCCTCCACAAGCAAGCTTATGAATTAGTTAATCTCTTAATCCAATTAGCAAGAAGGGGGTGGTTGATTAAAGCCCAAGTGGTTGATCCATTAACCTCGTAATTTTCTTGTGCGTGTTTCAATATCCTATGTTACTGAGTAAAACTTTTGACCTTATTTGCACTAACCATAGAAACCTTCTTTGAGTCCCCCCAGATTTTTTGCACGGACAGCAAAAAGTGACATATAATAAACCGGTAGATTATCAAAGTTCTCTTGTTTAATCTGATCCTCCCTCTCATTTAAAGGCAATGCTCTTCTACCCAGTTAGTGTTCATCAATGTAACACATTGAACGCACAAGGTTTCACTAATTTTAGAGTTGGGGATTTCTATCCCTATAACTTGTGTGGCAAACATCTAGAAGTTCCCTTAAATAGTTTAGATACCATGCATGTTTGTCAGATCTTAAATAGAAAACTATTTTCATGTTATCTTAATTACTTCTGTTCGTCTTTGAATATGCAGTTTGATGTCACTTTTCCTGCTATTCCGTGTTCGTTGCTAAGTCTTGATGCGATGGATATCAGTGGAGAGCAACATTTTGATATAGTACGTGCTGCAAACTATGGTCCTTATTGATTGATTAACAATCTGTTTTTGCTAACTGTATTATTATGAGGAATGTTTTCTAGCATTTGGATGTTTGTTTCATCATCTTGTTACTTCTTTCCAGTTTCCCTAATGTTTTGTTTATGTGCTTTTGCTTTACTCACAGAGACATGATATTATGAAGAAAAGGATTAATGCGCACGGTGACTTGATTGAAGCAAGGCAGGATGGGATTGGTGCTCCAAAGGTTGGTGAATGGTTATGGAACCTTTATCCTCCAGTAATATAAAGTAATTAATTTATTAGATGTCTATTCCCGCCTCCTCAAAGGCTGGCATGATTTTTCAGACATATGAAATAGGAAATCAACCAAGGTGCATAAAAATGGTGTATAGCTTTGGATACACAATTGAACAAGTTACAAAAACATCTAAACAGGAAGTTAAGCTAGTTCACAGAGCATCAACTAAATCCTACAAGAATAAGACCCAAAAAATGTCATATGGCCTATTTATTTGCATATAGCCACAAACTGTGACAGTGGGTCTTCGCATTTATTGATTATTAGGTGGCCTAATTGAAGCTGCGGAGTTAATTATATGAAAATTTTGGGTTATTGATTAACAACATTGGTCTATAATGGAGTTATTGTGGCTAGCCACCATATATAGCAGTCATGAATTATAGATGATGGGGTACAATTTTGCTTGTGTATTGGCATATTAAGTGGGTGATAGCACAGTTTAAATAATTGCACATGACTTGCCATAATTGGACTATTGACTTTTCATTAAAAAAAAGAAGAGCAAAGCACAATTAAATAAGTCAGGGCATCCACAGCAAAGGTTCATGTGCTAAGCTCACTGGCAATGAAACACATTCACTAGATTTTAATAAATATTAAGATTTTCAAGTATAAGGGTGAAGGGTGAACCTCTGACCCAGGGGTCAACCTATTGGTCCCTAAGTTCATGTCATGGAAAAGTTCTCTGCTTGCTAGAATATGGCTGCATACATCTGCGTATTCACTGCCTCTGCCTCCACTACATGATACCTTGTGCATAGGAGTTGTTTTCTAAAGACTTACAAGTACAGGAGGTTTGCTTGTAAAAAAAGCAAAAATGTGATTAATTATCCAAATGAATATCTGATCACGTGTATTGGTTCTCTTGACCAACCAGAAAAAGAAAAAAATCCCTGCCAGTGCCCCCACTGGGGTCCTTGGAAATTGGCTATGTATGTAGTATGGTTCTTGTTATTGAGGTTATAAGTGGTTGTAAGATATTTGATCATTGTAGAGGCCCAATTCTTGGTTTTCTGTAGCTTGTACAACAGAGATTTGGATAACAAGGTTCTACCAATTTACTGCTTTGTTGAAGGATGGATGTACCTGATGCCATGGGATCTCTATTAGGACCTCCTGTAGTTTTTTCGGTGGGTTAATTTGAAGAATTGACTTAAAGCTTCTTACAGTTTGGCTATTCTCAGATAGTTCAGTATATGAGATCGTCATTTATTACTCGCTCTTTTCTCGGATTAAGCAATTATGTTCATTTTTTTTGTCGGTTATTTTTTGTTCTCCAACTATTATGATTGGTTGGTTTTGGTCTTCATCCCTGCTTCATGGCATATTTGATAATATGAAGATTAATTATCTTGTTCTTTGCTTGCATGAAATAACTTACCATAGCTTCCCTCTTTATCTTTTTCCCTTTCATACAGATTGAGACACCTTTACAGAGGCATGGTGGCAGGCTTGAAAACGGAGAAACATACTGTGGTTCATGTTATGGTGCAGAAGAGGTATGTTTGATCACTGTGATTCTTCCTCAGGCTGCCAGGCCCACCTTATTATTAACTCATTATCAAAGCAGTAATTGCCACTACAATATTGCTGAATATCAAATCATGTAACTGGCAAATGTTTATGGAAGATTTTATTTTATTTTTATTTTTTTAATGACTGTATTTGTTTTCACTAAGGACTTAGGTTATGATAATACTATTTGTTGGTCAACCATAATTGGCATTAGACCTGGAGTTTATGACAATACTAAAGACAAAATATTACTTACTGATGAAAGCACAAACGGAGAAAGATCTCTCAATTAATGTATGGCCAACCAGTGCGCCTAGTGTCTTTATATAATGGCTTGCGCTCCAAATGCAATTAGGACTCTCATAGTTGTGGACAAATGCGAGCTCAATAGACAATAACTAATCCAATATCAAATTTATATGTTGTATTTGATAAAGAAAAGAAATCCATGTGCAATATGGGTATAGAAACTGTGAAAGATGTGACTTCTCACATTCTGAGAACAACCATTTAGTGGTCCTATCCTCCCAAACACTTACCGTTGGTGGTCTTATCCTCCCAATCAAGTGGAATGTTCACCCTTCATTTAATTCTTATTGTTGATTTTTGTTGGGAAAGATATTCAATGATAGTCATGTCCAAAATTTTCCATTGTTTCCCGGTTATATAATCTAGGCATGTCTTTGTCATTGCAGTCAGATGATCATTGCTGTAACTCATGCGAAGAAGTTCGTGAGGCATATAGGAAGAAGGGGTGGGCGGTGACATATGCAGATTTAATTGACCAGGTACATTTGCAAGCCTTTCCTTTTCAGATTATTTTCTTGGTGCAAGAAAATGTAGGTCTAGTGTATGATTGCATCATACATTTTCTTTATGTAATGCCACAAGAGCTACAGTTAAGTTATCACTTTGGACTTGTGGCATTTGTCTGCTTATCTTGTCTATATTTATTTCCTTGGCTCACTTATTTCATGTTAGCCTTGTTTCTGTTGAAGTGTCTATCGTTTTTCATTCAATTATTATTGGAGAGTTATAGCTTCATGAGAAGGTGACTCTGTGGACCATCTCTAACTTTATTGCAGCCAAGAAATTAGCAAAAGGGTTTGGTCAATTAAATCTGCATATGTCTCAAGAGTACAATCATTGAACATATCATTAAGTTCATTACAAAAAAAGAAAAGAAAAGATAAACCATGTTTTTTGTCCATCAATTTGGAGCTTATAATTAGTTTGGTTGCGCTGTTACAGTGCTGGTACATATTAAGCTCCGACTTTTTTTTTTTATCAGTGATTGGTCAAATAATTATTTCTCTCTCATACTCTTTTTAATCAATCAAAGCAGCCTTTTGCCATCGCTTTTCCTGAAAATGTGCTATCATCTGTTGTTCTATTGAAAAGAATAGTGTCCCTATTGGACCATTTGCGTGTTACCACATCACCAACTTGAAACACAACTGTTGATTAAATTCAAACAAACCAATAATGCAGGCCTTACATCTACCGAAAAACTCTTGATTTTCCACTTATTAATAATTTAACACTTATATTCTTCTAAAAAAATCTATTAATACTTATATAAAAAATTCAAAATAAATATAATATATATCAATTAATAAGTATTAATTCATGTTACCAAGTACCAACTTAGTAACTTACCATGTAATGTAACACCTTCAATATATTATATATTTATATTTATCAAGATTAAATATGATAATGAAATTAATAATATGACAAAACAAATACTATAAAAACCATTAAACCCTAAATTCTAAGGTTAAAGGTCCCAACAATATAAAACCTTAAACCTTTTTTTTTTTGAATGGGAACCCTAAACCCTATAAAACCTTATGAATGTAAACCCTAAACCCTATTAACTATATAACTATAGTCATATTATAAACTTAAACCCTAACTAATAAAACACTAAACCTATAAAACTATACTCTAATAATATAAACCCCAAACTCTAACACTATAAAACATTAAACCGTTTATTTTTTTAAAATGGGAACCCTAAACCATATAAAACCTTGTGAATGTAAACCCTAAACCTTATTAACTATATAACTATAGTCATGTTATAAACTTAAACCCTAACCAATAAAACACTAAACCTATAAAATTACACTCTAATAATATAAACCCTAAACTCTAACACTATAAAACCTTAAACCTTTTGTTTGTTTTTACATGGGAACCCTAAACCTTATAAAACCTTATGAATGTAAACCCTAAACCCTATTAACTATAATATAGTTATAAATTTAAACCCTAAAATTATAAATCCTAAACTCTAACATTATAAATCATATTATATGCTAAATTAGTAACATGACTTTGACCCAAAATATTTGGAATTAACCGAACCGACCGAAATCCAAACCGAAATTTTAGGTTAACCGAACCGATGGTTAACCCTCTAAAAAATATTGGTTCGGTTAAATGGATGAAATTAACCGAAAAAATTTGGTTAGGTTAAAAATATGTCAATAACCGAACCGACCGACCGATGCACACCCCTACCATTTGTGCGTTAACACAAATACAAGTGTGAATCAAGTGCTTAAGTTATCTAAATCCAAAGCCTACGTCAATTAGCACCACGAAAATAGATAACCAACACTCAAGCTCATACTATACAGTTTATGACAACACAAATACAAGTGGGTGACAAAAATTGTTCTCTGAATAGGTCCTAAATATGCCGAATTATCGAGCATACCCTATTAAACTTGTTTGTATGGTTTAAACCGTTCTTGAAATTCCTAGGAATCTCAATGGAGCCCATGAAGCTTTCCTGGACCAAAAGTCTGACAAAAAATGTTTTTTTAATAGGTCCTAAATATGCAGGATTATACCAATATCTTACATTCAACTTTATCCCCTTCGCCGTTTATTCACGAGTCACGACTGAACTTCCCTATTACCACATTTGTCTCAAGTCCAAAGGGTTTATGCAAACCAGCAGGGAAATTCAAACAAAAGAGCCAACTTCTTAATGCCTCATTCATTCCAACTCAAAGAGGCTCAAACTTCATAAAATTGCACGAAATCATTTGTAAGTGCCCTTTTTATAAGTTTTCAAACATTTGTAAGTTCATTATGTTGGTTATTATTCTGAAGGTGTTAAAGACATAAAAAGGGCACTCATGGGCCATGTGATGGATATGGTTGCTTCTGTTGAATCTTTCTTCCTGTTGTCTTGTTAAAGAACTTGTGTTTTGCTGGTTAATAGTATCTGAATCGCGTGCAGCTGTGCCGCAGGATTAGGATTATTCTACCATAACTCTTGAATGACACTTAAGGTCCATTTTAGATGATACTTGCTGCAGTTGAATCTTTTTCTCCTGTCATCTTTGCAAGCTACCTAGTACCTATATGTTTCCCAAAGAGGATTAATTGATGAAGCAAGGCTGGAAAAACTACTGTTGTATTTTGGACACTAATGCAGGGTACTTGGCTGGTATATGTTCATAATGATTGTACTCTTGTGAAGCCATTTTCGGCTAGTGTTTTATATGGTTTGGGAGTTGAACTGTGCATGCATGGATGTAAAATACCTGCATGTCTTTTGCTTATCTTTGCGTCTTATGTTTAACTTCCAAGCTTGAGAACTTATCTGCTACTTCTGGTATTAATTTTCACCAGTTAATTATATTGTTTTTGCTTCCAGTGCAAACGAGAAGGATTTATTCAGAAGGTAAAAGATGAAGAAGGCGAGGGATGTAATATTGTTGGATCTCTGGAAGTTAATAAAGTTGCTGGAAATTTTCACTTTTCTCCTGGGAAAAGCTTTCAGCATGCACCTGTTCATTTGTATGATTTGCTGGCTTTACCAGAAGCTAATTATAATGTAAGAAAATCTTGGCGCCTGAAATTCATTGGAGAGAGATACATATTTTGTTCTTTCAATTTCTTTTCAATAATGAATTTTATATGATCACAATTTTAACTTCATATTCCACAATGCAGATGAGTCACAGGATCAACAAATTGGCTTTTGGCGCTTACTTTTCTGGTGTTGTGAATCCCCTTGATGGGTAATGTATACTTTCTTTCTTGGATAAATCTTAACCTAATTTATCATGGCAATATTATGATACCAGTTGTGATTGGTAGTTGTGCACTTGTGCCTGTTATTCGCCTAAATACTGCCGGTTTTTTTATTATTATCATTTGAATTTTATTTATAGTGGCTGTTTGGTACAAGTTTCCTACATGTATTTGTTTCCTCTACACATATAATATACACCTTTTCCGAAACCTTTCCCTTTGTTCCTTAGATTGTTTTGGCTTTCTAAATCATGCCATTTCACACAATATATGGAACTCAAATTCTCACGCCAAGTTTTTTGAATTATCTTGACCTTAGAATTTATTTTTAATTTTTCCATTCGAAAATTAATGCATTTTTATTTTTGACTGACGACTTTACTTCGCTGAATCTTATGATGGGGCGTTCCAGGGTTCGTTGGGTGCATGAAACACCAAATGGTATCTATCAATATTTCATCAAGGTTGGTACTATAATGTGAGGCCTATTTTATCTTATTACATTTCTCTTTTGCATCCGTAGTTTCTGAATTGACATTGATAATTGGGATGATAATTTTCTTTGAAGCCCATTATTGGACGCTAATGAAGTTTTGGCAACAGAGATGTCATGTTGCTTGACAAAATTATAATCAACTTATGTACACTTTCGTCTTCCCAAATTAGAATATTAGTTTCATTTATCTTAGTCCTTATTTGACTCTCAGTCTTCCACCAAAATGTTTTGAATGGCAAAGAATAAAAACAGAAGTAGACAAATCACAAACTTTCTATGACCAAGGCACTCAATTTGGAATCTTGCAGTAGATGAGGTTGGATATGATGGCAATAAGTGTCAGTGAACCTGGAAGATGTTGGAATCGGTGCCAAAAGGTTTCAGATCCTGGTGTCTGGCTATGGGAGTTTGAACATAAATCCTAGGTAATACAGGTCTGAAGCAAATCAATCCCCAAGTGTACATCATACGAATTGCCATTAGAAAAATTCTGGAATTCCACCGTGGAAAATAAAACTGTGGAAAATAAAACCTACATAAAGTCGGGGATTATATTTAAATCAATATTTAGCTTAACTACTAAGGAACTAGTGAGAAATGTGGAGATGTATGTCAGGGAGTATAACAGTAACAAGGGTGATGAGACATCAATTGGAGGAGGGGAAATACTAAAGTCCATCTAGACATCTCTGGCATTCTTTATGTGATCTTCCATTTTAAGTTTACTAATCAACTATGATCAATTAACTTATGTTGATAGTGATCATACTCGAGTGAAATCTATTATCATTTTGTTATTATTATTTTGGACAAAAAACTGCAGTTTTATATATAATTTAATAATTACTTTGAAGTATCTTTCTTTCTTTCTTTCTATTAATGTGCTTGCATTAATGTTTGCGTGGGAATGTTTGGGAGTATATGCGTGCAGCATTTACCCTGATAGCTCATAAGCATATATTTGTTGAATGTGTAGGTAGTGCCCACAATATACACTGACATTAGAGGCCGCACTGTCAATTCAAATCAGGTATTCTTTTACATGTTAAAGATGATAGACCTGATTGTTTTTTGTCATACTTATGGTATGATGCCTTGATGCATGCTTTCATTTGCAGTATTCAGTGACAGAACATTTTCAAAGCGCAGAATTTCTCCGCCCTGGTACTCACCCTGGGGTTTTCTTCACTTATGACCTTTCTCCAATTAAGGTGGGTCCCTTCCTATAAATGTGAGAAGCTGATTTATGCATAGTTTATTCTTATAATTGATAAGAGTTTATCATTGTCATTTTTTATATCATAAATTTGTTTTGTTCTTTCATTATCAATCAATTTGATTGCTTTGGATGATGCCTAATGGGCTTTTACATGCAAGAAAACGTAATTTTACATCATAGTGCACTTCTGCTGAACTTCAATTACGGAATAAGAATTCATATTGATTATTACTTGTTTGTATCATTGCAATAATTTTTGTACATTCTGAGTGCTACTAAAGTGGATGACTTATGAGGTTAAAATTGACCTCAAGAATATCCTCCCCATTGATAATCATCTTACGTTTGCATGTCGCAGGTGACTTTCAAAGAGGAACATACTTCATTTTTGCACTTCCTGACACATATTTGTGCAATAATTGGAGGTACAGTCCACTTTCTCTCACCTCATCACTTGAGTGACCTCAACTACCTCTCTCACAGAATACATAAATCGATAAACTACCCGAATGCTTTGTGTGAGCGCATAAAGCCGTAAGCATTTGTTTACTTTGTATGGGCAGTTTAGCTGTATCACATTGGAAATTTAATTGATTCGAACCGTCTTCCACAATGCCTTGCTACATCCCAATCACCGAAAAGTGAGAAAAAGGAAAGAAGAAAAGGGAGGAAAACCCCATAGAAAATAAAAGGAAAAGATTAATATTTTTGGCAGCTCCAATGTATCAAGTACTGTGAGCAACTGAGCATTATTCATTGTCTTTGTCTACAAATATTTTGAGTTTCTTTATACATATCATACGTAATTGTAAATAAAAACTATACCTGCAGGGCATTAATTGAACTGGTACGTTTGTCATGTAAATCAAATTGCCTTCTGATTTGAATTCCCAATTCTGGTCTAGCATATTTTCTTATTGTCTGAAGTTGTTTTTATCTTGGTTTGCAAATTTGTTTTATGTTTCAGCTGAATCTGAATATATATAGATCAGTGCTACAGCTTTTAGATTCCTTTTTCCTTCCGTTAGAATTTCAATTTTAACATAGTAACATAGTTAAGTGAAGAAGTCATGGAAGTCGTGCTTCTCATATCACCTACTTCATGCTTGGATATAATCAACTTTTCATTCTTGTCATATTGTGGATTGTTTCGTGGTCATTACTGAAGATCACAATAAAGTCCATGGGGTTAGACTTAGGAATTATTCTCTTGGTTTCTTTTTGTCTCTCCTTGCCTTCTGGTTTATGTAGTAACCGTTGTTACCTTTTGTTCAGGTGTTTTCACAATTGCGGGAATTATTGATTCATTTGTGTATCATGGCCAAAGAGCAATGAGGAAGAAAATGGAGATGGGCAAATTCAGGTGACTCCAACACTATGTTTTGCTTATTGTGCAATGTATGAAAGAATGAATGACGTGATTGTTCTTTCTCGAGTGTGCAAATACGGTGGGGTTATTCTCACCAGAGGGTTCCTACCCTGTTAGTCCGGAAAATTGTAATGTAGGCAGATGGATACTGTGATCCGTTGAACCGAACAATGATTTCATTTGCTACTCTCCAATTTTGTCATTTGTCTGTGGCTTTTTGCCAGTTGTATTATATTACTACTTATTCATTTTTCCAGCTAGAATTAGATGACTTCGAACACTCTTGCGAATTGAAGTTCTTTTGTGAGTTGTGAATTATGGAATAAACAGGTTGTTGAACTTAGTCCAGGATCAAAGTCATTTAGCAGTAACTGTTATTATGACAAGGATAGTCTAGTTAGGGCAAGAGAGGGGAACTGGGAAAACAAACATTGGTATGATATTGCTCCTGTGAGTGCCATGGGGGTGACTGTTATGGCGGTGTTGGAGTCATTGCAAATAGAACTGTCTATGCTGTCGTGGTTCGCACCCTGGATGACAAAAGCATCAGCCACCATGGCGAAGTCTATCAAAGAACAGTTTATGCGAGACATTGAAGAAGACTTGGGAGGAATAGAGGATTTGGGGGTTCTTCAAGGCCGTAATTGATGAGGTTTGGTAGGTCTTATATATATGTATTGAGTGTGAAAAATACACTCGCGAGATGAGATGTCCTCACTCGGCTTGTGCTGTTCTGCTATGGCGGGTGTACTCTCTCGCTCTCGCCATATTTACTTATTAGATTATTATAATTTTTTAAACCGTATTTTTTAAATTAAAATCTTATTTTGTTAGGATTTAATCAAAAGGGTCAGAGATGAATTAGGGTAGATGTCAAAAGGGCTGCACTCTTGTTGAGTTGTTGGTCAGGTTGTGTCCACTTGCTAACACCAGGGTGTAGTACCACATAACTTTTTCAATGGCATTTGATCAAAGCCAACCAATATGCCAGTCATGATTTCATTGGACTTAAATTCCCTCATCACTAGTTTCTCCAAGGAGGAGCCTGTTTTGGCTTCAAAGGCCTTGTTTATATGATTATATCTTTGATATCCATCTCCGACTGGGTAGTCGCAACACGAGTCAGAACCTCTTGATAATCTGCATTCATCATTCTCAGTTGTTTTGCAAAGAACTACTCCGGATATTGTATATGCATCGGATTACAATTCCAAGGTCCTTCCCTAATTGTTCATATTTGCTTTGCTTGATTGACCTGGGGAACTCATGGCCATAGAGTTGCTTATAAGACCCTAAAATGTCCTTTAACTTGATCAGTGTTTCTCTGCCCTGGTAGTGATATGATTGTCTTCTGGTCTATGGTTATCCCACTTTGTACTGCTTCATACAAAGTATTGGCATTACACATTGCCATGCTTATGTTCACTTTGCCGTTGTAGCTACGACCCGACTCCAAAACTGCCAGCAGAATCTAACCAGAAGTGCCAAAAAGCTAAAAGATCATAGAAGTGTGGAACCAAAATTAATTTCTTATGCAGTCATGGAGAATATTGTTACCTCTTTGAATCCACCACTGGTTTTCAGGTTCACATCCTGCTCTGTATCAGAATTACATCGAGAACAGTAGGCCTGCTTAATACACTGCAGCTTCAGGGACGTTCAGGTGCATACAATCTCAATGAAAATATTGAGATTTATGTTCCCACCATAGAGTAAGTGCCTAATAATCTCAGCATCACGTTCCTGGGGTTCACTCGTGAAGATAGGCTGCCGTCTGCAAGTATAATTGGCATAATTAAGTCATATATATGCTGTATCAAGCAACTTTGTATATTTTGTTACCAAACTTACAGCGAACATGTCTGTAAGTCTGTCCTGTTGATGAAGACCTGGACTAGCTTTTGGTTGTTGATTAATGCATTTCCTGTTTATTTCACTTGAAAGTACGAAAGTTAGAAGATAACACTTGTAACTAGAACTAAAAGCAATACCAACCCTAATAATAAAAATTGTAAGCATATCGGTTAAGTCCTGTGGTAACCATATTTCATTACCAGACAAATAACGATGAAGCATTTGGCAGTCCATTTCTAATGGCTTAGAGCTCTGAATAGAACTGCTACACATCTCCAACTTCTGGTAGAAACTAATGACGTTTCTTGAGCTGCTGCACATAGGAAAAACGTTGAGAACATTTATCTAGGGCAGAGTGGGGCTCTTCAAGTTCAAGGAATCTTACTTTTGATATGCCTTTTGTTCACAAAAGGAAGAACCTGCAGAGAGAGGAAATAAAAGACAACGTCCAAAGTGGAAGAACATTGAAAAAAAAGGAACAGATCCTTGATCCCAATATCAACCATAGTTTATTTGCACAAAGAAACATAATTAATTGCACCTAAACATATGCTAAAGCATCGTTTACCTGACAAATAATCACAATGTCAAACACAACCATATATCCCTTCAACTTAATGCAGAAAAGGGTTTGACATACAGTAATGTTGATCACTCATTGAGGCCCTTGTTGATCACTTTCACAGATGATGTCAACAAAAACATTCAGCCACATTCCATTTCAACCAATAAAGCACTCAACAGTGAGAGTGTGAGACATAAGTCAAACTGACATAACAACATATTCTTTAGCCAAGAACAAACCAAAGAAAATTCCAGACCAAGAAAACAATAAAATGCATGCCAAACAAAACAGTAATGAGGTTCTACTTATATCAATCCTACATTTACATCAGGTTGCATTTCCATCCTATTATGATCGGCTCTCAATCTGTGAAAATGTAAAGTTTGAGGCTTCAATAAGAGGATGAAAGATACCCATTGTGTAGCAAGGATGCACCCGGTAGAAAAATGGAGAAACATGAACACAGTGACAAAATCATTGAAATTGTGGCAGTCAGCCAATAATAAATGAAGCTATATCCATTGCCTAAACTTCATCTTAGAAATACCAAATGCAATAGTTCCTACTCCCCCAGAATAACTCGGTATCAGCAGCAAATAGGAGTCTTGTCCTTCAAATCGTCATTTTCCCCATGAAAAATTCTTCTTGCTGCAATTATGGATTTGCCACTAGGAGAAAGAAAAAACATCATCCATAGATTTCTCAGAAAACTTTCATCATAGACACATGATCTTCATGCATCGTCATTAAATAACTTGCAGAAAAGGGAATTATATCGTCAATTGGTGCATTATCTACAATGCTAATTCTTCAGCTGAGTATATTGCTTGATATCAGCATATCCCAATTGCTTTCTTGACAGTAGCAGAAAGCCTGTATTGCATAGAACCCAGGTGTCAAAAATCAAATAAAATAAAACTAATGTCTTTTCATTAGGAGGAAAGTAGAATCTGAAACAAAAGTGGATTTCCAACAGCGTTTGCAATGTTATCAGCTCTTAGATATAAAGATAGCTTAGAACCCAGGTGTCAGAAATCAAATAAAATAAAACTAATGTCTTTTCATTAGGAGGAAAGTAGAATCTGAAACAAAAGTGGATTTCCAACAGCGTTTGCAATGTTATCAGCTCTTAGATATAAAGATAGCATTAACCTTTGCAGATATATCATCTAGATTATTCAAACTCCATATCATGCCCAATTAATACTGGTGTTCCCAGAATAATTATTGGTATCACAAGCTTCATGTTATTCCACATATTCAGCTCTCAGCCTCTCAAATATGTTTGCAAGTGTGATGACATAAGGACACTTATTGCAAAGCTTCTGGCAAACTACATCAAGATCAATACCATTAATAGCAGAAGATTTTTTTCAGTCCCAAGTAGCATTGAGCATTCAATGCTGCAATACAGGCAATAATCCGAAAAAGCTTATTGAAGAATGGATCTTTTAGTTTAAAAGGTATTCATATTGCTATTATATTTTAAGACAATATCAAAGGAGCTAAATAAATCAATTCTTGCTTACTCATGTTAGACCTCTACCAACATTCACGAATTCCTGAGTCAATGCATTCTTCTGCATTCAAAGGGCAGGCAGTAATCCAGCCAAGCTTAAAGAAGAACATATCTTTGAGTGTAAGAGCTGTTCGTATTTCTAAGGACAAAAGAATCAATTGCCTGCTATATTCATGTCTAGAATTGCACCAACATTCACTAATTCCACAATCAAGTGATAAGTGCCATCTTGTCAGTTCCTATGGTAGTCAAGAAATGCAAGGGATCACCAATCCTATGCAACGGAAGACACATGGGACAGATACAACAGTAAAGAGCAACTATCACTTTCATTTATTATGTACGTAACTTTTCCATGAAGCCAAATTGAAGAAAAAAAATAATTGAAGCAGCAGTAAAGTAACATCATCCACGATAGATAATCATGGTTAATGCATCACCAAATGAAGGTATGGGAAGAGTTGCCATGTATCCCCTGAATCAAAAACCCAAAGCTCAAACCAACACCTACCCTCTCTCCCCCCAATCTGTCTCTCTCCACCCACTTCTACCATAATTTCTATCAAAAGTGAAAACTAAGATGGATGGGAAGGCAGAAAGTGATGTTCAAGTAAAAATGCTCCTATAAAGGTGAAAAAGAATGAGGTACTGATGTTTTAAGGTGCAATATACGTGGGGGGAAATTCACAGGAACACTAAGGAAGCTACTTGTACAGAAAACATGAAAGGTAGAAAGATTCTGAAGAGAGAAACGCAGGCCCTTTCAGGATACTTCTGCTATGACTAAAAGCTATATGTTCTTCAAAAAGAAAAAAAGAAGCTATATGTTCTCTATTATTTCAATTTATCGTAGACACTAGATATAAACTGAAAGAAAAAAGATGGAAAAAGATGGATCAAACTTTAGCATGAAGGAGTCTTAAAGAGAGATAAAGGACTGAGATTCCAGAGAGGTAAAAAAAAATAGGAACCTACTCTAAAAGAGAATAACCAGCATGTGACCTCTTTTATACCTCAAATTTTTGACAGAATTCTAACAAATACAGTTTCTCACATTTATATGATCAGGAAAACGTGACACACACTCTCTAAGGTTGGGCTGAATTTGACCAAACCTGCAGAATAATCGTGAACCACTAGTATCACTTAAAAAAAAAATTTAACCCAAGATGCTCTAGGTGAGATTAGAACCCCAAACCTCTGAGTTTCCAGCTGGTCCAAAGTTCCACAGCCTTTCCAGTGGTCTCAGGTTGGGTAGTAGAGCACAATTAATCCACAACTTTATTATGGTTCCTTTTTTTACTTGGTTTTACAAACTTTCTCTCCAAGTAACACACGAGGAAATGCATATTGAGGTGGATAGATAGCTAGATACATATGCATCGATCATACACTTTTCATAACAGAAATTTGGGAAAAAAAATGAAAACACAAGTTAAGAATGCAATTCGTTATACCTAAGACCATCATGTACCAACTATAGAGTATTTCGTTGCATCCTCTTTCCCTTTCTTGTACAAAGCAACATGCTTATGATATTCTTCCAGCTCTTTCTCTAACTTCTCAATGAACTCACTTGTATGCTCAAGTGACTGCTCGTATCTATATTTCTCTAAGGCCTGATATTTTTTGTACAAGAAAAAGTCAAAAACAAGAATGATATTGACATTTTTGCACATTAATTGACAAAATCAATGATGCAAGCGAACATGTGACCTAGTGATAGAGTTGCCTGGGTGCGATCAAGAGGTCACAGGTTCAATTCATAGTCTCTCCACATATTATGTAGGGGTAAGGTCTGTTTGTTTACCTTTTTTATTGACATAATCAATGACCCTCTTTGCAATCAAAGAATGTGAGTCCCAAGATTTACTACCAAAAATAACTTGCTTCAATGAAATGGAATTAGGTATATGTACAGAACAAAAGACCCACAAGAAATGTCAATAAAACACTAAATCTAGCTTGATTCATATTCAATCAATGGAGTGAAAACTGAAGATACTGAAAGAAATCTCTAAAAGCGAGGGAGGCATAAAGTTAGGGTTGGTTTGCCATGCATGCTTCAACTTATTTTTATTCTGTTGGTCTTAAAAAATAATGTCATTGGCAACACAATAAAAGGGGTTAATGTAAGGACAAAATTGATGCATCTAAAATACATATTAATGGTAAGGAGAGGAAAAGCTACCTTATCTTTAGACAGGGTGTTTGGAGGGGACATAACTTCTGGCTGCACATAGTTCTTCCCTCGATAGAATATAATAGTATTGTTAGGTTTTATATCAATCGCAATGCCTTTGCTCAGGCGAGTAAGCTCTTCAGCATATCCATGAATCTGCCCCGGCTTGCAAGGCTTGCAAACAACCTTCACAGTTTCATGCTTCTTCCAGTGGAGGTGCATATTGAGAACAACACCTCCAAACACCCCTCGTCTCCCAACTGGAACATAGTTTTTCTTTTTCTCACCAGTACGCTTCAGAAAATGCCTCTCCTCCTCAGATAACATTTCAGGATCCTGTGTTTCTTCAGGAACTTTGGCAATCTCAAATTTCCTCAACTTCTCAATCAACCATGCTTCCTTTCTTTTGGCCTGTTATAAAGTTGAAAAATAAGTAGATAATGAAACTACGTAAAGAACTCTTTAACGCATGGAAAATCATCAAGAGCACTTAAACAAAAGATGAACTAACAATTAAAAAAAAATTTCACCAGGAGGTCGCTGAAAAGTGTACCCTCACAATATTGCATTGGAAAAAGTTTCCCCTATCCAATTAACTTAGCCTAGAAAAGATGAAAGAAAAGGGACAAAAAGAAATTGTCCCGGCTCCCCCGCCTCTCCCAGTGAAAGTAACTCAACAGATCTTTTGTAAAGATAGAGAACCTGCCTGTCCAGGCAATGACCCAGCAATTTGCATACATATAACATACTGTGAACATATAATTGTCTGTTTCTACATTGTCATCCATAAATCAAGAAAAGAAAACAGGGAAAACCTAAAATATAGAAGCAATGAATTTCAACCATTGTTTACCATATTCCATTCTAAGTCAGGTAAAGAAGTATTATGCTCAAATGACTATGAAAATAAGGACAGCATAAAAAAATGCCAAAACCTTTTCGAGCTTGTATCGAATTCTAACTTCTGGGTTTGGAGAATTCATCTTCTTTTTCGCTTTCAGTCGGTAAAACCTGAGTTCATTCCGTTTGGCTTTCCTAGACATTTTGATCCGTTTGGTTGTTTTCTTCTTCCCATGCGTAGGAGAAGAATTCTTATCAGAAGGCTTATTAACAGAAAACCTGACAACATCTCTGTCCATACTTAACTCAATGGATGCATTGCTCATGTACCTGGCTTGGTGATTTAATCTATCAAATTTTTGCACTGATGAAAAACAAAGAGAAGTATAATATTTGCAACAAAGAGAAGTATAATATTTGCACGGTGGTGTCACAGCCCTACAGTTTCTGTGGTGTGAAGAATCGGTCATGTAATGAAGGGACTCCACGAATGGGGCCGCGATCAAGGTAGACAATTTTGTCTCATTTTGAACTAGACAATCGAATCGAATAGAGACAGAGTCCCTGCATAAAGAAAACGAAAACCCCGTCAACAATTGAACTGAAATCCATCAAAAGATAAAAGGAATTATAATAAAAAATTGAAATTTCCTTCATTTTTCTGCTCTTTCTCGGCACCCAAAGGGACCTCTTCGTTGCGCACAAATAAATGCCGAGAGAGTTAGAAATCAGTAAACAGCATCGAAGAAAGCAAACCTTTTTGTGAAAACATTGAGAAATCCGCGATTGATACGGCCTCTGATTGAAGCTACTACAGAGACCATAAATGGCTTCCAGAAAGTTTTAGGGTTTATGAGCTTCGTTTTCCTTGTTCTCTCCGGTCGATATTTCAAGTTCCCAACACCAGTACTTTGTACACAAATCACTCCGCATCTGCAGACGACGAGTCGACCGTTCGGGCGGGTATGATTGTGGATCGAGGTCAGATCCGGACCCGCGTAATTATTTTTTCAAATGCATAAATTCTGTTTTCAAATGCGTAAAGCATTAATGAAAATCATCAAGATTCATGCATAAGTAAGGTGGTAAAGTTTTGGCTAAAAATGAATATTTTTAGTTACGAGACTCAAGTTGGATTTTTTATATTGACATTTTTTATTTGCTAAACTACTTAATAAAATTTAGAAATATAGAAAATTTATGTTAAAGGGGTTTATCTTTTTTTGTGGGGAATTCTCCAAAGTATACTATTTTCATCCAATAGTGGATAATAAGTCTGGTGGAGAAAACATAAAAGTATGGTGCGATATGTCACACTTCTCAAATCATTATATGAGAATTGTATGAGGATTACACATTTAAAATTGGGATGAGGCATTCATATATTATTTTCACAAAACATGATGGCTTTTATGAAGACAAAAATGAGTACCATGAAGTATGAACTTCAAGAAATTCACAATTATAGCAAAACTCACAATGCTAGTGTATTACACAACCAGTCTCAAAATGTTATAAACAAATGAGCCATGCAAGCCCATTCCAAGGCTTGTCTACTGATCATATCATTGCCTTTATCTCCCTCATGATGTGAACTTCTGATACGGAAAATGATCATCACTGCTCACCACCAACTGTTCCTGTTCCTGAGGCTGAGGCTGAGGCTGAGGCTGAAGTTGACCAATCGTCAGACTGATCCAATGAAAAATCATCTTCATCTTCTGATTCAACATGTTTTATGTTCTCCACTTCCCTCACCACTTCTCTAATCTCTGGACGCTTGTCCGGGGACACGTCGCAGCATCGTATAGCAATCTGCAGCAGCTTCAGCATTCCAGGAGCTGCATTTCCATTCATGGTTATCTCAGAATCAAATATCTCAGCTGTCCATTCTTCTCTCACCGCTCGATGCACCCAGCTGCAGAGATCGTCACCGCTCACTCCTGATGGAGCTGAGTAGGCTGACACTTTTCCTGTTAGTAGTTCCAAAATTAGGCAACCATAGCTCCAAATATCAGATTTCTTGGATACTTTTTTCGCGGCCTGGTATTCAGGTGATCTGTAACAAACCATCCGTTGAGCTGCGATGGGAAGAGCTATTAGTGAGTTCAGACCATAATCTGATACCAAAACTCTTTCGTTCTCGTCGAGAAGAACATTTGATGATTTAAGGTTGCCATGGGGGGCGTCGTTCTGTGATGTTGCGGTCAGGTGAAGATGATCCAGGGCTCTTGCTACACCTCTAGCTACTGATAACCTTGCAGTCCATTTGAATCGAATCCGCTGATCGCTTCCTTTGCTTGCTGTTTTGTCCATGAGGAAAGAATTTGAGAGAAATTACCATGAAACACGGTTTTTATAGAGATTTAAGGATGAGAAATTACCATGAACGCGGTTAAAGAGGTTTCCTTTTTCTGCATATTTGTAAATCATCAGCTTCTCTTCCTTTGAACAATAGTAAGCAAGAAGGGACAGCAGATTAGGGTGTTTCTGTGCTGCAATTACACCCAACTGCTTCGCAAACTCTTCATCGCTCATCGGTTTCAAATCCCTTAAACGTTTCACAACGACGACAGGCTTGCCTTTCATCATTGCTTTATACGTATTCCCAAAAATCCCCATGCCTAATCCTTCTGCAGAAGCTTTCAACAGATCATCTAGCTCAAAACTCTCTTCATCATCAGTGAATGTGAGATTTTTTTTGTCACAAGCTCCTGCAACAATTATTTGCTCTCCTGAGGCTGCCATATCATGTTCTTCCCCTGCCTCATCCTCTGTTGCCAACTCAATTTCTTCCAACTCTTTGACGTTCTTTTCAGACATCATTGAATTCAGTTTCTTATATTTCTTATAGTATACAATGAGGACTATCACTACAGCTATAAGACCAACGATGTCGAAAAGCAGAAACATGAATGCAAAATCAGACAATATTTCACAAGAATTTTTCTTGCCAATATCGCTGGCTTTGCACGGATTGTCAGATGGGGGGCCGCAGAGTTCAGGATTATTGGAGTAGGAATCAGAATTCAATGATTGGAGAACTGGGGTTCTTGGGATCTCCCCGTCAAGTCTGTTACCGGAGACATTGAACTCTACCAACCTTGGCTGGTAGAATGGTGGGATTGTACCTGTTAGATTGTTGTTCTGAAGCTGCAATGACTCCAAACTATTAAGACTCAAAAGTGAAGCTGAAATGGGGCCGGAAAGCTTGTTATAGGAAAGATCAATTTTCTGCAACTTGGGATTGTAAGTAAAATTCATAACCTCACCGGATATCGAATTGTTCCTCAAGCTTAGCTGGATCAACTCAGTGAAATTAAAGAAAGCATCATCACTGACAAGTCCTTTGAGCAACATATTCTCAAGCAAGATCGCCGTGATGCGCCCGTTGAGACATTCGATGCCAAACCAAGGCACAGACTGACCGATCTGGCATTGAATGCCAGACCAGTTTCCATTCAAAAAAGGGTCATTGAAGCTATCCCTGAGAGCATTGACAGCAAAAGATTCCTTTAAGAAATTGCCATCTAAGGGAGCAGACAGAACTACATCTTGTTTCTGCAATGAAAACAGAAATACAAGCAGAGAAGCTTTTAGGATTAGAGAGAACTCCATTTTTTCATTGTCAGAGTTTTTTGGTGAAAACAAGGACAAACCAGACTATGTATGCCACAATGGAATAGAAAATGATTCTAGTGAAAATTCCATTACAGCTGCTGACAGTATATTTGTTGTTGATCGAAGAACAAAACAAGGTTGGTTTTTACGATGTTTCCTGTTGGATTTATTGGGATAGAATCCTAGGTGAATGTATAGCTGTTAATTTGACATTGTTTTCATTTTATGCATGATATATACAGCTCGCTAGCCCTAGGAATGCTAATTTGGCATTGTTTTCATGAAATACACGATATATATATATATATAGCCAGCTATAAATGTGTGCTAAGAATATACCTTGATCTTGTTGCATCGATCAATGGACTGGTTTGGCTGTTAAGCAAATGGTAAAATGTGTTGTTGCCATGCAAAATATAAAATATCATTGCACCATGACCGAAATTCGGCTTATTAACTTCTTCCTTCTTCCTTTTTTTTTTTTTTAAGAAAAGTTACACCTTTTATTATTACTATTATTAACGTGAGATAACATAACCTTATGAAAATTTTGGTACGTATTAAAATATATATATATTCTTTTCTAACAAAATAAGTCAAGACTCAAAAATATAATTTGATAAAATTTGGTCTTGCTAATACAGGTGGTAAGGTTTATGATAATATCAAAATACCCTTCCAATGGAATGCTGACACATGTCATTATAAAAATGAAGGAGAGGAGATTGGGTTGGAGAACATCTCGGTACACCCAGATGTTATCATGACTTGTACTTCTCGACACTATCTGACAAGGATGACCTTCGAAGGTCGATTTGTCCAAAAGACTTAGGGGTACCAATAAAGGGAATAGATAGATTCATTGAGAATTAAAGGTTCAAACCTTGAAGGTTAAAAGCATAAATGTTTTTTGAACAAAGTGGTTAGTTTTCAAGGAATGGAGTGACAAAAGACAATCCTAATCTCAACAATGGAACAAAACAGGCACCCACCCCTCTGCAAAGAATTGTATTTTAGGTAAGGCCGGGGCCTTTTGGGGTTCAAAAAAGTGTTGGTCCAATTAAGCCACAGCCCATCTATTCATATTGGGCCCTGGTGGCACCGGCCTGCTATCCTTCCACTGCTAAGAGAGGGGAGTCATCGTTGCTCTGTGAAACCAGCCTCACGCGTTCCCTCCCACTCTAAGGCCCATGAAACCACATGTCTTCACATGAGTTCCATGGGCCAACTCCTAGCTTGGAACGGGCAAGCCAGTGAAGAGCCAACCACGAGCCCGATTATATGGGCTTAGGAAATGTCCCAACACCCAGATGTTATCATGACTTGTACTTCTCGACACTATCTGACAAGGATGACCTTCGAAGGTCGATTTGTCCAAAAGACTTAGGGGTACCAATAAAGGGAATAGATAGATTCATTGAGAATTAAAGGTTCAAACCTTGAAGGTTAAAAGCATAAATGTTTTTTGAACAAAGTGGTTAGTTTTCAAGGAATGGAGTGACAAAAGACAATCCTAATCTCAACAATGGAACAAAACAGGCACCCACCCCTCTGCAAAGAATTGTATTTTAGGTAAGGCCGGGGCCTTTTGGGTTTCAAAAAAGTGTTGGTCCAATTAAGCCACAGCCCATCTATTCATATTGGGCCCTGGTGGCACCGGCCTGCTATCCTTCCACTGCTAAGAGAGGGGAGTCATCGTTGCTCTGTGAAACCAGCCTCACGCGTTCCCTCCCACTCTAAGGCCCATGAAACCACATGTCTTCACATGAGTTCCATGGGCCAACTCCTAGCTTGGAACGGGCAAGCCAGTGAAGAGCCAACCACGAGCCCGATTATATGGGCTTAGGAAATGTCCCAACACCTTAAGGTCCCCACTTGGGTCACAAGCCCCCGCTACCAGGCTCGACGCTACAACATCGATTCTTGAGCGCTTATAAATTGTACACATTTACAATTATTTAGCGATGTGGGAGTTTTATTCATCACTAACCAACACAGAATGACGCTTTGACAAGCTCTCTTTTGGCATGCCGGAATGGCCGCGGCAGAGGAGAGGGACAAGAGCATCACGGTTCATGTCGCAACAACTATAATGGATCTGCAGAGGAAGATGGGTCCACCATTGCCGCCGCCAAACCTTACTAGAAACATCGCTCAGGCTGCACATTGGCCTGCAAATAAGCCAGCAGATTATAGATATATTTCTCCAAAAGAATCATCAAGACGACCACCAGTACCCAGCACTCGAGACTCATTATAGCAAGACTAACACAGCAAAACTGTTGCATGTAAATGCGAGTTGAGAATCAAGAGCTAGAACCAAAGAGATACATATATAGTGTTCTGATGTCATAGCAACAAAATACACCACGTTGATCCAAAGAAAAGCAGAAACACTTCAATTAAAGAAAGACAACAGACGATTCAACACCTGGTGTGCAAGTGCAACTTAGTACAAACAAAATCTTACACATAAACACCATCTCTCTTTCATCCCTAACATTGCAATAATGTAAAACCTTTAATCGGAGCACCAATGAAAAAATATACCAGACTCCTATATGATATGTATACTAAGCCAACCAAAATAAAAAAGCCTCCATAGGCCCATAAGAAAAATGTACCCTTGCAGACTCTTCCTCTCAACTATGGTTGTGTATGCAAGTGAGCCGTTGGTTGAATGGCAATCACATTACATGTAAGAGATCACCCATTAGGTCGTGGGTTCGAATCTTATCCCTCCCCAAATCGCTATTTAAAAAAAAAAAAAAAAAACTATGTTTGTCTCTAGGTTTTGAACTTTTGATCTCTAATTTTATATCAACATTTTTCCGCATTGATCATCTCTGAAATGGATGAAGTAAGAACTCATACTTCAAAGTTTGAACCACAAGCACTGAAGTACCATATACAGCAACCACATTATGGACTCCAGAAACTCAGCAAGTTTAATCTATTCATGGTCATTCAGTCAAGATAACATAAGACCAGAAATATTAGGTATAGAATAACATTTAGTTTTGACTTCTGTTCATACATATACATCCACAGCATAATTGAACTTTTCTTGACCAGTTGCATACTTGAATCTATATCTCAAAGCTGCCTTTAACATTTCCATAATAAATTCTTGGAGAATTGTTCTAGAGGAACTGAGGAAGTGATTTAAACTTAAGCATATAGTTTATCAGAAAAACTACTCTCAGCTTCTCATAATTGGGTCTCTGGTTGAAATATCAAATACCAAAATCTTTTCCTTAATAACATAGAAAAACCACAATATCTTCTGAAACATTATTTTCAGTTGGCAAGGAAATATCAGGAATCATTTTGTCGCTGCAGTAGTCTTTGCCAATGCTTTCATTCCCCTGCAGGACTTCATGTGTGAATGCATTTTCTCAGGCTTGAATATTTTCCCGCATTGCCTGCAATTTGTCATCAAGTTGTTGCTCATTTTGATACAGAGACAAGCATGCAATTCAGTTTAATTACAAACAAATGGACCTTCTGGTCATTCTGAAGCTATTATGATAAGATATCATGACGTTCACTTACGAGCAAGTTGGTCCGCCCACTGGCTTGTAGGCAGCAGAAACCACTTTTGACTCCCCCAATCCCTTCTGCTGTTGTTTCTCTGATTCAAAACTTCTGCACCAAACCCAAAAGAAATGAATATTGTACATGTATTCTTAGCATGAATGGCAAAGCACTTCCATAACAAGTATGAGATGATATACCGAGAACTCTTTTGTCTCTGTTGATTCAAGCCCCTGCTGCTGCTACCATTGTTGTTGTTTATGGTAGACCAATTGGACTTGGACGATGCTTTATTATCTTTTTTGGTAGACATCAATACACTATCAATTGTATCTACAGCACCACAAGTAATGATATTGCAACACGTATTAGAAGCTTTGCCACTTGAATTTCTCTTACCCTTCGCGAACGATGTGTCGGAGCTCTTTTCCTTGCTCATGTTGTATAATAGGTTGGCATAGAAAGATGACAAAGAATAATTATTGAATTTCTCAATCTGTAGGTGAGAATCCCTTTTGATCTCTCATTCTTCATGCTTCATTTCATCATCTGAGCAAAAAACTGGTCTCTCCTCTTCATAGATTGGTTTATGATCTTCTTCTTGTCTTGGAGGTGGGTGAAGTTTGCTCCAGTCGCATACCATCAACTTAAACTTCCAAATCTACTTGAACAGATGGGTTATCATCCATTTGACATTAATTTCAATTCCAAAAAACGTATACATATGGAAATTTGTTTGTATTTAGAAAAAGGATCCTTGCAGGAAATATTTATTGTCAGAAAATGGGGGTAATGACCAATGAGATCATCATCTTGTAAATCTTGCCAAATATAACAATTCTAATATCTCCTGCATTTAAATTTTGATGATTTCAATCAACCACAATGAATGCTTCTTTTTGCCAAAAACAGAATCTATGAGTCAGCATACAAACCTCATGTGAGACCAAGCAAATTGCTTCTGGCATGTGAGCATGTCTTTACCTTGTAAATCCGCAAATGAATCTTTAAACATCTATTCATAGAAGATTGACAATATCAACAACAATAATAACAATCTATTTTAGCCAAGTACAAGAAACCAGAAGAATTTAGAACTGCTAATACAGAAAGAGAGAGTGGCAAACCTCGAATGCAGATGCTATTGCGGTTGAGATGGTGAACCTGAACAAGATGTGGTTTTGATGTACATTTGATAATCTGTCGGACGGTTTTGCCAAATACATAAGTCTGTGTGTTCTTCATTTACCAACAAAGTTCATCTACTTCAGTTTGGTGGCTAAGCTGCTTTTACAGTTCAGGTTTCTTGGGCTAGTAACCATCATGAAGCAGAAGCATAGGTACAGTTTGCACGGGAGCAAGGAGCTCCTGCTTTTATTGTTCTTAGAACAATTTTATCTTTCCTGTTCATCTAGAGCCTTTGTTGTAGCTCAACGCAGCAATGCTCGATACCTCATTTCACTTGCCCCAAATGGTAACCGTAACGGTTTACAGCACTAGCATCAAGTTTACAGTATGTGTTACCATATTAGTCATCAAGCGGAAATATATCAGAAACTTGGGAGTTGGGACATCATTCTCTATCATGTTATATAAAATAAATTTTCCAGGACGACTCCAGTCTTTTAAGTTTCAGAATCAACGAATCACTCCCGAACTCACAATGTTCTAATAGTTTGTCCTTTCTTCAAGCACAATGTTAGCCTCCTCAGCTACTGATGAGTAGAAACACATTCAATAGCTTTCCATTTCCACTTCGTTTTTCTGCATAATCGTCTCCCTTTTTTTTCTTTCTTCAAATTACATAGACTCTGACTGCAGAAGGGAAGCACCTCATCGATGGTGAATAATAGTTCTAATAAAAGCCAGTCACTCCTAGTGAAAGGTTTGATGAGGAACCATTGGAATTTTAATAAAAGCAATGATACATAACAGTATGAAGCAGTTAAGAGCATCAATATCAGAAACGGGAAGAATCCCAAAGCAATTGAGTAAACAACTATTCTAAATAATTCTATTTCATTTACAAATCAAAATAGTGGCAAACAAGATACGTTTAAAAAAAAAAAAACCGACGCATTTCGCACAGCACAGCCCTTTGCCAATGTTAGCTTCAATAGCTCAAGCCACAAAAAGATCCATGATCCATCACATACAAAGTCAAACAATGCCATAGGTCTTAACTACAGGGGGTGCATACATCACTCCTAACTCAAAAAAGGTCGCCAGTGCATGTTTTAAGGTTACGGGCATTTTGCTAGTCATGGAAAACTGAAGATGGATGAAAGAGAACAGGGAAGTCAAACACTGACAAGTGCAAGTTTTTCACAAGAGGTAACAGAGAGCACACAAAAAGATCAGTTCTCGCTTCTCAACTGTTTTGACACCACATTCAGGGAAGAACCAACTCTATTAACAAAACCGAAGATGCAAGGGATCACCCACTAGGATGACAAACAATCTCCTAGCTAACCCCCATATGCAGGGATATGGGAAAACAGAGAATATAAATAATCAGAGAAATTAAGCAAGCAAAATACATCAACAATAAACACCTTTCCCACACTCCATGCAAACAAGGATGTACCGGTGAATTCTATTTAAAAAAAGAAAATGAGGATGTACCAGTGTTATTCATGATAATTAAAGTAACCCACAATCCAAGATTTATAGAGAATCACACCATAAAGGCTCCCAGAACTGGAGGACCAAAGTGGACAAACCTACAATACTACCTACCCTGCCACTAGAAAAATGAGACTAATCAAAATAAAATAAAACGATTCTATTTGCTAAACCTGAAAAAGCAAGAGTATATCTACTTAAAACAAGCTAGTATAATCATCACGTGAACATGCCAAAGAGGAAAGAAATGACAGAAAACTTCTTTATATTGTGTTTGTATGCAAACCCTCATGACGACTTCTGACAGTAGAAAAGAGCACTAGATATCCTCAGCAGCTTAAATTTGCACAGCAACCGTACACATCAAATCAGTTCTTTTTATTTGACCGCAAGCCAGTAACACAGCTACAGAGTCATCATCAGTTACCAAAATTGCTAGAACAATCTCCAATCTGACACCAGCACGAAGGGGCAAGGGCAGCAACAGCCCGGTACAAGTGCTTATTCAATGGTACTTCAAAATACCCACGAACCCACATTTCACACAACAGAAAGGCAACAGCTGCTACGTCACAGCTACTGTCACTACATTAAGTAAAATAAGTTATAAACTTCACATGCCGGGGGTTAAATGTGCTCAAGTCTAATCAACACCCCAAACAAATAATCAAACAGAAACTGTTACCATGTTTGATAAGTGCAGCAGCGAAGTTCAGTATTATTACAATTCATATTATGCATCCGCATCAAATTTACTGAATCACAGGCCCACCACATATGCGGCCTAGCTACAGCCAAAGCGACACGTACACCTTGTGTCCACCATTCACATCATCACAGCAACAACTAAAATATTTCAGGACAGACATATTCAGAATCAACAAAGACCACAAGTTAATCAGATAAATATAATACACCTGAATGACAACATTTTTTTCCAGGAAATCAGAAGTTGTTGGCTATATCTTACCCAATACTCAGATCAGAAAATGAAAATTAGTTATCAATTCTCCAGAGAAATCAGCACACCCCTATAATCAGCATCACAGTCACGATCATGCATTATGTTTTACAAACAGCATCGACAGCCACAATAGCCAAATACCAACATTTGTGTACATCTGCCAGGAGTCAAATTGCCTTGAACAGAACTATAAAAAATCCAATAAATGGTTTGAGATATCACGATTCCAATTTGAAAGCTAGATCAATAAAAAATGTCATATGTTTTCAAAAGATGTCATCCAGATAGAATAGAAATCAGAACATAAAGAAACTAAACTCAACCAGGAAACAGAAAAAAAAAAAACGAAGAAGAAACCTAGTAAAACTACAGCAGTCTCAACGTAAAACCCCCTGAGGATAGTAGGATTCCAACCTACAACTATTACGTCCACACATACCAGACAGACTCCAGTAACTAGAGCAATAAGGTTCCACATAAAAATAGTAAAACCGGAGCACTAGCCCCTACCAATACCAAAAATCTAAATTTCTGATCAGAAACACAAGATGATCAAATGACAAATAACTGCGACTAGCCAAAAGATATACATTGCTGACCATGCCTCCACGATCTCCCCGCATCACGCAAGAGTTACTCCTGCGTAAAAAGTGAAAGCGAGTAATAAAATTATCAATTAGCAACTGTAAGAACAGTGAAAATATGAGGTATCTCTACTCACATCAGCATCAGAATTCTGGGGAGACGGGCTTCGGGAAACAGCAGGTCGATGTCTTGGAGATGCACTATGAGGATTGGGAGAATGTCCATTGAGACTGCGTTTCTCAGGGCTCTCATCCCTAGAAGGATGAGTCCTGCGAGGGGAAGGGCTCCTGAGAGGACTTCGATCACGGCTAGCAGGGGAGGCACTATGATTAAAACAGAGAGCATCAGGAAAAAGGAAGCAAGAAATACAGATGTAAAAATGATACAACTTCAAATGATGTTACTGAAGTAATAAACAGAGTCAACAACCTATCCATTGACCGACTAGCACTACGTCGGTCCTCATCATACCGGCCTCTTCCGCGGCCCCTAGAGTAATCAGGGCTTGCACTTCGACTCCTGCTACGGCGGCGACCATCCCCAACCCTTCCACGATGTCGGTCACGATCATGCCTATCATAGCTTCTGCTGCGACTTCTCCTCCTGTAATCCCTGTCCCTGTAGTCATCTCGGTATCTAACAGGCCCAAAAGTCAGTTTTCCTCCCAAAATGCAACTGGGAAATCTAGGAGAAGAAATCTAGCTACATGTTTTATAACCATCATCATAATATTCCATAAACATATTCTAATTGTTTTCAACTGAAAGATCATAAATCTAGCTGCAGAAGGGGTTTTTTTTTCAACTGAAGATCATGCAAATACTTATAAATATATTGTAATCTAATTTACTGAAAATAAACAACATGACAGCACAGATTAATATCAAATCCATACAAGGTCTTGCTTTTCCAATATACAAGGTCTTGATTTTCCATTTAAACTTTACTATTTTAAATGATGAATTAGCTCAAGCTCACGTTCTTTGAACTAATTTGTTCAGTTATAGTGCACGGAATCAATAACTAAAAAAAAATGATGGCTTCAAACGAAGTTAGTAGCCACAAGTTGAAAATAACAATTTGCGCATCCACATTATATATGATCATATTCATAAGACGCATTTTCTGTGGAAATATTTTGGAAGGTGAAAAAAAATTATATCATTCATTGAACAAAGATAAAAGCCACTTCATTTAGCAATCAGATAAAAGGCCATTTCATTCCTCCATCCTCCACCAGGTTATGGGAAAAAATTCAACACACTCCAGTGCCCAAAACTATGTTGTATCAGAATTCAGGAGTATGAATCTCCTTGATAACACCATTTGAGCGCAACCAGCAACAATTAAAGGAAAAAAATTCTTTACATAAGTGGCAGATTAAGGGACTCGAACTTGGGAGCACAGGCCTACACATATGTCAACCACTGCTTCCCACAATGAAAGGGAAGCATAAAAAGAAAAGCATACCTTTTTCGAGGGCTGCGACTTCTTGAACTGTATTTTGATCTAGGAAATGATTCAACAATCCTTCCTTTTTGACTGAAAATAAGGACAAAAATAAACTAATTGGTAAATGAAGGTCACGAGGAAACAGAAGCTACTATTTATGAGATGACCACACAAATAGACAAGCAATGCTACATAAAACCAATATTCAGTGCACAAATTACAAATTGCTTCTTCCAGTAAAGCTACACAAACAACACAAATTAGGGAAGCAAAAAGAACATGAAATTCAAATTCCAGAAAACAATGCTAATGTATCCATCATTAACCACCATTCACCGATTGTATAAGCAAATTCTTTAAACAAGGAATAAAAGGTTCAAAAAATCCGAATGGCAATATTTATGAGATGACCAAGTAACTGAATAAGCAACTCTATCAAAAAATCAGTATCCCCAAGTTCCAAGCTTGAAAATTCATGATAAGGAAGGCATCAAGAACAGTAGATTAATTTTTAACTAGGACTCCTTCCAATGACCAAAGGTAATGCTAATGACAATCACTACAAATCTACAATAGATAGATCTATTGAACAAAAGAAATCAGGGGAGGGGGGTTGCAGTCAGTTTTTGGTAGACAACGGAGCCATTGTTCAAACAGAAGTCCAGTGAGTCCATCACCACCAAACCTATCAAATACTCCAAGTATACATCAAAGAAAGAAATACTCCTTTAGCCAGTAAACAAATGCCGTAAGAAAATAAATAATGGAGCTGTCATTAAAACTCACATCTTCTCTGCATTAGGTCCATATTTGGCGAATTGAACTACTATCTCCCGACCATCAACAACTCTCCCTGAAAAAACAAAAGGACAGAGGTGCCAAGTAAAGACTACAAAAGTACAAAGTCCCATAGACAATAATGAAATTAAAAATAAAATAATCCTAGAGCAGAAAAGGAAAAATGATAACACCACTTAAACATGCAACTGCCAACTGCAATAAGAGAAATTTAGAGTCGCACCATCTAGCCTCTCCACAGCCTTTTGTGCTTCGTCCGCATACTTGTAGCGCACAAATGCAAATCCTCGCGAATCACCAGACCTAAAACACAAGGTAACTTTCAAAATAGTAACATAAATTTAACAAAAATGCATTACAGAAACAACCACTACAACGACAAATTTCCATGAAATGCTTCTCCTAAATGAGCATAAATATCCAAAATAAAATGTTCAATATTGATTAAGCAAACATGGATCCCTCAAATCTACTTAGCAAGCCTGAGAAAGCTAACTAGCTTACAGCGGACTAAAATGGGATCTTTCAGCAGGATCGACAACAACCGCACAACAAAGGGAATCAAGCTCAGCATTTTCACTCTAGGTGGTTCTCTCTGACAAGTGCCTCCCCTTTCAACTAGGCAAATTACATAATCAACTTATCAAGTGTTCGCTTTTTAAGGAACAAAAGTTAAGTATGCTTCGCGTATTAATTCTACCAAGATGTGATGTGGTTTTTAAACTCTTAACTCCGAAAGACAGCCCTAGTGGTGGGGTTTTGGGTTTGTAGATCGTGCAATGAAATGGGGCAGACAGAAGTTAGAAATAAGGAAGGTCAGGAATAACACTCTTTTCTATATTTTTTAAAACTGAAACACAACTTTCTGCAAACAAGAACAGAAGCTTAAGCTTCTAAGTTGAATTAAAATTCCCCTTAATCTTTCATGTAGTTTGGATAAACTCATCTTCCCCTCTCAGCCTCTCTCCTATAAAAATTTTGCATAAAAACTCTATTTTTTTATTTATTAGGCAAGCAAGCCTTTAAATAGAGGTTTACAACCATTCATTTAAGCAAACATTAGGATTCCTAAACCTAACTGACCAAGAACAAAATGATAACTTAAAAAAAAGACTTAATTGAAAGGAAAACATTCTTTGAGACTTTAAAAAAACATAATTTAAAGGATATCATTTTCTAATAAAGATTATCAATTTCCTCTTCCCCTCAAGAGGCCACAGTGTTGTCACCAAGTGTGCGCCTAGGCGTGCCCGGCGAGGCGCACCGCACCCTGACTGCCTCGCCTAGCCTTAAATGCCTGTCTTTAGACAGGAGTGGCCTAGGCGCACGCCTCAGAGGCTCAGACCAGGTGCAGTCGAGCCGGGCATGCACCTAGGCTAAAAACAGGTAAGTTGGGTGTTTTTTAGTGTCAAAAGCTTTAGTTGTCTAAAAATACAGGTGTCAAAAGCTTTAGTAGTTTAAAAATACAGGTGTCAAAAGCTTAATAGAGGTGTCAAAAGCATATGAATTCTACATTACTTCTTAACAGTGCAGATTTTGAAAACAATCTCTATTATGACATGTGTATTTTTTAGTGTCTAATTTATTGACATATCTCCACTAAGGTATTAAAAATAATAAACTAATATGTGATTATTATATAATAAATTTATATATATTTATTGACATGTCTATATATTTATTTATATTTAAAGAAAAATTGCGCCTAGCTTCGGTCGGGCATGCGCCTTGGGCGTTTAATGGGTCGTGCGCCTTTGTGCACTTCTCGCTTTTAACAACAGTTCAGGCCAGTAAATAGGGAAATAGTTGTTGATGTGGGGTAACTTCTTCAACAATTTTATGAAACTTCTTCAACTTAAGAACTATATAATATTATAATGGGTCCATAAAAATAAACATATATTAAAACAAACATTGATCAGAAATAGACTAGTCATGGTTTGAGACTATAAGTTATTTGTGATCCCATAAATAATAATAAAATTGAATACGATGCTGACCAACCCTAACATACTTGAAGTCTGATTGACAAAGCGAAAAATGCCATATTTAACCATCAATCCCAATTTGAATTGAAACAAATGGACCCAAAAAAAATCCCGTGTCTCAAGTCACCTAATTCCAGAATAAGGTTCATCAAAATAACAGAAATGCAAGTCATACAAAAATTAAAACAATAGACAGGGAACTAAAATCTCCGTGTATGCTTTTTTATTCTTCCTTCTATCAAATCGAAACGAACCGAAAGGGATTTCTAAACATCTCAAAAGGAGAAACGAATTCATAAGAAGAACAAAAAAAAAGGCGCGTACGAACCTTCGATCTCTAGGGATGAATATATCAACAACCTTGCCATACTTGTCAAAAAGTGGAAACAGATCGTCCGCAGTTGTACCTATTATTCGCATCCGTCAAAATCAGATACATACAAGCAGCTTGGTACAAAATATATGCATTACGCACACAGAGAGGGTTAACGAATATACGGAAGGTGATGTTGAGGACGAGAAGAGAGTAGGTGTCAGTGATGTCAGGAGGGCCGGACCTCCCAAAGTGAGACATGATTTCTTCAATGCTCGGTGAGAGAGAAGCTTAGGGTTAGGGTTTGTTGTATGTGGCTGTTAAGTGGCTCAGGGTCTGAGAACTTTCGTGAAGAAGGACCTAGCAGGTCGGTTCGGGCTTTTGCTAATATTCAGAGATGATCCGCAATTACCCCGCTACTTCTATTTAATTACCGTAACTGCCCATTGTGTTTTGACCGCGAGCCATCATTATTGATCTTTAGAGCTTAAATCGATTTATTATTTAGATATATACTAATATATTCTATTATTTTAATGTGTGTACACATTGTGGGGCCCAGTCAAGCGCACGTCCATGGGATAATAAAAAGAGACCAGCACAATCATACCATTAGAGTATGAATTATTGTATATGAATTATTGTATATCGGCCCAGCAAAATTCATTTTTTGTCATCATGGTCATGCAAAAAGCTTCCATTGTGAGTGCTCTTAGCGCTTGAATTGGTTTACTATTTAGATATGCTAATATTCTATTATTTTAATTAATTTTATCAGAAACAAATATCGACATTATGGGATCCTAGCTTGGTTATTGAAGAATGAACATCTTGGACTTCATGATAGATTGATAGTTATAATAAGCAACAGTCATGATTTCTGTTCCAACATGATCAGCGCAGTCGCGAAGCCCACATATACCATAGATATACTTGTTGTATAATTGCATGCATAAACAAGTTTAGTAACAATTATATTGCATGAACAACAGTGAAGTAACACAAGTATTAATAGATACTGTTTTATAATAGCAGTAACATAACATGTTGCAGGCAATATTAATAGATACTGTTTTATAATAACAGTAACATAACAGATTGCAAGCTTAACAATTACGGTAACATATATGACCACAGTAACAAATGCTTAAATTAAAAATGCCAAAACCGTCTTAATAGCTGGACAGGAGATGAGGGAGCGAGGCACGTCGTAACGAATATTCTTAAAGAGAATTTGTCTCAGCCAATTGATGCTTCTGCTTTCCGGACAATCTCTTCCCAAGATACAACACTCCACAGCACGAGTAAGCAGCACAACAATACTGGTGGACTCAATCGAACCTCTTATAAACAGCACTCTCAGAGTGTAGAACACAGACAGGTAGAAAGAAAGAAGAATGAATGTTGTGGTGTGTTTGAGACTTGCTGCTAAGCTCTCCTTATATAGGAGAGCCCAGCAACCACCAGCCTATAAAAATCAGTGCACTATCACTGATTTTCGGGCCTGCAATTGACCAGGACGTTCAACCACCAGCCATTATCCTTGGGATTCTTATACACACACTTATTGCACTTTATTCTTCATGATTAACATGACTATTTTGGAGTCAATTTTCATTCAATCGAAAAATAGTTTTGGACTAAATTAAACTTCAAAATCTTCTCTTCATATTGAAGATTAAGACCAATCAATTATTATTCTATGACTCTCATTCATTAGTCATTAAATTTAGGTCAAACTATGGTTGACCGCAAATTTTCCAACATAACCGTGTGTTTAGTGTAACGGAACTGCACGGTTGCACCAAATGAACGGATCCGCAGGCTAAAACTCCGTATAGGAGCTTCTTTTGTAGCGGAATGTGTTTTATTTTTTAAAAACACACCCTAAATAACGGAAAAAAACCCTATGAATTTTCAATTTAGACCCCACTTGTTGTAAAAAACCATGCTCGTGATTAAAAGACATGCGACAATTATTAATTATCTTATTTTATAAATATTTGATTTTTTAGTGTTATTTTTCGTACTTTCAAATATGTAATTAATATATAACCAAAAAAAAAATTCGGACACTACCCTTGGACCCCTTTTAGCTTTGCCCACCATGACATAAAATTCTTTATCCGCCCCTGCAACCCAACCTCATATTTTGTCATGCCTTCGCCCTAATCAAGGTCAAAGCTACTTTGATGTCACTAATATCTAATTGGTTAATTTGAATGGTATGTAGATAACCAATAAGACAATTGGCAAACTACATCTTGACTTGTTTATACCGTAATGACTAAAAAAAAGGTGAACTAACAAAAAAACCCCAGATGACTTGTTATGCTTTGCTAACCATACATGACTAATTAAGCTACCAACTCACCAACCTCACACACATCTCCAACTCTCTCTATATATAAATAGACAAAGCTTCAAGCCTATTCTCACCACCAGAGCTTGAAAGAAGAGATTAGTTAAGGAAAAACAATAATATCTAGTAAATACAGAGATGGCCTGTTGCAAGTACTCCTTGATGGCTTTCTTCATTGCATTTGCATTTTGCAGCATCGATGGCGGCCTGGCGGCTCGAAATCTTCTGCAGATACCAAATTTGCCTCCTCTGCCAACTATTCCATCTCTGCCACAACCCACAATACCAACAATTCCATCACTGCCACAACCCACAATACCAACTCTTCCAACTACACAACCATCTCTGCCTCCACTTCCTAGTATCCCCAACATGCCTACTCTTCCAAAGGTCACATTTCCACCATTGCCAAGCATTCCTTCTATTCCCAACATTCCCACTACCATTCCCTCCATTCCATTCTTCTCTCCACCACCTGCTACTACAAGCCCTTGAGAAGCTTCAGCTGTGCATTTGATGCACATTTGTTATTTTTGTTGTTTGGTGTGTATACCATATATGCGTCTTGTCGCTTAGTTTGTGTGTGTGAGCATTGTTATAGCTCCTTTTATTCTTTATGCACTTCATATATGTGTATTATGTAAATAAACTGGAATAGATCAAGAAGAATAAAGGCTTTGTTTCATTGATCAGAGAAAGATTACACAATACTGAAATTGCTTAAGTCAAGCAGCGGAACAAACCAGAGTATATATCCTCAGTCTTGACAAGATGACAAACGGTCTTCTTGTCAGACAATACAAAACTCAAAAAATAAAGATAAAATAAATGACAACGGTAATAAAGAAAAAGTTACAGAACGGCGTCGTCGTTGGAAGACATAAAACGGCATCGTAGAGAAATGAAGACAGAAATCCTAACACTCCCCCGCAAGCTCAACGTGGTGATTCAACACGTTGAGTTTGTACATAAAAGCTTGTAACTGAGTTGCTGACATTGGCTTTGTGAAGAGATCAGCAGGCTGATAGGTGGTGCGAATATGATGTAGATCAATGAGGCGCTTCTCCACCTTTTCTCTAATAAAATGACAATCGATTTCGATGTGTTTGGTCCTCTCATGGAAAACTGGGTTGGTAGCTATGTATATTGCAGCTTGGCTGTCACAGTAAAGAGGAATTGGTTTGGTCACTGAATGTTTCATGTCATGCAGTAAGGTGTTCAACCAAACCAATTCACTGGTTACAGAAGCCATGCTTCTATATTCTGCTTCTGCAGATGAACGTGAGACCGTCTGCTGCTTTTTAGATTTCCAGGCGATGAGAGCTCCTCCCAGCATTATGTTAAAACCAGTTGTAGACCTTCTGGAGTCTTGACAAGCAGCCCAGTTTGCATCACAGTAGGCCTCAATCTTCAAGTTTGTCTTGGCAGGATAGAATAAAGACTGATTATAGCTGCCCTTGAGATACCTCAAAACTCTATGAGCTGCTTGAAGATGAATATCAGTAGGAGTTTTCATGTATTGACTGAGATAATTCACAGTAAAGTTGATGTCTGGTCTTGTCAAAGATAAGTAGATGAGCTTTCCAATTAACCTTCTGTACATCATAGGATCATCCAGTAATTCTCCTTGATGGTTTGATAATCTTGTATTGGTGTCCATAGGAGTGGTAACAGAGCTGCAATCCCTGAAACCAGAATCCACAAGCAAATCCAATATATATTTTCTTTGGCATATAGTCATGCCATTGTTAGTATGATCAATTTCCAATCCTAAAAAATATTTTAAATTTCCCAAGTCTTTAATTTTGAAACAGCTGCCTATGTAATCTTTGACTTCCTGTAACAGTTCTAAGCTATCACTTCCTAAAGCCATGTCATCCACATATAAAAGAAGTAAGACTGTAAAGGAATGCCTTGAATAAACAAACAAGGAATAGTCAGATTTTGATTGTTTAAAACCAAATTTGAGTAAAGCTTCTTTGCATTTTATATTCCACTGTCTAGAGGCTTGTTTAAGTCCATAGAGAGATTTGTTTAATTTGCAAACATATTCAGGAGTATGAGTTTGATATCCTGGAGGCATTCTCATATAAACTTCTTCACTTAAATCACCATTAAGAAAAGCATTATGCACATCTATATGATGCATGTACCAATTATGTGAAGCAACAATAGCCAAGAAGGTTCTAACTGTGGTCATTTTAACCACAGGAGCAAAGGTTTCTTGATAGTCAAATCCTAAGGTTTGACTATAGCCTTGAGCTACTAAGCGAGCTTTGTATCTCTCAACTGTACCATCAGGGTGGTATTTGATTTTATATATCCATTTGGACCCAATTGCCTTCCTTCCTTTAGGTAGGGGAACAACTGTCCAAGTGTTGTTCTCATTTAAGGCATTAATCTCACTGTCCATAGCTTCACACCATGCAGGATTCTTAGACGCATCAGGATAATTTTTAGGTTCATGACTAGAACAGATAGCTGCTATAAAATGTTCATAATGGACAGAATGCATGTGATGAGAATGATGTGTAGGTTTATCTATTTCAGATTTATGTTTGATCATTGCATTACAATCATATTGTTTTAGATACTCAGGTGTCTTTCTCAATCTCTTAGTCATGTTGTTTGTAGGAGGGTCAATGGTAAGAGATTCTGTGACTTGTAAATCTTCACTCTGTGCACTTGTACTTGGTAGACAACTTCCTGTCTCCTTAAAAGGAAATCTATCTTCAATGAATTTAACATCCCTAGACACAAATACTTCATTGGATTCCATATCTAATAACTTGTACCCCTTGACGTTAATTGGATATCCTATAAAAACACAAGGTCTAGCTCTACTGTCAAATTTTGAGTGTTGATGTCTAAGGATTTTTGCATAACACAGACAACCAAAAACCTTCAATGAATTATAATCTGGTTCTTTATTATAAAGGATATGGAAAGGAGTCTTTTTATCTAATACTCTTGTGGGAAGTCTATTAATGAGGTGAACTGTAGTTTGTATACAAGTACTCCAGAACTGTTCAGACAGACCTGATTCAATCTTAATAGCTCTAGCAACATTCAATATGTGTTGGTGTTTTCTCTCAACAATACCATTTTGTTGAGGGGTGTAGGGACAAGTTTTTTTGATGTACAATGCCTTCTCTATCATAGAAATCTATCATATTGAACTCCAAACCATTATCTGATCTAATCATTTTGATTTTAGTATTGAATTGATTTTTAACATAACTGTTGAAAGTTTGGATGCATTTTCCTGCTTCAGATTTAGAATTCATCAAGTAGATCCAGGTATGTCTACTAAAATCATCAACCAGTGTTATAAAATACTTATATCCATCAAAAGACATTACATTGTTGGGACCCCATATGTCCACATGAACTAGATCAAATATAATCAAACTCCTAGTTTGGCTAATTACAAAAGGTTTCCTCTTCATCTTTGCCAACGTACAAACATCACAATTCTGACATTTTCCTATGAAATCACTCCCTAGCATCTCAGAAACCTTGGTAGAGGGATGGCCAAGTCTCTTATGCCAAAAATCATCCTTAACTACAGAATTCACTTTCATCAAAATATTCCTCCTAGGCTTCATTTCTTCAAGTAAGTAGTATAGACCTTCATGCATGGTTCCCATCCCAATTTTCCTCAAAGTGATTAAGTCCTGCAAATAGCAAGAATTATGGGTGAACACCAATGCACAGTCACGGTTTGTTACAATTTTGTTTGCAGCAATCAAATTAAACCTGAAACCTTTAACTAGCAAGACTCCTGTTAAGGTAATGTTTCCTTTTAATCTAACATCTCCTATGTGACTTATCTCCTGTCTAGTCCCATTAGGCAAAGTAACAAAAGAGTTATGCACTCTCCTATATGTGTGAAAATGCTCCAGTAAACAAGTTACATGATTAGTAGCACCTGTGTCAAATATCCAAGCAGAATGTAAATTTTCATTACCTCCTACTGCAGACACAGAAGCACTGAGGTTTGTGGTATCTCCATTCTGAGTTTGATTCTTCAAATATGCCAATAGCTGTTGGCATTGATCATTTGAAAGAGGTTGAGAGTTTCCTTGAGAACTCTGCAAGCCAGCATCCACTTGGTTTATGCTCCTCTTATCAGAGAATCCAGAATTGGAGTACCTCATTTTCTTTGGAGGATTGGTTCCATCATTTGGAAATCCAATTAATTTGAAACACTTCTCTATGTTGTGATTAGTCTTCTTGCAATACCTGCAAAAAAATTTTTCTTTCTCATTTGCACTCCTCTTGTTTCCTTTGGAGTCTCTGTCGAAGTTGTTTCTAGTAGACACCTGCATTGCCATAGATTCTTGCACTGAATCTTTTTGACTATGCTTGGCATTAAGATTGACAGTCAACTTCTTTTCCACTTGGTTGACTTGAGCAAATGCCTTAGTTACCTCAGGCAAAGGATCCATCATCAGAATTTGATTCGTTACATGTTCAAAGCAATCATTGAGTCCCATTAGGAACTGCAAAAGATTTTCCTTATTTCGCTGAACAAGTGCAACCTTTTGAACATCGCAATTGCAGCGACCACATTTGCACACAGGTAACTGCTTGTATTGATACAGTTCATCCCAAAGGGATTTGATTCTAGCAAAATACTCTGTCACTGTGGAAGCCCCTTGCTTGATGTTGGATATTGACCTTGTTATCTCAAAATCCCTCGTGGGGTTAGATGCAGAGTACCTGTTTTTCAGATCCATCCAAAGTTCATAAGAAGTTCTAGCAGTTGAGATGCTTACCAATATGTCTGGAGAGACACAGTTTGTGATCCAAGTTTTGACCAAGCTGTCGCATTGGTTCCAATCTTGGTGATTTGGATGATCTTCATCCGGTATAGTAAGAGTACCATCCACGAACCCCATCTTGTTCCTTGCTCTGAGGGCAGTTGCAAACTGATTACTCCATAAATGGAAATTGCACCCAGTCAAGGTCGATTTGATGAGAGTTGAGGAGAAATCTGAGTTAGTAAGGAAATAAGGGTTTCGGAAAGGATTTTGATTTTGAGTCATTACTGGTTGCAAACCGTAAGACTGAGCAAATTGAAAATTTCCAAACTGATTGTTTGTAGCTTGAAAGTTCGAAGGATTTGAAGGATTTGAAGCTGGTGGATTCGAATCAACCAGACGTTCAGGAGTCGAAGCTTGAGCTTGCGAACTCGAAGCAAATTTGGTGTGAGCCATACGCTCCGATACCATGTAAATAAACTGGAATAGATCAAGAAGAATAAAGGCTTTGTTTCATTGATCAGAGAAAGATTACACAATACTGAAATTGCTTAAGTCAAGCAGCGGAACAAACCAGAGTATATATCCTCAGTCTTGACAAGATGACAAACGGTCTTCTTGTCAGACAATACAAAACTCAAAAAATAAAGATAAAATAAATGACAACGGTAATAAAGAAAAAGTTACAGAACGGCGTCGTCGTTGGAAGACATAAAACGGCATCGTAGAGAAATGAAGACAGAAATCCTAACATATTAAGTCCATTATATTGCTGTGGATTTTCAATTATTTGAATTTGATCTACTTACATATAAATCGATTCTCTGGTCAATATATAATTTTGATGAATCTATCTTGAAATTTCAGTGTCACAACTCAAAACGAGCTTAATCCACCAATAAAAAACTCCTAATACTCCATTGCCAGCCGTAGATAGCTCCTCTGTACTTATCATTTCCCAGGATAAGCACCAACATTTGCTAAGTACTAATGGCTCTATCAAGTGCTTCTTCCTGGCTTTTTTTTTCTTGCTCTGACATTTTCAAGCATGGACGTTGGCCTCTCGGCTCGCCATCTCTTGCAGATGCCGAATTTGCCTACAATCCCAAATCTGCCACAATCCACATTGCCAAACTTGTCAACAATCCCAAATATATCACAACCCACTTTGTTCACAACACTGCCTCCATTACCTAGAATCTCCTCTCCTGGAGTTTGCAAAATTGCCTTGCGATGGCACTAAGAACGCCTTTTTAGTGTCAACCAATTCAACGCACGAACACAACAAGTGTTTTTATTTGGCACACAAGAGAACTAGGTTATTGATGAAGACCAAAGTCGTCAGCTTAAGAATGCATACAATCGAGCAAGATGTTTGCGTATTAAGGAAACTGGAGAAGGTTCGGGAGTACGTTCCATTAGTGTGCATGAAGACATTAATGGGGTTACAAGGGTCAATGTGGAGGAAGATTTGGCAATTAATGAAGATACTGATGGCGTTAATAATGGAGCAATTAGTGGTGGAAATGGGGCTGAAGAAAGTGGCTGACTGGAGCCTTATGATTCCACGCAATCAGGTATTCCTAGGAGTGGGAATTCTGATTTAGTTAACTATAATTTAGCAGCAATAAGGGTAGCTAATTGATGTTACCATAACTACTAGACATATATCTTTCTATAATTGTTTTTCCTATTCCGTTTGGTAATCCTATATAAGGATATGTACGCAACTGAGGTGATTATGAAGAAATACTATCAAAGAGATCTTATTCTCAACAATTATTAGCCTTGCTTACCTGTGTTTGAAGGTTAATTAGGGCTCAAGAATCACCTGAGATTCATCAGTTACACACAACATGCAACTAAGCAAGCAAGCACAGCCATAGTTACAAGAAATTTTTCTCAATCTTTATT
Organism: Tripterygium wilfordii; assembly: GCF_013401445.1. Classification (NCBI taxonomy): domain Eukaryota; kingdom Viridiplantae; phylum Streptophyta; class Magnoliopsida; order Celastrales; family Celastraceae; genus Tripterygium; species Tripterygium wilfordii. Next base: position 12,050,974 of record NC_052248.1, read on the forward strand.
ACTTCCTACAAAGGATCTTTAGGATACAAGAGTAAGAACCCACCCACAAAATTCGTAATTCCCACAATAGCCTATCAAAAGACTAATAAAACATCTCAGGGACATAAAATTGCCTTGTTTTGCAGCAAGTAACTGCCAAGGCACATCAGCCAAAACTGCCAGTAACTACCGCAAACTACCATTCAAATATGCCAAGCAACTACCGCAAACTTCCATTGTCTGAATAGTCCTACAATTGTCAAGTCCAAGCTATCTGTTGTTGGCCACCAACAAGCATGAATCGAGTAGCTTGTTATTGAGACTCCCGCATTCACCTTGTTGACTTGCATGCCTTCCTCATGCTCGGCCTATCTCAACAATCATTGGAGCCATGTGCACGCCAATGCTACCACATATCGAACTAACTCACGTAGGGGCTAACAAACCCGCAGTAGAATAACTCGATGTCCTAGTAGAGAGTAAATCCTAGTACACCCGAACCTGGTCCTCAAACTGCCACAAAGTCACGTCTCTTTCCCAATTGGCCTCCTCCATTAGACTACCTTTCCACAAAACTAAGTAGTTTGTCCTTCTATTCTTTTTACACTGTCCCATCCTACGGTGGTAAAAAATCTTCTCCACTTCACGTTGAAAATGTTTTCGAATAGTTGGAGGAGCATGTTTTGCTTAAACCTTTCTGGCAACCCCAATCGATAGGCAACATAGTCTATTTTTCCCACTACCTCAATCGGACTATCATACTTGGTAACTAATCCCCGATGCATGGATTTGCTGTTGATTTTCTTCCGAATTTGTGGAGTGAGGTTCATCAATACTTTGTCCCCCACTTGAAACTCAACTGATCTCCTTCTTTTGTCCGCACACTTTTCCATCCTCCTAGCAGCTTTGTTCAATGAATCTTGTGCCTCATCGAACATGTTCTATCTCTCCTTGGCAAAACGATATGTTACTAGACATCTTTCCCCTAAAGATGCTCTCGCCACCTCATGCGGAGTAAGTGGCTAGTGGCTATTGGCCAGTTGCCAACTCAAATGGACTCATTCCAATGCTTGATGTTCTAACTGTAACAAAACTGGGCAGTATGATGTAAACACCGAATGTGAAATACCACATCGGTGGATTCAAGGCTTGAGTTACAGTATATAAGTGGGTCAATCCTGACATTGGTTAACCGATTTTCCAGTGGATAGTTAGGGCCTGCTTGTTGCTGGGCTTGGGCCTGAATCTACATCAGATGCAGGTTTCGAAAACACGTGCGGCCCATGGCCCAAGGCCCCATAGCCTGAAAAAAGGGGGGGTCGAGTGGGGGGGGCGGCGTGCCGGAGAGGGTGAGAATGATGTAAACACCGAATATGAAATACCACATCGGTGGATTCAAGGCTTGAGTTACAGTATGTAAGTGGGTCAATCCTGACATTGGTTAACCGGTTTTCCAGTGGATAGTTAGGGTCTGCTTGTTGCTGGGCTTGGGCCTGAATCTACATCACAGTATCCAGTAAGTCTAGCCAATCTGTAACGTAGTGCCTCAAATACTCCTCTAACAAACCATTGATCCTTCCCGTCTGTCCATTTGTTTATGGATGGTCGGCTGTAGATAATTTCAATTTGATCCCATCATATTGAATAGACTCGTCCAAAACCTGTTAGTAAAACGGGGATCCCAATCACCCAGAATGTCCTACGGCAAGCCAAAGTACTTCACCACATTATTAAGGAACAACTTTGCTGCTACCTCTACAGAACACACCACTGGTGCAACAATGAACACGACATATTTTTAGAATCTGTCAACCACAACAGAACTTTTGTCTTCCACCTTGGAAATTCACCAACAAAGTCCATAGAAATTGACACCCAAGGTTTCTTAGCAATAGGAAGAGGCTGCAATAAACCTGTTTCCTTCTTCCTTTCTAACTTGTCTACTTGACACACGAGACAAGTCTTAACGTACAACTGAACGTCATCTTCCATCTTTGGCCAATAATACCCAAGAGACAGCAATACTAACATCCACTCAACACCTGGATGACCAGCCCACTGAGCATCATGCGTTTCCCGCATCAAGTCATGTCTCAATCCTCCAACACTTGGAACAAACAAACGAGCACCCTTAACTTGCTGTACGAGTCTTTGATAAACATGATCTTCAATAGCTTTTGTACAAATTATGTCCACTAAATTTGTTTCCACTCGAGTAAGGGCTGCCACAATTTCCCTTTTATGTTTCCTGCTCAAAGCATCATCAACTTGATTATGCTTGCATGGCTTGTGCTCTTAAGCAAAGTCATATTTAGCAAGAAACTCCTACCATCTGGCCTGTTTTGGAGATAGCTTATTCAGAGTCTTGAAGAATGTATTGGCCACATTATCAGTTTTTCACCATAAACTGTGCTCCCAGCAAGAAAACCCTCCAAACTATAAGGCAATGCACCACAACTAGCATTTCCTTCTCATGAGCGGACTACCTCTGTTCGGCATCATTCAACTTTCTGCTCTCAAAAGCAACCGGATGCCCATCTGAACGAGCACCCCATTATCTAATACATCCGTATGCACCTTAAACGGGACTCCAAACTCATGGAGTTTCAACATCAATTCCGAAGAAACTGAAGCCTTCAGCTTATCAAACGCTTTTCCACAATTAGTATACCACTCCCACTTAGTATTCTTCCTCAACGGATCGGTCAAAGAAGGCACCCTCTTCGAATAGTCTTTAATGAACTTCCGATAGTAATTAGCCAATCCAAGGAATGATCGCAACTCTACAACAGTAGTAGAGGGTTGCCGATCCACAATGGCTTGCACCTTATGAGGATTCATTCTCACTGGCCTGTGCCCCACTATATGGCCAAGGAAGATAATCTCTTTACGTCAAAACTTACATTTCTCCCTCTTAATAAACAGTCTATTTTCCCACAAGTGTGTAAACATTTGTGGCAAATGCCTAAAGTGATCCTCCAATGACTCACTGTGAATTGCATTGAGCAAATGCAATTGATTGATGTGGACAACATCTCTGTTGGTATCACCTTTCTCTTGCTTGGCCACCAAGGCTGTCAACTTCTTATTTTTCGGTCAATTTCTTGCCAAATAGGGGCCACTACAAATAAAACATCTGTTATCTGAATACGTACTATTTCCCTCTACCAGCGCTTTACCCTTTCACATTCCGTCACTTTAATTCCATATGCGCCAATGGCACATGAAATTGAATAGTTTATCTTCATCCGACATGTTCTTGATGTCTAGCATCAAAGAACTCCACATACTCCCTTGATGTTCTGCTATGCTTCAATTTCTTCAACGCTTTTCTTACAACCCACGACAAATTCATCAGAAGGAATTGTCCACCAATTCCTTTTTTAACAAATCCCACATAAAAATCATCTTGGGGCATGTATTGTCATCACTCACATCCGGATCTCCAACATAGTTTAGCATCACCGATAGTACATGCTAGTGAAAGTCACTTGTTCACCCTCCGCAACCTTTGCTATCCTGAAATACTATTCCATCTCCCACAAGAAATTTTCAAGTTCTTTGACATTTCAAATTCCGATGAAGACCTTCATCTTCGTCTAGGAAGCACTCCCAATTATCTTTTTCAACAACAACAGTTCTGTCTCCAACTCGGACACCCTCGAGTGCAATTCATCGGACAGGATGTTGTAAAAACCCTCTAGGCCACCAAGGACACAGAAAGAGCATCCAACCTTTCGGACATCGATTTAGCAACAACTAGGTTGGGAGTACGAAGAGTGACCAATGTCTCTAAAGCAGCACCACCAACCATGATGTTGTGTTGATTTTGATCTCAATGTCGGCTCCGATACCAATTGTCACATGGCCAATTTTTAACTTCGTAAAATTGCCTTGTGATGGCACTAAGAATGCCTTCTTAGTCTCAACCAATTCAACGCACGAACACAACAATTGTTTTTCTTTTGTACACGAGAGGCTACACACAACATGCAACTAAGGGGTTAATAGCACTTTTGGGTATTGAATAATCTGACACAATTCAACTCGGGAATTCATTTTTCAAACGTGTCAAGTTAAGCATCGTAATTTCAATTTTGTTTCGAAGTCATCACTCGGGCAGATTTCTCCCCAAACGGGCAATCAAATTATCTACGTGGCATAAAAAAAATGTATATGGCATTAAAAAAATAAAAACAATTTCTCTCACTTCCTCTCTTACTCTCTCAGCTTCTCTCCCAGCTCCTGCATCTCTTCTCTCCTCCACTTTCTTCAACCTCTTACCCACTTTCTCACTAGATTCCGTTCACGTTTCTATGAATCTGAGTCAACTGAGTGTAGATTTGTGGAGAACAAAGCTTTACAAAGCGACAAGCAGGCCATGGATTCCGTTCAAGTTTGGACCGGTGAGGAGCTCCGAGTATGAAGTGGAAGAATCGTCGAGGAGAGAAGCGTGAAGATTTGTGAAATTGAAAACAACAAAAGTGTCGTAAAGAACAGAAGATGATGTCGAAGTGAAAGACGAGAAGGAACTAGAAGGTCGAGGTGGTGCCCGCAGAGATCCGTCGTGGTTTCCACCACCAAACGAATGTTCAGGTAAACGAAGGTCCAGGTGGTGCTTGCTGGGACCGTAGAGATCCGCCGTAGTTTCCGATGCTGGTAGTAATGGGGGATTCGAAGTCGGTTCCGATTATGTGAGTTGTGAGGAAGAACAACTTTGGGGTTTTTGGGTTTTCTTATTATTCTATGTTTCATCATTTTTTAAAAATAATTAATATCCAAGTCACTAATTTGTTAGGTCACATCAGCAAAAACCAGTTAACTTTGACTTTTATAAGCCATGTAAGATTATTGGCTGCCCGAAAAGGTAGAAATCTGCCCGAGTGATGACTTCGAAACAAAATTGAAATTACGATGCTTAACTTGAAACTTTTGAAAAATGAGTTCCCGAGTTGAACTGTGTTAGATTATTCAGTACTCAAAAGTGCTATTAACCCTGCAACTAAGCAAGGCCAAAGTTATAGGAAGTTCCTCCCAACATTCATTACTTCCTGCGAAGTATACAAATGATCTCTATAGTAAAAACAATGATCTCTATAGTAAAAACACACAAAATTCATCCCATAACACATGCATTGTCTTGCGAACCTATTCAAATCTGCCAAACAACTACCGCAAACTTCCTTTGTCTGAACAGCCTCTCCAGCTATCAATTCTGAGCTCTCTCTTGTTCGCCACCAACAAACACGAATCTAATAGCGTGTTTACCGAGTCTCCCACATTAACCTTGCATGCCTTCCTCATGCTCGGCCCATCACGCACAAGCTTTATATTTAGTCTCGATAACTGCTAAACTGCCACTCTGAAAATCTTTTAATAGAGACGAAAATTCTGCATCTATTTTTGTAGAAAGTATGGACTTTTTGTCACCGTTCAATGAGAGAACACGGAATCGGACGATCACTTTCAATTTAACTTGTCAAAAGACAAACTGTCGGCCTCTATGAAGCTGAATGAGATGGGCTGGCCTCGTACAATTTGTATTTCATATGGGACCCGGGCCTTTTCTGTGGGTTCGAAAAAGTGTTGGTCCAATGAAGCCTGTGGTTCATCTAGCCATTATTGGACCCAGGTGGCACTGGCCTGTTATCCTTCCACTGCCAGGAGAGGGGAGTAGTCGTTGCTCTGTGAAACCAGCCTCACGCGGTCCCTCCCACTCTAAGGCCCAAGAAACCCAAGTCTTCACTCGAGTTTCATGGGCCAACTCCTAGCTTGGAATGGACAAGCCAGTCAAGAGCCAGCTATGGGCCCGACTAAATGGGCCAAGGCCATGTTCCAACACTTCAAAGTCCCCACTTGGGTCACAAGCCCGCGTTATTGAGCTCGACGTTGCCAGGTTGCCTGTTCAGCCATTATAAACCGTTCACGGTAAGAATTAGTTAGCGATGTGGGATTTGTTTCCAGTCTTCCCTTACAAACCAACGAAGAAAATAACAAAAAAACCCTCCGGTTTCCTCGACAATTCTGTTCAAAAATATCTACAAATGTTTGTATGAAATGTAGTCTCTATAACTTGTAGCCTTCGATATTTTAATTTACAGTGATTAACTTTGTCTCTACCAATTACCATATGAGTTTGAGAGAGGCTCTTCTCTTTGTTCGAATATGAGTTCTGAAAATCTGCTACGTTCTAATGGCCTCTACCAACTACTTCTCGTTGGCTTTCTCTGTTGCTCTGACGTTTTCAAGCTTGGATGGTGGCCTCTCCATCTCTTGCAGATGCCCAATTTTCCCACAATCCCAAATTTGCCACAACCCACATTCCCAAACTGTCCAACAATCTCAAATCTGCCACAACCCACATTGCCAAACTATCCACATTGCAATACTGCCTCCATTGCCTAACATGCCCAATATATCTACTCTCCCAATTCCCAAAGCTCACATTGCCAAGCATTCCCTCTATCCCTACAATCCCGACTTCCATTCTTTCCATCTCCTCCTCTCCTGTTTAGCTTGTGTGGATTAATTGTTATTCACCCTATTTGTTGTCTGATTATGGGGTTTCGAGTTAAGTCTTGTTTTGCAAGTTCACTTGAACCCAAATTCAACTCAAAATCTGAACTCGATTTGAGTTAACTTAAACCCAAACTCGAGTTAATTAACTACATCAACATCTGATCATATGTTTTTGTCTTGTTTTTTTTTTAAACAAGGGCCTTCTAGAAGGTGTTTCATATAAAAATGGTGACATCTCTGGTGGTTATATGTTGAGTGTTTTGTTTTAAGCCATGTGTTAAAGGGGATTATAAGACATGAACTTTGAGTCAGAATTCTCATGCGCCAACTTAAGATTAGAAAACAAATAATTCCTTCATGTCTACTTTTGACCAATCTTCTGCACAAAACCATGAGTTCAGGACTCAGGAGCATGTGGTTCCATGATTTGTATCTGGACTTGTGGTTCATTAAGTGAAGTAACAGGCTAACAGCAACACAACTCAGCATTCCCAAAAAAGCTATATAAACCCACCCTGCCTAGCCATGAATTGCAAACAGAATTCGAGACCAAAACATTCACGTTGTAGACAGTGAATATGGCCTCTCACAAATGTTTCTTCTTTTTCTTTGCTTTGTTGTTGGCTAACCTGCATTATCTTGGCTATGCTGCTCGTCCTCTCTGGGACTTACCTCCCTTGCCTTCAATTCCAAAGTGGCCTATGCCACCATTGTCTTCAATCCCAAATTTGCCTAAGCCAACACTGCCACCATTGCCTTCCATTCCAAATTGGCCAAAGTCCACTTTGCCACCATTGCCTGGGATTCCAAATTGGCCGCAGCCAACATTCCCACCATTGCCTTCCAATCCAAATTGGCCATAGCCCACTTTCCCACCATTGCCTGGGATTCCGAAATGCGTGAAGCCCACTTTGCCACATGGTTTGGCCCCATGGGAGTCACCTCAGGCAACTAGCCCTGCTTGAAGATCTGTTCTTATGGTCTCTGCTCAATAAAGTTCAGCAGTATATTTGCTGCCCTGTTTTCAATAATTGGAGACCTTCTATATAACTATTGTTTACTTTTGTTCAGTTTATGTATCCTGTTGATTATGCTTCAAGTTCAATAAAAAAATAATCATGATCTTACAATCAACCCTTACATATGACACATACAGGTGTCCCAATGCCCTTGAACTGAATTGCTAGATGACCCAACTCAAGAAAATAATGTAGAGTTCTTTAAAAGTTTGATATTCCATCACAGCAGCATCAGTCATTTTGTGTAAATTAAGAAGGATGAGGAGGTGAACCACCACCAGGCACCAACCTAACCTGATTGGTTCTGTGGGCATATCCATCTATAAACCAAATGTCCACAAATGCACTGCTTGATTCGGTCCACACATTGTCTAATAAGCAACTCCTGTAGGCATCTTATTTATGTTGTTGACAAGGGCTCAATCTAACCTTCAAAGTGGAATCAACTGCAGAATAAGAAGATTGGATTGTCAGCAACCTAAAAACATCTTGGAGGGTGGGTTTGAACTGATCATAAACAGAAGCCCCACATCTGAAATGAGATGAAATGCAGAAAACCTACAGATGCACATTTGCATTAATCTTCATTGACCAAAAAATCCTTATGAGAAATGGAACTGTAAACACAGATTAACCTTCAACAAAAATCAAAAAGTGTCACCAAAATAAGTACATCTTGACATCACCTTCAGATGCATTAGTCATCAAGTGCCCAGTATCAAGAACTCAAGCATGCATATGTGAGTGGATCGAAAAATGAGGTGTAAAAGAAAAAAAAAAAAGAAGAAGAAGAAAAGAACAAGAAAATTATGTCCTGGAGATCTAGTGCATTAAAAAAATGGGGCTTTTGAGGCACTTGCAAAGGACCTCTATATTCTATACTAACAAGAAGAGGAAAAAAAAAGAGTCCCAAAATATAAGCAACGAAAGCCACAAAAACACCTAAAAAGACCCTAACCAGAAATCAGGAAATTGAAGCAGAGGCCCAAACAGTACATTGTAAAGCCTATCTGGAAATCGAAATCCTAGAAAAAAAGAGAGAGTATAACTGCAGATAAATTGAAAACCCATACCTCGCTCTACATGAAGGAAGAGACTCAATACGCAATTACAGCAAAATAAGAGACAATGTATATGTTTGGCAACACACTGCGTTCAGATAAACCTTACCTTACATAACTATAATTTTTTGTGACACATCAAACGTTTTTACAGTAGAACTCACCTCACAGTACCACAACTTTTTACCTCGCAACACCTCACCTCACCTCACAGCACTCCCAAACGCTTATAATATATGTTGAATTGTCTCACGTAATCAAATTAGGTCAATTATTTTATTTTAGATTAATGTACAATGTAAACTTTAAGTGATTTTATATTAATATTATTAGTCATATAATATAATCGTAATTTAGATACACCAAACACACCTCACAACACCGCATCATAGTTTAAAAGTGATGCGTCAAACAGTTTTTGCGTTTCAACTCACCGCATAACATTTCTTGACAGGACTCCCAAACAACACAATTGTTCCAAATTAGAGTGAGAAAACGAGGAAGAGAAACCAACATCAGAGATGAACATCAAGAAAGAGAAGGATACCTGGCTGAATTGATTGATAGAAGAGAGAAAGGGGTTTCTTTCCTAAGAACCAAAAGCCAAATATGTTGTCGCGCCTTGCAACAAAGTATCATCGGAATTCGCGCCCCACTGAAACGGCAACTGTCAAATCCCATGTATTACTAAAACGCTGCGTTTTTGCGCGAAACCGGCGCCGTTGTCAAGTAATGATGGACTAAAACCCGAAACCAAATCTGGCCCCGACCCGAGGTTCTTAGTTCTTACGGTGTCGAATTAAAATCCTAATTTTTAACGGTTCTGTGAAATTGTAATGGCAGAGGAGACCCATGGAGCAGCAGGTAGTGGATCGGGCATCTACGGAAGATTGGCGTCTATGGACTCGCGGTGGGTCTACCAGGATGAAGACGATGCTTCCGCGATCGACGATGACGTTGACGACGATGCTGCTTATCGGATTGAGTCCGACGATGATGATGCAGCGGATCAGCGTCTAATTCGGACTGGCCCGCGCGTCGATTCCTTTGATGTGGAGGCCCTCGAGGTCCCTGGTGCTCACAGAAACGATTACGAGGTGCATTGTGTTGAAAAGTGTTATTGTATTTCAAATTATATGCATGTCTAAGCATCTTAACTGAAGGTTCTGTGAGCTTTCTGAGTTCTTCGTGTTTGGAGTAGCGTTACTGTTCTGGTTCCTGATAAACGAACTGGATTGGTTTTAGTTTGTGGATTGATGAATATTTAAGAGTGAAGTAGCTTAGTAGTAATCACATCTGACCTCATAGCCGTAACTAAATTCTATAATGGTGGGGATTTATTTAATATTCTTGGAGCTTCAATTTGAGAAGATTGGAAATAATGTGTTAAAGGGCTTCCTTGGAGTTCATTCGTGAGTTCTGTTGTGAATTTCATTGGATTTTGATTTCAGATATCTTGGATCGATTTTCCAAGAAGATGGTGACATAGGTGATGATATAGTTAATAGGATTAAAAACGGGTGGAATAAGTGGAAGAGTACATCCGGGGTATTATGATTTATGCGACTGGAGAATTCTCTTAAAGTTGAAGAGAAAATTCCATAGGTCAGCTATTTGCCCTGCAATGATGTATGGTTCCAAGTGTTGGGCTATCAAGAGACAACATATCCAAAAAAATGCATGTAGCAGAAATACGAATGCTTTGTTGGATGTGTGGTCACACTAGGAAACATAGGATAAGAAATGAGATTATTAGATCTAAGGTAGGAGTAGCACCTATTGAAGATAAGTTACGAGAAACTCGGTTAAGATGGTATGGACATGTCCAACGTACAGATAGCGGTGCGGCAGTGAGGAGAAATGAGAGAATTTTTATAGGGGAGAGTATGAGGCAGCGAGGTAGACCTAAAAAGACATGGCTTGAAGTTATAAGAAATGATATGAATTTAAGTAATGGAGAAAATAAATACATGTGGCGGATTTCCAATGATTTTCTCATAGACTCGTGTAGCCGACCTCAAACTTTTGGGATAAAAGCTCGAATGATGATGATGATGATACTTTACTTTACTAATGCTATATAGTTGTGATGGTAGAGAGTTTATACCATGTGTGTGTGCATGCTCTGCACATTTGCATCTTTGCATTGTGTTGATTTGACATTATTAATATACTATTATGGACTGCACTTCTTATTAGCTCCGCTAGGATAAAGTTAGATATCCTTAACGAATAAGAAAAGTACCAGCTGTCTTTATTGTGTTAATCTAATTGCAGGAATTTGGTGCGGGGAGAAAGATTATACTTGCTTTTCAAACCCTTGGTGTTGTCTTTGGTGATGTTGGAACAAGTCCATTGTATACCTTTGATGTGATGTTCAATAACGCGCCTATTAAGGGAGAAGAAGACGTCCTTGGTGCATTATCCCTGGTCCTATACACCTTAATCTTGATTCCCCTGGTCAAGTATGTCCTTGTCGTTCTTCGGGCTAATGACGATGGTGAAGGTATGACTATTCCCTCACCTACTCACTGGTGGCTACAGATAAATACTACTATTTTCATATGACCTATTTTATAGTTGTTGTTTAACTTTTGCAGGCGGTACATTTGCCTTGTATTCATTGATCTGCCGGAATGCTAAGGTTAGTCTTTTGCCAAATCAGCTTCCATCTGATGCCCGTATATCAAGCTTCAGACTAAAGGTGCCATCCCCTGAACTTGAGAGATCACTGAAAATCAAGGAGAGACTTGAGTCTTCGTTGACTCTGAAAAAGCTGCTTCTGATGTTAGTCCTTGCTGGTACCTCTATGGTGATAGCTGATGGGGTTGTTACACCAGCAATGTCAGGTTTGTAAGAATCATGCTCCTTAATAATTTTGTTGCTCCTGGGCAATCTACCGAATACATATTTGTACAGAAAAAAGCTGTTCCTGGCATCTTCTGTTGGCCTGTTTAAGCTCCACTGCAGATTTTTTTATCCGGTTACTTTTTAAAGCATGATCTTTCCTAATGCAATGCAGTATTGTCTGCTGTCGCTGGCCTAAAGGTTGGAGTAACTGCAATTGAACAAGGTATTATGATACTCTGTAAATGAAATCGTAAGCCATTAATTGTCTGATTTTGCAGTTTCCTGTGGTCTTCAACTTTTTTTTCCTTTGTAAAAAGTGAGTTTAATATATGACTCTTTGAATTTTAACACCGGTTTATATACTGGCTTTTGGATCTGATATTTGTCCAATGATCAGTAGTCCAGTTCAATTCCAGTCGTCAAACTTCTTATTCGTGTAGTTTTATTTCATAAATAAATGGTCTGAGAACATACATACCCCCCATATGGTCTTCTGATACACTCCACTGAGTTGCTCGGTTCAAGTTGGTAATGGATTTCTTTTTGTTCTTTTTTGTGCAGATCTAGTGGTGATGATCTCTGTTGCTTTTCTAGTAATTTTGTTCAGTGTACAGAAGTTTGGGACCAGTAAAGTGGGACTTGCTGTTGGCCCTGCTTTATTTATATGGTTTTGTTGTCTCGCTGGTGTTGGGATTTACAACCTTGTCAAATATGATGCCAGTGTCTTCAGGGCATTTAATCCAGTTCATATCTATTACTTCTTCAAAAGGAACTCAACAAAGGCCTGGTATGCCCTTGGGGGTTGTATTCTATGTGCAACAGGTAATAAAATCAGTTCAGTAAATATTATGTATAATGTATTGAACTAGTGAATTCGGTTTTTGTTTCTTTTCATGAATCAAAATGTTTTGCATCTAATGAAGGAAATGATTTCGTGTCCTGTCATTCTGAATTCTATTCTCTCTATAATCAGGATGTTGGGACTTGGGACCTTCTATGCCCATGGAATGTTGCACTAACATAATGTTGCTTTATTCCTGTGAAGTGATGCTAATGTATTAAACTGCGATATAGATGTAGTTGAAGCTTTGCAACAGTATCGTCTTTCATGCTTAAAACAGTTTTTGATATTTTATTTATTAGGAGCAAATGTAAAAAAGTGTTATCCTCTTTTAAATCTGGTGAAAAAAAAAGCATGTACGGTGTCCACTCCTCAAAAAAAAGTACCTATTCCCACTCCTTTCCCAAGTTTGTGGCTCCTATCTGGATGGGTTGGATATATGGGAAGTTTGCGTATTAGAGTATTGAATGAATCTCAATTTAACCGGGTTATGCTTGAAGGTTTATGAACTAAGCTTCGACATATATTTACCCCAGTTTTGTGCTGAAGCTTAATTTGCATGGACAATGGGAGGTCAAAAAAGGATTGATCTTTGCTTGCGTTTGCTGGTATACAGTTTCAGTCTGTATTCTGTCATGCTGATCTCTCTTGAAATGTTGGAATTTGTTGACATTTATGTGAAGAAAATTATACTGCACTGTGCGATACATTGATGGAACTAGCAAATAATGCTATTATGATAAAGTCTCATGTTGTATTCTTTCTTACCTTGTCGCTGCTGACAAACTGTATTTCAGGCTCGGAGGCAATGTTTGCAGATCTATGCTACTTTTCTGTGCATTCAGTTCAGGTAAAAAAAAATTCAAAGTACTAGTTAAAATTCATGTGGTTTTCTTCTCTTTTTTGTTGTTTGTATTGCTGTCATTGTGATAGACTGGATAGTGGTTGTTTGCAGCTTACATTTGTCTTTCTTGTCATGCCTTGCCTTCTTTTGGGTTATTTGGGTCAAGCTGCATATCTTATGAAGAACCTGTCTGGAGCGGAGCAGGTTTTCTTTTCATCCATTCCACGTAAGCTTCGTTCTTTACATCAGTGAAACTAGTTCATGCAACTCACTCAATTGTCGGCTCTTTGTAATCTACTATATCTGCCATTAGTTATTAGATGTAGCATCTGCCTTTTTTTTTATTATTATAAATGGAAAGTGATTGCTGGAATTTGTTTTGTTCGCAGGTGGTGCTTTCTGGCCTATCTTAATCATTGCTAATGTAGCTGCATTAATTGCCAGTCGGGCTATGACGACTGCTACATTTTCATGTATAAAGCAATCAACAGCACTTGGTTGTTTCCCTCGTCTTAAAATCGTTCATACATCTCGAAAATTCATGGGCCAGATCTATATTCCTGTCATGAACTGGTTTTTGCTGGTAATGTGCCTGGTGTTTGTCTGCTCCATCTCAAGCATCACTGAGATGGGAAATGCTTATGGTAGGACTCATTTTCGGTTTTATTTACATCTTTGTCTGGCATTTTTTCACTGTCTTGTTCTCCGTATACAAAGTTCTCTTAATTACTTGTCCACCGGAGCTACACATTATCCATTTTCCAATTTTACTTTTGCTTGGTCATGTGGATCCAAGCCTTACAGTCACCCAACCAACCTTTGTATCAGTTTGAATTTTAACTCAATCCTGTCCACCTTTTGGCTTTGCATGGAATCGGCAGCATTGCTTTGCACTCGTCAAAAATATAAGTATATTTGAGAAATAGGCAAAGCTGCTTTACATATGGGTATTGAAAACTTTAGATTTCGGAGTTGGAGATGCTTGACTATTGGAAGACGAAATCTGCTGCTGAAATTTCATTATGAGATCGATGCATTACATTGTTCACTTTGAGTTTTAGCTACAGCGGATGTTCTGTTTAATTTACAGCTTCTTTAAATGGAATTTTTTTATATTGAGCACATGGTCAGCCAGATTTAAGATAAAGCTCAAGACCGAGCTTGGAGTGACATAGAATTTTTTGTACCCTGTTACTGCTTGTATTTGTAATAATCTAGGGGCTCTTCCAGGTAACAAAATGTTTCAATGATTCTATGTTGATTTTTTGTTTACAGGCATCGCCGAGCTTGGAGTGATGATGATGACAACAGTTTTTGTGACAATTGTTATGCTGCTTATATGGCAGATAAACGTTGTTATTGTGCTGAGTTTTTTCATTTTTTTCCTTGGAATGGAATTGACTTTCTTCTCGTCAGTGTTGTCCAGTGTGAGAGATGGAAGTTGGATTATATTAGTCTTCGCCTTGATTATGTTTCTTATAATGTTCATCTGGAATTATGGGAGCAAGCTCAAGTATGAAACTGAAGTTAAGCAAAAGCTATCAATGGATTTGATGCGGGAACTGGGTCCCAACCTTGGGACAATTAGAGCCCCAGGCATCGGTTTGCTTTACAATGAACTGGTGAAAGGGATACCTGCAATATTTGGCCATTTTCTCACCACTCTTCCTGCAGTCCATTCTATGATCATATTTGTGTGTATAAAGTATGTTCCGGTACCTGTAGTGCCACAAAGTGAAAGGTTCCTCTTCCGGAGGGTCTGCCCAAAAGGCTACCACATATTTCGCTGTATTGCCAGGTAAGGTGCTCTGTTCCTTTAAGTTCTCCATTGTCATTGTTTGATGTGAAGTTTTTTGGGATCTACTGCATTCCCATTGGCATGCGTAATACCCTGACCATGCCCTGCTTCAACTCAAATGGCTTAATGATCCATGGAAAGCAAATTTCTTGTGAACTTAAGACTGCTATATCTGTGCATTTCATTGCCCCCACTCCCATACCTTATGGTACTATAATGTCCTCGCATGATGCTGCTTGTCGGTCGTAATTTCTTTTTCCTCACTTTTGGATTGGTTTTTGAGGTTGGGGTGTGGGGGTCATTTCACTTTTCTGTGTTGCTGCTTACAAGCTAACCACGTGACAGGTATGGCTACAAGGATGTCCGAAAAGAGAACCACCAAACATTTCAGCAATTATTAATCGAGAGCCTTGAGAAGTTCATTCGTCGAGAAGCTCTGGAACGGTCACTGGAAAGTGATGTAGATGATGATTCAGATTCTGAGGTTGACACCTCTTGCTCAAGACTTCTCATAGCTCCAAATGGAAGTTTCTATTCACTAGGTGTGCCTCTCTTAGCTGAGTACAAGGACACAGCCAATCCCATTTCAGAAGCAAGCTCCTCAGGGGAGGTGAAGGTCGAACCTTCTACAGAGTCCACAACATCTGATACAGAGCAGAGTCTTGAGAGAGAACTGTCTTTTATACGCAGGGCAAAAGAATCTGGGGTAGTTTATCTTCTTGGACACGGGGATATTAGAGCAAGGAAGGATTCCTGGTTTATTAAGAAGTTGGTTATAAACTACTTTTACGCTTTCTTGAGGAAGAACTGCAGGAGAGGGGTTGCTAATTTGAGTGTACCCCACTCACATCTTATGCAGGTGGGTATGACTTACATGGTTTAACTGTTGATATAGCAATGAAACAAGGGACTGTTGATAGTATGAAGAAAAAAGGGCAGGCTTATTTCATTGACTTTTGATACCAAAGGTTTGATACAGGCGATTGGGGTCCCGATGGGCCTCATTCTTGCATTATTCTATGTTGTCGACAATGAGCTACTCAGCCCTGCATCAAAATTCTTTCCTACGGCTGAGCACTCGAGTTTCTCCATCATCAATGTTGTATGTTCTATTAAGCAAGAAGTTTTGTAGCTTTTTGTCCCGTTGGTTGCATTTCAAGTTTTCATTGTATCGTTAATGCCAAATCAAGTTTTGTAATTACCGCAGAGATTATGTACATGTTTTTCCATTAGGCAATTCCACTTTATGTCTCTCTCCGCAGGCTATGTGACCAAAGAAGAAAATGAGACTGGATTGCTGTATGGGCTTGCTTATGATCTGTTCGTTGCCAGTGAGACAACTCTAATGAGCTTTTCTGTAGGTGCAGAAATTTATTTCTCCATCCCTTAATTTCTTTATGGGCAGGCAGTATTGTAATGTGCCTCTCGTGGCCCTTTTGATTTGCTATAAAATATTAGAGTGGCCACAGCTGCACTATCTTCGGCCTCGGATGTGAGAGACCTGCACCACACCCAACCCATCCAAAGGTGGGCATGAGACACCGGCGCCCACTACAATTGTCTAACAGCACCTCTTACCTCCACCACAAAGAAGCTCTCCAGACGCAATTTTACAAATATCAGGGTGTTAGCAAAGTCGAATTTTATTGGGAACATTAATGCATAAGATTTGATGACTATCCCTAGACTTTCATCGCATATCAATGAGCCCGATGGTTTCCATATTTGTATTGAAGTCTTCATGCTCAATTTCCATTATATATACATGATTGATGGCATCACACAATTTCATTATGCATGATTGTGTATGTTTGCAATATTATTTTGAACATGAGGTTCGAACATCCACCGAGAAAGATGAGGCGAGATATTTTAGTTAAGCGTTTTCTTTATTATTACTTTAGTTTGATACTTGTTCACATGTTTACGAAACTCTCTACCCTTTAATTTTCTGCACTTCATTCGTTATTCTTAGTTTGTTGCATTTCATCCACCAAATTTACATTTGTTTCCCTATGGATTCTACTCTGGACTCTCAGATTTTATTACTTGTCGATTATCCTAAATTTGGGGTAAGTACGCACGCACTATTTGATGTCGGTCACTGCACAGATTGTGGGTACCCACAACTCAGTAATCCTACGACTCCCACTTTTCACCGCAACATCAAATTTGGCCATGTGGGAAGGAAGATCTTATAGTTATTGATACATCATCAACTTCACTCGAAAGACACTTCATATTAACCACAGATCATACTACAAAAATAAAAAATTAAACCCAATAACGACGGGAGAAAATATTGCGAATGGTGGGTGAAAGAGCGGATGTGGTGAAGGTGATGGAAGTGGTCTCGGCTATGACTTATGAGATCAGAAGAGAGACTAGAGGTTGAAGAAAAAAAGGTTCAATACGGTGAAGGAGGCTTAGGAGAGGATGTGATGGTACTTGCCAACGGGAGATAGGATGGTGAAGGTGATGACAGTGGCCTTGCTTATGAACCCAAAAGTAATGCAAGTAGCTCAACAAACAACCACACGAAATTTCCCAAAGTAATGCTAATAGCCCAACAGACACGCTCAACAAACAACCATTGATCCACACAAAATTTATGATATGGAGCAGAGGACACGTGGAATCGAACCCTAGTAGTAATGCAAGTAGCCCAACAAACAACCATTGATCCACACGAAATTTCTAATATGGAGCGTGCAAATTTAATTTATACTTTTATTAAGTGTTGAGGATGCATGTCAATACTCCAACAATCCCTCACGGTTTTAAATATAAGATTTCTGATGTAGAGAGTGCAAAATTAATTTGTCTTACCTCAACGTGTCAATACCCAACAATCCCTTACACTTTTAAATTTAAAATGGAGTTGGATTGGATTAATCAAGTTTGGTGAGAGTATGCAGTTCGATTGGAAGAGATCTATTTTGCGATCGGCATGAACTTCCATAGCCTTGCCTAATAACGTCCACATCCATTTCGGGTTATCTGATTCAAGTTTTGTATACCTCAACCTCAGAAGACCATGAAGTTTGCGGCTAACCTTGATAAATTACAAATATGAAACATTTAGATTGAAGTATTTGGAACTATGGAGCCAGCAAGCTATGATTCCAAGTTCGGAACTCTGTATTGCAAATAAGGTAGCAATATTAATAACAGCCCGCTAATGTGAAAATCTAGCAACTCATTAAGGAAAAAAAATTCAAGGATGCTATCTATATGGTGTAAAACAAGTCCATGGCAGGCGAGAAATATGGCCAAAACGTGAGTCCCATTCACCAATAAGGTTTCAAGAAGATGCAACTCCAATATCTGCAAGTGAGACTTCAAGGAAACTTGGCTTTGAGAAATGATATTCTCTTGCATGCATTACCTTAAGCCACTGTTTTAAAAACCGAACCATGCCGACTGATCGAATTGGAAAACCAAGCAATTGGATCAAAAACCCAATGACCTTACCGATTTTATACGACCAAAGGTTATTTTTTAAGGTTAAATGATTACAAAACATTGAATTCTTTTATAATTTAATTATATGTATTTCATTTTTCCACATATAATATGATAATATCAATATATTTATATCAATTATAAAAATATAACAATATAATATACTATTATTACAGCAAATGAGTCATTGGTACAATGACTTTGCATGTCCCTGACTGAGGTCATGAGTTCTAGTCTCATCTCCTCCAAATAACTGAGGTCATGGGTTCTAGTCTCACCTCCTCCAAATATTTATAAGGAGGTGTGTGGGCTTGATTTGCACCTCCTGCGTGGGGCCTGTTGACACCTATACTTTCATAGGCTTGATCTGGTAGTGTATCGTATGTTGTATTTGTACTCAAAAAAAAAAAATACTATTATTACATTGTCAAATGTCAATATTTTTTTTTTTGAGAAGATTGTCAAATGTCAATATTTTTTAAATGATCATATTTCATTATTTTGGTTTTTTATTTAGCATTAAGTTTAATTATAATATATATTTTTTATTTTTTAATTAAACATACGGTTCGATCCATCGACGACCCACTAATTGAGCTAGTGAGCCAATCCCTTGCCTGGGTCGATGTCCGGGTCGGTTTTAGAAACATTGACCCAAGGCAGAAAAAAAAAATATTTTTCAATTCTTGTCCCAGCAGCACTTACGCCAAATGAACCATCGTGCAAAACTGGAACGCTGTAGCCACACAGCAATGCATTGGCCTCATCCTCATAGAATCTGTCATCCTTAGTCAGGACTCCAATCTCTGTGCCGGTGATTATGCTCTTTCTCAATCTACACAAGGGTGCCCCAAACAATAAGCCTGCCTTGTCATGTCTCTTGCCATCTAGAAATTAGAGTAAGGGTGCTTCATCTTTGCTTTGTGGTCCATGAGAAGATTAGAATGCAAATTCATTTTATTGCTTGGAGATCCTCCAGAACTTTGCTTCTGTCTTAAGGAGAATTTGTATCTTAGAAGTAATGAATTTGCCATCACCCCAATGGAACTTAGACCCATGAGAGCTCCGGCAATTGATGGAGTCAGTATGGTGCCAGTTACTGGTAATAACATTCCAGCAGCTACTGGAATTCCAACCTATCAACATAAAGGAGAGAGAAAAATGACCGATGTAAACACGACACATAATGAAAAGAGAGCAAAGCAAATAGTCTTGCGACTTTTACCGCTGAATTAAATGATTATCATTGTATATAGCAAAATACTTACAATGTTGTAGGCAAAGGCCCACCAAAGATTTTGCTTTATTGTCTTCATGGTCATCCTGCTCAGCTCTAAAGCATCAAGCAACTGCATGCAGGTTAACAAAGTCAACTTCCTATATATAACAGGACCCATAACACCGGGAAAAATTATTATTAAGATAGATAAGAGTGAACAAAAATCATGAAGATAAGTCACTATGACGATACATAATTGAAATTACATGAATAGGTTACTAGAAAGGAAAATTTTATACACAGTTGAACTTGATGCCGGAAACAACTTGAGGAGCACATCAACACAATGTAAAATGTGTTTCAGAAGAACTTAAAATGTAAACTAAGAAAGTCAAAATCAAAAGAGATTTGCCAATGCGAATCCTTAGTCCCAAGAACCCAGACTGTAGTATCGTGATTTTTTCCCTTTTTCTCTAAACAGGTAGGGTGAGCTAAAATAAATCTTCAGGAATGCCTTCTGCTCTTTTGCGTCTTATGCGAATAACTAAAATTATTGTTCCAAGCAGGAGATACATTAAAATTGTTACTGCACAAAGATGTACAAAATTAAATGGGGCAGATGCCTATTGAGCAACAAAAGGCACAGATATCTGAGTCTACCTCAGCAGTTAATTTACAAACAAACAGGACCATTGAAGCCACAATTGCACCCACTACTTAAAACTGTGAAATTAAGTGAGGCATAAGGGACATGCAATAAGACCTCTCTTATTTTGTACACATTCAGTAAATACCTGTGAGAGCCTGTTGCCCATCAACACAACTGAAGAGACCTCACTAGCAGCTCCAACTCCCCCACCCATGGCAACCCCAACATGAGATGATGCTAAGGCAGCAGCATCATTGATCCCATCACCAACCATTGCTACTATTTTCTGATCCTTCTGAAGTTCATTTATGAACTTCTTCTTTTCATCCGGTTTAACTTCATATAGAACCTGCAAACCATCCCACGTCCAAAATATTTAACCACCAACACATTTAATAGGATCTACTATTCATAATTTCTCACAAGCATGTCCACTTTATGCCAAAAGTTTGCAAAACACTTCAAACCAAGATCAGATAAGAATTTCCATATTTCATTTTCATTACGGTACTTTCATGGCCAAAGTTCTAAAATGTTTTCCAGAGAATTTATCGCTTGTCATCAGACTGAATGTCAAAAATGCAGCCATAGGTATAAAAAATGATGTTCAAAACTTATACAGAAAAAGCTACATGTAAAGCAAATATTTGCCAATACAAGGTAGTATCAGCACTTGTACAGGGCAAAAGGCTAGTTTCAAAATTAGTGTTGACAATCCACAAGCCAAAAGAAAACCAGGAACACATGTTTTTACACCAAAGGAGCGGCAACCCCATGCCCATCTCATATAGATCATAAAATCCATCAGGCAAAACACGGAACCAAAAAAGAAGCCATAAAACCCGATTCATGCTTAAGGCATAGTAATCCCATGCCAATTATGATTTATTGTTTGTCTGTAGCTCATTCCAGAATCAACGGATGCTCAGAGTGCAGATAGAGATTACAACTAAGTTCTGACACTATATTTTCCTACCTTATCTTTTGGAATACCAACAACAGAAGCTACATGCTCGGCAGTATTCCTTTTGTCTCCTGAAAGCATGTATACACTAATCCCTTGCTTAGACAAACATTCAACAACTTGGCCTGCGTCTTCCCTGATTTGATCCTCAATGTATACAAGACCTGCAAGGGAATCATCTACACCAACATAGACGACAGATTGGTTTGTAAGCTCCTCCACTTCTGGCAATGAATTCTCATCGACCCCATGCCTGCATATAAGTAAAACCATTCTCAAGCTTGAATTTTGTGACACACAACACAAAACTACAAAAGTATAAAACCTAGAGCTAAAGTACAAAGAGAATTCATAAAATTCTTATTGAATGTAGAAAAATAGTCTTAAGGAAAAACTTATAATTATCACGAATACAATCAAGTACATCCCTGACAACCAGATGCAAATTCATTTGATGAAGAAGTATTCTTTGTTCCAAATTAGAGCCTCATGAAAGTAGACACAAGGAAACCAACAAATACAGTACCTTCTGACCCAATCTAACGTCCCAACAGACACCCTTCTGTTCTCAATAATCGCAGTGGCACCAGATCCAGGTTCCTCCATAAATGTTCCCTCTGCGACCTACAAAGATGATCAAAAATTAGGCTAAGAATGTGTCTAAGAACATAATCATACGATTAAAAGCTGATCCTCCGACATAAGCCAAAACAGAGTTTCAATAATTTTGATTTTGGTTGAAAAACTGACTGAAAGGGAAGCCAACTGCTGTATCGCACCTCATTCAAAAAGAAGAAGATCAAGGTATAGAGAATCTACAAGTGATCTTGACACAACACAATTCTACAGATAAGCTACCAGTAGATCAAACATGGAAACTCTAGTTCCAATCCACATGACTGTCTCTTCCTGTTTAGCAACAAAAGAGTTTGAAGAAGGCAAAAAAAAAAAGCAGTTCTTTTGTCAACGTTTTACTAAATCAATGGAACTACTGATGAATGCTAATCTCCTGTAACTGAAATGTCTCATGTAGACGCCACTAAAACTTGCCTAGTAACAGAAAACATAATGGAGGAAGCAAAAATTTCAGACTAAACATAATTGATTGTCTCCTGCAGCAGACAGCTACAAATAGCAGTCCCAAGTCAATTAATTTAAGCTAATACGTATACTACCAAAACATAAACGGTATAGTACCAAAACATAAACGGAAGCTATTGTGATACCGTACCGATTAAATAAGAAAATCCAGCAACTTATTCTAATCGAAAGTATGCCGATTCCATCTGCAGGAAACCTGAAATGCCTACAGTATTCTAGAACTTTTAAACCACTCTTCTCTTAATTTCGCAAAAATTTCTTGAACATGCACACCTCCAAATTCACAAAATAACCCTCAAGTGTTTTGATTCAACTGTTTGGGTGCTGAGAAGCAGGATCTGCATCATAAGATGACTTTTTTTTTTGTTTGGGGGTGGGGGGGGGGGGGGGGGGGGGGTTGGAATGTACATACTCCAAGTTGAATAGGGTACCTTCATAAACTGACAATTAACAGCACAAGCAGCTTTCACAATTGCTTTTCCAACTGGATGAATAGTATTTGCCTCAACACCAGCAGCTAACATGAGAACTTCAGCCTCTGACCAAGTATGAATTGGCTTTTGCCTGCATCGCAACTGCAGCAATTATCATCTCCATAGATGTAAACTATGCAGTTATTTACCATCTATAGAATACATTAATATGACCACGGATAGAACATCCAAATTTAATACAATTAAATATGTTCCTCATATCTGGAGCTTGTAAACCAAAAACTTCAATGGCCCTAAATTAAGGCATCAATGCTCCACATTGTTTACTATGATTGTGTCAAAGACATTTGAATCAGCGTCAAATCAATCTTTTAGGTTGAGAGTAAACACAAGGCGGCAAGTTTCAAGTGACATAAAATTCTTGGAGAAGAATATTATATGAATCCTACCAACAGAAAAGGAACCAAAAACAAAAAAGAATTGGGTAGAGTACAAGAAAAAGATTTCACTTTCGTTTACTTTCATATATATCGCCTATATGTATACTTGCCTACAGCATAGTTTCACTTCCCCAAGGAACAAACAGTAATTACATGCCCATTTCCCCATTTACTAAATTGACTGAATGCATTTACTTGACATTGATTTGTATGTACTACATTTCATCTACTGCCGATTGTTTATTTGGTCAAATGCTCTCGCACTACTCTGGCCACCTACCCTTGAGATATATCCATCTAAGCTAATTTTTCCATTTTCAGTTTTTATTTTGTTGGGGGAGATGGGCAGACATCAAGGAGATCTATTCCATTATCTACCGTATATTTTCAAAGCTAAAACAGTTCACTCGTAGAACATTCTATTTGATCTAATCATAGCTTTAGAAGAAATCAACACATGCAAAAAACCAAATAGAAGGATTTTTTTACAGGAAAAGAGTCTCATAAGGATTGAACAATTGCATCACACTTAACTGTGAATCAGCAGTTTTTAAAGATCCAGGAGTAACAACTTTTGTCACAGCAGGTCTGCCCATCGTAAGGGTACCTGTTTTGTCAAACACTATAGTGTTCACCATTGAAAATTTCTCCAAAATGTTTCCACCACGCAAAAGCAATCCTCTTGTTGCCCCTAATGAAGTCCCAACCTAAAAGATAGCCAGACCAGTCAAACCTGATATCAACTCAGATTGAGCCTGAAACTAATCCAACAAGAAACTGACGCAGCATTTGGAGTAACTACCAGAACAGCTGTGGGTGTCGCCAAGCCAAGTGCACATGGACAAGCAACAACCTGTATAGATAAAGATGTTCAATGTGCATGATAAGAATTCATGGAGGATTTAAGACTTGAAACATTTCAATGAGAAACATGCAGTCATTATTCCCTAACATTCCATTGCCAAAATTTACTATATAAAAGAGAGCACTGGTTTGCTCTGTAGAAGCCCACTACGATTACTGAACGAGCCAACCACGTTCCACTAGGCAATAATTGAAACCCTAGCCACCGCAGTATTATGGATCACTCCATTTTTTTCACGTCTTCCTAAGTAATTTATGTGGAAGCTTAGACAAAATTTGCTTCAAGAATTCCTCATAAAGATATGTGCCCACCTTGTTCATATCTGTATTTAAAGAAGGAAGAGGACTTTCATGAAAAGGCTCATGATTTAAAGTGTCCCACTGCTTTGGGTTTCCTTTTTGGATATGGTTGTAAATTACCTCTGTGTATAAGACTCTAGCAATCTTCAATAGGTAGAAATAAGATTAAACCCCAGTAAACACTTTGTGCCAGAGGATGGTAAGTGGAATAAAAGTTAGGAGGAGAAATTTTAAAACAAAAGTAAATTTAAACAGTATCCCAGCACTCAAACGCAGAAAAAATCAAAGAAGCGAAAAGGCCCAGCAGCGCTGAAGTTTACATATATCATTTATGATGATTGCCATGACAAGTTCAGCAACAATAATAAATCTCATCTTAAATATAAGGAAGTTCATAGGATTACTGAAGATTCAGTAACAACTCGAATTAACATACCAATACACTGCATGAGAGCTGTAGGGCCAATGAAAGTGGACTTCCTTGATAAGCAGCGGCAGGTAGAATATGTGCCCCAAACAGGTTCCAAAATATAAATGTAGCAGCAGAAAGTGCCATTACTCCATAAGTAAAGTGCCCAGAGACCTGTGAAAGTCATGATAAAGACATAGTAAGAATTTGTAACCAGAATTTGTAACCAGGAAACTACCACCAACAAACTTAGCACTTCATAAGCATGACAGTAATAGTTATGCTGTGTGGCAAGCCTATCTATAGCCCTTTGAAGGGGATTGTAGATCCATAAAAGCTATAGCGATAAATATATGTAAAGCATGTGGGATTCTTTTTCCTGCAAATGATCCACATATCCAGTGTAAACTTCATAACGGCTAAAGCTCTCTGATCATGCTTCAAAAGGACCAATTTTGATATTAATATAGTCTCTACATTATTCAATTAACTTCCATGGTATGCTAACAATGCATCCAAACATCAACCCGATATAATATCGCCAGAATTCCATAACATGAAGACTTTGCTCAAGCATCCTCTTCCTGGATTGTAAAGTAAAACCAACAAGAACAACTGAGTCCAATAATTAAAATTGCATATTGAAATATTTACTTATCCTTAGAAGTTTTAGAATACTCATTCATCATTGGATGGGATTCCTTAATCTTCCTAATTTTCCTGAACTTCAACTAAACCTACGCATCCCACATTTCCATCGAAGCCTCACATTTTATTCCCAGAAACACTAAAACCTTTATTTCCTTGTCTCACTTGAAATATCTTAACATTGGATTCAAGCTTCACCATGCAGACCATCAATTCCTAGAGGTTTATGTGTTTTCATTTGTTCTACAAGGATCTACAGCCTGGAATATGGTAATAGTAGCAGCAATGGAGGTTGAGCATTCCCCTATCTTGGCATCCAATAGCCCGCCTCCCAACCCATTTCCATGGGATTAAATCCTGGGATTCCAAGAGATTAAGCCATTTCAGCCAACTGCCAGGTCCCCCCAACAAGTTAAAACATGGCTCCCTTTAATTCTTCTGTTCGAAACATGCAGGAAGGAGTGCTTAATGAAGCCATATGCCAACTCTTTAATATCACTTACAAGTAGCTTCTGAATAATGAGAAAAAATTAAGGTGAGACAACAATCACGTAGCCACTGTCTATGTCAAAATCAACTTTGATAACCTAAAAGTCCCCTTAATCTAAGCAAAAAAAATTTGAAGTCAATTAGAGCGCTATACAATTCTAGTAGTAGAACTAGTATGAGATACAAAAGAGAACCTTGTCAGCCAAACGCTGTACAGGAGCTTCCATATTTTGTGCCTCTTCCACCAAACGGATAATGTCTCCCATGGCAGTATCACCACCAGGTCTCCGCACTTCAACTGTAAGGGTACCATTAAGGTTGATAGTTCCAGCAGCCACTTCACTCTAGCACAGATAAGTATGATAGTATAAACATAGTCCACATAAATAAGCAGTGTTGCCATCAAAGTAACTATGAATCATTTTCTTTAAAAAAAGATTGTCATGTGCAGCCAAAGAGGAGTACCCCAGGTAGCTTGGTTACGGGTAATGGCTCCCCAGTGAAACTAGACTCATCTATGGTGCTTCTACCAGCTCTTACTATCCCATCTGCTGGAACACGGTCCTAAAAGAAAAACCACTTCTAGTGAAAGTAAACCAGAGATATTTCACTTAAAACATGAAACCTGAACAAGAGAATGTGAAAAATGCTCCTATAAATTGAAGTCGATACTTACTCCAGGTAGTACAACAATTTGGTCTCCAACTGAAAGATTACTGCAAGGAATTTCAACGACTGAGCCAGAATTCTCTGCATTGCCACCAACCACGAGACGAGCCTTTGGAGGCAGAAGACTTAGAAGTCCTGTCATATCACTAGTGGCTTTAAGTTTAGCTCTTTGTTCAAGATTCCTTCCTAACAAGACAAATGCTATTAGCATAATTGGCTCTTCAAAGAATGCCTTCCAACCCTGCATACACATCATCCGATCAATAAAGACTTTTGTCAGAAAATGATATTATTCCTGTCTTCACCCATTCTCAAAGTAATAGCAAGACAAATGGCCAATATGGTTTTTTTTTACCGTTTACTTGTTTCCACCTATTTAGTTTTACGTATTCATTTATAAAAAAAATTTATTTTTTAAAACTGGTTTTCAAAGCAGGCTGCTTCTTAAGTTGCTCATGTCTTGTATACGTATCTATCCTCTCTCAAAAATTAAAGGCTTTCTAAAAAAAATAAAAAATTTAAAGTGCTTGATGTTTCTACACCCACATTATAATTTATATTGATGTTTTCAAGTACTTATTTATCTTTCAAGTTTCAAGTACATATTACATGACTTATTGGTTAGTTATTTAAAAAATATTTTATAAAATAGTAAAACACAAAATTAAAATAAAAAAAAAATCTGAACTACAAATTCACATGATATCTAATGTAAAGAAAAAACAAAGAGAGACAGATGGAGAAATATGACATACAAATTCACATAATGCCTAATGTCGAATGCAATCTTATCAGGGCCAGTATAAGAATTCAATAAAATAAATAATAGCAAATTAGATCTAAATAGCAAAAGTATCATATTAATTCATGAATACTTAATAATGGAGAAACCATATTACCATCACCATCACAGCTTCAACCCCTACCATCATCATAGTGGCCAACACCTCCAACACCAGCCACCATCACCACCGCCACCACTACTACAATCATCAACTTTATGCTTCTAGCACCAACCGATGATTCTAAACTATCTTTCAAACTTTATAAGAAATTCAAAAGAAACATATTGGAAATTTAGAAACTTTATTACCATCACCGTCCCTACTCTAGTCTCTACCACCATCACGACCACCAATACCTCCCCCACCAGCCAACGTTGCTGCCACCATCACTACTACAGCACTACCACAATCGCCACCACCCAAACGTTAACACCAGTAACACGTGATTTTATCATTAATAGTATCATCTTATTCAAGTTATACATATTTCAACAATATATATATATTTTGATTTTTTCATGAGCATCACATTCGAAAATTTCAAACTTTAGCTTTTAGATTTTAGCAGCAGACTACGGCATAAAGCTACCAAACAACATGCATATTGTGATTGACTGCTACTCCACTCATCATATGTTATTCAACGGCAATATTCCTATACCATCCATGATTTTGAAGATCGATCAGAAGACACATTTCAAAAATCTGACAACACATATGTTGCAGCTGACCTTATATAACATGTATATATCAACTTGAGCAAGAGAATCTACGTAATATTGTGGCATGCTTGTAATAATCTGCTAGTGTGGCAGGCAAAATAGCACACTGACAGACTGACTATCATTTTGATTGATGAAAGGAGTAAAATTAATTAGAGAGAAAACGCCTTCTCTCGCCAATTTCCTTTTAAGACACTTAATTCTTTGACTTCACAGATCTGTACAATGATGACACTATCAAATGCTAAAACACAAGCTCACAATGAAGCACTTGAATTCCTGCTACTGACGTTACAAAGATATGTAACATCCATAGTCAACTGTAGGTGACTAGCATCCATATCATACAAGATTGCTGATATCTAATCAACTTGTTCATACCACCACAGTGCACCAAATATTGCGACTCCATATACATTTCAGAATTCAGAAATAGAAGTGAACCAAAGTCAAGAAATCAGAATGAGCAGTACCAGTTTCGGCACTAAGGCAGCCAATGAACTAACTGTAAATGATGATAGAGCCCCAAGACCAACTAAGGTGTTCATGTTGGGAGCTCCCTTCAAAAGGCTTCTCACACCATCAAGGATAAGTTGACGCCCAGGACCAAGTAACGTAAATAGAGACATGGACAAATGAAATCCTGTGGAATGAAATGCATGGATCCATGAAGCCTTAACTCCAAAAGTATGAGAGAGATGGCCAAAAAGGCAAACAGCACAAAGAGCCCAGGAGACAGCAAGCTCGCGACCTATACGAAGAACGAGCAATCAGTCTTGCATTTTCTGGTACATTATCGGCATATATAGCTCTACAACTTGAGAATTCTCTATTCCCCTGGATCTACCAAGTAAAATGAAAGAAGCCAATATCAACTTATTATCAATACAACAAGATATTTACCACTTTCTTTTAAGCGATTATGCTTTTCGTTCATTTTCCTTTCAAAGACTTGAAAGAAATTTTTTCTTCCAGAATCTGCATCAAGGAACAAAAAAACAACAAATAAGGCAATATGAAAATTGAAGGAGAGAAGTACAAAATGCAGATAAAATGGTACAAAAGAAACAGGGACTGCAGGCAGGCAACCTGACTAGGTTCTGTTCATTGTATTTCATCATTAAAAAAATGGCTATAATGAATTTTTAGCATATAGTAAGCTTACCAAACAACAGGATATCAAACATAGGAAGATCCGTACAAGCAGAACAGGACTAGAAAGTAATCATTTCAAGTGTCCTCAACATGGCGCATGCAGACATGCAACCAAGTAGCGAGGTACAACATATGAAGGGGTATAAATTGTATAATATATAAAATGATGTATGCCCATCAAAACATAAATGTTATTAATGAATCTAAAGTGCTCTGGACACCCCGGAAAATGAGATCTTTAGAGCCCTATTCACAAAGAAGATGTACTAGTACCTCCCATGCAGCAATCCACTCCTCTAGATGCTAAACGCTCTTAGAAATACGTAGATGAAAGTGGCTTTCACAATCAAGTTTGCCTTCACAATAGGGCTCTAACAAAAACTGAGGGCTAAACAAAGCTTTCTGTGTTTCAAATAACAAACAGTGAAAACTGATAAAAATTGCAGAAAAGACTGGGCAACCTTCCACTCAGGAGACATCACATTAAGACGTTTCAATTCTCATAACAGTGGTCCAACTGGATGAAACAATGGACCACTGTAGGGAAAGGTGTCGATGTCCTACCGCATAAGATAGCATTTTCTGCAAGGAATTTACTCCACAAACCTTGCAGCTTAGGCTCCTCCGTCTATAACATATAAGATAGAAAGTAAATGCAAGGGGATGTAGGGTCAATTTAAGTAGGATTTTCAAATGAAGGACCTAGCCTATGAGTCAGCATACTGAAATCAAAGAATTTACAAAGCCACAAGCAGGACACCATAAGGTTCTCCAGGTACTGCACAAGCTTACGAACAAGCAAAGGATATCTTTTTCAGAAACAAAATTGATTAAATCACAAGTCTGTAGAATGCCAGATATAAAAAGTTTCATGTAACATGCAATTAGACCTTTTCAGAAGAGGCAGAGCGCCAAACCTCAAACTTAATTTACTGAATTCTATAATTTTCCATGTGCTTGTTGAAAGTACAACAACAACGAATGGCTGGAAATATAAACACTATATTGCTAAGTCTTTACACATACAAAAGTACATTTATAAGCAAGATGAATCCTTTGTTTCTTGAAAACAACTAAAGGAATATTAAACACAAATTGTGCAACAGCAAATCCTCCAAAACATAAGGGTCCCTTGGCATCAGAGTTTTCCTCTCCAACTAATCCACCACAAGTAGCCGCTGAGACTCACCTATTGAAATGAGAAATAATTACATTAATAACGAACTTCAAGCCTAGCCCATCTACAGGTGAAGATGTTATTTGCAAAATTTTTGTCACGTAGCCAAACCATCACAAATTCAAAATTTTATGCATTAAGGACATACCATAAACAATATGGTAGCTCATCTCAACAAATCCTTTGCAATTCTACATTGAAATATCTCCTTCAATAGCTCCCTGACCTGCCACTAACCCACCAGGCTTCTCATAAATCAAATGGAAGACCTAAAGTTACAAAGTCTACTCCCGTCTTTCAACCTTTCATATTATGAAAGCCACAGCCATCAGTAAACAAAATGGGCACTTTAACAGTTGAAAGACAGGAAAAAACTGAAACAAAGAAAGGAAACCATCCTTAAGCAAAGCAAATTTAGAGGAACCGCATAGCAGCAAACCATGGGAGACAACCTTTCAATAAATTAACCAGGCAGCAAAAATTTGTTTCCTATATATTCAGTGTCATGTATTTCAAGTTTCATTAATCCATAATGGAGTATTACATCATTAGAAATATTAATACTCTATAAACAACAGCTGGAATAAATTAATGTAACAAAGTTTATGCTTTCAATTATTTGACTTTGGAAAACTTTATGTGAGTTGATGATGATGGCCTGGCCCCAAAGATGCTTACCTCGTAAATTTGAACTGAATCCACAACTAGTCAAATGCTTTGCAAGTGACTCTCCTAATTGTTGTTGCCAGTTTGGGGCAACCTTTGCTTCGGATACCGGCCATACAATCGCTGACTCTGTCGTGAGATTGACACTAGCAGACGACACTTGTGGCTGCCCATAATGCCATAGTCAGAAGCACATTGACTAAGTGTATAATAACAGAGGTAAATGTCTTTGGCAAAATGAGACCAAGAAAGTACAAGGTTGAACGCAAATAGACAGAAGGTGGAACTTCAATATTTTCTGTTTATTTGATTAATTTCAAGAAATTTGGATCTATCTAAGGTAGAGCTATATCCAGGCAATGCTCATTCAAAAAATAAATTTTAAATCCAACAGAGCAAGCTGAAACTCCAAAGTGAAATTTGCTTGAATTCACTCAACTTCCACATCTAGGCTAAACTTGTCCAGTCTATAGTACAATATGTAGGTCAAATGACAGTATATTAGGAGATTAGTTCGTACATTAAAGCGGCATCACATGTACAAGATTACTTGTTTGCCGAAAGTTCTGTTACAGTTTTAAGAAATCTAGGAATTGGGAATTTCTCCTCTAGGTTTCTTGATTTGGGGTTAATTTGGGGTTAGGGTTATGGTAAGCTCTATCCTCAACAAAATTTACATCAATGGTTTAAAACTACATCAGTACTCTTCTCCCCGTGGTATCTACAGAAAAAGCTCTCCATTAATACTTCATTGATTACATATTCTTGTATTACTTCCATCCATGCCTTTTCCTCCCTACCTCTTCTCCCTATGGTATCACCAACTTTAAGAGTCTCTGCTTTTTGCACCAAAGCACTAACCTCTTCACATTATAGTAAAGTGCACAACGCTACAGTAGTGACTAGTGAGTGAGTTTTCTCTTAGGTGAGTTTTTCCCTCGTCCTTTATTCAACCTCTTTACATTATACAAGTCTAAATCATCTTAGGTGATTTTTCTCTCATCTTATCCAATCAAAACGACCCCTGCCCTAGGTCAAACAATCTCATTTCTTATTCTATCCTTCCTAGTGGTGTTGTTGTACATCATTTGGGGACAAAAACACATGCATAGACAAATATGAGCAAGAAATGAAATAAACTAGAATTATATATGATACCAAAAAGTTAGCTTATATTTAATTAGCACCAGAGGAATACCATTTTTCATCTCTAGCAAACTTTTTCTTGAAACCAGAATCATTGAATCAACATTTCTTAAGACAAATAAAAGAATGATAATGGTGCAAACGAAAACACTTACTTGATTTTCAAGTATTTTCTTCACACTTGCTGCACATCCCCCGCATGTCATTCCCTGCCCGAAAGAGGTGAATTAAACATCTTCAAGTTTTCCACCACTAAATTATTAAAAATCCAAATTAAAAAAGAAAATCCTCAATATTTGACACACATACAGGGAGAGGGAGAGAGTGAGAGAGAGTAAATTTTAAAAACTCAACAACTAATACACGAGAAAATAACATAGATTATGCATGATTAAATAATCACATAGATTATGCATGATTAAATAATCCTAATACAAAAGGAAAAATAAAGTCCAGGAACAAAAACAAGCACAAGGAAACTCAAACTTTGCAACATATATTAGCAAACAAAAAAATGTACACGAAAATACGCACATTAACCATTAGTAAGAGAGAATTCGTACCCCAACATCCAGTATAATGACATCCGGTGACGGTGTCGAAGCCCCTTCAGCCGCTCCAACGACCAAATTGAGCTTCGTATCACCACTGTCTGCTCCGTCACCACCCCCACCGCCGCCGCCACTCTCTCCACCAATCCCGCCACTTCCGCCACCACCGGACGTAAATGACGCAGCAGAGCTCGAGACGCACTCCAAGCGCTGACGTAAATGCGGTAAAACTACGTATAGGCTCCTCAGGGAGGACAATCGAGGAGTAGTTGGGAGTAGAGGGTTACTGTTGCAGGTGTAAATGCATCTGAAGCGGCGAGCGGCGAGTTTACCGGGCACGGCATTCTTGGAGAAATGACGGTTTAGGGCTCTGGAGAGACTAAAGAGAGCTAACGTCGTTGTTTGAGACGATGATATAGAAGAGAGAGTGGACTCCATATCTTGAAGAGAAAATCAAGAAGGAGAATCGCTCGCAGCAGTGAGTGTCTCTCTCTTTGCAAACTATTTATCCGTTTGGCTTATCTACAGGTTGTCTGTAGTCCTGTAGTCTGTAGTCTGTACCCGCATCCATCTTCAAGTGCGATTCAGAGTCCAGGACTGGAGATGGAGCATGAGTTGGGCCGAATCTGGGTTGACACGGACTTGGAGAGTTTTAAATCGGGCCATAATGGAAGCAGGCCAGATTTTGCATTCTTCAAACTAGGCCCGATTATAGACCCATACAAGCGTGATTGATAGTCAAGTACTAGACATAGCTGGGAGGACGATTCGTGCCCGACCCGCGCGAATTTTTCTCGATCCTAGGCTTGTGCAGAACGGGGACGGGTAAAGAATATCAACGCTCATACGAGACGGGGTCGGGTTAAATATGAACAGCCCTTGATCGGGGCAGAGTTTTGCGGAGATCCGTGAGTTATAATAGGGCGAAGATGGAAAAAATTGTCCCAACATACGGGGAGGGCACTCCCATAGAAGTGCGGGGTGGGGGCAGGGCAGCCATGATCCGCCCCCACCCCATTGCCATGCCTAGACATGGCACATCTCTCCCAAAATGTGAATAAATGGTCAACATAGACAACTGAGAAGAGTTGACAATGACAATAGTATGATACATCTTTCTACGTTTCATTATTCAATCTTCATAAATTTCAACTCCCGAAGTATCTATTGTCCAAGATGCACATACTATATGCCATCATAATTTCATACACTTAAGCTATGCATGCTCACAAGGACCAAACTCCTTAATCATTTACAGGGGACAAATTGTCTGAGATGCTTTCAAGATAAGTCTCCTTTGTAAGTTCCATGCACAATATCACTCTCAATGATAACCTAAGGGTGCTGGTGCCTCCCTCAATTCCTTTCCCTGGTAATGAATATCCTGCACGGCGACGAAAGTTTCGCAACCAAACCATAAGATTAACAGATGCATCATAGAATTTGTGAAACCATAAATAAAATCAATCTGTTGTAACAAGATAAGCATTTAGAAAAGGGATATCATTGTCATATTTTTTTCCAAGCCAAAAATAACAACACTTTTTGGTAACCGCAAAAAGTGCAACACATAAGTACAAAAGCTACAATGTGAATCTCATTGGTGCTTCCAGGGAAAATGAAAAGGGAAAATATACATATATGTAAGCAAAACTCAAGAAAGAGGGCAAGTTAATAGAACGTCCAATCTTTTATTCATCTATTCATGCCATAACGATGTTATTTTGAAATATGTCCTTGTGATAAAATATAACACACATGATTGCTTCTAGAATACCATGCAAGCAATATTCCAAACAACAGTGATACCATCTTCAAACTTGCAACTTGCGACAGTTTTCTAGGTCTGGAGTACACCTACACCAAAATCAGACATTTCATCTTTTTGTTTACTTGTCTATTGTAGTGGTAAAGTTACTTTGTTGGGATCACAGTTCAAATCCTAAAAGTAGAAGTGTCTCCACATTACGGGGTAAGGTAAGTGTTATCACTTATCAAAAGCAAAACAATAAATACCATTCTAGTAAAACTAAGATTGCATATGGGTGTCGAGAAATGTTGCAGTGAGGGCTGAACAATCGGAAATAGATGAGGCAGATAATACTTACAGAAGCAAAATGGTTAACATCCCGATGGTGAGCTTCATCAGCACGGATAACTGTTATGACATCTTTCAGCATTGCATCCTTGGGAAGCCTCCAGTAATCAATTGCAATAGCAGGAGCAGGTACATTTTCAATTTGACCATTCTCAATATCCTTCAAATACTCTGTATAAGAGTGTACAGCCTCCTCCTCTAGATACCCAACAATTCTATGCGCCAGTTTGGGAGAGAGTAAATAAAGCACAAAGAATGCATTAAAAAAGACTCCCTGCACAGTCAGAACCAAAAGCCTCTCATACCATTTAGGCTGCACAAGCTCCACCATTGTCATTAAGTGCATCCTCTCATTCTCTGCTTCTTCAAGTAAAGCCTTAATCCAACCACCACTCTGCTGGAACTTGCGGAGTGACCGTAGGTGCAGTAGCATCCCTCC
This sequence comes from Tripterygium wilfordii, assembly GCF_013401445.1. NCBI lineage: Eukaryota > Viridiplantae > Streptophyta > Magnoliopsida > Celastrales > Celastraceae > Tripterygium > Tripterygium wilfordii. The sequence continues at coordinate 12,086,275 of NC_052248.1, forward strand.
CACCATTCCTGGTACAGCAGCCACTGTTTCTAACATCATTGCACGGCACCCATATCGCCTCTGAGACATAATAATGAATCAGGACAAATTTGTAAACTGATCTCACTAAGAAAACAATGGATTTCTTACATAGAGATTCAAGGAGATTAAATGCTCTCCACAACATTGTTGCAGTAAAACAAAACACTAAAGCATCACAAAATAAAAAAAAATGCAAAAAGAATTCGACCCTTGCACTATTCTCATTTATGGACAACGATAAATAACTGCCACTAGCTGTAGGGCATCCAGTCCACGGAAAATAGTAAAGTTCTAAACAAAAATGTAACTATATAACCCAAAAAAAACCTACTCTTCCATTTTGAATAACTAGATACAGTAAGAACTTCACAATTGAACGGATTATTGAACTTGCTGTATAGGCAATAGTGATCACTGATCATATCTTTCCTTCTAACAAACTTTGATTAAATCTCGGAAAATTCCACCACTATCATAGCTCACTGCTTGCATAAAATTGTGAACACTTCAATACTTGGCACAACTGACACTCGTTAATATTCAAGAACCCACATGTATTAAATTTAATACTACCCTCTGCCACTGAAACTGCCATTTTACTAATAGCATAATAGACATTGAAGGATGGCCCCAATCCATCCTTGAAGATGGGTTGCAACCAATATCAAAAGATTTTGACAACTGCGCAGAGCGCACTATTTATTATAAATACCCAACTACAAAATGTTGTAAACATGACGCCATTTTCAAGCGACCGAGTCCATATTCAAGTCCCAGAGACATTTAATTTTAATTGGCAGGTATCATGTTTCAAACTCATGATCTAGAACTGACTAAAGGCTCTAATATCTTTTGAAACACCAAACTCGTGGAAAATGTTGAAATATTCAGGGGCTCTTATATGGAAAGTCAAACTTAAAGAAAATGGAAGGAGCAGAGGCATCCTACTCATAAGTCATAAATCAATTTATATTTATCAACCTATAGAAAACATGATAGAGAATGCATATAATATAATAGGAGAATCAAATCAAATCAAAAATTGCCAAAAATTTCATCATTGGGCCAAAAATATTGGACCGTCATAAGACAAATAATATACCTTATCCTTGAGCCAGAAAAGAATCAGAAGAAAAATAAAGGAAGCGTTATGTGGCAGGGGGACTTCACAAGAAAGATGTTAAGCCCAAATTAATTGGGACTAACTATTGCCTCAAGAATATTACTTATTTTGGAATTGAAGAATAAGTGAGCTGCACAAACCGGGCGCTTTGCTGCCACATAAAATGAATGCAACCTTGCTAAGAAACTTTTTTATTATAATAATAATGTGAAGGTAACCACTAATATAAGTAGTTATGCAACAGAAACAAATCAACAAGATGGAAACTGCATATCCTAACATATCAACAAGATGTAAACCAGCAAATATCAGATGGAAAATAGTGCAGCTTTCGACTAAAAACAACCAGACTTTGGAATACACATTTAAACAAAAAACCAGACTAAGCACGTCACATAGGAATCCAAACTCAACATTCTCTAAGAGCCAGAAATCTAAGCAACTGGATGAGCAATAGAGAACACTAAATTGATATGCCTGTGTGAAATTCAGGATGCACAAGCATTGATAATATAAACAATTGAACCAATGTTGAAATAGGTATGAGCCTTAAAATTCTATGCATAAGTACAAGACCTAAGAAGACAACAAACCTGAAAAAACACATCTGTTGGAATTCGAAGGACTTTCACTGTCCTGTATGCAAATTTATCCAGAAAAGTCTTTGGAACATGATGCTTCTTCAGATCTATTGATGTGTCTGTTCTATAAGTTTCCCATGGCTACATTGGAAAGAAAATAATAATTAACATACACAAGCTGAAGAGTAAAACATATTCTACGGAGCTTGAACATGCGGAGTTGCTTGATTTCAACATAATTATAAAAGGGATAAACTGTAGAACACAGTGATCCAAATTATGTTGTTGAATTATAAGACCACTAAGAAAAACGCAAATCACTGATCCCCCAACACTTGGAGAAAATAGTTCAACATTTATACAATTAAAAGAACGAAACAGCAAGATGATGGTCAACGAAATTTCAACTTAGTAATTGAAAGAATGAAGGTTGATACCATGAAGCAATTCCAAGGCCACTCGGTACCGTCATCTTTGGTGACCTTGGGCCTCGAGATCCCCCAATAACTCGACACCACCACTCCAGCTTCCTTCCTCTTCTGTTCTTCCGTCAACGAATTCTCCTTCTTGTCCTTCTCCTTCTCGTTCGGAGACAACGCCTTGGCGGTCTCCGTTGACGCAGAGCTCATCATCCTCTTCCAGTAAAACACACCGAACGGCATACCATTTTGTCCCCTCAACTCTGTCACCTCCACAGGAAGCGCCCTTAATACACTTCCCGCCATCGCCGGCGTGGAAGTGTGAATTTTCCCGCCATTGAGAAGTCCCCGAATCGGGAAGGACCTTGCCAAGAACTGGTTCATCCTCTGAATCAAGCCTTCGTTTACAGCTCAGATGGTAGTCTTTTGGAGGAGAAAACTATACTTGGTTGACTGTGAAAGGAAGCGACAAGGTCTCTGTTGTGATTATTGTGCAAGAAACCGGGAGGACAAGGAGAAGACTCGGAAGTTTCGGATCCGCGCGGTTTCATTTGGGCCTTAGCAACTGGGCTGTGATCCATATTTTCTGACTTTAACGGCTCTGATCGTTTCATTTTTTATTTTAAGTCGTGTTCGATGCTCAAGCGGCGGCTAGCTAAACAAGTGGGTGGTTAAATGGGGGCCCCAACTATAATTGGGTCCAATTTAACCTATTTAAAACGGGAAAGCATTATATATATCCGAACCGAACGGACAGATTCCCATATATTTTTCATTTCTAATATATTTTTTGGGAATGCGACTGGGTCTATTGGACTGTGTAGCCCATTTAGCTAAAAGAATGGGCTAGCCCGTTGCCTGACGTATGAACTTTGAACAGAATGCAGATCCAACAGAAAATGTATGAGAATACTTCAACTGCGGGCCACTGAGTGAAGCGCCTCAGGCCTTGTTGAATACTTGGTGCAATACTTTTAATGGATCATTGAGCGACTAGCTCTGGGTACTGAGTGGCTGCTACTGCGATCTTGGAATCACCTTTGAGAAGGATCGATGACAACTTTTGTTAATTTGCTTCTCTAATCTCTAATAGCAAGTTGAGCTAGCTGCAAGGAGTTCACCAGTCGTGGGATCTGTTACAGCGGAGGACAAGGAGCAAGTGAAGAGGGGACTGATCCCATTCAGTCACGAGCCACTGTAGCCAAAGATGCAATATATGTGTCTCACAGCAAACATTGAAGTTAAGCTCAACTGTTATCTCTGGTGGAGATTGCCGTAATTTGCTTTTTGGATCATGAATTATTTTTATGCTCTCACGCTATTATGAGCTTTGAATATATATACCTGATAGATACGTTTGGATTTTGAGAACCATGCATAACATCATAAAAATGTCCTTATGTACATGCCAAACTACAAGCTCATGAATCCAACACTGACGGGGCATTTGGTTCATAATTGTTTGAGGTGAATATGAGATGAAGAGGAGGAGAATATGAGTGTGAGATGAGTATGGGTTGAGCATGATCATGTTTGGTATAAAATAAAGAGTGAGGATGAGTGTGAGAATATTAATAATACAATTTACATATTATCCTCTCTTTTTTTAGAAAATAAAACAATATTTTATAACAAGTGTAAAATAATTTTTTACACATCAAAACTCATTCTCCCTTGTGGATAATAGTCATTCTCACCATTTTGATGAGCTTGGCTATTCTCCCACGAGGGATAATAGATGGGTGAAATGAGTTTGAGATTTCACCCTCCAAAACTCAACCAAACAATAGAATATATTAATTCCACCCTCATTTCCCATCAAAACACCAACCAAATATCCCATAATTATTTTGAGGTTGAGTTGGGAATAAATGGTCTCGTTTTAATGTTTTTATATTAAAGTTTTGTGAATTTTCGAACTCGAGTTCCAACAGTTGGAATATGAAGAACTCCAATGGTATAGAACCGAGCATCTCCAATGGTATACAAATTGTAACACTTCAAAATACCTTGTAATTTGTGCACCATCACATTATCAAGAATCTCATCTACAATGATACATAATATGAAACACTCCAAAACTCAAAGTTTTCAACTATAATTTTCCTCCCTTTTTTCTGTTATACTCTCTCTCTTGGCTAAATTTACAAGTGTCAAGTGTTTATTGGTTGTACAACTCTAAAAAGTACTCTCAAGTCACTCTTGATATATCAAGAGTACCTAAAATTTGAAGTATGTTTCAAGTGTTATTTTTCTTCCATCGTAGCCAAATAACACTTAAAATTGATGGTTTATGTGCTTGAAAAATAGATTTCAAGTCTCCCATTGGAGATGGTCTAAAAATATGGATGGCACCCCAATTTGAATATTAGTACGTAAGTCCACCCATTTGACCTTACGGGTCAAAGGTGCAAACACTCATTTCTAAGGCTTGCCAAAAATGCATTGAAAAAGAGTATGATTGTGGGGTGAAATTTTCACAATCATGAATTTAATATAGAGAGCTACTAACAATTCTACAAAATTCACAAGAGATGTTAAAGATTCCTTGATCAGAGGGGTTCCGGTCAAGGAGATTTCAACGATCAAGTCAATTGTGTCTTTTCTCTCTAGTGAAAGTATAGTATTTAGTACATGAGTAAACTGATGACGCATGATTACGCCAGGGTGTAGACAAGTAAGAGTATGGTCCAAGTAGGAATGGTTGCACGGCTGTCTTGACAAAAAAGAGTTTAGTATTGTAGGGATGGTGTTCGAGGTCATCAATGACATTGGTCATACTCGAGGGTGTTTCAGAGCTTTAGGGCTTCATGGAGGATGAGTCATCCCTAGAGGAGGAGGTACCAGGTTCAAACCCAACTGGTGTCTATCTCCGAAGGTATCCCGCCTGGGCTTAGGCCCATGTCTCAACCGCTTGCTGCTATAGTGCGGGCTGCGGTAGCAAGCTCAGGTTTGGATCTAATCTAGGGGTCAGAAAGTGGTCATTGGATAGGGGATTTCCTAGCATAAAAAAAAAAGTATTGAAAATTAATAATAGACACATGATAAATTAATGTTGATTAAGCTATACTTGCTGTTCATACGTGATGAAAGTTAATTAAGCACTAACAATAATCTATAAAACATATTAGAAACAATAAAAAACACATCATTTCAGAGTGGATGAAATAAAATACTAAGCACGTGATGATTTAAAAAAATCAAAGTAAGCACTTGATTATATCAAGCATTGAATCATATATAGGTCCATTACATAATTTTTTTTAAAAAAAACCTTGAATCTTTGACACGTTTTAAATATGTGAACAAGGAAGAAAGCCATCAAGTAAGACCCATGACCATTAATATTCAAATACTTCAATCCCATAATAAAAAGACAAAACGATGCATCGTAATCTACATTTCCATGCTTGATACATCTACTCCATCCATTATACTAGTCTATAGATATAAGTACGAACAAAATGTTTAGGTTTTGACAAACATGGTGTTACCACGTCATCACTTTTCCATCATATACGTGGACGCAAGACTGCCGAATGGATTGGCTGACTACGCCAGGTTCAGAAGGCCAAGCATGTCAAAGTCATACGTCACAGTCATCGTCAGCAACAATAAGGCTCTCCACTATCTGTTCTGCCTCCACATGCAATGCGCCAGCGACCAGGCAAGTGAATTTTGTACTTGTTGACAAGACAATATATTTTGTATTAACAGCAATATACAACTTCTTAAATTATAATATATTAATATTTACTTAAAGAGGAAATTCGAATTTCGCCTTAATTCAAGTCCTAAAGAAATATCATTTTGTAGAATTAGAAATTAGGATGGTGTATATATATATCAGAAATTCTCCTATGTGGACCAAAAGTGTGGACCAAGTTTGTGGACTTATTTTTCAACCATAGATGTGGTGGGTCCCATAATAAATGTGTGGCCCCCACTTATGTTGTGATCAAGGTTTTGAAAACCGGACCGGACCGGCCGGTCGGACCGGTCCAACCGGTGACCGGCCACTTGTCCGGTCCGGTTGAGGTGCCAGAACCGGTAATTGATGAACCGGGATATTTCTGGTTGAACCGAGCGGTTCTTCGGTTGAACCGGTTAGAACCGGGCCGGTTTTGACCGGTTCGGTCATTTATTAAAATTAATAAAATATTTTTGAAATTTTGTTATTTGTAGGGTTTGAACTCATGACCTTTTGTTCATTAAAAAAGGCTTTAACCACTAAGGCTATGAGATTTTCTTTGTTTAAAATGGTACTTTATTTGAATATATTGTATTTTTATGAAGTTTTCTTACATATTATATGCATATAATATAAATATATATATAAATAATTCATTACGTTAAAACCGGTTTGAACCGGTTTGAACCCCGGTTGAACCTTTGAACCATGAACCGAAGACTTTTCCGGTTTGATGACCGGTCCGGTTTTAAAAACCTTGGTTGTGATTGATTACAACCATTGGATTTTGGTCCATAAACTTGGTTCACACTTTTTGGTCCACATAGAAGAATTCCTGATATATATATATATCCCATTTGACCTAATATAAAATATAATTTCCAAGTTATTCCCTATCAATCCCCGTCTCATTCTTCAACATACATGCAAAAGATTGGAGTGCTTGAGAACATGTTGTTGGAAATTTAACATGCAATAAACCAATTTATAAATATTTACATTGCATGAACAGTGACTAAGCTACACAAATAAAACAGTAACATTAAACAGAAACAGTAACATTAACATAGGAGATTGTATGCATAACACAATAGTATATATGAACTCAATAATTGATGCTTAAATTAAAATACCAAAACCGTAAACAGCTGATAGGAATTGTGGGAGCGATGTACGCCTTTCGCGAATCTCCTTAAAGAGAAATGTCCCAGCCACTGGTGCTAAGCTCTCCAGACATACTCTTCCCAAGATACAACGCTCCGCAAACCACTAGTAAGCAACACTTCAATACTAATGGACTTAGACGAACCAATTTAGAATTACACTCTCAGACAGATGATGGCAAAGAAGCAAAGACTTAGAAGAGCAGAATGACAGAAGAAGAAGAAGTGTTGTTGTTCTTAGAAAGCTGCAACCAAGCTCTCCTTATATAGGAGAGCCCAGCAACCAAAACCCAAAAAATTCAGTGAACAATCACTGATTTTCAAGCCAAAATTGTTGCAACCACTATCCCATATCTTGGGATGTTGCAACTGCTGTTTGACCAGGTAAGGTGCAACCAGACTTGACCAAGTCATGGGCTGCAATTTCCATTTTGACTTTGAAACAATTTCAAGTCCATATTCAATGCATTTGGGCCTCTCTTTTATGGGCTTGTAACAGAGTATATAAGAAGTCCGCGTAAGGGCCCGGCCCACACGCACGCTCGCCTCGTCACGCCCGACCAACCGACAGGCTCGGCGGGCGAGCGTGTGTGTTTTAGTCCAATCTCATAATATAGAGCCTCTCACTCCTACAAAAGTTTGGGTGCCCTTGGGCCCAAAGTCTTACTACTACACTTGAGCTTATAAACTACACATCCACATGATATTTTTCGAATGTGAGATTTCCATACACACACTTATTGCACTATGTTCACCATGCTCATCATGATCACTTTGGCTTTGGAGTCTTTTTACATTCAACAAAAAAATGATTTGGTCACACTAATTACTCCAATTTATTGTCCTTATAACAATGATCAATTGCCCATAAATTTCATTCAATAATTATTATTGAGCTTTCAATTAATAATACTCAAACTATAGTTGACTATCATTTTCCAACACATGTCTCATTGTGAGTGTATTGGATTGGAGTGCTCGACAATATCTTTGAAATATTTTGGAGTGTATTGTCAAGTGTATCCACACATCTTAAAGTATTGAGCAAATTGATACGCAAATTATAGACTTGTATGAAACAAAATATAGTAGAGGGAGTTGGTTGACATATTCTTCGAATTACAAGAGCCATCTTCATCCAATTATCCCCTTAAATAAGAAAGAGCGACACTTTCCTCCTTGTTTCGTCTGCCTTCCCCAGAAAAACCCGAAAAAGCCTCGACTCCCGCATCTTTACAAAACCCCACACTTTTCCCGTTCACATTTCAGATTCAAAGAAGCTGACTTGACTCCAAATAAGAAATAAAAAAGAGAAGAACGAAAAAGAAAAGCAAAAATCTCTGAATAGGAGAGGCCGTTCCTCCCTCTAAACTTAATCGGATTGCTTAGCTTCAGTCAGCTTCTCTGCATCGGTCACTTTCTCTTTCTCATGGCGGATCGTGGATCGTACGGAATTGGTCCTCGATTAGGTCAGATTTTTCAAAGTCCTTTTTCTTAATCGTTTATTTTATTTTATTTGTTTTCAATGGTTGTGGTTTAGATCTGTTTGCTTTTTAAAAATTTGAGATATGTAATTTCCTCCTAATTTCGATGGATTGATCATTCCGTCAATTCTCTGTTTCTTTATACGTGTTTCTCTGAACCTTCTTTCCTAGAAATCAATCAATTTTATGTACTTTGTGTATGTGTGTGCAAAGCTCAGTTACTGAAGAAAGTTCGTTTGGAGCTTGGTCAGGGGATGGTAATCGGGACGAATGGATTATTTCAGAAGAAACTGTTGATCAATATTGATTAGTTTTTCAATGGAGGCTTATGCGGTGCATGGGGACTAATTATTGAATTAGGCGTGGTTATTTGATAAGCTTATTTCTTTGTGAAGCATTGTGTAGAGATAAAAGCTGTATGAAAGTAATCTAACTTCTGCGGTATGAATGGTTATGAATAATAATGTTCAGAGTGGTCTAAGTGGCCTTAAAAGTGTGTTTGAATAAGGAAGCCGACAGGTCGAATGAGTGGTGTACAGAGTAGGTCCAGTAGGAACAATCTGGTGTCCTATTGGAAGGCCCCTCCATACAAAATCTGACATATAGTTGCAATGCATTTTGTGAACAAATTCATCCATGTGAGCAAATAGATGAAACAAATAGATGTCTTATGATGAAGTCCTTCCCAAAATTTATCCTCTGAAGAGACTTTGGTGGAGTTGCAGATGATTTTCTTTCTTTGGGAAAATTATGCAAAGAAAGTTTATTTGAGCACCTCTACTGGAAATTATGTGTATGAAACTACCTTATTTGCCGAAATAAATCCTAGTCTGAAGGTAGAAATTGAACTTCTTCTGATTTATTAGGAAAAAAGAATCGGCTGACTAGGGCTAAAATGGAAGGACTTCCTCATAAAATAAAGTAGTTTTAACTTCTAACCCTGTACAGATAAGGTAGACTAGAATATTAATTAAACTCCTAACTACTGAAGGACCCAAGCCTAAAAGTTACATACTTAAACCCCGTGCAAGAAAATTGTAGTGCATGCTGTTAATGAAATGCAGAAAAATTTCTAATTCTTTGTATTACTTCCTACATCAATGTGTATATGTGAACTGTTAAGTCATGGAACTTTGCTTGAAGCAAAATTCAAATGACACCTGTCAATTTCAAGTTTTTAGGGGTCATAAAGATATGAGAGGAAGTGCAAAATGATGTTGTGTCAGCTGGTCATGAAAGAGTTAATGTCGTTATTCATCGTGATTTATAATTCAGAGAAGAAATTTGCCCAGCAGTGATACAGGACTACACAAATAGAAAGAACTAGGACACTTGAACGGTTATATGTTGTGTGATTGATTTTTTTTTTGAATAGCTGATTGAATTTGGTACCCTGTTGTGTTTGGTGGATGCTTGAATATCTATGATCAGCTGGTTGTTGACATGATTGGGATTGAAATCTATAATGAAACTAAGATTGTTGTGTACGAAAGGGAAAAGGACTTCACATTATTATTACTGAGCAATCATTATTTGGTGAGGAGGTTTACATTATACCCTTACCCTGGCGCTGGCCCTGGCCAGATACTATTCGTTAGTCCCTGAAGTTCTAAATTCTACCTTAATGGATGTCTTCCTGATGTATGAATTTTCTGGGGAAATTGCTGTTACACTACAGTAACACTCGATCAGTTGTTCACCTTCTTGTAGTTTGCTTCCAAAACCTTTTAAGTAATTGATAGTTTTATTTCTGTGCAGATACGCAGCAATTACAATTAGAAGCCCAACATCGATGGTTGAGACCTGCTGAAATCTGTGAAATTCTTCGCAATTTTCAGAAATTCCATATCTCTTCAGAGCCTCCAAACAGGCCACCAAGTATGATCATTGAAATAATATGATACAGTTGAATTACTATCATTTCTGTTTATATGGTGGTTGCATATTGTCTAGACTTATTGCATTGACCTTGAGGCCTCTAACATTATCACTTAGATCCTTATTGTTTTTTGTTTCCAGTGCTGTCTGTGGAGCCATGTTAATGCAAAAACGCCTAGTAGGAAAGTCAGGGCTTAGCTACTTGATTTCCTAGTCCTATGGGTTCTCTTGTAACGAGGCAGTTTAGTTTTTTCTAAGTTCCCTTTTTTGGAGCCCATTAATATACTTGCCAACAAAAAAAATAAATTTCTAATTTTTTTGTTTTCATTTCTATTTTGGTTGAATATGTTATTTCATGTATAAAACCATTTATGTAATTCCCTCTTTTGTTTGTCTCCCCCCCCACTCCTTCTCTTTTATTTTCCACCAGTTGGCCATGGAACAATGTACTCTCCACTCTGAACATTTGTTTTATTTATTTTGTCATATTTGGGATAATCTTGGCATAGAAATGCATGAATTTTTGACCTCTTATCTTCCTTCTCCCCTTTTGTGGAACAATGTCAGGTGGTTCACTTTTTCTTTTCGATAGAAAGGTGTTAAGATACTTTAGAAAGGATGGTCATATTTGGAGGAAGAAAAAGGATGGAAAAACTGTTAAGGAAGCTCATGAGAAGCTGAAGGTATGTTTTCAGAAGGACATTGCATCTTGAGTAAACAGGTGTTACTATAGCGCAATTTATAATGTTCTTTATAATAAACAAATAACTGAGCTATTTAGTGGTTCAAATCATCTTGGTTTGTATTGTTAGTAACTTTACATACATCAAATGAAGAGTTGGTTTTGAAAAGAAGATGTATTTAATTCTGATGGCTCAAGCACTTTTAGGTTGGAAGTGTTGATGTACTTCATTGCTACTATGCCCATGGTGAAGAGAATGAGAACTTTCAGAGGCGCAGTTACTGGATGCTTGAGCAGTAAGTATGAACTTTTTTTTTTCCCCGTGTTGAAGGTTTTTTCTGAGCCCATTTTGTAAATGACAATTTCTGTGATGCTTGTAATTCTGTGGTACTAAAAAGTCAAAACCAAATTATTCTTTTTTTTTTTTTTTTAGAAAAATTTATTCTGATTCCTTAATATAATATTTTGTGATGGGATTTCTCATTTATAATCTTGTCCAATGTTGCAGGGAGCTAATGCACATAGTTTTTGTTCACTACTTGGAAGTTAAGGTACTTTATACTTGTCATTCTTCATCATTCTTTTTTATGCTATGATCAACTCTTCCCAATTTTATTGAATTTGGAAAACAGGCTTGTCCATAAGTTTTAATATGTCAGTATAATAGGAAAGATAGGAAAAATTGGTACTCTTTGCCATTTGTACTCAAATTTGACATTAGCGGGTGCAACTCCACTGGGAGTGTTCTCTCTCTCTCTCCCCCCCCTCCCTATTTAAAAACTACAACATTATTACTAAAAAGGGCCATATATCTTTGAGGTTGAGATGGGAAACTATTTGGCACATGTTCTCCTGTTCCTCTCCCACCAAATAGGGAGAGGGACTAAATTAGTGAGAGAAACTCCTTCAAGCCCATAACTCATCTCCAATTGTCTCAGTGACTACCCAAGAAACTTAATTCTGTAAGCCACCTCCAAACCATCCAACTCAACTACAATGCAACACTAATTGGCGAACTGATTCCTTATATTGTTTTTATTTACTTGAAATAGCTTATATTAACCAAGGTTTTTGTTGGTTTTCATAATTTTCATCACTAAAATGGTTAAGAAAGTCCATAATAATTAGCTTTTGGCCAAGATTATCTATTGTCAACTCTTTAAAAAAGTTAAACAACTCCCTAGCACAAGGCTCTGGCAGTGGGTGGAGTCGGGGATAGACAATGTTGGCTGACCTCGCCCCCACATAATTTGTGGAGAGGTTGCTTCCAGGAATTGAACTTGTGACATCTAGGTTGCACCCTTGCAACTTAGGCCACATATTAATTCGCCTCTATAATATTTTACACCAATATTATCAATTTTCAAATCGTCAACTCTCAAATATCAATTTTTGACTCTCTTGTCTTTCTATTTAGGATGCATGGGTAATTGCACTCTGAAAATTTCCTGTTCATCAAGTTTCCATTTGGATATAACTATTGTAAATTCACCCCACATTGTAAATCAAATTAGAGAAATGTGTAAACCTCTCTCATTCTCAAAGTTGGCCTTATAGAACAAAATTCATATCCCTCATTATAACTTCATCAGCAGCATCTTGTTAGAGATCACCACATCCTTATCTCAGGTAATGTAAAGATCAGGATAAAGGCGATTTCAATGAAGAGATTCCACTCTAATATCCTGGTTAAAGCAGGGTAGAAGTTCTGTTTATGCTCTCTATAAAAATGCACACAAGGATTATCCCATTCTTTATTAATCATCTTCCCTAATTCACTCCTCATGGATCTCTTACTGGTGAAATTGTATTTTGCAAAAACAACTTTCCCCATAGATAACTTGCGTCTAACCTCCAAACAAGACAGAAGAATCCAAAATTCAAGTCTTGGCCTCTGGACTCCATTAAGAAAGAACAATTCTCAATATCTCAGTTTTGGTTAGCAGGTATACTATTACAGACAGTATAGTTAAATTTAAGATGAACATTATTTGCACCCCTTTTTGACTAAGTACACTCCATTAACCCTTTAAAAATACATTAGAGTGGGGTGTACTTAGTAAAAAATGGGGTGCAAATAATGTTCATAAATTGGGAAAGCCTTCAATCGGATATCAATATCAGCAGTATGAAGAAATGCAGAATTTGTTTGAAGAATAATAAATTTTTAATTTTTCAGATATCCCCTTTGTGGTACTCTGGTTGTCTATTGTTTATAAATCTTCAAATTTTTTGTACATTATCCCAAGTTCCCAACCAACCATCCAGATTCATTGTTGAGTTCTTTTCATTGTTTCCCCTCATTTTATACTTATATAATCTAGTGAACATATTCACCATTGAATTTTATACATGGATTATCTGGTTTACTTTTCAATCAGGGTAACAGGGCGAATGGCAGTCCTTTGAATTTTAGCTTTCAGCAAAATCATAGCCACGAGCCTTCAGTAAACACGGATTCAACAAGTCCAACAAGTACACTATCCTCACTATGTGAAGATGCTGATTCAGGTAATTTCTGCCTTGATTTGCAAATACTGCTTACATATCTCTCACCTCCAGGAAGAAATTACCTTATTGTGCTGAATATTCTAATTTAATTGCGGTAATGCCAGTGCGCTCATCTGCCATGCAACAATTCTTAATTTTGACTTATATTGCAATTTAATGTAGAGGATATCCACCAAGCAAGTTCTAGATGCCACTCATATCCCGAATCACTTCAAATGCAAAAAAGTACTATGATGGACACTATAAATGCTGACCTCAGACACTCTTCTGCTATGCATCCTAGCTCAGGTACCATGTTTATAGTTATTGCAGTTTTTCTTCTTAACCAGAGAGTGCTTCCCTACTTTTAGATTTCTGTCCTTTATGTAATGCCTTTTAGTAACTTCTATATGATCTGCTGTTGGTATTTAATGGTATACTTGAACTCTTATTCCCGAAGTAGGCGCTGTTGCACGTCGTGTGGATGGACCTAGAAATAATGATGGTGGTACTCAAATAATGGAGTCTCAAAATTTAGCTTCTTGGGAGGATATTTTTGAGCAGTGTACAAAGGGATATGATAATCTACCTTCTCATGTAAATGTGTCTTCTAACCAAGCTGGTAGCATGGGAGTCATGCTTGAAGAAGAGAGTGTATTGTTTGGAGAGCTTTTAGCAGGGGGAGCTGCTGTTAGATCTATGCCTAGCGAATCCAGCTGGCAGGTAATTAACGCTGTTTCTACTATTTTCGTACTGCGTCGGTATGTTTACTCGATTTTAAATAAAATGATAAGCTGAACCGCGTGTAGCAGAGTTCAAAGTTTGCTTATAGGATTTCTCTGAATTGGCTATCTAGAACTCTTCTTCAAATATCAAGTTCATAATAATATTTTGACCAAGATTTAAAGGAATGTAATTTAAGAATGATTTATCTGGGTATGTTACTATGTTTCTGCATCTGTTAGAATTTTCCGAAGCATTAATATGGAGTTGGTAAGCTTAATTTCACATATATTTTCCATAGACCAGGGAATGTTGATTATTTTTTCCAGTTAAAGTTTACTAGAATGTTAAAAGAGACACAATTAAGTGCACATGGCTCCTTATACTGTGGTGTCATGGTTTTAACCTTTGACTTCAATATGAAGTGAGTTTGCCACTGTGCCCATTTTTCCCCATGAAAGATATCCAATTATTAGTTTACTTGATTTCAGAATGTACGACATGGATGATTGATAACTGAAGAAATGATAAGAATGCTATCATTAACTGAGGCATTTAGTTTTGCCTCCCTCAAGTATCTCTGGGAATGTATTGAGCATCACAGATATATACTTTTCTTAATCCAATCAGGGTTTTATTTGTCAATTGAAACTTTCCCTTCCAGATTCCATTTGAAAGCGGTTCCATGCATTTCCCTGGGCACTCCATGGACCCACAGTCGAATTTGGAGCTGGGATATGATTTCGATACCAGTATCTTTGAACAAGGACCACATCTTGCAAATATGCAGAATATATTGGAGCCGTTTTATAATTGCAGTGCTCAGGAGAACGAGCAGGCACTTCAAAAGCAGCTGGTAGATGCAGAAGCAATTGCAACAAAATCAAATTCCAAGAATGATATGACCCTGGAAGGAAACATCAACTATTCTTTAATTGTAAAACAATCATTATTAGATAGAGAAGAAGGCTTGAAAAAGGTTGACAGTTTCTCTCGGTGGGTTGATAAAGAACTTGTGGAGGTCGATGATTTGCAGATGCAGTCCTCATCTGGCATTACATGGAGCACTGTTGAATGTGGAGATGTAGTTGATGAGTCCTCAATGAGTCCCTCTCTCTCCCAGGACCAGCTTTTCAGCATTGCTGATTTTTCACCAAAGTGGAGCTATACAGACTCGGAATCTGAGGTATGATATCTATCCTCCGTTTACAATTGCAAGTTAGCATTTAGGCATACATTGTGTATATTTCTCATGAAATTACTAGATGTTTACATTCATTAAAGCTCATTGGGCTTCATAATGGCCTTTTTGTATTGGCCATCATTTTTGTTTGGTTGGAAAAATTTTATTAAAGCACCAGGGGGGAACGTAAGGATTACAATGAGAAAAGATTTATATCATCAATTACATTCCCAGAAGAAAAAAAATCACCAAAACAAAAGACAATTAATCCCTGGTATCTAAGAGAACTTGAAGAATCCTTGTTCTCGAACACTGTTCTCAATCCATATCATCCAAGTCACAGACATGGGGATCAATTGAATACTGCTCCTCGGATCTGATATTTGTTCTTCCCGATTAATCTCCAGCTAAAAGTTCTTTATCTAATGAAAAATTTAGAACCTGTTGAAGCCTCGTCATATTTAGTGCATTTGACCAAAATTTTCAGACTATGAACAGTGTTAAAGAGGGTGACTGGATAACCGGTCAGGAGAAGAAGGTAACTTTAGGAGAAGCCTTAGATGGCATAATGTTATAATTATTTGTATTATAACTTGGCTACATAATGTTTTATCCCCATCTCTCCAAATTAATTGTTTCTATAGTGCTCATCTTGTCAGAGTTGAAAAGTCTTCTCATTATATTTACCATGACACAGGTTCTTATCACTGGAACATTTTTGAGGCGTCAAGAGGGGGCAAAATATAGCTGGTCATGCATGTTTGGGGAAGTGGAGGTTCCAGCAGAGGTTCTGGGAGATGGTATTCTTTGTTGCCATGCTCCACCTCATAAAGATGGAAGAGTTCCTTTGTATGTGACCTGTTCCAACAGGTTTGCTTGTAGTGAGGTGCGAGAATTTGATTTTTGTTTGGGCTCTGCTAAAGATGTTGATGTCACGGATATATATGGTGGAAGTACAGATGAAATGCTTCTTCACATGCAACTTGTTAGATTACTATCTCTGAGATCTACAAGCTCTCCAAATAACCTCTTTGAAGATGCGAGGGAGAAGCAAAACTTAATTGGGAAACTTA
This sequence comes from Tripterygium wilfordii, assembly GCF_013401445.1. Classification (NCBI taxonomy): domain Eukaryota; kingdom Viridiplantae; phylum Streptophyta; class Magnoliopsida; order Celastrales; family Celastraceae; genus Tripterygium; species Tripterygium wilfordii. Next base: position 12,102,786 of record NC_052248.1, read on the forward strand.
TGTTATTAAGGGATGAAGAGGAAAGTTACCCCATGGTAGAACGAGTATCGCAAAAGGATTTGTCTCAACACAACGTGAAAGAGCATCTCTTTCAGTGGCTGACGAAAGAGAAGTTGTACTCGTGGCTCTTCCATAAAGTAATTGAAGGTGGTAAAGGGCCAAGTGTATTAGATGTTGATGGACAGGGTACATTGCATTTAGCAGCTGCTCTTGGTTATGATTGGGCCATAAAACCAACTGTAACGGCTGGAGTTAGTATCAATTTCCGTGATGCGAATGGATGGACTGCACTCCATTGGGCTGCCTTCTGCGGCAGGCAAGTCCTCTTGATCTTTTTCCCTCCTTTATGATATATGTTGATGTTATTATGCGTAGTCTTTTGTTATGATGTAAAAATTAAAAAGCTTTTGGACAGAATACCCTGCCTCCCCTTCTTTCTCTGCGGTGATACAAAGTCTTATTGAGACTAATTGTTTTTTATCAATCTCAGCTTTAATAAACGAAACTGTGTAAAGCTTGAAGCTAAATTTTGTTTCATAATTTGCAACTAAAGGAATGATAGATTCCTGATAAACTCCCTTTAGGATTGATTGCATTATCTACCCGGGTTTATGCTCTCATAACTTATGTTGTCTTGTGAATTGTTTTACGTTTGACTTCTGAACATAATCACTGACGGCCGTCCTTGTCTATATCAGTGCTTGAGCTGCATATTGCTTTGTCCATTTGCAAATAAAGTACTTATGGATCACTTTAATTACATTATAAACATTTTTAGTTTATTATTGGGCTTATGCTCAACATGGTTTTCCATAAAACTTCTAATTTGTTGTTTGTGGTTGTTTTTCCCTGGACTCAAAACTTCAGAGAGCAGACGGTTGCTGTCCTTGTTTCTCTGGGTGCAGCACCTGGAGCATTGACAGATCCATCTCCAGAATTTCCTTTGGGCAGACCACCTGCAGACCTTGCTTCTGGCAATGGGCACAAAGGGATTTCAGGTTTTCTTGCAGAGGTTTCTTTGACCAGCTACCTTTCATCCCTTACTATGAATGATCCCAAAGAAGACGGTGCACAGGAGGTCTCAGGAACAAAAGCTGTGCAAACTGTTTCAGAGCGGACTGCAACTCCTGTTAACTATGGTGATGTCCTAGATGTACTGTCACTGAAGGATTCACTTACTGCTGTCTGTAACGCCACCCAAGCAGCTAATCGCATACATCAAGTATTTAGGTTGCAATCGTTCCAGCGGAAACAAATAACTGAGTATGAGGATGATGAATTTGGTCTGTCAGATGAGCTTGCTCTTTCAGTTGTAGCTGCAAAGTCACGAAAGCCTGATGGTATGGCTCATTCTGCTGCAATACACATCCAAAAGAAGTTTCGTGGATGGAAGAAGAGAAAAGAATTCCTGATAATTCGACAAAGAATTGTAAAAATTCAGGTTATTTTCTTTATACCTTTATCAAGTTTTAATTTTTTTTGTTGTCTTTAGATGTCCCTTCTACTATTATTTTCAACTTCATTGATCTCATCATAAATTCTTTGAATAATTCCATTATGCTGTTAGGAACTTCCCTTTCGTTCTGCATCAGCAACTATTGCTTTTATTTTGAAAGAATCCGTTTGCAAGACAGATACCACGGGTTGTTCTAGTGAATTTGTGATCCTTTTCAATAATTGGTTATTTAGTTATTAGTATGGGCATGGAAATCATCTTCTTGGATTTCAAGAATTATGGAATGATGTATGGTTATTTCTATGTATAACAATATGGTTTGTTACTGAGGCTACTTTTCACCTTGTACTCATTTAGTCACGCTGGTCTGTAAATGGCTTTGTAATCTACTTTATTATGCTAAAATTTGAAGTTATACATTTAATTGCTGAACAATGGTAATGTTGTTGGGAAATCATTCTTGTATAGAGTGTCATTCTTTGAGCATTATGTTTCGTACTGACTTTTAAATATCAATTATGTGAAGGCCCATGTGAGGGGACACCAAGTAAGGAAACAATATAGGGCAATTACCTGGTCAGTAGGAATTCTGGAGAAAGTAATATTGCGCTGGAGGCGGAAAGGGAGTGGTTTGCGAGGATTTCGACGAGATGTAATACCGGATCCACCTTGCTTGCCCTCGAAAGAGGATGATTATGATTTTCTCAAGGAAGGAAGAAAACAAACTGAGGAAAGGTTACAAAAAGCACTCACCAGGGTGAAGTCCATGGTTCAGTATCCTGAGGGACGAGCTCAATACCGTAGGCTGCTGACTGTAGTAGAAGGGTTCCGTGAATCGAAGGTATATATATGTCGTGTTTTTTTTTTTTTTTTTAAATGTTAACTTTGCAAGCTCAATAGCCTTTGATTTTACTACTGGTCAATTTTATCCTTAACTACTAATTAAGGGTTACTACTTGCTTGACACCATACCTCAATTGTTTTACTTATTCCGTTTGAGGAAAGTTCAGAATTCTCTCTTCATTGCTATTAGTGTTAGACAAACCCATTTAATTTTTTTTCTCTCTTTAGGATATATTCCGTTTGTTTTTTTTTTGCTGGTAGTCATCCATTGCTCACTTTTAGTTACTAGAGGTTACTGAGCATTCTACAAGCTCTTGTTTAGCTGTTGCAAATTCTTGAGATGTGTGCCAAGATTATGAAGCCCTTAACCAAAATAGATTTTCCATTTTTTGGCATATTTTCTACTTCACCACTCATCAATAAACGGCCATAAAATCAGTCCAAGGTTGCCTTGGCTAACTTGTTTTGATCTTGATGAGATCAGAGACTGAAGTTGGTGTTTCTCCTTGCGAACTGTTGATGTTTGTCACAGTCAGTGATCTATGTTTGAGAGTTTTATCTCATTTGTTAATAGAACTTTTGTTTTCAATTTGGATATAACTTAGTCCTAGTCCAAGTCTAAGAAACACCAAGCTTTCAAGTTTTATTACCATCAACAGATGTCCTAATGCATTGCCCTTCAATGGTGGTTTTTATCAGGTGTCTGATATGGTATTAACGAATTCTGAAGGAACGGCAGATGATGAAGAAGACCTTGTCAATATTGATTCACTTTTGGATGATGACAATTTCATGTCTATAGCGTTCGATTGAAACCCTGTAACATCTCTGATTTGTTCCGTGTACATAGGTGGGTCACTTTTCATTGCAGGATTATGAAGAGCCTAACTTCATTTTGTCTGTGTGTATGATATCTAATCAAAGCAGCAAATGCTCCATGATAGGATCGAAGGTTTGCAGGCGCATGATATACTAGTTGTACACTTTGTTAGAATCTACGACTTTAAATTATGCGACTCTTTAGTTTTGGCACGCATTATGGGGCTTATGTAATAGTAATTTATTTGATTTGAGTTAATGACTTCTTGTATAATATAATTACTTAAAATGGAAGAATTGGAGGAATAGCAGTAATTATTGATTGTTAACTTGGAATTTCTTGTAGTCTATTGTGTGGGAAAGATTTTGCGTTACATGTGTATGTATGTGCTATTTGATATCTTTCAGCCTTCAGGAAGATTGTGACTTTTTTTTTACCTGATTGTATAGTATAAAGCACAAGGTAGTATCAATTGGTTTAGTACTTGCAATAAGACCCCCCATCAATTGGTTTAATACTGATCGAACCGCCTTGGGGGTAGCTTCCTTGGGATGCACAGTCCCAAGTCAAACGGTAAGATCTCTACTGACTACACGGAAAAGAAACAAGAAATCATGTCAAAGTGAGTTGCACCTAAGCCAAATGATTCCACCCAATTCAACTGCACAGTCGAGCAACATTTCTCTAGTTTCATGTACAAGAAAATATGGAATATACAACTTATCAGCTATTGATATGTATTTGGGAGAATAACACCCTGAAAGCTTAACTTGTGAGGTTGGAGAGTCCAATGTCCATATAAACCCCACACCCCACACTTCTGATGTTGGATTTGAGATTGTAACATTCCATAAGCTCCGTAATCCTACTATGTCAATGTCACTACTCACCACCTGCGCTGCATGATTGCAACTAAGAGACGTGGTGTAGCCTCTAAAACCAATTAATATGAATCTTGAGAGAACCACACTCCAAAAGGTAGCATGTGAGGTTAAAGAACTCAATGTCCATATAATCCCCACACTAAAATCTCATACTTTCGAGGTGGGACTTGAGATCGTAACATCTTTTGGTTCATTGAAGGCTGTGGAGTTGACAGAAATTTTGCTAAAAAGAAAACGGTGGAGGAAGATAGACTCTGGGCCTGTGCCAATTGAAGCTATGTGCATGTTTATGTCATTTGTGGCCACTGCCAAGAACCCTAAAATGTAAAAAAATAATTTACTGAGTTTTCTCACTAGAAAATCATTAAAATATGTGCCCGATAAGCATCGGGTCGGTCCTGATTTCCAAAGCCCGGGTTTGGATCGGCAGTCCAAAAGGGCAAAAACTTAAACGAACATCCAGAAGCTTCGCTCGTGGTAAACAAGCAAAAAAAGGTGAAAACGTAACCTCAAGCGCAGGTTAGTACACCGTTCCTTGATTCCGTTGAAATCGCGTCAGTGTCTCCTTCCCCTAAAACCCTTCCTAAACCCCCTTTTCTCTCTTCAATCCCCGATTCCCTCTCTCTGTGACACAAACATTGGACTTTTCCAACCATTTATCTATGTCAAAGGCGTTGAAGCTGATCAAGGTGAATGCGTCGAACCCGAAGGTATGGGTTGTGGTGATCGGCGTAAGTGTGGCGGGGATTGTAATATTGGCAGAGACGCAGAGGCGGAAACGCAATGCCAAAGCCTTGCTGAGTAAGGATTTCGGTGCTTTCATTAAGCGATTCGAGATTCTCCCCTTCCCTCAGCCTCCTCCTCCAGCCGCCAAGCAGACCCTTGCTGGCCTTACATTTGCCATCAGTGACATGTTCGTTCACTATCTTTGTTTTATTTATCCATCAAACCTGTACTTATATCTTTATGAATATTCGTTTACCTGTGCTTGTGCGGTTGTGCGTATTTAACGTGCCTGTACAAAGCGTTGTGCTATGTACCATGTTTTACATATGAAGTGTTCCTTTCTTTTTTTTTGTGGTTCTAATTATACTTTTGTGGTGGGTTCTTGCAGCTTTGATGTAAAGGATTATGTAACTGGATTTGGGAATCCAGACTGGGAAAGAACACATGGGGAGGCTGACAAAACTGCAGTAGCGGTGACTGCTCTGTTGAAGAATGGAGCTACTTGTGTTGGCAAGACTGTAATGGATGAATTGGGGTTAGGGTAAGCCCTTATGTTTTTTTTAATCCGCATTAAGGAAAGATATGCTTTAATTAGTGAACAAGTCTTCTCCTTTATGTATCAGAATATCTGGGGAAAATATGCATTATGGAACCCCCGTCAATCCTCAAATGCCTTCATATGTCCCTGGAGGTTCTTCGAGTGGTTCAGCCGTTGCTGTTGCAGCTGAACTTGTTGACTTTGCCCTTGGTGAGTTTTATTAGTCTGTGGCATTTTTTGTGATGTTGATTTTCAACCCTTGGAGTAATAGATTCAGATGAGCATTAAGTAACTTAGACTTATATTTGTATTTAAAGCTCCTACGATATTAAGGAATTGAATCTTTCGTCATCACAGGTTGTTGCCTTAATCCTTTTCTTTTGTTCCATTTTAGGTTGTTGGAGGTCGCGGTTGCATTTAATAAAATTAGTGTGTTCTGGGGAGAAAGATCCAAGTTATTACTAATCTTCTTAGATATAATAGAGTTAACTAATTTGATTCTTTCACGTTATACCTTCTGATTGTTTGATGCTCTAATGGTATTATAGGTACTGATACAATGGGAGGATTGAGAATTCCAGCATCATTTTGTGGTATCCTTAGCTTTCGACCGTCGCATGGGGCAATCTCTACAATTGGAGTTCTGCCAAATTCACAGAGCTTAGATACTGTTGGTATGCCATCTTTGTAATTCTCTATCATGTGAGTTTTGGCCTGTAATGTAGATCATTTATATATATATATATATATATATAATTTTTTTTTTGTAAATTATGTTGCAGGAATTAGACTAGTGATTGATGATATTCATCATTATGCTTCACCTTTAACCTAAAGTCATATAAAATGTTTATCTATCGTCAAGTCATATATTATATTCTTAGAAAAGTCAAAGACCAGTGCTTTGCAACAGTGGGGGAGCTCTATCTCGAGTAACAGTAAATTGGAAAAATGGGTAGAAGTGGCGATGACTATGTATGCACTATGCATTTGACGATGCATATACTGTCAGACAATGAATAATATTAAGGCTACCGAAGTAATGCTGGCCATTTTAGAAAGTCATGGTAGACGTTTGTTCCAAAAAATATTTGCTGATTTCTGATGTCTTGGTCATTATATTAATCACATCTTTCAGGATGGTTTACTCGTGATCCATCAATTTTACATCGTGTTGGACATGCACTATTGCGGCTGAATGCAGTGGAACCTAGAAGGACAAGACGCCTTATTTTTGCTGATGATCTGTTTCAGCTTTCAAATGTTCCCAAGCAGAAGACAGCATATGTTGTTAGCAAAGCAATCGAAAATCTATCTGGGTGTAAGTTGCTGGATTCTGTTTTTATTTTTTATGATTATGTATTCATAACATTTTTTATAGTAACAGTTCCATACCTCTATAACTAAGTTTATAGTTTCTGCTAGACAATTTTATTGGCATTAGACCAAGTATATCTTGATGAGAAATAATGTAGTGATAATTAAATGTGTTGAAGCCATCATGTTTTTTCATTTATTTCACAGATGAGCCTCCAAAGAATATGAATTTTGGTCAGTATATTGCTTCAAATATTCCAAGTTTAAAAGGTTTTCATGAACCATCAGCCACTGTACATAATGGAACATCAGCTTTGAGAGCTCTATCTTCTGTGATGGTTTCACTACAAAGGTATTTAAAGATGCTTTTGTGTTCCATGTATATCGTGTATGTGAATACAAACATATTGGTAACATCAATCAGCTGATTCATCATGCTGTCACATTAACTGCAGTTATGATAAGTTACTGAGTTGTCATAATTCTTATCTATTTTTATCTGATATATTTAAATTAATGTTAAGAAATTTCTGCTTCCTTTTGAAGGAGCTATACAATTTCACGATTTCTCTATGTGCATTTGGAACATTATTCTAAAATGAATAATGTCTGACTGATGCTGAGGGTGACTTGGTTAATGACAAGTCAAAGTTTTTAAGCAAGGGCTACAAATATTTGATTATTTTTCATTGCTCCTCTAAGTGCATTTGATTGGTTTTGTATATGTTTTAGCAAGCTTAGAAATATTTGCCTTATAATTTTTGTTAAATGTTTGCTTTATGATGCAGCTCAATAAGTTTTTCCTTACAATGAGGGAGACTTTTGTATCAACAGGCCTAGAGTAATTGTTGTACATTATCACTTCAGTTTCTTATTTATAGTTTGTGGGGACCTTCCCAACTTTGGTAATTACCTTCCCACCCTTCAACGGGGTTTGGAAATACTCCTCTCCTTCCTCATTCTTCCTGCCCTACCAAAAAGGGGGAAAAAGAAGAAAGAGACGAGAAAACTACAGACGAGCATGAATTAAAGCTAATATGAAAATTTTCTATTCAAAAAAAGAATTAAAGCTAATATGAAAAGTTTGCCACTCTTGCCTGTTTGTTATTGTTGGAGGCGTTTTGTGTACTCAAAAGAATTTGGGAACTGATGAGGGAGACTGATATGCTTAGAGTTCCGAATATGCTTACTTGCTTAGGCGCTTTTCTGTTTGTTGTGTACTTTGACATTTGACCAGATCTTGGCAATTGAAGACTTGAAGAGGGTTAAACCTAATTGTCTTCTGCTAATCCTTGTTCCTATTCTGACTAACATACGTGATGATTGTTCATGTCTTTCAGATATGAATTCAAAACCAACCATGAAGAATGGATTAAATCAGTCAAACCCAGGTTAGCATCTGATGTCTCTGAATATGTTCTTGCAGCAGTTAACTCTGCGCCTGGGTACATCAAAGGTCTGTATAAAGTCAGGACTGAGATGCGAGCAGCTCTTCAAAGTTTACTGAAGGTAAACCCTACTTGTGGGAAATTGTTGTTGTAATTTCAATGAGACAGCCATGTACTTCAAATTGTGCAATTTTTTTTCTTCTTATTCTTGAACTTGGAAGCTTTTGAGTAGCATAATGTTATTTCTCTTCCAATGGAAGTTTCAGTTGTAGAAGGATCCACTGTGGTGGCAGGGTGCTAATGAATATGATGCATTGATGCCTGATCACTCAATGTGCTGTTTGATTTTATTTATTTTTCTAAATTATAATTCATGTGAATAATTAAGGTGAAACTACCGAGGATAGTATACTTCAAACAAATAGTACTTGGGAAGTGTGGGATTATATTTTCTTATGACATAATCTTTAATGTTTAGTTCACAGTTGACTGAAATGGCCATGTGTGCTTTTATTGTTGGGCTACCTATGATGGAAAGCGTTTACCTTGATACCAATTAATCAAGGAGGATGTTCAGCAAAATTTCTGTTTCTTTGGTAGACTACATGAGGAAAAATTATTTGTAGGATTTTATGTCTGAAATGTTTCCCTTAGTAAGATCCCTTGACTGGTCAGCAGTGTATATTATCTGACATGGAGGACATGCTTAGTGTGGTACTCCATTGAAATTCAGGAATCATAGTAGTATGTGGCTTAGATGATTTTTGAAGGAGATTTATATACTTCTCGTATTTTGCTAACTTGCTTCTTTTTCCTTCCCTTTTCTTGGGCTGCATACTTTTGGATTACGTAAATGTATTATGATTTGCGACACAAAAATCAAGGGGCAATTTCGATATAGTGAAGATTACGTAGCAGTTCTTATATTTTATATCTGAACTCTCTTCATTTCCAGGATAATGGAATATTGGTAATTCCAACAGTTGTGGAGTCCTCATTGAAGCGTAATTCAAAGAGAGCTTATTCCACTGAATTTCGTGATCAAGCTTTGGTTCTATTGAGCATTGCTAGCGTGTCTGGTTGCTGTCAGGTAATCAAGTTGCATGATATGACTTTTGTCCGCACTTTTTAACTACCTTGGTTCACTTTTCTTTGCTTAATTCTTTCATTATTTCTACATTTCATTGCTAGGTGACAATTCCTTTGGGTAAGCATGGCGAGTGTCCCATATCTGTTTCATTGATATCGTACCACGGGGCAGACAAATTTCTACTTGATACCTTGTTGGACATGTACTCACCTCTTCAAGAGCAAGTAGGCATTGTGTCCAAATCAGCAGTATTGCCAGACACCAATGGAAATATGGATGCTTCTGAGCTCCTGAAAGAGAAGGTAGGATTGTGTCTTTGTGAGAAATGGATTCATAATTTTTTTCTCATATTATAAAAATCAGTAGTTCTTTCTTATATTAGACCAACCAAAGTGGGATTTACGATTTACTATGCTATCAGTGATTCATGCTCAAGAGGTACGTGTGTGGGAACTTTTTGGATAAGGTCTTATGGGCTAGATTCCTTGAGCCCATTTATTAAAAGCTCTTAGTGGTGTGGACATAAATCTTTCCATGTGATCTACAAATGTGGTGTTGGATTTTTGTCATGTAGGACTCGGTGAATTTGCATGGCTTAGTCATCTATCTATCCTTTATTTTCCTTCAGTTTTTAATGCCAGGTAGCATGCAAGTGATTGAAGATGTTTCTTACTTTATATTATTAAGAGAAGAAACAAGGAAAATCATTGAAGTAAGATGGAAGCCTGAGTTATTTGTGCTATCCGTTTATCTTCAATTTTATCACTTTCAACTTTGCTTGAATGCAGTTGAAGGATCGTTGTATCAATGTCTCTTCAGTCATATTAATCAATTTGACTTGATAAAATTCTCATTGGGGGACTTCAAATTCTTATGCTATTCCCATTTACATACTTGTGCTGGTTTTCTTCACAACCTCTTTTCACTTATTCATCTAGGAGGGTCTTTTGCAGCGGGCTATTTACAAAAATCTGGCTTTTGGTTGCTTCATGTATCTATCTGCCATGTGTTCTCATCGCAGTGTAAATGATTTCTCAGATGATTGCTGTTAAAAGTTACCACTCCTATGTGATGCGCTAGATCATACCATTTTGCTTGCACTCTGAAGCTACACCTATGTCGATTTGAAGAAAGAAAATGCATAAGAAAGAGAACAAAATGGCTGTTGTAAGCTTTTTTATAATTCTGATGACCAGCTATCTTTTTGTAGGGAAATGCTGCATTTAAGGGAAAGCAGTGGAATAAGGCTGTGAATTATTACAGTGAAGCTATTAAATTAAACGAGATTAATGCAACTTACTATGGCAACCGCGCTGCAGCTTATTTAGAATTAGCATGGTCTGATATTTCTTTATTTTTTGAACATGTCATCTTCCCTTTGTTGATTTGGATTAAGATGGTTCTTACTATTGGTTTCACTGTATGCAGTTTTCGAGAAGCTGAAGAGGACTGCAATAGGGCAATATCACTTGATAAAAAGGTGACGGGACAAACTTTGTGATATTCAGTGCTCTTCGTGAAACGAGCATTTTCTGTTCCTGCATTCTTTTAACCCTGTTTATTTGTGCCATCAGCTTTGGCACCAAAAATGTGTCCTACTTTGCTTAATTTTGCTTCTCTCTGTTATTGTCATCTGTTTCTTCAAGTATGACTCCATGTATGATATTGCGGTATAATAAATTTCACTGTGGGTGTAGCTTGTCAGGTAATCAAATTACAAGTATGCTTTCTAAACTCAAGACCAGAACTCGTGTGAAACTGAGCTTTTCCCCTGCCATTGCTCGCTGTTGTCGTAAATCATGGAATAGAATCTTGTTATGACCAGTTGTTTCTCCACTCTTCCTTGGATCTTTTCAAGCCCTGTAATATCCTTCAAGATATTCTCGGAATTCTTTCTTGGGTTTCTTGAGGGGGGTTAATCATGCATTCTAAAGGCACTACCGTTTAGATGTTTAGGGTTACAGTTGGGTGTATGATTCGGATCTTCAATTGTTTGCCGTTGGCTATTCATGACACATATGACATATCCATTTATGTTGTGCTTCCAACTTTAGTATGTAGTAGCGCAGCAATTACAAGAGATAAAATTGAAAGACTGGATTTTCATAATACTATGATTTTGACATCAAAATATCAATTGCACTTGTCATTTGCTGTCAGACACACTGATTAATAAAGGCATGCATTGCGACATAATAACATGTTGGATTCCATTTGCTTAAATTACTTCATTAAATACACCTGTAATTTGTTGGCAGACACACTGATTGAGAAAGATGTGCATGCTGACATTCTAATAGCGTCGCTACATTGTACATAGCTCATGACAAGGTCATCGAAATGCTTATAAATTGTGATGAACTATACCTGCATCGGTCTCTTGTAACTTATTTCCTTACCCTGCTGCTCTTGAGAATTTTTTTTGTATAGTACTGATAATGTATTTTTGAACAATTCTTAGGCTTCTTATTGTTGTTTCTCAGAATGACGTAGTTTGAATTTTTTCACCCACAACTAGGTACATTTAATATATTTATGAATTAAGAAAGCAAGTTCGTCATTGCTATGCAGTATGTGAAGGCTTATCTGAGGCGTGGAACTGCTAGAGAATCACTTCTTCATTACAAAGAGGCTATCGAAGGTGAGATCTTGGTTTTTTGTTGCTCATCTGTTGCACCAATGACTGGCTCAGATAGGTGACTTTGTTCCCTCTGGGAAAGCTCAGGTTTCAAAATGCAGTATGAATTGGGTATCTGTGATTTTTCTACCAATTTCAAGTAAAATAGTGGTTCTTAGTGTCGTGAGTTGTACTATTTAGGTTTGCATATGCCATGCCGATTGGGCACATACAATTTTTCCATATAAGAGTTCAAACTTTAGTAATGATTGACCAGAAAACTAGTTCGAATACACTATGTGGAATCTTGTGCATTGCAACTGGGGGACGTCCAAATGGAACTACTTTTTTGGATTCATATTCACATGGTTTGATAAGTTTTATTCTGGCCACCAACCTGCTGCTATCCTCTCCTCAATCTTGGCCTGGGACTGGCTGTGTTAACAGGTAGACTTGTCAAAAATAGTATTTTATACGCCGAAAGAAAATAATTCCGTGGGATGTGTTTAAACTTGAGATTGAGCTCGTGAATTTTGGGCTAAAGATTGTTGGTACAAACAACCGAGCCAATCTTGAGATACTGCTGGAATTCCTTTTCTGAGTTACTGGCTGAAACCATTATTTTTGTTACAAAATCGAGCTCAACCTTGGGTATATATCAATTGTTCGCTAGATAAACCTGAGCTGAAATAATCTATTGCCTGACTTGTTTATGATATTCCTTATAATGTTTTTCGTTAATATCTCGTGCATTTAATTAAAGGTTATTGTTAATGTTTCATGCTGTGTTTACACGTGCAAACATATGAGGTGATTAGTTTCCATTTGAGATCTGACTTGTGTTGGTAATGTGTTTCTGCGTCATTTCCTAACAATCAGTTCTTTTTCTTGGTGTTTGCAGATTTCAAGCATGCCCTTGTTCTTGAACCACAGAACAAAGTAGCTAATCATGCTGAAAAGAGACTAAGGAAACTGTTAAGTTGATTATTGCTTCTCTATAGCCTTTCTTACACATAAGTGTGTGCGTCGGCCAACGATCCGGTAAATGGTGTAGCATATTTGCGAGTTGAAGCTTCCCTTATCCGTGGCTACTGCAAGTTTTGTCAATAAATTTTACTGTCATATTTTTCCTGTAGTTGTCATAGTTTGACTTCCATAACTATGGAAATAACAGCTGACCGGACACTTCATTTATATTACCAAAATTTCATTTCTTTTCCTAATTATGTGAGATTCCGATTAGCGCGGACAGCTTTGCATTTTATTGATCTCCTGTTAATTCTAAGCCATGCCATCACAAACTCTTATCTAATGGCAGCTGATGAATGACCATAAATAGCATTCTTGTACAAACATTATTGTTTGATGTCTTAATTGGTTTGTACAGAAACTGAATCCAATCTCCATGCATTATGTCTCCTCTTAAGATATCCAAATATTTCAGCTTTGCTGCATCCAGGGACTGGCTCTACCGCTACACCTTCGCAAATGCCGGCCTCCAATCCATGAAAACCGACATTGGAGATGGCACAATCATGCACTGCTGGATCCCCAAAATTCACAAACCATCAAAGCCAAATCTCCTCCTCCTCCATGGCTTTGGTGCCAACGCAATGTGGCAATATGGAGACCATCTCCGCCACTTCACTGCCCCGTTTAACGTCTACGTCCCCGATTTACTCTTCTTCGGAGAATCCTACACGGCTAGGAATGAGCGGACGGAGGCGTTCCAAGCTCAATGTGTAATGAAAATGATGGGAGCACAAGGAGTGGATAGAATGAGCCTTGTGGGGATTAGTTATGGAGGGTTTGTAGGGTATAATATGGCGGTGCAGTTTCCGGAGTCTGTGGAGCGGTTGGTGTTGTGTTGTACAGGAGTTTGTTTGGAGGAGAAGGACATGGAAGATGGTTTGTTTAAGGTGCCAAATCTGGACGAGGCTTCCAGTATTTTATTGCCTCAGACGCCTGAGAAACTGAGGGAGTTGTTGCGGTTTTCGTTCGTTAAGCCTGCCCGGGGCGTGCCTTCTTGGTTCCTCTCCGATTTCATCCATGTAAGATACATGTTTTCACGTCCTATGTCAGGACTAATATCCCACATCGGATTAACATAACCAAACCGAGTATTATATAAGTAAAAGCTTTGCACCTCTCACACAATAACACGTTTTGTAAGCTTAAGAACCAATGGCGATTCTTCATGAAGAATAAATCCGTACGGGCTTGTGGTCCAGAGCGGACAATATTCTTGATGTGTTTGTGTTTGGATATCTGACATCCTATGTATACAATGCAACCTAATAACTATTTGGTGTGGATTTGTGCAGGTGATGTGCACAGATTATGTTGAGGAGAAGAGAGAGCTAATACACGCAATACTCAAAGATAGACATCTCTCTAATCTTCCTAAAATCACACAGGTTTCATTCTTTTTTGTTAATTTCTTGTCCTACACCAAATTAACACACACACACACACATATATATATATATAAAATACATGTATGTGTGGTTGATCTGATCATCACCCATGCATATTTTGGTTTTGCCATTGGAGCAGCCTACATTGATAGTATGGGGAGAGCAAGACCAAATATTTCCTTTGGAGCTGGGAAACAGATTAAAAAGGTACTTGGTCTAATTTAATTTAATATTTTTTTATAATTAAAACAACAACAACTTTAATTAATTATATGTTAATATCGTTGGTGATATATATATATATATATATATATATATATATATATATATATATATATTAGGCATATCGGTGAAGGTGCAAGCCTAGTAGTGGTAAAGAATGCAGGGCATGCAGTGAACCTAGAAAGGCCAAAGGAGTTCCTCAGGCACCTCAGATCCTTCCTTGTAGATAATAATAATAATGTATCCTCTTGTTAATGATAAGAAATCAGAGTCAAATCATTTTAATTTGTGATTATTAAACGCAATTAGCTACAGATTTAAAAAATCTTCTACCAAATGAGATGGTTTAGTATGTATGAACTTTCCAATTAGCCTATTAATTGATGGAGCTCGCATCCCATAAAATTGGAACCATACAGAGTCTACATGGTACGAGGTTTGATTGGATTGGGATTGGGATTGGGATTGGGATTGGGATTGCGGTAGGCTGCTTTTTTTGAGTGGTTCCTCCTTTTACTTACTTTTTAATATTAATATTTTGTAAAAAAAAAATCTCAGAAGATTAATAAATGATCAATTTTAATGATTTTGAATCTAATGAAATTTAGAAAAATAATAAATAATAATAATATTTTTATATTAAAAAATTAGAAAAGTATGGATAAACCACTCAATTTGTAATTGGGTAACTCAAAGAAATTGTTTTTCCAATTAGGTCACCCAATGTTTTCAATTTAGATAAATAGATCATTCCGATTCCGGTCCCACTCTGATCTACTCGTCATCGGAAATTACTGACCTGGCTAATTGCGGCCATACATCAACATATTTTGATGATGTGGATTTGACATGTCATTGTGAAAAATATTTATAAATAAAAAAATGTGACATCTAATATATTTATAATTAGAAAAAAAAAAGACAAAACTCAAAAAACAATTTAACCCTAAAATAACACAATCTCTCATTCTCATCTCAACTTGCTACCCCCTCTCTCTCGTTCGATCTGGTTCACAATTAGCAAGGGCGGCTCAACATAATTAGAGGCCCCGAGCAAATATTATAATCGATGTCCCTTTAAATTTAATATGAGTTTTTATTTTTTATTTAAAATTTACTTTTTTTACTTTTTGAGATGCAAAAACACTAATTAAAGTTTTATATTCAAGATTCTCTAACATTTATTTTTCAAATGATAACGTAGCCAATCCATTTATCATTTTTTGTGACATAGTTGACCGTAAGTAATTTGTTACAAGTTTAAGTTTTGAAAAACTTTGTTATGCAGAAGTTACTATTATAGGTATCGTTAATAAATTTCTATAAGTGATTGATGCATTCGGAAAATAATCTAACTTTTTTATGAAGTTTAATATTTCAATTGGAGTACTTTTTTCCTTCCAAAATTTCTTTTAAAATTTTAATTCTGGGAAAAAAATTTTGATAATTAAAACTACATTCATAAATGCAAACGCAAAGAAATGATGTTTTGATAATTGATAATTAAAAAAAGAAAGAAAGATGGATTGACTTGACAATTCCATGTGCAACTTGTTGTGAAGGAGACTAGGAGAGTTCCTTAACTCAAAAGATAACTTAGATAATAGGTTAATAACTAGTTTTTTAACTTAGATATGGGCGCACCGGAGAAATCCACTCCGGACCGGATCTGGACAAACAGGAAGAGAGATCTGGATGAAGATCTTTGATTCGTGCTTCCAAATCCTCGTTCGCGTCGGATCTTGTCGAGGATCTCCAATTCATGCACGAAACAATCACAGAGATTTCTTTGGTGTTTTGATTTTGGATGCTTTTCTTCAAATCATCCATTGCTAATGATTGAGAATGAGTTGCCGCTTGGAGGAAGATGATGGCTTCTGGAATAGACAGGAAAATGTCGCTTGGTGTTCTGATTTTGGATGCTTTTCTTCAAATCTTCTTCTTCGTTTTTCATTTTCTAATTATAAATGTATTACATGTCAATATTTATTTTTTTGGATTATTATTAATAATGACATGTATGCGCCACGCAATCAAAATTTGTTGATGTGTGGCCGCAATAAGCCAGATCAACAATTTCCAACAATAAATTGATAGGAATTGGACCGAAATGACCTAATTAAAAAAAAATTTATTTCCGTGATTTAATTACAAATGACCCTATCTTTTAAGTGACTTATCCTTATTTTTCCCGTTAAAGAACCAAATACATTGAAAACGTGAATGATTTGGATGCAAAGTAGCTGCTGTCCCACCACGACATTATCGACTCTTTATTCTTTAACCTGTCTGTCCACCGAATATGATTTACAAATCAAAGAGGACGAGAACTGGTCTACTCATCATCTGATGAAAGACAAAGGCATGAAAGAGAGGGCTCTTGACGAGGCCCACCAAAGAGAAATAATTGGACTTTGGACTTATCTTAAGTGGGCTTTGGTAGTTGGATTTTTAATATATGTATGTATATATGTTAGATACTTATATATGTATAATAATGTATATGTTGAGAAACATAAGTAGTTCATATGACATTTATATGTATTGTATTTCATAGAGGTCTCAAGTTTGAATCTCCCCATTTTCTTTCTCATGTATTCAAAAAGATAATAATGTATATATAGGCCATAGGGCCTACGAGTCAGGCTCCTTGAAGCTCGGGCTTGGCCCGTATAACATAACAGAGTTGAAAATAGGCACGAGTTCGGCTCTTTTATCATATGAGCAAAACCTGACCTTGACCCTGACCTATAATGGATCACCCGTGAGTCATCCACGGATGACTCGGTCTATTTTCATCCCTACGTACGACATTTGATTGGATTGGCTACCTCTTTCTCTTACTTATGATATATTTTATGTAAGATAAAAAAACCAAATTCATTAAAAACAATGCATTAAAAACTTGAATAATACGAATGCAAATTATCTTAATATATTTTATTTTTAAATTTTTTTTTCCAATAATTGAATGCATGATCCGACGGTTAAAATCTTACACACGTTTTTTATTATTTTTTTTTAAAAAAGAATCTTATGTTTATGATAAGCATATACCCTTGGTTATTTTGGTGTCTACGTTGTATGGTGAGGATTCTTATCTTATGTTAATAGTTAATAATTATGCGGTCCAAAACGCAGCCTCCAACGGTCGTTTTCAACTGGTCATAAACAGGTGGCCTCCGTCCTCCCATTTGCCCCTCCTCGTACGGCTCTACTTGCATCACACCATTTACATCCCCTCTTCGTTTTCTTTTGTTATCCCCAATTATTGATTGAAACTGCCCTCCCCTCTGCAAGAAAGTGCTGGAAAATCAGAGAGAAAACGAAAGAAAATTTACATTATGGGAGTCATGGAAGGCTTGAACCCAACCACCATGGCTCTCGCACTTCTCCGAAACATGATTACCTTCCTATTTATACACGTCGACAAGCCGCTTCTCTATTTATCGAAGAAGTACAAGCTTCTCCAAATCATTCGATACCTTTTAATCAGTTCTTTCTTCTTTATTTTACGATTAATTCCTTCTTTCTTCCCTTCTCTGAACCCTAAACTTGACGATTTCCCGATTAAGCAGTCGAAGAACGAGAAGCTTGTGCCGAAGTACGGCGGCGGAGACTCCTGTATCGCTCGAGCACTTTCGCAGCTTTTGTTGATTGTTAGCGATATTCCGGTCAGTTCGAGGAAGTATGAAGTTGCTCGATCTTTAGCGGAGAGGATTATTGATGAGAACCATGGAGAGAATGCGACGGCTCTGCATGAAGTCAATCGAGCAGTTCTATCGGCGGCGTTTGCTAGGGCTCTTAGCCAGCTTGAAGCCGCCGTGGAGAAACTCGACCGCGATCGGGTTGAACTTGGGGCTTCAAGGGCCGGTTTGGTACCACACCGGTTGAACCGGATTATTAAGACGGCTCGGAAGTTGGGGGATGGGGCGTGGGGCCGGCTTTGGAAGGTGAAGGTGGAGGGCAATTTGTCGGCGGAGAAGCTTTCCGCTGAGCTGCTCTGGTTGGCGCAGAAGATGGCGAGTTGTGGGGTCGGGGAGGAAGCTGTGGGTAGGTGGGCATCGGCTTCACATTTGGCTTGGCTTGGTCTATCGGCTGAGCCAAGGCTGCAAGGTTGGTTGGTTAAGATCGCAGGTATGTTTGTTTCCTTCCATTTCCATATTTTGTGCATTAAGTAATTCGGTCAATAATTAAATTTCCATTCAGCCGTGCAGAAATTGCGCAATTCAACTACCTTCGTAGTTGACAGTTAACCTAACCGTGTTTGTTTCTGTTTGCCCATATGTAGTGCCTGTTGCATGTTTCGTGCAGCTACCGGTCAGTCTTTTTTATTTTTTATAATATTTTTTGTTTGAGTTTAAAATTATATTTAATAATAAATATTCATAGTAAAATAAATGAATTTTACAAAAAAAAAAATTCAATTTTATTTATATAAAAATATCTTATAATTGATAGTTAAAGTCAAAGTCAATAATTAATTATATTCATAAATTTATAATTTATACTTATAAATATTTATAAAAAATTATAAACAAAACGTAATTTTCATGGTTTATCCTTTCGCGTCAGCTATACGTTTCATCAAAACACGGCTTAGTTTCTAGAACGGATAAACTAACGTTGAAGATGGAAAAAAAAAGAAAAAACTCTACTAATCGCCTAATCGGGCCATGGAAAAAGATTTATCGTCCACTAATTTATGTTTCCCTATGTGGATTAAATTGTTTTTACTTTTTTTTTTTACCCATAATTTTTTGTCTTATTACTTACACATCTGATATTTATTAACGTTTGCACATATAGAAAAGCCATTGTACCAAACTCCCCACTTTACATTATTACCGCATATCATAATACCTGCGAGGGTTTGCATGTTTTCTTCTAAAATGCTCACACTCATGTTTATTGAAAGGATAAATCCACCACCAAAACAAGTGTCTGCGTTTAAAGTTTTGATGACTGATAAGAGAGAATGTAAATTTATGATGCTCTTTGTAGAGTTTAGTTAGCTAATCCAATTATTTACTTGAACTTCTGTTCAGCATTCTTGTTCAAGCTCGCAAGGGAAATTGGGCAGGAGGACAATGATGAAGAATGCCAAAAGGAGCAGCTTAGGCAAACGAGGAAGAAGATGTTGATCTCATGGCTGCCGCTGCTTTGCAGAGCTAGCAATGGCACGGATGCACCCGTCCTCAACCTTCGTGAAAGAGTCGATTCGGAGAGGATTTTGGAAGAGCTTATAGAGTCACTGGAACAGGAAGAGCAGCAGGAGCAAGTATTGTCTCTTTGGCTCCACCACTTCACATATTGCTCCTCCTCCGACTGGCCTAACCTCCATGACTCTTACGCTCGCTGGTGCACTGTTTCCCGTAAGCTCTTGCTGTTCCGGTGAATGTGAAATTACATGATTCATGTATTTGATTTCATTCAAGCCTAGTATATATATATATGATCTGTAGATAGGATTTAAAAAATATGTATTGTAAATTCGACTCATTATAATTTATTTGGAATACAATAATAAGAAGCAAAATATAGAGGAAATTCAATGAGTATGATAACACAGTTTTGCTGATAAATTTAGTATTATTGTACAACATTAAAAACCCAGATAAATAACTAGATTATATGATTGAAAAAATCATTTGCTGATTTGGGTAGCAACTGTTCTTGATTCTATAGCACAAATCGTTTGGAGTAAACATCAAACATCTGAGAAGATGACAACTGAGGCTCCTGCAAATCATCGAAGTATGGTTATTTTGCACTTCAATGCAAAGTGAAAAAGTTCATGATTTACAGGTAATATAAAATACCTGCGACAATGCAGAACCAAAGATTACTTTGTTCATCAGATTTGCGAGCGGACCATTGAGGCGTATTCCAGTCGTTTTACCATCTCGGATTGCAGAGCGCATGGAATTAACCAAGTGACCATATGTCAGTCCAGGTTGGCTCTGCACTGCATGGATGAAGCTGTAAGTCATCGATCCCGTCATCGCTGTCCCTGAAAAACTCTTCACATTCCAAATAATTTTCTTACCAAAGTGAGTACACTGGAGTTACAGATTCTTAAATAACTCAGTTTGCACAATTGGATTTCTAAAGCAATGCTGCCTTTGCACTTACGTTAGTATCAATTGTTATCTGATTATCATCACAGGCGCTGAAAGAGAAGGCTAGGCCACCACTTGTGCCTTTATAAATTCCTGATATGGATCTTTGATCTTCCCATGTATACTGTCCTTCCCTAATTATTACCCAAAATCATGGACAGAAAACAACTTAATGAAACTATTTTGTAGAGAATACGACTCAATGATTACCATACCTATTCATCCTGCAAACAAATGGTAGATCCAGCACAGTTCCGCTATGGCAGGCATCGATGATCGCGTGAAGAGTAGCTCCATGGGGCAGTGGCCTTACAATTGTTTGGTTAATCTCATCATCAATTATCATTCCTTCATTCTCAAAATCAAGAGGACACAATGTTTCATCATATCCATCAATCTCATCCATGTCCAAGTCTGGTTTCTGAGATCCATGCCCTGAGAAGTGGAACACCAATGAGTCCCCTGACTGGGAACCATGTACTAGCCACTGCAAGGCTAATCGAATGTTGTGTTTCGTCGGAATCTTTAGTGGGTTTATCTCATCTTCTGCAAGAATTCCATCCAATTACAGATTTAAACAAGAGAAACATATATATATATATATATATATATATATATATCACTACAAGAAAATAGGTTTTTTTCGTCTCAAAACAAGGAAATTCCGTCAATAACGGATGTGCGATGGAAAAAATTCCATCGAAACTGCTCACTGCAAATATATTGCTACGGACTTTTACGATGGAAATTCCGTTGCAAAATAAGATTCAAAATACAAAGTTTGCAATGGAATATATTCCGTCGCAAAAAACTTGTTTTCTTGTAGATCAATATTGTCAACGAGTGAGTACCTGTGAGCATGAGAATAGAGTCACCAGGAAACCCAAACTTGTCAACAAGAAAATAACGCATGCACTTGACATCATTGACAGTTCCTTTAAGCCTGTAACTCTTCTGACGGTAGCTCACTCCACAAAGCACCGCCCGCTTCCTTCCATGAGCTGGAGGAGGAGTCAAAGCTGGCCGTGGAGGTGGTGGTGGTGGTGAAGGTCTGTAATAATTTCCATAACCATAATGATACTTCTGTGGACCCGAATAGCTGTAATTCACTGAATCAGAAACCTTGCTGATGTTGCTAGAAACTGTGTTGATGAGATCATTGAACCGGCTCGCAGCAGCGTGGCCTAATGAGTCCCGGGCTTGAACCAGAGTGTCGTAGGATTGAACCCAGGTTACGGCCTGGCACCCAGGGCATCGAACGGTTTCAGCATTCGGTGGCACTAGCAGTAGTTTTCCACACCAGTTGCATTTTTCTCGTTTGCTTGACATTGCCGATGTGCCAAGGCCAGCAAAGAACAAAGAATGGGGTGATGGGAGTTGGAATATTTATCCACTTCATGGCGATATTTAGTTGATTCCCAAGTGCAGTAAGGGGTGTAGTGGAGAACCTGATTCTTCTTTCTACTTTGTATCTTTCTTTTTTAACTGGATCTTGATTCCTCTTATCTTGTTAAATGCGATTCGAATTATATGTGTGGTTTTGTGGTAATCTCCTATAATGACCAACAAAAGATTATGTATGTGTATATATCAATTTTTTAAAACAATGATGTGTCTACACTACAACAGAAATAGCTTATAGTTGCAGTTAAAAAGTACCAAAAATGTTGACCTTCCGCAGCCTAAGCGAGCGTCGCAAGGTCTTGACGATCGCGGGTAACAAATAGGGTACCGCAATTGTACCGAAAACAATACCTGCTTTTTTTACTATAGGTAACTATTACCTGCGTTTTCTAAACCGCTATTATAAGAAGAAAACGACAGGTAGTAAACAAAATATGACTGAGAGAGTGATGTGGTGTGAACAAAATCTGACATAGTGATTTGACACTCCTCTCACACCATTGGATATAAGTTGACCAAGTTCCAGGCTCTTAGAACCATTCGCCTTGACCAAAGAACTAAACACAGTTTGTCAAATTAAGATAACTAGTCGACAACTCATATGATGCACGGGTTTATACTTGACAAAATACTTGAATATGTCAGGCCGACCCAACATTCAACACTTCACACCAATTAAGAATTTTTTGGGGTCATATTTTATAGCATCAAACATTATTCATACAATAAATGTAGGCCACACACAACAAAATAACATTCATAGCTACTTTTATTATGTGTGACTTTTGGGGATATGCATTTGAGTAAAAAGGCATTTATTGTCTTTTTTACAAAGTTTTATGATGCAACTTACTAACGTTTCCTAGTTTTTACTAAATCTCAGCTTCCCAAGAAATGAGGACATGATGGGGAGGAATAAAATAAATCAAAAGAATCAATGCAAAGTAGGATTTTCCTGAGACTCAACCAAGATAAGATGGTCAGAGCAGCTCAAGGATTGTAAGCCGAAGACTTCTTTATCCACAGACTGTTCACGAATCAGTACCACCATTCCACCTGGATTGGCATACAATTTCTCTATTTGAATGCAGATTCTACTTCATCCACCCAGAACAGTTTGCTACCAAACATACAGCTAGGAAGAATAGGTTTGAAGATTCATTCAACCATGAAAAGGAATAACAAACCCACAAACATTGTCATCCCATTATGTTTTCTTTAACCTACAAAGAATTCACACGACAGAAAAAGAGCGCGAAAATGTGCATTTCCTTCTGCAGTTTCAACATGAACTGAGGGAACACAATTCACTGGAAATATTTAGCCAGCCTCTGTTTCAGATCTGTTGGATAATTGCAATAAAAAAAATAAAAGATTCCACAAAGTATAAACAAACCAAAAATTTATGAGGTATTCTGCATTTAGCCAATGGCCCAATGAATATAGAGTTACATACATACATGATACAACATGTGGAAGACCCATTTGCTGATAGCCTGATATTGATCAGAAGAAAAAAACCCTTTTATTGCAACACTACACCTGAGTCCTGAGTCCTGATTAAGCATCTTCAACCAGCATCTGCTGCCACAGAAAGAACGTGCGTCATTAGTAGAAAATAACAGTAAATCAATAGTTGTGATAAACGTATACATGAATTAATGATTGTAGAAGCTTTGCACCAAAATGTAAAAATTCTATTCAGCAACCTAGTCTTTTATCTTAACAATCTCGGTCATAGCATTGGCACTGGGATGATGACGACAATGTGATTTCAATGTTACTCATATTTTAATGTTTGCAAGATTCTATCTCATTTCCATATAATATTGTTCTCAATTGAAGCAAAGGCATAATTAGCTTACCTAAATATTTCTTATCAGAATGACTACAGAACTTGAAATACGACAATCACGCAACAACCTTTTTTCCTTTATCAGTAAAAAGCTACATTGCAATTTAAACAACAAAACTATATTCTGATTTCACAAAGTCAGAAATGTTTTTTTGACCGCAACAAGAATACAACATTGTGCCTGAATACAAAATATTTTTCCCGAGAATTTAAAAGAGAAACCCATTGCACCAGCCACAAATATAAAATAGCTTTCAGGAATTCATAACATTGATAAATTTCCACATTAAGACAATGTAAGTCAACATTTTAAAGACTTCCTCATCATTTTTTTAAATTGTTGACAACAAAGGACTGAAAGGACATTGTGTTTCAATTATTTAAATGATTCACTAATGTTATCTATTTAACTGCAGCAGCCATTGCATGTTAAGATAATAACCATAAATTTCATAATATTGGAAATTCCAAACATTCCTGATAAACGAATTAGAAAAACTGGAAAAGAAAATTTAACACTGAACATAAATGAATACCTTCATGAAATATATTATTATAGACTCAGGAGAAATAAAACTTACTCTGAAAATTTATCATCAGACTTCATCAGACTTGAAATGACAAAAAGGCCTTGAACATTGTCCGAAAGCAAGAACTCACGGTAAAACATTGTCCATAAAGTTGAGTTGCCCAGAAATCTTTGCCTTGCAGGTAGGGCACATATAACCAACTGAATTGGATTGTATTTCAGACTCAATGGCCTGATGGTCAAACTCCATGCCGCACCACATACATGTGGTCGTAAGCTGTTGGCTGCAAGCCATACTCAACATGTTTTCTGCTCCAAATTGAAGTGACGAACCATATGTCCCGCCCATCACTGAGTTGTTTTTGAATTCCATCTGTGCCTTAGGTGGAGACAAAGATTCTTGCACAGCCCCAAAACTGAATTTAATTTGTTCCATTTCATCTAATCTTAGCTCCTCAAATCCAGCAGTATTGTCAAGTCTCTGATCAATGCTACAAAATTCATTTTCTCTTTGCTGCGAAAGACAATAATAACAATACAAATAATAAATAAATAAGCCTCTGAGAACATCTAAACAGAATCATCAAGGGGAAAAAAACATTTAACAAGCTTCATTATAAAATTTAGCAAAGGAAAAATAATACAATGTGTTACAATTTAGGATCATGGTGATTCTAGACTATGACAAAAATAAGGAATCACTTTAGTAGCTATGTATGTGGTTAAATAATAGTATTTTCCTCTCTTAGGAGCTTTAGCTTTGGGTTGACATACTTGTATGATATGCTGATTTATTTTCAATTGCACTCTGGTTGGCTAGCGTGAAAGAAAAGGAATTGTAAGACCTTAAATGACCAAGAATCTTCTCTCAATTGGTTCATGGATAATTGGATTAGTCGTGTTAAGTTTTGGGGGTCAGATATGTACTAATTTTCATGAAGTATTAGCTTCTTAGCTTTGTGGCTCTTTCACTGGGGATTGCACCAAGAAAACCTATCTATATACAAGACATTACTCTTATGAATAAAAGTATCAAAAAAAGGCATCTAATCAAATGTATGTTTGAAGAAGGCCAGGATACCCTGAATAACCTACTTTGCAGGCTAGGGTGTGCTCGAATTAGTCCTAAATCTAGATTAACTGATACCAAGAAGGAAGTTCATGAGAGCATTAACTACTTAGCTTTGTGACCATTTCACCGGGGATTGCACCAAGAAAACATTATGAATAACAGTATTGAAAAATCATCTAATCAAATGTATGTTTGAAGAGGCCAGGTTATCCCAAATAACCTACTTTGTAGGCTATCAAGCCAATACTTAAAGTGGACAAAGAAACGAAAATGAATCCATGAAACAAAACCTAAGCTTCAATTAAGGGAGATAAACCTTTGTCTTTTATTGTAACATGAAGTGATCTTGTGTTTTGAATTCCAATAAACTCGGCATTGCATATGTGTTTCGAGCATCAATAAAGGCATTCATGGATGATCACTTACTGGGATGCAATGAAATTTAGCCAACACATTCATTTGGTAGTTGCCAGGTTTTCTGGTGTTGAAGCTGCAAATATTGATTTAGTATTTTCCACGTTGTCGTGTTTCGAATTTGCAAAAACAAACCTTGCAGAAAAGGTTTTCGAAAGAGGGAAGAAATGTTGTGAGTTTGGATTATGGGTGATTCTAGGCTATGAATAAGTAATCTATTTAGTAGCTATGTATGTCGTTAATTAATAGTATTTCCTTTTGGATCTTCCCTACGAACTTTAATTTAGGGTTGACATATTTGATGCTTTTATTGATGCAGCGCGGTGGGGTTAGACGCAGAAAATCAAACACAAAGATAGAGCACAACTATTCCACCAACCTAGATCACCCTAGGAATATGGGAAAATTCAGCTCTCCCTCAAAAGCGGTCGTCTATTAGTCTCAAATTCAATAATCAACAACTCCCTAAAAACCCTAATTAAAAGTGCTTAAATAGGCTTCACGCAGGTTTTTGGATGAAACAGACATGCTGCCAGCTTTTCTAAAATCAGCACCTGTGATTGAAAATCGATTTGCATCATTTATGGATAAAAGTCTCTAAAAATCATTTAACTAAACACATGTTTGAAGGAGGCCATGTTACCTCAAATAACCTACCTGGGAGGGCTAGGGTTTCCTCGAATTAACCCTAATTCTAGATCAACCAAGAAGGGATTTTTATATCCTCTCTAGTTGATTGCCCATTGCGATTTGCGATTGTAACACAATTGTAGTAAACTTGCTTGTCATATTGGACCATAATGAGAAAATTTAATTTTAAAGAAGACTTCAAGATTTATAGGTTAATCATAAAATTTTCATGAAATCATAAGTAAAGTACAGTTAGAGAAGTACGTCTTTTTCTTTAAAGAAGAATAACCAAATGAGTGACGAAGAATGCCTCAAGCAATGAAAAAAGCATTTTAATGGGTCAGCATCAGATAGAATGTCCATTTTTTCATTCCAGGGGGAAAACTTACTAATAATTACTTTATTTGAAGTTTAAAATCCATAAACTCAATGCCACATCTCAACATGCACGTGAATTTCTTTTTTATGCTCATAGTATATGGTAACCAAGAAAAGGAAATGAATAAAAAATACCTGATCTAAGATGTCATTGAATGTAACGTCATGCAACGGTTGAACCGAGGGCATGGAAGACTCAGGGACGCCACTGTGTAATTTTTTTTCTTCTGAAGTTTGTCGTACAGTCTCCATAGTATCATTAGTTGGTCTTCCGTTATTAATTCCAACATCCATTTCAACCAGGATTTGCCCACAGTCATTCATTTCATCAAGGTTTGGATTCTCTGAGCTAAAAGCAGAAACCCATTTCACATTATTCTCAACACCAAAAATTTCTTCATTCAACAAAGCGAGTGATGAACGGCTTTGTGAACCTATATCCTGCTCTAGGTTTGACTTATCAACTCCAATTGTGGGGAACGCCAAACAATCTTTTTCACCTGATCCTTCTGATGTACCAGTTCTATGCCCATTTACATATAAGGAATCCATAGTAATCTCTTCATTGACAGCATTGTCTATCTCCTCTATCTTTTCACCAGTAAGCGTATAATCAATTTTCTGCTGATCTAAATCTTTATCAGGATTCTCATTAATCATTCCATCACTCAATTCCAGTTTGCAAAAAGTAGAGTCATCATGAATATCACAATCAGAAATAGAGGCAGGAATTTTAGGAATAGAAACCATCTGATGTTTATCGCAAATGGACATATTATTGGGTTCATCACTTGGACCAGCAGACGAATCTTCAAGAATAGAATTCTGAGCAATTTCAATTAAAGCATCCATCCTAGATATTTTTGCTCGCATCTCTTCCCCAGTTGGAGATCCAATTTTTTTTTGCAAAGGCGTATTGGCAGGTGTTTCTTCCCTCCCACTCACATAATTCCTCACGTGAATCCCGACATGACTGTTGTACCGACGCTTTTCATGAAAGACCTTATGGCAGAACTGGCATTCATACTTTCCATCTTTAACTATCACACCGTCGCCAACAGAACCAAATCTATGCCTCTTTGTAGTCTTCCGGTGAAATGAGGACAAAAGGTGCTGAAAATATGTATCCTTATCTTCACATTTCACGTTGCATTTATGGCACTCAAAAAGCTCAAGTATTGGAACCTCTGCCAAATTGTCAATCACTAACACAGCGTCTTCCTCCTCATATTCAATGGAGGGGCCTCTATCGTCACAATGGACAATGCCTGCATGCTGTTAGACATATGATAAGCATCAAGAAACTGCTTAACTCACCTACTGCAAAAGATCTACTTACACTTTCAGAAGCCACACCATTGTCTTTCTGAATGTTGTCATCAGCTTGATCAATCATGAGCGGCATGTTAGAACATCCGAAGTAGGATTGCAAATATGCAGAAACTTCTTTGCACGATACAAAGTGTTGCCCTCCAGGACTGAAAACATTTTAACACAAATTTTGTGTGTGAGAGAGAGAGAGCAACTTAAGAATGGAAGCCACATGCAATCATACAAGGAGAATAAGGTTTCTATATTAGAGAATTCAAATTTATGAGAAATTGAGATTCATCAGATGTATATGGTTAATAAATAAGTAGATCAAAATCTTGAAATTGCAATTTATAAACTAGGATCTCTTGAAGAAGAAAAGTGACAAAAACGAAAAAATAACTTGTGCACTCTTATTGCATAAAGGCATTTGCACTGTTCTATTTTCCAATAATAGGAAAAAAGCCCTATAAGATGTCATACAAAAGGAAGAATTACAAGAGAACCATCTATTTCACCATAATATCATATTTGAAGATAAAATTTTGCACACATAATATCAGTTGCTAAAATGCATCTGTCCCTCGGAGCTAAGAGAGCCAGATATAATGCAAAGAAAATTAGAGAACAGCTGGTTGATTAAACAACTTTAGCATCTGTAAAACATATTATGCATATAATCTCAAAAATCAAAAGAATCCCTTTCTTTCTTCTCTTTCTTGCATTTTCACAGACATCAAACAGGTCTTGGAAGTGAAATACCAAACAGAAAACCAGCTCACCTAATGTATCGCCGGCAGTAAACTGAAGCGCGGCCTTCTCTCCTTCTCAGACCTAGCAATAGCTTCCAACCATCAGGCAAAGCATTTCCGAAAACGGAGGCATCAACAATCTTTCTCTTCTTTCTCCTGCTGCACCACTGGCCTCCCAATTGACTGAAAAAACCCAATAGCTCATCATCTCTCTCCATCCCTGCCGTCCTCCTCCTCAATTCCTCCCCGTATGGATCCTCCAAATTCGCCAATTTTACCAAATCAACTACAACCCCATTTTTGTTCGTGATCCGCAACCCTACCGCCCTCTCCCTATCCTCCACACTCGACACCGTCCTCACCTTCGGCTTCCGCCCCCTCTTCCTCTTCAAATTCTCCAATCCCAAACTAGGCAAAATGGACAATGGAGGGGGCGGTGGTTTCACGGAATTGATAAATTCGAAATCTTGTTGATTGAAATTAGGATTGGAGGTGAGCAACTGTTTGAGGGAGCGAATGATGTAGCTGTTCTCAACAGGATCGGGATCGACAGTGTTAGGAGGGGGCTTGGAGAGTGGGAGTAGGCCGGCAAGGCGATGGCGATGCTGATGAGGGTGCTGGTGGGGGCGGGAGAACGTCTGGCGGCGGGAACCAGCACTCTCGTTAAAAACTGAGCGATCAATGATCGGTGTCACGATGTCTTCCTTATTGCGAGGAGCTGAAAGGGAGCAAAGGGAGAGGGCTTGGAGCTCGGACTGGGTCAAGGTGGACATGTCAATATAAGGGAGCGAGCCCACGTTTATGTTTAGCTCGGGCGGAGCCCGTGGCGGTGCTTGCGGCTGGACAGCGGCAGTCATAGTGGCTACAGCAACTGCGGGTACTTGGGTACTTCGACGTGAGTAGATAATTTTGAAGAACTGGAGCAACCCGGTAATTTTGTCGGTTTTGTACGAGCAGGTAAATGCGGAGAAAAAAAGGGCAAAATTAAATAAAAATTTATGATTTTTATAAATTTAATTTAATAATAATAATAATTATTCCTCCTCATTATCCCCATTTCACATAAACATATATTTTGGAGCCGCTTCTTCGCCTTGGCCGGAGCGGGAAGGGAAGTGGGTTCTCGACTTTTCTCCTCCTTCCTCACTGTTATGTTACCCCCACGAAGCGAAGAAACGTAAAGGAGGAAACTGAGATTCTGCAGGTTAGTCGCTTAATCAGTGTGAGTCCATTTGTTAAGGAAAAGCGTTTCTCTATTCATTTTGGATGTATCACATAGTAAGCGATTGGACTACTGTTTTCTGCATCTGCTTTCACGTGAAAAAAGGGAATGAAAGGCCTATATTTTGGGTGCTCTGAGTGTATCTATATAGAGAGAATTTGTTTTCGAAGATTTTATATACACACCCAGAAGAAGAAAACACTGAAAGACCGTTTCTTGTGGTTGTTTGTGGCATCCTGTTTTGTATATGATGTCATAAACATGCTTCCGGAGAAGCCCAATTTTTACTGGCTGGTTGGTTTCTGTTTCCTATTGAAAGGATGAATCATATGCTTGCATAACTGATTTGATGCGTCTTTTATTGTTTGTTTGGGCTTTTTGTTTATCAGATACAGGTTTTCAGGTGGTGAATAAATATTGTAGCAGTACAATGCTGGCTCAGAGTTGCATTCGGCCGCCAATTATGTTATTGCCTGATGTGACAAACAAGCTGCAGCCAAGGCTATCTTGGTAAGAACCTCGAGATTGATTTTTTGTACAATTAGAACTTATGAGGATTAAAACAGAATGATGGTTTCATACCTAGCCGTTCATGGTGCATTTCATTTCACATTCAGTTCGTAACAGGAAGCATGATGTTCAATGCTAATAATTTGACTGTTTGTAATGTTTTGGATGCAAACTGCAAAGCATCATAGTCAAACTCTTGTCAAGAGTAGCTTAGTAGAAACCAAAAATCGAAGTCATGTATGAAGTTATGTTGCTTCGCTGCACCTTAGACTTCATTGGTAATAGCCTCTTGGCTGCAACTCTAGGTTGAAATTCCAAAGTCGTAGCAAAGTTTTGTTGGTTTTTGTTCTATTTTCTTTCTTCTTTGTTATCAAATGATAAATTTTCTTCCTGTCATTGTGCTTTTAGTTTCCAGTGGCCAATGTATGTTATTAATATCTTCTTTTTATTTCTTATCTTCAATTTTATGTTGTTTCTTGAACTATATAATAGTTATGTGCTTTCCTCTCTCTTTTTCCCCCTTTTCCTTGGCACCCCCTACTTACCCCTTGCAGCACCTTCACCAAGACAAGACCTCTTGGGTTCTCAAGTTCTGGCATACTTTCTCAAATTTCATTACATGAGTTAATCCACTCAGACTCATCTAAAAGGCGACGTCATCATATGAGAAACCATCTCATTGTTAAAGCTTCTAGGGTAAGTTAGCATTCCACTTTGTCAATTGCGTCATAATTACAAGTTTGGTAATATTTGGTCTCTGTTCCCTTCTTATGTTCTATTGTTTACATTTAATTTTTGATAATAGATGTGCTTAATTCTTTCAATAACGTCTTCATGCAGGATTACTATTCTGTTCTTGGGGTATCAAAAAATGCTAACAAAACTGAAATCAAGAGTGGTGAGTGCACTTTCTCACAATTGTACAATATTTTTATGACTTCTCTCATGTGCCACTCATTGCTTTCAAAATCATATATGTTTTGTTGCAAGTACTTATGTTCTAGTTTAATTTGGGATTTGAATTCTATGAATGTCTAATTTTCTCTGTTTTTTTTGACGGATTTCCCCTTCGTCACTTAGACACTCCCTGGACAGGCACACATACTGGAAAAAGTTGAAATTTGGTTCTTTTCGGGTATTTTGTGTTGGAATTGTTATAATCCATATGAAGAATCTCAGTACCAATAGGCAGTAGAAGGTTTTGGTTCTTTTGTACCAGTAACCTATTATAATCCATATGACTTGTGAAATTGCTGCGCTATCTGGGTCATTAGAAAGTCTTCAGCAAGAAATTGTTAATTACTTTGGTTCTTTTCCCCCAATTTAAGTTTGTATGATTGTATCCTACACGATCTTTAACAGAGACTGTACTTTCACAAGCTTCCAAACTGCTACCTTTATGTGTCTTTAGACCGCGTCAACGCTCTTTAACACTTCACAGGAAGCCCAAGAGCACCTTTAGCCTTTAGGTTTCTTCAGAGATTTAAAATGACTTATTTCATTTGTTCTCTTCTAATTTCCAATTTTTTCACAATATCCTTTTTTGCAAGCAAACCTTTCGCTCTGCGATTTTGAAGGTGATCTTGCAGGTTATTTTGATTTTAAATTTGTTTTCCTTTCATGTTTGTAGGTTGCATATCTTGGTCTTAAATTTTAATCCTCTGCTATTGTCTTTAGAATTTGGAAACGGATCTTGTTGCATTGCAAGCTAAGGTTAATTTATAATCCAAAATTTGTTCCAAGTCATTATCGAATTTGGAATTTATTTTCAGCCATTTCATTAGATTTTGGAGAATAGCTCTTCTTTCTCCTTCCGCTCCCCCAACCAACCCTTCTTTATGCCGGGAAGAAGACGACTGATGAAACATATTTATCTATGTGGATACCAGCATCCCTATGGTGCATTTGGATTTCATAAAACATATTTTCTGCACTTATTTTTGGAATTTCTGTGTAATTTACACCCCGATACTTTTGTGGATTGTGAATGCTGTGTTTTTATCAGCTAAGTACTGTAGGGAAAATCACAATCTTATGACTTGCGTTTGATGGTGGTCCCTGGGCGGTAGATTGAGAGCTGGACAGTGATGATGGAGGATCAGTACTTGTATTGTGGTTGCTGGGGGATGGCACATGCGGGAAATATTAGTGAGATAGGATGGGGTTATTTTATGTATTTTTGTTTGGTTTTCCTTTTTTCCTTTGTTTTCCCTTTAAAGCTGTTTTCTTGGTTATGTGCCAGGCCTGTATCTATATTTGACCGAGATATGATAGACCTGTGGCAATGTATCATGTTTGTGGTTGTGTTGACGGAAAGAAAGTGATCAGGAAATCTGGTGTGGAGGATGAAAAGGGGTATATTAGTTTTATATGGAAGATTGATTCATTATAGGCATATTGTCGACATTGATCAAAATTTAAACCCTGAAATAACTACTTTGCTACAAGTATTTCTAGGTGTTTGTCTATGCATTTATCATAAGCAAAATGGGTAAGGATATGTTTGGGTATGTGATAGATGAATGAAAACAACATTTGTCTCTTGTAACGTGTAGGAAAAAAAAAAATGGTCAGGATGCTATTTGAACTCAAATTGTATGATGTCTTCTAAATGTACCATTTCTGGAAATGTCGACTTGTGTTCATTGTCTTGAATATCAAGGACTAATCACTTATTGAGATTGATCTGAAATGAGAAAAGAAGTTATCACAATATCAACGAAGAACGCTCATGCCATTATGGCGTCTGGAAATGGCAGAAATATGCTGCCTTTACTCTTACATGGTGGAGAGATTGTTCCTGCTCGGAACCTGCAACACTTACAGACTTACTGGCACATAGCTATCCATTAATTATATAGGGGCTTCACCTGCAATGATTTTTGTGCTGATTGCTGAAAATGAAGTTTGTGGTTGAATTCCTTTTTTTGTTTTTGCTACCTAATTCATCCTTGCAGACCAAAAAGTAGCTCTTCTGAAATTCAGTCTTTCATTTGTTGTTATTTATTTAGCTTGAGAAGTGCTTTCATCAGCTAATCTATACTATTTTTTCACTCGTGTTATGCTTGCTTATTCTATCTTATTTTATTTTCAGCTTATCGCAAGCTTGCCAGGGTTTACCATCCTGACGTGAACAAGTAAGTTTTAACTTACAAATTCCTAGGTTTTGCTTTTAGAAGCTGTGGCTTTTTCTGTTTTCAACGATTTTTTTTCCTTTTTTCTGTTTTCAATGATTTTTTCTTTCATTTTTATTATGATTTTTCCTCTCCAACTTACGATCATGTATTATATTTGCCTAACTGTAATTTTGGGCATGATAAACTGTTTAACTCCCTTTATGTGTCCTTCGATATTGTGTGAACTGATAATTTGCCACTCCAGGGAATCTGGAGCTGAAGATAAATTCAAGGAGATTGGCAATGCATATGAGGTCAATATTCTGATACTGTGTGATCTTTTATTGTGTTTATGCCTGGTTGAACAACAGTTAGCCTGATGTGTGGTGTAGTATGTCATTTTAACTTCTTATATATGTGTACAAACATCTGATGAAGACAAGGAAATAAATGACTAAGAAGAGTTTATTGCAGGTTTTGTCCGATGATCAGAAGCGTTCCATATATGACAACTATGGAGAGGACGGGCTTAAAGGTTCAAACATGGGCATGGGGGTGAGTTCCTCGGAACTTACAGAAAAAAAAAATGGCAAATTGTTCTTTTCATATTTCTGTATGTTTTACTCTTTACGATGTACATGTGGGTTCTCATATTAGTTATTTGGGCATGATAGGACTTTGGAAACCCGTTTGATTTATTTTCCTCGATCTTCGATGGGATGAACCTAAATTACGACGGCCCTGGAAATATGGTGTATGATGGTGAAGATCTTATTTACAATCTGGTCTTACCCTTCAAGGAAGCTGTTTTTGGGGTGGAGAAGGAGATTGAAATATCTCGATTAGAAAGCTGCAGCACCTGTGATGGATCAGGTGTCAAACCAGGGACCACCCCATATACTTGTAACATGTGTGGTGGACAAGGACAAGTCGTTTCATCAGCAAGGACACCACTCGGCATTTTTCAGCAGGTAACAACCTGTTCTGCTTGTAACGGGACTGGGGAGATCTCGACTGCTTGCAACACATGTGGTGGCAGTAATGGGCGTATAAGCAAATCAAAACGGATTACCCTGAAGGTCCCCGCTGGGGTTGATTCTAGTAGTCGGCTGAGGGTAAGATCAGAAGGTAATGCTGGAATAAAAGGTGGGAATCCAGGTGATCTCTTTGTTGTAATCGAGGTGCTTTCAGACCCTATCCTGAAACGCGACGACGCAAACATTCTTTACACCTGCAAGATTTCTTATGTTGATGCAATTCTGGGAACAACTATCAAGGTTCCCACCGTCGATGGAACGGTTGAACTGAAGATCCCAGCCGGTACTCAACCAGGAGCCGTACTGGTGATGGCAAAGAAGGGTGTTCCTTTGCTGAACAAAAAGAACAAGAGAGGGGATCAGCTGGTAAAGGTGCAAGTGCAGATCCCGAAACGGCTCAAGATTGAAGAGAAGCAGCTTATTCAAGAGCTTGCAGACCTTAACAAGTCCAAAGTTCTTAACAGTAGGAGATAATTATAGTCTTTTGTGCTGATTTGGAGGAAACTTCAGCAACAATTTTGTTTTCTGCTTTGCATGCAATTTTACAACTGCAAATCAATACAATGATCAAGGAGCTGGATCTGTTGTTCTCTGTACCATCAATGGCCGCTTGATTGAATTTTTGTATTTCTGCGCGAGCATTGTGACTCGTTTATTTACAGGTTCTAGTAATGTTACAGTCCCTGAATATTGTCCCGCATTTTAACTCTCAATCCATGTTCTAACTTTTAAGGGATGGCATAATAGTGCCATTTTGGTGATCTTTTTTTGTTCGACTAAACATGGGAGTGTGGATTTTGGTTGGCCCCATGTTGACTTGCTTTATGTCATGTTAGAGTCCCATTTGAAAGAAAAATAATTCACCATTTTGAACCAAAACATATCCATTACTTGTTATGCCACCAAATCCCAATTCTCAAAGAAATCTAATGGTCTCGATGATCCATCCGCTATTGTAGTTGTTCTAAGTGTATCCATAGTGGAATAAAATAAAATGATGTTTTCTTTTTTATTTTATTTGCGATGCATGGAATGTGGTCTTCAGAATTAGCGGAAATTGACCTTATCAACTATTTCCATAGATAAAAATTAGGACAAATATATGAAGTGGATTGAGGATTGTTTTAAATAAAAATGTATTTTTAAATACATGAAAATGTCTAAAACACTAAAAAAATTTAATTATATTTTTGAAAAAATTCTAGAATTTTTCGTAATTTTATTTCATTGTAAACAAACGGAAATTGTGCTACTCTCCGAGATCAAATCGTATGAATTTGACATTGGATAAATTTTATATTATCTGTTTCCGTCGGATTTTAACTCTTTTTTTTTTGAAATTTTTGTGAGCGCGGACAGAGTTAGGTATGCGGATGACCAAAAGTGTGTTCGGTTACCAAAAATAGAAAAACATTCCGTCTCTCTCGAATGCGCATCAACCACCTGAAATCCCTACACTCACTCCTCGTACATTCCCTCAATTCTTTTTCCACAATCGGACAGAACATTTTTGACTCTCAATCGGGGACCACCGTCGGGAAAGCCATTGGTGTTCCGATTCTGGGAATCCTCTGCGTTGATATTGTTATTGACGTAGCCGACCTTCCTCCGGCTTCCATGGACGCTCGTCAAGCCTACTTGCAGCAGCTTTCGGCTTACACTCCTGATAAGGTGGGCTAATGCTTAAATGCCCCTTTTTGTTTTTTGTTGATATGTCTAGTTTGCAAGAACTTCTTCTGCACAATACAATATTTGAACTTTGATAGGCAGTAAAACCAGGGAACAAGCAAGGCTCTGCTCTTTAATTCTTTGAAAAAGATAATCAAGTTAAAAAAAAAAAGCCCAAAGTTATGGAAACTGATGTTGATTAAGAATGTAAGCAAGATGGCGGATTGGCCGTTTTTGTCTGCGCAAAATGGATCATCAAATCTTGGCTCGGGCTTTGATTTTCCATTTTTCAAGCATCACTGAATGGCAGCTAGATGGTTGAACCTGTGAAATACTTGTTTGATTATTCTTTTTTTTAGTTCTTGATGAGTTAAGTTAAATTAATAAGTTATTCATTGAAAGCAAGTTATGTCAAATGGGTGCTATCAAAATTTCTTTATTGAACTTCTCAAATCTTTGGTGGTCTTGCTTCTGTACGTGTGCATGGCATGGAATATTCATTTCCTTATTTCCTTGTCCTGTCTTTTTTGGTAGAATTAATAAATTTCCTTTCACAAGTGGTAATTCATACCGATTTGCAACTTTTATTATATTGTTTTGCTTGTAGTGATATTGGGAAGCTAGTGGCATTTGCAATATGGCCATAGCAGCTGCAAGATTGAGGCTTCATTGTGTTTCCATTGTGTCATGTGGGTAATGACATTTACGGGCAGTTCCTTCTAGATGTGCTTCATGATGATAGAATCAGAATGGTTAGGATGAGTGAAGGCACTGATGTTGTTGACAGCTACAGTACTCCCATATGGAATACTTCTATGCTGGGTTCTAGTACACCCTTTGCATAGACATGATTTCTGCAGGTAAATTTGTTGTAATTTATAATTTTATCTTCCAAGCTGCTCAGAAATGGTTTTCATCTTGCTTCTCTGAGATTTCTATTAGTTACTCTTTTTTTTTCCTTCCTGTAACTAGCCTTTGTGATGGATCTCATAACGAATCAGCAGTGCCTTATGTGACCATAGGCCAGTTTGTACAATGTCAATAAAGAAGTTACATAATCATGGGAACATATCAATCCCTATTCCCTATATTAGGGCATATATTATGGAAAGTGAATCATAAATAACTAACCTGAGTAAGACTACCTGGGGATTTCCTTATTTGAACCAAAAATGGTCCATCTCGCCCTTTCATACTGTCTACTAGTTGATTTTATTAGATTGATGATGTGAAACATATCATAAATATGATAATGTAAGCAAATTCCCATTGTCATTTACTTGAGAGTGAAGGACCTGAAGGGAAATTTTTTCCTTTGTGCCTAAATTGCTTCAAAGAATCGTGACAGTGGAAATACATCAATCTAATAAAGCCTTACAGTAAGATTTTTTATTAAGTATCTGCTGGTTCTGGAGATAAACTATCAAGAGTAGATTTTAGTTGCAGTTATAAGAATGAGATGCTTGAAATTGTTTAAAACTCTTTTTTTTTTTTTTTTTTTTAAAGATTCTTAGATTAACTTACTTTCATAGCATTTCACCCAGAAATTTGGAAAAATTCTATAATAATATAAAGGTGTGGTAATGTGGCTGTTTACGTAATTTTGGTTAGCGTGATGACTTAGGTATCTCCAATTTTTAAGGAACTACCAATTAACTCAAAATCTTTTGATGTACTTGAAAAGTTTACTATTAAATATCCTAGGTTACTTAAAAAAATACTGAGGATGGTATCAGTTCATGATTGACCAAAAAGCGAAATATCAGAGCATCACCTAAAAATTACTGCAAGTCTTTTAGTGGGGCATTAGGTATAATGATGGTCACAGTTCCTTTCAAGTTTCATCCATTCCTTTTGGTCACTTTTTTCTTTTTCCTTTTTTTTTTACATAGGAACCTGCGACCACTATCCCTTGGGTGTGCATTGGATAAACCCCTTTGCTCGAGCAATAGCTTGCAAACCACGTGCGCCAGGCAAGCACATGAAAATTATTAAATTCATCCTTTTTGCTGAATCAGCACCAGTTTTTGGAATTTCCAGAATAGTGTAGCTAAGTTTAAGCTTATTGTGGCCATTGATATGCCTTCTCTTTTTGGTTGAAGGTTGGTTATTATATACGTGTTTGCACTGCAATTTATTCTTTTTCATTAGTTTATCGATTATTCTCTTGATTTAATGTGTGAGGGTTGATCTTCATGCAGGTTGAAATTGAATCACTTACAGGTATAGGAAATCCAGTACTGGCTGGGCAAGAGTTGCTTAAACAGGGTTCCGCACAAAGTGGGTGATTATTAAAATGGGAGGTAGAGGTTCCTTGCTAATCGCACTATTGACCATATCTTGTGTTCCTGCTTTCAAGGTACCAATCCACAATCTGAGATTCTTCTTGCCAAGAATTAAGTCGTCGTTCAAGTGGTTGCTAATTTGGTATTGAAAAGGAAAAATAGGACATCTTTTTGACATACAGCTATGATGCTACTTTCCATTATTATAATCATGTCCGTTCAGTACTAGAATGCCTATTCTGGCATTGTTTTTGGAGATGGTTCATTCAAGTGTTTCTAAAAGAGTTTAATGTACATCTTTTTGACTTTTTTCTATCTAAAATTTTGTTTCAATGAACTCAAATTAGCAAAACCCTAAACCATCAAATTCATTAGTATTTTTTGTAAGAAAATTCATTAGTACGTACTCTCTCTTTTCTTCAACTTATCTTCTTAATGAAACTTAGAAGATCAGATATTCTTTCAACAGTTGAAGAATCAAGAATTTCTGATGGGAGAAAATTGCTTAAACTTCTTTTAGAGTAACATCTATGGTTATCTTTCCATTAGTATATCATATCTTAAATAATGTAAGGAATCATTGTCCCCGTTGGTTGTGGTGATAGTTTTGTAGCTGCGATTGCATTTGGTTTTATACATGACATTCCTTCAGTGAATACATTAGCAGTTGCCAATGCGTTTGGTGCTGCTGCCACTGCCATCAGTTGTGGTGCTGGTCGGAATGTTGCAACCTTGGAGCAAGTAATAGAACTCATGAGAGCATCAAACCT
Organism: Tripterygium wilfordii; assembly: GCF_013401445.1. NCBI lineage: Eukaryota > Viridiplantae > Streptophyta > Magnoliopsida > Celastrales > Celastraceae > Tripterygium > Tripterygium wilfordii. The sequence goes on from NC_052248.1 coordinate 12,142,179, forward strand.
GAATGAGGATGATGACTTTTGGAACAAACTGCTAAATGAAACAAATACTCCAGAAATTAATTTCATTTCTGTTAGAATTGTATGAAACATGAATTATATTTATGAGATATGGTGTGTAGGCCGAAGATAGGTTGGTTGCAATGATCTAAATCTTAATTATGAGGTTGGTTGTATTTCATGTGTCTAAAGGAGACTACTCTCCATCACAAATATGTATCAATAATAGTATAATACAAGGAGTGGTTCTATCTCTCTTACTTCTCCATCACTTCTCTCTCTGTTTCTTAGCTTCTACTGTTTCAAAAAGGGTACTATAATGGACACAGCAGTAATCAGCTGAACCGTTTTCCCCTGCAGCAGATGGTTTCTGAACTGCTGCCAATGCTCGTAACTGCAAAATTTTCTGGACTTGATGCAGTTTTTTCCTCCATGGATCGACTATTGTAGCGATTTTTTGTGCCGGGCAGCAAATGATGCTTTATCTTCTCCTGCATACTGCTCACCAGTATACATATTTATGTCTTCTTATTTCTTTTGTTTCCTTTGGACAAAGTTTACTTGCTTAGTGGCAGTATTGAATTCGAAGAAGCTTGTATATAAGTATATAACATTCATATATACATACATATATATATTGCATGAAATAAAGATGGGAGTCTCCTTTGAAAGGAGCCACTTCAATGTGGGAGTAGGCCTTATAAGTTATATCTCTGGTGTCAACTTCTTGTTATTTCTTTACACCCTGGATTACTCTTCTGCTATTCTACATTGATGAAATATAGTTCGCTTTTCCCAACCTGACCACTTCACATTAATAGTATTGTTTGCTCTGGATTTGGATTTACCGATTCTCATGGATATATTAGAGGCATGCATGTTCTTCTGGACCATCTCACTTAATGATACTTAGACCCAAAGAAAAGACATTGTTGATAGAGGAGTGGAATAAACCACATTGCTTGGCTTTATCCAAGCTATAATTTGCATGAAGTTACGTATTAATATTGCAGTCTATTTCATGTATTTTTTTAGCCATTACCTTTGCATGCAACTTAGGCTTGAATTTGAGTTTTAGCCTCATGTGTTGCGTCCACTATATGTCTATATCTCCCATAAATGGAAGAATTTTTATGATATTTGTTTCACATCCAGCAATTAAATTTTTTTTTTTTTTTTGAATACCGATGAGAAATACATTTCTTATTGGAATCAAACATTGAACACACATATGTCTAACGTAGTTTATTGTCAACTGAGTCACCTCTCGTTAGTTCTAGCAATTAAAACCTTAATAAATCATGCAAGATGACATTTCGTATTTAAGTAAGTGAGTATTTTACTACCAAATATAGAGATAATTCGTCACTTAAAACACATTTAGACAGCGGACATGTCCTTATCTCCCTCACATTCCATCATTAAATGCTCCTTTAATTTTCTTATCACTAATTTCCATATTTGCTTCAAACTAGAGGATTCATTTTGAGCCGAATTTGGCAGGAAAAATCTGGGTTGATTTAAAGTCTTTTGGCTCTGTCTTCTTAATTTTACTTCCAGAAAAACTTACCTTCAAAACCCTATAAATTGGCAGGCGAAAGATGAACTAAACACACCTGAAAACCCTAATAATCCCTGCTATCTCAAAGCTCTAATCTTCGCCCCATCAATGGCTACCAACTCCAACACCTACACCATTAAAAGTACTCCTGGTTATGTTATTTATAACCATATATATTGCAGAAGCGTAGAAATAAGGAGTACAACAGTTGTTACTCCAACAAAAATTTACTCACACAAAGTAACAAATAGGTATAGGTATCTCCCCTATCAGCCAGTCCATCCAAATGGGTTTTCTGTGCTTTCTCGAGTCTGTCCAGGGACTCTCCACACCCTTGTCCCTGCAACTCAAGCCCTTCATCAAGGCTTGCCTTCCCATAACTTGATGCGTGTCCCTCAAGAAACGCCAATGGGATGGGGCTTTTCTTCTCCAACTGGTACTGCCATGAGCAGTCAGGGCTCATCTGGGTCGGCAGCTGGGTCTTGGGATGGTAGGACTCACAGTCTTCCTACCCAGAAACATGGACCATATGTCTGTCCAAAATGCAACTATTCATCTGAAACTTCACAACTTTTTGCCTGTCATGTGAAGAGTCATTACATGGAAGAAACTTCCCAGGAGAGGCACGCTAGACTCGCTGCCAGAGTTCACAAGAGGACTCGGACAATGTTGCAGGGTAATAATGGTGGAGCAACAGTTGGTCCGAGCAATGGAAAGCGAGCAAAAGTGATGACCAGAGTGAAGCCAGAACCAGAGGTCTGAAGACTGAAGCTGCTGTTTGCCTGTTTGGGGGAATGCATTTGCATGGTATGGAAGCAAGTTGGATACAGAGTCAAGTGAAGTCAAGAGATCAAAAGATGTTTTTTTTATTTTATTTGTAATGCATGGAATGATGAGGTCTTCAGAGTTGGTGGAAATTGACCTTATCAACTATTTCCATGGATTAAAATTAGGTCAAAATTATGAAGTGGGATTGAGCATTTTCTTAATTAAAAATGTCTATTTTAGATTTTAAATGTCTTTTATTACTCCCTTTCCAACCAAACATTTCGTTTTTCTAATTATTTGTTGAATATTGAACATGTTTTGGACAAAGCATATGAATTCGAGAAATTCTGAACTCGAGTTCCAGTGGAAATAAATTGTTATCCCAAGTGTCGGGTTTTCGCCCAATTTATTTATTTGTTATCATCTGGAAATTTCTGTTGGGTCCGGGCCTGAACCCGGATCCAGAGTTTAGCGGTATCTAGACTCGCTCTCCCTACATTGGCTCGATTCTTTTTCTACAATCGGAGAGAACTTTTTTTACTCTCAATCGGGGATCACCGTCGTGACCGCCATTAATGTTGCGATTCTGGGAATCCTCTGTGTTCATATTGTTCTCGACGTACCCGACCTTCCATGGACGCTCGCAAAGCCTACTTGCAGCAGCTTTCCGTTTCCATTTCTGATAAGGTTTATTCAAGTGCCTCTACATTATATGGACACATGTCTCTGTCGGAGTATCTTGTGTTTGGGTTTTGATTTGTTAATTGATGTAGTAATCGAATTTGACTTGAGTTTTCTATTGCTAGTTTACATTTGATCCTGGCGATAGTCTTAGAGACAGGGTGGGCTAATGCTTAAATGCCCTTTTGTTCTATACAGTACAAATGTACAATATTTGAACTTTTATATGCTTGATAGGCAGTAAAACCAGGGAACAACAAGGCTTTGCTCTTTAGTTCTTTGAAAAAGATAAATCAAGTTTAAAAAAAGTCCAAAGTTAGGTAAGCTGATTTGCTTAAGAATGGAAGCAAGATGGCGGATTGGCCATTGGCTTTTTTGGTCTGCGTGAAATTGGCTCAGGCTTTGTTTTTCCATTTCAAGCATCACTGAATGGCAGCTAGATGGTTGAAGCTGTGAAATACTTGTTTGATTATTCTTTTTTAGTTCTTGATGAGTCAAGTTAAATGAATTGCTCATTTAAAAGATAAACACTAATGTTTGAAAGAGGAAAAGGAGACGAAAATTGAGCTGTTTGAACTATGTAAAATGGATTTGGTACCTTCTAATCTTAGGATAATACACCCCTCAAATTAATGGAAAATGACATTTAGCTGAGCAGAACCAGTTTGCAATTTTTTGTTGAGGTTTTTTGGGTTTTGATCTGATTGACTATCTTGAAGGTTGAGATTGGGCTCTTAGTTGCTTACTTCGGTTTGGGACACTTGTTAAAAAATGCCTTATGTATTCTCTTATCAACCAAGCAACACACATTCAATTATCAAACCTGTTCTAACAGCTTATGTTGTGTTACAGCCAGTTTTAACTCTAGTAAGTTATTTATTGAAAGCAAGTTATGTCAAATGGGTGCTATCGCAATTTCTTTATTGAACTTCTCAAATCTTTGGTGGTCTCGCTTCTGGACGTGTGCATGGCATGGAATATGCATTTTCTTTTTTCCTTGTCCAATCTTTTTTGGTATAATTTATAAATTTATTTTACAAGTGGTAATTCATACCGATTTGCAACTTTTATTACATCGTTTTGCATGTAGCGATATTGGGAAGCTGGTGGCGTTTGCAATATGGCCATAACAGCTGCAAGATTGGGGCTTCATTGCGTTGCCATTGGTCACATGGGTAATGACATTTACGGGTAGTTCCTCCTAGATGTGCTTCACGATGACAGAATCAGAATGGTTGGATGAGTGAAGGCACAGATGTTGTTGACAGTTATGGTACCCCATATGAAACACTTCTGTGCTGGGTTCTAGTAGACCCTTTGCATAGACATGATTTCTGCAGGTAAATTTACTGTAATTATTGATTTTATCTTCCAAGCTGCTCAGAAAATGTTTCCATCTTGCTTCTCTGAAAGTTATATGAGTTACTCTTTTTTTTTTCCTTTCACGAGCCTTTGTAATGGATCTCTTAACGAATCAGCAGTGCCTTATATGGCTATGGTCCAGTTCGTACAATGTCAGTAAAGAAGCTACATAATCATGGGAATATATCAATCCCTAGATTAGGGCATATATAACGGAAATATCAATCCCTAGATTAGGGCATACATAACGGAAAGTAAATCATAAATGACTAACTTGAATAAGACTATCTGGGGATTTCCTTATTCGAACCAAAAATCTTGTAATTAAAGTAGTCCATTCTTTAGCTGATTGCCAGCTACTACTCCGCTTAGTTATCTTATTTCCATAAAAGCCTTCGTCTTTCATGCATGCCACACACGTCCACCAGACTACCCCAGTACTCATTTCATGCATGCCATGCAAATCGACTGCACTACCCTTGTATCATTTCTTTTATTTTCCTCAATAGTTTAGTACTTTAGTCTACCCTGCGAGGGATGATGATCTTTTATAAAGTTGTTTTGTTTTCCAATCGAACTGATTTTAATAAGGAGCCTGCATTCATGTGGATGAGCAATCTATCTGAAGATGTAAAAATGAAAAAACAGTCAAAAATCCTAATATGTGATGGATATGGTTTTGATGAGCTATCCCCTGGATTGATACCTCAGCCTTAGAGTATACTGTTGAGTTTGGGACATTTATTTTCTTTGATCCTGGACCATGTGAAAAGGGTAATATCTATTGGGTCACCTGAAAAACAGAGAGCTTTAAGCCATCCTCCTGAAGATGAGTGATGTTCTTCTTCTGATATCTGATGAGGTTTGGCACATGGCTTTTCACAAAATGTGTGAGATTACTTGTTCCTTGTTGTGGTCCGTTATTCTCTTCAAGGGTATGTTTTCCCGTGGGGTTTGTTCTTTATTTTTGTCTTTGTTTGATCATGTTTTGGTTTCTTTCGTTGTGTTGAAGTATTGTACTTGTTTCAATCATCTGCTGTTGCTTCATGATTACTCTTTAGAAGGCCAATGTTCGTGTTTCATAATTTCCTTAGTCTCTCTTGACTACTTTGACCTGAACCGTCTTTGGCTTTCTGATGACCTGCAAGCTCTTTGTTGTGTACTGCCTTCTTATTACTTCATGGGTTGCAGTTATTGCTTTGCAATGTCAAACTCTGAGCAATCTCGTGATTTCCAATGTTAGCTATCCTGGTTTTTTCAACTATCTATCTTATCATATTTACGTAGTTTCTGTTTTATCATATGGAAATGTTAAGAGTTTGATATTCCAATAATTCATGAATATAATAATTTGCTTCCCTTTGTATTAAAATTGTCATGTGCCGTAATATATGGTCCACCCATCTCCCCCTTTCGTACTGTTTACTAGTTGATATTTTATATTGATGATGTGAAACATATCATATATATACAATAATGTAAGCAAATATTGGGATTCCCATTCTTATCAAAAAGTGTGAGTCTCACCAATTTCTTTTCCTTTGTGCCTAAACTGTTCAAAGAATCGTGACAGTGGAAATACATCGATCTAATAAAGCCTTACAGTAAGATATTCGAAATTGTTTGCAACACTTCTCACCAAGAAATTAGAGAAAATTCTACGATAATATAAAGGTGTGGTAATGTTGTTACTTAAGCTGTCCAAGTTTACGTAATTTTGTATAACGTGATGACTTAGGTATCTCCAATTTTTAAGCAACTACCAATAAACTTAAAATCTCCTGACGTACTTGAAAAGTTTACTATTATATATCCTAGGTAACTTAAAAAATGACTGAGGATGGTATCAGTTCGTGAATGACCAAGAGATATCAGAGCATCACCTAAAATTACTGTAAGACTTTTAGTGGGGCACTAGGTATGATGATGGTCATAGTTCCTTTCATCCATTCCTTTTGATCACTTTTTTCTTTTTCCATTTTTTTACAAGGAACCTGCGGCCACTACCCCTTGGGTGTGCATTGGAAAACCCCTCTGCTCGCCAATAGCTTGCAAACCACGTGCACCAGGCATGCGCATGAAAATTATTAAATTCATTTTTTTTGTTGAATCAGCAATGTTTTTTGGAGTTTCCAGAATAATGTAGCTAAGTTTAATCTTATTGTGGCCATTGATATGCCTTTTCTTTTTTGTTGAAGATTAGTTGTTATATACGCGATTTAGTTGATTTGCACTGCAATTTATTCTTTTTTATTAGTTTATCGGCTATTCTGTTGATTTAACTTGTCAGGGTTGTTTTTCATGCAGGTTGAATCACTTACAGGCATAGGAAATCCGGTACGGACTGGGCAGGAGTTGCTTAAAAAGGGGTCCGCACAAAATGGGTGACTATTAAATTGGTTGGTAGAGGTTCCTTGCTGATCACAATATCGACTACATCTTCTGCTCCTGCTTTCAAGGTACCAATCCACAATCTGATATTCTTCCTGCCAAGAATTAAGTCATTGTCCAAGTGGTTGGTATTGATATTTTTCTTTATCAACTGTGAGTCTGTGACTCAGTTGATCAAAAGAGAGGGAAAAAAAGAAAAATTGGAGATTTTTTTGACATAAAGCTATGATGATACTTTCCATTATTATAATCATGTCCGTTCAGTACTAGAATGCCTACTCGGGTGTTGTTTTTGGAGATGGTTCATTTGAGTGTTTCTAAAACAGTTTAATGTACATCGTTTTTACTTTTTTTCTATTCTAAAATTTTGTTTCAATGAATTCAAATTAGCAAAACCCTAAACCGTCAAAATCATTAGTATGTATTTATTCTTTTCTTCAACCTATCTTCTTAATGAAGTTTGGATCAGATATTCTTTCAACAGTTGAAGAATCAAGAATTTCAGATGGGAGGAAATTACTTAAACTTATTGTAGTTTAACCTAAGTGGTTATCTTTCCATTAGTGTATCATATCTTAATGTAACGAACCATTCTCTTGAAATGTGATCAGGTGAAAATCATTGGCACCGTTGTTTGTGGTGACTGGTGATAGTTTTGTAGCTGCGATTGCTTTTGGTTTTATTCATGACATACCTGCAGTGAATACATTAGCAGTTGCCAATGCGGTTGGTGCTGCACTGCCATGCGTTGTGGTGCTGGTCGGAATGTGGCAAACCTTGGAGCGAGTAATAGAACTCATGAGAGCATCAAACCTGAATGAGGATGAAGTCTTTTGGAGCAAACTGCTCAATGAAACAGAGACTCCAGAAATTAATTTCGTTTGTGTTAGAATTGTATGAATTATATTTATGAGATATGGTGTGCATGCTGAAGATATAATGGGCCGAAGATAGGTTGGTTGCAATGATCTGAATCTTAGTTATGAGGTTGGTTGTATTTCATGTGTATAAAGGAGACTACTCTCCATCACAAATATGTGTCAATAATACAAGCAGTGCTTCTATCCAGCTACACCTCTCTCTCTCTCTTCCTTTTCCTTCTGCTTCACTTCTCTCTCTGTTTCTTAGCTACTACTGCTTCAAAAAGGGTGCTTAATGGACGCAGTAGTCAGCTGAACCATTTTCCCCCTGCAACAGGTGGTTTCTGAACCGCTGCCAATGCTAGAAACTGCAAAATTGTTGGACTTGATGCAGTTTTTTCAGCCGTGGATCGACTATTGAAAAGAGCCACTTCAATGTGGGAGTAGGCCTTAATTCTCTGGTATTAACTTCTTGGTATTTCTTTACACCCTTTACTACTCTTCTGATGTTCTACATTGATGAAATACTGTCCACTTTTTCCCAACCCACTTCACATCGACAATATTGATCGCCTTGGGTTTACCGGTTCTCGTAGAAACATTGGGTTGCCCGCTTTGTTGATGGAGATTGAGTGGGACTTTCCTTATAAACTACGCCCAAGCAATGTGGGATATTTAACCAGTCTTCAACACATGCGAATCAATCAAGATACAATATATGTTCTCTGGTAAATGAATCGTGCTATAATTTGCATTAAGTTAACATATTAACATTGCAGGCTATTTCATGTATTTTTTTTAGCCATCGCCTTTGCATGCAACTTAAGCTTGGATTTGAGTTTTAGCCTCTTATATTTGCGTTCACCATATCTCCCCCATAAATGGAAGAATTTTTATGGTATTTGTTTCCCACATGTTTTTCAAATCCAGCAATCAAAACCTTAATAAATCATGTAAGATGACATTCCATATTTAGGTAAGTCGTTTTATTACCAAATATAGAGATAATTCTTTACATAACACACACATTTAGACAATGGACTCGTCCTCATCTCCCTCACATTCCATCATTAAATGCTCCTTTAATTTTCTCATTACTAATCACCATATTTGCTTCAAACTAGAGGATTCATTTTGAGCCGATTTTGGCAGGAAAAATCTGGGTTGGTTTAAAGTCTTTTGGCTCTGTCTTCTTAATTTTACTTCCAGAAAACTTACCTTCATAACCCTATAAATTGGTTGGCCAAAAATGAACTAAACTCACCTGAAAACCCTAACAATCACTGCAATCTCAAAGCTCAAGTCTTCTCCCCATCAATGGCAGCCAACTCCAACACTTACACCACTCGCATTAGTCATGCATATGTTCTGTATAACCACGTATATAGCAGAAACGTAGAAATCAGGAGTACAACAGTTGTTGCTCCAACTAAAATTTACTCACACAAAGTAACAAATAGGTATGGGTATCTCCCCTATCAGCCAGTCCATCCAAATGGGTTTTCTGTATTCTCTCAAGTCTATCCAGGGACTCTCTACACCCATATCCCTGCAAATCAAGGCTTGCCAACTTATCATGACTTTCTGAGTGTTCCTCAAGAAACACCAAAGGGGTGGGGCTTTTCCTCTTCAACTGGTACTGCCATGAGCAGTCAGAGCTCATCTGGACCCGCAAGGTCTTGGGATGGTAGGACTCACAGTCTTCCTACCCAGAAATATGGACCCTATGTCTGTCCAAAATGCAACTATTCATCTGAAACTTCACAGTTATTTGCCAATCATGTGAAGAGTCATTACAAGGAAGAAACTTTCCAGGAGAAGCACGCTAGACTTGCTGCCAGAGTTCACAAAAGGAGTCGGACTACGTTGCAGGGTAACAATGGTGGAGCAACGGTTGGTCCAAGCAATGAAAAGCGAGCAAGAGTGATGACCAGTGTGAAGCCAGAACCAGAGGTCTGAAGCTGCTGTTGGGGGGAATGCATGGGAAATGAAATTTTTTTTTTTTCAATTATGCTTTCTGCAACTTAGGTTAGATTTAAATTTTAGCTATCCAGGGCTGTATCAACTATCCCCCAACCCCCCTTTTTATGGAATGAAGAACAAAATATGATCCAGATTCTGCCAGTTGATCTTCCTTTCACTTTATTGAAGATAATCACAAACAGAGATAAAAATACATTCTTAGTAAAACACATCAACAAATATTAACAAAATCATCACCTATGGTATTGCTGTATTTTCACTGACAAGTGACAACTAAGATAAAATTTATGATGAATATGCTACAGAGAATCCATGGAACATGTATGCAAAAAAGATCTCATGGATTCTGTGCAAGGGTGGCATGCAAGCACCAACAGAGAATCGCATTCTTCATGCAAAACAAAATTGTGGCAAGAGAAGAATGCGCAAGACTTTTAACAGATATGGAAACAAAGATATTCATATGCATAAATGGTCGATTTCTATCGATGAGTTCTTTGCCTTGTCAAGTCCATATAGGCTATAGCAATTCAAGACACCAAAAACAAACATACAAAAAGACATCTCTCATCCTGAAAGAGAAAGATAGAACTAGAAATTTTCTCACTGGGATCAAAAAAGAGGTTTCTGGCAGAGTCGATCCATCTTTTTGAAGTAAGAATTTCTCCTTGTCATTCATTCAATTCATGTCTTTGGTTTTTCCTTTTCTGGATCAAAAGTTGAGCCCCTTCGACAAGTGTCCTAACTACTAAGACCTACACCTTGGGCAGCATACATGGCCATCCTCTCAACGTCACCAGTTGCTGTTGCATTTGGAACAGTACCTGCAAACCGGCGAATATCTTTTTGCTGTAAAAAAATAAAAAAAGTGTGAAACACAAAGCAATTGGTCACAAAAGCTTCAAGTTATAGAATAATACTTGAATTCCTCGAGCATAGATCAATTTTAGGGTTACAGAAGTGGTAAACTATCCTGAATAAAACCATACTGATACAGTTGTAAATTGTAATTGAAACTTGCAAACTTCTTTTGCCTGTTTTACGAAATGATTTGAAGTCCAAAACATATAGAAATTTATGTTTTCTATGTGCAAAGGGAAACAAGTTTCACCTTTCCATTTATCGTCGAATGGCCAATGACAGGCTGGTTCACCTCATTTTCATGAGGAAGCAATGAAGAAAGATGTTACAAGGGCTCGTTGACGTGCATCAGGCCACCTCACCCTGCCAAATACATCTGTGTATTCAGTTTTGTCCAGTTTAACCAATTTCATATTGTATAAAGGATGAGCATAGCTTTCTACAGAGCTATGAACATGAAAGACTAATGAGGAGCCGTAACAAGAATTATCAAGAATGATCCTAATGGATACTTTAATGCTTTTAAATTTCTGATTTCGACCAAAACTACCACCCTTGAAACGATATAAACTCAGCTCAAAAGGAATATAAGTATATAACATTCCTCCGTCTGTGGCAACTTGATAACCCATCTCTACGGAGGGATGGTATGTTAACCTTTTTATATAGGCATATGGTATGTTAACTTGGTACATTTAGCAAGATTTCCAAAATAATTTGACCAGATATGCTTCATATAAAACAAATATCTCAGACCTTGTACCCAAGCACACACCATGAGCACCAAGAGCCAATGCTGCAACATAACCACGTGCATCCAAGATACCCCCAGCAGCAATTACAGGTATATTGGTCCCTGACATGATCAACCATCCTCGCAACAACGAAATCAAACCTTCCTGAAAACTAATATGTATTTTATGAAGGTCCATCTTGAGCAGCTAGTACTGAGATGCATACGAGCAAAAATATACATCGAATTGGAAAGAACAACACAAGAAAAATATCATAATGCTCGCTACAAGACTTGGATGAAAGTTACAGCTTCCTTTTTTCATGTCAACAAAGAGAATAGGAAACACTCATTATTTCTTTAATGATCCAATAAAACACTATGAAGGAAAACCTAAAATTTTGAGAGCAATCCCATTGAAGAAAGTATAGACCTTTTAGAGAAGAGCGTGTCAGTTCATGAAACTAAGCACGTTCCTTTGCATGAAACGTGCTATACAAAAGAGACTGAAGCCTAAGAAGGAAAACCACAGGACATGTCATATAAAAAGGTAAAAAGTGGGTAAATTAAAATTTATTTCCAACGAGCAGCGGAATATGGATGATAACAAGCTTCACATACTAGAACCAATAGATTGCCTAAACAAGGTGATTGAGACTCTTTCTACCACGTAGAAGACATAAAATGGTGGCACAGACACATCAAGTCTTTCCCAATAAAGAAGATGTAAAAAATATTAAGATGCTATATTCAGACTTTGAGTCATGTTAATAAAGGCTTTCTTTAAATGTTTGTCCAGTTTCAGGTCAGCTTTTTAAAATTGAAAGAATCTCAAGTTCATTGCCTTTGATCACCTCTAGTGTCCAACAATAAAATACCGAAGGCTTTGGTAAACTTTTAGACAATGGCAAGATTTTAAGTCTACCATATCATATGTACATATTACTAAAAATGATGTAGTATGTATAATGTGATTTCATTTTCTAATATTATATCCTATTTTCAATTAATTCTGCTTTGTGATTATTTTTCATTAAAAAAACTCCTTTCTTTGGTTATAACTTCGGGATGATGAATGAAAATACCAAACCTGAGTGATCTGCATATGTTTTCAGTGAAACTACAATAAGACAACGAATTAGAAACAAAACTTACATATTCTTTTATAAATATCAAATTTTTATTTGGATGATTCTTTTATACTTCAATCAATCTTCAAATCAAGATTTCTAAAATATCGGAACAAAAAAATTTGAACATTACTTGTGAACTGGTGAGAATGATCAACGAGGAAAAGTTAGTCGGTAAACTTATATAGCAGTCATCTAAATCATAAAAAAGAGCTAAATTATAGCGTTTCTTTGAGGTAACCATGAAACATGATTTTCATGCCTGAGAATTCAGTTTGTTTTGCATGAATATTAAAAAAAATTATCTACAAACAAAAATCTAGTCACAAGTACCACGGTGTGAAGGTGTTTGAGTTGTTCCTGTACCTCTCTTCTACTTCCTTTTCCACACCATTCCCATATGTCAAATTTTTCTTCCCCTTTTTCTTCTTCCTTTAAAAACGGTAACCTTTTCAGCTCCAAAAACGAAAAAGAAAAAGGGAAAATTTTGTAAGTTGTAACATTTTATTATTTCCCATTTTAGACACACAGGACACATGAGCTATAGTATTGCATGATCCACATATCAATATATTTTCAAAAGAAACAAGCACTCATACCTGACCAATTGCATGTCATCCTGCCTCACGTCCTTGGACAATAATTGCATCTACACCATCATTGATTGCTTCTCTTGCTTCTTCAACACTCTCAACCTACATTGAAAACATATACACTTCATGAGATACTTTACGATAAAAATGCCGTCTAAGTTATGAGGCTCTAGAAATGGACTGAGAGTTGCCCAACATAGAGCCTAAGCCTAAAAGTGGTTTCACGTAGTTTGCTCAAATATCAATGATATTTTTTTGCAGTGTAGAACTTCTAACCTTTCTTCACTGCCCAAATTCCATTCCTTAAAAGCACATATATCATATATGCCTGCATGGTGGACTAAATGCTATACAACATTTCATGCAAGATATAAAGATTACCATTTTTGTATTAAAATTGTAATTAAGGGCTAGGCTCTCAATTATTTAAGCAGCAAAGAAGAACGTGGTCTCGCATAGTCCTTGCACTCAATATAAATATGAGGCAAATAAAATGGTATATCACAAATCAACTTATCAAATATGCAAGTATCTATACACTGCGACGAACTGACACTTTATGCCAATGAAGTTGGTAAAAGAGCACCAGTACGGGGGCAAGCCCCCCCGCTGTTGGCACTAGTAAAATTCTATTCAGTCAGCAAATATGGTTATATAAAACTTACTTGGAGAACAACCTTGATCCCAACACGATGAGCTTCAAGTACAAGCTCCTTTGAACACTTTCTCCAATACACTTGCAAAGCTGCAACATTTTCATCCAAGATAGCCCTTAAGTTTTCTTCATGGGGAAATGCCAGAATAACTCCACTCACAAATGGCTTTGTCGGTTAAGTACATGTCTTCCTTATCAGCCCATGCAAGAAATCTGGTGACTCCTGGCACAAGTGTGTTTGGAGAAAACTGACTTCGTCACTCGTCAGTGAGTAAAAGCATACAATGTAAACAATCAAAAGCTCATAGAAAATAGAGAATTATTGTAACCGATTTCCCTGGGAAAAATGTGTTTGAGAAAACCAACTTTCTTCCACATATTAATGGACAGCAACTGTGAAGGATCATTAAAATGAATCCCTCCATCCTGTTCCCCGCCCACCAGCACAAGCATCAACCATGATCCACTAAAGAAAAGGAAAGAAAAGTATACCAAATCCAGAACAAGTAAACTATAACATACCGTGATGTCATATAAAGTAGTTTACTTTACTATTATGTGAATTAACAACATAGTTCTAACTAGAATTAAAAGAGAATTATTCAACTTCCAATTATACGGATGCAGAACTTCCATTTTTATCAATAACATATGCTCAGTTAATTTTCTACTCATATTTTCCAATTTTTAATTTGCAGAACTTCAGAATTGATAAAGAAGTGGCATTTCAGAATGAAGTAAACCCCCAATTATGTACCACCCATTTCAAATTCCTTAAAGAAACCCTCCATAAGGATTTATCTCAATCCTGGGTGATCTACACATCTTCAATTATATAAAAATTTTGCCGCATAGAGACGTCAACACTCACATAAGCATCTTCATAAACAGTAGAAGCACAATTCAAGAAAACCCATCTCAATCTGATCACTCAAATTCAAAGAGAATCCGAAAGAATAAAAACTTCAAAAGAAAAGAAAACAACATACCCAATCAGGGGCTCTGAGAAACCCAAGTACACCAGCATTTGCAACTGCGGCTACAAATTCAGGACCGGAGATATCAGGCCGCAATGGTGCTTGAATGATTCCATATTCAAACCCTAAAATCTCTTTCCAACCCATTTCTTCTTCTTCTCTCTCTCTGATGGTGTCTATGATTGCTCTTCCTTTTTTAAACTCTCCATACATGTACTGTATAATAATCAATCAAATACATTATTTTACGAAGTCTGTATTTTTGTCTTAAGAAGAACTGAAGAAGATGTATTTTTGTCATATTATCTGAAAAAAAAAAAAAAAAAAAAAAGTGGATTAAAAACCCCAGGCCCAAGGCCCATCTAGGGACCAAGCCCAATGCTCTAATACAAAAGGCCCTTATAAATAATGATTTCAAGCCCAACACCAGATAACAAAATTTTCAGTTCTCAGTATGAGTTGAAATCACTCACACTCATAAATTAATAATGTTTAAATGAATGATTTAAAACATGGATTATTGTAGTTTCAATTTGAAACTTACAGAAAAACCTATGACTAATATGTTGCAGACCATCCATGGATGGCATGGCTTGCAGCACAATTATCAACTGATTCTATCAACAAAAAGAACACACCCCCCCCCCCCCCCTCATTCTCAAAGAGAGCAGAAGACTATCATTTTTATTACTCAGATCAAGAAAGAAGCTTCTGATAATGGGTTCCATTGTTTGAAATAAGAATCCACACACCAATATTCTCACATAGAAACAGAAGATTAAAAACAGACACAGAACATTACAGAGTAAATCCAATCATGTCTTCACATCGATCACAACTTGGGTTGCAATAATTGTGGTCATTGGGGGTTATACAGTGTGAAGTCACCCGCAATTTACATGTCTGAGAATTTTTGCTGGATCAAAAGCTGAGCCCCTTCAACAAGTCTCCTAACCACTTCACCGGCAGGTATGATTTCTTTGATAAGGCCTACACCTTCTCCAGCATACATAGCCATACTCTCAACATCGCCAGTTGCTATTGCATTTGGAACGTTACCAGCAAAACGTCGAATCTCTTTTTCCTATAAGGAAAGAAATATATTTTGAGCACAAAGCAATTAGGCATAAAAGCTTATATAGAGCATAAATAGACTCCAGGAGTGCAAAACTATCTGGAAGGAAGAACAAACCACAGACGTAATTTAAACTCATTTACTTCCTTTCCTTTTTATTCCAATTTGAAGTGCTAACAAGAAGTATAGAAATTTATGTATTTTAAGTAGAAAGGGAAAAAGTTTTCACCTGTCCATGTATCGTCGAATGGCCTATGACAGGCTGGTTCAACTCATTTTCATGAGGAAGCAATTCCCAATTGCTGAAGAAAGGAGTAGCAAGGGCCCGTTGTGGAGCATCAGGCCACCTTGCCCTGCCAAATACATCTGTGTACTCAGTTTTCTCCAGTTCAACCAATTTCCTCTTGTATAAAGGATGAGCATGGCTTTCTACAGTAGCAACGAACCTGCAAAAATTACTTAAATTAGAAGATTGAGGAGCCGTCACAAGAATTATGAAGAATACAATTTAGAGATTCAACTAGGGCAAAATGAACTATAGAATACAATATGAATTCAGCTAAAAAATACTATTTCCTCTCTCTGTGGCAACTTGGCAACTCTTTTCTATCAGTGGCACTGTTCTTGAGATGCATAGTATGTAAACTTGATACATGTAGCCGGATTTTCAAAACGATTTTCCTAGATATACTCCATGTAATTTTAAAAAATTATAGATATACTTCAGATCAACCTTGTGCCCAAGCAGACACCATGAGCACCTAGAGCCAATGCTGCAACATAACCACGTGCATCCACAATACCCCCAGCAGCAATTACAGGTATGTTGTGGTCTCCGACAAGATCAACGACCCTTGGCAACAATGAAATCAAACCCTCCTGAAAAATTAAAGGAAAAAAAAAGGGGAGAAGGAGAAGGTCACATCAACAAAATATTTAAACATCAGTTCACTGGTTAATAGAAAATTATTAACTACTCTCATCAAAAAAATATAATTCAACACATAGAATGACTAGCACCAGAAACCAACGGAAAACACAACTACTTAGTAGCAAGTAAAAACTAAAAAGTAAAGAACTCTCGTACACAAGGCTCCCGCAGTGGGCAGGGTTGGGAACTTCCAGGATGAATGCAGACCTTACCCCTCACATAATATGTGGAGAGGTTGTTTCCAAGAATTCAAATTGTGACCTCTAGATTGCATCCCTGCAATTTTACCACTAGGCTACATCACAAATGTTAGCTTATAAAACACTACTACCTAGTAAAGAGAAGAAAATGAGAAACACACAAATGTGGCAGCATAATGGATTTTATGAAGGTTCATCTTGAGGAGCTCGTACTGAGAGGCAAGCAAGCATAAATCTATATCAGAATTGAAATGAACAATGCAAGCAAAGATCATAATGCTAAGTACAACAATTGGATAAAACATCTGAAACGAGAACTTAGTAGTAGAACATAGTTCATGAAAGTAGGTACATTCTTCTACACAAAATTAATGATATATGAAAGATGCCAAGGCATAAAAAGGACAACCACAGGATTTGTCAATTAAAAAAGGTAAATAGTGGGCAAATTTCAAAATTTTTTCCAGCAAGCATAGAAAAATCCTATGGTTGATAATAAGCTTCACTTACTGGAAACAACAGAATGCCTAAAAAAGGTGATTAAGACTCTCTATAACGTACAGAATATTAATGATTCCAAACATACATCACGCCTTTCCAATAAGGATGATGAATGATATACTTATTACGATTCTTTACTCAGAAAATATTATGTTCGATAATGGTGGTTATAAAAGGGACTATGGGTCAGCTTTCTTAAGAGTTTGCTTCCCACTTTTTCTTCTTTTTTTTAAAGATGTCAGGTCCAAAAACTTTCAGCTCCAAAAACGAACAAGGGAGGGGTTTGCAACATTTCCATTATTTTTCATTTTGGAGAACACAGGACATCCAAACTATAATATTGCTTGATATAAATATCATCGAATTTTCAGAACAAGCACTAGTACCTGACCAATTACATGCCCTCCAGCCTCACGTCCTTGGACAATAATTGCGTCTACACCGGCATTGATTGCTTCTCTAGCTTCTTCAACACCCCCAACCTGCAATGGACATTGAAACGCTTTATGACATACTCCATGAGCAGTCCAAGTTACAATGCTGCAGAATTGGACTGAGAAGTGCAAATTTTATACCTTTAATGCATTTATATGCCCATGGTGGGCTAAATACCATGTGACATTCAATGTAACAGATAAGAAAGCTCATTTTTGTGTTAAAATTATTGTTAAGAGCTAGGCTCACAATTCATTGAGCAAATAAGAACTTGGTTTAGCATATTCCTTGCACTCGATATGAGCATAACAGGCAAATAGAAGTGTTCTACAACAAACAGACTTATAATCTAAGCAAAATATGTATACTCTTTGATGAAGCAACCTTTCATGACAACAATTTTGGCAAAAGAGCATTGGTATAGGGGAAAAGCCTTGATTGCCTTTAGGCACTAGTAAAAGCTTATTTAGTTAGCAAAGGTTATACAACACTTACTTGGGGAACAATCTTGACCCCAGCACGATGAGCTTGAAGTACAAGCTCCTTCGAACACTTTCCCCAAAACACTTCCAAAACTGCAACCTTTTCCTCCAGTATAGTCCTTATGTTATCTTCATGGGGAAATGCCAGAACAACAGCAACCCCAAATGGCTTGTCAGTCAATTCACGTGTCTTCCTTATCAGCCCACGCAAGTAATCCGTCGACTCCTGGTACCAGCGTATTTCGAGAAAATTAAATTTGTGAACTTGTGAATGTGTAAAACTTAAACAATCGAAAGATCATAGAATGGAACAAATCGTTATAACCCCTTTGTTCAACATTTGAATGGACAGCAAGTCCATGCAAATGAGCATTGAAATGAATCCTCGATTATGTTATCAGTTCCCACCCACTACCACAAGCATCAACCAACAAAAGAAAAGGAAAAGAATAATACACCAAATCCTGAACAGGTCAACTATAACTTGCGTTGTAGTAAAGTAGGTTTTTTTTACTTTGTTATATGACAACCAGCCAAAAAAGTTCCAACTACAATTAAAAGAGAAATATTCAACTTCCCATGTATGAACGCAGAACTTCCATTATCATGAAGAGCAGAAATTCAGCTATGCTTCCACTCTCATCTTCTGCTGTTTTATTCATGCAACTTCATAATCGAAACAGAAGTAATATTTCAGAGTCCTTAGGATTTTGAACATGTTGAATGTTCAAATTTTCCCACATGCTAAAAACTACTGATATTATTCATCAAACAAACATAACAATTCAGAGTCATAATAAAACCCCAACTATCAACTATGTACTTCCCACATCGAATTCCTTACAGGAAACATTCCAAAAGAATTTAAATAGAGTTGGGAGATCTACTTATCTTCAATTCGATAAAAGTTTGGCCACATAGAAAAGTCAACAAGCACATCAGCATTTTCATAAAGAGTATGAGTGCAACTCCAGGGAAACCCCTCTTAAATATTTTCACTCAAATTAAACAAAAAATAGAAGATCAAAAAAAAACCCAATCAGGAGCCTTGAGAAATCCAAGTCCACCGGCATTAGCAACAGCCGCCACAAGCTCAGGACCAGATATATCAGCCCCCAATGGTGCCTGAACAATCCCATACTCAAACCCCAATATCCCTTTCCAACCCATTTCTCCTTTTAACTCTCTGATCGATTTTGATGGTGTCCGTGATTGTTCTGAAATGGGGTTTCTGTAGCCTTTTTAAACTCCAACGATGGCCGCTAGAACTGTATCTTATAATAAAATAGATATTAACAAACAAAAACAATTCCAAATCCATCAGGATTCAGGAGTACCAAAAGTGAATTTGCCTTTCTCCGGTACTGCAGACGTAAGAGAGGACGTTTTGTTCACCAAATCCCACTATTGTGAACCAGTAAAGTGTTGGACTCAATACTCCATTGATGTCACGTGAAGTCGGAAATAAGAAGAAAAAAATTCAAAAACTCGATTGAAAGTTTGAAACTATAAGGCAATCCAATGCCCATTTTATAGCCTGAGGCCCAACAACGGCCAATGGGAGCAAGCCTAAGCTGACAAGTACGAGGCCCAACAACGGCCCATGGGTAAGAGCAAGCATAAGCTAACAAGCAAGTCCCATTGCAGCCAACAAAGCCCAAATACTTGGGCCAAACACCAAATTCACACAACCCCTAAAGAGTAGATACTTTTTTTGGTGACAGAGAAAAGTGATAAAAGTTTGTCATTTGCATGTGGGCCTAAACTCATCCCATTATATGTGTGTGCAGAAGTTTTTCAACTGATGACAAGGTAAATTAAATCAAAACCGAGCGTGTGACTATGAGGATATTGTTCGTAGTGAGAATCGAGACTCAAGACCTTCCGAGTCTATAAGATTTTACTCCGAGAGATTCATCATTAGATTATCACCCAAGTGGTTACTAAAGAGTAGAGACAGTACAACATAAGTGCTAGCAAGAGCATGGTTCAATGACAAGACTTGCCACACACCCAAAACCATGATAATTGTTAGGTTAATAGTAGCTTATTCCTTAAGACTAAATCAGGTGGTAAGGTCCCAAGGTTGGAGTTCCATCTCTCACAAATAAAGATGACAAAAGAAAATGATTTTTTAAGAAAATTCAATGTTAAGCAATAAAAATGGATAATCATACATAATAATGTATTATGAACTAATTTTGATAATATAAGGACGAGAATCACATCTTTGACTTTGATAGGAGTTTGGAAGTTGCCAAATTGTCTATATGGCATTGGCATGAAGGAACCGATCATTATCCGCACCTAAAACACTTGAATGCTTTGTCGGTCTATGGCAAGATAATGCCAAATTCATTGATTATATATATATATATATATAATTCTGTTACGAGGTCCTAAAATGAGATCAAAATTTTTTAGGATTCACTTTTAGGGTTTAAATATTTTCTAAAAATTTAAAACAAATATATTTGTATTTTGATCGATCTTACTCACCCAACGTTATATTTTTTATTCAAAACAAAAATCAAATGCAACCTGCAAATGTATATGAAATGTCTTTTATTTTATATTTAACGATCCATAATTATCATGTTGAATTTAATGTTTATTTGGAAAAATAAAAATATATCGTTAACTTCGTAAGACCGATCAAAATACAAATATATTTTTTCCTAAATTTTTTTAAAAAATGTTTTATGTATATATATATGTGCTTGAGCATAGTTTTATTATTACTAGCAATGATAATTATAAAACACAACATTGGACACCAGCTGGAATATTTAATATAATCCCCACCTAATAATTTATTTGTTTGATAACATATCCTACTAGTTTATGACTTTATGTAGGTCCACATTAAGACTTCAAAATTCTTATAGAATATTATGTTTTCTTAATTAGGGTAATAAACAAATTGAGGGAAATTGGCCTTCTCCGAGTCCTAACACTCATTTAGTAAAGTAGTTTTAGAAGGAAAAACAAATACAGTAAAGTAATGATTGACTATCATGCATATTATGATGAACTTAATATAATTAGTCTATTTTGTCAAGCTTTTCAGCCATCCAAACAAGACCTTGTTTGAAACCCTTCGTTTTCTTTCTTTCTTAAATTTTTTTTTTTGTGAGACAGACCTTGTTTGAAACTTCAAAAAAAAAAAACATAATATAAATTTGTATATTATTAAAAAAAAACCCTTCAAAATTGGCAGTAAATCAAATTAATATAGTGTATATATATATATATATATGTGAATTAAAGGTGGTACCACAGTACCAATGATTCAGGGAAGAAACAAAAGGTGGCAAGGACGCTATAATATGGTACACATGTAGTAAATGTAAAATGTTTTGAATAGTAAGTATGATTTGACAGAAATATAATAAGTTAAAAAGAATGGTACGTACTACGTAGTAGTAGTTATTGATGAGTTTTGGCATGTGATGAACAATGCTTACACGTATTGTCTGAAAGAATCACGTACACACTACATCGGAAGCTCGGGATCTGTTGTAATTTTAAAATTACAACGGGTCCCACTGTAATACCTATTTTGAACATTAAAAATTTTTATTTTTATTTTTAAAAATTATAAATATGTAGTGTTCATCGCAACGAACACAACGATATATTTTTTGTTAGAAACAAAAATCAAATTCAACATGAAAAAGACACGACAATTTTAGACCATCGGATATAAACTCAAAATATTTGATGTTTTTGATTACGATGAATTTGATTTTTGTTTCAAACAAAAAATATACCATTGGATTCGTTATGAAAAATACTATATATTTATGATTTTTAAAAATAAAAATAAAATTTTTTACTACCCATAAAGGGTATTACAGCTGGACCTGTTGTAATAAAATTACAGCAGGTCCCGGGCACCCCGCTACATCCTATCTACCCACCAAGTCTACCTTGCATATGCAACTCAAAAAACGTGCATGTTTATCTAGGCACTGTAAAAAAAAGGAAAAGAAATCCATTTTCTAGGAAAATCACGTAAATGATAGCTTAATTCGTGAATTTCTTTTATTTAAACTTATGGATTCGAAAGATCATGAATTTAATTTTTATTAAAAATAATATATTTATGATTATGAGTTAGATTTTGTCCTAAATTATTTAGTGGTTAAGTAAGAAATTTTTGTACTAGTAGTCTCACGATTGAAAGGAATCCCATGTATCCCCGATCGGGGTTGACAAATAACACTGACCCATTCATTCTCTTTTTTTTTTTTTTATCTATTGTGTCACTCGTGCTAGGTTTGAACTTCGAATTCAATGGCAATAAAAGCTAATATATATATATATGTATGTATGTATATATATGTGTGCATGTATGTAATTGGATCGTATCAGTAACCAATTAAATTGGTCGTTTATATTAATGTTTCGTAATAACTCTGGCCTAACAATAACCACTTATATTGTTCATCAAGACCCACAACGTCATTTAAGGTCCATAAATATTATATTTTGATTTTCTTTTCTTCCCTATAACAAATTAATCATGTTCTTGAATTCGTATGTGGTGTCTGTATCATATATATATATATATATATATATATCAATTTCATTCCTAACTATTGACGTATAGTGCATGCCCTACTAATAATAATATAGGACAAAACTATATATATAATAGGGTTGCATATATGTCGACGGACTTGAGATTGGTATCATGTGATTTTCTATGCAATAAATAATAATTAGACTCGATGTTTTCCACGAGTTGATGGCTACGTATATCCATGTTCGATTCTATCTATATATATAATACTTAAAAAGCTTAAATATGTTGAGGTACATGACAATGACTTAATACGAACAAATTTTACTACAAAATTTTTTTAAAAAAAATCTATGTAATTTGTATGACAATATTGTATTTGGACTCTATAAACATATATTTATTGTAACTTTATAAACCAATTATATTGTCAGTTTTAGGGTTTCGGTTTCCATGGATACATCGGATTACTCTCGTGGATTTGTTCCACCTAAGCCTAGAAAGTAAGGTAATCCTAATACACTAAGCCTAGACAAAAGGCTAATTTGCTGTTTAAAAGGTATGCTTAGTCATATATACCACGCAATAGATTTGTGTTTAGCCGATGTGAGATTCTCTCTCTTAAGAAGGATTCCCACAAATTCTTCAATTCAAAACAAATGATCCCAACCACAATAATCAATGGGGAATCGATCAATTCAAGCGGAAGCTTAAATAATCATCGAAACATAAATGAAGTACATCGATTTAATAAGGAAATTTTGTTATTTATTACGAACATCAAGGTAAAACCTTGAGTCTATGAACGACCGTTCTCGATTGGGGTTTAAAAACTTCACCACCATATAGTACGCTACACAAGTGCACCTAAACCTTTTGGTCGACACATCACACGAGGATGCACTCTCGAGTCTCGCCGCAGTGAATTTGGTGGCTCGAACTAGCTAGTTCGAGATCAAGGAGATCCAACATTCACACAGATGACCGGATCAAATTAACCTCACCAATGATTTTCCATTTTTTTTTCAATTGTTTAGTTGGCTTGATCATTTTGGGAAAGTTTAATGTTAGGTCAAAGGACCACTCTTTTTTTTTTTTTTTTGGGAATTATCTTCCTAACGTGCTTGTGTTATGGATATATATGAGTTATTATATCTAGGGTGGCAAAACTTCGTCCAGTCAGGACGACCGAATTTGTCCAACTCAGATTTAATCAAGTTTTAACATAAGTTATACGTATGAAATCTGGGTCTAAACACAAAAATTTTGTCCTGTTTAAAATCGATTTAGGTCCAAACATGAAAATCTTGTCCGATTTACTTGTCCGGACCCTAACCCTGATTATATTATTGGTTGATTTACTTGTCCATTTAAACCAATTCGAATATGATCAATTAATTAAGTACGTCCGAAATTCAATCCGAATTATAATTTGGACGTGTAAATATTTTGTAAACACAATTTTTTTTCCACCCCTAATATATATTTTTAATGATAAGTCGTACCTTCTACACTCAAATCCCGATACGAATTGCAATAAAAAATTTGTGTAATTTGTTGGATGCACAAGCATTTAATTTTCGAGTATTACTAGGCCTAGCTACCACACACAATGAAAGTGAGTATAGAATCCAGACGTGCACAATCTTAATTGGTTTCTTTATTTCCTGTCTATTTTTCTTCATTCAAATTGGTGTTAAATATTATTTGAGAGACCAATATGAGAAACAGCTGTAAACATTAATGGCGATGGGCTTTTATTAATTGGGTATAAAATGGTCCCATGTTAAATTAGCATATTATTAATTGTCGCAAGATTTGGAATAATTATGTACACAAAGATATAAATATTGAGTATAGATAACGGAAGAATTTATTACAGCATATCATATCATAGTATGACATGTGTGATGAATATTCTCTCAATTAATTTTTAAACTTAGAATACATATATTTTTCATATTACAATGTATTTTTTATATTTATCTAATGTCAAAGGCTAAGGACTTCTTTTTTTGGGTATCGAGGGAACTCATTAAAAACCCAACCCATCGAACTAGACCCCAATGATAAATCCGCAAGCCACATGTAACACTCACAAACCACATGCGTTAGTTAAGACCTAAGCCTATGGTTCAGTACGGAAATAACGCTAAATCACATCATCGTGGGAGTTAGAACCTATCACCTCCTATACACTTGCGCTAAGAGGTTTAAACAACTGACTTCACCATCTGAAACCAATAATTTTTTTATTAAGGGCTAAGGACACTCATTATCGTTTCCCATAAAGATATATGTCTCTAAAATAATAGAAAGTTAACTTAGCAATTAGATTTAAATAGTAAAAATGTTATCTTAATTCAAGAATATTTGATTAAAAAATTCAAAATGCGGTGCAATGGATGAATGATTGTAGTCTTATAGGGTTTAGTTGAGAAATCAAATTAAGAGTTAATTAAGCCCTACCACTCCAATATGATTTGGTGTGTTTCGTCTCCCATCAAGACTTTTAAAATTGTAGTTGGCCCCATAAATGATTGGCATAAGAAAATGGAAGAATCCTTCTCTCTTCTATCGGGCCCTCCCTCCACTGTCCTATCTTTAGTCTTTGAATAAAACAGTTCGTGGATTTCTCTTCCTAATTCGCTGCTGCTACTGACTATTCGAATACACTCGTGTATCATGTAAGGTATTCAATTCCATCATGGGACGGCCAGCTAATTATTTGAAGTTCACTACTCAAACCATAAATTGGCAAGATTGTTTGTTAGGGATGTTGTGTTGTGTTGGGTTGGGTTAGGTTGGGATTAATAATATTGAATTATTGGGTTTGGGCGAGGTCGATGTTGATTGGGACGTGTTTGATGTGTTTTTGATACCTAAATCATTTAGGTTAAATGAGATAGGGTAAATTTTGTAACTTCAAATTTATGACATATGTAAAGATTTGTAAAAAATCTCATATCGATTTAATTTGGTATAAACCGACGATTTTATTTAGAAGTGTGATATCAACCTTAAACAATTGAGTTGTATTTTCATTGACAAAATAATGCGGATCTTGGTGTACTCAGAGCATGGACAATATCTCAAGTAGATTTGGTTAAATCTTCTCAGCTCATTCTTCTACTTCTCATCTCCTTCTTCTTATCCCTCTCAAATTATTCAAATTATAACATGATATCGGAGATGATTTTGAGCATATATTCGATCCCAATGAACTCTCATATAGACCTCACATCTATCCCACATCATGGTCAAGTGGTGAAATGAAAAACGTTCAAATCATTCCAATTGATATGTCAGCTAGTCTCAAGCTGGCAAAGAGTGTTTGACCAAAAATCCTAGCTTGGCCTCTTTAAGCATCACGGACAAAGAAGAGAACAGAATTGGTTCAATTCACAGTACCAAAAATAAATGGAAAGAAATGCATAAATTAATGGTACGAAAGGTGGTGTCCTTTTGGAATAGGAGGAGAGATTGAGACGACAAGCTTATCCTTTGAGAGAAAATAGAGAGAGACAACCCACCCTCCTCGTATAGGCCCCTCCCGCCCGACATATTAACACTTGTAAGACAAAAGATCGAAACCAACCAAAACTCTCTCCTCCTCCCACTTCCATACAATACAAAACACGAGTGTACGGGTCCACAAATCTCTACAGTGTAAATTTAATGATGCTAGGTGAGTTATCGAGTGATGAAGGGATTAAATTTTTTTGTTCTAGATTCCAATGAGAAGATGTAAAATACATTATATAATATGTCAAAATTTTTAATTAATAAAAAATGTTTTCCCTATGCTCGAACTGGTATGGACAGGTGCTGAGTCTAGGAAGATAAAATTGTGTGAACTGGTATGAACTAGCTCAAGATAGAGAAAACGTTAATAATACGGAGGGACGGGCTGTTACAACACAACTGAATCATGCCTTCTAATTCACTATTTTCTCCATTTATACGTCGAGATCATGTTATTATGGTTTTATTTTTTTGGTTTTAATGTTGAAGTAGTAAAGTGTTAATGTTAAGGAAAATGAATAAAGGAGTCATGTGAGCAGTGAGTATGGCAAAAGAAATGAAATGAGTCGGCACCGCCCCCCATTAGAGACTTGGCATTACCAAAGAAAATGTCTTTGGACGCAGAGTCTCTATACATGACCCCTTGCAGTAACCTACTTTTGTTCCTTTTCTCTTGTTTCAAGACTGTGGACCATTCCCTCACCAAACATGATGTTGTCACCATTGCCAAACAAGCCTTATATTTGACTAGTTCTTGGGAAATTCAGTTCAAATTATACAAATCAATATTGTTCGTTATGGGTCAAAAGGTTACACGAGTAGTTCGCCTAGAAAATGTATTGGTTGTGTGAGATAGAATGTGTTAATTTTTCATATATGTCACTTTGTTGGGTTATGCCAATTCGATCTTGGATAAAATCGTAACACTAGTGTTATACATACGTTACACATATATAATGCCTTACAATTTATGTAATTAATCCAATCCAACTCGCAACCCCTCCTATTCTTGAAAGATTGCATGCAATATCTTCACACAAAAGCAAAATATCATTTACCCCAAGTTTAAGATGTTAGTAAGGATGGATGACCTATCCACTAGGGTGATAGTCTAGTTCTTTAATATCTTTGGGTCAAATGTTGGACTCTAGAGGTTTTGAGTTCGATTCCTATTTGGAGCAATAATTTGTAGCCACGCATTGAATTTTGATCCAACTTACCCTATCGTCAGGTGGAAAACTTTTATGAACGGGGGCCTAGGGGCCCTAGTTTAGGCTCATATTGGATATTTAAAGGACAAACTTTTATGATGTCATTCTCGATTATTGAAAAAAACTTTTTATATTTAATAATTATTATGGATTGTCATTGGTATGAATCGTTCCAAACCTCTATTTGGGGATTCAACTTCAACTCTTCATATCAAACACAATGCATGACTTGTACTCAAAGATATTAAATTAGGACGACTCAAATATTCGAGTGATAATACTAAAATACCCCTCCAATAAGGCATTCAAACGTGTCTTATCCTACAAGATTCTATGATGAGGATCAACTGGGTTACCGGGGATACCCATGTGGTCTGATCGATAAATCACCCCATCATTAGTGGGAGTGTTTGATGCCGTCTCTGGTTTGCTATGGAACAGGGAGCTACACATGCGTTGGTTCTTTGTAGCTTCTCATCTTCAGAGAGTTCATGTTGAATTTTTTTCTTGTTCGAAACAAAAATTAAATTCAATATGAAAAGTGTATGATAATTCTAGATCGTTGGATATAAAACAAAAAAAACATTTCATACGCTTTTTAGGTTGCATTTTATTTTTATTTCGAACAAAAATATATCATTGGGTTCGTAAGACTGATCAAAATACAAATATATTTTTACTAAATTTTTTTAAAAAATCTTTTGAACCCTAAAGATAAATCCTAAAAATTAAGATATCATTTTAATACCTCATAGGAGAATTACTCTAACAACGATTACATCATATATAAGCATATAAAAAGAGGATCTCCACTTAGGTAAATCTCTCACACTTTTTGACTTTCTACAACTAACTAAAGAGAAAGTTCTCGTTACCGAACAATCTCCTTAGCCTTTCTACGTTACTAAACTGACTAGACTAGAGCGTCGAAAAGTCCCCCGAAGAAAACCTCGAGGATCCCGTAGTTTTCGTTCATTACCTCTACAATAAAAGACAACACCTAAAGATTCTCTGTATGATCAACTGATATGCACGCAGACCCGAGAAACATACTACCGATCAGTCATCTGATTCTGCTCGTCATCACCGAGATTTACACGAGCCTTTGCCTCATAATTGCTTCTTCGTCATTATAAAAAAATCTCTAATATATACAAATTCATTGTTAAGAAATATAGTAAAAATTTGGGTGGTTTTTTTTCTTCCCCTTTTTGAAAAATTATTTGTTTAGAAAAGTGAATCACGCCAAAGCCCGAGGAAAGCATGCACATTTTTGTCTCCGAAAGTGAAATATTAGTAAAGTCCACAATAATAATAAATGGGCAATCCCAGAAAAAAAAGGTAACTAAAACGCCGAATGGAAAATGCCAAGAAAGGTGACGCAAGTCTCCCCAAACAAAACCCCTACTCACAAGTCCAGCATCGGGAACCGCCCATTTATTTTAATCAAGTGGGCTTTACTAAATCCATATAATATTCCGCACCACACACGAACACTTCCATCGAAATCATAACCTAGAGCTATCCAGAGCATCAGATGACGTCATCACTTATCAACCCCCTGGTAGACCTGCCTCATACCCTACCGTATAGCCTAGTCATCTACTAGTGTCTACACTAGTGGTCCCTAATTTTCTGGAGCCAAGGCTGGCAAGGCAGCAGCATCTGCTCCTCAGGATTTAAGATTTTTGATCGAACGGTCATGATCTTCCGTAATTGAAATCTGTCGTCTACAACAAATCACAAAAAGCCCACTGTTTGTTGCTCTAGAAATTAAGGATGTGTTAGGCTGTTACTGTTTTGTTAATGGGTTAAGTCACATGCATTGGAAGTCAATACAGCTTCTCTGCAGTTTTAATCAAAGACGTTGATATCGTGGAATTCACATAAATTTATGAATTTTAATAAATAGATTAAATGTCTGTGATTAAAATTACAGTGACTTCTAATACTAGGCTCGTCAGATTTGACGTTGAGATCGTGGAATTCACATAAATTTATGAATTTTAGTAAGCAGATTAGATGTACGTGATTAAAAATTACAATGATTTCTAATACTAGGCTGGTCAGATTTGTTAATCACTATCAGTCGAGGAAATATGTTACTCAGTACCAGATAGATAATTGATGAGTTACATCAAACTTGACTCTCTAGCTAATCACACATGAAGCTTTCATGCACAGTGAGAAAAATTATTGGTTTTTCTTTCACCAATCGGACGGTCACAATTGACTTCTTTATATTATTTACGTAAACATCAAATCAACATTTAATTAATTATATCAAACAGCGTTCTTAGACTCAAATCAAATATCAAACACCCTGATTCCATGCTACCAGTCTTAGACTAAAGACTCCACCCACCACGTCAATGAACCTTACAGCCTGGCAAAATAAGTTGACTTCCAATAAAATCTTCCCACGTGGCACTCATTGACGCTGACATTTTCGCTACTACAGCTGTTACTCTTACTCTTCAGCCGTATAAATACCGCTCTCGTTCACTCTTTTCTCTTCACTTGCAATTCTCTCTACCAAGATTTTTCAAAAAGACTACCCTTGGAAATGGCTTCTATTTACCATTCTACCATTCTCCTTCTCCTTCTTCTGCTTCCTCTCTGCTTTCTCACTCCTCCTCCTGTTTCCGCTACCCGAAAACTCACTGCTCTTGTTGAGCAGCAACCGCTTGTACTTAAATACCATAACGGTGCGCTCTTGAAAGGCAACATCACCGTTAATCTAGTCTGGTACGGGAAGTTCACGCCCGTTCAGCGGTCGGTGATCGTCGACTTCATAAACTCTCTGAACTACAACGGGGCCCCACTCCCTTCCACCGCATCTTGGTGGAAAACAACCGCCAAGTACCGTGGTGGTCCCTCCATCATCACCGTCGGGAAACAAACCCTCCTCGAAGACTACTCTCTGGGAAAAGTCCTCAAGAACTCCTACTTGCCCGCTCTAGCTTCCAAGGCGAACTTCCTGAACTCGATCAACGTTGTTCTCACTGCCAAGGACGTCGCCGTCGACGGATTCTGTATGTCCCGGTGTGGGACCCATGGGTCAACTCGCCCGACTGGAGGGTTGAAACGGGGTGCGTATGTCTGGGTCGGTAACTCGGAGACTCAGTGTCCGGGCCAATGCGCCTGGCCTTTCCACCAGCCCATTTACGGCCCACAGACACCGCCTTTAGTCGCCCCTAACGGAGACGTCGGAGTTGACGGTATGATCATAAACTTGGCAACCGTGTTGGCTAACGCCGTCACGAACCCGTTTAACCAAGGTTACTTCCAAGGCCCTCCTACTGCACCGCTGGAGGCGGTGTCTGCTTGCACGGGTCTGTTCGGGTCCGGAGCGTACCCGGGATATCCGGGTCAGTTGTTAGTGGATAAGGTCACGGGCGCGAGCTATAACGCGCACGGGGTTAACGGGAGAAAATATTTGTTGCCCGCCATGTGGGATCCGCAGACGAGCGCGTGCAAGACACTCGTGTGAGAGAGAAGGTGGAATTGTACACGTGGCTTAAAATTTTCTTATGTGTATGTTAGAAGATAAGGACGGACTACGGGGTGGGGAGGTGTATGGGCTGAAGATGGGGGTTTGGCTTTATGTTTTGTCGTTTTGTCTGACGTGTAAATTCGCTTTGCATGAAGAATGTGAAAAATAGTAGGAAATGAAAATACAAATAAAAATAATATTTTATTGAAAAAGGGAGGCCAAAGTGGATTGGGTTTACCTGAGTCTCGTTGGAGTGGTAATGATGGTATATATCACCCTTCCAGAGTTTGAATTCTCCTCTCCATTTTAATAGAAGTGTATTGGGTATGTGTTTTTTTTTCTTGGTTTGTTGTTTTGAGAATTTTCATGGGAATCCAATAGAGAATGATTTCAAAATTAATCATAATTAGTTGGGTGGGTATTAGGTATGTTGTTGATGTGTCATAATTGTTTGTGATTTGTTATAATTTTTCTTTTGTCATTAAATGGTACTTGAAAAAAAAACCTTGATCGTTGAGAGAAGGTTTTAGTTCTTGTTATAAACAAACTTGATTGTTTTTCAAACAATGGAAAGATTATAAATCCAACACAGGTCTTGTTGCATGAACAAATTCCTCATAAACAATCATAGATTATAGAACAATATAGAGAAGCAATCGAAAAGAGAGAAAAAGAACACAAAATTTACGAAGTTTGACAATGTGCCCACGTTCTCGAGATTTGCGATTGTTTTCAATATAAAAAATTTCTTAATACAATCGCTTGAGATTTTCAATCCTTATATACAAACTACTTAGTTACTCAAAAAATATAATTTTACCCTCATACTAAAATAACCAACTCACATCAATAATATCGTACCATACAGCGGGAGCTCCGTCCCCCGCACCCCGACCTATACTGATAGTAATGAACAACTAGTGACTGTCGAGCACAACTTTCTATTCTCTCATAACTTTTAAGTACTAGATAATATTTCTAATATGAGTCATTATTTAACGGAAATTTCAAACCTTATATTATTTCTAATATATGCCCACTTGGAACATCAACCACAAACTCTTTTAGCTAAAAGAAAAAAAGGAAAAAGCATATTATATTACACTGGCGCAGAAAGATGGTTCATGAATCATGATGCAAGGGAATAAAAAAAAATCACACCCCACAGTCCTTCTGTTTCTTTTGGAGAGGCAGCTGGCCTCACTATTCTTATCTTCTTCTAGCCTTTTTTTTTTAATGAGCTGCTTCTTCCAGCTTTACCTCTTACAGAAAGTAAAAATAAGAGACAAATTTGCCTTTTCTCGTCTTCTTCCTCAAGTGGATGTGGTAGTCATTCTTTCTTATCCAAGAAAATTTGGTACTTTTTTGGCATCATGCTCTGATGCTTTTACATATGTTGCTAATAGTCTCTTTCAGCAAATTTTTACTTACTGTAAAAAGAGGTAGTACTGATAAATTTCCAAAGGATCCTGTCAGAAAAGTAAATGACATCAAATGGTAGTAAGCAAGGATATATTAAAGAGTGCTGCACAGCCAAGAAAAAGAAGACAAGCAACAACCCAGATACAGTATTAGAAGAAAATTATCTAACTTTTAATTTACCATAAATAAGGAGCATTAAGCTCTAGATATAGACAGATGCAAGTTTCAGGCCATCACTTGCTTGATTATTTATTAAGACTTGCCTGTTCTGGAATATAGAAACTTTATGGTCTTGCAGAACTTTATCAGATACTAGTGCTACTACAGAGTCTAATTTACCTAGATCATGCCAAGAGCTAAGCAGCTCAGATAGGTGAACCTCAACAGAGGGATTGGAGTTTACGCGTTGTAGAACCCCGCGGATGGAGACAGGTGACGCGATGCAAGCCTTCTTTTCCGTAACCGTTCAGCAATAATGAAGGCAAGCTCCAGAGATTGAGAAGCATTAAGCCGTGGGTCACAATGAGTGTGATACCGTGAGCTCAGATCATCGTAGGTTATAGTTTGCGAGCCTCCCAAGCATTCTGTTACATTCTGCCCAGTCATCTCCAAATGGACTCCTCCAGGGTAGCTACCTTCTTGATCATGCACATCAAAGAATGCTCTCACCTCGGCCTACAACACAGTATTAATAGTAAAAAAGTTGTTTTTGTTTGTCCTTACATAAAACTGAAAACTTCAAGGAAACACGAGTTTTGGACTTGGCAATGTCTTATGGAAACAACACAAGGTGCACAAAAGGCCTTGCAGTAGTTGTGGGGTCTGGAAAGGAGAAATAAATATACACAGCTGCATCCCTGCATTGTGGAAAGTCTGTTCTTGTGGTTTGAACCTGTGATGTCCAGCTGCAATAGCGCAACTTACCCTACTTAACCAATACAACCACCAACATAAAGTGGCACCTCAAGGCTGAGTTACAGAGTTAGTCGAGAAATACAGCACGGGTGAGTCTTGCTACGAAAGATTGCAAAATATTCAGGTTTAAATAGGAGCCACGTATTCCTATGTACTCAAGAGTGCTACAAATAATAAGCAAAGTAAATGAGAAGCAAATTCGGTCACCAATTCATGCTTAACAAGCCTGCTTCAAGCTGCTTGCATACATGTAATGGTTGGGCTGGGCAAACATGCCAGTTAACCTAGATGCATTCAGTTAAGCTGCTTATCATGATATGCATACAAAACATGCCATCTAGATCAAATAACAAATAAGACAGATTAAAACAACTGACAACTAATTATGCAAAAAAAAATTGATTAGAAAAAAATCCATTTTTCACATGAGAATCAACTTTTCAAGTTTTTTACTTTTCCATGGTGTAGCATACTATGAGACATTGTTGCCAAGGAACCAAACTTCAAATTATTCATTAAGGTCATAGACATGAACTGTATCTAGATACTAATGCTATTTCTACACAATCTCAATATTAAAACCAAGTAACTGATGATAAAAGAGTCAAACAAAAAATATAATAACCATACCCTTATCGCATCAAAAGAACGTGTTTTGAGTCCAGAAGGAGCTTTGATGGTGTTGCCATGCATGGGGTCGCTAACCCAGGTAACAATTTGACCTGCTCTGCGGACTGCCCTTATCAAATGTGGCAGTTTCACTCTCATGTTCTCAGCTCCCATTCTTACAATCACTGTTATTCTTCCGGGCTTGTTCTGAGGATTTAGTATATCTATGAGTCTAACTAGTTCATTAGGATCCATCTTGTCACTCACCTGCATCACAACGCCCATCATTTAGGCATCTGGATTCTGCAAAATCTATAAGCAATCGCAAAGCAAGTTGATTGCTTCATGAAAGAAAAAAACAAACAAACATAGTACTACAAAAACCATTGTAAAGACATAAATCAGGTTCCACAACAAATGTGGCCACGTAACTTAGCTCTATTCAACATAACTAACCAAAGGAAAATAAAGTTTTGAAATTTGAATGGTCTGCTGAACATTTATGCATAAAAGGGGCAAATTTTAGATACCTTGATACCAAGGGGATTAGAAATCCCTCTCAAGAACTCAACATGAGCACAATCAAGTTGGCGGGTGCGTTCCCCAACCCAAAGCATGTGAGCAGAGCAATCATAGTAAAGCCCAGAAGTTGAATCCTCCCTAGTGAATGCCTGCTCATAAGGCAACAGAAGGCACTCATGAGATGTCCAGAACTCTGTTGTTGTCATGATTGGATGGCCAACACCGAGTCCAGCAGCAGCCATGAAACCCAATGCTTCATCAACTCGGTGACCAAGTTCACGGTACCTGTTCATTCAAAACAAATATTTTTAAACGAAATATTTCCAACAGGGATAGGACATAAACAGTTTAGATTCTCGAAATAGCCTAGATAATTGGAAAAGCAATATGTAGGACCTAAGCCCTGGAAAAATAAAGCAAGCCACATAATAGTTCACACTTCACACAAGAAACTGCATAAAACATAATAATGCAGTATCTGGGTTGTTTCTCCTTTCAACAAGATCGCGCCAGTAAAAACAAGGTTAAACATCAAGTTACATCTAATAGAGGTAAACAACACCCGTGCACAAGACTCGTGTATTGGGTGGGGTCGGGGACAAACAAGATGTACGCAAACCTTACCTCCACATAATATGTGGAGAGGTTGTTTCCAAGAATTGAAAATCCGACTATGAAAAAAAACACAACAACAATTGACACATTATAGCAACCCCTGCCCCTCCAAGATAGGATTGGAAGAAAATAAAGAGAAAATAAAACTTATATGAATATGGTGGCCTCCCAGAACATTAAAGCTTCCATTATAGATTTAAGAATTTGAGTTATTACTGAATATGGAAGGAGGCCAATGGAGTAAGCTAGAGAAATAACCAAAGGGTATCCCTAGTTTAACTTTCAATCTTTCATCTTCTCCAGAAATTTCTTTTACATGGCATGGGTTACATAGAGTAGATGTCACATTCTGACATTCATATGTAGCATGAGTGCATATCCCAACAAAAGTATTCTTGAAGCAAGTTCTCTCTATTTGCTACTTAATAATTTTGTGCATAAAATGTAAATTAAATGGAGAGAAAACAGACCTATCACCCTGCTCACTGTTCTTTGCAAAATCTAGATTCCACTGGGAAACTCTCTGCATGGCTGCATAACCTCCAGTGGCAAAAGCCCTTAGAAGATTCAAAGTGGCCACAGACTGGGTATAGGCCCTTATCATTCTTTGGGGATCTGGAACCCTTGATTCTGCATCAAACGCATCACCATTCACATTATCACCTCTGTAACTAGGCAACTTCACCCCATCCTTCTCCTCGAATGAGCCAGATCTTGGCTTTGCAAATTGACCAGCCATTCTCCCCACCTAGATAATAATACAATAATTTCAAATAACTCAATGTCTCCATTACACTTTATTATATCATCAACAAAACGAAAAACAATTAATTGAAACAATGAGGATCTAGTTAACAGATCAAGGGATCTAGACATTTCAGGAGAGGCAAGGAAGTAGAAAAATGAGGGAAAAGAAAAAGAACGAAAAAAAAAACCAACGAACTACAATACCGCTAAATCCAACTCCAGGTCAAGCAACTTCAGCCATAATTTTCCTCATGTAAATTTATTGATGCAAGAACTTGACACTTCAAACTGGACTTCAGTCACATCATTTCAATTTCGACAAAATATCACATACTACATTTACTGGAAGGGCAAAAAAAAACAGAGAAGATGAATAAACAGAATGGAAGGTTCACGGTACCATCATGGCTACTTAATTGAATCACAGAGTCAGATTCAAGTTCGATCATCAAACCAAGAAATATGCAAGTTGACTACAGAACTAAGTCAAAAACTCCAATTCTCCCAAATTAAATTTAATTCCACCATCCACATAATTTCCCGGATCACTAATAATGTTAACAGCCCACAACTGATAGAAACGAGACCATTAAGTGTGGCTTCATTTGATTATCAGGTCATCTAGACCTTAATTTCACTAATTCAGACAATATAGTAACCATCAAAACACCTACCACACGCACTCTCCCACACAGCCCTATTCAACCACAAAAAGAAAACCAAATAAAAAACAATTGTACAGAGTTCTATTGACCTCAACTGCTATTCCACCAAGCACATTATATTTATTACTCAGAACCTCAAAAAATAAATCAAAAAAAATCAAAGCAGAACCACAAAACCCAGAATTTCCATTTCTTTCCAGTTCATAACATGCACACGCCCTCACTCAAACCAATAAACACACAAAACCCGAAAAATACAAACCATTTCCGTTTTCTTTTTCTTTTTCTTCCGCCTGAGGAATAAAGTTTGATTCTTCCATAAAGTACTCCATAACTACGGAATTAAGAGAAAAGTAGAAGCCAAACCTTGATGACAGGCATTTGTCCGCCGAACATAAGGACGACACCCATCTGGAGAAGCACGCGGAATGTGTCACGAATGTTGTTGGCATTGAATTCCTTGAAGCTTTCAGCGCAGTCACCACCCTGAAGCAAGAAGGCGTTGCCGAAAGCCGCCTGGCCGAGTCTGTCTTCGAGTTTCCGGGCCTCGCCGGCGAAGACGATTGGAGGAAAGGTGGAGAGCGTCTGAAGAACAGATTCCAGGGCTTCTTTGTCAGGGTAATCAGGGAGCTGGAGGGCTTGCTTGGATTTCCAACTATCGAGAGTCCATGTGGTGGGGAGCGATGGGGTGGTAGAGAGTTGGGGCTTGGTGGGGTCAGCTGAGTGAATTGCCGAGATGGAGGGTTTAGGAGAAACAGGGAAGAAAAGGCGGCTGCGACGGTGGTGGTGGTGGTGACGGCGGTCGAACAGGAGGGATTTGGAGGGGAGGGAGGAGGACGTGGTAAGAGACATCGTGGCAAAGTCCGGGCAATGTGAGGATGGAAAGCTTAGAAAAATCAATAAAATTCTTTGAATAAATGTATTTACATATATAGTGTTAATTTTTAATTGATAATTTCACATAAAATTTTGATTTTTTAGAATTAATTAATTTTTGAGTTTTGACTTCTATGTTCTAAATGAAATAAATAAAATTGTAAAAGCTTATTCTTCTGTATCCATAGAATATTCTTTTATTTACATCAGGTACCAGGTAGACGGACGGAAGAATATTATTGACCTGAGAATTCACAATAAAGTAATGTCAACGAGACTTTCAACAACCTTACAAATGTAAGATCACATTAAAAATAAACAACGAAGCTTGACACTGATATGCTGCTGACCAGAGAAGGTTCGATGGTCAAATTAGTTGACGCTGGTAAGATTGATAATGAGCGAAAAGAGAGAGCTTAGAGAGAGCATTGAATGCCTCTTTGTGATGGAGGCCCCATGTATTTATAGGGATTCTGATCAAGTGAGTTATGAGTTGACAAGCATTGAGCCTTGTTCAGACCATAGGCCTCCGAAGGAGCTTCTTGGGCTATGGGCCCATTGGTTGGCATTATAGGGCTTTTGGACCTTTGTTGAAGGAGTTGTGATTATTGTAGAGGTCCATCGATTAGACAACCTAGGCTGTGGGTCTCTTGAACTCCATTGAGGTTTGCGTGGACCTTTGTTGGGGAGACTTAGTGCACACAGATGGGTTTTCCCCCATACAAATATCTTCTTATTTTTCACGACTTCTTCCAACTCCCTTAGCAATATTTCAAAATCTCCCAATTTTACGTGATCAATAATGCTTTAGACCTCCAAAATTTAACCCACATTTCACCCCCAATTAATATAAAGTATTGGATATCAAGTGAGTCTTACATGTGTTTATACTGGATGACTAATTTTGAGTGACGTAACAATACTCCTAGCCCGTAGGTTATTCAGACTGATACAAGAGAAATTTAACTGTCCTTTGTAGGCTTGTAGCTGTTTAAAGTTTAAACTACTACTTGCTCTGATAATAAAATTTAAAAAAAAAAAAAACACACTTGCTCATATACAAGGATGTGGGAATGTTCAGACGACAAAAATCCATATAAAAAAAAAGAAGTAAATCAGATAAAAAAAAAAATACAACTTACAACCCAGAGAAAGCCTTCAAGGGTATTTATCACTTGAAGTTTAAATACACCCTCCCAAGAAAAGACTACTACCATACTCCATTTCCACGAGTAGCCAGAGGAAGAAGCCATGATGGATATGGATAGATTTCTGGCTACTGATGTGGCTCATTACAAAGGCACAGCGTTGGGAATACTGTATAGAGAGCAAATGCAACAGCAGCTTGCCAGCAGCAGAAGCTTCTGAGAATAAATATCAACAATACAAAGGGCATACACAATTGAAATATGAAGAATTTGTAGTTTGCAACATTTTATCACAACCCCAACTAAATCCTCAATGTCATATAGATTGCTACATGATGATCCAACAGAATAAAGAGGAGGAAAAAATAGTTCGCTGGATACGTTCATCGAGCAATCAGTAGTTTGCTGGAATGAAAGCCTTCAGTAGTAAGGGTTATAACGCATAGGTGCCCGGAACCTTGGGACCTTCCTGCAAGGAAAAGCATGACAAATTTCTGTCACCGCAGTTTAAACGAAAAGGCCAGGAAAGAAAAATGTGATAGGAGTTCAGTAAGTCAAGAGGCAACTTTCTAAAGATTTATACCCGTATCCATAAGGAGAATACATAAAAGGAGATGGCATATATGCCCCCCTAGCTCGAAGTCCCATATAAGGATTGGGTCTGCGACCTCGAAATTGCTTCATTCCGGGAACATTGGTCCGCTTAGCAGTGACCTGCTAGCACATACAAACACAATGGAACCTGGAGTCAAGTTTAAATTGATGGTTATATATGTTTAACTTGAAACATTTGAGTAGAGAATGAAGAGCTGTTTAACCTTCAATTGTCGGCCGTGAAGTTCAGATTCATTCAGAAGGAGAGCTTCCTGAACTGCCTCTACTTCAAGGAACTCCACATAAGCATAACCCTTTGGTTGTCCAAACTTGTCTGTACGAATAGTGACCCTATTAACGGTCCCACATGCCTGGAAATGCTGCTGCACTTCTTCAGGTGTACAAGAATAATCCACCTGCATGGCAAGTTTAAACTGAAATGGATTATCTGCAGCCAAGAGTAAATCAACAAGGCAAGATAATAATACAATAAATAGAAGACGACTGATCTGTAGAAGATTCTTGTTCCTTATTCCCCAGTAAAACCAAAAAAGCTTGACCATCTATTCATATGTTGATGAGGGGAACTGTGAACGAAGGATCATGCTTATTAATCACTTAAAGCTAGCAAGTAACAGACAAGATTCTGGGAGGATTAGATCACTAGGGTTAACCAAGCTTTCATCAAAACAATATATCCTTCAAAAGTACGCATGTGGAAGAAGGTGACAAAAAGGGTAAAATGTGTTGGCAATATCTCATATTAAGGTTAAGGAGCTATGGAAACACTAAATTCAAATGTCTCAAGAGTGAAAGGTGTGGTACTCTAGAAATACGTTGAGGATTCTTCCAGGCTGAGGTTTGACTTATAAACACATGTTAAACCTGTTGTCATTCGAACAAAGAGCAGCAAAAAGTTGTATTCTTATTACAGATTGTGAAAACAAGTAGTTTCTCCCAATGAAAGAGGGGAAATTGCTGAATTATGTAAATCTACTCTCACATTCTTTCTTCCGCTTTATTTTCACACGATAACTTTTGATCAAAACAAGACCAAAGGGGAAAAAGAAAGGAGTTTTCCCATATGGCGGCAAAAGCTGCAAATACTTTCTTTCTTTTTTGTTGGAAAAGAATTTTATTCATAAGGCCCCAAGCAGGTGCACCAAAGTGGTTAGAAGGAGGCAATACATATAGCATCAAGAAGATTGTCATTAGAGCATGAAAGCTTTGAACAAATACTCTCAACAAGAATGGAAACAGAAGATTCTATATTGTCAAATGTTCTCCTGCAAATCCTTCATCTATAATCCAGAGAGAGCTGTTAAACATAGAAACTTAACACCACATGCATATACATATAGATGCACATATTGAACAAATAAATGGGAAAACAAGGAACCTAATTTCTGAAGTTGCAACTAATTGAAATTTAAGTTGTGATGATGTCAGTCGTACTAACCAACATTTCATATGATAACAGATAACTCTAGTAACATTTCATGCAAAATTTCAACATATAAAACTTTATCAAAGCCATTTTCCATAGGCCATAGCATCCCAAGAATGTACACATGTGCTGAGAAGATGCATTTACAAACATTTTATGGAAGTAAACCACTAGCATGCATATTCAACTAGCTCCATGAAGATAATATCTACTAATTATAGACCATATACAGGACATAAAAGGAGCTAAAGTTAGTGCATATCTGAAACATTCAATCCAAACAATGGACAGAGGATTTGCTTTAGAAAAAGCAGTACTTGAGACAGGTAAATCATGAGGACATTTGCAAAATTAACTTCTAACATACATGATGCTTTTAAAAAAAATCTGCAGAACAAGTTATTTTCATAGCAGAAGAGGCCTCACATTGCCAACAAATACTGAACGAGCATCAACCTCCTCTTTATTTGTCTGAGATGCAGCTGCGGTTGCTGAATCTGGTAAACAAAAAAGAGGGTGAGACGGTAGACCGAATCATCTAAACAAACAACAGACACAGTGGGCACTACGCTCCCTTATTAATATACAAAACAATGAGAAGAAGGATAAAAAAAAATCCACTTATGTAAGAAAGTAATTCGTCTTTTCATCAGTTATCTTTATTGCTCATGCTTATCCACTGATAGTAACAACAAGTCAACAACTATGCAGGTCTATTCTTTCTTGAAAAATCAATTTACCAAAGTTCCCATTTTGACAGAGAACTTCTAGAGTTGCAATTTCATCAATCGGATATCCATTTCCAGTTGCTTTCTAATCAATACTTGATATTTTAAAATGCACCAGCAGGCAGCAACAACTACTGAGCTAAGTATGCAACTATACACAAAGTTTTAGAGAGCTAAAGTTCTCGTGGAGCATTTGTTTCAGAAATGTAGGGCCGATACTAGCATATCAAGACTAAAATATACAAGAGCATTAGCCATCACCTCTACATGCATATTCAAAACTGAAAGAAACTACACAGATTCTTCCATTATATTGCCACCTTCCATATCTGCATCGCATGTTACCGAAACAACTGAACCTATGGAAATTAAACAAATCAACATACACCACCAACATAAAATCTACTCAATTGAATTAACGAAAAAAGAAAGTGACTTCATTGAATGAAACCAACCTAGGGAAAAAAGGCTAATTTACTCA
The DNA here is from genome assembly GCF_013401445.1 of Tripterygium wilfordii. Classification (NCBI taxonomy): domain Eukaryota; kingdom Viridiplantae; phylum Streptophyta; class Magnoliopsida; order Celastrales; family Celastraceae; genus Tripterygium; species Tripterygium wilfordii. The sequence continues at coordinate 12,183,884 of NC_052248.1, forward strand.
ACATACACAGTTTCAAATTCTTTACTCGTAAGTACTTTTTGCATCTAAACAATCGTAGCACAAACGAATCATACATTATTGATTATAGAGGTACACTATCCCCTAGAAACTATCGATAAAAGGAGGAGAACGAAAACATCAGAAAAAGAACGAAAAAGGGGTACCTTGCGCAGAACTCATCTCCTTCTCAACCTTGGCCTGCATCTCTCGCAGAGCAGCGGCTTCGTCTTCCATCTCCTTCAGACGCGCATTCATATCGTCCAGTTCCTGCAATTCAAATCAATAGAGTCTGAGAAAACCCAATTGAAGCGAATTGGGGTCGAGAGTTTTCTGGTCGATTTCGAGTGAGTATTTGACATAGAGAGAAGAAAAAGAAAAAAAAGAAGGAATTCAGAGTAAACATTACTGCTTCTTTACTGGTACTGTTGTCTGCGACGTCCATCTCCACATCGCCTTCCATATCTCTCTCCGTCCACCCCTCGCTACAGAGTCGAAGGGAGCGGCCGTGGGCTATAAGAAATTAAGAAATATTATAAAATTGAGAATTATTTAAAATTGTGCATTATATTTTACCAATATATTTTTTTATTTGTTTAGTCTGTTGGAACATATTCCGTCATAGTTTAGTGTAGCTGTTTAATTTGCTTGAGTGATTCGGTGTTTATAAATCTTAAATATTGGGATTATTACTTAAAAAAAACATATTTTAATATTAAATTCACTCATTTTCTTTTGCATAATATTTTATTAGTTAATATTTAGGCAGTACAATACCACCATGTAATAATTATCATAACTTAATCAATTATAATTAAAAGTAAACATTTATTAATAAACTTTCAAATAAAATTATTAGGTATATCTGAAACTTAATAATTTATATAAAAAAGGTTATCTTTTTAAGTATCTTCTACAAGGCATTGTGCATGAGCTCAAAAATGATCGTGTAGAGAGAAATAAGAGCATTTGAAAAATCACATATACGTTGTTTTTAAAATGTTGTATTAAATATTATTATATAACTATCTAAAATGTTATGATTATTTTGTTCAATTTTTGCTAATAGTATTTATACTGTTCAAAATGATGTGACAAATTATATACAAATGCATTATGCAATTCGTCGTGCAACATAAGCAATCAATTATCAAATTGTTCTACCTTTCAAGGGATATAGGGACATGTTCAATCAAGGAACATGTTAAAAAAAATAGATTGTTACATATTTTAAAAAGTTGTTATGTATTTAAAATGTTTTGCGAAGATTGAATAGAGCTTCTGATATATTTTGGAATATGAGTGAAAAATATGGGTATTCTATATATTTGAAAGTTAAAATCATCAAATGCTATGAAAATGTTACCGTCATGTAGCATTTCAAAATGCTCTCCAAAAAATGCACTTTAAATGCTGTTTCAAATGAGACGTTTAGTTACATATATGCTATTTGAAATGTTCTATCAAAATGAGCTTATATTGATATGGTTGTAAAATGAGGATATTTTGGAGGTCGGAGGGATAAATATCTTTATTCCAAAACTCAAAATTGCTTAACTTGTAAATGTAAAATTGCTGAACTTGGACAGGTGTATGATATATAATAATTTACTTAATAACATATTATTTTTAGATTCACCGGATACATATTTTTATGACATAAAAATCCGCGGTCACTATCCTTAGGTTTTGTTTATGTAATACTCTTAATTTGTGACCGCGGTTTTCATCTCCCAAATTGTGGTTTAACAATGCTCTGATAATTCTACTGTTTTATGACATAAAACTAACGTATTTATACCAAACAAATTTTATAACATGAAAATCCGCGGCCACAATCCTTTGGCTATGCACCGGTAAACCCAATATTACTACTCAATATTTCAAAAAGATTTGAGTTACAAATTTTGCGTATGGCAATATATTTCTTTCCAAAATTAAGTAGATACTAAATTGGATAATCCGGGATATACATTGTTTCCCCATAAATTTTGCTTCTCTAATACGCTTAATTTTTTGTTATAAATACCTTAGCATAATCACACTAATCACCAAACCCAATTTGTCTACTCAACACAAAGTTGTAATATTTGCACATAGGGAGAATGATTCCAAACCCAAGGAAAATAATGGCAGAAGCAGAAGGAGAAGAAAAGGTAGGAGTTTATGTTTATCGAGTCAGTGATTTACCAGAATTATCAAGGTATACACAATGGATTTCCATCCAAATTGTGGTTGGAGTAGCCACAGTTGTACTCCTGATTTCTATGGTTCTGCCATAGATGTGGTTATACAGAACATAAGCAGGAGTACTGTGAGTGATGGTGTCCTACATGGTGGAGTGGGCTGCCATTGATGGGGAGAATATGAGAGCTATGAGATTGCAATGATTATGAAGGTTACTGTGAGGGGTGTTTGGTTCATCTTTGGCCTACAATCTATAAGGGTTTGAAGGTTAGTTTTCTGGAAGTAAAATGAAGAACGCAAAGCAAAACAACTTTAACCAACCCAGATTTTTCCTGCCCAAATCGGCAGGAAAATTTGAAAATGTTGGTTAAATGGTCCTCTCGAGTAGCATTTCAGAATGCTCTTAAAATGGTGCTAGAAATGCTAGTGCCAAATTTATGTTATGATATGGCAAGCCTTGAAGGGGTTGATTTGCAGGGATTTGGGTGTGGATAGTCCCTGGATAGATTTGAGAAAGTACAGAAAACCCATTTGGATGGACTCCAGGATAGGGGAGAAGATTATGGGTAGTTGTTACTTTGTGTGAGTAAATTTTATTTGGAGTAACAACAGTAGTACTCCTCACCTCTATGGTTCTGCCATAGATGTGGTTATGGAGAACATAACCAGGAGATGGAAAAAAAAGAAAGGAAAGTGTTGGTGCACAGCAAGTAGTGAAGATGTTAAATTTTTTGTAAAAATGGAGTAACTCTTGTATACCACGAGAAACTAGAAATTTGTTCAGAGATTGTCTTGAAATTAAGGCTCCGTTTGGCAGACAATTTTGACAGTAGTGTATATACTAACAGATATGGTGGTAGCAGATATGTTGAACAATAATGATAGCAGATATGCTGAACAAGCTGTCTGAATGGTTGTTAGTGTTTGGTTAGACTTTTGTTTGTAACATATATGTTGTATAATATTCTGAGGCAAATTACGCACAGGGGTATTAGGTATTTTTGTTATAGCATATGTATATAAATGTTAGATTAAATAACAATTAATTTATAAAAAAATATAATTAATTAAAATATTTATAAATAGTTAATTAGAAGAGTTTCATAATATTTCGTCCTATAAATATCTATAAATAAATTCAAATAAGTCCATACATTTAAAAATAAATGGAAATCATATGGTGATGAGATTCGTAACAAATAAAAAGGCAGGGGTATTTCCGGATATTCAATAAATAACTAGGGACAATTTGGGTCGAAAAATCGAAATGGTCTCAATATTGTATGAAATGGGACAATTTCCAAAAGACAATATTATTGTCTCGAAATTGCCTCGGATTTCGAATCGCAAAATGGCCGTTTGTTTGCATCATACAATATATTGTCTGGACCAACATATATTGTTCCCAAAATGGTCTACCAAACGGGGCCTAAATTGCATTTTGAATATCCAGCTATAGTGTTGTGATCAAAGCATCATCTTGAGTCACATATGCCTATACTTATCTATCACTTGCACAAGTCAGCAAAGCAATCTACATATGAAAAATCTTCTTCCCAACAAGTATTTCCAAAAAAAATTAGTCTACTTTCTGCTGTTTGGACAAAAAAAAGAAAAAAAATAAATTATATTGGTTAGTGCGTTCACATATTTAATACGCAGCTACTATCCTTGGGGTGTGCACCGGTAACCCAATATTTATTATTCAATATTTCAAAAATATTGAGTTATAAATTTTGCATCCGGCATTATTTTCTTTCCAAAATTAAGTAGATGCTAAACCGGATCATCCGGATATACATTTTTTTCCTTATAAATATATGTAATTTTTATAACATCGAGAATCCGCAGTCACTATCCTTCGGATGTGCATTGGTAAAACCAATATTTATAACTCAATATTTGAAAAAGATTGAGTTATAAATTTTGTACCCAGCACTATATTTCTTTCCAAAATTAGGTAGATGCTAAACCAGAGAATCAAGATATACATTTTTCCCCCATAAATTTTGCTTCTCTAATAATCTTAATTTTTTGGTATAAATACCTTAGTTTCAAGTCATAGAATAGTACAATTCTCACACTAATCACTAATCACTAAACACAATTTGTTTACTCAAACAAAGTTGTAATATTTGCAAATGGGGGGAAGTGATTCCAAACCCAAGGAAAACAATGCAGAAGGAGAAGGAGAAGAAAAGGCAGGAGTTTATGTTATCGAGTCAATGATTTACCAGAATTACCAATGTATTACATAATGGATTTCCATCCAAATGACCATGAAGTGGTTGATTTTCTCATCCCTTGTCTCTTCCTTGATTTGAGAACCTGCAAGCTAATCCAGTTGCATGGACAGGCGGAGCATTTCAAGGAAAAACTGCTCTCTATTTAAAACTAAAGAGGGGAGCTTATTAGTAGTGGTCATTGTTTGGGAGTAAATTGTGGTCTGAGTAGCAACAGTAGTACTCCTGACCTCTATGGTTCTGCCATTGATGTGGTTGAGGAGAACATAACCAGGAGTACTGTGAGTGATGGTGTTGGTGGTGTACATGTTGGAATTGGCTGCCATTCCTGGGGAGAATATGAGAGTTATGAGATTGCAATGATTATGAAGGTTTGAGGGGTGTTTGGTTCATCTTTGGCCTACAATTTAATAATTTATAGGGTTTTGAAGGTCAGTTTATGGAAGTAAAATGAAGCACACAAAGCCAAACGACTTTAACGAACCCAGATTTTTCCTGCCCAAATCGGCAGTAAAAATTGAAATGCTGGTTAAATGGTCCTCTCGGGTAGCATTTCAGAATGCTCCCTAAAATGCTCATAAAATGGTGCTAGAAATACTAGTGACAAATTTGTGTTTGGTGCTCAAGTAATATATATAAGTAGTAAGTAGCATATATGCTACTTGATATTGTCAATCAAACAGACCTTAAGTATAATAAGGTTGAAAAATGAGGATATTTTGGAGGCCGGAGGGATAAGTATATTTATTCCAAAACTTAGGGTAACTTACCCTTTTATTTGTAAATTGTAAATGTAAACTTGTTGAACTTGGGTAGGTGAATGATATGTAATCTACTATAGTTAATAACATATTATTTTTAGATCTACCTAAATGTATATATATTTTTTATGATACAAAAATCCGCAGTCATTATCTTGGAGTGTGTATCGGTAAACCCAATATTTCAGAAACATTGAGTTATAAATATTCCATCCGGCAATATATTTCTCTCCAAAACTAAGTAGATGCTAAACCGGATCATCTGGGATATACTTTTTTCCCCCATAATTAATTTTGCTTCTGTAATACTCCTAATTTGTGACAACAGATTTTCATGTTACAAATTGTGTTTAGTGATTAATGTGGTAATTGTACTGTTCTATGACTTAAAACTAAGGTATAAAATACAAAAAAAAAAAAATCATGACATGAAAATGTGAAGTCATTATCCTTGAGGTGTGCACTGGTAAACTCAATATTTCAAAAAGGTTGCGTTATAAATTTTGTATCCAGCACTATCTATCTTTCCAAAATTAAGTAGATGCATGCTAAACTGAATCATTCAGATATACATTTTCCCCCAATAAATTTTGCTTCTCTAATACTCTGAATTTTTTGGGTATAAATACCTTAGTTTCAAGTCATAGAACAGTACAATTATCACGCTTATCACTAAACACAATTTGTTTAGTCAAACAAAGTTGTAAAAGTTGCAATTTGGAGGAAGTGATTCCAAACCCATTTGCATGTACAGGAGGAGCAATTAGAGGGAAAAACTGCTCTCTATTTGAGGCAGAAGAGGGGAGCTGATGATTAGTAGTTGTTACTGTTTGGCAGTAAATTGTGGTTGGAGTAAGAACAGTAGTACTCCTCACCTCTATGGTTCTCCCATAGATGTGATTGTGGAGAACATAACCAGGAGAAAAAAAAAGAGTGTTGGTGCACAGCAAGTAGTAAAAATGTGAAAAATATTGTAAAAATGCAGAAACTCTTGTATACCACGAGAAAGAAGAAATTGTTCAAAGATTGTCTTGAAATTACCATTGTATGTTGAATATCCAGCTATGGTAGCCAATTTAATATATAACTTTATTTGCTCAGGAGTAGTAGTCAGCTAATCTAATTAGTCAATAACACAACCATTATTGTAAAATTATTAGCTTTGAAACAAAGTTCTTGCATACTTATCACATATATCATTTGAAGAACAACCTTCAGAACATATCCTGATGCATAAATTGATAGAAGCATAAGATCAGAAGACGTGGCTTACAGGTTTATGCAATCTTTATTCGTGTTGGAAAAGCTCCCAACATACCATATGATGCAGCTTTCTTGATCTTGAGTCATGGAGTCTGGTAATTGAATTTTAAGCTGAGCTGAGAAGTAAACGGCTTCTCTAACAGTTAAAGTTGTGATCAAAGCATCATCTTGAGTCACATATGCGTATACATATCCATCATTTGCACAAGAAATTTGGCACAAGTCAGTAAAACAATCTACATTTTGACAAAAAAACAGGAAAAAAATAATTTATATTGGTTAGTGTGTTCACATATTTGCAGCAAGTTCGTGGTAAAAATTTTATTGACACATTTCAACAAGCACATGGTGGGCATATCAAAATGAAATATTTTGCTGAATAAAACCCATACCAGGACTTGCTTTTCACCGCAATTGAGACACAAGGCTATGGAAGGCCACGGATTTTCCTTCAAAGAAACATCGTCAGAATCGATAAGAAAATTAGCTGACATACAAAGCACTTTCTTTTTTTTTTTTTAGATTTCTTGGCTATCTTGGTTGGAGACATGAGGAGGATTAATGAAGTGTGGCTCGGCCTGGTGCCCCCTTGGAGTTAGGTGTGAGCGTGTGAGGTTCATCAAACTTATTTAACGCTTTAGCGGGATCAAACAGAGCATTTCTGGCACTCTGTAGGGATGCCAACGGGCAGTTCGGATGCGGATCACGGCTGGCCCACGCCCTCCATACCTCTATTTATCTGATCCGTCCCCCCTCGTGCATCGGGAAGCTTTTATACCCATCTCCACCCCCACCGGGTCAGAGCAGGGCCCCGATCATTCTCGGCATTTGCTCGATCTTATCATAATCATGATCAAGATTAATCTATCAAATCAATTTATATAATCCAAAATAATCCAACAAATGTTCAAATAATTATTAATTTAAGGGTTTGGGTTTTAATAATATAAACTCAATTACACGTTTAAACACATTTCAGCGACTTCACTTGGGCTTTAATAACAACATCAATTTTTTTTTTTTTGAGAATGATAGAAACTTGTATTAAACAAGCAAACAATACATAGATGAAGATAGAAGCATAACAAGAAAAACGAAATTCTGAATCAATAACAAAGAAAATACCTAAAACAATAGCATAGGCCAGAAATATATTAATAAAGAGAGAATACTTTTTTTGAGAGACCAGCAGGGGGTCTTAGAGCAGCCGTTGCATGATGAGGGATTGTCTTGAGACATATTCTTCCCAACTTTGATCAGAGTTACTAGAAGATGAATGTCGTCGCCACCAAAAACCACTAGATTTGAAGGCAAAATCCTCAAATCTATGAGTAAAACCACTAGATCTGAAAGACAAAACCATCATATTTGTGGAGTAATACACCAAAACATTATTAAATAATATAAGAAGAAACTCATAAAGAAATAAAAAAGCAAAGACGAGGGATTTCATTCATCCCCACCTCAAACGTGGAGATGGGGCTGCAGATAGAGAGGGAGAGGGAGTCACCCCTCTAATTCTCTTTCCCTTCCCTCAAATCCTTCCACTAACAACATCAAATTGATATATGTTTTTACATATAAATATACCTAAATCTAGAAAACTTATGTATATTTATAAATAAATTTTAAAATATTATTGGTTGGGACAAATCACTTGAGGGTGAATTGTTGGGAGTAGTTTTGTCCCCACCCCGTATGCGGGTGAAGTTATTTTTGGCCCGGCCCAAAGTCGAATCGGAGAAAGTTATTTTTGTCCCAGCCCAAAGTCGAATCGAAGAAAACCCACGTGAGTCGGGGTAGGCCTTCGGGTAAGAATTGTCATACCTACGCTCATTGTCACACTCATCTCACATCTAGACTCATTCAATTATGAATTAGATGGCCCGTAGTTGTATTTGTAGGATGAGTGGTCTGTGCAGTTACAATTTTGGCTAACCCGACCAGAGATCGTTGCCTCCCCAACACCTCTGCCTCTGCCGACATCCCACTTCCAAATTCCGATTAGGACAATTAGGTGATTAAAGTGAAGACTTGACAGTTGCCATTTTATATATATATATATATATATATATATATATGTATATATAATTGGATTTAATATCTTAGGACCGTTAGGTGATGAAGGTTCTTCAATTACAGAGATAGACAACACCAAAATATGACAAGGCATGAAGTATTGTGCAATTCAAAGAAAAGGTTTGAAATATATACTTGTCAAATACGTCATTTGTAGATAAAACTTTTATCAAAGTTGCCTTGGCATTTTCATTGATATACATAATATACTCATAAATACATGATAATCAGTACATAAAGATACAGAGATCAAACTGTGGCTTTGAAGGATTAGCCAATATTATTTTTAGATAGGATCTTCAATCTACTCTATATATGCAGAAACGAAAAATGATAAACATCGCTGCAGCACATCGTATCCCAGCTGTTGAATTTGACGCACAAGATACAGGTGAATTCGTGGGTTCCACATGTTCACATGAAATCATATGTATACAACTCATCAATTGAAATAACTGGGATACCTACGTTCAGATATCCTATCGTTATTGATGAAGAGAACCCGTTTGAATCTATGCTACAGATCCTTCCCATATTGGTGTACTAATGGGGTTCTCCACAACCTGCGTCTGTGGCTTTGGTGGACCAGACAAGAGAGTTGAAATAACAGGTTTCAACTTCTCACAACTCTTGATGATGACTAAGAACAGAAGTCGATAAACCGCCACCATTACCAACAAGATTGCAAGATCAACCCATTTCGAGTAACCCATCTCCACCTGCCACACAGTTCTCAAGATTTCATTGCCATCGACGAGGTGTTGTCCCGTTTGACTGTCGGGTAACCACAATCCTTCAAACTCGTTCTTGAACAATCCTTGATAGGCGTATCTATGGAAAGCAACGTAGTAAAGAGGGTACTTCCAGAATGGTGCAGGGAGATCGTTGGGTAATCGAAAGAATCCACCTCCCAACATCATGAGCCCTTGAATTCCAGCACCAGCGATTATACCCATCAGGAAGTTGGGGACTATACTTGCCACAACCATCATTATGCTCTCAACCAGAATCATGCAGGCGTATACAACACAAGCGAAGTACAGAAAGTGATCAAACCCTCGTTGAAGCCCTGGAGGATAATAAGCTATTGCACCAGGAAGCAAGGCAATGATGATCAAATATGGCAGGGAAGAGAGAGTATTGCCAACTACAAAAGAAGTCACTCCATAGTGTCCATTCAATCTTTCCCGTTGAAATACCTAGATACGTAAGGAGATTCTCATTAAGCATTTGAAAACGGTTTAATATAACATGTGGTCACCGAAAGATTGATCATGTTCTATTTTTGGATACTCACAGTCAAAACATTCTAATTCGATCACATAAAGTTAAATTTGTGCAAATTTGATCACTCGAGCATAATTTATCAATTTCAATAAGTCAACCCGTTAATGTGGCAAATAAAAAATAAGTGAAATAACGTACTTTCATGTCCTCCGCAAAAGAAGGGAATCCGCCGATGGCCATGAATGTTAGGAAAGTAGATATGAATGCTAAGAGTGAACCTCTATCCTGGAAAAGACAAACAAGAAGTATTGTCAGTGCTTTTATAAAAGGAAAACAGCACACATGTGCGCACAAGACTCCTACATTATGTGAGGTCGGGAACATACAAGATATATATAGATGTTCCCCCATATAATACATAGAGAGACTGTTTTTAAAGAATTAAACCACATAGTGTCACTACTTTTGTATTTTTCTCTAATTACCTTAATTGAGTTGTAATTATCGCCTAGTCCGCCAAAAGCAGTTCCAAGACCTATAGCCATGGCAATATAGATAACTAGTCGCAACCAGTAGTAGCCCAAATCGCGATACATGTTTGTGAAAGACCTTCTGGTTAGGACAAAACACTGAGTAAAAAAGCCAGCATGGGTTCTTTTCTTCTCCAGTTCTCCATAATCCTGAAACTAATGAAAGAGCATGTCAGTATTTGTTTCCAAATCCGGCCAGAATAAGAACTGGATCGATCTTTGAGTACCTGTTTGCATATTTTGGATACATCTCTTTTAACATGTTGATAAATTTCAGATGCTTTATAAGCCGTCACTAGAGTGTTAATTGCTTCCTCTGTGGACATTCCAGCACCCAATCCTTGCTCAACATCCTAGCATATCACCAAGATTAATTCACTCAGGATTTTATGGATCAATATTTTTCTCTTTCAAGTGAGTATTAAGACTGACAAAGGATTTTGAGAAACATATATCTCACCTGGTCAAAATCCTTGTTTATGGTTTTCAAGAAATGATCAGATGGGTTATTGAGAGTTGGGCAAGGAAATCCATTCAAAGCAAAGAACTGCACTCAATCAAATGAAAAAAAGTGATATCAGCTTCTAACAATTAATAAGCAGAAGTCATAAAGGAATAAAGGAAGTTGTGAGTTCAACTCCCACGCCCAGTAGTTTTCTGTCGTTAACTGGTGGGTATGTTGGGTGGGAAATTCTCGGTTACCAAAAAAAGGAAAAAAGAAATCGTAATTTTATTATGTACCTCATTTGCTCCTGAAGCAGGACCAAAGTATACTGTTCTCCCAGAAGACAGAAGGCAAAGAGTGTTGAAAAGCTGAAAGACTTCACTGCTTGGTTGATGAATTGATGTAATGATAGTTCTTCTAACTCCATCTCTTTGTCCCAGGCTAGCGATTCTGCTCATCACATAATATGAAGCTGCACTATCAAGCCCACTAGTTGGCTCGTCAAGGAAGAGTAGCTTTGGGCGGGTTAGCATTTCTATGCAGATGCTCACTCTCCTCTTTTGACCACCACTTAAGCCTTTAGCTCCCCAGCCTCCTATCCTAGTGTCCATGGCATCTTGCAGACCCATCTCTTTTATAGTCATCTCTGCTCTCTCCTTCTTCTCTAACTTAGTCATGGAGTCCGGTAACTGGAGTTGAGCCGAGTAGTAGACGGCTTCTCTAACAGTTAAAGTTGTGATCAAAGCATCATCTTGAGTCACATATGCCTATATATACATGTCATAGTGAAAAGGTATGAATATATATTGCACAAAAAAGAACCCAAATTTTATCATTTCAAGTTATGATAGCTGGTATCCTAGTTTTCCCGACTATTGAGTTATATGCACAGAATTTTATGAACATATGAAGCCTACAAATTTGCATGTGCATCCAGCTTAAGAATTGGGATAATTAACTTGGATACTGCTAAAATTTTTATCATTTTCGTATCATTTTTCCTTTTGTTTGGGTGCATTCACAACTAAAATTTCCCTTTCCAGGTTTATTATCCAGTCTTTACCGATGTTCCATAGGCCAAAGCTTGCTTCTGACAATTGACTAGAATCTCTCCTGATTGCCTTGTGTTTGAATCCAGTCTTCCTGCAACATGACTTCAAGAGTTAAACTAAAACAATTTTTTTAGTCTCATCATACAAGGTTTGAGATTGATCTTCCAAGAAACACTATCTTTTCCTGATTTACATATATGGAATAGATAGATAGATATACCTGCTAGTGCATCAAGAAGTGTAGACTTGCCACAACCAGAAGGACCCATGATAGCCAACATCTCCCCGGGTCGAGCATACCCGGTTACCCCTTGAAGGATCGATCTCTGACCCCGTCTTCCCATTTGAACCCTCACCCACAAATCCTTCCACGTCAAGAAAACGCCATCCTCTTCAACAGTATCATTGACATCAATACTTCTTTCTCTCTTTCTAATTGGCAGTGGATGTGGATGGACAGTACTACCAGCTTCTACTTCCAACGAATGAGAAGCCATTGTGTTAATTTTTTGCGCAAGAAATGATGTAAAATTAGTATTGAGTGTTTTTGTTGATTGTGATTGTGTGTATCCAACTTAACTACGTACGAGGTATATATAGAGAGATATAGGATGTTTGTTGAACATGCATGTGAATGTGATTCAGCAGTGCATTTTCAAGTTTTCATCACGTGGTTCAATGCACCAACCAAGTTTTTGTCATGCATGTCACTTGAATATCTTCTCTGGTGGGGTCAAGTTGAAAACAAATGTTAATTACCCAGTTCTAAGGAAAAAAAAACTAACCTTAGTGGTCTATTTTTCAATACCATTCAAGCAAATAATAATAATAGTTAATTCAAGAAACTTCTTTAAGGGAAGATGTGGAGAATGACATTAATATTATAATAATAGTTAATTATTTGTGAAATTTTTAAAAGAAGATTTTTAAACATTATCCAAAATATTTAGTCATCTAACTAATTTTGAAGTGCTTTCTTTTTATTATTTGTTTCATAAACAATCCTTATGTGTGACACCTAGTCACTAGTTGGAGTGGTAAGAATGTTGCGTATATCCTAATGATCAAGGTTCGAATCCCTCCTATTTCAAAAAAAAAAAGGACTCTTAGATGTGGACACCAGTAAATTATAAGTTGCACTTAAAATCGCTGTTAAGTGAAATGATAAGTGACGCTTACTTAATTGGTGAGAACCATATGAATCAACGACCTTAAAATGTGAATCACCTTCTAAGAGTGTAATGACAAGTGGGGCCCTCTTTATTGTTGGGAACCACATTAATCAACGACCTTAAAATGTGAAGTACGTTCTAAGAGTGTGAATAAGAGAAACGAGAAATGAGGTCCACTGTTTTGGAACCGCCTATTCCGAATGAACCGTGAAAGAGTGGTCGGCAATAGGAAAATTGAAATTGAATGCACGGTTGTTGAAACCGGCCGCCCAGTCTCCACGGTTGTGGAAGAGATTGATTGAAACCACACGTTGGGTGAAGGACGATTTTCTGGCCTCACACATAAGTAGAAAAAATTAAATATCTCTGCATGTATCATATATGTCGTGGTGTGGACCGGTTTTCTGGCCTCACTATTCTCAATTTTCACTAGGTTTCAACGCAACATTAATTGATACTATATCTACCACTGAAAAATGTGTAAAACACATGTGCATTAATTAACTACGAAAGGGTAAGAAAACAAATTCATACTCTATAATAAACTAGCCAATCTTACACATTACAATTTACGTCCATATATATATATATATATATATATATATATATATATATATATAGAAATTATCTTATGTGGATCAAAAGTGTGAACCAACTTTGTGGACTTGTTTTTCAACCAAAGATGTGGTGGGTCCTATAGTAAATGTGTGGTCCCCACTTATGTTATACTTTATTACAACCATTGAATTTTGATCCATAAAGTTAGTCAACACTTTTTGATCCACATAGGAGAATTCCTATATATATATATATGTATGTATGTATATGTATATGTATATGTATATGTATGTATGTATACATGAATTAAGATAATTACTAATGATCACTTAAAAGATTTATCTCGTTCAATTCGGTTATAACCAAAGTTCAAATGTTTTGTTAGGGTTTGCCCATTTGAGATGTTCAGGGGTGTTGGGTTGGGAGGGGTTGGGGGGTGTTGGGAGATGTTGGGATTATTACATATAACATTTGTTCTGGGATGTAGAGAGGTTTTGTCCCAACAATCCTGACTGAAACGGTCAAGGGTTGGGAGGTGTTCGAGACAAACCCAACCCTTCCTAACACCCCTGAACAGCTCAAACGGATAAGCCTTTATAGTTATTGAAAAACATTTCTAAAAAAATATAATCACTCGATTAGATTTTAACCTTCTTCAAACAGCCAAACTGGTGACGTGACATTAGGAATAAAAGAAATAACGAAGATGGTATTAAAGTTTTAAATAACTAATTTATATTAATATTTTAAATATTTTGCTTCTACTAAGTAGCTATCTTGGTTCTCTCTTTTCCTGGAAAAACCTCACCCTTCACACCGATAACAACCATGTATTATGATGTCTCAACTGCAATACCTACCATTGCTTCAATGCAACAACCAGCTTTTTGTCATCCATGTCATTAATTTGAATACTTTCTCTAGCTGGTGGGGTCAAATATTACACACATTACATCCATGTATTTATAATTGAGTTAATATAACTATTAGTCGTTAGAAGTTTCAGTCGTTCAATTCGATTACCCAAAGTTCAAATGTTCTGTTTTATTATTGGAAATTTGAAAACGTTAACTTATTTTCACATTCCAGGCAATCAACCTACCGATGTGTAACATTAAAAATCAAACAAAGTGCCAAGATCATATTAAGAATTCAAATACCTAATTTGTATTAATAGCTTAAGTATTTTGCTTCTCCTACATCTCTCTTCCTGGAAAAAAGACTTATTTTTGGATTAAAATTAAATGAGGATCACTAGTATGGCCTAAGTGGTAAGGGCTTCTGGTCGCTTAAGTAAGGTCTTGAGTTTGAGACCTTGTGGATGCAGAAAATTAATCTTCTTGGGAGAGGTTTCCCACCTTGGCACCTAACAGTACTTCGGAGGATTAGTCTTGGGCTGATATGTCTGGGATACTTAAGGGAAAAAAAAAGAAAAGAAAAAAAGAAAGTGGTGGCCTCCTTGTTTTTATTTTTTCTAAGTGAAGAAAAGGCTTGATTTAATTGATTGGACATGCAAATTAATCATAACCAACCAGCTGGACAAAATAAAATATCACCAATTAATTAGTACACTTGTCAGTTAGAGGAACAACACATGCATGGATCACGCTTTGTGGAAGAATAATCTGTAATTTTAATATTGGGATTTATGTTGTAACCCTAAATTAACATGCACAACCATCCAATGTGTATATATATAATATATAATATGTGATTGGAATTTGATTAAAAGATCACTGAGGGAGGAAGAAATATGAAGAGTACGAAGAAAACCCCTTTGAAGTTTCAACCCGATCACGAATCAAATGATAATCTAACTCAATGTGTTTTGTTCGTTCATAAAAAATTGGGTTAGATGCAATATGGAGAGCTATTTGATTGTCACAGTGGAGTATAACAAGTTATGAGTTTTGAATACCAAAATTTTGTAAAAGGGAGTGAATCCGAACAAGTTCACAGTAGGTGGAAGCCATAGATCTATATTTGGCATCGGAAGAGGAGCGTGAGACCGGAGTTTGTTTCTTGGATTTTCAGGAAACAAGCGAGGAACCAAAAAAGACATAGTAGAATCGTCGAGAATCGGGACACCCAACCCAATCAGAATCACAATAAACACATAGCTACAAATCACAAAATACGATGAACAACATATAGATGAACATCGGTGGATGTTTGCGCGTACTGACTGAGTACTTGCACAACATAGGAGATATCTTATATAAATTTAGCTTACATACATTTGATATCCTCCACTCTAAAGATGAATGACGATCCTCACAAGCTTGTCTGTACAATCACTCATTGCGATACGGAGACCTTTGTTTGTTGAACTCCTACATCGGTCACTTCGATTTCGTCCTCCAACTGCGATAGAGAGCTTCGCTATTCCGATTCTGATACGGGTAAGGTTTCATCCTCGACTTAAACCTTTCTCCTCTATTCTTATACTTTCTAATTTAGGTCTTCAATTTAGGCAGGCATGTTTGGGTTCAATTGAAATATTTGTCTTCTTCCCCATCATTTTTTTGTTAGTTGAGTTCAATGATTTATGTTTTTCTCAAAATTTTCTCTAATTTGATGTATAATAACGAACGATTTGTGCATTTGATATGAATCGATTTTGATATTTTTTTAACTAGGGTTTTCCTGTCTTGAACCATTAATTTGGGAAAATGCAATCGAATTTGTTATGACTGATATTTGCTTACTAATTATACTTGTACTTATGATTGCATATTTTTATGAGTTTAATTTAGGGTCTCTAATATGTGATTAATATTACTAGTTTCGAACCTACATGATTCTTGTATATGTGATTATTGGTATCGAACCTACATGATTATTGGTTTTCAGTCTTCAATAGAATAGGAAGTGTTGGTGTTTATATATAATTTCTGTTTTCAACCTGTAATAGAAGATGAGAATTTACTGTTAGAAGTGTTGTGTATCCTCCCTGAAATGGAGATGTGTGGTTATCGGTGTTCATTATTTTGTGTACATTGTGCCACTGCCTCATATTTATTTAGGAAATGATTGCATGTGTGACACTTCACAATTTTATTCGACTGTATATAGCTATTGACGTGGATTTTTATGAATTTGACTCAACATATATGGTTGAAGATGAGTACGTGCCCAACCCCGGTGCTCAAAATGTAAAATGAAGAAAATTTGGTAATTGACGATAAAAATGTGGCTCAGTTTCGAAATATGGTTGCCGATCAATTCTGTAGCATTCCATGAAGACTTGTATTTGTATTCTCTAATACGTATCAATCAAATATTTGTCTGGTTTCAGAAGCATGGTAATGAGAATGGTTACCTCCTTGATATACATAATGACCATTGCTATCTTGTATCCCTGAAAGGTCATTTTCATTCTCATGGGATGATGGGAATGGTCAACTATTAACTTTTTAGTATTATACCCCTTTATAAACATTGTTTTAATGTCTTAGGATTGTATAATAATGGTCTAAATATTTTAAAAACCTTTGTAAAATATAAATATCAATATAGTATGTAATTTTATAATTCAATAATATATCACTTAATATATATGAAAAATTATAATAAATTTCTTATTTTAACAATATAATAATCTTACTATATTATCTGAATATTATAATATAATGTTTAACAATTAAATAAAATATATAATAATATTTTGTATTTCAATTTTTTATCATAAAAATATCCTCTAATTTTTTATCATTAAAAATATCCTCTCATCTTAATTTGTTTGTGAAGAGATAAAGGTAAAAAAATCGGTCAATAAATGAATAAATACTTCATTCTCATTTCATTCCAACAAATATTTTGCATATCAAATGTTCCATTATTACTATTATTGATACAAACGTACCGTTATAATAATCATTCCCATTATTATTTTCGTTCCCATTCATATTCCAATTACCATTATCATGATTAACTACGACAACTAAATGTAACGTAAAACATTTAACTCGTTCAACTCGAACCCCAAAGTTCAAACGTTTCAATTTAGTTATTGAAAAGTTTAGTTTAGTTTTTTTTTTTTCTAAGTTGGGAAAATGCTTGATTTGGATTTTAATGAAACATAAAGTTTGTGGTTTATGCAGGCTGACAAGTCACATAATTTGATTACACCTGGAGACCACGTAAAAAAAATAGTTTTAATTGATTGGACATACAAAATTACAAATTAATCAGGACCAGGAATCATCATAAACAAACAACCAGCTAGATAAAAAATCTCTCAAAAATCAAGTACACTTGTTAAACTAACACCACATGCATGGATCACACTATGTTGTATCCCTAAACATGCACAACCATCCAATACACACACACACACACATATATATATATGATTGAAATTAATATGAGGGGAAGATTAAGGTAATGTTGTCTAATCTCAGCAGAAAAAAATCGCATTTTTTTGTGTGATTGGAATTAAACTTCACATGGTTTTGTTGTTTAGTTTGAGATATTTATTAGGTGTTAGCATCTTGTCTTATTATTGTAACTTTGTATTCGATGTATGGGGCGTGGAAGATATCAATTAAATTAAGAGACAAAACCCTCTTTTATCATTTTTTTTTCACATGTCATATTCATTGATGTAACATAATTAAACACTTAATTGATGCATATATAAGTAATATTTATATAGGACCTTAATTTTGGCGATTGTCCATCAGTCTCCTATGTATGAAATATATATGTACATTATCTGTCATGCAAGTGTGTACTGAGTACGTGCTCTTGGGAATCGAACTAGAACCTCATACATACATGAATTA
This sequence comes from Tripterygium wilfordii, assembly GCF_013401445.1. NCBI lineage: Eukaryota > Viridiplantae > Streptophyta > Magnoliopsida > Celastrales > Celastraceae > Tripterygium > Tripterygium wilfordii. The sequence goes on from NC_052248.1 coordinate 12,202,185, forward strand.
ATATAATTACTAGTGATCACTAAAAAGATTTAACTCATTAAACTCGATTAACCAAAGTTCAAATATTTCAGCATAGTTATTGAAAATTTGAAAACATTCTAATATATATAATCACTCGATCAGATTTTGACCCTTTTCAAACAATCAAACTACTGACATGACATTAGAAATCAAACAAATAGCCAAGATGGTATTAAAATTTCAAACAAATATTACAGGACGATAGAGAAAATCAAAAAATTACACGAAAAACTCTAAATTGTAGAAAAAAACCACGACCGTTGTCAAAAGACAACTAAGAAAAAACTTCATTTTGTAGAAACAATGTTATACATAGTGAAGCTCTCTCTCTCTCTCTCTCTCTCTCTCTCTCTCTCTCTCTATATATATATATATATATATATATATATATATATATATATATATATAAGGTGTGACACCTAGCCACTAGTTGGAGTGGTAAGTAATGTGTTTATCACTCTGGTGACTAGGGTTCGAATACCGAATACCCCTCTCCTGTTTCAAAAAAAGGACTCTTAGGTGTGGACACCCATAACTTAGAAGTTCCACTTAAAATCACAGCCTTAAAATGTAAACCACATTTTTAAGGGTGTGGATAAGTGAATTGACAAGTGATGCCCACTGCTTTGAGAATCACATGTTCCATGATGAAAGAATGATTCGTAGTTTACACCCGCATAGGAAAATTGAATTCACGGTTTTCTGGCCTCACAATAATAAGTAGAACAAATTAAATATCTCTGCATGTATCATATATGCCGTGGTGTGGACCCATTTTCTGGCCTCACTATTCTCAATTTTCACGAGGTTTCAACCCAACATTAATTGATACTATATCTACCACTGAAAAATGTGTAAAACACATGTGCATTAATTAACTACGAAAGGGTAAGAAAACAAATTCATACTCTATAATAAACTAGCCAATCACACACATTACAATTTACATCCATATATGTACACATGAACTAATATAATTACTAATGATCACTTAAAAGATTTAATTTGTTGAACTCGGTTAACGAAAGTTCAAATGTTTCAACATATAAGTTATTGAAAATTTGAAAACATTTATAATATAATCACTCAATCAGATTTTAACCTTCTTCAAACAGTCAAACTAGGGACGTGACATTAGGAATCAAACAAATAGTCAAGATGGTATTAAAGTTTTAAATAACTAATTTATATTAATGTTTTAAATGTTTTGCTTCTACTAGCTCTCTTGGTTCTCTCTTTTCCTAGAAAAAAGCCCCACCCTTCACCCCGACAACCACCATATATTGTGTTCGTTTGGGCGTACTGTGAACTGTTGTGCGGTGCTATGAGGTCTAAAACTGTAGTGTTATGAGGCTAAAACTGTGGTGCTGTGAGCTTAGTTCAAATGCGAAGTTGTTTGGTGCATCACTTTTAAAATTGTGGTGCGGTGTTGTGAGGTGCGTTTGGTGTATCTAAATTATGATTATATTAGATGACTAATAATATTAATATAAAATCACTTAACGTTTACATTGTACATTAGTCTAAAATAAATAATTGACCTAATTTGATTACATGAGACAATTCAACATATATTTAAGTTGTATGTGAATGCTGTGAGGTGAGATGCTGCGAGGTAAAAAGCTGTGGTACTGTGAGCTGAGTTCTGCTGACAAAAAGTGTTTGACTTGTTATAAAAAACTGTGGTGCTGTGAGGTGAGGTGCACCTAAAAGCAGTGCAAACACACTGCCAAACCGCACCATTATGATGTCTCAACTGCAACACCTACCATTGCTTCAATGCAACAACCAGCTTTTTGTCATGCATATCATTTGAATGTTTTCTCTAGCTAGTGGGGTCAAATACACACATTACATCAATATATTTATAACTGAGTCATACTAGAAGATTTAACTTGTTTAATTCGGTCACCCAAAATTCAAATGTTTCAAATTAATTATTGAAAATTTAAAAACGCCGATCAATCAACCTACTGATGTATAACATTAAAAATCAAACAAAGTGCCAAGATCATTTTAAAAAAATTCAAATACCTAATTTGTATTAGTAGTTTAAGTATTTTGTTTCTCCTACATCTCTCTTCCCCCTGAAAAATGAAGAATAAAAAAGCTTATTTATGGATTAAAATTAAATGAGGATCACTAGTATGAATGAAAGTAGTGACACTCGAATCACTAATTGAAATGATAAGAATGATGTGTGCCATTCAAGTGACCCGAATTCAAATCTCCCTCCGGATTTTAAAGAAAAAAAATGAACGAAAGTAGTGGCCGCCTCGTTTTTGTTTTTTCCAAGTAGAGAAAAGGCTTGATTTTATTGAAAGGTACATAAGCTTATAAGTTTGTGGTTTAGAACAAGAAGACAAGTCACATTATATGGACGACACCGTATAATATATAGTTGATATTAATTGATTGGACATGCAAATTAATCATAAACAACCAGCTGGACAAAATCAAATCTCTCCAAATTAATTGGTACACTTGTTAAGACTAACAAACACATGCATCGATCCCGGCTCTGTGGAAGAATAATCTTTAATTTCAACAATATTGGAAGTTTATGGTTTGATACGGCCAGACAAAGTTCACATAATTTAATTACACCTGGACCATGCACACGTATAAAAAAAATAGTATTAACTGATTGGGATATACAAAATTACAAATTAATCAGGACCACGAATCATAAACAAACAAACAAGCTGGAAAGAAAAAAAAATCTCTCAAAAATCAAAAGTACACATGTTAAGACTAACAAGACATGCATGGATCACACTATGTTGTAACCCTAAACATGCACAACCATCCAATATATACACACACGCATATAAGAGATCGATACACCTATTAGGGCAATTTTACAAATGAGTCGTTAGTTGAACGACAATCACATTGCATGTAAGAGACCGACCCACCCATTAGAACATGGGTTCGAGTCCTGCCCCCTCCCCCAAACCCTGTTTCAAAATATGATTGAAATCGCATTTTTTTTTTGTGAATAGAATTTAACTTCACATGGTTAATTTGTTGTTTAGTTTGAGATATTTATTAGGTGTTAGCATCTACTAATTGTCTTATTATTGTGACAATTATGATGGCGGGGAAGATTAAGGTAATGTTGTCTAATTAAGCTTATAAGTTTGTGGTTTAGAACAAGCAGACAACTGAGACAAGTCACATTATTGGACGATACGTATAATATATAGTTGATATTAATTGATTGGACATGCAAATTAATCATAACCAACCAGCTGGAAAAAATCAAATCTCTCCAATTAATTGGTACACTTGTTAAGACTAACACCACATGCATGGATCACGCTTTGTGGAAGAATAATCTGTAATTTCAACAATAATATTGGAAGTTTCTGGTTTGGCAGCCAGACAAGTCACATAATTTCATTACAAAAATAGTATTAATTGATTGGGACATACAAAATTACAAATTAATCAGGACCACGAATCATAAACAAACAAACCACCTAGAAAAAAAAATCTCTCTCTCATCGATTTATATCCATTATTCGTCCATGGCTTGCAAGGGACTCGTAGATACTTATAAAATATATCTATAGGGAGGCAAATACCTACGCTGATTGGTTCATTTATTATGCTTTTAATTTGAATATAGGGACTCACGTCTTCCACGAGGCACCTTATTGTTGTATTCCTTTTCTTCGAGCTGATTTTGTAAGGGTGGCTCATCAACGATTCTGCAGTTCTAATTAGTTCTTTTCTTCTCAAAAAAAAAATCAAGTATGCTTGTTAAACTAACAACACATGCATGGATTACCCTTTGTGAAAGAATAGTACTCTGTAATTCCAATATTGGCACTCCCTCCCGCCCTCCCTCCATCTCGATTTATTTCTCATACTTTAAAAATCCACCTTTTAAAATAGATATGATTTAATACAATTCAACTATAATTATACTATTCCAAATTTACCTTTATTGACTTAAAATAACTTATTTTCCTTGAAGTTTGGTGTTTTAAAGTAACGACGCTAATTTTAGAATACATTAACAAAATTAGTAATTAATGAAGAAAAATGACACTAGTTTTGGGACAACTCAAAATAGGAAGATGGACAAGTAAAATGAGACGGAGGGTTGTAACCCTCAACATGCATAACCATCGATCCAATACACACATACACATATATATAGAGGAATTCTCCTATGCACACCTAATTTACGCATTTAAAATACACACCTATGTTTTTACCATTGATTTGAAGCATGTGACAAATAGATATTAGGTATCTCATCAATTTTTAATTGACACTAGGACATATAACGGTATCTCATAAATAAATAAATAAATATATTTTTTAGGGAAAGTTTTAATCACACCACAGTCTTTTCAAACTACACCCCTAGTTAATTGCACCCTTAAAAATTTTAAATAATTAATGGTCCGTTTGGAACAGAGGATAATACTCCGTATAGTATAAAATTATCCTTTAACAAAAATAATATTAATTGATTGGGACATACAAAATTACAAATTAATCAGGACCACGAATCATAAACAAACCATAGTTTTTAAGACCGACCCGTGCATCGACCCGGCAAGGCTGAAAGATTAAGGTTTTCGAGGTTTTACTCTTATGATGAAGGTTGAATTGCATACTTTTAATAAATAATAAAATAATAAATATTTATTTATATAGTATATAGTTATATACTACCAAATACCAATACACATAATAAAATAAAAAATATTTAGGTATGTATTATATAAGAATATAGTAAATAAGTATATTAATATATATAATTACATAGTTCATAATGACATGACCCTATTCATGATAAAATATTACAGTGTGTATATTTGAAATACGAAATTGTGTACAGATAAAAACGGTGTCTTTATTGAGTAAACCAAATGAGATAACTTTGACGTAGGAAAATTAACTCTGGTAAGGTTACTCTGTTAAGCAAACACGAGATACGTCTAGAACATTTATATCTCCTTTTGTATGAACATTATTTGCACCCCGTTTCTTATTAAGTACACCCCATTCCAGTGTGTTTTTAAAGGGTTAATGGAGTGTTTTTAGTAAAAAACGGAGTGCAAATAATGTTCTTCCTCCTTTTGCCACCAAAGCTCATGCTGTTGTAGGAGACCAGAAGGGTTACCGCCGTACCATGATTGAACAACAGCTGAGTTTAACATCCTCTTCCCCAGGGGAAGCACTGGGCCTGGGCGAGCTGGGCCCTAATTTTTTAGAGCCCCTAAAAAAAATTTAGTTAGAATAACACCAACCTATTTTAAAAAACCCATAAGTACTACTTACTTATAAAGCCCATAAAAAAGCAAGTAAGAGTCAAAACAATCTAATAAAAGTTAGGGCCTGAAGGTCCAAGCCAAAGTAAGAAAAGTTTTAGCCCATGAATAACAACCTCTTCTCCAATTCTCCCCATCCATCGTATTCTAGTATCTCATCATTCTCAATCTCACGGTCTGTCGGTCTCACCTCTCACGACTCTCCCCCATTCGCTAATCGAGCGATTGACTGATTCTCTTCTTGTGTTTGTTGACTGGCGAGACTCGAGAGAAAGCTTTAGGGCCGACTAGGTTGCAGCTTTGTAGGTAATGTTTTCAATTTTCTAGGGTTTTTTTTTTTAATCAATTTATCTTCATGAATCATGATTTCTTTTTCCCAATTTTCATAGTAGTTAATCTTTTGCAGATTATTATTAAAATCTAAATATTATATAATAGTTGCCTACTTGGTGTCTTGGTGTTGGTGTTATTTGGAATTGGTGATTTGGTGTATTACCGTATTTGCCGTGCAACTGTGCAAGTGCTTGGTGAGTGGTGGTGCCGCGCTTGGTGACTAAGAACTTTGCTCATTCTGCTTTCAGCGACTCAGTCACTCAGCCTCAGATCTTATCAGGACTCAGCCACTCAGGTGTATTCTATTCTGATTTAGTTTTGATAATCTCTTTGTGTGGTGTATTTGCTGCTCCTGTCCTGCTTCCTACCATTTGTTTGTTGTATTTTTCTTGTATTGTTGTTGAGATTTTTTATCATAATGGTGCCTAGAAAATACAAGTCAGGTTATGAAAAAAGAAAACAGAAAAAAGAAGAAGAAGAATTAGTTCAATCTTTAGTAGGATCTCTTGATAAATTTTTGCCTAGTAAACAAAGAGGTGGCTCAACATCTAATGTTGAAGAAGAAACAAATCCACCGATGATGAGTGATGTAGTTGAAAATGAACAAGATAAAGAAGAAGAAACAATAGGTGATAAGGAAGAAGAAATTAGAATAAGTGACCAAGATAATGAAGAACAAATTTTACCAATAGATGATAATGAAGTTGGACCATTAAACATTTATGATCCAGGAAATTGGGATAAAATTAGTCAAAATTTTAGGGGCCTACTAGTAGAAAAAGGTCCAATTAGAATTCTTGATGTTGATTTTTGTATTGATGATCTTGGTAGGCATTTTTCATCTATTCATTATGAACGAGTGTTATTGAATGGAGAGAAACAAGATAGAAAATGGCTTGTATATTCCGTAGTTAAAGACAAAGTATATTGCTTTTGTTGTAAGTTATTCAAGCAAGACCAACACACTTCCCGGTTGACGACGGATGGTTTTAATGATTGGAAACATCTTAGTGAACGACTTAGAGCTCATGAAACTAGTAGTGAACACCTAGTTTGCATGACCAAATGGATGGAATTGCAAGTGAGGTTGAATAAACTTGAAACAATTGATAAAAGTGTGCAAGAACAAATAGATAGGGAGAAAGAGCATTGGAAACAAGTGTTAATATGAATAATAGCCCTTGTAAAAACTCTTGCAAGAAATAATTTAGCATTCCGTGGTTATAGGGAGAAGCTTTATGAAGGTAGAAATGGAAACTTTTTAGGTTTTATTGAGATGATTGGAGGGTTTGATCCAATCATGCAAGAACATATTGAACGAGTTAAAAATAAATCAATTCACTATCATTATCTTAGTCCAAAAATACAAATTGAGTTGATCATACTCTTAGCCAATGAAATTAAAAGTGCAATTATAGGAAGAGTAAAGAAGACAAAATATTTTCCTGTTATACTTGATTGTACTCCTGATATAAGTCATGAAGAACAAATGTCCCTAATATTGCGATGTGTGGATATATATTTCTATCAAACCAATAAAAGTTGAGGAATTTTTTATTCAATTTTTAAAGGTAGATGATACATAAGGGCTAGGGCTTTTTAATGTGCTCAAAGATATTTTAAATACTCTTCATCTTAATGTTGGTGACATAAGAGGACAAGGATATGATAATGGATCAAATATGAAAGTAAAACACAAATGTGTTCAAAATAGGTTGCTTATGGAGAATCCTAGAGCATTTTACACACCTTGTGGTTGTCATAGTCTTAATCTTGTACTTTCTGATATGGGCAACTCTTGTGAAAGAGCTATATCTTTCTTTGGAGTTGTTCAACGCATATATTCATTGTTTGCATCATCTACAAAACGGTGGAATGTTTTGATGTCTTATGTTAAAAATCTCACTCTTAAGCCATTTTCACAAACAAGTTGGGAAAGTCGCGTTGAGAGTGTTAAAGCAATACGATACCAAACTTTACAAGTTAGAGATGCTTTAATTGACTTGGCTAATACTAGTAAAGATCCAAAGACAAAGAGTGAAGCCCAATCCTTAGCAACAAATGAAATTGAGAGTTTTGAGTTTTTAGTTAGTTTGATAATAATTTATTATTTGCTGTAAATAGTGTTAGTAAAACCCTTCAAGCTGAAGATATGGATATTAAGATTTCCGTAGAAAAGCTAAGTGGACTTATTTTATTTTTTGAACAATGTAGAGAGAGTGGATTTGTGGATGCCATGATTGAAGCTAAAGAAGTAGCTAGTTCAATGGAAATTGAACCTATTTTTAAAACAAAACGAAAAATTCGAAAAAAGAGACAATTTGATGAAATTAATAATGAAGATTTAATATGTTCAGTTGAGGAATCCTTTAGAGTTGATTATTTTTTATACATAGTTCACCAAACCCGACGGTACACGGTTCGTGAGTTTTTACGAGTTAAATCACGGTTTATCCCGATCCAACACTTAAACAGTCAAATAGAAGAAACAACCCGTGCAAACCCCCGGTTCACGGGTTTCATGATTGAACGTGTGGGCCGATCCGGATTTAAAAACTATGAAACAAACAAACCACCTGAAAAGTACACTTGTTAAACTAACAACACATGCATGGATTACCCTTTGTGAAAGAATACTCTGCAATTCCAATATTGGCATTTACTCCCTCCTTCCCTCCGTCTCGATTTATTTGTCATACTTTAAAAATCCATATTTTTAAAGAGATATGATTTAATGCAATTCAACTACACAAAATAATTATGCTATTTCAAATTTGCCCTTATTGACTTAAAATAACTTATTTTCTTTGAAGTTTGGTGTTCTAAAGTAATGACGCTAATTTTAGAATACATTAACAAAATTAGTAAGTAATGAAGAAATGTAACACTACTTTTTGGACAACACAAAATAGAAAAATGGACAAGTAAAATGAGACGGAGGGTTGTAACCCTCAACATGCACAACCATCGATCCAATACACACACACACACACACAGGAATTCTCCTATACACACCTAATTTACGCATTTAAAATATGCATTTATTTTTTCACCATTGATTTGAAACATGAGACAAATATATATTAGGTATCTCATCAATTTTTAATTGACACTATGACATATAACGATATCTCATAAATAAATAAATAAATATATTTTTTAGAGAAAGTTTTAATCACACCCCAGTCTTTTCAAACTACACCCATTGTTAATTGCACCCTTAAAATTTTTAAATAATTAACGATTCTTTTGGAACAGAGGATAAGACTTCGTATAATATAAAATTATCATCTAATGAAATTATCGGGTGTTTTGGTGGTTTTTAAAAAACTCAGGATAATATAATTTTATACAAAATGAGACTCTTATACGATGCAGGTCGTATAATATTAAAACACATCTAACTCGATTTAATTTTATACAGAGCGTATATGATAAGAGATAACATGACAAATGACAAAAACACCCTCTTAAAAAAACCCTAGTCACTATACACTGCATGTATTTCTTTTAAAAAGTTAGCCACTCTACCCACAAAAATCTAACGATTTTTTATCTTTAATTTTTCATAAAAATTGATAAAAGTAAAAAATAGTAATTGTTTTAGTTGAGGGTAGCTCAAACATATTATCTCATATCTTATACTACTATCATTTTGTGTAACAATAAACCAAACATTTTGGATTGTATAAAAATTATACTATACAAGTCTAATATCAGTTTTTTTTTCCAAACACTATATATGATCAAATTATACATCCACTTATTCAATGATGAGCTTATACATTGTATAGAAAAATTATATTATCCTATATAAAATTCCAAATGAGTATAAAATGACACCAAATATACAAAAAAAAAATCACAAACAATTGAGAAATGCACCATCAAAGCACAAAACAGAGCACAAACACGGGTGGGTAGAGAACCTTCTTGAATCTCACAAATAAGAAGCGACAAAACCCACCAAATCTGATTTCCTCAATCAGCCATCTCCGTGACGAAGGAAACAAACAAAAAAGAAAAAGATGCAAAACTTGATACGAGGTGCGACGGATGCGAATGTGGAGTTTTATACGGCCAGAGGATCCGAATGTTGAGGGAAACCTTGCTCGGCCCGGCGTAGGTCCGACAACCGACAATGTCCATAGAACCAGCGATTAAACAGGCACCCGAGGTAGCTGGCCGGTCATGGGCTTCTCGTCCATGACGCCGTCCCAACAAGCACGCTCAGATCAATCAGAGGAGAATGCTCAAGTGAAAAGATAATCGAGATTTTGTTCTTCCAAGACATTGAGGGGGTGAGGCGTGAAGAGCTTAGACTTAAAAAATAAAGTTAGCAAAGTCAACATAAATTGGAGTGTGTTTAAACCCATTCTATTCAAGGCCGTGTACTGCGCTGCTTGCACAGCTTAAACAGGCCAGTTGTGCCATAAAAAAAGATGCTTAAACAATAAATAGGCCAACTTCGTTGGCAATCGATATAAATATAAACACTAACACACATCAAAAAGAGAGTGCAATATCAACTAGAGGTGGTTCGTTGACAATCGACTGGATTAGTCATATGTGTGCTCGAGATTCGATTCAGACTACAAACATATTTGTCTCTGATATTTCAAAAAAATAAAAAGAGAGAGGGTGCCATATAAATTTTGTCACATATAAATAGACAACAATGTAATAAAAAAGATGACGATAATGTTTGGGCCCACGTAGCATAGCCAATAAGCATTACTTTTTTTGGGCTCGGCCCAAGGAGTAAACTAACAGGTCACCCAAATTTGCTCAAAGCCTCATATTATGACCCGGACGACATTTATATAGCACCCAAACTCAAAACCCTAACTCCTCGAAAACAGCTATTGAACTCGCGGCGGGAGCGGGAGCCCGTTCACGATGAAGGTCCGCACTCAAATACTAGATTTTGTTGTTTCAATGTTCCATATTTTCTATGTAGCCTCTCATTTGTAATCTGTTCTTATAAATTTTGTGTGAACCACGCAGTTCAATATCGCAAATCCGACTACCGGATGCCAGAAGAAGCTAGAGATCGATGACGATCAAAAGCTGTAAGTCCTTTGTTCTTTTTTCTTTTGGAGTTTTCTCTCTGATTGCCGAGAAAAGCACTTTTGTGATCGTTGCTCGAAGAACAATACATGATTGTTTGATATCTCTAAATTGTTTATCAATGATTTATTGTGTAGAAATAACTAGAACTATCATATGCGCTGATGTGATAATTTGAAGAATGGGTAGGAGAGAAAGGTTGGGCCCAATCAACACTTAGGTATTGTCCCACGTTGGGCCAAAGGCTCATGTGAGTTTTGTCCTTAAAAGGGCCCTCAAGTGTTTGAGGGTTGGACACCACTTATAAGTTGAATATTGAATGGAACTCCTACACTCCCACATTTTTCATTTTTCCAATGTGGGATTCCTAACAGATGAAGAGAACACTTGATATATTATCGATTGCGGTACCGCAAGATGACTCTTATCTGTTTTTGGTTCGTTTTCTCCCTTATTGACTTCCTTGTCTCTTGTCATTTTTTGCAATTTTGAGCTTTGGTAGAGTAGTAAGAGAAAACGAAGGCACCTATGGAGGAGGTGCTATGTAAGTGCGCTTTCATCCAAGTTTACCTTCGAAAATCAGTAATGAGATCAGATCGCTCACTTGATGAACGAGTTCAGTTTGCTTATTAATGGATCTCATTTCGTACATGAATCTGTGGTTTATTAAAATAGCTGATCATGCTTGATGGATATTAAAATAGTAATCTTGCTTGATAGTGCGAAGGTCCCAGCGGAGAGGTGAAGCACTCTGTCAATTGAGATCTCTCCAACAATTTGAATTTTTCCTTTGCAAATTGATATCCGAATCGTAGGATGCCCTCAATTTAATTGTTGGTGCGTCTAGAACCCTCGGATACATTCATTTGCATTCAAACACCATTTTTCTCCAATCAAAGAAATTGTTTTTCAACTCATGAACCAAATTGGTATGAGGGGGAGTATTTTTAAATGATTTAAGAATCCAAATTGTTATGCTCTCATTTTTTTTTTCACTTGTTTTCGTGAGAGTTGAAAGAATATAATTTTTAATGATTTTGGTTTCAATTTCCGCTATAAATTTTTGAACTCTTATCATCCACTTAAAATTTGTACATTTTATTTGTTGTTTTTCATGGGACATGGGGTGTGCGACTTGTATTCTCTCTCTTTGCTCATCTTCATCTGAGTCAACGCTCAGCTGCAATCTTTTCCACTTGCACATCCTTACCTTTTCCACACTTGAGCTTCGTGACCTTTTCCACACTTGGGCTTTGTGAACTCGATATCATCTTTCTGTAGTAAGAACAAAAGTGTCACACTATTTTGCGATGAAAGATTCTCTCTTTATGTACCTGATGATCATTGATGTTCTTGGCTTCTTGTTGCATTATATGCAGAGTTAAATGCAATTCTGATCTTGTTAATCTGTTTTCTACAGCCGAGCATTTTTTGACAAGAGGATCTCACAGGAGGTCAATGGTGATGCTTTGGGTGAGGTAGTTTCTTACTTACTACCTACATATAATTGCGAGATTCACAATGAAACGAAAATTGACGCTATTTATCTTTAATTCCATTTTGTACAGGAGTTCAGAGGTTATGTTTTTAAAATCATGGGAGGTTGTGACAAGCAAGGATTTCCCATGAAGCAGGGTGTGTTGACTCCTGGACGTGTTCGTCTTTTGCTTTCAAGAGGTGAGTGGAGTGCTTTGTTTTCTATTTTGTGGAATTCTCATATTATTTTAAACAGCTGATGTAGAAGTGCTGCCTTGATGCCAAAGCCATTTTTCGCTCTCAGTCTTTTCTATGAGCTTGTCTTGAACTCATATTAGTTTTTAATACTTTTTTGATAATTACGCTTTTTAATTGCATAAACTACATGTAACTTGATATTTCTTGTTTTTTAAGCTTATTGTAAGAATTGATGTATTATTGTCTCTCAATATGAATGGAATAATCGCAGTTGTTGGTTGATTGTTTACTTAATTATGACATCTGTATATGTTTTTAAAAGTGTTTCCTGGTGTGCTTATGTTAACAGGCACCCCATGCTTTCGTGGGCATGGAAGACGCAATGGAGAGCGCAGAAGGAAGTCTGTTCGTGGATGCATTGTTAGTCAAGACCTATCTGTTTTGAACTTGGTTATTGTGAAGAAAGGTGACAATGAACTGCCAGGATTAACCGACACTGAAAAGCCTAGAATGAGGGGTCCAAAGAGGGCATCCAAGATTAGGAAGCTTTTTAACCTCTCCAAGGAGGATGATGTCAGGAAGTACGTCAATACATACCGTAGAACCTTCACAACAAAATCTGGTGGGTTTGGATGCAGATTGTACTTTTATTGTGGGTGTTTGGCAGTGCGTTTGCACTGCGTTCAGTTGCAACACACCTCACAGCACCACAGTTTTTTGTGACACGCCAAACAGTTTTTGCGTTCCAACTCACCTCACAGCACCACAGCTTTTTACCTCACAGCACCTCACCACACCTCACAGCACTACCAAACGCTTATAATGTATGTTGAATTGTCCTACGTAATCAAATTTGGTCAATTATTTTATTTTAGATTAATGTACAATATAAACATTAAGTGATTTTATATTAATATTATTAGTCATCTAATATAACCGTAATTTAGATATGCCAAACGCACCTCACAGCACCACACCGCACCGCACCACAGTTTTAAAAGTGATGCGCCAAACAGCTTTTTGCGTTCCAACTCACCTCACAGCACCACAGTTTTATAACTCACAGCACCACACCACACCTCACAGCACCTCACAGCATTCCCAAACAAGCCCATTGTCTTTTGAGGGTAACAAGCACGGAGTTGGATAGGAAGATGGGGGATAGGAAATCTGCTTTAGTCTTAAGTTTGGGTTGATTGATTTTTTTCTTGGTGTGCAGGGAAGAAGGTCAGTAAAGCTCCAAAGATACAGAGATTGGTCACACGTTGACGCTTCAGAGGAAACGTGCAAGAATTGCAGAGAAAAAGAAGAGAATCTCGAAGGCCAAGGCAGAGGCAGCTGAGTACCAGAAACTCCTTGCCTCTAGGTTGAAGGAGCAGCGTGAGCGCCGTAGTGAGAGCCTGGCAAAGAGGAGATCAAAGCTCTCATCTGCACCCAAACCGTCTGTTGTTACATAATTTTATAGGCTCTTTTAGTCGGTGATTGCACCCCCACGGTTTTTCCAATGACTGAAGTCTGGTTTTAATTTTAGCAGCTGTCAGTTTTACATTCCCTATATTTAGCTTATTTTGGTTGAGAATAGAATATCCTTGCTTCCAAACTCACATGGTGGCATGTTTACTGGTCATATAATACACACTTTTTGGGTAAGTATATAATACTTTTATTTATGTCGTCTGTATGAAGATTGTATGTTATTTTTATTTCAGGAAGTTCAGTAAAATGGTTTAGAGACCCTTGTCCTGCATTGTATATGTCGGATTGGGGAAGTCAATGATACCAATATTGAATTATCTAAAAACTAATCACAAGTAAATCACTATGGCACGAAAAATATACAATTTTTTTAGTGGTTAATTTGTAACAAATTAGAATATGATCTCAAAGTGGAAGTTGATTGGTCTTCTCATTAGTCATGCCGTGTGTTTTTTCAAAAATTAAATAGTCGAATTATAACGTAAGCAATTGTCAATTGAGCCATTCTAAGCAACCATTTTTTAAAATATTTTTTGATAATATGAACTGAGCGAGACTTCACAAAAATTAATGATCACTCCATAATATTTTATCGTTCGGTAAGAGCTATATAGAGAATCACGAATAGCTCAGACGACTAAAAAAAGAGAATGTTATTGACTGAAAGTGACATATGCACAAGTATATTAACTCCAAATATAAATTCCATAAATTAGTAGCTTCATTTTTAGTAATGTAGCTCCCTGGGCTAACCCAAATCCAAGTGGACAGACCTCCCTAAAATTGACCCAGCCAGGCCAGGCCAGGCCAGGCCCAGCCCATAACCCAAAACCGACCTTTAATGTCGGTTTCAACAGGCCGATTAGTCGTATAAGAAACCACTGTTTCTTCTTCTCCCCATATTTCTCCAAATTTCAGTCTCTCCCTCACCCAAATCATATCGGACTTCACTCACCCTATTCAGGTCAGTTTCTTGTTTCGTTTACTCGTTATCTTGTACTTCTCAAGTCTGAATCTAATTTCTAATCATCATAAACCCTAATTTTATTCTTTGGATTTAAGTCTTCGTTTTAATTCGTTTTAGGGTTTCGATTTTATCAATCATGGATCCGGAGATTGCAAAGACACAGGAAGAGCGTAAGAAGATGGAGGAAGAGCTTGCCTCTCTTAACTCTCTCACCTTTGACCGCGACCTCTATGGTGGCGGTGACCGGGATGGCTACGTCACTTCGATTGCCGTCAACGATGAGGATGAAGCAAACGATGCTATGGATAACGAGGTTGTTCGCAAAATGGCCTCATACACTGCCCCTAGGTCGTTGCTGAAGGAGATGCCTAGCGGCGGCGATGAGGATGATAATAGCTTGGGGTTTCAAAAGCCGGCGAAGATTATTGATCGAGAGGATGAATATCGGAGGAGAAGGTTGCAGCGAGTGATTTCTCCCGAGAGGCATGATGCCTTCGCTGCTGGGGAGAAGACGCCTGACCCCTCGGTGAGAACTTATGCAGAGGTGATGAGGGAGGAGGCGTTGAAGAGGGAGAAGGAAGAGACGATGAGGGCAATTGCGAAGAAGAAGAAGGAAGAGGAGGAAGCGGCTAAGGAAGGTGGAGGAGCTGCTGCTGCGGCTCCTGTTCCTAAGAGGAGGAATCGGTGGGACCAGTCGCAGGATGATGGTGGTGCTGCAGCAAAGAAAACTAAGACCCAATCTGATTGGGATTTGCCTGATGCTACACCAGGGATTGGGCGATGGGATGCAACCCCGACACCTGGAAGGATGGGTGATGCGACTCCTTCGTTGGCGAGGAGGAATAGATGGGACGAAACCCCTACTCCAGGGAGGTTGGCAGATTCAGATGCCACGCCTGCCGGTGGTGCTACGCCAGGGGCAACTCCTGCCGGGACTACCTGGGATGCCACTCCGAAGGGGCTCGCGACTCCAACGCCAAAAAAACAGCGATCAAGATGGGATGAGACTCCGGCTACCATGGGAAGTGCAACCCCAATGGCAGGTGCTACCCCAGCTGCTGCTTATACACCTGGAGTGACACCTGTCGGGGGAGTTGAGTTGGCGACCCCTACTCCAGGGGCAATTAATCTGCGTGGTCCTATGACACCTGAACAATACAATTTGTTGAGGTGGGAGAAGGATATCGAAGACAGGAACAGACCATTGACTGATGAGGAGCTTGATGCAATGTTTCCACAAGAGGGATACAAGATTCTGGAACCTCCAGCCTCCTATGTGCCAATTAGGACACCGGCTAGAAAGCTACTAGCCACACCAACGCCTTTAGGAACGCCTCTTTATTCTATTCCAGAGGAGAATCGTGGCCAGCAGTTTGATGTGCCAAAGGAGGCACCTGGTGGGCTGCCGTTTATGAAGCCAGAGGATTATCAGTATTTTGGGGCACTTTTGAATGAGGATAATGAGGAGGAATTGTCTCCTGAGGAGCAAAAGGAGAGGAAAATCATGAAGCTTTTGTTGAAGGTTAAGAATGGGACTCCTCCACAGAGGAAGACTGCTCTGAGGCAGCTTACTGATAAAGCGCGAGAATTTGGTGCCGGGCCTTTGTTCAACCGGATTTTGCCGTTGCTTATGCAACCAACGTTGGAAGACCAAGAGAGGCATCTTCTGGTGAAGGTAATTGATAGGGTTCTCTACAAATTGGATGAGTTGGTTAGGCCTTATGTGCACAAGATTCTTGTGGTGATTGAGCCTTTGCTGATTGATGAAGATTACTATGCACGTGTTGAAGGTAGAGAGATCATTTCTAATTTGAGCAAAGCTGCAGGTTTGGCTACTATGATTGCTGCTATGCGTCCTGATATTGATAACATTGATGAGTATGTTAGGAACACAACTGCCAGAGCTTTCAGTGTTGTTGCTTCTGCCCTTGGTATTCCTGCATTGTTGCCATTCTTGAAAGCTGTGTGTCAGAGTAAGAAATCATGGCAAGCACGTCATACAGGTATCAAAATTGTTCAGCAGATTGCAATCTTAATAGGTTGTGCTGTTCTTCCTCATCTGAGGTCTCTTGTTGAAATAATTGAACATGGTCTAAATGATGAGAACCAGAAGGTGAGGACGATCACTGCTTTGTCCCTTGCTGCCCTTGCAGAGGCGTCTGCCCCTTATGGTATTGAGAGCTTCGACTCTGTACTGAAGCCATTGTGGAAGGGTATTAGATCTCACCGTGGAAAGGTCTTGGCTGCTTTCTTAAAGGCAATAGGTTTTATTATTCCTCTCATGGATGCAATTTATGCAAGTTACTATACAAAGGAAGTTATGATCATTTTGATTCGAGAGTTCCAGTCACCTGATGAAGAAATGAAAAAGATTGTGCTTAAAGTGGTGAAACAATGTGTTAGTACGGAGGGTGTAGAAGCTGCGTATATTCGTAGTGATATCCTTCCTGAATTTTTCAGGAATTTCTGGGTCAGAAGGATGGCTTTGGACCGGAGGAACTACAGGCAGCTTGTGGAAACAACTGTGGAAATAGCGAACAAGGTAGGGGTAGCTGATATAGTAGGGCGGATAGTCGAGGATCTCAAGGATGAGAGTGAACCTTATAGACGAATGGTGATGGAGACAATTGAGAAGGTGGTTACAAACTTAGGTGCATCTGACATTGATGCCAGGCTGGAGGAGCTTCTGATTGATGGTATCCTTTATGCCTTCCAAGAGCAGACCAGTGATGATGCCAATGTGATGCTTAATGGGTTTGGTGCTGTTGTGAATGCTCTTGGACAGAGAGTAAAACCTTACCTTCCACAGATTTGTGGTACTATTAAGTGGCGCTTGAATAACAAGAGTGCAAAGGTGAGGCAGCAGGCTGCAGACCTTATTTCGAGGATTGCTGTTGTCATGAAACAGTGTGGAGAGGAACAACTCATGGGTCATCTTGGTGTGGTCTTGTACGAGTACTTGGGAGAAGAATACCCAGAAGTTCTTGGATCAATTCTGGGAGCTCTCAAGGCAATTGTGAATGTTATTGGTATGACAAAAATGACTCCTCCCATAAAAGACTTGCTTCCTAGGTTGACCCCAATATTGAAGAACAGGCATGAGAAAGTGCAGGAGAACTGTATAGATCTTGTTGGCCGTATTGCCGATCGTGGTGCTGAGTTTGTTCCGGCTAGAGAGTGGATGAGGATTTGTTTTGAGCTTCTTGAGATGCTTAAAGCTCACAAGAAGGGCATTAGACGAGCAACAGTGAACACATTTGGATACATTGCCAAAGCCATTGGGCCACAAGATGTCTTAGCTACCCTGTTGAATAACCTGAAGGTGCAGGAGCGTCAGAACCGTGTTTGCACAACTGTTGCAATTGCCATAGTTGCAGAAACCTGTTCTCCTTTCACTGTTTTACCAGCTCTGATGAATGAGTATCGTGTCCCAGAGCTTAATGTGCAGAATGGTGTTTTGAAATCTCTTTCCTTCTTGTTTGAGTACATCGGTGAAATGGGTAAAGACTACATATATGCAGTTACTCCATTGCTGGAGGATGCTCTCATGGACAGAGACTTGGTTCACAGGCAGACTGCAGCTTCTGCTGTCAAGCACATGGCATTAGGGGTAGCTGGGTTGGGTTGTGAGGATGCTCTTGTCCACTTAATGAACTATGTCTGGCCTAACATATTTGAGACTTCTCCTCATGTCATAAATGCTGTTACAGAAGCTATTGAAGGCATGAGAGTGGCCTTGGGTGCTGCTGTTGTGCTGAACTATTGCCTTCAGGGGTTGTTCCATCCCGCTCGGAAGGTTAGGGAAGTTTACTGGAAGATCTATAACTCACTTTATATTGGAGCTCAGGATGCTCTCGTGGCGGCTTACCCTATCCTGGAGGATGAGCAGAGTAACACATATAGCAGACCTGAGTTGATGATGTTCATCTGAATTGATGTTTAAGATAACATCATTACAGTAGCAAATATGTTAAGTAATCTTCATTCTTTTGTTTCCAGTGCTATTTTAGTATTGTTCAGAAACTTTATGCCTATTAGAGACTACCAGTCTTCGCTTTGTGGGTGGTTCAGTTTTATCTGCTTTTTGTTAAAAAAGTAGTTACTGTTTATTGCTTATTGTCATATGTGCTTTGCATTTTTAATCAGAGCAACGTTTCCCTCGGCAAGGCCATGAAGCTGGTGAGCGTATTAATGTTATTCCATTAACAGGGAACTTCAGCAACATGATGAATGATGTTAGAAAGTAGCGCCGTAGCGGTGATCAGGAGGTATGTTACAAAACATTCCAGTCACTGATATTCATCTTCAAAATCTATATGTTTGCAAAGCACTACTTTGCTAGTGCTTTACATAGTGCATGGAAATAAAGTTAGGGTTTCGAAAACCCAAGTTCAGACTATGTAATCAGTAAGCATCTATATTGGCCTTTTGTGAGAGAAAAAATTACTTTTCTTGTTAGAATTATTCAGGTCAACTTATTGGGTGTCTTGATAAAATATTATTGTTCAATTAGAATGTTGCTTTTGATTGATTTTGATTTCAGTTTCAGGCTTGATTGACTCAACGTGTAATTCACTTATTATTAGGTAATTAACTTGAAACATTTGAACATTCTTTGGGTTGGGTTTCATCTACTGCCAAGATACTTGAACCAAACATCAACTTGGCCACATGCTAGAACTGGGAGAACATTGACAATGCTACTGCATAACCCACCATGCTACAGGGAAAAGCAGGATTTACCTTATATATACATACCTTACATATATATACACATTGCTGCTTCATCTATCCCATACCTTTCTTTAAACAACATTTATCACGGAATTCTGGTTATCCTTACCTTCATTTTCTCTTCATGGCAATCATCCATCCGGACACGAAGGAGATGGCAAAGGCCGGAATATAGCCGGCTATAACTCCAATTGTAAATGGAAACCCTGCAAGTATGGTTCCTTCGCTGGGAGGCTCATCAGTGTTGTCACTTTCAGGCTCAGCAGGG
Source organism: Tripterygium wilfordii (assembly GCF_013401445.1). Taxonomy (NCBI): domain Eukaryota; kingdom Viridiplantae; phylum Streptophyta; class Magnoliopsida; order Celastrales; family Celastraceae; genus Tripterygium; species Tripterygium wilfordii. Next base: position 12,222,022 of record NC_052248.1, read on the forward strand.
GTCTGTGTGGGATGACATGGAGCAAGATTTCCACCACAGAGACCATTGTTTCCCTCGAAGCTGGAGGCTGGAAAAGTGATGAATTGACCTCCTGTTGGGATTTCCCCACACAGTTGATTATATGCCACTCTGAAGTTTGATAGGAAACTGAGCTGCACCAAGGAATGGGGTATTTCTCCTGATAGTTTGTTGTTGGAAAAATCCAAACTTTCCAAACTCGACATCCCTGATAAACTTCCTGGAATGGGGCCTGAAAGATTATTTCCTTTCAGATTCAAAGTATGAAGTTGCTTCATATTGCCGAAACTCGGCCAAATTTGCCCGTTGAGCATGTTATCACTTAGGTCCAGCGATGGTGGTAACCTCCAAACTGTTTTGTACTGCAAATGGCTGTGGAAAAGTGGGATATCTTGGGGTGATGCTTCAAATGAGACATTCATGTAAACAAGGCTATACAGTTCAGTCAAGCTTTCCGGGATCTCTCCGATGAATGAATTGTTCGATAAATCTAAGTAGAAGAGATTTTTGAACCTGCCTGTCCAAAAAGGGATTGGCCCCTCCAAATGGTTCCATGACAAATCCAAAAGTTGCAACTTGTTGCAACCTCTCAGCCACACAGGAATTGAACCTCTGAGTCCACAAGCAGGAATAATGAGAGCCTTGAGGTTTCTAAACTGCAAGTTGACACTTTCTGGCATTTGTTCATTCTTAAAGTTAATGCTAAGAATCAGCGTGGTTAAGTTGTTGCAATGTTGCAGGATTGCTAGGGCTGCTGAGATATTACTGAGTCCAGTGTTCGACAGTGAAAGAAAACTGAGATTTCTGAGATTCTTGAAGGAAAAGGGTAGTACACCATTCAGATTATTGCGTGCAAGATTTAAAGTAGTCAATTTCTGGCAAGAAAAAAAACTTGAAGGGATTGGACCATGGAAACGATTACTGCCAAGATTAAGGAAGTTCAGATGGATCATTGCAGAACAATTGAGATTTATCGGACCATTTAAGGTGTTATTGCGCAAGTCAAGCTTGAAGAGTGATGCAGAGTTCACAAGGGAAGTGGGCAATAAGCCAGTGAAGTCATTTGAACCAGCAGAGAACTGCTCAAGCTTTCCAAGTCTTCCAAATACATCTGGAATAACTCCTGAAAAGAAATTGAAGGAGATGTCCAGTTCAACAAGGTTAGAGAGATTACCAATATAATCATTGAGTGGACCAGAGAACCAGTTATCTTGGAGATGCAGCACTTGAAGATTTTGCAGGTGGAAGAGACTGTCAGGAAAGCTTCCTGATAAGTTATTTCTGTCTAGATAAAGATGATGCAGATCGCTGCAGTTCTGTATACTTGTTGGAATTTGTCTGGTAAACTGGTTCTGCGAAAGGTCGAGAACTTGGATTCGACGTGAAGCTTTACAATAGCTTGCATCGACAGAGCCAATAAAGTTATTCTTCGAAATGTTCAGATACCAGATGGAAGGTAGGTCACTGCTTGATGGGATATGACCTCCAAAAGAATTGTAACTCAAGTCGAGGACCTCCAAAATCGGAAGATGAAACAACTCAGTAGGAAGGGAACCATGAAGGAAATTGTGAGACAGATTGAGGATTCTTAGATGGTTCAAGCTTGCTATGGACTCACAGATAGTTCCAGTGAGTCTTCTGCTCCCCAGTTCTAAGCCGACAACCCTTCTGCTTGAAGTCGCGGTATCATCACAAGTGACACCACTCCAAGTACAACAATCAGAACTTGACATGTTCCAACCACTGATCTCTGAGTCCAAACAACTGGAGAAACCATTCAAGGCTCTCAGGTCACTTGAATTGCATGCCAAGCCATGACATACAAGGACTGATATTTGAACACCCAGCATTAAAAGAGTGCAAGCAGTATAAAGGCCTGTGAAGTCCATGGTACTGCAAACCAAGAAGCAGAGAAAGAGAATGTGATCATGCCATTGTTTTACAGAATTAGTTCTCTCCTCAAGTTCTATATGACAAGTACAGTCAACCTCCTACAATGACAGAGTGGTCAATTCATGCCCTCTATTTTTTTTTTCTTTTTTCAGAAAAATATTGTCTATCTAAGACATTATTATCCTAACGGTCTGCTGACAAGATATAAATATAGTAATCCTTTTCACTTAAAAACCTTGAGGGAAAGATTTTTCAAAGTTGCTGACAACTAACAAGATCAGTTACGTTTGTCTTCATCCAATTGACAAGTAATTCAACATGGCGGTCTCCATATACTTCCCCAACCTGGTAGTTCAGCTGGGTTGGTTGGGGAACATTAATACTACTAATCAATTGACAAGTCAGTTTGATTAGTATAATGTTCCCCAACCTGGTAGTTCAGCTGGGTTGGTTTTGACATCTAAATCCATATTTCAACCCGCAAAAAAGGAACCAATGAATTAAAATGAAAACCATAAAAACTTTCAATTAGAAAATTGCACCTTTTCTTTAAATTAAATCAATGGGCTTGCTGGTCCCTGAAACAGGACATCATACAAAATGGAATCCCAAACATTAGATATATAGACATCACAAATCAATAGAGGCCCAAAAATTTCCACCAGAATGCTCCGACTACTCCCCATATGATAGCATTAACGACTGCCATTACAAAGCCCATTTTGAATACGTCGGGAAGGTCTACATAACCAGCTGTCAAATGATGGAATTTAAATCCTAATGTCAGCCATAGTGATGCAACAGATAATATACATACATGTAGACACAAAGACAGTAAAATATACAGCTATCAACAAGTTCATGAGAACGAACCAGAGAATTGGCGGTTCTTTAAGAAAAACGTTAACTTAATCATTACATTCCTACTCACATTTTAACCTTCCTACAATGAATTTCTATTTTATATGATTATTCATTACTATTGTGTAGTCGATGCAATTCTGAATTGCACAAAAAAATTTAATGAGTAAAAAATAAAAAAAAAATTCTGTTCAATTCAATGTGCATCTAAGAAGCACCGATATGGGTGCCGGGATACAGAGATTCACCATTTCTTCCAAAAACTAGGAGACGGGTGCGGCGGGATACGGCATATATAAATATCGAATGCCCTTCTTTGCAATGGGCTTGGACTAATAGGCTTTATTTTGTTTTTAAGTTAATAGATAATTGGTGTATCATATGGGCTTAAGAATTTCAGCCCAAATTTATTAAATAAGTTAAGAATTTGGTCCAGTAGTATCCCAACCGTATTAAGCCGTATCCAAGCAGAATCTCAGCCGTATCCCATATTTAAAAAAAAAATAAAAATAGTGCGCGGAACCACGAATCCTGCCGTACCTGCACTCAAAATGCACCCAGTGCGGGTGCTTGAGGCATATGAAGGTACTAGTGCTTCCTAGATGTGCATGCTCAACGTGTGTGTGTGTGTGTGTGTGTCCGGTGGGGGGGGGGGGGAGTGCGATTGTGTGTGGTGATTGGTCATCTGTGAAGTTTAAAGCTGAGCTTTGTAAGGAACTACTCTTTGTTTGAACAAGTTGAATGATTGGGTCATCTACGAGATTTACATGAAGATAAAAAGAAATAACATAAATATAAAACATGAGTTCACAAAATGGCTGCATAATGGTGGGGGAAGTGCATACCTCCATAGTATACTGCAGCCTGACCACTACTATAATGTGTAAGCGCACCAAAGAGATTTGTGTTGTAAGCTAAAGCGAGCGCTGCCAACACACCAGGCACTCCGGCAGCTAAATGCATGGCAAGAAATGCAGAGTATAGAGCTCCTACATGACCAGTTTGGCTAGCAAATAGGTAGTGGATGAAAAAGTAGGCTGCTTGAAGAACACCAAATGCAGCTGGCCAGCTCAAAGAGAGAGATTGAAGACCCGTAGCAACACTAGCAGACATCCAGGTCACAATACCGAGGTCTGTTAATTGGCCTGCCATGCCCACTAGAACAGCGAACCAAGCCAAAGTATCCCAAGCTGATTTTTCACTTAAGCAATCATCCCAATCAAGGACTCCCAATAAAAGGAGTATTGACAACCCGATCATTGCAGCCATAACACTAGGTATGCCAAGAGTTTCTCTGCACAAAGACCACGAAATATAAGTCAGCAAACCCATACTGGAATGCATTAAGAAATAAGAGGCACATACCACTTCTTAGAAAGAAAAGCACAACTGAATGGCAATAGGATGCATAAAGAAATTCACACCCTCCCTCTCTCTCTATATCTTAACAATCTACAAGCTTGTTACCAAGAGAAAACACATGCTGTTATTAGATATCCTTTTTTCAAAGTTCAACTGTAAAAAAATTTACAGTAAATCAAGATTTTACTTACCCAAAGACCCACAAAGACACTGCAAGAAGCATTGTACCAACCATGACCCATTCATTTCCAGTAACAGGACCCATCTGCTCCAGCTTCTTTGCAGCCATTGCAGGAGCATCTGGTGTATCTTTGATTTCTGGAGGATAGAGCTTATACAAGACAAGTGGAGTAAGCAGAAGAGACACAATTGCTGGTAGACTAGCAGCCTTGAACCAAGAAACCCACGGACATGAAATAATCACCCCAAGTTCCTCAGCTAATTTGAGGCATAACAAATTTTGTGCTGCAGCCGTTAAGAAAAGAGCGCTGGAGTTATTAGCAGACTGTCACACATCAAACAACAAAGGACAAACACATAAATTGGAGTGCCACGAAAAATGAGACAAAGTCAACAATAGATATTGTACATCATAATATATCCAATAAGGACATTAACACCAAATTACAAATAATAAACCTTGCACAAGCCAACCATAAATTTCCTGTCAATCCAAAGTGAGAAAGAACTTTGAAACGGCCGCATTCTGGGCCAGTACTGGTGAATTAAATTGGGAATCTCCAATATGGCAATCCGATAAGAAAAACAGTTTTAGTGGGTTCTGCAAAACTTGGTTGAAAAACTGATGAGTGATCCTGTGAGGGAGCAAGAAAAGCGTTATTCTACGTGTAACTAACCTGCTAAAAAAATGCCGGGAAAAATATTTTTCTACGAGAAAAGGCAAAAAAAAGGAGGAAGAATGAAGAATTGAAGATACTCTAGGAAGAAAAAGAATTTAGGATGACAATAACTCAAAAGCTGTTCCACTTGTTGCTAGATGCCACAAGTAACCTTGTGGTGCTTTCACAATAGCGTACGTCCTGCAAGCATGGCAAATCTTTTTCTTTTTATTTTCGGTGCAACAATCATGCAATGACCAGCAATTGCTTGTCTTCATTATGCTAGTCAGCATCATTTTCCTCATCTCACATTGCATATTGAGTCGCTTCTTTTAGTTACTACGAGTGAGAATATTGCATCTATGAGAGCCAAAACTGCTACTAATGGATGGACATCCATGGTCTTTTCAGAATGTAATAAAACAGAATCCAAAAAAATTCTTTCTTCCAGAATTTCTGAAATATAAGTAATTTGTCTTCAAATGTAGGGTGATCAAACGCTTAAAGTTCTATGATTGACAGCAATGACTGAATGAAAACTTACCTGAAATTGGGATTGAACGAGGTAAGCACCAAGCTTCCTCGAAGAAGAATCACCGGGCTTACTCCCTGCAGACAGCGACAACGACTTGATAATCGGCAAGAAAACCCCACCGGCCCTTGCAGTGGTACTCGGCATTGCCGGTGCAATCAGGGCCTCACTGATAGTGAGACCATAGGACAACCCGAGAGTACTCTTCCCCAGCCACTTCACGAAATACGTTGCAATTCTGTCTCCATGCCCTGTTTTCACAAACCCACGAGCGAAAAAAAAGGAAATGACGATCAACCAAATGACCTCGTTAGTGAATGCACTGAAAGCCGCCGAGAAGGTTAGTGTTCTGGTAACAATTGAAGTTGTTAGCCCTAAAAAGGCCCACGCCCCTACAGGCAGAGGGCTCAAGACGAGGCCAGCAATCGTTGAAGAGAAAATTGCGAGCAATTGCCATGCTTGGGGAGTCACTTCGACGGGTTTAGGGACAAAGAATCGCACAATGAGTCCAATTGCGATTGACACGATGAAGGGGATAACTTTAGCTCCTTGCGGTGGAGGTGAGGTAGGTGGGGTGATTTGTGGTGGTGGGGGAGAAGAGGAGGAGGCGCGGATTGGGAAGTGGGTTTTTCTGGTGAGGGGAGAGAAGACAAGGGGTTTGGGATTTACGCGTGAAGAGAATGATCGTCGAGCGGAGATTGAAATTGAAAGAAAGGGAGAAGATTTAGAGACGGGTAGTACTGATCTGTGGCGGAGGAAGGCGGCGCGTGTGGAGGAGAGAGAGGGGGAAGTTGTGGTTGTGGCCGTGAGATAGTGAAGTGCGAAGCCCTCCATGCTTTTGTTAGGGAGAGACGAGAGACGAGAGAGAGGGAGGGAAGTGAATGAGATCGGTAATTCGGTACATGAGACTGTTCACGGCCGTCCGATCCGACAAATGGAAATTCCAAAGACAGTTGGGCTAGATATTGGGCCCCCACAGCATCTAAGTACTCGTGGGCTTCATGGGTCAGGCCGAAGCCCAGGAAAATGCAAGGCCTGGACTCTGGAAAAGTCCATTTTAGGTTGTTAGAGGACCATAATGCAAAACCAAGCCCATAAACTGACATGGAGCAGCAGGGGAATCTTTGGTATTGGGTCTCCAAGCAAAGACATGGAATTCTATAATTAGTTTACAATTCTCATCTAACCGCGTACGTCTTGGTGGAAAGATATGATGTGGCTCATCTTCCAAGTTATTAGATGAGAATTGTACAATTTGAAGATCACAGAGTCCCATATTACAAAGAAAAAGGATCACCGACTTCATCGGCCTAAATTTATAATATTCTTTAGCCTAACCAGAGATTATTTTGTTTAGAAAGAAAAAAAAATGATTCTGATTCTCAACATAAAGTAATAAGAAACTTTTCCTTCTCAGCTTCAACCATACTTGACAATTATATATATACATATACATACATACATATATATATATATATATATATATATATTGTGTGTATATAACAGCATCTTGCTTTTTGGTCCATGTGTTATGTGTGGATCAAATTTTAAGTAACCTAATAAGTTTTTTGTACTGAAAAAGATAAAGTGATTCCTTTTGGTTCTTTTGAATAAGAAATGAACTTTTCATGCAAATTAAGATGTCCTGCAGTACTAGTTCTCATATGTGGATGGATAACAGACCTAACAATTTTTGCAAGTATTGGATGTTTATTATAAGCATATATATATATATATATATATATATATATATATATATATATATATTTAAAAAAAAAAAAGAAAAACTCAAGCAACAAAAACACCATTTATATGCAAGAAAATTTCCATTTTTAACTTTACTTGGAGGCTATAATCTTGTTTTGAATTTGAAGCAATTTGCCACTTTCAACAACCAAAAAATTCAGTGCTAATCTGTTTGTGTTAGAATATAGTATAAATAATGAGAATTGTCTCAACTCAACGAGTTAACTTAATGTATTGAATGATAAAGTAACAAAATACAATATGGTATCAGAGCAGAACCCATATCTTCCATAATTTATTAACTTCCATTTCTTTGAATTTCCCGCATATTGGGTGCCCATTTAAAAGTTGGGGGCATATGTTTGGGTTTGCTCCTCAATGAATTTTGAATTTTCACGTGTTAGGCTGTCGGATTGTCCAGTCCACATGTATGGATGAGTGTTAAATATGGTATAAATGATATGAAATATCTCAACCCAATAAGTTAAACAAATTATAAGAGTTTGCCTGAAAAGTCAAGCATGCATTCATCTTGTGCTCATCTCATACCATTTTCTGCAATATATAATCATGTTTAAAGGAATAATTAACCGATAATATTTTCTATTAAGAATATATTTAAGAAAATGATAGCAAACATTTTATCATAAATGGAGGAAACAATTAGCAAACCTCTGAAGTCATCATCATTTCCTTGTACAATTACTTATTCTCCTCTACAAAAACTTCTTCTTGAATACATGCAGCTTTATTTGAGTCTATCCACTCCCACCCCTTTTCTTTTCTTCACTTTTTTGACAATTTCTTCCCATCAGAATCTTAGCTTTCATGGCAGAGTCTTTATATATAGAGATAGTGTTAAAATAGAGAGTTCCAAGTACTTAAGGCAGCTTTCATGGCTAATTCTTGCTGCTACCATGACATATATCAATGGCTTCAAAACCTCCCAGTAATAGCACAATGGCAATCAAATTCCATGTCAATCTGCATATGTTCTTCAACAACTCCTTCATCCCATCCATCTCTTAATCTCTCCGCGGCCCAAAATCTTCAGTCGTCGTCGACGATTTCTTTCTCTATAGTAGCAGATTTCAGTCTCCCCATCTTTCTTTGGTCCTCAAATCCAATCAAAATCAACACCAAATCATCAAAACTACTCGAAAATGATTCGATTTCGAGTCTCTTAATCAACATCATTGAGGAAGTCCTGAGCTATGGCTCAAAAACATGTACTTCTCTCCCCAAAATCCCAAAACTGGACTCCATATCTAGTTTTAGAGATGTTTTCAATCTAGCATTTCTCACTCTCACATTCCTCATATGCACATATGAAGCCCCAGAGGATCTAAGGTTAGCTTGTCTTAACCACCTTAAAAACCAACTGGCAAATTGTCAATTAAGAGGAGCATCAAGGTTGTTGATGAAGTCTTTAGGGTCCAACATTGAAGAGAAGTGGATGAGGTCTATAAATCTTGCAATCACTAATTGGATTGCAGAGCTTAAAGCAACACATGAAACTCTCAGGACTCCATCTCCTCTGTTTTCTTATGCAGTTTCAACACTCGGGTTATGGAAAGTTCAGCTTTACTGTCCTGTCATAGCCATGGACACTGAGAGTTCACGCAATTCAGCCGATGATAGACTTCTTTTCTCTCTGAAATACCATCAACTTGAAGGTGTCATTCAGCTCAACCACAAAGTCACTGTTAAAGAGAAATGGGTTGATATCATGGTGAACATAGACAACCTAAGGTATGATGAAACAATTCATTTTCACAAATTACGCCTGATTTTCTACATTGATTTTGAAATAAACCTGAAACTTCGAGTTCTCAACAGGTGTGATGTTATTGAACTGGTGAATAGAACTCTAATGGCAGAAAGAGGAGTTGGGGATGAAGAAAAGCACTTCCCATCAAGAATATCATTGCAGCTCACTCCAGTACTTCAAACCAACATTTTTAGTGTCTCGGTAAGCAAATCTTCGGACAACCCGACAAGAGAGATTGGCATAGAGAAAAGCATTGAGACTTCCTTTGATCCTCCAAACACTTACTTAGGACTCAAAGTAAGTATGTGTATATATATATATATATATATATATATATATAGATTCTAACAACAACAATGAAAAGACTGTTAGGACTAGTTTTACAAATACTGTTTCAGGTATCTGCTGGAGAGACCATGACAATGAGCTTGAAGCCATGGAAGTTTGAGGAGTCTGTGAATGGCTATAGTGGGATGCTGAATTGGTTTCTTCATGACAGTTTTGATGGAAGAGAGGTTTCCTCCACAAAACCTTCAAAGATGGCTTTGTTCAATCCTAAAGCTTGGTTCAAACACAGATACTCAAGTGCTTACAGACCTTTTACAAGGCAAGGGGGGGTGGTGTTTGCTGGTGATGAGTATGGAGACAGTGTGCATTGGAAGGTTGATAAGAGCGTTATAGGAATGACAATGGAGTGGCAGATTAAAGGGTGGATTTGGTTAACGTATTTGCCAAATAAATACAGGACATTTTACAATGAGACTCGAAGGCTCGAATTCAAGGAAATCCTCTCTCTCACCATTGCTTAGTGCCACAAGTTCAAAGCCACAACAGTAGTACTGTAATATTCTCTCTCTGTAAAAAGAAATCTGCAAATATAATCTCTTTGTAATACTATATGTCTTTCCTAGAAACTTACTTTCTGAAAGTGATGCTCCATTTGATGAACACATGTAGAGGGTGATGCCTTAATGGTTAACAAGAATAGTAATTCCTTTAAACGACGCCGCATTATAAATCTGAAAAATTAGAAAAATGACATGGTCTTACTTCCTCTCTGGAAACATTACCGTATAGAATGAAATGAAACAAAATAAAGGCGTACCTTTTGCCTGTTTTTTGGATGGAGCCCTGGTTTATCTAGGGTTTCTTTCTCAATCGAATGCTCGAAGACATTTCCTGCGGAGTTGGACTCCACATTGATTGAATGGAATTATCAGTGCAACAATGCAGTTTTCTTCACGCACATGAGGATGACAACTTTTGGAGAACTTATTATCATAAGCATTATCAAAAACGCATAAATATTAACAACAAAGGAAATGATGTAAAATTTGAGCATAAATGTTAAATAAGTAGGAGTATAAATTAAGCAATTAGCCTAGTGGTAGCCATGTCCATCACTAGAGCTCAAACTCTGTTAAAGCCAAAGTTTGAACTGAACTCCAATTCTCCTAAACCTTGACAAACCAATCAATCTAACCAAATACCAGCATAACCTTTGCCTCAGCAAATGCCCAATCATGCTCTAAATTGCCTAGTCAATAATTGAAGTCCAAACCTTAGTTGGAAACCGGCAATAGATTTTATAAGTGTCACCCTTGATGCTCTTTTATTCCCAATATTCTGCAGTTCAAAAATTACACCATGCTCCAAAACTAGAAAGTAGAAACCATACAACACATTACCAGTCTGATGTACAAATTCAACAAAAATCGGAAACAGTTTTCCTCACTTCAAGAACCACGAATTTATTGCCCTGTCACTTCAGTTTTGAAAATAGCTTCGGTGCAACCTAATAATACAGCATAACTTTCAGCATACCATATAAATATGATTCAATATGAGGTCTAGAGGATTAATGTATAACACTTACACATTTGTCGACACGACCAATAATCAAAATACTGTCCCGTGCAATGCTTGTTCCCGGACTCATCTCCTTGGATCCTCTTGACGCAGCCCTGTGACAAAATAAGAAATTCTAAGTTAACTGGAATTACTGGTAATGCTACTCAATGCATGAATTCTACATAATACTTCAAACATTTCCTTTTAAAGACAACTTAATGATCTGAAAATATTCAAGTTGAACAGTGAATGGAGGGAGCTGCTAACTGCAAATCTTAAAGAACAAAGGAAATATCCATTTAGTAAGTGCATGCTGCACAGTGCTTTTCTAATAGGAGTGATAGTGAAGCCAAATCGTGGTAACAGGTATAAAGAAAGGTAACGAGAAACTCATGAATATAGAGAGAGAGAGATGCATGCCCTCGTATAATTGCAAAATATAGAGAGAACTAAATTTGGCACCAGAACAACCACAAATAGGTTCAAAATAAAAATCCAAACCTAAGTGCCTCACTCTGTAGTGAAAGACTTAAGACTTAGCCACACTTATACATATAACCCATCACACTTCAGTCTAGAGAAATGGGAAATTGTAAATAATAATATGTAGGGAAGAGAAAATAACACGTCACACTTCAATAAGGGTGCTTTAGAGGAGTTCACCTTGGACAAAATATAGGAATACCAAGTTGGCCAAAGTCAATAAACAAGGCCCTCCATGATATTCTAAGCAAATATCAATGGGGAGATTAATGGCTATGTGCCGGGGAAGAGGGGTCTATGCCAAGGTGACCACATGTCTCAGACTCTCAGTACAAAATTTTCCTCGTCATTACAGCTTTCTCGTGCTATCACTGAAAGTAAGTTTCCATTCATTCCATTTAAAATTTCGTCTTTTCCATTCGGAAAAAATGATGAAGAATTAGAATACCACTACAATCCGGTAGGATGAATATGCGCGAGGAAGAAAACTGGAACAGAAGAGGGAGTGCCGTATGACAGAGGGTATAGACGGGAACGGGTGTACTATAGAGGGACAGTTCATCTAACCTCGCTATATCTTATAGCACAACTGAAAAGTAAACAAAATATAAGTTGAGAGTCAATTAGAGCAGTCACTATTAGCACATAATTTTTTTCCTTTTAAAAAAATAAATGTAAAAAAAATGCCAATAGTGAGTGGTCACCATTGGCACATGATCAGAAGCCAGCATCTGCAATTTCCTGAAATCCTTTTTCTCCCACTGTACCAATCAAAACAAGGGAAAGAGGCCCTGGCTTCGATTGTTTTCAGTGGAAATACAATGAATGTGGCCTTGCTACATTGTTTCTGTATCATATGTGGTGTGCTGTACAGTAAGTATAACAATGCTAACATAAAATAGGGAGTTTTAAGCAAAATTATATCTATACTTTCCCAAATCTGTCGAGTCATATTCAGTAAATGCTACTATGCAGTACAAACCTGATATTCAAGCAATGGTTTCACACACTTGGGCTTGCAGGCCTCTTCATGATACTTCTTAGGATTGACAGGTTCCTCGTCTGCCCTAAATTTGGAAAGGGAAACAATTCTAATTAAAAAACCTCAAAGAAAGAGAAGCTCCAGATTGGAGAAAATAAAATACATTACACCATTGGAAAGCATTAGGCCATTAGTGAAGTACCACCAAATAAAATTCTAATACTTGAATAATAAATTAATAATATTTGTCTTAAGCCAATAATTCAAAAAGCGTGGAGAGATGAGGATGTATCCCGCAAGATTAAAGTAGATCAGATAAACTGGACGAGTGCAATCTAGTGTTTTGTGTGGCGAAAAAATACCCTTGAAGCTAAAGGTTGGTAGATGTATATCTCTGCATAACTCCAAATGAACTAATGAAGTACAAGGAAGAGTTGAGTTGTCAAATGAAAACATGCACAAAAAGTCAATGCAGAAGGAATGAGACTGTTGCGCTCAATGCATTGGCACTAAACAACAGGATGAAAATGAAAGCATCAAATCTAGGATAAAGGAAGAGAAATGCAAGACCTTAATGCACAGGACAAAGATTCTGAAATATGCCCATTCAAGAGAAAGCTAACATACAAGCAAATAAGAACTAAACAGATGCTCACATTGCACTCCGGGACAAGTCGAACAACTAAGGCGAAAGCAGCTTGCAGGCAAACCTGGGTAAAAAATTTGCATATCAACAGCCACAGTCAGAGCTGATAGACTTTTCACATTAACATATGGACTAGAGCAGAAACAATTAGAGAATCTAAATTTCAAAAAAAAAATCCTGTAATCACAAATATGTAGAACGTAAATGCCTAATCAATAGCCGAATTCCCACTAGTTTCCTCGAATCAGATCGGGACCAAAGTGATTGTCTCAACAAAAAGCAAAGACTCAATGAGCGGCAATGCTTGTTAGAGATCACCCCCAAAATGGTCGAAGCCATGACACGAAAACGTGTAAATGAGAGAAATTGATAACTCTAGAGAGTACGCTATGATTGTGCAAGTGAGGTGAGAGAGAATTAGATCGCAATCACATTACCTTGAAGAAGATAATCAAAGACCAAAAATTAGGGTTTCTGGTAGCGGGTCCCCTAACTTAATCGATATTTCACCAGCCGGTTTACGACGTCGTATTTGTATCCTGAAGCAATAAACTTCTGGCAGTCGTATACGGCATACCATTTACACCATTGTTAATTTTCTTACCTTCTTTGAGGGATTTACGCGTTGATTTTTCTTTTTTTCCATATTAATATTTACTGCCTCAGATCCTCTAGGAGTTATAGTTTATGCCTGGACATCAATGGAGTGGCTTAATTTGCTTTAATTTTGCATTGTCAGGGAGGGGGGATCGATTGCATCACATATTGGTATCTGGTTCTCTCCATGTTTTCTTGTTAGAGCTGATCAATTGCAGACCAGATCGGTGAAATGGATAACCTGGGAACTGTCTCAGGTGGGTTGGTCTAATCTGATTCTCTTCTATATTTTCGACAAGTTTCTTATCATGTTTTGTCTAGAGACATGCATGATAATCCATTGTTGGTGAGCTTGCTCAAAAACATTCATTTGGTACGCTTTCAAACCCATGATGTTTTTCTCTGCAACAAGAGAGATGTTGGCTCATACATAAATAAATCATGTTCGTCAAAGTTTACTTCTTTATATAATCTCATATTAAGTTTTTGAGTATACAAAACATCATTTCCATGGCAGTTAGCTTCTGACACTGGAACCAACAATCTTAGAAAGAGTCCTGACCAAATGACTGGTGCTGATTCGAGGGGTTAGTAGAGAAGGCTACAATGTCCTGATCTTGTTGGAACTGGACCATGTGATTCTCTTCCAGGGTCACCCATGCTTCAATTCCCTCACCATATTTGTCGTCCATAAGAATGTTAAGCTCCATAGGCCGATTTACCCCAGTAACCCAACTGGGTTTTCCCCAACCAAAGTCAACTTCATAGAAAGGAAATCTACACCAGCTAGAGAACAGAAAGATATCTGCTTCCCCTTTGCTTACTTCTTCATTTACTTCTTTCATGTGATTAGTCACCGTTGAAAACAATTCATCACCATTCTCCAATGCTGCATTCTGTGCAGCATCCTTAAGCAGCAAATCATCGAGCAAGCTTACTAAAACATCCAAGTCTGGCTCATTTTCTTCTGGCGTAAATCGGGCAACGGCTAACTTGTATGCATTTCCACAGGAGTTCTCTGGTATGAGTACTGTCTTTCCCCGAAGATTAACCGGGAATATCATTAAAGAATTCCTGTTCTTTCCGTGTTGCATTTGAGACATTCCTATGAGAACCTTCCAAATAAGCGATTTAACCACCTTTACCTTGGAGGGCTGTCGTTTGACATCACCTGATTTTGGCATTGCTTTGGCTTTGAGTTTGGATATTGAATCCCCACTGAAAACAAATCTTTTCGTGATCAGCTTTAGTCTATTGAATTCCGGCACTGGAGTGCTGAACTCTGTAGCTCTTGCTGGGAAAAGGGATCCGAGATTGAAATTTGGGAAATTCACTTGTCTTAATCCTTCTCTGCATGCTGTAGCCCATCCATTCATGAAGGATAAAATTCCTCCTCCATCAGCTATGCTGTGTGATATGCAAATGGCAATCACTAACCCACCACAATCAAACTTGTGAACTCGAACTTTTAGTGGTATGAGAATATCAGTAGAAATTTCATCTCCATATGGGATGAAACAAGTTGACAACTCTGCATCACTGGGTTCTTCCATTAGAAGTTGAGAGAGTTCGCCCCTGACTTTTAATTCTACATATTCTGCACCCTCGTCATTGCACTCGACCATGTGATTTTCTGCGAGATATCTTCCGGCCAGCGGGTAATGGTGGGTTAGTATCTCTGACAGCGATTTTTCCAGTTTATTGCATCTTTCATTTCCATCATGTATGGTCAAACTGCGTTGCACAGGGTAGTAGAAAATCACATGAGAATATGCTTGAGGAGCTATGCGGTCGATGAATGACAGTTCCATGTTCCTGAGGTGACTGGGAGTTGGAGTTGACGGTTTTATGAGTTTCTGAGATATGATTTGAACCTCCATTTTCAACCTGCAACAAATCAGGATTTTGAACAAAGTCCATAAATGGGAATTGATGAAGATGAACATATTGTACCTTGAATTGGTATTACTGCTCGTTTGGTGAAAGGAATTGATGAAGATCTTGCTTCCCTCTTGGATCTCACGTCTTCTTATCCATTCAGTCATTGTATACATTGCCTGGAACAAACATCCACATTTATGCTACCTCAAAAGAAACTTGAGGGTAAAAACTAACCAGACAAACCTCGTCTGAATGTGCAAAGGCTGAATGTGCTTTAACCTTAAATCTTCGTTAGCTAACAACTATGACTGTGTGTATATATATATATATATAGTACCAGTAAAACAAAACTGAGGATGGAGTTAATAAAACTTTTGAATTAATTTGTCATTAATGTGTACGAGTGTTAAATGTCACTGAAACACTCTTTAACAAGGAGTTTTGAATGCACTTTATTTTATAGAGAGTTTTATTTCTACTTAAAACCAGGCATAAATTCTATTTGAGGTGTTCTTGTTAACCACGTTTCTTATTCCTGAACCTGAATAAAGCATTTTTTCACTCTTTGAATGTGGTTTGAGATTTCCAGTAAAATTTTCACTGTGTTTTTTTTTATGGCATTGAGTACATTATAGACGAGTATGTAGACCAGCAGTAGAGTTGTCGGGGTGCAACCTAGAGGTCATATATGTTCAATTTTTAGAAACAATCTCTCAACTCGTCCACTGTGAGAGTCTTGTGCACGAGTATCATTTACCAAGACATTGAGTGCATTGTGTTTGAAGTAGCTTTAGTTAAGATATAATTCTTGCACAAAGAATGAGCTTCTGACTACGCCAAACAAGTATTACAATCCTCTCTCCATACCCTTTGCGTTGATTCTCATATATAGTCTGAAATAGCCATAGCGGAGAAGTTGACCTTCAGATGATCTTGTTGCAAGTAGGGGTATCCATTCGGTTTTTGGTTCGATTTTTAACCATAACCTAAAAGTCCAAATCGATTCGGTTATGATATTTTAGAATCCATAACTGAATCATATATGTTCAGATAACCAAATTGAAATAACCATATTTTTCGGATCGGATCGGTTTTCAGTTTTTGAAGAAATGGAAAATTATGAATAAATCTCAAATAGAACGAGAAAATAGCTCATGATCGACTACAACTTCATCTAACAAAGTTTGATAAAAATTCATGATAATGATAATAAATATATTATCTCATCACAATTAAAGAAAAATAAATTTACAAGACCGAAAAAAATAATATGATCAAGAAAAGAAAAAAAAAAAAACATACATGAAGATGTCTTTCCACTTCCACTTTAGCAATAATCAATATTAATTTATATGAATTTTAAAATGATAAGGCTACAATGAGTTTCAACTAATCAATCTTAATTTATAATTTGTGTAATGATTAAGTCAATTGATATCTAAATTTATAATTTGTTATGAAGATATAATGAGAGTTTTAATCTCAATATATATATATATATATATATATAATATATCATATATCATATATCATATATATAATGTATATAATGTTTGGATATTTATATAATATATATTAATATTTTTTGGTTTTTCGGTTATAACCGTAACCGTAACCTTACCCGAAATAATCATAACCGAAATAATATTCGAAATTTTACTAAAATCATAACCATATCCAAAATCGTAACAGAAAAAACCGAATAACCACAATTACAAATCGCTTCTCGGTTTGCGGATGGAGTGTGGACACCCCTAATTGCTAGGCAAGTTGTGCCTACTTTTTTTGACTTATTTGTTAATTTTAAGTAAGATAAAGCAATTGGCTTGAAGTTAACTTTAGGTATGGAATATGAGCTATTTTTCTGTATTGAATATCAAGCGTAGCCTTGCCGCCATCATCACCCACCATGAATTCCAAAATGGGCAATATAGTCATACACTTAACCTTTTCTATTAAATATGAGTTTTTTTCCTTCTCAGTTGCTATGTCTTTCAAGTCTAGTACACTTATCTTCCAAGCTTGGACAGTGATATATATATATATAAAGATGAGGATGGAAAATATAAATTATAAATGTGAAAAGGTCCACTAACATCAACTACTTTGACCAAACACATAAACCAAACAATAGCTTGAAATCATCTTCAAATCAAACTCTCTCTTCCTAACAAAATCAGCTTTCCAAATGGGAATATTTGACTTACCCTCTCTCCCTTAGCCTTCTGTTGATCACCAACCAGGCAACACCCATGATCTCCTTCTTCTCCTCTGTTTGATGTATTGATCACTCTCTAATGGAGTTTAGGGTTAGAAAGTTGATGGCAGAAGTAGTCAACACCACCAATTCCAATACCAGCATACCAGCAGTCTGTATATCATTTTGTGACCCATCAAACAAGTTCGGATATTGTCTATCTTCATGTAAAGATTTCTGTCCGGACATCTGCAATGACGATTTTCCTATTCAGTTTCCTCCACCAAGTCCCATAACCTTCACATATCATAGATCACGGGTTTTAAACAAGTTCTTGATCGTGTTGATTGTTGTGATATGTGTGTGTTTTCTTGGTATTTGCTGTTATACTGTCTATGTAAGGTACTTTGCTAATCGGAGGAGATCGCAACCACCGGAGGAGGATCCAGAGACCCATGATGAGTTTCTTGATGAAGATCATGGCCCTGTGGTTGATCATCATGTTTGGTATATTAATACAGTTGGTTTGCAGCCATCGGTGATCAGCGCGATCATGGTGTGCAAGTATAAGAGAGGTGAAGGCCTTGTTGAAGGAACAGAGTGCTCTGTTTGTTTGAATGAGTTTCAAGAAGATGAGACTCTTAGGCTTTTACCCAAGTGCAGCCATGCTTTTCACATCCCTTGTATTGATACTTGGCTAAGATCTCATACCAATTGTCCCATGTGCCGTGCCCCTATCGTCAAGAACACAGCCGGATCATCATCATCATCTGCTGCAAACATCGGTAATTCAGGCACCGGAGAAGAAGCCGTGCAGAACAGAATCTTAGAAGCTGATGAAGAATCTGATACAGAAATGGAAGATGAGGCTGAGGCTGAGGAAAATGAATTGGGTGTTGAGAGTGGAAGAAAAAGAGGTGAAATTTTGGATGAAGAGGTGGGTGAAGAAGTACAACCGATAAGAAGATCGTTTTCTTTGGATTCTTTATCAGCTCTGAAGATTACTCAAAATCTTGCTATTGTTCCATCAGTGGAACCTAATAGAATTTCAGATGCAAGAATGGTGAAAGCGAATAAGCCGGGTAGCCGTAGTTTCTCGCAGAGGATCGTTGGAGATCTGAGCTTATTAAGAGCCATGGGTGGTTCTTCAAGTGTGAGGTCTTCCCAAGATGGGTCAAGTTTGATGCAGAGGTCACTTTCATGCTATGGGAAGCTCTTGTTACCTGCAAGTAACCTGAGCCGGAGCCGGAGCCGGAACCAGAACTCAATTCTTCCTTTATAAATTTTTTTGTGTCTGCAAAACTTTTGAAGTCTCCTGTGAACTCTCAACAAGCTGAGAATTCTATTATACTTATTACTATCTGAACTCTTGAATATTACTGCATATTCTTGCTGGAATACAGAATAATACTATGAAAGGAGCATGATCCCAAATGGGGATGGTAAGCTCAAAAAGTTGATGATACAATGCAATTGTAATTAAAATATTTTGTTCTAAATGAAGTGATCTTTTATGTGTTTCTGATGCTCAGTATGTGCCTTTGCTTTTCATATCTTTGAAGTTGATGATAAACATGTTTGTTTGTTTGTTTTTTTTTTATTTTAAATATGGTGGGAATCTCTCCAAAGCAGGATGCTTTGCACCCATCCGACGAAGTAAACCCTTGGATCCGTGCACCGCATCCTTGAAAATTTCTCTACACAAGATCATGGCACTTGACTGGTATTTTATTAGGGGGTATGGCCCCAAAGTGTTAGCGAGAAGTTTCAAATATAAGATCGTTTTCATGGAATATCAAGAACTAATGAAGGCAACCCCTTGGGGTTTAGTTGATAAACCTATACTCTTCCATCAAAGATTGTGATGTTTATGGAGATGAAAACATGTGGATGAAGAAGTGTGAGGAATATAATAGAGGTTTTCCACAAAATACTTATTATTACTTCATCAACTTGAAACCGAAGACATTGAACAAACGACGCAAGCATAGAAAAACTCCCTGTGGTGTTTGGAAGTCAAACAAAGATGCAAAGATTACAACACGTCAAAACAAACTGCACATTGGGTCTGTTCGTAGCTTTCCGTACCAGCCAAAGACAAAGAACGTGAACGCGATCAAAGGAAGGACATGGAGTATGCACGAGCATTGTCTTGACGGCCAACACAAGAACATTGCATGGAGCAACACTCTTGTGCTATGCCAAGTGAAGGTGATTAAAAGGAGAAAGAATAATACTAATAAAGCATTAATTGATGTTGCTGCACCACTAGTTAATAATATGCTCCCACAAGAAGGTGATGAAGATATGGAAAATATAAATGCATTAGTTAATGATTCATTAGCAGATTATGTATTCATGGAAGAATTCGATCAATTTACGCGTTATTGTGGAAAATAAAGTCGTTCTTGTGCCCTGTGCAGTGTTTATTAAACAAGTGTTGATTGTAGTTTGATTTCTTTGAAGAATGAATTAATTTAGATTGATGTTAGCTATAAAGTAATTTTTCATTAAATATTTTTTATCTTATATTTCCTATTTACACTATATATTAATTTGGTATGAGGAAGGTCCTCTACAATTCATTATTTTTCCAATTAATTTACCACTTTTAATTTGTCATATTCTATAGAATGAGATGGCCTTAATTGTTAGTTAAAGTATGTATTCAAATGAGAGAGTTGAACCATATATATATAAGTAACCATACAGAAATAATATTAGTACTAATTAAGCTTTGATTTGATCACACAAATACATACATTAGAGACTACTTGCAATACAAAGTACAAACTATATATGGAAACATAATACCACATTTTATTCTCACATGTAAATCAAATTTATATAAACCAGACAACTGAAATTAAAAAAAAAAAAATACATGGTTCCTGAAGACACGAGAATATAAACTGAAAATCCATAGATAGAACACACAGAAATTGTACCAATTAATAAAAGTCCAATTCAACGAACAGAGCAGTAGCATGGAGTCTGCACTCTAGTTGTTGCTGGGGGGTGGAGACAGGAATGGAATGGATGGAATAGTGGTTGGGATTGTGGGGAAAGATGGAATGCTTGGCAATGGAGGCAATGTGGCCATGGGGAGAGTGGGGATGCTAGGCAGTGGAGGCAATGTTGTTGGCAATGTGGGTTGTGGCAGAGTTGTTGGCAATGTGGGTTGTGGAAGATTTGGGATGCTAGGCAGAGGAGGCAGTGTTGTAGGCAAATTTGGGATTGTGGGTTGTGGTAGATTTGGCAAGTTTGGTATCTGTAGAAGATGACGAGCAGCAAAGCCGACGTCAATGCCGGAAAATGTTAGAGCAACAAAGAAAGCCAAGATGAAGCAGTTGCCAGCTGAAGCCATTGCTAGTAGATTGATTAGCCCAAGTAGTCTAAGTTGAGGAGTTTCTTCAAGTTGGTTTTTGATGTGGATAAAATGAAGAGCTCTACTTGGGTTTTATATAGGAAAGTAATGCATGTGTGAGAGTTGTATATTGGTTTACCTTCTTTATCTGTATCTTGTTGAAGTTGGGGATTGCTTGTTAGAGTTGGTAGAACAAGCTTAATAAAAAGATAGATACATCGATCTCTTAGTTTTAGGTTATCTAGGTTATCTAACAGACTAATCATATGAGCTTCTGAAACATTTATGCCGACTGCGTCTGACCTAATCCCCACCCAAGTGAGCTTCAACTGAATCACATTTGACCTAATCTATGCCTTCCAAGAAAGTTCAATATTCATTCATTATAAAGACAAAAAAAAAAACAGTCAACTTCGAATCATTAGGAGAGTTTCCTTTATAGTGGTTGTGGGTTTAATTTGTTAGGCAGTGTGTCTGCACCTACCAAATGCATCATTTTTGGCTTGAACACACCGACAAAAAAGAAAAAGAATTGGCCGAATGGTGTTTTACAGTATCACTATGGTGAGTTCGGAGCTGAAACTTCAAAGAGCTGCTTCCACTCTCCCGTTTTCTCCGTCAAAACACGAGATTTTTTTTCTTCAATTTTACCCTCAATCAATTGTATTAGTCTATTTATATTTTTAGAAAAATAAACTCATCAAAAATTAATTGATATATATCAATGAAAAGTATCCAATTTAACTCTCAGCTACGTTATTTTTAGTAATGCACCAAACACTTTTGTCATAGAAACTCATCTTACCACACTACAATTTCAAAACTCACCTCACCTTACCGTAGAAGGTCAAAACACAACACACTCCTAAATGGA
Source organism: Tripterygium wilfordii (assembly GCF_013401445.1). Lineage (NCBI taxonomy): Eukaryota > Viridiplantae > Streptophyta > Magnoliopsida > Celastrales > Celastraceae > Tripterygium > Tripterygium wilfordii. Next base: position 12,243,922 of record NC_052248.1, read on the forward strand.
CCCATGGAATTTTGAGGTACTTACTTGACACATGTGGTTTATACTTTGCAAATAGATTATTACGCTGAATCATGGGTTTATTCAATGCACATCCGAATTTAGGTTTTGATTCCCCATGTTAAGAGGAAAAAAGAAAGAAAAGAGAAGTGTAAAACGGTGCTTGGAATTATTTCATTCACGATTGAGAGAGAATTTTGTACAATTTTTCAAGAAATGGTTCATACTAATACCCTACGACTTACCATAACGATATATTCAAATAACGCTACACTATATATATTATCAATGATTCGTCTTTAACAAAGATTTTTGGTCAAAACAATGTTCGAGCCTCTAATAATTAGGAGTGGGTCCTGTTGTAGTGGACGTAAAACCACTGCAAAAAAAATTTTAAAAATTTATTTTATGAATGTTTTTATCAGATTTAAGAGTCCCACGATATATTTTTGTTCCACATAAAAATCAAATTGAACATGAAAAATTCTAAACCGTTGAATATAAATGCTAAATGCGAATCATTTTATATTTTTGATGTGATAAATTTAATTTTTGTTTGACAAAAAAAAAATGTTCGTCGGACTTGTAAACCCTATCAAAACATGTTCATAATTTTTTTTAACTACCCCATTTTTGTTACAATGGGATCCGTTGTAAAGACAATTAGTTAGACAGACCCCTGACACCCAGTAACAAAAGTAGCATATCCAAAAATTGCATTTATATGGATCGTTAATATTTTCTCAAAATAGACTAGATTTTAGTAATTAACGCCCCACCAATAAATTGAAGAGGAAATGACTAAAAAAATCCTAATTTTGCCGGCTGGTCCCAATATTAGATAAATTCATAATTCATAAGTCCTATTGGACTGAAGATGATAGCCAAGCTATCCATAAGATAAGATTAGAAGACAAATTCCACTATTAATCATAGACCTATTAGTAACCAATAACCATATAGAGAAGACCCTTATAAATACCCATCCCCATGCCATGCATCACATATTGTTTTCTAGGCTTGATTTTCTTAGTGCTCTCTCAGTCTCTCCGTTGATCCTTTCTTCTCAAACAGCTTAATTCTCTTTGTTTCTTTATTAGTTTCTTTCCTTTTCTTCTCGTTTCTTGCATGCTCACACTAGTCGATGAATCATGCATGGCTTGTCGGCTTGATTTGATTCCCTAGTACGTACTCTCAGATAATTATATTTTCCCTTCCCTTTATTTTTCTTTATTTCTTTCTTTTCTTTTCTTGCTTTTATTATTCAATCAATCATGGGTGATGACAGTAACTTTAGTGAAGACCTTCCTGTTGGGTATCGTTTTGAACCAACACCGCAAGAGTTGATCACTTGCCATCTTCTTCCAAAAGTGAGGAAGGAAACATCAAGCCTATACTCTCCTATCAAAGATTGTGATGTTTATGGCGATGAAAACGTGTGGATGAAGGAGTGTGAAGAATATAATAGAGGTTTTCCACGAAATACTCGTTATTACTTCACCAATTTGAAGTCGAAGACATTGGACGGAAGACGCAAGCATAGGGAAACTCTGTGCGGTGTTTGGAAGTCTGAGAAAGATGCAAAGATTACAACGGAAAACAAATTGCATATTGGGTCTGTTCGTAGCTTTTCATACCAGCCAAAGACAAAGAATGTGAACGAGGTCAAAGGAAGTACATGGAGTATGCACGAGTATCGCCTTGATGGCCAATACAAGAACATTATCGGGAGCAACACTCTTGTGCTGTGCCAAGTGAAGGTGATTAAAAGGGGAAAGAATAATGCTAATAAAGCATTAGTTGATGCTACTGCACCACCAATTAATAATATGCTCCCACAAGAAGGTGATGAAGATATGGAAAATATAAGTGCATTATTGGATGATTCATTAGCAGATGATGCATTCATCGAAGAGTTGGATCAATTTATGCGTAATTGTGGAAAATAAAGTAGCTAGTTCTTGTGCCCTGTGCAGATTTTATTAAACAAGAGGGCACAATTTATTAAACAAGTGTTGATTGTAGTTTGATTTATTTGAATACATATATAAGTTTATTATTTTACAATTAATTTACAATTGTCAATTTGTCATATTATATAGATGTCCTTAATTAATTCAATTGTTTGTTAAAGTGTGTAGTAAAATGATATTAAATCAAAAAATATTCCTCATTAACTAATTCTTTGCAATATCTTGAAAGAGTTGAACTATATATATAAGTAACCATACATAAATAATATAGTACTAAGCTTTTATCATACAAAGAATGGCTAAAATATTATATATATCCTTGGACTTTCACATTTTTCTCGATTATATCCTTAAACTATTTTTTTTCTTCATTCTATCCTCAAACTATTATTTTTCATATCATTTATATCCCGAGTCAGCTTTCCGGGGTTGACTCCGGCGAAAACGCTGACGTGGAATCCACGTGTTTTTTTTTAAAAAAAAAATTCAATTAACACGTGTATAATTGAGGCTAAAATATTATATATATCCTTGGACTTTCACATTTTTCTCAATTATGTCCTTAAACTATTTTTTTTTCTTGATTCTATCCTCAAACTTACTAAGATCTTATAAAACCCATCTTATAAAACCCAAATTTACTAATAAGCCCAACTTTTGGATTTCTTGAAACTTCTTTGATCGATTTCGTCGAACTGATGATATCAATCTTGCAGCCAACCATTTTGGAATAGAAATCTTAGTAAATTTGGGTTTTATAAGATGAGTTTTATAAGATCTTAGTAAGTTTGAGGATAGAATCAAGAAAAAAAAATAGTTTAAGGACATAATTGAGAAAAATGTGAAAGTCCAAGGATATATATAATATTTTAGCCTCAATTATACACGTGTTAATTGAATTTTTTTTAAAAAAAAAACACGTGGATGCCACGTCAGCGTTTTCGCCGGAGTCAACCCCGGAAAGCTGACTCGGGATATAAATGATATGAAAAATAATAGTTTGAGGATAGAATGAAGAAAAAAAATAGTTTAAGGATATAATCGAGAAAAATGTGAAAGTCCAAGGATATATATAATATTTTAGCCCATACAAAAACATACATAAGAGACTTCCTGCAAATTACATAAGAATACATAAAACCGTATTTTATTCTCACATGTAAATCAAATTTATATAAAACAAATAACTGAAAAATAAAATTAAAAAAAAAACCCCAATACATGGTTCCTGAAGACACAAGAATAGAAACTGAAAATCCATAAATACTGCACACACACAGAAATTGTACCAATTAATAAAAGTCCAATTCAACAAACAGAGCAGTAGCATGGAGTCTGCACTCTAGTTGTTGCTGGGGGGTGGAGATAGGAATGGAATGGATGGAATAGTGGTTGGGATTGTGGGGATAGAGGGAATGCTTGGCAATGGAGGCAATGTGGCCATGGGGAGAGTGGGGATGCTAGGCAGTGGAGGCAATGATGCTGGCAGTGTGGGTTGTGGCAAAGTTGGCAATGTTGGTTGTGGAAGATTTGGGATGCTGGGTAGTGGAGGCAGTGTTGTAGGCAAATTTGGGATTGTGGGTTGTGGAAGATTTGGCAAATATGGTATCTGTAAGAGACGACGAGCAGCGAGGCCGACATCGATGCTGGAAAAAGTTAAAGCAACGAAGAAAGCCAACATGAAGCAGTTGCCACCTGAAGCCATTGCTATAATGAATTGATTAGCCAAGTAGTAGTCTATAAGTTGAGCTCTTCAAGTTGGTATTGGATGGATAAAATGAAGAGCTCTACTTGGGTTTATATAGGAAAATAATGCATGTGTGAGAGAGTTATATATTGGTTGAGAAAATGTGAAGGATTGAACTTCTTTTGGTTTCTGTGTTGTTGGTTTACCTTCTTTTTATCTGTATTTTGTTGAGATTGGGGATTGCTTGTTAGAGTTGGTAGGACAAGATTATAAAAAGATGCCTTGATCTCTTAGTTTTAGGTTACCTAATATAGGCCTCCCAAGAAAGTTACAATATTTATTCGTTATAAAGACAAAGAAAAGAAACAACTTTGACTCGTTAGGAGGCAGTTTTCCTTTCTAGAGGTTGAGTGTTTAATTTATCACCGAGTCTATATACAGGGGCTGATCTAGGATTTTATCTCGGGCAAAGACATGTGGTTCAAGGATTACGCCTATCACTAAGAGGTCATGGGTTCGAGTGGGGGGAGATGAGAAATTTTTCCTGAAATAAATCCGTGAGGTTTATGTGCTTGTTGGCCGACTTACCCCATGAGAGAATGGATTAACCGGTGCACAGGTGACTAGAGCGGACAGTTTCTTAGTGGGCGGAAAATATCCACCACAACACTATTATGACATTATAATTTATAACTCCACTTCAAAAACAAAGATAGAGGACCAATGAGAAACACGTATGTGTGTGTGTCTATATATATATATATATATATAGACACACACACATACGTGAGAATATATATATATATATATATATATATATATATATATATATATATATATGTCAATAAATGCATGTCTAATAATTGTGAGATGGGCAACAAAACACGTAAATACAAAGATAAGTGTATATTTTTTAAAATAATAATAATAATTCTCCTCATTAATTACAAGCTACTACTTGCCAATTGCGAATTTGCCATGCTAGAAACTCATCATCAAGGGTCCAACTTCCCTTATCTCCGAGACTCTCCTCCTACATAGTGTTTTGTTCTGTTCCACTGTCCCCCCACCCCCCCCCCCCTCATTCAAGTCATAAAGTCAACCATCATAATTACTATTTATCTACATTTTTCTTGTGCTATTAATTAACATGGATAATTACTATTTTTTTGTCTTTTTAATTATGAGCATAGAAAGAGATTATGGTAGTCGATTTTGTTCTCTTGATTAAAAGTTCTTTATTATTATTATTTTTTAAAATACCATTAAAAAATTTGTTTCTCATTGAAATCGAACATTGAACACACATTTGTCTAATCCAATTGATTGTCAACCGAACCACCTCTCGTCAGTTAAAAATTCTTTATTATTGTTTGGTTTGATCATCATACATGTCATGGTTTGATTGTGTAGTATCTTGTGTGTGATACTAAATTCAGTTAATAAACTCTTTTTTTTCCCTTTAATTAAGTTCAAGAAAGTTAATTCATGAATTAAAAACTAAAATATTACATTTTTTAGTAAAATATATAAAGTTATATATGGAATATATATAGTTTTAGAATTTCTTTTTGTGTTCGGTGGGACCATCAACCACCCTCTGAGTGCACACTGGCTAAACCTATTGGGCAAGAATAATACCACACAACTACACATGACAAGCAAGCCCATAGAAAAATCTATGTGTGAACTCATGACTCCGTAGATTAAATTCTGATGAGAGAGCATGACTAACATGCATCTTACTATTAGGGGAACACCATGGTTGGCAGTCTTAATTTTGATCATCCTATAACAAATAATGGATTTGTGAAGGAGACAAAGCCATTAAAAACCATATGGTCCATGCCTAATTGTAACACTGACTCAAGTAGATACTTGTCTAAATCACTTTAAATTCTCTTCCAACAACAATCAACAGAGGAATGCTTTTATTATTATTCAAGATTCCAAAAGCATGCAAGGAAAACATAAAATGAAAGCAAAAATATAAATACAAGTAAAGTTATATATATACATATATATATATATCCAATAACAGTGCTAAATCCAAGATGTATATCCCTATCACTTCACAGGCTGTTAAGAAAATCCACAAGAAAACCGACAATTTGGAGATAGATCCAAGCACCCCATGTGAGATTCTTCCTTTCCTTGGCCATTAAACTCTTCCTCACTCACCGGTTGTCCTGCTTTCTTTGTTCTGCTTCTGCTCAATCAATCAATCATTCATTCATTTTCTCTGCTACTTTTTTCCTGAGAAAAATTGTCCCCCAACTTTTCTGGGATTTCTGGTTGCAATCATGTGGGATTCCGATGCTGAATCCTTCGGAGGCCGAGATTACGGCAATGGAGTACTTAGCTCCACCAAAGCTGGTGTCAAGACTGATGGGTTTGAGCTGAGAAGCCATGACTGGTATGTCTTAACTACCAATTCATACTTTTAAATGAACTTGCAGTTAATATCAGACTAAGTGTTTAGACCATTTTTGCTCCTAATACAGGCATGTAACAACTGACATTCCAAGTGATTTCCTAGTACAGATTGGAGATTTTAATTTTCACTTGCACAAGGTACCTTAATTTTCTCCATTTATGATTCAATAAGAAACATATAGGTCATGAACTGTGTAATTTGTTCCTTGATTCTTATATGATGTATCTATTTGTTGAAGTATCCCCTGCTTTCGCGGAGCGGGAAGATGAATAGACTGATGTATGAATCACAAGAATCCAACCTGAACAAATTAGTCTTAGATGATCTACCTGGAGGGTCGGAGGCATTTGAGTTAGCAGCTAAGTTCTGCTACGGAATCGCGGTTGATCTAACACCAACCAATATATCTGGCCTTAGATGTGCTGCAGAGTACCTAGAAATGACTGAGGACCTTGAAGAAGGGAATCTGATATTTAAAACTGAAGCATTTCTCAGTTATGTTGTTTTGTCGTCGTGGAGAGACTCGATACAGGTGCTGAAAAGCTGCGAGAAGCTCTCCCCGTGGGCAGAAAACCTTCAAATTGTCCGTAGAAGTAGTGAGTCCATTGCTTGGAAAGCTTGTGCTAATCCAAAAGGAATAAGATGGGGATACACTGGAAGAAGTTCAAGAACTTCTAGTCCCAAATGGAATGATATGAAGGATTCGAGCCCGAGTAGAAGTCAACCAGTACCTCCTGATTGGTGGTTTGAAGATGTTTCTATGCTTAGGATTGATCACTTTGTTAGGGTCATCACTGCAATCAGAGTAAAGGGTATGAGATTTGAATTGATTGGTGCTTCAATAATGCATTATGCTACGAAATGGCTTCCGGGTTTGATCAAAGATAGTACTCCAGTACCTTTTGAGGAAGGAAGCTTCAGGAGCAACAGTAATATCAGTAGTAATAGTGTTTGGAAAGCCGGACTCCATATGATTGTTGCCGGAACAAAAGAAGATATCTCATCTGTTCAGGCCAAGGATCAGCGAATGATCATCGAAAGCCTTATCAGCATCATTCCGCCACAGAAGGACAGTGTCTCCTGCAGCTTCCTGCTTCGGTTTTTGAGAATGGCAAACATGTTGAAAGTGGCACCTGCCTTGGTTACAGAATTGGAGAAAAGAGTGGGGATGCAATTTGAACAGGCTACATTGGCAGACCTTCTCATTCCTTCTTACAATAAAACTGAGAATATGTATGATGTGGATCTTGTTCAGAGACTTCTAGAGCATTTTCTGGTTCAAGAACAGATGGAGAGCTCAAGTCCGAGCAGACAATCGTTTTCTGATAAACATATGTATGAAGGGATTCAGATGAGCGGTTGTCCAAATGCCAAAATGAGAGTTGCAAGGCTTGTTGACAGCTACCTTACAGAGGTAGCCAGAGATAGAAACCTATCCTTGACAAAGTTCCAGGTGCTGGCAGAAGCTTTGCCTGAATCTGCAAGGACTTGCGACGATGGACTTTATCGAGCAATTGATTCATATCTTAAGGTATTTCCTTTATTTCCAGATGCACCTGAGAAGAGAACCCCTGCATATCTGCATAGTACAATTATATGTTAAATTCATATATGCATCTTATGGTTAATACGAGTCTTACCTACACAACGTATGAACAGGCACATCCGATGCTCTCTGAGCACGAAAGGAAGCGCCTTTGTCGAGTGATGGACTGCCAGAAACTCTCTATTGATGCCTGTATGCATGCTGCACAAAATGAAAGGCTTCCATTAAGAGTAGTGGTTCAAGTACTATTTTCCGAGCAGGTAAAGATAAGCAATGCATTATCAAACGCCGCTCTCAAAGACACTGGCGACTCCCAGTATCAGCCTCTGGCATCGAACCGGAAAACGCTACTTGAAGGGACACCACAATCATTCCAGGAAGGGTGGGCAGCTGCAAAGAAGGACATCAACACACTCAAATTTGAACTTGAGACTACGAAGACTAAGTACCTTGAGCTCCAAAATGAGATGGATAATTTGCAGAGACAGTTTGATAAGATGACAAAGCAGAAACATACATCAGCATGGACAACTGGGTGGAAGAAATTGAGCAAACTTACTAAAATGACAGCATTGGATAACCATGACATAGGACCTCAGCTTCCTACTGCAGCAGAGCAAACTACAAAGACACCAAGAAGATGGAGGAATTCGATATCGTAAGATGTTTGCTGTGTCTATTTCTTTTTCTTTCCAGAAACCACCTTGGAAGATACTTAGATTAAGAAAAATTTGCCACTCAAATGTGAATTTATGTCATTAGAGAGTTTTCTTCTAATATATTGCATGTCTAGTTTGTTTTTCCATGATGAAACCAGGACTAACTGCAAAATTCTGCAGACTGTGATGGAAAAATGTTGGATGATTGACAGATATTTATCATTATATTAATACATTCGGGCCTAAGATGTAGTCCAGAGGCCCATTAGGCTTTTGACGTGGGCCTAAAATATAGTTTGGAAACACGTCTGATATCAAGAATGCATGAAACATAAATATATATATATATGTTTGTTAAAAGTCACAGCAGACGTCAGATACTTGCATTAACATGGCATACTCAGATACGTTTGTTTGTTAAAAGTCACAGCAGACGTCGGCAATACTAACAAAGATATCATGTCGACGGCTACACAAGTTATTTCCAGCACCCATATGTTCTTTCAGGCAGTTGCAGCCTCCTACCAGGCAGTTATTTCGCATTTAGGACCTCAATCTCAAAAACAAGCTCTGAATTGGGTTGTATTCCCCATGCTGGAAATCCACCGGGACCATAAGCATAGTCTGGAGAGCACTGCAAATTCATCAAAAAGGATCACTTTATTTTCATGATCTAAACATTTCGTGATTGCACAGCAACATGCCATGAAGCAAATACATCAGTATCCAGAAACCATGTTTAACATATCTTACAGTGATGTGAATAGCAACCAAACTTTAGACTACACTTTGAACCACAAAATCAGCCTTTACCATTCCACGGATTGCAAAAAGATGATACACTTAAAAAGGTTAAAGCAACATTGGAAACAATACGAGGGCAATAGAAATATACCCGTAGACGAGCAACTTCACCCACTTGCATGCCAAGTACACCTTCATCCCATCCTACAGAAAAGGTTGAACAGCTCATGACTCATGTTAGTTATCCATATTGGTATTCCCTGTGCTTGAACATAGTATGCGTGAAGATGTGTCTACGCATATCTGTGTGAGTAGGTAGGTGTATCTTTATGTTTGTATCCCAGTCTGCAATTACCTATTTTCACTTTTATGGTGCTTCAATAAAGTTTTTTACCGTGCAACAAAAAAAGAGAGACTAAAAGTACAGGACAATTAAGCAGCAGCAGCATCACACATACAGAAATCAACAGATGCAAAAACCATCAACGCTCGCAGGCTAGAAAAGTATTAACTTAACCATCTGTTAAGGATAATATATGACCTGCTCCTGCTCCGAAAAATTTAGCTGGCACTCCCAGAACCCAATCCTTATGCATTTAACTGGTAATTACCCATATCAAGCCAGAGCAAAAGGTAAACGTAAATATTAGTATATTAGAGGTCGGGGGCAAAGTATTACTACCATTAGCCAATAACATATACGCAATACGCCACATCATACTACAATAACATGGAATGACATTTTATTAAACATGTAAATGTTTCTTTTTATTTATTTATGTGTTTTTCTAAACAAAAATTACTACAATGGTGCAAAAAGGTAGAACCACAAATGCCATCATGTTACCTTTTATAACACGGCCCTTGCCTATCTCGAATGAAAAAGGCTGCTGCCCAGGATCCTTTGTGCTGAATTAAACAAACAAGAATGAGGAAAGAAGATCAAATTTAAGAAGGATGAACAAGATAGAATCCACACCGCTAAACAAGTTAAAACATAATGTCAATACCCTCACCTCCAAAACTTCTGCGAGAGATCACCATTTTTCCCTGCAGCAAACAGAGGCACATAAAACAAAAACATCCATATGCAACTCTTCTCTAGATGTAGAGATGATGATGATGATGATGATGATGATGATGATGATGATGGTAAAAGGTAAATGATCAACAGAAAGCCTTAAATGATTCTTAGTTGATGTTGACAGATCACAGATGTAACATAGAAAGAAAAACAATTTCATAGAATCAGTTTAACTAGCAACAAATTTAATACTACTGCTTGAAATACTGTAATCGCTTCTTAATCATAGGGGAATTGCACTAACTCATATAATCGGCTTGCAGATAAAGATTCATATCTGTCATAATTTGGCTTTCTCATTCGACATAAATTACTGCACACCATGCCCTACCCCACACCAAAAACGTAAATTCTCCAGTCCTATACCTCCACAATTCATCCATTTTCCTACTGCTTTCGCAAACTTGACATCAAAAGGGGACCAGTATTGTCATCTAAGGACACATTAATCAGACAATGAAGATGAATATCTACATTCCAGGGTAAAAAAATGTAAAGTTTGACAAACTGAATCGGGCTTCAAAACAATCATATCAGTCGAAAAATAAATTGATAACAGGCAGAGAGAACAAGATATGAAAGTGCTCACCATAACCAGTACAGTGCACGGTGACTGTCTGACCGACAGCCGGTTTAGGACCGGTTCCAGGACGAAGAAGCTCCTTCTGGATACCCATGACTGTCGTTGTTCGGTGATGTCCTTCTCTGCCGATCCACTTTAATTAGGGATTTTGATACGCTAATTGCCACGCCATTTAAATTCCCCATTTCGCGATTTCTCGTCCTTGCTCGTTTCGCCACCTCTTGAAAATTCTAGAAACTCCATCAATTTTCGGTAATATTTGCAAACAGACCCCATGAGTTTATTCTGCTTGCGTACACCCCTCTCTCCAAATTTTGATTCTTAACTCCAATGTTGTTGTAAGTTGTAACTATATAATCTACTTATCTTAATGGCAAAGAAATTAATCCAAATAGCTTCTTATACTTAATTTAATTTAATGACATGGTGTATGCACTATGCATGAATTTTAATTAAAAATAAAAATAAAACTCACAAGAAGACCCAAATTTGAAGTCACTATCTTAAAAATTAGGGTTCTTGTTATTTGTAAATACACTCTCTCTTTGACGAACTCTCAACATTGTGGACAATAATATTTTAACATAAAAATAAAGATAAATTAATAAATTAAATTGTTTTCTTTTCTTTTATTTCTTTTACTTTGTGATGATTATCCAAACATGATAAATAATAAATATTTTTTTTTATCTATCCAAACATAAAAGAGATAAAAGTATTATATCTTTTATTCTCTTCCTTCTCTCCCCTTGCCTCGAATCTCTCAATCCAAACATATCTTTAAAACAAATTACATATACTATTTTAATTTATTTTCCCAATCACAAATTATAACATACTCCTCCAAAAATTGAGAAGTGGAAATCCTAATTAAGAGAATAAAAATGTTGGTCCCTCAATTTATTACTACAATTTTAATTCTCATCTATTTGAAGTGTTAATCTTATTGGATGTTTAGAAAACTCTACATCTTGATTCATAATCAAGTGGATAAACACTTTAAATCAATATATATTTCACGTACACATAAATTGGGGGTTAAAATGAGACACTAAAAATAACATTGCTCTTAATAGGAAAGAGGAAACCACCCTAAAAACTAGATTTGTGATTGTGGGCTGTGGCCTTCCCTTGGGATGATAGAATGTACACCCCCAAAACAACACGATACGCATACCTTACACAAACCCCTTCTCTCCCGTTTCCGTCACCCTCTCTCTCTCTCTCTCTCCCCGTGTTCCATTTCTGTTCTTCTTTATCGGGGTCGGTGGTGGTTGGGTTTTGGATTGCGAGTCCAAACGCCATTGATTCCGGTATGAGTTAAAGAGGAGAGATAGAGAGAGAGTGTGTGTGCATGAGCGAACACATAATGGAAATTGAGAGAATTAGGCAGTTGTTGCTCCTCTGGTGTAGGATCCAAAGCACCCGTGTGGCCCTTGTGGGTGGTAACCACACCTCTTCCAGGTTCTGTACTCGCTAAAACTTTCTCTTCAGCCCCCTTGCTTTCTTCTCCTTTTGATTGCTTACCGTTAATTTGGTAATCTACAATTTGGATCTGGGTTTTTTTTATTTGGCCTTAATTGTTCTGCTCAATTGGTTGTGGATTTGAACTTATTTGTTTGGATTGAAATTGAGGACCAATCGTGGAAATCCATGGAATTCGATCGTGGGTTTGGGGTCAAGAACCAGAAAATGCCTGGACATTTTCATGGTGGCAGCAGGAATGGCTTTGAGTCTAATACTCTTTTGGTGATTAAGCTTCCTGATTTGAGGGTTATGCACATTGCCTCAAGATCGGTGCTTTTGGTTATAATTATATTTGCATTGCCTTTTATTATGTTCCAATCAAGGGATCCTACAAGTTCTTATGCTGATGCTTTTGGTTCTGATCCAATTGATGTCAACTTTCTTAATATGGTCTTGCAAGGTTTGGCTAATGAGGGCCTTATCAAGAATGGCGATAAAGCCCTGATCTTAAGTTCCGGTGTTGAGGTTTCACGATTTTCAATCGACAATGCGATTGATTTGGTGTTTGATTCTGATTTTGGCTTGAAAAGCTCATTACCGGATGTAAAATTTGATTTTGTTTTTACGTCTGGTCTTGTGGATACTCAATTTGTTGATCGAGTTTTAAAGGTTGGAGGCATTGTGTCTATGCAATTGAGTAATGAGCTTTCTAATGATTTTGAAAAGCAATCAAATTATAAGATTGTGTATCTCCGGCGACACGGTTGCTGTATCACTGCAATGAGGAAAACAAGAACAGTTAATGAAGTAATGAGTTCCTCTGCGAAACGGCTGCTTTGCCAATTGCCATTGGAGGCCAAGAAAGCAGCTTTGAATGGTTTGGAAGATGTTCTGCTTGAGCCACCAAGAAAGGCTTTAGAAAAAACTACTGGATTCTTGAAAATGTTCAAGTATCTCCCTGACTTGTTAGATGATTCCCTAGAAGGTTATTCTCGTCGAATTTTCATTAATGTTGGGTTACCAAAAGAGAAGGATAGTGTTAAAAAATGGTTCAGCAAGAATTACCCAACAAGAAATCAAGAATTTGAGATGTACAACATCGAGGTGGCACGTCCCGGTATTGATGTTTCACATTGGTTGCAGAAGAATGTGAACGAAGAGGACTTTGTTGTGATGAAAGCTGAAGCAGACGTGGTAGAGGAAATGATCAAGAGCAGTATAGTTTCTGTGGTCGATGAACTGTTTCTGGAGTGCAAGAACCAATGGCAGGATGAGAAGAGAAAGAAGAGCCAGAGGGCTTATTGGGAGTGTTTGGCCTTGTATGGAAGGCTAAGGGATGAAGGAGTTGCTGTACATCAATGGTGGTAATCAGCTGTGCAATGCTTTTAATCAAATATCATATGTAAGTCTACTACATTCAGAATAAGAAAGGGGAGAGAGAAAATTGTCTCCTCTAGTTTTCTTTGATTCATGGAGTTGTGGGTTTCTTTTGTTGATTTATCTGTTTTCTCCTTCAATCAATCCACTTTATTGTTTCATCTGTTTTCTGATGAATCTTTTCAATTGATGAAGAATCAGGGATGCAAGTCATCACTCATGAGTCATGATGATAATGATGATTACAATAATGGTGGTTTATAATTTACAGTTCCAAATGAAATTTCACAGCCATGGATATTTGAAAGTGTGTGAAGAAAATATAATGTTTTAGAACATGCGCAACCCCCAAGGATTTGGGACTCTACAATTCCCTAGCGTCTACATGCTGGTGTGATGTGAAACATATACGGGTTTTCAAATCATTGAATTAAAATTGTATACTCTCATTTCCACCTTCAACTTCATTTGTCCGATTCACCTTCAACTTCACTCGTCCCCTGGATTTGGTGAGTGATTTTCAGGCATATAAGATGTAAATTAACATTCTTCAGTTTCACCATTTGAGTTTGTTAATCTGTCAAAGTAGATACTAGTCAACCACTCAGGGGTGCCCGAGTTGGCTGAGTATGAATCATGTAGCCCGGAAACCAAGTTCAACAACGATGCTTCATTTAACGAGAAGTAGTAAAAATTAAATTCACATATAATGAGAACTCAAAATACAACAATAAGAATATCAAACACAATCACAATCACAATCACAATCGTATGCTATATTATCCAATAATATATCTGTAAAGAAGGTCTGAACACTATATACGTAATTGAACTGAGGCTCCAGTGCCTAAAACAAGAGACACATCAAGGGCTGGTGGTGGCAGGTGGGGGAGATAGGAATGGAATAGATGGAAAAGAAGGGATGCCCGGGATTGGAGGAAATGCAAGCTTTGGGATAGTAGGAATGGTGGGAATGCTAGGCAGTGGAGGCAGAGGCAGAGGCAGAGTTGGTATTGTTGGCTGTGGTAGTGTTAGAATAGTTGGGATAGGAGACAACTTGGGTTGTGGCAGATTTGGTATCTGCAGAAGATTTCGAGCTGCTAGGCCGCCATCGATGCTCGAAAATGCAAAAGCAACCAAGAAAGCCAACAAGAAGAACTTGCAAGAAGCCATTAGTACTGAAAAAAAAATTACTTGAAGACTAGAATGAATGATGTTAATTGACTTGATTGGTGGAAACCAAGGCTCACTTAGGTTTTTATAGATACAGATTGTGTAAACTTAGACTAATTAGTTAGGTTTAGGTTGGTGATCCTAGCCCATCTGGTTTGGAGAAAAAAAAAAGTGGAAACTCAATTGATCTTGTTAGTTCACCTCCTCTTCTTTGTTCCTATTGAAAAATTACCAATGTTGTTGTGCTGGAACACTAAAAAATATATAGAGGAAATGATCAAGAGCAGTATAGTTTCTGTGGTCGATGAACTGTTTCTGGAGTGCAAGAACCAATGGCAGGATGAGAAGAGAAAGAAGAGCCAGAGGGCTTATTGGGAGTGTTTGGCCTTGTATGGAAGGCTAAGGGATGAAGGAGTTGCTGTACATCAATGGTGGTAATCAGCTGTGCAATGCTTTTAATCAAATATCATATGTAAGTCTACTACATTCAGAATAAGAAAGGGGAGAGAGAAAATTGTCTCCTCTAGTTTTCTTTGATTCATGGAGTTGTGGGTTTCTTTTGTTGATTTATCTGTTTTCTCCTTCAATCAATCCACTTTATTGTTTCATCTGTTTTCTGATGAATCTTTTCAATTGATGAAGAATCAGGGATGCAAGTCATCACTCATGAGTCATGATGATAATGATGATTACAATAATGGTGGTTTATAATTTACAGTTCCAAATGAAATTTCACAGCCATGGATATTTGAAAGTGTGTGAAGAAAATATAATGTTTTAGAACATGCGCAACCCCCAAGGATTTGGGACTCTACAATTCCCTAGCGTCTACATGCTGGTGTGATGTGAAACATATACGGGTTTTCAAATCATTGAATTAAAATTGTATACTCTCATTTCCACCTTCAACTTCATTTGTCCGATTCACCTTCAACTTCACTCGTCCCCTGGATTTGGTGAGTGATTTTCAGGCATATAAGATGTAAATTAACATTCTTCAGTTTCACCATTTGAGTTTGTTAATCTGTCAAAGTAGATACTAGTCAACCACTCAGGGGTGCCCGAGTTGGCTGAGTATGAATCATGTAGCCCGGAAACCAAGTTCAACAACGATGCTTCATTTAACGAGAAGTAGTAAAAATTAAATTCACATATAATGAGAACTCAAAATACAACAATAAGAATATCAAACACAATCACAATCACAATCACAATCGTATGCTATATTATCCAATAATATATCTGTAAAGAAGGTCTGAACACTATATACGTAATTGAACTGAGGCTCCAGTGCCTAAAACAAGAGACACATCAAGGGCTGGTGGTGGCAGGTGGGGGAGATAGGAATGGAATAGATGGAAAAGAAGGGATGCCCGGGATTGGAGGAAATGCAAGCTTTGGGATAGTAGGAATGGTGGGAATGCTAGGCAGTGGAGGCAGAGGCAGAGGCAGAGTTGGTATTGTTGGCTGTGGTAGTGTTAGAATAGTTGGGATAGGAGACAACTTGGGTTGTGGCAGATTTGGTATCTGCAGAAGATTTCGAGCTGCTAGGCCGCCATCGATGCTCGAAAATGCAAAAGCAACCAAGAAAGCCAACAAGAAGAACTTGCAAGAAGCCATTAGTACTGAAAAAAAAATTACTTGAAGACTAGAATGAATGATGTTAATTGACTTGATTGGTGGAAACCAAGGCTCACTTAGGTTTTTATAGATACAGATTGTGTAAACTTAGACTAATTAGTTAGGTTTAGGTTGGTGATCCTAGCCCATCTGGTTTGGAGAAAAAAAAAAGTGGAAACTCAATTGATCTTGTTAGTTCACCTCCTCTTCTTTGTTCCTATTGAAAAATTACCAATGTTGTTGTGCTGGAACACTAAAAAATATATAGAAAGAAAAACTAGTCAAAAGGGTTGCAACGGAAGAGTGGAAGGCTGAAAACAAATCCCACATCGCTAAAGAATGGTAACTTTAGACAGTTTATAATGGCTCAAGAATTAGAAACCGAACGTCGAGCTTGGTAACGCGGGCTTGTGACCCGAGTGGGGACATGAAAGTGTTGGAACATGGTCTCAGCCCATGTAGTCGGGTCTATGGTTGGCTCTTAACTGGCTTGCCCATTCCAAGCGAGGAGTTGGCCCATGAGGCTCAAGTGAAGACTTGTGGTTTCATGGGCCTTAGAGTGGGAGAGACAGCGTGAGGCTGGTTTCACAGAGCAACGATAACTTCCCTCTCTTGGCAGTGGAAGGATAACAGGCCGTTGCCCCCTGGGCCCAATGTGTCTAGATGAGCTGCGACGTCATTGGACCAACACTTTTTTGAACCCAAAGAAAAAGGCCCGGGTCCCATCTTAAATGCAAATTGTATGAGGCCAGCCCACCTCATCCAGGCTTCATTAAAAAAAATTGGACCAGATTTACGATTTACAGAGATAGTTTAGCCTCTTAGTCATGGAAAAGGATTTGTTGGAATAATTTTAGCAATTTCACCTCAATACATTAGATGTAGTGTTGTCAAATCAATACATTGGATGGTGGAGATGTGGTGAAATTGTTGGAATCATTTCAACCCCTATCCCGATAAAAAAATTTGATTGCAGGTTAGGTAACATCACGAAGAGAGTCCCTCCATGTAGGTGAGAGTTTGTAGTCCTAATTCTATTTTTTGACCCATTTCTTGGGTAAAGTATCCCAACTATATTTGAAAATGGATTGGTTAACTAGGCCTCTCATGTCTCTCTCCTCACCCCCTTAGATAGATAGAGAGAGATGTGAAAGTAATAGCCTTATGTTTTGGCCGCCCCCCGACTTACGGCCTTTACGCTACTACTACTACTGTGATGTGAGCGGTTCAAATTGGTCTGATCTTTCTCAATTATCCTGGCCGGAACTTGTAGGAAGTTGGCTCCTACTGCGGCTAGGCATTCCTCGTTCCTGTGGATTCCCAAAGGGAAAGGGAACGGGACATAGGTTTGCTTTTTTCCTTCGGCTGTCCCCGTTCCTATAAGGAGTGACAAAAAAAATCGATTTCGAGCCTACCAAATATTTACATGTCCAAACTCTAACCGGAATTGGATGTCGGACGTACTTAATTGACCAATGCAAAATTGGTTTAAATTTGGACAATAACAAATTTGGGACAATATTTTTGTATTTGGCCTTGGACTCAGTTTAAATCGGACAAAAAATTTTGTGTTTGGACTCGGATTCCGAATATGTCCATACTTGATTTAATCTGTGTCGGACAAATTTGGATATATCCAACATCATGGAGAAAGATAGAGAGCCCCTCTATGTAGCTGAGTGTGTGTTGTCCTAATTATACTTCGTCGGTTATCCCTGTTCCTATTAGGAGTGTAAAAAATTGATCTCGGGTCTATGAAATACTTACATGTGCACTCGAATTGGATTTTAGACGTACTTAATTGATCAAATCCAGATTGATTTAAATTTGGACAATAAACTAATTTGGGTTGTTTAGACTTAAAAGCTTGATGTGCAACTATGATGTAGCTTCGATAGTAAGAATCATACATGTTTAATAAGGGTTGGAGGCTTTTTTTTTAAGGTGCTTGTCTTTGAACTTTCGAACTCTTTGAAGGTTAGTACTCTTATTATTTATGATACGCACCTATTTAAAGGCATGTAAATATGTAACACATGAGACATAAAAATGTAAACTAACAACAACAACAACAAACACAATGAAAAATACATAGAAGAACAGATGGCGCCAATGAAAACTACATAGAAGAACAGATAGCGCCAATTTATTGACTCAATACAACTTCCTCACATCGAAATGGAGGTCACCACAAGTACAAACTACAACTTCCCCGCATCGAAAGGGAGGTAACCCAAGTACAAACTGATCACAAGGCGCAAGAATAAAGGACTAGTTCTTGCCGGGAGGTGGTGCGGAGACTGGGAATGGGAACGGGAATGGAGCGTTAGTTGGGGATTTGGGGATAGTTGGAAATGGCATGCTTGGCGATGGGGGAAATGTGAACTGTGGGGGGGTAGTACCCGGCAGATTCGGGGTTGCAGGCATTGATGGTGGAAATGTGAACTGTGGGGGGGTAGTACCCGGCAGATTTGGGGTTGCAGACATTGATGGTGGAAATGTGGGGAAATTTGGGAGTGTGAATTGTGGGGGGGTAGTACCGGCCAGCAGATTTGGGGGTGTAGGCATTGATGGTGGAAATGTGGGAAAGTTTGGCAATGGGGGGAATGCGAATTGTGGGGGAGTAGTGCCGGGCATATTTGGGGTTGCTGGCATTGATGGTGGAAATGTGGGAAAATATGGAAACTGCAAAAGAAGACGAGCTGCTAAGCCAACATCAATGCTTGAAGACATCAAAAAAACAAAGAAAACCAACTTGAAATAGGCCATTCTTTCCTAGATTTCTCTTCTTTGGTTGGAATGACAAATATAAGGGCCTTAGGTTGGGCTTATATAGGGAACTAATCTACGTATGGAGTTGTGTAATGAGAATTTTTTTTTAGGGGCTAGTAAATGGGATCGCAACCATCTCAACAATTCATCTTGTCACTTGATTGATGTAAGCATAGGGGACCCACAAAAACTAGTGATTAAACTAGAGAGTGACATGTCAATCACTAAGACGACTTTTGAATGAGAAATTATTCAATGATCCCGACACAATATGTCATATATGTTGATCACGTGGTGTATCGAAATCAGTAGGATTGTATCAATTCACGAGCAGTTGATGAAAATGCATGGGTAATTTATAATTGAGCTAGATAATTTGCCAATAAAATTTGAAAGATGCATCAAGACATATGAATTGACAGCGTCCCGTCGGCTCTAGTGCACCACATCAACACACGATGCGGTGGCCATGACCACTGAATAATTTACAATTACTTCTTTGTTGTGCAAGTGATGATGTGAGCAACAACCCACCCCCCCCCCCCCCGGTTTGGGGAATTGGGTATATGACATATAATAAGTTGATTAACCTTATCAATCATATCATCACCTATGTCGTTTTTCGTTAGGGCACATCAATATCGACTGTGTCTTAACCTTAAGTATTGTCAAATCATTGTGGTTGGAATTGGCTACAGCCTACACATGCATGTACTGCAAACTATCAAGAGAGTATGTGATAGTTCTTGATTGGTCATGGCATGATGGTCTCATTATAATATTGAATAAAAGATCGTTTGATTCTTGACAGAGTACAATGGATGGACAAGGAAACATATACATGGTATGAAAGCTCGATGTTATCATATTTTTACATATATTTGTACCTCGATTCCACTCGATTTTGTTCCTTTTTATCACAATTAATTCATATCTTAGGTGGGCCTCTTGCAAATCTTGATCATATGTGCATCAAACATGAAAATTCTCTTGGTTTAGTTTTTCAGGTTTTTAATAAAAAAAAAAGGGTTAATACCACTTTTGTACACCGAAGATAGTCGGTGTTTCAATTTGCATACCTTTGTTTAAAATGTTTCAATTTGATCCTCCAATAATAAAATTGTTTCAACTTGGTCTCTCGGACAGATTTTCCCACTTTGGGGCAGTCATACTGCACATGTGACACGTTGATTGCGACATATGCAGTTTGACTCTTCCAAAGTGAAAAAATTTGTCCTTGAAACAATTTTATCATTGGATGATCAAATTGAAATATTTTAAATAAACGGTGTATAAATTGAAACAATAACTATCTTTCGATATGCAAAAATGATATTAATCTAAAAAAAAATGGTGGAAGAGGCCATATTTCATGTTTGATGCACATATGTTCAAGATTTGCAAGAGGCCTACCTAAGATATGAATTAATTGGGAAAAGAGCCAAGAGCTAAAAGAGAAGCCCATCAAAGTACAAAGAATTAGATTTTGTGGAGTTCATTTAATGAGACGCTAGCTGCATGTGAAGGAAAGAAATAGACACTACATTATATATATATAGACAAGGGCGGATAGAGGGGGACTACAATCTGTAGTCCTCCCAAATTTTTGGTAAAAAGTTATGTATACTCATACATTTATATATAAGTAAATAATATATTTATATACAGTTATATATATGTCTACACGTAAATATATAATAAGCCAGCTAAATAAAAAAAACAACACATTTTATATACAGACTCATATTTAAATATCCTGAGTACGTGATTAAGTACTAAGTCTATCGTCTAAGGCCCAAGTTGGCTAAGTCGTTGTCTAAGTCTCCACTATCTTCTTGTGTAAGCGTAGTCTCTATTTACCTAATTGGCGAACTACTTCGTCTCTTACTCTCCTTCGTTGGCACAACTGTGTAATAGTGTCCTTGTTGCTTCATAAGTTCGTCTCGAGACTCTCAAGTCTCAATTCTCGGTAAGCTTAAATGCCTAAACAACTAATCTGAGTAACTTATGCTCTCAATTCAACATGTGTAATGTCGTAAATAGTCTTAAAAATATGGCCAGCCACCTTTAGGACATACTGAATACTTTTCTGCAGCTCCTCTTTAGAGTTGGAGAAGCCACGTCCTCTCTAAAACTTTCCTTGTGTTCGAGTTTAGTTTCATGGATTCTTATTATTTAGTTTTATTGTGTTCTTGTAGTATGATGAACTAATCCTCTAGCTCGCTAGGATTCTAATGTAACCCAGCCATGAATACTCTATGATTTTGGTTATGCTAATTCATAATTATTATTACATGTTTGATGAATATTACAATAATTTTATTGTCGTTCATTGTCATGAGCATTAATAATGATAAATTGGTGAATAGGAAAGAAATCGAGTCAAGAAGAGGCAGCTGCAATTGAAAGAAAGAAAAGAATTAGAAAACTCAAGCGGAGGCTGCTGAAAGAACAGGAAAACAGAAAGGCACGTGAAAGAAGAAAAGAAAGAAAAGAAGGCTAGAAAGGGGTGCTGACCGCCGGACTTGGAAGAAATGGAAGAGACAAAAAGAGCATGTGAGGGAAATAATTTGTTTTTTTTTAAAAAAAACGTGAATAGAGAAGAAAACTGAAGCACGGAAGAAGAGAATAAAAGAAGGAAATAAAAGTGAAGGGCATTGTTTCAAATATCGTTAACAGAATTGTATCAGTCAGCGATTAGTATTCAGTATAATCGGTTCAACCAATCGAATGGCACAAAATCATAAGTAGCCCATTTAGCACATTGGTGCCCATCACTGTGTCAAATGGGTGGCACATGATAGCGGTTTCGTAAGCATTACTGTTGTAAATATCTGAACCTACAATCGTTGAATAGTCAACTTTGTTGATGTAGGGTCTTTTGCAATCTGTGAGTCCTACAACACTTCATATTACTTAATAAATATAAAGCTCATTTAATATTGGGTTCTCCAAGATAGGCTCTTAGTTGGTTTGGTAACCCTTGTAATACACTAATACTAGTGCAAGAAAATGATTAAAGATCTCAACAACATTCATCCTCAAAACATTCAACAATGTGTGACACTTATTTATTGGATGTGGTATCACCACAATTCCGGAGAAGGATGGAATTCGATGCTCCATTCACTTGTTTTGTTTCGTACCAAACATAAGAATTCCTTTGGGAACTAGAATTAGGCGTTCCGTTCTGGCCGAAACTAACCAACCAAACATAGCGTTAGGGTGTGTTTGGATTGAGAAATTTAGAGGGGAACAAAAAGAAGGGAAATAAGTTTCCTCTCAATTATTTTGTTTGGATAGTTTAAAAAAAATTAAAAGGATGATTTTGAAGAGAATTTGGAGAAGATTTCATCACATTTTTGTCAAAATAATTCCTCCCAAAATGAGATCATTTCAAGGGAAGAGATTACTGAATTAAGTTATTTATAAGTCAAAAACCTATTTTTCCTTTATACATAATACTTTAACATAAAAATAAGAATAAATTAATAAATTAAACAATTTTTTTTCTTTTTTTCTTTTATGAGTGGTATGCAAACAATAGAAATAACAAAGCTTTCACTTTTTTATCCATCAAAATATGAGAGAGGGAAAACTATTCTAACTTTCATTGTCTTCCCTCCCTTCCCATACGCATCAATGATAAAGCGAATCTTAATCTTAATCCCATATGCTTTAGTGCGAAGACTCCGCAATCTGGCTGTAAATCGAGTGAGATAGTCTCGAGGACTGTGCAATCTGGCTTGATGGTAAGAGGCGCCGGAGTGGTGTGGCTTCGTCATGCCTGAGTGGTTGAAGTGAAACAGATGAGGTGGGCATGAAATAGGTAAGGTGAGGTAAGGTGTATCTTAAGGTTTTTTGTTTCAGCCATTGGATTGATCCAACAGTTGATATTAAAAGCCGCAAGATACACCATTATTTTAGAGCTTTAGAAGAGAAAACCTAATATATATATATATATATATATATATATATATATATATATGTATATATTGATCATTATGACATTCAGATAGCCAAAATTCAAGGAAATGTAAAATGTACAAGCAAGAGTGAAAACTTGCATAGGAGATGCAGATTAGTGGCGAAGAGAACATACAGTGCTGTCATCAATCTTCGAACCATTTGTTTTGAACAGTTTTGATGTATCGCACGTAGTGCTCAGAAAATGAAGCATTCATGATATCCAAGGTACCACCACTCCAAAAAGCCTGGATGCAGGTGACTTATCACTTGTTACTAGGAGTGGCAGAACTTTATCCGGTCCGGATGACCGAATTTGTCCTACCCAAAATAATTGAAGTTTGAACATAAGTTATATGTCTGTAATATGAGTCCAAACACAAATTTTATCAGCTTTAAAACCGGGTCCGAACAAGTAACAACGGTTTACTTGTTCGGACCCTAACCCATATTAGATTATTATCCGATTTACTTGTCCGGACTTGAACCAATCCAGGTTTGGTCAATTAAGTACGTTCGAAATCCAATCCGGGTTAGGGTCCGGATATGTAAATATTTCGTAAACACGTGATGTTGTCTGACCCGAAATCAACTCGAAATTAAATTTTTGCCACCCACTCAAATATGGTGCCAAGTCAAGTAGGCCCAAAGCCCGCCCATAAGCCCAAATTATTTGGGCCTAGGCTGGGCTTGGGCTACCATTTTTGTCCCAAGCCCGACCTAAAGCTCGAATGATCAATTCGGGCTTGAGCCCTAATTTTCCGGCTGCTCCGGCTAGATGCCGAGGCCTAATCCTAGTTAAAAGTTTATCCTTTATCATTTTGTATGAGATATTGCAAGGTTTGAATTCCGCTTTGTTAAAAAATTAATAATATTAATTAAATCACGACCCAATATTGTTTGCTTTGAGACAGAGCTTGCACGATTTTGTTCTTTTGGGTCGTTGACTATAATATTTAAGCCCTTGATTATGTGAGAGGGAGTAGATCCTTGCTTATAACTTATAAGTCACTCAGTTGGGTCATATTAATCCGATATGAGATTATAATCTTAACTTGGCTTCTCACAGAAGGGGAAGAAAAAAAGTAGATATATTTTTGAAAGAGTAAATCTGACTTTTGGCCCCCAAATCACCAAAAGAGAATATGTTATATGTAGTTTGATCACAAATGTACAAAATGAACGTTGCAATTTTGATAATCTAAAGTGGTCATTTTCAGAAAATATAAGGAATTCACCCAACTGAACAGGTCAGCTATTTCAAAATCACAATTCACAATCAATCATATTCATACAAACACAACAACAACAATTAATAGTCCAATACAGGGAACCTAAACAGAAACAAGAAATTCAACATACTCCAAACAACTCCACACACATAGATTAATTTAATTAACTAATGAGCTTCACCCAAGCCCCCTTCACTGACTCCCATGGTTGGCACAAACTTAATGAAAATCAGGGACTGGGTTTTACTGGAATGGTTGGGATTGTGGGGATAGTTGTTGGAACGGCTGGCACTGTGACAGTTGGGATAGTAGGGATGGTAGGAAGTGGAGGCAATGTGGCTGTGGGGATAGTTGTTGGAATGGTTGAGACAGTTGCTTCAATGGTTGGGACTGTGAGTTTTGGGATAGTTGGGATGGTAGGAAGTACGGGAGGCAATGTGACTTGTGGTAGTGTTGGTAAGCTTGGCAATGGTATGGGTACTGGTAGATTTGGCAATGTACCAACAACTGGCAATGTTGGTAGCTGCAATAGATGACGACCAGCTGCTAACCCAAGATCCATGCTTGAGAACATTAGAGAAACTAGAAAGAAAGCCAAGGAGGAGGACTTGAAAGAGGCCATTGTAGTAGAACAAAGGAGGAGTAATCTATGGCTTGAATGATGAACTCAGTGCCTTTGGTTGGGCTTATATAGGAAGATGGAGAGATAATGTGAAGCACCATTTTGTGGCTGGAAAAACTACTGACCCTAGCGAGCTTTTTTACAAAATGTCTGTTAGTGTTCAATTATCTGTAACATTATTGTACTATGTCTATTGTGGCTGTGGTTGTGATTGGCTTTGGTTGGACTTATTTAGTACGATGGAGAGATAATGTGAAGCACCATTTTGTGACTGGAAAAACTACTGACCCTAGCTAGCTTTTTTCAGAATGTCTGTTAGTGTTCAATTATCTGAAACATTATTGTACTATGTCTATTGTGGTTGTGGTTGTGGTTGTGATTGGCTTCCTGTATTTGTACTTTGTAGATTGAAAGAGTACTTCGTGGGCCCTAATGGGCTTGCTTATAGGTTCATTCTTGGGTTAAGCCCATATATGGCCACCCAAATCCAACCCAATTACCGGATCCTGGGTAGAGTTATCCTAGATTGTGAAGACTTATTGTGGCTTAACCCAACCGAATAGTTTATTATCCTCTCACATTGGCATTGTAATACCCGGCTAAAGTGGACGGGGCCACAAGCCTCTACAGTGCAAGCTTGATGGTGCTGGACAAGTTATGAGTGGCGAAGACGTTAAGTCTCTATCCCACATCGCTCAGGGAAGACGTGAAGTCATTATGCGAGAGTAATTATGGGATTATGAGATGGGCGACCTCCTACGAACACAAAGCCATGCGGATCTGTATGGATTGGTCTAAAGCTGACCAAGTGTTACTAGTGCGGAGGGGTAGGCTGTTACATGCATTTTCTAGGCCCAAGTATCAATGACAACCATAAGAACCGTACAAACCCATGGTATAGGGCGGACAATATTTTAAATGTTGTTAAACCAAAAATTTCAACATAGATTTGTTTGGGTTCACCAAATGGAAGTGAAGGCGAGGTATTATAGGCATTTTCTAGGCCCAAGTAGCAATGACAACCATAAGAACGGTACAAACCCATGGTATAGAGCGGATAATATTTTAAATGTTATTAAATAGAAAATTTCAACATAGATTTGTTTTGGTTCACCAAATGAAAGTGAACGCTCCAAAAATTGGTGCATGCCGTTGTTAGTGACACATACAGTATTCTTTAGTAAAAGGCGGAAGAATAATTCGCTTTGTGTGCACTACACGACTGCGTGGTTTGACTAGCATTTCCCTTATGGTTTTATGATTCATTTAGTTGCGCATCTCTCTTGTCATTAGCGATGTGGGATTGTTAGCTTGTTATCAGATCATGCTCTTTTAACATTGCAAATTAATCTTTTAAAGTGGTTAGAATGAAGTGGCATTCTCTACCTTCAATTTTGAATTCTCTTTAACGTAAATTATACTATTCCAGTGCAAATCCAAGAACTCATTTGAACGATGAAACCTTGGGTAGTGATTAAATTTCAGGCAATGTAGGCGTACCTCCCAAGCCCACCATTATCTCCAAGGTCACCAATAAGCCCACCAATCCCACCAAGACTTCCAAACCCACCTAAACCTCCAAGTCCACAACCACCACTAACCCCAACACCTTTTCCAAATCCTCCCTCCACCTCCAAATCCAACTCCATCAAGCCCACCGCCACCTCCCATCCATATTTCTCCAAGCTCACTTCCAAACACATGTACCTGGCTGCTCACTGAAGATGAAATATTATCCTCTTCAATAGACCAAATTATTCATGCTCTTCCATCACAAAATTATCAAACATCAAAGTAAACACTACCAGGCTGGGCTCAAAATAAGAAACTGAGGGGCTTGACGGTCATCTTTGTTCAAATGCCGAAACGAAGCCACTTTCATTAGTTGGGCCCTGATGCCTAACTAGCTTTAGGCACCTAGAAATCCTATTGCACATATTAAAACGGGGCCATCCACGAGCATTCAAACATTTTAAGTAGAATTTTAGGGTCCAACACATATTGAGCGGATCCTCCAAAAAGTGGTGTATGCCATTGTTAGCTGTGCACACACGATATTCTTCAGTAAAAAACGAAAGAATAGTTCGCTTTGTGTGCACCGCATGGTTGCGTGGTTTGTTCAATTGCTCACCAATTACTTTTAGGGTGTGTTTGGTATGGGGGTAAGAATTTGGGGGTATAATTTGTTACCCATGTAAATGTTACAAGGGTAATAATAATTATAGAGAATAATTGTTACAATTGTTTGGTAAAGAAGGGTAAAATTTATCCAAGCATTCATTACTCTTGTTTGTTACGGCTATACGTTACTGGTGTAATACCATTACCCTTGTTTGTTATTATTGTAATGAACCAAACTAGAAAAAGTAAGATCATGTTTTTTTTTTTTATTTATTGTTACGACTATCATGTATCAAAATTTAAAAAATATAGATACATATGCATATATATATATATACACACACACAGAGGCAGACACATATTTTATATATATATATATAAGTTTCTAGTGTGAAATTCTTCTCGTTGGAACTTATTTTCAATTACCATGTGTGAGGAGTTTTTTGGGATTTAATTAAGGGGGTAATAGGTTAGAGTAAAACTGCCTATTACTTTTTATTACCCAGGTCCCCCCATCAGTAAACTTTATGTATAAAAAATAAGCTCAATTACTAAAATTTATTACATGAGTAAAAATTATACTAACATAACAAACACAAGTAAACTTAAAATTTAATTACCCTTGTAACCATTACACCCCATTACCCCTCTACCAAACGCACCTTTAATGTCATTCATCACCTTGCTTTGTTTTTGTTAGTGATGTGGGACTTCCAGACTCGCTCGCTACACCTCACCAGCTATCCTATGCAGGACTGTCTTGCACTGCCAGTATCCTTGGCTACTACTCTTTCAACATCACACATATTCGCATGAAATCCTAATCATTTTAATTTATGTTTCTAGTTGTGATTATCGGGCCAATGGTATTGACCAAAAATCATTGGCATATTTAATTTATGACAAAACAAAGTTACAAGATACAGATTTTTATCAAGCAAACTCAAGTAATAACATCAATAGCAGCAAGTGAAAGTCCAAGTACAGAATCCACCAGTACACTAATGCAATATCAATCTAAAAACATAACTTACACATTTAAGTAACTCCTTCACGATAATATATAGACACACGGCGTTATTTACTGCATATCCAAGAGCTCCTCTCATTAAAGAATGATTCATGGATGGTCAACAATAGGTACCTTGGGAAGAGGTGGAATTTCAGGCAATGTAGCTTTAGGTAACTCAGGCAGACGGGGAAGAGGAGGCAACTCAGGCAGTTTTGGCACTTCAAGCTTTGGAAATTCAGGTAGATGAGGTTGTGGCAGACTTGGAATCTCTGGTAATGGTGGAAGTTCAACTTTAGGTAATTCAGGTTTGCGGAGCTCAGGTATCTCAGGCAATGTTGTCTCGAGGAGCAGGCGCGCTCCAACCACAACTCTTCTACATGCTAATCAATGTCAGAGTGACAAAAAGAAGCGAAAAGATAAAAGACGGGAAGCAATGATATGCCATAGTTGAAGCAGGAGTTCAGGTCTATTTCAGGAAGAACTGGAGTCTTGAGTTCAAGATTTCTTGAGCTGTCCTTTTATAGTTGTGGGAAGTGAAGAATAGAAGTTTGAAGGATGAGTTGGTAGTTCAACTTCTCACCAATATCTATAGATGGATGATTTGGAGAATGTCCTTAGATAAGTTGATGAAAACTAAGAACATCTACTCAGTTCATCTTTTTTTTTCTGGCTGTCTAACTCTTTAGTTTGTCCTAATTGGTTGTTTTATATGCCATATGTTTGTTCTCATACATGTCAAAAGATGATATCTTTCATTGTCAGATATATTTTAATGGTCATCCCTGCAACAACACCAACATCTACTAACAAAATAAGTTGGCTAAACTCTATCTACTATGAAATTATCAGACAAACCAGATCTTTAAGGTATGTCTTAGGGCTTGAACTGCAGAGAGAAGAAGAGGAAAAATGGCAAGCACAAATGTATGAAGCATTCAACTATTATGAATGACAATAAGAAAATTAACATGATTACACTTTAGGTGTAGCACCCGACACGAGTGGGTAGGGCCACATGTTGTAAATTTCATCCCACTTACCAATAATATTATCCGCTTTGAATTTGGGTTTACCGATTCACTGTGAATACATCATACCCACACGACTTTGTTCTTCCTTAAACCGTCTCACTTAATAATACTTAGACACAAGGAAAAGGCCTTATTGGTAGAGTGGGGGCGGGTTTGTCCTTATAAACCATATTGGATACTCACATCTTTTTGATGTGGGATTCCTAACACCACAAGCCTCTACAGTGTCAAGCTTGGTGGTGTTAGACGAGCTATCGAGTGGTGGAAGAACTGAATGCTATAAATCTCTCACTGCCCAGGAAAAAAGATAAAGTGCATAATATAATAAGTCAAATCTCCTAACCCAGTGAACGTATTTTCTGAGCAAAATAACATATAAAAACAAATCCATACGGACTAATATGTGCTGACTTAAAACGGACGATATTCACTAGGCTCAAGGAGGGACGATAGATGTTATTACTTTAAACAACCTAGCAGTAGTAAATTATTTCTCCTATGACAATGTAATCAAAAGATTTCCCCGGAAAGTGATACTCCACAAGAACGTTAATTATACCCTGAAAGTCATTAGATCTTCTAGAGTTGGTGTCGGTAATTTGAAATCCCATATCATAAGACAGAGAGCCAAACACCTCAAGAAATAACAGCAGTTTTCAATTCCACATCCCTTAAATTAAAATTTATTGAAGAAGAAAAAAAACTATTACAATCTCTGACCAAGGGCGGACCAAAGGAATAGCGTGAGTGGAATCAAATTTATACTTTATTAGGGATAATGGTAGAATTTTGAAATTTAGTGCGGACAAAATTGTGAGGTTTTTTTTTAATTATATAAATATAAGTACAATTTTATTATAATATTAATATTTTTTTTGGTGTGGTCAACTGACCCCACTAAACTCTACTTGGGTCCACCATTACAAAATCTTAATCCTATATATTTGGAGTCATTTACAAAACAGCTTCTTTGTTATTCCTGGATTTTCAAGGTTATGGATGGTATAAAAATTATACTATCAAGTCAAATTTTGACACATTTTTCCTAGTATTTAAAATATTTTCAAATGAAAAAACTCATAAAATATTTTCGACTCAATTTCAAAATTTCCATTAAAAATCACGACCATATATTTAACATCCGAATGCAATCATCTCAAATTAATATAGTTTTCACCCTAAATTTCTGTTAGTTAAGTTATATGTTCTTTTAAATTGTATCAATTTATAAAGTCTCATAGCGGTTAATTTATACTAAGGGTATAATAGTTTTTTACATATTAGAACTCATTCCTCATGATGGAGAACAAATAGTGGAACGAATTTGAGATTTCATGCTCTCAACATCCAACCAAACAACAAGAGATAGTGATTCTCACCCTCATGCCTCATCCCACCTTCCTCTAAATGCTAATTGAATGTCTTGTTTAGTCTCTTACTACCAGGGGCAAATGCACCCTTAGGCTAAATGGGGCAATTGCCCCCTTAGTTTTTTGAAAAATACCCTAGTAGTGCTAATATTTTCTACTTTGCCCCCTTATTTCTTAAAAAATTTCATATAATCTACCATTTTTAATCCTTTTCCCTTAATTTTTCAAATCCCTTTTATTCTAACTTCATTAAATTGACTCTTAAAACTACAAGGCCAAAGTCAAAATCCACTTTGACCTCTTTATAAAATTTTCAAAGTATGAAGGTCCAAACCCACTTAACTTTGATCCCTTACAACTACAAGGTCAAAGCCTAACCCACTTTCTTCTCTCTACAAAGTCCACAAAACTCAAAGGTTTAAACCCACTTAACTTTACTCAATTGCTCCATGTCTCTCGACTCTCAACTCTCAAGTCTCAAAGACAACAAAATAACAAAGTGAGTCAAGTGATGGTGATGCGTTGAGTCCTTGACAAGTGATCTTTGAGTTTGTGACGGATTGACGGATGTGCTTACTATCCGAATAGTCTAGTACCTTTTTATTTTATTGACTATGTATAGTATACATATGTGAAACATGCATGTGTTTTGATTCCAATTCTCAGATATGAAATATTTGAAATAGTAACATTCCAATCATAGTAACAAGATAATGTTCTAAAAATAGTCATAAAAATGTTGGGACCAAACAATTCCTTGGTTTGCATTAGGCCACATAAAAGAGAATATGGAAGCATAATTATTTACTGTAGGTCGCCCTATAATGGCTCTAAGGCCATTAAAAAAATTTATTTTATTTTTTTAAAAATTATAAATGTGTTTGATCAAATTTACAAGTATAACAATATTTTTTTGTCCCATACAAAAAGCAAGTTGAACATGAAAAAGATATGAAAATTGTGGACCGTTAAATATAAACTCGTAACATTATATGTCTATCTTGTGATGAATTTGATATTTTTTTTTTTGGATACAAAAATATACCGTTAGATTCGTAAATACGATCAAAACACATTTATAATTTTATTTTTTTTTAGAAAAATTTTAAACACCTCATATTTTTTAAGACGGGGTCTCCAATAATTTATTCTTTTTTTATTGGTGTTGGTTAAATTATTATTTTTAAATGTGATTTAATGACCAACAAATTCCTCCAACTCAAATTTATTTGTATCAACAGAGAAACTGTGAGGTACGAGGGTACGTTTTTGCCATAATTTATGTTTCAGTCTGGCTGTCTGGCAATAAGGGTATCTTGTACGGACACCCAAAAATGACTATGTATCTATAAAACTGGAAAAGTTTCAACCTTTTTTAATATATAAATAAAGCAAAATGACTATGTATCTATAAAACTGGAAAAGTTTCAACCTTTTTTAATATATAAATAAAGCAAAAACAATTTACTTTTGCTTGGCCATGAAAGGGTATCTCTGGAAATCTCCAAAACTGGGTCACTTCTCTCTCACTCTCATCGTTTCTCTCTCTAAAACCCATTGGTGGCTTCTTTTGTGTCAAAAGTGTGCAACCCATTAATATCTGTCCAATCCTTGCAAACCCACATTCAGTTCTTGTAGTTTGTGAGATCTGAGGATCCATTTCTTCTTTCAACTGTTTATTGGTCATTCTTCTTCTTCTTCTGTGGATTAGTATGAGCACTGGGTTCTTTATCAAAGACTGGTTCTATTCTGTCTTGATTAGCTAGGGTTAGGTTTTGCTGTTGGATTGGCTTCACTTGGAGAATTAACCAGAACCCAATTCTTAGTGTATGTTCTTATCTTTGTCTTCGCATTCGAGATTCTGCATTTTCCATTGTACGGATTACCCATTTATTTGTTTGTAAAGAGAGGTGCTTTTGAAAACCCATGTTTCTTTTAGAATTTCTAAGGGTATTTGATAGCTTCTCTTTCAATCTCTCAAGTCTGATAATGGCATATATGGATTTCTTTTTCTTTCTTTCTGTCAAAGGTAAGTCGATTGAAAATTTCTTGATCTGGGGATGACGAGACAGAAAATCCAGATCAAGAAAATAGAAAACACGACGGCGAGGCAAGTCACTTTCTCAAAGAGAAGAAAAGGGCTTCTCAAGAAAGCTCAAGAGCTCTCAACTCTTTGTGATGCAGAGCTTGCTCTCATTGTCTTCTCTACAACAGGAAAGCTCTTTGAGTACTCCAGTACAAGGTCCTTCTCTCCTCTTTCCTTTTTGAACTCACTTTGTTTTTCACAATGGGCTCCATGATCTCTTTGTCTCTGTGTGTACTGTGTTTTGGGGGTTTTCATTACAATGGTACTGAATCAATGAATTGATATAACTAGAGAGAGAAAGAAATGTACTATAGAATCTTTTGGTTTCTGTCAACAAACATTTTTAGCTCTCCTTGTATGGCTAGAAGAGAGATGATCACTTGAGAGCACTATTTCTAGTTTCTATGCTTAGCTAGGTTTCTTTCCAAGATGGGACGGACAACTAATGTACAAGTCATTGCTAGTTATTACCATTTTTGGTTCATGTTTGATGGTTTACTGTGCTTTGATCATGCATTCTGCTCTTTAGTACGAATCACATGCATCTGTACTTGCCTTGGTTTTATTTTATTTTCAATTTGTAATGCAACATTAATCAATGGCATCCCACTGAAAATGTCCTCATAAAATATAATGGATGCAGATGCAGTGGCACTGTTAAACAGATGGTTACAGAAAGTAATTTCAAATTAATCAATGTGTGAGATTGAGAGAAGAAGATTTAAGAAGGGGGAAGAAGATACATGAAAATAGACCAACAAGAAATGTAGAAGGGTAGTCTATTCTATACCACTCCACTAATTGATGTACTCGTGCTATAATTTGAAGAAATTAGAGAGACGTAGAAGAAGGAAATGAGAGAGGTTTTGGTCCAAACCACACTTGAGGTCTTGTCCACAATTTCGGCCCAAGTCTCATGTGACTTTGTCCTTCTAAAGGCGCTTCAAGGGTGAGGGATATAATTTGGCCTAACTCAACAATTTGAGGTATTGTCCTCTATAGTCTAGCATATGGTCCGAACTCTCAACGAGTACCCAATATGTGATCTCAAGACTTTGTCCATTTTATGGCGTCTCAAAAGTTACTATGTTGGGCCATATTTATAAATCACATTGTTTGTCCTTTATCAAGCGATGTGGGATTTAACAATATATGATGTATATAATAAGTGTGTTTTAATTGATATATGACACATACCATGTGTGCATATGGAGGGTCAAATAGCTTCTAGGTAAATAATTTCTTGTGAGCTATCGTCTGGATCTTCTCAATGATTTAATCTAATATTCCATGAGCACTAGCTTGTTGTTTCCTTGATTTTTTAGTTCAACATTTGATGCCCAATCTATTTGATCATTATCCATATATAACAAAGAAAGCTGATTCCATGTTGTTCAGTTTCAAAAGCTTAGTGATTAAGAATGAGAAATTGAAATGCATGCATGAGTTTTAACTTCTTATTAATTCATGATTTTACAACGTACATATCATGTGAAACACTGGTGATGTCAAAAGATTAAACTTTTCGAAAGGATGAATCTTTAGTAAAAAAAGAACTTGAAGCCAATAGAAAGTGAAGGTATCTTCCATTTCATTTCTTCTCATGAAAGTGGGGGTAAACCTTGTATGTGATGAGTAAGTTTTTAGATGCAAAACCCAACTTTAGAAGTAATGTTTTAGAGTGTGTTTGGATTGAGGGATTTGGAGGAAAGGGAAGGGAAATGAAACCTCCTTCCAATTCCATTGTTTGGATAGTTAAAAAAAAATTAAGGGGAGGGATTTGGAGGGAAGATTTCATTAAATTTTTATCAAAATTCTTCCTCCCAAAATGGAGTCATTTGGAGGGAAGGATGACTTATTAAGTTATTTATATGTTAAAAACCTATTTTACCCTTGTACATAACACTCAAACATAAAAAAAATAAGGATAAATTAGTCAATTAAACTAATTTTTTTTCCTTTCTTTTTTTATCTATCCAAACATGAGAGAGGAAAAATTATTATTCTTTCCCTTCCCTTCCCTTCCCTTCCCTTCCCTCAAAATCCCTCAATCCAAACACACTCTCACATCCAAACACACTCTGAGAGTGTGTTTGGATTGAGGGATTTTGAGGGAAGGGAAGGGAAGGGAAGGGAAATGGGAGGAAGAGAAGGGAAGAGAATGGAACGGAAAATACATTTCACTCTCTCATGTTTGGATAGATAAAAAAAAGAAAGGAAAGAAAAGTAGTTTAATTTACTAGTTTATCTTTATTTTTTATGTTTAAGTGTTATGTCCAAGGGTAAAATAGGTTTTAAACTTATAAGTAACTTAATTAGTAATCTCTTCCCTCCAAATGACTCCATTTTGGGAGGAAAGAATTTTGACAAAAATTTAATGAAATCTTCCTCTCAAATCCCTCCTCTCAATTTTTTATACACTATCCAAACAAGGGAATTGGAAGGAAACTCCATTTCCCTTCTCCTCCCTTCCCTCCAAATCCCTCAATCCAAACACACTCTAAAGGTGTTTTTGTTATAGAATCACTTAGTGATAACCTAAATCTAGTGATGAATCCTTTTGGGGGTCAAACATATGGACTCGGAGAGTTTTGAGCTCGATTCTCACTGGGAGCAATACCCTTGTGGCTACGCTCTGAGATACGACCCAACTTACTTTGTCATCAAGTGGGAAACTTATGTGCTCGCAAGTTAGATAGCCCGAGTTTAGCCCCATATTGAATGTCCAAAGAGTAAAATTATATGGCGTCGAATTCTTAGTTACTAAAAATCATATTTTTGTTATAGGGCATTCGTTTTTTGCTTTTGCTTCAGGTTAGGTTAAACCTTGACTATGCCTTTCTTCCATTGAGCACTAGCTTGTTGTTTTCTTGATTTTTTAGTTCAACATTTGATGCCCAATCTATTTGATTATTATCCATATATAACAAAGAGAGCTGCTGATTCCATGTTGTTCAGTTTCAAAAACTTAGTGATTAAGAATGAGAAATTGAAATGCATGCATGAGTTTTTAACTTCTTATTAATTCATGATTTTAGAACGT
The DNA here is from genome assembly GCF_013401445.1 of Tripterygium wilfordii. Classification (NCBI taxonomy): domain Eukaryota; kingdom Viridiplantae; phylum Streptophyta; class Magnoliopsida; order Celastrales; family Celastraceae; genus Tripterygium; species Tripterygium wilfordii. Next base: position 12,279,524 of record NC_052248.1, read on the forward strand.
ACATATCATGTGAAACACTCGTGATCTCAAAAGATTAAACTTTTAGAAAGGATGAATCTTTAGTAAAAAAAGAACTTGAAGCCAATAGAAAAGTGAAGGTATCTTCCATTCCATTCCTTCTCATGAAAGTGTGGGTAAACCTTGTATGTGATGAATAAGTTTTTAGATGCAAAACCCAACTTTAGAAGTAATGTTTTAGAGTGTGTTTAGATTGAGGGATTTGGAAGGAAGGGAAGGGAAATGAAACTTCATTCCAATTTCATTGTTTGGATAGTTAAAAAAAAATTAAGGGGAGGGATTTGGAAGGAATTTGAGGGAAGATTTCATTAAATTTTTGTCAAAATTCTTCTTCCTAAAATGGAGTCATTTGGAGGGAAGGATGACTTATTAAGTTATTTATATGTTAAAAACCTATTTTATCCTTGTACATAACACTCTAACATAAAAAAAATAAAGATAAATTAGTCAATTAAACTAATTTTTTTTCCTTTTTTTTATCTATCCAAACATGAGAGAGGGAAAATTATTATTCCTTTCCTTCTCTTCCCTTCCATCCCCTTCTCTTCTCTCCACTTCCCTTTCCTCCAAATCCCTCAATTCAAACACACTCTAAGGGTGTTTTTGTTATAGAATCACTTAGTGATAACCTAAATCTAGTGATGAATCCTTTTGGGGGTCAAACATATGGACTCGGAGAGTTTTGAGCTCGATTCTCACTGGGAGCAATACCCTTGTGGCTACGCTCTGAGATACGACCCAACTTACTTTGTCATCAGGTGGGAAACTTGTGTGCTCGCTAGTTAGATAGTTCGAGTTTAGCCCCATATTGAATGTCCAAAGAGTAAAATTATATGGCGTCGAATTCTTAGTTACTAAAAATCATATTTTTGTTATAGGGCATTCCTCTTTTGCTTTTGCTTCAGGTTAGGTTAAACCTTGACTATGCCTTTCTTCCATTGTTCAAGTGTGAAGCAGGTGATTGAAAGACACGATCTGCATTTGCAAAACCATGACAGATTGGAATCACCACCATCTCTTGAGCTGCAGGTAATTGACATATCTTATCTTTGTAATGTTGTGTCAAGAGCAATGAGAGCTAGAATGTACATTTTTGACAATAATATATTTCGAAGTTTGATTTAATTTTGTTCCTTTCATAAACAAACAACTTAAAAGTCATTCTCAATAAATGTGCTTTCTCATCTGCGATTTCCTCCTGAGAAAAACTTCCCATGTTTCATCATAATAACTCTGAATCACACCATGCTAATGTTTCATCACTATGCTTATATGATAATGTGACAATTACTCTAAGATGACATGATTTGTGTTTTAATTATGAGAGAGATATTAAATATTCAAAGGGCTGGCAGTGCCTCACAATCTCAACATGCAGTCTTCGGTACCTTTTTATAAGAGTTTGAAACAGTGGTTCCTAGACAAATCACTTGAGAAGTATAGATATTCATATGAATGTGCTTGAATCTTCTTCTGTTTTTATTCTTCATAGTATCCAGTGTTTGAAAAAAAGAGAGTATAATCTTGAGAGATTTTGTGACACTAAATGCATTTTTGTTGAAACTCTTTGGTGTCATTTTAGCTTGAGACTGGCAAGGTGGCCTCATTGAGAAAGGAAATAGCGCAGAGAACACGTGAATTGAGGTAAAAACTACAATGTTATGGATCTATTATTTCACTAAGTACAAATCATCATGACTTTGTACTGTTTAAACACAATCATACATGTAATAGGCAAATCAGAGGAGAAGAGCTCCAAGAGTTGAGCTTGGAAGAATTGAAGCAACTGGAGAAATTAGTTGAAGGAAGCTTAAACCATGTTGTGAAAACAAAGGTGAAAATTCTCTCTCTCCCCCTCCCGTTTTCTGTTTTGATCTAGATAGGTCACTTAGGAGCCAACAATCTCTTGGTTGAGGTGGTTAAGGTATATATTTAAATTGGACGGTATTCAAGTTCGATTCCCCACCCCGCTTACATACCGGGAAAAAGGTCAGTTAGGAGTGTAAAGTGAATTCTTTAATTTGATATATGTTTCTGTTTTCGTGTGTGTATATTGTTTCAGGACGAGAAATTTGTGAATGAGATTGGTGCTCTCAAGAGGAAGGTAACAAAGCTCAACTTTGAATTATTGCAAGCAAACATATATATGGGAGTGAAAATTACCTAAAACCCTTTCAAATAGAAACTTGCTTCAAACTTTTATTAGGATTCCATATTTATGCAAGTTTTTTTTTTTTTTTTTTTTGATTTGGGCCTGTTAAATGCTATATTGTCTATGATTTATTCCCTTTATAGAACATGAACTATCTATTTACATGTGCATGCGTGTGTGGACTATGTTTTATTTATAAAGGAAGTTCAGTTGGTGCTAAGGAATTTTTTATTAAGCCATTACACACAGCTAGGGTTTAACACATTTAAACTAGTGACTTTAATATTATAGTTGGTAGTTGTCTTGTGTTAATGTTGGAAAATCGGCGGTACTTAGGACATAATGAATCTAGCCTCGTGCAACTATTTTCAAGTGTCTAACCCGACCCGTGTTTGGGCTTAGTGGGCTGTCCAAAAAGGACACGTCTGCTGAGTTGTTGTTTTCTTAAAAAAAGTTCATGTTCGGATCTGCATCGCATCTGGTGTCCTAAAGATTATTCCAGTTCTTATAATTCTGAGTCACATTACTACTCTATTATTGATTGATTGATATGTAATGCAGGGAGCACAACTAATGGAAGAAAACCAGAAACTGAACCAGCAAGTGAGAGTATGAGCTAGGGCAGTTGTTATTTTTCTTGATTTCTTCCTGTTGCCAACTTCTAACTTATATATATATCTTAATTATTCACAGATCTCAAACTCATCAACAGAAAGACAGTTACTTGAACAAGCTGGTCAGCCATCAGAATCAATCACCAATACTTCCAGCTCTGCAGATCATCCTCAGGATTATGATTGCTCTGCAATCTCTCTCAAACTAGGGTTAGTTATTGCACTCATCACCTGCATTTTCCCATGCAAATTGTTGTTAGAAGTTGATAGAAGTGTAGTTACTGAAGTAGTCGGGCTTTCTTACAACAAAAAAATTAAAAAAATCATAAATGTGTAGTATTTAATATGACGAACAAACGGTATTTTTTTTTGTTTGAAACAAAACTTAAATTCATCATGATCGGAAATAGAATATTTTGAGTTTATATTGAACGGTGTAGAATTGTCATATTTTTTCATGTTGAATTTAAATTTGTTTCGAACAAAAAATACCATTACATTCGACATACTAAATACAACATATTTATGATTTTTTAAATTTTTTTTTGGATGCACTGATCCTCCCCCCAGATTCTACACTATTCTAGTGTGCAACAATAAAACAGCTTTTCATGTCTTGCAGGCTACACCTTCCCTGACAGAACTTAAAGGTTAATTAGGGAAGATCTCAAGAGCACATGCAGGACATCAGGTCTACCTTGTACCTGAGAATTGATTCAAGAATAAAACGTACATGTAATATTCTTGGCATTGCAGGTTTATGTTTTGCTTGATTATATGTATATATAGATAAATCGGGTCTAGGCTCCAAAGAGAGCTGTTTTAAAAAGGCTGATTGCATGTATTATTTGTTTTAATGGAAAATAATATTTAATAACAGCACAAAAGGAGAGCAACCCAAGAACAAATAGGATTACATGTTCGAGAATTTAGGATAATTAAAAATATTAGAACAAATTTCACTCGACCAGAGCTTAAGCACAGAAAGCCACCTACCCAGTACAAGAGACCTAATTAACAGTCACTGAACTCCAACTTCTAAGTAAACGTGGATGAAGATCTACAAGGAGTTATGAAGAATAATTTTTTCCATCTAATTATTCCCATGATTTTCCCCTTTTTCTTTTTTTTTTTTTGTTTATTTAAGCTTGTCATCTTCTTCTGTATATATATATGTTTTTCCTTCTAAATGTTGTTAATTTATAGAAATTTTCTTTTTATGGAGACGTGTCTTTAATTTCTTTACCATTTCAATTGTTTTAATTATTTCATTAGATTAAATTTATAGCCTTAATATAAAAATAACACTATTGCTATTCAAATATTGAATTTTCCTCATTATAAAGTAGATAATAGTCACGAGAGTTGACTTGGTTGTCAATCGACTGGGTTAGGCATATGTGTGTCCAATGTGTGGTTTCAACCACAAACGTAATTCTATGTGGTATTTAAAAAAAAAGAAAGATAATAGTCCATGGGCTTGGGCAGGGCGGAACTTGCCCAAGGCATTGGGCCTGAATCTCAATCTTTGAATGAGTGTAAGAAGCAGTAGAATATGGAGAGAGAAATTCTCAGCAGTCAGCGCTGTCATTATACGTGAACTTGGGCCATCACAGCCCGGTAAGCGAAGGCCCAAATTCCCTCCGGCCCGGTAAGTGAAGGGAGACCAATAGACCATTGTTTGCAAACTAGCTGTCAGAACGTGGCAATTAATATGACCCTTAGATTTATCTAATGGTTGAGATAAAAGTAATTTGACTAATTTCATCGAAAAGGGATTTCAGCCCCACATCCCGTTGTGGACCAATGTAAACGGTTTGTCCATTTGAGATGAACACCAAACGATCAAGTAAGCCAAGGATGCGATAGCAGTCGCACGAACAATGATCTCGCCAGTAAGTATTTCATTCTTCACCTTCCCTTCGTTTCGTTGTGTTTGGGTGATTCTGTTAGAGAGCGGCAGAATATGACTCGCTCACGAAGACTGAGCTCGGACGAGCGATTCGACGTGTTCGAGTTTAACGAGGACGATGTGCGGGTAGAGAAGGCGTCCGGTAAGATCATGAAGAAATTCGGAAGCCCTAAAAAGAGGAAGCGCGAAACTTCTCCCATAACCAAATACAAGTTCCTCCAATTCTGTACGTTTTCGTTTTGAATTGTGTTTTGCTGTTTGTTTGATGGGAAACTAGCGCGGAAAAAAAAAAGGAATGAAGTTGAATTTTTGATCATTAAACCTCTTTTAACTTTTATGGATTCTGATATCGTGTATTACCTGTCATTTCTACGATCCCATTTTTCCATGGTGGTTTTTCAGTATCCCTGTTATATGAGATAATTCGACATCTTTCTACTGACGGTGCAAGAATTTTCACATTGATAAAACCTGAGGAGGAATCTGATCATTGGGTGGTTTGGAACAAAAAAGAGTAAGAAAATGAGAGAGAAACTTGTTTGGGAATAATATATTTCTCCAACTCTCATAATAAAGGCAGTTGTGATGTTTATATGGAAGTTTTCTTTTGTGCTTGAAGCTGCGATTGCCTTACCTACCATGGCTTGAATTTCTGTTTCCAGCATTGCAGCATGTCATGAAATTCTTTGTGGCTGTACTGAAGACACATTTGGATTTTGGATGATGATCTTACGTCTATAACTAAGAGATAGGAGTAGGTCTACATGCATGTCTAACAGGGGTCAAGGATACTTTAGAAAGTTGTTCTTTATCTTTAGCAGTGAGTAGTTCCCATGCAACAGTCCAAGAAGTTCATCATGTGAGGAGTGGCTGCATCTATTTTCTTTTTATTTTGATGTCCAAATTCCCTGTAGTAGGAAGGTATTGGTTGTGATATGGGAAGCTTGGAGACTAATGATCTTCTTATGATTCGTTAAATCTATTACATGTGCTCATTGTGTGGTTTCATAATTTTACGGTTTTTACTTATAAATTGTCTTGGCAAACTCACAATGAATAAAGAAGCCTGAAAATTGAATCACACAGTATGTTCTTAGACTGATTTGAAATGTATGGTACTCAAATATATCTTGAGTCTTGTATCTATGCTTGATATCTGTTTTGCATAATGTTCCCTACTCCTCCGAATTTGATTTTTTCAGTATATTTGTCTGAGTTGTCTTAGATCATACAAGAAAACTTTCTATATTGCTAATCTTTTACTTGTGATCGCGGTTCCTACGGAAACCCATTCTGTGGGGAGCCTACAAAAGTAAATTCCTTTGCACCAATGCAAGCTAATTCTCCCCCTCCCCGCATCTTTCTGAGCAAACGAGGCTACAAGCCTACAAGGGCAGGGCTATCCCTAATTGGTTACTTTCGATCTTAATCTTGTATTGTATGTGATATATCTAGAGATTCATGTAACCTGCATATGCTAATAATAAAAGTGTGAAAGTGTTATCTTTCATTTTTATTCAACTGTTAGCATGATCTGAACTACAGTTGAATAAATCCACCTCCAATGACAAGTCTTGGGATACGATTTTTTTTCCCCGTTAGGCTTACTGTACATATAAATAAGTTAATTAAACGTTTCCTTTTGGACATACTTTTTAAGACATTTTGGTGGTGTTATCCACCATATAATTGGTGTCAAGATCAATGTTGTCTGATAATTAATTTCTCTTGTTTCTATTGATGATTTTTTTTTTTGGTAAAATGAGACTTTTGGAGGCTTTTTTTGGCTCTCGGTTCGACTTTGGAGGATATACTTTTATCATCATTTATCAAGTTCTTTTTTGTGTTTGTTTGCCTAGGAGGGATTCTTGACATCTGAATAATCTAGCATTCTCAAAATTTTCACTGATAACTGTTGTAGATCTTCTTAATCTTTTCTCTTCATTTATTGTTCACATTTTTTTTTGGCCTAGTGCCACTGAACGTATTATCTATGCTTTGTTTTTCAAAATGTATGTCAGTTTTTTCTTCATTTTGTTTTCCCCATACAGTTGCTGAAGGGACTCAAAATCAACAAAAGGAAATTGGAAACAGATTGGTTGATGTTCCCAAGGAGCCAATTTACATTGATGATGAACCAGTTGATGCTGACAATGGGCCCACTGATGTTGATGTTGCAGGTATGGGACATAAATTGAACTTTATTCGTGAATGCTACATTTCTAATTCCTTGCAATGTTTCTTCTGTATTTGTAGGAAGTATCACGACTCCGCAGAATGAAACTAATGATGCTATTTGGGGCATTGTTCCTAGTGTTGGTGCTATGAAAGACGAGATTGATGGGGGAGATGTGCTTATACTATCAAGTTCCTCAAATCAAGTGGTATTATCTTTTGACTGTATTACTGTAATTCACGCATCGTGTATTAACACTGAATGTATGCAACATTCATATAGCAAAATTGACTGTAGGATGCACTAAAGGGCTCATTTATTTTGACTGTGAGCGAGGTCTTGATGTTGAATTTCCTGTGATGTATACAATCTGAATTTTGCAGCAGAATAAGCGCGTTATAATGATTCAAGATGATGATGACAGCAATGAAATGGATTTCAAACCTACATGTGCCTTTTCATCTACAGAGTTTGAAGGTTTTTCTTTCTTCATTTTGGCAGTTATATGCTGTATAGAGCATTCATGGTCATGATCTTACCCTAACATCTGTGCATTATTTGAGTACCAGCAGAAGAACATGTGCTGGAATCTGGCTCGGGCGGAAATCTAATTGTAGGTGTTTTATCGTGAATTCTGTGATATAAACTATTAAGCTTTTGCATTTTAAAAGCCTGTTTGAAGAATAACTTTTGAAGGGTTGGGAATCAAAATTTGTAATGTTGGACTTATTTTAGTTAAGTAAATGTGCAACTTTGTACAAGCATACAGTAACAATGAAAAACTCGTACTGTGGACCAATGAGATTTTCTTGGATTTCAATCCATAAAAAATAATTTATAATTTCATCGGCCATGCAGTTCGCATGGTTGTTGGGGCAATCTTATATATTATTGGCAGCTGCCTGTCGCTTTATTTGCAGGACTTCAGAAATATGACAGTGGCTGTTTCGCCTGGTTTCATCGTATATGGGGGCATATTGTTTACAGAGGCACAGTTAACTTTTGCAAGGAGCTGCATCAAAATTGATGGTACCAATGTAAATGGCATGAAGGGAACATTTAAATTTGAGCAGAGCATCGATGATATTATAAATATTGAATCAGTATGGCTTGCTATTGTGAGTCAGGCAGACTCTTCCATTTTCTATTTAGATGTTACTTATTTTGCCAATAATTTTCTTTTATTTTGGATTTGAATATAGGTCAAGACCGCTTTTATTCGCTTTATTCTTAAAGCAAAGTATTGTAAAGAAGCAGGAAATGGAAAAGAGCCTTCAGGTTTGCGTGTTTCTATATATGATACTTGGAGTTATTTTTTTGCACCAAAAATATTATTAATTTATCAATTACTCAAGTACTTATGCCTGTAAGTATATGAGCCGAATCCATGGGGAATAATTTGTGTAATACCAAATTTGATTCTTCAAATGTTCATTTCCAAAAGTCGTCACGCCTGCTTCATTCTTCACCTGAATTTTGCTCTCTTCCAAATAAAATTATCCATGTGCCAAGTTAAAGTTCGTTTTGAGCGGATTAATTAATCTATATTATTAGAAAATCAATATAAACTGCATGAATTACTTCCAAAATATGTTGGGAAATATACCCAATAGTGATGGAAAGCATATCAAATTAAGAAATTATCGTAATTTATCTAAATAGATCAAAGAAGCTCTTCTATGCACTTTGCATGCGAACTGTTGTATAACAGTAATGTCACTTCTCTCCTAAGCTGAGGTTTCATTTGGAATACTTCAATGTCTGCAAGTATGTGTTTGCCCCTGTTTGCTTGGCTAACCAGAAAACTTGGCTTGAAATCTCTATACAACATCTTGGACTATCTTTGATTGATTGGCCTAAATAGCATAAATGACACAAAACTAGATTGCTTCATATGACCATTTGGAATATTGCTCATGTTACAAACAATTATACTCTCTTCATTGATCCGTTGAACCCTATGGTGAAATTACATAATGGAATAATGGGCTATTAAAGGGAAATTTAAATAAACTATTGAGGTAAATTTCTTTAGTTCGGTACTGCATGCAAAAGTACTGTGCATCAACGGGTATTTTGGATGCTTTGCTGTTTCTGCTTTAGTGCTAGGCTCGCTGGCATTGATTGCCTTTTTTCGTAGGGAAATATGCAGAGTCTTTCACGAGGTATCATATATTGTTTATCTGTGTAAATGGTTCCATTGATACAAGCCCCCCTCCCCACCCACTTCCAAACATTTTTTCCTCTCTTTCATTAATTATCGAGTATGTGTGGTTTCAATTGCTAGAGATGGATTGTTTTGTTCAACTAATAGGAGGGTAACTGCTATGATAATCTTTCTAATTTGAAGAGAAAATGTATCCATTAACACTTAACAGAGCTCGTGCTGTTTGTGATTCAAACTCTCATTGATGGGGAATGACTCCATGATAACGTTATCTTTTATTCAGGGGTTGTCTGAAGTTACAAATTCTCACCTAGTAACTTCTTTGTTTCTCTAAATGTATGCAGGCAAGGAGTGGTTAACATTTACTGTTTATAATCCTAATTGGTTTGAAGTACAGGAAGCAATCAAATCATTGGATGTGAAATACAAGAATGCTTGGAAAGAGTTTTCTGAGTAAGTATTGGTCTAATCAATAAGTGTTTTATCTGATAACATCAACTTCAAGTATCCTCTTCTTTTTTTTTTCTTTCTATTGATCGAGTCTGTTTGACTGTGAAGCTTCTGTTTTTATTTTTCTGTTTGTCAAATGTTTTATAAGACATGAATTGGTAAGCATTTGGGTTCAATTCCTCAGACATTGTTATTGGCTACCATTTGAGCACTTATAGTTATTCTATGTTTATAATGGAAAAAGGGATGGACGAATATGTGACCCAGTGGTAGAGTTGTAGATGTGCAACTTAGAGGTCACAGGTTCAATTCTTGGAAACAACCTCTCCACATATTGTGTGGGGGTAAGGTCTACGTATGTCTTGCCTGTCCCCGACCCAACGGGTGCCTTGTGCATGAGAGTTGTTTACCTTTTGTCTGTAATGGAAAAAGGTTTAATCCTTGATTGGAGGATAGTAACCCCGTTTAACTTTTGCAGGGAAAGACATGTTCACAAGAAGCCAAAAATGTGGTTTGTTTTGTTGTGGGGTCGCTGTAGAAGAGATTGCGATTTTGGATGTTGTATTTGAGTTATTTATATAGGCTGGTTAAATTTCCATAAATCCTTTTCGGCTCGTTTTGGGTTTAGATGCTGCATCCACCCTACAGATTGCTTTCTGATCTTCCCTCTGCACGGCCTTGCTTTGCCCTTGATCTTTGAGTGTATTGTGTGCTGTTTATGTGGATATCCTCTTTGATTTCTTTCCTGTGACCGATAGGCTTTCTTGTGAAACTTTTTTTTATATGGTTTGTTAATATCATTTAAATTTCTTGTGTTGTTTCTCTTACAGTGCTGAGTGGGAAAAGGAAGAAATTTCTATCCTGACGGGGGAGCCCAAAGATATCCTGTTATTGTCAAAGAACTATCATCCCAAGTAAGTTCAGAAATCATATGCTTGTCAATTGTCCACCATGCTACCACATAAGTTTTGAAGTTTGCATTATTTTATATTCTAATAATCTGCTTGATGAATTTCACTACATTCTTTTGCCGCATCTCAACATGCTGCTCTTTTTCCTTGCAATTTTTGTATTTCAATTCATTTATTGATGCTGCTTGCAGCCTACTTTTCCAAAGATGGGATACTTTAAATTCTAAAATAAATTTCATAATCTCGGAATAACTATCAGAGTATCAGTAATGGTTCTGTAGTGGATCGTCAAGTAGCAATTAATCGTTGCTGTTGTCAAAGCCTTAATCCCAAATAATTTGGTATTAGCATCATGAATGCCTAAGAGTAGTTGAAATCTTATGCATGAATTCTCCTTTGACACTCATTTCAATCCAAGTCAAAGATCTCCACCAAGTCAACAATGCTGTGTCCTTTTTGATCTCTTTAAGGCCAAGATTTTCTTTTTTACTTCTCTTGAATTTCTTCACCTCTTCATACCACTGCACCAACATCTGTACGATGTACACTCCCCAACCATGATAATCATTTTCTCACATCTTATTCAATTGATGCTATCACTACTCCGGATCGAATGGTCTTTTTTATAATCTTGTCCTTTCCTTTTGAGGTCACGCATTCAATGCAACATCCTCGCTTCAAGGCTTATTTTGGTCACAACAAACTCCAAATGCGCTCTTCCACTTCATCCAACTAGCTTTTAACAAATGAATGAAGTCTACAGCGTGCACGTAGATGAAACAGTTAATGTTGTGGTACCTAGATATGTACCATTGTACTATGAAAAGTTCACTATTTAGAAAGCAGCAAATGACTCTATGAAAGAAATGAGATTAGCTAAAAGGTGATGTGGGATTTGGTAAGGTTGTTCCCTTAGACTTTCTTGTAGCAGAGAACACTCGAGCGGCAACAAAAATAAAAGTGATCTATGGACGAAGCAAGCAGTTGTTAATCTGGAAGTGTTTATGTGGCAGCCAACCGAAAACCAGCCAATTTTGTACATCTGACATATGAAAGATGTGACTTGACTTCCTCTGATGCTTTTGTAGAGCTATGGCACTGAAAAATAGGATTTAAGTGCATGCAAAATTTGGGTTCAAGGCTAAAAGTTGAATGTGATTTGTTGCTTGAGTTCCATTGTAACAAGCTAAACTAGGTTTTATGGATTTCAAGGATGTAGGAACCATGTGGGGTATAATGCAATGCAGTGAGATTGGGTTAGGGGATATTGAGAGCTGTGGTTATTTTCTTAGGACACAGAAAAATAAAAAAATGTAGTGTTCTGTGACTATGGTTTTTATATGATGAAAGAGTGAAAGACACAAGGTTTCATAATTAAACTTGAGACTTCAATTAATGAAGAAAACATAGAGATTCTTTTTGTACCAACCTGTCTTTCATACTTCAAGCACCTATGTTGACATTTTGATAATTAAGCAATTATGATTGTGGAGCTTGGATATAGCATCCTGAATGCATGAAAAGATGGGTTAGATGTTACAAAGTAAAAGACTCACTGGAGTGAAAAATGCGGTCAAGGCATAGATGGACACGAAGAAGAAAGAAAGGAGATGATTGTATGTTGCTGGTTTGGAGGGAGGAATTGACTAAGAAAAGATGATATTGGCCTATGATCATGTTGCTAGATTCTCTTATTTTTCTGGGTTGACAATTAACAACTAGCATTTTTAATCATTTTACATGCACAATTACTTGATTAAATGGCTGAGAATGGTGAAATATTAATCACCAATTTTTTAATATACCGATGGGCGATGGCGCGGGTACTAATTGGTAGTCTTACTGGGTTTAGTAAGCATCTCTGATGCTGTGTGAGTGGCATTTAGGCTGTCAGGAGCAATGGGTGAGAGGGTTTTCCGTTCAAGTAATCCAGTACTATAAAATGCTCTTCAAACTTTATGGTCAAGTGAGAAATAAATTTCGACAAATAAAGCCACTTTTTTTTCCTTCATTTCTGATTATCGACTTAGCAAGACCAATTTTTAATTGAGTTGTGCTAATGAAACATAGTTTGATTTAGGCTGGTTCTGTTTCTTCTTTTTTTTAAGCCCCAACTTGTCTCGATTAAGTAATGCTGAAAGCCTGAAGCAATATTAGTTTTTAAAGCAATAGCGATGTAGAGGTCATTTTGTTTGATTGGATAGATCACAGTGTAAATTTGTATTTTGTGCTTACTTTTCTATCAATCTGGAAGACTATGTGCATTTTGTTTATCATGCCTCCACCTGTTTGATATTAAATTGTCGTGGTATGTATAAGCATCTTTACTTGTAATCCTGCACTCTTTTGACTCTTTTTTACTTTTATTCTACTTGATATTTCATTTTTATTGTTCCTTCTATGTGTCTTGGTTGGATTTCACGATTCAGGTTCGATGTGCCTTTTGAAGAGGTCATTTATCCAAAAGGCGATCCTGATGCTGTTTCAATTAGTAAGAGAGACATTGAGCTTCTTCAGCCGCAGACATTCATTAATGATACCATCATTGACTTCTATATTCAGTATGTTTGAATTCAAATTATACATGGCTCCCTTTGTTTCAAACTTCATTTCTTCTTTCTTTGGACATGATAGAATGGCTGATTTGTGCTTAGGAAGTTTAATGAAAGGAATTCAGGCCCAAATTAACATTATAGCCCTTTTCAAAGGGTAGTGGCTTGTCCAAAACAGCCTAGGCAAATTTTTCCCTGATTATTTAGCCAAATAAGAGAAGAAAAAATTGGAATTTCAGATATAGCGGCTTTAGTTTCATGAATAGGGTTGGATATTCTATCCAGCATGTGTAGACTATGATGATGGTATATATTGCTGGAGAAATTATTTCCATTTCTGTCAAGTTTCAACTCTTTATCTGTTTAAAGCATTACTACTATTAAAAGAAAATGAAATTATTTACCAGTGTTTCTTCTGATAATTATTATTTTAAATTGCATATCAGTACATGTCAGTGCTTTATTAAATTTTTTGGAGTAATTATTCCAAAAGAATAGGGAAACACCAAAATTGATGCAATCTCAGTAGGATAGTGTAAAAGATAAAATGGAAAAAAAAAATACCAGGTCCACAAAGCTCCGGTGGTGGAGGTGAGATTCAGAAGGAGCAAATGTACACGACCCAACCTGCATTTTGGAGAGGCTATTTCTCTAGTTTTAGCCTGTGACACTTTGTGATGAGGGGAAAAAAAGCAAGTTTTTTAAGAACTGTTTCTCTTTATGGAATCACATAGAATTCTTTACGTCTTTGAAAATCCTGCTAGTTCTCTGCGACCTCCAGAGTGAGCATTTTGGAACTTAGACCAATCAACAGTTCTATGGTCTTTCCTTGAGTAACTTCTAACCATTGAATAAGTAGATGGTCTACATATTCTTCATCATCTTTGCACAAGTAATAGTAGCTAACAAAGAGGTTCCTTTTGAACAAATTTTAAATTGTAAGATGCATATGAACTACTGTCTGCATATGAGAGAAATTCCTCTTTCTATGCTAACACATTATAATTAAGAAATGTGAAACTTTTGGCAGCTATTTGAAGAGCAATATTGAACAAAAGGAACAGCCTAGATTTCACTTCTTCAATAGTTTCTTCTTTCGCAAGCTTTCTGGACTAGACAAGGATCCGTCTAGTGCTTGTGAAGGCAAGGAAGCATTTGAGCGTGTTTGCAAATGGACTGAGAAAGTGAATCTTTTTGAAAAAGATTACGTTTTCATTCCTGTAAACTACAGGTAAGAAAATAGTCATGCATTTATTTAGTTTGGGCGACAAGCTACATCCACTCATGATAATGGTTTTTAATATGAATAACAAATGCATATTGGTTGCAGTCTTCACTGGAGTTTGATTGTTATTTGTCACCCAGGTGAAGGGGCAAATTTGAAAGGCAAGATCTGTTTTTACTACATTTTAATTTTTTCGTATGTGCTATGAATATCCCGGTTCATACAGTTTTCTATTGTCATTCAGATGATGAAAATGGGAAGTCAACCAAGTTACCATGCATCTTGCATATGGATTCTATCAGAGGAAGTCACCGATGCCTTAAGAGCCTTGTTCAGAGGTAGCCTGTTTATTGCATTGGATACTATTAGTTATTCTTTTTATTATATTAACTGCCAGATTGATTTGAAGGGCGTTATGATGCTGAAGGGCGTTATAATGCCAAAGAATTCTTTTGCTTATGTGGTGAAATATTACCCTATAAATCAGAATGCTATGATGGTTGTGGTGTTATGGCGATGACTGATAATAGATGATCGGGTTGCAACCACTCAATGGTGAAAACTGATTTTCTAATGAAGCACAAGGACAAACTGTGTCTGACCATGTCAGAGAGAGAGAGAGAGAGACATTTGGGGATGAACTACATTCAAAGAACATCTTAAAATTTCTTTAGTTCTTTCCAATAAAAGAGTTAACCCAATGGCAAAACGGTGAAAGGGTGAACACAAACTTAATAAGGTCTTAATAAGGAAGATGAAAGGGTGAATACAAACTTAATAAGGTCTTAAGACCTCCTTAAATACCTTGTCAAATGTATTTCTGCTTAAGTTGTGGATATTACACGAGGAAGATGAAAGGGCGAATACAAACTTAATAAGGTCTTAAGACCTCCTTAAATACCTTGTCAAATGTATTTCTGCTCAAGTTATGAATCCGAGAGATTAATTTGAAGATTGTGATTTTTATGATGTTGTATTTGCAAATTGTGGTTTATTTTTATGGAATCTGACAAGGAAACTGCAAGATTTTAATAATGAATAGAACTTTCCTATTGAAGCACAATACAAACATTTTGCTATCTGTGGGTGCATGTGTGTTATTGTGCACAAGAGAGAGAGAAAGAGAGAGAATAGCCAAGTGCCTGGGCAAGACTAAATGCCAAGGAGTGTTGTCAATGAAAAGGCTAAAATGCGCCATAAAAATTTGACGGAAGTTAAGGTAGAGGGTTGTTAGGGTACTTTTGTCTAGTGATAACTAGTAGTCAGTGATTACACCCGTGCAGACGCGTATAGACATGTGCATGTACGCAGCCAAGAATACATGCATGCATACATCCAAACATTGATATATATTGATACTTCCATTCAAAAGAAAAAGATATGTATTGTTACTTGATTACAACACTGTATGTACTTATGATGATTTTTAGTAGGTATTAAGAATTAAGGATTAGTGCGAAACTTGTCTTAGTGATAAAGTTACTCGGTTGGAAACTAAGCTACCTCAAGTTTAAAAATACCAAAACAGCTGCTTCACCATACGGGGTAAGACTCCGTGCCTTGGTCTTCCTAATCTGCACCACTACTGTCGGAGCCTTTGTGCACTGGGTGCAACTTCGTGCTTCCATTGTTTATTATGCTTGAATTTCAAAAAAAGCACTTTTGCAATTAGTTTGGTGCAGGCCATGCTCGTTATATGCTCATATCGGGGAACCCTGAAAATTGAAAAACTAATCAAGGAAGTAAGGGAGGTAATATTGTACTCAAAAGGCAAACACAATAAAACTCAATGTCAAATAAGAGGGCTTGAGTTCATCTTAGTTGTGCGTCAAGTGGATACATTTATGGCTGCAAATACTTATGACTCATGATGACTCGTTTAATACTTTAATGTAGTACCGATTTTATCCTCTCTCATGCACATTCCATCTTTTATTGGTATACTAATTAAAGAAGATTGAGATTTAATTTTATTACTTGGAAAATAGATATGTTGGAGAAGAGTAATATAATTATAAAAGTTCAACGCATGTTTAAGTAGGCTGTGGTGTGGGCTGCGTTCAATTTGTTATTAATTGGATCATCTGATGTCAACATGACACAGTCAATATATTGAGCCGTTAGTGAATACGGTGTTGTTTGGCCTGTTAATCAACACTCATGTTTCTGCTTTGATTTTTTGCATGATTATTTGTTATGTTCTGCTCATACCTAACAAGTGGCATTTATCTTACTTTGATCTTGAAAAATACAACCTGCCAACGTACATTGGCACCCCTAGAAAGTAACACGTCCAGATAAGAAAAAAAGGTTTAACTGCAAATCCTCCTTTCAATTTTGACAACATTTATTGAAACAATGAGATTCTCATATAATGATAGAGGAGGAGATATTTGCAGGAATTTTACATTCTTTGGTTGAAGTATGTTGCTCCTTTCAGATGTAACTCTAATGTGTAATAAATGCTTACACAATTATACCTTAGCAAAATAACTCATTTATTAGTATGCTGATGACATTTTCATGGATGAGAATACAATATTGGATAGATCATTTTAATGATGTTGAAGGTTTTTCAAGATGCTCAAATTTTAACATCTTTTTTAGTTCAAATGAGTATTAATGATGCTTTTTGACAATAATATTGTTGTATATGCAATGACAGTTATCTTTGCGAGGAGTGGAAAGCAAGGCATAAGGAAATGGATGATGATGGATTTTCAAGGTTTTTACATCTACCATTTGTTTCACCTGAGGTAGTACTATTTTCATTTCTATAACATGAGCTCGTTTTTGCATTTCCATTCTAGCTATGGATAATGCCTGGGTTTTTCTTAAAATATAAAATATCAGTGGAGTTGATATGGGGTACAAGGGGCGTCATGCATTCAAATGACCTACAAAAAATATGACCAATTACATTTTTAAGCAAGTTATCATCCACATTACAATTTCTTTTATGCCAAGGAGGTGAAGAATGATCCCTTTGAAATTAATAATCTATTTTCTTTTGCACATTGTTTTCTGTTGTTTTGATAAATGAAAATATAAATTAAGATAAATAAGGGTATGTGTGGAAGAGCAGTGATTAGTGTATGAATATTCCATAATAAAAGAGGTTGTCTAAGATGGAGATATAATCTAGGTCTTTGAACCAAGGACGAAAACATGGTACTACATGCCACTTAAGCGTGGGTAGGGGAAGAGATAAAAACTCAATAAAAATGGATGGGAGAAAGATACCAAAAAGAAAGATTTTTTAAATATCTTGGGTCGGTATTTTGAATGATGGAGGATGTTTCCCATATGATTAAATCTATAGATAGAGTGGCAGAATGCATTTGGTGTTCTATGCTACCAAAGGACACTATATAGGTTTAGTGGGGCACGGAATATTGGGTTCTTACGAAGAAAAAAAGAAGCAAAAAAGAGGAATATAGTAGAATGAAGATGCTCACAGGATTTTCTGCAACTAGGAAAGATGGGATAGGAAGGAGGTCAATCGGTCTTAGATATAGTTTGCTCCGATTTAAGAAAAGAAAAGAAGTTGTCTAAGATGGTTTGAGAACATACATTGTAGAGATATCAGACTATCAGTGGTCTTGTGCAAAAGGTGGAGAAAATTGAACTTGAAGATGTCAAAAAGAGAAGAGGTGGAAGAAAAAACAGCCTTCTTGAAAGCAATGAAACAGGATATGAACGTTACAGGATTAGTGGAGACATAACTTTTGGTAGGATCAAACAGCAAAGGATTTGACAGCTGAAAATTTTCAATATCAATTTTTCCGGGTTCTATTTTCCCACGGGTTAGAGACATTTGAGTCCAGCACTAATCCCTCCCATCTTAAAGCATAAATGAAACTAGGAATGAGTGCATCCTTGCTGAATTTATTGTTATATTAGATGAATCCTCAAGTTTTCACTATGTAACATCGATTTTCTCATTATTTTCCATTTTGGGTCAGCTGCCTCAACAAAAAAATTCATTTGATTGTGGCCTTTTTTTGCTTCACTATGTGGAACTCTTTCTTCAGCAAGCTCTCAACTTCAGCTCAATAACAGAAATTGTGAAATATGTAAGTGGCTGCATCTGCATATGTCTTGACTGTGAAATAACCGTATTGATTGCTAAAAGTAGAGGCATAAAAAATTAAGGATCTGTGAAAAACAGAGAAACTAAGTGGCTTATTGGGCAAATTTATTGTGATTATAATTATTTTGTTTTAGTCCTTTCTATCCATGCCTTTTTGACATATCAAGGGCTTGGACTTACCCTGCCTTTCTGGGGATAAAACTGTGAGGCTTTCTCAGCTAAAGAGGTAATTCCTTGCAAGGTTGGGTCAAATCGTTACAAACAGTATTAGAGAAACAACCCTGTCTGGTCTTCAATCCTGTTAGAATGTATATAAGCGACGTGAAATGTCTCAACCCAACAAGTTAACTTATTGGGTTGAATGGCAAAGTAATTAATCTTAACATGGTATCGGAGCGGGAGCTCTTAGGTTCGAACCTTAACTTCCGCAATTTAAACCCTCATTTGTTGTTGCCCCAAGTGTGGGCCTTTGTGTGTATTTGTTGGTGCCCCAAATGAGGGTCTTGTGTGAGAGTAGCCCTATTCTAGGGGATTCTTCTGAGGTTCCTTTTTATATTAAGATATTAATGCATGTATAGTTTCAATGGCAACTGTTGAGTTAGTTTTTTTTTTTTCTTCCCTGATTTTTCCTTGTTTTATTAGCTTAATAAGGAATGGTTTCCACCTGTGGAGGCTTCTCTGAAGCGGGTTCGTATTCAGAAGCTTATTCATGAAATTCTTGAAGATTATGCTTCAGAAGTTCCTTCGGTTGACTGCACTAGTGAGGGTCAGTCCCAATCAGCTACCATGAATGAGCAAGAATCTGAAGTTGAAATTCTTCTGGACGTATGCGATACTCCAAAGACATCTCCTGGTGATTCATCAAGTTCTAATGCTCCGGGGGAAACTGCAAAACTTTCTTTTTGGTAAGTATTTCTGCTGCAAAACGGTTCAGGGCATATTTGAGGATCAGGTTCTTTTCAGAAGAAACTTGTTGAAAGATTGGAATTTGTATTCACTTCTGTCAATAACATTATTTTGTTATGGAATATGGACAAATGGTTACTTTTAGCTTTGTAACCAGAAAATTTGTTATATAATAATATAAGGGAATATTTGACATTTCAAATGTGCACTAACAAATCATAAGAGTTGTTCTACCCATCAATTGAACTAAATACCTAAGTGAACGTAACTATTTTCTAGGGATTTGTGTTGAGTCTTGGTTCAATTAATTTGTCAGACAGGTTTGTACGTGTTTAATTCAGACCGAGTTTGAATTTAGTGGACTGTCTAAAGGGACCATGTCTCCCATAAAAAAAAGAAAGTTTGTGTGCCACCCATCAAGTTCAAGTTTAAGTTTGATTGATTTCATGATTGTTAGTGAGAGCAGAGTTTCCATCATAATAAAATAACAAACAAATAAAAACAGAGATGCAGTTTTCCAATTGGATACAAAAGGGGATGCACGGTACTTGTGAAAGACTCATCCGCATCGAATTCTCGCCCCTCCCCCTTAGAAATCACATAAGAAGAAATACCCAAGAAGAACACGAGACAGTCGCAGACACGCAGAGGCAGAGAGAGTAAGAGGATGGGAGACGAGAAGGTGGAAAGCGAAGCTTTACAGATTATCGGAGCATTTCAAGTGCTGCCCAGATTGGTCGTCTTCGATCTCGATTATACTCTTTGGCCTTTCTACTGGTACTCCATCTTCCTCTTTTTTCCTCTTCTTTTACCTTTTTTATATACTTTAATGCTTCGATCGTTTCGTGTATTTATGTCTTTCGTTGCATGTATACATGGATTGTAATTGGAGCAATAGAAAGGTTGTGCAATATATGGTGGGTTGGAGATTAGGGAAGCAAGAGCGATTCATATAGAAAAGTAAATCCATTTCAATGGTCAATTCAATTGTATAATTACATTTTACTTGCGTGCGTTACAGCAATTTTTTGTGATTAGGTGAAATATTGAGGGTTGTGGTAGACTTGATTGAATCCGGTTGGGTTTGATAGATCATAGATGGTTTTTTTCCTCATTGATTTCGAATTTTCGATTTTGATTACTGAATCTTCCTTGTTTAAAATTCTTTGGGTTTCGTTTTCCGCTATATACATATATGCAACTTGCTGATTTAAAGTGAGATATGAACTTTTTGAACCACAAGTTAATAGCTGCTGCAAGAGCAGGAGCTGCTCTCTCATGGTAAAAATGAAAGGGTTTTCTTCAGGGGCTTCTTTTTTCTTCTGATTAGTTGAACTGTTGTGTTTCCTGTGCATTTTTTTCTTTTTCCTTTTTTGTAGTTAATTTTTATGTTGCTAGTTTAAGAGATATCAATGAGGAATAATGATTTGAAAATAGTTTCTCTTTTATTATTCATGTTCATACTTTGCATTTATTTGTATGTAGGTTTATTAATGCTTCCCTGCAGCAACCATTGACAATATATCTCTTGCTTCTTTGCTTCATTATCTAGTCTAGAGAACATTGTTTAAATGTTATATTTTGTTCTACATGTTATACAATTTGTCATCGTATGTCAATCTTCAATCTTATTGTCTTTCAGTGAGTGTCGCTCAAAACGTGAAATGCCATCTCTATATCCTCATGCTAAAGGCATATTACATGCACTTAAGGACAAAGGGATTGATGTAGCTGTTGCTTCTAGATCACCAACTGCAGACATAGCAAAGACATTTCTTGGCAAATTGAGTCTCACATCTATGTTTGTTGTCCGGGTGAGCAAGTATACTTTTGTTTATCCGCCTCTTTCCTCATAGTTCAGTGCACTGTTACTTAAATCTTTGATTTTTTTGTCTGATTGTATTAGTTCATGTGGTAGATATTTAAAAGGGTAAACTACACTTTGCTCCCTCACATTTGTCAAAAAAGACAGATTCGCCCTCTAGCTTGGTAAAAGACACTTGCCTGCCCCCAACATGAGTTGAATGTTAGTCGGTGTTGTATCTTTTTATTGAAAGTACGAATGTGCGATTTTGCCTCTCATGTAATGAAAAATACAATTGTTTTGAATTTCTTCCTGAACCTTTCAATTATTATCACATTTATGATATATGTTCAATTAAGAGAGAATAATATTTCGTATTATTCTCAAATTCCATAATTTGATAGTATTTTCAATATTCTTCTGCATTTGCATATTTGAAATCATAGAGATATTAGATAAAATTAAGTAAAAATAACTTACATGTCCAAAAAAAAAAGAGCATTTGTTAATTTTGTTCATCGATATAGCTTTTTTATACTTAGGCACTGCAACGTCTCAGTAACATCTATCAAAATGATACGATGTCATACTTTGTTTAAAAGGTACTCTTGGTATTTTGAAAATTTTATGGAGCATAAAATAAACTGTAAATACTGACGAAGTTGTGTCCACGAACCATGAAAAGTTAAAGGGTAAGTGTCTCTTATCGAACTAGAGGGGGGATCTGTAACTTTGACAAACGTAAGGGGGATAAAATGTTTTTTAGGATTTGTCTTGCTTATTTATTCTCCAAATTGGTAATCAGCATAGGCAACTTTTGTGTCAGCTCAGCATCAACAACTCCCCCCAACCCTCAATCCCATGATTTTTTTTTGACGTATCTGCTTATTCAGGTGGCTGTTTCTTTGTCTTAATGGGACAGACAATTAATTTCCTTCCTGAGCAGCTTTCTCATTATTTGAATATTTTGTCATTAGGAGATTTTCTCCAGTTGGACACACAAGACAGAACATTTCCAGAAAATTCACACAAGGACTGGGGTGCCCTTCAAATCAATGCTCTTTTTTGACGACGAAGATAGGAACATCCGAGCAGTAAGATTCGCATTTTCTGTTAATCAAAATGATCACTTTTGAAATTCATTGAAGCAGATTTCGTTGCAAGTAATTGTTTAGGTTTTGTAAATATTATGTGACACATCTGCTGGAAATTGTAATTTTAACTTGCAGGTATCTAAGATGGGAGTAACAAGCATCTTGGTGGGTAATGGTGTCAATCTTGGAGCATTGAGAGAGGGGCTCACAAAATTCTCCCAAAACGTCAATACCTCTGAAAAGAACAAGCAGAAAGGGCTAAAGTTCTCCCAAAAATCAAATTCGTCCGAGGACAAGGAATGAGTCTTGAATCAAAAACCTCATTCATGAAATTGATTTTAGTACAGCATTATTTTGACAAACCCAGATATGTTGTAATTTCATCTTGAATCTTTTGTATTATAATCCCTCAACGTTAGTAGAGGGAGCCAAACCTGGCAAACATGCCTAAAACATCAACAGTTATATCTGCCAAACGAGGCGAATTACAATGATGAATGGTATACATTAGATTTATTTTGATCTACAGTAGCAGGCCGGTCATTTTTCTTGCATGTTATAACCATTTTTCTTGCATGTTATGACCGATACAAAAGCCATGTTAAGAGTCTTAAGCCCGTTTGCAGTGCACTCTCTTCTGTCATTGCTGCTTAATGTAGCACTCATCCGGTATCACCCAAATTTTGTGGATTAATACAATTTTTCGTAAGAAGAGTTCTAATTCGATCACCAAATGTTTAAACGCCTAAATTTTAACTTGGGTAGATTTCTCAACTTTCAGTCAGTCAATCCGGACAGACCGTTGTCAACGTGGAAAACAAATCTTTTTAAGAAAATTAAATTTAAAAATAAAAATTTCACCTCATAAAATTTGTTTCATATCCGGGGGCTCCATGATTTTAAAGTAGGATACTAGACACTACTTCAGCGAGTGTAATTGCCTAAATCGAAACAAACGATTCAACTTTCGCCTAAATTGAAATAAAGGATTCAACAGTTTTCAGAATATCCAGATGCTAGAAAGATAAACTTCTGTACATTCAGCTGTTACTGCTTAAGCTAGAGTGAAAAACAATCAGAGGTACAACGGTGCGACATACAACTTTACATCTGCAACGGATGTAATAGGAAAGAAAGATTCTTGCCAGGTATAAATGTCTCAGCAAGCAACCATGTGAACAAGACTATAAAAACAAGAGTTTCTTATCTAGCATGCTTCATTGAAGTCATTTGGCCCTCTCTCGCTTTCGTTGAACTACTGGATAGATCTTGGTGGCGTCAAACTCCCTCTTGCATAAGCAATTGTTCAAGTTCTTCCCTACGCTGCTCCAATTCCTGTTTTCACAATAAGTTTCAAGAGCTAATAAAGGCGCATGGAAGAAGCCAAGAACTGAAAGCTATATGGATATTGTTTCAGTAACGGCAATTTATGAAAAATGATATACTGTAAGCAATATTTACAAGACTTTAGAGACTATGCATCTCTATAAAAAGGTATGAAGCAAATCCAGGATAAAATGAAAAATAAAGAAATTCATCTCCAGGGTATGTATTGTTTTAGTCGAGTGATCAGCTATGCATCCATTTTATGAGAAATAATAGACCAGACTCATGCAATGTCCGAATCTTATATTTCTTAATGCTCAGCTATATATCCATATTATGAGAAATAATAGATCAGACTCATGCCATGTCTGAAGCTTAGTAAACAACAACAGAAACAAATCAGCAAAACCCATGGAACAGTGGGCAGGGAAATAAAAGTCATATTGAGACATACAGCAGCATCTATCAATTCAAGAATAGAACAATGGAGAGCAACAGCTTACCTCCAGATCCTTGGCTGCTTGCTCCCTTGTAGTTTCTTTCTGCTGGCGTTTACGTTTAAGAAAGCCAATGCAAAGGATTCCCTGAAAAGTAAGCGACGCAATTAAAATGAAATTTGTTCGCATCTCAAAAGATGAAGACATGTTGAGTTTAGCTAACCCAACTAAATTTTAACATAGAATAAGTCAATTAATGCACACAAGAAAGCTCAACTGATCAAATCGGGACCCCTAAAGCAAGAGAAACTTATGAACAATTATATTCCAGGCCAAAACCTTTTTGAACCTCAACCACAAAAATATCATTAAGAATCTGAGTCAAATATGCAACGTTTTGATTTAGCTGAGAAATTTTCATACAGACATCCACGTGTTGTTTAATAGGGTGAGTCATTGTGTAGACACAAAGTTGCTCCATTAAAACGTATTTGTCATAGGTTCAGTCTCTGCACAATGTAAGGGAAATGCGATGTGCATAATGAGCCTTCCATTGACGACTTTGAATCCAGTAGAACCAAACCATGGATGGAAAAATGAGGAGTCTCTGTAACATATTCACGCTGGTAAGTGGTAACCCACATCATAAACCAAATTGACGCAAGAAAAAATAAGTTGAGGTTAAGCCTTCATTTGGTTCGAAGAAAAATCAAATTTTTGGAAAATCCATATTTTTCTAGAGGGAGGGAAAATAGTTAATTTTTCAACAAATGATATATGCAAATATATAAAGGAAAACTTCTCGAAATAAACATTGGAAAATTATGAACTTTCCTAAAACTTGATTATCCTTCAAACAAACAAAGCATAACTTAAAAGGCAAAGTGCATCAAGTTAGGACCTAGGAGCATAGTGTTGGTTTTCAATACCTTACAATAATGTATTTTCAGGCCTACAAACTTTTATAACAAGAAATACTGTGAATCTTTTTTAATCAAAAATAATAGAACAATTTCGACTCAACCAGAACTTAAGAACGAAAAGCCACCTATCCAAGAAAACCACAAGCAACAGAGAAGGACTCTTTATCTTGGAAAATTCTGGAATTCCATTCCTTCCAGATTAAAAATTAAAATGTTTATCACTTAGTCCATGGGCAATTGATGCTTTTCCATCATCTTACCGAAATAATATAGACAACACCACAAGAAAGGAGCATATAGCTTGCTATATTTTGAAGAAGAACAAGAGCTTTTTCCTTCGCAGAATAGTCAGTGAAGGCTCTTGTCATTACTGCAACACTGAAGGCAAAAATTATCAATTTAAAAATTGAATACAATTATTCAGTCATTGCATACCTAAAATAGGTTCCACTAAAAGCTGTGACATGTTCATACACTCAACACAAACCCAGCGACTGACGTCTAATGGAGAGAACCATTAACATTGCAAAAATCCTTCTTGGAGAGCTCCAAAGAAAGAAGTTTCTATTTATCAAGATCCCAATCTGTTTTTCATTCAGTCAATGAAACTTGTTCATTTTTTTAAAGTCAACGGTAAACCAGATCTTTCCAGCTAAAATGCTTGTACCAGAAAATAAATGTATCATAAATTGAATGCCTTCTGCAGATTCGTCACTCTGGTTGATTTTTGTTCTCAATTTAGGTTGATATCACTTCTACTTTGGGAGAAAGACAACCTCATACGGATGGTGGAGTTACAGGAACGCAACGAGAAAGTTCTAAAACGTACAAAATTTGCAGCATGCCCCTTCCCGCCCAGTACTCTAATACCTGTGAAATATTGGTAGAAATTAAGACAAGGTAATTAGAACAACAATCTTGATACAAGGATACAATCACGAGATTTGAAAATAACAGAAATGCAAAAAATCATTGTTGGAACCTCAAGTTAATGAGATGAAACAGAATATCGAGTAGGTTAATATGAAGATAAAAATATAGTGGCAGTATTTCTTCAATCTGCATCACTTTGTAATCTTGCTTGGTCACTCTCATTTAAGAAAAAACCAATTCAATTTTTTCTAATTTTATGCCCAAAGAAGAATTAAATAATCTTCATATTTTGGGACGGTGGAAATCATATGAATTGCATCATTATGTTCCGCTTTCCACCATTGGAAGTGGTTTGCTAACATATCTAGTGTTAATGGTGCAATCAGAGTGACCTTTTTCTGCAGTTGGCCTAGTTATTGATGTCTTAAAGAGTCAGATTAGTACCAGCTTCATTGGAGGATTCGCATAATTAAAGAATTGGATGTAAGAAGAAAGAAAACAAAGAAGTCTCTTGAGGGTGAATTGAAGCAACAATGCGATCTATGTATTAATGTATATCTTCCTCAAAACAGAAAAACGGATATCAATTATTAAAGTTCAAGTTAAAAGTGGGAATTTTTGTTATAGATTTAAGGCAAACTTCGCATGTCTGCTGCTTAACACTTCAACCTGCACTGCTTTGCAATTATGAAGGTTGAGCTGATAGAGACAACATGGTCGATACATGCACACACACACAAACACACACATGTACATACATACATAGGTACATTCATACATATAAATATATATATATATATATATATGTACACAATGAATAACTATTTTCAATATCGCTTTCTAAGGTAGCGATGGTTCCACCGGAAAAATGAAAATAAGAAAACCCCTGAAATTCTAAGAGCTTCGTCGTTCCTTAACCATAAACAGGTATTTTAATTGCCTTATTCACAAAACCTTACAGTTTATGCTTTCAACAAAGAATACTCTCATCTTCTTTGAGCTAAAGTGAAGCAACTAACAGACGTAGGTCAACAAATTCAAATCTGCTTCTTGCACAGCCGGCATTCTATATTCTAAGCTTTAAAAGTAAAATAACCAGAGTTGGAGACACCAAATTTAGAAGGCCGTTATACTTACGGCTCCCAACTATATTAATTCACCATTCAGTCGCAAATCCACAATTAAATCGAAAAACGATCAACTAATGGGATATATAACCTAACTACAATATGCTTCCGTAATAGAAGAAAACGAACCTTCCAAAATTTGACAATGAATCCCCACTCTGTCTCCGCGAGCACCACCAAAAATGCGAGCACCACCGCATAACATCGAAATATCCCGTTGAATATCTACAAAACTCACCATATCACATCAACACGAACAGCATGCTTATACATACATGTCTAGGCATACAGTCTTTGACAACCAAATATACATACATCAGATCCGTCTTTGAAGGAGCTAATTGCAGAAAGAACATTGACGACAATGCAGAGAATGGCGGTGAGGGAGGTAATGACGCTGAAGCACCTACAAACCACGAGGAATGGGTCGGGCCCCACTCGAATTCTGGTCCCCGATGAAGAAGCATTCTCAGTGACCGCCGCCGTGTCTCCGTTTCTCGACATCTCCTCGAATCTTCGATGCCTCCCCGGAAATCAAGCATACGAAACCCTAAACTGAAGAGAGAGAAGTTTCCTTCATTTCGCCGGATATTCGAAGAGCAGGAAGTTCGTTGTTGTTGTTTGCGTTACTGGTTCGTTCTTCCTTTCTCACGAAAGCGGGATTCTAGTTCTTTCACCTAATGTTCAAGGGAACCTAATGTTCAAGGGAACTCTGGTTGGGAGTGACACGTGTCAGTCTTGCTTTACGAGCAGTGACACGTGGGCCAATGACACTGTACTGTGGTGTTTGGATATGTATCTTCATCCGAAGGCCAATATTCCGATTGCACAAGTTGTTCCGTAGAAACGGTTGTTTCAAATTATTTCTACGTTCGTCGTCGTTTTGTCAAATATTCAAAGAGGATCAATTATTTCCAATCAGCCGTCAGTGACCACACTCCCAGAGATCAACTACCTCTGTTTCTTCCGTTCCGTATATTTCTGTGAGACAGAGAAGAACATGGAGAAGATTGGAGACCTGGTAATAGACAACGGAGATGTTGAAGAGGATAATTGCTTCAAAGATGGATCAATTTGTGGGTATGATTCTCTTCACCAACTACTAAGAGCGAATCTTCAACCCCATCACTTTCAGGTATTCCTCTTTCTTCTTGAATCCATTTTCGTTCGGTAGAGTATTGATGATGTATCATGTATGTTACTGAGGTTTGTTTGTGCTTTCGTAGTACTTGAATTTGTTTCTAGGATCGATCATGCCCTGCAGTTCCATTTCTGAATTTTTTTTTTTCCTTGTTAGTGGTAGCTTTGTAGCTGCACATACGGTTTTTTTAGGTTTCCGTTTTTTGGGTTGCGATTTTTTTTTCCATTTTTGTTATGTTTCTGTCTTGAGAAGATTGTTAGACATTTATTGTTGCTTTATTCAGTTGATGCTATGGAGTGATTGGATTGGAATCTACATCTATATATAAGTAGATAGGTAGTGTGATAAATATTACTAGGACGGGGGAAAATCATTCGGGAAAGTTCTATGTATATTTGATGGTATCAGCCTGTGCTCTTTGTGTTCTTATTTGGTGTCATAAGAGCAGTTAGAAATGCCTTTTTCTATGTGAAGTGTTTATGTAGAGCACACACTTCCAGTTCGCATATTCTTTGAGAATTACCTTAGAGTCTTCACGGATTGCACGTTTTCTCATTCATTTCTAATTGTCACAACCCTTTGTTTATCGCGTTTGGAATTTCAAAAATTTCCTGTTGATACCGGCAGTGTTTTGCAGGAAGTCAGCCGTGTGCTTTTAGGGCTAAATCGTGGAAGACCACTTGGGCAGATTGCTCTTTCGGAGTCTGTTAAATCTCTCTCTTCACAGAATGATTTTGATCTCCAGGTAGATTTTTAACCCTATATTGCCAGAGCATTCTAATTTCAAAGTGATTTGAAGAAATAGGTTCACCATACTTTCTATTCCCTCCATGTGTGTTCATGATGTATTTGAAGGGTTGACTAATTATGTCAAAGCGAACCATCACCTCTATGATTAGAATGGTAGGATACCAAATAGTTTATGGACATTTTTGGAAGAACTGTTTTTTCTTTCTAAGCTCGTTCTTCGGGGGAAGGGAATGGGAATTGAACACTGACATTATTTTGGAACAAGTTCTTGAGTAAACGTGGAAACAATTTTCTCACATGGATTTTAGGCTTGTGTCGAATACAATAGAAGTATCTCAATGCTTTGAAGGAGTTACTGGATTTTGAGCGTATGTGTCCTTAATTTTGCCATGGAAGATGATGCTCTGAGTGAGAAAGAGGATGTTGGGCCAAACCCTTTGCCTGAATGTCAGTTTTGGCTGTTGTGCTGAGCACAAGTTGTGTGTTCATGGGAATTCCCATTGGACCTTTCCCTTTTCGCACTTCATAGTAGAACCATTTATGTGTATGTTCTTGTGTCAAACACATCTACGCAAGCCATATAACTGGAGAAAATATAGTTTATGGTTGTGACATTTTGTTTCACAATTCACTGGAGCAGATTTTATTGTTGTATGTAGAGCTCCTTCTTCAGTAGGATCATGGTTTGCCAAGGGTATTTGGACTGAAGTCTAGGCATGTAGTTCGTTTAGAATGGGACAGTTATATGTTATTTCTTTGTTTTCAGGGATAGAATCCTCAAATATTTTGTTCTTGTCTTTTGAATAGAATTGTGCTGAATTATTCCCCTTAATACTACTTCAGGGGTTTTCTTTTTGTGCGGACAAAGAGTCATTGAGAGAACCTAGAGTTGTCAGGGTGGGTCTTATTCAGAACTCTATAGCAATTCCAACGACTGCCCCCCTTTTGGACCAGAAGAAGGCCATCTTTGAGAAATTGAAGCCAATTATTGATGCTGCAGGTGCTTCTGGAGTCAACTTATTATGCTTGCAAGTAAGTCATTCCATGAGGCTTAGAACTGATTCCATTATTAGTTTTTCATAAAAATTGTAAGCTTCATGTATTGTCAAATCAGGAAGCATGGATGATGCCATTTGCCTTTTGTACTCGGGAGAAAAGGTGGTGTGAATTCTCAGAGCCCATTGATGGGGAATCAACAAAATTTCTTCAGGAATTTGCAAAGAAGTACAACATGGTCATTGTAAGTCCAATTCTTGAGAGAGATGTGAATCATGGAGAGACTCTCTGGAATACTGCTGTTGTAATTGGAAACCATGGAAATGTAATTGGCAAGCATAGGAAGGTAACATGCACCATCTGCAACTAATTTTAATGTTGCTTTTAATGGAAGTCCTTTCTTAAAAACTTGATGACCATGGCATTTGGCAGAATCATATACCAAGGGTTGGTGACTTTAATGAGAGCACATATTACATGGAAGGAAATACGGGGCATCCTGTGTTTGAGACGGCTTATGGAAAGATTGCTATCAATATATGTTATGGGAGGCACCATCCCTTGAACTGGTTGGCTTTTGGTCTGAATGGTGCTGAGATCGTTTTCAACCCTTCTGCAACCGTTGGTGAACTCAGTGAACCAATGTGGCCTATTGAGGTTTTTGTTGCCAATTTACTTTTTTCGTTGAGTCTAAATTGTTTATGATATTTACTTCTATTACATCACATGGAAATAGCCACACTTAGAATGCTCCATTCTTTTATTCGTAGTATTATAAACAATTAGCGACAGTTGAAAATTCAAATATTATTGTTGGTTTTACAGGCACGTAATGCTGCAATCGCAAATAGTTATTTTGTTGGGTCGATCAATCGTGTTGGGACTGAGGTATTCCCCAATCCATTCACTTCGGGTGATGGGAAGCCACAACATGCAGATTTTGGACATTTCTATGGATCCAGTCATTTTTCAGCACCTGATGCTTCTTGCACACCCTCTCTCTCCCGTTATAAGGATGGGCTGCTGATCACGGACATGGACCTTAACCTCTGCAGGCAATTTAAAGACAAGTGGGGATTCAGAATGACCGCACGTTATGAGTTATATGCAGAGATGCTCGCAAATTATTTGAAACCAGACTTCCAGCCTCAAGTCATTTCTGATCCCTCGTTACAAAAGAAGTCTTATTGAGTTGTGGTACTAATTTAGTTTGAAATCCGAAAGAGGTAAATGAAGTGGAGACGAAAAGATGTGTCTTAAATAAGGTCTTGAATCAAATAGATTCATTTGTTGTTGTTGTGTATATAATGTGTCAGTCATCTGTCCTTGGACTAAGATTGTGTGAAATGTGAATGATTTCAAATGATGTTGAACAAACTTTTTTTTTTCAAGTGATTGGAGGAAGAATCAGAAATTTACATGAAATCTACACAGAGCATGCACATCTCCGCATTCGATATAAACATGTTCGATTTATTTTACAAAACTGTTACAGGGTTGATACATATGGTGCATATTTTCAGCATATGAAGCACACTAGTAACATCTGCACCATCACTTCTTTTACTTGTTCATTTGTTCAAAATCTTATGTAGGCATCACACACACACAAATAGTACATAAGCTATAAAGCTGTAGGCTTAGCAGAGAATTTTCACACACATTACATTTCTGCTATAGCTAGTATCAGTATGCAGGTGATCAAGGGCTTAAGGGTTCTTTATTGCCCCAAATGAGACTTGGCTGGCTATTTTGGCTCCCCTTCCTTTGGCCATATAAAGGCCTATGTGGTGCATCATTTCCTGCCATGGTAAGAAAAAATGGTCATCGATTTCGGATGTCGAATTACTCAGAATCTCTAGTGTTTTGACATTGCAGCAAACTCTGATTACCTGTGGATGGGGTAGAGTGCCTTTGTTGTTTCTAGCAACATGAAGAGGAACATCAAAGGTAGCACAGCCTCGTGAATACATCACCACGTCGTTCAGAGGACCGAGAAATCCACGATTTCGTGCTGATAATGTGGAGCAAACAAAGTCCAGAACACAGATGTCTGTGCATATCCCCACAACAAGTATCTAAACCAATGCAAATTGTAACCAGAATGAGGAAACCAAATGCTGATGTGAGTTGTATCAAAATTAGAATGGAAACACTTACAGTTTTGATCTGATTGTTCTTCACCCAGTCCACGAAAATGTTTGATCCATCATCTTCAATTGAACCCAGGTACCCATCAAAGCAATCTTTGTGCCTGATTGTTACATTTGGTTCTTTCTCTATCCATTCTAGTTCTGCATTTTTGTTGGAAGTACCAAGTTTTACTTGCTGAGGGTATCAAAAATCCCAATATATACATGCGAACCATATTGTCCGCTTTTCTTTACTAGGCCTACAAGTCTTTGTTTGTCTCTAGTCCGTCTCACTTAATGGTACTTGAGGCCAGAGAAAAGGCCTAGTTGACATGTAAGGAGGTGTGCTTACCCATATAAAACACTCGGTCGGTGGGGACTTACATTACCGATGTGATATTTTAGGTCATAACACTCCCCGCACGTGTGGATTGGACAGACCGACAGCCGAACATGCATAGTAGAGGTTACGTTCAACTGGACAGAGTGCTCCAATACCATATCAAATGAAGCAATAGAACATATATAGAATATATCAAAGTGAATACATACCAGGAACCAACTTTGATTCATTGGTGCCTGCAATACAGTGAGGAGGGTATGGATCCTCAGGCTTGTTAGGTTGATGAGAATCAAGAAAAGCCAGCACAGGCCATCTTTTCTCACAGAAGAGTCTTGCTAGCCTTGTTGATTCATTGATCATTTCTATTATCTGTCCGTTGGGTTCCCTCGGAGCCTGAAATTAATCCAAAACCATAATCAGATAATTTTTTGAATCAACTACAAACACCTGAACAAAAGGGTCCAGGAATTACCAGATTTCCTGCCCCAACAGTGCAGAAACCATTGATAATATCCACAAGCACAAGTCCTGTCACAGCATCTTCAGGCAAAACCACAGACTCAGGCTCTAAAAGGAGCTCACTTTTCACAAGATCGACTGTCTGAGACACCATCATCAGCTACCCAAATTTACTACTCAACAAAATCTGAAATGGAGTAGAGAATAATAAACACACATATAGACAAAATTAGTGATGTGTGCTACTTTCCTAGGCTTCAATAAAAGTAACTCTATTATTTTGGTTAAAAGTCAAAAAGGTGTAAGTAGAGGATAAGATGTGCTTATGCCTCCAAACACACGAGAACACGTAGGGCTCACGAATTCACTTAGATATACATTCAATTCAATCGTTGAAATACCAATTATTGTAATCTTTATCATTTTCGCGTTAAATTAAAGCATTAGATCAAAGTTGATAAAACTCTTTTTAGTGCAAATTACTTCCATCTAGAATTAAATTCCTTTCCATTGCTGTCATTGCCATTTTGGTTTTGACTTTAATGGGCTCGGTTAGGTAACATGGGCCTGGGCTGTCTTCACCAGATGTTGTCTATTAGGTTCTGGGCCCAGGAATAGAAGTCCACATTTCAGTCCTTTTATGTCTCATCTTCGTTTCTCACTTTACAGGGCCCAGGCCATAAAAACAGAGCTACAGTTCGAGCCTCACAACGCTTTTGCAAATTTGCAACATTTGTGATTTTGTACTCAAAATCAACTACAAGCCTACAATGGTTCCACTTCCAACCACTGCTATCTTGTAAGCGTCTTTTTTGCTTCACAGATTCTGTCAGACATACCTAGCTATCAACACCCACCATACCGATACAAGCAATTCCATTTTATCCTCTCAATCTCTTCCATTTTTTCCGGCCACAGTCCCAAGTTTTGTAGCCAAGAAACCCAATTCTTGTTGAAGCCGAGCATGGCTTCCCTTGGTGGGTTTAGCTTAAAATCACAAATGGGTAGCAGTTCCTCAACTGTTGATGGTGTTAATGGGGGTGTTACACTTATAGAGTATATGGGTAAAGGATGAATAGGCGCGGGGGATGATCGGGTAGTGCTGTTGGAGTATATACTACATGCTTGCGAGAGAATTGCTTCTCTTGTTACTTCTCCTTTCATTTCCAGTCTTGACAAACAGACCACTCTCAGTGGCGGTGGGGGAAATGGCAGGGATGCTCCGAAGCCACTCGATATCGTCTCAGTATGTTTGCTCCTAATTGAATTTCAATACAATCGTCAGTTAATCGCTGTTAAGTTTCATTATTTGGATTTTATGCTTGTTAAGATAGACTAATAAATGTTTTCTCTACTTTTAGAGCACATATTCTATTTTGACACCAAGAAAGCGAGTGCTTTATAGAAATTAGAAGAAATATCTCATAGCTTCCATTTAAATGAACAGAAGCTTGAAAATCAATGTCTTATTTATTTTTCAAATGAGGAAGAATTTGGGGGAAAAACGCATAAAAGAATAAAAACTAGTGCTACTCTTAAGCATTGACTTTGCTATTCAGTTGCCTGTAAAAGAACAATGATTATTGCAGGAAATTATTGTTTCCTGATTTGAGAATGTGCTTATTGTAATTATAGAAATTGAAAACCCAGTATATTTTTTATTTGTTTTCTTGTGGGGGGAGAGGGCATGGAACTGTAAACATGGTTTTTTCTTTGCTTTCTCATAAGTTCAAGTGTTCAACTGCTGAGTTAGATGAATACCTGTTTTGTTTCATGTGAGGCCAGCAAATAGAATAAACCATCAATGCATTAGTCATTCCCTCATTTTTTTAATTGGGTCAGCTTGGTTACTTTGACCCTAGCGAATGATGGTAGATATATACTTGAATAGAGTGTTCTTTGATATCTTGTTTAAATGAGTTTGTGAATTGATATCATATGGTGCTCTTCTTATCTTGCCTTGCTGACCTTGTATGTTGCTTCATATGTTTCCTCTTTTCTTTTGCTCTAATAGTTCGTTGTAGCATTTGTTTAACTTCTATGATGGAATGGAAGAAATATTTCTGACTAAAATTTTCTTGGTGTGCAGTATGGAATCATCCTCTCATCCCTTCGGAATTCTGGAAAAGTTGCTGGCATGGCTTCCGAAGAGGATGATGCTCCAGTTTAGGCAAGTGATGGCAGCCCATTTGTGGTTGTTTTGGATCCCCTGGATGGTTCTAGAAATATTGATGCCTCCATTCTGATGGGACATAATAAATGTGGGGACAAATCTTGTTGCTGGAGCTGATTTAGCAAATACGAGATGGGGTCCTGCTTTCTGGACCTGCTGCTGAGTAGTTGTATATGCAAACCAATTGACCTTTGGATTTACTCAGAAATAGTCAGCAGCTTTTTGACTACCATCTTGTCTTCTTTTACTGGAAAAGATGGCAATAAGCCTTTGTCTTTTGTAGCTGGCAGAAAGTTTAGTTCACGTCAAAGCTGCCTACTGTCCAGGTATGCCCCTGCCCTTTCATGAAGTAATCTCATGCACTCATAAAAATTGAAGCTAGTGACAGTATTCAAACATTTTCTGGAAATTATTACTGGAAAAGGTTAAAGAATATGAGAAACAATCAAAGCAAGAGAAATCTCTACCGCTAGGAAGACATTGAGCACTCTAATCTGTGTCTCGACTCTCTTCCGACAAAAATGTTTGTTTAGATATAATATCTATTCATTTCTCAGCTACATTGTCTGTGCCAGCATGATGGTAATGCTTAATGCCACCTCTGAACCTTCATTGTTATTTACATGGACGCAAGAAAGGGTATTGCATTCCCTGCTTGCAGTTAGTCAAACATCATTTTCCTATTCAATATTCCACTTATCGCTTTCTGTATAAAACCTAGTTTCTGCTTTAAACTTAGAAACAGTTTCTTCTACTCATGGTTAAAGTTGCACCGTTCTTTATATGTGGCTTGTAGCGTGCATTCAACATGTCGAACCGAAAAGCATCGGACATTGAGGTTAATGCTTTATCAGGGGGCTGATGCTTTGCTTTTCAAGCCACTGCTACACAGATAGTCCATGCTGATCAAAAGTGCCTTATTTTGCCAAGGTTAGTGTGGCACATCTAGTATACATGCTATAGCAAGTCGTACTCTGATAGTCTGATGTTTCTTCCGTCAAGTAAAGAACAATATTAAATCCACAACCGTGAACCTAAAATTAGACCTCTACAAGCCATACCAGGGAGTGCTAAAAGAATGCTACACCATTATGAACTTTTTGCTGATATTGAGTGCTTTTTTATCTTGTAGTTGCTCAAAAGTTCAACAAACTTGCTTGTGTAGTCATCCTGTAGATCCTGGTTAGCAAAAATTGTTGGCATTTTAGCTGCCTCAGACCTTAGCCTCCTTCCCTCTTGCTCTAACATAACTCTTCTCAAAGACATTGCCACTGCATCAAGGCAGAAAGAGCCGTTTTCATTTCTTTTCACCTCATAGCCTATTCCCTTCTCAACTAAGAGCTTAGCGACTAGACCTTGATCAGCAACCATTGGCATGAGTATCTGAGGGTGTCCGAAACTGAGTGTTTCGATGACAGAACCCCACCCAGAATGAAAAAGGCACCCTCCAATGGCAGGATGAGCAAGTATCTCGCATTGCGGTGCCCAGCCAAAACAGACCATGCCATGGTTAGAAGTCCGAGCCAAAAATCCATTAGGCAACATATCTGAGCTATCTACTCCTTCAGTCTTCCTCAAAATCCATATGTAGGGAAGTTGAGAGAGCTCAATGCCAAGAGCCAATTCTTGGACTTCTTTGATAGGCATCTTGTATTCAGTTCCAAACCCCACAAAAACAACAGATTTTTTTTCTTGTTTGTCCAGCCATTTAAAAATACTAGAGAAGTTAGGATGGCTGAATTTATTCGCTGCAAGGATTGGCGGCAGTATACCAATTGATAAAACTGGTTTTTGGTAGAGCTCTTCAAGGAGATTCAAGTAGTCTCCTTCAAACTCTCTGCAGCTTCGTACGGCAACAAAGTCACAACCCTCCAAAGTCGTTGCAAACCGTTGACCACTCGACAATCCAGATTCATCAGGGAAGTTCAAATTTCTAAAAATCATTGCTGCTTGATCAGGCCTGTGGGAAATAAGAGAAGGAAAAGGAAACCATTCAGGTGCTACTGTGAAGTCTTCCGGCTTGGCTCTCTGGCTTGACGACTTGAGCTCATTTGGTGGCCCAATGAATGCTAAAGAAGAAGCTGAAAACGCACTAAGGTAGGCAGAAGGAACACCAAATTTAGCAGCAGTTTCAGGGATCCAGCACTGGACGAAGTCGAACAGAACATAGTCTGGTAAGTCCTCTTGCAGAAGTTTCTCAAAAGTTTGCTGTAAATGATCACATGCTTTCTTCAAATACTGGATTTCACTTTGTTGCAGGTCAACAGTGGCCTCGCAGTTTTGCGGCAAGCCATCAACTGGAGGCAAG
Source organism: Tripterygium wilfordii (assembly GCF_013401445.1). Lineage (NCBI taxonomy): Eukaryota > Viridiplantae > Streptophyta > Magnoliopsida > Celastrales > Celastraceae > Tripterygium > Tripterygium wilfordii. The sequence goes on from NC_052248.1 coordinate 12,316,586, forward strand.
TGAATCTCCACCAACTTAATCTGGTTGGCTAAATCTGAAGGAACAGAAGGCAGCCTCTGAATGTTTCTCGGGGTGGAAACGAAGGATATCCGAACACCCTTTGCTGCTAATCTTTTGGAGAACTCAAGAGAAGGTATCATATGGCCAAATGCCAGCCATGGAAACATCATCACATGACATTGCTTAGAAGCCATAAGATGCTGCTAATACCAAGATCACAAAGATTAATTCCTCTATATTAGTCTGGATTCTTCAATGGAGCCATGAAAACAATCTTTACATGAATGTTGTATAACCAGTTTTATTGGCTGTATATTTAACTGGTGTAATCAGATTTATATAGAGATATGGTAAATGCTTTTTTTTATGGAGCTTCATAATCTTTCTGTGTGTTCATTTATAATCAGAATTAACAGGAATGGCCTTTACTTTAGCTACAGTAGATTATTGAGAGCGAATATTTTGTCTCATTTGGAAGGTGTGACGCTAATAAGCTGTCATGAAATGTTGGACCATTGAAATACCATGAACCATTATAAGTACAATTATTGAAGAATTGTAGAGCCCTCAAATCTATTTTTCCCCCCACAAACTCGAGGTCCTTGCATCGAATTGGCTTATCCTAGTGGTTATAGCATGAAAGATTCCTCAGGTCTGGCGTTAGAGCCGGTGGGACATAATTCATTGGGGTTTCTTAAGTTTTGTAGGCCGATGGCACGGGCCTACTTCTTGGGAGGGGTAAGAGCCCATTATGGGTCTCAGCCCAATCTTACTCGCGCAATGGAATTCAACTCAGGATTAAATTGGTGGCCCATTGTGCACATAAACTAACCATCTCAGGTTTAAAACTAACCCAAGGGTCACAAAGAGACCATTGGGTTGTGGCCTTCCTGGTCAAAAATAATAATAAAAAGAGGTCATCGACATATGTCCATATACGCATATACATACATTACATAGATATACATATATATATATAAAGGAATTCTCACATAAGGGTCTAATGTAAGGGTGTAAACTCGAGATGGCCAATTTAGAGGTGAAAGATCCCTTAGGTCTGGCATTAGAGTCGATGGGACGTAATTCATTGGGGTTTCTTAGATTCTGTGAACCGATGGCACGGGCCTACTTCCTAAGAGGGGTTAAGAGCCCATTATGGGCCTCAGCCCAATCTTATTCTTGTACTGGGATTCAACTCATGACTAAATTGGTGCCCACTGTACACAAACTGGCCATCTCGAGTTTAAAAGTAACCCAATGATCACAAAGAGACCACTAGGCTAGGGCCTTTCCGGTCAAAAATAATAAAATTAAAAAAAAAAAAATAAACGTCCTTGCTATGCCAATGCCATATGCCCATATATGCGTGCGCGCATATTTATATACGATAGTACTACACGTCCATAAACTATGCTTCCATAAAACATCCATAATTAGGTGGCATTCCACCTAAGCAAGTCCAGATGGCAAATTCAAAAAAAAAAAAGCAAAACCTAATATTTGTAAAAAAAGATGGGACTCCCAGAGACGAGAGAGGATTTCCGAAATCGTGAACCCTAAGCTCCCAAAATCGGTAGTCAACTGGCGTACATCCTCACAGCTTCGATCACGGTAATATCTGGTTTCAGTGAGAATAAACGACAACCATTTTGAAGACAACCACGGTAATCTCAGAGAAATCTCTCTTTCGAAGAACTCATTTACTGTGGCAGCAGACATTGTGAGTGTATTTCTCCATTGGAGCGCCTATTTTTTCCCATTTTCTCTTGATTTTTGCAGAATGTAATATGGATCTGGTTGGGTAGAGAAAAAAAGCTACTGACAATATACGAATTTTGTGTGTCCCAGTCTTCATACATGGTGGAGAGCACTCTAGTTTTTTTTTTTTTTTATAATGAAATAATTAAAAATGTAGCATTATTGAAAGAAAAAAACTGCCCTTTAACACTTTCAATTTTACACTGTCGAAAATGGTCAATGTTTGCCAGTGACTGAGACTGAGACTGAGACATTATTGTGCAAATTTCTATTTTTTTAGACACAAATAATGTGATTGATACATCTAATTATACGATAGTTTGCACTGATCCTATTTCATTGCAATGTAAGGGCACGGAGCCAATTTTTTTGTAGTGTAATGAACGGCACTCAACTTAATTATATTGTGTTTTTGATTGTGATTGAGTTGTTCAATTCAGGATGGCAAAGGTTCGAGCAAAAAAGAAGAAATCAAGCGATAAATCAACTGAAAAGCATCAACTGAAAAGCAGGCCTTACACTTTGAATGTAATTAGTTACACTGTCAATGTAATAAGTCACTAATGAGTAAACATGACGGTGCTGACTTATTTAATTTGACAAAAGCTTATTACAATTTAAATGTAAATGTTAGGCTGTTAATGTAATAAGACCATTGTGATTAAATTTGGCAGTGGTGACTTAGTAAACTTGGCAGGTACGTATTACACTGACAATGTAATTAGTTACATAGACAATGTAAGTGGTTACACTGTCAATGTAATTAGTTATATTGTCAATGTGATAAGTCATTGATGCTTGTATGATCTCGGAAGCAATGGTATGGTTGAGTTTGATGCCATATTCTACAAGGTTCTGGTCATCAACATACGTAGTTTTATCCATGTGCTCATTGCAAATCAATCAATTAAATTAATTTGATATGGAACAAAATGAAATTACATTGTTCAATCTACAGTGTAATTAAAATATTCAATCTAAAACTCTGTCATAACCTACAAATCTATACATAAAAGATGCCAATCATTAAAAAAATTGGGCATTTGTTTGATTAGTAGCCCAAATCAGCAACTTCAATAGCATTTAAATCATTAAACAACAACAAATATTGAAAATCTTTAAGTCTTTACTCTTTATAGCCTTAAAAGAAAAACCCAGCCGTATACAGACATAAATGAAATTTAATGGGTATTATGTTTGTTTCTGAAAGGGAAGTCGCGCCGGGACAAGAAGTGGCGAACACTTTGGGGGAAGCGTCGACCAGGTACACCACCAATTATTAGTTACTCTCTCCTACAAACATGATTTCGCAAAGTTAGCAAACTCGAAGCAACATTACAATAAAGCATGAGGAAAAAGAAGAAGTGATACATACTTGATAAAAATCATTGTCGGGATCGTCTTCGTCTCTGAAGAGGTCATTGGGGTCCAAATCTATTGCGACTCACACAACTAGGAAAGATAAAAAAAAATTGTCATCTGAGTTGCGGTGGATAAAAATGGAGATGAGAATTGAGAAGGACAAAAAGCAAATCTTGAAGAGAGGCGGGGGAGAAGCTGATTTTCCTTTTTTAATTTTTTTTAATTGAATCTAGGTGGCATACTTAGGTGGCATGCCACCTAGATTATGGACAATTATGTAAGTTAAAATTATGGACATAAGCCATTTTCGATTTATATACGTACGGACAATAATCACTAGCATTTATCCACGTGGGTATAATATTTGATGGGGCGGAATTACTTTCTTTCGATCTGAAAAAAGAGGAATACAAATTGACTACTCTTCCTAAACTCCGCGGGGAAAAGTGGTTTACGTTGTTTAATCTGAAGGAATCCGTAGCTGTATCAGAAGCCATACATGATGATGATGGAGTGTGGCTTGATATCTGGATCTTGAAAGATTATGAGAACCAAGAGTGGGTAAAGCAATACAGTATCAATAATTCGCCAGCGCTAAATGTTATCGGTGCTTGGCAGGATGGTGTGATACTCTTTGGCGGTGTTTATTACGGTGAAATATTCTATTATGATCCTGAAACTGATGGCCTGACAACCATGGTAAGCCCTTCAAATTCATACACAACCATGGTAAGCCATCCAAATTCATATGCTGGAAGGATATTTACTTGTCCTACAAACCTGGTCTCTCTCAAGCATTATGGAGATTTGATGAATAAAAAGCATCTCCAGGATTCAATTTGATGTTAATGACGCAGTGGTATCATTGTAGGAGTGCAGTTACATATTATGTGGGGTTAAAATATGCTTACATCCTACTCGTTCCCGACCCCACCCACTAAGAAAGCTTTGTGTGTGGGAGTTGTTTTCACTTGTTTTGATGTTAATGATAATACCGAACTCAAAAGGGGATAAATTGTGTACATCTCTAATTTTCCGAGAATATTAATATCCCAACAGTTGATATCTCAATTATCTTAGCTTATGAGTTGGAAGCACATAATTCAAGTGAATTCGTTGGCTTCCCATGATGCATATGAAATCATATGCGGACAACTCACTAGCTGTAATAAATCAGAATACCAGCTACTGAAATCCCTATCATTACCATTAATTTTCAAAAACTATTGCGTTTCTGTTGTAGCATGAGTGAATTTCCAGAACCTCTAGTGTTGCATAAATAATATTCGTATCATTACCAATACAAGAAATGATGTGGAATCTCAGAATGGAAAATCACATGAATATTGTTTGAATTAGCTTATTCATATTAAAATTGCACTAAAATCAGGCCAAGTATGAACAACCTCATAGGCCTCACGAGACTCCACAGACCTAAAGACTTCGCCCCGAGCCAAAGTCCACCACCTCAAGCTGTCCCTCACAGGCCCAAAGGCTTTGACATGTTCTACATCATCTGATGGGTCCCACAAAATGCCTATAAATAGAGAGTCTCACACTTTGCAAAGGAGATGAAAACTTTGTTCAAGAGTCAAGACCACAAGGCGAACAAATTCTCCTTCTCTCCATAATCCACTTTCACGCTGTAAATACACCACCAGACCACCACAAAAGATCATGAAAACACTCCATAATTCGTCCTTTGGCTACATTCTATGCGATGCCCCTAATACTACCTCGATAATGTCCACTCCACATGACGCCCCTAGTACTCTCTCGACCATGTTCAATCTACACAACGCCATCCATGGAGACGCTCCCCGAAACATTTTACAACATTCCATTGATTGTAAATTCCTGCATGTACAGTATATACTCCATACTATAGGCACACCTAGAATAGACCCCGGATTGTGCAAAAAGAACTAAAATATCTTTTAGACGATCATTGTTGAATGATCAAACATATTTTACTTAAGTACAGTAGATTTGGGCCATTTAGCAACTATTAAAAAATCAGTTCAGATCCAATGATATCAATATATTCACACCTTTGCCTAAGATGTCCAAACCAGCTTTCTAGACTAGTGCATCCTCAATTCCGCATGACGCATACATTCAACCTGAGTTCATGGACTCTTATCCTAGCAATTTCCAGGACCAAGGAAACCAAATAAATCCTCAATCATGTTCATGCCTACCATGTAATTAAGAACTACAAACTTCAACTTAACATCAGCAGCTATGAAATGCTACTTAACTGCTAAGCTTTCCCCTTCCCAAGTAGTCTAAAGGTATGAGAGAGGCCAAAAAATAAATCATTGTCCAATAGGCCAAGCATCACCAGAGACGGTGCAGTCTAACAAGAAGACAACATTAAATTAAAGATCTCAAGATTCAACAATTATGTAGCATAAAGTACTTCAAACTCCATGTTCAGGAGACCCAATAATTGAGTTTATTAATATAAGCCCGCAGACAGCTTCATCATCATCTTCATAAAGCATAAAATCCACATAATTGAAGCACCGGTAAAAGCTGATGATCCATCCAATGCATGGTGAATCAAGCAATAGAACTTAGGCACTCATCATAGAACCTGGGTTCCTCCTGCATTCAGACAACATATCCATGTAGAATTGGCACTTGCTGATATCGCTTCCAGAGCTGTTTACGCACTGCAAGAAAAGAGGAATTAATCAGGTATAACGACAAGTGCCATTTCCTACTTCCAAGTTCCAACAAACAAAAGATAAACGACTTCCATCCACAATGCTCCCACAGTGGGCAGGTTTGAAGACATGAAATATGTACGCAGACCGTACCCCACATAATATGGGGAGAGGCTGCTTTCATAAATTTAACATGTGATCTACCTACATGTTGCACCTCTAAAATTCTACCACTTGGCCACATGTTTGTATGTTACTTCCAACAAACGGTGGAATCCAAAGGCACAATTAGAACACATACATAGGAGTCAAAATAAAGCGAGATTCAGAGAGAGAAATGGCAACAAATAATATTTCACAACATTAATTATTGAATGATAACAAAAACTTGTTGATCTAAATATAAGTGTAAGCCAGCTCAGCCAAAAAAAAACCCCGAAGATTTGCTTCAACTGAATCTACAATTATTGCGATACACTAAATCTCAATCACCGAAAATCAAAATGCTACAACACAACACCAATCAATTCCCTAACAATTCCGTGTTGAACAAAATAGATCATGCAAGTAACACAAACCAGCAGATCGAAATAACAAAGGTTTACTGTCAATGGTTGTTTGTACGTAGCTAGTCTCACTCAAAGTTTGGAAGACACATCAAATTAGTATATCAAGGTAACAACTGAGAAAAAAGAGCATACATCTTGGAATGCCTTGAATTGACTATTGCATCCATCAGATCCACCAACACTATTTGTAGTGGGAACAGGAGCAGCAGCAGACTCAGACGCCACAGTTTCATGTTGAATAGTGCGAGGGCCCATCACTGCATCTACAGCCCTGTGAGCTATTGCACTTCCAGTACCAAAAGCCATACCTAAAAAAAAAATTAAAAAAAAAAGGCAAAAGAGGTTTCAGGCGTGGATTTGATTGGGGGAAAAAAAAAAAGATGAGCACACAAACATATATTTAAGTCCATTTAGAAAAAGGCAATTTCATTACTCACCCTGAGCTATGGTTGAACCAATGCCTCCGAGTATAGATCCACCACTGCCACCCTGAGCAGGAGCAGGAGGAGGAGCATGGTTAACTGATTCAAAAAGAAAAGAAAGAAAGATTAGCAACAACATTCAATGGCATACTAACAACACTCTAGTCTAAGAAATTGCCCATCTGTTCAAGAAAAAACTACTTAAGCAAATTAAAATTAAAAGACATATCTAAAAACAGTACCTGTCTGTGGAGGGTTACGTGCTGGGGCTGATCGAGGAGCTGGACGAGAGGCAGACCTTCCTGTAAAAAAGGTTAATTACAGAATACAGGCGGTGAATCTTCTACCATGAAAAGGATAAAACAATCAAACCAAATAACTACATAGGAACTTGTGTATACATATTAGAACCCCAGCATGCTGCCTGAATATTATCCCCAAGAGAACAATAAAATGAAGTGAAAGAAGCAGACAAGTTTAATAGCATTTTCATGATCTCAAATTCGCAAACCCATATAGCAATGACACCGCATACAATATCCAATCAGACATGGGACCAAATGAAAATATATTAACAGGTCCACAGCCTGTGACCTGTCATGTCCAAAAGAAACCTTCAACAAGTCCACCAAAAACATTTATTTTGTTGCTAAGCTCCGCTGTCAGCTGGGTTGCGGCCTAAAACAAGTAAAGAATTCATTTTGGACTTGAACACCAAACGTAACACATTTTTCCCAATTAAAATCCCCAAATCAAAAACTAATCGACGAAACAAAAAAATCAATACCAAAAAAATAACACAAGCGACAGATAATTATTCTAATAGCTATGTAACGAAAAATACAAAGCTAAATCTACATACGAGGACTCTATAGAACACTCTCACAAATTAAATCCATAATCCAAAAGAAATTATACGAATCGAGGTGAGATTAAGCCCAAGATTATCGCTTTCTACCAGAAAACCGAAACATTGAAACCGAATTCAAAAATGAGATAAACATGGCAAAAACCCTCAAAAATCCAATCGAATTCCAAATATCTGAGCACATGTGTAACATCTGAAAGCACGTACATTGATAGATATGCAGGTAAACTAACCTCCGGAGCTGCGACGAGCCATGGCTGCTGATAAAGACGGCGAAAGGTTAGAGACAAAAAAGAGAGTTGTAGAGACCGAGGGAACTCCGTCGGGTTGGGTTAAACCCTGGAAGTCTATTATATAAAATTCGGTAATCTGCTATGGTCGACTTTGTGCTGTCTTAGCTGCATGTCCTACGTGGCATAAATTGACTGGTTCAGGATTGACTTTTGTCTTGTTTGAGATTTAAGAGTTATCAAAAGTTGACGGGGACTCATTCTGTTATGACTTATGGATATGTAAAATATAGATTTTGTCAAAGAGAATTTCTAGACCAAAATGACAAACATCTCAACAGTTTGGTATTCTATTTATATCAAAGCAGGTGTGCATTCATCCTCGATAAAAAGTCCACTCGTTGGGTCTTGAGCAGAGATACTCAATCCACGAGTGCGGGGGTGTTGGACAAAATGTCCCACATCGGTCAAAGATTAGGCAAAGTGCTTGTATATAGGAGCAAGCCTCCTCTCCCCTCAATAAGGCCTTTTGGGGGGAGTTGGATAGGGCCCATAATTATTTACAGGTTACTGAATTAGACTCACAAGATCTAAGTGAATTTGTAAACTTTCAATATGTCCCACATAATACACATAAAATGTACATACAACTCGGTAGATGGAAATACTAACGATTGAGATCTCTATTTGAAAGTTGAGATTCACTATTATAATTTCTAACCATAAAATATAATATAATATTACACACTCATCTCCTCCCAACAAAAAGTGATGGACACGACCACATTCTAAGAATTTTGAATGTAGACAAATAATATTTTAATATTGTAGAGATTTATGATAAAAATGTTCATGCAATTGTTGTTGAATAGAAATACTGTCAAAAAGTGACATTTGAATACGTAAAATAAAGGATCTGTTAAGATACTATGATGCGAGTTCCCTTAAGCTTCTTTAAAACTCTCAAAAAATCATGTTGAAACTCAAAAAGAATTGGTACAACTTGCATTGAGTAGAGTGTATTATTCCTAGTAAAAGTATGACAATTCTACTTGTATGCTGCACAATCTGTCATCTGCTTTTCAATCTGTACAGAGATGGATGCTGCTCAGGTGTGAAGAAATAAGCAGCAGAGGGATCACATTCTGGCAACTCCTAGTTTCGACATTACACGCAGCCAGATATCATACATCACCATGTGAAATGCATCATATCTCTTTGGAGGTGAATTCCACTGGAAGTGCTTCTGAACCTAATTTTTCCACACACAAAAAAAAACACAGGTGTTGGAAAAGAAAGCTTTATAAAATTTTAACATTGTTTCATTGCCTTTGCAGTAAGAATACTAATTTACCTTATCTGTTCCTTCCTGCAGTGAGATATACTGTGTGTCCGTGAGCAATACTAGTCTTTCCTTCATGGCGTAAACTTCATGCTCGTTGAGAATCACTACGGAAAATTTGTCCCAGTCAAGAACATCATTGAATGGCAACTCTGAGTAGCTAGAGAAAATAACTGCAGCAAGTTACATGGAAGTAGTTAGAAAAACAACAGAGGATTCTTGCTGAGATGGAGAAACAGAAAGCTCCTTAGTTGCTAAATGGAGGAATGTCATTTTGAAGACTTTTTATGCCCTTAGAGAATCCAATTTTCACAAAACAATAGGTCTGATTTCTAGTTCTATCATGAAGTTAAGATTTCTATGTCAATCTATTTTGTATATAGTTGATCTGAATATATAAATACACAGGTAAAAACCTCTGATATCTTCTGAATTACATCATATGTATGTGTGACAAGGCCAAGCTAATCATAATTCTTAGGCACAATATCTGTTATCCTGCATAAGATGAGACTCCACAGTTTTTCCAAAATTCTTTCTTTTCTATCAAAAGTTCTATCTTAACGCAGTGTTAACAGTCAGTGAAAATGTAATGAAAACAACAAACAGAAAGGTCATAAATAATCTATAGAATACGATTATGCATAATAGGGTATATATTGAAAACGTGTTTACCAGGAACACATCCACAGTAGATTGAGTCTGCTATGCAGGTACCAATTAGGGTTATACCGTGACAGATGCAATACTTAGACCTAGCGAAATCCTCTCGATCGGGAATTGGCTCCAGGTCAATTTCTGGGTCCATCCCCAAAACTAAAAGTTCTTTCATTTTTTGTCGCATATAAGAATTTATAGGTCCTCCCCATATACCAAATATTGTCCTGCAATACAAGGAAATGATTCTTAAATAAAGCAGCAGAGATAACCAAAGTTTACATTTGTATTGGACAGTTTAGAAGCAGCAATAATTAATACAAACTAAACCACAGAGATTTATATGGCACGCTCGAATTGCTGAGAGAATGATAAAAGGACTTTACCTTTGTGGCTATCAAAGAAGATCTAGAAACAATAAAGTTTATTCACCTCATAAACTGAAACACATGATAAACAACATTTTTTTGTGCAGTTGAAACCTAAATGAAGTGGCTGAGTTTTGGTTAAACAAAGAGCGACAAGAAATGTTGGGTTATAGAAATATAAGTAAAGAATATGAGAGCTTATAAAGACAAGTCAGACGAACATTCAGATCAGTTTTAGAAATAAAAGTATCCAGGACGCATTTAGGCAACAATAAATATGTCAAGCTTCCCTGCAATACTGTCCGGACGATGAATATGGGCTAACACAAGATCGTAAGAGTTTATAAAGACGCAACAAACAAGTTCTTTAAGTGAATTCCTGATCAAGTGACCCCATATAAAGATAATTTCAAAGCGTACCAATTCAAGGATAAGCATATATAAAGCAGATACTCTTACCTGTTCTCTGAGTCATGATTCCTACCATCTTCACAATGAAATGGCTCCATAACTTGGGGGAGTGAGACATCTTTAGCAGGAATATATCCAGCATCCTCATATGGTGAACACAAAACTCGAATCGGGTTGTCCATGAGAAGAGATACTTCTTTACTAGCTCTTACACATTTCTCATGACATGCCACAAAAAAGTGATCAGCACCAGAAGTTCTGTTCCAGAAGGGGTAGTTAAAGATTAATCTCTGAATGTAATTCTCGATGATAGTAGCCATTCTTGTAACAGAAAATGCCTGCACCAAGTAAGATGGGCATCAGAGGGGTGCAAGAAACTGAGAAAGTGATACTAGACAGATACAAAAATATGTTAAGAGTTGTGAGTCTTTTCCATTGCGTATTTTTAACGTCTCCTTCCCATCCTAAAAGCTTCCAAGAAGCATTTTCAGATTCTCAGATGAACATTTTGTTACAGTGACCAAATCAAGCATTTTCCACACAAGAACTCTAAGGAATTTCAACCTTCAATTTGCGTGCGCAAAAATGATGGCCAGGATTATTTATACAGTAACTTACATCTTAACAGTACCAATGAAGATTCTTAATTAGCCAGTTCTGCGTTGGAACATAGCATCATGATTAAACCCATTATGCAGTATAATCTAACTCAAGAAAACAATGGAAAAGCACAGAAACCCCAACAATTATGCACATAAATTACAAGTTGAGGAACTCACCCTCTCTACCATTTTGAGACAAGAAATGGGAATAAAAAAGAGATTAGCCTCATCAAAATTAAGAGTCCTAAGCCGAGTCTCCTTGATATTCTTAAAGAAGAAACTTTCACTGGAATATCTTCCAAATAGAAGACGCGGCGGATAGAAATAGAAATCAGGGTATTCATCATCTTCACTGTACACATACACCTTCAATTTCCTCTCCATCTCCTCATAGTTCCGCTCAAATCCCTCCGCATACCTGAAGATTTCGGGGGCAATAATATCGGAATCTGGGACTTGATGTGGATCGAGTCCCGCCGCAGACCTGAAGATTTTGGGGAAAATAATATCGGGATATCGAATTTGATTGGGATAGCGCCACAAAATGGTACGAAATTGAGGTAGCCAAATATAGGATATGGCGAATAAGCAGAGACCAAGGAAGTAGATTACAGCCAAAAAGAATAAGCTTGTATGGATCCAATTAGTGGGACGACGGATACGCAATCTTCTTCGAGGAATTTCCCTGATCCGCATAATGCCAGATTTTCTTGAGAAAGTTAGAGAGAGAAAGAGCGACAGATTTTCATTTTCTCGAGAGCGCGGGAAAGATTGGGTTTCTTTTCTTGGAAGAGTGGGGTGCCGTTTTGTTTGTTAAACCTGTTGTTTATATCTCCTCACTCACATCCATATATACATATATCCATACATACATACATACATACATACATATATATATATATATGTATATATTATATACAGATATCATTATTTTTCTTTTTTTTTTTTAGAAAAGGAAAAATTACAAAAAAATAAACTTTGGCCCATGTAAACTCCAAATTGTGATAGCCGAGCTCTCTCTAAATATACTTTTAATTTTGAATTATGCAATAAAGAATTCTAAATTTGGACTGCTTCGAATAGGTTTCTCCTTCGAAAGTGAGGCAAAAACTTTCGAAGATTGGACTATACTAAAAAATACCCTAATTTCTTTTATAATCGAGAAATCACTCAATTCAACATCCCTTCAGATAGCTAAGTGAGCGTAGACTTCGGGTCGTTAGAACAACCTACACCACACTAAGAACATGTAAAAATGAGTTGAAACGCATGCGGGTAGAAGCCCGAAAATGAGACAAACCCACAGAATCAAGATTCCACAAAGAAATATCTCAACTGGTTAGTTTAAACTTCTGACCTCGGACACCATACGCCTTAAATGCTGAGAAATAACCAATTAGACCTTCCCCAAGTGATTCAAAAAATACCGTGATGTTGAAATATGAGTTGGGATTCTTGATACTCCAGTGGCTTGGTAATTAATGTTGGATTATTCTATTTTAGATGAGGCAGAATCAAATAAAGTTGGATGATTATGTTAATATTATTGACAAAAATAATGAGTATTGCTGAATGAATAAGTTGGTTTCTACTCAAATAGATAACATAGCAAACCTACTTAGATTTTTGGAATAAAACTTTTCAACTTATTCTTGAGTAATGCATGATTCTTCAATTGCTTCAACAGAGAGCAGACTTAACTCTTCAACTATCAAAAATCATGTTAAACTCAAAAAGAAACTTGTAAAGTGTATTCCTAGTAAAAGTATGACAGTTCTACTTGTATGCTGTACAATCTGTAATCTGCTATTCAATCTGTACAGAGATGGATGCTGCTCAGGTGTGAAGAAATAAGCAGCAGAGGATCACATTCTGGCAACTCCTAGTTTCTACGCTATACGCAGCCAGATATTATACATCACCATGTGAAATGCATCATATCTCTTTGGAGGTGAATTCCACTGGAAGTGCTTCTGAACCTAATTATTCCACACACAAAAAAAAACACACACACAGGTAAGAAATTTTAACATCGATTCATTGCCTTTCCGGTAAGAACACTAATTTACCTTGTGTGTCCCTTCCTGCAGTGAGAAATACTGTGTGTCTGTGAGCGATTCTAGTCTTTCCTTCAGGACGTAGACTTCATGCTCGTTGAGAATTACTACGGAAAATTTGTCCCAGTCGAGAACATCATTGAATGGTAACTCTGAGTAGCTAGAGAAAATAACTGCAGGAAGTTACATGGAAGTATTTAGAAAAACAACAGAGGCTTCTTGCTGAGATAGAGAAACAGAAGCTGCTTAGTTGCTATCCTGCATAAGATGAGACTCAACAGTTTTTCCAAAATTCATTCCTTTTATCAAAAGTGCTATCTTAACGCAGTATTAAAAGTTAGTGAAAATGTATTGAAAACAGCAAACAGAAAGGCCATAACTAATCTATAGAATAAGATTATGCATAATGGGGTATATATTGAAAACATATTTACCAGGAACACATCCACAATAGATTGAGTCCGCTATGCAGGTACCGATTTGGGCTGTACCGTGACAGATGCAATACTTAGACCTAACGAATTTCTCTCGGTAGGAAATTTTCCCCAGATCAAATTCTGGGTCCTTCCCCAAAAGTTCTTTCATTTTTTGTCGCATATAAGAATTCGTAGGTCCTCCCCACAAACCAAATATTGTCCTGCAATGCAAGGAAAAAAACATATTAAATAAAGCAACAGAGATAACCACAGTATACATTTATATTGGACAGTTTAGAAGCTGCAAGAATTAATACAAGAGCAAATTTGCAGACCTAAGGATCAATTTCCAAATTACACTAAAAATTGGAAGCGAAGATAGCCAAACGAAGTTAGATAAGGAGGGATAAGTTAAGTACCAAACTAAACCACTGAGGGAATGATAAAAGACTCTACTTTTGTGACCATCAAAGAAGATCTAAAATTTATTCACCTCATAAACTGAAACACATAATAAAAACATTTTTTTAAAGTGCAGCTGAAACCTAAATGAAGTGGCTGAATTTTGGCTAATTAAAGAGCATAAGAGTGACAGTAAATGTTAGGTTATAGAAATTTCAGTAAAGAATATAGGAGCTTATAAAGACAAGTCAGACTAACATTCAGACAGGTTTTAGATATATGGCAAGGTTCCCTGCAATACTGTCCGGAGGATGAATTTGGGCTAACAAAAGAACGTAAGAGCTTATAAAGATGCAACAAACTAGTTCTTTAAGTGAATTACTGATCCAGTGATCCTATATAAAGATAATTTTAAGCATACCAATTCAAGGATAAGCATATATAAAGCAGATACTCTTACCTGTTCTCTGAGTCATTATTCCTACCATCTTCACAATGAAATGGCTCCATAACTTGGGGGAGTAAGACATCTTTAGCCGGAATATATCCAGATTCATCATATGGTGAACAAAAAACTCGAATCGCGTTGTTCATGAGAAGAGATACTTTTTTACTAGCTCTTACACAATTCTCATGACATGCCACAAAAAAGTGATCAAAACCAGAAGTTACGTTCAAGTAGCGGTACTTCAAGCTTAATCTATGAATGTAATTCTCGATGATAGTAGTCATTCTCGTAACAGAAAACGCCTGCACCCAGGAAGATGTGCATCAAAGGTGTGCAAGAAACTGAGAAAGTGAGACTAGAAAGATACAAAAATATGTTAAAGAGTCGTAAGTCTTTTCCATGTTGTATTTTTAACTTCTCCTTCCCATCCTCAAGGCTTGCAAGAAGTATTTTCAGATTCTCAGATGAACGTTTTGTTACAATGACCGAAATCAAGCATTTTGCATACAAGAACTCTATTGAATTTCAACCTTCAATTTGCGTGCGCAAAATGACTGGCCAATGAAAATTCCTAAAATTTCATTAGAGATTCTTAATTAGCCAGTTCTTTCTTGAAACATAACATCATGACTAAACCCATTATGCACAATAATCTAACTCAAGAAAACAATGGAAAAACAAAGAAACCCCAATAATTATGCACATAAATTACAAGTTGATGAACTCACCTTCTCTACCATTTTGTGACAAGAAATGGGGATAAGAAAGAGATTAGCCTCATCAATATCAAAAGTCCTAAGCCGAGACTCCCTGATATTCTTAAAGAAGAAACTTTCACTGGAATATCTTCCAAATACAACCCGAGGCGGATAGAAATATAAATCAGGGTATTCATCATCTTCACTGTACACATACACTTTCAATTTCCTCTCCATCTCCTCGTACTTCCGCTCGAATCCCTCCGCAGACCTGAAGATTTCGGCGGCAATAAGATCGGAATCTGGGACTTGATGCGGATCAGACCTGAAGATTTTGGGGGCAATAACATCGGGATCTCGAATTTGTTTGCGATAGCGCCATATAATGGTGTGAAATTGAGGTAGCCAAATAAAGGAATAGACGAATAAGCAGAGACCAATGAAGTAGATTACAACCAAAAAGAATAAGCTTGCATGGGTCGGATTAATGGGACGACGGGGAGGCAATCTTCTTCGAGGAGTTTCCCTGATCCGCATAATGCCAGATTTTCTTGAGAAAGTTAGAGAGAGAAAGAGTGGCAGATTTTCATTTTCTCGATAGCGCGGGAAAGATTGGATTTCTTTTCTTCGAAGATGGGAGTGCCGTTTTGTTTGTTAAAGCTGTAGTTAACTTCTCTCCTCAGTCACATCATATATATATATATGTATGTATGTATGTATATGTATGTATGTATGTGTATGTATATATACTTGTGTGTATATATATATTATATACCCAGATACGATTATTTTCTTATTTTGAGACAAGGAAAAATGACTAAAAAATACTTTGGACCATTTAAATTCCGAATTTGAATTGCCCAACTCTCTCTAAATATTCTTTTAATTTGAATTATACAACAATGTAAGAATTCCAAATTTGGAATGCTTCAAATAGGTGGTCTCATTCATAAAATCAGTGACCGATCACCAAGTCTGAACAGTTCTGTTAAAATATCAATTATGTAAGTGACTCATAATAAACCAATCAAACCGGACGACTTTTCATAAAAACCATTGAACCGTGCCAATAAAATCATACAATTTTTAAAATTATTTGTAAATATCTTTTCAATTAGTTATTATATATTGTTAATTATGATGTGAAACTTGATTTATATATGTATTGAGTGTATTGTTCTCTATTAGATATGTTATGTGAACTTTATTTTATATTTTAGATTTTTAAATGGATGATCATATAACTTTATTATAGTATTTATTTTAATATTAATATATTTGTCATTCTTTAATTAAACCTGCGATTCGATCGATGATTCACTAGTTGGACTAGTGAACAAATGACATAATCCCTTGCCTGGATCGATATCCAGCATGATTTTTATAACATTGCTATTTTAGATTTTTTGGAATAAAATTGGTAGTAGCTTAACATATGGGATGGGAAAATTCTTATTACCGTATAATTCATCCCATAAGTTGTTGTCTAGAAGATGATTTGCTGCAGCAGGAACAACATTAACCACTTGGCGAAAGCCTTTTCTTCAGATTTACGAGGTTGAGAGTTCGAACCAACCACTTAAAATATTTTCTGGTCAGAAGTTCAAATCAACAACTTATAATATTAACTTATAATATTTTCTGATTGGAAATTCGAACCAACTAGTTAAAATATCTTCTTGTGACAAATTCAATGCTGACGACCCGAGATTTTACACCTATTAAGTAGTTCAAAAAACGTGTATTCTGAATTTAGAAGATCAAGGCCAAGAGGAAGTTGGTTGAGAAGACGTGGATATTCTGGTCCTTTTATTTCCAATCTATTGCTTGTCAGTAAGATTATGGATATGCAACCACTCCCTTCATGCATTGAACCTGTCTTGTTTATATACTTGAGAGTGTAATAGTTCGTTTACAACTTTCATAATAACAAAAAGGATCAAGAATAAACAAGAACATTATACGCACCCAAAAAAGAAGATGAAGATGAACGGATGATTTTGAATTTTGGTTGGTTTCTGATAGAAGGGAGATGAACAGAGCAGGAGAAGGTGTGGGCGTTGTATGATAAGGATAATAGGGTGTGTTAAGATTGGTCACGTTGGCGAGATTTTGGAATGCACTTAGTAAAACGTGAGGTGTATATAGCGCTCATCAAGAAACAATTGGCATTATAACTAAACTAAAAGATATAGATGGTAGAAGCAGCAGAAGATTGCTTTCTTTACCCCAGATTAAAATCAGAGAGTGGAAATACAAGTAGGTCATCAAGGTATGTATATGTATATCGATGTGGTCGAACTGCAGCCTAATGTGGCAACTGTAAGTCGACAAATTCACAGGCTGATGATTTAAATACTAATAGGGTGCTAACAGGAAGTGCATAAAGAACCAAATTAAATTATCAAAATTCAAAATGAAAGCATATTCTAACTAGTGCTTACTGCTTAGCATACCAAACTGTGACAAATTGAGTCAAAGTGGATAAAGGAAGAGAAAATCGGTTCCAGCAATAAATCAAAACCAATAAACCATGACTAAGAGTGAATATTTTTCCATTGCAACAGCATACCATTTTAGCAAATGCTTCAAGGCAGCAAAAATGCACCAAGTAAACAATATTAGAGACAATCAAATATGGTAAATCTAGGATGCAAAGATCAAACTGGATTTAAATAGACTTCATGACACTATAAGAGGATGCAAGCACATCCATTCCTAAGTATATGAAAGAGAAGCTCCAAAAAAGGTTTTCCAAGGCAAATAGCTTTTCAGATCACAGAATTATACATTTTCCTTCCTTGAACTTCATGCAACTGCAGAAGCAAAAATGTGGCAATGGCAACATGAATCACACTTAACATAAATTCCAGGCAACAACTTAGAGCAACATATTAGGCACAAGGTGTAAATTAATAATACTGTTTAGTTGACAACAATCTCTCCATACAACACATGGTAGAACCTGTTCATCATCGTCTCAAAAGATTTCAGATGGTTGACCACTCAGACAAGTCCTAAGAAAAGTAATGTGGAAAAGTATTTAAGAATTTCAGACACGCCAATATACAAAGCTGAAAACTCATCTCAAGAATATATGGAAGAATGCAAATCTATGGCAAGACGCTAAGTCAGATAGACTGGGGTTTGAAGGAAGCACATGAAAAAGTATGTAACTCAACAACACAAAAATCCAATTTCATACCAGTATAACTAGTGACTGCTCATGAAACCTGGATTCAAAGCAAAATCATCAATCAAAAGCACAAATCATAAAGTAAAATATTATTCATTCTTGATAGCAACAGAACTGGAGTTCATTCTTGGTAGAAAAGAATATCAGAGTGGGTCATATGACAATGACCCATCTAATGAGTTCAGTCCCAGATATTACAAATGAAGAAATTGGAACTTCAAATCAACCAAAAAAAGAAAATTTAAGGCGCTTCAACTTTTTCAAATAACTTGCAATGCTGAGCATATATGCCCTCTTATCACCAAGTTCAAGCTTACTATGCCACAAATATAAAACATCCATATTTAACAAGTAGTAGAAAGTACCCAAACCCTTCAATCCAAAATTAGCCAAATTTACAACACATACTGATAAATCAGACTCGCATATTACCTGATTCTTATATACATTTTATCCTCTAGCCTTGAGTTCTGCAAGTCTCCTTGACAGATCGTCCTCTTCAACCTTCTCCTGCGCCTTGGTTGGCACTGCATGTGCAGCTGGTTGTGGTAGCCCCACTGAAACCTCCAATCCATAGTCATCTGCCACCTGCTGCATCAAGCTGTTGACCTCACCTTCAGGGGTGGACAGCGAGGTAGAACCAGCCATCGAACTCTCCATGAATTCTGCCTGCACCTCCATGTTGACAAACTGCTTCTCAAACTGATCCATAGTTTCAGACATCTTCTGCAAATTACCGGTGTTGAGGGTCGACTCTAGCGACTTGACGATGTTGGTCATGGACTTGCTGATGGTGGTCATCTTGGCCTGAGTATCGAGCCTGGCGACAACAGCATCGAGACGGGAGGCGAGGCGGAGGTAATTCATCTGCTCGGTGCGCTTACGGATGGCGTTCTCGGCGTAGATTCTGGCACCGTCCATGTTGCCCTTCTCGATCGCTTTCTTCACCTTCAACTTCTCCGCCTTCTCTTCCTTCTCGCACTTCCTCGACTGCCTCTGCAGCGACTTAGACGTGAATTTGAGATCCATGATCTGGTTCAAAAGCTTCTCCGTGTTTCCCATGGCCGATCTAGTCGAAATTTCGAAATCTAGGGCTTCAGATCGAGAGAAAAAAAAGGAGAAGATAACCTAAAGCTAAAGCTTTGTTTGGAGAAGATGCGATATGGTCGCGGACTCCTTAAAACGATTCTTGCCGCGTTAAGATGTATGGGCCCAAAGTCCAAACTGTTATACTCCCAAGCTCAAGGCTGGGCTCTGGTTGAAACCCTAATGGGCTATGCCTGGACACATTACTGGGCTAATGGGCTTAGAATGACAGGCTGGGCTCGGGTTGAAACCCTAACGTAATTTTCTCTTTTTTTTAAAAAAAAAATATCATTGAGAAGTTTGCTTCTCATTGAAATCGAATATTTGACACACATATGTCTAACTCAGCCGAATGTCAACCAAACCACCACTCGTTAGTTTTTTTTTTTTTTGTTAGTTACTACTACTTACTACTGCACAACAGTAATTAACTATAAAAGTCACTGTGTAAAACATCTACGTCTATGTATAAATGGAAATCAAAGAGATCAAATTACGATCAACATTGTTGGATAAAAAGAAATTAAGAAAATTAAATTAAATCAAACTCCACCTGATTACCAAAATCTACTACATAATTACGGATTTTTGCTATACGTATGTCTATACCTAATTCACATGATTTTCTGTATTAATTAAACCAAATAACTCAACATAATACGTACTAAAAAATTTAAATAACAATTTCAATATATATATAAGGAGAAATAAAAGATTATTTTATGTACACTAATGTTAGCAACTAGGGTTTCTTAAATAAAAGGTTTACAAATTAAAATATATTTTCTACCAATATATACAATGTCGACATATTGACATTAGCAAACAATTTATGCTTACTTGTCAAATACTCTTATATGTTCATAACCCTAAACCTAAACAACAAGACTTATCAAACTCTCCTCCAGGTTATCAAATTAAGGACGATGGATTTTGATCAAACTCCTCCATGAGGGCATCATCTATTAATGCACATAAAGCTTCCATATCCTCAGCATCATCATCGACAACTTCTCCTTCTACTTCTTGATAATTATGAGGAGGAGGAGGAGGAGGAGGAGTAGTGTTGATCCTTCTGTGATTCTTCTTTGGCCTTGTAGTCTCCTTGACTTGACACAACACAAGAGTGGAGCTTCCTTCAATGTCTTTGTATTTCCCGTCAAGACGATACTCTTGCATATTCCACTTCCTATCTTTGATCTCCTTCATGTTCTTGTATTCATTCTTGGGCTGGTAGGAGAAGCTACGAACTGACCCTATTTGCAATCTGGTTTTAGGATCTTCGATCATATCATCTCTTTCTTCCTTCCATTTACCGGTGAGAGTTCCCCTCTCGAAGCGGCTTCCGGTATCTGATTTCTTCTTCAAGATAGTGAAGTAATAGCGAGTGTTTCGAGCATGACATCGATCATATTCTCCACACTCCTTCATCCACACGTAATCGTTGCCATAAACATCCACATCTTTGATGGGGGAGTAGAGTTTTGATGTGTCCACCTTCGTCACTTTCGGGAGGAGATGGTAAGTGATCAACTCCTCCGGTGTCGGGACGAATCGGTACCCTAGAGGGGGGAGTTCACTAAAACCACTAGTGTAAACCATGCTTGATTTGACTTAATATCAATCAGAGAAGCAACCAGAAGAAAGAAAGAAAGAATGGAAGACGACGACGTGGTTTGAGGAAGGAGTGAAAATTATGAGAGCAACTGCTAATTCATAGATTTGATGCATGGCATGGTGTTGACCTATATATATATATATATACAGGAATATCTTTACTGGTAGGTTTAGTAATCCAAATGAGCATATGAAGGGTATTTCATTGGATAACAATAATTGGAGAAATGGATTTCTGCACGGCATTAGCTAAATTCAGAATTCTTCACAGCATTAGTTAGAATATTTAGAATTTTTTATTTGGAAAAATGATTATATTAAATTAAAATTCCAAAATTCTTTTTGTCCTCTTCAATCTTATCAGGATACCAATTGCAAGCAGTACTCCAGCTAGCTACGTTCAAAAGCAGAAAATTAATTACTTTTTTTAACTTAAAATTCTTTTCGAAAAATTAAAAAAATTAGAACCCTAAAAATCCAAATTAGAGGAAAACAGGCATCACATCAATTTATTCAGATATAGAGAACCCTAAAAATCCAATACCATATAGCTTCTGTACAGATAACCAAGTAAGACACTAGCTGGCTGGCTGGCTTGGGGTTGACATTTGAGTTTAATTGTCAAGAGACACTGACCATTTGTATTAGCCACAATATTGGCTAGAAAACATTAAAACCAGTGATGAGTCCCCTTGTAAAGAAACTCATCAAAAAAATATATAAATATATGAACTACTGACAAGAAAGGAGATCATTTGCTCCCTATCATTCTTTCTGGAGCCAGATAGAATAAGGCAATTATAACCCGCCTATAATGCTCAAGAGAAACATAAAAACAAAGATATGCGGTGCGCGCAGATCTCTAGCTCTTAAGAAAACTAATTTCCAACCTAGCCAACTAGGAAGACTTGATTTAATGATCTTGAGAAATATGGAAAGGGTGGCTCACAAATGAATGTAATGATGCTGACCAATTCACGCGTTCAAAAGGGCGGCTCACAAATCAACTTGGGGATAGCTACCAGTCATGTACGAACGCCCACTTCCATTATTATCTGCATAATGTGACTGCAGCTCTCCTGAGTGAGAAGCCTTTCGAGATTTCTGGGTTTTGGGGGGAGGAGTGTAGGAATAATCATTCATACCACTGCTGGGAGAATACATTGTTGAAGTTGGCAAACCGTGAATCTTGGGCAAACCTGTCATATCAGCACCCACACTGTATCCCCTCTCAACTGTTTCAGCTTCCAATGGCAATTCATCCAATGTCTAGTAAATAAGAAAGAGTTAGACAAACCATTTACCCTTATAGGACTGAACAAGGAAAAGCCATTAACAATTAAAAAAAATAAATAAAAGCAATGCATGGGAGAACGATGCATTCAAACCCTAAAAATAGTTCTTTCTTTCAAGGCAGCCTTCAACTTCTAATTTCTATCAGGAGAATGAAGCTTCTAATTTGACTATGGGAAATAGATACCTTAAATTTTGCCGAAATATCAGGAAGCGGGGACCAGGATCCCCGCAGGGAATGGGGAATGGTTTGGAAAATTCAAATTGAGAATTTAGTATTTGCAAGCAACAACCTCGTATATTCAATTAACAATATACAAGGATAGAACTGTCAAATATATTCACCGTGGCATGCAGACATTTGGAAGAATCTGTCAAAGCTAACTCTAATAAGACCATTTGCACTGACTAAAACATCCACATTTATTTCACCAACTGCTGATTGACTATTTGTTCTCCAAAGAAAAGAAATAGCAACTCCACCACTCCACCAACTCCAATATGCAAGAGATGTGAATGAAATCATGCAATCAAAACTTCTTGCAGAACCTCTGCTGCGAGGGAAAGGGTGGTGACTTCTAAGGCGAGTAGTTTCCTCGTTTCCAAGTCAAGGGCTCGAGGACCTATAGTTTATAAGGGTGGTGACTACCTATGTGTCAAGCAAAGAAAGCTAGGCCTAGTACTTCCTATATGAAGTGGAGAGCCATGGGAAGAGATGAGATCAACCTGGAGTGAAACCTAAGGAAGCAGCTCAAGTTGTAAGGATGCTAATTCAGCGGGGAACCTTTAGCAGAACTTCAGGCACACACAGGTCACCCAAAGTACACTCATCACACATGCACAAGCACGAATGCATACAGAAGTGAACCAGCAGTCGGGAATCCGTCTTTCCACTGGTAAGTTCGATGCATTGCCCTAATGCTCTTGTAAGAACTATAATTTAACTTAAACCAACACTCTAAATTCACAGTGTAAGTTCACTGTCAAAATACTACAAAAAATTACCCGGAATGCCTGTTGAAGAACTCGGAGCATTTCTCGTGTGCGCTTTCTTTTCGATGCAACCTCCTCAGGTTCCTGTAACATCTCTTCGAACAGATTCTCTCTGCTAGAACATAAGGTACATAGGACAATCAACCTTAACATAGATGAAGAAAAATGGTGCACTGGCACTGATGATACAAAATCAAATAGTAACTCATTACCTGTAAAGCTTTTTAATGAAAATGTTGTGAAGCTCACGTTTTGTGTGGTTTACCTATTACAAAAAAATCAATGGTCACAAAACCTATAGATCAAGTCAATTAAAAATCAAAATAGTGCCCTAAAATAAAGTGATATAGCAGGCGAGAATATTTAAATTTTTAATAACTAGACCCACAGTCCAAAACTATGGCATAACTTAATTTATAGACATTGTAAATTAGAGAATTACAGCTGGCACTCATTTGCAGGATTATAGGCACATGTACAGTGATTACAAGACTATTTCCTAATTCCAAAAGGGTAAAATTTTGCCATTTTCATTTCAAATACATACTACAGAGAGCCATGCATAAAATAATGCTAACAAGTCTATAATTGTCTACAATTAGAAACCCATGTTCAACAAATATGGGATGCTTCCACTGCATCAAAGAGAAAGAGAATGGAAATCAACAAATTGCAGAGAATCTGTTCAAGGCTTCAAAAACTGATTTACATTCAGATTTCCAAAACCCTTGTGTCAACCACAACATGTTTCATTGGAGCCCCTTCTCCAGATCAATGCTCATAACAATTTGCGCTATACAATTTTAAGACAGCCTATAACAAAGCTACACGTTTAGTGATATGATTCAGCATGTACTTTTTTTGAGGGAATTTTCAGCATGTACTTATAATATGTGTGTGTGTGTGTGTGTGTGTGTAATTAGCATGTCCTAAACACACTTGCATCTTATTTCAGGGAAACAAATAATGGTCAGATAAAAAAGAAAGTACATAGAATCCAAATTTTACCAGGAAGTGCATAATTGCTTTTGGCACGGAATCTTCAATGTTCTTTCGAACAATGTCATAGTACGATCTCAACAACAGTTTTGTGACAGTAATTTCAATAGAATCCTGCTCCGAATGGCTTTCTGAGGGCCTCAAGATGGTTGGGGGCTAAGATAAATGTCAAAAACCCGCACTTTTAGAAGAAAAGAAACAAATAAGATGTTACATCAGTATAATCAGCAATTTGTCAGAGAGAGAGCCTCGTGAACGTACTTCTCGTAAATGAATCATAGAGAAAGCTTGCTCTAGGCTGTGAACCGGTTCATTATATGACTTGTTTATTGGGATCTCCTTAGCATAGTTGCGATTATCATTCCCACCACCGAAAATTGATGAAATTCCCCAGCTTGAACCGCCTGGGGCTCCTATTATATTCAGTTGTTCAAAAGTTTTTAACTTATCTAATGATTCTATTGCTTGACATTTCATAAGAAAGATAATAACCAACAACTACATCACATTAAATCTTTAAGGACAGACGGAAACCCAACGCTTAATTTTGCCCAATATCAAATACAGAATATATTCTTCCAAACACATTTTTTGAGTGCATGCATGTGCCAGTTTGTACATGCACATTATTGTGCGTATACTACATATTAGATAAACATAGATATAGAAAGTCATTTATTCAAGTAACATATTACCAGCTGGTGCAGATTTTTCATCAGCCGCAGGTCGTACTCCCTGTGAACCATTCAAAAACAAGGCAAACCAGGTCAACCTTCTAGTTATTGGCGGTTCAGAATTTTTAGCTTATTTCCCCAGCACTGTATAATAAATTGCAATAACAAATGAGTAGTTTACACACACTGGGTTGCCAGCACAGACGTAAATTCTCTAACCTGATCAGGCACAATTCCATTTGCAGGTCTTGCAAGAATAGCCCGAGATTTCAGACTTTTCTCAGAGGCCGGCACCTTATCAGTCTCCATACCATCCTAATTAACAAAAGAAGTGACATAACAAAGGAAACAATGTTTCTTCTTTTCTTTTCTTTTTTCCTTTTCTGAACAGGAAAAAGGAAAGAGAATAAGTAAACTGACTTGACACAAACACAGCCAACATAGAACAACAGAAAAGCCATAATGAACATTTACCTTTTGCCTGGATCCTGGAAGAGCAACCCTGGAAGACTTGATTTGTTGTAATGCGTTATCTACAGCCTTGCTCCCACCGATAAAATTTGGATGAGAAGTGTTTATGTAGTCCATCTGAAACAGAGTTGTCACATTAGGAATATCCAAAGTTGTTTAAGAAGTATATATGAGTTTACTGTAAGAAGTAATCAGTGGCCAAAGGTTCATAAAAAGATTGATAAAGTCAAAGAACCCACACAAACATGGAAACCATTTAGAAACACAACGAAATTTAATAAATATAATCTAGCAAATGCTAAAAAAATTTCTGAGAAGCCAAAGAGAATCAGGAACTTTGATCATTTAACAATAGTCATCACAGGTTTAAGGTACTTGATTTTGGCTCCGCATCGTTGTTACGCTCATCACATAATTATGTCATGGAGAAGGAACAGACCATGGCCAGCATCAAAAAATACCAAAGGAGAAGCTCACGAGTTCCATCCCAATATGCATACATATATATATAATGGAATGGTGATTCAGGGATCGTGGATATATATGTATATATACACACACACACAAATACCCATAAACAGTCAGAGGTAGAGGTGAGTAGCTGATGCAGCTTCATCCAATTCAAGTATGACGTTAAGTTGGCCATTTTTAGGGCCCCTTAATCACAAAAGAAACCTTGCTCTTTACTAACTAAACAGTGATGGTGCATTCATTAGGAGTTGTGGTATCCAGTTACTAATTTACTATCATACCTCCATTTCAATAATGTGGCCAATCATTGTCTCTGAGGGTTCAAGACCATCTCTCAAAAAGTTACCAATAACTTCGTCCATACGCTTTCTCAGAACAGGGAATCGCTGTAGTTCATTAACCAGACACCGGTGGCTAATCTGAAGAGAGAACAATTGTAATTGAAACATCAGATGTCCAAATGATGATACGGCAAGACCATAGCAAAAGATGGAAATATAATTCTACCTTTATCAACTCATCATATATAAACCTTGCACATTGAAGGCTTGGATCTAATAAACGAGATATCTGCCTCCGGATAAGAACCTCAAATGGCACCTAGCACAAGGAAAAATAAAAAGAATAAATCAATGATAAAATTTTATTCACGTTTTCATTTTCCCCCCTTAGGGAAGTGGGTATGCATGTAGTTGCCGAAGGTCGATATAAAAACTACTTGGATTCTGTGAGTATAAATATTACCACTGTAGCTTAAAATAATACTGAGATGAGTGCCAATGACAAAGTACTTGGATTCTGAGTATAAATATTACCACTGTAGCTTAAAATACTGACATGAGTGCCAATGACAAAGTAAATGATTAAGAAAGCAATATCTTTGAAATAACTAAACAGATAAATAAACTGTTTCATCCACGTTTTAACGCTTCATGCTTCACAAATTAGCAAAGTGGAGGCGCAGTTTTGATGACGACAATGATTGATTGATGAAGAAGATAATGATAGATATTACATAATAATACTTACTTCTGGTACAAATAGTGCAGATTTAGGACCTGTTGCATTCTGTATGGCAGTTCGAATGTCATCATCAGTCAAATCCTCACATGGATCAACCTCCTGCATTAGAGATCACAGTCAACTGGTTGATAGCACTGAAATTAGCAGCTGCAACGAGTTTATACAGGAAACAGTTGACAAAATACAACGGGATGCCACTTCATCTCATTCGTAGTTTTGGCTTTCTTACCATTATGCTTTCCAATTTTAAAGAACAAAAGAGTATAATTTTCCTCGAAAAAAGAAGCCTACATCTTCTACATTCTTCTTTTCCTTTTTGGAAAAACCTTGCCATGAAAGAGCTTTAGAGGCAGACTAAACATGCTTTTAAGTATCATTTTCATTAGTCGAAAATGTTCAAATAAACCAAACACTCATTCAAGTATCATTTTCAATTCCATGAATCAGTGGAGATAAAAAAAGAGAGAGAAAACAGGAGGGATTTTCAAAGCAAAAGTATCCAAATACATTCTCGGTTGAGTTTGTTATCTATACTACTATTTAAAAGCTCAAGAATTTAGAAGCACAGTAATACACATCATTTCCTTGTTACAAATATTTTGAGAACGATCTCGTCCACATAAAACCGTGTATCATGAATCATGACATTAAAGTCCACATCCACCAATCAATAACTCCATTTGACTGCTGAAGAAAATAAAATGATTCAAGTTTCATTCTCTCCCTACAAGACATTATATTTTTCTAATTTTGTTGCAAAAAGAAAAAATAGAGAACCCCCAAGCAAAAGTTAAGCATATTCATTAGAAAATTGCAAGAAAATACAAGAATGCTTAACCATTGGGCCAAATAATAGTAGTCAATATTTCTTTTGAAAAGCATGAAAGTGAAAGCTTGTACCATGCACCCCCCCACACAAAGCATAGAAAAGAATTTCAAATAAGTACCTAGTGCTCAAGGACACTTTTTAAAGGTTACAAAATACATACCTCTAAACTCTTAACAAAAATATTTTGGAAAATATAGTGTATTCGTGCTCCACCAGACAGCTCTGTTGTGGACATTTCTGCATTTTTCCCCTCCACCATTGAAGAGAATGCTGACCCAACAACAAAAAATCACAACAGAATCGATGAGCTAGGACAGGATATCGCAAATTATGTAGGATATATGATCCAAATAAGCGTCCGAATGAAAGAAGAGGTACAATTCAGACACAGACAAAAACTTATAAGCAACTAAATTTACCTTCAGAATACTTTGAAAGAATGTTGAGAAGAAGCGCTCCCTGGCCAGCCTATTTGATGGCAAAAGAATGGAAAAAATAACTAAAACGCATATAAATATAGCACACATAAAAGTGACTGAGAAGTGAGAACAATCTGCTAACTTTAAAAATTGCACAACAAACAAACATGTCTTTCTACAGAGATGGGGAGAAAGAGAGCCTTCATCTAAGTTGTAGGACCACATTTGAAACTTGAAACAATTATTACGTGCCTTAGACTCTGTGATTTCGCCATAGCTTGCATGTTCCTTTGCAACAGAAACCAGAGTTGAACTTATGCGTGATTTCAGCCCTGGAAGTATTGCCTTGATATGTTGTACTAGTATCTGCAGATGAAAATGAAATTATAACGCACAGCCATAAGCATGACAGATCAGAGAAAATTTTATTATCACAAGTACAAACCGAAATTAAAAACCAAGACCAACCACAAAGATGTAAAAGGAAATTCAAAAGAGAGTAAGACGCCTGAGCATAAAATAAGGCAGTGGCAGACAACAGAAAGGAGGTATTGATCCACATCATTGAAGGCCAACCAGAAGAAAGTTAAAAACATGAAGGTTCCAAGCAAAAAATATAGGGTCTAAATTTTTAGATGTCTTACTTGGTTCAACTTCTTTGCCAGTTGCGGAACGCCACAGCGATCAGCCAGACCATTATATACCTGTTCATCATAAGAAATAAAAATATAAAATAATTACACTAAAAACATCAATATGAAATTATTTGCAATTGGTTAAGGATATTGCAATCATACTGGACGGCTGCGGAAGAACTTTTCCTCAGCCACGAGTGCATCTTTGATACTCCTGTTGAGCATGATATCCTATTTAAGAACAATTTGAAATATCAAAAACATAACCTGTAAGGTAGGTAGACATCTACTTGAAGTTAATCCAGTATAACTGTATAAGTAGTTGTGTATGCCTGCATCTTTGTATGGTTGGGAAGAGATTAACCTTCCCCCTAAAAATAATTTACCATAAGTTAAACAATAAAAACAAATTAGATCTTCACCAAAAAAGCATTATTACAGACTCAAAATTCAATGTAAAATGAACAGTAACGGTATAATGATACGTCAGCACAGCATAAAGTGTCCGTACCATTTAATCTCAGTAAAACAGTAAGTTCAAAACCATGATCCTTCAGCCAAACCATCTAGCTTCAATACAACCCTAGGGCTAATTAGAAACAATTAAAACAGTTATGAATGTCGTCTCAAACCAGGATAAACTGTCTCCAAGTTCAAAATCAAATTGACTTGGTGAGAAATCTCCCGGGCAAAAAGGACAGAAGAACCCACAATACTTGTCCACGAGAGAAACTTCTTTTGAATGTGCTGCCCTTAAAGGTGTTTTACCTACTGCACTTTGTACTTAAAGCATAAATAGATGGCACTTCTAGTATCATAAATCGATAATGCTCAGAATTCAGGTTAATTTACATTGTCACAATTAAAATTGACTACACTGGCTCCAAATTTTCATCCAGATGCCAAGTTTAGGAGGATTTTGCAGACACATATACAACAAAATCAACAGAATGATAACAACCTGCTAGTTCTAGCTCATCAGTGACATTTCTTGCACAATAAGCTGTGTGATACATAGTATCCTTAACGACAAAATAAGCAACAGAAAAACTGTGATTCTATAAAGGAAAAAAAATAAGTGTTTCACACTCACATACAGGATTGAAGAGGGGCAGGGGGGATACTATGTGTAACCCTTGGCTGCCTCAGTAAACAAACATTTCCATTACAACAAAAAAGTAACATGGCTAGCATTACCTCCTGACAACGATTAATAACACCTATGTAACCAAGTCGAAGGGGAATCACTTTTCCAAGCAACAGATTACGGGCA
This sequence comes from Tripterygium wilfordii, assembly GCF_013401445.1. Classification (NCBI taxonomy): domain Eukaryota; kingdom Viridiplantae; phylum Streptophyta; class Magnoliopsida; order Celastrales; family Celastraceae; genus Tripterygium; species Tripterygium wilfordii. The sequence continues at coordinate 12,346,847 of NC_052248.1, forward strand.
TCAGTTCCTCGGTCCATAATATCCAACTGAAGCCAAGGAGAGGTATGGCAAAACTTATCAGTAACTGAAACATTAAATATCATAAAGCAGGAAAACAATATTTTAAGTTCAAATGTGACCTTTGTAATAACACCGATGGTTCGATTACCTGCCAAAAAAAAAACAACATGCCAGAGTCAGAAGAATCAGGATGCAGTTAACAGTCTAAGAAGTACCAAAACAACATATGAACTTGCCATCAGGATCAGCATTTCCAGCAATCTGAAGTGCATCTGAGTTTGCTAAATCCGAATTTGCTGGTGTAACAGCTAAAATCAGACAAGTTGGCTGTTTGATATACGACATGATCATTGTTCTAATCCGTGCTTCAATGTCAGAGGGCTGGTCACCCACAGGAACTTTTGTTATGCCGGGAAGATCCACAAGTGTGATATCAAGTACATTTGGTGAAAAAATTTTCAATCGGATCTGTTTGTCTGAAACACCTTTGTTTCCCCCTGCTTCCCTATCTGTCTCAGCCTGGAATAATTGGGAAATTTTTTGATGGGTGGTCATAATATTAAAAGCTACTTTAAGTTATATAAACACTCAATGTTACACATGCTGGTGTGAAAGAGATGACATCGAGTACTTCCAGACCTCCGAGCAACTAAAAAAGCTTCCAAACTTAGGTTTGAAAAGGCCTTCAGTACAATAAAAGGGAAAATATAGTTGACAGTACATGACACAGTGTATCTTGCTTCAGCAGCTCACATGGCATGTGTAGTAAGTGATTTTACAAGAACCGTATATCTAGAAAAATCTACCCTATTCTGTTCTTGTTGTTCTTGTCAATTCCATCTTACTCAAGTCCTCCGAGCTATCCGCTTACAAATTTTCACAGAAGTAGCATAAAAATTTCATTCTCAATGTCACTCAAATTAGCTAATTGCCCCACATTTCATAATCCTACAAGATACTTTCAGCAAGTAGTGAAGATATATTTTCCTAGCGCATAGGGTTTCTAACAGGATTTTCTATTTCTCTTCAGCAGTTATTTAACCCAGCGTTTTAACTATATCATTCCTTATCTCTAAAGTATAGTGTGAAGTAACTGCACAACATCCACAAGCACATGGATCTAAATTATTTTACTACTAATTCATAGGGTATCCCATATTTGACGTCTTTAAAAATTAGTAATATGAGCACATAAGAAGTTCTCTCTTGGATACGTGATTTGAGTGAACAGGTCATCAACTTTTACTCCATATTTTCTGAAATCCATCTACTCTACTTACTCTCTCTCCTATATGTAACCCAGTGTCCTCCAAAAATATTTTCTCATGCCTTTTCTGCTTGCTGTGATATGAGCAGCATGACCTTCTTATCAGCCAACTACTTCAGCAAAATCTCTTCAACTCAATTAATCAAACATTTTTTTGTTAGATACCCCTCATTATTTTATTTTTTTTAGAGAGACACCCCCCTGGTAGTAATATGAAGTTGCCGAAACAAAAGCACAAACCAAAACAGTATTAATTTGCTACCAAATCATAAAGGCTTTCCTCTATGGTTTTTTCCTTAACTTAAGTTAGCAACAGCAGAATTCATACAAAAGTTCGGCTAGATACTCAAAAAAATCAATGTATTGAGCTTATAATTTATAATTTAGTTTCAATTTGTTTCATCGACCCCCCCCCCAGCAAAACCGTCTAAGTCTCGCATGAGGATTGGACATTGTCAAATGCATCTTCAGTTCTTTCTTTATGGCGCTGAAACAGAACCTAACTACAATCTCAACCGAGTCTCCTGCGTCCTTTGAGACTTTCTCGTAACCGCAAAAGTAAAAAAGTATCGTACCTGAATCTCCCTCCGGATCTCCGAGAAATCATAGAACCGCTTGCCAGGCAAGTGTAGGAACTCCCCCCATTCCTCGTCGGCGCCGTCAGACTTCCTCTTAGTTTGCAGCAGCTGCAACACAAGCGGTCGCCGCGTACATATCTCGGAACCTCGCGGCAAGAAGTCCCTCCCGACAAGCGCCTCCAGCACGCTGGACTTGCCACTGCTCTGGCTTCCAACCACAGCCACCTGCGGCAACTCGACCGTGGACTGGCTCCCAAGTTGCGCAAAGATGTCTTGTAGCTTGTTCACTATCGGGATCACCGACGCCCCCAGAGGAGCCGCCGGCGATGAGGACTGCGATGATGCAGTTGAAGTTACTGGTTCCTCTGCCATGAACAGATCGGTAACGGGAAGAACCCTAGGTTATTGGAGTTTCTTGAGAGAGAAAAAAAAAAGTGTAATTTGAATTGTCAGTTTGTGAAAGCAATTCGAACTACCATATCTATAAAAAATAGTCCTCTTAATTTGAAATCCATTTGAAGTGGTGCGCCTCTACCAAGTACTAATTTAAATTTCTATTTACCTTACTAATATTACATGCAAAGTGTAAATAAAACCACGGGCCCAACTCGATAAAAGAAGGACTAGGCCCATGAGTCGATCCCTTAGAAAGAGCGCTAAACACACTCTGGGTCATGAGCCCACATGAATTTATACTCCATAAAACGTCGTTGATAGTTCTTAATCTCAAAAAATGTGTATTCTATACGAGAGAAACTAGACTTACTTATAATCACTCGACTTAATCATGTCTGACCGTACAAATTTTTTAGTCTTAACAAATAGATCTAGTCACCAAGGCCCCTAGAGTTTGCAATAATAATCATCTGCTTCTTTTGGAGTCATGATTAAGTTGATGTAAAAGCATCCTTAATTCCTTAAAAAGTTAATTATACGTATATTTTTTAATGTAATAATATTATATGTACAATTAGTGTATAATGGAGAAAATAAAACACCACCCCTTCCTCTCTCCCATGATTGTGTAGGTCTTGTCTTCTATTTTCTTTGCTAATTTGCTTTCTCTTTTGCTTTGGTATATTAGATCATCACTTTATTTAGAATGTTCAATCATGCAATCAAGAAGCCCCCAGTCACTAAATTCAATCATGCATGTTCAAGATGTATACTATTATACTTTTATTTTATTTTATATACAACACGATACGGAATAATTCTTAAATTTTCAGATAATTACGAATGGCTTAACTGACACTCATGTGTTTCGAACCTCCTCATTCACTTATTTGTAATTAAAAAAAAATCTTAAATCTCCAAAGCCCAAAGTCCATCCTGAACCAGTCAATTTATGCCACGTAGGACGTGCAGCTACCACAGTACTACTCTCGACCCTAGCAGATCACGGATTTATATACAAGATTTCCTTGGTTTAGTCCAACCCAACGGAATTCCCCATCTACGACTACGACTCTCTTTTTGTCTCTCACCTTTCGCCGTCTTTACCAGCAGCCATGGCTCGTCGCAGCTCCGGAGGCTAGTTTACGTGCATATCTTTCTATGTACATGCTTTCAGATGTTATATATGTGCTCAGATATTTGGAATTTGATTGGATTTTTTAGGGTTTTTGCCACGTTTATCTCTCTTTTTAATTCGGTTTCAATGTTTCTTTTCTCAAAAAGAAGTCATAATCTTGCGCTTAATCTCAGCTCTATTAATATAATTTCTTTTGGATTATAGATTTAATTTGTGAGAGTGTTCGTATAGAGTCGTATGTAGATTTAGCTTTGTATTTTTGGACAGATAGCTATTAGTATAATTATCTGTCGCTTGTGATATTTTGTTGATATTGATTTTTACCGTTTCGTTGATTAATTTTTTGATTTGGGGAATTTTAGTGGGAAATGTGTTACGTTTGGTATTCAGGCTCAAAATGGATTCTTTCTTGTTTTATGCCGCAACCCAGATGACAACTGAGCTTAACAACAAAATAAATGTTTTTGGTGGATTTGTTGAAGTTTTCATTTGAACATGACATGCCATAGACCTATTCATAGATTTTCATTGGTCCAATCTGATATCGTATGTGGTTTCATTACTCTATGGATTTGCGGATTTGAGATCATGAAAATGCTATTAAACTTGTCTGCTTGTTTCGCTTCATTTTATTTTTCTCTCGGGGATAATATTCAGGCAGCATGGTGGGGTTTTAATATGTATACACAAGTTCCAATGTAGTTATTTGGTTTCGTTATTTTATCCTTTCCAATGTAATTGACCTTGTTTACAGGAAGGTCTGCCTCTCGTCCAGCTCCTCGATCAGCCCCAGCACGTAACCCTCCACAGACCGGTAATGTTTTTAGATATATCTCTTAATTTGCTTAAGCAGCTTTTTCCTGAACAGATGGGACAGTTTCTTAGACTAGAGTGTTGTTAGTATATCATTGAATGTTGTTGGTAATCATTTTTTTTTTGTTTTGAATCAGTTAACCATGCTCCTCCTCCCGCACCTGCTCAGGGTGGCAGTGGTGGATCTATGCTCGGAGGCATTGGTTCAACCATAGCTCAGGGTAAGTAAGGAAATCACCTTTTTTCTATATGGACTTAAATATATGTTCGTGTGCTTGTCGTGATGTCCTTTTGTTTTTCCAATCAAATCCATGCTTGAAACCTCTTTTGCCTATTTTGTGTTTTTGTAGGCTTGGCTTTTGGTACTGGAAGTGCAATGGCTCACAGGGCTGTAGATTCAGTGATGGGCCCTCGCACTATTCAACATGAAACTGTGGCATCCGAGACTGCTGCTCCAGCACCCACCACAAATAGTCTTGGTGGATCTGATGGATGCAATAATCACTACAAGGCTTTCCAAGATGTATGCTCATTTTTCTCAATTAGTTGTTACCTTGATATACTAATTTGATGTGTGTTCCAAACTTTGAGTGAGAATAGCAATGTGCAAACAAGCATTGGCAGCAAAACTTTATTATTTTGATATGCTGTTGTGGGTTATATGCATGATATCATTGTTCAACACGGAATGGTTAGGGAACTGATTGGTTTTGTGTTGTAGCATTTTGATTTTCAGTTATTGGGATTTAATGTATTGCAAAACTCTAGATTCAGTTGCAACAAATCTTTGGGTTTTTTTTTTGGTTGGCTGGCCTGCACTTAGAATTAGATGAGCGATTGTTTGTTATCATTTAGTAATTAATCTCGCGAAATATTATTTGTTGCCATATGTGATGTCTCTCCGCATCTCACTTTACTTTGACTTCTATGTATGTGTTGTTCTAGTTGTGCATTTGGATACTATTGTTTGTTGGAAGCAACAGGCGAACATGTGGCCTAGTGGTAGAATTGCATGTGTGCAACACTGCAACCTCGAGGTCGCGTGTTCAATTCCTGAAACAGTCTATCCACATATCATGTGGGTCTCTCATGTATTTGTTGGGGTAAGATCTGCATACATCATGTCTGTTCCCGACCTAGCCCACTGCAAGAGCATTGTGTATCTGAGTTGTTTACCCTTTGTTTGTAGGAAATGGCACTTGTATTTATACCTGATTAATTCCTCTTTTCTTGCAGTGTATAAACAGCTCTGGAAGCGATATCAGCAAGTGCCAATTCTACATGGATTTGTTGTCTCAATGCAGGAATAACTCCGGCTCTACGATGAGTGCCTAAGTGCTATTGCATGGTCCACTATGCACTGAATGGATCATCAGCTTTTCCCTTTGCTTCAATTGTGTGGATTTTATGCTTTATGAAGATGATGATGAAGCTGTCTGTGAGCTCATATTAATAAACTCAATTATTGGGTCTCCTGAACAAGGAGTTTGAACTACTTTATGCTACATAAATGTTGGATCTTGGGATCTTTAATTTAATGTTATCTTGTTGTTAGACTGCACTGGTTCTGGTGATGTTTTGCCTATTGGACAATGATAGCTCATTGTAATATTATTTACTTTTTGGCCTCTCTCTTACCTTTATCAAGTTTGGAGCTCTTAATTATTTGGTAGGCATGATTGGGGATTTCTTTGGTTTCCTTGTTCCTGGAAATTGCTAGGATAAGTATCCATGAACTTAGGATGAATGTATGCGGAAATTGTGGAGGCATGAGTTTAGAAAGCTGGGTCTGGACATCTTGGGAAAATGCGTGAACATATTGATGTCATTGGATCGTGTTGGTCTTATTGCTAAACATATTGGATCTTGGTGGTCGTATTGCTAATTTTGACCAAATAAGAAGGTCATGTTTGTTCAAAGTGCTATTCAACTGTTTGATGCGTAGAGGATACTCAGCAGATGCTGCAATTGTCTGGGTTCTGAGGGCATTTGAGCTTTGTTACGAGGTAATGATCTTTAATTAAAGCCAAAGCTTTTAGTGAGTGGTATGCATATTAAGAACCTGTTTGGAATGATGTTTTAGATAAGTTGGGTAGGGTTAAGGGGAGAGGAGTAATTTCACTTTGTTCAGATTGTATGCGAGAGTTAAGTGGGGTGAAGTTGAGAGGAAATTTCCCCGCTTAACTCTTATGGCTTGATTCACATCTTTTAACTCTCCTTAACTCACAACCCTAAGGGTGAGTAAATGTTGTACCATTTTTATGAGAATCTCACATTGGAAGATGGTGGGTTTGGAGTCTATAAGCTAGGACAAACTTCCTATTGTCAACGTAGGTTTTCAATAGAGAGTTAGACCCAAACTTGTGATGCTAGACTTGGGCCTTCATCCCGTGTGGTGGGTATTCATCATTGACACTCTCATTGAGAGTACAGGCCCGTGGGTTGGCATTATCGTAGGCGGGCTTGTCCCAGAGCCCATTCCTTTGTGGTGTTGGATTAACAGACAGTGGGCCGTGTCCATTGTGGCGGGTATTCATCACCCTTCCATAACTTTCCCTCACTTAACTCTCCTCCCTTGACCCTACTCATTTTTTCAGTCCAAGTAGCAGGCCCTAAGCGATGAATATGATAGTTTTTTCAGTCCAGGTAGCAGGCCCTAAGTGATGAATATGATAGTTGACAGTTACCACTAGCCCTTTCTTAGCTATCATGGAGTACTAATCCATGATGTGGTAGAAATGGAATATGAATGATTTGTCAATTGTGGTTGAAAGGGACACTGGCGAAAATGGGTGCAGGTTATTTTCTGTTAGAAAAGCCGCCCCTAGGAGTCATTTTGGACCAAGTCTAGTTCTTGCTCTTTGGCATTAATCACATTGTGATTGCTGAATCACCTTCAGTAGTGTGTGCTAATGAGGAATTGGTAGTTCGTTGATTAATTCTCACATGGATTCCAATTTTTTTTGTTTCAATTGTGGAAAGAAAGAGCTCGTGGAAATCCTCTCTGTCGTTGATTTATCTTTCTTGCATTATATCCCATACTGTCGCCCAAAGTCCCAGCAGATGCAAAGTAGGTGGTTATCAGGTCTTTCAGTGTTGTCATAGCAAATAGGTAGTAATCCTATGTTGACCCAGTACAGTCTGTGCTGTCTTGTCTGATTTGGATACCACGTTCCTTAGAAATGATCTATCGTTTTTCCCAGGGCAAATGATACATTTGGTTATTGACATACAAGGTCCGTTACAATTCAATCTCTTATGTTCAAATGTAACAATTTGGTTACGGGTAAATTGTTACCGGTACATGTAAATCCACCAAGTCTAAGCTCGTAAGTAAACCACCCTACGGTAGGACCCTTAACAACTTTAACACTTTTTTATACACTTTTTACATTTTATTATTTATTATTTTGTTTTATTATATTTTAAAGATAATCTATCATATCAGACAACCCATTACATTGCTACATCACATCATGTTTTCTAAAGTTCATGAACCCAACGTCTAAATTAACTCCTCAATTTTTTAAAGTTCAAATTAACAGCTATATTTTTTTTATTATAATTAGAGATGTTCTCCACTTGTTTCAATCAATAAATTCTCTCCAATTCTATTTTATGCTCTCCAATTCTCTCTATCTTATTTTCGCCAGTTTAGAGGAAAAAATGAATTTGGATCAACTATGAAGTTGGATCGAAGATTTGTAGTTGTCAAGTGGTTCTAGTGACAATCAAGTAAATATACATATTTTTTTTATTTTTTTCGTAAAATATTATTATTATTTGCTTATGGTAAGGTGAATATCTATTATTGGCATGATGATTTTTTTATAAAACAAGAAGACGAACCTGTGGAAGAAAGTGAAGACAATATTGACGTTGATGTTACAAATGAATTTTTCACTGACACGCTATGATGTTGCTGTGATTTACCACGAAAATTTTTGACTTCAAGATTCAATTTTAGTGTTAAATTTCACACGTTTACATTTAATTCCTGACCTAACTTTCTTAATTACTATATCCTCAGGTATTTAAAACGTGTCAATCCTTAATTGATTGGGTTTAAGACAGTGGACGTAATTTGAGATTTATCATCGTCATTAAAAAGTCAGAGATTGGTGGATTAGAAAAGAGACCCACATTGCAATTACAATATGATCTCGGTGGTACATACAGAAGTAAGAAACCGTTGACGAAATATACTGGCACCAAAAAAAATAGATGGTCCTTTCAGATTGAAAGGAGTGAAATTGAAAACAGATGATGATTGGATGTTAATGGTGCCATGTGAAAAGCATAACCGTGCCGCGACATTATATATGGGCCTCTTGATTGTTTCGAGGTACAATGTCATTTTCTACACGTTCTTAGTGAGTTACAGAGCTTGACGTATTTGTCACTTCAATCAACTCCTCCACCGCTGTATCAACATGTTGCTATAGCTATCGGCACGTAAATAATAATCATTATGTCCAGGTTACGTTGACAGAGGGTTATCCGATGCCTCTCATTACGTATCAATGGAAACACTTCAGGTATGATTGTGCAGCTGCATGGGCTACGCCTTATATGGAACAACTTAATGCGTACATACAACATACTCGTTTTAAGTTTCCTCCTGAAACTATTGTGTTAGAAGATTAGAGATGCAACATGTATTAATGTGACCCAATAAAATAATTATTTTACTTTATTATAGTAATTAATTTTTAGACACGAGTCCCACTGACAAACAAAAGAGCAAGCAAAAGCCTGCAGGAAGTTGGATAATAGTGGCAGAAAATTAAAAGAGAGAAAAATAAATGAGAGAAAAATAAATGAGAATGAAATGTTTAAGGAGAAAAAATGAGAAAAAAAATTAAAAGAGAATAAAATTAAAAAGTGAAACGTTTGGGTATATGGGTTCATAGGAGTACGGAGCATCTAGTTATGGGATCACTGACAAAGAGGTGTAGCTACTGAAAAATTAGGTGTGAATATCAATTTCCTCACCCTTTGGTTACTGGAGTTTATGAGTTGTTTTACAATCATAGAATCTATAAATCCGATCAGTCAACATGCTTACCTGTCATGTTTGAAACATAACGGACTGAATTGTAACATACTCTATTTGTCAGTAACCAAATGTATCATTTACTTTTCTTTTTCATGTATAATGACTATGGAGATAGCAACGGAATCCAAAATTTTATACATCGGTTTACCCTCTATGAGTAGTCGTCAATGGTACTTCGATTCAAAAAAGGTGGTGTTGTGAAGAGAGTGAAGGTGGGTTATATGATGTGAGATTATAGTATTGACAATCAATAAAAGAAAATTAACAAATAAACAACTTTTCGTTTCATAATTGATTGAAGAAAGTAAATGACTTTTGCCAAACCTTTTAAGGTGCTATACGCCTAATCCAATTGCAACTCACATCCTCCCCTCAAATTGGCAGCTTTGGTCCACATATAATCAACTTAAACTGGTCACTAAACACTGCACCTAACCTCAATTACGTCTTTATTCTCATTATTTTTACAAATTCATTTTTTTTCCCTTCTGATTTTAATTTGTCATCACAATCTCCCCTTTAGAAAGCTCACACACAGTTTCTTCCACGCCTCCCTGTTCGGCTCTAGTTCCTCCACATTCTTCTTTGCTTCCTCCGCAATCGAATCCTGTTTAATAATACATAAACGTCTTCATAAAATCGTGTATAAATAAACAATTTAATAAAAAACTAAATAATATATTCGATAAATATTTATTTATTATACCTTGATGTCTTTGCATTTGAGAAGTCGATCAATCAGGTGGAGCAGAATGTCTTTGTTGTACTCGGGGTGTCCTTGAATCCCCATAAAGTGGTCCCCATACCTGAACATCTCAATCCCAGTCTTATCTGACGATCCGATCACCTCTGCTTTTGGAGGGAGTTCGCGGATCTATCGTATTTACAATAAGACCCAACACACACGATTATTATTATTCTTCCTAAAATGCAAAGAAAAGGGGGGGAGACGATGATTCGGTGTTTTCGATATCATTTTAGGGATTTACAAACCTCATCTCGATGACACTCGATTAAAGGGAGACGTGCTGGCACTTTAAGCGATGAGAAGATCTTCGATGATGAAGACAAGTTGACGGTTCTCACTCCTATGTCCCATCCTGATACGTTACGCCCCACCTTTCCTCCCAATGCACGCCCTAATATCTGTACCCAAAAACATTAATAATATCTTTAAATTATCAACAATCCAATCATTTATTTAATCAAATATTAATCACTACTTAAAACGTGTACGATTAGCAAAATCCTTTTTTTTTTAAATACGGTTGAAAACGACTAGCACAATATTAAATCTTTTGTTGACAGGCATTTGCATCATCAGCCAGCCTTTTTTGTTGCCTTAAAATACACGTGTGCACAGTCGGAGTTGCTGTGCCCAATTGACATGGAATTTGTTGGCTAAACATTTAATGGAGTTGTACCAAATGGTAGACAATGACCACATTGAGGATCAAACCTATTTTAGGGATACCAATCTAACACTAAGGTTATTGTAATTTTTGATCATTGAAAAATTTCTCAATTTTCAATTCAACCACCAAATATTAAAACATTTCTATTTGAGAACCTAAAATTTACAAATATTGCTAATTTTTTGTGACTAGATTGAAAATTAACCAATCTTTCAATGATAAAAAAATTACATTAACCATTCCACACCTCTACAATCACATCCCATTTTCATATTATATCTAATATTTTAATTTTTAAAATATAAAATAAAGATTGTATGAGAGAAAAATGGGATGAAACGGGAGAGGGAACAAAATATTTTTGAGTTTGGGGTAGAATGGTCATTTGGGTAGGATAATGTCTAAGATCCCAAAAAAGTGATCTCTAAATACTCCTATTTATCATGGAATGAGCCATACACGTGTGTTTTTAATCAATGATTATTTTTATACCACATAAATTTGAGGTATTTTGGGGTCACAAAAAGATGATGTGATATTATCCTTTGGGATATCCAAAGGGTGGCCAGCTGCCAGCGCAAAAATAATTGAAAATGGGTTTTTAATAGATGATCTCAGTTTACACACAAAATTGGAAATGACCATAATAGCCTTCTTTCCTCAAACGTCAATTAACCGTCATTGTGGTCTAAACAGTCTTTTCCCCGGATCGAACTGCTAAAACCCCCAAAATCTTTACGCTTCTTGTGTTTATGACCATCAAAAACGGCAGATGAAGACGGATCAAGTTTAAGACTTAAATTAAATAGAATTAGTTAGTTAATTAATTATACCTGATGGCCAAAGCAGATCCCGAGAACCTTCTTCTTCATGAAATCCAATCGCTTCAGCAGCGCCAATAGCCTGTGGATCCAAACATCATTTCCGTGGGCGTCGTTGCAGCTTCCGGTGATAACGAATCCTTCGTAGGCCTCAACTTCTTCGTCGCTGGGGAACTCACCGCAGGCGACTCTATACACATCCCATCTCTCGCCTTCCTCCGCCAGCATTTTCCTAAACACGCCAAAGTAGCCTCCGTACATCTTCTTCACGTACTCCGAATCCTCCGCGCACAGCAGCACCGCGTATCGCTTACCGGCTGCCATATCTGTTCGTTAGTTTTTTTTTCCCTCCCTCTTCTGAACAAGAACAACTGTCGAAGAGAATGTGAATTTCTTTCTCTCTCTAAAAAATTGTGTGAATCTTTTAGAGGGTGAGGGTGAGGGTTCGAGAGGGTTTCTGCAAGTTCAGTGGTTGTGTTTATAAATTGGAGTATCGGACGGCTAAATAAAAAGGACGCGTTTTTCCTGGGTAATTACAGTAAGGCGGATTTTCTGGCTTTCCTAATTTGCCCCTATGTTGTTAGTACTAATTTTAGGCTGGATTACAGTTAATTAGTAGATTGTTTTGGATTTTTTTGGTGTATTGGCTTTATTTTGAAAAGAATAATCAATATTTTTAATTAGCAGGTTTTAAATATTACAAATTTGTTATACCAATAAGAAAATCCACAAGTTATTTATTTTTATTTAATTTTTTTGATGTGGGGATCATATATAGGGATTCAGGTGCACCTAAAAATGTTGATTTTTTTTTTTGAAAATCATAAATGTGTAGTATTTAGTATAATAAATTCAACGATATGTTTAAATCAAAAGTAAAAATTCATCGCTATCGAAATATCTAATTTTTTAAGTTTATATTCGATGGTTTAGAATTGTTATGTCTAATCATAATGAATTTGATTTTTGTTTCTAATGAAAATATATCGTTGAATTTATTATAATAAACACTACACATTCTTTTTTCGAAAAAATTATAAATTTTGTTGGTGCACCATCTGTGCATTTACTTTTTCCTAATGTGATGCTGTCCAAGAAAATCACTATTTGAGAGAGTATTACGAAAAAAAAAGTCCAAAAATGTGTTAAAAACTTCGAGTCATAAATTTAAATGTATTTGCTTTAATTTAAAGCAATAGTCTTCACTTGGGTTATGTAAATTTTTGGTCATTGAAAGATATCGTAAATTTCATTTTGATCATCCAAAAATCAAACATTTCAAGTCAGTCACCCAATTTTTTTTTGATACACTTTAACCATTCAGACATATATTGGGGATTTAGGGCAGCCAACTGTCTTACGTGTCATTTTTTTTTTTAGTTTTTCAAGGTATCTCCAATCAAGCCTAGGACTAATCCTCCGAGGTACGGTCGGGTGCCAAAGTCATGGACCTCTCCCAAGAAGATTTTCTACATCCACAAGAACTCGAACCCAATACCTTACTTAGGCGACCATAGCTCCTTACCACTCAGGCTAACCTTCGTTGGTTTCTACGTGTCACTTTGAAGGTTAATGGAATGAGCCCAAATATTTTTAATAGTATTCACTTCAATTACTTGAAACAAAAATGGAATGAGCCCAATTCTTTTTTCATTTCATTAAACTTAATAAATATTGCCGATAATTAATAAGCCATTTAGCATTCGGTAGTGAGATATATTAAAACTTAGTAACCGATAGTTAAATGTAATTAATTAGGCACAATTGAACTTGTGTAGCGAAATATTAATATGTTATTTGCTGTCAAAATAAACTACCTTAAAATATGTGAAAAATAAGCTATATTATAAGTTGTCATGATATTTGGTGAAACTTATAATTGATGTTAATTTATAAGATGTGAAAAGGTGTATCATGTTTAGTTTAATGAATGAAACTTATAATTGATGTTAATTTATAAGATGTGAAAAGGTGTATCATGTTTAGTTTAATGAATGGAATAAAAATTACACAAAAATACGATAACTGTATAAATCATTCTACTTTGTTATTTATGTTTTTTATTTATTGGTAAATTTATTTTATTTTTATCATAAATTTTAATCTTAAGTTCATACTCACAATTTATAAGATATTTTTATAAAATAAAACTGAAATTATTTTGCATTAGTAACATTTTTATCCGTTTTGGGTCAATCCATATTGACATGCACGACTTTGTCTTTCCAGACCCAATACCAATCCATACTAGTTTAGGATCAAGAAAATTGATTGTTGCTAGTTAACAAGTTTGAACCATTATAATATTGTACTTCATATCTTCCTTGTGCGATGATGTGGAACAAGAGACTTAATCCTTTTGTAACTCATTAACTCACCTAACACCACCAAATTTACACTATAGAGACTTGTGGTTCTGCCCACTCGAGTCGGATGTTACATAAAGAGTGCTAACATACAAATGGATTATATTGTTTATAAGATTATTGTATTAATCATTTAATCTTTGTCCCTTACATAATAATCATTTAATCTTTCTCCCTTACATACACAAAATTTTATTCGAATATTTTATTAAGTATATTTTAAAATATATATATAAAAATCGTGAGAGTCAATCCCACTAGAAAAGTCGCTTTGCTGGATCCACGTGTATGCATGGCTTTGCGGAGGATTATGAGGCTAAAATTGTCTGTAGCGATCCCTCAATGTTACGCAAAGTCGCAAACTGTTTTTATTTTATTTTTATTTTTTTAATTTTGATTTCCTTTTGAAATTCGAGAATTTTAAAATCAAGGCCTGTCAAATGCTAGACGACAATCCTCTGCAAAACCTGTGTCGAAATCTATATTGTCAATTAAGTTTGGCCAAGATCTAACGAAAAATCAAACGGGGATAGATCCAATTGAAAATCGAACCACGGAAATTCCGCAAGCACACTTTTTTGGCCTAAGCAGATAATAATAAGCTGGGCTATCCCGTTTGGTTACCACCTACCTATTCTATGACTGTGTTAGTTGTGTTTTATTTATGTAGATAACTAAGATAAGTGGGGATGACGACTAGAATCCATGGACCCATTGGCCATGACTGGTTAGTTATCAATATATGTAACTATATAAAATTCTCAGATTTCTAATTCAATGGAAATTTAATTCATGATTTTGAATCATATATGATAGAGGTCATTGAATCTGAACTTTGTAAATTAATTTTAAGGAGTTGACGAAAAGGATATAATATTATAGGGTATGGTATTTACCTTATATTTATTCTATAATATCTTGCACATTAGTAATTGATTTTTTATAGATACATATGTAGATCTACAACCACTACTGATGACCTCTTTTTTTTGAAAAAGATCACAAATGTGATTGTATTCATTTATCTAATAAATTAGGTAAGATAATTTGAAACCCGGAGATAATCGAACGATTAAAGACGGAATAATAATACATCCCACAAAAAGCTAATTAAAAAAAGAGACAAGAAAAACATAAAATCAATCGTCATTGGACACCCCCGGACAACACCGAACTCAATTGGATGTCGTCGGACACCGAACAACATCTTATTCTACCGGGCTACGCCGGATTAAATAAATAAAAATGGAAAAAACAACATAAACAAAACATATATGGCCATTTGAACACTCCTCCAAGCATATCGAAATCTAGATCCACCGAAATCATGACTAGCGATACTTGATGTTGATGCTTGGAACTCAGAACGTACTAAAGGATCTATAATCATACGTCGCTCTTGAAGCCAAACTATCTTCCAATCATAATTCTTATTAAATCGATCTTATTAATATAAAATTTTATTTATTATCCAATTATGAGACTAAATTAGGATAGGAGAGAGAATAGAATTAGATTTATGTTAATTTAATTAAAATAATCTCAAAAACAACGTTACTTTGTGGGCTGGACATTTTAAGTTTTTTTGGGTTCACACAGTTCCAGTACCAATTTGATAAGTGTTAGCTTTTGGACTCCTTGGGCCGCAGCAAGCCCGGAAACCTTAAATTGCCCATTTACGAAAACTTAACGTTATTTTATTATCCTAACCGGTTTACAGAGAAACGTCGTCGTTTACTTGCCGACCCAGACACCATCGCCGGAAGCTCCGAGCCTCCGATATCTTGGACACTCAAAAAAACCCTACACATACCACCCTTTCACATACACAAAATTTGATTCAGAAACACACAAATTTCTTCAAAATGAGAGCAATTGGTAGAAGAATCCCAAACCCTAACAATTCCTTCCTCTCTAATGGAACCAGCAAGAACCCATTCTTAATGTCTGTGCCTTACTATTCCTTCTCTTCCTCCGCCGGTCGCGGCCGAGGTGGTGGGGGCCCCGCTTCCAGTTCCGTGTTCGGTTCCTTGAGTGGTGACGAGGAAAAATCGAGACCTGACTCGACAGAGTCTCCGCCGCCTGGTCTCGGCCATGGCCGGGGCAGGCCCATTCCTTCCGACCCAGTTCTTCCCTCTTTCTCATCCTTCGTTTCTTCAATTAAACCTGTTCAGCCTGGAGCAGGTCGCGGTCGGCTAGCGGCCGGGTCAACTCAGAATCGATTCGGTGCGGATTCGCCGACTATTTCACATGACTCGAGGTCACCTGACATTTCTTTACCCACTAGGAAAGAGGAGGACGATGAAGTTGATAAATCGACTCCCCTGTCTCAGTCAGAAGAGTCCAATCTCCCGACAAGCATACTCTCAGCTCTGCCTGGTGCTGGACGGGGAAAACCAGTGAACCAAACGGATTCTACACCTCAAACCCAGGAGGATAATCGGCATTTGAGGCGCAAGCCTAAGCCTAGTCCAGCTAGAGATGAGATACGGCAGCCCCAGCAGAAGTTGAGCACGGAGGAGGCTGTGAAGAAAGCAGTAAATATTCTATCTCGCGGTGGTGGCGGCCCTGAGGAAGGTGGTGATACTGGCATCGGGAGGGGACGAGGTGGGCGTGGGAGAGGGAGGAGAGGGAGAGGTATGGGTGGAAGAGGTTGGAGAGGTAGGGGGCGTAGAGGGGTAAGTGAGGATGGAGAAGAAGGTGAATTTGCTGGGCTTGAGCTTGGGGACAATGCTGACGGCGAGAAGTTAGCCCAGAGGCTTGGACCGGAGAATATGAACAAGTTGGTCGAAGGGTTCGAGGAGATGAGTAGTAGAGTACTGCCTTCGCCAATTGATGATGCTTATTTGGATGCCATGCACACCAATTTCTTGGTAAGCTTTTCAATAATCTATATGGTTTTGTAGTGGTTGCAAGACCAATGGAGGTAGAAGACACTAAATTTTTGATTGCAGATTGAGTTTGAGCCAGAGTATTTGATGGGGGAGTTCGATCAAAACCCTGATATTGATGAGAAGCCCCCTATTCCTCTTCGCGATGCCCTAGAGAAGGCAAAGCCTTTCTTGATGGCATATGAAGGAATTCAAAGCCACGAAGAGTGGGAGGTACATTGAATTTCTGTTACAATATAAATTCCTTCATTAATCTTTTTTTTTTATGCATGAATAAGTTTGGGACTTTTTTGTATACAAAGTCAAAAAAACTACTCGTAGTATAATCTATTTATTTGCTGCTATGTGAATTTCTGGAATCTGATTTCATTTATTTTGTTTATACACTTTCATATGCCATTAAATTGCTTTTTCTATTTGGTCTTTTTTGGGATGGATGTAAAGCTCTTAATCCCTATATGATATGTTGCATTGCTTGAGAGGTGGAGTAAGAACAGTGAGACGGGGAAGTTGAATTTTCTGTTAAAGTTGAATTGTCATGGAATGTTGCATGGTGAGCTCAATGTTGTGTTATATGATTTTGGATAATCAATTTCTGCTTCGGAAGGTGGTGGTTATGACATCCATGGAATATTTTTATCTGTTGTAAAAGTGAAAGTCGGTTTCTGCACGCTAATATGTTTTATGAACGTGATGTTTTTCTGCTTTAAACCTGAATGTTGGATGTAGTTGTGTTATATGATTTTGGATAATCAATTTCTGCTTCGGAAGACGATGGTTATGACATCCATGGAATATTTTGATATGTTGTAAAACGAAAGTCGGTTGCTGTACACTACTATTTTTGATGAACGTGATTTTTTTTTTGAAACCTGAACAGTGGAAGCTTTTTCTGTGGATTTTTCTTTAGCTTTGTGCTGCCTGGAATGACACTATATCAGAATTTGTGTTGCAAGTTTCAAGTTAGTGCTTGTTTGTAAAAATAATAACTAGAAAGAAGATAGGCCGGTCAAACAAAAACAACGCGCAACGGCCGCTCCTAGTCACTAAGTAGTGCTATTCTGTCCTCCGGGGGACTCCACCAAGAGATTTTACTACCTAACCTCGAATTTTGACTGAAGTCTGTAACTTGTGCCTTTGTATTATGTGCTATTTCAACATTCCCGTGTTTCTTGCCTTTCCAGGAGGCTGTAGAAGAAATAATGAAGCAAGTTCCGCTTTTGAAGGAGATTATTGATTATTACAGTGGACCAGATAGGGTAACTGCAAAGACACAACAACAAGAGCTAGAGAGAGTTGCAAAAACTATTCCTGAAAGGGCACCCGATTCTGTGAAGCGGTTTGCTGACCGTGCAATTCTTTCTCTACAGGTCAGTGTATGACTGTTTTCATCTTCCTGTATTATGTTAAATTGATGCTATGAGGGCAGCATTTTCAATTGTATGTCTCTGTACTTCTTACTGGTGCAGTTGGTTGGGGAGTGATTTGCTTCGAATGTGCCCTACATTTGGATTTGGTGAATGCTATGATATGCTCACTCTCATTTAATGTCATACTGTAATTTTTGGTGTTCGATGTAGTAGTTTTGCTCTATCCTTGGGGTCTACTTACTGGCAAGGATGGGACAACTTTCATAGGACATGTAGTGAATGCATGGAACCTTATGAGGCGGCTGCTTTGTGGGACAGGATATCCAGCCTGTCTTGCATAGTATTTGGATGAATGTTGTACACTGGAGCTGCCCACTTTTAGTTTTTGCTTCTCTTTCCCGTCATCAGTAGTAAAGGACTACAGGTAGCAAGTTTCTTTTGTGGTTTTTCGAACATGTTGGTGAGATTTTGATAGCTGGTTGAAACAAGAACATAGGATGAATGGTTTGAGAAAAATAATAGCAACAATATGGTATCAACTTTCTTCGTGGGCGACACTACTTGTTTTAGAATTTACCGTTTTTAGCCCCATGCTGGTTGATTTATGGTCTTATCAACCTCACACTTCAGAATCACCTTGAAAGATATAAACTCCCCAAGTTTTAGATCTCCCACAGTTTCTTGCTACAATTATTGCCAAATTTTCTAATAGCTTTTCTCATGCAGTCTGTGACAATATCATGAAATGGGTTGCTTATACTGATCATATTGTTACAAGTACAAAATTCTTAAGCTTTCATAGACACACATGTACATTGGTGCACGGACGTTTTCTTTTGTGTGAGTGCAGAATATGCAGGTGCACACTCATGCTAGTAAAGACTAAAGAGGATAAATCACACTTGAGGATGCTGTTTGTCTTGCCTCGGATCCTTATAATAGTTCCTTTATGTTCATTTGCAATATTCGAAGTGAGTAGTTTAACATTTCATGCAACTGTTTAACGACGCAGAGCAATCCTGGATGGGGATTTGACAAGAAATGTCAATTTATGGACAAGATGGCGTGGGAGTTTTCTCAGCATTACAAAAAGGACAAAAAACCATCCTTGCGATGAGGCGGAGCAATTATGACGAGGATGTGATGAGAAGTGCCTCAGCAGGTGTCAAAAGTGAGTTTTTGCTGGCTCTAGAATGAAGATGAAGGTTATAGCTGAGATCATATTGATTTTTTTTAAGTATCTTGGGTGTCTGGGATTGAAAATTTCAAGAACATTTCATATCTGGGCTGTGTTTCAGATAGCTGATGCAGAATTTGATTCAATAATAATTCAGCTTGTTCATTTCAGTTCATTTAGTAGGTTATTGGATTCATTTTCTTCAACAGTTTTTTCTCTCTTTTTGCTTTCTTAAGACTTGTTCAGTATAAGTTTCGACTGTATGTCTTGTTAGTAATGGACATGATAATGTCAACAGTGGAGAGTCCATTTCTTGATCTTATTATATTTGAAATTATTGGATCCAATATTTCCAGGCTACTTTATTAATACCAAATTCTGCCTTCGGTTTTGATGGTGGTTGTAAAATCATATACGAGGAACCCCACCTGCAATTAACCAGCCGTGATCTGCTGGAGTCGTAGTGCCACCGTTCATAGCCATTACTATATTCTTCTTCTGTTTTTTGGACTGGTAAGGCCCTAGTCTAATGGTCACTTTGTAATTCCTGAGTCAGTTTTAAACCCGCTATGACCATTCCATGCGCAGAGTGGATCATTCTTAAACCGAAGCCCAGTGTGCAAGTAAGATTGGGTCAAGACTCATAGTAGGACTCTTAATCCTTTTCAGGAAGCAGGCTGATGAACCCAAGAAACTCTAAGGAATTAAGTCCCACCTGTTCGAACTCCCATCTGAACCCAGAAAACTCGAAGGAGTTAAGTCCCACCTGTTTTAACTTTTTAGATGCATGTTTGCCAATAACAATTAAGAGAGGAATTGATCTTCACTGTCAATTGAAACCCACCAGTTATCAACGAATCGTGGTCCACGGGTGATTATCAATTTAACACTGTCAATCGAACCCACCATCTTCAAAAGGATATCATGTGCTATGGTATTGATTACACACTATCACATATGTAAAGACTTCAATACTACAAGCCCCTTTCTTTTATGCTGAAAATCATTTTTAAAAAAAAAAATTTCAAGGAATTCTTCTAATCATATATAGAAACTGATCAATATACTGTATCTACCACAAAATGCCTAACAAGGATTAGAAGATGGAAGAATAACAGCTAAGAACAATTCAGGTTTGTTGTCTTTCTCCATAAAAAGAAAGGGCTGAAAGAGACAATAGTTGCAAACCAATACTCTTTACTCTTTAGAGGGCTGGGAATAACTTGTTGAGCCTGCATGGGAGTGCATAGAATTCATCATTTCTAACGTCTGAATTGTACAAGCTAAACTTCTCCCACCACTTCAACCCGCTATCTTTTCTCGTCTCCTCAGTTTCACAACAAAGTGTCCGATCCAAGAACAACGCAACCAGAGCAGCGACTGTCGTGTGGGATGAGAATATTACTATCACTACATCGTTGAACTGCATAATGAGATGAAAAAACAATGGTTAGCGATGTTAAGACGCGTATTAGATGAAAACCTTTTGTGTTCAAGATGCTCACCCATCCAGAACTGGCACGAGTGAGGTCACATTTGGAATGCAGTTGATAGTACTCTCTGAAGTATTGTGGTACTGATATGCCAAGAAAGAAAGAGAAGCCCAAGATAAATTTTGTTCTAAAGCTGTTCAGGTTGCAAAATTGGAGAAATCCAAGACCCGCAGAAGCTGCATATAATGTCATAGTCGACTAGTGTTAAGAATCTTAATATGCAATATGCTATCTGTATATATAACTCCTTGCATATATCCTTGAAAAAGGTAGGGAAGCTCTGCTATTCTAAGATATTTGACCAGAAGAGAGAGATGAACAAGGTTTACTTACAGACATAGCCACACAAAATGCAGTATGTAGCTGCGATGATTGGCAGAGGTACAGAAGCGAAGAATGCTCCAATTTTTCCTGATTAAGGACATCATTTATCCGTCATGAGAAACACACGCTATACAATAGCGAGTTTTTGCTCGGAATTTGACAGCTTACATAAAATGAAAGCTACTTTCAACTTCATTCAAGTATAGCCACAGAAGAGTTAGCTTGACATGGTAACAGTTCTTCACTATGTAGTAACAGTGCCAAGTATGAATCTATGACCAGCCTTCAGCAATTAACTTTGTTGGAAGAGAAAATAATGAAAAATGAAACCATAGTGCAGTGTAAACTTAGCTGGGTCATACCGAATATAGAGAAAAAAATCATAAATCCAGCTGATATTTGGATCACTCTTCGGCTTCCAACTTTTGTCAGTGCTAATAAACCAGCATTTTCCCTGTAAAGGAGGCAAACTTTAACAGGAGGTAATATTAAGAAAAATTCAAAACGACTGAATTGGATTGGGATGTCAATTGATCCCTGCTTTTCAAATCATGGACCAAAACTTTTTTTTGAATAGATCACGAACCAAAACTCATGATAAACCATCAGGACTATGATTGCGGCATAAGCTATTATATATAGGAATTTATCCAGAGAGGTAGAATTCTTTGTCAACATTCTAACCGAGCCATCAGGAAAATTCCACACTAAATGCCAACCATAATTATATATAAACGAGCGATGATAATGAAACCCGAAAGGAAGATCCTTTGGTGTGTATATGAGAATGTGGATAGACTAATTGCATTTAATCCATTTCGGAAAAATGACTTGTTAAATAAATTGAAATGAAAATTTGAAATCTTTCTACAGCATAATTCATTACACTGATGCTGTGAGACCGGTCACAGAACCAAACATGCCATTGAGCAGAACTCCAACGCCCTGAAATTAAAACAATTTAACCAATGATGGAAAGATGGAGGATCTTGAAAAGTGAAAAGAATTGTAATCTTTTCAGAAACCATCATAGAAAATAAACCTACCAGCCAGCCAACACCTCGACTAACCACAGAAGGCGGTACAGGTGTAGCACTCCCGTACCTAGATGTTGCAAAAAATGTACCAGTAGACTGCAAATTATGAGGACAAAAGTATCAGAATCAAACGATCCAGCACTAAATGACCACGATTCTGCATTTATGATTTTTGGTGTAGATTTCTTGGATAATTTTCAAGGTATGAAACCAAAAGTCTTACTTTGCTGGATATAACAGGACCTTGTAGTGACAATTTCAGTTTAAAAAACGCTGCTATTATTCAGCCATGTGTAGTCACAGCATGTAAGATGTTTGAAGGTTTTTAATGCTCGGACTTCTGAAAGAAATAAGCAAGTACAAAGCCTATGATGCTAGAACAAGAATTTTCATTGGCTAAAACCAAGAGAGACATGCAATTGGCTGTTAAGGAGTTACCTCAAAAAGAGAAACAAAAGAGGCAGCCATCATAGCAAAAGCTTCCTCAGCGTTAAAAGTGGGGTTGCCCCACTGCAATGGATAAGGAATATAGAACCTGCATGAAATGAGAGCATGAGATGACAGGATCCAATGCAGTCTAAACTACCAATTAACACGACCAGAATATATTCATTTGCATTTAGAGAAGAACGGATGAACTCTTAAATTGACATCTAAGCAACCAATTAAACACAAGTTGCAGTGAAATGTGTAGAAACTTTAAATTTCCTCCCTTTAAGAACTATGTTTGCTGAGGCAAGCACCAAAAAGAAGACTATTAATCTTCAAGAGAGAAGACAAAAACGGTTGGTCTGTTTTTCTCATCTTTTCATGTGGTAGGTTGGGGAAAGGAAGTTGCAGTTCAGTTTGCATTTGGAATCTCAATCCTTTGAACCCACTAGTAGTCAATGCAGTAATCTTATCAAATTGATATGGTTCAAAAGGTTTTTGCATTCAATTATTGATCTTTTACTTTCCCCTACACAAAAATCAAACAGGATAAATGACAAAACTATCTCATCTGAGATAATTAAAAGCCCAATTAATCTCATTAACTCACCCACTTTCGCTGAAAGGTTAGAATCAGTGGGAGCAGTACGGTATACTCACTGAAAACATTGGCTAAGCAGGCTATATGAATTATTGACAGGAGCATACTTCAATGATGCCAGAAATAGATTTCATGGCTGAAACTCATTTGTTTCCTGTTAACTTCAGAGTATGGAGTCTCACCAAGGAGCTGAAGTGACTAGTCCAGACCGATCTGTGCGGCAGCTGATCTGGGTGACCAAGCGTCTGTGGTTATACACACCGCTTGCTGTTAGAAGTTGAGCAAAAAACCATACAAGTCCAACTGAGAACAGCAATGCAAATCGATCACAAAATGGCCTCTTTGATTTCAAATAATTAGGGAGGTACTGCAAAAGAAGAAAAGAAGACGACAAAATAAAACATAAGAATGAAGATAAATTCCCAGTGGATTAAAGAAGGTAAAGAAAACTTGTAGGAACAAGAGAGGAGAATAAGTAAAATAAGAGCCAAGCTGCTACTTGCCTGTGCAATGAAAACAATTGCTACTATTTGTGGAAGTCCGATTTCAACACATTTGGCCAGCTGTATGGATATAACAAGCAGGAATAAGTTTATTTTGTAAGCCAAAAGATGGTAATTTAGTAAACTAGAACATCTTACCGAGGGAAATCCAAGATAATAGAGCCCCAGTCCAGTAAAAGTAACGTAAGGAACAATTGCGAGAGGGCTAAGAAACCTAAAGAACAGAAAAAGAAAAAGAAAAAGAAGGTATCATAAAGCAAGTAATATGGTAAAAGAATTAGTATCATTGCATCAAGAAATGTAAAGCTTCAGATTACTCACCTCACGGCATTTCTCCATAAGCCAAGAAAACCCATAACCATTTGAAAGCATGCAGTAATAATTAGAGCACCTTGTATCCCTCTCATTGTCAGCACAAACCTCTGATAAATACCGAGAATGCTTAATTTATAAAAAGAGAAAAAAAGAGAGGTAAACAACAGAAATTAAACACACCAGGAAAGGAAATTCACCTCATGGGGATTTACATATGAAGTATATCTACTGGATAGGAGAATTGAAGTGGTAGGTACAATGTATGCATATGAGCCCACAGCCACAGTAGGAAGTCGGGACCCAAAGAGTGTCTGAAAGAGTGTACTTAAACCTGAAACAAAGAGCAAGGTCTGGATAACCCTAACCTTCTCCGCCTGTAACATCAGAAAAGAATCAAGTGTTTTCAATTGCCATATACACGTATTAAGGCATCAGAAGACATCAAAACTTTTGTGCTTCTTACGTCACCACCGCCCATCTGAGGAACTATAATGCTTGGAATCAAAACAGTAATACCAAGAGTCAAAATATAATGTTGGAACCCCAGTACTATAGCTTCCGCTGCATAATAACATAAGAAATCATGAACCCTTAGTTTTCTCGTCCAAATAAGAGTTAAAACAAACAGGAATACATTGGAAACAAGGAAGAACATATTCAAACTTGAAATTGATTGAACATAAGGTACCATCTCAAGATGGATTAAAACAGTATAAATTATGAAATACCCTACGTTAATTTCTGATCAAAATAGGGAACAATCAGTTGTCCAAGTAAAAACTGGAATATTTGCTAGATTTAGAAGCCATTGTGATATTTGAATGTAGAAGAATTGCTAGAAACCTGTAGCAAAAGGGGAGCATATATTTTCCTTGAATTTGTATGCTAGTTACGTGTTTCATTATTATGTGGTGTTCTATGCCTCTGCCTCTACTGCCAATGAGATACCACACGTTGCATTGCAGAAAGCTTTAATTCAAGGTGCTACTAATGTGAATACAGTTTCATGTACTTTCTTCATCCCCACAAAGAATTGAAATCGAAATGATATCCAAATCGCCGGCCCAAATAACAACTAGGAACCAAATGGAAATACCTTGTTGAAATATCAAATCAAATGGGAAGAAGTTTGTCAAAAGAAAACAGAAATAGAAGAAAAATGTCAACAAGAAAGCAAACGTGCTAATAGAGGGAGAGTACTGACGCCATGGAGGAGGACTATTGATGCAATATTGAACCCCGGGCAACTGCTCCTTTACTGGGTGTGGTTGCAGCTCCTCTGGCTTTTTGTTATTAGCACCTCCACCACCACCACCTCCTCCTCCTCCACCAGCAGCACCAGCGCCAACTTGGGCCATTTTTTTTTTTTACAGAAGAGCACCCAAGGAGAAGGGAAAGCTAAGAAAATTGATTGGAAAGACTATGAATTTGTATCAACAAACAAGCCTAAAGTAAACCCATTACCGTTGCAAATCTTTGTAATAATAGCTACTAATTGTGACTCTTATTTCAAAATACAAAACCGAAAAGATACAGAGGATATGAAAGTCATTAAATTGCAGTCTATTAATGGTCTCGAAATCAAAATACACTGTTTTAAATTCAAATAACAAAGTATCAAAATACCACAATTTCATTCCAATACGACAGTAGCACCCAACTCTTTGAGCTTTTCAATAATGGAATTTGCCTCCTCTTTAGTAACTCCCTTCTTCAAAACGACAGGCACTTTCTCCACCAAATCCTTAGCCTCCTTCAACCCCAAATCAGTAAAAGTCCTAACCTCTTTGATTATCTTTATCTTGGCCGCAGAGTCAAATTTCTCCAGCTTTATATCGAACGCCGTCTTCTCCACCTCAGCCGCCGCCTTAACGTCAGCGGTGTCGGCTGAGGCGGAGATGGGTCCGGAGACTGCAGGCCCGAATCGGTTGAGTCCCATTTTGTGTCGGAAGAGGATGGAGTAGTCGTACCTCTCGAGCTTTGTAAGGTTCATCAACTCGTCGGCAATGCGTTCCAGTTTCTGGGTTCTGGTCTCGGACGCGGTGGCTGTGGCGGTGCAAAGGCGGCGATGAATGGTGGTAAGCCTACCGGCGAGTACCTTGGAAGGGATCTTGGAGGATAAAGACATTTTGGCAATCAGGTTTTGGGTTTAGTCAGTGACGCGAGACGGCGTTTATATTGGGATAACCCTCTGCTACCCAAAACGATGACGTTTGTAGTCTAATTGTTTTGTAAAAAAGTAAAAATTTGTTAATTGGCATATTTAATTTAACCTTTGTTATAAATCAAAAGTATAATTGTATATAAATATATAGGGAGTAAGATGGATCACATAAAAAAAAAAAAGAAGCTTTGATTATGCTTTCAATGGTTCATTATTTTTCTTGGAGCAAATCCACTAGAAAATAGAGGTGTTAAAATAGTTTAGAGACGAAAGTAAAAATATTGTAATCATTCATGCAATGGCGAAACAACGTTTTAATGAGGGGTAGACTGACTTCTTCAAAAAAAAATTTAATTAGTTCTATGTATAGAACAAATTAAGGAAAAAGATCTCCTAAATTTTTAATTTAGAACCTCATATTATAAAAAATCATGTTTGAAGGGTTAAAATAAGAAGACTCGTGACAATTATTATTTATTATATATAAATTTTTTGGTTTTTAATGTTATTTTTTTTGTACTTTTAAACAAATAATTAATAAATAATAAAAAAAAATTTAGGACGTTGCCTCAAGACCCTGATTAACTTTGTCCATCATGATATAAAATATTTTGTCCGTCATGACAGTGGACCACCCCCTCCTATTATATGTTGTGGCTTTGCCCCTAAGGAACTAAAATATAAATTTGACAAAAATATTGTCTAAGACAAATCATTTTAGCTGTTAGCATTTAAGCTTCGAACATGATTGGTTGGTTGGATAATGCAAATTTAAGAGGTAAAAATATATTTTTTTGTCCCTCAACTATACCCTTAATTTCATTTTTATCCTTAAATTTTGTTTGTTCTTAAAATCGTTCCTCAACTATTTAAAAATATCTCGTTTGTCTCTCAAATGATTCTGACATCAGAAAAATCATGCATGACATCCTAGTTGAAGTAATTTTTACATCTGTCATCCTACTTGACTTAAATTTTACACTTATTATCCCACAAAATTCCCAAAATACCTAACACTTCAAAATCTCTAAACTATTTTGTCGTATAGTTTAAGCACTAAAAGTGTTAGACATTAATAGTTTAGAGATAATATCGTACATGTTTGTCAAAGTTTGTCAATTACGATTATTCCGATATGTTAAATAGATGACACGGATATTTTCAGTTACTCTCTCATTTGAAGGACGAAATAGATATATCTCAATAGTTGAAGGACAAATTAAGAGCAAAAAAAATTGAAGGACAAAAGTGAAACTGGGATATAGTTGAGGGAAGAAATGTTAAATGTTAGAGCAGGACGTCATGGCACTGTCGTCATTTTTCGCGTCAAATACGTGGAAAAACCACTGCTTTACCTTTTTCCCAGGAAGCTGCTGTCGAGTTTCTTGCTACGCGTCGGTTTACCTTCTCCTTTTCTTCCTCTGTGAGGTTTCTTTCCACTCTTAAAAACACCAGATCAGTTGGTTCTGATCAAGAACGCACATTTGAGATACTGAATCCAGGATGGGCTTTGTGGGTTTCTTCTTCAGCTTGACTG
Source organism: Tripterygium wilfordii (assembly GCF_013401445.1). Lineage (NCBI taxonomy): Eukaryota > Viridiplantae > Streptophyta > Magnoliopsida > Celastrales > Celastraceae > Tripterygium > Tripterygium wilfordii. Next base: position 12,374,541 of record NC_052248.1, read on the forward strand.
TTAGATGCTTTGATCTTCTTGCATGGTACTGCATTTCACCCAATTCTCATTTTCTTTTCCCAAGTTTTGTGGGTTTAATTTTATTTTTGTGCTCTGTATTGCTTCTGCAGGCCTCTTCTTGCTTTGGGATATCCTTTGTAAGTCATTGTTTAGTTAAAAGAGAAGATTGATGATATTGATTCAATATACTTATTGCCATGCTTGCCATTACAAATTTACAATCGTTTGTTCAAAATATAACAGGCGTGCTTCCATTATGGCTATTGAGACCAACTCAGACTTGGAAACAAGGAAGTTGGTGACCTATTGGATTGTCTTTTCCTTGATATCCCTTTTCGAACATGCTTTTGTCAAGCTGTTTGAATGGTAATTTTGCTTCTCTGCATCTTAATTACTCTGTTATCAGCTTTGGTATGCATTGCTCTCTATTGGGTTCGTAATGCGTCTTCTGTTCAATTGGACTGCAATCCAATTTCATTGAAGTTACGATTTCCCTTTGAAACCTTTGTTCTGTCCATTTTCGGAAGTGAACTGTGCTAACAAATGCTTTTTTTTGTGCTTAGCTATCAATCAAAATTCTTACACAATATATTTTATATCTATTCTCAAGTGTTCGGGACGATTCAAGATACATGTAGACATCATATATCTGGTTGGGTAATGTGAAACCCCACATTTCCCATTGAAGAGAATGCATTGCAAAATTGAACTTAAACGTTGATTAAGTTGATGAATTTGTTTTCCAAAAGAAGTATTAGACTTGAAGATCTGATCTAAGTTGGCTGGGTCCTTTTATGGGGAACAAAGAGCTATGTGATTCATCTTTTTTATTTCTTTGTCCATTTTGGTTCTTATTTTTGTTGGTTGTGTCTGTCAGGATACCATTATGGCTTTACATTAAGCTAATGATTGTCTGCTGGTTGGTGATACCTCACTTTGATGGTTCTTATTACGTATATATGCACGTTGTTCGTCCCTTCCTCTCCATGGACACACAAACTGTCATCAAGCAGTTGAAAAAGCTGAAGGAAATCTCTTTTGAAAGAATGGGTTTCTCCTTAAAGAGAGACAACTTTATAGATGAGGTGGAGAAATTTGTAAAAGAAAACGGACCAGAAGCCTTAGAGGAACTTATTGCTAGCAAGGTATGTTTCCTTTTGGTAATAGGACTTCAACAGCCGAGATTGCAAATATGAAAGTAAGAGATGTCAATATACATATGGAAGTTTTACTTATCAAGTAGCATATATAAGCATTTCTCATGCACATCACTTTCATAATATATATATTTTTATTACCAAAGGTGAATTGGCTAAAACAAGAACTCAATTTAGTGACTCGCTATGGGATTATATGTTTTGGATCTCAAAAAGAATCTGTGAAGGGTGGTGTACAAAAACTTTTCCCGCATTGTGAGAGACTGTTTCCATGAGTTCAAATTAATACCTAGATTGCAATGAAACAACTTACTACTGTGCCGAGGTTCATAATGTTATTTTCTCCATTTATTGCATTACAAAAATTGCACTCAAGCTACATTTAGCCATATGTTCATTTAATGGTTGCAGAGCCTGGTGTTGCAAAGTGGAATAGCTACGGCTCTGTGTCATTTGGAGATATTAGGAAATAGGAACCATGCATTTGCTCTTTATTTAGGTTTATAGAATTAGAATTTGTTGTCCAGGTTGAAAGATCATAACGATTTTATTGTTTATCATTGCCGCCACAGGATTACAGTTTTTTTCGTTCCCTTATTGTTTAAATGATTATGGGAAACACGATGTTATAATAATTTAATACTGAAGGCCAGTAACATATGGCATGTTCAATGATATGGAAAAAAAATGAGCAGTGTTATCTGCTATGATTGATTAACTGATCCTTGCACCTTTTTTTAATGCAGTCAAAGTTAAAAGAAAATGTTGTTAAGCAGAAAGATATAAAAGCTGTAGAAGCAACTGAAGATAAGAAAGTTGATGTAGCTCAGCAGGTAAGATCGACTCATATTTTTATGGTTGTTCACATAAAATTGTGAAGAGGTAGGAACTTTTTATGAACAATTGTTTTTGTTGAAAAGAGAATTTTGTTACATGGACTGATCCTTTACCTTTTTCTAATGCAGTCAAAGTTAAAAGATGTTGTTAAGCAGAAAGATATCAAAGCTGTAGAACCAACTGAAGTTAAGAAAGCTGATGTAGCCCAGCAGGTAAGTTCGACTCATATTTTTATGGTCGTTCACATAAAATTGTGAAGTGGCAAGAACTTTTTATGAAAAAATATTTTTGTTTAAAAGAGAATTTTGTTACATGGACTGATCCTCGCACCTTTTTCTAATGCAGTCAAAGTTAAAAGATGTTGTTAAGCAGAAATATATCAAAGCTGTAGAAGCAACTGAAGATAAGAAAGCTGATGTAGCCCAGCAGGTAAGTTCGACTCATTTTTTTATGGTCGTTCACATAAAATTGTTAAGTGGCAGGAACTTTTTATGAAAAAATATTTTTGTTGAGAAGAGAATTTTGTTACATGGACTGATCCTCGCACCTTTTTCTAATGCAGTCAAAGTTAAAAGATGTTGTTAAGCAGAAATATATCAAAGCTGTAGAAGCAACTGAAGATAAGAAAGCTGATGTAGCCCAGCAGGTAAGTTCGACTCATATTTTTATGGTTGTTCACATAAAATTGGGAAGATGTAGGAACTTTTTGTCGAAAAAAAGAACTTTGTTATATGGGTGGGATAGAGATGACTGGTAGTAATAGCTATGGGCAAGTTTGGGACAGATTTTGTTTACTGGAATTTTCCTTACAGGAATTCTCTCATTTCTTGACAAGCGTGAACCTGTAACAGATAATCTACCCATCGGAACCATTTATAAAATTCTTTTTGTATGGAGTTTGGAAGATGATATTAATATTGTGTGTGTGTATATATATATATATATATATTCATGGCTTTTACAGGTTTTTCAAACAAAGGTTAAATCTGCTGAAGCGGACATCAGTACACATTCACCAGTTGAAGTCAAAGAACTGCCATCTGCAACATCAATCAGGGTTGAGGTACCGGTCCCCGACAACATCCAAAAGGAGTGGACTTGTTCTATTTGTCAGGTGACAACCTCGAGTGAAGCCATACTTACTTCACATCTTCAAGGGAGACGACATAAGGCTACTTTAGAGAAGTTGAGTGCAAAGAACCAGAACTCAAAAATGAAGGTTCCTCCTGCTTCAGAGGAAAAGAAACCTAGTGTGCCCAAAGTCAAACCAGAGAAGACTGTAGCTAGCAGTCCAATGGTGCATAAGGTGCAAATAAGTCCAAATAATGTGAAGTGTGATGGTGTCGCAACTAGACAACCTGGATTATGGTGCTTTATCTGTAATGTAGGATGCACCGGCATGAATAACATGGATTCTCACTTCAAAGGGAAGAAGCACTTGACCCGGGTTTCAGAACTTAATGGAGTTGCAGTTGGTGGACATTCCTGATAAGCAGAGGTGTGAATCTTTAGAATTACAGGGACTTTAAGATGGTTAAGAGCATTTTAGGCTTCTACGGGTTGGGTCATCGAGGAATCTGTTATTGGTTTCCATGGTATATTATGTTATGGGAGTAACATTCAGTTGATGAGGCTGTAAATGTGGAGTAGTCATCATATCTGATCATAGTTACTAAATAGTCTCAATTGTGGCCTCAACTTCAACTCTTGTATGCACAACTTGGGTTGATTGGTTTGTTTGGAAAGATAACAACTTGATTCATTTGTTGCCCTTATTACTGCTTAATCCTGGTTCTACACATGTATTGTGTTGCTACACAACTTGTATATTCAAACTTTCTATGATCGTTTACATGCAGTCATCATGCACAAGTAGTTTTCCTTGGATAGTGAATTTCCAAACCCATAAGAGAACTCGAGAAGTCTGGTTTTTTTTTCTCCGGTTTTGGTTTTTTTTTTCTTGTAGATTCTTGTGTTATGACTGTGTTACTATTCTCTATTTCAAATTCTCTTTTGTTCTTGATATGTTTTGGTTAAATTTCCCAACAAACCAAGTCGGTCTTTCTTTCTTCTTCTTGTCGTTGCTTCTCTGATCGATAATTAATTCAATCATGGTTTACACGAGTGGTTTTAGTGAAGTCCTCCCTCTAGAGTACCGATTCGTCCCAACCCAGGAGGAGTTGATCACTTGCCCAATCTCCTCTCGAAAGTGAGGAAGGTGGACACATCGGAACTCTGTTCTCCCATCGAAGATTTGGATGCATATGGCAACGATCACATATGGATGAAGGAGTGTGGAGAATATGACAGATGTTTAGCACGAAACACTCACCATTACCTCACTAACTTCAAGAAGTCAGAGACCGGAAGCCGCTTCAAGAGGGTAACTCTCACTAGCAAATTGAAGAAAGTTACACCGTCCTCCCCCTCCCATCTCTAACCTCTCCCATCTCTAACCTGAACATTCCTAGAGCCGAATTAGGGCATTTACGGGAAGAAAACCGAAGAACAAGAGCAGGTGTAACTTTGATAGAATTATTGTAGGGTTCACACAAGATTTAAAAGATGTGAAGTATTTTACACCTAGCAAAACACTATATCTTCTGAGAAGTTGGCATTGCTAGAGATACTCCACTGCTGCTTGGTAAATCTTTCCACTGTTGAGTTACTGTCTTGATCTGGGTGTAAAAATTAACTCCGGCTTTACCTGCCATTCGGAATAAATTTTCAGGTTGGGAAAAGAAGCATGATCAACTATAAGGTTAAATTCATGCAACTACACCAGATGGAGGAAATAAAAGAAGAAGAAATTAGTAACAGATGAAGGTGTTAATAGCAAGGTTTCAGTTGATACCATAGAAATTTAGATCCCCCGCGAAAGATGCCTTGTTGCCGGTAAATGAGAAAAAGGGCAAGGGAACAGGTATAGGAACGTTGATGCCAACCTGAAACAAAGGAATTCTTATCAGAGACTCCTCCAAGCAGAGGAGCTATTAGGGTTTGAGTCATCAGGGAACTCCGAATTCCTCCAATAAATTAGGCCGTCAAGTTGCAATGCCAAATTAGTAAACAATGGTGCATGACACAATGCTAAAGAGAACAAAAAACGAGTCAACTAGAACGTTCTCTATTATTGTGTTTTCTTCCAAATTTACCTGGCCAGCCTCAATCTCAGTCTGAAATTTCCTTGCAACTGCGCCAGATGTAGTAAATATAGAAGCTCCATTACCATATCTGTAAAATACGAACAACATCATCCAAAATTAGAAAGGAAATAATGATTACTTCTGAGTGAAAGCAGCCTCTAGTTATTCAGGAGGTACTTGTTTTTGTTAACAATGTCTATTGCCTCCTCCAAGCTGTCAGCCTAAATTATGCAATGGACGGAAAACAAATGTCAATATTTTTCCCCACTAATGAATTAGAGCTTAGAATTTTGAAAAATTGGAAACTTAAGTAGCATACCTTCATGCATAGCAGAACTGGCCCAAAAATTTCTTCCTGCACAGTTGAGAGAGAGAAAAAAGAAGAAGAAAAGTCAAGATTCTGCCAATGCTCAAGTTCCAAGCCTATTACTAGATGTATACAGCAGTTCGAAAATTCATTATATACACCAGAAAACTACAAAGAATAATACCTTATAGCACTCCATGTCTGCTCTGACGTCAGATAACATGGTCGGACCTATAAAATTTCCATGCTCATATCCTTTTACCTATTTTCATCCAAAAAATTAGTAAGGATAGACCATTTTGCTTCTGGAAAACTGAAAATTGTGGTTAAGTGATGAGAAAACACAGATCCTTACTAGAGCTAAGTAGCTAACTTTAACCCTTAATTGTGAACAAAATTTGTGATAAATTGATTTGGAATGATTGAAGTCCAAGATGGTACAGAGATTTTGTAGAAAACAAACAATCAAAATCTAAAATGCTAGCTTGCTCATCCACTGTCTGCATCTTTTGCTAAAACCTTATGTGCCATACTCGAGACTAATGTTCTCATTCATTACTAATTACTCCTTAATTTCTGTATACTAGAATAACTTATCCACATCAGTAGCAAAAAGTACTTAGTTTAAATGCCATTCAGTACAATACTTTGAATAAGCAAAAACAAAGATAAAACTTTGATGACTAATGTAATAGTAATACCACTATGTTTCTGCCATCAAGCAGTAGCCTCGCACCACTTTCAACACCACTTTGAACCAATTTATGTATTCGTTCCTTGGCCTGTGAATGCAGAAATTTACAGAAGGCCGATGAAGATAAATTTAAAGCAAGAAAATCAGCCATTTAAACAAATGTGTAAATTTAGTATATAGTTTATCCACATAAAGCAAAAAAAAGGTACCGAAAGTCAAACCACTTCAACCTATATAACTCATTAAAATTTGTGATGATATCAGATAGCCTGTGAGAAATAGAGCCAACCCCCCACCCCACCCCCCTCGGAGTGGGTTTGTGTTGGGGAAGCAAGGTAGTAGAGGGAGATGCTAATGACTGACCTGCTTGCTAATCACTGGACCTAGGTCTGCATCAGGGTCTGTTCCAGCATTTACTTTCAGGGATTTTGCAAGTTCTGCCAGTTTATTCTCCCTGGAAAGTATTCAAGTGAGCTCCTGTTATTCTTATGACATGCACCATCAAGGATATTTGAGTGCCTGTTATAACTATGAACTTAACCAAAAGAAATGAAAAAAAGGAAACAATAGACTATTTTTGCATTAAGACCACATCCTCAAATTCAACGGGTATCGTACCAAATGTGCACTATAAGTTACATATTCCGGATAATATCTGAACGTAAGAAAGAAAAGGCACAGTAGCACCGTAGAAGTTCATTAGACAAGTTCTGGCTCTACTTTCTGTCATATTGACATCTCAGTTGCATTCCAACATTCTTCAAAGGCTAGTTGATTTTTAGGGCATGCTACCATATAGGACATGGATTTAGTTCCACATACAAATGCAACTAACAATAACTTTCTCATATTAGAAAGAAAATTACTATGGGAAGGATAAATTGCCAAAACTTCAATTGCACTATGGGATAACAATCTTTCAAAAAGAAGCCTAGTGTATAGAAGTCTTGTCCTGGTATGTTGAAGAGCATAAGCAAGGAAAGGAAAAGACCTCATATTTCACCGATGTCACAACAATATTTGTAGTATACAGTGATTAAGATGTCATAACAACATTTGTAGTATACATTATTTCGTCACCAACATATACTTCAACCACAAAATATGCAATTGTAATGCAACATAAATAACTAGTAAATATGACAATTCAAAATGGCATGAAGTAGGTATGACAAACATGCATAGCAAGTATCTGAAAATTAAGCTTTTCAAGTTTTTAATATATCAGAATTTACCAATTGCACAATTTACAAAAGGTAAACAACTCCCGTGCACAAGGCTCTTGTAGTGGGCAGGGTCAGGGACAGAGACAGGCAAGATGTACGCAGATGTTATCCCATTTAATATGTGAAAAGGCCGATTCCAAGAATTGAACATGTGACCTCTAGGTTGCCCAACTACCACTCTATATCTGAACCTCCTTAAAATTACTAATTACTAGGGCCTCTATGTTGCTCAAGATTTGAATAACAATATAAAAAAGGTAAAAGAAATAACAAAAAAAAGAAATTTATGATTCAACCAAAAAAAAAGGAGAAACGAAGAACTAATACCATGACTTTGAGTCTCCAACAAAAACTACTGTGCTGAGAGCCATGCACCTTTGTCCAGCAGCACCAAAACCGGCAGCAAGTAATGCATTTAATGTTGCATCAGCATTTGCATCAGGCATGACGATAGCATGATTTTTTGCCCCCATGTTGGACTAAGCACAACATATAATAAGGTTGGCTCTAGTAATCACATCTCTAGTACAAGGAATTGAGAATTCCTTAACAAATTAGATGCAGGAGACTTACTTGGACTCGTTTTCCTCTTGCCGATGCTCTTCCATATATATGCATTCCAGCCTTTAGTCATATTAAAATAAGACAAATTAAAAGAACAAAGGTATCAGTCGATAAGAATACAAAAAGCAGATGAAAATGAATGATGGATCAAACAATAACTCTGGAAAGAACAATAAGTTTATATAAATAAGAAAAAAGCTATAATTAACAACATAATGCTAAGAAACATAAAATCTAATGCAAAGAAAGTTTCCTTGGTAAATATTTACATTTATTTGGAATTATAAATAGTTATAGGTAGTTTCCTTGTAAAATCAATTTTTACGAGAATAAAACGTCCCTTCTACTTTCAGAAAACTATGGAGTACGTTTGCTTTCGAGACACTCTTTTATTCAAACTATTAACATCCTTCAAAGATTATAACCTCCAAGATCAACATTATAAGAAAAAATAGAGTGTCCCATTGGGCAAAATTTAGACAAAAATAATACCAAATGTGTCTGGGCAAAGGACAGATAATAAACAGGCCAGCCATGGACTCTTCATGGCATTCACTATTCATTGAGCATTCATCTATTGGATTCAATCGACAATCTAGAAATTACAACTAATTGGTCAAAATCTTCTTGTTGGTGCAAACTATTTCAACCTAAAAAAGCAACTCCAGATGACAGCAGAAATTTTACATGAAAGCAGTAACATTAAATGAATAGGCAGGTATGTCCTAACCTCACAAGAAATTGAAGGAAACATGACTGTGAGAACTCCTATATTTTTAAATAAAAACCTGAACTATCCAGAAAACCATTCTGATGCGCCTCATGATTAAAGGACCGCAATGTTTCAAGTCAATGCATTAAGACACAGAGACTTGGTTGTCCCAAAATAGTTCTGAAATATTTTTCCATCTAATAAAACATTCGCATCTAGAAAGAAAAAGGTAAATTCAAATCGATGGCATTCTCACAAAAGAAATTCAGATGTTCAAAGATGCCACTTGAAGTTTAAAGGGAGTTAGATATTTATTATAAGGATATGAGGTTAAACACAAGTGCAAAAAAGTGTAAAATTGTCAAAGAAAAGACATTCAAAATTTGTGGTCATTATAGTCCAAAATTGTTCACAACTATAACATCACCAAGAAAAAAAATAAGGGAAAGACATCAAAGCAAGAAGGGATAAATCAAGCTCTGACTTTTAAAGCAAGCTATAGAGTATAGACCAAATATTTTCTGCAATTCAGACGTCATTGTTCAATGTTTAACTTTTAATCAGATGAACTACCTAGTGGATGCCAATTTCGGTGTGTGAATTTTGAAAAAAAAATGCTAGGATTAAAAGGGCAATTTTGATGCTACAGTTTCACAGAAAGGCATCAAACCGGATATTATAATCAGCGAATGATGACTGAGAAGTCACTTACAGTATTAGAACCGACAAACGATACAGCCCGAATATCTTCATCATCACAGATAGCATTAACAATATCCTGGCACAAAGACAAACAAACCACTAGCAATTATTAGATACAAAACATCTACCATCACTATTTCATGAAACATCAGAAGTTCAAGTCTCAACTATATTATTAAGCCAAATGACATAATTTTGATCTGCAAAGCCATATATGATATATCATAGGCCTAGAAACATATTAATTATGGGAAAAAAATTCTCCGTTTTTTCATTGATTTTTGAGAAGTATCGAACTGAAACCTTCTTTTTCGCTTTCATACATTATAATGATACTTAACTTTGTGGAAAGTCAAAATTTATAGAGCACTCCATGTTCCTTGAATACATTCCCTTATTGGAGGGAAGGAGCGATATAGAAGCAAAAAATCCATTGCAAAATAAAGCATACATTGGTTCCATGAACAATGTTTAAAACGCCATTAGGCAACCCAGCTTCCATTGCTAATTCTGCGAGAATGACAGAAGCACCTAAAGGGGAAAAACAGTCATTGGCCAGTAAACTGAAAAGCACACAAAAGTTAAATGTTCATGCCAAGGAAATAATACACATAAAAATAGTAGAAATATGGAGGAAACACCATATATTAGACTGCACATAGTCAAAGAGTATGGTAATTGTAAACGCCGAAAGAGATGGCATAACCAAAACAACATTTGAGAGGATGAACTCATAAACATTGATAATTTCCAATAACTTACTTCATTTTATTACGAAGAGTTTGTGCAAAATGATTCTTCAGAAACTTATATAGATAATTATTTCAGAAACTTTAGTTAATGTGTCAATCAAGTTTCTTGAGCTACTACATTAAATTTGAATGTCGTATCAACCCAAATCACACTCCTGCCTTGGAACTCTATTAAGCGCTATTATCATCAGTATATTGCCTGGAAATATTACATGATCCATTGTGATGAGTAACATGTCTATCAGGAAAGCAAACAACCTAAGAACTATAACCTCAAAACTTTTTCTCGTATTGCCGTCCTGTATTTATCGATTATAAAGCAGCCATAATCTCTAATATATGGTTGCCCTACTTAAGGACTCATGGGAAACAACAATGCAAGATCGTATTGTTCCAATAACCAGGATCCCCGTACAATAATTTTGAGTCTTTGGGCTGTGATTGCAGCGAACTTCAGACAAGATGCTTTAATGAACACACAATTCAAAGAAAAAGGGAATATCATTTTTGCTCAAAGGTTTTGTATATTTTACGAAAAAAAGGAAAGATATGTTCCAGGACGATACCCATCATGATACTAAGAGAACATTACAATCACCTGGATCTTTTTCTGATGGCTTTAAAACAAAGGTATTACCACACGTAACTGCAATAGGGAACATCTGCAACCAGAAAATTGACTATGAAAAGAATATTCAGATTTGCATCTTCATTTGCACAGCATTCAAAAACCAACTAGTGTGAGCCCCGGGAAACCACAGATGAATGCATACAAGAAAAAATACTATTAATTGAGCAGTAGTACATGTTGGTCATTTCATCCGATCTTAACCCAACCCTAGCAAATGTTTTCTACCTCATGTGTGATAACAGTGTCACATAAATAAGCATTCTAGGATGTGATAATTAACTATGAGAAACAAATGAGTAAGTAAGAAACAATGAAGTGGAGAATCTCAGGCTTACCCACAGAGGAATCATTGCTGGGAAATTGAATGGGCAAATCCCAGCACAAACACCAAGCGGCTCTCTAACACTATAGGTATCAATACCATTTGATACATTGGGAACGTACTCCCCCATTTGCAAAGTTGCCATACCACAAGCATGTTCTACCACCTCTGTATTATAACAAACAAAAAAAACTTAAAAACAAAATAGATCCATCATCAACAACTGAGTTGAAAATTTTCACTTGAATATCTATGCAAACAAACCTAGTCCACGGAACACATCTCCATGAGCATCCTTCAAGGTCTTTCCCTGTTCAGTGGTAATATTCATGGCAAGCTTGTCCTGAAGCAGAATCGCAGCAATTCCTATTAGTCAGCATATTCATTGGTAAAAAAAACTGAAAATTAATCGTTTACCATGTCTCTTCGAATAAGTTCTTGAAACTTTAACATGACACGCTGGCGGGTTGTAATAGGTGTGTTGCGCCATGATGGAAAGGCCTGCTTTGCTGCCGAAACTGCAGCTTTGAACTCTTCATTAGTGGTTAATGGAAGTTGAGAAACAACTTCTTGTGTTGCCTATATTCATATAAAACTCAATTAGAGTCCCAGACATAGAAAAATGTCCCTTGAAAAACAGCATGAAGAGAAAAGAGAAGAAACGAATCGAAAAACTCACAGGGTTTATGACGTCTATAAATTCTGACGATTTTGAATCCGCAAACACGCCTCCAATAAGATTGGGAACCCTCTGAGCAAACACACAAACAATATATCAAGACAAACAACGGAAATCAGACTATTTGGAAATGAAGTCCAATTTCCGTCAGTTTCAGAATCAAAAGTGTGTCAAGACACTTGACGATTTTCATAAAAAGAATAAGAACAACCACCATTAAAACGTGAACACCCCAGTCCCCAAAAGTCAAAACTTAAATAAAAAGCTATTTCAATGGTCAAGAAAGAACCAGAAAAGAAGTCACTTCAACACTACTACCTGATTGTTCTATCAGTAAGTTTCATCTCCATTCATTAACCCGGCACTTTCTAGGAAACCAAACAGCGTAATAAAAGCTTCACACAAACACCCATGCTTATTCAATTGTATACAAACAAAATTACCAGAGGCTGACGCTTTTGGAAAGAAGGTTCGGCCAAAGTAGAAAGATTATAATTTCCCAAAGCGAAAACCCGAGGCCCCAGAGACTTCAAGTTCCTCACTGAAAATCGAAAACACAAAAAGAAAAAAAAAAAAAAACAATTTGATCCTTCAAAATTCAATCGAAACTTCAGATTCACAGAATCACAATCACCTCTTTGAACTGAGAGATGCATCATCATTCTAAAACCCTCTGCGACTCTCACTGACTGAAGTTGATGGTTACTCCTGCTGACCGAGAAGACGAAATGACGATGAATCGAAGGAAAGAGAGAGAGCACACTTCAAAAAAGAGAAAAGAAGGGTATTTTACTATTTACTGCTTTGAATTACCACCGTTTGATTTCTTCATCAATCATCATGGGTTTCGAGATATTACCTGCCACGTCATCGGATTAACTAAAATTTAGGCCATAGAAGGATTATTACTACTAGCTCTTAATAAAATCTGGATGAATATACAAATACATGGAATTTGGTCAAAAAAGATCATCATCATCAACTCTTAAAATAATATTTGCCTTTTTTAAACCAGTTGTAGGGTTTGTTCCAAAAAAAAAAAACGTAGTTGCAGGGCTTGAATTCTCTCTCTCACTGTCTATTTTAAGAAAAGCAAAGAAAATTTAATCATTTGGGAAATCATGCCACTAATTTCACTCTCTCTCTTTTTTTTACTGATAACGACACCATTTTTTATAACCGAGAATGAACATCAAATATCAATATAAACTCGAACCTGAAACCATCAAACCCGTACGAACAAAAATTTTATGAACATTAGATATCAATAGGTAAAAGAGTACTTTTCATCCCTCAACTATTGATCAGGTTTCATTTTTGTCCCTTAGCTTCTTTTTTTCTCCTTTTCGTCCCCCAACTATGGAAAAGTACTATGTTTATCCCTCAAATAAATCCAGTCATTGAAAAATCCTACGTGACATCATATTGTTCGTCAGATAAGATTTTTCCCAACCTCGATCTCACTTAAAAGGACGAAAATGATACTTTTCAATAGTTGAGGGACACAAATAGGAGAAAAAAAAAACTTAGGGACAAAAATGAAACTCACCCCATAGTTGAGAGACGAAAAATATCTTTTTGCCGATATCAATATAAACTTGAACCTTGAACCATCAAACCCGCACGAACAAAAAATTTGATAGGATAAATTTGATCAAAACCCAATACATAACCATAAATATATTATTCTAAATGAGAATAGAACTCTGAACTTTTTAACCCCAAACAAATTTCCCGCTACGCTATCACTCAAATGATTCCTACGTTTTTATATTTCGATTTGGAATAAGAATTAGTATCTACCAATGATATTGCTAGCCATATGCCAATGTAATGGCGTGACCCGAGTCCCAAGATTTATTAAACTAAAAATTAAATCTCTTCATCCCAAATTGTTAGGCATTTACCTTCTGTTTTTTTTTTGGCAGGAATGAATACATATATCAGACAGTACACGTTCGTCATGGTTCCATGGTCCATAATGAACGAGTCTGAGACTCTGGCTATAAGGATTACTTTTACAATTATAATTATTACAGTCACAATACACACACAAAGACCTTAGTAATTCTTTCAATCTACGATGACAACCAAGAACATGGCATTGCCAGAGTATCAGATGCTAGATCATCGGCTGGAAAATCCTGCCATTGTTGAGTCACAGTCTTAACGTTGGTGTAAAACTGAACCCCGGCCTTGCCTGCAATGCATACATTACTCTCATTTACAATTTCATAAATGCATCCAATCTGACCTAATCTCATGGCTTCTTCAAGAGTAAAGAAAACTTACCATCAAAATTTGTGTCTCCAGCAACAGAGTGTCGAGAGCTAGTACAGGAAGCAAAGGGCAGCGAGACTGATATAGGAACGTTAATACCAACCTGAGACGATCCCAGTTCATGTCAGAAATAAACTTCCAGTTGAACGAAAAAAACGAGGAAAGGAAATGTTGCGTAATGCTTATATAATATTGTCATAATTTAACAGCTTACACAAACCGGCATACTGATGAAAGCTAAGAACAAAACTACAGTTCTGAGAAGCTTTGTTAAGTAAGACAACATAAGGCAGGTAAAAAATATCAACTGGTCTTCAGATAAATAATAGTAATAATTCTTTTACGGCTAATATTAGCAGACTTACATGTCCAACCTCAATCTCAGTCTGAAACTTCCTTGCTGCTGCTCCAGATGTTGTAAATATGGAAGCTCCGTTGCAATACCTGGGAACCACAAATAAGATACAATAGAGAGGACAATGCTTTGAACAATGTGGTCTAGTTGAAGTGAAAGTTGCAATTTACTTATTTCTGTTTACAATCGCCATGGCATCTTCTAAGTTGTCAACCTGGGTAGCAAAAAGATATGCATCTTAAAGTCTTACAGTATGCAGCAATTAACAAGAAAATTTAAGCAGCAAGAGCATGGATGAATAAATACCTGCATACAGAGAAGAACTGGGCCACACATCTCTCCCTGGGAAACTAAGTGTCATAAATAATTTTATACGGTCTATTGTTTAATAAAAAATATGGTATCCAAGGAAAATTTATCAACATGATCCAAAATAGTGCAATACCTTGTAACAGTCCATGTCTACTGTGACATCAGATAAGATGGTAGGACCAACGAAATTTCCCAGCTCATAACCTGGAACCTTAAAGTCATTTTATAAAAAAAATCACTAAAATTTGTTGATGATTAGTTACTAACTAAAATACAATCTCACTTTGACCATTAAATTTTAAAAAATTATAAGCTTGTACACACAAAAATCCTAATATCTAGTTGTTAATAATGACTTGCTGTATTTCCAATTCTTGAAAATAAGTTTATCAAAGTACTTTCAACTTATAGATGCACATATTGATTTTATCCATATGCACGACATGAAAGTACCTTATTGAATAACTAGGTGCAACATACTATATCTAGCACCAGGTGACCTTGGACCCTTGTGGACTCCAAAACAAAACTACAATTACGATTCTACGAACAAGCTTCTTATAACTACTCAACCATATACTAAAGAGCTGGTATTGCTCATATGTTCCTTGCTTCTGATACTAAAGAAACTAATAGCCGATAAATTAAGGCCATATGTGAGACAATGTCTAAACATCTCGACCAGGATTTGTATACTAGCTGCATTCATAATGTACTATTGTTGCTCCTTTACATTCTTATCCGTTGAAACATAAAATTTCCTCATGGTTCAAATAGCTTTTGCTTTAGAAATCAAAATCAATACCCTAGAAGGGTAATGTGTACGCGTGCATGTTTATGCTAGTGTGAGCACACACGCTTTTCAATCTCAGACATTTTGCAGTAAGATAACAACAACAATACATCCAAACAAGTAAATTTCCCAGCCATCCTGGCAGAGTATTGAGCCATGGCCAAAAATAGCCACTGACAAAGTTATGCTTCAGAGTATTCGTGAATTTAAGTTATAGTTTGGTGAGCTACTAATCTTATAAGCCAACCGAGTTTTAGAAAGTGAGTGAAACATTGTTGGGGATAACTAATAATTATTTTGTCGCTACCCTCTCATTCTACCTGCCACGCCAGGTCAGACCAAGCCAAAACAGTGTTATTTCTACAAATAAAGTTTTGGAGAGTGCCACAATGCAAGTTCCAGATATATCTGATGCATGTTAAAACGAGGCAGGGTTTCCAACAGTGGGAAGGCAGGATGACAATGCCCAGCAACCACATCTGATATATTTTTCTATGACCTTAGCAGATCACATCGTTTTCATTAGCCTAATTCAGCCCCCACCATGTCTAATAATCATGTCGACAAGCAAATTGTACTTTAGTACACAATTAAATAATAAGCATTAAGAGCTGGTATGCAAGCATAAAACAAAAGAAAATCAAGGTATCTAGAAGAAGTTAATATTAAAAATAAACAAAACGACATGCATGTAAAACCAGATACCACAATGTTTCTCCCGTCAAGCACTAGTTTTGCCCCAGTTTCGACACTTGCTTGAATCAATCTGCATATCCTTTCTTTAGCCTGTCAATACGAGGCACTTGCAAGTATCAATGTAAGATTTCTTTTAGAATTAAAAACACTGACAAAAGCATAGGACGAAGCATGCACCTGCTTGCCGATCAATGGACCAATGTCTGCATCAGATTCTGTTCCAGCAGTTACTTTAAGAAGTTTGGCACGCTCCACTAGACTCTCTTCCCTAGGGAAAAAAAAGGTCATAAAAAGCACCTCTTAAACCAAATTATTCCTTGATCACAACAAGCTAGCGTCCCTCTTAAAAGATTCTATCATCCTTCCATTTTCCCCAAGTAACAAATGAAAGAGATGTCAGTACTGGAAGAATCACTTTAATACAGCAACCCAGCTTCACCACCTAATCATGCAGCATTTTTTATACCGAGAAGCAAAAATCATATTCCATCACCGTTACAACTCATATTCATTTATGTCTTTTTTTTTGAATGGAAAAATTTATTAAGGCACCAAGAAAGTGCAACCCAGAAGAATTACAGAGAGGATAAATTCATAAGATCAAAAATGTTCCCTGAGAAAGAAAAACTCCACGATTTAAGGCAGTCAAACCAGCTGTCCATGAAACTGTCTAAACTAGTTTCGATGTTGTTGAAAATTCTATTATTTCTTTCGATCCAGATCAGCCACATCACAGACATTGGGATCAGCTGAACAAAGCTTCTTTGATGCTTGTCATTGCCTATAGCAATCCAGGCTAACAACTCTTTGTACACAGAGTGCGAGACCCAGCGAATGCCTAGTAACGACAGAGCATTAGCCCAAACCTTTGTGGACCAAGAGCAGTGCAAAAGAAGGTGGTTTATAGATTCCAAGGCAGCTTTGCAAAAGCAGCATCTAGTTACCAGAGTAATGCCCCTCCTTTGTATGTTCTCCATTGTTAAAATTTTGCCCCAAACAACCTCCCAACAGTAATGATGTGCAAATCTCAAGGATATAATTTATCATTACAAACAAGCATTCTTCTCTCTATCTAATTATCGAAAACTAATACTGATAATAGAAACATTAGAGCAGAAAATTTTCATTTTTTGAGCTGTCAACTAACTTTAGTAAATTCAGAAAAGTACGGATGGAAATAAAGGATATCAACTTCTCATCATTTTCCTCTTACCAACCCCACCCCCACCCCCAACCTGAGATCCCGAACACACACAAAAAGAAAAAATTCTCTTCCTCCCAGGGTGCTTATGGCTTAAATACATCTTTTTGTCTATGAAGGTGGATTTCATTTCTTGGCAGTTGGCATTTATGTTGCCTTTTGACGCTGCTCAAGGCTGATAGTTAGTGAAATCGGAACACTATGTCTATTGGAGAATTTCAGTTGCTAGACCATATCCATCAACATTAGTTATATGTAACTTCCAAAGGATCTAAAAGTTATTTGTGAAAATAGCAGCATGAAGTTGTGATATCAATTCTCAGCCATAACCTCAATAGAGAAGTATAATTTACCCTTTTTTTGTTTTGTTTAAGGTAAGCTTTTGTGGGCTTGGACTAGATGGGGTTCACGACTTGACTAAATTGCGATTTTTTACATTTACCTTAAAATTCGATAAGACCAAAAACATAATCGAAGAAAAATATTTTACCATGGGGTTAAACTTCCAACAACGACAACCGTGCTTAGAGCCATGCACTTTCGCCCACCACCAAAACCAGCAGCAACAAGAGTATTCAAAGTCGTATTCGTGCTTGCATCAGGCATAACAACTGCATGATATTTGCCTCCAATGTTGGACTGACAGATAATCAGTTAGCCGGTAGATTTATGTTGGCATCCATTATTGAATTCAAAACAAAGCAACACACTTCAAAAAATGGAACTGCAGCCATTTTATCTAAGGAGGTTAAAATTACCAGAACGCGTTTTCCTCTAGCAGAAGCTCTTCCATACACATAAGCACCAGCCTATGAAATCCAAAATAATTTTAGAAAAATAAGTAAAATTGATAAGATAAGCATATACTTATGCATTGATAGAGTATAAGAAAGTTCATTAAAAAAAGAGGAAGCCAAAATGAATAAATTATAAAGAAAGAAAAAGAAAAGAAAAAATTTATATAAAATACTAAAATAGAAAATTTGCTACTGTGCATGTCACAGTTATGATAACAGAAGCTAATGTACTCCTCTGTCAGTCCCTTCAGGTAGGGGAAAAAGCTTGTCTATGATGAGAAAAATTCGATAACTTGAGTATATAATAATATGACCACATCTAGACAACTCTAGCCACAACCCTACTTAATGCGCACCTACACCAAGTAATGTTTTCCAATCTTCCATTGAAGTGTAAAAAATAAAGTACGGATATGTCTTATTATAGCACCATGCAGCAACCAATCAAAAGATCAACAGTGGTGAATGACTTACCCCACTTTGACCAACAAAGGAGATAGCTTTGATATTGTCATCATCGCAGATATCATTAACAATGTCCTGCCCCCATGAGAGTCGAATATGAATAATAGAAAAGAGGAAAATAAAAATATCCATCAGAAATATAATAGTCGAGGAATTAATATAAAATTACTAATATTACAGTTGATGCAAATGCAATCTAAATTAATATGTTTTGTTTGCTCAAAAATAAATTGAAAATTTCGATGGTGGTTTACAAGAAAAGACTAACAATCTATTAGTGATTTAGTTCACGGTCATTGAAAGGTAGCTCATAAGTCATAACTTCTTTTTTTGTTTATAGATAATATTGATTTTGATATTATTTATTTTTATAGTGTAGGAAAATTCGAACCTTCAAGCGGTTCGAAATCCTAAGGCAGCCGATATCTTAAGCAAAAGAAAACAGGAGGAGTCGATATTTCATGATCCCACAAACATAATCTTTTTTTTTTAATGGAAATTTTTTTTATTCAAACACCAAGGGGGTGCAACCCAAACAGGGGGACAAACATAATCTTGGAACTATTAGGCAGGCTGATATACAATTATTGTTCAAGTGAAAACTTACATTGGTCCCGTGAACAATATTCAATACACCACCAGGTAGACCAGCCTCCATTGCCAATTCCGCAAGCATCACAGCAGCCCCTGAAAGATCGCCACAGATATCACTTTTCTTTAGCTTGAAACTGTGAAAACCCAATTAAAAAAAAAATTTTAAAAAAATGGTGAAGTGTCTGGACACCTCGAGCAATTTTTGAACAGTTTTACATTCTGTCTCGATTTGTTCATAAAGTGTCCGAACACTTTTTGAGCCGTCCAGACACTCGACGATAAATTTCGTTTTAAAACACATTGGGACAGTTCTAGGTTCATTACTTTCACAAGGTTTGATAGAAATAGCCGAGAGAGAGAGAGAGTGTGTGGGAAGAGGGTGATTTTGAAGGGGAACAAAGAAAAGGGAAGATTGATGCAAAGATTTGGGCTTATACAACTTGGATTTCAAGATCTTCACAAGATTAAGGTAAGTTTTACAAAGATTGAAGTTAGGGTTTTGTGGGTTTGGGTTGATTTCGTGAATTTGGAGGTTTTGGGGGTAAAAGCTTGTTGATTAACCAAAGTTTATGCATATTGTTGTTAGATTTGAGCTAGGATTGAAGTGTGGAACTTCGAGGAGAGGTGGTTGAGCTAGGGTTTGAGAATTTGGGCAAGGTGAGTGATTTACCTTGATATTATGGGATAAATGCAAGTAATTGGTTTGCAAAATAACAATTTTGGGATGGAGATTGAATTATAAATGTGTGTATGGTAGGTTGATTGAGCTTGGAAGAGTTGGGGTGTTTGGACTTAACGAGGTAGGGATTTTTCTTAACCCTTAATCTCAAAACACTATTGGCTACCCGAATTGTGTTAAATTCATTAGTTTCCGCCTTTTTGTTCAAGGGGAAACAAACATTGGATTGTGTGCTATTGTGAACTCAAATTTGCTATATTGTGTGTTTGATGTGGAATGCACTACCTGTGGACACTCGATTATCTATCGAGTAGTCGATACTCTTGATCATATGTTTTAATGAATTTGCACGCAATAAATTTATTTGCATAACATTCATGTGTGATGTTGCATTTGATGCATGGTGGAAGTGATGGATTGGATTTGGTGCGTACATCAACGTGTACTAGTGGTTCCGGTTATTTGGCTCTAGTGACATGGTTGATGGTACTTGTGTGAACATGCACTAGTGGTTCCGGTTAATTGGCTCTAGTGGCATGGTATGGAATATTTGTGAGAGCATGTGCTAGTGGTTCCGGTAAATTGGCTCTAGCGACATGGCTTGGTTAGATATACGGATTGCATTTGTGTGACGACATGACATATTGTTGCATTGCTTTATTTCTTATCACATTCCGGCCTTATTCCTTATTTTATGCTCCTATTCGATATCCCTACTGAGCCTCCTGCTCACTGTTTTATTTTCCCCCTCCTCAAGTGATATAGGTACTAGCGCTAGTGCTCCGACTACGGATCAGCGGGGAGGAGCGTGATGTGTATGGCCTAGACTAGTATGGCTGTGATGGTTTGCTTTTCTTATTTTTGTGTAGTGTTCATGTTTTGGTGTTAGATTAGTCTTTGGCTTAGTTGTGTACTGTGATACATACGGGTACGTATTGTTATGGATGAACGATAATTTGGGATGGTTTGGCCGGAGGCCTTAGTATATATATGTGTATCAGTTGATGATGGGTATGGCATGAGGCTCTGGATGATTAGTTTGGTGGTATGGAAATTGGTTGGTTTTAATTGCTATATTTTATGCAGGAGGCATTCTCCGATATACGGAGAGGTGTTGCCGGATTTTTGCTTAAATTTGTTGTGTTTAATTGTGGGTTAGGTTGATTTGAGTCCTTGTTTTAGGTGGCGACACGTGGGTGCACACACGTGTTGCCAATAAATCACGTTCCTGGGACGGGGCGTGACAGAAACACCTGGCCACAGAATCCTAGAGTAAACAGCTTTTAACTTCCTTTTTTGGCTTGAATAAGATGTCAAGAATGCTGATCTATTTACCGCATATCTAGGAGCAAAATCCTATTACATTGCACGCTATAACATACATCCAGATAATCTTAGCACCTATCAGGCTATCATGAATCCACCCAAATAAATAACAAGAATGATGTTGTCTTGTTATTCCAGACCAGAATGTTGAATCTTTATTGTCATTGGGATTCACACAGCATAAAACATATATCAAAGGTACAGGAATCACCTGGATTCTTCTCCGATGGCTTCAGAATAAAAGTATTACCGCAAGCAACAGCTATGGGAAACATCTGCAAACCAAAATGTATATTGCCTTATAAAGATGTAACCACTCAAAGGTGTTTCCTTACATAAGATAGATCTGTGCTACAAGTCTATCACCAAAAAAACAAAAACCAAAATAGTGCAGTGCAGCATGACAAACAGTAAGATGTAGGCGAGTTTCATAAATAGTTGTTGTTGTTTTTTTTTTGCACAATACTTGGTGATCTTATCTTCCACAATATTAAAAAGGGTTCTATCATAGCCTTATAGCTTTGCAATGTCTCTAATGTGGTTACTGGTTGTCACTTAAATATGCTTAAAGTATAGTCGTATACTTTTGTCAGAAAACAGATGGATCAGTTTCAATCAGGCCATCAAAAGAGTTTTTCGAATTGATTTGGTCACTCACACTTTCCAATTGATGATGCCAATGCGGACATTAAGCACTCACGCCGCCTGTAGTAACACAAAAGTTCTTTGTTTTTTTTCTTCTTTTTGTCCTTTCTGTCCTATTCTCTCTCAAGCTTTCTATATCTTTCCCACTGTGCCACCTAACTCCATCATCACAAATAACTTCAATCTCTCACAAGCAGTTTACTAAATTGCGCTCTAGAAAACATTCATCCCACAGACTCTAATACATTATGATACTCTCACACAACCATAATAAAATAGGCATAATCCATCACCATCTCTCTCTAGCACTTGGATCCTTTCCTTGCTTCACAATGAGGGGACTTCCCTAGCCAACAAGGGTAAAAAAAAAATCAAATAAATGAACTACTCCTTCCCTATGCCTATGTTCAAGATGGGACTCTTCATGAGTTTCCTTGGCCATCACGAGTTAAAATGCCTTTCTCTTCCTATCTCCTTTGTTATTTACGTGGATCAGCAGAAGATTAATTTGTAATTGGAAAAACATCCCTAAGCCTACTTCATCAGATCCTTTTCCCTATTTTGAAGAGCTCCCAGGTTTTCCATCTTAAAGAAAGTGCACGAACCAATTGGAACTTTGGAAGCACTAAGATCAATGCACTAACTCACCCAGCCACGATGCATGCAGAAGATGGTGAGCACATAATACATTTTCCTCCTCTGCTATCATAGCATCATTTCCTAAAATCTTAACCTTGACATCAACGGCAAGCAACGCATCATGCACCATGCAGGGCAAAAATGCGTAACCTTGGATTTTGCAGTATCCTCATCAAGCCTACAACCTGTGCATTTTCAACGTAGAACATGTACATGTTGCAAATTTCCTCGGTTGCAAGTCATTCAATAGAGAAGAGAAAATTTCAAATCAAGTAGAAAAGGAAAGAGATATGACAGAGAAAATGGGCAAAGAGAGACACTTTGACCATCTACGTGCTGCATGTGTGATTAACAGTCCACATCAGCATTTAATAGTCACAGCAGCAACTTCCATGACAACAGTTTTGCCAGAATGGCTTCATTACTTCATTTGGAAAACACCAGTAACCAAAATTTTCCAGACAGTGACCAAATTGATTTGAAAAATCTTTCAACCAACCGATGGAAACTGAGCCTGGTCCTATCCATCTGTAAATATCCCCATATTTTGGACCATTACTATCGCATTTTGTTGTGTTGACACAATTTTGTTTTACCTATTTATAATTTTACTTGAATAAATATGCTGAAAATGTACTTTCAATTTTTCTGCTTCTTTAGTTCGTCTAAAGTTGTACTTTGCCGCCAACCATTTTGCATTTAGTTTGCATGTCCATAAGTGAAACATACAGAAGTGAACCTATGGTAGCCAATACCACATTTGAGGCCATAGCTGTGGCTCAGATCTAAAGGGCAGACAAACAAGAAGTAATCCAAATTGTCGTCATGCTTACCCATAAAGGTACCATTGCTGGAAACTCGAACGGGCAAATACCAGCACAAACACCAAGTGGCTCTCTAATGCTATATGTATCAGTTCCATTGGACATGTTGGAAATGAATTCCCCAATTTGAAGAGATGTCAAGCCACAGGCATGTTCTACCACCTCTACGAGGGAACATCAGAGACATTATGGAGCACAATCTTACCTTTTGAGAATGTGTTAATAGTGGCCAAAGTCGATAATAAACTTACCAAGCCCGTGCATCACATCAGCATATGAATCTTTTAGAGGCTTTCCATGTTCAGTAGTAATGTTCATAGCTAGTTTATCCTGAAAAAATAATGTCACTAAGTCCTCCCACCAATATAAAACTGAAAGGAACAAAAAAAAAAAACAGATACGATTTCAGAAAGTACAATGTCTCTCCGGATAAGGCCTTGGAATTTGAACATGATACGTTGACGGGTTGTAATCGGCGTTCTTCGCCACAACGGAAAAGCTCGCTTTGCTGCAAATACTGCAGCTCTGAATTCCTCATTTGTAGTTAAAGGTACTTGAGAAACAACTTGCTGTGTGGCCTATCACATGTCAATAAATGAATCAGAGAAAGGTTACAACCACATATTATCAAAAATGATGATGATAAGCAACTCAATGAAAATGGGAAATTCAAAAACTTACAGGGTTTAAAACATCAATAGATGCACATGAATGCGAATCCACAAATCTTCCTCCAATAAGATTGGGAACCCTCTGAAATGCAGTAATCAAAGAGTTAAAGCTCTACTGAAATCTACATAGAACCCATAGCAATGGGAAGATAAAACTTGGTGATCTAATTTGCACAGAATAATCTAGAGCTTACTGGGGGGTCGCAAAGCCTCCAAGATGGCTCTATAACCGAGAGAGAATTATTTCTTACAGCAGATTTCTGAGGTCTCAACGACTTGAAATTTCTCACTGCAACATAAACATGTCAGCATCTTAGGAAAGTGAACGTAAATAGTAAACTGACTCATGCGAATTTTTCAAGGATTTCTAAGAATGGCAACTGGAAAAGTCAATCCTATAGAGGAACATTTCAGTCAATACTCCACATGATTATGTGAAACTCATCCACAGATCAATGACAATAAGCATCCAAACAATAGATAAGAGTTTTAAATCCTAGCGACATTGTTATCATTCACATGCACCATACCTACGCAATGAAGACGTGACAATAGACAGACAGCTGGCCACCACATAATAGGAAGCAAATTGGCTCACGCCACAGAGACATTTCCTAGCTCTATTGGAGAACTAATTAGGTAAATGTAAGAATGATCCACAAGTATTGAAAAAAAAATTACCCGCTAGATTTCCTTGTCTGAGCTTAGCTTTGACATTGTATACATGCTTTGGAGTTGATAAAAGGTCTGGGTTAGTTTGTCTGAGTCTCTTTAGAATTTGGCGAGGTTTTAGTCCAGCTTCCGTCATCTCTTTGATCAATACAACTTCTCTCTCTGAGAAGCGACGAGCAGAAGGATGTTCAGAAATGTCTTTTAAGGCTTCATGATTATGTGTCCCATTCTTCACAGTAAGTACCCACAAGCCCTCATCCTTCTTACCAACAACTTCAAAAGGACAGTTGGTAAGCCTAGAACCCATTTTTCTTTTTCGGGCACTTTCGACAGAGGACTCATCTGCAGCTTTACGCCTATTGCGGTAAACACCCCCTCGGTCACAGCCAAGGATTACCACCTTGTCCCTCTTAGACTGCTTGATAGTCACCACATACCCCTGGGATACAGCAAAGTCCCCAACATGCTGTATAAGTTCTTCACGGTCTACAAAAGTCCCAGGAGGAGGTGGAAGCAGCATGGATTCATTCAGCCCTGTGCTACCCTGACTGTCCATCATTCATCTATGAATTTATCATCCATTAAAAAGCTCTGTGCACCAAATCAAACGTTCACAACATCACCACTCATCCATTTGTTCATTCTTCCTTGTTAGGCTCATGAAAACCAAAACTATAACCATAATCAGCTCAAATAATATAGACACCAGAAATAGTTATTATATATCAAATAAAAATTTCCAAGCTAGAATAAAGCTGTTTTTGTATTCTTTTGCACACATGAGATACCTATTTATCATTTGAAACATATCCATGTCAAAGTTCAAAAGTGTGTAAAGTCTTCTGCCTTCCATAGAAGGGGAAAAAAAAAAGAGACTTCTGCCTTTAACATCAGTCACTTACTTCAATATCAATATTGCAAAGAATTGAGATAGAATGGAATAATTGATACCTTGCAATTATTTGAGTTCACATATTCCTAAAAGTTATTCCATATCTTTTACTCAGTATTCAAGCACCAAGGACATGGATCACATTTGCCACTTAATTAACTAACTTGGACTTGGACAAAATAGTTAAAAAGGATTTCTCTTAATAGATCACGCGGCAGATCAGTCTTTACCACTTCCTCCATCACAAACAACCTCTCGTACAAGCACAGTCCTGCATATTTAAACAAAAAAAGAAAGAAAGAGTAAGATGTTAATCGAATGTCTCCTCAATATCTCACCAATGTTAATCTTTCTGCACATTTGCATTTCCTCAGCAGCTAATGCACCGACAAGGATAAATAGCATATGGAGATTTAAGTATGAAACACCATTTTCATTCCCAGCAATAACAAAAGCGAAAAACAAGAGAAGAAAATAGGTCAATAACAGTTTATAGTTTCAAATTACATAGCCAGGAAACAAAAAAAAAAATGCAAAGCAGACCGAGAACTTAAAAAGTTCTGAATTGACAACATACGGGTACAAATAGTAGCTGAGACAAAGATTCCCAGGTTTTCTGCAAAGAATTCAAATGGAAAATTAACGAGAGAGAGAAAGAAAAATGAATGTTCTTCCACCAGTAAAAATCATACTTCGTTTACAACTTGCAATCAAAAGCAAAATTCACATCTCTTTAACTAGCCAGGGACGACGATGATCGGCAGGCGAATAGACGGCCGATTCGTCAAGTAATCAGAAAAAACGAGGGATTTGTTCGGGTGCGACTGTAATATCTCCCAGCAAAAATTTCGCAAAATATAACATAAAAGGAATTTGTAAATTAATTATTTTCTGCTTTGGGGCAAAAATTAAATTTTAACTTTTACTCGAATTTCAAGTGGAAGCCCACATGTCAGGTGAGATCCAGCCCATATTAACTAAAAGCAGTCCAAAATCTATTACTCCTATATTTTATTTTTTTTCTTCTCATTAACCTATGAAGAACATAAAAATTCAATTATATTATGCACTAAAACTCGGACCATCAGGACATGTTTTGGTATCAATGTATCATTTGATTTCAGAAATTCAGAGTTCATGAATCAACAATTAGGCCTATCAAAGGGAGAGAGGGTGCTCCATTTAGTCCTAAGGTAGCGAAATTTCTTGTCGGGTTCCGACCCGCACGAAACGCATAACGATTTGGGTACTTATCTCGGAGAGGGGCTTGGTGAAAATGAAATAGACATGTCTGTGAAGATGCGGACTACGAAAGACCCTATGAAGATGTCTGTGGGTGCTCCATTTACGTTGGAGTAGTTTATTCTCGTTTATTCTCCTTAGTCGATGTGGGATACCCACAAGGTATTAACAAAGAAGATGGAGATACAGATTACAGAGAAAATGATTAAAAAAAAAAGAAAAAAAAAGAGAGACTTTCCCAATAGTCATCTCATTGCATATATGAACTGCAGGAGTTGTTACATACTAGATTCCATTAACAGTATTACTAGAAAATCTCTTTTGATTCACCATGATTGAATTTATTGCATCTAATTAGCCTCTTAATCAAATCCATCCTGTAATGGCAGAACTGAGAAAAAGCTTGTACCTGCATCAACCTCTTCAAACTGATCAACATCTTTCCCCTTCAAATGGCGTTTCAATTCCTGCCTACACAACATCAATTGATCTTCCAATTCTTTCCTCTCGGATTCACGCTTCATCACAATCCAATGCAATGATTGAATCAGATCTTGATCATATTCATGCTTCTCTACCAGTATACGGTGCTGATTGGCTTCAATCTCAAGATTACTCTTCTCACTTTGGAGCCGCAGAATCATGGCCATTGCCTCCCTTGCTGCTGATGCAGCCGCCATTCGTTCCTTCTCGAGCTCCCCACAGGCAGAATTGGCTCTCTCCCTTTCCTTCTTCACCATTTCTCTCAGTGTCATTACATCAAACACTTCATCTTCTCCACAACACTCCTTTTCGATTTCACCATCACCACCACCACCTAATGCTGCTACATCCTGTTCTACTGCTTCTGAATTACCCAACAATACACTTTTTGAACAGATCCCATTTCTCAGTTCAATCTGTTCTTCCAAATAATCATAGAAAAAAAGCAAAGACAAAATCAAGATACCTCCAAAACCCTCATCTTGAATCAAAACCTCCAGAAACGAAGTACTATTAGGCCACGCTTGCAGATCAACACCCGCCAATGTAACAATCAACAAACCAAAAGGACCCAGAATATGCATGAGAATCTACTTTAGGCTCTCCTCCCGCAATCCAATCTCAAAATCCCCAAACCATGATTGCTAATTAACATACAAACCAATGGAATTTAAAGGAGAAGGAATACACAGAAGGGTAGATGTCTACAACAGCTAGATTACCATAGCAGTACAGACTCGATTGAGTTCTATTGGAAAGGAAAGTGTTTGAATCGTGTGATTTATCTAAAAAGAATAAGAAGTCCGGATTTGATTGAAGAAAGAAAAATGCAGGGTGGATTGTTTTGTTCGTGTGACACTGACACACCGTGGGGTCTCCTTGGTATCGTATTTATCGGGAAACGGCGAAGAAATCAAGGGGTCTGAGGCGGTTATCCAAATTGTTTTTGAAACAGGATTTCAAGAGGGGTAGGATTTGAACCCACATCTTAACGAGTGAATGTCTTTTACATTTATGGTGCGTTTGGTAGAGGGGTAATGGGGTATAATGGTTACATGAGTAATTAAATTTTAAGTTTATTTGTGTTTGTTATGTTAGTATAATTTTTACTCCTGTAATTAATTGTAGTAATTCAGCTTATTTTTTATACATAAAGTTTACTGGTGGGGACCTGGGTAATAAAAAGTAATAAGAAGTTTTAATCTAACCTATTACCCCCTTAATTAAATCTCCAAAAAAACTTCTCACACATGATAATTGAAAATAAGCTCCAACGAAAAGAATTTCACACTAGAAACTTATATATATATATATATATAATATGTGTCTGCCTGTATGTGTGTGTATATATATATATGCATATGTATTTATATTTTTTAAATTTTGATACATGATAGTCGTAACAATAAAAAAAAAAAAACATCATCTTACTTTTTTCTAGTTTGGTTCATTACAATAATAACAAACAAGGGTAATGGTATTACACCAGTAACGTATAGCAGTAACAAACAAGAGTAATGAATGTTTGTGTAAATTTTACCCTTCTTTACCAAACAATTGTAACAATTATTTTCCATAATTATTATTACCCTTGTAACATTTACATGGATAACAAATTATACCCCTAAATTTTTACCCCCATACCAAATGCACCTTAACGTAATTGCTGCTCACTTGCATATTATTTTGTATTAATTAGTTATTATGATTTTGCATATTGTTTTGTAGATCCATTTGTTTCAATTAATTATATTATCATAACTCAAAATAATACACACGTTACATCAATGAACATTACATTACAATTTGCCCAATCTATTCTTCGTTAAGTGATCAAAATTTTTTGTGTGTAAGTTCATCGGCCCCGAGTTCATGTCATATCAAATATTCAAATAACAAATTTGTATGATGTCATACTTAATTAGTGATCAGAAATTTGTATGTGCGTGAGATTGTTGATCCGAGTTTATAACATATCAAATGTTCAAAGAATATATTTGTATGATGTCGTATTCAATTTTAAAAAAAGTTTTTTAAGGAAAAGTTAACATGTTTAGATAATTTGTAATTCAACGGAATTAGATAGAAATTTTATAATTTTTTTCTTTAAGGAATTATCATATTTTTTTATATTTAGGTGAAAAGACTGAACTAATTATTATATTCTCCAATTTATTTTTTTCCATTGGCACAATTGGGCAATGGCAACAAATTGAGTGCCATATAAAGCACGAGATGAAGTGGAATTCTTTTCAGGCTAGATCCCTGACCATAAAACATAAATTAAAGAAGTTGCTGACTTGTAGAAAGTAGTCATACTTTTGGGGTAAAATGTAGCTCGATTTCATGAGTTTGATAAATTTTGTTAATTGACTTATAGAAAGTAGTAATATTTTTTTACATTCGATATTCGATATGAGTCTAAATTTAGGTCGTCAAATCCGTACATATAGAAGTTTCCCACATGATGATATAGGATAATTTAGACAAAAGCCTAACTAAAAAAACAAATAATATTACTAAAAGAAATATGATCAAACACTCAGAAGTTAACCTCAATTTTTTTTGTTCTTGATAAATTTTCATTAAATGTTACGAATGTTCAAGAAAAATCAAATCTTGAGAACCACGAATAGCTCAGATGATACTCATATGTGTGGTATCTTATATAAGTCTCAAGTTCGAGCCTCTCCATCTCCTTGCCCGTATTCAAAAAAAATTCAAATCTTTTGAGATTCAAGGTCCAACTAAATTGCAAACCTTAATTTATGATAAATTGAAGGTTTCCCAAGCAAAAACAATCAATTGAATTCAACTAAACATTGGATAATCATTAACCAAAAACAAAGTATCACATTCTTGGTGACCAAGTTTTTCAGGCACATATTTATAGTTCCTTTTGGTCTTGTCATGCTCTCATCACAACAATCTTTCAACACTCACATGGCTCAACAGGTGAAAGAAAAAGCAGAACAAGAAACCATTAGCTTCCAACAAAGAATCAAATGCTTCAAAGTCATGGCCAGATTTTCCAAATCAGCTTGATCAGAAAAAACCCAACTCTAATGCAACAAATTGGCTTTGGTGGTGTGACCAAGTCATCTAGGCCACCATCTAAGCACTGCAATCCAAAGTCAACACTACCATGGCTTGAATTATCACCTGCAGAAGCAAAAAATGAAGAGCTAGAGATCTTCAACATCTCATTCACTGAAATGCGGAAAGGCTATTGGAGGAAATGGAGGAGCCCTTTGGACTACTGGTACTACTGGAAAGACTATGTTGGCGGCTCTAATGGTTCAATGATCTGCAAAGGTGTATCTGATTCATTGTGTTATGTTTGGAAACCAATTCACGGAACTGTGTGGTTCCTGCCGAATTGGGTTGCTAACGTTCCCTTTAGACACGCCACATCGTATGGAGAATCGAACCGGGAAGTTCTAATGGTCATTACAGGCATAAGTCATCCATCTTTTATGTTTGCTGGGCTTGGCAAGATGGGAAATGAGTGGTTCAAGCTAGACTGCACCATTGTTGAACCTCACCGCCACCAGTCAAGCTCGTCGGAGTCGGACCAGAAACATTACATGGAATTCACTAATGCAATCGGGTTGAAAGGCAAGTTCTATGCATTGAGTTTGCAAGAAACACTTGCAGTTGTGGAAGTCCTTGACTCAGAACCTTTAATAACAGCATTGGGTGCTGGAAGAGCCATTCCCTCTGTGGGTTCAAAGCATTTTAGAGGATGCCTGCTCGAATCGAACGGGGAGATCCTGTTAGTTTTCTTGATCTCTAGACAGTCAATTGATGATACAGATGTTGTGGAGATTTATGGGCTTGATTTGGAAAAACTGTCATGGGTTAGAGTCAAAAGCTTGGGCGAAAGGACATTGATTGTTGGGTCTAATTGTTGTTCATCAATCCTGGCAAGCAAAGTGGGATGCAGGAGAAACTTTGTGTATTTTGGCCTCCACACAGGTGGTGGTTGGTGGGTGTTTGACATGGATGGAGAGAATATCTCATCTGGGTTGGCAGATTCAAAGTCTACTATGCCTTGGATGGAATCAGAAACAGAGGAGTTGTGATAGAATGCTCAGTTTATGCACATTTGTTGTTGTGTGATTTCACTTGTATCATAACAATGGATAATAACTTCTTATTGTATATTTTTGACCAGTTCAAATTTTGTTGCTCGACATTTCATTCTCTATACGGTGCGACAGTAGTGGATCCACATATACGGATTAATTTTACAAAATTATCCATTTAGAAACATGTATTTTTAACCCGCTGCTTAATTGTGCCCCCGTAAATTCGAGTCTTGAATTCGTCATTGGTTCCGAGATGCAAAGTGAGAGAAGGATTTTATACTTGGGATTTATCCCATCTTTGGTGAGAATTCTCTGTGTTATGTATGACCCAAGTTTAGGCTACATCAAATGTACTTGTGTTATCAGAATTGAATCATACTTTTACCCGAAAAGAATTGAATCATACTGAACCGTAATCAGCAGTTAGAACTTAGAAGTTAGAACCTTCGTGCAAACCGTGACTTTGGCTAAACCGAATGGTTCGATATTATTTAAAAAAAAAACGAGAAGATGCCATGAACTTCGAGTTCAAGCATTCCACGAAGGCCCAACGATGCAGCAAAAGCAAACTCGCAAGGTTAGATAACTTGTGAAGAGTTTTTATTATCTTGTTTAATGTTGTAGTGCTATTGGCTTTGTTGGTATATTGTTATGTGTTTTTGTGTACTGCTGCTTTAGTTGCTATATGATTGCATCAATTTGCTTGCAAATGTGAATGCACACAAAGTGTTTGACCAATTGTTTTCCTGCTTATATCACCCAATTTGTTCTCTCTGCTCGCTCTCTTGCAATTTCCGAACTTTGCTGTGACATTTGTTGTTAATTGTTATGATTGAAAATATGAACATTCTTGAAGAGGGAGACATGTGCATTGTCATATCCATCCCTTACTGTCAGAAAACTGAGTCAGGATGGCTACATCTTGGACTCATTAAGCCTACGTATCAAGCTTTCTCCAGGAATTTCCCTTCATATACAAATTGATATATATTTGACGAAGAATAATGATTTAAGTATCTCAAAAGCGATAAACCCAATGCCGTAGATAGAACTTCAATCAATGTGCGTACAACGGTACAAACTATAAAGATAGGATCTTTGAGTAAAAATTTGAAAAGTTTGAGAACCATATGATTCAAGAAGCGTTTGGGACAAGTGAGGCTGAAGAGGTTGCAAACTGGGTGGATTGATCATGGTCTGTATTTCTGCTTTGACCTCTTCCGAAGGTTGCAGTAACGTAGGAGAATATGACTGAAAGTATAGACCTTGGAGGAGGAGATTGCAATTGTGGCATTGTTAGGGGGAGAGTAGGCAATTGAGCATCGAAATTAAGAAAAGCAAGAGCTTTCGCTATTGACGGTCTAGAGGCAGAGTTTGGGTGAGCACACCAGAGACCAACTATCATCAACCGTTCCATTTGTTGTGCATCGAAGTTTCCTTGTAACTTACTGTCAGCAGCATCGAGAATCCTTCTATTTTGGTAGAACTCCCAAAGCCATTCTACCATGTGAACCTTATTTTAGAAACAAATAAACATATGATACCATTACTAAGTATACAAGAAATAAAATCGAGAAGGCAATATAAAAAGATCAATATAGGTTAATAATATGCATACCCATCTTCCATCTGCCTGCTGCTCGATGGGTTTTCTTGCACAAGCAATCTCCAAAGCAAGAACTCCCAAGCTAAAGATGTCTGATTCTTTTCTGGCTTTACCTGTTGTAACACATTCAGGATCCAGGTATCCAAAAGTCCCTGCCCACGCCGTAGTTTTTGAGCCTTTTTTACGGTCGACAAGACGAGCCAACCCAAAATCTCCGAGCTTAGCTTCTAGATTCAAGTCCAACATAATGTTGCTCGATTTTATATCCCTATGTAGGACACATGGTTCACATTGTTCGTGTAAGTACTGTATTGCAGAGGCTGTGTCTATGGAGATTTTGTATCTCTTCTCCCATGGTAAGAAGTGCTGCTCATCAAAAAGATGTGATTCAAGAGTACCATTTGGTATGAACTCATAAACAAGCAATAGCTCTCCGTTTTCATGGCACCAGCCAATGAGTTTCACCAAATTTCTGTGTCTCAGTTGGCTAATGATCTTAACTTCAGATGCGTATTCCTTTACTCCTTGGTTAGAGTCTTTTGATACCCTCTTAACTGCAATATAGGAATCCATATCCCTCAAATATCCTTTATATACAGCGCCGAATCCTCCCCGTCCAAGCTCCTCTGTAAAATTGTTGGTTGCCACAACCAACTCTGAATATGCCATCTTTTTAGCACCAATTCCCTTTTCAAAGTCATAGTCCATCGAACGGTCTGTAAGTGATTTTTGGTCTTTATTTTTTGTCTTCCTTTTCTTCCAAATGCACAGAAATACTAAAGCCACAAAAACAGTAAATAAAACAGCACTAACGATTTTTGCTATGAGCCATTTATCAGATTTTGGAGGAATAATGGGTAGGACTGGTGAAGGAGAAGTTGTATCGATTTGCAAATTTGAACTGAGATTCCACGAGTGAATTGTATGAAACTCAGAGTCAGCTCCGGTTGCAGCCGAGAATCCAACGCTAACCCATTCTGGTAAGTAATCCCTCAAATCAGCATCATAATAAAGCTCCTGTTGGATTGTCACGTTATCAATAATTCCTGTGAAGAGAACTCCCAAATTTTTTGCAGTACCATTGTAAGTTACCCTAGCTTCCATTAATTTTCCGTCCATTGGACTACTATACCATGTCACACTTCTACTAGACCTCAAAGAGTTGATGTCAATACCTACATGATCGTTTTCTTGATCCCACAGGTTGTGAAAAGTATCAAACTCCACAGCCACAAATGGATTATCCGATGAGTTGATTTTCTTATCCGCACTTGCAAGACCAATTCCAGCACCATCTCCTATCATCGCCGGCATATGGTAAGTGAGTGGGGCAATGAAGAGAGCGAGACCATCACCGTGCTTGTCATTATTTAAGGCGTTGATGGAGAAGGTGAAGTGGGTAGTAAAATCTGCGAGACTGCCTGAAGCCTTGTCCCATAGATGCATAGGTTCAACATGTGTGGCATGGCCTGTAGTTTGACCCTGGTTTGGTGTGAGTTGGATGACAGAGTCTACAATCGTAGCATTACCTTCACACCGTATTTCATAAGTATCAGGCTCAAAGCTGGAATAGTTGAACGACAGAGAAGTTGTGGGAGGGAGAAATACTAGTAGAAAGAAGAATATGACCACCACCATGATAGCAAAGAAGGAAGAAAAAGTATTGAAGGTTTGCTTTCTTGTAAAATGGAAATCGCTTGAGATCAGGAGGTGGGTGACCAGAAGCTGTGATTATCAGGCCAATGATGAAAAATAAATAAGTGAAACAAGAATGAATAACACCGTTGATTACAACATCGGAAACAGCATTAAAATTAGGTAGCAGGCCTTTTTTGTTTGTTCTGGTAAAAACAAGCAATTGATGGAAAGACTTGATGCAACATATTGGGATGATAATAATAAATTACATATATGTCATGCATACAAATATTCACATTCAATTCCCCGTATACGCTACGAAATTATGAAAGAAGCTCCGCTGAAATTTGTCTGATTCCTTATGAAAAATTGCTTTTAGTTTGATAGACGATTGATCCTCTTGATAATTATGGATATAGATATATAAGATGTACATTTTGTAAGAACAAAAGGAAGATGATGACGTTTTTTCCCGTAAGGATTTTGAGTTTAGAGGCCACTTGCAATATATAAATTTCATGATGTAATGATTATTTTAGAGCCATTTGGGATAAAAAATACTGAAGAAGATGTAGTAATGTTCCAGAATCTGAATTCTTGCTTTGAGAATCAGCATATTACCTAAATAAGAATTGGCATATGAAGTAAATATGATAGTGTTTGTACAAAGAAAATAACATGGATTCAGGACATGGTTAGTTCTGTTCATTCAGGCCAGTATATGTGGACAAAAATGATATTTGTGATCTACTTTTGCTTTCTTCCTCTTGTCATATACTTCTGATCTTTTGGCACAAATGATCTTAAGGCTACACCATCAAAGCTAGACATTTGATTATTGCATTCATACACTTATAAATATACAAAACTCTTTAATCTATTATTCTTGCATACATAGAAATCATAAATGCTATCCTGTAACCTTCACTAAAACCAAGTTTGTCTTCAAACATATCCCTCATATTCAGAGCTTCCGTTAGAACCTAAGCTTCTACTTATTTAAACAACTGATATTTCTTCCAGAAACTCTTTTTCTTTGCTGAAGATAATGACATGAGCGCCAATCATGTTATGTTCTTTACAAGGAAGATACCCTGCAGGCCTTGACTATTCAATCTTTTTGGAGTCTTTTTCCGGCTTTAGAATAGTCATTACTTTGGCTTCCACACGATCCTGTACCTCCAGTCTTCCAGTAGTTGTAACAAGAGCTACAATGTAGCTGCAAAAATTTGGTCTTGCTTGACTTCCAACAAATTTTTATTAATTCCCACAAATCAGGTTTAGGAAGTTTTGTTGTACAACTTTCTGAATTGAAAGTGTTAGAATATGTATATAAAATATGAAACGCCCTAACCCAACAAGTTAACTTATTGGGTTGAAAGACAAAGTAACTAATCTTAACATAGTATCGGAGCAAGAGGTCTAGGGTTCAATGACAAAATAATTAATCTTAAAAGCAAGGAAGAACATGCATGCACATATGCATCTAGAGATCAATCACAAAAAAAAAATGCTAAGGAAATACATTGAAAATCAATTTACATTGTTTTCTTACTTATATTGAAAATGGTGAAGAAGATGAAAAAGAAGAGGCCGTGGAAGATGTAGATGGAGTACTGGACTCTAAGGACACAGGAGCATAACCATGGTTTGAATTCTGGGTTCGAAGCACGCCATTGGCAGTGGCTTGACCACAGGATAAGAAACAAAACATTGCAGAAGTTTCATGTGGGGGGGTTACATTAACATATGCAAGAACTGGCATTTGTGATGGGATTATAGGCATTGGAGCTTCAAAATCGAGGACATTAATCACTTGCCTTATCGAGGGCCTGAATTTGTGATCTGGGTGTACACACCATAGACCAGTGACCATCAACCGCTCAACTTGCTGCTCGTCAAAGTCTTTATTCAATTTAGGATCAACTGCTTCAAGGACTTTTCCTTTCCCATACAGTTTCCAAACCCATTCTACCAATCCTATTTGGAATTCTTCGGCCGTGATTGAATCTACTGTGCTTGTGTCTACAGCCTTTCTACCAGAAGCTATTTCCAAAGCTACAACTCCAAAACTATATACATCTGTTGCTTTGCTTGCCTTGCCTGACATGAAACATTCAGGAGCCATGTAACCCATGGTCCCAGCCAGTCTAGTGGTTTGTGACCCCTTTTCATGGTCAACAAGCCTAGCTAACCCAAAATCTCCAAGCTTTGCATTGAAGCTTGAATCCAACATAATGTTGCTTGATTTAATGTCCCTATGAAGCACACAGAAATCTGCTTCTTCGTGAAGGTATAGCAATGCAGAGGCCAAGCCTTGAGCAATTTTGTATCTCAGAACCCATGTCAACAAGCCTTTTCCCTTGAAAAGATGCGTGTCTAGGCTGCGTTGAAGCATAAACTCATAAGCCAGCACAAGCTCCTTTTCATGGCACCAGCCTAGGAGTTTCACCAAATTCTTGTGCCTCAATCGGCTAATAATCTTCACTTCTGATGCATATTCTTTGATTCCCTGTTTAGAAGCACTTGATATCTTCTTCACAGCAATATAGGAGTTCAACTCCTTTAAAAAACCTCTATAAACAGCTCCAAACCCTCCCTCTCCGAGCTTCTCTTCTTCAGCAAAATTTTTGGTTGCTTCAGCTAATTCATTGTACAAGAACTTCCTTGGCCCTAATCCTTTTTTAAATTCATTGCTAAATGACACATTGAATATGGAAGTGTTTCCATTTTCACGTCCCCCCTTCTTTTGCCATGAGCAGAGAAGGACAAAAACTAACACAACGACCAAAGAACACACTCCAATTCCAAATCCAAGCTTTAACTTCGTCTCATTTTTCTTTTTCTTCAGGGCAGCAGGAGCAGGACTAGAGTGGATGCCTGGGCTTGGTGCCATGGGAGCAGATTCATTGACTCTAAAGTCACCTTTTGATTGAAAACTCCATGAACAAATTGTATTTATTTCTAACTCTAGTCCAGTGCTGCCAGAAAAGCCAAGAATAACCCGTTCAGGCAAGAAGCTCCGCATGTCAACCTCATGTGTAAATCTGCCTACTTTTCTCTGATTTTTCAAATCAATATAAGAGAACATGACACTTAAACTTTTAATTGTTGCATTGTATGTGATCCAGACCTCTGTCATATTCCCATCCTTAGTATTGCTAGGCCAAGACATATTTTTTACAGAAACCATGGAATGGAGATTGATACCTACGTGATCATCCAGCGGATCCCAAGGGTTGTGATAGGTATCAAATTCAATTGCAACAAATGGAACATCTGTTGAGTTTGACGTTATTTGATTCATAGCAGCACTCTTTGACAGACCAAGACCGCCGCCTCTTGCTAAGGAAGATGGATTCCAATAATTTATATCTCTTGAAGCAAGAAAAAATGTGAGTCCATCGCCATACACAGGATTTCCTTGTGAGTTGATGATGAATGTGAAATGAGTGGCGAAGCTGGAGAGATTTCCTGTGCTTTTGTCCCAGAGGTGAAATGGTTCTTTGTATGTTGCTCGACCGGCACTCCCTCCTTGTCCCTTGTCACGCATGTTCAAGGTGAGTTGAATGGTACCAAGCACCACACTTGCATGTCCTTCTGTCAGAAGTTCCCGTTGATTAGAATCAAAGCTGCTAAAATTGAAGTTCAAGGAAGCAGAAGCTTTTGAGGTGAGTGCGAGAAACAAGAAATTATAGGCCATGAAAAGAATAACCAAATCAATGAAGTAGGTAGCATCCATGGTTTTTAGAGGGGAATCCAAGGAGACTACTGGGATGCAATAAAATCTCTGTTGCCTTGTTAGCTCTTAGTTTAGAAGCTGTAGAGATAGAAATTGACACATTGTTATTGCCGCATGAATTTATGTCCTTATGTGAATTCAAATTCAACTCTCCTCTTATTTTCTTGTAAACAATATGTTTCATTCTTAATTGTCTTGTTGCATGTCTTTTTTTACGAGGTAGAGATTCGTGACAGTTGATCCCAAATAAAGTTAAGAAAGCTTGTTGTTGATAATTTAGATGCATTAGTGCTGTAGCTGTTACAGAAAGCTGTTAGTGTGCATAAATATGACTGCCTAACAACAGCTTAAGCTATTGAAAGACATGAGGTAATTTACTTCTTATTACAACTGTAACTGCATGCATTGATATTGATTATTGCAACT
Organism: Tripterygium wilfordii; assembly: GCF_013401445.1. Lineage (NCBI taxonomy): Eukaryota > Viridiplantae > Streptophyta > Magnoliopsida > Celastrales > Celastraceae > Tripterygium > Tripterygium wilfordii. Next base: position 12,413,339 of record NC_052248.1, read on the forward strand.
CTTTACATTTTTATTCAGTTGTCCCAATGTGTGCCAGGCTGTTAGTAGGTTAGGATCTTCTCTTTCCCTGCTTATGCATAAAAAAACAAAGTTTCCTGCTTTTATATTTTTCTTTCTAGAATAAGGTTTATTTGATAAGTCAAAAGATGATATTACTCCAAGAGGGAAATGTAACAGTCCGCCTCTCCCTGGGCCTAGTAAAATATTGTTTGTTTTGGGCCAGTTTATACTAGCCCTCATGGATTTGCTTCTTAAGGCCCATCTTGGAGCCCTAAAAACTTGTCTTACTCTTACTAAGTTGGGAAATTTGACATATCCCATAGGCGATGTGGGATTTAAGCACTCATTCGCCACTAGGTAGCTCGCCCAACACCACCGAGCTTGACACTGTAGAGACTTACGACCCCGCCCACTCTAGGTCTAATGAATATTGTCTGCTTGGTCAGCCTATAACTAGCCTGCACAGATTTATTTTCCTGGGTCCTTTGACCCATAAAACGTGCTCACTAGGTTAGAAGATTTGGTCTATTATATTTTGCACTTCACTGTCTCTCTTGGGCAATGTGAGATTTTGAGCATTGAGCCCATTTGCCACTCGGTGACTCACCCAGCACCACCAAGTTTGACATAGCAGAGGCTTGTGGCCCTGTCCACTCAATTCAGATGTCAACTGCAACAACCCGCCCCGTCCTAGACCTAGTAAGATATTGTCCATTTTGTGACAGCAGATACTAGCCCTAACGAATTTGCTTCTCAAGGCCCATCTTTGAGCCCTGAAAATCAGTCTTACTAGTTTGGAAGGTTTTATCTATTATATTCTGTACTTACCCCCTAGGCGAGTGAGATTGTGAGCATTGAGCCCTTTCTCCACTCTATAGCTAGCCCAGCACCACCAAATTTAACACTGGATCCGTCCACTCAGGCCGAGTGCTATAAAAACCTATCATCAAAAGGCTTATTCAAATCATCTTTACTAAAGTACTACGTATGTACCTATGTATGTGAGTTTGAAGTTTCAGTTAATCATGCAGAATTGAAAAGTTTTAGTGAGCAAGAAATTTTTAAGGTAGCAGTAGTCATCAGCATATACCAACTTGCGATCACTAATGATCTTTATGTGTGTTCAAGCGTGTGGGCTCTTGGAGCTAATTGTGACCGACTTTTCACAAATTGTGATTCGGCTATGGACTTTTCACGCATTTTACAAGAAACAAGGCCTTGTTATTCTTTTTTTATGATCACTCTGTTTTTTCTCTTCCATCTCTATCTCCATCTCCTTGTCCTTTCTTATGCTTTTTATTCTTGTTCTTTCTATAATCTCTTTACAAAAAAATACAAAAGATGCCGGCCTTTCGGTAATCAGACCAAAATATGCTCTTATGGAATAAGCAGTTGAGAGAAATAGATAAAGAAGATTTTTCATTTGTGTTGGTTGGACATAAAAACCTACTACTGCAACAATGAACAAGATTTTATCGATGAAAAAAATATTAAGTAATCTACACCAATCCCTTTTGATGAACCATGATTGCTGTCAATTTCATGAACTCTCTTGATCATCAATGGCATATCATTAATTTGATTACTCTTTTCACCACCTGTAGTTTCTTGTTTCTTGTACTCACACCTGAAACTGTAGGTTCCTTGATCTTCAACTTTAGCAGCTTTGATTCAAATCATCCAGAAATTGTGACGGATGGACACGCAAGCGTGGTGGTTGGCACGGTTCAACTCACCTTGAACTTGCGCGACAGGGGACAAGAAGGGAGTTCTGGTCGTGCAACTTACAAGGAATCATTTCATCTTTGGGACAAGATATCCGGAAATCTCTCAAGCTTCAATACCCATTTCACCTTTGTTATCAACTCACAAGAGAATTCTATTTATGGAGATGGTCTAACATTTTTTCTTGCACCATGCAACTTCTGGTGTCCTTCTGATTTTGCTGTTGGTGGCGGCCTTGGTTTGTCTTCAGTAGCCGGTAACCCTTTCCTCAAAGGGCTTTTTCCCTTTGTTGCAGTTGAGTTTGATACTTATTCAAATGATTGGGATCCACCATATGATCACGTAGGCATCAATGTTAACTCTTTTACCTCTGTCAAAAATGTGCCTTGGATCAGCAGTATTCCGGATGGAACCAGTACAGAAGTATGGATCACATATGATTCAATCAAGAAAAATCTAAGTGTTGAGTTTGCTTATGTTGATAAGAAAAGCCAGAAACACAGTGTGGGGAGAATCTCTTATGAAGTTGATGTGAGGGAAATCTTGCCTGAATGGGTTACTATTGGCTTCTCTGCTAGCACTGGAATTGCATTTGAAATAAATACCATTTGTTCATGGAGTTTCAATTCACGTTCACATATTCTAGATTCTAGATTGAATGAATCTGATCCATTAAGAGAGGTGCGGAGTCCATTTTCCGGTTCTAATCCAGAACCAGAAGAAAGGGAACGGACTGGGATAACATTGGTGGCATGGTTTGGTATTGGATTTTGTTTTTTAATTGTTTGCATGATTTTCCTTCACATCCGTTTGAGGACAAAGAAGATGAGACAAGATGAAAATTTCAATGGTTTTGTATTCCAAGTCTCTTTTGGTGATGAATTTCAAAATGGTTTAGTACCTAAGAAATTTTCTTTTATTGAATTGACTGAGGCAACCAAATACTTTGCAGAAGATGAGAAGCTCGGAGAGGGAGGGTTCGGAGCAGTTTATAGAGGCTTTTCAAAAGACTTGAATTCTTATGTTGCTGTGAAGAGGATATCAAGTGCATCTAAACAAGGAACCAAAGAATACGCATCGGAAGTGAAGATCATTAGCCGATTAAGGCACAAAAATCTGGTGAAGCTCCTCGGCTGGTGCCATCAAAAGGACCTTTTGCTGGTTTATGAGTTTATGCCTCAAGGAAGCCTAGACACTCATCTTTTCAAAGGTAAAAGCTTGTTGACATGGGTTTTGAGATTCAAAATTGTTCAAGGCTTGGCCTTGGCATTGTTTTACCTACACGAAGAAGGCGATTTATGCGTGCTTCATAGAGACATTAAATCAAGCAACATTATGTTGGATTCTGATTTCAATGCAAAGCTTGGAGATTTCGGGCTAGCCAGGCTTGTTGACCACGCAAAAGGGTGTCAAACCACAATGCCGGCAGGGACCATGGGTTACATGGCCCCTGAATATATAATGTCAGGCAAGGCTAGTAAAGCAACAGATGTATATAGTTTCGGAGTCGTTGCTCTGGAAATAGCTTCTGGTAGAAAGGCCGCTGATGCTAGGAACGCCGAAGAAATAAGACTAGTAGAATGGGTTTGGGAGTTGCATGGAACTGGGAATGTACTTGAAGCAGCAGACCCAAAATTGTGCAGAGAGTTTGATGAGGAGCAAGTGAAGAGGTTGATCCTTGTCGGTCTATGGTGCGTACATCCAAACCATACATTCCGGCCTTCAACACGGCAAGTGATTAATGTTCTTAATTTTGAAGCTCCATTGCCTACACTTCCATCACAAATGCCAGTTCTAGCATATGTAACTCCTTCACAGGAAATGGATGAAATGCTGGGTTTCTTGTATTCTGGTGATCATGATCATCATGCCACTCATGACAATGGAGTAGTTGCCCAAACCCAGAATTTAAATCAAGAGAATACACCACTATATCCTCATAGTTTTATGTAACTGTCATATATGAAATCTTAGTTATCCCAATTGTTGAGTTGAATGCATAGGATTCAAGTGAATTTGTGGGCTCCACATGATGCACATTAAATATGTGCGTACAACTCAATGGCTGGCATAATTGGGATACCCACTGCTGCTGTGATCTCTAATTCTCTACCATTACTGCTTAATATTTCCCTGTACATGTTCTTCTGATAGGTCTATATAGTTAGGGGATACTCTCTCGTGCTACTTAAGGCCGCCGGCAAATGGATTTTTCATTCTTAATTCTTGTATATATATATATATATATATATATATATAAACTTTCGTAGAAATAAATTCCTTAATTGTTTAATAAGTAGGAGCTTCTGTCTTCTCTTCATTGTTTTTGTGCATGGAATGGAATGACCAGTTTTTACAATTGACCGTACATCAAACATTGATTTCTTATTGGATATTGGGAGTAAATACCGACCAATTTGTAGTCCTTGACATTGACGTCAGGTTGGCGTTATTGGCATTGTCACTTTTTGTGACCTATGCCTGTTTGGCTGTTTCATATGTAAATCTATCATCTTGACAATCTCCTCCAAATTTAACTTAAACTCTAAATTGTCATGGCATGCGTGTCTGCATATAATTTCTTATGATACTGTTAGAAAATCTAACCCGAACACATCAAAGTGTTATTGTTCATTTTGGGTCTTGTTCTAATGGGCTGTCTTCAAAATACTTAGAATTAAAAAAATGTACTAGCAGGAACCAATGGGCCCCCAACGAGTGTTTTGAACTGGCCACAAACGAAGGGCCGATATAAAGTACTTTTGAGTTTTGATACGTTTATTTGAAGGCCCAATTGGGCCTGGATGTTGTAGCCCCTATTGGGCCTCTTTAATAGCAAACTAATTGGACAAAATTGAATTGGTTTGTGGCCCTTTTGTATCTTTATTATCCCACTGAACTTACGGGCAATAGAATAGACCCAAAAGAAGAAAAAGAAAATACAAAAGTGTTGCGTAATATGACACACCTTATAAACCATTTAAATGATAATTGTATATTTTTTAGAATTAGAAACCCCCGAGTCGTCTTTAAAAAGTTAGTACTAATTAGTAGAGAAACAATGGAATCTCTGCAAATTAGAATGTTGTGTACAGTGTGCATGACTAGCAGCAAACAGAGATTAAAGATGATGCTTTACATGGTATATTTAATAATAATTAATATCATATCCTCCTACAACTACAAATGAAGATAATTTTTTTTTAAAAAAAATCATTTATTAAATATTTCTTCTAATTCTTAATTCCAGCTGTGAAATTCAAATAAGAAGAACATGTGTGAACGCAACTTATTTAATTAAGTATAGAATAATAAAGCTAGACTGAACATTGTGTGAACGCAACTTATTTAATTAAGTATAGAATAATAAAGATAGCCTGAACATTGTGTGAATTAAATTTGGATTAATTAGTTGGCAGAGCTTAGCTTAGTGTGAAGTCAGTACAACATATGACGACAATCAAACATGTTGGTAACAGCGTACTAACAAACAATCTTTTCTCCGACCTTTCTTTTTGTTTCATACTAAACTAATTAAACGCTCACGTCTCAACTCTCAACTGAAGAGGTAGAGGACATTATTATTTGTTTTGAATGAGTAGTACTAGTTTAATGTGAGGGTTTTGGACCTTAATTTGATAATAATTTATCTGGACAACCCACTTGACCCAATCATTCGTTGCAATTGGCCAATGTTCGTCTATGATTTCTTGATGATTGACACTTGGCCAATCTCACTCTTCAAAGATATGTCATTAACAAGTAACAACACAAACTCCATTCGGTACAACTTATTTTTTTGAAATTCAATACTCTTATAACCTGTGAAAAAACTACACTAATTTATAAGTGGTAAGGTGTTTGTTTGGTGAAACTTATAACCCGCTTAAAATTAATTGTCAGGTGTTTGGTGAAACTTATAACTCCAATACATAATGTCATAATTAATCCACACTAATAATATCGTCCGATTTAGATTGTTCGGTTCCAAAGATACATCAGATCCACACGGTATTGTTCTTCATGAGTCAAGTTGCTAATAGTCGAAACCCAACTCTCTAGGCAAGCCCAACTACGTACTAGAGTCAAAGCCTAACTCACTAGACTCATGAAAAGGTCTTATTGTTTAGTAAGGGGTGGATTTAATTGGTTTAATAAACCAACCGATGTAGGATTCTACCACACAACACAATGTGTGTCTTGACTCTTGACTCTTGAGCAGGTTCTTTTCCATGAACTCAACACGCTTTAGAGAGAGCTACTTTCGGCCGATCTAGCTAGCGACAGATGACATTGCGTCCTTCGTCGTGGACGTCTAAGAAGTTCCAAGTCTCAATCTGTTAATTAAGCTATGAATTTTGATTGCTTTACCCCCTTTTTTTTACAATAAGGACATGAAATGTATACTTACAATATGACTTCAATAAGTTGGACGGAAAAAAATACTTGCAATGTCTACCAAACCAGTGATAATATATATTTCTTTAAGTAAAAGGGTGGGCAGAGGTGACCACTGACTACTATAACAACCATCCTTCGACGTGACGATGAGAATATTCACCAACTGCAGAATATTCTGTTTGAACCATACGTACTCCTTTTTGGGGGAGCTCGTCACTGCAACTCCAACGGAAGCCCGGGGCATGCTGTAATAAAATTACAGCAGGCCCCACTGTAATAAGCTTTTTTAACATTAAAAATTTTTATTTTTATTTTTAAAAATCATAAATATGTAGTGTTCATCATAACGAACACAACGATATATTTTTTGTTAGAAACAAAAATCAAATTCAACATGAAAAAGACACGACAATTCTACACCATCGGATATAAACTCAAAATATTCAATGTTTTGATCCCGATGAATTTGATTTTTGTTTCAAATAAAAAATATACCGTTGGATTCGTTATGAAAAATACTACATATTTATGATTTTTAAAAATAAAATTAAAATTTTTTATTACCTTAAAAATACATTACAGCGGGACCTGCTGTAATTTTATTACAGCAGGCCCCGGGCTTCCAACTCCAACAAAGCACACAGTTAGATAAGGCCCTTAGCTCGATGGCATCAAGTTCAGCTCGGCCATCATAATATATATAGTTGTATATATTAATTATATGTTGCTTAATTAATAAGAAATATAATCTTGGGACTTGATCAGTGAAATGAATAGTATAATATACTGTATCTCTATTGGCTGGATTGGTGGGTGCACCAAAAAAAATTTAAAATTTTAAAAAAAAATTCATGAATGTGTAGTATTTAGCTTGACAAATTCAACAGTCTTTTTTTTTTGTTTGAAACAAAAATCAAATTCATTGTGATTGAAAATCGAATGTTTTAAGTTTATATCTAACGGTCTAGAATTTTTATGTTAAATTTGATTTTTATTTCGCATAAAAAAATACGATTGAATTTGTTATGTTAAATATTACACATTCATAAATTTTCTAACTTTTATTAATTTGATGCACCGGTTGGATTGCAGTGTTTCACTGGTCCTCCCCCGGATCCCTATTTGCTACCATTTGCTATAAAGCAACGATTTTCTCTCTCCGGTCACGTGCGTCATAGCCAATCAAGATCCATAAAATGTCATTTTTAACAATATTTAATCAATCCTTTTAAGCTGTTATGCACTAATTACTTTTGTAGGCAAATTAATAGTAGAATTATAGCACTCACTCCCCCTATCCTGTAACATATGTACGGATTGTTTCCCATTACGTCTAAGCTACACAAAGCCATGTTTTCTCGTGGATTTGGTCATTTTATATAGAGTTTGGGTCTTTGGGAGTTTATTTTTCAAGGATTTTGAGGTGTTTTTGATGAATTGTGTTCTAGGTGACATGCACGTGAATATGTCGATAACAGAAGTTAGTCAACAGGAAATCTGTTTATATAGATCAGATCATAGGAGGTGAATCTCGAAACTTTTGAACCTTGTATCTAAATTCGACTAAATCACATGGAGTGTATATAATTTTTTTTTCCCTTGCAAATTTCAATTCTCTATCTTCCAAAATAAATTTTTTTAAAAATAAATGAAAACTGAAATCATGCACACTAATTGGAGATGCTTACAATGTGCATTTCGGGATGGTGGGTCCTGCAATGCATATTTCAGGAAATGTTTTTAATCCTAGTTATCTGTTTCATCTAATGGTGTGCAGGATGATGACTCAACAAGGGTAGAAGTAGAACCACTCTCAAGTAGACTCTCCCTTCCCTCTTTTCTCTTTCTTCTTCTCTCCCCTTCAATAGAACTCATCCTTCGCTCTGCACTGTCAGTAGACCCATCCCATTGACACAGAGAGACACCCGATTAGTGTGGGGAGAAAGATCGATCTCAGGTGTTCAGTGATGGCTGCCATGTTTGGAGTTGTGATTTACTCATCAAAAATCAAAATCAAAGCATAAACGTAGTGAGAGAGAGTCTGCCTGATTGGTGGTGGTGGTGGCGTGCGGTTGTGAGGGAAGAGAATGATTGGTGATGGTGGGGGCCGGCGCGACGGCGGCGAATGGAGGAGATCTGGAAAAGTAAACCCATGTTTGGAGCTGTCATTCACTAAACTCATCTCAGCCATCCATTTCAAATGGATGGCTAAGCTTTAAAATTTCAGGAAATATCCTGAAATATATATTGCAGGACCCCAGCCCGTGCATTTCAAGCCTAGTTCACAACTTCATAGTTGATTAACTTTATGGAATAGTGATGTATTATAAATATCTTTAAGATATAATGTAAAAACAAATGTATATAGACAAACATGTATATATATACACACACACACATGAAGTTGTCGATTGACAGTTGCAACTTACAACTACCAGTTTAATAATAATACAAAATTCTAAAACTTTAATTATGATGATAAAATTTAATATTTATTAATTAATTAATTAGGATGATCGACCATGCAAGCAAGCTAACCATGATATGCTGGCCATGTTTGTATAATATAAAATTAACTATTTTCCATTTATGCATTATAATATGGTACAAAAAGAATTTAGTTACTATGTTACACTACTCATAGCATTACATTCACTTATTACACTACATAATAAGTGTGAGAAATAGAATCTCTATGTTATCGCCTTAATGCATTATAAAACAATTTTTTTTAATTACAAGGGAAGAGGATGGGGAGGCTCGAACTCGAAATTTATAAGAGATATCACATATATGAGTGTCAGTTTGTGGTTCTCCGGTACCAAACAATTACTTTGTCACATAAAATAAAATAAAATAAAATAAAATAAAAAACCCAGTACTTTATCATAAAATGAAGATTAATATAATAAATACCAGAGCGGTTTCATGTGGTTTTTTTTTACTATTTATTCTAAAATTTGGGATGGAGCTCTTCGTACAAAATCTTTTGAAATAGAGTAAAATGAGTCATTTTTAAGTTTGATAAGATTACAGCTCAAGAACACTCTACATTAACTCCTCTAAATTGTCATCTAATCAATTCATCTAAACACATAATAATAAAGTGTGTTTATCATGACATTGAATAAGTGTAGAAAATATCGCTATCCAATACACAGTTAATTTGGCGAATAATGTTATTTGGCTTTTGTTTTGTTATTATAAATAAAATCATCATACTATTTACTAGCATTTATGCTACTTTATAGTATAAATGTTATGACCCATCCAAACAACCTTTTTGATGCATGTAATTCGAGAGCCTTTTGATTGCATATTATTGTATTTTGGAAATGCTACAACTTTTAAGCATTTTACTAGCATGTTATTGATATTGTCTATTTTGTCTCCATTCTTTTGTTCTTATTCCAATTATACCCTGACTCTTAACTCAAGAACACGTCCACTTATTATGGAAGGGCTTTTTTAAATATCACAATTTTTATAAATTATATAGTTAATTATCTATTACAACAAAATTAATTAATTATGTTTGTTTTTTAATAAATTAATTATCTTTATTTAATATATTTAATTTTTATGATTAAATGTATTTATATGTCTCAATTACAACTAAAATGCATAATACATTTATAATTCCATTTGTAGGTACGACGAAAATAATAGTGAAAACGAGAGTTCTACTCTAAGACCTATCACGAATGATATTGATTTCACTCTAAGAGAAAGTTCTAATGATCTCGATGTAACTCAAAAATACAGGCATCTCTGGGTTCAGTGCGAAAATTGTTATGGATTAAATTATAAGAAATTTTTTAAGTCAAAAATGAATATTTGTGAACAATGTGGATCTCATTTGAAAATGAGTAGTTCAGATAGAATTGAACTTTCGATTGATCCAGGCACTTGGAATCCTATGGATGAAGACATGGTCTCTGTAGATCCCATTGAATTTCATTCAGAGGAGGAACCTTATAAAGATCGTATTGACTCTTATCAAAGAAAGACAGGATTAACCGAGGCTGTTCAAACAGGTACAGGTCAACTAAATGGTATTCCCGTAGCAATTGGAGTTATGGATTTTATGTTTATGGGAGGGAGTATGGGATCCGTGGTAGGAGAGAAAATTACCCGTTTGATCGAGTATGCTACCAATCAATTTTTACCTCTTATTCTAGTGTGTGCTTCTGGAGGAGCACGCATGCAAGAAGGAAGTTTGAGCTTGATGCAAATGGCTAAAATATCTTCCGCTTTATTTGATTATCAATCAAATAAAAAGTTATTTTATGTATCAATCCTTACATCTCCTACTACTGGCGGAGTGACAGCAAGTTTTGGGATGTTGGGAGATATCATTATTGCCGAACCAAATGCCTACATTGCATTTGCAGGTAAAAGAGTAATTGAGCAAACATTGAATAAGACAGTCCCTGAAGGTTCACAAGCGGCTGAATATTTATTTGACAAGGGCACAATATGTTACACAACATAATTGCTATTAACAAAATTTCAATCAAATACTACCAAGCATTCCGATAGCATATCTATTATTAAAAAAATTGTTCAATATTTCTGCTATCATAATTTCAGCTAGCACATATGTTACTTTGAAAATTGTTTACCAAACTAGGCCTATATACACACCCCTCACACATAATCATATAATTTAATAATCTATTTTAGGATTCATTAAATACAAAAAACTAATTAGAAAGCCACCCGAAACAATCTACATAGTTGTTAATTTATAGAAATAATTGGGCTATTTAAAAAAATAGAAGCACTATATGTCCATAATTTTGATGTCCATAATCTAGGTGTCATAAGGCGAAGTGTGAGAACCATTTAATATAAAATGGTCCCAACATTTCTTCTCATGCCATCTCGATAATGGACACATATCATTTTGAAAAAAAAAAACAATTCTCTGTCTCTCTCTGATTTCTTTTTCATATTTTATTTATTGTTCTATTTTTTGGGGAAAAGTTCATGAGCGCCCTTGGTTCGGGTGACAGCACGTCAGCACGTGTTGATGATCTATACGACAGTCAGTTTCATCACTTCCCCCGAATCAAGCCTCCTTGGATATTATTTCCACCCACTCTCGCGCGTATACTCACTTCCACACTCGCTTGCTGGGCGTAACACTTGATTGTCAAAATCTGTCTCTGTAACTTTAACTGCTCCTCTGATTCTCCAACAGAAGCGGAGATGGCTTAGTTTGATTCGCCATGACAGCTGTCATTGCAGGCACAGAAAGTATAGAAAGATTCGTATACTCGCGACATAATACCTCAAAAACAGCTATGTAAACCACTACGGTTCCATAATAATAAAAAGAAAACCATTAGTGGTTTGTTTCCACACACTTAATATATATCTTCTTACAAGCAGATCCTTTTACTGATCTTCAAAGAAACCACTCTTTTCGTTTCCATTTAAAGCTTGCTGCTTTTTACAGGTTCTACAAATCAAGTAAGTTCTCAAAGCTTTAATTTCTTCTTCTTCTTTCTTTCTTTCTTTTAATAAATCAGTTACTCTTAATTTCCCTAATAATTAAGCTTGCTTTCAGTTATATAGATATAAAATTTGCTAGTTTGGATCTCTTTTGCTCAAATTATTCTTTCTTTAATTTTGTCATTTTCTTGTCTGATTTTCGATGCTTATAGTTAATTTGGTTTCTTCACTTCGTGAGACTTGTGCACTGGACTTGCCCTATCATTTTTCTGAAAAATTTTGATCTGTGGATGGTTGACCTATTTATTTTCCGCGATTATACACATCGTTACTTGTATTAATGTCGATAAACACTGGTTTACAAGTATTGATCATGTCTTTAATTGCTGATCTTGGTTAATTACAGAGAAGGGTGAGATGGGGAGAGGGAAGATTGTGATTAGAAGGATCGATAATTCGACGAACAGGCAGGTGACCTTTTCGAAAAGAAGAAATGGGTTGCTGAAGAAGGCAAGAGAGTTATCAATTCTTTGCGATGCAGAAGTTGGAGTCATCGTCTTCTCCAGCACTAGCAAGCTTTATGAGTATTCTAACACTAGGTCAGTCAATATCTTCTCTCTCCCTTTTTTTCTCCTCGTCAATTTTTTTTTTCTTGAAATTAACGGTGTTTAGTTTGATTTTTGCTGTAGATGTAGAGATGGTATATGCTTACATGTATTGAAGTAACTTTATGTGTGTGTGTTCTTGTGCATAGGTATATATATGTGTGTGTGTGTGTGTGTGATCCTTGAATTGTTTGGCTTGTTAATCAGATGAAGATTTTGTCTTGTATTAATATTTTTGCATGCATGAGAATATATTAGCTGCAGATAGTATACACACATATGTACAGGATATATAGCTACACTCTCATCATCTTTCTTGTTGCTTTGGGATTTTCGCACAACAACATTGACTTTCTTGTTTGAACTATATACGAACATTCGGTCGTGTAGGTGATTCATGAATTCTTATTTTGGTATGATAATACTAAAACAATGACATCACCAAGATAGGTTATATACTGTTTGATGAGAAGCATTTCTACAACCAAACTAGGATAGTCCAGTTGGTTATCGGTTTCGGCCAAAGGCGTATATGCCTGTGGGATTTATGTGGTTCCAGTGGGATCTATTTTTGTTCGATTGTGCATGCGGTCTATTCGACTCGAGTTTAAGGCCAACTTGGATATCTAGAATAGGCAAACTTGGTAGTGTTGTTCTCCATTTTGTTTACATGAGTAGTGCATTTCATGGATTTTTGAAAAGGCATGCATGTTTCAATTTCAAAATGTTGTACTACTTAACTATAACCTTAAACTAGCTTAGCTTCCGTTACACAATAGGACACACACAAAAACAAAATTTGAATTTCTTTCAACAGCTTTTACGAAGTATAGGCCCAACTATCCTCATAGATATTGTACTCGTTGTAAAGCTTATTTTGAAGCTTATAAGTTAGCTTATTAGTTTCAAAATAAGTTTTGTCAAACACCCCACATAAGCTAGCTTATAAGTTCTAATAAGCTCCAAAAAAAAACTTATCAGCTTCAAAATAAGCTTTGCCAAACACCCTACATAAACTAGCTTATAAGTTTTAAAAAAAAAGTTTCAAATTGAAGCTTATTTTAGAGCTTATATTTTTTTTTCTTTTTTTTCTTCTTTTTTATTAAGAAAATATTATATATAATATTATAAAAAAAATTATTTCATCTTTTAAATTAAATTTAAATAGACTTTTTTTGGAGCTTATAAGCTAGTTATGCTATAAGTTTCAACAAACACCCAACAGTTGACTTCACAACTTATAAGCTAACTTATTTTTTACAGCTTATTTTGACAGCAAATAAGCTCTACCAAACAGAGCTAAATATTTTAGTGGATTTCTCCTGCTAGCGTGCGTACGTATTAGCTGCATCTCTCTTCCTTTGTTACTATATTATTTGTAATTTTTGTTTTTGGATTGTGTTATGTTTTCCGAATCCGTCTCATTCTGAAAAAAACAATGCTCTTGTTTTAGTTATTGATGTTGTAGTTATCATATAGTTATAATTGATCCTTGAATTGTTCCGTTTTGACTGAAATTGTTTTAGTTATTGATGTTGTTAGCTTATTAACTTCAAAATAAGTTTTGCCAAACACCCCACATAAGCTAGCTTATAAGTTCTAATAAGCTCCAAAAAAAAACTTATCAGCTTCAAAATAAGCTTTGCCAAACACCCCACATAAGTTAGCTTATAAGTTTTAATAAGCTCCAAAAAAATAAGTTTCAAATTGAAGCTTATTTTAGAGCTTATATTTTTTTTTGTTTCTTCTTTTTTATTAAGATAATATTATATATAATATTATAAAAAAATTTATTTCATCTTTTAAATTAAATTTGAATAGGCCTTTTTAGAGCTTATAAGCTAGTTATGCTATAAGTTTCGACAAACACCCAACAGTTTATTTCACAACTTATAAGCTAACTTATTTTTTACAGCTTATTTTGACAACAAATAAGCTCTAAATTGTTATTTTAGTGGATTTCTCCTGCTAGCGTACGTACGTATTAGCTGCATCTCTCTTCCTTTGTTACTATATTATTTGTAATTTTTGTTTTTGGATTGTGTTATGTTTTCCGAATCCTTCTCATTCTGAAAAAAAAAAACCAATGCTCTTGTTTTAGTTATTAATGTTGTAGTTATCATATAGCTATAATTGATCCTTGAATTGTTTGGCTTGTTAATTAGATTAAGATTTTGTGGTGCATTCAGTATTTTGCATGCATGATATATATATATATATATATATATATATATATATATATATATATATATATATACACGCATATATACAGACTAGCTACACTCTCATCATCTTCTTGTTGCTTTGGATCTCCGTACAACAAAAATTAACCTTCTTGTTTTAACTATATATGAACATTCGGTCATGTATGTGATTCATGAATTGTTATGTTGGCATAATAATACTAAAACAATGATATCACCAAAATACCTACTAACATACATGCATGAAGAGGAATCGTTTCCGGTTGTTCTTTTTTTTATGGATGTAGTAGTTTAGAGTTTAGAGATTAGGGAGAATCGTTTAATCGATTTCTCCTGCTAACGTATGTATTAGTTGATTATTTGTAATTTTGTTGTTGGATTGTGTTATGTTTTCCGGATTATTCTCATTCTGAAGTTTGGTTGTCTTTGCTTTTTTCTTTCTTTGGCTGATATGAGCGTTCGGTACTAATAGAAAAGGCATCAAAATTTCATTCCAATATATAAATCATAAATAAATAAATATATTTTAGACAATTAATTAGTAAACTTCTCAGCAATAGTTGGCAAGTAAGTTTCAAAAACACGTTCTAGTTTAGCACTTGTACAACGTTGTAGCCCATGAGACATCTCACATGTTCTACTTTGGGGCCCGGGCCGGTCCACCCCAGAGCCGCCACCGAATTATAGGTCATTGCACCGAATTTATAAATGATTGTAGAAGACTCGTAATTCTTCTTCGAAATAGTCTCAGGATATTTGCTGTTGGGGAGATATGATGGGAGTAGGTTTAGTTTGCCAACATACACTTTTGAAAACTCATTTACACCTAAAATCTTAAGGGCAATAGGTTTTGTCCGATCCATGTATGCATATTTCTCGGGTAAGAGGTGTGTGAAACGAGGCATAGAGAGATTATCTAAAAATCATCGGAACTAAAAAGGTTGAATCATAGGTAAAAGTTGCTCAGTCGGTGTATGTATATATGTATTTGCTGACGTGCAAAATCAGATTGGTTCCTCGATTGCAAGGTTATCTTACCACTCGGATCTACCGATATACCAGTGGTCGAACTAGAGATCATGAAATAAATATTTTTCCCCTGTACAGGAGAAAGTGTGAGCTATAGGGTCCCCGAGTACCTTAGGGTTCACTTTGACGCTCAAGTCAATTCGATGGAAAATAAGGCTATGGAGATTGCTTGGTATTTGGAGCGCTCTCTCTTTAGTCAGTAGACAAAAAGTGAGAATGATCCAGATTTACCTGGGTCTAGATCCCCTTTTATATGAATCAAGAATAACTAATTACCCTTGATTGCGGATGAAATATCCAAGGGTGAATCATCTCTTGATTCCCTTCATGTTCGGCAATAAGTTTTGGTCACATGGGTTTCCAAGGTTGTGCCTGTTAGGCCGTACCAGGGAGTTCTGCCATGATGATATCTTGGTTGACCAAGTTGTTTCCAAACCCAATCACCGCCTTATAAGTTAGTGGGGTGACACGTACGTGTCTTCTTCTAATTGAAGGGATAATTTTGTTATTATCAGTATGAGCGACGTCGAGATTTTGCTTAGTTATTGGGAATCATCGTCATCAGAAGAAGGGTCATCAACTGGAATATATGGTCTGACAATTCTATCAAGGCTTCATCTACTATAAGCATTGGGTCAAAGCTAACCCATTCAATGATCATCTGGGAGAATTACTCTTGTAATCGTCAATACGATCGATCAACCAGGAAATTTTGAATGGTAGCTTGTACGTACGTGCGGGGGAGATTTCTTACCGTGAAGTGTATCCTTGGAGTCTACATTTCATGACAAATTATTTTGCATGCAAGGAGTCGTCTCAAACCATCAACGTAGTGAACAGTGAGAATATATATATATATTCTTTTTGCTCTCAATGCATGATGATGTTTTGACTAGAAGTTGGTACTTCATTCCTTATAAATTGTGTTGCAAAGATGCTCCATTGAACGGATCTGAGAACACTGCAATATTTTCCACCATTGGGTGAAAATTGTAGACACGAGAAATATTTCACTCAACCAAACTGAAGAGCCATTTATTGTTATTTTTGCCATGTTAAAAAATTGACTTTAAAGATTATGGAGTCTAATGTATTTGGCCTGTACTTCCATTCAGCATGAAATCAGTTATTGAACGCTTCAACAAAGTGACAGAGGACAACCAGCAGCTATTGAGTCCCACTTCAGAAATTAAGGTAAACTACATATTGTGTTTCCAAAGTTTCTTTAGCCTTACGATTTCAAAATGTGCTGTTTTCTCTAGTGCAAGATACATGTTTACATGTTTGGTAGAGCTTATTTTCATCATTTTGAATGCTAATTTATAAGCTGTGAAATAAACTATCAACTATTCCATGAAACTTAAATGCTAACTTAAAAGTTGTGGAAAGTTTTTTTGTAATTTTTTAATTTCTTATAAATATCTATAATTATAAGAAAACATATTTTTGGTTCACATCATGAGGAACCGCTTAACAATTAGTATCCATCCTTGCACATGATAATGCTAGAAATAGAAATTAAGGGACTCCGAAGTATTAGAGTAGAACATAGATATGTAGAGTACAAGCACCACCAGAAGTACACCAACTTCACAACATGATCAATAAAAGAGATCAGATTTGCTATCAACTCATTCTCTAACCCATCAACTGCTATTACACCAGTTAAGAAATAAGTGTCATTGCATCAAAATTTCAGTATAGCAGCCTCAGCAACCCTGCGTAGTTTTCTCGTAAATTTCCAATCTAAATTCTCCGACTAATTTTCAATACAGTATATGAATGCTTTGACTATCAAATATTGAGACACTATATATTATATGTTAAACAATGAAAATTCTCAAGTGAGGGATCCCTCACTTTATTTAAAATGAGGGATCCATCTCACACCATTCATAATGTGTAAGTGTGGCCCCCACACTTGATGGAGTCCGCGCGTGAATGATGTTAGATGGATCCCACACTTTAAATAAAGTGTGGGATTCCGCACCTGAGAAGCCCCTCAACAAACAAAGTGATGATGATATTGATAATGAGTGTATTCTCAAGGTCACGAGTTCGACGTTTTCATGCGGCATAGAAAATAATGATATGCATGAACCTAATATCTAAGCATCAATTTTATCCTTCATAATGTCTTCACGTTCTACAATTCCTTTTATTTCAACATCAGTAGCATATGTATTACTACTCCAAAATGTCTTCTCATTACTTTTATGTTGTTCTTTCTAGTTTTGGCAAAGGGAGGTAGCAACCTTGAGGCAACAACTACGATACTTGCAAGAATGCCACAGGTAATCCATCTACATCCCCTATACCCTTTTGACGTGCTGGATGAATCTATTTTCAGTCACTAGGCAACTCCTGGGAGCACTAAATCGAGTCCCAATGAGTGAACATTTTGGCCTTTTTTCCAGAGGGGAGGAGGGGTTAGGGTTGGAATTCCCTTGTCATGGATTCAGCGTAAAATCTGAAAAACATGAATAAACTATTCCCAACCCAGCACCTTGAGTAGCTTCCAATATCCACCCATCCTTCCTAAAATAAACTATCTCATCAATCTATAAGATTAAGACTTTTCCCAGTTGATGCCCAATTCAGAATATCAAGCTAACTCAGATTTAAATCTCTAACACTTCGCAGAGCATATAAATCATAAAAGTTCTTAGCCATATGATTTCATCATAGATATTTCCTGGCATGACCCGAAAAAGTCATGACAAGATGTGAGAAAGAATGTCTGCTGAAGTTTATTCAAAGTATTTGAAAAGTAAACAATGAATGAACAGATAAAGAGAGCCAAATTTTATTTGTTCCTTCATCCTAAAGAAGCATTCACTTTATAAATAAAAGATCAGTAGTTGTAGATTTATTAGATTCAACCTTCAAGTTATAGTTTTCAAAAATTAGCTATTCATGCCAAACATTAATTTGTCACTTTGATGCATGCAGGAAACTGATGGGGGAAGAACTCTCTGGTTTGAGTGTCAAAGATCTACAGAACTTGGAACACCAACTCGAAATAAGTTTGAAGGGTATCCGCATGAAAAAGGTTCAGAGCAGTAACCACCACTGCAACTTGCACCCGACATACTAAAGATTTAACTTGATCATATTAGTATATCATTGTTAATGTATTTATATTTCTGTGCAGGACCAAATTTTAACCGACGAAATTAAAGAACTGACCCAGAAGGTATTTAGGTTATCTTTTCAGTTTTCACGAAGTCATTTTCTGACAAAAAAAAATTGCATATAACTGACCTTCATGGACTTCATTGCAGAGAACTCTCATTCATCAAGAGAATCAGGAACTTCTCAAGAAGGTAGACCTCATCCGTCATGAAAATAAGGAACTGCAAAAGAAGGTACTTGATTGAAAAGCATCACAAATGAAAATTCCCATTAACCTCCCCTAGCACCTTAATTCAGTCTGTATACCTATAAACCTAAGAGCTACCAAATTATTCAAGTAACACCCCCCCCCCCTCCTTTCGAAGAAAAAAAAAATCGACATCCTCAGTTAATTCCCACAACCACAGAGCTTGTGGAGGTTGTCTTGAAATTTTACAACGGAAAAGGTTTATTGTTTACCTCAGCATAACAGAATTTTTTATGGGTCTCAGGTTTATGGGGCAAGGGATGTCAATGAAGAGACAAGAAGTTCACGACCAGCACTCATCTTTAATTATGATCTGCATACATCCATCGATCTCCAATTAAGCCCGCCACAACAACACAACAATGATAAATCAGCAAAATAAACAAAATCATGGTAAATTTTGTTCTCATTATTGTTGAAAAGCTAGCTACAAGCCCAAAGCTTCACTTTGATAGCAACCTGGAAATATTTTCAAATTTTGCAACAGATTACAACTTCAATAGCAAATGCAGGGGGATAGATGTCAGCAGTGACCACTTGCAACTAGCCACAAAGTCAGAAACGAACCAAGTTTCTATAGAAGATCTCTCATTTCAGCTACTAGACAGAATTATTTCAGAAGCGGGAGCACTAAAATGGTAATATAGATTCTATAAAACAAGCTCTATGTTTTGCTGTAAATTTATGCAATAATGGGAAAGCTTTTTCTTATGCAAAATGAAACAGATACTTAAAAAAGTTGTCATGATCAATGTAATTGAACTATTTGTCGCGATTGTGGTACATATATTTGTTTAATGAAGATTCGCTTACATTAGGAACAATAATTCCCATTCCATAATAATCATAAACTTTTTTCAAGTTATAGCTAGTAACATAAGATCTTCAACTCTGTGAAGAGCAGCAATACATTTTTTTTCACCAAAAAAAAAAAAAAATAAAATAAAGTAAAATAGAAAGACGATAGAGCACTAAACACACACTTCAAGATGGAAAGTGAAGTATTTTCAAATTGAGCCAAAGAAAATCATCTAAAAATGATATCTGAAATTTTAAGCAGCTTCATTAAAAATGTCATAAGAATGCCTTACCTCTTTTGATTGGAATAAAAATGCCTTACCTCATAAATATATATAGAACAAGAAGTCCTCAGCCATTTGTGACATCAAGCCAAGCTTTCAGCCTTTGAATAACAATTACTAGTTCGAAACAAACCAACGAAGTTCAAAAGAATATTTAAAGAAAACAAGAATAGGATTTTCTCACTGATATATGCATACATTTAAGACACTATTCAGGTATAATAGTAATGAAAAGTTGAGTCAATTGCACACATATTATCACATATGCACATACAACACAGAAAAAAGCAACAACAGCCATGATTAAATCCAGTAAATATTTCAAGTAAAAGTAGGGGGAGAAAGATGGGCAAAGTTCCCAAATTAATATATGACAGATGAGGGAAACATTAACGTTCAAGCAGTATCGAAATCAGGAATGTCAGTTCCATTTGTCAAATGCCAGTCCCAAGATATCTCAAAAAAATCATACTTCAATCCCATTTTCCAGGACTCATAAAGCCCACTGCAATAATTGTTCTTCCATAAGAAAAGGAAGACACTCAGCATATGGCATACAATTCCATTTCCCCAATGTCATTGTTATTTCGCGTCAGCAAAGTCATTATTTAGATCCTTTCTCTGAATTACAATGTCAAACCCAATTAGATGATATAAAAAGAAAACCACTAAGCAGGAACATGCTCCCCCATTTGCCAAAATGCGTGATCCTATTCCATCACTAATGGAGCCGTTTGATGGGGTACCATCTTCCACTATTTTCTACAAGTCGAATTCTATCCTCGAAATGAAAGGCGTACCATAAAAAACCGCAGGTTCTCTTTCTCCTTGGATTTTTATCTTGCCCTTCTTTTATACAGATGTTGGACAAGACAAATGTTTTTCTTTCATGCCTTTTAAGGTATTTTTTCTTATTTTTCAGTAAATATTTAACCAAAGGTAATCTATCTGTAAATCCTAAAATAACTTCAAATGTTTAACTAAGAAATGCTCTTCACATAAATTGCAAACACTTTTCAAATGGCGGCAGAGTCATCTGTACATGAATATGAAACTAAATTTTGATTTAAACTTGTAAGAAAGCTACCTCAATATCAAGCTTCTACCTTCGAGAAGAGCATAAGCAGCCAAGGAAAATAAAAGGATGCTTAGCCGCAAGTAGTTGATTTTTAACATCATCAATCCCCATATACAGTGGCGTGGCTTATGATACTATCGACAGAACGCACCGAAACAACGCCTATCTTGGGAGAAAACGATAAGTAATTACACAGAAAATAAGTAAGGCCAAAGGTAATATGTAATAATATCTTCATATTGCAGGCCAAGTTTTTTGTAATAAATTTTTTTTTTTGAATAGAAAAAATTTATTCAAGCACCAAAGGGGCGCAACCCACAACTACACCAAGGACGAGCAGTTAATAAGATCAAAAACATTTCTTGGGAAAGACAGACTCCAGAATTTTTGGCAATCAAACCAGTTTACAATAAAAAAGTCTAGGGAGGCATGACAGCCACTTTTTTCCTTTTTTGAATTCATTATTGGTAATCAAAGGCATGAAGACCTGACAATATTGAAACAATTATGCGGAGAAAAAGTGAATAATTCATAAATACAAAAGTTTGCCATTCATTTACTAGGAAAAAGATCTTGAAAGAGGCATATCGGTCGAAGGAATCATCTTTCAACGGCTACTCAGTTGGCTATCCCTTTAAAGATCGGCCTATCCAACCACTATTGGATAGGAGGAGGGGACAACCTCACTCCTCGGCTGCACGATCCGATGTGCTGAACTACTGAACGGAAAAGTGAGACTATTCCTCACTCGACTTCCACCCGCCCCGCTAGTCGCATCAAAGGCATTCACTCCGGAGTTGTTTGTCGAGAGGGAAGAAGGGCAAGCAGGTCCCCAGAACGGTCTCAGAGTACGCAATTGCTTATGTCCCTCATTACTTCCAGAAACTAAGGAAGTTATTTCATATTACTTCTCCAGCTTTCTCAAAATCTTTATGTTTGCCTCTTAAGCAGAATATGATAATATTTCACAACTGTAAAGCCTGCTATGCCTCATTTTTTTTAAAGATGTATGTAGGAGGTTCTTGTTAAGAACATTTTTAACTCCTGGAGTATGTACTCCTTACCCACTATACATATGGGGTCCATTCATTGAATGCACCAGTTGTCAGTCAGATAAACATAAGTGTCAACGTAGAGCAAAGTGCTCCGGAAGTACAGAATTTTCACTATCCATGGATCTTCCCGTTCATCCACCACACTAAGGTATTACAATACTAACTTCCCATGATTTCTACAATCAAAATTTAGTGAAAAAGAAAACGGGGTAATCGCCAAGGCCTGACACACCATCATTCGCTCTAACCCATAATAGTTCAGACAAGAAAAGTAAAACTCATTGTCCTTCTAATGTCATAAAAATTTGTCTTTGCAATTCCATTTTATCTACAGAAGCACCCTTCTTTATATTCCAGAGGTTTCTCCATATTTTTCATCTTCGCAAATGATACTAATGATGGGAATGACTACTTAGAAGCTACATTGCTTTCGAAGCAACCAGCCCCTATCGAGAATCAGTGAATCACTAACAAATAGTTTTATCAACAGTTTGACAAACATCAGTAGCCGAAGGAAATATTTCATTTTCTATGATTTTGTTTCTTACAACTACTAGAATATATTATTGTCAATAAGCCTGATACAGATATGAGCTATCAAACGATTCCACAAGAAACCAAATGTGACTTAAGGACTACCCCAAATAGACAACAAAGACATACAAAAGGCTCATCGTTCAATTTCCTTTTCAACAAGCGTACTTGCAATAAAGTCCAATTTTCGAATGAGAGACCAGATGTCAAAATCCCCACTTAATCATGGGCAAATCAATAAATTTCAAATTTTCATGAATTGATGAAGGGGTAAAAAAACAAAATTTTAAAAAAAGCCAGTAGAATAGAGGCTCCTGTACCGGTGGCAAGAGTTCGGGGAGAGTCTACGGCACAACCTTACCCCATTATTGCAAAGAGGTTGTCTTGGATTGAAGTTGTGAAGTAAATTTACAACGATCATATTAATAGAAGCTAAAACTTTCAATCATGATACCGCCTCATAAAGTTAGATTTCTGGCCCCACTCATGAAGTGAAAACCATTACTCATCAAATTAAGAAAATCAACAAGAATTCTTTCAGGTGGATCATTGCCATAATTCCTTTTCAATGTTGCGTATCAGCATAAGGTCCACAGTTCTTCTTCAAATGAAAGACCAAGCATTAATACCTCTAATCAATGATCAAACGTCACAACTTCTAAGGAAAAAATTGAAATCTCAATGCAGCTTTCATAAGGAAGATTGCATGAGCATGTGCATACCAAACTATTCAACTTCCATTTTGTTTTTAAAAAAATCAATATTAATCAGTCAAAATTAACCTATTCTTAGTCAGCAAAAAAATAGCAAATACCACAAAGACACAACATACAGCAACAGATCCATGTAAAAGAGTATTAACTAATTATCGCATGAATCTGAAGCAAAGGCCTAAAAACATGCACTCATAAAACATAAGCAGACGCTTAGGTAGACGAAGTTTCTCCGTTTCTTTCAATTGCAGATTTCATAGTGACTTCTATCAGTTGCATTATATACTTTAAAAAACAAAAACAAAAGGAGATAGGAGTAGGTCAATAAATTTTAAAGAGATTTAAACTTTTAAAGCAAGAACAAAGTCACCGCGATCGAATCACGAAAACACAAGACAAGATCGTGAAACGATCAGGAACACTCAGACACAGGATGAAAACACGAAAAATCACGTAACAGAATAATATCAAGCTCATAAACGCATTCATGCATAGATATATACATATAATCACCCTACCTTCACCTAATCACCTGCAGACAAAAAATCATAAAAGTAAATCTAAATAAACGTTTTCAGTGCTTTCTCGCATTACCGTAGATTGAAAAGAACGCAAAAGCAAGAAAAATAAAACTAAACAAACACATTAAAAGCTAGATAAACATGGAAGTGGCCATTGAACGAACTGAATGTGCAAAGCAAGAGAGTTACCAGAAACAAATTGCCATGGAAGAGGACATCGAGAAGAGAAGCCGTCACAGATATTTCCAAGCGAAGAGAAAAAGGATTGAGAGGCAGAGATTGAAGACGGATCTGATTCTCGGAAGGAGATCAAAATGTTCGAAGAAGCAAAACACGGTAAGATGAGAGAGAAGAAAATATCTTCGCCAACATTTCACGTACATAATTTTTTTTAAGAAAATACATTATAGAAAGGAAATGGATAAGATCTACACGGTAATAGACTAGCATATTGCAACCGGACAGCTGTCACAAAAAAGGACTTCTATGGTTCTATTCTTTTTCAAAGTTCCTTGGGTTTGGAAAGTGATAGTACTCGAACCCACTCCCTAATAAATGGATCGGTCCTCCATATAACGTGATTGTCGTTCACTTGCTTCTAAATTCACTTTTAATAGTTATTAACCCTTGCATGCAGGTGTGATATTAATTTTTTTTTTTACCAAGTATTCTTGAATTGATATGATAATTCTATTTATATTTAAACATTGAGGTAATTCACTTTTTTTTATTCCAATTAACTCACATATTGGACCAAATAAAAATTATATTTAAAAATTAAAAAATTATGTAAATTTGTAGGTCATATTCTTCCAAATATCTCACTCTCTTTTTTCTTTTACATCATACATCATCTAAATTTTTACTTAAAATTTTGTGTTTTACTATTTGATTAAATTTTTTATAAATAATGAACCAATACCTCATGTATTTTTTTTTGAATACCAATACCTCATGTATTTAAAATTATAATCTCTTTAATAAATGAATATTTTTTTCTTTTAAAAAAATGTATTTGCAAACAATTAATTTTAAATGTACTATTTATTTAAATCCTTATAAAATAAGAAAAGATGTTAAATATGATTTTATTTAAAAATTACAAAGTCTTTTTTCTCCAATAAATAAGATTTATTTTAATATAATACGTACTTGAAAAGACAAATGAGTATTTGCACAATATCAATAAACATTAGAATCTTTACGGTAAAAATATTAATAATTTAATTATTTAAAGGATTAAAAAATACAAAATAAAAAATAAAAAATAAATTGTCCATATATCATATGAGGGATCCCTCACTCAATTTAAAATGAAGAATCCATATGACACCATTAATTTGGTATAAATTTGACCCTCACACATGATGAAGCCCGCGCATAAATGACGTTAGATACTTAGATGGATCCCACACTTTATTTGAGAAGTATTAAAAATTAGCAAAACCCTTTACATTTCTACCTATGATATCAGATCCGTTTGATGCAGCGGAACCGTTTGAGGCTCCACTGCACCAAACAGTGGACAAACGTCCACAGATTATAGTGTGGACTGCTCAAAAAAAAACTCCAATTAGGAGTTTTTTTTTAATGTTTAAGGTGTTTGTTTTTTTTTTAATTAAACTGACAAGGGCCCACTTGTAATCATTGTTGTTAATGTTTTTTTTAAATAACATGGGCCCACCTCTATAACATTTATTATTTTAAAAAAATCATTTTTATATTGAATTTTTTATAAAACATCATTTTACATTTTATAAAAATTACGTGAAGGTTACGCATCTTTTAATTTTATAATTAACAATAAAATTAATTTTAATAATAAATTATACTTATTAGACTAATTTTTTAAATAAATTATTATAAAGTTTAATTTATAATATTATAAAATCTTCTAATTTGTCAAACACCTCCCAACAACATTGAACAGAGCTTTAAATCAACAATCCTGCTAAATAGCCCAAAGAAAATGGTCCTAATTATTCTCAATCCCATGTGGCATGCCACATAAACTCCACATCATCTTTTTTGTCTCTATATAAACCTCACACTCTCTCTCTCTTTATTATCTTTTCCCCTTTCTCTCTCCTCTCTCATTTTCTCCCTCCCACTCTCAAGAGCACCACCATTTCCCACCGAAGCTCCTCCGTCCGACCACCGATCGAAGTCATCAACCCACCGACCTGAAATGCCTGACCACCATGATCATTTTCTAACCCTCCACACCACTCATCGCCATTCGTATCGTCGGAAAAAAAGCACCAAAAGAGGGAGGTAATCGCGACACAAATCTTGTCGATCCAACCACCTCCGACGACATATCCGACAACCGACCTCATATTTGGGCTCTACACACCAATGTGCACCTTACCCAATCATTTTTCGACTAGATAGCTGCCGGAATTCGGTAGCCCAGTGCAAATTACATTGTTTAACAACAATGTAATTTGTCAACCCATGCATCCAGCCACCTCCACCTCCAGCAATAATGTAATTTGTTTTCTCACTTATTTTTTTTTTATATATTTTGGGAGTTGCACTGTATTCAAAACAATGTAACAATGTGTTTGACACTCATTTGAATGAATATGCTTTTGAGACAATTTATTTTATCTTATTATTCTTGATTGGTTTGTAAACTATATTTTCTCCGGCTTATATATGGAAAAACACTGAAAATTACATTGTTTTTTATCAATTTGCCAATTTACATTGTTCTGGAAATTTGACAATTTACATTGTGCTGAGAATTTGACAATTTACATTGTCGGAAATTACATTGTTTTGATAAATTTGACAATTTACATTATTCTGAAAAATTATATTGTTTTGATAAATTTGACAATTCAAATTATTATGGAAATTACATTGTTTTGATAAATTTGACAATTTATTGACAAAAAAACAATGTAATCGTAATTTTGTATGCAAAAAAACAGTGTGGATAAAGGTATATGAGAGAAGATAGAGATAAAAGAGGGAGATTTAATTTTCAAAATTTAAACAAAAGAGAAGTGAAGAGAGAAGAGGGAAACTTAAATTTCAAATGTGTTTCATCATATAAGCATGCTTTCCATGTCAATAAACTAAGGTGATACTGATAATATCATATGGGATTGGGAAGATTTGAGACAAAAAGTGTTGGGACAAATAACATTTTCCTTAAATCAATATAACCCCCTTTATCAAACGGGCACATCATTTTACGAGTGTGAAAACCAGAACTGTAGCCGGTGAATGGCAATGCCGCTTCCAAGAATCGCCATATGGAGGACCACTGCGTCTTCTGCGTCCATATTATACCGCTATTGGGAGCTCGAGGCTTTCGATCAGACGCGGGTCTATATGCGATCGCAAAAGCACGAGAAGAGAAGGTACCAAATGTGGCGCTCTACGACTACCGTTCTTTGTCCGGCGCATTCTCCGCTGTCTTGGCGCACCTCTTCCACTCCCGCCTCAAACTTCCCTGCCTCATTTTGCCTAGTACCAGATCTTTCATAATACGAACGGTTGAGTTTAATCAGTGGCTTTCAGTCATAAAAGGTATGGAACGCTGTCATTAATGTATGCTTGATTTATTAGTCTAGTCTACTTGGTTAAATTACTAAATCATTTCCTGCTTTGACATATCATTTTAGACTATCGGATGTTAAATTTGTGGTTTAATATTATTGACTTTTGGG
The DNA here is from genome assembly GCF_013401445.1 of Tripterygium wilfordii. Taxonomy (NCBI): domain Eukaryota; kingdom Viridiplantae; phylum Streptophyta; class Magnoliopsida; order Celastrales; family Celastraceae; genus Tripterygium; species Tripterygium wilfordii. Next base: position 12,440,811 of record NC_052248.1, read on the forward strand.
TTGTACCATTGAGGGCACTGATCATGAATTCTGTATTTTGTGACTTCACAAACAATGTTTCTTACAGTTCTAACTTTGACAAATGCGTGAAATAAGGTACTTATCTGATATCCTTCTCTGCTGCTAGAGGAAAGAAAATCCCTGCTTCTGGATTTAGCTAAGGTGGAAAGAAATGGGTAGGGATTAGACTAGTTTTTAAGCTCAAACCTTACCAACTAACATGGGATAGGATGGGCGTAGGGAGGAAGGAAATGTGTGTGGTTCATTACACAACATGTGCTGGACTGGTTAAAAAAGGAAAACCACAGGCTTAGTTAGAGTTTTGGTATAATTTCTAAAACATTATTGATCAGAATATCAAAGAGCATTATGTTATTTAATGAACTATTTTCTGCGGGGAACCTGCTTCTGTTTCATGTTACATTTTTGCTGTGCCAAGAACATTGTTATCTACCATTCACCAGCATAGACCAAAAAATCCACCCATTTCCTCCACCGCAAAAATGTAGTGGGCATCCATCATGGCTTTTCCTCCAATAAATATCATAAAGCAAATGGGAAAACTTATATGCAAAGTCATTCAACGTTCGAGTTGTAAATGTTGGCTAGAAATTGATAATGCAGTTTTTGAAAGAAAGGTTCTGACTTCTGAGTTGGAAGTTGTGCACTTTAATGTAAGCTGAATTCTTTTATGAGCTTTATACAGTTACAATTTCTATAGAACATCAAATTCCCACCATACCTGGAACTGTTTGATTCAGTTTTGAACCTCTATTGTTGCTGTCGTGAATCTTTATATCCATATAATGTTGGAGGAAAAACATGTAATGGAGGAGTACAAGCATTATTACGCTGGACAACCATCTACCACTATGCCCTTGGCTGTTGGGCAAGTTGCTATGTCACAGTGTTCACCATTTGTGCCCCACCATGTCAAACTTTTATCCTCTAGGTCTAGTGAGAAGTACAATAGCACAGCCATGAAAGCCACCCCTGCATCCAGTGCCGCTGAAAGTACGTAATTATATCGCTGCCACCACTGCTTCCGGTAATGAAAGATGAAGAAATTGAAAATTGTCCCCACAAGAATCCAGACATTATAGTTTACTGTGGTTGCCGGTGGCATCATTGAAGTTGCGCTAAGAAGGACTGGAAGGTTAATAAGGGGAATCCAAGATTGCTTGGGGAATGCCTTATGCAGCAGCCAAACTATAACTGGTCCTAATGCGCCACCAAGGAAAAACCAATTCATTTCCCCATAGTTGCCAAGAGTTCCAAAGATCCGCCTTGGTCCAACTAAACCCCAAATGACAGATGCATCGAAGAATACTTGGTCAACTGGGCATGTCCAAGGACTGTCAGGGGGGAGAAGATTATCTTGACATATATTCTCAATGGAGTACAGCAACCACCATGCCACTGCAAGGTTGATTGTTCCAGCAAGCACGGTACCTATGAACTAATCCAAGTGGATTTGCAACAGGAAATATAGATGAGCTCGCAATTGTTTAAAAACAAAGCAGGTTAAAGAAAAGAATGTATCTAATCGTGTGAAGCGGACTTCAAGATTTATCTCAGTTGTTTTGTTGCTAATACATAATGGAATCGTGAGTAGTGTACCTGGACTAAGAACATTGATCTTGGAGGAATCTTCATGTAATGTCCTAACTTGAAATCATTGAGGAAGGAGACAGCCTGAGCGATGCTTATAAAACCATAAGTTTTGAAGCACACATTGGCAATCGGTTTTCCTGGTAATACGATACCCATGACGTACTCCGTTATAACGTTTAACCCTGGAGTCTGGAGATAAAGTGTCTTATCGTTAGATGACAACTGGGGAAAGGAGAAATGGCTACAGCTCTAAGTCACCAACCTGGTTTGTTGTTGCAGTTATAATGCTGATTGGGAGGGTGAATGTGAAGGCCACGGCACTAGCGAAAAGGAGTCCCCACCATGGCATCTGAACCTGATCATTCAAGAAGATGCAGAGTATGAGAGAAACGGTCAGTGACAGACCAAGCAACACATGGAACCACCATGAAGGTATGTCCTTGTATTTTCTCATCAGTCTTGTGTGGATATCCTCCTTGGCTTTATAAGAAGCATGGTATCGCTCGTATATCTCCCTGTTAATGCAGATGGTATATTAAATTGTGAATATACAGCCAATCTAAGAAAGCTCATAATATGACTGAAGTTAGGGCTCTCTTTTTTTCTTTTTTAGTATAAACTTCAGATTAACATGCCATAACATGGAAGCATGCTAGAACGCTTAGAGTAGAAGATGTAAATTGAAAAGAATCAGAATATTCCAAGCTTCCAAGAGCTCTTTTATCAGGGAAAACAGATATACAATTATCTAAGAACTGTATTGCCTCCTTGTAACCTTGGTGCCCTTTGAATAAAAAAAAAAATCCATTCAAAAAAGAGTATTTGAGAACCACCTTGAATTTGGAAGCAAAAGCTTTATGATGGGGAGGATATCATTCACAGTTTGAAGATGAATGAGCTTTAAGCCTTTAAGAAATAAATGTTTTAGCGGTAAGGTGATAAAGCTTTTTGAGAACACTGGTTATAGAAGAAAATATGTGCTATCTGTACATATGTGTGAAATACCTTTTTGATAAATGTTACTGAAAAAGAAGAAATCAGTTCAAAGAAAAAGGGAAGTAGCAAAATTTCTCCATATAATTAATGTAATGATTTTGTCAGATAAAGTTCTTCTGGAGCGAAAACGGAAATATCATATAAAACTACATTATATTAAAATCATGCTGGAAAACAGAGAACTGGAACTATGATATATAAAATGATAAGTAGAATGTTACCTTCCATAAAAGAGAGCTACATGTGTGATTGTTGAGGCTATGGTGGCAAAACTAAAGCCATATGTTAAGGCAAAAAACATGCTGAGATGAATTCGTCCTTGTTCCTCATACTTTGGTATATCTAGCTCAAACTTGTCATTGACAATGTTTGATATGTTATATATTTGACCCTGGCCTGTAAACAAATGTGAAGAGAATATTGGAAATGTCCGTGCACTGTACAAGTCTAGGCCCCAGTATGATATTGGGATCGCAATGTATATTATCAGTATGTAGCCAATGGCGATATTGCAAATGGCAAAGAAAGGAGTAATTAGCGGGCTGTACAACAAGGATGCCACGGCAGACCAGTCTAGCTTCAGTGCACCAATTCCAAGGCCCCTCATGCCGGAGCCAAGTTGCTGGGCTGTCACCGACTTTGGGAATGCCCAGCAAACCCATGAAATGCTTGTCAATGTTGAGAATAGATACCCTGGGAGCAAGTACCATGAGAAACTACAAATGAATGCGATTAGGAAAAACTTCGCTCTGGTCATGCGTTGTTCATCTTTGTCATGCAAAGCCCTGCAAAATAAATTTCAAGCTGTTCATTCACATTGCTTCACACACATTATACTTGTAGATAATCATTTATTATGTTTTTATATAGGTTGTTTTTTCTTGACATATAAATGGAAAATCTCCCCAAGGTTGGGTCGCATTAAACCCACACTTGCAGAGTATGAATAGGGATGAAGTTATCCTGTGTGTCAAGTGGGCAGATTGCATGGCTTACTCTTGTATTACTTTGTTTGTTTGGTTTGCTGCATTGTTTTTGGTTTTGCTTGCATTATTGAAGATGCATAATAATGCATTTTTTGAATCATCAGAATTGCTCATGGGGTGGTGGTTGCTGAAGTTAGGTACTATTGACTAGAGGGTGAAAGATGAGCAAATATGGAGCAGAAGGCTGAGGTTAGCATTTTCCTTTGCTTTGAACTTTACAAGTTTGAAATTGAGTAAGTCTGTTTACACTAGCAACCTGCAATAAATTCTTCTTACAAGAAAAGAAAAAGAAAGACACTGCAATAAATTCTTCTTACAAGAAAAGAAAAGAAAAGAGAAAAAAGAGACACTGCATTTTTTTTGGGTGGTTTTATGTGAAATGGTATTGTTAATTTGTGCAGATTTTCCTACCTTATGGTTCTTATCTTCAACAAAAACGATCGCCATCTAATGTTGACCCCCAATTGTCAGCCATGTGACATGTGTAGTTTATATTTCTTGCTTAACAGCGTGGCTTGCCTTGCTTACTTTTGAAAAACAAATTCAGAGCAGACATTATTATTAAATAGGTAGTTTACCATCGTTTCCATATAACAACACCAAAATGTACTCATTCCGTCCCATTTTTATAGTCCGATAGTTATTTACACATATATTAAAAAAATATGATTAATTTAGTTTAAAATTGATTCTTTTTCTGATATACCCTCATTAAATGTAATGCACTTTTCAAACCATCTTTAATGTTATTTGCAAGATTTAAGGCAATTAAAAATGTTAATAAGGTTAATGTGAATATAATACTACTAATGTGAATACTTTTTAGTTCTCCATACAAGCATTTAATAATTTTTTAGAATATAGAATTTAAAAAATTATGGTGAGAAAAAAGTGTATTAAATGAAGGTATAATAATAAAATAATGACTTAATTTAAAATAAGTGGATTATTATTTAGGACTTTCAAAAATGATATAATGGACTATAAAAATAGGACGAAGGGATTAATTATTATGATAATAAAGCACATGTACGTTTTCCTGGATGTGTGGCAATGTTTATAGTGGTATTGTTATTGGCATTCGCTTTTTAAGTTTTGACCAGCAGTTATTGTTCTGCTGCACCTTACATTTATACCCTCAAGAAATAATGCACTACTTTTTTTAGTTGATAACGACATCCTAAAAGCTTGCCTTTTTGAAATCTAATATGAGTGTAAACTTAGGTATTTAAATTCGTACGTACATAAATTTCTCATTTAATGATGGATAAGTTTGATCAGAGTTCAACATATAATATTAAGGGTATTATCCTCAGTGAGAATTGAACTCATAACCTTTCAAGTTCATAATTTGTATAGTTTATTCTCAGATAAATTTACCAACTAGAGTATAACTCAATACTTGATAAGGAAGGGGAATGAAGGAAAAAAAAATCCATGCTTATGATGATTGATGCCCAAAAAAAGACGGTGTTTCCTCAAGTTGCAAATCAGAAGTACCATTTCCACTCATAAATCTGCGGGTAAGCCAAAAAACCCGGGTTTCTTACTTCGATCTCCTTTTTATGTAACTCTTATGAGTGGAATCGATCTTTAGGCCAAAAAGATGGGGTTTCATCGACTTCCAATATTGGATTTAGGGTTTGGTGAAAATGATTTTGAAAATGATATGTAATCCATCAGTTTGGTAACTCATCGAAGCTCAATAGGTTTATTTCATTGATTTAATCAATAGAATATTTTTATTTTCACTCTTTTGTCTTAGAATTAATTGTCTAAAATTTATTATTTTAATATAGATTCTATTGTTTTTAAAAGTATAGTCTATAATTCATTGTTTTAGTTCTGAATTCATTGTTTATGAAAATTTCATTGAAAAAAACAATGGAATTAAGATTTACCTGATGAAATTCATCGACAATGAAAATCTTGTTAGAACAATGAATCTTGTTAGAAAGAGTTTTATGTGCTGATTCTGAGTATGTAATTTTTAAAAAAATCTAACGTATATTTTGAGAGTTAAAACGTTTTAAAATTTCATGTAGAATACTTGGATTCCCATAAACTATCATTATATGGATTATCTAACACTACTGAAAGGGTTTGCACCTGAATAACGAGACTTGAACGAGCGTGCTAGGCCACCACATGTGCGCTGGCTCAACCACATATTTCCTCAACAGTCCGGCCAAACCATAACCTAGCACCTGCAAACCACCCGGTTCCATGACTTCTATCATTGCAACTCAAGAAGACAAATCATAAATCAACAAATTGACAAAATACCATTTTTTTTTTAAATAGGCTACACACACGTGAGTCATATTCGATGGGCATAAAAACCACCACAACGAATTAAAACTACCCAAATCTCAATCCTTGATGAGAATGGAACCATGAACCTCAAGGTTTTGGACAGACAACCTGACTAACCAGGCTACCTCCTATTCTCATGCTACCTTGTAAATTGTAACCTGTAATCCCTCGATAAGGTTGATTGTTTGAATCCAATAATAATAATCAAAAAAAACATTAACGCACCCGATCCAATTCAAAATCTTCATACTATTTACTAACCATATAAATTATGTAGAAAGGACGAAATAAAAGCAAATCACTTCGTAAGAATCAAAGAAAATGGATTTGTTTGGTATCACTTTTGTTTTTTGTTTTTTGTTTTAATTTTTAAAAAGTAAAAAATAAAAACAAAAAATATTGTTTGTTTGTATTTTTTGTTTTGGTTTTCATGAAAACTAAAAACAAGTTTTCAAAATTTTTGAAAATAAGAAAAAAAAAATGTTTTGGAAATAGAATTAGTTATACTTATTATAGATTGCACTTTCTTTAAGATTGTAAATTATAAATTGCATAGAGATATGAAAACAATGATTAAATATATTTTGAGTTATTGTTTTATTTCTTATCTTTTTTTCTTTCTATTGATGTTTTCATAAAAACCAAAACAGAAAATACAAACAAACAATATTTTTTGTTTTTATTTTCTATTTTTTGAAAACTAAAACAAAAAACAAAAGTGATACCAAACAAACCCTTATGTTTTATGTTTTTATTTTTTATTTTTGTTTTTAAAATTTTTAAAAGTGATATCAAACACAATCTAATATTCTGATGATAATTTAATAAAGAAAGAGTACCTGAGTGGTGATGATTAGAATCCAACCAGCCAAGAAGGAGATGCTCCTCCCATAAAAAGCAACAATAAGAGTAACAATACTAACAGCATAGGCAGACCCACCTCCGAATGCGCTACCAGCATTAGCAAATATGGAAATCAGTACATGCTCCTTCACATTAAACGGACCCGGGTTGACGGAGAACATCCTCAACCCCAACCCGGGGATCCGGAACTGGGTTTTGGGCAGCACAGCAGCCATGAAACGGCCTATTGGTAGAGTTGCAACTTGGACTGTGATTTGGGTTATGACTAGTGGCCTGGTCCGGTAGGCAAAGAATTGGTTTAGGAAAGAGAGGAGAGCACATGAGAAAAGTCCCATGAACCACATACGGAATGTCCATACGGGTAGCGTCGTGTCGTCCGTGTTGTTCACCGTGAGACGGACTTCCTCGATTGGAGACAGGTCATCGTCTTCAATTTCGGTGGAGGCGGAGGTGAGGGGAGGTTGGGTTTCAACTTCAAGGCTGCCCATGTTTTGGTGAGAGTCTCAAGAGGAGTGGTGGAGACAAAATAAGGCAAGCATAAATGTTTAGGGATCAATAATATTTACATGTTTGAAATTTGGATCAGCGGGTGTTTTGTCTTAAAGTGTGCACAGCTAATGGTGCATTGATTACTATGATTATAATTATGATTTGTTTTGTTTTTGTTTGTAGGAAGCAATGGCGTGTTTTTTGGTTTCACATAAAACTTGGAATAGGAGGTTTAATATTAATCACTATTCGATTGATTGGTATGAGGTAACACCAATGGCGAAAGCACTGTATAAGATCGAGACTGACACTGAGAAACGAAAGCTGGGAGAACTGTGTTATTGGAATTTAGTGAGAAGTGTTGATAAGATAATGATTTTGGTTTTTTGTTTAATTATTCAATTGCACTAATACGTTTTGGTTTGTCATTTGAATCCCCAAATATGCGTAGCATAACACAAAACAAATCTGATTGGGTCCAAAACGATTGTTCAATGTGGGAAGCAAGGACGGAGCCATCATGTAACCAGGCCACGTGACTCCCTTGGATTTTTCGAATTTTTTTTAATATATATAGTCAATCTTGACTTCGACATGGCTAGAGAGTGCATTTCTTCCCGTTGTTATATATTATTCCCCTTGTTATTAATAATATTATCATTCATTAAATATATATATATATAGTATATTAATTCACAATTAATAATTTGAACTATTAATTGTACAATACATTTTTAACAAGCGAAGTATAAATAGTCCTATAAATGTATTGATTGTTATATATCACTAACTCATAATTGAATTGATTGTATTAAACTAATTATAATTAAATTGTAGTTACTTACTCTAGTATTTCATGATTACTCATAAATCATTTAAAACTAGTGATTGTAAAAAAAAAAAAAATTATATTGCTTGTTCTCTATCATTTTTGAATAATGTATTCCATTTAATTAAAACGACCCTGGTCTTGCAAGCCAAGTTATATTTTTTGGACTGATTATTAAAAAAAAAATGGGAGTAGCATTCCAAATCCTGCATGCATCCCTCTGTGGAAATTGATGGACAATCCACAAGTCCAAAGTCTTTGTATTTTTGTTGGACAAAATACATTATTATTGACTTAAGCAATTGTAATGATGTGCATTTGTTTGGGCATGGAAGATAAAATGTGACTTTTTCTTAGTCCATTAAAAGGTTTTGTGCTCCAATAAGGCTTATTTGTTAACCTCTTTCTAATTGACCCAACATGAGGGGATGGAACATTACATGCCATCATGTTGATCCAAAATGGGACCCACATCTCACATACACTTTCATTTTTAACTTTATATCAATACCGTGTCTCACTTTTATTACATAAAAATCAAGTCAGTAAATGTACACTATTAGAGTACTTGCAATGGTGTTATTTTGTCTGGGCCAACAAATATGTATGAGGTTTTGTGTTTTGATGATGTGATTGTATTGGGTTTTGTGTTTTGCTGATGTGGTTGTATTGGGAGATGTGTTTTGCTGGTGTGGTTGTATTGAAAAATTGTGTTCTGGTGTAGTTTTATTGTGGACAATATGGAGGGAATGAGAATTTGTTGGCCTCCATGTTGGGTGGGAAGGAAAAATGTATAGGAATTTGTATTTTGCTGATGTGGCTATATTGAGAGATGTGTTTTGTTGATATGGTTGTATTGAGATACGTGTTTGGCTTGACTTTTTATGTAATAGAGATGGGACCCAGTCTTGATTTTTACTGGCCCAGCAAATTGTTCCCATTGCAATTGCTCTTATATCAATACATTTTGTTGTCACAATCACATCAATAAAATATTTAATCATATCAACAAAACACATATCCCAAATCATTTTGTTGTCCCCAATAAAAATTTAACATTTTGGTTGCAGAGCAGCAACGACTTTTCCTAGTGTTATAGACGTTGACCTGTAAATATGACATGCTTCCTCCACTGAAAGTAATTATCAAATATTACATGTAATTATAATAGCTTGATTGGCTGCTTAATTATCTCTTTGTGGGATTCCTCCTTATGGAATTGGGTGGTATTAGTCTATTAGATCAATGTCATGTGGCTCTTGGAAGATAGGTGGGGGCCCCTGCAGTAGAATCTACGGCAGATCCTGTATTAGGTCTATTAGACTCTTCAAATGATTTTCTAAAAAAGTTTAAATATAATCAATTTAATGCTTTTCGGGCCGTTTGGCTCAATATATTGCGATAGTAATTGTAATCCATTTATAAGTAATCCAGTTGTGTGATAATATCATTACAAGATAATCCTATTAACGTATTTGGTTTATAAAATGAAAATGTATTTTTTTTTAATGTTTTCTATAATTACCCTCCTATACATTTACACATATTAAAAACATTATTTAAAAAGTCAAAAGCTAGTCCTAAAGCCTGATCCGGGCGCCCGATCTTCGACTTGCAAATATGTCATGCTTCCTCTACTAAAAGATTTTTTTAAAAAGATGAATGAATTAATTAAAGAGGAAAAAAAAAAAAGAGACGGCATCCAATGGGCTCCTAGTTAAAAGTTTTACATCAATTCATCAAAGAAAATAGAAAGAAGAATCTCTAGAATGTTGAAGAATCTTTAGGCAAAATATATGGAAAAGGATTTGCTGGAATGATTTCAGTAATTCCACCCCATCTCCACCATTGAATGCATTAGGTGTAGTGTTGTCAAATCAATGTATTGTTGTATTGAATGGTGGAGATAGGGTGAAATTGCTGGAATAATTCCAGCCCCCATCCCAAAATATATAATCCATTTTTTCATGTCAATCCCCAAATTAAAAAGTCTAATGTAACATCAAACACTCGTATATATTCAACGGGGAGATGAACTAGATTGGTTCACCACTTCAATTTTTCCACAGAATTCCAATTTAATAGTCTCAAGACTCTGAACAAAAGCGATGAACAAAATAAGACTTTAGTGACAATGGTAAAGAATGAAGATACAGCTGTTATGTGTGTGTTGTCAACGTCTTACGTCTCCTTCCATCAATCAGTTTTTTGGGCAAGTGCTCTTGTGTCAACAAAAATTAATATCCAACCTATTTCTATTACACAAAAAAATCAAACCAAACACGTCTCTCATTACAATCACATCAACAAAACATAAATTTCTATACATCATTCATTTCCAATAAAACTATAACAAAACACCCTCTCTCAATATAATCACATCAACAAAACACGTCTCTCAATATAATCATATCAATAAAACACTAAATCCAATATAATTTTGTTGGTTTAACAAAACTTGCACCATTACAAATGTTATAGTTGATAGAGCATTTCAAGTAATATGTACTTTGTTATCTCATTTGAAGTACCATAAAATAATATTTTTGGGGCATTTCTTAAACGGTATCCTTTCATGATTTTTACCTTTTAAATATTAAGAATACCCAACAACTTTCGAGTATATTTCAAATTTACCCTAGCCTAAACCCTATTCACCCTTCACGATTTCGCTTGTGTCACACCCTATATACAAACATGTCAATGTTTCGAGCTTCAATTGTCGGACAACTTTTTAGTGCAAGAAAATATAATTTGTTAAACATGTTCGTCAGTAAATCTCTCGAAATGTTAAAACAATTTAATAATTGAACCAATCATCATTTTAGACCACATATATGTTGAAATTATGATATCATTTTAAAACCATCGTATATGTTACTTTTCAAATATTCTACGAGGAGCGACATTATTTTGGTTGTGGATTTGCAATGACTTTTCTTAGTGTTACAAAAACCTTATCCCTATCCATAGAAACATAATGCTTGTTTTACAATTACAAAAAGTATTTCCTCATCAAGTCTTCAAGTAATAGAAAATATTTACTATTTAATAAATGTGTCTTAAATTTTGTCCCCACTATTCCTTAACGACGACCTTACGTACAGACTCTCAAGTCTCAATCTCACATGCATTTACACAATTATCAAGTCCAAAAGTCTTGAGATTGCCCAAAAATAAATTGAAGTGTGAATAGGAAATAGAAATTCAAACCACTCAATTGTTGCACTGGCTTGCGAGTAAATGCTACGATGTCATTTCAGGGGTGTGAAGCATTATTCTTTACGGAATTTTGTTAAAAAGTTTTTATGTGGGCCTCTTGATGTGTCAATGAACGGATGACCGGCTTTTTGGTCAATTGAAAAAATAGTCCTTTCAATAATGCTCAAGAAAACATCAGGAAACTTTGGGCCTTATAGCTCAAAACTCTTGGGCTTTGACAATTGATATTGATATATGTTGGGTCTCAATATTCCCCTTCTCCTTCTTTTTTTTTTTAAAAAAAACTTAAAATATTGATGCAATTAATCCAGTGTGGGTTTCCAAATGGAATAATTAAAATTCAACCATACCTTGGTGATTAAGAGTGTGTTTAGATTGAGGGACTCAGGGGAGGGGAGGGGAAGAGAAAGAGAAAGGAAATTTCAATTCCCTTATTTGGATAATTTAGAAAAACATTAAGCGAATAGAATTGGAGAGAATATTTCATTAAATTTTTGTTAAAATTCTTCATTCCCAAAATAAAATCATTTGGAGGGAATGGATGATTAATTAAGTTATTTATAAGTTAAAAACATATTTTACCTCTTTACATAATACTTTAATATAAAAATAAGGATAAATTAGTAAATTAAATTAATTTTCTTTCATTTCTTTTTTATTTAACAAAATATGAGAGAGTGGAAAGTATTATTTCCTCTCTTCTCTCCCCTTCTCTTCCCTTCACCTCAAATCCCTCAATCCAAACACAATCTAAGTTTTGTTTATACTAATTAGATTTTGGGTTGGGCCCGGTACCAGGCCCATAAGAGATAAAGTGGGTCTTGATAACAATGCCCTAAGAAGTGAAGAAAATCGTCAAAAGCGGTCCAGTATGCGGAAGTCCAATTTGATGAGAAGAGGAGGTCCCGTCCAACTCCAAGCCATATAGAAAGCCCAATATTCTCTCTTTTTTTGGACTAACACGTGCTTTAATCGCTACCCACTAAAGAAGCCCATCTCACTGTTCTTGGGCCTTGGCAACCAAACAGAGAACAAAAGCAAAACCATGATCCATGAAGTATGAACTGCTCTTTTTTACGCAGAGAAATTCGAGGTGTTGGTGACAACGTGATCGGTAGTTGTACTGCTTCAATGTATTATTATTATATTATATGATATATTATTGAATTTCTTTATTCAGTATAGACATGGGCTTGTTTGGGAATGCTGTGAGGTGTGGCGTGGTACTGTGAGGTGAGTTGAAACGTAAAAAGTTGTTTGGCGCATCACTTCTAAAACTGTGGTGCGGTGCGTTTGGTGTATCTAAATTACGGTTATATTAGATGATTAATAATATTAATATAAAATCACTTAAGGTTTAGATTGTACATTAATTTAAAATAAAATAATTGACTTAATCTGATTACGTAAGACAATTCAACATATATTGTAAGCGTTTGGGAGTGCTGTGAGGTGTGGTAAGGTGCTGTGAGATAAAAAGTTGTGGTGCTGTGAGGTGAGTTGGAACGCAAAAATTGTTTGATGTGTCACAAAAAACTGTGGTGTTGTTAGGTGTGTTGCAACTGAACACAATTGCAACACACTGCCAAACTCATACATTATCTTCTTTATATGAGAAGCTTCTCCGAAACTACACGAGGGTTCGTTCTTCAACGTCATTGTTTTCTCCGATATGTTCCTCATTCAAAATGTTATTACATTAAATAACGTGAATTGTTTTGCTATTATTTGGATGATTCAACGGGGTCTGGTTCAAGCAAGCTTTGGAAGGACTACTGGGTCGCCTGTAAATGGTCACTTGCTGGTGGCTTTTCTATTTGTTTTGCCAATTCTGATCTGGGTCATCTTGTCCTGGCAAGGACTTGTAGATTTGGAAAGTTTCGATGAGGTAAGGTATTCTGTTTGGGATATCTTCTTCACTTTTGCTGTTGATGTTGTTAATGTCTTTGATTTTGGAGTATATGTGATGGGATTTATTGGGATTGAGCAAGATTTTGATAGTTCAAATGTGTGTGATTTCTTCAGGGATTGATAGATGGTCAATTTGGAATAACTGTGCCTGGGCCTTCTGGGATGTTGGGGAAATAATTACACAATTTTGTGTTGTTTGAAAGGCATTTTGGTCCAATTTGTCATCTTTGCATCACTAATATTGAATAGTTTTTTCTATATTAAAAAACAAAAACGCTACATGTCCATAATTTTTATGTTCATACATAACCTAGGTGGCATGAAGTGTGGGGATCATTTTATATTAAATAGTCCCCACACTTCTCCTGATGCCACTTAGATTATGGACAATTATACACACTAAAATTATGTACACATATAATTTTGGATTAAAAAATTATAATCTCTATAATAAATGAATAGTTTTTTCTTTTAAAAAAATTTATTTGCAAACCATTAATTTTAGATGTAATATTTATTTAAATCGTTATAAAATAAGAAAAGATGTTAAATATGATTTTATTTAAAAATTATAAAGTCTTTTTCTCCAATAAATATAATTTTATTTTAATATAATACGTACTTGAAAAGATAAATGAGTATTTGCACAATATCAATAAACTTTGTGTTTCAATTAAACAAGGATTTTATTTTATATATTAAAATTTAAGATATTTAATTATTTACAAGATTAAAAAAATACAAAAGAAAAAATAAATTGTCCATATATTCTAAGTATTAAAAATTAGCAAAAAACCCTTTACGAGTGTGAAAACCAGAGCCGTAGCCGGTGAATGGCAATGCCGCTTCCAAGAATCGCCATATGGAGGACCACTGCGTCTTCTGCGTCCATATTATACCGCTATTGGGAGCTCGAGGCTTTCGATCAGACGCGGGTCTATATGCGATCGCAAAAGCACGCGAAGAGAAGGTACCAAATGGGGCGCTCTACGACTACCGTTCTTTCTCCGGCGCATTCTCCGCTCTCTTCGCGCACCACTTCCACTCCCGCCTCAAACTTCCCTGCCTCATTTTGCCTGGTACCAGCTCTTTCATAATTCGAACGGACGAGTTTAATCAGTGGCTTTCAGTCACAAAAGGTATGGAACGCTGTCATTAATGTATGCTTGATTTATTAGTCTAGTCTACTTGGTTAAATTACTAAATCATTTCCTGCTTTGACATATCATTTTAGACTATCGGATGTTAAATTTGTGGTTTAATATTATTCACTTTTGGGTTACACCATTGAGGGCACTGATCATGAATTCTGTATTTTGTGACTTCACAAACAATGTTTCTTACAGTTCTAACTTTGACAAATGCGTGAAATAAGGTACTTATCTGATATCCTTCTCTACTGCTAGAGGAAAGAAAATCCCGGCTTCTGGATTTAGCTAAGGTGGAAAGAAATGGGTAGGGATTAGACTAGTTTTTAAGCTCAAACCTTACCAACTAACATGGGATAGGATGGGTGTAGGGAGGAAGGAAATGTGTGTGGTTCATTAATCATTACACAACATGTGCTGGACTGGTTTAAAAAGGAAAACCACACGCTTAGTTAGAGTTTTGGTATAATTTCTAAAACATTATTGATCAGAATATCAAAGAGCATTATGTTATTTAATGAACTATATTCTGCGGGGAACCTGCTTCTGTTTCATGTTACATTTTTGCTGTGCCAAGAACATTGTTATCTACCATTCACCAGCATAGACCAAAAAATCCACCCATTTCCTCCACCGCACAACTGTAGTGTGCATCCATCATGGCTTTTCCTCCAATAAATATCATAAAGCGAATGGGAAAACTTATATGCAAAGTCATTCAACGTTCGAGTTGTAAATGTTGGCTAGAAATTGATAATGCAGTTTTTGAAAGAAAGGTTCTGACTTCTGAGTTGGAAGTTGTGCACTTAAATGTAAGCTGAATTCTTTTATGAGCTTTATAAAGTTACAATTTCTATAGAACATCAAATTCCCACCATACCTGGAACTGTTTTATTCAGTTTTGAACCTCTATTGTTGCAGTCGTGAATCTTTATATCCGTATAATGTTGGAGGAAAAACATGTAATGGAGGAGTACAAGCATTATTACACTGGACAACCATCTACCACTATGCCCTTGGCTGTTGGGCAAGTTGCTAAGTCACAGTGTTCACCATTTGTGCCCCACCATGTCAAACTTTTATCCTCTAGGCCTAGTGAGAAGTACAATAGCACAGCCATGAAAGCCACCCCTGCATCCAGTGCCGCTGAAAGTACATAATTATATCGCTGCCACCACTGCTTCCGGTAACGAAAGATGAAGAAATTGAAAATTGTCCCCACAAGAATCCAGGCATTATAGTTTACTGTGGTTGCCGGTGGCATCATTGAAGTTGCGCCAAGAAGGACTGGAAGGTTAATAAGGGGAATCCAAGATTGCTTGGGGAATGCCTTATGCAGCAGCCAAACTATAACTGGTCCCAATGCGCCACCAAGGAAAAACCAATTCATTTCCCCATAGTTGCCAAGAGTTCCAAAGATCCGCCTAGGTCCAACTAAACCCCAAATGACAGATGCATCGAAGAATACTCGATCACCTGGGCATGTCCATGGACTGTCAGGGGGGAGAAGATTATCTTGGCATATATTCTCAATGGAGTACAGCAACCACCATGCCACTGCAAGGTTGATTGTTCCAGCAAGCACAGTACCTATGAACTAATCCAAGTGGATTTGCAACAGGAAATATAGATGAGCTCGCAATTGTTTAAAAACAAAGCAGGTTAAAGAAAAGAATGTATCTAATCGTGTGAAGCATACTTCAAGATTTATCTCAGTTGTTTTGTTGCTAATACATAATGGAATCGTGAGTAGTGTACCTGGACTAAGAACATTGATCTTGGAGGAATCTTCATGTAATGTCCTAACTTGAAATCATTGAGGAAGGAGACAGCCTGAGCCATGCTCATATAACCATAAGTTTTGAAGCACACATTGGCAATCGGTTTTCCTGGTAATATGATACCCATGACGTACTCCGTTATAACATTTAACCCTGGAGTCTGGAGATAAAGCATCGTATCGTTAGATGACAACTTGGGAAAGGAGAAATGGCTACAGCTCTAAGTCACCAACCTGGTTTGTTGTTGCAGTTATAATGCTGATTGGGAGGGTGAATGTGAAGGCCATGGCACTAGCGAAAAGGAGTCCCCACCATGGCATCTGAACCTGATCATTCAAGAAGATGCAGAGTATGAGAGAAACGGCCAGTGATAGACCAAGCAACACATGGAACCACCATGAAGGTATGTCCTTGTATTTTCTCATCAGTCTTGTGTGGATATCCTCCTTGGCTTTATAAGAAGCATGGTATCGCTCGTATATCTCCCTGTTAATGCAGATGGTATATTAAATTGTGAATATACAGCCAATCTAAGAAAGCTCATAATATGACTGAAGTTAGGGCTCTCTTTTTTTCTTTTTTAGTATAAACTTCAGATTAACATACCATAACATGGAAGCATGCTAGAACGCTTAGAGTAGAAGACGTAAATTGAAAAGAATCAGAATATTCCAAGCTTCCAAGAGCACTTTTATCAGGGAAAACAGATACAATTATCTAAGAACTCTATTGCCTCCTTGTAACCTTGGTGCCCTTCGAATGAAAAAAAAAATCCATTCAAAAAAGAGTATTTGAGAACCACCTTGAATTTGGAAGCAAAAGCTTTATGATGGGGAGGATATCATTCACAGTTTGAAGATGAATGAGCTTTAAGCCTTTAAGAAATAAATTTTTTAGCGGTAAGGTGATAAAGCTTTTTGAGAACACTGGTTATAGAAGAAAATATGTGCTATCTGTACATATGTGTGAAATACCTTTTTGATAAATGTTACTGAAAAAGAAGAAATCAGTTCAAAGAAAAAAGGAAGTAGCAAAATTTCTCCATATAATTAATGTAATGATTTTGTCAGATAAAGTTCTTCTGGAGCAAAAACGGAAATATCATATAAAACTACATTATATTAAAATCATGCTGGAAAACAGAGAACTGGAAATATGATATATAAAATGATAAGTAGAATGTTACCTTCCATAAAAGAGAGCTACATGTGTGATTGTTGAGGCTATGGTGGCAAAACTAAAGCCATATGTTAAGGCAAAAAACATGCTGAGATGAATTCGTCCTTGTTCTTCATACTTTGGTATATCTAGCTCAAACTTGTCATTGACAATGTTTGATATGTTATATATTTGACCCTGGCCTGTAAACAAGTGCGAAGAGAATATTGGAAACGTCTGTGCACTGTACAAGTCTAGGCCCCAGTATGATATTGGGATCGCAATGTACATTACCAGTATGTAGCCAATGGCGATATTGCAAATGGCAAAGAAAGGAGTAATTAGCGGGCTGTACAAGAAGGATGCCACGGCAGACCAGTCTAGCGTCAGTGCACCAATTCCAAGGCCCCTCATGCCGGAGCCAAGTTGCTGGGCTGTCACCGACTTTGGGAATGCCCAGCAAACCCATGAAATGCTTGTCAATGTTGAGAATAGATACCCTGGGAGCAAGTACCATGAGAAACTACAAATGAGTGCGATTAGGAAAAACTTCGCTCTGGTCATGCGTTGTTCATCTTTGTCATGCAAAGCCCTGCAAAATAAATTTCAAACCGTTCATTCGCATTGCTTCACACACATTATACTTGTAGATAATCATTTATTATGTTTATATATAGGTTGTTTTTTCTTGACATATAAATGGAAAATCTCCCCAAGGTTGGGCCGCATTAAACCCACACTTGCAGAGTATGAATAGGGATGAAGTTATCCTGTGTGTGAAGTGGGCAGATTGCATGGCTTACTCTTGTATTGCTTGGTTTGTTTGATTTGCTGCATTTTTTTGTTTTGTTTTGCTTGCATTATTGAAGATGCATAACACTGCATTTTTTGAATCATCAGAATTGCTCATGGGGTGGTGGTTGCTGAAGTTAGGTACTATTGACTAGAGGGTGAAAGATGAGCAAATATGGAGCAGAAGGCTGAGGTTAGCATTTTCCTTTGCTTTGAACTTATACAAGTTTGAAATTGAATAAGTATGTTTAGTTGTTTACACTAGCAACCTGCAATAAATTCTTCTTACAAGAAAAGAAAAGAGAGACACTGCATTTTTTTGGGTGGTTTTATGTGAAATGGTATTTGTTAATTTGTGCAGATTTTCCTACCTTATGGTCCTTATCTTCAACAAAAACGATCGCCATCCAATGTTGACTCCCAATTGTCTATATTTCTTGCTTAACAGTGTGCCTTGCCTTGCTTACTTTTGAAAAACAAATTCAGAGCAGACATTATTATTAAATGGGTAGTTGACCATCGTTTCCATATAGCGACACCAAAATGTAATTATTATGATGATAAAGCACATGTACGTTTTCCTGGATGTGTAGCAATGTTATTGTGGTATTGTTATTCGCATTCGCTTTTCAAGTTTTGACCAGCAATTATTGTTCTGCTTCACCTTACATTTATACCCTCAAGAAATAATGCAATACTTTTTTTGGTTGGGAACGACATCCTATAAACTTATCTTTTGAAATCTAATATGAGTGTAAACTTAGGTTTTTTTGCCGCACGCACATAAATTTTTCACCTAATGATGAATAAGTTGGATCAGAGTTCAACGCGTAGTAATAAGGGTATTACTCTCAGTGAGAATCGAACCCATAATCTTTCGGGTTCATAATTCGTAAAGTTTGTTCTCAGATAAATTCACCAATTAGACTATAACTCAATACTTGATAAGGAAGGGGAAGGAAGGAAAAAAAATCCATGCCTATGCGAAGATATGGTGAAAATGGTTTCGAAAATGACATGTAACCCATCAATTTAGTAACTCATCGGAACCCAATAGATTTATTTCATTGATTTAATCAATGAAATATTTTTATTTCCACTCTTTTATCTCAGAGTTCATTGTCCAAAATTTATTATTTTAATATAGATTCTATTGTTTTTAAAAGTATAATCTATAATTCATTGTTTTAGTTCTGATTTCATTGTTTTTGAAAATTCCATTGAAAAAAACAATGGAATTAAGATTTACCTGATGAAATTCATCGACAATGAATCTTGTTAGAAAGAGTTTTATGCGTTGATCGACAATAGATCTTGTTAGAAAGAGTTTTATGCGTTGATTCTGAATATGAAATTTTTAAAAAAAATCTAACATATATTTTGACGTTTAAAAATTTCATTAGAAAACTTAGACTCCCATGAGCTACCATTATATGGGTTACCTAACAGTAATGAAAGGGTTTGCACCTGAATAACGAGACTTGAACGAGCGTGCTGGGCCACCACATGTGCGCTGGCTCAACCACATATTTCCTCAACAGTCCGGCCCAACCATAACCTAGCACCTGCAAAGTGCAAACCACCCGGTTCCATGACTTCTATCATTGCAACCCAAGAAGACAAATCATAAATAAACAAATTGACAAAATACCCATACTTATCTTGTAAGTTGTAACCTGTAATCCCACGATAAGGTTGATTATTTGAATCCAAAAATAATTATAAAAAAAAAAAGAAGCATTAATGCACCGGATTCAATTCAAAATCTTCATACTATTTACTAACCATATAAATTATGTAGAAAGGACGAAATAAAAGCAAATCACTTCGTAAGAATCAAAGAAAAACTAAATATTCTGATGATAATTTAACAAAGAAAGAGTACCTGAGTGGTGATGATTAGAATCCAACCAGCCAAGAAGGAGATGCTCCTCCCATAAAAAGCAACAATAATAGTAACAATACCAACAGCATAGGCAGACCCATATCCAAATGCGCTACCAGCATTAGCAAATATGGAAATCAGTACATGCTCCTTCACATTAAACGGACCAGGGTTGACGGAGAACATCCTCCGCCCGAACCCGGGGATCCGGAACTGGGTTTTGGGCAGCACAGCAGCCATGAAACGGCCTATTGGTAGAGTTGCAACTTGGACTGTGATTTGGGTTATGACTAGTGGCTCGGTCCGGTAGGCAAAGAATTGGTTTAGGAAAGAGAGGAGAGCACATGAGAAAAGTCCCATGAACCACATACGAAATGTCCATACGGGTAGCGTCGGGTCGTCCGTGTTGTTCACCGTGAGACGGACTTCCTCGATTGGAGACAGGTCATCGTCTTCAATTTCGGTGGAGGCGGTGGTGAGGGGAGGTTGGGTTTCAACTTCAAGGCTGCCCATGTTTTGGTGAGAGTCCAAAGAGGAGGAGTGGAGACAAAATAAGGCACGCAAAAATGGTAGGGATCAATAATATTTACATGTTTGAAATTTGGACCAGCGGGTGTTTTGTCTTAAAGTGTGCACAGCTAATGGTGCATTGATTACTATGATTATGATTTGTTTGTTTTTGTTTCTTGGAAGCAATGACGTGTTTTTGGTTTCACATAAAACTTGGAATAGGAGGTTTAATATTAATCACTATTCGATTGATTGGTATGAGGTAACACCAATGGTGAAAGCACTCTATAAGATCGAGACTGACACTGAGAAACGAAAGCTGGGAGAACTGTGTTATTGGAATTTAGTGAGAACGTTGATAAGAAACGCCCCAACTTTTATAGGATGCATGATGGATGAGACGTAAATATTAATCCGTTTCACATTGCATATTAGTAAAGAGACCATGAACCGAAACATCATTTACATTTAAAATAACTTTTTTCATGTGGCATGTAGACACAAAATCTCTCTCCTACATGGCACAATAGAAATGTGAGAAAACTTTCTCTAAGCTTCAGCTATATAGTATTGTATAGATAGATGTATTTTCATTTTTTTTAATGTTTTTCAAAATTATTCTCCTATACATTTATATATATTAAAAACATTATTGAAAAAAATCAAAAGCTAATCCCAAAGCTTGACCCGGGCCCGATCCCGAATATCGGGCCTATCCATGTCCCTATCGAGGACTCCGACTGGAACCAGGCTTGATACCAACTCATGCCTAACTTCGGCCTGATCCCGCTCTCGATTTTGGGCTCGATCCCAGATCCCGGAGTAGCAACGACTTTTCCCAGTGTTACAAACGTTGACTTGCAAATATGTCATGCTTCCTCTACTAAAAGATTTTTTTAAAAAGATGAATGAATTAATTAAAGAGGAAAAAAAGCGACGGCAACCAATGGGCTTCTAGTTAAGTTTTACATCAAATAAAATAAAAAGAAGAATCTCTAGAATGTTGAAGAATCTTTAGGTAAAATATATATATATATATATAAAATCCATTTTTTCATGTCAATCCCCAAATTAATAAGTCTAATGTAACGTCAAACAGTACTCTTCTTATGTATTCAACGTGGAGATGAACTAGATTGGTTCACCACTTCAATTTTCTCCACATAATTCCAATTTAATAGTCTGAAGACTCTGAACAAAAACAATTAACAAAATAAGACTTTAGTGACAATGAAGAATCCATCAGAATCTGGAAAAGAATAAAGATACAACTGTTATATTATATATATATATGTGTGTGTGTATTGCAATATGTAACTCTTTTTTTATTGTTGAACATGTCTCTTGATTGAACATGATCGTTCGTAAATCCCTCGAAATATTAAACAATTTAATAATTGAATCAATCATCATTTTAGACCGCATATATGTTAAAATTATGACACTATTTTAAAATTATGACACTATTTTGGACCGCATATATGTTACTTTTCAAATATTCTACGAAATGTAGCGATATTATTTTGGTCGTGGATATGCAATGACTTTTCTTAGTGCTACAAAAACCTTATCCTTAGAAAACATCACTGCATAGGTAGATTTAGTTTCTAAATGTACAACATGGAATACGTTATCTAGTTGTTGTGCAGGTTGCATAGACTGACTTCTCTTAGTCTTCCTCGAAAGATCTCTGCCTGATGGTAGTGTGAATCATATCTTCCCCTAGTTTTGTCAATATTTGAACGATTAACACCTTTAAAAGAGAAATCATTTGATTTTGTTTTTCAGGAATCATAGATTAGAATACGTACCTTTTCCATCCAAAAGTAACACAATCAATGCTTAGCAGTTCATTATTGTTCTTAATATCAAAAGGATCTCATACCCTTTGCCAATTGGCATGAAATGCATTGAGATGTTGAAGGAAAGTCGTGGCATGCCTTTCTGTACCCACTTGATCAAGAATAGCAAAGTCTACACATGTGATTCGAAGAAACGCCCCAACTTTTATAGGATGCATGATAGATGAGACGTAAATATTAATCTGTTTCACATTGCACATTAGTAAAGAGACCATGAACTAAAGCATCATTTACATTTTCAAATAATTTTTTCCATGTAGCATGTAGACACAAAATCTCTCCTACATGGCAAAATAGAAATGTGAGAGAAATTTCTCTAAGCTTCAGCTCTATAGTATTGTATAGATAAATGTATTTTCATTTTTTTAATGATTTTCAAAATTATCCTCCTATACATTTATATATATTAAAAACATTATTGAAAAAAATCAAAAGCTAATCCTAAAGCTTGACCCGGGCCCGATCCCGAATCCTCTGCCTGTCCATGTCCCCATCCAGGACTCCGACTGGAACCAGGCGATACCAGCTCATGCCTAACTTTTGCCTGATCCTGCACTCGATTTTGGGCTCGATCCCAGATCCCAGAGTAGCAACGACTTTTCCCGGTGTTACAAACGTTGACTTGCAAATATGTCATGCTTCCTCTACTAAAATATTTTTTAAAAAAGATGAATGAATTAATTAAAGAGGAAAAAAAGCGACGGCATCCAATGGGCTTCTAGTTAAGTTTTACATCAAATAAAATAAAAAGAAGAATCTCTAGAATGTTGAAGAATCTTTAGGTAAAATATATATAATCCATTGTCATGTCAATCCCCAAATTTAAGTCTAATTTAACATCAAACAGTACTCTTCTTATATATTCAACGTGGAGATGAACTAGATTGGTTCACCACTTCAATTTTCTCCACATAATTCCAATTTAATAGTCTGAAGACTCTGGACAAAAACAATTAACAAAATAAGACTTCAGTGACAATGAAGAATCCATCAGAATCTGGTAAAGAATAAAGATACAGCTGTTATATTATATATATATATATGTGTGTGTATTGCAATATGTAGCTTTTTTTTTAGTGTTGAACATGTCTCTTGGTTGAACATGATTGTTCATAAATCCCTCGAAATATTAAACAATTTAATAATTGAATCAATCATCGTTTTAGACCGCATATATGTTAAAATTATGACACTATTTTAAAACCATCATATATGTTACTTTTCAAATATTGTAGGAAATGGAGTGATATTATTTTGGTCGCGGATATGCAATGACTTTTCTTAGTGCTACAAAAACCTTATCCCTAGAAAACATGATGCTTGCTTTACAATTACGAAAGTATTTCCTCATCAAGTCTTCATGTAATAGAATATATATATTTATTATTTAATAAAAATAAAAATGTCTGAAATTTTGTCCCAACTATTCCTTGACGACGACCTTACGTACAGACTCTCAAGTCTCAATCTCACATGCATTCACACAATTATCAAGTCCAAAAGTCTCGACAATATTGCCCAAAAAGAAATTGAAGTACGAGTAGCAAATAGAAATTCAAACCACTCCATTACTGCAATGGCTTGTGAGTAAATGCTACGACCCGTAAATACGACTTCCATTTTATTTCCAAATCTACATGACATGTGAAATAATGATTGATTATAAATATATACATGGGACTTACTTAACACCAAACACTCCATATTAATTGAAGATGAAATGAATGTCATATTTTGAGGGTATCAAACATTATTTTTTGTGAAATAACCATTGATTATAAATATACACTAGGACTCGCTTAACATCCAACACTCCACATTAATTAAAGGTCATATTTTAAGGATATCAAACATTATTCTTTGCGGAATTTTGGACATAAGTTTTTATGTGGGCCTCTTGATGTGTCATCTTGGGCCTTACATTGAAGGTGACAAATGACAATGGACGGATGACCGGCTTTTTGCTCAATGAGAAAATAGTCCTTTCATTCATGCTCATGAAAAATATCAGGAAACTTTGGGCCTTATAGCTCAAAACTTGGGTCTCATTATTCCCCTTCCTTTCTTTTTCAAAAATCTTAAAATATTGATGCAGTTAATCCTGTGTGGGTTTCCAAATGGAATAATTAAAATTCAACCACACCTGGATGATTAAGAGTGTGTTTGGATTGAAGGATTTGAGAGGAAGAGAAGAGAAAGGAAATGTAGTTTCATTTCAATTCTTTTATTTGGATAGTTTAAAAAAAAATTAAGAGAAGGGATTTAGAGGAAATATTTCATTAAATTTTTGTCAAAATTATTCCTCCCCAAAATTGAGTCATTTGGAGGGGAATAATGACTAATTAAATTAATTATAAGTTAAAAAACATATTTTATTTCTGTACATAATACGTTAATATAAAAATAAAGATAAATTAATAAATTAAATTAATGTTCTTTCATTTCTTTTTTTATCTATCCGAACATGAAAAAGAAAAAAATATTCTCCCATCTCTTCCCTCTCATTCTCTTCCTTTCCCCTAAATCCTTGAAGAATCTAAGTTTTGTTTACACAAAATTATATTTTGGGTTGGGCCCGGTACCAGGCCCATAAGAGATAAAGTGGGTCTTGATAACAATGCCCTAAGAAGTGAAGGTCTTGTCAAAAGCGGTCCAATATGCGGAGGTCCAATTTGATGAGAAGAGGAGGTCCGGTCCAAATCCAAGCCATATAGAAAGCCCAATATTCTCTTCTTTTTTTTGGGCTAACACGTGATTTAATCGCTACCCACTAAAGAAGCCCATCTCACTGTTCTTGGGCCTTGGCAACCAAACAGAGAACAAAAGGCAGAAGCAAATTCGAGTTGTTCGTGACAACGTGATCGGTAGTTGTACTGCTTCAACGGATTATTATATGATATTATTGAATTTCTTTATTCAGTAGAGACATTATCTTCTTTAGATGAGAAGTTTCTCCGAAACTACACAGGGGTTCGTCCTTCAACGTCATTGTTTTCTCCGATATGTTCTCATTCAAAATTTTATTACATTAAATAATGTGAATTGTTTTGCTATTATTTAGATGATTCAACGCGGTCTGATTCAAGCAAGCTTTGGAAGGACTACTGGGTCGTCTGTAAATGGTCACTTGCTGGTGGCTTTTCCATTTGTCTTGCCAATTCTGATCTGGGTCATCTTGTCCTGGCCAGGACTTGTAGATTTGGAAAGTTTCGATGAGGTAAGGTATTCTGTTTGGGTATATCTTCTTCACTTTTGCTGTTGATGTTGTTAATGTCTTTGATTTTGGAGTATATTTGATGGGATTTATTGGGATTGAGCAAGATTTTGATAGTTGAAATATGTGTGATTTCTTCAGGGATTGATAGATGGTCAATTTGGAATAACTGTGCCTGGGCCTTCTGGGAGGTTGGGGAAATAATTACACAATTTTGTGTTGTTTGAGAGGCATTTTGGTCCAATTTGTCATCTTTGCATTACTGATATTGAACTGGTGGACAGAGTTTTAATGGTAGTCTTCTGCAATACTAATTGGGGCATGGTTTAATTGTCTGAAGGTTCTAAAGATTGGACATTGGGGGTTTTTTCATTGGATTATTCATTGTTCATATTTTCGTGGGGCTAGCATAGTTGTATAGAATCATGAACCTGGCTCAGGTAGAACATATGATTGATGGAGATGGGGAGGAATTGGACAG
Organism: Tripterygium wilfordii; assembly: GCF_013401445.1. NCBI lineage: Eukaryota > Viridiplantae > Streptophyta > Magnoliopsida > Celastrales > Celastraceae > Tripterygium > Tripterygium wilfordii. The sequence goes on from NC_052248.1 coordinate 12,466,869, forward strand.
ATTAACCTCTGCGCACGCACCTCTCTTTCCGGGTATGTTGAGACAGGAAGCTTATATTTTTGATGGGAATGGGAACTACTATCACAAAGAGTGGGATCTTGCAGAAGGTGCAGGCATTGAGTTTTGTTGGTATCATGCCGAACTTCCAAGAACTAATCAGAATCTCTCACAATTTGCTGAATATCTCATTGATGTTCTTTGCCCACCTCTGAGACTCCAGGACATTCTCTCTCTTGTGAGCAATGGACCTTTTTGCTCATATGTTGATGGAGCACTTATATTTAGAGTTAATTCACCTGGTCCTCCGACAAGTAAATTTACGTTTAAATTAGCAGCTAGAGTTACAGAGAACTCAGTAATTACCGTGTCTCTGGGTCGTGTTCCTAGATTAGGATTCTCGTCTTCAGTTCAATCTACTATTCTAACTGATATTCCTAGTGTGGCGAGACCAAATGGTAGAGGTGAGCAGAAAGAAGGAAGTGGGTTTGTGATAAGGGAGCATGAACTTGAGTTCCTACTGACAATGAACCACTCAGTAGAAGCTGATAATCCAGTCCCAAAATCTATTTCAAATCTCGTCGTTCACATTATAGACACACACGTGGATCACCTGCAAGATGTTGTTACCAAGCTTGAGATAGAATTGGACTCTTTGGAGCTTGACTTGGACAAAGGTAAATTTTCATTTAATGCAAGTTATTTTCCTCTGTGGCCTTGCATAGTCAATGGTTATGCTCCATTAGCAAATTTTTAATTACCCTTGATGGCATAGCGAGTTATTAAGGTAAATATTCATGCTTATTTTCAGAGTTTTAATCTTTGCTTTGTATTTTAGGCAATTCAAAGATGGTAGCCATGCTGATTCTCCTGGAAATATCATCTTTAGAATACCTTTTTAATGATTGTTTAACCGAAAACTATTTGTATCTTTGCAGAATCTTTACTTTAAAACTACCTTATTCTGTTAATTTGAGGAATTTGACTCTAATAGTCTATCAGGCCAACTGGAAGGTAGACTTATACAGAAATAACCCAATGATAATATGATGTAACTTTTTTACTTCTTACATGCGGACATGTGACTCAGTGGTTTAATTGCAAAGGTGCAACTTAGATGTCACAGGTTCAAACCCTAAAAACAGCCTCTCCGCATATTATGTAGGGGGAAGGCTACCTTGCTCACTCTGGGAATCTTGTGCACAAGAGTCTATGAAGCACGGACACGGACACGAGTGTCGGACACGACACTGCACGGATACGCCGACACGGCAATTCTCAAAATTCTAAGGATACGACACGTCAAGGACACGACAAATAAATATCAATTAAATATATTTTTAAATTTAATTCATATAAATATCCAACTATAAATCAAAATATTATAACATCATATTAATCAAAAGATCCAAAAATAATTATTAATTTCATGCATCTAAATCTTCAATTGGATTTTCTTCAATATTCTCCATCCTTTGGTCATCAAAAATAACATCTTCTAACTCTAGTTCATCAAATGCAAATTGGCTATTTGAAGAACTCCAAAAGGGTTAGGAGTTCTAAAAGGGTTAAGAGAATATTGTTCTTTTTATCAATTTCTAAAAGGGTTAGGAGTAGTTGTTGTGATCCATTTTTAATAGGATTAGGAATTGTCAACTTTAAAGTTGACCATTTAAAATTAAATATTTTGGTTTTGGAGTGTCAGACACGCTTGCACCGCGTGTCCGACAATAAATTTTAAAATTCAAATAAATAAAATTTTGCATGGCACGTGGACATGTATCCGACACGTGTCGGGCAAGTGTCGTGCAAGTGTCGTGCAAAATCAAGTGTCGGACACTTGCATTGGCTATCAATGCAAGTGTCCGTGCTTTCCAGACAAGAGTTGTTTACCTTTTTCTCATTTGGTAGTGTTCTATTAATTTTACCCATTATTTCGGCCAATTAAATTAGTGGTTCTCATAAACAACACTTAACTGCATAGATGCTTCATACTGATCAGTATTTAAAACCTGTACATGTAATTGTCAATCTCGTATGGTAAGGAGCACATCATTTGCGAAATTCATCATTATGGGGGCACTTTTCATTGGTCCTTTCCTTATATCTTAATCCCTTGCACCATAAAATTGTAGCTTATATTACTAAGGGAAACCCTGACTCGGTGTCAACCCTCAAATTACAAATAGATATCTTTCAAAATTATCATGTTTATTGAGTATTTTAGTTACTTGGGCAGCTCTCCTCTTGATTAATGCGATTACCTATCAACTCTTCCAAAATTCAGTAACTTCTGTGGTTAAATGCTTAATGGATGTAATAATTTAGTGGTAATCATAATTCATGTGGTAAATTGCAAACACAGGGGGTCTGCCACAAGTCTCGTTTTTCAAGAAGAATCAAGCTTCTATATCCTAAGATTAATTAATGAAGGCAATATTTGTAAACTGTGGTTTTGAGTAGCATTTCTGCGGTACATGAATGGAGATACTGAGATTAAGTAATAGGACTTTAGACAGTAGAAGAAATTTGGGGAGAGTGGGAGAAATTTAAGAGATGGAGAAGGGAAAGACAACTACAGTCAAGAGTAATGTTTTGGGGTGTTGATGGAATGGTTATGTTATTTTTTATGATTTCCTGAAGTTCTGAACTATATTCAAGGATCTCCTTCAAAGTTCGAACTCTAGAGCTAGCCATGATTTCTTCTTTGCAGCTGAAATTGTTCACCTGACTACTGGAGCTTAAGTACATTTGTCACCAATAGTAGTACTCAATGTCCTGTCCTTAAGGAATATATGCTGATAAACATAAGCAAGATAATCTTCAGCATTTGAACCGCCAATTTTCAGTATTTTAAATTTCATTTTTCTTCATTTGGAAGAGTTTTTATACTTAAAATTTTCACTGGTTGTCTAAAAGTTTATCCTTGTAAGTAAATTCATATAAATTATTTCAAAATTCTGCTGATTTTCTATGGTTAATACATCAGTATTTTATGTTTATGTTGTCAAATTCCCGAACCCTCTTTTTCTTATCTACGAGATCTTCTGTTAAAGAAGGAAAAGAGTTGGAGATACCGGTTATTAGTTTCTTAAATGTCTTCTTCTTTTCCACTTTTCTTGTGTATGTTGTTGTTTTTCTGCAAGTTAGTGTGGTTCTCTATTTGGATTTGTGTGGTATGCTCTTATCTTTTGTTGAAAACTATGACATCGGTTTTTTTTCTTACTGCTATACTGCAGGTGGTTTTGCTTTGAAGAAACAAATGCTCAATGAAAGAAGATTCCCCAAGATGCATCTTAATCTGCAGCGCCTCCTGCAGGTGATTTCTATTTCTCATTTAGTTTTCCAACGTACGAAGGAAGTGTAATGAGAAAATTTGTTTGCTTAGTTAAGCAGGTGAGTAAATGTTAATTTGACACAATTAAGTTTTGATAAAAGTAGACCATTTTTGCTTTAAGACAGAAAAGGCTAGAAGGCTTGTCGAATGTTCTATGTTTTTTGGGATCTTCAGCTCCTTGTTTTACTGTGCACTCCATTAGTTGGAAGGTATTGTTGGAGCCTAGGAGGTTAAGCCTGTTAAAATAATTTGACCACTAGGATTGTAGAAGTATTCTTCATTATTTGTTTCTTATTCTCTGTGTCGTGAAGAAATGTGATTTGGAAGACTTTGTGAACCATGTTGAATGTTGGTCTTTTGGACGACATGCCATAAACCTTGAATCCTGATCAGGTGATTGCGCACGGAGAGCAAGTATTTCCTCGAGTTAAAGAAAAATTTTCTTCGAAGCAGTGGTTTTCAATCAAAGAAATTAACTCCCTAGAAGAGTTAATCGGACGTTTGAGGAGACTAAAGGAGAGTGTGGGATTCATAGCCAATCGTGTCACGGCTATTCAGGCCGGTCTAGACAGCTGGCAGTCAGAGCAAATAAACAAGAAACTATATTATCTCTCATTCCTATCACTAATATTTCTTCCTTTGTCTATCATTACTGGAGGTAAGTGGTAATTTTTAATTTACTTTGATTGAGTTGTGGAAATTATTTTTTTGTTCATTTTTATGTGATTTTCTGTTTTGGGGTGATTGGCGCAGTGTTCGGCATGAATGTGGGAGGAGTTCCATGGACAGCGCAAAAAAACCCCGTGCTAAAAGATGGTTTCCGCAATGTACTATTTATCTGTGCGGCAGTGCTGCTTCTTTTGCTTCTGGGCTTCGCCTTCCCAACTATTTATGCCCAAGCATCTGCTTGGCAAAGGAGGAGGGCATTGAAAAAAAGCTGGTCTATTGACAGGAAATCATTCCTCAAGAAAACTTATGGGGTTTCAGAAAGAGAGGGTTACCTTCGGCTTTGAGAGAGTGCCAATGCAGCACATATCCCTTTTGAAGGCCTACGTTGTTTCCTTCCATGGACCTCTAGTTATCCCCTTCTTTCAGCTGGTTTAGAACAGAGGATGCCTTCTATGCGGGTAAGTCGACAATGTATACAATCACCAACATTATTATCGTCTGCACAGGACCCTTAAAACTTGTTTCTCTGGATGTAAACTTTGCCGTTCTCCCTCATTTCTCTCGCTGCTTCCCTGAGAAATGGAGAACATACTTTATGATATTGTCATTCTGTCTCATCTTCTTCTCTTATAATTCCTATATTTTTCTCACCGTATGAATCACAATGGTGGATTGACTGTTTATGTTTGTAAAGCTAAAGCGGGGTTTGGTTTGGATTTTGACATTATTTTGTACGTTTACATGGAAAAAAAGTTGTTGGAGTAGTTGAACTAGTGTAGGGTGCGAATGATGAATTTTCTGTTGCATTTATGAGTTCGGTTGTATTTTTTTTCCAATTTTGAACAAAATTCGTTCTTTTTGCATCGTTTTTTTCATGATGTAAAGTAAAAAGTTCGTCCGTAGAGATGGTTGATCAATTCTAAAATGTCAAAAATGGGATCGTTGTAATCTATTTATTATTTTTAGATATCTAACTTGTTTGTATAAGTTTCTTAAAACGTGTCGTACCAACAGTATAAGCTCCTTAAAATTTGTCGTACCAACCCAGAAATGAGAAATTGGAAGAATCTTTTGGGTCTTTCAAGATCAATAGGTTGATTCTTTGGCTCATGTATCTTCCAACAGGAAAAAAAAATACCTTTGAGAGCGGTTCTTTGGATCCGAAAGAGAGTATCTAGGTTCTCCCAATAATTAAAAATTGTATCATGCCTGAATCTAACTGGAGTTACCGGTGGTAGAGGAAGCGGATCGGAAAAAAGAGGGATTCTAGTTGTAAGATGTCTAATGAAACTATCGTTGGGATTTAGATCTCATGTTAAAAGACCAATACCGTAATGCTCTATTTGCAAGTCACATGAAAATCAACCAAAACTTTACCTCCAAACATGCTGGAGTGTGTTGCACTTTGAGTTTTGAAAGTCTGTTTAGTTGCGATAACAAAAATATTTGACGCGTTACTAAATAAAAGTAAATATTTTTAATTGATCAGGTAGCTTGGTTGGTCAGGTTGTTCCATTGTTCTATTCTCATCAGGGAGGCAGGTTGTTCCATGGTTCTATTCTCATCAGGGAGGATTGAGATATGGATAGTTTTCATCCGTTGTGATGACCTTCATACTTCTCAGACAAGACTTAGTCTGTGTGTGGTCAATGGGACTTAAAAAAAAATATACTTTTAATTGATATCAAAAGCCCATGAAGAGATGAGAACTTTTCCTTCCAGCCCCTTGAGTTGCGGTTATTCTATTTTTTTTTCCCAAAAAATTAGAAGAAAAAAAGAAAGACGCAGCGGTGTTTTTACACTTATACTTTTAAAGGTGTAGTCATCTAGAACTTTCCATATTCCTCCGGTTCTCAATATTGTAGAATTATCTCCTGCACCCATTCCTTTTCTACAAAACCCTAAACCCTAGAGCATCTCCACTGTACATACATAGATAAAGCCCTATCTTCACTGTTGCTCTCTCTGTGTAATATTGATCGGTGCAGTCATGGTCACCGCTGTCTTGCTCCGCTCGATTCGACGACGCGACATAGCTTCTGCCCCTCTTGCTGCTTATAAATCTGTACGTTTCTTCCTGTTTGCAGATCCGGTGGTTGTTGTTGATGATGATATGCTAACTGCGTGTTTCATGGATCTGTTTTTTGTGCTTGATTTTAAGATACTGTATCTTTCCGAGAAAATTCTGTTTTAACGTGTTTAGGAACGAAGCATGGGAAATTGTGCGAGTCAGTCAAAACAATATATTTTAATTTCTTACTGAATTTTCCAGCTAGTATAAATTGAGGTCATTTCGATTCTTAATTGCGTTGCTAGCTCTATGGCTGCTGACTGCTGAGGCTCTGGAAAGTTTAGGGGATATATCGATCTTTTTTTCTCACATTGAAAATATGTTTTCATTTCTTGTTGGGTTGCTAAAAGATGTGGGGATTAAATTACTATCTGATAAATCTGTTGTGCAGATGAATTCATTTGTTATTTGGTTATGCGATTTTATTTATTTTTGTGCTTTTATATATGCTTTGTAATGTTAAATTGGTTATATCATTAGGAATATTATACCTTTATTGTATGTGATTGGTAATATCTATTTTAATACGATAGACTCGGGCTCATTAGTGATGTTATAATTTTCTGTACAAGTGAGCTTGAATGAGAGATCTTTTGACCAGTGTAGGAAAAATTGAAAATTTGGTACAGGGATTGATTTTTGTTTTTGGTGATTGTGTCTGTTGGTAACTTCTTCAGAAATATGTACGCAGTTTTGATTGGTCTTTTAACTATGTGGAATATGTTTTATGCCATGCTATTTCAGAGTTCTCAATTCCCTCTGCCTCCTTGAACTCCAACCTCCCATTTTTTTTCGTGTATATTTTTCATCATTTGGATACTTGAGTTGAATTCCATTTTACATGCGTCATTTTAAGCATTTTTTTGTCTACTCTTGACAGTTGACTGGAAATATCAAGCCTTCATGGGCACCTTCTCAGCTGGGATACAATTGGGCAAGTTTGTCAAGAGCCTTTAGGTAATTGTGGTCCTCCTGGTTATGTGTAACAATTTCTTGATGTTCTCGACCTTCTAATTATTGTTTTCTTTTGTTTCGTATAGCGCAAAACCTCCTGGTAATGAGGTTATTGGTATTGACTTGGGTACAACTAACTCATGTGTTGCTGTGATGGAGGGAAAGGTAAAACTAGTCGATTATCTTGAAAGTACCAATGGACTTCTGTTTGCTGTTCTTTTGTTTATCTTTCGTGAACTTTGATGTCACCTACAGAATCCCAAAGTTATTGAGAACTCAGAAGGATCTCGAACAACTCCTTCAGTTGTTGCCTTCAACCAAAAAGGGGAGCTGCTTGTGGGTACTCCAGCCAAACGTCAGGCTGTTACTAACCCAACGAACACAATATTTGGGACCAAGCGTCTGATTGGTAGAAAGTTTGATGATCCCCAGACTCAAAAAGAAATGAAGATGGTTCCTTACAAGATTGTGAGGGCACCAAATGGAGATGCTTGGGTTGAGGCCAATGGTCAACAGTACTCCCCAAGCCAAATTGGGGCTTTCATTTTGACGAAGATGAAAGACACTGCTGAGTCTTACCTGGGAAAGTTAATATCAAAAGCTGTTATCACCGTTCCGGCTTATTTCAATGATGCACAGAGACAAGCTACCAAAGATGCCGGGAGAATTGCTGGCCTTGATGTTCAGAGAATCATAAATGAGCCTACTGCTGCTGCACTTTCTTACGGTATGAACAATAAGGAGGGGCTCATAGCAGTTTTTGACCTTGGTGGTGGAACCTTTGATGTTTCAATACTGGAGATCTCTAATGGTGTTTTTGAGGTATGCATTATTAGTAATTTAATAGTGTGTTCTCTTTTGGAGCTTAATAATAATTGCTGCAATTCTTCTCAGGTGAAAGCAACTAATGGTGACACATTCCTGGGAGGAGAAGATTTTGATAATGCTTTGCTGGAATTTTTAGTTAATGAATACAAGAGGACGGAAGGAATTGATCTTTCAAAGGACAGACTTGCATTGCAAAGGCTTCGTGAAGCTGCTGAGAAGGCCAAGATAGAACTTTCATCAACATCGCAGACCGAAATTAATCTTCCTTTTATCACAGCTGATGCATCTGGGGCAAAACATTTGAATATTACTCTGACCAGATCAAAGTTTGAGAGTTTGGTGAATCACTTGATTGATAGGACCAGGGACCCATGCAAGAACTGTCTGAAAGATGCTGGAATATCTACCAGAGATGTTGATGAGGTTCTTCTTGTTGGTGGGATGACCCGCGTTCCCAAAGTACAAGAAGTGGTTGCAGAAATATTTGGAAAAAGCCCAAGCAAAGGAGTTAACCCTGATGAGGCAGTTGCCATGGGAGCTGCAATTCAGGGTGGTATTCTTCGAGGAGATGTTAAAGAGTTGCTTCTTTTGGATGTTACTCCTTTGTCCCTTGGTATTGAGACCTTGGGCGGTATCTTTACCAAGCTGATTCCACGAAATACAACCATTCCCACTAAAAAGGGTCAGGTGAGCCCACTAAGACATTATCTATTGTTTCATATTATAACTCTGTATCTGGACAGTTTTCAAACTGATTTCTGTACCTATTGTAGTAGATTAGTAGTTGATGAGCTTGAGTTTGATATGACATGCTGTGTGGCTGATATTTTTTTCATCACTTGGATTCCAATAAACAGGTGTTCTCGACTGCAGCTGACAACCAGACCCAGGTTGGCATCAAGGTACTTCAGGGTGAGCGTGAGATGGCATCTGACAACAAGATGCTTGGCGAGTTTGAACTTGTTGGAATTCCACCAGCACCTAGAGGCATGCCCCAGATTGAGGTAACATTTGACATTGATGCCAATGGGATCGTGACGGTATCTGCTAAGGATAAGGCTACAGGGAAGGAACAACAGATCACAATCCGCTCATCAGGTGGTCTCTCGGAGGATGAGATTCAGAAGATGGTGAGGGAAGCTGAGATGCATTCTCAGAAGGATCAAGAGAGAAAAGCTTTGATTGACCTTAGAAACAGCGCAGACACAACTATTTACAGTATAGAGAAGAGCTTGAGTGAGAACAAAGACAAGATTCCTGGTGAACTTGCAAGAGAGGTTGAGGATGCAATTTTGGATCTGAGGAGCGCGATGGGTGAGGACAGCGTTGAGAAAATCCAAGCGAAGCTAGATGCTGCAAATAAGGCCGCCTCAAAGATCGGAGAGCACATTTATAAGGGTGGTGGTTCAGCTTCCGGAGGTTCAGCTTCTGGAGGTTCTCAGGGTGGTGACCAAGCTCCAAAGGCAGAATATGAAGAGGTGAAGAAGTGAGTTGTTTTCAAGTTGCGTATCTGCTTCTCTTGAGCTGGTTTTTAGACCACATTGGAGTTGCATCTCTCATTACTCGTTATAAGTTTTTTTTTTTAGGCGGGTTTTGTATCTAAAGGCTGAATGTAGTAGAATTATTATGTTCCTTCGACTATTTTCAAACCATGGATTCAGTTGGAATCCTTCTCAGTATATCAATAACAACAATCTTCCATGCTAATTGCTTGCTTGGTCAAAATATTATAAGTATTTAACAAAAGTTGGAAGTTGATAAGCTAGGCCACTTAGTCATTGTTATTAAGCTTGCTTTACTGTAGAATCTGAATTCGGCCTTACATAGATTGCTTAAGCAGGATGTTTTTGTTTTGAGTGATTTTAATTAAATACTAGGAGTGTGTTTGGTTTAGATGTTTTCTATGTGTTTTCTGTTTTCATTTTTTAGAAAATAGAAAATACATTGGAAAACGCGTTTGGTTGGTCATTTTAGAAAACACAAAAATAGAAAATGATTGAAAAATAGAAAACGAAAAAAAGTCATTTTCAAAAAATAGAAAACACGGCTCACTAAAAAAACACGGGAGTTTCCGTCTACGTATTTTCGTCTCCCCCTTTCACCCGTCTCGTCAGATTTCTGGCTCCCACTTTTACTTCGGCTTTCTCTTCTTCTTCTCCGTCTAAGGCAAGATAGTTGAGTCTCTACTCCAAGCCCGGTTGTTGTCTTGCGATGGCCTCTAAGAGAAACTCCAAGCCACTTTCATGATTTCTAGTCCCGATTCTCTTCACAAGTTGATTTATTGGTAATTGCAGCAATCAATACAAGTGTTTTAAGCTCACCATGGGCTACCCTTTCTTCGGTTGGTTGTGGGTATTAGGCGTCGAAACCAAAACAACAGCAAAGACTACCTCTGTTGGACTTTTCATTGCTTAAAATTGAAATGAATGTTTTGTTTTGGGAAATGTTAGTGGATATAGGGTTGAATATTACTCTAATTGGCAATCCAGGTCGGGATATATTATTTGGAGTAGATGTATTGACTCTATTCTTAAGGTGTTTGATAGAATGCTTATGAGAAATATTTGTTGTTTTCTCTAGTTCGAAGCTAGAGACTACCTTTGTAATCACGATGAGACTACTTTTTTATGTATTTGAAGAGAAAAAATTGCCCCTAAAGTGTAGTTTACACTACACAACCTGCCAATAAAAGAGATGGCATGAGCTCTTCAGTGGGCATGCCTTTGTTGTATTATAAACACTAGTTATTCAGAAATGGAAAACAATATTTAGAAATTCAAACCAAACATGTTTTCTTTCTTAGAAAATAGAAATGGAAAATAAGAAATGGAAAATAGAAAATGAAAATGAAAAATAGGAAACAAAAAACAAACCACTCTAATACTCTCTCCATCTCATTTTCTTAGTCATTCTTTCTATTTTTGGTTGTTTCAAAACTAATGTCACTTTTCTTCATTAATTAACAATTTTTTTGTTGTTGTATAAGGGAAAAAACAGCACTATAAATAAGGGTAAATTTGGATTAATATAGTTATTTTATGTAGTTGAATTGCATTAAATCATATCTCCCTAAAAAATTAGATTTTCAAAGGATGACAAATAAATTGAGATGAAGGGAGTAATATTTTATATAAAAATTTAAATTTAATAATCAAATAAATGTAAATGGTGATGGTGGTTAACCCGCAAAGACGAGAGAAGTTATGAAATTCCTTGACACGAGAGGACTAGAGGGTGCAAGTCAATGAGCCTTCGACAATGATAAGGGAAAAAAAGTATGGAGACAAAGAGATAGGGCGAATAGAGTTCACCATGATCGAGTGTGAAGTGAGAAGCATCTCCGTTGTGAGCGGTGATAGTTCGATGGTGGAATTAGTGTGAGAGGAGGGATTAACAAGCGGGAGAGAGCTTGAAGTGAGTGCTTATCAAACTGAGGGTGTTTGAATGAATGCATCTCAAAGTGAGAGTTTCCCCTATGAAAGTCCTTAACACAAGAGGGGTGCATGTCAATGAGCCTTCAACGGTGATAATGAATAGAAGTATGGAGACAAAGATGGGGTGGATAGAGTTCATCGCGTTCGAGAGAGTGCAATGAGGAGCATCTCCGTTTTGATCAATGATAGTTCGATGGTAGAGTTAGTGTGAGAGTGGGGATTAAGGAGGGGAGAGAGCTTAAAGTAAATGCTTATCAAACTGAGGGTGTATGAATGAATACCTCTCAAAGTGAGAGAGTTCCCTATTTGTAGGTGCAGCCGTCAGGTGATGCAAAGCGTGTCTTTTCAAGCGTGATGTGATAACTTGAGATAGTGAGTTTGGCGTTGGGTCTACAGAGCCTAATGAAGCTTGTGAGCATGTTTAAGATTGTTGAGCTGGATTTGAGCATTTGGGTGTGAGATGATTTGGTTTAATGATAATCAATCATATATTATTTTATTATAACATCAAAAGAAATTAATTTTTTTTGAGAAGATCAAAAGATAAAATTACATACTTATGCATTTTAAGGTAAAAATATTATGATAAAGTATAATGTATACTTATCTTACAAAATAAAAACTACACTTATCTTAATTTTCGGTTTGGATTTATAAAATATACGTTAAATTAACTAATTTTTTTTATCTTCAAACAATTTTTAAAATTAACAAACAAACCTAAATATAACTTTTTTCTTTTTAATTTTGATTGTCATAATTCCTTTTTTTTAGAAAAATATATATATAAGTGAATAGTTACATAGTAACCCTAGAAAACGCAAAAAAATCTGCCGTTTCTGTTGAATTTGTTTGTTGTCTGGGAACATCCCTTATACAGAGACCTACTCCGCCTCCCTCCACTTTGCGATTTTCACAGGAACTCTAACCCTAATCAACTCTTGCAGTAACTCTCTCAGGTATGTGGTTTCTTCATCCTTCAAATTTAGGTGTTTCGTTTCTACATATTCGGTTTTCCGAAACACATACAATAATAGTATCCTCCGAGTTTCACATCTTCAACGATAAGCTCGAGATAAAGAATTTTCCGTTGTGATTTCACTGTTTTTTATGTCTTTTATTCTTAATTGATGCTGTGGATTAGTGCCTCTTTGCCTTGTTCTTCTGCCATTTTGTTTATAATCGGCCTGCTTGCTCTGGCAATAAGGGTTTCTGTTTTATATAATAATTTCTAGTGTTTTCTTTGTCTTTTGCGATGTTTAGCTTGGCATTATAAGTAAGATTACGTATGTATTATGTGTATTAATTTGATGGTTGTTTTTGATTCGTTGTTAAGCAAGATTTGGCTCCTATGGATAGTAAGAAAAGAAGCTCAGACTCTATTGAGGAAGTAGTAGGTCAAGAAGTTGATACTGTTACTGAAAAAACAATCGTGGAGCATTCGAAGAAAAAACTGAAGAAAGATAAGGGAAAGTCTGGAGCATCTTCTGATGGAGGTGCTGCCCCTTCTCCTTCTCCTGCTTCTATGGTTTCTAGTTCTGTCAAACCTATGGAGAGAAAGAAGAAAAGAAAATCATTGGACAAAGAGCGGCACCGTTCTGCTTCAGAGAATGAAGGGTCACTGCCCAAAGAAACTAGGGTAGAATCTAAAGCTGATGAAAGTCAACCATCCACTGTAGCTTTGTCAAATAGTGGTTTGCCTGAGTTCCATATCAGTGTTTTTAAGGACCTGGCATTGGCTGATGTTTCCATAAGAGAAGTTGCTGCAGGAAAATTGGTCATGGAGTTATTAGAGGTACAGAAGGTATATGATAGGCTGGGGACTAAGGATTCAGTTGAGGGTGAATTGAAATTAGAAGCTGAAAAGGATGACGGCTTGAATAACTGTGCTCCATCATTGAGATATGCCGTGCGTAGGCTTATCCGAGGCGTTTCATCATCAAGGGAGGTATGTTTGTTTGCTCAATTATGAATTTAGCAAATATTGGCTGTTTTTACCGATCTAAGCAACACTCTTGCCATATATTCCACTTTACGTTGTGGTATCTTGCCAACAACTCTAGGAACTTTCCTTCAAAATGCTTAGGAACATTATTTTATTCTGAAAACTTCACAATCCCAGAAGTTACCTGGAAATTTCAGCTAATGTTTCTCCATTCAAAGAATTTTCCGGTTAATGTTTCTTCATTTTTAGTTATCCATTCTTAGTCCTATCTTTATTGCATTTGGAGAAACTGATACTTGAGTGTAGTGCCTTCTTGCCAGCACATGTCAGGAACAATAAGTCAATTTTGTTGTTTCAAAATTTCAAAAAATCCCAGAACTCACCTAAAACAGCTCCCGTGGGGTTTCTATCCAATTTGAGTATCTACTAATAACTCACATGTTTTCTTTCCCTTCAATAGCTGAGAAACACATAACACTAGTCCTTGAAATTCTCCTTTGCTGTCAGAAATACAGCGGGCTCTTGTTTTGAATTCCTGCTACTTAGAAGCTTTGTTCAGCCCTACTACAAGTTCTATGAGACTTTTAGAGTCTTTGCTCCATAATTATAGATTTTTTGGTAACAAATTCTTGGTTCTTACATCTCTAACCAGATGAAAGTATGAAACTTCTTTCATGATACATTTGAAGCTGTTATTATTTATTTTTAGATTTATCTTTTCAAGCCCTGTATGGCTCAGTTTCGTTGGCTGACACCTGACCAATGTACTTTGTGTTGATTTTACAGTGTGCAAGACAAGGTTTTGCATTAGGATTGACTATGTTAATTAATACAATTTCTAGCATCAAAGTGGACTCATTGCTGAAACTTATAGTTGACTTGTTAGAAGTTTCTTCATCGATGAAGGGTCAGGTGAGCAAGTACTTCGTTTATGTTCAGCTGGATACGTGCTCTTCATACGAACTACCATAAATTGCTTCTTTCTGACATTGCAGGAAGCAAAAGATTGTCTCCTTGGCCGCTTATTTACTTATGGTGCTCTTGTCCGATCTGGAAGACTTACTCAAGAGTGGAACTCTGATAAAAATACTCCTTGCATTAAAGAATTGACCAGTGTTCTTATCTCTCTTGCAGCAAATAAGCGATATTTGCAAGAACCTGCTGTCGCGGTTATTTTAGACTTGGTTGACAAGGTTTGTAATTCAAACTGATGCTAAAACTTGCATTATTATTATTTTTATCTTGTTTGCTGCAATGTTGCATTATTTCAGCACCTTGCACTCTGCGATATGATTCAATCTTAGTAAAAGCAATACCCTCATCTGGGAAGATAATATTGTTTAAAAACAGTGTGGAATTGGTTTGTTGGAGTGGAACTTGTATAATGAATAAAACAATGAGGTTAGTGCTAATTTTTGAAATTTGAGAGTATCCAAATAGGAGATGTTAAGAAAAAAAAGAGGGAGGCTGAAAAATATATGTAATGCTCTATTGTGCACGCTTCTTTTTTCGGGGTTGGGGAGGACTACATGCAGTTCATAGTACATAAGCAAAGATGCCTCTAAACAGAGATTTTCCTCATGCTTCAGATCCAGACACCAATGGGCCTAAAGTAGCAAAGAATAATGTTTGTACAAAAGAATTAGTTGAGACTTTAGCTTTAGGCCTGGTCGAGTGGAGGAAGAAAATAAATGCTATGAAGTATGAACTCTATTTAGTTTCTGGTGAATGATTCATGTAGCCAGCTGTAAATATTTGGGATTAAGGCTTTGATGATGAGTTGTTAGTTGAAAAAAACCGTGAAATTCTTAAAATTTTCCGCTTTACAACAACATGAGCTCAAGGACATTACATATGTATAACCCGCCCACAAATAAAACAAAATGCATGTGCTCGGTTATGTTTCTTTTTTGGGTGCATATCTTTTTGGCCTTCTTCCAATTTAATCATGTGATACATGAATTATACCTCATCTATACTGCAGTGTATATCTTAGCTTATTTCCAATAAAATTAGCTGATAGTGTCGTCTCTCTTTTTTTTCTTGGTTACTTTTTGGAATGTTGTTGCATCATATAGACATTGCACCGTTTATTTTAATTGCATGAAGTAGCATTGATTGCCTTGTTTGCCATTGTGCATTTTTTTGCATAAATGAATACTATAGTAAGGTCTTACATTTTTGTCAATTTATGTAATACAGCCATTTTCTTCTATCTTGAACGCCTTCTTAAGTACGGGACCAATGTGACCCTATCTTTTTCTGCAAATGTCTAGTACTAGTTGAATCAAGCTGCACTAGGGGATTCAAACCCAAGACCTTTGAGTTATTTCTGGTCCCAGAGATCCCTACCCTACCCGCTAGGTCATCCTTTTTAAAGATACCTTTGAGTTTATGAAACTTGGTTTTTATGCCTGCATTATTTCACCGAACATTCTGTACTATTTTTTTTTCATATTCGTCTTTTAGTTTGTGCATATAACACTTTGCATGTCTTATCATTCTTAAATGCAATACGATTACTCATTCCTCTAAAGAATGTCCTAAAATTTTTTTCGCATAACTCAATGGCAAATATATGTTGTTCAGGTTTCAGACATCTAAACATTTGGATAAGTAATATTGCATTTTGGTGCCTGAACAACAGAAAAATCTGTAGAAATTCTGTATTATTCAAAGTTTTCATCACTAAATTTCAATTTTATTTGACGGAATTTGCAAATTTCACATGATACATACATGCTGCACCACAAAACTCTTGCACGTCTCCATGGACATGCACTTGCTAAAAATGAAGAAAGAAAAATGTCCTTTCCAGGGTCCTTTCGAGGTTTGCTTTATTGATTCTGCGCATATAGTTTGACTGTGGAAGTATAAGTATCCGAGTTTTTGGATTTCATATTTGTTCCGGTGACCTCACAAGAAAGATAATTTTATTTCTGGCACAAGTTATTTGGATTTTGGCCATGGCTTTACAGCCTCTTTTTTGCCTTGCATGTCTATCTGCTTGCCAGGTTTCCTTTACAGATATGGCTGGGGGTTCATTCTGGTGTTTTCTGTGGCGCTGCTTTAGCTTTTCAACTGATTCATGCAGTTAGTTACTTTAGTAAATTAATTGCATATTTTTTGTCAATTCTTTGGTTGTCCATATTATGTTTGCAGTTGCCCGATGAAGCTTTAATAAATCATGTTCTTGAAACTCCTGGTCTTGACGAATGGTTTGAAGGAGCCACAAGTATCGGGAATCCTGATGCTTTGCTTTTAGCTTTGAAAATTCAAGAAAGGATTCCTGTTGGCAGCGCAAAATTCAAGAAACTCTTGCCAAATCCGTTCAGTCCTAGCAAACTTTTTGCCTCTGACCATTTGTCTTCTCTTGTGAACTGCTTTAAGGTGAGTTTTGAATATCATATCTTCTGTGGCTAAAAAATGTAGATAACAAATAAGAAAATTTTCCTAAGAATCTATTTTATTGCAGGAATCCACCTTTTGTCAGCCACGAGTACACAGTTTGTGGCCTGTTTTGATCAATCATCTTCTACCTGACATGGTTTTGCGAGCTGAAGATGGAGCATTGGTCTCTTGTTCTTTAAAAAAGCACAAAAAAAATCGCAAGTGTAGCTCTTCTGAAGAAGAAACTGCAAATAATATTCAGAGTTTCTGTGAAGTTGTTATTGAAGGCTCTCTTCTATCATCATCTCATGATCGTAAGCACTTGGCATTTGATATTCTGTTTCTCCTCCTACCAAGACTTCATGCATCGTTTGTTCCGATTATTTTGTCATACAAATTTGTGCAGTGCTTGATGGATATATTATCCACAAAGAACTCATGGCTGTATAAAGTTGCCCAAAGTTTTATTAAAGAATTATCAGATTGGATCAGAGCTGATGATGTTAGAAGAGTTTCTGCTATTATATCTCTGCAGAAACACAGCAATGGAAAGTTTGATTGCATCACACGGGGGAAAACAGTAAAAGATATGATGGCAGAGTTTGAAACAGAATCTGGTTGCATGTTGTTTATTCAAAGCCTAATGAACATGTTTGTGGATGAAGGTCAAGCTTCTGAGGAACCTTCAGACCAGAGTCAAACAACAGATGACAATTCAGACATAGGTTCTGTTGAAGATAAGGATTCAGTGGGGATGATGGGGAATTCTGATTTTCTTAAAAGTTGGGTTGTCGAATCCTTACCCAGCATGTTAAAACATTTGAAGTTGGACCTTGAAGCGAAGTTACGGGTGCAAAAAGAAGTTTTGAAGTTTCTAGCTGTTCAGGGCCTGTTCTCTGCCTCTCTTGGCACTGAAGTAACGTCTTTTGAATTACAGGAAAAATTTAGGTGGCCTAAAGGGGCCACCTCCAGTGCTCTTTGCAGGATGTGTATTGAACAGATACAGTCAGTGCTGGCAAATGCTCATAAGATAGAGGGATCACGTTCTTTGGCTAATGGGATGGAGCAGAGTGATCTTGGGTCTTACTTCATGTGGTTCTTTAGCACATTACGTAACATTCCTTCTGTTTCTCTATTTCGAACACTGAGTGCTGAGGATGAGAACACAATTAAAAAGTTACAAGAAATGGAAATTAGACTTTCCAGAGAGGTAACTTCTATTGTCAGTTTCGTTTAGCTCAGGCCTGTTTTCGTAGGCTATTAATTATGTTTTCTTAGGCTATTAATTATGTTTTTCATTTTTGATTAATTTGTTTTTGGAGTGGGATAATTTCTGGAATACTGAGTCAGTCGTTTGGTGTCTTACAAATACAAATAATTTTTAGACATTGGCCTCATGGAATCTAGGTCATGCGATGTCTGATATTTCTGCACGCATAATGTGTTTTGAAACCTTTTTTTTTTGCAACATCTGGTGCTTTTTATAGAGTGAACCCTCTATATGGCCAAGTGTTTGCTGAGTCATATTCCATAAATGTTTTAATTTTATAATTGCTATACAATGTTGTATCCCATGCTAGCATTCCTGATTTATTCGATGCTTTAATGATTGCAGGAAAGGAACTGTGGGCTTAGTTCGGATGCTAATAAATTGCATGCACTGAGGTACTTGCTCATTCAATTGCTTCTCCTGGTGCTCCTTAGGCCAGGTGAATTCACTGAAGCTGCCTCGGAAGTTATCATTTGTTGTAGGAAAGCTTTTGCAGTTTCTGATCTTCCTGACGACTCTGGAGAAGATGAGTTAGACGGTGATGGAACACCTGAATTGATGGATGTTCTCGTGGATACCTTACTATCTCTGTTGCCGCAATCATCTGCTGCTATGCGTTCTGCTATTGAGAAGGTGTGTGTTACTTGTCAAATGTTTGTGAACTTTCATCTATGGTTTTAAAATTGGCTAAAATAGCTTTCAGCCTCTCAACTATCCACAAAGTCTCTCTCTTGTCTCTTAGCTATTTTTGGTTTCAAAATCTTCATTAACCCTCCATTTTGTTCCATTTCTGTCTTCGTCATAGTAGTTTATCTTTGTGATAGAAAATGCATATGTACGTCATAGTTGGCTAAGTTATGGCAGGCGTGTATGCATTTTCCATTATGGGGTCAAACTACTGGAAGTGGGGGGACATGAGTATAACAAAATGAAAGTTTAATATAATTTTGAAATAGAAAATAGTTTAACGGAAATGAGACTTTGCTAATGGTGAAGGGACGAATTGTAATTTTTTGCCTTTTAAATTTTTTAGGTAATTTTCTTGAAAATAATTTAATTTCCCATTGTTTCCAGGGGATTTTGTATAAATCTTATTACAAGACAGAGAACATTTGGGATGTTGATAATAACTTTACTGTTGCAGGATAAACTGTTTAAATCTAATACAAATAATGTGATCATGAAGAGCAATTGGTTCATTGAACATAGAGGAAAATATGGAATTAATTATTCAAACGAATTTTCAAATACTAGTTGACGAGTAAGCTGTAATAACCAATATTAGCTTTAAGTTCTTAGTATTGCAGATTTGCAGTGTCTTGATGCTTATCGGAATTGTTTTATCTTCTTCTTTTCTGTTTTTTAATATAAGAAAGGAACTTGAATGGTAGATTCATAGCATGTTAAGTAACCTTCGTGCTCTCTTTATGCTTATAGGTTTTCAAATATTTCTGTTGTGACGTCACTGATGATGGACTTCTACGGATGTTGCGTGTCATTAAGAGGGACTTAAAACCTGCTAGACGTCAAGATGTAGACATTGAAGATAATGATGAAGGTCATGAAGATTTTCTCAGTATTGAAGAAGACGAGGAAATTGATGAAGAGGAGACAGGTGAAACAATTGAAAGTGAAGAGCAGACAGATGACTCTGAAGCTCTAGGTGGAATTGAGGATTCTGGCAAAGAACTACCTGAAGATTCTGATGATTCTGATGGAGGAATGGATGACGATGCAATGTTCCGTATGGACACTTACCTGGCCCAGATATTCAAAGAGAGGAAGAATCAGGCTGGCAGTGAAACTGCTCAATACCAGCTTGTTCAATTCAAACTTCGAGTTCTTTCATTGCTAGAAATTTACCTGCATGAAAATCCAGGTAAATGTTCACCCATGTAACAAAGATTAGCTGTCATGCAGAAATTGGCATAGATTGTGCAAACTGGAAATTGATCTTAAAGGCAAATCTAGTAGTCATTTGAAACAGTAGGGAATGGGGATTTAAAAACAACGGTTGAAGTGTCAATGGTAATCCGTAATTTTCCTGTGGACTTGGGGTCTGGCGAGCAACCTGTTAATAGTAGTGATGGTGGAACTCTCTCGCTTAACCTTCTAGTAGGAAAAATGATTTTTCTTGTATAATCATTATGTAAATTAGAAAAAGATTTTGATTGTTATGGTTTGCTGGCGGGAATTATTTTGCCTCTATTTTCTTGCCTGCTTCCTGATGTGCTTTTGTATTGTTTTCACTTTACAGATAAGCCACAGGTTCTGATGGTATACTCAAACCTGGCTCAGACATTTGTTAACCCGCATACATTTGATGGGAGTAAGCAACTTTGGGAGCGTATTGGGGGAATTCTGCAAAAACTGGTGTTGAAAGGGAAAGACTTTCCGAAGGGTGAAGCTGTGCAGCTATCTACCCTTGTTTCCTTGTTGGAAAAGAACTTAAAATTGGCGTCAAAACCATTCAAGAAAAAGAAATCTGCAAATCACCCATCCATCAGAAAGCAGATGGCCTCTTGGAATCGACATGAAAAGATTGTTAAGCTCGCACAGAAGTCAACCTTTTGGATTCTGAAAATTGTTGATCTAAGACATTTTTCCGATTCTGAGCTGCAGAGAGTTTTTGATGTCTTGCAGGGCACATTAATGGGGTATTTTAGTAGTAAGAAGTCCCAAATAAATCCTGATTTTGTGAAAGATATATTCCGAAGAAGACCATGGATTGGGCATCGCTTATTTGGCTTTCTGTTGGAGAAGTGTGGTACTGCAAAATCAGACTTTCGGCGAGTTGAAGCACTTGATATGATGAGTAAAATATTGCAATCGTTGGTTCCTTCTAAGATGGATGGGGACAGCCGTACAGCATCGAAGAAGGTTTTAAAATGTCACGTACATAAACTAATCCATGTGATGGAGGAGTTGGTGACAAATATGCCAGAGAAGCAATCAAAGAGGTCTGAAGTTTATAAGTTCTGTGGTACAGTCTTCAGGATAATATTGAAGCTTGATCTTACGAAGTCTTTCCTCAAAGATTTGGCCCCAGAAACTCAGAACGTTTTTGAAAACAAACTTGGCCAGCGATTCCTTAACTTCACGGCGGGAAAAACATCATAGGAAATTAGGAAAAGTACCCATAAATGAATTATAGTGACTTATCAGCTGCTTGCGTGTTGCTGCGAATGACATGCAATTCAACCTAAAGTGTATTTCAAGGGGCTGTATCAGCTTGGATAATCTCTGCAATACCCAGATGATATGAATTCTGCTTCTTTACATCAGAAGTTCCCCATTTTCTTCCGTGGAATTTTCTTGTGGCACAATTCATTGAAGTTTTGGCCGCCGGTTGTTCTAGTGTTCATTTTGATGGCTCCACGAGTCTACTGGAAAACATTTTTGATATATTCAGAAAACTGTGGCATTAGCGTACTCAATTTCCTGCTTCTGTGTCTTGTGTGGAAATTTATTTATCTTGGTTTGGACACACTTGAGGCTTTTACTCAATTTCCTGGTACTTCTAACTTGCAGAATGGATTTATTTCTCTTTGAATTTGATTTGCTCTCTCAGTTGACCAGCTGTTTACATTGTTTCTGCTTGTTAACCTTGTAAGCAGCAGAATTTTCATTACAGCAGCATAATCCGCAGGGTTGAAAAGTTGAGGGTCTTGGTTCTGACTGGTCGTTGAATATGGGTTTCATTTGACGCTTGTGATACATCAGTCAGGCTATTGGAAATGTATATTGTAAACAGAGAAGAAATAGGAGAACAGTGTCTGTAGGTGGTCGTATTGTTCTGTTTGAGATAGGTTTGTGGCCTAACTGTAAGCTTTGGTATAAGCCACTAGACCGTTAGTGCATCTGAAGTGATTTTGATTGAAAACTTGCTCGTCTATTGTAATGGGAAATGTACCTGTTTGATGAACTGAAGAGGAGTCTATTGCCTTATAGTTAAGTATGAAAGGTTAATTGGAAAGTAATAGTTAACTAGTAGGTGTTGCTGGAGTACCACTTCTACCTTCGAAAGTTAGAAATCTGAACAAAATCTATACACATCTCAAGTCTTAACCTTGTGATCTTACATTTTTTTCTCACATTCGGACTGTCCATGGGATATTTAAGGGTTGAGCTGGGTATTTTAATATTTTTAGCTCATGACAAGCACATTTCTTTTGGTTTTTATGTGAGTAATGTTATATTCACCCAAAATAAGATCTCATTCTATCCAAAAATCTATGTACATATGTCAAATAAGTCAATAACAAACACGATATAGATTTCCCATTTTTGTATCTCAAGCATTATTCTTTTACCTTATGCACTGGCATCATAGCTGGCAACCTCTCATCTCACAAGTCACATGCTTTGCATCCCAGCACAAAAGTTCAAATTAAACTAATACACTCCATCCTTTTCCTTCTTACTTACAAAAAAATATCCATCAAGAATATGCATTCCCAGTACTATATGACAAGTTTCCAGTTTCCACCGCCAAGGAGTTGGCTTCACATCCCCAGCTTCCACTGTCAAGGAAATGAAGCATCCCTTCGCACTCAAAAACTCAAATCTTTAATTTTTATCTTCACATTATAAACGGGTTTTTAGACACTGGAAATTATCTTGTTAAAAGGGAGGATTGAATTGCAAAAGTCTTTGACAATGCAAAGATGAACTCATGTATTAGTGTTGTAATGTGTACAAAAGGGGTATTTCAAGCCTTCTAATTTTCTCTCTAACTACTTAAACAACTCTGTTCACTACTTTTCTCTACCCTTTCTCAAGTCTAAAACCTACTGGAACTTCTTCCCTTTGCTTTCCAAGCCTTTCCTCTCCCACAAAATGCAAACCATGTCAACCACACTTTCAGCCAAAAGCCATCAATCAACTCTTTCAAAGCCAGTTCAGCACGAGAATACACAAACATATTCCTGTAGAAAAGAGGACATCCTAGTAAGCCAAGTTACAGAAACAAGTAAAAACAAGTAATCAAAAATACCAGAGAAGAAAACTATTTCACAATTCATATACCTCATCCATATCACTTAAAACTTCAAGGCGTCCCTTCTACCTCATTCCTCATTCTTCACAATCTGAAATGTTAAGATTGTGCATCATCAGAATCACTCCCTGACGAGCTCCCTGAATCTGAATCTGCAATGCAGCATCATACAATCAAAACATTTTCATTTGTCTGGCACATAATTTCAGTACCATCAATCCACCACAGTCCAATACTCAGATTTGGATTATACCACTTGATGAGGATGAATCACTGCTTGAGCTGCTGGAGCTGCTTGAATCACTGCTGGCATGGCCATTGTCCTTCTCAATCTCCACTGGTGGGAAGCTGCTCATTGGCATCTCATCACCAATGTCCACATCTTCATCTCCAGCAGCATCCCCTTTCTTCAGCTTCTTAGGCTCAGCTGCAACTTCAATTCTCTCATTTGCAGGTACCTCCTCCTATTAAAGATTATACATCGACAATCACCATTACTCAACAGAAAAAATAAGCAAATGCATCGAGGGAGCAATGTCGAACTAAGCATGGAATTTACCTTGTGGACTTCATTGGCAGGTACATTGATACCCATGAGATGTTGCCGTTTAATCTTGCTAACCATCTTCTTATAATTGGTCACAAACCGATCAAGCTCCCAAAGAGTCTCTGTGTCCACCGCCTCAATATCGAGCTCAATCTCATCACCGTCCTGCCTCAAATGCCCATTCCTCTTTCTTATAATCTGAACAACCTGTTCCATCTTCTCTGACGGCAAACTCTGCAAACCAAGTCCCAGCTTGTGCTTTTCTTCCATACTCATTTCCCTCTTGTTCGGGTCCTTTGCCTTTGGCTTGGGTTGCTTCACCGACTTCACAGGTGGAGCTCGCATCGGGGATGGAGTCCTCACAGGCATCTGCATGGTCGTCGATTGTGCATTCGGATCAGGGTTTGAGACGCTTGCTGGGTTCCTCATTTCTAGCTCAGATGAAGGTTTTTGTGCAACATAGTCGTCGTTATCTTTTCTCACCCTCTCTGGCTCACTACGATTCCAAGAAGATGACTGAAACTCTTCATGGTAATCCCGCTCTTGCCGCTTCTCATCACCCAATTTCATATTCAGCGGACGAAACAACTCCTCAAATCTTCCAAGGAGCTGATCGGCAAGGACATACACATCGTGGCCCTTAGGATTGTAAGCCATCGCATTGTTGAAGGTCAATCTCACGTCGGCGGCAAAATCGAGAGGGTATTCGTACAAATTCTTACCCAGCTTTAACTTCACGGTTCCTAGATCCATCGGGTGCTTGATAATGTCAGGGTAATCGTGAAGTCCCAGCCCCACCACGTCCACCGGTTTGTTGAAGATGTAGCCGTGCTTGGTCTTCATCAACTTCGCCAAGACTTGGCCACAACCCTTCATCAGTGGAGCAATCTCCGGATCTGAAGTCGATTTCTTAAAATCATTTCCGAAGCTAGATGGCACGGGACGCTTGTTGCCGGAAATATTTTTGTTTGCTGATTTTTTTGGTGGCAAAACCTTTGAGCTTGATCTGATGTGGAAATCGTTGGCTTCGATGCGGTTTTTCAACTGCCGAATCTGCTCGAGCTCCGAGAGCAGGCGGCTTTTGAGCTCAGTGAGTTCCTTCTTCGAGTACGAGGCTACGTTGAAAGTGACGTACCCACCGGAATTGACATCGCTAGGCCTCCGATTTATGGAAGAAGCGTCATCAGATGCAACCGATTGAGTAACGGCCGGCGATTCATCAATGTCAACGGCATGTGCTGCGAGGAATTGTCTTTTTTTAGAAAATTTAGGGTTAGGGTTAGAGAAAGGAATTTTTCCCATGAATTTAGCGCCACCTCTCGGCTGCGTCCAATCAGGTTCGTTCCGATTGGCTAAGACGGCAGAAGCCATGTGAAAAGGTGCTCGGGGCAGCCCGACCAGGTGCCGGCAGAGTTCCGGCAACGATTCTCCAATGCAGGTGAACCAGAAACCATGAATCAAAACAAGGCGCGACCACCACGCGCCACTAAACCATCCCACGCGCCGCCAAAACAAAGAGGCGTCGAATCGGAATCGCAAAATCGAGGCAGAATGAAACGTTAGGGTTTGAGAGACTACCCTATTCAGAGCGAGGAAGAGATGAAGGCTAGGGTGGCATCTTAAAGGCGATGAGATCTGCCCGTGAAAAGTCTGGGTAAGATCTGGACTGTTCATTGATTTATCTCTCTTAATCGTACGGTGGAATTCGATTTGGTGCTGCCCAACAAACTGACCAGATGATCTGGCATCGACGGTTCAGATCTTGATGGGTCACCACGTGGCTGCTTCGTGATCGTTCGACGGTTGGCGCTGCTCTTTAGGTTTGGATAGGTGGTTCGTAGATTTTGGTTTGGTGTGAATTTGGCTCGAATTTAGGGGCAATTTGAAAATTTCGGCATGTGGGGTCCGACGGCGAGATGACGTGGCGGAAGACCAACTGGGTAATCCGACGTGAGCGGGAAAGTAACGCGCACGGAGGGCGGTATTGCCCAAAACGCGTGGGGTGTACCGTGTCAATTGTTAGGGGTAATATCGTCAATGTGAAGTAATGATTGAGGCTTGAATCCAGCTTTGGGACTGTAAATTACAAAATTAACCTTGTTTGAGAATCTTCTATCACGATTTTTTGTTTGAAATTACATATATGACCCCCATAATTAACCTTAGTTACATCATCAGATATTATTCTGAGACCTAAAATCATTCATTTCAGGTGAGGTTGATTGGAATATTCAAAAATTTAGATGAAGAAAAAGAATAATGATTTTTAAAATAAAAAAAAAAACACAAACAATTTCCATGTGTTTCATAGGCAATTACTCTTGCACCTATGTCAACCTTGCTAAATCCCCTCATCAATACCAACATCAAAGCTTTTGTATTATTATAGGCATCATGTGGTCTCTCAAAAACCTCTAAGGTTGGCTAGATAGGTAAAGCAAATAAGTTTCGATTCGGTTATCGAATATTCAAACGTTTCAATTTTTTTTGTTCATACGTTGTTGGAGATGCGTACCTACTACTATCATCAAACTCAACATGGATGGAATTGGCAAGGATGTCAATGGGATAGGAGATGCGTAAGGCTGTCAACTCGTTATGCGTAGGAGGTACTGAGGTGTTAGATGGGGTGAATTAGTGCTTAGGGTCTTCCCCCATGTAGGAGAAGATGAGGTGGACGTTTCAATTATTTTTAAAAAATTTAATTCTCTTATATAATTCCACATAATTCACACTTCACAAAAGAATATTTGTTTCTCTTTTTAATGCCAAATAAGCGGGTTGACTTTTGAATCATAAGAGTGAACGATAGCTCACATTGTTAAAGTCTTGTATCGCCTATTGAATACCAAACAATGTGGTTTATAAACATGCCACAACATAATAACTCTTATGGCGCTTTTTAGAATGATAAAGTCATATATCACATGAGCCTTGAACCCAAAATGTAAGCAATACCTAAAGTGGTTTAAGGGGAAAAAAAATTCTTATCTCCATCTTCTACTTCTCCCTAATTTCTTCAAATTATAACACACTTAGTGTCATAAGTTGTCTCATTCGGTGATATGGAGGAACCCCTCAAATTGTATACATATATGATATATATATATATATAGAGAGAGAGAAAGGAATTCTCCTTTGTGCACTTAAAATATACACCACTTTTTAAGGTTTGGATGAGTGAAATGATAAGTATGACACACTGTTTTGGGTCCCACATGTTTTAAATCAATGTTGAAAACATAAGTGCGTATTTTAAGTGCACGTAAGAGAATTCCTCTCTCTATATATATAGATATATAGATGACATGTGGGTCTTTTTGGTTTGGGATCCCATGGTTTGTTGGCTTCACATTTCTAGATTAATTAGTTGAGTTGGTGTAGATCACTTAAATAAAATCCATTTTGTTGCACATCTCTTCACTTCACTCTCTACAATCCCTTTCAAGCTCTTCAATGTTGTCTCTTAACTAGTAAAAAAACAAACAGAAGAAAGAACTTAATAATCTTTCTTGAATTGGTAAAAATTATATATGTTCCATAGCATTGTCAATGTCAATTTGATGAAACACAATCCAAGAATCTTTATCCAAAGTGGATACTTTTAGTTCTGCTGCCATTTTCAATGGGACTGTTAGTAAATGTGAGAGTATATGAAAACAAATATGTTTAGTTCAATTGAGACTCCATTTCACCAACTCATTTGGCAATTTCACTGTAATTGTTCAAGTTTCTTAACATCTCTACTAGTCTTGGAAATGAAATATCCATGTGTATAGGGTCATATGTAGTAGATGAAAATACACACACAAACAATCATATGCAGAGCAACCTTCAGACCTCTCTTAAGTTAATCTTTTTTTGGTAATCGAGAATTCCTCAGTCCAACATACTCACTGGACAACTATGACAATTCTAAACTCGGATAGCCGGCTGACAACAGGTAAGACCGGGCTTGATGCAGCACCTGTAGGTGCTGACCTATTCCCCTAAAATGGAAGGAACACAAGTAACAGGAAATACAAATCTTCTCTAAATCACACCATAGACATGCCACCAAGGGCTAATACCAAATAATACCAGATACATCAATGGTTCAGTACCAGGAATCACAAACTAATCTCCAGCAAAGATATATAAATCCATAGATACTAATACCTCTAAAATCAAAAGATGGAGATACGAAATCAAGATGAAGATAAGATTACAAACCAACGGGGCAAAAACCCAAGCTTCGATTGAATGCTCGTGTAAGAGGGAGAGAACCCAAACTACAAAGAACTAAGAAAGCCTAAACTTTTATCCAAAATATTCAAGTCTCCTCTAACTTTAGCCTCCCCTGTTGTATCATGCGGGAGGAGCCATCAATTTGAGATCATGGGCCTGGGTCTTATAAGCATTGGGCTTTATAAGCACAATCCCCTGGCATCAGGGCCCTTGAGGGGAGAACGAGGACGAAACCCACGAAGGATAATTAACTCCACAAAACCTCCTATGGGCATAACAACGAAATTTGCTAAGCGTGAAAGTTGAACTTACGACTTCTTGCATTTGTAAGGAATTACTGTATTCAACCTCACCATTCCAACCAAAGCTTATTTGTTCTGTCTTCAGCAGCGAACAATGAAAGTTCCGACTTCTTTTTTCATCCTAAATGAGAACCTACTCTCCAACTTCAGAGACAGACAAACTCAAATAAAGCGAAAATAATACTCTGTTCCAAGCTCAAAAGGCGCAAAAGTGATTCTTGTAACCACGAGGAGATTCTCATTTACCCATACAGAACAACTGAAGCTAACCAAAAAAATACCTATTTGCTTGAAATATGTTGCTTAGAGAACTTGTTGAGGTTTGTTCAACAGAAAGTAGACAAAACCCAACAAGATTAATCGACTTTTCTAGAGCTAAAATGTATTTTACTAGACGTGGCATCAGACTTGGTTTGGACAAGCATTTTGGGACTTCTTTTCAAGGAAATTAAGCAGTAAAGAGAGAAGGAAAAAAATGAAACGAAGAACCCTAACTCGATCTGCAAGATTTTCTTTCCTCTTTGTGTATTGTGTGTCTGATACTACTAGCTTTGTTTATAGCAGTACTAATGGCTTTTTGTTGAGCATATTAGTTCACTTGAACATCACTCAACTTCTTCATCACAACAGACATTAATTCCCAACCTCAAATGCATAAAAAAAAAATCTCTCCTACACCACAAACTTCATTCCATTCACCACTCAACCTTAAATACATGGAGTCTAGTAATATACATCTGTGTATCAGAAGCTAACATTTATATATAAAAACATGTACGCATTCAGTAAAACATCAATTGATGCGACGAATAAGAGAGTCGGAACACTCAGAGAGCCAACAACAACATAAAGCTAGCTGCAAGCCTGCATGCAAGGCTGAAAATTGTATAAACAGTGTGCATTAATCAAACAGCAATGCTCTATATGGTTTGATATACAGCAAATATATATATTGAAATTTGTAGGGAAACAATTACCATCCCTTGAGAAAATTCCGCTCTGGCAGTGGTGGACGCAGGATTCTATCTCCTATCTCAGCTTACTGTACTTAATCAATTCAAAACCGAATAAAGAACAACTTAAAATGACCCTAAGTGGTGTAAGAATATCTAATCCTATCTCAACTTTTACTTATTATATGCTTAATCCACTAATAATATTCACAAGCCTGATTGAAATAAGAAACTAATAAAAACAAAAACAAACAAACAAAAAACACTTAACACTTAGAAGATGAAGCATAAGAAGATTTACCCAGATAGGCAGAGATGACTGGTTTGAAGATTGGATTTGTGGGTTTATGCAATATGACGCTGATACATATATACAGGAAAACTTGGAAGGAAAGTTGGAAGAATATATTGTCCGGGGAGAGATAAAGAGAAAATTTTCACATTTAAGTATAAAACTTTGGGCACAGAATCCATCTTTATCCCTTTTGTCTTTGACAATAGAAAAATTCTGAACTCATTAATTGGGTTTTATTCTTCCAGAGGAAATATGTAGAAACTGGAAAGCAAGAGCTCTCCACTTTATTTTACTTCTTTAGATTCCAAGTTTTCTTATTCAAGTCAAAATAGGCTGTTTCAGATTTGGAGGCTTGTGTCTACAACAATATTAATTAAGGACCTTTTGAGTTGGCTTGGTTCTATGCTCACATGTGCTCAAGAGTGGAGCTCAACCTCCTTTTGACACATACATACAATGTCTTTATCAATCTGTTGACACCATCGGGGTCTTATTCAGTGATATGTCTTTTTCTGATGAAGGGGGGATGGCTAGGGTTCTGTTGTGATTATATCATCAACCTATTTTAGGTTTTGTTTTTGGGTCTGAAATTGATTATTTTAATGCAGTTTTTGTCTCTTAACAATGTAAAGCATCCCAAACCAAAGTTGGTAATGTTGCAGCAGCTTTGCCTTTACTAGATGGATTGGACCATAGTTGCAACGAAGTATAATACTGGTTTACTAAACATGGGCCACAGTAAGCCCAAACACTTGACAAAGATAGGCAGATGGGCCTTTTGGGCAAAAAAAAAAAATAAAAAAATATGGAGCTTTTGGTTCTTTATTTTTCTTTTAGGAATGTGGAAAATATAATTATTATTTTTTTTAATCTTAGTTCTTAATCATTTGGGTGATAACGGAGTTTGTGAATCTTTCTAGGACTAAGTCGTATGAACTCAGAAGATCATCTGTTCGATTCTCAATAGGAGCAATATTCTTGTGGACACTTGTTGGACTATTGTCCAACTCACCCTGATTTAACGTAGGATAATTATGTGCACACGAACCTGATGACCCGAGTGTAGATCCGTATTGAATGTCTAAAGGATAAATTTATATATCATCCTCGGTTACTAAAAAAATCCTTAATTCTGTGTAAAAACATAAATTTTAAAGTTTCAACCTTTTTGAGGAAACGCAGAGATAGGTCAAGTTTTCTTTTAATTTGCTTTGAGTTTGTATTGGGCAGGCCATGAATTTTCTTAATACATTTAGGGCCCAACATGGGATTAGTTTAGTGGGGATAAGATTTGAGTTAAAACTCAATCATGGCATGATAATAAGACCTTTTTTTGTCTATAAATTCCGTCCCTTTCATTTGTTCCTCCAATGAAAATTATAAAAACTTGTTCGGATAAGGAGATTCATAAAGCAATAGTTTAGAAAAACAAAAAACACAAAGATAAACAAAAAAAAAAAATCACTAATTTTTCAGGTGAAAAGCAGGTAGTCATATGTACAATCCTAACTCCTAAGATACAGGAGTGGATGTTATTTTTAACCAATGACAGATAGATACCAAGTTACACCTGAGTTTTTTACGTTCCAAACGTTTATCGAGTCGTTCCACGGTCCGATTTTTTATCATATTACTGACATGGCAGCAAAAAGTAAAAAACATAAACTATATATTGCATAGGTGGAACAAATGAAAGGAACGACTCAACACATTAATTGACCGAACTAATAAAAAACATGATCATGGAACGACTCAATAAATTCAATGATCAATTTGCAATGTTTGAAACGTTAAGAGTTAAAACAAGACTTGCCTGTCACTAACTAAAAGTTAAACTCTTTTTTTTAAGATAAAAGTTACCCTTTGAAAAGTGTGAGGAAACAAAAACTGTTTTATAAATTAATTAACATCTAACCCCTCTCAATTAAACAGATCTCTTTTCTCTAAGGACAAAACCTTGATATCTAAGTGAGTTTGGGTTGGATTTTTCTTCATATTCAACTCAGAAAAAGAAGAAGAAGAAGTCGACATATCCAAAATATCCCCTAGTTCGACCTAAAAAAAAACATGTAATCATAGTACATAAATAAATTATTTGTTATGTACAAATTTTTTTTTTTTTTTTTATTTATCACGTTTAGGTAAGGTGACTTGTTCAAAAGATTTCCCAAAATAAATAAATGAAACTGTTAGAAAATTATTGAATGCATTTCTTAGGTTAGTTGAGAGTTTTACCAAGCTGTGAAGAGTCAAGTCAACCCAGAAAACAACTCTCGGCATAAACAAAGCGGACAAGTCGCGTATGTTGGAATAGAAAATGTCGATGATTTTCCAGGAAAAAAAGAGAGAGAGATAAGAAAGTGACACACTCTGGGGGTGATGATGCTTGAATTCAAATCCAATGGGGCCATGATTGGGTGTTTTGATAACCTCGTGTAATGGAAATTCCAGCTGCCCTTGTTTTTCTATTGTATTTTATTGTATCAGTCGTTGTTGAGTGTAACAGATAACCAACTACAGACACTTGTCCATCATGCACTACTGACAATGTGAATGCGATAACAACTTTTTTTTTTTGTGAACAATTTTGTCAATTAGAAATATCAAACTTTTTGTTTTTTGTATGTCAAATATCAATCTTTGATAGTAACGTTTTTTGGTTTTACATTTTGTGTTTTTTTATAATTGAGAATGATATCGTGAGTGAATTTTTTTTGAATATTCGATATAGATTTAAACTCTGATGATTGTCATGTATGTGCGCACAAAAATTTTTCAAAACCCAACTCAGGTTAAGAAAAAAGAAATAGTGTGGGCATAATGATTCTCAACATACGCACCGCCGACAATAATGATCAGAACAAAGAGTAGTGTGTGCATGATGGGATTACCTTAAATTTCTTCAATTTAACAGTTGCAAAAGCACTAACTCTAAAGACTCACCACAGCCGCCCCTCATTTTCCATATCCAATGGAAAAAAAAAATATTGAAAGATAATGTCACCGAAGAGGTGTATGATACTTTTGGTCCCTCACATATGGGTTGTGTAACAACTATATCACTAGTCTTTGTGAGTCGTAACTCGATCAATTTTGGGACAAATCCTGTCAGTCAATTTACTGACCTGTCAAAAAAAGTCAAACGTAACAGTTTTTATAATTGATTTTGCACACATGACATTTTGATGTAACAAAATAGTCATTGATAAATTTTCAGTGTATCAAACTAATCCCATATAAATTCATATCAATAGAATTCCATACTTTGTGGCCTAGGGTGACTGGTGATGTGCTTCTCCCACCAAAAACAAAGGTTGTGATTGGGAGACCAAAGAAAAAGAGAAGACTAGAGCATGATGAGGCAAAAACTAAGAGCAAGCTTCGAAGGCTGGAACCTCAGGTTCGAAATACACATCCATGTTCAATGGAATGCAAGAATCAACCAATCATGCATCGAGGGATGTTTGAAGATACTTGACACTTTAGTTTGATGATTTGAGTATGCTAGAACTACTAAATTGTTTTTTATGTATTAATGCCTTTAGACTTCTTTGTTGGATGAATGTTCTTGAAGACTTATTAATATGGTATGTATGGAATTCCATTGATATGAATCTATATGGGACTAGTTTGATACACTGATAATTTGTCAATGACTATTTTGTTACACCTAAATGTCACGTGTGCAAAATCAGTTATAAAAACGATGATGTTTAATTTTTTTTGACAGGTCAGCAAATTGACCGACCCGATTTGCCCCCAAGATTGATCGAGTTACGACTCACAAAGACCAATGATATAATTATTACGTTTGAAACGTGAGGGACTGAGTTGTTACACCCCCTATCTGTGAGAGACCAAAAGTATAATTTACCAATCACCAAAGTGAGTTTTGATATTCTCATTCACAATATTGTATATTTTGAGTTTGTTGGTTCATTATGAATATATCGGGTCTACAAAACTTTATTTTTCATAGACTATCGTCAATGATATTTAAACCCATAAAACTCGTCATTGATGTGAGAGGTTATGGGTTTGTTTATAAATCACTCAGTTGAATTATACGAGACCGATGTGAGATTATAGTGTTGACAAAGAGGTGATAAAAAAAGAAGAAAGAAAATATTTATCTTTATCAGACAAAAATATCAATCTGTGTCAACGGTAAATAGCTTTAATTAGGGCTTTCGTGCGCTTGCCCTGCTGAACCGGGACTTTTCATGTCACGTTCCCTCATTTTCTGGCTGAAATTAAGGTGCTTTCTTTTGCTTTCATTATTTACAGGTGAAAGCTACAACATTAATTGATTTCATGAACCAAGAAACAAATGTAAATGAACATTAATCCAATCTGTATTCACACTCCAAAAGCTAATAATTATCTGATCAATATCAATCCCAAAAGTGCTTTTAATTGCCATTCCTAGTTATACCCAGAACCTCAACTGTGACTAGAGCCTAGTTATGGCATCAAACTGATGGTCATGTGCAACACAGGTGCGGGAACTAATAAAACATACTCATTTCAATTTTCAACCCTCAAATTAAGGACACTCTTGTCCTATGAGTGGCATAGTCCAATTCGGATTTGGGATTATGGAATTCGTTTAAACTCTTAATTTACCATTTAAATATAATGATTTGAGAAGTGTGTCACATCATATCAATATTTTTATTTTTTCATTTTTCGAACTTGATTGAATTTTTCGATATGAATTGTAGACTATAGAAAATTACAATACACTCAAATCCGTTCAATACACCATAAGCACGGATTTGGGGGCTGAGAGTCCGCAATTCGTATCGTGTGGTTGATGTATTGCCACGTTTTATCATCCTACGGCTATAAATAAATTAGCTTTCAAAAGCCTGTACTCTTTGTTATCCATAAAATCTCAACCACACCACACATCTAACCATTTAAGAATTGTACAACTCATCAAATTTTTTATTAAAATATTTAATTTATTTTCAGAAGTAACTTTCGTTTTTCTTTCCCCTTCCAAGCCTCAAGTTCAAATTCGATCCGTCCAAAATAACTGGTGATTCGATGACATCAAAATCTCCATCAATTCGCTTCCTTCTTTCTTCTCTGATACACAAACCTAAAGATCCCAACTCAGTCTCAAGATTCTCACCAGAAGATTTCCAAATCCTGGTGAGACAAAGTTGTTGTCGACAGAAATCCGATCAAATGTGCTAACAGTGCTTGAGAGAGTTGCAGGAGTTTACGGCCACTTGCAAAATCGACCAAAAATCCAATGATAAGTGGGAGTAGATTGTCAAAACTTGGTGAGATTGAGTTGCCAACGAAGAAGAAATCTGACAAAGGTGATAAATGGCAGATCTAAAGTGCACTGAGATGGATTTGAAAAGCAAATCCCATAGACATGATTCTCTAAGATACAGTGTATAATACAATATTTATTTCTAGATGATGTGTAAGAATTTATAACCCTTAGATTCTATCAATGGTCCATATTTAAGAATTTGAGACTCTAGAATTATCTACGAATTCTAGGGCCCCCAAATCCCGTCAAAATACACACCAACACAAATTCAACCAACATCAAAAATAAGTAACATCCACTATAATTATGGTGCATACATGATATATATATATATATATATATATACACATACATATATATATGTATATTTATTTATCGAATAATAATAATAATTATGCATAAATATATTAAACCGAAGATTGCGAGACCTTTGTGACAACCTTACCCTCCTGGCCCAAACCAACAGTATGTGTTTGTCTCATATCAGCCGCACCAGCACCCTGATACGGAGGAGGAGGATGCGTCATCACACCTCCGGGCGCATTGTAGTACACTTGTCTCCCAAGATTGCTATCGTACACCGCCACTGGTGCGTACCCTGTATCTGTTACTCCCATGCCTACTCCAGCGCCTCCACTTGGTGGCCGCATCACTCCCATCAGCTGTTGAGGTTGGATATTAGGTTGCAGCGTGGGCGGCGGTGGCTGCGGCTGCTGCTGCTGCATATGAGGCTGAACCACATTGTACATCTGTTGCTCCCGGGAGAACTCAGGGTTCACACGCTGCATCGCGTAGTAACCATGATTGGTTTGGGGGGTCGCCGGTCGCATAACTGGAGAGGTGTAGACGGGGCCAGGAGCTGAAATCATGTACACAGGCTGCTCCTGTTGTGCAGGTGTAGTCACCGGTGCTGAATAACCTCCGATATGCTTCTCCGACCAATATCCCGGCGGGGCTGTCACCTGAGGCGGAGCTGTTGCTGGCATACTCGGTGCTGGAGCCTTCTCCGGCATCTTCTGGAAGTAGTATTCGTTTCCGAAATTATGATCCTCGCTTTGCCTCCTATACATAGCTTGCTCTTGCTCTCTTAATTGCAACCTCTGCAACTCATGCAATTGCCTCTGAATCTCCACAGAAGGATCCGACCCAATTATGCGATCGGGCCCCATGACTCTACCATCCACAACATGCATTTCCGGTGGCGGAACCACTGGTTCAGGCACCGGATCGTTAATTTTAACTCCCGGAGGAGGGACCGGGACCCCCTTCTCTAACCCAAACAAGAAATCAGCAACGTTTTGCGGTGGAGCCGTCTTCTCCGGAGGCTGTGAGGGGCCAGAATTCAACGCTTCAACGAACCTATCCCGGTCCGATTTAGACCCATCGGATCCAAAACTGGAGTGCGAAGGTTGTACCGGGAACAAAAACAAACGCATCCTTGCAGGCTTAGCCAAGGCGCGGAAAAGCCGATCGTACTCATGCATCATGTGCTCGAGATCATCATCACTGGTTACAGAAATCAAAGCATCCAGATCCTCTCCTGGAAGCTGATACTTAAAAGAGACGTCGGCGTCCCCACAGAGGGCAGAGAGCTTGTTAATCATGGCGGCGAGTTTGATGTTACGGTCAACGGAGAGAATCTTAGTCTCTCCGCCTATATAAGAGAGCTGGTTGTCGTGCGGCCGAGGATGGATCTTGCCGCCATAGCTGCACATGAACTTGGCCTTGTAGTTAGAACCGTTTTGCTGGTCCTCCCACGGCGGCGGGTTCTCAAAATCGACCTCCCGTGACCGAGGAGACGATCCGCCGGATTCTGGATAGGAATTGTAGTAGTTTTCCATGGAGTCTTAGTTGGGTTTGGTTTGTGCCTAGTAGTCCATGGAGAAGAAGAAGAAGACGGAGAGAAATAATCAGGCGTGAACCAGATTGTTTTATTTTGTTTAATAGAGTGCTTGGAGGGATTGGGGGTGGGACAGAGTTAGCAGTAGGTGCATGGGAATTCGTGTGAAATTTGAAGGGTTTGGGACAGGTGGAGGTGTTTGAGGGTAAGTGTGTGCGTCTGAGGGTGATATGGGAGGTTATGTATACTTATGTTAGAGAAGACCTTTGGAATAGGTGAATGAGGTGGGTGGGGTCCAGAGTGAGAGCATTGATTGAGAGAAGATAAGAGAGGGAAATGTATTGTTGATTGATGTCACATCTGTACTGCCACGTGGAATTGACGAAATTTGGCCATGATGATGACTTCTTTGAATTCACAGCAGAGGCTAATTGGCCCTTTAATAACCAGTCATTACCTCTATGGTTTTAGCTTCAGCAAAAAGTTGGTTTTTTTGCAGCTTCAGCATTGCTGTTTGACAAGGGAACCTCGTACCTCTGGTGGATAATGTGAGAATTGGCCCAAAACATAAGTTTGAGCCTTGAGGCAGTGCAGTAACGCTCGATCGGAAGCGATTCCGTTCAAGCGCAATTGGTGTTGGGTGCAAATAATGGTGTCTAAAAGAACATTGTTTTAGCGGGAAATCTTGCGCTCGATATCTAACTTGAATTAGAATTGTTATAAATAGGAATTTTGAAGGATTTTTTCATTGTAGCAGTTTACAGTCGCAAGAGAGAAAAATAGGAAATGAGAGAGATTTCATTGAGAAAGAAACTTTGATCGTGAGTTTCACACATTGAGAATTGTAATATTCTCAAATATAGTGAATCGTGATCAAAAACTCATTGACAGTGTAATGTTCTCAAATACAGTGAATCGTGATCTCTATTGTCTATGGTCGTAGTCTATTGTCATATCTTGTGTCTTCTAGTGTTTTGTTTTGATTCTTTTCTCTCTAATTTGTTTTGAATCTTGGTACTGGTTTAGTCAATCGATTGTGGATTGTGGCTTTGTTTGTGGGTTGATTTTAGCGCAACATATAATACTCCAGTCTTGGCTCAATCAATGGCAATAGCCGTGTAGGTAGAAGTATTTGCCATTTATCTTCGAAGCAGGTGCACTGCTTATGAGCTTCCCCTGCAACGACATCATGCATTTCTAGATGTGCGAATTTAGCTACTTATATACTTCTGTAGGAACACCAGTTTACTGGAGGTTCAAGATTAAATGTCCTGAAAACAAAAACATAGGAGACAATAGAAGCTTTTAAATTCCAGAAGCAAAATTGAGGGCAATGAGAACAAAGATACAACATTTTCGACGAGCAGAGCGACGAGTACGCGAATGTCGAAAGAGTGCTAGGGAGGGGAGGACTCTCTTATACTTGGATCTTTTCATCATCAACAATAGGGAAGAAAGAAAAGAGAAAAACTATAGCAAATGAGATTGTTTTGCAGTACTTAACTACCCAGTCACCCAGATAAGGGTTACAACTTCAGAGCAGCAATTGCTTCAGGTTTAAAATCAACCCTTAGACCCAACACTCGCCTAACCTCAGCAGGGGTTAGTCTCCAGGTCATAGGTCCTGAATTCTCACCCCAGAAATCTAGAATCTCCGACACCTTTTCTAAGTTGAGGATGGTTGCCATCTGAGTCAGACGCGCAAACTTATCTCTCACAGTCCTCTGCGTAATGCTGGAGAAATGGCTAACCAGAGCCCTTGCATCTCTGTCAAGCTGAAGACCTCCCAGCTGACTGAATCTTTTCTGCATCATGATCACTTCAAGCCTCTTTACGATGAAGTCAATTATTAAATGTATAAATAAGTCGTAGTTGTTGGCAGTCATTAGTGGTTGGAGCCATGTTGCATTAGTCTCAACAGAATGCAGAAGCCTCTGGACCCATGGGTCATTAACCTCATTATCAGCATATTCAGCCTCTGATAGCTCATAGCTGATCGTTGCCACGCCATCTAACACTGGACGAATCCGGGGTGCCACAGTCGCCACAAGTTGCTCCATGCCAGCATTTAATGTTTGCTTGAAATTATTACTCATATCACCCAACTCGGACAAGCAAGATTTCACTTTTTCCCGATCCGCCGGAGCACGGAATACCTGGGGAGAAAAGAAAGCAAGACTTGTTCATGCTTTAACGGTGGATTAATTTTAAACCAGGAAAAAGTTAGCAAAATTTAGAAAACAAAAAAAATTCAACGACAAGAATACAAATCAGCATCTACCAAACAAATCAGTAGTCTCAATAAGAGATGCGGCATAATTCACATTCAAATAGAAGATTCTGCACACATGATATCCCATACATGAGATATTATACCAAGCTGGCATGTCGATTCAAGGGAAATCTTAGGTAAATGATGAGAAGAAAGTATTAAAACGAAGACTATCCATAAATGTTTTTTCTTCTTTTCCAAATGTAGATCTGAACTCTCAAATTGGTCAATTCAGGAAGGACTTCAAACTGCTTACATTCTCTTCCAGCATCAAACACAGAATACGTTGGAAGAAAATGACCACTTTGACATGATGGAAGTAATCAGTTGACGTTCAATTATACCTAAACCTAATGATAGTTGCTCATACAAAACAAAGCAAAATGGTGACAGTAACCATTCAAGAATTTCAGGTGGAGGACTGATCTCATCCATAAGCACTTCAAGCTTTGAACTAAACCAAAAAGAGTAGAGTACAGAAAAGTGACTTCGCCATAGGGATGAATCTAAGACATAGAGATCACCTCGGCAACGAAGCCCCATGATTCTAAGCAGGATGGAGGAAAGTAAATGAAGGGAGACATTAGGTTCTAATTAAAAGCAGCAAAGCTTCACAGACTCAGGGTCCAGGCTGCCAGCTATACTAGTGTCATTCTTTCCAACATTTTAGAATTAAGTCCAAATAGGGTAAATTAAGCAGGGATACAGTGATCATCTCTTTTCTTTTGATATACTTTTTATTGCATGTTAGAGCTCAAGTGCCTTCCTAAAGCAGTTAGCTAGTGGCTACCTTTCTCTTCTTTTCCAATTAGGATTAGCTCACACAGTGGGCACCTTGGTTATAATAAAGTGGTGGCTTATTCCTGGTTACACGAAGTGCATAAGACATTATATGCATTTGAGAATAGGACACCAAATCTGCTAGCAGGAAATATTAACGTTTACACCCAGAGAGATTCTTAAAGTAACTAGACTCTTTTTTGAAGAAAAAATTTACCAAGGCACAGAGCAGATATTACATAGTTTCAAGACTTAAAGTGTCAAGAACATTGTTACAAAAGGAAAGTACAATTCTTAAAGTAACTAGACTCGTAAATATTTTAACCACAACCTTCACAATTTTCCACTCTTCAGCAATATCTTCATTTGGTTCAGACCGTAAGGCTAAATATCACATTGTTCTCAATGGATATGTCCACAATTCAATCTCAATCTATCTTATTCATCTGCGACCTGCACTGATTAAATAGATCCCATGAAAGTTGAAACTTTACGAAACCCAGAGCAACTTGATATTTTTCGGCCCTAGAGCCAATTACAGCTAGAAAAGGAGTTGAGCCAAATGATCACCACTGAGGATAAAGTTAAGAAATTTGAACTTGGAGTTTCACTAAATGATACGCAAAGCATTGTGGTTGATTGGCCACAAAAGAAAATTGGTAACACCAGCCTTAGATGGACCATATAACTTCTCAAGTATATCAAACCCGACATCATAACTGCTGATGATCGAAGCAATAATCAGTAAAGATTGATATTTCACTTGCTATCATTCACTGAGCCAATCAGTTGTGGCAGCGGAATTAGTCTCTAACTTTTCAGTCAATTAACCTGACATTACAGATTATACAAATGTTTGGACAAGCAACTACCACTCTACCAGTCAATATTTGCACCCAGAACTTATCAGCTTAGAGATTCATTCATCTATATTTTATAGATGCAAGATAAAGATTTTATTAAGGGCACATAGATGGCGCCAATCAAGAACAGAGGACAAGAAAATAAAGCACAGACAAGAGATCAAACAACAAAAACTTAAGCAACATGGCTTAAGTTACATCAAGACTAAACATTTCACGTAAGTTGTCGTATTGTCTTGATGCCCAAAATTTGGATGTAGAAAGCCAATTGTCTAAAAACTGGCAACTCAGTCTCCTTCTCAGGAAAGCATCTGTTATTTCTTTCCAGCCAATACTCAGAGATTTGATCATCTGAAGATTCTGAACGTATGCTTATTTCAAAACTAAGAAAACTTAATGTCTAAAAAGGTCTCATGATAAGCCTATGAAACAGTTTATCAATGAGGTTGAGAAGTTTCTTATCCTGGAAAGCAGAATAGATATTTAATTCATCTATGTTCCAAACAATTTTTTTTTCTACAGATTCTTTAAGTAGTCTACAGTTCCGTTCTTCACCACACTCTAACAATGTTATGTATCTTCTAGTAGCACTCCCTTAGTGCCTTTTCAATACTACAAAACCATTCAACAAAAAAATCTACAAAACTTTATTTTCACGCATATGCCCCAACGAACTTTGTTATCAACCATTCGACAAAAAATTCTACAAAAATTTATTTTCACGCATATGCCGACGAACTTTGTTATCAACCCTAAGTTTGTGTTCCATTCCATGTCTAGAAAATTGGTTCATTGACTCAGATAAATTTAAAAAGGCATATGCCTTTAACATCAAATACTATATGAGTAGGCAGAAACTTGAGATGCAATTTACATATGTATGTTGGCCTAAGTCTCCCAATAACATGCCTAACTTGCCTTCTAAAGCAACAGGAACCAAATTACAAGCATGTAAAAATATGAA
Organism: Tripterygium wilfordii; assembly: GCF_013401445.1. Classification (NCBI taxonomy): domain Eukaryota; kingdom Viridiplantae; phylum Streptophyta; class Magnoliopsida; order Celastrales; family Celastraceae; genus Tripterygium; species Tripterygium wilfordii. The sequence goes on from NC_052248.1 coordinate 12,508,099, forward strand.
TAGAGGAAACAAAATAACAGGGTAGAGGAAGTAGAACACTAACCTCCGCACACTGCTCTTCAATCTCATGTTTGAGCTTCAGGACATACTCACTACTCACATCCATATTGTTCAAAGCTGTTGCAATCTCTGTCCCAGTCTTTTCCACTCCAACACCACCCAAGAATAGCTTTGCCCCAAGGTTTGGCTCTCTCATTTTCTGTTGCAAAGCGTCCTGGTATTCATTGCTCAACAAACTACTTGCACCACTTAGTACAGCAATCACAGAGCTAATATTAGAGGTGGAGATTGCCCTTCTTAAGCAACTCTGCAAAACATAAAAAACATCGTCCACCATGGAAGTTGTAAGGCTGTCAGGCACAGGCTCATCAATCCGAATAGCTTTCCTCACATTCTCCACCATAAAGAATCCTTCCAAGATCACATAGAACCCTGTGATATCTTGACCAACTTTACTAAAGCTTCCACTCCTAAAGGCTTTTGTAGCTCGTGGGACTAACTCTGGATCAACTGAAGTCAATCCTTTGATTTTTGAAATCACAAACTCTGTGTAGTCCTCACCAAGTTGCATCAATGACAGTATTTCCTCCAAATACATTTCAACATCTCTTGGGTCTGGTCCTTCAGGTGCACCAACAGCAAGTAAATTCTGGTTCTGAGCATTAATCTCAGAAGATAATTTAGCCAATCTCCTATAATCCATGTACTTCCTCAAGATCAAAGAGCCCCGCGAATCACACTCCTCCTGAAGCTCGCATATAGCATATACAATCCCATCCTCACCGCAAAGACTCCTCAAAATTTCGTCATTTTCTTCAATAGCCAGGACAATGTCCTTAAATAAATTAGTCAAGCACCCAACAAAGTTTACCTGACTCTGGTTATGACTTTGGTCCATCAACTCCACAAGATTTTCAAACTCGAGCCTAGATCTCATTGCGATCACCTTCTTCAAATACCCAACATAGACCTGCAATCCCTCCTCCTCCAAACCCAAAGGCTGATACAGGCGAATGAATCGTAGAATCGTCGGGTGATCCCTTTGATCCACTGCGGCAGAGAGCTGCTTTCTGACGATCCCTTCCAACTGTTTCTTACAAGCGAGGAGCTGCTCCCTCTGATCTGACGTAGAGTCCTTGTACTTGGCATCAATCTGAAGAAAAGTCTGCACATACTTAGCTGCAGATTCATAGTCTTGGGAATCCAGAGCATTCCTTACGCCGTCGAGACAGCTGCCTCGCTCAACGATGGCGTCTATGCGGGAGAGAGTGGAGTTGACCCGGGATTGGGCAAGGTCTAGCTCACGGACCTTGGCACTGACGCTGTCGGCAAGGTCGGAGGTGGAGCGGACATTAGAGACCATGTGGTCCGATTCGGCCTTCACAATTTCGAGAACTTCAGCAGATCTTTGGAGGTGGAGAAGGTGCTTATCGAGGTCACTACGTTGGGCCAAGAGGTTGTCCAGTTCCAGGTCCAGCCCCCGCTGGTAAGCTATGCACTCATGGAGCAGCCGCGTCATAGCGCCCACGTCTGTCAGGCTACGCACGTGCTCCAAAGCCTCCGCCGTCCCAAATTTTATGGAGGAGGATGGGGTGGCCGTAACTGTCGATTCGTCTTCCTCCGCTGGTTTGGCCGCAGATCCATTGGGTGTTGTCGGAGACATTTTGATATTAATTGCGTCGGGTGAAAATCACCAATCAGTTCATCGGAGAAATGTATCGAAAACTGACGACGAAGGAAATGAGTCGACCAGCCGGATCAGTGAGCGAGTTGTCCATTAGTCTTGCAGTGGAGGATTTTTCGGGTGGGTCCAAACCGGTTCACTTCCCCCTGAAAACCGCATTTTAGCGGATCCAAGTTCGGATAGTCTTTGATAACTAACCCGAACCGAATACTTTCATTGTATATAGGGTTGATTCATTGCATAGGTATTTGGGATTCGGGTACGTTCCATTGTTTAGTCTTTCCTTATCAATGGCGTCTACCATATGCCTTGCAGCAGCTCCGTCTTCTTCTCTGCTACAGAACGACCGAATCAGAGGAGTGGTCGCATCAACAAAATCCTTCTCTCTATTTTCGTCTGCTCGCTTCCTATGTCGAAGCCAATCTTGCTTAACCCTCTCTCAATCTAGTGGAAAGTTTACTTCATTGTTAGTTTGTCCATTTCTCAAGCGGAAACGAATTGGGAATTTCGCAGTGTTGGCAGTTGTGGATGAGGAAGACATGACTGAGGAGGATATTGAGTACGAGGAGTATGTGAAGGAGATTAACGGAAATGTTTACAGTAAGAAGGAACTTGCACCTTGTGAATTATACGTGTGCAATCTGCCAAGGAGCTGCGACATTGCAGAATTGCTTAAAATGTTCCAGCCATTTGGGACGGTGGTATCTCTTCAGGTAAACAAACCATACCCTTTATATTCTTTTCATTGTTTCTTCCTCAAGCACACATTTACTTTGGAATCATACAATTATAAATTCAGGGAAAAAAAGGTTTTTGGAATTGAGAATTACGTGGGTGTACACTTAAATCTCCAGTTGAGTCCCTGCCCAATATGAGTAGATTGAAATTCAGGTGAATAAGACGCCTTCTTGTTAATTGTGAGTCGTGACCAAAGGTTAGCCAGAAATATGAGAGGTTATTAATGGTTGTATGCCAATATCTCTCAATTTTATAGTTAATCAATTTTGGTTCTATTTTATGATACACCAATCGTGGACAAAGAAGCTTTGATTGGGATGGTTTAGTTGCCTGTGGTACCTCCTTGGAAATGCGAGAGGTCACAAGTTTAACCCTTACGCCCGGTAGTTCCGGTGTTATTTCCTGTCCGGTGGGTCTCGGATACCAAAAAAAAAAGTGTTCACTTTATTAAGTGTGTTTATATGAAATCCCCACAAAATTTGTTTAATACTTTCAATAAATTGTAGCTTTAAACCATTTCACACACCTCAAATACATGTATGCAGAGTGTACTCAAGTCCATGTGAGTCTCGTGCTTTAGAATACCGAATGCGACCAACAGTGTTGGTTTGAATTTCAAAAAGTAAACCTTGAAAGCAAGGTCATGACACCATATTGTTCTCTGGAATCAGTATATGATTTGAAATTACTAATTTAGTATGATATCTTATTACTCTTTGGGGAAGGAATCATAATAGAAACAACAGTGATAAAAAAATTTTCACAAAGGAAAGGTGTACAACACCTTTTCAAGTTGTTTTCGTTTCTATGTTTTGGGATATGCTAATTTTTGGATACCAGTCGACTCTTTCCAAGAGAACGGATGAGTATATAAGCATGATGTTGCCTTTGATTATCATTTATCACATGGAGCAAAAACTATGCGATTCTGAAGGGAGGAAATATCATCTGAGAAACAATTTCAATACAACACTTCTGTTTTATCAAGTACAGATTTTGAATCTGTAGTAGAATCTGAAGTCTGAACTTATCAGTTTTGCTCTGGGTAATATTGTTTATGATGTTGAAGCCATGAGTAGGAGACTTCTTGGATTATGCAATGGAACTGTATTTGGACTGTTATTCTACTGATTTGATTGCAGGTTTCTCGGAACCCAGAGACAGGCATAAGTAGAGGATGTGGTTCTGTGACAATGAGTTCAATAAGCTCTGCGAGAAATGCAATTTCTGCCCTTGATGGATCTGTTAAGTGTGAATCTAGCCGCTTTTTCTTTTTATATTCTTTTTTTGATAGGGCCTTTTCTTTTTATACTCATCTAGGATTAAATGAAATGTTTTTGTTTATTTTGACTGACACTTCCTTGCTGCTTTGAAGGATGTTGGTGGACGCGAGATGCGTGTTAGATTTTCCGTTGACATGAATACTCGGGGAAGGGACCCTCAGTTCTTGAATTCAGCACCAAAGAAAAATCTAATCTATGAAAGCCCTCACAAATTATATGTGGGAAATCTTGGCTGGTATATAAAACCTGAAGATTTGAAGGATCATTTTAGTCAGTTTGGGACTGTGGTTAGTGTGAAGGTGTTACACGATAATAAGGAGGCGAAAAGACGAGCTTATGGGTTTCTTTCCTTTTCTTCAGCCTCAGAACGTGATGCTGCAATGGAATTAGATGGAACAGTTAAGTCCGTTACCCTCACTTTTAACCTCATTTGGCTTATATATTATGATCTATACCATAACCTATTCAAATCTCTCTTGTAGGAATTTCGCAGCAGGACACTACTTGTTAGAGAAATTATTGAAAAACAAGGAACTCTTACATGAATTTCAGGTAGTTTGGACTTTGGAGCATTTTGAGCCTAAATTCAGATATCTCATGGTATCCCACCATAATCAAAATTTTGTATCTTCCTTTAGTATGGATACTCAAGAAAGTAATATTGGTATTAGCAATGAGTTGTTTCTTCACAGTTGATCAGTGTATCCAGTAGATTTAAACTCTCTGTACTAGCCTGATCATTTCATGATGAGACGTTATTATGCTGTGATGATTTCCATCGTCTCTGAGTTTGAAGTCAGTATTTCATTTGTTCTTTGCAGTACTTTCATGATTTCTGAATTCTGATATTGCGACTGCTTGGAACTTGAACATAAAAACAGACGCTGTGTCGTTTCTGTGCGTGTGTGTGTAAGTGGCTGTTGCAGCCACAGCCTTTGTGATGGGTCTACCCCTGCTTAGGCAATGAGAGTGGCAATGGCAGCGGTACGGGGGGACTGCCCTGACTAGAGGTCCTGAAGAAGAGAGATTGAAGAACTGCTATGTTTCTGGGTGTTGAGAGTTCAGGAACTGGAGTCAGCAATGGGTGGGAAAGCTCAATGTCTTGAGGAAAAGGGGAATTATAAAGATGAATGATACTGAATATTTCTAAATGAACAAGCATGAATATACCTGCTATCATGTTCATCTGGATGCCCGTTCCAAATTCAGTACTTTGGACACCATGTAACGTAAATTGTGTTTGAAACATCCCACTTGAACATGTTTTTGTGTAATTTTGGGAGGCTAACATTCTATATAAACTCATTTGAAAAAGTGAGCAAATGAGTAGAATTCTAGAAGGAGAAAAATTTTCCATGTGTTTTTTTATATCCATGAACCACACTATACAAATTTGCCTTTTGTCCATCCGATATGGGCTTAAACTCAGACAGTTAGACTTGTGCGCACAAAATTTCACACATGAAAAATTTTCCATGTTGATGTTGAAGAATAAGTAGTCAGACCATATAAGAGTGGCAAACAACATTTGACAAACAATCATCGTTTCATATACAAATTTTTATCACAGAAGATGAAAACGGCAACCTAGTCTTCACAAGTTCAAATCACATAGATACGTCTATGCAATGTAAATATAAGCTTGGCCTTCTTAGATCCTGTTGTCATTGAAGGAGCTTTCTGCACTCTGATTTTAACAAGAATCAAAGGAATGTAATTTGAGAGATCTGAGTGCTAATAAGATATAAACAATCAACCTCTGGTTGATCTCCTTGATGTAGATCGTATCTTCTGTATAAGGTACTGTTCTAAACCAATACCAGCCTCCACTATTCTTGTGTCACTCTTTATTTCTACCTTCATGACCTTCTTCATAACTTCCTCCATTTTCTCTTCATCCACTTCACAAATCCTAGGTATTACGATCACCCAAGTATTCAGATGTGGAGCTTCCCCAAACCTAAGCAGTTCATCCAGCACTCCACATGCTTCCTCAACCTTGCCAACATTACAGAATCCCTTCATCAAACCATGAGAAACAGAAAAATGTGGTGAAAACCCTTTTGACATCATTTCCTCCATATACTTCTTTGCCTCATCAAACATTCCTTGATCACATAGTCCGGTGACCAGAGTCCGGTACGAGACCAGATTTGGCAAGCACCCATTTGAAGGCATATCATGGAGAACCTTACAAGCATCCATTGCACGCCCTTCCCTGCAGAAACCCAATATCACTGTATTGTAATGAACAATATCTGGATTGCACCCTCTCACTTTCATTCTACAAAGAAGCTTATATGCCTCTCTTAGCTTCTTCTTCCTGCATAAACTGTTCAACAAAGTTGTGTAATTCAATGTATCCGGGACAAAGCCTTTGTTCAACATATCCTCCAACAAATCTACAGCCTTATTAACTTGACTCTTCCTGCATAACCCCTGCATTAACAACCGATACGACTCCACATCCGGTAGAACATCTCTCTTAAACATTTGATTGAACAGTTGGTAGGCAATACTGAGATCCCCGTTCAGACAAAAAGCCCGCATCATAATGTTATAAGATTTAGTATCCGGCGAAACACCGTATTTATGAGCAATCCTGAATAGATCGAACGCTGGCCGGAGATAGCTCCGGTGAGAAACAAGAAATTCAAGAATGCGGTTAAGGTGTTTGGGTAAAGGCTTGCAATTGAACTCGAGCATCGTGTAGAAGGTTTTGATAGCTTTATCGGGCAAATCCGCATTGGCATATACCTTAATGAGGTAGGAGAAAAGAGTTGGGGTTACAGGGTAGCGTTCGGATTTGAGACGGAGGAGGAGGTCGTCGATGAGGGAGAAGTGCTTGGAGCGGCCAAGTTTGAGGATAAGAACGAGGTAGGAAGAGTAGGAGTGTCGAAAATTGGGTTGTTGAGAAGCGTAATCGAAGATTTCTTTGGCGAGGAGGGGATCTGATTGGGAGGCGATGAGTTTCTGCACTCTAGATGGAGACCCAATTGGGGATTTGGAATCAGATTTTGAAGGTTCTGGATTTTGCAGCTGCGTTTGTTGTTGCGATGAAGAATAGAAGAACAACGACTGGGTTTTCGCCGGGAGAGCAAAACAGCGGGCAACAGTTGCCACGGTATTGTTGGAACGATGAACGAACTGTTGGAACATGCTTTCGGTGCAACAATGGAGATTCAATGGAAACTAGCTGTAACCATGATTTATCAAGATTCTGGAGCCAACCATCGAACTTCAATTCACCGAAGATTGAATGTAAAATCGAAGCAAACTAGCATGAATCAGTCGCTTCGATTAAACCAGACTGAATCTCGTACTAATGGAAATGACAGAAGTTAATCAGGAGGATCTACTTACGAACACGAAGGGTTTTCTACTTTTCCGAGAGAAACAGTAGTTATGGGCCTAGTGGGCTCATAAAGAGGAGCTGATCGAAATTGGGCTCTGAACCAGAAAGGACCGGGCCATTCAATTGATTAGGGCCTATTCTTATGGTGGCCCAACCTTGTCAAATGCCAACCCACTCAAAGCCTGCTCTGCGGCTCATGACAAGGTTGTTTAGGTTAGGAGAAATTTTATTGGATGCCATTGAACTGAAATAGAATATACTGTCTTGGTCCTGAACATAGGAGGTGCCCTTATCCTCGTGTGATGGAAAGACAAATTGTCTCTTCTTCTCAGCAAACTGGTGCAGGCGCTGTAGGACTTTCTGTTTATTCTTTTTATTGTCGACAATGTTGTTTTTGAGATGTTGAATATGATATTTATTTGTATAATCCTTGTATAATTTGTCATCTTTCATCTTTTACGATTTTTCAATAAAATAGATTTTGCTTTGCAAAGTTTCTTGACGTGTAAACTCTATTTTTTTTTTCTTTAGAGAATTATTGTGTAAACTTAGTATTTTCTAATTCAGCATGTAAGTATATATTAATTTTTTATTTTTAGCAAAGGATTTATATGTCATTCTAAACAGAGATATATATTATAAGAAAATTTGTTAAAAATTGTGTAAATTTAGTAGTTTGATGGTGTGTAAATAAAATTTATCTTAAGTTAGATACTCATATCTTGCTTTCGTAAAGGAAATATTAAGAGAATCATAGTACATAATTATGATGATGTAAACAAATGTAAAGAAACACAAGTGTTCTTTTTTAAAAATTTGATCAAGAAAGATATTATATAAATTTGTTATTTGAACATTTAATAATAATCTTAAATTTGAGTGTTTAGGATCATGCATACAGAAGTTTGTCACTTAATAATAGGATAAATTAAGTCAAAACCCAATATATAATTATAAATATATTACTTCAAGTGAGAATTAAACCCAAAAACCGTCATTTCTATATATTTTGACTCGATAAAAATTCATCAATTAAATTATTACTTAAGTGATTAAAGTAACAAGCTGAACCTTATCTTCTTTTTGAAATTATAAACTTGGATAGGTTATTCAAAATTTTCAGTTGGACCAAAGGCATAATCGGCCCCACCACGAAATATCTAGAACGGAAACGAAGGTACTAAAAATAGAATGAAACATATAAATATCTAGGAGGAATCGAAGGTACTAAAAATAGAAGGAAACATATAAATATCTAGGACGAGCCGAAGGTACTAAAAATAACCGAAGGTACTAAATTTAAAACATATGATGGGTCCCATGCACATTACTATAACGTAAACTCAACACAACTCGGACAAATGGACGATCAGAAACAAAAGACGCGAGCCTTAATATACACCACAAACATTGGATTCTTCGAACGATCCACGTGTCACACTCCTCACCATGGGATCCAACTGTTGTCTTTTTATATAGCCGATGTGGCACTCTTAGAAATATATCTTCCTAGCCCTCCCAAGAAATCTCCAACACTTGTCTTTCACATGGACCCCACAGGACTGGACAATCTCCACCACTCAATCCGCAAAGAAAATATAAAAAGTGGCCCATATTGCGCCACCTCAGCCTGACCAACCAGAGGCCAATGTCGGCCCACCTTTTGATTCATCCCCCTTGAGAGAGAGAAAGGAAAAAGGAGAGAGAAAGGAGTCTCTCTGAAGATATTTTTCGCGTTTTCGTGGTCCACAGGCAAAGTTGGATATCGATCGGTTCTCTCTCTCTCTCTCTCTCTCTCAGATATTTATTTAGTGCAGAGCTAAGGATTGGTTGATCTCACTTTGACCACCACCATCTCTATTGCTAATACTGTTTCTCGTTCTTAATTGTAAGAAAACTAGGGTTTCAGACTTTCAGTACTGGTCTCATTTTGATAATTTGGTAGCGCGGAAAACAGATAGTTTGATAATGGCTGAGGTTGTGGTGAGGATGGAAGAGGTCGTGGATGTGGAGATGGATCCGGAGGTGGAGAAGATGAAGAGGATGGAGGAGGAGAAGAGAGCTTCATCAGACGTGGTTAGGTGGGAAAGGTTTCTTCCGGGAATGGTGCTCAGAGTTCTGCTTGTTGAGGCTGATGATTCCACGCGCCATATTATATCGGCTCTTCTTCGGAAGTGCAACTACAGAGGTTAGTTCTGTAGCTTTTATTGAGTTGGCTTGAGGATTGATTGTGTTTGTGATTCAAATTTTCTTGTCTATGGGCGATGAAAGTTTTTTTTTTATTTTGTGGATTTTATTTTGAATTTTGTTCTTTGAATAAATCAACTATGATGGGTGTGCGTGGATCAGGAGCAAGAAATAGTGATTAGACAGGGAAACTTCTTATTCTGGAAAAACGTTTTGCTATGGTCATATATATATATATATATATATATATATATATATATATATATATATATATACACACCCATCAAAGGACTTGTTGAGTGTTTTTTGTTCTTGTGTGCAGTCACTCACTATCAAGTATCAGCAACTTTAACAAAACTCTCAACAAGTCCTATGATGGGTGTGCGTGGATCAGGAGCAAGAAATAGTGATTAGACTGGGAAACTTCTTATTCTGGAAAAACGTTTTGCTATGGTCATATATATATATATATATATAGTTGTTTCTGTTTTGTGTTTATTTGCTTCTTGTCTGTGATTTCAGTTGGCTGTTTCTAAGATCTGAGCGTTTAATTATATATTTCATGTTCATAATTTATTCAAGTTTCTTCCAACTTATGAAATTTAAATTTATTATACCTTCTTTCTCTTGGGAGGCCTGATTATTCATATTACTGTGTTTTCTCAAGCAGTGTCAGCAGTTCCTGATGGGTTAACGGCATGGGAGACATTGAGGGGTGGAGCACATAACATAGACCTTATATTAACTGAAGTGGAGTTGCCATCAATCTCCGGATTTGCACTTTTGACATTGGTCATGGAGCATGACATTTGCAAAAATATCCCAGTCATAAGTAAGTTAGGATGCATAATGTTATTGGCCATCTTTACCTTCTTATTATTTGATTGAATATGAAGTTAAACATCTTAGAATTTGTACGTATTACGTTGCAGTGATGTCTTCTAATGACTCAATTAGCATGGTATTGAAGTGCATGTTAAAGGGGGCAGCCGACTTTCTCATCAAGCCTGTTAGGAGGAACGAGTTGAGAAACCTTTGGCAACATGTTTGGAGAAGGCATGCTGTATGTTCCATCATTTCACTTCACCTCACGCAATATTTGTTGACTTTCTGCTCACATAACACTACTCAAATAAGCTTCTTTGATAAAATATTTAATCAACTAATTCCTTGACATGTTTCCTTCATTTTGGACAGCCTAAAGTTGAAGCCTCTTCTGAGAACAATGCGGCAAGCAGCCATTCAAGTGATTATGCAGACTCTACTTACAAAGATAAGGAATGCTATGAGAAAGAGAGTTTTTCCGAAGTATGTCTTTTCTTTTCCTTTTGTTATCCTCATATTCCTTCTTGAATGCTCTAAAACTTGGTTCTACTAAATTAACTTGAGCAAATATATGCCACCAAATGCTAAGGTTATAGGAAAATTGATAATTATGGAAATTTTGTGCAAAATATGTCAGTTCTACTGATATAAGCCTAATTTAAATGTAGTTTAGATCCTCAAATGATAGTTTGATCAAATAAAGCTCTCATTACATGCATTCGATTAATTGAGCTTCTGCTCTTTCATCTCTTCTGCCTTTTGCCTTCAATTGTTGATTCTGCATGAAAAGCAAATAGTTTTTTTGGTTATGTATCCTGTATCTATTACAAGAAAGTGAGTTATTTACGACACTTTATCCATGGCGGTTATGAGAAAGCGCCGACGCTTCTCTCATTTCATGGCGCTTTTTTAAAAAAGCGCCGTTACTATGTTTCACATTTGTGACGCTTTGCATAAGCGTTGTTAAAATGTTAAAATAACTATGCTTTTATTCACAGCGTCGTCGATGTCAAATAATTTTGCGCCAGTCAAATGGCGTGAATTAAATGGTGACGCTTTTTTAAAAGAGTCGTTAAATGTACGGCGTTTTATAAAAAAAACGCCGTTATATACTTTCTAATTAGCGACGTTAAGCACAAGCGTCGTTAATTGGATATATAACGGCGCTTATCAACTAAAGCGCCGGAAAATGAATTTCCCTTTTTTTAAATAAGGATTCAAATCTTTATTAGGATCGACATACTTATATATTCAAGTATAAATCAATATGAAGCAATTAGGATACTATATATATATATATATATATATACTAAGCAATTAGTATAGTATTAATTAATATGAAACAACTAAGCATAAGTTAGGGTTTCAAAATTTCTTAGTTTAGGATTTAGGATAGTACTATATATTAATAATGAGTATCATTTTAAGAATAATGCAAACTTTCACTTGAACATATATAATTAAATGTTTACTGCGCATAAAAAAAACGCCGGTATAGATAAAGTATTAAATTTCCAGCATTTTAAAAGCCCAATAACATTATATTTTCACAGCGCTTCCCTATACCTGAAAGCACTAATCCTTTTGATTTTACGGTGCTTAATTAAGCGCTGTGAAATTAGAACTTAAGCGACGTTACATAAAAAGCGTCGCTATGTTATTAACGGCACCTATTTTAACAGCGCTTGTCCGGCGTTTTATAAAGCGCCGAAAAATACTTTTTACGGCGCTTTTTCGTTTTTAACGACGCTTTTAAAGCACTGGTAAAAACATCACTGTTGTAGTGATCCATGATGATATAATGCATGTCATAGCCCTTTGAGTGTTAGGAAAATTTGTATGTTCATATTAGGATATAATAACTAGTTTCACTTGTAAGCTAAGAGTATACAAAATTTATTCAGGATCTTTTGGAGGGGAAGGTTAGAAGTGCTTCAAATTTAAGCAATACAAACAAAGAAAAGCGTGGAGAGAGTACTGAATTAGATGAAGAATCAGTTGCGCCTAATCCAGAAACTGAAGGTATGTGATAGTGCCTCATTCTTCTCATCATACATTTTCTCATTTTCTTCCCTTCTTGTAAGTGAAAAATAGCTTTCCCCTCTTAACATAAATAAATGAGGCATAAGATTTCACTGTTTATTGCAGAAAGACAAAATAAATTGGGATTAGAGATTGGATATCAAGATGAAACTCACAGCGTAACAGCAACGCGACTCGATGAAGCCCATGGCAGTCTGAAAGCAGTGATTCAGGCAATAGATGTTGGACTGGAGAGCCACAGAGGAAATTTGAATACTCATAGTGAGGTCAATTGCTGCAATGACGATATAGTTGAAACTTCCAGTGGAGCCATTGACTTGATTGGCACATTTGATGATCGCAAGAAGTGCAAGTATGAACAATTCAATAATGATGATGACATTAACGGGATTGAAACAGCCCCACACTTGGAACTTTCTTTGAGAAGATTTTGTCCCACCAGCTCAAAGGAGGGCCCCAGTGAAAGGCATATACTGAATCATTCTGTTGCCTCAGCCTTTTCACGGTAAAATCATTGTATCCTTTCTTTCATTTACTTCACTGCGGAACATGATTTACAGAAGCCTATATAAATCTTAGCTGCTGCATGGTTTGTTTTCTGGAGCTTCAAATAGGAAGCAAAAAACAAAACAAAATGCATTATCCACTGCTTCTATTTTTCGGTTTTACCAATTTGAACTTTTGTTGATCCGTGACTTAATTAGTAGTGGTCTTCAGAGACCTTTGTTTATACTGTCCGTATGACTAAACATAACTAGCTGACTGAGGATAAATTATTTTATTCTTTGAAGTTCTTTCATATGATGCTTTGAATTACAATGGAATGTGCATCCCTATTCCATGTTTTGAAATACACATGTTTGTGTGATTTTTTTTCTTCCTTTGATTGAATTTCTCACCATCATATTTTCACTTTGAAGGTATAATCATGGCAAGGCATGGCAACCTCTTTTTCCAGCATCAACTACTAATTTTAATGGGTTGAGGGAGGGCGCAAAACTATCCCATGAACTGTTGTCCGATGAACTGCCTGACAATACCAGAGGCGATTCTCAACAGCATGGTGCAATTTCTACTTGCAGTCAGGAGAACTTAACTACCCACTTTGTAGGTGGACAAGCTGAACAAGCATTTCCAATTTCCATCCCCACCGCAAGTTATGACACATGTGCAAGAAATAATCATGTTCTTACGCACATGTACAATAAAGAATCAGGATTGCCCTCTGTTTGGACATCGAAGGTGCCCTGTCAGCAAGAACAGTCTTGCTTTCCTACTAGTACCTCTGTTTCAGTTCATAGCTCGGAACAAGTTTGTCACCGTTCTGATGAAACTGCCAATAATTCTTCTGACCAAACTATGCATGAGCAGAACAAAATGGACGTCATGGAAGGGCCTGGGTTTGGCTCTTCTGCTGCTTTTCCAAGTGGTACTAGTAGTTTGTGCAATAATGGTGTCATTGATCATGACGATGATGGTGCATATGGAAGCAGTTTCAAAAGAAGTGATGGAAAGTGCAATTTTCCTGTCATCCAAGACAGATTTTTGGGGATGGATTCTCATCGCCTTAGCCTAAGAGAAGCTGCTTTAACAAAGTTCCGACTGAAGAGGAAAGAGAGATGCTATGAGAAAAAGGTATTGTTATAACTGTCACTGTATTTACAGTAGCTCTTTAGTTTTGAGCTCTTTAGTACTTGCTGTCCAAAATATATTCATCTCTTCAATTAAACGATATTCGATTTTTGCGTGAAGGTTCGTTATCAAAGCCGGAAAAGGCTTGCAGAGCAGCGTCCCCGAGTAAAAGGACAGTTTGTTCGTCAACTGCAGAATGACACTGCAATAGCTTATGCTGATGGTTGTCCCTCGTATTCAGTAGTGCCAACTCCAAACTCTTGAAAAGAATATGAGAACACTATGGAAGATTTTTGCTAGCTTCTTTTTGGTGCTGGTATGGATTAGAATTAAGAGTATCCCTGTAAATTATAACCTTGGTGGTCTTGAAGGTTTTACCACTTTGGCTTGTTTTTCTTGTTCTGATCAGATTTGTAGATTGTTACTGGGTAGGCATCTCTATATGTATGTATAACTATAATGCTGTTGATAGAGATTATACTATGGATTCGTCATTGAAGTTCCTGTAACGATTGTTTACTACCATATGTATAGAGATTATACTAGCATGTGTATATTTCCATAGATTATTATATAGTATAGACTGTATATTATATTATAGTATAGACTGTAGATTATACTAGCATGGTCTGCTAATCTTTGTCCAGAGAGACAATGAGCCTTTATTTCTTGCAGGGCTTGAGGCATTATAGATGGTTCTGTGGGTTTTTGGCCTTTGGCTTTTTTCCAAGGCTTTTATTTCCCTTTTCTTTTTCATGGTTTGTCTTTCGGTTCGTCGTCAAAGAAATTATGTTCTTTCGTATTGTGTGGGAGAAGATGTCATCTTCCTATGTGTAAATTGTCTCTTTTTAAAGCTTACAATTATTGAAAAGGTTTGTTCAAGGTGTTCACCTAGTTTTCAAAAAAAAATATGTATAGTGTGCTTAGCTTGGTAATAAATTTGGGCCTAAACTTGAAGCCTAGAGGCCATTGAGCTTTTTGGTTGAGAGAAATGCCTCTCTCTCTCTCTTACGCCCACTGGGCCATGACAAACAACAGTATCTCTGTAGTGTGGGCAGTGCAATGAGTGAGTCAAAGGGTGTAGGAATAAAACAAGACTGAGTTTAGAGCTTGGGATTTGACTTCAAAGCAACAGAAAAACCAGAGAAGAAGCCATTATTGGATTGGACTTTGGATTGTGTCTCCCCGTACACAGGCTATGATTTGCTCTGTAGGGTTAATGGAATATATGGAAAGAGGAGAGGAGCATCTCGTAAATACAAGTTTCGAGGTTTGTCTATGTATGTAGTCTCCAGGGCTTCTACACTGCCTCTAGGCTCTAGTCAAAGGAGAACAGAAAGAAAGAAAGAAATAATTGAATGGCTTTGTGAAAAAGCAGAGATTGATGAAAGTCGACTGACTTATTTTCACCATGTTCGGTTCAGCCAACGAGAGACCTTTATAAAACAAGCAGTGCATTAAAAAGCGAGGTCTAGCCAGCTGAGTTTTTTTTTCCCCCCAAAATAACATTTTTCAATAAAATATGTCCCAATATAACATTGGGATAAAATTATTTATCAATATAACACTATACGTCATTCTGAATGGCGTGTTTTTTGTAATTTTTATATAATTACGCCATCTGTGATGGCCGCAAAATGGTGGCGGTTGCTTCATCAATCGAAGGGGCTATGGCCGGTCACTTGTGGTGGTTGTCTCACCGGTCGGAGAAGTGATTGGGTTGTGAGGTGTGTGCCGATAGGGGTGGGGAGGAGAGACGGGAGAGATAAGGTTGAGTCGTGTGTGTCTCGTAGGTGGTTTGAACATTACAGATAAGATATTTGATAATTAGTCACGCCGTTATTATTGACGTGACTTAATTTTTTTTAAAAAAAATTTAAAAGTCACGTCAACTAGTATGACATGATTATTGGATTTTCAATAGTAACGTCAATCTAGTTGGCATGACTTGGTGGCGTGAATGCTCAAAAATGGATCACGTAATTATAGATGACGTGATGGTATAAAAATTACAAAAAAGATGTCATTTTGAATGACTTGTAGTGTTATATAAGGAAACAATTTATCTACCAGGGTTATTTTGGAAAAAAAAAACTCCTAGCCAGCTTCTTCAATCTTCTTTAATGGATTGGATAGTCGGACAAGACGTTGTTGATACTCTTTACTTTCTTTCTTTTCATGGGGATGTGTGACATAAAAAGGCTTTAAGCCGCCATATTTTTGCAGCTGATTCTCTCCCATCTCTCTCACTTTCTCTGACCCCTATGACAATTCTCAGGCTTTGAAGTTTGAAAGTGCTGTCTACTCCCTTTGACTTGCACCTAATTAACCTACTTTGGCTCTTCGTCTTCTTCTTTTTTGTCTCAACCATAATCCAAATTAGGAAGGTAAGAAATAACCAAATCCATCGATTATTTTTTAAAAAAATTACATACTTTCTAATAGAATCGAATGATAATTAAAAAATTGTCATTCTAGTTATTCCGGATTAACCGCAAACCAATGACAGGTAAAGCCTAATTATAACCAATTGGCAAAATGACAAATAGCCTAAGAATTGATAGCACAAAAGAACTAGGGATGGCAACAGGTCGGGTACCCTTTCAATTAAGAAATACCAAAACCGTTTCCATGTAAGATACTCTATACCAAAACCGTTCCAAAACCATTTAAAAAACCATTTAAATTTTCAAACCCGGAACCGTTCCATAACCGTTTACCATCGGGTACCCATTTACCATTTAACTTTTAATATTTTTATTTGATGATTATATTAATATAAATTAATATTGAGTATGATTTATATTAATTATGATTTTATAATTCAAATTAGTCTAATTTATAGTTTTATTAGTATGTTTCTATAAATATATACGTTTTAATATGTTTTATCATGTTATAATTTAATATCCTAATAGTATACCTTTATACATGATTTATAATATTATTACTATAATGGATCTTTTTACTAAACGGTTCAAAAACCAAACCCGACCCTAAATCATGACGAGTTTGAAAACCAAAACCAAAACCGTTTCCAAAACCTATAGGATCGGTTTTCGGATTTTAAACGGATCGGGTATCCTATGAATAGTGCTCGGATCGGTTTTTTTTACCATCCCTAAAAAGAACTCAAATCTACATGACGTTGTCATATCATCATCCTAGTTGGAAAGTTTTTAAAATTCAAATTTTTAAAATTTCTATTACCTAAATTTACTCTCCTTATTTTTTTCCTCGTCTCTCTCTTTCCATGTCATAGTTAGACATTGGAATGACTAAATACATTTGTTTATATCAATTGAATAACCAAATGTTTAAAAAAAAATAATGAAACGACATACAAAATCAATGGAATAATTATTTTGGCAACTATTATGGTCGTTCAATGACTGAAATCAATAGAGCTCAACAAGATGAGTCCAAAGGTGGTGGTGGTTCGCGGAGAGGTGGCCTATAGTGGTTGGATCGAGCTCCAAAATGTTCTTTTTGCCACAGCTTCAAGTCTAGATTTCCGGTGAAATAGATGGTTGTTGTCAAAAAACGATGGTTGTGGATGAGTCATGGTGTTCTGGAGCTTCAGATCTGTGGGTCGACGGTCATGATCGGTGGTCGGATGATCGATTTTTTTTCATCATGAAGAGAAGAGAGGGAAGGAGAGAAAGAGAGAGAGAATGGGAGTCTGTGAGATAAGAGAGAGAGGATATGTGAGAGAGAAATAGAGAGAGTGGGGTCTATGAGAAAAGATAGAAACAACTCAACAAGTTTTTGAATTTCAATTTTCTCTCACTTGTACAATCATAAACTGAGTAATGTTGTCACCTAAATTTAGGCTCTTTGGGCTACCTAGCACCATTGTTGCCAATTGATCATTCTTATTATCATGACTGAGCACAATGACCAAAAAATCCCTACATGGTTCATAAGTGATAAGTCCAAGCCATATAGCACCAATTAGTTAGCCACCAAAATTATGCTATCTGTCGATGCAAAAATTTGCACGACCTTACACATCGACACTTGATGCCAAGAAGTGATGTGGATAGTGAACCTTGATACCTATAAGAACAAGAACGCGTGGCTCTTCTTAACCCAGGGGATAATCCGACGCTCAAGTCAATGTCTTTCTCAATAATATATTTTAAGTATTTTATATCACAATTCATAGTTCGTGCCTCGTCTCAGGTTGACAACTCTTTTTATAGGCGCTCTATAAGATGTTTGTTGGGATTACCTTATCCCGATTGTTAGCTATGTTAAGATCTTGATTTCATATATTGACGCTGAGGTTGTGAACATCCATCTTGATCCTGATGTTGAGTTCATTGTGATATGAGGATCCATCCTGATTCCTAGATTCACTCCTCTATGAGTTGACTAAAGGAGGTCTTCACTCTAAGTGCCACAGGTTGAGTCTAAGAAGTCATGTGATGTTTTTCTTTTCTATGTCACCTGTCATGCTGACTAGGCATGATATTTTTATTCACCCACACTATGTCAAAATATCTTGTAATGTGTTTACTCTCTACGTCACTTGTCATGTTTGTTAAACATGATATTTTTATTCATCCACACTATCTCAAACACAACAACATATGTTTAGGAATCAAATCTTAGCCTAACTAATAAGAAAAGAACCTTCCCTTTTTGGAGATTGTATGTGAATTTAATTTTTACCGAGTCCGTATATAAAATTATCATGTATTTATTGCTTATTTGATATGAGTGATTTACGGACTATTGCGCGGGCCATGTCATTTAAAAATATAGAACCATACATTATAATTGATTAGATTGAGAGACAACTTTATTTTGGGTAAAGAAGGAAATAAGGATATACCCAATATGCAGAAATGGTCACTCAACAAATTTTGAAGAACGAATTTCATTTAGGTACTTGCCCTCTTTTCCAGGGCACGAGAGCATTAAATAAATGATGAAACTTGCATATCTTTTCTATATCTACATCCAAAGTCAATATAAAAAGTGAAGCATCATTTGCATTTGTCTGTCATCATGAGATTTTATTCATACGAACCCCATTGACTTTTTTGTTATTGTTTTTTTCATAGGCAACTTTATTATTGTTATTTTTGATTTTTTTTTATAAAATTAAACAACTACAATGCACAAAGTTCCCGCAATAAACGGGAGCAGAAAAACTCCTAAGTCAATAACAGATTGATCAGTGAAAGCGGCATCCACATTTAACTTCAACTGACAGATAGAATATACGCAATCTTTACTCACACAAAAACTTCTAAACCAATTAATGACAAAATATACTTAAACCTTACTCACACGCAGATTTTGTTTTCAATTTTATATATCCCTAATATTAAGAGGCTACTACTCCTACAGCACTTAAATATGGTCTGTCCCACTCACACAACACAAAATTAAAAAAAATCAAAAATCAAAAAAAGAAGGGGAGAGGAATTACATATTCATCTTGGCAATCTAGTCTAGTTATAAAAAAATGCTCCTTTTTTTTCTCAAATACAGAGGGAATTTGAAAAGGATAGAAGAAAATATTATTACCTCTTTTATAAGCTTCAAATGATCTACACACCATGTGTTTAGCAATAAAATTTTAGCCTAATTGGTTAGAAAAGAGCCTTCTCTTTTGGAGATTGCGTGTGAAATTAATTTCTACTGAGTCCGTACATAAAATTATCATGTGTTCACTACTTACTTGATATGGGCATTTGTGAACATTGAGGAAAACATGGTTGAGTTGCAGGGAATCAAATACAATTATACAAAAAAAAATGTTTATTTTCTATTAGAATGCTCCTTGCCCTCTTTTCCAGGGCACAGGGCATTAAAAAAAAATGATGCATATCTTTTCTATATGTACATGCAAAAGTCAATATAAAAAGGGCAGCATCATTTGCATTTGACATCATTGACTTTCTTCTTATTATTTCTTTCATAGGCAACTTTATTATTTTTATTTTTTTTCATAAAATTAAGCAACCGCAAAATGCACAAAGTTTCCGTAATAAACGGGAACAGAAAAACTCCTAAGTCAATAACAAATTACTCAGTGAAAGACAAAATATAGGTAAACCTTATTCAAGTAAAAACTCCTAAACCAATAATAGATTGCTCAATGAAAACGACATCACCCACATTTAACTTCAATGGACAAATAGAATATACGCAAACTTTACTCACACGCAGATTTTGTTCTCAATTTTATATATCCCTAATATTAATATTAAGATGCTACTACTCCTACAACACTTGAGCATGGTCTGCCCCACTCACACAACACAAAATAAAAATAAAATACAAATAAAAAAAATAAGGGGAGAGGAATTACATATTCATCTTGGCAACTAGTCTAGTTATAAAAAAAAATGCTCTTTTTGTTCTTCTGATAAAGCAGTAAACATCATCTACACTGTCATGCACTCTCGTCTGTGGTACATTCGCAGGCTACTGGGCTGCACCCAAAATCCATAATTAACTAATTTTAACTTAGCTGAAGATTTGATGAACGGCTGCTGCTATCTCATCAGCTGATCTTAGCTTGCATTCTTCTTCTATCTGAAAAAAAAAATGGCAGGTGAAAGTAAGAAATTAAAGCTTCTTTCGCAGTTGAGCCAAGATTGAAAGGTTGAGTGAATCAGAATGACATTCATTACCTTGAGATTGAAAGAGTAAAATATGGTGTATTGTGAGGAAGTGATGTTAAGGTGTAAGACAGTTAGCCGGAGATCTTCTAATGCAACTATGACTTTCAATAACTGACCAGGTCTCCTTGGGCTTTCAATCTTTAAGTTGACATGACTTTGTATGACAGTGACCGAAATTTGTGCAGTGTCTTTGGTCTCCTCCTTTGCTCCTTCGCTGCCAGGATTCTCTGGAATTGTTTGACAATTCTGCGGAGGCGGGAACGCAGACAACCCGTTTGATGAAATGCCTGAGCCGGTTGTGGGTTCTGTTTTTCTCATCCTCTTTTGAGCTTCCAGTGACTGTAGAAGTTGCTCCAATTCCTTCACAAAGTCTATTGCACCACCAATAATCGACGCTTGGTCACCCTGAACAAGTCGTGATTTTGTATTTTTTTAGACCAAATATTGAGTCCTTCTATCTGGTATTCGACATATGCGAGCTAAAGACAAATTTTTTTAATCTTTAACTGACAAAGAGGATAAAATTGTTATTACCCTTTGAATGTAAGAGGGAGGCATGAGCGAGCGGAGAGAGTTGAGATGGTCATTCATTTGGCGACGGCGGTTGCGTTCGACGGTAATGTGGGTCATGCGCTGGTTCTCTATTTCTT
Organism: Tripterygium wilfordii; assembly: GCF_013401445.1. Lineage (NCBI taxonomy): Eukaryota > Viridiplantae > Streptophyta > Magnoliopsida > Celastrales > Celastraceae > Tripterygium > Tripterygium wilfordii. The sequence continues at coordinate 12,529,140 of NC_052248.1, forward strand.
CTTTGTCCTTGGTGGGCTTCGTTCGCTTTCGCTTCTTTCTTTCTTTTGTGACTGGGGAAGGTTTACAGACGTGGGTGACTCTGGGCTTCGTCTGCGGTTGAGGCCACGGAGGGGAACAGCCTGAGTTACCTTCTCTGAGACATGGTTCTGCGGAGCTTGGTAGTTCTTGGATAGACTCGGAGCTTACACCTTCATGGCTGGTAGTAGAATGCGGGTTTTGAAGATTCTTTTTTTCAGATTTGACTGGTGAATGCAAGTCCACAATGTCATGGGTGATACAGCTTTCAAGCTCAACTGTTTGCATCCGGGTTTCCATTGCAGGCATGTAGGTGTTCATCTCCCATGGCTTCTTCAGGTGCTGGAGCCTCAACAATGTCTGAAAGTTTGGTTCTTTGAGAGGAACAAATTGTGGGTGTTCAGCGCTTTGAAGCATCTGAAGGAACGGCATTTTGTCTTCTAAGCTTGGTTCTGGGTAATGTGGTTCTTCTTCCTCAAAATTCAGGCTCTCTGCGTTGAGAAGTCCTTGTTGTAAACCGTACTCCACATCCAGATTCTCCCCTATGAACTGCAAAAAAGCATAAAAAACAAAACTTTTGGAAAAAAGAAATAAGAGAATTCCTTGGCAGGTTCGCACATACTGTCCATAGAAAGTCTTAATGGAAGATTTCTGTCATGTAATGGGTAGGTGGTTCAGTCTCAACACAGAGACAGAGAGAGAGAGAGAGAGAGAGAATAATTATAAAAATGGAATGAGAATAGAATGTGAAAGAGGAGAGACAGCAATGCAGATGTTAGTATTTTTTTCCCAAAAATTAACAAGAAGCATTGGATGCAAGCATTTGAAGGAGTAAATGCAGTCTATTTCTTGATTCTACAAATGGGTTTCAAGGACAGAGAAAGATGGAGTACTAAACTGAGAGACAAGTAACATACACAAGGATTAATGGGTCCTTGGAGCTTCTCCATCAAAGAAGTGCAGAAGTTGTTGAAGTAAGCCTTAAATTCTTCCCCTCTTTCACTCTCTCTCTCGGTTACCAACATTCCCCTATTGATGCTAACAGAGGAAGAATATTAATAAATGAAATCTCCAAGCAGCAGAACGAGACCCCCCCGTACACACATTCTGCTCTTAAAAAACACATTAATTGCTCTGGGTATCTCACATGGAGACTATATAATGTAACCAGTAACAACTCTGAATTAACAGAGGTAAAACCATGGTGATGCAAAGGGAAACATGGATGTGGTTAGATAGAAATGAAAGGTGGAAATTACTCAAAGATATGTATTTGAGGGGGTTTTGAGAGATTCAGAGTTGTTAGAGGGATTTGCAATTGGAACCCAAAAAGACAGAAAGAGAAAGTAGAGAGAGAGGGAGAGTGAGTTAATAGGATTGTCTGGGTTGCAACGTCCCAAGCATTATTGGCGGTGGCAGTTTTGTCCGGCAGCGGGGACAGACAGTTGTGGGGACTCGTCTTCCTCTTCCTCTCCCTCTCAACAAAGAATAAGTCCTTGTATTGGATTATGTCATTGGTCTGATGATGGGTCATTCCTACATTTCCCCCCCAACTCACCTTTTTGGGCTTTTTTTCTATAATCGGGGAATGGGGGATTGTCCCTATTTCACTCTAATAATTTGCACACACGGGTCTCGGTCTCTAACCCAAGTGTACTAGACTAGACAGACTGCCTTGTTACTTGGGGCACATTATTTACTGCTTTAACTTGGGCTTTTCCTCCTCTCCTTTTGCCATTTGTACCAGCAAATTTTAACCTTTTCATGCTTGGCTTTCTTGGCTTGTGATAAAGATGGAGTTGGGGGTTGCCAATAAAAATTTTAGCAAATTATATGTTTGTTAAAATTTTCCCAAAAAATAATGTTAAATCATGGTTTTGTTTTTTTGGAAATGACACATTAGAATTTAAGAATTAGAAATTAGTGCTTAAATTTCAATATTTAGGGTTGAGTATTTTTTGATAATGCTGAAAATATTTAGTCACATTTTAAAGCATCGTTAACATAGTTTTGGAAGAGAATTGCAATTGAAATTGTAGCAAAGAATTGGAACTCCCTTTCCCAAGGTCATACCATATGAATTTCATTGATTTTTTTTTCCTCATTATCTCATTGAGTATTGCCAAAACCAGGCTCGTGCACTCATTTTTCATCAGCGTCCTTGCTTGTGTCTTGGAACAAAATGCCAGAATTTGCATTCACTTTCATTCTCCATTCTCCACACTGGAAAATTAATGTTTGGGGGGGTCCAATGCCACCAGCTGCTGATTCTCTTTGGCATTAATCACACTCAGAGTGAAACAAAGACTCTGAGTACGCTTTCATTCATGTCTTTCCTCTTAGTAAACCATTCCAATAACAATTTAACTTCCTCATATTCACCCATCATCCTGTATTGAATCCAGTTTTCGAATGCCAGAACAATTTTGAACAAGCAAAGCTTCTGATTTTCCTAAAAGACCTCAAATTACTGACCAATTCTGACGGCTCCACAAGCCGGACAAACTCACAGGTAATTGCCTCAACATCAAGGCAGGGTGAAGGCCTAACAATGACAAAAACATCTCCAGAAGCACCATTCTAAATTCACACCAAATGAACTATCAGATCATGTATGAACGTCGGCACGATATGCTGCTCCCTCCTCTCTCTCTCTCTCTCAAAGACCATCATTTTCATGAATTCTGAGTGGCATGGAGTGTAAAAAAAAAAATCCAAGAAAAGAACATATGCATGGAAGCAGCATATAGTCTAGCAATCTTATCCATATGAAATGTGGCATCCATTTCCTCCTATAAAACTATGCTGAACTTTTAGCCACACAACATGATGCATTCTCTCCTTAAGAAATCTGCTAAGCATTTGAACTTGTCTTCTAGCTGTGAAAAGGTAACTTTATCCATTCACACCAAATAACCACCACTGGAGGGCTTGCTAAAAACCATTGCATCATTATTTCTCACAGAAAATAACAAAAATAATATTCAATGAAAATAATCAGGCTTGGATCCATAGAATGATAAATCATCTCCAAATCTTACCGAGTGAACCTTCTCTCTGACCAGGACTGTCGCATCAATGTATGTATCATGGATGATGCACTGATGCAGTCAGTTCATGGTAAATGACAAGAGTACCTGCAAATTCACAAGTTGTGTTTACACAATAAGATCCATATTTCAAATGAATCCTGTGACACTTAAAAACTTAGCTAGTGGTAGACCCCAAATCTCAGAGACAGTTGATGCATACCTTGGATGGTAGAGAAGGCGATTTCCTTTTCTATTATGACCAAACCTGCTTCCTAGATAAGCATGGTGCATGCATATATAATCTTAAAAGGTAACCAGCTCGAAAAGAAGCAAAACACATGGTTGAACAGACAAGATATAGTGACCTGGCAAAATGTTGTGTATAGGGAGAGAAAAAAATCATCCACAAATGATAATTATCACGTCCTCTCATTTACACATCATTTCTATACTAAATATCTGAAAGCCATACCTAAGAAGGATGAACACAACAAGAAGCTAAAATATCAGTTTACGAAATCTGGACATTCATAAGGTAAAAAAAGAAAGTAAACAACTCCGTGCATAACGTAAACTACACCCTTTCTATCTGGATAGTAACATGGCTGATGTTGTATTCCGTTCTGATATAGTTGATCACATTGTCAAGCACCATGTCTGCATTTGCATCTGGCCTGATTTTGACGTGACAAGCCAGCAGTACCTTCCCCACTGTGATGGCCCATATATGAAGCTCATGAATGGTAACCACTTCCTCCATGTCTAACAGCCCCTTTTCAAGCTTCGTCGCATCTATTTCTCTAGGTGTGCTCTCCATCAACACTTCAAGTATGTTCCGAAGCATGTTAAATGTTGTACCCAAAACAATTACAGAAAAAGCTAAGGTGCAGATCAAATCAACTATCTTCCATTCAGGTTTATACCATATGATTCCACCTCCAATCATAACCCCGATACTCTGAATGGAATCACCTAATACATGCAGATAAGCTCCCTGTACATTTATATTTCTTTTCTTCTTTTCTGGCCTGTTCTTTCCTTTATCTAGCAGTGGCTTAACAGAATCTTCATTTGTATGGTGGTGCTCATCTTTTAAGTGCTTCTCCTGATGATGGATATCATCTTCAGAGTGCTCCTCATGATGATGCTCATCATCTTTTGAGTGCTCCTCGTGATGAGGATGTGTGGTAATTATCATTCCGTGCTTGTGATTGTCATGGCCATCTGCATGCCCATGATCATGGCCTAATAACAAAGCCATGATAACATTCACAATTAAACCAAATGCAGCAACTAGAAACATTAGAAAGCCATTTACCTCACCCGTCTCATTAATGATCCTAACAATGGCTTCGTATACCAAAATCCCCGCTAGCAACCAAATAAGCTGAATGGAAACCAAAGTACCAAGAATCTCAACCCTAAAAAATCCATAGGACTGACGGGGAGTGGCTTCCCAGCCAGTTGCCCAAATAGAGAACAAGGAGATAGCAAAAGCAGCAACATCTGAAAGCAAGTGTGCTGCATCAGTCAATATAGCTAGACTGTTGGCCTTGATGCCACCAGCGACTTCAATGGCCATGAAGACAACACAAAGTGCCACTGCAATTAACAGCTTTCGCATGGAAGCGGATCGTTCTTCAGCATTCTTGGAGTCTATTCGGGCATCTGAGAATCCACAAAATACATCCCCACATATCTTAGTCCCTCCTAAATTCCTCTCTTTGTCAGGACCATCAATGCCTATCTCGATAATTTGCCCATGTTGAGAATGTTGTGATTCCATCTGAAAAAATATGAAACATCACGACGAACATCTTACAGATTTCGGTTTTCAAAGTGTAACATTCACATGAAACTGGACACAGATTTCTGAGATTGGCATCAGAATTACATCAACTTCCCACTTCAATGAGCAAAAAACAAAAAAAAATTTCGAGAAAAACTTCAACACCTCCAGAACTTTTAGTTTTGATTTTTGAATGCGAAGTAAATAACAAGCACACCACAACAAAAATGAAGCCAAGGAATAAGTTAAAAACTAAAGCATTACCCAAAAAGTAAAGTAAAAGCCTGCACATGGGAAAGTGAAAATAAACAAAATCAGCAAATTCTAAGTTGAATCAGTAGTAACCATGCTCATCAGTATTTTGTTTATCGTTTAACACTTTTAGATTTAGAAGTATAGCCGTAATCTATGTATCACACTTCATCAGAGAAAAAAAAAAGTAATTTATCACATCAAAATGAAAAAATATTGGTCGTAGCAACTGCTCAAGTATATGCTACAAAAATTAAGCACTAAGATCCAAATTAAGTTTCTGACTTTGCCATTGGGACATTTACAGAAACTGCCAAAAAATGTACTGAGTTCAAAACTTGCTGAAAGAAAAATCACAATCTAAATGAATGGCTGCCTTCTTTCCCTTCTATATTTGATAGCCTTGCACTAAGCAAAACATCTAAAGTTCTGATAATTGAGTATATTAACAAGAAAAGTAGCATACTCTTGAAAGTATCCAAGACACCACAACTTTTCTGCCAGCTTTTCCTAATTAATTAGTTTACACACTAAATGGAAGAATCAAGAAAGTGACTCACTAGAATAACTTTTCAAATAGATCTCATCCGAAAACAAGTAAGACTAAAGGTGAAGTTGCTAGAGAGACCAATGTAATATATGTTAATCACGGAAAGAATCACAGGTTATGAATCATTAAAAGAATCAGTATCAGCAGAAAATTGAGATGGCCTCTCTAGTACATCAAACTCTGGTTGGAAGTTCCCTCCTGTGGACTTATCTAAGTAAACAGGCCAAGGGAACTAGCAAGAATCATTCTTGTATCCCAGGATCTAGTATTGAATATAAAAACCAGATGTAAAATCAATGTCTTCTCTCAGATGTAAAACAGGAGCTTTGCTACTCGTTAAGGCTATAAGAAGATGCATAATTCCGAGAGCAAGTGCTTGAGCATGCGTGGATGCAACTTTGCAGAACCTCGTCTCTCATTTCACTTCAAAATAAAGAAAATTGAATCTTGACACAGGCATAACTAGATATGCTGAGGCACAAAACCCAATATTAGACATGGACAACTGTATTTAAAAGAGGTCCAGTCAAGAGCTTGGCTAAAATTTGCTCGACTTCTTTAACCCAGTGAAGAGAAAGGAATGGAGGGGAAAAAAAGTCACTTAAAATAGACTTGCATAGTATGGAAAAAAATTCATCGAAAAGAAAACCGGAGAGAAAAGACACAAATTTCCTATGTCATAGAGGAGAAAAAATGTACAATGCATCTCCTCACGTTTTGGGGAACAGAATATCATAAGTTGATATGAGGATAAAGGTCCTCAAGATCAATCAAACTCATCCTAGATCAAAGCTGATATTGATTTTAGAAAGAAAAAAAAAGCTGAAATTAATAAATGAAACCCATAGGCTTAGATGGGAGACAGGAACCATAAAACAGAAACACGTTGAACTGCAGTTTAATGAGGAAGGCCCATACAATAAATTACTGGTCTAAAGGCAATTCTGAAGCATTTCAATACACCTTTTTTTAACAGAAAAGTCAAATGCAAAATAAATGATGGAAGTCCTAATCAAGTTTGTTTAGTGCTTACTCAAAAAGCCAGAAACATAGAGAGATAAATTGGGTTTAAACACCCAAAGTAGGAAAATGTGTACATAAAAAGAGAAAATTGCAACGAGCAAGGCAACGCATGCAACAGGAATTGTACACTACAGATGCTTTGCCCATGTATTCCAGTTACACTAGCTCCAACCTGGAGGTGTTTATTAAACAAAACCGCAGAATTGATCATTTTACCAAATCTGAAGAGAAACTAAAAATAAGCCACCTATTTCTTTAGAATTAATACATTCATCAAAGTTACTACAACATTCTACACAGCTTATAATTTTGCAAACACAGCACAATAAATAAATTTTATGGATGAAGAAAGAAAAAAAAAAAGAAAAAGAGAGAGACGGAGGGGAGGGAAGGAAAACAAATATAAACTAATAATCCTATGCCTATGTTATGCGAATAAAGTTTGTCAGTGAACCTTCTTCTGCAACATATATCAGATGATGCAAGTATTACCTGACAGAGGGATGATGTTCCAGATCATTACTTGACAAATGAAGTACTGCTCATAAGCTAACAAACAACCATACAGGGTAACTTTTACTAGCTACTGCTTGCTAATAATTCAAAGTAAAATTGTTTTCGCATAGACAATACAGAGGTGATTATGTGATAGTAGATTCTTGAAGGTTGTAGAATGTTTTCTTACTCCCCTAAAGATGCTATAATATGGACAGCCAAATTATCCACATCAAGACCAATAACAACAACAGGGAATGATATAAACGCATAAGACACACTCAAATATAAATCCAATGTATGGATCCAAAAATACAAGTATTTTATCAATTAGGTAAACGAATGAACAGAGCTCTAGATCTTATCTCAGTTTTAAAATAAAGAACACAGTCACACACAACAATTACATCTCAATCCAAAATCAAATTTCTAGTTCATTTACAATCGACCAACACACAAATATTATATTTCAAGCACACCAAGCATAATAGTTCGAGAGCAAAACAACAAGTCGCGTAAAGGAGCATCTAATACCGGATCCGGATCAAGTTCAAAAATTTGTTGATCTTAGGCATATTCAATTTAATCCAAGGATCCAAAACATTATATATCTCATCAGGCAGAAATCAAATCAATTTTAAAATATAGGAAAGAAACGCATATGGTAATACTAGATATTCCATAAGCAACCAGTCTCTGAAAAAAATTGGGAAATCAAGAGTGAACAACTGGTCAACACTTTTTTTTTTGTTAACAGAGAATTCCCCGCCCAACATGCTTCACCGGACAGCTCGGCAAACTCAGAAGTCGGGCCGTCAACCCAGCCCCCATCCACACACAGAGGTAAGACTGAGCCGAAACCCAGCCCCTCCATGCACATGATAGTTAAACTTGCGACCTCCTCTTTACAAGGCGTTGTCATAGTTAAACTTCAACATCCCAACCAAAGTTTTAACTTTGTACATGAAACTTCGCAGACCGATCAAGCAGAACTCAAAAATACAGCAAATCCCCAAACTCACATCAATATAGTTAAGCAAAATGAATATAAAAGCTCAAAATAGGGAGGAAAACTGATAGAATTAAGAGGGAATGCACTTCTTCACTTACCACTTTAAATTTTCTCGTCTTCTCGGTGTAAGAAGTGCAAAGACAGAAAGCACACATTGCTGTTTCAGGATCCTGTATTTGTAGTAATCATAGGGGGGTCGTTTGCACTGTATTGTCTGATTACAGTCTTGCCCCTTTCTAGACAGGCTAATACCCGATCAAACCCTAGACTTTAGTCATACGCCAAAGGTGCGCACCATGCAGATGGCCCAAAAAATATATATATATTAATTAGTTTGACCAAACACGTCCTTGTTAATGGTAGGAATCCAACTCTTGTTTTATTATTATATTACACTCTCTCTAAATTAATGCAAGTGGCTAAATAGAGATTCGAAATACCAGATTTTAATAAATAATACCATGCGTTGTTATGGATTTAGAACTTCGAGATCGAAATAACACTAATACACTATTATGCATCGTTATAGATTTAGGTTTAGGACTTAAGGATTCAATAACTAAACATAAAATATTATCATATACTCTCTCCTCACTCAAAAAAGTGATTGGCACATAATCTTAAGAAATTTTAATACAAAAAAGTAATTAAAATGATATACGTCCATAATTTTTTCATCCATAAACTTACATAATTTAGGTGACAAGTCAAATAGACATGTCATATAGATTAAAAAAAAACAAACTTTATTAAAGAAGTCACATAGGCATGCCACATGTTTTTGTAAGTTTACGTATGTTTATTTTATGGATGTGTAGTACTTCTGAAAAAGTAATATTTTAGTATTGTAGAGATATGATAGAGATAATATAATTGTTGTTGAATATAGATGTTATAAATTATCAAAAAATAATTATGTTTAATTGTATAGTTTGCACTAACCCCCATCATAAAATTTGTATTGAGAGAAAATGACATGCTATTGATCAAGGCCGGCATGGATAGTAAATTGGCCTGAACAACAAGATTCTCAAAGTCTCATATGGCCCAATGGGCTCTTGCCAGGACTCGGCCCAGTTTCCAACTCCTCGAGATAACGACAAAATGTGTGAAAACTTATAAATTTTTGTTGTAAATTTATAATGTTTTAACACTGGAAGAAAGAAGATATTCTTAAGAAAACAAAATAGCTTAGTTGATACTTATATGTATAATATGTATGGTTATTTATAAAAATGTCGAGTTCAAATCTCGTCATCCCTTCCCTATAATAAAAAAATAAATGGCTGTTGGAGCAAGAGCTCGAGCTCCACCATGAACCCACAATGACCAACCTATCCAACCAAATGCCTTATCCACCTGCCACGTCAGCACTATCTTGATCTCAGGAAAACAAGTGGTGGTGCATCTCAGCAATAAGAAAGCCACAAAGCAAAGAAAATTTGACAAAGATCATTCTTCATTTTCACTCTGCATTGGATTCAGAATCCTGTGAGGGTTTTGGTTGCCATGGCTTCAACATCCTCTACTACTCTCTTTATCTCGTCTTCATCCGCTTTTGTAGACGCCAAGGCTCCTCGCCAAACATCCGCCGCATCCCCACAATGTGTCACTCTTCCCACGCTTCCTCCTCCTCCTCCCATTCAGTTTCATAACCGAGCCTCCAAGACCACCAGTTACTGTGAGTCAGTCGCATACACTTACTTTATCAATTTGGGTATCGAGAGAAGTAACAGAGATGGGTATTCATTTTTTGGTTTTTCAGGTCGCAAAATTTCCCGGAATGTCAGGGCAATGGCCACTGGGGAGGCTCCGGCTGAAGTCGCAGGGACGGAGTTGCCAGATGTGGAGTTGCCGGATGTGGCTAAGACAATTCAAGAAGCTGTGAGTATTTTACAACCTGTAGAAACTAGTGTCCTATTTTGAAATCACAAATTTTTGATTCGATGACTACTAGACAGTGGGATAAACTGGACGATAAGTATGCAGTGACTTCACTTGTGGTGGCCGGCGTGGTAGCTTTGTGGGTTTTCACTGGGATGATCTCGGTATGGGTTCTTGAATTGCGCACTTGTTGTTTGATAAAAGTCCTCCCGCATTTCTTTGGATGTGAACCTAACTAGTTTCAGCGCTTTAACTGGTAAATTGGGTGGTTGATTAAAAAGTGTTTGATGATGTTTTGCTACAGGCCATTGATAGGCTTCCTTTGGTTCCAGGAGTTCTTGAACTAGTAGGCATAGGCTACACTGGGGTAAGTATTGAGCCTTCATACTCTTTAGTCTTATTTTGAAATGTTTCACGTGTTGATGCAAGGTAACGCAACTCTTGGTCATTGAAAGAGCTGATTAGGTCCAACTCAGTCAATGTTGAAACGTTTCAACTTAAGAATCCAATGATGAAAATTGATTCACATGCATACTCGGATAAATTTTCAACTATTCGGGTAGTCAAAATCAATATAAGGAATCTGCCTGAACAGTAGAAATTTGTTCGTTTGTGTATATTGGAACAAATTTCAACTTTGGATTCCCAAGTTGTAACGTGTGAACATTCAATGATTGAGTTGGAAATGAACAACTTGTTCAGTAACCAAAAATTGCATTACCCTGTGTTCATGAATCATGCTTGTAAACAAATCAGCTTGTGGTTTATTTGAACTTTCTATAACTTTGAGCAAGATGCAACATCCACTTTTCTGGACTTGTGTCATTTAGTGAATGACAGTCATCATCATTATCATAGCCTTTATCCAAATCAAGTTGGATTCGGTGACATGAATCCATATAAGAAGCAGACGCCATATATTCCCATCAAATGTTACACTCTTGACTATACTTCACGCTCCAAATATTTTCTTTCAACTACCATGAACATAAGAATTAGTATCTTGTTCTTGTACCTAAATTTTTTTTAGCTCCAGTCACTATCTCCACCATATTAATGGTGTACAGTACAGGCTCTAATACAACTTTGATTCAAATATCCGATGAGCAACTATCATGTCCGGATGGCTGAAAGCCCGAACTTATTAGTGATGACATCCACGGAAGAAAATCGATCCGTTTGCTTGGTGTACCGTTAGCATTTTGGTTAATTTCCTTCTTGTTGATAATTTCTTCTTGTGTTCACCTCTTGCAGTGGTTTGCATACAAGAATCTGATTTTCAAACCAGAAAGGTACTTTGCAAAATCCATTTCAAAATTATTCTGTGTATGCAAGATCCATTTCAAAATCCATTTCACCTCTTGCAGTGGTTAATTTCCTTCTTGTAGATAATTTCTTCTTGTATTCACTAAATGTTTGCTTGTTTCAGGGAAGAATTGATCGAGAAAATAAAAGACACGTATAAGAATGTAATTGGGACGAGCTAGAGGATGCCAGTTAGAAGAAGTGCTGCTGGGATGAGGTAAAATTTCAGTTTCTGAAGCAAATTATCATGCAGCATTGCATGTCCAGATGTAATGTGCTCGATTTTTTCTGCATAACGTGAGTAAATCAATGTAATATTGTAATGTATTTCATCTTGAAGATGCATGTAATTAAGTACGTTGTTTCCTCCCCTTTTGACATTATATGATGCACAAGAAAAACTTGCTTCTCTTACAACATCTTTATCAGATCACTATGAGTCCGGTTCCAAGCACATAAATCTTATCTAGTTTAGTTGTTCGGATCTTAACTCGGATTTGTCCTCATTTAAACAAATAAGAGTTTGGTCAATTAAGTACGTTCGAAATTCAGGTTGTATTTAAGTAAAATTTGATCTGGATGCTTTTAATGTCCGGAACAGTTACATCTTCGTACAGAGTAACATGCATTCATGCAAAGGATAAACATTTCGGTTTTCAAGATTAGAGGCGGTTGGATAGAAGAGCAGTTACAGAATTAGCCATTAGCGGCGCATATGTCACGTGACTCCGGCTTGTCATCTTCTTCATTGGTTCTGGAATAAATGTGCACCACCCTCCACTTCGACTGCGCCGACGCAAAGCTTTTCAGCAGCTCCCATGGCTGCTGATACTTCATCAAGAGTCAATTCTTCCAATGACCTCTACGAATACCTATTAGGGCTTTCCGACGGCACAATCACTCGCAGGGCCACCCATTTCCCTGATAAGATCTCACCCACAACAACTGATCCTAACCAACCTGGCCTGGTTGTTCTCTCCAGAGATGTGACCATCAACGGCGCAAAAAACACGTGGGCCCGCATCTTCCTCCCCCGAGAAGCACTCGATTCTTCCTCCAAAATTCCGATCATAGTTTACTACCATGGTGGAGGCTTCGTTCTTGGCAGCGCAGCTGGTTCCATGTTTCATGATTTTTGCTCTGAGATAGCGTCTCAATTTCCAGCCGCCGTTGTGTCCGTCGAATATCGATTGGCTCCGGAGCATCGGTTACCTGCAGCCTACGATGATGCAGTAGAAGCGTTGCACTGGATCAAAACCAAGCAAGATGGTTTGTTGAATGAGTACGCCGATCTTAATAGATGTTGGATCATGGGCAGTAGTGCTGGTGGCAACATCGCCTACCACGCAGGTCTACGTGCGGCTGCACAAGTTGATGATCTTATGCCGTTGAAGATCAGAGGGTTAATACTCCAACAAGCATACTTTGGTGGGTCCCAGAGGACTGAATCTGAATTACTGTTGGTTAATGATCCGCTCTTGCCTCCGGTTCTTAATGATCTGATGTGGGACATGTCTTTGCCAATTGGTGCTAATCGCGATCATGAGTACTGTAATCCAACGGTTGGTGATGATGGTAAAAAATTGTGGGACAAAGTTGGACTGTTGGGATGGAAGGTGTTGGTCATTGGGTGCAATGGAGACCCTCTGATCGATCGGCAGATCAGTCTGGTGGAGATGTTGAAAGGAAAGGGTGTTCAAGTGGAGCATCAATTTGATGAAGGAGGTTTTCATGGGTCTACTATGATTGAACCCAGCAAGACTAAAGTACTACATGTTTTAAAGAATTTTTGTTTGTCACTTTAATCAATTGTCTCTTTAAAGTTTAAACGCTAATAAATTGTTGGTTTGGTACACACCCGAGTCAAGTGGTGAGAATGACGTGTATCACTCTGATGATCATGGTTCGAATCCCCCTTCTCCGTTAAAAAAAAAAAATTGTTGGTTTGGAACTTTTTGTAAGTTGTGCTTGATAATTACTATCTAATAAAATAAATAATTTAAATAATTTATTTTTCGTAGTGGATTACAAGTGAGTGAAATAATTTAGTAATTTACCTAAACCCCGAATACACCCAAGTGTATGATCACTCTCTCACTCTTTCTCTGCATACTCCCTTTATGCAAGAATACATTTACAGTAATGATAGTGATCTCAACAGCAATTGGTATCTCAGTTATCCCACTTGCTGGGTTTGACGCACAAGATCCAAATAAATTCGTGGGCATCAAGTATCTGAGTAATGATATGGATCCCAACAGTAGTTGGTATTTCAGTTATCCCAGTTCTTGAATTCGACACACAATATCCAAATAAATTCATGGACACCAAATATCCCATATGATGCACATGAAATCCTATGCGTACATTTTTAGTTTAATTTAGACTCACACAGTTACTGTTCACAAGATTTCTCGTATCAGTGTGTACTGTGCACCATATGTGTAGACATCTGCTTGCTTCCTTTAGTGAACTACGAAAACTGCGCTTAGAAACTCCTTTCATCAGACTACAATCGTTAAAGCATGAATGGACCTTGACGTGGCCTATTTCCTTCAATGGTGACGTATCTATTAATACTTCAAGCTTTTCATTCAAAGGTGATGATGACATCCATCAAGCGAAAAGGCTGTTGCCTGCCATTGCTCGATTGCCAGGCGACGAGATGTCTCCTGGTGCAATGGGAACGGGGAATGCACCATCTGCTGGTTTTATTTACAAACTCGCATTTACATGAAATCATTTGTATTTACAGTTTGTCCAGCAAAAGAGCAGGTAGTCTTATTTACATATTCTCCTATGCAAATAAGGCAGTCTTCCAGAACCAGATATCTGGCAGTGCCTTACACGCTTCATCTATACATCAAATATGAAAAAAAAGAGAGTAGGAACCCTAGTCAGGTACCTCATCACTTAGAGACTGATGTTTAACCAATCCAATATAAAACTTAGCTAATTAGTACTGCCTCTGGGGGAGATTTTCCAAAACCAGATATCTGAGCGCCGGTGATAACTGTACATAAGCAGCTGTGTTTACTTGGTAAGAGAATCAGGGAATTGTTTGTGAGTAGTATGTGATGTTAGATAGTAAGATTGATGAGACTGCAAGTTGACGATGTAGCTTTGGATTCGCTTCTTGTCAGCAGGAGTCAATGAAAATGGAGGATTCATGGGCAGAGTCGTCGCTTCTCCTACAATGAATGACAACAGAAGCATTGCTTTAGAGTATGATGCATCTGCACTACTCTTGTTCCCCATGTACTCATCTATCTGGAAAAAGATAAAATCTACCAAGCATTAATGGATATGTAAAAGAATTATAAGGGTTAGCAAACAATAAACAGACGTGGGAGACTTACAGCGCCACTGGTCCCAATGTTGAGTGCTTTTTGGAATATTATTTCCATAGCATCAGGCATCTCAGCAGAAGCTGCAATTTATTCAAAGGTCATAGTGACTAAACTGTTAAGTGAGAAAAATAAGCAAAAATAATTCGAAGAAGGATATTAGACCATCTGACCATCCATTTGTTGAATATGAGATGATAACTTCTCTGCACGGTCAAATGCAATAATAAACCCTTGCTCCGCCCACTGGTAAACTGATGAAGTTTTGCTAAAATCAATATTGTCTTCTTTCTTAAATAAGTCATCACAACCAAAAGATTTGTTGGCTGAACTGCTTTCAGGTAACTCCCTTTCTGAAACAGATGCTAGCCAGGAGCCGCAAATTTCAAGAGCTCTCTCCCATATAGCCAAAACCACCAGTTCAAGTGAAAATGATTCCAGAAACAGACCTGCATTGTACTACAAGCAACAACAGCTTTAAAACCGCAATTCACTCAATTTGCAGTAACAAGGTCAGAACAGATGTTTAAAGTAACTAAATGAAAACACAGAAAGGTTTCCATTCAGAAAGAGTTAGAGTTAGGCATGCTGAATAATTTTACTTTTATTTTTTTGAAGGCAACAAGAAAAGATATAGAAAAGCCAGTAGTTTCTTTGCTTACAAACCGGTACTTCTACGTGTTTCCAGAGGTTTGAAACAACCAGAAACCATCTCACATCATACAACAAGCAACAGCAACTTTAAATGCCCCACAAAATGGAAAAACAAATGGCGCAGAAGGCATGAGTTCCATGGTGTTAAAAATTCAATAGTTATTGTTGTTGCCAGAAGTCCAACTTGGGAATACCTTTGACCAATTTCCTGCCACATCATTATCATCAACATAATGGGGAACAGAGGAAGAGGAAAAAGAACCTTTTGGAATGGTCTTATACTCTAGAGATATCCACAAAAAACTCCAAAGCAACAGGACAAGTCATATTGATCAATGGCGAACATGAATTGCCCTCAAACTCAGTTAACAGTGGCTCTTGAAAACCCACAAAAGAAGGAACATACTTCAGGATGCTTGGAAAAGAGGCATGCATGTCAAGCCCATGGGAAAATTCCAAGGTATATAAGGGGAGTAGTTTGATGGTCCTTTCTATAAAAGCAACAGCAGAAGAAAAGATTTTAAACTTGCGTCCTGCTGCTCCTGCACCTAACGTCCTCCAAACACCATAAGCTAAACATAAATTATTAACGAATAGCGAGGGCACAGAAAGCAGGCTCCTAACGAATTTATATGAAAATACCATTTTTTTCACTCTCGTGTTCAATGAGGTAACCAGAGAGAACTTAGGAATATAGATGCCATATAATGAACCCACGTAGAAAAGAGATGGCCTGCAACAAAAGCTTTGAGGCTCTCAGGTACGGCCACAAAGTTCTGCAGCTACTCTTATGTTGTATATTGACTAAAGGTTCATCAAAATACTAAAGGACAGCCCAACTTACGTCTTTCATTCTCCTAGCTGCAGTCGGGCTGCTGAGTCAGTGATGAATGTTTTGGACCGATGGATCACTCTTAAATCCATCCAATGGTTTAGAATTTCAAAACCTCAAGAAACGAAACTATTTTCTCACATTTCTGGGTTTACCCAAGGGAAACATGTAGCAGAGAATGTGCCCCAATTCACAACATGAAAAGCACTATCTATCATAAATTCATAATAATATTAAGCTACCAGATATTACGAGATAAATAGTTTGTGCATCAGCATCACTAATGGATTTAATCGACATACATCTATAAGAACTACATATTGCTCCCATAATCCCTCAACTAAGGATAATAGGATATCAAAATTAAACTCACCTTTTCTTGAGCGAGTTCTGCAAGCGCCTGCACACAATGGCGTAACAAGTGAAGCCTAGTCAATGGATGCAACACAGAGAGTTCTTGCACTTCCTTTGACGCAGTAAATGCACAAGATGATGCCAATGAATTTGAACTATGAAGCTTCAGACCCTCTACTTCCACACCACCAATAGGACTAGTGACCAACTCCATTGTTTCTGTTGTAACTGCTATCTCCTTGCTGTTCTTCTTTGAAGGGCAAATGGACACTCTTGTAGTAGAGTTATCTTGCACAGATGTCCCAAGGTAATACGAAGAAGTCTCCATTGAAGCAAAATTAGCATTAACAAGGACATATTCTTTCTCGATAGAATCCATTGAATCAGAAACTGGACAGAGAGAACAGGAATATTTTAACTAAAAAGGCATGAATATGAAAGCAGACATCCCAAAAAGTGGGGGGATGGAGGACGAGAAAGAACCTTTAAGCTTGTGGGTTGAACATTGGTCACAATCAACTGATTTCATTATATCACATGGAACATGTGAAATAAGCCCATGAACACCTTCCGTGCTTGGAGTAATTCCTTGATCTTTTCCATGTAATCCTTCGTCTTCATGAACATTAGAACTGCTTGTTTTAGTATTCCTGTCAGAAGAGATCGTGGAATGCTCAATATGCCATTGTGGCTTCCCATCAGAGGCAGAAGAAGACTGCCTGGAAATTGCCTTTATTGGAAGAAGAGAAGAACAATCTGCATTCACTGCTGGCCTTAAAGATCACAGATATCATAAATATAATCAGTTTATGCACACTTCCTTGATAGTTAAAGGGGAAAAAAAAAAAGAAAAAAGAAGAAGAAGAAGAAGAGAGAGGAGAAATTCATGAAATTGGCCTCTGTAGGCATGTCTATTTTTTTTTTTCAATAACTCAGTAGGCATGTCAAATTCATATAGGTAAACAACTCCAGTGCACAAGGCTCACGCAGTGGACGGGGTCGGGGATAGGAAAGATGTATGCAGACCTTACCCCCACCAAAGGATACTATGTGCACTAAAAATAATTGTTTAGGCTTCAGGGTGTTACCTTGGCTCCCTTAGGAACTTGTGATTAAAAAATTCCTTGAACGTCAACCGCTCAACTGCAAGCACAAGGTTTAAATTTAGATAGAAGAAGCATCAACAAGTTATGCAAGTAAACTCCTAACAAATCTGCATGACCTATTATGTGCATAATACAAGTACAGAATGCAACTGTTTCAGAATATTAAAACATGTGCAGATAAGTATAGAAATGGATACAAACGCATTAGCCCCTTCAAGTTCCCACATTGGTTAAAAAAATTGGCCAAACAGTTTAACTACTTGTAATAACCTTCAAAATATTATCAATTCCCCTCCCCCCTGCCCCTCCTTTCTTGCATACAACATACCTGGGTTTCGGCGTAATAGGCTTCTGCAAAGATCCACACAATCAGGATGTAGTTCTTCTAAAGCACCTTGGGGAAATCGCAGCTCATTGGATCTCAATATATTCTGGAAAAGCTGAGAGCAGCAGGAAAAGAAATGAAAATAAGTGTGACAATAAAGACTGTCAACACTATAACTTTGAGAATTTGATTTAATGGATTTAAGATTTTTGATATGGAATTCAATAAACAATGTTAATCTGAAAACCTGATATTGACTGTTGCCACTAAATGGGGGTTTTCCAGTTACCAATTGAAACAAAATTGCCCCAGCACTCCACAAGTCAGCCTGCATATAGCATCAAACAATGTCAGTAATAAAGGCCATATGTCAAATCCTACAATATCTGTCAATATGATACACATCTTTCACTTTTCATCACCTTTGCATCATACTTTTGGTTCTGAATAATCTCTGGAGCCATGTATAATGGTGAACCACAGAGTGTGTCAGCAACGTCTTCAGGGTTGAGGGATCTGGCATATAAGTAATTTCGTAAAATAACCAAGCACAAAAGATTATTTGAAGAAATTAAAATTTTTTCTTGTCTTCAGTTGGTGGTGCTAATACGTGGAAGCATATTTGACTGAGTTTTTCAGAATATTGAGACATTACTGGACTTCCAACAAACTGATTCCAACAGCATTCATCATGTAATGCTTCCAAGGACTTCTTCCACAGCAAAAATTAATGAGGATTGTTCCATGTTCATGACACCCACTACCACAGCATCTTTACATGATACTTACAAAACAATTGTTTGATTTTTTTTTTCTTGCGCATGACACTTCCATTTATATGGGCTATTTGGACAAGAATTTGGGTTTAACTCACAATCAGAGGAGTGAAAATTCAAGGCTTTTTTTTTCCCGCATAGAGCTGTGTAATGCTCCACTGCGACAACACTGGATGCCACCTGGTAGCTTATGAATCGTAAATCAATATAATAGACATGATCCTAGGAAAACTTTGATAGTTTGATGTATAAGCATAATTTTTAAAGTTTGAGTATAGTGATGGAAAACTTTCCATAGCCCAAAATTTTGGGTATCATAAGAATTCCTTTGCAAAAGCATCGGAGATAATGTCTGGCAAATTTACAGTACAGTTTCCAGTATTCTTTAGTTCACAGCAAGTACTGACACTATATTTGGCAAAAAAGGGAAATTAACATTACTCTGCCACTAAAACAACCTTACCTTGCGAAACCAAAATCTGCTATCTTCAATTGTGGAGCCACATCATTGGATGACAAGAGTAAGTTCTGCAGATACAAGAAATATCTAATTTATTAGGGTAATGTTCCAAGGCAAGAGCACAAAAGTCCTATTCCAATAGGTTCTCAAACCTAACCAAAAGGGCATGAAAACTATCTGACAAAACTATATTCAGACGGGCTCACCAACAAAATCATATTGCTCGTGGACAGGCCCTCATAAAAATGAATACATTTAAGTGCAAACATGATTTCTGTACCCATTAAGTTACAATATAAACATATTTCTGGTTTGCCACAAAACTATATTCAGTTCTTTGTAGAAAAGCACAAAATCATTAAAAGAAAACCTTTATATAGATTTTGAACACTCAGAAGACAAAGTGTATACCTGTGGCTTTAGATCCCTGTGAATAAGATGTTTTTCATGAAGCACTTGCATTCCTGAAGCTGCACTTGACAAACCACAATTTGAACACATACAAATCCCTTTCTGTAGTAAGAACTAAGAAGCAGGAGGTGGAAAAAGAAACACTAAGAGACACTTAAAACCATATCAACTTGATTATATTGAAGAGCACATGCACAAATATTATCAAATCTACATTAATTCTCCTTCTCCTCGTGCTGAAAAGCCAACAATCATGTGTAACATCTTCCTATCAAAGAATACCTTTAATTTGAAAATTGACAAGGATTGAACATTCGAAACACTAATCAGTAATTTAAGCATAGACGCAATTAGGAACATCAAAAAGACTTATCAAACTGACCAGCCGAAGTAAATCTGTCAAGTTTGGAAGGTACCCAATCGCTTAAACAGGAAAACTAAGAAAATGACATGTAATCAAAAATCGAAACGTCAGTTTTATGGTTGATCAAGATATACCCAATTGCCTCATAAAGTGCTTCGCAGTAGCCTCTGAAACTTTTCCATGCCGATTAATATAGTGCCCGAGATCACCACCGTCACAATACTCCAATACAAGGTATATCCTATCCTTAGTCTGCCAAAGTAAGATTTTTTTGTCTTCCCTTAAATAACAGCATCGGATACACAAATTTAAAATAAAAAATAATCATCCTACTACAATCAATTGTTCTTGATACCTGAATGGCCTCGAAAAAGCGAATGATGTTTGGATGATCGATAGTGCTGAGAATAGAAATCTCTTTGAGCAAATTCTCACTGACTTTCTGGCTAAGCTGTCGCTTGTCAATCTCCTTGACAGCAAACTCCGCGCCTCGCTGCCGGTGCATGGCCTTCCACACCACCGCGAAGGAGCCCGACCCGATTTTATCTCCAAGCACGTAGTCTCCCATCATTCGGGGTTGCTTGGTGAGATCATCCATGGTGAGTAGAGACGAGCAACTGACTCAACTCGGGAGGAGGTGTAGCGACGACTTCTTCATGTGAATTGGAGAGAAGAAAAAAGAGAGAGATTGTATTGGTGCGGGTTTATGGGTTGTGATGGGGAGAAATTGTTTGGAAAAGACGCCGATCGTTCACAGGAAGAGAAAGAAAGAAAGACGATGTGCCTTTTTGAATACGCATCAACAAAAGTGTGTTCGCTTAATCCTTTCGTTGGGACTCTTTTTACTGTTTCACTGTGGTTAAAACTCCTTTTCTTTTCCACTTTTTCCACAAAACCTTTTTCTTTTTCTGTTTAGTATTAAATAAAGGCCCATTTTGTTTTACATATTTGTCCCCTTAATGAATGTGGTTGAGACAAGAGAGCATGATTCGGAAGATCATGGGCCTGAGCCTGAGCCTGGCCTGGGCCTGGGCCTGGGTTAGAATGTTGTAAATTGTAAACCCATAGCTTTGGGTGCCCGTTCATAATTTTTAGCCATTACAATAATTTATTACCATGTGTAATTGCTAAAAATTGGTCTGGCCCACCTTTTAAAGTCCAGCCTGCAATGCATACATAGTCAAAGACTCAAAGTCAAAGCATACCCAAAAGGCACAAAGTTTAGTCATTACCAGCAGAGACAAGGCCTGGCAGGCCCAAATCAATGGGCGACCAAGCCCACGGGCGATCAGCTCTACATACGAAAATACTTCTAGGTGACCACTCTATAGACAGCAAAGCAACCGCCTCTCGGTGACCGGCGAATATTATACCTGCCTCAGGTATGAACGCCCAATTTGGTTTACGATTAAAAATCACGCTCATGCATACATGCGATCCTCCCCACTAACCATACATATGAGCCCACGATCTTTATGTTCTGATTCGCTCACACATCAATTAAGTGGGTTGAATTGGCATGGAATATGTTCATGCATATAAACATATTACAACCTATTGTTCATGGACTTTACGACTAAGTCTATATTTTTAGTGGACTAGACTCTCCAATTAATCTGGTACATAATCAACCGAAATTATATCGCACTTTCTAAATTATGTCAGAAATTATTATATTGAGAAAGTCGAAAAACTATTATCTAACTAAAAGGTTAATTCATCTAGTATTAACTCTTCTTGTATCCATGACTACTACGAACGAGCATTTTTCAGCTATGCAACATGTTAAAATAACACTTGACAACAAAAAAGTTCTGTAAATAATCCTAAATTTCTTTTTGGGCACACATAAATTTCAGATCTTGAGTTTAATTAGCATGGATTGCATTTGAAACTCAGCTGTACATGGGCCTAATCCACCTCCTCCTCAGACCCCTCGTCTCTTGAACCTTCATCAATGGCTTGCACACTGCAATGCTTGGTCTCCTGCTATGCTCATGGACATTCCCAAACCTTTGCTTCTCGACCCCCAACTTGTTGGACTGTGGGCATGACCCCTCCTCCATCTCAGTTGTTTGATAGTCATTCCTTAAGATTTCGAACAGGCTAAAGGTTTGAACAAATAAATACATGCTGTTTCAAGAATTTTGTGAACACAATACCAACAGAAACGCCAAGTAAAACTCAATATTATTCCATAAACACACCTTGGTTTTAGATTATCGTGAAGAAAATATCAGGACAAACACCAAGTACAACTTTCCTCATCAATAAAGTAGCACAGGGCAATTTCTCCGTGAAGTGTGTGTCACTCAATATTTATCCATAACAATCTGGGCGCCGCTCTTCTTCGTCGTCTTCTTTTTTTCCTTTTCTTATCATCATCCTTCCCCTTAGCTTCAGCCATTTCCTTCTCCTATGAGCATTCCTGGCAGCTGGTTTCTCTCCCATCTTCTTCTAGGAGTTTGAGAAACCCCCACCCGAGTAACATCCATGAAACTTTGACAGTAGCCAGATTTCCACAATCAGTGCTTTCATGTTCCAAGTCCCCATCTGTTGCTGGTACTCTTCTGGCGACTCCCGAACAGGATGCATTGCAAGTGCTCCTGGAGTCTCCTGCTGCAACAGTTCAAAAATCTGCAAACATAGATTCCAAGAGGAAAGATTATTATGATGTAGAAAAGGCAGGGGAACTGCTGGCCATTGCATGAGATACATTTACTTCTCAAGAGGACATTATGATTTTTCTCAAGAAGGATTGGGCAAGTGAATGCAGTGTCATCAAAGCTACCAAACAAACAATCATGTACTGATATACAACGAACAACAGCAACATTGAGAACAATCAGTTGATTCACACAATGTAAGGATTTGATGTTGCAAGGGACTTGTTCCTTGTTCATTGAGAAACTAATAGCATAATCGAAAAAAATAATAAGTCAATATTGTGAAATGCCAGAGAGAAACCAAACACCAATTGGCACCCCAAGCATATTTACGACAAAACTAAATTATGAAACCACAAACAAGATCAAATTCGAAGAGATCAGCATGAATTGTAAAGTATGTTCATATGCAAAGAATGGTGTCATCGATCAGGATAAATAGAATTAGACAAAGAACTTACCGCCTATGAGGGCCTACGACGGGGACGGACTCTGTTCAACGAAAGGACTGACAAAGTCAAATCAAATCAAATCTGGATGTGTTTCCTTCCTTTAAGCTGCCACTGGGATATTAGCATTTGTCCTTGAGGGAATAGTTCTTTTGAAAGAGGAGGAACACAAATTCCAGTCCTCTGATGCCACTTGTACAATGCGAGAGGCTTCATCGGGCATCCCAGCCTTCAAAAGGCTAGACACCAGAGAACTCACGGTAATATTATCTGGGGCACAACCAACTGCCGACATCTTCTTAAAAATGCTAATAGCATCAAACATTCTACCTTTCATACAATGCCCAATAATGAGTATGGTAAACGTGAGCTTATCTGGGTTGCATCTCTTCTCCTCCATCTCCGCAACAATCACATTTGCCTCATCTACATTGCCAGCCTTGCAAAACCCATCAATTACGGGGTTGTAAACGAAAGGTTTCGGAATAATATCTTTAAACTTTAACTGCCTCAAAAAATCACGAGCCTCACATAGTCTATTCTCCTTGCACAGTGCTTTAATAAGTATATCATAGGTATGAAGACTTGGAGAAATTTCTTTTGCTTTCATCATATCCCACAGCTTCAAACCCTGGTTGACCTGTCCATTTCGACAATAACCATCAATCAAGGAAGTGAAGGTATAAACATCGGGAATTGACCCAAAAAACAGCATATTCTCGTATGCAGATTCTGCGGAAAGCATGTCCCCAACCTTGCCAAACCCATCAACAATCGCATTAAAAGTTCTTTCATTGGGCATGACTTCACTTCTTATCATCTCATCGAGAAGAAGAGAGGCTTCTTTCATCTTCTGCGACTTGCAGTAACCTGATATGACTGACGTATAAGTCTTGACATCTGGTGAAATACCATTTCTCAATTGAACCTCCTTCAGTAAGTCATGCCCTCTATCTACCTCATGCTTTTTACACAGTCCATCAATAAGTGAGTTATACGTAACAATGTCAGGAGTACAACCAAAAATCTCCATATCATTGTAAAATTCAAAAGCTTTATCAACTTTTCCTACTTTGCAGAGGCCACCAATTAATATATTGAAACTATAAGTATCTGGAGGAAATTGCAATCTCAAATATTCTTTAAAAAAACAAACTGCCTCATCAACTTGATTCCTTTTAACCAACATAATCAGCAACTCATTAAACTTAAATGAGCCAATACCGACATCATTATGCTGAACCTCAGCTAGAAAAACCTTAGCAGTATCAAATTTGCCAGCTTGCACACATGAGGTTACCAAAAATCCTAAAACATGACTGTTGGGCATATGCCCATCACTCCTCATGTGATCAAAAACAACTTTCGCTGAATCATGGAGACCCATATGACAGAAGGACTTCACCAACAAATTGTAAGTCTCAGAAGAATGATTGAGATTCAATTTGTCACTGGTTAATTCCAAGAATTCTAATCCCACTATGGGATTGTTTAACCGCTTTACAACATCAAATGCAATCGAAGGAGACAAGTTCTTACTCAAGTAATCCAAACAACTATCCTGAGAATGCAAATGAACAATGAGAGTGCACACAACTTTAACGAACCAAGAATCCGTATTACATACTAATTCTCTATCACCAAAAGTGCGAGATCCTCCAAAGGCTTGAGAATGAAAATGGGTAATGGAAATTGTTGAGGCTTGAAACCTTGAAAGAAGGCTCTTTGAGAATATAAATGTCATCTGCAACCTCTAGCCATCACTGGCCAAAGTTGTGCATTCAAGAGAGTCCCTCAAAAACCATAACCCAATACACAAAGAGATTCAATTTATCAAACATGCTTTCTCAAAACTATAAACAGAACCCTACCAATCCCTTTGTTAAATCAGAAAACAAATTTCTGTCAAAATGTCTAAAACACAAACAACTCGACCCTACCATACCAAAAATCTGTAGTAGCCACAGTAGCTCATGCCACTCAGAAACAAGACCAGCCAATGCAATCGAAACCAAGCAGCAATCTCATGAACAGAAAGCCACATTAACTATTCAGAAACAAAAGTGCACCCACACCCAAATCATCCTCAACATACAAAGTGTCCGACCAGCACAGAAAAACGATCTGTAGCTCGCAATACCGCACACAACTAACTAGAAGGCCCTATTAGTACTGCAACTACCCTCAAGACGAGTGATCAACTCACTAGTTCCGTTCTGAAATTAGAACGCAATACAGAGATGCGATGGCTAGCAGAAAAACTCACCGTCGCGTGTTAAAAAGGAGCACAATAAACGGCTCCGCAGATTGCTAGAGGAAGAGGAAGAGGAGCAGGTGGACGAAGAATTGCGGAAGTGCAAGAAAGGCTACTTCGAGTTGAGAAGCGGAGCGAGGGTTCAGATTTCAATTCATAAAGATGTGAGCGAGAATGAGACAATCGAGGAAGACATGGGCTGGGCTCGAAATTAGCAGGCTTGAGAAGACCTGGACTGGACTTTGTTTTGTTGGTTTGGGCTTTCAGATTAGGAAAGGTTTCATTGATGGAATTTTAGGCCAACGGCCATTTTCCTTAATTTGGTATCATTATTGTTTCTATTTGCGCCTTAAACAATTGAAATCTACCATTCTAGAAGGAAAAAAGACTCTACAAATCATGATTGAATAAAATTTCTCAACTTCTGCAAAATTATCCAGGGGTATTCTAGTAATTTCACAATTTGACCTACAGTATAAGTGGGAGAGGTATGAGCCAGGAGGACTCAGGAGTATACCTTTGTAAGGAGTGGTAATACACGTTAGGATCTCACTATCGCTCTACAATCAGTTTGTTTACTATGTATGAACCTATATTCTTGAAGTGTTTGAGGTGATACAAGAAAGTCGTAATAACCATAGAAGAGAAGTGCGTAACTTAATAGTTACAAATTGTCTATCACTGATGAGTTGTCCCTTACATTCCATGATATGTTTGTTTTTCACTTTGATTTTGTTATATAGTGAATGAAAAATTAATTATTTTTTCAGTAAATAATTTTAAAAAAATTCTCATAAAAACAGCAGTATCATGCATTATGCATATGCGTAGTGGGATGACGAGACCGAATGGGTTGTCTTTATTAAACTAACAATGAAAATTCAACGAAATGGGTGGAGGTGCCTACTGACTAGCGACGTTCTCTCCACAACAGGAGGCAGACAGTGTTGACCAAACCCAAGCATTTCTGGCTTATCTCTTTTTTTCTTTTTATTTACCTTATTTTTTTCAAAAACATTTTCATTCAAATCAAAAAGAAGTAATTTGATTGGTATGGCTCTGGGGTTTTTCTTATATGCATTGTAAAGTATACAAATTTGTGGGAAGAACCAAAGTTCAAAATTCAATATGGAGTGACTTAATATTCTTTCATTCATTTCCATCCAATCAAAAAGGGTTTTTGTTTTTGGGGGGGATGCATTGATTTCTTCATCTTGATGAAGCATCAGATAAAAAAGACTTTTCTTATCAATTTTATCAATTATTTGATAATTATTAGACACAGTCTTCGTCTTTTTATTACTTTTTGTTCCGGTATCAATCTAGCATGAATTCTCCTATGTGGACCAAAAAGTGTGGACCAAGTTTGTGGACCAAAATCCAATGGTTGTAATCAATCACAACATAAGTGGGGGCCACACATTTATTATGGGACCCACTACATCTATGGTTGAAAAACAAGTCCACAAACTTGGTCCACACTTTTGATCCACATAAGAGAATTTCTAATCAATCCAGAATTTAATATCCATCTTGTTTCTAAGACAAATAAGACAAAAACGGCATCATTTCTCTATATAAATTACTCACATAAAGACTGACCGCAGTGTTAGGATCGCTGCCTTTCTATTTCATTTCTTTCCATCAACTACCAAGAAGCGTTCTTTCGGCAATAAAAGGTATATTACCCACTCTCTCTTAGATGGCGTAGATTACTTTTGTGATCCAATCAGCTGTGATCTTTTCTGGGTTTTTGGGGATATTGGGTTTTCTACTATCTTTATGGGTTTCGAAACCTGTATGAAGAGTTTGCAGATCGATTTATGTTCTTTATTTTGGGTGCATATTACCAGTGACAGATGTTTATTATCAGACACATACATATGTAGGAACAGTTATGGTAATGAAATTGCTTGTATTTTGCTAAGTCAACACCCTCACTGTGTAATATCGGCTTCATTTTGATGACGAATCAACACATGCTGGTTTCAATTTTCTTCCTGATGCTTGGTTCCTGAACATTGGCAAGAAATTATTAGCTTTTTGTCCCCAATTTAGTTGCAGTTTTGTTGGAAAAGCTTTTATAATGGTACAAGTGTTGTCTAATTGTAGCTCTTAATAAAACAGCAGATTTGTATGTCAGTATCTGAGAGCTGTTGTATTTTATCAGAGAATCAACAAATCTTTGATTGCTGTGGCTTTTTGGATGGAAATTGATTTACATATGACTCGCAATGAATTCTGATTTAGATTCAAAATCCGACTTTTGGTTCCTGAAACTACCAATGTGATTGTATTTCATACTTCTTGAACTTTGGTAGACATGAGTGATGAAACAAAAGAGAATGAAGAACAACAGAATCGCTCTGCTCCTCGTCTGAATTCAAGAATCCTCTCATCTTTGTCAAGGAGATCAGTTGCTGCACATCCTTGGCATGATCTTGAGATTGGTACTTTTGCGATGATCCTGTTTCACATTCATAGTTAAATTCTTTTCTTAAAGTAGATGAATTAGTCTTAATATGCTGCCGATTTTTTTCTTCTTCTTCAGGACCTGGAGCTCCCATGGTCTTCAATGTTGTAAGTGTTCTGTCCAAGTTCAACATTAGATTTCGTTGTATAAATAGCCTTAAGAGTCGGAACTTATCAATGAAGGGATTGTGCAGATCACAGACTTTGATTTGATAAGATGCATATGATATACAATTGAACCTTCCCTCGTGTGGGAAGCTGGAAAAACATATACGATGATTAGCTGTAAAAGATTAAAATCACTATTAAGTAAACTGTAAACATGTAATTTCCTTTTCTTGTTTCAAAAAGCAACTTTCAAAGTCCCTGCTTGGGGGTGTGAAATATCGTCTTGAATTATCTTCTTGAAATCGTACAGGTCGTGGAGATCACCAAAGGAAGCAAAGTAAAATATGAACTCGACAAGAAGACAGGACTGATAAAGGTATAAATAAAAGCTTTAGATCTTTAGTTATAATTCACTGGAATGTTCTTTTAAGCGCTATCTTGAAGCTTGTTTCTATAGTAAAATTCTCTGTCTACTTCAAAAACTTTGTCAAGTCTGTCCAGTTGCCTTTAGCATTTTCCTCTTAGATGGAGTATTTTACGGTTCAACTACCCTCGAATGCGGATGGGTAACTGCCTGACCGGATTGGTTGTGTGGATTAAGGACTACAAAATTTTTGTATTACAGAATTTCCTCGCATAATTTTCCCATCAACTGAAATATTTAGTTGTTATTTTTCGATATGGTTTGGAACCTCCCTCATACTTTGTTGCTGTTAACTGACTGCTAGGTTGATCGGATTCTTTATTCATCAGTGGTTTATCCTCATAACTATGGCTTCATCCCCCGCACTTTATGTGAAGACAACGATCCATTGGATGTTTTGGTTCTCATGCAGGTAGCTTTTTGAATTTGGTGTTTGATTTAATAAGGGGAAATTGAACATTTAAACTTATATGTTCCGAAGAAAAATTAATGCTGAGAAAATGAAGTTCCTCCCATCATGATAACCTTTGAGGCTTTATTTTTTTATACGATACTTTCTACAACATCAGTGATCTGCAGTATTCACTAGTCTAATGGTGTGAATAGGAACCAGTCATGCCTGGTTGTTTTCTACGAGCAAGGGCCATTGGACTAATGCCCATGATTGACCAGGTACTTCGTTGGAACTCCAAAGCACTAAAACTTTGGCAACTTTCTCTATGATCACTGTCACTGGTATATATGGTAACTATGATTCTTGTTCTATTCCAGGGAGAGAAAGATGATAAGATCATTGCCGTCTGTGCTGATGATCCAGAGTATAAACACTTCACTGACATTAAGGAACTTGCCCCTCATCGGCTTTCTGAGATTCGTCGTTTCTTTGAAGACTGTACGTTTTGATTTAAAACCTTACTCTGGTAAACTATATATATATATATATATATATATATATATATATATATACAGATTCTTATGGTTATCTTTTAACAAAGTAAGCTAATAGTAGGTTTCTTAATATATCGCAGACAAGAAAAATGAGAACAAGGAGGTTGCAGTTAATGATTTCTTGCCTCCCACAACTGCAGTAGAAGCCGTTCAGTACTCCATGTAAGTCTAATAAAAGGAGAAAAAAAAACCTATTGGAAGTTGTACAAGTCACTTCTTTAACTTACTGGGGTTTTTACATTTCTGGGTTCAGGGACCTTTATGCTGAGTACATCATGCACACTCTGAGGAGATAAAGAGAGAAGGCTATAGATCATATTGACTTCATTTTATCTGAAGAAAAAATGTTTTGCTTTTGAATAAGTTTTCTCATCAACTATATGAACAGCTTTATTTGTTTTGTTTGCTGATTGTTGATTTTTGATTCTTGGAGAGATCTTGTGAAATGTGTCACTGAATGATTATTTACTAGCACATACACTCTAAGCCAGAAATTTCATAATAGTCCAACCAATGTGAATGTAGCTATGGATGTATTAATCTTTAAAAGAGGAGTTGATACTTTTGTCTAAAAAAATAAAGAAAAAGGAGAATTATGGCATGCTCACTTAATAGGCTAATCGTCCTCGGTTCGATTGATTCCTATTGGGAATAATATCTTTGTGGTCACATGTTGGTTTTGAATCAACTTATCCTGTCGTTAGGTAGAAAATTTATATTTTCACAGACCTTACCTGGTCGAGTTTAAACTCATATTGAATGTCCAAACGGTAAATCTTTATAGTGGTGTTTTTGGTTAAAAAAAGAGTTGAGTTTTTTTGTTATGTATAGTACAGTTAAGGCACTTTTTTCTCTTTATATGGGCCACGGAGAATTTCAATCCTCAATGGCCCAATTGTCCAATTAAGAAGAGCCCAATTTGCATTCGAACTCTCTTTGCCGAAAGCCCAATTTTTCGTCAGGCCTCTAACCAAAGGCCACGCGATTCACCAAATGGAAGTCCACAACTCCCGGTCCCATTAGGTTTCCTATGACATGCCTTCTAAGAGATACACTTTGGGAAGCTTTAGTCATACCCCGGTTTTTACTAAGTGTACCTCGACTTTGTTGACTTTGTCTTTTTTTTAAAACCTGCTTTTTATACCCCACCCCCTCACTATCTCTTTCTTTTTCCTCAGAGCACTCACGGTCAACCATTGTGTCGTAGTCGTCCGAGCACCAATCCGGTAACCACTACCACTACCACTAGATTGAAGCCCAAGCCACCACGAACTAAACCCGATCAACCCCGATGAGTTTCGTCCACAGCTGAAATCGCGTTCGAAAGTCTATGGCCACCGCGAGAAAAGTCGTTTGGTCTGGACAATCTGGCTACTGTTGGAGAAAACCAACACCACCTTTGGACTCCTCGTGTCAAGGCGCTCCCATTCCACCCATTTTCCAGTCAAGACGTTGTCGAAAACTGACGACCCTAGTTTGATCCCAAACAAGGCATTTTGGACGATTTTGGTCTCGAATACCGACTCCAGTATAACTATGAGCTGGAATTTCATGTTTTGGACAAGCTTCAACTTGAGAATGACCCAATAGACGACAATATGATCGACAATGGCAGATCTGATGATGGGGTGCGTTTGTAAAATGTCTTAGATTTATGCAGTTTTTATGTATTTTTAAAAATTTAGAGTTTTCATGGGTTATTATTAACAAGGGGTGTATTCAGTAAAAATTGCGGTGTGACTAAAGCTCCCCATATACTTTTCAACTCTGGTGAGTGGCGACACAGAATCTTTGGAATGAAAAATAAAATGTTGAGTTATCCATCAATAATCTAAGGGGAAGTCCCTTTTATATGAATTTTGAATTATCGAATTACCCTTGATTGTGGACTAGTTTTTGGTGGTGAATCCTCTAAAGATTTCTTGTAGATTTACTTCATGTTCGATGATGAGTGCTCCTTGGTATTCCGAGATCTTTTGGTCACCTAGGATTCCCAAAATTATGCATGTTATTCCATACCGAGAAGGACAGGTCGATGTAACATATGGGTTGGCCGAAATACTCCCCAATCCGATCTCCTCTTCCTCGGTCTATGTGGTGGCACTTGTTAGTGTCTCGTTGGAGGGATATTTTTGGTATTATCAGATACCAAGGAGAGAGAGCCTTGAATGAAAAGGGTACAACAAGAAATTATTACCGAAATGGGGGCCGGCTAAAAACCGGGAAAGCGACTTAACAACCCACCCCGAAAGCTTTTAACGGTTTCTGAGAGGGCACAGTAGAGCCTATACACAACAACTATATTTAGTGTGGGGTCCATGAACAAAAGAGTAGTACTAGCCTACTAGGCATGGCATGGGGATGCTGCCATGCTGGCTTAGTGGCTCTGCATTGTGTGTGTGTATATATATATATATAGACACACACACCCCTGCCGCAGCAGCTATAGCCGGTGCCGGTGCCGGTGCCTAAACTTTGTGGTCACACTGTTCAAGTGGTGATGGAAAAATTTATGATCCCCACTTTTGTTTTGTTTTATTACAATCATTGGATTTGAAGTTTACAAAGTTGGTTTACATAGGATAATTCCTCTATATATGTGTATATATACATGTATATGAATTCTCCTATGTGAACCAACTTTATAGACCAAAATCCAATGGTTGTGATAAAGCACAACATAAGTGGGGGCTACATATTTATTATGGGACTTATTATATCTATGGTTGAAAAACAAATCCACAAAATTGATCCACACTTTTAGTCCACGTAGGAGAATTCATGTACATATATATATTACATGTATATATATGTATATATATATATATATATGCATTAAGATATACACACACATATACATATATGCATTAAGATATACCCACACATATATATACAAAGGTCACGCCAACTTTGTTGACGTGATTGATCTTTTCTCACTGTTCACACCACCAAAGATGGCGTGATCGTTTAAAACTTACAAAGAACACGCCATTGACAGTGGCGTGTAGTGCTATTTTGGGAAAAACTTTCACTCAGGTGTTATATTGGGACATATTATGAGGAAAAGTGTTATTTTGGCAAAAAACTCCATCTTGTATTCAAGTTTTCTGGTTTTATATGTGCCCCTGATCCCAGACATGTGGGCCCACAAAAATTACCCAATTCACTATATTATTGGGTTTGATTGGTACTCACAACACAAGAAAAGGTGCATAGATATATATGGATTTTGTGTATTAGCAACTAGCTTATATGTACATGTATAGCTATTAAGTTCTACACTCTTGGGGGGCACATATATGATATGAATGAGAGTTGTTGCCATTCGGTCACACTCAAGATTATTGGATTGGATCGTGCAAGATGGGTTGAGATAAATTATATCTACCTAATTTGCTAGGTCCTTAAAATAAGGAGCCATTGGCGGATTCACTATTCTGATATTGGAATCTCAAAATCGAAACACACTAGAATAACATAAAATGCTAGATCTGTTGATTCACGTGTATTCACAAATTCTGACATTCTTCAATCAGAGAACTTCAAAAGACCAAACGATTGAATCTCAAACTCTTTCTAGCGGAGTTTTTACAGAAAAGTTTATCGTTTTGACCACACTAAATGTATGAATTTCAATTTCATCATCAAATTTTATATTTTTCCTCTGGATCCGCCTAGCATAATAAACACGTGAAACAAGACAAAAACAAACAATCAAGTTGCCCTGAAGTATGATTCTGATACTTCAAGGCTTAAATTAACTATTGAAAATCTCAGCCCTATTCACATCAAAGATGTTATCCACTTTGGATTTATCAGTTCTCGTGGATACATCGGGCATGCATGACTCTTAGGATGCGTTTGAATTGAGAGATTGAGTTTCCTTCTAATTCACTTGTTTGGATAGTTCAAAGAAAATTACGAGAAGAGATTTTAAGAGAATTGAGAGGAAGATTTCATTCAACTTTTATCAAAATAATTCCTCCCCGAAATGAGGTTATTTGGAGGGAATGGAGGGCTAATTAAATTATTTATAAGTTAAGATCCTATTTTACCATTGTACATAATACTTTAACATAAAAAATAAGGATAAATTAAACCAATTTTCTTTCATTTAATTTTTTATCTATCAAAACACGAGAGAGGAAAAGTATTCTCCTATTCATTATCTCCCCTCCCCTCCCCTCTCCCAAATCATTCAATCTAGACACACTATTAGTGTGGTAGGGACATGGGCATCCATATATACCACAAGATTTGAATTTATCAAACTGATGTGTGATATTTAACATTAGCAACATCAATGCTAAACACTTAGTTCTAGTATATTTCCAACAGTTGAGAATCGTACTTCATGACCTAAATTGGATCCTCTACTACAGAGCCTGTGTCATATAGCCATATATATGGAGACAATGTATGTACGAAACGTTCATTTGTACACAATTTTAACCTTACATCCTATAAACTAAGACAAAATTACAAAAAAGAAAAATCATGTCACACCCAAGAAATGCTCATTTAGAAGTGTCCTCACATAGCCACATAGGGTACAAGAAAGACATTTGTAGACAATCTTATCCTCACATTTTATGAGACATTCCAATGCACTCACATCAATAAAATATTATCCGTTTAGAGTTTATCGATTCATAATGAAATATATCGGATCCACATGACTTTATTTTTTTTAGATCGTTACCTATCATACTTAAGCTTCAAACATATCTTATCATATGAGAGATACTTGACCTTTTTTCTTATAAATAGACTACATTGCTTGGTACTCTTTCGTAGCGATGTGGGATTACAAGTCTCTCGACACATTCATCAATGAGATTTGGATTTGCGTTGGACATGTTAGGTCCAAGTTACAATCAGACAACTCATCTAGTCACAACAAAAAACATAAAACGTGAGATTAATTAACGGCGCTAGCTAGTACTGCATGTGTTTGTGCAGGTACTCTATCTAGCCAGCTAGTGGTCCTCACAAACTCGCATTGAGCCTAGCTAGAATATACACAGAAGAACAGCTGCACTTGCACCTCTAATTAATTAAACATTGCAAATGCATCGCACTTAGCCACAGAAACAAAAAAGTAAATCATTTATTTGAGAGAAAGATGACGACTTTTCATCTGAATAAATGATGAAAGAGTGTCCTCCAAAGATACACATATAGATTTACACCGATAGGTCTTAACTTTAGCTTAAGGGGGATCAGCATATATATATATATATATATGTACAGAGAGAGAGAGAGAGGGAGAGAGGGAGAGAGGGAGAGAGGGCAGCATCTCCTGCAATGCATCATTATTCTGGGTTTAGGCCTAGCTAGCTATGATATAAAGTCATGACAGTTCCTCGGAAATTCTTGGTAAAAGCTGTTACTCACAACCTTCTTTGTGCATAATTATAAGGGATAAAGAAATACGCTTTATACTCTCAAAAATACCTCTACTTTGTTTTGGACCGAAGGAGTGATCCAAACTAACCCTTCGTTTTCTTTTTCGTTGTCGCTGCTGATGTTGCCATTAATAGCTGATGTGTAATGATATTTGACGTGGCATTGGTCAATAAAATATCGACACCTTTCATCATTTTATATATGATTTTTTTTAAAAAAAAATTCCATCAAAAGCTGTCATAATCCAAACCTCTCCATATAATGTTATCCCCTAACTACAACAAAAGTATGCACTTATTAGAAAAAGAAAGCTCTTTTTGCTGCTGCATGTGTGCTGTTTATATGCACAAGTGACTAGTGAGCTTCGGAAGCTAAGCTAGAGAAAAAGTAAAAGATCACACATGCAGCCTATATAGACAAAGAAATTGTATATATATAAACTAGCTAGTTTGCTTTTGCTCCCTGTAATGTTCTCTTCTGATCCTGGTTAGTCTACTTTATCTTTTGAACTTACCATCATCATCTTATGTAACCGAGAAATTAACCATCCAACACAACAGTTAAGTGGCCGTAATCTTCGACCAACAGCTTGTACCATGTTGACGAAAAATAAGACCGTATTCAGCTGAAATTCATGCGGATAAGGGTCCGAAAATGGGACAAATTTGAGTTTTGTTTTATAATATTTGAAATAGTTAGTTTTTATGCACGTGTTGACGATGATTGACGTGAGATAAGCCCTATATGATGTGGGGGGTGTATATTATAGATAACAGTTGTATTTTTCAATGTTTGTTCTCTGGGGCTATGAGTGCCATTTTGTCCATAATGCAGGGATATCACTCTCCATTGTAAAGTATTTGGTGGCCAGAAAGAGAGAGGTACAGCTTCCAGCCAATAAAGTGTGAAGATGGAAGTGGACCACTTACTCCATAATTCAATTGATGCACGTAAAAACCAGCTTTTAGCTAAGCTCAAAATATATCAAATGTATATACCCGATTGTAGTACGTACCGATATATATCCAAAATATTTGAAAAGTTAGTAAGGCCCAACTTGTAAGAATTCTGGAAACTGAGAAAGTCCTAAGGTTTTTTATTGGTAAGACACGTTTTAAAACCATGAACTCTTAGAAGGTCTCGAAATTCTTGTGATGGGTTGGATTTACAATGATGGTCAAGTTTGGACAAATAAGTCAATTGATATTTCCTAAAAGAAACGCAGCCATCTTTTCAACATCATGTTCGTGGTGTAGGGTCAATGTTTAATGGTAGAGCTTTGAAGGCCCATAATTTTCAATCTAGAGGAAGTTACGGACCCCATAATATATTTTCGAAAAGGGAATCTTGTGCCCTACACTACTTATTGGGACTCCCTCTTCTATAATGGCAGGGTTCAGGCCCAAATTCTCACGTTTAAGGGGTCTACGGGCCACTTTAATATTATTACACATAATTTATGTTATTTCCTTATTTAGTTTGGTTTCCCTTTTCTAATGATTTTAGGGTTTCTCTTCTAGTATAAATACTCATTTAAGTTGTAGTCGAAGGTAGACTTGACTATTATTAATATAAAAGAAAACGAGGTTCGTTCTCAATTTGTGGAGATCTCCACGTCTTTCCTGAATCCGTCATAGCACGATTCAGTTTGTTACTTCCGCTTCATCAATTCATTACTAGAATCTTGTGCATGGCTGCACAGGAGATTTTTTTAACATAATGTGGACCTAGTTTGGGCGGAGCTTATTTCAAGCTAAGCATATAAGCTGGAGCCTATTCCAACTTATAGCTTTCTTTATTCATTTTATTCAGTTCTTTTTATATACTAGGGTTGTTGGTCATCGCATGTTATTATTAATTACTAAGTTATACCTAGACATGCACCTTGTTACAAGTACAGATAATTTAAGAGAGAATTAATTAAATACCCTATTGATAATAAACTGTTAAAGGACTCGTTGAGAATAAAACAGCAAGGATATATGTTCCTTGTTCAACTACAAGAGATATATTCCTTGAATTCCAAGGGCTTTCACTTACCAAACCCCCTTCAATTAATTTGTCAATCAAATAATAAAAATAATTAAGTAATCAGTCAAGTAGCTATAATTTTGACCTTTTTTAAAAAAAAGATATTATATATATATACACACACACACACATATACAGTACGATTTGTTTATAAAGCAAGATCCAGTCAACTCTATGAACACATATATACAAACACACAGAGATAAATATATATATATATATATATATATATATATATATATACACACACATTACTGAAGAACAGAACACCAATAATATTGTTTGGCTTGATGTGTGAATACATAGGGATCCGTGAAGGGTTTAGTGTAGGAGGCGCCAAGTCGATCTTTAGTGCTACTGCAATGTATATTCATCCTCACAAACTTTTCTTCTTCTTTTCACTCCCAGTTCCAGGACCACTACACACAATCAATGACACTACAGCCAAAACTCATAACCTAACTAAACATCGCTACCAACTATTCCATTGCTTTTTCTTTTTTCTTTGAGATAACTAAACATTCCGGTTTCGTTTGAAACTATCTATAGGATAATATGATATTGTTCGGTTGGGGCGGGACCGAAGGACCCGTCTACCGGCCCGTGCCCTCATAATGTCAGTAGAATGTAAGTCATAGGATATGCGACCTAGCTGCAAGGGATAAAATGGAGTGTTAAGATAAATCACACAAATTCTACGAGCGACGCTTTTTGCGGGCGTCGAACTTGGGACATCCTACTTTTTTGGCTTTATGCCCTCACCTGGTTTGCCGCTAAGCTATATGCCCTGGGAGCGGATAGTATGATATTGTTATCTGATGTACAAGTGAACATGCATAGTATATTTCTTATACAACAGAGTGTTTGGTGTTTGGTTTGTTGTTAAACAAAATGATAGTAAAAAATATACAATAATATGTCTGAACTATCCCCAACTAAAATAGTAATTATTTGATTCTTATTATATTTTTCTACGGGAATATAACTATCAAAAATTACCGAATCTCGTCCTTGTATAATATCATTACAAATAACTTGATACGTACATGTAAAACTCATCAATATCCACCAACCAATGTCCAAATTAATCAGATGAAATCCACTTATATCATAACATAATAACATTACAAATAAGAACTATCATGGAGCCTATAATATTGCCTAAAAATATCTAAAATGAATGGCATGACACCAAATATAATAGCCAACAAGTCTCTGAAATACTAGTACAAGTGAGAGTGAGGGTGTTTTTTTTGTTATTTGTCATGTTTACTCTTCTTATTTAAGCACTCCGTATAAAATAAAAAACGAGGTGAAAGTATTTTTATATTAAACATTTGTAGCATGTAAGAGGCATATTTTACATAAAGTTATATTATCCCGAGTTTCTTGAAAACTATGCAAACATCTTATAACATCATTATTATACGAAACCTTGACCTCTTCTCCAAAGAGACGCTAAACCAATTAAAAGAAATGCATATGACAAAAAAAATTACTGGCGAGATCAACTGGCCATCTGGGTCTAAATACTATATAGTCAGGAGAGCCTAACATATATGAAAACGACACATGACCTGAACCAGATTAATAAATGGCCCCCCCATCTCCCAAAGTATAATAAAACCCTCCTCGATCTTTACTTTTCAATCTCATCAGTCTCTCAAGGGGGATCGTTAACTATCTAGCTCTCTATCTCTCTCTCTCTCTCTCTATATATATATATATATATATATATATATTTATATATTGTATATGCCTGGTTCTTTCTACAGGTACTAGGTCAACAACATGACCAAATTGTCTTGTCCTTATTGAATTATATGGAGCTTGTACAACATTATTAGGGTTTGAGTGGGGTGTGTGTGTGTGTTTTGGTCAAAGAAGAAGGGCACCGGCCTTAATCATTAAATTACTGTAGGCTAGCTAGGGGATTGGGAGGATAACTCATAGCTCATCTTCATTTTTATTTTTGCCTCTCTTTCCATCTGGGTCCGCACAAATCTTGAACAAGATATTCCATTACAAGTTCTAAAGGTTAGTCTTTCTTTTTACCACACATATACCCTTGTCATCAGCCACCCACCTTTTTCATTTTCACTCTCTCTTCTTTGTTCTGGTTGGATTTGTTTTCCCCAGCACAATCCTGCAGAATGTGGTCATCATGATGAACTTTGTTGAAAAAAGAGAAAACCTACTCGCTGCACACATGCTATGTTCCGCAGAGGTTGGCAAGAGCTTCTTTCACAGCTTCACAAGACTGAATTGAATTAGTCTCGGAGAACTGAACTACCTTGATCTGAATCTCTGGAACTCACAGAAGATCAAGGCAAGAAGAACAAAAGGAGTGTAACTTTGATAAAGAAGACGAACACGAGAAACCCTTTTTTTCTTTCTCTTCCACATCCTCATCTTCTCTGCTAATTTTCCCAATAATTACACCCAAAACCTTATCCCTCTTTGGGGCATTTGATCAGTCACAGCAAGTGCACAAAAACCAAGACACACCACCTGTCAATTTTCACAGCAACAAGAATCTAGACCTTATGGAATTATCACTAGGCGGCGGTACTAGTAGCGGAAGATCAGCAGGAGAAGGAGGAGCTGGAGGAGGAGGAGGAGGGTGTATTGAGAAAGAACACATGTTCGACAAAGTAGTGACTCCAAGCGACGTGGGGAAGCTGAACCGGCTAGTGATCCCAAAACAACACGCGGAGAAGTACTTCCCACTCAACTCCTCATCAACCGAGAAAGGCCTTCTTTTAAACTTTGAGGATCGGAACGGGAAGGCGTGGCGATTCAGGTACTCTTATTGGAACAGCAGTCAGAGCTATGTGATGACCAAAGGATGGAGCAGGTTTGTGAAGGAGAAGAAGCTTGATGCTGGAGATGTCGTGTCGTTTCAACGCGGTGTTGGCGAGTCAGGTAGGGATCGGTTGTACATCGACTGGAGGAGAAGGCCTAATCCCCTCGAATCGACACCGATTCAGTTCCAGTTTCCACAGGATCAGGGGCGGTGGGGGAGGCTCTACTCAATAGCACAACCGCGATTCGGGTCGATGAATTATAATTTGTATCCTTATCATTACAATCTTCAGCAACAGCAACAAATGGTGATCAATTCAGTTCCAGTTGTTCATGGTACCAAAACCGCGGCGCCGGTAAAGCGGCTTAGGTTGTTTGGTGTGAACATGGAGTACTGCAGTAGTAGTACTAGTGCACAAGATGAAGTAATCTCTCCTCAGTTAGCTTCAGCCGGTTCTTCTTCTCCTCCTCCTCCTCCTCCTTCAAAATTAAGGAATTCGCCGTTTTCTGCAATGCAAATTGAGTTTTCAAAGAAAGGGAAGTCTTCTTCCTTCTCGGATTTTGATATATGAGCAGTACTGAATTGAGGCCTGGAAGACAAGACATGGAAGATAAGTCTTGCTTTGTTGTTGTTTTTTTTTTTTTGGGTTCAGATTTGAAGCCATTGCATAACTAATAATTATCAGATGCATTGGAATTAGAGAGTGTAACTACGTACAAGGAATTGAGTCTCTTTTCAATTGTGTATAACACATTATATGAATGTATATATTAGCATATATGGGGATAGATGGCTATCTGTAGCCAACGTAGTGCGAATTGTTTTTGCAGTTTTACACCTATTCAACTGTCCGAATGTCATGTTGAATCGAGGGTTCTTGGTTACCAAAAATGTATACATACTAGCATATATATATCTTGTTTTCCTTTAATAGGACCTGGGGGTTCTCCAACTGTAATTTGGGTTATTAGCATTGTTGTTCCTCTGTACAGTTATTGATGATCAGTGATCACTACTGCCTGGTACGTACTCTTCTCTCTTTTTTGTCTCTAATGTCAGTAATTGTATGGTATAAAGCACGACAATCGGTGGCTGGTTCAGGTTCATAAGTTTTGTTTATTCTTTTTCTTTAATTCTTGGTTTCAATTTTCCTTGTTTGGTTGATGTTCTTGCTGCCGCCTAGTTAAGCAGACTCGCAGGGGTGAAGCTAGCGCAGAAAGTTGCAGCAATAGCTAGCTACTACGACTGTAAAAGGTACACATACATGTATATATATTTATTTAAATAACATGAATTTTTCTTGTTAAGTAATATATATATATATATATATATAGTTATATATACACATCATTCTTACTTTCTTAGGGAATTGAAATGAACATACAGCTTGTGAGCAGCTAGCTAACATTGTTGTGTCTCGATTACTGCATCAAAAAGGCATGCCCTTGGAACTGCTCAAATAAATGCTTTGTTTAATGTTATTATCATGTGTAGATGTAAGAATTTGTGTTGTTTTATGGTTAATTAATTCTGTGTGAACTACTATATATTTTGTGTGTGACATGATTTGAATCTTTAGTTGGATTGATCATGATGGAAATGAAAATTAGATTTACACACACACACACATATATATATGTATGTATGTATAAATATATGTATATTGTCTATTCTAAATCTGATGATAAAGGAGAGAGGATAAAAAGTAAAAAGTAAATTTATTATAAATAAATATAGTTGGAATAGGGAAAAATTGAGTTCCATTTCTGCCAGATCAGCAGATTTAATTTGGTAATTATATTACATGCATGAAATTATTATTAAATCTGCATCAGAATGGAATAACAACCTAGGAAGAGTTGAGTCAGGTGGCTAGTCCAAATATATAGGCAAGTCGCATAGACGTTTTGTTTGTGTTAATTTTGGACCTTTTGAGTTCCCTAAATATAGATGAGAGTGTACATATATATTCCTTAAATTAGTCAAGCCTTCTTGTTCTCCCTAAATTTGTCTAATACTT
This sequence comes from Tripterygium wilfordii, assembly GCF_013401445.1. Lineage (NCBI taxonomy): Eukaryota > Viridiplantae > Streptophyta > Magnoliopsida > Celastrales > Celastraceae > Tripterygium > Tripterygium wilfordii. The sequence continues at coordinate 12,570,714 of NC_052248.1, forward strand.
GCAAAAAACCGTTCAGATAAGATGCAGGAGGGTTCATGATATATAGTTGAGGAGGGTTCACGATGGTTGAGCAGGATTTCAATATGTAGGTTTTAGACTTACATTAATGATTATGCCGTTACTAATCATAGCCACTACTAAATAATTAGTAGTGTATATATATAATCTATGTGCTAGGTATATATTCATCCTTGGCACACATATAATATAAGCTTCAAGGAAAACATGAATATTTGACCAAGCTCGTATGCATGGCCATAAATTAAAGAATGCACCATCAATTAAGTTGGACAATTTGGCTTTAGACAAAGAGATTAAACTTCATACATAGTGACATTAATCAAGATTAAGCATGAACAACTTGTTAATACATATGAAGAATATTTTACTGCCGGTTGATGACATTTTTGTTTGATAAGCCATGATTGATTTTTTTTAAAAAAAAATTATTATTATTAGCACGAGAGAGGGAATTAAATCTTGTCATGGTTCAAGTTCTAAAGATTTAATTAATTTTTTTAGATTTATACTTAAGGTGTTTAGCTATGGTAGTATTCATGCTTAAAAAAATAGAAATTTGTCCACCACTAATTTTTTTTTCCATAAAAGAAATCTTTGGAACATGGTAGCTCTTGATTTGAGATGAATTAAGGATCATGCATTCATGTAGAAGTGAAATACCATGCTATTCCATCACTAATTTAATGCTTAATTATGCCTACACGAGCTTGACATGCATCTATATATGCATTATCCATTTAGTGCTAGTTCAGACATTTTATTAATTAGTTATATATAATTGTTTAGAAATGTAAATGTTATTAGTTATATATACAAGAATTGCATCTATGCATAATGCATTAGAAATTTTGAAGTCTCTAGTCTAATTAATGTTGATCTCAATCATTAATTAAGTTTTATAAAAAGTGGACTTAAGTCAGGGGAGGGAACTTTATAGCATGGTTTTCAATATATATTATCATGAGGGAGGGAGGGAGGGATTGATGTTAGTTTCATTGACAAGATTTTCTGTGTTGCCTTATTATAAGCTTGTTGTGATGGATGATATATAGTATATATCCAAGTCCTCACCCTATGAAAAAAGGATTGGGTGTGGGATACATGCATCTACCTATTGACTATTGTAGGGTTAGGTTTTGATAAGGAAACCAAATATTGGATGGATGGGTGAGTCAGTCTCTTTAGTATTCACGTTAGACATATAGTTAGAGTGTGTTTAGATTGAGCGATTTGAGAAGAAAAGAGAAGGGGAAGTGAATTTTCTTTCAATTTTCCTTTATTTGGATTATTTATAGAAAACATTAAGAGGAGAGATTTGAAGAGAATTGGAAGAAGATTTCATTAAATTTTTGTCAAAGTACTTCATCCCAAAATGAAGTCGTTTTAAAACCATGCAGTCATCCTAAATACACCAAATTTGCTAGGCTATCTGCTACTACGTACATTCCCTTCACCAAAGACACATCCCTAAAAATTGGCATATTGTGGTTTGTATATCAGTATAGGTTAGGGTTTACTGTATATAAAGTATTTTTTTATAAGCATATATATATATATATATATACTTTCTACAGATGAAAGTAATGTATAGTGCTTAGAGAGAATTACTAAACAGTTCTATATGTGAAAGGCTGATTATTGCCTTTATTTCATGCCCTAATTTTTATTTTATGGGTAAGTGGGGGGATTGGAAGAATTGAGCTCTTGATCTTAATTTTACTTATATTATGCTATAATCATAATATTATTTTCTTCAATTAATATAGTAATTTTTAGATAACTTGATGAAATAATAACAAAATTAAGGGTGTTACAAAAAAAAAGTGATCAACTGGAATATTTAAAAAAAAATATAAGAAGAAGAGCTGTTTGGGCCGAATTGGGCGATGAAACAAATGGGCCTTACCAAATTGGGCTCAGCTCAGGTAGGAACTCTATGCCCAAAGTCCGTGCAACCACAGGCCCACCACGATAACTCGCGAAGCATTTTGGATCGGTGAGAGAGAGTCGGAGAGGATGAAGGCGAAAGAATGAAGAATGTCCGGCGTTCGACGCGCAGATGTCTCCATTACAATTGAGTTCTCATCGTAGTTGGTGTCTGTTTCGGTGTTCTAGTTCCTTCTCACTCTAAAAAGCAATTGTGTTTTGAAAGAGAGAATATGGAGTACAGATGCGTGCAGTGTGGATTTGGGATTCAAACACTGTACGTGCAGTACTCTCCGGGAAACATTCGTCTCATGAAATGTGTAAGACCCATTTTTATTTCACTCTTTGTTTCATTTTCTTGGTGTTTGATCTAGTCTATTTGTTTTCTTTCTTGAAAGGGGAATTGCAAGGCTGTTGCCGATGAATACATTGAATGTGAAATCATGGTAAAAACCCCCTTTGACTGGATGAAATTTCAAAGCTTTGATTTTCGTTTTGATATTACTGTTGATGATTAATTATTGTAAATTGATGCAGATTGTTGCAATTGATTTGATTCTCCAGAAGCCAAAAGCTTATAGGCATCTACTGTATAATGTGCTCAGACCAGAAATTGTCAACATTGAACTACCCACAACTCACTCATGATTTTCATTTCCTTTTTTTTTTTTTTTTTTTTTTTAATATTTCTCTTAAAAATATCAATTCTGCAGTACTAGTTACAGTTCCTGTAAATGTTACAAATTGCTCTGAACTTTTCTTACTTATCCATACGATGTTTCTGAATGTTGGAATCTTAGCATTCTTCAAACGGATTTTTCCATATTAGGTGACATTAGAGTATGCGCCTTCAATGCTTTTTCAGTGATCTCCTTTCTTATTGGGGTCCTACAACAGTTGCTCTTAATATGTGATTCTAATTTATTTTTTATTTCCCCTATTTTGCTATTTGGGTTAAGAGGGACATAGTTAGCTGAGGCTAACTTTGAATTGGCATTTTAACAACTTTGCAGGGCTTATTGTGGAAGTTATCTGTTGGTTTTCTGCTTTTGGATGCTTGTATCCATTGTTTGGATTTTGGATGCTATTCTTGTTTACAAGTTAGAGGCTCTTCATTATTTATCTAACGGATTGCATCAAGTTTATGGAGTTCCCTTAACAATTCAAAGATAGAAGCCTGCTTTTGAGGAGAAGCGGTGAGGAACGGGGATCGTCCATTAGCTTTTCGTCATTAGTATGGACGTGTCAAAGGGTAAGCAGATCTGATTGGCCTGCAGATTAATTGTGGCAGTTAAATGTTGATGAATTTTATTTTATGTTAAGCTAACCTGTGAGAAATGGAATTTTAGGTGTTGATGGATGTTATTGTTGGAAACTTGATGTTTCATCTTGTATTTTTTGTTGCTACTTGAACGTTATTAACTACATTTGTCATAGTTTCCAGTTAAATATTTTCATCTCTTTATGCTGTTTGCTACTTTCAGATACTTCCTAGGTTGGAAAAAAGCAAGAGTTTGGTTATCTCACCATGCTATTATCATCAGAACCTGAATTCCAACCAACTGGGGGTTGGCAACACTAAACCCTAAGAAAAATTGGTTGGAAGCAGCTATGTGGATCCTTCTTCACCATTTGTTCCTCAAATTCAAAATCTTGCAGGTGCAAAGATGTTTTGCTTGCCCTCCTCGTCTCAAGTGACTTCAAGGTTTTTCTTTTATCCATGATGGTATGCTTTCTTCATGCTGCTTACTGGAAAATAAATTGCTGTCTTTCTACTTTTAGCTGCTATGCTCTTCTTGTTCCATATATTTAATGTAGATATGTCATATTTTCATGGTGAGCACAAAACAATTCTAGCTGTCCTGAACTAGTTTGTGATAGGCTTTCTTGAGTTAGTTGAGTATGTACTAACTGTCATGTACATTTACAGGTCTGGGAGTTTCCATAATCTGTGGTTTACATTATTGATTTATATGCGTTATCATCCAACTCCATGGCGTTGAAAGGTTCGATAACAAGACCTTTTCTTTTTCTTGAAAGAGTAAACTTGTTGATTAATATCCGTGACTTGTCTAAATCAGCCATCCTTGTCTTGTAACTTATCAAGTTCTAGTTAAATCTACTTGAGAAGTTTGTACGAGCCTTTGAATAAAGGATCGGAAATGAAAATATTTTGTTTCAGCAAACATCTGCAAAGTTCCTCTTATTATTCAGGAACCTTACGCAGAAATTTTTTATAGCTTGTTGATGATAGATCAAAATTGTGATGGTAAATTTTAAATATTGTTTCCTGACCTGAAAAAATTCTCTTCTATGTTGTGGAACAGTTATGACAGAGTCTGCCATGAATCGGTGTATCGCAGCCTGCTTTGCTGCACATGCTGTAAAAATTTGTATCTCCAGAGCTGCTTACATTTAGGTTTTGAAAGCGTTAAAACTTGTTCAATTGCAAAACACCCTCATTATATCAGCATGTCTGTTGTTCAATTGACTGATTTATCATTTCCCCTGACAGCATTGTCGTAAGTAAAATATTTAGTTTATAGGTTTACTAACTGCAGAGTCTAATACCTCTCGTACCAGTTTCTGGTACACATTTCACCTTTTATTGCATTGAAATTTCAAGAGTATGAATTCCTCATCAGGAAAATGCTTGGCGCCCCCAATTTATAGCTATCATTTTATCCTCAAATTCATGTGAATTGTCGAATTTTAAAGAGGCTCTACATGTGTGTTTATAATCAATGACTATCCTCGATGGATTGGGGGATTTAATCATTTAGCATAGCTCTTCCTCATTATTGATATGGCTACCTTGAAAACAATTCATGGCGTTTTTTTTTTATTTTCTCAGATTTCAGAAGCTTGCACAAGACAACAAAACTTGAATTTCCGTGTGAGTTTCCAGTCGAACTAGAAAACTTTACGCTCTCAACATTTTATCATCAAGGGGTGGTGGCGCAGTTGGCTAGCGCGTAGGTCTCATAGCAAAGAGTGATCCTGAGGTCGAGAGTTCGAGCCTCTCTCACCCCATAATTTTTTGATTTTTAAAAGAAACATTTTTTAGTACAATCCTAAAATTCTGCGTAGTTCGAAACCACACTTGCATAGCATACAAGCATATAAGAAACAAGCCAATAATTACAAAATAGAGGTCTGTACAGGAAAATAAAACATCATTGCCAGTTTCACTAATCATCTAGACTTCTCAAACCACTTTCAAGTTTTTCTGCTTAATTCCATGTCAGAACAGAATTCATTTCCAAGGTGATAATTCTGCACTTCTGTTTTTTTGGTCCCCCAGAGCAAAAAGAATGTCAAGCTAACTTCACCCCTTCAAGTCCTCTCAGTATTGAGGTCATTGAGTCACTGCTACTGCTGCTTGATTCTTCTGTAGCATCTTCGGACCATGTTTCATCACCGTCACTGCTTGATTCTTTCGCTTCTTTTGTGGTATCTTGGGACCATGTTTCTAATGAAGATTTCCGTTGTGTATAGAGACTTTTCTTAGCTGGTGAAGCTGTCGTTGATCCTTTTTTAGTATTATCTTTTGACGTTGATTTGGGTGAAGATTTTTGTTGCATATACACACTCTTCCCTTTAAGTTCTCTCAGTAAAGAGATCATTGAGTCACTGCTGCTGCTGCTTGATCCTTCTGTAGTATCTTCGGACCATGTTCTCGATGAAGATTTCCGTTGCGTATACACACTTTTCCTAGCTGGTGAAGCTGTCGTTGATCCTTTTTTAGTATATTTGGACGTTGATTTGGGTGAAGATTTTTGTTGCATATACACACTCTTCTTAGCTGGAGAAGATGCGGCAGCAACAAAAGTTCTTTGGCTCCCTCCAGAGCCATCGGCACTTTTGATCATTGGAAGAACATTGATCCCATGAGAAGATTTTTGTACCACACTCACTCTTTTCTTAGTAGCTGGTGAAGCTGCGGCGACAAAGAGCGATCTTGAGCTATCTAGAGAGTCATAAGAACAACTTTTGACCAGCGGAAGATCATTGATCCTGCGGGAATAGCTTTGTTCCGTATCAACTCTTTTCTCAGTAGCTGGTGAACCTGCAGCAAGAAAGAGATTGTTGGGCTATATGAAGAATCATAAGAAATTTCAACAAAGCAGAAGGGCGATGATCCTACTAGAAGATTTTCCTCCCATCTTGTCACCTTTCTTGGTAGCTGGTGAAGATGCCGCAACAAAGCGAGGTATTGCATATGATTTTTGTTGCATATGGACACTTCCCTTTGCAGCTTGTGAAGCTGTAGCACTGACGCGAGATATTGCGCTATGTTGAGAGTCATTGGAATTTTCAACCAGTGGAAAAACATTGATGTCACTGTCACGTGAAGATTTCAGTTCCCTTGGGACACTTTTTTCTGTGGCTGGTGAAGCTGCAGCATCTGAGAGAGATTTTGGGCTATCTTGGGAGCCATCAGAACTTTCACATATTGTAAGAGCTTTAATTTCTAGAATTTCATCCGAGAAAACCGTACAACCCGGTAACCTAATGGGCAACGAAGTAGAACATAGCGGAGGAGCTAGTGGTTTTTCATAAGTAGAAACACTCGCTCTGCTCCTATGCTGGTCAATTATTTCAGTCACTGGGGAATCCTGTAAAAATGCACGCAAACAAGAAATACAGTAACATGAGAGCTTCGGACCTAGTCATGTTACTACAAAGTTTGTATGGGTTATACACATTCTAAAGCATAAATTTATCACCTGAACTTCTGCAGGAGAAAGCAGAGTTGTTCATTGTATGAATTTCAATGGAAGCATTGTACTGTTTTGAGGGGAAGTGTAATAACGATGGACCGTCCTTTCCCTTGTATCATTACAATACTCCCATTGACATTTTTCTACAATTATGGTTCATTCTAAGAAAGTTCAATTGAACTGAACATTTTAACCAAAGAACATTCATTCTAAATGTCAAATTGCAGCACTTATTTTGAATTGAACTTTATTTTTATTCGCTAGCAGAGGGTTATTCTGTTTACCTGTGTTCTCTGATCAATCATGCACCAATCGCCCCTAAATTCATCGGATGGGTTTGTTCTCTGATCAATGCTGCGAAAACCACCTCTACATGAAGTGAATGGCTCTGTTCTCTGATCAATGCTCCGATAACCATCGCCAATTGAACTGAATGGCTTTGTACTCTGATCAATGCTGCGACCACCACCACTCAATGCACCATTTGTTCTATGATCAATGATGCTGTCATCGCCCGTAACGAATGGGTCTACTTGAGTTTCTATTTCTCCATGGTTGACATATTCAAGACCACGAAGAAATAAGTCGCTATCATCATCAGCTTCAATGTTAACAAAAGAATTAAAAAGAGCTCCTTCACGGTTATTAGCAAAGCAATTTTCAGCTTGAATGTTGTTGGCTGCCACGGCCTCCTGCTGCACCTGAAATTCAGATGCAGGGGGGAGAATGGTATCCAGTAGCTCCAGTGGTACGGAAGCCAAATATTTGATAGCCATTTCTATTGAATTATTCCCCTGCATATAGAATCACAAAACTGAAAAAATAAGTATGGCTCTCAATCCACCTCTCATAGTGAAGAAATGTTGAAATTTAAAAGTGTCAGCCAATGAATCTTTTTTATCACCTCTGGAGAAGAAACTTTGTTCTCCAAAACACAATTTCCATTTTCAGTAGGAAGTGTCCGCTGAGAAGCATTCCTTATCACCTCTGGACTAAAAACTGTGTCGTCCACAACACATTCTCCATTTTCAGTCACAAGAGTCTGCAAAGAAGTGTTCCCTATCACCTCTGGAGCAGCAACCGTATTATCCCCAACATGATCTCTGCTTCCAGCAGGGGCATCGCTACTTGGTTCGTGTCCAACACCGGGTGTACCATCATTCTCCTCACCTTCTTTTTTCTCTAAGCGACAAAGAACAAACGTCCTCTACGCAGAATAAGAGTAAAAATCACAATATATCATGAGTTCTAATTGCAATATTCCCCATATGTCAGTGACCATATCAAACATTAGCTAGTGATTAAGTAAACAAACATCATCTTTGAGTATACGCATTATATTCCGATTTCCGAACAATTCAACAGCAATAATTCATATAAAATATAGCAATACCAAATTAGGGAATGTCAAACATGCAACCAAATATCTTAAACTATGGAGAGAATTTGGAGACAGTACCTCGCCGGAAGGGACAAAAGTGGGATGAAACTCGTGCATTACCCAGTTGGTTTTCTTCCCATTAGGACTACGGCCCGTGTAGAAAACCAAATTCTTCTTGGCACCGATCACTTGTTTAGTAATCCCTTTCCTTATTTTCCGATCATTACCAGTTTTTTTCCAGTATCCAGCATCTGTTGTCCTGTTCACTCTTTCACCACTCGCGTACTTGAAATCCTTCCGACAGAAGAAATGCCACATCGAATCTGACTGGATTGCAGAAAGCCCTTCAACACAAAACAATCACTTACAATTACGAAAGCACCAACATTTTCGAATAGAGAGAAAGAAAAACAGTAATTGGGGTTTTTACCGCTTAAATCCCATGGCTCGTGCTTGAAAACATTGACCTCGCTTATTGCCCGCACTCGATGAACATCGCCGAGCAGCTTCAGTCTCAGATAATGGTCTATGATTTCTATGTCAGTTGGATTAAACCTGTATCCCACTATGTCATTCATTTTCATGTTTCTTTGCTGTTACACAGTTGCAGCTACGAAGCAAAGCAGCTCGAGCAAGTGTAGCAAGTGCTTCTTATTAGTCCTTACAGCAACTAAGGCAGAGCGAGGTAGACGAAGACTGTAAGCAGAAACAACCCTGTATTAGTACTATTTATTCCTTATTTCCTTTAGTTGAGACTTCGCTGAGAAGTTATTTAGGCACGTGTGAACCCTGTTCCTCACTTCGCTGAGAAGTTATTAAGACGCGTACGAAGACTTTTCCTCGCTTCGCTGAGAAGTTTTTAATAGTGTCAACAACGAGTAGAGAAACAACACGTGGCAGTTCACTGTAGCGAGAAAATGGCACCACGTCATCATCGTATTGGACAAAATAAGAGTTTTAATTTTAAAAATAATCGCTGTCTCTCTCTCCTTCCTTTCGGACCGACGGAGACATATGAGTACGATACAGTCTTCTTCAGGACTTCGCTCTGACTTGGGCCTTCTTTAGGGCTAAGGAAACACGGTTGTCCCGGCTAACTGAGTAAGGTTTCAAGTTATGTACTCAACTTGAGCCCGTCCATGGCGGCGGGAGAAAGCAGGTACTCGTTGATGGAGGATTTTTGCCATTATGTAGAGTAATTTCTTGAGCAGAGAGAAAATACGTTGCTTGGCGATGAGGCTCAGCATTTGATTATGGTGTGTAAATCAACGTGCGGCAAGGATCCGATCCGTTGTTGATAGATTCAGTGATCTAAATATCGGATCTGGAAGATTTACGGGAGACTCCGATGTGTTCTGCTTTGGTGGTCTCATTAGATTTACTTTCGTTTTCCTTATCAAAAGAGATCGTTCCTTGTATGAGCTTCGACAATGTTGGAATTGGAAGGGCTGAAAGCAAAAAGCATGAGCAGAAAGGAGAGGAATTTGAGCAGAAAGCAAAAAAATCAAGTGTAAAGGACACGCATGAAAGAGGCATTTTGCTGATTAGGATTAAAATTGTCACATGTCAAGTATTTTTAATTTATGTTAAATAATTTGTTTTTACTGTACTTTATATTTACTATTTTTATATAATTAATTAAAATTTATTGAAACCTTAAATAGGTTTACTGCAAGCTCTGCAAATAGATGGTCTGCTGCAGACCCCCGGACCCTAACGATCCTAGCCAAGAGTGTTTTGTCCTGATTTTACTTAACATCTCCAAGGGCATTGTGTAAATATAACAAGTATATAAATTCCAATGAGAAACATTTACAAGTGTAAGGACAAATACGAAGATGATTATCACTATCCATCAAGTGGACAGCATTCCAGACATGCTGGATGGATATATATATAGAGATACACACACACACACACAGTTATACACACAGTCACACACACAGTCACACAGAGACTCGCATAGCTATTAATATTAGAAGTCTCATTACTCAGTGAAGAACCATCAGCTCCCTCAGAAAAACTACAAATAAAAATATCCCCAAAACCACTTTGGCTATATATACTGATGGTGGTGGCTCTTCTATAAGGTTCAGAGGAGATGACTCCATGACAATGAACCAATTCTTTCCATGACGACCTGGTGCCTGTGGCGATGGTGACTTAGATTTCGAACTCCTGCTGCTGCTTTCAGCCATTTTAGAGGACTTATTAGACTCCACCACCATGCTTCCTTTCAGGTCGTCGGTATCTCCTTGTCCTTCAGCTTCTTTGGCCTGCAAACAGAGATAATGTGTTATTCCCATTACTCATTGAAGACCCATCAGTCTCACAGTTTTCACAAGCACAGCCTCATTATGATGTTGCTCTCTGAGACATTTCGACAAACACTTGGTACCGTTGGTACGTATTGAACTAGCGCGTCACAAGTACATGTAATATCTCACCTTGTTTTTGGATGCTGCTTTGGGTGGGGAATACATCTCACATCTACCCTGAAATCTCACAGGTACAGGAGGTTCAACTTCTTCATAGTTTCTGGATTCTGGTTCATTGTGTGATGTAGAAGAACCTCCTCCTTGTTTATGACGATGCTGCAATCACAGATCATGTGTTAAAAAAATCAAACTTCAAAATATTTCCACATTCTAAAATAGCTGCAGCATTTTGTTCTCACCATGATCCTGGATGTTACTTTGGATACTGAATCACCAAAATCAGCCTGAAATACCCTATAAGGTTCGTGAGCTATGACGGCTTGGGATCGATTTTGGGAATTGCTGGTTAGTGTATCAGAAGGTAAACCTCCTTGAGGTTCAAACATATAATTGGCCTCCTCATAATCTGCAAATCTGTGTGAATTGCTGGTTAGTGTATCAGAAGGTAAACCTCCTTGAGCTTCAAACATATAATTGTCCTCCTCATAATCTGCAAATCTGGGTGAGCGTTCGCGAATGCGCACTCTACTTGACGACTCTGATGGGCTATAGTCACGAAATATTGCAGCCAAACTAGCTCCTTCATGGGAGTATGCATCCTGGTCCAGAGAAAATGAATTCACAAACATTTGAGGCCTTTCCGGCTCAGGAGTGTCAATCATACTCCTCAGCAACTCATCACTAAATGTATAGGAATTCTGATTGGGGTCAATAAGTGATTGAAATTGAGCCATTATTTCATCCAGGCGTGAACCATCTGCCTGTGTAAATTACAGGAGTAAGCATCAGACCTTGCAAAATGCTTCTTATTTTTTTCTATGGAAAAGAAAATATCAGAAACTGAATCAACCACGCACCCTATTTACCTCGCCCATTATATCGTCGTCTGCTCCATTTTCAAGATCATAAACTAAATGCTGCTGACTCGGCTCGCCTTCCTCGCTGCTTGAAATATCAGTTTTGTCGTCATGTTTATACTTCAAGCGACATAGTACAATCTCCCTCTACGAATTGAATCACACAAAATTATGGGTATAGTCCAATATTATCAATATAAACATCAAATGCTGAAACAAGTTTCAGCAGGAAAGGATGAAATGATCAGCAGCACATACCTGGTATTTGACTTTTGAATGATATTCATGAATCACCCAACTAGTTTTGATGGCTTTGTCTTTGGGATTGTTACTATTTTCATGGAAAACTAAAGTTTTCTTGATACCAATAACTTTTTTCATTCTTCCTCCTTTGATCATACGGTCTTTTCCGGTTACTTTCCAGAATCCCTCTTTTGTTGTTCTGTTGAATCGTTTGCTATTCGTATACTTATAATCAGGGCGACAAAAGAAATACCACAATGTATCATTTTCCGTGTTAATCTGTGACAACCCTAAAGCCACAAATGGAATTACAGTTTCCAAAACCTTCCTGATGATCAAAAACTGATTAACTGATGGGATAAGTAAAACTCATCTGATCATAACTTTCTACTTACCGGGTAATTCCCACGGCTCGAATTTGCAAATATCAATCTCAGGAATAATTTCTGAGACCTCGTCATCACGTCCAAGCATTTTTAGCTTCATATAGTGATCGACAAGTTCTTCATCGGTCGGATGGAATCTGAATCCAACCACACCTACTGATGCCAAATCTATCGCTCTCATCATCTTTTCTTTCTAAGATAAACAAAAAAAACAATCCATGTAACTCATTGATATCATAAAAAGAACACCCAGAAGAAAGAAAACACAGAAGAAAGAAGAATTACACTCACTTGAAAAGAAGTTCTATTTCATTCCTCTTCCTAAAACAGGACTAATTTCCGAAACAGGGGAGACTCTGTTCTTGACCTTAAAAGTTCTCTCGTTGATCAAAGTCTTTGTGTTGATATTAATTTTGATCTGAAAACACCTTATCAAAGCAGCAGTCTTGAACATTCTTGGAAAGGGCAGTGAAGAAGTTACTAAAAAACCCACTGTGAGTGGGTTCCACGACGGAAACCGTGTGGGTTCGTTTCATATATGTGTATAGCCGCGTAAGAACTTGCATATCACTGTCAATTAGAACTGCCTTTTTCGTGTTCAACTGTGGAAATTTTGAACGTTATTATTGTCACTACTCACTAGAGGAGGGTTCGTGGTAGTTGTGGAGGGAGGATCCGGAGAGTTTGAATAAAAAAAGAACTCCTCTCAAGTGTAGCCCAAAACTCATTGGTTTCTCTTGATTATTAGGGTACTTATAATGGTAAAGTGTTATTGGATCAACAAAGATGTTTCTTTTATTGATGTCGTTGTATTGTAAAACGTGTTTTGCTTATGTGGTTGTATTGAAAGAAGTGTTTTACTGTATTGGTATTTTGTGTTTTGGTGTAGTTTTGTTATGGATAATATGGATGAATAAAATGTTGTTGGCCTCCATGTTAGATGGGAAGAGAAAGTACATAGAAATTTGTGTTTTGTTGATGTGGTTGTATTGAAAGATGTGTTTTACTGATGTGATTGTATTAGAATACGTGTTTGACTTGACTTTTTGTATAATAGATATGTGATCCATAATTAATTTTGTTGGGGACATTAATACTTGCAAGTGCCCTTATACTGTGGAGATTCAACTAATCTCTTTAACGTGGCTTTCAATTTGTTGTACAAAACGTTAAGAAGAAAACAACATGAAATGGTGAAAAGTGAATTTGCAATACGTTCTAGAATGTTCCATGGGTGGTCCAACCGTGCCCCTAGCTCCATCACGTCAATGCGTACAAAAATTTCTTACATGACGATAGAATAAATATGGTGAAAACTCAAAACATGACCAGAAATGTATTATTCTTCGTTGGAATCGATCTCAAAACCTTCCAAGTTTATACGGTTTTGCCTTAAAAAAAATTACCACTAGATTATCACCCAAATAATTGTTTTTTTGGTACAAATTCTGCTATGCTCAGAGAAAGACCCCACTTGCGTTGTCATATCTTCGATCTAATTATGCAGTAAACTAGACATTCTAGTCAACCATGAAATTCAGAAAGAAACAATGAAAAAGAAAACTCACCTTTAGCCTTTCTGTTGCAGAGGTTTGTTATGCTCCCCACTCTTTTTTTTTTCTTTTTTAGAATCAAGGGTCCAACCATTTCACTAATCAAGGGTCTAACCATTCCCTAATTTAGATATTCTAGTCAAGCATGGACTTTGAGAAAAAAGAGGCACTCATCTTAAGATGGCTTACTACTTAGATATTTTCAACAGTTATCTGCTCCACACTTGGCTACTAATAGTTTACCATGAACGCTATAACTGGTAGTATGGTACACCAGATATTTCAACATTAAACTTAGTACAAACAAACTTCATTACCTTTCATTCAACATTTATAGTTTATATTTCAACATTAAAACCCTAACACACCAGTACATTTTAGTTCAAACACATACACTCCTAAGAAAACTTAAACAATATAGTTATATGCATATTGTATCAATAACCATTCGAATATGTAGAGCTTCCATAGGAGGGTCCTTCCTGCCACATATACATCTCCAACTGTTGTGCAGATGCGTAGCCGAAATCCAGATCATGGAAGGCGGTTGGAAAATAGCCCAAATCCTCCTGAACTTGAGGTTCCATCTACATAAACAAGCAGTCATTAGCCTTACAGTAACTTTAAATTACAAATACAAGTTATAAAGGAGGAATGTGTTTCTAACCTGTTGATTTGCATTCTGGCTTGGCTGGCTTTCTTCATATATTGGATCATCAGTGCTACCGTCCGGTTTTAGCTTCAAACGACTGAGAACGAAATCCCTCTGCACCAAGTTTATTACTTTAATCATCTGATGATCCAAGAATCAATAAGTAGGTGTGATGCAATACCTGGTTGATGTTGTTGGAATGGAACTCATGAATAACCCAATTAGTCTTCACTCCATTAGGTACATGACCTTCATAGAAAACCAAAGTTTTCTTGGTGCCAATCTCATTGTTGTTTCCATCCATGATTCTGCGATCCTTGCCCGTACCTTTCCAGTACCCACCATCGGTTCTCCTGTTCGCTCGTTTGCTGTTTTTGTACTTGTAATCCGGACGCGAAAAGAAGTACCATGTGTAATTGTTTGTTTGGGTAGCAGCCATCTCTACAATAACACAAATTCAATTCAAAGGTTCACACCTTCAACATGAACATCAAGGCTATGTTAAGTAATGTAAATGTAATGGAACGTTCGTCGTTTGATACGTACGGGGTAACTGCCCAGGCTCGAAGTTGCAAATATCCAGCTCTCCAATAGCCGAGACTTTGTCATCCAAACCAAGTTTCTTCAGATTCAGATAATGATTGATGAGTTCTTCATCGGTGGGATGGAATCGAAAACCCGGTCCTTGTTCAAAATCCATTGTGCTCTTAGAGTCTTCCATACAAGGAAAAGAAGATGAAGAACAAAATCACCAAAAGAGTAACAAGAAAACAGAACAGAAACAGAACAAACAAAGCAAAACTTACCTGAAAAAAACAGAGATGGAACAGAGTATAATATATCTAAGAAGTAGAGGATGAGGTAAATGTTGTGAGTGAGAGGATACTAGTAATCCTAGTATATATATACAGGCAGTGGTAGTGAGTGTTGTTCAAAATCTTGGCATATCAGCTTCCATTGCAAGTCCAAGTTTTATCTATTTATTTTTTAGATACACTTGACTGATAAGTTTTGTAACCTTAGACCACCATGATGAATAAATAAGAACAATCAAGCAAATGAGAAAAGACCCTTTTTTTTCGTAATATTAATCAATGAACAATTAAATCATGAAGCAGGGAGAATTGTATAGTTAAAGAGAAAATTGAAAAAGAGTACGAAATAAATTAATGAGAAAATTAATTATATTGAATCTAGAACATTCTATTGTGAGAACTTGCTCTAAAAGGGTGACTAGCCCCCACATACAGCCATCACTTGACCTTTTTTTTAATCTCTCTATTGGCTTGTTATTTTTTAGTTATGCTTCCCACTCGAGAGTGTAACGTTTTTGTGGTCACGTGTTAAGTTTTGGTCCAACTTATCCGATCATCCGGCGAAAAATTTTTATGTGCACAAACATATGACAGTTCGATTTTAGACCCTTCGAAAGACAAACTTGTATAATGTGAAAATATATATAAAATCCCCTGTTTTTGCTTTATTCATGCATGGCACACTTGAAACCAGAAAGAAATGACATCCTTTAATGGAGAATTTTCTTTTTGGTATAATTAGGATGCATGAGTTAACAAATTAAAATTAACGGAATAACCAATACAGTTTACAAATTTTCTTTAATTCAGTAATATGGTGCAAATTAATAGAAATATAGATTGTAGAGGTGGTAAAGACTAGTTATTATTAAGTCTAGAACGTTCTATCAGAGTGTTATTTATTGACATAATAATAAGTCAGTAGAGGATATTCTTGACAAAGACTTAAACTTGGTCTCAAAGGGTTACTACCCACCATAGAACGCCATTCCCCCACCTTTTTAATTGGCCCTTTAGATCTTGATTTGTTTTAGTTATGGCTAGCTAATGATCAACTTTTGTAAATTCAAACCCCCAACTCAAGGAAGGAAGAAGGATCACATATGGAGAGGTTCATTTAGTGGTTATCCTTATAATTAGATGAATATATTAATATTACATTGTGTCTATAAGTCTATTGCTAGCATCCTATGTGGATAACTAGCTACCAAACAAAGTATTAGAGAAAATAAACTCTAAACCTACATTGTACACATTTAAAAAAAAATTACATGTAACTTGCTTATATGTAAAATTTGTTGATATCTCCAAATAATTCCACCATATACCATTATAATGTGGGTTTTTAACACATGGAGGGGTCAATTTTTTTCTTTCAGTAAGGTCATGATTGGACAGAAAAAAGAGGGTGATGTGAAGTTAAGTGTCGGCGACTGAAGTAGAGTTAATGAAGGGAGAATTAAAGAGAGAGTAGGAAATTTGTTTTGGGAAAAAGGTGGAGTTAATGAGAATTTGATTCTCTCCAAATCAATCAACTATGTCATGTCAATTTAAAATTTGCCTTGGATGGTCACATTTGGTATAATACTAAATCAATCTCTTATAGTATCTGCAAATGGGATGCATATTTATTCCTCTTTAATAGTTTATTTGTCATATTGGAGAGGGAATGCATGATGAAACGGTGAAATGTTTCTCTCCAAATCATAAATTCAATTTTTTGATAAACGTGCATTCTCCAAACTCCTCACTATCTATCGAGATGCAATGTTCAAGTCTTTTCAAGTGAAATATAAGACTTGCCTTTTGGCCTTTTGGTTTGCTTTGTTATGTACCCCTTTCTCTTCTTGTATTTCGACATAAATTATTAAATTAAACAAGACTGCACATTCAGCCAGACATTCCAGTAGCAAAAGATATTGCATTGGATAATACGTCCATGATATGATACTTCAAGGGTCCAACCATTCCCTAATTTAGACATTCTAGTCAAGCATGGAATTTGAGAAAAAAGAAGCACTCATCTTAAGATAGCTTACTACTTAGATACTTTTCACAGTTATCTGCTCCACACTTGGCTACTCATAGTTTACCGTGAGCACTATAACTGATAGTATGGTGCTCCAGATGTGCGTCCATTTTGAGTCTTCAACAATTATTTCAATACTTACATATCCCATAAATTTAGTTGACTTATGTCCATGACATGTTTTTAGGAAAATCCTTCATACTCAACCAAAATGTAAGATTTCAGATGCCAACATTGATGGCAAATAACAAGCAAGGAGCAACAATGTACATACAAACTTCATTACCTTTCATTCAACATTTATAGTTTATATTTCAACATTAAAACCCTAACACACCAGTACATTTTAGGCAAACATTTTAGTTCAAACACATACACACTCCTAAGAAAACTTAAACAATATAGTTATATGCATATTGTATCAATAACCATTCGAATATGTAGAGCTTCCATAGGAGGGTCCTTCCTGCCACATATACATCTCCAACTGTTGTGCAGATGCGTAGCCGAAATCCGGATCATGGAAGGCAGTAGGAAAATAGCCGAAATTCGGATCATGGAAGGCAGTAGGAAAATAGCCCAAATCCTCCTGAACTTGAGGTTCCATCTACAAAAACAAGCAGTCATTAGCTTTACAGTAACTTTAAATTACAAGTACAAGTTATAAAGGAGGAATGTGTTTCTAACCTGTTGATTTGCATTCTGACTTGGCTGGCTTTCTTCATATATTGGATCATCAGTGCTACCATCCGGTTTTAGCTTCAAACGACTGAGAACGAAATCCCTCTGCACCAAGTTTATTACTTTAATCATCTGATGATCCAAGAATCAATAAGTAGGTGTGATGCAATACCTGGTTGATGTTGGAATGGAACTCGTGAATAACCCAGTTAGTCTTTTTTCCATTAGGTACATGACCTTCATAGAAAACCAAAGTTTTCTTGGTGCCAATCTCATTGTTGTTTCCATCCATGATTCTGCGATCCTTGCCCGTACCTTTCCAGTACCCACCATCGGTTCTCCTGTTCGCTCGCTTGCTGTTTTTGTACTTGTAATCCAGACGCGGAAAGAAGTACCATATGTAATTGTTTGTTTGGGTAGCAGCCATCTCTACAATAACACGCACATTCAATTTAAAGGTTCACACCTTCAACATGAACATCATGTCTATGTTAAGTAATGTAAATGTAATGGAACGTTCGTCGTTTGATACGTACGGGGTAACTGGCTAGGCTCGAAGTTGCAAATATCCAGCTCTCCAATAGCCGAGACTTCGTCATCCAAACCAAGTTTCTTCAGATTCAGATAATGATTGATGAGTTCTTCATCGGTGGGATGGAATCGAAAACCCGGTCCTTGTTCAAAATCCATTGTGCTCTTGAGTCTTTCATACAAGGAAAAGAAGATGAAGAACAAAATCACCAAAAGAGTAACAAGAAAACAGAACAAAAACAGAACCAACAAGACAAAACTTACCTGAAAAAACAGAGATGAAACAGAGTAAGAGATTTCTAAGGTTTTTTGGGGCACACTGTGTCAGTAAACCAGAAGTAGAGGATGAGATCAATATTGTTGTGACTTGTGAGTGAGAAGATACTAGTAGTCCTAGTATATATATACAGGCAGTGGCAGTGGCAGTGGCAGTGGCAGTGAGTGTTGTTCAAAAATCTTGGCAAATAACCTTACATTGCAAGTCCTGTTTTATCTATTTATTTATTTTCTTTTCTTTTAGAGACCCTTGACTGATAAGTTTTGTAACTTGCAAGGATGAGTTTGTGGAAGCCAATAATATTAAGAGAGATTTATCTTAGACAAGTCGCATGGACTTGGAAGGTTTTGAGTTTGATTTTCACTGTGAACAATACCTTTGTGGCCACGCTGAGTTTTGATAGAAAACTTTTGTGCACACGAACCTAATAACTCGAATTTAGGTCAATATTTAATGTTCAAATGATAAATTTGAATGATTTCGTTCTCAGTTACCAAAATATAAATTTCCTTATACCACCATGATGAATGAATAAGTGCAATCAAGCTAATGACTTAACCTTTTTCATAAAATTAATCAATGAATAATTAAATCACCAAGCCGAGAGAAAATTGAAAAAGAGTAAGATATAAATTAATGAGAAAATAAATTGTATTGATTCTAGAAAATTCTTTCAGTTGAGAGGGACTTAAACTTGCTCTCAAAGGGTGACTACCCACCAGAGAATGCCATCACTTGCCTTTTTTTTTTTTTTTAACCTTTTTCTCTATTGATTTGTTTTTATTTAGTAATGCTTCCCACTTGAGTGTAAAAACCCTTTGTCCTTTATTCGTAAAATTAATGGAATAACCAATACAGTTTACAAAAATTTGTTAATTCGGTAATATAGTACAAATTAATATAATATGAAGCTTTATTAAAAAATTCGGCCAAACCAATATTGATTGTCTAGGGTCAAATACTCGCACGGTTTTTTGTTCTTCTTCGGCCATCTCAGTGATTCTTAGATGCAAAAAACTATTTTGGTTGTGTGAGAGGAACTAGACATTTGTTTATATGTCACTCGATTGGGTTATATCAATTCGATGTGGGATAAAGTCTTAACAGTTTCCCGTATTTGTAGAATGGGTTATGTCAAACACAACAAGTTGGCAAGTATAGGTAATGTCCAAATGGATTGAGTCTTGCTCCGATATCATATTAGAAAATCTAATCCAAATACTACAAATCAATATTGTCCGTTTGGGGCAAAGACTAGAACAACTTTGTTCTTTGGTTTCTAGGCTCAGAAAATGTATCGGTTGTGTGAGAGGGACTAGATATTTGTTTATATATTACTTAGTTAAGTCAAACCAATACGATCTGGGATCATGGGTTAACAAGCTTCAAAAGTTGAGGCAATGTATAGGTGGTAAAGACTAGTAATGAATTAACAAATAAATTATATGAAATTGTACTCAGTCTAGAATGTTCTCTCAAAGTTTTCTTTTTTATTTTTTGATATAATAATAATGTCGGTAGAGAATATTCTTGACAAAGACTTAAACTTGGTCACAAAGGGTTACTACCCACCAGAGGACGCCATTCCCTTGCCTTTTTAATTGGCACTTTCTCTCTTGACTTGTTAGTTATGACTAGCTGCTAATAATTAATTTTTGTAAATACAAGCCCCACCCCAAAGCAATCAACTATGTTATGTGGTAAAAAAAAAAAAAGACTTAGAACTTAGAGATAATGTAGCTCTCATAATTACTTAAATTTACTCCATCCAAGAAATGGCACACACAACTATTTGATTTTCCTCTAGAATATAAAAATATGTACTCTAAAAATAATCAACTATGTCATGGCAATTTAAAATTTGCCTTGATCACACATTTGCTACAATACTAAGATTTGAATAGAATCCTTTAGAGGATCCACATTGGGATGCATATTTATTACTCTTTATCAGTCTATTGATCACATTAAAGAGGTAACGCGTGCAACGGTGAAATACATCTCACCAAATCGTGAGCTCAATTTTTAGATAAATGTGCATTCTCCAAACACCTTGTTATCTGTATAGATATACTTGGAGAGTATGACCGAATTTTTTTATTTTCAAGATGACTTTGTATATTCTCAACACTACATAAATAAATGAGTTACCAATAAGAGAGGAATTGGAATTTTAAGATGAGTTGCATATTTTCAACACTAGCTTTTTAGATTTTTAAGATGACTTTGCATATTCTCAGCACTAGTTTTTTTGAAACTGTGTCTGTCTATTTTATCAATGTTTATATCTTGGATTTGACATGCTCAATAAATTTGTTATTAATGTAGTGCATATTTTACCTTTATAATCTATATCACTTGCACTAAGGATAATGTCAAAAAAAAAATTATAACTACACCTCTATTAAGTTATAGCATCTTCATAGTAATAAAATTAAAGAGGTGATACGTGCAACGGTGAAACACTTCTCACCAAATCGTTAGCCCAATTTTTAAATAAATGTGAATTCTCCAACCACCTTGCTATATGTATAGATATGCTTGGATGAATTTCTTACTTTTAAGATGATTTTACATATTCTCAACACTACATAGATAAATGAGCTACCAATAAGAGGAGAATTAGAATTTTAAGATGAGTTTGCATATTCTCAACACTAATTTTTTTAGACTTTTAAGATAATTTTGCATATTCTTAGCACTAATTTTTTGAAACTACGTATGTCTCTTTTATCAATGTTTATATCTTGGATTTGACATGCTCAATTAATTTATTATTAATGTAATGTATATTGTACCTCTATAATCTATACCATTTGCATCAAGGATAACTAAGTAAAAAAGAAATTGTAGGTACACCTTTACTAAGTTATTTAACCTCTTCATAATAATAAAATTAGTTTGGTCTCACCATTATGACTAGAAAGAGGTTTTATTGTATAATTTAGATATACTTCTAACACAAAATACAACTATTTGATTTTCCTCCAAAATGTAAAAAACATACACTCTAAAGTCTAAAGCAAACAAATGTCATGTCAATTTAAAAATTGCCTTAAATGGTCATATTTGGAAAATATTAAAATCTGAATAGAATCCTTTAGATTACCTACACTGGGATGCATATTTATTACTCTCTGTCAATCTCTGTCACATTAAATAGGCTGCACATGCATTGATGAAATAGGAAAAAAAATTGGCTTTCACCAAATCTGCACCATTGAATGGAGAAATGTGGTATTGTCAAATCCAAAGCAATCATGCATTGAATGGCGGAGATTTAGTGTAATTGATGGGATTAATTCAACCCCCTATCCCAGATAGATATGTTTGGAGAGTATGGTTAAATTTTTGTGGGTCCTAATATTTATCAACTCCACAATCAATGTTCATGCAATTTGAAGTTAGAATATAAGACTTGCCTTTTTGGCCTTTTGGTTTGTTTTGTTATGTACCCTTTTTTTTTCTTATTGTATTTCGACGTAAATTAAACAAAACAACACATTCAGCCAGACATTCCAACTAGCAAAAGATATTGCAGTAGATTATATGTACATGACACAATACTTCAGTAGTTGACAACTTTGGTCAGAGTCAGACAAAAAGTGAATTTGCAAACTCTGTCAGCTTCCCTTCATACTCAGCTCCTCCACAGTCCAGCTGCTCATCAGACATCGTCTCTAACCTATATATACAATCATTATTACTGCAAATATCAGTATGAAGTTTTCCAGAAGAAGAAGAAGGAGAAAGCCCTTCCTTCCACTCCTTCCACATGTACTTCTCCAGCTCTTGCGCAGACGGACACTCCAAATCCTGCTCAGCATTGAAGCCACACTGTGATTCAAAGTCCCCATGAAGGAAATTACTTTCCTTTGGATTTTCTTTCTGACTAGGTTGGGATTGGGATTGGCCTTCTTCAAGGTTGACATTGTCTTCTTCATCCGGGTTTTTCTTCAAACGACAGAGGACAAAATCTCTCTGCAAATTACCTAAGAATTAATGCAATGGAGGTGATACAGTAACGTGGTTAACAGAAAACAGAGTACAAACTTCCAAATACCTCCAGAGAGTATGTGATGCTGGAATGATATTCGTGAATGACCCAATTGGTCTTCACTCCCTTAGGCGCACGGCCTTCATAGTACACTAGACTTTTCTTGGTAGCTATCTCATTCTTATCTTTACCCAGAATTTTGCGTTCCTTCCCTGTAACTTTCCAATACCCACCGATGGTTTTCCTGTTTGCGCGCCTGCTGTTTGCGAATATGTAATCGGGACGAGTAAAGAAGTACCATGTATCATTATCTGATTCTGTGGCTGCAAATTCTGCACATACATGTACCCAACAATGAAGAACAAAAAACTTGATGACATTAACAATAAGCTTTAAGAAGTAATGTAAATTAATTAAGTTTAGGTTGAGAACTCACGAGGTAGTTGCCAAGGCTCATATTTGTTGATATCTATCTCGGCGATGGCAGCAGAGACTTGGTCATCATAGCCAAGCAACTTGAGCTTTAAGAAGTGTCCGATGAGTTCTTCATTTGTTGGCAGAAATCTGAACCCTGGCATTCCTTTCATATCTATTCTGCTCGTCATCTTTCACTCCTCTCTTTTTTACAAGCACATAAATTAAGTTTTAAGAAAAGTCACAGTTTAGATAGTCAGAAAACTGAAAAAGAACAGAAACAGGGGAGAAGTGGAAGGGGAGAGTTATATATATGGGCTGAGAGTGAGAGTGAGAGTGAGAGTGACTCAGTGATGAGTGAGTGAGTTGTACACGAGAAGTTTCTTTGGACGTTTTAACTATTTATTTATCTTTTTATTTTTCATAGATTTTCGTATGTGAGGAGCTTTGTTAAAGTTTGTCAGCTAGTGATTTCTTTTGTCTTTTCTTTGCTGCCAAAACTAAATACACTGGTGAGGAT
The DNA here is from genome assembly GCF_013401445.1 of Tripterygium wilfordii. Classification (NCBI taxonomy): domain Eukaryota; kingdom Viridiplantae; phylum Streptophyta; class Magnoliopsida; order Celastrales; family Celastraceae; genus Tripterygium; species Tripterygium wilfordii. The sequence continues at coordinate 12,594,159 of NC_052248.1, forward strand.
AAAAAAAAAATTAATCTGGTGATGTATGTGTGTGTGTGTATATATACACACACACAGTGCCCCTTTAAAATTAACGGAAGCCATGCTCACATGCCTCTTTCAATGTTTTCAAAGAGCAAAGGATACCTTAACATATGGATATAATTCTAAGAGGCATATGTACATACATATATATATACCATAACGACAAGCATCAAGGCAAGCAGAGAGGAGATTAAAGGAGAAAACTAAGATAGGCATTGATAAGCGGGATAGATCTTAAAGTAGATCTAAACAAAAACATAAATAAAGGAATCTACACTATATTTGTACAGATTATACAATATTTAAACAAATAAAAGAATCAAAAGAATTTCTAATAATAAACAGAATTGAATTAAAATAAAACTTGTAAAACCATCCATAGAGACGGTTAAACCAGCCGTAGGAGGTATGAACAGATATTTAAATGCAGAAACGAATCAAAAGAATTTCAAATAATAAACATAATATTAATAAACAGAATTAATAAGAATGATTTAAAACCATCCATGAAGGCGGTCAAATCAGCCGTAGGAGGTATGAAAAGATATTGAATTGCAGAAGCATAAATAATTTAAAGAATTGAAGCGGTAAAACCAGCCAATTAATTGATAAACATAAATAATTGATAATATATATATATACACACACACATTGCCCCTTTAAAATTAATGGAAACCATGCTCACGAGCCTCTTTCAATGAAGAGCAAAGGATGCCTTAACATATGGATATAATTCTAAGAGGCAATTAGCATTGACAGCATAAACAAGCCAACCGAAAGTCTGAAACTACAATAAGAGAGGAATTTCCTTTTCACATACTAGGAAATAAAGCACACAGAAAAGTGAAATTACAAAGAGTTCATCTTTTTAAACCTAAATAAAACCAGTACCACCAGATACACAACTCATCACACTCAAAAGCATCGCTCTATATTGAAGGGAACGCCCATGATGCCGCACGATATCATGTCATCCATGAGACAAGAAAGTGGGTTCACAAGAAAACCATCCACGTCCAGACATCCTTGTCTCACAAAGGACATCATATCGTCCGAAATCATAGACCTTCCATTTATTGTAGGGTAGGCATTGCATCGGCAGTTCCTACGTGTTTCTGCTTATTTTTCTCTATTTTCATGTCTAGGAAAAATATACAGAACCAGGCAAAAACTGCGGATCCCAAAGCCCTCCATTATCACCCCCAAGGTTATCTAAGCAATTTTCTGCTCGAATGTCGTTAGGCGCCACGGTTTCCTGCACCTGGAATTCAGGATCAAGCGGAATAATGGTATCCAGCGGCTCCCATGGTGGGGAATCGAAACATTTGCGATTAACCCCCTGTATTAAGAATCACAAAAACTGAATAAGTATGATCTCTCAATATACCTCTCATAGTGAAAAACTATTGAAATTTGAAAGTGTCAGCTGAGGAATCTTCTTTATCACCTCTTGAAAAGAAACTGTGTTCTCCACAACACAGAACAAGAAATACAGTAACATGAGAGCTTCGGACCTAGTAATGTTACTACAAAGTTTGTATAGGTTATACACATTCTAAAGCATAAATTTATCACCTGGACTTCTGCAGGAGAAAACAGAGTTGTTCATTGTATGAATTTCAATGGAAGCATTGTAATGTTTCAAGGGAAAGTCTAATAACGATGGACCGTCCTTTCCCTTGTATCATTACAATACTCCCATTGACATTTTTCTACAATTATGGTTCATTCTAAGAAGTTCAATTGAACTTTGAACAGAACATTTTAACCAAAGAACATTCATTCTAAATGTCAAATTGAAGCACTTATGTTGAATTGAACTTTATCTTTATTCGCTAGCAGAGGATTATTCTATTTACCTGTATTGTCTGATCAATCATGCACCAATCGCCACTAAATTCATCGAATGAGTTTGTTCTCTGATCAATGCTGGAACCACCACCACTCAATGCACCATTTGATCTATGATAAATGATGCTGTCATTGCCCGTACCAAATGGGTCTACTTGAGTTTCTTTTTCTGCATGGTTGACATATTCAAGATCACGAAGAAATAAGTCGATATCATCATCACCTTCAATGTTAACATCAGAATTAAAAAAAGCTCCTTCAAGGTTACTAGCAATGCAATTATCAGCTTGAATGTTGTTAGCTGCCACGGTCTCCTGCACCTGGAATTCAGATGCAGGGGAGAGAATGGTATCCGGCAGCTCCAGTGGTACGGAAGCCAAATATTTGAAATACATTTCTATTGAATTATTCCCCTGCATATTGAATCACAAAACTGAAAAAATAAGTATGACTCTCAATCTGCCTCTCATAGTGAAGAACTGTTGAAATTTAAAAGTGTCAGCCAATGAATCTTCTTTATCACCTCTTGAAAAGAAACTGTGTTCTCCACAACACAATTTCCTTTTTCAGTAAGAAGTGGCCGCGGAGAAGCGTTCCTTATCACCTCTGGACTAAAAACTTTGTCGTCCACAACGCGTTCTCCATTTTCAGTCACAATAGGCAGAGAAGTGTTCCCTATCACTTCTGGAGTAGAAAACGTATTATCCCCAACATGATTTCTGCTTCCAGAAGGGGCATTATGTTCAACGCCGGGTGTACCATCATTCTCCTCACCACCTTTTTTCTCCAAGCGACAAAGAACAAACGTCCTCTACATAGAAACAGAGTAAAAAACACAATATATCATGAGTTCTAATTGCAATATTCCCCATATGTCAGTGACCATATCAATCAAACATCAGATTGTGATCAAGAACACAAACATCATCTTTGAGTATACGCATTAGATTCCGATTTCTGAACAATTCAACAGCAATAATTCATATAAAATATAGCAATACCAAACTAGGGCAATGTCAAACATGGAACCAAATATCTTAAATTATGGAGAGAATTTGGAGACAGTACCTGGCCGGGAGGGACAAAAGTGGGATGAAACTCGTTCATTACCCAGTTGGTTTTCTTCCCATTAGGACTACGGCCAATGTGGAAAACCAAAGTCTTCTTGGCACCGATCACTTGTTTAGTAACTCCTTCCTTGATATCCAGATCATTACCGGTTTTTTTCCAGTATCCAGCATCTGTGGTCCTGTTCACTCTTTCACCTCTCGCGTATTTGTAATCCTTCTGGCAGAAGAAATGCCACATCGAATCTGACTGGATTGCAGAACGCCCTTCAGCACAAAACAAACATCAAAACAATCAGAAATCACCAACATTTTCGAATTGAAAGAAAAAGAAAAATAGTAATTAGGGTTTTCTTTTACAGCATAAATCCCATGGCTCGTGCTTGAAAACATTGACCTCGTTTATTGCCCACACTCGATGAACATCGCCGAGCAGCTTCAGTCTCAGATAATGGTCTATGATTTCTCTGTCAGTTGGAACAAACCTGAAACCCACTATGTCATTCATTTTCTTGTTTCTTTGCTGTTACACAGTTACAGCTATGAAGCAAAGCAGCTCGATCGAGCGAGTGGAGCAAGTGCTTTACAGCTACTAAGACAGAGCGAGGAAGACGAAGACGAAGACGAAGACGAAGGCTCCGTTTGGCACAGCGGAAAAATTGATTTTCAATGCTAGCGGAAATGGTGTGGAAAATATGCTGAGCTTAAAGCTGTGAAATATGCTGTGAGGTGTTTGGTGAAATAAAAACTGACGCTAGCGGAAAAACTGTTGAATTAAAGTATTATAATATTAATTTTTTATATTTATATTAAAAGTAATCTAATAAATATAATTCTTATTAAAATTAATTTTAAGTATTCATTTAATTAATCAAATATAATTTATATTTAAAATTAATTTGAAGTAATTTTTAATTAATCAACTTAATTTTCTTACATTTATTGTATTTTTTATTTTATATTTAAGTAATCAATTAATTTTCTTATATTTATTGTATTTTTTAATTTATCATTATGTATTAAAATTAAACACCTATAAAATTAAAAGTCTTAAATATAAATATTTTATTTGTATTTTTTAAATTAAATTAATTTTATTTTAATATTAAATTTACTGTTATAATAGTTATAAATGCATAAATATAATTAATTTATTAAAAAATAGTTTTATTTAAACCATTAAACACAATTAAGTGGGTCCCATTAATAAAATAATAATACTTTTATCTAAAAAGTGTGGGACCCACACATTAAAAATTTTAAAAAAAGCTGCAGCTTTTTGGCGTGGGACCCACGCCAAAAAGCTACAGCGGCAAAACCGCTGTACAAAGCGGATCCGCTGGAAATTTCCAGCGGATCCGCTGGCGCTTTTCGCCTGTTTGGCATGACGGAGCCGCTGTGGGCGGCTCCGCTTGTGGAGCCGCCCTGCCAAACAGGCAGGAAGACTACTCTGTAGTTATTCCTTTACTTGAGACTTAGCTGAGAACTTTTTAAGACACGTGTGAAGACTGTTCCTCGCTTTGCTGAGAAGTTATTCGGGCCAACAACGAGTAGAGAAACAACACGTGGTAGTTCAATGTAATTAATTACCACCCAGCAAGAAATAATGAAAAGAAAAATAATTGCCTCACTCTCTCCTTCCTGTCTTTCAGAGCGACGGAGACATACGAATACAATACAGTCTCTTCAAAACTTGGCTCTGACTTGGGCCTTCTTTTGGGCTAAAGAAACACTGTTGTCCCGTGCGAGCTGAGATGTTTTCAAAAGTTCTATACTCAACTTGAGCCAATCCATGACTAAAAAGAGGTTTTACTGTATAATTTAAACATACTTATAACACAAAATACAACTATTTGATTTTCCTCTAGAATGTTAAAAAAAATATACTCTAAAACAATCAATTATGTCATGTCAATTTAAAATTTTCCTTGAATGGTCACATTTGGTACAATATTAAAATCTGAATACAATCCTTTTAGAGGATCCACATTGAGATGCATATTTATTACTCTTATGTCAATCTCTTTGTCGCATTAAATAGGCTACACAGGGAATGATGAAATATTTCTCTCTAAAACGTGAGCCCAATATTTTTAATAAACGTGTGCTCCCTAAACACTCTTGTTCTCTGTACAGATATGTTTGGAGAGTACGATTGAATTTTTGTAGGTCCTAATAAGTATGAACTCTACCATCTATGTTCATGCAATTTATAAGTAGAATGTAAGACTTGCCTTCTTGGCCTTTTGGTTTGCTTTGTTATGTACCCTTTTTTTTTCTTATTGTATTTCGACGTAAATTAAACAAAACAACACATTCAGCCAGACATTCCAACTAGCAAAAGATATTGCAGTAGATTATATGTACATGACACAAATACTTCAGTTGACAACTTTGGTCAGAGTCAGACAAAAAGTGAATTTGCAAACTCTGTCAGCTTCCCTTCGTACTCAGCTCCTCCACAGTCCAAGTGCTCGTCAGACATCGTCTCTAACTTATATATACAATCATTATTACTGCAAAAATCAGTATGAAGTTTTCCAGAAGAAGAAGAAGGAGAAAGCCCTTCCTTCCTCTCCTTCCACATGTACTTCTCCAGCTCTTGCGCAGACGGACACTCCAAATCCTGCTCACCATTGAAGCCACACTGTGATTGAAATCCCTCGTGAAAGAAATTACTTTTCTTTGGATTTTCTTTCTGACTCGGTTGGGATTGGGATTGGGATTGGCCTTCTTCAAGGTTGACATTGTCTTCTTCATCCTGGTTTTTCTTCAAACGACAGAGGACAAAATCTCTCTGCAAATTATCTAGGAATTAATGCAATGGAGGTGATACAGTAACGTGGTTAACAGAAAACAGAGTACAAACTTCCAAATACCTCCAGAGAGTATGTGATGCTGGAATGATATTCGTGAATGACCCAATTGGTCTTCACTCCATTAGGCGCACGGCCTTCATAGTACACCAGACTTTTCTTGGTAGCTATCTCATTCTTATCTTTACCCAGAATTTTCCGTTCCTTCCCTGTAATTTTCCAATACCCACCAATGGTTTTCCTGTTTGCGCGTCTGCTGTTTGCGAATATGTAATCGGGGCGAGTAAAGAAGTACCATGTATCATTATCTGATTCTGTGGCTGCAAATTCTACACACACATGCACCCAACAATGAAGAACAAAAAACTTGATGACATTAACAATAAGCTTTAAGAAGTAAAGTAAATTAATTAAGTTTAGGTTGAGAACTCACGAGGTAGTTGCCAAGGCTCATATTTGTTGATATCTATCTCGGCGATGGCAGCAGAGACTTGGTCATCATAGCCAAGCAACTTCAGCTTTAAGAAGTGTTCGATGAGTTCTTCATTTGTTGGCAGAAATCTAAACCCTGGCATTCCTTTCACATCTACTCTGCTCGTCATCTCTCACTCTTCTCCTTTTTACAATCAAACGAATTAAGTTTTAAGAAAAAAAAAAAACCACAGTTAAATGGTCAGAAAAAGAACAGAAACAGGGGAGAAGTAGAAGGAGAGGGTTGTATATACGGGCTGTGAGTGAGTGATGACTGATGACTGATGACTGATGACTGATGACTTATATGAGTTATGAGTGAGTGAATGAGTGAGTGAGTTGTACACGAGAAGTTTCTTTTGATATTTTAACTATTTATCTTTTATTTTTCACAGATTTTCGTATGTGAGAAGCTTTGTTAATGTTTGTCAACTAGTGATTTCTTTTGTCTTTTCTTTGCTGTAAAAACTAAATACACTGGCGAGGCTAAAAAAATTATGGTTGATGGAGAAAATACAAATCCAAATTGGATTATCCTGGTTGATGGAGAATTAGATGATTAACATGATATATGTCTGTGTCACTGTGTGTGTATACACAGCCCCTTTAAAATTAATGGAAGCCATGCTCACATGCATCTTTCAATGTAAAAAGGATGCCTTGATAGCATAATTCTAAGAGGCAATTAGCATTGACGGCATAAACAAGCCAACTGAAACTACAATAAGAGAGGAATTTCCTTTATACATTCCAGGAAATAAAGCACACATAATAGTGAAAATAGATAGAGTTCATCTTTTAAACCTAAATAAAACCAGTACTACCAGGTACACAACTCATCACACTCAAAAGCATCACACTCTGTACTGAAGGGAATGACCATGATGCCGCGCAATATCATGTCATCCAGGAGACAAGAAAGTGGGTTCACAAGAAAACCATCATGGTTATGGTTATACACCCACATCCTTGTCTCACAAAGGACATCATATCGTCCGATATCATAGACCTTCCATTTATTGTAGGGTAGGCATTGCATCGGCAGTTCCTACGTGTTTCTGCGTATTTTTCTCTATTTTCATGTGTAGGAAAAATATGCAGAACCAGGCTCAAACAACCGATCCCAAAGCCATTCATTATCGCTCCCAAGAGTTGTTTCAGAACAGCAAGGAGAAAACATGTTGACTGCTTCGGTGTGACTGATATCCTCGACATGCTGACTTCCTGATGACTCTAATGGGCTCGAGTCACTAGGGGCAAATTGCATACTTCCGCAGTAGGAGTGTACATCCTGGATAGCAGGATAAGAGTTCACCTCTAAAATGTTGTCTTGCTGACAACTAGTGCCAAATTGAGACAATGGCAAATTATATTCATCAGCAACACAATTGGCTTGCTGAAGATTCTCATAAGAGAGACCCTGCATCAAGTGCATTTCCGGCAAACAGCCATCTGCCCATGCTTTAACTGCTTCAGTGTCACTGATATCCTCAATATGCAGACTACTCAATGTCCCTGATAGGTTGGATTCATCAGTGGCAGCGTGCATTCTAGAGTAGAGTTGTACATCCTGGATAGGCAGATACAACTTCACCGCCTCTGTGTTGTTGTCTTGCTGATATATGGTACCAAATTGAGCCAAATAATCATCAGTGACGCCATTTGTATGCTGATAATTCACATAAAAGGGATTCTGACTCATGTGCATCTCCGGTTGCTGCGCAATGGGGGAAGTGAAATCCTGCCCATTAGAGTCCAAGACCATAAACTGTGGGGCTATCTGCGATAAGATTCATAGGGAACCAAGCATTAGCTTTGAAATTGCCGTCAGTGCTCTGTGATTAAGTTGATAATAGACAGATGATAGATACAAGAGGCAGTTTTCATACCTCTGCCAATGTCATATTCGCAAGAGTATTTTCAACCTGAGAAACCGAGTCATAACCTGGTTCAACTTCATCAACCGCTGAATTGACAGTCTTTTTGGGGGGTCTTCGATGCAAGCAGGAGAGGACATAATCCCTCTACACAAATTGAAAGACCAATAAGTTGAGGAGGCAAGTATGCTTGAACACAAATACCAGAAACAGAAACTTCCATGAAAACTAATATCATACATCAAAATTTTAAAACTACTCTTACTTGTCATATATTCAATAATATTTGCAATAAAGGCTTCCAATTACTCGAAGTCTCGAACAAGGTTCCTAGAGTATTAGTACACTTGTAGAGAACACAACACTCACTACAGATGCTAATGATCAGGTTGTCATATGATGCTGGGGATGAGCATTGGTCATGGTCATGAGCAAGTGCCAGTAAATATGTTTTGCTTCAGAGCAAGAATCAGATGTGAAAGTTGCAAAACATTCAATTTTGCCTCCTTACAGTGTCCCCGGATGGACCAGACACAAAATAAAAATAAACAGAAGTAATACAAAGGGAGCCAAAGGAAAAAAGGACCATACTCCCACAGCAAATAGACCATAAACCACCAAAGAAATTAAAAAGGAGAAGAAAGAAATAGTGTATCATACCCCATTGGAACAAGAGGGATTTAGATGATACTCGTGTATGGTCCAGTTAGTCCGGACTTTGCCACGCCCACGACCTTCGCAGAAGACCAAAATTATCTTGAAACCGATGACTTGGTTCTCTCCGTTCTTAATCTCACGTTTCTTGCCGGTCTCGCTCCAGGAACCAGCCCTTGTTGCCCTGTTATTATTTCCACTCTTTCTACACCTCCGATCTGGAGAAGAAAAGAAATACCATGCATCCTCTGAAGGTATCGCCGCCAGCACTACACAGAACCCAAAATTGAATTAATAGAAATTTCAGATACAGATATTCCAGAGAAAAAAAAACAAACAAATAACAAATTCAGTCTGATCGGAGATCGGAGATATATGGAACTTACTAGGTAAATCCCACGGCTCGTAATTGCAGATATAATCAATCTCCGCAATTGCAGAAACTTCGTCATCATTGCCTAAGATCTTCTGGCGCAAGTAAAATTCGACTAGTCGTTTATCACTTGGTCCGAAATCTGTCGCCCCCATGTCGTTTGCGCTCGTCAACTTCAATTTACGTTGAAATAAAGCCGAAAAGAAAGAAAAACAACCACCAAAATTAAAGAATATAAAAGAGAGAACAAAAAGAAGCAGTGAAAGAGAGAACTCACCGGAGACGAAGTGATAGTCTGCTGATTTGCGATCGTAGGTTCTCTGGTTATTCTTGCAGACTTGCAGTGTGTGTGGGGAGAGGCGAGCAGCACAGACTATTTATAATAAGAAGTAAAGAAGACATTTTTATTTGATGATGGGGCCTGGACTTCATTGAAATAGCTTTTATGCCCTCATGTCTTTTTCTCCTCTCTCTTTTTACAAGTTAGATGTTCCCCATTAACGATTGGCACACGTTACTTGGATACGAGTAAATTGTAATTAAAACAAAAAAAATAAAATAATTGTCTAATGCAAAATTCTGCACGACTTATACCTTGTTGGGGTTATATGAATGGATTGGTTCACACTATCTGTAGAGTTACGATGATCACGGATAATCTAAATATTCTCTAGGGAAAAATAGAGATGTCTCCTAAGTTATCCGTAATATGTGGAAGTATCGACGTAATTTCATAGAGTCATTCAGTTTGAATGCTACATGTTCACTAAATTTGAATGCTACATGTCCACTAAAAATATTATTGTTATTGCTACGACTCATATTTTCAAAAATGTGGATCCGCCTTTTATTTTTGCTCAATTTGATATTGAATTAAATTTCTGCGATATGATTTTTTTAAATTGCCTATCTAATTTAATGATAGATTAATTCTTCAAAATTTATTCTATGTCAGTGTAGGTGAAGATCCTAATCTGAATGATAGGGATAAAAAAAATTCATCCTTCGAGTTGTTTTGGCAGTTCTAGTTACAATAATTTTTATCATTTAGTAGGTGGTGGGGGCTTTCCATAAGGCAGATGAAGTTTATTTTTTATTTTTTTTTATTTTTTATGTATATAATTAACAACCACCCCAATTTGTTTTTCTCGTCACTAAATGGATGTGTAAAAGGCAATCACAGTGTTATTGACTATTCAGGGAAGGGGGTGTTCACCGTGTTGGGGGTCGATCTGCTCTCTGTAGCACCTTTTTGGGGGTCGAATTTTATTTTCAAAATCATAAATGTGTAGTATTTGGTTTAACAAATCCAATAATTTATCGTGATCGAAATATCGAACGTTTTGAGTTTATATTCGACGTCTAGAATTGTTATGCCTTCTTCATGTTACATATGATTTTTTGTTTCGAACCAAACATACCACGTTATATTCATTATACTGAATGCTACACATTTCTATTTTTTTTGGCTTTATGCTACATAGCAAAAAGCTTGATGACATTAACAATAAGCTTTGAGAAGTACTGTGAATTAATTTATTTCAGCTTGAGAACTCACAAGCAATTGCCAAGGCTTATATTTGTTGATATCTATCTCGGCAATGACAGCAGAGACTTGGTCATCATAGCCAATCAAATTGAGCTTTAAAAAGTGTTCGATGAGTTCTTCATTTGCTGGCAGAAATTTAAACCCTGGCATTCCTTTCATATCTATTTTGCCCATCATCTTTCAATCTTCTCTTTTTCACAACCAAATAAATTAATTTTTAAGAAAAAAAACCATAGTTAGTAGAAGGAGATCGTTCCATATATGGGTTGTGAGTGAGAATGAGTTAGTTGTACATGACAAGTTTCTTCTGGCAATAGAAACGTATACATACACCACGCATGATGATATGACACGTGTGGCCCTCCAACTCACACACACATGCAATCCATAGGGTTCGAACCCGGCCCACAGGGGTCGAACCCTACTCATAGAGTAGAAATACACGAATGGAAACCAGTTAGGTTGGCACCCGGCGTGATATGACAAGTTTCTTTTGATATTTTAACTACTTATCTTCTATTTTTCACAGAATTTCGTTTTGAGAAGCTTTGTTAAAGTTTGTCCGCTAGTGTTTCCTTTTTTTTTAAGCATATATATATATATATATATATATATATGTATATGTATATGTATGTATATGCGTTTCTGGCCAAATTAGGTTAGAATCAGTTCTTGATCAAACAACACAACTGATTTTAGGATTGTACTTGGGTGCCTGGACAGTACTGTCTAAAACATTGCTCCTTTAAATCAATGGAAGGCATACTCACATGCCTCTTTCAATGTTTTCAGAGAGCAAAGGATGCCTTAACATATGATATAATTCTAAGAGGCACTTAGCATTGACAGCATAAACAAGCCAACTGAAACTACAATAAGAGAGGAATTTCCTTTACACATTCTAGGAAATAAAGCACACACAATAGTGAAATCACATAGAGTACATATTTTAACCTTAAATAAAGCCACTACTACCAGATACACAACTCATAACACTCAAAAGCATCACTCTGTATTGAAGGGAATGACCATGATGCCGCGCAATATCATGTCAACCTGGAGACAAGAAAGTGGGTTCACAAGAAAACCATCATGGTATGGTTATACACCCACATTCTTGTCTCACAAAGGACATCATATCATCCGACATCATAGACCTTCCATTTATTGTAGGGTAGGCATTTCATCGACAGTTCCTACGTGTTTCTGCTTATTTTTTCTCTATTTTCATGTCTAGGAAAAATATGCAGAACCAGGCTCAAACAACCGATCCCAAAGCCATTCATCATCGCCTCCAAGAGTTGTGTCAAAACAGCAAGGGGACAACATGTTGACTGCTTCAGTGTGACTGATATCCTCGACATGCTAACTTCCTGATGACTCTGATGGGCTCGAGTCACTAGGGACAAATTGCATACTTCCGCAGTAGGAGTGTACATCCTGGATAGCCGGATAAGAGTTCACCTCTAAGATGTTGTCTTGCTGACAACTTGATGCAGCGTGAGATTAATGAATGCAAAAAATCCAAACACACAAATAGAAATCAACTCTTCTATAATCTTAACTTACGCAACAAGCAAAAATTATAGGTAAATCAACTCACGTGCTTAGGCGACAGTTATTTCATATATCAAAACTCAATAATAAAACTCCCAACTAACATCAAGGAAATAAATAGGTCCACGCAGGAACCCTAGTCAAAATCATTAAAAGGACGTAACTACCCATAGTTCATAAAATAGATAAAATAAAGGTAGACTTTAAATAGATAGTAAAATAAATAATAAAGAACACGTCTGTCCCAACTTCCATCTAGACTTCGTCTCACTTGTGCCCATGTTCACGATCAAAGCGCTCCATGTACCGTAAAGCAAAGTCATCAATCCCATCCACAACAACTTCAGTGATCCCATCTACATCACAACTAGTGCCAAATTGAGACAACGGTAAATTATATTCATCAGCAACACAGTTGGTTTGCTGAAGATTCTCATAAGAGAGACCCTGCATCAAGCGCATCTCCGGCAAACAGCCATCTGCCCATGCTTTAACTACTTCAGTGTCACTGATATCCCCAATATGCAGACTACGCAATGGCTCTGATAGGCTGGACTTATCAGGAGCAGCGTGCATTCTAGAGTAGAGTTGTACATACTGGATAGTCGGATACAACTTCATCACCTCTGTGTTGTTGTCTTGCTGATATATGGGGCCAAATTGAGGCAATGACATGGTATAATTATCAGTGATGCCATTTGTATGCTGAAGATTCACATAAGAGGGGTCCTGACTCATGTGTATTTGCGGCGCAATGAGAGAGGTGAAATCCTGCCCATTAGAGTTCAAGAATTCTGCCATAAATTCCAGGGATATCTGCAATAAGATTTATAAAGCACCAAGCATTAGCTTTGAAATTTCCATCAGCGCTCTATGTGATTATGTTGATAATAGACAGAAGATAGATACAAGAGGTAGTTATCGTACCTCTGGGAAAGTGATATCCGTAAGAGTATTTTCAACCTGAGAAACCGAGTCATGATCTGGTTCAACTTCCATGTCGTTTGCGCTCGTCATCTTCCATTTACATTGAAATAAAGCCGAAAAGAAAGAAACACAAACACCAAAATTAAAGAATATAAAAGAGAGAACAAAAAGAAGCAGTAAAAGAGAGAACTCACCGGAGAAGAAGTGATAGTCATCTGATTTGCGATCGTAGAGGAACTGTGAATGTGCAATTTCGGTCGCTCTCTCTCTCTCTGTGTGCTCTGGTTACTCTGAAGTGTGGGGAGAGGAGTGTAGCACAGATAATTTATAATAAGAACTAAGAAGACATTTCTATTCCATGATTGGACCTCAACTTGCTCTGGACTTCATTGAAATAGCTTTATGCCTTTGTGTGTGTCTTTTTCTCCTCTCTTTTTGCAAGTTAAATGTTCCCCATTATCTTTCTATCAACGAATCACTCCAAGGTAGAGTGGCTGGTAACCATTGGCACAAGTTACTCTCTTTTTTTTTGTCTGGATTGGCACAAGTTACTTGGAAACGAGTAAATTGTAATAAAAACCAAAAAAAAAAAAAAATTGTCTGATGGGAAATTCTGCACGACTTATCATAGTATACTCGTTGAGATTGTGATACCTGCAAGATTTCTCGGTTGTTTAGACTATTAGTATCCTGGTTGTTGTGTCTATTAGGATCGCATGTCGTTTGAATTCCTATGGATTCTGATAGAGTACGATGTCGTTTTAGTGATATGTTTTAGTCTTTGGTTCTGTCGTTACTTGACAGAGTGACGTGGCAACACATTAGTAACGTCTGTTAAGGAGTTAGTTACTATTCTGTTACTTTTCTTGTATAAGAGAGGCTTAGCTTTGTATTACAATTACGAAAATTGTTAATGAGAATTACATTTCTTCTTTCCCACTTCTCTGGTTCTTTTCTCTGAAAGGAATTCCACCGCCATACTCTTACCATACTAGGTCAAGGTCGAAGGAAGCTATCAGATTCTCTATCATTCCCTTCTCCTACGGTAGGATGGGGTTTGACTTAGCGAACTTCTCTTTACGAGGTCTTCTCTGTGCAAGTTATTACCTTCGTGTCACCTGTCATACTGATTAGGCATGACGATTTTCTTCATCCACAAAGATAATATTTCATTTTCATCAAGACAAATTAATTATTATGTTGTATGAAAAAGAGTTGTTAAATGTTTTTATTTACAACTTATATGTATTTTTTTTAGTTTTCTAAAAGAAAATAATAAAAATTATGATATTCATTATATGACCATAATACATTCATATATCTATAGAGAGAAGTAAAGCCAATCAAGCAGTTTGAGATGGTATCAAAACATTTTCAGGAATTATTTTTTCTTGATATGCATCACAAAACTATATGTTTCTTAGAGATTGTACCACTCCATGGAGTGAACTGTACAGACAATAATCAAGGAAAATGCAGCTGTGAGGAGAAACTTAAAGTAGATTTTCTCTTTGATTTTAATGAGTTGCTTACATGATATAAAATTGGATGAATGATGTAGAACAGAAGCTAGCACTGGTTTTATGGAGCTATCATATGCTTGAGATGTAAAAAAAACAAGCAAAGGATGCCTTTAACATGAAGGAAACTCTAGTCTCTAGGAGACAAAATAGCACTGAAAGCAAAAAATAAGCAAAGAGTAAACTTAAATTGGAGTTGGATTTCCATTCAACATAGCAAGAAACAAAGAACAGAGCGTGTTGTTATGCAATTAAGTAGAATTTTTCATTCAACAGATGGAAAAAACACTAAATACAGCAATACAAATCTTGTTGGGTGGAGCAGGGAACATTCCCTGTACAGTCATTCAACAACAAAGACTTAAAAAGTTTATAACATCGGTATATTATGACAATATGAGATTAACGAATATATATATATATCACTTCAGTGGTCCGGTGTTACTAAGGGAGTAGTCTCCAAAAGCTGGTTCAAAACAGCTATTTACCCATGCGTCATTGTCAACAAGCAGACTGCCAAATGACTCTGATGGGCTGGAGTCATAAGGCAGAGCAGGCGTACTTCCATCAATGGAGTATACATCTTGGTTAACAGTAGATGAATTCATCCACTTTGTAGTATTGTCTTGCATATCACTAGTGCCAAATTGAGGTGAAAGCAGATTATAGTTATCAGTAAAACTGTTGGAATTTTGTAAATTCCCAACTGAGGGGCCTTGCTCCATGTACAGCTCCGGCTAGTGTGCATCAGGAGGGTTGAAATCCTCTTCGTTGGAGTTAAATAAATCTTCCAGAAATTGCAGGTCTATCTGCAATAAGGAATCATAGAATACCAAGCATTAGATTTGAAATTGCTTCTTGTGATATTTCTGATTAAGTTGATGTAATAGAATGGCATCAGTGAGTAACAGTTCATAGCTCTGGGAATGTGATTTCGACCTCAGCAATAGCTGAGACTTGGTTCTCATAACCAAGCATCTTCTTCTGTAGATAATGATTGATGAGTTCTTCGTTAGTTGGATGAAATCTGTAACCTTTAACTGACTCTGTATCCTTTGCGCTCGTCATCTTTGATGTTTCATTAATAAGAAGAAATGAAGGAAAAAAATCAAAGATCAATAAACTTCAGAACAATAAAGAAAATTACAGAAGTAATCAAGTAGAGAAAAAACAAAAAAAAAAAAAAAAAAAAACTCACTGAAGAAGACGTGGTATTCATTCCTGTTCCTAAAATGGAAATGCTCTGCTGATTGTTGAGAAATTACACTGAAGCTGTTGCAGTAGAAGATGCAAGGGCTCTGTCCTCTGTGGGCGAATGCATATATATATATATATATATATATGTATATGTATACCGTACACTTGAACATCTTATCAAGGAAGTAGTTACCGTGCCTTCAACTTCTTCTGCAAATTTTCTATTTCCTCTGGAAAGTGGAAGGTGGAAACTGGAAACCCCTTAACCGTTGGATCTGAAAGTTCCGATGATACGTTAAGTTTTCGACTTGGTCCGGAAGTTGTTTCCCATTTAAAAAAAAAATAGAAAATATTAAAAAATAAGCAAAGAACTTGCAAACCAAGTTGTCTGACCCCACCAGCCACCATTTCACCCTACATTCAACTTGTTTTTTCGAATCTCGTTTTTTTTAATCAATTCGATATTTTCATTCAAAAAACATAAACAGTATATTCAAAATCATTTTCACAAGAGAAAAAAATAACCTCTCCATAATTATATAATCGTTGGGGTTATATGAATGGATTCGTCCACACTATCTATAGATTTAGGACGATCGCAGGGAAAAATAAAGATTTCTCTAAATTATCCGTAATACGTGAAAGTATCGACGTAATTTTATAGTCATTCGGTGTGAATGCTACTGTTGATGTTCTTGGTATATTTAAAAGAAATTTTATGTGTTATACATGCGAAGATTGAAGGGTAGTAGAATGGTAATGATTTTGGACTACCCTAAGGACAATCCAAGTTCAAGTCCCACTATTTACAATACCTATATATATAGGTCAAAGATGGGTCTTGGGCCTTGGGGTCTTTGATCTCTTAACTTGTGTTAATTTTTTACCTTAATTATTTTTTAATTTGACTTTGTCAATAACTAAAACACGTTCTCCCTGATTGTCTCTTTAACTGTGAACGTTTCCCTGATTTACTGGAAAACAAATATATTCCAACATTATTTTATTTTTTAATATATATCAAGAAAAGGCTATGGTTTTTATGCGTATCGTTTTTGAGAAAGAAAGACAGAAAAGAAACACAGCAAATTTCAAATAGTGTTATGAATGTGCACAGATTACAGTTACAGAGAGAGTTCTGGGCTTGTTTTATCCTGGGGACGACGTAGCTGATTTACTGCTTGCACACAAGAGGCAGAGCCGCGAATCGTCTTAAAGAAAGCAATCTAGTTCGTGACTCAAGCCACCGGTTTCTATTCTTGTTCATTTTCTTTATTTTGCAAATTTTGAGGTAATATCTCTAACAGCTACATATCCGCTAAAGATATTATTGTTATTGCATCGACTCATATTCCCAAAAAAGTGGATCCACCCGCCTTTCGTTTCAATTTTTTTTTTTGCTCAATTTGACTTTGAATTAAATTTATGGGAGATAATTTTTTTAAATTGCCTATCTAGTTCAATGATGGATTAATTCTTCAAAATTTATTCTATGTTAGTATATGTGAAGATCCTATTTTGAATGATAAATTTTTTCTCCATCTTCTTCCGTCTCATCATTTCTTCTACATATGAATGTCCAGCAACACAAACAGTTTAAACTTCAATTGATATTACATGGAGGAAATTGGGGCTAGCAAAACAGGACTTCTTCTTGTGTTGTTAACATCATCATTCGAGCCTTTATCTCAAAAGTTTGGGGTCGACTACACAAAAATATAAGAACCTCATTGGAAATCCACCACATGTATTTATTTTCGTCATTCATTTTTATAATGGATCATACATTCATCCACTCCTATTAAATTCATATCATTTCTTATTCATGTGTTTGACAAAGTTTTACGTTGGCTGTCAACTGTCAACCTACCGCAACCCTCCTCCTTCATCCGGGCTTGAGACCGACTGCAAATGCAGGCGGAGTTTCTTGTGTTGTTAACCAAAACAAAATTTCTGAAAACAGGGGAGACTCTGTTCTTCCAAAAGAGAGTGAAGTAGCTACACAGATTAACCTTAAAGTTCTCTCTTTGATCAAAGGTCTTTGTGTTGATATTAATTTTGATTTGAAAACGCCTTAAAGGAGAAGTAAGTCTTGAAGATTCTTGGAAAGGACAGTGATGAAGTTACTAAAAAACCCACTGTGAGTGTGTTCCACGACAGAAACCATGTATAGCCTAGTAAGAACTTGTAAATCATTGTCAATTAGACTCATGCACACAAAAATTTTTCGCCTACGAGAGGATAAGTTGGACAAAAAATTCGGAAAGAAACAATGAAGAAGAAAACTCACCTTTAGCCTTTCTGTTGCAGAGATTTGTTATGCTCCCCACTTTTTTCTTTCTTAGAATTCAGTCAAACCATTTCACTAATCAAGGGTCCAACCATTCCCTAGTTTAGACATTCTAGTCAAGCATTAGTCAACTAATGTAATGTCCATGGCATGTTCTTGGAAACATCCTTCATACTCAACCAAAATGTAAGATTTCAGATGCCAACATTGATTGCAAATAACAAACAAGAACAAACTTTCTACATGCAGAGTTCATTACTTTTATTCAACATTTCTAGTTTATATTTCAACATTAAAACCCTAACACACCAGTACATTGTAGGCAAATTGTATATCAACCTAACAACATTGCTCGAGCGACACACCCAGTACAAACACAAACACTCACACTCCTAAGGAAAAAAAACTGGAAACCACACTCTTACCAATTACATCTCAAACAACTACTACTAGTTATATGTATAGCTTCCATAGGAGGGTCCTTCCTAGTTCCTGCCACATATCATAGCCAAGCAACTTGAGCTTTAGGAAGTGTTTGATGAGTTTTTCATTTGCTGGCAGAAATCTGAACCTTGGCATTCTTTTCATATCTATTCAGCTCGTCATCTTTCAATCTTCTCTTTTTCACAAGCAAATAAATTAATTTTTAAGAAAAAACCAGAGTTAGATAGGCAGAAAAAGAACAGAAACAGGGGAGAAGTAGAAGGAGACAGTTTCTTTTTTTAAGCATATATATATGTATGTGTGTATGTATATGCGTGTCTGGCCAAATTAGGCTAGAATCAGTTCTTGATCAAATAACACAAGTGATTCTAGGATTGTACTTGGGTGCCAGGACAGTTCTGTCTAAAGCATTGCCCCTTTAAATCAATGGAAGCCATACTCACATGCCTCTTTCTATGTTTTCAGAGAGCAAAGGATGTCTTAACATATGAAATAATTCGAAGAGGCAATTAGCATTGACAGCATAAACAAGCCAACTGGAACTACAATAAGAGAGGAATTTCCTTTATACATTCTAGGAAATAAAGCACACATAATAGTGAAATTACATAGAGCAAATCTATTAACCCTAAATAAAACCAGTACTACCAGATACACAACTCATAACACTCAAAAGCATCAATCTGAATTGAAGGGAATGACCATGATGCCACGCGATACCATGTCATCCATGACACAAGAAAGTGGGTTCACAAGAAAACCGCAAGAGTATTTTCATACATCTGCCAATGTCATATCCGCAAGAGTATTTTCAACTTCATCAACCACTGAATTGACAGCCCTTCTGCGTTGTTTTCGATGCAAGCGGGAGATGATATAATCCCTCTACACAAATTGAAATACCATTAAGTTGAAGGAAACTATACTTGAACACAAATAACAGAAACAGAAACTTCCATGACATTGACAACTAATATCATACATCAAAACTACTCCTACTTGTCATATATTCAATAATATTCGCAATAAAGACTTGATATTACTTGAAGTCTTGAACAAGGTTCCTAGATTATTACTACTACACTTGTAGAGAACACAACACTCACTACAGTTATGCTAATGACCTGGTTGTCATATGATGCTGTGGATGATCATTGGTCATGGTAATGAGCAAGTGCCAGTAAATATGTTTTGCTTTCAGAACAAGAACCATATTTGAAAGTGGCAAAACATACAATCAAAATAAACAGAAGTAATACAAAGGGAGCCAAAGAAAAAGGGATCATACGCCCACAGCAAATAGACCATAAACCACCAAAGAAATTAAAAAAAGAAGAAGAAGAAAGAAATAGCATATAATACCCCATTGAAACAAGAGGAATTCAGCTGATACTCGTGTATAGTCCAGTTAGTCCAGGCTGGGTCACGCAGACGACCTCTGTAGAAAACCAAAGTGCTCTTGAAACCGATGACTTGGTTCCTTCTGTTCTTAATCTCACGTTTCTTCCCGGTAACTTTCCAGAAACCGGCCCTTGTTACCCTGTTATTATTCCCACTCTTTCTATACTTACGATCTGGAGGAGAAAAGAAATACCATGTATCCTGCGATGGTATCGCCGCCAGCACTACTCAGAACCCAAAATTGAATTAATATAAATTCCAGATACAGACACTCAATAGAAAAAGAAAAAGAAAAAGAAAAAACTAATAGAGATATATGGAACTTACTGGGTAAATCCCACCGCTCGTAATTGCAGATATTATCAATCTCTCCAATTGCAGAGACTTCGTTATCATTGCCACAGATCTTATAGCGCAAGTAATAGTTGACTAGTTGTTCGTCAGTTGGATTAAATCTGAAACCTGGGTTTCCCATGTCGTTTGCGCTCGTCACCTGAGAAGAAGTGATAGTCATCTGATTTGCGATCGTAGAGAAACTGTGAATGTGCAATTTCGGTCGCTCTCTCTCTCTCTCTCTGTGTGCTCTGGTTACTCTGAAGTGTGGGGAGAGGAGTGTAGCACAGATAATTTATAATAAGAACTAAGAAGACATTTCTATTCCATGATTGGACCTCAACTTGCTCTGGACTTCATTGAAATAGCTTTATGCCTTTGTGTGTGTCTTTTTCTCTTCTCTCTTTTTGCAAGTTAAATGTTCCCCATTATCTTTCTATCAACGAATCACTTCAAGGTACAATGGCTTGTAACCTGTGGCACACGTTACTTGTTTTTTTTTTTTTTTTTTGAATACAAAGGGGTGAGAAAGTTCGAACATGAGATCTAAGATATCACATATATAAATGTCATCTGAACTACTCGTGGTTTTCAGAGAAAATTATAATAAAAGAAAAAAGATTGATCTACATGTCAGAAGCTAGGCTATGACAGTGATGGCGAACCTCGCTGAACTTGAAAGAACAAAGGGAGGGCGCTCCTTCGTGGTTAGGGACACTCCGACGAAGGAGTAATTCAAGAATCAAATGCGTTGTTTATGGTTAGAAAATAAAATTATCTATATATGTTAACAAATTCTGATGATAATGAGGTCATAGACTCTTTCTGTTTAGGAAAAATTAAATATAAATTCCTCGTTGGAGAGTTTTATTTCAAGAATAATAATCTTAAAAGTCTTATTCCATAAAATCCATGTTTGAACTAATATGTTTTAAAATATATGGTTTCATTATCTAAAATACCCTCATCTTCATCCCCAAACATGGCACATGTCTCCTGTATATAATTCATCTCTGACCTCCACCGAAAACTTAGTCTCCGCCCCTCATGGATTTGAGAGTTTTATAGCATTTTTAGTGATTTTTCATCTCGATTTTTATTGTATTCGAACTAGATCTACTTATAGTCACTAAGAGACTTGTAGATCTTATTATTTTTTTTTATCTGTCATCACATCATTATTTTCAACAGTTTATGTGGTGATTTTCATGATTTTTTGTTCTGAGATCTACGCATTGCAGGTGATTTGTTATTGGGAAAGAAGAAGAGGAATGACATTATAATAAGTTTGTAACTTCTGTCACTTTTCCTTAATTTTTTTTTTTGACGTGTTCTTATTAAGACAACTTTCATAATTTGTCCTTATATGTAAAAAGCTCTTTTGTTTATATCTTTTCCTGCTATTTAACATTGCACTTTGTAAGGACTAGAAAAAGTCTCTTTGGTTCCTAATTTTCAACAAATTTGTCCTGGTTCCTAATTTCCAACAAATTTGTTCCTTTTCACCTTGCATGCTCCAGTAAACACATACAATTTCTATAGTTCATTTTAAACATATTTCACGATTATTTTTTTTTATTGTTAAGACTAATTGGGTTGGTCCAATTTTAGACATTAAGTATGAATATAGAGGGAATTTCAAATATTTCTCAGAAAATACGGACAATGGTTTGAGACACAACGGTGAATGACACAAGGTAAGCGATTGGGCTAAATAATTGAAGCCATGCTCGCATGCCTACATCAATGTTTTGAGAGAGCAAAGGATCCCTCAACATATGGTAATTCTAAAAGGCAAATAGCATTGACAGCATAAACAAGCCAACAAAAACTACAATAAGAGAGGAATTTCCTTTATACATACTAGGAAATAAAGCAGACTCACATAACACTGATATTACATTAATAGTTCATCTTTTAACCCTAAATAAAACAAGCACTACCAAGTACACAACTCATCAGACTCGAAAGCATCACTCTGTCTTAAAGGGAATGACCATGATGCCGCTCAATATCATGTCATCCATGAGAAAAGAAAGTGGGTTCACAAGAAAACCCTCATGGTTATTATGGTTATACACCAACATCCTTGTCTCACAAAGGACATCATATCGTCCGATATCATAGACCTTCCATTTATTGTAGGGTAGGCATTGCATCGGCTGTTCCTACGTGTTTCTGCTTATTTTTCACTATTTTCATGTGTAGGAAAAAAATGCAGAACCAGGCTCAAACAACCGATCCCAAAGCCATTCATTATCGCTCCCAAGAGTTGTTTCAGAAAAGCAAGGAGAAAACATGTTGACTGCTCCAGTGTGACTGATATCCTCGACATGCTGACTTCCTGATGACTCTGATGCGCTCGAGTCTTTAGGGGCAAATTGCATACTTCCGCAGTAGGAGTGTACATCCTCGATAGCCGGATAGGAGTTCACTTCTAAAATGTTGTCATATTCATCAGCAACACAATTGGTTTGCTGAAGATTATCATAAAAGGGCAAACAGCCATCTGCTCCTTTAACTGCTTCAGTGTCACTGATATATCCACTATGCAGACTACTCAATGACCCATATAGGCTGGACTCTTCAGGGGCAGCGTGCATACTAGAGTAGAGTTGTTCATCCTGGATAGATGGATAAAACTTCACTGCCTCTGTGGCATTGTCTTGCCCATAAATGGTGCCAAATTGAGGCAATGGCATGGTATAATTATCAGTGATGCCATTTGTATGCTGAAGATTCACATAAGAGGGCTCCTGACTCATGTGCATGTCCGGTTGCTGCGCAATGAGAGAGGTGAAATCCTGCCCATTAGAGTTCAAGAATTCTACCGCAGGTTGTGGGGCCATCTGCAATAAGATTCATAGGGCACCAAGCATTAGCTTTGAAATTACCATCAGTGCTCTTTGTGATCAAGTTGATAATAGACAGAGGATAGATAAAAGAGGTAGTTTTCATACCTGTGGGAATGTGATATCCGTAGGAGTATTTTCAACCTCAGAAGTCGAGTAATGACCTGGTTCAACTTCATCAACCGCTGTATTGACAGCCTTTTTGGGTTGTTTTCGATTCAAGCGGGAGATGACATAATCCCTCTACACAAATTGAAAGACCAATAAGTTGAAGTAAGCATGCTTGAACAGAAATACCAGAAACAGAAACTTCCATGACAACTAATATCATACATCAAAACTACTCCTATTTGTCATATATTCAATAATATTCGCAATAAAGATTTCTGATTACTCGAAGTCTCGAACAAGGTTCCTAGAGTATTACTACACTAGTAGAGAACACAAGACTCACTACAGATGCTAATGACCTGGTTGTCATATATGATCCTGTGGATAAGCAAGTGCTAGGAAATATGTTTTGATACAGAACAAGAATCAAACATACAATTTTGCCTCCTCAGAGTCTCCCTAGATGAACTAGACACAAAATCAAAATAAACAGAAGTAATACAAAGGGAGCCAAAGAAAAAAAGGATCATACTCCCACAGCAAATAGACCATAATGAACCACCAAAGAAACTAAAAAGAAGAAAGAAATAGCATATAATACCTCATTGGAACAGGAGGAATTCAGCTGATACTCGTGTATGGTCCAGTTAGTCCAGACTTTGTCACGCCCACGGCCACTGTAGAAAACCAAAATTCTCTTGAAACCAATGACTTGGTTCTTTCTGTTCTTAATCTCACGTTTCTTGCCGGTAACTTTCCAGAAACCAGCCCTTGTTAACCTGTTATTATTCCCACTCTTTCTATACTTCCGATCTGGAGGAGAAAAGAAATACCATGTATCCTCTGATAGTATCGCCGCCAGCTCTACACAGAACCCAAAATTGAATTTATATAAATTTCAGATACAGATATTCCAGAAGAAAAAAACAACGAAAAACAAATTAAGCCTGATCGGAGATATATGGTACTTACTGGTTAAATCCTCCGGCTCGTAATTGCAGATATAACCAATCTCTGCAATTGCAGAGACTTCGTAATCATTGCCTAAAATCTTCTGGCGCAAGTAAAAGTCGACTAGTCGTTCCTCAGTTGGTCTGAAATCTGTCGTTCCCATGCCGTTTGCGCTCTGGTTACTGTGAGTGTGATGGAGAGGAGGGTAGCACAGACTACTTAAATAAGAACCAAGAAGACATTTTTATTCTATGAGATGGGACCTCAACGTGCTCTGGACTTCATTGAAATAGCTTTATGCCCTTTTTCTCTTTTTGCAAGTTACATGTTCCCCGTTCTCTTTCTATCAACGAATCACTTCAAGGTATAGTGGCTTGTAACCAGTGGTACACGTTAGGAACGAATAAATTATAATAAGAGAAAAAAGATTGACGATTACCTACATGTCAGCAGCTGAGGAGGATGTGACAGTCACGGCGAATCTTAGGGACCCTGCAACTGCAGCTGCAACAACAAAGGGAGGGAGGGAATACTCCGATGATCAATTTAGTATCTTTCTTAAGAGATTCAAGAGTGAATGCATGCCTTAGATCAGTCGTGACATTTCTTTATAGAGGTCGTAATATGGTCATTGGTATATATGGAGAGTAGAGCCAATCAAGAAATTTGAGATTGTATCATACATTTTAAGGAATTATTTTTTCTTGATATGCATCACAAAACTGATATGTTTCTTAAGAGATTGTACCACTCCTCCATGGAGTGAACTGTACAGACAATAATTCTTCTGTCATTGTTTTGCTACATGTATGTAAAATATAAGCTTTCATTAAGGAAAATGCATATGTGAGAAACTTAGGTTGTGTTTGGTATCACTTCCAAAAATTTTGAAAACAAAAATAAAAAACAAAAACATAAAACTTGAAACATAAAATGAAAACATAAAATTGAAACTTGTTTGGTTGAACACTTAAAACTGAAATGAAAACAAAAGCTGAAAGCATAAAACTGAAAAAAAGAAGAGTATATTTATGCTTTTATTTTCATAATAATGGAATATATCCACACTACTATATTTTTTAAAACTGCAGCCTTTGCCGTCTTTCACCATTGAAAACATTAGCAGAAAGAAAAAAATATAAGAAATAAAACAATAACTCAAAGTATATTTGATCATTGTCTTCATATCTCTATGGAATTTGCAATCTGAAATCTTAAAGAAGGTGTAATCTATAATAAATGTAACTAGTTTTGT
Source organism: Tripterygium wilfordii (assembly GCF_013401445.1). NCBI lineage: Eukaryota > Viridiplantae > Streptophyta > Magnoliopsida > Celastrales > Celastraceae > Tripterygium > Tripterygium wilfordii. The sequence continues at coordinate 12,619,679 of NC_052248.1, forward strand.
TTCCAAAACTTTTAAAAACCTTTTTTCTTGTTTTCAAAAATTTTGAAAACCTGTTTTTGGTTTTCATAAAAACCAAAACAAAAAATACAAACAAACAATATTTCTTGTTTTTATTTTCTATTTTTTAAAAACTAAAACAAAAAACAAGGAACAAAAAGTGATACCAAACAAACCCTTAATGTTTTCTTTGATTTTAATAAGTTGCTTGCATGATATAAATTCGATGAGTGATGTAGAACAGAAGCTAGCACTGATTTTAGGGAGTTATCAAGCAAAGGATGCCTTAACATGAAGGAAACTCTAGTCTCTAGGAGACAAAATAGCACTGACAGCGAAAACAAGCAAAGAGCAAACTTAAATAGGAGTTGAATTGCCATTCAACATAGCAAGAAACAAAGAACAGAGCGTGCTGTTCTGCAATTAAGTAGAATTTTTCAATCAACAGATGGACAAAAACACTAAATACAGTAATACAAATCTTGTTGGGTAGAGCAGGGAACATTCCCTGTACAGTCATTCAACAACAAAGACTTAAAAGTCTATACATCTTCTTTAGACTCTAAATAAACATAGTAATTTTAGGTTCAACTAATGATCCGTAACAACATCGGTACGTTGAGACAATATGAGATCAATGCCTATATATATATATATATATATATATATATATATATATATATATATATATATCACTTCAGTGGTCAAATTATATGTTCACAATAAGATAAGCTAAGTCTAGCCTCCAAAAGCTGGTTCAAAACAGCTATTTACCCATGCGTCATCGTCAACAAGCAGACTGCCAAATGACTCTGATGGGCTGGAGTCATAAGGCAGAGCAGGCATACTTCCATCAATGGAGTATACATCTTGGTTAGCAGTAGATGAATTCATCCACTTTGTAGTATTGTCTTGCAGATCACTAGTGCCAAATTGAGGTGAAAGCAGATTATAGTTATCAATAAAGTTGTTGGTATTTTGTAAATTCCCAACTGAGGGGCCTTGCTCCATGCACAGCTCCGACTGGTGTGCATCAGGAGGATTGAAATCCTCTTCATTGGAGCCAAAGAATTCTTCTAGGACTTGCAGGTCTATCTGCAATAAGAATCATAAAATACCAAGTATTAGATTTGAAATTGCTTCTTGCGCTCTTTGTGATTAAGTTGATGTAATAGAATGCCACCAGGGGGCAATAGTTCATACCTCTGAGAATGTTATCTCAGTCACAGGATTTTTGAGGTTTGAAGTTGCATCATTACATGATTCACCTATATCGATAGTTGAATTGTCGATCTTGTCGCGTGATTTTTGTTTCAGGCGACATATAGTAAAATCCCTCTACACAAATTGAAAGGACAATATGTTGGAAAGGAACCTATGCAACCTATTGTGCTACCAATCATACATAAGAAATAGAAACTTTTACTGAACAAATGTCACAAATCAATTTCTGTCCTACATTCCATGATCACATCATGGAAATTTGCGATCGACTCATACAAATTCTAAAGGGTAACATTACACTAATAAGAAAACAAAAACATGATTAGAGATTGTATTATAGTAACAGCAAAGATAATGAACTGGGTATCATAAGATGCTGTGCAAGAGCATTGGTCATGGAAACTGAAATGCAATTTCAATATGTTTTGTTTCCGACCAAGTACCATACTGAAGTGTATTAGATAGACTATAGATTACTTGTTTATGAGTTCATGTATTGCCTCTATTAAAGTTTTCAACATATAAATGAGTAAAGTTGTACTAAAATGCATGACTGCTGTTATGATTAATGAATCATGCTGACAAACTCTCGCTTAGGTTTCAATGTTCTAAAATAATTCCCTGACTGATCAAATCATGTCCTTTATAAAGTGAGAACTCTTAACAATATCACCAGTCATACAATAATCCTCAATCTTCAATACAACTAATGTTCGACTTCGACTCTACATTACCTTAATTAAGCTCCTAATCATCCAATTCAATTGAGCAGCAGCAGAACACAAAACCCCCAAAAAAATACACACACATCATACATCATGAAGGAAGTATAAACTTACAGCAAAAACACAATTAAAACGGCACATAAACCCGTGAAAAATACACCAACATCATAAAGAAAGTAAACACCTACACCAAATATAGAACAAAAAATATTGGAAAAGGGAAAAAGAAGAATACCCCATTAGCAGAGGAGAAATTTGGATGGTACTCATGAATTACCCAATTAGTCTTGACTCCTTTGGGCACACGACCACGGTAGAATACCAAGTTTTTCTTGATACCAATGGTTTTGTTGTTGGCTCTGTTCTTGATACTACGACATTTACCGGTCACTTTCCAGTAACCATCTTTTGTTTTCCTGTTTGCCCGATTACTATTTCGGTACTTATAATCAGGACGTCCGAAGAAATACCATGTATAATTATTCGATGATACCTTCGACAACACTACATATACACCCAAAACATAAATTTCAGAAACCCTAGAATAAAACCCTGAACGTCAATCTGCAATAAATAAATTACTGATCAAATTACTTACTGGGCAAATCCCATGGTTCGTGTTTGCAGATATCAACCTCAGCAATGGCTGAGACTTGGTTCTCATAACCAAGCATCTTCTTCTGCAGATAATGATTGATGAGTTCTTCGTTAGTTGGATGAAATCCGTAACCTTTAATTCGCTCTGTATCCTTTGCCCTCGTCATCTTTGATTTTTCATTAATAAGAAGAAACGAAGGAGAAATTAAAGATCAATAAACTTAAAGAACAATGAAGAAAACTGCAGAAGTTATTAAATTAGATAGCAAAAAACTCACCGAAGAAGAATTGGTATTCATTCCTCCTCCTAAAATGGAAATGCTCTGCTGATTGTTGAGAAATTACACTGAAAGCTGTTGCAGTAGCTCTGTGGTTGGGTTCCTCTCATTGGATGGAGTAAAAATATATATATATAGATATATATATGTATATATGTATGTATACACTGTGCACTTAAACATCTTATCAAGGAAGCAGTTACTGTGCCTTCAAACTTCTTCTGCAATTTTCTATTTCCTCTAGAAAGGGGAAGGTGGAAACCCCTTGACCGTCGGATCTGAAAACTATTTTCAAGTTCCAGAGAGTTCCGATGATACATCAAGTCTTCGACTTGGTTCGGAAGTTGTTTACCATTTTTCTAAAAATAGAAAATATTACAAACTTCTAAGCGAAGAACTTGCAAACCAAGTTGCTCTGACCCCCCCCACCAACCCACCATTTTCAACTCGCTTTGTGGGATTTTTTTTTTTCTGTACATTTCTCATCTCAACCTAAAAAAAATATTAGCTACGTAATCTGAAGATAGGACAATATATTAATAAATTGCATGTCCAATTAAATAAATAACCAAAAAAAAATGATCCAACTAATGAAAATGATGTGCATGTAAAATACTTGAGGTAGTAATTTGATAAAGATGGAAAAGTGATGTACATAGAAGCGCACAAAAAAATATTAACAAGTGATATATATAGAATCTAAAAATAATTTTTTGGGTCACTGTACAGAACTCCTGTTCAAAGTTTCGACCCATTTAATATTCGATGTTAGTTCTGTCATTGTAATTATTGGATTTGTAAAAAAAATTTATATATTGCACACTTTGCATCCAACGACTTAAAGTCACTCGGTTGTCTCACGTATGTTCTTATTAACCCGATTGTTTATTCAACAAAAAATGAAACATTAGATTGAAAATTATTGATATTTATTATATTTTTAAAAAATGTTAAAAATTATTGATGTCAAAAAATAACGTAGAAGAGGAGGTGTTAGCAACCTCAATCAGTTTTTCTCCTCACTAAAAGGATGTGTAAAACTAAAAGGCAATCACAGTGTTAATGGTTATTCAGAGAACGGAATATTGGGGGTCTATTATAATTTTTACTACAATAGATCAAGTTGCAACCCCTTTGAGGGTCAAAAGTTTTTTTAAAATCATAAATGTGTAGCATTTGATATAACAAATGCAATGATATATTTATTTTATTCAAAATAAAAATCAAATTCATCACATATCAAATATTTTGAGTTTATATAGAATTATTATGTCATTTTTTCTAAGAAAAAATATTGATTGAACCGAATATTACTTTTTTAAAAAAAATAGATTTTTTCGACCCCAAGGCCCAAGCCACCCAGGGCCCAGGGGACGCAACCGTTTTGAATATGCAAATTCCAAAACGCCAACGCCCTCTCTTCTATCGTCGCTTTGCTCGACTCCCGCTCGTACTGTGTTCTCCGAGAAACTCTTCCGTGTCAATGTGTCATGTCTCCTTCTCCTGCAACCACAGACGCTCTTCTTGTATTATCGCCGGATAACCTCCTTTGTCAACGAATAGAAGCTAAAGAAGAAGGCACCAGTTTGATCAATGGCAAGATGCACGCCATCCACAACCACGCAGACAACAGTAATCAGACAATTCAGGCGTTCATATTTTCTGCTTACACCTAAGAACCCAAAACCCAACTCCGCAGTACGCAACGCTACAACCTCATCGACGTCTTCCTCAGCAATCAAACTTGGGAATGTACTCCTGGTGGCCTCTCTCACCAAAACTCTCACGGAGTCTGGCACTCGCGGGCTCGATTCTCTCTCCATCCCTCTATCCGAGTCCCTTGTCCTCCAAATTCTACAAAAGGGTTCACTTGATACTTCAAAAAAGATTGATTTTTTCAAGTGGTGTTCTCTCAGGCATAACTACAAACACTCCGCCTGCGCCTATTCCCAAGTCCTCGGCACAGTATGCCGCGCAGGGTTTCTCGAGGAGGTTCCCAATTTGCTGAATTCAATGAGAGATGATGGAGTTATTGTTGATTCTGAGACTTTCAAGTTCCTACTTGATTCTTTTATTCGATCAGGTAAGCTCGACAATGCGCTTGAGATTATTGATTACATGGAGGAAATTGGGGCTACCTTGAGCCCTCACATGTATGACTCCGTTCTTATTGCTCTATTAAGGAAAAACCAGGTGGCATTGGCATTGTCTATCTTTTCTAAGCTCCTGGATAGCAGCAATGGTGAACACAATGCCGTTGGCAGTACACTTCCTGGTTCTGTTGCATGTAATGAACTGCTTGTCGCCCTTAAGAAAGCAGACATGAGGAAGGAATTTAAAAATCTTTTCAATAAACTGAGGGAAAAGAAAGGGTTTAATCTTGATTCTTGGGGTTACAATATATGCATTCATGCTTTTGGCTGCTGGGGAGACGTGGGTGCTTCTTTGAGGCTCTTTAAAGAGATGAAGGAAAAGAGTTCGACTTCTGGCGCTTCTGGTCCTGATTTATGCACCTATAACAGCCTAATTCATGTGCTGTGTCTGCTGGGGAAGGTCAAGGACGCACTTAATGTGTGGGAGGAATTGAGAATATCTGGACATGAGCCAGATGCCTTTACATACAGAATACTTATTCAGGGATGCTCTAAATCCTATCGCATTGATGATGCAACACATATTTTTAGCGAGATGCAGTATAATGGTTTCCAGCCAGACACCGTTGTGTACAATTCTCTTCTAGATGGGCTATTCAAGGCAAGGAAAGTTGTGGAAGCATGCCAGTTGTTTGAGAAAATGGTTCAGGATGGGGTGAGAGCCTCATGTTGGACTTATAACATTATCATTGATGGGTTGTTTAGAAATGGAAGAGCTGAGGCTGGCTACACTTTATTTTGTGACTTGAAGAAGAAGGGGAAATTTGTGGATGATATAACTTACAGCATCGCAATCTTGCAACTTTGTAAGGAAGGTTTGCTTGAGGAAGCTCTGCACTTGGTGGAGGAAATGGAAGAAAGAGGCTTTGTTGTAGATCTAGTTACCATAACATCACTTGTGATTGAGTTTCAAAGACAACGTAGGTGGGATTGGCCAGAAAAGCTCATGAGACACATTAGGGATGGTAATCTAGTGCCAAGTGTCATCAAATGGAAAACCGATATGGAGGCTTCCATAAAGAACACACAGAGCAGAAGAAAGGACCACACCCCACTGTTTCCCTCTAAAGGCAATGTCAATGAGATAATGGGCTTAATGGATTCTGCTGACTCAGAGACAAACATCAACCTTGGTCCAGATAATAGTGGGGTTGAGGATGAAGAGGTCTCACAGAGTGACTCTGATCAGTGGTCATCATCCCCATATATGGATCACTTGGCAAATAAAGCAGAGTCCAGTGACCCTCTCACTCAGTTGTTTTCGTTATCTAGGGGACAAAGAGTTCAGGTAAGAGGAATTGGCTCTTTTGACATTGATATGGTCAATACTTTCTTGTCTATATTTTTGGCCAAGGGGAAGCTGAGCTTAGCTTGCAAGTTATTCGAGATTCTTAATGATATGGGAATTGACCCTGTGACTTACAGTTACAATTCTATTATGACTTCTTTCGTGAAGAAGGGTTATTTCAATGATGCATGGGCTGTTTTTAGCGAAATGGGGGAAAAGATCCGCCCTGCAGACATAGCAACATACAATGTGATAATTCAAGGCTTGGGGAAGATGGGGAGGGCAGATATGGCTAGTGCTGTTCTGGATAAGCTTATGAAGCAGGGTGGTTATCTTGACATAGTAATGTACAACACTCTGATTAACGCCCTAGGGAAGGCTGGCAGGGTTGATGAAGCAAACAAGCTTTTTGAGCAGATGAGGACAAGTGGAATTAACCCTGATATTGTCACATTTAATACATTGATTGAAGTTCATACCAAGGCTGGTAGATTGAAGGATGCATATAAATTCTTAAAAATGATGTTGGATGCTGGATGCTTACCGAACCACGTCACAGATACAACTTTAGACTCTCTTGGGAAGGAGATTGAGAAACTGAGGTACCAAAAGGCATCAATCATACGACATAAGGATGATTCTTCTTAAAGAAGACTCTTGCATTGATTTAAGAACAATTGAAAGTTTCTGTGGCTTGCAAGAGCATAATATGCTGATTTCCTGTCGACAACGAAGGAAGAAAAAATTGGTAATCCAGTTTATTATGACAACATGTCGGTCCTAATGGTACCTAATTTGAGCCAATTTTCGTTGACCCGAAAAACAGGCTAGCTCGAAGTTGGGATCAGTGACAGCCATTTGCATATGGTTTCCCCTTGACAACAGTGGGTTGCTGCCATCACAGGATTCTTTGCACTGATTGGAAGCTTCACTTTCTCATAGAAATTATCCTTCATAAAAATGTGGAAAATAAGCTGCAGCCAAGAAACATGCGACTTTTCTGTGGATGTAACTTATCTTCAGTAAGTTATTTTGTCGCTCTGTAGGATACCATTATACTGAAAATTTGATTTTGTAAATGGTGTTGTATCTTCAATGAAGGTTCAAACTATTTATATCTCGTAAATTCTACAATACCAACCTTACTTTGTCACAAAAATGCAACATGGCATGCTTTTGCTACCGGCAGCTGGATGTTATTTCTACAGTCCGGACTGCAGAAAATGGTGATCCATCACATGGCTGGCTGTGGGCTCTACTTGTAACCAGTGCGTAGTAGAATGGCAGACTCCCTCAAGTTCCATTTTTGGTCAAGTGTTCCTGCACCTTTCGATAGGTTGATTTGGTCAGAAAGTTGACAATTAAGACTCTTGTTTTGTATTAGGTCAATTTTCTATATGGAATTTACATTTTTTTTTTTTCCTACTTGTTTTTATTACTCCTAGATTTCTTGAGCTGTGATGGTTAAATATGCTTAAGCCAAATACCCATGAGATTTTTTTATATGCTTTTGAGTACTGATTTTGTTTATTATTAGGTTTCCTCTGTTGATTTGATCTGGGTTTTGTTTGTTGTTCCTAACGTAGGAGGGTCTGGATTTGAAGGCTGCAAATTTACAGTAGTTCCCTTCTTCCAGGGCTGATTTTCGACAAGATTTCTTTGAAGCAAATCTTCCATTACTTGACAAAGCGGCAGGAGAGCACATCCATTTGAGTTGCATGGGTTAGAGTTCAACCATTGTCCTGCATCATAATCTTCCAATCATGCATGTTCTCATTCCACCATAAATACCTAGGTTTCCATTTCCTCAAATAAATTTCTAATGTAGTGTGTATATACACACACTACCCCGGACCCGTGCACCTCATACTCAGAAGTTCTATACACGGGATCAGGATAAATCACTTAACGAGGGGTGACCCCAAACTGTTGGCGAGACGTTTTCAGGTGACCTAACACAAAAGTTCATGATAGGAGATCTTGTGAGGCATCCAAAAGTTATTAATTTCTGTTCCATATTGTCACCAGTTTCCTGGCTTAGAACAATGAATTGGTATGATCAAAGTTGCATATCGATTGCAAAAAAACAAAAGAAGAGATTCATCTTTATCTCCCAAATTGGTGCACAAGAAGAGCTTTAATCGGGGGGTTTCATTGTTCTAATTTCTCAATCATAATTGCTGAAACACAAAGCAAGATTGTAAAGAATAATTGTGTATGAATTCATGAGTAATTGTATTATACAGACATCCTGAAATTGCTCAACAACAGCCTCAACTCAACAAAATCAGACAGACAAACAAACAAAGTTAAAAAGCACAAATCAACAAATGGATTCAATCCTCAAGGTACTAAAAAAGGCCGAAGAGAACAGAAAAACCTAGCAAGATGAGCCAGACGATATGAACCAATAGCAATGCCTGCGCTGGGAGAGGAGAACTGCCGCCGCTTCCAACCACACAGGGTTCTAATTTAACGACTCGAGTGCCGTGACACAACGCGTCAGGGCAGCCGCACCAGTACGTGATCCCGTCCTCACCACAAACCGGATCTGCTCGAAAGCAGTTGATAGGGCACGATCCGGGAAGTGTGATCCCCGCGCAAGCATCATTGCTTGCTCTCGAAAGGTCCTGCTCCGATTGTACCGCCGGGAAACAAACGCTGAATGCGAAAACAAGGACGGCGACGATGCGTAGGGCAGGTGATGCCGAGATCGTCGGCATCTGGAAAACTGCGAGGAATTCGAAACCCTAATCTTGGTATGTCGTCGAATGTTGAAATCAATGGCGTAAAATGCAAGGAATTTCTGTCCGGAGAGAGCAACAGCGAAGAAAAAGAGGAAGGTAATTGATTGAACGAAACAAGGCAAGAATCGACGCGTTAAACTCCGACGGTGAAGAGGTCTCCAAGGCTTAGCTGGACGAATTCTTCTCGATTACTTTACAACGGTAATTTCATGTACATCTAAAACGAGCAGCCCAGCTCGTTCCGTTAATTTAAAGCCCAAACCCACACTTTGAATGGGCCGGAAGCCCTTCCCTCCCGGATCCAAGAGATGGGCCATCCTAATAAAAGAGTTTTTTTTTTTTTTTCCTTTCCGTCTCCTAAATTTAGGGGTGTAAACAGTTGGTTTGACGGTTATTTCGATTATTTCAATTGGTTGTCGATTGATTCGGTTTCTACGGATGTTTTTAACACCCCTACTTCTAAGCAGTCAAAGTGTTGAGCTTCCTCTTTTCTCAAGTCATGCATATTAAGGAATCACAAAGCATACAAAGAAAACATACTTCTATAGTTTTATTTCAAAAGTTAAGACTAAAAAAGATAAGTTTTGAGTCTTTTACAAGCCTCTTTTGGTGCAGTATCCAGTACTACCCCTGAAGGTGGATAATTTATTCCATCCTAAATATACAAAAGAGCACATGACCCACAAGAAAGCAAACACAGCACAAGAGAGCACAGTGACACACTGGAACTAACACATACTTGATAGCAATGATCTATATGTCAGAATGTGCTCCTCCAGAGCTCTTGCTCCAAAGGACCTGAGCATCAATAGTAGAGAGTTTAAAATTATCCAGGCACTTCCATGTTTTGATTAATTTGACATCTCCCCAAGATCCATCCACTTTTTTCTTCAAATATACTGTCACCACCCTCGCTCTCTTGACCATCCAGCCTTACCATAGCCATGATATCCAAAACCACCACCATAGCAGAGCTGGATCCCAGTCATATTACCACAAAAGTCATTTTTGTGATCATGGCCTACCATAACACCCTTCACATCTCCTGCTTTACCATTCTTTCGAAGAACCTTGAATTCACCTTGAGGGAATCGGTGCCTTCTTGTCTCTCTCCAGTGGCATTTGAAGAATCAAAGCTTTTAAATTCAGGCAATGGGATGTGGAAGTATGCAAGCCCTGGTGCGGTGTATTCTTTCTGCATTTTCACGTCAAATGATTAATTAACATATTAAGTTAGTTCTCTTACAGAATCATCTGAGGGGTGAATGAGTTGGCTAGGAATGAATGATTCCAACTGGGAGACTCAAATTCTACTCTTCAAATTGACACCATGCAACTTTCCAAGGGGCATAAATAATAACAAATCAATGGTAGGAGTGGTTCTTAAATGTTAATAAATTATAAACTACGATACAAATTACAACGGCAAAGAGAGATTGGTACATACCTTTGAGCTTTTCAGATGTGCCTTGAAACCAAACTTGCTGAGATTCTTTGATCCATGCATATAGACCTTTAGAGGCTTCATGGGAATAATCTCCACTGTCAAGGAAGTAGAGATTGAGGACTGATTTGTGTTCAAAACTTGACTCCCCCAACTACAAGGTTATAATTACCAAAGCCATCAATCCCTTTTGCATCTAGAGGGTTGACTTGAGACCAAGTGTTCTTCAAGGTAACAATATGTTTCATTACTTTTTCCCTTGACAAGTTGGATTCCTGGTCATGGTTTTCCAATACAGCAGCCCATGGAATGTTTGATTCTATTGCAGGGGCACATGCAGCATTCATGGACTTTGCAGCATCCACCACATCCTGCCTGTAAATATTATCCCCTATTTAAGCAGCCGGAAAGGTCAATTAGCTTAGATGCTTAAACTGTCAATATCAAAAGCCTATTTCCGTGCATGTGCATGTGGTGAAGGGCATAACATAAACTGGTCGTATATAAAATATTAAGATTCACCTCTCTTATCGGCTTGAGTTTTTAGGAGGAATGATGTTTAACATGGTATTGGATACTTAGTATAACAGCAGGTCTGACAATTAAAATATTCCATTTGTTGAACCATAATTGAGGGGAGTGTTGAGTAATATAAACCAGCTGACTAATTACATAAAAAAAAATAATTTATCCCTCTTATCAGCTTGAGTATTTACGAGTAATAGTGTTTCACATGTAGACTATTGTCTCATGGTTTCATGAATCTGCTTCTTATCCCTTGCACCAGGCAAAAAAAATTTCCAATAAATATACATGATCCTAAATGAAGCGCAATTACAGCATATTAATGTGAAAACAGAGAAAAGATGCAGGGAGAATGTGAGGACCGAGAGTACCAGTGAAGACGATCAAGTGGGGCTTCTCGGCTTGTATCAAGTGGCCGAGAAAGGCGGTGGTGTTAAGGTCGGAGCAAGGAGCGGCCTCTTGAATGGGGGTCAAATTCACACATGGCGTGGTCTTGCCGTCTCCATAGTGCATATCTGCAACTTGCAGTATCTTGAACTCTCGATTCTCTCCAAACTGAAGCTTCCGCTGTGGTTCCTTGGAAGCCTGGGCACCGCTCAAAAGGAATACCACCACAAATACTGTTAGCATCTCAATATTAGAAGCTGATGATGACATTTTGGCAATGCTCTTTTTGTACCCCAAACTTGGCTATATATACCATCCCAGTTCATGCAACTCTTGTCGCAACAACTGTGGATAAGGTCGAACTTCTATTAATTACTAATAACAATGCACATTTTACTCATTTTGCTATCCAATTTTGTATTCTCAGTCAAAATTTATTGAGCTCCCTTGTTTTTTTATCTGCACAGAAAGCATGCAGGGCATTACTTAATTGTCATTTGGCAAACAAATTAACTAATAATGATGCATATTTTAACAATTAATGATAATGCACATTTTATTCATTTTGCTCTCTAATTTTGTATTCTGATTCAAAATTATTGAGCTCCCTTATCTTTTCATCTGCACTGAAAGCGTGCCGGGCATTACTTAGTTGTCATTTGTCACTAATAATGTTGCATATTTTAATTCATTCTGATCTTAATTGCTAACATTCTCACAATAAAAAAATACAAAGCCATTTAATCAAACATCAGTGACTGCCTATGAAACAAAACATCATGACTGCCTATGAAACAAAACTGATTGGCATTGACTAGTCGCTAGGCTTTATGCATAACAACCTATATTGAATTTTCCTTGTAGTTTGACACAAAATACACATTTTAGAAAACATGTGCATAACAATCATAACTTTTCTCAGATTTGATTAAGTAGTAAGAAGCATTCAGCATAATCAGCTCCCCATTCCTTTGGAAGATTCACATACATAAAATTTCCTCACTAGCAGTACAGAGACAAGTGATGGGTAACTAAAAATGTTGCAAAGCAGAGGACAAATTTGTTGTTAAAACTTCCAGGCAGCACATCTCTAATCTGTCAAGCCCACTGACTAGTAGACACTAAGCAACATTAGTAAAATATATAGCTGTATGAGCTGGAACCAGTTAAGGCATTGAGGTACTTGTTTTGTATATTATTGATGTCGACATAAATCAGGTACCAAATGATATATGTAAGTATGTGTTTATGCGTTTTTGTCTAAAGGATTGGCCGTTACATCAAATTAGTAATGTAAATCAAGTAATTGAGCTAATCTTTATACAATGGATCAAGCAGGTGAGAAATGGAAAAGTGCAGATGGCACAACTGCACAAGCACACCCAGCCAGAGATTGGTGGGAAAATGATAAGCGCAGAAGCAAACTTTGATACGAATGATAAGTGCAGATTGCACAAGCAACCCCTATTACATGTTGGTGGAAAAAGAGAAGCAAAAGCAATTATGATTGATCTGGATTTTTTTTCGTAGTCAATAGTGTGCACAAAGCAAGAGTAAGAGATGGATTCATCAGGCTCTGGCAGTCACAGCAAGAAGAAAAACACTAATAAAGCCATGCTGCCATCATTTTCTACTCTGTTCATTTCAAAACACTAATTTTTGTTTCACACTTTATCGTGAACCAAATCCTAAGGGGATTGAATTGAACTCTACCAGTGGAATTCAATTCAGGATATCTTGGCCTATATTGGGGATCGTGTAATTTCATTAAATATTTGCTAAGTTCCATCCCAACTTATTGGATTTGTTTCTGTATAGATCACCATTTTGAGTCCAAAAGGAGCTACACTTTGTCGTTTTTTAATATTCATAGGCAAATAAAGCTATAATTTCAGTTCTCTAGATTCTCCAGTTTCCAAATGGACTAGGATTGTCTGGTTACATGAAGCCTTATAGATCATGTTTTGCATTAAAACAGACCTAGGTGCAAAGCAAGATTCATAGGAATTTCCATGTGTTGTAGGCCATCAGAATGTTCAGAACAAGAACGTAACGCAGAAAGAGTTCCAACAAATTCAAAAAGTGAGCTATTTTGCCACATAAAGGTAACATTTATTTGTTTTCTCCAAAAAAAAAAAGAAAAGAAAACAGATCACATGAACTAATGCTGGACCTACTGGACAGTAATACCAGTAACACATACAAGATAACAACCAACTATAAAGTAACAATCTAGTAGCAGACTAGTAGTTAGACAAATACCAGATCAAGTTTCCTTAACTTTTGCTGCTATGGCAGACGACTTGAACCATGGTACCCAAACTGATGTGGTCTTCTGGTACAGTCTGTAAGCTTCAGCTCTGGACTCTCGCTTCAGCATCCGTTGTTCCACAAGCAAAGTCACATATGCTAAACACATACTATTTATAAGGGCACCAATAAAGGCCCAACCATGCCCCAGGTTCCATGCAAATATAGCCAAACCCCACCACCACAACTGTTCCCCAAAGTAGTTTGGATGTCGAGAGTAACACCACAAACCCCTCTCAAGATTGAGCACCATGGGCAGTCCTAGCTCTTTGAGCTTCTCGTTCTTGGTCACAAATTCGTGGAGTTGAGTATCAGCATAGTATGCTATCACAATGCCACTAATACAAACAACAATGGCAACAAAATCCCAGATATTCACTGGCTTATCAACCGAGTGTACAATATACATTGGGAGACATATTCCAATGAGAAACACCTGCATAGATTTAACACAAGTTGAGCTCATTGAGACAATTTGTCAAACAGTTAGTTCCATATCCAAATTCTGTAACTTCAAACCCTAATTATATCCAACATAAGCAAGAAAAAGTTGGACCTACCTGCTGAGAGGCATATACGGCAAAGAAGGATGCCCACCACCAGTGGTTGCCGTACTGGATGCGCATATCAGTGAATCTCCAGTCCTCCCTGGCACCCCACTGCCACTTTTCACGCCTAAAGTAGTTATGGGTGAGCCTGATACTCCACACCCATGTCAGGACCGTCACAATTCTTGACCTCCACAAATCATACTGGGCCAACGGGTGTGCTGCATAGTAGTACAGTAGCAGTACCGGGATCACAGTCCAGTATAAATCTATCATCTGCAGTACAAAATTAAATCGATCAAATACAAAGTACAAACAGATAGAAAAGGAGCAAAATCAAATACTGGGAAATCAAGTGCAGACCCAGAAGCTTGATAGTAAGTGACTGATGACCCAGAAGAGGACATTGACGTTGAGGAAGAACAGTGCGTTGGCTAGGAGGAGAGGGTGATCAAAGCACCATTTCCACAAAGGAGAGAGGGCATTAGCATTAGCATCACCATCATAGGAGTGGTTGAGGAAGTAGAGATAGAAGAGTATGGAAGGTAGAGGAGTCAGAAATGCAATCACAGCATTCTTCAAATTGCGATCCATTGTGTTGTTGAATTTTAGCAAGGAGAGGCCTAATCTTATAAGGGTAGGCAATGTAACGTTGATCCAAAAAGCGATGAGTCCTGCAGATGATGGATGATTCACTTTCTGCATGATGGCTTCCCCACTAATCATGATTAGGGTTCATTTTCTACAAAGCATGGAATATTATCCTCATGATTTCATTAGTTGAACATGGAACTTTCTGCCCAGTAACATCAATCATTAACTGTCCTTTAATCATGTTAAACTAATTAAATCATGAAACATTGCTATATCCAAATCAAACTCATAAAACACTATTATGAGATTCTTAACAATAATATCTAATGATGATTGAAACAGCTAGTGGTGTGCTTAATCATACTCTGGAATCCACTCACATGGGGCCTTTCTGTGCATGAAGCAGCGAGTGATACTCCGGTCCCCCCTCCCAAATCCCCCACAATGCAATTCGCGCAGAAAGCAAGCAGCAACATCTTCATTGAGTGATTCCACGGCCAAGCTTGTGGGGTGGAACCGTGGAAGGGGGACTGTGGTGAATAAACTTTATCTTCCTGAGCCAATGTGTCAATGAGCCTGAGAAGACTAGTCTCACCTTCTCCGGACACCTGAAATAAGACTTGGTTAGTTGGTCCGACGGCCACGGTGTCAAGCATTATGGGGCAATTGTACCAATAGGTCCACAATTATGACGATTTCTTCAAAAAAGGACAGCAAAAAAATTTTAATTATAAAGACACAATTGATTAAATGATGCAAGTGATTCATTAGTTAAACGACAATCACTTTGTATGTAATGGATCGCCGAAAATCACTTTATATGTAATGGATCGCCCACTCATTAAATCATGTTTCAAATTCTACCCATTCCTAAACCCCTATTTAAAAAAAAAACTGATTAATTGACATAAATATTCTTATTCTTTTAATAAAATTATCTAATTCTATACATGCGCGCATCTCTCTTTACATTTGTTTTGACTTTTTTCTTCTTTAAATGAAATTGTCAACAATCATCATTATTCGTTTCAATACTTGCAAATAGAATTAGAAATCTCAATTTTGGCAATGTAGATTTGGACTTTTTCATGTCATTCTTTCAAACACTCGATCTCATAGTGCTTTAGCATGTGAATCCTACACTCCTCGATCTTATAAATGGCGTGGTGCTCTGGCCGAAGATGAGTTGTTCTATAGTTGGTGGACATTTGTCGGTCAAGTGTTAGGTGGCTCAAAATTTATGTCGATGAGGGGAGTTCAAATCGAGTACGGGTGTCGATTTGATAAGTGAGTTCGATGGTTAACATATTAAAAGGTGTGTAAACTTAACACTTTGTTAATTATAATTTTTCATGTGAGACTAATTTAAGTTATCTATTAAATATTTGATGTAAACTTATAAAATATGGATGTGGATGTAAACTTATAGAGTTAAAATAGGTGATGTAGACTTTTTTTAAAAAAAATACGGTTGAGAAATATGTTTTTCATTGGAATTGAACCTTGAACATATATATACCTAACTCAATTGATTGTTAATGAGTCATCTCTTGTTGGAAACTTAATAATTTATGTGAGTGTAAATAAATAAAATTTCTCAAAACAAATTTCTAAAAAAACCCTAACAACGTTGGTGATAAACAATGAATAGGAATGGTCGATCCTCACAAAACATTTTTTGGAACGTTTAGACCCGAGCCGACGTGAGCTCCAAACTAACGAAGACCCGTCAGTATAAACGCGCCCAAGAAGAACGCCACCTCTCCTTCTCAGGTTTCAGCTCTGCGAAACGGAATCCAATTTTTTTCTCTCTATTCAACGAAGCGAAACTACCATCGGCCCGGAGCGTGGAGAAGCAGATTTCGTTCCATTGATTTAAGTCAATCGAAGTTGGTTGTGCCATAAGACGGTGCGATGTCGGCTAGGTTGCTGAAGCAGTTCTTGAAAGAACAAGAACAGAAACAACGACAAGAGCGCCGCGAAATTGGCGATGGAAGTGAAGAAGAAGAGGATGCAGAATCTCCTGATTTTGGTAGTCGTTCTTCGATAAACCCTTTCGATTTCCTCAACGAAGAAGATGACGACGAGCCTGACCAGGTTAATTTTCTCGACAATTTTTTCCCTTTCTTGCTGTTTACGATGAACTGAAACGTTATTAAGTTGCGATATTAGAAGCTGATGGTTTACTGTTCTAGTTGTTATCGGCGGCGTTGGTGCTGCTCATTATTCAAATTTGTGGATGAATGCGGTTCAGAAATTGTATGCCTCTAGAATTTGAAATTCAGATCCTCCCTTGATCGTGTCTGAGTATTCATTCTTACTAAAAAGACAGTTTTGTTATCAAATACTAGGATCAAGGGTTTGATTGGAAAAAGATAGAGCTTAACATAAGCGGCTACATATTCATTCAATTATTTCTTAATTCCCCTCATCTTCAACAAATTCTATGACCGGACACGAGACAGTAACTTTTTCCTTTTGAAGCTTACCCCACCACAGGTGGTGTCTTTAGAATGACGAGATAAAAGGGTTTATATGCGGATTTTGAGACCATTTACTGATAACAAACTGATGTACATAACTTTGTGCTCTTGAAGCTTACTCTACCAAAGGTGGTGTCTATAGATTGAGACAATTTACTGATATCAAAGAGAATGTGCTAGTGAGCGATCTTCAATATGGTCGTATGATTTCGTTGATATGTTGGTTGATGGTTCTTTGTGTTATCCTTCTCCAAGCAACACTAACACTATTCTTAATTAACAAACAATTTTGATACTAATTTTTATTTTTAACAATATGATGATTATTTTGTAAAGGATAATGCTTGAAACCCCCAAAAGTGACCCCAAAAGAGCCCCATTTAATGTGCAAGTGTTAGATGTAAAGTGGGCCCTACATGTGTGTTTTTAATGAATGATTATTTTAATGCCACATAGATTTGGGAGACTTGGGGGTCAAATTTTGGGGTCTCTAGCATTGTCCTTTTGTAAAAGAAAAGGTACTGCACCCTCTACCTCTGGTTGCCTTCATTGGCTAATTATCAACTGTGCTTCAGCAGGATGAGTCCAAAGCCACCGAGGAAACTTTCATAAGAAGCAGTGACGAAGTTAAACGGGAAATGACTGCAGTAGAAGGCACATCAACATCTAATTGCAAACCAAAGAAGAAGAACAAGAGCAAGAAGAAGAAGAAAGGCAAAGAGGGTCCTACAAGTGCAAATAAAGTTGAAGAATCTTTGGAGGAGGTTTTAGAAAATTTGTCTTTGGATGTTAATTATTCTGTTAGTGGACCTGATCCTACAAAATCCAACTTAGGAAAGGCAAAAGTTAATGATAAATTTGTTAAAAGATTTGATCAATCCATCTTACAAGTTAATCCCAAAAATCTGAATCCTCAGAATGAGTTACGAAAAATTTTTGGTTCCAAAGTGGTGAAGTCATTTGAGCAAAGTAATCAAGCTGGAGGTTCTAGGCAGTTACGCGGGGGAAGAAGTGGTGCCCGTCATAGAAAAACTAATTTAGTCACTCCATTGGAACACTGGCCTCAATGGGATGGATCCTTCTCAATGGAGTTGTTGGAAACCAAGGATGGTTGCAATTATTTCAGGTAGAAAACATCCTTTATTGCTTGATATAGTTGGAGTTATACTTTCTCACCTCTCTTTCTTGAGCTACATCCTACAGTATTAGTTAAAGAGTATCTTTGTGGTGGCCTATATAATGGTTTACTTCTAATGAACATGTGCCACCAACCATCACATATCACATGTACTTGTTCATGAAATATCGACATATTGTTACTAAATCTTATATCTGTTCTTGACACAAACAATTGCAAAACTAAAAATAAAAAATCGAACATGCATGTGCTGTTACAGAATTTAGAATTACAATTTGCCAGTCACTCTCTTGATATGGAGGAGCATCTGTCATTGGTTTTTTAGAAATGGAAGAGGTTGAAAACCTGTCATACTGATTGAAATTTGCAAATTCATTTTATACTGTGGCCAGTCCTTTTTTTTTTTTTTTTTTTCCTCAATGCATTAATAAGTGGGATCTAAAGCCAAGCTAGAGCTAGCCATTGGATTTGAATGCTCATCTGAGATGATAAACCGATCTTATCTGCCAAAATTCAACTAGAGGACACAATAGCATTTGGCTTGATGATGGGTTTCAGCCGCCCAAACATTATATTCATCAGGCCCTTTCTGGCTGAAAGTTAGTTTGAAGTTTAAGAATTTTATGGTGACAGGCTACATTAATGTTCTTGTTTATCTAGATGCTCATTATGCACGTGTGAAAGCTAGATGATGATCTTGTCTGATGAAAAATGAAGCTCATTGATCCATTTGTTTCAATTAACTTCCATTATTTCTCTCCATTTTCTGTTATGGGGTCATGAATCTGTTTACATGGACATAAATGTAGGTATGTGTACTCAGCATCCTATGATGAGACTCAGAGATTATTTGAAGGTGCCAAAGCTACTCATGATCTGAATGGTGTAGCAGTTCTTCTGAGGCATCGCCATCGTTACCACATAGATTCCCTTATGGCATTGGCGTACTATCATATGTTAACAGGTGAACATCAAACGTCAGCGGATGAGACTGCAATGTGTTTATATGCACTGGAATGTGCATGGCATCCCATGTTCACTCCTTTCCAGGGTAATTGCCAATTGAAATATAGCCATGAAACAAACAAGGCATTGTTCAAAGTGCTTTTCACTCATATGAAAAGCTTAGATAGACAGGGTTGTTGTCGTTCTGCATTAGAAGTATGCAAGCTGTTACTTTCCCTGGATTCAGATGATCCTATGGGGGCATTGTTCTGCATTGACTACTTTGCTCTGAGGGCGGAGGAATATGCATGGTTAGAACAATTTTCTGAAGAATATAAAAGTGACAATTCTTTATGGATGTTTCCTAATTTTTCGTTTTCCTTGGCTATCTGCCGGTTTAATCTTGAGAAGGAGGGAACTTTGGGAGATTCTTCTGTGGGTGTGGCAAAGTCTAGATCAGTTGATTTGATGAAGCAAGCATTGATGCTTCACCCTTCAGTTCTTAGAAAACTAGAAGCAAAGGTCCCTTTGAAAAGTCAGATCTGGACAACTATACTCAAGAATACCTTTTTTCAAGCAGATAGAACAGGATCTCTATCGTTGGATCATCTTATTGATCTTTACATAGAAAGAAGTTATATTATATGGAAGCGTCCAGAGCTGCAAAAGTTTCTTCAGGATGCTGCTGCACAAGTCATTGAAGCTCTTGAACACAATATTAACGAAGCAAAGGATTGGGCTTGTGTAAGCAAGGAAGCTTTTTCTTCGGAGAGCAATGAGTAAGGATTCTAATTTATCTGAATCTGTGCTTTAGCTTTGTTTGACTACTTCAAAATTTGATTTAATGGCTCAAATCTTATATTGTGTATATGACAACTAATTGACTGAAATAATGGGCCAATGCCAAATTTAGGTTTGTAGTGAATAATCATATAAGCTCATTGGCGTTGATGTGAGATTTTGAATTTGTTTTAACAAATTGCAGAGTATACATTACAGTGACAATATTGTGATTTGTCATACATCATCGAGTTTTCAATCTTATCATTCAATGACAAGTTGAGGTGACAAAACATCTTTGTTTACTAGGTATGTCCATTTGCTGGTTTCGGATTTCTCTGACAAAATGCCATCTCTTACACCTGAGAATCTGGAGAATGCCATGGTTGATTTGAGGATTGTTGCTGGGCAGAATGGGGTCCAGGTTGACAATCAACAAAATGGTGGTCCTGCTCCACAGCCTATTGCCAATCGCAACGCATTGGCTGTCTTGATGGAGTCAATTTTACCATGGGTTCATTACGAAGATGGTGAAGGTGGAGTAGCTGATGAGGATGATGGACACGGGGCCGGACATGATTAGTGAGAAGCAATGATATTATCATACTAGTTACCTGGTCTTTGGCAGAAGAAAGTTCGATCGCAAAAACAGTGTCTGTTTAGCTCAGAGTAGCGTCGCGTCGCGTGTGAAAAGCATGGCCTAGCCTGTCTACAATTTATTTGATTCCATAACTGATGGAAGTGCCTTGCATTTTAACATAGTAGGCAGTGAGCAATATGGATCCCTTATTATAATCTTCAAATGCCAACTTAAATTCCAAAATGTCCTGTCTACATTGTTCTTTCCCATTAGCATTGAATCTTTTGTCATATGTAATGATTTGTTTTCCTTTGTTCCCGATAGAGATCAAATAATAGAATTTCCAAGTTACCCTATCATAGTTTCAGTTCTATACATCATTCTTTTGATAGGGTTGAAGTACTAGTCGGCTGCAATGGGCCAAGAGCACTGAAAATTTAGGGGATATAAGTTTCAAGGTTTGAAGAAAAATGTTGCCCGTTTGGGCTTCATGCTACATCAATAAATTTCTATTAAGTTTTTGTTGTCACAAAGAAATCCAGATAGGAATGGAAGAAAAGATATCAACTCTTGTGGCCACGCATTGATAGCTTTGGCTCAATTTACTCTGACGTCAAGCGAGAAACTTTAGTGCGAAGTCTTGACGCCCAAGTTTGAGTTTATGTTTATATTCGATGTTAAGTTTATGTCTAGCCTATATGAGATGTCCAAACGGCAAGTTATTATAATGTCTTGAGGTACCTCCACTCAACAAACAAATAGATAGAGAGAGTTTCAGCCAAGGTGGGATACATACAGTATAGTTTGTATAATCATGGCAAGCATTGTGCCTGACCAGGAAATACCCATAAAGATAACTATTTCTTAACGACTTTCAGACCAACGTAAATAAAATAGGAGACACAGCAACAGACTTGATCACGTTGAGAGATTTACGGGTCGGGTTGGATCCGAAAAGTAATTGTTTTTCTTTTTTTGGGTAAGCAGTGATGTACAAATTGAAACCGATGAGATAATTCTGAGTGTGTGACAGTAGAGGACTGAAAATAGTCTTAACAAATCCTTCATTGCTGCTGCGATCTCTGTCTTGCCTCTCGGTGTGATGTTCTGCTTCGTTCTCTTTGGTTACTGATTTTAGTTCTGCGAAATTGAATCTCTTTTATTCCTCACCTGAAATTGTGCATAGGCTGCGAACTTTTGTTTCCATTGCCGTAGACTATTGTCCTCTTTGTTCATTTTGGATGTTGATTTCGATTTGGGTATCGATGCAGCTGTTGCTGCTTCTCTTTCCTCGTTTTCTCTACTTCTCTTGTTGTCAATTTAGGGTTTAGGGTATGATTATGAAATGCAAACCCCTGATTTGCTTTTCTGGTACTTGTTATCAGTAGAAGCTGTGAAAAGAATTATGACAATTGTAACTTTACTCTGGTTTCTTGGGGCCTATATAAATCTCACCATACTATGCAGTCTGGATTCATGTTTGGCTTGAAGGCCATGAACTTATCATTTGCAGACAAACAAGTTGTTTAATTATAACTATATTTCTAACTAGACAGATTTCTTCAGGAATGGATCTGGCATTCACTTCTTCATTGTCCCTTGCTGCTGGAAATATAGCCACCCAAAAGATAAAGCCTTTTACTTCAAGTATAAGCACCACCTGTAAAGTGCCAGTGCAGAGAAAGTTTAGGTGTTTCGCCACAGTTGCCACTGCAATGACTCAGGTTTGCCTTGCCTACGTTTTTGTTGGGCGAATTTTGATTAAATCTTCGTATGTACTGATTGATATTTATTTCGGTTTTTAGGCTTCCGAGTTTGAGTTAGAGAACAAAAAGCATGATCTTCTGAGAACTATCCAAGACATGCAACGAGGCCTTACTACGACTGCTGATCAACGCTCCATCATTGAGGAGGCTCTGGTCTGCTCCCCATGTTTTTCTCAGTTATAATGGTCTTCAAACTCCCTCTCTCGTTGTCTCATTTTCCCTCCCCCTATCTTTCTACGCAAAGAGTTCTTGATGCTCATTTCATGGAAAATAAGTGTATGCATGTAGGGAAAGTAACTCATGTTTTACTTACATGAGTCTGGCAGGTGAGCTTGGAAGGATACAACGTGGGTGCTCCAATAGATCTTAAGAAGTTGGATGGAACATGGCGTCTGCAGTATACTTCTGCCCCTGATGTCCTCATTCTTCTAGAATCTGCTGCAAGGCTTCCCTTTTTTCAGGTGCCAAAAAGTAGAGCTATGTACTATCCTTCTTTTATGAGAAATGCAAAGCTTCTGCTTAAATTTGTTACACTTTCC
Source organism: Tripterygium wilfordii (assembly GCF_013401445.1). Classification (NCBI taxonomy): domain Eukaryota; kingdom Viridiplantae; phylum Streptophyta; class Magnoliopsida; order Celastrales; family Celastraceae; genus Tripterygium; species Tripterygium wilfordii. The sequence continues at coordinate 12,642,727 of NC_052248.1, forward strand.
TCTTTTTTTCTTTTTTTTTTTTAAATGCTTTCTACTTGAAGGATGCAAAAAAATGAAAGTTGAGAGCTGCTAATTATGAAATAATTTCACTAGAGAGTTTTGCTGGTAAGGTTAACTTTATCATAGCTAACACAGGAAAAGGTCAACAATACCCGTACACAAGGCTCTCGCAGAGGACGGGATTGGGGACAAACAAGATTTACATAGACCTTACCTCCACATAATATGTGGATAGGCTGTTTCCAAGCATTGAACCTGTAACCTCTATGTTGCACCCCTGTGACTCTACTATTGGGCCACATGCTCGCCTGTATGCTTACCACGGCAGTGTTGAAAATATTTTTGATTCCAAGTTTTACTGCCTGTGAAGACATTTAGTGTTGTGGTTTAATACGTTTTCCTTACATTATGTTGTTGTTTGTCAAGTGTCAGGTTCTAGATAAGTAAAGTTATGTTCTCTTTATATAGTTCCTTCCATCTTGATTTCTTTTGTATTCGCTGTTTTGCGTTACACATGACCATAGGTTGGGCAGATCTTCCAAAAGTTTGAATGCAAGGATCAGTCTGATGGAGGCATCATACGTAATGTTGTTCAATGGAGTATTCCAACTTTATTAGAGGTAAAATTAGATCTTCCCTTATACCATATTATCTTATGTCGATTTTTTTTTGTAAGGATGTTATGTCAATGTTATGGTAACCGAAACGAGTTAAAATAATATATATGCCATCAGATCTAGCAACTCTGGTTTGATCCTAACATAAATAAGATGTTATATTGGCTCTCCAACTCAACTGATTGAATTTTCTGGCTCTCATGCTTTACAGGAACAAGAAGGTGCTACTCTACTTGTTTCTGCAAAATTTTCTGTTGTTTCAGTTCGTAACATTTATCTTCAGTTTGAAGAGGTCTGCTAATCTGCCCTTCGCACAACTCTATTTTGTGGCATAGTTTTTTTCCGTGGAATATGTTCACTTGCTCTTCATTTCATATTTGATATCTGAAAAGCTTGCCTTCCACTCACTGTTTTGTATTTGTTTCCTTGATATCATAGACATTCGACAGGGGTTATAAAAATATCAGGTGGTAGATGGAGGCCACGATAGTTTTTGTTTTAGAAAAGACAATCAGAGCACATCAATCATTAGTTAGCTACTTAGCTAATCTCTTCCGTTCTAGTCGTCACCTTCATTTCATTTTTTCTGTCTAGGTGGCTTTTGTGGTTCAACTTTACCGATAGCGTTGGACAATCCAATGTCAAGTTTTTGTAGGTTCCCGCAATTAGTAATTGATTTGCCAGCTAGTCAGCAAAATTTTCCTTTACTGGTAAACAAAAGCTTCAGTGGCCAATGTGATTATCTGCCCTCTTTTAATCTTTATCATTCGTCCATTGCAAAAACTATGCATTATATGACATGGCAAAGTTCCAATATTGTGGTGGTGGTTGTTTCTGATTGTGAATTAATCTGGACCTAGATTTTTGCTGGAGTAATCGATTCTTTGAGCATGATACACAGCAAAATGACCAGAAAAGCAATTCATGGCCCGCCATAAGGGGATAGTTTTTTTGTGGTTATGATGCTCCATTTCAGGACAGGTTGAACTTAGTTGTGATTGTGGAGATCGTGAAATAATTATAAGTGCCTTTGGTTCTTTACCTGCCCCTTTAATTTTGCTATCAGAGCAGTAGCTTAGCCAAAAATCCAATCGTAGAGCTTTGTCTTTTTGTTGATACGAGTATGAGATGATGATGATTATAGGAGATTGATTACTTTTGTGAATTATTGTTCGATATATTGTTTCCTTCTTCAGCTGTCAGAGAGATGCAAAATGTCCTTGCTGAATTTTATCTCAAGTGTTTCTGAAAATTTCTTGTTGTTTATGGCAGATAACTGTTAAAAATATCAAAATCAGTGAAGGGCTGCAAGCTCTAATAGCTCCTGCAATACTTCCACGGTCATATTTAAGTCTAGAGGTAAACCAACTAACATCACTTATTATCAAATTTGTTCATTCTCTGGTTTGGCATGAAGCTTGATAAATGCGGCCTGGATCTAGTTGGATGATCAGCTTTAATTGAGAAGCTCCTTCTCTTTAAACACTAACAATATCGTCTTGCAAGATAATGTTATGCTTAGTTAATGTACATGGGAACTTTTCTTTTCTCAAATTTTCTGCTTAACTTTTTAGTTTTTACTGAATGCCTCTCTGGATGTATGTGATAAGATTTATAAATAATATGTTCTCAAAGCATGAAATACATGTCTTTCCTGTTGATAGCGGTATTGTTCTGTTCGAAAGTGAATAAATGCTTATTTGCAGATCTTGCAGTTCATTCGTTCTTTCAAAGCTCAAATTCCTGTGACTGTGAGAGACCCTGGGAGGTATGGTGCTCATATTGTTCTAAGTATTGGTAATATATACACATTCCTGTGACTGTGAGAGACCCTGGGAGGTATGGTGCTCATATCGTTCCAAGTATTGGTAATATATGCACATAAATGATCGCAGCGTACTTGAATTTCAGGCAATCAGTCGGAGGACTTTATTATCTTTCCTATCTAGATAGCAATATGCTTCTGGGTCGCGCTGTTGGAGGTGGGGGAGTTTTCGTTTTTTCCAGAGCTCAACCTCTAGACTTCTGAATAACAGCTTGATTTGCAAGATATGCAAGGGGCCAAGGGCTGTTCAGCTTATATGTGGTCAAGCAAACTAACTAGCTCATGAGATCATCTGCCTGGAGTAATCCTCTAATACAGACTCAACCAACCGGTCGTTCCCTCTTACAGAAGTAAGGAGATACATATCTGTACATTGTATTTTCCTTGACCATTGTCGCCCCTCCACATTATAGAAAAATTAATTTGCCAGAAACAAAGGCCAGGGCCTTCAGTTCCTGATATTCTGTTCATTTGATTGTTGTAAATTTTGAACTTAATTGCCTAGTTGTTTCAAGTTCAACTGATTATGATCTCGTATCAATTTTCATCTCAATGTTTTCTCATTTCTGTTACTTTTTTGTTCCTTTCCTTTCTCATCAATGTCTGTCTCCAAGTCTAGGAGTTTCTCAATTCTAGAAGGATTATTTGGACAAGATGCAAGAGTGCTGGGGCTGGAAAATATTGCCCATAAGTTGTGAATTCAAACGTCTGTGTGTGTGAAGATATCTGTGTATGAATTCGCTTACCAAAACAGAGGCAACTAGAAACACTCTCTCTTCACAAGAAACAAGAAGCACAGGGATTTGATTCCCCTTCCCAAAGCTTGTGTGAAATTATACTCTAAAAAAAATACAGAAGCACAGGGGCATTCCAGATTATTAAAACCATATCTAAATTCTAACATAGGCTGCATCTTCACTTAAATATATCACACAACAGACCCCAAAGACTGATTTTCTACCTCATATAATCTACAAAATGAACCCTACCGCTTAATGTTAGCTGACCTATACGTATGTGCCTAAGTGTGCACCAATACACATGCATGGGGCTGGTTGCAGTATCATTTTTTCCTTTGACCTAACGTCCCCTTTCATTTCAATGCACTTTGTTCTTCACCATTACATGCATATGCTATGCATCATACTACTCACAAAGTTTGTATTTGGTTTAGCTAGGGGCTTAGAGATGATATGATAACTTTCTTTTACTATAGAGGCATTTACAGGACTAATTTTTTACAAATATAAAAGGAAGACGTTTGGTATCATTAGTAAGAGATACCTATTTTAGTCGATGCGTGGTTCAAGGTTCCTTGTTCAAAGGTGTATGTTTCCACCTATAAAGTTCATCTTCACTGCCTTTGCACCCTCCTCAACAGTGTTGATATGATTTTTTTGGACTTGCAGCGTTTAAAACAGCTCCTGCTGTTGGTGGCTTGTTGAAGTCTACTGAGGTCTGCTTTGCTAAAGCTTTTCTTCGCTTGTATGTTAACGGAAAATCTCTTTGGCTCTTCATTCGATCTGAATAAGAGGTTGATAAACATTCCTGCTTAGCGCAACCACTATCTGACATTCTTGGACCTGTAGGGATATGCTCTTTTAGGAAGGATTCCATGCCCAGGCCCGAATCACGGTGCTCAATGGCAAATGGGTATCGCACCAAGGATCTTGCAGAAAAGTTTCTATTTTCCACACCCAAATTCTGCCAAGTTTCACTATGAACATCATATTTCTTTCCACCCAATGCATCCATTGATGACTCATATACATCACCTTTGGAGAATATGTGTTCCGCACCAGCAGTTATATCATCTAAGGATGGATTCATCCTCCTCTTTCTATTTCTTGCAGAGCTGCCTGAATAGCTACTAGCTCTTACATCAGTTTCCTGCTGATTCAATGTGCACAAAGGTTGGTGTACAGATGTATGAAATTCACTACTGCCATCCTTCTGTGGTTGCAAAGGGTATTTATAACCTGCACGCCAACAATTCATGGATGCTGAAAAAGAGGAGGATTTATGATCCTTTAACTCTTGAGTACTGTCTGGTAAACATAATTGTACAAGTCTTGGAACTTCTGAGTGTTCTGGTCGGGTGGAAGGCGCTTTGGGCACTAGTTTCAAAATTCCCTTGGGTAGAGGGCGACTGTGTTCGGCTACATCACCAGGAACCACTTTTAAATTGTGATTTTGGACAGAACTACTTCCAGATGACTTCAACTTTAAAACCCCTTTTGGTCTGCACTCTTGAACATCAATATTTGATCTGTTCACAGATGGAGAGGGCAAAACCTCACTTGCTCTTTTACCTATCTTACTCTTTGTAACATTTGACAAATGACCTGTGTCCGCAATAGGATTAACCTCGTCACTTGACATACGTTCATCCTTCGGGAATGTATTAAGGTCAAACAAATGGGCACCCTGGCATTTTTCCCTTCTTGTCCACATATTAATCCTTTCATTGATACCAGAAGTTTTGCAATGATCCCAAACACTTATCATGTCAACAAACGTCTGCATCATATTGTCATGGTAAGATCTTAGTGAATGATAATACTTTCTCCTCTGTATAAACTGCAACGCCTCTCTGCACCAAGCCACCTTTGGAGAAGAGTATCCACCTTTCAATCTTTTGAAAAATATATCCAGTGGATTCCCAAAGAATATATCACTACCATTAAAGAGCTCCGTCATGGTCAACCAAAAGCTGTGCTGGTCCATATCTGGAAGGTAATCTGACAAAATAAACCTCTCTTCGTTTGTCAAACATGAATTCCAAGTTTCTAAGGATAAAATCTCCCTTAAATCTGGCAAATCGTAAAGTTCATACGGAATGTCGCATAGCTGGTCATCCAACAATGCAAGCTCACAGTTCATTTCGATGGGCTCATACATATCATTATTATCCCCAGAATCTCCCCCTAAAATGGGATCACCTTCTGTCCTTGTGTCTTCTCCACCAGAACGATAAGAACATTTAGTGCGGGGGCAACCAAAGGCTGATGCTTGATGTTGAATCTTTATAATGCCCATGGACACAGAAAGGGACTTGAGGCTAATATTCTAGTCACAAGAAAATGATCAATTGCCAACGTGAATAGTAACGGCCAGAAGTGAAGTGCCCAAGGGAAAGGCCCAAACCTGTCAAATTATCAACCAGAGAAAAAGAGATGTTCCACCTGATCAGTCAAAATGTCACAAGTATAGGGAGAAACACAAGAAAGAAAAATATACCAAAAGGTCCAAAACAAACCTAGGTTCAACAACATCTACACTGCAGTGAATGTAAACAATACTTTAATCAATCGTCCAATTCGCTGCAATCATAACGTCCCAATAAGGGCAATAAGCTCTCAACACAATCAATCACCCATGGTGGAAATTAGTTGTAGTTCACCACATGAATACTCACTCAACAAAATCCTGCATTGATGGCTAGAGAATAACTATATTTTGAGCATTTTCAAGTTTGAAAAGGGCATGGCAGATGAGACTGTCCAGAGTCTCTCAAGAGCTTCGTGAAAGCATACTGAAATTCCTTTTGATTCATTCCCACCATACCACAACATCAAAAATTGAAAACTCAAGTCACATGAAAATTATGTAAACGCACCCTAGAGATTCTTCAGTGCATGCACCGTCCAATAGCGAATCGCAACAACCGACAGTTAAGTATAATTAGAAACAATCATGAAGCCAGCAAATATCAAATGAATCAGGAGATAAAATTAGCAGCAATTCGGAGAAGATGAATTGAGGCACCGTAAATGGAGGTGTAGAGTGAGAAAAGATCGAATTGAGGCAAAGAATGAAGCGATAAAAGCTTGCTGTACCTTGTCAAATGTCAAGAGAACCCCAAACTGCGTCGGAGCCCACTCATCGGGCTCAGGCACTCACTCGCTCGCTCACTCACTCAGTCACTCACTCACTCATCTTTCCCTTCTGCTTTATTTCGCTTACATCACTGTTCGCACTATCCGTACTGTCATACTCATACCATAACCTGAAACAAAAGTGTCTTAAACATTCCCACTCTACACATTTTTTTGACATTACAAACAAATCCATATGGCATTTGCCATATAAATATCATTTTGACAACTTATGAACATATGGGTCTAGTTGAAAATCTCTTTTACACATAAGTACCTCTTTTTTACGTTGATATCTCTTTTAAAAAATCAATAATTTTATATTCTTATATTTACTATTCTTCTTCGATAGTCATAGATTAAGAATACCTAGATCTAAGAAAATTTTACTGTCACCTCTGCCTCCACCTCTACCATTGCCATCGTTTGCCTCCACCACCACCGTCGTCTATCTCCACAGTCGTTCCGCCACCATTGTCACACCTCCATCATTATCTTCTTCGTTTTTTTATTCTCCATCTTCTTATTTTTATTATTATTCTTTTTCATCTTCTTAGATATAAGACGTAATATGAGATATGAGATCGTAATCTGAGATGTACTGAGTTCGGATCTGAAAATTATACAAAAGTTCATATCTGAAATTGTACAAATCTGATAACATATGTCTATGTTACAGTTTGAAACTACAACATTACGTGAACAAAATGGGCCAACTTCGGGTTTTCCTTTCCGATGGTCGTTTTGGATGGAATCTAGCTGGGCATTATGCATCTCAATAAGGGGAGTCCAATGGCAGTGGTGGTGTAGCAAATCGTCGTCGAAATTGTTTGAATTTGAGACTTTTTCTTTCATGTTACAGTTTTCAAACAATAACATTAACTGATATATAACGAGGGTAGTAATATAATTGACATGCCCAGGGGTATTTATGTGTTTTTTAAGTGGATCTAGATGTCCAAAAGTCTTATTAAGGGTATCGGTATGGAATTTTCCCTTTAATATAAGAATATTTGAGTAATGAAAATAAAATGTTAGAAATTAGGATTTGAGTTGGCATGTTATTATTACCTCACTAGCTTATTATAATATTTGAGAGAATAAAGTAAAATATGTATTATATAAAATAATACAACACATTTTATCACCGAAATATTTTCTACTTTTCAATTTCGTCCCTGACGGTTTAAAGGTTCAAGGAAATAACCTAAAATTAAAATTTGTTCATATTTAATAACCATTTTAAGTGATCAGGTGTCATATGATGAGGAAATTGTTAATATAGGGGGTGTTTCTGTGCAATCGACCCAAAATACAGGGGTCTGATGCATATTTCCTAATTATTAGATAAAATTGATGTTGCGCGTGCCTTTTACGCATTACGAACTTCTTTTCATGATTCTTTTCTTTAAAGAAATGCGGAGGAATTCTCTTCTTTAGCGTTGTGCCACTATCACCGGCTCTCGTTGTTTGGCCTTTCTGATTTCAGATTGCTACCATTCGGTACATTCGCAACATCAGAATCTGCACCACTAAAGTTACGCCGGCGGGGGCTGGACGGCGGATTGGACTTGTGGTAACGTCAGTTCCTGAAGGCGATCTGTGGCACCCCTAACGGACACACAACAACATCATGGATCATCGCAACACCACCACGGCGACCAACAACAGCTACGGTAACAGTAATCCGTACCTCCAACTTTCTCCTCTCCCTTCAAATGGACAGGGCCCACAAGGCAGACGTGAGTTTTGATTTTTTTTTTTAATTTTCAATCTCCTGTTGTTTGGTTTATTTGGGTTTTTGGTGATCTTTCAATGGGGTTGCAGGACCAATGGATAAGATATGTGATTCGTTGAATCGGTGTGGGAAGCGGTTTGAAGATGTCACCAGAAAAGCGGAGAGTTATGCCGGCAGCATTTGGCATCACCGTGAGTTGTTGGAGCTTTTGTGTTCCTTTTCTCTTCGGATTTGTTTTGTATTGAGGATGTTTTAAAGGAAGGTGTTTGGGGTTTTATGTGAGATTAGGATTCGTAATCCCAAATCCCAAAACCCCAAGCACCCGCAAAGTCCTCAATCCGAACAAACCCTAGAATCTTGTTGGACTTCTATTGAAATTTATGATCTTGGGTGTCTTGAATCCATTTTCCTTTGTATGTTTGAACAATCTAGTGTGGACTAAAAAGTGCAATAGTGGGAATCCAAGATTAATTGATAGATTGAGAGTCCGTAGAATCACTTTGCTGAGTTAAAAACAAAATAAAAAAGGAAAAGGAAAGGAAAGGAAATCAAAGAAACAAAATTCCACCTGTAGCAATATTTGCCTTAGCTTGGAAACCAAAGAACTCTATAGTTAAATTGCCATGCTATGTTCATGGTTTGGGGGCTAACAAGTAAACATCTTGTTTGATGGCAGTCAAAACTAGTCCTAGTGTGAGTGATGCGGCAATGGCTAGGCTTGCTCAAGAGACAAAGGTGCTAACAGAAGGAGGGCATGATAAATTGTTCCAACAGACATTTGAGATCCTACCCGGAGAGAAGCTGTTAAAGACATTTGCTTGCTATCTCTCTACCGCCACTGGACCTGTGATTGGCACACTGTATTTATCCACCAAAAGAATAGCTTTTTGTAGTGATAATCCCCTCTATCAATATCTTCCCACAGGACAGCCGCAGTGGACGTATTACAAGGTATTGCTACTCTATTACTTGCTTATGCAGTCTATATGGTGTTTCTGTGACCTATTATGTGGCTTGCCATGTGATTACTTCAATCCATGTTGTGAAAACAAATAACAAAATTACAGAATACCTCTAATCTTTCATAATTTCTTAAATATTGGGTGGTTTGCATTTGTGATCTTCAAATTTTATTCAAGCCAAGGTTACGTAAAGATCTAAATAAATCGTGAAATTAGGGCAAAGCCACATAGGAAAGATTTGAAATCTCGATTCTGATGATTATGTTGAAGATACTTGAAATTGGCAATTTTCCTTGAGTTGTGATTTTGCATTGAGACTTTGATTATGATTATGCTGATTGGATTTCATACAAGGGACAAAGGTTTTTATCAGCACTACTTATGCTAAGTTGCTTAGGAGTGTTTGGGCATGATTCCGATGTTCTCTCTTTTCACTGTTTCTCTTGGATTTCTAATTAGTTTATACTAATGCCTAAATTTTGGCAACTTCTGACCATCAATATGTCCACATTTTTTATATCTAGGTGGTGGTGCCGCTTGACCAGCTAGGGTCAGTGAATCCTTCTTCAGACAGGTTGAATCATTCAGCAAAGTACATCAACATTGAGACAAGAGATGGCCATGAGTTCTGGTTTATGGGGTTTATATCCTACGACAAAGCATTGAAGCATTTAACCGAAGCTTTGCAGCACTCTCGTGACAGTTACCTTGCATTTTCCTGTTAATTCGTGAAATAATTTGCAACTCCTTTCGTACCAGTAATTTATGCGCTCTATATATATATTTCAGTCATATATGTACTTCCTATAGAAGGATTTGTTTTGTTTTGTTTTTTTTTTTCCCTTTTTCCGGCACTGATACCAAAATAAATTAGGCTTAGGTTTCATGAAATGTTTATTCATCTCTGGGAGCTGTATTCTATATTTGGTATGTCAACTATACAATTAATAGACTGAAAATACAGCTAACTAATTGACAACTGTATAAGGACAAATGCATGCTAACTGTTATTTCTACCATATGTGGAAAACGTAACTTTTCCTTGACTATTCACTCCTTTGTGAAAAAGCATAAATATCACTATAATCAGACCATTATTCATATATCACCCGATTATCTCTCTGCACAAGAAACTACACTGCATTTTGATTTTGAATATTAGATATATAGAATATTAGGATGTTAGCAAAAATAGGTGTTACTTTCTTGGCTTTTCTTGTTCTCTTGTTACAGCAGGGATTAATCAGCCAGTCTCAACCGGACATCATCAATTTTGTCAAAACAAATGGAGTCAACTTTGTGAAGAACGGTAAGACTATGTACTTGAATGGCTTCAATGCGTACTGGGTGATGATCATGGCAGGTGACCCATCCTCCAGGACCAAGGTTTCCACTACCTTTCAACAAGCATCTCAGTCTGGCATGAATGTTGCCAGAACTTGGGCTTTCTACGATGGTGGTAATGGTTCCCTCCAATCTTCTCCTGGAGTGTACAACGAAGACATGTTCAAGGTCAGTTATTATTTAATTTTTTTTTTAAGTTCTTTTCAGTTTATGGTTTGGAGACTTACTAATTACGAGTGCAATTGCAATAAGAATCGTTTTGTTAATATTGTTCTAATTACATTTGTACGTTATTATTACAGGGATTGGATTTCGTGATTGCAGAAGCTAGAAAATATGGGATACATTTGATACTGGGTTTGGTGGATAACTTCAAAGATCTTGGTGGCAAAGCACAGTATGTTCAGTGGGCAAAGGAACATGGACAGAATGTGACCGATGAAAATGATTTTTATACAAACGCAGTTGTCAAACAGTACTATAAAAACCACGTCAAGGTACATAACATTTTCTCTGACCCTAAATGTGTGTCTGTGTGTGGGATGAGATTTGACTTTTAATTGTTTTAGGTGGAATTTGTTGAAGGTTCGATTTGATTTACACAATTATGAGTATGAGTGTATGGCTAATGATGGGGTTCATGAGACCTTGGAAAGTTGTTTTGTCTTAATTTCCTTGTTAACGAAACCTACTTTCCCTACCAACCCCAATAAAACATTACCATCTGGGAAAAGTTTTGAACAAGAATTAAGGGAAATATCTAACAACTTATTATGAAATTAAAATAAACTTTTTTATTTGAGTCATTTTTTGTTTTTCTTGATTTGCAGACTGTGCTCACAAGAATAAACACAATAACTGGGGTGGCATATAAAGATGATCCAATCATCTTTGCTTGGGAGCTCATGAATGAACCCCGCTGCACCACTAACTCCTCTGGAAAGCAAATTCAGGTCTCTTATTCATTAATTATATTTGATTCACCTGCCATATATCAAGGCTTAGGTACCTAAACAAATATAATATTTTTACAGATCTGGGTGGAAGAAATGGCCGCATACTTGAAGTCCATTGATCAAAGCCATCTGCTGGACATAGGGTTGGAAGGATTTTATGGAGATTCAGTACCTTCAAGGAAACAGTACAATCCCAACACAGCTATTGTTGGTACTGACTTCATTTCCAACAATCAAGTCAAAGACATCGATTTTGCCACTATTCACATTTATCCTGAAGGATGGTAATCTACTCTTTTAATTCTGCATGTATCCTTTTGCTCTATCATTGATTCATTTTATGCAAAATTAAGCTTTTAATTATACGAACGGCTGCAGGTTACCAAATCCAACCGAGGCAGCCCAAGCTGCTTTTGTGGATAAGTGGATCCAGTCCCATATCCAAGACAGTGCTAATGTGCTTAAGAAACCACTGGTGATAGGGGAGTTTGGAAAATCTTGGAAGTTCCCTGGATACACATTGCAGAAGAGGGATGCCTATTATGGGAAGGTGTACAATGCAATATACACAAGTTCTAAAAGTGGGGGCCCATTGGTTGGTGGGCTTTTTTGGCAACTCCTGGCCCAAGGAATGGAAAGCTGGGGCGATGGGTATCAAGTTGTCTTGCCAGAAAGCCCTACAACTGCAGGTGTCATTGGCCTACAATCTCGCCGGCTATCATCTTTATCACACTAAAGAAAAAAAGACTGTTACGACTCAATTGAGTTAGTGAAGGCATTGTCATTATTCAATAAACACCATCAAAACAACATTTTCAGCTTTCCTTTCTACTTTTTCCAGTTGAATATGGCTTCTTTAGCCACACTTGATAACTTCCATTGTCGATCTCCTTTTCTTCATCTCCAACGTTTGATACTTTTGGGTATGATTTGGTCACCTCTAGATTCAAATCCAAAGTTTTGAGTTGAATGACTCTTGATCTCGAGCCATTCGCAAACAATTTATGTATTTTGTCCCAGGCAACAACTTTGGTTCTAACATCACCCACTAAGGGTAGAATAGCAGCATCAATGGGGGCCACTATGGCATGTAAAATAATTTGTCTTTGCTTTGCCAAGTACAATGCAATAGGTCAGTATTGCTGTCACTAGAGGAACTTTCTTCATTCTTTGGAGGATAAAAGAAAGGAGAGTTGGAGTCTCCAAAGAGGAAAATTTTGAAGCTGTAAGCTTTAGTTGTATGGCAGAAATAGGATGAACTATATTAATTATATGTTTTTAAAGTTGTGCCAATTTTAAGTGATACCAAATATATAAATAACTTGCCGCAGACTTGTTTTCCAATCACTAGCCGTCACAGTTGTTCTATGGAAAACATCACTGTCCTTGACAACGTATGGAAATTGGAAAGTGTTGCAGTCTTCTACTATTGAAGAATGCTAACACATAATTAATTTCAGTTTCTAATCATCAACGACGCGTTTTGCTGGATGACAATATCCCATAATAACTCTGCAGTTAAGCATATTTATGTGAGAGTTATATTGGGATGGGTGACCTCGTCTACTATATGTAGAAAACATAATTTTTCTTTGACTAGTCATTCCTTTGTGAAAAAAAGCATAAATATCACTGTAATCAGAACATTATTCATATATATCGGCAGATTGATTCTCTCTGCATTTTGATATTGAATATTAGGTATAAAGAATTATTAGGATGTTAGGGAAAATATGTGTTCGTTTCTTGGCTTTTCTTGTTCTCTTGTTACAGCATGGATTGATCTGCGAGTCTCAAGCGGACATCGGCAATTTTGTGAAAACAAATGGAGTCTATTTTATGAAGAACGGTAAGACTATGTACTTGAATGGCTTCAACGCGTACTGGTTGATGATGATGGCGAGTGACCCGTCGGCCAGGACCAAGGTCTCCACCACCTTTCAACAAGCATCAAAGTATGGCATGAATGTTGCCAGAACTTGGGCTTTCAACGATGGTGGTTACAATTCTCTTCAGTCTTCTCCCGGAGTGTACAACGAAAACATGTTCAAGGTCAGTTATTACTTTTTAATTTTTTTTGCTGACCCATATATTTTGTTGTTAAGATTTTTAAAACAGGTGGGACCCAATTACTTTTTATTGGGTCCCATCTACTTCACCATTAATAATTCTTATATCTTAATATTTTTTATTACTATAAATATTAAATTAATAACGTAGTGTATATTAAATTATAAATTTATTTAAATATTAAACTAAAGTAATTATAATTTAAATATTAAATTAAATAAAATAATAAATTAATTAATTAATTTATAATTTGTATTTATTCATTTATTTATAAATAAAATAATTTATATTTATATTTATATTAAAATAAAATAATTAAATTTTTTTAAAAAAATATATATTTTACACTACTTAACCGCTAACAACAGTTAATAGCTTTACCAAACACCTCACAGCTTTAAATTCAGTTTTTTTTCACAACTTAACCGTTAGCTTTGAAAATCAACACAACTGCTCTATCAAACGGAGTCGTAAGTTATGAGATAAGCTGTCGGTGTTTGACGAAATTTATAACATAAGTTAGCTTATAAATTCCAAAAAAAATCTATTTAAATTTAATTTAAAAGAGAAAATAAAAAAATTTATAATATTATATATAATGTTATCTTAATAAAAAAAAATAAGTAAAAAAAAATAAGCTTCAATTTGAAGCTTTTTTTGTTGGAGCTTATAAGTTAGCTTATGCGGGTTGTTTGATAGAGCTTATTTTGAAGCATATAAGCTCCAAAATAAGCTTTACCAAACATGTTATAATTTAGTTCTTTTTAAAAGTTCTTTTCGGATTATGGTTTGGAGATTTACTAGTGCGATTGCAATCATAATCGTTTTGTTAATATGTTCCAATTACATGTGGTACATTATTATCTATTACAGGGATTGGACTTCGTGATTGCAGAAGCTAAGAAATATGGGATACATTTGATACTGGGTTTGGTGAATAACTTCAAAGATCTTGGTGGCAAAGCACAGTATGTTCAGTGGGCAAAGGAACATGGACAGCAAGTGACAGACGAAAATGATTTTTACATAAACGCACTTGTCAAACAGTACTACAAGAACCATATCAAGGTACATAACATTTTCCTTAACCCTAAATGTGTGTGTGTGGGAAGAGATTCAGCTTCCAATGTGATTGAACAACTTATTAGTATGACTAATGATGGGGTTGATATATGAGACCTTGCATACTAGTTTTGGCTTAATTTCCTTGTTAATGAAAATGACCCTTTTTGCCCTTCTTTCCTTACTTACCAACCCAATAAAACATTACCATCTATGAAAAGTTCTGAACAAGAATTAAGGAAAATATTTTATATAAATATATGGATTTCTATCAAGAGAAAATAATTTGGCCCTACAAGAACATGAATTAACTCAATAACTAACATTGAGAGGAAAATATATAACAAGTTATATGAAATTAAAATAAACTTTTTTTATTTGAATCATATTATATAATTAATACATTGTTTTCTCACGATTTGCAGACTGTGCTCACAAGAATAAACACAATAGCTAGGGTGGCATATAAAGATGATCCAACCATCTTTGCTTGGGAGCTCATTAATGAACCCCGCTGCACCACTGACTCCTCCGGAAAGCAAATTCAGGTCTCTCTACCTATCTTCTTATTGATTAATTATATAATATTTGATTCACATGCCCCATATATCAAGGCTCCTAAACAAATAAATTTTTTTTACAGAGCTGGGTGGAAGAAATAGCGGCATACTTGAAGTCCATTGATCAAAACCATCTGCTGGATATAGGGTTAGAAGGATTTTATGGAAATTCAGTACCTTCAAGGAAGCAGTACAATCCCAATACAGCTATTGTTGGTACTGACTTCATTTCCAACAATCTAGTCAAACACATCGATTTCGCCACTATTCACATTTATCCTGAAGGATGGTAATCTACTCTTTTAATTCTGCATCCTTTTGCTCTATCAGTAATTGATTTTATGCAAAATTAAGCTTTTAACTATACGAATGGCCGCAGGTTACCATATCCAACTGAGGCAGCCCAAGCTGCTTTTGTGGATAAGTGGATCCAGTCCCATATCCAAGACAGTACCTCTGTGCTTAAGAAACCACTGGTGATAGGGGAGTTTGGAAAATCTTGGAAGTTCCCTGGATACACATTGCAGAAGAGGGATGCCTATTATGGGAAGGTGTACAATGCAATATATACAAGTTCTAAAAGTGGGGGCCCATTGGTTGGTGGGCTTTTTTGGCAACTCCTGGCCCAAGGAATGGAAAGCTGGGGTGATGGCTATCAAGTTGTCTTGCAAAAAAGCCCTACAACTGCAGGTGTCATTGGCCTTCAATCTCGCCGGCTATGGTCTTTATCGCACTAAAGAAAATCAAAAGACACTGTTATTTAGTGTCGATGAGCACTATATACATCCCATTTTTAATTAAGTACACTCCGATGATGAGGTTTCTTAGAATAACATCAGGATTGATATACAATAGTTGTTACTCTTTTTTCTTTTTTCAATTTTTTCAGTAAGGAAAGAAATGAGCCTGCAGATCATGCTCATCTCTTACAATGGAAATGAAAATCCATCCAGTGGGTAAACAAACTTTGTGCAGTAAGGAAAGAAATGAGCCTGCAGATCATCCTCATCATGGCGTTTAGGAAGGGAAGTGAATTTGTATTCCTCTTTTTCCAGATCAAAAGAAAGTAACTTCTCCCCATGAATATTATGTGCGGATGAATAAGAAGTGGTAGTGACTATTCTCCAGTGTATGTCTCCATGAGCAGGCACAGCTTGTGCATCTGGAATAACAGGAGGTATAGCTGCGATTTTTCGCCAAGTGATACTGCCTAAGGTCTAGATTTTAGTCACCACGCTATTTGAGATGGACTTGTAATCACCCCAGCCTTCTACATTGTACATATGAACAATCTTGTACTCATTTGTTGCAATATCAAACCCCAGACAAAAGGTGTTTATGACGACCTCATCTCTCCAATAATCATCAGGCCCAGGGGATCCCCGTCGTTCTGACGGAGCAGGTGGCAGTATTAACGCTTCTTCTCTGAGAGGATTGTAAAGAAAAACTCTCTCTTTACAACTTTTGCTTCCAAATAAAAACAACCCATAACCAAGGTAGTTTGAGCGATAGTCCGAATTGTAGAAATCCCTTATGTACTTAAAAGATGGGTTCGGGTGGTATTGATTCACAAATTCAACAATTGGATACCCCGACTCATGTTGATTTCAATGAGTAGACCTTCATAGAATCCCTTCGATGAGTTGGTGCTTTAAGAAACAGTCATTCGGATTCATTGGAGCTGTTAGAGAAGTAAAAGGATATGTTAGAGAAGTAAAAGATCTGTATTTCACTCTATGTTGATTGTGTACAACATGCCTTTATATAGGCGTTGAAAAGAAAAGTAAGAAAAATAATGTTAATAAAGTAAATCAAAGATTTTGTTGATATCTTTGACAAATTCAAAGATTTTATTGATTTGTCAAAGATATCATTGATATTTTGTTGATATCTTTGACAGGAGCCATATCTAGTACGATGAGTATTAGCAAAAGAAGGGTTATCGATGATATTGCACCAGACTTTGCATACTCGTCGGCAGCACAGGAGTAATTTTGGTGATAACCTTAATAGTATGTCGTCTGTCACTAATTCAAAAGGAATGCAGGGGGGATTTTCCTCGTCCTCGGACTTGGATTCCAATCCCGAAACCAGTCTTTTAGAGTTATGTTCCGCCATGGTTCTTCGTGGAACAAGACTGTGATGATGATTTCTCCCTTACAAAGAAAGAAAGCATTAGAAGTTTGTACTGGTTTGTGCCTCTCGGCTTGTAGACTCTCTATGAAGAGATCTTGGCATCAACCCTTAAGACGATTTTAATTTCAAGAGATTTCTATTTTCTAGTACAAGTAGAAGATTTTTAACCAAACCAGGCCAACGAGATAAGTAAAAGGTCTGGTTTTTTTTAAGCCAAACCAGCCCAACGAGACAAGTAAAAAGTTTGGTTTTCTAACCAACCCAGCCCAACAAGACAAGTAAAAGATTTTTTTTAACTAAATTAGTCCAACGAGATAAGTAAAAGATTTTTTTAAAAAAAAAAACTAAACTAGTCCAACAAGCATGAGTTTAAAGAGATTTTTAGAACAACGTAGAAGAATTTTTTAACTAAACCACTTGTGACAAGTCATTTGACTACAGACACGTGTCAGAATCTCGTTAGATAGAAAAGCGACTGCATAGAGTTTAGATCAATAGACCCTTGATATCTGAGGATGATCGACCCTCAAATTAGGGATTTGATTTCACAATCCCAACGAATCAACCGAATTAAGCGGAATAAATATTCATATCGTTGACTATAAAAAGGAGGGACGGGTTCAAGTTAATTTAATTTTTTAAGTACTGCTTTGTGATTATTGGTTGGTGATTAATCTCGATACTAACTTAAGTATTGAGTGTTTATACTGTTAAGGAAGGATAGTATTTGAAGCACTATAGATATACTTGTTGGCGTACTTAGAGGACTTGCATCAGAATCTCTAAACTAATACAAGTAACCAAAATAGACAACGAAAAACGACATGTTACTGTAAAAATGCTACTACCTTAGTATCGCTAAAAAATAATTAAAAATCTGTCGTGGAAAAGGAGGTATTGATTTGTTTGAGTGTTTTGAAGGTATTTTCTAATGGGTTTAAAAAAAAAGGGAAAATAATTAAAACATGATATGAATTTTGAATCTCTTTAAAATTTGAAAACATCAAATATACGTTTAGAAGATTTTACGGTCAAAACTCAAATCAAATCACAAAAAACAAAAAAGTAGAAAATGGGCACAGGGAGAAAATGGCTTGTAAGGAAATTTAAAAATAAAAGCAAAAATATAAATATATAATCACAACTTAGATTAAATATAAATTAGGAAAATTAAATCAACATAAACTAACTTATAATAATAATTAAAAAAAACTAAATCATAATAATATTCCTTTAAACGAGGGCAGATCGAAACAGACTCACCAAACCTAATCTCCATACCCTTTTTATCATAATAATCTCTCTTCTTCGCAGCAAACAGCCGAGTCCAGGAAGAAATCACCATCACTACAGTCTTGTTCCAGGAAGAAACATGGCCGAAAATAAATCTAAAAGAATGATTTCGAGATGGGAGCCTAAGTCCGGGGTCGAAGAGATCCCTAACCTTCCTGTCGAATTAGTGGCGGACATACTATTGAGATTATCAGCAACATTACTCCTGTGCTGCCGACGAGTATGCAAAGTCTGGTGCAAAATCATCGATAGCCCTTCTTTTGTTAATACTCATCGTACTAGACATGGGTCCAATGAATCCGAATTACTATTTCTTAAAACCCCGACTCATCGAAGGGATACTATGAAGGTCTACTCATTGAAAGCTGACAACTTCAATCACACTGTCAACATGAGTCGGTATCCAATTGCCGAGTTTGTGAATCCATACAACCGGACTTCTTCTGGTTATGGGTATTCCTGCTATTGGGACTATCTCTCAAACTACCTTGGTTATGGGTTATTTTTATTTCGAAGCAAAAGTTGTGAAGAGAGAGTTTTTCTTTACAATCCTCTCAGAGAAGAAGTGTTAATACTGCCTCCTGTTCCTACAGAAGGATCAGACCGAACCCCAGATTATTATTGGAATAATGGTATCGTAATAAACACCTTTTGTATGGGGTTTGACAGTGCGACGAATGAGTACAAGATTGTTCATACATACAATGTAGATAGCAGGGGTGATTACAAGTCCATTTCAAATAGCATGGTAACTAATATCTATACTTTAGGCACTAGCACTTGGCGAAAGATCACAGCTGTACCTCCTGTTCTTCCAGATACAGAAGCTGTGCCTGCTTATGGAGACGTACACTGGAGAATAGTCACTACCACTTTTTCACCTGAGTTTAATATTCATGAGGAGATGTTACTTTCTTTTGATCTGAAAAAAGAGGAATACAAATATACCACCCTTCCTGCAGTTCACCATGAGCGGCGTAGGTTTACCTTGTTTAATCTCAAGGAATTCCTAGCTATATCAGATGTCATATGTGATTATGATTATGATAGTGATACGGGAACAATGGGGCTTGATATATGGATCTTGAAAGATTATGAAAACCAAGAGTGGGTAAAGCAATACACTATAAATAATGTGGCAGGGCTAAATGTTATTGGTGCTTGGCAGGATGGTGTGATGCTCTTTAGTGGTTTTCGTTACTCTGAAATATTTTATTATGATCCAGAAACTGATAGCCTGTCAACCATGGTAAGCCCTTCAAATTCGTATGATGGAACGATAATTAGTTGTGCTACAAGCCTGATGTCTCTCAAGAATTATGGAGATTTGAAGTCTAAAAGAGTATCTCGAGGACGTGGAACATATTATTTCAATTTGAACAAGGCAAATACATGATGTCGCTGCTGCTTTTCCTCTGGTATGTATCCATATGCATGGTTGTTATTACGTCCATCTATTTTTATAAACTAATTTTCTTTGTCTGCTAAAAATTCTGAATCTTCTGAAAGACTTTGTGTTACCAAAAAGTACCCTTATTGCACAAAGTTTGTTCAGTCACTGGATGGATTTTCATTTCTATTGTAAGAGATGAGATTGATCTGCTGGTGATCAATGACATGTGAATTTCTCACTGAAAAAAAAAAGAAACAACTGTCGTATATCAATCATGATGTTATTCAAAGAAACCTCATTATCAAATAATAGTAGATTTCGAGCATTTGAGGTGTGAGCGATGTTTTGGTTAAGTTGGCAAGTACCATAGTATACGACGGATGACTAGTTAGCTTCTGATCAACCCAGAACTGTCAGCAATGTTCTTATTAAAAGATCTTGTAGAGATTATTTTCATTAACTCACGATTGAGAGATATACAACCTATATATATACATGTTGTAGTTCAACTGTAGTAACCTAGCCTAGACCATAGACAATGGTCAAGAGGAGAGCTTGACAAGAGCAGACATAGCTGTACACACTGACAATAGATCCGTTAGGATACACACTTAAAGTTATGGGCTTATGAACTAGACCAAAACTTATGGGCCTATGTGGGCCTATCCTGGGGTTGTGTCTTTACTCTCCCTCAAGATTGGGGGCCCGTAGGTGATGCCAATCTTGGAACGCAGACTGGTGAAACGAGGACGATGGAGCGACTTGGTGAGCAAATCGGCGAGTTGATCAACAATAGAGATTTTCTGGACACAGATTGTACCGTTGTTGACAAGAGAGCGAACAAAAGATAGATCGACAGCAATATGCTTCATCCGGGAGTGATGAACGGGATTCAGACTGAGTTGAGTGGCCCTTTGATTGTCACAGTGAATTAGAGGTGGTTGGCCTATACGAATGCGAAGATCATGTAGCAGATGTTTCAGCCAAACGACTTCAGAGGCAGTAGAAGCTAAAGCACGATACTCTGCTTCAGTGGACGAGGAAGCAATAGCACGTTGTTTTCGAGACCTCCAGGAAACAGGGGTGGAACCAAGAAAAATGAGGTAAGCAGAGGTGGAAGATTGATCATCGGGATGTCCAGCCCAGTCAGAATCTGAGTAACCTTAAAGACAAAGATTGGAGGATTTTAGGATATTAATACCAGCAGTAATGGTACCCTTGAGATAGCGAAAGACCCTCTTGAGAAGAGTCCAGTGAGCGTCGGAGGGTCGATGCATAAACTGGGCCAAGCGGTTGACAGCGAAACATACATCGGGTCTAGTTAGAGATAGGTATTGGAGACTTCCAGCCAGCTGCCTGTAAGGAGTGGGATCAGAGAGAGGGGTGCCATCATCAATTTTGGTGTGCAAATGTGAAGGTAGAGGAGTATTGACAGGTTTAGCACCATCCATGTCCGCATGAAGAAGCAAGTCTCGAACATATTTGTGCAGCGAAAAAAACAGACCATTAGAAGTAGGCTAAACCTCAACACCCAAAAAATAAGAAAGATCACCTAGATCCTTCAAGGAAAATTTTTCTGCCAGAGTACTTGAGATTCTGATAAGAAGAGAAATGTCAGAAGCAGTGAGAATTAAATCATCAACATAGACTAATATATACATTATATGAGTATGCTCTTACAGAATAAACAAGGAGGGATCTGCATGAGAGTTGACAAATCCCAGTGTGAGTAAGCAGGAGCTTAAGGAAGTGTACCAGGCCCTCGGGGCCTATTTAAGACCATAGATAGATTTGGCTAACTTGCAGATATGCTTGGGATGAGAAGGATCTTCAAAACCTTTTGGTTGACGCATATAGACCGTCTCTTGAAGAACCCCATTTAGAAACGCATTGTTGATATCTAAGTGACGCAAAGGCCAGTTTTGAGATACATAAATGGTTAAAACGGTACGGATGGTTGCCGATTTTATCACCGGGCTGAACGTGTTTGAATAATCAAGACCAGGCCTTCAGGCATATCCTTGGGCCACAAGGCGGGCCTTATAACGAGCCACACTGCCATCAGGATTTTCCTTTATATGAAAAACCCACTTGGACCCAATGGGCCGAATAGATGGAGATGGAGGGACTAAGGTCCACGTTTGATGTTGGGTGAGGGCCTCAAACTCTTGACACATAGTTGCTTTCCAATTTGGATCAGCTAAAGTAGCTTTGACAGAAGCGGGTTCTAACTTTGATGGAAGGGGATGAATAGTGGTAAGATTGAGGTGTTTGGGTTTGAATATTTTATTCATTGAACGAGTAATCATCCGAGGACGAGGAGATGGAGGTGGAGAAGATGTAGTGGAAGCAGGGGCAGTAGAGAGTGGTGGAATCGGAGGAAGTGAAGAAAGAGTAGAGGCGGGGGTGGAGTCAGAGGGCAGCGAGGTAGCTGGCAAAGTGGACGGGGAAGAATCAGGGGGCGAAGTGGAGGCAAGGACATGTAATTGAGCTGGAGTTGTAAGAGAAGGCATAACATCTGAAGTAGAAGGTGAGGAAACCAACGGGGACTGAGGACAGTGATAGGAGGGCATAGTGGATTCGTGAAAAATTACATGTCGTGAGAGATAGACGCGAGAAGTGGCAGGATCAAAACACTTGTACGAACTCTGAGAGGTTGAATAGCCGACGAAGATACAAGGTTTGGAGCGAGGTTGCAATTTATGCTGAGTGTAAGGTCGCAGCCACGGATAACACTGACACCCGAAAATTCGAAGCTTGGTGTAATTGGGAGGCTGTTGGAAAAGTTTTTGGAAAGGAGTGAGAGGAGCTGTGGAAACCAACGGAAGGCGATTTATTAGGTAAGCCGCTGTTTGAAAAGCAAAAGACCAAAAAGAGAAAGGAAGGTTAGCACAGTGAAGAAGCATACGGGCAGTCTCCGTGAGGTGACGATGTTTGCGCTCAGCAAGAGCTACATGTTGTGGAGTGTATGGGGGTGATTGAAACCAACTGATACCAGTTTCACTGAGATAGGGTTTTAGTTTTTGAAATTCACCGCCATTATCGGTGTAGAGTGTACGGATTGACGTTTGAAACTGTTTTTCAACAAGTTTTCTGAATTGTACAAAGACCTTGAAAACCTCGGATTTATGGTGTAGAGGAAATAACCATGTGTATCTAGTAAAATGGTCAACAAACACAACATAGTAGGTGAAGCCATCGATGGAAGTGACTGGGGCTGGGCCCCAAACATCACTGTAAATGACATTAAGAGGAGCAGAGCTTGAGACAGTCGAGTTACCAAAAGGAAGTTTATGATTTTTATTCATAAGGCAAGAATTACAAAATAAGGAAGTACTGGAAGGTTGCTGAGTACAAGGAAGATGTACTGAGTGCATAATATGAGTCAGCAAAGTGGAGGAAGGGTGGGCTAAACGGTGATGCCACCCTTCAAGATCTGTTTTAACACCAGGGGAGCAAGAGGAAGCAGTATAGCAGGAGACATGTTTCTGCTCAAGTTGATAAAGTCCATCAATGCATCGACCCGTAGCCATAGCTTGACCCGTAGGTAGATCCTTGATGACACAATGGAAAGGAAAAAACTCAATAGAAACATTATTTTGTTTTGTAATCTCATGAACTGAAAGTAAATTTCTTTGTAAAGAGGGAACATATAAGGTGTTGGTGAGAGTGAGAGGACGTGTGGGTGTGTGAAGGGTAGTAGTGCCAGTATGAGAAATTTGCAAACTTGTCCCATCCCCAATGTTCACTTCATCAGTACCATCACACTCAGAATGGATAGAAAGATTGCGGAGATCATTTGTCATATTGTGGCCGGCACCTGAGTCCAATGGTTGTCAAAGTAACTTGCCGTCAGAATATCAATTGCTATTGCAAAGATATTATGCAGAAATATGGATATTTTGTCATCCTACATGTAATGTAAGGTGGCCAAATAGTTTGGAAACTGTACAAATCCAACATATCTATGTTGCAAGATTAACTTAATGCTTGCCAACAAGTTTTATTGAATAAATGGCAATGACTTTCACCAACTCAATTGGGTAGCAATAGAGTCTTTTTTTTCTTTTTCTTTTTTTCCTTTAGTGCGATAAAGATGATAGCAGGAAAGATTGGTGGGCAATGATAGCTGCAGTTGTGGGGCTTTCTTCCAAGACAACTTGATAGCCATCGCCCCAGCTTTCCATTCCTGGGGCCATGAGTTGCCAAAAAAGCCCACCAACCAATGGGCCCCCACTTCTGGCACTTCTGTATATTGTATTGTACACCTTCCTAAAATAGCCATCCCTCTTCTGCAATGTGTATAAATTTAAAGATCTTCCAAACTCCCCTAACACCAGTGGTTTCTTAACCATAGACGCAGTGTCTTGGATATGGTCCTGAATCCACTTAAACAAAAAAGCACTACGACCCTCCTGAGTTGCATTTGGTAACCTGCAGAGAGAGATTTATTTTGCATAAAATCAATTACTGATCAATTAGGATAGGGATCTCAATCGCTGGTATTACAGTTATCCCAGTTGATGAAGTATATGCACAGAATTTCATATGCATCATGTGGGATATGTGGAGCCCATGAATTCACTTAAATCTTGTACATACAACTCAACAGTTGGGATAACTGAGATATCCGACTAACGATTGAGATCTTTATCATTTTCGATTACTAATAGAGTAAAAGAATGTGGAATTAAAAGACTAGATTACCATGATTCAGGATAAACGTGAATGGTGGCAAAATCGATGTGTTTGACTTGATTGTTGGAAATGAAGTCGGTACCAAAAATAAATCCATTGGGATTGTCCTGGTTCCTTGAAACTCCATAAAATCCTTCTAACCCTATGTCCAGTAGATGGTTTTGATCAATGGACTTCAAGTATGCCGCCATTTCTTCCACCCAACTCTGTAAAAATGTTGTATTTGTTTAGGTACCTAAGCCTTGATATATATATATGGCATGTGAATCAGATATTATTAATGAATAAGAAGACAGAGAGACCTGAACTTGCTTTCCGGAGAGGTCAGTGGTGCTGCGGGGTTCATTCATGAGCTCCCAAGCAAAGATGGTTGGATCATCTTTGTATGCCACCCCAGTTATTGTGTTTATTCTTGTGAGCACAGTCTGCAAATCACGAGAAGACAATCAATACCCTCAAAATGGTCATATTTGTGTCTTTTTCTTTTCCTTTTTCCTAGATGGTAATGTTTTATTGACGATACCCTAATTGGTTATCTCTTCGAACTTGGGGTGTAACGAGCACCCTATCAAAGGGTTGCTTGTGTCTAACCCGACCCGATTTTGGGTTTAATGGGATGTCTAAAGGACACGCATACTGAGTTATTCTCGTTTTAGGGTTAAGAAAATGTTATGCACCTTGACATGGTTTTTGTAGTATTGTTTGACAACTGCGTTTGTGAAAAAATCATCCTCCTCCCCCACTTGCTGTCCACGTTCCTTTGCCCACTGAACATATTGTGCTTTGCCACCAAGAGCTTTCCAGTTATTCACCATACACAGTCTCACATATATCCCATATTTCTTAGCTTCTGCAATCACGTAGTCCAATCCCTGTAATATATAACAACAGACCAAATGTTATTGGAACATATTAATTAACAAAACGATTCTGATTGCAATCACAGTAGTATGTTTTTTCTGTTTTTTTTAAAACCGAGAATTTCTCAGCCCAATATACCCTCCAGACAGCTGAGCCATCTCGGACCAGTAAGTCTCCAAACCATAGATAACTGACCTTGAACATGTTTTCATTGTACACTCCAGGAGAAGACTGAAGGGGACTGTAACCACCATCGGTGAAAGCAAAAGCTCTGGCAACATTCATGCCAGCCTTCGATGCTTGTTGAAAGGTGGTGGAGACCTTGGTCCTGGTGGACGGATCACTTGCCATCATCATCATCCAGTACGCGTTGAAGCCATTCAAGTACATGGTCTTACCTTCCTTCACAAAATTGACACCATTTGTTTTCACAAAACTGGCGATGTTGGGTTGAGACTGGCAGATCAATCCCTGCTGTAACAAGAGAACAAGAAAAGCCAAGAAAGTAACATATATTTTCCCCAACATCCCTAATAGTTATATGTATCTATTATTCAAAATCTAAATGCAGAGAGAGATTGCGCTGATATATGCATAATGGTTTGATTATAGTGGTATTTATGCTTTTTCACAAAAGAGTGATTAGTCAAGAAAAAAAATTATATTTTCCACATATAGTAAAAAATATCAAATATATATGATAAATACCAATAAATCAATGAGATTAATGTAAAGATTAAAACAATCAATTCAATGACAACATATTCTTTGAATTATTCATGCTTCAGATTTATGAAAAATCATTCATTAATATGAATAAATTCATTTATTTGCATGTATTCATTCATCTATACCAACAAATCAATGAGATTAATGTAAGGATTAAAGCAATGAATTCAATGGTAACATTCATTGAAATATTGATGTTTCAAATTTATGAAAAATATTTTATTGACATGTATTCAGTCATTTATACTAAAAAATCAATTATATTAATCTATCTAGAAGAGAAATATTGCATGAAGATAAAAAATTAAAAAAAAAGTTTCACGTTTTTAAAATTCTCTAATAAACAATTCAATACTTCAAAGGACAAATGACATCAATACTATGACCTAACATGGAAGCTCACAAGGAGCAATGTAGGACATTTCTCTCCTATGTTCTAATGATGTAACCGTTTTTTCCTTTAGTAGAGATAGGGATCCCAAATATGATGTGTTACACAATAAACGATTTGCTTTATTTTTGTCTTAAATGCAAGTAAGCCCAATAAAATCCACGCATTACTTGACACATCATGTCATATTTGGGATACCAAAAATTTGAGATTCCTATATTTATGTTTTTGTCTTTAGTGCGATAAAGATGATAGCCGACGCGATTGTAGGCCAATGACGCCGGCAGTTGTAGGGCTTTCTTCCAAGACAACTTGATACCCATCGGCCCAGCTTTCCATTCCTGGGGCCATGAGTTGCCAAAAAAGCCCACCAACCAATGGGCCCCGACTTCTGGCACTCGTGTATATTGCATTGTACACCTCCCCATAATAGGCATCCCTCTTCTGTAATGTGTATCCAGGGAACCTTGAATTCTTTCCAAACTCCCCTATCACCAATGGTTTCTTGAGCAGAGAAGCAGAGTCTTGGATATGGGCCTGGATCCAGTTATCCAAAAAAGCAGCTTGGGCCGCCGCAGTGGAATTTGGTAACCTGCAGCCGTTCATAACTTCTAGTTTGAAAAGAACATGGAGACCGAAATATATTTATAAACCCAGAACGAACGGGGAAGAAGAGACACTTAAGATTAATGATAGAGCAAAAGGATGTAAAATTAAGAAGACTAGATTACCATCCTTCTGGATAAAAGTGAATGGTGGCAAAATCGATGTGTTTGACTTGATTGTTGGATATGAAATCAGTACCGAAATCAGCTGTATTGGGATTGTACTGCTTCCTTGTGTTGGGTGAATTGCATCTTATATGTCTTTGTCTATTTTATGTTGTACTGTTATGTCTTTTACTTTAAGGGCATTGTTGTCTTTACCTTAAGTCAGTCTTCTTGTAGTGTGCCCTAGCTTTTGTGAATCGTAACTTGGTTGGCAGACATATATGTCTGAGAAAAATATGTTGAAAGAAAACCTAGCTTCTGCTTGGTAGTGTTGATCATATATGCTGTAGTTTTATTCTGTATTCTGAAACTATCAGTGGTATCGGAGCAGGCCAGACCTGGATCTGAAAGCTTATTAGAAAATCGTGTTTTACAATGGCGTCTTCCAGCGATCGTGGAATTTCTTTTCTGCCGATCTTTGATGGGAAAGATTATCCGTCCTGGAAAGTAAAGATGAGGACTTTTCTGATGTCAGAAGGTCTCTGGAGTATCGTTGCACATGGTTACAAGGAGATTGAGGACGAAAGTAGTCTCAAGGATTCTGAGTTGAAGGACTTGGAGAGTAAGCGACTGGCAAATGCGAAGGCCTTGTCCAGGCTGCAAAATGGAGTAAGTGCCAGTATATTTCCACGTATCATTCGTACTTCTTTTGCGAAAGAAGCTTGGGACATTATTGCTAAAGAATTTGAAGGTGATGGAAAAACCGTTGTTATCAAGCTACAAAATTTGAGGAGGGAGTTTGAGAATCTCAGAATGGCAGAAGCAGATTGTGTGAAGGACTACTATGATAAAGTAATTAGCTTGGTCAACCAAATGAGAACCCTAGGAGAGGATGTCTCTGATGAAAAATTGGTACAAAAGATGCTTATTAGTCTTCCTGAGAGGTACGATGTTGTAGTTACTGCTATTGAAGAATCCAAGGACTTGTCTGTACTGAAACCAGAAGAACTTGTGGGGTCCCTTGAAGCACATGAACATAGAAGGTCAAGAAGAGGTGAACAGACTCAGTCTTTAGAGTCAGCCTTTCAAGCAAAGGCATCTTTCAGAGAAGAGATCAGCAAAGGAAAGCAATCGAATTGGAAAGGTACAGAAAGAGGTATGACTTCTGAATCAAGTTCTAAAACTGTATGTGATGTGTGTAAAAGAGTGGGCCATCTTGCTGCTGATTGTTGGCACAAAGGGAAGCCTCAATGTCACCATTGTAAAAGGTTTGGTCATATCCAAAAGAACTGTAGACTGAAACAAGAAAATACTGCCAACTTTGTGAATTTTAGTGAACCACCTGAAGAGAATTTATTTTACACAACACAAGTGGGTATGCAGAGTAAAGCTGATGTCTGGTTTATAGACAGTGGTTGTAGCAACCACATGACAGGAAATGCCTCATTCTTTGACACTCTTGACTTATCTTTCACTACTAAGATCACCTTGGGTAATGGGACTGTTGTTCATGCTACTGGAAAGGGTAAAGTTAAGATTCAGTCTGAGTTTGGGTTGAAGACCATTTGTGATGTTCTACTTGTTCCAGCACTAAGTCATAATCTGCTTAGTGTTGGTCAAATGATTGAGAGAGGATATACATTGATTTTTGGGGATGGTAAATGTCAAATTCTGGACAGTGAAGGCAAGATTTTGATGGTGGTTCGGATGCAAGGACGGAGGAACTTCCTAGTGGATTTCCAAACTAAAGAAGAAGTTGCACTACAGGCAAATGCCGAGCAAAACCACAGTAGCAGCCTCTGGCATAAGAGGCTTGGACACTTGAACTCCAACAGCATGCAATTACTTCAAAAGAAAAGGATGGTGATTGGGTTGCCAACCAACTTTGATAAGTTTGGTATGTGCGAGAATTGCATTATGGGCAAGCAGCATCGAAGTCCTTTTCCCAAGCAAGCTAATTGGAGAGCTAAAGAAGTGTTGGAACTGATACACACTGACTTGTGTGGTCCCATGCAAACTGAGTCATTTAACCAAGGTAGATATTTTCTAACCTTCATAGATGATTACTCAAGAATGATTTGGGTATTTTTTTTGAAAGACAAGTCCCAGACATTTAATGTATTTAAGCAGTTTAAGGCCTTCGTGGAGAAACAAAGTGGGAAGAAAATAAAGAAGATCAGAAGTGACAGAGGTGGTGAATACACCTCAGCAGTTTTTGAGCAATTCTGTGTAGATGAAGGGATTTGGAAGCAATTAACTGCAGGGTATAGTCCACAGCAGAATGGAGTGGCAGAGAGGAAGAATAGAACCATAGTGGAAATGGCAAGAACTATGTTAACAGAGAAGAAATTACCAAATGTATTCTGGGCAGAGGCTGTAAATACAGCAGTCTACATATTGAATTTGTGTCCTACTAAAGCCAATCCTGACAAGAATCCAATAGAGATCTGGTGTGGTATAAAAGCTGCTGTAGATCATCTTAAAGTTTTTGGCTGCATCTGTTATATTCACATACCAACTGAGAAAAGAACTAAGCTTGATAAGAAAAGCACAAAGTGTATCTTTGTGGGTTACAGCTCAAATTCAAAAACCTATAGAGTGTATGATGTCGAAAATGAGAAGTTGCTGGTGAGTAGAGATGTTGTATTTGATGAACAAGCTGCCTGGACCTGGAATGAAGAAACTAGTCAAGCTAGTTTTGAATCTGAAACAGAAGTAGAAACTGCCACAAATTCACCTCAAATTGAAGAAGAAGAATGTCACCAAGAAACCTTTCAGCATCACAGTGAAGAAGAAGATGAAGAAGATATAGATTCTCCACCTCCTAGGATGAGGAGCTTACAGGATATCTATCAAACTGCTAACTTGGCAGTTAAGGAACCTGAGAACTTCACTGAGGCCAAAGAAGATCCTGTTTGGTGGAAGGCAATGCAAGAGGAAATGCACATGATTGAGAAGAATAACACATGGGAGCTAGTGAGTAAACCTCAAGACAGAGAAGTTGTTGGAGTTAAATGGATCTATAAAATAAAACTACAACCTGATGGTAGTGTCAAGAAGTTTAAAGCTCGTTTAGTGGCTAAGGGGTTCACTCAGCAACCAGGAGTTGATTTTCATGAAACTTTTGCCCCTGTAGCCAGGCTTGAGACAATCAGAATTTTACTGTCCATTGCTGCCCAACTGAAGTGGAAAATTTACCAACTTGATGTCAAGTCTGCATTTCTCAATGGCATTCTTGAGGAGGAAGTGTATGTTGCACAACCAGAAGGCTTCTTGAAGCATGGGGGAGAGGATAAAGTGTATAAGCTCAGGAAAGCTCTATATGGACTAAAACAGTCTCCTAGAGCTTGGTACTCAGAGATTGACAAATTCTTTCAACTCAGAGGGTTACAAAGGAGCAAAAGTGAAGGGACATTGTATACTATGAAGAAGGGTGAATCAATTCTTGTTGTCTCCATATATGTGGATGATCTTATTATAACTGGCAGTGATGAACAAATCATTCAAGAACTCAAAAGGAGCTTGATGAGTACTTATGAGATGACTGATTTGGGTTTACTAAATTTCTTTTTGGGGATTGAAGTGGAACAATCTGAGAGAGGAATCTTCATATCTCAGGAAGCTTACGCAAAAAATGTGTTGAAGAAATTTAATATGGTGGAATCCAATCCTGTAACTATTCCTCTGGTAGTGAGTGAGAAACTTCAAAAGAAAAATGTAGTTGAAGAAGTTGATGCTAGTGTTTACAGGAGCTTGATGGGAAGCTTGCTATACTTGTCTAACACTAGGCCTGATATCATGTTTTCAGCAAGTTTATTATCTAGATTTATGCAGGAACCAAAGCAAGTACATCTTGGAGCTGCTAAGAGGGTCCTCAGATACCTTCAAGGCACTCTAGATTATGGCATTATGTATGAAGCTGGCAAGGAGCTGAATCTGCATGGTTTTTGTGATAGTGATTGGGGTGGATCACCTTTTGACCTGAAGAGTACGTCTGGCATGGTGTTCAGCATGGGAACTGGGATGTGCACCTGGAGTTCAAAGAAACAGAAGTGTACTGCTCTCTCATCTACTGAAGCAGAGTATGTATCAGCATGTAGGGCTTCTACTCAAGTCATCTGGATCAGGAAAATTCTAGAGGATATGGGATTTCCTCAAAGTAAGCCCACTGAAGTGTTCTGCGACAATAAGTCAGCAATGGCAATTGCTAAAAACCCAGTTGAACAT
Organism: Tripterygium wilfordii; assembly: GCF_013401445.1. Classification (NCBI taxonomy): domain Eukaryota; kingdom Viridiplantae; phylum Streptophyta; class Magnoliopsida; order Celastrales; family Celastraceae; genus Tripterygium; species Tripterygium wilfordii. The sequence goes on from NC_052248.1 coordinate 12,674,177, forward strand.
AAATTGACAAAACACATTGCCATTAAGTATCAATTTGTCAGAGAGGTAGTTGAAGCTGGAACTGTGGACCTGAAGTATTGTAGAACTGATGAACAAGTGGCTGATATCATGACTAAGGCTTTACCTAGAGACAAGTTCAACTATCTAAGGAGCTGCCTTGGGATGGTAGCCAAGATACAATTCAGGGGGAGTGTTGGGTGAATTGCATCTTATATGTCTTTGTCTATTTTATGTTGTACTGTTATGTCTTTTAAGGGCATTGTTGTCTTTACCTTAAGTCAGTCTTCTTGTAGTGTGCCCTAGCTTTTGTGAATCGTAACTTGGTTGGCAGACATATATGTCTGAGAAAAATATGTTGAAAGAAAACCTAGCTTCTGCTTGGTAGTGTTGATCATATATGCTGTAGTTTTATTCTGTATTCTGAAACTATCACCTTGAAGGTACTGAATTTCCATAAAATCCTTCTAACCCTATATCCAGGAGATGGTTTTGATCAATGGACTTTAAGTATGCAGCCATTTCTTCCACCCAGCTCTGTAAAAATAATAGTGTATTTGTTTAGGTATATGTGTGTGTGTGTGGCATGTGAATGAAATATTATTAATGAATAATTAAGAAGATAGGTAGAGAGACCAGAATTTGCTTTCCGGAGAAGTCAGTGGTGCTGCGAGGTTCATTGATGAGCTCCCAAGCAAAGATGGTTGGATCATCTTTATATGCAACCCTAGTTATTGTGTTTATTCTTGTGAGCACAGTCTGCAAATCATGAGAAGACAATGTGTAATTATGATTCAAATAAATAGGTTTTCTTTTAATTATTTCATATAACTCGTTATATAGTTTCCTTTCAATGTTACTTATTTTTTTTTTTGAAATGGCTTTCAATGTTACTTATTGAGTTACTACTTCATGTTTTTGTGGGGCAAAATTATTCTTTCTTTTGGTTGTGTAAAAGGTGTAGAGACATCTCAAAGGGAATTTGCCACTTAGGCTAACAATTCTCTCAACAAGAGTCATTCGTTGAGATAGTGAACTTGACCACAATAACTCTTAACATAAGTGAGAGGTTTTGAGTTCAAGTCTCATGGGTGTTTCTATTATCGCAATTTGAGAGATGAGCCCTTGCTCAACCCAACGTGTGCGAGTGTCACCCCGCTTTATCTTCCCGCACCGGGCCTCAGTCTAGTTTTCAATTAGTACATGGGGTTACGGGGTCTTCCATGTGATTTGGGATTTATCAGTTAGTTGTCTGGTGGACAATTAGGTTTAGGTTGGTTCCACGTTATCAAAAAAAGCATGTCTCATCAAGCCTATCATTAATATTCATTAGACCATAAGTCATATGCTCATAAATTGAAAATCCAACCCCAAATATATCAAGGATATTGTCCGTTTTGGGATAGGGCCCTTTTCATGAGCCGTCGCCAATGATCTTTAGGCCCCGAAAACTAAACTTCATTTAGGGTTAAGAAAATATTACATACCTTGACATGGTTTTTGTAGTATTGTTTGACAACTGCGTTTGTGTAAAAATCATCTTCGTCTCTCACTTTCTGTCCACGCTCCTTTGCCCACTGAACATATTGTGCTTTGCCACCACGATCTCTCCAGTTATTCACCAAACACAGTCTCACATATATCCCATATTTCTTAGCTTCTGCAATCATGAAGTCCAATCCCTGTAATATATAACAACATACTATTTGTAAAACAGGACTGATCTCACAGACAAACAGATTATAGAGCAATAAAAGACAGAACAATCAAAATAAAGAAAGAAGAAGAACACAAGGTTTACGTGATTCGGCAAGAGTGTCTATGCCCACGGAGTCTATGAGAATTCCAATAGTACAATTGAACTAGGGTTTCCACCATCTTTGAAAGTAAAAGTTTTACTACTAGAAGAACTGACCTTGAACATGTTTTCGTTGTACACTCCGGGAGAAGACTGAAGAGAATTGTAACCACCATCGTTGAAAGCCCAAGTTCTGGCAACATTCATGCCATACTTTGATGCTTGTTGAAAGGTGGTGGAGACCTTGGTCCTGGCCGACGGGTCGCTTGCCATCATCATCAACCAGTACGCGTTGAAGCCATTCAAATACATAGTCTTACCGTTCTTCATAAAATGGACTCCATTTGTTTTCACAAAATTGCTGATGTCCGCTTGAGACTCGCAGATCAATCCATGCTGTAACAAGAGAACAAGAAAAGCCAAGAAACTAACACATATTTTCCCCAACATCCTAATAATTGTATAAATCTAATATCCAGAGAGAAAATCTGCTGATATATGAATAATGGTCTGATTACGGTACATATTTATAGTTTTTCACAAAGGGGTGATTAGTATCAATGAAAAATTATGTTTTCCACAAATAGTAGAAAATATCAAATATGATCCATTAATTCCATACGTTTATAGTGTATTCTATATATCTAATATTTTATATATATATATATATATATATCTAATATTCAAAATCAATTAATGCGAGAGAGAGTCTGATGATATATGAATAATGGTCTTATTATACTAAATATTTATGCATTTTTCACAAAGGAGTGATCAGTCAGTGAAAAATTATGTTTTCCACATCTATATAGTAGAAAATATCAAATATTATTGACTTGGAAAGATTACAACACTTTCCAATTTTTCCACACGTTGTTGAAGACATATTAAGTTTTCCATAAAAAAAAAATTTTAATTACTTGAATATCTTAATTGGAAGATTGAAAATTTGAAGGAAAAAAAATGTATTCAGAGTCTTCAGCTCAACTCAGATGACTGAGCTTGACAAGTTCGCTGATGGGCCTTGCTAGGCCTTAAATAGTCGGATTTTCACATTCCAAGTTCCGATTCAATTGGCCCGGTTATTGGATTGTTGGCAATCAAATATTCAATCAAGGGTCTAATATTTGAGAAATTTTATTTGCACACCATGTAACTACTACCTTTACACCACCTACTCCAATCGTATAAATGTACACTAAAATTTTATAAGTTTTCACTCAAAATTTAATGAATAGATCAAAATGTCCTTTATTTGTAAAATATGAAATAAGAAGTTATTAAGTTTACACCACTAATAAACAAAACCCACAACCCTCCATTTTCGTCTTTTTTCATTTTCCCAATTCAGTTACATGGATTATGCTATAGGTTATACGTTTGTAAACATACTTGAGTGACGGAGATTGCATGAACCAGGTTCCTTTTTTTGTTAAAAAAAGGATAATCGGGATGGTCGTGTTAATTATTGATAATAAAATTGGAATGATGGTGTTGATTATTGTGAACAAAATCAGGATGGTTGTGCTGAATTGTTTTCACTTAAGGGCATATTAAACATTTCATATAAGAATATAGATGTAAAAGTGATGTAAACTTAACCCATTATTATTGTGTAAATAAAATTTTCCATAATATTTTGATATTTTCCTGGAATTGGCGCGCACTCCAAAATTCTGCAATTTGAAATACAACCGAGAGAAAGCACCAGAAGCAAATGATCACACGACTCACAAATTCACACCCCTCGTTCTCTCAACAAGAGTCGGAGAAGCAAAATCACTTCGATCCAATTCGAGGTAGGTATTTCCGTGCCTGTTTCTTTCAGTAGTTTTGATTCGCTAAGCACGATCGCTATTTACGCGTCGATGGCATTACTTGATCAAATTAGATGTCTATTTAGCTAGAAGAATATGTTCTCTTATGATTTGTGATTCAGTCGAACGGGGATGCCATCCGTTGCCATTCTCGTTATTGTCTCTCAGAGTTCTCGATCATCTACGCTTCTTGTTGAATTTCGATTTCATATGTTTTGTTTCCGGCTGCTATTGCTGTTGAAGTAGGTATCTGTCGCTAACTGAAAATAGTCTCTGAAAAAGTCAATGTATATGTTTAGGGTTAGGAAGAAATCATCACATGCTTCACTCGAAGCTATTACTTCTTTTACGTATTTTCTAGTTTTCTTTCTGATTTTGCACCATATTGGACTTGGTGGCTGTTTCTGGCGAGGCATTAGTATCATCATTGTTTCTATTAACATTATCACAGATTTGTGAAATTTTTATCTTATAATTTGATTTGCTTTACTGTCAGAAGAACTGCTAAAGGCAAGATTTCGTTGTCATTCTTGTTTGTATTTGTTATTTTGTGCAAAACTGAAGCAACCATCATGTTACAGTAGTTTCTCTCTCTTTCAGACCATATTGTGATTATCTTTTGCTGTATTTTGATCATGTTCTAATCATTGTTGATTTGGAGATGGATTCCTATTTCCTAATCTTTTTATGTAATTCAAATCTGTTAATATCGACAATTGTTACGACATTGAAATGTGTTGCCCTTGTTGTAGGCTCCAAATAATCATTTAAATGGAAAGCGAAGGGACTTATCATAGGAAACGGATGAAATTATCTGTATGTTTGTGTTCATTCTTACATCTTCCAAGGTTTAACAATTCTGAAGAAATCCAAATTTTACGTTCCACAATCTGATTGTCCTTAGTTTCAGATGCCAGAGAAGGAAGGGGATGCAGGAGATGAAGCTGGTCTAGAGATTGTTGAGAAAGAAAATATTGAGACAAACATAATGGGAGAGATGGAAGTTAAAATTGCCAACATTCACGAGAAGATAGAGAACTTCACTCAGCTGGTACTCGTTTTCAATAATATGCAATGTTTATTTCGTAAATCTTACTTGAAAAGGTCTATGGAAGAGACATCCATGAATTTCTGTTTAGACTTTAGACAACATTGTCCTAAAATCTTTTGAATCTGGCATGGTTTAGTTGAACAGTGATCACATTTTAAATAGTCTGAAGTGACGATTCATATGCTTGCAATGTCATCTTTGTGGTATTATGGTCATGCTTATTGAAATTGTCACTCGTCAAGCTTTTCTGTAATTCATTCAGGTATCTGAGCTTCTGGAATCAGGGAAACTTATGTTCAAGGAACTCAGCAATGAATTTGAAGAGAGGTTGATTATGTGAGTTGTCAAATTGAAATTTAGCATTTGAATGACTCTGGTTATGGCTGCCTGATGTCTCATAGTAGAAATTACAACTCCAGGATACACAAGGAGCAAGTAGAAAAATGGCAGGAGGATATCAAAGAACTGCAGTTTCTTGATGCTTCAAATGAGGAGGCTAATAGCATTCTTATTAATGCTCAATGTTTACTCCAAAACCCTCGCATTGAATCTTGAAGGTAAAATAATACTATGACCTCATAATTTAAATTTTGAATAGTCAAATTTTTCTGTCCACAAGCTCATTACATGATAGTATGATACAAGTATCTTCAATTGCATGTTTGGTGAACATCTGCTCATTTGCTTCCCTCCATTGCGTGTGCACCCTCTGTGTGATTCTCAAAGGAAACTGAGTCGAAGAGATATGGCTGCTTCTAAGTCACATATCAGGGTCTTGAGCTTTCCTAAAACTTAATAATTGGCATTTGACCAAGTTGTAAACAGAAAATTCAGCTGAAGAGGGCTAAGCAGATTGAGCAGTTTGTCTTCTTGAATTATGCTATCTTATGGAAAGCACTTAAATGTCAAATTGCGTTCTGTATGATAAGAATTAGACGATGAATATGTCATATCAGTTAGATTGAAAATAAATTTTAAGATTGCCGAGCCGATAAACAAGTAAGAAATATCAAATTGTGCTCTACCTTTGAGTTTTGAACATGCATAGCTCCTTTTGCAGCCAAGCTTTGACTTTGGCTTCGGCTTAGCTTTGATACTCATAAGTTGACACAGGAGGCTTAATGAGGGAAGTCTATGTTACTTACTCTGTTTCAGATTAATTTGTTTCGTGGCCGTATATCATAGACATAAAGTTCTAATCAAGATAGTTTTGGACCTTCGGTAACTGATATTCAGCATTGGCGCAATTTGATGGACACTATGGGAAACTGACACCTAAATAGTTACATACTGGTTCTATCAGATTCATGGATAAAGAACCGATGACTTTCTTTCCTTTGCTACTGAACAGGAGTGTTTATTTTTACTGCGATGGATATTTCACTTATAAGATAGATTACTGGAAATTTTGACTCGAAGCATTTGCTTCCTGTTAAACATGTTTTCTTCAAAATACTGATAGGGATGAACTAAAAGAATGCCGGTACATTTTATGTACAATCAGAGAAAGCATTTTTTTTAGCAAATGCAATTGATTTCAACATGATATCTACACTTGAAGAAATCTTGAAGCCTCTGATCTTTTTACCATTTTACATGCTTCTCACATTCTTTAAGACACCACTTAAAATGTCGTGTGCTTACATTATCCCTTTGCCTCTATTTGTGCCATTTTAGAAATTTCTCTTGCCAATATAGCAGGCTCATTGTATTTTCATATCATGATAACACTCTCACCGAAAGAGCCAAAGTTGTCATGAAAAGCAGTAGAGTTGAGCAATAAAAAGGAGGAAAAAGAAATTAAGCTTTTCATGGTCAAAACTCAAAAGCATTGTTTACAAGAAAATTTGGGTGATATTTTACATTTGATGTGGTTCAGAGAAAAGGACGTGAGGGCCATGGGAAGGAAGAAAAACAGAGTAAATGGGATGTGAGTGACGACTGTGACGTGAAGGCACCACCAAGTCCCGCCCCCACTCAAAGCACGTACACTTTATTGTCTGGATTGGATCCTAATTAGAGTGGGTTGCACACTTATTTGGGTATGCAGTTGTTAGTTACAGGTTTAGTGATATTTGTACAGCAGGTGCTTTGCGGCCTCTTTTTGCTTTCCTTTTTCTATTAGTGACCAATCATAAGATAGGAATGACTTTTATCTGTGTGAAGCTGAAGTAATTCAATTGGTTTATACTTACCACAAAAAAAAACACAATTGGTTTATGTGAATTATTATGTCATTGTATCTGGCAGGAGATTCAAAGTTCAATAGAGGGACTTTGTGGGGGGTGGGAGGAGGCATGTCATGTACTGTGTCCACTAAACCAGCTGCTAGTATAGCATAGTAAGTCCTATGTAAATTACATTCTGGTTTTTGTCAGCTTCTACTTTTCTCTGACCCTTACACAGTAACTACTCATTACAATGAAAATTCCTTACCCACACAGAATTCTAATTTCTCATTTGTCAAATCATATTTACAGACTGAACTCGAATTCCTTTAGAAGTTTAGAGGGCCCTCCTTCATTGACTGCATGCATAAAGATAACACAAATAGAGGCAATGTCAAATAGCAATGTGCCAATGTCCCCCTTCCCCTTTGCCTTAGTTGTGTCACTGCTGACATGGGAACTCACTATGACTAGCATCACCCATGTGCCTTTTGCATGGAAATTGCAGAAGACATGCCATGATATATGGCTACCCTACCCATGTCAGAAGCTTAATTCTTCACATGCCAAAGCTGACTTAGAGTTTATATCCTATTCATCTAAATTCTCATTTTCTTGACAAGCAAGTTGTAGCTAGTTGCATGCATGTGGTTGGTTCTTTAAAATAATCCAGTTACATTTATTTTATGCTCTTTGTATTGGCTTTTGCTCAGCTAAATTCTTCTATAAGTTTGTTTATTGTTAATTATTAGTTATTAAGTCATTGTCAATCATTTATTTCCCAACAAACTAAACGACCTTATTATATTTTATTGTATGTTTGGCAAGTTGCACTTCAACTGTACTATAACGTATCCCGGCCCCTTATTGACTTATAGAACAAGTAAACGAATCTCTTTTGGAGTTGAATTTACATGAAATGTATAAATACAAATTGAAACACATCAAGGATATTGTCCGTTTTGAGCTTTAGGCTATGAGCCTTCACGAATTTGTTCTTCTGTGTTATCGCCATTGACTCTTAGATCCAAAAAAAATGTCACTTGTGTGATAATGACAAGACTTTACTTACATATTACTCGGTTGGGTTGTGTTATTATAATGTAGAATATAATCTTGACATGAAAATCCGAGGTTATCTAGCTCACAATTGTGTGATATTGACACCTTAACAGATTTGAGTAATAAGATGGCAGTACTTTCAATGGGCATTATGAACGAGGGTAAACCACAATGATAAACATAAAAACGAAATCAAAACATTAATCATTAGAAAATGTTCATTTACTTTAGATATTTGTACTGAAAATTGTCGAGGAAAGCATTACCATCACAGAACAGAATTTAAAACTAAAATGCTAGTACAACTAACGGGTGTATATTTAGATTTTTTATGCAAGAAAATGTAGACTAGTGATTGTTTTTGTAATTTCATGATTATGTAATGATATTAGTCAACAAGGTGTACAAATTACTTTTGCATTGCAAATCCAGTTGATGATTAATAATAATAATAACATAATATAATATATCAACAGCCAAGACTTTAGCAATGACTATAAATAGCCAAACAATACGCTATCTTCATCACCAAATAAAAAAAAAAAAGAGAATGGAAAGTGTCTTTGCATTCACAAGTGTTTTAGTGTTAACTTTGGTGCTTCTTTCTGCCAAACTTAGTCCCGTCTCATCGGCTTGGCTACAAGCCCATGCAACCTTTTATGGTGGAAGTGATGCCTCCGGTACAATGGGTAAGTTGTTCTTTCCCTACTTTCCACACAAACGAAACTGCAATACAGGATAACATTACATTATGTACAAATATTCACTGTTTCTATATATCTGATAAGATAATTACTCAATTGGTACTGGCCTTGCAGGGGGTGCTTGTGGATATGGGAATCTCTACACCGATGGTTATGGTATAAAAACTGCAGCATTGAGCACCGCTTTGTTCAACGATGGCAAATCATGTGGTGGGTGCTATCAGATAACTTGTGATGCAACCAAAGTGCCCCAATGGTGTCTTAGGGGGAGGTCCATTACAATCACGGCCACAAATTTCTGCCCACCAAATTATAATCTTCCTAGCAATAATGGAGGTTGGTGCAACCCTCCACGACCACACTTCGACATGTCTCAACCTGCATTTCTAACTATTGCCCAGTACAGGGCTGGAATCGTACCGATTCTCTATAGAAAGTATGTTTCTCTAAGCTTGTACGGTATAACTATATGGTAACTAGATGGTTTTATAATAATGTCTAGTTTGGTTTTATCAGGGTTGGATGCAACAGAAGTGGGGGCTTGAGATTTACCATAAATGGAAGGAACTACTTTGAGCTGGTGTTGATATCAAATGTAGGTGGAGTTGGTGAGATTGCTGAAGTATGGATCAAAGGGTCCAGAATGAGGAACTGGGAAATAATGTCAAGGAACTGGGGTGCTAACTGGCAAAGCTTAAGCTATCTCAATGGCCAGAGCTTGTCGTTCAGAGTACAAACAAGTAATGGAAGGATTAGCACAGCTCTCAATGTGGTGCCATCCAATTGGCAATTTGGCCAGTCTTTCAAAAGCAATGCTCAATTCTAGATCAATGATGCTAGTATTGTTTACATTTCTCATATCTAGTTTTCTGCAGTGTTGTTTCTGAGATTTGTTTTCGATTTCTGATACTGTATTTCAAGATGTTTTTGTTAACGTGGTCGTGGCTAGGCATCTTGCCATGACAGCCCACCAAAGTATCAATGGAACATGTAGACCAGAAGAGCCAAAATATTTACAGCTCTATGGTATTGTAATAATATACAATATTGCTTTCAATTTTCAAAATGACGTAAATCTAACAATTTGAAATACTAACCTTGGTCAACCATGTACGGCTCATCTTTGAGTTAGTAGATATGCCCCTCCACATGCAATCGTACGATCCTGAGTCATCTGAGATGAATAAAGAAATAATGCAATGCACCATCTTCTATAACTCGTTTACCAGCAAATTTCACAATATCATCTCAACTGCGGTGCAAGCCAAAAAAAAATATTTTTGAAACCAGCTCTAAAGATTTTTCAAATTGGCCAATGTAGGCCATAATTCAATTGAATTATGTGCTAGTTATCTAACTAGCAAACATCCCACATCCCAATAGTTCAAATAATGGATCAACTTGCAAACGATCAATCCCAAGCAACATCTATTTGGAAAAAAATCCCAGAGAAAATCTATCCATTTTGAACATAAATTGGCAACATTTTTAAGGAGACCCATATTTTACTCAGCACATTGAGACCTTGCGAGTTACCATGGTGTTTGGGGAGAGGGGGGCAATCCAAACCTCGAGGATCTATCCCAGGAGCCAAAGCCAAGCGCCAAGCAGTTACATCAATAAAAATGGCACTATTTTCCATGCAAATCAAATTAGGCTATTGCCTATTGGCGTACCTTGAGATACTTGGTCTTTGAAATCAATTTGAGAAAGAATGTTATCCAATAACATTGGAGGCGCACATCCCCATTGAAAAGTATTAAGGAGAAGGCTCAAGCAGAAACGATAGTTGTATGTTGCTATTGGCACAGATAAAATCCTGGAAACTATTCAGATTTCCAAGAAGAACTATGTGCGATTTCAAACAAAATCTTAATCTCAACTTTTATTACACCAAGATATAAGTAAAATCAAATGAGAATCATTGGTGGCAAGAGCAGAATCAGAATTTAAATTTTAAACATTAGAATGTATACCTTTTACATCAAAGGGATTACTTGTAACAAACATTGCTGAAAATACATTTTGCACTGCTAATTACAAAAGCTGCAGATGAAAAGAATATGGATAGTAGAACAAAGCACAAAATTGACTAACCACAATATCAGAAGTTGGAGCATAAGCACATGTTACCTATCTGCGCATTACCCTATGTCGCTCTCGTTTGCGGAAGCACTCCAGCTTGCTTCCGCTTGAACTCATCTGTTGCAGCTGGCCGAATCTGTGTTATTATCAGATGTTTCAGGCCCTACACCATTATCTTGAGAAACTTTGTTCTTGTACAGCTTGGGGTGATCTGCAAATTTCTCATCCATAGTCAACAAAATTAGCGGGAACACACTGCAAAACTGAAAGGTTGGAGAAAAGGAAAATAGATAAAAGGAAGCCTAAAGACTAAAATGATTTCACTAAACCATTGGAAAAGAATGACCAAATAGAATGTGTCATCATATCCAAGTCCATGTTTAAAACCGGACTATCAGCAATTTCAATCATAGTCAAAACAAAGAATCGTAACATTATACATGTTTATTTAAAATTTCAGACTACGAGTAAAACCCAAATTCCACAACATTAGTTCATAGTCAATTTGCACCAAGATCAGTGAGAAAACAAAATGCAACTACATATATAAGTTCCATCTAAAACACAAGAAAAAATGTTTCAACGGAGAGCCCAGTCTATCCATTTTCCCCCCAAGATAGAATAGTCGGAGAAACACCAGTCAACAGGACAGAAGAACCACAGAGTTCCTTCTCCGTCCTCAAGTCTGATCTTTAAATCATTGAAGTAAACATAAGATAGACAAGTATTCCAGACAAACACAACCTTGACTTCCCAATCTATACTGTCATTCGGGAAACTGAAAATTAAACAATTCAAAAGTTGAAAGGGGAAAAAGATTAGTATCAAACCTCTCCTAAGTTTCTCTGTGTAGTCCCTGCCATGATGGAAAAAATCTGCGCTATAACTTGCAGGGAAGCTAAAATCTAATTTTGACCAACCAACAAGCCTCCTCTCTTGAAGAAGCTTTTGGCTGCCTCCATTTCCTCAATATTTTCTAACTTATATCTGCAAACATGGAAGCAATCAATAATATAAGAAATTCTTTTTTGTCTTCTTCTTCTATATGTGTATGAGGATCTTGATTGTTAGTTTAGTTTTGATTCGATTTTATTACTTAGGATATTTGGAAATATTTGATCCAAGGTAGAGAAGCCTCCCAACACAGACAAGACGAGCTGGAAAACGCAAGTAGGAGATTTTAAGAGAGGACTAATTACATGTTGGGATCTCCAACCATGACAGCATTTTCTTGAACGAAAGCATCCTGCAGAACCAGCTCCTCCTTCTCCCCGTCAGCTGCTTCGCTCTTTGCAGTCGGTTCAGCCACAGCGCCGCCGCTTTGCAGCTTTGGGATCTCAGGGACCCCTAATTTCCGCTCTCTCTGTTTCTGAAAGAATTTCAGCTCTTTCAACATCGTTATGTTCCATTCATGGGCTTCATAAGCAATTGCAAAAGCAAAAAACTACAATCGTTATGGAAATTACGATGCAGACGATAGAGTCTACTTCATACCTCCACTCTTCTTCGTCTTCGTTTTTGGCATCGTTCACGCCTTCTGCCTTTTCGATTATCCTTTCCCTGAAGTTCTTCTGCGACATCGGATTCGATTGCTAGGGTTAAGTGTGTCGATTGGTAAATTGAATTGAATTGTAGGCGGGAATGACAATTTTATCGGAACCGCAAGGGTTTTTCGCCCAAAATCAGTCCAGCCCAATTAGACCGAATTTTGGGCCCCTCCCCAGCCCAAAAAACATTTTTTAAACGCTTAACATCATATAAGTTTATACTTTCAGAAGCATTACATGTTCATAATTTTGATATCCATAATTATTCAGAATCTAGGTGACATAAGGAAAAATATGAGAGACCATTTTATGCGCCTAAACTCGGGACTTAACAAAAACTCTCATAAGAGGTTGGTCATATGCCTAATCACACCAAACTTGTATGATCAGCCTGAAGAACTGAATGTAATATGGAAATATCCTACCAAAAAAGCATCAAAATGCATGTATAAACAAAAATGAAAAATCTCGCTCTTAAATTAGGTTTGTTTTAGTCCCGAAATAGAAGTAATCATGCAGACATGAGTTCTTTGGATCTCCCACGCCATGAAGTATGATCTCTACTTCTTTGGAGCAAGCTTGGACCTGATCTTTTGAACTTCTTTAGAACCAATGTGGAATGCTTTTGTCAAAACATTGTCAGGCACTGCTGGAGTAGCTGTAAACAGAGTAACTGCAATTGATTGAGTACCAGGTAACTGGCTATTGAAAGCTGAAATCACTGAAGCAGCCTTGTCCCCATTGTTCTTCTGAAAATGTACCAAACCTCTCGGAAACGCGAATACATCGCCTTTGGTGATCGTTCTCGCGATCAGCTTGTTTGCGGTGGTGATGAATCCTACATCCAAGGTACCTTCGAGCACGTATATTATTTCGGTGGCACGAGGGTGTGTGTGGGGTGGGTTTAAGCCATCAGGTGCATAGTCGATGCGCGAGAGAGATACGCCTAATGTGTTGAGTCCAGGAATTTTCCCAACATTGGCTCCTGTTACAATTGAGCCTACTGAGTTGTTGATTTGTCCTGGCTTTGCTAGACCATCATAGAAGAAATCAGCTTCTGTGACATTTGCTTCGTCTTTGCACGCGAACCCATTGACCTTGATTCCTGCACAAAGGCTCAAGTTAGAGTTTGACTTAAAACTTGTTTATTACAATGGCTCTAAGATAGCTCGGCTTGTTCATTAACGGCTTCGTTTGGTAGAGTTTATAAACAGTGAAAAATAAGCTAACTTATAAGTTTTGAAATAAGTTATCAAGGTGGTTGGTGAAATTTATGGCCAACGATAGCTTATAAGCGTGAAAAAATATGTTATGTTTAGTTTAAAAGAATAAAAACTACACAAAAATATGAGAACCATATAAATCATTGATAATTTAAAAAATTTTATAATATTATCTTAATAAAAGAAAAGGAAAAAAAAAACTCAGAATAACTTGAATTTTTTTTAAGAACTTATAAGCTAGCGTGTCGAGATTGTTTGGTCCAGTATCTCCCGCGAGCTTATAAATCTCCAAAATAGGCTGTACCAAACAGCCTACAAACAAAACTTAATCGAACCGGATCAGCAAAATGTAGTATACCTGAAGATAGGTTGGCGACGCATAGATCTTGAAGCATATCAGGGTCGTTCGCCAGCGCACCAGAGATAGCAGTAATGAAGAGTATACATGCCACAACTTTGACAGCCATTTTTACAGTAAGAAAAGAAGACAAGGTTCTGCTTTGGATCTGGGAATACGAGGGTCAATGCCAGCTAGTGCTATATATACATATACTTTCAAACAGGGAAAAAAAATGGATCTGGAAGTGATTGGTATGTAAATTATGAAGCAGAAAAGAGGGCTTTGGCTTTAATACAAAGCAATTAATGAGCACACCTAACTGACTCCCACTTGACCAATTTAAGTTTAGGGCTCTGGTTAGAGAGACTAGTAGATCATCTTACACATGGCAGAGAGGGTTTGGTTCAATAAAAGAGTCGAAAGAGATTGAAAAACATGAGTTGATGATATGGAACAACAAATTAACGTTAACACATGCAGATGGGACGATTGAGATGGGGATTTCTCTACTTACTGGATGGAGGAACTCTACAATTCGACGAGTTTGAAATTCGCATCTAACAAGGCAGAAATAATATGACATGCATAGTGATGTGGTATAAAAAATTTTGGTAGAGTGATGTGGCACATCTCCTAAACTGTTGGATGCGAATTTCAGAACTCATTGCATGTCCCCCAAATCCTATGCTACCTGCCTACCTTGCTTTTATGTATCTTGTGTTCATTCACCAACTTTTTTTCTCTTTTTTTTAAATTAAATTATTCCTTGAAGCTTTTTACCAAAAGAAACTACTTGAATAATTTTATGAACAAACAAATAAAATGGTTTGGTAGCCTTTGCTGTTTTGGTGGTTGAATAACTCTATTCTATATATATACATATATATACATATATATATAATAGAACTTCAGTAGATTCAAACATAAACTTGGATGACAAGAAAGATCAAATCAATTTCTTTTACAGGACATGTGTACTGTAATAGTTACAATTGGAGAAAGAATTACATAATAGAAGCAGTTTACACAGTTGTAATCGTATGAGAAGAAGTCAAAATTGACAAAAAAAAACTGTATGAGAAAAAAAAAGAATGATGGAACGGTCAAAGGGGAAGAAATCAATTCCTTTTCAGCAGGCCATCTTAATTCACAACACCGCAATACTTCCTGATTTCACCTTGTTTGCCTGTGAGGACCTCAATGGAGCCCATATGCACCATTGCCTTAGCAAATTTGTTGGCCCAGGTTGAACCATGCTTTGCATTGTTCACCACCATTCCTCTTGTGGAAGGACTAGCCATCAGTGTCTGGTCTGAGGTCAATACTCCGCGGTGGTGCTTCAACTCCATGTAATACTTATTGTCCAGACGAATAGGCGTAGGATCAAGCGGCACGGTTTGATCTCTGGCAGCTCCTGGAGGACACTTGTTTTTCAACATAGCTGCAAATCTAGGATCCAATGAAGGATCTTGTTTATGAGTTGCATTGAAGGCGTAGAGCCGGTTCGAGAATGAAGTGCAGTGTGAAACACCAACAGAATGTGCTCCTGATAATGTCACCATCTCATCGACTGACATCCCTTTCCGCGCAAAATTTTGAATAATTTCTTCAGCATTGAAGAAGGGAGGAGGTAAATTTTGTGTTACTTCATCTAGAATGGAGACACGCCCGTCTCGACGTCCCGCTGGAACAGCATAGTTTAGTCCTCCAACGTTGTAAGTACTGTCCCTAGCAGCAAAAGCAATAATGTCTGCACAAGACACAGTTTGTGGACATACTGCCTCAATCTGGGCTTTGGCTTCATCAATTACCTCAAAACCTGTCAAGCTTGGATTGTTAGCGGGATGGTCTCTTTCAGCTTGATTTCCTGATATGGACTTTAGCAGCACAGAACCATCACAACCCTGCAACACCAAAATTAGCCGATGAAATTTAGCAACGATTAGGCATAGAATAACCGGTTGAAATGGTGATATGTATGTACTTACCCTGACAAAGCAGTCATGGAAATGCATCCTTATAAGGCCAGCAGCAAAGCCTGGGTTGCGGGACAAGGCTTTATTAACTGTTTTTCGAACAATTGATTCCGCGGCTGGACAAGATGATTTATAGAAACCAACTCTAAGTGCTGATGAAGATGCAGTACCCAATGTGGAGACCAAAAGCAAGAAAACCATGCAAGGGAGCAGCATTGATTCAATGTTGGACTTAAAGCTACTGCTAGAACTCATTTTACTTACTTACAAGGCAAAGGAGGAGAGAGTTTGAAATGTATAAAAGAGCTGCAGATGGAAATGATGAAGGGAATAGGCAATTCTCTGCTTGTATTTATAGGTAGCAAAGAACTCCATTTTTGAGCAAATTTTGAAGTTTTCCAACTTTGAAAACTTCTGTACCTGCTCTGCATTTTAATGGGTTAATTTAGTGTTAACATTACATCACACTCTGCTCTACTTGCTCACTTGATTATAATTTATGCCCCGTCGACCATTGTTTATGTTTTGACTTTGCACGGAAATTACTTAAGAAACTTTCAGACTCAAAGTTTATATTAGATTTCCTTTGTATTTTTTGTTGAACTTTGATTAATTTAATCTAATTGAGTGATTGAATGTTTCACTTTCCATTGATCATTTCAGACAAATGGTTTCTGAACGCAGAGAAAACACCATTAATCAACAACAAGGGCTCTGGCAGCCAATGCAGGCTTGTTTGATTTTGACATCTACGTAAACAGTAATTGAATTTTTCCTGTCAACCCATGAAAGAGGGAGAGCAACTTGTGAGGAAGTACACATTGTTCCTTCTTAGTTACTTGTAGCTTTGGTAATATATAAGTATGATTATGTCCACCAAAACTAACAGCTTAATTCAGTGGAGGAACAGCATATGGAATTGTTAGCAACCCTGTGTTATTGTTGAGAATATGGACCCGGGGAACGCTCGCATTACACTGGTCTAAAACGGGTTTTTGGCCCGATGGTGGCTATCTTAACTCAAAAGTCATAAGTCATAGCTCAAGTGTCCGGTCCATCCAAATATATTATTGTAAATAGCACCAAAAATAATCCAAGGTTGCTGCCCTCGGACCACTGTAATAGTTTCTCGAACGAATCAAATTGATATTATTATAATATCAATAATATAAGTCTATCCTATCATCAATTTTTGGCTCCGCCTTTGGTTGTGAAAATTTGCTAGATTTTAAGCGGTGACAAATAAACTAAATTATAAGTTGTCGAACAAGTTGTTAGGTGTTTGGTAAAACTATGTCAAAATTAACTAAATTAGACCATTGTCTGTAGATATCTACCACATCCATATAAGGTCATTCGATGTATTGAACCAAACATGGCAATTACGTACAAGGAAGTACCAATTCTTACCTTAAAATTCATGAATTAAAGAATTGGTTCGATAGAAGAGAAGTATATATAAAAGTGGGATGCGCCTTCTTTAATTGTTCATATTAAACTCTTGCTACTTGTACCTTAGGAGAAGTACTGCAGAAAGATGAATGGCGATGAGAAGAATAATGGTGCGACCGCCAATGCCAAGCTAACAAAGCCTGAGAAAAAGGCTCGATTCGCGCTCCAGCCTGACATGAAAGTTCAAAAGTGAGATTCTAAAATATATATATAGTAAGGTGTTTTACGTGTTATGTTATCTCTCCGAACTTAGGGCGTAAAAAATTTCACTCGAAGTTGTGAGTTTGATTCTAAACTTGCATCTCTATTTTCAAGTGATTTACGCGGGACATGCCCGCGCTCAAACAGTTTTTTGTTTTCACTAAACAAAATGGAAGCTGCGAGTGAAAATCTGTTTGGTTCACACTTCACACTAGAAAACAAAGCATGCATGCATACTTCTTCTTTCTTTTCTTTTCTTTTTTTTTCCCTTCTGGCATGACTTTTGATTGTTTTTGTTTCGCAGAATCCAGGCGAACAGAGAATATTCGAAGAGGTATCGGATTAAACAGCATGATCTCCTTGATAAACTTGAGAAGGAAGTGCAATCTCTTGAAGTAATCAACAAACTAATCTCTTTTAATTGATATATATATATATATATATATATATTTATCAATCAAAAAACTCACATATGATGTGCGTGTGTGTGTGCAGGCTCAAGTGGCTGTTCAGGGTACAAAAATAAAGTTTGTGAAGTATGAGAAATCTCTGCTGAAACAACAGAAGCGTATGCTGGAGACAAAAATGTCTAACTACTTGTACAGACTCAAGATCCATCAAGGTATATATATAAGGGTGTGTGTGAATATATATATATATATATGAAAATTTCTCACATAAGGGTCTAATATAAAGGTATAAAATAAGGATAACTTTTTAATGGTGTAAATGAATGAGATAACAAATGGGCTCCAATTACAGAGATGAAAACACTATATAGACTATAGAGTTTGAAAAGAATGGAAATTTCACATCAAAACAACAAACGTTCACGTAATAAATTCTTTTATAAAGTGCGTGCGCGTAAAGGGAGGGAGGCGGGCGGGCTTGGCGAGGAAGGGGTTTAAGAAATTTGGGGTCTATTGTCAAGTGGTTAATTGTTCTTCATTATGATTGAGAGTTGACTTTGAATCGTCTGATAGATGGATTTATCTGTAATAAGTCAAGGACTCCCAGATTATGAGCTTAAAAGCATTAGCACCGTCTTGGAGTGTTTTCAACAAACAGCACTATAATTGGAACATCTCTCTCTATATATACATATATATATAGACACACATATTTAACACTAACGAGGTTAAATTATTGTGTTGCAGCTCAGTACGAGGAACTGAAGAAAGAAAAGGGATTTGCACATAAGTATCTGCTGAATCAGCAGCAGCAACAACTGAACATGAACTTGATGAGCTTGATTCTGAACCAACAACAAGCACCTCCTCTGATGATGGACGCACAGCCATCGGTGGCCGTGCCCGCAGCGAATCATCAGCCATCGGTGGCCGTGCCCAGAGCGAATCATCAGAACCGGAGTCATCAAGTGAGCAGTACTGCACCAATGATGATGCTGATGAACACTAATCCTCAGACCAACAATGGCCCCAACACGCTCATGTGATGACTTTTCTTGGAAATATTTCAGTGGCAGTTCCCATATGAAATATTTCAGTGGCATTTTTACTAATAAAAACCAACATGTGTACGGATTATTAACAATAAAGTTGTTCTACCTTAAACTTTGTCTACATTAATTAAACAAACTTAACCCATCTTTCCAAATAAACACTACACTGCACTCAAATACAGATAAAATCAATAGAACAATTAGTCCTCATAACACGCATCACTCGCTCATTGGTTGGAGCAGCTCAACCTACGTGTCATCAGGTATGAATTTTATGTGCATCATGTGAGGTACGCGAAGTTCACGAGTTCACAAAATAATCCCGTGCGTTCAACTTAGGATACCAAACTGCAAATTGCAATCACATTCAATTCCTCAATTAATCTCTATACATAACTCACCTAATTTTGCAACTTGCAATACTACAGCATTGTTGATCGTTGACCTAGTAAGGACTCCAAGTAAGGCAGTTGATGATTACAAGGTTTTCTACGCCTTCAGTTACAATTATGATTCTTTAGTTAGCGTAGACATTCAAATTAATCATTAAACTAGTTCATATTAAGGACATATTAGACTCGGTCCTACATTATAAACCCTAAGCACACCAATCCCCCTAATTCCCCATGCACTAGACAATTATATGGCTTTTAGCCCATGGAGCCAAAGAAATCAAGTAAACATCGAAGTCAAGCTCAATCCCGTCTTTAAGGATAGTTTATCCTGCCAATTTACCACTCAATCAACCCGCGTTCTGAAAAAGGTGGTAAGCCTTTTAGCGGAATGGGCAGAGATCACAACTGCCTGGTGTAAACTAATCTTATACCAGAATGAGACGAAGGAAAATTGCAAAAAAAAAAGGAAGCTTTCACAGAAAATGTCAAGACAGTGATTCTACTTCCGAAGGATGCCATAGAAGCTCTATCTTTGCTTGAAAGAATTGTTACATAGTTGAAGAAACAATCAATGAGCAACCAATGAGAAAATAATTACCCAGATGATCTCCAAATCCTTCCCTCCAGAGAAACCACCATAACAGAGACATCGTCATGATATTTGCGTCGATCTCCATTAGGAATATCAAGCAATTCATGAAAATCCATTCCTGCAACCAACAATTTTAAGAAGTCGTAATAAACCGAAGAGAGAGAAAAGAAAACGAAAAGAAAAAAGAAACAACATAAAGGTAGGTCTGAAAGAGAGGTGAACCAGGATCAAACTCAAACAAGTTGTTAGAAACTGAAAGATTTAATCAACCGACCATTCTTTTTTGCTGCGCGGAAGAGAAGCTCTGCAATGAGGTACTGAGCAGGATCACCTTCAGGGACGTTTTCCATGAACCATGTTACATGAGCAACAACCTCTTCATTGCTGAAGTATTGGTAAAGCCCATCAGAGGAGAGTACCAAAAACTGGTCGCTGGAGGAAAGTCGGTGATGGCGAACAGAAGGAATGCAGCTTAGATAGGGAGAACTTCCGACATAATCAATACGAAACATTTCTAGTAGAGCTTCATTACAAGTTGGCTGCACCCAGAAAGAGGAATCAACAATGGGCTGAACAAATCTATCCAAGAATACTGATAATAACATAAATGAAGCAACCAAAATTCAGATAAAAGTTCACAGCATATATGCTCCCTTGGGCTGACAAAAAAAAAACATTCAGTTGGCGAACTAGACGTGCTTAGTTACACACAACCATCTTGCATATTATTTTGATCAACAAGATCAGACGCCAGATTGTTTTCAGGATAAACTAAATTTAGAGAACAAGGGTGAAACATACAACATTACCAATATCAACAAAAGCTTCATCCCACACAATTTAAGGGTGGATACATGAATCCATACAAGAAATAAATAGGAATCCACTAAATGGATTCTTCTTCGTTATGCTTTTAAAAATCAAACAGCGTTAAACCAATGAAAACCTAGCAAGCTCTCTCCCTCTATAGCAAGAAAGCCTCTCTCAATCCAACAAGAAACCGGACTCCACAAAATAAGGCCAACAGTGAAAGGTTGGAGGCAAGCCCAATAAAAGAAATAAGCAGTCAAAATTCGTTCGTTCACTCGACGAGTAATTCAAAGTAGAATGGACCTGTTATATATTTAGCAATAATTGTTTACAAAGAAGCTCAATTCTGTAGTCTCTGATGTCATTCAAGTGGTTCAAAGTAAGAGGATCAACTGACCTTCTTTAGAAACCCTGCACCAAAAGCTCTAGTGACTTTTAATTGCCCCTTCACCCGATCATTCAAAACAGCTTGGCTGTCATCAGGATGTTCTGCCATTATTCTGAGAACTTCCTGCATGATACAATAAATGATGCAAGATTATCTCTCCGTTCAGTTACTACTACACACAAAGTGGATATATTTAATTGCATCCAAATATT
The DNA here is from genome assembly GCF_013401445.1 of Tripterygium wilfordii. Taxonomy (NCBI): domain Eukaryota; kingdom Viridiplantae; phylum Streptophyta; class Magnoliopsida; order Celastrales; family Celastraceae; genus Tripterygium; species Tripterygium wilfordii. The sequence goes on from NC_052248.1 coordinate 12,695,457, forward strand.
CTTTCATGGTTCTTCTGTTAGAAAATGTGATAGGTTAACCTAATATCTTAACAACCTTAAATGACGATTCTCTTATTTAACAAATTACTATAAACCGATCTATACATCTTAGTCATGAAGAAGCTGAACTGAAGCATATATTTGGGTCATTTGGAAACAAAATTCCACCTCGTGTTTAATTTGGTAATAAGTATTGGAAATCAACTCTTTACAAAAAAAAAGTAAATTAAATCTCTTTTCAAGCAAATTGCTAACTTCTATGAGAGAGCGTTTCTTGGGTTACACAACACGAATGTAAATTATTTATTATTAGTGATCAATAAATAACAAGATCAAAGCTAAGCTTGGTTCAAAGATTAGTTTTAATGCAATAACCGCAATAGGAAATTAACTTGGTTGTCAATCAGATTGCTAATTGTATGAGAGTGCATTGGTCTGCAAGCATAATTTCTAAAACCCCTCACATGAATGCTATTCAGTTTGTAATAAGCACTAAATAAGAGGATGAAAACGAAAATTGGTTCTAATCAGATTCTGTACACACATAGTAAAGAAACTTTAAATGGTCAAGAAAGTACTTAAATCAAATACATCGCTGCTGCATCAAAATTCTAATACTCGATTTGAACATTAGGCCATACATTAATTACATTAGATTCAATACTGAAAAAAGAGAGCACACCAAATTGTTACAAAAAAGGTTGTTGCTTTCACATGATGACTGAACCATACATGCTGGTTTGTTGTTTCCAAGGATACAGTAGTGATCAGAATAAAATTTTAAAAAAAAAAGTCATATACTTTAATCAAAGGATATAGAGAACCGGTCACACAAGGAAACAATATTAAATTAATCGAAGCTTTCAGTAATATGGAAAACACACCTCTTCAATGCTTGTGCTGTGATCAGAGGAAAGTTGAACAGCTCTCATCTTCAATCTGCAGATGTTGACTTCTCGATTTTTATTGATCAAATTCAACTGATTATTCTGATTATGCATTGGGGATTCCTCTGATATTCTATCCAGTTCCATGCGTACTAATAACTCTCTGGATCTGTTCCTATGCCGCACATCATCCTTTACAAAATTGGGGTTGGGATAGCGATCATTCGATCTTTCTTCAGCCAAAATGGCACGGCTATCTCCAAGGTTCATGACATAAACATCTTGATCCTTCATTAACATCACTAGAACACATGACCCCATCAAAGCAAGTTCTGGATTTCTATCAAGAGCCTTTTCCACCATTTCCATGTAAGCCTCCTCGGTTCTTTCAAGTGCTCGTGCAATTGCTCTAAGAACTGCATCATGATCAATTACACCTGATTTACATCTCCTAATAGGTCCAGATGGTACGTCCATTCTCTCTTCAATGTACGCCTCTTCTCTGTGCCAATCATAATTCCAAGGAAAAAGTTTCTTGCGCAACGACTTCTGCTTTTGATATATTCTTCTAATCTTTGTACCAAATGAAGATCTCGTATTATGTCTTTTCTCTGAAACAGAAAGATTACATGTGACACTTCGATTGATAGATTCAGGCACAACTCCACCTTCCCCTGAAATAGTGGGATCTTCCCCCTGATTACTGCAGCTATCTCCTTTGAGATTTTGCGAACAAGATCTTAGCTGTTCTACATGTACCATTTCCCCAGAACTCAATGTATCTGAACTTGGCTGACAACCCCCCGAACTCTCTTTTCGCTTCTCAACTGCTGATAATAACTCAGAACCTTGTCCATCACAAGACTCCAACTGAAGCAACTCATAAAGCCTCATGCTTCTTCTGCCTTGACCAGACAAGTTCGCAGATGGAACAGAAACAGATGCAGCACTCAACATTCTGGGTTCTTCACAATTAGAAGATTCGAGTACAGTACCACTCCTATCTTCAACTCTTTCCTCAAGTATCTCACAGCTAGATGACTGGACCAGGACAATCCCAGAATTCTGTGATTCTTCTAAACTACTAGAAGTTACTTGACCTGAATATGGATGGTCTTCCTTGCAGCATTCTGAACCAGGCTTGGCATTTGCACTCTTAAGAAGTTCAGGTTTAAGGGAATCATTCTTAGGTTTATCCTCATAGTCCCAAAGTAGTCCCTCCAGTTCCTTGTCTATTGCTCTGTAAAGATTGCTCATCAGAAAATCCGGTGCATCTGGCCCACTAAAACCATCATATATTCCAATAAACAACCATCCTTGTTCTTCAGAAAGCACGACATGAACCCTGTCTTCACCAGCCTTCCCATGAGCCCATTGCAAGTTGCTGCTGTTCCCATAATCCCCTTCTGATGGTCCCCCTTCAAGGCAGTTCCTCCGGGCTTCTGGTCGGAACTTTGTTTCCCTAGGATGCCAGGCGAGTTGAGTCACTGGATGCAAGAAAAACCGTTGCATCCAACCAGACCTGATTGAATGTTTTGAGAATGTCCTTGAGAGAGTACTTTTCATTGGCCCACTAACACTTCTCATGAGACGATGAAAGCGAGGTCTTCTGCGCCCACATGCAAGTGGAGCAGAGAAGTTGGATTTGTCAGTAGCGTCAACCGGACCTGACATTACTCCCTTCTCAATTGGCCCAGACATAAAACCACTTCCCCTTTCCAGAGGACCAGAAGCAAAACCTCTCTCAAGAGGTCCAGAAAGGAAACCATTCAAAGGTCCCGAACAACGAGGAACTGGCTGCAATGGGATTGCAGCAAATGAGGATGTGCTCTCGAATGAAGCAGCCGGTTCCTGCACATCGAAGGCGAATAATGCATTCTGGTTACCAGTCCTCGCAGTAGAAACATTGGCACTAACTGAAGCCCCTGAGATGGTTCTAAATGTGGTTTCTGGTAAGCTCTTGATAGGTCTATGTAGAAGTGAGGGATCATCTATCACATCATGTCTAAACGACCCACTAAGGGTTTCAGAATCAAGAGTGCTTGAATCAACAGTAAACCTCTCAGAATTTGATGGGGTGATGGCAGGAGAGTCAAATATGGATGGCCTAACATAACAAAATGAATGGCCTAACCCTTCATCAAGTGGCTCTAGAAACTCCAAATCCACTCCACTTTTCCCATTAAACGGCACAAAGCAACCCACGACACGGGAGGTGCCGTTACCCATTTATCTCTGTAAGCCTCAGAAACAAAACCTCTGATATGGAAGGTGGTCTCTATTACTTTGCACCATAAGTAAATGCAGAATAAAATAACTCATACGAAATAGCAAAAACCCATCAAACCCCTCGAGCACCCTATGATTTCTCTGGTAAACACGCATCATCAAATTCTCAAGCTCCGAGTATTGAAACCCAAGACCAGCTTAGGTAACTCAAACCGCAACTTTAGTTAATCAATATTCTAGTGGCAAATATACTCGTAAAAATAAACGAACCCTCCCATCAATTAAAACTGAAGAAAACATATTCACAGATATGAAGTCGAAAATGTGATGATCTGACCTTGCGTGAGGCTGGTATGCCTTGAATACAGCGGTGGATCGAGAACAGCTGCAAACAGATCTAAGGGAACTTCAAGGGACAATAAATGGAACATATCAGATACAAAGACACAAAACCCATTTAGATTTTTTCGTGGAAACTGACAAAGTGTCCAAATAAAAAACCCAATACCCATATCATTGAATCATTCGACACTTACAGCTCCTCTTGCACAATAAATTCAGAAAGCAAAGAAATTGAAGAGAAAAACCCTGACTTTGAAAGTTCACAGACTGGAGAGTGAAAAAGGTAAAGAAAAACGGGAGAGAACAAGTGTAAAAATAAAAAGTGGGGATTTGTTATTGCTTTTGTGGGTTATGATAAGGAGGAGAAAAGCAAATTGAGGATTTGGTGTGAATTGTGATGACTAAAAGAATCAAAGTTGAGTTCATCAAGGAGGGTCTTTTTTCTTGGGGTTTCCAAATGGTTTGGGAGGGTTAAAAAAATCTAGAAAACAAAATGGACATTTTGAAAATGTATTGGGTTTAGGTTTTTTTTTTTAATACAGTGTTTGTTATTAAAATCGAACATCTCACTCATGACGTAATTGATTGCTAATCCAGCCACCTCAAACACGTTGGTTTGTCTGTTCTTTTCTTTTTAATCTATTTTTCATACAAATGATTAGTTAGAGATGCTGTTGGAGTCAAAGTAAATTGGCACTGCTCACTCATCAATCAATCTTGGATTGGAGAGGGTGAAGTGGGGACACCAGTTCCTTAATTTCTAAAGCTTTGACCTCCTTTCACTGTTTTCAAAAGGGCTTTCAACTTGCAAGTGGTTTCTCAAACTTCCTTATAATAGAAAACTCAATTAAAATGCATTAATTAATGTAATTGTCAGAATTCATAAGATAAGAGTGAGAGGACCCATGTTGGAAAAATCATTTTAATTCATCTCATTGTTCTCTAGTTATTCTTGTCAGCATTTTTTTTATATAGAAAAATAACACTTCCATTGAATTGATAAACAAGAAGATTCCTCAGCCTAGAAAGTAGAAATACATTCAGGGTATTCCTCGGGTCAAACCCAAGAGCATCCTAACATTTGAAATTTATAATTATATGGTGAATTGAAATGATAAACTCAAAAATCGATCAAACTTTGACCCAATTTATCATGTCGTCAAGCAAAAAACTTCTTTGTATACAGACTTGATTGTCCAAATTTAATCTCATGTCGAGTGTGGTTAAAGGACAAATTTGTATGGTCCATTTTTTGTTACTTAAAAAAATATTAATTTGTATTTGGTCCGTTTCAATAAATAATATTGTATGTGGTGCTGAAAAAGCAATAATTAATTCGTGCCAATGAAATCAGGAGATGTCGTGGCCGCACACGTACGGAGCACTTGCCACTAGTTGTTATTGTTGACTAAACCAAATCCACTAAACGATGAGGTCCCCTTTTGCCCACTTTTCATCGGTTAATTAATTAATAAACCATTTCAATAATTAAACTCGCTTGGCTACATATGATTATAATAAATAGCATGACACATCATGTAGAAATTTTTAGTCTAAACACATATTAAGATATCAAGGTATCATCCACGAGGTCCGCACAAATTTAATCTTCATGAGCCGTCACATTAGTTAGTTCTTAGGCTCAGAAAATTTCGTCTTCAATAAGAGAGGAGTTGAGTTTTGTTTATAAATCACTCGGTTAATTTATATCAGACCGGCGTGATTTTTTAGTCTAGACATCCTATTCAAAGTAGTTGAAGTGGGCATTCAAAATCAAATCAAATCTATGTTTGGGACAAGTATTTGGGATTGTTCATAGTTGGGAATATAAGAATAAAAGTAATTGGGATTTTGTATACCAATTTGTTTTAATTAATTAATTTATCTACGTATTGGAGAAGTTGCAACTATGAGTTCATCCACCAAATCCTCCAAACCAAACAACACCCACAAGTCATGGATGCCAATTAATTATTTTTTTTGCATTAGATGAAAAGAAGAATCATAAAAAGTCCAACTTGATTCCCTCATATCTTCCCAAACCACTCACTTAATCAAGACACTTTTGCTAATGAATAATAAAATAGTACAAGATTTATGACCATTAGATTATTAATTCAAAGTGGGCATTGAAACATTGCATGTGTATTGTTTAAGGAAAATCAACTCCCTTTTGTCCTAATCCACTTATGGTGTGTTAGTTGATAATTACTTGTCAAAAGGTCATATGTTTTGACAATTTAGTGCCCTATAACATCATATGATTAATTGTGGTTATTTATTTCTTAAGGGTTTTTTTTATATTTAATATGTTTAATTTATCTATCTAGAAAAGAAGTCCACACATGAAAAAAAAAAGGCTTCTAAATCAAATTGTAATCAATAATCATGGTATAATTATAATAGGTAGACTCATGAAGCACAAAAAAAAGGTAGCCACAACACAAGTATTAAAAACATTTATTTCAGCAACAAAATGTGGGATTTGCACTTTGAATCACAATCATAGGAATCATGTCACCTTTCTTGGATGACACATTTGCTTAAATAAGTAAAATAAAATTGAAGGATTGAATGAATAGAAAGCATTAATGGAGCTTTTTTTAAAAAAAAAACCAAGAACAATATCATATAAAATTTATCCATTTGATATGAGTTTAAACTTGAATCGTTAGATCCGTACGCATATAAATGGAAGGTTTTGGTGAATGTTGAACAACCATTAGTTAGTTACATTATTCACCTAGTTGATGGGTTTTGAACAAGCAGCAAAAGCCCAGCAGATAATATTGACCAATTAGATTGATGGGGACCATTAAATAGATGTAATAATTGTTTGATGAACCAATAGGGATTAGGGATTGCAGCATGTTGAAATTTTGATCAAAAATTAATGTAAAAAGAGGGAAGAAATTCTGGCGGGTGGTGAACCGGCCGGACGGTTGGGTGTGCTGTAGGACAGCAAGCGCAGAACAGCGGACAGAATGCAGACAATGGAATAGCTGTCCGGACAGGTTTAGTTTTGGACGAGTTTTAATGTTATGAAGAGTCCCAGTTTTGATGAATCTCGTTTTTCAAGTTAGTCTCTAACTAGAAACACGATTTATTATCATATTTGTAATCGGAAAGAGGAAGAATCCCTGGGTATGATTAAACTTTAAAATATAAATACAAGTATTTCATAAGTGTTTTTGGTAGAGAAACAAAGGGTTTTGTGCGGTGAGGATTGAGAGAAAATAAATGCTTTTTATTTTCTGTTTAGATTTCTTAGTGAGAGAAAACGGTGAGTGAGTGTGTGGTTATACAAATCCGAATTCTATAATCCCACCCCTCAAACAATCTGGGTGGAATTTCGGACCCACCTGCAAATTGCTTTTGTGTCAAAACTTAAAAATCCTCATTTTGGTCCATTCAAGACCAATTATTAGCTTTGCCTCACTGAAAAGTACACAGGCATTGATCCTACTTTTTCATCATTTTTATTTAGGTTTTATTGTTCAATTCAATCACCCACAGATTGCGGCCAGAAAACGGTTCGATTCTTGAGTCCATCTTGTCCGCCTAATGTAGATTTGTATGAGCACTTGCAACGGATAGGATTTAATGACCCGTGGATCTTAGAAATTAAAAATTTGTTGGCCCATAAACTCACCTTACAACACAACGATAATGGTCTTTTGTCATCTCAAATATAATGGGTCAAGCATGGGAGAACCGGAGAATGATGTTTGGATTGCCTCCATGTTGACTCATATTGTCCAAAATGGGACCCACTTCAACATATATACATATTTTTACATAAAAATCAATAGTGAGTTCCATCTCTATTACATAAAAATTAAGATAGTAAATTTACACCATTGTATCAATATATTTTTTTGATCAAATCACACCATTGTATCAATATATTTTTTTGATCAAATCACATCAACAAAACATATTTTTCAATATATTTTATTGACCCTAATAAAATTATATCATTGGAATTGTTCTAATTGAGAAGAGTAGAAAAAGAAAAAGAATGAAAAACATGTAGCATGCTAGCATAGACTGCGGAACCCCACGGCCTTGGCCTCTGTGACCACACTTTTAATAAAGCTTGTAGTCTCCGAGTAGCTCTGTAGCATTGAATTGGCTCCATCTCGCTACTCTCTAGGTCACAACTCAGTAAGACAGTAACTCCACAACTCACAATCCCATTTGATCTGACCAAAAAAATCGAACACCAGTCAGGAACCATTGGTTAAGTAGGCGTGACAGAAGTATGTCTAGTGCGGATGATCATATTTATTCAACACGAATTAAATCAAGTTTGTACATAAGTTATATGCTCTAAATCTGGGTCTAAACACAAAATTTTGTCCGGTTTAAAACCTTGTCCGGATCTAAACACATAAATCTTATTTGTTTTATTCATCCGTCCGGACCCTAACCCGAATTAGGTTATCATTCGATTTACTTGTCTGGATCTAAACACTTAAATTTGATTGATTAAGTATGTCTGAATTCAATCCGGGCTTGTAAATATATCATAACACATGTATTGTAAATATGAACTTACAAGGCTACATTAGCCAACAAGGTTAATGAGTTGTGGATCACTATCTGCATGTGCTCAGCTCTCTCTCGGATAGATGAGAAGTTCATTTTTATCTCTTGGCAGAGTCTACCTTCCAGCTTTGGCTTTACGTCCACTGAATATGAAAGACTAGTCTCAAAACCTTGACTGAATGAGGGATCACTTTCAACACTACTTTCTTTATTGAACTGCACAAACAAACACATCATAATATCATATTTTAAACAGTCAACTTCAGCATAAGAGCCAAATGCAGAGATACATTTTCCTTATTCAGAGACTCTTAGCTTAAAAGTTGAAGCTGATAAGGACTACAGGTTCCTAGTGATTTTCAGAAGTGGACAGCAGATATGAGAGAAGATGATAACTTTCTAACAGTTGGAGATTCTTCAAGGTCATAGTCTCTGAGTCCAGGTTTGAAATTCCTTTCTGAGGTGAGAAAGCTACCCAGGAAAAATTTTACAAATAAGTAATAGACAGCAAAGTTTAACTCTAGAAATTTGAAGGGAAAAAAATTATAAATAAAGATTCATAATAAAGATTCGGATCCAAAGATAAGAGTTATGTCTTGTAGATCCGAAAGTCAGTGATCAATGAAATATTGAGCGAGACATTCGACAATCCTGCAATAATACACTAAAGTAGACCATGAAGTTTGGACACTGGTATGATGTCGGTCGGAAAAGTTTCGATGGTCAAGTTAGTTATTGGTGGGGTAATTTATAAGTGAAAGGTTTTTAGAGAGAGAGGGAGAGCAATATATCTCAAGTAGTTAGAGAGTTAATGAGACTAGGATCTTATGTATTTATAGAGGTCTGGATCATGTGAATAACATGTGTTGACCGTACGGATGGGCCTTGGGCTTTGATTGAGCCCAAGACCTTTGAAGGAGCTTCCTGACCAGGTGGGCTTTGAGCCTTTGTAAAGTAGATGAGCCCTTCTTTGGGCCTACTGGAGTTGGTCCTCATGGGCTTTATTGTAGACTGAAGCTCTCGTGCGTTTCGTTGTAGATCGCCCAGGCTCTCATATGCCTTTTGGGCGTGCACGTCTTGTTGAGCTTGACTTAGACTCTCGTGGATCTAGTTACCAATTTACTTGTGCCTTGGGCTTATCGAGCTCGATTTAGACTCTTGTGGGACTGGATTTTGGACCATGGGCCTGCTCGATTTAGACTCTCGTGGGTCTAGTAATGTCGATTGCAGCTCTGGTGGGCTTTGTAGTATAGATTTGCAAGTGGATAGTTTTTGGCCCACACATGTCTGATCCAAGCAGAGCTGTATTTGCTTATTGAGCACAACACCTAGTTCATTTGTTTTCCTGCACAATTTATAAGCACCCATGGTATTTTTTTTCATGAATTTTCTGCATTTTGCATTGTGCAGCAGACTCCATGGCTGGATAAATCGCCATGTCGTTTTCGGAAATAAATCGCCATGTCGTTTTCGGAAATGTCATTGATGGAATGGATGTTGTGAATAAGCTTGAATACAAGAAACAAGCAGGTCGGATTGCCATATGTAAGTATTAAGTGTAAACAAAGATAGCTGTGGATACAATATGAGAATGGTGAGTTTCTGTTATCTTGATGTTCTTAGCTTGAAGATTTGAAATCTGCTTAATTTAAAGTCCAACCTGCCCCCCCAAAACCAGAAACTTTGCGAGAGAAGGCGACATCAATCCAATCCACTCAGGAAATTCATGCAAGGATCACTGTTGCAATTGCAGTGGATTGGATGACTTGCTCAAGCTGTTCTCCTTGTGTGCCTTCCCATATTTCTGGTATTGCTTCTTTGATATTGTGAATACTGTTCGAGGCATGGTCTGCACCTGGGACTAATACTGAGCTCCCCACCTTCCATTAATAGATACAAAAGTTAATGGACGCAATTAAGGATAGCTGCGGATTATAATGGACTAGGCAGAGTTGCGTGCGTTGCAGCAAAACAGAATTGCAACAAACAAGTTTTGGTTGAGAATGAAATGCGGGAAGTGTGGAGCGAGCTGGGTTTGCGGTCCGAGTTTAAAATTGGCTCAGCTGACTAGTAGGCATGTTGACCTGGATTGACAGCCCGATTTTAGAACTGGCCTAGTTGTGCGGTGGACATGTTGGGCTGGGAAATTATGGGTTACCAAAAAAACAAAACAGAATTAATGCTTACAATAACTGTGTGTAGTCCTGCTGCTTTGCCGCTCGCAATGTTGCGGGTGCTGTCATCAAAGAAAATCTGGGAGGAAACAAGAGATGAAAATTCAATTATTTTTTCCCTAATGACTAAAGCAAATACAGACTATGAATCTATGATGAGGCTCAAGTCTATACTGTTTTCTCTGGCTCAACATTTGCTATCCTGATAGCTGCTTCAATGGCTTCCAGAGATGGTTTGCAGATGATCCGCGGCTTGGAGGTGCAACTGTCAGGGTCAGCATCATCCGGGTCTGGTTCATCAGCTGCTTCAAGAGGAGGGTTAAGAGTTTCAAAGCATATGACACCTTCAAAGCAATCCTCCAAGCCCAACCGCGTCAGAACTTGAGCCACATGTGCCTTATCAGCATTAGTGAAGATCTGATAAATAACAGCAAAAGATATCTCAGAATTGCGTTCCATGAACAAAACTCTTGTCAATCTTCTTGCATCAAAGATTACATACTATTTTTGTTTGTGGCATGGAGAGTAAGAGGTTCCTCAAAACTGGATCAGGACTCAGAAAATCATATGGCAGTGTTCCATGAACATAGTCGTGAAACTCATCGTTGTCGAATTCATAACCAAGAGCCTGAAATTCATCTACACAATCAACAAAACAAAGACATAATGAAAAGATTGTCACAAAACTCTGTACCTTAAGGCCGGCCATCGTGGTTCCGAATTCCCTGTACAATTCCAAGCACATCCTTGGTACTTCACTTTTTTCTATGTTCAGGTTCTTCAACATATAATCTACAGAAACAATAGCTCAATTTCATTATCATGATAACTATATATAACTATTGTTTTTAGTATAATGAACTAGTGCAGTCATTTGCACCTTCGATGTTCTTGCGGCAAGCTAAGTTGATGCCTGTGCTCAGAGGGTACAGGGTATCATCCATGTCTGAAAAACATATAAAGAACCCCCCCATATCAGTGATCCTTTTATTTTCCTCAGAATCTTATATTTTCCTCAGAAATTCTAACTCTTTTTTTTTTTGACTTACCGAAGAGCAAGCACTCATACTTTGATCCACTGGAACTCCTAGCAGAATCCATCTGATGAAGTATACCTGCAAGAACTCATACCATTAGGACACATCTTAACCATCAGGTTTAACAAAATCTGGTTTCAGAGCTCTTCAAAACGAATATCTCAATCAAAGAGAAAACAACACAGATAATGATGAACAGATTTGAGGAGATCAAAATGAACAGATATGGAAGAAGAGAATGAGAGAAGAACCTAATGAACCCATCAAGAAAGTGCAATGGAAAGAGCTTCCAATATATATACTTGAAACCTAAGTTGCTGATGAAAGCAATGCGATGCATTAACAACGACATGCAACCACTAGGCGAGAGCCTAGCTAATTATCTCTCTAGACTTGGGGAAGTTGTACTCGGTTACGCAAAAAAAAAAAAAAAAAACGGAAAACTATAATGCACCACAAACCTATACCTTTGATTGTAACAGCTCTGATGCACACTTCAATAATAATACCTAACAGGCCTATTTATACACAAATGTATTCAACAAAGAGCACCTGCTGCTTTAAGAATGTGGGAAGTGGACGAGCAATGTTTGTGGCGATGAGCATATCTTTTGGTTCTTTTATGGTGCAATTCTGAATACTTAAAGTCATCTTGGTTTCTGTTACTTGTCATTTTCTTCTGATTGTAGGTTCTTTAAGAGACTTGTTATTCTACTAGACTTAAAAAAATGCTGTATGGTCCAATGGGTGCTGGCCACCCCTTTCATATTATCAACATCATTTGATTGAAAAACAGGACATTATGGTATAGACATGGATAAAATAAAATATGAATTAGACATTTCTTAATGTTGTCAAAAGAAGTTTTGAGTAGCTCAAATTGGACTTAGAATCTAGGAATTCTAGATATGGGAGATTTATTTGCTAAGTGGGGTTTGTATATGAGAATTGTTCTTTATTCCTTCTGTTGTGAGTATGGACTATGAGAATAATGCCGATAAGGATAAGTAGATTTTTAACCACTTGGATGATAGCATGGTTGGTGAATCTCTATGGGGTCAAACCATATGGACTTGAAAAGTCCTATGTTCGATTCAAACTGGGAGCAATACCCTTGTGGCCACACGTTAGGCTTTGGTCTAATTTATCCTGTCGTCAGGTGGAAAAATTTTGTGCACGTGGACCTGAAGGCCCATATCGGATGTCCAAAGCTCGGTTACAAAAAAGGGATAAGTAGTTTTTTTCAGTAACCAAAAACAACTTAACAGGTGTGCCTTTCAAATAGTCCACTAAGCTCAAACTCGAGCCGGGTTAGGCACGCGCAAACCCGCCAAACAGATTTGTTGGACAGAGACTCAGCTCAAACCACTTGGAAATAACTGTCATTTTAGAATTAAACTCCCAACCTCGGGTGAGGCTTTACGTCCTAAGTCCGGAGAGATAACCATATATGCTATTACCTAGTGGTTAATAAAGATAAGTAGATGCTTAGCATAGTCCATCATGTCATTAGGTCTCATGGGAGATGTGGCTTGTGACAGATAATTTGAACAAACTAGACCAAAAAGAAAGGGCTAAATTGTGTAGTGTGACATTGAATGCACAAAAATAAAGTTAGCTCAACCGATCTAACTAAAATTCACACCAGGACTGCCAAAGTAGAAGATGCTGACTATCCATAGTTTCATATTCAATTTCCAGAATCCTTACCTGATTGTAATGTTCTAACAAGTGTATCATATATTATTATTTTATTCCTTGGTATATTGGATTTCAAGTGTACACATGTTGTGAATTCCATACCAAATTGACACTGGTCAGACATAAAGTATATATGCATTGCCTTTTACTGTTGTCGCCATGTTATCACTTGGCGATAGTCTAATTGGTTATCTCTCCTAACTTAAGGCGTAAATAATCTCACTCGAATACTGTGCCTCGGCCCAACTAACTCGTTGGAAGGGTTTGTATGTCCCTAGCACGACCCGAGTTTGGATTTACTAGTTTGTAAAGAACACGTTTGAGTTGTTCTCGGTTATTAAAAAAAACTAGATTAGTACCCGCGCTACGCGCGACAGTGTTGTACTGCAACTATCCAACTAACTACTTGCATCCTCTCGTACAATCTATACTTCCAATTCTATTGGTATTTTACATGGTGAAATTAATTATCTTGATGGGTGTATATTGAAAGTAGTCAATGGCTAAGTACTTATAAGAGGAGTTAATTATATGGTTCAAATCTTACATGTATGAATGGTAAAATCTATTCATATATAAAATTCTGCCTTTAGGATCTATGCACAATGCTAATGAAACGTGGCCATTGGATTGTGTGTGAAAGGTTTGGTGCATAGTAAAAAGTTTTTTTAAAAAATTAATATTACACGATCGAAATTGAAGGTTAACATTTTTAACAACTTAAAAGTAGGTCTGGAATGATTGTACAGGCACCAATCTCAATGGACAGTCCGTATATGCCCTTCTCGTAAACTTTTTTGACTCAACTTGATCATCAATTGAGATGTCCATGCGTTCCGTTTGCTTCTAAGTCACCTGAGCACAACACCGTAAACAATTAGGAAGGAACATTAATGATACCAAACTTAAAGAAATTACAGTTGACCTTTCCAAGCTCTCTTTGCACCCGCATCCTATTCTCTTACCCGGTCTCCTCTCGTTCCTTCCTAATTAAACGACTAAACAAATAAAAGAAAATCAGAAAATGATTCATGTAAGTTTCATTCAAAACAAACGATTCTAAATTGTTGCTACCTAAATAAGTATTATCAATTACCACATAGGAATTCAAAAAGATTTCTAGATCACAATAACACCATAGAAAGGAGGTGAACTTGCACCGAAATTCAATTTATTTTTCAGCAACAGAATAGCATATTCCACTGAACCATACATATATAATAATATGAGAACCATTTTGACTCTCTTCTGATTAATGAAAATGGTACCACAATTGCTGAGCTTTCCCCACCTTATGTCAGTTATGGGCCATGCAAGTTTTACAAAAACAGGGCAGAAGAAGAATCATTAAAATACAACAAACTATTGAAAAATCTAGACTCAGAGTGTTTAATATAAAGGCCATCTGCTTGGGCAGAACCTATAAGCAGCAACGGAGGGCATCACAAACTATGTCATAAAGGGTTCATTTTGCTACCCGATGGTAAAAAAATTATATAAACAAATTAAAAAAGAATTGTTCGTAAATTTTGAAAGCACTGGGTTGTGATAACATGACTCCCTAATCACATACTATAGCCGTATTAAGAACTGCATCAAGACTATATAGGGCATACCTGCTGCACCTACAAAACATTAAAAGTCTGGCAGTTGCTAGAAAAGCACCCAAACATGCAAAAAGGTTAGATCCACATGTTAACTTCGGCAGATTTTATGCTACAATTGAACTCACCATTCAATTAAAAAGAGAATACATATCCAATAATATTAGCAAGGGCATCATCCGAAATTTTAAGGATAATATAACGGGGATACCCATGATGACAGAATGAAGATAAGCAATACGTAGCACATAGATTATGAATCAAAGTATGGGTGCAAGGCCTAATTTTGGAAGGCTTCCCAGGAGACTGTCCCCATGACAATGTTTCTATGGGAACCTCTTTGCGTTTGCCTGCAAAAGTCAATTTATTAAGCATTAAAGAGGCTGAACTTAAGCCACCAAAGGAAAACCTGGGAGTGGGGGAAAATAATGGAGCCAGATAACAATACAAACAAAACTTACCATGTCATGGCAGCCTGACTGATGTAGGCGTAGATATTAACAGCCTGACTGATGTAGGCGTAGATATTGTCTGAGGTAAGCCATAATCTGATAGTCTAAAAAAAAATACCCAGAACATGAAAACGAAAAAACCACCTATCAAATCAAGAAAAGCAATTGAAGCTGAGAAAAGAGTACCCACGATAATCCTTGACGATTATATGAAACTCTGACCCCAGCGTAAGTCTGTTTGTCGATCGCCAAAATCGAAAAAGACCCAAGAGAACAACACAGGGGTATGAATAGACAAACTCATAAGTATGAGGCAGGAAATTTTTAGAAATGAACAACAAAATATAGGCCAATGCCTTTCGCAGATCAGCGCACCAAACCGAGCCAACTGATGCAAGCACCGAAGAAGAGGCGTGCAGGAGAAGAGGCATGTCCTTTGGCATTGGCAGTCCGATCAGAAGAAGAAACAACCATAGCCATGATATCTTTCTCTGCCGCAGAGATACCTAGATCCCCTTTCAATTCCATTAATACAGAGTATATGACAAAACTCATTACAGTGAATCAACCCATGCAAGAGATGGGTTTGAAGATAAAGACTTTTGGATAGATGGACATTAATTACAAAGTATAACAACCCTCTAATAAACTTAAAGAGGCACGAACAGAGCAAAAGGTGAATGAACGAAGGCGAATAATCGGTCCAGGGACAGAAGAAGAGGAGGCGCAGGAAAGAGTGTACATGAATCGGGCAGATGAAAAGGCGCCTTGATAATATAAACGGGGAGAGAAGGTCCTCTTCTTTAAATCTAAGTGTAAGCCACGTGCACAAATATTAGAGGAGGAAAAATTGATGACGTGGCTTCATGAGAAGCCTCCTTTTCCATTCGAGGCTTCCGCTATTAGTTAATAGTAGTATTGATTGTTGACATGTCATAACAAAAATTCCTTCCGCCATTGCAAGAAGGGTTAGCCCAACCCAAACTTGTAAAAGTTCAGTTTGGGCCTATTTGTACACAGCCCAAAATGGACACCATCAGGTCCAGCAATTGCCTTTTATTGCGAGCAAAAGTGATGGGCAAATTGGTTTGTAGGCGTGGGCCTGGACGGGCCAGGCTACAAACCTGGTCCGAGAAAAGCTTCAGGATTAATTTTCAATTCAGGCCCAGCCCATGGACAATAAAAGGTTGCCCTAGCCCATATTTTACTGGGCGGGGCTTATACTTGAGGTTTGAGGTTTGAAAAAATTTAAAAGGAAAAACCAGACGGGGTTTTTTCGTCATTTAAGTCCAGCTTGGTTCTTGCCATTTTCATGGATGGGAGAAACCCCACGTAAACGTCCTCTGCCTAAACCTTCTCATTCGGACGCAACAGCCAATCAGCCATATCTGATTCAACATTGCAAACACAATACACCAGCATATCAGAAAACCACATCAATCGTAATCACAACAGTTGCAGAGGTAATTTATGTAAAGTAGGGCTCAGCCGGCTATGAATTCCGATTTCTCTAAACACCTTGGCAGGCTAGTGAACGGCATCTCCCTCATTGCCAAGGAGATCGCAAAACGATCTGAAACTCTTGAAAACGCCAGGAAAGGTGATTTTGAAACCCTAATCACGTCCTCCTTGAAGAAAGCCGTAGTTTCGGCCACCGACTTGTCGGGCCTCACCAGGGGCAAGGTCCGGGAGTTCTCCAGCCCCAAGCCCAAAGAATCCGTTGTTTATTTCGGCCATTCTGCTGGCGCGGCAGAGCCCAGGCCTGTTCAAGAACAGTCAATTAGTTATAATGAAGTTATTAACGGTAATAATGTCGTTATGGAAGAGAAAGTCGTTGATTCTCCTCAGATTTCGACTTATGAAATTGGTGATTTGGCGAGCGATGGTGGGGTGGAGGAACGTGAATCTCAAAATTTGGAGACTACGAGCAGTGCGGGTGGTGGACAGCTGGCCGCCGCACCTGTGAAGAGGCGGAAGCCCAGGGAGAGGAAAGTTCCTACAACGCCATTTACTAGGGCACTTGGGTGAGTATTTATACTTCATAGTGTTTTTGGCTGGCTAACTTCGTGTAAGTTTCCCAATGCTTCTTGCTAGCTATATTTTATCATTGCTGAGATTGTCCTGTGCTATTTGGAATGAAATTTGTTCTGAAACCTCTTCTTAGTAATTTTATTCTTTACGAAACTAGCTTAAAGACTCTATTATTGTTGCAGTAGAATTTCTGCATGCATCTTCAGGAAAATATTTGTGCAAAATATTCAATAGTTTTTAACATGTATTTCAATGCAGGGTTCTGGCATCTATTGCGTTGGTCTTGGGCTAAAATTTAATCTTGCAATCAATAATGTGGGTGTCTTTTGATTCTACTCTATTCTTTGTTTTCGGTGTTGGATGTTTTCTTCTTATTTCTTGAATTAGCAGCCTGGTTTCGTTTGTACTTCTTATTTCGATTGCTGCTCTAAGGTACCCACGCACTATCATAATATCATTAATCAACTCATGCATGAAAACTACCGATGCAGTCAGGGTATGTTCAACCTTGGGTCCTGGATTTTTGTGGCTTGTGTTCGTTGTTGTTTAGGAGTTGATCTTATGCTAATTAAGGAATTAGTCATGTCAGAACTTGGTAATTGCGATATATCTGTTGATACATGTTCTTTACTACACAATATTAGCGGGGACTATTCACTTTCCCTTGTGTTTCTTATTCTATAAGAATAATATATAATGCCATTCTTAATTGATATAGGAAATTGAACTATGTAATGCATTATTGGTTTTACAACAGCTGAATGTTTCTACTATTGTGTGACTTCATTCATTGAGTTTTCTTGTCCATCCCTAACTAGAACCCCATATTTAAAGGTTTGCTGGTCTAGGAGCTGGTCTTGCTTGGGGAACAATTCAAGAATCTGCCAAGAGGCTTATGTGGGGTACACCACAATCACAGGACAAGCAATCTGCTCTTTCTCCATTTTTGTCTGATCAAAATGCCGAACGATTGGCTCTTGCACTATGCAGAATGCGTGGAGCAGCACTCAAAATAGGGCAAATGTTGAGCATACAAGATGAATCTCTTGTTCCTGCTCCGGTATGAGCTTTTTTGTTACATATCAGAATGTTGTTTTATGGGTTGTATAATGCTGGGAGGTTAACATTCAAAAGAAAGGGCATACGGTATTAGTCATCGATGATCATGCCGTCAGGCTTCTCTAACTATTGATAATTAGTTTGAAAATATGAGCTTAGAGTTGACAAAGGTCTTAAATCCTGCACTGCAAATTTTCTGTGAAGATGTTAGATGCATAGGGTAGAGGGCAGACTGTCAAAAAAAATTTTTGCGCAAAATAGGATATTGGATACCAGCAGATTTTTTTATTTGAATTTCCAAAATTAATAACGGTTGGTAATAAATTAGGCCTAAGACGTCATCTTGCTTAATGCAGAGAAATAGTGTCTTTTTCTTCATTTGGAAGCCATAAACCCTGTTGGTCACTATTACCTGCAGGTGCTGTACATGTCAAGGACTGCTTGGCCATTCCAAAGTTAGGGAGGTCTTTGAACTGAGGATGACACCCACTATTTGCATTTGTTTGCCAGTGATATTTTGTGATTTAACTTTAATATTAATTTTCTTGTGCTTTCTTTCTTGTCATCTTTCATTTCCATAGATCTTGGCTGCACTGGATATTGTCCGCCAAGGTGCAGATGTGATGCCAAGGAGCCAGCTTAATCAAGTTTTGGATGCTGAATTAGGTCGTGACTGGTCCTCCAAGTTGAGTAGTTTTGATTATGAACCAATGGCTGCTGCAAGTATTGGCCAGGTGATGCTACATAGCTATATTTTTCTAGTTTCTAGCCAACATTTGCTTCTCACTTTTTGGTTTCTGCTTCAGTTGGCAACCGAACATACTAGGTTTGGCCATTTATGCGGACCATTGTGTTCAGTACTGATTTAATATTGTCCAGAGAAGTAATTGTGTGAAGTTTTGGCTATATGTTGCATATGAAGTTATCCTCAACCAGAATTTTGTGTTTGTTTTTCACTCACTCTCTCTTTCTTATGCGCACGAACACACTGTTCTATTTTTTGCTTTCATAGTTTTCTTTTAGATTTTGGTTTTTGACTTAAGTAATTCTCCTAAAACCACGGCTTGTGCAGTATTTCTAAACAAAATTTTAAGCATTTTAATGATCTAATTACCTCAGAGTAGATTTTATTCTCTAGGTTCTTGTTCTCTATATCTTTCAGGCCATTACTTATCTTGGAGTTATATATTTTTGTACCATCTAGGTTCACCGAGCTGTTACGAAAGATGGCATGGAAGTTGCTATGAAAATTCAGTACCCTGGTGTTGCAGATAGCATAGAAAGTGACATTGAGAATGTGAAACTTCTATTAGATTATACAAATTTAATTCCAGAAGGACTTTATCTTGACAAAGCTATGAAGGTATGTAGTTCTCAAATTCATGGATGATTGGATGTATGTGATGATTATGTTTGAACAGTTGTCTGTAGAATGATTATCTAACCAACATATAGATTGGACTATTCCCAACCTTTCTGATTACCCCAGCATTCAAATGATAGTATATCTTTTCATCATATTCACGATAGGGACGCAGAAATTTCTCTGGTGCCCAAACACTTCTTATTGCTTCATTTTTCCTTTCTCTCATCTCATATAATTGGCGTTACAAAATAGAGTCTAAGTGTGTGATGGTTCGTTGAACATCTGATTAAGTTTTTGGATCTATATTGTTCTTATTTTTTGGCTACGTGAATTTATACTGTTTAAAATATTGGTGTAGACTCTTCCATTTTATATTGATTATTGCTTCCACATTATTGGAATTTGGATCCATTATCTACTTTAGCTATGAAACAAAGAATTTTATGTCCTTATACTCCGCCCATCTTATTTACAGTTCCAAAGTTCCTTCTTTGGTACACAGAATTTCCACCCATTTCTAAGTGTAAATCACAAAATCAATTAACTTTTTGGAATGCCCTTTATTTAAATTATTGGTAATTGTACATTGGTTTCTATACTAAAAGTCCGATCTGAAATTTATGGGTTGTGTATGGAACTTGTATTTTATTTACTGCGTTCTTGGTACAAATGCATAAATGATGAATTTGCTTAAGGAAATGGTTTATCAAAGTGGACAATAGAAATGGAACAGTAGGAATTTCATAAATTGCATGATCATATTATTTGTGGAATTTAGGTGGCAAAAGAAGAATTATCTCGTGAGTGTAACTATGAGTTGGAGGCAGCCAATCAGAAGCGGTTCCATAATCTGTTATCTGATACAGAAGGTTTCTATGTTCCGATTGTTGTGGTTGAAATTGCAAGCAAAAGAGTATTAACCACAGAACTTGTTTCTGGTAACTACATTATGCTCTTTGGTTACTCTTCTTAAAACACAGGGTTTGAATTAACTGTTTCTGTTTGGTGTCAATAACTTTGGACAAAACCTTTAATATTTTAGACAGTTTCTTGCGATAGGAATTTTCTTTTCAATGTGTGCTGAGAGCTATGTTGATTGAAATGCATGGACAAATGGTGCTTAAGTTACTTTTGTTTTGATACTTGGCTATGTTTTGCCTTTTCCTTTCCACTCACTGATGTAAATTCAAAAGTGCAGCATGTCACGGCTATCAAACTTCTGGTATAAAAGCCTGCCTTATTGTTGCATCGTGTGGCTGTCATTACGTGAAATAGTTGGTGAAGCTCCTCCCGATAGAGTAATTTGTGAGAAAAATGAGCATTATTTAGGTTCAGCTTAAATATAAATTAAATGCTAATAAATATACATGGCCCTTCTGCTAGAGTTGTCTCACTTCTTGGTGGCTACTACCTTTTCTTAGGTAATAAGTATTCATGGAATCAAATCCAAAGTGTTTTGAGATTAAGGCTTCAACGATAGTAATGATGGAGAAAAGGAAATTTCTGTCTCTCTCAAACTTAGGATAATTGTCTTCCTTTTCTTCCTTCTTCTCTTTCCAAATTTATAAAACATGTATTTTCTTCTGGGTACAATATTATGATGCATATTCGAATATTCTGATGCCATACTATCAGTTTTTGCCATCCATGAATTTTATAGGGTTTCTTTTTATTTAAGTTGAAACTCTCACTTGCTACAGGAATTCCAATTGATCAAGTGGCAATACTAAACCAAGACACTCGTAATTATGTTGGCAAGAAGTTGCTCCAGCTCACATTGATGGAGCTGTTCGTCTTCCGCTTTATGCAGGCATGTGTGCTCTTTTTACCTTAATTATTTTTACTATAATTTATTTGATTCTTGCCTTTCCCCTCCTTACTACTTTTCCAATTTCTATCCTAACTTTCCTTGAGCTTAGCAGATGTTGCTTCCATGTTAGTCCATTTTGAGAGTGGTTGATTATTTTATGTCTGGCGAGTGCTCTATCTGTTACTATAATTTTTGTAATTGTTACTTGCGTAAATAAGAAAATTTCTGAAAATTGTGATCAGAGTGTATGGAATTATTTCAGACAGCAATAGCAGAATTATATGTCGTTTGACATAGAAGATTATACCACTTTTTGAACAAATAGAATACTAAAGTATTTAGACACTGTAAATAAAAACGCAGTTGTAATTCCTTTAAACCTTTATTCTATGGTTGGTTGTTTGTTAATCTTCTATAAATATGGCAACAAAGAGTTCGATGTTCAAACTCGCGCTTTCTTGTCCTACTTAGCATCACTTCAAACGTTGTTAAGGCTTTACAGCCTATCTGGAAGGAAATTATTATAATCCTGGAGATTAAAAAAATACAAATGAAAGGGTAAGGGGAGCCCAGATATGCTGCCAAATGCCTTCACCATTGCGAATTTGCGATACCAAGAACAGCTGCTTCCATTGTTTATATTCTTAAGCTCTTCGCTGTGTCAACTTTGTCACTGGAAGCTAGTGGTTTGACCTTGAAAACCAAAGTCATTAGGAAAGTAGGGTGCTACATAATGATGACTGGTGAAAAGCTTTAGATGTTGAAATATGAGAGCTAGTGGTTTGACAGAGACACCTGAAGTCATTAATGGAAAGTAGGGTTCTACAGAATGATGGCAAGGGAAAAGCGTTAAATTTTTAAAATGAGACTTAATCAGCCCTGTGAGGTTAGTCTTCGGGTTTCAGCTCAATAATTTGTGGGAAACCAAGTTTCTTGCCCTAATTGATGTGCAACTCCCTTGTAGGGTTGCTTTAGATTAGTAGATCCAGGTACATGTATGTGGCCAAGTGGCTACCTTTTCATGATTAGGTTGAATTCTGATGTATCTAATTTGACCATTTTCTGGAGTAAGATCTGGATCCTGGCTGCTTCAAAGTTGGTCCAAGGAGCAGCGGTTGAAATTTGCTGGCTCTATTCTGTGCAAACTTTTTCATCAACGATTTATGAAGTAATAAACTGCTTTGGGATATTCACAGTGAGAATAAAATGACTAAAACAGAGAGATCCTCAGTTGGTTTCTTCTAGGATTTCGTCCTTCAGTATTTTTTTCCCAATTTTTTGGTTCCACTATTCCAGCTACTCTGATACTTTCTATGGTCTCATCTTTCTTTTGCTTGTGTTATGTTTCTTGTGGTGCAGACTGATCCAAATTGGAGCAACTTTTTATATGATGAGACCAAAAAAATAATGAATCTCATCGACTTTGGAGCTGCTCGGGATTACCCTAAAAAATTTGTCGATGACTATTTGAGAATGGTAAAATCTCTTTATTATGTGCCTGAGTATTTAATTTAGTCCGTTTGAATTGCATGATTTATTACATGGATCACGAATGCTGATATGGTCCCTGGGTTTCATCATGGGCTTCTTCCCCACTAGCTGGTGTGGCTGAAGTTTTGCTTCAGTTCATTTAATGTTAGGCTTGGAGTTAAATAATCTCAAACCCTTATTGACTGTTGCATTACAACAAAAAAAAAGGACCCATTTGTGAAAGGGCAACGTGGGTTTAATCTTGGCATGCTTATGCTGGTATGCTTTAAGGTTATCCTTGGTGCAAGATGCCCAACCCAATGATCTTGATTCTTGAACTAATAATTTCATGAGCTGTTTGAATTGTTAATTATTGTGTTGCCTTAGTTGTGACAAGTGAGTACATTTTGCCGTATTATGCTTAGGTTGTTGCATGTGCAAATGGAGATAGAGATGGAGTGATTGAAATGTCAAAGAGACTTGGGTTTATGACAGGAATGGAATCAGAGATTATGATAGATGCTCATGTTCAGGCTGGTTTTATTGTGGGTTTGCCATTTTCTAAGCCTGGTCCATTTGACTTCCACTCCGCCAATATTACTCAAAGCATCACAAACCTGGGGGCTACCATGCTGAGGCACAGGCTCACACCACCACCAGATGAGGTCTACAGTCTTCATCGTAAACTTTCAGGTGCTTTCTTGGCTTGCATTAAGCTTCGAGCCGTTGTGCCATGTAGGGAATTGTTATTTGAGGTGTATGATCACCATCATTTTGGTGAAGATGGTAACGATCTCTTGTCAAGTGCCATGACTTCTCAATAGGTTCATGATTTTCCTCAAATTTTCTATTTGTTTTAATATTATTGGGATGGAATGTGCAGCTGGAGTAGTATCAGCTGGGGTGTCCGTGTAGAAAATTAAGGTAAAATTAAACCATTGCGGGGATTACAATTCATTTCTTTCCTAGAGCCCAATTGGTGAAATAAGAATTAGAAATTTTGTGATAGCACAAGGCTGTAATTTTGAATAAGGTAGATTTAGCTGGGATACCCAATCTTCTCCTTTTCAGTTTGTAATATCAAGCTTCTATTCTTCTGAGATTTACTTGGGTGGTTTGTTTCATGTTGCATCCTGATATTCCATTGAGTTTTTGTCTCTGACTAGAAAATAAGTTGCAAGATTCGGTGCATTTGTGGCTATTAATGGAAAAGTAACGAATTTCATTATGAGCTTTTATCCCAAAATTTTGGGGTCGATTACATGAGTTTATGAGAAAATCAACAGAAATTCGTTGTGTATTTGTTTCCGTCATTTATTTCTATTTAAAATTATATTTTTACCAACTTCTATTGAATTTATATAATTTTTTATTACTTTAAACTATGTTTTTTTGAGGTCTAACTCTTTGCTTCTTATGCTTTTTTATACAAATTTTTTCGATTCTTCTGCACCCCAACACTGCTATTTTTACATGTACCATCTTAACCGGTTATCTTATATTCCTATCTTAGATATAATAACGTCATTTCTTATTATATATTTCTTCATGTGGCTACACTTTCAACTAAATATTTGCATTTTTGTTTCATCCATCTGTTTTGGACATACTGTCTCTATATAACTGACACTCGGAATCATATATTATCGCGGGTCTATAACCGACTTATAACCGACTGATAGAATTATACTTGATGCAATGAATTTCATATCTTATAAATATTGCTTCTCTTAATTGGTCTGTCTTCATGCATTGTTCACCTTGTTTCAATGCTACTATGTTACATTTTTCTTTCGTGCGACCATATTTGTCGCTCCAAATGAGTATCATTGTGGATGTTTTAACCGGAATGGTAATTTCTAAATTATCGTTGTTTCGCAATTATAAATTCATGCGGTTTCCACTTATTACTGCTGGTATTCGATCTTTCCACAATGATTTGCAACATAGAAACCTCAGAATCTTGTAATTATTTAATATATTTGTGTGGGTAAAAGAATGAATCAATTATGATGACCGACTTGGAAGTTGGAATTGTCTCCCATCCCCATGAAAGGAAGATTGAAAGGTAAAATTCCTTGGCATTGGCATTTATAGGTCCAAACCCCACATTGCAATTTCTTGACAAATTCACACCAATCATTACCGTTCAATCTCAAAATCAAAACTTGTAACCAGATCATCGAAGTGATTCATCAAACCTTGCTACCATCACCCCCTAAAATCTTGGATTAAAAAAGGTGTTTTAAAGGGAATCTAATTGACCCAAGAAAAAGAGAGAGACCCGGCTTTGGGTTTCACGGAAAGAACACCGATTTATCATATAACTTTGTAAAGGACACAAACGGTCTTGCACTCTGATGATTCATGATTGTCTTGTAGTGTTTTTGTCCTTTAATGAATATTCTTGTTCCCTTTTGCACTTCGGGCGGTTCTGAGAATTTTTTATAAACTTGAAAACTGAATTGACAATAACATTTGAAAATCGAGGCAGAATGAGGCGACAAGTGGTGGTGGTGCCGGTGGTTTTGTGGAGTATGTGGTTTTGTGGAGTTGGGTTTTGTTTAAGCCGGCGTCAGGATGCGGCCTGGCCTTCTTCCTCACCTGCTCAATCTCTCATGGTCCCACTCACTCTCATTCATGGGGCTGATTCTAAAGGAGCCGGTACTCTCTCTCTATTAAATTTCCTTTTGTGAAAATCAGTTTCATCTTCTTGTTAAAAGTTTCGATTATCAAAATTGTTAACATAAAAACTATCATTTATGGAGATCAAGTGTATTGAACTTCAAGATCTCGAAAAATAGATTATCGATAACTAAAGGAAATAACTTTATGATAATTTGAAGAGGGCTTTTATTATTATTGTTGTTGTTGTTATTATGCCTTGTTAGAATCGTTGAAAATTAGAAATGTGGATTCTAAGCTGTATGGTTCATCTCCTGTAATGCCACAGTTTGTTTGGATGGAACATTGCCTGGTTACCACTTGGATCCCGGGTCTGGATCGGGCACAAACAGCTGGCTCATTCAGTTGGAGGTAAAGGGTATTTGATGTGGTCTTCAAGTAAACTTTTTTCTTTGTATCATAACCTTAAAATTGAATTTTTGAAGTTGAATCCACTCTTCATACTAAGAAATGGCTAATAAATTTAATGGACAGTGGTCTAGCTGCTATATTATGGCATACTTGGGCTTTCTGTTGTTTCTTGTGATTTGTTGCTCAGGCAACTCTGATTTCGTTTTGTTGTGTGTCTTAATGCAGGGAGGGGGTTGGTGTAATGACATAAAAAGCTGTATCTTTCGGAAAACCACTCGTCATGGATCATCAACATATATGGAAAAGCTACTAAATTTCACTGGAATATTGAGCAACAAACCAGAAGAAAATCCTGGTTTTCTCTCTGCTGCAAACTTATTCATATAATCTGTCTATATCAAATGGATTTTCTGATTTCATCTGCAGTTTACTGGCATATATGATATGGGGATATTAGTATAGTTGAGTATTTATCTTCTGGGGCTTCTTATGCTTGCAGATTTCTTCAACTGGAACAGAGTTGAACTACGCTACTGCGATGGGGCATCTTTTGCTGGGAATGGCGAGGATAAGGTTGATACTGCTGTCTTCCATTGCTGATTTATTCAATGTCACACAAGTTTTCAAATGATTTTCTTGTAAACAAAATTGTCGGTATGGCTAAATCACTAATTGAACAAAACCTTATGGCCTTGCAAGTTGCAACTATCCCAATTTCACATTTAATGTGACAGTTTTAATCTAATTGATGGGGTTTGTCTATTTGACTGATAATGCATCATTCGTACCTGATCCTTAGCATTCGTACATTTTAGACAAATACCTTTCGGACAAATCAAATTCTATTGCTCTAAACTGAGAGTCTGAGACAGGAAGGAAATATAGATATTAATTCAGGAGGCGGATAGGATTATTTTCCTTTCTCTTTGGTTGAGTATGTTCTTTGCATCTTTTCTACTCATGGTTATAGGAATTCGCTTGATGCTTGAACTAATTTTTCTTACAGGCTGCACAACTTCATTTTCGAGGACAGCGCATCTGGTTAGTTGCCATGGAAGCTTTAATGGCCATGGGAATGCGAAATGCTCAGCAGGTTTCAAATTCAGTGACTACATTATTACTGGTATAAATATTGTGTTACTTTAGCTATATAATTCCAGAATATATTTCAGGCGCTGCTTTCTGGTTGCTCTGCTGGAGGTCTAGCATCCATACTACACTGTGATGAATTCCGGGACTTATTTCCACAATCTACCAAAGTAAAATGTTTAAGCGATGCTGGAATGTTCCTTGATGCGTAAGCACTTATTATTTATTGTCTCTTCTATGAATTTATGAAGCATTAGTACATCGAAGAGATCGGACATTCATTAATTCTTTGCTTATGCAGAATCGATGTCTCTGGTGGACACACCCTAAGAAACATTTATGGAGGTGTGGTTACCTTGCAGGTAGTACTTTGATTTCCATGGTAATGGTAATTGTACTCCATCCTAGAATGCTAGTTTCTACCCTCCTTGTCTTGTTATGGTGGGAGCTGGACACATTAGCCTCCCTATATAACCTGTCACCTGAAGCAAATGCTTGCAAATGAAGGAAATACTCAATCCGTCTGCCTGAATTATGTTATTCAATATCTTAGGAATAGGTCTCTTTTAACTTATGGTACTGGTGTCTTTGAACAAAGGAGTTTCAATTCTTCAAACACTGAGTGACATATATGTCCTTTGAAGGATCACTATTATATTCATGTTTATGGATCTGATTAATTTTCAGCTGCTGTTTGACAGATATATTTCTGTGGATTTTAGGGAGTGCAGAAGAATCTGCCAAGCACTTGTACCAACCACCTAGATCCAACTTCAGTAATCGTCGCTTTCTCTTGCTCCCTCTCTCTCTCTCTCTCGTCTTGGAAGTCTGGATACTTTATGACTATTAATTAGCAGATGATGATTCAGCATTTTTGTCTTTCAGTGCTTCTTCCCTCAGAATCTGGTTGCAGATGTTACGACACCCCTGTTTCTTCTTAATTCAGCCTATGATCTATGGCAGGTAATTGAGTTAAATCATTATTTTTTTCCCTTTCTTATAAGTCTTCTTCCATCAATCACCCCTTGAGAGGCAAAGAATTGTTATAATTCTTTAATACTTCACACAACGGTTCTGTTTTTCTGGCCCGACAAGATTTTATTTTATAGCCTACATCAACGTCACTTGTCTTCTTTTACCAATTGATCCAAAGCCCAAAAGCAAGTGGTGCTACAAATCATGGCTGCATAGAACCTATAAAGGCCAGAGTAGCATTGGTATTCTGGAGATGTTCTGTTCGTCGGCCCAATTGAAATATCAGTTTCTCATTAGCACATGGTAGTTTGTGACATGGACAACTCCCTAAATTCTGAACTGCTTTAGTGATGCTTCTGTATTTGTTTTCTTCAGGTAAGAAATAGTTTAGCTCCAAAATCAGCTGATCCTCTTGGATATTGGGAAAAATGCAGAGAAAATCATACACAATGCAATTCATCGCAGATGCAGTTTCTACAAGGTTATATTTAATTTTAGCTTTTCTTCTGCATCAGTTTCCATTTTTACTAAAAATGAAGGGTGTATGAATGTACATTATTTTCTCATTATTCCCTGTAACACAGATTTTAGGAATCAAATGCTGGATGCTATAAAAGTTTTCTCAACATCCAATCAAAATGGTGAGTTCATAAATTCGTGTTTTGCGCATTGCCATTCTGAGATGCAAGAAACTTGGTTTGCTGGTGATTCTCCTCGCATTGGTACAAAGGTATGAATGTACTGTCAATTCATGCAACAACATTTCATAGTAACCAGTTACACAGATATGTATTGTGATTTATTCATATGTTATTCATATGAGAGGGTGTAGTGTGAAATCATGATCAAGGGAGAAGCATGAAATCCTGATACCAAGTTCTGAAGCAGCATGAGATTTTTCGTTTTGTCGTGGTGAATTATCAACTCCATGATATTGAATCTCATGTGTTCATTTTGCATACGGTTGATCAATAAGCATACCGTATGTGGTATGTATTCTATAATTTAGCGGGAGGATATGAATGTGAAAATGTCGGAAGATTTTTACAAAGTTGCAAATAGATCATTTGGGAGCAACGTAATTGGATTTTCCTTGCAGCCATATGGCATCTCCTCTTTTGCATATGGAAATTGGATGGTGAATTCACGGTTCAATCTGAGTTACTTGAGTAACTTGCAAGTCCAAGGAAGAAAGGTGTAGAGGGTTCATTTTTATGTGTAACTTCTTGCTGAAAACTCGAATTCTAGGTTTGATTGGAACATGAATCGACATCTCCTAAATTCTTTAACATAAACGTTTTATATTTTTGCGATATGCATCACTGCATCACTGTGTGGTTTATATAACACAGGCATGCCACACACTGGGGCATAGCTCTTAAATTGCATTTGAGTTACAAATATATTACTCAACTAATATGCAGAGGGTCGCGGAAGCTGTTGGAGATTGGTATTTTGAGCGAGAAGAAGTTAAAGACATTGACGGTCCTTACCCGAGTGACGGAACATGCCACAATCTAGATTTCAAGTAAGTGAAATCATAACATTCATTTATGATGATAGTGCTTTGACATTCGGAAAAAAAAATAAAAAATTTACCATCATAATAAAGTCCTTCCGATTTTTATAAATGTTTGTCACAACTAGCATCCTCAGGGAGATGACAGAAGGTGACTTCTGGAAAAGGATTTTCTGCTCCTTGTGCTGTGTGACTAATGTTTTTCAGGAGAAATTTGTCTAGCATTGGTGATATAGAAGTAGGCTATATCTGAAACAATTACAGGCATATCGTTGTTCATCTTTTGTCGTTTATCGAATACAGCGAAATTGAATATCTTCTCTTTTTTTCAACTGTGAGAGACTGAATGTGGTCATCCTCTGCAGTGATAATACATCGAGCTCGAACACGAGCATCATTGTACCAGTATCCAGGTCCTCGACGACAAGTCTAAGTCTCTTCAGCATACTCATTTTCTTCTCGACGTCTTTGATACTCTGAATGTGCCATCCAGTCTTGATGCGGTCATTGACATGCATTATTCTTTGGAGAGATGTATCTATTTCAATTCAAAGTCCTTGTTAGTCAAGGAAGGAAGATAAGATATTCAACACTGAAATCATAAATTTCAAAAATTCTTTAGCTGCCATTATACCTTTCTTTGGGTTAATTTTCTTAACTTTTGTACACTCGGTGACCCCTGAAAGGGTTCGTAGTTTTTATAGTCGTCATAGGCTGGCAGAGATTCAACACTGAATTTTGAATCCCAGGAAGTCACCAACTAGATCATAAGAAGTATGAAACCAGGTTGTCCTCGCTACCTTATGTCCAATGTAGGCTCCTTAGAAAGTTCCGCGGCACGGCGTCAGCATGAAAATGAAAATGACTAAGATCCTTGGAGAGCAATTGGTATCTCAATTATTCCAACAGCTGTTGAGTTGGATCTTTATCATAATTGGCATATAACTTAGTATCATAACCCTGTGAAATACGTAGAGGAGTAAAGTGGGCCGGTCCGACACTGTGAATAGGACAGCCCAATGTCTTAGTCTTAGTGGGGGGACCGGCCCGTGAACCTCAAATCCCATAGCCCGGCATGTTAGGGCCCAAGCCTGTGAGGGCCGGAAATTCCAGCCCAATCTGTTAAGAGGTGTGGGTCGGGCCTAGCACGACACAATTGATGAGGTAAACGGACCGGGCCATTTTACACCTCTAGAAATGCCCAGAAAAAGAATTTTAAAAAAAGAATTTGTGAATTGCGGAACAGCTCCACTAAATTTGGGGGACCTGTGACTGTGACTGTGACTGTGACTGTGACTGGAGACGAAAGTAACACAAGTCTAAAACGCCATGAAACACGGGACTGGAAAAGTAGATCCATTCATTGACATTTTGAAGACGCGCATGGAATCTATGGTGGATGACAAATGCGCACGGTGACGACAAGGCGCCACCACGTGAGTCACGTGACACAGACAAAACAAAATGTCGATCATTATTTCACTCACTTAAGTCTTCAACCTCGAAATCCAGAGTATTATTCTTCTAAAAAAAAAAGAAAAGAAAAGAAATCCAGAGTATTATAATAGAATTAATATCAATCACATAAATTAATGAAGAAATCAAAATCTCTCTCCTTGATGAAAAAATGATTCGGGAGCCAAGTATTAATATTTGATTGATTCGTGGGTTTGGCGCTTTGCAACTTCGGGGTTCACGAAAAGGAACAATTCTTTAGCCTCAGAAAAGGCATAAAAAAACTACACAAGGGTCTGCTCTTCGACCCATTTGGAAGTTTTATTGTCAGAGCCAACTGGGTCCTCGTTGATTCTTTACTTGCATTTTTTATTTAATATCATTTCCCTTTTCTCTCATTTGCGCTTCTAAATTGTCTTTTTTGAACTTGAAAAATCACATTCCCAAGTCTTCAAATACTTGTGAAGAGTTCTGACTCCAAGTATTTATTTATTTATTGGCAGAGAATCAGAGAGAGAGGAGGGATTGAGACAGAATGAGGCGGCAGGTGGTGGTGGGGTGGTGGTGTTTGTGGTGTTGTGTTGTTGGGATTGGTCTGAGCACAAGTCTGGATACTGGGTTTGAGGCGGCGGCCTCATATTCCTCCACGCCTGACTCGGTCATGATCCCGCTCTCTCTCATTCATGGAGCTGATTCTAAAGGAGCTGGTACTCTTCTCTCTTATTGCAGTCCTTATTCTTGATTTTCCAAGTTGGTTCCTTTTTCTGGGAAAAATTAATTTGTTAAAGAACCAAGTGGGCGCAGTGCACTACAACCCTGATTTTTATTTTCAAAATTTTTTTAGTTGACTGTCTATTGATTTGAAAGCTTAATGTGGAATCTAAGTGGCAATTGTTTGTTTTATGTCTTTGAATGGTGCAGTTTGTTTGGATGGAACCCTGCCTGGTTATCACTTGGATCCTGGTTATGGATCTGGTGCAAACAGTTGGCTCATTCAGTTGGAGGTAGTCAGTTTGCTTCATATCTTCAACTATATATGTTCTTTAGTCTTCTGATACCAATGAAACATATATAGTTGGGCTTTTGTCTTTTCAGTTATTTGTTGTGGCAGTAAATTTGATTTGAATTTGATGTGTCTGAATGCAGGGAGGGGGTTGGTGCAATAACAGAAGAAGCTGCGTCTACAGAAAAACTACTCGCCGTGGATCATCGAAATATATGGAAAAGCAACTTAATTTCACTGGAATATTGAGCAACAAACAAGAAGAAAATCCTGGTTCTTTATCTGCTGCAAACTCAATTTTTTTATCCTGGCTTGTCCAATAACATTTTTAGTTTGCCTACTTATGTGTCGAAATTACAGTTGTTGAATATCCGCTGATGGG
This sequence comes from Tripterygium wilfordii, assembly GCF_013401445.1. Classification (NCBI taxonomy): domain Eukaryota; kingdom Viridiplantae; phylum Streptophyta; class Magnoliopsida; order Celastrales; family Celastraceae; genus Tripterygium; species Tripterygium wilfordii. The sequence continues at coordinate 12,727,629 of NC_052248.1, forward strand.
GTATTTTATGCTTTCCAGATTTCTTCAACTGGAACAGAATCAAACTACGTTACTGTGATGGGGCATCTTTTGCTGGCAATGGTCAGGACCAGGTTCAAAACAAATCTTTTGCATTTTTTTTAACTCATTGATTATTCATTTTTTAAAACATTTATGATATGAACAAGTTTTTTTTTTAAAGTTTTCTCATCAGCATTAGATTGATGAACTTCCATTGATCATAGTGTTTGGGTCTTAACAATAGAGAATAAGTAAACCAGAACACTTAAAAATGACCCGGAACGTCCGTCAAATCTTTCTGGCCTTGCAGCTATCACAAATTTGAAGTTTAAATTGACAGTTCCAAGGTAATTGATGGGTTTTGTCTGTACTTCGCAACTGATAATTCGTCATTTTCGCTAGATCCTTAGCAGTTGTAAGTTTGAGACAAACTTAATTTATTGAAAATTGAACTCCATTGCTCTAAACTAAGTGCAGATATTATTTGTAATTTTTAGCAGAATTCTGTTGATGCTAAAAATTAGTTTTCTTTCAGGCCTCACAGCTTTATTTCCGAGGACAACGCATCTGGTCAGTTGCCATGGAATACTTGATGGCCAAGGGAATGAAAAATGCAGACCAGGTTTAAGATTTAGCATTTGAATTTTCAATTATATTCAGCTTGCGTATCTTAAACACTAAAACCGGAAAATTATATCAGGCACTGCTTTCTGGATGCTCTGCTGGAGGTCTAGCATCTATACTACATTGTGATGAATTCCGGAACTTGTTTCCACAATCTACCAAAGTGAAATGTTTAAGCGATGCTGGAATGTTCCTTGATGCGTGAGAAATGTTTCTTTTATTTCAGTTTCCGTTATTTTTTAAAGTGCTTATAGAATGAAGGGATTAGAGATACATTTACTCTTTGCTCGTGCAGAGTTGATGTCTCTGGTGGACATACCCTTAGGGATATGTACAGTGGTGTAGTTAGCTTACAGGTAGTACTTCAATTTCTACAGTAATGACAATTGTATTCCGTTCATAGAATGTTCAGTTTCTAAATTCCCTCTTATTGTTGCCATGGGATCGCTCGAATACTTATCAGTTCACGGTTCTGAATACTTGTTAATCTGCTGTTAATGGATTCTTTTTCTATGGATTTTTAGGGAGTGCAAAAGAACCTGCCAAGAACTTGTACCGATCACCTAGATCCGACTTCAGTAATCATCTCTTCAATTCTCTTTCTCTCTGGTCGTGTTACTAGACGACTACAATTAATTAACAGATGATGATTCAGTCTCTCTTTCTTTCAGTGTTTCTTCCCTGAGAATCTGGTGGCAGACATCAAGACTCCGATGTTTCTTCTAAATGCAGCCTATGATGCATGGCAGGTAATTTAATTTACTGGGTTCTTTTCTTTTCTTATGAGTCTTTATGCCATCAGACAATGTACGAGAGCCAAGAATCGCGAACTAAGTACTCTGATTCGTCTATATATTCGCTTTCAGGTAACAAATAGTTTAGCTCCAAAATCCGCTGATCCCCAAGGATATTGGGAAAAATGCAGAGAAAATTACGCACAATGCAATTCATCGCAGATTCAGTTTCTACAAGGTGATATTTCTTTTACATCGTTCCCTTTCTCAATCAAGCTGTAAGTTGTTATAAATACACGTAAATTATGTTGTTCTCAAATCTTTGATTTACGACAGATTTTAGGAATGAAATGCTGGATAAGATAAAAGTCTTCTCAACGTCCAACCAAAATGGTTTGTTCATAAATTCGTGTTTTTCACATTGCTATTCCGAGAGACAAGATACATGGTTTGCCGATGATTCGCCAAAAATCGGAACAAAGGTAACCATCTTCTGTCAATCAATAGATGTGCACATCCAACTTATTCATGTATTGGGGTAATGCCATGGTTACAAGCACACACTTCACACCAGCCCCACGGTTCTTAAAAAGTTGCATTTGAGTTTCAACTGTGTTACATTATCTAATATGCAGAGGGCTGCGGAAGCTGTTGGAGATTGGTATTTTGATCGAGAAGAAGTTAAAGCCATCGACTGTCCTTACCCGTGCGACAAAACCTGCCATAATCTAGTTTTCAAGTGAGTCGATAAGTTGTCAACGATTTGTAATAGGGGCTTCCCCCATGACATTTTCTTGCACATTTGATCTATTAGTTGTCTCAGGAGAAAGTTCCTGTGCTCAATTATGAATAAAGAAAAGGGATACATGATCTATATTCGTGCCGGATTTTCCATGAAAAATACCCCGTAGATCGGAAGATCTAAGATGTGGTTAGATCTCTTACAAGGCATATAGTTCTTGACTTTTTTTTTGTTTATCCCCTGCAACAACTTTGAATATTTCTTCTTTGTTTCGACCGCGGGAGACTGAAACTACTTATCGTCCTTACGCAACGCTTATGCGCTGACTAATACAAGTCACGCATTCGTTCGCATGCAGCGCTTACACACTCATTGTTTCTCCGGCCAGGCTGGGGTGCGGTGTATGTGCAAGTGGAATACACGGAGTACAAAATTAGGGTTGAGGAGAATAGCCTCATAGAGAAGAGAGAAAGTACAGATAGGTCACTAAAAGATAAGGATGTATGTAATTAGGTCAGTGACCGAATTTTTTTTCAATTAGGTCACTAAATGTTCTAAATTTACACAAATAGATCACTCTCCGATCCAATAGAAGTATAATAGAAGTTATGAGTTGATAAAGGACTATGTTGCTTTAAAGGGTGGTCTAATGGTATAATGAAAATATATTTGAAGGAACAAAATGTTAGGCTACATTTGGTTAGATTTACAGTGTGTTTGGATTGAGGGATTTGGGGGAATAGAAGAAAAGGGAAATGAAGTTTCTTTCCAATTTCATTGTTTATATAGTTTATAAAAAATTAAGGGGAGGATTTGAAGAGAATTAGTGGGAAGATTTCATTAAATTTTTGTCAAAATACTCTCTCCCTAAAATGGGGTCATGGAATAGATGACTAATTAGTTATTTATAAGTCAAAAACTTATTTTACTCTTCTACGTAATACTTCAAGATAAAAATAAGAATAAATTAGTAAATTAAACTAATTTGTTTTCCTTTTTTTTTTATCTATCTAAACATGATAAAAGTATTCTTCCTTCCTTTCTTTTCCCTCCCTTCCCTTCTCTTTCATTCCCTTCAAATCCCTCAATCCAAACACACTCTTAAAGAATATGTATTTGGAGAGAGTGTAAAAGGAAGGAGGAGGACAAAAGATTCATGGACAATGAGGGATAATGTAACCAAAATTAATTAGAAGTTGCCAGCACTAGAACATTTTTTTTGAGATTGTTTATTGAGATTTGACCATTTCTTTGTCATCTTAATATCATGAAAACATTTTATTATTTATGACAGATTTCACTAACAGATTTATGCTGAAAAATCATTGCATGATAGGACTTCACTCAATTACCCGACCTAATCAAAGAATTTGAGGGAATAATGTGCCTAAAATAATGATAATGAAATCCTCTAGGTAGCTACTTATCTCAATTCAATGACGTAGTGTGATGAAAATTTACCATCATTTCCCACTATAACATGTAATCATCAAAGCTGAAGGGGGACAAATCCAGCAATACAAGGCTTTTACACACACTTATGATTAATTCAGTTCTCCAATTATAATTAATGCTGATCACTGACTAATTACTTCTAGATCATAATTAAAGTCAAATTGTCAAAAACTTACTTGATGTGGTAAATTAGAAAAAGAAATTGTTAATCAGTCGAGAGGTTTACGGTGTTCGGAGATGGTAAACCCTGTCCCATTTGAGAAGGAAGAGGCAGCATTATTAAAGCAGGTATGTGGTTGATTGAGGGTTTAGCAAGAAAATGTATATATATAGGACAAGTGCATGTGCTTATGTTACCTCTAAATGCACTGTATTGGGCCTATTAAGCAGGATGCATTAAGGGTCATTTTGAATAAGACCCCTTCCCTTAGTGCTTAAGGCCTCTCTTGATGTATAATCTTCACACTAACATGGGGTGCCTCCTACAAATCAAAAAAGTGGGTCATTGGTGTATGTGTTAATGTAAAGACTATAATGCAACATTGATCTAGCATAACCCAGTCGAGTGATTTATAAGTAAAATCAAGACATTTTCACTTCAATAATGCGTTTTTTGAGCCTAAGTACCATTGATGATGGCCCATGTACAACAAAGTATTCCAAACCTGATATATTCACAGTGAATCGGTAAATCTAAAGAAGACAATATTGGTAACTAGTGTCTTGTATGCTTAACTAATGGATTTTTTTCCTTTCTTTTCAATTACAAGAATGAAAATATTAATGAGGAACTTATCTATAGCACAATGTCTAATCCCATCATCCCAAATGGGTGATCTTTCTTATCAATTGGGGGGGTTGTCATCTCTACTAGAAAGAGGGGTTAGAAGATATGAAGTATGAGCTAGTTGGCTAGGCATGTTCTATCTCGTATTGTTCAAGACTTGGACACAAGGATTATGTCCCTCCACATTTCAAAGTTCAAACAACATGTTGATAAGTATTCACTAGCATAATATTTGGGCATACAATACAAATTTTTTTGGTAATCAAGAACGGCACCATACAATTCAAATCTGCCCTTTAAACATTCTATATGGGCCTAAACTCGGATCATCAGACTCGTATGCACAGAAGTTTCTCACCTTAATGATAGGATAAATTGGGACAAAGCCCAACACGTTGTCACAAGGGTATTGCTCACAGTGAGAATCGAACTTAGGATATCCCGAACCTATAAGATTTGACCCTAGAGAGAATGAGAGATTCACCAACTCGACTACCACTCATATGGTTGATACAATACAATTCACTAATATCCCATCAAACCCCATGAAAAATATTTGTTTTCTTTACAAAATATCAAAGTGGGAGGTCTAATTATTATTAGTGTATAATTTTCAAAAAAAAGAAAAAAGCAAGCTAGTTAACAAAGGAATCAAACAAGAGTTATCAAGTGTGTCATAGAAGTTGTCTATTATGTTTTGTATTGGACCTTAAAGAAAGTTGATGTAAAGTGAATTGGTGTAGGAAGATTACAATCTCTGGGTCGTTTATATTCCCATCCATAATTAGGGTCGGTTTGTTTTGGCCATCCTATCACTTGTGTACCTAAATTCCTCTTCCATCAAATGAATATAGTAAAACCAGTAGTCTAGACATACATCATGTGTGGATGTAAGTAAATGGGTCTAATCCATATAGCAAAACCAAGGATTAGACTTTAATTAACAAATATTAAATTAATTAATATAATTGGATATACAATATATGAATTGATATATCCATACAATTTTGTCAAATCTACAATGTTGTTGCTTGATATTATAATGTGGTTCTACTAAATTTATGAGGTTTGTACTATTGTTTTTTTAGACCTAAAATACTACATTTTGTGACAAGTTACTTGTAACAAGTAAATGTTTTTTATCTTATAATTTGTTATTTTTTCATTCAACACAATAAGTTAACATGTGAAGTTGGGGCAATTTACATCATTTATACACATGGAAATCCAAAGTTTGTCAGATTGGGGCATTTCACATAATTTATATACTGGGAAATTCAAAATCCGTTAAAGACTTAAAGGACAAATGCCCAAATATATTGTCCAACTTCTCAATGGGTATCCAATATGTGAAAAATTCAAAGAAATTGAAGTTTATAAATTGTGAAAACTAAAATTTGAACTCAAAACCTCATGCTTCAATATCATCTTATAATTTGTTACTTCATCATTCGATACAATAAATTAACTTTTGAGGTTAGGACGTTTCACATCATTTATATCATATTCTAATATTTGATGCATTAAAATTTGTATAGAAAAATGTAAATCAAACGATATCAATGTTGTAAAAATGAAGCATCATTATCACCATATATATATATATATATATATATATATATATATATATATATATATATATATATATTGCGAATACTACATCACCAATCATTGTCTGTGGCCAAGGATATATCTATATATATATATATATATATTAGAAGTGGCATGAGAAATAAATAAGGCAGTGGCAGAGTGGCAGTGAGTCTGGCCACCTCGCGCGAGCAGTACTAGTATGGGCAACCCAGACGTGTGGACAGCGACGCACATATTTTTGTATGGTCTTGGTCAGTTGGTTTTGGATGGATATATCATTATCCAGCCAGCTTGTCAGTCGTCTTGGTGTTTACGTCGCATACATACATACTACACTTTGAGGCAGTCAAACAGGGATAATCAATCTGCAATATCTTCAGTAGAACCCACTAAGTAATAGACCGTACAAGCTCATTGTTCAATGAATACGGTACCATTAATGCCTTTTCTTTTAGACAGTTCACCATGCAAATATGTTTATATAGATGCATTGCTAATATTCCAAATACTAATAATTAATAAACACACCAAGTAAACCCATGACAGGAACGCAACTCTAGATGGGTGGTAAAATTTTGTTCGATTCGGATGATCGAATTCTTCGATTCAGATTAAATCAAGTTTGAACATAGGTTATATATTCAAAATCTATGTCCAAACATAAAAATCTTGTATGGTTTAAAATGGGGTTAGGGTCCAAACACGGTGATTTATTTGTCTGAACCCTAATCTGAATTTTTTTTTTTTCCGATTTACTTATCCAAATCTTAACCAATCTGGGTTTGGTCAATTAAGTGCGTCCAAAATACAATTCAAATTAAGATCCGGACATATAAATATTTCTAAAATACATGATATTGTCCGACTTGTAACCATTTTTTTCCACCCCTACTCTTATCCTTCTCGATCCTCACCTTCAAATCGCTCATAAATCACTCTTCCAATGAACCCAGTGGCTCCTGTCTTCCTTTGGTTTTGTTTCAGTAATTGTTAGCAAATATATATATATATATATATATATAAAAATCCAATTCAGAATAATAATTTGCAATGTATATATTATCATGTATTGATAATGCTGTACGGGAGAGTGTGTGTGTACAGTCTCAGTCTGGCCCCAAAATACCGATTGGACAGCAATGAAGAACATGATAGTGACGTGGACCTACGGACACGATTTGACCTTGGATTGTATTGCTTGCTGAGCTTAGTTTTCGATGACCCACAAAAGGAGAGTAGGTCCCTCCCTACTCGAGACACGTGTCGTTATCGTGAGCTTTAAACTTACTTTTGCGGAGGGGTTAGAGCATGTCCAATGAACACTTGAAACATAGTTTTCAAGTGTCCAAAAGTGAACTTTATAGAAAATTTAGAGTGCTAGAGTGCTACAATGGATGAAAATAAACACTTGAAAACACACTTTCTTGATAATGACACTTTTTTTATAGGTTGTTGTGGAAAATGACACTTGAAATATGAAGTATGGATATAGTTGATGAATAGTGAAGAGAGATAATGAAAAGGAAGATAGAGGTGATGAAAAGTAAGAGAGAGATGATGAAAAGAAAGAGAGAGAATAGAGAAATGAGTTTGAAGTGTTTGAAAGTATAAAATGTTGATGAATAATGTATATTGTGAGACCCATTCACCCAATTAAATTATATCACTCAGGATAGAGAAGAAGTGAGAGAATGGTTTTGAAGTGCTTGATATTTGATTTACCACTAGAGTTGCTCTAAGAGTGTTGTGCAAACTCAGGTGTGTTTCCTCTCATTTTCGATGCTCTCCCAATGTTTACAACTTATGTCCCGTTTGAAACAACTTTTTTACGAGCATTTATACTATTTGTTAATATAAATGTTGATAGTTATCCAAACAATAATTTTCGAGCACATAATCCAATAAATTTTTATGTAGCATTTATATTACTTCTCAAATGCTAACATTTTTAACAATTTCACCAGCATTTCACAAGTTGTCCTCATTTTTGTCGCCATCAAATTAACTTTATTTCACTTCTACCCTCATATGGTTCGAAAATGTTTTAATTAAAATACTTCTCAAGTGATACAGCTATATTTCTCATTAAAATACTTTAAGGAATAATTTTATTAAAATACTTCTCATTTAATAAATTAATTAATTAATTAATTAATTGTTATTACAGCTAAGATTAATTTATAATAAATTAAGTATCTTTAATTTATTTTAATTCATTATATTAATTTTATAAAATAATTTTTATGTTTATATTTTTCTATTATAACTAAGAAGTATAATACCCGTGCACGTAATTTATCACAATATGCTACACAAAATAAATGTTACCAGCAAAAGTTCAACCAAACATTATCAAAACATTCAAGCAGCATATCTGCTACTAAAATTGTCCAGCATTTTTGCTGGCATATATGATACGTTGAAAATTTTTTACCAAACTAGACATTAATATCCAAAGTTTTTTACAACTTAATTTTAACTAAAATTGCGAACAAACAAAAGTTGATCGATCGCCTATAAAAGTCGCTCGATCGATAAGCTCTAAATCTTTGATTGTCACCAAGGGAAAAGTCGTTCGATCTACTTTTCCTAATGCTTGTTATTCATCAATTTTCTCACAATTATGAATCTCATTTTCACCCATATAGATTTCGTTTCAGTTTTATTTATCATTTACCTTTACGCCTATTTAATTATCCGAATAACATGCTAGGTTGAGTCGTTCGTTAAAAGAAAAAAAAAATCGGAACATACCCATATATCTATAGTGATGTAAAATGGTAATTACGTAAAAGTGGGGGCAAGGGGAAAGGCAAAGGCAAAGTGTTAAACCGTGATAACACTTAAAAAAAGGCTTCGAAAGCGCAATCATTAAACCGTTACGACACACAAAATCTCCCTCATTTTTTTTTGGTGGGTCCCAAACATCCCGTTTCATTAGGCTTTGTTTTTTTTTTCAACGTTACAGAAAAATCAAGGTTAAGACCGCGTTCGGATGCTTGACAGCTTGTTTTGGTTCCCTTTGCACCTAATTTTTCAGTCCCAGCTCAAATCCCAGCAGAGATTTGAAGGCCCTTTCCTTTATACATTGATTTAACATTTATATTCATCTAATTTCATGTCACCTCCCCAATCATACCATTTGAATGATCCATGAGCTAAAGATGAACTTTTGCAAATTAATGTATGTATGAATTTGTGTGCGGGAACTTACGGGGTATTATCAGCAATCATTTTGAATTGTCGGTCTTCTTTCAAGGGCAGGTTCTTATGCATTACTCGCCCATCCAACAATAGAAATAAAAATTATCGGCAAAAAGATACTTTTCGTCCCTCAACTATGGTACGAGTTTCATTTTTGTCCCTAAGCTTTTTTTCTCTCATTTGCGTCCCTCAACTATTGAAAAGTATCATTTTCATCATTTTAAGTGAGATTGAAGTTGGGAAAAACTTGATCTGACGAACAATATGATGTTACGTATGATTTTTCAATGGCCGATTTATTTTAGGGATAAACATGATACTTTCCCATAGTTGGGGGACGAAAAAGGGAGAAAAAAAAAGGTTAAAGGACGAAAATGAAACCCGATCAATAGTTGAGGGATGAAAGTACTCTTTTGCCAAAAATTATCGTCTGACTTGCATGAGTTAAGCATGCCACTAACGTTCCTCCTGAGTCGGTATCCAACTCTCCATGAGATTCAACACTACTTATAGCTTCCTCGTTCGTAGACAAAGCGGTTTTAGAATTGTCTTTCATCCTAAAATATAACCTATATCCATGCGCTTCATATTTATTGGATGTGATTCCATGGTGCAATTACGATCACATATCATGCCCATCTGGGATGTGATTCCATGGTGCAATTACGATCACATATCATGCCCATCTGGCCATCCACACATGACAATTTTCTATGTTAATTGAACAAAATCGGCTAATTCAAACAAGCCCTAACGTGCGAGCCAGGCAAACAAGCCCTTACGTGGAGACCTCTTTAATTTTTATTCCCATCTATTTTTCTTTCTTTCTTTCCACATTTGTCTCAGGAACAGCGGGGAAAAGACAACTTTTAGTCATTGAAATATTTGATCAGGTTCAACTCAGTCACCCATTTTTCAAACGTTTCAATTTGAGTATCCAAATTTCTAAACTGTTCCAAATTAGTCACACGAGCATATTTCGCCCAATTCAGGCAGTCAACCATCTCACGTGGCACAATATAGTCAAAATCAACTAATTTAGGTTGATGTGGCTTGACACTGGTAATGGCAGTTGTAATCAAACCAGAACTGATCACTTTGTTCCAAATAACTCACTGGAATTATAATTCCATGACATATCGTTGCACAGATCTTGAGTCTTTGTCGAACTTGAGAAGGTGTGATGTTGAGAGCGCCAATTTACAATATTTGTAATGGCAGAGTGATTTTACGGGAATGATTTTTTGGGTATTTTTTGTCCGTCTAGTTTAGATTTGTGCACGTCAGATAATATTACACGATTTTAATTTTTATCGTCATGCCAAAGTGCCACGTGGGATGGTTGATTGTCCAAATTTGACGAAATCTGTCTGTGTGACTAATTTGGAACAGTTTAGACATTTGGATACCCAAATTGAAACTTTTGAAAAATGAGTGACTAAGTTGAACCTGATCAGATATTTCAATAAACAAAAGTTGTCTTTCCCCCGAAACAGCTGACATCATTAACTATCTCTATATGGTAAAAAAAATCTAAAAAGGTATGGCTTTATGGGGGTGAAAAAAAAGTGAACTTTAACCCAAAAGAGGAGTTAATATCATTTTTTTTAGATTAAAAGGACGGTGTATATGTAATAAAGACAGCAGTTCAAAGTCATTATTATAATGGTAGACTAAAAGAATGCTATTATTCATAAGTGCAGAATATTATATGCACTATATAAAGATATAGATATAGTAATAGTAATAGTAATAGTAATAGTAATAGTAATAGTTTAAAACGGGGTTTGCCGACAATTACTGTTGTAATGATTTTTATTAGAAGAATTACTTTTCTAATGAAAGTCATATAGTGTCACTAATATGTCATCCTTTCTTCATCTAGTTGTTGCTTTCATTCCCTGTGATAAAAATAAGGTAAAAAAAGTAACTTGTCACCCTCACAACCATTATATTTGGGAAAGCTAATTGAAGGTAACTTAAAGGGATTATATATATATATATATATATAATTTTGAGAATCTAAAAGGGTGACAAAAAGCGTCCACCAAAGCTTGAGAAAAATCATGGGATTTGATATTGACAACATCACTATACAAAAATTCATTGCATGGTCATCATAATTAATCATTACAGGGGTGCATACATTGATCCTCTTATTATGCACTATTATATATATATATACTTTTGATCACGTCATTGGCATATATATATCCACGGCCCAGATCCTATATGGCCCCACTTATACACAGAACGAATGGCTCTGATTTGCCTTTTACATGGTGATGATGGTTTTCTAGTGTCTTGACATGAAAAGAATGTGACGCATCCTTGGACTCGTTAATGGGGGTCCAGTGTTTTAAAAATCGGATTGAACCGACCGGTCCACCCGTATGATTACATCTAAATATCGGGTTTGTGTCGTGTCGGTCAATATCGATCAAAGCAACGTAATTTTTGTTGCCCTTATATTTTGTTGTACATATATTTTATCGTTATATTGCTTGTCCAGTTGAACTGGTTATACCGCATACAAGTTGTTTTTGTCATCTTTGGACCGCTTGTCTTGTTGAAACCACATGGAAGTTTCTTGCAGGGAAGGGAATGATAATACCCTTTTTGTCATCGTTTTTTTTTAACCTTAATAGGGGCAGAATGATTAAGGGGCATGGTCCTACGAGTGGGCACTTGTGGATTTGTGATCACTTATATGTTCATAGATATAGGGTACCCCAACCTTAACCTTATCTGAATTTACAATATATATTTATTGTTTCGATAAACATGAAGTGGGTAGTCCTAAATTAAAAGACCCAGCTCATAATATACCATTTGAGGGGGACAAAAAGATTGGGTATATATCATATACCTAAAAAGATTTGGAGATGGAAATGATAATTAGCACAATTGGTATAAGCAATGAACCTAGACAATCGAAAGTTTAATTAAGACCAGCACTAATTAATGGTCGGATCTTCTAAATGACATTATTTGACAAACCTTGTTGGCCAATATGTATATGATGCCTAATTTATGGCCTTAATACTAGGTTCTAATTGCCAATTGAGCATTAAAAAGTTGTGGTATAAAATCAAGAACTTGATCCTATGTTTCTTCATCTGAATCACTCTCCTAAAGAGTGATCTATCTTTTTTGTACAATCACGAGAGGTGCATAAGGTGAACCCTAAGGGATTGCTCGAGTCGATTCCTGATATTTCATGAAACCCATGTGTCCTAAACTCTTAGGTTCGAAAACTCTTGCCAACATTTGAGAGCCACAATAAACCCTAATAAAATGTCAGCGAGGTACCCCGATCTCGTGTATGGAAACTTTCAAAGGTGTGGTGTACGAATCCGAGGATTTATTTTGTCGAGGTGGGTCCAAAAGATTACACACGTGTGCGCGTGTGATCTTCAAAATAGTTTCATCCATGAATGGAACATTTGAATTAGTTCCTTGTCTATGTTATATTCAAACCAATTAGATTTATAGTGCTTAATAGCTTGTGCTTTTATGGAAATTCATTCTCCAGCTTCTTATGATAGACGGTGTTGTGTGTGTATATATATAGATAGATACATGCACACATATACATATATACATCTGTATATCAGTATATCAGTATATTGGATCAAAATAAATTAAATGCTCTCCTGTCTGTGTTTGTTTATTTAATCTAATTGGATTTATCCAAATGTAATTTGTAGTTGGATATTTTATTTAGTTCCTATGCATAATGGTAAATAAAAATCACAGTAACTGAGTTTTAGCTTTTCTAATATTTGAAAAAAAATCATGAAAAAAAACAATTGAGTAAAAAACAGGAACTCAATGTGATTGAATTCGGCCGGCCTTGGAAGCTATGATATAATTATCACCAATGAAATTAATTATTGATATATTATTGTTTAATTAAATTAATAAATAGTGAGGATAATATGGTTGACTTGAGGGAACAGCTCATGTGCTTGAATATGATAAGTTTACGAATGCATGATGAGCTATGGAGATTAGAGAGGTATCTCTGTCTCTTTCTATCATCTTTTTAATATATATATATATATATATATAGGAATTCTCACATAAGGGTGTAAAATAAGGGTTTATGTTTAAACCACTGATTTGAAACATGTGGGATCCAAAACAGTGGACCTCACTTGTCATCTCATCTCATTCATCCACACCATTAAAAAGTCACATTTATTTTACACCCTTATATTGGACTCTTATGTGAGAAATCCTTATATTAATTATATATATATATATATATAATTAATTTAATTGGGGTTTTAATTAATTAAAAAAATTGATGTCTTATTGTTGGATTATGAATAGGGACATGACTAAGGTCAAGGGGACCTAATAATGGGGTTACAAGAAAACATAATAATATACCAATACTATTCATACCATGGAACATATAGAAGACTTATGAGTTAGCGTTTTAAATTTGCTTATGAATTTTAAAAAAAAAATTCAATCTTTTGAGACAGAAAGTTGAAGATGCTTTTGGATGGCTTTGGTTGTCTGTATATGTTCATAGTCTCTATATATAATTATATAATAGCAAGTACACTGTCATGGAATATTTCCCTTAATTTACACAAATTATATATATATATATATATTCAAACAGATAATTGTGTTTTGTGTATGTAAACACATTCTTCTTTAGAACCGGCCGGGGAATCTTTCCTTGCTGATGATGATGCCCCCTAATTTTGAAAGCTAATTTATATGGAAATTTTGTTCACAAGTCATATATATGTGTTAGTTAAACCACCTGTCCGAATACTACAAACTAATATTGTCCGCTTTGGATCCAAGACTAACACTGCTGACTGCTTTATTCTTCTTGTGTCGTTGTCATTAGTTTTTAGGTCAACTCGATTGATGGGATAATGTTTTAACGATATTATATATGTGTGGGTGTTTTGATAAAAATGGCATAAATTAATAAAGCCTAGTCCAGCGCTTTAAAGTTGCTGTTACATTGTGTTAAGAGAAAGTTTTGATCGATCTTTGATGAAAAAAAGCTAATACTCTTTCAGTTTCTTCTCAATCAATTTGATCATCGGCTTTAATGTACCCAGTTGTTAGCTCCCCATATATCCCCCACAAAATTTCCTTTTCTAGATATTGGTTCCCCCTTCAATTTTAATGATTGGACATCCACAATTTCTTGATTTTCCATAATAATTAATTAATTCTAAATTCACGAGGTGATTATTTTCAAGGTAATATTATTTTTTTATTTGCTAGAAGCATGTATATTATTTGACTTCTAAGTAACATTACTAGAGGTTCCCAGAGAGTTGAGGAAGAGACAATATGATTGGCTAATAATATTTAAATTTCCCTTTATTATTCATAATTGTGGGAGATTTAAAAATAATAATAAAATCCATCCTTGTGGTTATTAATTCTAGTCCTACATCAAACACAATCAAAAATACAAAATATCTCATATCGGTTAAATGGAAGTCTACAATTTGATTTATAAATTTTAGTTCAACTCCTCTCAATTGTAGATGACTCTTTTAATGATAAAACCGTAGAGGTCTTGCGCCAGACCCAAGACAAACGATACTTCTACAAATGAATTGGGTCAAACCTCTATTTCATCTCCGCACTTTTCTTATCTCTAAAATTATTCAAATTATAAGATGCACTAATGAAATGGATATAATTGTTTTTTCTTAATAACCTGTCGGTGGAGAATAAGAGGCCAATTCGCTCGGAGCTGGAGGTTCCACTAAAAGAGGCATCGTCATCAAGACTTTGTTGTATGTATATATGTGTATGTATATATATACATAGATATACACACAGTCATAAGAAAGAGAAATGCAATGGACAAGAAAAAAGGTCGCTCAAATTCGTAGGCCAATTAAACTTGATAATAATTGAGAAAGCAGCCTTTGTAGGTCAATTTTTCTCTAACGTCTCTAGAATTTTGAGGTGACAACTAGCAAAAAAAGTAATTGATTATTTTGCAGTTTCATGATTTAATTTGCTAATTCAAACTTTCTAAAGAATAAATCAACTTTGTATAAGTTACAATAATTAATCCTATCGAATGGGCCCACTCCGTATTTGACATTTTGTGTGTACAAAAGAAAACAACACTCGAATGCCTTGAATCCTTATGCACCGTCCGATCAAGCTATCAAACTGTTACATTCTTCTATCATTTTCGTTTTCATATTCAAGGTGGGCCCGATGGGGTATTGGGCCTAATCCGATGACCAATATATATGGAGATAAGAGTCAAGTGTATATATATATATATATATATATATATATATATATATATATATATACTTGACTCTTATCTCCATATATATTGGTCATCGGATTAGTATATATATATATATATATATATAATTCCTCCTATTACTAGTTGTCCTATTGAAAATATTGGATGACTTATGATGCACGCCAATGTTAAGAAAAATATAATTATTAGGTTTAAAGGGAATAAAAGAACGGCTGGCATGGTTGTTTTTATTTTTTTAAGAAATAAAATAAATAATTTGTGAATAAGATGTATGATTGATAAATTGTTAATGTTAATTAATTATAAGCCCACCTCGCATAAGTTTCTATACCTTTTATGAAGATTCCAAAAGGCTTCACATTTGAATGTGGGACACATGCATGCCTATGACACCTAATGATTTGAAGAAGTTTTTATTTTTTTTATTTTTTTATCAAAGTCTTTGTCATCCTCAATTTGAAATATCACTAATGTCTCCATAATTAAGCCTTTTACTTCCAACAAATTTCTAATGACGCTACAATTATATGATAATCCCAACAAATTCATGGGAATACTATGGTGATGCACTTGATGTTGTGAAATAGGTTCTCCATGGACAATAACAAAATATAGATAAAGAAACAATCGAAAAAGATAGAGAAAAGAAGAAGAACACATGATTTACGAGGTTCGGCAATTTGCCTACTTCCTCCGTATTTGCGGTTGTTTTCAATATAGAAAATTCATTGGTACATTCGGTTAGGGTTTGTAACCCTTATATACAAGCTCGACTAGTACGCTACACTCCCCTCTCGCACAATTTCCCCTTTCCTTAGAGCTTTTAGGTACTAGATAATACTTCTAATATGAGCCATTATTTAACACTTGATACTCACCTTCTCAATTTCTCATAACAAACAAAATATGAAATCAAGCCCAAAGCCAACAATATCCGAATAAATTTACTTAAGTATGATCAGCGTTGGACATCCAATATGCACATAAACTCGGCCATCAAGTCTGCACGTACAAAAAATTTTCACCTAACGACATGATAAATTAGGTCAAAACCCATCACTGGTCGTAAGAGTATTGCTCCCATTGAAAATCGAACGCATGACCTTTCGAGTCCATACGATTTAGCCCTAGAGAGATTCACTACTAAGTTATCATCTAAGTGGTTAAGCAGGATTGGCATCTATTACCCTACGTGATATACACAATTAATCGTTCAATTTAATTATTAGCAACAAAATCTCTAACTATTTTAGTAGGTCTATATCTATATGTTTTTGGTTTTGGGTCGTAATTGTGGTTCTTGTTTTTTATCATTTTTTTCATGTGCCAAAAACAAAGGTTGTGTATCAAGAATGTTGATGAATATACCTCTCTAAAAATATTTTTTTCAAGAGTGTTGGAATAAAGATTCTAAAAAAATAAAGGTGGAAACAGCTAGGATTAGCTAGGGAATTAATTAGTAAAAAAATTAATGAAGACAAGAGTTTTTTTTTTTTTTAAAAAAATTTGCAAGTCTACATCCTTACTTGAATAAGATGGTTATTTTCATATATTTTACTCCCACGTGAGTTCAAAGTTATCTATATATATATATACACACACACACACATTATTTAAGTGTTTATTCACATAGTCATATGGTCAATATAAACACCAACGAGAGGTGGCCGGGTTAACCATCAACTGTATTAGGCATATCTGGGCCTAAAGTTTGATTCTAATGAGAAACATATTTCTCAGTGGTATTTCAAAAATATGTCCATTATAAACAAGTTTGCTTGTGTAAAAATAAAAAATGACTTTGATTCCAAACTATTAAGGCACTAATCAGATTTAATTACTAGATCTGTCCTTAATTACTTAAATTAGTTTTAATGAAGATTAACAAGTCTTGCAACATTTGAAATACTTCTAAACATGGTTATTATTTACATCAGGAAACAATACCATGTTAGTATTGTATTGAATTATTGCTTACTCATATACATTCAATGTATATGAGTTTCATGACAAAGTGTCAATTTAATTTCTCAATTAAGGTGGCAATCAAAGCAACTCTTACCTTGAATTCCCATGAGGCCTAAAAGTGTGTGTGAGAGAGAGAATTGAAAGAAGTGTGTGTTTTGAAATGGAAGCAAATGATAACCTAGTCGTGAATCTCTAAGGGTAAAATTCTATGCATTTGGAAGATACTGAGTTCGATTCTTAGTACGAGTAATACTCTTGTCGCCTTGTACAGAGCTTTGACCCAACTTATCTTGTCATCAAATTGGAAACTTATGTGCACGCAGACCTCTTGACGATCTGAATTTAGGACAATATCGAATATTCAAATGAAAATTTTGTATGACGTCGTTTTCAATCATCAAAAAAAAGCATTGATTTTTCTATTTATTTAAATAGTAAATACTGAATTTTACATCACTTTCACAGAGAAAAATAAAACCCATAATTTCTACTTGTTTCCACGTAATGATGACACTTTTCAAGTTTTCATTGTGATGATGATTTGGAAGAAATGGCGGTGAAGCTGCAAGAGTCAAGAATACAGAGTACCCTGTTTTGTTTACAATCTGTTTTTGTGTATACAGAGAGAGGAGTGTCTCTGTAGAGTATTACCATCAAATGGTAATGTGTATAAAAAATGAAAAACTAAAAAGTGTATCATATTTTGTTTGTTTCCTTAATTAGCATACCCTGTCAAATTTCTCTATGTTCATTGGGTTAAGTTACAAGCTTATAATCGAAAACGATACCAGACACGTTTGTTCTTTGGATAATCTACATGGGTATAAACTTTGAACGTCAGGCCCGCGCACACAGAAATTTCTCACCTGACGACAAAAAAAGTTGTGTCAAGGCTTAATGTGCACGTGATCATAATTATATTGTTCTCAATGGAAATGGAACTCAAAACCTCTTGGATACATACACGCAATATGTGTTGATATTGCCTATCAATTTCTGTTTTATGCCCCAATATAATTTCAGTGAAAAAAGACCCCACCTTCCCTGGAAAGGACATGAAAATTTAAGACACTTTTTTGTTGATGAGTGTGCGTGCAATTGAATAATATCCTCTACAGCTTCCCAACCAAAACAAGATAAACAAAATTAAAAAAGAAAACAAAGGGTCTGTTCTTATATTAATTGAGCACCCTTTCATTGCAGCTACTTCAATTTTTCTCAGCTCCCCCCCCCCCCTCTCTCTCTCTCTCTGTGTGTGTCTATCTAAGCATCTACAACAATAAATAAACCAGACCCCCATTTAGAACAAATGGGGAGGCACTCTTGCTGTTACAAGCAAAAACTAAGGAAAGGATTGTGGTCACCAGAGGAAGATGAGAAACTCTTGAGGTATATTACCAAGTACGGCCATGGTTGTTGGAGCTCTGTACCTAAACTAGCCGGTAAGAAAAGAAAGACTCAGTTTCCCCTGTTTTATTGATTTTGACCAAATTGTCTCTGCAATGTTAATCAAGAAGTTCAATTTCCAGGTCTGCAAAGATGTGGCAAGAGTTGCAGACTGAGGTGGATTAATTACTTGAGGCCTGATTTGAAAAGAGGCACATTTTCACAGCAAGAAGAAAATCTTATAATTGAACTTCATGCAGTTCTTGGGAACAGGTTTGATTATTTTTATTTTTTTTGCTTAATGTTTGAAATTCAATTGATTTTGGTTGATATTGGGAGCTGAGATTTCTGGGTTTTTTTTCTTTCCTTCAGGTGGTCACAGATTGCAGCTCAATTGCCAGGAAGAACTGATAATGAAATAAAGAATCTGTGGAATTCTTGCCTGAAAAAGAAGCTGAGACTGAGAGGTATTGACCCAGTAAGCCACAAACCTCTATCAGAAGTTGAAAATGGAGGAGAAGACATGAACAAGACTCCAACAAATAGTCAAGATAAGGTTTCTGGGTTATCCAGTGAACTCAACCTTCTCTGCACCGACAACAATTCAAGGCCTCTGACCAATTTGCAAGAAAATTTACCTTCTTCAGTTTCTTCTGGACAAATTAATGGCAGCAATAGATATTCTTCAACCTCCCCTGATGAAGTTTCTGGACATTTTCCTCTCCAGAATCAATTCAATTATTTACCAAATTCAAACCCAAATCTGTGGTTGACCCAGACAAGCAAATCTTTTGATATGAACTCTGAATTCACTTCCACTTCGTCTTCAATTCTTCTCCCAATAAGCAACAACCCTTTTGTTTCTTCAACTCCTCCCATGACTTACAGGCCTCACATTACTCTTCCTTCTGAAACTCCCACTCTGGGTTCGTTCACCATTAATGGTTCTCGATATTGGGAGCCTGGTGCTCCAAGCAATAACAGTAACAGCAGCAGTGGAAGCAGTGGGAACTCTGATTTACAGAAGAACAGCTCCTTCTTTGAGAACAGTTTATTTTCTTGGGGATCATCAGGAGAATGTGGAGAAACATCAATGAAAGAGACCCAAATTCACCAGTTACTGGAAACCCAACAGAGTGAAGAAATCAAGTGGCCGGAGTATCTCCAAAATCCAGTGTTAATGGCCGCCGCTTTACAGAATCCCCAGTCTCTGTACAATGAGATTAAGTCAGAATCATATATTTTGAGTGATAATTCAAGTGGGTTATGGAATCATAATCAGCAGCAGCAAGAGAACACTGATTTCCACAGAATTACAATGGCGTACGGACAGTTATAGCTTCGAATTGATTGAAAAAACGCTTCTTCTTCTTCTTCTTCTTCATCGTCGTCGTTTTCATGGTTGATTAAAGGTTTGTGTGCCAATTGATTTTTCTTCTGTATATAGTCTCTCTTTTTTCCCTAAACTTTGTTGGGTTTGGTTAGAATTGCAGAATAAAGTTTGTTCTGTTGTCTTCTTTCTCTTCTTTGCTTCATTGGGTATGATTTATAGTGTTGCAATTCTTGTGTGTAAACAAAGGGAAAAAAAAAGAAAAAAGAAATCACAATTGCTATTCATCAATGAGATTCTTTCTTCTTCTTCTTTTTTTTAATAATTAATTTTATCTGTTTAGTGGACCTTATGCTGAAAAGAAAAAGTTGGGTAGCCTTTTTCATGTGTTCCTCGTAAATATTTGCTTCAACCTATGAGGTTTCTCTCTTTACATGAAGCTTTCTCTGTTCTGTCTGGACACTTTTTTTTACCAGTTTAAGACATCAACAGTTGTCTACAAATATCCACGACCCGCATTTGGATGATATTTTAATTGGTAAATTTTTTTGAGGTCAAATTGTATGGAATTTGAAAGTTTTAAATTTGATTTTCACTGAGAACAATATCATTATGGTCATGTGCTAAGCTTTGACCTAATTTACATTATCGTCATGTGAGAAATTTCATGCGTGCAGATTGAATGACTTGAGTTTAGTCTCATATTGAAAGTCCAAAGATAAACTTGTATCACGTCGTTCTCGGTTAAAAAAAAAACTACAAGAAACTCGACTCTTTAAAAATCACTTTTTTTAACAGCTTTACCACTTTTTCCATCACTTTAATTTCATACGTTTTGGAGGTAATTAGACATTTAAAATTGTGATTAGGCCTTGAACAATGTTAATGTGTTGAATACTAGGCTTTGACTTTGATATGCAAGACTGAACGTTAAAAAGGCTTGAAGATGTGTATATAGTCTCTCACACGTGCAAAAACTCACAGGAATGGAGAGGTACAGGTGTAGGTATATGTATATGTATATGTCTAGCTTGATAAAAAACAAATATATGTATATGTATAGGTAGCAGAGTGGTAGAGATAAAAAGTTGTTGTCACTTCATAAACAAGCCAGGCAGAGAAACCCCACAAACTGAATTAGAGGGCTTGTTCACTTTATGATTCCGTACACAAATGGATGGTAACCCTCCATCTAATGAGGTCCATATATATACACACACTGTAGTCATTAACATTATCTCTTAGGACACGCTCCCTTTTTATCAAAACTTCTTTTTTTTTTTTAAATAAAAAACGAGATTGTACAAATTTGTCATTTATACATCTGATATGAGTCTAAACTCGGACGGTCAAATCTTCGCACACATAAATTTGATGTAATATTAGTGCCTAGCTATCAACATTTTGCATGTAGAATTGATATTTGTCATAAAAGTACCATTTATTTATTTATATCCAACCAAATAATGTAAAAGCACATAAATTGCTTTCCTTGGGTACTTACTTTCATGTGTTATGAATGAAAAGAGATGACAACTATGGAATGAAGATGATGTATGTTCTATGTGGTTTGTGGATTATTACGTAAGTTCAATGGGTAATTCCGTACACACCCAAATGATAGTAACAGTGGCTGCGGTTTCCATCGTTAAGAACAAAACATTGGTCATTTTCATGATTTTTAATTTAGAATTGATGGCCTAAATATCCACCAAGACAATTTATGATATAAATTGTTCATTTCTGGATATAAATAAATACATAAGTAGAAAAAAAAAAAAGAGAAAGTACTTGCGTACGAACTCACCAAGCAAGAAAGGCCAAATTGGGCAGCCCAAGGATTCTATTGGCCCAACTAGGAAGAGTTCGTGGGTCTGAATTGTGTTTGTCTTGGGCCTTACCCAGATTTGGTATCAGGTCTGTAGATCGGAAATATAGGCCCATCTTATTTAAGATCCTACTCCGTGCCTGAAAGAAGCCCACGGACTCTATTGGCCCAACTAGGAAGAGTTCCTGGATCTGGAACTCTGAATTGTGTTGGTCTTAGGCCTTACCCAAATTTGGTATCAGCCTATAGACCGGAAATATAGGCCCATCTTATTTAAGATCCCACTCCGTGCCTGGAAATCCGAAGTTACAGAACGACATCGTTCTTGGGAGGTGCCACTGCCATCTAATGATTTGCAATTTTGCAGAGATTTCCTAAAAACCCGTTTTTGTCCATTTGGGCGTTTGGGTAGATAATCTGATGGGATTTTGGATTCAAAATTTGTCTCCGAAACCCTGAAAGACAGACTGTGAGGGAATCAGCAGTTGGAATTAGTCCGATACGATCATGGATCGCAGTTCAGTGACGGAGTTCATTGGAAAGGAAGTTCCGGATTGGGACGACGAAGTGATCGCCATGGCACGATTCAAGGCGTTTAGCGGCCAGAGATCTGACTGGGAACTCAAATTTCGGTTCTGGAGAGATTTGATTCTCAAAATCGCTCGACATTTTGGTATCTTCATCATTCGACCTCAAGAGGTAGTTTATTTGGCTCAGATAGTAAACGAGTTATCAACTAGTCTTGTACTGATAGGTTTTTGCGTTCAAGTTTATTGAGTAATTACTTGCTAAAATGAAGGTTAAGGAAGAGTGGTTCAATCGAGGAGGACTGACCCCTTTATGCATCGATCATGTGCTGGTGAGCTCTTTTACAACTTTTATCAAGTAATTTTACTAGGATTTACCTGCTAAGATCATAGAAACTTATGCGCTCGCAGTGAACTTGATTCTTTTTTGTGTTAATGTTGTCTGTATTTTCATTTTTCATTTGTTTGATCATTTTCTCAGTCTTTAATGTATAATGAAGGTGATATTGTGAGGAGTGGGGATCTTGTTAATCCAAGGAGCGGACGACTCTCCAATTTGTTTGTGAGAGTAAGAAATTTGACCTTTAGATCTTCGACTCGTGACATCATGCTTGAAGATCATGTCGTTCTTACAACGCTACTGAAGGTATACCGTTTGAGTTATCTTAATGTTCTGTATTGATTTGATTATGCAAAACACATGGTAAGGAGAAAAGAAGAAAACCAGACTTCTTGTAGTTCTTTTTGAAGGTGCAGACAATAAAAAAACATTGATATATAACTGAGTCTTAACATGTGGTTAATATTGCACCCACTGTCAAGTTACTTCAAAAGGAAGTTAATCTTCTGTTCTTGATTCATGATAGGGCATAATTTATGGTTAATATGACTTAGCAATTGGATGATTTTCTTCATCCAGGAGAAAGCTGGCGAAGTTGTCAAGCTTTTATCTGACTCTCATTGGACATCGTCATGCATAGTTACACTGGAGAAGTTTGAAGGCATGTGTGATGGACCAATCGAGGCATCTGCGGTCTTGAGTTACTTGTCTGGATGTGGGAAAGGACAGTACCTCTCTATCAGTAAGAAGGAATTTATTGAGGTACTTAATTTTTTTTTCCTATGGTTATGAGATTATAATCTTGGTATACATTACCATTTACTATAACATGCCCCCTTATACTTATCTCATATTCATTTTCAGTACTAAATTTTGAAAATAAAAAGGAAGGGGGGATCTTATCCGGGGCGTTAATGTTCTTATCAGATTTAGCTAAGGACTGGCTGAAATTTATTATATCAGTTCTGTAACCTAAAATATTATTACAAATTGATATAGAGTTACAAACAATAGCTTGACTAGTGTCCTTTTCTGTTATTAACTTTAGTGGCAATATGGCATGCACAATGTAATCTTGTCTTCAAAAGGATTAAAAGGGCAATCTTTATTGCCTTGTGTTACCCAAAACTTTCATATCTTTTGCGTGCTTAGGTGTCTCGTCAAGTTACTGGCTTCAGTAAGATACTTGCCAGGCTATTTTTAACTCCTCAAGGAACCATTTCAATTTGGCCTTACATTTGACAGTTCCTTTATGTGAGCCTGTTCAAATCTGGATCAAGTTGGTGATAAGATTATCAATTTACAGGGTGTAAAAGTTTCTCTTACACATGCTGTAGTCTCTGGTATAACAAGTTTAGATTGTGATGTGCTGCACCTAATTTGGACAACTGAAAAACTCCAGCGACAACTAGACATAATAGATCGTCGTCATGAAATGTAAGTTTTTCCTTTTTCTTTTTATGTTCCTTGAGGGTTTATTTCAGTATTCTACAAAACAAATGCAGGATAATGATACTACTGATAAAGTGTAAAAGGGAGATCCTGCTTATGATCTGCCCATCTTGAATTCTGCTTTACCAGATTTTTTGTGTGATCATCGCCTCAGTTTATCATTTATCTATCTTTGGGCAATGCCGGATCACTGAAAAAAGGGATCATCTTCTTTGTTATACATGGACAATTAGAACAACACTTTCACAATGTATGGATTCCATTGCAATGCTGCTGCTCATTAAATAAATATGCTTGTCTGACAGGCTGAATTTAATTCCATTTGTAGGTCAAGAAAATCAGCATTAGCTTGTTTGAGCTCTGGGAATAAGAAATTAGCCCTCAGGCATGTGAGGGAGTTAAAGTTAGCCACAGAGAGCAGAGAAAAATGCTCCTCACTTTTAAACAGAGTGGAGGAAGTCCTCAGCATTATTGCAGATGCTGAATCTACAAAGAAGGTATTTTAGGAATAAACAGAATCATAGACTGAATATTCTTTGTAGCAGACTTGGAAATTTAAATTATTTACCCGGTATCAAATTTTCGATCAATAAATTGTTGCTTGGTGAAATTCAATTTGCTTACTGATTCAATGACAGGTATCCGAAGCCATCCAAATTGGAGCACGAGCAGTGAAGGAAAATAGGATAACTGTTGAGGACATTCAACTCTGTTTAGAAGAACTAGAGGAGGGAATTGGTACGCTGAAGGAAGTTGAAAAGGCTATTGGTACTCTCTCTGCCCCTTTTCTTTCTCACTCTATTTGTCTTGAATGCCTAACTGATTAAAGATAGTTAAATTTGTGCATATTGTTTTTTCTACTCTCAAATATGTTTTCGAATGATTGTAGTAGAATTTTCTGTGTCAGTTACTGACATTGAGAATGAAGATATTGAAGAAGAGTTCAGGAAGCTTGAATTGGAAATCAAATATGACAAACTTCCAGTCCTTGGGATCGACGTTAGGCGGGAAGCACCAGAAAAGGCTTCTTCAGAATCTGCTGAATTGTTAACTAACGCTCTGTCAAATCTAAAGCTTGGGGATGGATCAGCTGAGAATCCAGGACCACTTGATTCTGTAGCACCAGGCAGGATTGAAAAATTGCGGAATCCCATCCCTGAAGCTGCATAAGTACTAATTCCTACTGAATCTCAGTACATAAAAAATTTCGCACTTGTGTTGTACTCCAATGTGTATATACTTGAGAAATTGTAGTAGACATTCATTATTTCTATTAAGGATCATGTCTCTTTTAATATGTAGGAAGCTTTATTAACTCTGCTCTACAAGGAGGGAACTTTCTGAATGAGTTTTTGACATTCTGGGTACTTCTGTTTAAATCAGAACTTAAACAAGTTTTGTAGAAACACGACTCCTATCCATTATCAAGCCTTAAAACAGAACCCAATCAAAATCATGCTTTAAAATGTGTTAGGATATCTTGGTGTTCATAATGTTAAAAAATATTAGGTAGATTTTGAAAAAAGAAATCTAAATCCTAAACTATAATCCCTAGATCTTAGACCTTAAATCATAAACCCTAAACTCTAAACACTAAATCCTATCTCTCAAACTCTTATATGTTATTGAAAAAAAAACTGTGATTTAATATGATTTTTGAGAGGAATTGTAGTTAAGATTTAAGAATTGGAGCTCCTCCAAGCTTCTCTTTTGATGGGTAGGAGACTCTATTAACTATACAAGGAGAGAACTTTGTGAAAGATTGGTTTTGACAGTTTAGGTACTTCTGTTTAAATCAGACCTTAAACAAGTTTTGGAGAAACGCGACTCCTATCCATTATCAAGCCTTGAACAGAACCCAATCAGTATGAGGGCATAAATTAGGCCTTAAACAGAACCCTATCAATACGTGGGCCTAAACCGGGCCTCAAACAGAGCGGGCATCCATTAATGGCTCATGGGCTTGAGAAGCATTTCCACACAGATCCATTATTTAATCTTGATGTCAGCTAAAGATCCCAACATAACAAATGTTGTCTGTGATAATTGGTATGCAAAAATGAGTCACTTTCAGAGTGCGTTTTGGCTTGAACAAGACTCACCTGAGACGATCTCCAGAGAATGAGTAGCGACCATTGATGGACCTCAACTTCATACGGAGGACCAACTGCCATTGAGCAAAAAGAGCAATATGCCCTTTTTGGTATGAAGCTTGACTATCATGATGTATATTCAAATACCAACGAGGGTTGACCTGAGTGATAAGGGGTTCTAGTCGCTTAAGCAAGGTATTGGGTTCGAGTCCTTGTGGATGCAGAAAACCTTATTGAGAGAGGTCTCCGTCTTTGGCGTCTGACCATATCTCGGAGGATTAGTCTTAAGATACGTTGGAAACTAAAAATAAAAAATAGCATAGGCATTTCAATGGGAGGGGTAAAGAAAACCCTCAGGCTGCTCATTTTTTTGTAACCGTGAAGGACACAATAATAATTCGTAGACCACTCATCTCGCAATATCGATAAACCAAAGATCCCCGTTATTGGATCTAATCCTCCATGAAAAGTCAGAAATTCTCTATATGTTATTTTGACCAATTTAAGGTGAAAAAAAAAGAGTTGCTCCCTCGACAAACCCTTATCGCATGGGCTGGCTAGCTGAATAGTTTTCGTTATAGTTCGTCAAGCTATGCGGGCGGGCCTAGGAATGAAGAAAAATAAAGAGAACAGAAATGACATGGGAGGAGCAATGAAGCTTTTGAAGTGAATACGCAGAATAAAGATAATAAAACCTCCTTTTACTTTTCCTGTTATATCATTCCCCTCTTTCCCAGTCTCTCCACTCTTCCAAACGAGTTCGTCATTGCTCACTCGTTTGATCGTGTAAATCGGTAAACTAAAATAAAGGAATGCGATTACCCCATAATAAAAAAAAGATGTTCTTGTCTGGAAACATCCATTTATTTGCTTTGTTTGTTTAGTTTTATTAATGTTTCAAAAAGATAATACTGATTGTTTCAATATTTATTGACTTAATAAATGTTGGCAAATAAAATGTTGTATATTTCCTCTGTGTTAACAAATGGAAATAAATAATGCAACTTTTTCAACAATGGACAAACCTAACTCGATCCATTAAGGGTGATCATATAGATCTATATATAAAATTACAGTTGTGAGTGATTCTTTGAATTTGATTGAGAAAAAAGACCACAACCCAATTGTTCAAATGGGTTGGTAACAGGAACCGATTGCGTAGAAGAAGAAGAAGATGGCATTCCAAACAAAGGATTAAAAAATGGTGGAAGTGGCACTGACATGGATGGACGTCCCTGCATCATCGGTGAAGTATTCAGGAACTGTGGTTGTGGTGGAGGATCCATTGGAGCAAACTGATACGGTGGTAATTGTCGCATTCGGCCCATGAACATCATCGAAGGCAACAACCAACCCATTGACATTGTCTACACCATCAACAAATGTAGTTTCGAGTTAGATTACCAATCACTTAACTTACGAAGTTATGATAGATAGATATGATATTGTTGTAGAGAAGAAACTAATTCACCTGTAGTTGGAACTGAAGGGTCTTCAAATACTCAATGGCTTCCTCAAGCATTGAAGCTTTGTCCACTTTGTTGCAGTTCGGTAGTAGATCTTGCAACACACGCATCTTCTCGTTTATCTTTTCTCTTCTCCTCTGTTGAATTAACACCAAATTAGAGAGGAAAAAGAAAGAAGGAAAGATATATTAAGTCTATTATCCCCCATCGGATTGGATTAACACAACTTAATCGCGTGGTTAATAAGCAAATGTCCAACACACGCAAGTCTTTTCAGGGCTTAAATAGCGTAAGCAACAATTAGAGAAACAAAGTCGTGCAGGCTTAGGCCGCTTAAAGTGCACAATATTGATTTGTAGCGTCTGGGATAGATTTTCCAACATACTATCAGAGTAAAATCTCGATCCATTTGGATATGATCTCTACATGTCCACTTGTCATGTCTAACATAACTCAACCCACAAATGCGGAGAGTGCCAAGACTATAATCCTATATCGGATTGGTATAATCCAATCGAGTGACTTGTAAGCAAAAGTACACTACCTCTCACACAATCAAGGCCTTTTTATTTTAAGGCAAACGGACAATATTGATTTGTATTGTTTGGGTGGAATTTCTAACAAGATATTGGTTGATCAAGCATTGAATTATATTAGAACCACTCACTCGCTCTGATGAATTATGCACTTCTGAGCTTCGCCTTCTCTTGGCACCTCCACTTCTCTCGCTACGCATTACTGGTTCTTCCTCCACGCTCTGCGATACACATGGAGTTTTGTCAAACACATGGAAGACAAAAGAAAAAGGAAAATTAAGGAGGTCATCGTAACAAATTAAATTTACATACGTCGCTTAGATGTGTAAAATCCTCGGACTCGTCGTAGCTCCTCTTTGGGGAAGACATTGAATCACTCGAAGCCCCCGGCGATCCAGACGAAAATGCAACCGATGGAGCTGTAGACAGTCCAGTAGTCAGATTTCGCTTATTGCTTTCGTCTTCATCTCCAAATGCTTTTGATTCCTCGTCAGGGGGTACGTTGTTGTTTACTGGTATTGTTTGATTCTTGGCAGACACCGATTCCGGTAACTGAACTTGAAAAACACATTTATCATCATGAGTCCCCAATCTGACCGAGTTAGAATAAGTTGCTTCTTGAGCAGCGCATGAAGGAACGAATCCCAATACAACCTCAGCAACATCTCCACACCGCCTAATCTACAACCGAATTCAAGATCACAGAGGTGAAAAAAAAAGTCAACAAATTAACATCGCAATTTAAGGAGATCTCAGAGAAGATCTACTCACCTGAAAACTGGATTTAGCAAAATCTCTCAGCATCGTCTTTAAATTAGGGTTTAGCAAAACCTAGCTAGATAGGAGGAATCGATGCTGCAGGAAATCAAAGGACCTAGATGATCTCCGATCTCTAGATAAGTATCTCATATATAGCACTACAACATCGATTCTGTAATCAACACACAAGCACGTACGCCATTCTGAATATTTTTTCCTTCCCGTGGAGGGTTGCGGAGTCGGCAAGTGGTCCACGCTTGTACTACTCCAAATAGGCAAATACTATGAAGAGAGAGAATCCACATCCACATACTCCATATGCTGCTACTTAGTGGTCCACCCTCCACAGATTTCAAAACTACTACCATCGCTCTCAGCCAGTCTCAGGTCGAATGTTTTAAGAAAAATATAATTTTTGTTATTTTATGATTTCTAAATTTGCCTTATATTTTATGATTTCTCGAAAATTATCAAGGTAAATAAATGACCAAAACATGATTTTTTTTTTCTTTATTTTAGAAAATAAATAAAGATAAATTAGTAAATTAAATAAATTTTATTTCTATCTTTTTTATCTATCTAAACATGGGAGAGGAAAAATATTTTCCCTTCCCTTCTCTCCCTGTCCCCTCCATTCTCTTCCATTTCCAGATACCTCAATCCAAATACACTAACTCTAAACTTCCCATGTGTGTTGTGGGTCCCATTGTGTGAATATGCCCTATTGACCGGACCTCTATTTTGAGGTCCTAATACTATCTAATTAGGAGGTTCTAGTGCTTATAGTAATTCATTTGTGTTTAAATAAAGTAATTTTACCCTTATACATGTTTCCCGTTGGTTCTGCAGGAAATCGGGCTTAAATGACTGAATTTGGCAAGTTGGAGCACTTTTTGGGCACTTTTTGCTGTGAGGTGTCGGGACTTAGATTATGAAGATATTCTTGAAGACTACAAGCTCCAACGGTACACTAATCTATGGCCGAGATTGAATTGTTTTGAATTATGAATGGATTAGATTACAACAAGACTTGAAGGGTTAAGATGATCATTTAAAGGTGAATCTAATGGTTGTGCATAAGACAACATTCTTGCTTGCAATTTTTGACTTAAAAGAAGATCTTACTTGATTTTTGGAGTCAAAGATGGCTGCAAGTTGCTACACATTTAAAAGGAAATTGTTGGAGATACCAATGCCAAGATTTGGTGCAAGTTTGATCAAATGGTCAAAGATGACAAAATTGTTGGAGATACCAAGGTCAAGATTTGGTGCAAGTTTAATCAAATGGTCAAAGATGGCTACAAGTGCACATGACAACTCAAATCTTGCAAAGCTAGACTTGGAAAATAATGCAAGTGCAACGGCTACATATTGCAAGGTTGAGATTTAATGATCTATTCATTCAATGGCCAAGATTTGCACATGTAATTGAAGGTCGAGATTTGAAGATGGAAAAAGATCCAATGGTGGAAATCACAAGAGCTTGGAATCAGACCTTGTTCGGACAAAGTTGGAGGCATGAAGCGTCCGGACACCCGTCCGGACACCTACGGCGAATCTGCAATTTTCTGCACCGAAATTTCAAGGGCATTTGGGGTAAATCATGTATGTAACCAATGGGAAACGATTTTATAAGGGTAGTTAGGTATTTTCTATTGTAAAAAGAGAAGAAAACCCTAAGATTTGGTGGGCTTCCACATTATTATTCATTCACTTCTCCAACATGAAGCCACCATAGGAGTAGTGTAGATCTAGTTTCTCTCTCTAAGTTTTCTTTATTGTTTTTGGTGCTTTCTCTTGATTTTGTATAAACTCTGATTTAGATGACAATAGATTGGATGTTTATTGCAACAATCATGAGTGGGTAGTTCTCTTCTCTAGTTTCTAATCCCGAAAGGTGGATGCAAGGTTTCGATTACTCAAGGTATGTTCAAAGAATCGTAGCTTCGATTCTTCTCTTTTAATTTCGTGATAGTTGTGTGAGTGGATATATGAGAATGACATATTTGATTGTATTCTTGGATTGTCTAGTCTAGGGATTGCATCTAATGTGTTTGATTGAGAATTGTTAAATCCATTGCATGATTTCCTTAATTAATTGAGTTTTCCATTGCATAGCTATTAATTATGTGTATTGATGATGGGGTTTTGGGTTAATTTAGGAATGTGCATGGGAGAGTTATGGTTAATTGATCTTTGAGTGTGAAACTGGGGTGTTAGCCAAGCCGAGCCCCAAGGGGGAACATTAATCCATAATATTAGGTGCTTATCCATTTGCGTTCATCGTAGATTAAGAGACCCGATGACCTACATGTATGAATTGAAGTCTTATATCCCAATTCTCTTTGTATATGCATGATTGATAGTATCACACAATGCATTGTGTATGGTTGTGTGTGTTTGCAATGATACCTTGAGTATGAGAACCGAGTAACCACCGGGACGGATTAGAGACTAGGTTTTTAATTAATTGTTTTAAATCCAATTTGTGCTTACTTTGATTACAAAATCGCTCATGCTACCGAGTCATTCGACCCATTTCTTTTACTTGTTTTTATTTGATATTCATTGTGTTTATTAGTGTTAGCTAGTCATTTGCATATCATTCACTTCAAATTTGCATTGCTTCCTCGTGGATCGATACCGGACTCACCGGTTTATTACTTGACGATACCCTACACTTGGGGTAAGTACACACACACTTTGGTGTCGGTCAAGTTTTTGAACATGGGAGAGGAAAAATATTTTCCCTTCCCTTCTCTCCCTGTCCCCTCCATTCTCTTCCATTTCCAGATACCTCAATCCAAATACACTAACTCTAAACTTCCCATGTGTGTTGTGGGTCCCATTGTGTGAATATGCCCTATCAACTCTAAGAACACTTGCAATGATGTAAGTTTTGCTGGGTCAGTGTTGGAGTCCTACATCGACTGGGAATGGTTTTGATGACTTGTATAACTGAGGGTACACTCCCACCCTCTATTAAGCCTTTTAGGGGGAAGAATATGGGGGCCCAGATTTATTACATGATATCGAAGCAAGACCCAACCACAAAAGTGGTCCGATGGAGGAGGCTTGCACTTATCACCTTTCCTGGTGTGTGAGGGGAGTGTTGGAGTCCCACATCGGTTGGGAATGGTCTTGGTGACTTGTATAAATGAGGGTACACTCCCACCTTCTATTAAGCCTTTTAGGGAGAAGAATATGGAGGCCCAGATTTGTTACATGGCCAATAAAACTGTATGAGATTTTATGTTTTGTTGATGTGGTTATATTAAAAGAAGTGTTTTACATTTTATGTTTTGCTAATGTGATTATATTGGGAAGAAGTGTTTTACTGATGTGATTGTATTGTGAGATAGTATTTTAATGTAGTTTTGTTGTGGACAACATGGAGACATGAGATATTATTGGCCTTCATGTTGGGTAAAAATGATTAATATATAAGAATTTTTGTTTTGTTGATGTGATTATATTGAAAAACGTGTTTAATTTAATTTTTTACGTAATAAAAATGAAACCAATATTAATTTTTGTTTGCCCAAAAACACTTACACCATTGCAAGTGCTCTAATCTGCGACACTGTCCGCTGCCAAACAAACAAGTTCGAGAACCACATGATTCTCAAATATGTTTGGTTCCTATTTCAACATATAGCTTTCAAGTCACATCAAATCATAAACTTTGTTACTGGGACAAAAGTGTACGATTCACGTGCGGCCACGTGACTGTTCACGTGCCACCTCGTTCGCATGTTTCCTACTTTCCTTCTAAGAACCGGCAAAAACCTTCAATGCCAAGGGAAGAACAGATGGGGACAATTCAAATTTCACAGTTTAGGTGGTCTATGAGCCGCTTCTCAATCGATTTGTTACGAAAAAACCATTAATTATATTTGTGTGATCAATTTTGTACATGCAAGTCATTGAAACATGAACTTTTCTCTATCAAACTATGAAAAAAGGCGACGTTATCAGATTTTTCCTAGGTACAAAAGTAAGAGGAAAGCGAGAAAAAACAAAAAGAACAGATTTTTTACTTCAACATTGGTTGATTAGTCATCCAAACTTGAAGCGGGGTTCAAATGATCAATGTTTTACTATTGTTGGCATGTATTACCAAACATGCATTACCATAACAATAACGGGGGTTTGAGCTATCTATACAATTAATAAGAGTACATAAAATATACCTACCGCGATATAGGGAAAGGAGCAATTAAGGCAACTTCTCAAGATCAATGACCATCTCCGGGAAGGCTTAATGCTGAACTATGTCCTCATCTTTGTTTTGTGATAGCAATTGAAGTCAGCTCAAGTTAAACTATCCTCGGGAAAACACTCGGCTATAACATGTTTCAGCTGGAGCATCTGTTTCCTTGCTGACTGCAATAAGTTCAAACAAGTCAAATATATAAACTGCTTATCATAATCTATAAATTTTAGTGCCCGATCTTCTCTATGAGCACAATTTTAAGACATGAGAATCTGACCTCAAGTGGATAAAATCTGGTGATTTTCTTGATATAGTTTTTAAAGGCTAATGTATGCGACTGATGGTTGAAACTCACGTAACAAGATTGCAATCAATGCACATATAAACAATTAAGCATGTATCTTGCGCTCAAATGACCATTGATCAGTATGACCACCTTAGATGTAATGTAACATAATAAATGCTGGCAGCATAGCTATGCTGAACATCAATAAAGAAAATCAATTAGCAATCTAAAATCATCTTATTCACAGGAGATAGGGGATCAGAAATAAAATTTTCACACGCAAGAGAAAAAAAAATAGAATAGAAAACTCGCCTTGTGAATGGCTGTGATCCTTCTTTGGGAATCATTGAGGTGGCCCTCAACTGTTGCTCCAACTTGCAAGACAAGCTTCTGGTTTATAGCTTCTTTAAACAAAAGAAAAGTTAGCGGGAGTTAGCATAAAAACTAGTCTCCGACAGGCGTCAACTATACACGTATTCAAATTTATCAGATATTGTAATTTGTACATACCAGCATTAAATTCTCTTTTTTGGCACAAAAACTGTTTGGTGCAAATTCAACCTCGTAAAGTTTTTTGGTCGCATAATTGAAACCAGTAAAGCAGGGTAACGGGTTATTTCACACTCCAATAAATAAAGCTTATAATAAACAACCTTTCCTTGAAGGCAATACCTCGTTCTACATGAATGCTGGACTAAATCATCTTGTATGCAGGATTTGAACCCTTACAGTTACAGTTTGTTTTTCAAAGCGCATAGTGGTTATTCATGTTGTTTGAAGATCATGAAATTATAGATTTTTGTTTACCTAGTAATGATGGCCTGTCAGTATGTTGAACTAAAAACTCGTGTACTTCATGTGGATGGAAAAAGAAATTTTCAATGATGGACGATTCCTGACAAGTAATTTCATCTCTATACTCTCACTTAAGGTTCATACCAACAAAATACAAGCATCACTTATCTGCTGATTCTACTTGCATAGACCTAAAAGGTTAAAGTGTATATAATTACAAAATTTCACTCAGTGTGTCACCATTCCCTAAATTAACTTAAATATTCGCAGGCTGATAGGATTGTCCCACATCGGAAGATGTGGGAGCTAAGGTGTTGTTTATAAGGGGGAAGTATGGGTCTCGCTTAGTACCCAAGGTTTTCTAGTATGGGCTGGGAGGCCTTGGGTACAACCGGCCCATGGGTGGGTGTCGATTGAGCCTTGGGTGCTGAGCGTGTATGGGCGCAATTCTATCACATCTATTGAAGGCGCGATTCTATCACATCTATTGAAATTGTGTGATATCACTTAACAAAAACATAAAATTAGACAAGGGACATCTATTGAATATGAGATTATGCATTTACTTAATTAAAGAAATGAATTCAAAAAGTTTAAAGTTCCATACTTTGCCTCTTCATGATTCCCTTCAACTCGATCTGGTTTGCTTCCAGTCCTTCAATCGTGCATTAGACAAGGGACATCTATTGAATATGAGATTATGCATTTACTTAATTAAAGAAATGAATTCAAAAAGTTTAAAGTTCCATACTTTGCCTCTTCATGATTCCCTTCAACTCGATCTGGTTTGCTTCCAGTCCTTCAATCGTGCTTTCACAATCTTGGAGATGCTGATGAACAACCTTTTGGAATTTTTCATGCTTGGACTTCAGTTCCTCTTGTTGCTCTGCATGAATATTTAATAAAATAGCGAAATTTTCAACTTTCAACCAAGTGAAGTTCACCTCAACACTAAACCTTTATGATCTACTGATAGTCTGAAATTGTTTAATCAATTCTAAGTTAGATCGATAAAGTTTAAGAACCCTAAATAAAGCAACAAGTTTGGATCATTCTAAATTCTGATTACAAGTTAATCAGTTTAAACGAATTCTTCACCTTGGAGTTTTGTTTCCAGGAGCTTTCTTTTTGATTTGCTGAGGCTTTTCAGCTTGTCCCTGGAATAACAAGATCAAACTAAGAAGGCTTACACAAAAAAGGGAAATCTGTCAGCTTGAAATACCTACACATCTGTTTGAATTTGCAATTCAATATTTTGTAACTGCTGATGTACTTCCTCAGAAACAGACGTCAAAATTTCATTGGATTTCTTTCTTGTTGCTGACTGAATTTTTCTCTTCATGTTTTCCAGAGCCAAGGCAAACAGCTTAACTACCCTGAAAATTGTGGAGACGTACAAAATTTATCAAGAACTAGAATGTGTAGATAGATAAACAATTTGAACAATTGAACTCCATAAGAAGTTTCCAAATTATAACTTTTAGCATCGGAGAAAGAAACCTTGTCAATTCATCCTCTTGTTTCTCTTCTAAAGGCTCCTGGATCCATTCACTTTCTCCAATATCTGCACATTTTATGAAGATATAGAGACAAAAACACATTAGGAAAAAAAAGAGAAAAGAAGCTGAAAACTTATAATATAGACATGTGACAGTATATACTGGTTTACAAGGGTATGCCTTTTTGAGAGGGGAATGTGGGACAGAAACTGTTCACTCAAAAATCTTTAAGGTTTCGTATATTTTTATGTG
Source organism: Tripterygium wilfordii (assembly GCF_013401445.1). Classification (NCBI taxonomy): domain Eukaryota; kingdom Viridiplantae; phylum Streptophyta; class Magnoliopsida; order Celastrales; family Celastraceae; genus Tripterygium; species Tripterygium wilfordii. The sequence goes on from NC_052248.1 coordinate 12,763,784, forward strand.
GGCCAAAGGTGAACTTCAGTTTCTCGACAGTGTGAGTTGCTGGTTTAAAAGTATCTCGTTCTCTATGACCTGGATAAGACTATTTAGTTAGGATAACAAGCAACTATCATTGAAAAACGAGGAAAATAAAATTACGTTAAGGTATGCTAGCATATTCACCGCACCAAGAAAATTAATTAAATAACCTAAGAAGAACACCTAGTGGAGACTGGTCAGAGATAAATCACTTTGGCTAAAACTTAATAATGAACCTTCCGATAGATGATATTTCACCAAATTACTATTCAAGCAGGCAAGCTTAAATCATTCAAATATCGACTGATTCTCACAACCAATTGCACTAACATACCTTCCTTAGAGTGATGACAATCAAGTTTATGGTTTTCTGATACTAGATGATCTATAGGAAACAAAAATAAACCAGCAAAAAATGTAAGAAAAAATTTGCAGAGTGCTTATTGTGGGCAGATTAAGTCAAACTGTCTAACAAAGAGAGATGCAACACTTGACTCTAGGAGGCAAAAAGTGTTGGATTTTCTCTAAAACCTATTGCGATTTGATAATATATGAATGCATCTTTAAGTAATTTCTGAGACACGGTCAATAATTCCTACAGGAAAGATGTACGCAGACATTACTCCTTATGTGTGGAGAGACTATTTCCAGGAATTGAACCTATGATATTTAATATTTATCTGAATCATAGTTCGACTACCCTATGGATATTACCTCTAGAGGGGCTTTCTTTAGAGCTCTCATAATCCCCCTCTTCAGATGATGATTCAAAAAAGCTGTCGACTGCAATTTTTCTTCTTTTCACAGGTGCTGGTTTACTGGGAAGGGAACCTTTGATTTCCTCTGCATCATCCTAAATTTCAAAGGAAACACAAAGACATAAAGAAAAACACTGCAGCGTAGAGGAATCAAAAACACATTATATAATCACATTTGAAATAGTCAAGGATACTGATGATTCAGCATCTGCATTTGATTCACAATGATAGGGTTTTGAAGTGCACAAAGTCTGGAAACTTTGGATATTTTCTGCACCAAACATTTTCTTTGCCATTGCAGGACTGTGATCATCATTCTCCACCTGCACAGTTTTCAGTCTTGAGACAGGGGAGGAGCTTGAGTTGGGTGTTTTAATTTTAAAAGTTGGACTTAGGAATTCATCCTGTGGGTCTGGAATGTTTATCGAAAATGGATGATCAATATCTTCACGTTGAATCTCATTTACAGGTGCTGCTTTCCTGGGTGGAGAACTGTTAGGTTCCTCTGCATCATCCTAAACTTCAATAAGGAAAGGCAAAGAAGTGAAAAAAAAAATTTAAAAAAATAACAGCTTAGAAATCGTAAAACCGCATTATCTACTCACATTTGAAATGGTCAAGGATACTGATGATTCGACGCCCCCATTTGATTCAAAGAAATCGGATTTTGAAGTGCGCAAATTCTGGAAGCTACAGATATTTTTCACACCAGACATTTTCTCAGCTACTGCTGGACTGGGAACACTCTTCTCCATCTGTACAGTTTGTGCTGGACTTTGGACTTCATCTTGTGGATCTGGCATGTTTATCGAAAAGGGGTGACCAGTGTGTTCTTGTTGAACCCCATTTTCTGGTACTACACGGCTGTGGATATCAACCTGCGTACCAATTTTGTATGTTTCTCTCTGATTCTCAGCAGGGAAACCGTCTCCCATATTACAAAGTGGAGATGGTCTTTCAGATGGAAATGGTGTTTTGTGAGTCTCCCTTGGAATCTCATCAATGTGATTTTTTCGGGGAAGTAAATTTTGTGTGGTTCAATTTTGGAATTTCTCTTCTGATACATCTTCCTCGGGGAAGCTGAGGAGCCACCATTCACAACTCCATCTAGTTTGTAAGACCACCCCCTTTTGGAAGAGAAGAAGTTCTCCTGATGTTTCTGCCTGTGAATAGAGGATGGATCACCATGAGTTTTTAGATGTCGTACTTTAGTTGTCTTTCGAGCCAAAGAAGGAGTAACTAGTCTTTTGATAGTCTCAGCAATCTCTGAATCAGTTTCTATTGAATTCGAGTTCTGTTTCGGCTTGCCAGATGTCTCTCTATCAACAACTGTATCACCATTTTGATCAAAGATTTGCTTTTGCTTTAAATTATTCCCATCTACCTTCTTAATCTGAGAAGTCTGATGCTTAGGTGAAGAAGCAGTTCCTAATATCTGACAAAGCTTCATTCTCAAAGTTTGAGTTCTCTCAATCTCTACTTTATCTGTATTACCCTCAACCACCCGTTCATCCGACACAGCGACATTATGAGCTGTGGCAAATGTAAATTCCTCCACCCTCTGTGAGCTACCATCCCTTTCTCCATTACTTTGATAAGTGTCACCACTAAACTTTTTCCCCTTGCCGTCGCGAGAATGTGCCATGGAGGTTTGATTTGTGAAAAAATGATCCGAGTAATTCACTGGTGCATCCTTTGCTGCATTTAGTTTCCTCTGCTTCCCTTTAGTAGCTAGTGAAGTGGAAGATCTCGCATGTGCAACCGTCTCTGGTTGAGATGACTTTTCATTAAAGGATCTGGTGCTTACCCAGGGAGAACCTGGTTGTTCTGGAGCTTCAATTTGCTTCATTTTGATAGCATCTCTAATTCCTTCTGCTCTTTTTCTTCCTTCTGAATTATTTTCTTCACTTGGTTTCTTTCTTTCTGCATTTGGCTCCACAATCTCATTTTCATTTGAATATTCGGATCTTCTCTTTGCTATATGGTCTACCATCATTCCAATTGAAATCTTTCTAGATTGGCTGGATGGATGATAACAACTACCAAGGCTCTGACAGTCACTCATTCTATCCTGAAATACATCATGACAGAGTTACACAACACCATTACATTGAAGTTTCAGCGTTTACAAAAACCTTGAATTCAATCCAAAAACAAATATATAGTGAAAACCGGTTTCTTCTTCTCAATATGAAACTAATGTCCTTAAACCAAGATTCATATGGTCGTGAACTGTTTCCAATATCGTTTTGGCAATGGGTCCTAACAAAGTAAAAAATGATATGGAAAGCGAGACTGATTATTTAAAATAATGACTTGAAAAGTAGCAACCACAAATTGAAGAACATTGTTGGTAACTTCGAGACAACTATTTCGTATTAACAAAATATGTTCTTATTCTTAAAGCATTAAACATAAAATTGTATTCTTTTTGGATATTCAAAAAGGCATATTCTTTGAAACAGAAGGCAGCAGAAAAAACAACTGAGTGCAAATCATATCACCAAAATGAACAAAATATAGGAAAAAGTTTGCAGTGAAAAGTAAAATACAAGCATCCATCAAAATCAATGTATGCAAGGAAGATATATATTGTTTACAATAAATGAAACTGGTCATTTATGTGCCACAGGGATAATAATTAACAGAACAGAATGACAGAGGCATATATGTATATGGTTATGGTTAAACTCAGGAAACCAGAACAAGAATTATGTTCAAACACTTCCTCTCCAGAGTAAAATCTTAGTGCTGCCATTTGTTACTTACATAATGTAAATTTTTAAGCACGTCAACCTCCACTGGCATAATTTTGGGTAGGAAGGATGCCAACCCGCACTGCTTACAGCTGCAACCTGAAGAATGACCAATGTTAAAATTTAGAACCAAATGGGGAAAGAAATGTGCCCAGTTCTCGGTTTGCTTGTTAAACAATAAGATAAGCTAATCAATTCAATAAAATTAAACATAAGAGTTTATAATTCAAGACTCAAGGAAAACAAACGCCCCAACTCATATCAGATTTTTGCGCCTGTTTGGCATAAGCTGAGAATTTAAAAATCCAGAAAACAACAGCAGCATGAGAGTGGAATCTTCCTCTTCTATTTTAACTCTCACTTGTCTCGCCAGCTAAACGTTATAAAATAGAAATATCAAATACGAAGGGCAATCCAAATGAAAGAACTCCAAAACAGGAAAGAAACGGTGCGACAACAACAAGATAGTGCAGAATAAATTATCAGAAAACCAATAACGAGTACAATATCAAGACCCCTTGTTTGAGTACCCGAACAGAAACTGTACTTTTCACAGAAAATATCGTGAAATTTTGTACCATCTGACACGATTCATCAAACAATATGAATATGATGCATACGCTAGGGTTATAACCTCATAAAATCAGTAATCATGGAACACGAATCTCTGAAAAGGTAAAATCGAGACAGCGTAGATTTAACAAGAAAAATGGAAAATAAACCTCTCACAAAACTAGAAGCATGCTCCCGAATCAAACGATTTTCAGCATAATAGAAACAATGAGGGTTAAGCGCGATCATCCGATCACTTACAGGAAATGTAAAACAGTTACAGACGAGCTTCACTGTCGAACCCGTACATTTCTTCAAAACAAAGACTGGCGGAACTCTGCGTTCCGTGGAAGAAGAAGAGAATAATTTGAATTTTTTTGTTAGTTCGCGGAGACAAATCGAGGCGGGAAATAAAAATGCGATGTTTGTGGGTTTTGTGCTAATTCGAAACGGCCTACTGGTTCTAATTTGTCGGCTGTGCGCATTGTGCACACTTCGGTGCATGAATAGAATATTTTAACCTTTATTTTTTTTAATCTTTGAAAAATAAAAACAAAATTCGGGTATGCCACGTGGACACGGAAGATTTTCTGAAGATTCTTTATGGTAAAAAGCACGAGCTTATCAGATGCTGCTTCCTTTCTGAAGATAACGCAAGCAGCAGGCAGGCAGGCTCTGCATTACGACTTCTCTCTTCTTCGTCAGCCGAGCCCGCGATGACGACCATCAATGGACTCTCACTACTCCGTTCAACGCCGTCTCTCGTCCCTTCCTTTCCTAGAACCTACCCCTTTCAAAAGCCCTTTAAGCTCAGCTGCTCTGGCGGAGAAGATTCAGCCTTCACCTCCACAATTTCTCCTTCGATGGTCAGCGGCGGGCCCATATCTGGCGGCGCGAATTCTTCCAAGTTTGATTGTGTGATCGTCGGCGGCGGAATTAGTGGTCTCTGCATCGCGCAGGCTCTTGCCAACAAACATCGGGACGTTGCCCCTAATGTGATCGTGACTGAGGCTAGTGACCGCGTCGGTGGAAACATCACCACCGTCGAGAAGGATGGATATCTATGGGAAGAGGGCCCCAACAGTTTCCAGCCCTCCGATGCTATGCTCAGTTTGGCGGTGTGTTCTCATCCTTGCCCAGGGCTTTTTTTCTTTTCTTTTTCTTTTCCTTTTTAGAATTGTGCATTTCAGCTTCTTAAATTTGACTGGAAATTTAGCGGCATTAATGTTTTAAATTTCGTTCGAGGTATAACTCAATGAAGCTGGATTTCGCTTGGGATTTTCATGTGCAATATTCTCTGGAGGCTGAAATGTATTCGTTAATTATGATCGACCAGGATTTCACATTAACTTTACTCATTAGCATTTGTCTGGACTGTAGTATGGATGTGTTGAGGCGTACATGTTGTATGGTTGAGTCGGTAGTTAATGCTCTCATGATTGCAGGTGGATAATGGCTTGAAGGAGGATCTCGTTTTGGGTGATCCTAATGCGCCGAGATTTGTTTTGTGGGATGGCAAATTGAGGCCAATACCATCTAAGCCAACTGATTTGCCCTTCTTTGATTTAATGAGCACTGGTGGCAAACTCAGGGCTGGCTTGGGTGCTCTTGGAATCCGACCTCCACCACCAGTTTGTCCTCTTAAATTTCTTTTTGCTTGACTTTAGTAATTACTATTGCAATTTCAAGCGCCAATAAAGTCTTCACAGACAGGAAAAAAAACTATGAATAAGCTCTTGATGACTGAGATTTCTCATAGTGTTCTATTTTGACAAAGGTGACAGGGTCATGAAGAATCAGTGGAGGAGTTTGTGCGCCGTAACCTAGGCAATGAGGTTTTTGAGCGCTTGATAGAGCCATTTTGTTCAGGTGATTATGCTTGAACTTGAAAGTGTTTATTTATCCTGTTCATCATCTTGCATTCTATTGAAGTATTGATTAGACTAAAATAATATTTAACGGGTTTGGGGATCAGAGTATCACTTCAGCAAAGTAGCATTTATGATTATTTCTATCCATTGATCTTTAAGTGGTTTACTTTGCCTTGAACATCCATGATGCCTAATTGCCTATTATGATTACTTCATGAAATGTTCTCTTGATAATCTGAACTTAAATGGTTTTACAATTGCTGGATTGTTCATTGTCGGAAATGTTGGGCAAACAGACATGAGAAAAAGTTTATCTTTTTTTTACTTGCTGATTGTGAATTGATTCATCGTTGTGTGCAGGCAGTTGTAGGGTTGTTGTCCCTTGCCCAATTGTTGTGGGACAATTTTAAAATACTAACATGTTACTGGAACCAACTTTTCTTTTTGCTTCTTTTGGTTGGGAAAAATCTGATGTAATGATCCTTTCAGTTAATTAGTTTGTATATGTAATTCTACTTTAAATACAACAGGGTCTTTCAGTTTCCTCAAATCCAAAAATTAGTGGTAGTTTATATAGTTAATCATGGTTTATTATTTACTTGCTCGATATATGAGATAGCTGCTACTTCATATTTTTCCCTCAATCACTGGAAAATGTGGTGATATCTGCCATTAGTTTTGTTGCCAATAGGTATTTTCCTCAAATTCACAAGTTTTGTTGCCAATAGGTGTTTATGCTGGTGATCCTTCCAAATTAAGTATAAAAGCAGCATTTGGAAGAGTTTGGAAGTTAGAGCAAACGGGCGGTAGTCTCGTTGGTGGTGCTTTCAAGACAATCCAGGAGAGAAAAAAGACTCCCAAACCACCTCGAGACCCGTAATAATTTATGTTCAAGTGTTTGCACCTATCTTCTGAACTCTTAAGTTTCTTATTTCCTTGTAGAGTTATCATGTTCAAACCTTGACTACTAATATCCTGCAGGCGTCTACCTAAGCCAAAAGGCCAAACAGTTGGATCATTTAGAAAGGGACTTACTATGTTACCGAATGCAATCGCTGCAAGGTAATCTCTGATGTTGAGGATTTCATGTTTTGGGAAAGTGGGATCATAGAGTGTACAACCATACATAGATGGAATTAATGTTCTTTGGAATTACAAAAGCACTTTTATGTTGGCCTCCTTCAGGCCTTGTAACTTGGTTGGATGTTTGTAATCGTTGTCTTGAATTTTGGCAGGTTAGGTAGCAAACTAAAAGTATCTTGGAAGCTTTCAAATATCATTAAACTGGATAATGGAGAGTACAGTTTAACATATGAAACTCCAGAAGGACCTGTTTCTATTCAGAGCAGAAGCATTGTCATGACTGTTCCATCTCATGTTGCAAGCAGTCTGTTACGTCCTCTCTCTGTATGTTTCACTCAACTTTTTCAAAACTGGGTCATTGGCTTTATTAACGTTTGACATTGGATTGCGTGTTCTTTGTTAATTCTTTGGGTAACTCTTACAACACAAGCTTCATTTGGTGTAACTTTATGTGTTATATGGTAAACCTTTTTGTTTTGTTTTGTTTTTTATTATTTTTTCTTTTTTTAGGTGCATTCTAGTCTATTTGTGTTGACTTGTCCTAGTGAAATTCTGTTAATGGTTCATATGTTTGCAATCTACTGGACTTGTTGACACGCTTTTTGAGTGTCTCTCTTTGATTCTTTTTTGTAGGTGCATTCTAGTCTATTTGTGTTGACTTGTCCTAGTGAGATTCTGTTAATGGTTCATATGTTTGCAATCTACTGGACTTGTTGACATGCTTTTTGAGTGTCTCTATGATTCTTCTTTTTTTTTGTATGTGAAATATATTCTGAAGATATCTTTAGAACTTTAATGTACAATTACTTGCAGACTGTTGCTGCCGATGAACTTGGAAAATTTTATTATCCACCAGTTGCTGTAGTTTCCATCTCATACCCTAAAGAAGCAATTCGGACAGACTGCTTGATTGATGGTGAACTTAAAGGGTTTGGCCAATTGCATCCTCGCAGCCAAGGAGTTGAAACTTTAGGTAACGTTATTACTTATTAGTTATGGATGTACGCCATTATGAATTTTGCTTGGCACTTAACTCCTGACTTTGGTAATAAGAATAAAATATCAACCAACCTTTTGGTGAACCGGAATTGGTTCTTGCAGGAACTATTTACAGCTCATCACTCTTTCCAAATCGAGCTCCAGCTGGAAGAATTTTACTCTTAAACTTTATTGGGGGAGCTACCAACCCTGGAATTTTATCCAAGGTTAGTAGATTGTAGAGTAAGTTTCACTTTTGTTCCATTCAAGAAAAAGAAAAAGAAAAAAAAGTTTCATTTTAGTCATGATGGTGAAATACATTAGGTAAGTTCTGTACGGCAGAAGATTGGTGAAATTTGGTAATATCATTCTGGGATGTCAGGAATTATTCATGATGTTGTACCAAACTTACAAATAAAATGATGGTAGCATTGTTTTATTGAACATTTATTTTAACACATGATTAAGATTTTCATTTGCTAAAAGATTGGCATAAGTCACATGATTATAGTTGTTAATCTTGGTTTCTATCTTTTATGTGGTTTATGTTTTTATAACTCATTACAGAAATCATGAGTGATGAGTGAAACTTTAGGACGACTACATTTAAGCTTTAACTTTTTATATTGTGCATGCCATTCCCCATGGTTGATTGACATCAACACATGTTTTCCGATACATTTGCATGGTCTGTACATTTGCTTCAAAGTTTTGATCATCATCATTGTCAAAGCCTTAATCACCAAGTAGTTGGAATCAGCGACATAAATCCAACATGGAATATATTTAGTAGTGTTAAAGACGTGCATTTTCTTTCTGCCATTTGAATTTACACTTTTTCCTTCTTAATATTATCTGGTGGCCCCTATGTTTATGTACTACCTTGCACTTAGGTAGTGCAGTGCAGATTTGTCATGGTTTTGCTTAGTAAATTTTCGCTTACAAGTGGAACTTTTTTCTAGGGCTTTATGACCCTAGGTTTTGTGACCCTAGATGTTTGGTTTAGTTTGTGTCCTGATTTCTTATCTCACATTTTCTTTCCTACAGACAGAGAGTGAACTTGTTGAAGCAGTTGACCGTGATTTGAGAAGGATGCTTATAAATCCTAATGCAAAGGATCCACTTGCATTGGGTGTGAGGGTATGGCCTCAAGCTATTCCCCAGTTTTTGGTAGGTCACTTTGATATCCTAGATGCTGCAAAATCTGCTCTTAAGGATTCTCGGTTGCAAGGGCTGTTTCTGGGAGGCAATTATGCATCCGGTGTAGCTTTGGGCCGGTGTGTGGAGGGAGCTTATGAGGTTGCTGCTGAGGTGAATGATTTCCTCTCTCTATATGAATACAAATGACAGATCCTGGGCAACAACCTTGGCTTCTAACTCAAAGGCTGGCGTCATTTTGTAGAAATTAATGTCTGTTAGAACACAATATATTGAGTCGCGCATTATGTGATCGGAATCCTTGCAATACACAGACAGACAATTAAGACGTGAGCTATGACCAATTTGTTTCTGTAACTTTCTGGAGATCAGCAACTTAAATAACCATCCGACTTCGTTTTGTGTGGATTACATTTCATGTAGCTTGAATTGAGACAGATGGTGAGCATGATTGGGCTTATAATGCAATGAGAGTGAAGTCATCTGGCTGTTAGTCTGTTACAAAGAATTTTGGTTCTCCTAAGAGCAGGATCATGCCCCCGTGTAGGGCTAATGAGGGAGACGCTTACACGGGGAAGTCGAAACTTGAAAGCAATCCCATGTTTTGAGTGGACATTTTCGTCAGTCATTGCGGACAGGACAGGTTGGGCTACTTTTGCCCTTTATTTGCGCTATCGGTCTAGTATGTCTGCAAATCTAAGGCCCAGCCCATAACAAATGTTCTCTCAATCTCTTCATACTTCAAAGTTCAAACTAAGTCAACTAACTAAACCATTGTTTCTTGAAATGATGAAAGTGTTACCCACGATACACTGTTACATTATTTTTTAAATCGAAAACACAGTCGGGCCTATGTGTGACCATAATGATATTGTTTTTAATGGGAATCGAACTTAGACTTTCTGACCCTAATAAACAATTGGGAAAATAAAATAATAATAATAATAAATCACTGCAAATGCAAGCACAAGACATGCAATGGAGACACCAAGGAAGCAACAAAATAGCAGGCGGAAAATATATTTTGAGTTAGCCTGTCACGTTCTCCTTTTGACTTTTCCCTAATGTCTTTGCATGTACGTTTCGAGCATCACGTGTTTCTTTAATATTAGAAAGGAATCATAATACTAACAAAGACACGATAATATTATTTCAAATTTTCTGACACAATTAGGGCAATTGAATTGCAGAAACAACATACAGACACTTTTCATGAACTTGCCTAGTATGCGTAGTTTGCGGGCTAGTTATGCAGACTCAATAGGTTTATTCTGTTCATTAATTAAGATTCAAGAACTACAATTGTGTGAAGTCAGCTAAAAGGTTTCTGATTTTCACAATCCAAGTTAGGTCCAGTTTCGACATTAAACAGCTTCGCATATCTCTGATAATACCCAATCCGATCATTGACTCGGCCGTCGTTGACTATACCGCACTCAAGCCCGCCGTTGATTATGTTAGTCACCAACCCATAACCTGCCGTCCGATTAGCTGCCAAGTCCGCTTTGGTGGGGACATATTTTCCGACCATGACACCGTGGCATGAAGGCTTGGGCTTCTGCTCTGTCATCCAAAACCACATAGCAGTCTTGAATGCAATCAAGGAGTTGTTAGCCACAATTTCTGGGTTATCTAGCCCATTAAACCCTAATGCCTTCCCTGCCGGACCGTAATTGTAATTCCTGCATATATTGCTTAGGAAAATTAGCATAAATTATTATAAGTATAATTTGGAAGGAATTCCGTGTAAAAATATCAATGGTCTTATAGATTCCAATGTTTTTTGTTATAACTATCCCAAATGTCGAGATGAGCACACACCATTTCATATGAATCATATGAGACATGTGGACCCCACGGTTTCACATGAATCATTTGGAATAGCTGAGAGAAAAAACACGAGAAAATGTTAAGATGAATGCACTCGATTTCATATGAATCATACGAGACATGTGGGTCATATGGTTTCACAATAATCATTTGGGATAACCGGGACAAAAAACAGGAGGAATGCTAAGATGAACGCATATGATTTCATATCTAACATATGAGACATGTGGGTCCCATGTTTTCACATGAATTATGTACGTCCATCTTTGTATTTGAGATAGTCGAGACGAAAAACACTAGGATGCCTAGTATTTTTGGGAATAGGGGGTTGGAATTATTCCAGTAATTTCATCAGATCTACACCATCCAATGCAACAATGCACTGATTGACAACACTACACCTAATACATTCAATGGTATAGATCTGGTGAAATTGTTAGAATGATCCCAACAAATCCTTTTCCGTATTTTTGTGAAAAAAAATTACCAGGAGAGTTGAATGGGCCCTCTTCCTTTGTAAGATTTGCCAGGAGAACAAGGCCATTGTTTGTTAGTTGAGTCGCAGTAGTTACTCTGTGGGCTGATTTCCTCTTTAAAGCAGAGGCCCCAAGCGAATGGACCATCAGGAGCAGTAGCCCACCCGCCGGTGGTCTCGTGCGAGATTTGGCCCAAAAACGCAGCGATTTCACGCTTCCGAGTTTCCAAACTCCCGGTGTTGCCGAACTTGGGGAAAGACTTCGCTGCCCGAATGAAGGAATCGTACGTGTAGAAGCCTTTTGCAGGGCATGCGGCGTTGTCTCTGTGTAGAAATATGGCTTCGTAGAGGTCTTTAGTAACTAAAGACCAGATTAAGCCCACAACTCTACTGGACCATAACAAAGCCCATAAATGATGTATAGTACAAAGCCCAACCTTAGTTCTAATGTATCCGTTAGACAACGGATAGTTGTCTCAATCATAGCAGTTCTCTGTCAGTCAAAAAGTCTGTCTCATTACAAGACCTAGTGTAGTTCCCTGTATATAATTCTGAGGCGGTTTCAATTGAAGCAAGTTAAGGAAAATACTTTCTACACGTTTCTATATGGTATCGAAGCCAATGAGCTCCACTGAGCCAAGCTCCCTCTCCACCATGATTCCTTCATCCTCATCAACTCTTGCTACAACTGTTTCTCTACCTATCTCAGGCACCACTCAAACTCTTACTGTTCACGCCATTTCTCCTATCCCAGTGAAACTCACTACTACAAATTTTGGTTCCTGGAGATTGCAATTTATTTCTCTACTGCGTGCATATGGACTGGTAGGATATGTGGATGGTTCCACCAAATGCCCACCCACTCCAGATCTTGAATCCACCGATCCATCCGCTGCCCATCTTCACTCCCTCTGGGTCAGTCAAGATCGATTTATCTTGCTTGCAATAGTTGCATCTATCGATGGTGCTGTTCTTCCACTAGTTGGTGATGTTGGAACCAGCGTTCGTGCGTGGAATAAGGTACACAATCTCTTTGCAAATACATCGAGATCTCGTGTTCTTCAACTCAAATCCCAACTCTCGCGATGTCAAAAAGGCCAGAAATCAATGGCAGACTACCTGCAAGACGTTAAAGTCTTGGCAGATGAATTAGCTCTGGTATCACATCCAGTTGCTGATGATGACCTCACACTATATGTACTTGATGGTCTTACTGAAGAATATGCTGGAATTGTTGGATCTGTACGTACTCGTGAAACCCCATTCACTTTTGAGGAACTAAAGGATGTCCTGCAAGCTCAAGAGAGTTTTCTTGCAAGACTTACCTCCACCCAGTCTGCCCACATGGCTACTGCTCATTTTCACCAACGTCAATCTACCAATTCCTCTCAAGGACGCGGTACCAGATCTCAGTGGCAAAATCATCGCCAAAATAACAACTGGACTGGCAACCAACCTCCATCTCATCAGGCTGGGCGTGGTCGCGGACCACCACGGGTGGTTTGTCAACTCTGTGATAAACCTGGGCACCCTGCAAACAAATGTCGCAAACTAAAATACTATGCTAACACTGCAACTCCCTCTGCAAATTATGCATCTTCAAATGCTCCCTCAAGCAACCCCAGTGCTCCTAGTACCACAACTCAACAATGGCTGCTGGATTCTGGGGCCAGCCACAACATGACCGCTGATTTGGGAAATCTCTCTTCTCATTCAGAGTATGCTGGCACGGATGAAGTCATCCTTGGTGATGGCACAGGTTTGCCTATCACTCATACTGGCACTACACAAATTTCCACTAGAACACACACTTTGTCTGTTGATAATGTCTTATATGTGCCATTGATTCACAAAAATTTACTTTCTATACATGAACTAACCAAACAAAATAATGTATATGTTGAATTTTTTCCTTTTCATTGTGTTATCAAGGATCAGGTTACAGGTCGTACCATAGCTTTGGGCAAATGCACTAATGGTCTGTACCATCTTGACTCCAACACCACTCACTGTTTTGCTACCTCTCTCCACTCTGCTGCTCCTAAACTCACCTCTGATGACTGGCATCAAAGACTCGGGCATCCCTCATCTTCCTTGTTACACACTCTTATTACATCTGCCAATCTTCCATGTAAAACTAAGCTTTCATCTTCTTGTACTGAGTGTGCTATGAATAAAAGTCACAAACTTCCTTTTGGCTCATCTACTGTTTCTAGCTCTTCTCCTCTTCAAATTATTTTTAGTGATGTGTGGGGTCCAGCCCCTGTGCAATCTCTTGATGGTTTTACCTACTATGTTATCTTTGTAGATCATTTCACCTGATACACTTGGTTATATCCCATTAAACAAAAATCAGATGTTCATTCAGTCTTCATCCAATTCAAGACCATTGTAGAAACACAATTTCAAACTTCTATTCGCACCTTATATACTGATAATGGCGGCGAATTTGTAAAGCTCAAATCTTTCCTTCTGGAAACCGGTATCAGCTGGTTCACCTCTCCCCCACATACTCCCCAACATGTCGCTATTGCTGAGCGCAAACACCGTCATCTCACTGAAATGGCCCGCACTCTATTACATTCTGCTAAACTCCCTTTTACATTCTGGACTTTTGCTTTTCAAACCTCAGCATATCTAATTAACAGGTTGCCTCTCTCCACCTCTGCCCCAGACACACCTTATCAACTTCTTTTTAATCAAGCACCAAATTACTTGAAGCTGCGTATTTTTGGTTGTGCTTGTTTCCCGTGGTTGCGGCCATACACTACTCATAAACTCCAACCCCGATCTCAGAAATGTGTCTTTGTGGGGTACTCTACTAATCAGAGTGCCTATAAATGCTATGACCCTATGACTCAAAAAGTGTATCTCTCTCGTCATGTAACTTTCAATGAATCTCTCTTTCCATTCTCAACAATTCAGTCATCAGTTTCTCCACCTTCTATTACTTCTGATCCTACTCCTCCTATCTCTCTCGTAGTTCTCTCTAATTCGGTACCGCCTCAATCACATCATTCTCCTCCACAAATTGCTGATTCTACCTCACCCATAGCTCCCTCCTCTACACCATCTGTACCAGTCCCTACTACTTCTTCCTCAGATAATACTCGTGTTCACTCTATGACTACACGGTCAATGAACCGAATATATAAACCCAAGAAACTGCATCTCACTTCTACTCATCATCTCCCTTCTTCTCCTGAGCCAAGATCAGTTATTACTGCCCTTAAAGACTCAAATTGGAAATTGGCTATGGAGGAGGAATTCCGTGCTCTTAAAAATCATTCCACTTGGACATTAGTTCCTCCTGAACCTCACCTCAAGCCTATTGGATCCAAATGGATCTTCCGTCTTAAAAGACATCCTGATGGTACCATTGCTCGCTACAAGGCCCGCCTCGTCGCTCAAGGATTTGCCCAACGTCCAGGGCTTGATTACCACAATACTTTCAGTCCTGTTATTAAACCTGCAACAATACGTATTGTACTTACCATTGCTGTTTCGCAGGGCTGGCCACTTCATCATTTAGACGTTAACAATGCTTTTCTCAATGGTGTACTTCAGGAGACTGTCTATATGAAGCAACCGAAGGGGTTCGAAGATCCTTCCTACCCCAACTACATTTGTAAACTTCAAAAGTCTATCTACGGTCTCAAACAAGCTCCTAGAGCTTGGTATACAGCCTTGAGTAACTGTCTTCTTCGTCTGGGTTTTCAGAATTCACATGCAGACTCTTCACTCTTTATACTTACTGAACCTAAAGCTATTATGTATGTGCTGGTATATGTTGATGATTTAATAGTTACTAGTTCTAACTCATACACTCTTAACAGAGTTACCAAAGCCCTGTCTGAAGCCTTTTCTCTTAAGGAGCTCGGGGAGTTATCATATTTTCTTGGTGTGGAAGTTACTCCCACCTCCACTGGCCTGCTACTGACTCAACAAAAATATATTCGCGATATCCTGGAACGCACTGACATGACTGATGCCAAATCTGTCAATACCCCTCTCCCATCTAAGTTCCACACCACCGCTACTGATGGCACACCTCTGGCTGATCCCAAACCTTTTCGTCAAGTTGTAGGTAGTCTTCAATACTTAAGTATCACTCGTCCTGATATTAGTTTTGCTGTTAACAGGTTAGCTCAATTTATGAATGCTCCGACTGATGCTCATTGGACTCTCCTCAAAAGAGTCTTAAGGTATCTCAAAGGCACGGTCGACTTGGGTATTAACATTGTTAAACACTCACCCCTTCATCTACAAGCTTATTCCGACTCGGATTGGGCAGGCCATCCCGATGACAGTTCTTCAACTACTGCTTATATTGTCTTTCTTGGTTCCACTCCTATCTCTTGGCGCTCTCAAAAGCAGCGATCCATTGCCCGCTCCTCCACGGAAGCAGAGTATCGAGCACTGGCATCAACGGCATCTGAGGTGATATGGTTGAAACATTTGCTTCAAGACCTTCGTTGGCATACTCCTGCAACTCCGATTATTTTTTGCGACAATCAAGGTGCTACAAATCTCAGCTTAAATCCTGTACTTCACTCCCGTATGAAGCACATTCGAGTGGATATACATTTTGTTCGCTCACTGGTCAATCAAGGTTTAATTCATGTTCACAAAATCTCTACCGAAGCGCAACTTGCAGATCTATTGACGAAATCACTTCTTCGACCTCGTTTCACTTGGCTTCGCTCCAAGATAGGTGTCTCAGGAGTTCCACCTATCTTGCGGGGAGATAAAGACCAGATTAAGCCCACAACTCTACTGGACCATAACAAAGCCCATAAATGATGTATAGTACAAAGCCCAACCTTAGTTCTAATGTATCCGTTAGACAACGGATAGTTGTCTCAATCATAGCAGTTCTCTGTCAGTCAAAAAGTCTGTCTCATTACAAGACCTAGTGTAGTTCCCTGTATATAATTCTGAGGCGGTTTCAATTGAAGCAAGTTAAGGAAAATACTTTCTACACGTTTAGGGAAGATATTGGGACCTTTCGAGCTTCTGTGTTTTGTGAATTTATGAGAAAAAGAGCCAAGAATAGGGAGAGAAAGAGAGCAGGAGAATAGAAAGAAGAAGCCATGATTGGTATTTTGTTTGGGGTTTGGGTGATGAGGGAGTAAGGTCTCTTCTTAAAGAGAGGAATTGTGGTGTGTCAAGTTGGCAATTCCACAAGTTGGAAAGTCAGACGGTCAACCACTTGACTTGTTATTGTCATTTAGGTATTTTGAAATACTTTACAGTATTATTGCATTCAACTCCTGTTTTTTTTGGCTAGTCAATTCACATTGCAAATGGATTGGTGACTGGATCCACAACACTCTTGGTTTACTGGGGATCTGATCATGGTCGCCTTTGTTTTTCCTTCGGGTTTTACTGTGTCCTTGTATTGTCTCTTGCTTAGTTCTCGTTTCTTGATCTGTTTTGTGTCCCATTACCCACTTGGAGTGGTTGACAGTTTGTTCCTTGCTTAGTTTGGCTTCTGATAGTTGATTTTGATGTTAGTTAGGGCTGTCTAAAATTAACGATCATAACCGATCGATAACTGAATCGATCGATTATTTTCTAAAAAAAATTACATCTCTTTAAAGAATCAACCGGAAAAATTGATCAATAACTGAAAAATTGAAAGGAAAAAAAAGAACAATGATCGACTGATCGGTTAAATTTATGTCAGAAAATCGGGGTGTGGATAGTGTTAATGTTAGTAAAGAAGGATGGATTCCATTGTCCAAACTTGATTACCATTGTGAGATATTGTCCGTTTTTCCAAGTCCAAGCCCAACCCATTACAGGGTTTATAGAGCTCACGACTTTAAAACGCGTCTTACTAAATCAAGGAAACTCATAGGATTAATAACATGTATATTAGATCTGCGGGACTTTAATCAACAAATCTCCTCCTCACTTGTATGTCGGGATCTAGCCCACTAAATAAAATCGGTAGTCACACATGTATAACCCACATTCAAGCTCAATAATTTTGTTTGGATACCACCAATAGCTCTCTTCTCAACATTTTAGACCATAGAACTAGTAACCTTTTAGGTCAAAAGGTGGCAGTCTTTTTCGTGCTGCATTCCCCATGTGATTATACATTTCATCTTGGATTAAATTTAGATTATATTCTCTACTTATAATAATTGTCCATTATCCCTACACATTATTTTGGGTTAGTGATGATTTGCATGAAAAAAGAGGAAAAATGCCGACTAATACCTATATATGTAGCATTTAGTAACAGTTGACTTGGCCTCCCAATTAATGGTTTAAATCTATTGAAGAATTTCAAAAGTGGAAATCCTCTAACATAAATGCACCTCCATTTTGACCAAGACGTGTGAGAACCGTCATGGCCAGGTCAATTTTCATATGGGAGAGTGGAAGACCAAGAAAATGAATTTTTTTTTTATAACCGACACCATATAACTTTACACTTTAAACATACGAAATGAGTCTAAACTTGCTCCGTCAAGCTCTGCGCACATAAATATTTCACATGATAATAGGATAAGTTGGGTCAAACCCCAACTCGTGACCACAAATGATATTGTTCTTAGTGAAAATCGAACTCAAGATGTTCCGAGTTCATATGGTTGGACCAAGAAAATGATGCTAATTAACGAATTCTAATTGTTGTTTTTTTCCATACAAGTAAGCTGAAATCCTTAGTCTCTTCCAAGTTCCATTACAGTTCATGCTGGGCCAAATGCTTGCCAAAATTGTGGGCCGACAAGTAATTCAGTAACTTGGATCTCCACTAGAAAGTTACTGGGATTTGGGAATAAGTCTGGACTTGGAGCCCAGAACGGCCCATTTAGCCTGCACGCCAACCTGAAAGGCCCAGTAGTTTCTATCTAGTGCCGTACGGGGAAAAAAATTTAAAAAGTAAAAAACTGAAAATAAAGTAACTATTGGAAAAACGGCATCGTTCGCTATAGTGACTGCGAACCCAAATTCTTAAGCGGGACGATTTCGCTCCTTCTCTGCCTCGAAGCCCTAATCTATATTTTTTCTTGAGCAGTCCTCTTCCTCTGCTGAATCCCCAACCGGTGTTTGCTTTCAACTTCGCGAGCAGTTTTCTGGATATCAAGGTATTGTAAACATTCTCATATCAGTTGCAAGTTCTGCTTTTTTCCTTTCTATTTGATTATTTTCTAGTTTATATATCTTGGCGAGACTTGTATTTACTCGAGCATTTTTCAGTTCTGTTTTTTATGCTGTTTATTAGAAGAAGGTTTTGGGTAAGTGTTTGATCACTTAGTTGTTAGTATCTATTGTAGATTTACGATCAGTTCTTACAGTTATTGTCACAATCGATATTCGAAACAAGGCTTGAATTACACTCTTTGGGTTTATATATCTATTGGAAGTGAAGAATGAAGATATAGAGTTAGCGGTTCTATGTAATTATGGAAAATGAAATTGCTGAAGGGATAAGAACAATTGTGCTTCTGTCACCGAGAGAATCACGATACTGTATCAGTAATCAAATTTGTTTTCTTTTCAATAGTTAATTCGAGTATTTTAGTTTTTTTTTTTCCCTTTCTCTATTCTTTCTTGACTTGTGTTTATCTTAGCTGGAGAAACTGACTGGAGTATGGTAAATTAGGTTTTATTTAATTCTAGGTTTGGTTTAATTTTCATATTTCAAAATCAATTTTTGGGTGAAATGTGGTAAAGCGGAGCTGATCGAACCGATAACATCCATTATTATCATGTGTTTTGTCTATGTGAAAGGATATTTTGGTCAATTGAAAAATTCCATCTTCTTGGATGTAATTGGTTGTCTCATATAGACCCTTTGCAGTCGCTCACCTTGGAAGCTCTATACAATCACTGGTTCTCATGGCTAACAATCCATCACAGCTCCTCCCATCAGGTCCAGTACTCATTGCTTTGCATTCCCCTACATATACTGACAAAATGGAAAATTAGAATATGTTTGTTTCCTTTTTGGATGCAGAGCTGATAGATCGCTGCATAGGATCCAAAATATGGGTCATAATGAAAGGAGACAAGGAACTTGTTGGCACTCTCAGGGGCTTTGACGTCTATGTTAACATGGTTCTCGAAGATGTCACTGAATAGTATGTAGCTTCCCATTCTGCCTTTCTTGTTGCCAAACAGACAATCACACACGAGGGTTTTATTTGTTTGTTTTTATCCCTTGATTTCACCAGGAATGTAACTCCAATAACTTGGATATGTGGTCATAAATCCATTTGTTTGACTGATTGTCGCATATAAGTATGAGTTATATGCTTTTTGAAGATTTTCGAGTGCCTGTAATTGGGACAAATAAACATTGAAAGCTCCTGGTGTACTTTTCTGACGACATCACAGTTATGTTCTTTGGTAATAATTTCAACTGTATTGCAGCATATAGTTAAGAGGCTTGTGTACTTGAAAAAATGGGTTTTATAAATCTTGCATGATGCAAAATAGTGCCATATATCTGAATTCGCCTAATTACTGGACTTTATATTTGATCAGTAAGTTCAATGGTCTGTCTACATCAGGCATGGTCGCCTAGTGGACTCAGTCTGATTCAGAGGTAGCAGATGCCATTATGGTTGTACATGCTGGGAGTGGTGTGTGGAACTAGACTTTGATTAATGTAGCGAGTTGGCATATATGTATTGTGATTTTTGCTGTGGGAATGTATGTAGTTGAGAGGTTGAGGCTATTGGAGTAGATGGAATTTGACCTCTGTAAGCTCTGGGGTCTCTACTCATCTCTCAAATGCATCCCCAATATCATCTGATCTTCATTGTATTGCATGATATTGGTGTTCGATGTTGCCAGGCCTCTGTATAGTGTATCATATTCATATGCCCGTAGAACTTTTGTATTTCTGGGGCCTTCATGCCCAAAAAAGGATAGCATTTTGAAAGCTCTTCTGTGATTGTGATGACATTTTGTAAAAACGAGATTATGACTCTAAAATCCAGACTTTTAAAATTAAAGAATTAGTCTGGAGTTCTTGTGTTCTGAGGAGCCAAACCTAATTTTTCAGCTAGAGATTCATGAGGTTATGGCTTTAGAAACCTATATGTGCAGAAGCGTGTGATTTTTTCTGTCAATTTTTGAAAGTTTTTGCACTTATTTGGATCTAATTTCTTATTCTATGTTAATGTTACAGTGAAATCACAGCAGAAGGACGAAGAATAACCAAACTTGATCAGATCTTGCTGAACGGGAACAATATTGCCATTGTAAGTAAATTGTGACTGATTTAGGCTGAGCTTATCAAGGTTTTTATATTTCAATATCATAACTAAAAAGCAATTTACTTAAGATTCACATAACTTCTGCGATTTTTTTGAATCTTTGGTACCAAAATGTAGTTAAAATTCCATGACTGTTCTATAATTTTACCCATGAAAGGTGATAGCATGCCATTCTCATCGTACCATTTTTAAAAAACTTGGCAGAGGCTCGATGTCTTAGGCTCCCATAGTTATTCATATTTATCTAGATTGTGAACCATAAGTTAGTGATTAGCATGAACTGTAAAGGTCGTCCATAATAGAATAATTAAAGTGTCTTTAGAATTTGATTTATTATACTAAAATTTAGTTCAAATGCAGCTTGTCCCTGGCGGTTCCCCTGATCCAGAGTGACAACTCGAGGACCTTCGCTTGCATTCTGATTCTTGTTTTGATGCAATTGGATATGTTATGGGACCATCAATAGCAATCGGATTTGTGTTTTATTGTAAAGTGTTTTCTAAGTATTGGATTTATTATGGTAGAAACTGATTTTAATGAATTGTGGTTCCCCTGATCCTTCCTGAGTGATAACTTGGATGATCTTCACTTGCATTTTCACATGCCTGTTTCAGTGTGATGGATGCTTCAATATGTTCTCTCTGTGACCATCACTAGCATTCGGACCTCTTGCTCATTTGGGGGAAATGATACCACTAGCAGATAGATGTACTGAAACCACGAATACACAACCCTACTTGTTACTTCGTTTCCTTAAAACAGATCAAGATGAAGTGGTATGAATGCATGTGATTCAGTCTATTGCACATGTTGGTTGGTTTCGTTGATGACTTCTATCTGTGCGTTGGGTGGGAAAAAAAGGGTTTTGGGCTGGTTTCAAGTTGCACAATAGCACATGATTATGAAATATTTACATATTCGGATCATAACTTGGATTAGATTTGGATGTACTTAATTGACTAAACATGGATTGGTTTAAATTTGCATAAGTAAATCGGATAATAACCTAATTCGGGTTAGGATTTGGATAAGTGAATCGGATAAATTTATATGTTTGGATCCTGAATTGATTTTAAATCGGATAAAATTAGTGTTTGGATTCGGATTTTGGACATATAATTTATGTCTAAACTTGGTTTAATCTGAATTGGATAAATTCGATCGTCTAGACTGGACGGACAGAGTTTTGTCACTAAAAACAACAATACTAGAAACTACAGGTACCTTCTGATCATTACCGGATAAAAAAATCAAACAATTGACCAGATGGAGTACGAAACTACGAAAGTCATTAGTCTGGGTCCCACAGAATTCTCCACAATCTTACAGCCGTCCGATCTCGCAGATCTGAATCGAAAGTGATGCCGTTTAAATTTCAAAAACCCTAGCAATCGACCGTTGGAGAGAGAGGTACCCACCCCTCATTTTGAGCGTGAACTTCATTCAATAAACAAAGGAGGTTGTTTGCTTACTCACGAACAGACTAGAGATCTTTTACTCTATGGATAGCTGAAATTTTACAGACCCAAATCCCAGTTTAATATTGGAATCGGAAAAGCAGCTGTGAAGGCAATGCTTGTGAGGGGCCATGGATGGCAACGTCCTCTCCACTCTTTACAGGTACATCATATCTATATATGCCTCTTTATAACCCGACATCGATTGAATCATTTTTGAACTTGATTAGCGATGCTTGTTATTGGATCGCAGATTGTGGGGATGGCAGTATACTGTTTTCTGGTGGTAGTATTTTATACATTTCTTGGGCTTTTCTTGGGGAATCGAGCTGCTGAAATCACTGTCACCACTATCTATTCCTTTGTGGTAATGTATAGACGTGATTGGAAATATGAAAATTTACTGTCTTTGGATGTCAGTGAAATTGATATATTTCATGTTTCATCACTTTCAGGCAATTTCAGTTATGTTACTATTTATCAGATGCACTGCCATCGACCCGACGGATAAGACCAGATTTAGAAAGAGGAGAAGAGGGAAATCTAGTGGGTTTGTGAAGTTGAATTATGGGCTCATATTTAGTCAGATAATTATGAGGTTCTTCAGGAGGGTGGAGAGGAAAATTCTGAGGACTTTCATAAGGAGGACGTATCTGGATCAATGGAAGACTGGGCCTCAAATGGAGCCCTTGCTGCCATTCCCTCTTGTTTTGAAAGATGATGCGATTTCACCTGACACCAAAGACGATGACATCTCCTTTTGCTCGCTATGCGATTTTGAGGTTGTTGCCAATTTTCAATTTCTGGGAAGTTATCCTTATAGAGTACAATTTTCCATCTTATTTGATTGATAAAGCCATGAAGAATCAAATTGTTAATGTGCTGTGCTAGAAGGAGAACAGAAGAAATTTTAAGCTTTATCATAGCAATTATGATGGCTTCCCTTTAGTTGGTGACATATTAGGTAATTAAGTTATAACATGATAAAGCTTCTTATGTTTTGTGCTCAGGTGAAGAAACACAGTAAACATTGTAGGACTTGCAACCGTTGTGTTGAAGGGTTTGATCACCACTGCAGGGTAAGGATTATGCATTTCCTTTAGCCTTTATCTGTTCATACCTTCATATGGATTATGAATATAATTGCTACAATGTTGACTCAAAGTTGTTTGATCTGTTCCAGTGGTTAAATAATTGTGTTGGCAAAAGGAATTACACTACATTCATTCTTCTAATGATATTCGTGCTGTTATTGGTTAGTTGTTCTGGGCCTCACTTAATAATATTATTGCAAGGACAACTTTGACATCCATTTTTCAATCATCTGTTTACCTTGTCTATGAAATCGGCTCTGCTGCAGCTAATCATAGAAGGAGGAACTGCCATTGCCATTTTTGTCAGGTGCTTTGCGGATAAGAAAGGACTAGAGGAGGAGCTGAAGAGGAGGCTCTATATAGACTTTCCTAGAGCAGTTCTTGCTACTATATCGGTAATAATCTGTTCTCTCAACATTGTCAAAGTACCACTGCAGTTCAATTGGGTGCTGGTTCACTTGATTATTGATTTTAACTTCTTGATATATTACAGGTTTTGCTGTTTCTGTTGACAGCTTACTGTTCAGCAGCAATGGGACAGCTTTTCTTCTTTCATGTCGTTCTCATAAGGAAGGTAGGGATGATATTTGCATTCAAAAATAACTTATAGGCTGTAGCTCCTTTGTGTTTAGTAAATTACAGATGAATAGATCCTAGGCTAATGCGTTCGCAGTATTATATGTTTGGTCACGTACTCACGTCTCCTTCTGCTTCTGCTCCTTACCGCATTCATCCTTCTAATAATTGATTATTATAACCTTAGAGCTCATACCTTAATGAGATAGTCATAGTGCCATTTCTGTTCATTTCAATGAAGGCGCCCTTGGGAACCAGGCTGAAGCATAAAGCATAATGGTTAAACTGTGCAATTTTTCATGCCTGCTGAGTGAAGTACTCAAACCCTCTTGTGAAGGGGAAACTTAAAACTATGTTTAGACTAATAATCCCCTTTGGTTCCTTAAGTTTGACCATCTATAACACAGGCATCTGGTTTTTTCTTGCATAACCAAATGACTTAATTATTCTCTTGTTGCGTTAGTTAGCACCCCTAAGAGATTGTGTCCTTTATGTCGTCCGAGTCTAGGTGAATTTTCAGGCATGATAACGGTTCTTTGCTTGTCAATGGCGTTCTCAACGGTTTTTTTGACATTGTGATTGCTCATCATCATCATGCTTTAGGTTTCAACTATACTATTTACTCCTAAAGAGATGGTGCAATCTACATCTTTTCAGCACCTAACTAGTCTTGAGCACATTACTGTGATTGCAGGGAATGAGAACATATGATTACATCATGGCAATGAAAGAGGAGAACCAACCGATGGACCTATTCAATGATTCGGACTCCTCTTCAGACGAAAGCATGGACTTTGACTCACCTGAGAAGCCAACATTTGTATCCCGGTTTATATGCAGAGGTCAGAAACTAAATCAGGTACATATTTTGAAATCCTCCCTTGATATTGCACCATCAGAAAAACACATTATCATGGACACTTCATTAAATTTCAGAGCCCAACAAGGTTATCAATAAGGATTGATGGAGATCCTGAGTCCTCCACCAGAACCAAGAAAGACGGCTTCCAGGTGAGCATTGACCCGTGGAGACTGATAAAGATGAGCAGAGATAAAGCAATATTAGCAGCAGAGAAGGCCAGAGAAAGGCTTAAGAAACAGAAGTCAGAGAATGATCCATTGAAGCCACTACCATTGGAGACAAAGCGAGGGCCGCTGATGAACCCAGAGAACAAGATGGGAAATACAGTGTCAGGTTCAGCACCACATATAGCCATAGGTAGGATGCCAGGGTCACCAGGAAGGTTCTCAAGTCCAAGAAGACGATTTTCTGGCTCCCCGACAATGTTCTCCGGCATTATGCCATCTCCAAAGCAAAAGTACAGAAGCAGTTTCGACTTGAAGTTAACAGATGTGTCGAAGGAGCTCGAAACCTACATTTCAAGGCAAGTTTTATGTTCTGTTATAAAAAAAGATGGGAGTGAGGCATCTCCAAGATAGCAACTTTGTTATGGGATTTTAGTTCTCAGCCTTTGAGAAAGATACACACATGTTCATCTGTATAACCTTATTGAGATTCTTTCCAATTAAATTTATGAATACATCTTATAGACTTGTACTGCTTTTGCATATTACTAATGCATGTCCCCATTCAGATTTTCCATTTGTAAACAAGTTCCTTGCATCAACTTTGATAATTAAGATGTTTCTTCTGTTGGTTTGATGTCTGCATTCTGATGCTTGAGCAAAAACATGTTTTGTGTGCCACAAACCACAATTATGCAAACTGAAGCATAAAAGGAGTACCTGAGTGGTGCCAGGAAAAGGACTGCTCTGCTTTGAGGATAATTTTTTTTTTTTTACGTGGAACCACTCATCTACCCGCCGGACAAGTGGCAACCCCGTGATCCCACATCCCCCATGGACCAGTTGAGGCATGAGTCGAGGCCTAACGCGAGAAGATAACGCAGGTTGGCATTCGCACACGTTAGGCTGAGTAAGGACCCATCTCACAAATTGTAAGAATGGAAACACCCATGAGATTTGAATTCACGACCTCTCGCTTGCACTAAGAGTTATCGTGGTTGAGTTCACCATCTCAACCAACGACCGATCCGTTGTTTGCTTTCAGGATAATGACATAAGCATTGAGGTAACTGTTTCTCTTGTTTCCTCACAGTATGATAGCCCCCTAAACACTCTTAAAATGTAATGTCATCTGTTAGTAATATATCTTTCTTGCTTATGAAAGCCTATCTTTTCGGAAAAAAGAAAAAGGAAAATATTATTGCCTTTGCCTCATATGCAACAGACTGCAATTTTCTGGGAAATAATCTGGGCAGACTAGCCTGCAAAGTCACCAACATATTATACACATAATATACTCAAAACAATATTGCATCTCAATAAAATTTTTCTTTTTCCTCGGATTTGTTTTTCAATCACACAATCAATAATTTGTTTTCTGTATAAACTTCAATGTTCCAAGAAATACACATGTTCAATAATGATAGAGAAAACTTCAAAGCAATACACACATCCTATTTTCACTCAATTATTTGTTACTGCACACAGTTACAAGAAACAATCAATTCCCAATACCCATCTCACAAGTCACCCAGTATAGTAACTACAACCAAAACCCTTTCCAGTTGATCAGTAACTCCAGTCAAACCCTTTCCTGTCAAGACCGCATTTCCTCAGCAAGGCAACAGGCAGTTCTGTAGACAAATGCTACAATCAAACCTTCTCGAAAGTAAGTCAACCGCCACACAAATTGTTTTCATCAGTTCACCAAGAAAGCAACCAAGAACCTCTTTTCTGACTACTTGAAATCTGCAAATGATTATGCAGATGGTAACAGTCTTGGTAATGCTCAGGGTAGATACTCTTCTTGAGAGGATGGCAAGCTGCTGGGAAAACTAAGTCAGAATAACCTTGAATATAGGAGCAATTCCAAGGAAACTTTGAGGTGACATTGAGGGTAATGTTGGAAAGGCAGATATTGCGGAAGTTGTCCCGTTCTATGCCCTCTAAAAGGCCTGCAAATTTTATTCTCTCTCCAGTGACATCTTTGAACGTAATACGTTCTATTACAGGAAGAGCGTTTGGGTCATAAAACTCATTGGGGTGCTCTCCATACTGACCAGTAAACTTGATTGCAACATTTACATCAGTCAATGTGACATTTGATATGTAGATATTTCTCACATAGCCTCCCCTTCCAGGAGATGTCTTTATTCTTATAGCTGTGTTTGAATTGAAAAACTGCAGATTCTCAGCATGAACTTCTGATACACCCCCAGACATCTCACTGCCAATTGCAATCCCAGCGCTGGTTCGAGTTTGTCCAACAAGCCGGCGGATGATAATGTTTGTACTAGGGCGAGCGTACGAAATTCCATACTCATCCCACCCACTTTTGATAGCAATAAGATCATCACCGGTACTGATATAACAGTCTTCAATGCAAACATCACTTGAAGAGTCTGAATGTATTAAGATACACAAGTGAGAACACAACTGGTGTTCAAAAGAAGCAACGAAAAAAAAAAAATACCATAAGAAGCGGACACAAGTTTTTCAGCAATCAAAGGACATCATATATTTAGGGATAAATATTAGCAACAGTTGGGAAATATCTTCACCCAAAGAGTAAGAAGTAATTACCTTAATTTTATCTGCATCTGAAAATTCAAACTTCTTTTCATTCTTATATAGGCAGAACACAGTTGTTTCTAATGCAGTTAAGTTCATTCTGTACAGAAGCTAAAAGAGCAATAGAAATAATGTTTGAACAATTTGCCAAAATAGAAAATAGTTTTGAACTGCAACCACTGCACTTGCTAAGGTTTGTTAAACTTGTACAAAAGCAGTATCTTACTATCTCGATGCTTGGTAACATTAATACCAGTAAAGGAGGGTGGTTGAGACAGCTCACCTGGATCAATCCCATCTGTATTTGGTGAATCAAGAGGCGCAAGGATTGTAACGTTCTGGACAGTTACATGGCTGTTCACCCAGAAAAACAGTCTCAACTCTCTCCCTAATTCATAAAAGCCTCATTTTTGCAAAGTTTTATATGGTAATGAAGAGACAGAAAGGCCAATGGGTATTAATCCCTTTAAGAAGACAAACCTGCAGTATACAGGATGGATTGTCCAAAATGGTGAGTTCAGAAAGCTAAGGTTAGAGATTAAAATCCCTGTTGAGTTCATCAACTCAATCAGATGCGGCCTGGTGTAGTCCAGCGTCTTATTATGGAACCAGTCCCACCAGATGCTGCCCTGACCATCAATAGTTCCATTATCACCTGAAACCAAGAAAACAGCTTCATCATTATAGAAGTATAGTAGTTATACTCTGTCGTAGTAACTCTTAATCAACTTCCCAACCTGTTATAACAACATCTGTCAGATTGCATCCATAAATAAGGCTACGATGCCTTCCACCTGGCAACTCCCGACCTCGTCCATATGATGGTAGAGGATCAACAACTGGCCAATCATCTGACCTCTGCAAAATTGAAGCATATCGTATATGCTTTGGTTAGCTGATTCAAAATATTTATGGCCCCAAGGTCACAACTAAGTCAATGCCCAATTGGACTTCAGATCATCTAATTTTGTGATTGAAAAAGGATACCAAATGGACTACCAGTTAGCAACAATGATCACAGCAAAACTGTTACTTGTGCATCATAGAAATAGGAACGTAGTGGAAAGTAAAATCCTGGTATGAACACCATATACCCATGCATCATAGAAAATGTATCACTACATTAACTGAAAATACGTCAACCAAAACAGAGGGCAAACTGCAGATAACATGAAATTATTTCCACATCTGTAGTATACATACAAAAACACAAACTATAAGAGAAAAGCAGGCTTACTGTTGATCCAAGAATCACTGCATCCTTATCCAACCAGAGAGTAAGATGGCTGATGAGAGCAAAGCTTCCTGTCAACCACCGACCAGTAGGAACAAAAAGCTTGGCCCCGCCCTTATCAGTGAATGAATTGAGATAGAAGATAGCATTCTGGAATGCTTTTGTATTGAGAGTGATCCCATCTCCAACTGCTCCAAATTCAGTAATAGAGACGCTATGAGGCCGAAGCTTCCCAGAATTGGTACTTTCGCAATACAAGCTGCTTCTGACAGCCCATGCAGCATGAGTGAACAATGCCAGTACCAGAAGAACATCCAGAAGCTGAAAGGAAATATTTGAAATTCATAAGTAAACCCTTTTGATTTAAAGAGCTATGATAGTATGCAGTATTGACTGATCATGAACTTATAAAATCTGGGAAATTTTTATTTTTTTACCGCATGAAACATGTGTACATTTATAATTTGGACAGACAGGGAACCCCAAAGTGCCAATATTAAAATATTAATAGAAATATCAAGAATGTAACTTTATGGACCAATTCATAGGAAATACATGATACTCTCAGATTTCATGCTGTATTGCTTGCCATAGCTTTTGTTGAAACTAATCAAAGAAAAAAGACCAGAAAATAAAAAGTGAACAGTATATCCCCAAGACAGGGAAAAAGTAATACATTTACAAAATATCCAATTTCTCCAAGAAAGTAGAAGTAAACTTTGCCAATCAGAACACAGGCCTACAAATGCATTCCTACTCGAGTATAAAAAATTATCACATTAACTGATTCAGGAAGTCTCATGATTCTAAATTAACAGCTTATGTTCTTCAGATCTTAGTCTTACTCAGTGAGAATGTGAAATAAAATACAAAATCAGAAGAAGCTAACAAGTAGACGCAATAGAAATCAAGAAAACTCACAGTAAAAGACCTCTTCATGTGACTGAAATCTGCGGTTCACCCTTCAAGGCTGAAAGCAGCACAGACTTGGCAAATAAACAAAACCCACCTCACTAAAAGCTTGAAAATCACAAGAGTGGAAACCTTGGCGTTAACGGGACCAAGATCTCAAGCCAAGGACTGTGCAAGAGTGGGATTAGATGGGTCATTGAGAGAAACACCAACATCCGAAGAAAATCATTGATGATGACTGTCTCTGCCCGCAAAAAATTAAGCAGTAGGTCCCCCCTTGTGTCTTCCCCAGCTCCATTACTAATTTACTACCCTCTCTCTCCCGCTCTGTCCCCTCTAGTGGGTGCTGTTCGAGTTCATTGTCATAGTAGAAGATAGTCCAAGGCTGCTGCAGAAAAGGGTCTTCGATGAAATCGAAGCTATAAACAGAAGATACTTCCAAAGACCGATCCTTGTATGCGAGCAATGGCTGTGTCTGTGAACCGATTCGCAGTGGAAGGAAAACAAACTGATTTTTTTTTCTTTCTTATTTTTAGAATTTGTGTTTTTTTTGTAACGGAAATATTGGTGAGTCAGTGAACGCAAATCCCGATTTAAGACGCGGATATTTTATTAAATTACCAAAATAGCCTGTGGAGATGATAAAAAGGAAGGGTTTGAATTGAGGGTCCATCTTCTTCTTTCTTCTTCACTTCTGGTCTTTTGTGTGTCCGCAGGTTTTGATCTCAAATGAGGAAACCCCCATAATTTCAGTGTCTCCTGGCTTGGCCATTACACTTTTAGCTGGTTTTTGTGACCAAAGATTGTATGAAGAATTAACATCATGAGAGTAAGAGACTGTATTATGACCAATACAATAATTAATAAACAGCAATCTTACAGATCATAATGTTTTTGTCTCAGCTATCATGAATATTGAAATGGAACCACACGATTTCATATGAATCGTGTGAGACTTGTAGGACCCATGATTTCCCAGGGATTATGTGATGTGCGTCAATCTTAGCATTTGTGATAGCTATAACAAAAAAGGGATCTGAGGGCTCCGTAATTCGTTTACAATTGTAGAGTATACAATTTGAATTCAATGGTTTGGGGACGGGTGTCACATCATACTATATTTTTGTTTTTTCATTTTTAAAATTTGTCTAATTTTTTCTCTACCATTGGATTTGAATTGTAGACTCTAAGGAATTACGGAACCCCTAAATCAACTAAAAAACACTGAGATTGCATTGTCTCCTGGCTTGGCCATTACACTTTTCGCTGCTTTTATGACCAAAGATTGTATGAAGAAGGAATATCATGAGACTGGCTGTATTATGACCAATACAATAATAAACAACATTTTTAAGGATTCCAGTATTTTCGTCACAACTAACCTAAATACTAAGATGTACGAATACGATTTCATATGGATCATGTGAGACTTGTAAAACTCATGATTTCATATGGATCACGTGATATGAGTCAATCTCAGCATTTGAGATAACTAGTAAAAAAACTGAAGCAAAAAAGAAGAAGATAATTAGTAAAATAAACATTGAAATTCTTAACATTTCTCAATAATAATAATAATAATAATAAAAAGTAGAAATTGGTTTCGATTCAGGTGTGTACACTTTTTAAAAAATAAGGCCCATAACAGCAAAGGGAGAGGAAGGAATGAGATCCACACATGGTTCTTTTTCTATGCCCTAACTAACCTTGTACTATATTTAATGTAAAAAAACAAAAAGCATGAATAAACCTACTATTCAATTCAAGTAAACCTGTGCTTTTTTTTTTTTTTCTTCTTTCGGAAATAATAATGAACAGCAAATTAAAGCTGAGGGATCCAAAGTAAACAGAGAGACAGACGACATGTAGAATACTAGAATTAGAATGAAAGAAAATGCCGAGAAAAGGGAGACAAACAAACAAGACTCATAGTAAAAGTAAGATATAATTTTAAAAAAGTCTTCACGCATCCAATTGCTATAGGCAGGGATGGTAACACTTTGTTCGATCTGGTGATCGAATTTATTCGATGCGGATTAAATCAAGTTTGGACAAAGTTATGTGTTTGAAATTCGGATCCAAACACAAAATTTTTTGTTCGGTTTAAAGTCAGGTCTGAGTCCAAATATATAAATCTTAACCGATTTACTTGTCTAGACCCTATTCAGATTAGGTTATTGTCCGATTTACTCCTCTGGATTTAGACAAATCAGGACTTCGTTAATTAAGTACGTCCAAAATCTAATTCGGATTAGGGTCTGAACATGTAAATATTTCGTAAACATGTGTTGTTGTCAGACTCGAAACCGATCTGAAACTTATTTTTTGAAAACCTAGCTACAGGATAGTTAAATGCCCAAGAGAAAAAAAAAAATATATATATATATATATATGAAAATTCTCAAGTGAGGGATCCCTCACTTTATTTAAAATGAGGGATCCATCTAACACCATTCATTTGGTGTAAGTATGGTCCCCACACGTAATAGGGCCCGCGCATAAATGGTGTTAGATGGATCCCGCACGTTAAATAAAGTGCGGGATCCCTCACATGAGAAGTCCTCTATATATATATATGATGAAGTTTTTTTACCTTACATGCTCTCCCTGGTCCAAGTCAACTTTAATTTCCTCGTACCTCCGACAACATTAAAATTTTGATTAGTTAGGTTGGTCAGTCACTCATCAATCATGTTTTTCAAAAAGTATAATTTAGTATAATATATATATATATATATATGCAATTTAGACTGCTTTCCAACATCGAAACATGCTATTACTGGGGTCCATCTCATTGATTTTTCTTTAATAAATAAAAGTGAAGATTGAGTAAGATTATTCAAGCTTTTGTTTCTATGATTCATTTGGGGCCAAATCTCTACTACGATGTGTTAGTGTGTTAGGACAACAATGGACTCTCTAGAGTCCAGCCCAAATTTGATTATTATTGTAAAATAGATAATGTTCGTTTTTCCAATTACAAGCCTAATTCATCAGACGAGACTTTACAGGACTCATGGTTTTAAAACATGTCTTATTTAGTCAAGGAATCTATGAGTTTATAACCTATTTATTATATATTTATTTTAACGATGTGAGACTTTTCTTAAACACTATGCCATGGGGGCAAATCATACGAGAAACGTTGTGAGCACTTACTTTTTACTGTATGATTTTGTACATTGAAGCATTTTGTTGAACAAATAATTTGCAACAGCAACGTAAAATTTGCAGAAGTGCTTCGTTCAGGAGAACTTATCTCTAGCCTAACAGTTGGCAGTAGGGATGTTCACATCAGTTTCGGGTTTTTTTTTTTTTTTTTTTTTTTCCCATAAATTTAACCGACCAAGCTATCGGTTTTTAATAGAGGAATGTGTATTTTTTTTTAAAAAAAAAACAGATCAATTGGTTCACCGCCAGCCACGACCATTTCTAACTAATTTGGCCAATTTCAGATTTCTCATTCTGCCTTGTTCATCTTATCCTTCTTATTTACAACCACGGTGGTTAGAACTGCAGATAAGCTGCAATGCATGGGTTGATGCAGGTTACAATTTCTGAGCAAGTAGACAAATACCTATTGTCCAACTGCAAATTCCCATCAGACAAAAAGTAGTTAAATACTTAAAAACACCATAATCACAATTGAATTTCCCCATCAATCATGATAGCATATACCAAATGCTCCTTTTAGCCTGCAACTGCATGGCATAATTCCTCACCCTAGACCCTAGTGATTTAGTTATGGCAGAAATTTGCAAGAGAAGACTTAAAATCATGGATGTAAATATGCCAAAGAGAGATTTATTAATCTAGAAAGAAACATAATCGATGGCACAACTCAGTGTTTGAATCAAAGACAAATATAAATGTTTCTTTGTAAAAATTGAAAAAAGAGAGAGGAAAATATACTGCAGAGCATTGGCAGCCAAAAAAGAAGAGAGGAGCAAAAGAAACCTTTTTCGAGATAGGGCTCTCGGTTCCCACTAAAATTCGAAAAAAAAGGTGCTTAGCTTGGTTCTGGAGGTAACACTCTCAAATTTCGCATCCATTCACAGGAGCTAGGATCGTCAAAATGAATAAAGCTGCTTTTCAGTTTTGTCCGCTGTTCTGCTGTCAAAGATCGAAGCTGTGGGAATCTTGCTTCCTGCAATCAAGTTTCGATACAATCTCTCATCATCTAAGCTCATTTAAATGCTGAAATTCTTGATCACATGCCAGTGTTTACGATGCTCCAAAATAAGCACTAAATTTTCAGTCATAAAAAAATCCAATAATGTAATCAACAAAAAGGTTCTTTCGCTCTATCCCCTCTCACCTGCTCATAAGGAGGATCTCCGTGGGCTGGTATCAACCGAGAAACAAAATAACGAGCCTGAGAGCTCCCCTCCTGTTATGAATGAAGAACATTCAAGTTACTAAATTTGCAGCATAAGTGGAGCAATTCAGTATGAATGTGGATGCATACAAAAAGGGGAAAGAAATAAAAAAAGAAAAGAAAGGAATGGCAGAGCCATGAAGTTTTCGGAATACCTTGAATGCAAGGATGCGGGGAGCTGGAAACCGCAATTCAGTGATCTCTTCAGCTAACGTTCTGCAAGCCGCTAAAGCTGCTGCACTTTTCCCATCATCAGCAGCAAGTTCGGCACCCTAAAACAGATGAAGCCAAAGACCCAAAAAATCAAAATGACATATTAATGCATTAAATTTCTACCATCTTAATATAATACATAAGTTTGACCCATCAATTTATGCCGGGCTGGTTTTTGTAATTTAAAATTAATGATGTTTTTGCGACTGCATGCATGAGCATACTTGAGTTACAGAAAGTTACAGTTAAAGTCTGTTTACAATAGGACATCATTTATCACTAAACAACAGGACATACAACTCTCAGACGCTCTCCACCTTGCTAGATTCTATTGAAGTCATCTTCGTCGTTCAAAGATATTGAAACTAGGCACCAACACAAAGACAGAAACAGAGATGCATTATACATGCAACCATGTACCCAGACAGTAATTGATTGCATACATGCATGTCACATGCTATTGATGCAAGGATGAATACTTTACACAAGCAACAAAAGGTTAAAACATGTTAACAGATATAAATCAGTATAAACAGCATTAGAAACCAAGAAAAAGATTCCACACTAAAGTGGCTGGGAAATAAGAGACATACCAACCAAATGAAGACATCTGTACCATGGTCAAGTACAACAGCTGTATCAGACTGCATGGCAAGGTCATAAGCTGGCAGTTCCTCAAACGTACCCTCTTCCCGGTGCATCAAACAACGAGGTGCTACCATTCGAAGAGAGAGATCAAAAGAAGCATTCAAAAATAAATTCCGCAAAACTGATCTCTCATCTTCATGGCCAACAATGCTTCCCAAGAGCGGACCTCTTCTGAGATGGAATAGAAGCTCAGGCAACAAAGAGAGTTCTCTGGGGAATCGATGAAGTTTTGATTTTGGCACCTGAGACCCGAATTTCAGAGCGATATCTTTAATCCGTTCATCAATCGTTGCCCGCATATCAATTGCATCAGAGTGGCCTTTCGCACGCAAC
Organism: Tripterygium wilfordii; assembly: GCF_013401445.1. Taxonomy (NCBI): domain Eukaryota; kingdom Viridiplantae; phylum Streptophyta; class Magnoliopsida; order Celastrales; family Celastraceae; genus Tripterygium; species Tripterygium wilfordii. Next base: position 12,798,947 of record NC_052248.1, read on the forward strand.
AGGGTCCTCTTGGCAATAAGGACGGCTGCCACTTCATCTTGTACACTTTCAAGATATGCCGAAACACTATCAACAGTTGGCAGTCTGGCAGTAATCACCCTCGAAATATCAGCTTGATAGACATTTAAAAACTGAATGGCGAACTGGAAAAAAACAAAATCACTCTTGATGTCTCGTTTGGTCTCCATGGAGAGAGCAAAGCTCTGTGTTTCTTCAACACTTAGCATTTGTATGGAGAGAGCATTGTCAATTTTAAATGTTTCGTGAGAGTCTACATGTGCCTCTTCACCTGGACCAACAACCTGGGTAATGAAAATATCATCAGAACAGCGTATCTCCAAAAAACCATGGGAACCTGCTGCCCTGGCAGATGCCCTTTGCAAGTTCACTCCAAAGGCTTCTCCAAAGTCATCATGAAGAACCAAAACCCCTCCAGAAGCTTTTGCAAGAGGTTGCAAAATGGGAACTCTGACAGGGCAGGTCCCAGCACATAGAATGTCAACAACTGTATTGTGCTGATGAGCCTCTTGACCTAGATGCTCCATATATTTCATTGCTGTCTTTTCCATGTAAGGATAATTTGGGTGAGTAAAAGAATGTGGGACGGATCCAGGACCATAAGTATTAGGTCCACCAGCGCACACAATTATTCTGCTATTCCCTCCTGCTCGTTTAACCAGCCCACGAGACATTTCTGCTGATGGCCCTTGAACTATAGCCAGAGCAACCTCAACTGCCGCACCCAGGCATCGATCTCTGGATGCCTCTGGAATGTTCAACTTGTATGGCCTCAATGACGAAAATATTTTGTGTGCTACTTCTAATGATGCATGCATTGGGGACATGTATATTCCAGTTCCATATATCAATGCTTTCACCGACTCCTGAGTTGGAGATTTGTCAGCTGGCAGCACATCCGCGGATGCCATGGATTCCTCCGAAAAATCATAAACTGACACTGTTCGGCCATACAATATAATTCCAACTCTTGTTGTTGGGGTAAGTGAATCAACAAATGCATGCAAAGAGCTCTGTAAATGCTGGAGGTGTGGTTCATCTAAACACTCATCTACGACAAGGATAACAGGTGCAGACATTCGGTAATCAGAAACTGGAATAAAACCAGGTCTCTTGTTTGTGGTCAGAATGTAATCAACCACAGGTGATGACAGTTCTGGAAGACCTCGAAGTTCTTCTTTGCTTGGAGCAATGTATTCCCCTTCACTTCCATTCAGTTTCCGACAAATCACACACTGCCATTGGCCTGAGCCAAGCAGTATCTTGCAATAGAGATTTGCATAAGCTCCACAGTTTTTGCAACGATGTGGATCACGTTGTATTATTTTAGGACCTGGTGAAATCTCCCTCCCAGGAGAAACCAACGCCCCAAAACCCAAACTAGGTACATTTGCTACTTTCTTCTGTTTCAACACCTAGATGATTTAATCGGAAATCAGAAGTGAATTACAGAACATATGTGAAAAAAATAGCATTAATCCAAATACACACATCTGTAGCATATAAGAAACTTGTTTAAATAAATAAACTGACAATGATAGAATATTAAAAAAATCCGTAAATTAGAATGTTAAAGGTAATTCACAATGATCATACTTCAAAAGAAAGAGAAGCATGTAAATTAAACAAGAAGATCAATGCTTCTGTCTTAAACAACCATAGAAAATGAAGAGATACCTTATGAGCTGAGAACAAAACACATGGTGAATTCGTAACTGGCACCCAGTCTTCTGTAGCATTGGGAACCTGGTGTTGCAAGTCAGCTGACCCATTTGAGAAATGGAGAGGGGAGGATGTGGGCAATGTTGAGCCTGATGAGAAAGCAACTGGCTGAGGAGTTGCTGGAGAAGTTCGAAAAGGTACAGCAGCAGGCTGAACGGGAGAAGTAAAAACAGGGGGGCCGGGAGGAGTGCTCAAATGAGGAGCAGGGCTTCCAGTGCTGACCCCATTTGTTGGTGATTGAAAATTCAGGTTTCTAATAGAAGGTGAAGGTATCTGATCGTGTTGCAACTTAGGAGGGGGAAATCTAGGGGCTACAGGTGAAACTGAAGTTGGAGGAGGAGTAGGTGGAACTGGACTTTTCTCTGACTGAGGAGTCGGTCTGTCTGTTTGTGAAGGCGTTATAGAAACAGAGTATCCGAGCGAAGGTTGAGGTGGATTGGCCATTGAATTCTCAAATGTCTTTACTGAAAACCGATAAATTTCAAGAACTCTGAAACAAGTATCAGACTTCACTCCCAACTCCTGCACTCGAAATAATGGTAAAGAGAAGAAATTTCCTACTGCAGGAACAGTAGTCAATTATTGGGCAAATCGCGAATACACCTGCAGCACAATGTTCGTAAAAACATTGCAGCATCAATAAAGTCTTAGCTCTCCTTACAAAAAAACACTACGATACAATCTAAAACCCCCAGAAACAATCAAGCAACAAGAATAAATTTTGACTGAAACCCAGTTCGTGACATCGAAGTACAGCCAAGAACTTAATCAAGAACATCCAAAAGCACCAAATTTCACCTTCCCATATCAGTATCAGTCAAAGCCACCAGCCGAATTTTCATCGAAACCTGATCATTCAGCTCTCTACCTTCACAAAATTTCAGCCTGCAGCAAATCCCTCTTCCACACAGAAATCTAACGAAGGAAATAATCATCATCAATGAAAAATAATTTAAAAAAACAAAGATCTAGGGTTTACGTGTCCCGAAAGAATCTGAAATTCAACGTAATTGAGGAGAAAGTAGAAATAACTTACCCGTGAGGGACTGGCAGAGAATCGAGAAGCTAATTTTGACCCTCTTTGGATCGGGGTCTTCGCCTCTCTCTGCGTTGCGTTTTTGTAGGAGTCGGGCATAATTACAGGGGAAAACCATTGCTGGCGCTTCTTGTTTTTGGCGTTGCCAGCTCTGCGTGCACTGCTGGCAGACCTCGACGTTTGATTGGATAAGATGAAGTGGCCTTACCACGTGCATCCTACATGTCTCAAAATCCAGAACACCTAAGCAAATAAAATGACGTCGTTTTAAATAATAATCAGGTGACCTGTACTTCACCCTCCTGGCCTCTCATTTACAAACTTCACTACTGGGATGCTCTCAATCGGTCATGCCAAACCCTAATTCGGTCCTCTCTTACTCAGCCATGGAACATGACGATCCTCGAAATGGCGATTCGACTCACAATCTCGATCATGCTTCCAAGAAGCTCCGAATGACCCGCTATATATCGGAATCCGATATCCGGGAAGAGTTCTCTCACCACCAGCCTGGTATAGCTCGAATCAACAACGGGAGCTTTGGGAGCTGCCCTGGGTCCGTGCTATCTGCACAGCGGGAGTGGCAACTGCGGTTTCTACAGCAACCAGATGATTTCTACAGCAATACGCTCCGGGACGGGATTCTCCGTTCGCGGACTGTCATCAAAGACCTCATCAACGCCGACCACGTCGACGAGGTATCTCTTGTTGACAACGCCACGACAGCTGCCGCTATCGTGCTCCAACAGATTGGCCGTGGTTTCGCCGAGGGCAGATTTGCCAAAAACGACACCGTGGTAATGCTCCACTGCGCCTTCCAAGCTGTGAAGAAATCCATTCAAGCGTATGTCTCGCGTGCTGGCGGGTCAGTTGTGGAAGTTCAATTACCATTTCCGGTTGATTCCGATGAAGAAATCATTGCTGAGTTTAGGAAGGGGTTGCAGAGAGGCAAAGCTGATGGTAGAAAAATAAGGCTCGCGATAATCGATCATATCACGTCAATGCCGTGCGTTGTGATGCCAGTTCGTGAGCTGGTGAGGATTTGTAGAGAGGAGGATGTGGAGCGGGTCTTTGTGGATGCAGCCCATGCCATTGGCAGTGTTAAAGTTGACGTCAAAGACATTGGTGCTGATTTCTATGTAAGTAATTTCCACAAGTGGTGCTTTTGCCCCCCAGCAGTTGCTTTTTTATATTGCCGAGTGTCGGGTCCGCCAAATGATGTGCACCACCCTGTAGTTTCACATGAATATGGAAATGGCCTGCCCATTGAAAGTGCTTGGATTGGAACGAGGGATTATAGTTCGCAGCTTGTGGTGCCATCAGCTTTGGAGTTTGTGAGTAGGTTTGAAGGTGGATTAGAAGGGATAATGAAAAGGAACCATGAGGAAGTTGTCAAAATGGGAAAAATGTTGGCGGAGTCATGGGGAACCATTCTTGGATCACCACCTGAGATGTGTGCAGCCATGATTATGGTTGGTTTGCCCTCGAGGTTGTGTATCAAAAGCAATGAGGACGCCTCAAGGCTAAGGTCCCATCTGCGTGCAAGTTATGGAGTTGAGGTTCCTTTACATTATCAGACTCCAAAGGATGGTGAAAATGTAGCAAGGGATAAGGATGGGCTCATAACAGGGTATGCCCGGATTTCTCATCAGGTCTATAACAGTATTGAGGATTATTTCAAGTTTAGGGATGCAATTAATCAGTTGATCGAGGATAAGAGAATTTGCAAAATACTTTCTGTAGAATGAGGAGGTATGCTTTCTACACTTCAAGGGATTTTCTGGAAATATTCATATCAGGAATCAAATTAGTCAATATATAAAATAAATGTGATTTATATGTTTAATGCTAGTTCCAAGCATGATTTGCAGCTGTTCACATTTGTGTGGGAAAAGATAAATTATCTACATTGCAGCTTAAAAGCATTGGTGTGAGAATTTGATTAATATGTTGTGATATTCATAGAAGTACATAAAACTAATGAAAGAGCTAGATGCTGTCTTTGAGCGGTGCTTATTATATGATCTAAGAATATTTGAGGAGCAATGGTTGTGTTGAAAGGATTTGCTACGAATCAAAATTTTCTGATATGCGTTTTAGAATTTTGCTGATAGGCGTCACTCTTCTCTCTTCAATTTTTTAATTTAAAAAAAAGTTTTCTAAAATTCCTTTGACAATTACTCAGGTTACCTTGTAACTGCATGGTGAGGGATTTGAAAAGAGTTTCTTTCTTGGTTTGATTCATAATTGGTGGATGCTTGGGGATAACTGAGTTCTATGAGCTTTAGGTGATGATGAATGTATGGGATCATTCTAATAGCCCTTCTGGTAATTTGAATTGTTGCAGAAAGAAGTTGGTTTAAATAAGTTTGGTAGCAGTGGTGGCAGATTTGGTTTATTTGGTTGAGAAGAAAGTTTTGCAGAACATTGAATCCTATTCCTGGTGCATTATACCTAACTGTATTCATTGAAGTCTTTTTTTTTTTCCCCTTTCCTACAAGAAAAGTGGTACAATGATTAAAGTTCAAGTGTTCTTTTTACAATTTTGTCTAATTTTCCAATTGACATGATATTTGGTTCTTAGTGCTTCGTTGTTTGGATAGTGCTTAAATCGATGTTGTGGTTTTAGAGTTGGAACAAGAGATTTGGGAATTATATCGGAGTGGCATCCCACCTCCATTATGGTGTTATTAGAGGGAAAGAAATAGTAGGATTCAGAGTTAATCTCATAATACCTTGAGATGAAATGTTGTTCTCGTGGATGTCGTTTGCATACATCTGCCCACCAAACATTTTTTTTACATTTCACTAGTGTGTTTTCAGTTTTCACTTCCTTTTCCTTGATTGGTAAGTCCAATCAAACACCCAAGTTGAATCTAACCTTGTAGCTTCACCATTCATGTGAAGAGGAGATGTAGTGAGGCTTGTATATGCCACATCTGCAAGCGTGGCACCTTCTCTGCTGAGCTCTAATTTTTCCTGTATTTACATAATCATAAACACTTCCACTGGGCTCGGATGTGATCTATTGTGAAGCCACATCAGTTTTACAGATTTAGATTAGAGTTCACCCGCCATGCTTTTGTATGATTGTACCTGCCCCCATGCTTTTGCTTGTAATTAATAGTGATTAACTAGGTCGTTGTATTGTCTATTACTGCTTTCATTTATGCGGCCACACCACATGTCTACACAAAACTAGATCTCCTTAAGTTTGAATGGCATATCCAATTTGTTCAAACATACAGTGTCCATGTGTACTGTTACGTGTCAACATGAAGTTAGAATGCTAGATCTCCCTATTTTCTCGAATGGCAGTTCCCTTACGTCTAGACATCCTGCTGAAGTGTTTAAAAAAACCAAAATGATATATGTTCATAAATTTACATAATCTAAGTGGCAAGCCAGATAGACATGCCAGATAGATTATAAAAAAAAAAAAACAAACTTTATTAAAGAAGCCACATAGGCATGCCCTCATGTTTATGTAAGTTTATGGATGTTTATTTTATGGATGTGTAGTGTTTCTGTTAAAAAAAAGTCATGTTGTCTAATTATTTCATGTTTTTCCTTTGGCAGTAACGCTTAGACATCAGAGAAGCTTTTCATGGAATAGCATGCGTGCTTCGCCAGTTTTCTAATGGATGTGGCTGCACACAGTATGTGGATGAATTAGTATGCATGTTGCTTAGCTGATCAGAGATTGCAGTTAATGCAACTGAAGAGAACCACAGAATTGCTAGTAAGCTAGCTAGTTTTCACAGCCTTGTTGTAGCATAACCATAGTTGTGAGAATAAATTCATGAATGCCCGAACTCTCTTAGCATTCATCCTCCTTTTTATGAGCTTCATATTCTTCACTCAGCCTTGTTGCTGATCACTTCAATATGGGGTTTAATCTAAAGAAATGAGCCTGGTCTCTTGCTGCACTTCGCTTCACTGCACTGTCTGTTTCTAACTACTTAGTCCTTGGCTGGTTATGGTGTTCTCATTTGCTCGTTTGGTACATTATTTTTTCATAAGCATTTCTGCCAATGGGCATTCTTAGGAAAGTATTGATGATAAATTGTTCTTTGCTTTTACGTGCCCAGTCCTTGGTCCACGGAGCTGAATATCCAGTTCTTGGACAGCATCAATGATCAGTAACGTGGATGGACCGAATTAAAATTTCAGGATTTGTAGCTGAAATGCATGCTAGAGCCCATGGGTATCTGTGGCTCGTTCGGAAGTGCCGAGTCTTTAGTTGATCAAAGGAATTATTCTGTGTTTCAAATGCTGATGTTTGTCGTGAAATAACCAGTTTTGTAGCGGGTGCTGGGGCTCTGCAAGGAAAGGGGGGAAAAATGTTAAAAGCCAGACCATATTGAGTAAAACTTCAAAAGAGAATCTTATACAATCGGGAATTATCTGGATTAAAAATGCGGATATTTTTAAGGATGTAGATACTTGAAATGAGAAGTGATGTCATTGCTTTTGATTTAATATGTTTTAAATCAATGATAAAAACATAGGTTCGTACATGTTTTCAATGAATGATTAGAACGTAGGTTCGCATTTTAGGTTATGTGGCATTTTACATATCAGCATTTAACAGCCATGTCAGCATTCAACGTCATTTTTTAGCCCAAATCAGCTCTCTAATACCACCGATTCTCATAGCTTGCGCCAGTAGTCAATGACCACGTGGCGGGAGAAACTCTGACCTGTCACCTTATCACGACTGTTCTTAATTGGGCTTTCATCGCAAAAACGGCGGCTTCCAAAAATAATTTGGTAGTGCAGAAAACGCAGTGGTGACTGGATTTGGTTTGTGACCGGGTCCGGAAGTATCAACAGCTAAGATGGCAGAGGAATTACCGCCGCCGATAAGGTTGATGAATTTCGTCTCCGAGGAACAGGTACAGAACCAATCGACCATCTCTTTTGCTAAACCCTAATTAATCTCCTAAATCTAGTTTGGGGTTTCTGATTATATTATCGGGTGGCAGTTGGACGAATCAAAGAAAACAAGGGGTGAGCGAGTTGAAGATGGAACTGCCCAGAGAGATAGGCCGCTCTTTGAGGTTTGTGGAAACCCTTCTGAAGTTTTTACAATTTTTTAACCCCAAAGAGAATGCATTATACTCACATTTGGCTTCCTAATGATAAAATCGAGTTTTGTGATTGATTTGGTTTATTGTTAAATGACTGCTGGAAGAAGCAATGCTAATGGTCATGATATATTCTGGATGCAGATATTAAAAGAGAACAAAGACAAGCGTGATGCAGAGTTTAACGAGCGATTCAAGCACAGTAAGTGCTCTAGTCTACTAGCAAAGCCTTAAAGTATATGCCTTTGGCATCGATGCAATAAGGATACTCCTCCTTAATTACTTATGTAAGATCATTACTACATTTGAACATGTTAATGACTTGAGGTGAACATGTCAAGCATGTTAACCAGTAACAAGAGGGAACTTTTAATCCTCAGCTTGTTTGTGCTGTTCATGCTCTTTCCTGGTTTGAATAGTATGTCTTGCTGCCAAGGTCATTTGTATTTGTCTCGGTGTTTCTGAGGGGCTTGTTATTCTTATAGAGCAAAGGCAATTTGATGGACACATTTATTTCCTCATACAGTGGTGTGGGTGTGTAGCCTACTCAAGTCAGAACAAAGCAGTATTTCAAAGTTGTGATTCAACGAGTTAATTTACAGGCTTTAATTTTTCTTTTTACGCAGGACCACCCAAAGCCTTGGATGAAGATGAGACTGAGTTTCTTGAAAAACTTGAGGCGGTGAGAATGTGCTTAAAGTTTATTTATTGTGGAATTTGGATACTATCAGTATTAGAACTGAAGCCTCTCTGCTCTTCCTTAGAAGAGATTTTTGATACTCAGTTTTCAGCGAGGACTTGATGCTGTTTCCCTCTCTATTCTTTTTATATCTGGTATTCTAATATCTTGTTTTCTTTATTTAGTCAAGGAGGGAATATGAGCAGCAAATGGCAGATGAGGACGCCCAACAGCTCCGGAGCTTCCAAGTAATTTTCAAACCATTTTGAAATATAGAATTTCTGTTGGATGGAAGGTGCCAAATGTTTCTCATTGATGTCAATATGATTTCCTCGCATGGGAATTTGAAAGATTATGTTCCTTTGGAAGTTTTTTTCTTGCATTAAGTCTAACTGTGATTTTTGGGATTCACAAATTATAGTTTGATGAAGTGTGTGTTTGAAGAGTAGATATCGAAGCTTACTTCTATGGATGATGGAACAGAGTTAAGTGACCACTGAATCAAATAATGGTTTGAACTAGTTTGATAAGATTCAACTGGTTGAAATGCAACGTACAATTTTAATTTGAAACCTGTTTGAAGACCGCGAGATACAATTCAAGTTCCCAACCCCTGTATACTGTTCAATGTCGTATGAGCTACAATCAAAGTTAGCAAAGACACTGTATGGACTTGTTTGTTAGGGTTTTAGGTCAGAAATGGTTGTATGTGACCTTCCCTATAAGTTGGGAACAGCTAAGTTAATGTATTACCTAAGGGGGAAAACCTTATATAGCTCAGGTTTGGAGCTACAAACCTTTTCCTGAATATTGAAGAATTGGTCTAGGTATCCATGATCAAAATTCAAATTTTCAGGTACTAGCGAAGTTAGGATTTATTCAACATGTTGGGAGAGCATATAATTGATGGTTTATGAAGTTAGTCTACCCTGGGACATAGATGTGGGTTCTAGGCCAGCATTGGATAATGTCTGACGTGTCCTGGTAACTATTTGTTATCAAATTTTCACACTAAGCTTTTGTATCCTTTACGAAATCACTATTTCTTGTTCAAGTATATACTAGTTGTTGCCCTTTAGGAATTGATACATAGTGCTATTAAACTTTCAAAGAAGAGTCTAGTGTTAAATGCCCCAGCACACCTAAACAGCAAGGTCTTCTCGATTCAAATTACAGTTCTTATAGACACCAAACACAAAGTACTGGTGTAAGCACACGCTTCAATAAAGTTTTGTCCGGGAGCTTTGCATACCTGTGAACTGAGTTCGTTTATCTTAACTATTGACATTGTTTCCATCTCAGTCAATCTTTTTTCATTACAGGCAGCAGTGGCAGCACAGGCTACCACGCTACCTGATGCGAAGACAATGCCTACTGTACCTATAGTCCAGGTTGGTTTTGAATCAGTTTACTCGTCAACCTTTTTTCGGTTTATTTACTGGATTGGTGTATGTAGATGTAAAGTAGGTTGATTTTGTGTTATAATATGTTGACCGCCATATTTTGGACCCACCATTGAGCCTTTTGCTCTAATTTTGTTAATGTCGACAATAGTGTTTTTAAATTATTTGAAATGTGTGGACAGACCTCAGGAACAACAGAACAGGTAAAGGATATCGCACTTGCAGTAGCACATGGACTGAAACTTAAATCATTGAGAGGGACACACTGGATGGCGCATCCAAATTTGTTGCTTTTAAGAAGAAAATATTTAAATCTGAAAACTAATCATTACTAAGTTAATTATGTGAAAGAGCATAGAAAAGTTACTTATACTATTTAATGATGAATGATACTATTTAGGTCCCCCTTTCTTGAAATCAATGTTCTAGAATGAGAATGTTCCACCTTCAGAAATAAATTTTCTAAATCATGATTAGGCGTAGTGAGGCAGTTTCTAATAACTCGATTTTTAGACCTTCCATCATCAATTGGTGGCCTCATGATAAACTGATTCAACTTGAAATGTGGCTAAAGTCTCTTTTTGCATCTTGCTTGTACCTTAAATTTCAACAAAATGGTAACCCCATGGATATGTAGGTCCGCAATATAGCCTAGGGTGCTATGTTCTCACCTTTTATGAAACTACTATGTCGCATAAGGCTAGACTGCAGGATTCAAAGGGTCCTAGAAGGCATAAAATCCTAAATCCAATGCCATTTTGGGTCCCATCTGTTTAGTCTTTTAGAAAACATGAAAAAATCTAACAAAATGGTGTGAGGGGGGTTTTGGATTTCTGTTGAACTTGATACTAATGGAACGATCAGAGTCAATTTATTGTGTGACTATCTTCTAAGTTCTGAAGTCAGCATGCTTGAAGGTTTCTCTACTAAGTTTGCCTCTTTACTGGATACAGGTTCTTATGGATTATATACCCTCGTTGATTTTTCAATGGTCATGCTTTTGCTTTCAGGAACAGAAACCAATCGGGAAGAAGAATTCGGCATCTCGACCATTGAGTATGATTGTTAAAGTCAAGCCACAGGCAAAGAAAGCAAGGACGGATGCTGGAAATGTTGAAGAGGAAACAGACAAGCTGAAACGACCCAGTCCTACCATGAATAAGTCTTCCAATACAATGAAAATGTCAAATGATTATGCTGTTGAATGCCATTATGTTGCTAAAAGTGGCTTAGTTTCTTACAGTGACGAAAGTGGAGATGATGATTAGTATTTTTGCTGTGAATGCCATTATGTTGCTAAAAGTGGCTTAGTTTCCTACAGTGGAGATGATGATTAGTATTTTTGCTGGGTCGTTATCTCAAGAAGTTTTCGGTATTGCTTTCACCAATTACATTTCTGCTTTCATCCTCGAGTGCGCCTGCAAGTTTTTTTTCACTCACTGACCAAATTGTTGGGTGTCTACGCAAAATCATACCTAACTTTAGAGGGTCTAGTTGCATGAAAACTGATGGTAATAATATTATACCTTATAAAAACAAACACAAAATACGGATCGGAATCAACTCCTATCCTAACGATTAGAAGAGAGCCTACTCTCTCTGGTGATTGTGGATTTGATTTCTATCTTGAGTCTATACGTAGAATTTTCGTTAGTTGTCTTGTCTCCATGACAAATTGAGCAAAAAATGGGTGAATTGACCTATTTTTTGCGTGTGTCCAAAGAAGTCCTTTTGAAATGACTAAAGTTTTCGGAAAAATAATAAAAGAATACCCCATTTTTTGCGGATCTAACTTAACCGACGAAACTCTTTTGTCAACAAAAAATATTTATGCACATGTAAATCAATCCATTGAAGTTAATTGATTAAAACAGGTATCAAACCGAAAGTAGATCTTATAGATCAACACATTTCGGAAAAATCAAATAAAAAAAATCACTTGGTAGGTATTTCAACTTCCTCTTGATGTTCTTGCTTTCAATGATTTTGATAGGAGTTGGTAGATGTCGTACTAATCTACTCCATTTTTCTTCTTGCTTCTTTACTCGATATACATGCATATAAAGTCTTCTACCCGTACGAAATTGGATTGAGAAGGACCTTATCTCATCAATGAAACAGCTTTCACCCAGATGATAGGAATGCATACTTTCGTAGTTTAAGGGCCTACGGTGCGTCGTATTGCGTAAGCATCCAAATATTTTTTGTCTCAGTTATTTCAAATGTCGAGATGGACTCACATGATCCATGTGAAATCGTGAGTCACACATGATCTATATGAAATCGTGTGCGTCCATCTCATTATTTGGAATAGTTGGACAAAAAAACATTGGGATGTGTAAGATATGTTGCAGAATAATTCCTAAGTAAAATCAAGGAAATTAATGAGAGCGGTTGAAGATTCCACGACAATGATAATGAACCCACCAAAGCTAAGAAAACAACGGAAGTCCATTAAGTTTTTGACTTAAAGACAGGCGTGCATAGTTTCACATTCCTCAGTCCAATCTCAACTAAGATGGCGGTATAAATTCCACAAACAGAAAAGTAAACCAGAGATATCAACTTTAATTGGGTGGAGAGAAACTCCACAAAACCAGAGATATCAACTTTAATTGGGTGGAGAGAGACTCCACAACTGAGAGTGGCCTGTGGGTCTACTTTTGTTCCATCATGATGCTGTTTGATTATATTTTTCCTGCAAATATTTTGTTTAACCAAGAATTCTTCAGTCCAACATGTTTACTGAACAGTTGAGTCGGCTCTAAATTCAGGACGTCAACCCAATCCGTTCTAAACTGACGACAAATAAGACTGGGTCAAAACAAAAACCGTGCGGGAAGAACGAGGTTGAAGCGCACAAAGAAGAGTTAACTCCACAAAAATTAGCATAGGTCTTTGGTCCATCCAAGAAATTAACGCCGAAACTGTTGGGCGTTGAAGTTTGTAATGAGTTGCCACAGTCACATCCCAACAAATAGGCTTTATTTCTGCTGATGTGAATTTAGAACGTCATTTTGCAACCACAACAGAAATAATGGAGATGAAAGGTGTTCATCCATTGATGACTTTTATATTTTTAATTCTCAAGTAATAATTTTCTTATTTCCTTGCAACCCAAGTCTCATATGATAATGAAAAACAGACAAAACCCTTGTGTTCTTTCCAGGAATCTGGGGCTTTCATGAAATATATCAACAAATGCTGGAGTTGTAAGAAATACTTTGGTCATTCAGACAGTTATAAACTTATAGTAACAGCTGCCTTACAAAGCAAAGTCCAAAATAAGCAGAAAAGAACATAGCTCAGGGTACATATGCTTAAGTTGAAGCACTGGTGTGCAGCGCAACCAAGGAGGCATAAACTCCATCTTTAATGGCGACCAGAGTCTCGTGCCTTCCCTTCTCGACGATCACTCCATTTTTAACCACGGCAATTACATCTGCATTCTTGATTGTCGATAATCGATGAGCCACCACGACTGTCGTTCTGTTCACCATTACTCGGTCTAATGCATCTTGAACCACTCTTTCAGATTCAGCATCTAGTGCACTGGTAGCCTCATCTAATAGTAATATCTTCGGATCTTTCACTATGGCGCGGGCTATGGCTATTCTTTGCTTTTGCCCTCCTGACATTTGGACTCCTCTTTCCCCTACCATTGTATCATAGCCCTGCATTTGGCCATTCCTCACATGTTATCCATTGTCAATTTAAACAAATAAGAAAATATATGCTAACATGTTTGTTTTTTTTTTCAATGGTATGGAGAAATGCTGCTGAAAGGATCAATTCTATTTTGTTGAGACGTCGTTCTAACCTGGTTTAATGAACTGATGAACTTGTGGGCATTGGACGCTTCTGCAGCAGCTAAAATTTCTGCCTCGGTAGCATTTCCTTGTTTTCCATAGGCAATGTTGGTGCGAATTGTGTCGTTGAACAAACTTGGTTCTTGGCTAACAAGACCCATTTGCTGCCTCAACCACCTAAGGTTCAACTTTTGAAGTTCAGTTCCATCGAGTGTAATACGGCCTGATTCAGGATCATAAAACCTTTGTAACATTGCTACGATTGTAGATTTCCCGCAACCACTTTCGCCCACAAGAGCAACCGTCTGTGAAAGTTTCATACATGTTAGACTTTAAAAACACAATGCTCTATGCTAGAAAAACAAAACAAAAGGAAGCATTTTGAAGAGAATTTGATGTTTACCTTGCCAGGACGAATGGTCAAGCATAGGTCTCGAAGAATCTGAATATCCGGCCTAGCAGGATACCTAAAGCTTATGTGTCGAAGCTCAATTTCTCCTTTTACTCTGTCTAATTTTATCCCCGACTCATCACTTGCGTCTATCAATGGCTTTCGGTCGATCATTGAAAATATAGACGCAGCAGCATTCTTGGCCTTGGTGGAATCAGTACCCATTGAGCTTGTTGAAGTAACTCCAAGAGCGGCCATGGTCAACGCAAAAAATACCTGTCGATCATCATGTTAACATCAAATCAAACACACACAATGGTGAAATTAAATGAGGCAGTCTTGCGTATTTGCCCCGTACAGAGGAAAACAGAAAAGAAATTTCTGATGCTTTAGAATGATATACTCACTTGAAAAACATCAGCAAACGTTATTCTGCCAGCTTTAACAAATTGAGCGCCAGCATAGAAACTGGTTGCGTAGACATTAAACAGTAAGAAGAAAGAAAGTCCAAATCCTATTCCGCCGATCAGGCCTTGCCTTATCCCTGTCTTCATAGGGCCTTCGCATTTCCTTTCGTACAGCTGCGTCACCTTCTCTTCAGCGCAGAATGAGGCAACTGTTCTTATACTTCCAACCGCGTCATTAGCAACTTGACTGGCTTCCTCATACATCAGCTGCAATAAATTACATTTACATCTCAATGAACAACTTTATAATAACTAACTGGTTAACATTATTGAACGTCGTAAAAGGCCTTAAAACCTCAAAATCATATAGAAACGTCGAAAATGAATGCTCAGAAAGAGTTTTAGATCAAAAACATACCTTGGAATCTGCACTGAACCCTTCCATGAACTTTACTTGAACATATCCGTTAAATCCTAACAGAGGAAGCAGCGCAAGGATGATAAGTGATAATTCCCAGCTAGCTGTGAAAGCAATGACCAAGCCTGCTATTGCTGTTGCAGCATTTTGAACCATCTGAGCTAATGCATCTCCAACTAGGGCACGGACCGATGCTGCATCTGCTGAGAGTCTTGCACCAATTGCACCACTTGAATTTTCTGGTAAATCGAACCAACCTACTTCCATGTGAACCACCTTCTCAAAACATAGTGCTCTGATACGTCGTATTAACCGACCCCCAGCAACAGCAAAGAAATAATTCATTGACGGATATGCCAGAAAGGTTACAAATCCAAGAAGAAGATATATTAACGCCCAGAAACTAGTATCCTTCTTCATTTTATCAGGTGTTTCATAAAATGCGTTGACTACTTTTGAAATTAGGATACCAAAAATGGGCATTACAGAACCATTGACAGCTGCAGCTATAGCTCCCAAGATAAGAACTGGAATCTCTGGCTTGTTAAGTGCAGCAATACGGCTGAGTGGAACCTCAGGGGCTCGTTGATCAGGCGGTGGAGCATCTTCAAGTGCTTCCACGGCAGTATCAGCGACAGTGAGACCAGTCGGTAAACCGAATGAGACTGAAAATGAACGGGGGCTGCTTCCTCTGGAAGATGCACGGCTTATAGATCGAGTGAATGACAATTTTTGACTAGATTGTCTAAGCGATTCACTAGAGAGGTCTGGTCTCCTGTGGTCATCAGCCTCCAAATCTTTGTTTCCCTCTTGTAAACGTATAAGCTGAGAGTATGCTCCTTCGGGATCCTTGAGTAGTTCTGAATGTGTGCCTGAAGATTGATTGAGAAATATTTAAGCAAAAAACCCTCCAAGAGTGACTTGAGTTGGGGATGATTATCACTTACCTTGCTCGACCATCTTCCCTCGGTAAATGACAGCAATCATATCAGCGTTTCTAACAGTAGTCAAACGATGGGCGACGATGACAGTGGTTCGATTGACCATTATCCTGTCTAAGGCCTCTTGCACTATCCTCTCAGATTCAGCATCCAGTGCACTTGTTGCTTCGTCTAAAAGCAAAATTCTGGGGTCCTTCAGGATTGCTCTTGCTATTGCAATTCTCTGCTTCTGCCCACCAGATAGCTGGGTTCCGTGCTCACCAACCATGGTGTCTAATCCCTAAACGACAAATACAACATGAAAGGGTAATATGAGCAAGATGACCATGAAAAATGACAAAATCACATTGAAAAAAATACATGGGAAAGAAATTAGAACCTGAGGCAATTTATCGATGAATTTAGCAGCATTTGCCATTTCAGTAGCAGCACGGATCTCTTCATTCGTTGCACCTGTCTTTCCATAAGCAATATTTTCTCTAATGCTGGCTGTAAACAATGCCGGTTCCTGGCTGACAAGACCAATTTTCTCTCTAATCCACTTAAGCTGGAGTTCTTTAAGGTTAATGCCATCTATAAGAACTTCACCAGCTTGTGGGTCATAAAATCTCTCGACCAGACTGATCACTGTTGACTTCCCACTTCCACTTTGTCCAACCAAAGCTGCAGTTGTGCCACTTGAGATGAAAAGAGAGAATCCGTGGAAAATTTGCTCATCTGGTCTGGCAGGATAAGTGAAATAAACATCCCTCAATTCTATATCTCCACGAATATCATCCAACACTCTTCCTTTTGTATCATAAGCATCTATCTCTGGCTTCCTATTAATCGTCTCGAACATCTTATATGCAGCAGCTTGACCAGCAGCGAATGAACTCAAGCAAGGGGATGCCTGCCCCAGGGACCTAAAAACATCCACATTTCACAAGAAAAAAAATGAGTCAGGATTGAATAAAAACTGCCCGACTTTGACATGATTTTATTATGTTCAAGTGCTTGTGAATCAAATAGAAAAACAAAACTCACATGGATCCAGTCAAGACAGCAATGATAACATTTAGCACTCGACCACCATCATACCCCTTATCCAGTATCAATTTCCCCCCATACCATATAGCCAAAGCATAAGTCGCAAACACAACCAGCATAACCATGCCGATACCAAATCCATTAGCAAGGCCCTCAGAAACACTCGATTTGTAGGCACTGACAAGAAGCTTGTTATACTCACTAATGGCGTGCTTCTCCCCAGTAAATGATGCAACCTGGATGGGAAAAATTTGAGCACATGTTATTGAATGAAAAAATTCAAAACAAATGTGACAGCACTGGTTATCTACCATACCGTTCTGATTGCGCCAATTGTCTGTTCAACAACAGTTGCTGCCTTTGCATAGGAAGTTTGTCCTTGGGTTGCCATCTTGGATATCAAGACAGACGTGACTCCACCGGATATCACAAGGAGTGGAATAGAGCTTAACATGACAAGAGTAAGAAGCCATCCCTTGATGAATGCTATTGCAAAGCCTCCAATAAATGTTGCCAAAAGCTGTATGCATTTCCCGACCTGCAGAAGCAAAAATCAATACCGTGAAATTCTTCTTATAGAGATTCTTAACAATTGCAGCAGGGAAAAAATTAAACAGTCTAATTACCTTCTCTCCCATGGCATCTTGAATAAGAACAGTGTCACCGGACATTCTACCGATAACCTCTCCGGTATTAGTTTCCAAATCAAAGAAAGCAATATCTTGTCTCAAAATGGTTTTCAAGTACAATCCCCTTATGCGCGCCGCCTGTTTCTCTCCTGTGACTATCCAACAAGTCACCTCTGACAAATAGTAAGCAAAGGTTTCTCAGTTTTGACTACTTAATCAATCAAGGAATTTGTAGTGATTTAGGGTAAGAGGAGTACTTACGGAGAAACGATGCAAATCCAGCCCCAATAGACAAGTACACAAATTTCAAAGCAACCTGAAAACCAACCAAAATCAGATAAGCAAAGGAGGTCACTGGACAGAACTTGAACCTCCCTGCTAATTAAATTTGAAACTAATCTCCATTTTTTTTGCCACTTTTACCTTTGAAACAGCTTTGACAACATCATCATTGGTCTGGTTAGCACCAAAAGAATTAATCATATCTCCAAACAATATCGTCATCAGAGGCATACACAAGCCATTCCCAATAGCACCAATTGCGCCAATAATCATGAGCAAGATATCAGTTGAATCTGCAAATGCGAAGAGCTTGCGAAACGGCACCGTCCGTATCTGGTCGTCCTCAGTGTTACCCTCTCCATTGGAACTCTTCTCCACCTCCAAAGGGCCTCTTGAGGTGGTTGCCTCTTCCCTGTTCATACCATCACCGTTGCCCAACCCGTCCTGTCCGGCCATGTTCTCCGACCTCAGACCCTAACTTTGGAATCTCTAAATCTCTCACTGCCTGCAATTGAAAAAACTCTTAAATCTACAATACATATAATAAAATAAAGGAGAACTTGAATCTGCTTCAGATTTTCTTTTAGAACTCCCTCTACTAGGAGTCAAGTTCCGTACTTTTTTTAAGGATCTTCAACATTTGCCATGCTATGCTTTTCAACACAGCAAGTAAACATGGAAACCATTGAAAACACAGTAAGAGTAAAGGTTGGACAAACTTTCCAGGAAAATATCAGAACCCAACAAATAAATAAATAATGAAGACTTGCGTATCCAGCATGACCACCTCTTTTTCAGACAGAAGAATCGCAACTTGATTCAACCCACTACTCTATAGTCTCTACTCGAACACAATCGATTTCTTTGCAAGAAAGACGACCAAGAAAAAAAAAACAGGAGACCCAGAAATTCGCAGAACTTCTACTTTCTCCTGTTCTTGACAAAACTAATGAAAATGATCTTTGTTTGACACCAAACCATTTTTCACATATAAATATATAATATATAAAAGCATGTCTTTTCATGGAAATAGATTTTATTTACCAAAAGAGAAGCAAGGGGTGGTTGGAATGAGCTATTTTTTCTGATGGAGGAGGGAATGCTGTTCCTAGTGCATCTCTCTTCTGTGACCACTCTTTGTGTGCTAAATCTATTCAAACGCATTTACAAAATGCATACCTACATATAATCCAACCAACTAATTTGTTTAGAGAGCAAAGACAGCAATATATTGGACAAATACTTTCCTTTTCAAAAATAAAGAAAAAGGAAGGCCACCTGGAATACCCTCTCAATTTGAACTTTGTCTTTAATTAATCAATTAATTACTCATTTAGCCATTTCATTCAAAGAGATGATAATGCTTTCACTGTCAATAAGTTATATGTATCTCTCAAGACTCTGCTCAATAGTCATATCGATAAAAGAATTACCGGTAAAAAATAAATAATAAGGATAATGACTTCTATTTATTTTATTGTGAAATAAAACAAAAAAGAACGTTGGAGTAGTTTTTTTTACATGGATTAATTATATTTGCTTGCACAACTTTTTTTGGTTTGACAAGGAAACAATCCTTCTTCCACTTGAGTGATGGTGTGAAACTGTATATGGTCAAACCATATGGACGCGATATTTTTTGATGTTGCGCGTTGGTTATGACCCAATTTACTCTATATCATGCGGGAATTTTTGATGTATGCGGGCCTGGTATCCTGAATTTAGACTGAAGTCGAGTTTTTAAAAAGATAAGTTTGTATGGTGTTGTCAAAAAAAATAGATATAATACATTATTTTGAAAACCTTAACAATATCGACTTCCTAGTTATATGGGATTGACAAATCAACAATCCTTTTATTTTTCTTTTCCTTTCTTAGAAATTGCATGTCCAAGACAAATTACACATGCATTTATGAGTTTTGGTGTTCGTGTTCTTTTCCATGTCAATTTTGTTCATTAATTTGGGTCGATTGGGAGTCCCTGCTCCCAACGACTTTCAGTTAGATACTGACAAATAAGATTGCTTGCAAAAAATGATAATTTTGGTTGATCCTTTTGGATTTAGGGGGGCGTCAGTTCACATATTAACAAGTTATTAACCTATTCACTTTGTGAATCGTTAGATTTAGAGAGGAAAGATCAACGGTCCCCTGAACTGATAATTTTCTTTATCCTCTCACAATTACCCTTGGTTTTCTTATCCATAACTTACTTTCTCTCTCCTCTTACAATTGCCATAGGTTTTGTTAACCCCTGATCTGATAACTCACTTGCTATCAATCGAAGAATCAGAGTTGGTGTCAACAGTGGTCAATTTCGGTGCAATCAGCATTAATCGAAGTGTTATCGGGCTGATTGTCGCCCTATCTTGCACACTGCCAGTGCATCTTTGTCCTCCATCAAAATTGAGTTTCCATACAAGAAGAACAATGATAGATTTAAAAGAAATAGAAGATATGTGTTGTATTTTTGATGGGGGATAGAGACACACCACATTGATTTGGTGTTGTAGAGTTTAGATGGGGGAGAGATACAAGAACAATGATAGATTTAAAAAAAAAATAGAAGATCTATAAAGTATTTTTGATGGGGATGAGTGTTATGAACTGGTTTTGTTGAAGTCATTTTCCGTTATTAGTAGTTAATGATTCTATTAAGTCTAATAGAATTATCTAACGTGGATTAACGTTTGTTAATTTGTCTAAGGCGGTTATTAGCCTTTAAATAGCTCTAAGACTGTAAACATGAGTTTCAGCTTGATATTGAATGAAATTGTGAAATTCTTCATCCCTGTTCTTTGTAGTTTCTCAGTGGAGCTACTCCATTGTTACGCATTAGGTTAAGGTCGAAGGCAGTATCGTATCAAAGAGAGACCACACCACACGGATTTGGTGTTGTAGGGTTTAGATGGGGGAGAGAGTACAAAGAGGAGTAGGTAGATGTCAAAGTGCAGATGACGACGATGATTCTAAAAAGTGTAGACTTTTTTGTTGTATTTTTTAAACTTCTAAGACTTGAAATGTAAATGTAGGGGAGCGTTAGATCTTGCCTCTCTAGATCTAACAGTTCACATGTGAACCGGCAGCCCCATTCTTTTAAGTAACTCCTTCCATATTTAAAAAAAAAAAAACAATTAGATTGTTGTGGTAGACAGCCTTTTTAGTTTTCATTGTAATTTTGGAAGAACAAAGACATGAGTAAATAGAGTTGGGAGTGACTAAAATTTTTTTTAGTTATACGATTAGGGTTTACGGTTAAGGACTTAGGGTTTAGGGATCATTTAACAAAGAAGCTTTTGATTGAGATGTTGAAGTTGACTGTGGTAACTCCTTGCAAATATATAATGTCACAAGTTCAACTCTCACGCCCAATAGTTTCGACATTATTTCCTTACAAGAGCGAAATGTCCATGGGAGGTTCTTCCCACACCAGCTTCAGCCCTGTCTAAATTGTCGCCAACGTAAAGCGAGTTAGGTTGGCGACTCGAGTTTAGAGCTGGCCAAGCTATTTGGTAGGCATGTTGGGTTGAGAAATTCTCAGTTACCAAAAAAAAATTTAGGAATCACTTGGTGATTGGCTAGTTGGTTATCTATTTAGACCTAGGGAGTATGGTACTCGAGGTCAGGAGTTCAAACCAACCCGCTACGATTTTTTTTTAAATTCTGATTTGATGTGCTTGTCCCACTTCTATGCCCTTACCCGCATAGGCTTTGACCCAATCTTACATGTTGTCAGTGTGGTACGGGTTGTTCTAGTGGCCGGCATGAAGTTTACGCCTACTCAGTTGTCCTAAGGTCATGTTGGGTTGGGTGGTTCCTCGGTTAAGTGTTTACTTACCAAAAAAATTTAGGGTTAAGTGTTTATGATTTTTTTTCCCTTCAAAATATATTATATTCTAATATTATGAACATCAAAATACTCAATAATGCATTTTAAATCATGATTCAAAATAATCTTAAGAGAGAAATAAGGTCTTATAGGTACCAATGTGAACCTGAAACACAAGAAGTTTTGATAAAATACAGTGTGTAGTTTAATTTTTAGGGAGTCAGAACTCAGAATTCAACCAAATTAAAACAGACTTGGTTGATCAACAAAAAGATCCGGGTGGATAACCTACTTCTTCTAGAAAACCACCGCAAAGCTCCAAGGGATGAGATGAGATCTCAGCGGGCCTGGCTTGAGCGAGTAATTCCATAATATGGCCACCATGAATTGAACCAACAATTTGTAGCGATGGGACAACACTTCCAAGTGATGGCCAGTCGGTGACAGTGATATCTTGTTTTAATTGATCAGTAAACCATCTTTAAGAAATGCCAGTTTTATTGGTGGTTTAGTTTGTACCAATATCAAATAAGCCTTGAATGCTGAACAACACATGCATGCCAGCATAAAAATCCACATGAGATCTACAATGACGATGATAATATTCTTGTCAACGTATACGATATATAAAAATTAAAGTTTTTATTTGGTGGAGCGGTTGAATTATTTTTTTTTTGAAAATACTAACAACATTTCTGTTATTCTAATGGTCCCACGTTTTTTTTTTTTAAAAAAATATTAAACGTCAAACGTTGCGAAAGATCCCTATCGAGACAAAAGGAACTGCTGTAGTATTTGGTGAATTGTACAGCCTGCTTGGCGAGCCGCACTGCCAAACAACCTAAAAACGGCCAGCGGATCCGCTGGCCAATTGGGAGCTTCTTTCACAGCTTCCGTTGTCTCTTTAATTTTTTTTTTATTTTTTTAGGTGGGACCCACGGTATGATTGTGTTTTTGACCTTTTTACACATAAATTAATGTGGGTCCCACAACTTTAATAATATATATTTAATATATTATTTAGTTTTATAAATATTTTGTCAATAAATTTAATATTTATAATTAATATTATAAAAATTAATTTAATATTTATAAAATAAAGAGAATACACATTAATAAGTTTTATATAAAAAATTATTATTTTATTTATTTGACTAATTAAAATTTTCAGTTATGATATAATAAAAATTCTAATATACTTAAATTATATTTATTAAATTAACTTTAATAAGAAAATTTAAAAAATGATTAAAAAATTATTATTAAATTCAAAATAATACTTTTAGTTAACAGTTTTTCCGTTAGCATCAGTTTTTACTTCACCAAACATCTCACAGCATATTTCACAGCTTTAAGCTTAACTTTTTTTCTACAGCATTTCCGCTAGCATTGAAAATCAAACTTTCCGCTCTACCAAACGGAGCCGTAGGCATTGGACGCTAGCAGAACCGCTAAATCCATTGAACAGGAAATGTTTAGAATTTATACTTCAACTAGTGTTTGGACTTGTGCAATGTACAGATAATAAAAGAAATTTATAATTTTACTAAAATACATAATCATAGAAAAACCAAGATATAAAGTGGGCATCAAGAAAAATATATGCATAATTTTGTTTGCTGTGAAATATTGATCTAAAAAGATATTGTTGAATAGGAATTGGGTTAGGAGGATATAGTTTTCTTAAATACCTAAAGTAAACTTTCATAAAAAAAATAAATATATACCCAGATAGCATAATATTAAATTGATAGTCAACGAAATATTAAATTGATTATAATTATATTAATAGAATATATTTGTTAAAAACTTAAATTTTGTACTTTTATTGACACTTCCCACAACCGTGTTGGTCCCAATTAGTTGTTTAAATGTGGAAAATATTTATTTTATTTGCATCCTTTCATTAGCCAATTAAGTGAAAGCCACCTAATTACACTCCCTTTTGTTTTTTAGTACGAAAACTGTCATTTGAAGGAGAAAAAAAAAAAAGATTGAAGGTTAGGGATGGAACATGCTGTCTACCTATATTACTATTTAATGGAAATAAATAAGTATACATAATTTAATTTGCAAATTATTTAAATTTGATCGGTGTACCAAAATTCCATCTCTGCCAAGTCCCTTTGGGATTGGTTGCTTCCTATATAATATTATGAGTAATGAAAGGTGGACCTATATTCGACTAGTAGCTTTTGGATTTATTATAATTAATGTCATATATAGTATTTAATCACATTGATGATTATTTCATAATAAGTTAAGTTACAATAAGGTGGAAATAAATAGTGTATTATAAATAATGAAAGGTTCACCTTGGACCTACTCCAAACATCCTGAGCTGAATTCTCATTGAGAACAATTTAATGTTTGTCAGCGCGTTTTCACTGCGTTTAGTTGCACTTCACCTCTCATAATCACAGTTTTTTGTGACACGTAAAACGCTTTTACAGTAGAACTCATCTCACAACACCACAGCTTTTTACCTCGCAACACCTCATCTCACCTCACCGCACTCCCAAACGCTTACAATATCTTTGTGGAGTCTCACGCTAAGCTTCAATCTAACTTACTTTGTCGTCAAGCGAAAAATTTATGGGTCCGTGGGTTTGATCATCCAATTAGTCATATATCGGATGTCCGAAAGACAAACATATATGATATCATTCTCGCTTAAAAAAATTTCACCTTTTTGGTGATCATTATTTTAAAACTCGTTATATAACATTGCTTGCAAAATATTTGTAATTTTTTTTGTACTTTCTTTTGTTTTTTGGCAAGGTTTTCAACGGAAGAGACGAACAAAGTCCTTTTGGAGTTTTCAACACTCCGTTGATTAATTGCCGTGACTTACTCATATTAATTTTTGGGGACACACTTGACAATGGTTGGTCAACAAAGTATCGCTCCTTTTTTTTTTTTTTGGTTTATGCTCCGGGTGGGCCAAGCCCGTGAAAGTTCCGTCTTCTAGAAGACACCTCATAATTTCCAAGCAAGCGTCGCGTGACTTCAACTGTTCTGCCGATTATTGCCGGATCACCGCCGCGGATCAACCCCAGATTCACGTTTTGCTTGATGTGCACTCGATAGATACATGGATTCGTTTAATAATCCGGAAAGAACATAGGCAAAAGAAATATGATGAAAATTTCAGATTACAAACTCGGTAAGAATCGAATTCAACAAAGTTAAGCATATGTATCAGAAATTCACACCCCCATCCACACAAACTATATTGTCTGGTTACCGTGAATACATCGGGTCCGCATTGGTTTGTTTCTCCCTAGTCTAGTAAGTGGGTTAGGCTCAACTCATCAAACTAAGGAAAATGCCTAATTATGTGTTGAAGGTGGGTTTTGCCCTTATTAACCACTCGGTTGGGACAATCCTAACCGATGTGGTATTTTGAGTCTTAACAATATGTGTGTTCAATGTTTGATTTCAATCGTAAACACATTTTTCTGCGATATTTCAAAAAAAAAAAAAGAAAAAGAATCAAATCTACAACCTCCAAATACGGAAAACTCCCTCTTAACATGATATTCACATTCATGCAAGAATATAATTGTTGTTTCTCCCCATTATCTCCATTATTGAAGGTACACGTATAATGGATAGGTGATGTTTATATTTTCCTTTAATGAACTAAACCATGTTTTTATACTCTCGATGTAAAATTCTCGATGTAAAATACTGCACAACTTTGGACATCAATACTTGATGCCAAAGAGTGGCGTGAATATCCACTATTCTAATGACACTAGTTAGCATTTTCCTTTGTTTAATTCAGTAAAACCATCTTGCAAGATGTCTACCAGTTTTATTGGAGGTCAGTAGCATATAAAATAGGACAATGCTAGAGACCCCTAAAATTTGATCCCCAAAAGTCTCCTAAATATATAAGGTATTAAAATAATCATTAATTAAAAACACACATATAGGATTCACTTCACATCCAACACTCCACTTTAAATAGGAGTTTTTTGGGGTCTCAAGTATTATTCTATAAAAGAAGACTGGAGTGATGAAGAACACATGCATGCCAGCAAAATACGACTTTTAAGATTACTACAATAAATCCACATTGAATTTGGTATTTATGTAACATTTGGTCGGTGTGCACAGCTAGTTTTAGCTAGCAAAAATTCCATCTTTACCAATCATTAGTTCCTTCCTTAGTATAAATAATGGAAGATCCACCTATATATATGGACCAAGCTTCTTTTTGAATTAATAATACTATACAACAAAGGGTGACGGTATCCTCACCCCTATTTAGTAATTCCACCCTCAATAATTGATTTGTATTTTTTTTATATTTTTTTATGTTTAATTTGATATTTGATTCTTTTGATTTATATGCTATTTGACATTTTATTCATATTCTCATAATTGGTTTTTCCACGTCCAACAATTAATTAAAGTAACTTATTACATCACATCAATGCAGATTGATAGATACATTTAATGTATACTGCAAATTATTCACTGTATGGAGTGACCCATTTGTTTGCATAATCATACTTGTATCTAAATCACTTAATCATAATAGGAGGCATCGGGTAACATTTGTCAATACTAACCGAACGAAGTGATTACCATTCACAAATCTCATTGCGATAGTAATATGTCCATGTCGAGGTGGAGGTATAGAACGCATGGGCAAAAAAGTCAAGTATTGTTCATAAATAAGAAGGTGTAACACCACATTGTACTTAGAAACAATCAAATGACCCATATCTGATCAATCTGCAAATGAATGGGTCACTCCATAAAGTGAACAACCTGCAGTATATATTAAATGTATCTGTCAATCTATATGGATGTGATGTAATAAGTTACTTTAATTAATTGTTAGGGGTGGGAAAAATAATTATAGGAATGTGAATCTAATGTCAAATCGCACGCAAATCAAAAAAATCAAAAATAAATTAAACATAAAATAATATAAAAATATAAATCAATAATGGGGGGTGTGATTACTAAATAGGGGGTAAAGATACCGTCTCTCTACAACAAATCACAATGTTGAATATTTCATAATACATTAAGTTAATTATAATAAGGTGGGAATAAATAAAGTAATAATATAATAAATAACATTGTTTATTTCCTAATGAGTTAGTCAATTAGATATATGATTATAAGTTGCAAAACATGCATAACGACTAATCATAGACCATGAGAGAGAAAATTATAGCATGCCAGCAAATGATTTCTGTTGAAGAATTTTTCATTATTGTAATTATATATATATACTGACTAATGATAGGCCATTGATCTATATAAACCCAAATATCCCTTCCATATATAATTGTTGATATAATATTGTTTTGCACTTGAGGTCCAATTTGCTGCTAGGAGGATTTGAGGCATGTACAACTTGGGATTAAGGATTAAAAAAAAAAAAATTTGGGATTAAATTGCAAATCTAAACTGTGTAGATTTAAATAGGAAAGTAAATGCAATTTTGTTCATAGTCTTTACGGGTACTTTTTTTGTGAAACTATTGTTTGTCGGCTGCCTTATTTAACATGTAAAACAATTGCATACCACAGGTAATTTTATTTTATAGTGGCTACATAATGTGCTTACATTCCCCATACATAATTTTTAGGCATTGTCGCATACAATATTTTAATAATAATATACGATATACCCTACATATATTAACAAAATTTAATCTCTCTTCAAATTTGTCCATCCGGACATAAAATCTTACATCCACCCTTGTTCAAGAACCTATTTGATAGAGCTTGTGTCTAGCGGTATTGTTAATTAGCCAGCAATGCTGGGCCATGCTCTGTTACCAAACAAGTTGGAAACGACAGCGTATTCCACACAAATAAAGATGCTTCCAACGCGAGTGTTTTTTTTTTTTTTATTATTCACTGACGCACTTCTCTCACACTGACCCTCGCGTGTCTTCTCTCCCTTGATCTTCTTATGGGCAATCGTCAATGATGAGACGGAAAGCTCTGAGGTATCCACCTTGTCTAACGATTCTATTCCTTAAGTACATATTTTTTTTGGCGTGGGGTGCAGCCCCCCTTGTCTCCGCCCTTGGGTGGATAATCGCAGTCTTAATCCTTTAACATTACACACACACACACACATATATATATGTATGTATGTCTGTACCTTCTGCATCGTTGAACTCTTTCGGCTCATATGAAGATACGTGGCGGAGCTTTTGTATCTTGTTGTTCTGTGTGTGATCGATGAGCAATATATGACGCTATATTGTTGTTTAATTATTCCACTAGTCTTTAGGAATGGTAATAAAAAAAATTAATATAATTAGTGTTGGATAAATTAAACTATTGAAAATGAAACAAATACGTATTAAAAAGTGAACAAGGTTACCGTTAATTTTTACAACACTTCGAAACAAAATGAATTATTAATTTATTGTTGATTGTATGATTCAATCTTTTTATCGAACGAGAATAGATGATTTCTATTCCTTGAAGTATCATCGGCCACAAATTAAATAAATATTATTTTATTTTGTAGATGATCTTTAGTTTATCAATTTTAATTTATGTTAACCTTTTGAGTTATTGTATGAGACTATATTGATATAACCTTTTGAGTAATTTTAAGAGACCAAATATCAATATGAATGTTTATCGAAAACATCATTTCAAGAAGTTGTACACGTTGTAAACAAGCCTAAAAAAAATTCGGGAGCTTCTACAAAAAATTTTCGGGCAAATTAAAGTGATCTTGTTTTAATATTAGCTCACCCCAACATAATTTCCTGGCTTCACCCTTAGCTGAGATTAAATCCTAAAAACTAAAACTAAAGCCTAAACACTAAACATTTTTCTTGTTTTTGTTTTTCCTAAATCAACTTTAATCTCAGTCATTTCGTTAGATCTAAATTAAAATTAGATATACTTATTTTAACTAAAATAAAGACATATTTACTGGAGAATTCATGATTATAAATTTAGCTACTCATATAAACGGTTGCCTAGATATATATTAGTGATTTTTAACATTAATGGAATTAACAAAGCTAGGAACGACCTCCAACTTAGATGGTAATGCATTTTCAAACTTAGACATTAGGTCTAAGGTTTGATCCCTCTCTCTATCCAATGTATCAAAAAAATGGTATTAACAAAGCCAAATAAATTTTTATATATATATATATATACACGTACAACTTGTATTTATGGGTACATTATATTTATATGTTTATAGGCAAAGGCAACTAGAAGATTCGTGTGTAACGATTTGTTGCTTTCACGAGGATTGGAGTATATATATGATTGTGCAAATTCTTTCCAAATATTTTATTTTTGGCTTCATCATCCACACACTTGTTCATGTGGTCATTCATACACTCGTTCACTTGTTCATAGCGAAGGCTTGCGACATATGACTTGTCGTTTTCACTATGCTTATCAAGCTGTCGAATGACTTCCGTATAGGTTGGTCCATCTTTTAGTCGTAACCATGGTTGTCAGAATCCCGATTTTGATCGTAAGATCAATCTTAGGTAACTAAAACGATTCGAATCGATGTAAAATCTCAAAATTGATAAGATCTACCGATTTTACGATATTACAAATTTTATTACACCTAAATAAAGAAATCAAGTATGAAACATTAAATTCTTACACTATTACACTTAAATAAAGAATTTAATGATTTGGGTAAATGTGATTTTCTCATTATTGACCTTTTTTCCTTGATCCATTATTGACTTATTTTACTGCTTCTTGTGAATAGAAGAGGAAATGGAAGGCTTGGGAGGAAGAGACACATACTCTTGAATATCAGATTGCTAATGGTAGCTCAGTTCCATTCATTTTTTAATTGCTACAGATTGCCAAGATAATTGTGGTATTTGTTAACCCATTATCATCATTATTGTCCTAACACAAAATCTTAGTTGTCCACTATTTCCATCATATAAAACACTCATCTTTTGGGCGAAGACATTTGAAACTTTGGAGTGATCGTTCCTTCTTGCTTTGGCCAGTAAGTTGAATGATTTGTCAGCGCCATCCCCAGTGTTGCAATCTAATTGAAAATGGAAGCTAGTTAGAAACAGTTTGCCTTGTTTGGCATGTCAGAGTAATAGAAGATTCACCATGGATATAATATTATGTTTAAACACAGAAGAAACGTTAAGAAATGACATCTGATGCTTGTTTTCCCTTTTTTGAGAGACTAAGAATGGTTTCCTATTACCTAGTTTATTTTAATGATGGAATTATCAATTCAAAAAGCTGCAGGTATTTTTTTTTTTAAGAAACATTCATGATAAAAAAAAAGTGCCTGGACATGTAATTTAAACAGATTAATTGCTAATGAACATTGAAGATTTTGAATTACTCCTAGAATTTAGGCAATACCTGCTTTTATAGAAAGGTATTTAACAGTATATCTTCGTTTTCTTTCTCCATCATAGGTTTGCTTCGCTGTCGAATGCCTCCCGTATAGGTTGGTCCATCTTTTAGTCGTAATCAGGGTTGTCAAAATCTCGATTTTGATCATAAGATCGATCTTAGATAACCAAAACGATTTAAATCGATGTAAAATCTCAAAATTGATAAGATCTACTGATCTTATCGATTTTACGATCTTACCGATTTTACGATCTACTGATCCCGTGTATGGGTTGCGGTCTACTAATCATGTGCTTATGTTTCTAATCCTAGTTTTTGTTGAAAAATTGGTTCTAATATACTAACATGATATAATCTTGCACAATTATTGTGCTTGCTTTTCATAGTTCTTGGGAAGTCTTAAAAAATTATAATTTTATGAAATATTAACATGTCTATAAATAAATAATACTCACTTTTTTGAATTTTTATTGGTATTTAGAATAAGTAATTATATTATTTTACATTTATTTTTTAAATTTGATAAAATCTTACGATTTTACGATTTGATTTTGCATATCTTCCACCGATCTTATGTAAGATCCCGATTTTGACAATCTTGATCGTAACGATAATAACCCTATAATTTATAAAACAACGAGCATATATAAAACAATGTGACTTTGTTTATATGTGTGTGTATCTATATATATATATATATATATATATATATATATATATATAATTGTTGAAATTCTCATCCCAAAAACTAAAACTAAAGCCTAAACACTAAACATTTTTCTTGTTTTTGTTTTTCCTAAATCCTAAATCAACTTTAATCTTAGTCATTTCGTTAAATCTAAATGAAAATTAGATATACTTATTTTAACTAAAATAAGGACATATTTATTGGAGAATTCATGATTATAAATAGAGCTACTTATATAAACGGTTGCCAAGATATATATTAGCAACTTTTAACATTAATGGTATTAACAAAGCTAGGAACGACCTCCAACTTAGATGGTAATACATTTTCAAACTTAGACATTAGGTCTAAGGTTTGATCCCTCTCTCTATCCAATGTATCAAAAAAATGGTATTAACAAAGCTAAATAAATTTTTATATATATACATATACACGTACAACTTGTATATATGGGTCCATTTTATTTGTATGTTTATAGGCAAAGGCAACTAGAAGATTCGTGCGTAACGATTTGTTGCTTTCACGAGGATTGGAGTATATATATAATTGTGCAAATTCTTTCCAAATATTTTATTTTTTGCTTCATCATCCGTACACTTGTTCATGTGGTCATTCATACACTCGTTCATAGCGAAGGCTTGTGACATATGACTTGTTGTTTTCACTATATGCTTATCAAGCTGCCGAATGACTCCCGTATAGGTTGGTCCATCTTTTAGGGCATCTCCAGCAATTCTGGAAAATGACATATACTGTAAATTTGAAGTAAAATTTGCAGTATTTGACAAAAAAACACACAATATCTCCCACCATCCCCGTCGTAACCACCACTGCCACCAAGGGTGCAGATGAAGAAACCAAGATTGGAGCGGTCGAGACTTGGGTTCGGAAGGGAGATCTTGGTACAAAATGGACTATCGGATATTTATGAAGAAGAAGAGTTTTTCTATTGGAGAAATTTGTCGTTAAAATATTAATTTATTATGATATGAAGTAATTTTTCAGCCACATATTAAATATAAAATGAGTTCTCTTTATAGATTACAATTTAATTATGAAATTATTGTAAATGTAAAAAACAATTAATAGAAATGAATATTTAAATACTTTAGAGTATGAATTAGAGTATATGTTGAGTAGTGGTATTGTTAGAGAAATTATAAATATGTGAAAAGGGTACTTTTACTATAAATTTAAAGATTTTGTTAAGAGTATCTACTGTGGATGGTCTTAGTCGTAACGAGAATAACCCTACAATTTATAAAACAACGAGCATATATAAAAGAATGTGACTTTGTTTATATGTATGTATGTGTGTGTGTGTGTATATATAATTGTTGAAATTCTCATCCCAAGCACATTGAAGATATCGCCCGTTATGGGTTACGAGCTCGCACAAAAAATTTTCTTCATGGGTTGTAGCCATTAGTTCTTAGGCCCAAAAAATACATCTTTAGTGTGAGATAAGTTGAACTTTGTGTATAAACCATTCGCTTAGGTTATACCAGACCGATGTGAAATTTCAGTCTTGATTCCCCTACACTTGTGAGTTGGGTTATGCCAGATCCAACAAGTTGACATGTAGAGGCTCGTTCAACTGGATCGAGACATTAATTGCTCCAACAAGATGTTGAAATTTTAAACTCAAACACATTGAAGATATTGTCTGCTCTAGACTATCGGCTTGCACATATTAGTTCTTCATGGGCCGTTATTATTAGTTCTTAGGCTCAGAAAATACGTCTTCAATGTGAGAGGAGCTAAACTTTGCTTATAAACTACTCGACTGAGTTACGCTAAACCGATATAAGACTTCAGTGACAATAAATATAAATTTGTTTCTTTTGACAATTTTTTTTCACATATTGAAAATGATGCCGTATACAAACAAATATAAACTTCTAGAATCTAAAGAAAAAAGACACAGGATATGCCATTCCCCTTCTTGTAAGGGACTGTGTAGAATCTGACTATACGAGAAAAGGGATTGTAAATATAGATTCTAGACCTAATAATAGACTTGATTGGAATCAATTTTAATTTTCCCAAGTGGTCCTTTTTTTTTGCTTTCTAAAAATGTTTATACAAGTTGTCATACAAAACAAGATCAAATCTTTAGACCATTCTTAAAAGACAAATCTCTGATAGTCTCATGAAAATCACATCTCAATCTGTAATCTGTTCACTACAACTTGCACCATGAAAATCGACAAGCAAAGAGTAGTCCAAAAATCAGTGGCTATTAATGGAAACACAAGGCTGCCATAGCTCGTTCTTCATCTGACGAAATTCTCTTTGCTTCAATTTATAGTGGTCCTAGAGTTGACTCTACTGTGGGGGAGGCAATGGCTTTGAGAATTGGTGTTCAAAGTTGTTTAAATCTTGGCTTACAGGAGGTCCAGTTTGAGGGAGATTCTCTAATTGTGGTTAATGTTGTATCTCAACCTAATTTGGTTTGTCAGTGGATGATAGAGAATGTAATTGTGGTTAATGCTTGGGCGGATGCTTTTGTCAAATGGGCCGCAGCTAGGAGACTCTCCGGCAGCATTCCCAATCATTTTCTTACGGAGTTTTAGTGTTGGTTGGATAGTGGTCATGATCCTCCAGATCATTATCTTGGTTTGGATTGGTGTGGCTTATAATCTGTTCTTATTTGTACCAAAAAGAAAAAAAAAAAAAAAAAAAACCTATGCTTTCGAGCCATGTACATATCATCCTTGCCATTTAAAGAAAGTAAAGGTCCTGTGTTACTTTTTTATCACCTTCTGAGTTTTGATTCAATTTACCCTGCCTTCGGGTAGGAAAATTATGTGCGTCAAGCCTGACGGCGCGAGTTTATACTCATATCGGATGATTAAAGGGCAACGAGGATCTGTTTGGAACTTAAATGAAAAGAATGTAAAGCCTGGCCGAACTTCAGTTAGTAGTTACTGAGTTTTTGGCAAAATACAACGATTTTTTGAATTTGTTATGAATAGCTCAAGAGCCCGCCAACAATGGGCTTCAAAAATGAAATCTGGGCTTGCTAGGCCCTCTTCGTCCTATTTAGAATTTTAAATGGGTTGACAATAACAGTATTTAGCTAAAATGGATATAAAAAATGACAAGATTGTTATAAATATGAATATGCTACTGTATCAGTATTTGTAAAAAATAGTTAAAATAAATATTTGCAAAATCTCTAAACATAAAATCTAATATAATTTTAGAATATACTTCGCTACTCTCTCATTTCTTCTCTCCTCTCTCTAAAAAGTGTGGGCACCATATTTTAAATTATTTTTTTTAATATAAACAAATGATAATTTAAT
Organism: Tripterygium wilfordii; assembly: GCF_013401445.1. Taxonomy (NCBI): domain Eukaryota; kingdom Viridiplantae; phylum Streptophyta; class Magnoliopsida; order Celastrales; family Celastraceae; genus Tripterygium; species Tripterygium wilfordii. Next base: position 12,832,995 of record NC_052248.1, read on the forward strand.
ATTGTAGAGATTTATGTTAGAGATACCGATGCAGTTATCGTTAAATAGATATGTTGTACATTGTTAAAAAATTATGTTTAAATAGATAAAATAGAGAATTTGTTAAGAGACGCTGATCTATGTGCTCTAATGCAACTTAGTTGAATATTATGAAAGCTTGGCTCAACTCCCGCTGAGTTTTGGGCCAGAAAGAGCCCACTACCAATGTGTGCAACAAATGCAATCTGGGCTTGGTTCAAGGTTCCAGAGGCCCGTTTAGAAATTCAATGGGCTGTTGTCACTTTTGTGAACATTCTGCAAAGCCCAGCCCAAGATTACCTGCTGAAATTCTGTCAAAGAACTGCAGAACAAATCACATATTGGACATTCCATTCTTATTAACAATCCAAATACAATTTATGTAAATTGAATACAAACAACACACAATTCTTCTTTTTGAAGATGAAGGAATCAAAGTTTCAGTTTTCAAGTCAGTTTCATCATCAGATCAGTGAATGGAGCAAGGTGTTTCTTCTCAGCACACCAAGTCATCAAACGAATACCTTTCTTTGGCAATGGCAGTGATCCCACAATCCCAACAGGTATCACACTGGACCCTTGAATTGGAACAAAATGCACCGGAGCACCCGAACCGTAATCGACTTGGTTGAACCCAAGTCTACCCCATTCTGATACAAACAATGTGGTGTAGTCCAGTGGTGGTGCAAATGGGTCCTCACCATACTCACCTCTCCTGAACTTAAAAAACTCAGCTGCCAATTTTGCCTTAGATTCTTGTATTAGCCCCACAACATCATGAACTGATGATTGCATCAGATAATCACTTGACCATGTGATTGTCACAGGGAAGAAGCAGTTTCCATAGAAGCCTTTAGGCAGAGGAGGGTCTAATAGATGTCGACAATTCGCGAAGAAAACGAGCTTTACTTCTGTGTTCTGGTCGAAATTCATCGCTTGTGTCCGAAGCCTCCAAAAACTGGCAGCTACAATCTCAAAAGAAGAGCAGATTTTTCCTGTCAGATTATGAAATTGTTGCTTGAGATGTTTGATCTGATCCAGTGAAATGTCTATGTTGGCATGTTGTAGGCGATAGTTAGGCAATGGTGGTGGCAGCTTTGGCATTGCAGAAAAGTTTGGTTCTTGTGGGGGAGTTGGAAAAAAGTCTCTGCACCAGACAGGAGTAATGGTTAGATGGTCAAGACCTCTGGCTAGCTCTCCTACTGCAGTTAGGAATTGTGCAGCTCCTAAGCCATCACATATGCTGTGGCAGAATATTAGGCCCATCACGTACCCACCACATTCAAATTTGGTAACCTGAAATCAGAACCCAAAATAAATAATTGTCCAAGAAATCAATGTTTTAAATACCAGGCTTAACTGGCCGGTTCAATCGGTTGAGCTGGATACCGGACAGTAAAAATCGGGTATGTATCAGACCGACCAAAAACGATTGAACCAATTTATCGGTACCAAATCAACATGATTTTTGTTATTTTTATCTTTTACATTATATATATAAATTTTATATTTGTGCCGGTCGACCGGTTATACCGATCGTTTGACCGGTATAATTTCGATATCGGTATTTAAAACATTGCGAGAAATACGAATTAATTTGTTAGAATGAACTGGTTCCTAACTAATCTAATACCTGCATTTGCACAAGTGGTTCTACGCCTCCCCTTTCCGCGGCCTTATCAGGAGGAAGAAGATCTTCATAAGGTATAGATGCCGTATCGTCGAAGTAACTGACAGCATCAAGAGTACAATTAGCAGATGCTTCAACAAACCACACACCTTCCCCTGAACATTCAATCTGAAGCTGATGACATTGTTCCGATTCCTTGAGCCGTCCGGCGAGAGGGTAATAAGGAACTAAAGCCTTGGACAATGCTTGTCTTATGATATCTGCTGCTTCAGGGTGATGTCTGAACACATGTAGCGTCCGAGCGTTGCATCTTAGGACAGGTAATTTATCAATGAATGAAAGATTGAGTGTGTGAGATGGTGTGTGTTCAAATGGCCTAACCAGGGTTCGGTTTGATCTGATGACAGAGAAAGCCATGGCTAAGAATTGGTAATGCAAGAACAGGTAATAAGTAAGAATTGGTATAATTGGTATTGTGTGACAATGGCAGAACATGTTCCTGTTATATAAAGGGAATGTTTATTATAATAAAATTGAACTTAGCTTGCAAGACTGTTCAGGTTTGGTGCTGGGAGAAGATAGCTTGGCCAAGCAGAGTAGTGCATTTTTTTAAAATTCAATTTTGTGTTTGGGGCCTTTAACTTAGTCTTCACTCTTCAGTGTAAGCTTTAGGTTTCATACTTGGTCCACCATCACATTAAATTTTGATGAGTTATTTGATTCATATTACAACAAATATATATGTTATGCCAATTTCAATCCTAATCAGACTTTCAATTAGCTTGATATGACTTGTAGATGCCCAAATCTACAAGCGAGGAATAGTCATAGAAAATCGATGTGGGCCACCAGCATTAGTCCTGCAAAATGAAGAGAAGGTGACAGGCGGAAAGCTCTTGTTACCAATGGGATGACGACCGAATAAGTTCCGACGGTCAAGTCAGTGAGACAATAGACCTGAAAGCAATGCAAGTAGATGCAACGTGATGAAGGTTGGACTGTGACCGTGACGGGAAATGGTGTTTAAGAAGGAAGTCCGGCAATGGACTGTAAAAAGGAAGCTTTTTGGAGTGAGGATCAAGTCCACTTCATGACTGCCATAATTTGTTTTATGTAAAGATACTTGTCAATTGTAGCTGTAGGCTCAGCTACTTTAATAAGACTTGGTTACTTGAGGGAAGCTAAGCTATAGCAGTAATCAACTTTCTGACTCGTTTTTGTTATAAGAGGAAACAAGGACCGTAATTGGAATGGAGGGTGTGAGTACTACCAGCGACTGTACTACATTTCATGGTTCTTGCAGATCTGAGACAAAAATACAGAGTGGGTAGTACACATTCTGAGCTAGCCCGGCTAGAATTTGATAGTACATGCTGGTAAACTGTACTATAAGCTAAATCCACCCTATTCCTTTAATATATATATATATACATACCAGCAGCAGAGACAGGAAAACCCCAAATCACAACCCCCAAAATCCATGATTTATTATTCTCTGCAGATCCCTGAGGAAGAAATGAATGGTAAGTTGAGAATGTAGATATTGCAAATTTGCATGAGAGGGAGGAGGAAGAGACAGCGCACGGATGGAACTACTAATAGAGGATCTGTTTTTGGTTCTATCCATGCACTGCCTCTTCCCTGGCTATTATATGCCTCTTGCTTTTCTCTTCTCCTCTATGCTTTTTCTTCTCTTTTTTCTTGTTACTTCTGCAAACTTTGTTGCCATTACTTTGTTTTAGGTACACGAGTGTTTTTTTATTGCTTGGAGTTCAATTCTCACCGAAATCAATACCCTTTGTAATAGTACGCCTGACTTTGACCTAACTTACCCTATCATCAAGTGGGAAACTTCTATGTACTTGGACATAACGACTTGGGTTTAGACATATTGGATGCTCAAAGGTTAAGCTTCTATAGCACAACTCCTGGTCACCCAAAAAAAATAATTTTTATTACACAATTGTAATGCTTTTCTTTTGTGAAAGTTTTATAATTATTACATCATATTGCAATTATTGTAGGATTTACCTAAAAATGCAACATCTGAACCTTTTCTTTTATGGAACACACTACCAAATTAGATGTTCAACATAAAGCCTTAGCAATAAGGACAAAAACCATATGAAACACAACTCTGTAAATAAGAAGAAGAAGAAGAACCTTGACTACTTTCATTGGACAGAACTGAATGATGCTATTGCGTCCATCTCCTGCTGCAAAAGAAGAGCGTCAATGAAGACGTCAAGATTTTCTCCCTCCATAACTTCATGTAATGCATGATGAGTGATGCCTACACGATGATCAGTGACGCGTCCCTGAGGAAAATTATATGTACGTATCCTTTCCGATCTGTCTCCGCTGCCAATCTGTGTATGAATGATATCATGAGCTCTAAAACGAATTGGGGAAAAAGGAAAAACTGATATTGCTAAAGTCCTCAATGTACCTGATCAGATCGTAGTTTGGATCGACTTGTCTGAATTCGCAACCTTTCCATTTCATACAGTTTTGCGCATAACACTTCCAGTGCTTTGGCTTTATTCTATTGGAAAGGGAGAACAAATGATTTTGAATATGATAATGGGAAGTTCCAGTAAAAACCAATATAACACTAGCAAAGCAAAATCTTTACAATGCTCGTGGATATTTTACCCTATGCTGGGATCGTTCATCTTGTATGGCCACTGTCATCCCTGTTGGAAGATGAGTTATTCTAACAGCACTATTGGTAGTGTTTGCATGCTGACCACCAGAACCACCTGATCTGTATGTATCGATCCTCAAATGTTCATTCCTCAATTGGACATCCACCTGCAGATTTTCAAAGAACAAAAATAAAACCTTTCCAGAGGAGGGGGAAAAGGAGTACAATCCTAAATACAATCAGGAAAGCACATGATAAGAGAGTAAGGCAATATGCTACTTTTGTCGATGGCAAGAATTGACAAAAGAAAACACACTTCTGTCCAATTGTAGAAGTAAGATAACAAATCAGCATGGAGTTCGAAAACTTACAGAAACCAGTCACAGAGTAGTCCTTAAAAAGTATTTTCATAAAGGAGTTCTATATGATGACTGCTATGGAAAGTTCTATACTTCTATGGTTTACCAAACTCCTTAACTCCACCTAAGAACTGAACTCAACTTCTATCAGGACTCTGAAGTACAGAATGTGACTCTCAAATAATTAGATCCCGATATGCTCACATGACATGTTACTGAAACATCTAGTTTAATAATTAGGTACCTCATCAGCCTGAGGAAGGATTGCAACAGACACAGCACTAGTATGAACACGTCCAGATTTCTCTGTCACAGGAACACGCTGCCAAAAGAAAACACTGTCATTTCTGCCAAAAGTCATATATGCTTATCAGTCAGCTCAGAATGAAACCTGAACTCTGTGAATTCCTCTTTCAAATTTAAGTTTCCCGTAAACCCCCACTCCTGAGATTGAAGCACTGGCTTCCTGAAGGAAAAATAAAAAGTAACTCGGTGGCAATAAAAGTTTTTACTAAATATCCAACACTTGCAAAGTAGACACCAAGACGAGATACCATTTAAAAGTGGTTGATTCACTGTAGTAAGAATTAAAGATTACCCCCATGAAATTGGAAGTATTAAAAGGTTAGACTTCAAAATTCAATAAAGGACGCAATGCAAACCTTGTAGCCTTTCAGATCAGACTCTGTTATATCAACCACTTCAAACTTCCATCCCTTCTTCTGAGAGTATTTTTCATACCTGTCACAATTAACAAAAGCACACAATTCCCATAAGAAAACATAGAAAAAATGCTGTATATCTCTTGACAAGCCAACCACTAGTAACTTACATTTTATATATATCCATTGCAAATAAAGATGCCTCTTCACCTCCAGTTCCTGGAGAAAATTTTGAATTCACAGAGAAAACAAAAGGAATAAATGTAAAAGGAAGATGGAAAAGAGAGCCTTGAACAAACTCAGTACATATTAACACCAAAAGAATGGAAGCAATGGAAATCTTATTCCAATATTGAGAAATTGTTACCTGCTCTCACCTCCAAAATACTGCCCCTCTCATCGGCATCATCCTTAGGAAGTAATGACTGCAACAGCAAATCCTGTAGTCTTTTTTCTTCTTGTATTGCCTCATCCAAATCCTCACTTGCCATATCAAACATTTCTTTATCGTCTTGGCATTCAGCCATTAGCGACCTCAGACCATCAATCTCCTACATATATTTAAACAAAGAAAAACTCAACAGTGTCCCTTCCTGTTACTGACGACAAAAGGCACCAAAGTAAACATGCAAACTTCAAGATACTAAGAGATGCAACATATGTGGCATATTACTACTTTCACTTAGTACTTACAATTCATAGAAATTAAGATTGGCACAAGCTAGAAAGCATAGACCAGAATTCAGCCTTTTTGCCATTGACAAGCTGTAGACAAGGTCATTGACTAAGGCAAGAAGAAATGTAAAAAGGAAAAGATACCTCTCTATCCTTATTGTTTGATAGAACCATCATAACTCATTGGTATAATAAAAAAAGGAAGTGTTTCACATGCTAAATCTATAATCTATGAAACCTTCAGTAATGCTTTTCATAGAAGGTAGGATTCTCCACCATCTGCTACAACTCTCTAACCATTGGATACAGAACAAACAACAACAAGTGAATTTGTTTGTGAGCATAATTAATACATTTTAAATATTTATTCGACAAAAAACCAAGAATATTTAAAACTTTATAAAATCAAACCCCCATACATTAAGCTTCTGATAGTGTTGAAATAGAGAAAGACAAAAGATGACCAAAAGGTTTACAGTAATAAAATACCTTTTGTTTGGTCCTCAACTCATTTATAAGATCCATGGAGCCCCTCAATTTATGAAGCTCTTTATTAGCCGTTGAAAACTCCATGGGAGAGACATCTGGCTGTCTTCAGCATCCCACAAAAAGACTGAATGCCATTAGTATAAGCCTAAATTCCATAAGCATGAATGTAGCACATAGAGCATAAATATAAACGGACAATATGAAGCCAAAAATTGGTGTGAGAATTGCAAACTTTGTTTCTTAATTCCCAGAACCAAAATTTTATAATTATTCTTCAAAAATATGACTCTCTTATAGAGGCTATTTACTGGAGAAATGAATGGCAATTACCCGGTTTATGATATTCTCGAAGCAAGCACTTCTGTGTTCAATAGCTGATAGCCTTTGCTCCATGATTTTAATAAGGTCTGGGGATAGTTGAGGCTGCAATTCTGCAGTTGAAAAAAAAATCTAAATAAGTAAAATTTGTAAATGAATCAGTAATTATTTCAATGGCGTCTACCATTTTCTGGAAGTCTAGGGTTTTACTGGGAGCCATCGCTAAGGCTACAATCCACCAGAAAGCGTATCACAATCAACTAGCTTAGACTATAAGCTGATCCAGATGTTAACAGAATAACAAAGTAGGAAGAAACCAATGAATGCACGTCTCTTATTAAAAACACAAAAGAAAATGAAGAAAAAGCGCACCAGTAGAGTAAGAACGCGACTTGGAAGTTGCAGAATGAAGAGACAACCTCTGGCGCAAAGAATTTGTGTGCGAAATCGCATAGACAGATTCGAAGTGCTTCAATGCCCGAGCAACATTGATACCGAGTCTGTGGATTCTCATTTCCTCTTCTTCCTTCTTTCGAATATCAACGAAGAACTAACTATTCGAGCAAGCGATTATAAATCCGGCCCCTGTCACAATATACTGATTCCAAATCGCACTCTCGTTCTTGTCTGTTACTGTTTATTGTTTATAGCGCACTTTCCCGTCCTCCTGACTAGGTTTGTTGGCTCGCGTGGCCCGCCAGGCCCGGCCCGACCCGCAAACCCGTCAGTGGAGTGCGAAACGTGTGTGCGGTGTATACCTTAAAAGAGAGAATCCAGATATGTGCAGGGCGATGAGGCAAGGGTCTTGCTCGGCTTCCCTGCCAATTCCCTCCCCAGCCCCTCTCAGTTAACTTCGATTCTCAACTCTCAGTCCAGTTTTAGGGTTTTGAATCACGACCATTCTATTCGATTGGCTGAACTATTGTTAGCTCCTCCTCCTTTAAGTTATCTGGCTTACTGGAGGTGTTGACCCAGTATTGGATTTGAATTCATCCTTTGATCGTGTGTTTCAAATTTCTGACTATGAATTCCATGTTATTAGCTCGGCTGGTTGAAATTATTTTCGATCACGGCGATGTTCTTATGTTTCTTTTTAGTTTGTGAACTTGAGGTTGAAAGTTCAATTGTGTGTAATAAGCGCAAAAGGAGGCATATCTGATGCGCTTCATGCATATGCTCATTCAATCTACATATTCAAGAACACAATCTTTGTCCAAGCTGATGAACATTATTCACACTAACCATTGTACCTGATTGCTGCTTAGAAGCTTCAGTGATGCTAACTCTGGGCCAAAGGGAACAGAAAATCAGTAATTGTACTCCAGATCTAGGAGCCCAGGAATCACAAGGACATGCTATGCACATTCCTAAACATCACCAAGCAGAGACCAAAAACTAGTATTCACCATGGGTCTCCTCTCAGTCCAGGTTCCAACTTTGGTACTCAAAAGCGTGAGAAAAAAAAATTTCAAAGATAAACTCAAGTAGAATATATAAAACAGGACAGTCATAACTAATAAGCATGCATTTCCCAAGTTCACAGTATCAGCAACCCAAAGAAATTTGCTTACCACAACCAAATTTCAAATACAAGAAAATATCTAGAGTTCTAAACGTAGAAAAAAGAGCAGTCATTGCTAGCAAACAACCAATTACAGTACACATTTCTACCCCATACATTTATTTGTGTCTAACCATGAATACATGCATACGTGTCTAACCAGTAACCATGTATGCCTAACAGGTTACTCACCTCCCAGACAAGACTTAACCTTGAACTTGTACATGGTCGCAATATATTTCAGCCATAAACTTTCTTCCCATCCAGAATGGTAACTATCAAATTCACCCTCAAGCAATAACCTTGTAAGAACCTCTTTACCAGTACCTGTACGGTTAAGTTTGGCGTATACACCCAGCCTCAACATCAAAATACCCAGGAGTCGTCTAGCATGACAAGTAAGCACAAGTTAATACTCAGCACACTGCCAATGACATAGGACCAATGAAAGAACCCCCAACTACATGCTGGCTTCTCCTTTCATGCAATAAACAAATAATCTTGTTACTCTTTCCCAGCTGAGGCTTACTCATAACATTTAACTGTAAGAAACAAGGCTCTTAGTAACTTCTTATCCATCCAGCATGGACCAAAATGTCTTGACGAATGGTAGATGATTTGAAGTAGACAAAAGCCTCATTAGCTAGGTACTAACAACTTCTTCAGGGTATTTTACATTGCATAAAATAACTGACACAACTCTGCCGATGGAAATTACAGTAGTGATAGTGTATAATGCTTCATCTCGGTAGTTATAAATCCTCTTTTTCCCTTCAGATGCCAATCAGAGCTCCCCAAACAACAAAAACAAAGAGGACAGCGGAATACCTGATACCTACTTTACTGAGATGTTTCAAAAGGACCATCTACAACAATTTTAGGATTGATGATGAGGATAAATCCTCTTTTTCCCTTCAGATGTCAATTAGAGCTCCCCAAACAACAAAGACAGAGGATAGCAGAATACCTGATGCCTACTTTACTGAGTAATGTTTTAAAAGGACCATCCACAATAGTTTTAGGATTGATGATGATAATAGTTCCGCAATCTACTTAGCTGCTGTGAAACTAATCTCCAGCAGATCAAGCACCAGTTCCAGTAACTACTCGGGGTCAGTCTCTGAAAGAGTAATAGCAATTGGTTGCCACCCTGATGGATTAGGTATAATCCATTTCTTGATCGCAATTACCATATTCAAGATCAAGAGTACCTCGCCTAAAGCTTGCTCTTCCAAGCACGCCTTCCTTATAACCAAAGCAGCTTCATATCTGTACAACAAATGGATAACCAGATATAATTGTACAATCATAAAACCTTCAAAATTCATGCAAGTATCCACACAGAAAAAAGGTCATCAAATATGTTTACCTGCATTGAGAAGACAGAATTGCAGATCTTCCAGCTGAGGAAGTAAGAAAATTTTGTATTGCATCCCACATTGCTTTTGGATACCCATTAGGATTGCCACCAATGGGATTCACGCACTTCCATAATTTCTCATGTTTACCAACATACAGCTGCAGTGAACCTAAGTTCTGCTTCACCACCATATTTTGTTTGATCGCGCTCTCCAGAGCCTTTTTTACATCTGTATTTCGGTGCTTTGGATCTCCATAACGAATGCACTCTGTTATGTTTGCTTCAGTAGGCACCATTTTTTCAGTTTTCAGGGTGTTTAAGGCAAGTAGAACAATTCCAATAAGACCTTGCACATACTCAGATGGCGGGGGGCGTCCTTTAGCTCCCCAAACACCATCACTAGAAGCAGTGTTAGCTACCATTGCTTGCGAAGCAGGACGTGAAAATTCAACACCGTGAAACTGCCGATTGTTCATATCTTGGTGAATTCCCTGGCTGTTGTGCATGATATTGCCTTTCTGTGGTATATTTAAGCTAGCTGGATTGGACGACTCAATAGAGCCTGCTTTAAACTCTTCTCCAATTCGCTGATGAAAATTAGATGGATTTTGAGCATAATTGGGGTATTCAGATACATTTAGCTTACCAACATCAGGCACACCTGTGAATGGGCCTGAAGGGAATCTAGGAACATCTGGTCTTGAAGGCACTGGACGAAAACCACGATTCTCAAAATTCGGAGGTGCAAAAGTAGGTATATGTTGGTTATTCGGCCTTAAGGGAAAAGGAGAGTGATTAGGAGGGTTACCTAAAAAGTTGTTGCTGTTACTTCTTGACTGGTCAGAATGACCGGGATGGAAATTGGGAGCAGGCCGACTTGTGGAAACAGAATTGTCACTGTTCCCAAAAAATTCATGTGGGGCTTTTCTAAATAGCTTTGTCTGTGAATGTTCGGGCTGATAGGAGAATTCGTTGACCTTGGCTTCTTGAACTGTGGTTGCAACTGGCGCACTAGAGGCTCTTGATATGCTAGGAAAACTATGGGTTTTGCGCGCATTTTTCCCGGTAGAATTATTGTCACCAATTCTTCCACTAACAGATGACTTTTGGTTCCCCAATGAAAGGTGTTCGGAGTTGAAATATATTGGTTCACTTGGTTTAATAGGTTCGGCCAATGAATTTTGCGATGTTACAGGGTTATGAGTATCATCGCTGTCAACAAGTTGTGATGATTCGCCACTTGAAAGAGGGGGTCCTCCAGCTACTAGGCTTGTCCATAGCCATATGTTCTTTGCCGCGGCAATAAGAGGTGCAGATGCTTTCTGCGGTTGCGCTAATAGAATATTATATCTTCGCATACGCAACTGATGGAGAGCATTAGAAAAATCCCTATCACCGGAAATCAGCAAATAATTTGCTGGAGCAGGATTGTCCACAGCCCAAAAGAGCATATCAACAAGAATCTTCTTGTCACTCGCATCTTTTACCCCTGTTTGTGACTTACAGCGTCAACAATGATGGTACATGTCCCAAAACAGTGGGATCAAAAAGCAAACACGACCAAGACCAGTAACTGAAAAGAAAATGAAGCAATCCACAAAAAAAGTAGAAATATAAAGAAGATCATGGAAACACTTTCATAACAATGAGCATAAATAGACAGATATCAATAAGTACAGCTGAAGAAGCATCCCTTTGTATTTCTGCCATCCAAATGTATTTTATTTAAAAAACAGTTGCACATCTGATGCAGTATAGCAAGGAATTTATATCAAAGAAAGAAATAAAATTAAAACAGAAATGGTTTCAACCATGCCAGCAATTCCAGTACAAAAATTCAAAGATCGTATTGCTACTGCCATCAAACAGGGAATAAAAAATCAGAAGCAATTCAATTTCAAAATTGACTCAAATAATGAATTAATTCTATGATCTATCCACTGTCTTCAAATAAAAACCACACGATCATTGAATAAGGAACTGACCAGTCGGGACGTGATTGAGAGCGATGCCGGTGCTGGATAGGGCTTTCTGGACCGTATTGGGGAGACGATTGGTGTCGCCGTAAGCGGAGATAGAGACCGGACCGCAGTAGTTCATCTTCGCCAGCGCCGAACTTATATTCTGCGCGATCGCATGCGGATCGGAAGCCTTGGGCACATGGCAGTTCTCTATATCCCACCAAACAGAGGTCTTGGCCGCCACGTATTGAGCCTCCGCCGTCATAGTCCCTCCGCTGCTACTCCCGTTAGCATCCCCACCCATGGCGCACGATAGCTACTCAGGCGGCGCAGGATACCATTCCCATCTCTCCTTCCATTGTATATATTCTCTGATTACTGGAACAGATCTTATTGATTGAGGGAGTATGGTTTACGGTTTTCGTCTTTTTATCTCTGTTGTTCGTAGGAAGTCTTGGTCTGGAAGTCAGTATAAAAGTAAAGTCTTCGACTACGAGTGGTTTGACTATTTTACCCCGAGCGGCGTTTATTATAAATTATAATTGGGGATGACAAAAATTCGGTTTCAGATCGATTCCTGATTGGACAATAGCATATTTTAACGAAATATTTATATATCTGAATTAGATTTCGGACGTATGTAATTGATCAAACTCAGATTGATTTAAATCTGAACAATTAAATCAAACAATAATCTAATTCGGATTAGGGTCCGGACAAATAAATCATATAAGATTTCTGTGTTTGCACCCTAACTTTGTTTTAAACCGGACAAAAATTTTGTGTTTAGACCTAAAAATTTTGTGTTTGGACCTAGATTCCAAACATATCATTTATGTTCAAACTTGGTTTAATTTAATTCGGACAAATTCGATAATTCGGACTGAACATAGTTTTGTCACCCCTAATTATAATTTGACAAAAGAATATTTTTCATCTCTCAACTATTGATCAAGTATCATTTTCGTCATTTATCTCTTTTTTTCTCCCTTTTTCATCTCCCAATTATGGGAAAGTACCCCGTTTGTCCCTTGAATAAATCCGAAGATTATATTTCTCATGCGTGTCACACAAGCATTTTCTGAACCCAATCTCACTTGAAGGACGAAAATGAGAGAAAAAAATTGAAACTTGTCTCATAATTGAGGGGCAAAAAAGTACTTTTGCCGTTGTAATTTCGTGTGAGTGGGGTTATTTGCAAGGTTTTGAAAACCGGACCGGACCGGCCGGTCGGACCGGTCCAACCGGTGACCGACCACTTGTCCGGTCCGGTTGAGGTGTCAGAACCGGTAATTGATGAACCGGGATATTTCCGGTTGAACCGGCCAGTTCTTCGGTTGAACTGGTTAGAACCGGGCCGGTTCTGACCGGTTCGGTCATTTATTAAAGTTAATAAAATATTTTTGAAATTTTGTTATTTGTAGGGTTTGAACTCATGACCTTTTGTTCATTAAAAAAGACTTAAGCACTAGGCTATGAGATTTTCTTTGTTTAAAACGGTACTTTATTTGAATATATTGTATTTTTATGAAGTTTTCTTACATATTATATGCATATAATATAAATATATATATAAATAATTCATTACATTAAAACCGGTTCGAACCCGGTTTGAATCCGGTTGAACCTTTGAACCGTGAACCGAAGACTTTTTCGGTTTGATGACCGATCCGGTTTTAAAAATCTTGGTTATTTGATCAATTTGATTAATTTGCTTTGGCAGGGCACACTGTATGGAGAAGAAAAGGTTACCCATCACATCATTCACTATTTCTCGGTCTCTTGCGACTTCTGGATCTGCTCATTCTAAGCGTGGAGTTTGGGGTCTTGTGTGGTTAAAGACGTGTTGTTGACTCATGTGTCTCGATGTTGACTCGAGGCCGCCATTGATTCGTTGATTGGCGCTCGCTACGTGGATTTGGAATATTGTTGCGTTGGCTGCTGCGGAAGTCCATGTAGGCGTAGGAAAAAATGGATCCTATGTCGTGTTCAGGTGGACAATAATACGTATTTACAAAATATTTATATCTTCGGATCATAATTCAGATTAGATTTTGAACGTACTTAATTAATCAAACCCGAATTTATTTACTTCCGGATAAATAAATCAGACAAAAATTAATTCATGTTATTATCCGAACAAGTAAATTAAATAAGATTTATATATTTGAACCCAAATCCGATTTTAAACCGGATAAAAAATTTATATTTGGACCCAAATTTCAAACATATAATTTATATTCAAACTTAATTTAATGCAGGTTTGATAAATTCGATCATTCAGACCGACAAAATTTTGTCATCCTAAATCTACGGAGACTATACAGTACATAAACAGTCCAGAGACTTATAAACTTGGTCTGTGCTTTGTAGATGTGTCATTTGTGACACCATCGAAGAAACTCTGTAGTTAGTGGTTGATCAAATCCAAATGAATCAAAGTAAAGAAAATGAAGCCCAAGAATGAACTGCTGAATTCTGTTAAAAATCTGGGATGAAGAAACAGCTACACGCATTATCACTGAACAAATGAAGTAAACAATAGAAACGCGAGAGAAGCCTCAAGCAAACAATTTACCACCACCTTATAAACCACTACTTTGTTATACTTTGAATGCCTGTGAACTTGCGTCTGCACAGAGAAGAGAGACCGGAGACGGAGTGGAAAGGGAAGGAGGGGAAGGGGATCATGAACTTGCTGTTTCAACAGTAGGTCCAGGGCGTGTGTGTAACAGGGGCTGGAGAGCTTTGACGACAATGCTCATGTTTGGCCGGAAATCAGCTTCATATTGCAAACACAAGGCAGCAACAGCAGCCATCTGTCATGAACAAATAAAATGATTAAAAGGTAGGTAAGTTTCGTAGTAGTCACCTGCTAATCACCCCCAATAACTTGAAATGGTAGAAGCATGATGGTAACGTGAAGTGAACATGCCATTGTGATATATGAACCCAAAAAAATTTGTCAATCACCTTTCTTTGACTACGAAGAGCTCTCCACCAAAGCCCCAATGCAGAAAATTGTTGTATTAATCAACCTAGTTTAATGAATAGGTAGACAACTCCCGTGCACACGGCTCCCGCAATAGGTGGGCATAATGTATGTAAACCCTACCCTCACATAATATGTGGAGAAACTGTTTTCAGGGATTGAACTTGTGACCTCTAAATTGCATCACTACAACTCTACCGCTAGGCCATATGTTCGCCTATTTTTTCCTGATCAATAATATTTTTTTATTATTATGAGTTGTTTTTCGTGAGAACTTTCAACCTGTTTGAAATCCTAAAGATTGGCTACCATTGGGCTATTATTGTATCAGCCTAATAATGCCCTATGTATACCAAACTCACATAGGGCCAACTCATGTATTCTCTAACAAAACTAGAAGGATTCAGCTCCTCTGCAAATATTGCAAAATAAAATACCTCTGTATGAATGAATGAAGTGAAGGGAGAGAGTCTCTTTTGCTTTCTCTCTCGTCAGTCATCACCTTTGTTCACACATTAGTGGTATTTTATGGTAATATTGCAGGGATCCACAACCCAACATGATAAAGAGTAAAGACACCTTTCTCTTCTAGAAAACAAAAAGAAAAGCATTTTGAGTACCTTTGCAACTGCCTTGGGAGGGTATTCACCATTTAGTCTTGCATCGACACACTGTCTAACCTTGTCTTCACTAAGCTTTGGAGTAGCCTAACACATCCCAAGAGTTTCAATCAGCAAGGAGAATAATACAGTAACAAATTCCCAAGCATTGAAGCTCATCAATAAATAGTCAATAAAAGATAAAAAGACAGAGTTAGTACCCATGTAACCAGACTCTGCTGGCCACGTGGTAATGTATGATCAACAGGTTTTCTCCCAGTTAGAAGCTCAAGCAGGACAACACCAAAGCTGTATACGTCACTCTTGGCATTAACCTGTCCAGCCATCACGTATCTGCCCAGCGCATAAAACAAAAGGCCAACATCAGCAGCCATTATTATAACAGCAAGCTTTCTAAATCATGAATACCTCAGTAGATGGGGCGACAAATCAAATAAAGCAATTCGCATAATCAGGCAATCAGTTTCTATATTAGATATTTAAGCTTCCAATTCCTATCTGAAAACTTAGTGGAAACTGAAATGGCACCAGTGGCTTTTAGGTCAGGAGTAATACTATATGCTTATTATCCCAAATAGCATCCTCGTAAGTAGCTGAATCCCTTTACTTCAACAATTTTAATGTTTGTTAAACAAACTAAAAGCAGCTCCAGATGAATCAAATACACATAATAATCGGGAACTGAATTGGCACTGCTGGCTTTTAGGTCGGGAGTAGTAAATACTTATCAACTGAAATCCTAAACAGCATCCTCCTAAGTAGTTGAATCCCTATGCTTCCACTGTTTTAACATTTATTAACAACCTAAAAAACGCTCCAGGTGAAATAAATACACATAATAATCGTATAGAATGAAACAAGATAGATAAGGAATTACTCAGGAGCATGATAACCAAATGTTCCCAAGACACGAGTGGAATGAAGACGCGCAGCCATATCAGGTGCTTGATTTGACAAATCAAAATCTGCAATCTTTGCAACATCATCATCAAAAATCAAAACATTGCTAGACTTAATGTCACGATGGACAATGTGAGAATCAGCCTTCTCATGCAAGTACTCCAGCCCTTTCGCAGCTCCTACAGCAATTTTCACTCGCTGTGCCCACAACAAGACAGGACCAGGTTGTGCACCTTTAACACCTTTCTTTCCTGCATATACAATATATATTCAACATAAATAAACAGATATCACTTTAGAGCATTAAACACAAAAATAAAATCATAGCAAAACTGCATGTTAAGAGCACAAAGTAAAATACCATAACCATATTCCGCAGACATTGTAAAGTATTACCGCACTTTGCCTTAAAACAAAATAACATGATTATATATATATATATATTTTGTGTGTGTCCTTTCCTGCAACAAACTACTTTAAAAAAAACTGTGTTCTTAAATGCCCTTTTTGAGAAGGTAAAACTTCATCTGGCTTATATGTATTTCACAAGCAACAAGCTAATGAATTTCAATTGTAGTCGGCTTACCCTCACTTGGGTATAAAATCAAGCATCCCATTCAGGATTAGAAAGACCACTCACGTATACAGATACAGTGAAAAGGGCAATTCACATTTTTCCCTCAAACATTTAAAAACACTGATAATGACCGGATTGGAAAATATTTCAGATTACATACAAAGTCTACTTTATTTAAGCATATAAAGTTAGCAATTTTGTGAATTACAATTTCAAAGCAAGAAAAAATATCACTAAGCTTTAAACCACACAAAATTGAAGCGTGATCTCGCTTACCATGAAGAATATCATGAAGAGATCCATTAGACGCAAATTCATAGGCAAGTACACGAGAACCCCCTTCGACAGAGTATCCAAGCAATTGAACAAAATTTTCATGCTTCAGCCTAGATACCATGGATACCTGTAAATTTTTACCTCAGCTGATATATACTACAGAAGATATGAAGTAAAATTCAATAAACTGATAGTTTCTATTACAACTAGACCTGTGCCAAAAATTCATCATCAGGCTGTTTGCTAGCATCTAGCTTTTTGATTGCTGCCGCCTGCCCACTTTTAAGAACCCCATGATATACTCTCCCATATGAGCCCTCTCCAATCAAAGCAGGTGTCCCGAAATTGTCTGTAATTTCCCTCAGTTCATCCACTGGTAGTGCTGGGACTTCAATAGGCTGGATTTTCACAGCTTGAGCACCCTTTGATGCAGCTTCCGAAGTATGATAACCTCCATCATTTCCTTCAAGAGTAATTAACTCAAATTATATTGACACTATCGAAACAAGGCACGAAGGACAAAGCAAAGGAAAACCAAAAATAAATACTAATAATGGCCTTATATTGCAGATCAGGAAAGGAAAAAAAAAAGCGGGGGGAAGAAACGAAGGAAGAGAAGGATTACATGTATGCTAAACCTAGAAGTAAACATCATTCAACATTTCAACGTGGCCAAACTTTATCTCGCTATATTAATTAGCAGAAAAATGACATTGTTCTTTGACTATTCGATGAAATCCAGCTTTAATTTGATCCAGGCACCTAAATTACCTGCTGAATTTTTGAACATGTATTGCCCTCCATTGTCAGCAGTTTTGTGCACATCATCGTCTGCACAACAGCTGAAGCAGCTCATGATTCAACCCTTAAGAAATGCCCCTTTCTGACTATTGAGAATATATAATTCAAAATTATCAAAAGAAGTTCTTTGAAACTTCCACAAATAGAAATTAAGCAAACAAAAGAAGACAGCTTGAACAGAAGAGAATCACCTAAGCATAAAAGCACATCAGAACTCAAAGAAAGATGTTGAAAAATACTTCCATAAGTCAAAGTCAAACAACACGCGATACAGGCAGCATGTTCAGAGATTAAAAAAAAAGAGTGAAAATTGGGTATCAAAAGTTGGCCCAGATGACATCAGTTATAACCATGAAATACGACACTCTCTACTTTACATTAAAAGGCTCACATTATAAAATTTGGAATCGAAATCATGGAACTTCTTAATCCTGTGACGAAGCCTGTTACCAGCAGCAAAAACTTTTTGCAGTCCTTACAATCTTAAAGGACGAGAATAAGAACTAGTATGCTCAGATAAATGCACCTAACCTTCAAATAAATTTCTTATACAATTCAGCATTGGAAAAGTAACAATTAGCACATGATAGCATAAAAACGAGCACTCAGGACGTTCCACTGCACATGTACTCATACACCAAATTATAACGGACAGAGAAAAAACTGTGCAGGTAAACAGAAAAAATACTGAAATTTATACTTTCCAGAAAAAGGAACTAAGAAAGTAGCACGAAGAATGCACTATTTTCTAGTTCAAAACTACACAACAAATGCCTAGCTCACTATCCAGTAATAAGATCAAACCAATTCCACCAACTAGGAGCATTCGATAATCAATAAGCTACGGAAACTTCAAATGGAAATGAGCCTTGAGGTCGCGTAATCAGATAGATCAAATCATATTGATTGACTTAATCAAAAATTAACAACGAAATCAAGTTCCAAACACGCATGGACCAAGTTTAAAGAGCATGAGAGATCGATCCGTACATGAAACTATGAAGCAACGCTTGAACCGCAGTAGAAGCTGTAACTCAGAGAGTGTGAAAGCGGCAGAAGGTGCGCGCTGGAGGATTGCGTGGGATTAAGCGTGTGAGAGATAAGAGGCTTGACTTGGTTGGGGGAGGATTGAATGAATTTATTACAGGGAAGGATTTTTCGGCCAAAGCTAGCCAGACTTGACAGCTTGACCCCCCGCGGCCTACTTTGATTTTGCCGGTTTTGATTCCACGCGCTTGAGTTGAGATATACACGTGGTCAACTATGATTCGTTAACCTTTAACTGTCTTCTCTAAAAGTCAAGTTGTCAACGGCTTTTATTTATCATTTTTATTGGATTTAAGAACATGTGTTTCTTTTGAAATTGATCGATGAAATGTATGCACTATGCACCCTCCATGAAAAGTCAAGTTGGGATTATGGTCAAAATTAAAACAGCCAAGCCAAGAAATAAGTGAATGATTTTTTTAATGGATAGATGTCGCTTCACGTGCAATACAAAAGGTCTATATAAGGTCCGTTTAGTAGATAATTTATTTTTTAACATATATTATAAATAATTTATGTTGATAAAAAATAATAAGAGATATAGTTTTTTAAATGTTGGTAAGTATTTGATTGTATTTTTTGTTGATATCAGGGGCGGTATTAGGAGGGATTACACTAAGCTGTAGTCCCCCAAATATTTGATAAGAAAAAAAATACTTATACATAGTTATACAACTTCACACCTAAATGTACACTTAACCACCAGAATGAAAAAAACACATTTCATAAAAACTACACTAGGCTTGCTTAATTGACGAGTTTCGTCTCCTCCTCTCTTTTGCTGGTGCGACTTGCAAGTGTGTAACCATGTTCGTGTTGCTTCATAAGTTTGTCACAAGACTCAACTCTCAGTAAGCCTAAATATCTAATCAACTCATCTCAGTAACCTTTGTTGTCAATTAAATTGATGTAATGTTGTACATAAAGAAAAATTTTGGGGGCAACGCTCCCGAACCCCCATCAACTCTTAGTAGCCCCCTAATATCAATTCCTGATTCAGGCCCTGATTGGTAGCATATTCGTATTAAAATTGTTATGGTAAATTACGTGTCGGATAAGTGATCAAAGAGGAAGAGAGAACAGTAAGAAGAAGCTAATGGTATTTAGGGTAGCACAATGAAAGGTTGAGGGTAGTTTAGGGAGAACATATCAAATGTTAGAAAATTGTCTCAAAATTATCAATTTAACAACAATTTGAGAATGACAATTATATTATTGTAAAATTGGGTGTGATGATTGGGCCAAGTTGAGTTCAAAATCCAGACCCTTATTTGGGCCATACTCGAGGTCTAACCTGGTTCACGCTGAAATAGAGGTAATCATGGGCCGGGCTACCCGACGCAGCCCTCTCAGTGTACATTTAGAGGGTTTGGTCGCCATTTTAGGCCCACGGGCCAGGGTTGGGCTCAAGAACTTGGGTTTGGTGTCTTTAGGCTTAAAGTATGGCTTGACCGAACCCGAAATTTTAAAGTATATCATATTTTCATGTATGAACTGGGCCTGGGAACAAAGTTGGCCTGAATTTCGGGGCCGGGCTCAGGCTTGGGTATCGGCCCGAGCCCAAGAATGATCACCTCAACGTTCTGCACATGCATGCTAAAGGACAAGGACAACAAAATTATTGGAACAAATCATACGACTAGATTTCTGTCCGTTGCTTAAGCTAATAATTTCATTAATTCCGACCAATGCAAAGATTGACTCCATTAATTTATGATTATCAATTATAAACTTGTTAGCTATAATAGTTTAGGAAGAATCATACAATTATACGTCCAAACATCGCGAGAAATATATTATTAGACTTCTTGTCGTAACATATGATTATTGTTGTATTAGTTTTGAAGAAAGATTTTTTTTTTTGTTGTTAATCATTCAAGAAAGATGGTTGGTTGGAAGGAATCCATTCAAGATCAGACAAAAGAGTTTTGCGCTCGAGCGAGAAGTCTTGCGCCCGAGCGAGATCAGAATCTGACGAGTTTTAGGATTGTTATAAATATGAATTTTATAGGATTTTCTTACTGTAACAATTATCACCACAAACAAGAGAGTGAGAGAGCCTTCCTTTATAGAGAAACATTGGTCCTTTTGTAAGATGCAAGTTTCACTCATTGTAAGATTCTCCGGTATACCTAAAGTCTCTTGTGTGTTTTACTCTTCTTGCTTTGATTTACTTGGATCTTGTTATTAGTTTAGTCAATCGATTGCATGATGTCTATGGGTTGATATATATATATATATATATCAAAATCCAATTATATGAGCATTTGAATTGTGTACTTCCCTTCTAATATTATGACAAGTTGCAAGATGTACCAAAGTGGGGTAAAATTAATAGCAGGAATGTTTGGAGAATATATACATATATAGGCAAGGCAATGGTCGGTTTTGTGGGCTCATTTGTCATGTGGGTTGTGAAGGACATAAATATAGCAAATCAATCAATACAAGAGCACAAGTTGGAGAGATTTTTGAGAAAGATCATGGGGTTAGATTCTCGTTCTCATGTCCCCGTTACCAACCCATACCCCCAACAATACCAATATCATTAATTAAGGAAAATAAATTTAAATTAAACAGATTAAAGAAGGATTAGGAACAAAAAGAAAAGAAAAGAGGTCATGTTATGGACCTGGATAATGCTTGAGACTCCCAAAACACCATTATTTAATGTGGAGTGTTGGATGTGAAGTGGACCCTACATGTGTATTTTTAATCAATGGTTATTTTAATGTCACATAGATTTGGGGGACTTTTGAGGTCATATTTTGAGAGTCTTTAGCATTGTTCATCCTATTCTTCAATAATAAGGAATTAGTTATGAATCTACTATCCTAATGGTTAAGAGGGAGTGGAGTTGTGTTTTGTTTCGATATCGTGGGTTCGATTCCTATCAAACCAATGAATTTATCAAGTACACATCAAAGGATAGTGATTATGGATTACCATGTAAAAAAATAGAAGCTCTTATTTGCAAGATATAAAAAATATTGTGGGCCAAATAAATTGAGGGGAGTTTTACTTTTTCAAATTAAACAAAACAAATGAAATGATAGTAGACATTGTTGGTGCATGTACCTATGTTTTGTACATGTTACTATATTAATTTCTTGTTTTATTAATGGTAATCAAAGTAGGGTCCACCAATTATGAATATTTATCCCTAACTAATTTGACAATTATTGTGTGTTGATCTCTTCTACTTAGTTTAATGATAAAATTTTATAAAATTGGGCAAAAGGTCAAGAGTTTATGATTCTAAATACTTTTTATGCAATGATGATGTTTTCTTAGTTGAGGAATATCCTCACCCTATTTATAGTATTGTAAGGCAAGATGGTACACCCACCAATTGATTTATAAAATGGTGTTTCTTATCAAAAAAAAAAAAACTTTTTTATGCAAAGTCGAAGACAAAGTAATTATCAAATAAAAATTATTTTATTTATTTATAAAAAAATAATTATATTTATTTTTATTGGACTTGTTCTTTGTTCATTGAAAAGATTATTCATATAAAACTTTACATACTATTATGTTTGAGTACTTTTGTAGATATATGTTTGAAACAATTTGAGTGATTATTGACCAAACAACCTTTGATGTTAACATACTACTATTTTCTAACTACATATTATATTATATTAGATTATAAAATTAAATTGAAATTTGTCGTTTAGTTGTGGAGATCGGTAGGTAGAAGCTTGTGAATCGTGATGTGACTAATGGTGGGCCGGGTTGGCCATTAAAGTGACTTCTCGTTAGATTAGGCCCGCCACCCATTAACCGTTGATGGGCTCACGTGAATCACTATTTTTAGTAAATAAGTTGTAACTTTTAGAAGAATCGGTATTTCATATGATATCGTAAGAATTTACGCGACATTTGGTTCATAATTAAATGAATATAAATATAAAGTGGATGTGATGATCAGTATTAGGTAAAAACATGGTTATATTTGATATCAAATAAAAAATGAGTTTGAGTGACAAAAAAAGTGAGTATAAGTGTGAATATTTTAATTTATAATAAAAATATAATATTATTTTATAATTAAATCCCATTTTACACCCTCCCAAAATCCAATCTAACAAGAAAATTGATGGAATTGATAATTCTCATCGTTATTGACCATCATTAAATCGTTTGTCAATTATTTTCATTCATATTCTTCAATGAATTCCAACATACTTTTCATTCTCACGACTAACCAAACATAGCGTGAAACTAACGTGGAGTTCCGCGAGCAAAAGTGCTAGGAGGAGGCGATAACGACTCCGTTACAGAAGTAGTACACGTAATTAAAAAGCCAAGGCATCTGTTTCTTTCTTTCTTTATAACGTGAGAGGAAGGAAGGACACCGTGGTCCGCGAGGATGGGCTCCACCATTTTCTTCGCCGTGCTGATGAGATGAGGGCCTAAAGAGAACAAACACGTTTCACATCATCATCAGCCCAACTGTTCGCCTATTTTCCCTCTGATTTCGTGTACTTTCCGGCGATTAGCTCAATCGATCTGCTTCTATTCCAACAGCGTCTGCCATCGTAAAGTAATACTGTATACTCATCTGTGTTTTTTTTTTTTTCCCTTGTAAGTTGCTGTGGTTAATTTAGATTCGAATATGGTCGATTTTGGGGGAAAGAGCCCATCTTTTGAAGTGAGTTGATGTTTATGGAGTTTTTGGTTGATTAGGTGGTTTTTTGGTATGTGGGTTGCTCTGAACTGGAACTATGGATTCGTCGGTGTACTGTTTTTGGACTTTTGGGGAAGGAGTGAGGCTGATCAGTAAAGAGCAATTAAGGTCGTATTCTCAATTTGGGGCTTTGATCTGAAACTCTGATTGGGTTTCGTTTGTTAACTTTGCACTGAATTGATTACTCGTTCTTTGAAGTTTTGATAGCTATTTTATCTCTAAGTTTAAGCCATGGAAACGAGATTTGGAACTGAAGCTTATCGTCTTTATGGTTTGGGTTCTGTGGATTATCCTGTGTCGGGGAAAAGGACCTCTGAATGGGATTTGAATAATTGGAAGTGGGATGGAGATCTTTTGATTGCTACTCCATTGAATCCGGCATCTTCCAATCAAGTTACCCAACAAGTTTCCCCTCATGGGAGGGGAAATTCTTCTAATAGCTCATCAGCATGCTCTGATGAAGTGAATCTGCAAATTGAGAAAGGGAAGAGGGAATTGGAGAAGCGGAGACGAGCTGTTGTTGTTGAAGATGAGAACTTGACCGAGGATGAAACGGGTACCCTTAGCTTGAAGCTTGGTGGGCAGGATTATCCGATTAGCGAAAGGGATAGAGGGAGCTGGGAGGGAATGAGTGGGAAGAAGACTAAGTTGGTTGGGGGTACCACCAGTCGTGCAGTTTGTCAGGTGGAGGACTGTGGGACTGATCTGAGCAAAGCCAAGGATTATCATAGGCGACATAAGGTTTGTGAGATGCATTCCAAGGCCAGCAAGGCACTCGTGGGGAATGTTATGCAGCGATTCTGCCAACAGTGTAGTAGGTCAGTGTTATTTTTGGGTCATTTTAAAATGCCTTTGTTCTTGATACACATTGCCTTTTGAGTTTGGAATGAACCATGGTGCTTTTTGTTAGTAATAGTATCATGAAAGATGAAACACATTTGGGCTGCCAATTTCGTTGCAGACTAATGTGAATCATGGTCGTGGACATGTTGGCTTGTAAAAATTCGAAAGGTTATTGCTCTTTCGTGGAAATTTTTGAAAGCTAATGGTCCCTCATCATGATGTCATGGTTAACTGCTATTAACTCCTTGAAATGTGTATCTGAAAAATAAACTTGTTTTCTTTGGTCATATCTTTTTAAATTTTGGCAGGTTTCATGTCCTTCAGGAGTTTGATGAGGGGAAGAGAAGTTGCCGTAGACGTTTGGCTGGTCATAACAAACGGAGGAGGAAAACAAATCCCGATGCTGTTTCTAATGGAAATACTCTGAATGATGATCAGAATAGTGGCTATCTACTGATAAGTCTCTTAAGGATTCTTTCGAACATGCATTGTAAGCAACTCTATGCACTGTCCAATATAATGATGAGAAGTATTTTACATGTCTTTTTGGCTTTATCATTTGTGTAACCTTGTTTTATTTCTTAATGTTATACCCATCCTAAAGCCTATGTCTGCATCCTCTAACTTCACCTCTAAAGTCCTTATGGTTTGAAATGAAATCATGAAATAATCGCCGATAGTGAGTTTTCAAAGTTGATTACTAAATGTTCCTATGGTGTTTAGAGGATTGAATATTCAATGCTGAAAATGCCTGAAATATTGTGACTACAAGCAATTATGTGGACTGTTTGTGAGATGGAAATTCTTTTGTTAGATGTTAACATATCCAACTGCGATATGGGTGAGCAGAAGAAATGAGAGGTTCCTTCCTCAAACTTGTGTTCATATTGAATAATATCAATAGTCCTGTTTTTTATTTTATAAATTTTAAATGAAGATTCTTGGACATGTAAACTATTTTTGCTAGCATGCTTTTAATAAATCACGGACAACTATTTCCACAGAATTTTAAACTGTAGAATACCTGTTTCCCCTATCATGCCATTAAGATTCCCTGTCTCTTGCTGCGACTCAGTAGACTCCTCCAACAATTGTCAATTTGCTTAGGAGCAGGTATGGATTTCAAAAGGCTTCTTATCCTTAAAAACTGTGCTGTCATTTCTGCAGTCTTCAGCCTGCAAGCTCAAACACCATACTTTTAAAACTTTAGGTGTAGACCACTAAGTTCCTATCTGTAAAGGATGTCCAAACCTCTATCAAGGTTTCTCAAGATGCTCTTTGACAGTTACCTGGATTCTTGTCCACTATCATGTTAATACTATGGTGAAGGATGAATCATCTGTTGATGGAGTAATATGCTTATTAAGTGGAAAACTTGCTGATGTGGTTTTCTGAAGATTTATTTGGCCATCTTTCAATTAGCAGTGGTTTTTATTTTTATTTTCTGCTTCATTTTTGCATTAGTTGCATGATATTGCATTTGAAAAAAAGGGTTGCATGATATTGAGATGAGTTGTTGTATTTTTCATGCCTTCAGCCAATAAATCAGAGCAAACCACCAACCAAGATCTGCTTTCACATCTTTTGAGGAGCTTTGCCAGCCATTCTGCTGAACATGGGGGTAGAAATGTATCTGGCTTCTTGCAGGAACATCAGGATTTGCTGAATGACGGGAATTCAATTGCGAATTCAGAGGTAGTCACTGCTTGGCACTCAAATTGTCAAAGAGCTCCAAGTCCTTTTAAACAACATCTAACAGACCCTATTTCCGAGATGCCACAGGATGGTGTATCTGGACATGTTGCTGTGGCTGCACCTTTGCAGACACTTTCTGCGAAGCCCAGCACGATTAACAAATTGCCCACTTATTCAGAAGTCCGGGACAGTATTGCAGGGCAGACGAAGATTAACAATTTTGATTTAAATGACACATATATTGACTTGGATGATGGCATGGAAGACATAGAAAGATCACCTGTCCCCGGAAATCCAGGCACTAGTTCCCTTGATTGTCCATCATGGAGACAACAAGATTCTCATCAGTCGAGTCCCCCTCAGACAAGTGGGAACTCAGATTCAGCATCTGCACAGTCACCTTCTAGTTCCAATGGAGATGCTCAGGTACGTATTTATGGCTTTCTATGTGTTTTACTCCCCTTTTATATCCCCCATATGTGGAATGTAGATGGAATAATACAGATTGCTTAAGTTCGTTTATTCACAAAGGAATCTGATAGGTTTGTGCTCAGGATTTTAACCTAGGAGCCTTTACTATTTGATGCTTTGCATTATAACACTCCACCGCGAAGTAAAATAACTAAATTATTGAATAAGCACTAAACGACAAAAGAAGAAGAAGAATCCAAACAAACAGACCAGCATCCGATATAAATTCTTCACAATGGAATGGACTTGTATCAGTTTCACAGATTGTACCATATTGTTGTCATTTTTTGTTGAGTATCATATTGTTATCATTATAATTAAATTTTGATATATGAAATATACATGGTGGTAAAATGGAATGTGACATGATTTCATGGGGAGAACTTGCCAACCGTTGTTCCTGAAACCATTGTGCTTGGTCCAGGCACTTACACTCAATATGCTACCTGGACCATGCCAATTTCTTATGTCTCACAGTTACTAAAAATTTGTAAACATATTGAAGGTGAAGCTGCTTGTTTCTTAATAGTTAAATCACCCTCCCCTCCTTCATTTTTTTTTTCAGAGCCGCACTGGTCGGATTGTTTTTAAACTATTTGGAAAGGAACCAAATGATTTTCCTCTTGTCCTGCGAGCACAGGTATTTAAGCCTCTAATATGATTTGAGTAGGCCTTTATGGTTCTTTATTTCTCTTGGAAAATACAGTAATGTGGATGTTTGAACTTCCAGATTCTTGACTGGTTATCTCACAGTCCTACTGACATTGAGAGCTACATTAGGCCTGGTTGTATCATTCTGACAATTTATCTTCGTCAAGCTGAAGATGCCTGGGAGGAAGTAAGCTTTGCCTGGATAAGTTCAATTCATTATCCCTCCATCCCCGATTTTCTTTCCCGTTTTCACTTAAGTAGGTTTTTTTATAAAACACTTATTGCCTTACAAGAGGCGATCATGTGGCCAAGTGGTAGAGTTGCAGGGGTGCAACCTAGAGATCACATGTTTAATTTCTAGAAACAGCCTCTCCACGTATTATGTGGGGGTAAGGTCTGCGTATATCTTGCCTGTTCCCGACCCTGCCTACTGTGGGAGGCTTGTGCACGAGAGTTGTTTATTTTTACAGGCGAGCATGTGACCCAATAGGGGTGCAACCTAGTGGTCACAAGTTCAATTCCTGGAAACGACGTCTCCAAATGTGGAGAGGACTGCGTACATCTTGCTTGTCCCCGACCCCGCCATTGCAGGAGCCTTGTACGCGGGAGTTGTTTACCTTTTTTTTTTTTTTTCCCACTTCTGGCCTTACAATTCTTGATTGTTTCTGGTATAGCTTTGCTCTGATTTGAGCTCCAGTTTGGTTAGGCTTCTGGATGTTTCGGATGACACTTTCTGGAGAACTGGATGGATCTTTATCAGGGTGCAGCATCGGATAGCATTTATTTACAATGGTTTGGATTTTTTTTTCCCTTTTCAATTTGTATGTTGAATTTAATACTAGGGTTTTTTACATGTAATATTGAACATCTTGCCAACTTCTTGATACCACAGGTTCGGTTGTTGTAGATAGATCCTTACATCTCAGAAGTAACAACTCTTCAAAAATTTTGAGTGTGACACCAATTGCTATATCTGTGTCTGAAAGTGTTCAGTTTTCAGTAAAAGGCATCAACTTGTCTCAGCCCACAGCAAGGTAGTCATTGTCTGTCTGCTCATTCTGGGCGCTAAATGCCCTTAAATTGATGTAGCGATGACATGTGTGAATATTGAGATTGGTGTCAGTGCAAAATATGATTGGTATTGGATATCCCATGATGCTATAGTCTTTGATAATTTTGAACATTTTTAATCAGGTTACTATGTGCTGTGGAAGGAAAGTATCTTGTTCAGGAAGCCACTCAGGACTTGCTGGATGCTACAGATAATATTAAGGAAAATGATGAGCTCCACTCCATCAATTTTTCTTGTACTATCACTACAGTGACTGGAAGAGGATTTGTTGAGGTGCTGTTGTCGTGTTCCTTTTTGGTCCAATTTTTTTGTTTCTTGTTTGCTTATTTTTATTCAACAGGAACACATGTGGATATGCACTAAAGAACCATTCAGTCCTCTGTTCACGAGCACATATGCTCACATGATTTTGTTTTGTTGGGGGTTTGAGCACATATGCTCACATGATTTTGTTTTGTTGGGGGTTTGAGTTGATAACACAAGTTAAACTACGATCTAAGTCCGTCGGATTTTTCAGTACGTGGGAGTTTTATGTGTTGTTGAACTAGGTTAAGCTTGGGCTACTAGTATCATGGGATCGTAGTTCATTGTAGCAAAATCGTCTGTAATTATGATTTGATACTGGTATATTTACATACAAATCATGCATTTGGACCATCTTGTATCTTCATTTCTAAACATTTTGATCATACTCTGAATGAGGGAATTTATGGCTACACGTTCTGTTTTGCCTCATAGAGAGGCACCTACATGTATAACTGTTAGCACTCTTGTGTACATTTCTTTATGGAACCTGGAAATAAAACAAATCCAAAGTTGATTTGTTTCACCTATTGGCATGAGACCATTTTGTTTTACATTATTGACCATTTTAAGCATCCATTTCTATAAGGTGATTCTGGTCTGTTCTTGATTTTGTACAGATCGAAGATCATGGTTTTGGCAGCAGTTTCTTTCCATTTATAATTGCAGAAGAGGATGTATGTACAGAAATCCGAATGCTTGAGAGTGCTATCGAATTTACTGAAACTGATGCAGATGTTGAGGTAACTGGAAAATCTGAAACCAAAAATCAAGCCATGGACTTTCTTCATGAGATGGGTTGGCTCCTCCATAGAAGTCAATTGAAGTGCAGACTGGCCCAATTGGATCTTGACGCTGACCTCTTTGCTTTACGACGTTTTAAGTGGCTTATAGAGTTCTCAATGGATCGGGAATGGTGTGCAGTAGTAAAAAAACTCTTAGGCATATTACTTGATGGCACTGTGGGGGCAGGGGAGCATCCAACACTGATCCTTGCAATATCGGGGATGGGTCTCCTTCATAGAGCTGTGAGGAGGAATAGTAGGTCACTGGTGGAGCTTCTCCTTAGATATATCCCTGAAAAAGTTTCAGATAAATCAGGATCAGAACACATGGTACTGGTTGGCGGAAATCCTCAAAGCTTCTTATTTAGACCAGATGTTTCCGGTCCTGCAGGTTTGACTCCACTTCACATTGCGGCTGGTAAAGATGGTTCTGAGAATGTGCTGGATGCTTTAATTGATGATCCGGGAATGGTAATTACTTCCCTCACTGATTCATATCATAACATGCTAGATGAGAGATTGTTTGGATTTAGCACTTACTATATCTGGTATGATTTTTTTTTACATTTTTAGATGCTTGTACATTGTGCATCTATGTTCATGACCATAGTCTTTAAATGATTCATTTGTAAAGCTAGTATGATTATGCAAAAGAGAACCTTTTTTTAGATTTTTTTTGATGAGCACATACAATTGCCCCGACCGAACAGCTGTAACCTTTAATAATTGATATTCTCCTACATCTACATGTCAAGGTTAGACCAGTGGGTAGCGAATGTAATTTTAGGCCAGCAGTGAACTATCAGGTCTTGGGTTTGATTCCCCTGCTGTACCTGGCTTTAATTACTACTAGTGTTCTGCAGCTGGTTGCTAAAATATGGTCCTTCATTTAAAAACTTTTAGCAATCTCGTTCCTTTCCAGGTTTTTCGTGATTGATTAGAGTGAATGTTCTTTCCCAATATCGTCAAGCGTTGGTGATCTGATTGGTGACCTACTGGGATTATTGAGTTATTAGTCTTCTGTTTACATTATTGAGTTATTAGCCTTTTGATAATGGTTAGATAATGTGTACACTGCTGTTAGTCGGCTTTTATGTTATCGGTGATCCTGCATATATTATGGGAATTGTATGGAAGTGCAGATGGTGCGTAAATTGCTTATCCTTTCGATGAACTTATTTAATTTTGTGGAAGTTAGAAACATGTCTGATGAAAGTGTGTTAATAATAAAAATGAATTTTTTTTGGAATGATCACATCTTGCTGATCCAGGTGGGAATCGAAGCGTGGAAGAGCGCTTGTGACAGCACGGGCTTCACTCCTGAGGATTATGCTCGTTTGCGAGGCCACTATTCATACATCCACCTTGTTCAGAGGAAGATAAACAAGAGAACTGCTGCTGGGCATGTGGTTGTAGACATTCCAGGCTCCGCCTCCGATCACAAAAACAACCAGAAGCAGAATGTATTGTCAGCCACTAGCTTCGAAATTGGACGGACAGGATTGAGACCTACTGGACAGCACTGCAAGCTCTGTGATTCTAAGCAGACTTATGGAATAGCCGGCAGATCTCTGCTGTACAGGCCGGCAATGCTCTCAATGGTGGCGATTGCTGCAGTCTGTGTATGTGTGGCACTTCTATTTAAAAGCTCTCCTGAAGTTCTTTACGTGTTCCGTCCCTTCAGGTGGGAAATGCTGGAATTTGGAACAAGCTGAGGTCCAGTAACTCCATGTTTGGTTTGATTGGTGTTTGTTATTTATCTGTATGAGAGCTTTTAGACTCTGAAGTTGAGATCCCAGCTATAACTGATGCTTTGGACATGCTTCATATTCAGTAATATATTATCGACATATTTATTCACATCAGGGTATTGCAGACAAGTGAATATCTCTTCATGTTTCTGTCTTTTGCTTCTTTTTTCTTATGTGGAAGAGTGGTCTGATGGAAAGATAGCGTTACAGAATTATGCAGGGGAAAAAGCAATGAAAGGACTTGAAAGACATGAATGATGAATAGATTCTGTTCATTAAGTATTCATCCAAAAAAAAAATACTTGTCAAGTATGTGAAAATCAAGAACAATAAAAAAAAGGGTATAAAACTTAAAGATAGTTTCGAATAAAGATCAGGAACAATACTGGTATCATAAACACCAACCGCATAATTATGTAGCTGTTGGCAACTTCGTAAACATGTTTAAAGAATTTCCTTGGGGTAGGCATGAAAATGGGCCGGGCTGTCCGCAGGCGGCCCTATTTAGGCTCAGCCCAAGCTATCCCAATAAGACAAAGGGGTTGAGTTCAGACGTAATGTTAAACTCATTTAGGATTTAGGGTTAATTTTGGACTTGGATAAGTCCGGCTCGTAGCCCTTCAGGTCTGTATAATATATGTAAAATTGTACATATATTTATAGTTTTATACATAAGCCTTTTAAATTGAAATAAGAAGCCCAAAATTATATAGCAATTAAAGGACAATTTTAGTCATATCCCAGTTTTTACTAAATATATCCCTTGTTAATAGTAACTCATGAAATCTCTAAACTTTTATAAATACACTCAAATTACATAAATATGAGGAATGGAAGCGTCTTGTCACGAGGAGTCCAAATGTGGTGTTGGCTTCCTCCAATAGTAGCCATATTGTCCGGATCGGATGACTTTTCTCATGGTGGCCATAGACTTTCGAACGTGATTTCGACGATTATAGTGGATGAAACTCATCGGGTTTAGTTCGTGGTGGCTCGTGCTTCAATTTGGTGATAGTGGTTACTGGATTGATGTTCGAACGGCGACGACGACACCATGATTGGCTGTGGGTGCTCGTGAGGAAAAAGAAAGAGATGATGAGTGGGTGAGGTATAAAGCGCATAAGTATTAAAGAAAAGACAAAGTCAAAGCAAAATCAATAAAATCAGGATACATTCAATAAAAATCGGTGCGACTAAACCTCCCAGCAATTAAATTCAAAAGCGTTTTAGTCACCAGAAATTCAAAAGCACCAATAAGCCTTTTAGATGTCATGTGCCCTAGCCTTGTCAATTGCTCTAATTCCTACACGATTATAGAAGAAATTCTGCCAGTCATCTTTATAAGCTATAATAATTGCTTCATTATAGCTTATAAAGATCAACCGTAAGAATGATGGATAATTCCCGAATTCACAACTTTTTCTCAAATGCGATTCTTCTTGACATTGATGCTCAACTGCAAACTTGAGCACAGCGAAATCTCTGAAAGAAGTAAAAAAAGGTATGTATTCTGCTTATGATTTGGTAAATTTTCTTTGCGTGATGAAGGTTTTTTCTGGTACTGTAGGGGTTTGGTAGTGTTTGACAGGTATTAGTAAAGTCATCAGAATATTTGTGCATTCCATGTAGAGACTGGCATCCATGAATTTGATGTTCATATCCTTTACCTTTTGTAAATTTGATTGATAATCTTGACTGCTGTCTGTGTATTTCATGGAATGCTCCATTATTGTTGAGCCTATTCATTTTCTTAGTGTTCTTGATTATGGTACCAATATCTTTGATTCATCTAATTCAACTGGTTTATAGTTACTAGAGCATGTCCTGTTGTTGGTAGATTAGTGATGTTGAGATTAGAGTACACTACAGGACCATTTGGTAATGTGAATGGTAAGGTAGATGAACAGAAAGCATAAGAGAGGTCTTATTCCACATTTGTGCCGCTTGACATTGATTGAGAGCACGTTTGTGACGAAGAGAAAGATTTAGGGAGGCTTGAGAAAAATGAGAAGAAGGTGAAAGATGAAGCAAAGAGCATGATAAAGATGTTGAAGAAGGTAGAAGGATAACTTGTCAAGTATGTGAAAATCAAGAACAATAAAAAAGGGTATCAAACTTAAAGGTGCTACGGGAACAAGTCAAGGGATGGAAATGTATTGGAGTACAAAAATTATGTCTACTGTTTTTAACTTTTACATCATTTCAACTTAATTCAGTTTGGACATAGCGAGTCCAAGTGAAGCCTTTGAATAAGTAAATTTATCAGTAAATTTCACTCAAAAAAGAAAATTATCAGTTAAGTAATTGACCAACTGTAGTTAGTGTCTGATTTAAAAATTATGCGTAATAAGATGCCCTGATAATTTAAAAATCTAATATTCATAGTTGTTCCAAAATTAAAGGTCGCATTCAGAAAAGAAAGGGTAGAAGGCAGAGAAAAAGGAATGAATGTTGAATAGACCATGTTCATCGTTTGTTCATATAAGATATAACAAATCACCACTTTAACATCTTTAATGACAATGTACCTAAGCAAGCGTTGAAAGCCTAAGGTTTCAATCATTATGTTAGTATTCATCAGAACAGGAGGGTCTCATTGTTATTATTTCTCTGACTGTTAGTATGCTTATGGAGAGATTTTTCTTTGATATTTTAAGGTGGTGCGGTTCTATTAGTCTCTATCACCATACTTAGATGCTGTGATTTTATTCCTTTGTGCAAAAGTTAGACAGTGAATGCATTAGGATTTCAGAAGATTAGCTCAATACTAAAAATAGATACCATGGAATTTGAAAATTTGTATGTCATAGATTTTTTCTTTATCTTTTTTGAAAGTTAACTTTTGCTATAGCATATGCAAAGCCAAATGCAGAAGCAAGCGGAAATGCGAGAAGAACAACTGATGCTATCCATAGGTCGCTGTAGTCATATCCGTAATAACTTTTCAAGAAAGTGCTGATTGGTTTGCGTTCTCCGTAAACTAAGACTTCCTTGTCAATATCTCCATATTGTGATGTTAGGAGATTTTTTAGGGACCAGGCATTTGGGCAAATCCAATAACCCCAAACCCACCATTTTGGGAATTGCTGCAAGCAAGAATATGATCTCAGAGTCAGTTGAATCAAACATTGTGGAGGGAGGAATGAAACTCTTTTACCTAAAAATGCAAACTCTCAAGTATTTGTTGCTGTCTCAATGAAAGAATGACTGGGGTGTGGGTAATGGTTTGTGTCCTTTCATTCATTTAGATTTTTGCAAATAGCGACATGCATCATGAAATTAATAAAATATTTGGGACACATATGCACATTGATTATCCACAGTTAAGGAAAGCTGCGAGTGATAAATTAAGAAGAATGATAGGCCAATCAATGTCTTTGCAATTCTGAAGAAAAAGAAAGGCGGAAATCTGCTTACCGGTCTAGGTATGAGGTATCCTGAAAACAGATTCAACAGGGTGTAGAAGAAACTTGCAAATACTGAAGCCACTTGGAAAGTTGGGGTTAATGAGGCAAGCAACATCCCAAAGTATGTGAAGAATAACAATGTACAAAACATTGTGTAGAAATACTTAAATATCTTGTAGATTGACCAGATGAAATTTATTGCTGGATACGTAATTGCTGAGAACAACACTGCTTGAAGGAATACATATGGAATTTCTACTGTCACCTACAGCATATAGAACAAAAAGACATTCTGAATCTCATCATGGGATTTAAAACACAAGCTAGTACCCTAGGACAAAAAATTTACCTGTGCTAATGAATAAGCCCATGAGGAATACATTCCAGCGAACCGTTCTCGGTATACAGTAATGCGCTCAGTGGCTATGAATGGTAGGACAGATGAACAATTGGCTACTCCCATAAATTGCAAGAGAATGAACATTGATCCCAAAACATTGAATAGATCTTGCTCATCATGTCTGGACAACAGAGCTCACTTCTTTAGCGTCTTGAATAAAGGCATGTATTCTTAATGCGTGTGGATTTTCCAAAGATGATATGAAACTAAATTGCAGGATGAGGCAAAATTATTATTTGCTCAGTATAATTGCTTACAGGTTCTGTCCTTTGGTTTCTGAACGGTCATGTGATTTGGTGTATTATGAAATATCAAAAATGTAACTGAACTGTAAATTTACTTACATCTTCTGTCCTTTCTGCCAGAGAATTGCTCCAAATAACACAGAAGATCCCATAGCAAAAATCAAGCGAGCCAAATTGTATCTGGGACTCCTCCAGTAGGAGAGGTTTTGCTTCCAGAGGCATGCCTTGAATTGCTCCAGTCCATTTTGTGGATAGCGCATAGAAAAGTTTAGTTCAATTGAACCAGGTTCTGGTACGCTCAGTTCTCTGACTAGTTCTTCGTTTTTTCTGCGCATGAACAGAACATACATCACCTTGCTTGATGATAGTGGTGCATAAACCAGAATAATAACCTTCGAAGGATTTATGAAATGTTTGCTTGTTTGTTAGCAGTTGGCACAAGTTTTAAGACATAACTAATGAGGAAGCATGTTATATTTGCAAAACTTTTAACTTGTTTGTTATGGTTAAGCTTACTGGAAGAGATAAGACTCAGTGTAGAGCTGAGCGAAATCTAAACCAAGTTGAGCTTCTGCAGAAGTACTAGTGATCTCTAACATCCATGTTGCTGGGTTATAATTTTCTTTAATTTTAGGCACTCCTGGAATACCCTGCAGAAAATACTAGGGTTAGTAATCTATCAAACTAAACCAAAATGTGTAAAATAAAAATGCTAGACTCCTAATACACTTTGCTGTATGTATAGCTCACCTCAAAATATTCAATAAGCTTATTTGAATGCCGACCCAACTCTCCAGAATATATTATCTTTCCTCCTCTTTTCATTAAAATAAGCTGCAAAAAGTGTTTATCAGTAATATAGAACATACATTGCCTTACATTTTGTCAACTGGCTCCTCCCACTTGTTATTAAATGCCCAGGAAATAGTAAACAGTATGAAGATTAAAGTTTAGTAAGATAAAAAACATAGATAAAAAAAATTGCCCTGGAAAATGTAATACATTAATACTTTTACTCTCAATTCTTAGTCTCGGTAATCTTATATGCTACAGCTAATCAAAGATACATTTTTTTTCAACGAATAACTTAAAATTGTTATATCTTGAATTTTTTTTAACCATAACAAAGTTGAATTATAACACAGAAATATGAATTGGTTTATACCTTTTCTCCGATTCATGATCCAAAAACAGAACGAAAAAAAGTAGGAAGTTAATACCTCATCAAATGCCTCAAATATGTCAATGCTCGGCTGATGTATGGTACAAACCACCGTCCTCCTTGTATTGACAATATTCTTTACAACTCGCATGACAATAGCTGCTGCTCTGGCATCTAGACCGGAAGTTGGTTCATCCATAAATATTATGGATGGATTCGAAACAAGTTCAACTGCTATTGTTAGGCGTTTGCGCTGCTCAGTTGATATTCCACTGACACCAGGAATGCCAACTAAAGCATCTTTGATTCCGTCAAGCCCAATCAGCCGAAGAACTTCTGTAACAAATTCCTGTTTGTAATTGTAACATTCAATGTTAGTTTTCTTCTGCAATATAAGGTAAGCTTATTCTACGCATGCAAGTTCTGAATGCTCAAGAGAGAGTGGCTTCTGTATCATTGGTAAAAGGTTAATGATCAATTTTTTTTTCCTGTTAATTACAACCTCCCTGTATTTTTCAAAATTTTCTGTTATTTCCAAGTTTCCATTAGTTATCCAACTTGATCTTTAAGCCTGTTAAAATTCATTTTCTTAGATAATACTAGACATAAATACTAGAGAGTAGCTACATGCAGCATATTCAGTTCATAAGACTTCTTACAGCTCTTGTGTGGTTGTCAATCTGAGCTGGCAAGCGTAGCCAAGCTGAGTACGCAACTGATTCTTCTATTGTAATTTGTGGAGAATGTATGTCACTTTGCTCACAGTAACCAGATACTCTGGCATATGTGGATTGAACTTTGGGATACCCTCCAATTCTTATCTCGCCAGTAATCATACCACTGGTTTTTCTTCCAGAAAGAACATCCATCAGGGTTGTCTTCCCAGCTCCACTAACCCCCATCAGCGCTGTGAGAATCCCAGGTCTAAATGTTCCTGTAACATCTTGAAGAAGCTGTAGTCTTTTTTGTTTAAAACCTTGCTCTCTTAGTTTCTGGGGCAGAAATATAATGTTGTCATTAAATGATAGTGAACCTAACTGGTGATTGTAAGTTCATGGATGATGTTGTTACCTTGGGAGTATCAACAAAGTATTGCACATTCTCAAATGTTATTGTTATAGGTCTGAAAGGCAGGACAATTCCTGTACTAGACAAAATCACTAGTGAATTACAGTCGTGAGAAATGCTAATTTATCATTTTTTTTTTATATTATCAGTCACAGACAAACAGCAAGAGCTTCTAACCAGTATTTTCTGTCTCTGCAACAGATTTTGGCAAATGAGCAGGAGCTAATTCTTTCCCTTCGATTATGCTGCTTGTGTTTTCTGAACCTTTTCGATTAGAGAGTTGTTCATGAGAAATAGTCTTATGAGAACTCCCTGGAGCTGCAACGATTCATATTTCAAGAAGTACAGGTTAGTATTTACAAAAAAAAAAATGTCAATTATTCTTTTTGCGTTTTTGTTTTATTAGCACATATATATTAGACTTACGCTTCAAATAACTCAGTGCACAAGTAAATCCAATATTGAAAATGATCCAAAATCCAAGTAATGCTCCTATTGATATCCAATAAAAGTAATCATTGAAGTACAGACCACGTTTCCTCAGAATTTGCTCTCCTAAAGTAGTATTTGAAGATGAGACCTGAGTGTAAAAAATGAGAAACCGGTAAAATTTGATGTTAAGGATTACAGTAACCTCGATGTTTTTGCAGTTGATAAAGAATATAATCTGTTCAGGTTCACCTTTTGCCACCTTGGAGCAAGGAATTCATTCACTGACGATCCTATTTCAGCATATGACAGCGGTGAAAGCCAAAAGCACCATGCCAGCCAAACAGGCAAAGAGGCTGCAGCACAGTAAATCTATTAGTGGTTTGAATTTTAAAATCTAATTCATAGAAGTCATGACTGGCCGTACGTTTTGGAATTATGAAGCCACCAAATAGGAACATAACCGATAAGCAGAAAAGACTGCTGATTGATGCAATAGATGGATTTCGAATTATTGAAGCTATTAGACGGAACATTGATACCGATACTTGGTGTACAAGGAAAAGAAGAAGCATTTGACGGAAAAACCTGTCCATTATACCAAACAATGAGATGTGAAAGGGATAGAATAAATTTAAAATGCTGGGCAATGGCAGGAGTATCGCCATTAAGAACACACCTTTCTGGTTCTGGACTGTAGCCAATGACATAATAGGTAATAGCTGTCCAGAGAAAAGCATCCAGGAAGGAAAATGGAATCTTCAAAATGGCTGCTGGAATGGAATAAGCCCATGCGGGATAGAAGTAGAAGTCTCTTTGCTTATAGAAGACTGGGAGTCTTGATACAGTCAAGGACAATTCTGCAATTCCATTAGTCATAAGTCTAATGAGTGC
The DNA here is from genome assembly GCF_013401445.1 of Tripterygium wilfordii. Lineage (NCBI taxonomy): Eukaryota > Viridiplantae > Streptophyta > Magnoliopsida > Celastrales > Celastraceae > Tripterygium > Tripterygium wilfordii. Next base: position 12,871,757 of record NC_052248.1, read on the forward strand.
ATAAAACAAGGAACCCATGTAGTAAGTTGCATGGACCATGTCAATTTTCATCCAGGTGCGTAGGAATATTGTCATCGTTATTGCTGCAACGACTACAAGCTGCACGGGGTAAAACGACACAATCAGAAAGACTGTAGGTTTTTAAGATTAAATGATACCAGCTGCATGGCAACTACCTGTGCGGATTTGAACACATGAACAAATGAGTTGCGCTTCATAAGTAGCCATTCTCTTGTCATGCATGCTTTGAACAATTCCCATTTTCCCACGGAGTAGATATTGGATACTAAAGCATCTTTATGGCGCTTGGACATATTTAAAGGCATGGAGAGTTCTTCATCTAACTTCTGTCCAACAGGAAATTCTTTGAACATGTTTGCAAAGTTGTCAACAGTTACGTAATTCTGTGGTTGGTTGAGATACCAGTATTGTGCTTGATCTTTCTTTGAAACTACCTACACAAACAAGTCACTAGAGTATGTCAGTTCAAGGAAAATGTTGTCATCGTGCAAGAGAAATGAGCAGGACACACACTTCTTGAAGGAAGTCTGCAATGCCTTTCCGTGATGGACATCTGAAACCACAATGCTCAAAGAACTCTAAAACATTATTCCGAGGCCCATGGTATACAATCTTTCCTTCTGCCATCAAGATTATGTCATCAAAGAGGTCAAAGGTCTCGGGTGCTGGCTGAAGAAGCGCTATCAATGTGGTGCACTCTGTGATGTGTGTCAACTGCTGCAGACAGGTAACAATCTGAAAGGTTGTGGAGCTGTCTAAACCATTTGATATTTCATCCATAAAGAGAGCCCTTGTTGGACCAACTATCATTTCCCCTGGTGGCGCATAAAATCAAAGTAAGCATGGTTACAATGCAAGACTTTTCTTTTCCTTTCAATTTCTATGTTGGCTTGGTGCTTAATACTTTGAGAGTGAGTCATATTTAAACCGAACTAGTAACTACATGCATGCGATCAATAAGAGGTATTTCATGCTCTCTCTGATGTCTTATTAACTGTAATAAAGTTATTCAGCCTGGTATAATTCTTGACAAATTATGTCTTAAGTCTAAATTTTACAATATGCAACCTGTTGTCACCCGTTTCTTCTGGCCACCAGAAATTCCTCTTCTCATTGCATCACCCACAATTGTGTCAGCACAAATATCCAGCCCAAGAATCTATATATCCACAAAGGATCATGAAAATTTGTCATCTATTGGAGTGAGATAGAGCTTTGATATTGAACAGTTGGCGTGAGAACTCACCTTCAATATATAGTCTGTCTGGAGAGTGCTTTTTAATCCTTCGAGTGAAATTGCCTGGAGGTAAAACTTGTCAGTACTGAAGAGATGTTCAGCTTCTAGTCGGCTGAGTTGCCACTATTCAGGAATCTAATTAGGAAATAGATATGTTCTTTTTGCAAATTGTTTACCTTCATGTAAGTATCTACATCTGGTTCTGGGATAATGCCTGCTTGCTTCTCCCTTCTGCTGATTTCTTTCATGATATCTACAATGGCGTGCTGGTTAAAATTAAAATGGCAAGAATCACTTGGGAATATATGTTGTAGGGCAAACCATACCTGCTCTGCCTCCAATACCCTGAAACCGTGCTGAAAAATTGAGTGTCTCCCTTACAGTCATTTCAGAAGTGTGCTGATCATATTGACTTATATATGCTGATGTTTTCTGAGGAACAAACTCGTCGAATTTGTAACCATTATAGCTGATTTCTCCAGTTCTCTGAAATCAAACTCCATAAGCCTGTCGTTAACCTTTTGGCTTGGTTGATAATTTTTGTTGTGTCATCATATTATTTTATTTTTGTAAGCTAAATAAACACTAGTAACTTAAATCTCCCAAATCATGATTTATTAGTGAGAATGGCTTTTGAAATGTCAGGTTGCTTTTACTACAGGGTTTCTTGAGTACGAGAAAGACCTTGAGAGACTCGTGAAGCTTCCCCGCAAGTGCCTGTAACAATGTTGTTTTTCCACAGCCTGGAGGGCCTAGCAATAGAGTCATCCTGCATGGAACGTATTGTAAAACTGAGAAACATGATTAAGGTAAGGAAATGCTTCGTATTTGAATGGATTGTAGAGGATAGTTAGAAGAGCTTGTCGTTGGTCATTGATCATGAAAGGATAACTCTGAGCTTCAGTATGAACCTTGAAGGTTTGACGATGCCGGATACGTTCTTGAGAATCTTAATCTTGTGAACTTGAGATTTGCACCCAGTAATATCTGTCAAATTCTGTTCAGCATAATAAAATTCTTCAGAATCAAAAACCGGTCTGTTGTTTTCCTACAAAAACCATCAAACTAAGAGCACCAGTAATTTCATAAATTAGGTGAAACGAACCACCTTCCTTTCCTATAACTTAAACCAAATGTTTAAGTTCGTTTTTCTTGGCATGATTACATTTATCAGACGTGTTTTCTGATCCACAATACTTTTAAATACATATCCTATTATGCAGTATTTTGTGTTGCACAGGTTGCGGCCATATAGATGAAATGATTTCTCGCACAAAGCAATGATGAAAGGCATAGGTTATGCAACCATCTTCATTGTGCATGAAGAAAGAAACACTTACAGAGAACAAACTTTTAACGCTGTTCCAAAGGCTGGGAAGTGGTTTTCCATGAACTACTTCACATTCTGCTTCAACACATAAATTCTGATATCTAACTTCCACAGTTGGCAGTTCCAGACCCACTCTGAAACATGTAAGTTGGTATTAGATATTCTTTTGCTGTACGTTCAATACTTTATTTTGCACATTTATGTAAGTATATGTATAGGTATACTGCAAGCATTTACACATTGTAGCATTAGTCATAGATTATCACACATATCAAGATTCCCTTAAATTGCAAATCTATATAAGCACAAGAGGAGTACAATCTTACTTGTCAATTCTTTCTTTCAACTTCTGTAACAACCTGTGATTGTCTTCTTCGACTTTCTGCAGAACTCTATCGATGAAAACTCTCCGTTCTATTGCTCGAAGCTTGGTAAGGTCAACAACCCTTTTTGCCTCCCCATCCTCACCACCTTCGTTGTCAGACATTATCGACATTCTAAGTCGTTTTGTTGACGGTAATCTTTCAATTGCTGCCCACTGCAATGCCTCTTCTTCATCGTCGCGCTTCGTGCTTTCACGATCCAAGGATGCACTGGCGCGGCTTCCTTCTACGGTGGCTAATTCTAGTACTCCTAAGGACTCATCATCTGTCATTTTAGAGACTCCTGAGAGTAATCGAGCTTCCCTATCTGTATGTAATCGTTGAAATGGTTCAAAAGGTAAAGCGAGTAGTTGATTGTTAATCAATGGAGGTTAATGTTGTGTGTATGTGGCCGCTGTTTCTCTTTCAACCATGAAAAATGGCGATTTCGTTTTACAGGATGCCAAGAATAGTGGAAGAATTCAATTTGATTTGCATTTCTTTGGACGGGTGGCAGACTATAAATAGAACTATATCACTGAAATTACTTGTGTTGCTTACTAAAGAGATCATACTTTAATTCTTAATCTTTATAGTAAACTTTGACCCAAACCAGTTGACGCCAATTGTCATTCCATTGTAACACTCTTAAAAGTGGTCTGCATTTTAACTTATATATATATATAGACGGCTTTCTTGCCCAAAAGTTGGCTTACAAAAGTGGTTGTTTTTCTTTCATTGAATTAAATAATTATATTCATGCAATTTCTCTAATCGGCCAAAATAAAAGGAGAATTTATGTATTTTTTTCCAAAATAATAGTCAAATATTGATAATTGGATATAATTTTATACTTATATATACCAAAGAAAGCAATATTGGACTTGCTTTCTTGTCATTTGCGTGTCCAAAACTTGGGTCACTGAAGTGTTTATTATTATTCTTTGATTGAATTAAAGAATTCTATTCAAGCATTTTCTCTAATCGACCAAAACTAAAAGGGGAGGTTTAATTTAATTTATGTATTTTTCCAAAACAATAGTCAAATATTGATAATTTGATGTATTTATGAATGTAAACAAAGAATACAAATAAATAGCAACCAATCGAGTTACATCTCTTTGGTTTAAACTATTTTGAAATTGAATTAAGAATAGAAAAACAGAAAATGAAGAGTAATAATATAAAGAGTAGTTGACTAATAATGATATATTCATGCATTATTAAATTTAATACAAATCGGTTAAGTTGCCGATGTTGAATCAATATAGGCATGTGATATCCAATGATCCGGGGGAGGACTCCAACCAAAATTTTTTGAAAAAATGGTAGATTTGTAGTATTTAGGATAAGGAATCTGACAACATTTTTTTGGTTTAAAAACAAGAAATCAAATGACAACCCTACACCAAAACATTGTATCGGTTCGATTGTAGAACTAGCGAATAGTATACTGGTCCTCCCCTAATCCGATATCCAATGTATAATTGCCTACCAATATTGAATCAATGTATGACATCCATCTTTCGTTAACGTTTTATAACAAAAACCTGTTACTAAATTATAAAATTGATTATTTTCTTCCCATTTCCGTGGCGGCTAATAACTAATTATTATAGAAAAATTAAAAAAAATAAATTGACTCCTGTGTAAATTGTTTACAAACCTTTAAATCATTCCTTTTTTCACAAGCGATTTAGCCATATATAGCCAATTAATTAAAAAAATAATAATGTAGGTATCAGATTACCGAGAAGTTACATATTTTGTTAACTTTTTGTCAACTCTCTTCTTCTCTAATAAAATTAATTCATGGTAAAAGAATAGTAAAAGAATAAGAAATAAGTATTATTTTAATAAAGTAAAAAAATATGATAGATGATCTGATATAGTGTTGGTTGGATAGAGAATCTATAAAAATAGGAAACAATGACATTATATCTCTGTATTTTAAAGAATCTATTAAAGAAAAATCGATCTAGATGCCCTAAGACTTAAGTCTAAGAGCATTCGTATGTCTTATTCCTACAAGTTGACTTGTATATATATATTCTACGAATCAATAATTGCATATACACTAACGAAGCAATAATTGCAGATACACTGCATCATAACAGTATAGTAGTAGCAGTACGTGTGTATATATATATTAGGAATTTTCTTATGTGAACTAAAAGTATGAATCAATTTTGTGAACTTCAAATCTAATGATTATAATAAAACAAAACAAAAGTGAGGATCACAAATTTTCTGTGAGACCCATCATATCTATGATTGAAAAGTAGATTCACACTTTTGATTCATATAGGAGTGTGTGCGTGTATATATATATATATATGTTTTGTGGAAATAAAAAATTATTATAGATATCATATGTTTTCTTGGAAGTATTGTTTTACGCAACCTACGGCCGGCAATCAAGCCATGCCTTGTGGATTTAATTACTCTTTTTTTTTAAAACTCGCAAATTGTTTCTACTGCAAAAATGCATGGGTCCCGGGAAAATTAAAGAAATGCCCACTCAAAATTGCTGAGTCCCCATCTTTTAGTTACATTGTAAATGTGGTCCTGACTATTTTTAATTAGCACTTTTTTTTTAAAAGGGTTTAAATTCAACATTTCATTTCATAATAGCAAACGTTACACCTAACGTCACGTTAGCAATCTAAAAATTTACAAGTCCTAATAGAAGAATTACAAAGCCGGATAACAAATACCGGACTAACATCATCGTTGGATTGGAAACTTTTGTGTTTCATTATCAAAAAAAACAAAAAAAGAGTTTGTCTTTGCTACTACTAATCCTTTTCCGGGACATGCTTTTAGTTTTCATGGTATTCTTAGTGGGCATAGCACTTATGGTTATTGATCACCAACATAAAAAAATGTTACAAATCGATTGGTCATTGAAAATGCAAAAAGTCTAAAAAAAAATCATGGATAGATTACCAAAATAATGGTGGTGGATGTGTACTAGATAAACCATAAACTGACATGATAAAATTTTATGAATAAGATCACGTAAGAGTCCAACCATCATATTGAAAGTGTTAAAACTATCATATATCGTTAATTGTTGGAAATATAATCCAACAAAGGTGTGTCAATCACTTAACACACAATAATCGGTTTTTCAAATAAATCTTGGAGATCGGTTGGGTCGAGCTTCATTGACCTAATCCAAGGAGAATAAATCCGTGAGATCCCAATTCCAATGGATTGAGAGTGGACAAGCTATTGTGTGTAAGTGAGAGTCTAAATTATAAGAGAGAGAGAGAAGTGTCAAGAAAATGAATTTACTTTATGCATATATCAAGAGAGGGGTTATCTGTGAAAAATGAAAATAGGTGAAGCACGGAATTATAAGCATTATAGTTATATTTTTCTATAATATTAATGTAGATGAATTCTCTCATACGCACTTAAAATACACACATATGTTGCGCATGAGAGAATATAACTATAATGATGGTTATATATAATACATCTTTTTCATACATGAAACTGATTCCTTTTGTTCGGCATGAAGAAGCCTAAAAATAATGCCCACGATAAGCAAGCCACTAAGGAGTATTACCCATCGAGGACACAAAACCAGCAGTTGTGGTGTTTACATTTCAGGGTTTTTTTTTTACATGTTTTTGTTTGTGATGGAATTTGAGTGTTAGCGAACAAATGAGATCAGACGATGTGTGTAGGAGCAAACATTTTGGAACAAAGTCTCAAAAAGGAGCGCAAACGAAATAAAGAGGGCGGCCTGCAAGGGGCGCAAGCACACGAGGAAGAAAATAGAAACTGACTAATTAGATTAAAAGTTAAGAAATGAAAATTACATGCTCTGTTCGAGTCTTTAATTGATCAGACCTTGTAAAATCTAAAATCTAGGCTTATATACATGTTTTCTACAAAAATTGTTAACACTGATATTTACAATTGGATCTGTTGATTTGTTGTCAAGTGTCCCACCTTCTCTTAACCAGTGTTGAACAACTAAGTCCTCCCTGGCTGACACATGTCCTCCACGTCCTAATATTGCTCTACTTCCGTTAAGTCATGACTTCCGCGTTAACCACTCTCCTTCACACATCAAGATGCTTGTGTAACTGTTGTTGCCGCTTGTTTCGATCATTTGCCAGTTGTATGACCAATCTTCCTCGCTCAAGCTCCCAACTCGTTCAATCATTGTCCAAACCTAACCGTTTTACTCAACTTTCCTTCAACGAATTAAATGGCATTGGTATATTTTTATATGTAACAGTTTTACTTTAGTTGTTTCTTCTCCGTTTTTTATACTGTCCAGGCAATCATTTCCGATGCCCTATTGTAGCTCTTTTTTGGATGTTAATATATATATATATATATATATATATATATATATATCTCCTGTTTATCAAAAGAAGGGGGGAGGGGGGGTGAGGAGTATTATTGCTGTAGCTGTACTATTATAACCGACCCTAATTATGAATTGGTTTGACTCAATGCATCTCAAATTAAAGTATTTGTCGGCCCAGCAAAGCCCAACACTTTCAACCATAGTTGACTTGCATATATACACAACGAACCAATCATTTTATGTGTAAATGCACAACTATATATAAATACGTCATAACCATATACTACTAGTATGTGCATACGTACATATATATATATATATATAGTTTTCCTAGAATTATAGTTTTATGCAACCTACGGCCACGAATCAAGGCATGCCTTTGGGGATTGATCGTGATCAATATTTTAATTACTTTTTTTTTTTTTAAATCGCAAATTGTTTGTGCTGAAAAAATGTAAGGATCCGAGCAATAGCCTACATACCATGCATGTCAGATCTTTTGTTACCTAATTGATGATTTAGGGAACTTTTATTTTTTAATTTGATGCTTAATTTTTTATTAAACATGTATTGCAACATCATGTTGAGAGATGAGACCACTATTTGATTCTATAAATAGCAAGAGTAATAAAGAAACATATTCTGAATTTGACTTCTATTTTTCAAAAGAAAGTAAACGACATAATAAACATCAATCTTTTTCGAAGATGAACATTAACGAAGTCCGAAGAGATGCTGATTCATGTCCTCTTTGTTAGATTTCTGTCCTTTTGTGTTTGTATGACATGAAAAAGAATGTCTACGATTGCTAAGGCTAACGATATGTTTGGTTAGTCGTGGAAATAGGAACGGGAATTCCAAGAATTCTGATGTTTGATTGGTGAAGGAATTATGGGTGGAGTCCGGAAGTGATAATGGTGTAAAATAATAGTATTTTGGCATGTTCGAAAAATTTAATGTTTCCATGGAAAAAAAAAATTCAAGGCTTGATATTTGATCTCATAAAATAACCTCAAAAAATTAAGATAAATACAAATTAAAATTGATAATTTAAAAACCATGTACAAGATAAAATAATATAAATATATAACTAAAGCCATATTTCAAATGCAATTTAAATTTTTTTAAAAAAAAGTGTTGTTATGTATATTGTATAGATTAGACTCAATACGTAAACTCAATCTCGGCCCAGAGCCTGACATATCTAATAATTAGTTAATTACATAAAGATTAAAGCCCATTGATTAATTCAGCCCAAATGCTTATGTAAAGCCCATTGATCAATTCAGCCCAAATGAAAGTATTTCCCAGCCCAGGCCAACATGATTAAAGTGTTTGATACAGCTTTTGTCCACGGCTTATAAGCTCTGATATAAGCCTCATTCTTCTGACTCGTCTCATTTGCCCGTCAAGACAGAACTTGAAAGAGTGTTACAGGCTTGAATCATTTAATTGTGCTGTAATAATTGTGGGTGATTATATTTTTGCTAACACAAAAATTGATTAAAAAGCACCCACAATTATGTTAGCATAAATATCGAGCCCGAGAATTTAAGAGTCCACAATTATGTTAGCATAATATTTAGTATAACGAATCCAATGATATTTGTTCATTCAAAACAAAAATCAAATGGCAAATGAACCATTGGTTGAGTGACAATGACTTTACATGTCCCTGACTGAGGTCATAGGTTCTAGTCTCACCTCCTCCGAATATTTATAAGGAGGTGTGTGGGCTTAGTCTGCCCCTACGTGGGCTTGATTTATGCCTCCTGCGTGAGACCTGTTGACACCTGTACTTTCATAGGCTTGATTTGATGGTGTGTAGTATGTTGTATTTGTACTAAAAAAACAAAAATCAAATGACAACCTTACACCAAAATGGTGCACTAGTAGAAGACAAAAAGAAGAGCTTGTGACAAACAAAGGAAAAATGATTCATGCATTTCTTGTATGGTATGGGGATATGGGAAGGCATAAGATTATAGAGCAACGACAAGAATTCAAGCGAAACATTCAATCTTAACTAGTAACAATTTGAGGAAGCATTGAACTACAGAGATGGGGCATATATCAATCTTCAAGCCTGAGGCTTCTCCCATTTGAGGGGCTTCACAACCTCCCAGGTGAAGTCTGGGTCATCCCTTCCAAAGTGCCCGTAAGCAGCTGTCTTCAAGAAACGGCCATTGCCACCCCTCTTAAGATCCAGGTTAATGGTCATCATTCCCGGTCTGAAGTCAAAAGTCTCTTTCACAATTTTGAGGATCTCCTTGTCTGGAATCTTTCCAGTGCCGTAAGTTTCCACAAAGACTGACAAGGGCTCAGGAACACCAATAGCGTAGGAGACCTGCACAATGCACCTACGAGCAAGTCCATTGGCGACAATACTCTTGGCTGCCTGCCTGACAATGTATGCACCACTCCTGTCCACCTTGGTTGGGTCCTTCCCAGAGAAAGCACCGCCACCATGAGCTCCCCAGCCACCATAGGTGTCAATAATAATCTTACGTCCAGTGAGACCTGCATCGCCATGCGGGCCACCAATAACGAAGCGGCCCGAGGGATTGAGGTGGAAGATGGTATTGTCATCAAGGTACTTGGCAGGGATGACAGGCTTGATGACATGCTCCTTGAGGTCACTGGCAATCTCATCATTGGTGACTGTCTCACAACCTCCCATTTGAGGGGCTTCCAATTCGTTCAATCATTGTCCAAACCTAACCGTTTTACTCAACTTTCCTTCAACGAATTAAATGGCATTGGTATATTTTTATATGTAACAATTTTACTTTAGTTGTTTCTTCTCCGTTTTTTATACTGTCCAGGCAATCATTTCCGATGCCCTATTGTAGCTCTTTTTTGGATGTTAATATATATATATCTCCTGTTTATCAAAAGGGGGGGGGGGGGTTATTATTGCTGTAGCTGTACTATTAGGGCAAATGCAATGGTGAAGTGGTATTGGGCCAACAAAGATGTTGTCTTTTGCTGATGTGGCTGTATTGTAAAATGTGTTTTGCTTATGTGGCTGTATTGGGATAAGTGTTTTGCTGATGTGGATGTATTGATATTTAATGTTTTGGTGTAGTTTTGTTGTGGATAATATGGAGGAATGGAATGTTGTTGGGTTGGGTGGAAAGAGAAAGTGTGTGGGAAGAAAAAATGTATAAAAATTTGTGTTTTGCTGATGTGGCTGTATTAGAATACGTGTTTGACTTGACTTTTTGCGTAATAGAGATGGGACCGGGTCAACAAAAATGTTGGCCCAATAAATTGTTTCTTATTGCATTTGCCCTTATAACCGACCCTGATTATGAATTGGTTTGACTCAATGCATCTCAAATTAAAGTATTTCTCGGCCCAGCAAAGCCCAACACTTTCAACCATAGTTGACTTGTATATATACACAACAAACCAATCATTTTATGTGTAAATGCACAACTATATATAAATACGTCATAACCATATACTACTAGTATGTGCATACGTACATATATATATATATATATATATAGTTTTCCTAGAATTATAGTTTTATGCAACCTACGGCCACGAATCAAGCCATGCCTTTGGGGATTGATCGTGATCAATATTTTAATTACTTTTTTTTTTAAATCGCAAATTGTTTGTGCTGAAAAAATGTAAGGATCCGAGCAATAGCCTACATACCATGCATGTCAGATCTTTTGTTACCTAATTGATGATTTTAAGGAACTTTTATTTTTTAATTTGATGCTTAATTTTTTATTAAACATGTATTGCAACATGTTGTTGAGAGATGAGACCACTATTTGATTCTATAAATAGCAAGAGTAATAAAGAAACATATTCTGAATTTGACTTCTATTTTTCAAAAGAAAGTAAACGACATAATAAACATCAATCTTTTTCGAAGATGAACATTAACGAAGTACGAAGAGATGCTGATTCATGTCCTCTTTGTTAGATTTCTGTCCTTTTGTGTTTGTATGACATGAAAAAAATGTCTACGATTGCTACGGCTAACGATATGTTGGGTTAGTCGTGGAAATAGGAACGGGAATTCCAAGAATTCTGATGTTTGATTGGTGAAGGAATTGTGGGTGGAGTTCGAAAGTAATAATGGTGTAAAATAATAGTATTTTGACATGTTTGAAAAATTTAATGTTTCTATGGAAAAAAATTTCAAGGCTTGATATTTGATCTCATAAAATAACCTCAAAAAATTAAGATAAATACAAATTAAAATTGATAATTTAAAAACCATGTACAAGATGAAATAATATAAATGTATAACTAAAGCCATATTTCAAATGCAATTTAATATTTTAAAACAAAAAAAAAGAAAAGGATTGTTATGTATATATAGACTAGACTCAATACGTAAACCCAATCTCGGCCCAGAGCCTGACATATATCTATTATCTAATAATTAGTTAATTACATAAAGATTAAAGCCCATTGATTAATTCAGCCCAAATGCTTATGTAAAGCCCATTGATTAATTCAGCCCAAATGCTTATGTAAAGCCCATTGATCAATTCAGCCCAAATGAAAGTATTTCCCAGCCCAGGCCAACATGATTAAAGTGTTTGGTAGAGCTTTTGTCCACAGCTTATAAGCTCTGATATATAAGCCTCATTCTTCTGACTCGTCTCATTTGCCTGTCAATACAGAACTTGAAAGAGTGTTACAGGCTTGAATCATTTAATTGTGCTGTAATAATTGTGGGTGATTATATTTTTGCTAACACAAAAATTGATTAAAAAGCACCCACAATTGTGTTAGCATAAATATCGAGCCCGAGAATTTAAAAGTCCACAATTATGTTGACATAGTATTTAGTATAACGAATCCAACGATATTTGTTCATTCAAAACAAAAATCAAATGACAATCTTACACCAAAATGATGCACTAGTAGAAGACAAAAAAAAAAGCTTGTGACAAGCAAAGGAAAAATGATTCATGCATTTCTTGTATGATATGGGAAGGCATAAGATTACAGAGCAACGATAAGAATTCAAGCGAAATATTCAATCTTAACTAGTAACAATTGAGAAAGCATTGAACTGCAGAGATGGGGCATATATCAATCTTCAAGCCTGAGGCTTCTCCCATTTGAGGGGCTTCACAACCTCCCAGGTGAAGTCTGGGTCATCCCTTCCAAAGTGCCCGTAAGCGGCTGTCTTCAAGAAACGGCCATTGCCACCCCTCTTAAGATCCAGGTTAATGGTCATCATTCCCGGCCTGAAGTCAAAAGTCTCTTTCACAATTTTGAGGATCTCCTTGTCTGGAATCTTTCCAGTGCCGTAAGTCTCCACAAAGACTGACAAGGGCTCAGGAACACCAATAGCGTAGGAGACCTGCACAATGCACCTACGAGCAAGTCCATTGGCGACAATACTCTTGGCTGCCTGCCTGACAATGTATGCACCACTCCTGTCCACCTTGGTTGGGTCCTTCCCAGAGAACGCACCCCCACCATGAGCTCCCCAGCCACCATAGGTGTCAATAATAATCTTACGTCCAGTGAGACCTGCATCACCATGCGGGCCACCAATAACGAAGCGGCCTGAGGGATTGAGGTGGAAGATGGTATTGTCATCAAGGTACTTGGCAGGGATGACAGGCTTGATGACATGCTCCTTAAGGTCGCTGGCAATCTCATCATTGGTGACTGTCTCATCGTGCTGGGTGGAAATGAGGACAGTGTGGACACGAATTGGAACCATCGCACCATTCTCGTTGTAGTATTCAACAGTCACCTGAGTCTTACCATCAGGTCTTAGCCAGGCGCAGGTGCCATTCTTCCTAACCTCGGTGAGGCGAGCACCGAGCTTGGTGGCAAGGACATGGCTTAGAGGCATGTACTCAGGCGTCTCATCAGTAGCATAACCAAACATGTGACCTTGATCACCAGCACCAATCTCTTCTGGACGCTTGGTGAAGTGGCCATGGACACCCTGGGCAATATCAGGGCTCTGCTGCTCAATGTTGACCAGAACCTTGCAATTGTCAGCATCAAGACCAACATCATCTGAAACAAATCCAATGGCACGGCATGTGTCACGGACAATCTTCTCATAATCTACCTCGGCCTTGGTGGTAATCTCTCCAAAAACCATGACCATGTTGGTCTTGGTGCATGTCTCACAGGCAACCTTGCTGTCTGGGTCCTGTTCAAGGCAGGCATCAAGCACGGCATCAGAGATCTGATCGCACAGCTTGTCAGGATGACCCTCGTTGACGGATTCAGAGGTGAATAGAAAGGTCTCCATCGTGAGCTACACATAATTAAGGCATACACAAAAATATAATTATTAGTAATAGGTAGCAACTCCATGGAAAGCAAAAGATTCTAATGCATAACATAAGAATAGATAAAAGATAAACAAAAAATATCTTCAAACTGATAGACATAATTACAAAATGAGGAGAATCTAACAATACCTTCTCTCTTACTCAAAAACATGTAATTCTAGAAAGAGAAGCGAGTGGACAGAGAACTCATAGATTCCACAAGGGAAAAGTCAACTAGAATTTATCTCCAAGGAATATATGCAGATAATAGACTCAATTACGACATTTCAACTTGAAAACCCTATCTATCTGTTCAATTCTGATACCAATTTTAAAATTCCAAGGTGACTTCTGCCCACTGACCTAAAGGTGGCCTGATTACTTACTTTATAGTCAGGCCAAGATACATTTCAATGAAGGACTCACAGGTCGAATACTTGATGCAATAGCTTAAAATTTTCACTTGACAGATCCAACAATTCAGGAATCATTACAAACTATAAAGCGACATAGTGGGACCTGACAGACCAAAATCTTTTTCACAACAACAATGAAAAGATGATAAAGTATTAAGATCTATTACATATCACCGAAACAGTATGTAAATTAGATTCTGACTTGGGTAAGAACAAGATTTGACATTAATTTGTGAGACAAAAAATCAGTAGACAAAGATACAGTTCAGCTTCAAAAGCTAAGATCTTTGCATTCCCCGTTAAGAAAGCAACAACTCCATATGAAACACTAATACCAATAAAAGCTCAGATCTGCTAACGTTCCCGTCAAACTAACTCAAACAAGAGTCTATTCAAACAAGATCCACCACCAAAAAGCAGTAATCTAGACATAACAGAAGAACAAAAACGCGGGTATCTAGCACGTCCTGAAATCATTATCAAATTTACAAGAAATCGCAAATCTTAGAACAAAACGCAGAAATAGCACAATTGGATGTACGAGAAAATGCGGCGAGAGGTACCTAGAACAGAGATTTCCGTGCAGATCTGGTACTCGAACAACAAGCTGGACTCGAATGACTCGGCGAATACTGAATTCCAATCCGCTGGATTTATAGAAGGGTGACCCTTGGCCACGGGTTACCGGGCTAGTCGGTTAGGATTCTGTTTTTGGTGAAGCTAATGCAGAAGGGTTCGTACATCATTTTTGGTTTGGAGACAAAAATGTTTGTAGCCGTTGGATGTAAGAAGTAATTGGCAGATGGGATTTTGATTTGGGGTTGGTGAGAGAGAGACCTCTTTTTATTTTATTTATTTTAATTTTGTGAAAGATTGATTTGTCCAGCTCAGCTATAGTGGTGACTGTATTTAGGACTACAAAAATAAAAATTATAAAAATTATGAATATATTTTGTCAAGTTCATGAGTATAAACTCGAAACATTCCATGTCTTTCTTGAGATGAATTTAATTTTTCTTTTTAAAAAAAATGTAATAAAATTCGTAAACTAGATCAAAACTCACTTTAACGCGACCCAAACAACCGATTTATCACTCAAAAATATCCACAACAATCCGACACCGACATTTCTACGCGTTTTTTAATTCATTAACCTTTTTAATGACATTACAGGCTACTGTAGGTTATCCATCAACTCTAACTGGTAACCAGCTTGATGGCTTAAAAGTAGCCGAGTGGAGGTGGAGCCATAGCTCTAGGAATTGAGGGTCCCACACAATGACACAAATATGATGATAGCAAAATTAGTAATTATAGGAACCTAATTTCATTAGTTATATTCTTAATTAGATGACCTGGACCAATTCATATGTAATTAATTTTAGGTCCATACTAATGTATTTGGTCACAATATTAGGTCATGTTCAAATTATTAAAATGGAAGTGTGAGCTGCTTAGACCCTTCCACAAATAAATTGTTGAATTGATTCCACACCATAAAATTGACGCTTAATTTTCCACATGGTTCTTTGACAATTCCCCCAGAAAAAAAGAGAAATAAACAAAGATGGTAGGTGTGACTTGACAACATAATTTTATTTTTTTTTAATGTGAAACCCATCGAATAATTGTTTGATAAATTTCGAACCACATGGAACACTCCATAATATTCATGTACCACTTGAGACCTAAACCCGATTTATATGTAATTAATTTTAGGTCATGATCTAACAGAGAATAGCTCCTACTAATGTATTTGGTCACAATATTAGGTCATGTTCAAAATTTTGAAATTGGAAATGGAAGTCTGAGCTACATAGAGGCCTTCCATAAATAAATTGCTGAATTGGTTCCACACCATAAAATGAACAGTAAATATTTCACTGTATTCTTATTTTTTTTTATCAAAAATGACATTGTACAAGTTTACTTTTTGAACAATCGATATGGGCCTAAGCCTAGCACGTGACCCCGAGGATAGTAATCTCACTGAGAATTGAACTCAAAATCTCCCGAATCCATATGATTTGATCCTAGAAAAATTCACTAATTAGACTAACTGTAGAGATTTATCTCTAACTAAACTAATCGCCCATATACTTCTATACTTTCTTTGACCTCTAAAAATTTTTAAAATTTTTTTTTTTTAACAATCATTAGAATGGACTACCTACATATTAGGTTTGAGGCCAAATTCGAATTCAACCAAATCAATGTTATTTTCTGACGGCTCTACACCTACTATTGTTTCTGGCATGTTTGGCATTGGCATTTGACCCAAAACGAAGAGTGGGTTGGTGAGTCCAAGTCACAAATGTTTATGCGGTGGTCATTTATTGTGGGAATATATAGATTATTGTAATTCAATAAGATAAATAGAACAGTAAAAATAAATATATAGTGATAAACAAAATTAACATTACTTCAAGTGGATTTGATCAAAGTAATGTAAGATAAATGCCAATGTTCGACACTATGAGACATAAATTCGCCCTCCACACGAGTTAAAGGGTACTTACAATGGAAATTGTAAACACCCACAGTTTCCACTGCAGCCGTCAGATATGTTTTTAAGTGTGAGATTCACACTATTATATATTTCAAAAGAAAGATCTAACGATCATTGATTACACTACCTATCGTTTTCACTGCAGGCACCCCCATTCGCCGTCCACACGGATACTTTGAAATTCTCGAGTGTTTGCCTCCCAAGATACATATATATATCACCAATAATGTGAATACATGAATATTCTCATTCACGTACCTTCTATTTTAGATGCATTCCCACCTCTTCATCTCCTTTCACTACATAAAGAGATGATTCACTTATTCAGCTATAACAATCTTCCACATGAATGAAAAACTATCTAACGTATGATGAAACAGACACATAAGAGAGTACAACAAAAAAGAACATGTATAGAGATGGATTTTTAAACGTGCTTCAAATGAGATTCGAACTCAACTTGAGCTTGTGACGAACAAAGATTTTACCGAGCCAAATCGAGCTCGAATAGCTCGGTTCATGTACAACCCTAGCTAGGACAAGGAAGGTTGGTAGAACAAAGAGTCCTTGGGATTTTTGGGGATGCCAAGCTTGTGGCCGCATCATACCTAAATATATGGTAGATTGGGTTTTCCATTTATTCAGACAACCCATGTTTAAAAAATGAAGTTATTCAATGACAATGACCAAAATAGTATTTTGTGAGGGCTAAATTTTGAAGTATAACGTATCTGTTGACAAGAAAAAAAAATGTGGCTGATCAAACTATGGAGGATCTAAATATGACCACATGAATCAAATTGATAACTAAGAATCACGAAATCCCCCTAACAATCTCAAGAAAATCCATCAAAGCTTTCACTGATTGGCTGGGAAAGTGAGTAGGATTTTTGAGTCCTAGTCATCACCTCCTGAACCAATGAAGATAAAGGAGCAGATCCACATGGATAGGAATGTGGGACTATACCAGACCCTTTATAAGAGAAACCATCTACTCCCATTTCATTCATTCATTCATCAAACACCACATTCACTGAACAGCAGCACCCACATCCTCAACCTCAAGGCATGGCAACTGTGACTCTCTCGTCTTCATTCACAGGCAAAGTCATTCCTACGAATGCACAGAAAGAATTTCAATCAGTAATCCCCAGTAGCAATGGTAGAATCTCAATGAGAAAGACGACAGGAAAGGCAGCTGCCTCCTCTGGAAGCCCCTGGTATGGCCCTGACCGGGTCAAGTACCTTGGACCTTTCTCTGGTGAGTCTCCATCTTACCTTACCGGAGAGTTCCCTGGCGATTATGGATGGGACACTGCAGGTCTATCAGCTGACCCAGAAACCTTTGCCAAGAACAGGGAGCTTGAGGTTATTCATTCTAGGTGGGCAATGCTTGGGGCTCTGGGATGCGTTTTCCCAGAACTCCTTGCCAGGAATGGGGTCAAGTTTGGTGAGGCAGTATGGTTCAAGGCTGGTGCTCAAATCTTCAGCGAGGGTGGCCTAGACTATCTGGGGAACCCCAGTCTAGTCCATGCTCAAAGCATTTTAGCCATTTGGGCTACTCAGGTTATCCTCATGGGAGCCGTTGAGGGTTACCACATTGCAGGAGGACCACTCGGAGAGGTCACTGACCCTCTGTACCCAGGTGGCAGCTTCGATCCCTTGGGGCTTGCTGACGACCCAGAGGCATTTGCAGAGCTTAAGGTGAAAGAGCTTAAAAATGGACGCCTTGCCATGTTCTCCATGTTTGGTTTCTTTGTGCAAGCTATTGTTACAGGAAAGGGACCTCTAGAGAACCTGGCCGATCACCTTGCAGATCCTGTGAACAACAATGCCTGGGCTTATGCAACAAACTTTGTCCCTGGGAAGTGAGATTGCAATCTGGAAAAAAAAAGAAGAAAAAAAGAACATCCGCTAATTCATGTTTGTCATGTAAAAACAGTTTGAACATTACAACCTGAAATATTGGCACGAATAGTTCAAAAGCTGAGACAGCTTTTATTTAATTATACTGTTGTGACAAATTTCAAAAAGCTGCTGCAGTTAAACTGCCTCTTTTCAATTCAATATGCAATGTTCACCCTCTGAAAAGGAGAAGACATGACAAGAATAGTGAAAATTTACCTCAGCTAGCCCAGTTCGGACTTCGGATCACAAACGAACCCAGGAAGGAAATACTTAGTGACCAAAAGTGAAAACTCTTGGTTCCAAGTTCCAACTACTTCCAAGACCTTATCAATCTTAATCTGCAGGTGGCAGCGATAAGTTCTACCATTCATCATATCATTCAAAGAGATACTCTTGTGGATCCTACGATGATGAAACAATTGACATCGCTGCAGAAATCTGAAATGTACACCAGAGAATTTCCAAAAACAGCTTCACCGGTTCCCTTCAGTGTGGCAGGTTGTAGGAAAAATCAACCATTTGCATCCCCCTTCCAGCCACTGCTGTCTGATAACAATTCCTGGTCACACATCAGAGAACCAAATCAATAAAAATTTGTAATTCCAAAATGCCAAACAAGACCGGGTACCACAGAAAATGTGAGGCATAAGATGTTCTACTCACCTGTCACAAGCTCTAGCATCCAATGCTTCTGGCTCGAGCAAACTAATGACTATATGAGAATCTAAGTAACTTTTTCTTGCTCCCTCAGACTCCAGCATCTTACCCGCTGATCAAGACCAGTGGAAAACACCCAAGTTGCATCTGTCCAAACAGCTTCATAAAGTATGACATAATGTCAATTGTCAGTATCATGAATGCTTTCTGAATCCCTCTTAAGGAAGACCTTGCTAAGAGGGAACAATTTGCTCAGAAGTTTGCAATGGTAGCCTCGAAAGATAACAGTCATAAAGTTCGCTAATTCATTTAAACTTGAGAAGGATAATTGCAGTACAGAAGACATGTAATGTGGTCGTAAATTTATATGGTTTTCCAATTCTTATGCATAGGTACAATCTGAAGCTCACAGAATGCAGATAGTGATTAGTAACTAGAGGTGGGTAGAACATGGACCGACAGGGGTAAATTAAAACCAGCAACTCAGACATGCTAATTAAAATTCACTAATAAGGATTTATGCAAGGGTCATTCTGAGGGAAGGAAGACTCTGAATTCCCAAAGGAAATTTATGCATATCCCACTTAGTTTGAGGAATTTATAACAGTACCGGAATGTTTTAAGCAATTTCAATCAGAAGCAAAATTTAGCATTCACCTTTTACAGTAATGACAACCAACTGAAACACTAAAACTAATCTGCTTTAATCATCAAATCCAAATATGCAATATAAGGACATTAATCTTAAAAATAAAACTTTCGCACTTGAAAAATAGGAGACAGAATAGATGTCATATGGATTCACATCCATACAACATGTCCTAATTCCTATATTCATGCACTGTTGGTTCCACGAGAGCTTTGTTGCTACTTTTCTTAGTTTTAACAACTCAAGGGCTCTTATTACATAACTTGAACTCTAGGGACAATGAAATAACTTGCATACTTCACATAATTTTAGGCACTTCAAACTTGTTTCAATCTATAAGAGTGGTCACAATCCAAGTTCTTCTCATAATTTCAAAGTGTCAAACTTTATAAATAACAAACAAATGTGTTCAATTAGTGAAGAACAAAATCTATAAACCTTACAGTATCAGAGAATACAACAACAACAACAAAAAACACCTTTATAGAGATAGGGAGTTTTTGACCTTGAACCTTCTCTAGTGAAATAAAAACGTGCTTCAAATGAGATTTGAGCACGACTCAAGCTCGTGACAACCGAAGTTTTTACCTAGCCAAACCGAGCTCGAATATCTTGGTTCGTGTACAACCCTAGCTAGTACAAGAAAGGTTGGTAGAACTAAGAGTAGCTTGTTATTTTTGGGGATGCCATATTTATTGCCTCATCAGACCTAAATATATGGTAGATTAGGTTTTCCACTTATTCACACCCCCATTTTTAAAAGATGAAGTTACTCAATGACAATGACAAATAGTATTTTGAGGGCTAGATTTTGAAGTATAATGTATCTGCTGAATCCTCTACACTGCCACGCTGGTTTTTAACTGTATCATAGTGTAATAAGCCAATATTTCTCTCTTACTCAGTTCCCTATAAAAATCAAACTGTGCAAAATTGTAGATCTAAATAGGATCACGTGAATCAAATTGATAACTAAGAATCACGAAATCCCCTAATGATCTCAAGACAATCCAATGAATCCATTAAAAGCTTTCACTGATTGGCTGGGAAGTGATTAAGATTTTTGAGTCATTTTCATCACCTCCTGAACCAATGAAGATAAAGGAGCAGATCCACATGGATAGGAATGTGGACCTACCAGACCCTTCATAAGAGAAACCATCTATACCCATTAAATTCATTCATTCATCAAACACCACATTAACTGAACAGCAGCACCCACATCCTCAAGACATGGCAACTGTTACTCTCTCATCCACATTCACAGGCAAAGTCATTCCTACGAACGCACAGAAAGAATTTCTATCAGCAATCCCCAGCAGCAATGGTAGAATCTCAATGAGGAAGACAGCGGGAAAGGCAGCTGCCTCCTCTGGAAGCCCCTGGTATGGCCCTGACCGGGTCAAGTACCTTGGACCTTTCTCTGGTGAGTCTCCATCCTACCTTACCGGAGAGTTCCCTGGCGATTATGGATGGGACACTGCAGGTCTATCAGCTGACCCAGAAACCTTTGCCAAGAACAGAGAGCTTGAGGTTATTCATTCTAGGTGGGCAATGCTTGGGGCTCTGGGATGCGTTTTCCCAGAACTCCTTGCCAGGAATGGGGTCAAGTTTGGTGAGGCAGTATGGTTCAAGGCTGGTGCTCAAATCTTCAGCGAGGGTGGCCTAGACTATCTGGGGAACCCCAGTCTAGTCCATGCTCAAAGCATTTTAGCCATTTGGGCTACTCAGGTTATCCTCATGGGAGCCGTTGAGGGTTACCGTATTGCAGGAGGACCTCTCGGAGAGGTCACTGACCCTCTGTACCCAGGTGGCAGCTTTGACCCCTTGGGGCTTGCTGACGACCCAGAGGCATTTGCAGAGCTTAAGGTGAAAGAGCTTAAAAATGGACGCCTTGCCATGTTCTCCATGTTTGGTTTCTTTGTGCAAGCTATTGTCACAGGAAAGGGACCTCTAGAGAACCTGGCCGATCACCTTGCAGATCCTGTGAACAATAATGCCTGGGCTTATGCAACAAACTTCGTCCCTGGGAAGTGAGATTGCAATCTGGAAAAGGGAAAAAGAAGAACATATGCTAATATGTTTGTCATGTAAAAACAGTTTGAACATTACTACCTGAAATATTGGCACGAATAGTTCAAAAGGTAAGACTAAGCTTTTATTAATTATACTATTGTGACAAATTTCAAAAATCTACTGCAGTTAAACTGTGTCTTTTCAATTCCATATGCAATATTGCACCCTCTGAAAGGGATAAGACATGACAAGGATAGTGAAAATTTACCTGAGCTGGCCCAGTTCGGATCACAAACGAACCCAGGAAGGAAAAACTTATCATCCAAAAGTGACAACTTTTAGTTCCAAGACCTTATCAATCTCAATCTGCAGGTCGCAGAGATAACTTCTACCATTCAACATATTATTCAAAGAGATACTCTTGTAAATCCTGCGATGATAAAACAATTGGCATCCCTGCCGAAATCTGAAATGCACACCAGAGAGTTTCCGGAAACAGCTTCACTGGCTCCCTTCTGTGTGGCAGGTTGCCGAAAAATCAACCATTTGCTTCCCCCTCCAGCTACTGCTACCTGATAACAGTTCCTGGTCACACATCGCAGAATCAAATCAATAAAAATTGTCACTGCATCCTATGGCAAGAAAATTGCTTTCCTCAAGGGATGAGGTCACACAGTTCTACTACCAATGGACACAAATAAACATCTCAACAACAACAATAAATGATAATTCGAACAAATTCTTTCAAACAAAGATAAAGCGCAAAGTTTTACCTTGAGGAAGGAAACATCCAAGACCAAGTGAATAAACTTGGGCAGAGAAAGAAGTAAAGCCAAATTAACGGACACTCCGAGTTGACTTAAAGGCTCCAACGCCGTTCCAACGTCTTAAACAACTTTACGCTCCTCTCCCCAAACACAGCGATTTTAAAAACAAGCTGTACTGAGTGAGAAGAGTTTGCACACGAATACCTTGAAACTCACAAAAGGACTGTATTAAAGACCCCGCCTCAAGGTCATAGCGCAGTAATTGAGAACCGGAACCTGTTTGAGACAGAGAAGGCCATATTTCATAATGATTACCAAACTAGGAATGGTGTTCCTTAGATGCAAAGTTGTGAAGTCCAATGCAATACAAAACAAAATTGAAACCAATATTCATAAAGTAGTTACCGGCGAAGAGAAAAGGAAGAGAAGAGGGCAAAAATTTCGCCCAAATATTGCAGAACCCGCTCTGCAAGCGCCACAGTTCCGTCGCCATGGCTGAATTCTCTTCTAATTCAAAAGCTAAGCTTCTATCGAGTTTAATTCAGGCCATAAGCCCATTAGTAAGCCAGGGCAACCGAAACTGGACTTGGGCAGTTTGGGCTGACCAGAAAATATGATAAACTAGGCCCAAAACTTGCGGTGAACGTGGATCGAACACGTGACCTCCAGATCTTCAGTCTGGCGCTCTCCCAACTGAGCTATCCCCGCTATTGTTGATGATGGCCTTTCAATATAAAGTACTCTACATAAAAACTCGGTTGATTGACGTCTTCAACAACTTCGGACGAGTTCGGCTTCGGTACGTCTTGCTCTATTCGTTTGCCCAAAATCATGAAGAAATTGTAGGAACTTTGACAGTACATTGAAACTCGTTTGCCATATTACATTTGCTATATATTCTTACTTGAATAAACACTTGCCCCCAAATTAAAGAAACAAAAAAGGCATGAACAAGCTCCATTCTCCCCATCGGAAGATTGCAGCTTTCACAAGTATCCCACCTTAAATAATTAAAACCAAAATAGTCTCTTCAGGTATGATACTATGAATATGATCTTGCAGAGTAATAACTACAGCAACAAAGGGAAATTCCCCATCTATAGCCACTCAACCATGAAATCCCACCAAAACGCGACATTCCAGTAAAGTTCTACGCATCATAACCTACAGAAGAGCTCATGACTTCTGCCAAAACATCGCTATCAAATCATAAACCTCTGCCAAAACTTAAAACATTCTAGTAAGTGGTACACATCATCTAGAGAAGAGCTTCTGACCTCCACCCTTTCCCCAAACACCTCGAACAGGCATCCCGATTGGGTTTTCAACACCCTTTAACCTCTTATCCACCACAGTGGAATCAGGATCTGGATCAGGTTTAGAATTTTTGAGATCCAAAACTGCAGCCACAGAACCATCACCAAGCCGCATTCTGTGAAACTTTGAGATTTTTTTCGTTTGCCTACCACCACTCCCCACATTTTTATTTGATCCACCACTAACGAATGTTGAATCATTTTGGCCCCTACTAGCTGAACCATGTTCTAACTGGTGCTCATCAACCATCACTTTTGATTTGCCTTTGGTGGTACGGTAACCATCTTTTGATAGTACCTCCCCATCTTCTTCTGTACGCTTGTTATCCAACCGCAGTTTCCGGGCAGTATTTATAATGCTATCTGCTAATGCATCCTTGGAACTACTGACTTCAGCATTTAAGTTCTTCCCCTTGCCTTTCTTAGAGTTACTACTGTCTTTCATACTGGTACCACTGCTTTGGCCCCTCCCATTTGCTTGCAGGCCAGTGCTTTGCAAACTGGCATTGTAGGCATCAACCAGCTCTTTCCGCTTTTGAACATCCGGACAAAGCATGGCCAACTCAAGAACGAGAGGTGACAAACCATGCTGCTGCACATAATTGAGGTATCTTTTAGTATCCACCATACCCTGACGATACTGTCCCGATATTTCCTTGAACGAAGTGTACTCATCTTCATCATATTCAAGAGCAGCACGCACCTTTTCAACCAGAGATTTGTTAGCAGTACGAACATCTTCCACCTTCGGCAAAGACTGGTTAGCTGGGGGCATATTGTGTATCCGTGTTGCTGAAACTGGAGGAAAGTCAGAAACAGAAGGGAACAATGGCACTTTATCTGAAAGATTCGGGCCTGATGCAGAGTGGCTGATCCTATTGGTATTGCCCAACTTAAAAGAAGAATTAGATGATGCAAGTCCATGAATCATTGTGGGTCGAACTTGAGATTGAGCCTGAGGCAGAACAGAACCTGCATAACTAGGAAGTGGAGGTCCACTAACAGAACTTTTAGATGCGGCAGGTCTAACATTTGCTGTAGATCTATATTGCGATGACCTACTTGATTGTAGCTCAGGCCAACGGTTTACCACAGGCAATGTCTGACTTGGGTTGAGAACAGTTGCCTTCCGATTCTTTCGCCGGCTGAGGTTTGCCGCCATTGTGTTAATATGTAAACCTTCAGAATCCTGTTTGGATTTTTTATGACTGCTGCTGCTGGAACTCACCGCCAATGGAGGAAATAAAGATTCTGTCAAAGGTACACCGCTAGAACTTTGCCCCAAGGCTTGATGATATCTTGAAGGTTGTTCAGAATCTATTGTAGTCAATGATTCAAAAGGCTGAACAATAGGATTAACATCAGTTACATCTCTGTTATTATAAAGTGACTGTGCACCATAGGATGACATAGGATCACGGGTTGTGCCATCTGGATTCGCTGTCTCTAAACTAGCTCGGATGGCCATGGAAAGTTGATTATCAGATGGATCACGGTGAAACGACAGACCTCGTCCCAGATGACGATCTTGTTCATTACTCTGACGGTACCGAAAGCTAGTTGGTATCTGGATAATGAAATAAAAAAAGGTCAAGAGTGAAGATTAACTACAGAAATAATGCATTTATCACAACTAACCAACAGTTTTTTAAATAAACTATCGTCCGAGAAAGGAATTAATTTAGAAAGGTATTACGTGCCTGGAAAACAGCATTACGCTTAGAACGAGACATGCGCCCTCCATGTTCAATTGCATTATGCCTCTGAAGACAGGCAGAAAAATAGTTAGCGATTTGCTAATTATGCTCCAGAATGCAGGGAAACAAACTATTGAATTGACATGTTTATCCAATGAATAAAAGAAATAGGTAAGAAACATTGAGCTTCAAAATTACCTTAATTTCTGCTTCCGTTGGGAAGACAACAAACTTCTTGGCGAGGCAGGCCTCATCTTCGCAAAGAAAATGCTCTCGGCCGAAGTGCATCTGTGAGAAATAACTTCCATCTGTTTATACATATATCAAATGTCGAGGGAAAAAAGGCAGAGTAAGAAAGAATATATCTTGCCTCGAGGTCATCGTAACTCTTGTAGTATTCATACTGTCCAGGATGCTGCCTGCAATGATTGTTAAATGTTAAATATTTGAAGAAGAATTAAAGTGCATTAACTCTTAAGAATGCAGTACTTGTTATTTGAATAAATTATTACCTCTGACATATATGACATGTATAGTGCTCTGTAGACATATGCATATACAACTCATTATCCCCATAGAATGGAGTTCTGCAGAATTCACACATAGGATGCCCCATGAAGCCACCTCGTTCACTCTCACTACCATCCACCTCAGAATCACCTGTGCTTATATGCTGATTCAATTGTGATCTAGAATACAGCTTTTGTTCACAAATAAATACCTGTATCATAAAGAAGGAGGTTCAATTATCACGCAATGGGTGGTAAAAGATAAACCACCAGATAGCCACTCGTAAAAAATAGATTCAGCAAATTCCAAGAAAAGTTAGGTCAAAGCATTATGCAAAGCAAAGAAGAAAAATATAGCTCTATTGTTACAAAAACGCAACACCGTTCCCACTGAAACTGGTTTATGAGATCAATTTATTATGTAACAGATGCAGCTCAAGTCTCATCAGCCATCCCAATATCAAAAGGAAAAGTAAGCACTAACATTATATGGTTTTAACAAGTCAGACTCAAATTGACCTTCACCATTCAACCACTTAAAGGATAAGCAAAAATCAAACTGGTAACAGATACGTCATATAATTTTACTATTTTAAACAAAAAAAATCTCACCTTCCGTCCTTCCAAACACAGACTACACATCACCAACTGGTGCTGGTGAAACAGATGACCCTTCAACTGCTCAATGTTCTTAAACTTCCCCCTACGCTTTGAACCATCATTTGGTTGATCATCCGTCTTGTCACACACACTACATGACAATCGGCACATTGCCTTGATCATCTTATAGTGATCCACATCATCAAAAAATGCTTGTGTACCTTCATGGTACCAGTAGAATCCCACTTGTCCCTCCCTTACTTCAGATGGCAATACTGAAAAGTCATTTATCATCCTAGTATAGTCACCTAAAGCCTGTAAAAAAAACAGGAGTAACACAAGAAGTGAACATGAATAAGCTAAAGCATGTAGGTTTATCTTTCTTTTATCATTATTTTTTTTTTCTCTCTTTCACAGAAAACTATTATGTAATGCAAACAACTTGTCACTTCATATAGAAGCAAATTGGACCAAATACAAAAGCAGAATTTCCTAATAACCATATATGGACATCGAAATCCATAAATTCCTCTTGGATCAAAATAAACCCATTAAAAGGCCGTGTTCAGATTCACTGATCGACGGTATCACATAATTGAGGCTGATATCTCCGGTTTTAAGGGTCAACAATTATCTTTTTCTAGCACTACATTCGATTGAAATCCAATATAGCTTTAACATGCTACGTTGAGCATATAGTAACCATATGGATGTCAAAATTCCATTGCCTAATTAAATTACCCCCAACCTCTCAATCCTACAATCTGACATGAATTCCAATACGAATTCCACAGATTCAAACAGTCAAATCGCAAATTGAAACAAAAAGGCCAACATCAATTCTAGAGCGACGGCTTTAATACTGAAAAAAAGAGAGGATAAACTAGCACCTTTGTGACAAATATGACGGAGGACTCCGTCTTACAAATACAGCAGCGGCGATCATCGCAGATAAAGCGAAGGCGAGCCACGCAGGTGGAGCAAACATCCCGATGCCCGCAGGCGCCATAGGCCGCCCACTCCAAGGTTTCAGCACACACGGCACAACTGTCGTCCATACCTGAATAGCTCTTTTGTCCCTCTCTCTAATAAATCTCCTGAGATCAGCAAAAGACGTGATCGGAGAGACAATTCAATTAGGGAGGGAAAGAGTATTAGCTAGGGTTTACAGAAATCGAACAGACAAAGAAATCAAAAGTCACAGAAACGTATACATTCATACGCACCAACACACTTTATAGGGTTCGCGAGACGAGCAGAACCGGGTAACTACTCCGCTTTACCACGTTAAAGTTGGTGGCGGTTCGACGACGGTACAGAAGACGGATTTCATTGGCAATTTTGGCACGCGTTTATATTTATTTTATTTCCTTATTTTTACCGGTACCCTTTTTTCACCCCTGAATTTGATGGAGTTTGCTAACTCACCCTTGGTTCCTCAAATTGACAATCAAGCCCCTGAATGACGAGAAACCTCCAAGGACTAAGGCTCCATCCAGGTTCGGTTAGGTGAC
Source organism: Tripterygium wilfordii (assembly GCF_013401445.1). Taxonomy (NCBI): domain Eukaryota; kingdom Viridiplantae; phylum Streptophyta; class Magnoliopsida; order Celastrales; family Celastraceae; genus Tripterygium; species Tripterygium wilfordii. The sequence goes on from NC_052248.1 coordinate 12,899,879, forward strand.
AAACTTGCAATGCACGTTTTTTGATTCGTGGATTGTTTTGGATAAACCGCCATATATATAACAACTAAACTTACGACAGATTGTTCGTACCTTAAGAGTGTGTTTGGATTGAAGGATTTGGATAGATAAAAAATGAATGAAACAAAATTAGTGTAATTTACTAATTTATCCTTATTTTTTTATGTTAGAGTATTATGTACGAGGGTAAATTAGGTTTTTAATATATAAATAACTTGATAAGTCATCCATTCCATCCAAATGACTCCATTTTGAAAGGAAGAATTTTGACAAAAATTTAATAAAATAAGTGGGGTCAATGGTGGGACTGGGGGTGTATAGAGAAAAAAAAGAGGGGGTCTATAGAGTAAAAAATTGGGTGCATTTAGACTTTGGCTTAGTAAAATATTCCCTCCAATTCATTTCAAATCCCTCTCCTTAATTTTTTTCTGAACTATCCAAATAATGGAATTGAAATGAAGTTTCATTTCTCTTCTCTCCAAATCTCTCAATCCAAACACACTCTAAATTTGTCTTCACCATGGCATGGATAATGAGCATTAGGATACAAGCTTTTGAAGTGCATAAACAAAAGAAAATTGATTGGGATGGTGAAGTTAACTATGGTAACTCCTTACAAATACGGAAGTCCTAAATTCAATTTCCATGCCCAGTTATTTCAGTGTTATTTCCTTATATGAGTTACGAGAGGCTTTGTAGAGTTAACTATTCTTTGTGGGTTTTGACCTCGTTCTTTCCGTACAGATTTTCACCCGGTCTTACCTGTCGGCAGGGTAGAGTGGGCCTAGTTGGCAACCAAAGTTTAGAGCGAGCCCAATTCATCGACTTACATGTTGGGTTGGGAAATTCTCAATTACTATTTTTTTTTGAAGTACATATACATTATTATTCAAGTAGACATATAATCCATACAAATAATGACTCTTTCATTGGGTGGGATTGGGGATTAACAAAATGTACGCACACTTTCCGGGTGTCCGGGACCTGCTGTAATAAAATTACAGTAGGTCCCGCTGTAATACCCTTTATGGGTAATAAAAAAATTTATTTTTATTTTTAAAAGTCATAAATATATAGTATCTTTCATAACGAACCCAAAGGTATATTTTTTGTTTGAAACAAAAATCAAATTCGTCGTGATCAAAACATCGAATATTTTGAGTTTATATCCGATGGTCTAGAATTGTTGTGTCTTTTTCATGTTGAATTTGATTTTTGTTTCTAATAAAAAATATATAGTTGTGTTCGTTTCGATAAACACTACATATTTATGATTTTTAAAAATAAAAATAAAAATTTTTAATGCCTAAAAAGGGCATTATAGTGGGACTTGGTCCCGGGCACCCCACACTTTACCCCATATATTATGTACAGAGATTATTTTCAGACAAAATAATATATATATATATATATATATATATAGAGAGAGAGAGAGAGAGAGAGAGAGAGAGAGAGGATGGACTATTTCCGAAAAATTAAATTGTTGGGATAAATGAAAAGGTACAAACTCATAAGACCCACCAATCTTAAACAAACAAGGGACCACAAGCAAGAACAGAAAGTTCAAAAAAAAAAAACAATTATTCAATATCGCATGAAATCCATAGTGGTTCCTGAAACTGACCATCTAGCTTATCTCCAACCTTATCACTCAAGCCCAAACGGCCCATGTCGAGCCCATCACCAGGATGCCACGCTGGCGTCCCATTTTCGTAACCATTCCACGTCAGCCTTTTCAGCCCACTCCCATCCAATCTCACCACATGCAGCTCCCCATAGGGTTGAAATTGATTGGGCCACGACACCGGTTCAGACGTCACGCCGCCAAAGTTGGCAGTGAACAATAGCCACTCCCCATCCCTACTAAAACAAACATGGTTGATCCTCTCCCTGTCCGCTTCAGCCGATCCCTCTGATCCTGCCACGTATATCCTCCTAAGATCGGAGCCGTCCGGTTTAACAGTGTATATGCTAAAAGCTTCGGGATTGTCCGGATTGTGTCTGTTTGAAGAGAACGCTATGAGATCTCCAGTAGGCGACCAGTTGGGCATGGTATCAATACACGGACCCTCCGTCAGCTGACGTATGCCACCGTCAAACTCGCCGTTAACGGCGTCCATTAGGTAGAGGTTCTTGTGTCCTGAACGGCCGGAGCGGAAGACGAGGGACTTGCCGTCCGGGGAGCATGACGGGAAGGCGTTATTTCCTGCGTCTTCCTTTGTAAGGATTTTCACTGTGCACGGGATTTCGTCGCGATCGTCGGTGAGATCTGCGGGGTCAAACGTTATGCGTGCAATCTGGACTGTCGATTTGGCCGACTGAAAGATTTGGCCAATAGATGTGTAAATGGCGTGTTTCTCTGTGGGACTCCAAGAATTGTAGAAGGCTGTACGGCCTTTGATTAAATCCCATCGTTTTGATCCGTCCGATTTGACGATTTTGATGCCGGAGTTCACGTCAAAATCGTGATTGAACGCAATGAGATTGCCTTCTGGAGAGGATGCAGGAAATGATCCATTCAATCTGATCATGCGTAGTTCCTTGATTGGAGAACTAACCGAATCCAGATGTGGAATCGTCGACTCGCCATGGGCTGACTCACCTCGGAATCGGTGGTAACCGAGGGATCCGGAATCTGGTGAGACAAACGGATTGTAGTGATGAAGATTCGGATTCAAGGGCTCAGTAACTGCGTAAAAGCTCTTGGTATGGAGATCGAAAATCTCAATGTGTCGGAAATTCTTTTCGCGGCGGCGAGTTGCGACCGCAATGTGTTTCCCATCGTGAAAAGCAGCCGGAGTAAAGCAATGAATGCGTGATGGAGTCACCCGGACAGGAGCGAGTGGGAACCCCGAGAATTCTAGATCTCCCGGGAAATCCACTCGGAAAATGCTCCACCACCCATCATCAGATTGGCGATGAAAGTAAAGGACAGAGTCCCCTGCCCAGGTGGGCCACCCACCTCGCTCACACACAACAACTCGACGATTTGGATCGGAAACTCTAAAAACAACAATATCCGTTTTGAGCTCGTGAAATTCACCGCCCCAAGGGCGTGACCCATAAGATGCAACGGCAACGAACTCACCGCTTTGAGAAACTGCAGGACTATAATCGACAGTATCACGAGGCGTCAACCGCGTAATCTTGTTTTCTTGGAGCCCAGTTGAGTACAGAGCAGACCAGCTTTTAAAAGGTTGATTGGGCTGCTCATGAGCTGAAACAAAGTAGAGGCGATTGTTTCTGATGACTGGCCGATCGTGGAAAAGACTATAGGGTACATATGGTAGAATCTCGGGCTTCTTCAGTCCGGGCCGGGTAAGGTAAACTCTAGGTGACCCACTACGCTCGGAGATGTGGACGATGGTTTGATCATCGTCAACAAATTGGGCATTGAAATTGATTGAAATACCGTCGGTGAGGTGGTGTTCCGGTGTTAGTTTGGTGATCGGGGAGTGACGGAGATTAAGAGGGATTTTGACAGTGAAAATGTCGAAGCCATATTGAGGTCTGCCGATTGTGGTGAATACAATGGTGCCTTGTGGATGGTCCATTGTTAGGGGGGAGAGTGTGGTGGTGAGTCTGTTGATTACTGTGAGAGGAGTGGAGTCCATTAAATATGCGGCGAAGGGTTCGGCCACTTGGAGGTATGGTGGCGCAAGAGATGACGTAGCATTTGTTGAAGATTATCTCCATTGACACATGTTCTCCATGAAACTAATAAGATGCTGAGTAAGCAAAAACGGACTTCTCTTTCCGCTCCAATAAAAAGTGGCTACTCGTTGAATAAACCACTGAGGAAGCACACAAGGTAATGTACGAGTTTGACTTTTCTTTTTTTAAAATGGAGAATTGCAACGTACAACTTTATCTTTAATATCCGATATGGATAAGGGTCATCATTTTATCTTTGACTTGATCCGAATCCGACAACATACATTATTTTTATATATATACATTGCGGTCTATATATATATATATATATATATATATATATACAATTATTTCAATGTCAGTGTATATATATACATAATACATATACATATATATAATACATATATATTACACATATGCATATATATAATATATTTTCCTAAAAAAATACATATATAAATATTATATTATCAAAAAGGGGCCCGAGCCTTAAGGACCCGGGTCCGGCCTTGGCCTCATTTTGAGAGCCAAGCCCGGCCCAAAGCCCGATTCTCAAAATTGGGTCTGGGTCTCATATTTTTGGCCTAGCCCGATGCCAAGCTTTAGATATGAACGTACATAAAAATTTCTCATCTAACGATATAGTAAGTTAGATCAAAGCACAGTGCATGCCCACAAGGATATTATTTCTAATGAAAAACGAATTCAACCTTTAAGTTCTCACAGTGCGTAACTACAAAGTATGAATTTGTCCCTGATCTTTCCTTGACAAGTGACTCCTCATAAGTAAATCATTATCAATGTAAATTATTATGTAATCCATCTAACATGTTGGTCAAAATGATTGCTATGCTTATCTTCAACTTTGAAGTTCAAAGTACTGCTCTGCCAATGAGACCTGCTGGATACTATAAAGCTGTAAAACAAAATAATCAATCATGGTCTTGAGACTTGAAGGAAATATTATTTACTTTATGTCTAAAAACGGCCCCATCTCATATTAGTCCGGGTGGATATCGAGTCGGATTTAGGGTTATCGGGTCAGATATGATCCTATCTTATATTTTTTAAGAGCCCTAGATCCGGTCTGGTAATCCTGTTAAGGAAAACCAGGTTCGGATTTCGGATAACCGGGTTTAATAGAAAACCCAAAAAATTCAAACTCCGGATGCCATCAAAAACTGAGAGAAGAGTCATCATGCTGCTGCCATAGTTACAAACTCATAATAATGCTAAGGTATTACACAGGAAACTCCAAAGACAAAGCAAAATTCAGTAAAGCAATTCCATATTTCCAGATTTGTACGATTATTAATGCAATAATGCAAGCTATTCCAGATTTCCAGCATACAATATGTAGACTGTATCTGTATCATAGTCATAATACTTATCACATGCTTACGAAAAAAAAATGAGTAGGGCAAAGAGATGCCCCTCAAACAATACTTATTAGTTATTAATGAATTCGAAGCCTCTTAATTTCAGTTACAGCAACAATTCACTAATTGAAATAACCACACAAGCAATCAGTAAAGCATAAGCAGCAGCTGCATGTGAAACACTGAAGCCACATGTCCAAAGTATAAGTATTATCACATAGAACCTTGTCTTGGATTCTAGATGACTAAAAAACCATACTTCTTTCTCATTGATGTAATTCACTCATTCTGAGAGAAAATTCTCAAGATGTCATCATGCATAGCAGATAATAACAGAGCCATTTCGCCACAAATATTTACATAAAGCATGCTTAATCAAGATTTTGTTACATCAGGTCCTTTGATGAGAGATGGCTGCACGAGAGGGAGGAATTTGAGTTGTTCTATTCTAGGGCTTCTAATTTTGCACGAAGAAATTTAGTTTAGTTTTAGTTGTTAATTGTTATAACTAATAAACATATAATCACTAATTACTAATTTAGTAACTAATAAATTATAAATTATTTGTTTGTTATAATTGGTTATCGGGTAACCAAAGAAATCTAGATCCGATACCTGAACCTATTAACAGACGTCCGGGTCGGATTTACCCCGGTCCGATAAAAAGGTTATCGGGTGGGTTAGCCTGATAACCACTGGATTGGACCGGGTTTTCCGACCCGGTATGCACCCCTACCTCTACATATTAGGGATAACTATAAGGGATGATTCATGATATGCTCGGCAACTTTTGTCTAATCCAACAATAAGAGAATGATGTTGTCAAAGAAGCCCAGGCACAACGAAGCGGCCCAGGCCCTAGGCGCAGCAGGACTTGCTCTTAAATGAATTGCATGGTCTGATGGGGTTTTAAGGGCATGGGTCTTTAATCAAGTGAACTGAATAACTTGAGGTGCCTGTGCAAGTGGGCACTTTTCAAAGAAGTTAGCAACAAAAATACCAAGTAGCCTCTTGAGGCTTTAGCTGCAAAAATGAAAAAACCCTAGGGAAGAAGTGAAGAACGGGAAACACTCGGACAAAGAGCTCAGAGGCAAACTTCACGCATTTTCAAAGTCAGTGGACCTTCAAACTTCAAACAAAACATGCCACCTCCTTATAACAAAAAAAGTCCAGAAAGAAACCGAATCTCCGACTTGAAAATGTAACTAAAGCAACACGTCAAGTTTTAGTTGTTAATTGTTATAACTAATAAACATATAATCATTAATTACAAATTAGTAACTAGTAACTAATAAATTATAAATTATTTATTTGTTATAATTGGTTATCGGGTGGGTGACTCGATAACCATAGAAATCTAGACCCGATACCTGGTTCGATAAAAAGGTTATTGGGTTAGCCCGATAACCACCGGGTCGGACCGGGTTTTCCGACCCAGTGTGCACCCCTACATATTAGGGATGATTCATGATATGCTCGACAACTTTTGTCTAATCCAACAAGAAGAGAATCATCAATCATCAATTTATATATATAAAATGGAGGCTTCAAGGATGTTTCCTCTTGAATTGTGGAGAATAACAAAAAGAGGGGTAAAAAACTTCCCCTCAATTATGGAAAAATCATCAATGCTAATAATAAAGATCCGCCAAAAATTAAATAAACATAATATTAAAGATGTTAATTGCGGGAAAATCAATGCTATTTCAATTATAACCAATTAAATGTGCATAAATACTACTAGAAACAACAAAAAGTGATAAAAATATAAAATAATGAAAAGTAATGGCTAAACACTAATTAAATGTGCATAAATACTAATAGGAACAACAAAAATGATTAAAAAGGTAAAATAATGAAAAGTAACGGCTAAACAATTGAACAATCATAATCATAATCATATAATTAAGATAAGTGTATTACAAAATACTAAAGTACTTTAGAAGCTACCACATCTGCTTCTGTATGGCTCAAACTCTTGCCACATGTAATAAAATAAAATTAAAGTTGTATTAAGAAACACTTTCAATCATCACGCATTTTCCGCCTCATGTGATCAACCATATGTTACAATTCAATAATGTCATGTTATATATAGCAGTGCTATTATCTTGCTACTGAATATTCTCGCATTATAATTAAAATCTTTGCTACTGAATAGCTTGCCTCCTTCTCGGAGCAGCTAAGTCTATTACTCTGGCAAAACCCTCTTGCTATCACAACCCTCCTTGAAACAAACTTGATCAACACAGTCCTCATTGGACCTACAATCCCCAAATACTACCCTTCGCCTAGCCATCTACCACGATCATACCCCCTCACGTGCATTTACATGCACACCTCTTGACTTTATGTCTTACTAACTTGACCATAGAAGTCTCTTTGGCATGCACCCCCCAGTGTCAAGAGATTTTTGGTCAATTTTGCTTATGTGTCTTGCAGGTTGTTAGTGGTACACCTTGACTTTTCCTTAATTATAGTTCAAACACCTACAAGGGTACAACCCTCTCCTTCTTGCGTCCTATCACCTAAGGCAAAGAGGGTTTTCACCCATTTTGGTTACCCATTGGAGATGTTCAGCGCTCGGGTCTCAGTCCAGCATTTCCTTGCACTATGCATTTACGGGTGCTGTATATTGTAAATGTTATTGGGCCAAGGTGGGCTTGAAATTTTTTCATGTCAAGGGCTCAGGCCGAGCCCGTATAAAACATCAGGCCCGCCCAAGTTCATAGTCTAGTATACTTAACCCAAACCTGAGAATAAAATATCTTATTAAAAAGTGAAAGAATTGGTAAAAAAAAAGAATCTTGAATATCCTCTGTATCTTATTTGAATGATGATTGATCACAATTCACAATCACAGAAAACAACAATGGTATACAAATTTATTTATTCAAACCGCGTTTTTCTTCATGAATCTAGAATTTGATACAGCAACTCCATTTGTGTTCTATTGTTCTTTATTCTGGATTTTCCATCATTTGTTCTCCATTTGGTGACAGACAAATACTAGGAAAAGGCAGATTATATATGCTCATCATTAGAGACCAACCATATAACACCACAAACTAATACTGAAAAACCCAGCTGTCTCCAGTACTTGAAGCAGATAGAAACTTCATTACACAAGATCCTTTGCCGTCTTCATTGAATTATAAAAGTTTTAGTAAGCATGTCCATCACTATCTATAAAGCAGCCACAGTATACAACTATACAACTATATATATATATATATATAACCATCATTTTAGTATCTTCAAGGTATTCTATAAGTTCTTTTAACAAGTCAACAGAGCAAAACCTTATTAGTTATATGTATATTCATGGGTTAGAATTTAGAAATGTATATGGGAACATGATATAGTGGACAGCAGAGGTGTATAAAATTATAGATTTGGCATCAGAGGTTTATGTAGAATTGTTCAAAGCTAAGCTGACATGATATTGATGGTTACAGCCTTGTTTTGTTTCTCAGAATGAATACCAAATCCAACTTCTTCACAAGCTAGCTCGCGAAGTCAACGTTATTTCCACCTATAAATACCAAGCATGGCGTTGCCAATGCTCTCCACCTCCAACTTCTTACAGACATTTCAACACTCTCTCTCTCTGTTGCCTTCAGACTTTCTCACTAATCTCTTGACACTTTGTCATTGCTTTTATCATAAAATGGGTTCAACATTATGTACTGTTTTCTTGATTATGGTTTCCACAATGTTTTCTGTCTCATCCTCGTCCCTTACAGTTGGTTTCTATAAGAATTACTGTCCTTCTGTTGAATCAATTGTGAGATCAGCGGTAATTAAAGCTGTGTCACGCAATCCGGTCATCGGTGCTGGTCTTGTAAGGATGCATTTCCATGACTGCTTTGTCAGGGTAAGTAGACATCTCCATTTCATGCTTCTTAATATACTAAATTACTAATTCAATTCAGTTTTATGATTTTTACCAATTTTTATCTTCTGTTGCAGGGTTGTGATGGTTCTGTGCTACTAGAATCCACATCAAGCAATCAAGTTGAAAGAGACCATCCTGCTAACAATCCTAGCTTGAGAGGTTTCGAGGTGATTGACGAGGCCAAAGCGCAAATCGAGGCAGTATGTCCAAAAACTGTATCTTGTGCAGACATTCTTGCTTTTGCTGCTAGAGACAGTGCATACAAGCTTGGAGGAGTATATTATGCAGTTCCAGCCGGACGTCGCGACGGGCGTGTCTCGAGTTTTGATGAAGTTACACAAAACTTGCCTCCTCCCTTTTTCAATTCCGAGCAAATTATCGCACTTTTTGCGCGAAAAGGGTTGTCAGCGGATGAGATGGTGACACTATCAGGAGCACATTCCATTGGTGTCTCACAGTGTTCTTCATTTTCTAACCGTCTCTACTCATTCAATCAGACTCATAAACAAGATCCTTCATTGGACCCCAAATTTGCAGCCACGTTGAAGAAAAAGTGTCCTAATGGAGCTGCCAGAGCTCCTGCGGTGGCGCTTGATCCTACACCTGATTATCTGGACAATAAATACTACATTGAGCTGACGAACAGTCGCGGATTACTGGGTTCGGACCAGACACTGATGAGCAGCTCCTCTACAAAGAGGATGGTGTTGAACAATGCAAAATATGGTTCAATATGGGCCAAGAAATTTGCAAAGGCAATGGTGCGCATGGGTTCTATTGATGTTCTTACTGATGAAGAAGGTGAAATCAGGACATTCTGCAGTGTTGTGAACTAAGAATTTTTATTTTTCTGCATGAAAGTTTCCATTCTAATCATTTACTGTTGTTATTTTTGTATTGTCTTTCGCAATTGGTATTGGTTTTTCAGTTCAAGTGCATGTATTCTTATTTCTTAATTTGTAATATCTCCTCCGCCTATAACTTCAGGTGTGGTGAAATTCAAATTGTATACGTACACACTATACAGTGTACATCTTGATAAAAAAAAACATGTGTTTTTACAAGCAAAATTTGATGTAAACGAAAGAAAAATGCAAGATCGAATAATCTGCTACTGATTAAGTAGTTGAAAGAAATCATTTCGGAGCGTCGATTCCGCTGTGAATAAATCCTAAAACAACAATTGAAGTATATGAAAATTTGTAGATCTAAAAGATATATAGTTGATGTAGAACATGTTGCATGAAGGTTTAGGCACCTCGGAATCAAGTGAAACCTTGTGAGTTGACTCAAAACATCCATCCTTTGATGCACCTCGGAATTGCTTGAAATGATCCATTTTTCTGGTCCAAACTCTGTAGTTTAGGCCTCCAAATTAACGCCTTTGCCATTTTAAGAATTATTGGTTTCTTTTATATCTTTTATTCAAAAGTGCGAATTATCAGTAATATTGATTTCTGGGTCTAACTTGTTTTTGCAATTTTTGACATGTTTGTCAATTTTTAGCGTTTTCTCATTCTTGTTTAAATAAGAATAAATAGGATTGTGAGCTGACAGGCCAGACAAATGTACTCTTTTTTATCTTTGATTCGCGTTAATAGTTCTCTCTTCAACCAAATATCTAGTGCTTAAGGACATTTACATCTTACCATGCCAAAGGTTTATCCACAAAAACATAAGATTTGTGCGACTGAATCAAGGTTTCAATCGATCGATCTTAAATTCTTGATAAAATAGGGAAGAAGACTGTGTCTTCCAAGGTTAAGTTGATGTCGAAAGAAAAGAAACATACATGATACATGATACACAATTTGCCGGCCCTCCAAATCTCTCTGTCCTTTTTTGACAGACAAATACACACAGAGCTCTACAAAATTATCACTAACACCATTTTTAATACCAGGCCAAGGGCAAAGGCTCAACTGCATGTCTTAATTTAATTAAGTCATTGAAGATATACAGGGGCATGGCCTCGTTGAAGTACAAGGCAAGGTCCTCCCCGGCCATAAAAAGGATGACTTTGGATTTTTTTTTTTTGGGTTCGCTACTTCCAGACACAAACTATTATAAAGTATTATTACAAGTCTAAAAAATATTCATCTATGTCTGAAAACGTGTTTACAATGTGAGAGGAGAAGGGTTTTATTTATAAACCATTCGGTTTGGTTATACCAGACCGATGTGAGATTTTTAGTCTTGACATGAACTTGATATAAATTCAATGAGCAAATTTCTTATATATGACTCTGCCAATGACTCAAATTTTAATTTTAAATCTAGACCGAGTTTCACTATTTTATTCAATGCATAATAACATGGTAACTTTTTTATAAAAAACCAACGAGAGTTAGTTTGGTTGACAATTGACTGTGTTAGGTATATTTGTATCCAAAGTTCGATTCCAACCACAAACATAATTGAAGGAGGTATTTCAAAAAAAAAAAACATTTTTTTTGTGAAAAAATATCAAATAGAAGGGCTTTGGGCTTTCCTTGTGTGGTTACGTGAATTTGGGCTTGAAAAGCCACAGTCCAATACAATCATTGACGGGCCATTGGTCCTACTTTTTCATGGGCCGGGCTTTTACGCGAAAGTTAAAGGCCATTCTAGTCATTTTGTGTCTTTGACGTACACCACCACTGAAAAACCCTAAAAATCCCCTAAACCCTTCCATGATCGCTCACACATTACGCATCCACTTGGCCACTGAAACCCTAGCGGAGAAGAATCCGTTTTCGTTTCTCCGATCTGCATCTGGAACAAAGGCAAACATGCAGATCTTCGTGAAGACTTTGACTGGGAAGACCATCACGTTGGAGGTGGAATCCTCCGACACCATCGACAACGTGAAGGCCAAAATCCAGGACAAGGAAGGCATCCCTCCGGACCAGCAGCGACTCATCTTCGCCGGGAAGCAGCTCGAGGACGGGCGCACTCTCGCCGACTACAACATCCAGAAGGAGTCAACCCTCCACTTGGTGCTTCGCCTCCGCGGTGGTGCTAAGAAGCGCAAGAAGAAGACCTACACCAAGCCTAAGAAGATCAAGCACATTAAGAAGAAGGTGAAGCTCGCTGCACTTCAGTTTTACAAGATCGATGACTCTGGTAAGGTTCAGAGGCTACGAAAGGAGTGCCCCAATGGTGACTGCGGTGCCGGAACCTTCATGGCCAATCATTTTGATAGGCACTGCTGTGGTAAGTGCGGACTCACCTACGTCTACCAGAAGACCGGTGGCGACTGATTGATTATAGTGTCTGATTTTTTTACAATTAGGGTTTTCTTAAATGTTTTGCTTTGATAATTGCTGGACCTAATTTATCGTTATGCTATTGCATCTTTATCTCAATGTGGAATTGCAATTCCTCAATCAACCTAGCATTGTTCGCCTCTCCTTTACAAGAGATTCAGATGAATGCTGTTCTACTTTAGAGAATCGGCCACAATTCTTGTTAGTGGCTGTTCTGTTTCAGCTTAAAAAACCCAAGACTTGAGAAATTTCTGTCTTGAAATTCTATATTTCGGAATTAATTTGGGGTTACGGTTTGTGGACGATGATCATCAGCAAGTGTTACTGGGTTGGAGGAAGACTCTGTGTTTGTTAGAGAAGCTTAGAAGAAGACACTAATCTCAGGGCCTGAATGAGTACAGCCCGCAAAGAGCATCCTGGGCCAGGTATATAGCAAGGCTCCAAATGGGCTCAAAGAGATGGGTCGGAGGCCCGTTTGACACCTCTAACTACGCATCTCAATATGCAAAGGCAAGTAAATCCATAACGGAAAGAAAAGAGTAAAAGACGAAACCAGACGCTTGACAAAAAAGAACACTAGCTAAATTGAGCTAATTTAGATAAACCACCACCTTAGATGAACAACAGAGATGACATAAAAGATTTTACCCTTAACAAGTCTAATATTACTTTTGCCCCATAAAGAGGAAATTTAGTCATCACCAATCACCATTTCAAAAAATGAAAACATCAAAACATGAAGGAGAAAAAAAAAACACGATTCATGCTCAACCAAGAGCACGTCCATTGAAGTCACCAAAGCTGGAACTTTTTTCTGCCTAAGCCACTAGTGTACTGGCAGTGGTCGATTCACTGCAAGGAGAAAGAATCCAGGGTAAGTGAAAATGCTTTGTAATCCACACTTACATATTACTCTACTCCTCAGAGAATCCAAATTGGTTGAAAGTCCAGCAAAGTTTCTTGTCCCAAAATCTGAGGAAACTAAAGCAGGAAGTACTAAGATAAAGAACTTTGACAAGGTGCCTTGAAATCAAATGATAGATGATTCTTGAGGAAGTACAGATTCTTTTTGATAAATTCCAGTAAAAAACTATCAAGGTGTCTTACAGCTATTACGTTGCACATTGAACTATCAAGGTGTCTTACAGCTATTACGTTGCACATTCGAATTATTGACCAAACCATGTGTAACAATTCTGCCAGCTCCATCCTCGCCATTAAGGACGTGTTACAATAAAAGTATTACAACACATCTATGAAGTAAACCAGCAAACACATCTATGAAGCAAACCAGCAAAAAAATATACTTGGCTAGTTATGTACATTGTGCAATTTCTATTGATACATATAGCTCTAAGGACCCTCAACCCAAGTAATACTACCACCTTAAACCTGGATGCAGACCATCAACTAAACCATACTTCATATGCAATAGCTCAGATCAGTCACGCCAGCAAGCACACAGTTTTTTTAGATGTAGTTCGTCTATTGTTAATTAGTTTACTTTAGCCACCTCAAATATAGTTCTATAGAAAATTTATGCTACTAGTTCTTCAATCTAAAGGTACACATCAAATGTCACCAGCCCTAAAATATTTCATTTGCCGAAGGGCGAAGGTCTGGGTCAGCCCTAAAAATTCTTCACTTAGCAGATGCTAATAAATTATAAATGATTTACACGTCAACAGAAAAATTATTCTCAACAATTTCTCCAGTATGAAGGCATTAGATTACCATTCTTGCCCTCGTCATTCTAACTACAGGTTTCCAAAACATGCATGATTGAATCATTGTTTATTCCCCAAATTACATTTTCGCCACATTAACAAAACCTAGAGTTTTTTTTTTCCCAATAGTATGATAAAAGAAGAGGAAGAAATACTCACTATTTCCACACAGGTGGAAGCTTCTTTGTTTTCTTGTAGTAACGAGCTAGGCGGTGGATCCTGCTCTCAACCAAAATCAACCTGAACTTGGAGTCCTTATCCTTTCGATTCCTTTCTAGATGTTTGCGGATTGCAACAGCTTTCTTAATGAGGTGGTACAGATCCTCAGGGATTTCAGGAGCAAGCCCTAGAAAAAAATTGTGTGGATAAAAGAAGTGCAATCAATGGGTTTAACATAAAATCAGAAAAAACAATGCTAACAGGTTAGCATACCATGTGCCTTCAATATCCTCAAAATCTTGTTCCCAGTAACACTCTTCACCTGAGCAATACCATGAGAATCACGAAGAATAACACCAATCTGAGATGGTGTCAAACCTTTTTTTGCAAACTTGCAAATGTTCTCATCAACCTGGAAAATCAACATAAAACTCAATGATTGATGAAAAGATTTTGTTGAACATCAGTACATGAAAAGGAAGTTGTCCAGGAAGCACTCGCGGTAAGCCAGAAGAAAATTAATTATCAAGGCAGCAGGATGGGTATGTGAATCAACTGAGCCTAAGAAATTTTTCTGAGAAATAGAATTCAAATTTTAGTAAGTCCTCCACGGAAGACATTTAAAAGTCCATCACACAGTTCACACTGAACTTCAAAACCTGGATTACAAAAAATTTAGTACAAGGTTTCTCGAATATCAAATGGCCATAAACATATAGACTTTTTAGCCCAAATTGAACACTACCAACTATACCCTTTCACTTGTAGAAGAAAATTTCCGGTTCACTAAAGTAAAAAACTTTATCCAATGAATTGCATGACTCAATGTCCTCGATTAAAATCAACAAACTGAGTTTACGACACTTCCGTTCCACCAGCCAAAACACCAAGAGGAAAAATCAGCAAGAAACAAGTACAATTTCTTAAATGGAAAATTTCTTCAACAAATGTCTCATTTATGACAGAGGAGAACAATGTCATTGATTCAACTAAACGTTACACAATCGCTCGCCTATGAAGAGTTTTCTCGACTTACGGCATATCCTTGTTATATTTTCATTCTCTATCACCCGAAAACAGCATTCCCGACAGTATCCAGAAAATTAAACCAGGAACAAATAAAATTGACTTCAAACAAACAGCTATAATAGAGATTTAGGGTTGAAGTGTCTCACATCTTGAGCAGAGATCTTCAACCAGCTCGGCGGGGTCCTCTTGTACGGCAAAGCAGATGCGGAAATGCCCTTACTGTTAACATCCAAGAAGAACAAATATGTTAGCGGCGAAATTAGCAGCTAAAGAACACATCTCTGATCATAATCATAGAAAAACCACAGAAGAAAACTCGGCAGTGGAACAAACCCTCGACTGTGCATGCGTCCCATGGTAGCGGACTTCGCAGTTCGGCTGCCTCTGTGGGTGGCTCACGCACCTGCTCTTCTCTCTTGCTCAACCTTGCTAGGGTTTTCACTCTTCGCTCAATTGCAGGGGAGTCTTTGGATTTTATTCGCTCCATGGTTGGGCCTCGGGAATGATCCAATGGGCTTCAAAGACACATGTGGAGTGGGTTTGAACTTTGTGGTATTTGACTCCGATGGGCTTGTTTATAGTAGTTGTCTAGTTTATGTGATTCGGCCCAGTTTGTCTCAAAGCCCCAACTTTACATCCAATTGACAAGCCGCAACAGGCCCACATCCAACAAAGCAAGCTGGGCTCGTAATTGAACTCTCAACCAGTTAGCCGATAGGCACACGTAAATCCACTGGACAAGTTAATTAGGCCGATACTTAGTGTAAATCACTTAAAAATAATTGTGCTAGAACATCGAATCTACATTTACGTTGACTTTGTTTATTATTATAGAACATGTGTTGTGCCAATTGCTAGCTAGCTAACATTGCACTTGGACATATATTCCAACTTAAAACGTGTTCTCTATGGTCTCCAAGTTGCATATGTATATTAGTATGCTTAACACGATCGACCAGTAGCTGCCAGCATTTCTCCTTAACAATATTTAAACCGCAGTACATGCGTGCATGCACTATTTTAGTCCTGATCAAGTGCAGCAGGTTGACATGCAGTGCATCTGCCATGCTAATTAATGTTGCATTTCCTCGAAATTGATATCTTTGTAGTTATGTGTTGGGTTTCGATCCAATTTACCATGTCGTTAAGTGAGTAATTTATGCACGCGTACGTGGTTGACGGTTTAGGTTTATGTTCATATCAAATGTATAAAAGATAAATTTCCATGGTATCGTTTGAGATTTGGCCCCCCCAAGGGACTGGTTACTCCCGTACCACAAGATCGGAGTAGGAATGAGAAGATCCACAATCATGTAACTCGCAATCAGGAATTTAACTAGCTAAAGCTGAACTGAAGACATCTTCTTGGATTAGAGTCTGAAATACAACAAACTGTTACTACTAGTTCTAAAGGAGAGCAACGGCTATAGACCGACACAGAAAAAGAAGAAAAGACATCACTGTAGGTTTTTTAGAATAACATGATGAAAAGTCTTCTGGAGTCACGTGCCTTGTTGTACCACCCTGCTAGTGTCCTTTCTAGGTTGAGTGTCATCTGTGACAAGTCTTGAAGGAGTGGTTGCCGGTCATTTCTTCTTTATAATAGTATTTTGGATTGTGATTATATTCGACAAAAGGTACTTTTCATATCTCAATTATTGATCATATTTTATTTTTGTCTCTTAATTTTTTTTCTTCTTTTTTTTTATCCTAACAATGAAAAAAAGTACTTCGTTGATCCCTCGAATAAATTCGACGAAGGAAAAATCCAACGTGACATCTAATTATTCATCAGATTAAATTTCTTCAACGTGCCACATAGATGTCAAACAAACATTTTCCAACTCCAATCTCATTTAAAGGATGAAAATGATACTTTCTAATAATTAAGAAACTAAAATTAAAGGAAAAAAAATATAAAGACTAAAATAAAACTTATCTCATAATTAAGAGACGAAAAATACCTTTTTACCTATTACATTCTTTAGTTGTGCCAAGTATTGCGGAGTAGGTTACTTTAAAAACATATCATTTCACAAATTACAAGGAAAATGCACATGCCATTGCTGGGTCCCAAAGCTTCTTCTTCAACATTAAATAACTTATTATTGATCATTTTGCCCAAACTATGAACAAAATCAACACTTTTAGATCGAAAGGATAGAGTATTTTTTTTGTTCCATGTATCTCGGATGAACACTTATTATACATATTAAATATTATTGTGCGTTCATCTCAATATTTGATATGTCTAGGACGGACAAAAAAAACACTGCAATGCGTAAGGTTACTGCTTTTAGATTGTCGAATAGCTATGACTAACCGCTGTATAGCCACCATCAACCGCCAAATTATGGCCACTAATGTAAGCAGATTCATCCGAAGCAAGAAACAGAGCAGCCTCTGCGACATGCCTGGCCTTCAAAACAATCCCCTTCAAATTAGCCACAGCGCTAATACTCGCTTCAACGTCACTCGGCTCCATATTATACGCCCTGCACGACAATGGCGTCGCGATCCCAAATGGAGAAATGCAATTCACTCTAATCCCATGCACCCCCAGTTCACTGCAAGCCGTCCGAACCAGACCCAGCAGAGCATGCTTCGATGCGGTATACGCATGTGGTCCAGTACCTCCCATCGAAGACGAAACACTCGCAGTACAAATAATAGATCCTCGGATTTTCTTACCCACCATGGCACGAGCCGCGTGTTTGATTGTCGCCGCGGCCCCTCGAACGTTGGTGGCCATTGTGTTGTCGAATCCTTCCATGTCAAGGTCCAGAATTCCAGTCAACGGGCCCATGATTCCAGCATTGCTGAACAGTATATCGAGCTTTCCATGTTTTGATAATGCGTAATTCACCGTCTCCTCCACTTGTTTCTCGTCGCTGACGTCGCAGTGGTGGTAGCTGACGCGTTCAAGACCTATTGACGCCACCAGTTGAAGACCCAGTTCGTCTTGAACATCGGCAGCGACGACGAATGCGCCGTGTGAAACAAACAGTCTCACTGCTTCTTCGCCGATTCCGCTTGCTGCGCCGGTCACAATTGCTACCTTGCCCTCCAATCTAGAATATTTTAATGGAAAATTTGATGAAAACATGTATATAGTCATGGATTTTTAAACAGATCTAATTACGTACCTTGGCGTAGACATTGATGAATCGTGTTTGCTCGAAGTTCCAAGAAGCGAAGGTTTCTTGATTTATGGTGACGGTGAAGTCTGTGATAAGAAAACTAAAGGTGGAAGACGAATGGCGAAGTCTTTGAAGAGAAGATGGGGACAATAAATAAGCGATTGATGGACGTGTGGACGGTGGACCCATATAAAATTTAATTGTGATCATATTTATTTTTAAATTTTCAATTTTTTTTGACAGGTCAAAAGCATAATTGCATTGTAAAGACCAATACAGAATATCAGATCATGTGATAATTTTCTCCATTCAATAGGTAGACGAAACTCATCAAGACAAGTCCCAACAACAAATTAAAAAAACTCAACATCTACCGGCGATACCAACGGACACCATGGGCACTCACTGAGTAGAACACCCAACTTTAGAGAAAAAAAAAGAAACCATACAAAATAAACAGAGGACTATTGTCTTCGCACTCAGGTAGGATTGAAACAACAATCTTTCATCTGTAGAACCAGATCTGTCAGTTTGAAACTCATCCAAGACAAATCTAGTAATTTGAGGCAGAATCATAACAGAACTATAAACAGAAGTAGTTTGGGTGTAGATCGAAAAAAATCAACCATCATTATTATGGTTGATGGGTAAACTAACAACTTATACTCTATGTTTGGATTTAATTTTACCAAAAACCTAAACAACGTATTTCACAGCTTATACTCTATTATAAATCAACAACATATACTCTGTCAATCATACTTTATACCAAACGACCCTAATTGTTACAATATGTTCAATTGTCTATTCTTCCGTTTCTTTAAGGGGAATGACACATATTTTTTGGGTAACCAATAATTTCTCAGCGTAACATGTCCATCAAACAGTTGAGAAATGGCAACACTCTAATTGCTGGTCCCATTTATATTTATACCCTGAATAATTTTCTTTGCTTTAATTTTTTGTCAGCTTCCGGAAGAAAGGGGAAGTTGAGCTACAAGTTTCGGAAGAGCAATCGAATGAATCAACAATTACGGAATAAAGGTTACTTGATTTATGGTGAGCAATGGTCGATACAATGACACAATTGTTGGTCTTCACCCCAATTGAAGATGAAGACAAACTTAGATAGATATTCCACAACACATGCAGCACAGTCTTCGTGCCTTATTTCAGACGGCATGGAAGAATTATTGCATGCCTCAACTTTCCACAAAAAGAAAATAAAGTCCCTGTGTAATTAGTCCTCACTGCAATAATTCATTGCAGTGCATGTCTCACTGGTCCACATGCATGCAAGGAAGAAAATTCATTGCATGCCTGCGGGCTGCGAGAGAAAATATAGAGAGCCTCAAAGCAGTAAATTTTTGAGAGAAAAATAGAAAAGAAAACCTCATAGTGAGTATGAGAAGAAAAGTGAGTACTAATTTGTGAGTGTCGACATATTAAAGTTATACAATTGTTGCATTGTGTGAGTGATCCGCCCAAGATGACTTTTGTAATCCCATTAATATAGTGGAAGATTTTAAGTGACTTAAGCGTCCCCTGATTTTTACCTCAGATAGGGTAAGTGGCCTAAACGTCCCGTGATTTTTACCTCAAAAAGAATAAATGCCCTAAACTTCCCGTGATTTTTACCTCAAAAAGGGTTTTCCATGCTAAAAATTATTGGTGTTATTTATAATCCTCATGCGTAGTATTATTTTTTCCAACAACAATGGAGTCAAAGGGTGTGCACAGTAAATTTGGATTACCGATTTTAATTATTAGCGATATATAAGTCGTTCATCCAAGTCAACTGTCTTCTCTCTGCATGTGTTGGAAATTAAGACAAGTAAACAAAAATGCAATGGACATCAGTGTCGGCATTTTCACGCACATGATTCATGTGAAAATCGTGAGTCTCACATATCCCACATGTGCGTCTATCTTATCATTTGAGAGAGATAGGATGAAAAACTTTGTGATTAAGACTGGTGATAAGCAATAACTATATGGACGAATGATCAAAGGGGCTGCTTTGGGCCAGAAGTATTCCCACACTTTTCTTTGGGCTTTAAAGTTTGTTGGGTAGCGAGTGGCCATAACCCACCTCTTCCCATATTTTTGGGCTTGGTCCTTTCTAGCGTTTCTTTTTTTTGTATGTGCAACATTATTATGAAATCTGAAGTATTTCCTTCAATAATGATAATGTCATTGTTAGGGCAACAGCAATTGCCCCCCACCTTTTTTATTTGAAATATTGCATATTTGTTACTTTTGGTCACGGAATAATTTGACCTAAGTAAATAGTTTGACCCGAAGTAGAAAACTATTAGTGTGAGTTAGATGAAACAAATTTAAATTTTGATATCCAATTTGAAACATTTGAAAAATGGGTTCCCAAATTAAATTAGGTCAAATTATTCAATGACTAATTAAAAGTGCTATTACGCTCAACACTTTCACTTGGATTGTAAAACATTTGCTCGTTCATGATTAAGTGAGTTTCTCATTGATGGAGGTAGCTTATGCCATCACAACCAATGATCAGAAATTCATCATCCTCCGTTACAACCACCTGTCGAAATTCTGGCTGTGTAGTAAGAGGAGAAGGAGAACCCTGAGGGAACTTCATGTCCCAGTCCCCAAGGGCTCGAGAAACAGATAACACTCCATTGAGATATCCATCATCTACGTATCCACCCAATTCTTCCACAGGTCTCCTTTCCAGTGGATAAATAGGCCTATGGTCTTGAGACATATCTATTGCCTCTCCTTTATGGCATAGAACTGCTCGACAGTCACCAGCATTGGCCACCATTAATAGTCTGAAATAGAAAAGAAGAGGATCAGTCAACAAGAAGAACCAGGAAATAAAAGGATACACATGGTGTCAAATATATATACGTAATTACAAAACTAAGCAATAAGCATAAAAATCATCCGCAAAAGACTATAGAAGATGAAACTACCTTCCAAATACAAAAGCAGAAAGTGCAGTAGTCCCAGAGGAACTGCTCACACTGCAGTCATCTGCCAAAGCTAGATCAGCAAGAAGAAATGCTTGACGCAAGGTGTTTTCAACTTCTCCCACAAAGACATTATCAACTTCAGATGTCTAGGGAAAGTTGGCATCTTCGAAAAACAGTCTCATGACATGCTTCCTGATATAGGATGCTGCTTCAGGTCCTCCATGACCATCAAAAACCTGTAAAATACATCAAATCTCACTTAGAAAACAAAATCAGTAACAACTAACAACATATGCAGTGGTAGTACCTAAAAGGCTGAAAATTAATTATCCCATAAAAAGCACTTGGCTTGGGAAACTCAAAGAGCAAGCCATAGTGAGTACATAGATCATTTATCTGTATATGCTCATCTTCCATGTATCTCCTGGGATCGATGTCAGCAAAGCTCCCAGAACGAATGTTGGGGACAAATTGCAAGATCGAGGATTCATGAGACACATCTGGTACCTTGTCCGTAGAACTTATGGTAAAAGGAAAGCAATTTTGAAATAGGTTACCCACTTGAAGTATTGAATTGTCAAAACTAGTAGTTCCGACTCCATTAAACGAACCATTGAGTAGGAAAAAACAGAGGAAATAATCTCATCAGCAGAATTAACACAGTATGACATCTAATTTTGCATAGATGTAATAATAGTAAAGTTGAATGACAACATCTTTATGAATTGGAGCTACACTATTAAAAATGAGTATTCAAGTAGATGTTGAGGATCTCATACTATCTACAACTCGCAGGACAATAATTTCATCATAAAATCCTCAGGTAGTTGTATGTAAATAGAACCTCAAAGAGGGGGAAACTCAAGTTTCTTTCTGCCCGAGCTCATATAGCGTCTAATTAACCATGACTGGGGCAGAACCTCATCAACTCATACCAGTCTGCAAAATAATTAGATGGTTTGATCCTCAGTTAGACAATGTACCCTTTTGAAAGTTACACAACTATCAAATTAGTATTTCAGGGGGTGGAAATTCTACCACATATTCAAACAGAAATCAATTCAATTTACAGAAACAAAAAGACTAAGCAAAAAATTTGATTCACAACACTTCCATATCCAATAGACAAAAACCCCAAACCCATAATCACAAACTAATAGAAACATGGTTGTAAACAGGAAAGACCAAAGAACTCACCAGGGACGTAGTCGATAATTCAGGGAGACAGGTTCGGGGACGCGAACTTGATCGAATTTCCGGGAGAGATCGAAACGACCTCATCGATCTCACAAACATCGCTTCCATTAGCGAAGACTTGAACTTCCAACGCAGTGACGCTCTGTTGACTCACAACCTCTGCTCCAGCTACCATTTTCTCTCATAACCAGTGTAAGAATCCACAAAAATATCAAAAATCGGAAACACACCCACCACAATTTCAAAGACTTCAATCTCTCAACAACCACAAGAGATATTTTCTCAACTTGGGTTTTTTTCTCTCTGTCGCAATTTCAAGTTCGTTCGTTCAAACCTTCAAACGATCGCCAATGACGGTATTGGCAAGTTGCACATGAAAAGAGAGGGTAGGAGTAGGAGTAGCTGCATCATTTTAAAATGGGGACCGGTAAATCGGTGGCTGTATGTTGGAATTTCGGCTTGACTATGGACACGCGTGCGTTTTATGGCCTCTTTTTTTTTTTTTTGATTATCGTGGGTGTCCGGGCCAGCTTTACTTCACCTCGACTAATCCCACGGGCCCTGAAGTTAACGACCATGTAAGCCTCCAGTGGCCCTTTGGGGGCTCGAACCTTGGACCTGTCAGTGTAACTGTCCAGGTCTTACCAGCTGAGCTACCCCTCAGGGTTTTAAACTGTGTCGGGTAAGCTTTTTTAAGTGACTGACCCCACCGCTTTTACACGGCCCCATACTCCAGAAACCCCCCAGGGATTTTTTGGAGAGGCGCAGTACCACTTTGCTAATAAGAGGACTCGAACCCGGTACCTCAGTTAGCCATGCCGCCTGCGCTTGCCGTTAGGCTAAGACACAATTGGCGTTTTATGGCCTCTTTTGATATAGGAGAAGATTGCATTCCCAACGGATCTAGGAGAGGTACTATGCACCATTTTGTTGTCCTAAATTTTTTCTTTTGAAAAATCATAAATATGTAGTATTTTGCGATAATTACCTCTGAAGTCCCAAACCATTAAATCTTTTGTAGATACGACCTCTTATCCACTACGTCTTCCGTGACCCCATCACCTACACATCCTTCTAGCCGAAGAACAACCCCAGTAACTCACACAATCCCAGTCGAGCTTTCCATCGAATCACCCATCCCATTCGAGTCCTCCACCGAATCACCCATCCCAATCATCTTCCATCTCTATCAACAATCCCAAAACGAGGTCGTTGTAGTAACCAAGACCCAATCCATCTGCAGTGCCTACTCCAAATGCAAGAGAAAGTGGACGTTCGGAGCAGTGAGAGGGAGAGGCTCAGAATGAACGAGGACTTGATGGCGAAAGAGAATGAGAATGATTTTTTAAGTCGAAAAGAGCAGTTTTTTTGATTTACGGAGTAGATTTATGAGAGTAGTTTTTTTTTTTTTTTTTTTTTTGAAACTGATGGTTCACAGTTCATTTCAAAATCCACGATTTAACCTATTTATTCCCGATTCAATCTCTCAAACGGTATGGTAGGAGCAAAAAACCGATTGTCCCGCCGATTCACGAGATTTCCGATTTGACCGGCGATATGGTCTTGTTCTTAAAACTATGATATAGAGACATAAGACATATTGATTGTTTGGCAACAAACAAGATGTATTGATAGTGAGCTGGGTTTGAGTGAGCTTTTGGGTTAGAATAATAGGAGGGTTGGGTGGACTTGTAAGTTAAGATAATAGTTTAACGGATTGGGCTAATGCCACTGGGGGCCTCCACATCATCCCTTACTAGAGTTAGTGGAATTTTTTTTCGGGTCACTGAGGTCCGTGCCTCTGGTGACTATAATGTACGCCCACCCGCCTTTGGCTACCACAACCAATTTTACCGTCCCAACCAAAACTTCTTTCACATAAATAATAGTATACACAAAAGCCACGTTAAAGAAAGACCTAATATTAGTGAATGGCTTCGCATTGAGTGGCTTCATTTGAAAACGTTTGTTTTCGTAGAGAAAATCTGGTTGTCTAATTGGTTTGAAGGTGTTATGGGCACCTGAAATTATTAGTAGGTGTAAGAGCAACTTCGATGCCACTAATCTTACGTGTTAGCCCAACCATCATAAATTTAGGCCTACCAGAAATTTGGGCTTCAACTTCAAAATCCGGTCCAACAGTGGCATGCCAAAAGTATAGTATATGACAAAAGAGAAAGTAAAATAGTTGGCTTGGCTTTATTATGAATATGAAAAGGGGAAAAAAAAAGAAAGTAGAAAAAGAATGGACAAGATCCCTTATACTTTTTTTAATGGAAGAGGAGGATATTATATAAGTTTTTTTTTGATCATGGGTCTAAATTTTTTTTAATTTCACACAATAAGTTGGATCAAAACCGTGTACTATCTACGAAGACCTTTCTAATTTATACCGTTTGGCGAATTCTTCAAAGAAAGATTGGTGATAAAAACTTCTTCGTCACGACTGAAACTATGAATTTAAAGCCCGTTCAAAGGACAAGAAATTCCCTTTTAATTTTTCAAAATTGAATAATTCAATGTTGACATGGACAAGTTGTCAAGTGCAACTTCAACCAGGAAAAAAAAAAAAAAAATCACCGTCAAAGTTCTAAAAAAGTCGACAAAAACCATGTATAAAATGCATGGATTCGGTCAAATAAAGCACATAATGTTGAAAAAATAAACATTGTGTTTGTGTTTGTTCTCATAACTACTACTTCTACCTAGAAGAACAAATAAACAATCTTCACGAGATTCATCTCGATTGGAGAAAATATGTTAAGAAAATACTTGAGTTTCCATGATTAAACCTACCTGTACCTGCCTTTCATAAAGAAATGGGTTTTGAATTTTATATAATGGGTTGGTCAGTGGGTTCTCTTTATTCAACAGACAAAGAAAAGTTTGAAAGTGGAAAGAATGGGGTTTGAACGGTCAAAAAGAGGGAGTGGACACTGTTGAAAGTGAAAGAGATAAAATAAATGTCTGGTTTCTTTTGTGGCGTTGTTGACTGTCATCAAACCCCACCTCCACCACTCCTCAAAAACCATTCATTTTCCGTCCTCCTCAACATTTTTCTCTGTCGTTCTTCTTCTTGTTCTGTGTAGCAGAGCTTTGTGTTAAGTGCTTCTGCCAAGACCCATTTGCGTGACTGGGTTGATGAATCCATCATTTTCGTTTGCTTTATTCCGTAGATTTGAGACCCGATCGGTGATTTTTTTCATCTTCTATTTCTTGTTTATGTTTCAGTTTAATGAATTTAATTCTCTGTCTGCATATTTAGTTTCTGGG
Organism: Tripterygium wilfordii; assembly: GCF_013401445.1. Classification (NCBI taxonomy): domain Eukaryota; kingdom Viridiplantae; phylum Streptophyta; class Magnoliopsida; order Celastrales; family Celastraceae; genus Tripterygium; species Tripterygium wilfordii. The sequence continues at coordinate 12,925,555 of NC_052248.1, forward strand.
TCTGGTTCAGTACTTATCTTTTTCTCGATCTGTGTTTTGAGATCCTTCCTTCTGTTTTGGGGTTTCTTATTTTGCTCCTCTGAAACTAAATTTGCTTTCTTTGGTTTAATGGTTAATGAGGAAATCTTCAGATTCGATGCTTTAAGGGTCTTGTACATCTTTCTTTTTTCCGCTTGTTACGTTTTTTCCTTATTAGTTTAATTCCGTAGCATTTTTTGCTTTGGTATTTTTGGGTAATTTAGATAAAAATGATAGTTATGGTCCTAAAATGCAGATGGTTTTTGTCTCCTTTAACGAGAATTTAAAATGGACAGTACTTTGGTGTTAGTACTTAGCAGATCATTAATTTAAGCAATGGTGATGACCTGTAGTTGCTTTTTAGCATTCTGTTAATAGGAACCTACTTCATGGTTGATTGTCCTTGTGCACCTGTGTAAGACTAGCTTTAATGATCTGGGTATCCTATGGAAATAAAGGCATTCATCTACTGTAATTTGCAAGAAGTTGCCACTGATTTCATGCTAAAATTGGGTTTGTTTTGTATTCCAACGGAACTCTGTAAATTTCTCGTTTGTAAACTTTTATGGCCATGACTTGTTATTGAGTAGTTTTCACTTATTACCGAAGATAGGCAAATCTCTTAAGGGTCCACATGAATGAGTTTGGTTGGATCCTCCCTTCTCAAGGAATGTGTCATCGTCATTGCCAGCCTGTGCCTTGAATGTCTGTCATTTGCACTGGAGAAGTGGCACCTTATAATGAGGACTAATTTCTGTGTTTATGTGACTTCTTTTATAACTTTTGGCTTAAGTATCTTTGTGTAAGTTCATCTTCTTACAAGCTCGGGTCATCGCTTACAGGATTACTAAAGCATGAAAGCTAATTGTGTTATTCTTTGTTTGTGTTGTGCAAATGCCTGCTACTATCTGCTTCTCAGCGTCTGTCTATAGTCTATACATACGCATACAGACACTCACACATATGTAAATGTGTCTTTGGTTTTGCATTGACAGAGCTCAAATAATATAGTTATTCCTTCTGCAGGTGAGCTATTGATTGTTATATTAGGTGGAGGAGTATATAAGGTGACTTTGGAGGAGAATCTGCTCATTTCTCTTTCTCAGGAATGGCATCTGTTGGTGTAGTGCGGGCTTCTGGATTTAAAGATCCTATTGGTAATGCTATTGGTGTGGACAGGTTACCTGATGAGATGAATGATATGAAAATCAGAGATGACAAGGTAAATGATCCTCCTCGTTACTTGTTTCCAACAACTGTTCTTTGTTGAATATTTTCGATTTTCAATGTTAGTTTTCTGAAAGCAATTGATGATACAGGAAATGGAAGCAAATATTGTTGATGGCAATGGAACGGAGACAGGTCATATAATTGTCACAACTATTGGTGGCAAAAATGGGCAGCCAAAACAGGTTAGTCTCATAAGTTTCTCTGTCTTGTTTGAGTAGATTTCCGTGTATTGAATGCTGATCAGATTTTGATTCGAAACATGTAGACCATAAGCTATATGGCTGAGCGCGTTGTTGGACAAGGATCTTTTGGAGTAGTCTTCCAGGTTGGTTGTTGATTAATACTGGGCACTGCTTGAATGACTTCTTGGATTTGGACATTCAGTGCATGATTAGGCTGGTTCTGATGTAGTTATTTCAATACACTACTGAACTCGTTTTTATGCCTTTGTGTGGATATGCAGGCCAAATGTTTAGAGACCGGTGAAACTGTTGCTATTAAAAAGGTTCTTCAAGATAAGAGGTACAAGAACCGTGAGCTACAAACAATGCGCCTTCTAGACCACCCCAATGTTGTTTCTCTCAAACACTGCTTCTTCTCAACAACTGAAAAGGATGAGCTCTACCTTAATTTGGTGCTTGAATATGTTCCTGAGACAGTCCATAGGGTGATTAAGCACTACAATAAGATGAATCAAAGGATGCCACTGATATACGTGAAACTATATTTTTACCAGGTATGACTTGTATAAATGTCACTGGTTCCTTTCTACTATGCTCTAGACCAAGTTACTCTCAAGCTGCCTAGTCAAGAATCAAGATACTGTTTAATTGGTATGATTTAGATTGTTGACATAATCTAAATCATGGAGCGATATTTGATTGCTGTTTCCCTTTTTTGCTGGAACAAGAAAGTCTTTTCCTGGCCATTTGTTAGCATAATATACTCTGGGTATCTCTTGTACAAGCGCATGCGACTGTGCATAAAGTTCTTGATAACTTCTTTTAGATACTATCTTGGACGCAAAAAGCTAAGCCCAACTAGTTTAGATTCTATTTAGTTTGTCAATACCTTGAGATTCTTCATATTTATCCGTAGTGGGATTCTATATCTTGTGTACCTTAACCATCTCCCTTTTGTCGAGTTTCTACAATGTCAAGCACAGTGTCCCTCCTGTAACATCCAACTACTCCAGATCCAGCCTGTGTGCTCCTCCCGATGCTGTAGGAAATTGAAAATTAAAAATCATAATAGGCAATCTTGGAAGTGAAATTTTTTCATGGATAGGTAATATCCTCATCGGGGGGTGCTCGTTTGGATGAGTATCCAAGGGCTGATATATTGTTTCAGGACAACACTTTGAGCCTTCAAGCTTAGAACATTCTTTTATGGGTCTAGTCATTTATATGAAGCCCTTAAAATAATATGTAAATAATAAAATTATTCCAACGTGCTTATCTCAACATTTTATCAATATGCACTTTCTAATACTTGGTTATGTTGAATTTTAATCTTATGATTTTGATGCTTACATCAAGTTTTAATGTTTTATTGTTGGTTGATACAGATTTGTAGGGCTCTTGCTTACATTCATAATAGCATTGGTGTGTGCCACAGGGACATCAAGCCTCAAAATTTATTGGTATGTAAAAACATGGAGCATGTTAGTAATTCGGCATTCACCAATGTTTTGCTTTTCCTTTTCTCCTTCAACATGTATATTTCATTTGTGTATGCTGGAAATTCTGAGGCTCAGATTTCTGGTTTCTGTTAGTGAATTGCCCTGGTTTCTTATCTCCTATATTGTTTAATCACTCTTACAAAGTACCATGTCGACTAATGAATTCCTCATTGTCTTAGGTTAACCCACATACACACCAGCTAAAACTATGCGACTTTGGAAGTGCCAAAGTTTTGGTATGTAACTATAGTGTCTTAATTTTTTGTTGTATTTTCTTTTTGAACAATTATATATATTCCTTGCTAATCTGGTGTATCTTTCTCAGGTGAAAGGGGAACCGAACATTTCTTATATTTGTTCTAGGTATTATCGAGCACCAGAACTCATATTTGGTGCAACTGAATATACATCTGCAATAGATATTTGGTCTGCTGGCTGTGTTTTGGCTGAGTTACTGCTTGGACAGGTAGTTAGCTTCATTGTAATGGTTCATTCCTACGGGACCAAGTTATTATTGACATTCAACTAATCACAAACTCTTTTGTTGATGCCAGCCTCTCTTTCCTGGTGAGAGTGGAGTCGACCAGCTGGTTGAAATTATCAAGGTAATACAAGACATAAAATTCCTAACCAAACTGCCAGATCTTTATCATACAATGCTTTTGAAGCTGCATCTATGTGCTTGATTAAGTTTTTAGTTGTCTGATAGTTCTTACATCACTTAATGTTCTTTGATGACAATTCTATTGTATATTGATTATAAGGGTCTTTCATGTTATCACGTACATCTGGATACCATAACTGTATTCTTCATTTCTTTTCCCCTGCTTGTTTGCCATGGCTAATGAGCATAGATTCATCTACCATCATGTTATCCACCGCAACTGCTCTGTTGTTTATGTATTTTCTTTTGTGGCACTTGTGCAGGTTTTGGGCACACCAACTAGAGAGGAAATTAAGTGTATGAACCCAAACTACACAGAGTTTAAATTCCCACAAATTAAAGCTCACCCATGGCACAAGGTATTCAAAATACCAGTTTGTTTGTCTACTCTCTAGGGACGTCTGATAGATTTTTCTAACCTATAATCTACGATTGTCAGATATTCCACAAGCGAATGCCCCCAGAGGCTGTGGATCTTGTATCAAGACTGCTGCAATACTCTCCCAACCTTCGAAGCACTGCTGTGAGTACAATTTAAGCTCTTCCGTCTTTCTTGTTCTCTTTTCTTTTGGGGGTTCTATATATCTATATATGGTTGCATATATTTTTCTATTTTCTTTCGTTGTCGAGCTTCATAGTTGATACTTTTCGATTTGAATGCAGCTAGAGGCCTTGGTTCATCCCTTCTTTGATGAGCTACGTGATCCTAACAGCCGTCTACCTAATGGGCGTTTACTGCCCCCATTGTTCAACTTCAAAGCTCATGGTAAAAATTATTGCTGAAATGATGGTTTACGATGTTCCAGTTTCCACTGAAATGCATAATTGATGTAAATTGTTAACCCTGTTACGATTTTGTCAGAGCTGAAAGGAGTGCCAGCGGAGATGCTGCCACGGCTTATCCCAGAGCATGCGAGGAAGCAGTGTGCTTTCCTTGGGTTATGAATGATGTTGGTCTCTGTCTAGTTACTGCTTTCAACTTCAACCTGCTGGAAAATGATAACAGCTGTAGAAAGTAGCTGTTTCTAGTTTACATGATCCTACCAAAGCTGTGTTATATTGTCATGTTCACTTGTTCTTTTATTCCCTTTTTTTCTTCCTTCTTGCTGATGCCACATAGATAGTATGTTCAGATGACACCCTATGATTTATTTTATTTTTCGATTTCTGTTTTCGGTGGTTATGGAACTGTAGTTATAGTTGATAACAGATTGTAATAATGTATTTAGGCCCGTTTGATTTCAATGTAGTGCAATTGTAATAGGAATCCTATTACGCGTAATCATAATATCAAGTTAGTTGCAATGCGCCTGTTTATTGCCAGTGAAGGATAACTGAAAACTCTGTTGAGGATACAACCACTCATTTCTTTGAAGTGGAACTTAATTTCTTTCATATGATCAAATGCTGTATTATATGTCTTCTGATGTTTTCAGACACCATCTTCAACCCTAATGCCGATCGATCAGTTATTGTTCCGAAAACATACCTTTTGACATAGTTATGGGAAGACACCTTAGGAATCTGCTCACAGGATTGAGGGAGGATTTACATTGGTGGTCTTAGCAGTATGGAACTGCAAATAAAGCTTTGTAGTCTGCACTGAACCATGATACCTAGTGCTAGAGTCAAGAGAATGTTATAACATTAGAGAATGTTATAACTAGGACTAAGAAGAAATCTTTAAGAAAAAGTGTACGAGAATCTGAAACAAGGAAGGGGGGGGGACCCATTGAAGACATAAAGCACTAGCTTTGATGGATGGATGTGGTGATGAGGTGGGGGGTGTTGCACTTGCAGAGCCTAGCCTAACTATATATAATCACAAATAAAAACAAATGTGTTAGAAGAGTAGAATGCTATGAAAAAGGTCTCGGCTTGTGTACCAAACTCTTTTCAATCCCTTCATAGTAGATATAAAGTTTAACCCTCGGACTGGTTACCTTTAAGGCTTTAAGAAAGATTATTCCCTTGAACAAACCAACTCCATGGGGAAGGGACCAAGGGTAGAAGAGAAGATCTGTGTGCTTGCCTTATTGTTTTGAAGCAATCTCGTGAATTTCAGTGGCTTTTATCCAGCCATCCCAAATGATGAGATGAACGCATACGATTTCATATAATCATATGGGGTATACGATTTCACATAGATCATGTGCGTTCATCTCAATATTTGAGATAACTGACACAAAAAACACTGGAATTCTTAGTATTTTCGGACACTCTATATGTGTGTATATATGCACATGGGCTGCTGCCTAAAGTTAGAAAGAGATCATTTTGACCACTATGACCATGCCTCGCATCAACCCACTAAAACAAAATTTATAGTTATACTCCAATTAGAATATAGTCTATAAAAAATGACTAATGAAATTGAAGTGGCTGATTGAGGTTCAGGCTCCCCCACCCATATAATGGGAAGAGGCAAAAATTGAGGAAGAGGAAGACAATATCAATATCAGAAGTGATAGGGATCCTAATAAATTAGATCTTAGTGATTAACATGTCTTCATCTGATTCAATCACTAAATTTTGTGAGCCCTTACACTTACATCAATCAATGGACAAAATGAATTGTTGGGATGACTGTGATTTCATCTACTGAGATCCCTAACATTTTTGTATCAATCTATTAGGTTTAAGCAATACTTCTAAACTCCATTTGTTACAAGAGAAATCAATCTTTTTGCAAAATTAAGAGTTTTGCGGTGTTTGTTTCGATGAATTTTCCAAAACGGATTGATTTTTCCTTGAAACGATATGGTGTTTTTAATCGGTTTGATTTGTTTGTTAAACCCTATTAATTAACGAAACAAATTAAAGATAGTAATTTCATTATTTGAATAATTATTTTGGGTCAATACACACAAAGTGACAAGAATAATCTTACCTTTCAACAAAGGAGACGTAGCAGACACAAGGTCCTAAACAATATGGGTTCCACCCTTCCAGGTGTTGTGGTTGAGACTTGAGAGGCCCATCCAAATTCAAGGAATTCCAGGAAATATGCATTCAGGCCCCCATCTATCCAGAACTAGAAGATATTGTCATTGCAAGAAGTGGAATTCTGGATTGGTTGATGATGAAAATTACATATTTACCAGTTTGGCACATTTCCAAACCCAACTTGGAACCTATCATGATTCAAGTCTTTAGAAGTTCTCGGAAAAAAGACAAAAAAAAAAAGGTCCTCTGGAGTTCAGAGCACCTTAGGTTACTATATGTGTGTGTGTTTTTCTAGGGGTGGGAAAAAAAGGGTTTTGGATCGAACAACATCACATGTTTACGAAATATTTATATGTTCGGACATTAACCCAGATTTGATTTCAAACGTACTTAATTGATCGTACCCGGATTAGTTTAAATTCTGACAAGTAAATCGGATAATAAGTTAATCCAAGTTAGGGTCTGCACAAGATTTATGTGTTTGGACCCTGATCCGATTTTAAAACGGAAATTTTTTTATGTTTGGACTCAGATTTCGGACATATAATTTATGTCAGAATTTGGTTTAATCTAGGTCAAACAAATTCGGTCATTCAGACTAGACAAAGTTTTGTCACCCCTAATTTTTTCATTTTCTTTTCTATTAGAATGCCTTGATTTTAATTTGTTCCAATTTATATTATAACAATATTTTAAAAATTCTAATACTACGTCGCGTCACGGGGCGGTATTCATTAAAAAAATTTAACCAGAAAATAATAAATAAAAATCTACATGACATATATGTTACTTTTATTTGCTCTACAAAAAATAATAAAACTATATTGATTATAAACTAACTTGATTATTAAAAAAGAAAAGTTAGTGATGTCCCAAATTAAAGGTCATGACTCATGAGTAATTGAGTAGAAATAAATTAAGGGCATAAACGTTTTTCAAGTGGGGCTGCTGTGTTTAATTACATTATCATTAACAACTCGACAAACATGCCCTTTAGACAGCTCACTAAGATCAAATTCGGGTTGAGCTGGGTTAGACACGCACAAACCTGCCTGACATGGTAGTTGAACCAATGCTCAACGCAAATTATTCGAAATAGCAAGACTAGCTTAGAATCGAACACCGAACCTCTAACGAGATTCCTTACGCACCAAATCCAAAAAGATAACCCGCTACGTTATGGTTGAGTGATTTCATAAAAACAAAACCCCTCAATAATAAGAAATCTAGCCTCATGTGATGTCATATGGTTTGCGTCACAACTCTTATCTAAGAACAGTGTGATCCGTGTGATTAGCGGAATTTACCTAGATACCCTTTATTCAAAGAGTCGTAAGTTGCCGTGCTACCATAAGCAAGAAGGGCATTTGTGGTAATGGACCTCGCAAGAAGCTAGAAAGTAGAAAGAGTGGCTTGACTCGTAGTAGCTGAAAACAAAATAAAGAGATCAGAAGCAGCGACGAAACAACGAAGAACGTGCCAGCCACTGTCTTCTTCCTCCCACGTCACAGACATGGAAGGAGAGAGCTCAAGCAGCAGCAAGAAGAGGAAGATAATCCACCAAGATCATGATGATAATAGTAATATTGATGATGAAGAGAAGATGGAGAAGTTCTTCGCTCTCATCAAAAGCATTCGCGACGCCCGCCATTGTTTAACGAACAGTTCTGATGACGCTGCGGACGGCGGTGATGATGGAAAGAAGAGAGAAGCCGTTTGGAAGCCTTCGTTTCAACGTGAAGATTTTATGGACGAGGCAGCCCGAGAGTTCAAAGACGATCCTCCTGTGTCTTTAGCAGCGGCTGAAGGCGTTGTGGACGACGTGGCGCAACAGTTAAAAGACGACCCTCCTGTGACTTTAGCAGCGGGTCATGTAGCAGGAAATATTGATGAGAGACAGAAAGAAGAAACTAGCAAGGAAGTCATAGACCTGAGCCTCTCACTTTAGTCAAGTCGGTGTTTGTTCTTGTGCTCGATGCATGCTTTCATGTAATTAATCACTAATAATTTACTTTCCATTTTACCCTTTTTTATTATTATTAATTTTTCATATATACACACACACATATAAAAGGGTATAAAACAAACAATTCAATCCATGGTGATTGAATCTAGGTTATTGATTTATTCTTCATTAAAAAGATCCATCTCCACTAGATCTAGTAACCCCGTCATTGTACATCAAATATGTGTTGTCGAAATACACCAAAAAAATCGGTGTGGTGAAGAATCCACGACATATAGATAAGAAGATCTAGATCTCACCGCCATGAGAGACGATGTGGTGAAAAAACTCTGAAACATTCTTTATTCAGCACAAAAACATAAAGAAAACAATAAATCCATACAAGGGAATGATAGATCTATGCAAGGGGAGGAGGAAAGGCAGGAGGCTTGTCGCCGTCCTCCTCCCCCCACTTTAAAAAAAAACTCTCAAACATTCTTTATTATCTTTTCTCTTCTTTTCTCTTCCATTTTTATCATATTTTTATCCATTAAAGTGTGTTTGGATTGAGGGATTTGGAGGAAGGAAAGATAAGAGAGTGATGAATATTTTTATCTCTCATGTTTGGATAAATAAAAAAACGAAAGGAAAGAAAATTGATTTAATTTATTAATTTATCCTTATTTTTATGTTAAAGTATTATGTATAAGGTAAAATAAGTTTTTAATTTATAAATAACTTAATTAGTCATCTCTTCCCTCCAAATGACTCTATTATGAGTAGTAAGAATTTTGACAAAAATTTAATGAAATCTTCCCTTCATTCCCTCCCCATAATTTTTTCTAAACTATCCAAACAAATGAATTGAAAAGAAACTACATTTCTCTTCTCTTCCTTTCTCCCAAATTTCTCAATCCAAACACACTCTAATCTATAATAAAAAAAAGAAAGAAAGAGGAGACACAAACAAGAGAGAAAAACCAGAGAAACACTAACAAAGCTTGTTCATTGTTGTCAAACATGGGTACACCGAATGAAAAAGAGAAAAAAGATGGTTCTAGTCTTCTAGATGTGGTGTGGAAATGTGTATCTTGTCCGTTATCTTCAACCATGTAAGAACTATGTTCTAGGTCTGGGTTGAGAGAGATGAGGCTCGAGGCTCTCGTTTGAGAGAGGAGGAGATTTGTGCACCAAGTTAATCTGAGCACCAAACACAAGGAACTACGGTTGAGAGATGAGAGTTGAAGTGAATTAAGTGGGACCTATATTTTTTCCATGTCAAAAGGAGGGTCAGAGACTTTTGTATTAGAGGACCAATACAGAGCCACTCAAGGTGGACAATTTGCCTACCCGAAGGTAGGCGAAACACAAACAAAACTAAAAAGAAATACAAAAACTAAAACGAATATCGTCAGACATTATGGACGACACCGTATTATAATTTACAACGTTAACAGACACCGCCGAACAACTACAACATCTCTCTCAACCTATCACATAAACACTGGGATGACTGGAACGTTTATAATTGGGATATAACATTAGTCCTAACAAAATGCATGCGACATACTTTGATGTTTGGGCAAGGGACTTTCATTTGCCACGTGTATCATGTCATCATGACGTGGAGCTATGACGCCATATATCACCCCACACCTTCTGAGTTGATGTTTTAGGTGGCCCATCAGAGTAAAGTGTTTTTTAAATTAAAAAAAATGAGGAGATTAATTAAATAATATATGAGTTGAGGTAGTTAATTACCAGTAATTTTGTTGATAAAGTTATATTAATTTGTAGTAATATAAATTTCCCTTCATGATGTTGTTATCAAGGTTGTAAAAACTGGATTGGTAATCGAATTGGAAAATATATTTGTTCAGATTTAATGGTTCAACATAATGAGTTATTAAATATAAATAAAAAAATTATCATATTTTATAATACTCACAATAATATAAAAATACGTTTATAACATGCCTCCATCGAAAATTTACCTTAATTCATAGGCTCTTAACATAAGGAAAAAGGTATTAAGGTCTTAAGTAATCCAAAAGTAATGCAACAAGCATACAAAAGTGACCAACAACATCTCTAAATCCACTTCAAAACCTACCAAATATTTCTCAATTCTCATCAGAGCACGCTCAAGAAGAAATCCAGCTAGTTTTTATATATTGTTTAACAATGTCCTAAATTATGAATTAAAAAGCAATTATTCATGATTTGTGATTGGATCATAGCACGACCATTTGTGACTCTCTCTTTTGGCATTCCATACCAAACCTTTTTGACCTTGTAAAAAGCAGAAAAGAAGGCATTATCCTTGTTTCGTTGCATAGAAGAAAAACAATAATGCTTGACCATAGCAAAGTTAAAATGATGTGGATAAGAAAGTATCGATCGATTGATTAGTTCACGATTAAATCAATATAACTTAGAATCTACCAAAAAAATTGAGAAAAATCTCAAAATAACATACATAGACTTATTTTATTTCAAATATACAAAGATTTAAAGATTACTTAGTCTGACGACTTATAACCCTATAAATACTAAAATTATAAAACCCTAATAGATATAAAATTATCAAAAAATACTAATAATAAAATTAAAAATGGACTTCTAACAAGACAATAATTAAATAATTAAATAATTAAACTAAGACTTAATTATTATAAAAACTACTAAATTTGTCCTACATCGTAATTAAAACCTCTATAATCAATATATAAAGACTTAAACGCGTCTCTCTAAAAGTCATTGATCAATACATTTTTGGTCTTTTGTAGACAGAGGAAGAAACTACGGTAGAGTGAGACTTACAATTAAAGTGGGGCCCATGTCCGCATTGGTAGGGTTGGGAAACTTACAATTGGGATCGCTAGCATTATTGGATTTGATGATTTAAAGTCTCTCACTCACCAAGAAGCAGCGACGAAACAACAAAGAAAGTGCCAGGTACTGTCTACTTCCTCTCACATCACAACGTGACAGACATGGAGGGAGAGAGCTCAAGCAGCAGCAAGAAGAGGAAAATAATCCACCAAGATCGTCATGATAGTAATAATATTGACGATGAAGAGAAGATGGAGAAGTTCTTCGCTCTCATCAAAAGCATTCGCGACGCCCGTCATCGTTTAACGAACGGTCCTGATGCATCGGCAGACGACGCCGCTGACGGCGGTGATGATGGGAAGAAGAGAAAAGTCGTTTGGAAGCCTTCGTTTCAACGTGAAGATTTTATGGACGAGGCAGCACGAGAGTTAAAAGACGACCCTCGTCCTACCGTGACTTTAGCAGCGGGTCAAGGTTTTGTGGACGAGGAAAAACAGTTAAAAGAAGACCTTCCCGTGACTTTAGCAGCGGGTCATATAGCAAGAAATATTGATGAGAGACAGGAAGAAGAAAGCTGCAAGGAAGCCATAGACCTGAGACTCTCACTTTAGTCAAATCACTGTTTGTTCTTGTGGCCGATGCTTTTCAATGTAATTAATTACTTAACTAATAATTTACTTTTACATTTTATCCTTTTTTTATTATTAATTTTTGGGATAAGTATTGACATAACTCTTGAATTTTTGCGAATGAATCAAGTTAGCCCCTGAATTTTTAAAACTGTATTCCATTACAATTTTCGACAATTTAACTAATGTGACAGTAAGTTTGAAAGACACATGTCATGTTAGTAACGGAAAATAGGCTTGGGGCTAACGAATTACATTATTAGAAGTTGAGGGGTTAAATTGATCTTAAATGAAGTTCAAGGGTCAAAATGATCATTTCATTAAAGTACAAGGGTCATTTGAGAACTTCTCCCTTAATTTTTCGTATATGTTTGATGAGTAATTCTCTCCTATGGACATAATTTATGGACCTATAATACGGATTTGTTTTCTCCTTTAAAAATATCGCGATTTGCTTCCTCACTCACATCGAAGTCATGACATCGTCTTCACTCAGAGTCACCCGAAATGGTAATCACAATCCATGACAAGTTTAGTAATGGAAGCGGTGTCTTCTCCCAAAGACATTGAAAGTGGTGTCTTCACTCGAATGCGTGGTCTTTATCGAAGTCATTGGGAATAGTCGCCACAGGCAGAACATTATCATTGGGCTTCTCTTTAGGGCTTTGAAATAAAAAGAAAAAGAAAAAGAAAAAGGGATTGTTGCAAATTGATGGCCGAAACATATTGGACATTGTTATAATCAACGGTTGAAACAATTCCGTAAATTACGTTCGCAAAAGAGAATTTTCAATATTTGATATATGCTTAGTTCATCTTCTCTCTTTTTCTCCTATACTTTTATCATATATATTTTAAAAAGACCAAAAAAGTATTGGCTTTTAGAAAGACGCGTTTAAGTCTTTTATAAATTGATCATAGTGGTTTTTTTTTATTATAACTTTTATACTATGATCAAGCGTCATTATTTTCCTTCCAAGTAAAGACACAAGGATGATGTCCTCTAAAATACTTCTTTTTTCACTAGGTCAAAAAAGATTTGGTGTGAAAATGTGAAAAGAGAACGTCACATAAATGGTCGTGCTATGATCCAATCATAAATCATGAATCATTGCTTTTTAATCGATACTCAGGGACATTGTTAAGCAATATATCAACTACAAGGTTGTAAAAATTAAACCGGATTGGATCGGCTGGTCGATCTAACCATCAACTAAAACTCTATCAGATTCGGTTGATGACATACAAATCGGGGAATGAAAGAACTGAACCTCTTTTGAGAGAATTGGATGATTTCCAGTTGAATCGATCGATTCGTGCATACCGGTTATTTTCTTCTTGAGCTTGTTCTAAATAGTTAAAGTTGGCACTTGAATTCGATTTTGAGATGATTGTTGGTCTCACTTTGTTGTGAGTTTGTTTCACTATTTTTTTTAATGTTAAGAGCCTCTGAATTATTGGGAAATTTTCAATGAAGACGTGTTATTGACGTAATTATTATGTTCATTTGATTTGTCTCCGATCAAATCCCGATTCAATAAACCATCAAATAATAAAAATTTCCGATTCGATGATCGGTTTGGTTTTTACAACCTTCATCTACAACATCATGATACAGAAAAAAGGTGTCTTAGATTACAACAAATCAATATAACTTTATCAACAAATTAATCAACTACATCAATTCATACATTATTTAATAATCTCCCCCTTTTTGAATTTAAAAACACTAATGGGCCACCTAAAACATAAGGGCAAATGCAATGGGAATGAATTTGCTGGGCCAACATTTTTGTTGGCCCGGTCCCACCTCTATTACACAAAAAGTCAAGTCAAACACGTATTCTAATACAGCCACATCAGCAAAACACAAATTTCTATACACTTTTTCTTCCCACACACTTTCTCTTTCCATCCAACCCAACAACATTCCATTCCTCCATATTATCCACAACAAAACTACACCAAAACATCAAATATCAATACATCCACATCAGCAAAACACTTATCCCAATACAGCCACATAAGCAAAACCCATTTTACAATACAGCCACATCAGCAAAAGACAACATCTTTGTTGACCCAATACCACTTCACCATTGCATTTGCCCTAATAAGAAGGTGTAGGTGGTATATGGCGTCATAGCAAAACGTCATGAACACGTGGCAAATGAACTGCAAGTCGCTCTCCCAAACATCAAGAACATGTCGCATGCATGATGCATTATCTTACGACTAAGAAATGTCTATTTTTTGTAGCGTAAAATTACGATCTTACCCACGGCATTTATATAATGGACGATCAAATCCAACAATGACATTAATGACAACAGCATGCAGTCCAATGAGTCAATGACATCATCGAAATGTGGCTTTGTCAAGCATATGACGACACAAGCATGTTAACTTACTAGTGCAGATATTTTTTGCTCTCTGATTTTGACTTATGAGGTATCCCGTCAGATCACGTAAACATAATTCTTTATCTAATTTAGGATTTAGGGAACAAATATAAAGAACTAGTCAAAAATACGATCTGCATCAGATTACTTAAAGATTCCATATTTTACTATTTTAGAGAACATATACATAAGGAACCACTATTCATATCCTTAACCATAAAGCCATAAAGATAATTTAAAGTAGCGTTGATTGAATAGAGAATCTGTAAAATAGGGAACCGTGACATTTTATATGTATTTTAGGGAATATATTAAGTGAAATTTGTGTGGATGCTCTAAGTTATAACTCTTTTTTTTCTTTGTTAACGTTTCACAATTTGTTAACAATAATGATATGAATTTCAGCAGTTGATAATCCAGTTGATATGACTATAAAATCATGGCCCATAAAAGTATCTGGAAATGAATTGGGCCTTGTCCTCTAAATTCTAGGCCTGTATCAATATAGCCTCTAATGCTGGGCTTTCGCATTACTACGGCCCGTCTCACTGAGCTTACTAAGTGTGACCTACTTGTGTGAAAAAAAAAGTATAAATTGAATAAATACAAAATTACAAAGAAACAAAGAGAATAAAAGCAAAGTTGAAGCAACAACTTTTGCTCCTCTCATCTTAATTACTTTAATCAATGGTACCTAATTATAATATTAAGTTTGCCAACACAAAGCATCATTAGAGGCTTGGTCAATAAAGTTGTGTGGAATACAACTTTTATATGGAGATTTATATCTTAATTTTGGACATAAATATTAAATTAAGACCCACCCACCCACCCAAAATAATACATATATTTATTATATATTACAATAATTTAATCACATAGTGTTAATATGAAGACTAGAGAGTTGAATTTGAATTCTCATTTAAAAGGCAAAAAGATACTTTTCGTCCCTCAATTATGGGGCAAGTTTCATTTTTGTCCCTAAGCTTTTTTTTTCTCCCATTTATGTCCCTCAACTATTGAAAAGTATCATTTTTGTCCTTTCAAGTAATATTGAGGTTAGAAAAAACCTGATCTGACGAACAACATGATGCCACGTAGGATTTTTCAATGGCCGGATTTATTCGAGGGATAAACATGGTACTTTCCCATAGTTGGGGGACGAAAAAGGGAAGAAAAAAAGCTAAGGGACGAAAATGAAACCCGACCAATAATTGAGGGATGAAAAGTACTCTTTTGCCCATTTAAAATGATTAATTCCTTTTAGTGTTCCAAGTTTGCCACGTCATTAAGCTGATATGGTGCCAAAAATGGTATCATTGTGGAGATTGTTGTGCCCATATATCATAGGAGTTTAGAAATGAATTTTTTTTTAAGAAGAGAAATGAAAATTTAATTTATATAATTCAAATTTCAAATCATTACTGACCATCACAAATTGATACCAACAACCTCTGAGATAACATCATCTTATTGGTCATAATACACCACATCAACGTATGACATGAAATAATCTAGGAGCATTGAATATTTCCTAACTATGCATATCTAATCTAATTGTCAATAATAATATCTCATATCGAATTGATATAATTCAATCGATAGGTATATAAATAAAGGATCTCTCAAACTAGGACACATTTTTGGGTCCTACGAACAAATGTCGATGACTAATGAAAAATAAATTTGTGAAGGCCCGAGAACAACAAATTCGTGTGCGTGAGTTCATGATATAAAGCGGATAATATTTTTGAGATGTTTGCGCTCCCACTTCCTACACTAATGTTATATGTTATATGTTATATGTTACTGTGGTTGCTGAGGGTAAGTAAGTCATTTAAGATTTCTTTAAATTTTTAAATTTTATATACCGTACGAAACACGAAATTAGTTTATGTTATTTTTCATTTTTTCCTCTGCTCATCTTCTTGAAATCTGAACACAGCATGTGGAGTGGAGTTTGTATAAAATTCACGAGATGATTTGAAGACAAGGCAACGAAAACTAGTAGTGATGAAGAGGAAGCACAGGGAAGGAGGAGGGAAAAAGGAAGGTTCCGCCATTGATGATCGTGAAAAGGAAGAAGAAGAGGAGGAGAAGATCAATACTTTCTACAATTTGGTTCGAAATATCCGTGAAGTTCATACCCAGATGCTGATGGGTTCGGGCGAGTCAAAGGAGAACAGAAAGGAAAAACAAAAACAAGAGCCGACGAAATCCACTTGGACCCCATCGTTCACGTGGGAGGATTTTGCCGAGGACGAACAATCCAGATCAGAAAGCAATGCTAATTCTTCCAAGACCAATGAAAATCCTAAAATCGGAGAGAAGAGACAAGATTTCGATCTCAACCGTCCAGTTTAACCCTCTGGATTCGAGGCGGAATCATCTAATCTGTAATTCTATTCCACTCTTACTTTGCTTTGTTTATCTTGTGATTGATGATTATGACCAGAAAGTATTGATCTTTTTTCATATCAATTTGAGAATTTCTTTGATTTGCTTGTGCTGATTTTTTTGATTGAAACCCTAGACGTCATGGGTTTAATTTATTCTTTGAGCATCTCTGCTTGCGAGTTGCCCTACTTGGAATGGAATGAATTGTCCTACATTGAATGGATTGGAGATGACATCTTAGAGTGAGACAGTCCTGCTGGTTTAGGGAGATATGCAGTCAACTAGTATGTCAAATCTCTCCACTTGGAATGGTCTTGTTCGGGTTTATTCACATCAATCCCTTCAAGCATCTCTGTTTGTTCTTATACAGAATCTAAAGACAAGCTTTTCATTGAATTTTATACAAAAAGACAAGTATCTTGAGATCATGAGAATAAAAGGTCGGCAAGTCAGCAATTGTTGTGAAAACGACTTCACCTTCTTCACCAAATAGCTTTTCATTTCTACTTGCAATTGAGAATGTAGGACCCTTGTACATATCATATATCTACACAGTTCACTTGAATGCTTGTTCTGAAGAATTCTAAACCCTTCTTTTCCTTCATGACTGTTCCAAAACCACCCTCCTTTTACCTCAGGTTTGTGGTTCCTAATTGAAATATCTCTCTTTTCTTCTTTTCTCCTTTTCTCTTTATGACTTATGAGTATAATGACAGGACAAGAAATAGCCAGGGTAGCACTTCAACATAAGCTTCATTGCTTTGTCTTATCAGATCTGCAATTTCTTGCATCATTCGCTTGTATTTTCAAAATGTATCTTTATGGTGATAAAGAGTTATGTACTCTAGAATCATCAAACCTGGGGCCGCGCCGCTTTTAGGGTCATGAACCTATAAGATAGTTTAAGGAATTAGCATTGGCTTTCATGTCCTTTACAATATGTTGTGGTCGTTGGCCAAGGAATGAATGTTATTGAATGAATCTAGTGGGAATTGGCAAGAATGGATCCTTGTGGGTGGCCTCATTTTTTGTGGCTTCATCAAGTTGTAGTTTTTCTGGAATTTATAACATCCCCAACGGGGCTAGTACAAAGCCAACTATGAGCTTGCTAGATAGAATCTGCTCTGATTATCATACTCCAACTCTTAGGAAGGGAAATGTCTATGCAATTGAGCGTAAACAATGTTCACTAGAAAGTCGCTACGAGAAAAGAGATTTATATCTATTGTACAAATTTCTCGTACCAATAAGAGCGAAAAAAAGAAGGCATATGTCTCAACATTTCCAAGCGAAAACAACATACTGAATTAAAATGGAGTAACTTCCTCTGCTAGTTTGATGCTGAGGTTGAAGGACTCTTGCCCAATTTAGATGATCCTAGTTCTACTGCTCTTGGACTTGGTCCTCTTGGACTAGCTTTGGGACTGCTCTCCCCTTTTAGTTCGCTTAACCGAGGACTGTAGGAAATACTTGGGCTTTGAAGGACTCTGGGGTCATTTGCTGGTGTTGCTGTGGAGCTTGTAATCTTAGGACTGCCCGTATGCTTAAATTCCCCGCGACTTCTAGTTATAACTTCATCTAAAATCTCAGTGTCCCCTGCATAAGGAGAAGCTCCAGCACCCAGCTCCGCCTCCTGTAAAAATAGAGAAATTGTTATAACCCTAAAGTGCTTAGAGAAGTTAAAATGTGGATTAAGATGATTCTTTGTGTTGTTAGAGAAGAAGTCGTACCGTTGCAAGATTGAACGGTAAAGCTGGTGCCTCTTCATACTCTGCTGCATCCAAGTCTTGAAGATGTACCCCTTTGAAAAACTTAGGAAGAAAGTATTGTCGTATAGGTACCAGAATCATGATCATCAGAGGAAACATTAGACCGGCAATTGGAACCCAAGTAAGTCCAAAACATGCGAGCAAATAAGTTGTTTGGAACATGGTAAATGTCGCAATTGTCTTGAACGGCACAGTTTCGACAAAAGTGGCATGGTAATCTTCAAGGACTCTGCACATACATGTTTAGAGTAAGGGACTAATAGAACACTAAGTAAGTAAAAAAGTGCAGGGCATAGGGTTATTACTTGTATCTTCTGCTTGGAGCAGTGAATAGCAATAATATCCTCTCCCAAAACTGGTTTCCAGGTAAACTTTCTATGGCCATAAAGGCAAAGTAGCCCCAGAGGACTGAAGTTGGGATCATTTTTAGAACTGGGAGGGCTGCAACACATCCTCCCACCATTGTAGCTTGAAGCAAGTTACTGAGACGTTGTTCTTTCACTTCAACGGGCAATAGATCATCGATTTCCTTCTCAATGTCAAACACTGTTTCATCAACTGGGGCATTCATGTTTCCCATACTTGAAACTGCTTGAATTGTTGATTCCTTCAAGTCCTTTAGGCCCTGCTTAGAAAGATTTAAAGGACTCAGGTCACAGAATAGGAGAAAATCTTGAGTCTGATGACTTAAAGAAACTGAATACTATTTCTGTTTTTCATGGGGATATATAAAGTAATCATACTCTGTCTGCGGGATTTTGATATATTAAAGGGGTCTGCATTTGTTGATATGCTTCTTGCATGTTTCCATACAGCTGCCCCAAGCTTTCATTCTTTCTCACACTTCCGCGCGCAGATGCAACAAGCCGATTACGAAGCAACTGCATGAATAGACAAAGACTGTCGTGAGAAAAGCTTGTTCTTATGAATTATGAGGTCCTATGTAGCCTCAGGAAAACAAAAAGAAGGAATATTTCATGTTTTAGCAGAAGGAATGGAAACTACCTGGTGTTTAAGAGTAGCCAGACTCTTTGTATGCATTGGAGATTGTGGGATAACTCCATTTGAGGGAGGGATTCCAATAAGTCCACAAAGTAATGTCTGCCACCAAGAAAGATGTAATTTGATATCAGGTTTGAGAATTATGGATAACTCCATTTGAGGGAGAGATTTTCCAACTATCCTTTGTGGGGTTTGGCCTCATTCTCCCCACATGGGCTTTGGCCCGGTCTTACCTATCGTCAGCGTGGAGCGGGCTGGATTGGCTGCCCCACTTTAAAGCTAACCCAACTGTCCGGTGAACATGTTGGGTTGGAGAATTCACGGTTATCAAAAAAACTAAAAGTGAAAGGTGGAAGGGAGTTTACGTACCAAAAATCCGAGAAGAAGTAAGTCGTAATGATATGAAGGGGGCTTTCTTAAGTTGAAGTCTTTTTGCTGAGCAAGTTGAGATGCTACACTATGGTCGAAGTAGTAAAGTACTGCAATCATTGATGCAGGAATGAAAGCTCCAATTATGTAGAAGATTGGAACATTTAGCATTTCCTGTCATATTTCAGGTAAATGGTTAGAAAACTAATACGCGTTGTAGATTTTCGTTGATATTCTCTTAAACTCATGTAGCCGATCTCAAACTTTTGGGATAAAGGCTTTGATGATGATCGGTTTAATCTTTTACGGAGGTACATGGTATGCTGATATTATACTTGCCTTAATGACAGTCCAGTTCGCATATGCACCAGGAGACCAAGGATTCGGGCTAAAGAGACGGCGCGGGATCCCTTCCGGGACACTTTCCTTTGGTATGTAGGAAATAGCAGTCCAGACTACAACCATTAATGGCACTCCATAGTCTGCTATGAGGCTTCTAAGCCAACCTGTTCAAAAAATTAATAATTTTAGTAAAGAAGATACTGAATATCCAAAAAGTCATTGCCAACTCATATAGAAGAATCCTTCTGTAACTTTACCAGATCCATATCTCCAGGATCTTGCCTTTCTGCTTCTCAATGCAGTTAGAAGCAAACCAAATGACAAAACCAGAGCGAACATCC
This sequence comes from Tripterygium wilfordii, assembly GCF_013401445.1. NCBI lineage: Eukaryota > Viridiplantae > Streptophyta > Magnoliopsida > Celastrales > Celastraceae > Tripterygium > Tripterygium wilfordii. The sequence goes on from NC_052248.1 coordinate 12,946,125, forward strand.
CATTTGAAAACCTCCAAGAAGGTATGAACTCTGTCAATTTTGGGTCTGATCGTTTCGGAATGCGAAACTCATCGACAAGTCCCTGAACAAGCAAATGATTTTAAGAACCTTAAAGACTTTTAGCAGAAAAATATGACAGTGTAGTATAGAAGTGAAGTTGACTCTTACTTTGATGGCTTGTTGCATGAAGAGCATTGCGATGAGCAGACCGAACAATTCTCCGGCGACACGAGTAAACCTATTGATAATTGAACAAGCGCCTAAGATGGCCAGCAAGAACAGCAAGATTGCTGTCCAGACACATACCCTGAATAAAGAACATGACCAGACAAGTTATGTCAAAGAAATTCTATACTGGACATGGTATTTTGGCATAAATTCAGGGAAAATCGATGCAGAAAACAGCTAACCATCCAGTCCAAGCGAGAAACATGTCGCGACCCAAATCCGATCTCTCTTTCGCAAAGTTGAACATAAATGTGTACATAATGACAGTAGGCTCTGCAACTCCTAGTATCAGCAGAGGTTGTCCACCGATGATCGAATGTATAATCCCGCAAAGTGCAGTGGATGCGAGGGTTTGAACTGCTGTGAGGACTCCCTCTGAAAGTAGAAACCATTCAAGATTTAGATTAAACCTACATTTATACTTATTCATCAAGTAAGCCAACGGGTATAATTTGAGATCAATTACCAGTATCCCTCTCCAGTTGCTCGCCAAATGAAATGACCGGAATCGCGGAAGCGAAGAATATGTATGTGGTTGGAGCCAAAATCCTGCAAAAACAATGCATTTGAATCAAGCAAACAATACTACCGGTAAAAATAACAGCAGAAATGCTATTCAACCTGATAAATTATACATGTACCTGAAACCTGCCTTGAACCCACCAGTCCAGTCTTGCTTGTAACACATCAATCTCCCCCGAATATCATTCTTGATTCCGCGAAAAGGCACGAACGTCTCTTCCATCGTTTGATCTCGAAAACAAGCGATGCACAATCCCAAGAGTCTGTGAGACAGTGATACTAATCAAGTTACATGATTTGGGTACCTACAGAATGTCAAAGACAAAAAAATGTGCAGAAGTTCTAACTTTGTTTTACAATGTGTGGGCAGAGAAGAGGGGAATATGGGATGTTATAATATATAGTAATCAAAGGCATCAAGGAAGGTGCATGGTGGGTAGTTTTGTTTTGTACTACAGACAGCAAAGAGGGTTAGAGAAGCAAATTAGAGTGTTGAACGTCCTCTCAATTATCTCTGGCTTTAGGGACACCAATCCTCTGCATCTTCTGTGATTTCCTCATATTAGATGGATCCCTCATTGTGACCATTCATAGATTCACTGGACCTACTTGAAGTAATATGAGCTGTTGGATTAAGTTGGGTGATCAAGAGGAGATGGAACAAGAGATGATGATGCTCACACTTTAGTTTTGCCTCTGCATTATTATTTGAGCACATCACTGCCACTAGTCAAGTTGACTTCCTTTCTCTTAGAAACCAAGCAAATAACAAACACATTATTTAAATAGCTTGGGCGGGGGGCAAAAGGTATGGACTTGGGAGGTCTTGAGTAGGACTGTATAAAATTTATCGAAAAACCGAATCAAACTGTTAACCTATCGAATGGTCGGTTTTTAATAAAATTTAGAACCGACAGAAGTCAAAAAAATCGACAACGACTGACCGACCGACCGGTTGGTTACATTTATGTCAAAAACCGATCGTTTTCACCCTTAGTCCTGAGTTTGATTCCCACTGGCCACAATACCCTTGTGGCCACACATTGAGATTTGACCGAACTTACTTGTCACCAGGTGAGAAATTTCTGTATGCATGGATTGATGACTAAAGTCTAGACCCATGTCAAATGTCCAAAGGACAAGCTTATATGGTGTTGTTATTGAGCCTGACGACTCGAGTTTAGGTCCATATTTGATTTCCAAATGACAAGCTTGTATGCGTGGATTGACGATTTGAGTCAAGACCCATATCTGATTTCCAAAGGAAAAGCTTATATGATGTGGTTCTGGGTTAAAGATAATGTATATTATAGGATATTCGTTCAGATATTGAATTTGCTTAGGACAATTAAATTAATTAGAAGATTCATAGTATGCTCTACAAATGAGCGTGCGCTGTGATTTTGTTAAAAAGAATATTTTACAGAAATTATGCTTACAAGTGACTTCATATTTATATTGTTTAATTGCTTCGACTTTCAGATGCAGAGGTATCAAGTAGGTATCAATCAAAGCAAGTTTTATTTTATTTTATTTATGTTATCTTTAATCGTCCAATTAAAGCTGCTAAATGCATGATATACACCACCAGAGCCAACTCATTGGCAGATAAAGTCAAACATTTCTAAAATAATTCACACAATTATTTTTTTTTATAATATTTTCCTTTCTTTATATAATCCATTTGCAATGTAATGTTGCTAAAGTAAGAAATGTCAACAAAATGACGTGGAGAAAAAAAAATATTTACAGTGTTTTTTTCTGAATTTGTCTTTGGCAAATGTCGTCATCACAGATTTACAGGGTAGAAGATAATGGGTGTTCTGATAAAAACAAAACAAGGGTTGGTTTGTGTATTTTTCATGTATTTTTTGTTTTCATTTTTCAAAAAATATAAAACAATAGGTGTTCTAAGAGCAATGGTTTAGGATACACCACGTGGCATGCGTGATAATACTCTCTCACCATATTTATTTCATTTATCAAATGTTTTAAGAACATTTCATTTTTAAAAAACCTAGGAAACATAAAACACGAAAAAAAAAAGACGTTTTTTTAAAAAGAATGATAATATTAACAGGTGTCCTAAAAACATTTGTTAAGGATTGATTACAACGTGACATGAACATTATCTCACTTTTATATATCTTTTTCAGATATCAATACACTTTTGTTTCATTATTATCTAGTGTCGTGAGGACACAAGTTAACATTTCCTTTAAAAGAAAAAAGAAGATAGAGAAAACACAAGAGAACCCTATCTTTTGTCAATCTTGGCAAGAAGAGCACACAATCTCTTTGTTTCCGAGTAGAATTATAAAATTATTGGGCATGGACTTGTCATTTCATCACTTCATGTCGAGACGTTCCGTGAAGAGTGTATTCATTCCATTCCTTTAAAAGTTAAAATACTAAACCTTTTCTTGCTACTTTTCTTTACATCTTTTTTTTTTCCTTCCCTTTTTAGGTAGTGGGAAGTGTGATGTATTTGGTAGAAGAATCAACACTGCTTCCATGCTCTCTGTCACAATTTGTTTTCAAGCGCTGCATGATTAGCACAAACACCAATCTGGATGACCAAATTTGTCCGACCCAGATTAAACAAAGTTTGAACATGAGTTATATGTCCGAAATCTGAGTCCAAACACAAAATTTTTGTCAGATTTAGAACTGGATCCGGATCCAAACACAAAATTTTTGTCTAATTTAATTGTTCAAACCTTAACCCGAATTAGATTGTTGTTTGATTTACTTATCCAGATTTAAATCAATCATGATTTGGTCAATTAAGTACATCCGAAATCTAATCCAGGTTAGAGTCTTGACATGTAAATATTTCATAAAAATATGTTGTTATTCGACCCAAAACCGACTAGGAACCAATTTCTTTGCCAGCCCTACTGACCCACAAAAGAGTATTTGAACAATAGTAAGTGCAACTACAAAAGGTCCAGATGCAAGCGAAAATTGTTTTCAATCTTTATTTGTTTCTTTTCTTTTCTTTTCTAAAGGACTCCTTTTTCACTCCTCTTTATTATGCTGGAGTTGCATTCAAAATGATTTTGTCTCGCACAGCCCCTTTTTTTTTGAAGGATTCAGAGGCAAAGACAAACCCACCTTCCAAAAAAGGCACATATTCCAGTTTCAATACAACTATTTGGTTTTAGTGGGTAGGCCAAGCTTTGATGATGGAGGAAGCTTTACATAATCACATCACTCTGTTCCTGCAAATGCACTTGATTAAGCATTTTGTCAAAGCTTACATATTTTTAGAACAAACAACAACTGCCTAACATTACCAAGGTTTTTTATGTACCAACTTTCTTTTGTTAAATGATGTCGGTTTTTAAAGTCCAATAAAGTGGAAAAGAAAACGTTTTTAATTCTCTACACAGACAATTAATATGATTTTCTTAATCATTTCTTTCTCTATCTGTTTATATTTTAATTACAATCATGGTTCTCTTAATCATTCTATCTATTTTTCTCAGCTGATTCGATCATGAGACCTATATGTAATGGGAAGGTCAATATATTACTTATTTTCTCAACTAAGGTCATATAATTGAAACCACATATGTCTAAGCATCTACATAGAGTTCTGGATTCATAATAAATGGTATTGAAAACTAAGCGTATGAGACTAAGTAGGGTCTTAACACCAAGTAAAGTATATATAAGTAGCACCTCCCCCTTTAGAATGACATAAGATTCTTACACCAAATTTCTGGACAGGACAAATACTTAACATTTCCTTTTAATAGCACAAGAGTTTTGGCTGTATACGGTTTATGTTGCAACCCCAAATTGTTAGAATAACAACAAATGGATGATAATCTCAGCCCCCCTTTGTCTCCACTATACTAACCAGGAAATTATTAGATCAGAAAACAACACGTAAATCGGTCACCTGACAGCGAAAGCTTCTCTGCTTTGGTAACTGCACTTAAAGGGAGAGGACTGAAACTCCGTGAAGGGCCATAGAAATGAGGGAAGCTGTTGGAACCATCCACAATTTCATATATCAACCCATCTCCAAGCTGCAAATAGAAATTTAAAAATGCAAATATCATCACTCATCAGGGCCCAAGAAGATTTTGGACTCCAATCAATAGTAGAATAAAGATTAAGTTTTGAGTTTAATAAATCCAACAAAAGGAAAATTAAGTAGAACAACAATTCCTTCTCGGCAGTATCTACAACTAAGGGTTCATAATTAGGGTCAATCCTGTACTATTCCGTTGTCTTATATTTCAACAAATCAAAAACTTTGATGACTTCAATGTCTTCATTTATAAACTCATTGCAATATTATATGCAGGAGATAGTGTTAAGTCTATGGATAATAAACAGAGGACAAAAAAAACACTAATAGCCCACTTTTTACAGGCCAGCAAAAGGTGCATGTGCAAAAACTCAAAACTTTCAATAACAAAAAAAATGCTTTGTAGCCACTGTAGACGTATACTTGTGTATCGTGATTACACAGTAAAGGAATGTGGTCGCTCAGAAAAAAAAAAAGTGCTATCTTGTAAATAGTTCTGTACTTCTGTTAACTCTTCATATCCACCAAATGTTGAAATGCTTACAGCTACGTGGTCCTCTGTCTTAAACAGCTTAAAGCAAATAGGAATGAACTGAATTTTCATAGAATGAGGAAATTGGTGTCTCATTTTGTAAAATAGAACCTTAGGTTGCTATGTATAAGACTTAAAAGGCTCGAACACATCTTTTAATTTGCTTGAAGGGTTTATGGAAGATCGTAGATCTCTCTTTAGATTGAACAGTTCTCTGCAATCCTCATGTTATGTGGTGTCGGGATTTCTTCCTCTTGATTTGGGCTTGTCCGTAGACAGACTTGGCAAGTCGTTTATCATTGTTCTTTTGTTTTGGTACTCTTTTGGCCTTTACCATTACTCAGTGCATGTGCAAAGAAATTAACATTAAAATCAGTTAGTATCTTTCAAGATGTTCCATTCTAAGGATACAATTAGAGAGCACAAAAATGTGTGTATTTTCTTGTAAGAGGTTTACTTTAACCATTTTCAATGTCCCATCCTCTACTTTTCCCCCTTTCCCAAACAATGGTGTCAAAAGGAATACTTCACTTGTATGAGGAGGATGTTCTCTATGAGCCTCAAAACCAACCTTTTCAGCATATATGTAAGTCCAACCAATATTGGACCAATATCCGAGATGATTCTATTGGACAACAGTTTAGATCATTTTGAAATTAATAAAGCAAGATAATCGATGAATTGAAGCAAGATGTTCCATTCTAAGGATACAATTAGAGAGCACAAGAATGAGTATATTTTCTTGTAAAAGGTTTGATTTAACCATTTTCAATGTTCCAGCCTCCACTTTTTTCTTTTTTTTTTCTTTCCAAAACAATGGTGTCAAAAAGAAAAAAACTGACCTTTTCAGCCATATATGTAAGTCCAACCAATATCGGACTAATATCCGAGACGATTCTATTGGACAATAGGTTAAATCATTTTGAGTTTAATAAAGCAAGATAATTGATGAACTGAAGCCATAATATATTCTACACTAATCAGCAAAGACATAAACCTTAAGTTTCTTCAACCAAAGCATAACATTGAACACCCAAACGGAAGGAGAAAAAAAACATAAAGATGGATATGTAGATGCTATTACCCTTCTAATTGATAAACCCTAATAATAAAGACACGTTTTTGATGGTCAAAGGTCTCAGCAGTATTCACAATTTCTTTATTCGATTCACAGTTTACTTCCAATTCCACAAATACCAAACTGAAGGCTTGAAAAGGAGTATACGCATACCTTTTTAGCATCAATTTGAAGCAAGTACAAATCCACCTTCGTGTTAAGGAAAAAATTCTGTAAAGTTGATTGTACCTACAATGGAATAAAACATAATATCCGGCCTTCGTTAATCTTCCAAACTTCAGCATTCACATTCGAAATTTAAAATTCGGAAAAAAATACTCCACGAAAAGGTAAACCGACGAAATCAATCGACTGATCTTCTGAGACCGAATCAAGGAAATGAAAGAGAGAAAGAGTGACCTGGTCGAGCTTGCTTAGATGGATGAAGCCAGAGGACTTGTCAAGCTCTCCACCGAAAATGGATCCATTTTTCTGGAACTCCTCCCACTCCGCCGCCGTACTGATTCGGTACACGTACTCCTCTTCGGCTTCCCTCGATCCCTTCTCTGCAGCCATTCGCTCGCTTCAGCACCAACAGCCAACAGTCAATTTTGTTTTATTTTCTCTAATATTGGATTTATTTCTCATGGGCTGATTGGGCCGTTGATGGGTTTTCTCATATCTCATAAGTTCACTGGAGGCCCATTCGGCCTCAAAGATCCAAGTGGCGTTCATTCGTCATTTCACTTCAGCGTGTATAATATCGAGGCTGGTCAGTCTCAACTCTCAACTCTCAACTGCTCTGATTCTTCCACATTCAAGACATTCAACAAGGAACGATCATGGCTGCTATGGCGAAAGCAGGCGTACTCACTCCTCTCCATTCCAACCTCAGAGAGCTTCCTTCTCTTGAATCCGCTTCGATGCGCCTCAAGTTCGGAGGTAGTCGGTTCTCTCGGCTCAACGTTGCGACTCTTAAGCAAGCCAGAAGTTCGTCTCCTCTTCCTGTAATTAGAGCCCAAAGCTCTCCTGGTAGGATTGGAGACTTCAATTCCACATTTATTTTCACTACATTTAATCCTTCTTGAACATATTCCTGATTTACCGACATTTTTTCCTTAATTTGACGATTTCGTGTTTGGTTGGTCGCAGATTATGTTCCGGATGTCAAATTTTACAAAGTGGAGGCAATTCTCAGGTGATTTTCTTCGAAGAAACCGTTCATTTTTTCTTTTCTGAGATTTGCTTCCGATTATGTATACATGCGTAGGCCATATCACCATAGCATTTTTCTTTTTCTTGGAGTATTTATCTTGTTTCGGTGGAAGAGCTGATTTGTTTCATTTAATGTTCTCAACACAGGCCCTGGCGAGTCCCACAAGTTTCATCTGTAAGAGCTAGTGAACCTTGGTCGCTGCTTTGTGTAGTTCTTGTAGAATTTCCTTTGCGAGTTGTGCTCTTTATACATTAATGTCTGATGATCCTTGACCACTGCTTCTGTATTGCATGTAGAATTTCCGTTGTTAGTTGTGTTCTTAATTTGATCTAGTAATTGATTGGAAATTTTATTTGTTATAGGGTAGAAATTTGAGCTTCTTCTGTGGAGTATTGCATTTTTTCCTCCATACATGAACTTGAAAATCTTTAGCTCAAACAAATATGTTAAATATGGGTCAACAATTAGGAAGTCGACCACACATGTTAAATGTGCCTTCATAACAAGTGTCCACGTGAATTTTGAATTAAATGTTGGTACATTGTATGCGTAATTACTGTGAAAGCTTTACCGCATTTTGAACAATAATATCATCCATAAACTCTTTTGAAGTCAAAGTTGTGCTGACAGAGATGATCAAGATATCGAATTTACCATTCGAAGAGCATTCATGAGGCCAATTGGCTTAACGATGTCTTCAGGAAATACTTCTTGGAATAGAGAGATAATCAGTGACATTTAGGAGTAACGTGGCAGTTGGAGACCAAGGAATGGCACATTTAGGAATAATGTGGCAGTTGGAGACCGATGAATGGCACATTTAGGAATGTTGCAGTTTGAGACTTAAGAATTAAGATAATGACCCTCTATGAATAATTGACTAAGTCTGTTTGTTTGTTTAACGTCATTTGCCGTATGTCAAAATTATCCATCATATGCTTATCAAGTTTGCCTTTCATGGTTTTGTTTGGACAGCATTGAGACCTGTTGTTGTGATGAAAACCTTGAGATTCTGTATTCCCTCGTAATTTTTCTTGACACTGATGCTTTAGTTCGAGTTAGATGCTTCCTTTAGCGTCTTGCCTCATGAGTGCCTCACATGTTCTAATCTTGAGTTTTTTTATGAGTTTCTGAGGGCCTTTCTTCTATTCTAGTGGTTAATCTAATCCCATAGAGTCGTTTAGCTTTCAGTCATTTGCATGTTTCAGCCAAGTGGAGAATGAAGTAGGAATAGCATAATATTTTTTATCTTCAAGTTACATATGATATTATGCTGTGTATTTTGCACTTGCTGGAGAAGTCACGTCCTAAGTTACTAGAAACAGATATATATATTTATCTGGATGTTATCCTAGCTCGGCTCAAGATACTATAATATCCATAAGCATTTTTGTCTTCATTACCCCTTTTCTCATATGAAAAATATTGAAGTTAACTTGTAAATGTTGAACACAACTCCTGGTTATCTGTAATAACAGTTAGCAATCAAATAGGCACCCAGTTTGACATTCCTTTCCCCAGTCTAAGATGCATAGGGTGACTGTTAAAACTTGTTTGCATTTGTATATGCCTCATGGTCAGTAGTCCTAATTCCATCTTCCAGTACCGGTTTTGGCTTTTCCCCCTTTGATTGTAGAATCCACATTTTACTAAAGACAGAAAAGTGATGGTATTTTTGTGCCCGTAAAAGACTTTATTTAGCCTACCTTGCTTAGCTAGTTTGTCTTTACTATTTCACTGTTTTTTTTTTCTTTTTGTCTTGCTGCTATGGCAAGTAAAGGCTCTGTTGAAAATGGGTATTCGAGGTGTTACAGTTTCTGATGTTCGAGGATTTGGTGCTCAAGGAGGTTCCACTGAGAGGCAGGCTGGTAATTAGTTTTCTTATTGAAGTGCTGAAGTTTCTTTTCTAATCCACAGTAGAACCATGTTAATAATACAAAATAGTTTCACCATACACGTTTATAACCTCTATTGTCTTTGCCTTTTCTTAAAGTCCCTCTTGTGATGAGCCATACAGCATGAGGAGAAACCCTTTGCCAACTCAAAACCTTCTCCTTTTCATGGATTCCTTTTTATAATCTTCTCATTCTTTCAGTTAGGGTGAGAATACTACCTTCTTTTTTCTAGGTACTGTTCTTTCCTTATATGTTATTGTCTGCTACTATCCAGGATCGGAATTTTCTGAAGACAAGTTTGTTGCTAAAGTAAAGATGGAGATTGTAGTGAGCAAAGACCAGGTATGTACAATTTAGACCCTCTAAAAAGGGGTCTAGCTGCTGGTATTTAAGCAGCCCTATCTTGTCCCGATCTTCCAATTCCAGTGTGTAAGCCATTCCGTTCTCCTGTTATGACATTATGTTTTGTTTCAATGCACAGTTGCTGCATGTTATAGAGGGATCTTTAAAGCGTGATTGGTGTTTTTTTTTTCTTTTTTATTTTTCGTCCACTATAGTTCATAGCTAAACTATTGCCAATTGGATTCTGGTTTTTGGACATTGCTTTAGGTTGAAGCTGTGATAGAAAAAATCGTTGACGAGGCAAGGACTGGGGAGATTGGTGATGGAAAGATATTTTGTAAGAATTCAAATTATTTGAACTTCACTTCAGCTTTCTTCTCTAGAATTTGAAATTCTTTGTTCTCTTTTCTTGAACATTGAGGCAATTGCTATGAGATTGCTAAAAATTATATCTGAAGTTGTTCCTTTTCTACGTGGGTCTTTCATTTATGCTGTGATCTGGATTTTCGTTAAGCAAAATTGTATATGTGTGCAAATGTTGTATCATTGTTGTAACTGGGCTTGGTTTCTATGCAGTGGTGCCTGTTTCAGATGTAATAAGAGTTCGCACGGGTACCTTACTTTCTTCTAGATAACAAAAAAACTTTCAATGCTAGATCTCTTTTTCTATTCTCCCATAACAACATGACAGTGTCATTGAAATTACTTATCTCCCTTAAAATGTATGAATTTCAGGTGAACGTGGAGAAGAAGCCGAGAGGATGACAGGTGGGAGATCAGAGCTGAGCTCTGCAACATGAAGTGTTCGTGTTGCAGAACTATGGGCATCGCAATCGTCAACTACACCTCTTTCATTTCTAGTTAGGACCTGCACCCAATATCCCATCTTGTTTTTTTTCATGGAACTTATTTCCTGCAGATCTTAGAAGGTTTCGATACTAATGCTATCATTCTCATAGATCATGTTAGGAAGAGAGTTTATGGTATCTTCATCCTGCTGCAAGGCAAGATACATTAATAATAATGACAATGAAAATCCACTCTCTGTTGCTTCATTACTGTGGTTCTAACTAAACCATTCCACTATGATATTGAAAATCCAGAACAAAGAAACAAGAAGTGATGGGTGGTTACAATTGATTATTTCAAGTTGAGCTACATTCTTGAAATTAGGACAGTGCAACCACTGTCTGTTGTGGGGATGCTTAGGCTGTAATTGTGCAATTTCCTTATTATTTGTGCTCGATGCTCTCTGAATGTTTGATGTCCAAGACATGGTTGGTTGATGGTACTTATTCCGTGTCTTTGGCGCGTCCAATGTCCCTATTTCCATCAGGGAGATAAGTATCCTCATTGCCAATCTCCAGCCAAATCCAGGTAGCAGGCCAAGCTTTAACGGCGTGATAAACCACGCAACGCACAAATCAATAGCGGAAACGTAGAGATGAAAGGCCTACCTGACAAATTTTTTTTTTTAAAAAAAACAAGAATTATCTCATGCGAACTTAAAATATGGATAAATAAGGATTTATGTTCTTTTATTTAAAATATGTGAAATTCAAAATAACTAGTCTTATTTCACTTATCTGCATTCAATATATATATTTTTAAGTTTTTAAAGTTCAAGAGTTCTCTCGTGCAAGTGAGTCGTTGGTTGAACGACAATCACATTGTATGTAAATGATCATCCACCCATTAGATCGTGAATTCGAATCCTACTCCTCTCCAAATTTTTGTTTCAAAAAAAAGAGATTTATCTCATACGAACACTTGTAAATCATATTTATTTAGGCATTTTAATTTCATCGTTGATTTAAAACATATGAGATACTAAATAATTAGTCTCATTTATTATTTTATTTATCGATATTTAAGTGGGGTGATTTTAAGTCCGCACTTTAAATCCTCCTCAACATAAATCATCTTTAAAGTTAAATCTTATTCTCTTGTAGAAAGTAGAAACACACAAAACACGTACCAAGGCTGTTAAAAACCGTGTGAAGAACGGACAGGGAGATTTCTCTTGCTCGCTTTCCTCGCCCAACCCACTCTCCTCTCGGGCAAGTCCTCTCTCTCTCCCTAAATTCTCGGTTTGTTCTTCCTTTTAAGGTGTGGATCTATTGTATTTGGTTCAGATCTTCTGAAAGTTGGGCGGCTTTCTGTTCGATCCGATTCAATATTTTCTTTGCTTCGTTTACTGAATTTGTTCTCGATTTGTCATTGTCCTTCCACATTTGATCTGATCTCCCTTTTATGTTGAAAATCCTGATTTGAATTTCGGATTTTTACGTAAGTAGCGAAATTGGGAATCTCATGATCGCGTGCTTTTTTTGTTTCTTTTGATCGCGCGAGTGGGGTATTTTAAACTGATGCATTATTCTGTCTCTGCTGCTTGATCTAATGATAAAAAGAGGTACAATCCATGTTTTAGGTGTCATTGTTTTGAGATTTCGTTAATTGTATTCAGATCTGTTAATATTTATTGAATTAGAAATTATATTTTCTTTGATTTTGATTTTGATTTCATGGTACTTTGTTACTTTGTTGTTCTTGTTACTCGTGAGAATTATCTATCCTCAATTAGAGAAGACGCCCTCCTTTTCGTAAAACAACAAATATTGTGAGGGTTTTGGTACATGGTTCTTTTTAGAAGTTGCGGTTCAGATTTCAGAAGGCACAATATTTTCTGAATGCCAACTTGATGAGGTTGTTCTAGTTGTCACTGCATCCTATAGATTCCTTTTGAAATGGTTGTATGTGTTGGTTGCAATGCCCAACACCCTAGCTCTGTTGGTGATATGATGTGTGAAACTAATTTCAGATTTTGATTTGAGGGATTGGTTGTGTTAACAGGCTTGAAAAAAATGGGGCTTTCATTCACCAAGCTTTTTAGTCGGCTCTTTGCCAAGAAGGAGATGCGTATCCTCATGGTGGGTCTTGATGCTGCTGGTAAGACCACCATTCTCTACAAACTTAAGCTGGGAGAGATTGTGACCACCATTCCCACTATTGGTAAGTTCAAATGTATCATTGACGTATGAATATAATCTTGATAGTCTATTTCAATTTTGGATCAAAACTGTTATCTGCTGATTTTCACAAACTAGAAAGACTCTTCTTTAATCGTGCCATTTTTTTTTTCATCTCTTAAGTTTAGTTCTTTTTTTCTCTGTGTGTTGTGGGGAAACTTTACTATTTAGTCTTTAACAAGTTGCTTAAATTGTTAGGTAGATGATTTTTTTAAAACAGTGACTGGTATACTCAATTTTGAACTTCAGTCTCTTAACATAGATCTTGTGCAAGCCTTGGTGCTTCTTTTTTTTTTTTTTCCCCCTTTAAGTTGTTAATTTTGATTTCTTTGCCAAGTAAGTTTTCTTTTGTGCTAATGGCGAATAATTGTTTGATCAGGGTTTAATGTGGAGACTGTAGAATACAAGAACATTAGCTTTACAGTCTGGGATGTCGGGGGCCAGGACAAGGTACGTAAGTTTGGAATTTGTTGAGACCTGAACTCACTGACTTCTGGGCAGTTCTATTGTTTTTGCATCCATTGGCTTCTTGGGATTGCGGTGATACATATGTTGTCGTTTATCTTGTGATAAGTGGTTTAACTAGTGATTAGCCTTTGCCAAGATGATCTTAACTCTTTTGCTTGCAAGATCTATATTGGCTTATATTTTGTTCTTTATTTGCTTTTTACTTGCCGACGCTCTTTTATCACTTAAGATTTTGTATATATATCCTAGAGGATAGTCTCACTTAAAATAATTAACAAGTAAAAGCAGAGTCCATCACACTGCCTCCTCTCTCTAAATGTTACTTCTTCTGCAAAAAAACTGTCGTCATTGTTTTTTCTTCTAATTCATTGTTTGTAGATTCTTAATTGACTGATTATAGATAACCTTAGATCCTTTCTGCTCTAATTTTGTTGTGTTTGTATTAGTGTGTTTACTTGGGTATGGAAATTTGAGGATTCAGATTTCATCATCATTATAGCTGATTAGCTTTCATTTTTGTCTCTCCAGATCCGACCTTTGTGGAGACATTACTTTCAAAACACTCAAGGGCTCATCTTTGTTGTTGATAGCAATGACCGAGACCGTGTGGTTGAGGCCAGGGATGAGCTACACAGGATGTTGAATGAGGTATCAATTTAAGAATCTCATATAATTGGCAATAGTTGTGGAATTGTGAGAGAGTTTGCATTCAGAGAAATTTCTGCTGAATGCTTCAGATCTTCTGACTTTGATATTTTCCTCTGATCTTGATGCTTTTCATCATTTTTACAGGATGAATTGAGAGAGGCAGTGTTGCTAGTGTTTGCTAACAAGCAAGATCTGCCAAATGCTATGAATGCTGCTGAGATAACTGATAAGCTTGGTCTTCACTCTCTCCGTCAGCGCCACTGGTAATGTAGAACTAGCTCAACCAACTAGTAGCAATTAACCAACCCCTCATCCCCACTTCACGACAAGCAAAATTACTATTTCCATGACCACTGTATGTCTTGTTCTGCAGGTATATCCAGAGTACATGCGCCACTTCTGGTGAGGGGCTGTATGAAGGACTTGACTGGCTCTCAAATAATATTGCAAACAAGGTATAGTACGACATTACTACTCCTGTGATTGGTATTATTACGGGCAGCAGTCCTTTCTACCCTTTTTTAAAAATATTTTTAATTACTGGAAAAGAATTATACCACGTAAATTTTCGTTTTTCGTTGTGATTTCAGGCATAGACGGTAGAATTCTGAGTTTTGGATTGCAGCAAGTTCTGGAACACACGGCTGGTTATTTCTTATTTTGTTTTACCGTACCATTACTTTATAGAATCTTTGTTACTTGAGTCAGATTATTTGTGTTTTTCTCATGCAAACATTGCGCTATTGTTTACCCAGTAGTTGCAGAATAATTCTCACATTTCAAAATTTTCATCTTTCTGCCTATTTTCTCTGCTGTTGTCTTGTTTTTCTTGCTATCAACCTTCCCACACATTGAATTCTTGTGCCCAAGTAGCATTCTGATTCAATGATTCATGACAGATTACATTTTCTAAGTCGCCAAACCATGAATCATTTAACACTTGTCTGATGGTAGTCCTGAGCGCCGTATAATTCCTTATTCCTTGATGCGTGAGTTCTGCCAAGCTGCCCACTTTGCTAGACTCTCCAACCCTTTCACAGCCATGCGTAGCCATCACTTACAAGACTCTCAGAACGTTTCCTTCATGAGGCTACCTGAACTTCCAGAAATTTCACTTGAAGTCCCAACGTGGGGCCATCTTCTACGACAAGTTCTGAACGGCCTTGTACTTGTTTGCCAGTTCCATAAGCACCTTGATCCTCCGAAAAGAAACATCTACCATCTATATAGGTCATCACATGCGGATCCAAATAGCTCTTTTTTCATCTTTCTAATTACCTCAAATGCCTGCCTTCTCCGTGATAGAAATGAATGGTGAAAATAAATACATGTGGTGGATTCCCGATGATTTTTTTTAGACTCATGTAGTCGACCCAAATGTCCTCAACAGTGCATTGAAATAGATGGTATCAAACACAGGAACCAGCTTCTAAAAGATTCCACCGCTACCTCCCAGAACAAACCTTAGCAATTCTACCTAAAACAACTTGCAAAGTTCTTGGCGATGTCAGTGACTGATCTTTCCTTTTCATTTCATACCAAACATCCCACATATAAGATCGAATTTACAATTCCTACTAAAATATAAAAAGCATAGTATCCAAACAAAGAGGAGTGTGATAGAATCCTCTTCTATAAAGCAAAGCCAAATAGCCAATAGCACCCATATGTTTACCTCTAATAGGGGAATCCCTACATGGTTGGGAATGGGATGATTATGGACCTGACGTTTGCCCCACGTGGCCCGTGCATGATACCTGAGTGCTGGGCTAGGACGGGCCTTCGTGACTTGCAAGGTCTATGGGCCGATTTAGTTGACGTTTGTTCAGACCGTGGGCTTGTTGGAGAGATGGGCCATGGACTCTTTGTGTCAGATATTGCCTAGGCCATGGGCCTGTTGGGCTCTTCATAGGCCGTGGCTATGTCATGTTGTTTGCCCAGGCCATGGACCTTTTAGATTAGATTCTTCGTAGACCTTGGCTATGGCCAGGTCATGTTGGGCTATGAGAGGGCTGTGGTCCCGTTGAGTCAGTAAAATAGAAGGGAGAAAATTCTTAAGTTATTTTAGTAATAACTACATTCATTTCATTGAAACTCCATGGGAGGAATAGACATTAGACAGTACTCCTTTATACTGCCATTCATGGACTATTCACAACACACACCAAACATACATATAGTATATACTTAGGACACACTATATCAAGAAAATGGAGGTGAAAAAAAAAAGACGAAAAAGAAAAATAATAATTAGAAGCTTATTTTTTCTTCTCTAAATGGGCCCAATTGTCTTTTCATTCCTAAAGACAATTCAATTAGAGAACTTGTGCTTCAATTACCCTATAAAATTACTACTCCTCCTTTCCATCAACAGTGACCAAACCAGAGCCTCTCTTTCAATTAAGCAGCAGATGGAGCTGTCACATACTGAACAGCCCCAGCTTCCGACAAAGCCGCTATGAACGGCTCCATATTCACCAGCCCAGGTTCTCCATCCGCGGCCACAGTAGGTTTCTTGTAGTCCAAGGATTCATCATCATATATGTCCCGCCATTTCTGGACCAACATCTTGATGTCCTCCCTCTGCATATTCTCTTCTATACCAGTGTACCTCCACGGCTTCGACCCCGCCGCACAGTAGTGCACAACCTTCACTTTCTCAAGCTCAACATTCTCCGGGTGCCTCCAAAGATTCGCAAGCACAAGATTGTAACCCATTGGAATAGGCTTGTAGATGTCCCTGAAGTACATGTTCAAAAAGTCCTGCACCACCACAAATTGTCAAATTCATACAAATTTGTTTTTTGAACATCCGATATAGGCCTAATTAAACCGCGTCAGGTCCGTTCGCATAGAATTTTATCTCCTGATAACATAGTAAGTTGGATTTAAGCCCAACGCGTGACAACACACTATCCCATATCCCAAACACTGAATATATGAATTAAACAAACCTGCTCGGCGAAAGGAGTTGGGGGAGTAGTTTTGACGGTGGTCAAGAGATCTTCATAGGTGGAGAGACTGGGTTCATACACGAACATTCCAGCATTGAAGTAGAGAGACGGTGGGTTACCCATCTCCGCTGGCCACTTCACCTTGTCCGGGCATTGTTGACAGTAACCGATATTGTATTGTTGAGTGTGACTCCATGTTTTCTCGCAGAAGCAATCCATTACTGCATAGAAGTGCCCATCTTGGAGATCAAACAGATGGTCTATATTGTCGAACACTTGAATGTCACCGTCCAAGTATATCATCTTACTGTACTCCACAAACTGCACACAACACAAAAATTTTAAATTATCAAATTCAAAGGGGTATTTGTTGAAGTTCTCAACCCAACACATCAGAGATATTTTCCGCTCTGATCAGGACACGCACAGATCCGTTATTCATGGGAAGTCTAAGCTTAGAAAACGCGTCTTCTATATGAAAAGAAATGAATTTTACTTATAAACATCTCGATTGGATTATGCAAGAAGGAAGTGGGATTGTTAGTCTTAGACAATTTTTGTCAATGGAATCATGGATGTTTCTACTTTCTAGTGATAGAATGAATGCCATGTCTAACTTATCGTACCTCCCAAATACGGAGCTTAGAGTAGTTGATGACGTAATACGCCATGGCAAACTGGGTCTGGTTCTCGGGAGGATAAACGGGTTCGATCACACGGACTATGCAGCCCTGTGAGTCCAGAATCTGGCGATGCTCCTCGGGCACGTCCGGCAAACAGGCGACCACCAACGGATACGCTGATTTAGCCTTCCTTAATCCCTTTGCCAAGCCCACCACGCCTTTCACGTAGTCTCCATTCCCGGCCAAGAAGGTCACGTAGGCCCTGCTCGGCAGGGTCACCGCTGGTTTGGTGAATCCGGTCTGCTTCATCGTAAGCTCTGGAGCCATTTCTGAGAGAGGAAGGCTTTAGGACTGGCTTTGGCTTTGGCTCTGGCTCTGGCTCTGGCTCTGGTTTGGTTTCTTCCATGGAGGGGGGTGGTGAGGGGTTTAAATAGGCTTGAAAAGGCAACGGAATCAGAATGGAGCGAAATATTAATGTAAAAAGACTATGTCATGTTATTCTGTGATCTAGGACTTCCCGCCTTACACGTGTCCCTATGAGAGGATCATACGGTGGAGGTGGATATACGGGAAGGATCTCGATTGGACCCGATGTTTCATAGATAGAACTGGAAGATAAGCTATGATTTCACGTACCATGTGACGTGGATTTGAAAGCCAGTATTGAAATAATATTATTATATAATCATATTCAGATTAAGAAAAATAAGTTTTGTGTGTTTTATGGTTGTTTGTTTAGTTAGTCTCGTTTCATCTCCAAATAGTATTGTCATCTCGGTGTTTTCTGATGATTGTTTAGGTTTTTTTTTTTGTTTCTTGAATCTGTGTCTTCTTTCTTTGGTTTCGGTTTATAATTAATTAGGTTATTATCGTAACGTTAGGTGTAATTTTGTTATCATAAAATAAATTCTTCGCGGTTATACTTATTCTTCGCGGTTATACGTAGTCTTTTCAAAAGAAAAAAGAAAAATGTTGGTGGGTCCCGCTTGAAAGCATATAGGGTCGTCTATAGCATTTTGGAGGCCCTAGACAAGTTAAGAAACTGAGGCCCTCATTCCCTAAAATAAATTTTTTTTTATAAATATGAAATCCAGCATATCTAATAAATTCAAAATGCAATATAATTAGTTCTTGAATACAAATAAATTATCACCAATATCCAATAAATTAAGCGACTTAAACTTATAAATTTATTACATCGAATGAAACCAAATAACGCTAAACCAAATAACTCATGGGGGAGGGGCCTTACTTGTACGGTTCGGATTTGATTTGTTACCGCAATCAAAGTTATAGGTCAATGAATTGCATTTTTTAATTTTTATATATGTGATGGCGTGTCATTTTGTGTTTGGGTTAATGGCCTTGTTTTCTTAAATAGCAATATATTAGGATATTTTTTTTCGGATTTGGGGGCTCCGCAATTCCTTAGAGTCTACAATTTATATTCAATGGTGAAGAAAAAGACATACAAATTTTAAAAATGAAAGAACAAAAATATAGTGTGATGTGGCACATCTCTCAAGCCATTGGATTCCAATTGTAGACTCTACAATTTGAAACTAATTGCGGAGCCCCTTAATCCATTTTTTTCTTATATCAATTGACAAGTACACTATACTGTCTATATACACCTAAAAAGATATACAATTTAATAAAAAGTGAGGCCCCTCCCCCATGAGAGGCCCTAGGCGACTGCCTGTCTGGCCTCCCCTTGGAGCCGGCTATGAAAGCATATGATTCTAAAAGGTTCCAATCGCATGGATTTGTGGTTCAAAACCTCACGGGACGTTGCCATGTCATCAGGGGATCAGCTAGAATCTCCTCCTCTAGCTCTAGTTGGGTAAAGTTCTTGCCACTTGTCAAGCGGGGCCCAGCCATAACTTTTTAGTTTTGTTTTTTTTTTCCATTACAAGACAATTTAACGAGTGAACCAGCTTCCTTTAATGGTCTCTACACATCTCTGCTTTTTTGTGCTAATGTTTCAATGTAATTAGACCCGCCCACCAATCCGACCTCTATTTGTTATCTAATTCTAATGGTTCACATTGGCGAGATTTATTCTCTCTCATCATCGGATTGACATAACATAATCGAGTGGCATATAAACAAATACCAAGGACCTTTCACACAATCAACACGTTTATGGGCCTAAAAACCAATGACGACGACCCAAGAAAAGTAAATTCAAACAATATTTATTTGTAGTGTTTCGTTTATATTTTATAACATGATATCGAAGCAAGACTATGACCCGAAGAGAATAATATTTATTGACATGTTTGGCCTATGAATTTTTAACCCACCTTGGTCAACACCAAATCATTCGAGATTTTCTATTCATCAGGATAATAATAATAATTCTATTTTTTATCGCCAATAATATTAATGGGAAAAGTTAAAAAAAAGAAGAAGAAAAGAAAAGGGAAATAGAGGTCGAATTATTCCAAACAATAGAGACTGTCAAATGAAGGAGAACAAATCATGATCACTACTATATATGTATATCCCCACATAGAGATAAAGAAATTACATTTTATAAAAGTTTTATTCCATATAAAAAGGTCGAAAGATATATATGTTTCATTATTCACACTTTTTCTTTTTTTCCTTCATTTTTTTTTTCCCATTCACAAAAGATATATAGGAGAGACTTACACAGTTACACCAACTAGTTGTCCGAGTTTGATTATATATATATTTGTGTGTCTTACATGCATGTTGGCATACTTTTTTAAAAAAGAAAAAAATCTTTTCCTTTTATTATATTCCCAAACGAGAGAACTTATCTTTTGTTATTCTATGGTGTCCTTTATTTTCATTGCATTGATGGTCCCTTTTCATTTAAATGTTAGTCTTATTTTAAATGTAGTAACCCGTTTTATTTATGGGTCGGATAAGAATTTCATATTAATTTAACTCTTTTAACCAGATCCAACCCTTTTAATTGAAACACATCATTTTAAATAAAAATGAATCTAATATTCTAGACTGTTATTCTCGAGATAAATTATTAATATGGTTGGATTTCTAATTTTGTAACTAATAATGGGCATAATATTTATTAATATTTTGTTTCAATGAAATTATAAAGTAACTGTGCTTTATTTTAATATGGATGTATACTTAATGGTCTTTGATTTTTTGATGATTTGAATAAAAATATACAACGAATTTTTTGAAAAATTTAACCCATTTATACCCGACCCAACCCTTATAGTAAAAAGGTCGGATGAGAGTTAAGCATAAACCCGACCCGACCCGACCCAACCCTTTTACAACCCTAGTAACTTCCTTATATTGATGTCTTTAAATTTTTGAAAATATTATGTGAATCTTTTATATTAATAAATGCTCAAAAACGAGAGTTATCAAAAAGGCCATAGTGAAGCTCGTGACGTGAAGGCCCAAGAAACATGGCATCAAAGTCTCTTTATATTGCTTTTGCGAAGCCCATAAGTAAGGCCCAACTAACACTTCAATATTTAGAGGCCCATTAGTATTGAACAAAAACGTTGGAGCGAAGCAGAACTAAACTGGGATCTAGCCCTCTTAGTTTCACATTAGGCCTCGGCCTGACTTATTTATCGACATTTTGTGTGCACAACCTATTAGGCTCGAGTTTAAACATAACTTGACTATCCAAAAAATAGACAAGTCCGGTATTTTTGTTCTCGGTTACCCAAAAAATTGGAAGCGAAATGGTGATCTTCTTGTCAAACCCAAGAGTTGAATTTCCCTCACATAGTCTGTCACATGTTTGACGTTTATTAATTTCTATAATAAATTCCGTGCATGATGGCACTAATTATTCATTTATCCCGGCCAAATAGTCAAACACACGCTCAAGATCAGTCGAGAGTTGCCCCAAAATAATAAACACAGACAATCGTCAAAGTGAATCACGACTTCACCACCCAAATTGAATGTACTCATCAAATCAAATTGAATTTACACAATCCGATTTAGAATAAAATGGGCGAGTAATGATATCGTGGTTAAGTAGTTGTCATGACTTGTTATTGTCCTACATCGATTGGTAAGGCCAATCGATGAACGGGTTCATAAGAGTGAGTCCCCTCTCCCATACATGCAGCTTTCTTCCTAGGTTTAAGTGAATTGGAAGGACTAAGCTCATTTGTTGGACCTAGGAGAAACAAAGTCGTGCGGATATGATGTATCTACGGAAACCGACAAACCCAAAACGGACAATATATATCATGTATGTGAGTGGGGTGTGAGGGGTGAGATTTTCTAAACAATAGTAATCCTTATATTGAGCTGACATCACGTATGTCAAGAAGAGTATTAACGTACATTTTTTTTTGATAACACCATTATCGACATCTTATATGGGTTAAATTTAGGTCATCAGGTTTGTACGCACATAAGTTTTCAACTTGACAACAGAATTAGTTGAATCAAAGTCTAACACGTTACCACATATTATTCCTGGTGAGATCCGAACGCATGACATTTCGAATCTACATACGTCACGCACACACATATAATTGTATATATCACACAAAAGATGGTCCTCATTGATTCTTTTACTAGCTACTTGAAGTCTTTCCTGATGGAAGATTAATGAAGAAGGTGATTGACGTGGATTGGACCGCTACATATATATTCACAGGTGGCAAAATTTGAAACCAATAATAGCAGTTTTAGTCGATTAAGCTAAAGATCTTCTTTTACTGTTGAGAATAATTTCTCCATCTATACAATATAATTTGTCCAAACCTACAAGATCTATAAATCAAACCCTATGAAATCAAGATCTAACATTTGATTTCGATCTCTAAAGGGTTCCACTAAGGTTACAAAGCACACTACACACTTACGTGTGGCCAATTAATCATACATCATAGTCAACTGCAATTACATCCATATGTCACGCTACCATGTCTGCTTTGTGTGTGTTTGGTAGAGCGGTTGTGTTGATTTTCAACGCTAACTGTTAAGCTGTAAAAAAAAATTGAGTTTAAAGCTGTAAGGTGTTTGATAAGGCTGTTAACTGTTGTTAGCGGTTAAGTTGTGTAAAACATATTTTGTTTTTATATTTTGTATTTTTAATTATTTTATTGATTTAATTATAATTACAATATATTTTGTATTTATTTATTTAATTCTATTATAATATTTCTAATTATAAATTTAATTTATTAAGTCTAACATAATTTAGGGATAATTTATTCATTTGCAATTAACTTATTAAGTCTAAATATAAATTTTTTTACTCAATATATTTAATAAACAAATTTATATTGTAAATATAAATATAGTTAAATATATTATATAAATATCCGATATTTATGTAATATAAATATAAAATACTCCATGTAGAAACGTTAAAATAATGTATTAAGTTGGATAACCCTACTTCTTCAAGTTGGTGTATGTATTAAGTTGGATAACCCTACTTCAAGTTGATGCATAGATGTCACACATGTTCAACGAATTTGCGAACAGTCAACTTGCAAACTGCTTTGGTAATGATATCGATCAAGTGGTCGTCTGATCGAATCTTAGGTAACTCCACAAATTTTATATTTTTAATTTGTAGATCTTTAGTTTCTTAGTCGTCCATAACATATTATAGTAAGGACCAATAGCATCACTTTGTAGTGCTTAATTCAAAGCCAAACAAAGTGTTATTTTAATGAGACAATATGGGCTACTAGTTTCCAGTTTCCAATTAAACAAATCGACAAATAAAAACCTTGGTCTCTCATTATCTTCACATCGACATCGTTTGAAAACCCACCAAATAGACATACATATATATATATATAAAGAACAATGTTAGAGACTCTCAAAATATCACCCTTAAATTGGTGCTTACCATTTATTCCTTGCCTTAGGACGAAATTGACTATTGGGTAGTAAAAATAGTAACAAGTATTCCGGAAGTTATTCCTCTAATAGGATTTCCTTTGGTAGAGTTATTGCGCGGAAGTGTTAGTATGGGCGACAAGAGGTCTATCTCTCGAGCGAGGTATGAAGCGGCCCATGTAGTGCAACATCGCTTAGAGACCAGGGAGCTTGTCGCTCGAGCTACCATGCGCATTGATGATAGACCTAGGACCAGAGAGTTCGTTGCTCGAGCGAGGTCCATAGCCACTCGACAAAAAGTAACTAACGTGAATTTTAAGATTGTTATAAATAGGAGTTGCAAGAACTTTTATTTTGTAATCGTGAGAATCGCAAGATATAGAGAGAGATTGTGAGAACAAACTCTTGAGAGAGACTTTGTTTTCTCATTGTAATTTTTTCCATAACATAATTCGATCTCTGCTACGCGTGAACGTAGGTTATTGTCGTACGTGTCGAACCATGTAAATATGTTGTGTTCTTCAATATTAGATTTTAGCACGATAAAAATTATACTAAAAAGGCTGTACTCCATCCCTCACGAAGACCATGCCACCATGGACTCTTTTTACACACGTGAAGTCGTCGTCCTAAACACGTGTGTGGGTGTGAAAGAATTAAGAAACATTGACAAGTCAAAGGGTCAAAGCCCCCCACAAAGCAAAAGCAAAAAACGATGTCTACTTGGCGGGTGATTTATTAATCAACACTTGTTTGTTTTTTTTATTATCAGAAAACAAATTTCAAAAGTCGGTCCATTCCTTATCTTCTTCACCTCTCCCTGTATATAGTCTCTTCCCATGACCATATTCTGAACCACCATATCCATCGAACTAACAACATCTCTCTCTCTCTCTCTCTCTCTCTGTTCTCATCAAAAACACTTTTGTCCATTCATTGACTATGGATTTGCATGCAAGAAACTTAAGTTCTTCAAGTGATCATCGGAATGAAGAAGAGATCATGGATGTAAGAAAAGGTCCATGGACTGTTGAAGAAGACAATTTGCTTGTCAACTACATCACCGTCCACGGCGAAGGCCGCTGGAACTCTTTGGCTCAATGTGCAGGTATATATATAGTAATCTGTTATATGCGATTTTCTTAATAAATATATAAAAAAAAGATTAAAGATTGACTGACCCCTCCTAAAAGTTCTGATTGAATTGTCGGTCTTATGTGAGCGCAGGACTGAAACGAACTGGCAAGAGTTGCAGATTGAGATGGTTGAACTATCTACGACCAAATGTTCGGCGCGGCGACATCTCCCTCCAAGAACAATTACTGATTCTTGAACTCCATTCTCGATGGGGAAACAGGTCTGTAATTTTGGATTTCAATATTATACAATTCTGTGAGATTAATTTTACGAGTTTTGACTTCTGGGTATTGTTGATCAGGTGGTCAAAGATAGCCCAGTGCTTGCCTGGTAGAACCGACAATGAAATCAAGAACTACTGGAGAACCAGAGTCCAGAAGCAGGCCAAGCAGCTCAAATGTGAAGTCAATAGCAAAGAATTCAGAGACGCTATGCGGTTCGTCTGGATGCCCCGTTTAATGGAGCGGATACAGGCCGGGTCCGGAACTTCTACGCCCCAACCCGATATTGTCGTCGGTTCCAAGTATGACCCAAGCCAGTCATCAAGTACCGTTGTAAATCCTACCAATCGGAATCCCCCCGGGTTGGAGAATTCGGGCGCTTCTTCTTCGGATTATTCACTGGACACCCAATTCTCGGATATGACTGATTGCTACAACCCACCCGGCAATTATTATGGTTACAACGGGTTCGGATCATACCCGGAAAACGTGGGTTTAATGGATCGGCAAGAGAATGAGGGGTGGTTAGGTGGAGGGGAGTCATTGGAGAGTATATGGAATGATGATAATATTTTCTTCGCTTTCAATTGATGATTATGATTGTTAGCTTAGCTCCAATTAAAAAGCACCAAAATAATAATACCAATGAATTTACTAACGTCACGCATCAACTCACTCTAAACTTATTATTTAAATACCAATATATTTTGCACATTGTTTTTGTTTTTGTTTTTTTTTTTTGTGTATGTGAAACCAAGAACAACAAACAACCCCTGTAAGTGTTAAGCCATCATGTCATGCACGTATTCAGTTTTGACTCAACTTAATTTATCGTCAAGTGATCTTGATTGACAATCTTTGTAGTCTTTTCGATATCCGTAAGTTCCTTAACCGTGGTTAACAATCTTTGTAGTATTTCCCATATCCTCAGGTTCCTTACTTTTCTTTCAGCCTTTGGGAGGAAATAGAATAAGTATGTGATATGTTAGATGTATATGCGTATTAGAATTTTTTTTAGTGACCTACGTTTTCAATTGATGGGAAATTATAAGTGGGTCAATTTCTTTTGGTTTTTACAGGAGATTGGAATAGATGGACTTCCTATAGGACCCATTTTATTGATGGGATTTATCGCTGCTTTAGCTATTTTAGTGGTTTGTATCATAAATTCACACCCCATACAATTAATTATATTGTCCGCTTGCTTCGATACCATGTCAAAAATTCACCTCCATACAACAAATTATTTTTTCCACTTTGAGTTGTCTGATTCCCTGGGATATATCAGGTATGCACGACTTTGTTTCTCCCAAACCTAACAAGTGGACTAAGCCCAACTCATCAAACTAGAGAAAATGCCTAATTGATTGTTAAGAGCGGGCATGCGCTTAATTATAAAGAGGAATATCACACATCTTTTTATCAATGTAAGACTTAATTTTAACAGTTTGGCCAGGTACTCGAGATTCTATATCAGTTCATTTATTGATGTTAATTAGCCATGTATCTCTATGGGTGTGGTATGCCTGAGTTTAGGCTCATATATATCAGATATCCAAATGGCAATTTTGTTTGGTATCGTTTCTCGGTGATTAAAAGGATATATTTATATATGAATTTAGTTGTAGTGATGTTAGGAAAATGTGAAGAATGATGATGGAGGCATTGACATTATTGAATAAGTGTATGAGAAGTGAGGGGTTAGTACGAGAAATGAGATGCTTGAAATTCAACGGTTGGTAGAGAGCTTCCTCTACTGAAGCAGCAGTAACTGCCGCAACCCTTGAAACAAATGGGTTTTTCCCTTCAAAAGTCTTGACATGCTCCCACTTCTCTTATACAAAATAATTTTAGCCGGTTACCAATTATTCAACTTGGAATCAATCCACAATATACTAATTGTTATGCTAGCTTCATTTTCAAACAAATTGCCATTAAAGACCATATTTTTATATGTAGTGCAGTGCACGCAACAAAGAGCAGAAAACATTGGGAAAAAAATAACTGAATTTTCATTTTCTTGGGGAAAAATGGATCGTAAATGAGCTATACTCGAGCCGAGCCGACCAAACCCTCGAGCTATATTAATTATTAGGGCTTGAGCTTGATAAATGAGTTCGATTCAAGCTTGAGTTGTATAATTATAATTCAAGTGTGAACCAAATCATGTCATGCTCGAGTTTGGACTCACTAATTAAATTCGAATTCAATTCAAGCTCGGTAAATATAGCATAGGCTAATCTAGCTCGAGTCCAAACTGCTCGATTGAAACTCCATTCGAGTGCAACCCCAAATGAGAACCAAAGAATTTGCAATAGCTCAAGACAGAGACATGATTGTTTATACAAGAAGGGTATATTTGTTACGACTCAATACCACAATGATTGGGACAATACTAACCGATTGATTAACAAGGGCAAAAGTCCACCCCTTACAACTAACAAAACCTTTTCTTAACCCTATAGTTATTGGGTTTTGACTTAGTGAGTTGGGCTTCGACCTATAGTTATTGGGTTAAGGAAGAACAAAGTCGTGCATACTCGATATATCATTGAGATCCGAAAACATAAAACGGACAATATTGTTGGTATATATGGAAGCGTGGATTTCTTGATAATATTAGAAAGTATTAGCAGCCGTATGTACTTAGCTTTCTCTGACTCTGAAATTTGAAGGGCGGACGTATGACCCATAGAAAACACATGGAAAAGTAGCCAATTTTCTAGATGAAAGAGTATCCACTTATATTTTTAATCAAGTAAACGACTAGTTGGGGATAGTTGAAGAATGAAGACTTTGTATAAGACAAATGAAGTCACCACTTACGTTTGCATTCTATACGTCTCTTTTAAAATGGGTCCATCCCAAATCATTATAGACAAATGCTACTCTTGATATTGTACAATCCAATTATGGGCCATCAGCTTCTTCGTTGGCCGATATCAATTTCAGAGATTAAGCCTGACTCAACAAATAACTCACACGTCATCTGAATTCTATAGAAAACACACACTATATAAGTTTTAGTGGTTGTAGTTTTCTTCTTTTTTTGTTTTTTTG
The DNA here is from genome assembly GCF_013401445.1 of Tripterygium wilfordii. Taxonomy (NCBI): domain Eukaryota; kingdom Viridiplantae; phylum Streptophyta; class Magnoliopsida; order Celastrales; family Celastraceae; genus Tripterygium; species Tripterygium wilfordii. The sequence continues at coordinate 12,973,937 of NC_052248.1, forward strand.
TTTTCTCTTTTTCTACTTTTTTCTATACAAGAAAAGAAAACTTGCTTGTTTATTTATTGGTAATTTGAACTAGAAGTCCATCAAGTTAGACAAAATGGTTTGGAGAAAAAACTTGTTTTTAATGTGTTAGGAAAACATTGAAATTTGAGTTTCCATTTCTAACTTTTAGCAGTTTAGTTAAATTGTTTTCAAAAGTCAACTGAAATAAAAGTCATCCCAATTTTTTTAAAAAACTATTTCTAGAGTTAACAAAGTGATTAGAATTGTCATAACCACTTGGGTGATAGTCTAGGACTGTATTTGGGGCAAATCATATAGATTCGAAAGGTCATGAGTTCAATTTTCACTGGAAGCAAGATCTTTGTGGCCATGCACTGTGCTTTGACCAAACTTACATGGTGTCAGGTGCAAAAATTATGTGTGCGCGACCCTAACGGTCCTAGTTTAGGCTCATATCGAATGTTTAAATGACAAATTTGTATGATGTCGGTATAGTCTAGTGGTGAATCTCTAAGGACTAAACCGTATAGACTCGGAAGGTCGCGACTCACGAATTCGATTCTTATTGAAAACAATATCTTTGTGGTCACACTCTGACTTTTGACCCAACTTACTATGTTGTTTGATGAAACTTTTTGTGCCCATGGACCTGATGACTCGAGGTTACTGCATATCGGATGTCCAAATAACAAACTTGTCAGACTTCCCCGCTAAACTGCAAGTGGACTACCAAATACTTGTTTGTGTACGTGCCGGTCACTTGGGCCTAACTATTATCAAAACATGGCCTACGCAAGGACTTGTTAATGTATGCCTGTATGGGCCGGTCACTTGGGCCTAACTCCTTAACCAAGCGTGGCCCATAATGACATAGCAACCGTTTGTCTTGCTTCTTGCCGTTCACGATTTATGTATCTAGGAATTCGCTATTTTTAAGGTCAATGAATTTTGTATGTTCTTTTTTTTTTTGATATACCTAAGATAGTCTCCAATGATACCTTTCACGACTTTTTGAGTGACCCAATTTATACTTCATCGGTTAGGTTAAAACATTGCTCATGACGTCCAAAACTAGTTTGATCTGAGTGACGTATCAGATGGTCGGACTAACGTCAGAAAGTGTCTACTTGGATCTGATGAGGTGACATGTACAATAAAAAACATGAGCCATAAGGGGTCTTGAGTTTGTTCTCGGGGGACCTCTCCGACACTCAAGTCAATTCGAATGCTTTTAGCGGGGAGTGCTCGAAACTCTTGCTCTCAAGTTCTAGCAATTAAGAATGTTGGTTTCAGAATTCATGATCCATTACCTGACACTAGAGGTCTCCTTATATATAAGTTCGAGAACTATAAATTTGGTAGGAGAAGATATCATCCTTCCCGATTCTTAGGCGGGTTTTGAGGAGGGTGAATCTTATCTTGATTAATTTCTTAATTGGAGTCAGTCTCATTTAGAATTCTCAGATCCCCTTGGTGTTCGGTCACCATGGGTTTCCGTGGTGATTATGCTAGTTCTCGGCTTATCCACACACCTCAAGTGTCGTTTGCTCGGCCCATCGCCTTGGATTAATCTTGATCGGCAGCTCGGGGTGAGCATGTTCGGTACATCGGTCAATGTGTCAGCTCGGCTATCCTAGTGCCAAGTGTCATCATTCTAATGGAGTGTAATTTTGGTACAATTCGATATTTGGATGGCTTAGTGCATTGTACAAGGTGTGAGTTATAATGGCCATGTTGGGTACCCTATAATAGAATGGACATTTTCAAGACACCACCACAACTAATTCATGTGAACAAGCCATTTCTACTAACTTTCAAAAATTCAATTGGGATGGGATACAGCTATTCATTACCACATTAGCTCTATATTCAACAAACTACACTATAAGTCTATAATGGGGACAGTACTGGCAGCATCAAGCACTACACCTAACAATTATTTGATTTGAAGGTCCCAGCCATCCAATTCTATGAATTAATTCCTGATTTTATCATGTGAACAACTTTGTAGTGCTCTATATAGCAAAGCCAAGGGTTAGTAAATATTTCTACATATATATATATATATGTACGATTGGTTCTAATATACTGTCGATTCCTCTATACCTTGTCTTTTCCAAATTTCGGGTCATCTTTCTTTTATTTATTACCAAAATTAAAATCAACCGCGTGTGTGTTTTGTTGTTCTGATTTTCTTTGTTTGGTCATATATGGTATTTTGTATGAGTTTGTAGACGCGTTTTCTGAGTTTAACTATCAATGATGATAACTCATGAAAAATAAATTCGTGTGGGTCCGTGATTCAGAGTGGACAATATCTCTAATATGTTTGAGTTGAGAATTTCAACATAGTATCAGAGTAAAGTCTCGGTTTAGTTGAACGAGTCTCTATGTGTCCACTTGTTAGGTCTGACATAATACAGCTCACAAGTGTGAGGGAATGTCAATACTAAAATACCACATCGGTCTAGCATAACACAACCGATTGACCGAGTGCTTTATAAGTAAAGCTCATCTCCTCTCACAATGTAAATGTATTTTCTAGACCTAAATACCAATGACAATGACCCATTAAAGACAAATCTGTGCGGACCCGTGGTCTAAAGCGAACAATAGTGTAGTTGGACAGGGAATTTCAACAATATAAGTTAGTTGATAGCAATTTTAAATTCCCCAACAACGAATACATGCAGGTCTTGCCATGGATTCAAAATCTTCTCATCTCCCTAACATTCTCTTTATTGTTTGTCTCTCGTGCCAGTATTTCAACTTCTCTTCAGGGATTGCAGACACTGAAGCAGAGTACAACAGATGGATTTCTTGGCATGTCAAGAACCACCAGAGGAAGACAACGATGAGAGGAAACTCAGCAAATCAAGGCCCCAACCTTGATGACAAGTTGTTGAATGCTGAGAAGAAGAAAACGACATTAATTGTCAGTCAGGATGGGACTGGTGATTTCAAGACCATCAATGAAGCTATTGCCAGCATTCCAAAACACAACACTAGGAGAGTTATTCTCAATATCAAACCAGGCCTCTACAGGTATATTTTATCATATTTTAACTTTTATTCTTTCAATGGCATTGCATTTCCGGTAATGTTCTCATAGTCTCATCTAGCCGACCCTAAACTTTTAGGGGATAAACGTTTGGATGATGACGAATGGCATTGCATTTGATCACTTACTCTGTTTTTCATTTTGTAGAGAAAAGGTTAATATCACCAAAGACAAGCCTTTTATTACATTTTTTGGGGATTCAGGGTCAGAAAACCCACCAACAATTAGTTGGAATGACACCGCAGAAATTGTTAACAAGACACTCAATAGTGCCTCTGTTATTGCAAGTGCAGATTATTTTGTGGCCATAAACATGAAATTTGAGGTAAATGAATCTGAGCAAATCAAAAGCTCAAAACATCTTTAAGCTGCTGCATCTATATTTGTCGTTGTTTCGGCAACAGTCTTATGGATCCCAGTGTTTTTGTCCCAGCTATCCCAAATGCTGAGATGGGACCCACGATTTCACATTGATATCATGTGTTTACATCTCAGCATTTGGGATAACTAGGACAAAAAACACTGGAATTCTTAGCATTTTCGTTGGTTGATTGTTTTGGGTGGTTGTTATAGCGTTGAATTAGTGCAGAACACAGCTCCTCATTATGAAAATGGATCGGAAAAACAACAAGCTGCTGCAATTCGTATATCAGGGAACAAGGCAGCATTTTACAATTGTACATTTCTGGGTAAACAAGACACTCTATATGATCATAAGGGCATGCACTATTTCAATAACTGCTATATCCAAGGATCTGTTGATTTCATTTGTGGCCATGCACTGTCCCTTTATGAGGTAAAATTCACTGTTTTTGGGCCTTAATGGGCCAGTAGTAGTAGTAGTGGAAGCCCAGTCCAAGATTAAAGATGTAGACCATGTTTGAATGAATGCAGAAGTGCGTGTTGAATTCGACTGCGGACAAGATGGGCTTTTTGACGGCCCAAAACCGGTCCAACGCTACAATGGAAAGTGGGTTTTCATTCAAGGACTGTTTGGTTACAGGGAGTGGGTTGATTTATCTTGGAAGAACATGGGGTGATTATTCAAGGGTTGTGTTCTCCTACACGTTTATGGACAAAATTGTTCTTCCAAAAGGATGGAGTGAAATGGGTGGTCATCCAAAAAATCATTCGTAAGTTCACTTTATATATATACACTAACCGTTTAATCTCAACCGTTAAATTTGACCGATAACTAAGATTAAAATTTGATTTCTAAAACCCATGTTTGCTCACATCCATCTTTCTCTCTAAAATCCGTTGGTCGAATAAAATTTTAATCTCAATCGTTGGTTAAATCCAACGATTGAGATCATTAAACTGTCTGTTAACAGGGATTCTTCCGTATGTGAGGAACCCTATATATATGTCACTCACTTTATTAATTAATTGAAATTAATGTAAATTTGATGGTGTTTAATTAATTTACAGGACGGTTTATTATGGGGAATACAAATGTGAAGGGCCTGGATCCAATTTAACAGGGAGGGTGCCATGGTCAAAAAACTTGACAGATGCAGAGGCAAAACCTTTTATAGGGGATTACTTTGTGGATGGAGATACTTGGCTTATATATTAGACCTAATTGAGAACTCTTGTGTAGCTCTTTTATGAATTATTTATTTTTACCATAACTACAATGCATGAGCAGCCTGATTATTAATTTGTTCCAACAACTATGACATACCCTAAATAATGTAATAAATATTATATATTGTCAAGAATTTGTGTTGTTTTTCACTCATGCCATGCCTTTGTTTTCAAGTGTTTTTCCAAACTTGTGTGATTAAATTTTGCCTTGATTAGTTCCTATACATACCCAAGATGTGAGTTGTTCATAGAATTATCAAGGGAAAAGTGATCACATTTGTCGTAGTACATGAATCACACAAAGATGGATTGTTTTACAATGGAAACCTCTATCCATTCATCGCAGAGTTTTGGATTCTGAGGGAAATAAACAAAGACAAGACGCTTGTCTTGGATTGAAATAACGTGAAACGAGTTCTGACATGGGGAATGACAACATTGTAATAAAAGAAAAGGAAGCACAGGCACTAAGCCATTAACCACAATCCCGCCAAGCCAAAGATATCCCCGAGAGTAGTATCAGCAGCTGACTGCTCTCTCTCATAAAAGCAGCGACTCATTGAAGTTGAAAAGGAATTCTGACTCTCTGAGCTGTCGTCTAGGGTTTTCTGCTTCGAAAATGGTGGGTTTCGATTCAGATCAACGATTACTCTTCGGTAAAGGCACAAAGGTGGAAGTAAGCAACGATGAGGAAGGCTTCAAAGGCGCATGGTACAGAGCCAGCATTCTTGAATCGTCTCCTAAATCTGTTTACAAGAAGAAAAAGAAAGTCTTGGTTGAATACGAGGCCTTGCTCATGGAAGACGGGTCCAGTCCTTTGGTTGAGCATGTGGACCCTGCTCACATTAGGCCTTTGCCGCCTGAAGAAGAAAGTGGCTGCCGGGTTTTTGAGCTAAATGAAATCGTTGATGCAGGGTACCGTGACGGGTGGTGGGTTGGTACTGTAAAGAAGGTTCTCGAGGGTTCCAGGTACAGAGTCTATTTTGATAACCCTCCAGATGTTATTGATTTCGATGGTAGAGATCTGAGGTTGCACTGGAATTGGTTACTTGGCAACTGGTTCCGACCCGTGAAAGAGGTATTTTTCTTGTGGGTCTATCATTTTTTGAGGTGCATGTCTTGTTTAATGGGTTAATTTTGGGGATTTATAGCCATGCAGTTGCTGATTCTTTCAGTAAATGGAGTTTGTTGCTTTTATGTAAACTGCAGTGAGCAAAAGTTGTTGATTAGATGATTCGCCAGATACAGTTTTTTTTTCCTTCTCAATGCGTGGTCAGATACTGAAGTTTCTGAAATTTTCTTAATGATCTTTGCTTTATAGGTTTTTTCTGGTTCTTATGATGGTTTATCCTCCGCATTTAAGCTTCTTGCGGTTTGAAAGCCATCCATGGATCCTTGTGTGATATGCATTCTACCGGTTTGCCAATGGAAATTACCTACTAGATTACGTGCTTAGCATTACTTTTTTTTGTTTCATTTTGATTACTTATACAATTATCTCAGCCATCTTTATCAGCATTACATTGGATACGTACGAGTCTGCAAAAGTAGAACTTGATCTTGCAATTATCTTTAGAAGATGAATTAAGTATTAACCCCTTTGTGGTAACGAAGTGCAGCCCCAGATTCTATTTTTCCGCAAATAGAGGATGCATGTTCTTATAATTTTGTTTTTGCTAAATAACTGTTCTTCAAATATTTCGTGTACAAAGTCCATTAAACCATGTCTTTCATTCTGCTTCTACACTATTTATATAGTCACTGTTATCGTAATGAATTTTTGCCATAAGTGATTGAATTGCGCCATTTTATTTTTGAAGCAAGTGGCAGACTCGATTTTTAGCTCTGGGGCAGCAGTGGAAGTAAATCCTGATAGCCCTAGCCTTTGTGATGTGTGGTTCCCTGCAATTGTTATTAAAGATTATGGCAACGACAATTTCTTGGTGAAGTATAACACAGAATATGGCGAGGACGTGGATGCAGTAAAAATTTATGTAGATTTGCTCCATATTAGACCTATGCCTCCCTGTTATCTGGATAGGAGTTATGAGTTACTGGAGAAAGTGGATACATCATATGGTATTGGTTGGCGGGCTGGAGTAATTACCAAAGTTCTTGCTGGTGGGAGGTACATTGTATTCTTTAAACAAGTTAATGAGGATAAAGAGTTCAGTCACTCAGACATAAGGCCTCATCTTGAATGGATTGATGGGAAATGGATCAGTGCGTCCAAGGTATAGTTTCTTTAACTGTGCACCTGTTATGAGCAGGTATTTGTATCTCATATTGTTTGGTGATCACCTGATCTTCATCAGGTCTTGTGTAGTTTTGTAACTTTTGTTATTCTTTCCCCCTTGGTCTCTATGGGCTCTTCTCAGTCAGGTTGGGTTTATGCCCCTATTCTTTCCCCCTTAGTACTATTTGTTGATCTATTATGTGGTCATAAAAGGGAGGATACAAAAGTTCTGCTCTCCCTTTATTTGTTTGGCATTTGTGTGTTTTCACATCTAGTTTTTGAATCTCAATTGTGGAGGACATTTCCAATTTCTGAGTTTTAGTGTTGGTCCTTACTATAACTACTGTGTGTTATTTTTAGCTTAATGGTGTTGAGTGTACCTTTGTTTTCAGGAAATCTTCGTTGTTCCTGATTGTCTAGAACAATCTTGTGATGCCTTGAACAGTAACTGTAATTCTGAAGTAGTTCTTCAGCTTGAAAGTACCGGTGCTTCCCACAACTCTGAGGTGGCTGTTGTACTTGAAATGGCAGGTGCTTTCCGCAACTCTCAGGTTGACGCCCAACTTGAAATGACAGGTGCTTTCAAGTATCACGCTGAAGATGAAAATCCTCGTTCCACAAGCGTAGAGAGCAAACTGATGGAGCAGCCTGCTGCTGGCTCTGAAAACTCCCCTTCCTATTGTTTGCCTGCCAGCCAGAAAAGGTTTAGGATTGCAGCTCCTAATCGTTATTATATGCATTCACAACCTCGCAAAGATCCAATGCAAGAAGATTATGAAGAGATTCCATTATCTAGAGCATTGAAGTTAAAGAAGAGCCCTCTTGAAATGTTAACTAAAGATACAACCCATGGTTTCACCACCCCAAACAAAGGTGGTTCGGTTAAGAGATTCTCTAGAAGCCCTGCAGTTGTTAGTTGGGATTTTTCTCAACCGAAGAGCTCTTTCTCCGAAAATAATGTTGTGAGTCAGGTTTTCATCAGTGCTCCATATATTCCGCTTTCTTTTATCTTTTTCTTTTGAATATGAGAAAAACATGTAAGCATTCATATGGCAGTACCACCATTCTAGATTTGTTATTTCATTAAGTTTCACATGAGAGTTGAGAATTTGTAAAGATTGACTTAGTAGTACCATTAACCTATTTTTTCATTTCATATCATTGTATCACATCTTGAACTGTTGGGTTTTGCGTCTACATTTTAGTATTTGCTTTTTTTTAAATATTGTCACACTGGCACAGTTGTATCCAGTCTTATGTGAGAAATTAGCTTGATTATGGAATTTTACTGCCTAAACACACTAATCTGTTTTTGTATTATAGAATAGGATCTGTTAATTGTTGTCTCAGTTGTGTTTCTTAATCGGTTACAGAAAGAGTTTGAGCAAGGTGTTTTAGAATGAGTTATCTAGGAACTCAAAGAAACCAATATTTGAATTGAAGCAATCTGAGTGGATGCTTTCTCTCTCTACATCTCATTATTTATTGGCAATGACGATTCATTAGGCTCGTTTTCTTAGTGGTCCAATATATGCATTAGTAAGTGTTCCCATTTTGATCTTTGGTTCTGGCTTTTCTCCAACTGCACTTTTGTTCGATGCATTTCTGATTAACGCACATCGGTCCATGTTATTGTATATGGCATGCATCACAAAATATATTGAATGAAACTTGGAAACTACTAATAAAGGACTTGTTTATCATTGTTTAATTTTCAGTTTTTGTGGGCTTGTAGATGACACTTTTATTTACTGGTGCAGAAGGCAAAGTATCAGAAAATCCATTCTGCAACAAGGAAAAAACGAGCTGTAAAATCAAAGTCAAATATAACGCCTGTTTCAGTAGCGGGTATTTATCTTTGTTATTCGTTAGTTGCACTGATTGTGTGTTCTGTATGATAGAAACTTGCTATGAAATGTTCAGGTAAGAGGAACAGGAAAAGACATATTGCTTCTATGGATATGAATGAAGATAGCGCAAAAGTGAATGATCCCGGGGTCCCTCTCATTTGTGCTTCCAAGGCCGAAGGAATTAGGGACTTGCAAGCTGAGAATTCTTCTCAACTTCAAAGTAAGGAACCATTGAAGCTAAAGATGGATCTGAATGAGAAGAAAAATAATCAGGCAGGAGATAAGAGTGCGGTAAGCTCTGGGACTTGCAAAAGCTTTCTCGAGGCCATTTGCTTAGCCTCCTTGTAATCTTTTTCTGCACCTTCCCTTTGCTCTAACAAGTCCTTTTTTCTGGCATGTCTTTATTTTGGACTAGACTAGGAGCTCTATTTTATTATTTTTTTGATTGGAAATTTTTTTTATTCAATGGCACCAAGACAATGCATCAAAAGAGTACAGAAGGGCCAAAAAATGGCCTCCAAAAGACTAATACAAGAGAAAAAACCACACAAGATTTAGAATTGTTTCTCTAACATTATACCCCCTTGATCCGACCCTGGATACCAAAAACAGAGGTTATTAAGCACCTATTGTTCCTCTCCAACCAGATTGTCCAGCAAGTAACCAGAGACAAAAGCTGAACTAGATCACTCAGATTCTTCACCTTGGAGAGGCTTGCGTAGGTCTTCAGCTCTTCTTTGACATTTCCCGCAACAACACACTTAATGCCCAGAAATCTTTCCGAACCCATCTGTGTCTACCAATCACAATGGGGAAGGATATGGTTAACACTTTCCTCATTCTTTTTACACAGGAAGCACTTATTTTCCAAAGTATGGCCTCTTCGCTTTAGATTGTCTACAGTTAATATCCTTTTCCAAGTTCGTTTCCAAAGGAAGAAATGCATTTCTGAAAAATTGTACATCCCATATGGCTTCCCCATCAACCATATTTCTCACCTCATCAATCCTTACATTCGAGTTCCTAGGAGCTCTCATTAGTTTAATTTAGCCACTTGAAGACTTTATTATAGAATTGTAATTGCGTTAAAGCTGTTTAATTCATATTGTGTCACAGCACCTCCTAACAGGTTAATAGATGATGAATTTTTTGGGTTTTAAAGTTTTCATAATCTTAGAACGTGTTTGGAAATGGGAAACTAACGGTGTCAGTTGCACTTAGCTTGCGGAGGAATTTCATACTTCAGATGGTACCTGTTGTCATGGGTATCATTTTAAGTTGTGACACTGTTTTTAAGTACCAGTTGAAAGTGAAAATTTTTGTTGTGGAAAAATTGATTTCTTATTGTTCATTCAAAAAAACCTAAACACAACCTTCTGAAATAAGAAAATATGTCGTTAAAAATAATATCCATGCTTCTAGGTTTGTACCATTTGATTCTTTAATCATTGAACATATATATTTTCCAACATGTAGGCAACTTCTCTTGCTCTTTTCGTATTGTCGTAAACATGTTGGTTCTCAGTTCTCACTCAACCTGCTTGTAGTTTCAAGCATTACTAGTCTCTTGCCTTGGTCTTTTCCTGAAATGGTATTTATATTGTGGAGAGGGAGGCTCTCGAACTTGTGGATCATTTTTCTGTTAGATACTTGAACAAATATTTCTAGTACTTGTGTTATAGGTCCTCGTGCTGAAAATTAATCCACAGAAGAGTATGGGAGGCAGTCAGAAAAGAAAGAGAGGAAGACCGTGCAAGTTAGTTGTCTCTGAGCCGAATATTAAAGAGGCTGGTATGTTATATAAATTAACCTACAGTCAAATCTTTTGTCCCGAATAGTTTGGAATTTGGATATTTTATATAACTTAAACTACAGTCAAATTACTGTATAGTGATGATTTCCAGGTGAAGTGCAGCAGGGAGCTGGCGATGATATCCGTGAAACAGAGGCAGAGGATTGCGTATTTAGTGAGGTTATAGTGCCAATGCTCCAACAGGTGGATTCTATAGGTGGGACTTCTAAGTGGCTGATTGTCTGAAGTTTGTTTCAGCTTTACTCTGTGAGTTTGTGATGTTTATAGTGTCATCTTGCAATGTTTGAGAACATATGAAGCTATATAATCAAAATGCCCCTTGGGGTAAAGAGAGAATGTTGAATGAAACATTTCTCAAATAATAGTCTTTCGTTTATATAAAAAGGGTGCGTCGAGAAGCTATCATCAAGACGAGTAGATAAACAACGAAAAGGTCGGTATTTGTCTTCTTGAGTAAAGGGAATGATTTTCCTTGCTAAGAATGATTCAATTGCAGGAATTCAGATTGTGAAGAGTCCCTCACATGCTTTTTTCCTTGTCTGTAAATTGCAGGATATATTTTTTCTTACACATCAACGGCTTGTCAGTCCACGAAATAAAACCTCATAATCTATTTTACCAGCAGTCCTGCTACATCATTTTTGTCTGTGTGCAAAGAATGTCCTTTGGAGCAACAATGCAGCTTCTTCTAGGGAAAGTTTGGCATGTAGAAATGATGTAATTTAGCTTCTTTCAATGAGAGTGAATTGGGGAATAAAAATAAATAGTCTTTCTGTGCAGCCCTTTTCTTTTCTTTCTTTGGAAGGTGGTTCCAATGTTGCTGATTACGAACCATGTAATATCAGTTCAGTAAAATGGCATAAAAATTAGCAGAAACCCTGCCACCCTGCTTTTGGCTTTTCCCTTCTTTCTTTTATCTGGTTTGCACAATGACAAAGGTAGCCAAAGAGGAGGAGACATATACTTATGCATGCATTTGTTGTATACGAGTTTTCTGGTTATATAGTGGGAACTGAGTGGATTTAGCTTCTAGACTCTCCAGGTGCACCCGTACTGGGAATTGCTGAAGTTTCTCAAGAAGATGGCACGAGAAAAGAAGTGGACATTGCTATAACCGCAGTTTCAGATGATATTACTGATGGTGATCAACCTTTATCAAGTTGGTTTGGCGGGAATCATTCATCAACAAGTTTCGATGAGCTTCGTAAGTTTCTCTTTGTTTTTGTTGTACTTCCTCATGTATGTAGGTATTTGATTGTAATTGTTCTCTGTCCAGGACTATCCTCTGGTAGGGTTGACAATGGAGGGAGGGAAAGGAGAGAAAGACAACTTAATGGGGCACCAGAATCTTCTCCTTTTGTGACGGTAGACGACAGTGTACCATATAGTACTGCATGCTCGCCTTTTGTAAAGAGGTCGTCAGTTTGGCAAACCATTGAATCAATGGAAGTATTCCGAATATTGCCCCAAGAGCCACACTTCTATCCCTTAGCTGAATGTAAAGAAGAGCATAGAGAAGGATCTGCTATTGGCATGATGGTAACATTTGCTAGTTTGTTTGAGAAGATATCAACGTTGCAAATTGACTATCCAAGCAGCATATTCAATAGGACTCTCGAAACACTTGACGACTTGGAAAAGTATGGGTTTGATGTTTTGGGATTAAAAGATCGTGTTCGTCAATTGTTGTCGATGAAAGACGGGCATGTGCAGTTGCTAAATGGTTCCAGAGACTTTGAGAAGGAACTGACAGTGCATATTCAAGAGACAACAAGACTCGATGAGGAGACAAGGGAGACTGAAAGGAAGCTAAGTGAGTTGCAGAAACAACTTGAGGCAATAAAGTCGAAGAAGGTGGTGAAAGATGATATGATTGCCAAATTACAGTCAGAGATGGAAGCTGCAAATTCTTGCGTTCAGAATATCCGCTCTGATTTTCAGAAACAAGCTACTGCCTCTTGGAAACTGCCATGATCACTCACATTCCTCGCCCTTCGTTTTGTTGCTGGTATGAAGTAATGTACATATGGTGTATGTTAGATTTGTAATTAACAAGAAAAGTAGAATGGTATGCGTATGGAGGTACGTTCGACTTCTGCATCACTAATTTACCTTTGTGTTCTGTTTAACTAGCTATATCTAGTCTTTCAGACGTTAACGCGCTGTTTAGCAATGTATCTCAGGTTTTATTTGTATGTGAAGAAAGTTTCACTTGAGTGGAGACCTTTTGTTAGCAAAAGTGGAACCCTATGGCTATTGACTCCCCCAATCTAAAAGTCTGGAGGCAAACTATGTTGTTGAAAATCTTATCGCCAGTGGAATTCTGTGTTTGCAAAGCTTGACCAACTAGTCTCAAATTCTCTGGTAAAGGTCATGTAACGGAATGGGGTGTGAAGGAAAAATGTGAAGAGGGAAACATGAACCATTTACAATGTAGAGATAAGGTTAAGTTGCAAGTTGGGAGGTTATGAGTTTGGAACAAGATGGAATGAATTGAATTGGGTTCAGTTCAGGGCTTGATAGCTTTGTTATTTTGATTCATGGACTTGTTAGTCAAGGATGGTGGTTGAAGCTTGACTACTTTAAAGAGACGGTCGGGAGAGGTATTTTGAGAGTTGAGAAGCCTGAATAAACGATCTGACCGATAACAAAATCGATCGGTTATTTCACAAAAAAAATATATTTCTTTGATAGAACTGACCCATAATTGAAATAACAGTCGATAACCGGCTGTCGCTTCGATTAAATTCGTATCAAAAAATCAATCATAACCGATTGTTTACACCCCTACCTAAAAGAAACAACAAAATTGAATATCAAGACAATGAAAACACAAATCCATAGAATTTTTTTTTTTTTAAATTAAATGTTAAGACTTGTAGTCCCACATCATAATGTCATAACTCAACTAAGTGATATACAAACAAATGTCCATCTCTTCTCACACAAATGACGTGGTTTTTAAGCTTAAGTACTTCATAGACAATTCAATAGAATAAATTCGTGTGAACCTTTGGTTCAGTCCCGTCAATATCACTATGATGTGTATTTTTGACAAAGCCATTAGCGGATGTATTTAATTCATCTGCCCGCCCAATATAACTCCAACCTATAAGCTATAAACCAAGTGCATGCTTTATTTTATGAAAGATCCACTTTCTTTCATGTATCATATTCCATCACACAAGAATAATAGATAAGCTCCAAGCAATGGATAGATATCTGTCTTGACAAGTGATCTTACTACTTTTAAAAAGAGAGTTTTTTGACGATCCAACGGCTTACAATGATTCAATCCAACGGTTCTTGTGAGGGGCATTTTAGTCATTTAACACCCATCTCTCAACCAAGTGTAGTTGAGGGATTTTAATAGTCAGTTGCATGAATTGAAGCTTTTTATAGGACAACTGACCATCATTATTTAGGGCATATTGTTTCATAAATATTCCCTTCCGTTTTGAACCTGCCGACTCTATGTTCAGTCACTTTAGCCACTTTATTGAGTCCCCCCCAACAATTTCTACATTTAATTTCATTAGAGTTAGGATTCGGAGAGTGGGGACTATTTGAAGTTCAATAACTTTTAGGACAGCAATTCATTCCCCATTGCCCATTTCTTTGCTTTTACTTTGAAGACCACAAAAGTGTGCCATTTGGATATCCGATATGAATTTAAACTCAATTGTCATGTCCGTCCATATAGAAGCTTTTCACTTGATAATATAGAGAGTTAGGCCAAAACTCAATGCATAACTACAAGGGTATTGTTCATAATGAAAATTGAACTCATAACCTCTCCGAGTTCATACGATTTGACCCCGAAGAGATTCATCAACTATACTATCACTTAAGTGGTTTCATTACTGAAATACTCTCACACGTAGAATGTGAATTTACGGAGGGCACAATTAAGCAGCGGGACTCCTGGGACAGTGCACTAGAATTTTTTTATTGAGTTATTTATATGACACGAAAATATTCACTAATAATAATTTCAACCAATAAAATGTTACATATTTATTTATCACAAAATTGTTACGAATTTTCGTATTGAGAAAACATCGGATAACAACATGATTTAGATTAGTAATGGTTTCAAAGCACGCATTGTCAATATCCAAACCACCCACAGTGGCTAATTAATATTCTATCATTCATCAAACCGCTTAGAGAGGGTGAAACGACAAGCACAGTCCATCTGAGCTTCTAAATGCAGGAATTGAAGAGTTAGGTTTGCGTCCATTCAAAATGGGAGTCCACAGAAGAGAAGTGGGCACAATGTCCCAATGAATAGATGCACAGTTGATTGAGAAACACAATTAATTACAACCAGTTGCAACTCATGCATCAAAACACCATCAGAGGAGAATGGTGGTTTGGAGTTGGACTTGAGACTGCTAAGATTATGAGGACCGTTGATAACATAAACGATAAAAAGATTCACTCTCCTACAAGTTCGAGTTTTCAGGGATAGGTGTTTCACATGGTATTAGAGTTTCAGCCTAACGGGGAGATTTTTGTTTTGGAAACCTACCTCCACCCAATTTTAGCCTCACTATGTTTATTTTTTAATGAAATCCTGACATGCCTTCCTCCTATAAAACAGAGCTTGTTGTGGGGTGGAGCCTGGAGTGAACCACTGGTTAATATGCATGAAACGTATGATTGTTTCCTCGAACGTAATCAGCAGAGTACTGTAATTGACCTATACCTTTAAAAGAACATTAACACCTTTGAAAGACTTGGCCAAGTCTCTGCATGCTTAAGCCCTTTCAACACCTCACAGTGGCCATAATTGACTTTGAAAGCTCCTACATACCAACGCCATTGATTATTCATAGGTATGCCGTATGAACTATGCAGAAACTGAGAAAAGACTATTTGTGGGCACACAGAAATTTGGGACCTCATTAAATTTCTATGAAAATGTCAATTGTATTTACCACCCATTTCGAAAATTTTCTTTCTTGTGACCCTAATTTCAATCTAGATTTTTAAATTAGTTGTGATCCATTTTTAATTAACACTTTGTTGGGGGTGTCTCTCAGGCATTTATGTACCAAATAGGGCCATTTCATACTATTTGCAAAGTGTTTTTTCTTTCTTAATTAATGTTCCTCAAATTTTTTTGGGAAGTAAATGTTACAACTTTAAGTAAGATAATCAACAACGAACCATCTAGGACCTCTAGATAAGTTGAAAATGAATGAATCTATTGAGTTAGGGATTAAAGTTTTGAGTTTTTTTCCTGTAAATTTTCTCTCTTTTGTGAGAAGGAGATGGGTTTGTACAAAACCCAAAGAAAGAGGTTTCGTGTGGCTCATCTAACATACAAGCAAACTACCTACCCAGTGGAAGTGAAGTAAATGGGAGTAATTTGCTTTTGTGAAATGTGGTGGAGACACAAAAAAGGCCGCTTCTTTCAACCAACTTGTTTAACCAAAGCCATGCGTCTCTATCTTTCCCTTAAATTCGAACTCCTCCCCGGACCTTCACCTTCATTGCGTGATCTTGCAATTACACCCAGTAAGCCCCCTCGATCCTTTTCTCTTTCTCTTTCTCATATAATAGGAATTGGCGATTTACAATGAATGGGTTGTTGGGGTTTTCCCTTTTTGTGTGATAATTGTGGGTTTTGGAGAATCAAGTAATTAATGTGCGTCCAACCTATTTTTGGTTACCGTGTTGATGGTTTCGTTTGTTTTTGGTTGGCTTTAATTTATTTGTCATAATCCTTTGTTCTGGTACAATATTGATTGATTGTCCTGAGGGCTCTTGCATGTGGTTTTAGACTACTTGCTGTTCCCTTTTTAGTTATTATAATGACACCTTTCGTTGCTGTGTTTTCGCTACTTCACTTTGAAATTTCACTTGTGTGATTCCTGCTACCAAGGTGATCAGATATGTCATCTTTATGACACTCTTCCATTTTTTCCTTGTAGATGGACAGGTTTTAAATGTATAGAATGCTGAGGGCTGGTTTGTTTTAGTGAAAATTCGTTAATTGCATTTGTAGCAAGTGCTTCCTCTAGATGGGTACAGTGTGTAATGGGGTTTCCTCATTTGTTTACTTCAAACCAACCATATACTTGGCTGCTTAATGCATATTAACTTGATGTACTTTAAAAAGATCAATTTTCCTACTATTGCTCTTGATGTATATTACCATAAGGAGTAAGGACTCATTTACTGACCTTAAATATAGAATTAAGGCTTTGAATGACGACTATATGGATGTCTCATGTATAAATTTGATGCTTTGTTTGCTCTTGGTGGATCATTCACAACTAGTATTTGATGTGCGTGCTGAAAGTACGTTGTTTATGTACATATGAAATATTCGTTTTGTTGTACTTAGTGGTTTTCAAATAGATTAGTGATGGGTCATTCGACTCGTTCCTTACTTTTCCGTTGCACTCTACTGTTCTCCTGCCTGGTTATTTAATGGTGCATCATGAGCTTTATCTTGCCTTATGGACTTATATGTGTGTTAACCAGTGAGCTAATTTTTCCTTGTCTAGGTTTTGCAGCAGAGGAAAATGAATGTTTTTACAGCCCAGGTTGAGGAAGGAAGGGAAGGACATGACGGGAAGCCAGCAGTTGGTCCTATCTACCGTAATCTACTGTCCAAGGATGAGTTCCCTCCACCTGACTGCAATCTTAATACATCTTGGGATCTTTTCAGGTAGTAGATAGTGTAGTATTTTCTTATAATTTCAAAGCTGCACCATTATTTTAGTTTTTGGAAATGAAAGCTACAAAGGCTTTTACCAATGGATTTGGTGGTAGTATACTAGTAGTCTAGAGTTAACCATAACCTAGCATTTCAATTAACCAACCCTGAGCTTGGTGATATGGGGTTACCTTGGATGTCAAGCCTTTGAGTCTGGTTTCATATAACATGAGCATTTGTTTTGACATTTTGTTTGACAACAAAGAGGTCTTGGTGTGCAGTGTATCTGTCGAAAAGCATCAGGGGAATAGGATGCTAGGATGGCGTCAAATCATTGATGGGAAGGTAACTGCCTGAAAACAATGCAAGTATGATTTTGTTTGTCACTCTATTTTGTAAACTGCTTTTGAACTTGCACTGTTCTTTAGGTGGGGCCTTATAGCTGGAAAACATACAAAGAAGTTTATGAAGAAGTTTTGCAAATTGGTTCTGCATTGCGATCGTCTGGTGCTGAACCTGTAAGCATATGCATGTCGCAGTCCGAGCCTACCAGCGGACTTGTGATTTTAGTGCACTTTAGATACGAGAATCTGGCAGCTATTGCTATTCCCTTCCTTTATCTTGATTCTAAACCCTATTGATACTTTTGTGATAGGGATGCCGAATTGGGATTTACGGATCAAATTGCCCCCAGTGGGTGGTGGCAATGGAGGTCTAGTTCAATACTCCTACTCAGTAGTTCCTGGTAGAAGCTACTCTTTTTTTTTTTTTGCTATTTAACATAATTCTTTTCTCTTTTTGTGTTGAATTTTGTGCAGGCTTGCAATGCTCACAGTCTGGTCTGTGTGCCTCTTTATGATACTCTCGGTAAATTTTTTCAACTAGTTTCCTTTGTTGTGAATTTTATATTTTGTTTGCTATCATTTGGTACAAAAAGACTTTATGTATTTTTTTTTTTGGCTAGAAGAGTTGGCTGTTCAAAAATCTTTAATATGATTTTTTTTTTTGTAAGGATAGTAATTGGGTACGCGTTACACGGTCATATATCTGGCGTTAAATTTTTTCCAGAGGACCCACACAACGACTCTTGTTTTTTTTTTTTGTTGGGATTTGGGCGACCTAAGTTGTCTACTATTCTCATGTTGCTTTGCTTTCTACTCCAAATGAAAGCAACATACCATAGTTGATATACCAAGAATTATCCAAATTTTGTTTACCAGAATGCTAATGATGGGATCTCTTGGATGAACTCATAGGCACTTCAGATCTTGTCCTTCCAAGACAAGTTGTTTAATTGGATGCTGCTGGTGCTATAGGCTTTGCTTCTGTATCATTAGGTTTAGGTTTATGCAGTTCTATTGAACCTATTAATGGCTTGTGTTGAATGCAGGTCCAGGGGCTGTAAATTTTATTATAGATCATGCTGAGGTTGATTTTGTTTTTTTCCAAGATAAAAAAGTGAAAGAAGTAAGATCTCAAGAACTCAACATGGGCTGCATTAAAACATATGCATTTTAGATAAGATTTCTAATAGAAGTAAATTTTGACGGCTCTCATAAGTTATACTTTCGTTGCAGCTTTTGAATCCCGATTGTAGATCTGCTCAACGGCTTAAATGTAAGAAGAAATAAATTAATTTCGGTTCACTTCAAATTTCCTAGATGGCGGACTGCTGATTTTTGTGTCGTTGCAGCAATGGTTTGCTTCACTTCATTGTCAGAGAAAGACAATGATAAGGCAGAGCAAATGGGGATAAAGTCGTACTCTTGGGAAGAGTTCCTTCATATGGTAAGTTATCAAATCCTTATGAGTAAACCCTGAGCCACATTTGGGTTTGGACATCATTTTGACGAAACAATCTTAAACCTATTTATATCGAGTCAATACATCATGTTAACCCCTTGATATCCTTTATACTTAACCAATGTGGACTTCAATCACTTATTTGAAAATTTGTCCCATCAGCATTGACTCAACTTACTAGTATTTGATCATCATGCTGCTTTTAATTTATCAGGGAAAGGAAGATCCAGTTGCAATAGTGGCACCTCAGCCTTTTAACATTTGCACAATCATGTATACGAGTGGCACCAGTGGAGATCCTAAAGGAGTTATGTTGACACATGAAACAGTTGCATACCTTATAAGAGGGATGGATCTAACTCTTGCACAATTTGAAGACAAGGTACAAATCCTTAGGTCTCTATTGGGTTACTTTTACGTCTGGATAGTTCCCCCTGTTCTTCGTGTAACCACAATGATATCTTTTGCTGTTGTCTGAGATTATTTTAACTATGTGACCACTTGTGTTCTCCTTTCATATCAGCTTGTAGCAAAATTTTCTTATTGCCATATCTGCATTCTGTTGTTTACGTTAATCAAATTCTTTGATTCTTCCGGTCTGTATTTATGCTAACAGATTAATTTATGGCTTCGAATAGATGACAGTGGATGATGTCTATTTATCTTTCCTGCCCCTTGCTCATATCCTTGATCGCATGATTGAGGAATATTTCTTCCACAATGGCGCATCTGTTGGCTACTATCATGGGGTATGCAGCTGAAACTCTCTGTTTCTTTTGTTTGAACTTTGAACATTATTGTTTTAATAAATAAGCATAAAGGAAAAGAGAATTGAAGTGAAATTTGGAAGACAGAAAGCAGAGTCTTCTGTCCCTAGATAGTGTAAAGAATAGAAGAAACACTAATGGTAACTGGTAACTGGTAAGGTGAGGCTATTCACTTGTGACGGTGCTATAGGGGTGACAGATTCTAGTGATGCTGCTGTGTTAAGAACTGATTATGGTATGAAAGGCATACAAATATTTTTTTTTCTCCATAGAATAGAATATTCTCTTCAATTCAATTCAACTCTTGTTCATGCCAATTCAAGGTTTCCAACAAATTAGAGCTTCATTTACTGTCCATCCCTTTCTGAAAAAAAGGAAGGTTAATAAGTAATAACTCTAAAGGTGCTTTGCATGTTCATTTTTCCCCTTCTTTTAAAGTGTAGAGATCTTCCCCCTACCCAAATAATTTGATTCTTTCAGCATAATTGAAACTAAAGACTGTTGGGAAGATCCTGTTAGATAAAAGAGGCGATCGATGCACTAAACTATAATGTTCAAGGCCTTGTTGGCGTAGTTGGTTCATATTAAGAAATATGGCCTGGATCATAAGGGAGAAAAAGTAGGGCTGGCAAGTGGTTTGCAGAGGTTGTTATGCCCTCGTCATCATACGAGTTTTTATGAGGGATTCAATGTACCTACACTAAGGTCGTGGAGATCGGAAATGTATAATTGTAAGGATCGTGTATTCTTCTTCAAGAAGAGGAGAAGAATAAGAAAGGCTCTCTTGTGGATATATGCACATGCAACCACATAATCTCTGTGATCTTGTTTGTGTATTCTTTCTTGATTTCAATTTTTACCTTATACTGTTCCCTATATCCAATTAACAATTTTGTTGTTCTGAAGGACTTGAACGCATTGAGAGATGATATTGTGGAATTGAAGCCAACATTTTTAGCCGGTGTACCTCGAGTCTTTGAAAGAATTCACGAAAGTAGGGTATTTTTTGCAAACAAATTGCTGTAGAAACTTACCTATTGTTTCATTGGTCCTTGACTATTTTCTCCAAAGAACTTATCCAATTCAGTGCCATCTGTGTTATAGGTATAATAAAAGCGCTAGAGGAACTCAGGCCACTGAGAAGACGGATTTTCGATGCTCTCTACAGATAGTTAAGTCATTTGTCTATTTTGTTACGTCTGCTTAAATACAATTTATCATCTTTTTTTGTTTAATTGTTTCTTTTAATGAAATGGAGACTACACTTTTTTGTACCTATGTAGCTTAATAATGATGCTGATTCTATCTTATATGCTTATACAGTAAACTTTATTGGATGTCCATGGGATATAAACAAAAGAATGCGTCACCATTGGCTGACCTGTTAGCCTTTAGAAAGGTTGTTCTTCATCTCATTTCTCCTTTTATCACAAAATTAAAACCTGCCCCTGGAAGCTCTCATAGATTCTGCACCTTTTTCAGTCGTTATAAAATCCTTGACACCGCCCTTAAGTTTTTACTGTTTTCTTGAAAGGTGCGAATAATCAATTAAAAGGGAAACTTTCCCTCGACTTTTGATGTCTTCTGGAATGTCAATTTATTTTATTGTCCTTTTCTTTTATTAGGTCAAGGCTAAGTTAGGTGGTCGTCTCCGACTTATAGTCTCTGGAGGTGCACCGTTGAGCTCAGAGGTGGAAGAATTCTTGCGGGTTACTTCTTGTTCCTTCGTAGTCCAGGGCTATGGTAACGACTTCTGCCTATAAGTCTAAAGAAATTAGCATAGACCTTATTGCTCTGGTCTTTGTTTATATTTATGTTTTCCAATTTCTTTCTAGTTGCTTCCTCATCCTTCTTCTAAGTATGCCCACAGTCCTTGCAGCTTGAGAGTTCCCTCAACAGGTTTTGTACTCATTTAGTCTTATTTGTGGTTCCTGCAGGGTTGACAGAAACCTGTGGTCCGGCTGCTCTTTGCTACCCGGATGAAATGTCCATGATTGGTACAGTTGGTGCTGTAGCTGTATATAATGAGCTGCGACTGGAGGAAGTTCCAGAGATGGGCTACAATCCGCTTGGAAATCCTCCTACTGGAGAAATATGTATGAGAGGGAAGACTCTTTTCTCTGGCTACCTTAAAAATCCTGAACTGACTAGAGAAGCTATGAAAGATGGGTGGTTTCATACAGGTCGAGCAGCAACACTTCGAGTTAAATCATATTCTTCACTGCTAAGTTTATTTCTTGTTAACATTGTCTGACTTCCTCAGGGGACATAGGGGAAATTCTTCCAAATGGAACCATTAAGATAATTGATAGGAAGAAGAATCTCATAAAGCTTTCTCAAGGAGAGTATATCGCAATCGAGCATTTGGAAAATATATATAATATTACTCCAATTGTTGAAGATGTGAGCATCTTTTCTACTTCTCTGTTGATCATTTCTTATCTTCGCTGCTTTTTTTAATGATGGGAATTCCATTGGTTTGAAGATCTGGGTCTATGGGGACAGCTTCAAGTCGATGCTTGTTGCAGTAGTTGTACCACACGAAGAAAACACTAAAAAATGGGCGTACATAAATGGTCAAAAAGGTTCACTCTCTGAGCTTTGTTCTCTTGATCTGTTGCGGAAGTACATCCTCCAAGAACTGAAGTCCACAGCTGAGAGAAATAAGGTAAATTCTGCTGAATCTTCACTTCATAAAATGCAGCTCAGCAACGGCCAGCCTAACTTTGATTTGACGTCGTCATACATCTCTTACATTAGCATTTCTTCGACTTGTCTGAAATGTTTCGTTTCTTTTCTTTTCATTTGTGGTTCTACTACCAGCTGAGAGGTTTTGAATATATAAAAGGAGTAATTCTGGATCCCCATCCCATTGACATGGAAAGAGATTTAGTGACTGCAACACTGAAGAAGAAACGAAACAAGCTGCATCAGTATTATCAGGTAAACTCACCACCCTTTTCTTCACTTCCTGAATACAGAATTCTGAAGCTGCTGAAAAAATTGTTTGATGCTTATGCAGGTGGAAATTGATGAACTCTACGGAAAACTGACCGCAGGTAGAGTCTAAGATTACGGTTAGGAGACAATATATCAGTCCCTCAGCTCACGTAGTTTTCTGGACCGACCTTATCCGGCTTTGTAATAAGGGTTGAGTGTTCTTCAGGTCCTTCCTGATGTATTTTGTATAGTACTACTTCACTGCCCTGCTACAAACTTTTTAAAAGCTGAGAAGCTTTATGTTCATGGGAATATATTGCAGTTGCTGACTAATTGAGGATGGTTAAATACTTGCTAATCTAAATTATTTTGGACTTTTGTGTTCATGACGGATGGATACATAAACTAAGAAGGGATATCGGTATCGAACCAATGGGGAGTATTTCTCTAGGGTTTTTCCGGTCTTGTGGGTTTTAGGGTTTACTTATACGAGGGGGTTAAGAGCCTTATTTCACCCCGAATGGACTTTGGGGGAGTCTTACCTGTTGTTAACAAAGTGGGTTAACAAAGGGCAGGCTAATCCTCCCAGCTATCCATGGACTGCGGACATGGCCAATGTAGTAGGGCTCATTTTTCTCTCTCAACCTAGATTCCATCTCTGCTGACATGGTAAAGTGTCAGCCCACGAGCCTTCGGTCCCGTTCCTCCGTTTTATGGGCGCGGGAACTGCAGGAGAGGAAAACGGAAACTTCCACATGAGCTTCTATAGCGCGCCAATGCGCGTAATGCAGAAAGTCCTCTCCTTGAGAATTTCTCGAGACGTTTGTACTCTCTCAGCTATTACACCGAAATCGTCCGATCGAAGACCCACGTCGCAACATACCTTGTCCTGGAACAGGGCAATCGCTAGGCTAGTGCTAAACCACCAAATGCAAAAAGCCCAAGACCTGTTCGATGAAATGACCGAGAAAGATATTGTTTCGTGGAACACCATGCTTTCTGGATATAGCAAGGCCAGAAACCCGGAGCAGGTCTATCAATGTTATCTGGATTTGGAGAGAGCTGCTTTTAGACCCAATGAGTACACTATGTCGATTGTGCTTCATGGCATTATGGAGACAGCTTTCAATGTCTTGGTCCAGCAAATTCATGCTCGTGCTATCTGCCTCTCGCTTAATGTGAGTGTATTTGTTGGTTCTGCGTTGATTCGAGGATATGCTAATGTGGGGAATCCGGGGGTTTTAGATAGAGTGTTTGATGAGATATTGGGGAGAGATGTTACTTCTTGGAATGCATTGATCTCTGGTTATATGGAATTGGGGTGCACAGGTGAGGCACAAAGAGTGTTTGATGATATGCCGGAGAGGAATGTTGTTTCATGGACTAGTTTAATTAATGGGTATATTGCTAGTAAGAGAATCAGCAAGGCTCGTTCTATGTTTAATAAGATGAGTGAAAGGAATGTGGTTTCATGGACAGTGATGATCAGTGGGTATAATCAAAATGCCATGTTTGTGGAATCCTTGAAATTATTTCAGCTGATGGTTAAGTCAGGTACTCAACCAAATAACTTCACGTTTTCCAGTGTATTAGATGCTTGCGGAGGCTGTTCTTGTCTTCTCTTGGGCCAGCAAGTTCACGCATACATTTTGAAGTTTGGAATTCCAGATGATGTGATCTTGTCAACCTCTCTTCTGGACATGTATGCAAAATGTGGGGATATTGATACTGCATTTTGTGTATCCGAGTCCATGCCCGAGAGGAATTTAGTGTCATGGAATTCAATAATCGGATGTTGTGCCAGGCATGGACTTGGAGAAAGGGCATTGAAGGAGTTTAAAAGAATGATAGCAGTAGGTGTCGAACCTGATCGGGTTACATTTGTTAACTTATTATCAGCATGTGGGCATGGAGGACTGGTTACAGAAGGTCAAGAACACTTCAACTCTATGGAGACAAAGTATGGCATCCAAGCTGAACTCGAGCACTATGCTTGTATGGTGGATCTTTACGGAAGGGCTGGTTTGCTGGAAAAAGCGCGGAAATTAATCAAGGGAATGCCTTTTGAGCCTGATGTGATTGTTTGGGGTGCCCTGCTTGGAGCTTGCCGCTTGCATTCGAGTTTTGAACTCGGGGAGTTTGCTGCGAAAGAAATTTACAAACTGAAACAAGATAACCCAGCAGCTTATTCAGTTCTGTTGAAGATTAATGGAGATAAGGGGGCATGGAATAGTGTGGCTGAATTGAGGAATTTAATGAAGGAGAGGCATGTTAAGAAGCAGAAGGCAGGTAGTTGGATTGAATCTAAGATGGACCCAATGTAAGTAGTAACCAATGCTTCTGAGATGCAAAAGGAAGAAGTGACATGGAAGTGTGGAAAGAGTTGAGATGGCTTTGGTGGGCAGAGATTCAAGCATCTATGTTTCACCGGTACGAAGGATCCAGTTCCATGAATATAAAGGAGGCTTCTCCATCCTGTATCTATCATGAGGATGCATTCTGCTTGGCCTAATTCTATGCCAAGAGGTAAGGTCCCCTGCTTCTCGAGTTAAAGTTCAATGAGTCTGTTGCACTTTTCCTCTGGCTGGCAGTGAGAATCTTGTATGTATGCATAGATGGGGAGGGGGGCTCCAATTCCCGGCCAAGAATCCAATGTGAGGAGATTCATTCCCTTTTCCTTAAAAATAAAAACAAATGTGGATTTGCCGATTATACATTACAGGATAAATGAGTACCTGAACTTGCTGCAAATGTAAGAGATGGTTTCATAAAATTTGGCTATATTGTACCACATTGCAAGGGATAATAAATACTCTGCGAATGTGTGAGCTACAAAAGCAGTCTTCCCTCGTCTATTGGAGAGTACAGAATCCAGAGATTACTTCATTTTTTGCTCTTGTTCTCCTCCCTCTTCTTGTAAAGCTTCTCAAGTTTCCGCTTAGCTTCACATTGGGGGAAGTTCTCAAGGTCATAGTAATGTGATGCCACATCAACCAACCTATGCCGAAAAGAAGCAACCAACACATCATTCATTGGGTCAGTGTTCCAGATGGGGGAAAAAAAAGAATACTTTTTTACGGAACAAGGGAAATCCTATGATTTTAATTATTAAACCCGGCATTTAATTATTAAACCTGGATACTTGAGCAGCCCCTCAATACCCAAGCATTAGAAAAAGTTACAGGAATTTCTAGCTACAGAGACTAGAAACTCTAGAACCGGGCCTCCCTCCCAGCTCGCATTTACCCCGGCAACTCTTCCACACCCAGGAGGCATGACAAAATAAAAATAAATCTTTATTTCCAACCCATAATATCAATGAAATTACAATACTCTGAATAAAACACAAGTGCAACGTTAAGCATGCTTCCAAATCCACTTCAAAAATTGGTTTTCAAATTTCACCAAAACGGCAAAGGCCGACATCGGACTTGGCCCTAAAGCCTGTTTATGTCCTTTAAGTTGTAACTACATTATAAAGCGGTTTTGTGGGGATTCAGAAGCTGCAAAAGAGTCTTCTATTAAAAACAGACATCATATGGAAGCTTGGAACTAGGTAGAAAGCAACAACTACAGAAATCACAAAAGAGAACAAAAATTGGGTAAGAGACTAACCATTCACCACGGATATCTGTCACAGTACGGATAAAATTCCTGCTAGTGAGGACATACTCGTTATAAATGACCCACTCTGGCTTATGATCCAGGCAATTCGAAGGATGCAAATGCACCACCTGGAAAAAACAACATAGAACAACTTTGTGATTCAACAGTGTCACATTTAGCTAGCAATAATATGGGGAAAATATCAGGATACGTCCCCCAAACTCAATATATAAATTAAAAAGAAAAGATATAAACAAGGACAAAAAAAAACAGTATGCATACTTGGTTGTCTTTCACAGTTAAGTAGTGTCCCGTCCGTTCCAAGTGAGCTACCTGCATGAAATATCCCGCAAGCATGGCCTTCCTTATATTGACATAGTAATCACGGCTGTTGAAATCAGTGCTGCACAACCCGAGGTTAAACCTAGCCATGATACGGACAAGCTGTTGTCTAACATTGTCTGCAGCCTTCAGGGTCCTGTGATTGATGAAGTTTTCGTAGCACCAAGAGGGATCTTCATCTGCAACGACATATAGAAACAGTTTACTACCATGTAGCACTTGCTACAAGCAGACAGATTTTTTAGGAAAGAGGAAAAACATAAATAAATTAGAAAAAGAACAAAATACTTACTGTTCTGCTTGTATGCATGGTATACATTCAGAAGAGTAAGGTGATCCCCATCAATGTGCCCAAATCTTGCTTTCGCTTCATCAGCAGCTTTTTGTGCCTCCTTAGGCCGGACAAAGCAATTGGGTACTAAAGAAAGAATTTTGTTATCACAGAAGAGGCCCATGGTGGTCAGCAGATGCATAGAGGCGAGACGACATCATTTGCTTCATGAGAGAATACTGAAAAACTGCAACTATCTGCATCAGCACTTACTTAGAATCCTATGGCATGCCAACCGGGGGCATGGGACCCAGACTAGACCGTTGCTGATGACAACCTAATTGGACACTTTAATCGCTAACTGCGTGTGCATGTGTACTCACACACACATGTAAGCAATTGTAGACTTAAATCATGCACAGAAACATATCTGCGCAGATGACACGTGCAAAAGAAAGTACAAAAATGACACAAAAACTGCAACTAGTACAGTTTATACCATTTAGACCAGACACGAGACCAGACAAGAAACAAAAAGGAAGAAGGCTTACCTGAAAGCATAGCTGAAATTGACAAAATCTCATTTGAACAGTTGAATTCAGGACTAACAACGAGCATCTTTGACAACTGAGGATCTAAAGGAAATTCACTCATTATTTCCCCTAACTTTGTCAAGTTCCCATCATCATCCAATGCTCCCAAGTAATTCAAAACCTCTAGTGCTCTCATCAATGTCTCAGGAGCAGGAGGATCCATAAAATCAAAATGCACCAGATCATCAATTCCTAGTTTTTTCAAGGTGAGAACAGTGTTAGCAAGGTTTGAACGCAATATTTCCGGATAGGTCTGTGGCTGGAGATCATTATTGAAACTTCTCTCAGTGTAAAGTCTGAAACATTTGCCTGGCTGAGTTCTTCCAGCACGCCCTGATCTCTGATGTGCACTTGCCTTTGATATTGGAGACACCAATAAAGATTCAACACGCACACGCGGATTATAGACTTTTTGTTTAGAAAAACCAGGGTCAATAACATAAACAATGCCATCTATGGTCAAAGAAGTTTCTGCAATATTTGTTGACACCACAATCTTTCTTCCCGGGGGACCACCCTCATTTAGTGGAGGAGGAGCAGGGTCAAATATTTTCTGCTGCATAGCCGGAGGAAGAGTTGAATACAAAGGCACAGCTTTCACAGGCCCCACCTGGTCCCCCAAATTTGCTATTTCCTTAATGATTTTTCGGCATGCATCTTCAATCTCCTCTTCTCCAGTAAGGAAAACAAGTATGTCTCCCGGAGGTTCACACAAGTGTATCTGAACAATAGTCCTAATTGCAGCCTCAAGATAATCCCTTTCAGGTTCCTGGGTGTAGAATATCTCCACTGGGTGAAGCCTACCAGGAACCTTCATAAGAGGTGCGCCATTAAAATATCCCTGAAACTTTTCTGCCTCGAGAGTAGCACTCATTACAACTAGCTTCAAGTCAGGTCTATTCTTCAACACTTCCTTCAGCAAGCCAAACAGAACATCAGTTGCCAAAGTCCTTTCATGAGCCTCGTCAAGAACTATCACTTTATAACGTTCCAACAACGGATCTGTCATTGCCTCCCTTAGAAGCATACCATCAGTAAGATACCTGACACAAAGGAACAACAATGAATGAAATGAATGAGACACTTGGAATAAAGTTCTTCTCAAAAAGGGAACAATAAAAATTTGAGCACAAGAACTAAGAGAAAGAATCTTACTTTAAAACTGTTCTTGAACTGCTACAATCCTCAAAACGAATGCTATAACCAACTTCTTCCCCAATAGTTACATCCATCTCCTCAGCAACACGTCTTGAGACGGACATTGCAGCCACCCTACGAGGTTGTGTGCATCCAATCATCATTTTCTTGCGCCTATCAGGAGTTTCTATCTCCACAGCATCCAAGACAAACTGAGGAATCTGAAATAATAACATATTTGGTTGATTATTTATGTTCTACTGTAGTACAGAATCTCTAGAGGATCTAGATGGTGGCACACCAAACAACTACAAATAGAGGTATGAAATATATGTTACCAATGGACACTACTATCGCATCCTACACCATTGCATTCCACACATAATTACACACATAAGTGAACACCTTTAGGATGTTAAACTAATAAGTATAACAAAAATCAAGGTCCTCACCATACGGCCATAGTTATGTGTTTGATGCCACAAGAGTATTAAAAACATATTTCCAAAGGAAATAACTGAAAACAAGTCAATTGCCTTCCCACTGAAGCATGATTTTTCTATCCATAAGTCAGCGAAAAAGATGAGATAGAGTAAATAAAACATATGCCTGAAAGACCTAACTGCTTTAATTTGACCCAAAAAATCCTTAAAAGTTGAAAAATATAGAACAAAACATCCAATGGTAAGTCTTAAGTGTAAAGCATTGATCATGACACCAAGAAACTAAAAAAAGAATGCAAAAAAATTCAAAACATCCTAAATAGTAAATAGCAAAAGAGATTAGATGGAGATAAATAATAAAGAAACAATGCTAATCATGACTTGGAAGATATATTGAAGAGTCTATTAGTTGATCATGCCTTGGAAGATATATCGAAGAGTCTGTTCGTTGATCATGCCTTGGAACATATATTGAAGGCATGTTTTAGTTGAAACCTATACTCTGATTTTCATGAAATTGAACAACCATGATGCACGAGCTACAATCTACCTGAGTTATTTTCAGAAACCAAAGTTCAGTACTCCCCATCTAATAGGATGCATACAGAAATCCTAAAAACGGAAACCTAATAAAAAACAAAAACATACCTGTGTTGTCTTGCCGCTGCCAGTCTCACCAACAAGTACAAGGACCTGGTTGGCCTTCAACACCTGTAAGAACTCTTCTTTCTGGTGCCAAACAGGTAGAGTCGTCCTCTTCTCCAGGATCTCATAGTACCTCTGGGAATACGGCTTCCCAGTCCACGGATTTACCAGATTATTGACGCCGCTGTTGTTCATCGCCGTAACCCCACCGTTAGACTTCGAAATCTTTGAGACCGTAGTCTCGTCCACCACATCGAACAAGCTCACTTTCCTCTTCCTCTCTGTACCCATCCAACTAGAATCCCTAGCAGCTTAGAAACGATCAGAAAACTTCACCGAAATCGGAAACCCTACGAAAAAACAACGAACTATAAAAAGAGGAAGCTAGGGATTGTTCTTTGTGGTGGATACCGAAACAGTCAGGGGCCGGGCTTGACAAGGAACTGATGGGCCGATTTCATGGGTCATTCCGGATTATGGGCCACCCACATATTATAACTTGGGATCTTATTGTGTATATTAATAATAATAAAAATTCATTCCAATAATTGTCATCCGGGTACATTGCTCGGTGTTTGTTCTTCGGCTATATAACTCTTCTGTAGGATTTATAAATTCTTAAACTGCTAATGTAATGCTAGATGTAACGTTTATTATTATAGAATGAAATATTGGGTTTAAACCTTTAAAAAAAAATTGTCATCTCTAACCATTATTAGACTTGTTAATAGAGAGGGGTTGACTTTGCTCGAGAAATATGTAATTTACAATTCTAACCCCGAGTCTACGTCGATTGTATGTAAAATATGTATATTTGAATTGAAATACCCTCAACCAATAATTGGATTTGTTGAGTATAAAATGGCAAAGCATGTATAGACAGGCCTAGTGCGTAGTGTGCCTACTCGGTTGCGTTAACGCGTTTGGAAGATCCTATTTGTTGTGGACTTTCCTTATCGTGTGTTGATTGAATTTGCAGTCAAAAGCTTGATTCAAGAGTCAATACATTAATCGATTGGTTTGAGTGTGTGATATTTTTACGATGAAATTACAAAAAAAAATTATATAATTTCAAACCATTAATAATTTCATGATGTTTTTGGTGGTAATCTATAAAAAAAAAAATCTCATTATACTCAACGAGACAAGTGAAAAAGACGTCATATGCACATTGAGGGCACCAAAGTCTACGGGTTTAAAGTTCAAACTTCAAAGTCACACAATAATTTTTTCATATTAACTTGTTTGGTAGAGTTTATGTCGGAGCTCATAAGGCTTATGAGCTCCAAAATAAATTATGCCAAATATTAAATATAAACTAATTTATAAGTTTCACAGACACCTAATATCTTATTTCATAATTTATAAGTTAATTTATTTTAACAATAAATAAGTTTTGTCAACCGGAATCATATATATATATATATATATATTCTTTTATGCGGATGTCTACATGATAAATGAGACCCATTATTTTGGGTCCCTCATATTTTAAATCAATAATGTAAACATAGAACTTTATTTTACACCCTTATATTATATCTGAATTTCTCTATATATATATATATTTATTTATTTATTTATTTATAGAGTAAAAATACAATTACTATACTAATAACATATATATTTTTTATTTTGTACTAAATAGCGGAGGGAGAGGCTCTGGTGAAACTCGTCATATCAATCAATCATCATCTTTAACAAAAAAAAGTCCAACAAGCCCCACCATCACTAACGTCACCACTACCACCGCGACCACGATCTCCAGTCACCAATAGCCGCCCCCCTCTCTCAAAAAGTAAACGCTCAAAAGATATTCATATTTTTTTTCATCATCATACGATCAATAACACCTGTTCCACTTATTACACTTCTCTTTCTTCCTTTATATTATTATATTTTATTTTTATTAATGATTATGGTTCCCCTTCCCCATCATAATCTCGACGACTCAACATCAGTCACTCACGCACGCACGCACGCACGCACTCTCTCTCTTGGTTTCTCTGTTTCTTTTTCTTTTTCTTGGGTCAATGGATTGTTCACTTCAATCTCCAACCTCTCATACCCCCTGATCGGATAACGATGTACTTGACCTTGGCCACCCCTTTCTCCTCCACCTAATGTCTTGTCTGGTTTTGGTTCCACGGATCATTAATACGATGATGGTGGTAGATTCTTCTGCTTCTGCTTCTCTGACTTCAACAACTGCAGGTCGATTCTTCTTCCTTATCAACCTTCTCGTGGTCCTTCAATTCTTACTATTACTATCACTCTGTTCTTGTCAGACCCAGGTCGCCTGCAATCAAGACGATCGCAACTCTCTCTTGTCTTTCTATCTGAACCTATCATCATCATCGACGGTACAACCTTTGATCTGGTCTCCTTCCACTGACTGCTGTGGGTGGGACGGTGTTAGATGTGATGACGGCGATGGTCGTGTTACCCAGCTCTGGTTACCTTCCAGAGGTCTTGTTGGGATCTTTTCTTCATCGCTTGTCAATCTAACCAGTCTCTCTCGCCTCAATCTATCACATAACACCCTCTCTGGTCCTCTCCCTACTGGGTTTTTCTCGTCCCTTCTCAGTCTCCAAATCGTTGATCTCAGCTATAACAGTTTATATGGCCAGTTACCGTATCCGTTTCAATCGTTGAATGGTAATAACAGCATCCAGATACTGGATTTATCGAGCAATAGCTTTCTTGGCCCCATCCTGTCTGTTAGTAATAACTCATTCCTTCGTTTGACAAGTTTCAATGTCAGCAACAATACTTTACGTGGTCAGATCCCTTCGGACATCTGTGCCAGTGTACTGGATTTCTCGAACAATGATTTCACTGGTAATATTCCCTTGAGACTAGGACAATGCTCCAGCCTCAAGATTCTCCGAGCGGGTTTCAATAATCTCTCCGGGACTATTCCTGATGGCTTATACAGCATCACCTCACTCCAACAGCTCTCCTTGCCTTTCAACAGTCTTTCCGGACGCATCGATGGCGTCATCAGTCTAGTTAACCTCACAGTCCTTGATCTCTACTCCAACAAATTCGATGGCTTAATACCACAGGATATTGGCAAACTTGCTCGATTGGAAAGTCTCCAGCTTTACATCAACAACTTCTCTGGTTCTCTGCCTTCCTCTCTGAGTAATTGCATCCGTCTGAGAGTCTTGAATTTGAGGGCCAACGAACTAGGGGGAAATCTCTCGGATTTTGATTTCTCCAAACTCCTGCAGCTTACTTCCCTTGACCTCGGGGACAATTTGATCACAGGTAACTTGCCATCCAGCCTTTATTCATGCAAGTCACTCACTGCTGTCAGAGTGGCCGGTAATAAGTTGGCTGGAGAGATCTTGCCAGACATAGCTGCACTGCAGTTCCTGTCTTTCCTCTCCATTTCTAACAACAGTATAAGCAATATTACTGGAGCACTCAGGAACCTGATGGGTTGCAAGAATCTCACTGCTCTTATTGTTTCCAAAAATTTTCTGAATGAAACTATGCCAAATGATGAAAGCCTAATGGATGCAGATGCATTCCAAAATCTCAAGGTTCTGGCCTTTGGTGGTTGTCAATTAATGGGCCAAGTGCCCACCTGGCTAGCTAATCTGAAGAACCTCGAGGTATTGGACCTGTCTGTTAACCAAATCACAGGTTTCATTCCTGGTTGGTTGGGTAATCTAACCTACCTTTTTTACCTAGACTTGTCTGGAAACTTCATTTCCGGAGAATTTCCCAAGGAACTCACAAGACTGCCAGCGTTAACATCAGGAGACGCTAAGCAGCAAGTGAATCGCAGTTATTTAGAGTTGCCTGTGTTTGTCATGCCCAACAATGCTACCAATCAGCAGTACAATCAGCTCTTGAGCTTACCACCAGCATTTTACCTGAGAAACAACAACCTCAGTGGCAATATTCCAGCTGAAATTGGCCAACTAAAGCAGCTTCATGTGTTGGATCTCAGTAACAATAATTTCTCTGGCAACATTCCAGATCAAATATCAAACCTCACCAACTTAGAGAAACTTGATCTTTCTGGAAATGATCTATCTGGTGTAATCCCCGCCTCACTTAAGGGTCTCCATTTCTTGTCCTCTTTCAGTGTGGCGAAAAACAGTCTCCAAGGACAAATACCATCAGGAGGCCAGTTTGACACTTTTTCTAGCTCCAGCTTTGATGGGAATCCAGAGTTGTGTGGTTCAGTAGTGCAGCGCGTTTGCTTTAATCCAACTGCACCGCCCCATTCTGTTGCACCTCCTAAGAGCCCAAATACAAGACTTATCATTGGACTTGTCCTGGGGACCTGTTTTGGCGCTGGCCTAGTTATCACAGTGCTTGCACTATGGATATTGTCCAAGAGGAGGATCATTCCAAGAGGTGACCTTGACAAGATTGAGTTGGATATGCTTTCCGGGAACTCTAACTTTGGGGTGTCTCCCGGACCTGACAAAGATGCAAGCTTAATCATATTGTTCTCAAACAATTGCAACGAAATTAAGGATCTGACCATATCTGAACTCTTGAAAGCTACTGACAATTTCAATCAAGAAAACATTATAGGTTGTGGAGGTTTTGGTTTAGTTTATAAAGCACTATTAGCAAATGGTACCAAGCTGGCTGTGAAGAAACTCTCTGGAGACTTGGGCCTAATGGAAAGAGAATTTAGAGCAGAGGTAGAGGCTCTGTCCACAGCCCAGCACGAGAACCTGGTTTCACTGCGAGGCTATTGTGTGCATGAGGGATTTCGGCTACTGATTTATTCTTTCATGGAGAATGGGAGCTTGGATTATTGGTTGCATGAGAAAGCTGATGGTGCATCTCAGTTAGATTGGCCAACACGACTTAAGATTGTAAGAGGAGCAAGTCATGGGCTGGCATACATGCACCAGATATGTGAACCACACATTGTCCATCGTGACATCAAGTCCAGCAATATCCTCCTTGATGAAAAGTTTGAAGCACATGTTGCAGATTTTGGTTTGTCCCGATTGATTCTTCCTTACGAGACTCATGTAACAACAGAGCTTGTCGGTACCCTGGGTTACATTCCTCCCGAGTATGGACAAGCATGGGTGGCCACTTTAAGGGGAGATATGTACAGTTTTGGGGTTGTCATGCTTGAACTGCTCACTAGTAAGAGACCTGTTGAGGTATTCAAGCCAAAGTTGTCGAGAGAATTGGTTTCATGGGTGCAACAAATGAGAAATGAGGGCAAACAAGACCAGGTCTTTGACCATTTGCTACGAGGAAAGGGATTTGATGAAGAGATGCGGCAGGTTCTAGACATGGCCTGCATGTGTGTGAACCAGAACCCTTTCAAGAGGCCAACCATCAAGGAAGTTGTTGATTGGCTCAAGAATATAAAGACAACCAACAGGAATTGAGATAAAGGTTAGTGTAATGAAGCTTCATTACACATGATACCTACACAGAATATGAGTTACAACACATCTTCACGTTTTTTCTTTCTTAACAATGTAAATGGAAATTTTCATATTGTATTGTTCTAAAGATATATAGAAAAACTACGTGATTCACTGGTTAGCTCGGAAATTTGTAAGTGGTATCTAATAACGTAAGAATGCTACTGTAGGATCGCATCAAATAAGTGCAATTAAAAGCAAAACAGATCTGTCCAATTACTGAGCACCTCAGTAGCAATCTCCTTCTACAACTACCCAAATTAACTCCAAAACTCTCCTCCATTTTTCAACATAAGAACATTATGCTCTATATGGTAAAACTTAAGCAGTGAGATTTCTCTATATTCAACTAGTGCAATGTGAGTGTATTGCTCGAATGTCGTGCGTTTTGCGACGGGGAAGAGTAAGCTATTCTCTGTTGAACTATTCCAACTTTTGCGTCCCTAAGAAGGATTTGCTTGCACTGCAGGATCCTGGAACAACCTTTAGATTCCTAAGTTCACTCTTAGTTTTGCTCGTTACAGAAACTATTGTTAGATTTATATTCTTCAGATGCCACCAAGACCAATCTCAGCTTATCTAAAGATACTACTTATATTATATACCATAACCATCGGCACTTCGGGGAAAACATCAAACAAATCATGTGAGCAATCCTTGCAATCAAGCTGAAAACTTTGAAACCTCAGTTTTCCTCCTAGTGCAAGTCTATGTCATGAAGAATTTACAAACTGAAATGTTGTTCGTGTATTCTTTATTCAAAATGATTTTAATACACATATACAGGCAAAGAAAACACACTATTTTTCAGGAACTGAATAATCATTTGACATCTCTAACATTCAGCTTGGTCTCTTATCATTTTCGGTATTTTA
The DNA here is from genome assembly GCF_013401445.1 of Tripterygium wilfordii. Taxonomy (NCBI): domain Eukaryota; kingdom Viridiplantae; phylum Streptophyta; class Magnoliopsida; order Celastrales; family Celastraceae; genus Tripterygium; species Tripterygium wilfordii. Next base: position 13,010,005 of record NC_052248.1, read on the forward strand.
CTTCTTTGATATGAAGACTTGGTGTGACCTATAACATTTATGGTAGTATCCATATTCAGTTTTGCTTTCAGATCATCAGTACCTTGAATTTAAAAAAACAATTGAGCATTACATGAAGATAGAAGGAAGGAAGAATTAATATTAAGGCCATCCATGGGTGAGATTGAATTTAATCTGTTAAAACTCACCGCAAAATTCATCTGAAAAGCGCCAGGCAATGGGACGAGTAACAGCTTTGAAGATCATCCACTGAACATACCAAATCTCCACCTGGCCGTTGCTAAGATATTCTTCGCTTACGCATTACTGCAAACATGTGACGTGCATAAGAAATCGGCAAAAGAAGCCAAAACCAAACACTAGAATTGCAAGGAAAAAAAAAAAGAGTATTCAACAAACAAGCAAGAATATCTAAGTGAGACGCACAATTTGAATGTTCCCACATCATATCGCTACATGTAATTCAAATTCTTGAAATGATTTCGTTTTTCTTTCGAACAAAGAAGCAACTAAATATCTTCACGAAGTAAAGAGCGGGAGAAGCTTACTCCATAATTGAAGAAACTCGAATGTCGCGCGTTTTGAGACGGCGAAGAGTAAGCTATTTGCAGAGGCAGAGCCTGGATGGGCCAACGGAGGGACGACTAGCAACCACACTTCCTCTGTTCCTCAGTAGCTGCAGCAAAGCATCTGTGTCCTTTACATAACGCAGCTAGCTTTGCTAAAATTGTGTATACATTAACTTACATTACATCCTTGTTTTATAATAAAACTTACCAATAATATTAAAAGTCTAGGATTTAGGATTTAGTAGATGACTTATACCATCTAGTGGGGATATTTTTTGTGGAATTTTAATTTTTTGGGGTTGTTCCAATTTTAGATTCCTACCCGCATGATTTTGAACGAGTCTTACCTAATATTGGTCTTCAATATAGTTCGAATTATTATTGTGGCTCGAGACTTACGTCCATTAAGTTGTTCAAAGGGCACGCTAGATGGTTTTTGGGACTTGTCTTACCTCTAGGCTCCTACCCATATGGTTCTCATCGGGTTTTACTTGTCGTCGACATGGTTCTGACTACTTCGCGACTCGAGACTTACGCCCAAACAGCTATTCAAAGGACATGTTTGGTGGTTCCTTAGTTATCAAAAAAGAGTGTAGAATGTAATATTTATAATTTAAGGTTTGAGACTTATAATTTATGAAATCATATAACAATAACTCAATTGGTTATATATCATAGAGTAGGACGTATGCATTTCGTTAAGGTCGGAGTTCGACCCAGTTCAGAGTATTTTTTTTATGATTTTCCAAGTTAGCATTGAGAGTATAAGATTTAAGATTTATGGAACCACAAAGCAATAGTTAAACATGGCGGGTCAGGTCAACTGCGGCTGAAGCCAAACAGAAATACGGGCGAAAACTTTTGAAGAAGTAGGTGCGATCTGTGATGAAGGCGCAAGATCGGCGATTGACGGTGGTCCTGACCATCGTATGGTCGATCACGATCTTATACGGAGAAATGTTCGCGTATTGGGTTCCTCTCTGTTCTTGTTCCTGGCCTTCTCCTCCTGTCAATTCCACCCTCGTACGTTTACTCGATTTGTGTTTTCTTTTCTCCTTAATCTTGAAGTATTTGAAGAATGCGTTGCTAGGTTTTCTCTACTAGAGTCGGAGCACAGATTCTGGTTTTCTGTCATATGTTAGAAGACTTGTAAAAGTTTTCATTTACAATTCCTTTGAGAACACATTGATATGAGACCAGAATAGGCGCAAGTCATTTTCTTTCCGTATGAAAATTGAATTTAGAATGGATTATTTGCTCAGTTCATTCAATTGAATGGACTTGCATAAGCTTTCCATGAAGCTGATCTGCTCTGTACAACTTTAATTAATAATCTTGTTTTTTCAATTTTTCTTCAACCAAGGAACTTAGGTTGGTATCACATTTTTGCAACTAAACAATCTCAGTAAAATTTTCTGATAAAGATAACATTTTCAAACTATGTGGCATGATGACATCTATTTTCAGCTTCTTTTTTGTTCATATCGTGTCATGTAGAACAATTTCACCTATTTCTACTACATTCGGCTGTATTGGTTAAAAATTACTACAAAGTGTCATTCTAACGGCATAACAAAAGTAATTTTATATTTGAAGTTGATCTATATAGTTAGATGAATATGTTCAAATGCATATGTTGTGTGCAAGAACACACACATCCCATTGGTGCACTTGTGTCAATGTGTTAACACTTTTTTGTCCTTGCAATGCGTAGATGGGTGGAGAAGGACGCGTTAATCATTATTCAAAACTTGCTGTTCTTACAGATCCACAGGTTAATTGGATATATGTATTTCACTTTTAATTGGATTTCTGTCTTTCACCTTTCCTTTAAAAAGGAGGAGGCGAAAGGGGAGAAAAGTTCTTTGTATTCTAATTTCATTTCCATATTTGACAGCTCATGGATAAAACCTCCCTTGGTGTTGCCCCGAAATCACTAGCTTTGGAGACTGCTCAGTTCTACACTGATTTGTACATGCGCAGAGCGTTCTTTGCATCTATCCTGCCTTTCAAACCTGATGTTATTTTGTTTCTGGGGGATTATTTTGATGGAGGCCCTTATTTATTAGAAGAAGAGTAAGGCCTTGAAAGCTTTCCAATGTCACGTACTTATTGGTCAATATTATATTCATAATAACTTATGTTAATTTTACATCATCTTTTTTTTTTTGTTTCAGTTGATAATGACTGATCAACTAATTTGACTAATTTATTAAAGCATTCTTTCATATTTTCTTCTTCATTTTGGTGCAGAATTTCCCTGACAAGATTTGGTTTTTTAGATGGCAGGAATCTTTAAGTCGTTTTAAGCATATCTTTGGTCTGAATATGCTAGAAAGGCATAAAGATACCCCAGTCTATTACCTCTCTGGAAACCATGATATTGGCTATGCTGGTCTCAACTCTCGTAATCCAAAGGTACTTTGGCATCGAAACCTCAATGAGCTGTAGCTTATATTGTGTTGCATGTTATAAGTTTGAAGAGATTACAATATAAAACAAGAGATAAAGATGAAAGACAAGCTCTATAATGGGGAAAAAGAGAGGTGCAAGATCAATTGCTCTTGTGCATGTAGGCTATGATTGCTTTGCAAGGGATGTGATGGGAATTAGAATCTAATGATGAGTTATCATACTCCAATCTAGAATTGGTGCCAGGATATTTGTGTTTTTCAACGAGTTCAAGTATTAGTAATCCCATTACATATTCTACTTGGCTACTGTGTGATGGGAGTGAGAATACTATTCCTTATTTTCAAACCAAGTATAATTATAAAGTATTTGAACCTATGTATTCTTATATATCATTGGGGATTAAATTATTAAATTTATAGGTATTAGGCTTTAATAATAAACTGTAAGTGTTCATGTCTGAAACTTGGACTTGGGTTTTGTGTGGAAATGTGCATAGAATGTCAACTGAAAACTACATTACAAGACTCACTGTCATTGCCAGATTATGCAATTCGTTCTTCCTGTCAATATAAAAATGAATTTGCCAAAAAAAATTTGTGTTTTTTTGTTTAGGTTATTTCTTGAGTTGTGTTGAGTGCAATTGTTGCTAATATTTTTGGTAATCAGTTACTGCTTTCAGTAGTTATTAATGCACTTTCTCTGGACTCCATCTTTATCTACAGGGTTTTCATTTTTTTACATTGCACTCTAACAGGTTATAAGCCGCTATGAAAAAGAGTTTGGGCCCAGAAACTTCCGTTTTATAGCTGGAGAAGTGGAGTTCATTGTGGTTGATGCTCAAACTGTCGATGGTAAACTATGAAGCATTAATTTTCTTTTTGGATTCTAAGAAACTCTTTTATTTTTCTTAATGTTTTGCCACTCTCATCACGACATACGGAGAAATTTTTTAATGCATAGAGTTGGAATATATACTACTTAAGTTGTCGATTTCTTGTTTGACCATACTGAAGACTGTTACAAATGTAAATCATTTGCCCTACAAAAATGCATGTTTAACAAACAAGATAGTAAAAATGTAAAATTGCGTTGAAGTGTTTGTATCCCATGGGAAATCTTGACATGTTTAGCTTCTTTTCTTCCTCTTTCCATGGCACGTAACCTAAATATCATTTATGCCAAAAGCGTAAGCTGATGGTAAAGATAAGCATTTTATAACATTTTATTATGTAGTCATTGCTCTAATACTTCCCCTTATCTCCATTGAATTTTTGTTTCTGAGCATTTGTGATGGCATTTTTAAGTAAAAAGATGTGTGGATTATCATCTGCAGGGCAAGGAGATTCCGCGTCTGCAACTTGGGATTTTGCCAAAAATGTCAGCAGTGGTATTGGCTAATGCTAAGTTTACTATTTGTGGGCTTGTGTAACATAAAATTAATACATCTTTGACATTCTCTAGATGTTCAATTGCGTCCGAGGGTTTTGTTGACCCACATTCCACTACATCGGCGGGATTGGACCTCTTGTGGCCCTAATCGTTCTTCACCTGTCATTAATCAGGCATCACTCTCTCCCCCCACCCCTCTCTCGGAGTAGAAGTTAAAGCATATCATGTGTTTATGTTGATTGGCAATATTTGTAATTTTTCTTATTGCATCATAGACTTGAAAATCATTCAGAGGTTTATAATATGAATCAGATGCTATGAGAGGTGGAGAAAAGAAAACTGTGGTATACTATGATGTAAATGCACTACTAGGATATATATAGATTTCAAGAGATCTTATGATTTGATTTAATGACATGAAAATATTCTATACTGCAATCATTATGCACTTGTTGTAACTTGTAAGGTACATTTTTCCGTACAATTTTTTGTTGATCTATTCTAGAACTAGCTCTATGCTTTATATTTATGTTTAAGACGTTTCTGATTGGTATCCCAGAATATGGGGGGTTCATATGTCTTGAAGGAAAATACGTTTATCATATCGTAGCATGAATTATCATGTCATCAATGTATAGTACCAATATAATATGGATCGTCTTGTTGATATATGTGTGCTATATTGTAAATTGTAGCCAGTAATGCTCCGTGTAGTCTTGGGTTTGCTTTTATTTATGCAGTTATGCACCTCATTACCGGCACTCATGCATATGACCCTTCTTTTTCATGTCCAGAGGATTACTCGTGCTGCTCAAAGTCAAGAAATAGTGTGAGTTTCTCTTCCCGCTTTTGTTGCTTGTTAGGAAAGATGGTAACATCAAATAAAATGGAATAATATATGGTTTAGCTTGGGCGACTGAATTTGGGTTGACTGTTGCACTATCTTATTCAGCTACCAGAATTATATCACGGAGGAATCATCAAATCGCTTATTGGAGTTGATTAAACCTGTAAGCTCTCTCTATGTTGCCCTAATGTGGAAGCAATGCATCATAACTCTGTACTCATCATTATAGAAACATTAAGAATGTGTCGTTTCAGTAGCAAACCAGTGAGAAATAAGTGTTGTCGTTTTTAACATTTTGCATGACTATTGCTGAAATATCTGCTACTGAGGTGGCTTGAAAGGTATATATTTTTAATATGTGGTTTCTGCAGGTGCTCATTCTATCTGGTCATGATCATGATCAATGTACGGTTATCCATGAGTTAAAATCTGGGATCATCAAGGAGGTAGAGGGTAATTTTTTGGTATGCATAAGTTGAAATGTTATGGTCTGCAAGTAACTCTGCGTCATTTAATTAATGATAATTTGCAGCAAACTGTAGGAACCTTAAGTTGGCAGATGGGTAACTTGTATCCATCATTTATGTTATTGTCTGTGAGTAACTCTGCATTAGGAAATACTTCTACTCCCGAAGAAGCTGTAATCACTCAACTTTGCTTTCTTCCAATGCAAATGCACATCTACATATGGTAACTCCCCAAGGGAATGGATGATAATTTTATCTTTGAACTTTTCAAAGTCGCCTTCTTAAGAACTTCATTTGCTGAAATTTCAGGTATCTTTTGCTGTTTGTTTTGACCCTTCTTGCTATCTTATTTAATGGCATGGGTTTTTGGGATCGCTTTACTGATATGATAAGGAGTAGTAGGGAGTTAGTGAGCCACAACATATTTAGAGGTGGGACAAAGGAGAAAGATGACGATGATGATGGCGAATATGAGATGATCTGGGATGCAGAAGGATCTATGCATCTTGTCAAAAAAAAGGTGAATGCTCCTGTCAAGCATCCAGTGGATAAGGGTTTTGTTGAAAGGTAACCTCTCCATTACAATAATTGACGACAGTACATTGAATGATTATATCAAGAAACTTGTTTCGTTGATGTTTGAATGGAGTTTTATATCGGTTTCTTTGGAGCAGGGGAAATGCTGTAGTCCGGCCAACTGCTAAGAAAAATGTTAGTCAGGAGGTGGAGGTCTGTATGAACATAGACGAAGTTGCAGATATGGGCGTTGTTCCTGCGTTTAAACTACCACATAGAACAACAAAATCAAGGACAAAAATCATAATCTACAGATTGATACGAGCATTCCAAATGCTTGCAGTCATTGCTGCAGTAAATGTTCCCATCTACATGATGTTGCTATTCAAAGATTGGATTGACCAGTGATCAAAATTGAAATTATGATGTGACTCTGTTCACCACATAATTCATGAAGGTGGCAGGCAGTGGTGTAAAGAATCTTGTATGGATACGGTTGCCAAAATCAGCACCCTGCTTAAGTTCAAGAAGGTAGATCCCGTAATAGTAATTCAAAGGTTTTGCTTTGCATTTCTGGATTCCTATACCCCTATTGACGATAGACAAGTTATGTGAGCTAACAAATGTGAGAAAGACGAATCTGTTTCTTGGTCATGTTGTAAGTTTAAGTTGTTTAACATCTGAACACTACTAGCTTGAATATGCCAGCTTTACTGAGCTTGAACTATTAGACATTTTTGCTCACTGTGTGTGAACTAGTTAGTTTTGCTCTTCTTCTTTTTCCTTCTTCTTCTAAACTTGTGGGCATGTGCATGTGCTGTAAATACATCAATTCTTATCACGGAAATACTAAGGATTTCGGTTTTTTTTTCTTTCCCTTGGACTCTCATGATCCATATGAAATCGTACGTCCATTTTTGTATTTTGGATAGCTGAGATAGAAAAAATACTAGGATTAGTGAGACTGCTATTCTTATAATGATAATCGGAATTTATATGATTAATAATGATCACGATTAGCCGAGTACAACAGATGAGCAACCCATCCAAGTTCTTCAAGGATTACAACAATTATTTTCCCTGAAAGAACTTGGAGGCAAAAAAGAGAGAAGAAGAAGCAAAACAAGTAGACAAAAACAACTTTTGCCAAACATCAGAACCCCTCCCATTTACATAAGATCCAGCTTCCATCAATTTCCATGCTGATGTTCAGTTGGTGAAAAAGCAGAACTGTGGTCAGAAACCTCTCTCGTGCCCAAAAAGCCCGGTGGGTCGGCCCACCAAGGCCCAAAATATAGGAAGTGCTCGAGAAAAGAATGGTAAGAGATAAAACCACAATCCAGCCCATGAAACCCAACAGGACCAACCAGCATGATACAAGAACCTGAACCTGAACCTGAACCTTATCATATACGAAAATGCTAAGTATCTCAGTATTTTTATTCCAACTATCCCAAATATTAAGATGGATGCACACGATCCATGTGAAATCGTGTGTCTTCATCTCAGCATATAAGATAAGTGAAACAAAAAATACTAGGATCCGTAAGACTACTCTTATCATATATATATATATGATAGTAAGCTAGTCATCGCCATGAATATACCAGCAGAGGAGCATGGTTGCGCAGCGGCGCAAGATGTAGATACGAGCGCGTTGCTGCTTAACCAACTTAGCACACTTGGTGGACAAATTACTGCCCTTTGAAGAGGCCTTGGAGTTGGATTCACCCTTATTGTATTCTTGAAGCTTAAGCTCAGCCATTTTTGTGTAAAAAAGCTCTATCAAGAGCTAGAGGCCACGAGGGTCCAAGTGATGGTGGTTGGAGTATATATAGTGTCCAATATATGCCTACAAATTAATCTCAAATGCCAAGAAAAAGGGCTTAGAGATTTGACTGAGTTGTTAAGGAAGCAAGGGCAGTGAACATGGTCATGTTCACAAAATTTGAGGGATTTATTTTCATTTCCTTGGAGTTGGGGAGGATTGAGATTATATTATTATTGGTTGATTAGAGAAGAAGCAAAATTAAGGGCATGAAAAGGGGAGAGTTGCTTAATGAAGACAAGGCATGGTAGATATGGTATTAGGGTTTATGGGAACAAGTAGCCGGCACCAAACCCATTATTCTCTTTCTTTGAGACGTTTTGGTTGGATGGCTCACACTCCCAAACCTCATCACACACACAAACACAAACACAAACACAAACACAAACAAACTAAATATATAAACAAAACAATTAAGAAGTTAATTAGATTTACGTACCTAAGATATTTTTTAATTAATGAATGGTTGCAAACATTACAACCATTTAGCGATATATAGCCTAGTTGATCATCTCTTCGAATTTAGAGCGTAAAGAATCTCGTCCGAGATTGAAAGTTTGATTTTAAGATAATGCCACTATTTCTAAATGGTTTGCGCTAGGCTTTGACCCAACTAACATATCAGATGGGTTGTAGTACCGGGTTTACACATATCTATCATGAATCGAGTTTTGAGTTTATTAATTTGTTGTTCAAAGGACACATTTACCGAGTTTTTCTCAGTTTAAAAAAAAGTTCGCAAACATTACTATTAGTATTTTATTTTTGGGGATTGGGATTTGGATTGGGAACTTCACCCACACGAATGTATGAATCACACGTACATTGAAAAATCTCTAGAAAGATTGAGATATGATTAATGTGTGTGTGTGTATATTGGTAAGCTTGATTAATGAGTGCTAGTTCTTCTGTTTAGTTTTTGTTTTTTTGTACTTAAATGAGTGCTAGTTTGTATTATTATTATTATACTTGTAAACATGCAAATTTATAAGCTATATAGACTATAGTCAACTGTGGACATATACATAATAATACATGTAGTCTTGAAGTGAAGGAAGGTGTGGTGTAGCTTCCACGAACATATGTTGGATTGTTTTGAAGTTAAAGTGTGTGTATTTGATATCCAAATGCAATGTATGTATGTCTATTTGAGTGAAACACAAGGTGCCAATTCCAATCCCTAGAGACCCTTTCTTCTTGTATTCAAGCTAAGTTATCAAATTCTATTCAGATGAATCAAATCCAAATTTATACCAGGTTGGGTAATTTAAACTCTTAAAATAGATTTAGAGTTCAGTCTCCTAATTGGAATGACAAAAATGGTCAATTTTTAATATAAATAGTTTCTCCAAGTTCAAATCTCCCTAATGTGCGTGCAATACAATATGTGGCCACAACAAACATATGCTCATTTCAGATGTGGATGGCCCATATCGGATGTACAAAAGAGTGTTGGTTCTACAATACTGTTGTTTTGCATGTGATTCCATATTCACAAACCCCACTAATGTTTTCTTGGTATACAAGAACGATATCATATAAGCTTGTCCATTATGTACTTGATATGGGCTGACTCACGACCACGAGCATATAAAATTTTTCCTTGACGACAAGGTGAGTTAAGCCAAAGCCCAACACGTGACCTCATTGTTTCGCATGTGATTCCAAATTTGCAAAAGTTGTTGCCTCACTAATTTTTTTTGGTAATCGAGAACGATATCATACAAATTTTTTCGCTTGTCTTTTGGACATTCATTATGAGCCGGCCCGCAAACACATAACTTTCTTTCCTAACGAAACGACAGGATAAATTGAGTCAAACTCTAACATGTGGACACAATAAGATTACTTCTTCCAATAAGAATCAAACCCAGAACCTCCCGAGTCCATACGATTTTGTCCCAAAAAAATTCACCATCTAGAGTATCACACTTTTGGTTGATGCCCACATACAACCGGGACATAAAAAGTAAGTAGTATTACAGCAACGTAAAGCAATAAGGGATTACCCCAAATTACTGTTACAGTTTACTCACAAAAATAACAGGACATGACCTTCCCCTTCTACACCAAAGGGTACAACAAATTTTCAAGCAATACTGTTATTACACATTTCTACAGAAAATGACCAAACTGGATCTTCAAACCCAGAAACTCTAAAATGAAGAACAAGATTGTGGAGCCAGAAAAATCTTAATGAACTCTCTAAGCACAAGTTGCACTTGGAAGTAAAAAAGACATTTGAACTTCAATACAGCAGCCTTGATCTGCATTATTGCAGATATTATTCCCCTAGAGAATAGCTCAGAAAGAGGACACTTAAACAGCAACATTATTCACCACAGAAAATTACTCAGAAAGAGGACATTTGAACAACGCGCTTCTTCCCAAGCCTCATGGTGTTGACATAATCTGTAGGGCAATGAGCAGCAATTCCGGGGACGACCAGTCCCACAAACCTGACTAAGATGGAGAACCATCCCTCCTTGTACTCTGGTCCATGTGTGTATCCCATTGTTAAACTTCTGATTAACTCCCATGCCGCATTTAGATGCACTGGAATCATGTATCTTAACCCAAAGAAATTCGGGTCTGGTTCCTCATCCACTTCCTTCACACGTGCAATTGAAACATCAATAAGAAGCCAGCTTAGCAATTGACCCTTAACCATGAACAACTTTTTCCAGAAAGCAGGATGTCATAATCATAAAATAGAACATAATACTACTAGACACAAACTTCCTAGTCCAGAAATTTTTCAGCCATAGAATATGTAGACACTGTATATGGTGCAATGATAATCTTAACGCTACATTGTATAATATGATATGCATTTGTAGTATGGGATCGTAGAAACTTCTGGTTGGGGTCGTTGAGATTCCTACTGAGAGTTACTAATAAAGAAATATTTTTTTGGATATTAAGAGAGGGTGGTATTATCACATACTTGCTCAATGTAACAGCTGTTGTAGTAAAGGCATGCCCCAAAATGCTTATATAGGAAGGTTTGGTCGTCGTAAGGTAACCTGGGAACCAAGTCATTGCAGTACACCACCCTAAAATACCTTGCCTCTGGTTGCATTACATGGGCTCGCATAAAGTTTCCCAGCTGCCTGTCACCAACTCTTGGCTGTCCGAATGTGTATACACCCAGCAACTTTTGCATGATCTCCATTTCCTCGTGCAGCAATAGAATTACTGGAAACAATATGGCCAGCGCCCCACCCAAACTGTGCCCAGTGACTACAAATTTGGCATTCTTGTGCTCCTTCAGTAAACTCTCGAGCTTACTTCTTACAGCATAGTATGCACTTTGTTTCTGTTCAGAATTAGAACTGGTTTCTGAGATTACTGATTCTGCACCTTCTGTTCGGGTGAATTTTGCGTCCTTCATCAGTAGGTGATTTTTGAAGGAGACAGCATCGGCTCTGTTGCCCAAACCTAAGGCTTCTAGGAATCCCATGTGGACTTTTCCCAATTTAGGAATCTCGTACCAAGAATAATCAAAATCAGTAATCCAATCATCAGCATCAAAAGGCTCTGTGCCCCTGAAGCTAATCAATATCAAACTGGCATCTTTTGGCTTGTCACATAGAATGAACACTTGAGTGCAGTTCCCCTTTTGATAATCTACCATACCATTTTCAGCAAATTCAGGATTGAAATAGAAAGGGAAAATTTTGGAAATGGCTCAGAATTTATTTTCTTACCATTCCAGCAGTTGTAGAAGTCCACAAAATGCATCTGTTTTGGCACAAAAGTCAAAATTACGCGTCATTAGTCCTTAATTAAATTCTTATGGTTCATCAAAGTAAATAAGTTATGAAAAGGTAATACAGAGCTGAAATAGAAGAGCTTGCCTTCCAGTGATGAATTACTACATTTCCAACAACCTCGGCATTCTCATATGCTAACTTGGATGCCATGATACACAAGTCCATTAGAGCTCTACTACCCGGTTCTACCTTCATTTCTCTCTCCTCATATGCAGAATCTCCCACTTCTTCCACCAAGTACTTGGCCCTGTATAGGTCTATCCGCCCATCTATTTGGCCGATTGTACTGATAAAAGTCTCCGTGCCTCTCTTCGGAATTGCTACCTTTCCTGCATATGATCATATGAATCGCTGCCACTAATTGCAACAAAACCGCATTCTCCTTTATAACAAACAGAATACAGTCAGAACATATTGCCTATGATTACTTGAGGATTGAACAATTCAGTAAGAAGTTCAAATATTTCACTCATTCTAACATTTCTCTGTTTTGAAACAGATACCAAGACACCATGAGAATTGATACTTTGATTCTTTGTACCGCTCAATTACTTATAGATAAAATAAATCATTAACTTTTTATGCTTGTAACTTATAAATTTCCAACAGAATCATTTTCTTATCTTCTACTTACTAGCAATTTTCATCAAACACCTAATAGACTACGCCAGTAGTACCATACTATCGATAATTATATAAGAAATCAAGAGCACAATTACCATGAACAATGTTGTAGAGCAAGCCAAGGAGGTTCCCATTGAGAGAGAGGAGATTGAGGATGAAGTCCACAACATAACCCGAATACTCCATGGGTTTGGCAGAGAAAGCAATGATCTTGCGAACTACGATCGAAACCGCAATGACCCATCTGTTATCACTCGCTAACCCATACAACACTTCCTCATCCACCTCCTCCGAACCCTCCAAAAACCTCACTCCCCTCTCCAAATCCCCCCACACTGTGAACCTCCACAGGTCCCATAATCCTCCCTTCTCTGGGCTCACTACCAGGTACCTGTAACCATCACTAGAATCCATGAATCTCCCTAACACAAAATAGCTAAAATTAATGATGTTATATCTCTGTAAATAAATTCTATATATAGTTATATACCTTCCGAGGTCACGTGTGCATCAATGGAATAAGCACGTGTATCCATCTTTATCTGGGTATGACTATGGATGGATTTGGTACCGGATTGTCGTTGAGAGTCCAGACTCCTCACGACACACCCAGTTTGTCTCCATCTTCATTTTATTCGTAATCCATCAATGTCGGTTTTGCGATTCAATCCAATAAGCAATTAAGCATCGTTGCGTTCGTCACTTTTGGGCCTCGACCCATCAACGGCCCACACCCATCACAATCACTCTCCTGCCCTTTCTGCTAAATACCTGATCCTACTCCTTCTAGACTTTTCTTGTTCTTGTTTTGAAGTGTTGTCATTGATAAATCATGAGTGTGGAGTATTATTACGTCTAGAAGAACAAGCTTACATGTGCATGCATGCATGGCCATAACGCATTGAAAAGGTCAATAAAAGTAGAAACTATTACGGCAAGAGCACATCAAGTTGCTGGGAACCCCAAAACGACACGCATTGATTGGATTTTGTTCATGGATATCCTCTTCTTCTTAACGGTGAAGCATGTGCTTTTGGGCTGGGTCCAGTACCAGTCTAATTGAAGTCCATATCCCAGACTTTACTGAGCTTCTATTTAGCCCAGAAGATAGAGAGAATTATGTAGGGCAATGCTCAGAGACAAAAGAAACTTTTGGTTGGGAAATCGCAACTAACTCTCACACCCAACAATTTCGACGCATTAACTGTCGTTAGCATGCAGAAGGCTGAGTTGACGACTCGAGTTTAGGACTGATCTAATTGTTCGGCAGACATGTTTAGTTATTGGAAATTCTAGGGAGGAGTGCAAGCTCCATCAACCTCATGAAAGAAGAAACATAACCAACCTCATGATGGGTCGGGTGTTGTCGAATTTACCGGGCTTCCTTACTAGAAGACGATTAATGGGCTTCCCCTTGACCCATTAATCTGGGAGAGTTCGGAGCCCACGGAGTTGAGGATTGGGGGCCCAAAACGTAACCAACAAACGAAAAAGAGAAGTAACGTTAGATATCAGCCCCTCACGGCTCACCTAATAATAATTAATGACACAATTAATAAATAAAATTCTTTAATAAAAGAAAAGAAGAAGAAAAAATGGAGACTTGTGGATCCCTTTCATTCAACAACAACAACGACAACTGGAGTCAGATGATTGAATTAGTTGGGAAAGAATAAAAAATTCAATCATCAACGTTGAAAAAAGCTGATCCTGTTACGTATCTGGTGGTGGTTTCATGATGATTTGCTTGGAATTGAACTTTACAGGAGATAGACATCGCAGTAGACTAAAATTTTTCTGAAATTTAATTTAATCTTTTGTGGGTAACTAGTGGTGAATCTCAAACTATCGAACTCGAAATGTCTTAAGTTTGATTCTCCTGTGACGTCTAAAATCGGACCGAAATTAATTTAATTCATTGTAATTTGGAGAGATGGTTGAGTGGAATAAAGTGTCGGATTGCTAATTTGTTGTACGAGTTCGCTTCTCATTTGTCGGGTTGCTCGATTTTGTCGATGTATCAAGTGGTCGGACTAGAGGTTAGGAGGTGGCTTCTCGACTGCTATTTGATGCCCTGCATTGGAGAAGGTGTAAGCTATGGAGTCCCCGGGGGTTATCCTCGAGAGGATGTTCAACTAGCCCTCTCTTGTTGCAAGTAAAAATGTAGGGTTGAAAATCGTTTAACTGAAGGTTATCTTTTATATGAGTTGGGGGTTCTAATTTTGGTAGGAGAAGATTTTTAACTTTTTGATTTTTTGGCAGATTATGAGTAGGATGAATCTTATCCGATTCCTTTCCTAAGTGGAGTTGGTCTCTATTAGTTTCTCTTGGTGTTTGGTCACCAGGGGCTTCTGAGGTGACTCTACTCGATTGTCCCAAGGTGGCATCTCAATATTGTCAAGATGCTCTCTTCTTGACCCTATGCTCCAAATGCACTGTCTACCGACTCCTCGAGTATCGTTGCTATGCCTAGCACCTCAGATGTGCCTTAGTTGGCATATCGGAGGGAATGTGGTCTACACCTCGATACTACCATGCTCGTCACCTCGGTTTATCACCTCTATATCTCATCATGCTCGGCCTTGACATCTCAACTTGTTCGGCCTCGACATCTCAATATGCTCGGCCTTGACATCTTAACTTGTTCGGCCTCGACATCTCAATATGCTCGACCTCGTCATCTCAGCATGCTCATTCTTGGAATCTTAACATGCTCGGCATCTCATCTAGTTCATCCTCTGCATTTGAACTTTGTGTCATATTTCGGTGTCACGTGTCATCACTTTAGTGGAAGTGGAGGGTGATTCCATATATTATCACCCCACTATAAGCAATATCTTTGTGCTCACACATTTTGTTTTGACTAAACTCATTCTCTCGTAATATAAGAGTGAGAAACTTCTGTGAACACGGGTCTGACGATCTGAATTTAAAATCATATCACATATTAAAAAGTTCAACAAATTTGTATAGTGTCGCCTCCATTTTTTTTTAAAAAAAAAACTAAATGTTTTGCTAATCGATTAGTGTTTGAAGCTAGTGTTGGTGGTAATTATGATTTGTGATGCACCATCATATCCAAAGGTTGTACACAACACAACACAACACAACACAAGGTCCACCGACAATCAATAAGCAAAATGGGGACAAGTGGGGTTTCTCTCCCTCTTATTCCCAAGGTATTGAAAAAGAGACCCCTTTTTAGTAATCTCACCTCTAATAATTGGTTTTCATTTTTTATATTATTTTATGTTTGATTTGATATTTAATTATTTTGATTTGTGTGTGATTTGATATTAGATTCAGGTTTTCTCACCCCAATAATTAAATAAAGTAACTTATTGTATCATATCAAAGTAGATTGACATGTACATTTAATGTATGCTGCAAGTTGTTCACTGTACGAAGTGACCCATTCATTTGCATAATCATACATATATCTAAACCACTGAATCATAATAGGAGACATCCGGTAATCATCCGTCAATGCCAACTGAACGAAGTAATTACCATTCACAAATCTCATTGTGATAGTTATACGTTCACATCGAGGTGGAGGTATAGAATGCAAGAGTAAAAAAGTCGAGCACTGTTCATAACTAAGAAAGTGTAACACCACATTGTACTTAGAATCAATCAAGTGACCCATATCTGACATTGACATTCAATTCTCAAGTGGTGTTGGTCTATCTGTTTCAAAAAATGTCAACAAATAGATCACTTTGTACAGTAAACAACTTACAACTTACATTAAATTTACCCGCCAATCTATTTTGATGTGATATAATAAATTACTTTATTTTATTATTACGCATGGAAAAACCAATTATGAGAATGTGAATCTAATATCAAATAGGATGTTAATCAAAATAATTAAATATCAAATCAAACATAAAATAATATAAAAAATAGAAACCAATTATTGAGGATGAAATTACTAAAAAGGGTGAGGATACCAACTCTCTCCTGAAAAAGCACAAAACCACCGAAAGAATGTAACTGTAGGAAGTAGGAGATTGATTCTTTACCAAATCCCATCCGATTCTCACTCTCATCATATCTTAACAAACCCAGTAAACAAGGATCTGTTAACTTCATCAGATTCAGTAATACAGAGAAATAACAGTCTGTCTTGATCTGACACTACTTTCTGAAATTCTCTAACAAAATTCTTTAATTGTTCGATGAGCCACCTTAGATTCTAAAACAACCCAATAATCTGAACCCCATATAGCTCTAGAATCTCTGTTTATCCCTGCAGAAAAAAGGATAAAAAAGCAAGTCTTAAAGGCAAATTGATGACTCTCGTGACTCTCCCGTTAAGTTTTATGAACCCAAATTGAGTGGCTGAAAGTAACATTTAGTTAATTAATAGTCTTTATTATGACATTTGTTTGTTTGATTCTTCAATGATTCAATTTCTTCAAAGTAATATCTATGGCCGTATCATGATATATTGAATCATTAATGGCTCTTTCTCACTTTCCAATCAATATCTTACGGAATCAACTATTAACTACACAAACCCAGAAGCGTGCAATCCTTAAAAGCTACTGTGATTGTTGTTTTCTTAATATTTTATAGGCACAGAACAGGTAAAATACAGAGTAGATACATACACCTATCAAAAGGGTAGGTTTTTTTTTTTTTGTATATATGTGTGTATGTATTTTGGGTTTTCTTCTTTTCTACTCAAATTTATAAAATGAACAATATATAATATAAATAAGAAATCCCTTTTCTGTGGCTTTGGATTCTTCTGGCAAATCGTGCCTGCCAGCTTTACTCGGGCAATCCTACATGGCTGTATAGAAAAATCTTCCCGTTTCAATTATTTAATAAAAAAAGGAATAATCACAGGCAAAAAGAAAGTCTTGTTAATTTTCATTACAGAGGAAGCCTTCTTCTTCCTGGGTTTTGTTGGTGAGGTGAGACAGGGATCTCTCCTTGGTGTGAGAGAGAGATGGAGAACTGGAGAGTGGTCAAGCTGGTTTTCTTGGTAATCTGCATTTTGGGTTGGAAGCTCAAATCCATTAATGGAGCAACAGATCCAAATGATGGTCAGTACTTTGACTACTTGCTCTCTCACTATCTTTTGCTTTTGCCGCTTTTTGACAGCTGATTTGTTCTTTTGCTTTGCTTTGTTCAGATTTGTATGTGCTTATTCCAGCCATATCTACATTTTTTTTTGGTTTTAGTTGCTTCTCCATTACTGCTCTGCCTCCTTGTGACTGTAAAAATACTATCTTGTTCCATTGCAGATTTTCCGTATACAATGCTTGTTTACACTGCTTTTTATTTTCTTTCTTGTGTTTTTGGGTTGGGGGATTTGGACTTTGGTCTGGGATTGTGGCGATTAGTTCTCTGATGAGGCGAACGGAATCTTTTAATGAGAGAATCTTCATTGATTCTGTAAAGATTATTCTTTGTTAATGATGCAAGTAGTGAAAGTTTTGTTCTTCAGGCGATTTAGTGGCTCGAAACAACTATAGGTGTCGATTTGATTGGCTACCGATGCTTGTGGTGCCATGGGCAGGGCTGGGTTCTTCCTTGTATCAGTTGGATGCTTGATATGCTATGCACTTAAATTAGAGTACGATTAATAGCTGGGCAGATAACTGAGAATTGAGATTAGTAATAATTTAAGAGCCACATATTAGGAAAGGGATCAAAGGAAAATGTGAAACCAAGGCAGAGAGAGATGTAGGTCTTTCCCATACTACAGAAGGAGGTTACAGAACTTGTACTTTTCTAGAGTTCAAATTGCATTAGAAGACGAAGTTTAGAGCTTCTTGTGTTGTCTCTAAGAGGACCAGAAGGAGCAACCTCAAACTACTATCACATTGTGCTGAACTCCGCAATTCATACTTTTAAGATGAGAATTGTTTGATTGTTTCTTTCCTGAGGGGCTGAGATTTATCTATTTCCATGAAAGAACAGGAAGTCATTTTCAAGGTTATGGGATTGCCTCCCACCAACTGAATGTATGCTGTGAACTGCTTCAATCCAACACTAAGATAGGAAAGATAACCCCCCGGACTGTTTTATACTTGCAAATTGACCCCAAACAGTGTGGGCAAGATAGCTTACTCAAAATGTCTCCTTCGGAAGTAGAAGCTATCAGCTCTTTCCGAGTTCTCTTTGCCTGAAATCTCTGAACATGATTCAAACGCTGAAGTTTCAGGAAATTAGAACATCTCCAAAACGGTTTGAGTGGGTTCGGATTAGTATGGCATTACAAATGCTATAACTAAATTTTAAATGGTATTTGCAAGCAAGATGTTGAGAAAATTCAGATCACTTTCATGCGTGAATTAAGATTTTCTCTTATTTAAACGTTACATTGACCTTACTAATGGTGTGTGTGATTGCAGTGTCTGCTCTAAAAGGGATGTACAGTGGTTTAAATTCACCAACTGAGCTAGCCCAGTGGACTGGCGATGATCCATGTGGTCAGTCTTGGAAAGGCATTACTTGCTCGGGCTCACGAGTAACAGAAATGTGATTTTATATGCCCCCTTTTGTTCTCTTCAGTTGCTGTGGACTTGAATACTGGTGCTAATTTTGATCTGTATTTGTCTATTGTCATTATATCAGTAAAGTGGCAGGCCTTGGACTATCAGGATCAATTGGTTTTCAGCTCTCAAGTTTGACATCAGCAACCAACTTGTAATTTTCGCGGTCTTACATGCTGTTGTATTTCCTTTAATAAGTAGTACTTTGCTATATTTTGATACAATGACTTGCTGAAAATTCTGCAGAGATGTGAGCAATAATAATATTACAGGCGATATACCTTATTCACTTCCTCCAAACTTGCAGCAATTGTATGTGCAATTGTGGTTCCTTTTAATTACCCAATTCTCCTTTCTAATATTAGAATATTTACATTATATTTTTTAATGTGCAGAAATCTTGCCAATAATAAATTTACAGGTGGCCTGCCATATTCCATTTCTCAGATTACCTCTCTAAAGTATTTGTGAGTATTTTTGGGCAGTTTTATCCAGTGTGCACATAGGTTCAAACCCAATGCTTACTTTTTTCCCATCTTTTGGTGTGTAGAAATGTTGGCCACAATCAGCTACAGAACCAACTCAGTGACATGTTTAGTCAGCTTTCTTCCCTCTCCACACTGTGAGTTTTTTTTCCCAACCCCTCGAATACCCTTTAGTAGTTTTCAGGATACCTACCTTTGGCTTTGGGAGAGGTAACTGTATTATTTTCGGTGGAAGTATTACCATTTTCATGGTTCATTTGGTGAGAAGATATGAATATTTTATTTCTGAAATAGGTTTTTTGTTTGTTTATCTTTTGTTGTGTTTTCGCAAGAATCACTGTCCATGCATTATAGGTATATATAAGTAATTGAAGAACTTTGTGTGATGGATTAATCAGTTGGCTGTTGCACTATCGCCTTTAATATAGAAATTCAAAAATGTTATCGAAGTTCCAACTTTTTCCATGTCTGTTTGTTTTTTGCTAAAAGACTGACTGACAGTACTTTGTTTCCCTGCTACAGTGATGTATCTTCCAATGCTATCACCGGTAACTTGCCTGAGAGTTTTAGCTCACTTTCCAGTTTGACCACAATGTAAGTACAAGTATATTATTTTGAGATATAAAATACATATATTCATGGCCTCCCATCCATATTTATGTGACCGGTTATGGTGTAGGTTTTTGCAGAACAACCATTTTACGGGACCTATTGATGTCCTTGCAAATCTTCCCCTTGAAAATCTGTGGGTAACCATATTATTGGCTACTTTTATTGTAACGCCCTACGTGTACATCTATCAAAGTTGTTTTTCATATGGTTTACTTAAGGTTCTTACTTATGATTTCCAGGAATGTTGAGAATAACCAATTCACGGGATGGATTCCTGAACAGTTGAAAAGCATTAATCTGCAGTAAGTGTTTCTATTGCTTTATTGTTTCCAACGCATAAGTTTTTTATGATTTAGATACTGAGTGATTTTCATGACAGGAAGGGTGGTAACACATGGAGTTCAGGGTCTGCACCTCCACCACCACCTGGTACACCTCCGGCTAACAAAGGCAACCGAAATCATAAATCTGGTAGCAATAATAGCCCAGTAGATAGTGCAGCTGGAAGTCAAAGCAAAAGTTCGGGAATCGGGGGAGGTGGCATAGCTGGAATAGTGATTTCCCTCATTGTTGTTGGTGCTGTAGTGGCATTCTTTCTGGTAAAGAGAAGATCAAGGAGGACATCATCAGATATAGAAAAGCTTGATAATCAGCGATTTGCTCCTCTTACTTCAAATGAAGTACATGGTAACCCATATTCTTGACGCTTCTTAAATTCAGTCCAGCATCAGTAGGAGTAAATCTCTATCTTTTGCTTGATTTCAATCATTAAATCACTTGATTTAGATATTTGTTTGTATATCCTCAACTAGTACGGAGGGCCTACGACATACAAATACGACAAAATCTATTCAGCACCAAGGAAAAACAAAAGAATAGGAACCGAAACAAATGGCCCTTGCCATATTAATTTGTGTTTCCTGATTGTAATCCATCCTTTATATGCTGGTTTCATTCTTTCTTCGTGACAATGGTATTATGTAGATTTCAAAACGAGTCCATTAGAAATGCCTTTTCAA
Organism: Tripterygium wilfordii; assembly: GCF_013401445.1. Lineage (NCBI taxonomy): Eukaryota > Viridiplantae > Streptophyta > Magnoliopsida > Celastrales > Celastraceae > Tripterygium > Tripterygium wilfordii. The sequence continues at coordinate 13,031,067 of NC_052248.1, forward strand.
ATGACCAACCACTCAAATTGAGTAATTAACACATGCTTGAGTAGATCTGATGTACATTTCAGAATATTTAAGAAATCCAGTTTGTTCAAATAGTAGTATTCGTTATATTGTAAATGGTTCTACTAAGTGATATCAGTTAATGATATTGAGGTTTAGTCTCCATCAGTCCATGAAGCCAATCAAATTAGTGGAAAGCTTCAAAATTGAATATTGAGATCTTACAATTATGTGGCTAGACCTGATCATTCTTAATCAACTTTTCATGTTCTAGGATACCAAGTAACATGTCATTCATTCAAAAACTTTCATTGCAGAACTGAAGTCTGTGGAGACTTCTTCTGGAATCAAGACGGTGACATTTGATGCCCCAGCGTCAATAAATCTTCGACCCCCTCCCACCGATCGTCACAAATCCTTTGATGAGGAAGATGTTTCAAGGAAGCCCGTTGTTGTGAAGAAAGCTGTTGCTGCACCTATAAATGTAAAATCATATTCCGTAGCAGATCTGCAGATGGCTACTGGTAGCTTTGGTGTTGACAACCTTCTTGGGGAAGGGTCTTTTGGACGGGTTTATCGTGCTCAATTTGATGATGGGAAGGTATACTTCTCTTGCTTATCAAATTATAATTTAGTATTCTGGGGACTGAAAAAAATGTCTTTGGTTTAATCATTAATGGTCGTCATTTTGTAAGCGAGCCGAACTTTCTTCAGCTCACTGCTGTTTTGTCTTGTAGATGACTTCTGTTTTTTTGGGGGTGGCATTCCTGGTGCCTAGTTAATTAAGATTCTTCTTTTACTGTTAATGTTGTAGGTTCTTGCTGTGAAAAAAATAGATTCATCCGCATTCCGAAATGATTTATCTGAAGATTTTATTGAGATTGTATCGAACATCTCCAATTTACATCATCCAAATGTAACAGAGCTAGTGGGTTACTGCTCCGAGCATGGGCAACATCTGCTGGTATACGAGTTCCACAGAAATGGGTCTTTGCATGACTCTCTTCACCTCTCAGAGGAAAACAGTAAACCATTGACATGGAACACTCGTGTCAAGATAGCACTAGGGACAGCCCGTGCACTAGAGTAAGTTCATCACTATAAATAACTGCATGCAATTATTGCTTTCATTTTCTTTTCTTCCCTTTTCTGAAATTCAAGAATACAACAAGGAAATATTGCATGCTACATGATTACCTTTCTTACTTTGGCAAGGCTTCTATGGTTTTGATGCCCTTAAAAAGTGTTCTTAATTCATATATTCTTTTCAAGACGTCATACTTATACAAATTTGGACGTCAGTGCTTCCGTATTCCCATATGGGATTGTATCTCTTTTCAAGATTTAAACATGATTTTTGCCTTTGTTAAATTCTTGTTCCAATTATCAGCTGGGCATCCTCAACCTTCGAAACCTCTTTCTTAAAAAAAATTTCAACAATGTGTGTGAATTGGCTCCCGGGCACTGAATTACTTTTTCCCAGGTACCTGCACGAACTTTGCTCACCGTCTATCATTCATAAGAACATCAAATCGACCAACATATTACTGGACACGGAACTTAATCCTCATCTTTCAGACTCTGACCTGGCTACTGTTGTCCCAAATGCAGATCAGGTATCAATAGCCTGGTTATATGTTGATCTATCGGTTTTTAGGAAAAACTAGTAGTTTGTTGTATCAAATAGTGGGAAACATAGTGTAGGACAAATGACTGGCCAATTTTCTGGTAGCCTTTAACCTTTGTACCTCTCATATGTTTATACATGTGAGTTGCTCATGGGATCATCTGCAAGGATTGGCGATATGGGATACTCTTGGATGACGTTTTTTTTGGGAGTTGGGGGGGGGGGATCTTTGGTACAAACTAGTTAGTTGCACTAATGAAATTTGCTACTAATGCAGGCAGTGGATTCCGGGTACAGTGCACCTGAGGTTGGCATGTCTGGTCAGTATACTCTCAAGAGTGATGTTTATAGTTTCGGAGTAGTCATGTTGGAGCTTCTCAGTGGGCGTCAACCCTTTGATAGGTGAAGTACTAGTTTACCATCACAGGAGCAGCGTCATTATTATTATAGTAATATCTCAAGATAAATGGTATGCCTTGGTTACCCTGCAATCTCATTTTCTATGCATTTATTCAACAGCTCGAGACCAAGATCTGAGCAATCTTTGGTGCGATGGGCCATACCTCAGCTACATGATATCGATGCTCTCTCAAAAATGGTTGATCCAGCACTCAAAGGACTCTACCCTGTCAAGTCTCTATCCCGCTTTGCTGATGTTATTGCTCTCTGTGTCCAGGTAATCAATTATTCTGGAAAGTGGATTATACCTTTCAGTTAGATGTTGAAAAAACCGGCTTTTAAGCCGTGTTACTTATGCTAATAAAGTTTGTTGGGGTCTAGGTGCACATAGTTGAACTTGCAGCGTTTAGTCGCTGTATAATTATTTCTTTTATTTGATACTTAAATCTCATTGATTTGGGAACAGCCGGAGCCGGAGTTTCGACCCCCAATGTCTGAAGTGGTTCAAGCACTGGTTCGACTGGTGCAGCGGACCAACATGAGCAAGAGAACATTCGGAAGCGATCAAGGAGTATCCCCACGAGCAGACAATATTCCAGATACACAAGACTACATGTCTTAACTCTTTAAGTTAGTAGCCATGGAATTCTTGGTGGTTTTTTTTTTTTTTTTTTTTTTAATTTCGACTGTAAAGTAATCTGAAAACAGCACCACTTCCATGGTTCGAGATTGAGTTTGAATTTCTGGTATATCTGTTTGGTTGGCACCTTAATGATGCTAGAATTATGCAATTTGTTAATATTATATGGTTGAGTTGGTTTCTTTCCCTTGTATCATCACATTGCCACTTACCCAATACTTCAATGCCCAAATAGACTAAACCCCCTGAGTTTTGAGCATAATTTTCAAAATATTATAATAATTTGAACAAAAATGAAATTATGTGGGGTGTACTTGAAATTTTGAAATTAGAAAAAAGACCATCTTGATAAAATCCCCAATCCTATTTTGTCAAATCCAAAACCCCAGTTTGAAATCGCCATCCAAACCTCCTTTCCCAATTCCTTAACTAACGACAAAGGCGTTGGACATAACCGAAGGTTGCAGGTTTGCGTGTGCCAAACCCGACCCGAGTTTAGACTTAATGGGTTGTCCAAGTTACAAAAAAAAGGTGGCATTTTGTTCTCAGCATAAATTAAAAATGAAAATCAGCACAAAAAGCACTTACAATAGCCATACAACAATTCATGTCACTGTCAGCTTTTGAAAGAAAAATGCTCGAAAATGGGAAGAAGGGGGGGGGGGGGGGGGGGGGGGGGGTTGGTGGTGAACCCGCTCAGTTGTAGACCATGTATTTAGGTGTTGCACTGAACTTTTGGTAACCCTTGATAACTTTGTTCACAGCATCAAGGAAGTCTTTCTCTGTTACAGTCTTCCTTCGAGCTCGAATTGCATACATTCCAGCCTCTGTGCATACACTCCTTATATCAGCTCCTGAGTGAGAAAAACATGTCAGCCTGTCAGAAAACCAACAAGGCAAGAGAAAATAAAACTCAAATATAGCAAAGAGGTTGCAGGAATGGTAGAGGCATCAATCAAACAATGATAAAAGAGCTCTGGGTTGGCCAGAAAAAAAAAGACAACAGTCCATCATTAATGCAGACAACATAAAAAAGTAATCTATGAAATGCAATCCGTTACCAGTTGAATTTGGGCAAAGGCGCGATAAAAGTTCAAAACGTATGTCCCTTTCACAGTTCATTGTTCGTGTATGGATCTTAAATATCTGTGTCCTACTCTCCATATCAGGGAGCCCAAACTCAACCTTGCGATCCAACCGTCCAGGACGTAATAGTGCTGGATCTAGCGTGTCAGGCCTGAAGATTAGAAAATACACCAGGTGTTAGGCAATGCTAGGCACCAAACAAAACCATTACCAAAATATTTGATGGAGCAATTTGAGGAATGCTTGCATCTCACACACAACATGAGAGTAGAACAAACCAAACCAAGAGAAACATGCAATAAAGTATTACTGCAGGGTGAAGAGGGGTTGTAAATGACTCAAAAAGAAATGAAGAAAGCAGCAAATGAAGTGGAGCAGCTTCCAGAGGGGGAAGATCGATGAAATAATGGCATAGCATCACAATTAACAACAATTCCTCCAGAGACCAGAAACCATGCAATAGGACATATATACTACGGAAATGTCACATAAGGAATTACGTAGCCACCTTTACCAATTTATCTATTCATAATGGATGAAAACTTTACCTATTTGTTGCCATAAGAACTTTGATGTTTCCACGGGCATCGAATCCATCAAGCTGATTCACAATTTCAAGCATTGTGCGCTGAACCTCGTTGTCTCCACCGACACCATCATCGAAACGTGCACCTCCTATGGCATCCACTTCATCGAAAAACACAATACAAGCCTTCTTTGAACGAGCCATCTGTTACGAAAAAAGACTCCATCATCTAAGGAAAGCAACATCCAAACATTGCATAACTGCAGGATGAAATCAAGCCATAAAGCAGGAAGCAATTTTTGACCTGAAATAGTTCTCGAACCATACGAGCTCCCTCACCAACATACTTCTGAACTAGCTCACTCCCAATAACACGAATGAAACAAGCATCAGTTCGATTAGCAACAGCTCTAGCTAGAAGAGTTTTACCAGTTCCAGGAGGACCATAGCAGAGAACACCCTTGGGGGGATCAATTCCAAGCTTCACAAATTTCTCAGGATGAAGCATGGGAAGCTCAACAACCTAGGAGAAAAAAAATGTTAATCACACAAGATTTTCAATCTACAACCCAAAGTAAGAGGGGGTGAAGGTAATAAACTATGTAAAAAAGAAGCAAGACATACTTCCCGCATCTTTTCAATCTGCTCCTTGCATCCACCAACATCATTGTATGTCACATCTGGCTTCTCTTCAACGGTCATCATGGTCACACTAGGATCTATCTTTGGAGGCAAAGGAATCTGTATCTGATATTTATTTCTGTCAACTCTGAAATTACAGTGTTCAAGTGACAACAAGTCAGTACATAATAATAACTGTCTTAATGAGAACCAAACCCATAAGTACAGCACAACAAAAAAAAAGGAAATTATGCTTATGACACGAGAGTACGTTACAAATAATTAAAAGCACAAGCAAACGCACTTTTAACTATTACATAGTAGATGACAATTTTTTGAAGCGGTAAAAGTATCCATTGTATCTGATACAAGAAATGGAACTTCATGCTTTCACTACAAGACAGCCAATGTAACAGATATGAGTAAAGTGACTTTTAAGAGAAATGAAAATGTCAAGAAATGGGAAACCTACCCCACACGCATGCCTTCCTCTATGTCAGTCGGAGAAACTTTGTCACCAAGCCCAACAACAAACTGCATTTGAGACAACAGAAATTAAAATTCCTGTCCAAATTAAACTAAATGCAGAAAATAAGACAGGTTTCTTAATTTTTTGGTAATGAATCAGTGAAAAACTATTCATATGAACTCCATTTTATGCCATGGCTAATAGATAACAAACAAGACATGCCACACAAAATTTCTTTCAACCAATTATTAGAATTGTTTAAGAAAAATAAGGTGAGCAAGCTATCTGAAGCAAATGTTCATACTTTGACAAGATAAGCAAATATCGGTTGTACTGCGTCTGTGTGTGTGTGTTAGAGAGAGAGAGAGACAGAGAGAGACAGAGAGAGAGATTCAAACCTTTGCAATCTGCTTAACATTTATTACGTATTTGGCATCTTCAGAATTTGGATTAATTATCTTTGTGCACCTTGCCACCTGGTTGAAGCGAGTGGTCAATGCTTTGGAGGAGTACAATGAAGTTAAAAAAACGTTAAACATTGTCAGAGAAAGATACCTGAAGAGGCTGCTCCTCCTGCATCATTTGCTTATCAGAAACAAGATCCCACTGGCTGGGCGCAGCTAATCCAGTATCAGACTCCTTTATACCTAGTTTAAAAGAAAACAATGTAACAAGAAATAGCAAAAGATTGACGAGCATTCACTAAAAATTGGGGATAACCAGAATTAAATAGATGCTGGTTGATAACAATGCATCAAATTATCATAAATGACAGCATTGTAAAATGTTCGGAATAACACAAAGATGTATTCTCCATGATAAAGCGGATATTCTTTGATGTTTTTACTTTTTAGAATAGAATTCAGTGACATAAAATAAATTGAAATTATATAACCATTCACTCCTCAGGCTTTACTAACCAATAGTTAAGCCTAACAATTAAACGTTACACTTCACTTGGAAGCACCAGTATTTTGTATGAGATAAAACAAACATTCTTTTGATCCATTACATATCCTCATCACACTCCTCAGACTTCAACCCATAAAGATCGAAGACCAGCCATTCAATGTTGCACTTATACTGGAAGTAGAATCCAGTGTTTGCTATGAGATAAAGAGAATATATATATATTTTTTTATCTATGAACATGATAACTTTCCTCAGGCTTTTGTTCATCAAGATTCTCACATCTCCCTCCAATAGGAAGTTAGGACATTACACTCATAGTAACCCTAAACGCACAGATGGATGATGGTTTGTCTAAATAAACATTCTAATAAAAAGATTATTCATTCCTATAGAACTAGCTATGGCACTTTCTATAGCACCAGCTAGAGCAAGCTGAGCAGTGAGCACACGAGTGAATTTCAAATGAAAGAAAAAGACATATGTACATTCACTTTTAGCCCGCAAATAGAAATAATAATAGAGAAAAGTCCATTAAGAAAATAGCTTCACTGATAACTAACACACAAAATGGAAAGTAGAAACATACCACATAAATCATTGACTTTTTTTGCCATTTCTTTAATTTCCTTCTCCGCTTTCTTTATGCTTGTAGAATAAGGTCCTAACCCCTGTGTCAACAATTACAGTAGTGGGAAATTTGAGAACAAGATTTATATCAAACTTCAAACAACAGGAAGTACAACATTGTATACTAAACTCGAACACCCATTTAGAATAAATTCAAGGTAAGAAAAAAAAAGTAACAAAAGAGAATATGGTACGAACCACAGACGCTTGGACGTACAGATACAGTAAACTTGCTGTCATGAAATCGAGTTTGTCTTTATACATTATTTTCACTTTAATTAACATGGATAAAACCATGGTGGCAAAGTCCATTTATTATTCTGCAGGTGAGAGCAAACTATGAGATCTTTAGTCGCCAAAGCAGATGAGTATTATTTTACGATTTTAGATGGGTATAATTAATACCATACTTAAAGACTTGAAGGATGCAAACCAAGGAAGACACGCCAGGAAAAAAAAAAAGAGTTACAGAAAAAAAAGAAGAAGAGAGATGCAAAAATGTTAGTATCAGCATCACAATGTTAATAAACAATCATTCCCTTGTAGCAGAATACATCCTACAATGTTTTAAGCAACAACAGGAAAGATATATGAGCAAATCAAGCACTTTCCTATGTTATCTCCCACCAAAAACTCCTCAATTGCTCAAGAAACCGAAGACAATAACTTCATAGATAAGGAGTTGAGAAAACAAAAGACAAAGGAAACGGTAGTCAATCGCGCTCAAATCAATACATAAATACAGAAACCTGTGTTGAAATCAATTAAGTTTCACGAAAGTCACAAAATCCAAAAAACAAACGTCCAGAATATCTTGGATAGAAAGGATGTGTAGGTCAATCCTAGAATTCGGTTCAACCTACAACGATACCTATTGAAGTATGCCCTATTTTTTCACACTTCATTACCAAACCAAAAGTAAACGGAAAAGGCTTGTTAAGCTTAAACAACTAATACCAAAAGAAACTCAATTTAATATCAGATCGAACTAATCGGATAAAATTCGACGTACTAATCAATGAGAAATAAAATAAATCTAGGGTTTTTTTCACTCTACTAGTTGAAGAAAAAGAGAGAGAGAGGGAGAAAGGAAAGAAAGCGGGAGAGAGAGAGTACATATGTCTTGAGAAGAGCGATGTCGTCTTCGTCGAGGGGCCGAGGATTCTTCTCGTCCCTGATCTCATCTTCGATGTCCTTCTCCGGTGCCATTCTTCGCAGATCGCTTCGATTTTCTCTCTTCACGCCACAAAGAGCTCGGGATGCTTTCCTTATTGGGGTTGGACTATGTAGGCGCGACTGAGAAGAAAGAAGGCTATGGGCTTGGACGTGCATATAAATAAACCCCTTCACATGTTCTAATCCAAATATGGGCCCAATCTCTTTTAGACGGGCTGGGCCTCTCTTCTTATAAGCCTGAAGTTATCCAGCACAATTAAATCCGTTCGGAAGTGTGTAGTGTTTTATTTCCCGTCGTAAGATAAGGCGAATACTGAAACTGTGATGAGATAAGGTGAGTTGTCATAATAAAAAGTGTCTGGAGCGTTACTAAAAAATTGTGTGGCGATGCGAAGGTAAATTTTGATATTTTTCATTTATATCAATTAATTTTTGATGAATTTATTTTTTGTAAAATATAGATAAAATAATATAATTGATTGAGGACAAAATTGAAACAAAATCGTGTTTGACGCTGAAAATGCGGTTAACCACGTGGCGTTGGGAGTGGAAGCAGCTCCCTACAACTACAGCTTCAACTTCAAACTCAATGCAATGCGATGATATCGTAACACACCGCTCGGTCAAACACTTTTTATCCGAACGAACGCAATGCGTTCAAGTTTAAAGCGATGCGTTTGGCAGGTAAATAAATAGATACGAAACATAATTAAAAAAATGCAGTTTAAGCCGGCTGTGGAACCCACAACATTTCGACCAATTAAAAAGGAAAATCATTGGCATCTTTGATTTAATGATATCATTTGTATTTCCCTACCAACAGTAATATGATTTTCCTTGGCATTCCAATGTAACCACTACACCTTACATCGAATGTCTTACTGAATTGCGTTGAATTTCCTGATGACAAACTTATAAAAACAATGTCAACTACACTGAATCTCTGTACTTCATCACATCATTTGTGTTCAGATCAAACGTCTTGCAAATATCTGCAATGGCATTACTACTTAGAACACCACTTTCATCTCCTCCACGAAGAAGCTCGTCGAGTTCCTCAGATGGGAGAAACAGCTGTTCACATGTCGGGGCACGATACATTAGTATACCACACACACACACACACACACAAGAAATCTAGCAAAACAGTGAATGATCAACATGAAGGGACTTATAAAATGAAGAACAATGCAGGAACACCAAAGGAGCCATGATTGGTATTTGGTACCCCCACAAGAGCCAATAAGAAAGAGTAGTGGCATCCTTCAGGAAATGTACTTATTCATATGAGATTATAAAGTATGTTTCTAATAACGTAGGTATAACGAGACATGGAGAGAGCCGTTTTACAGCAACCCCATTACAAGTTCTAAAGGCAAATTAATTAGCAGACACTTGAATAACAGAAATACAAACTTTTGAACTGTATATGACTGACTTCAATCTCTCTCTCTCTCTCTCTCTATTATAAAATTGTTTAAATAACATATCAACCATAATAATATGTCACTGCAGAGGCCAACATAACACACAAACTACGATGATACTCCAGTTCTCTCCATAAGATTTAGAGTAGTAGAAAGGAACTTACCCAAGTTGTCTTTCGTGGATTATGGGTTCCATGTGCTGAGTCATCATGCTCAATTGTGCTACCACTCAAATTATGAGCACCTGCGTTCTGAGTGTGCGAGCAGTTGGAGACCAGCTGAAGGAGCTTCTCACTTCCCTGCAACATTTGATACGAACAATAAAAAAGAACAGATGAGAAAACTCATCAACATATTTGGAAATTCTGTCTACGGGTTATTTTGGCAATTCATATGCTAGAATTCGGGATTTTAGTGTTCAAGAGTAATGAAGAATGGGCCACAATGATGAAATACATGAGATGAATCAAAATCTAAATGGCCAGATAGAAACTCAAATTTAAAAACAGAAAATGCAATTATGTCATTATATTTTATGAGTGCACATGTGGCTCAACTTGAACTGGCCACAAAAGCAAGGCAAATGATGAATCAACCACCTCAAAAAACGACATACAGGCTATGAAGATGTATATGTATAGATCGTAAGAAAAAAAAAGGATAGGCAGACCCAAAGAGCAAAACTTCTTGAACCAATAGTTTAGTTAAATCAAAACCTGTGTATTGCACATCATAGTATGTAAGTTAAATAAAATCCAAGTATCATCTTTCAGTAATCCAACAGTTATTTATAGAGATAGAGGACATCAGACATACCTTGAGAGCTCGCCAATGCGAATAAGTGCGGAATAAGTTCCAAAAAAATGGGATATTGGGTAGTGGAAAAACCTGAATTTTTTTTTTCAAAAAAATGTGCGTAAGACAGATTGCCATTTGCAGCCAGAGGAAGAAATAGATCATTTAATATTAAACACTTGACAAGAGATTAAATAATAATTGAAGTCGGCAACCAGAAACAGCACAACATACGTACCGAGAATGCGCCTGTCAATGGGATCATCGAAACAGAGCCATACAAATATTTCTTGTGGATGATAGTTCCCCTGATAATCAGATAAAACTTGTTTCAGAAAGACGTACTGTTATATAAAACTGGTACATTTCAGAAGACAATTCAATTCCTGGAAACAACAACTCCACATAAAATTTGTGCACGGGTGTGATGAAAAAAATTTCAGAAAACAATCTAACAATAATTTGACGGAACTTAAAAGATCTATTTTAAGAGCCAACAAGCATTCATCAAAGTGATGCATATGAGACTTGTAACAAGAAGGCTTCACCGAAAGGATTGGATATCCTTTAGAGTTTAGACTCTTTTAGTATCATTCATATCCATTACTCATAGTGTCCTTAAGATTGAGCATGAAAATCATTTCGGGAACTTCCAGTGTACCATTATTATTGGCAGGAATTTGTTACAAATCAATAACGTTGACAAAAACGGTTAATCACTCACGGTTGAAACTTGAACAACAGAGCAAAATAAGAATGGCATATTCAAAGATCTTCTCCAGCTAAACATGAAATTGTAGATTTCTTACTTGCTAATACATCTTATAAAGAACTCTTTTTTCACAAAAAAATGAAGCAATAACCTAATCAAATCAGAGCAGCAAATGCTTATATTTAAAAACAGCAACAGCCAGAACTCTTGCTAACTTTGAACTATATAGAATAAACAAGGGTGGAGGACAAAGGAGGAAGACTGGGAAAACAATTACCTCATGGCTATATGCCGTATCCTTCGACGAACAAGGCGTGAATTTAAGCTATAATAATGGGAAAAAAGAATTATGAGCAACCAAACTGAAATTCATAACAACTACAACAAAGATGTATTCTTCCCTGGTATAGAAGATTTGCCATATAGCACATAAGAGTTATCATTTCAGGGAAATTATATTATAAGACATCACTGGAATACAAGTTGACATTCTACTTTATAGGAGTAAGTCTAAATTACAAAATCAAGTACATCAATAACTTCCGGGTCAAACATCTGTTATAAAATCATGTCTTAACAGCTTCTGACTATTGACCCTTGCTTCTAACAAGAAAATGGATTGTTAAATTTTGAAATTAAATCAAGGTTATCATTGTCGTAAGCAAGTCATTTCTTATTTACCTTTAGCAGCAACAAGTTCATCTTACATTTTATCAACCCTACCGCCTAAACAAGGCTAGAAACAATGGATTTCAATGTTGCTCGATTTTTTTTGAAGAGCCAATGTGGTTATGTTGTGTGTCAAAAATTTTTTACTTCAAACAAACAAAAACATCCATACGCAATTTCATCACATACGATTCTTAAACCTTAACTCGGCATAAAAAGTAAGTAGAAGAAAGAAACCTGCAAGGGTAAGCAATCTCAAGATTGGTAACCTCCTTGGTAATAGATTTCAGGAAAATCTCAGACGGCTTAACTCGGGATAGAAGTCGTAATCCCAACCTACACCATCAAAACAACAATCACCAACCCTAAAACCAAATCAACTGACACCCAACTGCAGGCGTAAACACAATATATTAGATTTATACATACCCATGAATCCTGTTCTTCAGACTTCCCTGAGGCGCATTCTCAAGAATCATCCACGATTTATTCATCTGTGAACAACAAAAGAGCAGAACAAACATATAATAAATACAACAGGTTGATTCAGATGTAGAGATAAATAGATACATTGCGTCTGGGTTACCTTATTGGCGACAAAATCAATAAGGTGTTCAGCGTTGGCATGGAGGGGATTGATGTTGGCATTGGAGGAGGCAGAGGTGGAGCGTAGTTGGTACCAAAGCTCTTTCAATGTGGAGGGAGTATGAGCTGAGGAGGTATTTGATGCGGAATGGTCAATGGATCTGCTAAAGCACCAATTCCTTCCTTTGATCGGGAACACAACCACTCTCGCTCTCATGATCCTATCCAACTCTTTATCCAAGTGGGTTAAATTAAAGAACCCTAATTTTTAAACTAATCCTTACGGAATATCGTAAAGTTATCCAGAAAGACGGATCCGCATATTCATGTTCAAGACAAAGACTCTCACTTTACTGCTGATATCCGTAAGACCAAGTCGAAGAGATATATGCTGTTGAGAGCTTAAGCAAGTTAAAGAAACGGAAACCCAGATAACGCAGACGATAATTAATTCACTATAAATCTAAACGGGTGCCGCCGCATAGGGCGGTATAGGATGAAAATCATAGAGAGAGAGGGGAAGGAAGAGTGATATGCTGACTCATATCTCATGTGGCCTCTGACTCAGAGGTGGCCAAGGTCAACGGTTCATGCTAGGCCCGACCCAATAGTTTGTAACGGGTTGGACTGGGGTTTTCGGCCCACACAGACCGGCCTGAAAGAGGTCTCGCTGATTTTGAAAAAAAAAGAAATGCGGGAGGTCACAACTCCTGCACCCAATAGTTTCAACGTTATTTCTTGGACTTTCTTTGTCCAGATCTTTCCTAGCACTAGAGTGGGCAGGTTGGGTTGATGACCCGAGTTTAAAACTGATTCAATTGTCTGATAGCCGGCCCACTTTACACCTCTTTCAACAATCATGAGTTGAAAACTGGCCAAATTATCTGGCGGCCGACCCACTTTACACCTCCACCAACAATCATTCATGGACAAAATTTTCCATAATTACGCTGTTCATCCAATATGCCCTAATTATTACATCCCAGCCAGTTCTTGAGGAGTAAAAAAACAAACATATTGCAAAATGAATTTATAAATTGAATTTGAAGTAGCTAACAAATAGTCCCCTGCTGAAATGAGAACTTTAACCACCACCTCCAACTCCAAGCACCTATCCTAAAAGCCATCTTGGCAATCATTCTCAACCAGGACATGGCTTCACAAAACTCGTATGCAAAACTGCAAATGCTAATATACACTATCATGGTGACACTAAATTTTGGTACAGAGCAAATGTCTATCCGTCCCTGCAAACTCCTACCAAGTGCAGAGAAAGCAGCTTAAGTAACATAATGTGACAACCTGTTGTCTTCATTCATTTTCTGCTATGAAGTTTGGCTCTTCACCTTGGCAGAGATACTCATCACAAACAGACGCTGATCCCCAGTCCTTGCGGAGCCGCAAAATGTCATCTGTGAAAGTGGATCCAGAGGTTCCAATGAACACACTAGACATAGCACAGATTGTCTTGTCCAGCATGGCTTCCACCTTCAAGATGAAATTTCAAAGTAATGTAAATACAACATTATCAAGGAAGACCGTGTGTAAAGAATTTGTCATGCAATCTTCTGATGCAAGCCGCATAAAAGAGTATCTCTGCATTGCTAGAAAACAGTGATAAACAAGATGATTCAAAAACTTGCTTGACTTAATATTTAAAATGAGTGCCGACTCTACATCTAAAATTTTTGAAGACAAGAAAGGCATAGACAAGAGGGAAGGAGAGTGAGAGTTTCTGCTTAGATGCAAGGGATGGAGAAACGGAGTTTCTGCTTCAGATGATTACAGCTAGCCACTCAACCAAGTTTGTAAAATATAAACCTCAGCCTGGAGAAATGATTCTGATCCTTGATCTAAGCCTCGTTTCATGATATTAGCTTTCCCGTTCTGTTAGTATGAGAGTATGAGGCAAGCCTGAACTGATCCAGTCCAGCCAGTGTCCTGCATAACCTTTTTTTTCAACAACTGATACGGTTATGTATTCTTAATGGTAGGGATTAGGTACTCCATCAGTTGGATGACCTAAGTGAACTTCATTTTGAACCTATGCTAAATTTTGTCTGTGATGAGGTTCCTCCATCTGGAATTCCCACATCTGACTTACAACTTCGGATAACAAGATGAGACGGTAGGAGCCTGGTATGCTAGTACAACTGCTAATTATGTATTAGACAATGGAAGCCAGCATTCACTAAATGCACACACATATCCTACCAGTCAACGTTTCTGGAGACCAGCAGGATAAACAACGTCCATTTGTAGAGAGATGGGTAAGTTTCTGCTACTCTAGCAAAGAGAAAACACAAAAATAACATAATTTCACCTGAGAATCTCCCTCAATTCCATGTCTGTATAACAAAGCATCCCATTTTTCAGCTGAATTACGAGCTGGCCGTTTAACGAGTGGAACAGTCTTCCCGTTAAGCACAACTAACGATTGCAACAAGCCAGTTTCACTTTCTGCTGCATCTGTAGAGAGATATATAACAGGGGCATTGACCCTTTCAACCACCTTTGTGATGCAATCGGCAGCCTGGGGAATTGGGTAAAAGCAGCTTCGATTCTTGAGGTTGCTGAAGAAAAAAAATAGATAAGCATCAGAAGGATTGTACAATCAATACTTTTCTATGGTAGAAAAGCATAAAATAATGGAAAAGGAATGGATGAATATGCACAGGTGACGTAATGTCTGCAACTCATAAACTTCTCATTACTAAAGCCTGTCTCCAGTCATATAGTTTTCTGAAATGCAACCCTTATTCATTACTGATATTGAACAACCACTCGGGCTAAAATGTTACTCCCACAGCCTTCTCGCCAAAATCAATCCATGAAATTGGAGTAAGGAAAACATTGAACTTCTTTCCCCATTTCTATTGGAGTAAGAAAAATGAATAGATTAAATTATCAAAGCTGAACATGTGGCCCAGTGGTAAAGTTACAGGGATGTATGCAACCTAGAATCACTGTGACTGTCACCTTAATGGGTCAGTGCTATGCAAGTTTCCGTCAAACCCCACAATTTGTAACTAGGTCCTCCAAAAAAATTTGTCTCGATGGTTGCCATAAGGGATGATTTTCTTGATGACTGAACGAAGATGTCTAAGAGGGTCTGAACTTCATAAATCTACATTTCCTATTCTTGCTCTCTCTTAAAATTCACCTTTCTAATACAAGCTGTTTAAGAAAATAAGGCAAATTAATAAAATAAATAGTCAGTTCGTCTTCTGTCAAACCCTCTGTCTATTTATGCTTTATGGATTCATCTTGCATAAGAAGGTTTAAATACATAATGTTCTCCTAGTAGGAACAGAGTATGAATAAGATCAGTAAATCACGTTTGAAAATTGAGGATGCAAACACATATCATGAGATGCAAGCAAGTTAAATGGAGCTGTATTTATGTTAAGTATAATGTGATATAATCATAATGTGCATCTGAATAAATAACGTATACATACCAGAATTTCAAAAATCCATGCCGCCGGAAATGAAGAGCTATGTAGTTCTTTCCCAAGAACGTTTGTATAAAACGTTGTGCAGTTGTCAAAATAAGGCGACTAGGTTCAATCAAAGTCTTGCATTTATGGGCAATCGGACCACCAGGCTGCATTACCCACTCTTTCTCCACATCCGCAAAAAATACATCTCCTACCGCGATAACATCAGCATCAGATGAAAACTTGGCCTGAACATCTTGAACCGTCCGTTTACTTGGCTTCTTAATATCCTCAACCCAAGGGGACTCTAGCTTATCCCCCATAGAAATCCCCAACCCCTTTAACTTTTTGAGATGCTCTTCATCCACATAACAAAGCTCAGGCAATGAGAAGTAACAAATGAACTTATCAATGTGCATGTGATCTTTCTTGATCTCCGCAAATTCATCAAAGGAAATAACAAGCTTTCTCCCCAGACACTCATTTATGTGCTCAATATCCAACACCCTACTATACTGATAATCAAATTTGGAGCTGGGGATAACTAAAACTCGGTTCAACAAAGCAGCAAAAAACATATGCTTCTCCAAGCAAATCAGATGATTACTCATCTGGCCAGACAAGCATATTGCAAACAAGAATTTGTTCGATCTGGGTTTCCATTCAATTGTTTTCCTCTCAGAAGATTTCTGATCCACCTTCCTACACCTATCAAAACCGTACTCAACACCAAAAGGTAACAACCCACCATTCTCCGACTCTGCCGACACATTCCCCGACTTATGCGGCGACAACAGAGACTGCTGAATCTCTTTATTTCGAGAAAGCTGCTTAAGCAAAACAGATTGAACATCTTCAAATAAAGAAGAACTAGAAAGACCGGAGTTATTCACATTAGAAATAGAAGAATTAATAAATGTCCGGTTGTAGAGAGTTAAAAGCTCCAATTGCTGCTGTCTGAGTAAATACAAGGCCTGCAATTCGGCTTCTCGCATATGGAGAGAGAGCGAATCGAGCTTCATAGACGAATGATTTACAGAGAAGAGGTCGCGAATGTTGGCAGAAAAATAGACGAGGACAATGAAGAGAGGAAGAAATATGGCAAATAGATACCTCTTATGGAAGTTGAAGTTGAACAAATTATTGAATTTGATACGGCCATTGCCGGCAACACGACGAGACTCTAAATCCTCATCGTCAACGTGGAATGTGGATCGTGGAGAGGTAGTAGATGCAGTGGTTGTGTCGATTATGGGGACACGATGGTTATTCCTTTCGTTCTGGTCAATTAGGTTATGGCGATCGTCGTCATCGTCTGAAGAGAAATCTCTTTCCATCATTCCGCTTGAACGATTGAGAGAATGAACTGTAACTCGGATTCAATAAAACCGGAATGTTCAGTTCAGTACCGTTGTCTTCATAGCTCGCAGTGTTAAGTCTCTATCACTCTCTATTCGTCTAAATGAAGCAAAGCTAGCGAATGATAAGATGTGGAGATGAAGTAATGAAGAGGAGAGAGGTGGGTAGCTTGGAGGACCCATTAACGGATGGGAGGAATTAGCCATTACTCATTAGGAATATATAAGACAGATCGGCGCTGGACGATAATGACCCGCCACCGGCCCACCATTCCACCAATTCATGATCCTGGTTGTAATCCAGATCCATGTCACACAACCCAGTATGCTCTACAGATACTGAGTGGACATAAACTTTGGACTGCTAGAACAACTAATACCATACCCGCTAGAACAACTAGTGTCATACCACGCTAACTGACGACAGATAAAACTATGCCGAAACCCATGCGGTAAAAATGAGATTTCTAACTTCTCTTTGGAAGTGGATAGACCCATGGAACCATTGAAATACTCTCCTACCTGGTTTAAACTCCCGACCTTAACGTCATCCGGTCAAGTCCAGAGAAGCCCGGAGATATAACAAACCAACTGTTAACTGAGAGTTATTGCTAGGTGTTTCATAAAGCTCCATTACCCTTTCACCAATTCTAGAGGACATTGGAGATGGATTCAAGTTCAAAAAAAACAAGCCTCTGACTCTGCATGTCTCTGACACTAACCCCATGGCGGGTACAGGGGCGGCCTGAGCCCTGAAGTAATACAAATTTACCACAGCTCGAGGAATTAGATTGCTAGCCCAAAATGTTGCAGCCAAATACATTGCAACAAAGTTTCTAGTATAACAATTCACATAACAGATAGGAGGGCTTTCGGCATACTAATGCTTTAAATAGGGTGAAAATAAAGGACAACTCCCTTCAACTGTACATTATTATGTATAGCAAATATCGTAGGCAGGTTGAGTTCCATGTTCCTTGATTTTGCTTTGTTGAAGGTGCTGATAATCCAAACTGCTGCAGTTGCCAATTCCTGCATATTCTGAACATGATCTGAAAGCCAATGATGTAGTTGCACCAAGATTATTGCAAGCATTAAGCTCCTTCCCTCACCTCAACAAGCCTCCCACGGACCCATTTCTTAGCAACTGATTTGGGTGGTGTTTCTTCTTTCATGGGCTCGATTGCTGATTTAGGTGGTAATTCTTCTCTCCCGGACTGCACTTGGGTCCCATTTATTGGAGGACTACTTTCTGATTCATTGATTCCACTTGCTTTCCAAAAGCCAATTAGGTTTGCTGAACTACCATTTGGTTCCAATCGGCTATATTGCTTTGCCGGATAGAGTAGATGCATAGCATGCCCATTGGAGTTCAAAGACACAAGTCTTCTTTCACTATTTAGTATGTCCAGCATGCTGAAATTGCTAAAATTAAAGTCTTCATCTTTTCTTGGCGCAAGGGTTTCTACTCCATTCACTTCTCTCACTTGGTTTACGGACTCATAACCTGCATCCGTTTGCTTCTCAACAGTGTCAATCAGTATGGCTGAGGACATAGGAAGGTAGCCATCATTCTCATCAGATGTGACATTCGTCTCTATGGATTCAATAGATTGAATTGCTTCAGCAATGAGTTTCCTGGCTTCAATGAGAGAAGCTCGAGCTATAGGGCTCTTGGTCGCAGCAACTTTGAGGGCTTTCGCAGCCTTTTCAGCTTCAGCTATTAAGAGCCTGCAAAATGTCATGGTATTTGAAATCAGTTCTCCAGTGAAGTGCCAGGTTTACATAAAAATGCTCACAATAGCGATTTTGGATTTTAGTTATACTTAACATGTCATTTTCATATGCACTCATGTATCATGTTACCTTGCTTTTTCAATAGCTTCATTTTTTGGGGTTACTCCTGCAGCCCTTTTTGCTCTAATACCCTTTATCATCTCCAACTTCGACCTAGCCAAGGGGTCCTTATACAAGGGTGCATTACTCCTCCGCTTCTTCAGTCCACCTACTTGGCCATTAGTCTCAAGCCCAGAAGAAGAGCTAATACCACCATCTTTCTTCTTCCTGGGGCTCGGTTTTGTAGATTGTGTAGCATTACTTGTCCTTTGCTTTGTCTTTCTTTTAATTCCAATTGGAGTTCCATGACATTTTTTCTTACCTGAGAGAACCCGATCACGATATGCCTGCTCCAGAAAAAATATATTAATAATGAAACAAAACTCAACAATCAGGTTTATGGTTGCAAATCGAGTCACTTGCGAGAAAATAATAGGACCATGAGCCTAGTCACTTGTAAGAATACAGGCAACTATGTTGGTGCCATGATAACAGCAACTCTGGTCGCTAGTTTAAAAAGCATTAATATATGTGTAGTCGCCCGTAAGAAGATCAAAATATCAGTACGAATAGGACCATAATGATGTGGTCAGTCAATAACCAATCAGTTCATTGCAACTCTTTTCTCCTTCATTCCTATTAGGAGAGGGAAGGGACAGTAAAAAAATTACCTGAGAACATGTTGGAGCCAACTAGGGTTCTGAATTATTTCAAACCCTAGTCACCTGGAGACATCTGAGTCTGAAAGGCAGTTTACGACAACCATATTTAAGGACAATATGCAGAAATCTGGATGGATTCTATAGATAAAATAGATGTATTCTATAGATAAAATAAATGAGCTCAGGGATTTTGCCATGATGACCATTCTAAATTCTCTCATTGCAGAAAAGTTAATGGCAGCCAAAGATGTGCTGAAATCACTTACAGGATCAGCCCATTTGGCAGCAATGGCTTCCGCAATTTTTCTTCTTTGTTCAAAGGGCTTTGGTGCTCTCTTACTACCTTTTGCCTTTGGCATATTCTTCCTATTCTCAACGCTCTCTAGCCACTCTTGCTCAAGCTTTTCCCTCAATATCTTGTAGGAATCCAATTGCAGCTCTTCCTCTCCAGTAAAACCTCTCCCAGAAGCTTCTGCAATTAAGTTCTGCCACTCAATGTGGCAAGTTTCCTGCACCAGCAACTTTTCACGACGCTTCTGTGATTTCATTCGCACTCCAAACCCAATTTTTACCCGTGTTTCTTCACTATATCGTAGTTAGGAAGAGATAAATAGAAACTTTTAAGTGGTATGAGGGAAAAAGTGATAAAAAAATGTAAACAACTCCCATACACACGGTTCCTGAAGTGGATGGGATCGGGGACATGCATAATAGGAATTGAACCTAAGATGTCCAGGTTGCACCCTTGCAATTGTACCACTGGGCCACATGTTCGCATGTTAGGGAAAAAGTCTAAAGATAAAAACCAAAGAACCACCCAAAAGATCTATTTATAACAAATGAAATGGACTCCATCACACGAGCAGGAGGAAGTGGTAAGCAAAGAAAAAACTTTTGCCGAATATAAAATATGTTGCACCCACCTTTGAGCATGTCCAAAGTTTATTAACTTCATCTTGACCTGCATAGCCAAATTTTGTAATGAGAACAAATAATCCAATGCAATTTAGAAAATATATGTACAACATGAAAAGAACCACTTCACATCATCAAATTTATAATCTGCTGCCTACACAATAGATGAAAGAATACCTAATCTTGTGTTTGGCTCAAATTTTGTTAGGACTTAGGAATAACAACAAAGAAAGTGGGGCTAGTTTTTCAAACCCCATTCCCATGATCCCATCCAGTTAGCAAAGAACCAGCACCATCCCCTCTGCTCTTTTAACTTTGTATATATCAAATATATAAGATATATTGTAATATCAGGCTAGTAGATAATATATATTGTGCACGGAGGAGGATACAAAACGAGATTATTCGATCAAGAACAAGGTGGCACCAGTAGAAGATAAACTAAGAAAAAACAGTTTAACATGGTTTGGGCATGTACTCTAGTGCCATGATTGAGAAGAATTGAGAAAATTGAAGATAATGTAAAACAAGAAGAGCGAGACCAAAAAGACATGGACGGAAGTAAAGAAAGGAACCATGCCTTATATGATTAGTGCAGAGTATAACTCTATATAGGAATGAACTGCAAAAGAGAATCCATGTAGTGAATTTAAACTGTTTTCACATAAGGATTCATGTAGTTGACTCCAAATTGTTTGGCTGATTGGCTTTAATGACAATGATACAATAGGCAATGCGAGCAAACCTAAAACCCGTGGTGGGTTAAGAACTTAACTAGTTGACCCACAATCCACCTTAATGGAATGAAAAGAGGGATTTTACTTCTATCATATGGAATGAATTGTAAAGGAACATCAAAAAATTATTCTTACATTACTTCACCTTAGGGTTCTGCATTGCGAGCTTTGTTCTCTCTCTTATCAGCTGAACGGTTTCTGCACAAGAATCAAGTATTTGAGTCAGCATTCTCAAACAAAAACAGAGACGAATGATAAATGCAGAAACCATTCAATTACCGGGACTGTGCTTCTTCCCTTTATTCCAGGGTTTGTTCCCTTTATTTGCTTTAGATATCCTCATCCGTCTCAACCTTTCCCGCTCATCCATTTCCACTGAATCCTCCCCGGAGGACTCACTTCCCGTCGCTACGGGACTTGAATCAACGACCAAATTTGAACTCTTAGTATTCTCGTCACCATCTGCCTTGCGAACCGATGATGTAAGTTCGAGGGTAGCCACTGCCTTGACAGAAAATTTACTGCGCCTTGCGCCTTCGTTGAAATCTACTTTTCTAGGAAACTGGAACGATTTCCATGGACACAGCAGTCTCTTCTCATCCCCAGCGTGAATCAGAGATTGATTCCCGAGCAGACCCAGATGTTTCTGCAAAGCAGGCTGAATATCTGCTCAAACAAAATGAAGTGAAAGCAACAAAGAACCACTAATTCAGCAATGCAACATGAGCTAGGCATTTTCACAAACAAGTATCGTTCTTTAAGCGAAAAGTGGGAAGACAGTACCTAATAAAGGCATGGATGGGAGCTCATTCAGCCAAATATCCACAACCAATTCAACTCGGTGGAAATACTCATCAGGTTTTTGACTTTTTTTTCTTTCCTTCCGAGTCACCGGACAAGAGAAGTCGGATACAGAACACCACACACAGAGGAGAAACCCAGAGAGAGAGAGAGAGAGCTGGATAACGAATTTAACAGGAGGCGTCGTGTCGGTTCTCTAGACCTTCAAATACCAATCTGCTTCTAATGGGCCAACAACGTCTCAGACTCTCAGTAATCCTTCTCATTCATTTGGGCTTATGGGCCTGTCAAGTTACAAACCTAAAAGAGCCCAAATAATAACCCAATCCATTTAAGCTGATCTAACTCTACTCCATATATGGTAACTCCAAGGTGGGCATCCGATTGGGAGTATGAAACTATTCTCTTTCTCATCAGACCAGCACACACAGAAGTTTCTCACCTGACGATAGGATAAATAAGGCTAAAAACTCAGCGCGTGATAACAAGAATATCGTTCTTAATGGGAATTGAACTCAGATTCTCCCGAATTTATACATTTTGACCATGTATGAAACTAATTGAATCATGCTTTTACTTTTTACATGTATTTTTGTTTGGCCTAATGAATAGATGGTATTATGGTAATGAAAAGAAGTATTCATGTGCTTTAGGCCTTTAGTCAATCTTATAATTTGTACAACATGTTTGTTCTCTATAAGACCTTTTTCAGCAGAATACAGAGAGCATTGAAGAACCCATTTTTCAAGTATCATTTTGTATTGTATTGGGTTTTACCAATCACCAATATGTAGCATCGAATTATGGCTTTAATGGTGAAAAATTGAAAATACATCATTCACAATCAATCATTTTGTCTGTACATGTTATTTTTTAAAACTTTGTGGTATCCAATCCAGGTAAGGCATATGATTGTCATTGGGTCAAAATTCTCATGCTTGTTAAAATTCCCTATCCTAGTTGTAGGCCAGTCTATATTGAATTATTGGGTGCGTTTACTGTTGTTGGCTTGAAACGTGTTTAGTCGAGGGGTGCACAGCGGTATCACAATACCTCGGTGAATTCGAAGTTGAAGTTGCAACGAGCTGTTCCATTCACGATGCAATGCAGTTGACCGCATTCCGTATTTTCCAATTTTATCATGCTATTTGTACAAATTAATCCATATAAATGAAAAATATCAAATTGAACTCTAGCCACATTATTTTTATTGACGCGCCAAATATTTGATGTCACCGTAACTCACGTCATCTCGTCACACTTTCAAAACTGGCTTCATCTCAAGCACAGGATGTTAATTACTGATTAGCGGCTTTTACGGATGAAAAATGGGGTAGTCAGGGCATAGTTTGTCTGGAGATTTGAGTCTAAAAGTAAAAACTATAATAACAAAGCTTAAACATCAAGCAATGGGAATACTAAATGCTAGGCCTGGCCCCACATGCTTAATTTTTTATTTTTAATAAAATATATATTAACTAATAACTGAGTTACCAAATCATTATTTAAGGATTAAACCTTTATTTTATAATTGTAATTTGTGACTGAAATGTTGGTTTTATTAGCATTTTAAGTTATCATTTGACCAATCGTTGAGAAAGATTAGAAAGAGTTCGTCCCCCTCGACAAAAGAACATGAGGGGTTTGATTGTTTGAAGGGGTTCGCGAAATCCTCCTATCAACTCTTTTATGAACCAGTTATCTCAACAATTAGTATATCATTTATCCATTATCCAGTTGTTGAGTTGTAAGCACATGATTTCATGTGCGTCATGTGGAACATGTGAAACTCATGAATTCACTTAAATTCTATGCAACCAACTCAATAGTTCGGATAACTAGAACACCAAGTGTTAGGATGTTAATCATTTTAGTTTATGAACTCATAAAAAATAAGGGTTTGATTGGTTTTGTCAAAAACACGTTTAAAACAAAAGTTGATACTCATAAACTCAACTCCTCCCAACCCCCTCCAACCCATCTTACAAGTGGGATTTTTTTTTTAATATCGTGGGAACATCTCCAAGATAGGACTCTTTGGACCCAACCAAAGGGAGTAAACCCCTGTACTCATCTCTCAAGTGGAAGATCATGAGTTCAAGTCCTATGGATTTTTTCATTATCGTAATTTGCAAGATAGACCATTGCTCAGCCTAATGTGTGTGAATATCACATTACATTATCTCTCGTACTGGGTCTCAATTCAGGTTTGAACTAGTCCATGGGGTTACGAGTTTTACATGTGGCCCGAGATTTATTAACCATTTGTTTGATGGATTTCACATTACCAAAAAGTGTTGCGAGAGATTTGAAGGGGCTTGTCCCCAACCCCTACTTGGCATATGAACATGAGGGGTTGGAAGGGGTTCTATAAATCCTCCTAACATCTCTTTTATGAACCCAACAAAAAGTAAAGGTTCCGTTGATTTTGTTCAATAAACAAATTAAACTTTTATCAATCACTCAATCCACTAGTTCATACTCACAACCTCAACTCCTCCCAAGTCCCAACCCATATCCCAAGTGGGTCTTTTTTTTATCGCGGGAAATTCTCCAAGGCATGATCTTTGGACCCACCTGGTGAAATTCACTCTTGGAGCCATCCCAAAGTGGGCCTTTAGGGTGGAAACAAATTAACTAGTGTTTTTGATATATAATATTCTCGTATCAGATTCAAATGTTGGGTCCCAATCCAATATAAAAAAAAAAAAATTGGGTCTCATCAATAACTTTTTTGGGTGTGTGTTTGGTGGAGATAATTTAATAATCTCAATTAGGCTAAACCCTAGATGGTTAAAAGCACATCAACTTGGACTTTAAATTTGAATACTTTGATTGAATTAAGGGGGCCATAGCCATAGACATGAAAGTATGAAACAATAGAAAAGTCAGCGAGACAAAGAAGAGACGGAACAGAGAAAGGAAAAGAGACATGGTTTTGATTTTTTAACAAAAAAATTTGCTTTTTTAATATAATCTTTGAACAAATTGTCCGAATTACGAATTTCTATTCATAATAATCTTCAAATTTGGTCATAATAAGATTCAAATTGAAGAAAAATAGTATATTTATATTTGGACCCTTCACGTATCGTCATCTTCTTCGCTTCGTCTACTTGTTTCCCTCTCATCGTAGTTCGATTCAACTCTTCACGAGCTTCCTTCTTTGAATTCTCTCTCACGCAAGAGACTTTTTCACATTGACGAAGAGCGAGTCCAACTTTTCCTTTTTATTGATCCACTCATCTAAAAGGCTTTTGATTCTTCAACTGTGGTCTCTGCCTCCTAAAAATCACGAGGAATCCCAGTTCTTTGAAGACCATTCTTTTGTAGAAACCGGTGACTGGGTTTTCTCTCATTTTTTGTTTAAAGGAGAATTCCTCAACTGGGTACCTCAATTTCTTTGTGAAGTCTCAACCTTTTTTTGTGGGTTTGTAGTGGATTGAGTTATAGCAGAGCCATGGACGAGTCATCTGAGCGGAGACATTCGTTTGGTAGCTCTGATACGATTAGAATAACAGGAACAATCATGATAGTAGCTATAATTGTACTATTTGTAGTGTTTGTTTTTGTGCTCTTTCTCCATCTCTACGCCAAGTGGTTTTTGTGGCGCACGGAAGAACCACCATCACCTCATCCTAATCGCCGCCGCCGCCGCCGTCGATTTGTCTTTGCTCCTGGCCAAGACCCCACTCTTGCCGCCCGTAAAGGCCTAGACCCGGCCATTCTAGGGTCCCTCCCTGTGTTGACGTTTGATTCCAGTGATTTCAAAGATGGATTGGAATGCGCAGTTTGCCTTTCTGAACTTGAACAGGGAGAGAAAGCAAGGCTACTCCCCAAATGCAATCATGGGTTTCATGTCGAGTGCATTGATATGTGGTTCCAGTCCCACTCCACTTGCCCTCTTTGTAGAAACACAGTAGCACTTGAAGGCTCAGAGTCTGTCAATGATGGCTCCCCGGAGGATATTCAGTCGTCACAAGAGAATTTAGCGTCTGGGATTTCCACAGAATCTCCTAATTTTCCAACAAATGTGTTGTTTTGGGGCAATGAAACTCAAGTTAGCACAGGTGGTGCTAGCTTGGATGGGACACCTTCTTCTCAATCACAACATTCTTCAACTTCATCTTCTTCATCAATGGCAGTTATTAGTAGCAGGCAAGATCAAGATCGAATGCTGGTGATCGATATTCCTGTGCAAATGAGTGAGAACTTGCAGTCCTTATCCCCATCAAGGTTTGAGGAGGAATCTAAGTCTCCCATGACGACACGGTTGAGGTCATTGAAGAGGCTTTTGAGCAGGGAGAAAAAGTCTGCTCCCAGCAGCTCTAGTAGCTCTGTTGATGTCTAAGAATTAGGACCGAACATTTCTCGAATGTGGATACAGATTCTCGAAAAGATTACAATATGCTACTGCCTAATACTCGATCATTCATTCTTAAAGGTATGTTTCAAGAATTGGCAGTTCTGTTTTAAGAGTTCTGCTTAAATCATTTACATCTCTATGGGAGTGAAGTCATGCATTTCAGACCATTCTGTCTGTGTTGTTACTGTTGTACAATATTGTCTATCGGCAGATTTAGACACAACTATTGGAGAAAAAATAGATTGTAAGAAGGAGATGATAAGCTTTCTCTGTTTTGAGAAGGTGAATCAATCCCTCTCCCACATAAGTTCACTTTGAACTTAAATTGTATAGCTGTTGTTCCAACTAATGAAAATTCAAGCTATTTTCTTTATGGGACTGCAATGTGTTGGGAAAATGCTTAAACTTTACCCATCTCTTGTTCAATCCATATGTTCAGTTCCTGATATTCTTTAAGAACCAGATTGTTTGATTGAAATTTGCGAGAATGGTCGAAAATGCCACACCTTACACTAATCGTCTGGCGCTAGAGAAGTACATTAAGGTGGTGTGTAGTATATTTGGGGAGGCATTGAAATTTTTAGCAGAAATCAATGACCTCCCCAAGTGTATGGATGTAGCATCCTTGATAAACTGAACTTCAAAAGCAGACAGTTGATGCCTAGAATATGTAGTAGGGTTAGGGCTGGGACTGGGTCGGTTTTATCGGCCATTACCGGTCAACCGACCCATTATCGGCCAAACGATAATCAACCATCAACCGACCCACAAAGTCGGGCCGATAATATCACCCGACCCATGTATAGATGGGTCGGTTGATGGTTTTTAAAATACCTTAAAGTCGGTTGGTCGATAATTATCGGCCAACCGACTATTTTAAAAAATTAATATAAAAGTATAAATATTAACTATATTATTAGTTAAATTAATATATATTACCATATTAGTAGTTAAATTAATAAAATTATGCTTTTAGTTTTTTCCTCATTTTATTAATTTATATTTGATACAATTAATACTTAATAGATAATTACATATTTAATTATTTATATATGATGAGTTGAAAGTCGGTTGTTACCATCAACCGACCCATTGAGCAACCGACTTTGTCGGTTGTCAACCATTACCCGACCCACAAAGGTCGGGCCGATAATGGTTTTCATATTTATGCAAAGTCGGTTGGTCGGGTCGGGCCGATAATTGGCCGATAATCAACCGACCCGACCCAGTCCCAGCCCTAAGTAGGGTCCGATCTCCTTTATAACACGAAGAGTTCATTCTAGATACTGCTGCATAAGATTTTTGAACATCGATATGAGCATATATCTACGGGAATGTTGTCACCGGAATGATATGAACATATGCATAAGACACATATTCTAGTTTTCCTTGTGATGTTTGCTCTGTTCAATAATTTTGTGTAAAGTCGAAGAGATTGATACCTTAAAGCATTTTAGCTTCCATAACAGGAGACATGGTAATGGCATGGGGCCAGCAATAGACAGTACTATTATTTTCTTCACTTTTTCCTTGTTTTTTTCCTTCCTTTTTATCTTCTTCATACATGGCAAAAAGGAGATGATCCTGTCCTGCCAATGTCTGTTCAAGAAAATACTTAGCTAGTAATGATGTTCCGAATTAGGAAAAATCCCGTAACACGGGGCGTAAAATCCTCGGATCATCCTGATACAATCCAAAGTGTGTTGCCTGTCCGTAGCTAGAATCGATTACAATTTTTGTTCGCCATATTTACAGACTGTGAAACATCACAGCAGAGATCAGATCTTGAAGTTTGATAAAATGTCCATAAATAGCAGAGAAAGAGTTCTCAAAGCAGTAGATACAAAGATTCCTAGTTATTCAATTTTAGGTATCAATCAATGGAAGTTGTTAGTTCTCCAGTTTATTAATGTCCTGTTTGCTGAGGAAGATGAGGAACACCTGCCATGGCCTTTGACATTGATAGACTATCATGGAACTTCCATGGTAGGCTCGCTAATTTTTTCAGACTTCCATCCTTTGAACAGAAAAGTCTCTCATGATTTTGCTTGCTTGATTTCTGTACTGCTGTTCTTCTATCCCTAGCTTCCTGGAATTTACTAGTCTCCAAGTCTTCAAAATGCAAATCAAAGTCTTTGACCTTATCTCATTTTCAGCCATCAGAACTTTTTGTTTGAAAATGCAATAGTTGACCCGTCTCTTGATCACCAATTACCCTTCTCTTGACAGTTGACATAACACATAAATAACAAGGGACCAGAAAAAATGGGTCGTTGGATGACATGGTGAACTTGATCGCGATTACTTTTAGCACAAACTGGAGGTTGTGAGTTCAAGTCCTATAGGTGTTTCCAATATCGCAATTTGCGGATGAGTCCTTGTTTAGCCCAACGTGTTCAAATGACACCCTGCGTTATTTTCTCACACTATGCCTTAACTCATGTCTCAATTGGTATATAGGGTTTATTGGGTCTTCCATGTGACCTGGGATTTACCAACCAATTTTTCGGTGAGCAGCTGATTGGGTTTCACATTAAAAAAAAAAAAATTAAAATTAACAAGGACTTCAAGGAAGACTTGCTACTTTACGGTGTTATTTTTTTCATGCTTTGAAGTGGAATGAGCATGTTAAAACCTTATGAGGATGATTTGGACTCCTGCATTTAGAGACGTATACAATGTTTTGATGATCAAACATGGCTATTAGTGTAAAAATTGAACTGCTTTGTCATATTCTTGAATTAACCAGCATAATAGTAGCCCTATCATTGAAAGTTACTTGTCTCGCGTGCTCTCTACTTCTTCCAAGAACTTATCAAAGCCATAACCGAATAACACTCTCAATTAGTATCATACGATCTTATTCCTCTCCTGATCAAGATGGAAATTTAACAGTTCTTCCAAGAACAGATCAAAGCCATAAACCCCGACCCAGCCCGCTAAGAGGTGTTGGGCCAGGCCGCTGGCCCGAATTACAGCCCTATTTTCTACCATTCTATTTTATATTTTTCCTGTCTAGTACTGAATAAAGAAACTAGTGATCAATCACATGATCCCAATATCCTCCTAAAAAATATTCATTAAAACAACACATATACCCTCAAAAATCATTCATAACATAGGATTCTCCCATGCTAATGTTACATAGTTTTTTTTTTTACTGTTGTTTATTTCATGTCTACTACATTAAATAATAACATTTTGCATTTATTTATGTAAAAGAGCAAGCTGGCAATAGTTGTGAGAGTAGTAGATAGAGACCTAGCAAATGTGAAATCTGAAGCTCTAATATCAAGGAATTGTACATAGTTTTATAGTCTTTCTGAATACTTTTGGTCTTTTAAACTCACACAAGCAATTAGCAAAGCACATGCAGCAAGTGCCCTTTCGGTAATTTGAACCAGCACACCTGATGCACAAAACTAACCATTATGAAACTTTTAATGAAAATTTCAACAGCCTTTTTTCTTACGGATCCCAATGTTTTCTGTCCTAATTAATCCAAATGTTGAAATAGACGCACATGATTTTATATGTATTATGTGGGACATGTAGGACATGTGGGATCCACAATTTCACTTGGATCATGTGCGTCCATCTCAACATTTGAGATAGTTGGTACAAAAACACTTGAATCCTTAGTATTTTCGAAACTTCAATGGCATCAAGGAGGGAGTGTGTTAACCCTAATTTCTGTCATCTCCAAAAGAACAACATAGGGGAAAAAAAAACAGAGTTCAAGTTGGTGGCAAGCTTAGCTTAAGTGATCCTACTGATTTTCCAACAGATGTTCACCAAACATGCTGCAGAGTTTTGTGTTTAGGGATCCAACAACAGTCTATGGAATACACTGACCTATCACAAACTCTCCAATTTAATATTAATATCACGTGACTCAACACATGACCCCCTCCCCTTTGAAGTTTATCACCATTTAACCAAATCCCAAGAGTCAGAGATGTTAACACATTGCAGTCAAAGTTAAGCACGTGATCCCACTGACTTTAGATCCCAATTTAGATTTTACTAATTCGAATGTGACTCAACTCAAGGTAGATATAAATCAAGCCCTCTAGCTAACTACCCTAGCTAGCTACTTACTTGATCAGCAGCTTCAAAGCCATTTTTGCTAACAAAGCTTCATGAAGGCCTACTGGATATCATTTGCTGCTCTAGTTCTTCTTCTTTCACTACTTCTGTCTAGCTCGCTTGGCAAAACTCAAGCCGCAGGCCGTCCACTTGTTCAAGGGTCTTCCTCAACATCAACCATGGATTCATCTGCAGATACTGTAAGAGATTATTTGCAAGCACAGAAAAAGAAACCGTATAAACAAGTTGAAGCAAGTTTTCGACCAATACCTCCAAGTTTTTCAAATCCCATACAGAACAAGTAACTTCTGCTAAAAACAGTTTGCAGTCTTCTCAAGGTTTGCAGCATTCCCATAGTTGATTTACATACCCTGTTTTTGTGCCAGGTTGCACCCTCGATTGCAAGGCTGAAGGAAGTAGAAGATGCAAATGATGCTGCAACACCGTTGTATTATTCCTTATTCGTTTAGTACTATACCGTTTGCTCGTGTAGGATAGTTTTCGCTTCAGAGACACATGTATTGCTCTTTTGAATGAAAATATGAAACACAATTTCTTGCTTCATGAGGAAATCAATTTCCTGGTTCAGCTGTCAAATGTAAATTCTCAGTTCTGCATTAATGCAAAAGATGGTTTCCAGCAGTTTGTTTGCATAAACTGTTCTAAATTAAAAGTTGAATGAGAATGTTCTCAGCTCTCAATTCAAAAAGACTCGACAATAAGAAATACATATAAAGACAACAAATGGCAATTGTTTTACAACAGACATAACTTATCTAGTTAAGTTGGTCTCCGAAGCTTCAGTCAGGTATAAGAAAGTGAGAAGTAGGTCACTCACTCATATCTTCATGCTTTCATCTTTTTGTTTGAACCTTTTCCATAATATCCTTTCCGTGTAGTTTTTTCCCCTTTTTGTCAGCCGATTTTGATGGACTGTAATTGTTGCCGATGGGCTCCGGCGCTTTGCTATTCTCTTTATGATGGAGCACTCTCTGACCCACCATGATTCTTGTTCTTTCCTCTTCTTGCCTTTTTGGGTTGGGATATCACTAGCGCCAGGTTTGTCAATTTTTTCACCATGCTGTTGCACTTGTTCTCTTTGGCGCTTAGACCCCAACAAGTTCAAAAGGGTGCAGCAGAAGCTAAAGTGTAAATTCTCAAACAAAATACCGCATTATCTAGAAGCCTACTAGAAAATGACTGTTTGAAGTTAAAATTTCATTGTGGGATGCTCTAGAAGGATATTGAAGCCACTGGAAGAAATTATTGTAGAGATGGATTGGGAAACAAAACTCACCTCCATAAGTTACTTATCTCATATGGGAAGCATCTTGGGAGAGGAAACTATGTATTCATAGCTTACATAAAAGAAGTGGTGTTTGGTGAATAAATGCTTTCTGGGTGAGTAAGGGGGGGAGAAGTTGGTCAACCATAGCCTCCTCCATTCCATTTGGTCAAGTTCTATTGGGATGTTTACAGTTTGTTGGGTATTTGAAACATTTAAAAGAAATTAAAAAGCTTGG
The DNA here is from genome assembly GCF_013401445.1 of Tripterygium wilfordii. NCBI lineage: Eukaryota > Viridiplantae > Streptophyta > Magnoliopsida > Celastrales > Celastraceae > Tripterygium > Tripterygium wilfordii. The sequence goes on from NC_052248.1 coordinate 13,063,062, forward strand.
CCGTTTCAAGATCAACCTGCTTCCTACAAGGTTTTCCTTCTAAAGTCATAAAACATGCCTATACCAGTCGCAATATAAAACCCTAACTACATATCATTAAGACATTAATTGAGCAAAGACTTCCATCATAAACCAATCAAGAAATCAATTTGAGCGAATGAGAAAGCGCACCGAACAACCAATTCTTGCGGCTCCGATGGATTGTGTGGCGCTTTGAGGAATTTGGTGCCCTCGCAATTCCTTTACTCGACTTATTACCGTCGAGGCTTGAATTTGGTTTCTCGGCCTTCCTGCTCATGGTCTTCTTCCTCCTACCCTGCTTATAGGAATTTTCATCAGTCTCCCCCACCCATCACGCTATCTTCACCTGAACAGAAACTTCGGAGAATTCTGTATGGTTAAAGCCTTCAGCCCAGTCGAGATTAGTTCGATTAATTAATGGGCCATACAATTACTCTACCCACTAGAGTATAGGCCAAAGCCCACCCAAGAGAATGTCCTTGGGTCGTTCAGGCCCAATTTACTAGGTAGACCGTAGAGACCCAGTGATATTATGGACATGACTAGGTTGGCTAGATTCCTCAAGATATGGTTGGTGAGCCCAGTCGAATCAACAAGTGTCATAAAAGATTTGAATATATGTAAAAAAGAGTAATATTCCCTCACATGGAAGTTGGAACCACACCAAATGTGTCCTATCACGAAGCATATATACTATTATATGATTTTAATTTAACTTTCGTGAATCATCAAACACGTGGCTCATAGCCTAGTCTTGAATCTTTCTTGGATCAAACCATATGGACTCGAAAATGTCATGAGTTCGATTTTCACTAACAATAATATCCTTTTGTGGCTACATGCTGTGATTTGACCAAACCTATTGTGTCGTCAGGTGTGAAACTTCTGTGCGTAACTCATATCGAATGTCCAGAATAACAAACGTATACAGTATCGTTCTCAATTAAAAAACTTTTTGTGAATCATCGTAAAATATTCATAACAAGGAACAATCAAGAAATTAAGCAATTAAATGCGGTTCATTTTTGCCTAAATCAACAATCTTTGTATAATGTATATATTTAGCTCTTAAGATCACACACACACATATATATGTATATGTATTTATAGAAGCGCAATCATCGGCTATAAGTAGTGAGGGCTTACATGAATATCACATGGTAGGGCGCTGGCGCGTACAGCCAGTCCAACTCATGATCTTAGAATAATTGAAAAATAAATCCCATTTCATATCATATGAATGCGAAGACCTTGTCATTTTGAAAAATTCAATGCTATTATATCATCAATCAATTAAATTATAGTTGGAGGCACGTCAAACAAAAGGAAACTTCAATTGGGATTTCACATCAGAGTAGGGATGACAAATTGTGCCCGCCCCGTCCCAACCTGATCCGTGTGGATTTTTTCCGATCCGAGGCTTTTGAAGGGAGAAGGCAAAGAATCTCAATCCACATACGGGGCTGGGGCGGGTTTGCCTCCCAATCCGTCCCGCAACCCGATCCGCTATACATATGTATATATATAAAAAAATAATTATATATATATATACACACTCCACATGCATGCGTAAGATAATTTTATTTTTAAATGTCAAATAAAACTCCAGTGGACTCAACGGGAATGTCCAGTAACCTTCCTTCCTTCCTGTACCAAATTACCAATCAATGGAAGCCAGAACTCAGAATTGCTAAATCCAATGGGAGTTTTGGCTAAGTCGCGTTGGTAAATGGTAAACTGGTATTGGTGTTGAAGAAGGGGTCCATAACATATGTTCACTACTTCTCTATCAGCCGGCCATCACTAATCCACTCCTCACATCCCATTTTAATAATTATTTTAAGGATCAAATACCGTGAGAGTACATACATCCTTCATTCAGGACATAATAAACTAATGGGAGGATTTTGGAAGACTTGACAAATGGACAAATGGGTGTTACCGCGTACAAACCTGCTGTCACCAAATGGACAAATGGGTGTTACTTAACATTCTTAATCTGAAAATTAACAAACACACACAATTGTATTTGTCTCTCTTGATGAGGGAAAAAAAAAGGAGGATAAGGAAGTGTTAAATGTAATTTTTTCTGACCAAAAGATTGACCATGTTCTATTTCAAGTCACCAAGTGTTTAGATGTTACAATTTAGTAACTAGAAGTTGAAAGATGTTCAAAATCACAAAATTTGTCTGAATTACTATAATGAAACAAATTTCAATTTATGGTTACTAAGTTGTAACATTTGAACATTCGGTGATTAAAATAGAATCTGACCAATCTTATACTAACTCAGTAAAGGAAAGATAAAACCTTCGTTGTTACTAATTATGGAAAGGGTGTAAGTGTCATTTAGATTCTAATTACAATATTAGTGAAACTAAAAGCATGATGATGTCCCACATCGGTTGTGTGTGGCCCTCCTTTGCAGTAGATAAGCTTCTCCTACCACTTGACTTTTTGTCTGCGTCCTTCGTAAGTGTCAAGTGAGTAGTGTTGTCTTATCTTGTTATTGGTTGTAGTTGAAAAAACCTAAAGGCTGTGTGTGGCCGAGTGTGTGTGTGACACTTTGTCTACTACAGAATGTCCCACATCGGTTGTGTGAATCCCTCATTTGCAGTAGATAAGCTTCTCCTACCACTTGACTTTTTAGCTACGTCCTTCATAGATCTACCACAGAATGTCCCACATCGGTTGTGTAAGTCCCTCATTTGCAGTAGATAAGCTTCTACTACAGAATGTCCCACATCGGTTGTGTGAATCCCTCATTTGCAGTAGATAAGCTTCTCCTACCACTTGACTTTTTAGCTACGTCCTTCATAGATCTACCACAGAATGTCCCACATCGGTTGTGTGAGTCCCTCATTTGCAGTAGATAAGCTTCTCCTACCACTTGACTTTTTAGCTACGTCCTTCATAGATCTACCACAGAATGTCCCACATCGGTTGTGTAAGTCCCTCATTTGCAGTAGATAAGCTTCTACTACAGAATGTCCCACATCGGTTGTGTGAATCCCTCATTTGCAGTAGATAAGCTTCTCCTACCACTTGACTTTTTAGCTACGTCCTTCATAGATCTACCATAGAATGTCCCACATCGGTTGTGTGAGTCCCTCATTTGCAGTAGATAAGCTTCTCCTACCACTTGACTTTTTAGCTACGTCCTTCATAGGTGTCAAATGAGTAGTGTTGTTGTTTTTGAAAAAAAAAAGCATGATGATGTCTATATATTCATAATTATTATGAATTACATAGTCAAATCTTTACACACAAGCATGAATCCTACCAATGTTTATCTTCATCTATCCTCTTTGTGAAAAGAGAATTACGAGTTATCAAAATAGAATAAATCTGAATTTTATTACCTTGTTCGAAATGTTTTTACGGTTTAATAACGACAATGTTTTTACGGTTTAATAACGAAAATGAAACCGATCAATTTTCCAACGTCACAGGTTATATAAATCAAAGCAAGCATTGATCCTACCTATCTTTGCCTTTCCTCTTTATAAAAACAGACCCCACCAAGAACAAAACACAAATTCACACACCCCCCATCAAGCAAGAAGAAACTCTGATTCCTACACAATCAAACCAAGCCAGCAAAACACAAAGCTAGCCGGGTCCGAACAGAATGGATTCAGTCAAGTCCTTCAAGGGTTACGGCAAGGTAGACGAGCTCGAGCAGCAAGAGTTCCACCGGAGGACACGTAAGCGTATCATCATCGTCGTCGTCTCCGCCATCGTTCTAGTATCGGTAATCGTGGCTGTAGTTGTAGGAACCGTGATTCACAAACGAAAGGGCAGTTCATCTTCCGAAGACGTCGTTCCCGTTCCGGAGCTGACTCCGGCTGCTTCACTCAAAGCCGTCTGCAGTGTCACTCAGTACCCTAGCTCTTGCTTCTCCAGCATCTCCACTCTTGAAACCGGCAACACCTCCGATCCCGAAGTTCTGTTCAAGCTCTCCCTGCAAGTCGCGATTAATGAGCTCTCGAAGCTCGTGGATTATCCAGCGACGTTAATTGGAAAAAACAATGATACACGAGTCACGGAGGCTCTGAAGGTTTGCGAGACCGTTCTGGATGATGCACTGGACAGGGTAAACGACTCCGTATCGTCGATGGGTGTCGGTGAGGGAGGGAAGTTGTTATCGGCATCGAAAATTGATGATATGAGGACTTGGTTAAGTACTTCGATGACTGACCAAGAAACATGTTTAGATGCCCTAGACGAGTTAAATTCAACGCTTCTTGAAGAAGTGACAACTACGATGGAAAATTCCACCGAGTTTGTGAGCAATAGTTTGGCCATTGTTACCAAGATTTTGAGTTTATTGTCTGATTCCGGCATTCCGATTCACCGGAGGCTGCTTTCGACTGAGTCAGGGTTTCCGAGCTGGTTGAGTGCAGGTGACCGGCGGCTGCTCCAGAATACAAACTCAACGACGGTGCAGGAGGTCACGGTGGCGAAGGATGGGAGTGGGGATTTCACGACGATCGCCGCGGCGGTGGACAAGGTGCCGAATAAGAGTAAGACTAGATTCGTGATCTATGTCAAGGAAGGTGTGTATGAGGAGAATGTAGTTTTGGATAAGAGCAAGTGGAATGTTATGATGTACGGCGACGGGAAGGACAAGACCATCGTCTCCGGCAGTAAGAACTTCATCGACGGGACTCCCACCTTCCACACGGCCACATTTGGTAAGTTGCCTTTGTATTTGCTTATTTCGCTTTACTCTTTTAATTTTATTTTACATTTATTTTCTATCAAAATTTTGGATGATTAGAAATGGTAACTTCATCAACCAGATTGATCTCAAATCTAATCAACAATCTGATGTTGGTAGTTTGTGGTGGATTAGTACTTTTCTCCATAAGAATCCTACTGGAACTAAGATTGCTTACAATTAGACCCTCTTTATTAAAATCATAGATTCAAATGTTCTCTTATGCTTCTCTGCAAAGCCTTTCTGAAAGCATATGATGAAGAAGAAACACCCTATTTTCCAAATATCAAATGGTGCTCCCAAAAAAGCCATTGTTTTGAAGCCAAATTACCCAAGAAATGTTATTGAAATTTCTTTATAACCATGTCAATGTAGGATTGAAGAGAGCATTCTTTTCTTGGTTCATACGGCTGCACAAAGCCTGAAGTAGTTAGTTTTAACTAAATTAGCTTCCTGTAACTTGAATTTTTTCAATAAAAAAGGATTGCAGTTTCTAGCTATTTATAATTTGATTACTAGTAGTTCATGTTTCTCATCTTTGACCTTTTTTTCTGGGTCCACGAGGATTAACCATTTAGCATTCCTTCTTGTTTAACTCTCTACCCTTCTTTGGCAATGATAGATTAAAACTGATATACATTTGTGATCAACAGCTGTCGCAGGAAAGGGTTTCATAGCAAAGGATATGAAATTCATTAACACGGCAGGAGCAGCAAAGCACCAAGCAGTGGCCTTCCGTTCTGGTTCGGACATGTCTGTGTATTATAATTGTGCATTTGATGCCTACCAGGACACACTATATGCTCATTCCAATCGACAATTCTACCGGGACTGTGACATCACCGGCACCATTGACTTCATCTTTGGCAATGCTGCTGTTGTTTTCCAGAATTGCAACATCCAGCCCAGGCAACCACTGCCTAACCAATTCAACACCATTACAGCTCAGGGAAAGAAGGATCCTAACCAAAACACTGGCATTTCAATCCAGAAGTGTACACTTTCTCCCTTGGACAAAAACCTTACAGCTCAGACATACCTTGGCCGGCCTTGGAAAGAGTATTCCACAACAGTGATAATGCAGTCCAATATTGAGGCATTCTTGAATCCATTGGGCTGGAAAGAATGGGTCAGCAATGTTGTCCCTCCCAGGACCATATTCTATGCTGAGTACCAGAATTCAGGGCCTGGATCAAGTGTTGATCAACGGGTCAATTGGGTTGGTTACAAACCATCTCTTTCAGAAGATGAGGCTGGGAAGTTCACCGTGGAATCATTTATTCAGGGCCAGGAATGGTTGCCAGACACAAGTGTTCGATTTGATAACTCTTTATGATCTGAAAGCAGATAAAGATATGGAAATCAGGATTTGTGCATAGCATGATGATTACAGTTTCTATATTTCTTTACAGACATTACAATTGGTCTGCAGCATCTGAAGGCCATGTGAGGCTAGTGTGCAACGAAGTGCGAGTGTTTTAACCTCTGTTTTAGGTATTTTCTTCATTTAATTTTTGCAATTATATTGTAACATTCTCCAAATCACAGTTGTAATTTTTTTTATACAAAGAAAATATGAAGCTTGGGTGTTGTATTGTATCCATCCCTTCCACCACGCTCCATGAGGACACCTGCTCATTCTGCTCATTTGGTTTTCAGTAGTACCAATGCAGGGCACTTGTCATGTGCAAGTGCCGCTGCGGGCCTACGGCGCTGCCGAAGGTCTAAAAGAAACATGGGATTGGGAAGATACATGGGATTGGGATCATGTGGGGGGAAAAGACAAAGTAGTCACTTGGTTGATGGTATAGTTGGTGAAATATTCTTATGGATATACATTGGACTTTAGTCCAACGTATCATGTCATCATCATTTGGCTAATATTATATAATTGATGATTTTTTTTGAGATCAAATCATGGACTCAGGAGGTTCTCAATACTGTTGTAGACACACACATGAGACCTTTTGGTCTAATTTATCATGTCGTTAGATCGAAAACTTCTCTGCACGGGAGCCTGACGACCGGAGTTCCCTATCGTCATAGCTTGGACGATAGTATTGTTGGTGAATTTCTCTGAAATTAAATCATGGATTCCGAAGATTTTGAGTTTCATTCTCAACGGGAACAATACTCTTATGGGTACGCACTGGATTTTGACTCAATTTATCATGTTGTTGATGATAAAATTCTTTGCACTCTAGCTTGACAGCCTAATTTTAGACCTAGGTCAAATCAAATGTCCAAAAGACATGTTTGTATCTTGTGTACTCAGTTATAATTTTTTAATTTTTTAATTTTGCTGGTTTTATATAAATTCTTGGAAAATCTACCAAAATAAAATTATTTATTTACTATTTTAAAATAATAATATATTAATATGGAAAATAGGTGGTGACCTGAAAAAACGCAGTAGTGTTAAAAGACGAACTGGTGCAGCAACTCTGTGGGCGCAGCAGACTTGGAACGAACTTTGAAAGGCTTGGACAAGAAGCCAAGACAGTTTCTGGTCGAAAAAGTCGATTTCGAAGAAAACGGAAAATTCTGATCCTCAAGAAGTACTACGCCCCGCCCCTAATAATCAACCCCTCAAAATCCCATTGAATCACACACGATTCCATGCGGAAATTCGTGACTGACAGAGCTAAACGGCTTCTCAGCATCTCGTGTCAATATCAGCACTTGCACCGTCCTCTCTCTTCTTCACAGTCTCGTTTATTTTCCTCCGATCCACTCTCTTCTTCCTCTTCCATGGCTTCCCCGTCTGGTTCCTCTACTTCTCTCACTCTCCAAACCATTAATCCCAAGGTATCCCAATCTTTTTTGATCCTTTTATTTACTGTTTGGTTTCTTTTCGTTCAAGGGTTGGGTGTTGATTTCGGTACGTTTGGCATCTGGGTTTCTTTTGTTTGACTTAATGGGTGATTTTTTTAATTATTAATTATGGTTTATGCTTGAATTCGGCTATTGGTTGAATTTTATTCTATCGTCTGTGGATGCCATTGCCTGCTTGATACCTTTTCCTGTCAGGGATATGCCTGATTTTGCTAGTTCTATTGTGGGTGCCACTTCTACATGACTTGTCGATTTCACTTCTGTTCATGCTTTTCTGATTTCATAATTTGACTCAATAACTAAGATGTCTGCCCCCCTAAGGCTTATATCTGTATTCATAACTGGCAGATTGAACTGTCTGCTGTAGTGATTTGTGCGAGGTATCCTTTCTGATAATTGTTTAGTATTCGCCAGTGCTCTTTTGCTGTGGAATGAGAATCTGTTAAAAAGCAATCTTATTGTACGCAACTAAAAAATCTTAGTCTCTATTGATTGTGCCAGTCATGAGCAAAACCCATGTTAAGTAAAAATGTTTGAAGGATCAACTTTCAACTTTCAAGTCTTGACTTTATTCATTACTTTTCTCGTCTGTCACTTTTGGCTTCCTTATTACCAAACGCTTGTTTTCTCTTCAGGTTTTGAAGTGTGAGTATGCTGTCCGTGGTGAAATTGTCACCCTTGCTCAGGTAAAATTTGTACATTGAACATTATGTAGTTCTTTTGTTAAGCAATTTCTACCATATTCTTATTCTCATGTGTGGGTACGAACAAACACCACATCTATTCTGCTTTACCAACAATGTTGTATGAATGCACATGGGTAATCTTTGAAAAGGGTGGCTTATTTTTTATAAGGTTCCTCTAGTTTGAAGCTAAAGGTATTGGGTTTTTCTTTTTCTTGGCAGTTATCTGATTTTGAAAAGGAGCATGATGGCAACTTGCATCGTCTGTAGCCTAATGTTTATTCTGACAGTCCATTTTATGTCCGTTTGCAGAAATTACAAGAAGAGTTGCAGGCTAAGCCAGGATCTCATTCATTTGATGAGGTGCCTTTCTTTGTCCGCATCATACTATTGAATGAGTCCAGCAGTCATTTGGGCATGATTGTGTTATAATTATTATTAACTGAAGATTTTGATGCCTAAGCAACTAGTTTACTTCTGTCCTTGAAATAAGAAAAGTACTCTCAAGTGTTAGTTACTTATTCTTTGTGGTGGTGATTTATGCAATGATCAACTTTCCTTTCCTTATGGATTCTACATGAAATTACGTTCCTTATTAACTTGGATGTTTTAGTTTTGACGTGTAATTTTTTTCCCATTAAAAAAATGATGTTTAAATTTGAGGATAACAGGCAAAAGAAAGGATCCTACAAATTTTTGTAAAATACTTTTTGTTACTAAATACAAGGGAGGCCTTGAACCCTGTACCTTGCCACTCTCTAAGGCAGCCATTGTGCCTGGTAGTTCATTTCTCTATTATTTTTTGACAGATACTCTATTGCAATATTGGAAATCCTCAATCTCTTGGTCAGCAGCCAATAACATTTTTCCGAGAGGTCTGATTACTGAAAGTCCTGGTTAAAGAATTGTTTTCAATTAATTAGTTTAATTATGCATCAACAGTGGTATGATGGTCTCTATCTCAGGTTCTTGCATTGTGTGACCATCCTTCCATTCTGGACAAAAGTGAAACACAGGGTTTGTTCAGGTATCAGATACTAATATTGATTTTTCTGCTAAAAAAATGCTGAATTAAGATGTTGTGAGGTTGCTGTATGCTTATTCGGAGTTTGGAAACTGTCTATGGGTATTCCACCTTGAATATGTTCAAATCACAAGTTTTTTTTAAATCAAACATTGAACGTTGAAGTTAGTGGACTACAATTCTTACTGTTGTTTCATCATCTTCCCTGATGAAAATGTCAGTTGTCATTTAACTTACACGCATGCACATGGTGGAGGATGTTGGTTTAGAGTTTGGACACATTTCACCTTGTTCTCCACAATTTATCATATGTGATGCCAACATTCTGTTTCGAAACCTTCCTCATCCATTGATCCTTGAAATCCAAAAGTTAGACATTTCTTTTGTTCCCTCACTGCAGAAATATTTTTCATGGTGAATTCTAAAGTCTCTGAATTTTTATCATGTGACTTTGGGTAAATTGCCATGTGACCTGTTGCAGTGCGGATTCCATTGAGCGAGCCTGGCAGATTCTGGATCAAATTCCTGGAAGAGCCACTGGCGCTTATAGCCACAGTCAGGTTATGCCTTTTCTACACCAGTGAACTTCAGAAGTTCAGATTCATGTATTATTGCCTGACCCATATTCCTTTTCCACATCAGGGTATCAAGGGATTACGTGACACAATTGCTGCTGGAATTGAAGTCCGTGATGGTTTCCCTGCTGATCCAAATGACCTTTTCTTGACTGATGGTGCAAGCCCAGCGGTAACAGCTAATTTGACTTGCTCATTGTCTAAATGGATATTTTGACACTGATGTATAGTGTTTTCCATTTGATTCCATGTTGTATATGGCTGTAAAGAGAATTTTGGCAGAACTTTTTTTTTGGATTTATCAAGCATCTACTTTGGATTTGATTATACTGAAGACACTACAAAAGAGAAGCGAAATAAAAAGATATATGCCCTACATGAGAAAAGGTGTTAGAATATGTATAAATAATATGAAATGTCCCAACTCAACAAGTTAACTTGTTGGGTTGAATGGCAAAGTAACTAATATTAACATGGTATTTTAGTATGCAAATCTTAGCTTCCGCAATTTAAACCCTCATTTGTTGTTGCCCCAAGTGTGAGCTTTTGTGTGATTGGCATAGTGGCTAATCTTAACAAAAGGGTTACACTCGAGGTGAAAAAGATTCTTTTTCAAAATCTTTTTGCATGTATGATATTATATTTTTCGTTCTTGCCAGGTCCATATGATGATGCAGTTGCTCATTAGGTCTGAGAAGGATGGAATTCTTTGCCCCATTCCTCAGTATCCCTTATACTCTGCTTCAATTGCTCTACATGGTGGATCTCTGGTACGTTTATAAACAGTAAAATCTTTCAGAAACTCATGGGCCATCTGGATTGTTTGTTTAGCATTGCTAATTTAAACCTGGCTGTGAATTACAATAGCTAGTGCTTGAAACTCTTTTAGAGTACAGTTGTAACATGACCTGATAGAGAAATTAGGAATGGTGATTTTGAGTATCTTGAAAATTTATTACATTCGTTTCGCATTTTGAAGTTAGGATTTATAATTGTGCCTATTGTAGGTTCCTTACTACCTTGATGAAGCGACTGGGTGGGGATTAGAAGTTTCTGACCTCAAGAAGCAATTAGAGGATGCCAAGTCTAAGGGAATTGCTGTCCGGGCTTTGGTGGTTATAAATCCAGGCAACCCAACGGGTCAGGTAAGTAATGATTAGCTATGTAAAATCAAATTGTTGAGCAAATTTCCATCAAAAGTTTTGCTTTGGCAGGATATAATGCCTATCTTGCCTTTCTCTGTGATTTGATTTTCTCAGATTCATGTTTGCAGGTTCTTGCTGAAGATAACCAACGTGAAATTGTTGAGTTCTGCAAGCAGGAAGGGATCGTTCTTCTAGCGGATGAGGTGGGTAGATAGCACAGGTTTTGGCTTTAGCTTTTTAATGGCATAATTGACCCGGGACACTAGCCTAACTAAACAAACTTTCATATTATCTTTTGTATTAACTATTGTATTCACCATTATGTCCATTGAACTTTATACAGGTTTACCAGGAAAATGTGTATGTTCCAGAGAAGAAGTTCCACTCCTTCAAGAAGATCTCGCGGTCCATGGGATATGGAGAAGAAGATTTATCTCTGGTATCTTTTCAATCAGTATCTAAAGGTAGATACCAGTTACATTGATATAGCTGATGAGAGAGATCTTTGGCAGCTTTTTGAGCTTGACGAGGGGAACAATTCATTTTTGTGTTCTTTTCAGGATATTATGGTGAGTGTGGAAAAAGGGGAGGTTATATGGAGGTTACTGGGTTTGGTGCTGACATAAGGGAACAAATTTATAAAGTGGCATCAGTGAATCTGTGTTCCAATATTTCTGGTCAAATTCTTTCCAGCCTTGTCATGAGCCCACCAAAGGTGAAGACCTTTTTCTCCTCTATAGTGTTGCATGCCTTTTCTTTTGTCTTCCTTTTCATTTCTTGGAAGAACAACTAGTTTTTTCAACTAGTAACATGCCCTAAGGCACATGCATAATGCCCCCAAGTTCTAATTATGAGTGCAAGTTTTTAAGTAGCTTTTTCTGGGACTGTTCGAGTGCTAAAGCATGTTCTGATAGGTGTGTGGTGGTTATAAGAATTCATTGAAACATATTTTTCCTTTAAATTGTAAGTGCCTTTTTTAAAAAAGGTAGATTTGCAAGTCCTTGTCTATTACGAAGATTGATTATAAATAATCATGCAGGTTGGTGATGAATCCTTTGAATCTTATCTTGAGGAGAGAGATGGAATCCTCTCATCGCTGGCAAGGCGTGCAAAGGTCAGTTGAATTAATTAAATTTATTAAATTAAGATAGTACGAATGTTTTGGAGTTCTCAATCACGCAATATGATGGAAGTTGTAGGAAGGATTTGCATGCTCTAGTACATTAGGCACAAGTTTGTCATTGCTTATTTTAAGTTTTAATTTACAAAAGCTTGTCAAAATAAGTATGTCAAACTCTACTGAATTGTCAAAACTTCATGTACTTGCTCAGATAGCATGGACTGTTGGCATTGTATTTGGTGAATTGGGAGCCCGTTTGGAATTTATATTTGCAAATTTATAAATTCAGCCAATAATATTAGTGAATAATGTGGGGAGAATGCAGATTGAGGATGATACTGGAAAGATGTAAATGAATGTTATGGAGTCTAGACTTGATTTTTTTTTATGATAAAACCTCGGGTTGTGACATGGTGGTTCTGGAAAAATTGTACATGCACCATATTTTTCTACCCTTATATTTCTGTTGTAATAGTACGTAGACTTTTTGATTATTTTGCAGACATTGGAGGATGCATTCAACAGTTTGGAGGGTGTAACATGCAACAAGGCAGAAGGGGCAATGTATCTCTTTCCTCGAATTCAGCTTTCTGAAAAGGCAATTAAAGCAGCAGAAGCAGTAAAAGCCACACCGGATGCATTCTATTGTCGCAGGCTCCTCAATGCTACTGGAATTGTTTTTGTTCCTGGTTCTGGTTTTGGCCAGGTGAGTGCTATTAACTGATTATGTTTAGCATGTAAACTACATAATTGAAATGATTTTGACTTGAGATATCTGCCAAGCAAATGCTCATAACATCGTATAGATTACATGACCTTATATTGAATTCCATTGGATTAATTATTTTTGTGACTGAATGATTTAGCAGAGTGCAATCTTGAACATACACAATGAGCGATTTCTTCTTGGAAAAGAAGGGAGGTAGCTAATTATAGAAGAGTTTTAGGATGGTATCTGTTATTTTATTCAATTGGTAGTTATTGTTCAGTTTTCCAAACAAAAATCTTGCAAAAATATGTTCTGGATTTTGATTATTTGGTGAATTGATTTATTAAATGAAAATGGTTTGTATGTGTACTGAACATATTTCCATCCATATTTTGGAGCTATGAGAGCTTTGTGCTGTCTTGGAAAATTTTCCGACTAATACTGATTTGCTTTTGTGATGCTTTTCAAAAGGTCTCTGGTACGTGGCATTTTAGGTGTACAATACTGCCTCAAGAGGATAAGATTCCAGCCATTGTCACCCGTCTGACAGACTTCCATAAGAGTTTCATGGACGAGTATCGCGACTGAGCGGTCTTGGCATGTATGAGAGAGTTCAGAATAAGTCATTACCAACCATTTCCATATACAAACATGAATTTTCCCTTGTGCCTCTAGTTTTTGATGTGTGAACTAGTGGAACCATGAATGCTTCTGGTGAACTAGGAAGTGTAACATAAATTTTTATAATCTAGTGTTATCTCCTAGGGTTTGGTCATGTAACAGAAACAGAAATAAGAGATGGCTGATGGGGAGAAGAATTACAAGATGGAGTATAGTCGATTTTGGAGCCATTACCGACTACCGTGATCATCTTGTGTTATTGTTCTTTTCCCGTACAGTTCCATGAGGATATGATCACATTGAGTGAACTAGACAAATGTATGATCATCATCAACCGAGTCTTTTATCTCAAAAGTTTAGGGTTGATTACATGAATCTATGGGAGCATTATCGGAAATCCATCTAATATATATATTTTTTTCATTTCATTTTTAACATGAATCATACATTCATCCACTCTTATCAAATTCATATCATTTCTTATTAAAATCAAATACATGCCTCCCAACTACCCCTAATTCCTATGGAGTTGATACTGTTGCCTGATTCCTGCAGAGAGAATATTTCTAGCAAAGTAAATATTGGTCAAGACTTTAACATTTCCAGTTGGATACTCATGTAAACAAATCATAATTTCACCGTGGTCATTTGCAATTGTCTCCTGCAAATATAAGTTTTCATTTAGCTAAATCCATGTCCCAGTTGTACAGCTCAAACTAATAGGTGCATTTTAGAAAGACAAAACAAAATGGAATCCAGTCTTTAAGATCAAAGTTAAACAGAATCGCATGTATGGGACTAAATAGGACATAAACAGGCATTTTGAGATGCTTTCATAGACGACTAATGACAGCCTCCACCTCAGAAGGGGTATATAGGTGGTACGTTGGAGCCACCTTTGCAATATCGACATTGTTTGGAGTTACCTGATATCAATAGCATATTTCAATCACGATATCATCGAAAAAAGAAGCTTCAATGCCAAACACTATGTACAGAAGATATGAAGTCCTGTATTACACTAATCAGGCTTTTACCTTCTCTTCCATAACTTGCTTCAGAATTGACAGAGCAATTGTCTCAGCTTCTTGAAGAGTTAGCTCCTGTGAACAGCAACCAAATGAGTTTCAATCATTTATTTGTTAAGTCAATGAAGTTAAGAAACATGAATATGGCATGGGTGCCCATTATAGGTTGCTGAATATTTAATGAACAAGTGATCATCATACAGTTTAAGCTACTGAAACCGAGAAACTTTAATGATTTGCAGTGTCACAAAGCAACTTACCTTGTTATACTGCTCTTGCAGAGAGCTGTCTGCACCTTCTGAACCAGAACCAATAGCCTTACCATTGCATTGCCAAAAAGTGCCAGAAGGATCTGTATAGTACCTGGAAACCATAAGCTTCCCATCAGTAATCAAATCAGGGGAAATCACCAGGCTTATGCAATATATTGACACCAACAATGAATCACCTAAAATAACAACCAGGTTATTGAACATTAACTCAGGGGACTGTAATCCTCTCTAATTGATTCCTTTTAATATAATCCCAAGGGCAGAGATTTTGAAGTGGTTAAAACAAGAAAAATACTTTCCAGCAAGAAGCAGAGATCACCTCTTTGAAAATGATACAAAAACCTAACTTCATTCATATCAACATCATAACACTTGCAACCAAGGAGAGCAAAATATTATACACGTAAACTGATACTTACAAGCTGGGGCCATTTTCATCATGACCAGCAATCAGCAGAGATACCCCAAAGGGTCGAGACTGCAAACAGGAAAACGACAAGATACCATTAAAGAAAGAAAACCTAGCATCAACTAGTATAAGTTATCGACCATCCAGAAAATATTTCACAAGGATGGCTAAGCAATCCATCATGAGAACACTTGAAGGTGAATAGTATGAAATATCCGCATACAATAATTTCATTATGGCTAAAGTTCAATCTCATGAGTTATAATAATAAAGTGTAACTGTATTAAAAATGGCTATAATCGATGCCATAATGCTTAGTGTTCAAATTAATGCATAGAAATGTATCGTGCATCGAAAATAAAATATGTGCTCCACATGGATCAAGGAGAAGGAACATGGCAAATGACATACAAAAAGCAGCTCCAAACATCATAAGGGACAAGAACTACAAATAGACTTTAGCAGACATTTCCCAATTAATAAGGAAAGATCAAAGACAGACGATACAGCAGTACTTGGAAAGAAGTATCACATTAGTTTTTATGTAAGATCATTCAGAGACATCACATCAAAAAAAATGAAAACAATGTGTAGAAGTGATAAACAGTTAATACCATGGATTCTTCATCACCCTCACCAAAGCGCAGGGCAAGATCACACAGTGCTTGTGTAGTGGACTCTACAGTCATTGGTTCACCATATGAGAATCTATGGTTCTGCACAAAAGACTCATACCAGTCAGAAAGCAAGTTTCATGAACCCATGATAATAACAACAGTAACAAAATACCTGAGTTTCAACACGTGCATGCTCAACAAGTGTACGGGCATCAGCAATCAATCCACTCATAGCACATCCGATATGCTCATCAATTTCCATAATTTTTTCTACGCTGCTGGGCTCCTGAAATAAAATACACAAGAAAAGATAACATAGTGAATTCACAATCTCGTACACTTCAAACACAAGCAGATGTGACGAAATCAACAAGTAAATAAAACTATGGAATGATGGAAGTAAGCATGCAAACCAGCAGTGGTGAAGTAATACGCTTCTCGACTGCAAGAACCACTCCTTCTTTTGTTTTCAATCCAATAGCAGTTGAGCCCAGCTGTAATCAAATTGAAGACCGAACACATTTTCAGTTAAGAAACTATCTACTTAACCTGAGTAACACATACAAGAGTTTTAGGTAAAGGGCTTCAATTGTCCATATTAAAAAAAGAACGAAGAGAAAATTGATTAACAATTTACATGTCACCTATCTCCTGCAGCTAAAAAAAGGTAAAACACCTCCCATGCACAAGCCTCCTGCAGTGGGCGGGATCGGGTGCATACCTTACACCCACCTATCTCCTGCAGCTTATTAGGAAAAGAAGAAGCTTTATCATATTCAAGATTCTAGCCAATAGGCCATTGCTTCATCTGTTTGACAGCCTTATATGGTACACTAGAGCCATTGTAAACATCATTCAGGGAAGTGTGAACGAAGCTTCTATGCCTTCAAGTAATTATGCTTTCCATGATATAGCGAAAACCGTCAAACCTCTGAGGTCAGCTAGAGCACCATAATCAGATTGAACCATGCAGTAAAAACAGTATCAACCCAAACATTTTCACACTGGTCCACTACAACTACTCCTATCCATATATCACCCAACAAACCCCTTCTAGGCAATCAAAATTAAGTTTGAGTAATCCCCAGTTAAATTGACAACTTTCTCACAATGAAAAGATCCCGCTGGTGTTCAACTAGAATGCAACAATACCCACAAAGTGATTTACCCTAATACCTCAATATCCTATTTCACCGGTATTAAAACCATACTTAACTAGTGAAAACAGAATAGTCGATACTTCCCGAGGAAACAGACAAAGTGAGGGTTAGTTAGCTTACCTTGATAGCTTCAATGGCATATTCAACCTGAAACAATCTGCCTTCCGGAGAGAAGGTGTTGACTCCTCTATCATACTCAGTCCTTAAATCAGAACACACAAAAAAAAAATCAGGAAAACGAGTAAATATTAAAGTAATGATGCATTCAACAATTATCGAGATAAACCCAGAATCAAGAATCGATTAACCTTGTGAGAAACATTTTGCTGTTCGATCTAGATCGCAAGCTCAAAAACCTCTTTCGCCGAGAGAAACGTCTCGTAAATTGCTTTTTGTTTGGGTTTTTAAGGGGCTCTTCTTGAGAAACAAGCCAAGCACTGGAGGATCGAATTCGGATCTCCGGGCGGAACGGGTTGTTAAAATGGGCTGTAGACGAATGTCAATTCATGGGCCAAAGGCCCATGAAAGGTTTAAGACCTAAAGTCTTAGGCCAAGCCCATAACCAATCAACAGATTGTGGTTCAAACCAATTGCACCGTTGGATCGTAGAAGAAAGACAATCTGATAGACTTTTAAAACCTAAACACATAATTGTGTTTAATATTATTAGGGTCATTTTGGTCTGTTTTTTTCATGTATTTTCTGCTTTTATTTTTCGAAAAATAGAAAATAACCGGGAATTTAATTGCAATTTTTATTAGAAATTCACACCCTCATATATGTCAAAAATATTGTTCACTTTGGATTTTTCGATTCCCGTGAATACATCAGGTCTACACAAATTTGTTCCTCATAAGTCTAGTCACTATAGAAAAAGGCCTTGTGGTAAGTAAAGGGTGGGTTTGGTTTAATAAATGACTCAGATGTGGGATTCTATTGGTAATAATTTTAGAAAGTAAAAAATAGGAAATCACTTGAAAACATAAATAAAAACAATAAACAAAAAAACACATAATAACAATAGAAAGTGTCTTCCCTCAATTTCCTGTATGTATATCCTCTCGAGAAAATATTCAGTGATTGCTTAACACCAGTTCACGTTATGTGCATGCTCCACTGCACACTTGACACGTAAGGTGCAATCAAACGTTGTTGCAATCCTGATTAACTACTTCACAACTTACAAGTAGTTCTATACACTAAAGAATTTCATCAAATTCTCCCCAAAAAATTGTCGAGTGGAGTGGCTCTGATGAGAATCTCACATCGGAAAATGGTGGATTTGAAGTCTAACTTATAAAGGATGACAAACCTCCTATTATCTACTTGAGTTTTCAATAGAGAGTTATACCCAAATTTATAATGCTAGACTTGGACCCCTATGCCTTGTGGCGGATATTCATCATACTCATGCGACATTATGACTCCAAATGTGTATTTTATTTATAGCTCGTAATACCTAACTAAAATTCCAAGGAGTTTTATTTGTAGCTTGTAATACCTAACTAAAATTCCAAAGAGAAGGTTTTTGAGATATATATGAAGTAGAATATACAAGTTTGAAGGCATTGATATTTTGTCTTAACCAAATTGGGATAGCTCAATTAATTATCGGCTTCAACCAAAGACAATTATGCGCATGACTTGTTTGACCCGAGTTTATACCCAATTTGACTGCCCAAAATAAACAAGTCACGTTGCGTCGTTCTCGGTTAAAACATTTTGGGTCTTCCCTTTCTTTTTTTTTTTTTCTTTTTTTTGTTTTAATAGTTTTTGGTACTTGAAAAAGTTTGAAGAGCTTGGTTGACAACACTAGCCTGCCTCTGCTAAGACACTTTTTCAATGCAGTGCATACTGAAAACGGTGGCTGAAGCCTGGCCCGTCCCTGGAGAAAGTGGAAAGGGCCAAATTAATAGATCCAAACAAACAGTGGCTTTATGCAAATAAGCAAAGACAGCCTCAGGCTAACAGCAAAAACTAGCACTGCAACTTTTGTCTGCAAAAAATCAAAAAAAAAATGCTAAAGTTTCTAGAGATCTATGGTTGTATATTGCGTCCTTGCCATGCAAGGTTAACCTGATTCACATGTCGACTGTAAGTCTAACAGATGACTTTCATTTTAGGACACAGAACAGACTCATGACCCCAAGATCTGGATAATTAAAGCCCACCTAACCCCTTACAAATTGAACAACAGTCTTTATATGAAATAGTTTTAGTTCAAGTTTTTGAGGAATAGAAAAACCCACCTAACCCTCTTACTTATTAATTGAACAACACCAACACCCTTTATATGGAGAGATATTGTTGAACAACACCAACACCTTTATATGAAGAGAGATTGTTTTATCAAGAGAGAGACGCAAGAGTGAGTTTAGAGGCTGCCCTAATCCCTATATAAGAAGGGTCAATAGCTTTGCATCACTACTCACAAACCCATCATATATACATTAAACAAACAAGCATGAGTTATAAGAAGATCGTCTTTGCTCTGTTACTTGTCTTGGTATGAATTTTCATTAACATGAATTTCTTTTTGCTTTGTCATCAAACATGAATTAACTACTTTTTATGGAGCTGCTCGTCATCACTACAACTCATGAATTATCTGGGTCAAAAAGAGAGTACTCAATATTCCCTGGAACGTCTTGGTGGATTTGGTTGCAGGAGAAAACATTTTCGTATCCTTTGTTGTCCGAGAGAAATATCGGATCCTTTCTTGCATGGCTTGTAGTGATGGCGACCTGGTAGTTAATTCATGTTTGGTGACAAAGCAAAAAGAAATTCATGTTAATGAAAATCATACCAAGACAAGTAACAGGGCAAAGACGATCTTCTTATAACTAACTCATGCTTGTTTGTTTAATGTATACATGATGGGTTTGTGAGTAGTGATGCATAGCTATTGACTTTTCTTATATAGGGATTGGGGCAGCCTCTAAACTCACTCGTGGGAAAACAATCTCATGACCCCAAGATCCGGATGATTAAAGCCCACCTAACCCCTTACAAAGTTTGAAGAGTTTGATTGACAGCACTATCCTGCCTTTGCTAAGACATTTTTTCATTGCAGTGCATACTGAAAACGGTGGCTGAAGCCTGACCCATCTCTGGAGCAAGAGGGAAGGGCCAAATTAATAGATCCAAACAAACAGTGGCTTATGCAAATAAGCAAAGACAGCCTCAGGCTATCAACAAGAAGCACTGCAACTTTTGTCTGCAAAAAATTAAAAATACTGCAAGTTTCTAGAGATCTATAGTTGTATATTGCGTCCTTTGCCATGCAAGGTTAACCTGATTCACATGTCTACTGTAAGTCTAACAGATGACTTTCTTTTTAGGACACAGAACAGACTGTGGTTTCACTAGTTCAGCAACAGCAGCACTGAAATCTGTCGGCTCTCCGGACATTCCTACCCTCCCCTCACGATTTCTCCACTCCAACACATGAACTCGTTGAGGTGAGGTAATTTAATTTGAGTCACTTCACAAACTTATGCAATGCAGGCGACTGTTATTGAGCAATTGAGGAGCTTTTGATTGGGAGGCATTAACAATCTGAGTTTCAGTGTTTTACTATCTTTTGTGTGTTTCTTCCTCAATGATAGTTCTTACATGGAAAACAACCACAAGAGCTATGGCCAGAAACTAGTGAGTTATGTCTGTTCATCATCTTCTGTCCTTGTTCGCGAGCTCTATTCATTTGTTCCGTGTGTTGTTCCCGGGCTGTGACTCTCCATTCCTCGGCCTTTCGGTGCATGTCTGCCATCCTCTTCATCAACTTCTCTTCTAGTTTCGATTTCATCTTCTGTATTTTCACCTGAGTCATCCATTTAAGGTTACAGTTCAGACGCCAAAAACCTTCAACAACGCAACAGAATGCATAGACCTAGCAACTATTGAGGCCACAAAAAGTGCATAGACCTAACATGCCATTCGGACTATTGAGTAGGCATAAACCTCGGGCCGCCATAACAGAACAGTCTACATCACGCTGGCAACAGGTCTTACTGGGCTAAAACCGATGCGGGTAGGGACCTAGAAGTGGGATAAGCTCACGGAAGTAGGATTCCACAATGAAATAAAATATCTATCCGTGGTCCGCTTCTTGTTCTTTTGTATTGCATTATTCCAACAATCTAAGTGGGATAAAAGAAGCAAAAGGTAGTGCAATTAGTGCTGCTTTAACTAGTACACATTTTTTAATTCAACACATATACACACTAAACCAAACTTCCAGGCAAGAGATGCCCCAGTAAACCCAGTTCAAGAGAACATTCCAATTCCTCACAAACTTCTAAATGCCAGCTCTTCGAGATGACTTTCTTGCTTTCTTCTTAGTATTTTAATGGCTGAGCCTGTTAATTTATTGCTAAAACTACATTGAAATAAGGAAGACACTCCACCAAAGGTCGACTGGTCAAGAATAACAAAGAGGATGAGCTCCAAGGAGCGGGTGGCTCGAGACTGGGGAAGCCAACGACAAGTCCGACAAAACGTTCTTCCCATAATCAAGATGACAGAGCTATCTAAAACTTAACAGATATGCTTGATAATCTTTAACTATTCCATCTACCAATATCAATTTTAAATAGGTTGGCTATGGCAGCAGAAAACATACAAGCAAAACCAAAACCATTAAGAGTCATGGCGTTTTGCAGTTTGCATTTTCATGATGCTTGAATTTCAATAGCAAGGGACGTATAAATTTTATAAGGACCTCAAATCGCTAGTATATTAATCTACCAAGAAAAAAAATATTGAATGAAGAAGTTAAGAGGAAAAAAACCTCAAGCTTTCTTGATTGCGCTTCAGCTTTTGTATTTTGGAGATTCACCCAAGCTTGAATTTTTGCTTCTTCTCTCTGGTATCTGTACCAAATCACAACTAATGCTCACCAAAATGCATAAAACTAATAGAACCATGCAGCATCATAGATTGACCAATTACCTTAGGCAGCACTTTGTCTTGTCCTCTTCTTCCCAAACAGCAGCTCTTGATTCAGAAACACTTCTCCGAAGAGCGTCACTGATTTCAATATGTCTCAGGCTCTTCGATATTTCCTCTTCCTCTTCTTCTCTCGAGACCCAATTCGATGCAACTGAGTCATAACGATTCCCAAGTTGTAGCTTAGCTAAATGACACTCTTGCAGCTTGGCAATGTCAATGGTGCTACAGCTGTTGTTAGAGTTACCCAAGTCCAATGGACCTGACCTACTAGCAGGCGTGTTATGTCGAGCAGGCGAATAGCTCTTGAATGGTGTGTGGCATCTAGAAGTGGTGGAACTTCCAAGAGGGGTCATCTCTGTCCCAACATCTCTGTGTTGGACCTCATGAATTAGTTCCAAGTGCGCATCTAGCATGATTTCACCACCAGCTGAGTTTCCAAATAGAAACCCTTCTTTTGATGGCTCTGAGTATCTAGAATTCGTACTAACCAGTTCCGCATTGTCGGTGAATTTGTCTACATTCAAACATTACAAAAACATTAGTATGTAAGATCATAAAGAACAGTGATCACCCAAAAGCTGTGATGAGTTACATTTAGTGAAGAAGCAATGCTGCTCATTGTGGTTAAAAAGAAAGCACCTACAGCTTAGCCTTCTTTAAATCTTCCATCAATTGGGACCAGAGTAAACAAAATCCCACTGAATCAACCCCAGAATGATTGTTTAGCTCAATAAATCAGTTAACTTGGAACCAAATTGAGAATGAACATAAGCATTTCAAAGATTCATCTTATGTTCTTCCACTTGTTTAGTTGTTTTGATAAATTTTCTATCAGCAAAAAACCCAAGTATTTTTGTGTCCAAAATGGGAGCATACTCCTACAGTAGAGAAAAAGCCAAAGGGGCCCAGGTTCCATCAAAGTTGAACAAATGAGGATCCTACCTTTTAGAAATACATCTGTAGAGCAAGAGAACCCATTAAAAGCTCTAGCAGAGTTATGTTGAAAACTTGGAGCTACCTTTGAGACCTTTTCCTCTGTGACCCTTGATTTCTCTGCAAAGACTTCCATTTGCTGCTTAAAGTTATCACATTGTCTTTGGTTCTTTGAGGACTCTAGGGGTGGCTTTATGGCATGAGAAGGAGAGTCATGGCAGGAGCTACTCATGAGCCATTTTTCTGCATCATCCCACTTTGAAGGAAACCCCTTTCTTGAACGATTTCCAACACCGAAGCTAAAAACTGGCCTACCAGGTGTGGAAGGAGCTTCCAGTAGTCTCCTTTGTGAGTTCACCCCCTCTTTCCTCGTCTGGGTTTCATTGTTTATAGCTGGAAATGACTTGACAAACTCTGAGGTTTCCTTAAGACTGAGCTCGCAAAGTGGGTCTGGAACTGGAAGGTTGTCTGCAAATGGGTTGGCTTCCAATGGCATTTCCTGAAAGAAAACACCCCAGAATAGAAGATGAATCATAAAATCAATACAGCCAATATTTAAAACCCCACAAAAGAAAACAAGATGCTGGATCCTTACACCATTAGGGAGAAATGCAGATGGTGGACCAGGAAAATATTTGGGACTTGTGAGATGATCCATCAATCCTCACAAAAAAATTTGTGTTTGTGATTTACAGATATGGGTTTGGGGAAGAATCTCTCTATGAAACTGAGGAACTCTTGCATATATAGGGGGGCTGTCAGTCTGTATCATGAGAAAGTGACCTAGTGAGACAGTTGAACAGTCTTTTCTGGATATGGGAAAGGCATTGACCACAATGACTCAAAAGGTAAACTATTAAAACGCATGGAGTAGACAATAGAGTAGTTCATGAAAAGATGAGCGGAGGTAGGCTTTGAAAGCTGCAAAAAAAGCCCTCAATTCATTAGTTTGTTTTTTTGTTTATCTGTGTCTTGTACTCTTTCTGGAGATCTGCTCTTGGCTTTTTTTTTTTTTCTTTTTAAATTTAACTGAGAGCATCATAGAATTTGTTCTTTAGATTTTTGATATAAATATAAATTCGATTCCTCAAATCTATGCGCATTGTAGTTTCTCACTTGATAATAGAAGTAAGTTGAACCAAACTTATCACAGGATTCTTACTATATTTTGTGCCAAGAGATTACCAGTTGGGCTTCCGTGGCCCAATCTCAAAAGTCAATCATTGCGGCCCTCAACAAAGCGTGTAGTTGAAGAAGGTTAAATTATATAATATTTAATTTCTTTCCATTTTTATTTCTTTTTGAAAATTGGAATAAAAATGGAAGTGTTATTAAAATCGGCTTGTGCATCAATTCGTGAGGATAAATTTTAAAGGTTCAAACTGATTGGCTTAAAGGGTATAAGATTGAATCGCACATTTTTAAATAATTTAATTTAATTATAAATAATAATACTAACATAATATAAATTACATATTTTAAAACTGAATATATATTAATAATATAGTATGATTAAGACTGACTTAGTTAAGTGGTTAAAAGTTTGATATGTTATTTGTGTCATCCAGGTTCAAATCATACAAATGTTTTTTTTTTTGAAGCAAGAAATGTTAGATTTTTTAGAAGCTTATTTAATTTCGAATTGAATATTTGAATTAGTTATAAGCCTATAAAACTACAAGGAAACATGAATATTTGACTTGATTTGCTCCTTTAATTAAGAGAAACATGAATTAAAGGATCAAAAATGAATAATTGACTTGTTTTGCCCCTTTGATTAATTAGAGCAAACGTGAAATAATTGACTCTTGATTTGCCAATTAAAGATATTAAATAATTGACTATTGATTTACTCCTTTAATTAAAAATTTATACATTCTAAAATTTTAAACGAATCACAGAACTCCCGGATCTCTCATATATATGCCATCAACTCCTTCTCCCAATAAAAACAAGAAACTCAAAACACACAACATTCAAAATTTCAATGGAGAAGGCTTCTCTTAAGCTAGTTTTCCCGGTCGCATGCATCGTCCTAATTTGTAAGTCTTATCTCTCGAATAGATACCATGCATATATATATATATATATATATATATATATATATATATATATATATATATATATATATATGATGATGATGATGATGATGATATAGTGATGCTAATTAAGTGAAGTTTCTTGGTAGGCATGGCATTGTCAAGCATACCAGCAATGGAAGCGACGGGGAGACTGGTTCAAGGTGACAATATCCCAGTCAGTTGTGTTACTAAAGATGACTGTAACCATGGCAGTAGAGGTTTGATTTGTGCTACGTCTCGAGCTAACTGTGCTGATGGCATTTGCCGATGTTGTATACACGATGTTGGCCCTTGCTTTTAAAACTTCAAAATGAAAATCAATAAGAGATATATATATAAGCTTATCTCTACACATATCTTAAATTCCTCTCCCTCTCTCTCACTTAGAATTTGTACTTTTATTTAATGTATTTTCCGAGTTCACAAAATGAGGTTAGAAGTAGTAGGTCGGAGTTGTTTTGGGCCTAATACACTGAGGTAGTGTACACGTACGCTCAGGTCACATTTAGCTTTGTCCTTCTAAAATGCGCCTCAAACTTAGAAGATGTGCTCAAGCTTATCAATCACGTGGTTGGTGTTTATAAAACCGATGTAAGGGCGGCTCAACCCTTAGGCAGCTAAGGCCCTAAATTTTTGAGGGCCCAAAAAGGTTAAAAGCAATGAGGTCCAATGTTTCTGGGACCCATCATTTTTCATAAAAAAAAATTTTGTTTGGATCTAAATTTCGAACATATAGTTTTGTCATTCTAAAAGACACCTCGTGTTAAGAGATGTGCGCAAGCTTATAAATCACATGGTTGATGCTTATCAAACCAATGCGTAACATTTTAAGTTGTACATATACAACATGTAGTTTCAAGAATATTGAAATTTGAAAAAATGTTGATCGGTTTGATATCATATGATATAATCCCACATCGCTCAGTGATGTAGTGAATATGTGGTTTATATGAGGCTCCGCATTAGTCCAAAGCAATCGGTCGATATCATTATAAAATTGTTGTTTCCTTAGACCTTTATAGAGATTAAATTCGGATTTAGTTACCAGATTTCCAATTATAAGCATATGTATTTTAATCCATTCAAACCAGGTGACTAAATAAATGAGTATCTCAAATAGGACACACACTTAAATGAGACATAGAAAATGTTAAAAGCAACGAGGTCCACTGTTTTTGGGCCCCATTATTTTCATAAAAAAAAAAAATTTGTTTGGACTTAGATTTTGGACATGAAGTTTTATCCTTCTAAAAAGCACCTCGTATTAGGAGATGTGCTCAAACTTATAAATCACATGGTTGGTGCTTGCCAAACCAATGTGCAACATTTTAAGTTGTACATGTACAACATGTAGTTTTATGAATATTGGAATTTGAAAAAATATTGATTGGTTTGATATCATATGATATAACCCCACATCGTTTAGTGATGTAGTGAATATGTGGTTGGTTTATATGGGGCTTCACGTTACTCCAAAGCAATCGATCGAAATCATTATAAAATAGTTGTTTCCTTAACTAGTTAAGTACCATAAGAGCATAAGTAAAAATTAGAATGAAAATATTGACATATTTGGGCCGTTATAGAGATTAAAATCGGATTTAATTACCAAATTTCCAATTATAAGCATATGTATTTTAATCCATTCAAATAAGGTGACTAAATGAATTGAGTATCTCAAATAGGACACGCACTTAAATGAGACATAGAAAATATTAAAAGCAATAAGGTCCATTGTTTTTGGGCCCATTATTTTTCATAAAAAAAAAATTTCGACTTAGATTTCGGACATATAGCTTTGTCATTCTAAAAGACACCTTGTATTAGGAGATGTGCTCGAGCTTATAAATCACATGGTTGATGCTTACCAAACCAATGTGCAACATTTTAAGTTGTACATGTACAACATGTAGTTTCAAGAATATTGGAATTTGAAAAAAGCGTTGATCGGTTTGATATCATATGATATAATCCCACATCGCTCAATGATGTAGTGCCATATAGTTTTGTCCTTCTAAAAGGCACCTCGTGTTTGGAGATGTACTCAAACTTATAAATCACATGGTTGGTGCTTAATTACCAAACCAATGCGCAACATTTTAAGTTGTACATATACAACATGTAGTTTCACGAATATTGGAATTTGAAAAAAAAAATTGATTGGTTTGATATCATATGATATAATCCCACATCGCTCAATGATGTAGTGAATGCGTGATTTATATGGGGCTCCACTTTACTCCAAAACAATCAGTCGATATCATTATAAAATATTCGTTTCCTTAACTAGTTAAGTACCATAAGAGCATAGGTAAAAATTGGAATGAAAATATTTGACATATTTGGGCCTTTATAGAGATTAAAATCGGATTTAGGTACCAAATTTCCAATTATAAGTAGATGTATTTTAATCCATTCAAATAAGGTGACTAAATGAATGAGCATCTCAAATATGTTAAGTTCTCTAGTCTGGACGTACGGACGCACACGTAAATGAGACATAGAAAATGTTTAAAGCAGTGAGGTCCACTATTTCAGGACCCCATTATTTTTCATAAAAAAAAAATTGTTTGGACCTAGATTTTGAATATATAGTTTTGTCCTTCTAAAAGGCACCTCGTGTTAAGAGATGTGCTCATCAAACTTATAAATCACATGATTGATGCTTATCAAACCAATATTCAACATTTTAAGTTTACATATACAACATGTAGTTTCATGAATATTGGAATTTGAAAAGACGTTGATCGGTTTGATATCATATGACATAATCCCACATCGCTCGGTGATGTAATGAATACGTACGTGGTTTATATAGGGCTCCGTGTTACTCCAAAACAATCAATTTAGGGTCATTAAAAAATACAGTATAAAAGAGTTGTTTCCTTAACTAATTAAGTACCATAAGAGCATAGGTCAAAATTGGAATGAAAATATTTGACATATTTGGGCCTTTGTAGAGATTAAAAATGGGATTTAGTTACCAAATTTCCAATTACAATCAGACGTATTTTAATCCATTCAAATAAGGTGACTAAATGAATGAGTATCTCATATATGTTCAGTCCTAATATATATATCCCGGGCTTCTAATTCATTGGACCCAAACAAGGCCCAATAGTAGAAAGTGGCCATTTTCATGGGCTACATGGGCTTGTCATTTATTAGTCCCAAAAGTGATCCATGTGCTTTAGCCACCTTTTCCAAATGCAGAACACAAAAGGCCTTGTTGACGCCAAACGCTGTTGAGATCTTGATGACATTTTCCCTCAGGACTTGCTGCAATTTCTTGAGCTCACCTCACCACTGTCGTCTGTCGGCCACTCGCTGCCAAAAAAAAAAGACCCAAGACTAGAGCACTCACAATACTATCTCACCTCTAATACACAAAAAGTAAAGTCAATAAATTTACACCATTGTGATTGACATACATCCATTCCCTATTAAATCTCACAACTCACAAAAAATAAGGCTTGATGATATATAGATGTCTAAAATCTTACGACCACTTAAGTGATAGTGTAGTTGATCAATCATTTCGGAGCTAAACTATATGGACTCGAGAGGTTTTTAGTTAGATTCTTACTTTAATGATCACACGATGGGTTTTGATACAATTTACAATATCATCATGCGGGGAATTTTTGTGTGTGAGGGTTTGACAGCCCAAACATTTTTAGACACATATCGAATATCAAAAAAAAATTATATGCCGTCGATGTCGGTTAAATATATATATATATATATATATATATCGTGGATTTCTTCGATAAGATTTGATTCATGGTATGGATCAAGATTCAGGACTGTGTTTCCTAAAAAAAATTCCTTGAAGTCGTTTTCAAATAAAAGATGACTATGAACCGTTCTATACCAATTCATAGCACGGAACAAGTTCCATCAAAATAATTGACATGCATGTCTCTGTGTAGACGGAGACAGGTGGACGGGTGGTCCACCGTGGAATTGTCCAAGTCATCAGGTAATCATGGCCGTTTATTAGTCAAAACAAAAAATAAAATCAGCGGTGTGAGAGGGTCAACACATTCAGGAGATCAAATTATCAAAGAATATATATATATATAGTTTACTTGAAAACGATGCGAAGTGTGTCCAACACAAGCTCTCTTTGGATCATGTGCTTAATTATTTTAAATTACAAATTGGATCATAATTATAGGCTAAAATATTATATATATCCTTGGACTTTCACATTTTTCTCGATTATGTCCTTAAACTATTTTTTTTCTTCATTCTATCCTCAAACTATTGTTTTTCATATCGTTTATATCCCGAGTCAGCTTTCCGGGGTTGACTCCGACGAAAACGCTGACGTGGCACCCACTTTTTTTTTTTAATAAAGAAATTCAATTAACACGTGTATAATTGAGGTGGAAATTCTCAAAAAAATTATAAAAAATCCAATCCCGAGTCAGCTTTCTTGATGCCACGTCAGCGTTTTCGCCGGAGTCAATCCCGGAGAGCTGACTCAGGATATAAACGATGTGAAAAACAATAGTTTGAGGATAGAATGAAGAAAAAAAATAGTTTAAGGACATAATCGAGAAAAATGTGAAAGTCCAAGGATATATATAATATTTTAGCCCATAATTATATCAAGATTAACAAACAAGTTGTTTGGACTTTAATTCGATTTATAGATGCTTGATTAAGATCATCGTCACCTAATTGGAGAAAAAAAGAAGAATGAAACTTTAACAAGCAATAATATGAAAATAGAAGACTTTGTTCATCAATCATCATGACGAACTACCAAGTTGCAAGTTGCATTCTTGCCCACCTATAAAGAAAAAAGAGTCTAAACTTGAGGAAAATATATTTGTTTATAATCAAAAATTAAACGACATCATACAAGTTTATTCTTTTCGACATCTGATATAGACAGTCCGTGCACACAGAAGGTGAAAATTATATGCATATTCATGTATAGTATAGTTTGATATGAAAATCCTAGGGATCCCTTTTTTGTCTTAGTTATTCTAAATATTGAGATAAATACACGCGATTCATATAAAATCGTGTACGTCTATCACAATATTCAGAATATACGAGACAAAAAAATATTAGGATTCATAACACTTGGTGAGTTGGATAAGAACAATGGTTTTATTAATAATAAAATATGTTGCAAGTTGCATGGCCCCTCCCAAAAATACATGCAGTTACTGCTAATGATATGATGATTAAATGGGGGGTCATATGTAGTAACCCGTTGATGTTTGACACGTGGATGCAAACGTGTGGTGAATAGAGCAGCCGTCATCAGTAAAGCAACAACAGCGGAGCTTTTGCGGGTCCCTCCCTCCACCTATGACCTCGTAAAGTAAGACAGTACAGATTTGTCGTTTAGTATGGTCTTTTTTTTTCTAATATTTCCGACTCTACGGCAGATTCCAGTGCATGAACCTGCTGACTATTTTTTGCTTTCTTGTTGCCTCCACATGTACATTTTGGTTTACGTTTTGAAATAACGGGAACAAAAGTATTTGAATCCTTTTAACATTTTGGTTTACGTTTTCAAGAAACGTTAGGTGGAATCAACAAAACTTTTCGGGAGTCCAGTCAAATCAGGTGAAAAAACCGCCCACCCCTTTATAAATAGTTGATCGTTAGGTAAAGTTTCAGTAACTGTTTAAGAGGTCACATGAGAAACACGAAGTAAAAAACTTGTGTTTCTCCAACCCACCCCTTAAAATCTTGTCAAGTAATCTCAACCTGTTAACCTTTTTTTTAAAAAAAATTGAGAAAGATATCGTGCAAATTTATCCTTTTGATATGGACTTAAATTCGGGTCATCATATCAGTGTGGACATAAATTTTTTCCATTTGACGACATGATAAGTTAAGATAAAACTCAACACGTGATCATAATAATACCGTTCATTCGGGTCATGCAAGAGTGCACATAAATTTTTTTTTTCCATTTAACGACATAAGTTAAGACAAAACTCAGCACGTGACCATAATAATATCGCTCATTTGGGTCATGCCAGCGTGCATATAATTTTTTTTTCATTTAATGGCATGATAAGTTAAGATAGAACTCAACACGTGACCATAATAGTACCGCTCATTTGGGTCATGTCAGCGTGCAAATAAATTTTTTCCATTTAACGACATGATAAGTTAAAACAAAACTCAACGCGTGATCATAATACTACGGCTCATTCGAGTAATGCTTGCGTGAACATAAATTTTTTCCCATTTAACGACATGATAAGTTAAGACAAAACTCAACACGTGACCATAATAGTACCGCTCACAATGAGAATCAGATTTAGTAACTCTCGAGTCTATGCGATTTGGCCAAATAATATCGTATCCATGTAGTTTACTATTTTTTAAATTTTTGTCAATTAAGATCGTTGGAATAAATAAATATGCTTTGAAAAATTAGGGCAAAAAAATCCAAAGGAAAGCATAGCAGGTGAAAACCAAAGCTAACTGCTTTATTAACTAAAAAAAAATAAAAATCCAACTTCATTTGTTTATTAATTGAAAATACAAAGTAAATTTATGCATACGTCACCTGTAAATTCCTCCATTCCCAAGGACAGGACAGTAAATTTGACGATGTCCAAAGCAGTCATTTTACTTTTAGTCTCTTTACTTCAAATGTTTAAAGACCCCACCAGTCCACACCTATGCCATCACTCTGTCAAAACAAAAGCCAAAAAACCCAAAAATCAAAATCCTCATTTTGACCCTACTCTCTGAAAATCATTTCACCTTTGTCCCCAAACGGCTTCCACCATGTGTGGCGGTGCTATAATCTCCGACTTAATATCTCCGATGACGGTGCAACCTTCGATGCGGGTGACTGCTGATCTGATATGGCCTGATCTGAAGAACCGGAGCTCATGCAAGCCCAGGAAGGTGGTCAAGCGGAACGATGACGATGACTTCGAGGCTGATTTTAAGGAGTTCAAGTCGTGCAAGTCCAGGAAGGTGATCAATCTGGACGATGACTTCGAGGCTGATTTTAAGGAATTCAAGGGCGAAGAATCGGACGAGGAAGAGGAACTGGATGTGAAGCCCCTCGTTTTCTCTGCCGCCCCTCCTCAAGCTGAGAGCCGCAGCCGTGGGATCTCTCGTGGTAATTATTTTCGCAAATCTTCACCTGATTGTTACAGTGTTTGAGTTTGTTTCAGTGTAGGTTTTTGCTGTTTTGATTTTGGTGATATTGTTTGAGAATGACTGATCATACGAAGAAATGGAATTATATGGACCTTTTTGTTATGTTTTCTGGTTTTGCATGCTGAAGAGTTTGTGGAGGTATTATGTTGCTTTGATTTTATTTTTTTTCTCTTTCCTTTTTGGTTTCTGGTTTTGGTCCTGTATTTATGGAGAGTATAAAGTGCGATTCTGGCTTTATGATTTTTTATTGCCTTCATTTTCCTTTCCCCGGAGCTTTATAGTTTTAATCTTACCTTCGGTTTCTTCTTGTTAACATAACATTTTGACAATCTCATTATATGTGAGTAGCTGGATCTTTTCTCCCTTTTCCCTGTTGGTTTGTTTTGAAGAATTTAAGGATTATGATTTGATCTGTTAAGGGGTTAATTCTCACAATGATCCAGCGTCCTATTATCCTTTGAAGTCCATTGAAGGTTCAAAATTTTGAGTCATTTTTTATTTTATGCTTTTCAATTGAAAATTGCTCTCTTTGTTGTTAGATCTCGACTATGTTATGCGAATTGCTTTCAAGTTGTTTCTATCCACAGATAAATACTTATTTTTACTCTATTTTGTTTGGTTGGGATAGTTATCCACTTATCCTTTTCAAGGGCACTTGAAACTCGGATTTTATTTTTGTGTAAATGGTGTTGAGCCTAATGAAATATCTTATTTGTTACTTTATATGCTAGATACGTTGTTCATGGTGTTGGATTGCTTTGTATTTGAAAAATGATTTCTCAAATCCACTAGATGTGTTAGGAAGTCGATTACATTTTTCAGAGAAATAATGAAATTTTCAGGGATAAAGACTTTTCTCTGGACACGTTCATAGATAGCCAATTTTGCCCCTTGAAAATATGGCACTCATTCTTCAGATCTGTATCCGTTCCAATCGGCCTGAAACCATCATGCTGTAATTTGGTGTTCTGTCTATCTGTAAGGGTTGCTCCCCCTGGGTGGCTCTTTCTATGAACACTTTTTGCATTAAAAAAAAAAATCTCTTTTCCGTTCATATCATTGGTTGATTTTCATTTATTTTCAGCTTCCTCTTTTTATTTTATTTTTATTTGTTTTGTGGTGATTATACTAGATACGGCATAGATGCAGTTGATTCTTGGATATGCATAAGCCTATCACCTAATTGGGAAAAAAGAAAATAAGGAAGATTGAGGAAAAGGAAAATTTTGGTATCGGTGTATTAAATTGCCGTGTTATTGGGGCGACTCATGGTGTATTTGAATCAGTCTTGTTTTTGTATCTTGATTTCCTTTAAGGAACAATATGATCTTGAATATTTTATAATTTGTAATTTGATAGAAGTGGAAACTGGCATATCATGATTACACAAAATCTTAACATACCACGTTCCACATTCACTATCCAACTAGGGTTGTTTTCTCACTGGAAGATTCTGAAATTGATAAGCTAGAGAAAGTATTCTATTTGTGCATGTAAGTAAATTTTTTATTTTCTATTTCATGATGGATGTTTCCTACTATGCATTTTTTCCTTTTTCATGATGCCTTGACGTATTGTTTTAGCCTTGCCTATAAATAACTGCCTGGTTTTATATAAATCTGTCTGGTTTTCCCTCTGA
The DNA here is from genome assembly GCF_013401445.1 of Tripterygium wilfordii. Lineage (NCBI taxonomy): Eukaryota > Viridiplantae > Streptophyta > Magnoliopsida > Celastrales > Celastraceae > Tripterygium > Tripterygium wilfordii. The sequence continues at coordinate 13,096,767 of NC_052248.1, forward strand.
AGGCTCTACGATTACAAAAACTATGGAATTCGGTGGGCAAGCTGAGAAATCTGCTAAGAGGAAGAGAAAGAACCAGTATCGAGGAATCCGGCAGCGCCCTTGGGGAAAATGGGCAGCCGAGATTCGCGACCCTCAGAAAGGGGTCCGGGTATGGTTAGGAACTTTTAATACTGCAGAAGAAGCTGCCAGAGCTTATGATGCTGAAGCACGTAGAATTCGTGGAAAGAAAGCTAAGGTGAATTTCCCTGAGGAGACTCCACTGGCTTCTCCAAGGCGTTCAGTGAAGGTAAACTCTTATTCACCGGTTCCTAAGGCCAATCTGAACTCTGTCCAACCACATGTGGACCAAAATATGTATGGCCTGAACAATCCTGATCTGGATTGTTATGGTAATATGGGATTGTTGGAAGAGAAACCACCTACGAATCAGTTTGGATGTCTGGACACTTCGACTGCCAATGGAAGTGTTGGTGTCAAGTCCATTTCTTCCTCCGAGAATACCCCGATGTATTTCAATTCAGACTCAGGGAGTAACTCTTTGGATTGTTCAGATTATGGGTGGGGGAAAACAGGTCCTGGAACTCCTGAAATCTCATCTGTTATTTCAGCTTTGGAAGGTGATGACTTGCTCTTCATGGAAGATGCTAACCCCAAGAAGAAGCAGAAGTCCAGCTGTGAGGAGGTGGTGCCTGCTCAAGAGAAGTCTGCTAAATCCCTGACTGATGAGCTTATGGATTTTGATTCACAGATGAAGCTCCTTCCGATTCCTTGTCTTGACGGGAGTTGGGATGCTGGACTTGATAGTTTCCTTAACGGAGACTCAACTCAAGACGGAGGGAACTTTATGGATCTTTGGAACTTTGATAATCTCTCCTCCACGCAGGTGGCGGGGGGAGTTTTCTAAATGAATTTGGTCTGCTTCCTGGCTCTTGTATATAAAGCTACATGTTAGGTAAGTCGCATACCTTTCCTAGCTGTTGTTGCTTATTTTTCTTGTTCCGGCATTTGATTTCATTATTCTCCCAGTTCTGTGAATGCCTGTATGCTTGTCCCAATCGTTGATTATAATTTTCACTGCTTTCAGGTTGGTTGTCTGACATGAAGATGGAGTACTAGAGAGCCTTTATGAGGAGTTCCCCGAGTCTGGATGTTTTGGTACATGGGGGGTATTAGTATGACATGGTTGTTTAGGTGCATTTTTTTAATGTTTGAGACGTTTGACGACTGCCGGATGTGTGAATTTGGCAAGTCCTGAAACCAAATAATATATATTTACTTTGTTTCTACATGGTCTTTGGTTTTAACTAGAGGCCATAAATCTTTGATGGATTGCTTTTTATAAAATAAAATCAGAATGAATGGAAGGAGAAAACCTAGTATTATTTGTTGTGTTGTGTCTTAAAAGAGTATAATGTTGCATGATATACTCTTTTAATTTTAAGACACAAAAACAATGCTTCACAGACTCCAGTCTATTGGTAAGTATGTTTTACCAAATGTGCGGACTTCATACTGGTGAGAGCATTCACAGTATGCCCACACTTCAAATACCTTAATTCTTATGAAACTATATATTTATGGATTGTTACATTTTAATTTGTCCACAATGGGCACTCTTGAGTCAAAACCCCATAAAGGGGAAGGTTATCTTTGATATTGTAAACTCGATAGTTATTTTCGATAATGGAGAGAAGGAATTGCCGACGGAGCTGAACATGATGAACAACTCAAGTGGTTTTCTGGTGGTGTTCAGCTCAGCTCTGCTCTGTCTGGTTTGGTGGTTGGAAGACGAAAAATCACAATAGTCAAGTGGTGGTTTTTGCGTGAACGGAGAGAGAACGTGTTGATATGTGTACGAGTGGGTCCCAAACAAGTTCACTGTTCATCAATTAACTACTACTTCAAATGCGGAGTGATTTTAAATTTTCCTAGATTTTCGGAGTGTTCAGAACTAAATCTGATATGTTTACCAAGTTTTCGAATGTCATTATGCTAAATCCCATAAAAAATCGACTGGACGTCTATGATTAAAAATGTCGTCAGCCAACACTTTCCCTGTGCTTGGCACTATACAAACAAAAGAATAATTTGTTGGCACTTGGCCCTTCAATGATAGATCGAAGAAGGTCTGATTTGTGGGAGAAAGCAATTCCCTAGAAATGTGAGCCCTGGCCTATGTTTATGGAGAACGACAGTAAAGTTTCTCTTTTTTTTTTGACAGGGAGTCTCATCTTGCGACTCGTGAGGGTGGAGACCACATCTCACCCAAATTCACATGGATTTCTTTCTGCACACCAAGTTTGCAGAAATCATGGCTGACTCAGTGCCACGCATATGGGGACAAATTACATCTCATCAATGTCCAAATTGATCTGAACTGAACATGATTTTACCTTCTTTTTCTGATTTGGGTTTGGGCCTTTGTGAATTCATTATCGGCCCAGCAAGAACCCAAAAAATTTGAAGCCCAAATTAAGCTATGTAGTGGGGGAATTGAAGCTACCTCCTGGCATCTGCTATTCCAAGAAAGGAATCAAAGATTGCTTCATGCAGAAGAAAAAGATCCAATTCTCTCATGTAAGAAAGATTGATTAACCATTACTGATTACTCACACAAAACCAATTAGGCTCTGATTATATTGCCCCAAACACCAACTGACCAACATGTTTACATGAGTATTTCATCCAGTTTTTGCTTTGGGGAACCCCATGCAGCATGCTCTTTCAAGAAATGTTGTTTCTTTCTATTCATTCTCATTCTCTTTGTTCTCATAGCCATTGTGGCTGTCGCCTTGATTGTTATCTTCATTCTGAAGCCTCAGAAGCCTGTGTTCATTCTCCAGTCAATGAGATTAAACTCATACAACCTCAAAGCTTACTCCGATTCAACGCTACTCGTTTCATCTGTCGTCACTTTGGTCCTTAACGCTCGAAACCCTAACATGTTTGGCTTGAAATATAGACCTTCAAGACTCCATCTTTACTTCCAGGGATTAAGAATAGGATTAGTCCGAGTTCCGGGGTTTTATCAAGCAACTCAGAGTGACAATGTGAGCGTGGCAGCGCAGATTTTAGTTGATTGCGTGAACGTTACAGAAATCGTTTATGGAGGTTTGCTGCGAGATAATCTTATTCACATGGAACTACTAGGCGATGTAGGATTACAAATCCGGTTGTTTCGATTCACCATGCCAAAGATCAAGATTGCCATTGATTGTGATATAAATTTTGACTACACACAGTTTTTATTCAATGCTGAAGTCTTCAATCTGCTAACAGTTCAGCATCCTACTGTAAGTATAAGTACCAGTTGTTTTTAACAAAATTTCTTGTCCATCCATGCCAAGATTCTTTTTTTCCTCTTCCTTCCAGTTAAAAGTGATTCTTAACATAACCTTCTGCAATGTTTCAGGAATATTTGGATCCCAAGAATAAATCATTCTCCATCAACTGCGCGCCGGCTTTGAACATATAGATCAGGAAGGATACTTAATTTACTCAAATTGTTAATTTTGACACATAATATCTTCGCGTTAATGTAATTTTTGGTTATTTTCCAATTTAAACACCGAATGTTCCAGCGTTCAAACTTAATAATCCGAAGTTTAAAATTTTTCTAATTTGTACAATTGGATACATTTCTCATTATTCGGGTAGTAAACTCGTCACTTCTTTTTCGCAACGTCACGAGTTTGACTTTCCGAAATATCCACAATTTGTCTGATTGTACAAATTGAAACAATTTTGAACTTTGAGTTTTTAAAGTCAGAATTGCATTAACCTTAATATCTGCATATGGACAACGTAGACTTCAAGTTGTAAATTATTGAAGTTATTATTGACGATCGTATTGAAATTATACCAAGACAACAATTCTACTGTTTCACTCTCGTTAGGTGTTCTTTCTTTTCCAAAGTGAACAATTTAGAGCGCTTCAAATGATACTTAAATAAAGCGTTAGATATCACGATGAATATTTTTAACACTTCAAAATTTCCATAAATTTAGTTCTTCATACTCCTTATTTGGAGTAGCTCGGAGAAAAAAGGGTATGCTGTGGGACCTACACAATCAATGAGAAAAGATAGATAAATGGTGGGGAAGAGAGGTGGACGATGGATAAGCATCAAACAGAAGATGTTGTTTTGATGCTGTCATGAACACGTGGAGCTCAGATACCAAACATATATATAAAGATGGATTCGCAGACATTACCTGATGAAGAAGATGAAGATGTCAGAGGTAGCAAGGCTAAGCATTTTCCTCCTTTTGATCCTTCTACTCTCAAGACTCGCATCAAGAAGTTGCAGAGCAAAATCGGAGGACATGGAGAAGCAGCAGGTACCGTTGTTCGTCTTCGGAGATTCACTCTTCGACGCTGGAAACAACAACTACATCAACACCACGACACTCTACCAAGCCAATTTCCCTCCTTATGGAGAGACCTACTTCAAGCTCCCCACCGGAAGATTCTGCAATGGCCGTTTGATTTCTGACTTCATCGGTAACACGAATTCATTTGCATCTCTTATTGTCTATCTCATTTTCTCTTTCTTTCGATTTGAATGCTTGATTGATTTCATGTTTAAATTGATTTGAAATTGTAGCTCAATACGCGAACTTGCCTTTGATTCCGCCGTTTCTGCAACCTGGACTAATTGAGTATCAGTATGGAGTGAATTTTGCTTCTGGTGGAGGTGGCGCTCTCGTCGATACTCATCCAGGGGAGGTATGTGTGTAATATTTTGGGAAATTATCTTAAATTGATTTTTTTTCTCAAAAAAGACCCTTAAATTCCTCCATTTGAGTTGTAATGGATCTGCGGTGACTTAACAAGTAAGATTTTCAAGTGTGTACATGATTTTTTTAACTACCCATAACATCTGCTGACCCAAAATTGTAGGGACTCTAGTCCTTGCTCAGTTGCTTGAGATGGTTTAGTTTTTAGTGTCTAGTTGTTAGGCAAATGCCCTAAATAGGTCAATGATCTAAGTCGAGACTAGAAATCATAAGATATAGCTCTTGGTGTTCATACATTGGTAGCCACTGCTTGAGTTCTGCCCAAATTCACTCCCATTGATGTGCTCTACTGGTCCAAGTAATGACGCTTGTATAGGTTGAATCCCACTAACTAGGGTGTGCTTGGGAGAAAGAGGAAGATGGTTTGAAGGTCAGGAATCTTTAAATTATACCCAATTGCCGATTGGTGTACGTTTTAGAGTTACTCAGATACTGTCCATTACTTCCATTCATGTCTTCTTTGCCATCAAAGTTTAGGCTTATGAGATTGATCTTATGATTAAAAACAGTTAAAGCTACATTAGCATTTTATGGCCTAATTTTGCTGGTTTCAATAGGTGGGTGATCTATGGTTTTTCAGGTGATAGATCTTAAAACACAACTAGGCTACTATAAGAAAGTGGAGGCTTGGTTTGTACATAAGTTTGGCAATACTGAAGCTCGAAAGAAGTTATCAGAAGCTGTCTACTTGTTCAGCATCGGAGGCAATGACTACTTGAGCATCCCCTTGACGAATTTATCACTAGTAGACTCAAACTATATAGCAATGGTGCTTGGCAACTTGACAACAGTTATGAAAGTAAGTTCTCTTACTCTATGTTGTATTCTTCTGTAAGCAATCATGGGATAGCATAGAGTGATGTTAAGGGAAATCAACATATATATAATTAGGATTATTTGCAATAGAGATAGTTATATCTGTTGGAATTATCTTTCACTTGGCAGGAAATATATAAAAGTGGGGGCAGAAAATTCGCCTTCACTAACATGCCAGACTTGGGCTGTCTTCCATTTATGAGAAACTTTATTGGCAATGGCAGCTGCTTGGTAGAAGCTTCATCTATAGCAAAAGAGCACAACAAAGAACTCTCCAAGCTCCTTGTTGAACTGGAGAAACAACTAAAGGGCTTTGTATATTTACTTTTTGACCTCAATAGCAGTCTTCAACAAAGAGTGGAAAATCCTTCCAAATACGGTATGCCTCTCTGCTACAACATTCATATGATCTCCATTTCCTCTTTCTTTTTCAGTTAATCTGCCCTAATTCTGCACTCTAAAAGTTGGGTTTGCTTGATTCGTACACTGCTTTTGATTTTGTATTGCTAAGACTGTGTCATTTATGCTGCAGGTTTCAGGGAAGGGAAATCAGCATGTTGTGGATCAGGGATGTTTGGAGGAGCTTACAGCTGTGGAGGAAAAAGGGGTGAGAAGAAGTACAAAGCATGTGATAACCCAAATGAATATGTGTTTTGGGATTCATACCATTCAACTGAAATGACCTACAAACAATTGGCAGATCAAATGTGGAGTGGGGTAGGCAATCCTCACCTCACTGGGTCTTACAACATGAAACAACTATTTCAATTAGATTGATCATACCCTTTTTCACCCAGCACAAACCACTTGGAGCTTAGAATCGAACTCCTGTCCTCGGGTGAGATTTTTTATGCCCAAAGTTCGAAGAGATAATCAGTTAAACTATCACCAAGTGCCTTTTTTTTTTCCACCCTGTTCTGTTGTACTATATAAATCATCTTCCAGAGGGTTTTTATTAGTATGCTCGCGATCATATCATCTGAAATTGTTTTGTACAAGAAATGCATGCGCAGTTATTTATCATTGGTATGCAGGAAGTGCAGGCATTTGTTCTAACACTTGATGGACCATCGGGCCTAATGTTGTTCAGATCGACCCCAGATTGCATTTGGGCCTTGTGATTGATTCGGCCCACATTTATTTATGTAGTGGGCCTAGTTAGCGGAGTATAAAATATTGGAAATTTTGATTGGTTTAGGGTATTCGACTGTTAAATTTGAAAACTAGTAAGGGGCTAACTTGTCATATCGAGCAACTCAGGGGATGCCAGTGTTTTTACTCATTAAATACTAATGACTCCTTCTTTGGGAATCATGGGATAGCTCAAACGGTAGCTATCCCGAATATCACTAGGTCTTAGGTTCGAATCTATGGATCTCAGGGGATGAATCATGAGATAAATCAACGCTGGCTACCCGATTCCCAATCATAACTCATGAGGTCCTGCGTTCGAATCGATGGTGTAGGGTGAGGTTGCAAATATGATTTGCCTCTTTTTGATACCTTTCTATTAAAAAAAAAAAAGAGTATGGTGCTTTGGTAAGGAAGGGCTACTTGATCTTGTCTGTATTCACAATTATAAAAGTGTTGTAGGGTTTTAGACAAACGTCATCTATTCTTCATTTCTGTTCATATGGAGGCAACTCATCTTATCTACTAGCGTTCTCTTACCTTACTCGAATAAGATTAATCAATGGTCACGGATTATCGTCAATGGTTAATCCAATCAAGCAACAGATTGAGGTATGTATAATTGCTAACTAATATCATAATCATTGAATCACGTGAAGCCCAAGATTTTTAATCACGTGAAGCCCAAGTTTTTGAATGAAAGCAACAAATAATAGGATTTTTTTAATAACCCGTAACGATATATTATAAATTTATCAATTAAATATTTTATATGCGTCTAAATTCGAGTCGTTAGCTCCGAGTACACACAAAATTTTCATTTCATCTGATGATAATGTAAGTTGGATCAAAACCCAACACGTGACCACAAAAATATTATTCCCAATGAAAATCGAACTCAAAATTATTCGACTCCATAATAGGGGTGGCAAGACTCTGTTTAGTTCGAATGATCGAATTTGTCCGACCTTAATTGAACCAAGTTTTGACATAAGTTATATGTCTGAAATTTGGGTTCAAACACAAAAATATTGTTTGATTTACTTATCCGAACTCTAATCTGGATTATATTATTGTTCAATCTAGTTGTTCGAATTTAAACCAATCTGGATTTGGTCATTTAAATACGTTCGAACTTCAATCCGGATTATGATCTAAATATATAAATATTTCGTGAACACGTGTGTGTTATCTTACATGAAACCGACCCGAAACCAAATTTTTGTCACCCAAAATTCACCATTAAAACCATCACAACACAGTGGTTGGATATACACACGCGATAGTAGCGTGACCGCAAACACCATTCAGCGTGACATAAATCACAAATTTATTTTTTTTTCTAGTCGCTTTGTTAAATGCCCATATGTTCTCAATTATTGGGCCTCGTTCTTTCTTTCTTTCTTACTTTCTCTCTGTGTTTTTCTTCCTCTCACGCACTTTGTCTTTTACGTAAAAGCAAGTTTTAGGTAACTTCCTTTCAATTCAGACAAAACTAGCCACAGTCGGTAATTAACTGGCAGCTCGAGACACCTGCACATGCGGACAAACACATGCACAACTGTCACTAATTTCCAAACTTAGTGAATACATCACAACACTTTCTCTCTCTCTTTAGAAATTGCCCCATCAACTCTTTTTTTATCCGAGAGAATGACACCTTTAAAATTTATGATTTGCTTATTCGATATGATTTTAAACTCGAATTTTTAAATTGCGCACACAAGAATTTATCATCTAGTGAATGATAAGTGCTACCAAAATTTGGCGTTGGCCATGACAATATTAATAGAAATCGTATGTAGAATCGTTCGAGCTCATATAATTTGATCACGGAGAAATTTACAGTCAAATTATTATCACTTAAATAGTTGTGCAATCATGCGGGTAGTCCACGAGCCACATACTCCTTCGAAATCCTTCACACTTTTTGACGTTTTAACTTCGATGATTAGATTTAATAAATTTACCACGTGTGGTGCAGTCTGAGCGAGTTCAACACGCGCTCACAGCACGCGAGTGCGACTTGGTAGGGATGAGAGATGATGCCCCATTGCATCCGCCATCTGGTTATGGGGGTGGGGTCCCATGGCAGACAAAGACACGTGGCGTGGATCGGCTTGGCTGTCAGCTCAAATGGAGATGTAACGTGCAGATTTCACGTGGACATCGCCCTATTGACTTGAATCCTTCACCCCAGCCACGTCAGCCGCCAGCTGTTCTACAAATTATTTTGACAAAAATGTGTGCATCCCTTTCACCTAATTGATCAAGAGTTCGTCTAATAATTTTAAAAACTCTCTAAACATTACAAACACTCAGTTTTGTCTCAATTTATCCTGTTGTCAGGTATAAATTTTTTATACACCTGAGTTTGATAGTCCTAGTTTAAGCTCATTTTAGGTGTCCAATAACCAAATGACATATTTGTATAATGTCATTCTCAATAAAAAAAATAATTTAATGGGGTATATTTTTTATAATAAAAAGAAGAAGAAGATAGGAGATACAACAAAACCAAATGTTTTTGGGGGTTGATTTTCATACATTGGTGGATTGATAGGGCACCTCAAAAGTCATACATAATTATTTATGTTTGGTGGGTGGGTGTGAGTGTGTTAATCTAACCCTAGCTATGTGTGTGTTGCAATCAAATGATGAGATGATTACATGATGGATATATATATATATATATATATCTATGTGTGTGTGTGTGTGTTGTGGTATTAATATCAATAATTGTGCCGTGTTGTTTGTGTGTTAATTGTTTTTGTCGAATGGGATGATATGTTGGGTCATTGAAAAAGGTTGATTAATTAGGTATGATATTGCAATGCATGTTCACATAATGGCGTAAAAGCAGAAGATTCAACAATTAGGTATATACATACATGTGTACGTATATGTCATTCAAAGTTTTTAAAGATTTTGTCTTTTGAATATAGGAGGTGAAAATCCAAAAATACTACGTGTTTCTTGCTGAGGAATTGATAGGTTGTGTGAAGCCTGATCATAAGATCAGTTGAATTCAAGGGGTCGATTGACCCCCGGGATCTTAAATACTTTGGAGGGATAATTTCGATATTGTGACACATCTATGTTGTCTTAAGGTTATTACTTTGTAAAAAAGAAAAATAGAGTATTGTATTTTGGTCCCTAAAATACTTGTTTAATGAAGGGACTAATATTTGTATATGTAGCTCCATGACCACCTCAACCTGTCCATCCATATTTTAAGGGTCAACTAGCTTATAAGGATGTTGCCAGTTAATTTCATGTGTTTCTCTCTTTATTTTAAGTCTACACACACACACGTATATATATATATATACACACTAGAAAAACACATATAAATATAGAAATTAAGGAACATTCTAACAAAATTTCTCCTTTCAATGATGTACACGTAACCCTTAAAAAATGGATTTATCAACTTAAAAAAAACTTTTTTTATAAGTCCACTAAAAAAACCTTAGACAACTTGCATGATAGCCTAGCAATCAATCTATCCGAAGTCAAATCATCTGGACTCGGAAGTTCTCGAGTTCAACTCGCATTGTGAATAATAACTTCGTCGCCACGCGCTGGATTTTGATCTAAATTAACCTGACATTGCTATGATATCGTTTTTTATTACCCAAAAAATATTGACTCAACAAAAAAAAATGTAAATAAAATAAGCGTAGGCCCCACTGTATTTTGCTCTTAATTTGTCTGTGCAATACTTCTTTATTATTTGTCATAATACTTCCTTAATTGATAATTTTCTAGTGAAACTATTTTATGCAAATTCAATAATACACCGCAAATTTGTTTTTTTATTTTATTTCCCTAGTTCATATCTCTATACTTTCAAGTTTCAATATCCGGAAGCACTACACATCCATAAAATAAACATCCATAAACTTACATAGACATGTGGCATGCCTATGTGACTTATTTAATAAAGTTCGTTTTTTTTAATCTATGTAGCATGCCTATCTGATTTGCCACCTAGATTATGTAAGTTTATGGATGAGAAAATTATGGATATGTATCATTTTGGTTCAATATCATACCCACCACACAATAAGGGAGAAAATTATTAGTACATATCCTTAGAAAAATCCAATGTAGCAAATTAAGGCAAGCAAGAAAGTGACTTTGGACAATTACTTTGAACATTAATTAATTATGTCATGTGTAATAAGTGGGGACTAGAATTCCAGTATAGATATTGCTGTAAAATTGACAACTATGTCTATATAAATAAAGTAGACAATATTGTGCTTTTGCAACTCAAGTTGAGGAAGAAAGGCATATATATATATAGCATATTCCCACAATAGCATAAGATCTTAATTCTCAATATTATTCCCTTTTATAATTTATTAATATTTTGCCAATTCCATTGTGGGTGTAGAATGTGCAATTCTCCACTAATTTGAAGAATTTTTTTCCCTTTTTTTTTGAAAAGGGAAAGGAATACGAACTTTGGTCACCAGATTGATACATATCATTGTTATTTGTTACTACTCTAATAAGTGGCTCGGGTGTTAAAGAATTTTTTTTCCCTTAAAAATAATTGTTAGTATTTGAATTTTGAAAAGAATATTTGAGGTTCAATTATTGAGTATAGTCCGAGTTGACTCGGTCATAGTCGTAGTTACGTGGGAAGCGCTATTAATTATCTTGTTCAGTACGAAGTCATGGCACTATTTAATATTTGAATGGACAAGTATTATTGCGATTCCACCGAGATACGTATTTTTCACACTACAAAAAAAAAAGAAAATAAATACGTATTTTCACATTTTTTTAAACAATTGAATTAATTATTTATGGATCGAAATACTAACAATCGAGTTATTATTGTTTCAATTTGAGCTTAAATTGTGATGATTATTTTAAATGCAACCGTTTGGTTGATAGTCTAATTGGTGAATCTTTTTGGTCCTAAATTGTAAGGACTCGAAAAATCCTGAGTTCGATTCTCATTAGGAGCAATTTACGATGTTGTTAGGGGGGAAAATGTTTGTACTTGACTGCTCGAGTTTAGACAAATGTCCAATGTTGAAAGGGCAAACTTGTATGACGCATTTCTCGATTAAATTAATGAAGAACATTATTTTAAATAATACCAATCATATTATGAATTACTTGGTTGATAGTCTAGTGATGAATCTCTTAGGGGTCATTGAAAACAATACTCTTATGGTTATGCGTTGACTTTTACATATGTATGTGACAATCCGAATTTAGATCCATATCATATAGACAAATTTGTATTGGTGTTATTATCGGGTTTAAAAAAAATCATATTTATGAATTCCATAAAACGAAGAAGCACATTTCATAGTTTTTGAAAAGTATTTTCTCTTTTCGATAACAAGTCAAATAAATGAAATTTAATGGTTTTTGAATTTGGAAGTATTTATGACCAGGACTAGACTCGTCCGAGTTCACGGTATAACACTTCCGAGTCACCACCGATTTGTACAAGCAAAACATCCCGTATAAAGAAAAATCCGAGAAAATAAGAAAGAAATGTAAATTACGGCCTATATTTAGCTGTCTGTATTAAGACACGAATTCCCGTTGATTTATTTAAAACCCACGCGTTTAAAAGAAAAAATAATAATAATTGAAATTCAGAAATTCTCTCTCTTAACATTTCTTTCTTTTTTTTTGTGTGGCTCCAGTCGACCTCTCTCTTCTTCTCTAGCTCGGGCGATCCGCCACCGTAAAACAGCTCCGGTGGCCTTCGCTCGCAAAGAGATCGCGTTCTGTAGCTCTATTTTCTGCTGCTCTTTGATTTTCTCTCATTGTTCGGTTCTATTTTTTTTTTCTTTCTATGTTTGTATTTGTATAGATGTATGTATGTGTGGGAATGCTTGTTTGTATGTCTGTGTGTATAGATTGAGGTTTGGAGGTTTTTTGTAGTGTGAAGCTAAAAAAAAAAGAGAGAGTGGTTTTTTGTTTCTTCAGAGTTGACTCCTCCCGAGCTTCAGTTGGAGCTCGGGATCCGAATTGTTATGGCATCTGGAACCATGATTCCTGCAGAATCCGGCCAGAGTTCTTACTACCTTCAGAAGTTCAGGCTCTACGAGACTCGCTCGGTATATGTTTTACATAATTCTTTCCTCATGCGTGTCTTGTTTGTGAATCCACGCTTATGTTTATCATGCGTGTCTTGTTTGTGGGATCCTGATTTATTGTTTTGATTGCTTAATTTTTTATACATCTTAATATGAATCCATGTATACGATGTGCAGTTTTTCATTGCCTTCCGTTGTAATCTTAGTGGCTTTGTGATTTATCGATGCTTTTGTTCTGCATGAGATGACTACTTGAACTTTGCATCTTGCTTTTCTGGGACCTTTTTCTTGTATTCTAGGTTAAAAATTTATTTTTAGAACGAACATGATTTTTTTTTCTTTTTTGTTTATTCTTGGGTTTAAAAGGATTTTAGTTTTCTAGTTTGTTAACATATTTGATATGAGATGACATACATTAGCTATTGTAAGATGATTAGCATATGATGGAATGCCTGAATTTTGTTAAATTCTATATTGTCGCCATCGGTCCGACAGCTTAATCTCATTGGATGGTCAAGTGTTCTCCTAGAGCGTACTCTAAGTGTACTGATTGAATTAATCTCTGCTACATGTTTGGAGGAAATAATGCTGATACATATATAAGTTGTGTGATGCTTTGAGTTTTATGTTTGATTCCTTTTGATGTTTATGTTTTGTTCATCTTTAGTTGTTGTATGAAATTATATGATTTTGCTAGCCTTGAGTACCAAGACAAGTTTGTGACAGAAGAGGAATATAGGTTTCAATTTTGAGTTCATATGACAGTGTTTAGGTGTTCAATGTTAGATTTTACACATATAATAGGAAATATATGTATCTAGGAAAAAGTTGTTTATGTTATGACTATGTCATTGAATTTTTTTTTTGTTTTCGAACAGTAAGTTAGAGCGCTTTGTTTTCTCTATAATAATTTTATATTATTTTTACCTTTCTTGACACAAGTGTAATACCATTTTCAGTTATTCATTGAGATTTTTTTAAAAGAAATTATTTATGATGGATAAAAAAAATTTAAGTGCCATAAATTTTCTGCATTTACTTTTCCAGAGAAATGCCTCATTTCTTAGTTTTCAAATATCATCTTCCAATGAACAAAATGCTATAGTTGACATTTAAAGAGGTTGCTGAATGATACTTCTGATGCACAATAATTGCCTGTGATTTGTCCTCAGCGGATATGAACGATTCAAAAATGATTTAGGCACTCAAAGCATAAGAGATAAGTCACTAATTTTTTTGTCGGTATGCCAACCAAAGTACCAAATTGTTTGGAGTTCTGACAAAAGCTTTGATGATGATTATGATCCGCTAATTAAGTCCTCTCATAAATTTTTGTATATATGTGTGAAGTTGTGTGTATATATGCATGTATGTTCACTTTTCGGGTGCTGACTAATGATGCTTGATATTGAAGTTTGTCGTTTCATGGGCTTATCTTTTACTCTTTCAAATTCTATCTGTCTCCATATCTCTCTCTCTCTCTCTCACACACACACACACCAAAACAACATTTATGCCAAATCTTATAAGTTGTATTTAGTGCTGATCATGCCTTAGCTTAGACAGCATTCTTTTGCATCATTGGTTGATCTGCAGTTATTCGTTTGATATTCGACTTTTTTTTATTCTATGTATACTGCGGAGGCAAGAAAACCTTCACAACATTTTGATTGGCTCACACCCCTCTCTGATTGGTCGGGGCAAGCTCATTTTTCATTAGCATCTGTGGTTTCTATTTTAACTTCTCATCTAATTCCAACCAACTATCCATGGGAACTTCATTTAATGCATTATTCTCTTACCTTTGTATGCCACAGAACTTCTATATGGTGGGGAGGGACAAAAACAGAACCTTTTGGAGGGTGCTAAAGATTGACAGACTTGAGCCATCTGAACTAAATATTCTTGAAGATTCTACAATGTACACAGAAAGTGAATGCTTTGATCTACTAAGGCGGATACATGAGGGGAATAGATCTACAGGCGGTCTCAAATTGTTCACCATCTGTTATGGAATAGTTGGTATGTTGAGTCTGCATGGCTTATACTGTAACCGTTGTATATCTAATATGGAATTAATGTATTTTTCATTTCCTGTTACTAGGATTCATTAAATTTTTGGGACCCCATTACATGCTGCTGATTACTAAAAGAAGGAAGCTCGGTACTATCTGTGGCCAGACGATATACACCATTGCAAAAAGCGAGATTATTCCTATTCCAAATCCTACCGTGCCATCCAAAATGACTAATTCTAAGAACGAGAACAGGTCTTTTGTCCATACTGCAAGTAAATGTAATATGTACTTGGTACTTCTAAGGAGACGGTTGAGATTAGTTATTGAGATATATATCGGTCATTTTGTACTTAGTGGAGAATTGCTTAATGGTTTTTTTGGTCTACTATTTTGTTTGGGACTTGTTAACTATGTTGGTATCATCTGTTAGAAGTAGACAAGTTGTCCCTGTGGAGGTAATCTCTGAACTATTTCTTGGGAGTACACCCTTTAGTGTTAAATCAATGATGTTGGCTGATGTTCAAATTGTTCCCAAGGTTCTCTGGTAGTTTTTTTTGCCCCCTCTCTTGAGATGTTCAAACAGAGAGCATCAAAGTTCTTAAGTGTGTAACGTCAAATGTATCCTTGCTTGCATATGTCATATATTATACTGTTGTATGAACGGTTTTGCCAGTTCATTTCTTGCATATGCACAGGAGCAAACCACATTGCTGTTGTGATGTTAATATAACATGTTGACTGAGAAAAGGTATCATCAGGGCTTGTGGGGGAATTTTTTTCTTTCCTTTTTCTTTCTGGTTTAGATTTTATTGTTTGAGTATTCATTTTATCGTAATTATTCTTTGACGACTGCTCATTTTACCTAAGTTGACTTGTCTTCACTCATTTTCTTCTTCTGTTGACATAGATACAAGAAGCTCCTATGCACAGTGGACCTTACGAAGGACTTCTTTTTCAGCTACTCATACAATATCATGCATAGTCTTCAAAAGAATCTATGTAATGATGATATTGGACAAGGTCACTATGAGACGATGTTTGTTTGGAATGAGTTCCTAACTCGAGGAATCCGGAATAACCTGAAGAATACTCTTTGGACGGTTGCATTAGTATATGGCTTCTTTAAACAGGTATTGTTTGTTTTTTGATGGAAACATGGTTACATTGTAGAGCTTATGGTTTCTTTGTTATATGATTCATTGGAGCTAATAATATAATCAGCCTTCAGCTAAGTTTGCTTAGAATTCACCTGTGTCATTACAAACAGTGATGCCTCTTCTGTACTGTAAGATAGGAGCCACTTGTTAATATCTCATTCTTGTTTTCTTTTATCCCGCAAATAGCTTTCAGGGTCTCTATTTTGCACTGGCTTATGAACCTGTCTGAAAAATAAAATTTGACTACCACTCTTCTGTGCAAGCTAGCATGTTTCTACTGCTGCAGATTTAAATGTTTGATCTGATATATAGTTTCCTAATTTTTTATGCAGGTCAAGCTTTCGGTATCTGGCAGGGACTTCAAGTTGACTCTCATTGCCAGGCGCTCGCGTCATTATGCTGGCACGAGGTTTGGATACTTTTTTTAAATGATTCTTCCTGGATTAAGTGGTAAAATCTTGATATTTGTAATTACATGTGGCATAATTCTTTATAAATGAGGGGATCAAGCGACATCTTGAGTTTTTCCTCTACTTCTGTTCTGGATCTGCTGCTTGTGAATGCTTCCTTCTCGCTTATCATGTTCCTAAAAATGACAAGCTTACAAATTTGCATATCTTCTGGTTTTTTTATATGCATTTTGAATTTCTGTTATTTTTTTGTTAAAAAAATGTTTCCTATTATTCTGAATAGTTTCTTTCTTAGCCATAGCCCTTATACTAATGCTAGGACTTTACTATTACTTTATTTCTCCTTTTTTGTATAGATATTTGAAACGTGGTGTAAATGAAAAGGGTCGAGTGGCTAATGATGTTGAGACGGAACAGATTGTGTGTGAAGATGTTCCTGATGGATGTCCTGTGCAAATTAGTTCTGTTGTGCAAAATCGTGGTTCAATCCCACTCTTCTGGTCCCAGGAAACTTCCCGACTGAATATTAGACCAGATATTTTATGTATGAACTTGACACACCAGACTGTTTTGTTGTTAGTTTTTAACTTCCACATTGATGGTCTCTCTTCATTTTTACAGTATCAAAGAAGGACCAAAATTATGAGGCAACAAGACTTCATTTTGAAAATTTAGAAAAGAGATATGGAAACCCTATAATTATTTTGAATTTGATAAAGGTAGGCATTTCTGCATTATCGGGGAGCCATTTCTATAGTTGCATGTGGACAAAATACCAGCATCTACAATGCACTTTCTGATGTGTTTTTCCTTCGTTTCATGGTTGGTGATTTGCAGACACGTGAGAAGAAACCTCGAGAATCTATTTTACGTGCAGAGTTTGCAAATGCTATCAGATATATAAACAAAGGTTTATCCCAAGAAAATCGCCTGAGGTTTCTTCACTGGGATCTACACAAACACTCGAGAAAGTACTTGAGCAATCCCTTGCTCATGCAATGTTCTATTTTCTTTTAGCATTTATTTGAAAGCTGAGTAACATTAATGGACTTTTAATGTTTTACAGCAAAGCTACCAACGTCTTAGTACTTCTGGGCAGAGTGGCTGCATACGCATTGAACTTGACTGGCATCTTTTACTGTCCAGGAGCCCCATATTTAGTCCCTGAGGAACTGCCAAATCCATCTTACTTTCAGTGAGTTCTCTACCAAAGCCTCTATCCTTTTGACACGGTATCTCTTGTTACGGATCCTTGTGCGTAGTTTTCTTCTGAAGTAGAAAAGTAATGTAGCTAAATTCTTGTCATAGTGCCCAACATAATTGAAGTTCTCAACCTTCTACTCTGTCCAGACAATTGTGCTGCTTCTTCAACTTAGCATTGCATTTTCCCATTTTTTATACAGAGCTCCATCCTGTCTTTTAGTACATTTATGCAATTATAAATTTTTTTTTTGTCTTCCTTGTGTTAGAAATAAATAAGGACCGGTTCCCTTAATTATTAATGTGCAAGTCATAGTAGTGTGTTTGTTGTTGCCTGTTGAAACATGATTTGCAAAATCAGCCCAAGCACCATATTTTATGTACAAAAGAAAGAAAAAAAGAACTCAACTTTACAGCGAACTAGTAGGTTCTGAGCCTTTTCCTTCAGGCTCCCTGCCATCGTTCACTATTATAAAATGCCTTTAGCTATTTATGTCACTTGTGATGTAAATGTGTTGCAGGAAAAGTGATTGTGATTTCTCTCAAAACCTTTCCGGTAAAGATGAGGCTGCAGGAAACTTGGAGGCAGAAGTTATGAGTGCTATTGGTGATGCAAGTGGAAATCACAGTATCAAAGGCCTTATGTTTCAGAATGGGGTCTTGAGAACCAATTGCATAGACTGTCTTGATCGTACAAATGTTGCTCAATATGCATATGGGTTAATGGCTCTTGGACGTCAGCTACATGTTTTAGGATATATAGAATCTCCAAATATAGATCTAGACAATCCATTGGCGGAGGACTTAATGAGAGTTTACGAGACTATGGGTGACACACTTGCACTGCAGTATGGTGGGTCCGCTGCCCATAACAAGGTACTTTGTTTAATGGTGATTTTTAAATCATTGATTTGTTAATTCATCATTGCTGGTGGTCCGTCTTGATAAGAGTATGGGTGGATTAGGTTGTAGAACAATTCTGCAAATACCTATTTTTTCAGTATAAAAGTACATTTGAACTGAATAATTTTTTAATACAACACTTTTAATCACCACATTACTACTCTAAATAGGTTTTTTTTGAACGCAACACTTTTAATCATCGTACTACTCGAAACAAAATGATGGTTGAGATTAATACCATCTTGTTTATTATGGTGTTTAGCTAGGAACAAGATATAAGGTATTTGGAAGCCTTCCTACTCTCAAGGTTGGCTTTTAGGGGCAGATAATTTTTGGCTTTCTTATTTTTCTTTTTCAAACTTTATGTATATATAAATGGTACTAGTTTTTGGCTTTTAGATATTCGCGGGGTAGTCTTCCATCTTAGCTTCTCTAAAAGTTCAAAAGTTTTGAAAATTATTATTAGTATAGGAAAATGGGATTGCAAAATAACAATTGGATCGTTGTTAGTTAAGGGAATTTTTTGAAAAGAGAACTGGCTCTACGTCAATTGTGCAATGCCAAGGAAGTTATATCTACCCTAGGAATATTATGATTATGACTCCAAAAATTCAGAACATTTTTAAAATGGGAGCAAAAGACAAGTCTGTGGGAAAAGCATAATATGAATTCTGCACTCTTTACATTTAGGTTTTATTAGGAAAAGATGCGCGATAGTTTGGAAGCGATGTAGGGGTTTACAGTGGGTTTTTTTATTTATAATTAACCTCATCAATTCTTCAGTCTCTATAGTCATGTTTAAGTCTCCAGCTGACTTTGACGAGTCCAAAAACTAAAGAAACAAATGATTTCGGACACTAGTATTTTGGGGAACTACTTTTGGACAAGCCATAAAGCAGTTCAGGTCATCCCATAAGAGGCAAATATAAACCAGCCCTTTTTTTCGTTAAAGCCTGAGCTTGTAGCGGCGGCTGTGTGCTAGTTTAAGTCTTATTTCTGTTTTTCTTAATTAAAAAATGTCTCTCTATAGTTTTCTATTTTTTCTTATTGATTTGCTATTTTAAAATGAAACAGATATTTTCTGAGAGGAGAGGTCAGTGGAAAGCAGCCACTCAATCCCAGGAGTTTTTGAGAACGCTGCAACGTTACTACAGTAATGCTTACATGGACGCTGAAAAACAAGATGCCATCAACGTGTTAGTCAATTGCCCCACGCCACTGCGTTTATTTACTTGAGTATTAACATTAGGCACTTTGAAATTGCAACTTCTGAATTTGGACATTACTTATGGAATTATTAATTAGTTTGATGATTGAGCAGGTTCTTGGGTCACTTTCAGCCACAAGAGGGTAAACCTGCACTGTGGGAATTGGATTCAGACCAACATCACAACGTAGGCGCACGTGGTCCTAACCTTGTTGATGAGATTTCGAGGTATTATTGTATTTCCTTTTTTTAAGTATATGCATTTCTGAACATTCTGTATTATTATTACTTGCTAGAACATTCTGTCTTTTCTTAATTGCATAGAATGTCAAGAAAACTGGCATTCTGTTAGGAGAATAAACAAGAATGATTACACATTGTATTCAATTGTTCTGATACACTCATGAATATGTGGCTAATAAATTCAGGGATTTTCAGGCAGGTTCTTGACGAAATGCTGAAGATGCCCAACTTTTGATCTTTCCCAGGAATTTATAGTGGCATTTTCACTGCATTTTTCATTTTTTTAATAATGTCTTCCTCCTTTTAGGTTTTCTTTATATCTTTTCAATGATTCCTCCTTATCTATTGTTATTTTACCATTTGAAGTATTTTGGAAACTTCGGACTCATCTCTCACAACATCTATAGAGCCACTCCCCCTTTCTTCAAATCATCATTAAGGAACTGAAATGTTCTAGCAAGTATAATAATAATCAAACTATGCATCAGTAACGAATAGTTTAATAATTTTTGTGCGAAAGGTCATATTAGGTGCATTGCAATTTACTAATATGTGTATATGTTGTATTGTGACATCAATTTAAGGCTATGACTTGTAGATAGTGACATGATGTTCTCACAACTATTCTTTGAACTTTTGTGGTGTAGAAATGCATGCGGATAAAATTGAAATGTGAATGGTAGGTCCACAATGAACTGCATCATCATTGTCATCAAAGCCTTTATCCCAAAAGTTTGGGGTTGGCTACATGAGTCTATGAGAACATCAACGGGAATCCACCACGTGTATTCATTTTCTCCCTTCATTTCTATCATAAATTCATAGAGTATACATTCATCCACTCCTACTAATTTCATATCATTTCTTATTACTTCAAGCCATGTCTTTATGGGTCTTCCTCGTTGCATATGAGACAAAAATCTCAATAACAGTTCTTTAAGTCTCAAGTTATGATAGCTTTAGCATCTTTATTATTCTAAACAGCCTCATCAGTTCAAAAAAGTGATAAAATGTGTGCCTCTAGAAATCGGGTATAGGGTCTGAAGACATCTGTTTGGAGAAGGTGTGCTGTTTTCATGTGATTTTGCTTCCCTTTCTCTATTGCACATAAATTATCATCAACTAAAACAGCTCATTGTTTTCCTTAAGTGAGATTCCTTGTAGCATATAATAGTCAAAGAGTCAAATTGGCTAAGGAGCAATAATATTATCAAAGTAATTGTGTCTAAATTTACATATACTTGTGTGACGATACAATGCAAGCCATCAATAAAATTACTCTTGTCAATTTGATGGCTTATGCAGAAGAGCTCATGGGTCCTTTTCCAATTATCTGTAGGTTATTATTAAAGAGATCACTTTCTGACGGAAATCTTCGCTGCGATAGTGACACACCTGAGGCTGAAACCATTGCGGACCACAATAAGCCTTTTCTCGCGAAGGGACAAGGAGTTAACAAGGGTCTCTCAGAGTCCACTCCAGAGATATCAAGTTGTGAAAGTGAATTATCCTATTCAAGGTAAGCTTAGATCATGTTTGCTCTCTCTCTTTTACTGTCACCATTCTGGTAAGATAGCCCGTGGCTAACTCTTTGTGTCTTTTTTTTCCTTAATAATCTATGTAGAAAGCTTTGAGAACGGTTAGATGTCGACTTAATCAGCTATTTATCTAGACCAACTGGCCAGATAGAAACAGATAATCAGTTAAATAAATTTTGTGAAATAATTGTATTCTATTACTGGTCAAATTGCCAGAATATATGATCCAGTGGCTCACTTTTAAAAAATAAAGTTTGATTTATCCTCACCCTTGTTCTTTATTAATTTTTTGAATTTCTTAAAACTAAGGCTAATCCATCAATCAAGGAAAGGAAGTCGATATTATTAGCTGGTTTGACTGGGCTTTAAATTATCGCTACTTGGTTATGAGATTCATCTTTTTGCTGAGTTTATTGCCAGCATGGTTCTAGTTTTGAATTATTTCTATTTATATATTTGATTAATTTGATTTATCACATTGTAGATCCCTTTCATCTGCAGTTTAGCTAATCAAATCTTGGCTGTATTTTGTAGGTATACTCCCTCAATGACTAGCAGACAGCTTTTTGGAGAATTGGAAATGGATCCATGTTTTGAAAGTGAAAAAATCTGTTACGATGAACACGGGGATGCATGTGGCTGCTCAAATTTTCTTGATATGGACTGGATTCCTTCATCTGGGAATTCATGTGAAGAAGACATATATGACAGGTAGCTTTTCTCTTTTTATCTGCTGAGTGATTAATATCATCATCAAAGTGTCTGTATCCCAGATAAATTGGGGTTGGGTAAATGAATCCATAAGAGAAGTTATTTGAAATTGGAGTCCACTATGTGAATCCCCACCTTACAATACCACCACCACCTCCACAAGTGCTACCAACTCCATTTAACTTTCTCCTTGATACTTGTTTCTATGTCTTGATTAAACAAAAATAACTTAAATTGACATCAGGCTTTTCTTTGTTTCTTGAGAGAGAGATTTGCAGTCACGAGTCGAGGTGCCCCACCTGGCTGACGTACAACAGTAATCCAATGAAATCATTTGATGATGCAAATTGTTGGTCGCATTTTGTTCAAGCTACTGCTTCCTTATCTCATGATCTTGCCTGACCCACGGTGTCTTATGTCTTAAATAGAACACGAGTTTCTGAAAAGTGATACCATATTATTTGGTAGTAGTTTAATGGAGTGTCAAGGATGAATCAAATGTCGTACACTAGATACATTCCCACTTAGTGTTTTGTTCTGTTTTTTTTTTGTTTTTTCCCTTTTCCCTTTCTAATGCAATAATTTTGAATTCCTACTGCGCTTTCATTGCTGACCAATGGTCTAATGGCAGCAGGTCTACTGCTGGCCTATCTTCTGATAATCTGGCGAGTGAACTAAAAATGGAGACCACCACATCTGCGAGCGAGTCTGGATCCAGTTTAAAGGTCAGTGGATTATAATTTCTCCAGCAAGGGGTGTCATACTTTTGTGGAAATCATTTTGTTAAGATATTAGTCTCTGGTTTTTTGTTAGAATAAAAAGTACGTCGTTTCTTCCCACACAATACTTGTACGGTTGCAAAAACTTAGCATGACCCACCTTGGATTGCATGCATCCATAGCAAAGAACTCTTCTTCCACATGACCTTATTGAGTTTTCATTGTGTTCATAAACTATTTTCCGTTGTTTGCAAAGTTTTCAAATTTTCCATATCCTGTGATAGCATCCCTGTAGTCAATAGGCGGGTTTGGTTGGTCATTTTGACGTTGTATAGGCAGTAGGGACGACTCTTTAGCCGGTGCTGGTTCCCTTGGCAGTTTCTGCCTTTCAGTTTCTTTGTTGGCTTAGTTAGGTTCTGTTACTGCAGTCAAAGTCCCATTCAGTCCATACCAGCATCAAAATATTGTCATTTGACGTTCTGCATGCCATTAACCTAAGACGGGTCAACTAATCTCTCTCCTCTTTTGCCTACAGGGAAGAAATCAAAATGGGTCTGAGCTTCTTTCGAACGAAATTTCGGACAAATACTCTCAGGACTTTTTGCGCTGGGTAAATACTGGAGGGGTGCTGTTTCTTTGAGTGGATATCGTAGTCTTCCGGCCATAACATTTTTCCCAACTGTCATTCAATTTAACCCATCCGAAGGATGTGGATTCCTATGCAGAAAATAAAGAGTTGGAGACCAAAACTATGAGAGAACATTTCTGGCATTCCTTCTGACTGAGTAAGTCTTGGGTCAAATAAGACCCCACACAGCATTTGTAAATACAGAGAGGCAATGGATCAAATGAAAGCAATATGGTAAATACCTATTGCTAACTCATTTTAGGGCTCTCTGGAAAACCCGGATTTTTCGTTATGTAAATATTTTAGATTACATCCCCCAATGAAAGCTCCATTACATTTTTCCTTACATTTTTTGACTCAGAATTATGTGCTCGGGGAAGAGTAGTAATCATGTTTGTTTACAGGCATATCGTTGCATACTCATATACCATAAGTTCTGTACTTGATTATTTACTTCTCTAAGATCTAACAGTATCTTTGATGGTGCAGAATTCCTTGCTGTTCAGGTCAGCAAACCCTTCATCAGATCAAGTCCAATATGCAATAAGGCAATGCATTCTTTTAGTTTTTTTTAATGAAATCCTCCGCCGTATGCATTCAATTGATGCGAGTTTAAAGTCTCGACTCGGCCAAATTTACTTATATATTGCTCGAGTTTAATTTTTTTTTAATAAACGGAACCACCCTGCCCAGAGTGGGCAAAAATTTCGGAGAGCGAAAATCTCGGACAACTAGAACAGCTGCACCACAGGTGAAACTGAACCGAAATCTACGTAGATAGGGCCGTAGGGGTCCAGAAGTGGACAAGCTCATTTAATCAAGATTTCACATTGGTTCGAAGCCCCAATCTCGAGCGTCATACACCCTAAGTTTGCACTCCCCACCTCAGGTGCTGTATGCCCAAAGTCAGGAGGGAACCAACTAGGCGATTTCAGCCCTGCTAAAATATTCACTTAATTGATTCACTATTCTACTTTCAGATTAACCTGCTTCTTATGAGAGTTCTAATTAATGGTGAAGTGGATTATCTACTCATTGAATTCTAGTAAGCAGTTTCAACTCAAAACTCGAATAGCTAGAAGATGACCAATCTCAAAATAAACAGATCACTTGAGAGATTAAGCTTCAAAACGCATGACCTGACGACTCGAGAATAGACTTCACAATGAAAACTACGATTTTAATCTCAACTCCAACCACATATTTTCAGGCATTGTGCGGAGGATCTCAATCCCCAAATTCAAAGCAAACTTCCAAACAATTTATGCACAAATATCTTGCCTAATTTTATTCTGGTAGTCCCCATTCCTTCGATGTTGTCGTAGAAATATGAAATTACCAAAATAGACAGAAATACTCGTAAAACAGCTCTTAGCTATGAAAAAAGTCAAAAACCAGTCGCATGTTACAAAATACAGCATTACTATAAAATAAAAGTACCAATGTCAAAACCCATGAACCGCAGTCTATAACTAAGTTCTGCTTCCAGAACAAGAAGCAGAAGCAAAATTTGATCATTAAGGCTACATTCAATCCCAGCCAGGAGCAGGAACAGGAGCAGCAGCGGTTTCTACTCCAGCAGCCGGTATCTGTGCTGGAACTTCAGCCTCCCAATCAACACCAGCAATTGGTGCTGCAAGTAAGCCAGACAAAGGGTGTTACATTTGACACAAGAAACATGTAAGGCCACAAAGCAAGTCACTAATTTTCATGAGTTGAGACAACTATAATGCAATGAAAACAAGCTGCACAATTGAAATACCAACTTATACGGGATACGGCCAAAGAAAGATTAATTGAAAAACAGTATGTAATTATGTATATATATTAAATACTAAAACACAAAAAAAACAAAATGAAATATATCAGAACAAAAAATTAAAAAATTTCAGTCAGTGGTCCACAACTAAACACAGACCTGCATCTGCTGGCCAGCCAACACCAGGGGCAGTAGCAATGGGGGCTTGTGGAACCTCAGCCCAATTATCGCTAATTGGACCACCACCCCATTGATCAGAAGCAACATAGTCAGCGGGAGGAGGATAATCAATAGCAGCAACTGCTTCTTCTTCTTCTTGCTGCTTGGCTTCCTCAGGCTCCCTGTAGAAAAATAAATCTACCTGCACAACACAAAGAATGTAACAAAGTGAACTTAAACAGAAGGAATGATAATGAATAAATTAAAGAAGTAAACGTAAATTTCTGATTATTATAATATGCAGCACAGGGGAATAGTATCATTTCAGGCAACCTCCTCCAACGGCTGGACACTACTGTTTTTGAACATAAAGATACATGCTACATGAATCAGCTACTGCTGTTGTAAATAAAAAAAGATACAGAACAGCGTAGGATGTACAGAGGAAATGCCAAAAATAAACCTCTTTCCTGACCGTGGCAGTAAAAAATTCTGAATACAACAGATAACCATTTACTTGGCAAATCTATTACACTAACATTTGGAATTAAACAAGCATTTGGAGTTTACCATGACATCCCACTTATGCCCTGGACGAATTGTGCCACGCATTTGCAAAACCATCCTGGCTAACAGCCAGAAGAGGCATCCAATGCTATGCTTCCCCTTGTTATTAGCAGGTATTCCAATATCAACATATCGCATTGGGGAGTCTGTGTCACAGAATGCGATAGTGGGGATATTCCCAAGAGCTGCCTCCTTAATGGGCTGCAGAAGATTTAGAACATTGAGTAACAGTGGAATTATTACCTGAATATCAATTAAATTAGTCCAAACTGATAATGCATTGATTTACCTGGTGATCAGTCCTTGGATCTGTAAGGATAAGGAGGCGAGGCTCATTGAAAGAGGTCTGGAGCTGGTTGGTGAATGTTCCAGGAGTGTGCCTTCCAGCAATTGCGTGAGCTCCAGTGTACTGAGCAAACTTCAACACCGCTCTCTGACCATAGGGTCTGGCAGACTGAACAATGATGTCCTGAGGGTTTTCAACTGCCACAATAACCCTGGCAGCAAGCTGGAGTTTTTCCCATGTCTTCCCCAGGTTTATAATAAAGATTCCTGTATTAAATATCAGGAATGAATATAGTCATAACAAACCATCTGTGCATTAACGTATCTTACAGTGCACATAAAGTAACAGCAAACCACCACTGGTTTAAGTGGTTGGATTGGATTTCCATTAACATGTCCACAAGGACATGATATCAAAGCTTTCCACCCCAAAAACTAGCCAATTGAAGAAAAAAAAAAACAGATGCAAACAACCACAGCGGCCAAATCAAATGAGAATAAAGACCATAGAACACAAGTTTAATTCATCAGATCAAATCTTCCAATTGAAAATAAAAAGTTATGTCCCAGTCATATTCAAAAGATAAGACGAGTAGAAAATCAAGTAAAACAAAATCAAAGGCACCAAATATCACCAAAAAGGCTCAAAGCCCACAAAAACTTAATATTTGACTGATAAATCAATGGCATACACATTATGCTGCAGATTATGAATCAGAGGTGAAACAAAGAATTCTTATAAACGACCAAAAACGACACTCCTAATAGACGATAATCCACTACTATACTATGGAAAAAAAATCAGTATTACCGTCATTGCGGCGCTTAAATACATAGCGCTCCATCTGGAAGTCGCAGTTTTTTGTCCCGAGATGGACCTCCGCCGCCAACATCATCTGAATATCAAGCTCCTTCTGAGACAGCTGCCGTTCAGCCGCTGATGTTGTTGTGGTCGCCATGACTTTGCCAGGCAGGCGCCGTAGATGGGTTTGTTTTGCAGGGAAGCGGAGAGAGTGAGAAGACCACAAATGAGAGCTTGCTCGTCGCGCTTATTGTGAGAGGCTTTTATAAAGTTGGAAAACCCTAGATCGGATACGGCTGAAACCCTAGTTACCTAAACGACCAATCCTGCCCCCGTTTTGTATATTGTTTTTTTATACCTTCGGGTGAGTTATTTCTTTTTGTTTTTTGTTTTTTTTAAACCAAAGACTCGTTCAAGATACGGTCATAATAGACCCGTCCTACTAGATAAACCTCGGATACGTGAGTCTCCCATCCCACTTATTGAATGGGAGTTAAACCTATGACCTCTTACCTTTTGCAATAGTTAATCTTGTCAATTTGTCGCCTAACTAACTCTCTCGGAGTTTGGTGATTTATTTACTTCCAATTTGAGCTTGGTGTATAAGATAACATCAATAAAAGTCTTTCTCACACTTAAAAAATAAAGAAAATATGATTGTTAATGTATAAATATATAACATGTTTTTTTAATATACTAACAATATGAGATATTCAATAAAAGTATTATGATTACAATTAAATATGAAATTAAATTCATGATTGGAAGGCATTTTTAGTACTTTAACATTTATATATGGATACAAATGAAAATTTATAATAAAATGTTAAGATGAATGTCAGAACAATGACATAGACATTTATGTAGCATAGACATTTATGTAGCAATCTAAGGAGCGATTAGAGTTTAAGCAACTTCCTCAAGAGTCGCGACGCGCTGAAATTCCGTCAAATTTATCTTGTTGTCATTAAAAAATTTTGCTATGCGCGAGTTTGATGGCCCATATCATATGTCAAAAGACAAAGTTTCTATTGAGTCGGTTTCGGTAACCAAATAAATAATATTTCAATAATTTTTTTAAAATTTTGTTTTAGCTATTATATGTATCTATCTAATTTATACAAAAAAAGTTTTTTCATTTTCCATTTTTATCTCAATTTTCTAAATATGTATGTCACATTCTGCGGATCGATTAAGCCCATAAAGTGACTCAGTGGGCTGCGTTCGTCCAGTGGGCCATATGTATCAAAATCCATAATCCAAGCAAATTTATGGGCCTGCAACTGCCTTAAGAAAAATCAAATTAATTTTTAGGGTTTTTCAGTATCGAGTGAAACGACTGCTGGCGCCACCGCAACAATCCCAAAAGCAATCGTTGAGGAGGATCGTTGGAAAACCCTAAACCCATACGACCATAACTATAGATTTCTGGCATTCTTGTTTCTTCTGCAATTTTTACCGAGTTTGTTGTTTTTTTTCCTATAACGGAGAGACTATTTCCAGTTAGGAATGAAATTTGAGCTCTAGTTCTTGATACCATAAACTCTCTGTGTGACCTGATTGTGAGTTTTCTGTACACGACTTTTATCAATGGCGAAGTCGAAGTCCAAAAGACAATCAAATGGAGACAATCCTCCACAGAACGACATAGAACTTCTTAAATCAGACGTAGCCTCCTTCGCTTCCTCTCTCGGCCTCTCCTCATCATCATCCGGCTTCAACGACACTGACTTCCGTAAATCTGGCCCCCTCAAACCTCTGAAAAAACCAGCACCTGATAAACCTCGCAGTGATGTCGCCACCACCCGGAATGATTCCTTTGGCGGTAAGCAGGCCAAGAAAAAGCCAGCACCTGATAAACCTCGCAATGATGTCGCCACCACCCGGAATGATTCCTTTAGCAGCAAGCACGGCAAGAAAAAGCCAGCACCTGATAAACCTCGCAATGATGTCGCCACCACCCGGAATGATTCCTTTGGCAGAAAGCACGCCAAGCCTAATTCCAAACTCAAGCCTAAAGTCCTTTCTCTAGATGACAGCAAAAGCTGGAAAATTGATAAGTTCAAAGACCTCCCCAAACTTCCACTGATGAACGCTAGCTCATTGGGTGTGTGGCATCAGGATGCGGTGGAATTGGAAAGCAAGGTACTGGGTGAAGGAACGGAAAGATTGAAATTGGGGGAGGTGGCACAGCGGGGAGTGGGGGGGTGGCAGGGAATGGTGGAGAAGAAACGAGAGGTTGCTGAGCGGCTGATGGCTCAGTATGTGCTGGACTACGAGATGGGTAGAGGAAAAAGTGGGGATGTGAAGATGCTGATTGCCACACAGAGGTCTGGTACAGCCGCAGATAAGGTCTCAGCGTTTTCTGTTTTGGTTGGGGATAACCCAGTTGCTAATTTAAGGTCGCTTGATGCACTCTTGGGTAATATAGCTTGCTTATCTTTTTTCTCTTTTGATCTGAATGGCTTTGCAATATGTGTTCTCTAACTTGGAACATAAGTAGTTAAAATACGTACCGTTGAGAAACAGGGGATTGAGATACTGCATAAGGATCCGAATTATGGGTTCCCCTATATTATGTTTTAAATGGAACATAAGAGTATCCAGAATCCGTATTGATAAATAATTTGTAAATTATTCCGGCGTTTTTATTTATATCTCTAGTTTATTTCTGTGTATCTCTATATTTCTCCCTTGTTCGTTTATCTTATTTGCTTCTTTAGAAGAGGTGACTGCTTGCTAACCTAGTAGCGGTATGCATTAAACTTTCTATTGGACGTACTGCATATTAGTTAACTCCCATCAGATATTTTGATTGTATTAGCGCTATTTCCTATAATTTAAAGTGGATTGGATAATCCAAGTGAATTATTTTTAGTGATATCCTGATTGGTTTCATAGAGGTGAATGAATTGTTTCTAATCAATTCAACAATGTGACAATTTGTAGGAATGGTCACGTCAAAGGTGGGAAAGCGTCATTCTTTGACTGGGTTTGAAGCCTTGAAAGAACTTTTTGTTACGAGGTTTGTGTTTTCCTGTTTATCTCTCTTTCTTTCTCTCTTCGTTTTCTCTCACAATTGAATGGTCCATTGCAAAAGATATAAATCTTTCAACAAAAAATGTTTTTATGTGTGCCAAGAAGTTTTAGTTTGCCATAGGAAGCTATTCATTCTTTGCTTGGAGGTTCAAGATCTATTTTTTTATGCCTCTCACCAACAGTCTATAATGCGCCATTTGCATTAATTTTCTTCAGTGATGCTCTAGTTTAAATTTTTTAACCTCGTGTTGCAGTTTATTACCTGATCGGAAGCTAAAGACCCTACTACAACAGCCTCTTAATAAGCTTCCAGAGAGTAAAAATGGTTATTCCTTGCTACTTTTCTGGTATTTCGAGGAGTGCTTGAAGCAGAGGTATAAACTAATCTAATGACTGGGTTTTTTGAAAATTGCACTCTTCTTATTCAAACTTCAATTGATGGAATTCTCAAATTGTACTACATATATTCCTCTGCTTTACCGCCCCATAATATCGTCCACGTTCATAATTAGTGAGTAAAAAGTTATTTTTTCTTTGAAACGACAGCTAGATATTTCAGATTTCAGCTCATGTTTTACTTATTTTGGCTTAATCTTCATGATTTTCTGTTGGATGTCCATTTCAAGAAGAAAGTCTGTTGAACGTATTTGTGTTTTTTTTTCCTCCTTGTAAAGGGCGATGGTTATGGATTTTTTCATTGTTCTTTCCGTGCTACTGCAGGTATGAACGCTTTGTTTTTGCACTTGAGGAAGCATCAAGAGATATGTTACCCGTATTGAAAGACAAGGCATTGAAGGTCGGTTTCTTCAAGCAATCTTTTTATTCTTCATGCTCTCGATAAATCTTTCTTGTATAATATTATAAATCACCACCATATAGAACGGTTTTCACGATCAAATTTGCTTTCTTCCCAAAACGACTTTTTGAGGGTTTTTTAAAAAAAAAAAAACATTTCTTTGAGAAAATGCAAGAATTCTTTTATTGCATTCTTTAATTCTCTTATATTTTTTATTTTTTTTTGAATGGAAAATAATTTTTGAAAGAGTCATCAAGTGGGTGCAGCAGAGAAAGCCCTTACTTTGTTTCTGCTGAATGCTGATAGTGTTAGAAATTTGTAACTTACAAAAATAAACGTAATATGATCTTAAATCTAATAACATATTATTTAATCTACTATATATAAAGGGTTTCAGACTTTCAGTATGTATTTTCATCTTAGTTTACTCTGAAGAGAATTTTATGTTGATCTAAAATTTCTTGTGTTCCTAATTTTTCTTCAGACTACGTATGGACTGTTGAAGAGCAAACCAGAGCAAGAGCGTAGGTTGCTCTCTGCATTAGTTAACAAAGTAAGTTGGGATTTACATATGGTCCATCCATTTTTGAATGTCAAATTCATTTATTCTGTGAAGGCTGTCTATTTGAAATTGCTATAGCTTTTGAAGCTTATGTTTACTCGTGTTCTTATATTTTCTCAAATTCAGCTGGGAGATCCTCAAAATAAGAGTGCGTCTAATGCTGATTTTCACTTATCAAACCTTTTGTCTGACCACCCTAGTATGAAGGTAAATCCATTACATATGGCTATTTAAAATTCACGTCTTTAATAGGCGAGGTGAATATTCTTTTAATTGATATATCCTTTTCCTTTTCACAGTCTGTGGTGATCAACGAGGTGGATATTTTTCTCTTTCGGCCTCATCTGGGATTAAGAGCAAAGTACCATGCTGTATGTGCACTCGACAATACCTTACAATACTCCTTCAGCATATCTTAAACAAGCTTGAATCAACCTTTTCAATTTTTGCTTTATGATAGTTTATTAAAGTTTGCTTGCTCCAAGGTTGATGAATCTTATATTTTAATCTTGACATTGCATATATTAAGCTTGTTCATCCTGGTGGCGTCGTTGTGCATTCAAGTCCCATTATTATATATCTTAGTGGAGTAAATTTATATTTTGATATTAAACATTGCGTTGGTGATGAAAACAAGTTTGTAGATGGTAGCCACCTTGTGGCCTTTCTCATATGTCATCGTTTAAAACTTTGTTTCCCTTCTGAAAAGGAGTTATATAGGATACTACTAGAAAGATGCTTGTACTTATGGTGACCTACACACTCTTCAGAAGTGCTCATATAAATTTTGAATTTTTTAGTCATGTGGGTTTCAATATAGGCAATGGTCCTTAATATTTTTAGCTCAATTGGGGCCCCATGATGCCTTTTTGTATTTCATTCCAACATTGATATTGTTAATATGCATTTTCTAATCGCAGATAAACTTTTTGAGTCAAATTCGTTTGACTCATATTGGAGATGGGCCGAATGTGGCCAAACGACTGATAGATATATATTTCGCACTTTTTAAGGTATTGGTTCACCTATATTTCTAAACTCTTTCATTTGATTATATGAATGATTTTCATAGTGACACTTCATTTATAATTTATGGATCTGTACGAACATGACACATTAAGTCTGTTCTTTGAAAGTTCATTTTGAGGAGACAATCTATTGCTAGATGAATGCTCCCATCCACGTGGCCTTTTCTTTGACTCATTAGTTAATCAAGCAATATCAGAGTTATCTTGGCTTTAAAAGAAAAGAATGTTCTCTATAGGACTAGAAAAGACTCTTAAAATAATAGTTATTTGCATTTCAAATTTCAGGTACTGATTACTGAAGCAGGTAATAATGAAAATAAGAATAGCAAGGCACAGGATGAAAAGCCTTCTGGTAATTCTGACAAGATCAATAAAGCCAAAAGTTCATCGGACTCTCATGTTGAATTGGATTCACGACTCCTATCAGCTCTTTTAACGGTACTTCTGTCCATTATTGGTTTGCCTAGTTTTTCAGCCATCCTAGAAGTATGTGTTTTTAGCAGGCACTTATTTGTATTCATGATCCATACAGGGTATCAATAGGGCATTTCCATATGTTGCAAGCACTGAGGCTGATGACATCATAGAGGTTCAAACACCCATGCTGTTCCAACTGGTAAGTACAAAGGCTTGCTACTTGCTCTACATAGGCATTGATGGGCACTACTGTACAATGGTGGATAGTTGTCAATGTAAAACCTTAATCATGCAGGTCCATTCGAAGAATTTTAATGTGGGAGTTCAGGCACTGATGCTGCTTGATAAGATCTCGTCCAAGAATCAGATTGTCAGTGATCGCTTTTACCGCGCCTTATACTCGAAACTTCTACTTCCAGCTGCCATGCATTCTTCCAAGGCAAGTAAATTTTGTGTTAGTTTATTTCTCTGTTTAGTTAATGTGTGCCTCTATGACAACGGATGAGGAAAATAATTTGCATTCATTCATCTGATATGCAAGGCCAATTCTTTTTTGATGGCTTTGATAAATGTATGCTGCTATATATCCTAGTGAATCGTCATTCCTTTATTTATGGTTTAAAGTATGTATGCTGCTGTATATCCTAGTGAATCTTCATTCCTTTATTTATAGTTTAATGGTTTTGTTACATTTCAGCGCTAATTCTTTATGTGATGGTCCACAGGCAAATATGAGCTCAAGATATGTTAATCCTGTCATGAACAAAGCATTTGTTGTTTAGAATTGCTGTTTAAATTTATTCGTGCAATTTTTGCCCGACTACTATGATTTTCATGGATGTCAAGGAGAGACCGTTAACATAGTTTCTGAATTAGTTGCAATCTTATTTCGTTGAGAAACCCCAAATTGTTTTTTCCTCTGTAACAAGACCACCATCTTCGCTTTTCTCACTAAGGCAAGAAGTTGCCAACTGCCTCTTTCTTGCATTGCTTTTGAATAATTCCCTTCCCCTATATTCCGGTAAAAGATCTTATTGGTTGGCTTAATACTGATGAATCTTGGATAATCTCATTATGCATGGCTACAACTGACATTTCACAGTTTTTTCAACAAAAATGGTAGGGATCCCAATCATTCATCTTGTCCATTGATTGATGTAAATGTAGGGACCCACAAAACCTGGTGATTAAACCAGGGAGTGACATGTCAATCACTGGGACAACTGGGATCCCTATCACTTTTGTTTTTTCAATGTGAAGTCTTCCCCACTCCCAACTATTGCTAATTCACTACATTTTTATTTTTATGGACGGCTTAATCTGCATTATGCTCTTGTTTCTATTCCGTCTGTTTATTTCCTCTTTATATGATTTCTTCTTTTTTTTTCAGGCAGAAATGTTTATTGGACTTCTTCTGAGAGCCATTAAAAGTGATGTCAATTTGAAGCGTGTTTGTGCATTTTCAAAGCGCCTATTGCAGGTTTGCAATGCACTTTATCCTTTTTCTGCTTCATCCTGTGCTGGATGCTTTCCACTGAGTTTAGAGTTTCATTGTCTCAACAGTTCTTTCCTTGCTATATGTTTTTCCTAGGTTAACTTTATATGTATGTCATTTCACATGTCATGTTCAGATTTCCATCCCTCTGTTATTTTTTGGGTTGTAAATGAATGATAATAATTTTCAGTGATGGAACATAATGTCAATGCTCCCTTAAGATTTTTTTACTCCTGGTTGTTTTAAGCGGGTTGAATTAGTGTGAATTTCTGTAAGGAGAATAATGTTGTCATTTCAATCTTAAGTTGCATCCAATTGCAATATGCCAACATAGATTAACTATTTAGGTTCTTGAATAGGTTGCTCTCCAGCAGCCACCTCAATATGCTTGTGGATGCCTATTTCTCCTCTCTGAAGTTCTTAAAGCAAAGCCACCTTTGTGGTAAGTTTGGTTTATTTGTACCCTTCTGCTGATAAAGATTTATGTACTTACGAGTCGATAGATAACTCCCTTTCTTTGGGCAGGAGCATGGTTCTCCAGAGTGAGTCCATTGATTCTGACATAGAGCATTTTGAAGACATTGAAGAAACTGATAATGAGCCCCCCACTCCATCAAAGAAAGAAGAAACTAACGACGAAGTAGCGCTTGCTGACCATCAGGATAGGGCCAATTCTAATAGTGATGCATTAGAAGATGAAGATGACTCTCCAGAAGACATGGATGACTCTTCAGCATCCTATTCTGAACATGACTCAGATGAAGCAGAGGGGTTGCTTCTGAACAATGACTCAAAAGATCTTTCAGAATCTCGGAGATTACCTTGTGCAGATGGGCTTGAAATTCAAGTATCTGCAACCAAACCTACCTTGCCTGGAGGTTACGATCCAAGACACAGAGAACCTTCTTACTGGTATTTTTCTATTCATCTTTCCATACCAGTCCAAGCATAGGAGACTTGCACCCAGCTATCATTTTTTTTAAAAAAATGAATTTTTATCCATTAAGAAGTGGTTTTGTAGCCCAGTTCTTTACTTTTTTTCAATCAATTGATAGCAATGCAGATCGTTCAAGCTGGTGGGAGCTGACGGTACTTGCTTCTCACGTACACCCATCAGTTGCAACCATGGCTGGAACTCTTCTTTCTGGAGCCAATATTGTTTATAATGGAAACCCATTAAATGATCTATCAATGAGTGCATTTCTAGATAAGTTCATGGAGAAAAAACCGAAGCAAAACACTTGGCATGGTGGTTCCCAGATTGAACCTGCTAAGAAGGTCAGCATCTCTCTATATAGATTTATGTTTTCTCCTAAATATGGGTGATTGAAATACTATTTCTTTCTATCTTTTTGCTGATTCATTTCTGTTTCCCTGCCCAGCTCGACATGAACAATCACTTACTTGGACCAGAAATACTGTCGTTGGCCGAGATGGATGTACCCCCTGAAGATCTGGTTTTCCACAAGTTTTACACAAACAAAATGAATTCCACAAAGAAATTAAAGAAGAAGAAAAAGAAGGAAGCAGAGGAGGAGGAGGCTGCAGAAGAGTTTGTTGGAATGGATGGTGGTGATGTGAGTGATGATGAAGAGATAGACAATATGTTGGACTCTACTGATCTCTCCTTTGAAGAAGCAAATGGTGAGTACGATTATGATGATCTTGACAAAATGGCCGACGACGACGATGAGGAGTTGGTCGGTGACGTTAGTGATGCAGAGATGGACATTCCCTCAGATACTGCTGAGGGATCTGAGGGAGATTTTGAAGCCATTCCTGATAATGTGAGTGTAGACAGTGATGGTGATGATGATGTTAATATAGGGGATGCAGATGATGATAGTGAGGCTGGTGATGATTTTAATCTTAAGAAAAGAAAACAGAAATCTGGTGGTAAGGTGGGTGCATCTCCCTTTGCAAGCCTGGAAGATTACGCCCATCTGTTGAATGAAGATAGTAGTCCTCCTGAAAAGGGATCTAGAGGGGAAAAAAGGTCCAAGTCCAGGTCCAAAAAGAGATCATCATCATCATCATCATCATCATCATCATCTGGAGATGGTCCTAAATTACAGGAATCCGGGAGAAAACGTAAGAAAAAAACCCAGAAAGGAAAGGGAAAGAAGCCATCAGAGTAATCATCAATACTGATTCAGAACAAAATCCTCCATTGTTGTCCTTTTGAGCTCTAGTTATTGAAGTTTAACAATGTGCTTACATTACACAGACTAGACAACAAACTCTTGAATTTGCAACAAAACTAGCTACACTTGAAATCATTACAGTCCAATAGCTAAAAGAGACTTGCAGATTCCAGCAATTAAAGTTTCTTGCTAGAAAAGCAACTGAATCAAGAGATGGCGACTTGAACACTCTTGGGCTTGGGTGCAGGCAGCTTCTCAACAATAACAGTAAGTTCCCCATTCTCGCATTTGGCTGTTATGGCTGAAACATTGGCATTCTCCGGCAATCTCAACTTCCTCGACATCTTTTGGGGTACTTTCCTCTCTAGCCTTATGTACTTGCATCCTTCCGCCTCCACTTCATCATGTTTCCTCTTTCCTCCACTTCGGATCACCAATGTCTTGTCCTCTTCAACCGTAATCTGCAATCCAAATCAGTTTTCACACTAAAAATTTGTTCATTATCAGTAAAATTTCAGTGCAAAATGAGAAGTGATGTTCTAACCTGAATGTCAGACTTGTTCAAGCCAGGCACATCCATGTAGAGAATGTACTCGTTGGGGGCGTCCATGACGTCCACTGGGATGTTGCTCATTCCCTGTTCTTCTCTCGTTCTTCATTAGAACGTCGAGGGAACATGTATTTCTCAATGCTTTCGGGGAAACAGAAGAGATCGTTTACTGCTGACACCAAATCGACGCTGCTCATCTTCCAAGGCCTTAGAAGTTACAATCTCCTGTTCGATCGAACATGATATTAGCAAATGAATCCTAAATTACAGTAATGAACTGGATGAGGATTTGACTTTCTGTTTGATTCCCGAGAAAATTCGAGAGACTCGATTAATTAACAGTGGTTCTGAGATGCGCAACAAAATGCGAAAAATTTCCTAGAAGAGAGAACTACTGAGCGTCAAGCCTGATCAGATTCTCATTATTCGACATTTTCTCGAAAAGAAAGAAGAAAATTAAAAAAAAATGAGAAAAATTAGAGTTAAAGAGTATTCTTACACGGTTTGTTTGGATGAAAGGCACGAGAATTATGAAATAGAAACCCTGAAAAACAAGTTGTGGCGAATTACAGTCCGCGGGAGCTGACTAGTAGCGTATCCCTTCGTTTGGCAGGCGAGAAAATATAAAGAAAGTGAAGGGAAAGTTCGAGACTAACACAGCGAAGGATCTGGAAATCCCATCCCTCTTGGAGGACACGTGTAATGTGTCTGGGATGTTGTGGAACAATCTGATTATTTTAAGGTTTTTATCTGGCAGCACTACAACTTGCCACGTAGCACTGGGTAGTTTTCTTTTTCTTATTTTTGTCCGAGCACCAGGTATTTAGTGCCAGTTTGATGTAATGGGCTGAGGAAGAGAGGCCTGAGGCCCATGGGTCGTGACAGATCATCCCAGGCATGGCGAGTGAGAAAACCGAGGGGAGCTTTAGTCACACCTCAGTTTTTAGTAAGTGTACCCGATTTTGTTGACTTTGCTTTGACTTTATCTTTATTAAGATCTATGCTCTTTACACCCCATCCCCTCACCACTAAATTGAAGCTCAAACCACCATGAACTAAACCCGATCAATCCCAATGAGTTTCGTCCACCGTAATCGTCGAAATCACATTCGAAAGTCTATAACCATCTAGAGAACGGGGGTGTGACTAAAGCTCCCCGTAGGGTAATAAACGCAAAAGGGCCTGCAGACCATATTACCAAAAAGTTTATAAAGCCCAACTGCTTACATATGCTTCATTTTTTCTTTTTCCTCTTTTATAAATTACAATGCAATTCAGAAAATGTTGAAAACAAACTTAGGAAACACATTTTGTTTACTTGCACCAACAATCTCTTGCTACTGTTTGACAAGTCCCCTATTTTGTGGTTTGGGCCAATCCATTTAAACTATTCAGGTATGTCTCTCTTAGTTGAGGTAGATTGGATTATTTTATCATTCATATTAGTGACTTACACCTAACCGATGAAATATTTAAAGTATCCAGGTTTGTCTCTCTTGGTGTTGTCCACGTCCGAGCACCAATCCGATAACGACTATCACGAAATTGAAACCCAAGCCACCACGAACTAAACCCTACCAACCCTTATGAGTTTCGTCCACCGTAATCGTCGAAATCACGTTCGAAAGTCTATGACCATCGCTAGAAAAGTTGTCCGATCCAGACAATTTAGAGTTTTTATAGGTTACTATTAACAAGAGGTATATTTCGTAAATACCGGGGTGTGACTAAAGCTTCCTGAAAACCAATTATATTGGACGGACCGACGGGGGATGTAGAGAGAGAAATTCATGTAGCCCAAGCCCACGTTAACGCATTTGCTATTGCCTATTTGTGCAAATTGGGCTTCTCATTGTAGGTCCATATAAGAAGTTACAAGGTCCCAGGAATGAGTGAGATCTCAGTCATCCCAATAGTGTATGTATCATTCTCTGGTTCAATCATCAAGTTTTGTGGACCCCTACACTTACATCAATCAAGAAACAAAATTCATTATTGGAATAAATTGGGATCCCTAACATTTTCGAATCCTTGGTAGTATTCACTGTAAAGTTGGTCATGACAATTGGAATGGAAATAAATAATTGTTTTTTTTTTTTGGAATTAGTTATTATCCACTGATTTTGATTAGGTATAGCATATGTTTGACTATATTTGACCTTCTGATTCCCTGCAAAATGAATAATAAACTTTCCTCACTTTATCATTGGCATGTGGAGTGGAACGTTGAGATTTTTTTTTAATCGAGAATTCTCAAGTTCAATATGTTCACCGAATAGTTGGATTAGCTCTAAATTCGTACCGTTAATTCAATTCGTTCAATGCTAACTAGATAAGACCGGGCTGAAACCCGTACGAGTTGAACAAAGCCAAACAACGTTTCTTATTTGTGAGTTGTATTTCTTAAACTCTGGTACAAATTTTGTTGATAAATGGACATATTGCCCTTAAAAAAAAAAGGGTTTCCTCACTTTATGAGACAGTAGAATCGCTAGTGAACCACATGCATGGTTTAGGACATGTCGATCTCCTCTAACCACAAACCCCAAATGATTACCAGATATTCCGCACAGCACATGATCGATCAGATCATAAAATCTTAAGAATTTAGATATGCTGGTTCTATTATCACATGATCCAAAACCCCAAAACTATACTCACTGCTCTAGTTTACTAAACCACATGTTGCAAATCCTACTTAGAAGATTTGGGTTCAGACACAATATATTATTCAGTACGTACTTGAAAAGCATATTATTCATTGCATTTGCACATTGTAACGCCAACCAACAATGCCAATCAATCATCAATTTATATATATATAACTGAGGATCCATAAGGCTTCTCCTTAATTCATGGTGCCACGTGGACGCCTCTACAAAAAAGCTTACACATTCTAATTAAACTTGATAAAAAGGAATGATTGACAACTTGAGTGATGAGAATTAATTTAAAAAAACAAAAATGTAATGGACAAAAGAAAAAAATTAAAATATATTGAAAAACTTTAAGACCCATAATGAGGATTTAATGTTTCATGGAAGTGGTTTGATGTTGTTTCAGCTTCACTAAGGTCATGTATTGTTAATTATGAGAGTCTTTTGATATTACTCAATTAATGAAATTCCTTTGTAGTATTTAGTTTGAAAACATTTTGTATGTTTTTGGCATTAATTATCATCATTTTGTGGGAATTTTTGTGTGTTTTTATCATTATTTTTGTGTGTTTTTATCATTTTGTGTATTTTTGATGTATTTTGTGTGTTTTTGTAGTATTTAATTGATGTATTGTGCATGTTTAGAGTTTGGTCAGGTTTAGTAGTCTGTTTGGATTGCAACATATACAACATGAGAGGTTTTTCTCACGCTATATTGTTCTAATGTGTAAGTAAATTCAGCCCATTTGGTTTTGGAACATGTAAGTGGTGACAGGAAAGCATGATAGAATTCAATGAGTTATTGAAGGTCAAAGTGATTATAGGCATAAATCTACCAGTCATACATAACATTTCAAAAATATAAATTCAAAAATCTTATTCTAAAAATATTAAGAATCTTATTCTAAAACTATAATTTGAAAAATATTACGTATGCTACATTGTATTTCTCGACATTGAATGCCATTATAGAGAATGTTGTACTAACTATACAATATTGTCTCATAAACATGCTTTGGTGACCTATAACACTTTGTAGATACTAACGACACAAATAAAAATTGATAAACTCTTAACATACTTATTTCTTATGAATCAATTTCTTACACCCTATTAGAAAAAATTTTTCTTAGCAAACTAAAAAAAAGGTATTGTACATATTTTATCTTCATCTCACAATCATCTCTATTTTCTACAATTAAAACTCTACTCTACTGCTCTTCATGTTAACAAAGTATTGAAAAATTCTCACACATCTCTATTTTCCAATCAAAATATGTGTCGCGCGAAGCGCGGGCATGTAACTAGTACAATAGAATGATCCAAGTGCTGCTTGTGTAATGCATCAAAGGTGAAAATAAGGCACCATATATACGTTATACATGTATTATTACAAAACCTATAACTGATCTGGGACGATTCGTGGTGGTCGGTCGAGTTGGTTGAGGATGAATTATTTCGATTAAGAGATTAAAGTTCAACTCTTTACGTTAATACACAACGATTTGTCAAGGTAATTGAAATGAGTACTGCGTGCAACAATTTAGTTTTGAAAATTCTCTGCACTTGTGAGTTAGGTTATGTTACAGATTGAGGTCATGTCCAACTAGATCAAGTTTTTGCTCTGATATCATATTATAGAAATC
This sequence comes from Tripterygium wilfordii, assembly GCF_013401445.1. Taxonomy (NCBI): domain Eukaryota; kingdom Viridiplantae; phylum Streptophyta; class Magnoliopsida; order Celastrales; family Celastraceae; genus Tripterygium; species Tripterygium wilfordii. The sequence continues at coordinate 13,138,231 of NC_052248.1, forward strand.
CTAGCCCTAACACATCAACATATACTGTCCGTGGTGGGTTACGGGCTCGCATAGATTTATTCTCATAGGTCGTCGTCATTAGTTCTTAAGCCTAGAAAATGCATTTGTTTTGTTAGAGGAGTTGGACTTTTACTTATATGTCACTCGGTTAGGTTATGTAAATTCGATTTGAAATATAATCATTTTTGTTACAGTACATCATCTCATTCTAACCAAAAGAACCAATATTGTTAAATTAGCTAAAATTAGCTGGTGGACGTCATCAACATAGCGTAACTACATTGAATTAATAATGATGTACGCAATTGATTCCACTACTAATAATTCCAAGCAGAAGAAAAAACATATTCCAACCCCTGTTGGACTACCTTTAGGTAGTAGTATTGCTCATTTGCTGTCATAACTTAAGAGGAAAGATATATAGGTTTTGGTAGCAGACACAACTTTAGTTAACTGTCCCTCCTTTGTTTTAACTTTTAAGTATGTAGTTTATATTTAAGACAACAAGTTAAGCAACTTTTGCTAATGTTTGGTGAGGAAAAGCTGGTATACATATATATATATATGTATATATATATATATTTATGTATATATATTTTTGTATGTATGTATGGAAGACAAGATTAATGTAGTGGTAGAACTGTAACGCATATATATGTAGATAAAGCAGCAGCTCAGACCACATAATTAATTGTGAGTTGTGGCCTTGTTTGTTATGTAACCTTGCTTAGTTGCTTTCATCAAAACACACAATTGGTGCCCCCAAATGGGGGCTATTGGCTGCTTACCAACCCAACAGATTCTTCTTTTTGTCAAGCATTCATCAACAGAGACAAGAACCAACACCAAACCAAACCATACCATTATTTTTTGTTGCATAATTACCCTTGCCCTTTAAATGTTAGTTAAATTTCTTTGTGGTGCCTAGTATCAATTAACCCTTTTTTTTAAAAAAATTAATAACGATTCAGCAAGCATGCCCATTCAATAATCTACTAAGTCCGAACTTAGATCAAGCTAAGCACACGTAAATCCGCCTGAGAGGTTAGTTGGGCTGAGATCTAGCGCACACCACTTAGAAATAGCTGTGTCAGCTTAGAATCGAACTCCCGACCTCAGACAAGATTCTTTACGCCTTAAGTCCGGAGAAATAACCAACTATGCTATTGCCCAAATGATTAACAATTAACCCTCTCAATCAACATATAAAGTGTGTGTATATATATAAATATATATATTGGAACGATCCCACATTGCTTAGATGTGGGACTTAGTGCAGAATATAATTGAGCCCAAAGTTTCTAACTAACAACAATTGATTTTTCTAAACCCAAACTAACATAGGCTATTGCTAGGTTTGGGAAGATAAAGTCGTGCGGATTTTCGCCTAAAACGAACAAATTGTTGCTAGTGTATATATGGATTTGTTAGCCTAAACCAGCACTAAAAGGCCACACCAAAAAAAAAAAAAAACCAAAGGAGTGCAACTGGTTTGGCATCCCCTAAATATATTGTCTTCCCTGGAATTAATCAAATAATGGGCCACGCATGTGCCCCAACAGTGCCCACACCCACACCCACTCTCTTTATATACAAATTAAACCTTGCATTAATTATCTCTCTACAGAACAAACTCTCTACTTTCTCTCTTATTAGACCAACAAAAATGGCCAAAACTGGCAAACTAAGGAAGCTAAAGTCAGCGATTAAGAGATGGCCGTCTCTCAGCAAGCTTGGTTGCAGGAGCAGTTCGATAGCAGCAGCAGCAGCAGCAGTGGAGACAGAGGACAAGACGATGGCGGCGCGGGAGGAGCTTCAGGCGGTTTATGTTGGGAAATCTAGGAGGAGGTATTTGTTGAGCTCGGATACCATTTGCCATCCTCTGTTTCAAGAGCTTGTAGAGAGGTCAGGTGGGTTTAACGATGATGACGATGATAATAACCAAGTTGTGGTTGCTTGTGAGGTGGTTTTGTTCGAGCACTTGTTGTGGATGATTGATAATGATGGTTCTCAATTGGGGTCCATGGACGAGCTTGCTGATTTCTACACTTGTTGAGTGAAGCTTGTAACTAAAGTCACATTATTTGACAAGAAAATGATGGTGGTTATATATATATATAGTTAGTGTAATTGTGTTTATCTAATTGGTGGATTAAAGCCGTGTAGGGAACTTCTGAGGGTGCATTGCACTTTGTCTTGAGGTTTACTCCACCACCGTGTTGCGATGTAAAAATATATATTTGGGATTAAACAAATTGATTGAATGAAGGGCCAATTATACCTTTTAATAGACTCTTGTATTATCTTTTTCAGCTTAGGACTTTGTAATGATATATTTTTTTGACAACCCCAAGATTTGAATTCCAAAGAAATTAAGGATTTTTTGTTTGCAATTTCAAAGGATCTCAATTAAAAAAAGACCCACAATATAATGATAGGGCTAGGCTACGCTTTTTCGGAAATTCATATTTTTTTTACTGCCGTTTGAGTTTCAAACTCAACTACCGAAGCGAATACTCTTTCAAGTTACATCATAACCAGCCTTTTCTCTATTAGATTATGATTCTTCTTGTGATCATTCGTTTATCTAACATTGAATCTTTCTTCTCAAAAAAAAAAACATTGAATCTTTTTGTAGATGGTACACGTTGAATGTGCGAAATATGTATAATTTGCATCTCCATAAATATATATATATATAGTTAGTGTCATTGTGTTTGTTTAATTGAGGATTAAACCCGTGTAAGTAACTTTTGAGGGTGCATTGCATAGGCTTCGAGGTTTACTCCACCATGGTGGATTCAAAGGGCCCTCCTTAAGAGAGGTTCTTATGATTTAAAACAAAAAATATTTGAGGATTAAACAAATTGATTGAATGAAGGGCCAATATATGCCTTTTAATTTACTCTGTATTATGTTTTTTAGCTTAGGACTTGTAATTGCTTGGTTCTCATAATCATATATTTATTGACAACCCCAAGATTTGAATTCCAAAGAAATTAATGGTTTTTTTTTTCAATTTCAGAGGATCTCAATTAAAAAAAAAAGATCCACAATATAATGATAGAGGTAGGCTACACCTTTTTAGAAATTCATGTTTTTTACTGTCAGTTCGAGTTTCAAACTCAAGAAGATACTTTTTCCAGTTACATCAAATACATCATAACCTGCCTTTTGCTCTTTTAGATTCTATAAGTTCTTCTTTCGATCATTCATTTATCTAACATTGAATGTTACATGTTGAATGAACGAAGCAAATATCATTGGCATCTCCATAGAGAGAGCTAGTCATTTTACTGAAAACAATAATGTGTGTTTTGATCTTCGCAGTGGCATTCACCGGCACACGTAGACGCTTAAGTGACGCGTTAGCAAATTGAACCACGAATTCATCGAAACAATGAGTGATGTAATTGAAAATTCTTTTTGCTAGTGATCTGATTGTAAACACGAATATCTTTGATTGACCAAAATAGTAGTTTACTCGAGTTGTGAAGAAGTAAATGTACACTTCAAATATAACATAATTGCATGTAGCTTATTGACCGACACCAAAGTGTGTGTGTGTACTTACCCCAAGTGTAGGGTATCGTCAAGTAATAAACCGGTGAGTCCGGTATCGATCCACGAGGAAGCAATGCAAATTTGAAGTGAATGATATGCAAATGACTAGCTAACACTAATAAACACAATGACTATCAAATAAAAGCAAGTAAAAGAAATGGGCCGAATGACTCGGTAGCATGAGCGATTTTGTAATCAAAGTAAGCACAAATTGGATTTAAAACAATTAATTAAAAACCTAGTCTCTAGTCCGTCCCGGTGGCTACTCGGTTCTCATACTCAAGGTATCATTGCAAACACACACAACCATACACAATGCATTGTGTGATACTATCAATCATGCATATGCAAAGAGAATTGGGATATAAGACTTCAATTCATACATGTAGGCCATCGGGTCTCTTAATCTACGATGAACGCAAAGGGATAAGCACCTAATATTATGGATTAATGTTCCCCCTCGGGGCTCGGCTTGGCTAACACCCTAGTTTCACACTCAAAGATCAATTAACCATAACTCTCCCATGCACATTCCTAATTTAACCCAAAACCCCATCATCAATACACATAATTAATAGCTATGCAATGAAAAACTCAATTAATTAAGGAAATCATGCAATGGGTTTAACAATTCTCAATTGAACACATTAGATGCAATCCCTAGACTAGACAATCCAAGAATACAAGCAAATATGTCATTCCCATAGATCCAATCACACAACTATCACGAAATTAAAAGAGAGAAATCGAAGCTACGATTCTTTGAGCATACCTTAAGTAATCGAAACCGAGCACCCACCGTTTGGGACTAGAAACTAGAAAGAGAACTACCCACTCATGATTGTTGCAATAAATATCCAATCTATTGTCATCTAAATCAGAGTTTATACAAAATCAAGAGAAAGCACCAAAAACAACAAAGAAAACTTAGAGAGAGAAACTAGATCTACACTACTCCTATGGTGGCTTCCTCTTGGAGAAGTCAATGAATAAATGAGGAAGCCAACCAAATCTTAGGGTTTTCTTCTCTTTTTACAATAGAAAATACCTAACTACCCTTATAAAATCGTTTCCCATTGGTTACATACATGATTTACCCCAAATGCCCTTGAAATTTCGGTGCAGAAAATTGCAGATTCGCCGTAGGTGTCCGGACGGGTGTCCGGACGCTTCATGCCTCCAACTTTGTGAGCCTCTGTCTCAATTTGTGAAGAAAGTGTCCGGACGGGTACTGCGGGTGTCCGGACGGTAAGTGTCCGGACACCTTGGGAAGTGTCCCGACACCTCACAGCAAAAAGTGCCCAAAAAGTGCTCCAACTTGCCCGAACAAGGTCTGATTCCTACAAAACCAAGGGGAAACATTTGTAAGTGTAAAATTAAGCTAAAATGCAATCAAATACATTAACTAAGTGCTAGAACATCCTAATTAAAGGACATTAGAACCTCAAAATAGAGGTCCAATCACACCCCCCAACTTAGACGTTGCTAGTCCCTAGCAATGCAACCACTACCTAAAACTAAAATTTGCTAAATAAAATCCTAACTCACTGACGTAGGCATCACGGTTGCATTTAGCGCATGCAACAAGCCTTTAAACCCCTAGGTCACCCTAGTGGACGAGTTGTAGTCTCGTGAGGGCTTATCAGAGCGATACCCACAAACACTTACCAATGGATCCACTATTACTTTGAAAGCACCATAAATTATTCTTAAGTTCTCACATGCAAGAAATAGAGCTAATCCCCCAATTCCCCCGCTAGTCGAAAACATGCAAAATCTTTAGACAACCAATCTCAATCCCCTCAAAGATGACTAAGAACATTTTATAATATGTAAAATATATGTGCAATCAAGCAAGACAACTCAACACATTCACACAAGTAAAACCTTGTTATGGACCCTTTTGGTGTTCATAAATCCGCAATCCCAAATGTACACAAAAACATAAAAGCATTGTGGTAAGTGAATGACTTACACAATTGAATTAAATGTATGTGTTTATAAAAGATAATTTGGATGGGCATAGCTTTGAGAAAGAAATCACCTACAAGAGCAATTAATGCATTCACCAACTCACTTGCTTACCTTGGATCAAATTCATCAAAAGGTTAAATGGGTTGTAATGTAGCAATGAGACAAGGTAGGAAGAATTTGGATCTAGATGACAAGTTGCAAGGTTAAGTTCAAACATGTGAGCTAAATTCTCATTTTGTCACCCCTTCCATTGTATCACAAATTCAAACACTTCTCATCCTTTACACACGAAGGATTAACTTTATTGCGGACTCCTTCTTCTTTTTTTTTTTTTTTTTTTTGAATATAACATCATTTATACAACAACCCTCATAATTATTTTTTTCTCATAATAAGGAGGGGTAATATCACTACCGATTTATTTTTCAAGCTCCTACTCAACCTTGCAACCAAAGATGGGAAATATTTGGGAAAATAGCTCACACAAGGCTTGTAAGTGAAATCAAGAGGCTTAAAGAAATTTGGGGCTTATAATCACTCACAAATGAATAGGCTAAGCTCAAATCTCTCAACCTAGTGAATCCTTCAATCCTAAGTTCACAAGCAAGTGGCAAATACAAAAATCACACTTCTCAGTAATCAAATATAGTATTTGCAAAGCTATTGAAGAACACGCTCATAGGATGTCAAATGAATATCAATGAAGAGCATCACCCAAAACCCAATGTATATCAATGAAGAATGGTTCAAAAGAATGAGAATGGTAAAAAGGTAATTTTTCAGACAAAAGAATCCAAAAAACGCAGTCATACAAATGCTTCAATGCCAAGATGTCTGCTTAACTACACAATTTTATATCAAACTAGGTCCCAATCATCCAAAGAAAGATTGATTACAATTATCCCACTCAATTGCATGTATCAATTTCACAAAAGAAATCAAGAAACCTACTCTACACTTGCACGTTTGAACAAGAATAATAAATTAACGTTCAAATTGGTAGTGAATCTCAAAAGCGTCTACCCATCCCCTCCTAAAGTCCATCTAGCATGTATGAACAACAAAGCACAACACAATAGGATAGAGGGTAGGAAATCATACCATACTCTTCAAAAATGGTCGGAATCATGAGAAACGAAGCATATCCTGAAAAAGTTAATACCAACCACACTATTCAAGCATGACACAACAAGAATTTTTTATTTTTTTTTTCAAATTTTTGATATTCACAAAAGCACACCAAAATAAAGCAAGTTTCACAATGAATTCACAATTCCCTCACCCCCAACTTAAATGAGATATTGTCCCCAATGTCAAGAATGGAAAACAAGGCAAGAACAAATTGTGAAATGCATTGTGAACATACAAAAACACACCAAAATTAAAGGGTAAGAAAATCAAAACATAACACACAACCATGTCACAATTCTCACCCCCCAACTTGAATAAGTGCACAAGGAGCAAAAATTGTGAAATGGATTTTGAGTATACGAGACACACAAAAATAAAAGTGATCTCTAAACCAATCCTAAACATATATGTACAAAAGTGGATCGACCATAACACAAGAGAGGGATGGGATCCTTGAGATCCCAAGAACATCCTCAAAATCACTACTCCCACTTTGAGGAACATGACGAACCACACATGATTCGGTCCCCTTTTCCCCAAACTCACCTAAAAAGAATTGTAATCGTGGTTTGGGATGCCACACTTTTCTAATTTTGGTAAAAAAATTTCGTGCAAAGTAGCATTTAGAGGACTTTTTAAATCCACTTGGCAAAGGTATTTTTTTTGGTTTTTGAGGATGCACTTGGTATGATTCAACTTTGAGTGGGGAAGGCTCTAAAGCTCCTAAAAGAGAGGACAAAAATCCCACACCGTAAATAGTTAAGGATTTCAAAACTCCTTTCATAGCATCTCCCTCAATCAAAAGTTTACTACCTTTCTCAACCAATGCTAGTACAACCTCAATTGAATCATGTGCAAGTGTCAACTTTAATTTGTCCTCAACATGAGAGTGAATATAAAGCTTAGGGATGTACTCAATTGCCCTCCCAAGGTGTAACTCATTCCCTTTTGGTCTCACTTTGTTCTCCTCTTTCTCTTCATTTCTCTTCTCTTCGCTCTTTTCCTCAACCTTTTCAACTTGATAATTGTCCTTGTCTCGACATGATTTATCTCCAACTACAACATTTTTCACCTCACCACCCACTTCTTCCACTAATTTCTCATCCTCACTTACCTTAGGAGTCATGGTATTGTCAATTACTATCCCACTCCCTGAGGTAATGATGGGTTGTTCTTGTTCTTGCACATCCAACCCCTCACTTGAAGTTTCGAATTGAAATTCTAATGTTTGAGTGATCTTTGTCAATTGGCTTCTTAAATCTTCCAAGGCTCTATTGGTTTGCTCACGAAATTCAAATCTCCTTTGATTAACCTCCAATTGAGCTTCCATGAATATTTGAAGCGTATCCTCAAGTGATCTCTCTTGGGGTGGGGTGCATGGTTGGTAAGATGGTGGAGCTATACATTGGTGTGAAGATTGTGCTTGCCTAAAGGGTTGGTACTCATGTGCATGAATGTAGTCAAAAGGAGGAGGTGCATGTAAATTTTGTCCGAATGGAGCATATTGTGGCACTTGTGGCATTTGATAATACATAGGTGGGTAGATATTTTGTGGGGCAAATTGCGCCGCATTGTCTTGTTGAAGTGGTTGAGGTGCATTTTGCAAAGCATGCTCAACTTGAACATTTTGCAAATTTTGGGCATTGCCAATTTGGACATCTTGCCCTTGCACCGGATTCATCAACTCATCAATATTCACATGTTGCAAAAGACGACGCAATGCATCAAGATTCATATCACCCCCACGTACACTCCCCGCATCACTCACATTTATATCACCACTTATCCCATCTCTATTAGACCCATGCCCACTAACATTATCTCTAGGTTGAGACATGATGGCAAGGAACAATAGCAAGTAACACACAAAAGTAGCAATCAACCACGTCAAGTAACACAAGATTTTTTTTATTTATTTATTATTTATTTTTTTCAATTAATGAACAACCAAGAACAATATTAAGCAAGAACAAGAGCAAGGATGGGAATAGAGCAACAATCAACCTTAGGAACAATAACACACCAAGATGTAGCAAGTAGTGATAAAAATAAAAATGCACAAAGCTCTCTTAAACAACGTATCACTACCAAGCAGCAAACAAGGTGACATCCATCACCCACAGGAATCTAAGTTAGCCCCATCCGCCAAGTTCTCCTCACAAAATTTTTTTTTTTTTTTTTTCAGCAACTATACTAAATCAACTACTCTAGAAAGCAAGGAAAATGAAGGAACGAAGTTACCCTTGAAGCGTGACCGTGCTCCTTCCTTATTTGATGGCGTTTAATAGCATAAAACTAGCATCTACAAGCCACCCAACTCCGTCTTTGACACTCGCTTCCCCGGCAACGGCGCCAAAAACTTGACCGACACCAAAGTGTGTGTGTGTACTTACCCCAAGTGTAGGGTATCGTCAAGTAATAAACCGGTGAGTCCGGTATCGATCCACGAGGAAGCAATGCAAATTTGAAGTGAATGATATGCAAATGACTAGCTAACACTAATAAACACAATGACTATCAAATAAAAGCAAGTAAAAGAAATGGGCCGAATGACTCGGTAGCATGAGCGATTTTGTAATCAAAGTAAGCACAAATTGGATTTAAAACAATTAATTAAAAACCTAGTCTCTAGTCCGTCCCGGTGGCTACTCGGTTCTCATACTCAAGGTATCATTGCAAACACACACAACCATACACAATGCATTGTGTGATACTATCAATCATGCATATGCAAAGAGAATTGGGATATAAGACTTCAATTCATACATGTAGGCCATCGGGTCTCTTAATCTACGATGAACGCAAAGGGATAAGCACCTAATATTATGGATTAATGTTCCCCCTCGGGGCTCGGCTTGGCTAACACCCTAGTTTCACACTCAAAGATCAATTAACCATAACTCTCCCATGCACATTCCTAATTTAACCCAAAACCCCATCATCAATACACATAATTAATAGCTATGCAATGAAAAACTCAATTAATTAAGGAAATCATGCAATGGGTTTAACAATTCTCAATTGAACACATTAGATGCAATCCCTAGACTAGACAATCCAAGAATACAAGCAAATATGTCATTCCCATAGATCCAATCACACAACTATCACGAAATTAAAAGAGAGAAATCGAAGCTACGATTCTTTGAGCATACCTTAAGTAATCGAAACCGAGCACCCACCGTTTGGGACTAGAAACTAGAAAGAGAACTACCCACTCATGATTGTTGCAATAAATATCCAATCTATTGTCATCTAAATCAGAGTTTATACAAAATCAAGAGAAAGCACCAAAAACAACAAAGAAAACTTAGAGAGAGAAACTAGATCTACACTACTCCTATGGTGGCTTCCTCTTGGAGAAGTCAATGAATAAATGAGGAAGCCAACCAAATCTTAGGGTTTTCTTCTCTTTTTACAATAGAAAATACCTAACTACCCTTATAAAATCGTTTCCCATTGGTTACATACATGATTTACCCCAAATGCCCTTGAAATTTCGGTGCAGAAAATTGCAGATTCGCCGTAGGTGTCCGGACGGGTGTCCGGACGCTTCATGCCTCCAACTTTGTGAGCCTCTGTCTCAATTTGTGAAGAAAGTGTCCGGACGGGTACTGCGGGTGTCCGGACGGTAAGTGTCCGGACACCTTGGGAAGTGTCCCGACACCTCACAGCAAAAAGTGCCCAAAAAGTGCTCCAACTTGCCCGAACAAGGTCTGATTCCTACAAAACCAAGGGGAAACATTTGTAAGTGTAAAATTAAGCTAAAATGCAATCAAATACATTAACTAAGTGCTAGAACATCCTAATTAAAGGACATTAGAACCTCAAAATAGAGGTCCAATCACACCCCCCAACTTAGACGTTGCTAGTCCCTAGCAATGCAACCACTACCTAAAACTAAAATTTGCTAAATAAAATCCTAACTCACTGACGTAGGCATCACGGTTGCATTTAGCGCATGCAACAAGCCTTTAAACCCCTAGGTCACCCTAGTGGACGAGTTGTAGTCTCGTGAGGGCTTATCAGAGCGATACCCACAAACACTTACCAATGGATCCACTATTACTTTGAAAGCACCATAAATTATTCTTAAGTTCTCACATGCAAGAAATAGAGCTAATCCCCCAATTCCCCCGCTAGTCGAAAACATGCAAAATCTTTAGACAACCAATCTCAATCCCCTCAAAGATGACTAAGAACATTTTATAATATGTAAAATATATGTGCAATCAAGCAAGACAACTCAACACATTCACACAAGTAAAACCTTGTTATGGACCCTTTTGGTGTTCATAAATCCGCAATCCCAAATGTACACAAAAACATAAAAGCATTGTGGTAAGTGAATGACTTACACAATTGAATTAAATGTATGTGTTTATAAAAGATAATTTGGATGGGCATAGCTTTGAGAAAGAAATCACCTACAAGAGCAATTAATGCATTCACCAACTCACTTGCTTACCTTGGATCAAATTCATCAAAAGGTTAAATGGGTTGTAATGTAGCAATGAGACAAGGTAGGAAGAATTTGGATCTAGATGACAAGTTGCAAGGTTAAGTTCAAACATGTGAGCTAAATTCTCATTTTGTCACCCCTTCCATTGTATCACAAATTCAAACACTTCTCATCCTTTACACACGAAGGATTAACTTTATTGCGGACTCCTTCTTCTTTTTTTTTTTTTTTTTTTTGAATATAACATCATTTATACAACAACCCTCATAATTATTTTTTTCTCATAATAAGGAGGGGTAATATCACTACCGATTTATTTTTCAAGCTCCTACTCAACCTTGCAACCAAAGATGGGAAATATTTGGGAAAATAGCTCACACAAGGCTTGTAAGTGAAATCAAGAGGCTTAAAGAAATTTGGGGCTTATAATCACTCACAAATGAATAGGCTAAGCTCAAATCTCTCAACCTAGTGAATCCTTCAATCCTAAGTTCACAAGCAAGTGGCAAATACAAAAATCACACTTCTCAGTAATCAAATATAGTATTTGCAAAGCTATTGAAGAACACGCTCATAGGATGTCAAATGAATATCAATGAAGAGCATCACCCAAAACCCAATGTATATCAATGAAGAATGGTTCAAAAGAATGAGAATGGTAAAAAGGTAATTTTTCAGACAAAAGAATCCAAAAAACGCAGTCATACAAATGCTTCAATGCCAAGATGTCTGCTTAACTACACAATTTTATATCAAACTAGGTCCCAATCATCCAAAGAAAGATTGATTACAATTATCCCACTCAATTGCATGTATCAATTTCACAAAAGAAATCAAGAAACCTACTCTACACTTGCACGTTTGAACAAGAATAATAAATTAACGTTCAAATTGGTAGTGAATCTCAAAAGCGTCTACCCATCCCCTCCTAAAGTCCATCTAGCATGTATGAACAACAAAGCACAACACAATAGGATAGAGGGTAGGAAATCATACCATACTCTTCAAAAATGGTCGGAATCATGAGAAACGAAGCATATCCTGAAAAAGTTAATACCAACCACACTATTCAAGCATGACACAACAAGAATTTTTTATTTTTTTTTTCAAATTTTTGATATTCACAAAAGCACACCAAAATAAAGCAAGTTTCACAATGAATTCACAATTCCCTCACCCCCAACTTAAATGAGATATTGTCCCCAATGTCAAGAATGGAAAACAAGGCAAGAACAAATTGTGAAATGCATTGTGAACATACAAAAACACACCAAAATTAAAGGGTAAGAAAATCAAAACATAACACACAACCATGTCACAATTCTCACCCCCCAACTTGAATAAGTGCACAAGGAGCAAAAATTGTGAAATGGATTTTGAGTATACGAGACACACAAAAATAAAAGTGATCTCTAAACCAATCCTAAACATATATGTACAAAAGTGGATCGACCATAACACAAGAGAGGGATGGGATCCTTGAGATCCCAAGAACATCCTCAAAATCACTACTCCCACTTTGAGGAACATGACGAACCACACATGATTCGGTCCCCTTTTCCCCAAACTCACCTAAAAAGAATTGTAATCGTGGTTTGGGATGCCACACTTTTCTAATTTTGGTAAAAAAATTTCGTGCAAAGTAGCATTTAGAGGACTTTTTAAATCCACTTGGCAAAGGTATTTTTTTTGGTTTTTGAGGATGCACTTGGTATGATTCAACTTTGAGTGGGGAAGGCTCTAAAGCTCCTAAAAGAGAGGACAAAAATCCCACACCGTAAATAGTTAAGGATTTCAAAACTCCTTTCATAGCATCTCCCTCAATCAAAAGTTTACTACCTTTCTCAACCAATGCTAGTACAACCTCAATTGAATCATGTGCAAGTGTCAACTTTAATTTGTCCTCAACATGAGAGTGAATATAAAGCTTAGGGATGTACTCAATTGCCCTCCCAAGGTGTAACTCATTCCCTTTTGGTCTCACTTTGTTCTCCTCTTTCTCTTCATTTCTCTTCTCTTCGCTCTTTTCCTCAACCTTTTCAACTTGATAATTGTCCTTGTCTCGACATGATTTATCTCCAACTACAACATTTTTCACCTCACCACCCACTTCTTCCACTAATTTCTCATCCTCACTTACCTTAGGAGTCATGGTATTGTCAATTACTATCCCACTCCCTGAGGTAATGATGGGTTGTTCTTGTTCTTGCACATCCAACCCCTCACTTGAAGTTTCGAATTGAAATTCTAATGTTTGAGTGATCTTTGTCAATTGGCTTCTTAAATCTTCCAAGGCTCTATTGGTTTGCTCACGAAATTCAAATCTCCTTTGATTAACCTCCAATTGAGCTTCCATGAATATTTGAAGCGTATCCTCAAGTGATCTCTCTTGGGGTGGGGTGCATGGTTGGTAAGATGGTGGAGCTATACATTGGTGTGAAGATTGTGCTTGCCTAAAGGGTTGGTACTCATGTGCATGAATGTAGTCAAAAGGAGGAGGTGCATGTAAATTTTGTCCGAATGGAGCATATTGTGGCACTTGTGGCATTTGATAATACATAGGTGGGTAGATATTTTGTGGGGCAAATTGCGCCGCATTGTCTTGTTGAAGTGGTTGAGGTGCATTTTGCAAAGCATGCTCAACTTGAACATTTTGCAAATTTTGGGCATTGCCAATTTGGACATCTTGCCCTTGCACCGGATTCATCAACTCATCAATATTCACATGTTGCAAAAGACGACGCAATGCATCAAGATTCATATCACCCCCACGTACACTCCCCGCATCACTCACATTTATATCACCACTTATCCCATCTCTATTAGACCCATGCCCACTAACATTATCTCTAGGTTGAGACATGATGGCAAGGAACAATAGCAAGTAACACACAAAAGTAGCAATCAACCACGTCAAGTAACACAAGATTTTTTTTATTTATTTATTATTTATTTTTTTCAATTAATGAACAACCAAGAACAATATTAAGCAAGAACAAGAGCAAGGATGGGAATAGAGCAACAATCAACCTTAGGAACAATAACACACCAAGATGTAGCAAGTAGTGATAAAAATAAAAATGCACAAAGCTCTCTTAAACAACGTATCACTACCAAGCAGCAAACAAGGTGACATCCATCACCCACAGGAATCTAAGTTAGCCCCATCCGCCAAGTTCTCCTCACAAAATTTTTTTTTTTTTTTTTTTCAGCAACTATACTAAATCAACTACTCTAGAAAGCAAGGAAAATGAAGGAACGAAGTTACCCTTGAAGCGTGACCGTGCTCCTTCCTTATTTGATGGCGTTTAATAGCATAAAACTAGCATCTACAAGCCACCCAACTCCGTCTTTGACACTCGCTTCCCCGGCAACGGCGCCAAAAACTTGACCGACACCAAAGTGTGTGTGTGTACTTACCCCAAGTGTAGGGTATCGTCAAGTAATAAACCGGTGAGTCCGGTATCGATCCACGAGGAAGCAATGCAAATTTGAAGTGAATGATATGCAAATGACTAGCTAACACTAATAAACACAATGACTATCAAATAAAAGCAAGTAAAAGAAATGGGCCGAATGACTCGGTAGCATGAGCGATTTTGTAATCAAAGTAAGCACAAATTGGATTTAAAACAATTAATTAAAAACCTAGTCTCTAGTCCGTCCCGGTGGCTACTCGGTTCTCATACTCAAGGTATCATTGCAAACACACACAACCATACACAATGCATTGTGTGATACTATCAATCATGCATATGCAAAGAGAATTGGGATATAAGACTTCAATTCATACATGTAGGCCATCGGGTCTCTTAATCTACGATGAACGCAAAGGGATAAGCACCTAATATTATGGATTAATGTTCCCCCTCGGGGCTCGGCTTGGCTAACACCCTAGTTTCACACTCAAAGATCAATTAACCATAACTCTCCCATGCACATTCCTAATTTAACCCAAAACCCCATCATCAATACACATAATTAATAGCTATGCAATGAAAAACTCAATTAATTAAGGAAATCATGCAATGGGTTTAACAATTCTCAATTGAACACATTAGATGCAATCCCTAGACTAGACAATCCAAGAATACAAGCAAATATGTCATTCCCATAGATCCAATCACACAACTATCACGAAATTAAAAGAGAGAAATCGAAGCTACGATTCTTTGAGCATACCTTAAGTAATCGAAACCGAGCACCCACCGTTTGGGACTAGAAACTAGAAAGAGAACTACCCACTCATGATTGTTGCAATAAATATCCAATCTATTGTCATCTAAATCAGAGTTTATACAAAATCAAGAGAAAGCACCAAAAACAACAAAGAAAACTTAGAGAGAGAAACTAGATCTACACTACTCCTATGGTGGCTTCCTCTTGGAGAAGTCAATGAATAAATGAGGAAGCCAACCAAATCTTAGGGTTTTCTTCTCTTTTTACAATAGAAAATACCTAACTACCCTTATAAAATCGTTTCCCATTGGTTACATACATGATTTACCCCAAATGCCCTTGAAATTTCGGTGCAGAAAATTGCAGATTCGCCGTAGGTGTCCGGACGGGTGTCCGGACGCTTCATGCCTCCAACTTTGTGAGCCTCTGTCTCAATTTGTGAAGAAAGTGTCCGGACGGGTACTGCGGGTGTCCGGACGGTAAGTGTCCGGACACCTTGGGAAGTGTCCCGACACCTCACAGCAAAAAGTGCCCAAAAAGTGCTCCAACTTGCCCGAACAAGGTCTGATTCCTACAAAACCAAGGGGAAACATTTGTAAGTGTAAAATTAAGCTAAAATGCAATCAAATACATTAACTAAGTGCTAGAACATCCTAATTAAAGGACATTAGAACCTCAAAATAGAGGTCCAATCACTTATGAACACAAGATTTTAGTTGTCACAATCAGAATGGACAGATAAGGGTCTGCCAGCTACTGTTATCTTTGGTGAATGACTAAATGTTCATGTCCATCATTGCATTGCTGTGCATATCTTTTATAGGATCCTCTGGTTTTGTCCATTTTCCTACAAAGAACTGAAAGTTCATGATTGGAAATAGAAACCTTCAACAAAGATTATGGGCTTGAAAATATGGGCTACCTACCCCTCGGTAGCTTACGAGGCTACGTCCATCACTGGTCAGGAGTCAGGTAGACAGGTACAGTTTCCTTTCGATTTCTCCCTTGTAGCCGTTACCCGAAAAGTCATGGACTTTTGTAGCTAAAAATGTTGTGGACTTTTTTGAAAATGAAATACGGGCCTAGGAAAAATGTTGGAAAGAACCAAAGTCCAACCAACCTTGGGCTTTTGATGGAGAATAGGCCCATTAACAAAAGGCCCATATTATGAAACGACATCGTCTCCAACGTTTAACGATACAACAATTCAGAAACCCCGACCCGAAACATTTCCTTCATTTCATTGATTTCACACAGGCTAGTCGCTGTGGCGGTGAACGGCGGCCGACGCATTACTGAGAGTGCCGTATCTGCGTACGAACTGGTAACTCTTGTGTACTATGAAGTTATTCGCTTCTACGATTATCTTTTATTTGATGATTAAAATTGTTGAATTTGAATACTTGAATGGTGCGCTCTAATTTTAGTTATATTGTTTTGAAACTTTTTCATTGTTGTTGCCTTCCTATGTCCATTTTCAGGGATTCAGTTCCAATAGGCAGTAATCTAATGCATTTGGTTATCTCATGTAGGAACTTCGTGTTTAGGATTTGATGTCGAGGTTCCGATCACTCTGGCAAGCTTCTCTGAATGTAACAAAGAAAGGTGTGCGATTTAACTTTTTGATACTGACACGAAGTGCACAATCTTTTCATAGTTGATGCTGCTACTTATTTGTAATGATATCTTCTTAATAAATTTTCAAGCTCCGAACTGCTATTTTCTTTTTGAAATTATTAGAATGGTCTGTAATACGTTTATTAGATGGCACTTTGGACAATGGGCTTATGGAATGGCTATCCTGGTGTTATTCAATGGCTATATGACAGAATAAAGGCAAACAATTCTTGCACGCAAGGCTCCTGCGGTAGGCAAAACATAATGTACGCAAACTTTACCTCACATAATATGTGGAGAGATTGTTTCTAGGAATTGAACATGTAACCTCTAAGTTGCACCCCCGCAACTCCGCCACTGGGTTATATGAGAGAAATATCAATTTTATGGTTCTCTTAGGTATGGTGGAAGCATGATAATTGACAAACAATGACATAAAATTTTCTTAACAAAACCTGTATGATTTTGAAGGAGGTAACTGTATCCGTATTTGCTATTACTACTTTGGTAGGTGAAGAAATGACCTTGAAAGCAAAATCTTTGTTTATTGTTAAGGGATTTAAGGATTCTTAGTTTGTGAAAGGAAATGCCGATTTATGCTGTAACCTTAAATGAAATATTAAGTACAAAACTAGTTGGTGATGTTGGAGAATAATGCGGTAACCTGCCACTCAAACTATCTGGACGTACCTTCTATAACTGTTGGCTATTGAGTATGTTTTTGAGCACCTACCATGGAAAAATCCTGAATGTAAGGTCAAAAAAGCTCCTGTAAGTTGAATGAATATGATGACAAATTGATTGTTGGTAGCTGCCATGAATATGATGAAACTATTATCATGGCTTCAATGGATTGAGAGAGGTGCTTTAGGAAGGTTAGAAAGATAGCTTAAATCAATAATATGAAATGCTGGACTCAAAGGAAGCCTCTTAAAAGGTTTAATGAGGACCGAAGCATACTAATCTGCTGGATGAGTCTCCATGTTTCTTATTGTCCTCTATCACTCATAAGTGGAAATAACTCAGAATTTTGCTTCCTACAGTAAATAGCTTAGAAACAATGTTCTTGTCTTTCCTTCTCGATCTTTTTATTGTATATGTCTGACCTCCTATCCTATGTGATTTTTTGTCCTGTTGGGCTAATCGGCTGATGCTTGCCTGTCCTGTTGTTCCTGAAGTTTTTGTGTTTCTGACCAATTGTTGTTTACTGCCATTTGTGATATACTGTTTTTACTTATGGCTTTCAATTTCACTTTCAGCTCTTACATGGAATGTTGAAGACTGGGTACCTCCGGCTGAGAGGTATATTTTCAGTTTCAATTCAAAGGAAGAGCTAAAAAAGTGGCATCTATATTCTGATTCTGAATATGGAGGTATGTAGTGGTCTTTCTTTAGTTCCATTGATGAAGGTGCACATTATCGTGTATTATAAATCTTAAAGAGATAAGGAATCACTGAACTGAAGTTCTTCTTTTTAATCCTGTACTTGTTTGTCATCTTAACTCTCAAAGATACTATTGTGTATATGCAAGACTAACTGCCACAAAAAGGAAAATCATCCCTTCTTGATTTATCAAGCCACAAAGTTGGAGTTACAAAAAATCTGGAATGGTGTATAATCTATATTCAATATTCATTCCTGGAATATATGGCTTACTTGTACGAACCTCTATTTTTACTTGCACAAATATGTTTATTAGTTACTTCCTTCTTAGATGATTTCAGCCAATAATTTTTTAGAGCATTTTTTTTTATAAGTAACATTTGAGAGAACCATATTCTTACTGAAGTGTTCAGCTAGGGGTTAAAATAGGAGGGTTTGGAGAAAAGATTTTCAGTGTAATATTTATTTTGTAGCTGAAGGCGCTTGCTAAAACAACTTTATTCACGTGGGAATCATTGGGGGAAAGAATTTTAATTATTGATGAAATCCTTGTCAAATAGATGCTTCTGCTTCTGAATTAGTTCAGTCTTTAATGTTGTAAATGAGTAATAGAAAAGGCACAAGTGTTAGCATTAGCTTGTTGAATTTTCACGGGTAAAGTTTATTGCGATGCAACCTTTAGGCTGTTGATTATTCCTAGAAACAACCTCTAAGCTATGCGGGTGTTAAGGCTCTGTATATCTTGCTCTTTCCTGAGCTCGCCTCGACTATGGGATTGAGAGCCTTTTGCAGTGGAGTATACCTTTCCTTTAATTTTTATTGTTCTACGAAATGGAGCTACATGCTTGGTATTTCACACATCCCTCCGAAGACTGCAAAAGAATGCTTGCTTTGATTCTTGTAGCCATTTAATGGATAACATGGAGAGAGAAACCAAGGACTCTTTGACCGGGTTGAATCCTTGATGAGGTCTGCTTGACATCAGGGGTTGCGCATCCTTTTTCTTTGGCATGAGTTGCTAAGATGCAAAGTGATGTAAATGAGATTTTTTTTTTTGGATGTAAGGATTTACTTTATTTGTAGATGGTAGTATTGGGATGACACACTTGGTGCCTTTTTTTTTGGGGGGGGGGGGGGATGTAAAAGAGTTCATGAATTAAGTTTCCCACAACAAGTATATTTATCACATTTTAAATATCTTCAGGCTTATCCTCAGCTTCTTTGGAGATAACAGATCCCAGCGATGGACGAAAAGGTACTTGACAGTGCATGACTTCAAATTTCATGATTAGCCCTAAGAATTGGTTTGAATTCATGTCAATGTTGTTTATTAAAAGGCATAAACCACTAAAGGAATGGGGTTTTTTTTTTGTTTCACTCCTCTACGTCAAGAGAGAATGAAATATGATAAAACTATGGCAGGCATCAATCCAAACTCATGCTTCTCTAAAGATCTCTGTGTTTTTTTTGGCAGATTTTTTTCACCAATTTTCGTACTTTATACTTTCTACGAAAATCAACCATGTGAACTTCATTGTGCAAGTAAATCAGGGACACCATGCTTATTTGGCTTATTTCTTTCATTAAGCTATGTTATTCTCATGTATAATGCAGTAAGTGTGGAATTTAATTTTCTCTCGGCAATGACAAGTCTATCAAGCTGTTTGCTTCTGTAGATCATCTCTTGTGGCATTTGCTATATCATTTTATTAAAATGCACCTTCTTTTTCTTACATCTTGTGCTCTTTTATCGTTAAATTTGGAGGGATTATAAGGAGCTCAAAAACTGTACATTGTGTATCTCTGGTGCACGTAATGAAATCTATTGCCATATAGTACGGTATTGTGTATACGTCATAGAGTTTCAATGCTGCTATAAGAAGAGCATGAGCCAATAGTTTTGTTGACCTACAAAGTATTTGTTTGATCTCTATTTCTTTCACGTCAATTTCTGGAGCCTCTTAGAATTCTAAACTCTTCTAATTTCTGAGTTCTTATAAACTTACCATTAAAAATGACATAAAACTCTGATTCTCTTATAGGTGTTTTCTCTGGGAATCTGTCATTAGATGTATCTGAGGACTCAAAATGGAAGATAACTCGGGGTGGCTTCTGTGGAATGCGGTCCAAGAAGGTGGGCAATATTTTCAACATTATTAGAGAGAGCTAACTGCGGAGTCAAAAGCAACTATGGAAGTTGTATTCATAAAACTTGATAGATTTAGACTGGATGCCAAACAAGTCTTTCTGATGTTCTCTTGATTATCTTAGTTTGATAAATTTTCAACAGCAAAATTTTGTAAGCTTTTCATATTTTCTGCAGGTTGATGGCTTCATTGATCTAGAGGCATACGACACAATAGCCATGAAGATCAAAGGTGACGGAAGATGCTACATATCCACTGTGAGTTGTCTTCCACCATTCTTGTAACTGTTGGAGGAACTGAAGTTCTAATGTTTTGGAAAAAATTTCACCCATAATGATGCCGCCAGATTTGTGATAATCTTTATTGTACTACTATACAGATTTATACTGAGAATTGGGTTAACTCACCTGGGCAACAGGAAGATAATTCATGGCAGTCTTTTGTTTTTGCACCTAAAGATGACTGGTGTATTGCAAAGGCAAGTGCTCTTTCCCTATGCTTGTGTTCAGAAGTGTAATGTCAAATAGTGCAATAATTAGATATAAATCCTGCAAGCAACTGTTATCAATTCTCTTCTTTTTTTTTCTGAGGGACAAAAAAATTACTGGAAGGCAATAATGACCTGCTGCTTATGCCAGGCATCGACATAAACTAAATTTTGTTATGATCGTTACTAGATTTAGATTTTCCTGCAACATTCTATGTATAGCTTCATTCTTCAATTGTAGTATCAACTACTCAGTGATGCAGATAGTATTGCATGGGCACCTTCTTCACATATCTGAATCATGTACATCTTTATCAAACTTGAGATGGGAAATAATCCCACTTCATAGAACTACTGTTTCAGAATAAAAATAGAAGTCTGTGTTGATTAGATGATACCATAGTTCAAATCAAATCATTGCTTTCAGGTTTATCATTTTCTTACCGTCATTGTGGTGTACTTGTGCTTTGCTTGCATCAGATATTTTGTGAAAGGTTATTGCCGTCTGATGAATTCGACTTTTTCTTCATGTGGGAGATTTCGGGACTTTTGGTTTATCCATATTTTGATGCATGATATGAAATATCTAAAACTACTTCATTACTTTTTCATGTTACCAAGGAGAAGATGTAACTCGTGGAGATAATGGTTGGCTGATCCCAATTTTAATGTTATAAATTTTTATTCTATTGTTCATCAGATACTTCTTGGTATTATGACTAGTGGATATGAATCAAAAATTATAGGATCCATTTCAGAATAGTATACTGCATATGCTCAGGTTGCCTCTTTGGACATATCCAACACTAGTTCAACACTAGAAATGATGGTGCAATAAATGGATGCTAATTTGCCTAACATATCTTTCATTAAGTTTCCCTATGTCAAAATAATATATATTTTTTTTATCTCCTCTCCATTAAGCAAGTGGAATATTTGGATTGTGCTCAATTTTAATGGATCTTTTCAGATTCCTCTTGCTCGATATTTACCAACATGGAGAGGGAATGTCATAGATGCAAACCTGGAAATGAATCCATCTCGTATTCTTGGTATGTCTCTTTCTGTCAATGCGGGAGGTGGCTTCTCTGGTGCTAGATCTGGACCAGGTGAATTCAGAGTAGAGATTGAATGGATCAAAGCCTTGAGAACTCACTAACTTAGTAAATCATTGTAGAAAATTTTCATGCCTGTTGATTCAGCCCTTCAAGGTATTGCTTTCTTATTTTGTAATAATCAAGTTGTGTTACAAAAGAAAAAAAAATTGCTTCTGGCATTTGGTTAGCACGACCATAAAACTTTTACTGATTTTGCTCTCACGATAAGTTATTATCTTGCACTCAGTCTGTTGATGCATGCCTGGGTTTTTAACAGGATAATAATTTATTTTGCTCTACAGACCGAGAACAAACCCATGCTATAGAAGCAATTTCTGTAATCTTCTTCTATTATCAAATGGATTATTCTACAGGGGAAAATATTATGCCAATAATGTGTAATGCAGTCTAAACTTGTTTGTTATACATTTGCTCATTTCTTTTCAATATGCTTTTACTGTCGACTCTATGCTTGCTCCTCATTACCCAAATCTTAGGGTTGGTTCTTTTGCTGCCATCAATTTACCTTTGTGTTTGTATGTTGCAATCTCTTTCAATATCATCTTTCCGGTGGGAAATTTTTTTGCCAATGGTCCTGCTAAAATTTGATTTTGATGCAATATACATGCCGATAATCAGATCCATGGCCGGCGGAGTTATGGACTATAACTTGCAATGATAGATGGTTTGACTATCTAAAATTTACCCATTTTTTGTTTTGCTATTATGCCAAGTTAATACCTGGGGTTCAACTTCTTAATGTTTGCCAATTCTTTCACAGTAGTGTTTCTTTTCTTTACAGAGAAAATATTGAGTCCATCCTATATAATCAATTTGTATTATCTTCTATTATTGATTTGAGAAAGGAAAACTTCTGCCAAGGCCTCATAGATTCAATTTCATCACATCCACTGAAGATATTCCTGATGATATTTACACCACATTCTGCTATGTGTTTACTCATCTTTTGATCATGACATAATTGAACATTTGAACTGATGATGGATGGTTTGATTATCAAAATTTGTCATTTATCAGTCGATTCCAAGATCTCTATCTAGCTATTCTTATTGTGGGGAGAGTTGGAATTTACAAGTGTTAATATCTGTGATATCATATGTCTGATGATTCATTGAACAATGATCCATAGTTTTCCCTGGCATGGTTGGTGCAAGGTCTAGATAGATGATTTTGACCTTGTATGGAACAAGATATTTTTTTTATCAATCAATATTACAATCGGCAGGGAATTGGAGTACAGAATTGAAGTGGGTTTATTCATCACAGCCACAGCCTGTGAGTAAAGTTATAGACCCACCAAGAGTCGTCATCAACTCTGGGTTGCTTGGTAATGGTGAATTGAAAAGGACCTCCCACATTTGTGTAGTTGAATAGCCATTCATCTTTCAGTGTCCAACTGCCCACTTTTGTCTACAACAAATGTTGATGACTAAACTTTTACGTTATTCCTTTTTCATCTTTCTTCTTGTGTTGCTGAAAGACTTTTCTCTAGTCTCCTCCGTTCAAGTGAGCCATTACTTTTTATCTTGCCTTTTTCGTAGGGTTTGTCCGTTTGGAGGGTTGGGAGGTGTTGAGATTTTTATATATAATCTTATAGAGAGGTTTTATTCCAATAATCCCGAACGTCTGAAATGGTCAAGGATTGAGAGATATCCGAAACGAACACCTTTCAACCCAATACCCTCCAAACGGGTAAACCCTTAATTTCTGACGCTGCGAGATATTGAAGAAATTTCTAAGCAAATTAATATGTCTGAAAGAAAGATACAATGCATTGGCAGCTATGCCTGCCTAGGTGAATATTGTAAACTGGGGCCTACTACTTTCCTATTGTGGACTCCATATACTTTTCATACCATTACATCAGAGTAGGACCCACATAAGTCTTCAATCTATCTACTCTAGTATCTAAGGTAAACATAGAACATTCTGGATCCAACCCAAAAATATCTACCACTCACATTCAATCTCCACCGTCCACCAATAACCAAGACCTGCTCTCACGGCCACAATCCCTCCCATATTGACACATCAAATCAAACATTCATGCCAACACAGAATATTAGTATTATTGTAAAATTGTTTTACTTGGTTTTATCACGTGTAAAACTATATATAAATGGCCGGTTTCTGGAGAGTTCTTGAGGCTTAAGCGTTGAGAGACAGACATCTCTCTCCGCGGTAATCTATGCGTATGGTACACTGGTTTTGTTCAAGAATGTAGTGTATAAGTTTTCTTTTCCATGTAAGTGTTGATTTAATATATCTATATAGGGGACTTTGCATTGTGTATTGAGTTTTTGGGTAGTTGTTAATTTGTCGACGAGATACAGAGTGCTCGGTTTTGGGTTTGTTCAGGGTTTGGGTTTGGTGGAAGGATGGCAAATGGAGAAGAGAAAAGTAGCAGTAATGATTTGTACGCAGTTTTGGAGTTGAATAAGGAATGCACTCCAACAGAGCTCAGGAATGCTTATAAGAAGCTTGCACTGGTTAGAGTTTTTCACAATTTTTTTTCTCTTGAAAGTTTTAATTTTCTGGGTATAATTTTTAGTCAACTGGGTGCCTTTGAAATGCAAAACATTTCTGGGTTTGCACGTCGATCATCGTTTCAATTGGGGGTTTATTATCAATCAAGTCTCTGTTTTTTATTTGATTGGGATAGAGGTGGCACCCAGATCGTTGTTCGGCTTCCGGGAATATGAAGTTCGTCGAAGAAGCCAAAAAGAAGTTCCAGGCTATACAGCAGGCATATTCTGGTAATTCCACCTTTAAATTCTTCATATATTATTTCAGGACAAAATTGCAATTGTATTTTGTTCGTCAGCTCAGCTCAGATGTTTGTTTGTGGGTTTGTGTTGCAAAAGTTCTGTCCGATGCAAATAAGAGGTATATGTACGATGTGGGAGCCTACGACAGTGATGATGATGAAAATGTTCGTTTTCTGTCCACCTTTCTCTGTTCTTTCTTGATTTGATGAACGATGTGGTGGTGTTTAGTGCTATTTAATTGACAATAATTTTAGTTCTTGCTTCGCAGATGCAGGGTATGGGAGACTTTTTGAGTGAAATGGCAGATATGATGAGTCAAACCAAACCTCGTGTATGTTTGTTTGTTGCCCCAATTCCAATACTTGATTTTAAAATAGATCAAAATTTCCTGCACAATTAATTTTTTTTAATATCGTGGGAATCTCTCAAAGACGGTCTTTTGGGGTCCATCGGGAGTTGAGTAGGTTTAGGGCACTTCAGCAGAGGTTTCGAACTTAAGACCCCTAAGTTGACATGAAATGCAATCAACTTGCCAAAACTTTTCATGATTATTTTCTGAATAATGCTCTTGATACTAAGTTGTTGTCAATGTAACTTTTATCAAACTTTCATGACGGATTCACTTAGATGGACGCATGTTGTTGGGAACTAGCGATGATGGTTGTCGTCGATGATTATTATTGTAATTATAATTATCATTATGGTTTGGTGTTGAGATGCTTATGATTGAAGAATGTTCATTAAATTGACAGGGAAATGGGGAGGAGAGTTTTGAGGAACTGCAAGAGCTGTTTGCTGAGATGTTCCAGGGTGACATTGATGCATTTGGTTCTACTTGTCCATCGACGACAGCTTCCTTGTCTTCCTCCGCTTCACATTCTATGTATGTCAGCTATAGTGAAGGTTCTGGCAGCAGCAATAAGCCCAGTTCCTCCGAAATGAATTTCACCATGTCAGCGGGTTCTTCAATTTCTGATTCTCACTACCAGAAATTCTGTATAGGGGTAAGCACACTCTACTTAAATTTTAAATTTCACGCGTAGCAAGTCCCGCTAATAAAAATTAGTCTACGCGAGGGTTGGATTAAGATGGTTTCATCGGTTTCTCTCTGTGTATTGTCTCATATTTAACGGACATTGTAATGGGACTTGAGAGGAGCCAAAACATTGGACTAGTAACAATATGGGATTGGAATATGATAGGGTGAGTATTTGCTTTACTAAAGTGGCCCTCAAGGTACTATTACTCAAGTCGTAGTAGTGTTAAATCGGGAATGAGAATGAGAATGGGGAATGGAAGCTAAATCGTGTACAATTACTTACTTTTGATTTGTAGTTGGCATTGGCGATTTGTTCTTTCCATTGATGCTATATGTGTAGTCAGGTCAGCACCAGCAAGACTTCAAGAAGGGGAAGGGAGTAAGACGAGGAGTTCAGGGCGGAGCTGGCAATAGACAAAGGTCCAGCGGCCGCGGAACCAATGTTTTCCTCTCCAAAGAGGATGGCGTTTCGGCTGCATGATGCGTAATTTTACAACATTTTGATGCTTCATTTTTGCCATATCTGAACTGCAAGGCCATATCATGTGGTATGTAGTGCATAGGATGTAGTTCCAGTGTAATTGTATTATTACTGTGATTTGTTGGATCTACTTCAATTTTATGTATTAAGTAAAACATCAATTTGGAATTCAGGAGTAATATTCTTGTGGTCACGCGTTGGATTTTGGGTTAATTTATCTTGACGATTTTCATGGGTGCAAGTCTGACGCCCCGATTTAGGCCCATATCGTTTTCAATTATTAAAAGAAAAAAAAAACAGCAATAGCAATAGTAGTAAACGAGATCTTGGGCCCTTGTTTTCTTGGCCTGTCTTCCTCATATTTTGTCATATGGAAAATGCTTGAGATTCTAAAAGGTGATCTCAATTAATGTGGAGTGTTATAGGTTAAAAGTGGGTTTTAAACATTTATTTTTAACTATTATTTGAATGTCATATTAATGAAATGAGGTAAGCCCTTAAGCTAATTTCAAGATATTTGTAAGTGCGGCTGACCAGACTGACTTGGGCTTATATATTAGGCATGTGAGTTGGGCTTAAGTCTGAAAGATCAAGCAGAACTAAGCCCGGCCCATTTAGTTAAAGTCTAGTTTTACTAAATTGTTCTCTCTGTTATGCAATTTTTACTTTTAAAATAAAGCATATTAGGAGAATAACAATTTTCGTTCGGGGGCATAACTGTATATTCCCCTGAAAAAGAAGATTTCAAAAGAACAGACGTAAAAAGGACTGAAGGAGACTTAAAAGGTTAATTCAGCCAAATATCATGGAGTTTTCCGTCAATTCCTACAACCAGATAAAATCAGTATTCGGCACGGTTCACCTACGGAGCCGGCAGAGATGCACCTTAACGCCGGTGACGGAATTTTCCACAATCAACCAATACCTTTCCTCCACCTCACCCCACTCTCCCCTACAATGCCCTTCCACGTGTCCTCTCTCCGTACCCGTCCACTTCTCAGTTCTCACCCCGTCAATCCCAATATTTCTCCGTCAACCGATAAAATAATACCGTCTACCAATACCATGAACTTTCCGGTCAACCAAAACAAACCCTAATTCGCTCTCCCTGTTTTCGGTCTCCGACTCTCGAAGATAAGCTTTCCTACCAGATCCGGGAAAGTTCGTGGTGATAATTCAATGGAAGATGAAGAGGAGATCCAATCGCACGATTCGGGCGCCTCCGGATCTCCGTCACCGTCTCCACCTAACGGGAGGATAACGGTGACGGTGGCAGCCGCGCCGCCTCTGGCTGTGCCGCAATCGTCAGCGCACAACGCGCTGACTCTGGCTCTCCCTTTTCAGACTTCTAACAAGAATAACGGTGGTGGAGGAGGAGGACGGGAGGATTGCTGGAGCGAGGGAGCGACGGCGGTGCTGATTGAGGCGTGGGGGGAGAGGTTTTTGGAGCTGAGTAGAGGAAATCTGAAGCAGAAGCACTGGAAAGAAGTGGCGGATATTGTGAGCGGCAGAGAAGACTACAATAAGACGCCCAAAACAGATGTCCAGTGCAAGAACCGTATTGATACGGTCAAGAAGAAGTACAAATCGGAGAAAGCAAAGATTGCAGCCGGTGCCGGCCCGAGCAAGTGGCAGTTCTATGAGAGATTAGACAATTTGATTGGTCCAACAGCAAAAATTCCTGCTGGTCCTAGCTCAATTTCAATGTCTACCAAAGTACCAGTCGCAATTCCGGTTGGTGCTCGCGGTGGTGGAAATCAGTTTCACATTCAAAAACACCAGCCACAAAGGAGCAAATCGTCGAAAAATCAGAAGTTACAGTTTCGCAGGCGGGGTCAGATGGACTCGGAAGAGGAGGAGTCCGAGGAGGAAGATGTGTCGCCGGATTCAGACGATTCTTTTCCGCCGGAGAAGAAGCCGAGGGTTATGAGAAGAGATGTTGGTGAGTCAAAGGAGAAGAAAGGAGGGTGGGGGAATTCGCTGAGGCTTTTGACGCAAGCGATTCTCAAGTTTGGGGAGACATACGAGTCTGCGGAGAGTGCAAAGCTGCAGCAAGTGGTGGAAATGGAGAAACAGAGAATGAAGTTTGCGAAGGACATGGAGTTGCAGAGAATGCAGTTCTTCATGAAGACCCAGTTGGAGATTTCACAGATGAAGCATGGAAGGAGAGGTGTCAATTCCAGTAATCACCATTGCAACAACAACAACAACAATAACGAAAGTGACAGTAACTAAGGTTTGATTTAGTCTTTAGATTTTAGGATAATCTATGTATATGGGTGAAGAAGAAGACCCATTGTTGATTGCAGTTTGTATTTGCTGATTGTTGGTCTTTAGTGCATCTGTTTCTTGTAAACTCAATGCCCATAAAAGTATCAGGAAATGATCAAATACTTGATTGTTGAAGGTCTGTGTGATTTGCTTGAAGAAGCTTTTAGGAATCCATGACCTGTTTATGAAATTGTGAAAACTGAAATGCCTCTGGTTATTTACTTGGGTTGGGACTCTGTTAGGTATTTTTATTCTAAAGTTTGTGAATTGAGTAGATGCATAGTTTATTCGGAATAACACATCATACTTGCATGTTAATCAAGGAGCAGGGCAAGGTAACAAGGTCCTTGTACTTGTTGGTGAGACTGGTGGCGGCAAGACAACGCAGGTCTGCTTCTTTTTTTTTGGTTTTTTCTGTTGATGGTTAGTGGAAAAGAAAGGAAGACTGCGTTTGTTAGGATCTAGTTGTGAAACTTCTGGATTTTCTGATAACCCTCCAAACCTTTAGCCTCAACTAAGATTTTAGACTTCTGGGATTTTCTGATAATCATGATTAAAGTTATTGCTTTATTATTGTAACTCCATCTAACCTCTTTTGCTATTCTTTTTTTGCATTCTTATTGTTAGTTTCTTTTTATTGAACTGGTATTGTGGTCAATGCATTACATCCTGCAACTTAAAACTTCTACGGGATGTTTAGTTAAAGCAGCTAAGTTGTTCAGGTATGTGTTTTATTTACTCTTATAGTCTTATCTCATCTTTTTCACGTACTTGTGGACTATCCTGCTGGTATAAATTAAGTCTTTTGATGTTGATTTTGATAATTGTATAGAGAAATCATGCCGACATTGGAGTGAAGAGTTTTTTCAATGGCAAGGCAATTGACTTGTCCCGTTGTTGTAATTTTATGCAGTTAGAAAAATGTCTCTGGAGTTCTGTTATTTTCTTTGGAAATATGTCTTTATAGTCTTGTGCATTAAGGCATCAATCACATAACTAATTGTATTAGCAAGAACCATTATTTTTGTTATACTTATTAGTTTACTTATGTGTGGAATGCAATGGTTTGGAATGCCCATTGGTTACATATATTTAAGATCTCCATTTGTAGTTGTCTGATGTGTTGCCGCTCGAGCTTTTCAACATTCATGAGCCTCTGAGAATTCTTACTGATGGTATGCTTCTTACTTCTTAGGGAGGAAATGAAAATCCGCTGTTAGTATGTTATAGGGTTTAGGGTTTAGGCAACTGTGTTCTGTTAGTGTTTGGCTTGCTGAAGGATAGACCTGGCCTGAAGCTATTCTTGTTTTTCATGTATTTTTGGCTCTAATGGTCTTTGGCTGATTTCTTGTTTTTCATGCGTTTTCTGTTTTTATGCTACGGCAAACATAAATTATTCCAAAAAAATATGTTTGGTTTTCATTTTGGAAAGCAGGAAAATTGATAATCATTTGAAATTAAAAAAATATTTTTTTTTGAAAATAAAAAACAGAAAATGAGAACACACAAAATAAATTTAAAAGAAAAACCAAGAAATCGTAATTAATTTGGCAATTTCCCAGGGAAGGTGCAGAAATTTGGGGTATGAAAACTGCCAATGGGCTCGCCCATGAATTAGCTTAATGGGCTGATGACTTGCCGAACTTACGTTGGTACTTTAATGGGGCCCACCCCGTGCTGCAAGCCTGCAATTTAGACCGTTGGATCTAAACGATTGGAAACAGTCTAGCCATTACGTACGATTGATGGATTTGTGGGCCCACACAGCATGAAATCTCAGCGGTAGCTATTGCCAGGGTCCCACAAAACAAGTGTATAAGAGCATGTCCAACGCATAACCAAAAATAGGCAAAAGTGTATTTTAGGTTATGCTTTTTCATGATGAAGCCTTCCAACGGGTTACTTGTAAGCTTACCTATTTCTAGTTTTTCAGTTTTGCTACCTCAAATGTGAGGTACCAAAAAGCGTTACTTAAAAGTCAAAAATTATTTTTTTATTGCTGTTCTGGTTCTCCACCAGAACTTCCCGCGACATCATGTGCAGCACAAAGTGCAGGAACGTCGGCACACCATATCATAACCCACCAAAACCTTTAGATTCCCACTAATATCTGAGGTGTTAATTGCAAATTGCAAATTGCAAATTGTGGCCTAATTTCGTCCTACTTTATGAAATAATTATATTTTTAAAATAGATAATGGAATTATTACTATTTTTAAAAAATTAAATATATTTATGATAATAATTAAAGTTGAAGGTAGTTATGTTGGAAAATATTAAAATATTTGATGTTATGTTAAAATAAAGTATGTGGTTGGAAGGGTGTTAGAAAATTGGTAACTTAAAACTGCATTTTACTTAAAATAGGGGAAACTGTGTTACTCAAAATGAGTAATGGGTTGGACTTGCTCTAACACCGTCCATAATTTATTTTTATTTTTTTCACTAATCGATTACTATATTCTCTCTCATATTTGCATGGCTGGTGGCTCGAGTGGTTGAGCAATGCATGGAGTCGCAGGGGAAAAAATCGGTCCAGGTGGTCCAATCTTCTATGTTGGCTGTATATATAGATATTGTCTTCTTTTGTCAACAAAACCACCATGTGATAAGATGAATTTCTGACCAATTTCATCAAGAGCCCAACCAATTGAGTGCTTGAAACTTTTGTGTTATTGATTTTGCACATGGTGTATCTGGTTAGGGCTGTTAAAAATTATTGATATAACTGAACCGACCAATAATCAAAATAATTGACAATAATTGATCAATCGATTGATTAAATTCATGTTAGAAAAAATGGAAAAAAAAACCAACGTTTATACCCCTAATATTGGGTATGCCAACTACTTAGCAGAGGTGGTTAGAGCGTATATTCAATTTGGTAATACCTAAAGTTCGATTCCCTTTTCCCACTTACTTTGAAAAAAAGAAGTTGATCTTGGGTGTGTACAGGGCAACATTTGATGACCCATGAATGCTAAATTTTCTAAATTTGCTAGGCCATGAAAAATATGTTGGGCACAACAATACAATTTTATTGTCCAATTTCTGATGGGCCAATCAGCATGACATGGAGATGCTTGCTCACATATTTGGCTTCATTTAGGGTCCACCTCAACTATCACACTCATAACTACATCAAAAATCGAGTCAAAAAATTTACACCATTATATTAATACATTTTATTGTCTCAACCATATCATCAGAATATTCAATTACATCAACAAAATACATTACCCAATACATTTTATTGACCCCAACAAAACCACACTATTGGGGTTGCTCGGGTAATAATTAACGGACTTTGTAGGAGGGAGAGGACGGTTTGGTAAATTGGTATGAACATTGGGGTGCATAATAATAATTTATAGTTGGGCGAGAAACCAGGGTCAGTGCTTTTAGCTTAAACCGCACGACATGCTGTCACCTTTCACTCTGCTTTCCAATTTCAAGCTTTGCTTATAAAGAACCGTTAAATTTCAAAGCTTTCAAACTACCAAAATGCCCTCCAAGAACCTGATTATTTTTTTTTAAAAAAATAATGGTAGGTGGGATTCATGTTTGGAAATATAATCATATATTTAAATAACCAAATTAAACACCCGAGCCATTAATTTGAGTGGTAAGAATATTATGTATCATTCTGTTGATCAGGTTTTCGAATCCCTCATCTCTCGTTTTAAAAAATATATATTGATAAAAAATACGATTATAGAATAACAAATATTTTGTTTTTTTTATAACTATCTAATTGGTGTTTTAATAAATCACTTGGGTGATAATTTAATAGTGAATCTCTATGGAGCTGAAACATATGGACTTGAAAGATACTGAGTTTGATTCTCATTAGGAACAATCCCCTTTGTGGGCACTTGTTAAACTTTGACTCAACTTATCATGTCATCATGTGAGAAACTTTTGTGCACACGGACTTGATGGTTCGATTTTAGACCCATATCAAATGTCCAAATGATAAATTTGTATAGAGTCGTTATCGGTTATCAAAAAAAATGTTATAATAATAAAAACCTTCCAATAAATAATTGTTTCAAAATTTGCTCATTGGTAAATTTAGTTAAAAATGTATAATATTTTTTGTCCATTTTGGTAAATTCATCTCTACAACAGTCGTGTCTTTCAATTTTTAGTTAAAACTTGCTATAATTACTCTTTTGTCTGAATCAAATGACGCTCAACAGTCGCATTCTCTGCCTCTCTTCTCTCTCTACTGTATCTTTTAGACAGGGAGAGAGTGTAGAGAGAGAAAGCAAAAAACAGCCAAAGAACCCAAACAAAAAGTGGAGATGTACATTTGACGAATGGAGTAGAGCAAAAACCATCTCGCATTTGTAGTGGTTACTTCCAAAAAAAGAAAGAAAACTTAGATCCCAGAGGATATTATAAGGGAAGCGAAGTGAAAGCCCGAAATGGTGGTTACTCATTTTAAACCTGGATCGAATTGAACAGTCCAAGATCTTGCAGATTGAGTCTGTCGGGGTATGCTGTCACTCACATTTATCTTCAATTTGTTCCGAAATGGTTAGGGTTTTTGAATGGTTGACATTTAATGTTTAAGCTTCGGATTGTGCGTGGAACTGTTTGTCTATCGGGTTTGTTTGGTTTTTGCATTTCAATTTGGCATTGTAGGGAATTTGGGTATTTGGGCTTGGATTGGGTTGTGATATGGGGTTTGGTACCGTGGGAATCAGATCTGCAACTTACTGGTTTTGTGTTTCTGAAGGGTCGGGGTTTCTATATTCGTGCAAAAATTTCAATTTCATAGGTGCATTTGGATTTTTGAGTTGGGGTTTTAGGTTGACAGTCATAAAGAGTTTTAATAAGTACTCCGATTAATTACTTCTGCATATACTCTTTCTATTTGCAATGTGAGGTTGTTAATTACAATTTCTTTGTTTGAAATTTGATAAAGAATGCTTGGATAGAATTCTGCTTAGTTTCAGAAGTTTTAAGCTGTTTGTTTATTTTTTTTATCCTTTTGTTTTTCCCCAGAATTTTCCTTTTGGTTTTGGTTTTGGGTTTGGGTTTCTTGATTGACATTTTGTGTGTTTGAAACTTGATTAATCAGTAATACGAGGATCTGGCCCTTTTTTTTTTTTTTTTTGGCGTAGCAAAGTGCTTCTGCGTATATGAAGAAGTTGGGGAAGAAAGAAATAGTATTGACATAATTGAAGGACAATGAAATCCGACACGCCTCTTGATTATGCCGAGTTCCAACTATCCCCAAAGCGTGCACGGTGAGGTTATAATTTGATGGGGATTATGTCGTACTCTTGCTGTCCACAGTTTTCAAAATTTTCTGTATTATCCTGTTGGGCAGATGTGAATTATTTGTTTCAAGCCATGGAAACACAGAGAAGCTTGCTTCGGGATTGATAAAGCCGTTTGTGACTCACTTAGAGGTTGCAGAAGATCAGGTTGTGCACTCGCTTCAATCAATCAGGCTTGAAGTTGAAAGACTTAAAAATGCGGAGACTTGGTTTACGAAAGGAACACTTGAGAGGTGCCTGCTGTACTTTTCAGACATTTGATTGACTCTGCCAATAGTAATTTTGGGTTCAGCTTCTGAGATGATTGCTCATTTCCTTTTCTTTTTCATTCTAGATTTGTGCGGTTTGTTAGTACCCCAGAAGTTCTGGAAATGGTCAATAAATTTGATGCAGAGATGTCTCAGTTGGAAGCAGCCCGGAAAATATACTCTCAGGTAATGAAGGCCATTGTTTTACCACTGATTATTTCCGAATGTACTTGGGAAAAATAAAATTTCCACTAAATGTTTTGGTAACTTTTCTGAATCCAGGGGACTGATGATCAGACTTTTGGCACTTTAGGTGTGTATTTCTTTATTTGGACTTCAGTAATTCACTTCTACTAATCTAACAATGGTAAAACCTAGAGAATCCATTTTATACCCTAATATGGTATATTTTTGTTATGTACTTCAAATGACGAGAATGCAAAACCTGTCCATCTTCTCGGAACACCAAATTTTATATATAACCCTAACTGGATTTGCTACCTAACTTAAAATGTTCCACATGAAGTTCGGGATATTTCTAATATTCTGACACTGTTTGCATTATTTTTGTTAGGTGGGGATGTATCAAGAACCATGGCAGAAGCTGATGCAACGAAGTAAAGTTCTTTGCTTAGCTTTCAATATTCTGGTCCAGGAACATTTTATTTCATGATTTGATTAACTTTTTGAAAAACTTCACTTCAACAGCAAATTTTTTAACCAAAACGATATTATATGCTAGTTATTTCTCTCTGCAGGAAGGAGCTTTTGAGGGCTATTGATGTACGCCTTGCTTCAGTCGGGCAAGACTTAACTGCTGCTTGCGCTCGAGCAGCAGCTGCGGGTTTCAAACCTGGTGCAGTCTTAGATCTCAAACTCTTCGCAGACGAGTTTGGCGCCCATCGCTTAAAGTAAGAACTCTTGGAAATCCTTTATACCTGTTATCTTTATGTTACCCCTCCTTAGCTTTGTCTTCTGCGCGTCTCTGTGTGAGGGCATTATTTGTTTGTTGCTCATTTTCTTCCATTCTTCCTCTAGTTTGCATTGTCTACTATGTTAATTCCTTTTTAACTTACAATCATTGTAATGACACCACAATTTTAGACAACATTCACGGCTGAGGTTTGTCTAAAATGAAATGTTACCTGGTACTTAAAAGATTGTGTGACATTTGATGTGAAATTCAGATGTTTTGGTCTGAAATAGACTTGAGGTCTTTCATTCTATGATCAAGATTTATCAGCTGGAAGACAAAAAACAGCAAGCAGCTAAGTTGTGTGACTTGTGTCTATAAATTGCTGGTCGTTTGTGGGCTTTGGTTGCCTTCTGTGTGACGAGTGATCGACTAATATTCAATATGTTAGGATATGTTCCATCACTTCATATAATAAATTACAACACACATTATACATTCACGCACGTTGAATTCCGGAAGAGGAGCTCTGTGGTTTGGTGACTTCAATCAGAACTAGCATGGGTATTTCTTGTGGGTATAATTTTATTTTGATCTTTTTGTGGAATTGGAGCATTGAGTAGTCGTAGGCTGTCAATTCGTCGAGATGCTTTGAACATTTAAAGAAAGCTTCATGATTCTGTAATTCGTATCCTTGATCAGTAGAGGGTTCAGGTGATTACATATACTTTGCTATTGGGATGGGGATATGTTTTTGAATTGCTCCATTGTCACATACTGCCCAAATTTTGGCAAGTTTTTTTTCCTGTAGAAGTTAATGCACGATTAGAATATTATTATTTGAATTTATTAGTAATTAATCTTCTAAGTTAATTAACATAACGTTCAATTGATCATGTTTGCCATTGTTTGGTAGGTGTATTAGTTGAAGGGGAGTTTTCTTAATCTCATTGTTTCAGCTTTGATTGAAATTTAAGTTAGTTTGCTTTTCTGTGCAGTGAAGCCTGCACCAAATTTATGTCACTGTGCCAAAGAAGACCAGAATTGGTTGGGCCATGGAAGCCAGGTGTTGACGATCAAGTGGTTCGAGCATCCTGGGGATCTGACATGTCAATTGATGAGCCCACAGAAGACCTAAACGTGTCCTACCATCCCAGGACCCAGCAATCCCCACCTCAAAATAGACATCAACGACAAATAAGCCAAGACCAAGAGCAACAACCAAATTCAACAGAAACCCAGCACCACCAAGACCAATCAAAACCCATCATTTGTCAACCACAATCATCTTCTACCCAACAACAACGTACCCAGAGCGAGAAAAGCCGTAGAGAGAAAAAAGAAGAGCCTGCAACCGATTCCCTACCTAGTCAGTCGAGTCAACCAGCGAGGCGACTCAGTGTCCAAGATAGGATCAGCCTGTTTGAGAACAAGCAGAAGGAGAGCTCAGGCTCTGGTGGAAAGCCCCTCAGCGTGGGGAAATCTACAGAGCTAAGGAGGCTCTCTTCTGATGTGTCATCCTCATTTGGAGGTGTTGAGAAGGCTGTGTTGAGGCGATGGAGTGCTGCTAGTGACATGAGCATTGATTTGGGCAATGACAAGAA
Organism: Tripterygium wilfordii; assembly: GCF_013401445.1. Taxonomy (NCBI): domain Eukaryota; kingdom Viridiplantae; phylum Streptophyta; class Magnoliopsida; order Celastrales; family Celastraceae; genus Tripterygium; species Tripterygium wilfordii. Next base: position 13,174,909 of record NC_052248.1, read on the forward strand.
GGAGAATAGCAGTAATACTGATAGCCTCATGTGCATGACAGCCTCTTCTGTTCCCCAAACACAAAGTACAAGTGTGATTTCAAGTTTGAATGATGATAAAAAGGACCAAAGGGAGTTGAATAATTCTGCTGGTTCGGTTAAAAGTGGTTATGGGTTAAAGGATCAAGGAGACTTGCTGATGCAAATTGGTGGGGTTTTAGGGAACAAGGAGGATGTTGGGTTGGAGGATAAAGCAAATTGGAAAGACCAAGTGGGGTCTCAGACCCAATTCAGGGCATTTAAAGGGAGGGCGGAGAATGTTGGTGTGGTTGATCAGGGGGTAAGGGAGGAGAAGCCAAAGGGTTCTTGGGGTAGGGAAGAGAGCAATGGTGGTCTTATGGATCAGGTGGAAACTGAAGGGTTCGATAACCAGGCTGGTTTCCAATCCCAGATTGGTAGTGTTCCTGGCAGGATTGGAAATGTGGCATTTGATGGTGAACCTACAAATAGATTGAAGGATGCTGAGAATAGGGCTCAGCCTGTAGGTCAATCACAGTATAGGGGATTGCAAAGTCACATCCGATCTCGTTCAGGGCATCTTGAAGGCGGTATAGGAGTCATAGATAAAGAATCTCAACACAATGAGACAGAGAGGGATCTGTTAACTTCTCAGCCACAATGGAGATCATTTACTAGAGAAACCAAAGCATTGATTAAGAAAGACATGGACAGCTTAGCTAGGGAAGCAGTGATAACAGAAGATTCTAGAGTTCAGAGGATGAACTTCCAGAAACCAGTGTCAGTTGAGGCTGAACATAGTAAGAAGTTGCAAGGCAAGCGGGATGTGGATTGCTTTGTCCGTGGAAACACGCCAGTGTCCGCTGGTGGAAAGTTTTCTGAGAATAAAGAGTCCCATGTGACAATCTGCTCACCTTCATTGGAGCAAGCGGAAAGGGTTAGGCAGCCTAAGGGAAATCAGGAGCTTAATGACGAGCTGAAAATGAAGGCGAATGAGCTTGAAAAGCTTTTTGCAGAGCACAAGCTTCGGGTTCCTGTAGATAATTCCACTGCTTCAAGAAGAAGCAAGCCTGCTGATGCGCAGATTGAACATGCTGCTGGTGCCCACTACAGAAGATCAGCAGAAGCAGCGAAGGTATCTCCTGCACATTTGTCTGAAAGGAATGCGCTGATTGAGCCAATAACTAGTTCAAATGGTATGGAAAAATTCAGTACTCCTCCTGCAATAAAAATGGTAGAATACCAGGACTACAGTGATACTTTGAGGCAGGATTTCTCTGAGCTTAGTTTTTCAGATGACTCTAGAGGAAAATTCTATGAAAAGTATATGCAGAAAAGAGATGCAAAACTTAGGGACGAATGGAGTTTTCAAAGGGCAAAGAAGGAGGCCAGGATGAAGGCTATGCAAGATAGCCTTGAAAGAAGTAGGACTGAGATGAAAACCAAATTTTCTGGGTGTGCAGACAGACAAGATTCAGATTCTAATGCTTTTCGACGTGCAGAGAAACTTAGATCATTCAATATCTGGTCAAGTATGAGTAGGGAGCAGGTATTTCATATTGTATTTTTTTTTTGGGTAAATAACAATGCATATAGAATCTTGGTTTTGAAATCTATGAAACTCTGAAGCTTGCTAATTTATATTAAATTACTAACCTTGGTAAGGTTGTCCTTGGCAGCCTCCAGTGGATACGAATCACAGTGGAGTCGATGAAGATCCTGCTGAATATTCAGACCATAAAATTGTTGGGCAGGCTAGATCATTCAGCAGGACAACTTTGGGGGATGGTGCTTCCACAAACTCCCAAAATAAGAAACATCTCCCTGGTAGAACTCTGTCTATAACCACCCCTCGGATCACAGCAGCTCCAATTCCACGGCCATCAGGCAAAACCTCCAACTCCAATTCGGCGAGGCGAAGAGCACAAGCAGAAAATTCTCTTGCACAGTCAGTTCCCAACTTCTCTGATTTCAGGAAAGAAAACACAAAGCCCTCACCTGGAATTAGCAAAATAACCACCCGCTCACAGCTGAGGACCTATGCCCGCAGCAAGAGTACATGTGAAGAGGTACCTCTTGTAAAGGAAGAGAAACCTCGTCGGTCCCAATCCTTGAGAAAGAGCTCTGTAGGTCAGGTAGAGTTCAAAGATTTGCCCTCCTTAAACCCTGATGGTGTTGTTTTATCACCTCTAAAGTTTGATAAAGAGCAGACTGAGCTGAATGTATTTGATAAACTTACAAGAAATGTGGAGCCAAAGCCTTTCCTTAGGAAGAGTAATGGTGTAGGTTCTGTTGCTGGTGCTAGTACTGCCAAGCAGAAGACTTCAGTCGAATCTGAAACTTTAGAAGATGAAGATGAACTTGATGAATCACCCTTTGAAGTAGCTGATTCATTGGATATGGAGAAAGGGGAAGAAGAGGAGGATGAAACAATAGCAGGGGAGGATTGTGCTGATACAGAAAATGGAAAACCAAGACTGAGTGAGGATTCGGAGAGACTGGGTATCTCTGAATCAGAAAATGATGATTCCAGAAGACCTCCTCCCCATGTTGACCCTGCATCTGTTGTTGAGTTGCCTGTCGCTGTGCCATCACCATTGCATGCTGCAGGGTCTCTGCATGAATCACCAGCGGAAAGCCCTGCGTCATGGAACTCACGCGCACATCATCCATTTACATATCCACATGAGACTTCAGATTTTGATGCTTCCGTGGACTCTCCAATTGGCAGCCCTGCATCATGGAATTCTCACTTGCTTACCCAGACGGAGGCAGATGTAGCCCGAATGAGGAAGAAATGGGGAAGTGCCCAAAAACCTTTTCTTGTTGCTAATTCATCCCATAATCAATCTCGCAAGGATGTCACAAAAGGATTTAAGCGACTATTAAAGTTTGGGAGGAAAAATCGTGGTACAGAGAGCTTGGTTGATTGGATATCCGTTACAACTTCTGAAGGAGATGATGACATGGAAGATGGCCGAGATCCTGCAAATCGATCATCAGAGGATTTAAGGAAGTCTAGAATGGCATTCTCCCAGGGTCATCAGGCTGATGATGGATTTAATGAGAGCGACTTGTTCAATGAACATGGTAACCTATATGTTTCCTGATTTATTAAATTATTCTGTTGTTACTCTTGGAATTTTATTTACGATGTCTGCTAGTCCTAGCAATTACTTAGTTTAACTTTTGCTGACTTTGATTTTATGGTTTGCTTACACATTTATTTCTGAATTATCATATTTAATAATATAGAATTGAATTCAAGGTATATGCTGGAGATTATGGTATCTATGGACAGCTGAATGGAAAACTTGGAATTCATTTATTGCATATTCTTCCTCATTAAATGCATGCTGACATTTTTCTTCCATTTTTTTTATATGATGTCTTATTTCACTTAAGTGTATCCTGAGGCATTTAAAACCCTTAACCTGCAGGTGTGAGTAGGTTTGAGAACAAAATAAAAAATGTATCCCGAGGCATTTACAACCCTTAACCAGTAGTTGTGAGTAAGTTTGAGTGTAAAGACATTACAGTAGTGCTTTCCTTGCCCCACTTCTGGTGGATGGTTTCCTAACCTTCTATTTCCAGAATTAACAGAAGATTGATTTTGAGTGCTTATGTGGGAAATTGCATATTCGTGTGCCATTCAATGGATTTGTCCACTCCATAAATCAAAGGCTATTATAACATGTGTAGAGGGCTTATTTTCCACTGGATTTTTTAAAATACCTCCGTTTTTTGTCATATTTCAAAATCCATATCACTTCTATAACTGCTTCGCACTCTCTTAAAACATACACAGTTCTTTTGATTAAGATGAGGATTCGACGAGCATTGTGATGTCTGTTAATCCATCTTTACTGACTTGTGCTGCTGTGCATAAACTTAATTCTCAAGTCGTTAATATTACAGTTTTTCCCCCCTGCAGTTCAATCCTTAAATAGCTCCTCCATACCCATCCCCCCAGCGAACTTCAAATTGAGGGAGGGGCATATGTCAGGAAGCTCGATTAAAGGTGATCTTCTTTTAGTGATATGGATTGATCAAGACTTAAAATTTTAAGCAGTCGATATTCTTTACAATTTTGATTTGAAATGTCACCTCGTAAGCTGTACTTTGTTTCCGTAACATGTGAAGTGGGTGATATAGAGTAGCATAACTTCTTTCTTGTGATAGTAATTTACAAGTGCATTTGAATTTTTACAGTGCCAAGATCATTTTTCTCGCTCTCATCATTCCGAAGCAAGGGAAGTGAGTCAAAGCCCAGGTGATCAGTGAACTTAGGAAGCCCTGAGCAAGTACTTTGGATCATGATGAAACATAGGGTGTAAAGGGTATTATATATATAGATATGCTCGAGGTAGGCATGTGCAACCATTTATATTACGTCTACAGTGGGACTAAATAAATCTTCATGGATGCATAAGGTCTTGTGATTTAGTCATCATTTGTAAGTCACATGGAAATGTGTTGTATATTGAAGAAATATCGTCCATTGGCGTAATCTCATTGCGATTTTGGTAGTTCAGGGAATTCTTTTCTCCTTTTCTTTTGCTTTAATCTTGTGTGATGTATATTAGAACTTGAACTGTTAATATCAGCAGAATTGTTGAAAGTTTAAAGAGGAGTGATGTAGTTATGCGGATAGCATTTGAGAGATGGTTACTTATTTTTCATTTTCTGTTGTTGTTACTGAGGTATTTTCTGATACTACGCTGTAATTGACTATTGAACTAGACTGTGCTGCCAATGTTTGTTGCTATTCTCAACTCTCAAGTCAATTTGTTTCTAACAGGGTGTGTGCTGAATATACTTATATGTATTATATGTATCTGAATATAACGTTGCTTGCAGCATTCTTGGTTTTATACTAGTGAACAGAGCTTATTTCTGCATTATTGACTATTGGTGTTATTCTTGCGTTGTTGCTCTGTTTATGCCCTGTTTAGGAGACTCACAACACATTCAACGACAGCACTGTAAACCAGTCATATATGCAAAGGTTCTGATGAGGGAAAAATCAATGTTCTACTGCAGGCATTGTCATCCTGAAGAATCGCACGGTCTGTTTTGCTCCTTCAAAAGCTAAAACCAATTTTTGTGCATGGTTTTGTGTAAACGTTTATTTCCTGCTGCTTGTACGTTTCAAATGTCTCTTTTGATCAGGAGAGAAACAAAGTTCCTCATGTTTCAAATGACTTTCCTTTTGTTTTCACATGAATGGCATTGGCGATGAATTTTCTATTCTTAGTGTTTTCTAGATGAATTTTCATTTACTTTGATTTCGAAGCTCTGCAAATAGGACAACTAGAGTGGTACGCAGTTTACTTCCATTGCGTTACGTAATTAGCTTTGGTGGTCTTCACTGTTATCTAGTGGAATTATATCCTTGTCTGTAACCCATAAGCGTAGACTGTTTGGCGTTTTTTGAGATTAGGAGGTTTGTAGTAACAACTAAACTGGGTGATTGCCTGGTTGGTTACCTCTACGGAGTTGAAGGATTAAAGTGCCTTAGGTCGGGAGTTCGAAATTAGGTGGGATATTTTCTAGGAGTTCCTTGGTTCCGTGGGCCTTGTAGTCCACTTCTGAGGGACTTCGGCCCACTTACCCGCACGGGTTTTGACTTTGTCTAAACTCTAAGTGCTTGTCATCATGGTGGAGGCTGTGGCAGTTAGACTCACAGGTCACAAAGTGACCGTTGGGTTGAGGCCTTCCCGGTTAAAAAAAAACAAAAAAAGTTTTGGAGTGGTAGCTACATGCCTTCATTTGGTCAATAAGACCTGCTGTCTTTGATAACAAATGGGTAGACTGCTTTATTTATTATTGCATATGGAGATGAAAATGAAGGACGGAGAACACTTCATTTCATCTGCTTTGACTTGGTTTGAATATGGGATTCCCCATTGGTAAAATTTTCCAACGAAGGGCAGTTATAGAATACGTCATTGCGAAGAATGCAAGGTGTGATCTGATGTCTGAGATGATTCTTTCACTAGTTGGTATCCATATATACTTGGTTTTATACGGGAAGTGATGATGAAACCAATATTTATATTTATGGGTTTTCTCCAATGGCCGGCAATTTTGCCTTGCCGGCTTTCCAATCTATGGTCTCTTGTGTTTTTTTTTTGGGCAGAAGCACAATGTTCCTCATTGGAAATGTGGAAAGTGTGAGCAATACGAGGGTTAACAGCAACAAAGTTGGAACTTTGTGGAGCTGTTTCTGATCGTCTTGATTGGCTAGAAACAGAATCTTGGATGTACTAGAAAGGGGCATTGTATACAAGCTAAGTTTCTTTGTTCTCTGATCTTGATTAGCTTCTAGTATTCTTCATCTCCTCTTTTTTTGAAGATTCGTCACATATTTTTTTCATTTCCACTGTCTATGAGTCTTTACATTGGTGGCTGAAAACTACTTTGTGCCATGGATTACTACACCTCTGGCCGCCGCCCTCCGAACAGTCGCAGACAGCGGCATGCCACACCTGTTAGCTCCCCATATACCTCCAGTGCTTCCTTAACACCATATAGCTCAAGCATGAGTTCTCACACTACCACCACCTCACAAAGATTACGCCGCCCTCCTCCAGGTGCCCCTCCAACTACTCCTTTTGCTACAGACAGTGACATCTCATGGCAAAGTGAGGTTTCATGGCAGTTTGAGCCTACTGGGTGGCAAGAAAGCAGCCGTAACTTGGGCGTGGTTTTTAGCCCTTGGGCAGCTACTACGCCATCCAGTAGGCGCGTATTTAGGCGGACAGCCAATGACTATTACCTTGCGGGTACTTCGAGTGGTTTTAGAAGCTATGCAAATCCTTATTATGAATATTCTAGCAATATTGGAGTGCCTGCAGGGAGGCTTGAGCTTCAAAGCTTTGTTGCTGGATATGGTGAGAGCTCAATTAGTCATCGGAGGAATAATAACTCTGATAATAAGGGTAAGTCCCATCGCGGGACTTCAGATATGAGACTTATTGCTAAGGGAGGGAGTACTAGTCCTTTGGCTGATGAAGATGAGTTGAGCTTGATAAGTGGTTATGACGGGACGGAGGGCATTGAAAGACAGACACAAACATTGGAGACTAGCACTGATCGACATAGACGTGAAAATACTCGTTGGCTTTCTGTTTCACAGGCTTATATGGATGTTCAGGAGGATGATAGTCATCTTGGTCATGACTATCATCATGGAATTTCACACAGTGGTCATCATCAAGATCATAGGCTGCAACATGGTCATGCATATGAGGATGGTGCATGTCTTGAAGTCCATGAATTATCAGGGGCAGATAGACATGACCATGATGGGCATCACCACATGAGGCACCATAGTGATTTTGATGATGATTTGCAACAAGGTCATCATGGTCATGATGCTTGGCATCCAAATAATGATCATTATGGTCAAGATGATCAACACTATGATGCGATTTATGAGGATGAAGATGATGAAGAGGAGGACGAAGAACCACCACCAGGGCCAGTTGGGCTGTTTAGTTTGTTCAAATATTCAACAAAGTGGGACCTGGTTCTGGTTTTCTTGGGTTGTTTGGGAGCCCTGATAAATGGAGGAGCTCTTCCTTGGTATTCATTTTTCTTCGGAGACTTTGTGAATAAGATTGCTGAAGAATCAGTCACAGACAAAAGCCAAATGATGAAGGATGTAGGGAAGGTATGACAAACTTCTAATACTCACTGCCGGTCATGATTGATGACTCTATAAGACTTCGAATAAGAAAAGAAGCTCCTATGTTTTTTCTTATATTTTACCTTCCTATTCTGCAGACATGCCAAATCATGGCTGTACTAACAGCAGTTGTGGTTGTTGGAGCTTATATGGGTAAGAATATCTTATGACTGAACATGACCGTCAACCTTGTATCGCTGTCTCTTATCATCTCTCATTTGAAGACTGAAAATATAGTGCTATTTACATCCTTCATAAATAATGCAGTTATATTTTTATCATTAAATGGGCAGAGATCACCTGTTGGAGAATGGTTGGGGAACGGTCAGCTCAACGAATAAGAACCAAATATCTAAGAGCGGTTCTACGACAGGATATCACCTTTTATGATACTCGAGTCAGCACTGGTGATATAATGCATGGTATTTCAAGTGATGTTGCACAAATCCAAGAAATGATGGGAGAGAAGGTTAATTCTCATCTGTCTTTTTGAGTTATTTCCTGAAGAGTTTCTTGAATGTGGAATCAATACCTTCCTTCATTGCATTTTTTAATTTTTTTGATGGAGTAGTTGAGTAACAAATATACTGTTTCCATGTGTTGTAATTACAGATGGCGCATTTCATTCATCATGTGTGTACCTTCATCTGTGGATATATAGTCGGGTTCTTACGGTCATGGAAGGTCTCTTTAGTAGTATTCTCTGTAACCCCGTTGATGATGTTCTGTGGCATTGCATATAAGGCTGTTTACGTTGGTCTAACCACAAAAGAAGAGGTGAGAAACGAATCAAATGATGCACTATCAGTGGATTTTTACATTAGTTAGCTGTAGTACTGTTGTTAACCTCTTCTCTATGTCTGCTACAATTTGAAGGTTTCTTATAGGAAAGCTGGCAGTGTTGCAGAGCAAGCCATTAGTTCAATTAGAACTATATTTTCGTTTGTTGCTGAGGACAATTTTGCAACAAGGTATGCCGATCTTTTGCTGAAATCAGTACCTCTTGGGGCAAAGATTGGGTTCGCTAAGGGTGCAGGAATGGGAGTTATCTATTTAGTGACATATTCAACATGGGCACTGGCCTTCTGGTATGGATCTATATTAGTTGCTAGAAAAGAAATCTCTGGAGGTGATGCCATTGCCTGCTTCTTTGGTGTCAATGTAGGAGGAAGGTAAAATGACTTCGTCTTGTCATAATATATTGCTTAAACTTCAATCCTAGAGCATCTGACCTTTCAGTAGTAATCTCCAAAATTTGGTTCTTTGTTTTTCGCTTGGATATTTAAACTCTTTGAAGTAAAAGCATGAAACGAAATAAGTACTTTGTTGTACTTTTGCAGAGGCTTGGCATTGTCGCTTACGTATTTTGCTCAGTTTGCACAAGGCATGGTGGCAGCTAGCAGGGTGTTTCAAGTAATAGACAGAATTCCTGATATAGATCCTTACAGCCCCAATGGCAGGACTATTTCAAGTGTCCGTGGAAGGATCGGGTTCAAAGATGTTATATTCGCTTATCCTGCTCGTCCTGATACTCAAATTCTCCGCTCTCTCAATCTAGTGATTCCACCTTCAGAGACTCTTGCTTTGGTTGGTGCTAGTGGAGGAGGGAAATCTACCATTTTTGCTCTCATAGAGAGGTTCTATGACCCTATCAAGGGTAAGCTTCTCATCATCTTATGGTAATAGCTTGGGGGAACCTTTTTGAGTCTGATTCTATTTAATTGTTAACGTTGTTGGATTTGATAGGAGTGGTAACCTTGGATGGTCATGATTTAAGAACTCTGCAAGTCAAGTGGCTAAGAAATCATATAGGTATGGTTGGGCAGGAACCAATTCTCTTTGCCACCACCATACTAGAAAATATCATGTTGGGAAAGGAAAATGCCACCAAGGAAGAGGCAATCGATGCCTGCATTGCTGCGAATGCCCACAACTTCATCTCAAGCCTACCACAAGGCTATGAAACTCAGGTGGAATAACATTATCCTACAGTTTTACATAAATTAACTCAATTATATATGTTTCATTTGAGATATAATTCCTCGTTTAAGTTCTAAAAACATGCCCTGAAATATTGGCAGGTTGGTGACAGGGGAACTCAACTTTCAGGTGGCCAGAAGCAGAGAATTGCACTGGCTCGAGCCATGGTAAAGGACCCAGCAATCCTTCTCCTAGATGAGCCCACCAGTGCCTTGGACCCTGAGTCCGAGTCCATTGTCCAACAAGCCATTGACAAGATCTCTGCAGGCAGGACAACCATTGTCATAGCCCATAGGCTAGCAACAGTAAGAAATGCCAACACAATTGTTGTTCTTGATCAAGGTGCTGTGGCTGAAAGCGGAAACCATCACCAACTAATGGAAAAGGCTGGTGCCTATTATGACCTTGTCAAGCTTGCTTCTGAAGCAGTTTCAAAACCTGCATCAAAGAAAGGTACACAAAAAGAGAGAGGGTTTTCAATAGATGAGGAATCACCTTATGATATATCAAGATTTAAGACTGTAGATGGAATTTCAAGATCAAAGAACTTGAAAAAACCAGCGCAAGAAGACAATCAAGTTGCAGAGGATATGCAACCAGAAACAAAGGCCAGAGATTTTCGGCTTTCGGATATATGGAATCTACAGAAACCAGAGGTTCTCATGATGCTTTTGGGGTTTGTTCTGGGTATGCATGCAGGTGCAATTCTCTCAGTTTTCCCATTTCTTCTGGGTCTAGCCCTCCAATTTTATTTTGAGGATGATACATCAAAATTGAAAAGAGATGTTGGGAACCTATGCCTAGCACTTTTGGGGCTTGGCTTTGGGTGTATAATTGCCATGACAGGCCAGCAAGGCCTATGTGGCTGGGCTGGAACAAAGCTTACAGTGAGGGTCAGAGACCTCTTGTTCCGGTCAATACTCAGACAAGAACCTGGTTGGTTCGATTTTGAAGAAAATTCAACTGGAGTACTTGTTTCCAAACTCGCAGTTGATTGTGTAAGTTTCAGGTCAGTACTTGGTGATCGATTCTCTGTCTTGTTTATGGGATTGAGTTCAGCTGCTGTTGGTATTGGTATATGTTTTGCACTTGAATGGAGACTAGCCCTTTTGGCTGCTGCTCTCACTCCGTTCACTCTTGGTGCTAGCTACTTCAACTTGATCATAAACGTTGGTCCAAAATTAGATAACAGTGCTTATGCCAAAGCTAGTAGCATTGCAGGCAGTGCTGTTTCAAATATAAGAACAGTAGCAACATTTTCTGCTCAAGAACAGCTAGTTAAATCCTTTGATCAAGCTTTATCTGAGCCAAAGAAGAAATCAGTGCAGAAGTCACAAATTTTTGGCCTAGCGCTTGGTTTTTCTCAAGGTGCTATGTATGGTGCTTATACCTTAACACTTTGGTTTGGTGCCTACCTTGTGAAAAAAGGTGACACGAGCTTTGGTGAGGTGTACAAGATTTTTCTGATTCTCGTGTTAAGTTCATTTTCTGTTGGACAACTAGCTGGCCTAGCACCGGATACTTCCATGGCTGCAACTGCAATTCCTTCTGTTTTTGATATCATTAACCGCAAGCCATTGATCGGCAATCAACTAGACAAAGGTAGAAAGGTAGACAGATCAAAGCATTTTGATATTGAGCTTAAGATGGTAACATTTACCTACCCTTCTAGGCCTGATGTCAATGTGTTGAGAGATTTTTGTTTAAAGGTCAAAGGTCGTAGCATGGTGGCGCTGGTGGGTGGAAGTGGGTCAGGGAAATCAACAGTGATCTGGCTAGTGCAGAGATTTTATGACCCAAATCAAGGGAAGGTGACGATTGGTGGAGTGGACTTGAGGGAGATGGATTTGAAGTGGTTGAGGAGGCAATGTGCTTTGGTGGGTCAAGAGCCTGCTCTATTTGCTGGGAGTATAAGGGAGAACATTGCAATTGGTAGTCCAAATGCATCATGGGCTGAGATTGAAGAGGCTGCAGAAGAAGCTTATATTCACAAGTTCATTAGCAGCCTACCCCAGGGCTATGAAACTCAGGTGTGAGTTCAATTTTCAGTGACTTAAAAAAAACTTCAGTGTTTAAGCTATGTTCCGCGCGACGTATTTAACATTATTAATTGTTTATACAGGTTGGTGAGAGTGGTGTTCAGCTATCTGGTGGCCAGAAACAAAGGATTGCGATAGCAAGGGCGATACTGAAGAAATCAAAGGTGCTACTGCTAGATGAGGCAAGCAGTGCACTGGACTTGGAGTCAGAGAAACATGTTCAAGATGCAATAGAGAAGGTTTCAAAGCGCACCACAACCATTGTAGTGGCGCACCGGCTTTCCACGATCAGACACGCCAACATGATCGCCGTTGTCAGCAACGGTGCTGTTGTGGAGTATGGTAGCCATGATACTCTAATGGCTTCAAATCTTAACGGTGTGTATGCTAGCTTGGTCAGGGCAGAGACTGAAGCTAATGCATTTTCTTGACTGAACGGCTCGACACACATTCTGAATTTTGTCTTGAGGATATAGAGATGATAAAAGGCTGAGATTTTTTCAATGAACTTAATGAGCTTTCACTTGGTTTTCTCATTGTACCCAAAATCATATACTCTCAATATGATTAGGACTAGCTATTTCTCTGAAAAGAAGTAGGACTGGTTATTATGAGTTACGCATGGAATTTTCCGAATCAGAAAGTGGCAATGGGGAACATAATGCTTTACTATATTTGACAGTCACACTGCTAAATACTTTGATTGTGGATTCTTGCAAGCTTGTGATTTCTTTGAGAATGGTCTGAATAATGATGAGGGGTCAGCAATGGAAATACCGCAAAAAAAATGCTCTAAGAATATTTTCAAGACAACAAAGACATCAGAAATAAACTGTAGAAAGGTTTAGCAAGTCTTTTCAGGAAATTCGGAATTCTTAGCAGACAAATAGAAACTAAACAGCCATATGGATCCCTACCAGAGGAACAGCAGCAGCAGCTCTCATGTATTTTGCCTTGTCCAAATTGAAATAACATGTTCCACGTCCTTGAGATGCTCATCTAGGCATCAAAACTCCATAATTCTTCAGAGAGACCAGGCTTGTAGTACAATTAAATACCTTTCCACCTAATGTATTTGAAGGGCATACCATGGTTGCCAGACCACCTGTTTCTGGACCATAATAAAATATTTCACTGTAATTAGAACCGCTAATGAGCATCACACCATCCTGCCAAGCACCAATAACATTACCCACTGGCGAATTACTTATAGCGTATTGCTTTACCCACTCTTGCTTCTCATAATCTTTCAAGATCCAGATATCAAGCACTTCTGCATTATTACTACTATCATATGTGAAATCTGATACAGCTAGGGATTCCCTCAGATTAAACAACGTCAAATTCCAGAAACAGGGGACTTCAGGAAGAGTAGTCCGTTTGTATTCCTCTTTTTTCATATCAAAAGTAAGTAACTTCTCCCAATACCGGACTGAATTATCGTTGCCAATCATTGCCCAGTTGCCAATCATTGTCCAGTGTATGTCTCCATGAGCAGGAACAGCTTCTGAATTTGGAAAGCAAGGAGGTACAACGTTGATTTTTCGCCAAGTGCTGGTGCCTAAGGTTACCACGCTCTTTGGAACGAGCCCGTCAGTATGAACAATCTTGTACTCATTCGTTGCATTGTCAAACCCCAGATAAAATTTGTTCGTGTCATAATGATATGGAAACCGATTATCTGGCGATCGCTCTATAGGAGCAGGTGGCAGCATTAACACTTCTTGTATGAAAGGATTGTAAAGAAAGACTTTCTCTTCACAACTTTTGCTTTGAAATAAAAACAACCCATAACCAAGGTAGTTTGAGGCATAGTCCCAGGCGTAGGATGTCCGAGTCGGGTTGTGTGGATTCTCAAACTCTACAATTGGATACTGACTCATGTTGACAGTGTGATTGAAGTTGTCAGCTTTCATTGAATAGACCTTCATAGGTTCCGCTCGACGAATCGGGACTTTAAAAAACAATAATTCAGATTCTTTGGAGACAGAGCTAGTACGATGAGCATTAACAAAAGAAGGGCTATCGATGATTTTGCACCAGACTTTGCATTTATGTCTGTTTTTGAATTTTTTTACAAAAAATGATAAAAATCTGTGGATTCTGCCATGGATTGATGGTGGTGGCTAGGAGTGGAGATTGAAGAAGAGAGAGGGAGGGAGGGAGAGAGGGGCTAGGTATTTTATTTTTAATTTAAGTTTTTTATTCTTTTAAATGGCACATCCTCACTATTTTAATAGAAAAGCCGAAAAAGGCTGACGTGAACATATATGTAAGGTGAGGGGTGGTTTGACACCAAAAAAAAAAAAGGTTAGGGGCTCAAGTGACCTTTCTTTTGATCGTTTAGGGGTTTCCTTAATACTTATCCCAAATAATATTGATGGGATTATAATCTCAGACGTTGGATTCGACAAACGGTTAAGATTAAAACTGTACAAATAACCCGCATAAAGAAAAAAAGGGGTAAAAAATAAAAATGTCTAGGGCATAAATCGATCGATATTGTTCCTCAATCGTGTTCCTTGTTTCACCCACTTCACTCTTCCATCGTCTTCCTCAAAGACGAACTCTGAACACAAACTCTTGAAGTAAAATATGTATACTATCATTATATGAATCTTTCTTTATTATAAATTTTCCCTTTTTTGGCATGGAATGGAATCATCTGTTTCAATGGAAGAAATGGAATTAGATATAATAAAGTTTTCCCCCTATGGCTATGGTGAGGTGAGCTTTGTTCTGGTATTGTGGTGCAAGGTATATCATTAATGGTTTTTATAGAATGATTTGTTTTCTAGTTGATTTGTTGCAGGAATGACACAATGTTCGTGAAGGATTCGATGCATAATCAAAATAGATTACATAAGCAATACAAACTTTTATTCAAAGTTACAGGAAAATACAACATCAAACTTTTATTACATGGTAGAAGCAGGAAACACACATATTTTATTTCAAGCTCTAAGAAATGGCAGCATCATCTCGAGTGACTGCCATATCAAGCTTTTATTATATGATATAAACAAGAAATACAAAACGAGAGAGTAGCATGCATCCTTGGATAGCCATGCTTCACCAAGCACATATACATAACACCTCCTAGAGAAGGCAGCACCATCACAAGTATTCAATCTGCATTTATGACTGAGGAGGAGAGGTGAGTAAAATTATATTTCTATAAAAAAAAAGAGTAAAAAATAGACTAGTGTTTATTTTTATATTCCTTACAGTGGGGCTCAATTTCCATAGCTGGTTGTCATTTTCATAAACGAAGTTGCCGACTTTAATTGTAGCACCACCATCATCAGCTTCCAAATACAATGCAACATGAGGAGTTATTATAGGTCCATAACCTTCATCATCAACTTGTCCTAGTGCCCACAACACAGACTCATCAGGTGGATTGTAAGGAACCAAAGTCACCTACAAGTATAAGAATTTTCGCAGTAAATGGTTAAAGGGATGGCATATGCTATCATTAGTTGTAAAATCATAACTGACAAATTAAGAAAGCCAGCAATTCTAAAGTTAGAGAATTCTTACAATAGCGTAGTCGGGAAGATGTTGTAGGGCCTGATTACTAGCTTTATTAACGAGAGAAAAGGGAGCATTCTCATTACCATATTTGTACCACTGCTGCAACAACAAAAGAATTAATGTTAGGCTCATATACATAATAAAATCTTCTCATCGAAAATTATATATATGCAGGTCTTAAAAAAAACAAATGAAGATCATGAAAACATACATCTTAGCAGAAAAATGAAAAGATCAAAAAAAAACTTAGTCCTTTCACGAAAAAACCTGGTGGGGATCATTTGGATTAGCAGGGGCAAGATAGGGTCTGTTTTCATTGTCACGGACGGCCAAATTGCTGCCGGGGTAAGCCTTGCAGGACACCGTATTCGGGTTTGCTGCAGCCATTGTTAACTGGATAAGCTGTAGATGAGATCAGCTTGGGATGAGGTTCAAGGGAGGCAGACATGCCTTCTTATATAGGGATAAACGAAACACCAAAATCCTCTAACTAATTTGACTATTGATTACTACTACTTGTCATTGAACGTATATGGAGTATGATCGTTGGTGCTGCGGTGTGAACTCGATTCAATTAGGTTTAAGGATCTGATCTTCGACAGTACTTGACAGGTGGAGGAAAACCAAACCACACAAATCATATTGTTGTAATTAATGTTGTGAAGACAGAAAAAATAAATTCTTGGAGATCATTGATTGACATGTTTGTGGAAGATCCTTCTACCTAAATGAATCGAGTTCACACCATAGCTTAGCTTAGTCTGCTGAAATCTATATATTCTTGGAGATAATTGATTCAAATCATATTTATTAAAGATCCTTCTACCTAATTGAATCGGGTTCATACACCATAGCTTAGCTCAATATGCTTAAAAGTATGATCGTTGGAGACACAACGTCTCCAACGATCATACTCCATGCACAGTGCATATAATCACTAGAACTAGTAATCAATGGTCAAATTAGGCAGAGTGTTTTATTAGTCATTGACTTATCCCAAAACTTATGTTACTGTGAAGTGGGAAACTTTTGTGTGCGCTGGTAAGACGGTTCGAGTTTAGACCCATATAAGATGTCGAAAAGATAAACTTATATGATGTCTTTCTCAGTTATCAAAAAAGAAAGGATTTGTAAGACCATGAGTCACTAAATGACCAATTGATGAGTTAAAACCCATCAAAGAGAATGTGAAGTTTGTGTAAGAGAGAGATTACGAAACATTTCTGAAGGCCTAAATTTTTTGTCAGGCTTAGCCCATGGGCTGTTATCTATGATGACCCACTCCTTATTTTTTGGGCTTGTAGTGGGCCTTTGGCCATGGTTCTTGTCTTCGTGAGACGAACTACCCGGACTTGTCTTGGTTATTGTACTTCTTCTCTCTCGTATAGAGAGCTTCCGCGACCAGTCCTACTAAATAGCTCAACATTTTTTATCTTAATTGTTCTCAATCCCATGTGACATTACACATCACATGCCACATCAACATTTGTGTCTATATATATATACTAGTGTTTAACCCGCGCGTTGCCGCGGGGTTATCATTTCTGGTATTTTCTGGATCATTTGTTGGTATTTAATTGGCATTTAGTTGATGTTTAGGCAATATGGCCAGCTCAATCTGCAGAGCTTCAACCCCAACTATCCTGTAGCAGCAGAACCACCAAAAATATATGTACATATATGTCAAACCTAAATAAGATGGATTCGATATCATTTTGGAGGAATCTGTAGAACAAAAAGTGCGCTACTTGCGTTTCATTGGAATATAACATGCAAAAACTAATATTCACATTTAACAACTTGCAGAAACACAATGGATGTGGCAATGGATGTAGCTTAGTTGTCTGCCCTACACCTTTCCAATTTTATATTGAAAAAAATGATTTTCTTAGCAAAATGTTTAGTCAATGCTAAAAGACTTAATACAACTATCAGTACGGTCATTGAGATATCCCTTCATAAGGATATTAAAGTATAAGCCAAGAAACCCACCACCAAAACTCGAGAAAAAAACAAAAGAAAAATTATCAATGAAAAATTAGAAACACCATCTCTATATGAGTTATAGGGTTCAACTTTTCGTTAGAAACTTCAAACCAAAAGTTTCAATTGCAGTCACTGTAGAGAACCCCATCATCCCAAACCTAGACCAAATTGATCAAACACAATTAAGGCCAATAATGATAACCCAGGAAGCAAGAGCTGGAGCCATGATTAAATCCATGTGTTTATTGCTAGAATCCCACTCTTGTCCACCCCAATCAGGTGCTTTATGACTGAACCACTTACGGTAAACAATAATCAGACTTAAATTATGCTAGAAGGCAGAAACTATTGACAGCTTGCTACCTTCGGTATTTTTTTCTTCTTAACTGAATCAAAGTTATCTTTATCACAAACATGAATGAGTCAGAAGAGAACCGAGTGACAGGATGACAATGTACACATGACAAACTACATGAATTCAATAATATCAGAATTGACTGTAGAGTCAAAGAAATTGAATGTTGACGGATCGAGTTTAACACAAGAGGGGGGGTGAATTGTGTCCCCAAATTCCAATTGGAATCCCTTTTTAAATTTAAACAAATTAATGGCAATTAACACATAGCACACAAATTTGGACTCTAATGATTATCCTAATCAATATTCAATCCAATTCAAGATGTGATACAATATAGTGAATGACCAAATATCAAATTATCAAGATTTGCACAAAACAGATTTTCAAGCAACACAATGCGCACAGATTTTTCAACTCAGGTTTTACCTATCAAATGATGTCGAAATGCAACAAAATTTTATATGCAATGTCACAACACCTTAATAAACACTATATCAAAATTTCAGATCAAAATTCAAAGTTTAAGTAAGTCTGCTAATCTCGGACAGATTAGGGTTTTGAAAATCCTGCAGTTTGAAACAAGTAGTAAATATAAACAAGTAAACAAAGAAATCAACACAGCGATTTATAGTAGTTCGGAGACCCTTCTCCTACGTCTACTACCTAGATTCACCAACCTAGGATTTTCCCAACTCCACTAAGGTGTGGTTTTAAGAGACCCACAAAACTCCTTACACCAAGGGTTTCTAAGAACTCCCTCAAACTTCAATGTTTACAATTTCCCTTAACAAAGGGAATTTCTCAATGGGATTTTCAGCCAAGGTTCTCACTGGTTACCTCAAAGGTATTTGGTGTGGAACTCTCAAGATTACAGCAACACTCTCAAAGATTGGATTTTAAGAACAAGAGAGGTTTTAGATTGTAAGTAAACAAAGCCTAAAGGATATAGGAACTTCCCTTTTGCAAAAGCAAGAGTAGTGATAAGTCCTTGATTGTAGAGGCTTGTATTGGAGAAGATTGTTGTAGCAAATAGCAAGAAAGCTTGATGATTGATGAACTTGATAGCAAGAGGTTTCTCTCAAGGATAATTTTCAATTTGCTTCTCCAAGTTGTATGAAAGGGAAGATCCTCTTTTAAAGGCAATTTTCTCCTATGGTTGCAGCCATTGGATCAAACTTCAAGAGTTGATCTCTACCATCCATTGCAGCTCCTAATCTTGGTCATTGATGATTTGAGCAAACAAATCTCCACCATAGAGCATATAGACGTTGGAAGCTTGAGAGAAGTCAAGTTGTACCTTTCTTCCATAAATGTTGTCACAAGCACAACCCTTTGATCACCTTCAAATCTTGATCATTCAAACTCTCTTTAATTCTCAACCATGGATGTAGATTGTACTATGCCATCTTGTCCCTTCATTTTGAATCAAAGACTTCAAAAGTGATCTCTTAGTCAAGGATCTTGTTTGATTGCACCAACCTAACTTTCTTGGTAGCACATGTCTTGAGTGAAAATGTCAAGGATCTTGATTGATTGCACAAATCCTAACTTTCTTGGTAGCACATGTCTTGAGTGAAAATGTCAAGGATCTTGTTTGATTGCACCAACCTAACTTTCTTGGTAGCACATGTCTTGAGTGAAAATGTCAAACAAGAATATATCACTAATGATAGAGAGGACAAGGTTTGTCCCACATGTTTGAAAAGAGTTGTATCTCCATGAAGACCACAACCAATAGCCTCAATGTTGGATTCATTCAACTTGATTAAATGCCTTAGTGGAAAGTTGACAAATATAGGATTTTTCATAGTTTCCTAGAGCTCCAAGCTCATTCTTAGAAACAGGACTTCGACCACTCTTGAACATACTGAATTCTAAGCCATATGAGACCACAATGATGATTAACCTACAATGAAATAGGAGGTAGAACTCCCCAATTGCATGTAAGCTCAAAGAGCTTCATATAGAGCGCATAGGTTAATTACATTAGAAAAACAACCCAGAAAATTCATATTACTGCATGATAAATCATTTTATATGTATTAGAATGTCCATGTAAAATTTCATAACAATCGGAAATCGTTTGGTCACTCAACCAAGCAATTAGATCACTAATAGTGAAACCGATCAATTCTAAGTGTAAATTCAAAGTCATTTTACAAACTCAGTGTAAATGACCTTTTCTCTTGAACTTTACTAAATCAAATATGTTCATAGTGATGAAAATAAGATGCACACGAAATTTCATTTAAATCGGAGTTCATTTGGTTCACCACGTTCACAAAGAACACATATGCACAAAATTAGGTAAAACCTAGTTTTGACGGAATTTAAGCATATGACCAAATATATATGTGATGCACTTAATTTCTCATGATTATAGTCCTAGAACATATATTAAACCTTCATGTGCATGTGGTTCAAGTTTCAAGTCATTTGGATCTAAGTTGGTTAAGATATGATAATTGGAAAATTGATGCTCTAACTTAGTACATGTATGTTTGTTTTCAAAACTTAATTTCCAGCACTATCTCAAAAATATATAGTCATTTAAATTCAATTCATATAAATCAAATATTGCTTTAATGTTTCATTATCATTTATAAAAGAGTTAATATCATCAAAATTAGACATATAGTACCATATGTCCAACAAATGTTAGTTCACAGCAACCAATTTTTAGTATCACCTAGGCCAACATAGTTGACATCTTATTTTTTTTTCGCATAACACCACAAAAAAACCCACATGAATGAGACATTGAGATAATCCCACAGCTAGTGGTCTAAGTACCTCAATTGCAGAACCAATCATCTGAATGAGACGATGAAACACGCTAGTCCTCTCAGCTTCAGATGATGAAACTGGAGAAGATATCTGTATAAGGTAAATGCTAGACTTTCGCTAGATGAAGCCAATGTTCTTTGATACATAATTGATCACGGAGGTATCGCTACTTTTCTGTCAAAGTATCGAACAAAAAATTACATATTAATCTATTACTAACCCAGACTTGATAGTTGATAAACAAAAGAAGGAAAGTAGGAAAAAAGTAGATCCCAATTTGTAAGGATATAGATATTGATGCTTAATATCGGCTCTCATTAGCTTGCTATCAGTGGAGCATATCATTGACTGATCAAAAGCAACAAATATAAAATATTCATCAACAAAGTCAATTAGAGGCGTCTTGTTGTCTTCATGAAAAAGGTGACCATTCTTCATGCTCTATAAAAAGGAATTCAACACAACATACAAAAGAGAATAGAAAATACTTACAACTATATTGTTTCCCCTCTGAAATGGTTCCCTGAAAATGGCCTGAGGACTGTTTAATACATCCATAAAATGAATCTAATCAAATCGAAATACAATATGGAACATGTGCAATAGAAGTATACAATATGGAATTGTTACAGCAGACCATCATGTGCAAAATGAAATACATCATGTGAAGGACTGATCAATACACATTCCCGGTGATATTGCACCACTACAAAGAAGTTATCACCACATGAGTACACCCTCAACCAATGGCACTAATGATACCAGAAGCATGAACGTGGAATCCATGCTTGTTCAATGCATGATAGATAATTCCCCTTATGCCAAAGAAAAGCCCAGAGGATTTGCAGGTCATAAATAACTTTGATCCACCCAATTAACCAAGAAATGTCAGTAAACTACAAAATAATTCCTCATATGTCACAGCATATTATATGAGAATTATAAGCAAGAAAAATAATGTTTTGTTGTTCAAAGAAAAGAAGAAAGGGTGTACCTGAATGTAGTGGGTGGTGCGAGCCATATGATTTACCATTCACATTTTAAATAGATAAATCAAACCAAAGCTCACTTGAGTCGTCCAGCAACAAATTTTATGGCTGTAAGGTGTGCTCAGATGGTTCCGCTTTATGCTCGGCTATTCACATCTAAATGAAAGAAGCTATTCCATCATCTTCACTGAAATAATTCATTCTAAGCAAACGCATTAAAAGAAAAGTAGTCAACAATCTTACATGTTGAAGTCCCTATGGAATACCCCTCTGATATGACAAAAATCAGCAGTAGAAATAAGCTGCTGAAAGTACTTTCTCACTTCATGTTCTTTCAACCTCCCTTTACTTGTCTAGTCCAAGAAAGCCAGTACAAAACTCAGCAGAAGATTTGGTTCCATCAACTGATCATGCACAATAATTTCTATATAGCAATTCCTATTAAGGTATAGCAATTCCACACAAAAACTTTATTCAACTTACAATTTTGTGAAAAAAGTTCCCCCCAATCGCAAATTGAAGAACAATATATATTTGTGACTTGCTGGCCATCACCATTAACCTGTACGAAGAAAGGTGGTAGAAGTTACTTAAAAATGTAGAAGTAATCAATAAAGTGTTGTTTTATTTTGATGGCGACACAAAAGAATGACATTTAGAGCCAAAATAGCCTAATTCCTAAATAACCAATAAAAAAAGAAACAGAACTTGTTGCAATTTTGGACTCTTGATCCTGAATTGATTCCATTTACGTCCTAATTTGGGAGCCTCTGATTGTACAGTTCACATAATCAAAGATCGTCAGATAGCATGATAAATATATAATAGAAATAAGCATATTCAAGTCTAATTCTACACCATGACAAAAGACTCCAGCTTGTACCAATGTACCCACTCTATAAAAAATAAAGTAAGCTACATATTATGTCATTCCACTTGACTGTATCAAGTATAGTCTGTCACCGAGTCACGTCCTAACATTATTTAACCTACCTTTTGTCACGCCCCTCTCTCCTAAGATACACCGAGGTGTATCTATATCACAGGGACGTGACCGGCAGGGGACACCCCATCCCCCGAACCAGATCCCAAATCTCTGCTAAACCCAACAGACATAATAATAATAATAATGATAATAATAATAAGAACTACCATACTATCCACAAAGTACATCCACCTATACATATACAACAGCGAAATAATAAAACATATCTACCCGATACCAAACCGTATAGTATATACAAATACAATACAAAAAAAGTTCCCACACCCACTAAGAGTCAGCCCAAGGCTACACACCAGCTCACGCATCCCGCTGCTGACCGCCATCACCAACATCCAACTCACCTGAAATGGGATAAAGAAGAGGGGTGAGCCACAAAGCTCAGTAGGGCGTAGAGAGGAAACGCCAATATCCATAAATAATAATGATAAATCCAGAAATGAAATGCATAGTATGCAATACAGGAAATATACATCCATCAGTAAGTCAACCAAATAGCACAATAGCCGATAAGGCTAAGCAACATTGGAACCACCAACACTGGTCTCCAGAAATCCATACACCAATCCAATCAAGTGAAATGATAGCCGATAAGGCTATCCAACACTGTAATCACCACATCAATCTCCAACAATCCATCACACCCCTGGACCCACCCTAATCCCCGTAGGGTGTCTCCCAATCCAGGTCCACACCGAAACTGGATGAGGATCGGGTATCCCGATAGCATAGCCTACACCAGAGGGCGTCCCCTGTGATGTACCCCATCTCAGACGGTCCACCGGTATATATCCGGTCTGTATATGTATATAAATCATCCATCAGAAATCCATATCTGATCATTTGGGCGCCTATATGGGCCCACAATCCACATCCACATCCACATCCACATCCACATCCACATCCACATCAGTAGTCTGCTGCACCATCTCTGGACCCAATAATGGTCTATCTCCAACCTCTGACCAACACAACGGTGATCTACAAGGTCTCCCATATAATACCTCAAACGGTGCCATCTGAATACTACTCTGATAGCTATTGTTGTACACAAACTCCACTAAAGGAATATGAGTCTCCCAATCTCCTCGAAAGTCTATCGCACAAGCCCGAAGCATATCCTCTAGAATCTGAATAGTCCGCTCACTCTGTCCATCAGTCTGCGGATGAAAAGTTGTACCGAAGTTCAGTTTCGTCCCCAGAGTATCCTGAAAACTGCCCCAAAACCGTGAAGTAAATCTGGGATCCCGATCAGATACAATACTCAACGGTACCCCATGCAATCGGACTATCTCTCGTACATATAATCTCGTCAACGACTTAATCGAATCTGTCTGACAAATAGGCATAAAATGAGCTGTCTTTGTCAACCGATCCACAACAACCCAAACCGCATCATGTCTCCGCGGAGTCATAGGTAAACCCATCACAAAATCCATAGTGATATGCTCCCACTTCCATTCAGGTAATGGAAGCGGTTGCAATAATCCAGCAGGTCGTCGATGCTCTGCCTTTACCTGCTGACAGGTAAGACATCGAGTCATAGTCTGTGCCACATCTCTCTTCATGCCACTCCACAAATACTGCCTCCGTAAATCTCGATACATCTTAGTAGCACCAGGATGCATCGCAAATCGGGAGTAATGTGCCTCTTGAAGTATCTCCTCGCGTAACTCAGTGTCCTCTGGAACCACTAATCTGCCTCTGAATCTGACTCCACCATCAGTGCCTCTAACCCTTCCCTCCATATCCTCAATGTCTTCAAATAATGCATCCCCCAACTGTGCATCCAACACCCTCTGTACCAGGGTTGGACGAGCAATCAAACTCTGTAAACTCAGTACATCTCTACGCTCCTCCATATCTAGTCGATACTGACTAAGTGTATCCACTAACCCAAACTCCTGAATAGCCAATCGAGCTGCAATCAATCTCCTACTCAAGGCGTCAGCCACCACATTGGCCTTGCCCGGATGATACTGTAAAGTAAAATCAAAGTCCTCAAGATACTCCATCCATCTACGCTGTCTTTGGTTTAAATCTCTCTGTGTAAACAAGTACCGGAGACTCCTATGATCCGAAAATACCTCAAACCTCTCTCCATAAAGATAATATCTCCACTGCTTAAGTGTAAACACTACCGCAGCTAACTCCAAATCATGCACGGGATAATTCCTCTCATGCGGCTTCAACAAACGTGAAGCATACTCAACCACTCTCTCCTGCTGCATCAACACACAACCCAAACCAACTCCTGAGGCATCACAATATACCTGATAACCAATACCCCTGTCGGGTATCACCAACACTGGAGGTGAAGTGAGTCGAGTCTTCAACTCCTGGAATGCCTGCTCACACACATCTGTCCACACAAATGGAGTATCCTTCTGAGTCAACTGTGTCATCGGTGCTGCAATCCGCGAGAATCCCTCGATAAAACGTCGATAGTAACCTGCTAATCCCAGGAAACTGCGAATCTCTCCTACATTTTTCGGTCTCCTCCATGCCACCACTGCCTCTACTTTCGCTGGATCCACCGCTATACCCTCCTGAGAAATCACATGCCCTAAAAATCTCACCTGAGTCACCCAAAATTCACATTTACTCAGCTTGGCATACAATCTATGCTCTCTGAGCGTCTGCAACACTATCTCCAAGTGTCTAATGTGATCCTCCTCAGTGGCTGAATAAACCAATATATCATCAATGAACACAATCACAAACTGATCCAGATACGGTCTAAACACCCTGTGCATCAAATCCATAAACGATGCAGGTGCATTGGTTAACCCAAATGGCATAACCAAGTACTCATAATGGCCAAACCGTGTGCGAAATGCTGTCTTTGGAATATCCTCCTCTCTAATCCTCAACTGATGGTACCCCGATCTGAGATCAATCTTGGAGTAATAATGACTACCTCTCAACTGATCAAACAAATCATTAATCCTCGGCAATGGATATTTGTTCTTTACTGTCACCCTGTTCAGCTGCCGGTAGTCCACACACATACGCATCGTACCATCCTTCTTTTTCACAAACAAAACAGGTGCTCCCCAAGGTGAAGTGCTCGGTCTGATAAATCCCAACTGCTGTAAATCTGTCAACTGAGTGTCCAACTCCTTCAGCTCTGCTGGTGCCATCCTATACGGTGGTATAGAAATCGAATCTGTACACGGGTACAACTCAATCACAAACTCAATCTCCCTCTGCGGTGGTAACCCGGTAAATCATCAGGAAAAACATCCATATAATGCTCCACAACCAGTATAGGGTTCGAAGAATCCTCCCTAGACGCTGAAGTAATCAAACCCGCTATAACACAATCGGTGTACTGAGGATTATCTAGAAAATGTGGACACGGAAGCAATCTCGTTCCACGAAATCTAACCCTCCCCGTAGGTGTGGTCAGTGTAATCCTCCTCTCAGCACACTCTATAACCGCCTCATACTCAGTCAACCAATCCAATCCAAGAATAACATCAAAATCAGTAAATGGCATCACAAACAGATCTGCTCTAAACTCATGGTCTGAGAAACTAAATACACAGTCCCTACAGACACCACTAATCACGGTACCTGGTCCTAGTGGTGAATCAACTATAAATCTCCTCGCCACTCCCATAATCTCTAAACCCAATGTCTCAGCAAATGATGCAGAAATAAATGAATGAGTAGCACCAGTGTCAAACAAAACACGTGCCCAAGAACTGAATAAGAGAAACCTACCTCCCAAGTGATCTCGCTCTGCTGGAACCACATCAGGCCTAAGTGCATACACTCCACCTCTCTGAACCTGCCGCCGCTGCTGCTGAACCAGTGGCCTACCCCGTCCTGCAGGACCCCTCTGTATCGGAACTGGTGCTGGAGCTGGAACTCTCTGACCTCCAGGTACTGGCGGTGCAAATCCTCTACCCTGTGGACAATCTCTCCTCATATGTCCTGGCAATCCACACTGGAAACATAACAGATTAGGACAATCCCGAATCATATGGCCCACCTGACCACAAGCATAACAATGCTGGAGCTGCTGATCCCGTCTCGGAGCCTGACCATGCTGATCCAATCTCCGCCTCTGCTGACCCTGTCTCTGCCCCTGCTGAACCTGTCTAGAACCCTGCTGTTCCTGCCTGGGTCCTCGGTAACCCTGCCTCCAACTCTGAGAACCCTGTCCCTGACTTTGCTGCTGCCCCTGAGTATCAGTCCTCTGTCTGTGCTGACTACTCTCGCCAGTAGCAGATGTAGAACTCTCAAGCTTCCTTTTATGAATCTCCCAGTAATCCTTAATCTCCACTAAAGTCCTCTCCACTCCAAGTGCCTTATCAATACACTCACGATAGGTGGTGATAGTCTGAGCCGCCAAATGAGGTGAAATCTTTGGTGACAACCCTCTCCTAAATCTCAATATCTTCTTTTCCTCTGTACAAATATACTCCTCCCCATATCGCCCTAACTCCTCAAAACGAGCCTGATACTGTGTCACTGTCATGTCCGGAGACTGAATCAACTCAAGAAACTCTTTAGCTTTAGCAACACGCACTGTCTGTGGTACATACTGTGCCAGAAAAGCAGTCTCAAACTCTGCCCAGGGCATGCCCTCTCTGCCCGACTAACTGTCATCACCTCCCACCATGTAAAAGCCTCCCCCTCCAGAAACTCAGCAGCTAATAAAGCCCTCCTCTCCTCAGGAATCCGTAAGGAAGTCATCTTCCTGCGCAACTGGCGAACCCACTCCTCTGCTGCCACTGGATCTATCATTCCCCTATATACCGGAGGATTTGTCTTTCGTAACTCGGCTAGCTCTTTGATCGACGTATCAATCGCCAAAGGAGCTACCTGTGCCTCCACAATCTGTCCTACACCCTCCTGTAACTCACCCAAAGCCAGAACCCGTGCTGGAACCTCAATAGGAGCCTGTAATGCAACTGGGACTGGAGCAGTCATCTGTGTCACAAGTCCTGTAACAGTCTGCCCAAGAGCTCGTACCAACTCAGTAACATCTCGAACCTCCTGTCGTAAAGTAGTAACGACAGCCTCTACCCCATGTGGTGCTAAATATCCCTCCTGATCCTCCCTAATATTATCTACTGGGTCTATATACACTCGCCGCCTGCCACCACCTCTCCCACGTCTTCCACCCCTACCACGTCTCACACCCCTACCTCTCCGTCCTCTCCCCCGCTCTAATGGAGCCACCTCAGGCATACCCACCTCATCTACCTCCTGAGGCTCATCCGCCTCATGTTCTCCTCTACCCCGTCCATATCCTCGCACCCGAGTACTACGTGTGTCAACCATATCTGGAAAATATAACACATGTATACATAAATCTAAAGCAGGAAACACCAAAAATAAAAACTCACCAGGTCAGCCGGGAAACGCATGATGTGTAGCCAACAAAATAACCTAGGTAACCTAACCACTGTAAGTTTCTAAACCTACAGCTCCGATACCAAACTGTCACGCCCCTCTCTCCTAAGATACACCGAGGTGTATCTATATCACAGGGACGTGACCGGCAGGGGACACCCCATCCCCCGAACCAGATCCCAAATCTCTGCTAAACCCAACAGACATAATGATAATAATAATAATAATAATAATAATAAGAACTACCATACTATCCACAAAGTACATCCACCTATACATATACAACAGCGAAATAATAAAACATATCTACCCGATACCAAACCGTATAGTATATACAAATACAATACAAAAAAAGTTCTCACACCCACTAAGAGTCAGCCCAAGGCTACACACCAGCTCACGCATCCCGCTGCTGACCGCCATCACCTACATCCAACTCACCTGAAAGGGGATAAAGAAGAGGGGTGAGTCACAAAGCTCAGTAGGGCGTAGAGAGGAAACGCCAATATCCATAAATAATAATGATAAATCCAGAAATGAAATGCATAGTATGCAATACAGGAAATATACATCCATCAGTAAGTCAACCAAATAGCACAATAGCCGATAAGGCTAAGCAACACTGGAACCACCAACACTGGTCTCCAGAAATCCATACACCAATCCAATCAAGTGAAATGATAGCCGATAAGGCTATCCAACACTGTAATCACCACATCAATCTCCAACAATCCATCACACCCCTGGACCCACCCTAATCCCCGTAGGGTGTCTCCCAATCCAGGTCCACACCGAAACTGGATGAGGATCGGGTATCCCGATAGCATAGCCTACACCAGAGGGCGTCCCCTGTGATGCACCCCATCTCAGACGGTCCACCGGTATATATCCGGTCTGTATATGTATATAAATCATCCATCAGAAATCCATATCTGATCATTTGGGCGCCTATATGGGCCCACAATCCACATCCACATCCACATCCACATCCAACACCTCCAATCACCTCACTCTCAGAAAACATACCAACAGTTATATATATATAACAGGGAATATAAATCAACATGCAAACAGGTCGTATTTCCACCCCCGGAAACCGACAAAACCATAATATCACCAGAGTCCGTAAACCGGAACTCTAAAGTCACATGCAAGAGTAAGGAAACCCCTACCTGGAAATCAGAGTGCTAAAACCAAGTACGCGTCCCAGACAACCCCTAACTCCAAAAGTTAACCCGCTCCGAATCTCAACCGTGACCACCGTCTACACCGAAAAACATGATATATGTAAATACTGTAAAAATACGGTCGGTCAACTATGGTCAACATATAAATAGTAACCGAGCCAAAGTCAACAGTCAAATAGTACCGAACCGGGTCAAATAGTACCCGACCGGGTCAAATCGGGTCAAATAGTACCCAGCCGAGTCAACTCGCCGGTCAACTCGCCGGTCAACTGAGTCAACTCGGCCTGACTCGGTCAACTCGCCGGAAAACCCATTTAACCCCATCGCCGGCGATCCGGCCACCTAAACCTGCCAAATCTTATATCAAATTAAAGAACTCGATGAGATGAACTCATAGGTACCTGAAACAAACCAAACCGTCGACGGAATCGGCCGGATCGACCAAAAGAAATCCGAGTAAATCGGAACTTCAAACTCCGATATCTCCCAAACAACAACTCCGATCAGCGTGATTCTAGTTGGGTTAGACTCGTCTCGTCAATACGCTTCTTTTGACACCGGTGGTGTCGCTCACCGTCGTCAGACTCAGAAAATGAATAGTAAAAAAATAGATATACGGAAAAGAGAAAAAAAACTGCGTAAGGTTTTTTTCATTTTAAGTTTTCTTTTATAATAACTTTGACTTATCAAAAACACCCACCTGTCAAAAACACCCCCAACTAAATTGTTACAATTTACTTCAAAATTCATAACAAATCAAATTTAAATCTGATTTAAGTAATTTTTACTCCAAAAATTTTCTTTTAAAATTCCCAATTTATTAAAATATTTATTCACACTTTAATTTTATTCTCTTCAAATACCGATTCACCAACACAGAGGTTCACTCCACCTCAACCACCACGATAAGATACTATGAATAGTGTAAAATTAGACCAGGATATGACACCTTTCCCTTGGAAGACAAACACATCATGACATCAATTGCATAGAAGTATAGACCTTTCTCTTCAAATAGAATCAGTGTCAATTGAGTGGAAAAGCTAACCACTGACATTGAACATTCAGCCGCACAATAAGAACTTTACGCATATATTAGAATATTACATAACGAACATTAGGCACCTTAAGAAATTATATGTAGATAAACATACCTGATTAACGCCAAGATGAGTGTTGATAGTTGCGCAGCAAGGTGAGCCTGTAAGGTTATTGTTTTCTCTGCAATGAAAACATGAGATAAGTTCTCACACCAAATAGATGAAAGACTGGTAAAGAAGTAATTAAGCAACTGAAAATAGAATCATATTAGTAAATGAAACACATGAAATAACCACAAAAGCTAAAGGTTAACAAAGTGACATTGATACTGCCCTTATATGGCTTAACACAGATTAAGAGGGAGAGGCGGAAGAAGCAGTCAAGCAGCAAACATAGAACTGAACCTGGACTTACATAGATCTAAAATCCTCCAAATTTTCAACCAGTGAGGCAGCACCATATAACAACTGTGACTGCTCAGAAAACAGGAATGACCTTACTCTAGAGACGGCATAAGCACCTGCAACAACCATCGAAACGCAACATCTTAGTAGACTTAATCACCTAAGTATATAAGAGGGCAAAAAATTTGCAACATCAACGTCTCACAGAGAGTAGCGAAACGAACAAAAGTCCAGAAGCAGCTGCAGAACAACCAATGGAACAAAGGCAAACCAAGATAACCACAACAATTAGCAAAAAAATTGACAAATAATGGAAGAACGAAACATGAAAGCAGTGCAAATTCCAAAAATTGGTATCTTCTATTGCTCTCAGCTAACAACACCAGCAGACTCAATTTAGATCAATTCTTGACAGCAAAAACGAAACGGAACCCTAAATTTGATGAACAACATAGCAAAGAAATTCCAATCTTTCCCATAATAGTGGACCAAATAAGCTACCGAACATAGTATTTGAGCTCCGTCTAACACCCGTAGCACAATCCTACACGAATCGCCACCACCGAACACAACTGGTTCATGCACGAAGAAGATGAATGATAGATAGGACCGAGATCGCTAATCTGATTACAAACCTATATGCGTGAAGAAGATGAATGATAGGAGGCGTGTTGGCTTACCGAACCTACCAAATCACACCTTATCGAACACAATTTAGCAAGCCTGCCTAAGACCCGCAGTGAATCGATTTGCAAACCACGCAATCTATCCCAAAGAACACACAGACGAAAGATTTGAGGTAATTGATGTATTTCTGACAAATCGCATTAATCGTGGAGCTATGTCAGAGAAGATGCATGAACCAAGCGAAAAGTAGATCGAGAGAGTGAGATTCTGGTGGGATCTGGAATTCTTTCGAATTGTCGAGTGTCGCTGTACAATTTTGTTCTTTAGCAATGAACGACATCGTTTTCCTTTGCTACAACAAAGAAGGACTCTCCAAACGTCGTCGTTTTTCTTGACCAGACATTGCACGAACCACAACCAAACTCGCGATTACAGAAAACACACCTTACTCGCCACCTCAGCACAGGCCCACCAGGGGCTTTATATATAAGTAATAGATAGATAGATAATAGATATATATATATATATATATCTATTACTTATATATATATATATATATACATACACTCTCCCTCTCTCTTTCTTCTCTTTCCACTTTCTCTCTCCTTTTCTCCCTCCCACTCACACAAGACAACCATCACAACCAACTGGAGCTCCTCCGTCCGGCCACCGATCAGAGCTATCGACCCATCGAATGGAAGTGCCCGACCACCACAGTCATTTCCCAACCCTCCGCACCACCCATCGTCGCTCGTATCGTTTAAAAAAGACATCCAAAGGAGGAGGTAACCGCGACACTAATCTAGTTGATCCGGCCACCTCTGACGACATCTCCGGCAACTGACCTCATATTTGGACTCCACACAGAGGTGCTCCTTACCCACCTATTTTTCGACTAGATAGCAACCGGAATCCGGCCACCCGAATAAATTACATTGTTCTAACAACAATGTAATTTTTCAATCCGGGCATCCAGCCGCCTCCAATAGCGCCTCCGGCCAGCTCCGGCAATGTAATAACACAATATGTTCCACAACCTGGAGATGCTCTTTTAGCCATCAATGTTTCAATTCTCCATAATTCTTGAGAGAGACCAGGCTTGTAGCACAACTAATTATCGTTCCTCCATATGTATTTGAAGGGCTTACTATGGTTGCCAGGCGATTAGTTTTTGGATCATAATAAAATATTTCTCGGTTACGAATACCGCTAAAGAGTCTCACACCATCCTGCCAAGCACCAATAACATTTAGCCCTAGCGAACAACTCATAATCATAGTGTATTGCTTTACCCACTCTTGGTTCTTGTAATCTTTCAAGATCCATATGTCATACCCTACTGTATTACTATCATATATGACATCTGATACAGCTAGGGATTTCTTCATATTAAACAGTGTAAAACTCCAATGCCTACGGAGTTGAGGAAGAGTGGTCAATTTGTATTCCTCTTTATTCACATCGAAAGAAAGTAACTTCCTCTCATCAATATTATGATCGGGTGACCGAGTCCTATTGCTTATTCTCCAGTGTATGTGTCCATGAGCCGGCACAGGTGATGTATCTGGAATAACAGGCAGGAGGAGGTACAGCCACGATTTTTCGCCAAGTGCTAGTGCCTAAAGTGTAGATTTCTGTAACCATGCTATTTGTAACGGACTTGTAAGTATGAACAATCTTGTACTCATTCGTTGCATTGTCAAACCCCATACAGAAGTTGTTCATGGCATCATGATACCGAAACTCATCTGGCGATTGCTCTCTTGGAGCAGGTGGCAGCATTAACACTTCCTTTCAATGAGTCGGGGCTTTAAGGAACAATAATTCGGATTCTTGATGAGTTTTAGCAAAAGGACTATCAATGATTTTGCATACTCGCCGGTAGCACATGAGTAAGCTTCCTGGTAATTTCAATAGTGTTTCTGTCACTAATTCAACAGGAAGATGGGGATCTCTTTGTCCCTGGACTTAGGTTCTGATATCGAAATTGGCCCTTTAGATTTACTTTCAGCCATGTTTCAAGGCTATGCTCGATGATGATGGTGGTGATGATAATTTATCCAATAACCCTAAATTGAATCCAATGAAAATTCAACCACAAAAAATTAAACAAACATGAAAGATTTGTACCTGATGTATGACGTATCTCGGCTTGTAGAGAGGTTTTATTAAGACCTCTTGGCATCAAACCCTAAACCGAATCCCAATTGATACACTTAAAAGAAGACGATTTTAATTGCAAGACTTGTAGTACTAGTAAAAGACTTTTTAACCTTCGCAACTCAATCTTCTGGCTCAAGAAGGGTTCCTCCTCCATACCATGGTCTATGGACCAAAACTGTAATGCAATCACTAATCTCACTAAGGTCTTTGTTGCAATGGATTTCGTTCATATTTGGAGAGAGGCAAATGGTGTGGCAGATTTCTTATCCAAGAAAGGGGTTAATAGACTAATGTTATTTCTAAGGTACCTTGCAATTTTAAGGTTAGATGATTCTTATAGGAACAGGGTGATCGAAAGAATGTCTTAGGGTCTAATCAGTTGCTTTATTAACCAGAGAAAAGGCAGGAAAACCCGATTTGTCCTTCACATAGTTGTACTTGTCATCTTTGTACCAGTGCCGCAACAACAACTTAATGCTAGGCTCATATATATTCACAAATCTGCTCATTGTAAATGACATGTATGTAATTTCTAAAAAACAAATTAAGATCGTGAAACCTATCCCTTCCAGGACCAGATCTTCATAATTGATTATTTTGAGGACTTCCAGCTTTGGATTTAGATATACAACGTCAAATCTCTGGAAAAATGAGCTATGTGAATGAAGAAGATGTACATTTAGTAGCGACTTATGAAACACAACTTGTATCCATGGCATATCTGCACAAACTTGGTCAAGAAACTCTAAATTATAGTGCAAGTAGGTTCATAATACAGGAACAGGGTGATGGAATAACTCAGAATGGAAACGTATAAAATTAAGGTATGAATTGTGTACCTTAAAGAAAGAACAAATATCAGAAAACACAAATTTATTTTATTTCAAGGATACTTAGCCTGACGGCTAACAGTCATATTTAAAAAAAAAAAGAGAAGAAAACCTTAAAAATTGACAAATACGCCTAAAATGAAAAAATCAAGTTAGGTCCACAAATCACTACTATTTACAACCCGAAAAAGGTCAGAATAGATGAAACGCGATTCAGACTTCTAATTAAAAAAATATAAGATAAACGAAATATTCCTAAAATTGTAAAAACGCTAAATTAGAGGCTTAAACAATGAAATTTGGCTAAAAGTGGTGGGTCCATTTAGCATAGTAATTGGTCTCGTGCAAATCGATGTTTTGAGTCAGGCCACCAAGTTTCACGCTATTCTGAGGTTTAAGCTTTTGATTTTTACTAGACAGTATTTTATTTCGAATGATCCAATAGCGGGTAAAAACCCTTTCTGCAACATGTTCTACATGAGTCTCCCCTTTCTCTGAAGAACTCGACCTGCAGTGAATCTCATAATAAAGCGTCAGCACGGTATGCAAATAAGTATGTAGGCTTTGGAAAATGTTCATAAAAAAAAAGTATATCAAAAAAGAAATATCAGAAATAAACTATGCAAAGTCTTAACAAGTCGTTTCAGAATTCTTAGCAGACAAATCGAATATTAGTTTATCAGAAAATGATGGATGTAATAACATAACAAACAGCTCTATATATGCATCCCTAGCTACCAGAAGAAAAGCAGCAGCGCTCTGTTGTTGTATTTGCCTTGTCCAATTCGAAATAATATGTTCCACGTCCTCGAGATGCTCTTTTAGCCATCAAATCTCCATAATTCTTGAGAGAGATCAGGCTTGTAGCACAACTAAATATCGTTCCACCGTATGTAATCGAAGGGTTTACAAAGGTTGTCAGGCCATCAGTTTCTGGATCATAATACAATAATTCGCTGTAACTAAAATCGCTAAAGAGCATCACACCATCCTGCCAAGCACCAATGACATTTAACGATAGCACATTACTTATAGTATATTGCTTTACCCACTCTTGGTTCTCATAATCTTTCATGATCCAGATATAAGGCCCTTCTGTCTCACTATCAAGTATGACTTCTGATACTGCTAGTAATTCCTTCAGATTAAATACCGTAATCCTCCCCTCACCGAGTTGAGGAAGAGTAGTCAATTTATATTCCTCTTTTTTCACATCAAAAGTAAGTAACTGCCTCTCATCAATATTATACTCAGGTGACCAAGTGCTAGTCGTTATTCTCCAGTGTATGTCTCCATGAGCAGGCACAACTTCTGTAACAGGAATAACAGGAGGTACACCGGTGATTTTTCGCCAAGTGCTAGTGCCTAAAGTGTAGATTTCTGTTACCACGCTATTTGAAACGAACTCTGCTCTCTACATTGTACGTATGAACAATCTTGTACTCATTCGTTTGAGAGATAGATCAAGTTTTGCTTCGAAATAAAAACAACCCATAACCAAGATCGTTTGAGAGATAGATCAAGTAGGATGAATCCCCATACCAAGTCCAGTGGTATGGATTCACAAACTTTGCAATTGGATACCGACTAATGTTGACAGTGCAATTGATGTTGTCAGCTTTCAAGGAGAAGACCTTCATAGTATCCCTTCGATGAATCGGGGCTTTAAGAAACACTAGTTCGGATTCTTTGGGGACATAGCTAGTAAGATGAGTATTA
Organism: Tripterygium wilfordii; assembly: GCF_013401445.1. Classification (NCBI taxonomy): domain Eukaryota; kingdom Viridiplantae; phylum Streptophyta; class Magnoliopsida; order Celastrales; family Celastraceae; genus Tripterygium; species Tripterygium wilfordii. The sequence continues at coordinate 13,210,619 of NC_052248.1, forward strand.
ACAAAAGAAGGACTATCGATGATTTTGCACCAGACTTTGCACACTCGTCGGCAGCACAGAAGTAATTTTGGTGGCAATCTCAATAGTATGTTTGTCACTAATTCAACAGGAAGGTGGGGGATCTCTTCATCCATGGACTTAAGTTCCGATTCCGAAATCAGTCCTTTAGTTTTTTTCATGGCTTAATGATGATGATGGTGGTGATGATAATTTCTCCAATCTAATGAAAATTCAATCACGAAAGAAAAGATAAAAGAAAATTAAACAAACATCCAAAATCTGTACCTGATGGTGCCTCGGTTTGTAGAGAGGTTTTATGAAGACGTCTTGGCATCAAACCCTAAACCGAATCCCAATTGATACACGATTTTAATTGCAAGACTTGTACTGCTAAAAGACTTTTTAAACTTCTATTCTTTGTCCCTTTTTTCCCTAAAAAGAAGTCAGAACGTGTATATATACATACATATATAAGTATAAAAGTGTTTCGTCTTACCGTATACGTCTACAACACCGAGCCACTAATTGAAATGGTATGGAAGGTGTATGTCACCCAGGTGACCAAGGTTCGAATCCTTCCACCACCATTTTCATTAATAGGTTGTCATGTGTACTTAGTTCTGTCATTTTCTTCATCACCTCACTTTTCTTTCCTTCTCTTTGGTAACAGGAAGGGCAAAAGAGTTTGACAAGCCATCTCACTTGATAGATAAGTAGTTCCTTTTGGGAACATTAGTCCAGGACTAGGAGTATGCCGAAGCGCTCAGCCGAACTATAAACATCCATCGTGTTGCCTTGGACTCTTCATTGTTGATATTCATCGAACTTTCCGATGACCACTACTAAGCTCGGCAGACTTTTACACTCTCCCAAGTGCTGGAATAGCCATGCAACTTATGGTTGTAGGATTGCATACGTTGATAACATATTAAATTTAACAGCTCAATACTACATGAGGAAATATTACATCTACTTGAACAAAAATGACCAATAAAAAAGTAATATTACTCCAGACTCGGATATTATTATAAGATAAAGCATATCAAGCTTTTATTACATGGTAGAAACATGAAACACACAGAGAGAGTACAAACTTTTATTCCAAACTATAAGAAAAGGCTGTTAGGATGAAATATCCCACATCGGTTATAAACCAGGCAAAGTGCCTGTATATAGGAGCAAGCCCCCTCCCCTTAAAAGACCTTTTAGGGGGAGGCCCAAGGGGGCCTAGAAATATTTACATGGTATCGGAGCAGGTGTGCGCTCGTCCTCGAAATAAAGTCCACTCGTTGGGCCTTGGGCATAGATACCCACTCCACTCCACGAGTGCGGGGGAGTGTTAGGATGAAATATCCCACATCGGTTATAAACCAGGCAAAGTGCCTGTATATAGGAGCAAACCCCCTCTCCCCTTAAAAGGCCTTTTAGGGGGAGGCCCAAGGGGGCCCAGAAATATTTACAAAGGCAACATAATCTCAAGTGATGACAGCCATATCAAGCTTTTAATACATAGTAGAAACGGAAAACACACAAAGAGAGAGTGGCATGCATCCTTAGAAAGCCATGCATCACCAAGCACAAATACATGACAGCTCCTAGAGAAGGCAACACCGTCACAAGTATTCAATCTGCATTGTTATATAAAAAAGAAGATGAGTAAAAAATATATTGCTATAAAAAAGAGCAAAAAAGATATTAGTATGATTTCTATATTCCTTACAGAATGGCTCAATTTTCCATTGTTGGTCATACGTATCAATCCAGGGCCCGCCCACAATTATAGCACCAAGATAAAATTTATCAATATTCAAAGGAGCAGCTTCCAAATGTGATTCACACTGAGAACTTCTTATGGCCCTGTAATTTTCACCACGATCGTTAGCTAGCGACCAGAGGATAGACTCGTCGAAGACATTTGGAGTGTAATCAACCAATTTCACCTGCATGTTTAAGAATTTTTCTCAATAAATGATTACAAGGAATGGAATATGCTATGATTAATAGTAAAACTATAAGCGAAAAATTAAGAAAGCATGCAATTTTAAGGTTAGATGATTCTTACAGGAAGAGGATGACTGAAGGAATGTTTTAGGGTTTGCCCAGTTGCTTTATTAACCAGAGAAAATAAAGGATAGCCTAATTTGTCCAACACATTGCTGTACGTATCATCTTTATACCAATGCTGCAACAAAAAAAAAAAAATGTTAGGCCCTATATATACTGGAATCTACTCATTATAAATAACATATGTATTCAATTCTTAAGAAAATGAATGAAGAACATCAAAACATGCATGCATTTTAACAGAAAATGAAGAGATCATATCAAAAATATAAAATAAAAAATTTAATGGACTGTCCTTTCACGAATAAACCTGACGGTCATCATTTGCATCAATTTTGGCAAGAATGGCCACGCCTTCACCAACGGCCAGATTGTACTGAGGGGCAGACCTACAGTACACCCTATAAGAAGGAAGGTTTCTTGTAGCTAGTACTGTTGTAGCCATTGTTAACTGGATAAGCAAGGGTTAGGATAATTAAGCTTGAGATGGGATGGGATGGTGTTCTAGGAAGGCTGTCATGCCTTGTTATATAGGCAACCGATTAAAGCCCTCTCTCTACCTAATTTGACCATTGAATACTACTTGTTGTCATTATATGTGTGTGGTGTATGATCGTTGGGGACTAATCTCTATTATCTATGGTGTAAACACGAATTCAATTAGGTAGAAGGATCTTCAATAAACATGATTGAATCGAGATGAAGATCCTTCTACCTAATTGAATTGGGTTCACACTGACTTCACACCATAGTTTTTTTTTTTTTTGATAGAACGATTGATTTTATTGATAAGCATGGTACAAAAGCAATACAACTAAGTATAACAGAACCCTAAAACACCAAAACAATCATTCTAACCAAGCTACAAACATGTCACTCCTTAGAGCCCCCTGTTTTGCAAGACTATCAGTTACAAATTAGCCTCTCTCCACACATGATTGTATGTAATGGAAGAGAGTTGCGAGGAGAGATTTGTAATAGCATTAAAATCCTGAGCTTTAGACCAAGGTTGGTCTGTTGAAATCTATATTCTTGGAGTCTCTCACACCTTATCCAACATCCAACCATCATAATCCACACACTTACACATATAATGACAGTAAGTAGTAATCAATAGTCAAATTACGTAGGGTGGCCATTTTTGGCTAGATTCTTCCGGTGTGTTTGTTTCTTTTTTTGTTATGATGTTTGTGTTTTGCGTTGTTGGTGGACCCCCTCTTTGTACTTGGTTGGATTCTCTCTCCTATCCTTAATAAATCCGTTCTTCTTATCAAAAAAAGAAAAAAAGAAAGTCAAACTACGTAGAGGTAATTAACTTATCCCTCAATAAATTTAGGTTAAATAATTTTTATTGAAGAAACAGAATAGTCACCACTTGATTTCTAGTCTAATAAACTGAGATGCTTGGAAAACCGAGCAATCAAGAAGTCGGTTTTATTTTGCACGTCATCTATCTATATATAGAAATTTAAAGTGGACGAATTCACGGAATAAAGTATATATATGTTACTAGTATACTAGTGGGGGTTTCAAGGGAACTACTTGAGTGATAGCCTAGTTTTGATGAAACTTATCGCAATTCCACCAACAATTGAAGAAACATAACAAATACCAAATTGCCTAAACAACTAATAAGGGATTCCATAACATCCTAAATAAGAAACACAACTACATCTACCAGACTTTTCCCCCAAAAAAGGGGCCCTAACATCCGAAGCCATACAGATTTTTGGGCAAGATTTTTCCCCTAAAAAAAGACCCTAACCTCCATTTACAGTGTTGAAGGCATATTTGATCCTCCTTATTATTTATTGTCACCCAATGATAAAAATGTTTGACTAGCCCACATAGGCAGTTTAACTATCCCACACCAGGAAAACCTACCTGAATGACCAATTTGAAATATTTTTATCATCGGGTGGTTAAATTGAAACATTTTAAACAATAGTGTACAAATTGAAACACTGACTATCTTTCAGTGTACAAAAGTAATATTAACCCACTATTGAGATTATCAGTAAAATTACTCCTGTGCTGCCAATGAGTATGCAAAGTCTGGTGCAAAATCATCGATAACCCTTCTTTTGCTAATACTCATCATACTAGCTATGTCTCGGAAGAATCTGAATTAATGTTTCATACTAGCTATGTCTCGGAAGAATCTGAATTAATGTTTCTTAAAGCCCCGACTCATCAAAGGGATACTATGAAGGTCTACTCAATAAATTAGATAATTGAGATTCATTTGCACTCGGACTACTATAAAAAATAGAGTACAACCAAGAGAATTAAAAAACAAGACAAAAAAAATTGAAAAGCACGAAGACGATGATCGCGGGACGCTCCCAGACAAGAGTGTATTACATCGAAACATTCAAGGGAGGTGGACATGCTATATGGAGTATGATCATTGGGGACGGTGCTATGGTGTGAACCCCATTACATTATTCTCTGGCTCCTCCGCCCCTACTTTTTGTGTTGTCCTTTATGACTGTAAAGTGACTGGGGACACAGTAGTACAGTGACCTCGATCCTATCTACTCAGTCAAAAATTTTGAGTAACTGGTTATATGGGCTTGATGTAGAAGATAAAATAAAGAAGACTGTTTGGAATTGAGACATTAATGTGGAAAAAGAGAATCGAATTCTAAAGTTGGGTTTTCCATTAATGTGTCTTTTACTTGGGCAAAATATTCAACCAGAAAAAGCTATTGCTTTTTCTTTTTCTTTTTCTTTTTTTTGGGAGTATTGCAAAATGTAAGAATATACTTTCTTTGAACTGCCAACCTAACTTTTTTTTAGTGGAATTTTTTGATCAGACCTTCTCAATCCACACAATCACACTTGTTTGGTTAGGGGTTTGGAACACTTTGGGGCATAACCATGAATGTAAAGGGATAGGGGATTCAATTCTTGGCACGTATTTTGGCTACAATACCATCCCAAAAATTATGTTAAGTCATGATTTTATTTTTTTTGAAAATAAATTATTAGAGTATAGGAGTTAGGAGGGTTTAGAAAAAAAAATTCAAAATCAACTATATTCTAACATTCCAAAGTGTAGTATGTCATTGGTAGGGATCGAAGGTCCCTTGCAAGCCCATAAACATGAAGAGCAATGTCTAAGGCTGTCCAATGAAATTGAATACATATATCAGTGAGGCAACTATGTCCGAGGCGTAGTCAGAATGTTGATGCATATCTAATGTTGCCACTGTTGGCAACATTAACACACATCCTCTAAGTGGATCTTAGAGACAACACATAACGAAGATTGTTTAACATCTGACCAAAATCATACGTTGGAGATTGTTTAGTATTTAGTAGAATCCCAGTTTATTTGGAAGAATACCATAATTAACTTCATGAATTTTCAGATTAATACATATTATTAATGGATACTTTACCCTCAGAGTTTACTAGTATGAATTGTACGTATATTCCTTATGGTGGTGCTCACGCAGTAGATGTAGAATTAGAAATTTAGAGACATCTAAGACATGATGGAATGCAGTACATGTAGAGCTAGACAATACATGAAAGGTGCAGGAAAATTGCAGTATGCAACGGTAGGGATTGCGTCGTACTACTTTCTTCAATTGCTCATACTATTACAAGCTGTGGGCAGTAAGAGCCCTTGATTAACTACGAAGTTTATGTCTCTTTTTGATATGCCCCTTAAGCCAGAGCATTTGCAAAATGTGCTAAACTTTTTCACTTGCAATTCAATCTGACCATGCCCCATAAATGCCATCACTTCCAAGTCAAGATATTCACATAGAAAGGGGTATAAAAGTAGTGGAGTATAAGCTATCAGTCGCATACAAAAGGCTAAGTAGCATGGCTGGAACTGCAGACAGCTTAAATATGAAGTCTTGCAGAAACCCATTACAAAAACAAACCGAAAAATAATGCAAAGACAAAGGCGAAGGGACTGAGGCAGGTAATCACATTGAAGGGAAGGGAAGGGGCACCAACAAGTACCAAGTTAAAGAGAGAAAAGTTCACACTTCACTGAATTTTTCACCAACACAACACTTGGCATCAGAAAGCCAAAACCATGTAATCCCATGGGCCTAAACCAATCAAATTTCCTCCACAAGACAACCCACCATAAGAACCAAACAGAGTAATCCAAACTGAAGCTATGCCAAGAACTTCCACAAAGGCCATTTAAAGATAGATCGAATAGCGAAGCCCCATAGACAGGAGAGATCAAAGAACTTCAACTGAAACCATAGAAATTTGAGATGAAGTCCAACTGCACTAGATGAAAGATACTGAATGAAGGTAAAAGAGAGCAAAGCCTTTCCAAACAATGGCTATCCACCAAACTGATCACCCCTTGAAAAGATAGAGTACAATAGAGGAAATTTTGTAGGAAGGAAAGAAAAGAACAAAGAACTCCCAAACAAAAGCCTATCCACCAATCTGAAACCCCATGGTGATGAATATTGCCATTATACGTAAGGTGATTTGAGAATGAAATGCAGCTGAAGAGATTAAGGAAAACATATTACAAATGATGTTTGTAATAGTTTTTAAGAAAATATGTTAAAGTTTGGCTTGAGCTCGAAATGTTCGACTAATAACCCCTACAAACCGCGTATTAGGATTGGCAAATGATGTTTGTAATAGTTTACAACCGGGTCGCGATCCAAACACATAAATTTTATTTGGTTTATTTGTCCGAACCCTATCCGGATTAGGTTACTATCAAGCTGACTTGTCTGGATCTAAACCAATCCGCATTTGATCAATTAAGTACGTCCAAAATCCAATATAGATTAGGGTCCGGATATATAAATATTTCAAAATACATGATGTTGTCCAACTCAGAACCGATTTTTTTGTCAACCCTATCACATATTTCCCCGGGCATAAATGCAACCGTTTCTTTTTGAATAAAAAGGAGAGGTATGAAGGGTATTTTGAGATGTTATTTATCTTTTCCATGTACTACCCCTCCTGCGATACGCATCCTCTGCGGCGACGTCATCGTGATCATATCTTCTAGATTCTAGGGTTTGTGGCTTCTGTCATGGTCATGTTATCTTTTCTGGTTTCTCAAATATGGACGTGGAAATGCACTTTTGTTAAATGATAGAAACAGGAACACACAAAGGGAGTACAAACTTTTATTTTAAGCTCTAAGAAATGGCAACATCATCTCGAGTGACAGCCATATCAAGCTTTTATTATATGATAGAAACGGAAAACACACAAAGAGATAGTGGCATGCATTCTTGAGAAGTCATGCATCACCAAGCATCAATAAATGACACCTCCTAGAGAAGGCAACACCATCACAAGTATTCAACCTGCATTTGTGATTGGGGAGGAAATGATTAGTAAAAATATATATATTTTGGAAAAAAAAGTGAAAAAGAGACTAGTGTAATTTCTATATTCCTTACTGTGATGCTCAATTTTCCAATGTTGATTATATTCATCAATCCAGATCCCGGCCATAATTATAACACGGGATAAGTATCACAGATGCCCTTGAACTTCTCAAAAAGGGTCAGATCAACCCTCGTGTTTTTTTTGGTACCAAATCAACCCTTCGACTTCAAATAATGGGTCACGTTACCCCTTCGCACTCTTTTCCGTCATAACATGCCGTTAGTTGATGATGTGTATTTTTAATTTTTTTTTGTAATATTTTACGTGGCAGTCCAAAGGCATTGATCAATGAAACATTGACAGGTGTTATTATTTTAAAAAAATTCAATAAAAAACTTCATCATCTCCGGCGACCATCCGGCTCCCTCTTAGATCTCCCCCCTTAGAAGTCGAAATTAACTCAGATCAAAGGCAATGACCACAAATGTTCAAAATTCCGTCGTCGAACTAGGTTTTTAAAGATGAATTTAGGATTTTTGAAGAATTAACTCAAACAAAAGAACTGGCCAATCCACCATGGGCAATACGCCTCCTGCAAGCTCAACTGCATGATTTTGTAGAACAACATCAGCCATTAAAGACAAAACACATACACCTTGTCTTCAACTTAACAAAACTGAAAAGTCCATCACTTTCTTCCAAGTTTTAGGCTGACCTAGATGAAAATTTGCTTGGCATCAGTGTATATCGCACCATCATTTACTTTTTTTTCCTCTCCATTAGCGGAGGTCCCATGCCTTCAGAATCCCTAGGGGGTAGTTTCCATAATGCACATTCCGGTCTCAACGATTGTTTCCATATAAGAATCGGCGACGCAGTCATGATCCGGTGAACTCCAATTTGAAACAATCATAATCCCCAATTCTAAACCCTAGTTTTTCATGGTCACGTTTTTTTTTTCTTTCTAAAAATGCCATGTCATATTATACACATAATTTATATTTTTAAGAAAATCAAATACATGTCACAAAATTGAGTCCATGTCAGATTTTTTTAACGGAAAAGAGTGCGAGGGGCTAACGTTACCCATTATTTAAAGTCGAAGGGTTGATTTGGCACGAAAAAAAGCACAAGGGCTGAATTGACCCTTTTTGATAAGTTCAGGGGCATCTGTGATACTTATCCCTTATAACCCCATGATAGGAACTATCGTTCAAAGCAGCAGGAAAGCCTGATTTGTCCACCACATAGCTGTACTTATCATCTTTGTACCTATGATGCAACAAAAAAGAAATTTATGTTAGGCCCTATATATGCTGGAATCTACTCATTAGAGCACTTACAATGGTGTTATTTTGTCTGAGCCAACAAATATGCATAGAGTTTTGTGTTTTGTTGATGTGGTTGTATTGGGTTTTGTGTTTTACTGATGTGGCTGTATTGGAAGATTGTGTTTTGGTGTAGTTTTATTGTGGACAACATGGAGGGCATGAGAATTTGTTGCTCTTCATGTTGGGTGGGAAGGAAAAATGTATATGAATTTATTTTTTGTTGATGTGACTATATTGGGATATGTGTTTTGTTGATGTGATTATATTGAGAAACGTGTTTGACTTAACTTTTTATGTTATAGAGATGAGACCCTGTATTGATTTTTACTGACCCAACAAATAGTGACCATTGCAATTGCTCTTACTACTTCTTGTCATCATATGTGTATGGAGTATGATCGTTGGGGACCGAGCAATGTTGGGGACCGATCGAGCTATGTTGGGGACCTATTCAATTTGCTAGAAGGATCTTTAATAAACATGTGATTTTTCTTCTTTTATGAGGTGGAAGAAAACGAAACCATACAAACCATATCCTAATTATATAGGGGATAAACGAAACACCAAAATATAAATCTATATTCTAGGGACGGATCTAGAAAATGGTGTGAGAGTGGGCTTTGTTAATGACAGTGCTAGGAATATATAGGATGGGGACCAAAGGTTGATGGAGCTTCGGGGTTAGTGCTCCCGTTAGGACTATTTATGGATATGCCAATAAAAAGTAATTAAAAGAAATCCATATATTAATATGAGGATGAAGTATTACGATTTAATTTTCAACTCCAAGAAATCAAGTCTCCAAAACTCCAACTCTATATATACCAAAAAAACTACTAAATAAAATTGTTTATAAAAAATATGTTAAGACTTGTATTAAAAATGATTTGGGGTAACCAAGTCTCTTTAGACTTTAAGTATAGATACAGAAAAATTACTAAGGTTTGTATTAAAAATAAATGGCCTTATTTTGGGATTTGTGTTTTTAGTAGTATACTTAATAATTTGACGAAAAATGACATGTAGACCATCAATTTCTTAACCCATGGGAGACCACCAGGTTTATTCCATTGATTTAATAAGTAGAATAGTTTTATTTCCACTATTAATTTGTCTCAGAATTCTTTGTCCAAAATGTATTCTTTTAATATAGATTCTATTATTTTTTAAAGTAGATTCTATAATTCATTGTTTTAATTCTGAATTCATTGTTTTTCAAAATTCGATTGGATAAAACAATGGAATTAAGAAATTTCATTAAAGAAAAAACAATGGAATTAAGATTTACCCGATAAAACTCTTTGACAATTGATCTCTTTAAAAAGAGCTTTATGTGTTGATTTTGAATATGTAATTTTTTAAAAAATTTAACAAGTATTATGAGAGTTAAAACGCTTTAAAATTTCATTTAAAAGACTTGAACTCCCATAGACTACCTTGCACTACTAATAATTTTTTGCCAAAAATTGAGGGTGAACTGGCCTTCATTGGATCCGCCACGCCACTGATTGATTCACGTGTTTATGGAAGATATATTCTTCTACCCAATTGATTTGGGTTCACAAATAGCTTAGTCTGCTGAAATCTATATTCTTGAAGATCAATGATTGATTGATTCACGTGTTTATTGAAGATATTATTCTTCTATCCAATGGTTAAATTAGCTACTAAAGGGCTTTAATCATTAACTTATCCCTCAATAAGCTAATGTTAAATAACTTTTATTGGTCGGAACGTCCCCTTAGGTACACTACAGGTACTCCAAACCTCACTTTTTCTACTGTGCATATACAAAACAGTCACCACTTGATATTTAGTCTGATCAACTGAGACGCATGCAGAACTAGACAATCGGTTATCGAGCAGTCGAGAAGTCAGTTTGATTTTCCACGTCATCGCTATAAAAGTTTAAAGTGAACGAATTCACAGAATAAAGTATATGTAATGACACAAAAGTTTCCCACATAATAATAAGGTAAGCTAGACAAAAACGCAGCGCATGGACACAATAATATTACTCCTAGTAAGAATCAAACTCAACACCTTTCGAGTTCACCAATTAGACTATTACCCAAGTGGTTCCCTGAAACCCCCACTAATATACTACTAGTTACATAAATACTCTATTTTGTGAATTCGTCCACTTTAAACTTTATAATGACGTGCCAAATCGGTCGACTTCTCGACTGGACGGTAACACGACTCAATTGATCACATTTTAATTGAGTACTGCTTCTTGTCATTATATGTGTGTGGAGTATGTTCGTTGGATGTTGGATAAGGTGCGACACTCCAATTCAATTGGATAGAAGGATCTTCAATAAACACGTGAATCAATGATCTCCGCACACATATAATGACAAGAAGTAGTAATCAACGGTCAAATTTCATGTACTCAACACACTCATGAACTCAACGAATTTCATGAAATTCAGATGGTCCAAACTCTTAACATCAACTCTTTGACGATCTTTCATATTGAGGAACTAATGTTGAAATTAAAATCCTCAATCCCAACAAAACAATATGTTGTACCTCATTATTTGTTTGTAAAATCATGTAATCGTGAGATGCATAACCTCCATGATCTCCAACAAAGTAGTCAAAATCTTCATTCGCATCCATATGGTTTTCAAGAATAATATCAACAATCTTAACCTCATCATGTTGTTCCACAATTTCTTCATGAATTTGGACTTCACTCACATCATTATTATTCTACAAATCTTCGGCCTGCAATATATTCTATATAAGATCATCAATATCTTCCTCTTCGATACTTTCATCAACGCATGTAGGCTTACTAGCTTCTTATGTGATTTGTACAGTCCCAATTTCTTCGACTGAATTTGCTTAAAATTAATAATCTTCAAACTTCATGAACCTTTGCGTAATATATTGGCAACGAATTACGATATTCAAAATAGGAACTTTGAACACAGAAATCCATTCATCGATCCAATTCAAATAAACTCTCTTGCCATTGACAAGAAAGAAATTCAACCGTAAACATCCCTTTCATCATAGTATAGCCAGATCCAGATCCTTAGTCTGATAAACTGAGGCACTTGCAAAACTAAGTAGTCAAGAAGTCAGTCAAATTTTGCATGTCATCACTATAAACGTTTACAGTGGAAGAATTCACAAAATAAAGTACATGTAAGTAGTATATTAGTGGGGGTTTCGAAGAAACCACTTAGGTGATAGACTAGTTGGTGAATCTCACTAGGCCAAATCGTATGGACTCGGGAGATGCTGAGTTCGGTTCTTACTAGAAGCAATATCCTTGTTGGTTACCTCTCCGGACTTCAGGATTAAAGGTGCTTGAGGTCGAGAGTTTGAAACTAGTTGGGATTTTTCTCAGGGTTCAATGGGTCTGTGGGCCTTGCAGCCCACTTATGGGGGGTTTCAACCCACTTACCCGCACAGACTTCAATCTGATCTAAAATGTTTGTCGTCATTATTAGCATATATATATAGTTTTATATTTAACTCTGGACTGTATTCTGTAATGCACTGTACAATACACTAGTATAAACTCTGAGCTATATATATGTGTGTACTGTATTGGTTTGGGGTTAAGTTAATGAGAATACATTGCTTCATGGTATCGAAGACAGCATCAACCACCTTCTAGGTTTTTTTTTTTTATTTTTCTTGCCATGGATCCACCCGCCGCCACCTCCACCTTACCTGCTTCTCTTTCCTCCTCTGCTTCCTCCACCTTATCTGCTACCTTATCCATTTTAGCCTCTTCCACTTTGTCTGCTTCCCCCTCCCTTTCACCTTTTTCCACGATTTCTCCTTCACGTGGAACCCATTTACCATCTGGATCGCCCTTTTCTTCCATGGGCCTACCTCCTGCTGTCTCATTCACTACCACTCCTCACTATGGATTCACCTTTCCACCCAATCTTCCCAGGACTTACTCTGCCTCTTCATTTACTTCGTTTGACGGTCTTCGTTCTCCTTCTCTCGCCCTCAATCCTCTACCCACTTCCTCCTTTGAGTCTTCCCTCCCATTCTCTTATTCTATCCCAACTCTTACTGCCCCAAACATCACCAACATTGTGTCCACTCAGTTGGATACCTCAGATGATTATTCTCTCTGGAAGAGTCAAATTCGTGGCCTCTTGATTCAACATGACCTCCTTGGGTTCATTGAAGGGACAATCCCTTGCCCTCCTCAAACTCTCCTTTCTGTTACAAATCAACAGGTCAGTAATCCTTCCTACTCTTTGTGGCTCCGCACATATCAAACCATTCGAAACTGGATCCAAGCTACCTTGTCCAGATCTATGCTCGCTGATGTTCATACACTTTCTACAGCTCGTGACCTTTGGCTCACTCTTCACACAAGATTTCGTGATGTATCTATGGCTAGACAGCTGGAACTCCGGCAGAAATTTCACTCATTTCGCAAAACATCTCAATCTGCCCCTACTTATTGCAGTGAAATCAAAGCACTTGCTGAACAACTCAGGGATCTTGACATCACTATTACCGACACTGATCTCATTGCTTAGGCTTTGGCTGGTCTTGATTTAGACTACAAGGATTTTGTCACTATGATAGCTAATCTGGAGGGTACCATTACCTTTGAAAATTTTCGGCAAAGATTGGTCGCTTATGAGGATTGCAGACTTCGTATGGAAGCTATTTCTCCTTCATCAACTGAGCAAAAGGCTTTGGTTGCTACTGGCACTGTCTCATCCTCTGAGTCTTTTTCTTCGCCTCGCGGGCGTGGACATGGACGCCGTGGCCGAGGGCGTCGTGGTCGTGGTCCTGGACACTCTTTTTCTTCTGGTTATGGTGGTCGAAATTATGGCTATCAATTTTCACGTGGTTCTGGTCGTTACCAACCTCACTCGTTTCGCCCCACGGGTACCCCCCAAGCATATACTGGTATTCTGGGTCCTTCTCCGTCTCCTGATGTTTGTCAAATTTGTGACATTCCAGGCCACCGTGCAGACCAATGCTATCACCGCTATAACACTGCTTGCACTCCTAATGATCTTCCTAGGTCCTTTGCTGCCATGTCTATTGGTGAAACCAATGACTCCTCTTGGTATCCCGACTCTGGAGCCTCAAATCATATGACTCCCCATGAAGGTAATCTTTCTACTTCCTCAAATTATTTTGGTTCTAACCGTGTCCTTGTTGGTAATGGTGAATTGCTTGAGATTAACAAAACTGGTTCTGCAACTCTTCACACTCCCACCAGACCACTCCATTTGTCCAATGTATATCATGTTCCTAGATTATCTCATAATTTGTTATCTATCAAACGTCTTTGTTGTGACAATAATTGTGTGGTCATATTTGATGGTAATTTCTTCTGTGTTAAGGACAAGCTCCAGGGGACAACTCTTCTCAAAGTCACCAGTAGCGGCGATCTTTATCAAATTCCTTCCACTTTTGTCAACAATTGAGCTTCAGCCCTGATCACTACCAAATTCTCTGCTCCTATTTGGCATCGACGTCTTGGTCATGCTAGTCACAATGTTTTGCAATCAATTCAGCGCATCTGTCCCACATTAGGCATCTCCCCATCGGCTACTAAATGTCTCACTTGTAATTTGGGCAAATCTTGTAGATTGCCTTTTCATGCTGTTGATCATTGTACTTCTGAACCATTACAACTTATTCACTCCGATGTATGGCAGTCTCCTATAATATCCAATTCTGGTTTTCGCTATTATGTGATTTTTGTGGATGACTACACTAGATATTCCTGGCTATTCTTCATGCGTTTTAAATCTGAAGTTTACCATCATTTTTTGACATTCCAACGTCTTGTGGAGAATATGTTCAATCGCAAAATAAAAATTTTTCAAAGTGATGGTGGAAAAGAATTTGACAATCACACTCTACTTACTCATTTCTCTTCTTGTGGGATTGCCTTTCGCAAGTCATGTCCCCATACTCCACAACAAAATGGAGTTGCGGAACATGACTTGCGAAAGGCAATCCCACAAGGAGAGAAATGAGTAAGTAGAGTCATGATACAGCCTGTTGCAAGATATCTAATGTGTCTTACATTACCCGCTTATGTTTTAGGACAATTGTGCGACTGCAAAGAGTTCCCTTGACTATTACCTTAGATCGCGATGTGAAGTTCCTTAGTAATTTTTTACTCACTTTGTCGGGTTGCATATGAACTAAGCCAGAAACAGCTATTCGGGCTCGATTAGAAGACACGGCTCGAGTTTGGTTAGATTCAAGCTCAAATGCATGTGTTTCGCTAGAAAGTATGTATTTAATAAATAGTGAAATAAATATTATTATGATGTTTGTAATAGTTTTTAAGAAAATATGCTGAAGTTTGGCTTGAGCTCGAAACGCTCCACTAATAAACCCTCCAAATCACATATTAGGAGTGACAAAACTCAGTCCGGTCTAGATGATGGAATTTATCTGACCCGGATTAAACTAAGTTTGAACATAAGTTATATGTCTGAAATTTGGGTCCAAACAAAAAAAATTTATCCGTTTTAAAACCGAGTCTGGGTTTAAACACATAAATTTTTTCCGGTTTACTTGTCTGAACCCTAACCGGATTCGATTATTGCTCAATGACTTGTCCGGATCTAAACCAATCTGTATTTGATCAATTAACAATGTCCGAAATCCAATTCGGGTTAGGGTCTTGATATATAAATATTTCGAAATACATGATGTTGTCCGACCCATAACCGATTTTTTGCCAACCCTACCACGTATTTCCTCGAGCATAAACGCAACCTTTTTTTTTAAAAAAAAAAAAACGAGACAGGTATGAAGGGTATTTTGAGATGTTAATTATCTTTTCCATGTACTACCCCTCCTGAGATACGCATCCTCTGCGGCGACGTCATCGTGATCATATCTTCTAGATTCTAGGGTTTGTGGCTTCTGTCATGGTCATGTTATCTTTTCTGGTTTCTCAAATATGAACACAAAGCGAGTACAAACTTTTATTTTAAGCTCTAAGAAATGGCAACATCATCTCGAGTGACAGCCATATCAAGCTTTTATTATATGATAGAAATGGAAAACACACAAAGAGATAGTGGCATATATTCTTGAGAAGCCATGCATCACCAAGCACCAATACATGACACCTCCTAGAGAAGACAACTCCATCACAAGTCAACCTACATTTGTGATTGGGGAGGAAAATATTAGTTAAAATATATTGGGAAAAAAAAAGTGAAAAAGAGACTAGTGTGATTTCAATATTCCGTACTGTGAGGCTCAATTTTCCATTGTTGATTATATTCATCAATCCAGATCCCGGCCATAATTATAGCACCATGATAGGAACCATCGTTCAAAGCAGCAGCTTCTAAATGTAATACCGCTGTAAGATTTCTTATTGCCTTGTAACCTTCACCACGATCGTCGGCTAGTGCCCAGAGGACAGACTCGTCAAGAACATCTGAATTGTAAGTAACCAATTTCACCTACATATATAAGAATTTTTCTCAATAAATGGTTACAAGGAATGGAATATGCTATGATTAATTATAAAATTATAAGCGAAAAGTTATGAAACTTGCAATTTTAAGGTTAGATGATTCTTACAGGAAGAGGGTGATCATCGAAAGAATGTTGTAGGGTCTGACCAGTTGCTTTATTAACCAGAAAAAAAGCAGGAAAGCCCGATTTGTCCACCACATTGTTGTACTTGTCATCTTTGTACCAATGCTGGAACAATAAAAAAAAAAATTATGTTAGGCCCTATATATGCTGGAATCTACTCATTATAAATTATATATATTTATGCAACTCTTAGGAAAATGAATGAAGATCATGAAAACATGCATGCATTTAAACAGAAAATGAAAAGATCGTATAAAAAATAAAAAAAACTTAATGGATTGTCCTTCTGTGAATAAACCTGGCGGTCATCATTTATATTTATTGGGGCAAGAGTGGCCATGCCTTCACCAGCGGCCAGATTGTAGTTAGGGGAAGCCCTGCAATACACCCTATAAGAAGGTTGGTCTGTTGTAGCTAATACTGTCGGAGCCATTGTTAACTGGATAGTGGATAAGCTGTAGATGGGATAATTAAGCTTGGGATGGGGTTCTAGGAAGGCAGTCATGGCTTCTTATAAAGGATAAACGAAACACCAGAATACCACATTCGACGTAGTTGTGTGACCATTGTCATGGATTACTACTTCTTGTCATTATATGTGTATGGAGTATGATCGTTGGGGACCAAGATATGTTGGGGACCAAGCTATGTTGTGAACCAATTCAATTTGCTAGAAGGATCTTTGATAAACATGTGATTTTTCTTCTTTTATGACAGGTGGAGGAAATCCAAACCATACAAATCATATCCTAATTAGTGTTGTGAATACAGAGTCGAGGATAAAATCTCAATGATTGATTGATTGATTCACGTGTTTATTGAAGATCTTATTCTTCCATCCAATTGAATTGGGTTCACAAATAGCCTTCGTATGCGGTGGAATCACCACCTTATCCAACATCCAACGATCATGCTCCACACACATATAATAACAATAAGTATTAACCAATGGTCAATCTAGCTAGAGGGCTTTAATCATTAACTTATCCCTCGGTAAGTTAATGTTAAATAATTTCTATTGGTCGGAACTTCCCCCTAGGTACATACACTACCGGTACCCCAAACCTCACGTTTTGTATTGTCCAGATACAAAACAGTCACCACTTGATCTCTAGTATGATCAGCTGAGATGCATGCAGAACTGAATAATCGATTATTGAGCAATTGAGAAACCAGTCTGATTTCGCATGTCATCGCTATAAATGCTTAAAGTTGACGAATTCACAGAATAAAGCATATGTAATTGGTATACTTGTGGGGGTTTTGAGGGAACTCCATAGATGATAGTCTAGTTGATGAATATCTCCGAGATCAAGTCGTATGAACTCGGGAGGTATTGAGTTCAATTCTTACTGAGATAAATATCCTTATGTCTACCCGTTGGGCTTTTACCCAACTTATTCTATTGTCAAATGGAAAATTTTTGTGTTCGCCGATCGAACAGCTCAAGTTTTGACCCATATAGGATGTTCAAAGAAAAAATTTATATGATGTCATTCTCGGTTACCAAAAAAAGAAGAATTTGAAAGGGTTTATACGGAAATTCTTCCATAATGACATAAAGTAATGATTATTTGTTATCTGCAGATTTGCTGTTTGCGAAAATTGAGCTGCTGCAAAGGTGGACCTATGGTGTCCGGACAAACTCCATGGTGTCCGAACAAATGGTCTCAGAACGTGCAGTTTTTTGAGACAGAAGACAATCTCTCAAAACGTGCAGGTTTTGGAGTTTTCGATGTATATTCTCATGTTGAGATTGATTTTATTATTCAGTTCAATTTTCTCTATTGTCGTTGATATTTCTATTAAGGAGGATCTAGGTCAAATTTCCCTACACTATATCTATAGGTGAAATACATTCGTTGTATTTTGCCTTATCGTTCAATTTTACGGTAATTGTTGAAATGTGACGATTTGTTTGATTCCTTAATGGGGTTTTTTTTTTTTATATATTATTCTGGTAGGCTATGTAAATCTTTGATCTGAGTAAGTTTCTATGTAACTAATTTGACAATTAATTTACAAATTAAACTGCATATGCTAAGACAAAGCATATACTAAGGAATATGAATAGATCGATACATCATATAAATAGATTTCATATGCAATACAAACTTTTATTCCAAATTATAAGAAGACAACAACATCGAGCTTTTATTACATGGTAGAAGCATAAACACACAAAGAGAGAGTTCGAACTTTTATTTCAAGCTCTAAGAAATGGCAACATCCTCGAGTGACAGCCATATCAAGCTTTTATTATATGACAGAAACATGAAACACATAAAGAGACGGTGGCATGTATCACCAAGTACAAATACATGACATGCAGCTCCCAAAGAAGGCAACACCAGCACGAGTAATCAACCTGCATTTGTGATTGTGGAGAAGATTAGTAAAAATATATTGCTACAAAAATATTAAAAAAGAGACTAGGTGATTTCTATTTTCTTTACTGTGGGGCTCAATTTTCCATAGCTGATTTTTTCCTTCATCCCATACTCCACCAATAATAATAGCACCATGATATGAATAGATGTACAAAGCACAAGCTTCCAAATGCGATTTGCAATCAAGACTCCTTATAGCCTTGAAACCTTCACCTCGATCTTCTGCTTGTGCCCACAAGACAGACCTGTCAAGATCACTTGGATTGTAAACCAATCTCACCTACATGTATAAGAATTTTCACAGTATATGGTTACCATGGAAGGCTTATGCTATCATTAATAGTAAAATCATAAGCCACAAAATTTAGAAAGCTTGCAATTTTAAAGTTAAGCGAATTCTTACAGGAATAGGATGATCGAAGGAATGTTGTAGGGTCTGACCAGTTGCTCTATTAACCAGAGAAAATGCAGGAAAGCCCCATGTGTCCATCTCATCGCTATCTTTTTTGTACCAATACTGCAACAACAAAAGAATTAATGTTAGACCCATATATATACTAGAATATGCTCATTGTACATTAGAAACGAATGAAGATCATTAAAACATGCATTTTCACAGGAAAAATGAAATGATCAAAAAAACTTAATGGATCGTCCTTTCACGAATAAACCTGACGGTAATCATTTTTATTAGTTGGGGCAAGAATGGCCATGCCTACACCAACGGCTATGTTGTAGTCGGGACAATCCTTACAGTACACCCTATAAGAAGGTTCGGTTGATATAGTTAGTACTGTTGCAGACATTGTTAACTGGATAAGCCGGGAATGAGATAAGCTTGGGATATATGGGGTTCTAGGGAGGCAGACATGCCTTCTTATATAGGATATAAACGAAACACCAAAAACAATACCACATTCAATGTAGTTTTGTGACCATTGATCACCACTTCTTGTCATTATATGTGTATGGTGTATGATCGTTGTGAGAAGCCGATTCAATTAGGCAGAAGGGAGCTTCAATAAACACGTGAATCACGCAAAACTATTAGGATATGATTTGTATGGTTTGGTTTTCCTCCACCTGTCAAGTCCTAAGTCCTGTCTTCTCGCCGAAAAAAAAAAAAAAAAAAAAAAAGCCATCACGATATGATTTGTATGGTTTGGTTTTGCTCCACCTGTCAAGTCCAATCGCGATATGATTTGTATGGTTTGTCATTATACTCCATTACTCGTATAATGACAAGAAGTAATAATCACGGGTTGTTTTTACATTTTTTACTATGGAGAAATAGAACCATCACCTCCTAATCCATAGTTTGATCAACTAAGACACTTGGAAAACCGAGCAGTCGAGACATCGATCTAATTTTGGATGTAATCATTGTAAAAGTATAAAGTGGACGAATTCACAAAATAAAGTATATGTAACTAGTATATTAATGGGGTTTCAAGGGAATCACTTAGGTGATATATAGCTCAGTTGACGAATCTCTGTAGGAGGTGTCAAGTTCGATTCTTACTGGGAACAATATATTTGTGTCAATGCGTTTGGTTTTTGCGCAACTTAATTACAATGTTGTCAGGTGGGAAACTTACAATGACATCAGTTATATCATTGAAAGGCGAGTTTGTTATCTGACAATGTGCGACCGTTCTTATCCGAAGAAACTTGCCTTTCAATACCTTGAAGACCTCAAAAATGAGTTTGAGCGTGTGAATGGGGCTCAAATACAAACAGCTGCTAGACCTTATGCTTTCATTAAGTTTGGTAGGTTCACTTTTTTAATAATTTATTTGCCTGTGATGGTTAATTTTCTACACCCCAAATTTGGTGTGTCTATTGCTGAACTCGACTGGATTTTTTTCCATTATCTTTTCCAAAGATACGTTCATACAGAGGACAAAGAAATTGTACCAGGACACTCGTACTCAGCGGAATATTGCAAAGCTGAATGATGAAGTTTTTGAAGTCCACCAGATAATGACTCGCAATGTACAGGAAGTTCTTGGTGTTGCTGAAAAATTGGACCGTAAGAATCTGGTTGTGTTTCTCTAATTCCCTGAGTTCAGTTGTCTTATCATATGTTTTGGCTTCTATTTGAAATGATTGTATTAAATATGTAAGGAATAGCATTACCTGTTTACTTCTTTGTGGGATGTACAAGGGGTTTACAAGATTGCACATGGCTATGACTAATATTATGTTGGTCAAGTGATGTACAAATGTTAATGACTGGCTAGATGTGTTAAGACATTTTGCTGCTTTGCAAAGGGAAGTCTTATTCTTTACAAGTAACATCATTAATCTTTCATCGGCTTTCTTCAGTCTGCCCTTGTGATTGCTTTTACTTGATGTCAACTACTTAATATCCTAAAATTATGATCGAATGCAACAAGAAATTAACTCCCCCTTTTGATTGGCAGGCTTTAATTCGGAAGTGGGCACCTGTTGCCATTGTGTTAGGTGTTGTTTTCCTCCTCTTCTGGGTCAAAACAAAGCTATGGTGATCCCAAGGCCGTCTGTAGCATTTTGGAGGCCCTAGACAAGTTAAGAAACTGAGACCCTCATTACCTAAAATAATTTTTTTTTTTTATAAATATGAAATCCAGCATATCTAATAAATTCAAAATGCAATATAATTAGTTCTTGAATACAAATAAATTATCACTAATATCCAATAAATTAAGCGACTCAAACTTATAAATTTATTACATCAAATGAAACCAAATAACGCTAAACCAAATAATTCATGGGGGAGGGGCCTCACTTGTACAGTTCGGATTTGATTTGTTACCACAATCAAAGTTATAGGTCAATGAATTGCACTTTTTAATTTTTATATATGTGATGGCGTGTCATTTTGTGTTTGGGTTAATGGGCTTATTTTCTTAAATAACAATATATTAGGATTTTTTTTTTCTGATTTGGGGGCTCCGCAATTCCTTAGAGTCTACAATTTATATTCAATGGTGAAGAAAAAGACATACAAATTTTAAAATGAAAAAACAAAAATATAGTGTGATGTGGCACATCTCTCAAGCCATTGGATTCCAATTGTAGACTCTACAATTTGAAACTAATTGCGGAGCCTCCTAATCCATTTTTTTTCTTATATCAATTGACAAGTACATTGTATTGTCTATATACACCTAAAAAGATATACAATTTAATGAAAAGTGAGGCCCCTCCCCCATGAGAGGCCCTAGGCGACTTCCTGTCTGGCCTCCCCTTGGAGCCGGCTATGGGTGATCCAACTACCCTTTTTATGGTTATTGAGAGTCGACGCATATTATTTGTGGGTTTTCTCCATGAAGCTTTTGGTTGCCTGTTTCGCACACTAGTGCCCATGCTTCAGGGACCTCAGATTCAATGCGCCCCACGCCAGGCCTCAAACATGCATCAAGGTGACTTTTTGATTTGGTCATGGCGCAATCTCAGTGAGACTAGTTGTGCTTAAGCTACTCTAGAGTTGATTTGCGATATGGATATATGAAAGAGACCCTTTGCCTTTGGAACAAATTAAGGAACCAGGCATTTTAAATACAACGTAAAGGAATTTGTACCAGAGTGGCTCTATAGAGGCGTTCATTGATAAGCATATTCGATACTAGATAATCTTATCCTATTCGATTTTAACATTTCCTCTTAATTTTATGCACTTACCACTACGATTTTACCTATATTAATATGAGTGGATCTATATTTTCATCTCAGCAAATGCAAATGCTTCTCACCAATGTTTATTGGTCCTGGTTGGGATTCCCACTAATGTTTGCCTTACTGACCGGACCTCTATTTTGAGGTCCTAATACTATCTAATTAGGAGGTTCTAGTGCTTATAGTAATTCATTTGTGTTTAAATAAAGTAATTTTACCCTTATACATGTTTCCCGTTGGTTCTGCAGGAAATCGGGCTTAAATGACTGAATTGGACACTTTTTGCTGTGAGGTGTCGGGACTTAGATTATGAAGATATTCTTGAAGACTACAAGCTCCAACGGTACACTAATCTATGGCCGAGATTGAATTGTTTTGAATTATGAATGGATTAGATTACAACAAGACTTGAAGGGTTAAGATGATCATTTAAAGGTGAATCCAATGGTTGTGCATAAGACAACATTCTTGCTTGCAATTTTTGACTTAAAAGAATATCTTACTTGATTTTTGGAGTCAAAGATGGCTGCAAGTTGCTACACATTTAAAAGGAAATTGTTGGAGATACCAATGCCAAGATTTGGTGCAAGTTTGATCAAATGGTCAAAGATGACAAAATTGTTGGAGATACCAAGGTCAAGATTTGGTGCAAGTTTAATCAAATGGTCAAAGATGGCTGCAAGTGCACATGACAACTCAAATCTTGCAAAGCTAGACTTGGAAAATAATGCAAGTGCAACGGCTACATATTGCAAGGTTGAGATTTAATGAATTATTCATTCACTTCTCCAACATGAAGCCACCATAGGAGTAGTGTAGATCTAGTTTCTCTCTCTAAGTTTTCTTTGTTGTTTTTGGTGCTTTCTCTTGATTTTGTATAAACTCTGATTTAGATGACAATAGATTGGATGTTTATTGCAACAATCATGAGTGGGTAGTTCTCTTTTCTAGTTTCTAGTCCCAAAACGGTGGGTGCTCGGTTTCGATTACTTAAGGTATGCTCAAAGAATCGTAGCTTCGATTTCTCTCTTTTAATTTCGTGATAGTTGTGTGATTGGATCTATGGGAATGACATATTTGCTTGTATTCTTGGATTGTCTAGTCTAGGGATTGCATCTAATGCGTTCGATTGAGAATTGTTAAACCCATTGCATGATTTCCTTAATTAATTGAGTTTTTCATTGCATAGCTATTAATTATGTGTATTGATGATGGGGTTTTGGGTTAAATTAGGAATGTGCATGGGAGAGTTATGGTTAATTGATCTTTGAGTGTGAAACTAGGGTGTTAGCCAAGCCAAGCCCCAAGGGGGAATATTAATTCATAATATTAGGTGCTTATCCCTTTGCGTTCATCGTAGATTAAGAGACCCGATGGCCTACATGTATGAATTGAAGTCTTATAACCCAATTCTCTTTGCATATGCATGATTGATAGTATCACACAATGCATTGTGTATGGTTGTGTGTGTTTGCAATGATACCTTGAGTATGAGAACCGAGTAGTCACCGGGACGGATTAGAGACTAGGTTTTTAATTAATTGTTTTAAATCCAATTTGTGCTTACTTTGATTACAAAATCGCTCATGCTACCGAGTCATTCGGCCCATTTCTTTTACTTGCTTTAATTTGATATTCATTGTGTTTATTAGTGTTAGCTAGTCATTTGCATATCATTCACTTCAAATTTGCATTGCTTCCTCGTGGATCGATACCGGACTCACCGGTTTATTACTTGACGATACCCTACACTTGGGGTAAGTACACACACACACTTTGGTGTCGGTCAAGTTTTTGGCGCCGTTGCCGGGGATGCGAGTGTCAAAGACGGAGCTGGGTGGCTTGTAGATGCTAGCTTTATGCTATTAAACACCATCAAATAAGGAAGGAGCACAGTCACGCTTCAAGGGTAACTTCGTTCCTCCCTTTTACTTGCTTTGTAGTGTAGTCGATTTAGTGTAGTTGCTGAAAAAAAAAAAAAAAAAAAATTTTTGTGAGGAGAACTTGGCGGATGGGGCTAACTTAGATTCCTGTGGGCGATGGATGCCACCTTGTTTGCTGCTTGGTAGTGATACATTGTTTGAGAGAGCTTTGTGCATTTTTATTTTTATCACTACTTGCTACATCTTGGTGTGTTATTGTTCCTAAGGTTGATTGTTGCTCTATTCCTATCCTTGCTCTTGTTCTTGCTTAATATTGTTCTTGGTTGTTCATTAAAAAAAAAAAAATAATCTTGTGTTACTTGACATGGTTGAGTGCTACTTTTGTGTGTTACTTGCTATTGTTCCTTGCCATCATGTCTCAACCTAGAGATAATGTTAGTGGGCATGGGTATAATAGAGATGGGATAGGTGGTGATATAAATGTGAGTGATGCGGGGAGTGTACGTGGGGGTGATATGAATCTTGATGCATTGCGTCGTCTTTTGCAACATGTGAATATTGATGAGTTGATGAATCCGGTGCAAGGGCAAGATGTCCAAATTGGCAATGCCCAAAATTTGCAAAATGTTCAAGTTGAGCATGCTTTGCAAAATGCACCTCAACCATTTCAACAAGACAATGCGGCGCAATTTGCCCCACAAAATGTCCACCCACCTATGTATTATCAAATGCCACAAGTGCCACAATATGCTCCCTTCGGACAAAATTTACATGCACCTCCTCCTTTTGACTACATTCATGCACATGAGTACCAACCCTTTAGGCAAGCACAATCTTCACACCAATGTATAGCTCCACCATCTTACCAACCATGCACCCCACCCCAAGAGAGATCACTTGAGGATACGCTTCAAATATTCATGGAAGCTCAATTGGAGGTTAATCAAAGGAGATTTGAATTTCGTGAGCAAACCAATAGAGCCTTGGAAGATTTAAAAAGCCAATTGACAAAGATCACTCAAACATTAGAATTTCAATTCGAAACTTCAAGTGAGGGGTTGAATGTGCAAGAACAAGAACAACCCATCATTACCTCAAGGAGTGGGATAGTAATTGACAATACCATGACTCCTAAGGTAAGTGAGGATGAGAAATTAGTGGAAGAAGTGGGTGGTGAGGTGAAAAATGTTATAGTTGGAGATAGATCATGTCGAGACAAGGACAATTATCTAGTTGAAAAGGTTGAGGAAAAGAGCGAAGAGAAGAGAAATGAAGAGAAAGAGGAGAACAAAGTGAGACCAAAAGGGAATGAGTTAGACCTTGGGAGGGCAATTGAGTACATCCCTAAGCTTTATATTCACTCTCATGTTGAGGATAAATTAGAGATGACACTTGCAAAGAATTCATTTGAGGGTGTGCTAGTTTTGATTAAGAAAGGTAGTCGACTTTTGATTGAGGGAGATATTATGAAAAAAGTTTTGAAGTTCTTGACTATTTATAGTGTAGAACATTTGCCCCTTCATTTAGGAGCATTAGAGGCCTTCCCAATCAAAGTCGGTGCATACCAAGTGCATCCTCAAGAATTGACAACGTTACCTTTTGCAAGTGGATTTAAAGAATCCTCTAAACATCATGTCACACATAAAATATTTACCAAAATTAGAAAAGTGTGGCATCCCAAACCACGATTAAAATTCTTTTTAGGTGAGTTTGGAGAAAAGGGGACCGAATCATGTGTGGTTCGTCATGTTCCTCAAAGTGGGAGTAGTGATTTTGAGGATGTTCTTGGGATCTCAAGGATCCCATCCCTCTCTTGTGTTATGGTTGATCCACTTTTGTACATATATGTTTAGGATTGGTTTAGAGATCACTTTTATTTTTGTGTATCTCGTATGCTCAAAATCCATTTCACAATTTTTGCTCCTTGTGCACTTATTCAAGTTGGGGGGTGAGAATTGTGAAATGATTGTGTGTTATGTTGTGACTTTCTTACCCTTAATTTTGGTGTGTTTTTGCATGTTCACAATGCATCTCACAATTTGTTCTTGCCTTGTTTTTTATTCTTGACATTGGGGACAATATCTCATTTAAGTTGGGGGGTGAGAGAATTGTGAATTCATTGTGAAACTTGCTTTATTTTGGTGTGCTTTTGTGAATATCAAAAATTTGAAAAAAAAAAAAAAAATTTCTTGTTGTGTCATGCTTGGATAGTGTGGTTGGTATTAACTTTTTCAGGATATGCTTCGTTTCTCATGATTCCGATCACTTTTGAAGAGTATGGTATGATTTCCTACCCTCTATCCTATTGTGTTGTGCTTTGTTGTTCATACATGCTAGATGAACTTTAGGAGGGGACGGGTAGGTGCTTTTGGGGATTCACTACCAATTTGACTGTTAATTTCTTATTCTTGTTCACACGTGCAAGTGTAGAGTAGGTTCCTTGGTTTCTTTTGCTAAATCAATGCATGTGATTGAGTGGGATGACTATAATCAATTTTTCTTGGGATGATTGGGACCTAGTTTGATATCAAAATTGTGCAGTTGAGCAGACATCTTGGCATTGAAGCATTTGTATGACTGCGTTTTTGGATCCTTTTGTCTGAAAAATTACCTTTTTACCCTTCTCATTCCTTTGAGCCATTCTTCATTGATATACATTGGGTTTTGGGTGATTCTTTTCATTGATATTCATTTGACATCTTAGCGCGTGTTCTTCAATAGCTTTGTAAACATTACATTTGATTACTGAGAAGTGTGATTTTTGTATTTTGCCACTTGCTTGTGAACTTAGGATTGAAAGATTCACTAGGTTGAGAGATTTGAGCTTATCCTATTCATTTGTGAGTGATTATAAGCCCTAAATTTCTTTAAGCCTTTTTAGTTCACTTACAAGCCTTGTGTGAACCACTTCCTTAAATACTTCCCACCTTTGGTTGCAAGGTTGAGTATGAGCTTGAAAAAGATAAGTCGGTAGTGATATTACCCTTTCTTATGTTGAAAAAAAATTGAGGGTTGTTGTATAAATGTTGTTTATTCTCAAAAAAAAAAAAGAAAAAGAAAAAAAGGAAAAAGAAAAAGAAAAAAAAAAAAAAGTATGCAATAAAGAATCTTTTGTGTGTAAAGAAGGAGAAGTCTTTGAAATTGTGGTACAATGGAAGGGGTGACAAAATGAGAATTTAGCTCACATGTTTGAACTTAACCTTGCAACTTGTCACCTAGTTCCAAATTCTTCCTACCTTGTCCCATGACCACATTACAACCCAGTTAACCTTTTGATGAATTTGATCCAAGGTAAGCAAGTGAGTTGGCGGATGCTTTAATTGCTCTTGTAGGTGATTTCTTTCTCAAAGCTATGCCCATCCAAATTATCTTTTATAAACACATATATTTAATTCAATTGTGTAAGTCATTTACTTAGCACAATGTTTTTATGTTTTTGTGTACATTTGGGATTGGGGATTTATGAACACCAAAAGGTTCCGTAACAAGGTTTTACTTGTGTGAATGTATTGAGTTGTCTTGCTTGATTGCACTTATATTTTTCATAGTATAAAAATGTTCTTAGTCATCTTTGAGGGGATTTGAGATTGATTTTCTAAAGATTTTGCATGTCTTCAACTAGCGGGGAAATTGGGGGATTAGCTCTATTTCTTGCATGTGAGAACTTAAGAATCATTTATGGTGCTTTCAAAGTAATAGTGGATCCCTTGGCAAGTGTTTGTGGGTATCGCTCTGATAAGCCCTCACGAGACTACAACTCGTCCACTAGGGTGACCTAGGGGTTTAAAGGCTTGTTGCATATGCTAAATGCAACCGTGATGCCTACGTCAGTGAGTTAGGATTTTATTTTTAGAAGTGTTTGCATTGCTAGGGACTAGCAACGTCTAAGTTGGGGGGTGTGACCGGACCTCTATTTTGAGGTCCTAATACTATCTAATTAGGAGGTTCTAGTGCTTATAGTAATTCATTTGTGTTTAAATAAAGTAATTTTACCCTTATACATGTTTCCCGTTGGTTCTGCAGGAAATCGGGCTTAAATGACTGAATTGGACACTTTTTGCTGTGAGGTGTCGGGACTTAGATTATGAAGATATTCTTGAAGACTACAAGCTCCAACGGTACACTAATCTATGGCCGAGATTGAATTGTTTTGAATTATGAATGGATTAGATTACAACAAGACTTGAAGGGTTAAGATGATCATTTAAAGGTGAATCCAATGGTTGTGCATAAGACAACATTCTTGCTTGCAATTTTTGACTTAAAAGAATATCTTACTTGATTTTTGGAGTCAAAGATGGCTGCAAGTTGCTACACATTTAAAAGGAAATTGTTGGAGATACCAATGCCAAGATTTGGTGCAAGTTTGATCAAATGGTCAAAGATGACAAAATTGTTGGAGATACCAAGGTCAAGATTTGGTGCAAGTTTAATCAAATGGTCAAAGATGGCTGCAAGTGCACATGACAACTCAAATCTTGCAAAGCTAGACTTGGAAAATAATGCAAGTGCAACGGCTACATATTGCAAGGTTGAGATTTAATGAATTATTCATTCACTTCTCCAACATGAAGCCACCATAGGAGTAGTGTAGATCTAGTTTCTCTCTCTAAGTTTTCTTTGTTGTTTTTGGTGCTTTCTCTTGATTTTGTATAAACTCTGATTTAGATGACAATAGATTGGATGTTTATTGCAACAATCATGAGTGGGTAGTTCTCTTTTCTAGTTTCTAGTCCCAAAACGGTGGGTGCTCGGTTTCGATTACTTAAGGTATGCTCAAAGAATCGTAGCTTCGATTTCTCTCTTTTAATTTCGTGATAGTTGTGTGATTGGATCTATGGGAATGACATATTTGCTTGTATTCTTGGATTGTCTAGTCTAGGGATTGCATCTAATGCGTTCGATTGAGAATTGTTAAACCCATTGCATGATTTCCTTAATTAATTGAGTTTTTCATTGCATAGCTATTAATTATGTGTATTGATGATGGGGTTTTGGGTTAAATTAGGAATGTGCATGGGAGAGTTATGGTTAATTGATCTTTGAGTGTGAAACTAGGGTGTTAGCCAAGCCAAGCCCCAAGGGGGAATATTAATTCATAATATTAGGTGCTTATCCCTTTGCGTTCATCGTAGATTAAGAGACCCGATGGCCTACATGTATGAATTGAAGTCTTATAACCCAATTCTCTTTGCATATGCATGATTGATAGTATCACACAATGCATTGTGTATGGTTGTGTGTGTTTGCAATGATACCTTGAGTATGAGAACCGAGTAGTCACCGGGACGGATTAGAGACTAGGTTTTTAATTAATTGTTTTAAATCCAATTTGTGCTTACTTTGATTACAAAATCGCTCATGCTACCGAGTCATTCGGCCCATTTCTTTTACTTGCTTTAATTTGATATTCATTGTGTTTATTAGTGTTAGCTAGTCATTTGCATATCATTCACTTCAAATTTGCATTGCTTCCTCGTGGATCGATACCGGACTCACCGGTTTATTACTTGACGATACCCTACACTTGGGGTAAGTACACACACACACTTTGGTGTCGGTCACTTACCTAAGCCAATATTCTCGTTTTCGCATTGTTCACCCCTGCTCGTGCGGGTGCTTTCCGCTCAAAGGCACCCGCACGAGCATCAAGAGAGATTGAAAGAAAAAGAAATAAGCTAACATGGATTGCTCTTTAATTATTTTTATTCCCTTCGTATCGCTTTTATTAATATAATGATATAATATGAAGTCTATATTTCATTAATGGAGAGTTAGTGGATTCTTAAGGTGATTGATTAGTGCCAAAACTAGTTGGGAAAGATAATATATTTGGATTTTCTTGGTCTCATTAACATGGTGTGAAATTGGGGCATGCGAATAAGCTTCTCTTTTTAATTACTTTTTTATATCAATATTATTAAAAAAAATTCAAAAAATAATAAAAGATAAATATTAATAACTTTTTTTAGAAGGAAAATGGACTTTCATTCAAATAAATCACGTTCTACGTAGTGTAGGATTGATTGAGGGCATTCCTCAAACAAAACAAAAATCGTGAACCGATGAATGAGTTAACTTAGCTAAATCATGAGTCACATAATTGGCCAATCTCTTAACATGTGAAAAATAACAAGAATGAAAAACCTAACTCGGGCCGGAATATCATGAAGAACAACTCCTCAAAGATGATAAGAACCCCCCAAATTATTAAGCGGAGATATTACCTCGAGAGAATCACTTTCCACTTGAATAACCCGAACACCTAGAGAAATCGCAAACTCCAACCCAAACAAAATAGCTCCAGCTTCCGCATGAAAAACACCCAAATCCACTTGTCTCATCCCATAACCAAACCAAGCACAAAGGCTATTGAAGTCACGAAGAACCACTCCATACCCATATGATTCTGTGGTAAAGGCCGCATCACAGTTGAGCTTAACACAACCAGCAGGAGAGACACACCAAACCACCCGATCATGAAAAACCTGTATGGTTCTAAATCGTTGGGATACAAAGTGTATAACATGTTAGTTTTGGGCCAATATGGACTTGGTTCGCCCAATTAATGGGCCCAACTAAGAACCGTGCTTAACCAGTTAACGTGCTTTTGGGCATATCATCATGAAAGAGACCAATATAACCTTGTTAGTCCAAAAACAGACCGAAAGAGGAAAGAGGCCGAAGAAAATATGTAGTTTTGACTTACAGAGTGAGAGAGCTATGTCTGCTTCCTTTGCTCTGGTTATTTAGGTTCTCACTACCCATGTTTGTAATCATGTTATTTCCATTGTCCCTATCTTGGGTTTTTCTAATCTGATCATTTTATTTTGTAGGTGTTTACTGCTTATGATCAAACTCCCTTTACCTCCCTGCCTTACCCTACCAACTGAACTACTAATCTAATTATCAGCTATTCTACAGCTCTAAAGGAAGAAAGGGATCTCCTTTGATTGGGTGAGTATATATTGGGACCTTTGAGCTTTATGGGTTTTATCAGGTTTTCACTTATTTTGATTGTTCTTAATCTTTTTCCAACTATTGTGGCAGAGAGCTTGTTTGAAGCTCATAGTTCAGTGTGACAGTCATAGCTGTAATCATCTCACATAACAGTCGGGTCTTAAATGTCACACCAAGAGTTTCTGTGTTTTTGTGCAGAGACTACAGAGACTGAGAGGAAAAAAATTAACATCTAAGAAAAAGGAACCTGGCCTCTTTTTCCTAAGCATCATAGAACTTGCAGTATTTGGTGGGGAATTCTTCACATAATCTTTAAGTGATCTCTGTTATGCAATGCCCTATGCTTGAAACATGTATAATTCCCTTAAGTTAAAGGATTTTTTTTTCAGCCATGGGCTATTTTAAGTTCTATTGTTCTAATCCCCTTTCCTGCATGGTAAATGTCCTCAATTACCGGTTTAGTAGTGGGGAATTCTTTAAAAATAATAATTTTCCCTTTGAATCATTTCTTCGTGCCGACCCGGTTTTAAAGCTTTACTGTGCCAGGGTTGTTTGCGGCACTTTCGTGATATGTTCAAGGTTTTGTGAGTCTCACTTTTTACATGTAATCATCCATGGTTGGGTTTTTTTTTTTTTTTTATCGGCTTAAGTAATGTTTTCCGAGTCAATTCTCTCCAAGTATTATTGAGATTTTTGTGTTCATCTAAGTGTAGGGTGCTCAAACATTAAATTACCTGTGGTGTTTATTTTTAGGAATAATGGCAGCTGAACCAGTTAATGTGAATGACTTCCAAGTGTTGGCCAAGCAAGTCCTTCCAAAGATGTACTATGATTTCTATGCTGGGGGAGCTGAGGACGAGCACACTCTAAGAGAGAATATTGAAGCATTTCATAGAATCACGTAATGTGTAAAACGTGTCAATGACTAGTGTAGCAAACCATGTACAAGAAATTAATGATTCATTTAAACATGTTGCTTCTCAGTTTTCGGCCGAGAGTTCTTGTTGATGTGAGCAGAATCGATATGTCGACTAATGTATTGGGTTACAAAATCTCAGCACCCATTATGATTGCTCCGACAGCTTTGCATAAGCTGGCGCACCCTGAAGGTCTAAATTGTGTTCCATAGTTATTAGCTGAAATATGTTTACAATTTTTCTTATCGCTTGCTGTTGCCATTTATTGTAGGTGAGGTTGCCACAGCAAGAGCTGCGGCCTCATGTAACACCATAATGGTAGTTATGGAACCTGTTTTAACTTCATTTGCTTGGTTTAAGGATACAATTGCTGAATTGTTTTTCATCGCAGATTTTATCCTACACGTCTACCTGCACGGTGGAGGAGGTTGCCGCGAGCTGCAATGCCATTCGGTTTTTTCAATTATATGTATATGGTCTATGTCGTGCTCTGTCAATATTTTTTTATTTTGAAAACCAATATTTACTAACAGTGTTTCTGTGTGTGTGTGTGTGTGTGAAACCATTTAATAGAAGTTGTGACTGCAATTGGGTATCCTTTTTTGATTAGGTATACAAAAGACGAGATATATCAGCTCAGCTGGTGCAGAGAGCTGAGAGAAATGGCTACAAGGCTATTGTCTTGACTGGAGATGTTCCAAGGCTTGGTCGAAGAGAGGCAGACATAAAAAATAAGTAAATTACATTATTCTTTTTCTGACTTACTCTCTTTGTTAAGCACACATACTAAATTTCTTCCAGAGTCTAATCTGACTGACTCCATCCAATGAGAATGGGATTGTCCTCAAATTCTTATGTCTAAAACCATGAGATATATTTACCACTTCTTGTCTCCTTAACTAACTGGGTATGCTGTATCTAATGCATCTTTCTGTCATATGATCATTTATGCAGAATGGTGGCACCTCAATTGAAGAACTTTGAAGGTCTCTTGTCAACTGAAGTTGTCTCTGTAAGTGGAAAAGTTCAGTTCTGCTTATTCCTTTAAGTATGCCTATGACAATGAATAAATCACTTCTTCCTTTTGCGTTTTGCGTTTTGCGTTTTACCTTTTATTGCTATACATCACAGCCATATTTCATTCTCATAATATGAGAGATTCTATATAAAAATGAAATACTCTTTTGCATCAGTCCCCAAAGTATTGTTCAGTTCTAAAACTACGTTAAAGGGTCAATATCTGTGTTTGCTATGTGAAAGTGTACCCACATATGTGCAATATCCCATTATATGAAGTTGAGAAAATCCAAGTAGGAGATCGTAAGAGAATAAGTGAGAAGCTCACAAAATCGAGCTGAAGTAATAAGAAAGGATATAGATATGGAAGGATTAAATGATTAATCTATAGCATCCTTTTAATGTTTGAATTATGACCCAATCTGGTTCCTTTTTCCCATAAAATGAACTTTTTTGCAGGATGATGGCTCAAACCTGGAAGCATTTGCCAAAAAAACTTTTGATGCTTCTTTTTCTTGGAAGGTATTTACTGTAAACTGATTGTTCAACATTTGAATTGCTTCTAGGAGACAATCATGGGTAATCAATCTGAGGCTATAATTCTCCATGGTCAGGAAAGTTCTCTTGTAGAGATAAATTCCACATTTTTTTGGGATGCAAAAGGTTCTATAGTAAAATGGTCTGGTTTGTAATATTCCACGAGTTGAGTATTTACTTAAAATGCGTTTGGCTTTAATAATTATCCATTGCAAGTATTGTTAGGGCGAATGCAGCGTACAGGAGCCATGGTTTCTGTGTTTCTTTAGGTTTCTTTGTCTATATTGGTAAAGCCTGCTTCGTAACTCATGCAGGACATAGGATGGTTGAGGTCTGTGACAAAATTGCCAATTCTGATCAAGGGTATACTCACTCATGAAGATGGTATGATTGCTGTTCCGTGTTATCATATTTACATCTCTTCCATGTTAATATTTTTCTCTCGCTCGTGTCTTTAGTTATTTGAATTAATCTTCGTTTTGAATGATGTTGAATATTTCATTAGACCCTTATATATAATATGCTTCACATTATATTGGTCGCTTTATGCAGTTTTTGAACATTTTAGTAACAATTCTTGTTAAAAAAACAGCTTTACCTTTTCCTTCTCTTTAAGCACTTCTCAGTGTCGAACTGTCGATACAGTAGAACTGTTTGCATGTAAAAAAAAGGGTTATGGTATGTTCCATATTTAGCATTGGTCAAGATTAATGTGCCACCTTTGGCAGCAATAAAGGCTGTGGAAGTAGGTGTTGACGGGATCGTTGTGTCTAATCATGGAGCTCGCCAGCTAGATCATAGTCCAGCAACAATTTCTGTTCTCGAAGAGGTATCATGAATGATTCCCATCTTCTTATTCTTTTTATTATAAATGCTTTTGGCCTGAGATAAGAGCCCTAGGTGTCGAAGCTTGTTTCAGAACTTAAAAATTAAAAAAAAAACCCAGTCTAGGTTTTTGTAGGCTAAAGCACATAAACGTAACTCAAGTATTCTGAATTTGCAGGTGGTTCATGCCGTTGCTGGGAAAGTTCCTGTTCTATTTGATGGGGGAGTGAGGCGAGGAACAGATGTTTTCAAGGCATTAGCCCTTGGTGCACAAGCTGTCCTAGTAAGTTCTTTGGATAGCCTATTCAAATCGCGTCCAACGTAACAACTTAGGGTGCCTGGAAAAGAAAAAAAAAACATCTATTGTTGTGTAGAATTGTAGATGGTGTCCTCCGGTATCTAATTGCAAATACTGCTTAATTCTACGATCCATGCATTGCTTTGCCAAAGTTATGGTTGTTAGGGGGTGGCAGTTTCTTACGTTTGGCAACTGAATTATGTCACTGCAGGTTGGAAGGCCTGTTGTCTTTGGGTTAGCAGCAAAGGGGGAACATGGGGTGAGACAAGTTGTTACTATGCTCAAGGATGAACTTGAACTCACCATGGCGCTGTCCGGCTGCCCGAGTGTGAAAGACATTACCAGGAGCCATGTGAGAACAGAACTTGAGAAACTCAAGTCCATGCTCTAATTTACTTTTCAGAGTTTGGAGCAAAAACTTATTCTGCAGATGAATGATTTACATCGTCAATAATGCAGCAAAGTATGCTAGTCCTTATAAGACAATCTTCTGTGGCATGATGGACCATTCAGTGAGCATTGGGAACATCTTGGATCTGTATCATGTGTGTACTTGTAAATTAAATGGTTATTTCTCACTGGAAACCTCTAATTGCATCATTTGAATATCACAATTGCTAAGGATCGAACCATGGAAACCCTGTAGGCTATGTCTTTGGCCAAAGCCGATAAAACCCGGTATGCATATGCCTTTGACCAAAGCCGATAAAATCAATCGATGTACTTAGAATTGGACTTAATAACCACTTGCATCTCAGAAATGCCATCCCCGTTATTGATACATTATTGGGGAAAAAAGAACTTTAACCAATTCTATCAAGACAATGTACACTTCTGCGCCCTTTTGGCAGGAACACTGAAGAAAAAGATACCATATTTTTGGAATGTAGCAGCTGATTACTTGGTCGAACAAGCAAACCGATGAGCTATGCATTACCAGCGGAGTTGCTTTTGTTTGCACCTTGCAGCTCCATAGGAGAATTTGTCATACTTCCTACTGAGCCGAGGGTTTGAGAGCTCAATTGTGGGCTGGCAGGGCAAGCCTCCGGATTACCAGCACTAATGGCATGAACAGCCCCTGAGCTCATCTGTTGTGGGCTAATCGGGGTTCGCTGGCTCATTTGCTGTGGGCTAGCGTGCTGCAGCGGTTGCTGATTCAGTTGCGTCATTCCCAAGGTCGACGGTGAGCTTACATGTGATGGAGAAACAACAGCCTGTAGTGGTGAGGTTGTTTCTTGCTGTTGGTTCATGTACAGATTCATCCCAGCCATCAACTTTGGGGGACCCATTGGCCCCAGGACTGCCCTTTGCATAGGATTCATACCAGGCCTGTTCATAGGGTGGCCTAGCATCGAAAGACCAGTAGAGCCTGGGTGTAACTGTCTGGCCCCTGACAGGCTGCCCATACCCACTTGGGGACCTCCCAACATACTAGCTCGGTTCTGCATCTTTAATCTTGAAAAGATAGCAGCTTGTGCCGCTTGCAGTTGACTAGATCTAAGTTGCTGACTTATAGTGGTGGTGCCAATATTTGAAGCCTGGTTCAAACTCGATGGATTCTGACCCACATTAGTCATACCAGAAATAGATGCCATTGGGGTGGAGATTCCCGTTCCACCTACTCCTCTAGCACCTCCCATGCCCATGGTATTCCCAAGGCCTGCTAGCCCAACCATGTTGTTCGCCATACTCCCCATACCTATAGGCCCTCCAAGTCCCATCATTTTCCTCTGCATCAGATTTGGCAGTTGTTGCTGTTGTTGAGATTGCTGTTGTTGTTGCTGCTGCTGTAACAGGTGAAGTTGGAGAGCAGTTGACTTGTTGACTATGTGATTACCCAACTGCAAGTTCGAATTCTGCCCAATGGCTCAGCCGAACTATAAACATCCATCGATCATGTTGCCTTGAACTCTTCAGTCCTGTTGATCTTCATCGAACTTTCGGATGACCAAAACTATGCTCGGCAGACCATTTGATTCATTCACAAAATTAAAGCCCATGTGATGGGCTCCACATACACGTTAAATGTTGTCCATACACCTCAACAATTGGGATTATAGGGATCCCAGTTATTGGGACGTCTAGCATTGTTGTGACAATATTAATACCCGTCCTCAAAGTGGATTATAGAGAAACAACCCATAACAAAGATTGTTTAACATCTTTACCAAAATCACACAGTTGAGTAGCGACAATTGATTTAGCGAAGATAATTGGAAATTACCTTTCGAGCTAGTCTGGAATTCAAGGAATACTTGAGGAAATATTAAACTTACCAGCTCAATACTACGTGAGGAAATATTACATCGAACAAGAATGACCAAAACAAATTAAGCCAATATGACTCCAGACTCCAGGATATTATAAGACAAAGCATATACTAATGAATGCAAATAGATCGATGCATCAAAAAAATAGATTACATAGCCAATACAAATTTTTATTCCACGGTATAAGAAGATACAACATCAAATTTTTATTATATGGTAGAAGAGGAAAACACTCAAAGAGAAAGTACAAACTTTTATTTCAAGCTCTAAGAATTCGCAACATATCTCGAATGACAGTCATATCAAGCTTTTATTATATAGTAGAAACATGAAACACACAAAGAGAGAGTGGCATGCATCCTTGGAAAGCCATGCATCACCTAGCACAAATACATTACGGCTCCTAGAGAAGGCAACACCATCACAAGTATTCAATCTGCATTTATGATTGGAGATCGGAGAAGACGTGTAAAAATATATTACTATAAAAAGAAGTAAAAAAGAGACTAGTGTGATTTCTATATTCCTTATTGTGGGGCTCAATTTTCCATTGCTGGTTATTTCCGTTCATCTAGATCCCTCCCATAATTATAGCACCATGATAAGAATAATCGTTCAAATTAAGCTGCAGCTTCCAAATGTGATGCACACTTAAGACTCCTTATAGACCTGTAACCTTCACCACGATCCTCTGCTAGTGCCCACAAGACAGACTCGTCAAGAACATCGGGATTGTAAGTAACCAATCTCACCTACATGTATAAGATTTTTCACAGTAAATAGTTACAAGGGATGGGATATGCCATCATTAATTGTTAAATCAGAAGCAACAAATTAACAAATCCTGCAATTTTAAAGTTAGAGAATTCTTACAGGAACAGGATGACCGAAGGAATGCTTTAGGGTTTGACCAGTTGCTTTATTAACGAGAGAAAAGGCAGGAAAGCTGTTACGTGCACGTCCCACATCGCCCAGATGTGGGAGTGAAGTGCAAAATATAAGGGGGAGGTATGGGCCTCCCCTTGCAACCAGAGTTTTCAGGGCATTGGGCTTGGGCTTAGGGCCTGGGCTCCCTGGAGACTCTGGCCACAGCCGGCCCATTAGGTGGGTGTCGGTTGGGCTTTGGTTGTAAGGAGATCCTTATCATTTGGTATCGGAGCCACCCAGCTGGGCGGCTGTGGGATGTGTACGTGCTCCTCTGTCCCGGTATGGGCCGGGCGGGGCTGCGTTTCCGGAAGGGGCGACCTGTCTTAGGGACAGCGTGGGCCAACGGGGACGTTGGCCCTGTAAGAGCGGGGGTATGTTACGTGCACGTCCCACATCGCCCAGATGTGGGAGTGAAGTGCAAAATATAAGGGGGAGGTATGGGCCTCCCCTTGCAACCAGAGTTTTCAGGGCATTGGGCTTGGGCTTAGGGCCTGGGCTCCCTGGAGACTCTGGCCACAGCCGGCCCATTAGGTGGGTGTCGGTTGGGCTTTGGTTGTAAGGAGATCCTTATCGAAAGCCCCAATTGTCTGTCTTATTGTTGTACTTGTCATCTTTGTACCAATGCTGCAATAGCAAAACAATTAATGTTAGGCCCATATACATACTTAAAATATGCTCACTGTAAATTATATGTATGCAGTTCTTAAAAAACGAATGAAAATCATGAAAACATCCATTTTAACAGAAAAATGAAAAGATTTAAAAAAAAAAAAAAAAAAACTTGGTCATTCCACGAATAAACCTGGCGATGATCATTTTCATCAATAGGGACAAGAATGGCTATGCCTTGACGGACGGCTAGATTGTAGTTAGGGGAAGCCCTGCAGTACACCCTATAAGAAGGTTTGTTTGTTGCAACCATTGTTAACTGAATAATGAGGTTCAAGGGAGGTGGACATGCTATATGGAGTATGATCATTGGGGACGGTGCTATGGTGTGAACCCCATTACATTATTCTCTGGCTCCTCCGCCCCTACTTTTTGTTTTGTCCTTTATGACTGTAAAGTGCCTGGGGACTACAGTAGTACAGTGCCCTCGATCCCATCTTCCCAGTCAAGTTACTGGTTATATGGGCTTGATGTAGAAGATAAAATAAAGAAGACTGTTTGGAATAGAGACATTAATGTGGAAAAAGAAAATCGAATTCTAAAGTTGGGTTATCCATTGTGTCTTTTACTTGGGCAAAATATTCAACCAGAAAAAGCTTTTTTTTTTTTTTTTTGAGAGTATTGCGAAATGTAAGAATATACTTTCTTTGAACTGCCAACCTAAACTTTTTTTAGTGGAATTTTTTGATCAGACCTTCTCAATCCACACAATCACACTTGTTTGGTTAAGGGTTTGGAACACTTTGGGGCATAACCATGAATGTAAAGGGATAGGGGATCCAATTCTTGGCTCGTATTTTGGCTACAATACCCTGTCAAAAATTATGTTAAATCATGATTTTATTTTTTTTGAAAATAAATTATTAGAGTATAGGAGTTAGGAATTAGTATTTAGGGTTTAGAAAAAAAAAAATTCAAAATCAACTATATTCTAACATTCCAAAGTGTAGTTTGTCAGGCCTGCACATATTGCTCTCGGCATGAATTCCTGATGAAATGGCAACATCATCTCGAGTGACAGCCATGACAAGCTTTTATTATATGGTAGAAATAGGAAACACACAAAGAGAGAGTGGCATTCATCCTTGGAAAGCCATGCATAACCAAGCACAATACATGACAGCTCCCAAAGAAGGCAACACCGGCACGAGTAATCAACCTGCATTTGTGATTGTGGAGAATATTAGTAAAAATATATTTCTGTATTCTTTACTGTCGGGCTCAATTTTCCATAGCTGATTTTTTCCTTCATCAACAATAATAGCACCATGATATGAATATATGTACAAAGCACAAGCTTTCAAATGCGATTTGCAATCAAGACTCCTAATTTGACCTTTGATCATTACTACTTCTTGTCATTATATGTGTATGGAGTATGATCGTTGGGTATTAACATAGAAAAGGGTATTAAAGTACTGGAATATAAGCTATCAGTCGCATACAAAAGGCTAAGTAGCATGGCTGGAACTGCGGACAGCTTAAATATGAAGTCTTGCAGAAACCCATTGCAAAAACAAACCGAAAAATAATGCCAAGACAAAGGCGAAGGGACTGAGGCAGGTGATCATTACTACTTCTTGTCATTATATGTCAATGGTGTATGATCGTTGTGAGAAGCCGATTCAATTAGGCAGAAGGGAGCTTCAATAAACACGTGAATCACGCAAAACTATTAGGATATGATTTGTATCGTTTGGTTTTCCTCCACCTGTCAAGTCCTGTCTTCTTGCCGAGAAAAAAAAAACATTACGATATGGTTTGTATGGTTTGGTTTTGCTCCACCTGTCAAGTCCAATCGCGATATGATTTGTATGGTTTGTCATTTTTTTTTTTTTTGATAAATCAGATATATTAATAAAGAAGGCTTTATGCAAGCCTAAGCAAGAAAAAGCCAAGGAATCCCCAAGGCAAACAACAGTAGTGAACACCACTATTACAGACATAGATCTTCCACTACAACTCATACTCTAAATAGGCAACATGAAGACCCGTGCAAGCCCCCTTCAAAACTCAACCCAAAGGAACCATGTTATGCAAACCATGCTATCATCATC
The DNA here is from genome assembly GCF_013401445.1 of Tripterygium wilfordii. NCBI lineage: Eukaryota > Viridiplantae > Streptophyta > Magnoliopsida > Celastrales > Celastraceae > Tripterygium > Tripterygium wilfordii. The sequence continues at coordinate 13,251,354 of NC_052248.1, forward strand.
AGCTCGGGACCGCTGAAGGGGATTGAGATGTTGATGGCCTTAAGCCACAAATCATACCTAATAAAAATAAGGTATAAAACGTTGCCCCACTGGTTGCGTGTATTGTCAAACACTATCCGATTTCTTTCAGTCCAAAGAGTCCATATAATAGCAGCAAAGACCATGTACCAGAACTTTTTTTGATGTTTGCCTGAAGCAAAAGACGTCCATTCTTCAAAGAGCTTTTTCACAGAACAAGGATAGCACCAATTCACACCCCACCATCTCATGATATTATACCAAATTGCATTAGCTCCAATGCAATGCAAGAAGAGATGATCCACTGTTTCTTCTGAAAGATTACAAACTGGACATAGATTATCGCCCACAATGCCGAGCCTGAAAATTTTATCTTTGGTATTCACCTTCCCACATAGGAGAAGCCAAATGAAGAATTCCACCTTTGGGGGAGCCCATCCATTCCAACACTTAGTATATGCAGTATCAAGCATTGGAGTGTCGTAATTGGTTGCTGCCTCAGAGAGAGAGTAAACTGTGAAGACCCCATCTATTGCATATTTCCAAATGATTCTATCCTTCTTATAAGGGCAGAGGACCATGTGCTCAATAATTTTTTGGAGTTCCCTTTCTTGAATCTTTTCCCACTGGAAAAGCTCCCTTCTCCGAGGAATAATCCAACGCCAATCTGCACCTTCCCAAACTCCAAAGTTTTCGATGGCACAATTACACAACAGAGAAATAGTGAAAAGACGTGGAAATTGATCCTTCAATTACACGTGGAAATGGTTTGTCATTATACTCCATTACTCATATAATGACAAGAAATAATAATCACGGGTTGTTTTCACATTTTTTACTTTACAGACATAGAACCATCACCGATCCTAATCCATAGTTTGATCAACTAAGACACTTGGAAAACCAAACAGTTGAGACATCGATCTAATTTTGGACGTAATCATTGCAAAAGTATAAAGTAGACGAATTCACAAAATAAAGTATATGTAACTAGTATATTAATGGGGTTTCAAGGGAACCATTTAGGTGATAGCTCAAGTTGGCGAATCTCTCTAGGCGGTGTTGAGTTCGATTCTTTCTAGGAACAATATCTTTGTGTCAATGCGTTTGGCTTTTGCGCAATGTTGTCAGGTGGGATCCCACCTTACAATATATCAGTTATATCATTGAAAGGCGAGTTTGTTATCTGACAATGTGCGACCGTTCTTATCCAAAGAAACTTGCCTTTCAATACCTTGAAGACCTCAAAAATGAGTTTGAGCGTGTGAATGGGGCTCAAATAGAAACAGCTGCTAGACCTTATGCCTTCATCAAGTTTGGTAGGTTCACTTTTTTAATAATTTATTTGCCAAATTTGGTGTGTCTATTGCTGAACTTGACTGGATTTTTTCCATTATATTTTCTAAAGATACGTTCATACAGAGGACAAAGAAATTGTACCAGGACACTCGTACTCAGCGGAAAATTGCAAAGCTGAATGATGAAGTTTTTGAAGTCCACCAGATAATGACTCGCAATGTACAGGAAGTTCTTGGTGTTGGTGAAAAATTGGACCGTAATAATCTGGTTGTGTTTTTCTAATTGCCTGAGTTCAGTTGTCTTATCAAATTTTATTGCAGCTGACTATTTATAATTTTATAGAGACATCCACTGTTAGATAGAAACGGAGAAAGGAAAGATGAAGGCTGAAGATTCTTTAAACCAAGATGAGGTTGAAGAAGTCTCTGTATTCTTGTTGCGATTTTTTTTCGCAGCTCTGTGTGTCCTATGTCCATTTCTTTGCAAACCATGCCTGAGCTATTGTTTCTGATTTCATTACCATAGGGACCTGTACTGTTGTGTCATGCGTATCGGTTGTCAGTAAGATTTATGCTTTATGTATTTTGGTGGCAGTTTCCTATTTTTTTTCATGATTGGAATTATTTCCTTGTTAATTTGTTTGAGTCACATTGTTGGTCTCCTCAGAGCTTTGCAGTAATTAATAGAATTTATGGCGAGAACTGCTTCTTATTGCGAGTTAGTGGCTTCGTATAAGGATTTACTGGGTTGGCTCATTAATCTTTCTTCAGTCTGCCCTTGTGATTGCTTTTACTTGATGTCAACTGCTTAACGTCCTAAAATTATGATCGAATGCAACAAGAAATTAACTCCCCCTTTTGATTGGCAGGCTTTAATTCCGAAGTGGGCACCTGTTGCCATTGTGTTGGGTGTTGTTTTCCTCCTCTTCTGGGTCAAAACAAAACAAAGCTATGGTGATCCAACTACCCTTTTATGGTTATTGAGAGTCGACGCATATTATTTTTGGGTTTTCTCCATGAAGCTTTTGGTTGCCTGTTTCGCGCACTAGTGTAGACCATAGATTCAATGCGCCCCACGTCAGGCCTCAAAACATGCACGAATGAGTTAACTTAGGCAAATGATGAGTCACATAATTGACCCATCTCTTAACATGTGAAAAATAACAAGAATGAAAAAACCTAGCTCGGGTCGGAATATCATGAAGAACAACTCCTCAAGGATGATAAGAAACCCCCAAATTATTAAGCACAGATATGACCTCGAGAGGATCACTTTCCACTTGAATAACCCGAACACCTAGAGAAATCGCAAACTTCAACCCAAACCCAAGCACAAAGGCTATTGGAGTCCTCCATACCCATATGATTCCGTGGTTAAGGCCGCATCACAGTTGAGCTTAACACAACCAGCAGGAGGGACACACCAAACCACCCGATCACGAAAAACCTGAATGGTTCTAAATCGTTGGATACAAAGTGTATAACATGTTAGTTTTGGGCCAATATGGACTTGGTTCGCCCAATTAATGAGCCCAACTAAGAACCGTGCTTTAACCAGTTAACGTGCTTTTGGGCAAATCATCATGAAAGAGACGAATATAACCTTGTTAGTCCAAAAACAGACCGAAAGAGGAAAGAGGCCAGAGAACATATGCAGTTTTGACTTACAGAGTGAGAGAGCTATGTCTGCTTCCTTTGTAGGTTCTCACTACCCATGTTTGCAATCATGTTATTTCCATTGTCCCTATCTTGGGTTTTTCTAATCTGATCATTTTATTTTGTAGGTGTTTATTGCTTATGATCAAACTCCCTTTACCTCCCTGCCTTACCCTACCAACTGAACTACTAATCTAATTATCAGCTATTCTACAGCTCTACAGGAAGAAAGGGATCTCCTTTGATTAGGTGAGTATATATTGGGACCTTTGAGCTTTATGGGTTTTGTCAGGTTTTCACTTATTTTGATTGTTCTTAATCTGTTTCCAACTGTTGTGGCATATAGCTTCTTTGAAGCTCATAGTTCAGTGTGACAGTCATAGCTGTAATCATCTCGCATAACAGTCGGGTCTTAAATGTCACACCAAGATCTTCTGTGTTTTTGTTCACAGACTCTAGAGACTGAGAGGAAAAAAATTAACATCTAGGAAAAAGGAACCTGGCCTCTTTTTCCTAAGCAGCATAGAACTTGCAGTATTTGGTGGGGAATTCTTCACATAATCTTTAAGTGATCTCTGTTATGCAATGCCCTATGCTTAAAACATGTATAATTCCCTTAAGTTAAATGATTTTTTTTTCAGCCATGGGCTATTTTGAGTTCTGTTGTTCTAAGCCCCTTTCCTGCATGGTAAATGTCCTCAATTACCGGTTTAGTAGTGGGGAATTCTTTAAAAACAATAATTTTCCCTTTGAATCACTTCTTCATGCCGACCCGGTTTTAAAGCTTTACTGAGCCAGGGTTGTTTGCGGCACTTTCGTGATATGTTCAAGGTTTTGTGAGTCTCATTTTTATTTTTGTGTCCTAATCAGAGGCATGGGCATGTAATCATCCATGGTTGGGTTTTTTTTTTTTATCGGCTTAAGTCATGTTTTCCAAGTCAATTCTCTCCTAGTATTATTGAGATTTTTGTGTTCATCTAAGCGTAGGGTGCTCAAACATTAAATTACCTGTGGTGTTCATTTTTAGGAATAATGGCAGCTGAACCAGTTAATGTGAATGACTTCCAAGTGTTGGCCAAGCAAGTCCTTCCAAAGATGTACTATGATTTCTTTGCTGGGGGAGCTGAGGATGAGCACACTCTAAGAGAGAATATTGAAGCATTTCATAGAATCACGTAATGTGTAAAACGTGTCAATGACTTGTGTAGCAAACCATGTACAAGAAATTAATGATTCATCTAAACATGTTACTTCTCAGTTTTCGGCCGAGAGTTCTTGTTGATGTGAGCAGAATAGATATGTCAACTAATGTATTGGGTTACAAAATCTCAGCACCCATTATGATTGCTCCGACAGGTTTCCATAAGCTGGCGCACCCTGAAGGTCTAAATTGTGTTCCATAGTTATTAGCCGAAATGTGTTTACAATTTTTCTTATCGCTTGCTGTTGCCATTTATTGTAGGTGAGGTTGCCACAGCAAGAGCTGCGGCCTCATGTAACACCATAATGGTAGTTAAGGAACCTGTTTTAACTTCATTTGCTTGGTTTAAGGATACAACTGCTGAATTGTTTTTCATCGCAGATTTTATCCTACGTGTCTACCTGCATGGTGGAGGAGGTTGCCGCGAGCTGCAATGCCATTCGGTTTTTTCAATTATATGTATATGGTCTATGTCGTGCACTGTCAATATTTTTTTATTTGAAAACCAATATTTACTAACAGTGTGTGTGTGTGTGTGTGTGTGTGTGTGTGTGAAACCATTTAATAGAAGTCGTGACTGCAATTGGGTATCCTTTTGTGATTAGGTATACAAGAGACGAGATATATCAGCTCAGCTGGTGCAGAGAGCTGAGAGAAATGGCTACAAGGCTATTGTCTTGACTGGAGATGTTCCAAGGCTTGGTCGAAGAGAGGCCGACATAAAAAATAAGTAAATTACATTATTCTTTTTCTGACTTATTCTCTTTGTTTAAGTACACATACTAAATTTCTTCCAGAGTCTAATCTGACTGACTCCATCCAATGAGAATGGGATTGTCCTCAAATTCTTATGTCTAAAACCATGAGATATATTTACCACTTCTTGTCTCCTTAACTAACTGGGTATGCTGTATCTAATGCATCTTTCTGTCATATGATCATTTATGCAGAATGGTGGCACCTCAATTGAAGAACTTTGAAGGTCTCTTGTCAACTGAAGTTGTCTCTGTAAGTGGAAAAGTTCAGTTCTGCTTATTCCTTTAAGTATGCCTATGACAATGAATAAATCACTTCTTGCTTTTGCGTTTTGCGTTTTGCGTTTTACCTTTTATTGCTATACATCACAGCCATGTTTCATTCTCATAATATGAGAGATTCTATATAAAAATGAAATACTCTTTTGCATCAGTCCCCAAAGTATTGTTCAGTTCTAAAACTACATTAAAGGGTCAATATCTGTGTTTGCTATGTCAAAGTGTACCCACATATGTGCAATATCCCATTATATGAAGTTGAGAAAATCCAAGTAGGAGATCGTAAGAGAATAAGTGAGAAGCTCACAAAATCGAGCTGAAGTAATAAGAAAGGATATAGATATGGAAGGATTAAATGATTAATCTATAGCATCCCTTTGTTGTCATAATGTTTGAATTATGACCCAATCTGGTTCCTTTTTCCCATAAAATGAACTTTTTTGCAGGATGATGGCTCAAACGTGCAAGCATTTGTCAAAAAAACTTTAGATGCTTCTTTTTCTTGGAAGGTATTTACTGTAAACTGATTGCTCAACATTTGAATTGCTTCTAGGAGAGAATCATGGGTAATCAATCTGAGGCTATAATTCTCCATGGTCAGGGAAGTCATCTTGTAGAGATGAATTCCACATTTTTTTGGGGATGCAAAAGGTTCTATAGTAAAATAGTCTGGTTTGTAATATTCCACGAGTTGAGTATTTACTTAATATGCGTTTGGCTTTAATAATTATCCATTGCAAGTATTGTTAGGGCGAATGCAGTGTACAGGAGTCATGGTTTCTGTGTTTGTTTAGGTTTCTTTGTCTATATTGGTAAAGCCTGCATCGTAACTTATGCAGGATGTAGGATGGTTGAGGTCTGTGACAAAATTGCCAATTTTGATCAAGGGTATACTCACTCGTGAAGATGGTATGATTGCTGTTCCATGTTATCATATATACATCTCTTCCATGTTAATATTTTTCTCTCACTCGTGTCTTTAGTTATTTGAATTAATCTTCGTTTTGAATGATGTTGAATATTTCATTCAACCCTTATATATAATATGCTTCACATTATATTGCTCGCTTTATGCAGTTTTTGAACATTCTAGTAACAATTCTTGTTGCAGTGTCGAACTGTTGATTCAGTAGAACTGTTTGTATGTAAAAAAAAGTGTTATGGTATGTTCCATATTTAGCATGGGTCAAGTTTAATGTGCCACCTTTGGCAGCAATAAAGGCTGTGGAAGTAGGTGTTGACGGGATCGTTGTGTCTAATCATGGAGCTCGCCAGCTAGATCATAGTCCAGCAACAATTTCTGTTCTCGAAGAGGTAGCATGAATGATTCCCATCTTCTCATTCCTTTTATTATAAATGCTTTTGGCCTGAGATAAGAGCCCTAGGTGTCCAAGCTTGTTTCAGAACTTAGAAATAAAAATAACCAAGTCTAGGTTTTTTAGGCTAAAGCACATAAACGTAACTCAAGTATTCTGAATTTGCAGGTGGTTCATGCCGTTGCTGGGAAAGTTCCTGTTCTATTTGACGGAGGAGTGAGGCGAGGAACAGATGTTTTCAAGGCATTAGCCCTTGGTGCACAAGCTGTCCTAGTAAGTTCTTTGGATAGCCTATTCAAATCACGTCCAACGTAACAACTTAGGGTGCCTGGAAAAGAAAAAAAAACATCTATTGTTGTGTAGAATTGTAGATGGTGTCCTCCTGTATCTAATTGCAAATACTGCTTAATTCTACGATCCATGCACTGCTTTGCCAAAGTTATGGTTGTTAGGGGGTGGCAGTTTCTTACGTTTGGCAACTGAATTATGTCACTGCAGGTTGGAAGGCCTGTTGTCTTTGGGTTAGCAGCAAAGGGGGAACATGGGGTGAGACAAGTTGTTACTATGCTCAAGGATGAACTTGAACTCACCATGGCGCTGTCCGGCTGCCCGAGTGTGAAAGACATTACCAGGAGCCATGTGAGAACAGAACTTGAGAAACTCAAGTCCATGCTCTAATTTACTTTTCAGAGTTTGGAGCAAAAACTTATTCTGCAGATGAATGATTTACATCGTCAATAATGTAGCAAAGTATGCTAGTCCTTATAAGACAATCTTCTGTGGCATGATGGAACATTCAGTGAGCATTGGGAACATCTTGGATCTGTATCATGTCTGTACTTGTAAATTAAATGGTTATTTCTCACTGGAAACCTCTAATTGCATCATTTGAATATCACAATTGCTGAGGATCGAACCATGGAAACCCTGTAGGCTATGTCTTTGGCCAAAGCCGATAAAACCCGGTATGCATATGCCTTTGACCAAAGCCGATAAAATCAATCGATGTACTTAGAATTGGACTTAATAACCACTTGCATCTCAGAAATGCCATCCCCGTTATTGATACATTATTGGGGAAAAAAGAACTTTAACCAATTCTATCAAGACAATGTACACTTCTGCGCCCTTTGGCAGGAACACTGAAGAAAAAGATACCATATTTTTGGAATGTAGCAGCTGATTACTTGGTCGAACAAGCAAACCGATGAGCTATGCATTACCAGCGGAGTTGCTTTTGTTTGCACCTTGCAGCTCCATAGGAGAATTTGTCATACTTCCTACTGAGCCGAGGGTTTGAGAGCTCAATTGTGGGCTGGCAGGGCAAGCCTCTGGATTACCAGCACTAATGGCATGAACAGCCCCTGAGCTCATCTGTTGTGGGCTCATCGGGGTTCGCTGGCTCATTTGCTGTGGGCTAGCGTGCTGCAGCGGTTGCTGATTCAGTTGCGTCATTCCCAAGGTCGACGGTGAGCTTACATGTGATGGAGAAACAACAGCCTGTAGTGGTGAGGTTGTTTCTTGCTGCTGCAGGTGTTGCTGCTGTTGCTGTTGATGCAGTGGATGCTGCTGCTGCTGTTGGTTCATGTACAGATTCATCCCAGCCATCAACTTTGGGGGACCCATTGGCCCCAGGACTGCCCTTTGCATAGGATTCATACCAGGCCTGTTCATAGGGTGGCCTAGCATCGAAAGACCAGTAGAGCCTGGGTGTAACTGTCTGGCCCCTGACAGGCTGCCCATACCCACTTGGGGACCTCCCAACATACTAGCTCGGTTCTGCATCTTTAATCTTGAAAAGATAGCAGCTTGTGCCGCTTGCAGTTGACTAGATCTAAGTTGCTGACTTATAGTGGTGGTGCCAATATTTGAAGCCTGGTTCAAACTCGATGGATTCTGACCCACATTAGTCATACCAGAAATAGATGCCATTGGGGTGGAGATTCCCGTTCCTCCTACTCCTCTAGCACCTCCCATGCCCATGGTATTCCCAAGGCCTGCTAGCCCAACCATGTTGTTCGCCATACTCCCCATACCTACAGGCCCTCCAAGTCCCACCATTTTCCTCTGCATCAGATTTGGCAGTTGTTGCTGTTGTTGTGATTGCTGTTGTTGTTGTGATTGCTGTAACAGGTGAAGTTGGAGAGCAGTTGACTTGTTGACCATGTGATTACCCAACTGCAAGTTCGAATTCTGCCCAATTCCATTCAACTGTGAGAGAGGATTTGATGGAAGCATCATTTGTGATCTCTGGAACTGTGAATGCTGTTGAATCAAAGACTCTTGATTTTGCTGCTGTTGCTGTTGAGGCTGTAGCTGAAGTGATGGTTGCGTTTCAAGCTGTTGTGGCCTTGTGGGTATGGAAACGCCAGATAATAGTCCTTGTGACATCTGTAAGGCCCGAGGTCCAGGAGGCAGCATTCTTGTGTTTGCTACAAGATTGTGGGATGAAGTTAAAGATGAGTTAGCACTGTTAGTTGGCTTTGCAGCTTCATTCATTGGCAGACCTGCAACTGCTTCCGTATACTGCTGCGTCTGCACTGCTGAACTATTAGGAGGCATCACAGAAACATTTTGTTGACTACTTGAAGCAGGATTTATTCGAGGTGGTCTTGGTTTGAGTTGATCTTCGACAAGATATCCTTCACGTATCATCTGCATAAGCAGATGGATTTACTTAAATTCAAGTAAAAAGTTCAATACAAAGTCACATACCAATGAACAAGACATACCAATGAACAAAACTGTGTTGCAAGCAAATCCGCATAGTGCTGCAACAGAAATCAGTTGGCAGTTAGAATATAAAGGATTCATGTACTTACAGGAATAGCTAAAGTTATGAGGATAGAAATAGTAGGGAAATATTAGCCAAAAATATGAGAGTCGACAAAAATTTCAATTTTATAACATAGACATTCACGAAAACCAGATAGAAGTATGGCATTTCAACGGATTATCAAACCAAAAGGAAAAGTTTCGAAGTATGGAAATTTTATGCAAACACGAGTTGCAAGTGCGATAAACCAACAAAAACCACAAATGGAAAGCATAAAAAATCACGAGTTTTCTAGTATAATCATTTTCTTTGGCGAAATGTGAGGTTGATATAAACCCTCAAGAAGTGCTGTCATGAAATCAATCTGAAAGGAGCTTCGTTCATGGCTAAAATGTAATTGGCACAGTAACTTACAGTACTGGGCAATGCCTGTAGATGATCATCATCTACAATCAGAATATCACCACTATCCATGTCTCCATAATACATTCCCACGGTACCATCATTAGGCTTCTCTGACATAAACATTCTAGCTTGTACTCTAGGAACATAAGAAACAACGTTCCCTGTACAGAGAGGATAAAGTTTCACACACAAAACTGAATCAGATAAACTCCAAGAACAGAATCCTACAACTGAATAAGTAACATAACATACCTTGGACTACACGGTCCCCCTGGATAAAACTTATGATTCTCATCTTGCAGATATTGGTGCTGCCACCGACAAGTGAGTTTGATAAAACATTGACGTCATCTTTGAAGTCCTCATTATTGGGTGAATTGGAAAGACAACTTGATAGATGTTGAGATGAAAATATTTTGGGTTTTTTGATGGAGTTGTCATCAACTTTAATCTTTTTGGAGTTGAGTTGATGCCTGGAGCAGATAACAAATGAATATAATGAAAAAGATGGAATTGAATATATTGCCACAAATATGACTTCTAACAGAATATCCATATCATGATTATTTTTAACACACAAAGGAACTAGGATACTATAAAATCAAGAATTTATGCTTTCATAAATAGAATGAATCATGAAGCACATAAAACATCCGAAAGATGAACAAATATGCAGGAATATTATCACTTGATAGACTTTTTCAGAATTATGTGGTTTGTATATTGCCCATCTGTCATTCTGCCTCATCATATGACTAATCGACCTGCCTATCTAACCTTTCAGGTTTCTCACAGAGTCTGGAAACATGTGATCACATGGACCGCAGTACAGTGAATCAATCAAATGAAGACTTCTTATTCTTGAGGGTAAAAAAATGCATTTGAAATAGGTATCAAGGAGGTCGCACCCTTTTACTTCAAGAGAATATTTACGAAGTTCTACATGAAAGAGCATGTACTAGTACTACATCTATTAGACTAACCCCATCTAGATTACTTGGTCCACTAAACCTAAAGCAGGTATTGCTTAGCCTGATGTCACATAAGTTGTGCATGAAAGTTTCCTCTCCTTCAAAGGGCCACAACATCTCTTAAACCTTTCCAGTCCTCTTCCCCATCCCACCCCACCCCACCCTATATAAGGTACAGAACCAAGATAGACCAGTTAATGTAATGAAATACAAATTTATTAATCCAGAAAAATGGTATATTTATAAAGAAAGCATATATTACCTCATGGTCACCATTTCAATCTTCGAGAACCTTTCAAGCATTGATTGATCTGCCAAAGGTGGGGTTCCAACAGAAGGACTATTTGCATTTAACGGGACACTTATATTACTAACGCTTGCAGGAGAACCACCTCTACTCATTGCCTGAGTCTTAGGAAGGGAATTTGACCGTCGTTTTGCAACAACGAGAGGTGCTGTTTGCCTTTGCATGGAATCATTAGCACTTGAAGTCAAAGACGGGGTACCACCAACTGTAGGAACTGAATTCACTGTAGCTTTCTCTTTATGTGATGCTCCAAGTGCCGTACTAGTTGTAGCCGGTCCAAAGTGAGGCCCTACTGAACCACTAGAAAGTTCCCCTGATTTGGAAGATAAGGAAGATTGGGCCAAAGCACTGGCAGATAACCTGGGACTCTGTGCTGACTTCCTTTTCTGAAAGTGATCCTCTTTCCTAGGATCTTTCTCAATATGCTGAGGAAGATTATTCCAGGACGCCTGTGAGAGGCCAGATCTCATTAATGGATGCTGAGGCAATCGTTGCTGAACCCTTGGCTGTTGCAGATCCAGATGGCTTGTCTGAACCTGCCCATCCAATTTTTCTATCTCAAACTGCTCCTCCTTGGCACCATATCTTAAGCCCTGCTGTCCTGCAGTGAATGGTGCTGGCTCAGTCTCCTGGTTCAGAATCCCTTCAAGTGCCTGCTGGTTATACTTTTGAATGCCTGCATTTGTATATTGGTTTCCCCTTGCCATTGCTTGCTGCTGTAACAATGAATTCTTCCGGTTCGAATCAGCTACATTGAAGCTGTCTATATGTGCCCCAATCTGATGCTGTTGAAATCCATCAACACACATCTGTGTAAGCCTTGCTCTCTTCTGAAAATTGGATAATGCTGACAGCTGCCCATCTTGATTCTCCCTCTTCCCAAGAAGTGAAGCATTAGAGTGAGCATTGTCTCCATATGCAATCACAGTGTCCTGAGCTGAAGGGGAAGCTCCCGATGAACTAATAACAGGCCCATGATCTTGCATACTTCTTGGTGTCCCTGCCCCAATGTGATACCTTGATTGCGATACCAAAGGCAGCGCTGCCACAGAAGCATCTGAAGCAAAATTTTTGTGTCTTAAGGCTGACATATTATTTGGACCAATATTTTGAGCGGTCAAGTTCTCACGGATATTCTGTGGCATCATATTGCCTGAAATCATGCTTGATTCTCCCAACCTAGAGCTTTCTGGCACCGGATCCATGCAAGCTTTCTTCACCTGCATTGTATTACCAGATGTTCCTCCAGGAATCTGCCTCAGTCGTTTTCTCCTCAGACTGCACATATCCAAATTCAGCTGCAAAAAAAGAAAATAAGGTCATTATGCAAAAATACTGAGCTGCCCAAGAGAACATGAAATTCACCTAAAAATTTAGTACCTCTGAGGCAACTGACTTGCTACAGATCCTATCCAATTTGGGAGTAGGATCTAGACAAAGCTGCGGTTGCAATGCCTTTAAAATTCGGGATTCTACTTCCTTCAGTAAAAAACAAAACTTTGAGTTACAGATAACCTTTGACCGAAATGCATCATCTTAAACCAGCAAAGGATGCAATCAACAAGTCAGACTTACCATCAGATCACCGTAAGTCCAAGAATTCTCTGAGATCAGCGGGATATCCTTCACTACATTCTCCAGTGACATTTTTAGACACACTTTATGCACCACTGGTGGATAATCAGTAGAAGGAACAATTGACCCATCTTCCAATGCACATTTTCGGTAATCTCGTACCTGCCAAGTCTCATACATTATAAACTGTCTACACACAGCATATGAGAGAAGATTTTTCATAAAGACTCTAAGATTGTGTTTTACGCGTTATGGTCTGTACCCCTCACCCAAAACCACCCCTTTGTTCCCCAGATATAATCCATTGAGGTAGGCCGGCCATTATTTCTATGCAAGCATACAAATAGAAGGGAAATGTGGCAGCCTAGGATACCCATGAAAGAGCAAGATACACAAACAAAGTGGTGTTGATAACAAAGCAAGTGAAGGGAGTGGAGGTTTATCACTTATCAGCCATGGCAGAAAGCAGATAAGAAATTGGAATTATTGGTAAGAAGAAGTCGTGTTGGCAAAGAGGCACAGATCAGGATTTGGCAGAACTTTTATCTAAAATTTCCAAAAAGAACATATTAGTGATTTCTGAAATGCCTAAGAAATAAAACTTACTTTCTGACTAGATGTATAATGTATTACTAAACATAAATCTTAAGCATGCTTCAAAAGCATCTTGCTTTGCACAGGCGCATCCTTACATGAAGCTGCATCTGGATACACGTACACTTATGGGATGCAGAAATAGAACATAGAAAATTGTCTGTGCGTATGATGAGGCTTTGATGGTGTTGATAGCAGAAGGTTAATCCAAAAAAACACCTCCACTGTTTGTAAGAAATTAAAAGTCCGCTCAAGAAAAGTCCGCTCATTCATGATATATGTTCGGATGGTAAGATTTTAAAACAAAAGTCCGCTCAAGAAAATTTCCCTTTTCCAAATAAAAGGCATGCAGGGTTTAAGGAATCTGAAGTTTTTGATGGTGTCAAATAACACAAACAAAAATAAACAATTTACTGATATAATTTCTTTGTGAAATAAGCCATCACATTCATGGCATGATGGTAAAGTGAAATTATGCACGAAGGAGAGACGCCTACCAAGGCAGTTTTGGCGAGGGAAACTTGGGAAGGGTTCATTTTAATTCGAATGCTAAAGAATTTATTGAAGCACCAGGAAGCGTAGAAGACAGGATTACAATGTGGCAATATTGATGTTCTCAAGCAAGCTGTAACAAGAGTTAGAACAACATGATTTCAAAAAGCTAAAGAACAATTAAGAAAGCCATCTATAGAACTTTCAGAGCCGTTGAAGATGCTATTTTTTCTTCCATTCCAAATTAGACCCAAGGCAATCATAACAACAATTAGAATACGCTTCCTTTTCATCCTATTTGTGCGAAGAGAACCCCACTAAGAGATTACGAGAGTAGATAACTCACCTCACAAACAAGGCTCCCATCAATATACCTGCAAGACATATCATCCAGAATATCTCCAGGCAATCGGCCCGACTCGATTGCCTACAAATCGTAAAATGGTAAAGGAAAAAATTAACATAAGAAATTACAGTAAAACAGATAAATAGCCAGGAAATCTAGCAAATGAATCCAATGAAAATGACAAGCAATGGCAGGCCTAAGACTTGCTACAAATGGGTTGTCATTAAATACATGTCACTACAATACACATGTCAAAATGAGCCCTTTTGACAATTGTTCAACCATACGAAATGTCTACTACTGCATTTTAGGAATGTAAATGTCATTAAGGGAAAAAGATATATACTCACAGAGAACAGGGTTTCAGATGTCCTATCATATGGATGCAACAGCTTTGGAGCATCATGCAGCGCAGCCAGATGTTGAACTTCATTCTGAAAATTTATAAAACAACAGATAAGATGATAGAAAACGAGATGTTTTCTTTCCTTGAGGCCTCCAATTTATAGGAAATAGATCTTTATAAAACCTCTGAGAACTTTCCAATTGAGTATCCATCCGAGTAGAGGTTCAACGTAAAAGAAACCTCATGCCCTGTAATAAGAAAGAACAGACATGCTCATTATGTAAATATTGACAGAAACCAACAAAACAAATTCTGACTCTAACCTGCAGGTATGCTACATCCTTTGGTGGCCAGCGATGCGACAGAGACCCCAGGAACATCCTCACGTCCATTAGCTATGTCAACCTATTTCACAGGGGAACCAAATTCATGGAAAGAAACAATAGTATGGTCCCTTTTTCTTCAACACTCGGAACACTTGTCAACTACCAATCAATAAATGAAAAGGAGTTTCACTCATTGCCACAGATGAGGAAGTAGAAAAAGTCTTAGTATATGTGGGTGGGCGAAGCCCAATATAGGCTTCAGTCATAATAAATATTATTTTTACAGATAGCAAACTATGAGAACCAGAAGTCTACAATTTTCATTTTTTGAGTTACAACCTCTTGTAGTGTAATGCAGACATACACAAAATGATCTCTTTATATATACACACACACACAACATCCCCAAAATGTAATCCCACCCCACCTCTTTACTGCTAGACAGCTAGAGCCAAAACCAATTGCGTCTTGTCCATTATAGTAGTCACCATCTCAACTAAATCTGATGCAAACAATCAGGGGCCCGTTTTTTAGACATGTTGAACAGCTCATGAACAGAGATAGCTCCACCAACCCAACCCTCCACCCCAAAAAAATCCAAGCTTCTCATGCTCGTATCTACTTCCGAAAGACTTTTACACTAATAAATCAAAGATTAAACAACGAGTACGCGTTTGCATACGCTTTATTGTCCTTCTATATTATTCCGCTTCCCATGTTATTTCAGCTATTAAACAGACTGATTAAGTTTCAAGACCTTACCTCAAGCTTTTTGTTGGAGGATTCATCTTTCAAGCCAATTCGCGAGCTCTCCTTTGAATCCAATCCATCATCGATTACAGTTTCAGATTGAAGACAAGGCTTAGGACGGAACCTGGTGCCAGTTTTCGAGACCTTAAATGAGACACCCATAAAGAATCCTCCAAACCTTAATCTTTGTGTTTGGATGATGAGAAAGTGAAAGGATAGGAGAAAATTTTCTCGAAGCAAGTTCAAGCATATAAGTTAAAGCTTTGTCAGGACTCAATCATGGCACGCACGAGAAGTATGTGAGAGATTGAGGCATTCAAGACACTTGTGGAGACACCAATCCAAAAGAACATATGGATTTCGGATGAACGACAATAGAGAAAAATTCAGCCAAAGAATGAGGGAGAACAACAACGTTCGCAACTCAATTCTCAAATTCAGAGACGCCCACAATAGTTGAGTGTTTCTGAGAATTCAAGGTTTTATTATGCCGTTTGGAAGGTGAGAAAGAAAGAGGAATATATTCAGGATGAAAAGAAGTCATTTTTTCATCTTAATTGCGATACCCAGATAAGTTTTCTTAGAATTCAGGAGCTCTACGTTTGACTTGGGTCATGAAACAAAGTAAAAACTCAAAATCTCAGTCGGTTAAATGGGAATGTTTGGATGGACTGAAAGTAGTCGAGAGAGTAAACCTAGAACCCTAGAACCATCAGTTCGTTCGATCCCAACGTAGGACAAGGTAGGGGTGAAAGAGAGGAGAAATTTGCAGGAGGAAGGACTCCATCGGCGTTGGAGACGGGCGTCTGCGATTGAGATCCAACCCAATTACTAAATTGGGGGTAGTTTAGTCCGACCACGGTTTTTGTTTTTTTTAAAGACATCCCACTCTGTAAAAAAATCAATTGACAAAGTGCTTTTAAAATCAGATATGACTAAAACTATAAGTACTTGGGGGTCTTCAATTAGCCCATTTTGACATTGAAAATAATTTTTAAGATTTTCATAAAAATAACAAGTAAAATATGTAATATTATGAATATGATGATAAATCTGCGCCAAGGGACATGTCCAACTTTTTATTATTTTTAGCTTTTTTTTATAAATAACAATTCATCTTGCCCTTTTTAACTTTTATTGTAATTTCACTATTTTGTATATTTCTTTCTATGAAACCATCAAATGATGCAATTTCACCCCAGGAATTTGGGTAGAGCCAAAAAAATAATTTTAATAATTTTTTATTCATGTAAATCTTGGGTACTTAAAATTTCCAACTCCTCCAAATGCATTTGGTAATTAGGCAATGTGGAGTACTGAACTTGTAAGAAACTGTAGTTACTCCATTGAAAAAAAAAATGATATAAATTTTGTATATTTGATTTTTATTTTGTCAATGTTGTAATTTAATAATTTTCTCAATTCTGAATAAACTTTCTTACTCCAATTGAACGCTCATATATCAAAAGGGAAAAAAGGTATGATTTTCTTGTTAAAGATAGATTCGAGAAGAATGCATTTATTTCCTTCCCTACTTTTATCATGGTTAGTAGATTTGCATGTTTTTGTCTTCTAACCAAATTTCTTATTTAAATCTATGCATACCGCAAGGAAAATACCCCGTAGAATCTTATCCTGAAGGTCCTTGCCACGTTGGAAGAAATCCTGGGTTACTTTACTGGGGAAGGGGTGGAAAATGCAAATTCCTAAATCCAATAAAAATATAGCAAAAGCTAAGGTAAGACTTCTTTTTTCAATTGCGACTTGGTGTAGACTTGTAATTCAGAAGTCGAGACCGACTACCCTAAACGATCAAGTTATGGGTTGAATTCTCTCCCCCCAGTCAATTTCCCAAAACACCGATCATAGTCTATTTGGTATGCTTGTTTTACATTCATTTTCTGTTTTCATAACTCTGAAAAACACGTTTGATTGATCATTTTAGAAAACACGAGAAACAGAAAATCACTTGAAAATAGAAAATGGAAAAAAAAAAAGAAGTTAGGTCATAAAATAGAAAATACAAGAAACAGAAAACATAAAACAAACCAAATGGACATAAACTAGCAGCTTCTGACCGACTACTCTGGAGGTACAGGCAGACACAACCATAAAAAGATAATCTATCTGCCCTCATCAAAAATCAAATTAACAAATGCATAGGCAATTAAGACTGCAAACGTCAAAAACAAAAGGCAAGAAGAAAAAAAAATTAAGGATCTATTGTCGAACACGAGACCTAACCATTACCAATAATACAAATTCAAGAGATTGTGCTAGAGAAATACCCAAAACAGTATTCATGATTACAGTTTAATCATGAAAAACGTTCCTCCTGAATCTCCATCTTACATATTGCATATTCTCTCTCGAATAATAGAAGTTCCTGAAAATGAAATAGTAGTTGAACAGTTGTTAGCTGAATCTAATAGTATCAACTTTGGGCAAGAACTCACAAATGCAGAGAAAAGGGAAGCAAAGAGGAGATCTATTCCGAAAATTTGATTAAATTAAAGAAATTATTAGAAACAATTAACTTAACAAAACATAAGTAATCCCAAACTGACAACTACACAACTTGATCAAAATAAACAAGCATCAGTTATGTAGCCTGCCGCATGCTAGAAGATCAAAATTAAGGTGGGACAGCCTGCCGCACGCACTAAAAACTTTGCATTTTTCTTTAATGAGGTACGGTTAATGCTATATTTAAACTTCCAACCTCTGTATAAGCAACCCACAGAAAAGAGCAGATCCAAATACTTACTACACTTCAAAACAAGATGAGCCACATAATTAAAGCGATGGATCATAAAAGATGCCCTCTATCTAAGGGATGAAGATGACAACGTAAGGAGCTAAGTCGAATCGATCTATGTTCAAAAGATTCAGAATCCAGAAAATATGTTTTACTGAAACTCAAAAGACACCGCAAGTTTTTTGCGCAATCAATCGTCTCAAAGGAACCAACTTTTGCTCTTGCTTTAACAGCTGTGGTAACTGGACTGCCTTTTTTTCCGAAAAAGCCAGATGATGCAGAGAAAACAGTTCATCTCTCTTGGCCTAAACAAACAAGCTCCAAAACATAACTTCAATGAGTATTTAGCAGGCAGCAATTGTAAACATTAGTATACATGTAAACATCCCACCTTAATGGTGGCCAAAAAATTTTAAACATGAAAGTAATATCATTCTCATCGTTTGCTAAAAGCCTAAAAGTAAAGGCCACAAGACAAAACACTTTCACTTGTCACATCAAGTTCCTGGCAATGCAATGCAAATAGTCCACCAATATCCTGAAAGCTATATACCGAACAGGAAGAAGACAGTATAATACTGAAATATGCAAAAATTAATAGAGAGAAAGTACAAGAGCTGAAAGGAATTCAATTACGTCCACTATGGGTAAAAGCCACAACCCCCAGGCTGGAAATATATTTCTTTCCACAAAATGGTGCAGAAATAAACCTATTACCTGCAACTGTTGCTGACTGAACAAGTGGAAAAACCCCGTTTCAGGGCAAGCCACCATTTCAATTAACTCATCATGGCTTTCAGGTGGACTGCCAGACTCAATTAGTGAAACAGTAACCTGAAAGTGAGTCAAAGACAGAAATATAAACTGTAATGCGAGAGTAATTAAAGTACTCTGCAATCAAACAGAGAACATTCTCCAAATGAAGAGGAAAACATCAAAAAATCACCTCTCCCAAAAGCTTAAGCTTTAGGAAGGCTGAATTTTTTATTTATTAACAAATAAAAGATACAGATTACTCTAACAGTCTGCCACATGCGAGCCAACCATAAACCATCATTTGCAAGGCCCCAACATGCACTACCACATTCAATTCAATAAGGCAGGAGGTGAATTCAAACTCAGGATTCGCCACTTCCCGAAGAATAATTTTTTTTTTATTATTTTACAACACTCGACATAATGAAATAGCTCTCACCTGCATACATCGAAGTATGAGTTCTGGAATACAACACCTACGACAAAGACCTCGCACAACATACGTTGCAGGCCCCTCAAAGGATCCATCTTTGTTAGAATACCAAGCATCTAATCGAGATATCTCCATTGTAACGCCAGCTTGGAATCGGACAAGCTCTCCTGCATTACAGATTTGAATAAGCATGGTTGAAAATAGCACCATTGTCTGTATTAGTTCACCTGTTTTACATCATTGTTCCCTCTAGAAACACAAAATTATGATAAAGAAATAAATGTTTTCGTATTTCTTATGCACCATTGGGAGGGCGGGGGACAACATATTAATTTCCATATATATTAGTGAATCTTGTCATATGCATAATGACATTCACCCCCAAAGAAACGAAGCGTAAAAAAAGGCACCTGCTAGGGCTGTTCAGTGTTCACAAACCTTATATAACGGACAATACGGAAAAAATATCTTGACCTAAACTGGGCTTCTTAGGTTCATCAAGATTTCATAGTTCTTAACATATACCAAGGTTAGAGTTGTTTTTTTTTTAAAAAAAATTTACAGACTTCAACCCAACCCAATCTTAGAAAATAGGGGTTTAAATCAATACAATATTTATAACAGCATAGTTTGATGGAGAAAAAAAAAAACTTGCCAAAATGCTGCTTTATTTTTTTTGAATGGGAGTCCTAAAATGTTTGCTAAAATCAAGAAACACCACCCCCAACTTGATCAACCTCAATGTCTGGTTTCCCATTTGTTTGGTAAGTTTTGTTGGAATTTAGGCAACCTAACAATCTCAGTTGACGTCATGTTTTAAGAATTTACAAATCCGACAACTCATAAACAGTATACTAGTCTACATAGACAAGACTCAAAAATTTTTTGCAAAGTAAAATTTGGAGTTTTCAATAAATATTAACTACTGTAAAGCTTATAAACAATTTTGCAGTTGGTTAATTATTCAGTTTTTTTGAATGGAAAATCATGGATATCCTTTCTTCATTATGATGTTTCTTTGCAGCACAAATTAAACTGAAATGCTATGAAAGTATGCTTTAAAAGTAGCTTTATTAAAGCTCCCTACCCTTCAAACCAGCTGCCAAAACAGTAGCAAGAAGACCACCATCCCCGAGCTCATGTGACCCAAGTCCATCATTCTCTACTGCCAAACAGCGAAGCACAACCTCAACGCAGTAATTGTCCCTTGTTGAAATAGTAACATTCACCTGCGAATGAAATTAAAAAAAATCATCAACAATCATAGAACAGAGAAGAAACGAAACAAAATGCTTAGATTTAAAACCGAAAGAAGGGGAGGGGGAAAAAAACAAACTTTATCACTGATGATGATTTACCGTTAATTGGCGAGATAACACAACTTCCTCATCCACTGAATAGTAAAGTGCACTCGTTAAAGCAGTGCACAAGTTGGCATCAGGACTCAGACATTCACCAGAAGGAAGACAGAGCATCTCAGTGGCATGCAATTCAAGAAACAAATCCTCCACTGGTTCATAAATTAGCTCTTCAACAGAAGCCAACCAAGGATTTTCTTTTCCTGTTGTGAGATTTCAAAAGATGCTGTATTATTAAATCCAACCCATCGGAAAACTGATGCTTGACAATTACAAAATCTTCTTGTGCCAGTTTCCTGCTGCAGTAAGAAAAATGATGACTTGACTTACGCATAAGTAGTGACAAAGATGAATTTAGTGCTTCTTTGGCAGCAGCAATGGCTCTTTGTTTTTCCTCCAACGAGATATCAACAGGAGAAACCTCCGCATTCTCCAATTCTGTTTGGAGCCAGTTGCGATAGGTAGCATCACAGGAGTAGTACTCCCTCTATTTGTATAAGTATGGTCATTAGTACATATAATTTGACAAAAATATGACTTCATAGATAGGTTATCAAGTTAGAAAGCCATGCAATACAGAGATTAAAAAAGAAGCATACCCAGTTTTCAAACTCCTTTAGATTTTCAGAAATGTAATTCTCATAAGTCCGAGGATTTTCTGAAAACTGTTTCAAAGGCTCGGCAAGATATCTAAGTAATGCATGTGCACCTATCGGCAGAGCTGGCACTCTCCACATAGAAATCAGGGCAAACTCCCTGAACAATAAATTGCTGTGGAAGAAACAACGATAAGATTTTTAAAATCAAGAAAATCAAAAGAAACATTGAATGCAAGAAAAAATCATGAGAATAAATTACTAACAAGAACTGCACAGGTATGCATCTTGACAGTAACAGAAAG
Source organism: Tripterygium wilfordii (assembly GCF_013401445.1). Classification (NCBI taxonomy): domain Eukaryota; kingdom Viridiplantae; phylum Streptophyta; class Magnoliopsida; order Celastrales; family Celastraceae; genus Tripterygium; species Tripterygium wilfordii. The sequence goes on from NC_052248.1 coordinate 13,272,971, forward strand.
GAAAAATCAAAAGAAATTTATAGTTCTATAAAAATTTATGTTACTGATGTATTATTTGGGGTTGGTGAATAAGTTATTCTAATTAGTAATTTATTAACCAACCCGAATAATTCATAAATAACAGTAATAAAAATTAAAAAAAAAAACGTGTATTAATGCTCTCAAAAGAAGTTTAGCAAAGTAAAAGAATACCTGTGTATTAACGCTCGCAAAAAAAGTTTAGCACTAACATCTTCAACATCAGCAATCGTCGAGGGTGGTGTAAAGCACATCCACTGGATGACCATAGATTTTTCAAGACTCTGCAACCGATGCTGCTCTACAACATCTGATGACTTGTCATACTTTCCAACCTTGATATCTCGAGATCTTGACAAAACCCTGTTAGAAATGATAAGATTAACACAAAAATTGTATGCTAAAAATTGCAAAATTAGAATGGCTAATCCCCACAAAAATACCTCTCCATTATTTCCTCAAAACTGCCTTTTGAATCATCCCCTGGAGAAAATGGCAAGTACTCCAGAGCAGAAACAAAGATTTTATGCTTGACATGCACGCTATATAGTCAGGCGGAGGGGGTGAAGAAAATAAAACAGTAAGTTAGCACTCAAAACATCAATGACAGTAAATGAGGTAAAAGAATAGCAGCTTTCACATCAATTCCCATGTTCAAATTTCAGTAGCAAATAAGCAATATGGTGATACCCTAGGTTAAAAATCATTTAACTTTCCCATTCACTTGGATATGCTTTGCATGTATTATTATTGACTACAAGAGCACTTTCAGAATCTACAGACTCCATGCTCACAAGCCCTCAACTTTTCAACAGATCAACTTGTTCTGAGCTTTAAGTCATAAAGATTCCTTTGTAAGACCATTGCCCTAGTGACCATATTACAACAAAAAGGCTTGTTACGGGCTTAGAAAGACATGAAGCACACAGAAATATTATATACTTCAAGCTATATCACATCTAAACATACACACGTAGGTGAGATTTGGAACACTAATAGCATGTCCAACCCTGTTACTTATTTTGAGTACAGAGTGTCCCCTATCTTAAGTTAAAAGCTGTTTTAGGTTACCAGTTTCCTAACACCCTTCCAACCACATACCCCATTTTAACATCACATCAAATATTTTAATATTTTCCAACATAACTACCTTTAAATACCTTCAACTTTAATGTATTATTACAAATGCACATAATTTTAAAGTAATTTTAATATCATCATTTGTACATTTATTTCAAAATAAAATTAATATATATTCTAAATGAATTTTTTATATTATTTCGAAATTTTTTATTTAGAAAAATAAAAATTATTTATGCAACAACTTATTGAAAATAGTTGGTTTTTTTAAACAAAAGAAGATGTACAAGGAAGAGAGAGAAATAATGAATAAAAATTATTAAAGTTGATTTGGGTAACAAGAGCCATACCCCAAATTTGAGTTACCAAAAAGTAAAAGTCTAAAATAGGTAAGGGTTTAGGTAACCCATTGGAAGCTACAAAAATGAAAAAGAGTTGCCTAAAAGAAGTTTTTACTCATTTTAGGTAACCAATTGGACAAGAAAGCTGTATAGTTAGTAATTAATTAGCAGGACATTAAAAGAGCCCAAAACCTCAAATAAGAAGCCTATGTCACCTGCTATTTAGCCTTAATTCCATCATGTGCACAAAGAGATCTATGCAACGGTGACGTTCAAGTTGAGAAGCATAAATCCCAACCAATTCCTCATGTTGCTTTGAAAATAAAAACATTGCATACCTGAAATTAGACTCAACAATTGAGAGTATAAATGGCAGAAGAGAATTAGGCTAAGTGAAACAAGAAAATCAGGAGCAAATTACAAATGAGCATGCTTATGGATCCCATAGCGCAGTAAAACCATAAGTATAGTTGACTTCCATATCATAGCATGACAGTTTCCTGATTTTTGAATATTGTACTGCAGTGTGTATCATAATATTCAGTAAATTTATAATTTATATACATTAGTCAAATGATTTGTTTCGAATGCAAAAGTAACTTCATTAAGGCCTTAAGGGTAAGAGAGCAAAGAGAAAAGGTTGACAAGAAAACTACAAAAGAAAAGGGAAGGAAAAACAAGACCAGATATAATTACTAGACACAATCTATACCAATTCATCTAAGAAAATTATGACAATACCCAGAAAGCCACAATATGACTGTAGAGAGCCTATCCAATATTCATACACTAGTCCAATTCAGCTTCTTTGTCAGCCAACAGTATCGTCTATTATTTATGAAGTTTTCTCAAATAAACCTTTTATCTGCCTTCTGTTTTACAAGTGCGGGTATCTTTTTCAATGAATTGCAATCCAAATATTCAGAAATTATACACGAACTTTCAACCAGAGGATCCTTACATATACAACTAGATTAAATAATATACCATCCTATCATTTTATGACAAGGAGCTTTTGTGAAAATAACGATTGCGAGTAACCATAAGTGAGTTCAAAAATTAACGCCAACAACTCGATTTATGAATAGCATACAAATCCTAAAATTGACAAATACTTACATGCGTAGAATGAGGTCACCAATAGTCACAAGTTTCTCTTTAAATAGATCCTTCATTTGATCGGCTAGTAAATATCTAAGAACAAGCACCAAGTGTGCACCAAATCGAATCATCTGAGGATCTCCATGGGGCCTGAGAGGAACAGGATGTCCACTTAACATTACAGCAATGACCCATACTAATAAAAATAAAAGAAACACCCTCAGTGAACAACTGCATGTAAGGAAAAATCATTAGAAGAACAATTAAATCGACCCCATTACTGTAATGTTTTTTCTTGGTGCCATCAACTTTCAGAAACTCATCTAAAGATTGTCCTTTTATGTAAAACTGTTGATGACATAAGATTGATAAGATAGTTCCACTTCAGAAAAGAAGGCTTTCAAGTGATGATAACATATGCATCCCATTGTTATTAGTTCACCAAAATTTAGGAAAAAGCCAAAAGATGGAAACCAATAAATACATTACAATAGTGCAAGAGTAAGCTTACAAAAGCTGATCTGTTGCTAGAAAAACAAAACAAATACTCGCCAGATGTAGGCAACTGAAAAAAATTACCTGAAGACATCTTGATCATCCTCCGAAGGTGCAATCCATGACCATATAAGGTCCAGCATATTTGGTATATCCCCTGACATAAGATTCATCTGTCAAGCAATGTGTATTATTAGAAGGGGGCAACCAAATTTGTTAGTAAAAGGAAAACTCATTTTCTTATACTGGGGTGAGAAAACACATACATAGACACAAGAATAATAAGGCATAGTAAACGCACAATAACTAAGACTAGTAGATGACCAGCGGCATTGTCGCAGGCCACCACTTTTTCGGAGAATGTATCCTCTTGCTCAGATGATGATGCATCTAACAAACTACATTTGGCACAAAATTTTAAATAGCAACATAAGCATGCATTGAGACCCATAAACAGGAACGGGCTCCCCCCATTTCAAGACCACAAATAATAACAGCTATGAAGTTTGGTCATCATGTCAATTGTCAAACAACCAAAGAAAAACTACATGTTTCTATAAAGATAGATAGGCCATCATTGGCATTCTTAGAAATGAAAAATCATATTAGCAAAGTGAATTAAAAATCAAATAAGACCAAAAAAACCCCTGAAATTCTCATGAGATGTATCCCCTGACATAAGATTCATCTGTCAAGCAATGTGTATTATTAGAAGGGGGCAACCAAAGTTGTTAGTAAAAGGAAAACTCATTTTCTTATACTGGGGTGAAAACACATACATAGACACAAGAATAATAAGGCATAGTAAACGCACAATAACTAAGACTAGTAGATGACCAGCGGCATTGTCGCAGGCCACCACTTTTTCGGAGAATGTATCCTCTTGCTCAGATGATGATGCATCTAACAAACTACATTTGGCACAAAATTTTAAATAGCAACATAAGCATGCATTGAGACCCATAAACAGGAACGGGCTCCCCCCATTTCAAGACCACAAATAATAACAGCTATGAAGTTTGGTCATCATGTCAATTGTCAAACAACCAAAGAAAAACTACATATTTCTATAAAGATAGATAGGCCATCATTGGCATTCTTAGAAATGAAAAATCATATTAGCAAAGTGAATTAAAAATCAAATAAGACCAAAAAAACCCCTGAAATTCTCATGAGATGTATCCCCTGACATAAGATTCATCTGTCAAGCAATGTGTATTATTAGAAGGGGGCAACCAAAGTTGTTAGTAAAAGGAAAACTCATTTTCTTATACTGGGGTGAAAACACATACATAGACACAAGAATAATAAGGCATAGTAAACGCACAATAACTAAGACTAGTAGATGACCAGCGGCATTGTCGCAGGCCACCACTTTTTCGGAGAATGTATCCTCTTGCTCAGATGATGATGCATCTAACAAACTACATTTGGCACAAAATTTTAAATAGCAACATAAGCATGCATTGAGACCCATAAACAGGAACGGGCTCCCCCCATTTCAAGACCACAAATAATAACAGCTATGAAGTTTGGTCATCATGTCAATTGTCAAACAACCAAAGAAAAACTACATGTTTCTATAAAGATAGATAGGCCATCATTGGCATTCTTAGAAATGAAAAATCATATTAGCAAAGTGAATTAAAAATCAAATAAGACCAAAAAAACCCCTGAAATTCTCATGAGATGAACCTCAATTTGGCGTTGCTGCTCCTTGCATCCTCGAGTAACAGCTTCATGAACCATATCGCTGTTAGACAATAAAGATATAATAAACATTATTGATTAGCGATATGAGAAGATGCCATGATATTCAAATAGCATAAATACCCCGAATGTAGTTTCTGAAGTAGAGACGAAAGTTGCTGTGGTTGTTGGTTCAGAACTTGCAGTGGCCAGTTCTCTGGCCCAACTGAAGGCTGAGTTGTACTATCAACATTTCCTCCGCTTTCATTCATACCATTTGCATAGCTTTCAATCTGTTGCATTCTCCCAGGTTGTGAACGGGCTAGTTCTAAATCCACTTGAACATCAAGCCACGACTTCGCAATTGCCCAGCAAGCTGACTGAACAATGTTCAAGCAGATTGGAAAAACAAAGTTCAACTAAGTCGCAAATTTCAATAGTGACGGTGCAGGTAAAACTCAAGTATTGTGTCAACTGAAGTGACAAAGAAGCCCACGCTCTAGAGTTACATTTCATAAGAGTTCCTACTTCACATCAAGAAGTAGAAGAAATCTCATAAAAACTAAACTGCAAAAAGAAGATGAAAGCATTTTATGATAAGGAACTGCCTTAAACGATAAACATCGTCTCATCAACAATTAAACAATTGTACATCAGTGGGATGCATGATTATCCAGAGATAGCCTATTGACTAAATAGTCAGGAATCTTAGGCCCAAATATTAACAGTTTTACTGTATTACAATCACAACATCTGGCACTAATTATCTTTAACAATTTTCCTCTTTACTGATGCCCTTTCAACAGCCATTTAAAAAGTACTTCACAAGTCATACTGAAAGCCATCTAAATATTTCTGCTTCATTCATATATAAAAGATGTCCAATGGCATAAACAAACTATTGAGATTTGAGAGTCAAACTTATATAATGAGTGCTTTTTGAATAAAGGCTATAAATAATTGAATTTCACAAGGAGAGCGGTAAAACAAAGATGGTGCATGGAGATAACAAACGAATATAAGCTTTTGATAGAGTTTCATGAGAAGGAAATTGCATGAAGAATGAAATGATTCACCTCCCAGTCAGTGCAGATAGGAAGCATGCGCTTTAAGTTGCTACATTGGGCTGCATACACAGCAGCCTCATATTTCCCTCCATCCTGTTCTGCAATTTTCTTCAAAATAAAGAGAGGGAAAAATTTTAGTTACAAGTGACTACATAAACTTCTGCAAAATACTAAGTTCCTATGAACTGCATTGGTCTGGCGAATGAATCAACCACATATTGATTGAAAACTAGCAACCAATAATGATATAATGTAAAAGGGTGGGATTTGCCTACAGAACAAGTTCCAAATAAGAACTAAAAAGAGATAATATACAAATAAGATCCATATTCCAGTTTGGTATATCATCTTGGAGTAGTAGACTACTTTATTGATAACTGAAATACAAAATGTTGTCTTATAGTATCTGCTGCCTAAAAACAGCAATTAACAAGTAGAGATAAGATATGTTTTGTTGAACAAGTTTTTAAAAAAAGGCATAAATGGCGGGAATGGCACACTTTTGTTCATTTTATGGTTGGGATTGCAAAATGGGGAACTTTTGGAATGATGTGTGGTATGGTTTTAATCATTAAAAGTAAGTTTTCTTCTCTTATTCCCTTGCGTGTATATAAATAAGCTACAGTTAAATAAAATTTGGTGAGGCATTATGCTTTCAAGACAATTTTGGTCTGGAATGGAAGGTATATTAATTTACTCAAATTTAATAACCTGTTACTATAAAATTCTCACATTAAAAGCTTATAGTGGGGGGGGGAGATTTTTCCTTTAAAAGAAATTTGGAAGCCTAGCGTCCCCACCAAGGTGGCTCTGATTTGCATAGATAACAAAGAAGTTATGGGATATTGGCATGGTGTTTCGTATGATGTGACTATTTTGTGGGTGAGAGGTGGTCCAAGGAGAAATGGAAACTGAGGGTTGGAATTATAAACATAGCGAAAGAGGATGGAAAGAGTGTCAAGTCAAGCTTCCATTTCTTTAAAGATTAGTAGATAGTTCTGAAAGAGGGGAACAAGAGGGCCTTCAAAGAAGCAGAGACATCAACGTCTGTATAGTGGTAGTTGGTAAATATCAAAAGTTAAAGTAAGCAACTTCCACTCACAAGGCTCCTATGGTGCAAGCAGAGTCGGGAGAAAAGAGATGTGAGCAGCCTTACTAATGGAAAGCTTTTCCCCTTTTGGCGATACTTGGTCATTTAAATTTTGTTCTCAGTATTCTAACATAGCAATATAGACAGAAAATTTTCCCCGAATTTCATTTTCTTGTTACTACTTTGTGAATGGGTCATCATATCCATGTTGCCCTTCAATCGCATTTTTGCTTTTACCTTCTTCAAAAGAAAACAGAACCTAGTCTTAGTTTGGACTTTAAACCTTACCTCTGATGCACAAAAAGAAGCCCATTTCCAGAGTTGCCACTGGTGACCGATGCCAGTTTCGAGTTCAATGGATTGCAGAACTCTATTTTTCCCATTCTTAACAAGGGCTTCAACAGAAGGAGATAGATCAAACCCACCAAAACAGCACAAGGTTGCTGCTCTCCATGGCTGCCAAAATGAAGGCAAATATCAGAATGAGGAAATAAATGTTCACCTCAAGAAACTACAGAGTTTTACATACCTGTCGACCTTGGTGCCTTGATAAAAATCTTACCATTCAAAAAACAAAGCATACCTGTCCAGCAGACCGGCAGAGGTTGCATGCCTCTTCCAATCTTCCAGCTCTTAAAAGAATCCAGACATCCTCCAAAATCGATTCATCTTGTTTCTGTCATGATAAATCATTACTGCAGCATCTACCATGCACAGATCATTCAGAAACATTTATAGACATGCTCCAACATGGTCTATAATACTTCAACAGCCATTGTTTGAAAGAATGCAAGCACAAACAACAAGACTTGGAACACTTTACAAATTACAATATAAATAGATGCCCAATTGTTACTGTCATGCATGATCTCCCCTTCCTACTCAGTTAAACCGTTGAGCCTTTACAACCCTTCAACTTCTACATAACATATCATCATGGAAACTCTGTGCTTCACACAGGTAGTTCATATGCCGGAAAGCAATAAATCAAAATTTTACTATAACAATTCCAAGACATGTAGCCAAGCGAGTAAGCAACCATCAGGCTCAATCACAAAGAAATTAAAGAGCGAGAAAAAGAAACTAGCATGTTACAGATAAAGTTATGACATGGAAAGGGTTGATCATCCTGGCACATGGAAGCAATAAGTCAATAAGTCCAAGGAACAGTCACACTTTTTCTAGTATTTTTTGGTAGTCATTCACATTCCCCACTCGGAACTCAAATGTTCTTTAAATGAACCAAATTTATAATGACACTCCAAATAATCACCAAAGAAGAGAATAGATACTGCGCTAGAAGTCAAGGAGGGATCAGTAAATGACTAAAACAAGATTGTAAGGGTTTTATACGATAGTACTTTGTCATCTGGTAGCTGATGAGCATGTTCACGCGTTGGAGCATCAAAGTCCAAATGGTGCACTGTGTTGGTACTGGAGGCACCACTTTTAAGAAAACGTTGTGTATGGTGCCAAACTCCTGAGTTGGGTAAATATGTACCAACATGAGATCCACGTACCTACAGAAACTAAAATACATCCATAACCGACAAATTTCATTTCCAAACCGTAATGATCTCACTATGTCTTAAGCAGACTAGAAAAAACACATGAAATAATGCACGCACCTCCCTTTCCAAATCAAGGGTTTTTGAGGCTAATCCTTCCAACCACTGAACAATCCGGAGACATAATTGTGCTGTATGGTCATTCACAACAAACTGGCAAGCCTCCAAGTGCAATGTTGAGGGGCACTGGCATAAATCAAAGAAGTTGAAAGACGAACCACATCTTCTATTCTCGCAAATGAAGAAAACAGTAATTTTGTCTAGTCCGATAAACAGCATGAAACTAAATGCGTTACCAGTTTTAGTTCTTCAGGGGGCTCTTCAGTCACTGTAATATTTTTGGAAAAAAAAAAAGAAAAAGGTAAAACCATCAGGTGTAAAATTTGATGCTCAATACAGTAAACTTTTTAGTCACCAGAACCACCCAAAGATTTTTTTAAAAAAAAACCTTCTTTTTAAAAACTTTTTTATAAAAAAAAAAGAAAGAAAGAGAAGCGAAAAAAATGCATCAAGACCTCAAAACTAATATTTCTTTACAAATGCAAAAAATTCTGCACATAGTCAGAGTTAAAGGAGAAAATTCTGATTTAACCCAAACGTTATCATATCATAAAGAAAAGAAATACAGAAAGAAAATTACTGCCTTAGCATTATGCACGGTGTTAAAAGATTAAACAGCCACTATAAACTTTTTAGCTAAATCCTGGCTTTACAAACTAAAATTAGAATGGAGAGACAAATTTAACCAACAGAAGGGAAAACTCATTTCATGTATATGTATGGGTATGTGAGCACTCACTGGCATAGGCATTTCAAGCATACATTATGAAACATCTCTTAACCATAGAGACAGTTCAACAAAAAAATCATAAAGTGCTAGAAAAAATAATATAAAACAACAATGTAGCAGATGACATGCAGAGGGGTCTAGATATATTTCCTTTCCCATATAGGTACCACAGAAGTGACCAGGTAGCAGCCTCATCCAGCAGGAGCTTAGCCCTCTGCCTCATCAATTTGTCCTCAACCACCCGATGCCTTATGTTGGCTCCATATCTATAGAAAAGAAAAGGATATAACCTTCGTTGATAATGATAATGGCAATGAATTTGATGATAAAACATAAGAAAAAATATATAAATTAAAAAGCAAGAGCACCATGCTGAATGATGATCAAACATTCAGCACAACTTAGTAACTGACAACAAAGCAGGAGGAGAACAAAGAAACACCAAAAAAAACAAAAAAGTCATCTTTAAAATACCACATTTATCTTTATAATCAATCAGCATAATCACCAAAGCCTTCAACTCAAACAATTTAGGTTTGGCTACATGAATCAACAATAGAAATTAGTAAGAATCCAAGTAATCATTCACCATTTGTACCTATCTAAAGCTAAAATCTTAATTACTTCTATAGATCAGTGTCCTTTCTTATACTTCCATCCATGTTTTTTGTGGTCTCTTTTCTTTCTTATTTTCTCAGCATCTCTTGATTGATTGTTCATTACTCTTTGCAACCCATGTAAATATCCTACATTATACATGCATAAGACAATTTTTCCACATCTAATCTCCAATCGGCACTACTCCTATTCTTGATCGGATAATCTAGTTTCTTATCCTATTCTTCCTTGAATTTTGCCAAGCAACCAATGCAACATATCTCACCAATGACTAAAATTCATCAAGGAGCCTATTTTTTTAAATTGGCCAAGGATCTCAAAGTTAGAAATTTTAAAACTTCGACCAAACTTTCAAGCCACAATCAATGCTCCAATCTAGGCCTGGATTTGAACAATGGTAAACTTCGAGATTTTAGGCAGTAAAAGGCACTTCTTCAGAATGAATTAAAGGTCAGACTACACAACTAATTATGGAATGGGTTGTCATGCTAGGACTCTAAAATGCCAGGAAAAAAAAAACTAAGCAGTGATGAAGGAAGAAAATGCACCTTGGTTTATGCTGATACTGAAATTAGTATATCTAATTCTACCATCACCATACAGATGTCTTGAAGAAACATTTATTGAACATCAGTTGCTAACACAACCCAAAGTAAACAGTGGACTTCTTGATATCTACTTTATTATTATTGTAATTTCATAAAACCTCCCATCGTCATCATACAAAATGGACAAAGAGCAGGATATGAAAGACTCCGGATTTGAATCAAGTAGAATTGCCACTTGAACCAAAGCAGAAGGAGCCACCATGACATGATATGTCAACTCTAGAATAACTCAATGAATGCAGAATTCCACACTGTTACAGTTACAGTAACAGTAACAGTATCAACCACCACTACTAAAAAGGAAAGCAAACATGATTACCAATTTGACAAACAATTTTTCACAAAGACTACAGATGGCAATGAATAACCCAAGATTTTCTGGATGCCATGAGACACACCTGATTGACTTAGAAATATCCTGACATGATCTTTCAAATCTTAAAATCAGATCAGGAAATGGCATCAATCCTGCACGGAAAAAATTAGCAAGGTGTAAATCAGCCAGATGGAAAGAAATGCTATATCAAGCTTTGGGAAAGACGAAACTTCAATAAGCATGATAACAACACGAAAAGCAAGATTAATATGCCGTATAAGGAAGTCAAGGATAATAAAGTATAACTGCTCTGCATCAAAATTCTAGCTGGGCGGCCACCATCACCTCAAAAAAAAATTCAGAAAAATTTTAAGGAAAAGAGAAAGAAAGAAAGAAAGAAAGAAGCCCCTTCATTATGCACTCCATCCCAGAGATAGAGAGAGACTTATCATAAGCTTAGCTAATAACAAAACATCATAAAACCATGCCATACTTCGTTTTTCTTTAAATTAAACTCACTAGTCATGTGAGAAGGAAAGGATACTCCAATGGCCATGATCCAAGAAGACGGAGTCCCATTCCCCCATTTCTACTCTTCATCCAATCAATCAGAGAGAACATATAATAGGTCACTCAAGATGAATTTGACAGCGCATCATAATTACAATAGCTCTTTCTTTATTGAAACTATGGTCCAGGTGTAGCAAAAAGAAACAATATTTACATTGATGATTTCTCTCTTATTCAGGAAGCATAAGATGAAATCTACAATAAATATAACAAACCTTAAGAAAAGAGTACATTAATCAAAAAGTAGTCTTCAAACAGACAAATGTTATTTGGATAATATATAGATATGTATCTGTGTTATTCTTGAAGTACTAGTTTTATTTGAAGTACCTTGGAGGGCAGAATCAAGCAGAGATGCAAACAAAGCAAAGGTCGTATCCACACTTTCAGCAAATGAATCATCCTCTAGCTTACAAGCTTTCAACGATTGACTTCCAAATCGGCGAGAGGACCCGATACCACCATCAGCCTCCAAGATTCCTTGACTATCAATAGAAGATCTCCTTTTAGAAGCAGATGTCCTAGCAGGCGTTCCCTCATAATGATCAGCCTCATAGCTCTCAACTTCTTGTTTGATGTTCTCAAGCAGAAGAGCAGCATTAGTTGGACTATGAATAGACTGTCCATCATATAATAACCCAGCTTCATTGAACTTTGAAGCTGACCTTTCCTGATGGGGCGATAAGCTTGATGTTGAGTGCCTTTTCCTGCACAATCACACGTTCTAAAATGCCGATGCAAAATCTAATTATTAACATTACATCAGGTACAATAAAGATGGCGATGAATCAAGCACCTATTTGGAGTTCCAATAAGTGCTCACAAAAAGACCACCCCCTCTCATAATGTCATGAAATCAAGTACAATAAGAAAATACAATATCCTAGAAATCATCTGAAGTCGATCAAGTAAAATTAATGTCATATGCCAACATTAAAGGTCTCTGTAAGTGATTTCGCTTTCAATAATCTAATCTTGATTTCATTTTGTTTCATCCACTTCAAGTAATATATATTTATTTTCCACCTCAGATTCCCCAATATTAGAGATCTCCAGCATACGTCATATTTCTCAATTTCTTATCCATGCCTCACAAATTTAAAATACATAAACTGCAGATTTAGATTGCTTTACCAATAGATAAAATAGAATGGAGCTTTGCATTATGGAAAATTTTCCAATCCTAAAAGCTCACTAGTTGATTATTGTTTGTGAAAACGAGCAACACTACCTAACCTAAAGCTAACAGTTTCAGCTATAAGCAACCTTAACATAACCAAGCCATCCACAATTACACTTCTCTTTCCTATTGAAAACCTGTGAAATCAAATTATAGCACATCGCATCTGAAAGATTTGAAGAAAAACAAGAAGTATGAGAATTCAGGAATTTCGTACCCCCATCGACGAAACTGTTCTCTGCTTGTATGAATTTCAGGGTCGAAATAACTGGGAGAGTTTTCCATCTCGACGTCCATCGAGAAGAGAAGGAAAAGTCAGAACCCTAGAATCACAAACGTCTTTCTGATCTAAAACCGTCGACGGCTAGCTTGAGCGCGGGAACTTGAAAACCTTCGATTTGGGTTTTCGAAGGGAGAGGAAGAGTAAAACCCTGGAGACTCTCGTCGTCGTCCATTCGTTAGGACTTCTTTAGTTTATATGGGTTAACGATACGCAGCGTTTTAGTCGGTTCGTGCTTTTTTTATGGTCGTCTTTGGTTTCCTTTTTTTGTCAAGCTAAATCTTTAATTCTTTAATTATATATTGATCCGGCCATAAGTATTAGATTTTATACCACATTGTATTGGCATAAATCAACCGAGTGCATATAATTAGAAATAGAGGTTTTTTATGTAGTTGCAATAAGTTTTCTTCTTTTTCGTCGATATTTCGTTGGTGTTCAGTGTACCGCACCGTGTGTAGCCTATGCGAAGCAAGCCTACCTCATTCGGGGGGTACAAGATCGAAAAGAATGCATTGGATGGATGCCCGGGCATTGAGAAGGAAGGACGCTTTAAGAGGCGAAAGGCCATGGGGAGATACCGTCTGTGATCCATGGATCTCCGATCGGGAAACCGTATCCAAGCTCCGTGGCTAGTCTGCGCTATATCCAATTTCTGAGAGGCGGGTTTGCATTTCCTCTTTAATAGCCTCACTACAAAGGCAGGGAAAATTCCAATTACCACTTCCATGTCTTCCCCAAAAATCTAGCGAACCATCCTCATTAGTTTCACTTTGAAGCCACTCCACATCCCAGACTCTCCCCCCATAGTTACCTGACAGCTTCTCTCAGTCTCCCCTGATAAAGCCTGAATGAGAGTAAAGTCGCCTCAAGAGTCAGGACAGTCACAGACTCACAATCACTAAAAAAAAACTACTAGTCCTCCTCTTACACAGCTCGATTCCCAGTACGACAATGGTAAGAAATAAGCAAGCGTGTTCAAGAAACCTATATATTCCCAAATAACGCGGAATAGAACTATTACAGAGGACAATTGGTAATGCTTTTAAACATTCAAAACAAAAAAGATATCCATACTACACAAGCCAATCCCCCCTCACAATAATCACTAATGCTTACATGATAGAAGATACTTAACCCCACACGGACAGAAATGCATACATAATAATACGTATAACCATACATTTTCTCAGTATATTATATATAAATAAGCTCAAAACATCGCCACTAGACAGCACGAAAACATAAAAAGCTTCCTAAATTTCTGAAACTTAAATAACACCTGGAAGGAAAGGAGATAGAGGTAGTTTCACTGGTAGTACATGAGCTTCTGGGCAGCCGCAACGCTTTGGAAACCACCGTCATATATTGCCTGGCTGGCTCCAGCACCCATTCCCATTGCAGCTTGCTTCAGGGGATGTTGTACCTGAGGGTGCATCAGAGCATGGACACCACCCATCTTGCTCATTGCCAACTGCCGCTCATAGGCCAAGAGATCAGTTGCGGAGATGCCCGGCATAGGTGCTGCAGCGGGCGGGGGTAGCGGGTTTGAACTTGTGCCTGGTGGGGTTGGCTTGCTACCCCAGGAACACTGCAGGCACAAAAGAGGAAAAAAAATTAACAGTCAGTTTCAAAGTATCACACAGCGCAGTAAGGTCTCATACAGCTTCACTCACAAACAGCAGTAAGGTCTCATACAGCTTCACTCACAAACAAAAGTTACTCGTACTCAACAGCTCCTGATTCTCCTTGAATCAGACAAGGATTAATAAGCCAACCACTTGTCCAAAAAAAAATCTCTTTAATGGTATGGAGTATGGACACATCTTGGATCTGTTGACTATGTCATTGATATTGTCCAACGTTACCGGACCAGAAAGGCAGAAATGCTAGAACATATCTGATACAGACATTAGCTTCTCGATTACTAAGTCCACCTTACTAAAAAAAGTCCTGATAATCTATGGCTACAGATGCATCGACCAGGGATAACCTCTCCCTCCATGTAAATAATTGAATGGCGGAGAAGCTATAAGCATTATTGCAGATCAATCTACTTGAAAGCTTGGCCCTATATTTTTTGTGCCTCAACAAATCATGAGGAATTCATTTTAAAAAAACTAAATCAGCAATCTACTCCAGCACAGATACGGCATATGCAAGTACCTACACACAAAACTCAAAGAGAAAGCAGTTGCCCGTGCTGCGTGGGGGTAAAAATAATGTATCTACGACGTCATAAGATAAGCAGAATAACACACCTTGATTGGCTTGCCAAAAAGAATTGAATGGGTGTTGCCCATTTGAACAGCCAGAGCTGCCTCAGCATGAGTACTGTATCTAACAAAACCAAACCCTTTATCACGCTGAACCCTGACCTCCTCAATCACTCCAGCCCCAAGAGCATAGAAGTGGCGATGCAGATCAAGCTGCGTTACCTGCAAATAAAACAAACATAATGAAATGTTAGAAAATTAATGATCCCAGAAGTCACAAAATTTTAGCTCCAAAACATCATATACTAGGAATAAGCATTTTATTATATAACATACTAAATGGGACACAATCCTCATGAACATTTTGTATCAGTTCACCTCCAACTGAAAGCATTACTGTTGACCACACTCAACATCAAAGTAGGCAGGAAACAGGACTACAATTGGGATGGGCAGGGAGGGGGCAAGAGGAGAACATTGCCAAGGATAAAATTGGAGAACATTTCTTACCTCTGGAGCAAGATTGCCTACATAAACAGTAGTATATTGAGGATTGTTTTCAGGAGCTTCATTGTTTATCATCTCCTTACCGTCTTCTGCACAAGCAATGTAGCAAATATAAGTTTGTCAATAAATAGCTCACTATTCCAACAGCTGTCAAAGTTCTAGATCCTCCATCCCATCTTTAAAACTAAAAAGTTAAAAAAATAAGAAGAAAATATTTGAAATTGACCATGAATAACTCCCATAATATCAGGTTACGTAAAGCCACTGACCTGATGAGCCATTCATTAGTTCCACCACACTTTTAGCGTTAGAGATTTGTTTGTCTTCGTTTGAAAGAGCTCCTTTTGTTGCCCAATTACATCGAATCTGCCTACTGCCAAGCCATTTTCCTAAAAGATGTAAAACAAGTTTACAATCATGTAATATGGATTTTAAGTCATATATCCATCAATTTCCATAACACGTATTATTTAGTCAACTCCACCATCCCTCATCGATCTACTCTATACACTACCAGCATCAAGCATACACATAATCAAACAACAAAAGGCGTATCACATGTGTTTTTGAGAAACAAAAGCACATAACATCATAAGTTTCATTTATTAGATCAAATTCAGAACGGGATAAAGGGGGGATAAAATCCTACGGATTATTTTCAATGACAACCTAGACAACTTCATTCCCCACAGATATATTAACTTCAATAGGTACTAAGCAAGAAATAAAATTCAAATGGGATAAAAGAAGGCGGGAAAAACTCTTATAGCTTATTCATATGGCTACTATATCAATTTCATTCCTAATATACAAACCTCTGCAAGCTACCATGTGCAATTAAAATTTAAAACACGAGGAAAACTTACCAGACAAATCATTTATTGCACTCTGGGCATCCTGAACAGAACAAATATGTTAAAATCTATCAAAAGAAACCAGTTTACCACAGGAAAGACATGTGAACTATAAGAAAATGATACCTGTTGGCTTCGAAAAGAAACAAACCCGAAGCCTCTCGAACGCCCTGTCTTCTGATCCCACATAACCCTTGCATCTCTGAAAACAGGAAAGGGCAAGTAAGGTTGACCCACAACACAGCAACACTTATATTAAGACGACAATAAAGAATAACAACCTAATAATTTTAAAATGGAATATATTGATGATATTTATCAGCATAAAGGAAACAGAGAGAAGAGCCTTACGAACAACTGGGATAAACAGAAAAGCAAGCAAATAATGTCGCATCAGTAACCTCAGGGCTGAGATCTCCAACAAAAATGTTATAGTGACCTGCACATGACAGTGAAAATATTATGCTGCACATGAAAGTAAATAAAAACACTTGCATTTAAGCAAAAAATTCACAATAAATGGAGATTAACTAACTTGAAGTATCTTCCCTCTGACCGCTGGCATATGCCCAATTAACCTTGATCGGTTGCCCAAATCTGTGAATCATAAAGCATCATATAAAGAGGAAAGCTCAAATATGGACACTATTAAGTCATTAAGAGTAGTACTCAGTAGTACTCACAAATGCCTTCCATTGAGAGACATTATAGCGATGGCAGCTGATCTGCGATCAAAGTAGTGAATAAATCCATACGATGACTGCATAAAGTAAAGGCAACAGAGATGTCAAACATGTCAAAAGGAACCTCCATTTTCTAAAAATGTAATCACAATGTGATTAGACATTGTTATTACGGTGTAGATTGCAGCAGTGCAAAATCAATCGACAAACAATAAAAGCTATGAAAAAGAGACATTAACCTACCTTTTCCTTTCTAATAAGCTTACACCCTTCAACAGGACCAGTACTAGCAAAAACCTCTTGGAGAAGTGGTTCAGTCACTTGTGTATGAATATTTCCCACATACCTGCATTTTCAGAAAAATAAATCAGGTCCGTTATGAAATATAAGTTAAATTTTATTGAAAGACAGGGAGACGGCAAGAGTTATCTTCCTACAATCATCTACAGTTCAATCTATCATCTACAACACAATCACATAGACTCACTATACCAGTTGCATATATAAGTATAAATCTTAAAGAAAAATTTTCATGTTTAAGCTAATATCCTTAGAAAGCTACTGACGCACGAGCAACCCCATTGAATGATTTTTAAAATGATGATATACATGAGATCTATAAGAATTAAGCACAGATGAGCGTAAATTGAAACTTTTCTAATCCAAAATGCTAAGAGAATAACAGCATCATCAACTAGTGGAAAGACGAGCAGGAGTGGCATAGCCATTTGCTAATAGCAAGTGAAACCGAAAAACATACAGCACATACACAAAAATAAAAAGGAAATTTCAAGACAAACACTCACACACTGCGACAAGTACTTGGATCAAAACCAGGAGGCAGATTTCCACTTGGAATTGGCTCTATCTGCAAAATAAAAATATGAAAAGAAAAAAAAAATAAAAGAAGAAAAAAAAAATTTAAAATAAAAGCTCCTATTCCCACCAAAAAGAAAACCCAACACAAGTAAAATATGTCATCCCAAACCAGAGCCAGTTTCAACTAAACCTGAAAAGTTATTAGGAGGAGAAAAGAAAATACTAACTCTTACACCAAGATTTAAGGAAAAGCAGACAAACTCAAGAAGGCCACTATCAATTTCCTCCAGTTTTGGACACCAAACCAACTTTTTCAGACCTCAAAACTTCAAATATGGATAAAAACAAGGTGCCCCGAGCCAGATAACCATAATCC
Source organism: Tripterygium wilfordii (assembly GCF_013401445.1). Taxonomy (NCBI): domain Eukaryota; kingdom Viridiplantae; phylum Streptophyta; class Magnoliopsida; order Celastrales; family Celastraceae; genus Tripterygium; species Tripterygium wilfordii. Next base: position 13,291,237 of record NC_052248.1, read on the forward strand.
AAGTGCTATTACTAGAAGTCCTACTCTTCTAATTATAACTAGTCTCGCACCAAGTAGCTGACTTTAAGATGAGTGGATGAAGCAATGATTTTAAATCAACGATGTCCATCTATAACAATATTACTTTTTGAAGAATCCATAATAAGATTATAAAATATTGCTGGCAGACGAAAATTCTCGACCATTAATTAATCAGGACAACTCATGTGTGCATTTAATCCCCATCAATAGGTGAAAAGAATAGGATTGTGTTATCCTGCATATTCTACGTTTGCTAAGTCCATGACAAGAGTAGGAATAGACATACTTTTACTACAGACAGTAACAAATTTATGGCTTATGGTGCTTAAAAATCGACTGCAACTGTCAATTGAGAATCACCACAATATTTAAACTACCCAGTACCTACACACTTTACATGCAATTTAGTGTTGATTGAAAAGAACGGAAAAGTCAAGATGACTTTAAGAAAATACGACACTGTACAAAAATTAATATGAGATATCGGTGAAGAAATTATGAGTTTCTATTCTTTCCTTTCCTGCACTCTCAGCCTATATAAAATGATAAAATGATACCAAAAAAAAATTTTAGAGTGGACAGTGGAGATCACAACTTAATCAAGTGGCAAAATCACCCCCATCACCTTGTCTGGGAGGACAAAGTTTCAAATCATACCCCCAAAACCCCACAAAAACTTACCTGTAAATATTTTAAAAATAAAGAAGAAATATTAAAGCCCAAGGCCGCAACTACACTATTCAGAACCACAAGTGTAGTTCTACCCATTTTATTGAAGCAGAAATCATCACTTTCAACAAGCAACACACCACAAATTCAGACAGAAACCCAGAGTACCATCCCATGATAAATCTAAAGGCAATTTCACATAGCCAGAGAAGCTTAGGTGGCAATTATCTAGGGAGCAACATGAACAATAGCTTGTCAATAAACAGAAGCAGAAAAACTTACACGTAACATTATGATATAAGCCAAAAAAGAGAAACGAAAATCATTCTTTAGAAGATAATATACCAATTCTCAACTAAAGCTTCCCTGGCAATAACGAAATTCTAAAGTCCCTTCCGCTTCTTCAATTGAAAAGAAAAAAAATAAAATAATTATAAAAAAAACTTGACGCGAGTATGAAAACCTAACAGTCAATTACGAGAACATTAGTCCCCACAAGATACAAGCTTAACAGAAAACGAACAGCTCGTACACCGAAGATACAAACCTCTCGAAGCTAACCCTAGCTCATACAATCCCATCACATTTAAGCACAGGCAATCAAGACCACAAATCACGCACAACAGCAATCTCAATTGCAACGATCATCCAATAATAGAAATCTGAAGATGAAGAAAGAGAGAGAGAGCGGAAATGGAACCTGAGGAGGAGCGAGGAGGCCAGGGTGATATATGGACTGTTGTTGCAGGAGTGCTTGTTGCATCAAGGCCTGTTGCTGCTGCTGCTTCAGCCTCTGGTGCTGCATTTTCTCCTTTGTTTTCTGGGATAATCGGGTGTTTGTCTTCCCGAGAAAGTCGTGATTGTTAGGGTTAAGAGCAATGGAGCTTCCACAGGACAGAGACAGAGGCCTCTGAAGAAGAGAAAATGAGTGGTTGCAAGGATTGTATTTATAGATGGGTTTATTATACGAGGAGGGAAGTGATAAACTTACATGCTAGTGAAACAAACCGCCGTGGAAGATATTGGGCCTGCTATAATGCAGAAGTCCATTCACATTGTCCTTTCGAGTTTCGATAATGGTAACTGAAGCCCAATACTTGACACCTGTTTTCTTAGGCCCAATTAACTTTTCAAGATTGTGAGCCCATTAGAGTCGTTCAAGATAATCTTCGACTTGTATTACGTGTGAAATTTTTTGGAGAAAAATAAATAATGGGGTATTTGGTTGGTATTTGGAGGGTGGGATGAGGGCGGAAATCAACAATTCCCTTGTTTGGTTTATTTTGAGGGATTTGGGGACTCCGTAATTCCTTAGAGTCTACAATTCACATCTAATGATAGAGAAAAATTCAGATAAATTTTTTAGAGTTATTTATATGGTATGAAAATAATCACTAATAATATTTTTAAGCAATTAAACATTGCATATTTATTTATCAAAATCAAGAGATTTTCATTGTTTCATATGAGTTGGAAGTGAGTATTAGGGGCCTTAAGGTATAATCATTGACAACATACTTTATTTTTGGTATATAAGCATAATTAAAAAGAAAATCACTGGGGGCCTAGGCCCCCAATGATTTCAAAGTGACTCCGCCACTGTTTGTTACACACCCAAGTCATTAGTTGCAGTGGTAAAGACGGTGTATATCACCCTGGTGATCAAAATTCGAATCTCCTCTCCCATTTCAAAAAAAATAATTATTATTTGTTATAACGTGGAAAAAATATACCGAATGTGGTGTTTGCATTGCAAAAAAATTAAGACGAGGTTCACTTTGGTTTAGGTGCAAAGAATAAGTAAAAGAATTTTAAATGCATATTTTGAGAAAGAGCTTAAATGAGAAGGTATAAATTGTTAAAGTGGAAATTCCTTTTATAGTACTACATGAACTTTGAACTTTTTTTTTGTTTTTAGGAATTATTAATTTATATATTCGTTGGGTCTTAAAAAATTATAAAATAAATATTATCTTATATATTAACAAAATATCGCATCTAGAAACCCAATTACTCTGAAATTTAGACAAAAAAGGAATTGTGGCGTTGGGATTATAGATAAAGGACAGGTTATTATTTTAATACAATGGCCGAGTTGAGACTCTGAGATTTTACTAATTAATCAGAAAATTATTATCTTATGCAATTAGAAAAGATCATTAACAAAATATGTACCGTATTTAGAAACCCATTTACTCGGAAATTTAAACAAAAAAAAAAAAAAAGAATTGTGACATTGGGATTGCAGGTAAAGAGGGAGGTTATTATTTTAATACAATGGCCCGAGTCGGGACTGTGAGATTTTATTAATTAATCGAGGTTATTAACTAGATAGAGGTACAAAAGACAGGTATTTAAAAATATATTAAAATAACTAATATGATTAATTAACTGCTCAGCATATCTAAACTGAAAGGCCTAATCAATGTACTCTTTTAAGTTTTACAAGAAATAAATAATCGTCTTTCTACATATCTTGAGCTGAATCTCTACATATCAATTAATTCATGGACTCTTGCTTTCTCTCATGCTTTGGAGGAACCGCATATGGTGCCTTCGCTGCTATCCTGAAAAACACACAAATCAACAATAAATAATTAGTTTAATTTTAATTTATTGCCTGAACACATTAAAGATATTATCCGATCTAGGTCACGGACCCATGCATTAAAGATATTGTCCAATCTAGATACGGACCCTTGTGGATTTAGTTTTTTATGTTCACAAAACGCATCCAAGTGTGTGAGGAGCAAGGGCAACTTTACCTAATCATATACACATCATTCGGTTGAATTATGTTAATCCAATGTATAATAACTAGCCAGATTAACGTGCATGTATTGTTAATTAAATCTCAATTATATTAATGTTATATGTACGTACCTCTCTTTTCTCTTCTCAAAGAACCTGTGGAGCGAATTTCTTGGCATTATTGGCATATCAGGACGACTGGTGGCAGTGAGATTTGGTCCTAATTTGGACAATACAACGTTAGAAACATCGTCTCCTTTGACATTATTGGTTGAATCCGAACCAGATCTTGCAGAGCTTTTCCCCATGGCAGCTAACTCCATGACCTCTTTAGCCTTGTCGGCCCTAAAATCATTGAACACAAACACCCGTCCACCGTACAATATAGTCATCGGAGCAGTCTCAGCCCCCGCTGGCGCCTTGGTAGTTGTAGCAGTTACGGTGGTTGTGTCTTCAGCAGATGAGTTTTCCATGGTGGAGAGCAAATTCAAAGTCACTGGCTCTGTCGGCGACCGACACGTCTGGTGTTCACCGCCTGAAAACACATTAACCAATCAAAAATTAGACCCAAATCATACGTTTGACTTGGTCAACGGCATTTATATCTGAACGAAAATGCGTTACAATTCCACTTCTTTTTTTTCCCCTAATCATCTCATTGGCACACATAATCCATATGAAATCGTTGTCATTCACAACTCAACATTTGAGGGAGAGTTAGAACAAGAAACTAGGGGTGTTAAAAATCGTGAAAATCGAACCAACAACCTAACCGATCAAGAAAAAATTATTGAGAACCATTGATATAATCAAAATAATCGCCCCGTTCGTAGATTGGGTTAAATTCATATCAAAAAACTGAAAAAAAAACATACAACCATAACCAACCATTTACACCTCAAAAAAACATAGAAGCTAATATTTCGATTTAAGAAGAGAATTGAGCATACCTTTTGGTGCGATTCCAAGAGTGATATGGTCACCAAAACTTCTTCTTTCCTTCACATACTGGCTCAAGAGATTGCAGGTTTGAGCAAAATTCGACATGTTGAGAGTACTGTTATTGGATGGATAAGAATCTTCAATCCTCTTCTCCTCTTCTTGGTATGTCTGTCTGTCTGTGTGTCTCTGTGTGTGGACTTGGAGATATAATACCACTGCTAGGAAGTGAATAGAATATATATGGATAGTTAGGCTGTAACCCACATAATATGAACCTAATTAGTCCTCGCTGTCACCCTAATCTCTCACCTTTTTTTTTTTTCTTTCAATTTCTTTTTTAAGAAAGCATAGTATTTCTCGCACGTGTTTTTTGCATGACAAAAAAACAAAAAGAAAAGGAGACGTACGCTTTCGTTGGCAATAACGCGTTGAATAACAGTCGGGGAGGGGAGACGGTGAGAAACTTCTCCGAAACTGCTCGTCTGATTATTCAATTACACAGAATTACTAGAATGCCCTTATCCGTGGACTAATTCAAATAAATGTTTTTAATACTTCTAACAACCGAAAATAGCATAGAATAGAAGGAAAAGAGCATTGTAATTTGTAAATTTTCTTTTTAAATGTTTAAAATTAATATAGCAATAAATATATTTTTTTAAAAAGAAATCAGATATTTCATTTTAAATTTTGCCAAAAAAAAAAACAAAAATTATAGATCTTCTTGTTCTTTTTCTTTTTTCTATAAGTGAAATGAATTTCAGATTGCGCCATCTATAATTCTATATTAATTAATGGATTGGGGTAGGAGTGCGTAGGTCCTATGACTAGTGTATTGAAAAATTTTACAAAAATAATAAATGTGTAGTATTTAACATAACGAATCTAATGATACATTTTTTATTTGAATTTTTAGAAAAAAAAAACAAATTTTTAAAAAAAAAGCAATTTGATATTTCATTGTAGATATTTCTTGAAAAAAAAACAAAATTGTACTTATCTTCTTCTTTTATATATATAAGTGAAATGAATTTCAAATTAATACCCAAAAATGTTAGATTACCCCATATGTATTAATTATATGTATTTTTAATTGGTAAAATATGTATTAATGCTGGAGTGCGTAAACTTATTGAGAAAAGGCGAGGTGTCCATTTGGGTCATTTCACATATAAAACAACGGAGTTAGAATCTTTTAAAACGCCGTTAGTTAGGTGGGAGTGTGCGTGATGACACGGACGTCTGTCTCCCCATGTGACTCGCCTTTCTTTCAGATGTGTTCGCTTGACCAGAGGCATCCTAAACAACACGTGTTAAACATGTCCATAGTTCTAGCTTGTACTCTTAACTCTCTAAAAGTCTCAATACTAGGGCCCACCACCCAACTTGACAAATTGGGCTTCCTGTCATGGACCCTGATGTGTGTCCTCCGGGCCCAGATCCATATTTTCCATCATAACAAGTTGTTCAATATTTACTTTGGTGAATGGATTTTTGATTTTTTGAGTTAAAATGATTACTTCACCCAATTTTCACTAGCAATGGAGTGTTATATTTAAGATTTACTATCATATGTCATACAACCAATTGTAATATTGAAGTGAATGTTCAAAGGGTGGAATAGTTGTTATATGTCATACAATCACTTTGTGATAATCTAATAACGTAGATGGTTATCTCTCCAAACTTAGCGCGTAAAGAATATCATCCTAGATAAGCAGTTCGATTATAAGCTAGCGCCACTATTTTTAAATGGTATGTGTTGAGTCTCGACCCAACTAATATGTCTAGTGAGTTTGTGTGTACCTAGCCCAACATGAGTTTGAGCTTAGTGAGCCATCCAAATCCCAATTGGTTTTTTCTGAGACTTGGTCCAACTAGCTTGTCGGGTGAACTTGCGTGTGCCTAGTTCAATATGAGTTTGAGCTTAGTGACCCATTCAATTTTCAAGTGTTTTACGTTGGGCCTTAGCCTAACTAACATGTTAGATGGATTTGTGCGTGTTTACCCTGACCCGAATTTGGGTATGGTGATTTGTTCAAATCGGCACGTGTTGGGCTTTAACCCAACTTATTCTGTTATCAAGCGGAAAATTTCTATGCATGCGGACTTAACCATCTGAGTTTAAGCTTATATCAAATGTTAAAATCACAAACTTCTATAGTATAATTTTCGATTTTAAAAAAAGGTCAAAGATGTGATGAGTACCTCTTTACCCAAACTTCATGTGAAAGCATGAATTAGAACATGATTTTGGGGAAAGAAAAAGAAAAAGAAAAAGAAAAAGTTCGGGAGAACCGACAAAAACACCTATGGTTTTTTGTTTTTGTATTAGTGTGAGTGGTGGTGGTGCGTAATAAGAAAAATTAGAATATGCTTTTGGAAGAATGAAAACGTGAGAATTGCAGTCAACTGGTGAAAGTAAAAGAGGGTGCCGCGACTTCGCGAGCGACACGTCACGGTGGTTGTTTTAGACCCATTCAACATATTTATTATATCAGGCCCACAGCCGCCCATCACATTAACGTGCCCTATCCACAGATTAACCCTGGTTTGAACCAACAACCATGGTTCATCACTTCATCTATTGTAATATATATATATATATATATATATATATATATATATATGTATGTATGTATGTATGTATGGAGTATGGTCCAACTTCGACTTTATCTTCAAGAATTTCTAAGCCTGTGTTTGATAATTACTCGGGAACGATACAAGTGTTCAAAGAAATAGTTGGAACAAAATCTAAAATTATAACACCCCGTTACTCTACACTAGTAACATTCATCGGTCCACACTAATTTAAATTTAGAAAAATGTTTGCTCCTAGTTAATAAGTTTGGCGTATTATATATTGTATACTTCATATCTTTTCTTGGACGATGTGGGATAAGGGTGAAGAGATTTAATCCCTTCTCTATCAGGTAGCTTGCTCAACACCATCAAACTCACACAATAAAGATTAATGGCTCCACCCACTCGAGTCGAGTGTTATACAAATACTATTGCTTTATCTTTTCGTATTGGAAGTATTCAAACAAATATCTTGAGTCTTATTTGATCTTCTAGAATTGCAAAAACTCAACGGGTCCAATCTGAGCACAAAGATTCCTTGTTGGGCTTCAAGGGCTTTGTGATCCGTTCAACTGTGTTTCACGAAGAAGCCCTGGCCCAACTAGCCAGATTCCTTATTGGGCTTAAACGTTGCCCAATTCATAATGTTCGAGTATTGTGTTGGATTTCCTGCTTTCTAATACTTGCGAGATATCTTTCCGGACATGCCCCTCAAATTGAAACATTTTTCCCTTTCAAATTGCGCACTTAGCCCAATTCTGAGAGGGCATTTTAGTAAATGTATTCTAACGGTTTCAACGGTTTTTAAAGTTGACTCAGTCAAAGTAGAAAACAGACCCCTTATTATGCCTCTCTCATTTCTAAGGTTCTGTTTTGAATACTGTCTTCAGCCAACGATGCACCATGAAGAGTCCAAAAACAAATCAAGAGAAGGAAAAAAAAAATCCGAAAAGCCAGCAAAACAACACAAACTCACAAATTTACCACCAAAATTACATCACTGAAAGACCTCCAAGGTTCCCTTATGCCTGAGTGATGGCCGTGGATTCGCTTCTCCGGCCACTTCTTCTTCTTCTTCTTTTGATCATCCTTATAGTGTCATTTCCTTTGGTATATTCCGCGGCCGAATCAGAAGCATTGTTAAATTTCAAGAAGTCCTTAACAGACACAAATAATGCACTTGCTTCTTGGGTTTCTAATTCAATCCCTTGTGATGGAAAGACTCGTTGGGATGGACTTGTGTGTTTTAATGGCATTGTCACCAGTCTCCGTCTAGGAGGGATGGGATTATCAGGGAAAATCGACGTTAGTGCGTTGATTGGTTTACGGGGACTTAGGACTTTAAGTTTTAGTAACAATAACTTTTCAGGTAGGATTCCTGAATTCAATCGTTTAGGTGCTTTGAAGGCTATTTACTTGTCAGGAAATCAATTTTCAGGGGATATTGCGTCGGATTTCTTTGCGAAAATGGAGTCTTTGAAGAAGTTGTGGCTCTCAGACAATAAGTTTTCTGGTATTATTCCATCATCTCTGGCTCAATTGCCTTATTTAATCGAGTTACATCTCGAGAACAATCAATTCAGTGGAGCGATTCCAACAATAGATAGACCAACATTGATGTCCTTAGATGTGTCAAACAACAAACTAGAAGGGGAGATTCCAGAGGGTTTATCGAGATTCAACGCAAGCTCATTTGTAGGAAATGATGGCCTTTGTGGAGGAAAATCGGGTAAACTATGCAATGAAAAGGTGGTAGGAGAGCCATTTGAATTGGATTATGGAAACGGTGTGAGTGATGATCTTAACATTGGTGCTACAAAGGAGGACTCAAAAAAGACGGTTTTAGGTGTCTCAACATTGGCTATTCTGCTTCTGTTTGTGGCAGCTGTGGTAGTTGTTAAAGCCAAGAGAAAAGAGGAGGACGATTTCGATAGGATTGGCAAAGATGCCCCGGAAGAGGCATTCGAGGTACATGTTTCGGTGACAGTACCAGCGAGGAAGGAACCGGAGATTGTGACAAGAAAGTCTGGCTCATCCCGGAAAGGGTCTAGTCGTGGCAAAGCCGGAGGGAACAACAGGTTGGGGGAATTAGTGATAGTGAATGATGAAAAGGGTAGTTTTGGTTTGACAGATTTGATGAAGTCTGCTGCAGAAGTGCTTGGAAATGGAGCACTGGGTTCTTCTTATAAAGCTACAATGGCTAATGGGGTAACAGTGGTGGTGAAGAGAATAAGAGAAATGAATGCAATGGAAAAGACCGAATTTGAGGCAGAGAGCAGAAAACTGGCAAGTTTTCGACACCCTAATCTGTTGACGCCGCTGGCTTTCCATTATCGGAAAGAAGAGAAGCTAATGGTGTATGAGTACATCCCCAAAGGGAGTTTGCTTTACCTACTGCATGGTATGAACGCTATGGACTTTCATTTTCTGCAATGGTATGAACCCTATTGACAGTTTTTTTATTCAGGTGATCGAGGACCGTCCCACGCTGAGCTCAACTGGCCTTCCCGTCTGAGAATTATTCAAGGAATCGCCAAAGGATTAGGCCATCTTCAGACTGAGCTTGCTTCCCATGCTTTGCCTCATGGAAATCTCAAGTCGAGCAACGTTCTTTTAGGCCCCGAAAACGTGCCATTACTGACGGATTTTGGATACAACAGATTGGCAAGCCAGTCAATTCTAGCACAAGCATTATTTGCTTATAAGGCTCCTGAAGTTGCTAGATATGGTCAGGTTTCCCCAAAATGCGACGTTTACTGTCTCGGAATCATCATTTTGGAGATCGTTACAGGGAAATTTCCGGTACAATATCTTTGTAACGGCAAGGGAGGGACTGATGTAGTCCAATGGGTTGCATCTGCAATTTATGAAGGGAGAGAATCTGAATTGATTGATCCAAAAATAGCTAGCAATTACAATGCACTTGGTGAGATGGAGAAGCTCCTCCACATTGGTGCAGCTTGTACTGAAACTAATCCGAAACGACGACTAGACGTGAGAGAGGCCATTGCAAGGATAGAAAGTGTGAAATTTGAAGATAGTAAAAAGGCTGCTAGAACAATGGAAGTGTTACCTTCACTTAGAGATGGATATGCAGATTCTGTACATGCAAACATGCCTAGTTTTCGTAATAGGTTCGGTGAGCAATCTGGACGGAGACATGAAGTAGGCGCTTCTGAAGACCCGACGTTAGAACGAAATGCTAACAGTTTCGCCTTTTCTGTGACTTAACTCTCTTCATGGACGAGCGACACAGATAAATCTGTAACAAAATTAAATCTTCTCAGTTAGAGGACTTGAACTTGACATCTTGGAATTGTGCACAAGAGAAAGAGCACAACCTGGAAATACAGTGCCTTTTTAGTATCCATGTAACTTAAAGGAGATTTTCAATCTTCTGTACTTACACGGTAGCCTTTTTTTTGCTGTACATGCTTATTTTAGAGATTTTAAGACATCATTGTATATATTTTAGGCACACATTTTTCCTAACCCTCACGTCAATCCCAGGAACCTCTTATCCATTCTCATTCGACTATAACGGTGAGCAAGCAAGTCAAAATAGAAAAACTCATATTGGAGTTGGGGTTAATCAGGCTCGAAAGGATGACTTCAATCACGTCAAGGTGACACTCTATTACTTAGTTATATCCATTCTTTTGCCATCCATCGAGAAATAGAACTGACTCAATATAAGTCAAAGGGTCGATAAACTAACAACACTATTCTTGAATAATCGAACAAGTTGGAGTCGAACCTTTTTTTTGCACTAATAAGGATATGAAAATAATGAGAAAAAAGGGATTCATTGTCAACTTCTCCTATGAGAAATATGATTTACATATTCGAGCCATAGCATATGGTTTCATAAAACCGTATTCACAATCTATATAAAGCCGGTTTCACTTTACATGAAGAATATTTGGGTAAGCATGTTCTATTCCATACGGATATAAGAAGGAACCCAAATCAGTATTTCTTAAACACAATAGAGAAATCAGAACCAAGTCCTCCAGGCTACTAATGTCACATACATGAATGTTGCAGATTAGGGTAATCAAGAGAAGTTAATGACGACCGACAACATTAATTAATAATCTAGATCATTCTAGATGAACCTGATTAGTGATCATGCAAGTGCAATGATCCAATGCCTAATCTTGAGACTCCCAATACTAATTACAACTCATTGACAGATTAAGTCAACAAATCTGTACCTTCCAAGCTCATTATACAGCTGGAGATGTCAGCAATTCAAAGATTTTAAAATCAACTGGCAGACACCCAACAGCAGCCAACCTTTGGTGTGTGGTGTATTGCACATTTTCATGCAACATTTCCACAGATACCTATACCATTTTTTAAATTGGGAACGAAACCATACAAGTTTGTCATTTGAACATCCGATATGGGTCTAAACTTAGGTCGTCAAGTCCGCATGTATAAAAATTTCTTACAAGACGACAAGATAAATTTGATCAAAATCCAGTGCGTGATCATGCTCTCGTTCCACATATAGCTATACTTAAACACACTGAACATTTCTTGATACTAATGCAACTATTTAGTTCTTTAATGTTTCTGATAATTGTGTGATTATTCTTGACAATCAATTGTGTAAGTGCACGCGTGCATGCACGTGGATGTCAGTTTTATTTTGACAGTGGATTAGTTGACTTCATTTAATTCATCATTAAGTTGTTGATTAATTTAAGATTAGTCTATATCAGGCCAATGCAACAAAGGTAAACAAGAATATATATATCTTGAGCCATGCGCTAAGTTTTGGCGTGAGAAATTTCTGACGATATGATATTAGCCTCATATCGAATGTTCAAAGAGTAAACTCTCATTTATTTGATAACCTGTAATCAAGTTTATGCGACCACATTAAACTCCTGCTTAGGTGAGCTTATCAGAGAAGTGCCATCTTAGAAATCCATTTGAGAATAACTTTGTAGTTTGTAAACATAACTTCTGTATATTATTTGCTAGTTTACTGTGATTGCAAAGTGAAGAATTGAAGCACGAGTAGTTCATATGATATTCATATATATGGTATCTCATAGAGACCTCGAGTTCGAGTCTTCCCTTCCCTCCCTTCCCTGTATCCAAAAGTGAAGAAGTGAAGCAACTTCAACTTTTTGAAATTCATAGAAGGGTCAAATTGGGCCTGAATTTGAAACCTGCCAAGACCATTTTAAGCTAAAATTGTGGCCCATGTTGATTATATATTCCCTTATCATATTATACTACATTTTCATAATATTTAAAGAAAAATGCTATTTTTAAAAGTTGTTCTAAAGTTTTCTTCTACTATTCTTTTTGGACACCAATCTTTTTTTATAACAAAGGAGGATACCTTACAAGTTTATCTTTTTGACATTTGATATGAGTCTAAAATCGGGTTATCAAACCCACGATCAATAAATTTTTCAATAAACCAAAATCCAATGTATCATCATAAAGATATTGTTTCAAGTGAGAATCGAACTCGGAACCTTTAGTCTTTAAAATCCATACAGTTTGACTTCAGATAAATTCATCAATGAGACTATCACCCAAGAGATTGGACACCATCTCTTTGTCACACATGCATCTAAGAATTATGAGAGCTCTAGGGTGATCACAGATTTATTAATAGAAAGCTTTCATTTTTTTTTGAAGGTTTTTAGTTCGATTTAATCGAATATATATATATAAAATAGTATTAGTGATGGTGATTTGGCCGGAATATGCTGTGAAAGGTTCCGCCGTCGGTGGTGGCTAATTAGTCAAAACTTTCAAAAAATTTCCACAAGAAAGAAGAAGAAAAATACTATAAATAGTGGAAAGTCAAGTGGGAACCTCACATTCAGACAAAAATCCACAGCTGCCTTACAAGACCAGACCCCCACTCGCACACCATTTTCACTTCCTGCCATCGTCTCCTCTGAATTTTTTTTCTTTCAACTTTCAAGATTCTATTTCTGTTTCTTATCTTCTTCAACAAAAATCTTTTCCAGAATTTTTCCTTCAAAGATTTTTTTTTGATTCAAAAACAGTAACTAATAATTTTTTTTTCACATATAGATTATCATCAATCTTGTTTAAAACTTGATTAATCAAGAAACTGAGATTCTACAGAATCTGTAGAATCTGATTCTTTGAAGGTTGAAATCAGAGACAGATAGAGGTATATATATATATCATGGAGCAACCGCCGGAGAGTGGAAGTGGGAGTGGTTTGGTGTTTGAAGAGGCGGAGAAGATAATATTAAGGTGGGATTCTACCGCATCGGAGGAAGCTAGGGAGAAGATGATCTTCGATTGCGATCGCGATGAGGTCAACCGATACTTACAGGCCGTCGATGAAATTCAACGCTCCATGTCCACCGCTTCCATTTCTTCAACTTCGGAGGATCAGAAAAGCAACAACAAGGTTAATAACTCCGCCACCATCCAGATCGCCATGGCTCGATTGGAGGACGAGTTCCGTAACATCCTTCTCATACATACTACTCCAATCGAGGCCGACTCTCTCACTGATCCTTCAAGCTCCTACTCCTTCCACTCCACCGACGAGTCGCTTGATGAGAGCTTAAGTTTCGGTGAGACTTTCGATGCGAGGGTGAAACAACAGCAGGAAGATGAAGAACAACAACGAGAAGGAATATCTGCGGATTCGTCAAGTTTCAGTCACTCGAGTTACCGATCCACGAGTTGTATTCGCGAGATCGATCTGATTCCAGAGGAAGCAATTAACGACTTGCAGTGCATCGCCGGACGCATGATCTCTGCTGGGTACTTGCGGGAGTGTATCCAGGTGTACGGGAGTGTTAGGAAATCTGCCGTGGACGCCAGCTTTCGAAGGCTTGGTATCGAGAAGTTGAGTATTGGAGACATTCAGAGGCTCGAATGGGACGCCTTGGAAACTAAGATTAGGCGCTGGATACGTGCTGCAAAGATCTGCATAAGGATTTTGTTCGCAAGCGAAAAGAAGCTCTGCGAACAGATCTTTGAAGGGATTGGTACTGCCATTGACGATGCTTGTTTTATGGAGACGATTAAGGGTCCCGCAATTCAGCTCTTCAATTTTGCTGAGGCTATAAGTATAAGCAGGAGATCACCGGAGAAGTTGTTCAAGATTCTGGACTTACATGATGCTTTGATGGACCTTATACCTGATATTGAAGTTGTATTCGATTCGAAATCGTCCGATTCCATTCGGGTCCAGGCGGCTGAGATTCTGTCCAGGTTAGCCGAGGCAGTGAGAGGGATTTTGTCAGAGTTTGAGAATGCTGTGCTGCGTGAGCCTTCCAGGGTTCCTGTGCCCGGAGGGACTATACATCCCTTGACTAGGTATGTGATGAACTACATAAGTTTGATCTCTGATTACAAACAGACTTTGATTGAGCTTATTGTGTCAAAACCATCGGCTGGTTCGAGATATTCAGGCGATCCAACAACCCCGGATATGGATTTTGCTGAATTAGAGGCGAGAACTCCCTTAGCACTTCATTTGATTTGGATTATTGTGATTTTGCAATTCAATTTGGATGGCAAGTCTAAACATTACAAAGATGCATCAATATCAAATCTCTTTATGATGAACAATGTTCACTATATAGTTCAAAAGGTGAAAGGGTCACCAGAATTGAGAGAAATGATTGGGGATGATTATTTGAGGAAGCTAACAGGGCAATTCAGGCAGGCAGCAACCAGCTACCAGAGAGCAACATGGGTGAAGGTTTTGTATTGTCTAAGAGATGAGGGGTTACATGTGAGTGGGAGTTTCTCATCTGGGGTGTCAAAGAGTGCATTGAGAGAGAGGTTTAAGACCTTCAATGCTATGTTTGAGGAGGTTCATAGGACTGAAGCTACATGGCTTGTACCGGATTCTCAGCTTAGGGAAGAGCTACGAATATCGATATCGGAGAAGTTGATTCCAGCTTACAGGTCATTTCTCGGGCGGTTCAGGAGCCATATAGAGAGTGGAAAACACCCAGAGAATTACATCAAGTACTCAGTTGAGGATTTAGAGGATGCTGTCTTGGATTTTTTTGAGGGATACCCTGTATCCCAGCACTTAAGGAGGAGGTCTCAGTGAAGGAGTGGCAATGTTTGCTTAAGTTGGAAAATTAGGACACATTCTTTGAATTTTTTGTGGAGTATTTGGGGGATATGGTGCTGGTAAATCTTGGCTGCCCTGTGCTTTGCGATTCCTCTAAGCATCTCTTATTAGTTCTCAACTTATGCGAAAAGATCGAACTCAATTGTCAGGTGTAGCTTTTCCAGAATAGCCAGGTTCCTGAGCCTGAATGCTTCTGCGCTATAGCATGTTGTTTGTATTATTACCACATTCTAGATTTTTTGCTCCTCTTGTTGATATGGAATATTTGCTGCATATGTGTTTTCTCTTGAATCTACCTCAGATTCTTTGTTTGAACCCCATTTTTAATGTGCCCTTGGTTAATCGCTCACGACAAATAGAATCTGGCTAAATCTTGACAGTTGCAGAGAGCCAAGAACTACAGTGACTTGGATATCCGGTGGCCGATTAAAGGCGATGAGGCATTACAGAGGGTTTCAGGTATATGATGCCATCAAAGATTGATCCATGTTAAGAGGGTTTCCTGCTAAAGGTCACTTGGAGAATCTGTGTATGTTGTCTGGTGCTAGTGAATCTGCATACGAATGACTATTTCAGACGAGTAGATGTATGCCTTACTACTTCAGTATTCTTTCATTCTTTCGTTCATTTATGGTTTTTTGGTTTGACATATATCAGTATGGCCTTTGTATGCCGTTTCTTTGACAATTTTCTCCTTGTAACCTTGATCCAACTTCTATGGCAATGTTGGTGTGTTTGTGAGGCAGAGTTTATGTTGATGAGCTGGTTCTTCACTTTCTGAATCAAACTTTAATCTTTGGAGATTTTAGGTGATTATATATTCCAGAACCGGATATTAGAGCGATAAACTTTTCAATCACTTGACGATAGTTTAATTGGTTGTCTTAGGACTTGGGACATACAGAATATCGGTAGTTTGAATCAACCAGTTGAGATTTTTTTTGTGGAATTCTGATTCTGTGTGTTTATTCCACTTCCGGTTCCCTACCTGTATAGTTTTCGATCAATCTTATATGTCACCAACATGGTGGTGTGGACCGTTTTAACAATATGAAGTTTACGTTCATCCAACTGTCTAAAGGGTATGTTGGTGGTTTATCTGTTAAAAAAGAGAGGAAGAAAAAAGTGATGGACGTTTCCAACTCTAAACGACACAGCAAGTCAGCAACGGCTAAAAGCTGCAACTTGTAAGTGTGGCTCTTATAATTTGGCTTGCAAATGAGAATAAGATTACTTGAAAAAGTAGAACAAGTAAGCCCGCCGAATTAGTTGTTCTTGTCTCCAACATTTCCTGTTTCTTTTCTTATTTTAGAATGCTTGAAAGCGAAAAAGTTTACTGATATTGACATATGATACGTAGGCAAGCATTACTTATTGATAATTTGATATTAGAAACCAATCCAAAAATCTCCAAATATATTTGTCAAGACTTATATCCCACGTCTCATTGACATGACTCAATTGAATGGCATATAAGCAAAGATTTTCTCACACAAGAGACGCGTTTTCTGATCCCAATATCTAGGATAATAAATCTATACTAGTCCATGACTCATAGTGAACAAAATTTATTGTATTTGAACTTGGATTTCTAACATGGCATCAGATTAAATATTAGATCCATTTTGAACAGGAACTCCCTACCCATGTCTACTTGTTAGACCTTACATAACCGAGCACAAGTACAAGAGAGTGTCAAGACTTCTATCTTACATTAGAGCAAATACTCGATCCATTTTGAACATAATCTCTACCTATGTCTGTTTGTTGGACCTTATATAACTGATCCTATAAATACAGGAGAGTGTTAAGTCTTAATATCCTACGTCGGATTGACACAACCCAACTAAATAACATATAAGCAAATGCCAAACACCTCACGCAACAACCACGTTGAAAAAATCGGTAGTACGCATTTTCTAACAATATTTGTACCTGCAAGAAACAAATCCATATTACGCGTTTTCTAACAATATTTGTAGCTGCAAGATTCCACAACATTTGGAGAACCATAGACAACAAAGTATCACAGGTAAATTTGTGACAGGTTTTTTTTAGACGTCTTTTAACTAACTATATATATATATCTATCATCCGAAACAAAGACAGCCAAACAAAGCAACTCCAGGACCTCGCTTTTTTCAAATCCATAACCAGATTGCCAAACATTATATATATACAAACATACATATATATATGTATGTAACTATGTATGTATCTCCATTCACGATCTTTATCACAAATGACAAAACAAAGGCTTCAACAAGAACCTACCTCTCACGTGTCGCAGAGAAATAAGTCAAAAAAGAAAACCCTAATTCCTCATTCCCAACCACTAAATCCTAAACAATCATTTGACACTAACAATTCTGGCGGCTTCCATCAATGCTTAAAATCTGGGAGAATAAAGTTTCAACGGGGCCACATTTGCTTGACTTTTAGATCTCATTTATCACAGGCTTACAAACACCATAAGAAACTCATCCCCCGCCCCCCCGCTTTCTCTACTATGTTATAATTTCCTGGTAGCACACTCAATTGTCTCTTTTTTTATCCCTGAAACTTATGTGGACTTCAATGGAAAAGTAATAGCCAAAACACTCTACGAGGCAGACCAATAATTCAAAACTGCTAACCAATTAAGTGTTTTCAGAAAAACATTTCAGGCATGACAAAATTAGATCTCAACGATAGATTTATGTCAGCACTCTTTCCGTCCTTTAAAAGATCTCTTATGAGTCCTTAGAAGACCAACAATTGTAGCGGAAATAAGCTTCTTATCACCACCCATATAACAGCATAAACTTGTAAATAACCACAAAAATTTACATTTCATAGAGAACCACCAACCATCAAATGTTAACCGCTGCTACAATAAGGTTTCGCAAGCAATCCACTGAATAAAGCTTGTAAAGGCTAAAGCATCATTAGTTTCTAAACACATGCTAACAACAAAGCCTGCAAGGAACCAGGAAAGAAATCCATTTCTATAGAGTTACACGCAACTATTGCATTTGATTTAAGTTAAGACTAATATCACATGGACTTCTAAAGCCCTTATGGATTCCAATTGATTTATCATATAAATTAATGTAGCAACCCCAAACCGTTTGGGATAAAGACTTTAATGATGACAATGGGCTTCTGACGGTATTGAGTTCTTTCTAGCGGTGAAAGCGTCTATGGACTTTGGAATGATACAAGTTCAGGAATCTCCCTTGTATGAAAATAGACCAACAAAGCAGACTGCCAAAACACCATAAACTATGGGGTAGTGTAATTGTCTGTCTGGGTTTTTACGCAGGTTAGGGAGGATTTAAAGGCTAGAGGAGGACATGTGGTTCTGTCATGAGTTCTTACCAATTAAAGTTCATCGTGCATCGTAGCCTCCGTCCCTGCCAAAAACAAATGCACCAACTTAAGTGGCTATATATGAAAACTGGAATAAATGTGAAACGTCACTAGCTAGATTAGGAGTGTACAGTTCGGTTGGAACATCATATACAAATGTGAGGAGAAACTCAAAGGTAGAGGCAATTCGATCATTTGTTTATCAATTTAATCTAGTCAGTAATTGAAAATTCACATCATTCTACTTTTATAGGGGATCATTTATATGTTCTCTAATGTGCATGGTTTTAATAGGAAGAGGAAAAAACTCAAAAAAAAGAAGTTTCCTTCGAGTCTCTCCACCTTGAAAATAAGGACACAATCAATTGAAAAAATAAGAGTCATATATGCATACAAAATTTCACCATGTTTGACTCAAAAGAGAATAGAAATTGACCTGACAATGTCCCTCCAAAGAAAAATGAAATCTCTCTTGGAGCCGATTGAAGAGAATCTGAACCATGAACACAATTCTTTTCTAAATCCTGCCCACACATTGCTCTGATACTGCAAAGTAAGAGTGGGAAAAAGTCCCAGAGTCAACCCAACTAAAAAATGCATGAATTTGACATATGAAATGATTGTAAACATACTGAGGCAAACCTGTGAGGATGAGTACTTTTGGCCTTTCTTGCATCTGTCGGTCCAATCAAATTACGCCAATCTGCAATTGCATTTTCCTTTTCTAATACCATAACCAACACTGGACCACTGGTAGAAGTAAATATATAAGTGAGACAGATATGTCTGCAAATATATGCCACAGGTTAACCTAATGATAATACCAACTTCATACAAGCATCAAGCAATTAGAGTGAAGAAAGCCAAATAAAAGTCCAGATGTCATATCAACTATTATCACATTTAACTCGTCTAGATAGCATAATCTGAGTACTGTAAACCCAGATCCTCACACAGCAAAAGACAACACTTGGTAGCTTAAGAAATATATTAAGCATAGTTGGGAGATTCAATAATTGCATAAGGTGAAATTGGTTGATCAACAATAAATTATGAAGAGGAGAGGGTCTTGTATGAGTCTTCATATACAGTCAACATCTGACTAATAAAATTGTTTTCATATAGTTGAATGTTCAGAATATTACACGCTTAAATTACATAGTAAACCAAGAAAATATATGAGGCGATGAGAAACATCAATTTCTATTAACAAAAAAAGGGCATTACCAATTAAGAACTGCCAAGGGAAGGAGTAGTAAAGACAGTCCAACAGCATTTACTAAACTCAATGTCATTCAACATACTGCAACAAAAGACTATTAGAAGTAACATGCAACATTAAGACAATGAAAATGATACCTAGTCATATATTTGATAAGACTGGAAAAGAAGCTCTTTGAAGAGTGCTCAGCATAAAAGCTTGATGCACCGTCCTTATTGAGTTGAGTGATCATTTCCTCGAAGATGTGGAAACCAGAGTCCAAAATGACCTTTTTTATAGCATCAGTGTGGTTGCTGAACAATCCATCTGGTTTGATCATAGCTAACGTTTTTTCCTCTTCGACACTTGCATTGCTTAAATGCCTATACTTCTCGGAGCATTTAAGGTAACAGACTAATTAGATAAACTGAATAAGATATGCTAATAGTTAATCATGTTAACAATGTGAACTAAGACATCCTCACTGCCACAATTAAAGATATAAAGGAAAAGGTAGGTGCATTCCTCAACAGTGATCAAGATTATGGTCTTTTTGTACGACCCTTAATAACTTTCTGACAGTCTGACAATATTTCTAGTGTATAAAGTATAACAACGTTCAAATGGAAGGTCACAGGAAGAAGAAGATGATTGAGCAGTTCTAATGAGTCAAGTATTTTAGACATCTTTTAGTAAACATGAAGAGATGTACAATATTTTCCCTATTGTCAATGTTCTCGTCAATTCATCATCCTCATTCTATTCTGTATGGACAGTAGAAATTCACAACCAGAAAGCAGTTAGAGCATCTAAGAGGAAGACTCCACAAGGCACCGATGATTAATCAACCATAATCCAATACAGAAATCACCTAATTCAAAAACTGACAGATCGTTTTCTGACAACAAACTGCAAAAAATCACGGCACTCCTACACCTCCGTCTGACAAAGGGTTAACTACACTACACAAGTTTTAACCCAAACCGGAGATGAAAATGAACAGATCTATAACACCAGAAATTGCGTCTCCCATTTAGACTCTCATTTTCAGCATCCCAAAGAAAACGAGAAACCCTAACTACAGACTTACCGGCTCGTAATAGAGATGAAGAAGACGAAGATGAATTTCTCGAGGCAACGAACATTACGAAACGCCATCTCCAACGAGGTACTGCGAAGAAGAGAAGATCCGACAAGAAATCATCGACAATGAAAAACCTAACACATTTACATTTACCTTTCGCTGTTGCTTTAATTTACTTTTACGGTTGCTTTGGCATCTAATGCTAGTTTTTTATGGCAACAAATGCAATTAACTATTTACCTTTATTCATCGAGACTTCACTTTTGAATCCTCGATAATTGAAGAAGCACGGTAACTGAAGAAACTCGGAGTGGATTTTCCCCTTCGATCTTGTGTTTGCTGCTTTTTCCAGGTAATCAAACAGGGCCATAGCAGGAATTTGCGAATAAAAGTGCGGGAAAATGGAGGAGAAGGAGATGTGGTGAATTTTGGAACTGGGTTTGTGCCTTTGTGGGCTTTTTTTTATGATACCCGCGGTTAGGTTCATGGGACTATCCTGAATGGTAAATAAACGGGATATGATCCTCTAATTTTGATATCAATTTTCTCTCAAAAATCATATTAAATCATGATTTTTATTTTAAAAATATAATAATAGTGGTTAAGAGTTAAGAATTAATGTTTAAGAGTTAGAATTAGGATTTTCGAGTTTAAGTTTTAATATTTAAGGTTTACGATTTAGAAAAAAAATCATACATCTAAATTACAATTGGAACCAAGAATTAGAGCTCCTTATCCCAAATAAACGAGCTCCACATTGTTTAGTTCAAGTTATGTGATGTCATCTCATTCCAAAATGATTCCATATGGAAATATAAATTAATTGTTACGTATTTATTATTTTATGAATTTGCTGAAACATAATTATTTGATATTCAAATGATTTTTGAATATATGTACTGTCCAATGAATATTCATGGAAAATATACGAATTAGTTATTACAGATTTATTATTTTATGAATGTGATGAAACATAAACTAATTAGTGCATGTACTGTCATATTCAAAAGATTTTTTGGATTCATTTAATTCTATATATGGATGATATGTACTATCCAATGAATATTCATGAAAAATATATAAATTAATTATTAAGATTTATTATTTATAAATTAATTGTTACAGATTTATTATTTTATAAATTTGATGAATCATAAACAGTATTCAACTTCCAATTTTGGAGAAGTTTAGAGATGATTTTATGACCGTTGATTGCTATGAATAGCCATCCTCACCGCTCTCTCGTACCGTGAGGGCGGTTTCAACTTTGTTCTGCGGGACGACCTTTTTTTGTTCCACTCATATTAGGCCACGTGTCCTATAACCTTCGAGTATATATATTACACAAGGTACGTGACTTTGGTTTCCGCGTATTTCCATCGAAACTGTTGAAAGAGGAAACATAAGCAACTTGAAAATCCCAGAAGCCAATAACACAATAACCAATTTGTGAATGCTAATTGATTTGATTTTGTGGAGAGAGGTTTAATCCAAAATCGTGACCCAACCCCGAAATCGAGTTCTTCAGGTATGGTTTAGAATCAGATTATGGTCATGTCTACGATGTCGTCTTCTCTATTTTATTTTCTGATTCGCTTGCTTGCTTTTTTTTTTCTTTTCTAATGCGTAGTTTGAATTTGTGTTACGTTTAGAAGGCTTCAGAGTTGATTTTTTTAAAAAAAATTTATTTTCTGTACAATTGAGGGGATTGTTTCAGGGTGGAAGGAGAGGGTTAGGGTTTATATTTATTGGGGTTTTTGTTTTCTGGAGTCCAAGAATAATGAATGAGATGTGGGGGTTTAGTGGTGTGATTTGTAATCTCGACTTTCCTGTTGATCCTTGATTTCCCGGGAACTAAAAACAGGGCTGTTGCTTGATTAATGGGGACATTCTTATATGTCATTGACCTTATTGTTTCTTTCTTTTTTGTCTTATTTTGATTAAGGAATTTGTAGTCTTTGGCGGTTATGCTTTTGAATATTGAAAATAAATGTTGAGAAAATTTTTTTAGCTGAAAACATTGTGTATTCAATAACTAATTGATATGCTTGTTTTACTCTTGAGTTTTTTTGCAAATTGGAAGTAGAATTGTTTTCAATAATCCAGTTATTGTTTGCTTTTTAATCAGGTATAAAAAAAAAGCCATGGCAACTGCAACAGTGGCTTATGCAGCTGGTGCAGCTGCACTTCTATATTACACAATGAACCGTAAATTACAGTCAACTACATCTCAAGAGGATGATGATGAAAATGAGAGTGGTGATGTTCCCCGCCATGCTCCTTTAGGAATAGAACATGTATCAAATAGACTTATACGGGCCCCTGCAACATGGTTAGAAACAATCTCAACCTTATCAGAGACTCTTAGGTTTACGTATTCAGAGACTTTGGGCAAGTGGCCTATTGGGGATTTAGCGTTCGGAATCAGCTTTCTTTTGAAGAGGCAGGTGCGCATGTTTGATTTTTTTTTTCCCAATGGTTATATGGACAAATGACCATAACAATCTATCATGATCATACTTGGATAAAAATTTTGACTGTTTCACCAGTTTTTAACTTTGCTTCTCATTGCAAATTTTGAAACGGTGACGGTTGATGTGCCAGATCGACTTTGATTGGCCTGAATTCTCACCATAAGACTGTACTTTGCAGGGAAATTTAAATGTCAGCAGTGTATATGGTGGTAAAGACAGCATACAGCTCAAAGCAGAAGAAATAGTAGATGAACTTAAACATCTGTTACAATTGTTGACCCTTTGTTGGCATTTCTCCAAAAAGCCATTTCCTTTGTTTTTAGAGGAGACTGGTTATTCTGAAGAAAATGTTCTCCTTCAAGAAGCCAAAGCAGGAGTAAGTAGTGCTTTAGTGTGATATACTTCTCTCCTTTCTGTTTCTTGCTTCATTTACTTTTCAAACAGAGGGGTGGGGGCTAAGGGAGTGATGGTTATTTTATAAGATATGTTTTATGGTAAAAGTTCTACTTAGCATGGGCTATGTAATGCAAGATGGATTAATTGGGCTCCATGCTGCTGGATTACCATCTTTTGTGCGTCATTGTGCTGAAAAATTCTAATGATGGATTTAAGCTGGCCTGAACCTATCATTCATTTTATGCCTTGCAGATATTGAAACCGGCTTTTACAATCTTAGTTGACCACCATGCAAAATGTTTCCTCTTGTTAATTCGCGGAACACATAGTATTAAGGACACTCTAACAGCTGCTACTGGAGCTGTGGTACCTTTTCATCATACCGTGGTGCATAAGGGAGGAGTCAGCGATTTAGTATTAGGTTATGCACATTGTGGAATGGTTGCAGCTACTCGGTGGATTGCAAAACTTGCCACTCCCTGTCTGGTCAAAGCTCTTGGCGAATACCCAGGGTACAAAGTAAAGGTACATAACATGAACGTGCAAATTTCTTTGTTGTTTGTCCTTTCATATGTCTGTCAATAGAAGGGAATTTCTCACTATTTAAAGGTAAGCGAGAACTGTATTAGCTAAAACTGGGGGTGGGGGAACAGATAAGACGAGCAACATGATGGTCCCCACTCCCACTTTGTGTTCTATAACTAACTGGGAAAATGGGTGGTCATTTGATTACTGTATAGTTATTTTAATGGCCTGGTTCAATCAATATTCGTTCAAGAAAAACTAAATGCATAACCGAAGAAATCTGAAGACAGTTTGATTTATTTGATTCCATTTGGGAACTTATGGAGTCATTAAGAGATTGTTTTAAGTCTTACTTATACATTTCTCTTGGATAAATAGTTTCCGGTACGAGTATTTTACATTTGGTTATTTTCTGAAAGTTAGGCAGTCAATGCATCTCTTTTTTTGCTAAAAAAGAATGTCGCTTCTTTTCTTTTTCCTCATTCCTGTGAACTACATCAGAAACTTTTTCTTTAAGTTGCAAAATAACAATATTTTTGGAGATTTTATGTTGAATAATTACTAGGAAACCAAAAAATTTTGGAAATGGTTAATCATATTAATGATATTGCTTTAACTTCTTAACTTTCCTTTGTTAATATTTTCTGCGTTCTTTGACATTGCATCTCACTCTGGTATTATTTGCTACGTACCAAGAATTGTATGTTTATATCTCTTGAATCCTTGCAGATTGTTGGGCACTCTCTGGGTGGAGGCACTGCGGCACTTCTAACATATGTATTGCGGGAGCAGAAGGAATTAGCAGGAGCTACTTGTGTTACATTTGCTCCAGGTGTGTTCTTGTGAAATTCATGCCCTGAATGAATGTGCTACTAGCCATCAGGCCTTCATGCCATTACATGTTTTGTACTGAAGACTTATCTTCGTATCGTGCTGTATTTGTTTCATATTCATTTAGCAGGCTGACGCTTGATGTTTTTGTTGGTATCCTGTGCAGCTGCTTGCATGACATGGGAGTTGGCTGAATCAGGCAATGGTTTTGTTACTTCTATAATAAATGGATCTGATTTAGTGCCTACATTTTCGGCTGCTTCAGTAGATGACTTGCGTGCGGAGGTTAGGTTTCGGAATCCCTGATTTAGTATTTGAAATTATGGTTTGAATAGCTCTAATGAACTTTTGTTCTTTTTTGCTACATGTTGCATTTTGTTTGCTAAAGTTGTTGATGTTTTCATGGTTGAAGCAGTCCCGTACTGCGTTGGTTGTATGATTCTTTATTATTTATGGCTAATTTTCCATATGCATTGGATCGCCACAGTTGAGAACAGCGCAATGCTTAGTGTGTTCATTTTTCCCTCATTTAGATTTGGTTTGATTCTATGCATATGCTTCAAGATGGCGGTTTTTTTTTTCTTGTATAAAATAGTAATTTGTATTGCTTTGCTGCTTAAGTCACTATAATTTATAGATTGAAACTGAGAATTTTATCCATTTGTTCCATATACGTACTGTGAGCAAAAAACCAATTGATTTAGTTTCTAGCTCTTGATTTTTCGTTTTATTTTTCTTTCTCTTCGAGCCATTATGAAATGATGGTTTTACTAGAGACTTTTGTGGGCTGTCCATTGTTAAGCTTTTGAGCATTTTGGTTAAGGTTGCTCCATTCTTGTCATGAATTCCAGCAAGTGATACTTACGTATTAGATAGAATCTGGGACTTGGATGGTAGCTCTTTGGTGGTTGTCAAAACCCGTATACTTGGCTTACCTCCCATTTGCTATAAAATACTTTGTTATTGTTTTTCTGTGCTATATATGGCCATAGATCTAAATGATTAATTTTCTTCTCAGGTGACGGCGTCAGCTTGGTTGAATGATCTGAGGAATCAGATTGAGCGAACCAGAATTCTTAGTACCGTTTACCGTTCTGCATCAGCACTGGGGTCCCGACTTCCATCCATTGCCAGTGCTAGAGCCAAAGTAGCCGGAGCTGGGGCAATTTTGCGCCCGGTTTCTAATGGTACACAGGTAACTCATCCTTGTTCATAAGTAGTTTTTGTGTAAAATATCTTCTAGTTCTCTTCGAACAATTCATACCTTTTCTATGAAGGTGTGCATAATGTTCTATGTTTTGTAGAAAAATTCTAACTATTTTTCTAGCTTTAGAAAACCTCATGTGTCCATGAAGGATAATGTGGTGTTCATTTTTTTGGAAGCATGCATTTGTTGAATTGGTGCTGAACATAATTTTAACGTGGCTAAACCATCTGTGAAGGTTTCTATTGTGAACGAAATCGGTCATTTGTATTGAACATATGGGTGATGCAGCTTGAAGAAACAAAGGGGTCAATTCACTGTAGCCTAGTTACATTGAAGAATCTTTAGTTATTATTGCTTTTGTGAATGAGCAGTACCTTCTTATCGGTCACTGATAATCTAGGATTCTATTATATTATATTAAGATTTGGATCCTTATGATAATGCAATCATTTATTTGATCATCAAGAGAGATCTCTTGTCATTAGATCAAGGCTAAGTCCAACACATTGGCTAAAATTTGTTTTATGCTGTTAGTGATAACAAGAAACCAAGATTCGTTTCTATTTCTCTTACTAGTTTTTGCTAGTGGGTTGTTAGGTGTTCACCTATGCAGTCGAACATTTAAGTTTGGCTGGGTTGACATTTTTCTCCATTTTGAGGTGCTGGTCAGTTAGTTTTGATTGTAGACGAACTTGTCTTTGGAATCCCATTAAGCTTAAGTTGCCTGAGTGTGCGTGAAGAATGATTGAGTTTAACATTGTTGACAATTTCTGCTGTCTGCAGGTTGTGATGAAGAGGGCCCAAAGCATGGTGCAAGCAGCATGGACAGGTCCTGCCCTTCAATTGTCCTCATTGTCATGCATTGGTCCTCGTCGTCGAGCAACAGTTGCTTGTCCAAAAGCAACAGAAGAAGAACGCTCTCCAGGATCTCTTGCCAGCAAAGGAGAAACATCTGAGCCTTTTCTCATGTCCCCCAAAACAACCATGAGTACAACCACCATTGAAACTGCTAAACTTCCCATCTCTTGTGGAAGAATGGAATGGACGTCAGAAATTGAGTATGCCGATGAAATTGCTGATTGTGCTGATGGTAATGAGGATGTTGAGGATGGGGAGGACCTCATGGGTCATAGTACGCTTGAAGATCGTATGAATGAAGTTGAGTTGTGGCAACAACTTGAGCATGAGCTTTACAATGTCAAAGAAGGAGAAGATGCAGACTTGGTGAAGGAAATACGGGAAGAAGAAGCAGCAGCCATGGAAGAGGTGGGTGCGAGTGAGGAAGAAAGGAGTGCTCCAGAGACAAAGGAGGTTCGCAGATTTTTTCCCGCTGGTAAGATAATGCATATTGTCACCCTTGATGCTGGTGATGCGGAAAGTGAAGGTGATACCCCTACTTCCAGTCACTCAGACAGTAGCCAGCCAATGGAGTCTAAAGTTGGAATATTCCTTACTCCGCGGTCACTGTATAGTAAATTGAGGTTGTCGCAAAGCATGGTAAGCGATCATTTCATGCCTGTTTACAGAAGACAGATTGAGAAGCTAATTAATGACCTTGAGCAGGAAGAGGCATGTACTGCCAAACCTAGTGAATATGCAGGAGAGGTGGTGTTATAGTGGAAGCTATCGTTCAACTGAGAATTTATGAGTTCTGGACGACGTTTTCGGGTCTTTTTTGATCTCTAGGAATTTCTTTTTCTCGGCTGCCTATTGAATAGTGAAGAATCCTTGATTCCTTTTATGGTTGCAAAGGAAAACCAGTGGTGGAAGCCACACCATGGTTGTGTGGTGTCCATTATATCTTGACTGAGTCCTCTGGGGAATATGTAGGAAGGTTACGCCTCATATTTTTGTGTTAGACGGTATGAATAGGACTGACACATTGTAAATAAGATGTTGGGCAAAAGTTGATTCATGATCCCTCCATTTTAATAAATTGCTCCTTTCTTGCTCTGAGCATTGTTTCCAGTTAGTTAATTGTGTTTAAACACATTTCTTTTTGTCATATTTGTGTATATCCATTAGGAAAACAGTTGAGTGATAATTTAGCAGTGAATCTTTTTAGTGTCAAACTGTAGTGTATAGACTCGAAAGGTACTGAGTTCGATTTTTATCAGGAGCAATACCATTGTAGTCACGCGCTAGGCTTTCATCCCATTTATCCTATTGTCAAATGAGATACTTTGTGCGTGGGTCTAACGTCTTGAGTTTATACGCATATCGGGTGTTCAAGAGGCAAACTTGTCAATATATGAGTTCCATTGTTTTTGGAGAAAAAAGTTGAACTCTAGTTGTCTGGTTTTGGGTTTAATTAATGTCTAGAACTTTCTGGATGATGTTAGCAATCAACTAACACCAAGATATTGCCAGTTGTCCATTGACAAATCAAAATTGAACACACTTATAACTTATTGTCCAAGTCCAACACGGCACCAATAAAAAAATTAGCAACTTAAGACCACTTGATTAATGACTAATTATGAATTATTAATGTGAGACACGTAGTTATGACCATTATGCCATGTCAGATTTTGTTTGGATTAATTAAATTGATAACTATTTTTTTTATTATCAAACATGCAACTTGCTTCTCCTTTGACTTTAATACAAATTATGAACATGTCTTTTTAAAGATGCAACAAATTATGAAATTTGTTGGAATTCATGAAATTATGAACATGTTTTTTTTTAAATATACAATAAATTATGAAATTTTGACCAATATAAACCCGGCATACTTGAGTTCCCCTAATATCTCCGACTCCAAATACTTTAAAAAATTGTATAGTGTAAATGTGGAGACTCAAGTAACAAAAATACAATGATTCATTCTAGCAAACTCGATCACCTCGAATATATTACACGTGTTTAGATCATGTTCACAATAAATTAAAAAACATACTACATTTTATGGAGAATGCCTTAAAAAGGCACCAATATATGCATGTGAAACATTTGATATTTATATATACACACACGATTGAATTGTGAAAAATAAAACAAAACTATTAAATTCCAATTGTAAAGTTTCCACGACTCAATGTCCATATGAATATGACATATAACGATTTCCTTCACATCTTGCCATTCCTACATTAATTGTCGTAGTTCCCAAGATACATTTATATATATGTATATAAGCATGTGAAACACGCAATATTGTTTGAACTTTGAAGTATGATATGAACCCATGCACTCCCATTAAACCAAATATGGTAGACCAGCCGAATTTAATAGTACCACCTTTTTTTCCTTCCCTTGTTTGACATGGCAACTTAGAATTATTTTATAGCGTGATAGTTATAAATAAACATAACATCAAAACATGAAGTGGGTTGTCGTTTATATTGGGCAAGTATTTTTTTTTTTAATTTATAACAACTCGGCACATAGGCATGCATCTTTTACAATTTACTAAATCTAAACTCGAACCCAATTAGGCTTGCGCAAACCCATCGACAGGTTAATTGGACACTTTGAAATAATAACTAAAGTATTGTCGAGTGGTTTCAAAGCTAAGTGCACGCCTCTTTCATAATCCATGCTTAATTAGGTTCACATATATATGTGTGCGTATATATATGAGTATGACTTTGTTTTGGGACTCCATGAAAGAGGAATCAACAATAAGGTATATACTCGTGCTTGAAAATAAATAATGAAGCGTGTGGTGATCCAATAATAATATATGAAAGCATCAAAAGAGTTTTGTTTTTTTTTGTATTTTTGGAAGAGGTTGCGTAGAATGCAATCCTATGAAATCCAATAATTGTACGAAATGACAACTCCACCAAGTTATATTTATTGGTGTGATGTGGATTCTTTGTTATTCACATACCAATCCATTTGAATTAAAAATGGTACTCCTTTTGAAGATATTACATATCCACAAAATCAACCTTTCATACCTTCCTTGCCTAGTTTTAGAAGATTCGGAATTGACAACATGAAACTTATAATCAATGTACTTTCTCCCAACTAGTTTTGCAAAAGTTGTGTCACTTATAAGTTACCAAACATGTCTCACTCTAATTGGCAATCTATTCAATATTTGTAACTTTCATGTTTTTTTTTTACCTTCTTTTCCTTCAAAATTTACCCTTCCCGACTGACTTTTTTTAACTTATATTCTTTGAACACCTCGATTCATGGGCAAACTCAGGATTAGAATAGGAGGGCCGAACAAGTACTGGGGTCCAGAGGCAATCCACCCATAATTTTTTTTTTTGAGATTATTTATATGTCGTTTGTTAAAAATCAAAATGAAATGTTGCTTTATAAAAAATGTATCCTTACATTGTTCAATGATTATTCATTAATATTGTATAATAACCTCATTAAGAATTTGATCAAAACATTTTTTCCCAATATATGTAACGAAATAAAAGTAGGTCACAATAACTATAGTAAACCTCGGTTTTCAATTCGTTTTCGATCATTAAAAGATTCAAATTATCCGCTGGACTACTGTGGCCCAATCAACTACATATATGGACCAATCTGTTTGCTGCACTTCTAGATTCTAATTTGAGTAATATTTTTAGGTCTATTTAGGTGTGTGACTAACTCGATTTAACCTAAATGGGTAGGTCATTCATCATCTACGGTATATAATATGAAACTCACCTCCCAAGAAGTTGTTTCAAATTAAACTTGATTAAACGAAGCATCGGAAGTTTTAGTTACTAATTAATCTAGCAATATTTGAGAGAGAAACTAATTAACACTAATTAGTTTTGCTAAACCCGGAATTAGTAGTGATAGTTGTGGTAACTGATAAGTTGGTTACTAACGGTAATAACTGCGGTAACTTTTGTAACAAAGCTGTACCTTAATAACAGGGTTTGGTTTGGTTTGGTTTGGCGTGTACGTGGCATCCAATGTTTGGTTGAAGAGAGAGAGAAACTGCCAAAACAGCACACATTAGCTAATAATAGTCCACCACCACAAGACAATATGATAATCTTTGCTTAGCTGGCAATAGCAGATCAATGGCCAGGATTCATTGACAGCATATATACTGCTGACTTGGATTATACTAAATGCCACTATGCCACCACCACCCCCCTTAAATCCTCAATCATTGGCGCCCTCTCTAAGCCTCCTCTGAAATTTATCTCTCTAGCCCTCCTTTTGTTCATCCTCTCTCTCTCTCTCTCTCTCTAAACGCTTGTGCAGAGGATTTTGTGAAGGTTGAAACAAAAAGCAATCTCTTGGTTTTGTGCAAATAAAAAGGTTTTTGCTTTTTGGGTTCTTTCGAAGTCATCAAAAGAAGGGTTTTTGAGGGAAAAACAAGTGGGGGGTTGTCTTTGCAAATGGTGCTTTTCATGTGTGGAATTTTGATTGCTGAAGAAGAGAAGGTTGAAGGAGAGTGGGAGGACGAGAGATAAAAGGAAAAAAGCGAAAATACCCAGAAAGCCCGAAAGTAGCAGAAGTAGGAGATACAGACAAAAGAGAGAATCATCTGCTTCTGCTGGTAATTATTTCTTAATTTGATTTCAACATTCTCTGCTTATTTTCTTTGTTATTGATTATTGGGGTTTTGCATTGACTTGTGTGTGTTGGTTTATTTGAGCCAAACCAGATGTTTTAATTTCTTATTGATGCTTTACTTTCTTGATCAGAGTTGTTGAAATTTCAAGGCATGGATGATTATTGATCATCAGCTTCATTTACAAATTGTTTGGTCCTTTCTTCTTGGCTAATTCATGTGTTCTGTTTTTTTTTCAACAGAGAATGAATTTGTGAGCTGTTTGTAGATTATGTTTATTTGCAAAAAAGGCTTCTGTTAGATGCCTAATACGCGTAAAGTTTTGCCATGTGTTTTTACATTCAAGAGTATTATCCGCTCTGAGTATTTCTATGACAGTCCTACCCTCCGTCATAGTTTTATTTTAAGAAATAATCTCGCCTCCCCACTTTGATCTCGTGGAGATAGGAAAGTGGATGCCCAAGTTACCATCTAGACGGGGAGGGTAGGAACGCCCATATGCCACTTTTGTTGTATTATTGATCATATATGTTTTAATTGACTACTGCCGATCGATCTACAGAAGATGAAACCAGATTATAATATGTTTCAATGGGATAGTCTTAACTAGTTAAATAGTTGAATCAATCAGTTAATAGTTTGATATTTGATTTCAGGGTCATTTGGCAATGTCTGCTACAATAATCAGTGATCCAATGATGATACCAGCCCCAGAGGCACCACAATCAGCAGCACCCACAAAGATAATTGGACAAATTGAAGTTGAATTTGCAAAATGTGAATGCTGTGGACTGACTGAAGAATGTACACCAGCATACATTGCAAGAGTCCGGGAGCGATATTCCGGAAAATGGATTTGTGGGTTGTGTGCAGAAGCAGTTAAAGATGAGACTGATCTGAGACTGATCACTACTGAAGAAGCAGTGGCTAAGCACATGAGCTTCTGCAAGAAATTCATTTCTTCAAGGCCACCTCCTGATCCAACCGTACATTTGATCGCTGCGATGAGGCAAATCCTTCGAAAAAGCTTGGATTCCCCGAGAGGGTTAAGATCAACACCAAGTAGTCCTAAAAAGGATGCAGAAATCCATGCTGCATCGCTTGCCAGGTCTGAGAGCTGCTTCTCTTCTTTGTCTGGTTGATGCTAAAAATGGTGGTGAATATTATCACTTTTGTTATGTTCTCCTTGATGCATAATACGAAAAAAAAAATGAAACTAAAATGGTTGGGGGACTAAGATTAGTTGCTTAATCTGGTAATTGAAAACAGAAGTTGTATCTGCTGTTAGAGAATGAATCTCTCTTTTAAGAAAATTTTCTCTCTTCTGTTTCCCTTGCTTCTTGCCTTCTAATTAATACTACCTATGCTTGGGAGTTTTCGGAGAACGTATGAGACTGTTTCCATGATTTGAACCTGTGACGCCTGAACACTTTTGACATTGCGCCGAAAAATTCAAGGAGATAGAATAATTGAGAATTTCAAAGATAAATTGTGCTCATCTTGGAATTCCTGATCAGTGGTGTGAACCTACCTTTTGATTCCACTCCTTGTTGGGTTGCAATAAAGAGAACTTTCTTTACTATATTCTCCAAAACATGTCAAAACTAAAAATACCATATCGATCTGGCGTAATCCAGCTGAGTGGTTTATAAACAAATCTCAACTCCTCTCACGTTGTATATGGGTTTATGGGCTTAAATACCAATGAATACGGTCCATAAAAAACAAATTTGTGCAGACCCGTGGTTCATAACGGATAATAAATACAATGTGTTTGGGCTTGTAATTCCAACAGAACAAAAGCGTATCCATTTCATTATAAGGTGCAGAATTATGTGGCCACACATGAAAATTTGATTGAGTTGGTGAGTTGTAGATAATTCTCTGGTATTGACTTGCATAAATTCGTTTAATCATTTCAACCTTCTGGAAATAATGTGGTTAGATAAGATCACTTGTTCAACAAAATCTCAAGTACTTTTTGGCCAGCCAGACATAAAGAATCCAAATCTGAGGAACTTATCTCTCAATAAGATTCATGAACACACACAGATATGGAACAATATTGTGTCAGATAGAGAACATGAGCCTTGCTGTGTAATTGGCTAGTACTGTGATATCTAAAGACAGATTTTTGGGGGACTAAAAATGGCCAAGAAAATTATTGCAAGAAAAGAAATGTTGAGGTATATATTTTTGTTTTGTCAACTAATGAAGGAGAAAACAAGGAAATAAAGAATAGATAGACTTGGCTTCTGCAAAAGCTTCAACTTTGCAAATGCCCCACAAGTGACAGACAACTCATAGATCACAATGGTGGGTTTTCTGAAAGATTGGGTCATGTGAAGGGAACAGGTGGGCCTGAGCCATTTTGGATTTATTGGATCAGGTATAGGCCCACATAACTAACTCCATTTATGTGCCCTGTCCTTGTTAATTCTTCCCTACTAGTACTGGGTCTTCCTACTAGGACTGGGTCTTGTAGAAATACTAATATCTTTGAGGCAATATCATCATATAATAAATTTCTATGCACACGGATCGGCCCCAATTAAGACCCATATCAAATGTCAAGAGGTTAAGTTTGATGATATCGTTTTTAACCCGCGGATCAGCCCTAATTAAGGCCCATATCAAATGTCAAGAGGTTAAGTTTGATGATATCGTTTTCAGTTAAAAAAAACAATTGCATAAGAATGATTTGAACTTAAATTGTATGGAATCAATCTTCACATAGCATCGTTGAAACCAAAACTTTATGATTTAAGTGAGCTTTGTAAGATGTTCCCTAATGATTGAAGTAAAGTGTGAGGAAAATGGGGTTTCATATAAACCCTAGTTTGTTTTGCAGATAAGTTCAAAGTATTCAACAGAATGTGAATAGAACATTTGTTGAAACTTCAATGTCAAATGGAACCAATGGCCTTGAATCTTGATTTGGACAAATCACCACAATAAATAGACTCATCACTGGGCATGATAGACCATATTATTCAAAATTGCACTGCTAAAATCTCTACTACTATTTCATCCAATAATGTAGACCAATTGACCAAATGTTCATGATACTCAACAAATTATTAACCCAAAAACAACTGATATCCTGAAATAGGTAGCTCACACAATCTTGAAATAATACACTTCTGTTTTTTTTAATTGAGAACAACTCAACATGCGTGTTTTTGTTGGACAACCCACTAAATCTAAATTCGGATTGGGTTAGATATGCATAAATTCACTTGATAGGTTAATTGAGCTGAGGCTTAGCGCAAACCTCTTAGAAATAGCTACGCTAGTATAGAATCAAACTTCAGACCCCGGACAATATTTTTTACTCCCTAAATTCGAAGAGATAACTAGTTATGCTATCCCAAGTTGTTAACAGATAGATGACTCCAATGGTTTTTTTTTTTTTTTTTTTTATCAGGCAAAGGCTTAAAAGCCAGAAGAAAACAAACCAAAGCGATGAACAGGGGGATCGCAACCACTATCTAACCAAGCCTGTAAATCTGGTAAAAAACAATTGGGAATCCTACTTAGTTCAGCAGTCTTTTATCTTTAATAATATTGAAAAGTGAATAATCTATAATTTATAGGCTGACACTAATAAAAATTAAAATTGAAAATAGTCTTATTATTCAAAAATAATTCCGTAATAAAAAAAATTAACCGTCGGATAATTCAGGTCAGGCGCACTTGAAGCCCAATAGAGCCCATTACCAGTTTCAACTTTCAAGGCCTAATTTTAGTTTCTCGAATGAAAGGATCCATTTACTCATCCTTCCTGTTTCGTGTCTCTCCCTTCGGATTGTCCTTGTTCATCGGTAGACAATCCGAATCCAGCACTAACCCAGAAGCTACGGAAGCCGAAGAGGACGATAAACTGAAAGGAAATGACGAGGAGCGGAAACCCATAAACCCCTACAAGCTTAAATCACCAAAAATTGTCCTTGATATCCTTTTATTGACCATCCTTGCAAACCCAGATTTCAATTCGCACAAAACCCTTCAATTTTCTGTCAAATTCAGAGGTAATTATCTGATTCTCTGCTAATTTGATTACTAGACGAACCGTCTAGGGTATAGTTTCGTGAGTTGAAGTCATATCAATTTTTTTTTTTTTGAATCTGGGGTTTCGTTTAATTCAATGAAACCCCAGGCTCCTTTTTAATATCTGGGATTTGGTTGTCTTTTGAGGATAATCAATTAGAGATGAAAGGGTTTAACAGCGTTTATGGTGCAAAAAGCCCCAAAATTCGCGGGGTTTTCAATGGACTATCTGCGTTGGTGTTGTTTTTCATATTCTACAACCGGGTAGATGTATTGAGGAATCCTCTCTTGAAGCAATCTGCCTTGTTTATTCATCAAAATTCAGCTCAAAGAGCTAATTATGCTGATCAGTTTAATCGCGTTAGGGTATCCCACCGACAAATGATGGAAGTTGGCACTAATTCGACTAGTTTAGCAAATGGGGCGGATCAAAACAATTTGACTGCGGTTAATCCCTCATTTTGTACTGGTTTTCAAGATCATGTCGGTTATGCTAGCCAATGTGAGTTCTTACAAGCTCACCTTGAATGTTCTGCGGGTGGGTTCTTTGATTACGTGAAGTTTATTTACTGTGATTGCAGAGACTTTAGTGTTTTGGGTTATCTTGTGCTGGGTATTTGGCTTGCTGCATTGTTTTATCTGTTGGGTAATACTGCAGCCGATTATTTTTGTTGTTCATTGGAGAAACTTTCGACTCTTTTGAAGTTGCCTCCAACAGTTGCTGGGGTTGCTCTTCTACCACTTGGGAATGGAGCACCAGATGTGTTTGCAAGTATTGCTGCATTTTTGGGGACGGACACTGGTGATGTCGGTCTTAATAGTGTATTGGGCGGTGCAGTTTTTGTTACTTGTGTTGTTGTTGGAACAGTTTCTTTGTGTGTTGCGGATAAGGGAATTCAGATCGACAGGAAATGTTTCATCAGGGATGTCTGTTTCTTCCTGTTCACACTCTTGTCATTGTTGATGATTTTGGTAGTTGGTAAGGTAAGTGTTGGAGCAGCAATTGCTTTTATATTGATTTATGTGGTTTACGCATTTATTGTTGCTGCAAACGAGATTTTGAGGAAACAAGCTCATAGGTTTAAGTTGGATGCTGTTACACCGTTGCTTCCTGTCAGAGGAAGTGTATTTTCCCGACAAAGGAGTGAGGATGATGTTTCCGTATATAGCTCCCTGCTTGGTCTTGAGACAGAAAGTGATCCACCCCAACTCCACACTTCCTTGCCACAATGGATGTGGGCTTCAAATGTGGCAATATACTCAAACCTTGCAATGAAGGTCAGTTCGCTAGAGGATGAAAGGCCCCCGTGGGGCTGGACTGATGGGGAAATGGAATCCAACCAGCCAATTTTCTCATGTAATAGATTAATTTATCTGATTGAGATGCCACTGACAGTGCCTAGACGATTGACAATCCCATTAGTTGAGGAGGAAACATGGTCAAAGCTATATGCTGTAGCCAGTGCGTCATTGGCTCCCATCCTCCTCGCTTTTCTCTGCAATAGCCAAGACAACGTGGGCTCTCAAAGCAGAATGGTTGTGTATTTTTTCGGTGTTGCAGTCGGATGCACCCTTGGAGGACTTGCTCATTGGCACACTGTAGCTGACCACCCACCCCAGAAGTTCTTGATCGCATGGGTTCTAGGGGGATTTTTAATGAGTATTGTATGGTTCTACATGATTGCAAATGAACTTGTTGCTCTATTGGTGGCATTCGGCGTAATGTTAGGGATTAACCCATCCATCCTTGGGTTAACTGTATTAGCATGGGGTAACTCAATGGGTGATTTGGTCTCAAATGTTACACTGGCGATGAATGGTGGAGATGGTGTGCAGATTGCCTTTTCTGGATCCTATGCAGGTCCCATGTTCAACACACTTGTTGGTTTAGGTATCTCATTGCTTCTCGCGGCCTGGGCAGAGAGTCCGGTTTCATATGTGGTTCCACGGGACAATAGCTTGTTTTATACCATGGGGTTTCTAATGACAGGGCTAATCTGGGCTTTTGTCATTTTACGCCAGAATGACATGCGCCCTACCAAGATATTAGGAACGGGGCTTATAAGTCTCTACTTGATATTTCTTTCTTTCAGGTTGAGTTGTGTGATGGGATATATATCGGTGGCTGGATTAAGTTGTCATCAGTGAGTTGCTGCCATTGTTCTTAAGACATTATGTACATGTATGTTCTGAACAGAAAACTATTAGGCCATTTTCCTTGTAAACTCTTACTGTTCATACAATTGTATAAGCACTTACTGTTTTATTTGGTTCTGTTAGTATTTACTTATATTTTCTTGAGTTTCTCCTAGTAATTCAATCTTCACAGATGGGGCGGCTTATTATGATGCCATTGATGTAGTTTTTTGCTTGTTTTCTTTTGAATGTGATTATCTTTCTTTCCTGATGCTTTGTTGTTTCAAGAAACACGTATCAGAGAAGGATGTGGCAGGTGACCATCAGATGGAAGTTGTGTCTACATTGTTTTTGGTAGGAGTTAAAAAAAACTCGCAGAAATTGAACCGACCATCAAACTGATAGATTGTTCGGTATTTTTTTAAAAAAAAAATTTACGTCGAAATAATTAAAACAACCACCGACAATATCGATTAGTCTGTTAAATTAGTGTAAAAAATGAAAACAACAAAAGTAAAACTGACCGTTTACAGCCTCCAATTTTTGGGTGTTAATGGACTTATTTTAGCGGGTCTTTCTCATTTGGGCTTGGCTTTATTATTCAAAGATTCAATTAAGAATAACATGCATATATTCCCACCCCCAAGAAGTTTCTCCTAGTAATTCAATCTTCACATATGGAGGCTTATGATGATGTCATTGATGGTACGTTTTTTGTTTGTTTTCTTTGGGATGTGTTCTCTTTCTTTTCTGATAAAAAAAATCATGAAAATCAAATTGATTGATTGATCGGTTATTTTTTTAAAAAATTTACTTAGAATAACCGACCAAAATAACCATTGATAACCGATAGATTGATTGATTAAGTTCATATAAAAAATAAGGGGGGGCCAGAATTGTTTACACACCTAGTTCTTGGGTGTTAATGGGCTGGTTTTAGCGGGTCTTTCTCATCTTGGGCTTGGCTTTATTATTAAAATTTTCAAGCCCAAACTGGGTCAATCTCAATTATGTATGGAGGGTCAGTTTGGTAAAGTTATATGCATTTTACCAAACGCATATTATACCATTTTTGGTCCACATTCAATTAAGAATAACATGCATACTCTCACCCCAACATGGTAATAACTATGTGATTTATTGAGAATCAACATGATAATAACACCAACGGCATACATTTGAATGCGTGGACCCCTAAGCTTCTTACATATATACCCCCGATCAATCCATCAAATAAGAGACCTCGAAAACCTAATCCAAAACCCGATCTCCAATCTCCAAGAGCTGAGAAGGGTTTCAATTCTTTCTTAAAATAATATTAAATTACATATATATTTCAAAAATGACATATTAGAGTTTAGAGTTGCAATTTAGTCTCTAGAAGTTTAGATTTACAGTCTATATTAGATGTTCAAATAAAAAAAATTTACGATATCGTTCTTAATTATAAAAAAAAGTGTTAGGGTAAGGTTTTTTTTTTTCAAAATCAATCATAATCTAACATTATGAATACTCAAAATATTTAATAACATATTTTAAACTATAATTTAACATGCATAGTTTTGAAGGGAAAATTGTTGTCGATTCTAGTTAAAAAGAATTGTAGCGGCCCGATGTGCACTACTCATAGTCAAATCCAGGGGTATTCACGTAATCGCACTATTTGGATGACGTGGACGAATAGGATCTTAGACATCACCCTCGCCTATCGGATTCTGAATCGATAAAATATCATCAAGATTCAAGATCAAAGACAAAACATTTTCAACTCCTGTTTCTCAGGAACCAAACACCTCATGGCAGTCTCCTCTGTTTTCTCCCTCTTCTTCTTCCTCCTCCTCTCGTTGACATCCCCAGCACTCTCAGACCAGTCATCAGACCATCCACGAACATACATCGTCCTGGTGTCGAGATCACACAAGCCTGCCTTCTTCTCCTCACACCATCACTGGTATACCTCCTTCATCCACTCACTACCTCCCTCATCTCGCCCTGCCAAGATCGTCTACACCTATGACCGTGCCGTTAATGGCTTCTCTGCTCAGCTGACTGGCGTGCAGGCCGCGAAACTCCGTCACATCCCTGGCGTCGTCTCAGTCCTTCCGGATCAGATTCGCCAGATCCATACCACTCACACACCGCACTTTTTAGGCCTTAGAGATAATTATGGTCTCTGGCAGAACTCCGATTATGGCGATGGAGTGATAATTGGAGTTCTCGATACCGGAATTTGGCCTGAACGCCCGAGTTTTTCTGATTACGGTCTGTCAGCTGTTCCTAATTCATGGAAAGGTGTTTGTGAAACATCGTCTGATTTTCCGGCTTCTGCTTGCAACGGGAAGATCATCGGAGCAAGAGCTTTTTATAAGGGCTATGAATCTTATATGGGAAGACCGATTGATGAATCAAAGGAGTCAAAATCGCCAAGAGATACAGAAGGTCATGGCACGCACACATCGTCCACTGCAGCTGGTTCTGCAGTTTATAACGCGAGTTTCCTTGGATATGCACAAGGAGTAGCTCGTGGGATGGCTTCGAGAGCCCGTATTGCTATGTACAAAATATGCTGGAGCATAGGTTGTTTTGATTCTGATATACTTGCAGCTATGGATCAAGCAGTTGCTGATGGTGTCCATGTTATTTCTTTATCTGTTGGTGCCAGCTACGCGACTCCATATGATCAAGATTCCATAGCTATTGGAGCTTTTGGTGCGGCAGACCATGGTGTAGTTGTGTCATGTTCAGCAGGGAACTCCGGTCCCGGTTCACAAACAGCTGTTAACATTGCTCCATGGATTTTAACAGTTGGTGCTTCCACGGTTGATAGAGAATTTCCAGCTGATGTAGAACTTGGCAATGGAAAGGTATTTGGTGGTGTGTCCTTGTATTCTGGTAATCCTCTCCCTAATTCCAAACATCCGGTAGTTTATGCCGGTGATGTTGGGAGTAGGTATTGTTACATGGGAAGCCTTAGTCCGTCGAAAGTTCAAGGAAAGATTGTGGTGTGTGATCGAGGAGGGAACGCAAGAGTTGAGAAGGGAAGTGCAGTGAAGCTTGCAGGTGGAATTGGGATGATACTTTCCAACACAGAAGATAGTGGAGAAGAGCTTCTTGCGGATTCACATCTTGTGCCGGCGACCATGGTGGGTCAAATTGCCGGAGATCAGATTAAAGAGTATGTTAAGTTAGCTCAATATCCTACCGCCGGAATTTTGTTTCGTGGAACTATAATCGGAACTTCACCATCAGCTCCAAAGGTGGCAGCATTTTCAAGCCGCGGTCCAAACTATATAACACCAGAGATTCTTAAGCCGGATGTAATTGCTCCTGGTGTTAATATCTTAGCCGGTTGGACTGGAGCTAGTGCACCAACAGATTTGGACATTGATCCAAGGAGAGTTGAGTTCAATATTATTTCTGGTACCTCAATGTCTTGCCCGCACGCTAGTGGCATTGCAGGTTTGCTTCGAAAGGCGTATCCAGATTGGTCACCAGCTGCTGTGAAGTCTGCTTTAATGACTACTGCTTTCAATCTCGATAATTCAGGGAAGAACTTC
Source organism: Tripterygium wilfordii (assembly GCF_013401445.1). NCBI lineage: Eukaryota > Viridiplantae > Streptophyta > Magnoliopsida > Celastrales > Celastraceae > Tripterygium > Tripterygium wilfordii. The sequence goes on from NC_052248.1 coordinate 13,332,619, forward strand.
ACAGATCTTGCTAGTGGTGATGAATCAACACCCTTTATTCATGGGGCCGGGCATCTAGATCCTAACAGAGCTTTGAATCCAGGGTTGGTGTATGACATTGATACTAGTGACTATGTGGCATTCCTTTGCTCGATTGGATACGATGCTAATCGAATTGCTATATTTGTAAGAGAGCCTGTTAGTTCAGATGTATGTGCAGAAAGATTGGCAAATCCAGGATATCTTAATTATCCATCATTTGCTGTTGTTTTCAAGTCTAACAGTGGTATTGTTAAATATAAGAGAGCAGTGAAAAATGTGGGGAGTTCAGTTGATGCAGTCTATGAGGTTAAGGTGAATGCTCCAGAAAACGTCGATGTTCGTGTTTCTCCGAGCAAGCTTGTGTTCAATACAGAAAACCAGACACTCTCCTATGAGATCACATTCTCGAGTGTGGGATTGGGTTGGTTTGATATCAGGGCATCAAGCTTTGGTTCCATTGAGTGGAGTGATGGAGTTCATCTTGTGAGAAGTGCTATTGCAGTCAGTTGGAGTCAAGGATATAGAGATTCCATTTGAGTTGCAAATGGATGATGCTGGGAGTTCAATCAATCAGGTATTGTTCGGTTCTTTGATACTTAAGTTATCTGCCTCTTTGTAAAAACTAGAAAATCTTGGTTTGGCCTTTCAGTGTGCCGGATTTTAGTTTGGTTCTATGCATTGTATAATATACAGGAAGGTGCCAGGTATGGCAATAAAATTTGCTTAGAATTCATGTATCATAAGATGAAGACTAATTCGCAATCAATGTGCAATAATACGGAATTAAAGCAGTGGGTGATCCAACTTACCAGTGTTGGCAAGTGCCAACTATTGAACTTCCTTTTGAATGCCTTCCTTGTACAACTCCCATGTAAAGCTGAAACTAAAATACCCAAAGGACAATTTATGGGAGAGGAACAGACAATTTTATCTGGTGTAACAACAATATTGACTTTGGTAATTCACTTTCGCTTTGGTTGAGATAATGAAGTTGAAAACGTTCAATTCCCACCAGTAGTTTCAACGTTGTTTCTTACACAGGCGATTGTGGTAGCTTTTACAAATGTGGAAGGTCACAAACTCAACTCCCACCATCACGGGCTTCAATCTTTGGTGGGGCTTCAATCTTTTCTGTTGCCTACGTAGAGTTTGTATTGTCGACCTATAATTCATAAGTGCATTAGAATTTAGATACAACCCTAAACCCTAAATCCAGTTAGCAATAACCAGGTAGGTACAGTTCGCTTCGACAAACGGATACTCTGGAAAACCAAACGTCCTATGAGATTCAATACGACCATTGTGTCGATACATCCCACCACTCTAAATCAGTAAAATCACTAACTTTTTCGAATGGGCAATAAGCAACCAAGCATTGTTCAGTCAAATTAACCTCGACAATACGATCCTTTTGGCAATTGTTTCCGAGCCATTTAATTGATTCTGGGGAGAAAAGGAGCAAGTCATTCTTACACAGGTTCGGATCCATCAACATCAGTCTCGTGGTCAGGAAACAGATATCAGACAACAGTATATCCTTGAAACCCATAAGAAACAGAAACACTGCGTGGCAAAAGGTCGGAATGGACAAAGAATCACTTTCAAGGCACTGTAAAATTAACATACATGACCGTAATGTAATCTGCGCTCATTCCAAAAAGCTAATCAGAAAAATTCCAATAAAATTCCTAAGATGTGAAGCAAGTAAGAAGACGAGTCTTTTGATTCCAGAAAAGGGAAATAGAAAGGTCAACACAACAGCTCCATTGCTTTTTGCCATGGTGTTTTAGTGGCCATACTTCTGGAATTCCCACTCGCTATTATCTGCAAGAGAGAAGGATCACCTAGCACTTGAGAAATGTAAGTACAGTGAAAAAAACAGTATATATTAATTCTATGCTCTGTAACACATACCTAGTGGGCATACTTGGCGGGTTTTAAGCCAACGGCTGATGCAGTGAAAGTGGAAGGCATGATTGCATACACCTATACAAATATAGATCAAAATTTGTTTAGTAGAAAAAGTAAAAATCAACTGATTTTTAAAACAAAACCAAGCATAAAAACCAGTTAAATTTGCAATTCAAAACAACTAGGTTATCACAAGTTGGGTCTACTATCTTATCCAACTATAAAATTATGAACTCTTAAGGAACCCTAATTGCTGTAGTATAAAAGTTATCAAGACTAGATTACAAGTGGATATTGCTTCCAATAGAAGTGAAGCCATAAAACCTTTTCTTTCTTGCTAATTGCCCCAATGAATTCATGTAGCCCAACACCAAAATTCTTTGGACAAAGGCTTCGATGGTTGCGATGATGAATTAGCACATGGGAATCATCCCTCATAAAAAGAAGAAAGGAAAGAACAATAAAATGCTGCTATGCATCTATACAATCCATAAATTACATTTATGACTCGTGAGATAATCTTGCATCCAAAATAAGGTATGTACATTCACGTGATATCACATCGAGATTGAGTTTCAATGTGTGTACATATGTACATTCACGTGTACTTATAAATGAAATTGACAGTTAGACGTATTAAACACATTTCTCACCAACACATAAAGATTTACTCTCTCACAGATATGATGCATTAGAGGCTTATTCCTCACTGATACACAAATATAACTTTCACGTACAGATATGATGCTTTAGATGCTTATTTCTCACAAAGAGAAAACCTAGATTTCCGATACTATTAGATTCAATTGGTTTATCAGCTACTAACCAGGGTGGAGATCCATTCAAGGCGATTCCCTATCCCTATCTGTATCAAGACCTGGAAGGGAAGCTACTTCACAATGTCTAAAACATAGCAACAATTTACTCGGTAGTACATGTGATATTACTCACAATAATCTACCAAATGTTTTGTGTAGAAAATTTACTATAAATTAAAATGATAAAAGATTATTTAAGATCCAGAATGCGAAAAAGAGATCTTGAAAGGTTAGCCCCACTGTCTATTAAAGTCAATGAATAGAAATCTTGAACACAAAAGGTCAATCATTAATTTTGCATCATAAAGGCTACATGTATAATTTTTTAAAAATACTTTACCAAAAATGTATTATTGCACCCGAGGTGTGGGTGAATTGGTCATGGAATAAAAGTTACCAGCCGCAAGACCGGGCCCTGGTTTGAATCTCCATAGCATGAAAAGAGAACAAGCCATTTAACCATGGCTCGATGTGAGTCACAATACATTCAAGTGTCCGTGGTCTACCTATGCTTTTGCACAGGATTTTTCGTGTTTCAAAAAAGGTGTTGTGTTCTTTAAATTCTAGCCTTCAATCCTAAATTACCTTGATCAACCCTAGAAAGAGCCAATCCAATCCCAGCATATAAGGAAAAACAGAAGATAAATACATTAACACTCAGTATCATAATAGAGAAAGATATAAAGATGTATAAAGAAAATAAATAAATAAAGAAGAAGAAGCAGATCCACCATTTGGAGTGTGAATGGTGGTGATTAAAACCAGACATTGCTGAGTAAGTGTTAACAATCAATCTCACATCGGTTGGAACACCCAACCATGTGTGGTTTATATACCCAACAACTAGGCCTTTTCTTAGGCATAAGTGAGTTGGGCTTGGCTTAGGAGGAACAAAGTGGTGCGGATCCAATATATACACGGGAAGTAGTAAACTCAAACTCAAAGCGGATAATATATTTGGTTGTAGGGGTGTGGACAGTAAGAACTAATGATAACAAGCATGCTTATATCATTCTTAGGGTTTCAAGAACAATAATTAGGGTTTCGAATAAATTCATACCCCAAGCAACAGTACACTCCTCGCTTGTAGCGCTTGCTTGATTCGCTTGACACTCAATGCCTAGTCAATTCAAACCAAACACACAAAAATAAGTCAAACGATTACCATCCGGACAAACTGTGTGACAAATATCAAACAAAAGAAAATCACTCACAGAGATCCATGATGTGATTCCTACAAATCGCACAGTTATCCACCACGATATCTGCAACCAAACCCCAACGAACAGAAATCAAAACTTACAAGAAAGCCAAAACAAGAAACACGAGTATATATATGTACAAATTCGTGTATGATTAGTAATGCGGAGCAGATATTCGTACCCCAGGCCCAGAGAGCGACGGCACTCCACTTCTTGACCTCGAAGTGCTTGGGCTTCTTGGCGGAAGAAGAGGGTCCGGCGAGGTTCGAGTCCGCTTCGACGGCTGGTACCATGGTCACGTCAGTGGCCATTCTGGCTCGTATTCTGATTCTGGTTACGTAGAGGTTTTGGGTTTTCTGCAGCGAGAGCTGTAGTAAACAGGGTTTGAGCGAATTGGGAATTCTTCACGTCTTGTCGAGGAGTCACAACGACCTCATGAATCACATTAATTACTTCTTTTTTCCTTAGAAAATTCGATTACTATTACTAATTAAAAAACAGTTATTAAAATATTAAAAATATGAAAATATTAGCTAAAGGACGTGGCTTGAAAACATATTCAACTAAAAAGAGTAAAAGTGATTGGTAATAGGTTGGGTTAGGGATATGTGTGCCCAAAATTTGATTCTAATGAAAAATAAATTTCTTAATGGTATTTCAAAAAAAAAAAGTAGGCACAGGCCTATATTAAAAACAACGCATTGAGTCATCCTAAGTATAGTCATGAATGAGTAAAAGATATATTAGAACGTCTTTGCAAACAAAGCATTGCGTCGGCATCTAAATACAATGAGAGACTAGGGTTTTCTCATTATGATCCTGAAGTGAAAGGAATACCAAAAAAATGCATGGCTTTAAGCAGTAAAAAGTGATATATAGATTCAATAGAGACTGGTGAAAATATTATCATAAATAAAAATAAATTGTAAAAATAAATATAGAAAATGAATTTCCATCGATTTTCTAATAAGCTCATGTCCATAATGAGACAATGGATCACTTGCAATAGACATTCTAACATGCCCTTATTCATTTATCATTACATCCGAAGTCCAATGCAACACCTCGTTATTGAGCTACACATGTGCCAACCCTCGCTCATTTATCAATGCACTTAATTTCAATGCAATGCATCACGTACAGGAAATACTCCAACAAATTTCTCATTTTCGACTCATGTTCAGTATTATCAACTTCATTGTCAGGGAAAAAAAAAACAAATCATGCAAAATTGACACCTGCTAAGACAATATTATCGACTTCATTCTAGTATTAAGAAAACCTATAACAACAAAACTTTACAAATAAAAAAAAATCAATGTTACACATCCAGTGTAACCTCAAATTAACCAAAAAAATTCACTTATAGCAACCACCCAGCATCCAGCTCTTCCTGATATGCACAAGCATTATGAGACCATTCTTGATAGTTTAGTTTCCTTTTGCCGACCATGAAGGCAGGACTCTTCCTGCACCATTTTGACCAGCCTGTATACCCAATTCATATATATCATCATCAAAATCTAAATCATCATCCAGGCATTGGATGAAACAATCTGGCTCAGAGTTATTAACTTCCTCGCGTTTCTTCTCTTTCCTGGTTGCCCTTTTCTTTGATCTACCGGTGCTTTTGGTGAAATCATCCTCCCCCTCCATGTTTGAGTTTAAATCTCCATTTGCATCTCTTCCCCTTTTTATTGAATCATTACTTTCATTGCTACTGTTGCTAATTTTATCCCTATTGTAGTTATCTCTAATGGTAGATTCAATGGTTTCCAGTACCCGATCTCCATACTTGCTTACCTTTGCCCTGAACAAAACCGATTCTTTCTTAGAAATTTTAAAATAGTTCATGGGTAGTTGTGTAGTGTACAGCATAATTGGGAAACTTACTTCCCAATGCCAGTTATCTCAAGTAGCTCATCCTTCGATCTAGGAATTCTCTTGCTTATTTGCTGCAGGGTCGCATTACTAAGGCAAGGAAAAGCAACGAGTTATCAGCATATATCATGAAAATGAAAAGCAACATAAAATGTCATCTCAGTATAAATATTTTGGCCCCATACGACTTGTATATCATAAGCCACTTTTCTTTTACCTTTTCAGAAACAAAATAAACAAGTATTATGCACAAGGATAGAAATCATCATAGGCACCAGCAGAGAGATTACCCAAATACATGTTGTGCACTGAGCCCGTCCACAGATTCTTTAACAATAACAGTCCGAAGCTTCCGCAAGGCAGAATATAGCTTGGCTGAGAGACTCTGTTATTATATAGAGAACTTGTTCAAGCAATTCAGGTAATTGCAAATTCTATCAAAGGAAGCTAGTGAGAGAGATAAAAACCATACCAAGTCCATTTCAGAAGGAGTTTGTGCAGGCGTGTCCATCCGAGGAGGACTTGTCCTCCCAGGCAACAGTGTGCCTTTCGCTGGGGTCACTAATGACTTGCTGAGTTTAGATGCTTTTACAGAACAAGGGAATCTACAAGAACATCGTACATCAGTGTCAAAATTGTATTTTTCCATGGAGGTTGAGCTGGGAAATTAAATGTTCACAAGCTTCTGCTGACAAACATATTCCAGAGAATGATAACTCATGAAATTTGAACAAGCAAAGCATAAAGCTGAACTTAGACTTGAACCAACTCTAAATTGCAAGTCCTTCCACGTGGTCACATAACTAATATTTTCCCATTTACTTAAAGTTTATCAATGACTTCATGAATCAGGTTTGAGGTCTCATCTGGACGCACTTGTCAAGAAGCGGCCCAATTAGCACTTTTGACTATATGCATCTTAAAGTACTGGTTAGACGTAAGGGAGGATGCCACCTTGGCCCCAATCCTAACAAAAATATTGAGAACAAATTAGAAAAAGTCCATATACTGGGTTCTACTTTACATCAGCGAAAATATTTTTTTATAGCGGAAACCCTCTGTAAGTCCACCTTCAATATTGAAAGCATAGCATGGTACAGAAAACATTATAAAATATCATTATCAAATGCAGAACGGCAACTATATTGTCAATAACAGCAAGTACAATATTGCAATTGAACCTTTGTTTCTAAAAGGTTAGGGAGGACAATCATTCTACATCTGATGTTAGACGCCATGTGCCAGATCAATAAGGATCTGGGACATTGATCATTTATCGATAAAAGGCCAACCCATATTTTATACATAATTGTGATAAAATATTTAATGGAACTGTTACGTAATCGATAAATATTTAATGGAACTGTTATGTAATGAGTAAGATGCTAAACCTTAGCGTAACATTCTGCCTTCCAAGAAAGAGAGAGCTAGCCTTGGAGTCATTCACCTGAAAATTGATTAGACCAACAAAAAATGAAACTATTTCATATACACAAGTAATTAGTTAGGGAAAATACACTGAGAAACTGTCTTACACGAATAACAAAAATCAAACAATTGAGCTCCTCATGAATTAGAAAAATTAGCAATACCTTTAAAATTGATGAAGTAGATCCATAAAGATCGCTTTTCTTAACATCCTCCACGAGAATATCTTCAGTAACAAGATGACGCAATACACGGGAAGCTTCACCCTTATCAAGATGTTTTCCAGCTCCATGCAGGCTTAAATTATTATGTCTGTGTTTCTTGACCTACTTTTTGAAAAGGCAAATATATGCAATAAATACTACAAAACAAGAAAAAAAGGAAATAGGGGTAGATTATATAAATCATTAGATGTATATGAAAAACATACAAATTGGCTTAAAGAACCCCGGTAGACTTCCAAAATATGAGATGATGAAAACTGCTGCCTGACCATCCTCACCAGTTCAACCTACATCACATTAGTTACATTGCAAATATCATTGAGCTAGCAAAAAAGCATGGATTGTAGCAAAATCAACTATAAAGAGAGGCCATGGAAAAGTTTTCAAACCAATTGTTTTGCGGTCATAGTGACATCCTTCTCTATGAAACTCTGATTCTTGGAACAATTATCACATGTTTTCTTACAGTTAGCGGGATTAAATTTTTCTCCAAAATGCAAAAGCTGCAGGAAACGTCTACAATCAACGCCATTTTCACAGTAGCTGACCTGAAACAGTTGAATCATTTGAGAGACATTTTCTGTAAATTTTATTTCTGACTTGTAAGATCCTCAGCAACAAAATCGACAAGTCATATCGAATACCATGCGCAGAAGATTTTCTGTATTTGTTTCTAGAACCCTCCCTGGGTTGGCCATATTGTTACGATTAAATCCAGGTGTAACAGGACTCTGCTCTATCCCTGATTGGCTGATCATATGTTTGACTCGTATCTGGAGAGATAAGATTCATATGACAAGTAATGAAGAGAAGAAAATACCAGGTGATCACTTTTAACACAAATCCCAAACCTTCAAATTAGAGCAAAGGCACAAATACCAACTTGACAAATAACCCAATAAAAAAACCTTGGAAAATAACAACAAAGTGCATGTATTTTAGCAAAAAAACTTACATAATCACTGTAACTGTAATACAACAAACATGAAGAACGTTGGCCATCACGACCAGCACGACCACACTCCTAGATCATGTTAAAAAACCAAAAGGCTTAGAAAATTTCCATGATTGAATCAGCATACTATATCCTCTTTCAACTATTATAACAACAAAAATTGACAAGTATTTCAAGATTCTGATTTGCATACCTGATGGTAACCTTCGATAGATTTTGGAAGAGAATGATGAATTACAAAGCGGACATACGGTTTGTTGATACCTGAAAAACTTACGTTTAACTCCCTAGTTATTTTCAAAAATCAAGACAGCTAACAGCAACATTGAATGATACCCATCCCAAACGCCACTGTAGCACATATTATGTTGATTTCATCTATGCTCCACTGCTTCTGAACAAAGGCACGTTGAGGAGGATCCATGTTACCATGGTAAAATGCTGCTTTATGTCCACACTCCTGAACAAGCAAAGTAACTCACGCAGCAATAATTGGGACAGTTTGCCTAAATGTACTTTAAATTAACGAGCAATAGCTCTTAGCAAGGCACAGCCAGAAATTTAATAAAAACATAAAGTGAATTCATCTTTATGATAAAGTGATTGCTGAGAGACTCGTCATCTTTCTTGGCTTGGATTCCTTTATCCAAAACCACTTCTTTGAAGATCAAAGAGAAATTGGGCCAGTGAAGGAGAAATTTTGAGAAAAGATAAATCATTTTGACACCTATCAATATATGATTGTGAGACTAAAATCGCCTATAAAAAAATTGCTCAGCCATAAAACTCAAAGCCTTACCTCCAACATTTGAGGCTAGGTTACATGGCAAAACAAGAAAAGGGAAAGAAAAGGATGTTAATTGATATAAGGTGGAGGTAACTCCAAATGAAGTTGCGAAAGAGGAATGTTAAAGATAAAATGGCCATGTGCAAAACAGAGATGTAATGCTCTGGCGAGGAAAGCTAACAAAATTGAAGTAGATAATCTAAGAGACGAGAGGGCCAAATAGGACATGGATGTAAATAATCAAAAGAATTTGAATAATATACGAGTAGATGGAAAATACAGCTTTAGACCGGATTGAATGGAGAGAGAATCCCAATTGTTGATTTTATATAAGTTTCATTTAGTTTTGCTGATGCTGATGCTGATGCAGATGATGATGAGAGTATCTATATAAAATGTATGAGGCATCCTAACCAATCCAATAAAAGGTAATAAGAAGACAAACCTGGAGCTTTTCGGCAACTTTTTCACAATCCATCCTTGAAAGACAATAAATAATCCCGCATTCATCAAAATGGTTTTCTTTAATAAACTTGTCAATATCGTCAAGACACTTCTTTGTCTTGGGGATTACAGAATACCTGAAATTGTCCCAAATTAGGTACGATTTAAACTTTAGGTGATGTTTCATATTTGTTCAACACTTACCATAAGTTTGGGCGATTAAAACTTTGCCTAAAAACAATACAATTCTCAAGCCCAAGAGCTTGCACAACATCTTCTTTTACACTGGCAGTTGCAGTAGCCGTCAAAGCTAACACTGGAGTCTCTTTAAACTTCTGTTTTAAGATAAAAAGACTCTGGAAATCACACAGAGCAGCTTAGTATTAAGAAAATTCATCTACTCCACCAGCAAGTAAAGGAAAAGGACTTAAAAGTCACAACCTGATAATCTGGTCGAAAATCATGTCCCCACTGACTCACACAATGAGCTTCATCAATAACAATTCTTGAAAGTAACTGGCGAGAATTCAAGCCCTCCAGATGTCGCAACAAAAGATCACTTCTGCAGAAAAAAATATAGAGTTCCCAAAAGTCTCAGCATTGTACAAGATTCAGACACTAAACTGGCAGTTTTTTTTATTTTTTATCAGAACATGCACATTACAAGTCTATACCACACTATTGACATTAGAGTCAGCAATATTTTCCATGAAAACTATAAATGCAAGTCTTTGAACATTCCTTTGCTATTATTGAATAAGATTGAAGCTTTGACTGATAGCATTAAGTAGGACATCAAAAAGGTGGTCATGGGTATCTTTAACAAACCATTGAGTATCTTAGCAAGTTTATTGTAGATCATACTAGATAATGGGATCATAAACAATGTCATGGCAATGATAGTGTCTAAGGATTTTAAGATTTATCTTGACCAAGATATTACAAATATACAAACAGCCCTTGTGTGTTTGTGCACTCAAATGTAGTCCTATAATGTTGATAGAGGCATCTTAGTATGTATTGAGATGGTGTCAATCAAAACACCAAATCACCAACTCAGGTCATAAAATCATGATAATAATACTAACAAGGAAAAATGAACTGCTTACACTCAAAACTCTAATTCCTGCAAAATTTTGCAAGGCAAACACTACAAAAGAAAAAGCTTAGAGTAGAGATTCATAGGTGTGACAAAAGAAACATTAAACATGCAAAAAAAATCTTTGTCAGGCCCAGAAACCAATGCATGGTACAGAATAATCATAGAAAAGGGCATCGATGGGGACCATAATGTTTGAAAGAATTGCAAATTAAAAAAAAAAAAAAACTCACTTTGCAACTTTCTCTGGTGTTACATATAGTAGCTTGTATCTACAGTAATCAGTACCAATTTCTCTAAGGATCTCCTGTTGTTCACTCCACTCCATACTGGCACTTAAGTACGCAGCAGGTATATTGGCCTATAATGAAGGACAAATGGAAGAATTTTAAGAGTGTTGTCCGAAGAAAAGCTGAGGGGATATCTGGGAAAAATACATATTTGACCTTATTTAACAGTATAGATAGTACCTGCAACAAATGCATTATTTGATCTTGAATAAGAGACACAAGAGGAGAAATGACCAACGTTATTCCTGGACAAATAAGAGCTGGGAGCTACACAATAGAAGAACATAAATCACTAAAGTAATGCACTGAACCATAAAAAAAACTTTAAAAATGCAATAATTAAACCAATCTATTTCTAAAATAGTAATTTTCCATTTAAAGAAAAGGGAATGTGGCAGAGAGTTTAAAACTACGTCTATGGCATTTTGGAAGAACAATAATGTGACGAGCATAAGAAGGAAAAAAATGTATACAGCTGCAGTTTGTGATAGACTGAAACATGTCAGAAACAGAAACAAACATTAAGCAAATGAAATTATCAGCGAGTTCCAATGCAGAAATAAGCACCAGGATTAGTACATGCCTCGCATAAAAACATATACTACCTGATAAGTTAGGCTCTTTCCACCTCCAGTGGGCATCAAAACAAAAACATCATGTCCACTCATTGTAGCATTTATTACTTCTCTTTGATTAGGGCGGAATGAATGGTTTCCAAACACTTCCTTGTTCTTGGCCTGAAAGTTAAAGCAGGTAAGGAAACATTAGTACAAGTGATGCAACTAGGATACCGAAAATGATTCAGTTCAGTTAAGAACCTCCAGTTTTTTCGTCCAGGGGAAAATAGTGCTACTCCATTTAGGGTCATTTACACCTTCAATGTAATTGACTTCCAGTAATTTAGGAATGTGTTGATCCCTGTCAATTGGACATGATGAAGCACCAAATCCATCAACATAAGAGAATGAAACTGATGACGAATTGCGGTCTTCATACCCACCCCGCTCATTTTGTGAATTAACAAAAGCATCAAATCTCATGGGTTCTATCCTAAAAGTAGATCCTTGAGGTGTGTAATTTGCTGTGCTTGCAGCAAAATGTGACTTTTGCCTCTCGTCATTGGAAAGATGCTTCTCAAGCAGCTGAATTTTCTTTTTCAGCTGTAGCCTGTGCAGATGAAAGGATGGATTAGCAGCAGTTGACTCTCTCAAAGTAGGTGACACTAATCAAAGAGATGTAAGAAGGGGAAGAAAACGACACCTTTCATGACGAAGCTTCTCCAATTGTTCTGAGGTCAGGTTGGTTGCATTGTCTAGTAGTTCATTTGAAATGGCAATTAGCATGTCCTTAATTTCCTGCAAATGACCCCCAGCTTCTGGACAAAGTCCTGTCTGTATTCATTTCAGGAATTAGGTATACTAGCCTGACTACAGATTAAGATGGCTTCAAAGTTTACAACAAAAGATGCAGACAATAATACGTACCTTTAATCCATGACTGCAGGTTGTTGACAATTCGGCTGGCAAAGAAGTCTCTGCTTGCCTAGAAAAAGTGTTGTCTACAGAGGGAGTGATGGGAGGAAACCTAGAATTTGATGGTTGGGGCGTGCAATTTGATTGATAGTGTTCCATAACTATTTGGTCCACATCAATAGTCTGCAGTCACCACACATGAGATGGATGAACACAAGAAATAAGAAAAAGTATAACTTACAATGAGATAGCTGAAAGCCAGGGGAGTGAAAAGGAAGCCAAATAGGATCAAATTACTCTCTGGAGAAGTAAAAAATGCCCATGGTTGCTAACAAGATATTTTCTAATTAATCAACCAAGAGTTTAACTTGTCAATTTCAATAATCACCTTTCTATAACACTTATTACAAAAAAAAAATTGATATGATGGGCAAATTTGGAACTTTGGTCAAATATATTAGACCAATTATCACTATATAATAATGCATATTTACACGTTGACAGAACCAAGTAACCTAAAGCCTAAAGTTCCAACCAAGGTTTGTCGAGCAAGCTTTAATGCAATCAACGAGTTCACTATAGCCAAATCAAACTGAATTATGCAACAATAGTACGAAATACCTTGAGTATGTCATCATCATCCATGTTCTCATCCAAGATGTGTGCAGAGTCTTCCATGTGACTACCTTTCGCTATGTGCTTGCTGACAGATCCAGCAAGAAATTCAGCATTAGTACCATTAGCCATCGATGCACTCATTCTACTCTGCCCCGCTGGACAGTCTCCAGCTTCCGAAACTGTAACAATATTAGGCAGAAACTGGCCAGTGCCCCTTGTAAATTCACTCATTTTGTAATTGGTGTCACTGATAGATGAGTTTTGTATGGAAGATCTTCTGGAATCCTGCTTGGAATTATGAGTATCAGTCATAAAGGGTAGATATCGTCCAGGTCTAATGTAGCCCTTAGAAGAAATCTGAAGATTGGATAGAATGTGCCAAGCCTGAAAAAGTTTTTCAACCAAAATAAATCAGCAAGTCAGACAAAATTTAAATAAAATTAACTGCGTCAATGCCTCTGGACCGGGGACAAAGTTACAAGTCTGAAGACAGACTAGAAGCTTCACAATCCAGAGCAACTTAGTGTTCTTGTATCCTAATCAAAATAATCTAATCATAAATCCAGACTAGGCGAAAGATGAAAGTTGACTTCGAGTGGTACCCTCTGGCAAATAGACTAAAAAAGGAAGTAGTGTTGAACTATATGGATTTACATTATAAAGAAAGGCATGCCAATGAGATGCCATTTGTTTAACACCAGGAAGAGAGATGGAAAATGAAGAGTAAAATAATTTTTTATGAGCAGTTGGACATACCACAAAAATGAGGGGAGATTTGATTGTATTTTCCCTCAGATAAACCCAAACTATTGAAAATGACTCTTGGTTTGGAATATTTTGGTGGAAGTCATTTTTCATATTCCAGATGCTACGAGTCTTGATCTGGTCATGAAATTTTCCTCCTGCTCTTTTCCACAATTATACAACCCATACTGGCACTTTTATGCATTAAAGCCAATACCCGAAGATTTAATCCAAAAATGGGGCTTACAATGAATATTATTTTAATATCGTCAAAAATCTGACCAGAAGACGGAGAGAGTGATCATAACATGAAGAATATGAAACCTAACACATAATCTGGAATGAAAGAAACAATTACTCCATGTAATAACTCAAGTTCAACTTACCTGTGATAACTGCTCTGTAACCTTCTCATTATGCAATCTTTGAGGATCCTGAATTTGGGGAGAAATTACCCTTAAAACATGAAGCAAGTGACAATTAGAAAATCATTATCTAACTAGCCCTGAGGGTAAATAAACTCAAACACAATAAATCAAGGTTCGTTTTTCTCGTCAAATTCCAAGCAATATTACGAGGAATTCTTGTACTACTAATATGAGCTCAAATAATAATTTGTATAATCAAGGGAAGCAAGAACAGTCGCAATTTCTTAAATCATATTGCACCATACAGAGAGTAAAAGGTGACAGGATCACCGAAAGCTTATGATTGCTTGATTACATGGATATTATTCTTAATATTAGAACAGAGCCACATATGTAAACTCCGAATGTGACATATAAAATAATAAGAACTATCTGACGTAGGTTTATGTATCACATACATAAATATAAACTAAATGCATACCCTGATAATTTTAAACATTGCTTAATGGATTGAAGCATATAGAGACGGTAACTTACACTGCACCCATGGTGGGTTTCTGTGTTTCTAAAGAGTACAGAAAATTTGAACTCAAGAACTTATTCTGGGACGTGAAATTTTCCAGGGCATTCGCGTGCTGCAACCAATTCACTTTGGGGAGATTTTCAGAGCCGTTTCTACCTTCGCGAGAATCTCTAACAGTACTGCAAATTGATTGAACAGAAAACGACTAAGCAAATTCAAACTCGCAAAACTAAAAAAACATGAACGAAGAGATCATAAGAAATGGTTATTTGCCTTTGTCTAGTATGATTCTCCTTCGTCATTGAATCAACATATTCAGTTGCACCACCTTCTATGTAAATCAAGGGCACATTCCTAGACCGATTATCAGCGAAACCCTAGAAATGATTGAAATCAGTTTACTAAGCAAATGAATTAATGATCAGTCGAGTCTACAGATTCGAACGAAACTGACCTTCGAGTGACGATATTGTTAGGGTTTAGTAGCACGGAACGACCGCGTTCTGTAGGTCACCCGCGGTGGATTGTGTTTGCTTAAAGGGGAGAGCGCGGAAAAAAAAACACTTTCAAAATATCAGCGGTCGAAAGGCGGGATTTTTTTTTCGCCTCAATATCGGTACGGAAAATGTAATAATATATTTTGCTTTTAGACAAATCAAATTAAATCCCTAAAATTTAGATAATAAGAGTTTTTATTTGACCAAATTTTAGATAATATTTTTATTTGTTCTCCTTCTTTTAAAATAAAAATAAATCAAACAATAAAAAACATAAAATAATTTTTCTTTTAGAATTTAAAAGGATTGTGTGTTGATAAAAAATCTCACAATACTAATTAAGTAATATCAGTTTTAAAAGTCGTGAGCTCTAAAAGGTCTTGGAAGTTATGGGATGGGTTGAGACTTAGCTTGGAAAAGCGGAGAATATCTTACAAAGATGATCAAGGTTAAGCTAGGGAGTCCTTGTTGTTTCTTAACAAGTGATATGAGAGTGAGATTGTTTAACTTGAATGTGAGTTATGCATATGTGACTCCTAGTTTCACTTAGTGGCCTTGATCCCGACTTCAAATCCTCCGATAGCAGAGCAAAATACCGCTAAACACGAGCATTATGACAAGTAATCAAGCACGATTCGCTAGTTGGGATGTCTAATGGATTAGCCTGATGGGCCATGAGGCCCATGACGATCAATTGGGCCGGCATCACTTCTGCAAAACCCCTTCAGATTCTGTCTAGGAGCTCGGTCCATGGACCCTATGATTTCTGTACCAAACAAATAGGTAAACTTTAGTCACACCCCTAAGTTTACTGAAGACACCCCGACTTAAGTTGACTTCGCATTGACTGTATATTCTTTTAACATTCGGTTCATAACACCCCATGACCCATACCCATATGCTTCGAAAAACAGAGTTCTTCTACAAGTTCTGTACCTGTGCTTTGATGCTGAGATGAGGCAGAAGGTCGCTGGTGCAAATGTGAAGAGGTGCAAGCGGCGCACTGAGGACACCAAGCAGCAACCTCAAATCGGACCGCTTGAAGGCTGAGCCAGCATCTGATGGTGTCTTCGAAAGCTTTTCCTTCATCCAAAGGCCCCACCTACCCTCTATCATTGAATCTCTGCCGTCATTACCGTCCGGACCCTCCTCCAGCGGCGAGCCTCTGCTGCCCTCAGGTTTCTGGATCTCTCAATTAACTGCTCCGACCGCTGCACGTGACGGCAAGAGGATTTGGTGCGTCGAAACCACTTCCCCTTTAAGTGCCGAAAAGAACCCTTGTTTTCTCTCCATTTGACGACCACCATAACTCTGGCTGAAGAATACAAGGTGCCACCTGCTGCCTTAGCACCCACTGTCAGTAGTCACCATTTCCGCATTTCGCTTCTAATTCTATGACGATTTATACAAGCTGCCACCTGCTGCCTTTGCTAATGGTTTTATCTTAGGGAAAGATGCAGTCAACAAAGCAAAGACATTTGATGAGAAGCTCCAGCTAACATAAAAGCAAAGCAAAGCAAAGCAAAACAACTAGGTAGATTGAGAGCCGGTTTGTCCCCTATTTTTATGTTTGGGGTGTACTTTGAAAATGTTTCAGATTTAGTATACTTTGGGTGTATTTGTAAAAATGTAAGATTTTGAGGGGTTCGTTTAACAAGGGGTGTCTTTAGTAAACTTTGGGGTGTGACTAAAGTTTACCAAACAAATACATCGAGCCCAATAAAATTAAGGGGTCAATCCAAAGGACCTTCAATGTAGCTCAAATGTTATTTACATCTTTGTCTGTTGGCCAAAGAATTGTACAAGAGACATGACATTATTCCAACGAGACACGCCACACTTACAAAGCTTCACAGCCCGAGTATGTACAACTGTGTGATTAATTTGCTGTTTAAGATATCAAATCCATCACAAGCTTTCAATCAGATTCCGATACCATGGCCCGTGGACATTAACAGACAGAGTTGCTGCCACACCCAACACTTCAGCAACTTCCACAACCTTATCCGTCAGGGCGACAGCCCCGACCTGCCGCAATGCCGTCTCTGCTAATTTCTTACCTTCAGGGCCATTACCACCAAGGACAACTCCCCTTGCAGCCAGATAAACTGCCCGGGAAACCTTCTCGAACACGGGATCCCTAGCTTGCAAGCTCTTCGCCAACGTCCTCATCATGACTAGTTTCCTCGTTTGAAGCTTTTCTGTATCTATAACCTTCTCAGAATTTTTGGAGAATCTGCTCATAGTTTCAACAATTTCTTCCATGCTAACATTCTCAACTCGATCTAAGAGCTCTAAAACTCGTTCAGTGCACTTCAAGAGAATGCTTTCCATATCTGTTGGGTTGGCAACTGCTTGCTCGCTCAGGAGCATTTGTCGACAAACAAGAATGCTGCACAAAATATAGTTACAGTTAGCAATAAACCGAGCCGCGGAAAAACTCAGATATTATGCTTGCAAAACCTTGGGGGGAGGGAGGAAGGGGGTGGGGTGTTTCTTGCCTGGTAGAAATTACGATATTGTTTTGAATTTGAGCCTGAGCAGCTCTCAACCTAGCAAAATTAAGTTTGAGAGTTTCAGGCAGAACTTCTTGCGTCAGACCATCAATCCCACTCACTAGCTTCAACAAACCAAGTCTCACTAACAAATCAACTCTTTCTCCATTAATGCTTTCTGGTAGTTGACAGCCTGTTATAAGGGTTTAAAAGAGCAAACGATGGATGTTAAGGAAAGGAAGGGGAAAAAAGACAAATAAAAAAAACCCATAGAAACATCAAACCTGGAGCATTTCCAGTAGCAGGCGGTAAAGCATCCATTTCGCTCTGGTTCGTCTTAACCAGAAAGTGTCCTCCAGTTTTAAGGACGGTCGAAGGAAGAAAACCCTGAGAAGAACCTTTGGGTCGAAGCAAAGGTGAGATAAAATTTGAGTGTTCTATCCACTCCTGATCCTTACTAGTCCACACAGATGAAAGCCACTGCAATGTCATTGGAAGAGATGTGCGGGCATCATCAGGAGATCCATAACGGTTGGCAAAAGCTTCTCTAAGATAATCCAAACCAGCAGGCCCCTTCAACAGAGGCACCATCATTCTTATTCGTGCTTTGCTTATCTCTCTCTTTAGTACCTGTCACAAGAATTATAAAAAAGAACTAAGTTACAAACAATGGCCAAAAAAAAATAAATATATATATATATATATATTTTTACCATTGGAATATTCACAAACATAAAATTCCACTTGTGAGCATGTGAGGACAGACTCATCAAAAAGAGGGGCACGATATGCAACCGAGACCCTGGTCATCCCATTACAAACTCATGCCAAGTAAAGCTATTCAAGGCAAAAAACCAAAGGCTACTAAAGGTAAAATTTAACAAGGTTTGGAAAAGAAATATAATTAAACCTGGATCTTCTCCAGGACAAAGCGCAAACCCTTGATCATTGCAGTGACATGAGAAAACTGTGATTCATCACTGTCTTCACAGATTTTAGTTAGCTCTTTAAATAAATTCTGTTGAGTGGCCCTCATTTCATCATCACTGGCTGGAGAGGAAAGCTTCTGCAGAGTGGCCATTGCAAACTCTAGAATCTTTCCAAGGTAATGGACATCCAAGTTACCTGATTTAAGAATCTTAATGGAGAGAGAAATAAAAACAAAGAGTAAGAATCTCTCAATAGTTGCTAGATGGGAGAAGAAAAGAAATAAAATAAAAGAACATAAAAACGAAAAAGGGCAAACTGGTAGTCACTGCTACCTGGGAAAGAACTTCTAAATCAATAGCTTCAACAATGTTTTGTTTCCAGCTCTGTGGTGCCATCTCGCAAATTTCATCCCTTACCTCCCTCATGAGTTCGACAACCCGATCATAGTTAGTTTTATCCTGTTTCATGGATTCTATGATGCCATCCCAGAAAGCCTTCTCCATCGTCTCCCTTATCTTCGACTAAAAAGGATTGAGAAAAATAAAGAAAACACTCCATGAAATCCGAGAAACTAGTAACATATCTCTTTGCTGAAAATCAAGAAGTGCAAAACAAATTTATATTGAATTGCCACCAATTGTTGGTTTAGAATCACAACAGGAAGAAGAATACTAACCTTTATACTGTTTTGATCTTCATGTGAATCATTGATACCATCCAAAACAGCATGGTTCTTCTGGTCGTGCAGAAACTCATTAACAATTACTTCATTCTCAGCATACAGCTGACCATCTACGTAGCTGCTCCTTGATGACAAAGGACCAAAATTTTCAGATGATGATGAATTATCTTCCCTAAACAAGGAGCGAACAACAGTGCTTGGTTTCTCAGTACCCTCAATCACATTACTTTGTCTGTCTGAGTACGGATCATAAGACATGTGAGCAGGGATACTAGTACTAGATGAGCCTGGAGACAAAACAGACAATATTCCTACAGGACTTCCATTTTCCTTCGCATCAAAGTATTTAGATCGTGTCTCAGATAAAGCACATTCCATACGCTCAATCCCAGCTTCTCCACTCAGGTGTTTTACCTTCTCCCTAATAAGTTTTTGATCTTCTGTAACCTGAATCAAAACAGAACTCAAAATAATCACTATTAGTGCTGTCAAATAATTTTGACATACTACTACAATAGGAAATGAAAACAATACCATCTTTCCGCACTTGTGTGCTAGAACATGAAAACCAGTACCAAATTTCGGCAGGTAAACCAATCAAAATAATTGCATCTTTTTTGGAATACAAAAAATATAATGAAATTCACCAATCAGGACACTTTGATAAGCCAATGAGGGATTTAAAATTAGAACCTGTTTCTGAATGGCCTTCAAATCATGAGTAAGAGAATCATTATCTCCGTCTGGTGTCAGCTTGCATTTTTTAATCATTGAGAGCTCAAGCTGGCAAGCTGCTCTAACTAAATCCTCCTCCAAGGACTGAGCATCCCTAACTTTCCACACTACAAAACTATTTAGGTAAGAAGACCATGCTTGGTCAAAAGTTGCAAGCTGAGACCTGAAGGTCCAACGTTTGTGTGATGTGGTGGTGTCAGATAGCTCATCAGAACTCTGTATGGGCCCTTCTAGTATTATCTTCAACAACAACTCAAACTCTCGGACAAATTCTGTTGCAGACTTGGACAAAGCAATTTCAAGCTCTCCTTGACCACTGAAAACCGCATCTGGATGACCCAATATCATGTAAGCACAAAGAACTATTCTCACAGGATACCTTGACAATTTAGCAGGACCTTTGGTTCCCTCCTTGACTGAAGATGCTTTCTTTACATCTCTGTACCTCATGGAAGTCCTCGGGGTAGTCCTCTTTTTAGGTGTGGCAACTCTTCTTAGAAGGTGATCAATGTCATCCAAACCAGACAGATGATTGGCAGAAGTAGAAGTCTTTGAAAGCTTAAAACGGCTCTCTAACCTGTCCAGTAGTGATTTCACAGTTTGCAGGGTAGCAGTTGATTCAATCAGTAGAGCAAGCTGCTCAAAAGGCAGTAATTTCACATGGCTCTTGTTTATGTTCAAGGCATCATAAGCTTTTGCCAGGTCTAAGGTAGTTCTCCTAGTCCTGAGGAAACGTCTCCAGCACCTATAGTAATGTAAAACATTAGGCTAACAATTGTGTGGCATTTATCTCAAGAGAAAAACATTATCCAAGCTAAAGACGAAAGTGCCTCTTACAATATAACCCGTTCATCATCTTACTATATTACAAAGGGTACAGGTCACCTTTTTCATAATTTATCACATGATCTTAAATGCACAATTGTTTTTCTCGGAACAAGAGCATTCACTGAAAACAAGTAATAGGACACAATAACAAGATGGATGATGTCGTGCAAAGTATTTTCCTATACAGATAAGGCCTACATTATGTACCTTGCTAATTTTCTGGAAAGTAGATCAGCCTGCTGCCTGTGCAACCTATTCCAGTTCACTCGAACATAATTACGCTGCCTTCCTCTATGCATCAAATATTCTGCTCTTTGCCGTTTTGCCTACTTAACATAAAGTTGATACGTGAATAGGGAGTATAACAAGTAACATCAAGACCAGCAAGAAAAAGAGAACAAAGAAATTGAACAGAAATGAAAGGTCAAAGGTGGTCAACTTAAGACAGCATTCATACCCTTTGGAGTCGATCTTCCAACTGTTCCCTCAGCCTCCTCCTCTCAATCTCGCGTTGGTGAGAGATGGAAGTGGCTACTTGCTGCACCTGCAACACCCTAGCATGTGATCTCTTCTTCTCTGCTTCCAGCAATCCCATTCGTTTTTTCTCCGCAGCCATACGTTTCTGGTGAATTGCAGCTCGCACAAACTCCTTATACCTGTTCTCCCGAGCCACCCTTCGCAATAATGACTGAGATGATCTCTCCTCTAGAATGGATCTTCTTTGCCTATATGCCTTGATGATAAGCAATCTATTTGCCTCCGCCTGCTGGACCCGTGATTCTACTTTTGTGCCAAGCTTCTGACGTTCCCTCTCAAAACGCATCTCAACCTCTGTTTTAGCTGCTTGCCGCAACTCATCCAGCCTAGCTAAGCGCTTTTGAGCCTTTGCCAGAATACTCAACCTGTAAGACCGACAAGCACAAGGTTAAGCCTTAAGACTACAACTTCCATTCAATTATATCCAAAATATGCAAAAAGGCAATTCATAACAGTAAGAGAAATTTGTTATTTTATAGTACGCGACAAAAAAGTTGACTAGGGGTGGGGTGAGGGGGGAGGGAACCGCCCATTCCACAAAAGCTTAATCAAGGGCCTAACTAATGCAAAAAAAAGAAAATTAAATTAGAAAGCTCGTGCTTTACTTGCACAAATAAGCCTATCAAGATTCACCTTTTTTGCTCAGCAGCTTGGAGCTTTGCTTCAAGGCGCTGTCCGAGATCTTCTTCATGAGATGAAGATTGGACAGGGCTTCTTGGCTTTGGTCGCGCCTTGTTTGACACTTTCTTGTAAAATTGCTGTACTCAATAATAGCAAATCAAAGCTTAGCATTACGATAACACGTTCAAGAACAAGTAAAAATGACACTACTAAAATTGGAATGAAAACTCTTTAAGTGGGCATGATATAAAATTGAGGAGGTGAAATTTTCCTCAATTAAAATTGTTCATACTTCATACACCATATGAATTTTGACAAAATAATTTACAAATATAAAAAAGGAAAAGGAGGTTAAAAGACATATACATACAAAAACAGTCAAAAATAATTTGAGAAAGACCCATGTGAAAAGGAAACTCCAAAGTGAATACCGTAAAAACAATTCACGTGAGGAGCAACCACATGCTTCACATAACACCAGAAAAAATCTTCAAAAACAAGATTTCTATAATCAACCACATTACTCCCGCTCGAAGGAAAGAAAAAATATTATAAACAAAGCGATAAGACGTTGGAATCCTTTGATTTTCACTGCAAAACATCATAAAAATAACTTCAGAATTCGAAAAGGGAAAGAAACAAAAGCTACATAGAGTAACAAGATGCTCAGTATTAAGTTTTCTTAGCAAACTACACAAAAATTCATCTCTGTTCTTCAGAATCAATACAGTGGTTAAATTTGGAATTGGACCGTGAAACGATTTATAAAAGTGAAAATGAATTCTGCAGATTAAAATAAAGGAAATAAAATTATGATTAAATAATTGTATTAATTTAATTAGAAAGAAAGTAAACTAAATTAGATACCTTAACTACGCAGTCTACGCTAACCACTTAAGCAAAGTATTATGTTTAGTACTCAATAGAGATCAGGATATCCAGAAGTATATATTCACAAATTCCTATGCGTTTCCAAGAAGTTCTCACCAACAAAACGCATAAAAAAAAAGGGGGGGAAAAATCCGAAAACCAAGAAAATAATTTCGAGAAAGATAGAGAGAGTGCGACTCAATGGAACCTCTCTACGAAGATCTGCGTCCCGAAGCTTGGCCTCAATTTCTTCTACAGTACTCGGCGTCTTACACTCCGTGACGAGCCTTTCACGCAGCCTTTTTGGTACTCTCAACCGCGTCGCCGATAGCGGTGCCGTATTATCACTCACCGGAAAATCCAGCATAATTCCTCCGGCCATTCTCCCCCTCTCCGGCGACTCCATCAACAATCGATAACCACGACTGACTCTATATATATATATATATATATATATATATATATATATATATATATATATATATATATATATATATATATATATATATATACACCGATGATGGTGTTGATGAATTTCAGAGGTAGAGAATCACTTAATTGATTGAATAAATTATAATTTGATTGCAGAGACAGAGAAATATGAACGCATTGGTGAAGTAGACTCTGGTTTTCTACTGCTTCGGTTTCTAGAGAAATGGGGAGAGCTCAATTTGGGTTTGGTTTTGCATTTGATGTTGGGAAAGAGAGAGAGATTTAATAAAGCGCGTCTGGAATGCGTTATCCGGGTAGCCGCCACGTCATGGGAGGCTCGCCTCTCTTTTCTCCTCGTTGTTGTTTTTCTTTGACCTCTATCACCTACCATATTGACTACTTTGCCACGCCTTTTTTTTTTTTTTCTAATTTTAACTAAAAAAAAAATTTCTTTCATATATTTTTAAAAATTCCGTAATTAAATACCACCCACACTCACTATCATTCAAATATCTTTAAAACTTATAATCGCACATCGAAATGATATAATCCAACCGAATGACATATAAATAAATGTCAAGCACTGTTCACACAACATACGTGTTTTCTGGACCTAAATACTAAAGAGACGACCTAAGAAAATAAATTTGTGTGGACTTGTGATTTAGAGATGACAATATTTGTTGATGCGTTTGGCTTAGATTTATAACATGATATCGGAGCAAACACTTTATCATTTGAACATAACCTCTACTTGTGTCGACTTATTGGGTCTCGCACAACCGAGCCCACAAGTGCGAGAAAATGTTAAGACTTACTATTCTCATATGTTATGTCAGTTCATTAGAGTGGCATATAAGCAAAAGTCAAGCACTTCCTCACACAACAAACGAGTTTTCTAGATCTGAGTACTAAGGAGACGACCTGAAAAAAATATGTGTGATTCGTGACCAATAACAAACACTTTTTATTGGTGTGTTTGGGCTTGAATTTCTACATTCTAAACTCACACTCAAATAAAATCTTAAATCACATTGATGTGAAAAACTTAAGTGAGAAATTGACAATGAAGTAATGAACACATTTATGAGAAAATCCTCATTTATGTTTTCAATGTTCATATCAATGAATTTTGAATCAAATAATGAAAATATAGGCCAACTCTTTGACTAGCCGTTTAACATTTATACATAAATGTGTGTTGAGTGGTTTCTAAAACTAGTTGAATATCCACGTTTTTTTGTGGTATTTATTTGCACACTCAAATGAAGGAGGTCCATAGTAATGAATTGCACATACATATCTTAAAAAATAAAAAATAAACATATTTACAAACAATTCATATAAAAAAAATGTTTGTAACATATTTTCAGAAAATACAAGTTCATAAATATTAGACAATTAAACTGTTCAGTATCTTTAAAATTTTCACTTTGACATTTTGATATGAATGATGAATTACTATATGACAACACCAAAATACTTCTTGAATGAGACACTAACACGTGTCACCACACATAATGAAGGAGAGGAGATGAGGCTGGGGAATATCTCGATAAAACCATACGTCACTCCGGTATGCACTCCTCGGTATCGTCAGAAAAGCATGACCTTAGGAGCCTCGAGTGACCAAAACACATAGGATACCGAGAAGCACTCATCACCTATTAAGATGAAGATCTATTAGGTGATCCGTAAGAGATCTTTAGGAGATTCACCCCCGAAAAATCTCACATGCAATCAGTGGAGATCCATGTTTCAAAATTCATATAAATGGAGACCTCCGCTAAGGCAAATATCTCTTTCTTTCACTATTCACTGCTAGTTAAAAGCGAGGGCTCTAAATACTAAACTGTCTCACTAACCTTATTTCCTATTGATTTAACGTGAGTATCGGAGCGTCCTCCTGAGATACATTATGAGGATCCCAAAAGCTTATATTTTCTAATTGTGCAGAGACCGAACAACAACATTCTGATCCTTATTATGATAAATTAAGATGTCTATAGAATCGAGGAGTTGGTTACGGAATAATGAAGAGGTTGGTATGATTTTGCATGTCATCACTATCAAATCGCTTTATTAGAGAGAAAATAACATGAACACCATATAGATAAATGCTTTCAGGTATTACTAATTCTACCATACTTTATTCATGTAAATCCCTTTAGTAATTACTAAGCAATCATATATTATTGGGTTTTTCGGAAAAGTAACACTTTTTTAAACCAAATTTTGAAAACTAACCCACTTTTTTAAAAACATGAAATCTAACACTTTTTTGAAAGGAATTGTCCCAAATACCCTTATTCCACATTGGAACGACATAGTTTTGGTTCAAAGGCCGGCCTCCACTTCCCGCAACATCCTTCACCTTCTTCTTTCTTCTTTAACGTTCTTTTTCGACGATTTCCGATAGTCTCCATTCTCGAATACACTGTCATATACGATTTCTGTGACATTCGACCTGGTACAGCATGGGTATGTTATGTATTATTTAGTGTTGTATTTGTGTTTCGTTCCAGTAAGCAGTGATCACGGTTTGTGTTTTTGATTTTATCAGTGGTGGGTGCTTAGGGTTTTAGTTTTTCCAGCTATAGGGTTTCCATATTTCATTAGCGTTTATGGGTTTAGGTTTCCAGTATGTTGTTAGTGGATTTGGGTATGATAGGTTGGTGTTCGAGTTTTATGATTTGATGTTCGGGTAAATAGATTATCCTGTTTGAGGATTTGGGTTTGACTGTTCTGTTCGAGTAAATATGGTTTACTGTTCGAGTTTTATTGGTTGATGTTCGAGTTTTATGGGTTGACTGTTCGGGTAAATAGATTATCCTGTTTATATATTTGGATTTGAATGATCTGTTCGAGTAAATATGGTTTACTGTTCGAGTTTTCTGGTTGATGTTCGAGTTTTCTGGGTTGACTGTTCGGGTAAATAGATTATCCTGTTTATATATTTGGATTTGAATGATCTGTTCGAGTAAATATGGTTTACTGTTCGAGTTTTATTGGTTGATGTTCGAGTTTTCTGGGTTGACTGTTCGGGTAAATAGATTATCCTGTTTATATATTTGGATTTGAATGATCTGTTCGAGTAAATATGGTTTACGGTTCGAGTTTTCTGGTTGATGTTCGAGTTTTCTGGGTTGACTGTTCGGGTAAATAGATTATCCTGTTTGAGGATTTGGGTTTGACTGTTCTGTTCGAGTAAATATGGTTGACTGTTCGAGTATTTGGCTGTTCTGTTCGAGTAAATATGGTTTACTATTCGAGTTTTCTGGTTGATGTTCGAGTTTTCTGGGTTGACTGTTCGGGTAAATAGATTATCCTGTTTGGGGATTTGGGTTTGACTGTTCTGTTCGAGTAAATATGGTTGACTGTTCGAGTATTTGGCTGCTCTGTTCGAGTAAATATGGTTGACTGTTCGAGTATTTGGCGGTTCTGTTCGAGTAAATATGGTTTACTGTTCGAGTATTTTTATTTGACTGACTGTTCGAGTAAATATTGGTTTGATTGTTCGAGTAAATATTGGTTTGATTGTTCGGGTAAATATGGTTTGATTGTTCGAGTAAATATTTGTTTGATTGTTCGGGTAAATATTGGTTTGATTGTTCGGGTAAATATGGTTTGATTGTTCGGGTAAATATGGTTTGATTGTTCGAGTAAATATTGGTTTGATTGTTCGGGTAAATATGGTTTGTTGTTCGAGTATTTGAGTTTATTGTTCGAGTAAATATGATTTACTGTTCGAGTATTTTAGTTTGACTATTCGAGTATATATGATTTATTGTTCGAGTATTTTAGTTTGGTTGTTCGAGTATTATTAATTTTGTGTTTTAATTAATTGTCCCATGTAGACTATCTGATAAGTGAGGAGCAACATTTCCCCGCCCGGGTAACCACATTTTCAAACATATCAGTTGTTACCACTTCAATTAAATTGAAGTTGAATGAGGAGCAACTTGAGGTTTTTAGGCAATCATGCTTTGGCATGATGCTGGATGTACATGACATCAGTTGTTCTTCACAACTGATACACCAGCTTCTACTACGTCAAATTGTTTCTCCCCAGGGTGATTTTGGAGAAAGATTGCATTTCAATATTGGTGGAAAGAAGTGCACATTTGGTATTGAAGATTTTGTGATTATCACCGGACTATTATGTACAGAATCTGTGCCCGATGTGTCAAGTCTGGTTGATACATCTGTTAATAGGCTAAAATCCCTTTATTTTGAAGAAAAATGTGGAAAGGGCAAGGGTAAGGGGAAGGGGACCAATGTAAGCAGAGCTGAGCTGGAAGAGGCATTCGATAAATGTGATAATGCTCATGATGCTTTGAAGTTAGCTTTGGTGTATTTTGTTGAGTCTGTATTGATGCCTAGAGAGAGAAGAAATGCCATTAATATTAAGTGGCTCCAACTTGTGGATGATTTGGATGCCTTCAACCAATATCCATGGGGAAGCGTTTGCTACGAACGTACTGCTACCTCTCTTGCATGTGCCATGATTGGAAGGGCTGAAAAATACTTGAGTAAGGGTAAGGCAAAGGAGACATACAGCCTTTATGGAATGCCAATAGTACTCCAGGTAAAAAAAAAAAAGATCATTCTATTTGTGTTCTGTTTATTATTTATTGTAATAATAGTTTACCAATATTTTTTTTGATTATTTGAAGATTTGGGCGTATGAAATTGTACCCATTATAGCCCAGAGGTATGCCACCAAATGTGGTGAAACACACCCCAGAATACTCAAGTACTCAGGGAATCAAACCCCTACTTCAGATGACATCGTGTCAGATGTATTTGAACTGATAAAGGTTAGTGAAGTTAAAATGTTTAATAAAATTTGTTGTTCGGGTAGTTTTAGTCTTATGTTCGAGTATTTGTAGTTTTATAGTTGAGTATTTATAGTAACATGTTCGAGTAGTTGTAGGTTGATGTTCGAGTATTTGTATTTTGGTGTTCTAATTTCACTCATCACTTTGTTTTAATCTTCACAGATTGAGGTTCATGATGCTCTAGTGCCAACAGAGGCTGAGCTGGAGAAGGATTATGTTAGGGAGGTTATGAAGAGAATTAAGAAAAGAGAAATTAAAAGAAGCAGAGATAAGTCTGAAGAAGATGAAGAAGAGAAACAGAGAAAAGAGAGAAGAACTAAGAGAAGGAGGGATTACGATGTTAATGTTGAAGAAAAAATGAGAAAAGAGAAAAGAACAAAGAGAAGGGATGATCACATCGAGCATGCACATGCACATAAAGCTGGAGGGAATTTGATATTGAAGGCCAAGTTCGATGCCATAGAGCAGAAGTTGGGAGAGCATGGTGGTCAACTTTTGGACATGAAAAAGGAAATTGTTGAAAGCATTACTGGTTTTTTTGAGACTACCAAGGCAATTTACGAAGGTCTGGCAGTGTTAAAAGGAAATTGGGAGAAAAAGGAGGATAAGGATGGAAATCAGGATGAAAAGGATGAGAATGATGACGAGGGAAAGGATGATGAGGGTGAAAAGGATGACGAGGGAAAGGATGAGGGTGAAAAAGATGATGAGGGAAAGGATGATGAGGGTGAAAAGAATGATGAGGGAACGCATGATGAGGATAAAAAAGAGGACCAGGAGGAAACGTATGATGCGGATAAAGAGGAGGAGGACAATGAGGGAAAGACAGTTTCCCCTGTTAGACATGCCGATGATGTTGAGGATGCAGCCGTAGTTGCTGGATTGATGGATCTCACAGAACAAGTGTTTGAACAGCCAATGACAGACAAAAGTTCAATTGGAGTTGAAGAGATTCCAAAAGCCAAGTACACATTTACACGGGGAAGAAAAAGAGGTTCCACATCGAGACGTGTAAATATATATAATCCAATGCGAACAGAGTGTCAATCACAAGAAAGAAGCACCAACCAAAATATTGATGGTCCTTGGCCAATCAATTTAAAGAGGTCGTATTCGACTCTTTGGAGACAAGGATTTGAAGCATGGGTAAGAAACAGGGCTGAGGATACATCTTATTTGGTTGTTGGTGGAAAGAAGTTATACAAAAATTGGTTTATCAACGCAATGACACCCGATTACTGGTTGACAGACCAGGTAACATATATATAACCATATTTAAAAAAAAAATTATTCGTAATAGTTACTTATAGTTATCTTTGATTTTGTAGCATATGGACGTCGCAAT
The DNA here is from genome assembly GCF_013401445.1 of Tripterygium wilfordii. Lineage (NCBI taxonomy): Eukaryota > Viridiplantae > Streptophyta > Magnoliopsida > Celastrales > Celastraceae > Tripterygium > Tripterygium wilfordii. The sequence continues at coordinate 13,362,217 of NC_052248.1, forward strand.
GTACCTCCTCATGAAGAGGATCAAGCAATACCCTGCCATATTCAAGAAGAAGGTTGTGCTGTTGGACACTATATTCACTGTAAGTATTTTATATGTGTGTTCGAGTATGTTTGTTAGATGTTCGAGTTGTTGAACTTGATGTTCGAGTATATTAGTTCACATGTTCGAGTATTTTAGTCGGATGTTTGAGTATTTTATTTCATATGTTCGAGTATTTTAGTCGGATGTTCGAGTATTTTTATTTCATATGTTCGAGTATTTTATTTCACATGTTCGAGTTTTTTAAGATACATGATCGAGTTTTTTAGTCAGTTGTTCGAGTATTTTAATTCACATGTTCGAGTAGTTTAGTCGGATGTTCGAGTATTTTTATTTCATATGTTCGAGTATTTTATTTCACATGTTCGAGTTTTTTAAGATACATGATCGAGTTTTTTAGTCAGTTGTTCGAGTATTTTAATTCACATGTTCGAGTAGTTTAGTCGGATGTTCGAGTATTTTATTTCACATGTTCGAGTTTTTTAAGATACATGATCGAGTTTTTTAGTCAGTTGTTCGAGTATTTTAATTCACATGTTCGAGTAGTTTAGTCGGATGTTCGAGTATTTTATTTCACATGTTCGAGTTTTTTAAGATACATGATCGAGTTTTTTAGTCAGTTGTTCGAGTATTTTAATTCACATGTTCGAGTATTCTAGTCGGATGTTCGAGTATTTTTATTTCATATGTTCGAGTATTTTATTTCACATGTTCGAGTAGTTTAGTCGGATGTTCGAGTATTTGAGAAAAAATAATATAGTACATTTTACAGGTATCAGTTGAATCCCACTTTAATGAGTTCACTAAAGATCCTCATAATGTTGGAGAATGGGACAAACATGAAGTCTTTGAACACTATATTTCTGGAAAAAACCCTGAAGGGTCCATACCATTGAATGGTGTAGATTACATTTACTTTCCCATGAACTGGAGAAATATCCATTGGGTTGCAATTGAGGTTGAAGTTGGCAACAAATGGATCAATGTATATGATCCCAAAATTTCAATCACCAGCAAGGAGGATTGCAATAATCATATGAAACCGTTGAGGACTATGTTGCCATACATCCTTCGTTTGGGTGGGATTGATGCAGGAGTCGCCCCATGGCCTGCTCATAGATTGCAAGTTGTTCCTCAGCAAGAGACCGGGTAAATGTTTCCAGTGTTAGATAAATTTTTCATGGTGGTTAACGTTTATATATTTTTGTAACATATATGCTATCTTATGTTTTACAGGGGAGATTGTGGGATGTTCACAATAAAATTTATAGAGGTATTGAGTGCAGGAATGCCAATACAACTTATTAATCAGACAGACATGATGTTTTACAGGAGGAAATTCGCAATCGAGTCATACGGACAACATTTTTAACTTACTTTTGTAAATATTTATTTTCATCCTATTAAATTGTATATAACTCAGTGTAATACAAATATTGGTTCGAGTAATGCAAGGTACATTTGTTCGAGTAATTACCTATTATCATCGAGTAATATACTATAATGTATATTTGTTCGAGTACTTTTCTTATTTGATCGAGTAATATAATATTCACATGTTCGAGTAACCTATTAAATGATCGAGTAATTCACATGTTCGAGCATTTGTTGAGTATATTCGAGTATCTAGGTGTACCATTTAGCGTATTTCTTGGGTCTATTCGAGTAATTGGTGGCACATGTTCGAGTATTTGTTGAGTCTATTCGAGTAAATGATGGCCCATTTCGAGTAATTGTCCAGGCTATTCGAGTAAAACATTTAACTGTTGGAGTAATACATTGATTCTGTTCGAGTAATACAGTTAACTGATTAATGAATTTATCAAAAATCATAACATTAATGATGTTGGAGTCAATGCATGTTACATCTATGATGTTGGAGTCAATGCATGTTACATCTATGATGTTGGAGTCAATGCGATTGGCTCTTTGCATGTTTGACGATTATGACCTCGCTGTCGACACCGGGAACATATCCTCACTGCTATAGTTTCACCAGATGATGGGATCCTTCGTTGTCTTGGCCTCCCCCCTTGACGTCTAGTCGCCGGTGGGAGCAATACGTTGTCCTCGCTAACTTTGCGTTGATCCTCAATAGTTACTGGGTATATAGCTTCAGCATAAGCTAACATTAGGGCCTCATTCGTATAGTACGGAGAACACAAGGAATTAAAAGATATGTTCCGAACTCGACATGCAGCCAATGCGTGTACACAAGGAAGTTGGTCAAGATCAAACACACGGCATGAACATGTCTTGTTTTGCAGATCAACCTGTCCATCTTGATCACCATCTCGTACATAGTACTCACTATGGCTTATCGGTTGAACATTTAGTCGTTGTGACCTATTGCTTCTCTTTCTAACTTCCTTGTCACACTCGCAACATAGGTAAGACGTGACAGATGCTGCGTTATTACGACGAGCACTGAACCATTCCTGCAATTTGGCACGCAATTGTTCAACTAGCATTGTAATCGGCAAACTTCGAGCATCTCGTAGTATAGCATTCAAGCACTCTGCAATGTTCGTCGTCATGATACTATATCTCTTACCAGAAGACAGTGCTCTAGACCACCTATGGAAACCAGCTTCAACTAAATAAGCATAAGGTCTACCTCCGTCGACATTACGCAACTGATTCATTAAATGCTCGAATTCAGATGTTCGATACACCTTAGCAGCTTTAAGATATATATGGATGATAGATTCGTTGAACCCTTTCGCCTTCATGTTTCGTTGGATATGGACGATACATGCGCCATGAAATGAACCAGGCAATACAAGTGAAACTGCCCTATCAATGCTAGGATTTCTGTCTGAAATGATACATAACCGTGAGAAGTCTTCAACTGTAATGGCATCCCGTAATTTTTCAAAAAACCATTGCCAAGATGCATTATTCTCAGAATCACCAATGCCAAAAGCAACCGGATAAATTTGCTCATTTCCATCCAAAGCAGTTGCCACAAAAAGTGTACCCAAATACTTACCCTTCAAATGGGTGCCATCAACGACGATAACAGGGCGCATTGAACTATGAAATCCACGTAAGCTTGCACCAATTGCCATGAAAAAATACTTGAATCGATTATCATCATCAGACTCAATATGAGTAATTGTACCAGGGTTATTATTCTCCAATACAGCACAATAATGGGGTAAGTAAGCAAATGATTCTTCCGGTGAACCACGAAGAGAATAAAGCGCACATTCTCTAGCCCTCCATGCCTTATCATAGGTAATATTAATGCCATATTCTCTTCTAATATCCTGAATTATGTCATTTGGTCTGTAAACACGCCCAACACCTTCATATCTGGCCCTGATGCAATCACCAATCACCCTTCCTGATGCTTGCTTGTGCCCATGATTCACAAATTCCAACGAACATGTGTGAGTATCATTGAATTTTTTCACAAGAAAAAGTTCAGTTTCTTTTAGCTTTATACCTCTCATACGCCATTGGCATCCACTTGCAAGACACTCGACCACAAGCAAAGACTTCGTCGACCTCGTCACCCTGAATTGAAAATTCTTCTTAATAGCATAGAGGGATATATGCTTATGCAACTCTTTCTTGTTTGTAAAAATCACCCCCACATCAAACGTATCAGATGATTCGCTGTTGAGGTCAATAGTATTGCTCCCACTATATTGCCCAACCTGAATGTTCTCACCCGTCTGCGTATTAGGATCATTAGTTGCAGCAACATCATCAACAACAAAAGGTTGAGTTTCTGGAACATAACTTGCACCTCCAACAAAAGGAATGTCATCATCGTATTCATCATTAATATTATCTTCTCGACCCTGGCCATCTCTAACAGCATCAAAATCTTCTTCGAATTGGCTTAAACTAGGAAAATCATCAATCCGATTTCTGGCACGTCCAACAAAAGGTTGAGTTTCTGGAACATAACTTGCATCCTGCGAATGAAACTGTTGATGTTCTTTTGGTCTTACTGTTATACATAGTGGGGTACCCGGTTTCCGTGAAGCGTCAGGTCGCCGTGCATCATCATTCTGTCGTAAGAAGAATTGCAAGTCATCTTCATTGCTAACAACCAACGGTTCCATATGGAAATGTGTGTTATATACAAATTTCATGAGCAACTCATTTGAAGTTCGATCAATTCCCGTAATCTTGTATATCTTCTCCAAAAAATCCTCATAGGAAATGGACTCATTCACAACAAAACCTTTCCCAGTACCACCAATGAATTTGTAAATTCCTCCTGAAAATTCCCAATCTCCGCCGTATATAACAACAAGGTCAACCACACCCATTCCTGAAAAACAAAATTGCAAGAACTTGAAAACTCGAACAAACATCATAAACAACTCGAACATATATAATAGAATACTCGAACAGATATCTTCAAACACTCGAACGTATCAAAAAAAACACTCGAACAGATGGCATCTAATACTCGAACAGATATCATAAAATACTCGAACATATCCCTTCAAACACTCGAACATATCAAACAAAACACTCGAACAGATGGCATCTAATACTCGAACAGATATCCTTAAATACTCGAACATATCAAAGAAAACACTTGAACAGATATCATTAACACTCGGACAGTTATCCTAAAACACTCGAACAGATATCCTAAACACTCGAACAGATCTCCTAAAACACTCGAACAGATATCATTAACACTCTGACAGATATCATAAACACTCGAACAGTTATCCTAAAACACTCGAACAGATATCCTAAACACTCGAACAGATCTCCTAAAACACTCGAACAGGTCTCCTAAACACTCGAACAGATATCCTAAACACTCGAACAGATATCATAAAACACTCGAACATATATAATAAAAAATAAGCCATATTTTTAAATACTATTATCCGGATAAAAGTGATATTACCCTTATCTTTAATGGTTATTAGTTGTACGTTTTCCAATTTTCTATGTTTATCTTTTCAAAACGCGTGGGATTAGTTGAGATTTAATGTTTAATATTAATTATGACGTTTCGATTTTTGATAAGCATTAAATACAGTGGAGTTAATACTTAGGATTATTCCTATATATATAGCACTATCTACGGGAAAGATATACATCAACCGAAAAGAGAAATCTCCTTTTTGTATAATATGACATCCTCTCGGACTGCTGTCAACACCTTGAGGAAGGAACTGGAGGAGGCATATGAAGACCTGGAAGATCACGAAGCTAAGATTGCAGAGCTTACTAAAGCTCTCCAATCTGCTGGGAGTTCATTGTCCCAGCTCCATGAGCTAGCTGAGAAGCGAGCTATGGAGCAGGACACCCATAAACTCCAGGACTCCCTCCTTGATCTATCTGTTTTGATCAACGAGGTTTTAGATAAAATAAGTGAAAAATTGAACATCTGGAGTTAGGTTGTAATAAAAAATTTTATAAATAAAATTTATATTTCCGTTACATTATTTGTTTCATTTAATATCTGTTGTAATATTTAACCTGTTGAAATATTTACTCGAACACACATCCATAATACTCGAGCATATATCACATAAAACTCGAACATATATCAAATAATACTCGAACATATGTAACAAAATACTCAAACACATATGAAAGATACTCGAACATGTGTAACAATATACTCGAACATATATCACATATTACTCGAACATGTGTAACAAAATACTCGAACACATATCACATATTACTCGAACATGTGTAACAAAATACTCGAACATGTGTAACATATGAAAGATACTCGAACATGTGTAACAATATACTCGAACACATATCACATATTACTCGAACATGTGTAACAAAATACTCGAACACATATGAAAGATACTCGAATATGTGTAACAATATACTCGAACATGTGTAACAATATACTCGAACACATATCACATATTACTCGAACATGTGTAACAAAATACTCGAACACATATGAAAGATACTCGAATATGTGTAACAATATACTCGAACACATATCACATATTACTCGAACATGTGTAACAAAATACTCGAACACATATCACATATTACTCGAATCATTTAGGTTCAAATTTAATTCATAGAATTTGAAGAGTTCGAGTAGTAACCGTTTTAGCTTCCCCACGTTCTTTTAAAATAACTACCCACTTATTAGAACGTTGTTCCTTCAACTATAAATAGGACATAGGAAGAAACTGTTTAAGGTCATCCTTTATCCTCTTAAATCAAAGATCACCCATCTCGATCTAAAATGAGTTCTTCTCATCGAACTTCTTCAAAGAGAGCAATAAATGAAGAGGAAGACCCCATTCCTCCAAAGAGAGCAAAGACTGAAGACCCGTCTTCTTCAAAGAAGACAGGGGTCCAAGAGAAAGGTTCCACTTCGACGAACACCGAGGAGCCTCAAGACCCTATCGTCGACATATTCACTGTATCTGAGGAGTTATATAGAGAAAATCCTGAGAACTCCATTGAAGGGTTGAAAGAACTACTGAAGGAAGCCGAAAGCAACCTTCAGAACGAATATGAACGTAACCAGTCCTACACGGACGTGCTCCGTTCAGTGAGGGATGCATTGATCAGAATTCGTGACAATGCATGGGGTCACGCTCGAGGCCAAAATGCTTATCGGCTACAAGAGTCCCTTTTGGACCTTGCAGCCCATGTTGGAACTGCAATGAATGACATAAACGATGTAATCCTTACATGGGCACGTTAGAGTTTATTTCACCTAATGTCAATTTTTATCAAATATTTCCTTTATCATTCTGTGAAGTCAACAAATACTCGAACATCAATAAACAAAAACTCGAACAGATATATCGATAAATACTCGAACAGATATCAACTAATACTCGAACAGATATATCGGTAAATACTCGAACAGATCTCAACAAATACTCGAACAGATATATCGGTAAATACCCGAACAGATCTCACTCGAACATATCTACAAAAATACTCGAACATCAATAAACAAAAACTCGAACATCTATCGGTAAATACTCGAACATATCTCAACTAATACTCGAACAGATATATCGGTATATACTCGAAATATCTCACTTGAACATCTATCAGTACATACTCGAACAGATCTACAAAAATACTCGAACATCAATAAACAAAAACTCGAACAAATCTCAACAAATACTGCAAGAAGAACATAAACTAAATCAAATGAATATGGTGTGTATACGATTGAATGCAAGGTAAGAGAGTTCTAACGAAGCCTATATACCATGCGAACTTAAAAATCACTCACTTGGGGTTATTAATGTCGATATAGAGCAAGAATGACGGCAGCGATGGGAACGCCGATAAGGCTGAAGAATGCCCAAGCCTAAACCCCAGACCTCTTGAAGAAACACCCGAAGATTTGGTGCGGCAAATAAACACCGGTAAATGTCAGGAATGGAGTTTCGGTAAATCGGATTTTGGTTTTTCTCGATGGGTTACGGATGTCTCTGTCTGCTGTGGGATGTGAGTGGCATTGATGTGTATTGTGGTATGTGATAAGGGTATTTCAGTCAGAAAAAAGCAAAAAAGTGTTAGATTTCATGTTTTTAAAAAAGTGGGTTAGTTTTCAAAATTTGGTTTAAAAAAGTGTTACTTTTCCGAAAAACCCTATATTATTGGTACAATACTTCTTAACATGGAATGAATTGTTGGGGAATGTAAGCGGGGGCATCTCGGAAGCCAAGGGGCAAAAGAGTCATTTCAGTTAATATTAAAAAAATGTTTTCATTGCTTTCGGAGGCTGCTACCAAAGAAGGTGACATTTCGGGGTCGTCTCCCTCAAACGTGCCACATCATCCGGAAGAGGGGTCTCCTTAAACATGCGCGCGAGTACGAGAAATATTGGTAACTCGCTTTGTTCAACAACCACTTGTCCAAGATCGATCCATTCAGAACCAATACCCGCCGACCTTACACACTGGATCATCGCCACGTGTTCTCAGTCGATGGTACCCAAGCCATTTACAAGGTTCGCACGTGCTGGTTTACCAACCGCTTAAGTTTCTGGGCCCCGCCACTAAGTAGGTCCCACTAATCGGAAAAGGCAAGCACCACATTGATGCGCCTTGTACGTGGCGTGTAATGTATAGCTGTCCACCCAGAGTTTACATCCCCAAAGCCCAAAGGCCCAAACATTCTCTGGAAGCATAGAAAAAGTAAAAAACAATGAATTATCAATGTGTTTTTTTATTGTTTATAGAAAGACAAAGAAACACAGACATCAATTTTAAATTAAGAACTCAAAATGTATAATCAATTTCAAGCATCATCATTGGTCGAAAATACAGTCCCAACACTATAAATTAATAATATTTACTTTGGGGCCAAAACTAACGTTACCAAATCAACCAATAACCGAACCAATTGGTCGATCATTTTCAATTTTTTAAACATATTTCTTTAAATAATTGATCGAAAAACAACCGTTTTCCCGCCAAAGTCTTTAGCCGAGAAAATTCATTAGTTGTGGAGAATGATTAAATCTTTACTTATATGTCACTTAATTGGGTTATATTAATCCGATATAGAATAAAATCTTAACATTTCCTTGCACTTATAGGGTATATTATGTAAGAGTCAACAAATGGATATGTAGAGATTATATCAAATTAGATTGAATTCCTCTACCATGTTAAAAAATTCAGTCTAAATATTATAAATTAATATTATCCACTTTGGATCAAATATCCTCGCAATTTTGTTATTCTTGGATCATCATGGGCTCTTAGTCCCATAGACGGTCAACTTTTCGAAACAAATCAAAGGTTCTTTTTACATTCTTTTTGTCAACTAATCAATTGGTCCCATCTTGTGGGCTGTGCTTATGCGAAGTGAAGTGATAGCAAAGCCCAAAGGTACCATGTTGTGGGCTGTGTCGGCCCAGCCCATACCTTGTATCGCTTACCTAGGTTACATCATCAAACAAGAAGATCGTCACTCCCCGCAAACGGACAATCGACCGAGAATCCTCCCGTCATAGTCGAAGCCCTGGACTGTAGCTCTCCTTTCTTTGAATCCGTTCTTAGGGCTACGATTGAAGTATTCAGATTTCAGAAATCATATCTAATCGTTCATTCCATGTTTCGCTACCTCCTCTGCAATCTCCCAGAACTGCCTTGTCGCCGCCGTTGTCGTTGTTACCGTTGCTTTTAGCCAATACAATTTTCGTCGATGGACTTATCACAGCCACAACCGAACCTCTCTTTGGGATTTCTGACGCATACATCACCGCCACACAGGACGCAAATCGCAGATGATTCAATTTCTCTCCAGCTTGAATCCAGTTTCCGCGACCCGAACCACCCGGTCCCGACCGTTCCACTACAGTTACTCGAGCCGATGACTGGGAATCACTATGAATTACCTGAAAACGGGAACCTGGATGGGCAAAACGACAATAAGGATAACGACGACGGAGATGGCGAGGAAGACAGAGATGTGGAGGAATTCCGCATCTTAGGCCACTCTATGTGTCTGAAACGACGCCGTGGCAGCGAACCGCCACAATCCTCCTCGAAGAGGGGAATGGTCGCACCACCTGATCTTGAAGCACGGAATGCTATGGTCCGGTCATGGATGAATCCACCGCTTTCTGTCGCTGATCCTGTCGTATTTGAGATCATGGAGAAGGAGAAGAAACGACAGTTTAGGGGAATTGAGCTGATAGCGTCCGAGAATTTCGTTTGCCGTGCAGTGATGGAAGCCCTTGGAAGTCACTTGACCAATAAGTACTCGGAGGGGATGCCCGGAGCGAGATACTATGGAGGGAATCAGTATATAGACGAAATTGAGACCCTTTGTTGTGAGCGCGCATTGGCTGCCTTTGGTCTTGACTCGGAGAATTGGGGGGTCAATGTGCAGCCATATTCATGTACCTCAGCTAATTTCGCGGTGTATACTGGCTTGCTGTTACCCGGTGATAGAATTATGGGGTTGGATACTCCATCTGGAGGGAACACTAGTCACGGGTATTATCTGCCGAATGGGAGGAAAGTGTCTGGGGCTTCAATCTTCTTTGAGAGTTTTTCATATAAGGTGAACCCACACTCTGGTTATGTTGATTTTGATAAGCTGGAGGAGAGAGCGATGGATTTTAGACCGAAGATACTTATTTGTGGAGGGAGTTCATACCCAAGGGAGTGGGATTATGCAAGGTTTAGGCAAATTGCTGATAAGTGCGGTGCAGTTCTCATGTGTGATATGGCTCAGATTAGTGGGCTTGTTGCTGCAAAGGTGTGTTTTGCTGCTCTATGATTTTATATCGGTAATTGTTTTCCTTAATGTTCGTATCTGTTTGCATTTTTATGCATGTGAGCCGATCCAACGTATTAGGATAAAAGGCTCGGATGATATGATGATGAAGGCACGTGAGTCTGCCAATCTAGAGACTGTCACTTTGGTGTATCTGCTTGTATCAACATGTTTGGTTTAATTTTACAGGAATGTCTAAACCCCTTTGAATATTGTGACATTGTTACCTCGACAACTCATAAAAGTCTTCGAGGCCCGAGGGGAGGTATTATTTTCTTTAGGAAGGGGCTAAAGCCAAGGAAGAGAGGAATGCTATTGAGCCAAGGTGATGGGAGTGATCAGTACGATTTTGAGGAAAAGATTAACTTTGCTGTTTTTCCATCATTACAAGGTGGACCACACAATAACCATACTGCTGCTCTTGCTATTGCCCTTAAGCATGTGGCTACGCCTGAGTACAAGACATATATGCAACAGGTGAAGAAAAATGCACAGGCTTTAGCATCTGCATTATTGAGAAGGAAATGCAGGCTGGTTACTGGAGGCACAGATAATCATTTGCTACTCTGGGATCTAAGGCCACTGGGATTAACAGGTATTATTTGATTTTTTTTTGTTTTTGTTTTGTGATGGGAGCTTTTGTCTTCTGTCCCTGTAGCAATCCATGCTAAGAATGGGTATCCGAGTCCTGCACACTTTTTAGTTTACCATTTTTTCTGAATGTTATTCTTAGGTATCACCAGGAACTCTGAAAGGTGTGACAGCAGATTATTTTATTGATCAAATATGAATAAGCAGTAATATAATTGAAAGTATTTGTTACATAGTATCAGGCAGAGGCCTTGGGATCTTAACCGGATATGACAAATGGGGGGCCTTGTTTTCTTCATGTTTCGGTGCATTTTCTTGGCATCAGCTACTCCTCGGGTTTAATATGTTGTCTGCTTACTAATTTTGTGTCACTTGCGGAGTCGTGATTCGTGAACTGGAGTGTTATTAGGGTGAGCTTGACTAAGAAATGCCTAACTCAGCCTTTGTAATCATAATTCATGATATCGTATATTTTTCCATCGATTATTGCTGAAGTGAAATATTCTTTTCACATCCAGTTATAAAAATTTGAACGAAAATTTTTATATATTTCAGTGGGATGTTTTCTGTTTGCATTGTACTCTAACAATCTGCTAAAGCTTTATGCTTGTTCTGTATGTTTGGGCATGGAACTGAGGTAGCATTCCCTTTTCACTTATTCTGTTTTCTTTGTACCTTTTGTTTGAGGATGTTTTGGACAAGTAATTGCATTGAAGTATGTTGGGAAGCCTGGGTCTGAAAATGATAGCTTTTGGATGAAGATATGGTGTTTGAATATGGGATTGTATTGGCTAGTCAATGTGTTTAGTGTTGGATTTTAGTTAGGTATCAAAATCTAAATTGGGGTTCAGGATAATGGTGAGAGGCAAGGGTGGTGTTGTTGTTGTCATATAACGCTCATTTATTTTTATCTTAGAAAGTCTATCATCTTTGTTTATTCCTGATACATGGAAGGCTTCCTAGTACTCTTTTTCCTCTAAATACACTGGGTGTAATATTCAGATCCTTCTGCATTTTATGTATGAGTGTCTGAATTTATGTTTCGTGGTTAATTTTTATTTGTTAGGTAAAACTTATGAGAAGATATGTGAGATGTGCCACATTACGCTCAACAAAATTGCTATTTTTGACGACAATGGCACTATAACTCCTGGAGGAGTAAGGATTGGTAAGCGGCGATCTCATTGAATTAGGTGTATCACTTCATTTACCCTTAACTCTTGAAAAGGGATGCATTTATGCCACTATGATGTCTTTTACCTCCAGGTACTCCTGCAATGACATCAAGGGGTTGCCTAGAGTCTGATTTTGAGACAATGGCTGACTTTCTCCTCAGAGCTGCACATCTTGCAAGTGTGGTGCAGCGAGAATATGGAAAGTTACAGAAAACTTGCTTGAAGGATCTTGAAAACAACAAGGATGTTTTAGAGCTTCGAGCTCGGGTTGAAACTTTTGCAACTCAGTTTGTAATGCCAGGTTTTGACGTTTGAGTTGGTGTGAAATATGCAATTTGAAGGATTTCCATCTCGTATCTCATCTTGACCTCTGTACATGGCAGCGACTTTGATGTCATATCCACTTTCTTTATGTCATGTGTTGGCTGGCTTGGCCCTTTTCACATTTATTTTGGTTACAATCTTTGCTGTTGCCTACCCTATTTGAAAGTATTGCCTGCGACAGTACGAAGGATGAGGATTTTGGTGATGAACCTCTCCTGCTATTTCGGCATACCATCGGCAGAAGGCAGAAGCCTTCTGGAAAATGTGCTTTGTATACTTCCCCAACAGGTTTGTGACTACAGCGGTTCTCAGTAGAGTATTAGCTTTAAAGCAACAGATGATACATAGAATTTGAGATGTTAATGGATCGAGTTGAGAATTCGTTTTTCTATTGTTTGATGCGTTGAATGCAATGGGTAAATAATCCCTTGATTTGCCTTGCTTTAATGTTGTTTATATGCCTGTTCTGTGTAATGATTTTGGTAAGGCTGTAGATTTTTTTAAAATTCGTTTGTTTATTAATCTATCCCCTGTGAAAATGTTGAGGCCTCCCATTTTGTTCTCCATTGTTTATCTGTATTCATTAAAGTTCTGTAAAGGCATTGGTAAAGCCAGACTGGTTTTGTACAAAAGTATTTATGATCCTTTACTAGTCCCAGTCCTTTGAAAAGGGAAGTTTCTAATCTCCCCTTTTCACGTAGCATTGCAGGAACCTAGGATGATCTCCTGTTCGGATTAAAAGTAGCATTGGCAAGTCTCTTGGAACAATATGCTTTATGGGTTCTGTAGCCATTTAGATGCACTCTGCTGTAGAATAGGTAAGAGGATGGATTGAAGTAAAACTTTAGTTAACCACCATCTCTTACCTTTTCTGGGTTAATCCTTCATTTCACCTTCAATAATGTAAGTGAGGTAAGTTCTTGTCTCAAGGTCTCTGATTTCTCCTCTGGTTACCATGTACGAGTTGAGTGTGCTACTGCTGCCATGTGTCTGACTATGGATCTCAAGGTTGTAAGTGCCAGTTTTGTGTTGTGCATCTATCTTTAGGGCCGATGCTTTTTTTAGTTGTTACACATACGTACCACTGCACAACTGCGAACATTGCTTGTAATTCTTCTCATGCATGTATTGCTACTCTCAGTTCATCATTAAAACAATGCATTAGGTACACTCCACTTTTTCTTTTTGGTTTTTTTTAGATGTGGAGAGTAGACTTTACCGAATAATTACCTTTCTTTGTGGTTATAGTTAACCTTATTTGTAACAGTATGACGACTTTCTTTCCCGGCTTTATATTCTTGATTTGGACTATGATAGTTGGTTTTGGGTTTAAACATCGAATGTATGCAAACATCACTATGAAAATTTTGCTGAGTATTTACTGTTTTTTTTTGCTTGTTGGATACTGTTCCTTGGCCAACCATATTTTATGTTCATTTGTGAATTATGTGATCATTTTCATCCCATAGGGTCCTCAAGAAGTGGTTTTTACAGGTCTTCAAGGAGTCTGTATTAAGCCCCTTGAGTGTTTTAGTGGCTTGGAGGGCTAAGTTTTCATTTTTATTGATTTAATTTATCGTTTTGTTTCTTCTCTTCTGGGTCCATGAGAAAGATGATATGATATGAAATGAAGCAGCTTTGTGACGGATAATACCCAATTGTCGGTACAATCTTGAGATACCAGATGCTTCATGCACAGCTAATAGCTCTCATAGATGCTGGAATTTATAAGTTTTATCCTTGAATATGCTCATAATTTTGGGTACATGACCAGTAATCTACTGTTCCTCACAACAGAGTACAGGAGGGAGCTTTTTTGTTTTTGTTTTTTTTTTTTGTCTTTTCACAAAAGCTCTGAAGAACCGAAACTGGAATAGATGGGACATGAATATAAAGGCGGACAAAACCTCTCTGGAATCATGAGATTGAAAACTACTTCTCCCCAAAGCTAAGAGCAATTGCAGTAGTAATAATTTATTGGGCCAACAAAATTTTATATTGGGTCCCACTTCTATTACATAAAAAGTCAAGTCAAACACGTCTCTCAATACAACCACATCAATAAAACACATCTCCCAATATAACCACATCAACAAAATATAAATTTCTATACATTTTCCTTCTCACCCAATATGGTGGCCAACAAATTCTCATGCCCTTCATGTTCTCCCCAATAAAACTACACCAAAACACAATCTTTCAATATAAAACACATCTCCCAATATAGCCACGTCAGTAAAACACAAAACCCAATACAACCACATCAACAAAACACAAAATCCCATACATATTTATTGGTCCAAATAAAATAACATCATTACAAGTGCTCTAACATACATAGGGAATCTTTTTCTTCTTCTTCTCTGAGTGTGGTGGTGTCCTTTTCCCTACTGATCATAATTGTTTCCACAACAGCAGTGACTCCTCACTTATCATAATTGTTCCACAACTGCAATGATTAGTCATACACTACCCAAACTTAAAACCGTACCTGCATAAAACCTGTCGGGTTCTATGTTCGAAACCTCTTGCGGCACTTTGTTTTGGGGTCACACTCTTCGTAAAATGTCAGCGAAGTAAAAAAATTTTGAGGGTGCGGTGTACGGGTTCTTCTCGGGGTCCAAACTCCAAAGCGCCTAATATATAAACCGTATCTACAACACCAAATTCCCATGAAGATATCCACCAACTGATAGGCCACAATGTATTCTTGGCTACATTAATTTGTGTTACTTTGAAAAGGAATTCTTTACCCAAAGGCAATCAAATGCAAGCCAGGCAGTCTGGCTTAGTCTGACGAATTGAAAATGGTGCTAAGAAGCTGTCCCACAAATTTCACATGAAAAAGAGAGCTAAGATTTCCTTTATTTATTATTTATTAGATTTCTGTCACTGTATCATTTTATCTGTGGATTTGTCTTATGACTGGGTAGCATAATCCCCTTTTTTGGTATAATCATTCTTCCTTTATGTGACATGAGAAGGATTTTAGGGAGAATTTAGCTTTCTTTTTAAGAAAATGGTGACAATGGCCTTCTGAGTCAAAATTGTATACTTTTTTTTTACTTGTTTTGAATCCTCTTTGAGTAGCCAACACTCAAGGTGCCTTTCCCTTAGTAGACTTGAGTGTTGGGAACCGAAAATCCTGGGTTAGTATTTTTCTTTCTTGAAGTTGCCAAATGTGTCACTAAAGTTGTCACCAAACAGTATGGACTCGAGAGGTTTTGAGTTTGATTTCATTGGGAGCAATACCTTTGTGGCCACTTGTTGAGTTTTGGCTCAATTTATCTTGTTGACGGTTTGAGTTTAGACCTATATCGGATGTCGAAGGACAAACTTGTATAGTATCGTTCTCGGTTAAAAAAAATTTGTTATATATATATATATATATGTATGTTTCATCATCAACTTGATGTCTGAAAACACTAAAACAATTGATTCCTTTACTATAGTTTGACAAAAAAAAAAAGCACATAAATACTTGTTTATTTTTTTTGCTTTCTAGTGCTGTAGAAGAATCTGTCCTTGAATGTGAAAATCTTGCTTTGCATTGAAGCTAAAAAAATATATTCTTCTTGTTTCTTATCTTTACATGACAATTCTACCTTTCTTTTGCTTCAGAATTTTCCTTTGTTTGCTTCCTTCACTTGACAACTTCATGATTACTGTAATTTTCTCTACCTATGATGAGTGCACATGTCCAAAAGTTTCTTCCTTCCTTCAACTATTTCATCAAACAAATCATCAAGCTGTCCAATTATGGCCTCAACTCCACATCTCAACTCTTCAAACCAATTCTTCAAGTTTTCAATCTTGTCATCATGCAGCAAAGCTTCTGATAATTCATAATCCCCAACACTGCTCTCCATTTCTAGCTTCACCTCCTCCATTGCAGCCTTTGCTTTTCGGAACTCGTAAAGCATGATTCCGGGCTGGTTATTGCTGATTTGATTCAGTTCATTTTCTATTCTTTGCTGCAATCTTGCTATGCAGACCATGAATGCAGAGCCAAGCATCATGTGTTGTCCCTCGTATACTCTATCGCGGAAAATCATCGATCCAGGCCAACAATACACAAGCCCTGCCAGCAGTATTGTTATCAGCAGTGAATTGACATTCCTGACTGCGTAAAGAACACCTCGAAAACCATTGAATGCATTAGATTTTGTTTCTGCTAATGCATTATCGTCAAGTCTTAGTGACAGTGCTTCAACTCTTGTTTCCATCAAGCTCCTATTATCCTCCTCAAATCCTACACTTTCCCTTTGACAACCCACTATTGCCCGAACAACCTATGCAAGAATTAGACCATTTCAATCACTTGAACCAGTAACATAAACATATATAGAACACAGACTCTTGTTAGAAGAACTATAGGAATTTACGTCGTTGTGGAACTCTGTCTTGAACGCAGAAGATCTCATTTAATTAAGCTAAAATATAGGAGAATTACTGACCTGACGAGAAGCTTGTGGATCAAAATGATGGTAGTTAGCAAGGGAGGAGGCTATGTTGGCAGCAGCTAAGTAATAGTTTTCCATCCCTGAAATGCCTGATTTGAGTACATGACAGGCTTCCCAAAGTCTTGAGCTTTCATCCATGTACTCATCGAGCCATTTTTCGCCTACAGGAAGGTGAAGATTCTGGACCAAAATGATGAACTGGGAATTGAAGGAATGGAGGGAAGAGAGGATTTTCAGAAGGAACTGAACTGACAAGAAATTGTGGGAGAGGATTGAGCAATGGAGGTCTTCAAGTCCTCTGGTGAGGAAGTTGTAGAAGCCATTGACAGAAGAAGTGCATGAAGGATCCATCATGGAAGATGAAGAAAAAAGAAAATAAAGAAGGAAATGGTTTTGGTAGGGTAAAAGGTGATGGAGATTGATTGATATTTATACATAAAAAAAGAATTTTGAAACAGAAGAATTGTGTATAGAGCTTAGTAGTAGTGTTGGATGTAATTATGGGGTGTGTCCCATACAGAGTGGAGAGGATGATTAGAGAATCTCTCGTTTCACATTGTTTATTAAGCAAAACATGAAGAGAAACAAAAGACTGAGAGCACATAATATGAAAAGTAGTCAGTATATATGATAATATGATAAAGAAACTAAACTATAGTGCAGCTCTTTATGTTAAGAATTATATCTCACATTGGTTAGGATACAATCCCTCTCAACCAAGAGGACGCTTTAAGGACAAAACCGTATGGATTTTAGGTTCAAAGCTGACAATACCTCTTCGAGTTTTTTGGGTTGGATTTATGCGTTGCTTTCACAATTTCACGAGTATCTGATTTACAATATGGTATCTGAGCTGAGACTCAGTCCATAATGACCTCTACCTGTGTTCACTTGTTGGTCTCGGTTACAAGTGCTTGGAGTGTTAAGACTTATATCCCACATCAGTTAGGTGTAAGTCACCGATGCGGTTTATAAGTAATGATCCAATCTCTCAACCAAGAGAATCCTTTTAAGGACAAAACTATGAGGGCCTTATGCCCAGAGCAGACAATACCTCTTCGAATTGTTTGGTTAGATTTATGTGGTACTCTCACGAGTATCCGATTTACAACACTTTATTCTATATGGTAAGACTAAATTATTTCTTGAGCTGTAATAGTTTGACTACTCTGACTAAATTCTTCCTCCTCTTCCTCTTCTTTGCATTCTTTGATTTTGATTTGGTTCTCTTTTGAATCTAAATCTAGTGCTCTCTAGCTCCTTTACCTTTTTCTTTTATCAAATCTTAGTTGGAGCTTTTCTGGTCTTGTCTTCCCATACTGATAAAAGTTTTTATTTAAGTTAGATTTACAATGCATATTCTCTATGCTTTAGACCCAACATTCTATTTTAGGCTTTTCACAGTACATGTTTCTCATGGAAAGAGAGACTGTAATTTTCTCACACAACACTTAACCTAGTGGGTCACCATAGCCATGGAACAATGCCTGCAAAGATGTAAAAAAGGCGAACGCGCCGCCAAAATCTTCCAACTAAAGTTGGAGTCAGAGGGGGCATACTTTACTTCCATCAAAAGCAATCTCTTGTAGGAGTGGGAAAGAGAATCATTTACATACTAAGAGTGAAAATTGTCCAAGTATAGCCATTAATATTGTTCTTCTGTAACAGAAAGCTTTCTTTCTGAACAATAAAGTTTAGTACTGTGACTAAATCATAAGTTGATCTATTGAAGTTAAGAAATTCTAGTCATCAACTATGAAAAGCTTATCGTTGTCTCTAATCACTTCGATCGAGTCAATTTCCGCACCTTCTTCATTTGTCACCATGGCATTGCTTGCATCAAAGCCAAACTTTTCACCTGTCAAAGATCAAATTTGATTGAAAATGGAGTAAAATATAGTCAAGCTTAGGTTACCTTAAAATATGTACCTGCAATATTCTTGAGCTCTTGCAGTGACTTTGGCAATCTAATTAGTCTTCCTGATGCAACACATCCAGTTTCCCTTCTAAATACAGGATGGCCTCTGTATATACTTACTCTTGGATAATTCCGTGCATCGAAGCTGTCGAAGTTCCTCTCATTTTCTTCTTCTAGCTTCCTCAGTAATACTTCATTGGGCATGGGATCAGTGACTGAGATCCTATGCCCAATCTCTCTCTTTTGAAGCATTTCATTCAAAGTTGTCGAAGAAAAGTCGTACGTGTTTGTGTTAACGACATCTGCACCATTCATCACTAGCAAGTAAACCATGTCCACATTGTTTTCTGCTAAGGCAATCTGGACTGCTGTTGAGCCCTGATGATTCTTGGAGTCAACATTTAGGCCTTGTTTTAGGAGTTCCTTCATAACTGTGGGATCGTTTCGTTTTGCAGCAGTACATAAAAGATCGCCTGCTATGTGTGGATCGGTTATTGCAGCACAGTGATAGAGGATATTGAATATGGAGTGGTGCTTTGAAGCTATAGCATCCCATAAGGCAGTGTTTCCATTTATATCTGCAATTATGAATTCCAAGCTCAAGAAGTCAAGGCACCTGATGAAAATGAAGGTTCAAAGCACAAAAATGATTACGCTACCTCGTAAATGTATGTTGCAGGAATGCTTAAGGAGAACCTGTACACACTCTTCGTGCCCTTTCGATGCTGCTATGTGCTGTGCATCAAATTGACAAGGTAAAACGTTTGTTTGATTTCCGTAAGGCTGTTTTTCGTGGTTTGAACTTGTGACCTCTAAGTTGCAATTAAGATCGCGTAAAAACATACCAATGGTGTCCTCCCTTTAGAATCCCCAACATCTGGATCCAGCTTTGCCTTAAGAAGCTCATCAAGAAAAGCAGCATTGCCAGTACTGGCAACAGTGAGCAAGTTGAAACCCATATTAGGATCCTCCTCTGCCTCACCACCGTCGACCAAAAGATCTCCGATGCTCAAATCCTTAAACCTTTTGTGATGCTACAATGCAGTAAATTTATAAAACTCAAGCTCCATTACATCAAATAGCCGTGTTAAGACAAGAAAACACTTCCAAACCTGAAGGAAATTACACTTCCAAACCTGAAGGAAATTCTTGAGAATGGCTACATTGTTCTCTTGTCTAATCTGCATTGCTTCTATCAAGTGATTGGTTTTGAGTCTGAGCAGTTGTGAGAGTGTCTTGGTTCTAAATGTGACGCTTTGAGGTCTGCTACAAAGTGCACCCACTTCTCCAAAAATGTCTCCTGATTGCAATGTCCCAAGGACATGCTCTTTTTCCATCTCACAATCAATGATTTCAATTTCTCCCGACACGATGATGTAGACCTCGTCCGGTGCTTCGTTCTGCATAATCACATCCTCTTTCGGCGGAATGTACTCAGCTTTCATATTCGCGACCTGATCAATTTCACAATCTTGATCAGTTAAAGTAAGGTCTCGAATTCCTTGCAGGTCAAGTAGTTTAATTTTTAGTTTCTGTTTTGTTTACCAGAAGCAGAAGTATTTCTCTTGGGACACCCTTGAAGAGATAGACTTTCTCCACTGTTGGCAAGAACAAGTGCTGACAAATGCTTTTGCAGATCGATTTTGGCAGTTGTTCCATCAAATGTTGCTGGTTCAAGCTCTCAGCTTTAAATCTCAAACACATATAAGCCAATATATGGTCTTTTAGCCTTGGAGGCAACATGTTTCTACTCACAAAATTTGAAGCTGCTTCAATACTATTCCTCTGCATTGCACACACAAATTTCAACATTGATACACTTCAATCATGAATGCGACATACTGGCAATAGCCTAATTGGTTATCTCTCCGACTTCGGGCCCTCGGTTCTCGAGGTCGAGAGTTCGAACCAACCAGCTCGGATATTCACATGTGGACTCCTAGTTCAGTGAGCTTGCCATTTTTTAGGGCCCCAACCTGCATGGGTTTCAGCCCAATCTTGCATGTCGTCAGCATGGTGCTGACTATTCTAACGGCCTGAGGTTTATGTTCACTTAGCTGTCTGAAGGACATGTTAGGCTGGATGGTTTCTCGGTTATAAAAAAAAAAGACGAAGAAAATAATGTTTACTTACAAATTCCATGGTTCGACGAGTGCCTTCGACGACTAGATTGGTCATGTTCCCTATCAAGTAAGCTGTTAGGCCTAGATTGAAGAGCATGTAGAAGATGATGAAGATCATTTCCATGGTGTTAACAGCATGAAGGTCGCCATAACCAACGGTGGTCATGGTGGTTATTGACCAATACATAGCCGAAATGTATCGAATCCAGAGGCTCGTCTCCCTGAAATTAGGAATCACAGCTCCTATCCATGTCTTTCCTTGGTGTGGATATCGATCAGCTAGCAAGTAATAGAGACATCCAGCACAGTGCACCAGAAACAATGTCACCTACGTCCACAAATTTTTTTCCCTAAAACTCCAGTTGATAGAATGATGAATCTTTATATCCTAAAAAGTGATTTAAGTTTACATGCAAAAACTATGAGCAGTGCATAAACCCTACCCCAAAAACTCGAAGAGTTATTGTCCGCTCTAGCACAAGTGCCCCACGGTTTTGTGACCCTCTTAGTTGAGATGGATTGAATCTTTATTTATAAATTACATCGATAACTTACACCTAATCGATATCTTTTTCTTTTCGATTTAGTCATCATGTATGTATGCTAAATGGTGGCTGAGACTAATTAAAATTTCATATTTCACTTACACTGATTAGCCTAGCGCATCGAATCCAAAAATAGCTAAATCTGATGTCTTTCTCAAGCCTGATCAAAAGGGAAATGAAGGAAGAAAAAATGTCAGAAAAGTAGATGCAGTAATCTATCAAACTTAAGTAGTATTTTTTTTTTTTTTTGTATTTGAAATAAGACTAACCTAGTGAAGAGTTGCTTGACTCGCCGGAGTCGCCATAACCTAAGCACACCCAAGAGGGAGTAAGAGAGGCTGACACGACGTTTTCCGGTGAACAAGTAAGCTAGTGCCTCAAATGGGATTGTTGATGCCACATCCATCAAAAACCATGTGGAGAGGTACCTGTTATCACATCATTCTATCATATTAACTTCAAAGTACACATCTAATCTAATGTTATAAAAACCGTGTTGGACATCGATCTGAATGAGGGAGTGGGTCAATGATTCACTAGTTGTTAAACGTTCTAACAAATAACGATAAAAGTGTTTTTTTTTTTAATTTTATATCATTGAAATCTCTCCAAGACAAGGTCATTTAGGTCCATTCCGATGCAGTAAAACTCTGGACCCATGCGCTGCACCCTCGAAAATTTTCTAGATGGGATCATGATAACAAGAAAGGGCCTCGATAATTGAAAATGTCCATCTCATTTGGTTGTGGGGTTTGGACAGCAATAAGACCCATGATAAGAATTAGCGCTAACACGATTGGGCCCAATAAGCCCGTGCTAGGGCCCACCTAGCATGGGCACTGAGATGCTTAGCCCGTGCTTTCTTGGACACGTATGTATTAGGGCTGAACATCGGGTCGGGTCCCGGGTTATCGGACCGGGTTTGACCCGACCCGATAATTTTTAAGATAAGAATGACCCGCCCGATAACCCTGTTAAAAATATTCGGGTTATCGGGTTTCGGGCTATCGGGTTATCGGGCTACCGGGTTCGGACCGGGTTTCACCCGATAGCCCGGATAAAATTTTTTTTAATATAAAAAACTAGTATGACTCATGGGTTTCTATGCCTTTTAAAACTAATTTCAATGTACTTTGCTTGTGTTTATTCGATGTGGGAACTTGTATCACTTGTGGGTCTCCATACGCACAACTCCCTCTCACATACAAAGTACAAAATGAGGTGGAGATGGTAAGGTTCTTCAGTTTCGTTATCTCCAACGGCAGTGAACCGGCGAAGATAGTAAGGTTCCATTGCACACTGCAGTTTTTCCGGAGTCACGTGTGACCAAGATTCACGTGTCGTCGCTCTCCATGTGTTTTCTCATTTCTTGTTTGGTACAGTTCTGCTTGAGATAGAGCTGCTGGACAAGCTTGTGAACCTTACCATCTCCAATGATAACCTTACTGGGAAGTTTCCTGTCAATAACCTTATCTGTGTGCTTGTGCCACATGTAAGAAAGATTTTGAGGTGGGTTTTTCAATATCCCACATTGAATAACTACAAAGAAAATGATAGAAAAAAGGATATAAAATGACATAGAAGCTCAGGTGTCAAGTGATAAATAGAAATTAAATAATTATAATTTTTTTTTGTTATAATTGGGTATCGGGTTATCGGGTCACCCGATAACCCGATAACCAATGAAATTCAGACCCGAAACCCGGACCTGTTAACAGAGGTCCGGGTCGGGTTTAGCCCGGCCCGATAAAAAGGTTATCGGGTTAGCCCGATAACATCCGGGTCGGACCGGGTCACCGGGTCGGATCGGGTTTTCTGACCCGATGTACAGCCCTAGTATGTATGTAGTCTCGAACATTCTGCTAGAGGGCCCACACCCATGAGGCCCAGATATTAACAACATATTAAGTAGTGGGTCAAAGCATGACTATGTTATATACATAGAAAAATAAGAATTTATATAAAGTGAAATTTGACAGCAAAATCAATTTGGTCATAGTACTGCTCCCAAGTCCCACCACAAAAAAAAGTTATAGTAGATGCTCCAAATTTTGGACTAAAGGCCCGCACGATTTTTTTTTTTGCCGTTATCATTGATTTTAAGGCGTTTGGATCATAAAACGTCATGGTTGTATGAGAGATATTGAATCTTTATTTATATGACACTCGGTTATGTTATGTAAATTCAATATGAGATCGACAAAGTCTTAACATGAAACTAATTTGAAAGAAAAAGAAAAAAAAGAAAAGCAAACTAACCTTAAAGCAATCTTTCTGGAGTCACGAACGAGTAGTTGTGTTGTTGTGTCGATGTAAGCCAGAAAAAAGGTCAAGATGATATCAACGGCAAAAAAAACATCAACAATGTTGTCTGCTACGAATAGTTGTGTATTCTCTGGTGAATGAAGGAATGCAACCTCAAAAGGGTAAACCCAAGCCGAGTATGCAACCAAAATCACCATATATGTCTCCCAACACCTACACGTACATAACATTCAAATCATAATATATAATTTATTAATAATAAAACTATGCAAAATGTGATCTTATAAATATATATACACACCAATACTTAGTTGCGGACGTCCGCCACTCATAAAGTTACATATGTCGCTTCTTGAGTAGTTCTAAAAAATGAACTAAGTAGGACCCACTGATAATAAGTTATGGACGGTGTCTGTCTGTAAGTTCGCAATTGAGGATTAGGGTTTCTCAGGTGAGGGATCCCTCACTTTATTTAAAATGCCGGATCCATCTAACACCATTCACGGGTGGGTCCCATCACATGTGGGGGCCACATTTACATATAATGAATGGTGTTAAATGGATCCCTCATTTTAAATAAAGTGAGGGATCCTTCACTTGAGAATTTTCATATATATATGCAAATATATTGAACTTCTTTTTTTGGGAGATATATATGGTATTCAATCTTCATGTGGGTACATACATATATTAACAGGAAAGACATGCATAACAATAGGTCATTTGGCTGAGATGGTGAATTTGACAACGGTAAACCCAACGTGTGTGAATGCCACCTTGAGTTATCTTTCCGTATTGGATCTCGACCCAACTCTCAATTGGGCTATAGAGTTTCAGGATCTTTCATGTGGTATGGGATTTACCTATCAATTATCCATTTGATGGATGGCTAGATGGGTTCCACGTTATAAAAAAAAAAGGAAGAAATGAATGACATGCATGCAGACTAGCAATAACTATAATTAAGCATGTTCTCCATGTATCAACTAACCAACCGTAGTTATTAAGATTAATCCAGTGAAATTAAACTAACTGCAGTAATTAATTAACTAAAAGAGGTACACATGTTAATTAATGATAATCAAACACAAATTGTTGCATAAGTATTAATATTAATTAGTTACCTATAATTGGAGCTCATAGGAGAGATAATCCAACCCCTTGTGGATTCAATCTGGCTTTGGTTAAAGCTTGAAGAAGAAGCACCAAGTGGAGGAAGAATAAGCTTCGACAACCGAGACAGAGTGAGGCTTCTTTTATCATCTTCTTCATCTTCTACTTCTTCTTCATGGTGGTGTGTAGCTGCTGCTTCTTTTTCCTCCCTTTTCCTTTGTTGTTCATGGTGATTCTTCTTCTTCATGGTTGAATTAGCCAAGTAAAGATTGTATGGACTGAATTCCATTTCCATTCCCAACTGGGTTTTGTAGAGAGAAGGACTCAATTACTGCCTGTATATGTAATGCATTAGAATCACAAAGAAGGAGATCAGAGGTTAAAAGGGAGAGAGTTTTAGAGAGAGAGAGTCATTATTGTGATGTGGGTGTGGTGGTCCTATAGAGAGAGGATGGAGTTGGAAGTGTGAAATGGGTGTTTTGGGATTTTGTGTAGGAACACCTGCATTGATTGATAGTTTTTGGTGATAAGATCTCATATGGAATTTGGTGGGCCATACAATATTTGCTCCTTAATTATGTGGGTGTGTGAGTGAGGTCCATTAGGGGCATCCTAATACCTCTCTGTTATGTGTTAACAATTAAGGATTTGATGGAGATGACAAAGAATTATAATTGTAGGAGAGTTTGTTTATGTTGTATGTTAAGTTTTCCTAAGTTTGGTATTATCAGGTCTAATTCTTGGAAATCAGTAAACCAGACGGTCCAAGTGTATATATATATATATATACACATACATACATACATTGTCTACTGTAGACACGTGATTCTACAATCAAAGTCTTATTGTAAGAAGGTACCAACAATCTGTAAAAGATCACAAAGTACCATGTCGTCGAACAAAAGCTTTACGACGGTGTGGTGCCGGTTGGGAAAGCTCCGAAGTCAAGTAATTGGAATGGCCGAAAGCTTTTAATGAGAGAAAGCGTCACTCTAGAGAGAGAGAGAGAGCAATTAATACCTTCAAACAAGATCATTTTAATGTAACGGGACCTCAATATTTATAGGCGTTTGATCAGCATGATCTACATGTGGGGCGTTGGAAATGAATCAGAATGGGCCATGAGCCCGTTGAGTTGTTATTTACTTAGGCCGTAGGTTTGTTAGATTAGCCTCTTCTAGACTGTGGGTTTGTTGGGTTCTTCTAGGTCGTGAGTCTATAATGTCGTTTGCCCGGGTTGTGAGTTTGTTGGGCAATATTTATATGCATATGATCATGTGATATTTTCCTCATCTGCCAACCTCCAACCTTACTAGGCCTAAGCCCCCTCTGTATATTCAATCCCTTATAGCCCTAGCTACAATGTAAGATTTGGCTGATCGAATGATTAATATATCCTATGCGATTATTCTAACCCTCAATCGGACGTACCAGGGTGCAAGGTGGGTGGGTTTTAGATCGGTCATTTGTTTAGTGTTTAGATTGAAAACTCTTACCTTAAAAAGGCGTACTATTGTTTTGCATGGCTTCATGATATATGGTTTTACCACAAACAGGTAGAAGAGTGTTAAATCCAATCACAATTTAAGAAAAAAGGCAAAAGAATGTTTTCCTAACTTTATAGTGAATATTGCAAGAGAATATACTTTTGAATCAAAAGCATATTTTATAAATGCGAAACACCTTTCGTCTCCAAAACATTGACGGGAATGCGACCAATCCATTGAACTTCCAATGCCCGTGAGTCAATCCATTAACTAATCGATGAACCTTGACAACTGACCAGCTTGATCTGATATACTTGGAATATATGGAATTTCTCAACTCTCACCTCATGAAAGATGGTATAAGATCACACCCCTCTTGAATTATTCTTGACAAGGGTAGTATCTTATTAACATTTATGTCTGATGATCAGTGTTAAAATCAAATCCAATGATTATAAAGTGGGATGGGACGGATTGGGGGCCCCGGAATTATATGTTTTTTTTTTATTGGTGAAGAAAGATAACATAATGTAAATGGAGAGCATATGCCCTCAAATTGCAGCTCTGGCTGAACATAATTTTGGACCAGAAATTTGATGCCAAGAACTGCCAAACCCCAAAATTACAAAAGATGAGAGGTTGAGGAGATTAAAGGTGTTGTTTCATTATCAAAGGACACATACACATAAATTGACCCTTCAAGTTGCTATTGATTGTCCGTATCTGGTAGGCCACCGACTATTTCTCTAACAATGATGGCAACGTCATGTACAATTCCTTCCTTGCGGAACACATTCATATTCCAAAGAAGACCAAACGATGTGATTTAGAAGAAAAAGCTCAAGTTTCTCTCAATCAACGTGTCTTTTCTGTGCTCAAATACCGTTAAGTGAGATGGCTCAGAGAAACAAAGTCGTGCGAATCCAATGTATCCACATTGAACCATGAATCGATATATTCAAAGCGGACAATATTTATTAATTTGAATGGATTGAGATTTTTGATAGGAATAAAATGAACCACTAAATTAGGCTACCAAAGTAACAAATACTTGTGGTATAGGAGAAGTCTAGCTAGTCCAAATTCCACTAAGGGACCATTTATTTCAATGCCATGAACAGAAGATGTTGGCCACAAGTTCAACAGTGACTAACACAGTCATCTTTCACTGTCTTCTTCCATGGATGACAAATCTCTTCTAATCACAAACAGAGGGCTTTCTGGCACTAAACAAATTATGTGGTCATTAAATACAATATCAGAGCAATTCACCTCTTAGTCATTGATTGTCTCCACTCATGGATTCCCCACTCAAAAGGCAAAAAATTAAAGCAGATTCCAAGCCTCTGATGATGCTATTTACAATGGCTTTTTCATCTGATCTTGTCGTCTTCTGCAATGCCTTTTATTCTCAGTGCATGAGAGGGGAACACAGATAGTGACTACATATAGAGTTTGATGTGGAAGGAGGTCCTCAATGTGAGACACGTCACAAACAAAAACAAAGGCAAATCATATATTGAGATTTTTCTTATATGCCTAAAAAGCTAATAGGCTAATATAGGAGAGGAGAACATATAGCAATGATTTTCACTACCTGATACTTTTTTTTTTTATTAAGTGAAACCTAACCAGTTGTCCACTTGCAAATTGATTGGTAAATTCCGAATCAATATAATGTGACATTTGCACACGTTGAGCTGAGCAATGACCCATCTTGCAAATTCGATAATGAAAACAACCATGAGACTTGAACTCACGTTCTCCCACTTATGTCAAGAGTTATCGCAGTTACGTTTATCATCTCAATCAACGACCCATTGTTGTATTTGATGCCACAGTCCACATACACACTTCAAAGAGTATTGTTTTTTCCAGCACTAAACTCTGTTCCAATGCAGCGCTGCTCCATCTGCTCTGTTTTCATGAGTTCTGCACCTATGACTAGGAGTATATATTAACATTGGCATATAAGCTTGTATAGGAGAGGCCTCTAAATAAACTCGGCCTTGCATTATAGATAATCAATAGCCTTAGAGGGCTTCTTGGGCTCCTGGCCTATTGTCTAATGATATTCTGCTGGTTAAGGTGCACAGATTCAGAAAATCATCTCACTCAATTCTTTTTTTTTTTCACCTTTTCCATTCCCATTTCACTTTTTTCCCTCTCGTTTCGGAGATTTTGAAGCGACGAAATGCTTCGGAGACTTGAAAATAAACTTAGATCCAGAGATTCCCAAATAGGTCAACCTTTCTCCTCCAGTCTCCGGACAACCAAAGAGGCAGTACCTGCCATACTCCACCAGACACCAAAAAACCTACAAAAGCCTTCTAAACTCCAGCAGACACCAAAAGCAGGCCATAATCAACCAGATAGCAAAACTCGTAAAACTTTTATTCCCTTCAGATACCCTTTCTTACCATTGTTAACTGGGTTCACAAGACTAGTATTATTTCCACCACATTCCAAATTGTTATTCCCAGCACTAATACAAAAAGGACAAACTCACAAAAGAAAGAGACAAAAATAGTCAAAAAAAGTGGTCTCCAGAATTACCCATCTGGCTTTCATGCATGACAATAAATTATTACCATCACATAAGCCCAAGTTGGGCCGTATACCACTACCTCGTCCGTTTTTTTCCCTATACTATATTATCAGCTTCGCTACATAAATATCTAACAAACTTTTGTAGCCCCCCTTCCTTGGTCATGACAATGGAGGTCAAGATGGTATCCAGAGAGTGCATCAAACCCTCCTCACCTTCAAGTCATCACCCCAAAACCCACAAAATGTCTCTCCTTGACCAGTTCATTTCTCCGCCCATCTATTTCCATGCTATACTCTACTACCCAGTGAACCAAGACACAGTATTGACCCTTGATTTCGTCTCCAACAGATCTCATGTCCTCAAGCAGTCCCTATCAGATGCAATAAATCTCTATTACCCACTTGCAGGGAAGATCAAGGATGATCTCTCTATTGATTGCAACGACGAGGGAGTCTGTTACATAGTTGCTGAAGTTAACAGTACTTCTTTATCTGACTATCTCAGTCAACCAGATCTCACCCAGGTCACTAAGTTCGTTCCAGATGTGATTGCTGAAAATAAGGTAATTACTTCAGGAGATCATGTTGCCATGATACAAGAATCCAGATTTGCGTGTGGTGGCATCACTGTAGGGGTGGTTATTTCGCACACTGTGTTTGATGGAACTTCGATGAGTGCGTTTCTTAGAGCCTGGGCAGCCATGGCAAACAGTTCTAGTGATCATCAACAAGTTGTAATTAATCCCAATCTCGATGCCGCCTCCAGCTTTCCACCTGTTGATGCATTCCCAAAGGAAGCATTTTTATCCCCTGTATTAGGCCAATTTTCCAGACAAGGCAAGTGTGCTCTTAGAAGGCTTGTGTTTAATGCATCTGCAATAGCTCGACTCAAGGCCATGGCAACCAGCTCTGGCGTGAAAAACCCGTCGCGAGTAGAGGTTGTGACTGCACTCCTCTGCAAAAGCACCATGAAGGCAAAAGCTGGCATTCGGAGGCCAATCTTGATAACACATGCGGTGAACATGCGTCGAAGGGCTGTCCCTGCAATCTCAGAGTCCGTAGTGGGAAATTTTGTTTGGCTAGCTGCTGCTGAGGTGTTAGCAGACGAGGACTTGGAGTGGAGTAGTTTACTGGGAAAGATGAGGGAAGCAATATTGAAAATAGACAGCGATCTTGTGAAGAGTCTACAAGAGGGTGAAAACTTGTTTAAGCTTGTAAATGAGATAGGTGGAGCAGCTGCTGCTGGTTATGAAGCGGTTATGTGTGGCAGTTGGTGTAATTTTGGTCTCTACAAAGTTGATTTTGGATGGGGAAATCCTTGCTGGGTAACTAGTCTTCCAGGTTATGAGTTCACCAAATCAGGATTCACTAGTGCGCACTTTCTTATGGATACAAGAGCCAACAATGGAGTAGAAGCATGGGTGTATATGGAAGAAGAAGAAATGTCCATACTAGAAAATGACAAGGAGATCCTAGATTTTGCTTCTGTGGATCCAAGTCCTTTGAGTCTAGCACAATCTCATCCATGAAAGATGACCTTATTATAGGGATCATTTACTCTGTTGGGATGCTTCAAGTGCTTGCTAAATAAAATTGAGAACAAATTAGACAAATATGCTAAACAGCAAAGGAACACAAACACAAACACAAACAGAAAAGTCATGGAAATTGACAAAATCACCACAAGACAAGAACAGAACAAAAAAAGAACCATACTTCAGCTTATCGAGAAACTGAGAACAGGTCTCCTACCATCAGCATAAGTTCTACCCCACCTTCTAAACAAATGCTCACCATGAAGCAGAATGGTATCATGTTACTGAACCACCATCCTTCCTATTCCTGTACTCTATATGCAAGCAATACAATTAGCTCCATTCTTGAGCCCGGACTAGTGAAACAATAACGACAGAAAAGGATCTATAACTCATGGTGATTCGGGAGATTTAAGAAACTGCAAACTCCAACTAAAACACCCATATGAGTTGCGGTTTTACAAAATATAGTTGAAATTTCCCTTATCGATGAAGTCTATCTAATACATCTATCTAATACATATTCCTCTCGACTTCAACTCTAATAAATCACCACTCAATTCAAAACTGATCAGAGAAACAAAGATAATAAACAGCAAAACCATAATTTACAAGGATCGAAAATGAAGAAAGTGAAGTTGCATAAAAATCGTCAAGGATCATTCCTGCTTTTGTTCCTCTTCCTAAGTTCCACCCATATCGCCTTACTGTCAATGTTGTGTTGTGCTTCCCCTATATGGTTGAACTCCTTCTCAGAGTAAAAGTAAGTTTACACAAAAAATCTGAATAGAAGAAGTATCCTCCTAGCCCTCTGTGCTCCTTCTACACACCCATCAACTTCAATTCTGTTGTTGCTATTCGATCATTACATGATGAACGAGGTGGATCCTTCTTCTTTCCTTGGGTAAAACTATGTTTTTCACAAAACTGTCAATATAAAAGGAGTAATACAACTTGCCAATTGAATTTGGAATTCTCCTCACATATGTCCTTCGAGGATCATAAGTGAAGAATTTCCAAAGTCAGGTGTTTCAACATTTTCCCCTAATCCTACGTTGCTAAAGCAATACTGTACCTCTCCTAGACCAGCATTGACTTGTTTAGACCAAGACTCTGCAAAACCATATTTCTTCATGTCCACATGGACAAACTATCCTATCATTGGGTCATCTCTATAAAACCACAAAATAGAAACTGATTCTACGATAACTTCCACAGAAAATTCGATAGCATAGGTATCTCATTTAAACATTATATCAGTCAAATCAAAACTATAAAACAACTATCACAATAATTCCATCTATAAGCAATCCAATTCATAGCTCTATTCACAAAAGCAGTATTCGACATCAATTTAAGTAAAAGCAAGGCAGCTGTGATACCTTTCCAAGTACCAGCGCCGAGAGAGTACACATGGAATTCATGAGAGACATTGCCCCCTGCTAAGCGCGGCACCCTGACAACTTTGTGGTCATTGGTGGGAGAATTGAAGCCAAATCCGATTGAGGAAAAGAGTTTGCTGTTCTTCGAAACAATGCCAGGGTGCGGGAGGGACAAGAATTTTCTAATTCTTGGATTCCAGAGAATGACATTGTCTGATAGTTCATCGGATAAGCAGAATACGCCAAACCTCTCTCTCATCTTCTTCATCTTCTCCCTAGCTACCCCCATCTTCTCAAATTATAACAAAACCATCAATGTCACATTATCATCCTCGGAGAAGGAAGAGCCTTTAGGGTTTTGGCGTGCGAGAGGGGGGAAGGAAATGATCTTCATTCTCTAACCCTCTTGTTATCTGTATTCGTCCTCTTTGGGATGATGCTGTAGGGGTGTTCCGCCCAGGATTCGGCCCAGTTTAATAGTTTACAGAATTACCCATATGGTTTTCATGCATGACAATCAATTTTATCATATAAGCCCAAATTTGGCTGTATGTTACTACCTTATCAGTTTTTTTTGCCCCCTGTATTAGCTTCGCTACAAAAATATGTAACAAACTTTCGTTTTCTTTTCTCATCTTCTCTGTGGCCTCTCTCTCTACCTTGGATCATGACAATGGAGGTCAAGATAGTATCCAGAGAGTGCATCAAACCCTCTTCACCTTCACCTCATCACCCAAAAACCCACAAACTGTCTCTCCTCGACCAGTTCATTTCTCCCATCTATTTCCATGCTATACTCTACTACCCAGTGAACCAACACACAGTATTGAACCTTGCTTTCATCTCCAACAGATCTCATGTCCTCAAGCAGTCCCTATCAGATGCAATAAATCTCTATTAACCACTTGCAGGGAAGATCAAAGATGATCACTGTGTTGATTGCAACGATGAGGGGGTCTGTCACATAGTTGCTGAAGTTTATTGTACTTCTTTATCTGACTATCTCAGTCAACCAGATCTCACCCAGGTCACTAAGTTCGTTCCAGATGTGATTGCTGAAAATAAGGTAATTACTTCACACACTGTGTTTGATGGAACTTCGATAAGTGCGTTTATTAGAACTTGGGCAGCCATGGCAAACAAGTCTAGTGATCATCCACAAGTTGTAATTACTCCCAACTTCGATGCCTCCTTCAGCTTTCCACCTGTTGATGAATTCCCAAAGGAAGCATTGTTAGTCCCCATTTTAGGCCAATTTTTCAAACAAGGCAAGTGTGCTCTTAGGAGGTTTGTGTTTGATGCATCTGCAATAGCTCGACTCAAGGCCATGGCAACCAGCTCCGGTGTGAAAAACCTGTCGCGAGTAGAGGTTGTGAGTGCCCTCCTTTGCAAAAGCACCATGAAGGTAAAAGCTGGCATTCGGAGGTCAATCTTGACAATACATCCGGTGAACATGCGTCGAAGGGCTGTCCCTGCAATCTTAGAGTCAGTAGTTGGAAATTTTGTTTGGCTTGCAGCTGCTGCGGTGTCAGCAGACGAGGACTTGGAGTGGAGTAGTTTACTGGGAAAGATGAGGGAAGCAATATTGAAAATAGACAGTGATCTTGTGAAGAGTCTACAAGAGGGTGAAAACTTGTTTAAGCTTGTAAATGAGATAGGTGGAGCAGCTGCTGCTGGATTTGAAACTGTTATATTTGCCTGTTGGTGTAATTTTGGTCTCTACAAAGTTGATTTTGGATGGGAAAATCCTTGGTGGGTAACTAATCTTCCAGGTTATGAGTTATTCAATTCAGGATACACGACTATGCACTCTCTTATGGATACAAGAGACAATGGAGTAGAAGCATGGGCGTATATGGATGAAGAAGAAATGTCTATTCTAGAAAATGAGAAGGAGCTCCTTGATTTTGCTTCTGTGGATCCAAGTCCTTTGAGTCTAGCAAATTGTGATCCTCATCCCTGAAAGATGACCTTATTATAGGGATCATCTTCTCTGTAGGGATGCTTCAAGTGGTTTGCTAAATAAAATTGAGAATAAATTACACAAATATGCTAAACAACAAAGAACATAAGGAAAACTCTCTCTCAGCTACCTCGCTCCCCCTCAACTACACCGCTTTGAGGAGGAGGAGCACCTCTACTTATCTATTTTCAGTGTTTTTCTTTTAGTTTTGTTGGTTTTCTTTTCAGCTCCGGGGACTTTCTCCTTAGATCTGTTGTTTTCCCCGACCACTAGGGTGGTTTCCTACACCAATCGGGTGTTTTCGCCCCTCTCATTCAGATCTTTTTTTTTTGGGTGATGATGAGGGTTTATCCGGCGGCTACATCCGTCTTTTGGTAGTCCCGATCAAGGTTATGAAGAAGACGTCTCAACATTTCAACATCTCCTAGAACTATATCATCCGTAAACTTGAAATATGGAGACAAAGCATTAGAGTCTAAAGGATTTAAACTAAGTAAGACTAAAACAAAATATATGGAATGCAAGTTTAGTAAGAGTAGGCAAAGGAACGAACAAGCAATTAAACTAGATGGGAAAGAAATAATAAAAAGTAAGGCTTTTAAATATCTTGGATCGATTTTCCAAGAAGATGGTGACATAGGTGATGATGTAGTTAATAGGATTAAAAACGGGTGAAATATATAGAAGAGTGCATTCGAGGTGTTATGCGACCGAAGAATTCCCTAAAGTTGAAAGGAAAATTCTATAGGTCAGCTATTCGCTCTGCAATGATGTATGGTTCTGAGTGTTGAGCTATCAAGAGACAACATATCCAAAAAATGCATGAAGCAGAAATGTGAATGCTTCGTTGGATGTGTGGTCACAGTAGGAAAGATAGAATAAGAAATGAGATTATTAGATCTAAGGTAGGAGTATCACTTATTGAAGATAAGTTACGAGAAAATCGGTTAAGATGCTATGGACATGTCCAACGTAGAGATAACGGTGTGGTAATGAGGAGGAATGAGAGAATTTTTATAGGGGAGAGTAGGAGGCAGTGAGGTAGACCTAAAAAAGACATAGCTTGAAGTAATAAGAAAATATATGAATTTAATAGTAGTGGATGAATGTGTGATCCATGATAGAAATGAAGGTAGAAAACAAATACAAGTGGTGGATTTTTGATGATGTTCTCATAGACTCATGTAGCCGACCCTAAATTTTTGGGATAAAGGCTCGGATGATGATGATGTGTCCCTAATCTTGCTACTATTAGGCCATCTTCTGAGATGTACTCTTTTGTGTTTTCTTTTTTAGTTGAATATATTGTTGGCTTATAAAAAAAAAGAAAAAAAAGAAAAGAAAGATAAACATCTTCATTCTTCCAAGAATCTCCAACACACAATATTCAGCCACAATAGATAAAGGAATAAGCTTTGTTTTTCATAGATACAGAATGCACCAAGAAGAAAACAAGAAGTTGTATCTTGTCCTATTTGTACATTGCTCAAAGAAGATATATGCCCAAGTTATTATTAAAAACATAAACAGAAAAGGATCTATAGCTCCTTCTACAGACCCATCAACTTCAATTCTATTGTTGCTATTCTATTGTTAACTGGGTTCACAAGATTGTTATTATTTCCACCACATTCCAAATTGTCCAAAAACAAAAAATAAAAAAGTTCGAGCTTTTGCTTATGAAAGCTATCTGTACCACCCACTTGGAATTGCAATTTTAACCATTAAACAATCACCCAGCTTACCAGTAAATAAGAAAGTAACAAAGAGAGCAAGTATTCAGGGGTAAATTAAATTTAAAACAAAATCATACCACCACAGCACCACTGAATCAAATAGATCTCAGAAACATGCATAAGCCAACCTCCTAAGAACTTCTTGTGCCACTAATTGAACTAATGCATTCTCAGAACTCAAAATTACTAAAGGAAAAACTCAGTGACAAAAAAAAGGGTCAACAAAAGTGCTCTCCAGAATCACCCATCAGTTTTCATGCACGCAATAAATTTTACCATATAAACCCAAATTTGGCTGTATGTTACTACCTTATCAGTTTTTTTTTTTCCCTATATTAGCTTCGCTACAAAAATATGTAACAAACTTTCATTTTCTTTTCTCATCTTCTTTGTGGCCTATCTCTCTTCCTTGGATCATGACAATGGAGGTCAAGATGGTATCCAGAGAGTGCATCAAACCCTCTTCACCTTCACCTCATCACCCAAAAACCCACAAAATGTCTCTCCTCGACCAGTTCATTTCTCCCATCTATTTCCATGCTATACTCTACTACCCAGCGGACCAAGACACAGTCTTGAACCTTGATTTCATCTCTAACAGATCTCATGTCCTCAAGCAGTCCCTATCAGATGCAATAAATCTCTATTACCCACTTGCAGGGAAGATCAAAGATGATCTCTCTATTGATTGCAACGATGAGGGGGTCTGTTACAAAGTTGCTGAAGTTAACAGTACTTCTTTATCCGACTATCTCAGTCAACCAGATCTCACCCAGATCACTAAGTTCGTTCCAGATGTGATTGCTGAAAATAAAGTAATTACTTCAGGAGATCATGTTGCCATGATACAAGAATCCAGATTTGCATGTGGTGGCATCACTGTACGGGTGGTTATTTCACACACTGTGTTTGATGGAACTTCGATGAGTGTGTTTCTTAGAACTTGGGCAGCCATGGCAAACAAGTCTAGTGATCATCCACAAGTTGTAATTAGTCCCAACTTCAATGCCTCCTTCAGCTTTCCACCTGTTGATGCATTCCCAAAGGAAGCATTGTTACTCCCCATATTAGGCCAATTTTTCAAACAAGGCAAGTGCGCTCTTAGGAGGTTTGTGTTTGATGCATCTGCAATAGCTCGACTCAAGGCCATGGCAACCAGCTCCGGTGTGAAAAACCCGTCGCGAGTAGAGGTTGTGAGTGCCCTCCTCTGCAAAAGCACCATGAAGGCAAAAGCTGGCATTCGGAGGTCAATCTTGATCACACATCCGGTGAACATGCGTCGAAGGGCTGTCCCAGCAATCTCAGAGTCGGTAGTTGGAAATATTGTTTGGCTTGCAGCTGCTGCGGTGTTCGCAGACGAGGACTTGGAGTGGAGTAGTTTACTGGGAAAAATAAGGGAAGCAATATTGAAAATAGACATCGATCTTGTGAAGAGTCTACAAGAGGGTGGTGAAAACTTGTTTAAGCTTGTAAATGAGATAGGTGGAGCAGCTGCTGCTGGATTTGAAGCTGTTATATTTGGCTGTTGGTGTAATTTTGGTCTCTACAAAGTTGATTTTGGATGGGGAAACCCTTGGTGGGTAACTAATCTTCCAGGTTATGAGTTAGCCAAATCAGGATACACGACTATGCACTCTCTTATGGACACAAGAAACAATGGAGTAGAAGCATGGGCGTATATGGATGAAGAAGAAATGTCTGTACTAGAAAATGATAGGGAGCTCCTTGATTTTGCTTCTGTGGATCCAAGTCCTTTGAGTCAAGCAAATTGTGATCCTCATCCGTTAAAGATGACCTTATTATAGGGATCATCTACTCTGTAGGGATGCTTCAAGTGGTTTGCTAAATAAAATTGAGAACAAATTACAAATCTCCTAAGAGGCAGTACCTGCATATACTCCACCAGACACCAAAACCTTCCCAAAAACCTGCAAAAGCTTTATATACCTCCTTGACTTCAAGTTAAGTTCCTGGCCTAATACTCCAGCAGACACCAAAAGCTGGCCATAATCAACCAGATAGCAGAACTCGTAAACCCTTTATTCTCTTCATATTCCATTTCTTCACATTGTTAACTGGGTTCACAAGATTGTTATTATTTCCACCACATTCCAAATTGTCCAATAACAAGAAACTTAAAAAAGTTACAGCTTTTGCTTATGAAAGCTATCTGTGCTACCCACTTGGAATTGCAATTTTAACCATTAAATAAACAATCACCCAGCTTACCAGTACATAAGAAAGTAACAAAGAAAGCACGTATTTAGGGGTAAATTAAAACAAGATCATACCACCATAAAACCACTGAATCAAATAGATCTCAGAAACATGCCTAAGCCTACCTCCAAAGCACTTCTTTCGCCACTAATTCGTTCAAGAAACTGTAAATTACCATAAGGTTAATGGGTTTCACCAAATTCCTTCATCCTCCATATGAAAAGGTAACGGCCTCTACTAGCACAAGC
The DNA here is from genome assembly GCF_013401445.1 of Tripterygium wilfordii. Lineage (NCBI taxonomy): Eukaryota > Viridiplantae > Streptophyta > Magnoliopsida > Celastrales > Celastraceae > Tripterygium > Tripterygium wilfordii. The sequence goes on from NC_052248.1 coordinate 13,400,121, forward strand.
ACTTTCACGGGCACTATCGCTAGCAATATCATTAGCCCTATTACTACTAGCAAAATCATTGGCATTATCACTAGATAATATCATTGGCAATATTATCAGAAGATGTGGAGCATGTCCTTCTATTTTTTACTTATCATACGTTCAAAGTTATTCAAGCAATCCATCTAACCAAAAGAAATAGGCACATGAACAACTGGGTCCGACCGACTCGATTCTATTAGAACAAAAGGCTCAGTAACTCCCATGGCTCTCCAAGCACCAATGCTAAGAGAATAAACATCCACTTCTTCCCTGCCTTTCTTTCTTTCCGGTTATGAAATCATGATCACCTAGTAGTCTTTTGGTGCGAGAATAGCCAAACCCAAGAATGGGAACGCACTGTTCTTGGCAATTATTTAGGTTGGTAAATGCACAAAGGCCAGAGCTCAGGATCCAGAGGATGATTCTAATCTTACCCAGAGGGACAGTAATTTTATCATACAAGCAAAATCTTCAATTGATTCTTCCCAGCACTAATACAAAAGGGGACAAATCACAAAAGACAAAAAAAAGAAAAAAAGTCAAAAAAAGTGGTCTCCACAATTACCCATCTGGATTTCATGCATGACAGTATTAGATAAGCCCAAGTTTGGCCGTATAATATTACTGCCTAGTCAGTTTTTTTCCCTATATTATCAGCTTCGCTACATAAACATGTAACAAACTTTTGTGGCCTCCCTTCCTTGGTCATGACAATGGAGGTCAAGATAGTATCCAGAGAGTGCATCAAACCCTCCTCACCTTCACCTCATCACCCCAAAACCCACAAAATGTCTCTCCTTGACCAGTTCAATTCTCCAATCTATTTCCATGCTATACTCTACTACCCAGTGAACCAAGACACAGTATTGAACCTTGATTTCATCTCCAACAGATCTCATGTCCTCAAGCAGTCCCTATCAGATGCAATAAATCTCTATTACCCACTTGCAGGGAAGATCAAAGATGATCTCTCTATTGATTGCAACGACGAGGGAGTCTGTTACATAGTTGCTGAATCTAACAGTACTTCTTTATCTGACTATCTCAGTCAACCAGATCTCACCCACATCACTAAGTTCGTTCCTGATGTGATTGCTGAAAATAAGGTAATTACTTCAGGAGATCATGTTGCCATGATACAAGAATCCAGATTTGCATGTGGTGGCATCACTGTAGGGGTGGTTATTTCGCACACCGTGTTTGATGGAACTTCGATGAGTGTGTTTATTAGAACTTGGGCAGCCATGGCAAACAGGTCTAGTGATCATCAACAAATTGTAATTAATCCCAATTTTGATGCCGCCATCAGCTTTCCACCTGTTGATGCATTCCCAAAGGAAGCACTGTTACCCCCCATATTAGGCCAATTTTTCAGACAAGGCAAGTGCGCTCTTAGAAGGCTTGTGTTTGATGCATCTGCAATAGCTCGACTCAAGGCCATGGCAACCAGCTCCGGTGTGAAAAATCCATCGCGAGTAGAGGTTGTGAGTGCCCTCCTCTGCGAAAGCACCATGAAGGCAAAAGCTGGCATTCGGAGGTCAATCTTGATCACACATCCAGTGAACATGCGTCGAAGGACTGTCCCTGCAATCTCAGAGTCGGTAGTTGGAAATTTTGTCTGGCTTGCAGCTGCTGCGGTGTTAGCAGACGAGGACTTGGGGAGGAGTAGTTTACTGGGAAAGATGAGGGAAGCAATATTGAAAATAGACAGCGATCTTGTGAAGAGTCTACAAGAGGGTGAAAGCTTGCTAAAGCTTGTCAATGAGATAGGTGGAGCAGCTGCTGCTGGATTTGAAGCTGTTATGTTTGGCAGTTGGTGTAATTTTGGTCTCTACAAAGTTGATTTTGGATGGGGACATCCTTGGTGGGTAACTAATCTTCCAGGTTATGAGTTCACCAAATCCGGATTCACTAGTATGCACTTTCTTACGGATACAAGAGACAATGGAATAGAAGCATGGGCGTATATGGATGAAGAAGAAATGTCTGTACTAGAAAAAGATAAGGAGCTCCTTGATTTTGCTTCTGTGGATCCAAGTCCTTTGAGTCTATCAAATTCTGATCCTCATCCCTGAAAGATGACCTTATTATAGGGATCATCTACTCTGTAGAAATGCTTCAATTGGTTCTAAATAAAATTGAGATTTATCTTATGATCACATACACCAAATAACTCTTTCTTCATTAAACAGCCACACAAAGAACATATGGGATAAACATCTTCATTCTTCCAAGAATCTCAAACACACAATATACAACCACAGGTAAAGAATGCACCAAGAAAAAACAAATGAAACTAGACAGTCAAGAAATAATATCTCAAGAAAAGATGAGTAAAGCCAAATACACAATAAGTTGTACCTTATTCTATTTGTACATGCTTAAACATTACATACATCAGCCAAATCAAAACTTTAAAACAACTATCACAACAATTGTATCTATAAGCAATCCAATTTACAGCTCCATTCACAAAAGCAGTATTCGACATCAATTTAAGTAAAAGCAAGGCAGCTGTGATACCTTTCCAAGTGCCCGCACAGGGAGAATACATGTGGACTTCATGAGAGACATTGGCTCCTGCTAAGCGCGACCCCGAAAACTTTGTGGTCATTGGTGGGAGAATCGAAGCCAAATCCGATTGAGGAAAAGAGTTTTCTGTCCAGGGGAAACCCTGGAATGGGTACTCCAACTCGGCATGCCTGTGAAAAACTGTTAAAGCCCCGTCCGGCCTTGCGCGCAGAGTGGACAATAACTCACTAGATTTGGCCACACCTCTCTCTCATATTCTTCTTCTCATCTCTCCCAAATTCTTCAAATTATAACGAAACCATCAATGTCTCCTTCTTATCATCCTCATCCTCCGAGGAGGAGCCTTTGGGTTTTGGGGCGCGAGAGGAGGGAAGGAAATGATCCTCATTCCTCTTACTCAGCATGAAACCCCCCACAGAGATATCATTCAATGACCCTGGAGGCAGATTGTCTTCATCTCCGTTTCTAACACACCCCTAGGGGCTTGTTTGGCGGAAGTTTCAAATAGTCGTTTGGAGTTTTGAAATCGAGAAAAGAAACAATTTTGGGCCGACAATAGTTTTCAATTGAGGCCCAAGTTAATGTCTGCCCAATCCTGAATCTATTGAGGACCCTGGGCCTGGACCTTAATCCTAAACTGACAAACCCGTTCAAAAAACCCGATCCGCAATGACCTGGACCTTGGATCTTGTTTTCTATGCTTGACTGAAGCTTGGGTCCGTTTGAGAGTAGCGATCCATTCCATCGTCGGCGAATCCGAGAAAGAACAGACCAGAAAACTCGTTAGAGAGGAAGCGAGATGCCGGTAATGGAGAAGCTCAGGATGTTTGTGGCGCAAGAGCCTGTGGTCGCTGCTTCTTGTCTAATCGGTGGTTTTGGTACTTTCATTTTCTCTTCCCCAATTCGAACTTTCTTATCCCTAGCATGGCCTGCTCATTCAAATCCATTTTCAGTTGTTTAATTATCGCATAGTTTAGTTGTATTATTTTCAGTGATTCTACTCTTCTTTACGAAATTATGTTACTTATTTTCAGTTGGATAAGCATTATGGTATTTTCAGTTGCTGCTATATTTTCATTTTTCTTTCGAAGTTTAGGGTTGTAAGCTGTAGTTGTTGAAGCTTCATGCTGGAATTTACAATTGGAATGTTGTTTTTGGATTGGGTTTTCGTGTGATCTTTTCCATCTGGGTTGATATCTTGTTGGGGTTCTTTAACGGATTCACGACTAAGTGGGCTTTGTAAATCAACTAGTTTCTTGTGTATATTTTACACTTTCTTTGTAGGATTATTGATTTATAAAAGTTTTTCTGCGTATACATAATTGTATTTATTGAAAGTTTGAAACTTTGGACATACAAATGCAGCAGCTTCTATGTACAAGATTTAGTCATGTAGGTATTGTATACTGGATTCTTGCTGTTCTGATTAGGATTGTTCCTGGTGGAGAGGGATGGCTCTTTATTGGGACTCTTGTCTTTTTGCATATGCAATTGCATATTGAATAGGTGGAATTAAAAGCATGGGTGCTCCTATGTTAGATTGGATAACTGTGTGGCAATTAGCAATGTATATAGTCTTGGAAGAAAAATAGGGTATGCTCTTCTTTGCAGCAAACAGCAGAGGTTAATTTTGCATTCCTAGAATCAGAATCCGTTGGCGGTGGAAAATAGTTGCTAGTATTATATAGTCAGTGAGGCAATGGAGGTAATTCTTGACAACCAAGTATTTCTTGAGTTTGGCTGACCAATGACTTAAATTTGGCATGTGGCTCCTGATTGGATTTGGATTCATGAGCTTATAATTAAATGAAAATTAAAACAAAGACTAAATGGTTTGGAATCTTTTGAAAAGAAATTTAAGAATCCGTTATACTCGGTGATTTTCTAGATTGCAGGCAATGAGAGATACTTCTGAGATGATATAATTTGATCTTTGTTGTTACATTATTCTTTTTGGGAAATTGGGTATTATGTAATTGCTTATACTGATGTTATTATGTTATATAAATTTCAGGTCTATTCCTCCCAGCTATTGTAAGGCCGATGTTGGATAAATTTGAAACAAGCAAGCCAGTCAATCAACCTGCTTTAAGTGCTGTGAGTAACTAATTTGACTAGAAGATTTCTTAATCTCTGAATTGTAGAAAATGCTTTCCAGTTATGTAGAGGGTGACTCATTTGTTTCGTTCTTGACCTTATTCACAAGAATATTTATGTAATTAGTGGGTATTTTTCCTGAAGCCAGCTGTTAAGGTCTTATTTAGGCCAATCACTAAGGGACTTGGAGAATGGTCTATTATGGCTGCTCTAAGGATCCTCTTTCTGAACATCTAATCCTTGAGCTCCTAGTTGTGCGGTAGTCTTTGATAAAGGCAATGATAAGTGCTAACCCTCATTTATAATACCTTGATAAATGATGGTTGTATTGACTTGTTTTCCGTAGAATTGTTCTATGCAATTCAGCTGCTTCTCTCATGTGACCTTGGATGAATTATGGGTATATACGCATGTGTATGATAGTTACTTGGATTGCCAATTTTCCATACAATGAGATGTAGGCTTGCAGCGATATGGCCTGCTACTTATTGTGCATAAAGTAGTCGATAAAGTTCTCATTACTTGATTAGCTTTTATCGAAATTATGTTACAAGGAACAAAGAAATAATATTTTTGAGATTGCGTGGAGAAAATTGAATCCCTGAAGGTCTAATCCTGAATAGGAAGCTCAAAACGTGCTTTATATCTGTCAAAGGCATGATGAACTAGGGAGCGCCTATTAGATTGAAATCTGGCTTATGAACGCGTGGATGTCGCAGCTGCAACATTTGCTGAGATGAATTTCTTAGTTAAACTTAAACCACATTTTCAGGCACTTTATATTATTATCAACGTCTTCTACTTTTCGCAGGTGGTTGCAGGTGTTACGGGCAAAAAATAGGTGTGATATCTTTCAGTCATGCAAGCAAAAGAGTTGCAAGCCCCGCGGCCACCAGTCTTTTTATAACCTTTTCTTTTCATTTACCCATTTCACTTCTATTGTTGCACCATTTGAATAAAAGCTGGACTTTTTAGACTGTGAAACCTTCAGAAGCATCTCACCTTGAACATCAAAACTTTTTTTGCAAGTTCTCAATCTGCAAGTTAATTGCACATTATCTGTAACTAGGTTTCTTTTAATCCTAGCTGATTCGTGTTAAGTTCGAATAGATCTGGCCATCCACTGCCTTTTTTGATCCCTATAATTATTCCATCTGCTTCTCTTGTAAACTGCCTGTTTCATGTTGGTCTCTCCCATGAAGACAGTAAATGAGAAGGTATTAGTAGTATTACTGCTTCTGGGTTTAATACTAGGGAAAGTCGATTTTTTATGCACTGCAGTAATAAATTGTCTTGTGATACTTGTGGCCGCTTAAAATGTGAGAAACAACCTAGCTTTAGCAGCTTCTTTTTTTTTTTTTAACCTAGTAACCATCCAACGTAGCATGCCCTTCATATAGTTGAGTGATAACCCTCAGATCGCATAATATGTGGTAAAAACGAGACTCTAACCCCTCTTAGGAAGTAGGCTTGAAGTTCACGAGACAAAGAAAACCTAAGGTGGTTCGAACTTCCAACTTTAGCAACCAAAGCATAGAGCTATAACCAAGTGAGTGAGTTGTTTAGAAACAAGCTAGCTACTATGTGGATCATCTGTTAAGATCTGAGTGGGCAAAAGAAAACAAAACATTTGGTTTCTATCAACTGCAATCTTAGATGACAATGACAATGCACATGGTAGCTGCCACATCCAGTCATCATCAAACATAGCTGAGAACGTGATTGTCCTGTAAACTTACATTCCAGGTCAAGGGAGTGGCAGTGGGACAGTTTTTACAAAAAGACATTGCAGGAGCATCCAAAGTTTCATCTCAGTTTTAGCTACTAAAGGCTACGGAGAGGACTACGCAGTCAACACACAGGAGAAGTCGTTGGCCCCAGCAATTGAAAGCTAGATATGAGGATCTAATAAAGTCCCTATTTCTGAAGTCAATACAGCATGCCATCCTTCTTCAGTTTCTTAGTCTTCCATGGAACTACTGCCTGCTTCAGTCCTTCGTAAATGGTCGCCTGCAAGTATGCAAAACACAAATCAAGGTGTGAGACTCTCTGGTCAAACTGCAAACGGACAGTAAAACTTGGTACCATTGTACCAATGCATTGCAGTGGCAGCCCAATCTAGGGAGTTGGGTAACAGCAGGGACCCCCACAACTCTGAACCTACACAGCACTGCCCCTACTTAACCAACCCTGCAAATTTATTAATTGTTTTCAAGAAGTATTACCTATGCCACCTTGGTTAAGTATAAGTTACCGATGTGGTTGTACACCTAATCGGGTGATTTTTACAAGTAAAAATCCAATCAATCTCAACCAAGAATACCCTTCCCCTTTTAAAGACAAAACATGCAGAACTTAGATTGAGAGCGGACAACATGTTATCGGAATGAAGACACACTCATAAAAGATATCTATTAGTGTCCATTTGTGGGGTCTCGCATAAGCGAGCCACAAGTGCGGGCGATGTTAAAACAAAACTCACATACCACATTGGTTAAATCTAATCAACCAATGTGATTTATAAGTAAAATTTAATATCTCCCAATAAAGAAATCTCTTTTAAGGACAACTGTGCTGGCCTTAGGCCTAGAACGCTCTCACAAGTATATCCAAGAAGCTGTCTGTTAAGGTCCACTGGAGACATCTAGCCCATAAATTACACCATTGCCAATAGAAGTAAAAGTTTTCTGTCCTGAACTCCAGAGACCTTGGAACTCAGAACTTAATTACCCCATGGAAATTATAACCCAATTTATGCTCACATGATATGATTTTGATTGTAACAAAGAGATATTAGGCTATAAGCAAGAAAGGATGTATTTCACTTTCCATAACTCAAAAACTAACCTCAGGAGTTAAAATGAACTTACCCAGAAGTGAGGCCTGGAAGGAGTTGAAATGGAATAGCTTCCTGATCTTTTCATCTTTGTCATCTTCACACTATTGTTCTTGCAACTCTCATCATCTTCTAAATTGATATCATTCTCTCCATCCACAGAAGATGGAAAGACATGATTACCCACACCCACCTCACATTTTCCCTTAAAAGCTCCCTTCCCCCATCGCCAAGAACCAAAAGTCCCTTTCCCTTTAATCCCCACATTGCCAAGAACCAGAGGACTATACTTTCCTATCTGAGGACTCCAGGTCTTACGGAATGAGTCCCTTTTCAATGAAAACGAAGATGACTGAAACCTTGATGACCTACCCATGTAAGGGCCTTCCAACACTGTGGTGGGTGAGGACAATCTGGCAGTTTCAGCATCCATTAACAGCCTTGGTGGCAACTCTAGGGACTTTTGAGTGGAGATGATGAGAGCGGTGCAGGGTTTGGGCTTGCCAGGCTCCTCTTCCCACCGAAATGGAACTGAAGCTGCAGTGTGGAGTGGGGAGGCCACTATCCATGGTTCCTCTGGTTCTTGTGCTTTTGGACTTGGAGGCAAGAATAGTTGCAGCTTTGGTGTGGAACTTGATTCAACTTCTGCCCCTTCAGATCCCATGACTATGGGTTCGAGTACTTTCTCTTGGGACTTTTGTCAAACGGGTTTGGTAGTGTACAGAGGGGAGACAAGGAAGAAGAAGAAGGAAACTCCCCTTAGTACAAAAGGCCATCCTTTTTTGTCATCTCTTGTCGCAATCTTTGTTGAAGCGCTGCAGCAGTAAAGGAGACCGTGAGCGCGATCCTCGATGGTTAACATAGGCACTCAAATCTTCTATTAAAGAATTAAAATAAATATTGTCCCTTTTTTGGAATATGGGTATTACTAGTCTTGGAAAATGAAGGTCTAAAGCATTAGGTAAGTGAATTTTTTTAATCGGAACGATATCGTATAGGTCATGATGTTAGTCCACACGCAGACATAGGTTAAGTTGGGTCAAAATTCAATAATATTATTTCTACTGAAAGTGGAACTCAAAACCTCTTGAATCCATATAATTTAACCTCAGAGAAATTCATCAACTAAATTATCACTCAAAGTCTTGACTACACTTCCATTAGACGCTACCCATGCCAAAAAACCTAGCCTTCCATTTAATATTTAAACGAAAGACAAGGAAGATAAAGCAACAAAGCAGCCATCTCTGGGAATTGACCAATTGTTGCTGCCTTTTTATGCACAAAAAGCAAAAATAGAGAGCCAAAGAGGTTCAAGGGAGGCACAAGTATTCAATTTCAAAACATTTCAACTTGCGAATACCAAATCCTGTGGGTGGTTCCTAGCACATACAATCTAAACTTCTGACAGGAATTTGCACTGGATGCCGAAGTGTGAACCAGTCCCTTTTCCATGAACCTGTGTTTCTTGGACAATACTTGATCTATCTACCAAATGCAAGACCCAAGCCAAATCGCTAGTCACTCCCACAAAACAAATGTTCTGCCTGTATATATTCCATACTCTTCTACGTTGGCAGTGACAACTCTCTGAATCTTTTTTACTCGTGTCCTCATTTTGATACCAGATTACACATGTGGGATTCAAGATCTATCAACTCGTCAAAGCATGAACTAGTGTAAATCTAAAGCCATGAACTATATCTGAAATGACATCTTAAAAAGACCATACTTTTTTCACCCTAAAAAGTCAAATGCAAGGCCTTCTTGGACGGCAATTCTATATTGAGATAACTAACCACTTGAACGATACCCTAGTTGATAAATCTCTCTAGGGCCGAACTATATGGACTCGGGAGATCCTGAATTTGATTCCCACTGAGAGCAATATCCTTATAGTCATGCGCTAAACTTTGACCCAACTTATCATGTTTTCAAGTGCAAAACTTATGTGCACATGCCTGAGGACCTGAGTTTAAGCTCATATTGGTTGTCCAAAGAACAAACTTATATGGTATCGTTCTCGCTTACCAAAAAAAATTATTCAAATAACTAAAATATTTTTATAGTAAATAGCAAAATCAGGGATATTTCATGAAAATAATCAAAGATGACGAACCATTTCCAAGAAAAAACCCCTCCAAATTTACATACATTATGTCTATCCTCTACCCCGCTCACTGCATGAACCATTGAACCTTATGCATGGGATGGGAATTGAGAATTATTTAACTTTTAAAAGAGAGTTAGGTGTAAACTTGTCGGGACAGAGTTACTTATAAAGACAGAGAGGACTTGCACATCAACTGGCCATACATAAGTCCATATACAAAGTCAAAAAGAGAAAGGAAAAGAAAAGGAAAAGAAATTTCAGTCATTTTCAAAAATAAAAATGTTAAGCACTAACAATGCTTATTACAGCAAAAGCACAAAGTGGTTTATTTTTGCCATTGACTAGTGGCCTGTATCATCTCTCTCTAGCTCGCATTCTGCTTTCTCATAGTGCAATATGTAACACAGAATACCCTAATCATTAGCAAACAACAATGACAATGAACATAGCCATATTATGTAAGTAAGTGCTCATTAATCGAATCCTCAATATTATCACCTTGTGGACCCTCGTGTTGTTTATTAGACTGAAGTTCAATAAATAAGAATTGTTAAAGAAATACTGCAAAAAGGTTAACCGACACTCATGGTCATGTAAGCATGAAGTAATGAAGTCGTCAAAAGAAATATTGCACAAAAGTTTGAGAAACCAAGTAAGCAACACAATTGAGTAAAACTCTACCATATAGTTTATGGCTCTCCTTGTGCCAAAAAGACAAGCAAATGAACTCTTAATGTTAAGATAAAGGAACTTCAAAACCAAGTACAAGGACTTATTCAACAGTATCCATGAGGACACAAAATGAAAACGATGATATATGGCATCCCCATCAATAGGTTTACCTCAGAGCAGGTAAGGAAACTATAGAACGTAGAATGAAAATGATGGTATATGAGATACCCATCAATGTACGTACAGCAGAGCAGCTAAAGAAACTATAAAAACAATCATGGCATGCTGTAGTAGATAATCATTACCTAGAGAGAGTACGTGGAAAGAACAATAATTAAAGAGATGGAATATAAAATGATAGTGTCATCAAAGCAACAATGACATAAACGTGACAATAGTGTAGTTACTTCTTGATTTTCTAGAAACAGAAAAGGTATGTACCTTGGCGTAAGATCCTTTCATTTCAAGGCCACCATCTACAGAAGCTATCAAGTGGTTCACATCGTCATTAAACTGGTAAAACAGTTATTAACATAATAACATCTGCATAAACAGAATTGTGTTTCTGAAACAGAAGCCTTCTCCTTGAAATTTTTTTTTCAAAAAATGAGGTATATATTAAATTAGAAGAAAAGGAATGCAGCAAACAGCACAAATTTGGACATGTAAAAATTACACTATCAATTACGAATAAAGTGCCAGCAAAATACTCTTTGTAAAAATAAAAGTCAATTACCAACAAAAAATTATATCACCAAATTGTACAAATAATGCTTATGTGCCTCTTAAATGAGTTCCTCAAAAGTGTTGGTTCTCATCAAGTAGCCAATTTCATGAATCAAGGTCTAATGTGGGTGTGTGAAATATACACCCATATGAAGCAAAACAAAGCTTACTTCTGAAAGACAAGATGGTTCTAGCTCAGAAAAATATTATTGAAACTCCCATTGAAAAGCATCCTACAGCCATCCAGGGGCTTAACCGTTCACCTACTCCAGCAACCACAGAAATATATGTCAGTCATTCATAATGGAAAGCATTATAGCACAGCCAAGTGGGGTGGGAGTGGGGGTGGGGGTGGGGGAGGAATACAAATAAAAAGTAAAATGAATAAAACAATAGAAAGCATCAACACATAAGCATATGCACGGTATTCAACAATGGTAAAGAAACTAGATAGGAGACTGTACCAATTCTTGCCGCCTTCCAAAAGAAACCGCGAAACCTGTCAATCAAATATTTTGAAAACATGATTCCCCAAAATAACCACTTTCAACACTTATCATTATCACAGACAATCTGATAATGACACATTAGATCTTTTCTAGCAATTAAAATTAAGTTCTAAGAAATCTTCAATAAAAAGGACCAAAGGACAACTTATCCTGGAAAAATGGAGTGGTAAGGCTTACTAAGAAAGGTAATATTTCAGAGAATTATACCAGCAGCTGTAACATGATCTGTAAATGTTTTTCAGGTGACAGCAGCCAGAGAGAAAGGGAATATTTTTGTGAGTTGGTAAGAGTTGTCATATCTATGTATCCTTGTATGTGGGACTACTTGTGGCAGTTGTGCTTTTCACAAGCATAAACCTTTGATTAATGGTCAAAAGCACTGAATGTCAAGAACCAAACTAAAACTATTTGCTACATTGCATGCTTTAATTTGGGCAAGATGTTCTACTTGAGGTTTTAGGCTTGATCAATTGAAGAACTTGAGAACGAAAGTGGTATAGCCTGGTTGGTCGATCACTCGGTCTCCACACTCAACTGTGCGTGCTCGCGCGTGCATGTGGAGGGAAGGGGTTCGATTCCAACGGGGAACGAAGCGCTAGCATGCTAGTCCACTGGAGTTATATCCCACCTGGGCCTCGGCCTTGACTTAAAGCCCAGACCGTCTAGTGGGGTGGCGGGCTGGGTTAGGGTTTACTCTTGTGGGCCGTCGCGTAGAGCAAAGCTCGCAAGACGTGTCTGGAGGGGGTTCCCTAATCAAAAAAAAAAAAAAAAAATTGAAGAACTTGAGACAATCATACTCATCTTTAAGAACTTCACCATATATTTCACGGTGTCAACATTGAACTTGTATATTTCATGACGTCAGTGCGCACACAATGTTTTTGGTTGTCTTGTGCAGAATGTTGCTAAGCATACAAGGCTTTTGGCAAGTACACAAATATCTCTGAAAACCAAAAAAACATTACAGTTAACATGTTTTATTTTCCCAGGAGCTATTTCAAGCTTCCCAAACTACACTAAGAGGGAGGGAAATAAGTCACTGCGCATGAAAAATATAGTGCATATCTATAATAAGCACAAGAATATTTCATACATTGTCCACCAAAAATCTCCTGGGAAAAAAAATACTCCATTCTCTGCTCAAGAATAGCCGGAAAATGCATCTTCAGATAAGTGCATGTACAGAGTCCCAATAGCACCACTGTTAAGAATGAATGGAAATTGAAGAGAGCTGACTGAAAAACAGACAATTCACATGTTATAGTATTACCACTAATCAAACAATGACAACGTAAAATTCCTTAAGTTCTCTTCAATTTCACTATGAGACAAGACTTACCATGTCTGAATTCTCCTTAAACTAAGGATTTCTTCTCCCGCTTTCAATCTGGAAACAAATAAAATCTTGAATTAACACAAGGAAAAAGTTAAAGTCGGTAATAACTTCTGTACATAACTATTGTCGTCTAGGTTTGCATCAATCGAAACATTCACAGATCTTAACGCTGACTTCTTGAGAAGTCAAAAGACAAGATAACCTACCGATTTCAATGAAAGAACGACGCAAGGCGTGTCGAGTTTTGATGAAATCAAGTCATTCTCCGATCCGACGACGATTCCTTCCCTCCCGTTCTTTCAGTGTCTAATTTGAGTGAAAATGGATTGGCGGTTTTTATATTTATATATGGAATCAGAGGTTGAAGAACGGCCCACAGTCAAAACCCAAGACAAATAGAGGCCCAATAGTAAACCTCTGAAAATGAAGGCCCATTCTTATAGCCCTTTGCAATCCATCTGTTCACTAGAAAGCCAGAAGCCTATAACGGCATCGAACTTATAATGAAGAACCAAGGGCAAAGCCCATACACCGATATTCATGCTTCCTTCTTCCGATACCTCCCTCGCCGCAATAACTGACCCCGAGTGTACAAAGTACAAAGGCTGAAAGTATGTTGATGCCCATGCTTCTTCCTACATAATTCTTCTTTTTTTTAACCTAAAAAACAATATCATACAAGTTTGTCATTTGACACACTAACAATATTGTTCAATCTAGGATTCTGATTAACTCTGGATAAATCAAATTATCCTCACGACTTTGTCATTATTATGGAGCCTTGTTGAATGTTAAGTGTAGGTTTGCCTTTATAAATCACTTGATTGAGTAAAACCCAACCGATGAGAACATCAAATATAGATCTAAACTCACTCAGATATCAAACCCTCATATACAGAAGTTTCACACTAGACGATAAAATAAGTTGGGCTACTAAAACCCAACGGGACAATGATAACCAAATTAGAACCTTCCGAGTGTATACTCAGGGGTCTAATCAACTATCATAATTGATAGTTTGACTTTCTTTGGAAATGTTTTGTGTGTGTTTTGAAAGCTCAAACTCTCCAACTCACCATATCTTCTGTCGTTGTCGATTGGATATTTCGGCTTTCAAAGTCTATTTTTTCTAATCATTCAATTGAACAGGGTCCTCTTTAGAAAACAACGAAGAAAATCTCCCGGAAAGCAACTGTTGCCTGCACCTTACTATAAAGCCATGCAACAAAAGCAAACAAGTATTCATACTCTCACCAGGGCTTTTTCTTAAAGTCATGCCAACTACATTCTTCCTTTCATTTATCAAAATCTACACTCCAATACTCTCTTCGTAAACTAGCTTTACTACTATCACAACTGGCTTTGTACATATAGAAAAATAAATACCTTATCAAATCATATAGGCTTTCCCATTGCCGGGAATAATAGTATCATTGTATAACTGTATAGATAGTTACATGTCACAAGCTTTCTAGTCCCAAGAAAATAAGTACTATTAATGGCCATCAATAAAAACAGACATCTCACAATAGGTATACCAAAGCTCTTTTCCTTTCCCTGACGAAAGTTTTGTTGGGTTTTTTTTTTTCAATGTGCTGCTCCAGTTTTCTGCATGCTAAAGCAAAAAACATGAACAAACCAAAACCACAATCATTCCTTCTCAGTGAGAGTAAGGCAGCTGGCAGCATATTTAGTTAAAACCATACAAAATATAAAAGGTGTCTGACCTTTGAGCTCCCTTTCAAGTCTCAGAAGGATGTTCTGAATCTGAGCTGATAGCGGCAGGTTCACCTTCCAGCGGTGATGCAAGGAGCTTGCCTTTCGTTCTCATCTTCTTCACTTCATCCACTGAATATATAAAGATCTTCTTTGCCACCTTACAAAATTCACTGCAATATTGCAATGTGAAAAAGAAATATAGTTAGTGCGTGCTTCCAATCCCACTGGTAAAAAGGATGATATAACGAACAGATTTTCAAATGACTTACGTCCACGGATCATCTCCTACAAGCATCATATCCCCCTCATCATCAGTAAAAACAACAGCCCATTTGTCTCGAAGTTGAAGCTCTCCTTTGATCTCGAACATTTTCTCCAACTCATCTACCAAATCACCGTAACCTTTTAACACAGTTAAGTCAACAGCACGACCAACAGCAAACCCTTTCATTTGGACCTTGCCAAAAACAAACAAATGAACACCTTTCAGAAACTAGTGATATGAGGATCAAACTATCCAGTAAGTGCCAAGAAGACTTCAATTTACCTTGGTACGAGTTCTAGTGGAGGCAGTGAAGCCTTGCTTGCTCTGTGCTTCTCTTGCTGATATTTCAGAAATAACTTGCTTCTGTTCCTTTGAGACGTCAGCACTATCCAAATTTTGAGCATCAGATGCTGCTGAAACATGTACATAACCAGCCCCAGAAACAGTTTTTTGACTTGAGTGTTTATTCTCTGGATGAGCGCCACGATCAAAGTCCCTTTTTACATCAATTCCAAATAATCGGAAACCAGTAGGATTGTCCAATATATTCCCTTTTTCCACTTGGCTGTCTACCATGCCACTGTTCAGCATTGATGGAATTTGAGGGGGATGTCCAGCAGTCATAGGCTGAAGTACAACGGTTTTGTTGTCCTCCTCAACAAAATCTGGAAAAAGATTAAGAGATGGACTCATATAAGAAGAAGACCACACATGCTCTGGTTGGACCCTCAAGTTACCAAAGCTACTACTATTGACTGGACCACCATCAACTTCTTTCTGTCTCAGAGACCAGACAATTTGACAGTCACTTCTTTGAGCATCAGCAGTACAACTTACTCGAGCCAGTTCATGGAGGGACTGGTTTGATCCAGGATACCAGAAAGGTGAAGCAGCTGAATTGGAAGTGATTTCTACATTGAAATTGATATATAATTATAAACCATCAAATGAAGCTACTAGAAAAAATAATGAAGTGCATGAAGCAATTATTTCTCCTACCAGAAGTCTGAATATCAACAGGCCGAGGCCTTTTGGTCTTTACTGCAGCTTGAGAAACATTAGGAGCAGCACAAGCAACAACAGGCTCTATCTCCCAGGGAGAAACCCTATCCGGCCTTTGCATCGTTGCTTGTTCATCCCATTGAATCTGCAGGAGCAATAGTTGGTAAATAAGTTTTCTTTTCTTTCTTCTTCTTTTTTTTTTGAGAGAGAGAGACTGGATGAGCAATCAACTGCATTATAGAAATATATTCAACCTTGAGTGACCGCCATGTAGAATCCCGCCACTGTGCAGAAAAATCACCAATCCCAACAATGGTGCCTGTGAACCTAATGAAGCAAGCCCAACAAACATTGAGACCGTAAAACAAAAAATATATGACTGATAACATCAAAGAGCATTGAGCACATTTACCTCCTCTCAGGAGAGTCTTCTCCCTCAAATCTCATCTTGAAGCGCATACCAACAGAGAACCTCTTGTTAATAGCCTCAAGATATTTGTTTACACCAATAATAAATTGGCTAATCCTGAAAAAAGATCATTATATGAAGAAACTATAAAACGAATAATTAACTGAAAGAGGACACAGGTTGTTATAAAATGAAAGAGGCAGACCTAACCTTGGTTTGTAGCATACAAGAAAGATGGTATGGGTCATAATAGCATGAGAAGCAGTGGCAAGCACTCCTAAATGCATGCTTTGGCTTGATATAACAGATGTTGGCATGGTACTCTGCTGACGAGCAAGACGCCGAACCCCAACCCGTAATTCCCCACTCTCACCCCTAAACAGTACATTATTGTAAATTAAAGCCCAAGATGCCAAAAGCTTGATGGATATCAAAACCCATTAAAAAGAGTCAGCATTAAACCTAAGGAACACAAAGGCATCTCCTGCAACGAGTCTTTTCGAATTAACAAATGTGCTCCACCCCGTAGTAAGCAAATGCCTCCTAGGTTGACCTAGCGGTATTAGAATCAAAACAAACGACAGATTAGGCCCTATTTTCCAGTATGCATTTAACTACAATTTCTACCCTCCACCAACTGTGGTTATGTTGCAAGCACAAAGCAAATAAGCATAAATGAACTCAGGAAGATTGCAATGCCACAACATGATTACCTCTATATATATGTTTAAATCTCCATTCATATCCATGAAGATCTTTCGCAACCAATTCCTGAGTTGGGGTTGCCTGGCTCATGTCCTAGTGAAAATCCAATGAGTTCAAATTAAAATTCGGAATCTGGTGCTATGATGTTTTACAAGAAAAATAAGAGAATACAAAAGAAGATCACCAGTGGCGGCAAGCATTCAGTGGCATGCTTTCGAAGAACAGAGAACCCTCCATGAGTGCTAGTATCAGAAGCTGTTAAAATCTTGCAAAATGAATGTGCTGCTTCCTTGGGCGGCTCAGGAAGGCAGGGATCAGGAAGACTGGGTTCAGTTTGCTGTAGCAATAGCACATTAATAGAAATCAGCTCATATGCATATGAACCATATCCAAGGTGGAGATTACTTTCATAGCCCATATTTTTTTACTATGGAAACCTAAAACAAAAAAACCTTTTTCATTCTACTGCAACCAAATTAAATGTAAAATAAGGGAAATAAGTTTCCTTTGCAACCGCCAACCTCTTAACCTATTTCCACATCAAACAAAGCAAGCCAAAAAAGGAAACAGGTAATGATAGAAAAAAAACGAAGAAACACATATACGTACGCCAGATTCCGGTTGCAAAGTGATTTGGGCATAAACCTCATCAGTCTCTTGTTCTGCCTGTAAAATTGGATCAAACAAAAACGTAAAGAAAAGAAAATTCTAAAATTAAATTTAAAAAAAAAAAAAAAAGCAATGTGAAGTAAGACTGAAAATGGTATACCAGTAACTGAATGTTCACAACGCGACAGAGGATCTTAGAAGGAAGATCAAACCGTGGAATTTGCTGATTCCATTCTTGATTAGTCGATGCCTCTACCTGAATCACACGACCGTACATATACCAAAAACAACAAAATGCTAAAACCTTCAATTTCTGTAGAAAAAATTGAAGGCGATGAAGCTAAATCTTGAATATGTAAACGGCATACCTGTTCCATGTGACCTTGAGGAAAGTAGTAAACCCTCTCTCCAGCCCTTGCAACATCCACCACAGGCCCTGCACACGCCTTCCATAACTCCGTATACAAACTAGAATCTGTCAAACTCGACCAAAATATGAAAAATAATCAAAAATGAGATTCGGTTGCCAGAGAAAGCTCAGGACAAAAACAAGAAATCTCATAATTGTTGAATCAATGTCTAATGAATGCAACATTTGCTAAATCTAAAGCAGACTCCCAAATTTTCCTTTCTTTTCTGAGCAAACAAACAGAGCATAAAACCATCATGCACAATCATCAACTTTCTCACCAGCATCCACATCAGAAAAGGATCCGCCCCTCAGATTATCCTCTCCATGCGCCATCAAACGATGTCGTATCAACGCTACAGAGAACAGAAATCAAGTTCCATTAGAGAAGCTCATAGAACGCACTGAGAAGTAGTTGAGTCACCACTCTACCCCATTAATGACCACGAAGTAAGCGACGAAGCTCGGCAGGAGAGAACCAGTAAAGCTAGCCAAACACGACGGTTATGTGTGAGAATTCATTTTTTCAATACTGGCAAGTGGCGGCTGTAACGACTAGCGAGGCACTGGTTCAGTTACAAAACCGCTTATGGCGTTGCTTGATACCGCTATTTCGCAGACTCCAAAACCGCTGGTTTGTATATGCAAGCAATTTTGATTTGTTGCTGCTCCTTGTCGTTGTTGAGATCTTTTTTCTCTCCAGACGTTACGAAATCCCTAAAATCCGAAACCTCCTTCTCTTCTAATACTCTCTCTCTCTCTCTCTCTCTCTCTCTCTCTCTCTCTCTCTCTCTCTGGTTTCTCTCTTTAGTCTTCTGGTTCTCCTCTCTCTCGTCCCACTCTACTTCTACTGCTAGTCTGCTACTGTCACACACACACTCTCCAGCTTCAGTCAACTGTGATAGCCCGTCTTTCTGCACGAATAACACGTTGCCTGCTTTGGGTCACCCTCCAGTTACTCGCAGGACTTTGTCTTAGGCCTCCACGCCACCATATATTAAAACATTTGTCTTGTTATGCTCTTATAAGTTATAACACGTTGTTTGTGTCAATGGCTCGTACGACTTTGTCTTGTTATATTATGCACCAATAACACCATTGTCCGCTTTGGATAAGTTTTCATTGGCTGACACGATTTTGTCTTTCTAAACCCTAATATCAATCCATATTAGTTTGAGTTTAGGAAGAAGGAAAAAATTGTTATTAGTTAGAAAGTCTCTCCTATTATATTATGCATTTCACTTCTTTCTTTGAACGATGTGTGATTTAGACTACTAAGCCCCTTCGACGACACTCAATAACTTACTAAGGACCATCAAATTTGACACTATCAAAGTTTGTGGCTCCTCCCACCAAATTTTTCTTCAGAGTCCTATATTTTTGAAAAAAATATTAAACTATTAATATTATAATAGTCACAAGAATATTAAATGATTAGGCGTGAGAATTTGATTATACCAATATAATTAATGATTTTGTATTTTCAAAATGTTGCTAGATTCATACTTTTAAGTAATATATACATTTAATTTTTTTCTTAAGAATGCCCATTTAAAGAGGGCCTATTTCTTAAAAAATTTATCCGAACCTTCAAAAATTCAGGTACGCCACGACTGATTCCCAGAAAATGTTAAGACTTAAGACACGAGAGACGTTGATCTTTTTCATGGTGCTCCGTTCCGTTATAATTGACGGCGTTAGTTATCTTTCTTCTCCTCTTTGTTTGTCTGCATCATGGCAGGCAGCCATGTTTGCTCCTGTTTAAACCAGCAAAACATAATATTTTTGGCTTCCCTCAATTTCTTTTTTCTTTATTATTATTTTTTTTGCTGATGCACTTCATGGTTTGTTTTTGACATTGTGAAGATCACTAAATTACATATGTTGCCCTTATCTCTTTGGGGTGGTGGGACCTACGCAAGCGCGTGAGCATAAGAGAAAATATTCAGCGATTGGTTAGCACCATGTAATCAGCTTATGTGGTGCGCGTGTTTGATATGCTCGATAATTGCATTGTTTCATACCCATAATTGTATTTATTTTTGTCTCGTTTGGGTTGAATTGAGTTACCATATTGTCTAGAGTTGCATTTTATCTAAATTTCAAGTTTTGAAGTGAAAAAACTTTTTTTATGCAAAAGGAAGATTTGGACCAGATTGCCCTTCCTCGAGGAAGTCACGATTTTTGCTGTTTTTCTGACGTTTGAAAAAGGAAAGGCAAAATTAAGGGCAAAAACATCAAGAGACTTAAAAATAAGGGTTTACAACAAGTGAAATGAATACTTTTGGATTAGGATAGAGGGTTGGACTATTTAAATCGAGGCTCTCAATTGCTTTATGGTGAGACAAAGAGACTTACACTAAAGAAAAAGGAAAGTTAAAGATGCAAGCCGTCGCAATTGTTTTCTCTTTGTTCTTAGTGTTTGGTTTCTCCAAACTCATGGATTTCTCTATATTGATTTCGTTGTTTGATTGTATTATGAGGAACTAATCCTCTTTACTAGGGTTCTAATGTATCATAACCATGAATATTCAATAAGTTTGGTTTATGTTAATTTACAATTATTATTTCATGATTGACTACTATTAGTATTCTTAATGTTTTTGAATATCTGGCCAATATTTGAATGATTTGATGCTAAACTGGGATTGAAATGCAATGTTTAAGACTTTGCATCTAGCAATAGATACCATAGGTTGCATGCTTCACAGACATGTAGGAGTATGACTTGTGTGGCCATTACATAATTTTCCATAGTTCTTAATGGGTTGTTGTTGTCATCGTTTTGATTCGAATATTAGACATAATAGGGACATGGAGTATTGAATAGGTTAGGAAAAATTAACTGTCAACATGGATAATAATTATGATTAACAAGACAAAAGATTTGAATATGATTAGTTATGGTGAAATAAGATGCCATAGAGCTTTCTTATTCGGAATTAGTCAACAACGATATGTGTTTTCTTTTATAGTTGTTAGTTTAATTTGCTATAGATCGGTTAACTGAAAACTCAATTTCAATTGTTCAAATAGCGTTTTAACTAGTCATAATCGGTACTTATAAATTTTAGACAATTCTCGTGGGATCGCTACTCTATTCATCATTATATTACTTGCACGATTCTTATACTTACGAATTTTACATTACAATGCTCAACTAAATACTCGACATGTGGCGCCTTTAAAGCAAATAATAGTTCAGGACACATTAGGAGTATATATTATGAGTGCATGAACTAGAATATTAGCATTAAGAAAAGCTTAGTGGTGGAGTGTGCAATCCAGAGCATGATATATATATTTAGTTTGATTAATCCACTAATCCCCCTCAATTAGGCTAAAATGTTTCACTATTATTGTACATAATTCGACAAGCACCTATCTAATTCAAATAAAACACCACTTGCGCACAAGTTAAGTATGGATTCCTCTTCTTTTACTATAAAAAGTTGGGTTTTTTTTTTTTAAAAAAAAAAGAAAGGAAGTAGAACTAAAACCCACTTGTAGGAATTGAATTTAGTCGATGGAGATTATACATGAGGCTCTGATTCTTTTCTTTTATTTTTTTTTCCCTATTCAAAGAGCAAATGAAAATGAATGGGAAAGCAATGTGCCAAAAAAAAAACTTTTAATTAAGCTACAGTCTCCAGAGGAAAATTTTGATTCCTACTCAACAATTAAGCAACCTCTAGGTGATGATGGAAAAGTGAGAACTCAATTTACTATCTTAGCCCAAGAGATCATGGATTCTAGTGGAAGCAGACGAGATCATTTTCTGAAATAAATCCGTGCGAGCTTATGTCCAAAAGGCACAATACCTTAACGGGTGTGGACAGGACAAGGCGCTAAGAAAATTACGCCACATTAAAATATCCCCACACATATAATGTAAGTTGTCTAAATCTGGTGTGATACATGTTTTTTTGCAGCAAATGTGTTTGTTCCAAAGATGTATAAATTGTCTGATATGTTACTGTTTAGGCTGCAGCATGTGCTCCAGTACTACTGACGGGGGACATGGACAATGAAATGGGGACAGACCAATCACGTCTCGTTAATTAACCACATAATTGTTATTAGAGGCTATTATTTAAACTAACAAATTACTCACGTCTCTTGCATGTCCTAGAGGGTTGGGTTGAAATCTTTTAATTTATAACATAATAATCAATCCAAAAAGAATAATAAACAAAGTTGAATTATCGTATAAATCTTTTTCCATCATATCCGTAGATTCCCTTAGGATTAGGGATTTGATCCTTCATAAAAATTGTCAACAATCAAATCTTTTTAGTCATCTCAAGTGTCGAGTGCTACCCTTTTGATTCTATGCCTCACAATTAATTTGTCTTACGTAAGAATGCTTTTCATATCTTGACAGAACCTTCTCCCATTACTTTAAGTGCGTATACATGAATTCTCTTACACAGAGTTAAAGTGCGCACTAAAAAATAAAGTCAAGTGCACATAGAAAAATTCATATATATGTATGTGTGTGGCAATACATGATTGGTGGGACTAGTAATCTTTGACTACACACCCCATGTGGAGACCAGTTCAGTTTGTGTTCCTAGGCTTGCCTTAATGCTTTCTTTGTTTAAGCACACCTAGGTCTTAGTTGTAATAGAACCTCAGGAAGACTAAACAAAGCTAGAACTTGTGGTTGGAATTCATGTTACAACATGGGAAGACACACAATCATGGGCAATAACAATCAGGTTTGGTTTACATTAGTACAGAATCACTTGGTTGATATTAAACTTTTTTGGGAGCCCATTGAAAACAATACGCTTATAATCATGCATTTGGCTTTAACCCAATCTACTATGTTGTTTGTCAATTAGGCAGTCTCTCAATATCTAAACGACAACATTGGGTGGATGTAATAGGGAACATCATCAAACTAGCGGATCCAAAATTTGTATCATTTTTGCGATGTGTGAGGATAATATCTCAGCGTCTTCTACTTCTAATAGGCGATGAACCATTCTCAATGAATCCATAACAAGTAATCTCATTTTTTTCATAAGGTACGGGTAGAGACCGAAGGTCCGAATCCAAAGCCCAAGGAAGCCGAGGCAAGCCCACCGAAGTAAGTTGGCTTCATGAGTGGAGCACAGTATGCAATTTGTGCATGAAAATTCAAAACAAGTCTGGACATCACAACCGTTCGAACAAGTCTGGACCCTAGACAACCATTCGAGCAGGGTGGTGAACAAACTAGGCCACGTTTGACAGCTGGGTCGGAAGGAGTAAGGTTGTTCTTGCCAAACAAAGATTCAAGACGAACCAACCTAGTTGCCAAACAAAGCCCTTAGGCTTCGGGGCCAGATTCAACAGCAACTGCAGAACCAAACAAAGGGGTTGATCCACTTCATGTAAAGGTGAGACATCATTCACAAATTCACATGACACATATCATACCAAGTTTGCAAGGGGTATAAATAGATTACCAAAACATGAAATAAAAGCTAAAGCTTCCACCTTTGAAAGTAATCCTCGAAGGGTAAATATAGTTTTCTTGCTCGCATGCTCAATTACAAAAATGCATGTATGCGCGTATGCAGAGGTGTAGGGAAATAATGTGCGTGACAACACCACGGATCAACACTTAGCTGAGAAAACATTCACAGGCAGACTTGAAGTTAGACAAAAACTGGGGAAGAAAATGTTGTGCATCACTACCCACTCAACCACAGTGGAACTGTCATCTGCTTGTGCAAGCGAGATGATGCCGACTCTATGATGCGACTCAAGAGACACTAACCACAAAGCCTGGTGTCACCGACTCACCGCCATTAAACAAAAAAAAAAAAGATGCAACGGGGTTGCACAAAGGGAGGGTTGATTATCAACGGCATCAGATCACTTTAGGGCGAACATAACTTGTTCAAAGTATACTCAAAGGATACCTCTTCTGTTGCTAGTTGCTACATAAGATCCTGAAAAGTGGAATGGAAGGTTAGAATATCTATTCCATAGAAATATATAGTGCAGGACAGCATAAAATGGCATAATATAATCCTAGATGTATAGAGGAAAGAACATCCATGCAACTATAATGCTGCTAGTACCTCCAGAAGTGTTCCTCCCTGACCAGCTAGCAACAACACATCAATACACATAACTAACAAAACCTAAAACCTAATAGATTCAGGTATCAGTAGACCGCTAGTTATTGAAGAGGTAATGTTCATGTTGGTGTTGCGGGAGGGTGGAGATGAGGGGTGTTGAGAAACCTTCGGATGATAATCATAAAAAAAGTGGTTACATTAGATGTTTCCTGCTTCTTTGTTCAGATTTGTGACACAAGTTGAATTTCCTTAGAAAATATGTCAGCAAAAGACAAACCATAGCTCATATTGGTCTAAGGGGCATTCACAAGATATTGAAAAGACCAATTATTATTTTAACCATTTACAATGAGAGAAGGAATATACAAAGAGGCTCCAAAAATGGAAACATACAATTAGTTGGAACACAAACATTCTACTACAAGAAGAAGAAAAGAAATCATAAACATATAATGCACTTTAGAAGAAAATTGAAAATCTGAGAGAAAATAATCTCTGAATGAAGAACACAATTTTTCGATATCCAATTGGAAGAAGGGAACTTTATGTCCTTAGAGTCTTGGACATTAAAGTGTATACATAAAGATTTAACTATTTTCTTTCCAAGGGTTAAGAAATTCAAGCACACAGCGCACCACACAGGTTGCCAAGAAAATCCCTATTTATATGCAACACAAATGATATCCATGGCAATGTATATCATAAGAAATGTACCTGCAATTTCGAAAACCCAGAATGAAGGTTGTCAAATAATATATGACAAGGATGCATAGAACCACATGCACAGGTATAGTTGATAAATTGACTTGTATACAGCTGACTAACGTAAAGGATTTGAAGTCCAAACCGAAATTCAAGCTTGTGCAGAATAACCCAATATCTCGTAAAGGAAATATAAACGCCAAGGAGTTAGAAGGCATGGACCCACAGCATCAACAGACAGTGCAATTTTTCACGTATGCTTACTAAATTTTATTTTTAACAATAACATATGATCAAACCAGAATTCGAAATTGAACAGGAAAACCACATATGGCTTCGAGAGAAAGGTAAATGCTCTGAAATGAGCACACATGGATCCATCTCATCACCTTGACAATGTAATTTTTCCTGTATGCTCATTAATTGTTTTTCCAACATCGAAATACAAAATGAATCTTACATTGTTGAATGCATTTCACAGAAAGTAGGCATTGCTGAAATCATCATAGTTTGTCAGAGAACCCACAATTTCTTTCACATTAGTTAGGATCATTGTCTGCAAAATTATACACTGACTAAACATTACAACAAGAAAAAGAAAAAACTCTACTGCAGTAGCACTTTCATCATAGATGAAATTTTTTTATCAGTTATTCAACAACCTAGAGTAATTGCTAGCCAAGGAACGAAAAATACAACAGTGAAACTTCATTAAGTAAATATGAAGTATCATTTTGAATTTTACAGCAGATTTCATGTTTGGGAAATGAAAATTTTTATCATGGACTGTAAGATTACCAAAGCCATTTGCGCAGAACCACAAATTTCAAGAGAGGATAAAATTTTGAGAAATGGAACTATGGAAGATGCAGAATGCATATAATTTAATGATAACAAATGTTTAATATAAAAATAATCTCAAAGGCAAAAACAGTTTACCAATTAAAACACAACGTAAATAACAATTTACTAAACTGAGACAGCCAAGACACATATTTACAATGCTATTTGACATCCAAAACAAAAGTTAGATACCCTTGAAACACAGTTCTTTCACGGCAATAGAAACAACAAAAGAAGTCACAATAGTAAAGAGCAGAATAGATACTTACTTAAATGATTGGGCAATTGTAAGTTCTGCAAAGTTCCATCAAAGCTGCCTGATTGGCTGGTTCAAGGTTTTCACTAATTATCTGTGGATATCTCCCAGGAGATATGGCAGAAAGCCTTCCCAATGATGCTACCAAGAATTCCTTTGGATCCTTTATGTCCTTTAGAGGATCCTCCTCTTTCTTCCCCGCATTGTAAAGCCGAACAAAAGTGGCAGTGTAGCCAATATTATCCCCAATATCAGGCATTTCTGGTTCATCTTCAACTCTGTCGTCCTCTGGCCTTGAAAGAAGGGTGACAATGCTGTCAAGCATTTTCCCCCAGTGTCTTGCACCAGCAGCATCCAAAAGGGCAGGAGATTCACAGATTAGTTTGGTGGAGGCAACAGCAGTTAACTTCAGCTCAATTGTTCCAGTAATCAGCTTCAGATTGGGTATCCAAAACTGCTCCAAAATGACCAAAAATATATTTGGCTGAACAGCATTCATCGTGTCAACAAGATTCCCAGAACCGTGCTTGACAATAAAAAGTGACATGAAAATTAGAAGTGACTTGATAAACTTTATTGTTCGGTGTCTCTGAAGCCTCCCAAACAAGGTACTCCAGATGTGATGAACAAAAGGAGCAATACCACCATATTCCAGGTTCTCAATAACTGTGTTGAGCACGTAGAAGCCTTGATCATCAGTGCTTGAAGACAAGACAAGCATTTCAAATATCCCAAGCACCTTTGTCAGCCTACCCTCTTGGGTGAGCTCGTGGGGGGCCTTCTGAAGGAAGGCTTGAAGCAGACGCACGAGAGCAGGGACATTTGAAGTTCTCTTCCACGAGTCAGGTGAGAGCAGGAGAACAAAAATTTGCATGTAGCTCTGTGAGAGGGGTGGTCTATTCAACTCAACAAGCTGAGCAAGTAACTGAAATGCATAAGGTAAAAATTCGGTCACGTCATTGGCCAAGATTGCCTGAATGCTGGGAAACAGTTTTTCTTCAAAAGATGAGATAAGAGAGATGTCTCTCTCACATGCCCGCTTGACTAGCATAGCCACAGACTCAAAAAGATAGTGATTAAATATTGGATTCTTTGGATTGCTGCAAACTGCATTTAGGATAAAGGTCAATCCATTTATACAAAATACAGCAACCTCTCCTGAAATGTCAGCTGCACCCAGAACCCGCATGATACACTTCATAACATACTGATTCTCCTCAGATTCAGGGAACTTCAGCGCATTGAATAGGTTATTAATCAGCACAGGCAGAATTGGAGTTATATCCGCTGAAGTATACCTAGCTCTTCCCCCCTCATCCTTGACCAGCAAAAGTTTCTCTATGCAATTTGCAGCATAAGAATGAACTACATTCGATTCTGCACCAAGGAACCGGACCACATCTGAGACTAACTGAAGTGCAACAGGTTTCGATATATGACTCCTGAACATCGTGAAGAATTTCAGGGCACCTGCCTTGAGCATGGGAAACCCATTGGCATCTTGACTCTGTAACTCCGGCAATATAACAGAGGCGAAAAAGCTCTTTACATCAACAATTTCAGTTGACACAGAATTTCCTCCAGCCTTCTTAGTTGCAAGTGAAACAACCAAGTATATTGCGCAGTCTTTGTCCTTCCAGTTTGCAATTGGATTTGCAGCAAATGAGCTCAACAAACTTTGTACCTGCTCAGAGACCATTTTCATCACTTGTTCCTTATAATTTGTCGCAATCCCTTTAAGCAATTCACACGCAATCCTCCTCCTCGTATCAACATCACTCCCTTCCATATCTCTCCTGATAAACTCAACATAATTCATCTCAAAGAGCTCCTCATCATCTTCCCTTAACCGCACATTTGGAATGACAATACTTTGACAGATCTGTGGTATAACTCCTTCACCAGCAAACAGCGTGTGGTGCACGCTTGTGCTCACGGTAGTCAAGAACTTGATTGCCATGACAGCTAGCTTGTCACGGCTAGGAGACTGAGATACATTTCCAAGTAAAGTCCAAACAGCAAGAGCAAATTCATTTAAGTAGCCTTTAAACTCTTCCTCATTTTTCTCCATATAAAGACTAATATTCTCGCAAACTGCAGCCCTAACCTCATCAACGAGTGCGAGCCCATCCCCACTAGTCTCAAGTGCAGGATAATTTTTTGTTAGGTACTTCCTAAACTCACCCATCCACTCATTCATATGATCCTCGAAGAATTCAGGCAAGTCTTGAAAGTTTAACGAATAGAATATTCTACAACACAACCTCTGCGACTCAA
Source organism: Tripterygium wilfordii (assembly GCF_013401445.1). Lineage (NCBI taxonomy): Eukaryota > Viridiplantae > Streptophyta > Magnoliopsida > Celastrales > Celastraceae > Tripterygium > Tripterygium wilfordii. Next base: position 13,428,236 of record NC_052248.1, read on the forward strand.
ACAGTGGACGGAGACTGACAGCAGACCCACCAGAACTCACTTGGGAATCAATTATCGCAGCAGTTTTAAGAAAAATCTCAAGTAACGGTGCCGCAAAATTATCCAAACAATACTTCAAATCAAGCAACAAATCATTTGTTTTGTACTCATATCGAAATTTCTTAAATATAGAATTGACGGTACCAAGAATACCATTAATGGATGCGTAGTCAGCAGATTGTGAAGCCTGCTGGAGAGTGACCACAAGCTCCGGGAGCAACGCAGGCCACTGCTTGGGAAAATCATGCTTCCCGATGACGGAGAGAGCCTCACTGAGCTGACTCTGTACTCGAGCAGACGACCGGAGCATGAGAGACACGATCAAGGCCTTGATCTGATCCTTCTCCTGGTCAGCAATCGCGGTGAGAGTAGAGTCCCGGACCGGAGCCCACCGGAAGCGGAGGTGATTTTTGAAGTTAACTGCGGCGGCATGGCGTATCTGCTCGTCAACAGAGGGCTCGGCGACCAAGCGGAGCACAACGAGGCCGTAATTAACTCGGTTCGAGGCCTCAGAGAGCTGTGATTCGGCTGCGCGGCGTGGCTCCGGCGCCGGAGAGAGCGTATTGAGGAAGCACTGAGAGAGAAATTGAAGAGTATCTGCATTCCATTCCATCTCCTCTTCACTGTAATGTGACTGATTAGGGTTTAATAAGAGAGCGTCTAGGGTTTTGTGCACAACCGAAGAGAACGAGAAGAAAGGGTGAGAGGGAAAAACTGGGAGATATCGAGAGCTTTTAAAAAGGGATTCTCAGACGAATTGATGCTTGCAGCGTTCGGACCCGAAGAGGTGGACAATTTTTATGGCCGTATCGAGTCGTGGGCTCAATTAAATGGGCCACATAGAAGGCCCTGAAATTGCACGATTTGCGCGGACTCAATGGGCTGAGAATTGTAAATGAGTAAAAGCCCAAACAATCATGCCAAGCAAACCCATCATGGAGTCTAGTTCCATTCATTCCGGATCTTTCTTTCTATTGTGCTCGTCAATGGAATCTACTCGTGTTGAGTGGAGCTAAGGTAAGGGATGATGCCCAGCCAAATGTCATGAGTGGCTTGCTTTTTGTATCGGATAAGATATCATATAAGCTTGTTATCTGGATACCCGATATGGATCTAAAATCGGGTTGTCAATCATTGCACAAAAATTTTCCACCTGATAAAAGGATAAGTTGGGCAAACACTTAGCGCGTAGCCACGAGGACGTTGTTTCCAATGGGAATCAAACTCATAATTTTTCGAGTTCATATGATTTGGCCCTTGAGAGATTCGTCAACTAAACTATCACCCTCAGTGTTTAGAATAGCATGCATGTTCAGTCGCACAATATAATTAATGTTGTCTTCCCAGCTATAATGTTGGAGAAGTAATGTCCTTTCTTGCTAAACATGCCCAATACGAATTAAGAACTTTGAAAGCTCGATTGTTCATAAATTTGGAAACCAACAAACTCATACACACTTTGCAATATATGGTTATGAATATAAACACAAAAATGAGTGTAGTTCCATAAAATTAAAAGAGGTATCTTCTTTCACTCATGGTGTTTGTGTATGCTACACAATCTCACATACACAAAAATGAGTTCATGAAAATCTTCGTCAACAACTCCTGAGTCGAGATAATTAAGACATATACTTGAATCGTGTCGTATCCAAGTTCGAACCCCCACACCCACTTATTTAAAAAAAAAAAGAGTTCATGAAAATCTTCAAATACAAAAAAAATAAAATATATATATATATTATATATAGTATAACGTAAGATTATTAATATTAGTCAATCTTACCTTTTATGACTAAAACGCCACCCCTATTATACGCATATAATAAGAATAATAATTATTATTATTATTAGTTACATGCCATGAAGTAGTACTGCGGCGGAGCCTCTCCGTCCGGCATCGTGGTCACCGTGGCATCCCCGGCAAACGTCCACCCACAAGCGCTCCAATGACACCCATGATCACTATTCATTAATTCCGGCAATTCAATCTCCTCCCAGAAATCATCTTCCCCGTCACAATCCCTCACAATGCTTTTCTTCAATTGCGCCGCCTTTGCTGCTGCTGCCTGAATATCCCTAGCCGAGCATGTCGACGGCCGCGGCAAGTGCTCCACCTCATTAGGAAAATTGAGCTGCGCTTTACGTCCTTTGAGACAATATGCGGCAACATCATAAGCCTTGGCTGCCATTTCTGGGATTGGGAACGAACCTAACCAAATGCGCGATTTCTTTCGTGGCTCTCGGATTTCGGACACCCATTTGCCCCACCTTCGCTTCCGGACGCCATGGTAGACCGGGTGTCTAGTCCCGGTGTGTGGAGGATTCGAATCCGATGGGTTTTCCGCGGTGGTGGTGGTGGAAGCAGGGGACGTCGTGTTGAGGCCATCTTCTCCTGTGGATGTTTTCTCCATGTGTATATATATGTTTCACATTGAGAAACCCTTAATTTGGCTTTGAGTGTCATCGGGGTTTATATAATAATAATGTATGTATGTGTTGTGTGTCTTGTTTGTGTAATTACTTAAATGGGCCTATTCAGGAAAATTAATAAAGGAGCTTGCGGCAAGGATTTTATTGAAGGTGCGGATGTTAGGAATCAACTCCTAATCTAACGGTCGGAAGAAGATATGATATCGATTCTTCTCGATTTCTTACATAACAATTGGACTAATTAAGTGGAGAAAATTTAAATTTTTTCTATTTTAAGAGAAAATCATTCAATGGTCATGATAGACCGTGTCATATGCTGATGTGGTGTACAATAACCGATTAGATGATTCAATTCACGAACAGTTACTGACAATGCATGAGTAGTAAACAAAAATATACAAAACTGCTTGTGAATTGGCACAATCCCATTTATTATAGTGCATGCTAGGGCCACTTAATAATTACTCAAAAATTTAGGATAAACGTGACGCGTCTCCTACACCAAGAGTGAGGGAGAATTTGGAAGGAAGTGGGGAGTAAATCACTTGGCGATAGCCTATATGATTATCTCTTTGGATTAATGCGTAAAGAATCTAGCCTGATAATCTAGCCTGATGTTGAGAGTTCAATTTCTAAACTGGCTCAGTTATTTTCAAGTGGTTTGCACTAGATCTCAACTCAATCAATCTGTAGAATGAATTTGCGCGTGCCTAATCTGAGTCCAAATTAGAGTTTAGTGTAATGTCCAAATGTCCGCCTTCGGTTATAGTGGGGAGTAAATGATTAAAATAGCCATTGAAGTGTCAAAAAAGGTCCGGATCGGTAATGGCTTTCTGGTCCATGGGTCACGTGGTGGACGGCAGCACGAGATTCTGGTGACGCGATTTGTTGTCTAATGGGCCTCTTTTTTTGCGCTAGTGTGATATTTGTTTTGCATGAGATTTTGATAGGTGCTGCTTTTTGGTTTTTGTTGATAAGGGTGTTGTGTTCTTTGTGTGTGTGTGAATGACATCCAAACCACCTCACGATGGTATTGTTAGTCATCTCTTCGGAAAAATGGCATACGGTGTCAGAGGTCGGAAGTACGAGCCAATTAACTGAGATATTTCTTTATAGAGTTATGGTTCCGTGAATCTATCCCACTTCAGATCCCTACTAACGTGGGCCTTGGTGCGGGCTTAAAAAAGGAGTGACATGGATGGGTTTTCTTTCTTTTGCTTTGGCACTAGTAGGTCTTGATTAGGCCATAGAACCCGTGCATGGAGAGGTACCCCTACCCCCCATTTAATTTTGTGTCCACCACATTACTACTACACAAAAAAGTTGACAATTCCACCAATCAAATAATCATAAACTAATCACTTTACCAAAATCACAATCATTGTAATAATGAAGAAAAACATCTACACATGCATGCTCCACCATACAAACAAACAAAAGTTTAACTTAATTTTCATCAAAATAGAATGAAAGAGTGTTTTGGTCGCTTCATTGTTGCTTTAACGTGCCCTAATCATATCTAAATACGTTAATATTTTACTAGATCCCGTGACATGGGATTGTAATTTCAAATGATTATTATTTACTAAAATCTCAACCACACATTAGAGATATCGAATGGACTCGGGAGATTCTGAATTCGATTATCACTGAAAGCAATACCCTTATGGTCAAAGCTCAGAACATGTCGTCAGGTGAGAAATTTGTGTACGCGCAAGCCTGATGGTCGGAGATTAGACACAATTCGGATGTCCAAATGACAAAGTTATATGATGTCGTTCTCGATTTAAAAAATGAGATATTTTGATTGGTCATAATAATTATTATTATTTTGAAATTGTTGCCCATCTCCCCTGCACAAAAGGCACATAGCCATAACCATTGAATTCTTATCTACTACGAACTCATCATAGAAGGCAAGATTAGAAACAAAACATCACATTGATGACGTGTATTTCGACCTTTGTTTTTGGTTTCATGTACACATTTATGGTTTATTTACGTATACGTATGTTTCTATGATATTTTTGTTCTCCTAATTCTATTTTACGATGCCCTTTTGGTAGTAAGAAACCATGCAAGGAAGTGTTTTTTGCTTAAACAAGTTTCCATTTCCACATGATCCTATGAAATGTAAGTATACCAAACAACCTATGTATGCCCCCTATATATACAAAACACCCCATCCATGTAGCTTGTAAGAAAATCATTATACCATATATAATCGCACATATAATACGTCTAATTAATTCATTGATTTTTTTCATTATATTTTATTAGTAATGTATGATTATTAAGGGTGTGGGTACACTCAAAACCCCAAAAAATTTTAAACCGACAATGACAACATATAAGCTTCCTCTTTGATCATTCGATATGAGCCTAAATTTGGGTCATCATGTCCGCGCACACATAAATTTCTCACTTGACAATAGATTAAATTGGGTCAAAACCAAACATGTAGTAACAAAGATATTGCTCTAAGTGGGAATGGAACTCAAAATCTCTCGAAGCCATACGGGTTGGCTTTGGAGAGATTCTCCAACTAGATTATCACTCAAGTAGTTCTGAAGTGATAAGTCTTGAGTAGGCCACCATCAGATAGAAATTATCCTTTTCAATTCACTTGTGTTTGATAAGGAAAAGGAATTCTCAAAATATCATTCTTATAAGTTGTAATTGGCATATTGTGATTAGAATAAATTTATGCAAAAACTATCAACATGTTTTTATGTATAACTTATGATTATGTCAAAATAAGTGGCGACCACACCCCGGGCCGAACCGGGTTCGTGTCATGCCACGATGGGCTGGGCCAACCTTGAGTTTCAACTGAATAAAGACACATTAATCAATGGGCCTGAAAAAAGTCTTTTCTTTTCTGGGCTTCATGTGCCCAGAGAGTCCAAAACTATAATGCCAGGCATCTATTGATTAAATTGTTAATATTAGGATCCAAGTTCTTCATATGAACAAAGTACATTTTGTTTCGAAGTGGGTTTTACGGGCTTTGATGCTTGAATGGCTCACAAAGATCCACAAGTATGGAGAAATGGGCCGAACAAGTTAAATGGACTAGCATCATTCTAAACAGTGTTCTAGTGTCTTGTAGAAGAAGCTGGTGTATTTGGTTGTTTTGTAGTTTCATGTATTGACAACAAAATGTTGGTCCAACTAATGTGGATTAATAAGTTATGTATGAATCCGAAATGGGTTGATCGAGTTGGTTCCTGATATTCCATTAAACTCATGGGTCCTAGATTTGGAATATCTCTCCAACTCTTTGGGGTCACACTGTTGTGCAAAAACACCAAACTCACGGAAGATGAACAATAATAATTGACTATAACAATAAACCCAAGCTAGCTAATTTTGAGAAATCAAGCAATAAATGTGAAGGAGACAAGAGATTTATGTGTGAACAAAGCTTAATTATATGTAATAGTCTTGGGCATGGATGATGTGCCTCTAGGTATGTAACTATTTAGATGATATCTTAGTGGTAAATCTCTCTCGAACCAAACAGTAAAGATTTGAAAGATTTTGAGTTCGATTCTCACTAAAAATGATATATTTGTGATTACGCTCTTAAAAACTTTGACCAAATTTATGTTTTCGTCATGTGAGAAATTTATGTACGCACGAGTAGGATATTTCGAGTTTGGGTTCAAATTAAATTTTTAAATAATAATTTTATATGATATTGTTATCGGTTAAAAAAAACAAAAGAGCACTAGGTATTATTGACAAGGATGTTTAATTTGGCTTAAAAAATAAAGATGTTTTCGAGAGGAGGATATTGTTAGTTGTCTAGAAATGAATTTGTTGATGTGTCTTAAGAGAGTTTGTTGTCTTTATTTTGCAATTATTTATGCATTTTTATTTTCTTTCATACATTATTACAATTATCCACGTCATTAAATTAATTAATCGACTCCGTTAAACACAAGTTTGTTTGTTTGTTTGTTAAACGACACCTTGTACTTTCAGGTGGGTCTCTAGGCAAGGGGGAATCTCGTGACTGACAGCTCGTGCTCGTTATAGGAATACCAGTCGCCGATACACAGATGTCAAACGCAAGGACAGCCAACAAGGTGTGTGTAAATAAATACAATCTTTAAATAAAAAATAAAAAAAAACTTCGTAAATCGTGACCAATTTGTCTGACACCATATTGAAAATTCAAATTCAAACGCATTTAAGATATTTTCTACTCTAAATCACGGGCTCCCAAAGATTTGTTCTTGTTAGTTGTAGCCATTGATCTTAAGTTTAGAAAACGCATATTCGTATGAGATGTTATACATTTTTTATTTATATATCATTCGATTGAGTTATGTAAATCTATGTCATTTGAAACAATGGTAGTGAAGCAATTTATTGACCACTAATAGTATCAATGGACTGTCATGTGTGTCGTGGATGAAAATGAGGCTAGTGTTGTGTACTCGTGTTTGGAGTTAGTTCCATAGGCGATTAAGATCTTAATTAGGGAATAAAGACACAGTTAATGAAGAATTAGTGAGTAATATTAATGATATTTCCTCTTTTGTTCGTAATATAAATGCGGCACGCACGCCAAGCACGTTATTAAAGATGAAAACTTAAAACTAATTCAATGCACAACATGCCCTTCTTGCCCCACGATACCATCACGTGATTTTCTCCACTCTCTCTCTTTTGCTTATGAAACGACAGCGTTTCCACTGCCGCTGTGGATTTACCACCTTTTTTTTTTGTTACACACTCACCCAACGGTCGCAACGTCGTTGATCAAAAATAGCGGATGAGTTTGACAATATGTTTGCATTTGTCGAATGCATCATTTTTAGGTTGAATACATCATGTTTGGACTAAAAAAATTTGGCCCCATGATGCATTATGGTATCATCGTAGTGTGATGAGTTTGAAATTAAAATTGTAAGGAGCTACTTTTACTCTCAACACATTACGGTTGATCACATTTTCAGCATCAAAACACAAGATTTTATCAATTATATCCTCAATTAATATATTATTCTACCCTCTTCGTCTCGTAAATATAGTCCTACTTCTATTTTCACACAGATTAAGAAAATCTAATTAATATAATAACAACATTCAATTTTACTCACATATTTTATAATACATCCATAATTAATACTTAGATAACCCTAATTAATACTGTGATAACAAAACACATTAAATAGAGATCTTTTAGGAAACTAATGAACTAATTATATTCTAAAAAATGAAACGAGACTATAATTTAGGACAGAAGAATAAAGAAAATAGAACTATTTTTATGGGATGGAGAGAGTATTTTTTAAAAATTTAATTGGTACAAACGACAAAAATATAATTTTACCTTCATATCGATACAAAATTGTTAGTGATGCGATAATTTTTGTCGCAGCAACTAGGTTCGTCAACGGGAAGTCACAGACACTCTTAAACGGACCCAACGCCAACGCCTCGTGACTCGCAAGGGTTAGGCAACGCCAGCACGACACGAAAGAAATAGGCACGTGTCACGTGTGTTCATTGGGCGCAACGTGTATGTTTTTACTCTTTATGATACAGACACCCAAAACGCGTGACGATTGATGCGTCCCCAAATTAAAAAAAAAATATCCCCTGTGGTTCCTACGCTTTTCATGCGACAGATATCGCGTGGAGTTCACACAAAAGCGAATACTAAATACTAGTGGACGGTACAATACACTCTCATTAACAGCGTTTGTGCTAAACTCTATTTTGAGATTTTTCTTTCTCCGGTGAATCTTAGAGTTCATGTTCTCGTGACTGTCGCCGTCGCACGGACACTTTCGTAATTTCCTACACAACATGATTGGGTCATTGCCTCATTGTGGTGGGACCCTACGAATTTAGTTACTCTCGTCTCTACTATGTAACAAGGCTTAGTAAATGATTTTTTTTAAATCGAAAATAATACTATACAAATTTATCCCGATATTTTATCCTTTTTATAATCTATATGAATCTAAATTCGGGCTTTATATCTATGTATATATAAATTTTTCATCTTGCGACATGATAAATTAGGTAAAAATTTAACGCGTAACTGACATTGTGAACGAGCAGTGAACCCACAAAGTATAGTATGTCGAGTTAAAGTAATTTTTAGCTTTCAAGTTGCTTAGATTATACTCTATATAAGGGTCCACGTTGTTTGATTAAATACTCTACTTAAATGGTCACAAAAGTTTCAAAGTCGAAACCTCAAACTTATCAAAACATTTTTGGGTATTCTAAGACGAGTTCTTTTTTCTTTTTTGTTTTTTTATTTAGCTTTCTACACCATGATGAGTGCATGTGAAGAAGGATTGAACATTATCGAATGGTTCACATTTATTCATGATCCTATTATCTTATCTTTTAGAAAGCAAGTTGCTTTAAACTTTGGACCCACCATATTATACCTCGTTTTCTTTTCTTTTTAAGCCTTTCAAATGCTATTATGATTCCAATTAAACAAAATTAAGACCTATTGGACAATAATAAGGTTTTTTTTTTTAATGAGAGGTGGTTCGTTTGACAATCAATTAAATTATGTATATGCGTGTCCAAGATTAATTCGATTCTAATGATAAATAAATTTCTCAATGATATTTCAAAAAATAATAAAAATATAAAAAAGAATTTTAAAAAAAAACATGGATCCTCAAATTGAGGGGAGAAAACATGAAAGCATGTTCTAAGGGTAGAAAACTAGACCCATTTCAGTTAAAACAAAGATTCGATGAATCTTAAGATGACTAATATTCAAAGTCTTGAAGATTGCATGTATCAACAAATTCAAACTTGGGGACTTTAGCTAGATCTCGTATTAATCTCCAATCTTTGGTTTTTTTTTTTGGTCATTAAACTAATAGTTTCCAAACAAACAAGCTTAAATCCGTTTGCCATTTAAAAAGACATGTGGTTTTAACTTATTGGGTGCTTTAGTTGTAAATGGAATTCACGCAATCAACAGTGTACCTCTCTCTCACACATACACAAGAGTAAAAAGAATTTTAACCGAGAATAATACTATAAAAATTTGTCATTTGAATATTTTATATAAACTCAAACTCGAACAACGTGGTTGACACACACATAAATTTCTCACCCCAATGATAAGATAAGTGAAGCAAAAACTCAACGCGTGACCACAATGGTGCACACACGAGCTTTTCAATTTTGATCATAAAAATTAGGGTTATCCAAAAAAATCATGCCAAAACCCATATTTTAGGTGGTTATTGTCAAATGTATGTTAGTGAAAACCGATCGAAAATCCGAAAAAAAAACTGACAATAACAAACCGAACGATGGGTTAGGTTTAAATTTATGTCAAAACCCACCGTGACACCCATAATAAAAATCATCGTAATAAATGTATTTTTCGTGGGAACTGGTAATTCCCATGTGTGCGCTTTGTTTGTTTTTATATATAAATTTAATTTAATAACAATTATTATTATTCAAAACAAGAAACTAACTCTTTTTTTTTTAATCAGGAAACAAGAAACTAACTACACCCAATCGTTGCCGACTGCCCCTCCATCTCTAACTCTAACCATTTTGTTCTTTAACCATGGTTACTTTTTGACTCTAATCCCCTCACTTAACCACGGTCCACTCATTTGCAGTTGTGAGCACAAAGAAAACCTCCTCCATCTCCCTCGTCGTCTCCGACCTCTCTCCCTCTCTTGGCCTCTTTTGTCTTCGCTTTTGCTACAAATAGAGACCAGATTCCTAAAGCCTCTCATTTATCGTTTTTCAATTCCAAACTTTGACTGATAATTTTCTTTTCGCGGAAAATTTACAGTGCTCGAGAAGGTTGAGACTGTTTTTTGGCTTCCTTTACCCAACATGAACCGAATTTGCTTCCTGTAACTGGTGTGTATTTTTTTTCCTCCAATTCCCTTGTTTATTGGATTAGTTTGAGTGTATTGTTTCTGGGTTTTCCTATTACTCCGTTTTAGAGCTCCAAGATCTGAAAATATTGTGGGCATGCGGATTTGTAAGGCTATTCTTGTCGGATTCGTTATTAGGTTTAATGCATTGGATATAACTGTATAACGGTGTGTAAGGAGATTTTAGGGGAAGATTTGATCTGGGTTTTTGAAATTTGAAGCAATTAGTTTTGTGGGTAGAATTTGTTCTGGTTTTTTGGAGATGAAGATTGAAGCGGGTACGGTCGCTGGAGGGTGGAGAGACGATGACAAGGACATGGTTGCTGCCGTTTTGGGGACACGAGCTTACGATTACTTGATTTCGAACTCAGTCTCTAACGATAATCTCTTAATGACATTAGGAAGCGATGAGAATTTGCAGACCAAGCTCTCTGATCTCGTGGAGCGACCCAACTCTTCCAATTTCAGCAGCTGGAACTACGCGATTTTCTGGCAGATTTCACGGTCCAAGTTTGGGGATTGGGTGTTGGGATGGGGAGATGGGTCTTGTAGGGAGCCCAGGGAGGGAGAGCAATCACCCGCCATGAGAACTCTCAGTCTCAGGCTTGATTATGAAATTCAGCAGAAGATGAGGAAGAGGGTGCTTCATAAGCTCCATACATTATTTGGGGGTTCTGATGAAGATAATTATGCTCTGGGTCTGGACAGGGTTACCGATACTGAGATGTTCTTTTTGGCATCAATGTATTTCTGCTTCCCTCGCGGACAAGGTGGTCCTGGGAAGTGTTTTGCTTCAGGGAAGCACTTTTGGATCTATGATGCATTGAGATCAGGTACTGAGTATTGCCTGAGGTCATTTCTTGCTAAGTGTGCTGGTATCCAGACCATTGTATTGATACCAACGGATATTGGGGTGGTTGAATTGGGGTCGGTAAGATCTGTACCGGAAAACTCGCAGTTGGTGCAGTCAATAAGGCTATCTTTCTCATCCAATCCATCACCACTGATTAGTGTTGATAGGCCAGTAGGTGCTGCTATGCCAGGGGTGAATGAAAAGAAAGGTGTGAATTCCCAATTTTCTCATTTGGGGATAGCGGAGAGAAGGGAAGGGGTTTCGAAGATTTTGGGGCAGGAGTTGAACAATTTAGCTCATTTTAATGCTGGCCATCCCCAGTTTAGGGAGAAACTTGCTGTGAGAAAGATGGAGGAGAGGCCTTCATGGAATGCTTACCAAAATGGGAATAGGCTTGGAGTTCCGCCTGCTCGGAATGGTCATCATGTCTCGAATTGCGCGCAGAGTTACAGTGTCAAACAAGGGACTGCGACGGATATCTATAAAACTCAGAGTTCTGTTAACAATCTACAAGATCTTGTAAATGGGGTTACGGAAGAGTTTCGGCTTAATAACTTCCAGTCACAGAAGAAGGGTCCAATGCAAATTGATTTTTCAGGGGCTACTTCAAGGCCTTCTGTCATTTCTATGCAGCTTAGTGCAGAATCTGAGCATTCAGATGTAGAGGCTTCGTGTAAGGACGTGGGGCCAGGCGCAGCTGATGATAGGAGACCCCGGAAACGTGGCAGGAAGCCTGCAAATGGAAGAGATGAACCACTTAACCACGTCGAGGCTGAAAGGCAGCGGAGAGAGAAGCTTAACCAACGGTTTTATGCATTGCGAGCTCTGGTGCCGAATATATCAAAGATGGACAAAGCTTCCTTGTTGGGAGATGCCATTTCTTATATCAATGAGCTTCAGGCAAAGCTCAAAGCCTTGGAAGCCGAGAGGGAGAAATCAAATACCTTTTCTTTTGACGGAAATCATATGTGGCCTGCTGATGTTGATATTCAAGCTTCCCATGATGAGGTTATTGTAAGGGTGAGCTGCCCTTTGGATTCGCATCCTGCATCGAGAGTCATCCAAGCGTTGAAAGATTTGCAGATCAGCATGGTTGAGTCGAAACTCGCCACAGCTAACGATACTGTATTCCATACATTTGTCGTCAAATCTCAAGGATCCGAGCAGCTCACAAAGGAGAAGTTGATTGCAGCAATTTCCCGCGAATCCAAAGCCATACAGCCATTGCCAACATCATTTGGGTAGCACAATGATCTGCAATTCGCTATAGTCCATAAAGGATAATATCCTTGGAGGAGCGTTTTTCGATGCTTCTTCAGACGTTTTTGGTACACAACAAAGAGATCAGTAGATAACTGCTTATTAACCAAAATAGGACAGCAAATTTTCTATGATTGTTTATAGTATACATATTCTGTTTTACAATTATATTTTTGCAAGGTGAATTAAATTTGCCAGTCCTAACCAGCAACGATTGTTGGTTACTTAAGCAACTGATAAATTTATTTGGCTTTACAGGGTTGTTTCTTTACATTTTTTTCTTGCTAATACAAGTGAGTTCCCTGTGTCACTGAACCTTTTTTCCTATTTCCCTGGAAACTCTTTCAATTTTGCATTATATTTACCTTACCTATTCCCATTTCCCAGTCTTTAAAGAAATCTGTTTAGAATAAAGTTCAACTTTATGTGTTAATCACAGATGCCAACTTTTTTATTAGATGGTTGGGTGTTTAATATATTTTGCTTTTGAATAATATAGCAATCGTTACTTGATTGAAAGGCAAGGAAGATAGCGGGGAATATTGAGCGTAATGCAACTTTTGGTCATTGCAATAGTTTACTAAGTTCATCTTGGTCACCGAACGTTCAAACTTGAGAATCCAAAGTTGAAAATTATTCTAATATGCACATGCAGATTTTCAATTATTCGGGTTGTTAAACTGTTGAGACGTGGTATAAAAATCAATATAAAGAATCCGAACAGTGAGAAATCTATCCGTATGTGCATATTAGAACAATTTTCAACTTTAAGCTCCTAAAATGGTTGCATTATTCCAGAGAAATTGGGACAGTCTTTGCACTCCCCTAGATGGTGATCTATGTTTGTTTCTGTTTGATCTTGTATCTTACCTTTCTAATGTGTGTTTGGCCTAAAATGGTTAAAAGAATCCCATATACCATAAACTCTTGAAGAGTCTCAAACTCAGTTCCTTTTCTTCCTTGGATTTTCTAAACTTTCTTCGTAGGCACATGAAAAAGGAGCAGAGAATGGATTCTGTTGTCAAATCTTAGGCCATTCCTTTTACATTCAGTTCCTTTTCTTCCTTGGATTTTCTTAACTTTCTTCATAGGCACATGAAAAAGGAGCAGAGAATGGATTCTGTTGTCAAATCTTTGGCCATTCCTTTTATATTCTGCTTCATATAAAGTACATTGAGGTATCTCTCAACCTTGTCAGAAAGAATTCTGTGGGGGAAAATTTGAAGAGATGAAACAAGAAATGTCTCCGTAACCCAGAATCAAAAGTTAGAAAAAGAAAAAGAAAAAAAAAAGCAAGTACTGTCGGTGAAGGGTGGTGGAACTCATGGAATTCATGCATTGAAAAAATTGAAACAAAGAGCAAAAGTTGGTTGGTAGGTTTGGAAAAATCAAAAGGAACACCAAAGCATGAGAAGATCCGTCTTGCATGGCTTGCACATGTGGTTGTTGAACTGGATTGGGGGTAGGATCAGTCCACTTAGCATTGAGTCTACAACCCGTGCACCATTTTGGTCCACCAAAACAGTTTAATTTTTTTTAATTGTATAGTATTTAGCATGATGAATCCAATTGTATTTTTTTTGTTCGAAACAATCAAATCCATCATGATCGAAAATCGAATGTTTTGAGTTTATATTAGACCATCTAAAATTTTCATGTCTTATTTTTTTAATCTTGAATTTGATTTTGTTTCAAAAAAAAAAAATTTACCGTTAGATTTATCATACTAAGTACTATACAACATGATGGAATTGTGAGTGGACCATGTGAACCATTTGGGCTTAATTTATCATGGCTTGGGGGGCGGGGGCATGGATAAACTTGCTTTTCTCAATGACTACTTGTTTTGGTCCCTACATTTGGTTTATTAATATATGTGTGGTTTTCTCAATTCCTTATATTGACCTTTCATAGCCACCTAAAAAAAAGATCATTTGGTTTGGTAATTTAAGGCCACTAGTGGCATGTGGATGCCATGGCTTTTTAAAATTGACTTGGACAATTCCATGACAAACATTTATTTCACATTAAATTTTAAATGGTCAGCTATTGATATCAGTTGAATCAAGACAATAACCCTTCGGTCGAGGTGTTTTAAGACATATACTGGACTTGATGCTTTACGACCCTCGATATTATTATCCTTATAACTTACCCTATAGACATGATTTTGATGCATGAATAAATCATAGTTGTTCCAACTTTTTTTTGCCTAGTAATTAGGTTGCTTATGCACTTTTTTACCCCTTAACCAAGCATGATACCAAACAAACTTAATCTTTAGACAATTGACATGGATCTAAACTCGGGTCATTAGGTCTGCACGCACAAAAATTTCTCACCTAACGACAGGGTAAGTTGGGCCAAAACCCAACGCGTGGCAACAAGGGTATTGCTTCCAGTGAGAATCGAACTCAAGATCTTCCAAATCCATACGATTTTACCACAAAAAGATTCACGAACTAAACTATCACCCAAGTGTTTAGGTTGCTCATGCACCTTACAACGTCATCAATCTCAACTTGTTAGTAGACATGAAATTGTCATTTCTTGAGTTAGGAGAGCTACATTTTACCATGTAAAGATTGTGGTAAACTAGTAAATTATAGTTTATTCTCTCATAAAGCTAGGTTTTACAGGTTTAGAAAAGCTACTATATATGCACTTTAAAAATGGTTGGTTTCCATGTTTCTATGTAGAACAATGTTAGATAGTTAGGGTTCTTCTTTGTGGGATTTGGGTATGGATTTGGCCAATTATTTTTCAATTTTCCTTTTTGTGGCACTCATTGCCAAGATTTTGTTACAATGGCTAGATCACAAGTCCCAAAGCAAAACCAAAAGGCTTCCTCCAGGCCCACCAAGATGGCCCATTTTCGGTAACCTCCTTCAGTTGGGCCAACTCCCACACAGGGACTTTGCATCATTTTGTGACAAATTTGGGCCGCTTGTCTACCTCCGCCTAGGCAAAGTCGACGCCATCACCACCAACGATCCTGAAATTATCCGTGAAATTCTTCTCCGGCAAGATGACGTCTTCGCCTCCCGTCCGCGGACTCTCGCAGGGATCCATCTGGCTTACGGCTGCGGCGATGTTGCATTAGCACCAATGAGCCCACATTGGAAGAGAATGAGGAGAATTTGCATGGAGCACCTGTTAACAACTAAGAGGCTTGAATCATTTGCAAGGCATCGGGCAGACGAAGCCCAACATCTAGTGAAGGATGTGTGGGCCCAAGCCCAAAATGGAAAGCCCATAAATTTGAGGGAAATATTAGGTGCTTTCTCAATGAATAATGTCACTAGGATGTTATTAGGGAAACAATACTTTGGGGCTGAATCTGCTGGCCCAAATGAAGCCATGGAGTTCATGCATGTGACTCATGAATTGTTTAAGCTTTTGGGTGTTATTTATTTGGGTGATTATTTGCCCTTTTGGAGGTGGATTGACCCTTATGGTTGTGAGAAGCAAATGAGAGAAACTGAGAAAATAATTGATGAATTTCATGTGAAGATTATTGAAGAACATAGAAAGGCAAGAGAGAGGAAGAGAAAAGAAATTCAAAGAGAAGAAGATGATTTGGACTTTGTTGATGTTTTATTGTCTTTGCCTGGTGAAGATGGACAAGAGCACTTGAATGATGTAGAGATGAAAGCTCTAATCCAGGTAATTAATTACTTTGAAATTCAAGTGTTTTTATCTCGAGAACGACATCATCAGGTTTATTTTTTTTACAGTCAAGTTGGGTCTAAATTAATGTCGGTGCACAATCTACTGACAGATAGTTGGGTCGATGCCCAACATAAAAAATAATGGAGAGATCCTACTGGGGATCGAACCACAAAAACCCCACAGGCATATATGCCTTTAACCGAAGCCAATTACCAACTGGGATATCCTAGTTTGGTTGCCATCCCAAACTCTCCGATTGGTTATGTTTAATTTATTATTATTCATCCTCAATTTGGCTTTTAAGGATATGATAGCCGCGGCAACAGATACATCAGCGGTGACCAACGAATGGGCAATGGCAGAAGTGATCAAGCATCCACGTGTCCTCCGTAAGATTCAACATGAGCTTGATGTCGTTGTGGGACCCAATAGGATGGTAATGGAGTCTGATCTAGTCCACCTTAACTACCTACGCTGCGTGGTACGTGAAACATTCCGGATGCATCCAGCTGGGCCATTTCTCATCCCGCATGAATCTTTACGGGCCACCACCATCAACGGATACCATATCCCGGCCCAAACACGAGTATTCATCAACACTCATGGGCTAGGTCGAAACACCAAGATATGGGCCGATGTGGAGGAGTTTAGGCCCGAGAGACATTGGCCTGCTGATGGAAGCCGAGTCGAAATAAGCCATGGAGCCGATTTCAAGATTCTTCCATTCAGTGCGGGCAAGAGGAAGTGTCCAGGTGCGCCGCTAGGCGTGACCTTGGTGCTTATGGCTTTGGCTCGATTGTTTCACTGTTTTGATTGGGCTCCAACGGATGGGCTAAGGCCCGAAGATGTTGACACAACTGAGGTTTATGGAATGACCATGCCCAAGGCCCGGCCCATGTTTGCCGTTGCCAGGTCTCGGCTGGCAGATCATATGTACAAGTGATTAAAGTGCATCAAATAATAGTGTTTAGATAATGTTTAGCATGCATGAGTAGGAGAATAATAATGGAACAATCACGAATAATATATGCATGTTATAAAAGTATACGGGTCGGGTCGGATGTAACTTGTTTGCCACAATATTTTGAATAGTATATATGCTATCAGCATAAATTGAATCACACAATCCCGGTATTTCAGACAACATATATTTACCATTTAAACATGTTTATATGTTACTTTTAAAATTGTTCAACAAACAAACCATTTGTGTGGCGACATGAGTTTATTTAATGTACAAATTTTTGTTTTTTTTTAAAAGATTGAAACCCTTGATAGAAAACGTTAAACCTAACGCAACGAAAATAGTTTGAGAATTTATAAATGTCGAACAAGTTGATACCATATATATACTCACATTTATAATTTAATTAAAAAGGATAAGAGATGTTAGAAGTGACATAGTAACCAACGAGCAGTGGCTCGATTGACAATCGATTGGATTAGGTATATGTATAGTTAAATTTGATTCAAATAAAAAACATATTTCTTCAATATATTTAAAAAAAAAAGAAAAAAAAGCGGCGTAGTAACCACGTGAGCCTCCTGCTCAGGCTAGGCATTATAAATTTGTCACCCTCACGGATCATTTTCGCACCAACCCTTCCTATATAGCCAGTGACGCGCGCTTCCAAAAATAAACAGAAACAAACCGCACACAGGAAGCAGAGAAAACCATCAAATTTCCCCATATCAGACCTTACATTCCAACCACTCCTTGTATCTAATTTCTCAAATTCGAATTGTTGATACTCGAGCAATTCTAGCCGTTCAATTTCCGGATCAGTTGTCATGGAGTCGCTGACCGACCGCCGCTGCAATCGAAACGCTGGTCCCAAATGGCGGTGCTCCGAATTAGCATTGCCGGGAAAGTTGCGTTGCGAGAGGCACTTATTGCCGTCAAATAAGAAGAAAATAGAAAGCCAGTTATCTGGCGCAGAAGAGAAGGTCATAGCCCGCCGGGCAAGGGCAATTGAGATCGGTGTATCTAGGGAAAAAAATAAGGGGGAGAAGGATGTCACCGATGATGAGAAGGTGACTGATGAATGGGACGAGTCGGAGTTGAAGAGTGCTGAGGTTCGAGAGGAGATGAAGCTTGATTCTGCTCGTAAGAGGGCGAATCGAGATGTGAAAAGAAAAGTGAAACGTGTCAAAAGTACAGTGGATTCTGTTGAAGGACAAAGTAAGCTTCAGGTAAGGCTGGTAAGCTATAGTAACTTCTTGCAGAAGGTAAATTTTATATTTGCGGATTTCATTATTTTACGAACTATCAACTATCAACCTTTCTTATTGGAGTCTCACACCCTAGCCCTTACAAGTTTTCAGTTTGTCTGATACAACTCCTTTGTTTAGGGTCATTTCACTGTCGATGGATTCCTCCAAAATGAGTATTTTCTTTTTCTTCCAGTTTGTCTTATGAGAATTCCTAGCGAAGCTTCCATTATAACGAATGAGATATTTAAGTTTAATCCCTTTTAGGTAGCTTCACCACGTCCTAACAGACTGTACGATCATTCACATCTTTGCAATGCTGGGTTCGGCTGCAAAGGTCTTCCCCTTTCTATCTCCGTTGGAAATGAGAGTTGTTTAACCATTTATATTTCCCCAAAGAAAGATTCTGAATGCTTTCCGGTCTCAAAGCAACCGCACTGAGAATGAGTGATAGAGAGAGGTAGAAAATGGGAAGATTCAAATTAGTACTCTTTTTAAGTCTTCCTCCGTTCGTAAGGTGGTTTATTTTCCACCTGGCTAGCCCTCATCCAAACCTCTTGGTGACAAAATTCTTTATCAGAACGTCTTTGTGATTTGCTCCATTCCCAAGAACATCTGAGGGTAGAGAATTGGAAAAGAAGTAAGTTAGCTGCCCAAGATTTGTGCCAATGAGAAACCAGATCCAATAGTAATTCAGTTGCTTGATTAAAATAGGGAAATTGCAAATACTTGAGAAGTTAGTTTAAGGGTAACGTCCTAACATTTGATAGATGCATATGAAATGACTTTACAGGTTTGTAATGAGAATAGGGAAAGTGACAACTCTTGCAATAGCAGAGAGCACTTGTAACATGTAAATATGTAAGTTTGGTGTCTAGAAACCAATTTGATTGGGATGTCATGTATTTTGTACCGCTAGTTTGCTTACTTCCAATTTGATTGGGATGTCATGTATTTTGTACCGCTAGTTTGCTTACTTCCACTGGTTAATAGGAAGTTTGTTTAATTTTTATTTGTATAAGAAGGCTGTTCTAAACCCTTAAAATTAATGTACTCACTGTTCTTAAAAGACATAAGGATTATGAGGTTGGTAGTTTTGCATTTACTTCAATCTTCTTCTGCTTCCTGTATGTTTATCTTCCTCAGTGCATAGCTGAAAGCGGGGAAGAGTGCGTTGTAACTTTTGTTTGCTGACCACCGGTGCATTGATTGATGTGTACTAGGGATACCTTTTTTTTTTTTAAAGTAAATGATGGGTTCCTATATTCTAACAAGTTTTACTTTCCAGGGTAACGTGAATAAAAACAAGAGGCATGGCATGTGTCATCAGTGTCAGCGGAATGATAAGAGTGGTGTTGTCCACTGCACCCTTTGCCAGCAGAAGCGCTATTGCTATGAATGTATTGGAAATTGGTAAGAAACAAATGGGAAATCAATGTTTTCTTAGTCGAATTTATGCCTGAAAATATAATACATCTAATTGATAATTCGTAAGTCAGCCTATTTTTTCAGCAGTTTTAGGAAGCTGAATGGACGAATCATTTTCAATTGACGGATGTGATATGCAAACACTGGAATTGTTTTTATGACGCAGGTATCCCGAGAAAACAAGAGAGGAGATTGAGAATGCATGTCCATTTTGTTGTGGCAATTGCAATTGCAAAGCTTGCTTGCGGGATTTTGTGGAGGTAGATTTTAATCTCAACTGCCTGCGAGCCTTTTCATGTTCAATTTCCATTACACTTTTTTTGGAAACTGTGAATCATTTTTTATGTCAGATGTTAATTATTGGTTGTTTGTTCATCCCCTTTCAGCCTTCCCGTGAAAAAATAGACAACGTTGTCAAATTACAGTGGCTACGGTATTTACTGCACAAAGCTTTACCTGTTGTAAGGCATATTCATAAGGAGCAGAGCACTGAACTTGAGGTTGAAGCCAAAATACGAGGTATACGAACGTGATGCAGTAGCAAAGGGCAAACAGCTCCCTCAACTATTAATTACGTTGTCTCTTTGTTTCTCAGGTCAGTCAGGTGATTCATTGACAGACAAAAACATTACTAGATCTAAACTGGATAGAGAGGAACGCTTATACTGGTAAGTTTTCATAATTTGTAATTTATTTTGGGTCCTGTGTGATATATCACAAAAGGTTGATATGGTGACAAGAAGATCATTTATTTAGAGGCAGAACTTAATTTTGCAATTTCCATTGATGATATGGCAAGTTGCATAAAGGTGATATGATGACAAGATCATACCCAAATGTCATTCCTAAAAACCTAATATAAGAATGCCTGTAAAAGATTCATAAGTTATTAAGTTCTTAAGATGATCAGTGATAACTGCATATGTTTAATGCTTGTTTATGAGGGAAAACCCTTGTACTGCAAGTGTGGAAAGCCTGACCATTTATCAATGTATGAGCCTATGGGGACAACTGAGTGAATCAATATGTAGACAGCTACTTTTAGTTAGTAAAATTCATGAAGCACTCGAAGCTCTTAGTGATGACCATATCATGTCTAAGTCTTCAGAAAATTATTGGGTAAACACTAATCAGAGTTCCAATGTCTTGATTTAAATTTGTGTGAGCTTTATATGTCACATGAATTGCAAGTTTGAGTTCCATCAGGTGGAGGAGAGATGATAGATATAGGTTGATAGAGGTTTCAAGGATTTAATGAGACTCATAAACCCCAAGCATTAATTTGGCAAATGATGGTCAAGCAGTTCCCATCTAGAGCTTATTTGACTTTTGAGTGCGCTGTGTCATTGGCCTGTGTTCCCAATACTGCTGGGAGTATTTTCTTTCGATAGTACATAATTCATTTTTGTCCTTAGGTTTCCATTTCATATGGTAACCAATATGTTGTCTATATATATATATATATATTGTCGGTCAAGCTTTATTAGGCTTAGTATGCACTGGTAATCAAGCTTGGTTTGCTTAGTGTTCAAAAGTTTATGTTTTTAATCTCCTCGTTTAGGATGTTATTACATTTTCAATTGTCTTTGAAGTTCAAAAACCTTGTGAGAGTCCAGCTTTCTTCGCTGGGATTGATTCCTGTAAACAAAGAATTGAAATATTGTTTATGGTTTTATCTTTTCGGGATCCTATTTTACTTAGTAGGAATGAATGAGAAAATAATTCACGTAATGGATTCTCATTGATTTCTCCTATGAACTCAGATAGCTAACCACACATGATATTTTACTTGATATATAGCAACATAATATCCTAATCGTCGTCAAAGCCTTAATCTGAAACACGTTAGGTTTGGCTTCATGGACCCTTAGGATAAAAACAATTGTTTTACAAGGACTGGATTGAAGTTTTTGCCCTTATGTCTTAGTATTATGCAGAGATATGGTTCTTTTTACTTGCAGATTATCTTCAGTTTCCATAACTGAATTCTTCATTGTTCTAATTAATCCCTTCATTGCTTCATGAGTAATATTATCACTTGTGCATTTTGTGTGTGATTGGCTGAGCAAGTATTTAAGTGTTCATGTTATTGTTGCATTTTTCCACTACTCAAGACAGTTGCAGTTTCATAAATCATCAGCGATAGGAGCATTTTATAATTATTTATTTCAGTTCTCCTTCTTTGACGATTCTGAGACATGTATCATGTACGTGACAGTGATAACTGCAAGACGTCGATAGTTAACTTCTACAGAAGCTGCCCCAATCCAGATTGTTCTTATGATCTGTGTCTTACTTGTTGTCGAGAGCTAAGAGAAGGCTGCCAACCTGGAGGTAATGCAGGACAGACATCCCATCAACATTTTGTAGAGCGAGCACATGGCCAAGTTACTGACAGGGAGGGAAGTGCCAAGTCAGAGAGGAAGAGACATGGCTGGGAGAGCCAAGAAGCTGCCTCCTCTAATGACCCTAGAGCTAGTAGGTCCGTTCACTTTCCTGATTGGAAGGCAAATTTTGATGGTAGCATTCCTTGTCCTCCAGAAGGGCGTGGAGGTTGCGGTATTGCCATACTGGAGTTGAGACGCATTTTCAAAGCTGATTGGGTAACAAAGCTGTTGACTAAGTCAGAGCAGATCACTAAACAATATATGCCGCCAGATATGAATTTTTCTCAAGGATGTTCCTCTTGCCTGCCAACTGGTTTTGAAGAGAGAAGGAATACACTGTCTGAAGTTAGGCAGGCAGCTTACAGGGAAGACAATCAGGATAACTTCTTATTTTGCCCAAATGCTGTTGACATGAAAGACCATGAAATTGAGCATTTTCAGAAGCACTGGATGAGGGGTGAACCTGTAATTGTGAGAAATGTGCTTGACAAGACATCAGGTCTTAGTTGGGAACCTATGGTCATGTGGAGGGCTTTTAGAGAAACAGGTGCAAATGTAAAGTTCAAAGAGGAGACAAAAAGTGTCATGGCCATTGATTGCTTGGATTGGCGTCAGGTCAGTTGTTTAAAGGAATTGTAAATTTGTTATATCTGAGTGATGAGAAGATGGTTTTTTGATATCTCATTGCTGTTCAGGTTGAGATCAACATTCATCAATTCTTCAAAGGCTATTTAGAGGGACGTATGCACAAAGGTGGATGCCCAGAGATGTTGAAACTGAAAGATTGGCCCTCATCAACTTCATTTGAGGAGCGTTTACCCAGACACGGGGCTGAATTTATTGCAGCACTTCCATTCAGTGACTATACTGACCCAAAATTAGGTTTCCTGAACCTTGCTACAAGGCTTCCTGAGAATTTATGGAAACCAGACTTGGGACCAAAAACATATATTGCATATGGATTTTCTGAAGAGCTTGGCAGAGGTGATTCAGTGACAAAGCTGCATTGTGATGTGTCTGATGCGGTAAGGTTATTAAAGTGGATAGATATTTTATTTTTTTCATCAATTCTTGCTATAACTTTAAGTTTTCCCTCCTTTCTTTTAGTGAGTGGACAGTTGCAGCTGATGGTTATCAGTTCACGTTTCTTTCAAATAATAATTGCTGTTAGAATCCTCATTTTATCTGCTTTTGTAATTTATTTTTGTATTAAGGATACTTCTTTGCAGCTAATGCTAGTTATTTTCAGCGAGCAAAAGTTCTCACATAACTCAATTTTACTTTCTGTTTGGTACTTTGGTTCCTTAGATTTCGTAGTTTTTTTTAGGTAAATGTACTGACACACACGACTAAGGTGAAGGTTGCTCCCTGGCAACACAAAAAGATAAGAGAACTTCAAAAAGAATATGCAGCTAAAGACTTGTCTGAACTTTATGGTGCAATGGATGAGTCTGTGGGTGGAAAAACAAAACAATCACTGATGAGTGTGACTAAAAGTGATATCACTGTAGCTGAATGCATGAAACGTGAGTCTTTTGTGGAGAATGACAATCTGTTGCTAGAAGAGCCAGAAGCAAATGTGGAGAAACTAAATATGGAAGAATCAAGTAGGACGTTGCCATTTCCTCAACCTCTAGATCTTGATGCTGGAAAATCAGAAGCAGAAGAATCTTCCATGCAGTCTCATCTTTCTCCTGAATGTAAGGAAAATGACAGCATTGCAATGGATTTTCTTGGAATGTGTAACGTCAAGGTTCAGATTCTGGACCATCAGGAAAAAAAGGTAAATATCGTTGGTGGAAGCTCTCCTTGCCCTGTCATTGAAGTTCCACATAACGCCAGTGGCATTTCTACAATGAAGCCTATTGATGACAACGATAATTTGCAGAATTATTTTTCTGAGAATAGTGGAATTGATGAGTTAGGCTGTCGAGAATCCAAACAGAGCCAGATGGTGGATTCTGTTATGAGTGGTGGAAGATTGGGGGTTTCCTATGGTGGTGCTGTTTGGGACATCTTTCGCAGGCAGGATGTACCTAAATTAATTGAGTACTTGCGGAAACACAAAAATGAATTTCGCCACTTTGATGAACAACCAGTGGATTCTGTGAGTATTATTGCTGATCACAGTTGGCTATGTTTTCACCCGGAGTCTTATATAACTGAATTCTGCTTGTTTCAGGTTATTCATCCGATTCATGACCAGACTCTATTTTTGAACGAGAAGCATAAAAAACAACTGAAGGAGGAGTTTGGTAAGACCCTCTTTTGACAAAAAGAAGTGATTGCTTTTGGTGTTTTAGGATGATGATCATTAATTTTTTTATGATAATATTTGATGGTTGTTAATGTAGAGGTAGAGCCATGGACATTCGAACAACACCTTGGGGAGGCAGTCTTTATTCCGGCAGGATGTCCTCATCAAGTGAGGAACAGACAGGTAATTGTTCAACCACTGTTGAAACTTGAACCTCTTCTTTGAGCAAGTTGGACGTGACAGAGCTATAGTGTCTATCAAACTTGTCCGACGTTTCCCACATTGCTTAGAATTTTTTAACTTCCTGATACATATGTCTCTTCACAAGTTCAATTTTGCTGTTTTATTCCTTAAAAATATGTTCAGTGACCCATCAGATATTTAAAGCTGTGGAATGAGTTAAAATCAGAAGATAAGTCAACTGGGTATAACAGGAATAGTGGATTTTCCTGGGGCGACAGTGCTCCATCATCAACATAGTTCCTCATATGTTTGGCTTTCTTAATCCGCCTACAGCCTAAAATTCACCTTCATGTGCATGCATCTTACTTGGCTTTTCTACCTTTTTCATTGATTCCATTGTATTTCTTTCAGTCTTGCATAAAGGTGGCACTCGACTTTGTGTCACCTGAGAATGTTGAAGAGTGTATAAGATTAACACAAGAGTTCCGTGTTCTTCCGCAAACCCATAGGGCCAAGGAAGACAAATTGGAGGTAACCCGACTGACTTGCTGTATCTTAGCTATACTTGGCAATTTTTTGTGGTTGCTGTTTGTCCTTTTCGCTATCGAATTGTTCTAGAAGGTGTAAATCGTAAAAGTTACCAAGCTGTTCTACATTTTGCATCTATGAAGCAGTCCTCGTCTTTTGGCTTTTTCAGAGTTTGCCTAATTTCAACAGGGTTGGTTCTATGAAAGCTAAACTTAAAGGCATGCTTTGATGCTTTTCAAGTCGATCTATAAAAAAAATTATGTATTTGATGTTCTTTTCCTGCAGTACAAGTTCCATTGTAGTAGTTATCTTTAAAAAATGTATCAATGGCTTAATGGTTTATGTTGGACGGGGAAAATAATTTGTCATCTTGATGCATTAAAGTTATGTGTGACTCTGCTTCTTACTGACTGCAACTTGACATGGAAGGATATAAACTGAAATTTGATTGATGGACATCTAACTTGAAAAAGGCGTCACTCATAGGTTCTAAGATCATAGTTAGTCTTAGTATTGTCATCGGTGTTTCCTTGGCTTCATTGAATTTATTTCGTTTCTGTTTACAGGTCAAGAAGATGACTCTTTATGCTGTAAGTTCAGCAGTGAAAGAGGCTGAAAAGCAGATGCCACCTCTAGAGTACGCTTTACTTTTCTATTTCAGTATATATGACCATTTATTTGGCTGCTTTGCGGAGAGATTAATAGTAAGATTGGTGAGAGGTGAAAGAATTGCCCTTTTTTTTGAGCCGCTTCGTTTGCCTTGGTAGGTAGATAGGATCCACACATACAAAAACAAGAGCAGGGGCATACACCAATAAAAATTACTCCTCTCACCTCCAAGCCCATAGGGTGTGGGATCAGACCATCTTACTAGGTGGTGACCCCGATATCTTTACTCTCCTTTTTCTTTTCTTTTTTCCTTTTTTTGTTGCATTTTTGAACATCTCCCTTCCATTGTATAGATGATATGTCATTAATTTTTTATATCAGGGGAAAAGTCACATACACCCCCTGTGGTTTCTTCGACTTTAGATTCACCCCGTGATTGAAGGATGTTGAGATACACTCCCTATAGTTTGGTCAATGTTAGCAAAGGTCCAGTAACGTAAAAACCCCTCTAAAATGCCCAAAAGATCCTATTCTTCTTTTTTACAAAACATGCTCTCATGAAAGCTTCAGCCTCACACGGCAACCTAAAAGCAAGATAAGGCTCTTCACTAACAAGTTCATGTATGCCATGAACCACCATCTCCGGTGCCATGTAAAAAAGGGTTCCCGTCAACTAATCAAATTCCCTCCTCTTTCTCACTCTCTTCGTCAACCCAAAATCCACAATTTTTGCCACAAATTCACCATCTCCAGATGGAACTAGGAGTACATTACGAGACTTAATATTGCAGTGAACATACCCAGAATCATGAATATGAGCAAGTCCTAGAAGCAATTGCCTTGTGTAATGCTTCACTTCTTCAACACGCACGCGAATGATGAGATCGACAAGGAAACTTGGAGATCGTTGAAAACTTCAATCTCATTTTCTAGTGTAGCCAAATCCAAAAGCTTAGTAGACTCGACAGCAAACACAGGAGAGAGAAGACGAGATGATTAGGGCGAAGTCTTTGTGTTTTGTTCCCATGAAGTAAAACGACGTTGTTTTAGGTTTCACGTGACATCTTTGTTAAAAGAGTTAACGAAGATGAGTCAGCGGGGGGTCTGCTAACATTGACCGAACTTCCGAGGGTGTACCTCAAAACTTTTGAACCGCATGGGGTAAGGTGAAATCTTTCTGTAGGATACGAGGCTTCTTAATTCTTAAGGTGCTGGATATTAGTGTTGATAAGGTGAGATCTTTATGTGGGACAATAGGGTAAACAATTCCCATGCACAAAGCTCCTGCAGTAAGCGGGGTCGATGTGCGCAACCTTCTCTCGCATAATATGCGAGAGGTTGTTTCCATGGATTGAACCTATGACCTCTAAGTTACACTTGTGCAATTTAACCACTGTGGGACAATGAGGCTCATTGATTCTTGTAATGTTGTCTTCTGATGCCACAGTAGGATTTCGAACTTTTCAATCTTTTGCGGTAAAAAAAAGACACTGCTCTTGAACTATTCAAAACATTAAAAAGGTAATTCGAGATACGGTTCCCTATAACTTGTGATGGAGTATAGTTGGACTAACCGAGTGATGAAACCCGTGCAACTTGTCTTCCCGCCCGATTTCAGTAGCAATACTTTGAAGTAGGATTCTTTTTTGAGATATCGTCTAATTTTAAGCAGCTAATTAATAATTTTCAAAAACTATTGACAAGATTGGACTTGGAATGCCACCTTGCTTCTCTTCGGCCTTGATATTTTGTTAGTCTTTTGCTATGTTATGTTGTAAAGAAATGAAGGTTTAGGGAGAGTTGTATGGTTTCTGGTTTGTTCTTTTTGAGGTTCGTCCTTAATCAAAAGTTCTCTTACAAATCTTCCAATATACCTCATGCTTCTTTTCCCAATGCAGTTCCCATGGGGGAAAAATCGAGGATATTTAATGCAGATTCCTTTAGGGAGATACCATAGATCATAGAAGATTTCACCTGATAACGTGGGACACTATTAAACTTCCTAAATACAATAGAGGTTTGGGAATTCTCTCTATGGCTGCTTTAAATAAAGCCTTGATGAGAAAGTGGGTGTGGAAGTTCTGTACTGATAAAGACCAATTGTGGAGGCAAGTTATTGCCATCAGATATGGCCTTTCTAGTAGGGGTTGGATCACTAATATGCCAAGAGGCTCTCATGGCACTAGGCTCTGGAAGAACATTATGAAGGTTTGGTCTGACTAGTTTGCTCTCACATATTTCAAAGCCGGAAATGGGGATTCTATTGGCTTCTGGGAGGATAGATGGATTGCGAACTTTTCCTTAAAATGGTTCTTCCCTGACATTTACAACTTGACAACCAACAAGGAATCAGCCCTCAAGGGAGTCGATCATCTTATCTAACTCTGATTCTAGTTGGGATATCTATTTTATCAAGAATGTTCAAGAAAGTGGAGGCAATGCTAAACTTCTTGGGACTTGGTTTACAACTTTAGAGTTAATATCAGGGTGGAAGACCAAATGTGCTGGCAGCTTGCTAAAGCCAAATGCTTCACTGTGAGTTCTTTTTACAAGCATCTTATCTCATCAAATTTTCATTTTGGGGACTCTAGTGTCTCTTGGTCTTGTGTTTGAAAGACAAAGGCTCTGTTTGATAGAGCGGAAAGATTGATTTTCAATGCTAGCGGAAAAGCTGTGAAAAATGCTGAGTTTAAAGTTGTGAAATATGCTGTGAGGTGTTTGGTGAAGTAAAAGTTGATGCTAGCGGAAAAACTTTTGAAATAAAGTATTGAATATTAGTTTTTTATTTTAAGTATTAATTAATAAATATTTTTAATTATTAATTAATAAAATTTTAATATTTTTTTATTTTAACTAAAAATATATAATTAATAAAAGTTGAGCATGGGCCCCGCATTATTAACAAAATATATAATTTAACTAAAAATATATAATTTACATTTAAATGTATTAAATATATATTATTAAATCTGTGGGGCCCACATTAATTTATGTATAATTTAAAAGACACAATGATGACTGTGGGACCCACAATAGAAAATTGGGGAAAAAAAATGCTGAGAGTTAGCATCAGCGGATCCGTTACACACGCTATGCTGTTTGGCAGAGCATTAGCTGACAACGTTTCGTTTAGCGGAAACGCTGTGGGAAACGCTCTGTCAAGCAGGCAGAAAAGCTCTTTCAAAAGTGAGTTTATTTTGTTAGGAAGTGGTTTGGGGAAAAATTCTCACAAAGGGTATCAAATGGTCAATAGGTGTATCATATGGAAGGAAAATTCGGAATCCATTGACCATCTTTTGTTGCACTATAATTGGTCTCGAACCATATGGAATTATTTTTTTGCAATTTTGTTGGTCTGGTTTGGGCTCCTCATAGCAGTGTTAGGGATTGAGCTTATGGCATTGAATACAATGTCCACCTTCATCAAATTTTCATTTTGGGTACTCTAGTTTCCCTTGGTCTCATGTTTGGAAGCCAAAAACTCCTAAAGTGAGTTTCTTTTGCTGGGAAGTGGTTTCGGAAAAATTCTCACAAAGAGTATCATATGGTCAATAGTTGTATCCTCTGGAAGGAAAATTCGGTATCCATTGACCATCTTTTGTTGCTCTGTAACTGGTATCGAACCATGTGGAATTTTTTTTTTTTATAATTTTGTTGGTCTGGTTGGGGCTCCTCATAGCAGTGTTAGGGCTGAGCTTATGGCATCTTTTGTTCCCTTGTCCTTTTGAGGTGACCGTTTTCTTTCTGTTTCAACTCTTGTTATTTTTTGTTTCTCCCTTTGTTTTCTCTCTCTTTGTTATGAGACTTTCAGTTTCTTTAAATGTCACAACTCGTATTCCTTGCACGTCTATTGATACTTGGACCTCGGATGCTGCCATAGATTATTTTTGACGTGACAATACTTTAAGCTACTTTCGACTAGATACTACAATACATATCAAGGGTTTGACTTTTTAGGTTTTATAGCAATCAATGATAAATAATCATCTCTTTTCCCCTTTTTTTTGCTAGTCGAGGAACAACCCAGTCCAATATGTCCTTCGGACAACTAAGTGGACGTAAGCCTCGGACCGCCAGAACAGCCCGCATTATGAGGGTAACAGGTGAGACTGGGCTAAAGTCCACGCGGTGATATGGATAGGGGCCCAGAAGTGGGATAAGCCCACGGAAATGGGATTCTACGAGGAAATATTTCAACTGGTTGTTTCGAACTCCCGACCTCGGGCACAATAGTCCTTAAGTCAAGAGAGATAATCAACTAGGGTATGGCCAAGTGATTTTCAGTACCTTTCCATTCGTACCTTTTATATTTTTGCTGCTCTAAGTTTGTGCCTTAGTGTTTTGTTTTCTTCATTGGACTCGCTCGAGTTGTCAAAAAAAAAATGTGAACTTGACAATATACCGTGGACATTACCTTGTCTTTAAGCCTTTTTCCCCCTCTAAATTGTTGGTCTCCACATCGAAATATGAATATTTTTTTTCAATTATTTTAGAGATGGAATGTTTTTGTCTTATAATTATAGCTTACAAATCATGACTTTTTTTTTTTAATTCATCTAATAATTATTTCTTTAACTTGGATGGGTGAGATCGGAGGAGTCCTGATAAACCTAATTTGTCTATTTGCAGTCGATCAAACCGCAAGAAAGACTGAGAAGGTGGTGGTGGAGTCGAAACAAGAAAAGACTGTAGGCTACTTAGTACAAAACCATGGTAATTTCTGGTGTTGAATAATGGGCTCTGCCTTGTTGTATTTATGTTATTAAAAAAAAGAGACTATTGAAAAGCAATAAAATTATTATATCCAGATGGGTTATGGCCTTGTGGTTTTGGTTGTATAACCAAACTGATAGAATGTAAAGAAATTTCTCGAGGATCATAATGAAATTCCCAGACTTCTTGATTTTCAGACTCTCTTGAATGATATTGCTGAAATGTTGAGGTTTCTTTTAGTCCATGTCTCTTTGATTGGCATGGCTGCGGTTTGTTATATTTGTTGCAGTGATTGAAGCCATGTAATCCATTTCATCTTTTGGTGAAGATTGGCA
The DNA here is from genome assembly GCF_013401445.1 of Tripterygium wilfordii. Taxonomy (NCBI): domain Eukaryota; kingdom Viridiplantae; phylum Streptophyta; class Magnoliopsida; order Celastrales; family Celastraceae; genus Tripterygium; species Tripterygium wilfordii. Next base: position 13,459,045 of record NC_052248.1, read on the forward strand.
CAGAAGAAGTGAATTTTAGGTGAACATGAGGAGCAATGTTCAAAACCTGATTCGTATCGCAGAAGACTTTGCTCCCCAAAAATTCAAAACCTGATTCGTATAGAAGGCAAATTTGTGAAAGTGCCAAATGGCAACGGCTTATGTGTAATGAATCTGGAAACCACAGGGTAATAGCTCAATTGGTTATCTCGCTTTTAGACGTTCTGTATGTACAGACGTCTGACGTTTGAAATCCTCTGCGATATTTTTCAATGGTACCTGCATCGTGAGCTTGAGCTTGTCTTGCCTGTGAGATTCACGTGCATGTGCTTCTGTCCAGTCTTAACAGTTGTTAGGGTGATGCATGCTTGCTTCACAGTCTAAGTTTAGCCTACTCACCTGTACACGAAGGGCACTCTGGGTTCTGAGTTATAAAAAAGAAGTGTTATGGATCTGGATATTATCTTGCCCAAGCCCGAGCTCTATTTGTAGTTTTTTGGGCTACACATTTGCGAATCTGAATTTTGTTTTGTTTTGTTGTCCAAGCCCGTAATAATTGTTCGTCAGTTCGATCCATGATCAGGATTTGACATTTTGACTCGTAGAGTTGGCGATAATTCGTTCGTCCAATTCTTTCCTCCGTCCTCGCGAGTCTCCTCGAACTCCGTGGTCTTACGCCAGCGTCATTCCTCCCTCACAGAAGGTGCGTGACGATTTTCCTAGCCTGACTCGGATACTTTTCTTTCTGTAAATTCATTGAATTTTATGCAATGCGAGTCTCTTCTTATATCTCTACGGACTGAAGTAGTTTCGATTATTAGCTGAAGGGATCATCACCTGTTTGTGAAAATGCTCCAGAAAGAACTGGTTTACTTTCTGTACAAATAGGCCTGGGAGATCAGATTTTAAGTTTTATGCGGTTTATTTGTCTGTTTATGGAGATTGATAAACACGCCACACAGAGCTAGTAATTCCGTTGAAGTAGAGGTTTTAGTGTTTCATTTAATTGTGAAAGAAATTATCCTTTGTTTCTTTTACTTTTCATACACTGACTCGAGTTCATTCTTTTTTTTTTTTCTAATTCCATTGCTGCAGTTCTTTGAAACCTTTTCATGTTTCTTCGGCGACTAGCACAATTATTTCCCCATTCAAGGAGGACGTTTTGTAGTAGCAGGATCAATGATCTTACCGGCGCAATTGCAGAGCTCAATAAGGTAACACTTTTTTAAATTGCATTTTGAAAACTGAACTGATATGTCTAAATTTTCAGGGGCGCCCCCACATGCCAACCCCTAAAGAGAACTAAGGGAAGGTTGCTTTCTTGGGGTAAATTATGATGGTGTTCTTTGTCAGAAATGTGTAGGGATGACGTGATTAATTTAAGAGAAAATTGGCTGAGGTTATAAGAAAACCAAAGAAATGAGATAATATTGAAATGGTAAAGGCATCATAACTTTCTTTAGTAGATGTTATGCCTATCATTTGAGCTCCAACATAACAATGAAGGAAACTGCCTTGGCGTTGAGGCGCTTAAGTGTGTAAGTTCATTTCATGGAACATGGCATGATTGCTAATTTGCCCCAAGGAGCCCATATGATTTTTCTCAATCGTAGTTGGTTGCATGTTGTGACAGATGCTTCATATGTATACACATATACTCCTCACTTTCAGGAAATGGAATCCATTTTTGGTGAACCTCCTTCAAGTGGTCTTGCTGGTTCTATAAGTAATGATTGCTTGGCACAAGAATCCCACTTTGATTCTCAAGGCCTTGCCAAATCTCTCAGTAATGAGTCTGTGTCTCAAGATTCCTAATGCATGTCTCACAAGATAAATCAAAACGGGACTGGTCTGAGCCATATTGGTCATAGCGGGGAAGCTCAAATGGTGGATGTCTCTCTCAAAGAAAGTAGTAAGAGAACTGCCATTGCTAGCTGCAGGGTAATCCTGGACAAGGTGGTCTTTGAAATGGTTGCAGCCAACCAAATGAGGAAGGGAGATGTCCTTACTGTGGCAAAAATTGCAGGAATAAGTGGTGCAAAGCACACAAGCAACCTCATACCTCTCTGCCACAATATCACTCTGAGTAACGTTCGTGTTGATTTAAGGTTGAATCCAAAGAATTTGAGTGTGGATATAGAAGGGGAAGCTGTGTCAACTGGTAAAACGGGGGTAGAGATGGAAGCAATGACGGCTGTGGCGATTGCTGGCCTAACAGTGTATGATATGTGTAAAGCTGCCTCAAAGCATATCCAGATCACAGATATACAACTTGAATCTAAAACTAGAGGGAAGAGTGGAGACTGGTCCAGGCACAAGTAGTATGTGATCTGAAGAACACCACAATGCCAGTCACTAACTAACCTATAGGTATGCCTAGTCCTCCTTTGATTGGCACTTTCGCATTGCACTGGATTGAAGTTGCTTCTTATTAGAATTGACAAGAGCATTTTAGAATGCTCGGGTGACGAAGATGATGATTATAGCAATTGCTATTATCATCCATAATTGACTTACGGATCTGAAGCAACATTGCTTTGGATTCATGAATACTGGGTAAAGGATTTGATAATAATGCTGATGAAGATACGTGAAAATGATAATAAAACTAGAATTTTCATATTTGTTTCTATGTTTTTTCTCTTCTATGAATGGTCTGCATTCTTGGGGGCATTCTGTGATTTTCTTGATATTACCACACAGACGCACAAGCACTATTGTCCCCAACCAGTTTGTCAATAATAAACAAAGATAGAGATACATAAAATAGATAGGTCTATATCATGTTCCTGTGTATAACTTGCAACACATGTCCACTTGGCTTCATGGGTTATATTGTCTATAGAAGTCATAGTGGCTAATAATAGCACTTTCACTTTGTGAAGAGATTTCTGATGTGCAGGAAGGATGAAAAAGAAGTAGACATGACTCACGAGCAAAGAAAGGAAGGACCGCTATTGCAGCATGAAAGGTGTGAAATATCTTGAGGTCTCTCTCATCATTGTCATATTTAGTCATCAACGTGAACACAAGAATGTCATTTCTAGGAGTCGAATCTAGGCATTAAGAGATTCGGTGATTTGAACATGCTTTTAAATAATTAAGAATGTTATCAACCAGTAGAGGTTGAAATTAGTGAGTGAATTTGCACACTAATTGTAGCTTTTTAACATTGACAACGTTGAAATATTTAAGTTGCTGACAGCTAATCAAATTGAACAGATTTTCTTTTTCTTCCCAATCAAAACAAGGCTATATTATTCAGTACAATGTGCACAAAACTTGTACGTCTGTAGAGTCATTATGGGCCAAATTATCTACCAATTGCAGTGGCCTTTAAATGGCTGAGTAGTTGCAGACTTAGAAACACTTCCTGGCTTATAGTGGATCACTTCACTACCAAAGTCCAAAGTGGGTCACCCTCATGAAGTGCCTCGGTGACCAGGCTTGGATTATGTTTGTACGCATGTACACAAAAGATTTGATTTATGACTGTCGGATGGGTTTGTCGTAATAAAGAAAAAAAATAGTTCCAACTTTCAATATAGGTAATTTAATAAAAAAGGAAGAAAACTCAAGTTTTTTGTTGGGTAAGCAAGAAATCGAGAATGATATTATACAAGGACAAAATAGTTGCGTCAAAGCTTAACGAGTGGTTACAAAGATATTGATCTCAGTGATAATCGAACTCATAATTTTGCGAATCCATATGAATGGATCTAGATAAATTTACTCACTAAACTATGGACTAAGTAGTTAAAATATACGTGTCTCATAGATGATATAAGTTGATTACAACACTAATTAAGAGCAATTAATAGGAACCCCAACTTTCACCAACAAAAGTAAAACAGGCTGGGATGTTTGTCTCCTCCCACTTGGCGGAATATTTCTATCATATTTTACTACTCACAAGTCACAAGTACATCTGGTATCAATTTATGACAAATGAAACAAGAGATTTATAATGTCTGATTCTAAATCAGTAAATCTATCTTTGGTCCTAAATCTAACCGAACTGTATACTTTGTAGCTGTACACAACTTCAATTAAAAAAAAAAAGAAAAAAGAAGCCTAGAAAAACTGGTTGAATCCCCTCTCCCTCCCCCGAAGCCTAGTAACTCTGTAACTCCACTGAAGCAGCCACCTTAACTTTTCTCTCCCCTCTTTCATTTATTTATACTCTCACAGCTCTGCCAGACTGCAACTCACACTTCACTATTCTCTCTCTCTGTGCGATGGAAGGAAAGGTAAGAGCTACCCATCTCTTTTCCTTCACCATATCCCTTCTCTTTCTTTCCTCCACCGCTCTCAACTACCAGACCCTGGTCCCCAAATCCCTCCCATCCCCACCCACCCTTTCATGGACCGAATCCGAAACTCTATCCTTCTCAGAACCAGACACAAACACCACCAGGACTCTCGACGTCGAGCTACACCACATCGACGCGTTGTCCCTCAACAAGACCCCGCAGCAACTCTTCAATCTCAGGCTCCAGCGAGACGCTTCCCGTGTTAAATCCCTGATCTCCGTCGCCGAGGAAGCTATCAAAGGATCCGGCGTTAATGTCACTCGCGCTGGCGCGCGTGGTGCGGGGTTCAGCAGCTCTGTGATATCGGGGCTCGCGCAAGGAAGCGGCGAGTACTTCACGCGCTTGGGGGTGGGAACGCCTCCTCGGTATGTGTACATGGTGTTGGATACGGGAAGCGACGTCGTTTGGATCCAGTGTGCCCCTTGTAAGAAATGCTATTCACAGTCCGACCCGGTTTTCGACCCGAGGAAGTCCAGATCCTTCGCTGTGGTCCCATGTGGGTCCCCCTTGTGCCGCAAACTTGACTCTCCGGGTTGCAATCAGAGGGTGAGGAAGTGTCTCTATCAAGTCTCTTACGGCGACGGTTCCTTCACTGTCGGCGATTTCTCCACCGAAACGCTGACGTTTAGAGGGACGCGAGTAGGCCGAGTAGCGCTCGGTTGTGGTCACGACAATGAGGGCTTATTCGTCGGAGCTGCGGGATTATTAGGGCTCGGGCGCGGGAAATTGTCGTTTCCCAGACAAGCCGGGATCCGGTTCAACCGCAAATTCTCGTACTGCTTAGTGGACCGGTCTGCTTCTTCTAGACCGTCTTCAATGGTTTTCGGTGACGCTGCAATATCGCGAACCGCCCGGTTCACTCCCTTGGTCGCGAATCCAAAGCTGGAAACGTTCTACTACCTTGAGCTTCTCGGGATGAGTGTCGGCGGCACACGTGTCTCTGGGATCTCTCCATCTCTATTCAAACTTGACCCCACCGGGAACGGAGGGGTCATAGTTGATTCGGGTACTTCGGTTACTCGTCTGACCCGACCCGCTTACATTGCCCTGAGAAATGCATTCCGTATTGGAGCTTCGAATCTGAAGCGAGCGCCCGAGTTCTCGTTATTTGACACGTGCTTTGATCTGTCTGGGAAAACGGAGGTGAAGGTACCGACGGTGGTGATGCATTTCCGTGGTGCAGACGTGGCATTACCGGCGTCGAATTATCTGATTCCGGTGGACAGCAGCAGTAGATTTTGTTTCGCCTTTGCGGGGACAATGAGTGGGTTGTCGATCATCGGGAACATCCAGCAGCAAGGGTTCCGGGTTGTTTATGATTTAGCGGGTTCCCGAGTCGGGTTTGCTCCACGTGGGTGCGCATAGGTCTTTTCGCTGTTTTTTCGTCTTTATTTTTTTTTTCTCTTTTATTTTAAAGGGAAGGAAGCTCTTTCCCTCAGGACCCTGACTGCCTTTTTTTATTTTCTTTTTTTTTAAAATGGGCTTTAAAATATATATGAGAAAATAACTATATCTGGACGATTTTCCTCCTTGTAGATGTCTTTGAAAGAATTGGTACATGTTCTCCATTGGAATTTTGATTTTAATAAGTAGGAATTAGCAGCAACTATTTTGCTTGTTTAGGTAAATAATATTAGAACAGAAAAAGAAGAAGATAAAGTTGATGAGAACTTTGTCTGCTTGTCATAACATTTTGATGCAATATTTTAGGTTAAAGATGAACAAAAATGTTTTCAGGCGAAGTATGTATGGAGAATTGGAGATGGAGGTGTAGCTGGCCTTCATTTGGGTTAGTTTCAGTAATTCAGATTTATCAGGGTTCAGGATTCTTGAAAAAGTCTAAATCTGTGTGGTGGTGTTCTGGTATTTTGTAGCATGAGAATGCATCTATTAGCATCTAAACCTTTTGAGTGTGCAAGTCATCTTGGAATATCTGTAATAGCCCATCTTTCTCTTTCTTTGTGCCATGTCGTCGGATTTAGAGCACTAAATCCCTCTGACATTCAGTAGTGTTCATATAACACCATCACACTGGACATTGTAGTGATTTATGGTATTATCCACTCGAGTTGGGTGTTAAAGTCTCCCCTCTCAAGGACTCACGTCTTTGTGAATCCTACACATACAACTCTAGATTCTCAACTCCGATATGAACTGTAACAACTCAGTATTCCTTGAGCATAGTGAATAATGTCCGCTTTTTGGCAAAAAAAGTAGTTCATTAGATTATGATATTTGATCTATTATATTATGTATTTTGGTTTCTTCCTTGAGAGATGTGGAATTTATAGATTTGAATCCCTATGTCACGCGGTAGCTCAACAAAAATCATTGGAAAGACTTATGACCCGTTCACTCGAATTGAGTGTTACAATATCATTTCAATTTGGTTTTATCGAGATCTCCTAGCTCCTTTTGTTATTTTCTTAATCTTACCACAAAATTATCTACATGTTTGAATTGGGTCATACATGCTTTCTTTGAAGGGTTTATAACTTTATATATTGCTAGCACTGCCACGACATTTATGGCGACGTTGGCTCAGTGACACATGCACATGCAGAGAACTAGAGAAGTCAAAGAAATGGGCACCCAACTCTGTCTTTATATGGACCATGGAGAGTGGAAAATGTTGCCCATAATCTGTCAGCGGCCCATTTTGCAAGTCATGGGCTAAACCCATTCGCTGATCTATGGACTTTGTTAGAGGCCCATTGCTCAAACGAATGTGGCCCAGACCAAGCCCAAACCATGGGCTGAAGGATCGAATGCCCGTTTTCGCCGATGAGGGCTTCGATTTGATCTGACTGGAGGTAAATAAAACATATAAATTAACGATTCTTCAAATATTGTATTGGTTGGGTGATTGCTTCGGCTTGTTCAATTTAGGAATGGAAGATGATGATGAGAGAGGGAAGGTGAGGGCTTTGATTGACAAGGCCACCAACTCCACGGCCCGAGAGGTCGACCCCCGCCTCCTCAGGGCCATTAAATCGGTGGTTCGATACTCCGATTCGGAGCTCCGACTCGCTGCCCAAACCCTCTTGGACCTCATGAAACGCGACCACTCTCAGGTCCTCCTCATCATGCTCTCTCTGATTTGATTTGATTTGATTTGATTGAAAATTTTGAATATTCGCTGTAATTGGATTATCTTATTCAGTTTTAGGCTTCTTTGTTCTTAAATTTTGATTGTGATGTAACGGAATGAGGTAGTCTAGGGTTTGCTTTGATCGCAAATAAATTTTGGGGAATTTTCGAAATTTGTAGTGAATTTCGTTTTTTCTCTGTTGAAGTTTAGAGCTGGCTTGTTGTAGTTCACGAATGGTCGTTTCTGAGCTGCATTAGGTTGTATTTGGGAACCCTTTTGATCAAATGAAGAGATACGTTTCTGATTGTTATGACTCTAGGCATCCTTTTGTCAAGAATTAGATTTTTTTTTTCTCAGCTTATTCTCTATAGTTTCTCACGTTGGTTTTGTTCACAGCTTCGTAACTGTTTTATAATGTCCACGTTGGAACCAAATCCTCTTGGGATTTGATTGAATTGAAGCTCAATCTCATGAGATGGTACATTTAGGATTGCAAGTGACTTCATTACTAGTATATCAAACTTTTTGGACTCGTTTTCGTGTGGAAGTTTTATCATGGAGCTCAAAATGAATTCTTTGTTGAATTAGTTCTTCAAATAAGGACTGGTTTTGGCACTATGTTAATGTTGTTACAATGTGATCCGGGTGGTATTTGTTTAAAATTCAAAAATGGCCTCTTGTGAATTTGGTCTTTTGCAGACCATGAGATGACAGGAACATTATGGACCTGCTTTCTTTTTTCCTCAACCCCTCATCGACAGTTCTTATTGAATTGAATCTCATAGTTTTTAAGGTCTCACAGTTTTGTCATTGTGTGAATCTTTTGCTTGCATCACATGTTGTGGGTTTTCTGCGAGGGTGTTTACTATTTGAACTTTCTTTTGTTACATTAAAGAGAGAGAAAGATAGATTATAAAGTTGATAATTGAACGTGAATTTTGTTTTGCAGGTCCGTTACCTTACACTTCTCGTAATAGATGAACTATTTATGCGGTCAAAGCTCTTCAGAACCATTGTTGTTGAAAACTTTGATCAGTTACTGAGTCTGAGTGTTGGATTCCGAAGAAATTTGCCACTTCCTGCTCCACCTGCCATTGCTGTTCTTTTACGTTCAAAAGCTATTGAGTTCCTGGAGAAGTGGAACATTTCATTTGGGATTCATTATAGACAGATCAGATTAGGTTTCGACTATCTTAAAAACATTCTCAAATTCCAGTTTCCTAATCTTCAGGCAAATGCAGCAAGGATTCAACAAGAGAGAAGGGAAAGGGAGATACGGTCAAAAGAAATTATACTGAATAAGTTTGAATCTCTGAGGACTAATCTCTTTGCAATAAAGGAAGAAATACAATCTACTATAGATGAAATTGAGGAGTGTTTGGATATTGTTTGTCTTGAAGAAGAGAGTATACCGGCTGATCTGTTAGATGATGAAGATTTTGAAGAGTTTCATTCTTCTGAGTTGTACCAAATACGTCTTGATTCATTGAAAGAAGGAAAAAAGGTCCATGAAGATAGCGACAATAAAGTGGTCTTTGATGCACTGAGGGAGTTGTATAAGCTTCTGGTGACAAAACATCTGGTTTCAATCCAAGAATGGATTTCTGTGCTTATAAGGGTTGAAGTGGCAGACAATAGGTTTAGAGATTCCACACTGAAAGAGTTTATAGATATCCGAAATCATCTACAGTCGGTGAAGAAACAATGTGAAGAATCGGGTTGTTATGTTCCAAGAACTGCAAAGCATGATAAAGAAGGGAAAGAAGAAGAAGATATCTGGGAGGAGGGTAAGATTGGATCAGTGGAGAATGAGGGCACGAGCATAGCCAATAAACTCGCTGAGGCTCCTGTGCTTACATCGACTTCTGGTAAGGTGAGTGATGATACCCCTGAATGCAGGAACAAAAGTTCTGATGGCAATGAGTCCATAGGTCGTGAAGGTAGAACTGACGCTCACCCCTTTAGAAATAAGCTTTTGGCTGAAGCTCCTGTGCTGAAGTGGAATTCATCTTTGGATACTTGGGGGTCAAACAGGGATGTTTTGGCTAACCAAAGAGGGTTGGAGCTTGAAAGTCACTGGGGTAGGGTAGACTATGATGCGGTTATTCCAGCAGATAAAATTGCAGAATTGAGTGTTCAGGCGACTCTTTACGAGGAGGAGCATGTAGAAATCCAACCATGTCGTGCTCCATTGAGCAAAAGAGGTCTCTGCCAGAGAAGAGATTTGAGAGTTTGCCCACTTCATGGTACCATTGTTCCCCGAGATGATGAAGGAAAACCTATCCATCAGAAATCAATGACAGACGTTGGAACCAGTATTGATCTAGGGACTAATATGGTTCAGCAGTTGGCAAAACAAGCTGTGAAGACTGTTCGGGACAGAGATAATGAGGAAGCAAGGAAGAGAAAAATTGATAAACAATCGCTCAAGCGTGCAAAGCTAGCAAAGATTCGGGGGCACAATGAAGCGGTTCTACGGGATGCTGCAATGGCTTCAGCTTCTATATCTGCAGCTGTTGGAGAAGATGCAGTGGGAAACAGTGTGGATAGATTGCCAAACAGGAACAAGGAGACTCTTGCATCCATGTTGCGTAAGAAAGTCACTACAAAAGATAGATTAGCTCAAAGACTTTTGAATGCACGGGCTAGTAATGCAACAATAAGACAGCTAACTCTAGGTGAAGATGCAAATTACAAAGAAGCCTTCCCAAATCAATGGTAAATTATATTTGCATCCTGAGCTGGTGGACAATCTCCAAAGAATAAGTGTCTCAGGTGCTTACGCTAATAATGATAAGCATCTCAATTTCTTTATGGAAACATACTTCTTGTTCTTGTGTTGGTTGCATATCTGATCATTTGTTCAGCTATTTACTATGGAAAGCCAGAATGCTGTCAGTGGGGCTTCTGGCTCTGGGATAGAAAATGGTAGAGAGTACCACTTTTTGTTCACTTTTGTAAATATGTACATTTTGTATTATTTTTCCGAAATTTTATTTGGTGGAATAAAGATAGATTTGAACTGTGAGGGCCTTGTTTTGAACATGATCTGTTCTTATGTTTGTACCCTGCCATAATCTCTGGAGCTTCTTCTGTTTGATTCTGTTGTGGTCTGAAATGCAGAATGAGCCTGGAAATTATTTTTTTCCAAGTGAGGACATTATAATTTATTTGCCAGGACACTTTTGTTCTATCTATTGTTGAGGTTCTAGTTATAGGCAACTCTATGTTTTAGGTTTAGTGATATTTTGTTTGATTAATTGTGACACAATAGATGAATCAAAGTTGTTATTGTTCCTTCCTATGACAGGAAGAAAGTAATAGAAAGTGCACTAGGATGTTAGTGAACTAATTGTCCCATGCCTTTGAGTGAAAGCAAGTAATCTTTTTGTGCAATGATTGTCCCAAATGTTCTTTCCAACCATAACAACGAAGTAATGAATAAACAAATGCCAAGTAAGTGACCAATATACTTGCTGACATAGGGTGTTGCTTTTATTTTATGAAACTTGAAGGAAGAATCTCACTTACCAAATTCATTGCTAAGTCAGTTCCAAACTCGAGCTACCAATCCAGCACGTTTCACGTTGACGACAGAAAAGATTGGATCAAAACTTGTGCGAAAACTAAACTTGAGACTTTTCACATTTAGTTACCACAGTTAACTTTAGCTTGAAAATCAAAACTTGTTTGTTCACCCTCTTCTACATTCTGTTTTACATATAATAAACAATTATCAGCACTCTCAGCCCGGGAATTGTTGCCCACAGACACAGACCTAAATTTTAAGTAATCCTGTCGGATATTGATGATTGGCGGATGCATTGCAATTTGCAATAATGTAATCCTCTTATCCATCTTAGCGCAACTCCATCCAAACGCGGCCTTGGTCAATACTGCTCATGGAATAATAGCAAGGCAGTAACAACTAACCACCAACAAACCAAGTCAACAATCAATAATTTCCTTCATTATTCGCCTATCAAACATTTCTATTAGCGTTCGATGTTGATCAACCAACTCTCGCAGATTCGGCGGTGACCTCTGAAGAAAAGTACCCTCTTTTCAGATATAGAAGATTTACAGATTCCATTTTTGTTTTGAGTTCGTTCTTCAGAAATCTTGAATACCCAAGAATCATACCTACCAACCACAAAAACCCAAGTATTTGATTCTGGTATTTAGTCGGTCTTTCTCTCTTCTGGGTCCAAGATATGCAGAAAGGGATCAAACCCATCAAGGAGTAGCCTTAAAATTTTGGATCATTTGTTCTTTCTCTTCTTGGGAGTGTTGTATTAATGGAGATGCAGAGCATTGAATGTGTGCCATCCACGGATGGGATGGATGAAGATGAGATCCATCTCCACCATACCCAGTTCCCGTCAGTACCGGTTTTAAAGCCTCTCGGCAATATACTGTCGCCCGGAATTCATTCTGGCACCACCAGTGTCCACGAGCTTCTCGAATGCCCCGTTTGTACCAATTCTATGTACCCGCCGATTCATCAGGTCCGCCCATCACAATTGGGTTAATTCTTTTGCTCATTTATTTGTATTTCAAATTTGTTTGTTTGATGCCTGAGATTGATGTGTATTCTTTTCATTTAGGGTTGGCCTTCGGAATTTTATGTCGGAATCCTGGTCTGGATTTTGTCTTAGATCTGTCTATCTAACAGATGGCATGATGTCTATATGTGGTTGATTTGAGTTTGATTCATGAAGAATAGATTGATAAGCATTATGCAGTTAGGGGTCGCAGTTTTGCCAAGACTTTGGATTGACAATGAATGTGTAATGAAGTGATGGCTTTTTTTAATATCTATGGTGTTGCAATCACTAAAGAATATGTAGTAAGATTTTCTATGGAGTCATGAAAGAATATTCGCTTTCTTCCCTTCTTCTTCGCTCCTTCGCCACTCAGAATTATTGCCCTAGTGGGTAAGTTTGGAACCATATGCCTCATTAATCCCTGGCTATTCAGGATCTCTTCAGATGATTATTTTGAAATTTTCCTTTGTAGTGAGTGGTTTGCTGTTTTGATCAAATTTGGCGTGAGTTTGGAATTTGTCTCCCTCTAGAATATGAGGAACTAAAGCTATGTTGGATAACTTGATGGACTGAGGTTCAATAAAATTTTGATTGTGGGCTTTTTGGTGGAAGTACATATTCGGTGGTTGAAGTTTTGAGTAGGAATTTCAATATGCTAGCATTCGATGCCAATAAGGTGGCTGAGAAAGGGTTGCTACTGAATTTCCGGGCAGCTGGTACTGAGGAGGTGGCCAAACGGTAGATTCAAATTTGTTGACTGACTCATTATGATAGATTGGGAAGCCCTTGAGATTGGAATATGGTGATCAAAGGTAAGTTATGGGGATTTTCCAGAAGTGCCAAAATGATATGAGGTTTGGCCTTTTATGGAAATTTGATAATGGAAGGAGATGTAGTTTAAGATGTCTAATACTGAATATCTAAGTTTTGATGGGACAGGATTTAACACTTGTCTTGATTTTATTGTCACAAAATTGAATATGAAGGAGAACAAACAATAGCTTCGAGGCATTCACGATGGAGTCTTTTAGCCGTCCTATTTAAGATCCCATAGGCATCTTAAAATCCTAGAGAGTTCTCCGTAGTCAATTTTAATTCTTTTCAAAAGATCATCATCATCATCATCAAAAGATGTCACAGAAAAATATTTGGCATGTGCTCCTTGTTGTGTGTGTGTGTTCCTGCTATTTGGTGATAGGACAACTTCCTAATCGGCATACAGAGAAAATAGGGAGTAAGGTATTCCTTTTATATTGAACTTTAATAAGAATAATTTATTTGCATTTTTATTCCTAAAAGGTAAATGGTCAAGAAGTTTAATAACATTACTGTGAAATGGTGGTGTTTGTTTACGTATTCTGTGACAGAAGCTTTCTGAGGTTTCCTTTAATACAATAGTCTATTGCTTAACAACAAACTGTTCACTCTCATTTGTCTTATCCTATGAGAACTTTGATTTCTGCTAATCTAAAAGTTTTCACTTGCAAGCAACTCGTAACATTTTTTATTTGAAAGTTCAATAAAATGAGTACCCAAGATACGAGCCGCAGATAGATGTTACGGCTATTGCCTAGACCCTGTATACAATCCATGAGGTCGGTCATATTGAAGAGGGCGTAAACATGGCTATGTTTTTATGTGAGCAAAGTGGTAATTAAAAACATTGTGAGTATCTTTCTGTATGCAAGCTTTTAAAAGAATAAGTGTAGGAAGTTCTTATTTCTTGTTTTGGGAAGGGCTTTTAAAAATTCAGTTATCAAGAGATACCTGTTTATGGGTTGTTGAAAATGGTTTCAGTTCAAGAACTGAAGTGCAAGAAATAAATTGAAGGGTTTGCACTTGGAAATTTCTTGCATGAGGTCTTTACTCTTTCAGGTCGAAACATACGAGTACGGGTAAATATACTCAGTTGGTTAGCACAGGCCTTTTTTTACGTGAACATTGTCTCCGAACATAATATTCATTTCATAAAATAGGGGATGGAAAACCAACATATTGTTGAAGATGTCAATGTGCTTAATAGATTGAGTATTGATATCGGTTGAGTTTGATGTTGCTTATTTTGCTATCCATCTAGTTTGGTTTATTATTCTTTTTCCCTTCTTCTGTTCATTTTTGCTTATATGTTACACAGTTTTTCTTGTGAAAAGAAATTGGAATTCAGGAAAAATCAGCAACATCAAACAGTTTCTCTGGCAAAAAATCTCACTTATTGGGAGCAGCCTCAAAATCTTATTCCTGGATTTTATAACCTACAGATGCTAGCTTTGTTAGTTTTCTAATATAATTGCTGTAAGATATTGGCTGATGCCATAATTAAATTGTTGTTTTCTGCAGTGCCATAATGGACATACGCTCTGTTCAACCTGTAAAGCACGGGTGCATAACAGGTGCCCTACCTGTAGGCAGGAGCTTGGAGATATAAGATGTCTAGCATTGGAAAAGGTGGCTGAATCACTTGAACTGCCTTGCAAGTACATGTCGCTCGGATGCCCTGAGATCTTTCCTTACTACAGTAAACTCAAACACGAGTCCTTGTGTAACTTCAGGCCATACAACTGTCCATATGCTGGATCAGAATGTTCTGCTGTTGGGGATATCCCGTTTCTTGTTGCTCATTTGAGGGACGATCATAAGGTGGACATGCATTTGGGATGCACTTTTAACCATCGTTACGTCAAGTCCAATCCTCGCGAAGTGGAAAATGCTACATGGATGTTAACTGTAAGTGTGATCATCCTTTTAAATGTATTATGTTATGGAATTTTGTTTGTTTAGACGCAGAAGCGTATAGAATTGAATTGATAACTGCGATTATGTGCATTTACTGGGGTCGAGACCCTTCCTAAAATGTATAGAATCAATCAAACGTGGTGATGTGAATGGTAAGTAATTGGGACCTGGTTGCATGTTTATTATGGTCAGGTGTTTCACTGCTTTGGTCAATACTTCTGTCTCCATTTTGAGGCTTTCCAGCTCGGGACGGCTCCTGTTTATATGGCATTCCTCCGTTTCATGGGTGATGAGATAGACGCCCGAAACTACAGCTACAGTCTGGAGGTGGGAGGGAATGGCCGGAAACTGATTTGGGAAGGCACTCCAAGAAGCGTAAGAGATAGCCACCGAAAGGTTAGAGACAGCCATGACGGCCTCATCATACAGCGTAACATGGCCCTCTTCTTCTCCGGAGGGGATAGGAAAGAGTTGAAACTACGGGTTACAGGTCGGATATGGAAAGAACAGCAAAATCCAGAGGGCGGGGCGTGCATACCCAACCTTAGTAGCTAGGGCCTCTCTCACTCCCTTCTCTCTCGCCCTCTCCGATGTGTGTGTGTACTTGCTGAATTTCTTGTTGTGGTAATTGTAGATGCAGATAATTGAGAATCCTTGTACTCACTCTTATTGAACTGGAGGCTTAACCTTTTATAAGTTGTCAATAAAGCTTCCTTTCTAATTTGCCAAAAGTTGGCTTCCTGGCATTGCAATGAAGTTTCAGATATACAGCCTCAGCCTGAATGCAATGCAAATGTTAAAAAAAAGTTCTTTGCCAATATTGTACTTGAAACCTTGGAAGCCCTTGTATCATGGATTGAAAGTGCTAGAGATGGAAGAAGACTGCATTGAGATGGGATGGATTGGGGGTGGAAAATGGATCTGTCCATGTGTATGTCGCTCAAAGAGCCTCTTGGCCACACCCCATCAAGGGCTGGGCTTTCAAATGTGTTGAGTAGTCTAATGGGCCGGACTGGGCTTATAATATTCACTGAGACTCAACATAGGCCTAACTCCAGGGCCCAATATGAACCGCCCATAGGCCCATAGCAAATCCTAATTCAAATGGGGAAGGGTATTTTGGTAAGGCACGAACCATTTTTCTTTTCCCGGTTCGTTCGCCAATCTCTTCGTCACACTCGAAACAACTCGCGCTATCTCTCTCTCTGACCAACTCTCCTTCCAAACAAAAGCTTTCTATTCAGGAAGAGCGAGCGAATTGCTCAATCGGAGATCCAACGATGGAGAATTTGATATCCTTGGTGAACAAGATACAGAGGGCGTGTACAGCGCTCGGCGATCACGGCGAAGAGAGCGCTTTGCCCACCCTCTGGGACTCCTTGCCCGCCATTGCCGTCGTCGGAGGCCAGGTATGATCTCTTCATCTCTCGATTTCAATCCCCGAGCTACTCGTTTTCTTCTGTTTTGTTGATTTTGGATGTAACCTTTCGCCATGTTTATCAATCTTGATCGGATTTTCTTCTATCCCAAGTTTTCTTCACCGATGTTTCTATATTTGCTCATGTAGATCCGAACGAAGAGTTTTTCATAGTGTGTATGGTGACGCCATATTTATTTTTGGTTGTTTTGTATTTCTGGTTTGTTTCTCGGCTTCAACTCCATGTGCCTCTCGCAGATTCAGTTAACATATTCTTTGTAATTTTGTATTCGTAATATCGTCTCTTGAATTCGTTTTTGGATGATTTTTTTTTATTATAGAGCACGTTATCCATTTGCGGATTGTTGGACAAAGTCCCACATCGGTTAAAAACAGTAACAATATTCAGTTTATAAGGGGCAAGCCTTCCTCCCCTTAATAGGCCTTTTAGGGGGAGGGCCAAGGGCCCAACTTTACAAGACGGATTTCTAGATCATATTTTGTAAATTCAACACGGAGATCATTTGTGGAGTCAACCTCTGGTAATCCATGGATTTTGTTGATATTTCCATTATTTTCTGCTTATTTTCCAATAATTCCGGTAGTTTGAAGGTCTTCCGTCTAAAACTGATAGACGTTATTGTCATCCTTTTCGCTGCAATGGATTTGCTACTTTACTTATTCCCTTCTCATCTTCCAAATCTCATTTGGAAAGAACCCCAGAGGTTCTTAATTTTGTTTGGTATTTATTTATTTTTTATTTACTATGTATTTATTTGAAGAATTTTACGTCAAGCTGAATATAAAAAATCTAACTAGTGACTGAACATACGAGGTTTGAACCTAATGACATCTTATCTATTTATAATAGAGGGATAGAGCGCGACGTCATTGCTTTCGTCCCATTTTTCTTCAAGACTGTATGTGAAAATCAGGAAAGAGAAACAAAGGAAGCTATTCATTCAAATGAACTCAGCCACTAAGGGGTCTGGCAGTAACTCTCTTGTCAAATAGATGGTTTGGTCATGTTGGTTACCTGCCTTCTATTGATTCTAGAGATGAACTATTGTTTGGAATTGAGTTATTGATCACTAGTTAGTGTTATTTGTGTATCACAATGTGGGGATTCTTAAAGCAGTTTGGTTGAAAGGAAAGGCCTCCTTTCTTTCATCGCAAAAGCAGGACTGAAGTGATTACGAGGACCACGTTAGGGCTGATTTTGCTGAAAGAAATGATGGTATTGATGCATAAGATTGAACATTTGGGAAGTCAGCTTTCGCTTACGCCTGGTGGTCCACTATATGTTTATGTTGTATTAGTGACTCTTTATATATTCTGAGGAAGTTTTTACTTTTTCATCTCATGTTTTAATGGTTCAGAGCTCTGGAAAATCCTCGGTGCTGGAGAGCATAGTTGGAAAGGATTTTTTACCTCGTGGAGCAGGTAACATATGCAGACTTTTTTCCTTTCTTCCATTATAACAAATTTTTGCTTGTGAGTTGTGGACTTGTTTGCTGACTTGTATGTTCCTTGAGACATGATATATGATACCAAGACATTCCATACAGGGATTGTTACACGGCGTCCACTTGTCTTGCAGCTTCATAGGATTGATGAAGGTAGAGAATACGCGGAATTCATGCATCTTCCCAAAAAGAAGTTTACTGATTTCGGTATATTTCTTTTTCTAAATGAATCTCTCCTCTCTTCTATTAATATTCAATTTCATAACCATCTCTTATTTATTTAATTTCAGCTATTTTTTCAGTTCAGGGGCACTGCTAATTCGTGGACTGATTCCCTTGAATCTGTTTGTGATGCTTTATTCTGCTTGCTTAGTTTCTCTTACCATGTTTTCTCTTTCCACCTTCAATATTTTGTGGTGTAGCCGCTGTAAGGAAGGAGATATCTGATGAGACTGATCGAGAGACGGGCCGCTCCAAGCAAATCTCAAGTGTTCCCATTCATCTCAGCATTTTTTCCCCCAATGGTGAGTAGGGATGTCAATTATATTATTTCACTCCTTACTGCAAATGTTGTATTAACTGTGCATTTATGTGAGAGGAAGAATTTTGAACCATCCTTCCACTGTGGTTGATTTGAAGAGAAGGGTTAGAGAAGTCTTAGGTAGTTTTTATAAGAATTAAAACAGCATGCATATATTGTTCTTAGCTGAGTTCGCCCCTCAGAACTTGGTTTTATTTGGAGTAGCTTCGTTTTATATTTGTTTGATGTTTTGTTCAAGTTTTTAAGATGCTATCATTGACACCCACCCCACCCCCCTCTTTTCTTTTTTTCTTGCATTTTTCTTGTGTGTAACAACCATTGAGGTGTTCTCTTGTGTTTTTTTTTTTTCACTCTGGCAGTGGTGAACTTGACACTAGTTGATCTTCCCGGGCTTACAAAAGTAGCCGTTGGTGGGTTAAACCGTTCTAAGCTTGGATTATTGTTTTGTTGCTTCAGTCTTTAAATGTTACATTGACTGTTGGCCCTCATTTGGTTATTCTAGAGGGTCAACATGAAAGCATTGTACAAGACATTGAAAATATGGTTCGGTCATTCATTGAAAAGGTACCTTTCACAACTTTTAGAGCCTATTAATGATTGGATGTAACATCTAGTTTGATTGTTTCAGGGAGACCAGAACTTGAAATTTTTTCCATCTAATTGTTATATTAATTTTTTGGTGCTAGCTTTGACTCCATCCTTGAGATGTGCATTTAGTCAAGCTATTATGACTTTTTCATCTTCTCCCTTTTATGTATGCTCCTTGTTACAGCCAAACTGCATTATTCTGGCAATTTCCCCTGCGAATCAAGATCTTGCTACCTCTGATGCTATTAAGATATCTCGTGAAGTTGATCCTAAAGGTGAGATTTGTGAAAAATTATTTTTGGACCATGTTGTGCATCCAATTATTTGTCAGTTAAAAACGAAAAAAAAAAAAAAAAGACTGTAAATAGCATTTGAGCGTTGTGCTGCATTTTTTAAAAATAGGAGTAGTTTTCATTTTAAATTTATATTGGTGCAGCGGTGTCGCATTCAGTGACGTTAAAAATATGCCAAATGTCTGTTTTGTTTTTTACTTTTTTAGTAGTGAGTTGCGATTGTTTCACATTTCTTATATTGAGAAGCTCTATTCTGATACTGGTTTGAGCATACCTATTACTAGTCAAGTGATTTTGTGAAACTTCAATATTGATCTGTTGGCTGGCCTTTCTTTTTCTTTTGAAATCTATTTGACAAGATAATGTTTGCTATTGGCCTATTGCTGTAGGTAGCTATATATTTTCCCTTTACAAATATTGATCTTTAATTTGTATTTTCATCAACTTCCAGGGGAAAGGACATTTGGAGTCTTGACAAAGATTGATCTCATGGACCAGGGTACTAATGCGGTTGATGTAAGTTAATCTCCAAATGGAATACTCTTGTACATAGCATGAATTTCTTCCTAATATAATATGTTTTTCAGATTCTGGAAGGAAAGTCATATAAACTACAATATCCTTGGATTGGTGTTGTAAATCGGTCTCAAGCAGATATTAACAAAAGTGTTGATATGATTGCTGCTCGGCGTAGGGAGCGGGAGTATTTTTCTAATAGCCCAGAGTATAAGCATCTTGCTCAGAAGATGGGCTCTGAGCATTTGGGAAAGATGATGTCTAAGGTAAGCTGGCGTTTAATGCACAAACTTGCATTATGATTGTGGACCTATTGAGGTATTGTGAACAACTTTGTTGTTATTTTTCAGTTAGACTATTGGAAATTTCAGGATTGAGTTAGTTTTATAGTTTTCCATTTATTTTATTTTATGATAACAACTCTAAGCTAGATATCTTTCTGTTTTTCTTTTATGTTAATTTTTGCGCTTGGAGCTGATATGTTTTAATTTTCAGCACTTGGAACGTGTCATCAAGTCACGAATCCCTGGCCTTCAATCTCTCATTGCCAAAACCATCACTGAACTGGAGACAGAATTAAGCCGTCTTGGGAAGCCTATTGCCACTGATGCTGGTGTAAGTATGGAATTGTTGTACTGCTTTCAATTTTCCTCTTCAGAGCTTATTGTTTGGCTACAAACATTTTGAATGAAGTAAGGTTTTCTTGCAGCATGGAGCATTGACATTTTTACCTTTTTGAATGCACAGGGGAAGTTGTACATGGTAATGGAAATTTGTCGTTCATTTGATCAAATATTCAAAGAGCATCTTGATGGCGCGTATGTCTTCTGATACTATAATTCATTTTCAAATAATCGAGTAGGGATTTTCTTTTTGTCATTTTGTGTCAGTTTCGAAATTTAACTCTGGATTTGTGAGAATATGTCTGCAGACGTTCTGGTGGCGATAAAATCTATGGTGTGTTTGACAATCAATTTCCTGCTGCTCTAAAGAGGTTGCAATTTGACAAACATCTTTCAATGGATAATGTGCGAAAGCTAATCACTGAAGCTGATGGATATCAACCACATCTAATAGCTCCTGAACAAGGGTATCGCCGTCTTATTGAATCTCGTTTGGTCAGTATAAGAGGTCCTGCTGAGGCAGCTGTTGATGCGGTATGCTTAATGATTTAGAACAATCATTCCCGACATTTATGCCATCTTAGAATTACACCTGAGATAGTGGTTTGTCTTATAACTAGCTAAATGGGTCCTAATGAATAACTATTTGGCCGACTTTACTCTGATTGTGCTTAGGTTGCTCATTTTCAAAGGGGAAAAAGTTCCTTTATGAATGAATTTTGGCTTGTTTATATCTTCCTCAATGCGATATCTACTGGAAGTATGAAACCTATGCGTGCGTAAGCATGTGCTCAAGCATAGTTGTGTCTTTGCTTGTGAGTTTCGCATCATCAGCAGGTCCTCTTTAAGAGGAATGCCTTTCCCTTTTAAAACTGCTATCTTGTCAAACTTTCATAGACCTTAAAAATATATTTTTAATTTTTATGCGGGGATGGGGATTTGAACCCCTGCTCTTAGACAGGTTGGTCAGGTGCTTGATCACTTCTTTTATTATTATTATTGTAAAGGATCTTGACAGCTTCACCAGTGGGGCTCCCCAAAAGTAAATCTTTTCATGTTCAGTTTCTTTCTAAAGTGATCTATCTATAATGCTTCTCCTCTAAACCTATTGCTTGCCGTAGAAGCATGCAACCAACTAAATGATGTTGTTGATTTATTTTATAGAGGATATAACCATGAGTGTTTTCTCTGAATCTTTTTCAACATGCTATTTTTTTTACTATATACGTATTTCATTATGAACTGCAAACCAGTTTGATTGACAGCCTTTTGTTTCTATTCTCAGGTTCATGCTATACTAAAGGAGCTAGTTCAGAGGGCTATTGGTGCAACCATGGCAAGTCCCTGGAAATTTTAATATCACTATCTCCATTTTTTTTTCGTCTTTTTCGGTATCATTTTGCCGTTTAAAATTTTAAATATAGATAACCTTATAAATCTCACAAAGAAGCATCGCATAGCTTTTAGGCACTAACTAATAAGTTTAGTCATTTTTGTCAGACTCGTCACTTTCTATAAGCTTCATCCAAGCATCCATGTACAAGACACTAACATTTTAAAACTAATAATTAGTACTTTTGAGTATATAATGGTGACCGAAGACACAAACCTTGTTTTTCCATAAATGTTGACTGCCAACCTTACTAATTACCCAACTATTATGTTATATTGCTCCTTTAAACTTCTTAAAGTATTTCAAAGTAAAAGCCTGTTCTATTGCGTTCAGGAACTCAAACAGTATCCCACTCTCCGAGTGGAAGTTAGCACTGCGGCCATTGAATCACTGGAGAGGATGAAAGAAGAAAGCAAGAAAGCAAGTTTACAACTAGTTGATATGGAATGCGGTTATCTGACAGTAGAGTTTTTCAGAAAGCTTCCTCAAGATATAGAGAAGGGTGGAAATCCCACGCATTCCATTTTTGATAGATATAACGATTCATACCTTCGTCGAGTTGGTAAGTAGCCTCGACATGCATTAAACAAAATTTAAGGGACTTCTGAAAAGTTCTCTCTTACATTATAGGTCTCTTTTCTTTTGTTTTATCTTCAAAAATAGGAAGTACCGTCCTGTCATATGTCAACATGGTTTGTTCGTCTTTAAGAAACTCCATTCCAAAGTCCATTGTCTACTGTCAAGTGCGCGAGGCCAAACGCAGCTTACTCGACTTTTTTTTCACCGAGTTGGGCAAGAAGGAGGTGAGAATAATCCCTCACTTTCCTATTTTATCCAATCCACAGACAGAGAGATGGGTTTTAATAAATTTGTGTCCATATTGTCTTTGCAGTCAAAGCAGTTGGCTACATTGTTAGATGAAGATCCAGCAGTCATGCAGCGTCGCACATCCATTGGAAAGAGACTGGAGTTGTACAGGCAGGCTCAAGCGGAGATAGACGCAGTTGCCTGGTCCAAGTAGATAGAAAAGCCTTACAGCAATAGCTATATTCTTCTTAGATTGGTTAATATTCTTTGGCCGGATAGCTTTTTGCCACTGCTGATGATAGGCTTAATCATCGGGTGCCCTTTTGGTAATGATTGATTCTTGTACCACAGATTTGGTAATATTGTTTTTTCACACTTAATAAAATGCTATGCTTTTATGCAAACATAGATTGTGTATATCAAATTTCCATCAGAATTCTTATATTGGTGAAGCGAGAGATGAGTGTATATATTGCAAGAAACAAGGTGATTCCCAATTAAGAAATTTTTTTCCAACTTGCTTGTCCACTCCAAATGGTTTTTTTCCTCTTTGGTATCTTGTTGAAACTATAAGAACCCCACTAGAGACGGTCCAAGATGGCCATCCACAATTCCTATAGTATGATTCTTAGATTATATATGCTCAGACAGCTAAGATGGAGCAAGATTGTCTTTTCGGTCTATATATTTTATCTAACTGGGCACCGGGTCAAACCTGATGATCCAAGACCTGATAATCCGAAGTATTTTTAACAAAATTGTCGATTGAGTCATGGATCTCTTAAAATTTATCGGGCTGGCCAGCTGGGGCCGACCCCGCCTGATGTACACCGGTATTATGGTAATAAATCAAGTTCGGCCTCAACCCACAGAAGTCCACATATATTTGCATTTCAAGTCCACTAAAAGAATGAGGTCCGCCCATTGAAATATGAAGGCCCATTTAGCTAGACCTTGACCAAGCCCATTTGAGACGACGGTTTTAAATCTTTTTGATTTGTTTAGAGAAAAGTCAAAACCCTACAAATTTAGAACACTCTTAACTAAAATGAGGTGTTTTTCCGATAATTTGGCCTGCGAATTCTCCACGAAAAATTCTAACTGGCAATGCGAGAAACAGAAAGATAGATCTTCTCCCTCTGTATATATACATTGGGAGGAACATCTGTTTCTTTGCATTCCAGAAGGAACGAACATAGAGAAAAGAGAAGGAAAAGAAAGAAGAGATTGAGAGAATTTGTCTCTGCTTTTTACTTTACTTTTGATTTGCTTAGATTATATCACCCAACATTCGATATATAATTCTGGGTTTACGTTATCCAGGATGGAATGGTCTGCAGCATCTGCTACCAAAGCTTATTTTGATACCCTTAAACTGGTATGCCCTTTTAGTTCCTCGACTTTTTTTTCTGCTTCTCTCTTGTTGAAGAAATTATGTTGAATTTTTTTATATTGAGCTTTTGACAGCTGATTCCACTCGCATTTTATATGAAGAAGAATGAAATGAGAACTCAGAGCTGTAATGGAAACCCTTGTAATTCTATGATCATTTCCTGCACGTAGGTTTGTATTCCAAAACAATTGAAATCAATAAACTTTGGCTGTCTGCTTTAATTGTGGAGAAGAACAAAAAAGAATAAAGAATGAAAATTGCAATGTAATGGCTCCCTTATGAACAGCAACTTCCCATATGAGCAGGAATTAATTTTTTTGTTATTTGCCAGAAACACAATAATACTCAATTGTTCCATGTTGGTGGTGGCTTTTATGATGCTAACCCAACATATACAGAGTACTAGTAGGATCATAACTCATGGTTGATTCATTTTATAGCCATTCGGCTTCTTTGAAGTCCAAGTAGTGCATTTTTTGCTGCTTAAACATGCTACTAATTATAATACATTTTTCAGGACATGATTTCAATATACAGTGACTGATTCTTACGTTGTATTTTTATATACAGTGTGAAAATCACAGAAGAAGATCTAATTCATGGAAAACAAGAGAGCTTGGGAGCACTGAATTCCTATCAGCCTTAGCAGCAGGAATGAGAGCAAAGCTGATTGTAGAGGTAACACCTCGTGTGTCCCCATCGACCATAGCATTAGCAACCGCTGCACGACATACCGGTGGCAGGCTTGTGTGTATCCTCCCAGAGCCAGTTCTCCCTGAATCAAAGAAAATTGTTAAGGATATGGGTCTTAAAGATGCTATAGAATTCAAAACTGGAGACCCATCTGAGTTATTGCCAAGCTACCGGAACATTGATTTCTCTCTTGTTGATTGCAAGAATGACGAGTGCACACGGTTGCTAAAGTTGCTAGACGTGAATCCGCAAAGATCGATGGTAGTAGCCAACAACTTGGTGGGTGATAAGAAATGGTTGGAAGGCCATGTTAGAGAAAAGAAGGAAAAGATTGCAGTGAGGTCCATTAAGTACCCTATAGGGACAGGCATGGAGGTTACAATGATTAGTGGAACAAATGGGATTGAGAAGCAGAATCAAAGCCCCTCTCGAGGCAGTTCTTTGAGGAAAAACACCACAAAGAGCAACTGGGTTGTGAATGTTGATGAAAACGGCGAGGAACACATCTTCAGGGTGATCAACTCTACTTCAGAAATTAAACAGTGCAATAAAAATCAGCAGCCCCAAACTCAATCTTACCATCGACAGCAAAAACTTTGAGCTTCAGATGGTAAAACCGATTCAGGTGAACATCGAGGTTGCATCTTTCGTTTGATTCTGCAAACAGAGAACGCAGTAAGATCAAATCCCATCAAAATCACATATGAAGTTAGCGCAATATGAACTCTCTGATGCTATGGTATATTTGTTTTGATGGAATTCATTGTCGGCAATTATACCTCAAGGAAGCAAGAGCTGAAGTAGATTTCTGCTTATTTTGCTTACGTTGGAATGAGAATGTAACTCCGGCATATATAGAAACACTGCTTATAGTTATCTGCCACAGGAGAAATGAAGAGGTTATGATACTGATTATAGAGTATATCCGAAGCAGAGTCTATCCTCCATCAAAGTTTTGAAGAATGATCTAGCTTCAAAGACTTGCATTAGTTTTCAATGTATAGCTACTATGAAATTACACTGAGAAGATGGTGGAAGCAGTGGGTATGTGTGTTGAGTGTCTACTGGTTTGGTGATTATTAGGTTAAGTCAGGGTCTTCTAGATCATTTGGCCATGGGTATTTAGCCCTAGTTTTCCTGTGTTGGGTATCATATAACAAACTCGTTGATGATCGATCCATCGTGGATCTAATACTTCATATCTTTCCGATGTGGGACTTGTTATATGGGGTTTTAACAGTTATCATAGGCACCAAATACACATAGCGATGTTTGTTGCCATTATGGACTTCGTCACTATATACAAATGCATATTTCTCCTGATAATCAATTCTTGTCTCAAACTCATTGTGCTGGAATCCCAATTAGCTGAAGAAACATAACCTTGGTTGAATTGTACTGAACCTGATGAAATTTACTTGGATTTTTTTTTTTTCAGAACTTCTAGATACAAACAGTAATTCCACTTTCATGTGATTTTTCTGGTGAATTGGCTATGCAAGAATCAAGTAAATTGAAGGGATTTTCATAGATAGAAAGAAAATATACTAAAAGGGTCTTCGTGCTTCCTTTCTTCAAGATTGTTGCATTAACAAGAAAAACATGGCAAACTCAGTTAAACAAAATGTCAATGTATCGTTATCATCATCCGAGCCTTGTCTGAAGATGTCAATAACCAATAACTAATTAGTCTTTTACAGTCTCTTCACGTATTATGCGGAAGTAAAGTCTGCATACATCTTGAATGTCCCCGACCCCTCCCATTGCAGGAACCTTATGCACGAGTGTTGTTTAAATCAATTGTTTTTCAAGTCGTGCTATTGGAAATCACAAAAGAACTGAAATTACAAAAAATTGAAATCAGTCGTTAAATCCTGTAAAAGTTAATGACATCAAAGTTTCCAATCTATAATGTAAGCCAAAAGTGTCACCTCAAAGATGCCTATTGAATCCCCAAAAAAGTAGATTTCTAGACACAAACCTGCACAGAAAGTATAATTGATTATTAGTAATTCAGTAGCCAATTTACTTAACGAAGTAAAGGCTATATTGACCATCAATCCTAAATAGAAATCAAATCTCAAAATTGAGGTCCCTAGCAGAAGCAAATACTTATGGAGGCATATCCATAAAAACTTTTAGCTAATAAATAGGTTGCAAGATAATGTCACTCAAGTAAAATACATCACAAAAAAAAGCTAATAATCTAAAACATTCATTCCTTAAATCAATGTTGTGCATTAGAACTCTTATGAATCATCATCATCATAATCATCAAATATCCCCAACTCTTCTAAATTTAAGATAATAATTTTAGCTCCTCCATCTTTAACGTCCATGCACAAGCAGCAATTATAGAATATAGATGAAGGGCATCTGCGAACATTTCTAAGCATCTAAATGGAATCCTAAAAGTGAAGTTACCACTGACGTTACTCGATATTTTTCAGAGATCTATGAAGGATGCCCTAATGATCAAATCTTCTAGACTTCAGTCATCCAATATGCAAATTACTACGATATAGTTACACCTGCTTTCTGCCTTTAAGTGTTGCTAATAGAATCCAAGGCCAGGTTGTCGAAAACACATTACAGAGAGAGCATTTCACCAAAAAAAGAAAATTTAAATAAGCATATGAAGACTAAGTCAAAAAAACGAGAATCAAAACAGATTTGATGTAGAAAACAAACCTGCATGTTTCCGCATCATAGTGTAGTCAGAAAAATATCAAGGCAGAGAAATTTGAGAACATTGGTATCAATTTTGAAGATACTTTTGTTTGTTTTCGGGATATGGAGAACTGGAGGTAGACCCCTGCGACTTTGATCGCAACAATCTTGCAAAGCTTGTTTGGGAAGAGTAGCAAAACCACGATTATGTGGCATAAGCTGTCAAATCTAGAGTTGAAACAATGCTAATGATTTGTGGAATTTAACTCCCTCTTATCACTCTGTTATATACGACTTTAAAAGACTGAGAGCCATATGGTCGATTTAGTAAACTTATTGGCATTCTCAAAGTCTGCTTTCGGTTTCTTCTCCCCCTTATCAGAATGCTGAAAGTTCTATCACCATCAGTTTTCCTTTCAATACTTGTTCCTGCATTTTCATTATGAATTTTGTGCTGATTTGCTTCATTCCCAGCAGTTTCCCCAGCACAAAGATTCGAATCACCATTTTCCTTCACACTTTCCGATGTGACCTTAGCATTTTCACTTGCATTATTCACTGCATCTGACGCTAAAGGATTCACTTCCTTAGTAGCTTCTCCCACGTTCTCAATATCTACTGGGAGAATTGGAGCATGACTCAGGCTTTCACAATCATTAAGTTCAAACTTTGGCTCCAATCCAGGATCAGCAAATGGCCTGACAACAGGAGGCGGGATTGAGAACTCCGTTGGATGGCATCCAGGCCAAGGTGTGCTTGGTATAAACTCTGATGTACTCGGATTCACATTGCACTGCCAAGGGAAATGATTGGGATGAAAAGCACTGCTAGTAACAGGATAAGTACTGGTCGGCACTGCTTGAGGTTGGGTATATGTAGGGTAAATAAAGGGCAACGACTGTATCAGGCTAGGGGTCGGAGGTGGTGATGGGTACAGGTGCTGGGGGGACATTGGATTAAGTGCAGGTAAAACAGGAGCAGGCCCCGGATGAAGAGTCATATTTACTGGCCAAGGTCTCACAGCCTGAACGGCGTTAGGACCAGAAGGAATTGCAATGCTCATCATAACTGGCGCAGATCGTGCAATGGCCGGTGATGGGTTGAATGGAGCTGCAGAAGCAGACAACTTCTTATTGACAAATCCTCGAGTATCCCCCATGTATGGAACTGACGGTTTGTCCTTCAAATTCTCTTCTCCTGGCAAACTGGAGTTTGAATCACCATGAATTTCAATGCTTCCAGATGAAACCTTCTCACAGAGTTCCTTTATGGGAGTATCAATAGAATTTGGGATGCCATCAATTGATATACAATCCTGGATGACTTTAGGAATCTCAATAATACCAGACTCAAATTCTTTCACAATCTCAGAGACCACAACCGAAGAATTATCTTCTATTTCATCAGTTGATTCAGTTTTTTCTTTCTTTTCAGTGACTATAATGTCTCCTTTTAAATTATTTTCCGGACTAGGCATATCCTCACACTGCTTTTGAGACATATCTTCTACTCCCACTGGGTTGGGATTTTGTTTTTCTTCTTCCCATTTCTCGGCAGGAACTTCCTGACTATCTGGAATGTCACTTTGAGAAAAGCCAAACTGCAATTTAGCAATAGTGCCTGGTGGGGCCAAAGCTACCTCCTTGTAAGAAGGAGATTTTCCAAGAGTAACAATTGAAGATTTTGCTGGACAGAAATCATTTGGACTGCAAACTGAAGAAGACTCTAATGAAGAACCGGGAATCTTGCCATCGTTTCTGGACGCCTCTTGTGTATCAGTCTTATTATTAGATGAAGGTACAGACTTAACCCGGTAAGTTACAGCTTTGACTATTCTCCGCCCAAATTTGGAACCTAGAGAGGGATTTGCAGTATGGTGTTCTGCATAACTTCCATGGGCAATCGTCCTTTTCTTCAAAATGTAATACCTGCTATTCTGGTGCATATATTTGATAGGAGGATGGTCCATGTCAGCATCAACAATTCTTTTATGATAACTATAAACCTTGCCAATGGTTGCTCGCCGCTGCTTTACACGTCGACCGTATGATCCAGCTGATCTAGGCCTCTGAACTGGTTGCCATCCATCGTCTCCTTCAATATGTGTTTCAGAAAAGGCCTCCTTGGGAATAATTTCCCTTTCCTCAACAGTTTCCTCCACAACAGGCTGCTGTAACTGAACTGGGGTAGAGACGATCACCTGGTCAGCATCTGACTTACTTCCCATGTCAAGTGTATCTCTCTCTTCCTCGGACACATTTTTGGAGTTTCCTTTCACAGTATCATCTGAATGTGCTAAATCAACATCTTGGAAGGATTTCCCTTTCACCTGCGATGCAAAATTTAAATTGTAAGATGCATCATAGAATAAATCCAGGATGACTACAAGCAAGAGACAGGCATTCCAAAGGCTTTAGAAAGAGTAAAGAGGCAAAATCCTTCCACTGGAACACAGGTTGGTGATTGTCAGGGGAAGATTCATGCATGATTGAGCCTCCAACTTACCTTTGTAATATAGTTTTTCCTTTTTACTGCCACAGCATCTCTACCTTTGGCATCATGGCTTGGATTTATGTAGTCAAGCAAATCCGAGACACTGTCATTTATAGCAAAAGAAAAAATAAGTAACCAAAACCGTGTAAATGGAAAAGGGCATAAAGACTATTCATTTAGTTAGGCTCGTTTGATGCAATGCTATGCTTTATAAAAACAGATCAGTCATTTAATAGTTTCTCTACATCTTAACTAGATCGTTTATTTCGAATATTGATCACAGCAGTCTTTCAGCCAATATGATACCAGAAAATGTACTGTTACAATAACATCTGCTATCATAAAAATACGGTGGCTTCCAGGGCAGAAATCACAGGGAACAACTGTAAACATGTTTGATCATGTAGCTAACACACACATTCCCATTACATCTTCGTGTTTTCACATTATCATTTCCACAGCAACAATTTTTCCAAAAAAATTCGTTTTGCCAGATGACAGAACAGAAGTATTAAGACAATTGGAGAGCATTCCTCCAATATGATTAGTCCTCTTGAGACAGTATAAAGTTAGAAACTGCATCTTATCGAAGAGCGTTGTATGCCGATTTACCTCAGATGGCCTTTGCTGGCTATGGATGCATCAGGCTTCCGAGTGCCATTTCTTGCAGCTTCTTGTTGTTCAAACGCCTTGGACTCAAAATACTCGAGCCAAGCAGCAGCATCCTGAGGTTTCAAATAAGGCAACATAAATTGTACCTCGAACAAATACATACCAATCTACAGACATCCAAAAATAAACAAATACAAATTCCAGTCATCTGACGGATCTGATCACCTGTCTACCCTCCAATCCCCTCAGCCTCAGAAAAATTCAACCACAAAAAAGAAGAAGCAGCACCAGAGTGAGATTACACTCAGCAAAGACCACCATCATTTACCAGTGGAGAAGTACAGGCAGGCTAAAAAAGCCAGAGATGGCAGCCACCTAACTAGTTTCAATCTTTTATACAATTCAACTTCTCAATTAGAAAGCCACATAAATAAAATGTTATGGGGCAATTTGTCCAGATTAATCAAGTCACGAGTGCGCTTCTGATATACTTAACACATATGCTCCCCTAATGATACTTCAGAACAGCAAACATAAGGATAAATGCTCAAAAGAAAGGATGGAAAAAGTCCTGACTGTTAATCTTGGACCAGAGAATAAATATACCTGTGTGCGCAAATCATCAGGGCCTAGCTTTGCTCGGAGGATTTGCAGGGTTGTCTGTTCATGCTGAACACTTAGAGAGTATGCTTCCATCAATGAGAGAGCAATTGCTATTGCATGGTAGCTTGCTGCTGTCTGGAAGCATCACCGCAAATGGATTACTTTCACAGTCAAAGCAAACGTTTTCATAAAATAAATCCACTAATTTACAGCGACCTAAAGCTTTTTCCTCACATAGCTATTAATCATAGCCTATGCTGAGGAAAATACTAGTTTTCTGATACTCTTTCCGTATATCATTGAATTAGTTGTTGTCCACTCTATCAGCCTCTACAGAACAAACCTAAAGCTAAAGGCTCTTTCTAACCATTGTTACAATTAGGAAAAATTGTATTCAAGTGAGTCAATGAAGAGAAAAAAATTGCCTTGTCTTCGATGATGCTCAATAAGATTCCACTAGTTGACTTCTGACTTAAAAGATATCTAGGCAATAGTGCATCATTTACTGGACAGCAGATGTCCTAGAATGCTATTCCAAATTTCCAATATTAATTGCTTATACGAACTTTGGCATTGGGAGTTTTCCTGTTTCTTACGCTTTCTTGTTTTTATGCAGCTTCATTCACCAGGGGATATTCTGACTGAAAAACTTATGACAAAGCTAATTTCTACAAATTATAAGTGTATCATTTGGTGGGAGAAACATCAAAACTGTTAATTGCATATACTGCTTGGCTCTTATCCTAGACTGAGAGATGCATCAACAGTTAAGCATCTTCAATTAAGTAGCCAACAAGCCAGGACTAGTGAAATGAAATCCATCCCCTAGTCTCATCCTACACACAAAAATCCAAATTTCAGGACAATATATAAGTGCAGGGATAAGATGATAGTCCTATTCTCCATCTCATATCACCATTTCTTAGTACCCACACAAGCTTACTATGTATGATAGGACATCAAATGAACTTCCATAAAAAATGAAACCCAACCTGAATGTGATCCGGACCAAGTAGCCTTTGGTTACACTTCAGAGCTTTATGGAGATATCTGAGGGCAACGTGCACATTCCCCAGGCCTTCCTCCATCATAGCAACATTTATGTATGTCGCAGCAGTGTTTGGATGAGATGGGCCACATGTGAGATGTAATAGATACAAAGCACGCTTAACATACCTGATGAGCAACAATTTTAAGTTAGTTTGGGAAGAAGGTAGAAATGCACAAGCAGAACAAAATAAGGCTGAAAACTATATGGAAAAGGGCGTAACTTAATCAAATTAATAAAGAACCTACCATATCGAGAGTAACATAAATCAAACAAGGATTATAAAAAGAAAGACGATGAATTTTACAAAGTCCACAAGACCAATGTGTGTGTTTGTGTGCTTATATATATATATATATATATCACATTACATGTTCTGCTCATAAATTCAAGTGATGCCAACCCAAGACATCAGCCTCTATTACACTTAAAATGAATGAACTTGGTCTTGTGGAGAGACTGTTTCAAGGAATTGAACTTGTGAACTCTAGGTTGCACCCGTGCAACTCTACCACTGAGCCACATGAAAAGAATAAATGAACAAATTCATGGAAGTCTTGAAACATGTTTTATGCTAAAAAGAAAAAAAACATACTTGAGAGCCAGCTCCGTATGTTGAAGTCTGTAATAAAATACAGCAAGATCACCATAACTTTTCATTGTATCAGGATGATCGAGTCCTAACTCTCTCTCATTGATATCCAAGGCTTTTTGTTGATATATAGTGGCCTGCACTTGAGAAAGATAATTGAATCAATTTTGATTGGATATGTCCCAATCGAAGAATTGATATATTAGTTGTTCTTCTAGATCAGGCACTCCTGAACCAAAAGTTGTTATAAGATAATAAGATCATTTTACAAAAAAGAATGCAAGGAAAGAGTTTATAATCCGATTGCTCTACAGCAGAAACTCTATT
The DNA here is from genome assembly GCF_013401445.1 of Tripterygium wilfordii. Lineage (NCBI taxonomy): Eukaryota > Viridiplantae > Streptophyta > Magnoliopsida > Celastrales > Celastraceae > Tripterygium > Tripterygium wilfordii. The sequence goes on from NC_052248.1 coordinate 13,491,783, forward strand.
CCTGCACTACCTAGGGGAAATAGATTAAAAAAATAGACCTGATTGAAGTCACCAGTGTGATACAAAACTACAGCAAGGAGGCTATACGCTCCTGCTGTCATTCGATGGTAGGGGCCACAAACTGCAACCAGCTTAGCAAGAGCCTGAAACGACCAAAGAGATACAACAGATGAATTCCCGCATCAGAGCGCAAAGAAATAGCTATTAAAGTACATTTCTGCGGGCTTAAAATATAACCATATACCTTCGTTCCATAAGTGACTGCATCTTCTAGTTTCCCCTTATCTAACGCTGTTTTTGATGATTCCAGGAGTTGTCTTCCATCTGCAGATGAGCATGCGGCTTGCTGCAATGAATAATAGAATGGAGGTAAACAAAATTTAAGATTAGTTCCAAAGCAAGTTAGCAAATTGACCATCATCCTAGGCCTAATTAATCACCTTGTGCACTGGGACCAGGCTGACAACATCTGATTTATGAAATGGATGCGGAGAATCCATAGCAAAATCCCGTGGAACCAACTCAATACCCATCTGAAGAGAATATCATCATCATCATCAAAGACAGTATACCAAATAAATTTTAAAAAGAAGAAGAAGAGCAGTCACAATTCATGTTTCGTCAATAACGAATAGCAGCAGGTGAAACATGTAACAACAATTCTTCTCCTATCATGATTCCTCACAGGTCACAGCTATTGAATAAAATCAATCCCGTAAATAATATCATAAAGGAGTTATCAAATTGAACGATATACTTAAGATATGAGAGGATTGGGAGGGGAGGCATTCATGCCATCATGAGAGGTATAATAGTTCTTACTGGCCCTTTGATGAGAATACTAGCAGGCCAAAATCAATTCATATTGATGGGCATGGCCATGAAATTGATATCATAACCAATTAAATTGTTTCACAAATATTATAAATAAGCTGCTAACTTGAGCAATAACCATTAGGATAATGAGCAATTAATCGTCAAAATCCAATCCAAACGATTATCCGACTCAATAATAGCATCAGTGTCCTCAACTCCAACCCAATCTTCCGCTATAACTGAATATCTCTTCAAACATTGGTGTTAATTTCAGAGCATTGTCATAGAGTTCAAGTTGTGAACACCCAGAAAACGAGCTACCACATTAGTTCTTAAAATTTAGCATATCCAACTATCCAAGATCATAAATAAAGTAATGCCAAAAAAGACCACAATCAAATAGACCATTTCTGAGATTTTGGAATTCCAAGTCTAAAGCCAATACCTTATGACATAAGCCACGTAGAATTGCAAATTTTCTCACATCTTTGTAGTTAAAGATGCTAAGATCCCATTCATATCGCTTTCTCAAGAATACCTCCAGCCATCTCCACACAAGGGAATGCACATAGAAAGACTTGTCTAATTTGCTGTTGTTAGGAACTCCAAGCATCAAGTTCAATGCAGCAACTATTGACATTGCCATCTCATCGGGGTTCACAACAGCAGCAATCACTGCCCGAAGAATGTGTTTAAAGGCTCGTACTATCATCTCATGTATACATAGTGATTGTACGTGTGATAGCTTATCTGAAAGCTTGACCTAGGATATGAATAAAAGGAAAGGTTCAGTCAATATAGAGAGAAACTATTTAATCATATTCCACAGTTTAGAGTCATGTTCTCAACATCTTCACCAACATTTAATTACTACAATGGTTCCGGTAAAAAGAATGAAACTAGAATAAACTGCAAACACAGACAATAAGTGGAAGAAATTAAAAGACATAAAATTTGGCGGGTTGATGCTGACAAACTGTAATAGGCTGTCGACATGCTATGTATTGCTGCAAAGCCACCAATAACTTAGCTGAAATTCAGAATTATAACAAAGGGTGTTGCAGTAGATAATAACTAAATACCCCAGATCTTTAGTGAACCACCAGCAGCGATAACAAAACAAGCTAGTTGAGATAAATTAGACTTTTATAAATGAAAAATACATACACATATGTGCATGGAAGACAGGCATGGTGTCAAACATTCATACTACATCTCACCAAAAAACCTCCAGAAAAATGAAAATGGGATTACTTGATATGGATGGACTTCACAATATTAGAAAAATTATCCAGCAACATGAAGGATCCAAATTAAGAGGTCATAGCCTTTTACTTATCACTATAAACATATGTACTTAGGAATCGAAATCCAAGTTGGTAAATAAGTTCACTCACAACATGTCCCAAGGAATGCATCCGAAGGCCTCTAGTATGCATGAAATCAGTTAGAGTTCGCCCATCAACTGGTGACAGTTCCAACGAACCAAAGTCTGCTACCTGTATTCCAAAATTAATACTAGATGTAGAAATCACCAAAAACTATTATTCACATGAACTAGGATATTGACTAAATAAATTCGCTACTAACCAGTTTTGGAAGAGCAACTTCAGTGTAATACTTTTGAGACAATTCGACTAGTTCTTGTATAGACTGAAATTACATGTGATAGGTTAGTCATACTGTGGTAACATGAAAGGGAGATACTATAGCCTGCAAAAGTTTTTAGAAGATATTACCTTGCAATGAAGTCCTGTTTTCGATTCTTTTAGTCGAGAAAAGGCTGCATCAGATAACAACCTCTTGAGTACAAGCTCATTGTCATTCGCATTGGTATCAGATTGTGATTCTGAAGAAGCATCTTCAACTTCCCCAATAACACCATCCACATTGGTTCCTGGGCTTTCAGACTGCATTTTCATATTGCTTGCATCAAGCCTCTTGTCGTTCTTGAGGGACTTCAGTGGTGTCCCAAGCCCCTTAACTTTCATCTCTTTCTCTGCGGTTGATTTCTTAGCCTTCTGTGCAGATGATTTCTTATCTTTATCTGCGTTATTCTGGTCTTGCAAATGTTGTATCCAACAGGCTCCAAGTTCCCATCTGACAAATCGCTCTCTTTCTGGCTCCTCTTTTTCAAGATTGGCTATGTTTTCTTCCAGCACTCTTTCAACAAAAGCCTGGGGAGTATTGTCATCTTCATGTTCCAAAAACTGGCAATGTGATGATGGTTTAGCTTGTTCCGAAGTTGTCACGTTGTGAAGCAGTCGTCTTAAACTGTAAGAAATGCAATAAAAACACAATCAACTAGAGCAAAATGACAGAAGTAGAAGCAGAAGCTGGAGAGAATATAATGTCACCCAGTAATAAATGACCAATGCATGAAAACTACCGCCTTAGGTAATAAAAATTGTGCATCTTATTTTACCAATTATTTGAAGAAAATACAATTATGCAAAACTAATATAGACTTGGAGTCTTTAAGTACTAACAACATAAAAAAGGCTATGCCAAATAATAAAAAAAAAGTAACCACTAGTGGACAACACAAGCAGAATCAACCAGCCTCCCTTTGAGGATGTCAATCATTAGAATTATGTGGTATTGGAGATAGGCCCTTCACTTTAGAATACCATACTGATGGTAATTGCCAAAAGTAATGGACAAGATGAGAATACGGAAATTTGAGATCGCCAATTGGATTCCTAACAGAACAATGTCGCCCACGAAACACCGTGGTTTGCTTCATATTATCTGTATTTAATCTGATCATGGTATTTTCTATAAATTGTTCAAATTTCCAGAGTGCAAATAAATTATATAAATTCAAATTTCCCAGGAGAATGTAAACCTGTTAATGTTAAGGGCATTGGCACCGCCTTCAGGCTGTTCAAGATCAATGCTCCGATACAAGGAATCAACTTTTGTGTTCTCTTGCCCAACTTTCACAGAAGCAATGTAACCACAGTATCTTACGTAGACAAAACCAAGTGTAGCAATATCCTGCACTCAATAGTAAAACTATCTCAAATATTCATCAAAGCCTCTAAACTGCACTAACAAGTTAAATCCTAATGTCTGCGGAAATAGGCAGCTCATCTACCACTTTAGACATTAAAATCAAAATTTGTGGTTATCATTCACGTACAAGAATACAACTTACATGGGCTGCAGTATTTTCGTCCGCAGTGATCCCTTTCAGCAGATTTCGTTCTGCCAGATTTTTTTTGTCCAGTCCAATTGCTTGGATGCCATCAATTTTAGTATATGATTTATTGCTTGCATTTGAAGCATCTTTCATGACCACGATGATCAAGTCCCCAACTCTCTCTGTGTGAAGAGTTTCGCCGTTGGCAACCGAACAAATCAAATCTGATTTTCCCATTACATGCTGAACAGCCTTGACAGCTCTGAAGATGGCAACGTCAACAAACAAACTGTGAAGAAGGAAAGCTTTCCTGTCTCGAACTTGTCTCTCCTCTGTCGTCTTGCAAGGCATAGAAGCAATAAATTGTAGTTCATTAGACCAGGGTATCAAATCACTTTTACCATCTCTTCCTAGACCACCTCCATTTCCACCCCAGGTTTCATCCTCCATAGGCAGAGAAGGGAATGTTGATGGTGACTGCGCTGCAACAGGAGGGACAAGCCATGTGTTGGCTCTAAAGCCATAAGGCAGATTGCCAAACTGCATGCAGCAAACCCGAAAATTCAATAAAAGAAGAATTTCAATGAATGAAGCAACTTATTACATTTATTATTGGCAACATTAACTATGCAACTAAAACCAACTAAGTACCTTGTTGCGTTCTGAGAATGCTTTCATGAGATCATCATAAGCCTGAAATATGAGAAAAAAGACCTGTAACTTCAAACAATCCTTTGAGAATAAATGTAATCAGTGAGTCATAAATTTCTAGTTAATATAATGCCATATATGCATAAACACGATGATCTATACCTGAAGATCTGAATTTAGGAAAGCTAAGCATCATCACAACTGATGAAACTTCCACATTAAATCAAAGGTCTATGACTATTACTAGCTTTGCTTGTAATCAAGAACCACTTGAGTAATGACATGCACACTTTGCAGTTTGCATACATGACCTATCCCCTCAGGTAAGGAGAACAAATTTAATAAACTCTGTTAGATAATAGCTAGTTGCTAGCTCAGCAGTTGGGCTTCTGAGGCTGAATGGCAAATGCCATTACCAGACAATATGAATGATACATCCGTGCATATTCATGTACCATACACAGAATTGTTTGCATGTTTCACAGTTTGCGCCTCAAAAATAAACTCTGTTTAAGTGAACATAAGCATATAAATTCATAAAATGCTGGAATTACACCCCATCAATATTAGGTACGTTGAAATAAGCTATGAATGATGCAAGCCAATAAAAGCAACACATTGAAAAAGAAGGTGCAGAGAAAGGAGATAGTAGGCAAAACCAACATTGTCAAAGGCTCTACTGAGCTGGCGTAACAAATCAACAAGGTTATGACAAAGAATCCGCTGCTTTCCGACGCTAAGAAATCCCTTTCTGCAAGCTTCAACATGAACCAGCTTTCCATTGCAAAGTTTTACCTGATACAAGCCACCAAAAACTCACTAAAAATTCTCAGAAGAAACATCACTGAAGCACTTTTGGTTGTATAGAAGGCTTACTTCAAGAGAGAAAAGATGATCCTCAGCTGAAATCTCGTCCACTCGCCGTTTCGTCGCCCTCCTTATAACTGCAACATTCATGAGTCGTTTTTATTTCTTCCTAATGTCGATTTGATAACTTCAAATAGATGACAAAGATTGAGAGGGCTTACATTGAAGAGGAGGAGTCAGATGGGAGAGAGAGAAGAACTCGTAGAAACTACCAAACTTCGGAAAGGATTCGCTCATATCTCCGCCTCCCTCCACGGCCACATCCTTCGAGTTCGATTGTTTTGTAATTGTAGTAAAGGCGGTGGCGGGTGGAGATTTGGCGGGAATCTTCTTGGCGCTCTTGTCCTGCGAAGCCGGCACATTCTTGGAGGCGTCGGACTTCGAGGCGTCCTTCGTCGTCCCTGCCGGCCCAAAGCAAGTGGTGCAGGCGACAATGTCCAGAAGCCGTCGTACGTGCGCCACCGCGCGTTCTTCATCGTAATCCTCTGCAAAACCGCAAACGGCGTCTGTAAGTCTCGAAGCATAAACCCTAAAAAACGACGCAGTATTAAGTCGTTTAATTTGAACGTTTACCTTCCGTTAATGAGACGGCGGATGGCTTCAGTGCGGAGACGTCCACCGTGTCTTTTAACCGTTGCCCTCTCACCTGTGAATAGTCAAATAACCATCAAATCTCTACTTATTTTTACACTAGATTATGTTGGGGGTCAAAATATAATTTATGGGAATTCTGGGTTACCTCGTGCAATAATGAAAAACTAGTGATATGGCAAGTTTCAGTGTTGACCGAGAGGAGTCGACACACATCAATAATCCTATCCGTTGATATTCCCTGGCCCACACAATATAATTTCATGTTATTAGTAGAAATTAGGGCAAATTGAATATATCATGAAAAGAGAAGAACTATTTAGATTTTTCTAATGATCGATTGAAAAACAAAAAACATAAATAATACTTAAGATTGTCAATTTTTCATATTTGTCTTGATGAGTTCAATCTACGCAACTTTTGATATCCACTCATTTAAGCGTGTAAACTGTAAATAGGTATCGTTTGAAATTTGTTTATGACAGATGTACGCAGCCTTATCTTACATTATTGAGAGACTATTTATTTGATAATTTGATTCTTGTAAGGTTGTGTCAACCTTTAGGTATATCTTCTTCTTTTTCTCTACTTACCTAGAGAAAAAAAATTCCGGGAAAAAGATTTATTTACTAAAATATAATTAATTTTAGTTAAACCATAATACCAATATATGGATACAATTGGTATATACAAAAACCATTCTCTCCACTCAGATTGTTAATTACTATTTGTTGCCCCAACAAACAACATATTTAAAAAGTGTACCATTAAGAAACACAGAAGCAAGTTAATTCTCTAACCATTTCAAATGAAACATAGTTAAAAGAAGTTCAATAAGTTAATTATCTATATATATATATATACACACACATATATGTTCTGGAACTTAATTTCCATTGCAAGAACTGAAGATTAATGGATAACCAAACCTTCAAAAGAACCGGGGTTTCGTCGGGAAGGTTTACTGTAATGTCTATGACAACCGGAAGAACTGTAGAATTAAAAATCCACAAAAGAAGTAGTTAATTATACAAGATAATAATAATGTCAAATAACAACATATATTGTTCACTAAATGAAAATTTTTATAAATACCCTTCTCTTCTTTCTTCTTCTTCTCTCCTTTCGCCTTTCCGCGACTGGTTTTAGGCGCCATTCTCGACCTTTGCTCAATCTAAATCCTTAAACTAATACATCCCAATACACCAAGATTAGTACATACATATGTATATATCAACACATGTACTGTGTCAATCAGTTATAATACAAAATTTTGCAATACTTCCATGGCTAAAATAATATAATTAACTTTCTGAAACTTCATTCACCAATGAAAAGTTGCACAAAGTTAGATGGTAGCACAAGAAGGAGGAGAAGAAGGAAATATATGAATAAAAACCTGCAAGAGTGAAGGAAGGGTAGGGTGGAGAGATTGGATAATGAAGAGAGGAGGTGCATAAACAGAAACGGTAGAAGAAAGAAACAACGCAGACAGACGGACTAAGAAAGGAAGAGAGAAAGAGATAGATGAAGAGAGAGGTGGGGTGTGATAAGGAAGGAAGGGCGGAGATTAAACAGTCAGATTGGATTATGTCTGTTTCTGCCACCCCTTACTGTAATTATCTCTTTTTTGTCCATTTTTTTAGATTTTTATAGTAAATAAAATCTCAATTTATTTAATATTATATGGTTATTTCAAAATTTCCAATTATGTGTTTTGAAGGATGCTTAAGAAAAAGTTGAAATGCTCAGCTGCGTCAGGGGACCACACTCCATTACGGGTCCACAAAACTAGAACTACGTTCATACAATCACAGCCGTCCAAAACTATCTCATTAGATTTTAGATCGTGGAGATAGCTTTTTGCGCACAAAATTTGTCATTTGTTGAATATATGGTCTATGTATGTATATAACCACCTAACTGATAGCCTTAGTTGGTGAATCTCTATAGGTTTGACTAATAGATAGTCTTAGTTGACGAATCTCCATGGGTTCGAACCATACGAATTTGGAGAGGTACTAAGTTAGATTCTGCTAGGAACAATATACTTGTAGCCATACATTGAGCTTTAATTCAATTTATCTCCTTTTTAGGTGGAGCACGGGCCTAATGACCTGAATTCAAGTCTATATCGAATTTTTAAAGGATAATTTTGTATGATATCATTATCGATTACCAAAAACGAAAAGTCATATGTTGTAATTCCTTAAAATAAAGAGAATTATTGAAAAGTGCACATTAGAGAAGCTTTTATGAACAATATTGCAGCACCATTAATTGAAATTACATATGCATGTGCGTATGAGCTTATGTTAACCTCTCTTTAATTAACTTTATTTATAAAATAGTGCGGGGTGGGGCGGTTTTAGGTTTCTGTTAATAGATATTTTTTTTATTTGTTTATACCCAAAAGAACGCTAACACCACTTTAGATGTACTTTTTGAGGTTTTTATAGAGGAATTCTCCCATACACACTTAAATTTCTTATATGTATATATGTATGTATGTATATAAGTGTGTTCCAAGTGCCTAATAGTCATCAACCTAAACCATTATTGGTGGAAAGTGTATCAGATGTTCTTACAATAATGCTAGAGACGGTATTGGTCAGGACATGCTATTCAAAATTGCCTTTTTTGTGTTAGGGCAACTGCAATGGTGCCCTTAGTTGAAAATGTAAAAGGCCAATCAAAGAGTCACAAAGATGACGCCAATGAGAGACAAGTGTTTACAATATATGGGAAGTGGGCAACAGCAAATCAATGGCGTCTCTTCAAGGTTCAAATTCCTCCAACATTACTCAAAGTGAAACTGTTTTCCAAACAATGAATCCAAGACTAGGGACAAGACAATGGGTGGACATTGTGCCAAGTCAAGACAGAAAAGTAAAGAGTGGATACCCATGAAAGTGGTCTTCAAGGAATGTAAAATCAATAAAATCGAATTGAAGAAATTCAATATCAGCTTATCAAGAAAATAAAAGAAATTCAATCCCAAATTTAAGGTGAATGAAGCTGATAATGAATTGAAACAAAAGACAAATTCCATAAGAATATATATATCATGAATAAAAATTTGTCATATAAATCATATGAAAGATCTATGATCGCATGCTCGCAGCAAAGTTCCTCCCAATCTCAATTCTCTTGAGCAAGTCCATATATGCACTGGAAATTCAGGACAACAACACAAAAGACAGTCTCTTTTCTATTTGCCCTCAATTGGTTTTGACATGTTTTCTACCAATTCAACAACCAGGTTCTTCTTCTTGACCTGCATGGCAAACATTTTCAGTTCTCCATCTGTGGCTATATCTACTCCCTCTTTGGATATTTGTTTCTATTTACTAGATGTCCTCCTTGCTGAGCATGCATTTGCAGTAATAGCACACCTTGCTAAAGTCCGAGTGTGGTTTCTACCGGATCTCTTTTTCCTGAATGGCAAACGTTTTATTTAAGCACTGAGGTGGTGCAACCCAGAGAGCTACAAGGAGGCGGTGAACAAAACTTCAAGCAGATTGGTACAGGGAGAGGAACACCATAACTTAATCAACTAAACCAGTTATCTAAAAAGAAGTCGAAGGATATATCCTTTGAATCAAAGATTCTATGGTGATACAACATCTCATGGACATGGGGAGCGTAATAAGGATCTTTCATTTGGTCTTGTCACCAGAGAGAGAGCACCATGAGAGTAACTCACTGTCTACAGAGCCATTAATAACCCAATAGACCCCCATCAGATTATAAGCAATGCTCTAAACATTTCTTGTCCAGGGGAAGTGAAGAAGATTGTTTATAGATTCATGACTCACTTTGCAAATGTAGCATCTATTAACTAGAGACACGCCTCGTTTCTGCAAGTTGTCTAGAGTCAGAATTTTACCCCATATAGCCTTCCAACAAAAGAACACACAACACGTGGAGGGGCTTTAGATCTCCAAATGCATACCCAGGGAAAACAAGGATCTCTATGTGGTTACTGTCACATCAATCTTACTCGCCTCGCCTCACACATTTGCACAACTGGACTAGTAAGTTGGGAGAATCCAAATGACGCTGCAACAATTCCTCGAGGATATGAAAAACCTGCTCGTAAAATTGCTTCAGAGGAGATTGCCAGTGGGTTGACGGAAACCTCTGCCATCTATGAGGCTTTGAATGATACTGATGAGGCTCTCATGCTCTTACGACACAAGAATGAGGCTCATGTCACTTGGATATACACCAGATTGCTTTTAATCTTCAAAAACATATACATGAGACTAGGAAATTGATTCTCAGCATCTTCTGATCCAAAACAAATGACCCAAAAAATTTGGCAAATGCTTTAGCATCGTTGTGCTCAAAACCTTACCACAAGTTTGCAACATTGTTTGGCAGGAAAATTAACAAATAAACTCATTTCTTGGCTGGAAAATTATTAAACAAACTGACTTGTCTAAAAGTTTTAAAATCCTAGCTGACCAGTAAAAAAGAGAGAGAATACATCTGATAAATTAAAATAAAAACAAGAAATGCAAACTTTAAAAGGTAATTTGAAAGAAGATTGTGGGTGGATCAGCATAAAGGCTTGTATCAGCGTAGGAAGTGTGATGGCAGCGGATTGATGTTTATGATGTAGGGAGAAGTCTAGGTCATCATTCCATACTAGAATGCAGCCCACGCCTTTTATTTCAACCCGATCATTGTAGGAGAGGTTGCGGCAGTCACAATGCAATAACTTGAACAAGGACAAGGGCCCTCTCCCATTCCCCCAACTTCACATCATCGCAACCAATACACAATCTTCCTACTCAGACCTTTTACTTATTAACCATCATATCCATGCCACTATACAACATAAGAACCCAGACAAAAGAACAACTAACAACATCACCAGGAATTCAACACCACAAATACATCAAAAGAGGATAGTAATATATCGTCTTAAGCATATCATCAATAAAGACATTGCAACTCAAAGAAAAATGAACCAACCAAACCATAGATAATCAGTCACAAACCCAAACCTACTTTGGCTAATTCATACCCATTCCCCTAGCTTTACATCATTGCTACCAACACACAATATTATCCAAGCCACTTCATAGAACATAAGCAATTAAGGAATACAAGGGATTGGAAAACACTAATTAGTCTAAGAGAAGCATACATCATCTGAAATAATCACAGCATATAAAAGATCCAGATGACTCAAATCAACCAACAAATAAAGACATTACAATTCAAAGAATAATGACCAACCGTGCCATAGATAACCTGTCAACAAAACCAATTTTCCCTTCATGCTTAAGAAATAAATAAACAAGATGTCACCAGAAATCAGAATGCCAAAGAACTAATGAACGAGACCTGTGAGTTTTAAGCTGGTGATACATACCAAACGCGGCAGTTTTCAGTTTTGAACCCAGCTCCGTTTGTTGAAAAGGGAAAGTCGAAAGAGAAAGATTACCGGATTTGTAAGATTAAGACGCATTGCCGATATAGATCGATTGATGCTTCGCCGCCGCTTCGTAGGGTACCAACCAGCAAGACGGGATCAACATCCGCAGCTGCTTGATTATCAGTACCCAGAGAGTACCGACTACCAAGTAGTGTGAGAATACTGCGGGTTGCGGCCATCGGTGCCCTACATGGCACATGCAATTACAATTTAAACCTAGATCTAATCATGGGCCAATGGGCCTGCAAGGCCTGGCTAGGCCGGCCCAGGCCCAGGTCATGGGGTGGCAAATTTCGTTATTAACTTAAAATCACAGGGATAAATATGGAAAGAGCTGCCCTCTCTAACGATATCTCGCTCAGACTAAAAGGAATTTTAAATCAGAAAGATTGGCGCGTCAATAAGCATGCCTAGACTGTGTGCTTCGGAGACTGAATATCGAAAACGAGATCATTCGCAGAGCGATAAAATGAGGAAGAGAATTCGAAGAAACAACTCCATCAAGAGCTGCACTTCTCCTCGTCGCAGTTTTCCTACTTGCCACTCTTTCGACTGGTATTCACACATTTGAATTTCAACAAATTCATGCATACGCTTCATCGATTCGCTTTTTGATTGTTTAGACATACATCTCCATTGGTTTTTAAGGTTTCGAAATGATTCGAGATTTTGAAATTGAATCTGTTCGATTGTGGTCTTGAATCAGTAGTTCCGAGCTTTATTTGAAATTGCTAGCGACTTTTAAAACTCCAACACGATCACTTCGTGGTTGTTGATGTTAGATTTTGAGATAATCAATGCTAAAACGAAGATCTGACTGTTTTGAGTTCTCTTTGATCCATTGAAGTTCGGATGATTATATAGTTGCTCTGGTTTTTAGTCTCAGTTTGATTTTCTGATTCTTTCCTGAAAGTAGTTCCACACTTATGCTTCTCTTTCTGGTAGTCAATTCATAGCAGATCTTCAATCGCTGCTTGGTAATTGATATTAAACTCGAGTTTCTGATATATGATAGATATGTTACTACAGAACTATGTAACTTTAGAAATTTTTGGCATGAACGAGATCTGTTTTTGCTCGGTTAGATCACTTTGAAGATAGTCTGATGTTATTCCTGTGAATTGTAAGTTTCTGTTTGGCAATCAAGAAAATGGAAAAGCGAGAAATCTGAAAATATTTTGAATCTGATGCATGTCCTGAACTTTCTCAAAATGTGGAGAATTGAATTTTTAGTTCAATGTTTTTGATTTTTGAATTCTGAATGAAGTTCATGATTGCAAGTTATAAACGAAAACTGATTTGAAATCCAATTGTAATTGAATTTGACTTTCAGTATTTAGAAAGTAATTCTCAGATATTTGAATTTTCCTCAACAGTTTCTAATCAAAGAAAAACCTGAGAATTTTCTCTTGAAATCCGAAAATGTTTGAATTTCACAAAAATGACCTTCAGTTAGAGATTTGAATCATTAAAATGCCATGAAAAATTTGATGACAAAACACATTTGGTCATTTGCACTCATTTTCTCAGCAGCTAAACTTAGAGGTCGAATTTAGATGATCATAAAGATAATATTCATTGTAAATCTGCTAAAATCTTCATTTTTTTCTGCCAAACAAATAAAAGGTTCGAAGAAGATCTATGGACGGAGATCGCAAAGTTTCTGGACGGAAAATCTCTGGTGATGCTGGCAACAACAAACAAATGGTTCAACAGCCTCATCATGCAAGACAGTGTGTGGAGATATGCATGCTTGCGTGATCTTCAGATCCCAGCTCCATGCCACGTTGAATTCAAGTGGAGCAAGCTCTACGCTTCAGCTTTCAGTAATGATCAGACCTTGTTTGTGTTTTGATTCGTCAACTGTATCTCTTGATTGCAATAAATTAAGTTCCATTAGGCTTTATAACTCTGATTAAGTTTCACTGGTGAATTAATATTTGGCAGACTGTAGTCATGCTTACACTTTCCGCCAGCAGGAAAAGCATATTGGTAAGTTCCCCAAGACTGAGCATTAGCCTAGATTGCTGCTACAATGAGATGCAGGTTAAGACCTGGTATTTGTTTCAAGGATCTGCACATTTCCTTAGAAATAGAAGTTATTCCCTAGTACTGGTTCCATCTCTGATGAATTTGGTCCACAGGTGTAGATAACAAGCAAAATTATTTGTGGTTATGCACAACATATGGTTTGCTGATGTACCCAAGTAATATCTAAGGTTATCTAGTTTAAACATGAAATTTGAAGATCTGTAAATCATTTATCATTGGTATCCATTTTTAGTTTCTAACTGTAACTAAAAAGTAGCAGACGAACATGTGGTCCTAATGGTAGAGCTCCATATATTATGTTGAGGCATGTCCCTGACCCTGCCATTGCGGGATCTTTGTGCAAAAGTGTCGTTTACCTTTACCTTAACTGTAAAAAGTACAAAACTACTTAGAAAGCACATTCTTGAGTGCAATTTGAATTATGGATTAATGGTTTTATTCACTGTATTTTCACTTTATGCAATGATCAGATTGGATGCGAATTGGTGCATTTTCTCTCAACTCACGAGCAGCCTTCCTGACCAAGAATCTGAATGGTCCACTGAAAATCTCGAAAGAAAAGACTAAAGAAAAGATGCTGGAATTCTGTGGATCATGCGTGTTGGAAAATATGAAAACTGGGATTTGGATTGCTGGTACTTTCAATTAAACTCGACTACTCTAACATTGTTCTTTTATGATGATTTTTTTCATTAATTTGATATACTACTGATGTTTCAGACCTGCAGCTTGTTCGATGTCCTGTTTGTGACCTAAATGCATGTGATGGTGAGCTACAAGTCCCTTACCGCGGGCTGTAATGTTCAAATTATGAGTACTCTTTAACTAACTTGTCAGATATGATTTGGTGTGATTTACAGTGGAGTACGATTATGTAATATGAACTGCTAATTTACTTGAAAGACCTATTGTAGAGGAATATAATAATCTTCATGGAACAGTATGGATTAGATGGCCTGACTAAAAGCCTAAGCTTAAAAAGTGCGTTTCTCTTCACTTTTTCACTTGTTATGATTTTTATATTTCTTAGTTCCTTTACCTTCATAACTCCATTCCTTAGGAGACACATCTGTAGCCTCATTTTTTTTTTGATCCTGAGTAGATGTGATGTAATTCACTGATTGACAAATGTAGTTTCTCTTGTAAGTGGAGGGCAAGCATTTTCCTAGCTGTTATTTCCACATCATCGACATACGTCTATTTAAATCCTAGCATTCTGTTTCTGTTGAAGAATTAGAGGCAATTGTTCATTTGTGTAGTACAAGTTCAAATTTATTAGAGGACAAGTTAGACAATATGCAGAGTTCATTTAGTGTGCTGTGACGATAACTGTCATTTTATCTTGATTACGACACTTTAAGTAAACTTGCAATCAACTTATGTAGGGACGATGCAGACATTAGATGCAAGGCATATTGAGCTCTTCTTGAAAGAGGGCTACCAAGATGGGAGCTGGGAGTACAATCTTATGGGATCTCATAAGATTGAAAAGAATGTAGGTGAAGCTTCTGCGGCAATTTTTGATGTCAAACATCTCAAGGATTCTTCAACAGCTGGTAAAACTTGATCCTTCATTTTTCTTGATCATTTCAGTCAATGAGATAGAATGTATGATATAACTAACATAGGAAATGCTGTACCTCTGTGAAGTCGAAGCCTGCATGCTTCTATTCAGTATTCCTTTTTGTATGTTTTCACGATAGCATCAGAACATTGAGATGGTTCTCCAAAATTAAAGTAGAACATTTGTGAGTAGATAAATGAAATGTTTCTCTGCAACTTGTGAACTTTTTTTTGGAGATTTTGGGATAAATGAGATAAAAGAATAATTTTTGTAGTTTTCAAATGAATTTACAGCAATATTCGATCTCAAGTCATGGGCAGGGAAACCTAATGATTGGCAACCAAAGTCTCTTATCACTTTCAATGCAGTTGCCATAACCACCAATTTACAAGAAAATGAAGGTAAAAATATTACTAATCTGAATTTTACATTAGCTTAAAGTATTATACTCTTGCCATACATCACATTTATACTGATAATCACTATGATCACGCAATATGGGCTTTATAAAATTCTCCAGAGCAAATGGGAAGTAGTGTTAGTTATTGTTAATTACCTTGAATTTTCCTGTGGGCCTGTGGCTGCTTTAGTTGGTCCTTATGAGTTCATCATGACATTTAAATTGTAAATCACTGCATTCTTTGTTGAGTTTTTAGCACTTTCTCTATCCCTTCGGCATATTTTGCTCATTTTGGATACAGGAGTTCTTGTAAAGTACCATACTATGAGCGCTGGAGAGGAAGGAGAAGTCGTTTCAATTAGAATCTCTCATCAGCTCCTCTAGATCTGCTCAACTATACTATAGTAAAAATATGATCTCTCTTGGAAGAAAATTAATTTTACTTTCTAGTGTTGAGATGCAATGACACAATTCACTGAACAGATTGATCTTGTGTACATTCTACAAAACTTGTGTACAAGGTTACAGCAAAGGAATTGAACTAGAATTTACTGATCTTGAACTTTCCCTGCTCTTTGTTGCAGTAGAATTGAAATGACACCAATAAAACCTAAAGAAGTTTCGTAGTAATTGATAGTAATAGCTTGCATACCCTAGGAAAACTGAAGAGTTGGAGGACTTCATAAGTTCCAAACCTTTTCTTTTCTCAATGTTACTTTGCAGTGATTCTAATAGGTTGTGGGCAGCTGAAAATTTTGTATTCTGATATTGCTTTAGATTTTTAGTTTCTGATGCAGATGATAGTAATAGAACTCTATAAATATTACTCGTGGTTTTAAGAATTGGCTTGCAAAAGCTTCCTAGTCTCTGTAAACACCGGCCTTGAATGGAACCCCTATTGTGATATTTTTACTTGAAATTGCTTTCATGAAGGCTAAAGAACCTTTATTTTTTAAAGATGTTTGACTCTAGAGATTTTAAATTACTTAGAGAATTCTACATAAACTATTCCTTTCTTTGTAAAGCCTACCCTTCTCTGAGATTAGTCCTTAACCACGTACTATGGATCTCTTACAAGCCCTCTTCTTTCTCCTTTTCCATTTTTCCATTACATGTGCAACCAAACCTTGCCCAGTTTCTGTTTGTCACGGCGATCAGATCGGGATCCGATTCCCATTTTCACTACAAGGCAAGCAACCTCAAGACTGTGGATACCCTGGATTCAACCTCAGTTGCAATGATCAGGGTGTTACAGTTCTGAACTTGCCGTATTCTGGTGACTTTTTGGTTCGCAATATCAATTATCATACTCAACAGATACAAGTCTATGACTCGAATAACTGCCTTGCTGGAAGGCTTTTGTCTCTTAATCTTTCAGGGTCACCTTTCAGTGCTGCTTTCTATCAGAACTACACCTTTCTTCGCTGCCCCACGCAGCTCGTAACACCTCGGTTCACTCCTATAAATTGCCTCAGTAATTCTACAACATCAGTTTTGGCTACCTCTTCCATGAATCTGGTCAACTCAATGTCTACATCTTGTGACATCATCGATACATTGCCGACTCCAGTTGACCTCAACGATGATCTTAAGCTAACATGGATTCTGCGTGACTGCACAGATTGCGAAACAGGAGGTGGCATCTGTGGTTTCAAGAACAATACTACTCAAGAAATTGGTTGTTCCTACGATTCAAGTTCTGGTAATGATATCTCTTGATCTTCGTTTCCTTCGTCTATTGCTTATTTCACAGGCTAAATTTAATGAGCAAAGCTCTAAACAAGCTATTCAAGTTATGGCCCCAAAAACTTCCTTTACCAAGAAACCTCCTTATCTATTTCTTGCAAGCCAACCCTAATAACTTGCAAATGATCATCTCCCATTTGTAAATCTGCTCTCTTCTTTTTATTATTTATTTTTTCTTTTTCCATCTCTTTTAAGTGGGGGAAAAAAAATGTCAGTGGCTGATTTTGGGCACCTGTGCTTAAACAAGTAGTTAGTTGCAAAAAGTTTACTTTTCTAGTTCTTGTTGAGCATGAATGAGCAACGGTCCCTTTGTCATGAATCCCATGATAACTTAATATTCAATCATGTACAGGGGTTAGTCAGATCAAAATTTTCTGGGTTAGTATTTAATTTAACAGAGGTAAGCAATCTGATCAATCAAATGTCCATATTTGTGGGGGCATCACAGACCTGCACATAGGCAGGTTTAGATGAGAGCAGATTCTGCTTTTCTAAATTTGAAGACTTTGAGTGGCAAATGTCGGACTGCAAATTGAACCAACTAAATCTATATACTATATTATTTGAAGTTTGAACAAGTTTAGAATTTTTAGACCAAAAGTTTTCTAACTGCCTTCCTTTTTCTATTCCAGGAAGACCAAAAAATGGGCTCGAGATTTTCAGGCTCATTGCCTTGGCCATTGGAGTACCCATCATGATATTTGTGGTATTTGCTGTTGGATTTTCTCTATTGGCGTATTTGTTGGATCCTGGCAACAGGAACTCTACACCAGCTTCAACAACTCGACAACCGGCTGTTGCGTTGACGGGTCTGGACGAGTCCACCATTGAATCTTACCACAAGGTAGTCCTTGGGGAAAGCGGTCGACTACCAGCTGGGCTCGATGATAGCACCTGCCCACTCATTGATCGCACCTGCACAATATGCCTGTTGGATTATCGCAGCAAAGAGACACTCGGATGCATTAGTTGCAAACACTGCTTCCATGCACATTGCATCGATGAGTGGCTTCGGTTGAATCGTACATGTCCAATTTGCCGGAATGCTCCAGCCCATGCTAATGTTCCTTCCTAGAATGTGTAATGCACAGTCAAGTAGAGTTAATGGAGGAAGAATTAAGTAAGAAGAAGTTATGTGTACATATATATATATATATGATGATCGTTTAAGGACATGCCCTGCACTTACTATTTACTATATCATGGCAACGGCCAACGTGGCAAACACAAAGTACAGTATATACAGCCAGTTCTCAAAAGGCAGACAATTTATTCTTGTTCGCTTCCTTCACAACGAAAACATATTCCTCTAACAAAAGCAAGCCGAATAAAACTGGTACATTTAGACTGTCATTTCTTGGCGAGCAGCTTCTTCGGAAGCTTCTCAATCGGAGTAGATTTCAGCAGGAAAAGCCGAGCAGCACGCTCTTGCAAAGTACCCCCACATTTTAGCCCACGGTCCTGCAGTTCGGACTTCAGCCTTTCCATGCCCAAAGCCTATCATAATAAAGAAGTGGGAAAAGAGAGTTGTTAATGCAGACAATGCAGAACACCTGAAAACATGCAAACCAATAACGTGATTGTGACAAGCATTCACAAATCACAATTAATGTTCCTATATCACATAAGATATGACTACAATTTACACATTAAACAATGCCTTAAATTTACTTCCAAATAGATTAAAAGAATTCCTTCAACAGCATAAAATTCTAGTGATCACCAAAGTAGCAGCCCACAGAAAGCAATAGGAGCGAAGTCCAATGGGAAACATGCAAAAAGGACAAATAAACAAATGAAATCAGAGAAACCAAAATATCAACATACCTCCATTTCTGCCGCTGAATTGAACTCATCAAAATTTAGTGGCTGTTCTGATTGTTCAGCAGTTGAAAGTGCAACAGCTGTTTCTTCAAGAACTCCCGACTCAGAATCATTGATACCATAGACTTCTGCATCAATCGTTTTGCTTTGAAGACCTTCCTCATTCTCTGCAATTAAAACCTTTACGGTTTGACAATCAGCTTCCTCAAGATTTTCAGATTCACAAGCAATAGACTTCGGCTCTCCAATCTCTGCTAATTCGGCATCAGAAACATCAGCTACTTCAGAAAAATGTATGGTTACTGCCTTCTTTCCATGGACATCTGGTAGAACCACACCATTTTCTCCATAAGTAATATCTTTCATATCAAAGCATCCACCAGATTCAGATCTCTGCAGCACAACAGTCTTTTCCTCTTCCTCAGAACCACTGTCACAAGAGCCTCCCCCTGACCTCGCTCTGTCCTGTTTCCCGCCAGTAACTGTATCAGAACTGTCTTCTGCCTCCTTACTAGAATCCGAATGAATCCCATTATTTAAAACTACAGATTTATCATTTTCATTCTCATCGTCGTCACTACTATCCATATCATCACTGTCACTTCCAGCCAATTTTCTTTTCCCCATCCTGAGAAAATGAACCAATTCAATTATCAGTCCTCAATCCAATGTCTAATGGATAAAAAATATACACAAATGCAAACACCTACGCAAAGATACAACCTACACATAATTTTCAAACTTCCAACTTCTAGTGTTTCCCAGAAACACATACCAACGGCCAACCAAAACAATGGCACAAGAAATAACCATATTGAGGAGGGGGGAGATATTCAAAAGCCTTGCCAAAGTTCCAACATAATGATTTCCATAAGTTACTGCTTTGAGGTTCCAAATGTTGTATACATCTCTCCATCCCACTCAAAATCCAAAAAACAAGGAAACTTAGATGACCAAAAACCAAATTCTAAATCAACCCTCAGAATCTTTAGCTTCTTTAATCGTACGTCTATGGAGTTAAACCATAATGTTCTACTTCTTTCCATGATGTAGAAACCAAATACAAGGATAATAATATAAAAAAAGTACCAAAAACAGATACGCACATATCTCAATTCTTTTACAATATTCCTAAGCAACACAAAAAACAAGCATCCATATAAATTCCTAAGCAACTGAAAAAATAAAACCGAACACATGGGCCAAAAGGTCCAGAACTCTATCGAATCAGACGGGTAAAGAAATATAGCAAACATATACATAGAAAACCCACGAAATAGAAAAATATAAGAAAACTCACCAAATCTTCAACTTCTTCGCCTCTGCTCCTCCTGCAATCAACTTCCCCTTGCGCTTCCCATTCCCATTTCCACAAGCTTCCCTGACAGATTGTTCAACCACTGCCACGCATTTTGCAGATTGTTCCCTATACTTCTCCACGTACTTCTCAGCCTCCCTATCTCCAGCCCCCCTTTTCCCCTTCTTCGCCTTCTTCTTAAGAAAATCCTCCGCCATCTTCTCCAGCCTCTTCTCCTCCTCTCCAGCCTTCCACTCCTCGAGCCTCTTCTCCGCATTCACGTGCCTCAACCTCCTTCCGCTCATGTCTCTGCACGCATCGAAATTGTTCGTCTTCTTCTGCCCGGCCTTGGTGGCGGCCCCCCTCAGAAGTGACCCAAACCCTCCCTTGCCTCCCAGCAGACGCAGCAGGAGATGGACCGTGCCGTCGGACTGCGAAATAACAGTCGTATCATCGACTTGCTGATTACCATAGACCAGGCGCTGAGCGTGAATGGGAATTCTGGTGATCTCGAAGATCCGCTGTTTCAAGGCGTCCCCGTAAACACGTGGAGACGGGAACTGCACGGTACGGACGTTACCATTGAGGAGTCTCACGAAGAGCTGAATAGACCTTCGATCTGAAGCCTCCATCGGTACGGATACGGATGTGGGAATCGATAGATATTCTATTCTATCTCTCTGATAAAAAGTCAGAGTGCGAGAGGGGAGCAAAATTTGAAATTGAGGTAATATAAAAGCCCTAATTGAAATCTATTTCGGATCACTTTTATAGTGGGCCGGGCTGATTCACGGCCCCATTAAAAAATTTCCGTTGGAAGGGGCAAATTGGTCATGTAAAAGCGCGAACCATCCGCGAATGTGAATATCGTTAAGATTAGGCGGGGATACGAGAAGAGAACAAAGTTGATGAAAAAGGATAGAATGAACGATAGAGGTCGGACCTTTCCGGTGGATCCGAATCTGCCACGATGGGTCTGCCAGGACTGCCACAACCCCCTCTGCATCATCGGAGTCGAATCCTATGCCGACAAGTTTTTGAACGACTCTTCTCGCTCTGGTTAGGGTTTCCATTCTATAAATAACTTCCTTATTTTGACTTGACTGCAATTGCGCATGTGCTACCTTTTTATTTTCAGTTCTGCCTTGATTATTTTCCAGGATTTGCGTTTCTTTTTAATTCTTTGCTTGTATTAGTTCTTAGAGTCGAATTTTGTTCAGGAATAAATAAATTGGTGCTGTGTGTTGCGTTGTGTTTGTGTTTATAACAGTGTGTTATTTGTACAATTGAGGCACTAGGGCAAGAGTTTTCCAATTGATGTGTTGCATTGTAATTGATATCACTCAGCCACACCATTCTGATGAGTTTCGTTTGGTTAGTAACAGCAGCTTCTGTTGAGTTTCGTAAGGAATGATTTGCCTTTCTTCTGTGCATATGTACATATACACCGACTGGAATGGTAGTAACTAGTAAACCTTCAGAATCCTACTGAATTGTCATGGATTCCTCTCCTTCTGGTGATAATGCAAGTTTCTTTTATTTGAATAAGTATATGTGAAATAACTGACTATCATTTGGATCAAACCCTTTCACTAAGCAAAATCTTCATGCCATGCATGGCTGGTTTGTATTTCAGTCCAGAGATGTGTTTGTTAGGAAAAGTTAGTATTTTGTTGTATGTTAATGAAGATTGATAGATTTCTGATTGCTGTGGCCTATACAAATAGGAGTGCAGACCTCCTCGATTCATGGTGCCACTGCCAACGGTGTGTTAGCTTCCACACGTATGGATAATTCTTTTGTTGTGTTGCCGAAGCAAAGACCTCCAGCACAGGGGCACTCATCATGTCCTCACGGTGGAGCTGCTCCGCATAGGACAGATCAGCAGTCTGGAAAGACCATGGAAGAATCCTTTGTGGTTGTGTACAAGTCCGAGTCTGTATGTGATGGGGGTGGAACCCAGTTATCATTACCTCAAGGAGGGCATAGCAGTCATATGCAGCCAAACAACACTGGCTTTCACTCAACTATGACTGTTCTAAAACGTGCTTTCGAGATTGCGACAACCCAGACACAGGTACAAATAATGTGAAGAAATTGGTTTCAAACTCAATACACAAAATTATTATTTGTCTCTTGCATTGATGCTAGAAGTTTATGCGTGAAGAAGTGCACTATGACCCCTGTGTTTTTTCCATTATAGGTTGAGCAACCTTTATGCCTCAAATGCATGCGGGTTTTGTCTGATAAACTTGAAAAGGAGGTTGAAGATTTGAATAGGGACAATGAAGCATATGAAGCTTGTCTTCAGCTCTTGGAATTGGAGGCACGAGATGCTCTTAGCGATGCTGATTTTCTCAAAGCGAAATTAAAGGTTCTTTAGCCAACTATATTCTTTTGCACTACTAATTTTGTGGGGTCGTATTTGAGAGAAAGTAATAAGTCAATTAGTGAATGGTTAGTGAGCTTCCTTTCAGAAGAAAGTAATCAGTGAATTTGGTCATAACATTGCAAGCAGCACTTTTATCTTAGCTGTTTTATCATTCTTCCCCCCCAAAAAAAAAAAGATACAAATTTTTCTTCTTTCCACTGGTTCGGGGAAGGGTATTGGTTATGACTTTCAGGAAATTTTTCCTGTGGTTTTTTTATTTGAAAATTGTGATTTGAATGATTTGATTAATATCGTGTCATATCAGTCATCATTTTTATTTTATTTTACTGCTGGTGACTGGTGTTGTTCAAAGACCGAGGAGGATGAAAGGAAACTTGAAGTAGAAATCCAAGAAATACTGAAACAAAAGGCAGAAGTTGACGCTGAATCAAAAGAACTGGAGTTGAAAGCTAGCCGCTTTAAAGAATTGGAGGAGCGGTGAGTTTTGCTTAATATATGCATATATATTTTCTCTGTATCCAGGGTTTTTAATGTTCTTCTTTGCCTCTCTGTCACTGAATTTTTCTTCAATGCTCACTCTGAGTCCTTGATCATGGAATTTTTTTTAACCTGTTGCGTAGCAGGTATTGGCAGGAATTCAATAATTTTCAATTTCAATTGATTTCACATCAGGTGTGTTTATAATGTTTCATTCCTATCGATAATTATCAGAAATTTATGCATATCTACTTTAGCTTTTTCCGCTACATTCTTTTGAAATGATGATTATCCTGAATTTTTCATTCAGATTGGTCGTTCTAATAGTCAAACCACTGATGTGTTCCAAAATTGGTTTCTGAATATTGTTAGTCAAACAAATCAATGAAGCGATTTACAAATTACAACTTATTGCCCTAATCTTTGAACCACTGGCATTTCTTTCTAATGTTTGTGGGATTTTTTTTTTTCTTTCAATCCTGAATGATCTGATTATAAAATTTTATCCCTGGAAATCGTGGGCTTAGAACTCTTAATAAATTTCTTGGAATGGTGATATATTTACCAGAACAATGTGTGGATGCCTTCTAGGGTTTTCTTGGCATAGCAATGTTGATATCATTTGATGAAAATTCATAGCAATTTGTGGCTAGGCCAACCCTCATCTATTATTGATTCATTAGCGTTTGAGTTATCTTTCCCTTTTCAAATAACTGGTTGGTATACAGGAAGAAAGAGATGCAATTTCAGCCAAGATAGAAGTTTCACAAGCTCATTTTTCAGTTTTGAAGCGAACTAGTGTACTCAATGATGCCTTCCCAATTTATCATGATGGAGAATTTGGGACGATAAACAATTTTCGACTTAGTCATCTTCCTAAAGTTCCTGTAAGTACTGGTTTTTGAATACTTCTTTTTCGTCCTATTTGTGTAGATGTTTTGGTTGGAATATCCCTTAAGCAGATGTGTAGAACATACTTACCCTAGAAGAATCAGGATTGATTATGCTCTATGGATGTTTACTCTTTGTCCATGATACTTGAAAGATACTGTCAAGTAGATGGTTTATTTTTGAGGCTTTGCCCCTTGTTCTCTGGCTCAATTCTTGCTCTATTTTTGAAGAGGACATGTGTCTAGGGTGCATGGGAAAAAACCCATACCCTTAAGGAAGAAAAAGCTAGCTTAAGAAGTAACTTATGAATGCATTATTTGTTTGTCAATATTGTACAGCAATGTTTTATGGTTTGATTCTTTTGACAATAATCTGGTGAGGCTAATTTAGCATTTTGGACAGAAGGTCACTCCCTTGGAACTGAAAAACAAAAAGATCACTTCACAATCGAACCAAAAAGTGTAGTTGGTTCATAGGTTACCTTATAGTGATTTGATTTGAAAACAACTTAATTTTGTGCATTGATTATTGAAAGTCCTCATTTCATTGTTTTGGCTGTATCTAGTACATGCCTCTTTTTATGAGTTCCTCAAGTGATGGGTTCTTGCTATTTGTTAAGTGCTCCCTCAAAATCCTACTATTTAGTACCTTTTAATCTAGAAATTGTACGTTTGCTATCATAATCTTTAACAGTGTTGTGTAATCATATAGGTTGAATGGGATGAGATAAATGCTGCATGGGGCCAAGCTTGCCTTCTCCTACATACCATGTGCCAATATTTACGGCCAAAGTTTCAGTATCCTTCGGAATATAAAATTTACGAATTTTAACTTTCAGAAAAGATAACTTACATAGAAATTTCGCTTTATGTCTCCCGCATGTAATTGCATCTAGTCACTTATTTACTTCATGTTGGTTTTCCGATGAGATTGAGGATATGAAGCTCAATGGTGCACGAGCCCCTGAGTTTACTGTCATTTACCTTGATATTATGCTTGACGATTTAGCTTGAAGTCCTAAACTAATTTTTGGCATGATAAATAGGTACTTTTGTATGGTATGACTGTTAGAGTTTATCTAGTGGGAAATCCAAACAGTGGTTTTAGAAGACCTGACGCATGAGCCCCTGAGTTAACTCTCGGTTTATAGTTCTTTTGAATGCAATAGCTCTCCAATCCATATTCTTGACTTCATAAACAATTTGCTGGTATATAATATTGCTATGATTGAGCCAAAAGTTGGATTTTGATGCAGTAAACGATCAAATGGGACTTACCAATTTCAAGCAACAGGCATGTTCGATAGCATTTTATTATTGAAATGACAAAAGGTCTTGTTTGCCTCCTCTTCCACAATTTCCCCTTGACAAAATAACTAATGTTTTTTCAATACATAGAGGATATTTGAATCTGTAGATAATTCTTATTATTCAGAAAAAAAATTAAGTTAGAGGCTTTTAATGAATTTTATTCTGACTTTTTGGATTCTACAAAAATGTCGTAAAAGGCTTGAGATATCCTTAACTGTTAATTTGTAGATATCGAATAAAAATACTTCCCATGGGGAGTTACCCTCGGATTATGGATACCAACAACAATACGTATGAGCTGTAAGTAAGCTTTCCTCCTTTGATTTTACATTGTATCCATTTCATCATGTTCAGCTTGTCAAATTGGAGTCACGGTTGACAGGATTTGGTTGCCATTCATCCTGTAGTACACTATTCTTTATGTCAGGATTTATCTAACCGATGAGTTTGAATTGATTTATGATCTGGTAGGCACCTGTCACCAACAGCTATGTTTCATTCTTGTTACAAATATCATACATGGTGGTATTCTGGGAAAGATCCTTCATTGGTCTTGTGGATCATGCATGTGATTCACCTTTCAGTTTTCATACCCTTCTTTCTTGTCAGGAGATTTCATTCTTTCAATTGTCTGTTCTATGTTTTAACAACATGAGTATTTCTCAGGTTTGGTCCTGTGAACTTGTTTTGGAGTACTCGTTATGACAAAGCAATGTCATTATTCTTGACATGCCTAAAGGACTTTGCGGAGTTCGCATATTCTAAAGATCATGAAAACAACATTCCGCCTGATAAATGTTTTAGACTTCCGTACAAGTAAGTTCTTTTCTGTTTTTTGATTCTTGATAAATGTGCAACTTACGTTCTAATGAAGTTATCGCTTAACATCTACTTAATTTTGATTATTGATATCGCTGGTGCTGGCATAATATATTGTGTTCTACGTCGTTGGAAAACTGTCATCAACTATCATATTGTCTTGTACGAATATATTTTATTCATACACGTGCTTCACAGCATTCAGAAATAGCTGAAACTATGAAGTAGGAGATGAGAATGGATTTGATGGATGTTTTGATTTCTTAAACAACTTCAGTTTCATATCATTCAGTGTAGTCTTTCAAATCAATATTGTTCGACATGGATGTGCATTCTCGTTTCCCCTAAAAGTATACTCTTCTATAAGTTGTTAGACTTCGGGAAATTCTGCTACTCTGTTTTCGTGTTTTCTTCACGCCTCATGTAATTATGGACAAACGCGTCCTGCAGGATTGAAAATGACAGAGTGGTATGCAGCAGGAGTGAAAGTGACAAACTGGAGAGCCATTCGATTACCCAGAGCTTCAATAAACAGGAAAATTGGACCAGAGCTCTCAAACACACACTCTGCAATTTGAAATGGGCTCTCTACTGGTTTATTGGAAATAGAAATTTCCAGCCTCTTTCTGCATTGGTGTCCTCACATGCTGAAGTTGCGGCTGTAGGCTCTTTATCTACAAAACGCGGTGCTGATTCCAAGTCTGTAGTGCGATGCACTTGAAAATGATGAAACGGTGAAATTCTGGATAGAGTGCAATCTGTGACATAGCAAAATGTAAATACAAATCGAATCCCACTATCAGATCACATCATTATCTGTAGTGCACATTGTAAATGCACTATATATATTAATGCATTAGATAAAGCTGATTTTACGTCACCGTTGCTTGCAATTTATTTGCTGCATGTGACTTGGCCAAGACAACTCAAGAAGCATGTCCTTTTTAGATAGCATACCAAGTCCAAACTCAGATCGCACTAGGCGCACAAACCCGTTCGATAGGTTAATTAGGTGGAAACTCAGTACAAACCACTTGAAAGTAATGACGTTAGTTTAGAATCGAACTTCCGATGCCCTTTCCTTATGATGAGACAACCCACTAAGCTTAAACTCAGGCCGCGCAAACCCAGGCGATAGGTTAGTTGGGCCGAGACCTAGTGCAAATCACTTGGAATCCACTAAGCCCAAACTCGGTCCATGTTAGGCACGTGCAAATCCTTCCGACAGGTTAGTTGGGCTGAGGCCTAGCCTAGTGCAACCCAGGCGATAGGTTAGTTGGGCCGAGACCTAGTGCAAATCACTTGGAATCCACTAAGCCCAAACTCGGTCCATGTTAGGCACGTGCAAATCCTTCCGACAGGTTAGTTGGGCTGAGGCCTAGCCTAGTGCAAACCACTTGGAAATAGTGGCATCAGCTTAGACTTGAACTCCCGATGTCCTTTTTAGACAGCCACTAAACCTTAACTCAGGCAGCGCTAGGCACGCGCAAATGGATCAGAATTTGTGGTCCAAATGTTGTACATTTTTCCCCCCTTCCTTTTAATACTTGGTTTCTTCAAAAACCTCGTAGCAATGTTAGACGTTTTCGTAGCGAAATTGGTGGCAGTGGGACTGGCACTGGCATAACGCCTTGCACATAGAAGAAAGCAAGCAAGCCATCTTCTTCACGCCAACCCAACTTTATTTACACATAATTCCATCCCGCAAGTTCCATGTTTTAGTTGATCATGCAAGTAGTAGCCTGCATCGTTTGATCTGAATGTCACAGGATTTGCATGGCAGCAAGCAGAGTAGACGAAACTACACAAAAAAATGCCTATATAAACCCAATATCCATATACTTGAGCTAAACAATCATAGTTTGCTGCAACAATGTCTCAGTCTGTCTGGTTCCTAGCTCTGTTCTTATTTCTGTTCTCTAGGTCTGCCCTTTCGGAGACGGTCAACGAAACGTCATGTTCAACAATCATTCAAGACGTCTTTCCATGCCTGGATTTCGTGGATGGTAGCAGCAAATACCCATCTACAGCTTGTTGTTATGGAGTGAAGGGCATTAGCGATAGCGTCAATGACAAGGGAGACAGAAAAGCCATCTGTGAGTGCCTCAAGAACACTTTGTCTTCCCTTGGAACAGCTTATGATCCAAATCTGGTGTCTCAACTCCCTGCGATGTGCGGAGTGCCCATTACCATCCCTCCCATCAAGGGTGACACTGACTGTACCGAGTAAAGCTTCATGTCTCTCTTTCTCATGTTCCTATACACACACATATACATATACAGGGACTGATAATAAGTTTGTTATGCAGGTTCATCATGTCTACTAGGGATTCAGAGCCGCATTTCTTCGGACTGGGTTGACCTGATGCAGCAAGAATCCTTCTGTGGTGTACTTAGACCAAGTACCAAATAAAATAATTGAGTCCAGGATGGACTAGCTAGTTAATTAATAAACTTACAGAATCAAATACAAGTTAAATTAGTACTACTACATGTAATAATTCATCGTAAACACGGAATGTTACTATTTCCTTATTAAAATTCTGTGCCAAGTATCAAAAACTACTGCTCCTTCTTGAGCTTCTCTTTGCAGCATGAGTAACCAATAATTTAAGACATTATACACATCCCAGCGAAGACATTGCGTTTGATATGGGAAGTTTGATACACAGAACCAACTGTTCTCTCTAAGTACAACTGAAGACAATCAAATACAAGTATAAATACCAAATTAACTTTGCTTAGAACTGCACGCTAGTGCTACCACAAATTTACAGTGAGTCAAAACTTACTTACAATGAAAGAAGCTGGTGAAAATCATTATGCGCTAATGATGTTCGGCGGAAAAATCAGGTTCGGCTGGCTTTTGAGGCAGCAGTGGCAGTATTCTTTGTGGTAATCTCGTGCTGCTGCCTGCACCTTTCTGACGCAAGATTCTTAATGCATTAGCAGCAAACCTTGATGCATAGATCGTGGCACCAAGGCTTGGTGATGCGTCGGATTCTTTTGCCAAAGCATCTTGAAGCCTGTTTTCTGCTTCATATAAGGATTTATTAAGCTTCCTCCTACAGTGCTTGCGCCAAGCTGCTTGTATAAAGCATGTTGCCCATGTCCTCCATTGTACTGAGTAGAACCTGGAAGCAATGCATTTTTCAACCGTCAGGAGATATTCATTACAATAAAAAAAAAAAATTGCTAAAATATATGTTCCCAACATGCAGCAGCCAAAACCAAATGCCAAAGACATATGGAAACGTACTGAATATAGCATCTTTTGCTTAATTTGTATGGTTGATGTAACTGACAGTTGAACAACTAATTTCGGCTTGCCGTTTGTAGAAAAATTTTGAAATGAAGATACGTCTTGTAAAAAGATTTTGTAGAAGAAAAGTTTGTATCAAGCCATGCCTGAAAGTGTGCTGGAGCTGCTTGCTGTGAAGGCGGCGAAACTGGGTGGCCACAAACTTCAAGTCTTCAGCCATGAGAGAAAAGGCTTCCACCTCAGTTAGAGCTTGCACTGTCCTAGTTGAGATAGGTAGATTGGAGGATTGTGGATCCAAGGCCCATGTAAGAAGCCCTTCTCCACAGACGTCTCCTGGCTTGAGATAAACAGAGTTAAAGAAGCCTGTTCTTCCTCCATTGGTGGTCATAGTAACCAGAGTGCCTCGCATGACAAATAGCATCTCATCACACGGATCCCCCTCACGGAAAATGAAGCTCTTCTCAGTGTAAAGTACTGGCTTGAGACGATCACACATTGCATCCAGGAGCTGCTCGTCCATTTTTTCGAATATTGGCACCTAAGAAAAGAGTTACATAAGCACTAATCATGATATTGAACAGAAAAAATTACTAAGTTGATATCCAAGTTCTTATGCAAGCCAATAGGCTTTGCGGTAAAAAGTGGGTAAAGAAGGTGCTCACCCGCCTAAGTAGATCCAAGCAAAGATGGCGCTTTATGTCCCTCCTGATATCCTTGGGAAGCTTACGTATAAGAGTCTCTTCCCCAACACCCCTCGTTACTTGCCATTTGTATTGCTCATACCTCCTGATACGTTCTTTGAGCTCCTGAGGAAGCATGCGATGGGACATCCACTGCTCTGCATCTCTCATTCTCACTCTCATTTCCTCCACCCTAACAGTTGTGGATTCCAGATATTTCTGTGACGGCAGAAGGCAAAAATTCTTAGCTATCATATGTTGTCAAAAACAAATCATAGAGGAATTAGGAGGAAGGCTTCAAGGGCTTGAGGGTGAAGAAAGCGAATGAAAATATGAATTTTTAATCAATGAAAGGGATTTACCTGCATATTGCCAATGAGTAGTGCAAACAAGACCAACCCAAATACAGATATGAAGATTGCAAAGAAAATCTCCCATACAAAAGTGCTTGTTTTGAGATTCTGTCCCAGAGAACTGAAGACAAAAGAAGTAAAAGTATAAGTGGAAAAATCACCAATGGCAATTGAAAGCCCAGCCAACTTATCAAAATTAACAAAACAGCCAATTGACATTCATTCCTTTTTTTCCCCCAAACGGCACATCTTTTCCAATTTCATAGTTACCAACTGGCTAAGTTGCTGTCTGCATTGACAGAGAAATATAAAGGGAAAAAATAACTATGCAAGTTCAACTCTTAACAGTGAAGATGCATTTCAATGAAAAAGAATAATAAGAAATACAGGATACCTAAGATTACGCAGACCCCACCAAAAGCAGTAAAAGAATTTCTGTGGAAAATCCATTGATTCCACAACACGAGACTGCAGAGCGTCAATGAATATCCCAAAGTTGAAGGTTGTTGAATTTTCAATATCATCAGGACTAAGCAGAGGACATGATGAATTCAAGAACGCATATTGTACAGGTTGGTCTGCATGATAATCTTCACAGTAGAGAAAAGTAGGATTACAACTAGGGCCCTTGCAAGCATCAAGCCAGCATCTGTTTTCTCGATCTATTGAGAACATATACCAAAATGCTCCAACTACCTGAAATGCCACATTCTCTGAAGATCAATGAATCCAAATTGGATCTGAAATATGGTCAGGGGTAGGAAAAACACCAAAGAGAACTTACATGACTGGCTAGCATATAAAGAAAAAGATTAAAAGCAGCCCCAGCCCATGCTGTTTCTGTGAGTATCCCAGAAGTTCTTGCTATCTCTTTGTACAGTGGGTATATCCGAATAAGTCTTGGCACATATTGGGAGAAGATAACTAACTTCAACAAATCCTTGGTGACCAACGAAACTGGACCTTTCGTTTTTGGGATAACAAATAAAACTACCACCTGAGAAGAATGAGAAGATTGCATCAAAAAGAAATAAACAAACATCAATTCCAGTAATTCTTCATCTGAATGAAACAATTCTATACATAAGCACTGAATTGGCAGGAAGTCAATGCTAGATTCTATTTCCTGTATTTCACTGTGTATAAAAACATATTATCTTGAGCTCAAAGAAAGCACTATAATTGGTTTGTGAACAACCCAACGGCCAACATTAGTGCATCTAATAGAGAAGAAGATTTGTTTGAATTTAAAATTTCAATCCATGCTTGGCAAAAGTCTAATAGGAGTCCGGATTAAGATAAGATACAAACCTGAGGGATAGGAAGAACAGAAAGAACATCAACCAGGAAGAACGAGGACAAATATCTTTTTGCTATGATCAAAGGATCATCGACCAACTCGCCCCTACCAAACACTCGAGAAGATGGAGCAATAAACCCAGTACGGAATTGAAAAATTATGTGAAGCACATAAAAGACGTCAACAAACGTACGAAGAACACAAGCGACAATTTCCAATGGTCTGTCCAAATCAAGGCATTTCTTGTCATCATTGATCAATGGTATGTAGAAGAACAATGGATCCAGGGACACTGCAATGGCGCATAAAAGTATAAATATCTTATTCCACTTCTGAAGGAAAGGATCTTGTGGGTCAAGGATCTTCTTCTTAGACTTTGATTTCTTTCCAGGATAATCACCCAAAAAATGAGAGCTTATTGGTTTCTTCAACCTCGTTATCCTATCAGAACCCTTTTCATATACTCTCCGGATACCCTCCAACACATCACTAAAAAAAGGCCTAACTTTTGTTGCATAAAACCCATCATCAGGGAAAATCCTCTGGTTCCAACTATAAAATTTCTCTGAACTCGAATCTTGGAACCTAAACAAAAGAAGAGAAGATGATCAACCCAGTATAGGTTTTTTTTTTTTTTTTTTTTTCCTTACACACAACTCCTAAAACTGGTTTTCCCAAATTTATTCCGCACAAGCATTCAAATTTCAAACCCAAATAAAAAAAATTAGAAATACACACTAACCTCAGGAATTTATTTCGGTTAAGATTCATAACTTAGTAGCCGAGACAATAGCCAATCCTGCAAAACCAAGTATGATTATAATGCATTGATTAAAAATAAACACAGAGGATTCACGTAATCATTTAACTAAGTCATACTGAGTGTATCATGGCGTTTCACTTTCTGGGTACAATAGAATTTTGAAGAAACTTACCTTGATTGAATGTGCACAAAGTCTCCTCGTATCCGTCAAGGAAAAGCAGAGTTTTAAAGACAAGAAGAGTCTCGGCAATATTATTTGAGGATCAATAATGATAGTTTGATTTTAAGAAAATATCAAAGTTGAATGAGTAATTTCATTAAAGACGCCTTTTTTCCATGGAAGAAGATTAGTGGAGGGTTTCCATGAAAGCAGTTACTGTCGATGTCTGCGTACGAAGGAAGGCGACGACGACTATGAAAAGGATAGTCAGCGGGAGGGAAAAAGTCAATTGTTTTGTTTATTTTATTTTATTTTATTTCAAATTGAGTAGTAAACTAGTAATCAGATTTTAAATTTAAAAAGAAAAAAAGTGGCAGGGATTTCCTTGTCCTACCAAAATAGTGATTAAGCATATATTATATATGAGATGAGATTCTCAATGTTTGTTGAACCGTAATTTGTCTTCCAATTACAATTATAGGTTTTTTTTAATTAAAATTATTATTATAGGTCGTTTACATATTATTTATACAAAAAACGAGCAGAAGATAGTCAACATATACCAAACAAAATTATATTTGTAAAACTTATCCATTCAATGATCACCCACTTGGATGAAAGTCTAGTAGTAAATCATTTTGAAGTCATACCGTATAGATTTGGAAGGTCTTGTGGCCTTGCTCTAAGCTTTAGCCAAACTTACTCTATTATCATCTGATAACTTATGTATGCTCGATGACCAAAAAAATATTACGATTAATGCACTTGCGTTTTCACCCTTTTTTTCGGGTACCTTGATAAGTCGAAGCAAGATGTTAATATATTCAAGTACCTTGATAAATCGGAAGATGTTAATGTTGAGAGTTAAACTTGGGGTACTTTGATAAGTCATAATATGTTAATATACGGGCAAAAGATACTTTTCATCCCTCAACTATGAAGCGAGTTTCATTTTTGTCCCTAAGCTTTTTTTTCTCCCATTTGCGTCCCTCAACTATTGAAAAGTATCATTTTCATCCTTTTAAGTGAGATTGAAGTTGGGAAAAACCTGATCTGACGAACAATATGATGCCACGTAAGATTTTTCAATGGTCGGATTTATTCGAGGGATAAACAAGGTACTTTCCCATAGTTGGGGGACGAAAAAGGGAAAAAAAAAAAGTTAAGGGACGAAAATGAAACCCGACCAATAGCTGAGGGATGAAAAGTACTCTTTTGCCCGTTAATATACATACTTGAACTTGAGTCTCAGCCTAGAAATATTATATCACTTAATTTAATTATCAATTACTCAACTAATGAACTTTTCAGACTTTTTAGAAGAGAATCAAAGAAATATAAATGACTACAATGTTAATGTTGATGGCGGGGCTCTAAACTGCCATGGGCATCAATTTATAATCTTTTTTTTTTTGTCTTCTTTAATTCTTAATTTTTTTTTGTTATTTTAATTAGTATGTAATCTTGGCAGAGAGACGACACACTTGACAAAGTCTTTCCATGGACAATATTTTCTTAGGAAAAAAAAAAAGAACATTTAATAAGACTAAATGCAAAGTGAGATGTTACATGCTATACTACATCGTCAAAGACGCACAAAATCTTCCATAGTAGAGCAAAAATGAGGGCATTGAATCAAGGGTATCAACTTGTACTAGACGTGTATAAAAAATAACGAATGTGAAAGGTATAGCTTTGTTTTTTTTTTTTCTTAACCGAAGAATCACTAATAATTCTCTTCAGACATTTGAATGAGAGTAAAATTTAGAACGCTAGAATAATCCACACCACGTTGACGATATGTAAAATTGGATTGAAACTCATGTGGGTTGGGGACACAGGAAGTGGACAAGCCCATGGAACTAGGATTACATAAGAAAATATCTGAGCAAGTTGATTCAAACTCTCTGACCTAAGGCACCATATGTCTATAGTCTAGAGAGATGACCAACTAAACTTTCGTCAAATGCTTTGTGAAGATATAGCTTGCCTCTCATCAAAAACTTAACCTGTCAAATGGGAAAGGAGGAATGATAGATCCATGTTACCTAAATTACCGGAGAATCACTGGAGAATCAAGTAAAATTTTGGAATCTGATGGCAGAAGGTGAGAACCGGGATAGTTTCCTAAAGCCACTAAATATATACAGATAAACAATTTTAAGGCATAAAATGGTAATTTAAAATAAGTTGAAAAGAAAAACAACAAACAATAGAGTGCTAATGATCACTCACGGTTGCAATTCATTACTCAGAGTAGCCATCGATCATACAATCTAGCATCCAAAAAAGGGGCATTGTTGGCTTCTTCAGTGTGGCATGAAGTTCTGAGAAACTAGAGCTTTTTCTCAGAGCTTTCAGAATATGTACACTCATCCAGATCACAAAACAAGTTTACTAACCAAAATGAGAGCACGGTATGTTAGAACTTGCATCATCATCGATTAACAGGGTAATGATACCAGCAACTATTTTGCATAAATATTAAGAATCTCAAGGTTCGATAATAGAATTTTATTGACTGTCTACTCAAGAAACAGGAGCAAATATTACATTTCTGCTAGCTGAAAATTACAACAGATTGCTCAGTTGTTCAAATTACTAAAAGTGCCTGGTACGGATGACATGCTAGTCTAATTCATATGTTCTAAACCCCATTCTAACAAATTTGAATGAAAATATGCGCAGCATACCACTGTCTAGGATGCCTCTTCGTCAGACTGAGAGCATGGACCAGCGACAGAGTCAACAAAAAACTCCTCCACTGAAAAATAACACAAACCACTTCAGTTCATATATGCAATCAATCAATGGTATAAACATGTACAATGTAGGGAATCTCCGGTACAAAAGGTGGAGCAAATTCAGATAGGAAATGTGAAGAAGAGAACAGGGAGACCCACAAAAATAAGGATGGAAAGATATGATGGAGAAAAGATAGTCAATCAATGATATAGCTCGTGATATATATGCTTCTCATAAAAAAATCAACTGTCAAGTGGGAAAGTTAAATTATAGATCCACGTTACCTATGTCATCTGGCTCTGGAGAATCGAGTAAGATTTCTGAATCTGAGGGCAGAAATGGAGAACCAGGATCGTTTCCAAGGGCCTCTAAATCTGTTTAGACAGAAACAATTCCAAGGCAGAACAATCAGCGCTTCATTAGAAATATATCTAGTAAGAAAAGCATAAAATATATGGAGTCCGTCTTGACAGAACTGCAATGAAACAGAAGTATGCACCTTTCATATCAAGATCTAGATGTGGTAAGAACTAATGCAAGTAGTACATTAGAGAATTTACAAGCATTGCAAGAGTTTTTACGAATTTACAAGCAGCAGGGAGTGGCGAAGCTGCTGACTCGCAACACAATTTCTATCGAAACATCTGATCAAACTGCTGTATAAGAATAAAGTTAGCCACAACTTACACCCCAAATTTGACAAATCTGCAGTCAGATCTGAGAGGCTGAAATTCCACTGAATTTGATCCAATGATCTGAGGAAATCTCTGGAGTTTCCAGCCCCACCGTCAGGTCCAAGCTGCAATCCTACTGAACTTGCCACATCTGATGTGAATATTGTATCTAGAGCAGAAGTGTCAACTCTCATT
The DNA here is from genome assembly GCF_013401445.1 of Tripterygium wilfordii. Lineage (NCBI taxonomy): Eukaryota > Viridiplantae > Streptophyta > Magnoliopsida > Celastrales > Celastraceae > Tripterygium > Tripterygium wilfordii. Next base: position 13,528,206 of record NC_052248.1, read on the forward strand.
CCCGACATGTCTGATGCAGTGAAAGGGAAATGACCACCAGATGCGGCAGACGTAGGACTCACAGACATTTCTGACATAACATTGCTAGGAGAAATAACAGGAGCTATCTCAGCTGCACTTGTATCCATCATCATCCTATAAGAAAAGAAGCAGATGCCATTAGCATGTTTTTGAGAAACAATTATTGAAAAAGGAAAATCGGATCGATATTAAAACTTAAACCTCATTTAAATGGTGGAACAACCTAAGTCATTAGAACATACTGTGGGCAAAGAAATAAAGTATATTTTAAGGAAAGGACAACAGAAACAAGTCTACGCTTATCAGAAAGAAAATATTAATTGAGCTCCAAGAAAACAGAAAGGATATAGTAATTAACAGGAGTATTGTTGAGTGCTATAATCTTGGGCAATAAATACATTTGAAGCATGACCATAAACCATAACAATAGCATAGAATGTGGATATATCCTTGGAAAGCACCAATATCAGTTCAACAAAAAAACTAAAAAATCATGTATCGATAAAACAAACAAAAAGATCAAATGCATGGAATGAACTGAAAGGGGGCAATGAAAGTGGATGTACGAATGATGTGCATGCAATTAACAATTACAAGTCAACTGAATCAAAGAATCAAAAGTTCTCACTCATTCTCAGAATTCATCCGAATGGGTTGAAAATTGCCCGGTGCAGGAACCCCATTAACCACATGACAGCTTGATATTTCACAGCTCGTGGAATCAATATGGGGTTGGCCTGGAGCTGGAATTGGAGGTTGTCGTAGAACAGGGTAACCCATAGGCATGTTGTTAACTGCGCTGCAAACTAGTGGGATTGAATAATAATGAAAGGCACATAAAAGTTTCAAATCATCCCACAACCATCAACACTTGGAGGAACCATCAACCACAACATACTGTCAATTGATACCAAGACTTTGAACAGAAGGATAAAAAATCCACAACTCTATGTCAAAGAAAGCAATGAACAAAAATATTCAAGAAATTTCTGCATGACAGGTTAGAAATGGCAAACTTACATGTGTCTATGGGTCACTTACGATAATGTTAATGACATCTAGCATACTACTTGCTTTCTATATGTTAAAATTAACACTAACCATTGGATTCTCATAGAAAATCTGTAAAAAAGAACTCAAAAACATTCGTCACTCTACTTCTAATAAACTTACAGGGCATGGGATGAATCCCATTTTGTATAGGAGCCAAGGGAACCTTTGGAGGCACAGGAAACTTCATAAGATGAAACTGATGCTCAAGCAAATGATTGAATAAAAGAATCTGTTTTTTCAATTTCAGCCTTATGTAATAGGCCTGGAAGAAATCTGCATTTTCTTCTTCCAACTTCTGCCAAACTAAGAGAGAATAAAAGAAAGAAATTAAACTCTAAATTTAAATGTTAAACAAGACAACAATAACCAATCAGACACATGTAAAAGGTTGGAGTCTTTTGGCGAAGTCAAGGTCATAATTTTCAAGGTACAGGCCAAGATTTACACTTTGCTGTCATGAATTTTAAAAGAACTTCCAACATGCGTCCTGATGTTGGTACTTGGTAAAATGCATATTAGTGCAAAGATATCCAAAGGCTTACCTAAAGTCGTAAATCCAGGGTCAATCCTTGCACGAGTTAAAAGGGTTTTGACCACCTCATCTCTATTCATATACAGTTGGAGGCACCGTTCTATTAAATTCTGGACCTGTGCCAACAAAATCAAACTGAATAGGTAAGTTTTCTCAGGATCATAAAATATTGAAAATAAAATAATTAATAGATGCATACATGGACCAAACATAATGAACAGGTTGTCTTACAATCTCAATATCTTGGTGAGAAACCTTTCTGTTATCATTACTTGAAGCAGATACAGAGCCAGAGTCTGCTAAGGGAGGCTCTTCCGAATGATTGTTCTGCTGTTCACTCTGAGACTCATGTGAAACTTCGGTTGAGGATTGTATTTCCTGTGTGTTCTGGAATCCATTAAAAGTTCTCTTCAGCACACAGCCAAGTACAAAAGATCATAGTTCTTATTTTTAGCTGACGGTTTTCAAAAGGGAAGAAGAAAAAAATAATGGAGACAAAAATAGCTGAAGGTGAATCTAAGGACAATGCAGGAACAGTGGAAATGATACAGGAAGGCCTAAAGACAAGGAAAATTCTTAAAAAAATATGCATTTGCGTGTGTGGATTGGGAGGGGGGAAGAAAAGCAATGTATACAAGCAATAACCAACTCTGAACACTGCACAAAGACTGTGGAATTGGGCTGCATCAATATGCTAGGGCAGCCTGATGAAAGATTGCAAAAGCACGCGTAGCCAAGCCAGGTTTCATTGTTGTAATAGCCAAGACAAATGGAAACTCACAATTTAATTAACCAACCATTTTGAGCATTGGCAAAAAGAAATATACCAGAAAATTCCACAATATCAAGATGAAAACCCATAAAGCAGCCAGAAAACCTGGAAGGTCGTCATTCCAGCTAGGTTGCTGTTGGCATCTCCTTGTTTAACTTGGATGTTCCAAGGCTGTAGCTCAGTAGCTGCAGTCCTGTAATTCACTGTGGTAAATACTTGCATTCACAATAAGGTACAAATAAATAGCACTAGTTTAATCCTTTAAATAGAAGAACATGAATAGTTGCTAGATCATAAGGTGGAGCACTTGAACAAGCATATTGTAAGCAGATCCAACTTTTTACATAGAAAGGTAAATTACAAACTTCAAACCATCCAAAAGCAAAAGACTCTCCTAACCATGCTAGGAAATTGCAAACATTAGTAGCACACACAGGCATTGACTTGATACTGGTCGTTGGTATTTCACAAATTAACAAATTATTTTTCTATTTTTGAAGAATTCAAACCTGCTTCTCCCAATAAATACTAGTATACTACTAATACCGTTGGAAGACTCACTATGACCATTAATTCTACTATTATCCTCCTACCTATAAAACAGCAAGCACATCGCTGATAGCAATTATTCTACTGAACATGATCCTTAGTATTTTTAACATAAGTTGTCAGCAACAAAACATCTTTTCAACTTCCAAATGGAACAGACAAGCATGAAGCACAAAGTTCTTCGAAGATCTAAAAAATACCCAGATATGGTACGATGAAATTTATAGATTTGCATGTAAAAATCTGCCTCAGAAGTCAGACCCCATTAAAGGCATGGATAAATTACAAATAACACAACATCACAAACAGTGCCGATGGCATCTCAGCAAATAATTTTTTTTTTTTTAAAAAGTAAGCGGAGAACTCATCCGCATTACACATCTTGCCATCTAACCATTGTACACCATCTTAACATTTAGTGTTTCATTAAGCACACAATCCAGAGTATATCAGTATGATTGTTTATCAAATAAACACAGAACTCTGTGAAAATGCTCATCGGAGAGCAACATCTAAAAAGTAAACCATTAGGTAAGAAAACCACAAACTTCAGATTAACATAACCAATGAAAAAACCACGAATTCAAAAGGAAAAAAAATACCTCACTCGAAGATTCAGATTCTTCGAAACACAAGGCAGCGATTGAATTTAATTTCGAAGAATTAATATTTAATAGATCTCTCGCATAAAGAACCAACCAAAGACCAAACAGACGCCAAACTCAACAACCACAGTTTCAATAACTCAAACTTGGGAGCTCAAAAGTTGGGCTTACAACGGTTCAATCGCGGCCAAATAGACATTTCAGAGAAGTTTGAATGATTATTTAGCACGAGAATCGGAGGCTTCGAATTTTGAAAGAGAGAGACATTACAGAGAGAGGGAAGAGTGAAAGGGGAAGAAGACTCTCTCTCTCTCTGCACCAGAAAAATCTTTCTCACGTTACACATTCTATTTGACAAAATATAAAACGACGCGTTTTAGTTCTACAGTGACCTTCCTTTCGTATTGGCTTCCGGAGTCCTGACCTAGATAACTTGTTAAACCCCTCTTAAACCCTAATCTCGCACTCTCTGTCAACCAGAACTGGAAACCTTAAAATCCGGGTCCTAATGCCCATCGAACTGCTGCCGCATCTCCAGCTCCTCAAACATTCTATTCCTTCGATGAGGCTCGGACCCTCCGTTCATTCATCTCGGGCCATACCCATTTTATCCCGTGTATTCCCATTCAAGCTCAGATACAATGCTTTAGGCCCTCAGTTATGTAACCAATTCCGTGTACGGCGTTTTACGACTCGGTCATTCCGGCCAAGAGCTGGATCGAGTTCGGAATTCAGCCGTGGTGGCAGAGACAGAGGAGGAGAGGTTCGTGTTTCGAAGAGTCTCGTCGATGACGAGGCCGAGCTCAGTGACTGGGTTAGCGGTTTGAGAAAGACTGACTCGTTTCGTGGTCGAGTTGCTAGTAATGACGATGACTTGAATGATAGAGGCCGCGATAGGGGGAAGAGCAGAGATAGGGGTGGAGAGAGGAATCGAGATTCATTTGCGTTGAAGAGGAAAAGGGAGAGTGACTCTGACGAGTTCCGCCAGCCAAGTAGAGGGAGAACGAGGAATTCGTTTGAGTCTAGGAATCGAGATTCACCTGCAATGAAGATGAGAAGAGAGAGTGACTCTGGCGAGCGGAGTAGAGGGAGAAGTAGCAATTCGTTTGACTCGAGGAATTCACAAGGAACGAAGAGATTTGATTCTCGGTCTAATGGTGGCGACCTTTCCTTTCAAAGAACAACTCGCGGAATGGGGAACAAGCAGAGAAAGCTTAAGCAATCAAGCCATGATGATGACTGTGGCAATGATGATGAGGAGTTGCAGAGCTTAAGGGCTGGCTTTCAGGGTTTGCTTAGTGAGGACACTGAGGAGGAGAGTGACGATGGTGATGATGATATTTTAAAAAAGAGTAGAGGTTCTTTGTTTGGAATGGATAAGGAAGTTACCGACAATGGTACACCCAGTTCTCCTGAAAAGTCAGACTCTTACTTAAGTGAGACTAGGTAAGTAGAATGTCCGTCTGTGCGTGTGTTTGTTTTTTAATTTGGTTTTGCTTATCATGGTTGTTTAAGCTTGTTATTTTCCTGCTGCTTTACCTGTGTTTCCTGTGATTTGAAGATGAATAGCCAAATTATTGAAAAATAGCTACCAAAACAGGGAAGTGAAGTTCAGTTATGAAAGTAATATCTATGCATGCTAACGTTGTACCAAACTCTGAATAAATTATGTCAAAACCTGTTGAGAGACAATAAATTACCTACTCTCCAATACAAAGGTGCTGAAGTGTGTTCTGGTCATATATTTTTAGCGGAACCATTTCCTGTAACATTGCTTCTCCAGATGAGGAATTTGAGTTTTGCCTCAAGAATTATGATGGTTCTATAACCTAGTTTCTTTTGTAAAAGGGTTTATTAGCACCAATTTCGGTGCTTAGTGGTAACAAGGACTGCATATGAGTACAATTGTGTTCCACCTGTGGTTTTTCATGCTGGAGTGGTTGCTTTTATGCTACTAGCCACTGGGGGGATTGATACCAATTACGCTTGAAAAACGGGAAAATCTATGTGGATTTGTATGGATTTCTGTATCAGCTGTGTATTTATGGACTGAAAATGTTAATGTGGCATCACATTTCGGTTTTAGCTAATATAGACATGACTTTAAATTGGGTAACATAACCACAGCTTTGATATTCTGATTTGTGGTGCATTATTATTTTTAAATCTTCTGATCCTGCCATGCATCCCTATGTACAATTCGACATATGTCCTGTGGAGAAATCCGATTCTGAAGATTTGTTTATCAATTGTATCGATTAGATGGGTCACGAGTGATAGCTTATTTGTTGTCAAAACTAGATAATTCAATCTATCCCATAGACATCGCCTATGCCTCCTTTTCAATTTGTAGAGATTTATAGTTCCTTTTTAAGGATTCGATTCCGTGGATGCCTGCAGATTCGATCAGTGCTCTGTTTCCCCTTTGTCATTAAAAGGGATAAAGGATGCTGGTTATGAGAGGATGACTTTGGTACAAGAGGCAACTCTTCCAGTTATACTCAAAGGTCTGTTTCTCTTCTTATTTTATATTGACTTCTGTGCTGAGATGAGGAAGAGTTTCCTCTCAGTTACTCAGTTTTTCTAGTTTATAGACAGTTTGAATGCGGACTTGTTAATATGTGTCAACTTCTCTTGAAAATGTGTCACAATAATTTTTTTGTGATTGCAATTTCGACAGTTTGATATTTCCAGTTCTCATCTGTGCCTTCTTGATTTGAATGGTGCAATGTATGATGCTTATTGAAATTCTCCAACAACAATCTGAAACTGAATTTTATTCTCTTTCATCACGTGCCTTATTTGTCTTTAAGATGGTAAAAAGCTTGATTCATTTCATTTACAGGTAAGGATGTTATGGCCAAGGCTAAAACAGGAACTGGAAAAACTGTTGCATTTCTGGTGAGAATTTTTAATTTTTTTTTTTTACATTTTTTCTCTTTATAAGTGCATGTTGGCATGTTTAACCATGGGAGGATTGTTTTTATTTAAGCTCTTGGCCTAACGCCCGTTGTGATTGTCTAATGATCTTTTACCTTTATAAACATTTTTGTTTCTATTTATAACTATAGAATTTTGTCTTTTTTCGTCAATGCAGCTTCCGTCAATCGAAGTTGTTTCCAAATCACCACCTGTTAGTCGTGACCAAAAGCGACCCCCTATTTTTGTTCTTATAATATGCCCCACTAGGGAGCTTGCAACTCAAGCTGCTACAGAAGCTAACAAATTGCTGAAGTATCACCCTTCCATTGGTGTTCAATTTGTGATAGGCGGAACAAGACTTCCTCTAGAACAGAAACGCATGCAAGCAAACCCTTGCCAGGTAGTTTCTTTATTTTATTGCTGAAGAATATGTATCATGCATTGAATGAAATTTCCTTCATGAGGCAAACTCCATGAAATGTTGACTGACCAAATAGTTTTAACTGATCCATATCTTGTCTGGTCCTCCGAAGTCCGGAATGAGAAGTGATATAAAGTTAGCATATGAATGTTAGCTTCCATCTACCAATTGTGATACTCCATTTATGGAATCACTGCTACGTATTGATGGAACTTTTTAACTTTTCACTTTGTGCTGACTATGTCTCTAAAGCTGACTTAAAGCAAATGTGCATCGTCTTTCTCTATGAGCTGTTTTACATTGTTATTCCTTTCACACATTTAAAACTCTCAGATTCTTGTCGCCACACCTGGAAGGCTCAGAGACCATATTGAGAATACTGCAGGATTCGCGACAAGGCTGATGGGTGTCAAAGTCCTTGTACTTGATGAAGCTGATCATCTGCTAGACATGGGATTTCGTAAAGAGATTGAGAAAATAATTGCTGCTGTTCCAAAACAGCGACAGACTCTATTGTTTTCTGCCACAGTTCCTGAAGAGGTTTCTTTCTTCGCCTTCAGTTTGCCTTTGAGCATACAACTTATCTTATTAAAATTCTAAAGATGCTTTCTATCATGAAGGTACGTCAAATTTGTCATATTGCTTTGAAAAGAGATCACGAATTTATTAATGCTGTTGAAGAGGGCAGTGAGGATACGCACTCACAGGTAGGCTCTCTCGACTCTTGTCGATTTCCCCCAGATATAGTTCTGACGAGTGACGAGTATAAAAGAGATCCCTGCTCTCACATTTTGGATGTTTCAGGTCAGACAGATGCATATGGTGGCTCCACTAGACAAGCATTTCCCCCTACTTTATGTTTTATTAAAAGATCACATTGCTGATAATATTGACTATAAGGTATCCACTTTGGTCCCCAACCCTTTCTTTAGACAATCTTAACTAGCTCTTTAGGTTGTATCTTATTTTGTATCTCTCATGGACCATGCTTGTTGATTAAAATGGATACATGTTGAAAGTGGCTATCCATCATAGTTTGTTTGAGCGTCCTTGATGCTTGTCAAGACTTTCAGAAACTTCTAATTCAGAAACTTCTAAAAGTAACACAGCCATTGGTTTCCTCAGATTCTTGTATTCTGCACAACCGCCATGGTCACAAAACTGGTGGCTGACCTTCTTGGTGAGCTGAACTTGAATGTCAGGGAAATCCATTCCAGAAAGCCTCAGAGTTATAGAACACGTGTGTCTGAAGAATTCAGGAAGTCAAAAGGTCTTATTCTTGTTTCTTCGGATGTTTCTGCTCGTGGAGTTGACTATCCAGATGTTACTTTTGTCATACAGGTAATCTGACGGGCTTCTCTTTTTGTGAACTTGTACTACTGGGCTTTTCTGCATTTCTGCTTGTGCCCTCTTATTTTGCAGGATTATATCTTGACTTGTGTTGACCTGAATACAGGTTATTTTGGTTTCTAATGATTAGTTTTGTTAGGTAAAAAGAGTTTTTTTTCCTCCTAAATCCTAATATCTATCTAATTTATAACTTACTCTATACTTCCTTCTATCCAGCCTGTTGGATATATGATATTTGCATTTTTTTGAGTTCTTAGAGATTCTGAATCTATTTTCATTCTTTTCGTGTATTGATGCTAATTTGCAAATACTCTGTAATCCCAGGTCGGTGTGCCTGCTAGTAGAGAACAGTATATTCATCGACTTGGTCGAACTGGGCGTAAAGGGAAAGAAGGGGAAGGGATATTGTTACTGGCACCTTGGGAGGAATTCTTTCTGGCTTCCGTAAAGGAATTACCAATAACGAAAGCTTCTGTGCCTTTGATAGAACCAGACACTAAGAAAAAGGTAGAATATTGTAACATTTGTGCCTTTTTTTAGGATTGTGCACATGAAGCATATGGTTGAGAATTGTGTTGGGCCAAATACGAAGAGAATAATCCAGTATCTGGTGCCCCTCCAAGTTGAATGGTAGAGCAAAGACTGAGTAATGCCATATTTCATTTGCAGGTTGAACGGGCGTTATCCCATGTAGAGATGAAGAACAAAGAATCAGCCTACCAGGCCTGGCTCGGCTACTACAATTCCAACAAGAATGTGGGCAGGGATAAATACAAGCTGGTGGAGCTTGCAAATGAGTTCAGTCGAAGTATGGGACTTGACAACCCTCCAGCCATCCCTAAGCTTGTCCTTGGCAAGATGGGTCTCAGGAACATCCCCGGCTTGCGCACAAAATAGATGAGCAAGCAGTTCATCCAGTTGATCGGATTTTCATTTTTGTCAATACTCTCGGAAATGATTCTTTTCTAAGATTCACATAGGATACAGATATGAATTTGTCAAGCAAAACTATGCTAAAAGTGATCAATTACATTTTTCTTTCATGAAAAAAATGCTGCTGTATATTATGTAGTCAATTGTTTCATCTGTAGCAAGTCACCCCACTGTTTACATACCTGTTACTTTTGATTGTAACTTGCAATAGTTTTGGTAGTTGGAATGAAGAGAGAGCCAAGAAATGGGAAGAAGTGATGCCCAAATTCCCATAACTGGTTCTTAGATATACCATAATTACTTCTTATTTTCGGGAACTAGATATAGCTGTTAGCCTGTTACCCAAATTGAGATTAACAAGCATAAACCATAAATACTCTTTTTTTCTCCCCAAAAAAGTAGATGAGTATGTTTGGACCTTTTTTTTTTTTTTGGAAAGTATAAGGGCATTTTCGATACATATTTTAATACGCTACAATACGACTAAATAATAACATTTAAGCTATAACTACATTACAATCAGTTAATACATTACAAAGTGGGGATTCAATGCGACTAAATAATAACATTTAGGCTATAACTACATTACAATCAATTAATACATTACAAAGCGGAGATTCAATGTGACTAAATAATGACATTTAGGCTATAACTACATTACGATTGGTTAATACGTTACTAAGTGGAGATTCAAATCAAGTAAATCACAAAAGCAGAGAGTTTGAATTTAAGGGGAAACGTCAAAGGTGAGAGACTGAGGTGGGTGTAACTCACTAAGTCAACCTGGTTAACTCGGCCTCGGCCATGCCAAATTTGATTTGCATATGTGCTGATGATGGCGATATAGTGAAGGGCAAAATATGTTTTACGATAAATTATATTTTTGTTTTGAGTATTCTTTTTTTTTTTTAATAATTATAGTGGTGTGTACAAGTTAATGAGCGGATCTAATGCTAGATTGAGGGGTTGGATTGAAGGATTCACAGCTTAAATCGAGATCAAACTGTATGCACTCATAGAGGTTTTAAACGGGTTCCTAAACTCTTAATGGACTAGGCTGGGTTTCCAGCCCACCTCACGAAAGTGTTTATATACCATATCGGCCCAAGCCCAAATGGGCTGGCTCGTCCTGCCCGCTAATGATTTTAAAAGAATTAAAGATGAAAATATAATTCACAAATGTTGTAGGGGAAATTTTATCTGCACACCACTAATCTATTATATTTGCATCACTTTTAATTTTTTTTTAAATTTACATAAATATCATTGTATACAATGAAATATTAACTCTTAAACTAAAAATTAAAATTTTTGTATGCTATGACCCTTCATCTTCAACAAATGTTTGGGCATGGAAGGTGGAGAATTATGATCCACCTGAGAGTTAGTCGACTCTTCCTCTTACCATTGACTGGAGATATGAGGTTGAAATTCTGGCCTTAACTATTTATTTTGCTTATGATAATACGTATATTGTTTTTGGATTTGTGTCCTTGTGTTTGACATGGAAGCAAGGATACCTGACTTGAGTTTGAAATGATCAAACACATTGGGTTCACCTGCAGTTTGTGAAGACATTTTCTTGTAGTTCTCTTTAACATTGACTGTGACCCTCGTCTTCACAAAGTTTCTGGTAATGCTACAATTTTGTCACAATAACTAGTGGCGTCTTCTTGGTCGGAATGTGTCATCGATTATGATTTGCAGAAATTGTGGGAGTAATCGTTTGGATATGATGAAATCGGTGAGAGAGGAAAAGATTGAGTTTTGGTTAATTTGTGTGTAAACTTAACAAATCCATTATTGAGATTGTACAAAACAAGGGTATTTTCGTATATTCATCTAAATTTTGTGCGTATACTTATCATGATTAAAAAATGGTGTTAAAAAAATAGATTAATGATGTGTAAATAAAATTTCACGGTCTGCACATTGGTTTTCAACATAGAAGTTCAAACCTTGTCCTATGGCTCTAAGCGGACCGGCTGAAAGACTCGGACTGCTTGTGGGCCGGTTCCGGGCGGCCCACTTTCCACCTCTATCGCTCTACGCACTCCTCACTGCGGACGGAATAATTTGGGCGGGAAATTTTTGGAGTCAATTATTTCTCTGGCTTCCTATTTTTGGTACTCGAATAAGTTAAAAGGAAAGAGGAAATTTATTCTACGTTTGTGCTACAAATTTGAAATGTCTCTCTTACTGGACTAGAGCTGGATCCCTAAGGTAAGGTAAGGTGGTGTCTGTGACTGTGACTGTGACTGTGAATTTAAGGCGATGTCAAAGTTTGAATACCCGGAGCTATCGCGCGCGGAGATGGTGACGATATTGAGGGAGTCACAGGTTGCAAAGATCACAGAGAATGATCTCAAGAACCTCAGCTCGGATTTCGTTTCGGATCTTTATACCCGGTTCTTGATCTACCTCGACATTCTTCACGAGTACGCGTCTCTCTTCTCAAAACCCTAATTCTCGGTTATGTTCCCTACGGAGCCCTGAATGCTACGAATTTATGCTACGTTTTACACTACTGAATTATCTTAGCTGTAGAACAAGTATATTTTTCTGATAACAATGTTTGCTCTGTTGGGTTCATGACTTCTGCAGAGAATATCAAGGACAAGTTGAGTTTGCAGCTCTGGAGCAGCTTGAGAACCCAGACTTTCACGTAGACTCAGTCCGGGTTATGAATCTATGCAACAGGATAAAAGAGGTGGTGATCTCAGTGGATTGCCCTGTGATATTTACCCTGAAAGATCTGATAAGGCCCGATACAATCAACACCGAGCTTTTCTTAAGTGGAATTCTCAATTTCTGTCTTTACAAGTAAGCTCTCTCAACTTGGACACTGCTCCAGGGCAAGCTTAGGAGAAGTGGTGGAGATTATTTGCTATTGCATTAAGACCTGAATGGAAATATAAGAAACAGTATAGACAAATTTTGTTCAATGATAGCGAGCTTAATGGTTTTGTGTTATATGGTCTTGTGTATTTTGTATGTATTTTATTATGGAATCGTGTTATGTGATTAAGAAATTGACCAACATGAATGTACCAGATTGAATTATCTATCCAGCTCTAATGAAGATAATTCTCTATTATCTTGGTCTCTATTTGGAACTCTATTTGTTTTATTGGAAGAGAAATGTGTGGTAGTCTCATTGTGGTCTTTGCCCAACGATTTTTTTAGTTATTACTTTGTAATGAGCGTTGTCAACCTCAGGAACTCCAAAATGAATGATCTGAGGCCTATAGCAGAGGCGTTGACCCTTCTCGATGAGAAGCGGAAAGAGTGGGAGGCTAAGATTTCCCAGGTATCTGAAGAAAACGTTTTGACATTGTCAATTGAGCAATGAGCATCATGGCTAACCACATACTGTTTACGAAAGCATTGATCATGATGATGGTTGTCAATGGAGTGTCAATCTTCAATGATGTTGCTTTGCAGCTTAATGCTGATATTTCAGGCTATTATGAAGCAAGAGATAGGGAGTTACCATTTGTTCAGGATATTGATGTTCAAGTCAAACAATCGCATCAAACAATAGCAGGCCTCAACAGCCATCAGATGTTGCTTAGAGCTTCGTTCAGGAAGTTGAAGGATAAAACTGTAGAAATGAGTGAGAAGGTCCCTAACAGGGACAATTTAGCTTGCTTGTTATCATCTTAAATGCCTTTTCTCTAGCTGGCTTTACTAATTTCATGTTAACAAGAACAAGAGTTTGCTCAAATTTGCCAACTACTGCCAATTCTATGGTTCTATTTATCTCAGTGTCATGTTATTATCAATTGGATGAAAGGAAATTCTTAGACCATCTGCTGTTCCATTGAAGGTTCATTGGTGCTATAATCTGGGGTTGTAACTTGTAACTGTGATATGTAATACCATTTACATGTCTTCTATCTACGTCAGCAACCTATAACTTTGAACCCCAAAACCCAACCGACTGCGATTAACATGGAGTTTCTTTATATCGATCAGTTCTTCCATTTGCTTTGAGGTGACTTCTCTGTTTTGTTGAATATTGGCTTTTCTAAAGGTGTTGGTTTTTTATTATCAATTTAATTTCCTTGTACTGATCTATTTTGGAGCTTTTTCATGATTTATCTGGTATCTGCTGTTGTTTGTTGCTTCCTGGAGTGACAAAAAAAGAGTCTGTCCAGTATAAACTATACACTAGATTATTATTTTATTGTTCATTTTTTGTTTCATCTTCCCTGTTCAGACTACAATATAAGGTCATTGATGTACCCTCTATCATTAAATATGCTTTAGTTTCTGAAAAAAGGATTGGGTCCTTTTAGATATTCTATTATAGTCTCATCATACAGATTGGGTAGTTTATTATGTATTTTGTGTGCCAAGTGTATTTTTATTTTCCTTTTCAGATTTCTAAAGCTGAGTTCGAGCTGGTGCAAAGTGTGCAAGAAAATGTAAATTTGCATTCTAAAATTTTTCAATCACCAGATAAGTTGCAGGTAAGTTTTATTTTGTTCATGAAATTCTGTTCGTGGAATCTTGATTATTCACATGCTGTTAATTATATCTCAAGTCAAGCTTTTAGCTAAAAATAAAATGCATGGTTTTTACATTTCTTTCTTATCATAATTGCAAGCATGTGATGTTTGGTGGCCGTGTATGCAATCACTAGGGACACTATTATACAAAACATGTAATGCGAGAATTTAGAAAACTGACTTGATGTCAATCACCTTTGCTCTATTGTTTGGTATTACATTGTCTGGTTCATCTAATCTTATAACCTTATGGCTTGTGAATCCTGTAGCCAGTTACAGTCTGTCATCCTACGATAAGCTAGCTGCTGGCGTGCTGCTTTATCAAATCTTGTTTCAAGAGGACCTTGGTGCCTGTAGTGATGTTGGGCTTTTATTTTGGTCATGCTTGATGATCTTATTTTTAGTAGTTTTCTCCTATTATTTGATTTGGGTGGAGAATTTGGCAATTTGCTGCAGAGATTTCAATTATTGATCTGTAGATGTTGCTTTATTTATTTATGCCGAAAGCGGGCTATTGCTAGTTTCCTCTTTATTATTCAAGTGAAGAAATTACTGCTTAGTTTCAATTTTGATCTGTATACGCTGTTTTGTATGTTTATTCTGAAAGAGGGCCTTAGAGGAGAAAAAATCAGTACAGAAGGGTGCAAAGAATTCTGAGAGATCGGCAATGCAGTCTTTTCAAGAAAGAAATGCCATTCTTGAAGTTTACTTGAAGGTAATGTTTCATGAAGTGTTGTGTTAACTTATATTAATCTTTCAGTCACAGGCTGGCTTGGCTGTGTTGTTCCGGCACTCTTGAAAAATGCAAATAAAAGAAGAAAAAAATTTGTCTTTTGGGTGTGGACATTTAATTTGTGGTATCTTTCTCTGCATCCCACAGGCTTTCCGTAAGATGTCAAAGCACTTTGCCCTGATGCAGAACATACAAGAACAGGTACTACTCATAACTTTGTGGCTTTCTCTGTTATAACGTAGTGATGCTTCAATGCTTCATCTTTTATCTTTCTTCAATTGGTTTAGAAACGTGTATTTTTTTGTTGGAATATTTTTTTGCTCTTATAGAAGTTTTTAGACTGAATACTAGTTTTACAAGCTTTTTTTTTTTTTAAATGATTGAATAGTCTTACAAGCTCTTTGAAGTCAGATGTTCTCTTGCTAGGTGGCTTTTATTGCCAAATTTATCTTTGTCAATCACGTTGACACTGTTTACAGGTAAACTCTGTCAAATCCATTGAAAAAGATTACAAGGCTTTAAAGGCCAAGTTGAGTGATGATGTAGAGTTGGATAAGTCATTGGAGGCCAAACTAGTTGAACGACAAGCAAAAGGTTGATTTTCTGTATCTACCTGGAGTTCTTGTCTCTTTAATGCGTAATGCATATCTATGCTCTCCAGAACTCTTATTGTTGTGAACAGCAGGATGAATTAAGAATTCAATTGGAAAAAGAAAGGAACCTCAAGTTCAAGGAGGCAAATACAGAACTTAATAACGTGAAGCTGGATGTGGAATCTAGGAGGCTTAATCTGGAAGCAAGACAAAGGAACGTTGAAGCTGCAATAGCAGAGGTACTTTTCCTGGTTTTTTGACTTTGTTTGCTAAACCAGATTGTATCAATCACAAGTTGCTGATTGTTTTAGTTGTCTTATTTTCTTCAACTAATAGGTGGATGCCATTACCGTGAGAACTAATTTTGTGAAAGAATCAGGAGAAGCTAAACTGCAGAAGTTAGCTCGCAAATGTGAAGAGGTTGTGGAACAGGTTTGCTGCAATACATGTCCCCCTTGAGTCTACATCTGAATGTTTTGAATTTTTATCACTAGATGAAGATAAATGTGTTATTTTTTTGTGGTTACAGTTTCAACGATACACCAACTCCTTAGGTCTTTTGCTTCCAATGGTTGAGCTGGAGCCAAATGTTGTTCTATAGAGCAGGTACGACCTTAAATGACACCAATTTGATAGTTGCTTTTATTGTGGAAAGTTTCTTAGTTCTTACTACTCTCACATTAGTGTTAAAAATCACAATAAATTTCCTAAAAGCCTCATCTTGTTCTGGGAGAGAATTTGAGGCTCAATCTTCTCAAGTATGTTTTACATGAAATGTGATTTGCAGGAATATTAAGATCATCATGAAATTTGATGATAGAGCTCCTATTTACAGTCGATAAAAATTGTGCAAATATCATAATATTTTCTGCAAAATTGTTCCTTTACAAAGGGTTTATTTCCCCCCATTCTGTGCTTAAATTAGGTGTTTTTTTTTTTTTTTTTTTGATGTGGAACGATGAAAGATTGCAGACTTATTTATTTGGGATAACTAAACACTTGGGTGGTTTAAACTTTAAATACTAATACTGCTATCAACATTTTTCTGTGAAATTTTATTTCAACTTCTTAGAACTAAAATATCTAACTTCCTATTTGGTTTGTTAAAATTTACTAGAAACAATAAAACATTTCTACTTTTTTTTTTATATATTGGATGGGAAGGGGATCGAACCCTAGACCTAATGTGTAGGTGTGGTAATGCGTTATCAGTTCATTTGGAGGTCATTACCAAAACGGTCCATTGAAATTTTAAATAAACAGTAAATTTTAAATTATTGCTTTTATTTTTTATTTTGTTCACATCAAACTTAAATAAAATAAAAAAAGAAAAAACTAAAGAGGTCAGTCCGAAATACTGAAGTACCGAACCAGAGTGACAAACTCCACTCCTCAGTCCTCCCTAAATGCTGCATTGCATTCGGTCATCGTCAAAAAACCCACTCCCGAACCCAAGAGTCTCTTCTCTGAGTCTTTTCCACTCTCCTCCTTCGTTTCCATCACCACCGAGCGGACCAAAATGCACCACTCCGAACCCAAACCCGTATACAGCAACCTTACACTCACTACTGCAACCACTGCTCGTGCAGGTGCGCGTGCAGGAGCAATACCCAGACCCGGGATACTATGCACCTATTTTCCAGTTCTTGACTGGCCTCCACAAATACTTGAAAATAGGCCGTCAAGTTCATGGCCACATGGCGCTTCGTGGATTCCAACCCAACTCCTTCCTTGCGTCAAAGATGGTTGCTATGTATGCCAGTTCTGGTGATCTCGACTCTGCTGTAGCTATGTTTGAAAGAATCCCAAACCCATCTGTTCTTCTGTGTAATTCGATTGTTAGAGCTTATGCTAAATACGGGTGTGATAATAAAGCTCTTCATGTTTATTATAAAATGCATTGTAATGGACTCATGGGTGATAATTTTACAATCCCTTTTGTTCTCAAATCTTGCGCGGACTTGTCAAGTGTTGGGATGGGGAGATGTGTTCATGGGCAGAGCTTGAGAGTTGGGCTGGAGTTTGATTTATATGTTGGCACTTCATTGATTGATATGTACGTGAAATGCGGTGAAATAAGTGATGCACATAAGTTGTTTGATAGAATGTGTGTGAGGGATGTTTCGGCTTGGAATGCTTTGATTGCTGGATACATGAGAGAGGGGAGTATTTGTGTTGCTGAGGATTTATTTCGGAGAATGGCATGCAAAAATATTGTGTCTTGGACTGCTATGATTTCGGGGTATGCTCAGAACGGGTTTGCTGACCAGGCACTGTGTCTCTTTGATGAGATGGTGAAAGACGATTCAGAGGTTAAGCCGAATTGGGTCACAATTATGAGTGTTCTGCCTGCGTGTGCCCATTCAGCTGCTCTGGAGCGAGGGAGGCGAGTACATAATTTTGCAAGACAAATTGGTTTGAACTCAAATTGTCAGGTACAAACAGCTCTTGTTGCAATGTATGCTAAGTGTGGAAGCATGGTTGATTCGCGTCATTGCTTTGACAGGATACCTAAAAGTGAAAGGAATTTGATTTCTTGGAATACTATGATAACTGCATACGCGTCTCATGGATGTGGAATGGAGTCTGTGTCAACTTTTGAGGAAATGGTTAGAGCTGGTATTCAACCTGATGCAGTTACATTTACTGCATTGTTATCTTCCTGTAGCCATGCAGGTCTTACTGATGTTGGCTTGAAGTACTTTGATTGCATGAGAACGTTGTACTCAGTGGAACCAAGACATGAGCATTATG
The DNA here is from genome assembly GCF_013401445.1 of Tripterygium wilfordii. Taxonomy (NCBI): domain Eukaryota; kingdom Viridiplantae; phylum Streptophyta; class Magnoliopsida; order Celastrales; family Celastraceae; genus Tripterygium; species Tripterygium wilfordii. The sequence goes on from NC_052248.1 coordinate 13,545,958, forward strand.
CTTGTGTTGTCGATCTTTTGGGTCGTAGTGGCCGTTTAGCCGAAGCAATGGAGCTAATCAATCGAATGCCGATGCAAGCTGGACCAAGCATTTGGGGTGCATTGTTATCTGCTTGTCGGAGCCACCGAAATCTGGATATTGCTGAGATGGCAGCTAAAAAACTATTTGTTCTTGAACCAGACACTAGTGGAAACTATGTAATTCTTTCAAATATGTATGCTGAAGCCGGCATGTTGGAACAAGTAGACAACATGAGAGCTCTGCTAAAACGCCACGGTGTGAAAAAGAATCCTGGATGCAGTTGGATTGAGATCAATGGGAAAGCCCATTTCTTTCTTGGTGGTGATACATCTCATCCTCAGGCAGGAGAAATATATATGTTCTTGGAGGCATTGCCGGAGAAAATTAAGTCCGCTGGTTATGTACCTAATACTAGTTTTGTGTTTCATGACGTCAGTGAAGAAGAAAAACAGCACAGCCTCAACACCCACAGTGAAAAGCTGGCCATTGCCTTCGGGCTGCTTAATACAGGTCCAGGAGTAGTTCTTCGGGTGACGAAAAACCTTCGAATATGTGGAGACTGTCATTCTGCTACAAAGTTCATATCAAAAATATATGAGCGGGAAATAATTGTGAGAGATGTTAATCGGTTTCATTGCTTTAAACTTGGGGCATGTTCTTGTGGCGACTACTGGTGATTGCAGATAAGTATTCTTACCGTATACAGGTTGAAGTGGTTCCATTTTTTGTGCTTTTACTTTGATATACCCTGTTGCATGCAAATATGCAATGGAACTTTGGAGATGCGTGATGATATGAGCTTGCTATAAATTTCATTAATTTCTGTGGCTGAATCTTGAATGAAGTGATTGGGAGTATAATACAGGAGCCAAAATCTCCTGTGTAGTGGTAGTGTGTGAACGAGCCTTGTTTCTATAAGTTACTGAATTGGAGTGAACGGCAGCACTTGAAGGAGCATTTTCTGGGCATGGAACAACTATCAAATGAGAGATGTTGTCTTGGCAGTTAGAGCTATCGACTCGTTAATTTTTATTTCTTTCTGAAACAGAAGTGAAAGTTTGATGAGGAAAAAAAAAAACTCGATACAAGTTTCCATGAGCGGTAATATACAGACAATACAATGCAAGAAAGAATTGAACTGATTAACAAGACTGGGTATGGAGCTGGCAATTGTGTCTATTCATTACCTTGGTTCCGTGCAGCCCTCTTCCCTTGGGAGCAGCATCCAATGGAATTTGATATGCAAAAAGAAATAGGGGAAAATGGTTTTGGGGTGAGAGAGGCTCGAACTCTCGACCTCAGGATAACTCAGAAGCTATGAGACCTACGCGCTAGCCAACTGCGCCACCACCCCTGTTGTGCAACTTGTGGATACTATTTTATATAATGTTAATTTTCACTTTTCGTTTTAATTGTTAATCTTCACCAATGCTACCCCGAAAATCTTCACCATAGTGACTAGTAATCCATCGAACGAGGTGCCTGCAGAAATCCCTGCAGTTTTAAACACATATATTCAATCTGCGTTATTAATGTGGATTCCACACATTTCTTTAATTTGGTGAATAGATTGAACATTTGTGATTATCCTAAACTGTATGACAATGCATAAATACATAAAATTCTATTGCAGGGGTGTTTAATCCATCATGACCATTACAAATTTATAATTACATTTTAACTAGCGTCGTTTGTTGGTGGAAGAATGTGATCCCAAAATTGATAGAGATCATAAGAATTGGTATCTTACTTATCTCAGTTGCTGAGTTTGACGCACATGATTCTATTGAATTTGTGAGCTCTACATATATCACATGATGCATATGAAATTACATACAACTCACTAACCGAAATAACTGAAATGACAAACTACTGAATTCCCTATCATAACTCATGTTATTAATTGGGCACCAAAGTGTTCATTTCTTACCGTGTGTACGTCACATCTTTTGTTAACCCAGGCAGGTACAAAAGTAACCTGCATCTCGGACATCATAACACGCCTTACCAAACGCAGGCGAAATAATTCGTCGTCTTCAACAATGTCGTCTATCTTTGACGAAAAAACAAAAAGAAGAAAATCATTACCGTCTGCTCTGTTAGTCCATTGAAGCACAAACCGGTCCCCAATCTCTCCTCTTAACGCTAGATACTGCCATTTTATCTGCACGATTCCCTAAGCTGGAAACGCACATGTGACCGCGTACATATATACGTATATATATATAGATATGGATCCCGAGCAGACCTTCATACGCGTTCAAGAGCGGTTCTCGCAGATGCTGACGCCGAAACTGAGAGCTGCGTTGGAGTACATGTATCTGTTCATAGCCGTTACTCTCTTCTGTATTCTAGTTGTTATGCACGCCAACTATGTTCAACAGGTATGTATAACAATCGCGAATGATCTTAATGGTTTCGGGAAACGTTGTTCCTTCTTTTGTTTTACGTAATTTTTCAATTTTATGGGCAAATTGATATGAAGTAGTTGTTGTAATTTGGGTTCTTCGATCGACTGTAGCTGTGAGTGCGAAAACTTGAATTTAATGTTTACTGTTCTTGTTTGTGCTTTTGGATTTGCGATTCGGGTATTGTTTCCTTGGTCAGTTGTTAGATGGCGTTAAGGTTCCGGATCAGTTGATGTAGCTGTAATGACCAACCTTGAGTTTCGAATTATTTATATATATTTTGTTTTAGCTACCCTAGAACTGCGTTTGTTGTTGTTTTCCTTGTCTGAAAATCCTAGAATCAAGGGTTTTAGGCTAAACAGAACTAAAACAGAAAAATGCATTGCTGCCTTGACAATGCCAGAGACATAGAAATGGATCTGTTAGATTGAATGTTGTAGAGATAGATGTTGTTAGATTGGACAAAGTAGAGGGATCTTAGGATGATCATTTCCTGTCTGAGAGTTCATCATAGTATGTTATGATTGAATTGTCCAAAGGTGCCCCTATATTGGCGTCTCCATTTTTGAGGTTCCAGTGGCAAGAATTATATCGTCTTTAGGAGCAATTCTTGCTTGAGTATGTGATCTGCAAACACCAATGATGGAATTGATTTGTTTTGAATGCATGAAAATTTTAATCTGAACCAAGAATCAAGGTAAATGGTAAAAGGTTTCACTGTTTTGATGCTAAAATGTACAAATAGTATTCTGCTAGAGTTGTTTAACTTCTTCTTATTTATTTTTGTCAGTGTAACGAATTTTATTTTTTAACTTTCATATCCTTGGCCAGCTGGTTCTTTGAGTTAATACTGTGAGTCTGTGAGTCATGTAAAATAATGTGGTTTAATAAACGAGCTTTGTATTTATTTTTGTTTCGTGTAATTGATAGACTGTCTCAGCTATTTATTATAGGACAATTGATGAATAGAACTCATAATCTATAGCTGGCATTCAAATTTGATCGAATTTTGATAATGTCTAATTTATACCAAACAGGGCGTTCCAATTTCAAACAAATTGAATTGATTACCTGTCAAATGAGTATAACAAAGCCAATTGGTCTCGTATAAACTATGAAGTTTTGAGTTTGCTATTTCCTAAGCTTTCCTTCTATATCTTTTTGCGAATTTGTTAATGTAAAAATGTCTCCTTTTTGCAAATGAAGCCTGGGTGTTCTAACGAGCTATCAGGAGTCAAAACAACAGACGCCCAACTCATTCAAATTAAGGTATTTGATTTTTTTTATGTGATACCTAAAGCTTTACATTTGTTTTCTTGCATTTGCTTCCTTTACTTTGTACAAAGGTGAAATTTTCAACTCATTTTTTGTGAATGAATATAATATTTATTGACAAGCACCATGGTGGTGTCTCTCAAAATGACTCGAGATCTTGCAGTAGGAAGAATTAGCAAATTGTATAGAACCTCCACATATCATACTGGCTCGCACTCTGATGGGGGTAATAGTGTCTTTTCCTTATGCAGTTCAGCAGTTGTTATGCCAATTTTCATTTGTTTGTGAGATTGACATGTGTGTAATCTATTACTTATATTCATGATCTAGGAGCATGAACTTAGGATGATTGGAAAGTTGTAGAAAAGTTCTTTGAATTTTTAAAAACATACTAATTCGTGCAATACTTACGTATGAAGGCCACGGCTTGCTGAAGGAAAATCATGACAATAAGGATCATAGTCTGAGTTTTTAATTTTTTTTTTAATTTTAAGATAAGAGAGGTAATTGATGATGGGTAGTAACTAGTAAGGGGTGCCACCTTCATGGAAAAGCTAGGAATTATTGATCTTAATACAGTATAGAGAATTTCCTCTTGCCGTATACCAAAGGCAAAGATTTTCTTGCAGTTTTGTTCAAGAGTTTGCTTTTTGGACTTTCCTTTCTTTGATGACTATGCTATTTCATTCCCTGATAATGAGTTGTCAATTCATGAGACTTGGGAAAGAGTTGGTGAAGCTGCCATATTTAAGGCACTGAATTTTGTGTCTTGGTGTAGATAACTAGTGCAGGGTTGTGGTCACAGAATGAGTCAGAATCCACTGTGGTAGATGTCCCTGAAAGCAAGACTAAAATGGATGAAGTAGAAATGGAAAACCTGGATGAGGAAGGATTAACATTTGCAGCTGCAAAGTTTTGGTTGAATTGGATTGGCTCGGGTGCTAGGAGGGGAAGAATGACATTGAAGTTCTGGAAAAGTGATCATACTGATATTCTCGAACATCAAGCTGAAAGCGTAACCTACAGTGAAAGCCTTAAGGCAACGGCTGATGAAGCAATTACTAAGACTGATAAGGTGGAGACACGTAACAGTTTTCCTGTATCTGCAAAAGAAACCCTTAAAGCAGCAATCATTCACTTTGGAAATAAGTGGCACAGACGCTTGTCATTTGTTTGGAGACATGCAGTGCAAATTATTGGAAATTTGCAGAAATTGTGGGTGAGTAGATCAGAAATAATTTCTTTCTTATTTTTGAAATAATAAATATTAGAGTTCGCTGTTTGGAATTGCTGAATAAACTGGTATTGCTTTCACTGCCGTTGTTAATTTATTTTGGATTTGAATGCATGCATTGTTACAACTTACAGCTACCTGTCTTTTGATATCACTGCTCATGGTGCCATTATTTTGTTGAATGCTAAATAGTTGACTCCTCATGGAGGGACCCTGATGATTTTTTACTCTGCTTCTTTCGGTTAAGAGTCGTCAATTAGATGCATCTATCACATTTTGTTAGATAGAGAAAATTGCTCTGTAACAAATTGCGGGAAACTGGTGATCCCAATATGGGAGAACTCTTGAATGGGCATGAAAGCCTGCCAAAATAACATAACAAAAACCTACTAGAATGAGGAAACATGATAAAATGCTACCAGAATAAGGAAACACGATATCATGACTTTGGTTGGTATGATGGTAAGCCGGCTCTGTTCCTGTGGTCAATGCTTAAAATTGAGTCACCATTCCATTCTGCACCTGCAGATAGTGAACGGAAGGCAGTAGAATTTACATATCAAAGAAAGATACAGGATTTATCGTAATATCCTAAGAGCTAAGAACTAGGAAACAAAAACATGTTCCTTTGACTTCCATAAATATATTGATGATAACTATTCATTCTATATATGTTTTATTTTTAGTCAATTTTACCCATATTGTGCTTTCATGAAACTTGATTTACATTAGTGTTCCGTTATTTCTTGGACAGACACCTTACTAAGCTGATCTTGATATGTGCTGTTATTGCCAATTAATATGTTTTTTTGGTCGTTTTTATATTATAGGCCTTTTATTTAAAATAGTTCTCAGCAAAATTGGTTAGGATTCTCTTTGTCTTTCCAACCTAGTTTATGGTTGCATGTTGTTGTGGACGTTTCCCAACTTCAAACCCCCCCCTCCTTGGTGATTACTTTTTACCGGTGTGCTTAAAATTCCTTCAATTATTTAATTTATGAAAGCAACCTTTGTTTCCTCAACATTAATCAGTCGAGGATTTTTGGAGTCTCGTATTTAAAATTTGTAAATTCTAATTGCAAGTGCAGAATATTACAGGTATACATTTCGATCTGGATGTTCCCAAGTGGTTGCATATACTTCATTTGGATAGGCTGAACTTGTATGCAGGCAAGTTAACAACCCCTTTGTTTGCTAATTATCATATTTTCAATATTCATCACTGGTTTCCGTTTGTTCTAAGGCTTGATTTTCATCAGTGTATAATAATTGCAAGTATGTCAAAATTATTTTACACTCGAGATACTCTGTGTTGGTGATTCGAACATCAAGTCACTGATTACACAAAATATGCAATTCTAGAAGGGGAAACGTCTATGTTGGTTGTGAGAGTATTCTTTTTTAGGTAATCTTGGGGTTGGGAGAAGATTCGAAGGACGAGACCAGTGGTGGCTTTCGACTGTGGTAGTATTCTAGTATTCTTCTGTTACTGCAGGATCTCAATCCTAAGTGCTTAGTGTTATTTAATGAAGGGTATTTTCAAAGGACTGTTGCTTTTAGCTTTCAAATATCATATGAACTCCTCTTGTATTCTCTGTCAAACTCTAAAATCTGTTTATGCCAGTCCAGATATGAGGGGGTTTAGACTAGGTTTAAACTACAAGAGGAGGTCAATGACTGTCCTTACTCCTTAGTATTCTTTTTTCGACCTGACATGACCATCAGTAGTTTCCTCACTTATTTGGCAGTGAAATATATTGACTATATTGGTAAATAGTTTTGCTGCCTGTTTCAGTGCAGTGGCTTGAGAACAAAAGCAAAGAATTTGAGCCTACTTATCTATACACAATGGAAAAGGTAATTTCTCATTTTTATTTCATTGAAACACAATTTTGCTACATTCAGTCATGCCACAACATTTAATTTTTGTCCACTGTACTGCTTTAGGTTTAAGGCTTTTTAAGATAGGATTCTAATGAGAACCAAGTTTGGTTTGCAGGGTTACTTCTTGCTACCTGAAGCAGCTAAGACTCAGCATAACATACGGACAATCAACATCAGCATATCAGCTCGGCATTCTTGCTTTGGGAACAGGTTTTATTTCTTCAACTTAACTATGGAATTTTCTATTTGCGTTCATCTTTCCTTGAATTTGGTTAATTGTGATCTATCTCCATTGCTCTACAATAATGTGTTATTTTTTATTATTATTTTCTTGGGTTCTAATGGAATGGACCATTGAATGCATGTAGGGAAGTTGAATAATTTAATCAAGGGTTCATGTAGCCGATCCCATATATTTGGGATTGAGGATGGAATATTGATATTATAGTTCGAAGTTTATTGTATATTTTATTTGAAAAATCAACGCTTAAACCATTGAGGAAATCTATCTCCAGATACAGTACTGCATTAATCTCATCTCAGCCTCTTGGCTTGGGGTATATTTGTGTAATGTTGAGCATTCACAAAAGTTGCACTTCAACAGCAGATATCAGAGTTGATACTGCTCCTTGTAGTTGAAGAAACACAAACAAGAAGCATGCTATGAGGAGCACCACTCTTTTCATCGCATTATTATATATATTTTAGAAGTATGAGTACCTTCAAGGATTGTGATTTAGTTGTTGAATGTCAATTGAGCTCCAGTCCTTTAATTTGTCTTCTTAGATTTCGTGTCAGGTTCTTAGGCCATCAATCAAAATTTAGGTTATTGTTGTCAGTTTTCTTGAAAACCTCAACCTTTCTGAAACCTTTATATGTTATTTTCAACATTTTCCTAAAATATCAAGTTAAACAATATGGTTGTTGTCTATAGAAATGTGTTGAGGTCACATGTCTCATCAATGATACAATGTTTCTCAACCTAGTAGCAAATGACATTAGTATATTTGCAGGAATTATTTTTGAATGCATATTTTCTGGAATATTAGATCAAATAATTAATATTTTCTTTCTACCCAGGTGGCAGCAGCTTCTCATAAACCGAGTTGTTGGATATGATACAATATTGATGAATAGCTTGCTGAATTCTCCTGGTCAAGGTATTGACTGGTTTCCTTGAATGTTCCTTGTGACATATTTTTCCTGCATCACTTGTCCTGTCTTAATATGTTATCTATCCTTGTGTCATCCCCCCTTTTTTTATTGCATTTCTCTAATGGTTCATGGTTGATTTGAATGCTATATATCAGCCAGTTATACATTGTCGTCGACTTTTGGTTAGTTGCCATGTTTTGTGTGGAAACATTGGTCTTGTCTGACTCAGCAAGCACGGTGCTATTTCTTTTCTTGCACTGCCATGATTTAATGAAAGATGCATCTTTCCGTGACACATTAACATTATCTTTATAATTTATTTTTAATTAATTAATAAAACTGTTTCAACATTTAGGGTTTATCTTTCTTTATAAAATGATAGCCTAAAATTCTGACAACTATCACTCTAAGTAGTGGTAACAATAGAGTTCATGCAGTGTTCAATTTTTTTCATATATGCATTTAGCTTATATTGGCTGCCCAAATTCCATTGTTTCATCTTTGATCATTTACCATTATTCGAAAAACTATAGAGAAGATCTCATGGACGTAAGTAATGCTAAAGTCTAGTACGCCTTCAGATGGTTTTATACATTAATCTTTTTGGAATATAAAATTTACTGCTGTCATTGGGATGGTGAGTGTTGTGTCTAAGCTTGTTCTGGGACTCATTGCAGGTTATCTATATAATTATCAAACCAAGGAGTTCTACAATCTTAGTTACGCACATGAACCAGCAGTAGGTCCTGCAAGATTTGGAGGTCTGTCAATTCAATGCCATCCTTAGTTATGTATTACTTTCCCTGCGATGACATACTGGAGTTCATTTTGGTTGAATGCAATTAGTTTCACTTTAGTTAGTGGGTATACGTAGTGTTCTTAAGAATTATGATTTCCCATTGTTTCCTTACAGACTATCTCGTGACCAAATGTGGTGTGCTTATGATGTCACTCTTTGTTTTTTTCACCACTACAATGTCCGTCTCATTTACACTGAGAGAGACGCAGATGCGCATGCTGAAGTTCACAGGTGTGCTTCATATTTGATCTTCGCCCTTTCATTCATGGGTGGTGGCAGAGTGGAGTGTAACCACCTCATGGATGCCACAATTATCACAATTCCTCCTCCCTCATCTTCATTTGAACATGATTAACACTTTCCCATCTCAAATTTTTGCAGTGCAGCTTCAACACCATGCTCGGCATCGACTTCCAACATTTCAATTGATCTTTGTCCATGTGATCGAATCTCTTGTTTTTGTTCCGGTAAAGATTATTTTTCGCCTTTTCTTTCCCTTTTGGGTGTGTGTGTGTGTGTGTGTGTGTGGGGGGGGGGGGGGGTTGTTGTTTCACTATTTAGTTTTTCTAAGCATGACTTTCTCATTATTTTTTTCCTTATATACATTTTTTGCTGTTGACCGCGTCATAGTTGTTTTGCAGATAATGATTGGAATCCTGTTCTTTTTGTTCGAGTTTTATGATGATCAGCTGCTGGCCTTCATGGTTTTAATTCTTGTCTGGCTGTGTGAACTTTTTACATTGATCAGGTCCCTCTCTCTCTCTCTCTCTCTCTCTCTCTCTCTCTCTCTCTCTGTGACTGTGTGTGTGTGTGTGTGTGCACGTACATTTCTGTGTAGGTCTCTTTCCTCCCACCCCTTCCCTCTCGTTTGTCGTAAAAGACTGGATTTTAGATTGCTTATGGACAGTCTGTCATTGATGAGGATTGTGTATATTGGCCATCTGTTCAGTCTAGGTTGATTGCTGTTTTTCTCGCATGAAAATCATCTCTGGCAAGTGGCAACGATAATAGAAGCTTGCTCTTTGTCTACTGCCTACTGATATTGTATTTTCAAGAGTTTCTATGTAGATGGTTGATCAGGCCAGACCTTAGGTGCCCAATTTCTCTATGTTACATTGACATTACTATAATTATTTTTTACTTCTTGCTGCCAGATGGAGTTGGAGGTTTAATTGGCTTTCATGGATCTGATTCTTGTATATAGCCTGTCCTTGATGGAGTTGGAGGCTTACCTCAGGGCTTATAAAGTTATGATTGGCCTGGGGTTTGGCTCAAGCAGTAATGGTAACAGCCTAACAGGGATTAGGATTGTCTTACAGAGCCTTGAACCCATCAATCATTCAGCAATCTGGTCCACATACATACTTATTGTAATGCATGTCACATGTTCACATTTTCTGTGTAGATGTGTGTTCTATGTGGTTTATTGTCTGAACTGATGCTTGTTTTAATGGTCAGGCTATATATGCATGGGGTGGACATATATGTGTGCTTGGTTGCACCCTTTTCCTGGCCTTCTAACAAGCTTATGTGTGTCATTAAATTGCAGTGTCCGCACTCCAATATCAATGAAGTTCTTTCCTCGGTTCTTTTTGCTCTATTTTCTGGTTTTCCACATCTATTTCTTCTCATATGGTTATGGTATGGTCCTGCCTCTCATTAAGTTTGCTTTTGTTTTAGTTGGAAACTATTATTTTCATCAGAGAGATGGCTTTGATCATTTTCCAGGATTTTCATATTTGGCACTCTCTACAACTGCGGCATTTATGCAACATCTCATCCTATACTTTTGGAATCGTTTTGAGGTAACAAATACGCAATCACAAATTCCCAATCAGCAGTCTTTGGAAACTGTATTTTATTGTTGGCATTGTCATTTCGTTTATAGTTGGAGAAAAACCAGTAGTCATGTAAGGTTTGCAAATTGCAAATATATAATACTTCATGCACATTTGTCCATAACCATTTACGTCTTTCTCCCCCCATATAGTCTGGGTAGGAATCTGTTTTATCCGTTCTTGTAGTCACTCTTTGAATTATTAAAAAAGAGAGAAATAGATCAAATTTTGAAGGAAATGAAGTTGGCTTGTGTTTAAATTTTGGTTTGTTCATATATTTTATTTTGCTGTGCCCGTCTCAGGTGCCAACTCTACAAAGATTTATGCAAAATCAAAGATCACAGCTGCAGCAACACCCGGACTTCCATATCACTTCGTCGACCATCCTTGCATCAACTTTACACATCACAAGATTAAACACAAGAAACCCTGGTCAAGCTAACACAGATTTGGCCTCTCTGCCAGCATTGAGACCTGACCAGGCAACTCCAGCAAACGGAGCAGAAGCTCCTGAGGTTCCACAACGGTTGGAAAATGAAAACAGGGAAGGTAACCCTGAGCAGATTCCAGGTCAACCCGATCTTCAACAAGCAGAAACTGTTCCCAGTCCCGGAACAATGAACTCATTTAGTTCACTGTTTTTATGGATCCTAGGTGGGGCTTCTTCTTAAGGCCTCAACTCATTTCTTTCCATGTTTAGAGATGTGAGAGACCAAGGACAAGTTTATCCCGCGTCCCCGGGGAATGAAAACCGTGCAACTGGAAATGTACAATAGTATTGTAAAGATACATCATAGGAGGGAATACTAATATTTCTCTGCTAGTTTTGGTGGCCTGTATTGTTGCAGATAAGAGGTGTACTGGAGATCATGTTTGTATAGAAATGATGATATATATGAATATGGCCGCCCCTTATCGCACATCTACAAGAGCTAAAGGAGAAAAGAAAGTCTAGTACAAAAGAACTGATTTCGAGAGTCTGCTTCTCTCCCCCTCTGCTCACCATCACCAAGCATTCAAATTAGGAGCGGAAGGGACATTTATAGCTGCTAAATTGATGCATTTGTAGTCGTTCCGTTTATAGTTGATGGTGCACTTTCATTTTGGTTTTTGTGAAATGTGTTAAAAACAAAATTCACATCCGTCAAACAATGTGATTTATAAACGTGACTAAACATAATAACACACTTGAGGATGAGGTACTTAATAAAAAAGAGTCTCGAGGACTCATATTGGATATCCATATGTCAAATCATAAAGAGTAATACCTTAAATTGTTGGAATGGGTTTACACACTCTCACTCTTGAGACGTTTCTTAGAAGGACAAAATCCGCAATACATGTCTTAGAACCAAAGTGTGGATAATAACTCAAGTGGTTTGCTTTTAATACGTGACTCCGCATCTAAACATATAAATGTAAATACAAATATCTTTAGAAAAAAACTATAAATACAAATATGTTTTCTCTTCCCATGTTTACCTTCGGTTATTTGTATTCTTAATTCATCTGAAAGTTTGCTCATGTGGCTTTCAAAAATATGAAAGTATTTTGCTATATGTATATATTTACAATATGATTTTGTAGAATTGAACTGTGCTTATCATGTACACTGTCTCAAAATTGCATGAGCTTGGGACCGTTGTTTTCGGCTCAAATGCATTGGAAAATCGACTAGAAACTTTATTCGAAGATCTCCTCTCTTCTCTTCATCTGTGTTGATTGGCATGCCTTGTCCTGGAATGACCTTCTCATATCCTGGATATAGAATGTCATCAAAGGACAGGTTCATATTCTCCCCTCCTAATAGAGGAACCGTAAGGGAGCAACCAGTGAGAGCCTTCACCAAGGGGATCTGAAGCTTCAGCTCTAAGTCATCTCCATCCCTCTTAAACAATGGATGTCTTTCCTCATCTATTGAGAATATTATATCGGGTGGGAGGTTGCCTGGTCTCTCATCGCCTTTGCCCTCGAATGTTATCTTTGTCCCTTTCTTCCATCCTGGTTGTATGTTTATCTTTAGTACCTCATGCTCTTTGACAATGATCCTGCATCCACATCGATCGATCCCATAATCAAATTACATCCATCAGTATCTGTAAGCATGCGTGTATATGCATAGATAGGAAACAATATCAGCTGCACAGGGTCCTGCATTAGTGGCAGAGTCATCTCTAGGGTTTGGGAAGGGCAGAGTCATCTCTAGGGTTTGCTATACAGATTAGAAAAACGTACAGGAATGCATGCACATACCCGGGATCCATGATAACATCTTTGGTGATATTGATCCTTTTGACACAGCCAAAGCACAAATCCTCAAGCGTGCATTCCAGCGTCTTCTCAACGGGAGGAGGTTTCCTCCGGGCAGTCGATTGAGAGAATATAATCGGTGTGGTGCTCCTTCTGCTTGCATTTCTTGACAGAACGCTAGGAATCTCAGACGCGCTCCTGCGACTTGTGCTTTTTGATCGAGACTCGGAAGCTCTTTTAGTAGACGATTCTGTTGTTGATGTTGGTGACGTAGAAAATTTTGTGGTGGATGTTGGTGTTGCAGGTGTTGATTGCATTCTTGGTGTTGTAGAGCTGCTCTTGCTTTGAGATCTTGAAAGGTATGATCGGGTTGGGGTCGGCGTCTGACTTCTCCGGCTTGAAGTCCTAGAGAGAAACGAGGATCGACGAGAAAAGAAACCAATATCATCCACACTTTTATGGTGAGAATGAGCTCCTGCCGTGGTTGTAGGGTCGTCTTCATTTGCAAGTAAATCTTCCAACTTCCTTTCATTGAGGACCTGATTATACCAGAACCAGACAATTAATAATTATATATATATATTCATCCCTTTAATTTTTGCATGGAAAATCATGCATGCATGGATGTATAGATTGCAATAAGTACGTACCTTGTAGGCTTCCTTGATTTCTTTGAATTTGGCATCGGCTTCGGTCTTGTTTGATGGGTTCTTATCGGGATTCCATTTTGTAACAAGTGATTTGTATGCCTTACACATATCTTTAATGGTTGCAGTCTTGGTGATTCCAAGGATGCTGTAGGAGTCTTTTGTTGGTGAACGTGAATCTCCCATTAGAGGAAGAGATCGAGAAGAGAGGGATGATCAGAAGAAGAAATTGAAGAGAAGCAACCAAGAGAGAATTTAATTTAGTTGTGGAAGGGAAGGTGCTTTATTACACACCTTCTGTTTTATTGTTTTATTGGGAGGTAAGAAAGTTTCTATGATTAGAGATTATTTCAGTACTTCCATCTCCCATTTTTAGCTAATTTTTCAATTAATCCACCTGTTTTTCCTAACCAGTACTATGTATGCATATATCTAATTCCCTGTGAACGTACATATCGAAATCCCTGCACAGCATCTCTGTTCGGGTAGGACATCATGAGTGTACGTTGTAATACATACACTAACACCTTTTTTTTCATACAGTTAAACAATGTTTTTAGGCTTAGAATAGAAGGGGTGTATTTACAAACAGGCCAAAAATCAAGAGGTCTGCTGATATATTGATCTATTTTTTTTTGGGTAATCGAGAAACTACTCAGTCCAACATGTAATTCGAACAGTTGAATGATTATAAACCTCGGGTCACCATAACAACTTGCATCTCGCTGACGACATGTAAAACTGGGTTGAAGCACGTGATTTCCTTGTACATTACATACATTGCTAGGGACAATGATCCAGAGTCCCTGTTATAGCTTCCCATGCAATTTCTGAACCAACAATACTGCTGAGAAGAAAATTTATCTGCCCATATAAAAGCCAAAAATGTGGCTGGGTTGGTCAATTTGCTAGGTTCACAATAGCTTTCACTAAGGCTTGAATTGAATATAATAAGACTATTCATTTGCTTTTCTTTTCAATTTACTTTGGTCTACACATCTCTTTCTTTCTTTAGACTATTCTTTTAAATTGTGTGCAAGTGAAGAGATTTGTCTCCTGTCCAGTAGCCGGCTTTTTAGATAGTAATAAACCAATATGATGAAAATAAAATAAAATATCAGCGCGTGTTTTGCAAGCGTGGTTTTTAAAGTTGTTATTGTACTATCCTACGGCGCGTGCGTGTACGAGCTTCTCATCGAAATTCAACTAGCTGTGTCACCAACCCAGCGGCCATGGCCGAGAGGTTACACAGTAAGAAGAAAGTTTTGACCAAGCTTTGTTAATTGATCCTCTCAGCTCTCCAAATCCAACAAATAGAATCTACCCACAAAAAATCTCTCCCTATAACCGAACTCCATGCCATGCATGCATTTTGTAGAATTTGAGATGCAGAAACTTGATTTGGTACTGATTCTGTCCTTTCTTTCTCTCACCTATGCAGCGTCAAACACATCAACATGTCCCATAGATCTTAGTTATGTTCTGAGAATCCCATGGAACTCCTCTGACTGCCAGAGCTACCATCCTCCAGCAAACCAAACAGACAACACCAACACTCCATGTTGCCAGGCCATTCTCTCACTCTTTGGCATAGGCCTTGCGCAGCACCTCAGGAAGACCACTTTATTTCAACTTCCAAACTTGAACACATCCGTTTCTTGCCTTGAAGGTTTTCAGGAAAAACTCACCTCTCTCTCGCTTCCAGGCAATCTTGTTCCTCTTTGCTTGGATCCTATGCAGTTTGTCTCCACACGAAACATTTGTGCAAATATTGAGACATCTCAGGATTGGATTACCAAATTGGGTAACTCAACTCCTCTTGATTCTGGTTGTAGTCCTGATCTTACTGATCTTACATCCTGTGATGCTTGTGTGGCTGCTGGGTTTAAGGTTCAGTCTATGTTGTTGTTAAATGATGGTAATATAACTCATGCCACAGACTGTTTTTATTTCACAATTCTTTATGCTGCTGGTATTGTTAATGAGTTTGGTCCTGAGAGTGATGGTGCTGCATCATGTATATTTGGCTTGTCCTTAAATTCACAAGTGGGTTCAACAAATGAGGGCGATTCAGCTCTTGTTTTTGGGTTAACTGGGGCTAGTGTTGCTGTTCTTATCATGTTGTGTTTTCTAGGAATGTACTTTTGGTGGGATAAGAGGTGGAGAAAGAAAAGGGTTGGTGGGTCTAGTTCAGGTTTTGGTTTTGATTTAGATGAACAAGGTTCTAGGCCAAGACTGAGGCCGAATACAGGTTCAATTTGGTTCAAGATTGAGGATCTTGCAAGGGCAACAGATAACTTTTCACAGAAGAATTTTATTGGAAGAGGTGGGTTTGGTTTTGTTTACAAGGGAGTTTTACCAGATGGGACAGAGGTTGCAGTTAAGCAGGTTATAGAATCTGATTTCCAGCATGATACCGACTTTTGCAATGAGGTTGAGATTATTAGCAATTTGAAGCATCGGAATTTGGTACCTCTTAGAGGGTGTTGTGTGGTTGATGGTGATCATGAGAGTTATGATGAGGGAGGGAGCCAGAGGTATCTTGTTTACGATTACATGCCAAATGGGAATCTTGATGATCACTTGTTTCCATCAGTGCATAACATAGGGAGGCGATTGAATTGGCCCCAAAGAAAGAGCATAATTTTGGATGTGGCAAAGGGCTTGGCTTATTTGCACTACGGAGTGAAGCCTGCAATATACCATAGGGACATTAAGGCCACAAACATATTATTAGATGCTGATATGAGAGCTAGAGTTGCAGACTTTGGGTTGGCCAAGCAGAGCAGGGAAGGGCAGTCTCATCTCACTACTAGAGTAGCAGGAACTCATGGGTACTTGGCCCCTGAATATGCACTTTACGGGCAATTGACCGAGAAGAGCGATGTGTATAGCTTTGGAGTCGTAGTTTTAGAGTTAATGTGTGGGAGAAAAGCTCTTGATTTGTCTTCATCGGGGTCCCCACGAGCATTATTGGTCACCGATTGGGCTTGGTCATTTGTGAAAACTGGGAAGACACAAGAGGCTTTGGATCGTTATCTACTGAAAGATGATGATTCTGTGAATTCCAATCCAAAAGCAATAATGGAGAGATTTGTGCAGGTGGGGATATTGTGTGCTCATGTGATGGTGGCTTTAAGGCCTACCATTTTGGAGGCGCTGAAAATGTTGGAAGGTGACATTGAAGTTCCTCTCATCCCGGATCGGCCAGTGCCCCTTGGACATCCTTCTTTTCACAGTGGTGGTAATACTTTCAGCATCTCACCGGCATTGAGTGGGCCAAAGTTACAAACTGGGGACATGCTTAGGTAAGCATGAGAATTTAGCATTGTTAGTCTCTCTACATTGCCTAAAATGATGAGTTCATGGAATGTGATATTTGATATTTTTCGCGGTGCGCACCAAAAAGAGGGAGGCTTGGTGACTTATTAGCACAATTGAAGGTTTGAAGATGAATGTATTGTGAGTATATAATGTCTCTTTTTAGCATTGACAAATGTAGCGTCGACTTCAGTTCGATTGTCAAAATCGGATTCTTTTTCTTGATACTTGCCCTACTTCTTCTTGAAATACAAAGATGTACCCATTTAGATTTTCATTTTTAACAGATTAAGTTGGCAACAGCATGATCTTAGATTCTCTGAGTCTTGATAGCTTGGAAACTCAATTATGATGAAGATTCAAGAGATCTGGTGAAATCACCTACCATTCTAATTGAATTCATGATGCTCTTCCATTTCAAGCATCACAGGGAAGGGTTTCCCATGAAGACGTGCCATTATTGAGCGATGAATGTTGCAGAGAGTGCTCCTATAACAACTAGAAAATCATTTTTGTTGAGAGGTGAAAATTGAGGAAATTATATCTAGCAACCTGTGTAAATTGAACAGAGACAAGAGTTGATTGATATTTATGTCTTATATGTCTGATTGAAATAGCAGCATGAGATTTCTCAGTAATTGAACAAACATAACATGGAATAAAACAGTACCTGGAAATATGGAATTATTGACATAAGTAAATTGACAAAATCAAGAGATGATTGAGAGAGACTTGAAGTTCCAGAAAATGTTCATCCAATATATACAAACTCATCACTTCATTTGTACAAGATGTACACGCTGAAAAGCATAACTACAACAACAAATCTAAAAGAGTTACATACATGGTGAAAAAATTGATCCGCGTCCCTTGTAAATCATCACAATAAGCCGACCAGAACCCTTGTACAATCTAGAAAGGTAGCATCCCTCCAACAGTCCATCCGAGGAGCAATCCAGCACCGACAAGACTCAATCCCAGTGCAAAAACAACAGCATACTTTGATATGTCAACTCTACCTACGCCTTCCTTGTACTGCTTGCCCTTGGAAGACCTGTGCCTGCACTTTCGTAATTTCCTTCCTTTGTAAGTCATCCATGGAAAGGCCACGGGGAAGAGAGTGGAGATCTGTTGGTCTTTATTCTTGATCTGGTAATAAAGGTTTTCAAGCTGTAGCAATTGGAACCACTGTTTGTAAGCAAAAAGTTGGGAAGCTTGTCTGAAGACGAGCCTAGCCGTGTGCTCTTTCTCAGCGCAAGCTTGCTTGGCTACCTTCTCAGCTTCCCTTGCACGTGTCTGAGAATGACGTAGTGCTTCTAATAGCTGAGCCTTGCTAAGATCACTCTCACAAGTTTGTTCCATACCCTTTGTGTTCTTACAGTTTACACCATAACTGTCCTTGATATTGTAGCTGCATCGAAAATTAAGCCAGAGAATTTAGGTTCTATGCATTAATACCAAACAAGATTCGTTCTTCTTTTTTTTTTTTGTTCAACAGGCAAGTTATTTGGGGATGGAAGACTTGAACCAAGTACCTAATGGTCATGAAAATAAGTATTCTGCCACAATTCGGTTTGCTTAGCTAGCAAAACCAATATTCTCACAGTTTTAATTCATATTCTTCTTTTGCTGAGGATTCACAGTGTTAAGAGGTGTAGGAATAATTCCTAAAAGCGCAGGACAAAAACAAGAAGGAAAAAGTTTATCTACGTATATTTCTGCTAAAAAAAGGGTCATCTATTGTTTACCTTAATGGCGGGTCAGAGTGCCTTTCCTCAACTGAATTCCTTTCTCGTCCATGTGCTTTTTCAGTGCCAGGGCGGGTCTGAGCATGAAATATCCTAGTGGAGATACCACGATTTTCACAATCACAATCTAAAGATAAAGCGAATGGTCCATTGCAGTCAACTGATACAGGAGCAGCACATTGGTATCTCCTCCTTTGAATCTTCCGAGGTGGTGGAAGATCACAATTTTCAATACAGTTGAGTGACTTCTGAGCAACTAAGGTAGCCAATTCGTCTTTATCTGTTGTACGCCACCAGGGTTCGGTCCGCTGTACCCCAACCCAAGGAGATTCCAGATCACTACAATACTCATCAATTTTTTTCTGTCCAGTGAATCCAACAGGATCCATTTCCCTTGATTCATGATTTCCGCTGGGGTACCTCGTCCCAAAAATGTATTGGGTATCCTTACTGTATGAAGTCTTCACCTCTGCCTTTTTAACTTCAGGATCAGCAGAGATCTCATGATGCATATTATGATAAGACTCACTGTTCTTGTTGCAATCAAATTGTGCACTATTGTGATCATTGTATGGCTTGGCCTTGTCAACTCCAGAGGAAGAATTCAGAATGTCATCTCGCAATCTTTCCATCTCTGACTCCATGGCCTTTAACTGTTCATATGTTAGACCCTTTTGGTACCCATAGCTAGGCTGCATCTGAAGCCACCATCTAGTGTCAAGGGGCAGATTGGTAAATGATGAGTTTCTGTTGAGAGGCATGAAACCCAGGGCTGGAAGATCAACAGCATCAGCTGCATTTGTGGGTCCTGGATCAACCTGTTTTGATGATGATGAAGATGATTGACAACAAGCTAACTTCGGGGCTCTTTTGGCATCTTCTTGGATGAAACAACGATTGGCTGTTCTTTGCCAAATAGTTCTTGCTTCTGCCGCTGCCATCCCCGTCCTCTAAAATGCATAAATGCGCAAAAGAAGCTTCTGCTACGAAATCACAAAACACCAAAAATCAAAATGGATTAAATTTAAGAACTAGTATACACTACTAAATTCTTCCTCATATTCAGGTCAATTAAACGTGATTCATAAATAACCTAATTTCAGACTGACTAACAAGCCATGCCAGCCAGAGAATGTGGCAACTTCAAGAAAAGAACCCTTAAAAGGAGAAGAGGAAAGAAAGGAAAACATATAATAGAATTCATGAAAGAATGAGCGAAAAGGCAATCTCAAAATTGAACAACTAGCACTTTTAGCACATAGGAAATCTCTTTAGCCATCAAAATTATTGACCAGACACAACAAAAGGAATAACGCTACAAAGAAAAATCCAAAGGCCATACTGAATCACTAAATCAAAAATAGTTAATGATTCAAACAATATTCATGTGAATGTCAAATGAATTACTACAAGTCTTGAATATTTTTTAACTTTTAGATAATAGTAGCTAAAAGTAATTCTAGATGAATTGAAATTCAGAATGGCCTTACAAAGCTACATTCCATTATGAAAGCTTGTAGTTTGTTCCAACAAAAGGATCCATTTCCTACACAACTGTCATCATATGATGCTCACATGTGAACACTCAAACAAAACCCGATTTCAAAAGCAATAAGTTTAAAATCCAGAAGCTTAAAGTTTTATGAAACAGAAATCTCTGCTAACAATTGAAGCAACCTATTTAGCTTGCAAGAAACCCAGAACTCTAATTTTCACAACGACTATAAATTGGACAGAGTCAGGGTCTGCAAGAGACGACGGACCAGTCTTACCCTCACATTAATTCAAAGAAGCTATTTACAGAAAGGATCATGGACAACAATTATAGTAAGTAAGATCACAAGATTGTTTACAAAATTACAATGCAATGGTTCATCATCAAAGATTATGTCTATTTTCAAAACCCAATTAACAGTCCATACCATCAAAACAAAAGCATATGTATACAAACATTAAACCAAAACAAAGAACCTTAAACATTTCACACAAAATCACAGAATAAATCAAATTCTATCCACATACTCATTATTAATACGAAAATAAGTGAGATCACAAGATTATTTACAAAACTACAATGCAATGATTCATCATCATAGATTATGTCTATTTCAAAACCCAACTAACAGTTCAGACCATCAAAGATTCAAAACAAAAGCATATATATGCAAACATTAAACCAAAACAAAGCACCTTAAACATTTCGCACGAAATCACAGAATAAATCAAATTCTATCCACATATACATTATTAATACGAAAATTAGATTGATTAAATCCCATAACCGACCGAAGTAACGCACTCAGATTGAGCAAATCCTGGAAAACTCAAAACAATCGCAAATTCAATCAAGAAATAAATAATCGCAGTAGCAGAGGAGAGACAGAGAACAAACCAACAAATGAGTCGGAGCAAAACCGGATAGAGATGGGGCAAGTGGGGGATATTTTTGTTGGTATTATTTAAAAGATCTGATTGAATTGAAGAAGATTCAGGTATGAAAGGAACCGTTTTGATTCAGAGATCAAAAAAAGACGACTGAATCCAAAAGAGCACGAGAATCGTCAGGCATTGTCTCTGCTCTTCAAGCTCGTCAGTTAATTTCATCATTCTCTTGTCCTTCTCGTTCGTGGGGCTCTCGCGTGCGAAAGTCTCTGGTATGATATACGGTTTCCTATTACAGCAGTGTCATGGAGTTGCTCGATGAAGTACACGTGGTGATGGTTAGTGAATTCGAGGGTGAATATGAGTCCACGGAAGATGAGAGCTTTTATCTGTCAATTATAAGTGATACATATGGCCACCGAGGAAAGAAAATACGTGTCGAAAAACCATTGGGTATTTTCCATGCAATACCCATGGTAAGAGAGGCTGAAATTTATTTGGCTGAAATCCTAGAATTGTTTTAATCTCAGCAATTTATTTCATCTTATGGTAATGAGAGATGCCAACTCAGAGTTCCCGCCTCGATGAACGAAAATGATTCACAGCCGTCGATCGTTCCCGAAATGCCACTCCGAAACGAACTCAAGTGTTCATTACTTCTTGAATTCTCTCCAAAACCGCCAAAACACCTCCCTCCTTCTCCCCTCTATCTTCGTTGGAAGACTTTCTCTCTCCAAACAGTTGCAGGGTTTTTCTGAAAGCGTGAAGGTATCTTGCTCTTGTTCCCTGTCAGTACTGAGAAGCATGAATGTGTGTCTTTGATTCGTTTCTTGAAACGTGATTTCTGTAGAGTTTCTATCTTTAGAATGCCGAAGAAACCGAGAGAATTTCTGGAAGACGAGAAGGCGGAGGAGGTCGCTTCGCCTCCTGAAGCACCGGCGAGCCAAACATCCTCGGCCGCCGGAAGCTCTACTGACCAATTGATGCTGTCTGAGAATGCGATTGTCTCGCCTGTGGAAGAACTGAACAAGTCGTTACAATCAAAGGACATTGAGAAAGACAGCTCTACCGTGCCAGCCGCAGTGCATGATACTTACTCAGAAAATGAGTCGCTGAAGACCGAGGAAACTGTGGAAAGTGAAGATTTGAAATCGACTGAGAAATCGTCGGAGTACATAGTAATTGAAAACTCGAAATATGCTGAGAAATCTTCAATTTCTGAAACCAAAAGTTCAAGATCCTACGAGGATCCCTCAAATACTCGTGAAACTCTAAGCGACGAATCTTTCACAAAATCTGGCGATCAAGACTCCAATCCTTGCATCAAGGGAAGCTTAGGTGATTTGAACCTAGATTTGAACCTCATATCACCTGGGACAAGATCGAACGGTGGCCAGGGGAGCCCCGGGAGTGCGAAGATGGTGGAGGAGGCGTGGGAAAGACTCCAGAAATCCTATGTGACTTACAAGGGAAAGCCTGTTGGGACTCTCGCGGCTATGGATCCCAGTGTCGAGGCTCTGAATTATAATCAGATATATAAAGTCATTCGTTTCTTTACTTTAACAATTAAGGTCCATAACTGCGCGACATATATGCCATAATTGCAGTGGAGATATTCTTTTCGCTGCATCGTAAAAACTAGGGCCATTTGAAGCGTGTAGGTTATTTGTTGCTAGATTAATTGATGTATTTGCTCTAAATTTATTCCCTTAATTAGTTCATCCGTCATGCGTTTCTCATCAATCATCTCTGATTGTTACATATATTTAGTTTACCCTTGTTTGTCAAAAGGGTTGAGGCATTGTTAATTAAACTTGGGCGTGTAAATAGACGATGCCTGACGTGATTAAATTTACCTCTCCAATTAGCTTAAGCTTTTGAGAGAACTGGCGATTTGCAACTTTGTCCATTAATTATTTGGATGATGACTATTCCTAAATTGTTTACCTTCAGACATTTTCATTCCTTCTGTTTTCTTTTCTTTCTTTCTTTTTATTATATGAATATACAAAAGACTTGCAGCTTTTGCTGCCAACAAAGTCACATGAAACAAAGCTTAAAATTGGAAATGATCATTGGAAAGTAACTGTAACTTTGATTTCCTCTCATATAAATACAAACTCGTTATCGTCTCCCTCCATGCATATTTAGATTTATGATGTGATTCATAGAGTAACTTGTCCATATTGCTGCATTGATTTGGTCACTTAGAGCAGTGAATATTTTGTTCTCTTAATTGAAATCATCCAGCTGGTGGAAGTACTTGTTTTCCTTCCCTCGATTCACATTTGCAGATGAGAGGAATGGAACATGATTTTTTTTGTCTGACCTACATTACAAACTAGAATGCCTTTTAGCCAGTTAGTTGCCAGATTCGATCCATCTAGATAGCTAGAATGAACAGCAAACCAATACCGTATAAATTTTGCAAACTATGGGCATTTGTCCCATTTTCTTTACCAATAAAATGATTGGTCATGTTTTCCCTTTCTTTCTCTTAGTGTAAGGATTGCCCTGATTTATTTTAGAAATGGCAAGAAAGGTATCGCGTATCTTTGTGAGATATAAGAACTGCTAGCCTTTTGTTTTCATTGGAGTGGAAAAGTTCCATGGTCTCACTTTATTCTCTGTTCGAATTACATTTGTCCAATTAGTTCTAGATTTGCATGCTCCGGTTGAGTGGAAAACTTACACACATTGATATCCACAGAGTTATGAGCAGTCATCAATGTTTTTTCTTGAAGCAGAGTGGGAACATTAACACCTTTGAACATGTTATCATACTTATTTTTCTGGAGTGGATTCACTCATTGTGACCACTATCATGTTCTCCCAGAGTAAACTTATTTTGCAGGACTTTTCTCGTTATACATGACTTCTTTCCTTTTTGCGAAATATCTGAAGGTTTTTGTGAGGGACTTTGTTCCCAGTGGCCTAGCCTGCCTAATGAAGGCCCTTGCAGAAACTGAAGCTACAAAGCGCACTGCACTTGTAGAACCTGTGAAGAATTTTCTGTTAAAGACACTCCACCTCCAAGGTTGGGAGAAGACAATAGATAACTTTACTCTGGGAGAAGGTGTACTGCCTGCAAGTTTTAAGGTTTTCTTTGACTCATGTCGGAAAAAGGACATCTTGGTTGCAGATTTTGGTGGAAGCGCGATTGGAAGAGTTGCACCTGTTGATTCAGGTTTCTGGTGGATTATACTTCTACGAGCATATACCAAGAGCACTCATGATTATGCACTGGCAGAAATTCCGGAGGTGCAGAGGGGAATGAAGCTGATACTCTATCTCTGCCTCTCGGATGGCTTTGATACCTTTCCAACACTTCTTTGTGCAGATGGATGTAGCATGATTGACAGAAGGATGGTGAGTTTTCCTTTTAACACTTTTCCAGAATCTGATGTAAAGGTTGAGCTTTGTTTTTCATGACCATTTGCCAGTACATTGACTTCAATAATTGCCCTTACTGAATTCTGGTTTCTAAGTTCAACTTTTACTGGAGCAGGGAATATATGGATACCCAATTGAAATTCAGGCACTCTTCTATTTCGCACTTCGGTGTGCTCGGCATATGCTAAAGGAAGAGCGCGAGAAGGAGTTGCTCAGACGAATTGATAAGCGAATCACAGTTCTCAGCTATCACATCCAGAAGTACTACTGGCTGGATTTCACACAGTTAAATAATATATACCGCTACAAGACAGAGGAGTATTCCCATACTGCTGTCAACAAGTTTAATGTCATCCCAGAGTCAATCCCCGACTGGGTCTTTGATTTCATGCCTTTGCGAGGAGGATATTTGATAGGCAATGTCAGTCCAGCTCGCATGGACTTTCGATGGTTCTTGCTTGGCAACTGTATTGCTATTTTGGGTTCTCTTGTGAGTGTGGGACAAGCAACAGCAATCATGGATCTGATTGAGGCGCGTTGGGAGGACTTGATAGGGGAGATGCCTTTGAAGATCAGTTACCCAGCTCTAGAAGGACATGAGTGGAGGATTGTCACTGGATTTGATCCCAAGAACACACGGTGGAGTTACCATAATGGTGGATCTTGGCCAGGTTAGTGTCATGAGCACCATGGAATAGTACTATCATCTTGATTTCCCTAGTGCACTTTCTTCGCAATTTCCTAATGTATAAAAAGGAAGTTTGCATGCATAGTGCTAAAGCTTTTTATGTTACAATGCTATGTACGTAGTAAAATATCTTGGATTTGGTCTCACTCAATAAACCATCACTGCGTCTAGATCCAGTTTATAAATTAGCAGGGTCACTCTGTAGTGCTCCCATAATCTTAGTAAGCTTAATGAGTTTAGCTGAATATCATATCAATCTTTAAATATCTTCAATCTTCCCAAAGAATCTTGGGGCAAAGGTTCTTTGACTGATAAATGTTTAGTCTTTTTCTCTTGTTTCTTGTTTCTTTTGACTTCAAATTTTTAGATAAGTAACAGAATTCAAATAGAAGAATAACTAGGCAACAAAAGAAAAACATGCCTAATAATCCATTGCTTCCTGAATTGGTTGGTGGCTTTAAATAGAGATCTACACTGACAGTGACTGACCTCTGAGATAAAATGATATCCAATTTTGAGGATACCTTTGAGGGGAAAGATGGTGTGTGAACATTCTTAAAGACTTCAATTGATTCTGATTGAATAGGAGGAATTACAATATCCAGTAATGCATTATCTGGCTGAAACAGATCTAGTATATTAAAGCTTCATAATGTATTTTTGTTTTGTGGATTACGTAGAAGCAAATGCTTGACATGTGGTTGGTGTGTGGTCTGTGCAGTTCTGATATGGTTACTCACAGCAGCATGTATCAAGACTGGTAGGCCTCAAATCGCGAAACGAGCAATAGACTTGGTGGAGCAGCGCCTCTCCAAAGATGGGTGGCCAGAATACTATGATGGAAAAACCGGGCGTTATGTTGGGAAGCAGGCAAGGAAGTATCAGACCTGGTCCATCTCTGGCTATTTGGTAGCTAAAATGATGATAGAGAACCCCTCCTACCTACCAATGATCTCATTTGAAGAGGTAGCCAAGCCAAGGCACACCCGCGCTGCTTCGTTTTGAGAGGAAACATACTGATACAGAGTTAAGGGGAGAGCTGATGAAATTGCAGTAGCTGGAAACTGTTTAGAAACAAACATGGTAATTGGCCACATTTTATCCCAATAATACTAGCTGACTGATATCAAAAACTATACAGCCACACACATTGCCACAGATTCTTCTAATTGATTTCAATAATTCATTCAGATACTATCCCAAACCCTTTTTTTTTCTCCCCCTCCAAGATCTGTTTCTATATTCTTCTTGATTGAGGGTGTTAATTGCAGCAGCCTTCCTGCTCTTTAATGGTAGAGCTGAATTTTTGTTAAAATCACTTAGTGACTACTTTGTTCATGGTATTTGTTGAACGAATGCCTAGTGGATTTTGTTGGTAGAATTTTTCACCAGGGTGCCATTCTTTTTTTGTTCACCGAGGGAGCAGGAGCAAGAGCAAAACTCAGGATCACCGGGAATTAGGTTGCCTTTGGCATTGCATCATGATTCAACTATTTAAGGAGTCTGGGGATTTGGACAGTTGGGGGGTTCTTTGTCAAAAGATGATAACGAACCAATAGAACCAGACGGTCTGGGCTTAACCAATAGGGCCCAGAAACCATTAAATTAAGTTTTGGGGCTTAAATATTGTCCAGCCCAAAAAATAAAGTTCGATACTCAAAAGCCCAAAGGCAATCATAATCGTATCACGCTTTCCTAATCCGGATTCCTGCCTTTTTAACGGACAAAAGCAACGGACAAAACAAGATTGTCGTCTCCTTTCCTCACCAACAAACAAACAAAAAAAATATATGTAGGTCTCCTTCGTGGATTGAGATAAAGATGGAGAACAATTGCGGCTTCATGTCTTGCGAGAAACTGGATCGGGTTGCGAGCTGGGTGGGCACGAACGTAGCTTCCGCTTTCTTCGCATCCCTCGAGCGTTGCTCTTGCATCAACCTCTCCACCACCGACCCTGACGACGACGATGATGATGCCAAGGATCTCCGTCCCCTGATGCTTTCCAGGCCCGCTTCCGTCAAAGATTCAGATTTCCTCCCCAATCCAGTCGGAACTACCGCCGCCGCCAACAATAATTCTGGTTGATTTCGATCATCTTCTGTGGTTGCCTGGTTGGTTATGCTTGTTTGTCCTAAATCTTATGCAGAATATGTAAACAAGATTGTGTGTTTTTCTTTTTTCTTTTTTTTCTTTGTTTGTAATATTCGTAACTGTATATTTGAATTTTGGAATGCTTTTTACTTTAATTAGATGAATATATGTATATAAGGGTCGTCCAATTTCTTGTTTATTACAATCTTGTAAGGGAAAATCTTTACATCTGCTATGAAATTAAGCGCCAGTGAGGTTCTTATGAGGAAATTTTATGCATTTGTGAGTTTCCTTTGATATGCCCTGTTATTGTAAATCTACAATCTTGTTGAGCTGATGAGCTTAGGAGGATTTCTTGACCTAGTTATGCAGATATGAAGAGAAGCAAGAATGATCTCTGTTTGGTAAGTGAATTTAATTATTTTTAATTTTAAAGTCGAACAGCCTGTATAGGATTGCATTGCATCTGCATATCGGTTAAACCACTTATCTTCCTGTTTCCTTGCTTTTCTAACCTGGTTAGAGAATCCAGACAATCAATTCTGCAGATGGTTAATTTACTGCCATGATTAGACGTTTGTTCTGTGTTTCTGTTTTTCTTCCTTAGTTATGTTGATGCTACTTATGGAATGCTTTAGAGATAGGGATTGGTCTGGTAATCTGGATGCTAAAGGATATGCTTAAGCAGTCATTCTACTGTTAACATGATATTCATTTTAGGTTGTACTTTTATCACCTTCGTTTTTCAAGCTTTCAATCTTTTTATACAAGAGATGATGGATTCAACTTCAGTTATGTTTTTTTCCATTATAAAAGGGTTTTGCAGTTTTGATTGAACTGGTTTTTGAACAAGTGCAAAGTCTACTTATTGGAGGCCAACTTAAGTTGGATTAACATATAAATCACAATTATTAACTGTTTGTTCCACTGAGGCTGAATTGAAGGAATTATGTGACAAATCATTACTAGAAAGTTGCAATCAGATCTGAGGGTTAGATTTTTTTTCAGTCTTAGTGTCTTAGTATTCTTTTTAGCACTCTACTTCGTAAGTTCCTTCGTCAAGTACATGAATTATTGTCAGCCTACTTGATATTACCGTGACATTGTCTATTTATATGTTGTATGTTATATATTTCACAATCTGAACATTTTTACAGATTTCATACTGGCATCCATGGGAGAGAGGCACACTGGAGTATTTCATCTTGGCTGATCTTTGGAGCTTTTATGATGAATTGAGTATATGTATGTGTCTATGTACTCTCTTTACTAAGTTTTAGTACTCTTGGGGTGGTAGAAGAAGAGCAGGTTTTCTAGAGCTTAATTAATTGGTAATTTGGACATGTATACTTTTTTGTTGACATGGGATTTCTTCAGTCTTTCTTCTGGTTTTATTGGTGAGCAATTTTATGCTTCTTACCCTGACAGAACTGAGTTTTTAACTAACACAACTAAGGTTGGTGAGAAACAGTGTTTCAATGGTTTAATTTGTAATATTGGTTTGTGATTGATTGATGTTTAAATATTTCTTAAACATTTTTTCTCATAATTTGTTGTTGAATTTCTGCAGTTATATAAAGCCGCACTTGGTAATTGCTTTGAATCACAAGATTCGTGCAATTAGAACCACAAGATCGGGGACAAATGGAGTATTGCATAATTGCTAAACACTTTGAACGTCAAGGAAAATCATCATATGCTTATCATGGCGTAAGTTCTACCATGGTGGTACTTTTTTTTCATTTATCTTCAACATATTGTTTGTTTGTATATGTTCAGTAGAGAGTTACTTAAAATAGCCCTATTTGATGCTTTTTTTTGTGTGGTGCTGAAGTTCCAATTGTTTTGAACAACGGGGAGAACTTAATGGCTTAATCCAGTACTATGGCACCCTCTCTCTCATCTATAGAAGTACTCCTTCAATAAACCGTTCTAAGGTACTTTCTTAATCTTGGATTCTGCCCTTGAAACTGTGTTGTTGTTAGCTAGCAATGGGTCATTGTAACTTGATTGAAAGAATGTGTAATGTCTTTGGGAATTTTTGGGTTTGTAACCAATTTTTTTTCTTATAATCCTGTAGGGACAAAGACTTAAGTGAATTCATGTAATGTTGTCATCTTTTGTCTCAATGTAATTTGAAATCTAGCATTTTAAGTTTCTTGTATTGGGCTATCTGATGCGAATGTGCAAGTAAGATTGAGGGGACATGTTGATGTATATCAGGTGGAATGGTTTGCTTATTGTGGGTTGGGTTAACTGATTGCCAACTGAGAAGGACCAAATTGATGGTCAAGGAGACATAGTCTATAATGTTGTGGAATTTATAACTTCTGACCTGGCCTTGCTGCTTTTGAATTTGTTTCTTAAGTTCTCCGTCAAACTGGTGTTTTACAGCAAGAGCTCTCTGTCATCATGTATCTAAACAATGTGAGGCTCTTACTGCTTCTGAATTTCTTACTTAAGTTCTCCGTCGAAATGAGGTTTTACACTTTTTGTTAGGAATTAGAATGACAATCAAATAATTTCATTTCTTGGATACACACCAATTTAACTAAAAATTGGAAGTAAATCTCCCAATAAGTTTTTACCACACTGTTGTAAATGAGAGTGTATGATTGTTTCAAGTATTTTCTTTCAATAAACATTAAGAATTTTGTTTGCATTGCTTGGAACTGAATGTATTTTGCCTCTATTTTTCTCTCTAACATGTGGAATTGCAAATCACTTAGAATATGATTGTTATGCTTTCATTTGTGACTGTTATTCCCTGATAAGCAATGGATGAGAATCTTAGGCTAACTGACTTGTGGATGGAGACAAAAATATACTTCAGACCTAACTTTAATTTCCTGCTGTATTCCCTGTTGTCTCTGGAGTCGGCTATATAATCTTGAAATTTTGAGAAACTCTAGGGATGTTCATGTTCTCTCCTGAATTTATTTGCCACCATCAGTTCAATGGTTTAAGAAAATTTGGATTAGCATCTCCATTGTGCTTTTGTTTGGTTTCTTGGGTTTGTTTTGTGATTATGCTTTTGCCTTGTCGCGTAGGTTGGAAGATAATGATGCTGTAACGGTGGCCAGCATGACCAGGCCAAGGCCTTTCCCTAACGAAGTTCTTTCTGACCATGCTATATCTGTAGCCATCAAGTTACAATGCTACCGAGTATCATTATTTCGTTCTTTGTTCATTTTATTTCTTCCTTTTCACTCGGGTGAATGTTGTAGTGTTGATGAGCTTTTGTCCCCTCGACTGAAAATGAAATTTGTTGGACATTTTGCTTATCTTGCTTACTGAAATTATGGTTCGACAACTGCTCTTTTAATAAATCATTATTTTCTTGCTTCACTTCATATCTTCACACAGCATCTTGGTAAATACTTTAAGCAGTGTCAGGTCGGTCCGGATTTCCCGGCCCTTACATGTTAGGTTTGTTTTAGCTTGGTCAAAAAGGTGTCGACTGTTTTTTAATATGCTGTAGTTTTGCTGATGTCCCTTTTCAGGTTGGAGAGAAGGTTCTATGCTTTTCTTCTGTACAAAAGTTGTCATAAGAAAGTTACTTTTGATTGATGAATGTGACAGAAATAGCCATCTCTGGAGTGTCTTTCTTTTTCTTGGCCATTCTTCGATTTCTCTTTGCTTTTCTCATTTCTGGTGTCTAGTTCAAGCTGAACTAGAGATCTTGTATGTGTGTGATGTTCTATTAGCTTACATATACTATCCATACTTGTGATGACATTCTCAGGCATGCAGTGATATTATTTTTCACTACCACACAATCATACCTCAGCGTCGTACATATATGGTGGAGATGTATTACTTTTTTTTTCTTTTTGTGTTATTTTTTACTGGTATATCCTCTTTAAATTAAGGTCCAACTTTTCTTTCTTAATCGTATTACCTTGTGCCATTCCGTTTTTTCTAATGGATGGTATAGCATGTCAAGTAATGACCAAACGCTCTTAAATCTTAATTGCCATTTCATTAACTGGCACTAATTATATCTTTGGTAGTTTAGTTACTGTAGCCCTGGCTACTAATACCAATCATAAACTAAGCAGACCAAAATAAATTTAGAGACTCCACAATTGTTTAGAGTCGACAATTCATATCTAGTGATTAGTTGTGAAGAAAAAGTCACACATGTTCTAAAATTTTAAAAGCAAAGATGTGATGTGACACACTTCTCACACCCATTTGATTAAAATTGTAAACTCTCTCAATGAATTACTAAATCCCAAATAATAATAATAAAAAAATATATTTTAAAAACATGGTAATCGGTAGTCGAGGAGTGTAATCACATGCAAAGAATGATGGGATGAGAAAAAAAAAAAAAAAGGCATTGTATCAAGTGTGTGGGGTTTGAAAGGCGTGCACCAACCAAAGCTTAATTATGATTGGTTTAGAAGAGGATGTCTTTAGAAAGCAAAACAAGTCAACAGTACTTCTCTTCAAATGTTGCATGCCATGTTTGGGTTCCACCAAAAGGCCAAGAAAAGAAAACTGTGATATGATACATATTTCCCCTAAAAATGACAAATGCTTGATAGTCTATATATAAATATAGGGCAAAACGCAGCTGTTGTCATACATGAACATTGTTCATTGTTGGGTCCCTAATAGTTAATATGCTGTTCACAGTCAAAAATATATATGTACACTTTTGTGTGTGAGAAACAAGGAGAGAGTTAAACCCTTCCCCACACTGATGTCTTTGCATAATGACAACCCCAACACCTTATTATCACCAGGAATCATGAAAGCTGACAAACATAAAAAAAATCTACACAAATCCTCCTGTTTTTTTATCACTATCTCTATTAAAATCCACACCCCTTCTATTCCACTTCAAATCCATCTCTTAACACAAACAGACAACAATGGCCAATCTAGCCACTTCATTTACGTTATGGCTAAGCTTACTATCTTATTCTTACATCAATGCTATGGCGCAATGGCCGGCAGGAAGATCAACCAGATTCTACGAGTTCAAGGTCTCCATTAATACTTCTTTTTCATTTTACTTTCAGCCACTACTCTATACAGATATATAGAGATACATACGTGCACAAACACACACACACACGCACACACCCAAACATACATACATACATATAAATCATCCATTTTGCTTACTATGAAATCTTATGATATACAGGTTCAAACTATGAGGATGACTAAACTTTGCAACACCAACGAAATTGTGGCAGTCAACAACATGTTTCCCGGGCCTGTGATATATGCTCAAGAGGATGACAGAGTGACAGTCAAAGTTACAAATGCGTCACCCTACAATGCCAGCATCCACTGGTAATCGCAAATTTTCATCAACTTTAGAACTTTGGGGATAGACAGTATTTCACAGTATCAAATTATCATTCATGAAATTTTGGTTTCAAGGCATGGTGTACGGCAGAGGCTATCATGCTGGTTCGATGGGCCTTCATACATAACCCAATGTCCAATCCAACCAGGGCAGAGTTTCACTTACGACTTCACTTTAGCGAAACAGAAGGGCACACTCTTTTGGCATGCTCATGTTTCTTGGCTAAGAGGCACCGTCTACGGTGCCATTGTTATTTATCCAAAGACTGGGGTTCCTTACCCCTTCAAACATCCTTATCAAGAGGAAATCATAATCCTAGGTATGTCATATTCCTAACCTCTAACAACAATATATATAACTTTTTCTTCCATATATCTTCATTAGGGTAAAACGTACCAGTACCCTCAGAGTTTAAGCATCTTTTCAAATGATCCCGGCCCTCAATTCAAAATGTTGGCACTCACACCCAGTAAGTTACAGGAAACAGCCCGAGAATCCCTGCCTTTGCCATCCCTTTACTGCTAATTGCCTTGCTTACATGGAAAACATATATATATATATATATATATATATATATATATACACAAGCAAAGTTTTTAACAACACGATAACAACTATGGATAGAAGGTCTTCTCTTGACTACTTTCAATAGGTTAGGGGGTGTGAAATAAAAAAATTTAAACGAATGGATCAACCAAAACTTCGCTTAAACTCAAGGGTTTAGCTGCATTTTGCCATATTAGTTTGTTGACTTCTTAAATTTCCTAACCATGTAGCTAGCCATTATGTTTGATTATTAATTCGTCAGGGGAGTACTGGCTGAAGAACATGGTACAACTTGAGCAGCAAGTTCTGGCAAGTGGAGGAGATCCTCCAATTGCCGATGCGTTTATAATCAATGGACATCCAGGCCCCAACTATAACTGCTCTAACGATGGTAATAACTATCTTAATTTTATGCAACATTAGTCAAATGACTACAAATTGCTTCTCTTCTAATTCAAATATCATTCAACTAATCATAAAATGATGACGTTCAAACACAAGTAACTGTGTTCAAACGTCCATATAAACTTAGTTCATTATATATAGTTATTCTGCTTTCTCATGAACATAATTGGTTATCCCTTTCAGATGTATACAAGATTGATGTAGTCCCAGGAAGGACATACATGTTAAGACTCATTAATGCAGGCTTAAACATGGAGAACTTCTTCGCAATTGCCAATCACAAACTAAAAATTGTGGAAGCTGATGGGGAGTACACAAAGCCATTCATGACCGATTGTGTAATGCTCGGACCGGGACAGACCATGAACGTCCTTGTCACCGCTGATCAGCCCATAGCAAGATACTCCATGGCCATGGGACCTTACATGTCTGCTCAGCGTGTACGATTTCAAAACATCACAGCAATTGCATACTTCCAATACTGTGGGGCCACTCCTAATAGCCTATCATTACCAGCCAGATTACCTAACTTTAATGATAATCTGGCAGTTAAGACGGTCATGGACGGACTAAAAAGCCTGAGCACTGTTAATGTTCCAAAAGAAACCGATACAAATCTTTTTGTCACAATTGGTGTGAATGTTCAAAAATGTCAGTCCATGCAACCACAGCAAAATTGCCAGGGTATTAACCATGGGGTTATGGCAGCTTCGATGAACAATATTAGTTTTTCCAAGCCTAATGTTTCAGTTTTAGAAGCCTATTATAGAAAGATCGATGGCTACTTCACTGAGGACTTCCCTTATGCGCCGCTAAAATTCTATGACTTTGTTAATGGGGCGCCAAATAATATACCTAATGACACAAACTCAATGATTGGAACTAGGACCAAAGTCCTTGATTATGGAACCAGGGTTCAAATCATATTCCAGGATACTGGGACCATCACTACTGAGAATCACCCAATTCATCTTCATGGGTATAGCTTCTATGTCATAGGATATGGTTACGGGAACTTTGATCCACAAACCGCACAGTTTAATTTAGTTGATCCACCCTATATGAACACAATCGGAGTTCCTGTGGGTGGATGGGCCGTAATTCGATTTCGTGCAGATAATCCAGGTAATTAATGTTCAAATTTACACATATTGACGCAATTGATACTCTCATATGTATGTCTAACTCATACTAGTTGTTGTATACAATTGCAGGGGTATGGTTCATGCATTGTCATGTAGAGATACACCAGTCATGGGGATTGGGTACAGTGCTGATAGTAAAGGATGGGAAGGGAGGACTAGAGACACTACCACACCCTCCGGCAGATCTGCCTCACTGTTAGAGCCATTGAGTATCTTGCCTCAAGTGTGTGCATGATGTGTATGAGATCATCAAAGAAGAAAGATTGGAATGAAACTACAGATTAATTTTTCAGAAACCTGATAAACCTAAGTCAACCATGACTGAGAATTATCGATGCAGATACATAGAACAGTAGACTACCTATATGAAACATGCCACGGATGTCTATAAATGTTAAATTAATGAAAAGCGCATATGAGATCAAAGGCATACCTCAAACTAATGTAGTTCTTCAGCTCGTAGCCTGAAATAACCAAAATTATCATTAAATTATGGATCCAGGTGAGCATTATTTTGTATGGTTCTACGATAGGTTTATTATTTTAAAAAAATCATGTTATGATCAGGTTATTGAAAATTTGAAACGCATTACATTGTACTGTGCTACTAGAGGAATTATACCCTTGGCAATGAACTAAATGATTGCCCCTGTGAATCAAGAGAATAAACCTACACAAATAGCTTCTTATCCCCTGATTTTTGGAATGGAATAATGAAAAGAAATTATGTTCCTCCAAAAGGCCTCTTTCCATTTCTCAGATACTCAATAAAGGAAGGATGCTTTGCATGCAACTATGAAAGGGTTTGCCACAAACTTCACATCAAAGGATGTCTAAAACTGTACTAGGCTATTAAAGCTTTATTACATCTTCTTCTTCCTTTTTGTTGTTCTTTTTTTTTCGGTAGTTAAGTGGGGTTTGGGAGGAATTGAACCAATGGCATCTTGGTCAAGGACCTTAGGGTTAGACTCTAGGTAAGACTTAATCCCCAAGATTTATTACTGCTTAGTCATGAAGATTTCTACCTGAGATAGAATGAGGCATAAACTCCGTTCAGATCACTTTACAAACGCATGGTTAGCTGTCGGTTTGGTAGTAAGCAACATCGGAAGGTAGCAGAACGACGCATATTTTGCTTCAATTCATTTCAGATAAAATCATTGAACTTATACAATTCTCTATGACCCAATCTATGGTTTCAGGATGACAAACCATTAAAATGCGCAGCAGAGTCTATGGATTAATCCTCTCTGAACTCCAACACTTTTCTTCTCCATTGACACTTTGATTGGAGGTAAACAGTATCCTCTGGCTACTCTTCAAATTGTAATAATCAACCTGCACAATTAAGTTGC
The DNA here is from genome assembly GCF_013401445.1 of Tripterygium wilfordii. NCBI lineage: Eukaryota > Viridiplantae > Streptophyta > Magnoliopsida > Celastrales > Celastraceae > Tripterygium > Tripterygium wilfordii. The sequence goes on from NC_052248.1 coordinate 13,581,872, forward strand.
AGAAAACTAAACAAAGAAAGAAAGAAAAATAATGCGGAAGAAACATGATCCGACATGCACTACATTAAAGAACAGAGAAGCTATGGCACTTTTTCTGGATCGATGATTAGTAGACAATATGCAGCAAGAGGGCCTGAAGAATTATCTAGAGGTGATTCTTGAAGAGATTGTTCAGTTAGACAAGGCCGACCTGGATTAGGCCCCAAGAATTGTAATCTTGATTTGAAAGAAGTGGCAAACCAGGCTCTCTCTCTTTGCTGCATAACAAATTCAAAAATTAAATGTGGAAAACCCGAATATCACAAGGTCAGAGAGAACATTAAGAAATTGCAACACTTTACAGCATATTCAAGCATAAGTTCTCAGACATCTTGTTGATGAAAAAATAAGACAAGTCACCCCCGCAAATTAGGAGCCCATTTAGTTTTTAGTGTTGGCACCTAATGATCTAAATAACGACTGCTGTTTACAATAAACTCTTCTCCCTGTAACATCAGTAATTCAGTATGTACTATCTGTGGAAGGTTTAGTGAAAAAGATTTAACCATTGCAAGACCAGAAAATCTTAAATTTCCATCTAAACTACAAGAATATGTGCACAATCTTATTCAGAATAGAGAAGCCTTTATTCGACTATTAGCTTTTCTGAGCTTTGTTACAATCTCCCATTACCTATATATTAGAAAGTTTTTTATGTTTATATATGTTTGTAGTTTACAAAGTATGAAAAAAAGAATAAGCAGAACCTTCCAATTTGGCAAAACAAACTTGAGAAAGGGACTAGCTACCATAAGAAAGTCATTACTATTATAGTTCCAAAAACAAGACAATGTGCTTGTTGGTAATGGCAGATAATCTAACTACCTGAAGCTTTATAGTATCAGGATTCGAGCCGTCAATGACATTGACTCTTCCATTGATACGAAATTGCTCCCAAGAGTCAGTAAAATACCAGCATATCTAAACATTACAATGTTGATTCATATCAATCCAGCTTATCAAGTATGAATAGGACAAAAAAACACCAAGGAAATGAAACAATTAAACTCCAAGGAAGTGAAAAACAACGCATCTTACGATATTATTAAAAATAATCTGAATTCTGTAGCTAATACTACAGATACCTCTGCAAATGGGCAATGCTTAAGATCTTCAATCTGCATATGTACCCAAAAAGAAATGAAAGAAGGTTAACACTGCAGAGACCAAACAAGAGACTCGAAGCTGGGAGGTGTGTCATCTCACTATTCGCATACACATACACAAAGGCATAGAAGAAAAAATCATGTCATGTAATGATGGCCAATGTTCGGAATCCTCACTTACTTTCTAAATTGAAGTTGCAACGAAATAAAAATCCAGACAGCCAATGCATCAGAAAATAAACAGATTATGTCTTTACCTTGCGAGTACGGGAATCAGTGTTGATTAGAATCTTGTCACTATTCTCTTCAAATCCCCTGCAAAACCCTAACTATGAGTAGCTCAATATCATTAACGATCAACGAAACATTCTGAGAGAGTGCACCTGAAAACCAAAGTTCGATTGGAAGGTCTCCCGGTAGATCCTACTGTTGCCTGAACCCCCCAAAACAATAAGCTTCACCAGTCATCGTAAAATCGAATACAGAAAATGAAAAATCAAATATAGGCACAGGTATATGTATGCATATATTGATAGAAGACATACAAGCAAAAAGAACGAAGAGTGCTTGAGGTGAGAATTGGACTCTATTGCGTTCAGGAGAAGCTGCTTCCATGGCAATATCGCTGTTGCCATGAAACCTTCCTTGAAATCAGCGCGCAATAGACTTCAACGAAAGCTTTCCAAATATTAAATTATTAAGTAGGTGATGCACTCAAATTTCGTTTTACTAATACTGGACCTTTATAAAGTGGTCTTGGGCCTGTTGGGCTTGATAATTATGGTCATGGGCTTTTAGTGCGAACACTCAGCAGCGCATCAAAACAAGCCCAATTGGCTTCACAGCCATTGTTTGAGTTGAGTTTGCCAATTAATGGACTTTTTCAAAGTAGTCTTGGGCCGGATAATTATGCTCATGGGAGCCCATCATGACAAGCCCAATTGGCTAATTTGTCGTAGGCCCATAACAAAAAAAATAGGAACTCGTCTCCATGACTATGAGTCCTCAAAAATCATCATGCTCCATCTACAAAAACCTTTTTTCATTTTTTTTCTTCTTTTTTTGATAACCGGGAAGAAAACCCTACGAGTTTGTTCTTTAGACATCATATGTAGGCCTCAATTCAAATCGTCAATTGGGCCCAAGCCCCCACAAGAGTATTGCTCTTAGTGAGAATAGAGCTCAAAACCTTTCAAATCCATACGATTTGACCTTATAAATATTCACAAATTACTTACAAAAATTCAAACATAAACAATTAAGGCAGCAGAGAATGGTAGATATGCATGGCATATTATTTGTACAAAAGAAATAAAAATCATCAATCAACATCATGCGCTTGTATGATTAGCTAATACTACAACTAGTAATTGGCAATTGGCGGTGAAAAGATTTGTCTCATTTTGTATGCAACACAAAATAAGTGGTCCATGACTTATTTTATGTTAAAGTGGGAGTGGGACTACCCAGATTAATGATTGTGCAACTTTGCCAAAGCGAAAGTCGAAACTTGCCTTTCACACCCATACTAAATTGTTTTTATACAAAAACAGTGAAAGACTTCTACGTTTACATGCATAATATCGATCGGCTAAGGAATTCTTGCCATAACAGATGGGACTTTAGGAATTGTCCTACTGCCAAGGAATCAGATTAATTATTATATGAACCAGATTCTATTCTAACGGTTAGAAAGAATATGCTCTTTTTGGAAGCTGTAGGATCGAATAATATTTTAATGTGCTTTCCTCCGAGGTATTGTTTGCGGGGTTATTATGTAAGTTCAAAAGTTTATCTGGTGTACATGCATTGGAAATTAATTACCATATAAGAAAAAAATAAAATAAGATGACATTCATAAAATGAAAAGAAAAAAAGGGTTCATCTCAAAGGCTTGAGCTTGCACATAAGCTAGATTTGAGTGAATATTGAAGTATACAATTAATATTGGAGGCTCAAGTTTTTCAATTCAAATGATTGTACGTCCAAACATGTAAGTTGACTTGACTTCGTTGTGGTATGCTCTGCTACTTAATTATAATTATAATTTATATATATGCTGATATTTGAATGAAAATGACTTTGGGGTGTACGTCGAAATTACATAATTCCCCATTATGTATCTACCAATTTTAAGAATGGAAGTTGGTCACGAGCTCATCTACCTCTCACTTCTTCACCTGAAAGCCATGATGCATGTGCATACACGCACACTAGTTTACGTACAACTAATTGACCATGCATGCATGTATGTTCTTTTTCATAGAATCATATATATGAAACACTACAAATCATTATTGTTAGAAAATCAAGTTCAAATACTACAAATCAATATCATTTGCCTTAAATCAAAGGTTCGTACAATTTGGATCTTTACTTATATGACATTATTCTCAATCAACTCTTAACGGTAGTTTAAGAAGAAAAGACTTCATTAATCTTAATAATACATGCTATTGGTTGTTGCCGAAGAGAGTTCCATCTAGTCTGGAATGTCAGAGATAAGATAATAATAAACATCAAGTAAGGTTTCAGCAAATTATGTAACCGTTATTTCGTTGTAGTACGTTATATATATGAATTCTCCCATGCAGATGTAAAATGAGGATCACTTTTTCACCGTTGATTTAGAACATACAATAATGTAACAATTATACACCATATATAACTAAATAGGTTTTTTATTTTCACATAATTACAACTTAATTACCAGGATATCATTACACAAATTTCTTTTTGTTTTGACTAGAAGGTAAACACGTGAAGAGCTAATTGAGACACTAATTAAACGACTTCAATTTCAAAACCTTAAATTAACACTATATTAACATATCCACAAACTCATGAATTTGATTTCATAAGACCAACAACGACTCGGCGAATGAATTATGTGACTGAATTTGGTCATGATCATGATCATCATCTATCTTCAGAAGCTCCAGATACTCCTCATAAAGCTTCTCTAGACTAGTATTATCCGACGTAGGTACACCGGAGCGGCACTCGAAATCCGAGCCGTTAACGAGATCGCCGCCACCGCCACGGAGAAAAAAAAGCCCGTTTGGATTATCACACCAATTAGGGACATGTACTATATCCTCTCCTTGACTTGATGAGGACATGACACTAATTGTATTATTGTTTAAGGACTCAAAGCTCTCATTATTTCTTGGCATGGAGAACTTACTAGTGACCCTAATGGGCTTGGGGAGATGGATCTTGGGCTTTTCGTAGGCCGAGCGGATCTCCTTGAGCCTCTTCATATTATTCCTGTGCTTATCGGAATCATTATTCTTCTTGTTATTATTTCTTCTTCTTTTCTTGATTTGGGATTGCTGGAGTGCTTGCTGGTCTAGCTCTGATAATTTTTTGTGGGTGTTGGGATCGGTGCCTTGCCTTCTAAGCTTCTTGCTAAGATTGGTGTTCCAGTAATTCTTGATCTCGTTATCGGTTCGTCCCGGGAGCCTACCGGCGATGAGAGACCATCGGTTGCCGAGTAGGGCATGTAATCGGATGATGAGATCATCCTCATCAGAAGTGATGTTGCCTCTCTTGATGTCTGGCCTTAGATAGTTCATCCACCTCAATCTGCAACTCTTACCACATCTTAGAAGACCTACAATATTAATTTACACACACATGTACACAATGTTAAGAGCATGAAATTAAACTCTATAATTTCAAAAATTACGATATATATATGTATGTATGAATTGGGGCAGTAAAATTGAAAGGATTTACCAGCTTTTTTGGGCAAAGATCTCCAATTGCCTTCACCATGAGTTTGAATGTAGTTAGTAAGCAATGTGTCCTCTCTAGGAGTCCATGGTCCTCTATGTAGTCCTACCTTTGCACAACAGGGAGCCCTTCCCATTCTTCCTTTCTCTCTTGCTTATTTAAAAAAAGAATAATGAGATTGTGAATGATTGAAAGACAACCCAAAGTGACAAAGCTAGCTAGGAGAGGAACTATATATATATACTTGGATACAATTGATTCTCTGCTCTGGTGAGAGCACAACAAATCACAACTTTTCTTTAGTTATCTTTTTATACCCTCATCGGCCAAATTCAACTTGGTTTTTATTTTATTTATATTTGTAATTTTAAATATATTTATTTATTTATATATACAACCACGTAGGTGATAGCCTAGTCAATGAATTTCTCTGGGATCAAACCTTATGGACTAGAGAGATTCTAAGATCGATTCCCACTGGAAGCCTGCAATACCCATGTGAGTTGTGACCACTCGTTGAACTTTGGTCAACTTACTCTACCTTTAGGTGAAAAACTTCGGTGCACGCGGACCTGATGACTCAAGTTTAGGCACCATCGGATGTTCAAAGGGTAATTCCTAGTGGGAGCAATACTTTTTGTGGTCATGCGCTGAACTTTGGTCCAACTTAATTGCTCAGTCTTAGGTGAGAAACTTATATGCGAGCAGGCTTGATGATCCGAGTTAGACTCATGTCGGATGTCTAAAGGGCAAATTTATATGATGATATTCTAGGTTACCATATGTACACATTTATGGTTAATTAAAGGCATTTGTGCACGTAACTCACCGGCCCTTCTACTCTATCTGCCCTTCTCACACACATTGTACATACTTTCGTGGGTTTCAGCTTTCAATTTCACGGCTGCTGAATGATCAGGACCGCCCATATATATCTCAAGGTTATAAATGCAACGGCTGATATTGACTCATAAGACTTTTAAAGCCTCTAAGAGGTCGCGTAGGGTAACTCTTTATTACTCAAAAATAATCAAAGTCCTTTTAATGGTTAATTAATCTAATATTGTTGTTGAATTCTTCTTGGGAATTGATTCGCAAAAAAAAGAAAAAGATGGAAGAGTAGTGAAGCAAAAACATATTTGAAGAAAAATGACCAAACAAGTTGTCTAATCCAATCTAAGTTGAACCACCTTCAAATGGCCTTCAAACTCTGTGCCACGTAATTGAAACACACAAACTAACTGATTCGACAAAAATAATAATAATGACAAAATAAAATTAAAACTAACTAATTCAACCAAAATAATAATAATGACAAAACAAAATTAAAAATTGTGTGATCCAACTTCAATTATTATTAACCAAACATGCATATATCCCAAAGTACCTTAATTTTTTATTAATAAAAATTTTAATTTATTTTCATAACCCGGTGATTTTCTTATTATTTTGCCAACGTTGAATTAGAGTGATCATGCATGAGAATTGAGAGTTGAGACTGGACTTGACAGTTAATACTTAATACTAGTTTTTGGGCTTTTGGGCTGCTTGTGGCTTTTGGGCCTGGTGAGTTTTAACCGGGCATCTAATGTTAATATTTTTGGGCCTATGTTTTTGTTATGTTTGGGCCTATTGCAGCACTTCCCATAATTGGGTGCCAAAACAAAAAGAGAGAGATGATACACCTTTATAAGTTCGACGTGCAGAATGTTCAATTCTAACAATGCCAATAAATGATTGTTAAGCCAGACTACAATTACAATTTAACTAAGCTTGACAACAACAAGAGAGAATAGGGTATCAGTATCACCCTGTGAGCTGTCCGTTAACAGCCACATTGTCCATAGCTTCTTGTTCAAGATGGCCTGCCCAACCCAGGTTCACTGCCAAGTCTTCCGCTGCCACCTTGATCACGTCAGTCCGAACGCCTATATCAGTAGCATATCTGCTCATGCAATACATACCAGCTGTAACAGTAGCGACACCGACAGGACTTGGCATGAACAGCTTCAGAGGAGAAGAAAGAATGGCGGCCAACGGAGCACCAATAATTGAAGAAGCTTGGCCACTTCTTCCAACCCCTAGCCTATCCATTATCAAAAGACCAGTTTTGCAGTACAGTGCAAAATCCTCACAGTTGTTCTGGAAGACATCATAGTTTCCAAATCCATTTTGAAGGAGATACATCGCTCTGTGAATGACTGTGTCTGGCGGGTCAGATGCTGCTATGGTGCATGTGCCCCCGCGTACTCTTGTAAGGAAAACCGATGGAGTTGCCCCATACTCAAAACAATAAAGGGATCCCTTTCCAAGGAAGCAGTCCAGGCATGACATAACCACCCCACTATTAGGTTGCCTGAATCCACAGTCGGGAAAAGTTGAACAGCTTGACGTTGTATCGTAGAAGTCAGAAGACATATCAGAGCTTGAATTTGCATATTGCCTGGGCGTAAAATGAACCACCTTGCTACCGCCAAGATATATACCTGCGTGGTTATATAGCCAATCCAGCTTGTGTTCTAAGTCCAATTACAAGAGGAAATAGACATAAACCTGAGATTTTTTGTTAAATATACCAAAGCTAGCTCATCCAGGCAAGGGTGTATCCATAAACTAAATAAATGCAACAAAATGAGAAACCATTACAACTCCTTCCGTTCACCAAAAAGTGCCTCATTTCCAGTTTTGTCTACTGCCCCAAATCATGCGTATTTAGCTCGTCCTCTCTTCTTGAGATGGAGGAGGAATTAAAAAGAAAACGAAAAAACTTATACTGAGCTTTTACTTTCCTAAAAAACAACTGAGCTTTTACTTCAGATAACTCATCCAAGCCTCTGTTTGTACCCCATCAACTAAAAACAAAACAAATGTGCAAATCATTATTATTACCATTCCTTGAACTTGGAGAATACTTGTTTTCTGTTTTTTTTCCTGTCCTCGACTATGTGTTTAGGAGCATGAGGTCAACTTTTTTTTACTTTCCTACATCACCCATAACTCCTCCTTTTTCAGTGGTATGATATGTTATCTACATTTGATCTAATAAGTGTACTTTGGAATTTCGATTCTGCAGGCATAATGTGTCTAGCCTGTCAAATTGAGCCATGTCAAAAAGGACATCGTTTATGGGATGGAACCATGGAGGAGTAACAAATAAACTAAGCTCCAATTGTAGCATATCATCTATTGCACATTAAAGAAGTACAAAACAAACACAGATCTTAGAACAAATTAAGCTGATGAGAATGAAGGGAGAACGGTTTTGAGGTCATGCATATTCAAACGCTCTGCAGTCCAGATGGCCAATCACATTAAAATCTCAACATCACATAAGCATAGAGTACAGAAACGCGATAAACCTTAACAAGTTTATAATTTATTTCTTTCTCTATGTCCCAAAAGCAAGACAACATTGCTTTTAGAAGTTAAAGTCAGGACTTAAATGGTGAATATTACACTATAATTACAGATTGAATAGAATATATGTGAAGCCAAGAATCAAGGAGAAGATTGTGGCTTAACAGTAGCAGGAATCGACCTTGTTGACTTATCAAACTGCTAAAGGCATAATTTAACAGCTGCAGGGGCTTCCTCTTGTAAATTATGTGAAGAACAATATTTAACATAAAATCTCTCTGAAATTCATATTATCTAAATCTTAAGCAAGAAATAAGAATGTAAAAAGAAATAAACTCAGTATGCAAATAGCGCAAACAGAACCATAAGCCTGAATTTCTTCTTTGATAATTGACATGAATCGTGAAGTCTAGTAAGAAGTAGAATTTCGATGAACAGATAGACGAGAGAAATGAAACAAATTTTTTTAAAAAAATTATATGGAATCCTAAATTAAATTATTCAGGCAAAACCCAGGAGGCCGATCGCCGCACAAAACCCAACTTCCCTATTTGACAATATAAAACCCAGAAACGAAAATTAGAGGAGGAAACCTCAATGCGAATCAATATGTATGGTAAGGTAAGCAGCATTCGCGATCAAAATACACGACCATTAGCAGATATAGATAGAGAGAAAGAAAGATAGATTACCGTGATGAGAATAAGCAAAGACGGCTCTGTAAGTGTAGATGTGATCTCCTTGCTTGATTTCGCTTCTCTCCACTCTGTTGGTCAACAGACCCATCTCCTCTCCTCTGCTTAACTGCTTTGCTTTCTACTCTCTGGAGTCGGATCGGAGTCCGTCGCTCTAACCAAATAACTCCCACTTTAAAATTGCTAGGATAGTGACTGGTTTTCGTGGAAATACATCATTGGCTGCCCTTGGAATCCGGTGAAAAACCTTTAGGAATAGATTCATATATAAATATAGAGTCTTGGATGAATTTTATATCTTGTCTTTTACCAACCACAATTATTAGACTGATAAGTATTGATCGCAACCATATGCATGCCTATCTTTGAGCAGACAGATAGACCCCCTTTTTGCTATGAACCCATTGTGATGTATGGAATAGTATGATTGGTGGGTGATGCACTGGTATTGTATTTAGTTATTTACGTCTCAAGACTCTACTCTTACCCTTTTATGTGTTTATGGGTGGCATCCAAGTCAAGTCAAGATGGTTATCCATCTCATAGAATGTTTAGATTCTTGTGCGAGGCATGTTTCACGTCCAAGGGACGCCCGTTTAAAGGGGAAAAACACACACAGAAAAGCCAATTAGCCAAAGGCACTTCGGATTCCTTGCCACATTAGCAAGTCATGCTTGGCATTTGGCATCCTATAAAGCTGCTTTTTTTTTTTTTTTTTTGTGCCTTTCCCCTTCTCTTTCAAGTGTCAACGAATCTATAAAATGGATTGATGGAGAGTTTGGTCAGTGGCAAATTTAGAAATGAGAAGTAGTATTCTCACCTCTCAAATTGATTATCTCATCCCAAATCATTTAATAGTACTTTTTAATATTATTTTATATATGATTTGACATTTAATTTTCATTCCAAAAATTAATTTTTCCACTCCATCAATTAATTAAAGTAAACTTATTACATTTAATATTATGTATGCTACAAGTTGTAGATTTAGGGCTATTGCTGAGTTATTAGGGTACGATAATAATGCATGAGTCAACGTTCGATAATACTTGATTGGCAAGCTGAGAACATTTTAGGGTGAGTATGTTGATATATTTGGTGGTTATGAGTGTGCATCGTCTATCTACAACTCACTGATATTTTTTGAAATAGAAAGGATTTGTGAATGGTAATCACTTCGTTCAATTGACATTGACAGATGGTAATCTGATGCCTCCTATTATGATTTAATGGTTTAGATACATGTATGATTATCCAAAAGAATGGGTAGTATATATTAAATGTACTTGTTAATCTGCATTGATGTGATGTAATAAATTTGTTTTAATTAATTAATAGGGTGAGAAAACTAATTTTTGAAATGACAATCAAATGTTAAATCACATGCAATTCGAAAGAATCAAATATCAAATCTTATATAAATTAATATTAAAAAAATCAAAAAGTGGGGGTGGGATTACCATTTTTAGGGGTTGGGAATAATATTTATCTTTAGGAATTTATAAGAGGGCGAAAGAAATACAGGGTTCCAGGTAGAGTTCTTGAAAATCCCTTTTACGTATTTATTGAAAATTGAATGAAAATAAATAAATATCTATATAGTTATTAAATTATTCATCACAATAACAAAAAATTATCATTTAACTTGTGCTATAAATCATCTATTCACATGTATGAAAAAATCAGGAGATGCAAAATTTACCGCAAAAGGACAAATAGCCATTGGGTCTCTCTCCCTCCTCAAGCTCCTGCAAGGAGCGCCTGTCTTGTTGCACTTGCAGCAGACAAGGTGCACGGATCCAATGGGAGACTGGGGACAAATACCCGTTGGGCTTGAGAGACACGGGTTCAAGGTGCAGCCCATGTGGTTTATTTGTAATCTTAAAGAGAAATTTTATCTGCATACCATTAATTTATTATATTTACATCATTTTTAAATTTTAATAATTTACATAAATATCTTTGTATACAATGACATATTAACCCTTAAATTAAAATTTAAAAATATATAATTTCTACATATTTAATTAGAGACTACTAAGTTTACACTCAAATTTTTTCAAAGAGGAAAAAACAACAATTGAATTGGATGTCATTTTTTCTGAAAGAAAAACAACACGACTATACCAATTTCTGGAGAGATTACAAATCGACATAAGTTGTCTTTTTTGCGAAGGAAAACAATGAACGGTGTCTTTTTAACAGATAAATAACACGATGTTATCGTTTTATAACCCTAGAAACGGACTTGATGTGTCGATTTTTATTTCAACCATATTCTAACCAAAAATTGCGCAATGTTTAACAACTACACACTTACTCATGCTATATATAGAAATTGACAAATCTACATGTTCATTTTGAGAAATTTCATTAGGTATAAAAATATGTAAGAGATAATTCAATTCGAGTTAAGACTCATATCGAACACATAACACATGTTAGAACTTTCTAAATTTATACGATTTCACTATAAAGCGATTGATGAACTTTACTATCACCCAGAGTGGTTGGTATAAATTACTAAAGAGTCCAAGCAAATAGGTTTGTCGTGTTGTGTACTTCGGTTGCTTCTTCCGCACCCAAGGATACGTCTTTGCTTAATTGTAATCACGTTTAGCTAGAAGATATGCAGCAATACACGTCAACGAATCACAAAAATAATATTAATACATATTTTATATCCTAGATGGGTGTGATCATTGACGTATTTATTCATGCCATAAATATAAAAAAGAAAGGAAGATACATTTATCGATTTTACTTTTCTTCCATTTCTCCAAATCCCTCAATTGAAACACACTCTAAATAAAAAAAGTCATTTTATGTTAAAAACGATTAATTTATCTGGGAATGAGTGAAGGAGAGGAGCACGATGGAAGTAATGTTCTTTTTTAAATATGTTGATTTGACTCGCAAATATCAAATTTAAGGTTTTTACATTTTATTAATTCCATAAATCAGGGAATACCAAAAAAATTTGGAATTCAAAGACGAGTAATCTATGTAATTTTTATTCAATCAAAAACTGTTTTTTGAATGAGAGTTATAACCTTATATAGTAAGCTCTAAGCCAAACCCTAAATCAATCTTAATAGAAAATTAATACTTAAAAGTAAATAAATAAAAATATTTTTAACAAAAAAAGATACTCGACTTCTAGAGAAAAATGCTAATTGATTTTTTTTTTCCGAACAAAAAATACTGTTAGATTTATCATGTTAAATACGATACATTTAAATTTTATTTAATTTTGGAAATATTTTTGGTGCAACGGTTGTAGAACCAGTGTTAATCCCTTCACGTCACATACATTAGGTAAACCACGATACTTAACTCAACGAGAAATCACACCTAGAATTTTGTGCATTTACCTAGAAAATGACTGACTCTCGCATTAATATATATACACACACACACACACAGATTATACAGTAATTTATGTATTAATTTATGATAAGGTGCAAGTTTCATGGTGTTTTACAGCTAATATTAAGCGGGTTGAAGTACAAGAAAGTAAATGTGGGTTGGTGGGTTGTACCTACTTCATCACTTGAACAACGTGTTTCACATTTGTTTATCCTTGCTTTACCTACGCTCAAACCTTAGCATTAATAAAATAATTAATTAACACATTATCTAATTATCATTAATGTTAGTTGTGGCAGACGGTCATATATCTAAAATATCTATATATATCTCTGATGAGATTTATGGAATATTAAAACCCCAGTAGACGCTGGCAATGACAAGACAACAGCGATTCCAGAAACACTGTCAACTCAGGACAGAGAAACTGTGTCGTTTTTCACGACTAATTAGGGCTCGTGTTCTCACCGGCTATTTCCGGTAACCTTTCTTACCATTTGGTTTGGATAGAGAAGCTAATATGTTGGCTCCCTATAAATACTAACTCTGCACGCAAGAAGACTTTTTCTTTTCCTTCTTTTCTCTCTCTTCGTGTTTTCTCCGACCATCTTACCGGCGATATCGCCGGCGACTGTTTTAGCCGGAGGACCGCCCTCTCCTCCTTTTCCGCCTCTATAAGGTATGCTATCTGCCTTCCCAAACGCCTTTTTTGCTCCTATTTATACATAAAAACGGATAATAAATTCAATCTGTTCAGCTTTTTTAGATCTGGATTTGCTTGTACGAGTACCTCAATCGGTTGACTTTATTTGTCGAAAAATTATTGTTTATTCATGTTGATGCAACTTTTTTGAAATACGACTTTTTGTTTGTGGAAAATGGAAAGGTCTGAAGAGATCGTGATCTATGCTTGTGATTTATTTATTTATTTGTCACTTTCTTGGGAAAAAACCTGTTGCACTTTTTTAACATTTAAGTTTTTAAGTCTCATTGACTTTGTTGTTTAGATTTCGGGTGCCATTTACCTCCAAAATTTGATCTTGTAAATTATTTGCAAATTAATGGCAATGGGTTCCTCTGTTGAATGGGGAATTAGTTTCTATATATGCTTTTCTAATAAAGGTCCTTTATGTGTTTGTCCCATAGTCTGAGCTCTAAATAGTGTTTGTTTTTGAAGGGGTGAAAAGGTGTCGTGGATTCCACGTTGAGGTAGGTGATTCAGTACAAGTTTCTTATTTGTTGCATCAAAGGGTTGGAGGAGAAATGGATGGGCATAGAGAGATGATCGGACTTAGAAATGTGAGTTCACATTGCTCCATCTCTGAAATGGATGACTATGATCTCTCCCGTCTCCTCGACAAGCCAAAACTCAACATTGAGAGGCAGAGATCATTCGATGAGAGGTCTCTCAGTGAGCTCTCAATTGGGTTGTCAAAAGCTGGCCTAGATAGTTATGAGAACATATATTCTCCTGGCGGCCGGTCTGGATTAGACACTCCAGTCTCATCGACTCGCAACTCATTTGAGCCCCACCCGATGGTTGCTGAGGCATGGGAGGCGCTCAGACGCTCTTTGGTGTATTTTAGGGGTCAACCTGTTGGGACCATTGCTGCTTATGACCATGCCTCGGAGGAGGTTTTGAACTATGATCAGGTACAACTTTTGATTAGGCTATGCCAACACAGTGCACTTGTGGATGTAAATAACTATGATAACTAATTTATTCGTATGTTTACTCCATTCACAGAAAAAGTTATGTATCTAGTCGCAAAAACAGAATACTTTCAGTAGGTGGTTGACGTATATGGTGTGAAATATACAAAATTGGAAATTTTGTTCCAAATTGGTGGTAACTTTAACTGTTTCCAGTTTTATTAAGGAACCAAATATTGATCTCCAATTAATTTTTACGGTATCAGTGTGCAACATTTTTGATTGATTGTAACTTTTTGCTGTTATTAAGGTTGTAAGAGGATTAGTCATTAGTTGTAATAGAACGAGATCTACAAATACAGTATGAGTGAATTCTGGTTAAATTTTTAATGGGACTACTTGTATGCTTTGTGTTCATAGTTCTAAAACTCATGATTAAGTAAATATTCCAAATTAAAATTTGGAAAGATGGTGGAGTCCATCTATGGTCTTTATACCATGTGTAAATATTTAAAATTTTAATTCAACATCTGTGTTTTGTTCTCTTTTTATCTTCTAGGTTTTTGTACGAGATTTTGTACCCAGCGCTTTGGCCTTTCTGATGAATGGTGAGCCCGACATAGTTAAGAACTTCCTTCTGAAAACGCTGCAACTTCAGGGGTGGGAGAAAAGAATAGACCGTTTCAAGCTAGGAGAAGGTGCAATGCCTGCAAGCTTCAAAGTTCTTCATGATCCTGTTCGCAAGACAGATACCATAGTAGCAGATTTTGGCGAGAGTGCAATTGGAAGAGTTGCTCCTGTTGACTCTGGATTTTGGTGGATCATTCTGCTCCGTGCATATACAAAATCGACTGGGGATTTGTCTTTAGCAGAGACACCTGAGTGTCAAAAGGGGATGAGACTTATATTGGCTCTATGTCTTTCAGAGGGTTTTGATACATTCCCAACCCTGCTTTGTGCCGATGGGTGCTCTATGATTGATCGCAGAATGGTAAATTCCCTATTCTCTTTGTCTGTATCTTAGTGTGTGTTTCAGTTTTTTCCTATTTAAATTCCAAGATGCTTTTGAGATTTATTAAATTTGTCTTGGGAATAGTAGTGTTCCAAGAAAAAGTCTTGGTACTTTTATTAAAGTTTGTGCATTTTAGTTTGTTTGTGGATGCTATTGGACAATCAGTTTTTTGCATTTGAAAAAAAGATAAGAAATTATTAATTAAAATTGTTGGGGAACAGATTCTGGTCATATTTTTGCAATTATGATACCTGCACTCTACTATTAATTGGCCAATGCTAATAAATGTCTTGGAATGTTGCGCTCTCATGAGTGATAAATCTCTGTTTTAAAATGAATTTGTGAAGTTAATATACTCAAATTTTAAGGGTTCTAATATTGCTTTCCGTATATTGACTGTATGTTTTTTATTTTTTGTTTTTGTTCGACTCATTGAGTTCATCAACTCTACAATATTCTTGCGACTGGACTTAGTCGACTTTTACTTAATTTCGCAGCATCTGCTATTTGCTGTACTTTAGAAACAACTTGCAACAGGCTTAGATTTCCGTAGTTGTGAGTGATGCCTTGTAAGAAATAAAAGAAGAACAAAAGTTGTGAATATGCCTGAATGGCCTCATGCAGGTCCACTTCATGTGATACAAGGAATGTAATACTTTCTCAAGATTTGTTGATCTTGGGTTGTTCTCAGTTGACATTTTACATTGTTGACAGGCAATATCATTTCTTTTTTGGTTACAGTAGGCATCTTACAGAGTGCATTAGTTTGATGAATCTAATGTGTCTTTGCATATTATGTAAAACTTGACTGAAAAATATGTTGGTAAAGCAACAATGAAATGTGAGGCATGATTTTTTAATATGAATTACATGAGAAACTTTTTGTGCAAGTGGAATGAATACGCGTGCGCAGAAAATATTGATGTTATGATTAATGGCTTGCTTGGCTGTTATGAAGGCGCACTGTGAAGGGTTAAGGGTTGGCAAAAAAAGATATTAGTTGGAGTGGCAAATTTATATAGAACTTTTTGGAAGTCTTCAATTAATATAATATGAATCGTTTCAAACAAACGAAGCTGAATTGTCAATTGATGGAGTGTGCATTA
Source organism: Tripterygium wilfordii (assembly GCF_013401445.1). Taxonomy (NCBI): domain Eukaryota; kingdom Viridiplantae; phylum Streptophyta; class Magnoliopsida; order Celastrales; family Celastraceae; genus Tripterygium; species Tripterygium wilfordii. Next base: position 13,597,947 of record NC_052248.1, read on the forward strand.
ATTTTTCGCTCATAGTTTTTGCATAGCTATAACTTGAGGTTTTGATAGCTGGATGGTTAGTCTTTCTTGTCGCTTTTGAGGATTCAAAGGTGTTACCTTTATTACATATTTTTAATCTCACGAATCTGTTTTGCAGGGTATTTACGGTTATCCCATTGAAATTCAAGCGCTCTTCTTCATGGCATTGCGATGTGCTTTGGCTATGTTGAAACATGATGCCGAAGGGAAAGAGTTTGTTGAAAGAATTGTGAAACGTTTGCATGCCTTGAGTTATCACATGCGAGGTTACTTTTGGCTTGATTTCCAACAGCTAAACGACATTTACAGATATAAAACTGAGGAGTACTCGCACACTGCAGTAAATAAGTTCAATGTTATACCTGATTCAATCCCAGAATGGGTCTTTGATTTTATGCCAACGCGTGGTGGCTATTTTATTGGCAATGTTAGTCCTGCGAGAATGGATTTTCGCTGGTTTGCTTTGGGTAACTGTGTAGCAATTCTATCATCCCTTGCAACTCCAGACCAAGCAGCAGCCATAATGGATCTCATAGAAGCACGCTGGGAAGAGCTGGTTGGAGAAATGCCTCTAAAAATATGTTATCCTGCAATAGAAAGTCATGAATGGAGAATTGTAACTGGTTGTGATCCCAAGAATACAAGATGGAGTTACCATAATGGAGGATCTTGGCCAGGTTTGTCTTTCTAATGCTCAATAAGATTTTGCAATTATGCTAAATAGAGTAAGATTTCAAGTCAATTATTCGATGCTTCTTTGTCAACTAACTTAATGATCAAGTACTTTATGTATGGCTGAGAATTTTTTTGTTCTCTTTAACTAGTCAAGTTAACATCTCTGAGGTACGAGGGTGAGAAAACTCTTGATTTTCATAATATGTTTTTTTTTGTTTGCTGCAGTATTACTTTAATTAAATATTTGAATGCAGTGCTCTTGTGGTTGCTAACTGCTGCATGCATCAAAACTGGACGGCCACAACTTGCAAGACGATTGATCGATCTAGCTGAGACCCGCCTACTAAAAGATGGTTGGCCAGAGTACTATGATGGAAAACTTGGGAGATACATTGGTAAACAGGCAAGAAAGCATCAGACATGGTCAATTGCCGGATATTTGGTGGCCAAGATGATGTTGGAGGATCCCTCTCACTTGGGCATGATTTCCTTGGAAGAGGACAAGCAAATGAAGCCGGTCATGAAGAGATCATCTTCTTGGACTTGCTGATGGGGAATAAAATGGATACGGACAAAGGAAAGCCGAAGGGAAATTCTGGGAACCGACTTAAAACCATTCTTTGGTCCTCCTTTTAGGTTTCTGTGGAAGTTTGATTTGTGTACCATATCATCTGCAAGGACTAGCTTCTTGGTTTTCAAATAAAAGACACCATTTAGTTGTTTATGCTGAAAGAGACTTTATTTTGTTGACTTTTGTGGCTGTGAACATTGTAGCATGATTTCTGTTCAGTGTGAAGGACGGTTCTAATGGGAAAAATTTCCATGCAAATACAAACTGTTTTTTTCCCCACATTAACCTGAGTTTCCCAGAAACATATTGAAACATCTTTAGGTAATGGACCTAATGGTCTACTTTATTTTTTTTACGCCGAGCCATCTCTTTAGGAGATGGTCTTCTATATGCAGTTCGCTTACAGTGGACGCCTCACTCACAGAAATCCCTACTACAATGGCATTTTTAGATGAAACCATGTATATAGATTGATGGTCTTTCCATATGCCTCGTTCTCAACTTTCAGTGGCTAAACTGACAAAATTTTGATTAAACGAGACGCGAAATATGTTACAGTCATAGGAGTGCACAACCAAACTGCTAAATCAAACCAAATTGATTTTGTTCATTTAACTGGAGAAACAATCATTTTAAATCAAGTAATGCGGACACAATCCAGGATGATTCGACAATTTTTCCAGTCATAGTCTGCATAAAAGTTAAATCCGGCACCACCACATATGCAAAAAAAGAAGCGTGAAACTAGAAACTGACATTCAGTCAAATATTGGCCATCGGAAGGATGCATATTATTATTTAGTTCATATTCCACAAAATGAACAGCAGAAAACAAATAAATCCCACATCAAATGAAAGCCATACAAATAAATAATCCATACAAATCAATAATGACTCAGCCCGATGCAGTTTTCCTTTGCTGGAAAATGACTGCATATATAGGAACGCCAACACCAATGCTGAAGGCAGCCAAGACAGCAAGAGGCATCTTTACCTTCTGATATTTCATCCTGTCCAAGTTGTACATGTGCTTTGCATGAAGGTAGTAAGGTTCATCATGACCATGCGCATGTCCTCCTCCCATCCTCATCCCACTTGAATGGATCTCTCTTTTCACTGTTAAAAGATAAGGCAGAAATTGCCCATTATAGGTCAAGATAAAATGCATCTTCACACCACCGAAAGTAAGTTAAAAAAACTGACAACATAATTTGGTAGGAGTAAAACCACCTAATGAAAACAAGATATTTGCTCAAGAAAAGTGCAAGTCTCCCACAACCTAGGAACATATCACATCTTCATAATAATGTAACACAAAAACTTATGCAACAGGAAACAATCATGCAGGAAGCTTAAAGTATCAATCACTCTAGCATATCATGCCAAATGATTACTTCCATTGATAGCAGTCGTAAATGTAAAATTGACCCCATTTTTATTTTTCATAAAATAAACAAAGGTAAACAATATTTGTGCACAAGGTTCCACAGTGGACGAGGTTGGAGACAGACGATGTACGCACTCATACCTTACTCCAACATAATATATGGAGATACCGTTTCTAGGAACTGAACCCATGCAACTCTACCACTGGGCCAAAAGAGCACATATCTTGGGCATACAGAGCTCCTCACCTTAACTGCAAGAACCCTTTTTCCACTCGGACGCCTTGACTCTACACCTCTAACAATTAATCAACATCTACCATCACATGAACAAAGAATATTATATTGCAAAAGAGTCCAGGATCACCAAGAAACTGAAAAGGTTAAACTATCCTGACCTCAGAGATCAATCTCCCATCTATTCGGGTTGCCCACTAACCTAATATGTTTGAACTATCATGTTAAACATGGTCAAAGGCAGCACTAACAGCTGCTTTCATGTCATCATACAACAAAAGGGGTCTGAATCCGAGAAGCATAGAAACTGTATCCACACACACGGACAAGTTAAAAACCACCTCATCTCAATCTTACCATCCATAGAATTGACTATCGAACTCATGAGAAATCCATAATCAGATCAACATCAACAAATATTTCTAAGATGAGAAATGTAGGATTTCTGGGTTTCAATTTTCAATTTCTCAACAACAGAACAGACAGACACCATTATAAGGAAACCTAAAATTAATGTTGCAGAGGACAGACCTGGAGTCGAAATAAGCGATTTAGAGGTAGTTAGTAACCTTGAAGCAGATCTAAGCCCATTGTTCAACGCCATCGACCTGTATTTGCAGACTGGAGAGAAATCGACGCAAACAACACTGAATAAATTAACCCTAAACTGTACTGTGTACACTGCACCCAAATATATTGGTCTTCGCTCTGTTTGTGGGTCTGAAAGTATTGCACGTGCAAGGCCGACGGACCATTTTGAGGCCCAACGGTGTAATGTAAGGCCCACTACAGTTTTTGTTAATATAAGGCCCAACAAAGAATTTAAGGAAACGCTATTGTGGATTTGTCGTTTAAAAAATACTTCCAATTTTGGCATATGTTTTAATTTATAACCGTTGGATTGAATCGATCCACCAACTATGGTGCCTAGCCGCGCTGTCCTATAAAACCGTACCTGGCACTCCTGTGACACTGTGAAAACCAAACGGCCATTTTTTTTTTTAACGTTTTGCCGCCATTCTTTAAAGAAACGAGATACAGGGAATAAATCTTTTGTTATTTCATCAAGTGATAGTTGTGTACTTATATAGTTGATTCTAGTTGACTAAAATACATACAGACTTAAATTGTAAATATTACACAATAAATACAATTTAAATTCCATGATTATATACTTGTATATCACCACGAATCAATCAGTGTTGATTGAGTCAATTAGACTTGATTGGTGGAGATATGAGTGGAGAAGACTTAGGCTTGTTTCTAGGAGAGAATGACGGGCTTGTGGATGAAGACTTATCATTGAGTCAATTAGACTTGATTGGTGGAGATATGAGTGGAGAAGACTTAGGCTTGTTTCTAGGAGAGAATGACGGGCTTGTGGATGAAGACTTATCATTGAGTCAATTAGACTTGATTGGTGGAGATATGAGTGGAGAAGACTTAGGCTTGTTTCTAGGAGAGAATGACGGGCTTGTGGATGAAGACTTATCATGCCCCCGCAAGATTGACTGTCCGTTGAGGACACCAATCTTGGTACGATGAGATTGATAGTGGATACGCGGCAGAGGCTTGGTAAGAGAATCAGCTAGTTGGTCCGCCGTGTGTACATGAGAAATTCGTAAGCGCTTGTTTGCAACTTGATCCCGCACAAAATGGAAGTCAATGGCGATATGTTTCATCTTGGAATGGAAGACGGGATTAGTACATACGTATGTTGCGCTGACATTATCACAATAAATGACTGGAGTGAGCTTGAGAGGTATATGGAGCTCGTGGAGTAGATTCATGATCCAGTTAACTTCAGCTGCGGCGGAGGCAATGGCTCGGTATTCAGCCTCTGTAGAGGACCGGGCTACTGTCTTTTGCTTCTTAGAGCTCCAAGATATAGGATTGGCACCGAGAAAAACAACATAAGCTGAAGTTGAAGTTCGATCATTGGGATCACCAGCCCAATCTGCGTCGGCAAAGGCATGAAGAGATTGTGATGATGTGCGGCGCAACATGAGTCCATAATCAAGTGTACCTGCAAGATAACGAAGAAGGCGCTTGACTGCCGCCCAGTGAGTTGTAGATGGGCAATGCATAAACTGGGAGAGCTTGTTGATGGCAAAGGAAACATCCGGTCGAGTCAAAGAGAGATATTGTAAAGATCCAAGTGTTTGACGATATAGTGTGGCATCTGCAGGTGGACTACCATCATGGAGTTTGAGTGTTTCAGTGGTGACCAGTGGAGTGGAAACTGGCTTAGCAGTGCCCATGTTGACCCGATGTAACAAATCCCCAATGTATTTTCGTTGGGACAAAAACAGCCTATTAGATAAAGAAATAGCTTCAACTCCAAGAAAATAGGAGAGTGTACCAAGGTCCTTGAGGGAGAACCGACTGGAGAGAATATTAATAAAGTTGGTCACCTGAGTTGTTGAAGAACCGGTGATGATTATATCATCCACATACACTAATAAGTAGAGGACCGAATGTGGAGTATGGTGGATAAACAAAGAAGTGTCCGAATGAGATGGGTGAAAGCCTTGGGAGATGAGAAAGGTGCGAAGTTCACGGTACCACGCACGAGGAGCTTGGCGTAGACCATAAATTGCTTTGTGAAGCTTGCAAACATAGGTTGAGTGATCAGCATGGGTGAAGCCAGGAGGTTGGTCCATAAATACTTCATCAGATAAAGTGCCCTGCAAAAAAGCATTATTTACATCAAGTTGGCGTAAGGGCCAACCGTTAGTCACAGCAATAGTGAGTATAAGTCGGACAGTAGCAGGCTTTACTACAGGACTATAAGTTTCAGAATAATCGATCCCAGGGCGTTGATGGAAACCTTTGGCAACCAAACGGGCTTTGTGACGGGCAATAGTACCATCAGGATTTCTCTTGATCTTATAGACCCACTTACAACCAATAACATTCTGTGTGGGTGTGCGAGGAACAAGGGTCCAAGTGTGATTAGCTAGAAGGGCATTGTATTCATCACTCATGGCTTGTCTCCAAACATGATGTTGGTTGGCTTGTTTAAAGGTGGAAGGCTCACTATGAGGTGAGGTTGTGGTGTGCAGGTTAAGAGGACGTTTGGGTTTGGTGATATTGTTCTGAAGGCGGGTATTGTAAGGGTGAGTAGCTGTAGGGGTTGAAGAAGAAGATATTGGTGGTGAAGAATTTACCTGGGGAGCATCATGGTATTGCGGCAGAGACGGAGATCCTGAGGTGGAGTGGTCGTGGTTCAGTGATGTAGGCTGAGGGAGGCATGGAGAAGGGATAGAGGTAGGATGGAATGAGGGATTGACGAGAGTGGTGGGTTGGGGAGGTAGTGGAGAAACATTGTGAATAGGTTGCGGCGACACGATTGAGGGTGCTGAATGAGATGTTTGTGAAGACTGAGGGAGCCAATTATTGAAGTTTGGAATTGGAAACAAAGATTGTGGAGAACGATGGAAGGGAAATGTATGCTCATCAAAGGTGACATGCCGTGAGATATAAAGTTTGTGATTAGTTGGATCAAGACAGATGTAGGCATGATGAGAAAGGGAATAACCAACAAAAATACAAGGACGAGAACGTGGTTCAAGTTTGTGGGATGTATATGGTCGCAACCAGGGGTAACAAAGGCAGCCAAAAACTTTTAGAGAGAGATAGTTGGGTGGTTGTCGAAATAGAAGAAAATAAGGAGAGTTATTTTGAGTGACAGATGAAGGCATACGATTGATTAGGTAGATGGCAGCCTTAAAAGCTAAGGACCAAAATTTAAGAGGGAGTGAAGCATGATGGAGTATGGTGAGAGCAGTTTCGACAATATGACGATGTTTACGTTCGGCAATGCCAACGTGTTCAGGAGTGTGAGGAGGGGACTTTAAATGTTGAATGCCTGAACGAGTGAGATGGTGACCAAGGCTTGTGGCTTCCCCACTTCCATCAGTATAAACAGTGTGAATTTTAGTGGAGAAGAAACGTTCCACAAGACTTTGAAATTGAACAAAAATAGGAGTGACATCAGATTTTGTTTGATGGGATATAACCATGTATATTTGGTGTAATGATCAACAAATATTACATAGTAACGAAAATTGTCAAAAGAATTTAAAGGAGCTGGGCCCCAAACATCCATAAATAAAGTTTCAAAGGGGCGGAAACATTGCAAAGTTGAAATGCCAAAGGGGAGTTTATGACTTTTATTACAAGAACATGCATTGCAAAGTGTAAACGTAGAAGGAGATTTAGATAATGGTAGGTTGGAACTGGTGATGATTTGATGAAGAATCTTGGATGATGGATGACCAAGACGACTGTGCCAGAGAGGAAGCGTAGGAGAAGATGAGGTGGTTTTGATTGCTGATAGTGCAGAGGGAGTAACTGAAGCAGAATGTCTGGTCACAGAAGTTGGCCACTCATAAACATGATCTCTATTCCGGCCTCGTACCAAGGATGCCCCCGTAGTTAGATCCTTCACAAGAAAAAAATCAGGAAAGAATTCAATGGAGGTACGATTTTGAGAGCAAAATTGAGAGACAGAAAGTAAATTTTTTTTGATATTTGGAGCACACAGAACATTATTTAATTGAAAGGTGGTATTAGAAGTAGGCGATCTTGGCGCTTCCACGCACTTTGTTGAGGATCATTGTCTGATGGACATGGGTGAGTTCCATCAATAAAACCAATGAGATCATAACCAAGAAATAGATTTGTCATTTGGGAGCTCCACATTGAATAGTTAGTTCCGTTGAGCTTTTCATGAATGAGTGTGGAGGTATTTAGTGAGACAACTTGAGAGATGGAGGAGGAGACGGATGAAGAAGTTTCTGTGTTGTTAGGCTTGACTGGGATTTCAAATGGTTCAGCCATGGATAAAGAAAAAAAAAAAAAAAGAACTGGAGAGGAAGGTGACAGAAAGAAAGAAGAAAGGGAGTTAGGGCTCCGATACCATAAAGAAACGAGATCCAGGGAATAAATCTTTTGTTATTTCATCAAGTGATAGTTGTGTACTTATATAGTTGATTCTAGTTGACTAAAATACATAGAGACTTAAATTGTAAATATTACACAATAAATACAATTTAAATTCCATGATTATATACTTGTGTATCACCACGAATCAATCAGTGTTGATTGAGTCAATTAGACTTGATTGGTGGAGATATGAGTGGAGAAGACTTAGGGTTGTTTCTAGGAAAGAATGACGGGCTTGTGGATGAAGACTTATCATTCATCTCTTAGTTCGCTTCCTCTGCGCGCACAGACACTCTTTCTCTCTCACCAAAATCAGAATTCGAAACTCATCACGAATACTTACGATGACCTCAGCTGTTCCTCTCCAATTAATGGAGGACGAAGACGAAGTAGATTTCGGTTCACCTTTCTCTACACGCACGCGTAAATTCTGCAATCTATTTCTAGCTTCAATGTTTTTTGTGTGAATCGATTTTCAGGAGTTTGATTGGGTTGCAGCTGTGAGAGAGATCGATGTAAGTTGCCAGAATGCTAAACCCTCTACTTCAGCCATGGCCCAGAATTGTCCGCCTTCCTATTTTGTCCCTCCCGATGGTACAACGTCTATGGGAAATTCGAATAATTTGTGCTCCGTTAATAAGGGGCCTGGTATGTGAGCAATCCACGCTCGATAAATTTGTGGGGAAGGCAATCCCTAGGCCTCAGTCGGAGAATTTATTGGTAGTTGAGAATCCAAAGGAGGTTTGGAATGAGGCTGATGAGAGGATACCGTTCGTTGCAGTTGATGCCGAGCAGCTAAAACTTGGATTTACCCAGGTTTAGTTTAATCTACCTTTAATTCACATAAATTATGCCTTGTTTCTTTTCTTTTTTGAAATTTCTTGGATGCGTGGCGGCCTGTGGGTAAGTTCTTAGGTGGTTCATTGGGAATATGAGGAACATGGGTTTTGAAGAATGAATTCAAATTTTTTGATAGTTCCAAGCGTTCTTCCTGAAACAATTGCTTATCTTCCTTAAGGATAAAAGTTTCTCCATTACACTATGTTGAATCGTTTGTTCTGAATATTTTCGTTACTTGTTATTTTGACAGTGGTTTATGTTTATCTGTTAGAATGATGGGTATTGAACAATTAAAAATTATGTTACATCTTTTGAAATTTCATGGGGAAATTTATGGTGTTCTCTCGTTAGGGGCTACGTTTGGGACGTAACTTGTATATCATTAGTTCTAGTTCTAGTTCGAGTTTTAGTTCATTTCCTTTTGTTCTTCATGTGGGCCACATATTTTATTGCTTCCATGGGTCTAAAAACTCATGATTACATTGAGTAGAATCATAAAATGGCCATTAATTTCAGTGAACAGTTCATTGCTAAATAAGTTGTCGGGTCGTGATGCACAAGGAGGGGCAGGACTGGAATCTCTTCACAGAAAGGGAAAATAACTTACATACACTACTTTTATCCTCCTATTTGAGCATTTCAGGTTTCATTCACAATCAGACTACTTTGATTTGATCCTGTGGATCACGATTTATGAAATTATGTTGCATGTGTATTTCATTATTAAATTTATACTTCTATAGAAAATGTTTTTTTCCTTACATTTTGTCCTCTCCTTTGAATGCAGTTAGCATCCCATATGGTGACTATCAATTTGCGATAACCAAGACGGTTATTTTCAAATACATTAGTTGCCTTGCCGACAGGGCTAGGGAAGACACTTATTGCCGCAGTTGTTATGTATAACCATTTCAGATGGTTTCCAGATGGTAACAATATTTGTTGCTTGTTTCTTGTTCCTTCCAAGTCGATTTTGTGCTCAATCATTTGCCATTTTACTTGGTAAATATTTACTAGTAGTTTCTGATGACAGACGGCATAATTTTGCTATATGGTAATTGAACAGACAGAGATTTAGGCTCCTTTTGGCTCTTGGGATGGATGAGGGAATAGCTAGGATATAAAGTAAGCATCTCACTACAATTATTTTTGACAGTTGTACAAATTGGAAAAGGATTGTTGGAGAAGAATGACTAAAATAAAGCAGCCAAAAGTAAATTCCAATATCTGAAGCAACCTGAAGGTTTTTGATGTCAAGAACTAAATGCTGATTTTCTGGTCCAAAGACCTTATGCATATATTATGTTACTCTCTTTCCTTTTTGATGTTCTGGCTGCTAGTCATAGGAGGATTCTTGGTTGCAATGCTCCAGGAAATAAGAAATCTGGATCATGAAGATATCTTCTCTGCCGAGTAGTTGCTTCTTTTAATGATTGGCAATAATATTAAATCAACAGTGTAAAAGTGAGAAAATTATTGATGTAGAACAAATTTACACCTGCCACTCATTGATGTCTGACCTGGGATTGGCCAAATGTTCCTGAAATACTCGGTCTTCTCCAAAAGCTTTGCTTCTCGTATATGTTAAGTTTCTTTCCAAGTAAATGTTCTTCTCTCTTTACAAATAGTTATGTGGCTTTCCATGATGGTAAACTGTGGTTTTGGAAAATTAACTCGTTCCTATGTCAGGACTCGGGCGTTCTTTGCTCAGCCAATCACCAATACATGCACAATCAAATTCTTCTGCTATTACTCCTGATTCTGGGGCTTCCATGATCAGAACCAAGAAAAGTGGAAGTTCGCCTGCTTGTTTCTTTGCAGAAACCTCAAACCCATTGTGCGAAAGAGTCTGACTGTAGGAATTCAAAATCTTTTGGAAATTGGAATGAACTCAGGAAGGCTCGCTGAAGCCATGACTTGTAAAAATGCCGAATATGCTAAAGAAAACGGGGTGCTTGAAAACCACAAGAGAAAATTTGAGTTTTCGCCAATCAGGAACTGTTCCTGCTGTACAGTTGCAGCACAATTTCTCGTCCTTGTCGGAAGTGGAAGGTGGAGAATCAATCGGATAAAACAGACGAAAATCGGGAAATGTTATATGATGACCAGTCTTATGAGAATATTGATTTTGATGCTCCGGAGGAACAAGCAACCTTGCTTCTCAATCATAAGCCAGAGGAGGCCGTACGGAATCAGTAAACAATTCCCCAACCAAATCAACAAAACTCATTTATTACTTGTTCTACATCATTTGATCTTGGCATACTGTAATTTTTCAGGTGAATTATGAACGGTGCCCTGCTCAAGCATGGCTGGAGGGTCGGTAACAAACTTCGCCAATACAGAGTAAGTTGTGAAGTTGAGCTGCAAATTCGAGTGTGGACAGCCATCAAGCAAGACTGCTGGTCGGAGTGCAAACAAATGTAGTCTACCATGTGCATTTATCGAAAGGTACATTCTACCATGTTATATGTACATTGTTTTATGTTCAATTTATAAAAGCTCCGTTGAAGAATTAGCCTTGAAATAATATAAGTATCCTCTGCCATACTGGGTTGAAACGGAAGTTCAACACATGGGTATCTTTCATTTCAATCCAGAAAGCGAGTACATGAAAGATTACACGACTTACAATAATATAGCTTAACATGTGGAAAGTAAATCCCTTGCCCTTCAAGGCCTTGAACTTGACTCTGTTCCAGTTGGTAACCCAAAACATGACGACTGAAACACCACAATTTTCTCAGGAAACAATGATGAATCTCTATAACGCACAAACACACATTCAAAAGTCAAAACCAAATGCAGGGCTGGTAACAGCGATGCATTTGACATACAACATTACTGATGCCATTGTTTTTCTATTTAGGGTCTCTTCCTTTTGGCCTGATCTCTATCCCTTGAACAATGAGGCCAGACTTCCAATTACCGCCTTTGACCTCCAAAACAAACACTTCCAGCTCCCCATCTTCAGCTCCACTATTGAAGAAATCACCCAACTCAACCTCCAACCACCCATCTCCTCTCTCTTTACTATCCTGGTTTTTGTTCTCATGGCATTCTCTTTCTACAGGTAGAAACCGGAAAATGTTTCTACCACCACGGCGATAAAGCCCATAATGATGCCTTAGGCGCCTATGATCCCCTGCATCCAAATAAAGTGTGCGGTTGCAGCTGTCACCTCCTTCTCCAACAAGTCCAAATGCAGCCTCTACTGGTTGGGAATCAAATCCAAAGGTTCCCTCTGTTTTCTTGAACACAAGATATGCTGCATAGAAAGTCCCCGCTGACAGCATGTTTGTGTGGATTTTACCACGGATTTCAAGCCAACAAACATGTAGAAGTTCAGCAACCTCCCCAAACCTGTTTATATACAGATTAACATATGACAATCACAGCTTAAGAGTAGGTTTATAGAAAAATGAAAAACCGTGATAAAATAGAAAACCTGGACTCGGGAAGAGAGATCCATCTCCAATACGAAGGAGAACTACTCCATGTTATTCTAAGGTCTCTGGCAGAGAGCATGTAGCATTTCTTTCCAGTCCACTTGTCCAAAGAGAAGCTCTGCCACAGCATGAGAAACCATAAGATATCACCGTAAAATAGGTCATCCAACAGGAGCTGACCTACTATGTGAAGAAGAAAAGTTTACAAAATTTTCTTTCAAGTCAATCTCGTTCTCGTTATTTGTTCGTGAAATCTGGAACTTTGTATGTATTTGTTCTTTAACCAAATATGAAAATAGTTCTCGAAAACAAATCAGCAAATGAGAACATAAGCAACAAGCCTTTACCACAACCACACAAATGCAAGAACACAATCAAATCATTTCCCAATCATGCCATATCTCCTCAAGATTATCGAAAGATCTCAAAATAAAAAAGAAAACAGAATCGCTAAAATCAAACAAAAATTTAGAACAGAACCAAACATGCTTTCAGAAGCTAGAATAAGCACGCGCATCCACTATCTCGCAATAATACAGTCAATTTTTTTTATCAATCATGCCATATCTCCTCACATCTATCGAAAGAAATCATAGAATAAATAAGAACAAAAATCCCAAAAATGGCCATTAATCGAGACAAATTCTGATTCCCCGATTCAGGAATGGAGAGCAGATGTTACCTTTGCCCCACCGTCTATGAGGAGAGGCTTCTCGCAGAGGCTAAGATACAGCTCCTTCTTGGAACCGTAACTAACCGAATTCGAAGAGGAGGACCGGGAAATCAATGGTTGACAATCCGGAGGCAGAAAAGTGTCCCAAACAGAGTCCGATTCCGCGGCCAACCTGAAGATCGGCGAGACGAGCGACAGCCTGCATGCATCGCGAGGTTCCGTGAACGAGAGAACCTTCGCAATGCAACCCTCCGGAAGAATGTCGAAATCACCGACGTTGTTTGCCATGTCGATGTTTGAGCCTCTCTCTCTTTGTTTTTTTTTTGTATGGTTAAGCTTTGTGTGTTTGGAGTTGAAGGATACAGTCAATTTCTTATATAGGGATCTGGCGGTGCAAACGAGAGAAAGGCAGAAATCTTAGGCGCTAAGGATTTTGGTGGTCTAAAAAAAAAAAAGTCCTGAGTCAGCATTTCAATCCCTCCTAAAAAAAAGGGTCATGTTCTTTATTCCCACCTTTGCCATTTTCCCTAAACAAAAACTAGGTCGTGCTTGAAAGGGGTTGGAATGGGTTGTAACGGTGAGTTTTTGTTCACAATAAAATATATTGGGAAACATGTTTTGGTGGGTTGGAATGTATTAAGAGTTAAAACATAATATATACTACATCTGTAAAGACATAATCTTCCAATGGATATATATATATACAAGTTTTCTCTTATAAGCTCAAAATAGGGATTGATTTAATAGTCATTGGATCAAACCAAGAGACCATATTAGATCTCAAAAACATAACCCCTAAAATCCACTCCCACTCGCGTTCCTTCTTCTCTCGTTCTCTCTCTCTCTCTGTCGTGAATATCTCGTTCTCTCTGTCGTGAGACCAGCCTGGGATGAACCTCCCTTTCCAGTCCTTCTATTCTTGAAATTAACCATAAAATCTCTCCATAAGATCTCTTCTCTTGCTTCTCTCACTCTCTTGCTTGACTCACTCGAAACCCAGACGGAGAGATTTCGAATCGTGAACCACGAAATCGTGGAGCCCATGATTATATGGTGATATTTCGATTTAAGATTCTGGTGTGATTGCCATGATTTGGGATGAAATCGCACAGTTGATTAATGCTTTGATTAAGTTACAGAGGTATGGATGATAGAAAAGTGGGAAAGACTATGGCAGGCTCGTTGTCATCGTCGATGTCCTCGATCAGAACAGAGCTCTAGTTGATGCCCCGGATATGATTAGGACCCAAATGAATTTCAAGAGGTTGTCTCTAACTGACATCAAGATTGAGATTAACTGGGTGCCCAGGAAGAAGAATCTGATTGAAGCTATGGAGAAGGCTGATGTCAAGAACAAGTGGGAGAACAACTCTTGGGGTAGGAAGCTGATTGTTCAGAAGAGAAGGGCGTCTCTTAATGACTTTGACAGATTTAAAATTATGTTGACAAAGATCAAGAAATCTGGATTGGTGAAGCAGGAGCTTTCAAAACTGAAGAAAGAAAATGCGTCTTAGGCAACTATTTATAAGAACTTCTCAGTTTTGTTTGCAGTGTTCTTGAAATGATGATGTTTTTGGATCTTACTATTTTTCTTGTGTAATTTAGAAAAGTGGATTTTGCCGGGCATGATGAATGAATGGATACAAATACTTTTCTGAGTCATTTTTGCTGGACAAATAATATGATATGGAATTTGGTTGGCTTGGCTTACTTTTATATGGGTCCTCTCCCCCTTCTCCTATGTCGGCCTGGCCATGAGTGAATTACAGTATCATAGTATCATGTATGATTTATGAGTGAGATTTTTCACCAAAAAATCATTTGTAAACTGGCAGAGAAATCTGCATGTGATCACTCAATATTGAAATTATAAGGCTAGGTTGTTTACTGCCTGGTCTCTGTTCTAAGCAAATTGACTTTGTTGAATTATAATTATCTTTCAAAATAGTTCAACAACCATGTCAACAATACATCAATAACCATGTCAACATTACATAGTAAGAATCAATTTTCCAGAATGAGTGCAGCTCCAACAAATCCCAGTTTTTGCACTTTGCTGCAGCCCCAACAAATCCCAGTTTTGCACTTTGTTGCAGCTCCAACAAATCACAATCTCTCACTTTGCTACAGATCCAACAAATCCCATTTTTTCACTTTGCTATAGCTCCAACAACTCCAAGTTTTCCAGTTTGAGTGCAGCTTAAAAAAAATGCCAGCCAAACTGAAAAAAAACAGAACAGAAGTAATTTTCAGTTTCTTAATATATCTCCAAAGTGAGGGTTTACCTATAATACATGTCAATATCAAACTGAAAAACAGATTACATAGGTTCTTGTAGTTGAATCATTCCCCAAGATCATGCCATATCATTCCTGCATGAGAAAGAAAAGCAGCATAAATTAAATAGTAACAATTTCCAATAAGTGAACAATAAGTGGACAATTTCTCTAATAACTGAACAATATCAGCTTACCTATTTTTAATAAGTGGACAATTTCTCTTGTCATGTGATTGCCCTTTTAGCCCGCAACCATTACAACGCCTATCATTCTTAGTCGATGTTTCTTTGCCACCCTTGAGCCTCTTTCCACTATCCTTTGCTCTAACCTTTTCAGGCTCATTGAAAATAAGTTCTGACTGAGTAATACTAGGTGTGGAAGACTGTCCTCCATCATTGTTTGACATGGTGTTGAATGTGCATTTAAGGGACTCCAATGCCAGCTTATATTTTTCTTCATTTAACAGTGCATCCTCAACAATATTTGCTGCAAGCCGACGCAATGAGTTGTGATTCAACACTACATTTGAATCACATGTACCTCTGCCATCCCTTGAGCCTCCATAAGATTTTGCAAATTTGGTCCATCAACGTAGTACATATATATCCGACAATGGTGCATGGACTTGATTCTTGAGGCTAATAATTGAAAATATATGCCGACAAACAAAACCACATGACTCAAATTTCCTACAACTACGACTCAAAAGATTCAGTAACTTGTCTTCCATAACTTTCCTTACACTTTGCTCACATGCATCAACTCGTACCACATTGTAGTAGCATATGTTTTCTCCGTCATTAACAACTGTTGCCATATATGCCATACTTTGGTACAACTCCTCCTGAATTTTATAAAAAATTGTTTGTGTGTACAACTCACCCATTGACTTCTCTATACGCCACATTGTTTTAGTAATAGGATGTTCATTAATGTCTTTGTGGTCCAAAGATAGCTCTTGGTGTCTTTGGTGTTTCAATGCTCTAGTAAACCTTACCACAAAGTCCATCAAGGTATTTTTCTTTGACATATATGATTTGAAGAATGCATGACAACTTTCAGCCCTTTGACTACTGGACATACCTGAATTAATAAAATATGTAAAGGCACTAATAATGTATTAAGACAACAACAAATATATATTTAAAAAAGATAGAATACCTGCAGAAAAGTATATTAACATACGCAGGAATCCACTTGAAACGGATGTCGTACATTGATTTTAACCACTCATTCGTAGACAACCCACTATGATCGATAACCTCAGCCCATGCAGCCTCAAACTCTTCCGGACCCTCTGAATTCCATATGTATTTCTGAAATTACGGATAATGATCTCTCCACTTGATTGCATCTAATTTCTCTGAAAATTTATTCATGATATGCCATATGCAATATCTATGCACACTATTTGGAAAGCATGCAGCTATACCTTTAGCCATTGCAGGATCTTGATCAGTGATAATCATATTGGGTGGACCTAATGGCATAGCTGACAAAAACTGTTTCAAAAGCCAGATGAACAAATCACTCGTCTCGTCGCTTAAGAATGCACAACCAAATAGGGTAGTTTGATAATGATGGTTGACTCCGACAAATGGTGCAAAGATCATACTATAACGATTCGTGTTATACATAGTATCAAATACTACTACATCCCCAAAAGCTTCATATGCTTTTCTACATTCTATATCTGCCCAGAAGCAATGGGTAATCCTGTTCTCTGTGTCCATTTCAATCGCAAAATAAAATTCCGGATTTTTTTCTTTTTCACCTTGAAATTACTCATACAACATTTGTGCATCATGTCCAGCATACAATTTAATCTCATCTCGGCGAGCATTATAGAAATCCTTCTTTATACACCCAATATTTTCTATTCCCCCTGCTCCTAACTCCATAATACTAATTTGCTAGTGAATTGGCACATTAGCTGAACTAAGTTGTTGTGTCAATGACTTCTTCGCAGAAGACATTGAACGGTGAGACCGTAGCAAATGTACCTTTCTTGGTGTTGTAAGGACATGATTATGTGCTTCGTAAAAAGTCGACACAATGAAGCTACTTTTTTCACTCTTTATAACAACTATCTTAGCATTACATCATTCTCTAGTAAAACCACGTTTTCGAGTAGGAACATAATTTAATTTATCCGCATCTCGGATCCCTTGTTTGTAGCAAACAAATTCCTTCCTAATAATTTCATTGCTCGTGTTTTTTTTAGTACTCCACATTCGAATACTAAACCCAGCAGCCCGTGCATATTCATTGTAAAAATTATGGGCTTCAACTAATGAATCAAACTCTTGCCCAATTTTCGGAACTAGTTCAACCCTTACTTGAGGAGCATAGTTAAGTCATTAGACGACGACGAACCCATATCCGTTTGTGATTCTGCATTACATCCAGCACTAATACCATCCATAACTGGACAAAAAATCAACAACAAGTAGCACAACATCACAATAAGAATAAGAAAATCATGTCAAGAAACATAAATCCCCAACTTTCACATATCGAAATCACCAACAGTCCAATATAATGATTGTAAACATGATTGCCAACATGAATTCCCAACATTAATTCTCAAAATTAATTCCCAAAATTAATCCCCAACTCAATCATTGTTTGTTCATAACCTAACATCCAATTTTTGCCTAAATTCCATTTATTTTTTTTAGAGATTCGTATCAGATATACGAAATAATAAAATGCAAAGGATTTGTGATTACTTTTAGACAACTCGAAGATGAGAGATGTGAGCCTATTGTTCCGCGTCGACAGTTTTGTTAGTTCGAGCAAGACAGGTTTCTCTCCAGTTGGGTCTTTGAGTGAGAGACGCAAGAGATCGCTTGTGTGATTTCTAGAGATGTTATGGTTAATTTCGGGAAGAGAAGGACTGGAAAGGGAGGTTCATCCCAGGCTGGTCTCGCGACAGAGAGAACGAGAGATTCACGATAGAGAGAGAGAGAACGAGAGAAGAAGACGCGCGTGGGAGTGAATGAAGAGGGTTTAATTTTGAGATCTAATCTGGTCCTTTGGTTTGATCCAATGGCTATTAAACCAGTCCTTACTTTGAGTCCTTATCTTGAGTCCTTATAAGAGAAAACCTGTATCTATATATGTTAAACCCACTTCTAAATGCTAATTAGGTATTTTCCTTAGTTTGATGAGTTGAGCTAGGGACGAACAAAGCCGCGCGGATCCGATGTATCCTCAAGAACCGAATAATCCAAAATGGACAATATAGTTGATTGTTATGGGGGTGTGGATTTCTGATAGACTGAGAATGAAATGTTACATGTACGGATACACATAGTAGTAGTATTATATTATGCTAGATACAATGGTGTAAATTTGCTGATTTGGTTTTTGGTGTAATATAAGTGAAACCCAATATTGATTTTTGATGTAGTTGTGAGTGTGGTTTAAGTAAAGTCCATGTTTAGAGTCAACATGGAGGTCAACCATGTCCCATGCCCCATGCTTGGCCCATTAAAAGAGAGACAATAAAATGGTATTGTTGTAGCCAAAATGGTATCCATGACCCAATAAATTTGTGAAAAAGACTATCCCATGAGCCATCAAAATAGTATTTGTTGGGCACAATCATAGCCTGGACTCATTGGGAGAGGTCCATCTCCACCACATAGGAGTGTCGCCCCATATGATGGTAAGATCCCTTGCAGATAGCATGTGGCATTTCTTTTCTTTCCACTCCATTTGTCCAGTCTGCGACCATAACCAGAAATTATGGTAAGATCGATCCCCATACGACTTGTGTACATTTATGTTTCTAGAAGAATTATACTAGTAATAAACATTTGGATTGGCTCATAACAAAATATTATTGACCCATTAGAGGCATGTTGATAATTTTTCGGTAACCGACTTGAAAATGAAACAAATTTACACTTCAGGTTATCAACTTGAAATATTTGAACATTCGATGACCAATTTAGAACATGTTTAATCTTTCGGTGAATACAAGTTATGTTAACCCGCAAGTCCATCTTCTACGATCATGTTACGTGCTCCTGGGTTTGCGTCTGCAAAGTTGCATTCTTGAAGCTTCTCACAGAATTGATATATGTAGGTTTATTTCTTGAAATAAATAATCCTAGTTAGCCTAATTTCTCCATACCTTAAGTACCATTCATTTATTTATCAACTTTTTGCCATCACTGATGCAAAGTTTAATCTGCATCTGCATACAGTAAGTGATACATTCTATGAAGTTATAGGGAATACAAAAATGTCAAGAGAAGAGGATGTCTCATGTCTGCATTATCTGTGAGATATAATATGACCCAGTGTAACAGACTACTGTTTGAACAATGTTCTTGGTGACCTGATGAGATATAAATTCCTCATGATTACAAAACATTTTCATCTTGAGATCTCCTGCTGCTCCTGCTGCTGCTGCTGTGATGGTCAAAATCATCGGTTGTGTTTTCTATTTCTTTGTTACTGAAAAGACCGAAAGAAGCGCTTTCATCATCTGATCCCTTGCTGCTTCTTTGATCAAGGTGGATGTTGCTGCTCTTGGAACTTGAAGAACTGCTTCCCCTACTGTTATTTTTGCTTAAAGAGGCATTTCTGCTACTCTTTCGGCTTATTGAAGAAAGCGAATTTATGCTGCTCCTGTGATTTGAAGAGACACTGTCATCTTGAATCTCTTTGCTACTCTTATGGCTAAAAGAAAAAAGTGATTTCTCACATTCTTCGTCGGATTTCTCGCCTGAGGAAACGCTTCCATCATCATCTGATCCCCTGCAGCTGCTACTTTTGACACTTGAAGAAACACTTCCTTCCTCTGATCTCTTGCTAATGCTCTTTTGATTGACCGAAGAACATGATCTCTTGCTGCTGTTGCGGCTTGATCTTGAAGAGCTTTTCTTGGGTTGCTCTACATTTTTCGGACTTTCGTCGTCTGAAGTGTCATCAAGAAGTTGTTTTTTGCTGTTTTCGCCACCATGAAGATGCAATGATGAACTTTCATGTTCGTACACTTGACTTGTAACTTTACGAATTGAGACTGCAACAGGAAGATGAGAAGGAATATCCTCATCTGTAGGCATTGAAAGAAAACTCAAAGCTGTAACGACATCACTCATCAAGGGACGAGCTCCTGGTTCTTCTTGCAAACACATAGCTGCTATTGCAACTGCTTGATTCAAACCTCTCTCGGGGAATCGCTTTTGAAGTAGTGGATCTGCCATATCAGGAAACCTTTTTGGATCTCTGAACAAGGGTTCTGCCTGCCAAATCCAAGCATCAAAAGGTCAAGTACATTCAAAAGACCCTTAACAGATATGAAAAGCTTCCATAGTTACCCAAGAAACAAGATTTTGCTCATCAACAGGTTTTGCGGGGTCGACAACTCTTCGTCCTGTGATGAGCTCTAGTAGAACTACTCCGAAACTGTAAACATCAGATTTCAAAGTGAGGTTGCCTGATCTTGCATATTCTGGAGCACAGTAGCCATAGGTACCCATCACCCTTGATGATACATGTATTTTATCCCCCACAGGACCAAGACCAAGCTTGGCGAGCCCAAAATCGGAGAGCTTTGGCTTCATATGTTCGTCCAACAAGATGTTCGAGGACTTCATATCGCGGTATATAACTGGGGGATTGGCCTTGTCATGTAAGTACTCCAGACCTTGAGCAGCACCGTATGCAATTTTTATTCTTGTATACCAATCTAGTGCCTTTTGTTCAGGCATCAGGTCTGCGCGCAAGAAAGATTGAAATGCTGTCATATTCTAAATGCAACAGAATTGAAGTGATGATATACAAATTAGCATATTGAAGTAAAGAATACAACCAAGTAAGTGATCTTCCACAGAGCCCCCTGGCATGAATTCATAGACCAAAAGCCTTTGGTCGCCATCAGCGCAGTAGCCGATGAGGTTGACCAGATTCGGATGGTGCAGAAGACTCAGCGTCAAGACCTCAACAAGAAACTCCTTGTTTCCTTGGAGTCCATTCCTGTCAAGTTGCTTCACAGCTACCACCTAACCAGCATCTCATATTAGCGATGATGCCAACGATCGAGTGCTTTTAGGACATTTGAATAAGAAGAAGAAATGGTGGATGGAATACCTGGCCGCTGGATTGCAGAGTTCCCTTGTAGACTCTTCCAAATCCTCCTTCACCGATCAGACACTCCTGACGGAAGTTCTTAGTTGCAGTCGCGAGCTCACGGAAAGTGAATGTTTGTGCCTGAACGTTTCCGTTGCTAGCATTAGCATTAGCAAGAGCAGCCGCCTCTCCTTTTTCTCCTCCTTGGTTTGGTCTCGTATTCTCTGCGCATGAAGAATGAACATTATACAGTTCTTCCAAAAATATTCATCTTCAAGACCTCTACAACAATTTCAAGCCTTGCATAATCTTCCTTTCATTAAGATTTTGATATTTGCGAGGAGAAACACAAATCCCACTTTAAATGGGTTAATCAAGGAATTAATTAGTTTGAATTATATGCAAAAACATGCACCAACCTCCATAGATTAGAAGAAAAGCAACCACCATAGATTAAAAGAAAACAGCATGCATCCAATGCACATGCAGTTAAGGTTTTTATTCACCTACCCATTACTTTTGCTTCCGTTGGTTCTCTAAAAGAAGTCTCGGGCGATTTCTTGCTTTTATGGGATCGGAAACAAGGGAAGCAGTTCATTTTCCTCAATCAAAAGCGCCGACAACAGTAATCAATATCAATGTGAGAGGAGGGCAATGCCAGAAAAAAGCACCAAACACACAATAAAACTAGGAGTCTAGGACAATGCGTTTGTGGGTCCCCCAAACTGAACTGAAGGACCCCCAGCAGGGCAGGAGATCAATTTTTTTGGCAAACAAAAAAGGATTAACTGACAGAGGAATCAATTTCTTATGGAGGTAATGAAGGTGAGTAACTTTCTCCGAGACAATCAAGGAGAATTGATTGGACACTCTGGTCTTTACGGTTATTTTCCTCTTTTTTAGCAACACGTAATTGAATTTATTTTACTACTATTTATATTATTATTTCAATTTATGTAATGGAATTTCAGTCTCTCAATTCCAGGAACTGATTTCCAATCAACTTACACTTACTACCCTAATGGGATGGGTTTCTTTTCAAGCTGCAACAAAAGAAGGGCAAAATGAGCAAAAAGCCCAGGGTTATGGCTAAGCATTGGGCCGGGCCACTAACATTGAAAGATGTCTTGTTTTGCCGGGCCGGATCCACAATTCTTTTGAGAATTTCTTTAACGGTGCACTTCGCGGTAACTATAAAATGTCATTAAATAAAGATTGTCTACAATTTAAAATGAAAAAAGAAAAAAAAACCAGAAAAGAAACGTTTTGGCCTCCTCTCCTCAGAGCCCCCTTTGCGAGGGAGATAAAATAAGGAATTAGAGACTGGAAGCTAGTGGTGTGGGTATCTAGTCGTTAGGCAGGTACACAAATTCTTTTCTCTGCAAACTCTTCCCTAAAATCTCCCTCACCCTCACCCTCACCCTCACCCTCACCCTCATCCACTCCCTACAATCAACCCGAACAAACCTTCATGGCTGTCCGTATTCCTCTCTTCCAAGTCCCTCCCTCGCTCGCAACAACATCCCTACGCTTCTCTACCAAACTTCAGACTAGTGGACTCAAATCTTCAAAATCTAATGGTCTCTCGATGTTTGCAATTCAGTGCGCTTTTTTTTTTTTTAGTAAACGAGTTGTTAATTGTGTGTGATTTGGCTGTAGGATTTTGCGTTTTAACGTGTTCTGCTTCGAATGGGAGAGAGCCTGACTCAGTCGACGATGGCGTCAAGAGTGTAACTCAGCGGCCCGAGGAGAAACGACGTTCTGAATTGTCGGCTCGGATTGCTTCCGGAGAGTTCACTGTACGGCAGTCAGGGTATGCTGATCTGTGGTGTTGTTATTGAACGAAATGTATGATAGAAAACAATTATTATTATCATTTTTAGTGTTTTGATCTGACAGTATATATGGTTTCTGATAACCTCTAGCAATTAATCTTCTATATCGTTATTTCCATGAAGGAGGAGTTTTAGGAGCCGTATATGCACCTTCTTTTGTTTTTTCTTCCTTTTTTTTTGACTACTTGTAGCTAGAACTGTATCTAGGCGGGCTTATGTTTGATTCTTTGTCATACAAAAACTTAAATTTTGTTTCCTTGGTTTGCATCTAAGAGATTGCTTATTTCTGGAGAAATATGTGTGCTCTTTTTATTCTTCTTTTTTTAAATTTATTTTTGCTCGTGGAACTCCTTATTGACTTATTTTCTTTTGGCTGTTGATCAAGTGTTCCATCTCAATTGAGAAAAAGCTTGTCGAAATTGGGAATTTCACATGAGCTTTTGGACTTTTTCTTCAAATGGATTGAAGGTACTGAAAACTATCCAAAAATTCCAGAAGCGAAGGGTCAAATTCGTGCTATCCGTAGTGAGGCCTTCTTCATCCCCTTGTATGAGCTTTACCTCATATACGGTGGAATATTCAGGTTGACTTTTGGACCAAAGGTTTGTGTCTTCGAATTTGCTCTTCTTATCTGTTTCTTGCATTATGCAAGGCAGAGGATGATGAACTTAGCTAATGTAGTTGTTTGGTGAAAGGTAACTGTATGTCTTAATCAATTTTCTGTTGATTTTATGCAGTCCTTTTTGATCGTTTCTGATCCTGCCATTGCTAAGCGTATATTGAGGGAAAATTCAAAAGCTTATTCAAAAGTATGTATGATAAATTGGTTACTGATCTCTCTCTCCTGTGAGCAATCAAGAAGTTTTTGATTCTCATTGTTTCTCAACATGAAGGGTATATTGGCAGAGATTCTAGATTTTGTCATGGGGAAGGGACTTATTCCGGCAGATGGGGAAATATGGCGTGTCCGGCGCCGTGCTATAGTCCCAGCATTGCATCAAAAGGTATTTCGGAGAAATACTGTTTGGTTTCTGTATTATACTTCTCTGTTTAGTTTGGTTTCTCTTCTTAAGTGAGTGAAAAGTTATAGATGTTTTTTTATGAACACAGAAAAGTTATAGTTCTCTAGGTTCTTTGTCTAACTTTTTCCTTCCAAATGCAATGAGGCAAGGCACTTTTATATTATAGGAAATTAGGAATACTAACTCATAAGTGAAAAGTTATAGATGGTATAATACTTGAGTTCTTCATGATCATTTTTTTCCTGTTTTTTTTTTTTTTCCCTTTTTGAGTAACAAAAGCACGAGGCAATGCATATTTATATTTTAGGAATACTATCATTTATTCGTCGATTATAAAACTCATACGTTAAAAGTGTGTAGGAATAATTAGCACCTATGAGCCAAGCTAGAGTATGTACAACGAGTACAGTTGTAAAAAAGTTATATACAGTGTTTCGAAGTTTTGAAGCATATTAGCATAGGTTATATCAATCTATTATTGATTCTATCTTGTATGTTGCATGAAACTGCAAGTCTACCATTATAACAGCCATAACACAGTTCAAGCAAAACAATATTTAATCTAACTCAACGCTTATAAATTAACATGGTTTTAACATTTCAAATATGACCATATATGATATATCAA
This sequence comes from Tripterygium wilfordii, assembly GCF_013401445.1. Lineage (NCBI taxonomy): Eukaryota > Viridiplantae > Streptophyta > Magnoliopsida > Celastrales > Celastraceae > Tripterygium > Tripterygium wilfordii. The sequence goes on from NC_052248.1 coordinate 13,622,596, forward strand.
TTCGAATGCTGCTTAAAAATTGAAAGAAGAAAAAGAAAAACCGAGATGTTGGCAGTTGGTATGTTTTCTAATGTTCGCAAGATTACTTTAACTTTGTGAGGTGTCAATTATTCTTGTGCATGAGGAGACTCATCTGATTATCATAGGCTCATAGAATTTAGGATATGGTTGATTCTGAGGTGCGACTTTGAAAAGCTTGTAAGATTATTTACATAAAGTGTCATCTAGTTGATTTAATTTATTGGCATTGTCTGTAGTATGTAGCAGCTATGATCAACTTATTTGGGAAAGCAACGGACAGGCTTTGCGAAAAGTTGGATGCTGCTGCATCTGATGGTGAAGATGTGGAAATGGAATCACTTTTCTCCCACTTGACATTGGATATCATTGGCAAGGCAGTATTTAATTACGATTTTGATTCACTGACGAATGATACGGGAATAGTTGAGGTATCTCCTTTCCAATTGATCTAAGCCTTGATTTATTGATCCTCATTCTTGTTTGAATCTTGCTTATAATCATTGATTTTCTGTTAATGTTGCTTTCATGATATGCTTTTCTAATCTATATCACCTATATGTTGGCTAGAGCAGGCTGTTTACACCGTTTTAAGAGAGGCAGAAGATCGAAGTGTTGCACCAATTCCTTTCTGGGAGATCCCAATTTGGAAAGACATATCACCAAAGCTGAAAAAGGTTAATGCAGCACTCAAGTTAATCAATGATGTACTTGATGATCTAATTGCAGTTTGTAAGGTAAAGTTGTAAATGATTTTCTTTTTATTCATATACTTTCACATATGAACTACTTCCGAGGAAGGTTGCTTACATTAGTGTAAATGCATTGTTCATAAGCTGGAAGCATACAAATAAATTCTGAACTACTAGGCCAAGAATATGCTTTGTAATGTACTCGGCGCTGCTTGAGATGTTTTACTGGACCTGGTGCCCCACTATGGTTTTTTTTTAAAGTCCTTTTATATTCATTGTGTGTTCCACGAATTATCTATCTTCCTTTTTGGGTGAAACTGTTCAAATCTTTTCTATCCAACTTTATGAGGGTATGTGTGGGGCATTTCTGATATCTAGAGCAAATTTTTATTCATGATTTGGCTAGATTTTGTGGTGGTTGTACTTGTCCCATTTTGGATGGCAAGTTCAATTCATCTCATTGTATGTGGTATTCAAGCTCTTGGCTAGTTTGTAGCCATTCTTTTTTCTTTTTATTATTGTTTCAATTAATCTTATTGATTACCAAACTGAATTCTGTTCTTTTATTAATTCGTTTATGTGCTTCTGCAGAAAATGGTAGATGAGGAAGAGCTCCAGTTTCATGATGAATACGTGAATGAACAAGATCCTAGCATTCTCCACTTCCTTTTGGCATCAGGAGATGATGTATGTGTTCTGGCACCAAATGTTTCTGCTCCTAGCTTTAGAAGTTGAATGTTCTCTTACTACTTTTTGCAGGTTTCCAGTAAGCAACTCCGCGATGATCTGATGACCATGCTTATAGCTGGGCACGAGACATCCGCAGCAGTTTTGACATGGACGTTTTATCTTCTCTCCAAGGTGATGTAGCATTAAGGCTCTATGAAATAGAAACTCATTTTTGCAACGATATGCCCCACCGTGGGTCTCCACCCCACCCTCCCCCATGTATTTAATTGAGCTTGTGATTTTCCTTTTCTTAAATTAAACATTTGTAGTTCTCTTTCTTATTAATATAATTCCAGCGAAAATCATCAGATCACAGTGGCTTCTAAAAATGCATTATTATCCACGGAACGGATGAATTTTCCACTGTTCGACTATTCCCAGACAAATGCAATAACAAAGGATTTAGAAGTGTTTACCTATGCATGTTTGAACCACAAAACGTCTATTTATTGTAGTTCTTGACAAACAGATGAATTTGCCCACTCTACTTTGGAATCACGTGCTTATAACTTGGAGATTTATGTGTCAGAAATTCTTTGAGACTTAAAATGCATGAATGCCAGCAACCACCCAGTTCTTACAATTATGCTATTTTGTTGACTGCAGGAACCTGGTGTCATGGCCAAACTCCAAGATGAGGTATCTTCTTCCTCTCTTTTATTAAGCAAAAAAAAAAAGAAGAAGAAGAACTATATCCAAAGTATTCGACTGGACATTTGAATACTACAGCTCATCTCATAATACTTATTGTTTTCCGCTAATCACGCTATACTATTTTTTAGGTTGATTCTGTTCTAGGAGATCGACTTCCAGTCATAGAAGATATGAAGAAACTCAAGTACACAACTCGTGTAATTAATGAGGTAAGAAGATGCGCATTGTTCTTCTTAATTCTATTTATATCGATCTTTCTTGTTATATCTCTTCCATTGAATCTTTTCCTTTAAATTCTTGCCAGTCTATGAGGCTCTACCCACAACCACCTGTTTTGATTCGTCGCTCTCTTGAGGATGATGTTCTTGGAGAGTACTCTATAAAAAGGTTATTTCATCAATACGACTCCTTATTTGAAGTTACTTATTCTCTCTTACATTCTCTCATACAGCATGTGCAGGCCAGTTTAATTTTATTTGCAATTGTAGTTGTTTCTAAACCTTATAGTGTGGGCATGTTTGCTCATTTGCTGAGGTTTTAATTGCATAGCACACCTGGGAAATCTGGATGAATTTCTATGTCAACTGGTGTTTATAAATCAAAAGGATGGTAATAGGAAAACTGAAATCACGGTTGGTAAATTATGGTATAGCAAGTTTTAAATTAAACTGAACATTTTTGAGTCCTTGGTTTACATATCTTAACAAGTTGACATTCTTGGGACACAATCTAGCCTAAGTTTGCATGTGAAGAAATGGCCTACTTTCACTAGTCATTAGATAATTTCTGGTTGCATTTTGGACACGCCTCTAGCGCCAGTTACTTCCACTTCATTTTGAATCTTGCTGAAGCAGTCAGTGTCTTCCATGATCCATCTAAAGATTGACTTAAGAGTGTTGAAGCAATTAATTAAAATGTCCAGGATCTTGATCACCGGATTGGAATCCCTAGTGATCTTTTGACTTCTCCATCATGAAATTGATGTGGATACTCAAACCAGGGTTTCACAACCGGAAATTTTACCCTTGGCCAACTCTCACCTCTTATAATACCCATGGTAGATTGTATGCTGGTAGGAAATGTGTTGAGGACCTAGTTAAGAATCCCACAACAAACAAATCCAATCCAATTCTAAGGAAAAAGGGACAAAATAAAAGATAGATTTTTGATTGATAAAATTCACAAAATTGAACCTTAATACAATCTGTAGTGTAGAAAGCACAGAATGAATCTGCTTTAGCCCAAGCCAATTGGTGCAATAATACCCCAAAAGGCCGAATAAATCTAGTATAGAACACACATAATGGTTCTATCCTAGCCCAAACAAATCAAAGCAAAAGGTGTCTTGAGAGCTGATTACAATTGGGATAAACCTGAGGTAAAGCCTCCAAAATATTCTTCTAATTCTCCAGTGCATAGTAAAAACAGTTATATAAACTTAGTATTTAAAGAACCTAAATTAAGTTAAGAAACAAACTCTAATTAGTTGACGTAAATAAGGATTTCTAAACTAACTTAGACTTTAACTTTCTAGGATTCCAACGATTCTCATCAAAATGCGAGTGGGAGGAGCCTTTCTTCACGGCCAGCCCCATTTTAGAAACTTAATTACACCTGCGAGATATTGATAAGCATCTTGTTAAGTGTCTATACAGGTGAAGAACTGAAGATATTTTTGTTTCAATTATAATGATATAAGAAAATGAATTGCTTCCATTGCAAAATAATAAAATATTAATAAGAATGCTGTTAAATGTTAATAGGGGTGAAGATATTTTTATTTCTGTTTGGAACCTGCATCGTAGTCCACATCTTTGGGATGATGCTGATAGATTTAATCCAGAACGATGGCCTCTTGATGGACCAAACCCAAACGAGACGAACCAAAATTTCTGGTATGTCATCTTCACTCTTCTTACTGTCTTTATGCTTCACACAACTTTGATAATTTCTGTAATTTTCTAAGATCGCTTTATATAAGATGGTTACAAGGAACAATTTTGATAATTTCTGACAGTTTATCTCTATGACCACTTTATATATTATGTTTCAGCGAAGTAATAAGATCTGTAAACTACCCTTCAAAGTTCAAACCATCACTCTCTATGACCAAAATGAAACCCAATTTTCACCGGAAGCTGTAAAACTATCTGCTTATCAGTATTAGGTATCTGTGAAATTCATGGATGAAGTGAACTGCAGGCATAAGCACATAATGTAACACTAAGCATGCCCTTAAAGTGGCACTTTTGGTCTTCCATTTGATTACATTTTCAAGTAACTTTATCCCAAATGATTGTGTTTTTTAAACCCTTTGACCAGCTAATTTGGTGATGCTCTGCTATTGTTATGATGCTATTTTCAACTTCTGGTTCCACTCATTTGTGCTTTCTGCATCATAAACCACTTGATTGGCTCTCTGGCCACTTTAGGTTAGCTTAGCTAACTTGACTTGTTTAGTTTGTTCATTGAAGTAGCATCTTCGAGCTATTGATGGCCCAAGTTGCTTATGGAAATTTCATTGGCATTCACTTTCACGCTTTCCAAATTTTTGTTCCAATATTATGTCTGGTGTTAAATCTAGCACATACCTTCCCATATGTTAACACTGATAATCATTGTTTCAGTTACTTACCCTTTGGTGGGGGACCACGGAAATGTATAGGGGACATGTTTGCTTCATTTGAGGTATTGACGTATTTTCTGAAAGCTATGTTATAATAGAACTTTGCATTTGGCCAAGACTTTTGCATGTACTATTGGATAGTCATAGGTGACAGATCCGGTGATTGTTATAGTTAACAAACTTTTGTGCTTCGAACACCTAAATTTGCGTAATGATATTTACAGAATGTAGTGGCTGTAGCAATGCTTGTGCGGAGATTCAACTTTCAAATGGCACTTGGAGCACCTCCAGTAAGTCATGTGATATTAAACTTTCAACTTTCATGTGATTAAAATCATCGTCCATGGTCTTGTTTGTCAATTTGCTTTTGCTATGACCAAAATGAGTTGTCTTTAGAATGCCTACTTCGTGGAGTTCAAACGTGAAGTAATCAATCTGTCTGCAGGTTAAGATGACTACCGGAGCCACAATCCACACTACGGAAGGTTTGAAGATGACAGTGACTCGTAGAATGAGACCTCCAATAGTACCAACATTGGACAATACAACGTTGGGAGCAGAGGAGCCTATTAGAATTCCTGAAGGGGAACCTCCAGTTGGTGAGAGAGGTGCTGCTCCAGCTATTCATTCCTGATCACTGTGGCATTATTAATTTGCATCTGATCTGCGTGTCTGCAACTACCATGGTGAAGAAAAACAAGAAAAGAGAAGGTTTGTTTATTGATTTAATTGCTTGCTTTACGTAAGCCGTCATTTATATGCATATTTGTTATGAAACATGCAGTTGCAGGGCGTGGGCTGTCCAAATGAGAATTCATTCTTCACAGAAGTAGCTCTAATGCGAATGCTTCTTTAACAATGGCGAGTTCATTTCTCCCATTTGAATTCTTAATTTATTCTGGCGTTTTCCTTCCACTTTCATCCACATAAAAGAGTGCTCGTTTTTGGAAATATTTTGCACTCTATCGTGAAAAATTAGTTTTAATACTTAAAACTAGCAACTCTGAGAATTACTGAATTAGTAACAAAAAAATGCCTGATCCAACTTGGCGGATAGGGCAAGTTGTGAAAGGATTTTGTTTGGGAATAGGCCCAGTCACTTCCTTTAGATGACTGCCGACGGATATCGAGCTGGGCTTGAGAAAACTTTTTAACCTTAAATGTACTGGACTGGTTGGCTTGGTCAGGCCCACAACCTATCCAAGTCCAGCCCAACTTTGAAAAATGTACGTAAATTCGAACTTAATGTACCATGCTAGAGTCTGGCCCAGGAGAATTGGGCCCAAATCTAAATTCAAACCCAGCCCATGGGAAAGACTTACCCAGCCCAAGGTTATGAAATGCTGGCTGTAAGGGCTGGGCCTTCTGGCTCCTTGGCCCATGTCCATGTCAAATTTTTTTCTCCAGAATCCATCCGCCGTTTTTAAAATGACGAGAAGATGACCTGGTCCCTTCAGGTCATCTTCGGGGATATCCTATAAAATGGTAACATGATGAGCTTTCAAATAAACTTAAAAAATTTGACTTCCGTACAGTGATGAATTGCTGATAATATACTCGGGCAAAATACTCTCGAAGGAGTCCTTAATAGCAAAGTGGAATCCAATACCTAGATATAAGGCAATAAAATCATATTTGGACCTGCTTTTCACATTTTTACATATATAAAACCCAAATTTCATCTGCAAAGTGGAATCAAATACAATTATGTGAGGCAATAAATCCATATTCGGACCTGCTTTTTACTTTTTTTAACATATATAAAACCATAAAAAAAAAATTGATTTAATACCTATGGAAGAAACATGAAAAATACCGGAAAGGAAAAAGTAAGTGAAGGGAACTCACCACTCATTGAAAACTTGCAAAAATGATGACCAGCTATGTGACCATATACGATAAAGAGAGGTCAAGATGACCGACGGTCGGCCTTAAAACTCACAAATTACGGGAATGACCAAAACAGCTTCGAATGGAAAAGAACTTCGGCGAAGGTGATGGCTCAGGTTCAGTCTCTGGTTTTTTTCTAGGAAAATGTTTATAAAACGCTTTAACTGAACCTTCCACCCCATCTTCATTTTCCATAGCCTTGGCCAATTGAATGCAACGCTCTTTCACCTACATGAAACCAAAGTGTTTTCAGATAGTTTGCCACCAAGGAAACAAAGTCTTTCAAAATTTAATAAAGGCGAGAAATTCAGATTGTAACATCATTAAATTATGTTATTCACAAATTTTCAGCTTGCCAACAGCAAAACCAACACAATCTAGCATCTGTTCCCTTCTCCCTCCCAACTGCCTAAACACCTTTTCCTTGGAAACAGTATTCTTGCCTTACAGTTGAACTAAAAATGAAGTTACCAACCCACAAACAAGAAAATACCGTATATATCTAGATAATATACGTCACTTATACCAAAATTATTACCTTCTCATCCACCATGAAGTGTATTGCATTAACCAACTTTTCAAGTGAGAACTCTTCAACTGGGATTGGTGCTGGCCCTAGCCCTTTGGCATGCACCCGTTCTCCCCAAAAGGGCTGGTCCCCAAAGAAAGGAATAATGGTTGTTGGACACTAATTTGGACAGTACCAAAAAAAAGGGGAAAAAAGGCAAGCTCATGTAAGATAGGGGAGCAATCACAAAAATACAATTACAAAAGAAGAGTACAGTGACTCACAGCGGCTTTAAGACCAGCAGCAGTTGTTCCAGCACCCCCGTGATGCACCTGTCAAAACAATGTGAAGGTTATCCAGCTTCCTCGAGAGTTGATATAGAGAGACAACCATATATGCTGTATAGCTGGGGAGGAAAAAAGGTAGAAGGTATCACTAGCGTAACAACATTCAAATACTTGACAAACGATTGATACAATTCTGTCACAGCTCTAAGGCAAATTCTAGTTCTAATAAACAGTGACACAGAGAAAACTTGGTACTATATCACCTTTCTAACAAGTCCCACACACATGCCCCAGTTATATCAGGGATAGCTCCTGCTAAAAGTATTATCACTTACTATAAATCAAAGAATGAAGCATAAATAATGATTACTGCAAATGTTCAGTCTGTGCCAACCACTAAGGGTTGATGGTAAAATTGAGAAAAGTACATAAGGGTGGTGTCCATCAATGTACAAGATAGTATTATGAAGTAACTGTCCGACATTACACTTGATGCATCCATGAAGATTGTCGCACCCAGAGAAAGTCAGTTTATGGAAGAGCAAAACGATCAATGTAAAGTCCTTAAGAGTGAGTTCTACATATCATTGATCAAGTATTCCAGTTCAGTGAAGTCTCATCATTTCTATTCAACCATAAACCACATGAGAGAATACAGCAGGAATCCCCATGCTGAAAGTGATAAGCTTCCCTATTCACTACCGGCAACAATAATATTTTAGGCATTAATTTTAAATTTTCATAGGGTATTATTATTAGGGGAAAAAATTACATGCTATGGATTTGACTGCAAGTCAAACGAGAGACATCACCCTAGCACACTAGACAAAACATGGACCTGAAGGTAGCAGGATCCTGTTGATCAGGCCACATGGGAACACAAAACAGCCTCTCCATAAGGGAGGAGCAAGATCCAACTTTACGTCTGCCCAGATGTCAGAAGAAGGCTTGCCAAAAAATGATATTGACCAACTTTAGGAGGAGAAGACACTGAAAATTTTCAAGTGCATTAGTTCATCTACAACAATAAAAAACAGCAATGTTCTGAAACTTTACCACTGCCTTGCATCTTAAAAATAGCCAGTCATGGGGGCAATTATCCAAAAAGTATACAAAGTCCTTTGGTTCTGCCACTGAAAATAGGGAGAGAGCAAGAGAATAATTGAGTAATGGAATATTTTTACATCGAACAAAAAAAAGTTCTTCACATTGTGCAACTATCTAATTAGCAGCATGACTTACAATTCCCCAGACCACCCCAGCCTTTGTTTATGATGCCTCTCTGGCCAGTTACATGAAGAGCTTCCACTATAATCTGGGTCATTTTCTCTGGTTCCTCTAAGGGCTGTTGAAAATTGAAATTCAGTTGAATTTACATAAATTAAACCAAACTTTTAGTAGCTCCACCAATATTAGTTGAATCAATGTGTCTGGAACACTCATTACTTTGTACAAAGTTTAGACAACATTTCCTATTATTGTCAAACAAAAAGTTCACGACATAAACATAATCAAAAGAACCAAAATAAACAAGAAACCATTGGAGTTGTTTGTCTGCAAGATTTTATAACCCCTCTGAAATTTTCAAGAAGTTGCAAAGAGTTATAGGCTTCTTTTCGAGTTAAACTTCATTTATAAGCTTTGCTACTTGGGTTAACAAGGATGCTAATCCTCTTGCTCTCTCTTCTTCCTTTCTCAACTTCTCAGGGTTTGAAGAGAAAGGAATAGAAATGAATTTCTTGTTCTTTTTTCTACTTAGGTCCAGGGGTGGGGGAAGCTTTTTTAATCAACAGTACTTTAATAGGATTGATAATATTGTGGTAGTTTTGAACTTGGGCATTTCCCTAGAGTTTTATAAAAGTTGTGCTAGTTTAGCTGCAAATGCAGAAAGCCAGTGAGAAGTTGCAGCCCACATAATAGAAATGTTCTTCAAGGCAACTAAATTCTCAATCCAAAAAGTTTTTTGTCCAACAAATGAATACTCTGTAATAAGTATGTGTATAAAGTTGTTCACATAATTAGGCAAAAAAACCTCACCAGGCTACCAAAACCAACATAGATGGGCGGTTCACCTCCTTCTAGCCATTTTACAAGTGTATCTGGAGGTTCATAATTTGAAGCAAGGTCGAGGAAACAAAACCCAACAACATCAATTTTAGGTCCCCAGTCTGCAGCAAAGTAAGGAAATTAAAGAGCCCACATTAAAGTAAGATTCTTCAGAAACAGATGTGCACAGGAGAATGAAAATGAAATTTATTCAAAGAATTGAATTAAAAAAGTTCGACACAGAATTTTTGTCCTTCACTGATGAACCGTCAAACTCTTGATCAGCAACAATGGAAAATCTCAAGCTTCAACTTTAGAAATTCATGTCGCATACTTCCATAAAAGAAAAGGAAACAGAAAAGGGAAGAAAGAAAGACCTTTCGGTTTTGGGACAAGGTGAGGACTCCAAATATATCCGTAAGGCACATCTGGTGGAGAGCTATAGTACCCACTTAAATATGTGACAGGTCTTAGCTTCAACTGTTTCTTCCTGAACTCATTTATTATGTCTCGTATTCCAAGCCAAATCAATGCATCGACTATTTGATAGGATAACTGCATCAAGGAATTCAAATTACCAACACAAAAACTGATATGAATTAAACCAACAAGATCATGAATTCATGAAGTCATATACTCACCCTATGGGCAACTTGCTGCTTAACACGAGATAGAGGATGTGGAAACTCACTAGTAGGCCTGAAAAAAAATGAATATCAAACCCTCCCCAATTCAAGTCATAGCTTGTATGACGTACTAGTGAATGTAAACTATAAATAAACAAAGGATGCATGGATATGATTTTCTGGCTGAAGTGACTAAAACTACATTTCTGTGCTATCATCTTAAATACCAAAATGAATGAAGCACTGTTAAATCGATATATTAAAATTCAGCACATTGGCAGCATTATAATCCCAACCAAAAAAGACTTACGTCCATGGCATCGTGAAAAATATATGAAGCGGTACTTTTAATGCCTCTGCAACATGAGTATGCCCTAGACAAGTATTTTTGCCATGTTAGCCGTCTGAAAAGGCAAAAGCTGCAGTTCTGATTGATGAAAAACCTGAAGTATAATTTAAGGGCACATAAAGAGACACAAGAACACTCAAACAAACTGCGATATATTTCTATACACACTCCATTTCACAACACCAACCTAAATAATTTCCCCTTGGTTTCCGAGTACAGGTAACATGCATGTCCACACATTCAGATATGGAGTAACAAAGAAACATAATGGTCTAAATTAGTGACGGAACTTTGCACACTTTTCTTGAATCTATGCTTGCAAATAAAATTCACAATTCACTGAAGATGTTCGCATATGAAATGAACTACAGCATGATGCACAGAAACATGTGAGCAAATATAAACTGGCGAAAGTTCTAGGACTGATGAATGTTTTTCGTTTGCCTACTTGAAATTTTGATAGCAGAGGCAAAAAAAGTACATCAAAAAGAAAAACTTCTGACAACCTGATAGATATAAATATTCCGGTCTCACTCTCTCATACATTGTTGCAATTAGGAGTAGAAAGGCAAAACAGAACCTATAGGCAAACTACATGTGGAAAAAAGGCCAATCACCAATAGGAAAAATAGTTTGATCATCATCATCACAATCACCAAAGCCTTAATCCCAAATAAATTGGGGTAGGCAATAGAATAAGTTAATTGGAGTTCAAGTCCACTATAGATCTTCCTTTGCCATTCCCTCCTATTTAAATCCACCTCTTCACTATTCCTTAATTCAATCCCTTTCTTGTTACTTCCATACGTGTCTTTCTTAAATCTTCCTCTCCTCTTCACTATATCCTACTTATCTTCAATTAATGTTACTCCTAACCTATTTGGTGTACTCAAAATGAAAGGATTGAGAGAAAAAGAGATTAAGAACTAAAAATTGAGATAGAGTACAAGGTATTTGGGGAAGGGGGAAGAAGTTTGAGGGAGAAGAGAGACGCAACTTTAGTTGGGAGGGCCGTAATTTCAATGTTCATCAAACATAGTTTAATATTTCAAAATTGAGTTTGTAAATAAATAAAAAAAGAACTACATTATTGAGACATGAAACAGAGCCATTTACAACAAACTACTTGACTTGAACAAAATTTTTGTTTGTAGTGTTTACTCCAGAAATATGTGCACTCAAATTCCTTCATTGATAGGCACCATCAGCTCAACAATCAAATATCAACCAATAGTTCAGAAAATAACGAGAGACAAAAAAATGAAAATGAAAAAAACAAAATTATAAATCCTAACCATATGCTGGGGGATTGGCGATTATTGCATCTGTTTTAAAAGGGATACCCGAATCAGGATCAGGGTCCTTGCAAGCAGGAAGTAAAGAGAATATGATCTCTCTTATTTGTTGCCTTTGAGTAGGTATGTCAGAGGGCGCAGATGGCAAGAAGCCTTTATTTTTAACCATATCTGTAGAAAATAATACATGGCACAGTAAAAATGAAGACCAACTTGACAATTTTACAAAGAGATGGGAAAAGAAATAGCAGGTTGATTGTTTCCATTTCGATTGATTAATATTTCCCTTCTGGATAGGGATGCAAAGTTCATCTTGAAAAGCTTGCCACTAAATTCATTTGAGAAACCAAAGTCTAAGGGGCAACCTACATACTCAATAGAGTGAAAAAAATTCAATCGAAAGCACGAAAATAATTAGAGTTGGCCCTGAATCACTCCATTTCCAGCTAAATCTACACCCTTCTCAGTGATGACAAAAAGGGGATAGAAGCAGCAGAGAGAACATAAAGTCGAGCTGGTTTAGCATTTCCAATGGCAATGTTCAAGAATCAAACTTCAGCTAATATACAAAGCAATGTCCTAAACAGTGGTCAGCCTGGTACTAAAATAAGCACACCATGGATCAAAGCACGAAACTCATTTCATTTCCGAGAACCACAACCAATGCTGGTGATTTACATATTGTGCTCGGCTATAAAAGTTGAAACAGAAAGGGGAAAAAGGAAGAACTTCCCCCCCCCCCCCCCCACCAAGACATGTTTTGTCTTAAGAGAGTATTCCGAAGCATCTGTGATTCCTAAATAGGAACCGTATAAGAGAAATCACATCGCATGTTTTGTTATATCAGGAACAAAAATGCATGGGAAGGTGCCAAGTTCAAATATTATCATATTCATATATATATATATATATTCGAAAAAACTAGATGGAGAAGAAGTCCAAATCCAAGTGTAATATAACGATAGTACCAAAGAGTCACTTGATGTCATCTATCCCTATAGAGAATTCAACGTGGAACAGAATGAAATAACATCTGATATTTCTTGCATTCCTCAATGATGTTCATTTATGGTTGAAACAGCCATTCTAATACAAAGGCGCAGCATCCATTCTTAGCAAACGGAGAAGCTTAACTTAATTTTTGCAGTCTGAAGAGCAAAAAGGTCCATTCAAAAAAATTGTCAAAAAATCTACACAATTTCTGTTATTAGGTTATAGAATAAAAAGATGAGATATTTTTGCAAAACAAGTGGACCATTAACAGAAAGCGCTAACAGAAAATCTGGGACTTACAGCCAGCAAGAACTTTTGGATCTCCACCTAAAGGGAAAAACTCCAATCCAGCAGTCAAGACAAACTCCTTGAAATTTGAGTGAGTTGCAAGTCTAACCCTATGACCATATTCCTACATACAAATTTTCCATCAGCCCCAATTGTAGTTGCTCATATGTGGTTGTTCCGAATATATTGCATCAAATGAAAGAATCAGAAACATCAAACCATTAAAATCAATGGCATTCATCCAATGATCCAAAATACAAATAATTTATTTCTTTTTTTCCTAGTTCCAGAGAAAAGAAATTTTTTTGGCTGTGGAGACGAAAGCAAAAAGTCTATTACTTGTCTGTCGACAACAGCACAGCTTTATTTTATCTCTTAGCAGCCAGAAAGAAAAGTGGTAAACAACTCTCATGTATAACTGTATAAGGCTCCAATGCAGATGGGATGCCAGCCCAGGGATGGCAAGATGTATGCAGCTTTAACCCCCCATTAATAAAGAAGCCATTTCCAGGAGTAGAACGCATACTCTTGGTTGCGGTGAAGGAAAATACTACTAGGCCAAGGGTTGGCGCTTATCTCTTTGTAGCTCTAAGCCTAATTTTTGATATTGATTTTTGCAAACCATAATTCAAACTGATATCACGAAAGGAGAAGCTATTACCTGAAATCAAGCAAGTAAACAAAATATACAAAACAAGAAACTAAAATGTAGCAAACAAATTCTGTTTGATTCCTAGCTCCTGTTAACCATTCTTTGGGTTTTTCTTTCTTGGATTTTTTTTCCAGGTGGTAATCTCAGATGCTTTGTGAGGAACATCAATCCCCATCCCCACAATATTTATAATTAAAGTTATATTAAAAACTTTTCTTGAACATATTCAACAGGTGCTGGCTTCAAGCACCACATCTAAGGTGGAAGAGTTGTTTTGAAATAAAATGATAGATAAACAGCCACAACATGTTTCAGGTGCAATGAATTCATTTTGTTAATTCTTTCTTTTATTTTTTGCTTCAAAATTTTGAACGTAAGATCTCAACTCAACTAATAAGATCACAAGAAGGTTTTCAATGAGAGAAAATTGCAGTAGTTGTGGAAAAATGAATGTCCTAGAAGCATGTGTGAACAAAAGAAAGCTTTCAAAGAAGTCCACACAAGCCTAAGAACAATGACAATAAGTTCAACAACTCGAGTTAGGATTGACAATTTATGATCACTTAATATCCACATTAATTAGCCAGGATCATAAGCAGCCAGAGAATGCAAACAGATCATGTGATATACATACACACATGCACTAAAAGTTAAAACACAGGAAAACACAAAATTAGAATAAAAGAATATAGGACAGAAGTCCAGAACAAAAACCTAGAATTCATATAACCTGAAAGCGTTTTCCAATGGCAACAAATGGTTGCACATCTCCTCGTGTTCCAACTATAAGCATCACTATTTGCAAAGGAGGTATATCTGGAACATCAGCTGAGCCAACAGCTTCTTGGTCAGTTTCTTCATCGTAGACAACTCCGGTTCCAAAATCAAGATTCTGAGGCTTTATATCTCCTGGAACCTCGAATTGTACAGTTCCATCATCTTTAACAGTGGCAAAACGATTTAACCATTTGAGCTGCAGTTTTTTTAAACTACTATATCATTTTTAAATCAACTAAAAGAAAAAATTTAAACAATTAATGAGCCAAGAATCGAGCATAATAATCATGAGATTGAATGGGCATAAAGTAAAGTAGATTTCGACCAATAAGCAAAACAGCGTCAACTAATCAATCATATTGATGATGCGTTGATAATAAATTAATAATGATAGCAACAATATTAAACCAAAACCAGAAACAACAACAATATTGACAATATAAACAACAATATATCAGCTTCATATTATCTCAAATCTCCTTAGAAGTTCGAAGATGTATACATAAATAGACAAATGTTTGGTTCGTTGGAGTTCTACAATTGAGCAACTAGAATGGCATCTTGTTGAGCCCATACACGATACATCTATTTTGGTTTGGTGATTCGCAGTCCCTAACCTAGTGAGATTTAGGTTGCTTTCCCCAGATACTTACATGAATCTCAACTGTTTTGGGGATAGTATGTGTTCTGCTACATTCTTCGAATCCATTAAACTCCTAACCTGAGAATCCAACCTAAAAAAAACAATTCTAGAATCCCAATGCAGGACAACTCTAAGATTGCCTTCCAATTAAAGGAAAACCTCAGCGAAAACACCGCGCAACTGCCTCTCCATATAACAGTAAGGCTGCATCTAAATATTTGGATCAACCCACACCTGAAAACTAGAGCTCATGGCTCAAAGAGTCAACTTAACAGGTTGTGAAGTGCGAACAAATAAAACTGCAAATGCTAATTTCTCTCACATGGCAAACCGCAAACCTCCCAGACTGCAACAACTCCAAGATACCCAATGAGTTCTCTCTCATCTCTAAATCCCCCAGAACTCCATATGAGCCTATCATGATGGACCTTTTGGGTATAGAGCCTATTGGTAACAAACTCCAATGGCAGCAGTATCATATATCTAGATTAAGGAGCTAAATGCATCCAGGTAACAGAATAAGTTAAGAGCAGTATTTGACCCGCCATGCTGTTTCCCCCGATTCTTGTAGAGTTTATACTTGATTTGAAGAGTTACTGCATGAGAGGTCCAGGGTTTTGTCCCACAATTTAAATCTAGTAACACAACACTAGATGGGGAAAAAGGATCTAGGATTGATTCAAAAAATAACAAAAAGGAAGCGAAAAAGGTAAAAACAATGCCAGAAAAGTTAATAGCTAGTTATTTAACCAACCTTCTTCTTAAAAGAAATTCTTTCATCAAAAAGCTTTGCTGTCCAAGTGCCTAGTTTATCCCTCTTTCTGAACTTCCCAGGTTCACTAAGCTGTCTGGAACCAGAATCAGATACTCCAGCAATTGATGCTTCCCTTGACGAATTCTCTCTGGGCAAGCTCCCATCAATAGGGACTGAGTAGAGTACAGTTACAATATAACATTTGATGATTAGCTAAACAATATACCAATATTTCCCCAAAAAAAAAAAACAACGCATGAAATATGACAAACTTCAGATACAGATCCAGTCAGCAAACTAGTTGAACTATATACTTTTCTGTAGACCATAAAGAATATCAATCATAGTATATAAAGAAACATCTGCTGGAACTACAGCTGAAAGATTGCAGATTAAGCTGGCAGTAAGACACCTTACATTTGATTTTATCACATAAAAGGTAAAAGGTTTTAAGAGTTCAACAAACACAACATCATGTCACAATGACTGCCACAAAATAGTCACATCTTTATCAAAAAAGAAATGACTGTCACAAATAGGCAGGAAGAAGGAGATCATTATTCTCAGCATCGTTTTCTTCTCTATACTGTAATCTCATCGATATAAATTACTCAAAGCTTGGAGAGCTTCGCATCTTCCTGACATTAATTAGACATCCAAAGATAACATAGGCCATATCAACTTGTTATTTAACGAAATTTAAAATAAAATGAAAAAGAAAAAGAAAACACTAAGCACATAAGTAATGCATATATAGTTTCTCAAACTAAGCAACTACATATATAAAGCTTTTCTGATTTCAGCACAGCTGCGCAGACATATGCTATAGGATGTAGGTTTATTTGGAAATTTTACCTCTGAACCAAGAGATTAGTTTGTTTACAAGAAGTTGAAGGAACCTAACTACAGCAGCTTTTGCTGCACCAAAAAGTAAGAATGAATCAAAAAATTCCCTATATAACCTTCAAACCCCCCGAAATAGCGAACGTCGCTAGGTCTTCGCTGTAATGGAAGAAAATGCAGTAGACAAACCAAAAATCATTTCTCGACATCTTTTGTTTCTCATGATTCACCCAAGTTTTTGCAATCGTCTCTTCAACATACTTGGAACAGTAATTTTAATTCTACACGAACTTCACGTATACGATCTTATCTTTCAATCTATCCTTAAATTCATGCTGTTCTATTAACGATCATAAATTTCTACAGAGACAGAGACAGATACAAATACAATGTATGAGTGAATAGAAGCTAAGAGTAGCAAACCTGAAGGCGGCGCGGCACTAGAATCAGAATCGACGATCTCGATGTCGTGATAGACGGGAACCTCACCGGAACTAGCGGAAGAAGTGCTGCGTCTGTGATTCGGCGACGGCTCCTCCGCCATCAATGTTTGAGTATATTAACCTAGAAGGAAGAAAAAAGAGAGGAAGAGAATAGAAGTATGTAGAAGAATCCGTATGTAAAGTGGAGAAGAGAGCGAGACAGGAGAGATTACGCAATAGGGGAAGGTATATATCTTTCCCTTCTGTCATTAGGAATTTCTTTTGCACAGAGAGGGGGGGGGGGGGGGGGAGTGGGCACGTGGAGCGAAAGAAAGAGGACCGTTACGACAACACGTCTAGCGCCAAAACAGGCGCGTGTCTTGTATCCCAAAGAAGCGGGGGAGGGGGTCTGATTAGTTTGTCTTAAAATACAATAATAAATTAATTTTGATGGAATTTAAGAGTTCAACCATATTATTTTTGTCTCAAACAAAGATTAAATTGGACATGACAAAATCATAAACCAATATAAATTCGTAAATTGCATCAAAATATATTCATGATTTTTCTTAAAAGAAATTCTGAAATCTCTTATATCTTAACTATAGACTCAAGGATCCGTACAAGAATAATTAAGAATCTAACCTAACCCTAAAAAAAAAATCTAATTAGAGCATGTTGATGATTAATGGTATGAGTGGTAAAAAATGGATTTTGAGTCGGACAACAACACATGTTTACTAAATATATATAGGTCCGAACTTGGATTGATCACTCAGATTGAACAAGATTTTGTCACCCCTAATTAATAGCTTTAACCCACATTTTTTTTTTATCATATCCTCTTTGCTCCCAAGGACTCAGCCCTGAACGTCTTCCCAAACCCAGCCCAAGCACGAACTTGGACTTATTTTTCATTCCAAACCCGTTCTTTTCTTGGCAGGCCCAACCCATGATAAGCTCTATTTCATGCATCATTTGATTGGAAAAGGACCAAACCTTCATTTATTTGTTTATTTTGCATTCACAATATAAGATATATATATATTTCAGAACTACAAACATAAAAAATAATATTAAAATTATGTTCTTAATTAATTATATATATAATAATCCATCCATAAGAGAATAATATATATCTATATAAAATCCAACTTGCCATGCCATATATAAAATGTCATGGCCACACCAAACGAAAGGATAAAGAGACAAAGATTAACCAAATCCATATTGTTCCAGAAAACCTGGACAAAATAATAACATATTAATGAAGGAGAAAATGTTTTTGACTAATTATTTTATTTAGATCTCCAAAATGCACTGTTTTATTTTCTGGCCAGCCCCATTCTGCTTGCTACTCTTCTACTCCTGTATATATGAAATAAAATTAATGTCAAAAACAAAAAGAGAAAAAAAAAACTGTCAAGTTATAATATCCACCAATTTAATTAAAAAGAAAATTTACCAGTTTCACGTCTGACTATAAACATCCTCAAATGAGGGTCAACTGGTAAGCCCATTGCTTCAAACATTGGATCATAAACAGAGTTTTTAATAGCCCTACAATTAACAATAACAATTTATTATTGATTAATAACTTCTTCTTTTTATATAACGAGGAACTAAAAAATTATCTTTAAAACAAAAAATTAAGATAAAACAAATACACATATTAAGCAACAAATATATATATATATAGTACCTTGAGCTTGCTGATGGGTTTGGAGTACTATCAGGATGAAGAAGAGGAGTAGTGAGGTTGTTTTGGACTTCGGGTCCAGGGGCTTGAGAAACCCAATCCACAAGCTGAAGATCAATAATGCAACATCAATATTGTAGTTAGTTTTAGTTATATATATTGCCAATATTGACATTCAAACAGACAAACACATATATATAAATATATATATATATATATATATATATATATATTATTGAACAACAAATTCAAAACAAATAATCCAAAAAAAATGTGTAATTGGGTTTGAATTATAGATAGGTGGGAACAAATAAAATTAGGGAAATATATATATACCCTAGTGCCTTGGACTGGGAAGCCCTCCATGTAGTTATAAGTAGGATTAATATAAGATGATCCCATATTGAAACCTTCCATGCCCTACCAATATATAGTAGCTAGCATAAATATATATATATATATATATATATATATATATATATACTTATAATTATGACTAATAATAAATAAATAACAATTTGAAGCAAAAAATTAAAATAGATAACAAATTAATCTCACTTGGGTGAGTGGCATGTTTTGGTAGCTGCTTGGTCCCATAGCTTGATTCAATAATGCTTGATATTGAAAGTCTTGTGGCCTGGTATTTATATCAGTAAATATATATTACTTTTAATAAACATTTTATTACATGATTTAATATTTAGAAATTAAAATATGAACAATCTTGAGTACCCTAATGGAGTTGCAGAGTCATGCATGTTGAATTGCTTCCAATTATTCCACTCAGTCCCCAAATTTGGTAATCCATTGTTTCCAGTACCTACAGCTGTCTGCAAAATACAACATACATATATACACACATATGAGACGTTTAGGGTTTAAGATAAACGAAATTAATCAACTGATCGATTATATATATATATATATATACTTGGTGAAACTCCGATGGCAAGGTTGATGTCGAGGGGTTATGATTCCCAAGCAAGGATTCAAAATTATGCATAGACCTGGATTGTTGAAATTGAAGTTAATTAATCTTGAGATGAATTATGATATATAGAAACAGTGTATGTTTGTATAAATATATATGTACATACTGAGGAGCGAAGGGAAGATCATTAGTATTGCTGAACTGAGTACTGTTCATATTCAAGTCTTGAATATCAGCATTAACAGATTGAAATCTCTCATCCATTGGTGTTGCTGCCTCCACCTGCTCATGAGAATAAAATATGTAGTAATGCAATAATATTTAACATTAGTGGTAAGAAATTAAAAAAAAAAAAGGTTTTAATTAGTTTTATTAATTGTTAATGAAGGGAATTAGCATATATACAGTGTTGGTTGGAGCATTGAGTGATCCAAGTATATTGGAGAAGCCAACAGACGCTTGTCCCTGCTGTGAGGGATTAGGGTTTGGAGTTGCATCTGCATTATTCCCACCACCAGCAGCTTCCTGCCCAGCTTGGGATCTGCCGCATGAATCATGATCATAATACATTAATAAATTAAAATAATTGAATGATAATATTCTCATATATATTTATGCTGTTTTTTTAAAAAAAATAATTAAAGTAATAATTAATATAATATAATATATACCCTTGAAGCATGAATGGTGGAGGATCACTTCTATGACCTTCATCAGAGGTTGCTGGCTTAGCTTGAGAATCATCAGCACCTCCATCTGATGAATGATCATCACTTGATTGGCTTCCACCTGAATGCTGCTCCATTGGCTCCTAACAAATAAATTAAATTAAATAAAATAATAATTAATTATGTATCTCACACCATTATTTTTCTTCATAATTGCAACTACACACATAGGGGATTTTGACCATCAAACTAGATTTTATTCAACATATATTGCATAAAATATATAAATCCCATAAAATCTATCAAACTATTTCGAGTTCTACTTGAATTCAATAGTTTTCAATTCTTAATTAACTCACTCAACTATATGTAGCCAATATTAATGATTTTAACATCACATAAATGATAAACCATAGGGAGAAATGCAAAGATACATATATATGTGTGTGTGTATGTGTATACATATATAAACAAGCAAATTAAGCACATGCATAATCATGTATAGTTTAGTAATTATATATACTTAATATGAGATTGTACCTCTCTTTCACCCTCACTAAGCAACTTCTCCTTCTCAGCTTCAATTTCATTAATATCAGACATCTTGACTTATCCCTTGATGACAAAATGTTCATAAGTCAATCAAACTTATATGAAACATGAGAAAATCCAAATATAAATTTGTTGGCAAGAGTTTCACAAGCTATGTAAATGTAAACCACCATGCCTTATGTTTATATATCTATTTTTTCAGAGTTAAGTAGGGAGCTAGGGTTATATAGAGGGCAAGAGTTCGACCCTACTTGGATTGGAGGGGTAGAGTTTAGTAGAATATGATGAAGGGGAGAATTTCACCCTCTACTACCATCATTTGTCAATATTTGTTACCCTACAAATTGAAGGTTTGTGAGGTGAGAATTATACCAGTATCTCTTTCGGTTCTTCAGTCATCGAAAGCTGTATATTCTCATTCTGCCTGGATTTGGTATCATAACTCTATTCTTCTACTCCATATTTGCCCTTCGTTTTTTGAAAACTAAATCAGGGATGGGGGTAAATAAATAAATGACTCTTTTTTCATTATCCCCTCATTAACTCTATATTATCTATCCAAGTAAGGATGAGTAAAGGTGTTTCCCCTCCGCCGTCACTTAACTCCCTCTCCTTTAACTCCATTTAACTCTTCATTTTTCAATCCAGGCAGAACCTTAAACATTCCCACAAGTCGACAGATTACAAAGTAACATCATAAGTAAATATTTAATGAATTATAATGCCTCATCGACCAAGAGATTCCAATCGATCATATCATAATCAATTATCAAAATAAATTACTCTGTTTTCTAAACGATGAGACCCGCCGTCACTACCATTTGGGTGCGCACTAGATAAATCCGTTGGAAATTACACATATCTTATTGAAGTCTCATTACCTCACAGATCCTCACAGATCGATTTAGCTAATTGTTATAATTGACTTGATCAATCCTGTACATTAGAAATGGACAAAGAGAGAGATATATATTAGAGATATATACATATATAAAACAATTCAAAAGAAAAGAGGAGAATAATTAAAGCGAATTCTCTAAATGAAAAATCAAAGATCAAAATTGAATAACCTTTTTGTACTTCGAAATCTAGCTAAAATGATCACTACATGCTACAAAATCTGAAAAAAAATCTATCTCAAGATCTCTTTGCATAAATCATTTACATGATAATCAACTTCTAATGAATAACAAAGATAAGAATTAGATTGAATAAAAGGAAGATTATATCATGAAATCTCACGAACAAAGAGAGAAAAGAACCATGTAATAGATAATCTTTTTCAGAGAGAGGATTAACTCAACAAGACTTTGCCCTAGGCACATTATACTCTTTTATAGACATCACATGTAATTAATTACAGAAACACCCCTTAACTTAAGGGGATAATGCTCTCTATTTCTTCTTTGGGGTCATTTTGAAAAATACAACTTTGGGATCATTTTGAAAAATACATTTAATGTGCGTTGGTGAATGAATGGACCCTTTTAGAAACATACAACTTGCTTGGCAATTAGCAAATTAAGATAGTTTGTACTTTCCTTACACATATTTCATGAAAAGCATGAGCAAAAACGTTTTAATGAATTTGACAATATTTGGTATATTTTGAAATTTGGAAAGCTTTTTATGACATGATAATAATGTTCACTAGAATATGTATATATATATATACATACACACATGTGTGTGTGTGTGAAATTAAATAGCATATCGGATATGCATGTAAGAGATGGATAACCATAAAAATTTCCTCATTGTGGTTATTTAAAATGTTGTTGTAATGTCGTGAGGAAAAGTCTCAAATATTCTCAGAAAAATAGGTGTTGCATGGTTTTGATAAATTTTTACTAATATTTTAGGTAAATTTTTTTGAAATTTTACCATTTATAAAGTATTTGGCTTACTAAAATATGTATTGAAAATTGTGATCGTTTACCAAAAACTATGATCACCAGGCGTGTTAGAGGTTTATTTCCATTCATTATTCACTGGCAATCCTCTGGAGGGCGCACATATAGAATAATACTTGAGATCTCAAAATACTATTTCATTTTATCTCCAATTCATAAAAAGTGTTGGATGTTCACATATGTTTATATCAATGATTATGTTTATGTACGTACCCTTAGAAAAAAAAAGACAACAAATTAAATAAACAAAAGGTGGTCATTACCATCTCCTAAATTGATTTCTATTACAACAAAAAAAAATTAATACAACAGAAAAAAAAGAGTATAGAACTAAATACGTAATTAATTAGGAAATCAGTTCTTGGAGTTCATGCTTCGCTTGATAGTATCTGCATTTTCTTTGATGACCTCCTTTGAGTCATCCGCCTTGCCAATCACCGTGTCTTTGGCCTTTTGTGCATTCTCCTTGTCCGAACCCCATTCATCTTGCACTTTCTGCTTTCCCTTCCCACTCACATCCTACTCAATATACCCAATAAATATCATTAATTAATTACTTAGTTTCTGGGAATATAAGCATTTTATAATTGATATTTCACAAGCGTCACCAACTCAAAATTGTACTACCTGCAATCAAATAAACATTATTAATTTCCGTTTTGGGTTTCCAAGTTCAATGTAAATACATCGGGATATCGTTCGTTTTGAGTTTTCCAATTCAATGTAGATACATAACATCGGGATAATATTGTCCATTCGGGATATTGTCCGTTTTGAGTTTTCCAGTTCAATGTAGATACATCAGGATAATATTGTCCATTTTGGTTTTCTTAGTTCACCGTATATATATCGAGATAATATTGTCCATTTTGGGTTTCATAGTTCATTAATGTAGACACATTGGGCTGTTGAGATATGTTTGGGCTTTTCTACCACATTGTTTGGTGCCCTCCAAGCAATGTAGGATTACAAGTTTGATAGATGCATTTTCAAGCAATGTGGAATTACAAGTTTGACACTCCCTGCACTTGTGAATTGGGTGTCTACTCAAATCAATAATATTGTCAATTTTGCATCTATCAATTCACTATATATGCATCGGGTTCACACGGCTTCGTTTTTCCAGGGTCTTCATACTTGAGCCGAGAAAATGACATGTTGTCTGAGAGATTATTGGGTTTTTCCTTATAAACCATATATAGTGAGTGGTGCTCTCCAAATGATATGGGATTGCAAGTCTGACACTAACAACTAATTAATTAATGTAAGTATTCATTCAATATCAATATGCAAAATTAAGATAAATATGAGAAAATTAAATTAAGTTCCATGCACGCTTACTTGTTCAGCAGCAGCAGCCTTGTTCTTCATGTCTTCACCGGTGTTGATAGCCTCGTCAGCACCATGTTGAACGGCCTCCGATGCCTTTTCTCTTGCCGCTGCCCCATCTGGATCAGACATTGCCTAAGAAATTTATATATACACACACACACACACATCATTAGTGGTTAATTATACGCAAGTCAGTGATTAGGCATATATATATACATCAAATTTAATTGCAAGAGAGAGCTATATATATATATATGTTATGTATACATACTCGGAGAGATCTCGGGCTTGAAGCGAAGAAGAAATTGGGATTCCATGTACTTCTTCTAGCAATTGCTGCTCCAACATGGCCAAACTTGGAGAGGGTGGTGCGAATGTTCAAGCTTGCCATACTGACTCCCTCTCTTTTTCTTCTAGTAGAATATCGGTTTTTTTTTTTAATTAAGCAGGATATACATGCATGTATATATGTACGTATAGGCCATGAAGAGAAAGATTACAGTGCAGTGATGAGCGCATTTCCCGGAGATATTGGTTGTGTTTTAATGGTCAAGGAGACCCAGTATTGTAGGACGTTAAAGCTTGATTTTGGGATATTTTCTTCTCTTTACGAGGTGAAATTCAAGTACGAAAAAATGTCATATAAATACCCTCTTAACAAATGTTGAATATATAGCTCCAACTAAAATTCTATTTTTCATATAAGTGTTTCTTTTCCGCACAAGTGCCTCTTTTAAAAATTACATCATCTCATGCTTGTCCTTCTTCTTCAATAGGCAAATATCTAAGAAATACCTAGATAAGATAGCCATCCTCCATCTCCACCATCGCTCCTTCACCACCATCACACCCCCACCATCATCTTATTTGTTTTCTTATTCTTCTTCTTTATTTTATTATTCTTTGTCTTCATCTTCTTAGATCTGAGATGTAATATGAGATTTGAGAATGTACAGTTCAAATATGAGATCGTATAGTTATAGTGTTACTGTTTTGAAACTGTAGCATTATACAATCAAACATTTTGACTTATTTTCTTAATCACCTATGTTATGAAACTGTAACATTATACAATTAAAATATTAGCCTTATACGACGTAGGACTAGTGACATGATATTTACAAAACAAATCAACTACTAAGATTGAAAAATGTCACATTGTCAGAATCGCGCGAAATTTGACTAGGTGACTAGTTTCGACATGGTGATCAAGGCTAATAGCTTTGACTCTAGCCCCATCTTATTTTTGTCAAATTTTACCGTTTAGGGCCTCAAATGTGCTTTTTAATGTTAATGTTTGAAATAGTAACATGATTGCAAAAAGTAATATTAGACTAGTATTTACCTATATTATAATGTTAATATATTGACATTGTGTTTTTTAAGGTCATTTGGCTCCAGTAAGAAATATGACAAGGGTTTTGTTTATTACGTTGTTGTTTAAAATAGTAACATGAACATATCTAAATGATTTGACAGAACTTGATAGATTGTTTCAAATCCAACACTCATAAACTCAAGAAAATCATGTACCCAACATCTAAACTGCTAGGAAGAATAAAAACAATATATTTAAAGTTTTTTAAGTTTTAATTACGAAAAATAGATCAAGAGAGAGATGAGAAGAAAGAGAAGAAGGAGAAAGAGAAAAAGAGAATAAAGAGACGAAGGAGAGAGAAAAAGAAAAAGAAGAAGAGAGAGAAGAAGAAGAAAGAAAGATAGGTTTGTGGAAGAAAGAATGATAGGGTTAGAAAGATAAATAACCATTCTATGAACACTTTTATGTCCAACCTTTAGAGTACAGACTATGCTTGAGAGGAAAGATATTGTAGAAAGGAAAAGAAGGAGACAAAGCCCCTTCTTTGGGGTGAAGTAGCTTAACCTTTTCTGTTGGTACTGCTTTGATTAGCTGTTCGGTTCTGTTTTTAAAATGATGAGTAAATTCATTTAATTTGTTTTATATATTGGAATCAAATGAAATCATGTTTAAGTCAAGGGGTTGGCCGATTTAGTTCCTGATATTCCATGTAAACTTAAAAGCTCTCACAAACACTTTAGGACCACACCTCTTGGTAAAATATGAGCGACTTACCCCGTGTAGGAAACATATGAGAATGTTCGATGTACGAGTAAACTCATGGGTCTTAAATTTGAAACCAGTCGTAAATACTTTGGAGTCGCACCTCCTTGTATAATA
Organism: Tripterygium wilfordii; assembly: GCF_013401445.1. Taxonomy (NCBI): domain Eukaryota; kingdom Viridiplantae; phylum Streptophyta; class Magnoliopsida; order Celastrales; family Celastraceae; genus Tripterygium; species Tripterygium wilfordii. Next base: position 13,648,980 of record NC_052248.1, read on the forward strand.
TGAGCGACTTACCCCGATCTTGTGTAAGAAACTTCTGAGGGTGCTTGAAGCACGAATTTAGGATTTACTACACCGAGAAAAGTCCAAAGAGCCCTATTTGGAGAGGTTCCCACAAAAAGAAATCATGTTTTTATAGTTAGGCTTAACCTAGTTTTCATTCACATGATGGAAAACACTAGTTGTATATTATGCCGGGAGAGGGGATCACTACCCATCCCAATCCCCTCAACTATTTCTGTAACAAGCTGTATTACAAAGAACAGTGAATGCTGTACCTTTTATTGCTACTACAAGTCTCAAGGTAATGGAGCAAAAACAATTAGCATGCAAGGGATTCAAAAACTATAACTGTAAATAAATCTAACTCGAATATAACAGTTTGCTACTACAATTCTCAAGGTAATGTAGCAAAAACAAGTAGCATGCAAGGGATTCAAAAACTATAACTGTAAATAAAATCTAACTCGAATATAACAGTGGAGGTAGTTGAAATATTTTAGGCAATAATAACTTCTACACTGCTGCGGATGAACCTGATCCAACGGCCTTCCAAAGCTTGAGCCACTCCATCATGGCTTCAGCAGCACGAGTAAACACAGGATCCACAGCTCCTAGCTGCTCCTTCACTGCTTTCGCCATCTCCACCATGCAATCCTCAGGTGTTGTAGCTGTTTGTGGCAGCCTTACCGACTGAAAGAAAGGAACCACCTCTTCCATCAGCTTCACTCCTTCCCATTCCTTTTTCAAGCTGTCTATGGCATTACCTCTATCTTTCCTCCATATGTAAGGAAGACCAGTTTTCACTCCGAGGCCAAGGTGATCGCACATAACCTTGACACACATCCCACTCCATACATCTTCCATTGTTTCCCACCTCAGCTTTCCTTCCCCAGCTAACTGTAAAGCTGGGCACAACGCAGGACCCACCAACTCACGGTTAAAGGCAATATTGATTCCACTGATGGGCATCATGGCCCTAGCTGGAACAGTCATTACTGCATCAACATATCTAGAATTCCTCTGGTTTGGCCTGAGGGCTTGTGTAGGTGCATCAAGGTCAGCTAGATTGAGCCAGAGTCCACATGACAGTGCACAGTCAACCCCACTTCTCAGGCTGAATGGGTACCCACGGACAAAATCAGCTCCCTTACGGAAAGGATCATAAAGCGTATTAAAAAAGAATGGAGTAGCTGGAGCTGTAAGATTCGAAATATGCTGCGCTACAGCATCTATCAGAAACTCCTTACTGTCCTTAGCAGGGACACAGTCATCATCAACAGAAATAATATATTTCCTCCTAGATACAAGATAACCAAAATACCTGCACGAATAACCAGAGAACAACACAGAATTTTTGGGACCTACAACTCGGTCTATGTCAGACTTAGTGTAGACTTGGTGGTTAAACCCTCCAGGAATCTGGAGTTCCTCCTTGAGATCAGGGTCTTTGACAATTATCAAATGGAAACTAGAGAATACTGGTTTCCATTCATTAATGAATGATGTTAAGTCCGCATTGACGGCTCCAATCACAATATCAATCTCACTGTCCTTGATGTTCACTAGAGACATCTCGGAAATATAGATATTCGAGATTCAGAAACTTTTTTATCCACCTGAATAATAGTGTAGCTGGGAGCTAAAAAAGGATGCGCTAACACAATTTCAGCAAAAACTAGAATTTCTCAGAACATCCTGTCAAGAGGAGAAAATATGAAGTTAGTACAGAACGTAACAGCAAAAGCAGTTAGCAAATTGAAAAATGTGCTCACTGGTGGGAAGAACAGGGATGAAGACGTGCTGAATATTCAAAGCCTGGATGAATGAAATGACTTCTTCTCTCCCAGATGCCATAAAGAGCTTTAGAATCTTTTCTGTCAGCTTTCCGGCACTGAGTGTTCTCTGTCCATCATTAAAAGTCTTGTGATTGTTTGTATAATGTATTCCTTTTGGTAAACAAAAGGTCAACGTCAAAGGTAAGACAGTATACACAAAAATGTTCAAAGGCCAATTATTAAGCCACATCCATTACATTCAACTGTGTAGAAAACTAAAAGAGCTATTAGGTTCTGGGGCGCTTGTTTACAATGGAGGTCTAATAATTAGAGCTGAGAGCTTCAAAACCAGCCAGCGGTATAGGAAATGGAGAAAAAGACTTCTCAGCGTTGACTAACAGATCCAGAAAAATGGAAGAATCAAGAACTTAAAGGGATAGTGAACATCAACCACTACAAATATATTCAACAACAAGCTAAATTCAACTCACATATGCCTTGCAATGTAAACAACAACATTCGTCTATAGTAAAGTTTCAAATAGAAAGTTAACACACTTTTACCCAACCTTTGATCATCAAGGGAATCTGCCTCCAATATTTTCCTGTTTTAACCCCTTGTACGAGATTTTTCATAAAGTTGTCAGTGAATTAGGCTACTTGATTTTGATTCCAAAATGAAGGGTGCTGTACCATTTCCTTTGTTAAACAAAAAACACAAACATGAAACAAATTTATTTTGTAGCCAATGAAACCACAATTCTATCTCATATTCTGGGAGGGAAATTGCATACAATTCTCCACCTAGAATGGTGGTTTCGTCTTTATATTTTCGTAGAAAGCAAATATATAATTGATCTGCTTTTTCCCTCCAAAAATACTATCATATCCATGTCTTCTATATGCAACAGTTGCTCCATAAATCACAAGCAACATACCCTTCCCACCCAGAAGTTTTCGCAACTCTGTTTCTGCTACTAGATCACGAGGTCCCAAATAGTTAGATATTATAAAAGTTATGTAAAAGCAGCCATCGCTAATTGACAGTGAGTAAATGATAGAACATCTGAATATTATATCCATAACACATTTGTTCATCTAAAATCGTTCAAAAGTTAGATAGAACACAACACCAAGCAACCTAGCAGAAGATTAGAAATCTCAAGCACAAGGCACACAAACTTAGCGACTCATCATCCTTCGACGATCCAACTATCAACAACACAGAGAACTGATCCTATACGCCAAAACAAAAGTATTAAGGAATCGATTAAAATCATCCAATAATTTTGGAGAGGATGTACCAGGAAGAGATCGAGAAGGATGTGATCAGGAAGAGGAGATAGATCCGAGACGTCAGAGAGGTGAAGAACAGCCGTGTCAATGGTTAGGGAGAGCAGTGATGGCGGAGTTCTGGATCTGGATAACATGTATATATACAGATTGTTAGAATTAATGGCACAACGTGTCTCTTCCCCAAACAAGAGAGAGAAAGATAAAGAGAAAAAGTCCAGGTTTTGTCCCTTCGATTGCGGATGCAGCAGCAGATCATTTGTTTTTCTTTTCCACCGTCCGTCATCGTTGACGAAGCTCTCGCACGCACCGCACGGGTGAGTGAATCTTGTCGTCTGTTTCACTCGGGTCGGATAAACCCGAAATGGACGCCCAGTTCGATCCTATACGGTGCTGCAACCTTGGAAAATGAAAGATACATTGTTTGATAATTATGTTATCTAACATATACTTGATCACCCAAATCAGTTTAAACATATTCAGTCATTATTTATTTTTTTGAATACAAGTATCAAGCCTATGAAAGCCTATGAAAGTACATGTGTCAACAAACCCCACGCAGGAGGCACAAATCAAGCTCACGCAGGGACAGACTAAGCCCACACACCTCCTCATAAATATTCGGAGGAGGTGAGATTTGAACCTATGACCTCAGTTAGGGACATACAAAGTCATTGCCACTCAACCAATGGCTCATTTGCTATTCAGTCATTATTAACGACTTCAAATGATACACTTATTAGCTAATAGCCTAGTTTATGAATCTCCAAGTCCAAACCATATGACTCAGGAGGTACTTGAGTCGATTCCCGAGTGCAATACCATCGTAGCCGCATGCTATGTGACCAAGTTGCTTTGATAGAGTTTATGCAAAATAAAAAATGGTACATAAAAGAAGTGAGAAATCCATCTACACCACGAATAACCACTCTCTGTAACTATGTAAACTTGCTGTTCCATCACCTATGACTCTGGCATTGCCACAAACAAAATATTATAAGCATCCTAGGAAAGAAAGGAAAAAAAAACAAAAAGTTCTGCTAAACATTGCAAGAAACTAGACCACCACATTATTTAACTCCAACAATGGACTTCAGAAACTGAAGCTTGTCATTTACTCCCTTGAGATCACTATGCTCTTCAAGCGAGGCAGGTGGCTCAACTCCAGTGAACACATAAAGAGCCTTAATTTCCTCATTGTATGTTGCTTGTGGCAAAACTTGATAGCCTACTATGCTGCGCAGGGCATAGATTTGTTTCCATATCTCCTCCTCACTGTAAGGTACCTGTTGAAGTCAGAGACAAACATACTTCATCGTTCAACATAGCAGGATAAAAATAAAAACCTAGTTTGACAATCCGAATGGCCAACAAATTTTGCTTTTCCCACCAAGAATTTTCCTGGTTCGACATGAAAAAGTTCTGAAAAGTTTGTTATACGGAAAAGTTTCACTCTTAACAACAGAAAACTGTTTACAAACTTCAAGCTTCGAGTCTTCTCAGCTCAAGCAAATCAAAAGGGAAAATTATTCAAGCTGTTCCTATGGTCCACAACATGGTTGATGCAGAAGGAGAGAAGCAACGGCATTTTTAACAACGTCGATGCCCCCGTGGAGAGATTTTTGTAAACTGTTTTAATGTCTTAAACCTCAATTGAACTGGCTGTAGTAGCAGTGTTGGAATAGCCTCTCACTGATGTTCTTGCTCGCAAATTGCAGCAAGAATATCAGTGTGAGGCTATTCCAGTACTGCTACTACAGACAGTTCAATAGAGTTTTAGGACATTAAAATAGTTTAATCAAGTTATAATCAAGTTGCAGCACTTGAGCCAGGAAAGCAAATACATTAAACCCTAACCTTGGAACCCATGCTGATGTTCTTTTTTGAAGATTTCCCCCCATGGTTGGTCTCAACTTCCCTTTCAGCATAAGGAAGCTCTGCAGAATCAGTAGCTACACGGCCTGCATAATTTGAATATTTATCACTTCCTGCAAATTCTCCAACTAAGTTTAAATGTGTGTATTGAAACCAATCCTATTAGAGAAGGGGAAACTACATCAAATTTATTATATGGACTAAAGAACATATCCTACAACTTACCTTCAGTGCTATTGTAAGCCTCTTTTTTGGATGGCTGTGCAGCTGCATTTTTATCATGAAGCAAGCCAAACTCACTTTCATCAGTAATTTCCCTTACTTCTTCCTTTGAGGATTGCAAGTTCTTTTTTTTATCTTTCACAAGGATATCATTGTTTGCAGTACTCTCATCGGCCTTTTCTGCCCGCAACACAGTCCACTTTTCTACCCAAGGTCTCTGCTCTTCTTCCACAATGTTAGCAACATCAATCGATTCCACATCCACAGTATCACCTTCATCTCGCAGTTTTTCTAATAACGCCCCTGTCTCTCTCACTAATTCCTTGACTTCTTCAATGTCACCACCAAGACATGAATCTACAGCCACCTTTATCACTTCAAACGGTGTCTCCTCTTCTACAACATTGCTTTCACTTCTCTCATCTCCCTTAATTACCACCTCTACCCCAAATAGCACATTCACAGGCTGCTCATCCTTGACTTGTTCTGCCACCAGTTCATCCCGTAGCCCTTCTCCCCTCCTTCTAATTGTTACTTCTATCTCTTCCAATGGTTTATCTTGTTCATCTAAGCACTTAACAACATCTCTCCCATACCCATTTTCCTCCACAATTTCATCTGCACTTTCTGATAGTTCTTTTTCATATGGCCCAACAAGTCCTTTTGTATAATCAACTTTCCCGTTTTCTTTCTCATTTATTTCAAACTTGCCCTCAACATCTCCTTTTATATCTGTAAGTAGCTCTTCTTCTTCTTCTTCATAATCAATATCTTGTTCAACGTTAGCACCATCAACATCCTCATTATTGGACCATATTCCAAATCCCAACAATAATGGAGGTGGAGTGGTCCTTGGAAGCAACTTACCCAGGAGCTTCTCAGCGCAAACATAGTTTGCCAAGAGGAGCCCAGATGGAACAGAGAAGACAAACCCAATTGTGGAAATAACAAGAAGTGGAGGAAGAACTAAAGGCGCAGAGGATAGTAACACACCTGTGACCAAAATCTTCTTTCCCAGACTAAGTCCGTTGTCCACAATGCCCCAACACCTCTTGCCACTGTTTTCTTCCGATTCATGTTCTTCAATTTCCCACTCTAGCTCTGGATCTTCCATTCTAAAAAAAAGGAACAACAGTGTAAGTCCACAAAGCCACATCAAAATCTGAAGGAACAGAAGAAGAATATGACAGACCCAATGCATGGTTTACCTGATCCCATAGCCTTGACGGAGCTGATTCGAGCAGCAGCAGAAGCCAAGAGGGAGAGGGGAGGGTTTTTGAAGATATAAGCGAGAAGGTTTGCGAGGCGGTCGAGAATCCTCATGACACGCGTTGGAAAGAGAGCGCAGACAGTTGCTGAGGGAGGAGAAGCGGAAAGAGGTTGAGACAGAATTGATGGGGTGCGCATTTGAACGTGGCTGCTACGAGGCTATTCCGTCTGTCGCATTTTCCGTATGTCAGTGTGATCAGCATGAAGGTAGCAGATTTTGTTGGGCTCATATGGCTTGGGCTTGGATGGATTTGGTTGGACTCATATTGGGATTGGGGTTTTTTTATAAAAAAATAAAGGGCAAGCTTATTTAGGGCTGTTACTGATATGGTAAATTATCCACTGGTATACCATTACCGACGAATTGGTTACCGAAAATAGCAAAAGATTGGTATACCGTTACCAATTGTTCGATACGGTAAATTTACCGATGATTTCGGTAATGGTAACGGTAAGCAAAGTTCAAAACGGTAAATTTCCTGATTACCGACATATATATTAAATATATATTAATATTATTTTTAGTTTTAGTTTTATTTAATCATGACCATTAGATTGATCTAATTTAATCTAGACCATTGATTATTTTTAGGGTTATCATTTATATATCACTCTTAGCAATTTCATTAACTTTAAAGCATTGTTTGTTACATAACAAAATGCTTTGTTGGTATTGATTACATGCTTTTCTTCTCCCTTTCCATTATGGTCTTTTATCTTTATTTATCTTGTTTCTTTTAGCTTTCCTGCAATGGAGTTTAAAACACTTCGGATACTAAAAATATTAGAAATTAATGAAATGAAAGATTTTCCGTTATAGATTGTTGGAATAATGTTATGTGAATTCTCCTTTCATTTTTTCTCCGATTGATAGGTATTTTCTCTTATTCACATGTAGCACAATGATCCTTCTCATTAATCTATCATTTTTATTATTGGTATTGTAGGCAAGATGAAAGTGTTGTAGTCTCATACAATGACTATTAAGCACAATGCTACTTGATGCATTTTTCTTCTTCTCTTTTTTAAATAGGTTTTAAGAATTGGTAAATTTACCAATTACCGACTTACCATTACCGATCGATCGGTATACCGACTCTTCCGGTAACGGTAACGGTAACATTTTTTGAGTTACCGAAAGAATTGATATGGTAACGGTATTCCGTGTTTGGTAACGGTAACCGTACCAATAACAGCCCTAATCTTATTTGCAAGCCAAGCCAAGCAACTAAAATACCAAGTCTATACCACTTTAAAAAAGATAATTATTTTACGTAAATATCATTGTTTAAAATGACATATTAACCATTAATGAAAAATAAAAAATAAATTTATATTTACATATTGGATTAAAAAAGTAGAATTCTCCAAATAAAAAAATACGAAATCTAATAATGGGTAAGGATTGCTAAGTGTCACACATTACTCACAAATATTTATGTTATGAATCCATGCTGGAGCAGGGAAAATAGGCCAATTGCATTCACTGATGAAACATACCATGGGGTGGGATTCTATGGTGAAAAATTGGACAGGAAAGAATAAGGTGATGTACTGGAGAAGCTTGGTCATATTTACATGTCTAGGATGGATGGTAGTCACACTTTACACATAATAATACCATACCTCCGTGTTTTTTTACACATAAGTGATGGGGCAAAAGTAGGTCAACAGATTCCGGGGAACAGCTCATATATTTTCATCGATGCACACGTGTCTGGAGACTAGCGTGAGTAGCATTTGTTTTCTTGCTTAATTAATTACAAAGGAAAAGGTTGGCTTGTTGAATTTCGGATGAGAAATTTATAATAGTGTTTGTTTTTCTTCACATCATTGTTCCTGAATATCATCACTCTTCTTCTCATGACACAAATTCCGAAAACAGAACAGACAGGCATTCCTGACTGGGAAGACATTATTATTGAGATCATGTCATCTTTGTACGCTGCTTACAACTCAGACGGATATCTCAAGTGATCATAGATTTGTAATACTTCATTTCAACCCATATTTGGAACAATGTAGACAATAGAGAACATTATTATTCTGTCACAAAATTTGCCCCCAAAATGAATTCCAGATTTATTTAGATTTATAATATTAGATCACTAAAAAGCAAGCCAATAGATGGGAAACAAGTAAATAATACAATTACCTTAAGGTGTTAGTAATCTCTTCTCCTGCTGCTGACAATGTCGCTAGCAAAATCTTCCTCAGGCTCAGGGTTTTCACATTGTTCCAGAAATTCGTTATACTTGGGATCATAAGCAGCAGCTAGGCGTAGATATTTCGCAGCTTCAGCCTTGCGACCTTCGCGATATAATGCACTGAAAAGCATTGCATTGCATTGCATTTTAGTGCATAACAACACAATAGCCAGCCAAATGGCAGACAATGAAATTAGTTCAAAACACCACAATAATATCCTTGAAGACCACAAATCATCATTCATACCTCGCAAGTAAAACTAACCCATCAAAATAATGAGCTTTGCTCTTTGGATCCTCTGGCTCTTTAACATTAGCGACTCTTTGCAGGTGCACAATTCCTTCCACGTTTCTCTCCTGCCAAATATATAGGTGGACGAAATTGAAAAGCAGGAACTATCGCATCAGCAGTGAAAGATAAAGCTACCAATCAAACTCTAATCAATCAGCCGCCACAATTTAGGAGACAGATGTAATGTAACCTTTGGAAAAGTAAAGTGCACAGGATAAGAAAGCTAGAGGGTAATTAAGCTACTCATTGGGCAAGCTCTAACCTACCATCTGTTTATAGTGTGTTGTGTAAGAAGATGGATCATGGGAATTTTTAAAATACCATGTCGTTTCCCATGTAAAAGGTACTTTTGTCTTTCAGCACATATAATGAAGGCATTTAAGACAATTACATAGGCAAACATGTAGCCAGTAGTACAGTTGCAGTGGGGCAACCTAGAGGTCACAAATTCAATTTATGAAAACAACCTCTTCTCATATTATGTAAGGGTAAGGTCTACGTATATCCTGTCTGTGTCCAACCCCACCCAATGCGGGAGCCTTGTGCACGGAAATTGTTATTGTTGCCATTTAAGACAATTACACAACTTTCCAGAGCAAGGGCTTAGTCAGCTGAGACTTGGTAAATGCAAATCATGCACAACATGGCACTTCCTGGGTCTCAGTTGGGCAAGTCAATATCTTATTAAAAGAGAACTATTACCTATCAATCAAATGCTGAGTAGGGTATGGTACTCACTAGCATAACCTACAAATATTAAACTTAGGAGACTCTAATTTCATTTCTTACTGAATTGGCATATAAAGATCGAAATTATTTTTTTCAAAATCCAACGCTACCTTTTGTCATTCCCATTCTGAAAAGAAAGTTAAAACTTAAGTCATACCTGCTTTATACAGGTAACACCTGCCCACTGAGAAGCAAGAATTAGAAGATCAATCTCCTCAACATCAGATGGATAACCAGCAACAAGCAGCTAATAAGAAGTCAAATAACAGCTTTTGATCAGTAATGTGATAGATACATACATGGATGTGAACGCAGGAGTTGATAATGAAATTCAGTGAACAAAAAGGATCAGATAAATAAAGCAGATTGTACATGAATTTTATTAGTTGGTTAGACAAGAAATATTCTTTATGGAAAATAAATCAAGAGCTGCAAGTTAGCACCATCAGAGATGTTTTGGTACAAGATTTAGTGTCTAATGTAATTTACTTAAGTCTACACCTCTAGCTGGGTATCTTTCACCTCATTTATTTAGGTAACAGGCTTTTAATTTGCTAGTCTAGTCTCAATTTGGATATAGTGTTGTTATTGGTTTTATGTTGCTTTTAGTTTGATAGTCTAGTCTCAATTTGGATATTGTGTTGTTGTTGGTTTTTATGTTGCCGGGTCTACATTTAGTTATTTGAACTCGGCATCATTGGCAAAAAGTTTCTCATCCGGATCGAGTCATATTAAATTCAGGAAACTAAAGAGTCCATATAAATGAAATTACTCTCTACTCATTATGAAAATGAATATTTTTAGAATAAGACATGAATACTTGGTTGGCATGCATGCGAAGGTTTTTTTCCTCTTTTTCTTTGCTCGCTTCTACAGTAGTTCAGGTTACTGCTCACCAGCAGCAGAAAAAGCATCTACAGTTTATTCTTTAGCTATCTTTTACCTTCTAACTTTTTCTAATACCATTTCCTTACCTACCCTCGACACTCTTTTCTAACCTTTTCACACCAAATATCCAGGAAAAAGTCTATTTTTTTCCTGCTGTCAAACTTTTCCAGTTACCTGGAACTCCACTGTTTTGCTTTAGAATCTCTAAAATGAGCAAAATTTCAAAGGCGATGCGGCTCTTAATGTTCCATAGTGATCAACAAATGTGTTTTAATTAAGCTTTACTCAAAGATAAGCATGATTTAAATAATGAAATAGAAGAAGCGTAAGGATGAAGCTCTAACCTACCATCTGTCCCGGGCGAGGTCGAGGACAGACAAAATATACACCGACCTTACCCCCACATAATATATGGAGAGGCTGTTTCCAGGGGATTGAACTTGTGACCTCTAGGCTACATGTTCACTTGTATGAGAAAGAAATTTAAATGTTAACTTTAATTCGAACCTGGGAAATGGCACGCTCTAAATGTTCAGTGGCCTCAGCCATCAGTCCTTTCTGCATTAGAATCTGCCCCAAGACAATCAATGCCCTTGCATATCCAGGATCCTTCTCAAGTGCCAATCTGTTTTCAAAAGTTAATCATGCTCTAGCGATAATAGAAAAGGTGTTTCAAGTGGAATGAAAAACAATATTTGAAAATTCAAACAGAAAAAATTGTAAAGAAGGTCAAGAAGTTACTGCAGCAAAGGAATTGCTTTTTCTTTATGCCCTTCTGATAAGCGTTTGACCGAAAGCTGTCAACAATTCCATTAAAAAAACATTATCAACTGAAAATTTTATCCTGAATTTATATATGAGCAAAATGTTGGCATTCATTAGTCACTTACATTAACCAACTGTTTCGGTGACAAATCTTGTACAGAAATTTTATGCTCCTTTGTAGATTGGTGTGAAGGGGTTATTTTAGACGTGTTAGGTTCTTCTGAATCTATAACAACTTGTTGAGAGTCCTTGACCGGGAGCCCCAATCTTGTGAGAATAGCTGGATTTTTGAGGCATAATTGCTGCAAATTTGATCATCAATTGCAAGAGAAAATAAATTTTACACTCCTAAGTTACATGTTAAAAACAGGATTCGAAAGTGGTTGTTATTCCTACTATCGAGTGAATCTAAGCACATAATGCATATTTAAAGGTCCAAAAGTAATACACTGACACACATCTCCAAGTCGACTTTAATTCATAAAATGTTTAATTTCCCTCCAAAGATTTTAATTAGTGTCAGTTTGATGCACAACGCTGTGCATCATTTTTCGGTGCTCAGCTAATCCTTTATGTGGCTTAGACCCACCAAATAGTAGGGAAAAAACAACTGTGAATAGTGGCAAATCCAAGTATGTTGAAACTTTAAAACATCAAGTATCTCAAAACAGGATAACTATGGCATGAATTTGAATAGACATGTAGATAGAGACTTCAAAGACGGGGGTACGCCATCGAGACTGCGGCAAACAAAGGGACCAATACCCGTGAATGTGTTGCCACGATGTAAAGAGCGGCAACTAACCTGAATGATGCTTACTGAACTGTTTGTGGCCCAGTAGACCAGACTTCCCTGCAAAACATCAGTTATTTCAAAATCAGGCAAGGAGTCAATGTCAAACAAAACAGTAACCGTGGGTTGAATCCAGACAAAAGCATCCAAAGAATAAGCACAGAACTAAAGAAACATATTAGTATTTTACTGAATAACGATTTGCACAAAAGAAAAAGAATCATATTACAGGGTGCTTTATTAAGATGATGCCATTTAAGACGTGCCAAACACCAAGTTTGACAAAAAAAAAAAGAGGGCACAGAAACCAAAAATAACTTTACCTGGGGAAGACAGAAACCAATGAAAAATAGTGGAATTGTTAGCAAATCCAAATAGTCCTTGTAGTACTGCATTCAGAAAAAGCCAACCATGCACCATATAGAAAACAATTAGATGATGTAATTCTGCTCTCTTTATCAAATTTTACCATTTTTTGGCACAATCTCTATTTACTCACTTTCAATAACAAATTGGCATTGCCTGTCACTTTTTGAACTGAAGAGTCCCGAAAAGAAATCTGATAAGATATTCAAACAAAGATTAGGGGAAAAAGAAATAAGTAGTTTGCAGGAATAGCTCAGCAAAAAGTGCTTCTAGAGAACCATGTCTCAAGAGCAAAAGATGCAGATGCAAATATATACTTAACATGCTCAACTCAACCTAACAATTCCCTGAAGTGGCTGCATCTACCCAAATGTAGATAGGCAAGCAAAATACACATGCTTCATAAAAGCTGAAGTGTTCCCTCAATATATCCAGGGGGTTACGGGTTTTTTTTTCCCTATCAATTGGGGCCCGCCCTTCACCATCCTCATCTTATAGGAACTGTCAGAGATCATGGTCATGTAGTTGCGCTTTATGTAAAATCTTTGACTGGGAGTCTCAGATGATCTGTGGTACTCATTCATCAGCATAAATCAACCAGAAAGCTATGAAGATGATCTTAGGTTTAACACTTGTTTATATAAAAGATCCAAGGTGCAAACACTTGCTTAGCAGCTTAGGGTTTAAGCAAAAAATGCTTCCTCAGGTGCCCTAGGAAGCAAAAAATGTCAGTTATATGTGCAAGAACCATCTCATATCTCAGGAAAATAAGAGCGAAGTTGTACAAAATTTGCTTTGGTAACCAGTAACCGTATTGCCATGCAATCTACTTTTACAGTAACCATCAAAGCGTGACAAAACCATACGAGTGGGATAAGTTATATAAGGTCAAATAGTCCCATAGTCTTAGCATTTGACCATATTATCAAATCGAAGAGAAAAATCATATACCTGGATATTAATATAGTGAAAAGCAGCAACCATTACAGGAAAGATGGAGCCCGAAATACCATGAGGATATTCAGTCAAATTCTGGAACCAGAAAATGCCACCCTGTAACTCATTATAAAAAAATATATGTGTGAATAATTTGAACATTAAAAAATCATATCAAAGACGCAATCAACAGTTTAGTTGAGCGTCATGTCAAGCCTTCAATTTAATAGATGAACAAGTGCACGGTAATGATATATTAATGATATGGACTACAAGGAGTTCCCAAAAGAAAGTCAACATCTCTGAAGATATTCTGTAACATCCCTTAAAAATTGTGCAGATGGTAAAAGGAAAATTATGCTTTCCACACCAATGGTAATGCCAAAATGTAATTGAACATCAAGAAAGCTAACATCTCCATAGTAGTTCTCTTCCACAAGGTGGCACTAAATATTGTGTTGATTACTGTTAAATGTGAGCCAAAAAATAGATTTACATATAACCTACTCAATATGTATGTTGCTTACACAATCAAACCCAGGATGGTGATCCAGGGACATTCTTCGAATACTGGACATCCACAAAAAAAAGCACGGCACCTGCAAACCAAATAAAAGACAAGACAATTAATTATGGAACGTCAAGCTCTCGTCTATTAGCTTTGGTTGTAATTCTCATTTTGCTTACATTTTCTGCAAAGTAGAACACTTATACCACCACCTCTATTAACCTTTTTATGTCGAAAAGGCCCGTATCAATGATTAAGGTTATATGTATGGACAATTCCTCTTTTTATTTTGTTTGGTTAAGGCAATTCGAATATTAGGAGTCATAATCTGAATAATAATTTTTATGGATTTGATTTATGATACCGATGGGCGATTAAAAACTATTTTCTGCAAAATAGAACAATTCGACCACTACCTTAAAACAACCATGATTTGATGTATTATTATAGTTCCATAGTTCTTCTAAGTAAACCTTCCTCAAGAGTAACTGGCACCAAATGGACTATGAGATATTTTCAACTAAGTAGGGCTCTTCTTGTACTATATTATGACATACAACACCCATTGGAAATAAAGAAAAACTGAACTTTATCAGTCATATATCTTTTCATCTCCTTTTAATTCATAAAATCCAATAAAAATGAGAAAGGTAGATCCTGGGTGTCACGTGGAAACGAATACTCGTACCAGATTTATGTTTGACAGTTTAACAAAAAATTCATTTGGCCAATTCAGGGTTAGCGCTCTCAAATTTTTCAAGTTTTCAAGTCGAAAATTCTTCTGTCTTTTGTCCCTTAGTCAACGAATCTTGTTTCTTTTATGCTTAGCCAAGCACCAAGCAAACAATGAACTATTTAAAGCTAAAAACTAGAAGGAAAAAACTCAATGTTTTTCTTTTGTAGTAATGCACATAAAATGAGGCTTAGTGGTAGGGTTGTAGGAGTGCAACCTAGAGGTCACATGTTCAATTCCTGAAAACAGTCACTCCACATATTATATGGGGTAAGATCTGCGTACATTATGTCTGTCCTCGATCCCGTACACTACGCGATCCTTGTACACGTGAGTGGTTTACCTTTTTACAGGGGAACATGTGACCCAATTGTAGAGTTGCAGGTATGCAACCTAGAGGTCACCAAAAAGGCTAGCCTGAGAAGAGTAAATTCCCACAAAGTGAATGATGAGGTGAGTTCCAAACACTCAAACATGTCCCTCGAGGCCACCAAGCACCTCATAAACAGTACAATTCCAAATTTTCTATACATGGCAAACTGTGCATCAGGCGTTTCCGATATGCTTTCGCTCAACTACTTTCACTCACTAGATTTAGATCTTTGCACCTAACTCAAACTCAACAGTTTTCTGTAATCCAGTATGTATATAAATTTCTGTGGCTTTTCCCCTATGGTTTCATCTTTTCTTTTTGGTAGGCAGACATACAGATTGCTTAATTGTGCAGCATGCTTGTCTACCATGTGCCCAAACAGAGCTGTTAGTTAGAATTTTAGAATTAACAAAAATTAATTTCCTACATGCTCTAGGAATGTATGATGAAAAAAGTAAAAGTTCGTTCTATGGAATAGATGGAAATATTACCTGGACAGAAAGATACGAAACGAACCATAGAAATGAGGGGCACCCAATAGATCGTCTTTCCTTCTGAAAGAGTGAAATTTGATCAATATAACTCCTTCCTGACATAGGTGGTGGCAATGGAGGAGGCACTATGAGAATTGCATATGATCCAAGAAAAATAATGTGTAAGTCAAGCATCTAACTACATCAAAATAATCGGTTGCAAGAAAACATGATAGGATATCAAGCTATTCCCTCTTATGCCCCCTTAAAACTTACTTGGCGGCTAAAAGGACAACAATGGCAGCCACTATCAATAGATTATCTACAATTTTTTGACTAATCATCACTGTAACTGCATTTGCGGTGATCAGCTATAAAATTATGCTATATTGGCCTAAAAATAGAGACCAATATATCTCATCTATAAAGATGTACAAAGATACTATAGCTGCCACGGTAAAGCTGTTGTTACAAAAAAGAATTAAGGTGCTCTTTTATCCATCAGGTTAAATACATAGTGACTTTCATCAACTATACAGTGAAAGGAAATGCCATGAGCAAATATTAATACATATTAAAGTTATTAACATACAAGATACATCACTTACAGACATTTAAAATGCATCATAAAAGCTATTACAAAGATCTTGACATTAAGGAACAAGCTATCTGCACACACATGAATGCATACATGCAAAAACTGCCCTCTATGTGTTTACACACTGTGCTATTTTTTGAATGGCATCGCAACTTTCTTCATTACTACTTCATACCACTACGACTTCTTAAAATGTACAGCTCCTCTTCAAGGTTAAATAAACAAAATTTTCCCTTCTTTCCATACATCATAAACTGAAGTACTGAACCCATGCCACCAAATCTACTTTTAAATTCCATGTTGTATGTTTTATGTTGTGTGCAAAGTGGTATAGATACAAAGGTACTGGCAATAGCTTAATTGAGATGGCAAAGGAATCTGGAAAGCAAATTGTGTGAAAGTATTCGACAGCAAGTGTTAGGGAACTGAAAAGGTCATGGAAATAATTCCATGTTGTATGTTTTATGTTGTGTGCAAAGTGGTATAGATACAAAGGTACTGGCAATAGCTTAATTGAGATGGCAAAGGAATCTGGAAAGCAAATTGTGTGAAAGTATTCGACAGCAAGTGTTAGGGAACTGAAAAGGTCATGGAAATAATTCCATGTTGTATGTTTTATGTTGTGTGCAAAGTGGTATAGATACAAAGGTACTGGCAATAGCTTAATTGAGATGGCAAAGGAATCTGGAAAGCAAATTGTGTGAAAGTACTCGACAGCAAGTGTTAGGGAACTGAAAAGGTCATGGAAATAATGATCAACCATGAGAAGGAAAACAATCACGCTCTTTCAAATTTGTGATTTTGAAGTTGCAATCAAATGACCTTTATCTCAAAATGTCAGTTTCTTGTTATTCATGCACTGCACAGGTTCACCACCACTGTACATGCTCAGAGTACACATGGACATGCCGCCGGGGGGGGGGGGTGAAGGGGAGTGTCCCTTTCCAAATGACAAAAATAAAAAATAAATGGAAACAGGGCTACAAGCAAAGAAAAACATATGATTTACTAACGCACATTTAGGAAATAACTCTGAAATCCTTTTCAACTTGTGAAGCTTCAAAATAAGCAGCGGCGACAGTGCCATTCTCATTGCAATAGTGGAAGAAACAATGATGAACCACCTGCAAAATTCATTTCAGCCAAATATAAAAATTAACTAATGTTCAGGAACAAATAAATTTACCATCGACTAGAAGGAAAATGAATTCACTAATTCAAATTTACGTAGTTCATTCCGGATTTCACTGAAAAGTGAAAGGTTTTAATATGCGTCTATACAAAATCTTCCTTGTCAATATGGTTATAAGGTCCAAATAAACAACATTTATACATGGGCATGATAGAATGGCTCAAAACAGAATTTAAGTATTGCCTCTTAAACTTTTCATGATAAGCTTACTAACTCAGTATAAAAATCAAACAAACAATCAACCGCAAACAGAAAACTTCAGTTCGGTACATCTCTACTGAGGATTACAACCATATATGACTTGTACAGATAAAATTACAGACTCAAGAATCCTGAAACTGAGAATCGTCAATCTCTCCTTTCCTTCCTTTCCTCGTAGTTGTACTTAATTTCAAACAACCAAACAAACATAGAGGAATGCATAAGCACAAAATTGACTCACCAAGGCAACCCGGTGAAGTCATGGAATCCATCGAGCAACGAAATCAGAGCACGAACCGGAAGTATGGACTCTTCTACAGTACAAGCACCACTATCAATTACATGATTAAGCTCCGTGTTTACCAGCTCTGAATTCGTCCATAGCTCATGATCTGATTCACCGGTTGAACGAGTAGAGAATGATTCCGATAAACATAATCGAAAAGCCGGAAGCGAGTTCAACAATTGAGGTTGTGGTGGCGGTGTTGGTGTTGGTGAGACGAGATGGTTTCGGTTATAGAGCAGGTAAGATATGCAGAAAGTAGAGAGCGGAGAGAGAGACGAAGAAGAAGAGCGACGGAGGTGGGAGAGAAAGAGTATGGTTTTAGGAGCCATTTGTAGGAGACGACGCCTGCGACTGCGTTGGACTAGTCGGGAACTGGGAGGGAAAATCGGCGTTTCATGTAATGCCCGTAACCCTCCCCAATATTTTGTACTAATTGAAGTGAAATTACATTAAGGTGCCTAAAATTAATTGGTATTTCGATGATTAAGTGGCGGGGCACAGAACAACACTCGGAAAACGTCACCGTAAAGTCTCTCTCATTCTCATGTTCAACGCCTCAAAGGTTCGAATACTCGACGAGTGTAAAGTTGTCATTGTACCAACCCAGAAGAATCAGCTTATACAGGAATGGCCTACGCAATTTCTTGCATCTCCGCCACACCCGCCGCCGCTTCTTCCTCCACCAAATCCTCCCGGGAATCATCTTCCTGTCGTGCGACAACTCAAAAGCAACTTTTCTTTCCCGTCGACCCTCTTCACCCCAGGTAATTTCGTTTGGTTTGTTTTGGATTTTTGTGAGGACTATGAAGGGAAAATACTAGCTGGGGTTTTGTAAATTAGTCTTCTTACTGTAATTTCGATGATTTTGGGTTATTTGTCTCTCTGGGTTTTGTTTGGCTGATAAGAAAAGTAAAATCTTGGAATTGAAATATTATGAATAATGCAGGAATTTGATCTCTTTTTATCTATATTCAATAGCAAGTGACATGGGGTTTGATTTGCAGGAAATTGAGGAAGTTGGTTAGTAAGAGGACGAATCAACGGAATTCTTCGGCAAGAGCTGTTTACTTGGGAGAGTTTTGGACACCGGAGAGTAGTTCGCGGCAGGGAATTTGGTCAATTAGGTCGATCATCTTACACGCCAATTCCACCTCACTGATTGTACATGTAGTTCTGATTAGTGATATAATTGAGCTTAGTATAATTGAAGCTTAATTACAGGGATGACCTCCAAATCCCCTCTTCGTCTTACTTTCCCGTCTATGCACAAGGAGAAGGGCCGCCTCCGATGGTCCTTGAGCGCTTCCCTAGTGTCATAAGTCAACTTTTTCAACATGTAAGTTGTTAAAAGTTGTGGTTTTTATTATTTTTCCAATTGAGTATTCGGCCACTTGGTTTGACTGCGTTTGTTTTTTTATCTTGGTTTTATTCGTACCGTCTAGAGAATAATACGCTGTGGTGGAGCTGTTGAGGATGATATGGCTAATGTTATTGTAGCTCAGCTTCTCTATCTTGATGCTGTTGATCCTCACAAGGTCTGATTGATGTTTCTGTATAGTGCCTGGGATTTGTTTTCTAATATCCAGTCAGCTCGTGGTGGTGTAAAATTAAAATCTACTATTCACTCTGGTTTTGCTTTTATATAGGCTTTCATCATGGCTGCATTATGAATTTTAAATGAATTTTTTGCTAGCTTTTTACCAGTTTTTTTTTTATTAAAAAATACAGGATATTGTCATGTATATCAATTCCCCAGGAGGATCAGTTACTGCTGGTAATCAGTCTCTGATGAAAACTTTGTGTTTGTGGCTCTTGTACTTTGCTTAAATTGGGTATTATACTAATCTTGTTTTCGTCTTTTGGCTTTTCCACAATGTTTTAGGCATGGCCATATTCGACACAATGAGGCATATTCGTCCTGATGTTTCCACTGTCTGTGTTGGACTGGCGGCTAGGTACTGTATTATTTGATAATGCGATAATTGCAATCCCATTTATATAATACAAGATTTCATATGATTATAGGAATTCTCGTGTGCTCCTGCAAAATGAAACAATTGCATTAGTATCTGGAAAAAGAAACATAATAGTGTGAATATTGATGAGTTTCATGTGTTCGGTTATTTGACTCATCCTTCTGCGGTGTTTTGTGGTTTAGTTATGTGGCTACTTTGATTTATTACCTTGGTTTTCTGTTGTTGCATTGTTTTTTTGTGTGAGAATGGCTAGTTAGGTTTGAGTCCAACTCATGCTGGCCTCCTCTAGACATGCAGCCTCACATTGTGAGACAGCATTCGTTAGAGTCTTGGTGGGTTTTGTCGCTGTAGGGTTTTGTTCCGATGAAATACTTAATTCATTGTATGGTAGCATCAGAACAGGAATCTGCAGCATAAAAAACTTCTTATTATCCTTGTCACCTTGTGCAATATGTTTTTCTTGTACGTGCAAGTTTAAAATTTTGTGTTGAAGATCTGAATAACAATTTTTAAGGCATTCTCGTGGGTCAATTTTTACATGGTTGTTTTCGCAAACTATCGAAAGCATTATAGTATGCTTAGGCACGACTTGGATTACTGTTCTCAACACTGGGACTCACTATTCAACCTATAAAACATCAATTTGTCTGTGCATATTTGTATTCTGTGTTAGGTGTTGTGCATATTTGTGTTCTGTGTTAGGTGTTCTTCATGGATAGGTTTATTTACATTCTAATTTAGTTTTTTTTATGGATATACAACTTCTCAATTCTTAGGATACTCTGTTAGTACTTGGTACTTATGGTTGTTCAAGACACGATAGACATTCATTTAGGTGACTAAAAATCTAATGCACTACTGTTTTCCCCAGCTGAGACACTAATGCAATGTTCATCCAAGCGAAATTTAGACAAGTTGAGCCCCTTCGAGTCTCTAACTTCTTTCCATGGTTTGATAAAATATATTAGTATTTGGTGGGAATTTTATTCCTCCTCTCTGCTGTATTTTGAGAGGTTTCTAATATTCTGGGATGATTGAGCGTTGACTGATATAAGGCTGAAGGTAGGCACGTTTGACTCCCCTTTTTTCCGCTAAAGTTAGGTCACCAATGAAATGAGAATGTTGTAGAAACTCTTGGACATCAATTCTGGCTGGTTTTGAATGTAAAGTGCATTTTTTTTCCTGCTATCATACTTCTATATATGAAAAAGTGTGGTGCAATGTTGAAGTATTAAATGCATAACTATAGATATAAACAAATATTGGACTTGACTGTGGATATACATTGAGCGTAAAGTGACCATGACTCATCAGTGCAATTTTTTGTTCATCGAGCCGTACTATTCACTGTCAAAATGTTTATCTAGACTACTTTTTAGAATAGCTGAGCCAAGATATGCAAAGGCTTGGGCCGGGCTTTACTTAATCATGGCAAATTTTTGACCATTAATAATTTGTTTTACCTTTGTTTATACATGGACAGTATGGGAGCTTTCCTGCTGAGCTGTGGGACAAAAGGTAGGCAAGTACTTCGACTTGCATTTTACCAATGGTTTAGCCTCCCAACTGTACTAAATATGTTTTCTCCTCCCTGAAAATAAAAAGGAAAAAGATACAGCTTGCCGAATTCGAGGATAATGATCCATCAGCCTCTTGGTGGAGCTCAAGGTGGCCAGACTGACATTGATATTCAGGTACATCCCGCATATCTTTTTCCACCTCCCTCTGCAGGAAAGTCAAGTTTCCCATATTTTAAAACTGCAAGGTATTCAATAGTTGATCTTTGATACTTCTGACCTAAGTCCACATTCACATTTGGATACTTGCAGTCATATTTTTTTTTCCTCCTGGTTTGGGTGAACTTTCGGTTTAATAAGCTATTTAATGATTCACACTAGCTCTCTTAAATTTGTTGGTGTGTTATTTTTGTTATATTAAAGGACCAAAATAATAGGATTGTGGATTTGTTCTTGAGCTACAATACAAGTTTTCTCATTAATTTTCTTTTTTGAAGATTTATTCTAGATTTCTGGTATGGAATGAGTTGCATAATTTTTCTTGGAAACCTAGAAATTTCTTGTCGACATGGTGCTAACTAGGATATGTCATTCAGGCAAATGAAATGCTGCATCACAAGGCAAACCTGAATAGTTATCTTTCTTATCACACTGGTCAAAGTATTGAGAAGATCAACCAGGACACAGACCGTGATTTCTTCATGAGTGCCAAAGAAGCCAAAGATTATGGCCTTATAGATGGCGTAATCACAAATCCTCTTAAAGCACTCCAACCACTGGCAGCTGCAGCAGACAGTAATGGCCAGCCTGTCGCGTGAAACTTCTCCCCCACTGCGGCCATAACTTACAATGTTCTTATGGCATGGTAGGTTTGAACGGGGAATACTGGAATAGTCACTGTAGTGTTCTTGAGTTCATTTTAATTTATATTGAACGATGTTCATATCTCAGAATTGTATAAACTTGTTTCCACCCTTTTGGGTTGTTAGTTATAACTAAAGCTTGCCAAATTGATTGAATTGCAAATTTTGTGCATCTTTTAGTTATTTTGCTATTGAATTTGAGTTAGGTTTACTGGACGTTTAAAGAATTATTTCAATGGAATAGTAATCTTTGGTCACAAATTGTGGGTTCAGATCAGGTTCTATGCCGATGTGTTTATATATGAAAGTGATTGTGAGAGTTATCGCTGCTTGGTGTGATGAGGCTGTGAATGTATTCTGATGTAGGCTCGAGTTTAACTTAGAGGTTATAAGATTATCCTCGATAAGAGGTTCTTCCTACACGAGTTTCGGTTTGGTTTCAATTGTCGCCAATGTGGAATGGGTTGGTTGGCGGCTAGAGTTTAGTAATGACACAGATGTTCGATGGACATGTTGGGTTGGGAAATTCTCATTCTCAATCGACAAAAAAAATGAGTTTGGAGTCCATAGGAAAATCAAGAGGCAAGAAAATTATTTTCTCATATTGTCAACTATCAACCATAAAAACGCATAAAAAGGCACAATTTCGCATTCACAACAAGTCATAACTAGATCAAAATTAAAACCGATTAATCGGTTAACCATAGTTATCGGTTTTGATGGTTTTGTATTGATTTTGGTTTCAAAAAATACAAAACCGTAATTTCTTTCCGGATTGGTGATGGTTTGGCCTTCACGATCTGGTTAACCACATTGAGCACATCTCTACTTTTGGTGACCTGAGAGGGAACCGATACACCATGTACCGGTTAATAGTCTTGTGCAGCATGTGAACCGTTGGATTTTAAAAAATAAATCCAATGGTTAACATCAAATGCCCCCTGTTTTTTACCGGTTAATAGCTAAACCCGACTTTTCTCTCCCATCTTTCCCACCTTTCCCCGATTCTTCTCCCCTTTCTCTGGCTATGCCTTCATCTTCACCGACAGAACCACCGGACTCGTCTCTGATGTCAGCTTCTTAAAGCCCCTTTGGTCGTCTATTGGAGGTTCTGTTGAGAATTGGCACATAATAAGATAGCTTTTTCTGAGAGGATTGAGGTTGTTGATAAGCCAAATAGGAGGACACCCATATACACAAATCATTTACCAGTAGAGATATAGTTGTCAACTAAGTACCCAAGCACAACAACCATCAAAATGCGACATTATCATGGAACAGAACAATCACCAAACTAGTAATTATTGTACACTAGAAGTCTAGAACATATTCGGTGGTAATAACAGTAACTGATGGAGCCTCAAAGCCAGAACATAACCCCCCTCAGACATATTGTCGAACAAGTAGAGTGCATCTCCAATTCAACATATTTGGTAGTAATAGCACTCAATAGCTCTAACATAACATCAGACTCAGTATCAATACAAAATATCATGGTGACTTGGGCTATTTTGAGACACCAGATGAAGTGTTGATTCTTCTGGATATATAATGGTGACTTCGCCGCCTGATATACCGTCTTCATATACGAGTTTGGTCGTCCGCCATTAGTTTCGTCGGTGAAGATAAAGCACTAGCCAGAGAAAGAGGAGAAGAATCGGAGAAGAAGGGAGATGAAAAGTCAGGCTTAGTAATTAGGGAAAAAAATAGGGGCGTTTGATGTGAACCGTTGGATTTACTTTTTAAAATCCAACGGTTCACTTGCTGTACAGGATAATTAACCGGTACATGGGTACCGGTTTCCCACTCAGTCCCTTTTGGTCAATGCTTGCTTTTAGTCTCAAACAAATGTGTGATAACATTCCAATTAATGTACTTGAAGTCAAATGTGCGAGCATTTAATTATTTGTTGGCAATATACTACACGCAACAACAATATATATATGTGTGCGCGCGCTTATTTTACGATATATATCATGTCTCTTTGGGGCTCCAGTTGCATAATTCAGCTACCAAGATATATTATCTTATTTTTCTGTATCGCTTCCTCTTGATCCCTGTATACTTGTTTCTTTCATTTCAATGGGGTATATTGGAGAAGTACCAGAAGAACATATGTACTACTACTACTACTACTACTACTACTACTCCTCTCCAATACGTAATATGTTTGCTCTTCTTGATTTCTTCAGTGACTTCATTATCTGGGTTTTCTCTTTTGTTGAGCTGTGTAACTCCTTAATCAAGGTTGGGGACACGCCAAATCCGACCCGATTATCAGACCAGGTGATTGAGGATTTTGATGGAGATCGGCTGGAGAGGTGCACAATATGCCTGTGTGAGTTGTTACAAGGAGGAGGAGGAGGAGGAGGAGGAGGAGGAGATGAGGCGATGAGATTGAAGAAGTGCAAACATGGTTTTCACCAGGGTTGTATAGGGCAGTGGACGGATCAGGGTCATACAAGGTGTCCTGTTTGTAGAACACCTTATTATGATCATGAAGAAAAGAAGCAGGAGTTCAATAATAACAACCATTTCCATTGGGAAGCTTTCGATGGATTCGGTAGTCAAGTTCAAGATTAGTAGATATATATATAATATTCTGTTAAAGTGTAGTAGTTTATTAGCTGTTAAAATACCTGTTAATCTGTTAAGTTTAACAGAATATTAATGGGATGTTAAGTCGGTTATATTAGTTGTTTTGGTTTTTGTGTAAAATCAGTTTTGCAAATAATGACAGTAATGAAGACTTCCTACTTCTGTAACTCTTTCTTCTCCATCTCCATCTCCATCTCTTGTGCGAGGGTTGTTATCTTATTATTGTTTCTTACTCACTATTATTATTATTATTATTATTATTTGGCGAGTCTATTAGACTATTTTGCAGTCAAAGCAAAAAAAATATTCCTTTGGGTAGTCTTAACAATTGAATTCATTAGACTATTGTGCAGTCAAAACAAAAAAATTATTAATTGGGTAGTCTTTAACAATTCATTAGAGACTATTTTGCAGTAAAAACAAACAAGGTTAGTGCAAACTATTGTTTCATGACTTTCATCAAACTAACTAATTGTATTCATGACTTTCATCAAAATATGGTGCACAAAAACATAGGGAGAGAGCAGAATTAAATACCCTTTTATCTTGTCCAAACAATACAAGTGTGACTAGGCAGGCAAGTTGTAGGATTCAACAAACAAACCTGAATAAATTAATAGGAGTAATTGCAAAATGTTCATGCTCCACCTCCTCACACAACTTAAAACAATGGATCCGTATTCAAGGTATAATAAAACTCAAAACAAGTTTCACACCCAATTTCAGAAACCCTGCTGCCCAATAAGTACTCACAATGTACAAATCATATCCATCTACATCAAAAAAAAATGCAGTAAACCACTGTCATTGTGATTTCAAATAGGGACTACTCTCTTTCTTTCTTTCTTTCTTTAGTTTATTTTTGCTTGTCTTTATTCCTGAAGATAAATAAGCGCCAACAATTGCACAACTCAATCCAAGGGAATGCTGCATTCCTGACATCAACAAACACCACCACCAGCCATCATCAGATTTTGGCTCCAATCGTTACTCACCCTTTTGCACAATGCCATTCTCATTCAAGTACTCGACAAATTCATCGATAAGATAAGGCCAAGCACCTTCAGCATCATAATTTGATAGCGAAGGATTTACAATCTGCATATTCAGAAGCAATCAGGAAATATAAGTCTTATCATGACAGTATCAATCAAATCAGAGTAAATCCAATTCAAGGCATATGAAAGATTAAACAACTAAAAACTCATTCCTCTCTCAAGTGAATTTAAACACTTGATCTACAGCTTGTGGCTGTGAACTTAACCAATGCCTAAGTCATATTATTGTATGGATTTTTGAAGACAGGTATTCATAGATAGACTGGTTGCCACATATAAGTGTGATGAGCTACCAACAACTCCTTAGCCGAGGTGGTCAAGGCATATACTCGAATTGGGTTAGTCCCCACTCCCGCTTACCTATCAAAAACAATTGATGAGTTAAAACAAGCATTTTGATGCTTCAGATCTTACCCTTGCAAATTCCAGTAATTGAGACCAAGTGTCTCTAGAGATCGCTTTGTTATGCTTCTCCTGAAATATGAGGTAACAAAAGATAAAAGTAAAAAAGCAAGGAACAAATAATTATTGAACGCATAAAGATAATACATCCACACATATGGAGTTGACAGCACCAATTCGGCAGCATGCATTACTACGATATGCAAATTCACCTACAATTTAAAATTGGGTATTGGAATTTCTGTCATAGTCTCCAGTAAAGGATCTTGGGGATTTTGAGCAGAAAACTTTCATATAAATGATAAATGTAATACTATTCGAAGCAAAAACCAGCTAGGATACTGAAAAAAATTAAACAACTCTTCATCTCGGCAAAAAATTAGTGACGGAAACTGCATTGGACACTTCAGATAACCATAAACAAAGACATCTACTTGGCACAGACATTCAGGGATATCCATAACAGGTCCGATGTATGGCACATAAATGGTAAGATGTAAAAGATAAAGGACACTAGTTTAAAATAGAGTATTCCATGAAATAATTACAGATACAACTCAATGCTTCAAATCACACAACCCTTTAAGATTGGCTCAATTCCAGAGAATGTAATATGTCACTTGGTCAGAAAGCCTCTCTGCAGACATGCAAGCAAGAGTCAAAGCACTTGAACATTGCCTTAGCTCGTACGATAAACATTGCATGTGCAGGGCAATCCAATACATGTTAATTCAAGTTACAAGACAGGCTACTTTCAAAGAGCACCATCTTCAACCACGAATTGATAAATTAAAATGGACACTTCAAAATGCTACCTGTAAGAACTGACACCAGTGATCAACCAATGGCCACTGCTTTTCAGCAAACAGTAACTGCCACATTCCAATTGCCGTATCTAATGCCAATGACTTCTGACCCTGGAATACCACAGAGACATCAGCTTATTGCACATGAAAAAGATGAGTACAATATGTCAATAATATATTGCTAGAAGAAACCAGATCAATGTGCAATTTGAAATTATAATCTGAGACTATGTCTCAGATTTTACAATGGTAAAAATCACCAGTCCAAAAGCAGAGTAAATAAGAATTTGAACACACTTGTAACTTCAAAAAGTGTTCAATAATAATTATAATGACCCACCCAATGCATGAATATATCTAATCAAAATTGCCATGAAGGCATTGCACACTAACACACACGAGAGAGAGAGAGAGAGAGAAGAGAGCAGGACTAGCATGCACGGAGTTTTGCTTTTGATTATGGATCTTGGTATATGAATTAGCACCACTTATTCACCAATTTGCAGTATATCGAATTTGCACCACTTATTCCCCAATTTGCAGTATATCAACTAATTTTTAGTTAACTTGACCTCTACTTCTGGGTTCTCTTAAGCACTCCCAATCCATGCGTTCACAGGTTTCATCACATTGAAGGTTTATTAGCAACATAACTCGACATCTTGCATCAGCAAAAATCATGTCTCTATGGATTCCACCTTCACATTCGTAAATTTTAGAGTACCCTTTCACCTTATTAGCATCCTCCTCAGGAATATAAGTTATCAGCAATGGTTCGGGCAGCCCACTTGATCACACAAATAGAAGGGACGATGTATGCAGCCTTACCCTCATAAGCTGACAGGATGTTTCCATGATTTGAACCTGACCTTTGTAGGTTGTATCAAGCAACTCTACCACTAGGCTACAGGTTTCTCCATAACGAAATTTTAGCGAAGTACAAGAAATAATTCCTTTGGTTATATTTTTTAGGACAGTGGCTTGAATGATTGATGTAGGAGTAGGACACAATTTTTTGTTTGCCCCAAGATGCAGAACACTTACATGCAAGTTAGAGCTGACTTCTATATCTAAGACACATCCTACTTTAGCATTTTCACCAGAGAAATAGTTAAATAATTAACCATTTGAATGATAGATATGAGCCTTTTAGAGGAATCTTCAAGAATATATACCAAGAAGAATCAATATGCATCATACAAGTACCTTTTCCTTTGCCCAGCCAAAAGCAAAATTATAAATTTCACGGAACTTTTCTGCACAATCAAATCAGCAGATATAATCTCAGAACAAAAGCATAAAAGATGGACCAAGAGTAACAAAGAAGCGGATCACATGAAATATGTAACGTTAAATATATTCCTAAGGTAACTGCTAATAATATAAGAAACCATGCATACGTTCATCTTTTAACTCGGAGCGCATGAATGGTATTCTTTCACGGAACTTGTCCAAAGAATCTATCCTGCCATCAGAAATGTTTATCCTTCAACAAGTTCTAAATGATACTAGTCTCAAGCTATTAATGAAATAATATAAGTACTTATAGATTTACCCTAGTGACTGTAATCCACCGACGAACTCCTGCTTGGAAAATTCACACATTGCTGCAGCCTTCATATGCCATGAAACAACCAACTGCAGCACAGGACAACAGATCATATCATAAGGAAACCAAGCAAATGACTATCAGAAACAATTTCCCTTCCAGATAAAAATTCCACCAGAAATATTGCCAAAGGAGATTCAAGGTCTGAAAAGGTATATTCAAGAGCATAAAAACAAGTATTACTAATGGTTTACAAGAGTTGATGAAGCCTTCACATCTTTATTTTGCCTGCATTCACAACTAGAGAAATAGAATAAAAAGTTCTTTACCGGCCTGGCTGAACCAAGCATTAAAAACAAACATATTCGCACATTATTTCGTTCAAAGTACCTGTACACCTATTCGTAGAAAACATGCAAAGCTTCTATCAATGTAGTAGCATTATTACAAACGAGAATCTAAAAGTGCGACCTTCTTCGTGGCTTAGACAAAAGATTGATGAGTGATAAGAACGTCCCGACCCAACCCATACCACCAGCCATATTGTCCGCTTTGGGCTGAGACCCTCACGGATTTGTCCCTCTAGGCTCAAAGACACACTAGAGAGCCGGTCCAGTCAAATGGTCCCCATCGAGTGAGCCCCACTACAGGTGCCGAGATCAGCAGGCATGCTTGCCTTCACAGGCCCACAATGGTGTACCCACCTCTTGGAAAACCATTGGCTGATAGTTAAGGGGATTGGTCTGTTATGATATGAGTTTTAATGATGAAGTGTGCATTCTATATGTTGATCAAAATATGTGTTCTATGTTTGCTATGCATTCTTAATTATATTCTAAACTTGTTTCTATCCTTTAATGCTTTAATTTGCAAGGCTAACAAAGATCAACACATGAAGCTTTTAATCAAGCTTACAAGTCACTAAGTTTCAGGTTCCAGATTTCACTATGAATTGTCTTGTTGTTTTGGCCTTTGCTACTCTTACAAAAGTTAGCATATCACAAGTTGTCATCCTATAAAGTCAAAGCTTGCTGAAATTCAATGAATGAGTGCAGAAAAGAAAGATTAGCAACTGATTTGAAATGGCAGCTAGCAAAGCATGTTGAAAATTAAATTATAAAGACTTTCCTAGCACCTACAAACATCACATGTTCAAGTTACTGCAAAAAGTTAAAGATGGCTGCAATTGTTGAAAAGAAAAGCAATGAAGTAGGTGAAAGAGATAAGAAGTCAAAGTTGGCTGTAAAAGAAGTTGAAATTATTGAAGAGATGAAGAAATAAATGGAGAAGACAAGAAGTGAAATATAGCTGCAAATGGGAGCTGAAATCTTTCAAGATCACAAAGCCTTAAAAGTCAAAAAGGTCTAGCTCCATACAACGGTCATGTTTAGGAATTCTAGTGCATATAAATGCTTCTATATACTCCATAGAACCACACAGAACTTGATTCCAATTCTCTGAGAGTTTTACAAGCATTCAAGCCTTCATTCTTACTCAGAAAATACTCAAGCTTCATTGTACACTCCTTGATCATTATAGAGTCACTTTGTACACACAATTAAGAGTCTAAGTGCTGGTGGTTAACTTACAAAATCACAAGAAAGTGAGGATGGCACTTGGTAAGCCAAAACAGCCATTGTAAAGTGAAGTTGGCACTTTAAACAACAGCTGGTGTAAAGAGAGAGGCTTGGCTCTTCAACAAGCAAATCATAGTGGATTCAAACTCTCAAGGAGGAGCCTTGAGGAGTGGATGTAGGACTATACGTAGCCGAACCACTATAAATCTGTTTGCACTCTCTTACCCTACTCTTTACTTGTTTATTTGTGTGTGTGCTTGTTGTATTTAATTCTAGTACTTGATTCCTACTTGAACTAACCTAGACCTCAAGCTTATATTCACTAATATCAAGTTTCTATAAGATTTAAAGTAATCTGAAATCAGTAAGTTTAAACTCAAATTTGACATATTTTTAAGGGTAAAACAATTCACCCCCCCCCTCTTGTGTTACCTAGATTCTTTCATGGTCCCCCTTATAACTAGCACTTCAGACCCACATCTAAGCAATGTGGGATGTGTGTAACGATCCCTTGCTCTTACCGAGCCAACGCCTACCTATGTTGGCACCATGCAGCCACTGGGCTAGGGCCCACCCTCCTTTGGCTGCCCCTCCCAGCTCCCAAGTAGCCCCTCACGCAGCGCTGCTCAGCCCAGCCCAGACTACGTTGGCACTATGCACCCATTTCTCAGATAGTGCAGTTGACAATGCCAGCTCAGTTACTTACCAAAAAAAAGCCAGATCAGTTGAGCTATAAGAGTCAAACCCCGGGTAAACTGAAGGACGTGTGATCAGGAAGTCAAGAAATTCCTTTATGTTTAGAGAGTCAAATACAGACAAAAATTTCCATAAATATCATCTCCGTGCATCAAAATTTTCCAAAAGACCAAAATTAAATTTTGTTTAAAGTAAAAACTTCCTTGAGGAAATTGGGGAAAATCACTATATTGTATACATTGTAAAAGGACTTATAAGCGGATATAAACATATAAATTGTTCTTTGAAAGAATAAACAAATACATACCGTAACGATATCTTGAGGATCGACCTGCCGCAAAGAAAGGCTCAAATGTTATTCAAAACTAAAATGAAATGACTTAGCTACCTCCAGAATGGTGCAAAACACACCAGAAAGTCTAATAAAATACATTGGCAACAAACATAATATGTGTACCCAAACGATCACTTTGGAAGTTTAAACAGCACAGGGATCAACAATATCACATAGATGCCAATTGAATAGTCACCTGGAGATCACTACAAAGAAGACTTATACCATCAGCAAGTATCATATCGAGATAAGGGTCTGCAAAACACATGAAAATCAAAGCTCAGTAAACACAAATACCATAATCTATTTCCTTGTACAATTGGGAAAAAAATGCAGATACTAGAGAAACCATGTGAAAGAGCAACTTTTCTCTGTGACCATATCCTCCATTTATCAGTTACCCACTTGACTACGGGATGAAAATTAAATCTAGTCATGAGACTCGAACGTTTATCAAGTAGCAAGATCCAAGCAAACAGCACTAAGTAATAGAGACGATGGGTAGCTAATGGTAAGCGTATTGAAAATTTCTTGTAAAACTACTACAATTTTAGCTTCTCCCCCTCCTCTTTGGCCTTTGAATGCAAAAAAAATAGAAAAATCCTGCCAGCAATCTTCTTCCAAATTATCTAGGTAGTTGCCACTTGCCAGTGATTTAGTCTTGAAAACCTTTATTGTAGTTCGGCTGTAACCCAACTGACTCCTAGCATTAAGTTCTACCATTGACAATGTGCTTGGTCTGTTTATGCAGTAAAAGACTACTTACAAGACTATACATTCTACAATTCCAAGTATAGAAATTCTGAAATTCTGGAGAAAAGCAAGCTTAAAGACTTGGGGGGGGGGGGGGGGGGGGAGTTATTTTCCATTAGCAAATCAAGGGATTTCTATCATTGTTTGCCAAGTCCAACATATGAGTAATATGACTAACTAGCAGCCACTAGTCAACATCTAGCAACAAAAACCACAGGAAACCACGACCACCCCTAGGTCAAACACTTTTGACCTTACCAAGTATCAGAAAACATCCAATCATAATTTCTCTCATTATTTAGAGGTCCATTCGTAGAAAATATAAAAGATGTGAACTTACGCAACAGTGATCAATGAACTTAGCAGCTTGTTTCTGGACAATGTTATGTATTACAATACCACCACCAAGATTCAAGGCTATCTAGAGACAAATTAGATGCGGCTTTGTGAATTTTTAAAGTGATTTCTAAAGTCTTTCATTTCACTCTCAATGGACATAAAAAGGGAATGAAAATAAGTACAAGATTGTGGGACAAATAGTAAGTGCAAAGCCATATCTTGCCTTTATATCTATTGTAAAGCTCTTCCAAATGTCTAGTGTCAGTAAGGGTTTGGATTTGGGATCGACTGTAGAACATATCAAATGCTCCTTCAAGATGCCAATCACTTGCCTTAAGAACTTGAAGAGCAACCTTTTCACTGCATCAAACATGTTGGATTACAGATAAATAAATAAAAAAATTGCAAGTACACCAAAATAAGACTATCTTGCTCATATCATGCAGACACATATACATATTAAATTTGTTAGTTTAAGAAGACGCAGTCCACTCCATAAGAACGAAATACATAAAAGTTATTAACAAACAGCAAAATGTGCACCTTGCATTATTTTTGTAATTTGTGAACGCAAAAGAAACTTTATTAAGGGGCAAAAAGGCAGATGCAACCCAAAGATACGAATCGCACATTGCATTCAGTCAATAGCAACTCCTTTAACAGCTAGGCCTTGAAATAGAGATATGTCACCAATGGGCCACTCAAGTGATTAATGACAGTTCAAAACAAGTATGAAATTGTGTTTGATAACTAATGAATTACCAGCTACTAGCCTATCAAAGCTCAAACACCTACAGTAAAGCTGATTGTTGATTAAGAAGTCTAAGATTTTTCCGTCCGAAGTCTAAGATTTTTCCGTCCACAACTGGTTTTCTCACTATTGTCGAGACTCGAGACATTTTAAAGACAAAACAACATGCAATAGCTACACCATGTGGCAGCCGTAAAACTTTTTGCTGCCAAGAGCAAGTGCATGGGTCCATGACCTCATTGACCTGAGACTGTCACAAACCACAACCAACAACCAACAAGCAGAAATGACCTCTATGAAGAGGCCGGAGAGGCAGCTTTGATGCTGGTCAAGGCTAAAGGACGCTGTAGAAGCATTTTGATCGAAATAAAAATTTAAAATTAATTAAACATCTAAAATTTGCATATGAATTAGAGAGAAAATAAATCTATGCAAACTTTATCATGATGCTCATCGAAACCTTGATCCTAAACAATTTTTGGTCATCCATACAAATTCAAACACAAAATAGTTGGAATCCACCTTCACCATTCATTACTATCTAAATCTACACATAGAATAACCCTGTAAATTACATGGCCCTCCTTATCAGGTGCATTGAACTTTGTTCTTGTAGCTCTCTCATCTCTTTGTAGTATCTCCTATTTGAAACCCTGCCCGCCAGTGCACCAATACTCTACATTATACATGTTTAAACATCTTACATGATTTCCTGCAACTTATCTTCGAGCGGTGATACTCCTACCCTAGATTTAATAAATAATAATATAATTTTTCATAGCTTGAAACAGTATTGAGCATAAAACCCATTCGTAAAATTACAGGCCCAACTCATTGCTATTCAAAAAGCTAAAGATTGATAGTTCAATTTAGGTTCAACACAACACCCATATACTAGTGCGAATAAAATTGCGGACATAAAGGATCTCTCAAACGATTCTTCTTCACATTAAATTGTCAATTTATTGTTTATCATCATTCATCAACCAAAAAATCACAAAAGGCAAATCATTTCATCTCAACTAACTACCGAGAAAAGAAGACGTTTTTTGGGGAGGAGGGTAATGACGAATGGACAAACGCAGAGATAACAATGGCAAAACTAATGTGGGTGCCAATTCGAGGCAGTTGTTAAGTCAAGCTTGTGAGATGCCAACTACTAGACAAGTAACGTTATCATGTGACTGCTTTTACCATTCAATATAATCAAACCTAACATCAATGATTCCAAATCAGAATCTAAAAAATGTAACTTTAACCCCTCCAGGCTACAGCAATAAGTGTTTCGTCAAACAGAATCAACTTCTTTCGACCATTATCCATGAGTAGCCTTAGGACACAGCTAACTAGCATACTCTAGCAAAACAACGGCTTAATGAAAATTGATCTTTTTAACAGGTAAAACCCACTATATTGACATCAAGTATTGAACAACTGAACAGACAAACCACCACGAGACTGAAATATTTTATCCAATTTTCAAGCCAGATGTTATTTGATATGACTTTAACCAATGTCCAATTGGACAGTTATATATTAAATATAGATTAGATATGTGCATTATATTAAATATAGACTAGATATGTGCATTATATTAACGTACAATGGTTTCCAAAATTACTATTACCATAAATGTTATTTTTTTAGAAACTACCACTAATATTCATGTAAATGGAAAGATTCTTTCCTAGGAAACCGATTTCTAATATTCTTTTCGGCATTCACTAGTTGAATGAGTACATGGTTCACTAAGCTTATGCTTTAACATTTCTTTTTTTGAAAGGAAAAACTTTACTACCAGCAGTAGCACCGAGGGGGTGCAACCCAAAGATAGCCGAGATGGCTAGGCTTATGCTTTAACATCATTTTTCTCTAGAGCGATTCAACCCAGGAAAAGAGTCTCCCAAGTATTGAGCATTATAAGAGCATTTTCAGATCTTGATTGACAAACGCATACCGTTTTGGGAATGTTCCTCCAACGCAGTTGCTTCGTTCAACAAATTATGAGTTAAGTACAGAAGAGATACAACATCTAATTATGAGGTTACCTTGCTCCGGTTATAGTCATAAACTGCTGGACTTTGTCACGGTGGCCTCTACCCAACTTGTGCTGCCCATAAGGAAACGAGAGATGTACCAATCAAACACATGCATACCACAATAAATGACATTTGACGAAAAAGCCAATTAAAGTTAAAAGTTTACTGTCGAATGCACCAGTGTAATCAAAGAATCATTTTCACTCATGCCTAACCATATGAAGGTATCTTGATACATAAAACAGCAAAGGATGAGCATCAATCCAAAATTTATTTATTTTTTCCTTTGTCTTCTAAGGGCTATATAAGATACTATGATGTCACCAAATTCATCAAAATAGTATTTCTCACTCTACCGGTCCTTAAAAGATTCAACTTTGAGCTATCAAATCACTTAGCATGAAATGTTAGTATACTTCAAAGCAAAACAAACAAAGTTGTATAATTTTAGTTCATGCGCGGCGTTGTTGATGTTCATAGTGAGCGTTCTCTTTTCCTC
The DNA here is from genome assembly GCF_013401445.1 of Tripterygium wilfordii. Lineage (NCBI taxonomy): Eukaryota > Viridiplantae > Streptophyta > Magnoliopsida > Celastrales > Celastraceae > Tripterygium > Tripterygium wilfordii. The sequence goes on from NC_052248.1 coordinate 13,684,510, forward strand.
AACTTTCCGAGCACCCAATCAGAGACTCCAGCGAATAAAAATTAATAATTGTTCAAACTCGAATTCACAGAACAAGGGACACCCATCTAATTATATTCAGCAAAACTGATTTCAACTTCATGTATCCACTAACAGAGAAACCCACAAAGAAATCACAAAAAAAGACAAGTACTTTATACCAAAAGCACAAAGAGAGGGAAGCAATAGCAGAGGAATGAGTAACTAACCATCTTGGAAGACGATGTTGATGTAAGACCCCTAATACTCTCTGCAAATCAAGCTGTGACAGTCGAATGAGAACTTCAATTAGGGATTGTGTTTTTGGTTCTGGTATAGATCGTATTTCGTGGGCTATTTTTTTGGCCTTTCTTTCCTTTTTTCCAATTAAGAGAGGAAAGAGAATGAGCCGTTCTTCTCTTCTGTCAATTTTAGGGGTCTGAAATCTGAATACACCGGGCGTTCTTAAGCTACTGTTGGTAGGCAGTTCCTTAATTAATGGCTCGACTAGAGTTGACGAGCCAAGCTTGAATCTTTTTGAGGCCTGTTCGTTAGACGGACCAAACTCGACAAACTGGATGACATCTTTTTTTACCAAAATAATAATATGTGTTCATAATTTTAATTTTATTATACATAATATCATTTAATATAAAATGATCTCCACATTTGTTCTCATATTACTTAGATTATGGACAATTATGAAAAGCTTCTACTTTTTTATCCTATAAAATAAAATACTCCTATTTTTAGGTTGAAATTGACACGTCTTGAATATTATTTATTTTCGATAGCACTTATCATCCATAAAATTACCATCCATAATCATCCATAAACATGTGGCATGCCACATATGAAACATGACATGGCTAATTCAAAATCATTTGATAAAAAAAGGTGCTCTCTCACACACACATATATATATATATATATAAGTCCTTTTTCAAATATCCACTTTTCTCTTACATGATATCACTTTCTTTTACCTTCTCTTTTATTAATTGAAATTTTAAAACATTTTTTTCTCAAAATACATATTAGATTTCGGGAAAAAAAATTACATATTTGGAATCAACATGCAAAACTCTTTCCAACGAGACTCATTGTCGATATGTTTTACCAGATCATTCTTAATTACACTATTTTCATAAATAGTGTAATAAGATCTATAACACTACAAACAATGTAATAACAATTTATAATACTAAAAAAATAATAAAAATACATTGTTCTTCAAAGAAGGATAAATCATTATTTTCTATATATTTACTTAAATTACATTGTTTTTTTTATAGCATGAGAAACCTCATTATTGATTTTTAAAACATTTAAATTATTTGTATAGAATGAGAAATTCCACTATTTTATTACATTGTTCTTGATCTACACAGATCTTTATGACATTGTTTCGGTCTCTTATTACATTGTTTACGCATCTTATTACACTGTTTAAGCTTCTTATTACGTTGTTTGTTGGTTTTTGGTTCACATGACTTGGCTGAAGCAAGAGTATGCTCAAGCTACTGCAATCTATCACGTGGAATTCTTTTGCTGGATGTTTCTCTTTGGCTTGAAATTTTTTAATTTCAATCTTTATTGTTTTCACTTTTCTAGCCCTATCTTGTTCTTTGACTCATTGAGAAATTTCATTATTTTATTACATTGTTTTTGACAACATATACATTTATTTTATTACATTGTTCATCTTCTTATTACATTGTTTAAGTATTTTATTACATTGTTAAAATATTTTATTACTTAACAAGTAGACCCCAAAATTCACAACACCAACACCCATACCTCTCTTTACACTCCATCTCCCCCGAGCCACATCAAACCATCTACCCAACAAACAAACCAAAAATCTACCAAAGCAATGGCTTATTCGTACTCCATAGGTCATCATTACCAAAACTAAGATACAGAAGAGTCATTAGATTCAGAACCAGTCAATGTTGGGTCATCGATCACCCATGGAGCCCTCGTCAATTTCTAGAGCGTACCTAGTGTTCACTGTTCAGGAGCTCTCCAAGGAAAACATTATCAAGATCTCACCTCGGCATGTGAAAAATTACTATCCTTCCATCTTCCTTGACAATTATTCAGAGTTTCCTTCAGAACAACCACTCTTCTCTTAAGATCCATATCTTAGATCTACCATCCATTTCTTTCCAGATTCATATATGCAACCAAGAACTATCACCCATTTTTTACCATATCCAGATCTAAGTCCATCAAAGGAGGGATAAAACAAAGAAGAGAGAGAATAGAGGGGAGAGAGAGAGAGAGACGATGGGTAGAGAGAGTAATGGAGAGGATAGAGATAGACGGAGGGAGAGGGATAGAGAGAATAAAAAGATAGATTGGAGAGAGAAATACAATTATAATAAAATTGAAACTTTCAAAATTGACATGTTCAAGCCACATCAGTTATGGGCAATTATGTATATTTACTTTATGGGAGATAAGAGTTTTTGATTTCTTTTTGATACAAAACATTTTGATTATTCCTAAACAAATTTCAATTTGTGATATTTTCATCAAGTGTGTAAATATGCTCATTTTTTCGTCTTTCTAAAAAAATCATCTATGAACATAACTTTTTAATGTATAATTGTTGAAAAATAAAGACAATAGAGATTAAAATATGAAGCTCACTCCCTATATTTAAAACTTTTGAATTTGGTCAAGTAAGTTTAACATTCAAAAAATGAATGATAAGAACAACAAAACATTGGGGAATTTTTTTTTTTTTAAAAAAAGAGGGTCCATGGCTTTTTGTGAAGTTCTCTTCTCTTCCCTTCTATTCCATCAATGTAAAGCTGAAGGCAAAAAGGAAAGGAGGAATTTTTTGGATGAAATTGAGTGGGAATGGCATTTCTTCTACCAAATCCTCAAAAGAAAAACAACTCTTTATTCACCAAATCTCAAAAGAAAAACAAAACCACTCTTTTTATCAGAGAAAAAAGCTACAGCTACAATATATAGAGAAGTGCAATCTGACGGGGACAACCATGTCCATGTTATATATATATATTTCTTGGAATTTGTTTAGGAAAAGGAGATTGCACTTTCTCTATATATACTGGTATGGTATGTAGCTTTTTTCTTTGATAACCTGCAAAATTCTTTCTTTTAAACAATGCTGCATTGCTGCATGCATGGTGGAATCAAGAATCAGCCTTCAACATCAATTCATATTCAATTACACCACAACTCTATAAATAAGGACAGGTGTATGTATGAATTATGACTGTCTTCACCAAACCCTAATATCTCAACACCAGAATCGTCACCGCCTGAGCCGCCAACATGTCTAACATAACCGACCACGACGGATACGCTGCCCTGAAGCTCTTCGACCAGGGCTACTCTTACACCTACGACGACGTCATCTTTCTTCCTCACTACATCGACTTCCCCACCGACGCTGTCTCCCTCTCCACCCGCCTTTCCCGAAACATTGCCCTCTCCGTCCCCTGCGTAGCCTCTCCCATGGATACTGTCACCGAACCTCACATGGCCGCCTCCATGGCCTCTATTGGTGGCATCGGGATTATCCACTCCAACGTCACTCCTTCTTCTCAGGCCGCCATGGTCCGCCATGCCAAGTCGCGCCGTCTCCCTATTTTTTCTAATCCGGTATTCGCATCCCCGGATTCACGACGTCATTTCGATGACTTTGACGATAAGAGTTCTTGTATTCTGGTCACTGAATCTGGGGCTGGCCATTCCAAGTTGTTGGGTTGTGCATGGAAACGTGATTGGCTCGATTTGAAGAATAGAGATGCAAAAGTGAGCGAATACATGCAGTCTATTGAACGTTCATCTGTCTGTGTGCCGTGGAATTGTGATTTGGGCGAGATTGACGGGATTTTGGAGGAAAAGAAGCGGGATTTTGTGGTCTTGGAGAAGGAGGATGGTGAGGTTGTCGATGTGGTAACCAAGGAGGTAGTGGAGAGGTTGAAGGGGTACCCCAGATTGTTGGGGAAGGGGAGTGTGGGACCGGACGGGAAGTGGATCGTGGGTGCGGCAATGGGAACGAGGGAGTCAGACAAGGAGAGGCTAGAGCACCTGGTGAAGGCAGGGACCAATGTGGTGGTGTTGGATAGCTCACAAGGGAACTCCATTTACCAGATTGAGATGATAAAGTATGTGAAAAGAACATATCCCGAGCTGGATGTGATAGGCGGAAATGTGGTGACGGTGGCTCAGGCAAAGAATCTGATAGAGGCTGGTGTTGATGGGTTGCGAGTTGGGATGGGGTCAGGTTCCATTTGCACCACCCAAGAAGTTTGTGCGGTTGGCAGAGGGCAGGTAAAAGGTTTCTTTTGCTTGATTCTAGTATTTGATTGTACTTAAGAACAGAGTTGTGGGTTATGGGTTCTGCTTGAATGATTAGAAAGGTGTTTATTTTAATAGTTTTTTCTTTGATAAAACACTGCCTTAAGTTTATTCCCAACTCTACTGTTACTCTATGCTGCGCCCAAATATGTAATTAAGCACTGTTTTTGATGCAAATGGACTCTTATGGTAGCTTCAACTGCTAAAAGGGTGTTAACTGCTCCATCTGTTGTCTAAAGGTGTGGTTCATTTTTATTGAGGGAAAGGTATATCTGATAGCTATGCCATTTTTTTGAAACATTGAAGACTTTTTCCCGTTTGTATATGTGCGCTCTCTTGGTGCTGCTTCATTTCTAGCTACTCAGCTGTTGTGGCTGATACCCTTGTATGCAGTAGTTGTAATGTGAGTATGTGACTGGATTCCACTTCTACATGATAGAGATTGCAACAGTAGTGAACTGTTTGTTTATGCTATTCTAATAGTTTCTGTATTAGCAATTGCATATACAAAGAACTGCTTAATAGATATCACCTTCATCTGGTAGTAATAGTGACTTTTCAAGTGGTCTTGAATTGGCCTTTTTTCTTGCTGCCTTGGCTGTGTCTCTACCTTTTCATGCATTAACATCATTTTGGCTCTTTAAAATTATCAGGCTACTGCTGTTTACAAGGTTTCATCAATCGCTGCACAAAGTGGTGTGCCCGTCATTGCTGATGGTGGGATTTCAAACTCGGGACACATTGTTAAGGCATTGGTACTTGGAGCATCAACTGTCATGATGGGAAGTTTCTTGGCTGGCAGCACCGAGGCTCCCGGGGCTTATGAGTATCAGGTATGCTATCACCATGATCAAGTAGTGTAAAAGGTTGACAGTCCTTGTACATACGTATTTCAACCCCCATCTGATGGAAAACAAATCAGTGGATTGTCTATGGGCGTTGTTTCTAGCATTTTAGCTTGACATACGAAAGTGCATGCTTTTTGCTATTTAGATTGAAGTGATTTTTTTAAGTCATATTGCTGACATAATCTCTGAAACTGTGTTGTACCAGAATGGCTGCCGGGTTAAAAAATATCGTGGCATGGGTTCTTTGGAAGCAATGACCAAAGGGAGTGATGCAAGGTACTTGGGTGATACGGCTAAGCTAAAGATTGCTCAGGGTGTTGTGGGAGCAGTTGCTGACAAAGGTTCTGTTCTGAAGTTTTTACCCTACACATTACAAGCAGTCAAGCAAGGGTTCCAGGATCTCGGTGCTTCCTCAATGGACTTGGCACATGATCTGTTAAGATCAGGGGCTCTAAGACTTGAGGTATAATCAAGATTTTGTGCTTTCCGCTGCATTACATTAATGAATATGCATGGTACATGGTGCAGGGTCGTGGCGAGTTCTTTTCTTTTTGTTGTTATTTTATCATAGAAGTTTTAGGCATATGGGAGCTGTCATATTAGTATCTCGGGTCTTGTTAATTTGACCTCTGTACAAGTATTATGATATCAATTCTCATGTAGTTATACTGTTTTCTTTTTCTTTATCTTGCACAGGTCCGCACAGGAGCGGCACAAGTTGAAGGTGGGATACATGGACTGGTTTCTTATGAAAAGAAGTACTTTTGAAGTACGCTAATGTTTGGTGCGCAGCTTCTTGGCCTTAATGTAGTATCACGAGCAGCAGTCAATGCAATCTGGGTCATTCTTGAAAGATTGAGCATGCTAATCTGCTATCAGCTCTTTATGGAGGGGTCATAAATTATCCAGAGCGTAAACTAGAATTAGACACCTTGATGGGTCTCTCACAAGGGCCAAATCTTGGGTTGTATGTGTAGCTATTGCTGTATGGCTCGATTAGGTGAGACGTATATCTGAGTTTTATAGAATGGAAGATGTCATGGATCAATAAGTATTATTGTGATGCATGTATTTTTATGTCGAACCAAAGTATTTGAATCAGTAATGTATTTTTATATTGTTGTAATAAGATGAATTCAATTGTTTACTTGATGAATCTGGTATATAATTAAGTCTTGGTATGAACATGCGTGGTTGCTGTATCATCAGAGGCAGTGGGAGAATCAATGTTTACTGCATTGAGCATCATGTCCAGTGAAGTGAATCCATCCCCATCCATTTAAAATAGATGCAACACTTGGACCACATATGTTTCAGAACAATTCCTTGCAGGCTCTCTCAACTACGCTATCCTTCTCCAGCAACACTAGCCCTAAACACTTGCACTTGGTTAAAAAGAGTGCAACTAGTGCTCACCATAGAGGTTCCAGTTAATTTTTCAAGTGAGCCTCTATAAACCACTAGAAATTCCCATACTTTTTGAAGTGAGGATTATTTTTTATTTTTTTTTTGGTTAGCATGTAATTACATTTGTAGTGGTCAAAAGCTCTTTAAATTACATTTCCTTCACTCTAAAATCTAATTCTAGCCAGTCCTGCTCCTACCATCACTCTCGTTATACCCCTAAACCCACCATATCAACTTAAGCCGTGAAATTTCTTACCTTTAAAAAGAGGAGTCCTCACGCCATAAAAAAAGAAAAATAATTTCTTAATTCGCAAAAGTTATCATAACAAGCGCGCCTCCTCTCTTCTTTGACAGAGCAAATAGTAAATACTATGCAGCTGCTGCCAGTCCGCCTCATCAGGTCTCTGACTCTTTCTTCCTTACCAGTCCACACCGCCACCACCACCACCCTTCAAGAGGTTGCTTCTTCCCGCCCAAAAGGTCTCTCTCTACATTTTTCATTTGTGTTTCTTGAGTAAACTGAGTGGAAGGATTGATTTTGTGTTTTGTGTGAATTTCTAATCCTTTTCTGCTATTGGGCTCTCTCAATTGCATTCTTGAATTAAATAAGCCTTCGCTTCGCTTCATTTCTTTCGTTGTTTTTCTTTTCGAATTTCATGGCTTTTCCAGTTTTAAGTATCGTCTCTGATGAGATATTGTTAATATAGCTGAGCAGGATAAAATATTTAAACTTTAACTGATTGATTGATAATGTTCAAGGTTTCATTATTGCAATGCTTGAGCTTTAGCAGTATATATCAAATTGCAAAACTATTTACTTGTGTTATTGGGTTGAACTGAAGTTATCCATTTCGGTATAATATTTGGATGGAAATTCTTACCTGATGGTAAGTTAATATCAGATTCTAAGTGGCCTTGTCATTGGTTTGGCTTTTATAGGTATTGCCAAGGTCATACTGAAAAAGGGGAAAATACAACTCTTCAAGGATGGAAGCCCTATGGTATACAGTGGAGCAGTTGATAGAATAATTGGCAGACCACCTCCTGAGACTGGAGATATTGTGCTTGTAGCAGATGGGACTCAGAAACCAATTGGATGGGGCTTATATAACTCTATTTCTATGTTCTGTGTTAGGCTCATGCAGCTAGAAGAGGAAGCGTCAAGGTGTGTCAAGAAATTGTGAGAAGGCTTTCTTAGTTAGTACTTTATTTTAAGATTTAATCTTGTCATTTTTTTTTCTTTGAGTTAGGGATCCTTCTTGTGCGTTAAACATGGAAACACTTATAGAGACGAGAATTCTCGAAGCTAGGGAATTACGTAAAAGTTTGGGACTTCCTTCAGCCAATACTAGTGCATATCGTCTTGTTAACAGTGAAGGAGACAGGTATGAGGTGTTGAGTAATCCTACCTAGTCGTTAAAGGTGGAAATAATTTTTGTGCACAAGGTTCTGCAGTTGGGGAAGGGCATGATGTATGAGGCCTTAGAGTTGCACAGGAGTTGTTTACCTTTACAGGCGAACATGTGGCCTAGTGGTAGAGTTGTAGTGGTGCAACCTAGAGATCACAGGTTCAGTTATTGGAAACATATTATTTGGGGTAAGGTTTGCATATATCCTGCTTGTCCCCGACCCCGCGCACTGCGAGAGCTTTGTGCACGGGAGTTGTTTACCTTTTATCTAAATTAGTGATCTATAGGTCACAGTGTAGCAATTTTGCCACTAGGCCACAAGTTACCCCCTTAAGCAATCACGGTTCTTAAATAATATTCTCTGTGCCTTAATGCAACTAGTCTTTTTGAACATGAGATTAGTGATGATTTGCACGTTCTTTATTATATGCTACCAAACGTTTGTCCCAAGGCATGCTTTAGACAAAATAAGTGGCGAAGTTAAATTGATATCTTTTCCACCAAAATGCAACAAATTTTTGTACCTTTGATCTGTCAAGTAACCTTCAAGATTAGTTTTTCCTTTTTGTAGTGTGTGTTTTTGTGTTCCTGTGCTAGTTGGTTTGCTTATTTATTCATTGAATTTTCTTCGTCACCACAGATTGTCAGGTTTAATTGTTGATGTCTTTGGAGATATAGCCGTAATTGCATCATCGGCTGCTTGGGTTGAGAAGTACAAACCAGAATTAGAGGCTTGCATCCATAGACTTGATGAAATTAATCATATAAATTGGAGACCTTCTGTTGAAATGTTAAAGGAAGAAGGAATGGATGTGTCAAATTTGAAAGAAATGCACCAACATACTTGTCCTGAAAGAATAAAGGTAGAAAAGCCCTTGAAATTTTGTCTGTTCTACATTTAAATTAGTTTCACATTCAATCTCCTTCATCCCTCTTAAATGGGAGTCTGTAAAAAGATGGGCCTGGAGGTGCCTTTGATATACCATTTCCCTTGAACAAATAACCCCTTTCTAAGCATCAACAGTGATGACAATTCACCATTTTTCTACGACATAGTGGATCACAACCTCCTGGGAATCCTAGTCAGTGGTAATTGAATGTTGTTGGTACCAGTGTATAGACATCACAAGCACATGCGTAAAAGATGCCTCTGTGTTGAGACATATAGCTGGGCTGCCTTAAACCTTTGCTCTTCTGGAAGTTATAATAACTGGGGCAGTACCAAATTCTAGGATTATTGCATTCGTACTACTCGTAGCACTAAACAAATTAGCTGTCATTTAATTTATTTTTTCCAGTGTTTTTAATTGGTGACATTTCTGAAGTATGTACTTTGTCTGGCTACTGTTTCTACAATTAGAAGTCTAAATTTGTGTACCACTTCGATCGCATTAAATAGATGATAAAGTTAAAAGAGGCAGAAACCAATACATAGGACTTACAGGATCATTACTGGTGGATAGATGTATGCAAGTGGAACATTTCATATGCTTATACTCGTCATTTTGCCTTTTGTAAACCCTTAGTTTAGTTCCTCCCTGTTTGGGCATTCCGCTCTTCTGATGAATTTTAAACTAGTGCATTTTTTATGGTATCTTATAATTTCTCAATACCAGGTTGTGGAAAATGGTATTTTCTATGCTGTTTCAATGAAAGGCCAGAAAACTGGATTTTATGCTGATCAGCGTAAAAACCGCCAGTTCATATCAACAATTTCGAATGGTAAGAAGGTTCTTGATATGTGCTGCTACAGTGGTGGCTTTGCTCTAAATGCTCTAAGGGGAGGTGCTGCGCATGTCACTGGTATTGTTATACCGCCATATATTTCATTTTCATTTTTCAATTTAGTATTTGACAATAGCTCATCCTTCTATGATGCTAATGCTAAAATTATAGAACATTCATCTCCCAACTTATGCCTATAATCAGCACAGTAGGAGCTGGGTCTAGAGATCTATAGATGCATATCTAAACAAATTGAACAACATTTACTAGTTGCTTTTAGTTAAGTCCACTTCAATCGGCATGTATATGTCTACATCAAGCTTCTATATAACAGTCTGCCGCTCATACATTTTCTTAGAAGTCATAATAACCACCAGATGTTTGGGAATGATCTATGCTTTATGTTGTGCTCAATAGCGGCCTTCTTCTTGTGTCTTCTCATATTCACATGATATACTCACATCAACTGCTTACTATAATAATGGCTTCATCTTTATGGTCAACTAAAGTTTGTAATTAACTGTTTAATTCTCAGGTGTTGATACATCGTTGCCCGCCCTGGGGCTTGCTAGAGAAAATGTTGTTCTTAATAACCTGGATCCAGAAAGAATATTATTTTTGAAAGAAGATGCAACCGAATTTATGAAGGGAGCTCTTTCTAGAAGTGAGTCATGGGATCTAGTCATTCTGGATCCTCCTAAACTCGCACCACGGAAGAAGGTAGTAACACATGCTTCTAAGTTAATACACATTACAAATTAGAATGATATTTAAGTCAAGAAAACTGCTCGTAGGCACTGTCTGATCATGGTTGGTATGATTGGGTTGCCTGGACATTGAGTTTCTCTGCTTGCTTGATGCCTTTGAACTTGAGGTTCCATGACCTAATCAGGATAACAAATCTCTCTCTCAAAGGCATATACACATTCAATGAAGAAAACATATTATGAGCTTGAATTGGCCGAGTTTCTCTCATATGCCATGAAGTTGGCTTTAGTTGAAATCTATCCTCTAATCTCTAAGTGATTTATGTGCCGAAGACTTGCCATTTGTTTCCTAACATTTCATCAGTATTTAGGATGTTATTACAGGAATCAGATTAAGAGTAAATTCTCTTCTACAGATTCCTATAACTAGCGATCAAATAATTGCTGCTGAGGGACATGTTAGCCTCCCAAATGTTCCAAAAAGAAAATTCTCGAGGGACATCTGATAAGCCTAAAGCCATTTTGGAAGAATATGTTCCCTGCACATAATTAGATCCACGTCTTATAGGGGTGGTTACCTTGCTCAGTTTAGGTCTTTTTCCCATGTATAATTTATTCCTCTTTCTCCTCAGTTGTAGTGTCTTGACTATTTCTTATTGGCCTGTTTTTTCCCCAGGTTCTACAAAGTGCATCAGGCATGTACAGAAATTTAAACTCATTAGCAATGCGCTTAACAAAGAGAGGCGGTCTACTCATGACCTGTTCATGTTCGGGTGCTATGACACAAAGTGGGATGTTCTTCCGCATTCTTCAGGCAAGTATATTTATTTTCCTCCTTCACAAACAGTAATGGAGAGATGTTCTATTTCTCTGTGTCGACTTACATTACTTGTTGTAGGAAATAAAAGATTGCAAAACCATCGTATGTTGTCATGACATGCTTCTCCTATGTAAATTGGCCGATTGAACCATTATAAAAGTCTATCAATTGAAGAAAACTTGATTATCTAGAGTACTTGAGCTGCTGAGGTCACCTAAACTATTTAAGCTAATTTGCATTGGTTGAAGTATCATTCAAGTGTACTGAACCTCTTTTTTTTTCCCTCCTCTCGTATAGGGTGCCGCATCAACAGCAGGGAGGAAAATCACCATCCTACGACAAGCTGGAGCAGCTTGTGACCATCCTATTGACCCATCCTATCCAGAGGGTGCATATCTGTCCAATATCTTACTCAGAGTATTATAAAATGTGTGCTATTGTGAATACAAAGAAGAAGCAGCTTGTACTGTACTTTGAATCAATTGCTGAAATACAAGCAGTAATATTGAACATATTCGTATTGTTACTATACAGATCTAACAAGTGTGCAAAACTCAAATACCGGAACACTCGAGCTTAGCCTATATGATTAAGTCATTTAAATTACATCAACCAGTTTTCCATGGGTGAGCCAAACAAAATCTAATAACTTCAGACTTGTTTAGTGTCCGCCAGGGTTTCTGTTCCATGACAGATAAGAAGGATCGCCAAGACGCCTGGAAAAGGAAACAAAATGCAAGCAATATCAATTGGAGTAAGTCCAGGTAGTGAAACTATCCACAAACACAATTTGCACATTATGTCAGCCTTGATTATCAACAACTAGAATGTCAAATGCAATCAAATGGGGGCACTCAATGTTAATACTATTGTCTACTACCTCTTGTCATTTTTTAGTATCATTATTAATCATCAATATGTTTTACAAACCTAGAAGGGAAGTCATGGCCCAGTGATAGCCACCTCCTAACACTCACAAAGAGCAAGGTCTAGAGAAATAGAAATGCACCCATTTTCTCTCAATGAACATAGTTCTCGAACATGCTTTTGAAAAAAATTTCTTCCACAAAGGGGGAAAGAATAATGTCAAAACTAGGTGTCTTTACTCTTTAACCAGATGGTATACAAAATACATTCATTCTCTAGAATAAGGCAACATGTTTCATCCGAAGAAAAAAGCTTCAATTTTGGCAAGTAAAAAAGCTGAGGATGATAAATATTTTCCAAAGCCAAACACATTAGAAATCCCTTTTAAAAGAAATATGGCTACAAGAAGACAGTTCAAAAGCAAGATATGGAAACTCAGTTAACCCACAAACAGGTTAGGCAGATCTAAAAGAATCCTTACCAAAAAGGAAGAACTTAAATAAGTTAAATCGAGATAACAAAAGGGAGAACATGGCTGAAAGACCCTGTTGACAACCTAACTCCTATGAATAAGGAGGATATAAGATGAGGTCATGAAATCTTACCTTGGCTTAACAAGATAAACAACAGTGAAACACATTGCCAAAAAGAAGCATATCCCACCAACAGTGAGATAAGCAATGCCAATAAAGTCATTCTTTCCACCAAGCCAGCTCGTGGTTGACAGAACAAGTTTTTTCTTGCCATTAAAGCTGTAGGTGTTGTAGTTGTTCTCCAACGTCACCTGTACGATATCATTTGCCCGGAGATCCACCTCTATCTTCCCATACAACTTTCTGAAAGTTGGCAGTGCTGCCGTGCGCATCCAAACAATGAGGTCCTCCTGTTCACTCAACTGTTGCACAGGAAAATTTCAACCTGGTCAGCCACATGCCAAATGAGGGAAGCTGGAAGCAAATCCAGTTAACAATTCTGAGATTGACAATAAAAATATTGAGGAGTCATATTGACACAGAGAGAGAGAGATCCAAACACAAGTCAAGATTCATACACAAACCCTCAAAGAATTAAGTTAACCCCCTCTTTCCGAGATCTAAAACAGACTGCACCAAGGATGGCTGATAATTATAGAGGATATTAGCAGCTAGAGAAGAGCAGACAACGCGAAAAACATAAATCCTTTAAGCAGAAGTTCTCCAACTGGCAACTGTAAAATTGGAGGTCCTGTGATGATCTTGGAGGAGACACCTCAGATTTGGTGATTTTATTTTCAACATAGGTCTTCCTTTTCGCACTTCATCGTGAAGAACAAAAAAGTGAAAAACCAGTGGATGCAATAGTTGCTATTGACTTGAAGGTTTTGCCCATCTCCAAGGTGGGTACCGACCTAGTACTTTTATTTTTCTTTTTAGTAAGCAATACATGGCTCTTAGAAAATAAAAACCAGAAGTTTCTTGTGTATTTTGGGTTTCCCATCCTCTTTTTATTCTCGGCCGATGATTTCAAATTCATTGGTTGTGCTGATTTGTTCATGGATTTAGATTCTGATATATTTTTTTAGATTTTCATTGGTGCTTATGTTCGTCAGTTTTCAACAAAATCAATGCTTCATTTGGATGCCAGTGTCAAATACTATAGCAGAGAAGGTAGTCACATCCACAAATGAATTGTATCAAACAGCAGTCAAAGGCTTACCGGGATAGATGAATTGAGAGATGCACCACCAATGAGACCACCTTGCTGAAAGTTTTTAGGATAAACATCTTTACCAAATTTGTGGTCCCTATCACTTTTCCATGCGATACCTTTCTTGTTCACTGCCAATTGCTTGTTGTTGTGGGAAAAGCTGTAAGTATCATTAAACAAACTCCAAGCTATAAGACCACAAGGCACAATTGCCGATCCATTCACATTATCTTCGGGTTTGCAAGCACTTATGTCATTCTCACTGCTTGGATCTCTTAACTGCGTGTCACTTCGGCTCTTCACATACCTAAGTCACATAGTCAGCATCACAGTTTATACCAAATTATTACCATGCATACTTCTACTTGTTTATACTTCCAAACAAGATAGTCTCCACTCTTGAAGCGGAAAAAAAAAAAACACGATATTTGACAAGCCGGTAATTATTATATATAAATATAAATATATATATATATATAAATAAATTTATATATATATATTTTTATATATAACACAGGGTTCTGATGCAAAGCACAAGATAAGGGAAGTTCTCTTGCATTATGTAATACACAATGGTTTCTGAAATACAAACTACGGCCATAACTATTGGCAACAATAGATAACTACATCTTTTTCCACCCCTTGAACAGTAAACAAAAAACAAACATTATCAGCATTCTTTTCAGTAAACTCTAGGTTGCAGTATTGATCTTCATACTCTGACATGAAGGCAATGTTATTATGAGATCAAATGGCTGGAAATGCAGATGGGTTGCACTAACAGAACCACGTTTATTAATCTATTACACAGACTGCCATGGTTCATGGTCTACCTACCTTTTTTCCTCTAGATGACCCTCATATTTCATGTTTCCCATAAAGTATAAATAAGGGATAGGCGGACCAAAAATATCTACCATTTTCATTGAGAAATCTAGTGATGATATTCATTAAAATGACGCAGAAATAGAAACAAGGAGATTGCCTTGTTATTGTTACACATACCTACGGTGATTTTGATAGAAATTGACGAGCTCATAGTACACATAAATTGGCTGCTTCATAGTCTTTTTAACCTAATAAGAAATGAACAAAAGGATAATTAGAGGATAAGTTTATCAACCCATACAAGGACTCATTGCCAATTTCTATGCGGAAATATATGATCTTTAGCACAAATGATGTTTCCAAAGCTAACATGGAAACCTGCAAGGTTGCTAGTAAGTAAACAACTCTCTTGCACAAGACTTTTGCAGTGGGTAAAGTCGGAGACAGACAGGACGTACGCAAACCTTACCCCTACAAATATGTGGAGAGATGGTTTCCAAGAATTAAACCTAGAGGTTAGGTTGCATCACTACAACTCTACCACTAAGCCACATGTTCGCCTACAAGGTAAACAACACCTGTGCAGAAGGTTCCCGCAGTGGGCGAGGTCAGGAACAAACAATATGTGCACAGAGTTTACCCCCACATAACATGTTGAGATACTGTTTCCAAGAATTGAGCATGTGACCTCTAGGTTGCACCCCTGCAATTCTACCACTGGCAAACATGTTCACCTGAAGGTAATCTGCTAGGTTGATAATAGAAAACGAGAATTTAAGAGTTAAGCCTCACTGTTATTGTTCTGTTGCACATCTTCTCTGTTGCAGGGTTTTGAATATATCCAATCTTATCATTTCTAGCCTCTTGTGGTATGCAGTCAGTCTCATATCGATCAATAATTTCAACCACCTGAGAGAACAGATAAAGTCCATGATAAAATGCAGCTACATGTGAAATTAGAAGGCAATGAAAAGAGTACGGATTAAACTCAATCGTACATCATTGGAAGCCAAAAGGGAAGCAATTCCAATAGGGATGAAGACAATACTAATAACCATAAACGCTGAAATCACCTGCCATGAGAAGGAAATGTTTCAGCCATACAGTTTACCACATTTAGCTTATACAAGTCATGCGAGAAATTAGAATGTCCAAGGGAAAAAAAACCATGACAGCTTACCCATCGAGGTGTGAGAATAGGCTTGCATGCTGGAAGTTCTTGCTGTGTGAACTTTGAATCTGAAACGAACAATCTCACAAATGTTATTCCTCTTATAAACAATAAACATTTAGCAGCTCTTTAGTCTCGATTATAATGCATCAAAAAGTTATCTGTAGGATTACATATCAAGTGGGGGGCAGAAAGTTAATGCATCAAACAAGACTACTACTTTTACTACATGATTATGAGATTATCTAGTAATCTACCACACTCAAAATTGATCTTCAATACTATACTAATTACTCAATCTAACAACATTGTAACTCTAAATTCAGTCTAACCACAATCCAGAAAACGATTAACAACATATATGAACACAGAAAACTGCATAAAAGTCATGAATTAACAAGTCAACAACAAACAAGAAAATTAATTTTTTCAGAAAGCCAATTCCAAAACATACTTGAATCAAAACACAACAAGAACACCATAATACAATTGGAGAAGTAGAGTATCCAAGAAACCCACAAAATATAAGCACGAACGATGAAGGTAAATGATGGTAACAGGGAGAAAATAGCTCAGGAAGGGGAGATTACACTTGGGTCTCTTCGTATTCCTTCTGACACCTGAATTATCTCCCGATCCAGCTATGCCAACGCTGGACGACGCCGGATTAGAACTCATCAGAAACAACCCACTTCCTTCTTTTCTTCCTCTTAATTCAGCTAAAAACGCGAAGAGCTCCTTACAAGTAGATGCTTTGATTGCAGAATTCACCTACAAAAATTGGGATTTCTGGGTCTTGAAAATAAGTATATATAAAAGAGTAGAAAATTTTCGAGGTGGAAGGGAAGAATTGAACACCTTGTTTTGTGGGGAGTCGCCTGAATTGACTTGGGAAGGAGAGACGTTATTTCTGTCTATCTCTCTCTAGAAGGTCCAAAACTGGAGACTGAAGAGACGATCTTAGGAAAAGCCGTCAAGACAATACGAATACAGGAAACTTTCCATCAAAAGATCAAACGCGATCCAAGGGGTAATATTGGTGACTTGAATGGTAGGTTAAGTTGTAGAATGCATAAATATGATTGATTGTAGTAAAGAAACACAAGTGTAATCATAATAAAATACAAAGATGTTGGGGACTTCCTGTTTATTTGATCAAGATGTTGCTCAGCTGGGGCTGCTAATACAACAACTTTTAAAGGAATGAGATGGCTTTCATTCAGGATTATTTTATGTATATATGTTGTGGGGCAATAGTTAAAGAGGTTGGCCATCAAATACGATTAGCAAATAATTGATGGGAAAAAAAAATAAAAATCAAAAAATAAGATCAATCACACACAAGAGATAATAATTTTATTTTATGTTCTTACATACGTCTGTTTAGAAAAATAACGCAATGGATGAGAATAGAAATAATACCAATAAATTTTAGTATGGAAAATTTTAAAAGAGGTAAAAAAAAATTATAGGACCCTTAGGCCACTTAAAACTTCCACTATATCAATGGGATTATAAAACATCACTCACACATACAACAATTGTATTACTTCAATTTCTGAAGATACCTCAAAAAATTGCTTCACTATCTTTTCCTTCTCAGGCTCACTCTCTCTGAGGTTTTCTTTTCTCTTCTTCTCTCAAAGTTACACTACTTTGAGGCTCTCTATGCTCTCTCGCACACAACACTCTAATGCTACGCACACTCTTGGGGTTCCGTTTCGCACCAAAAAAAACGCAACTAGTTCAGTTGCAACCCTCCGTTTCATTGAGTAGGGTGTTTGGGTGTCAGTTCCGATGTTAATCCGCTGCTCAAATTCGCGGTATTGGTCGAAGCAACATAGAGCTACTTCTCTCGGAAAAGCCGTTCATCAAAAATAGAGTTTCACTTAAAAAACACAGAGGTCCCCATTTCGGCGTCAAAAAACACACAACTAATTTCACTTATGCCACTGAATGCGATTTTAACCTAAATCGCAATCTTCAAAAGCGTAGTCGCTCCCTTCAATCGCGATTATAGGTTCATCTCTGCTCATCCCTTCAGTCCACACAAGGGGAGTTCATCGCGATCTTCTGTCTTGAACCTGAGTCGGGCTATGAAATTGATTTATAAGCCAACCGAAATAGAGTAATTTTCAGAGCTTGGTGAGAGACACAGAGAGTTTGGAAAGTTTCAGAGCTTGGTGAGAAGCAAGAGAGACGAACCAGCAAGAGATAAACATCATTTAATTTTTTTTTATGATAGTGTAATTTATATTATTGTTATTAACGACATAAATAATTTATTTTTAAAAAAATTGATTTATAATAAAAATAATAATTAAGCAAAATTAAATTTGGACAAATTTCATAATTCAGTATCTCACCTCACCAGACCGTTAGTTTTGTTCATTCAAACACTAAACTGCATACCAACTCACCTCACCACAGTTTTTTTTTGTGACACGCCAAACGTTTTTTGTCAACATAACTCACCTCACAACACCACAACTTTTTAATTCACAGCACCTCACCTCACAACACCAAAATAGAAAGCACTCCCAAACGGAATTATCTTTCTTCAATGAGAATAAAAAATATATATATATATACATGTTTAGGATTTACAAACAATGATCAAAATATCCTTAAAAAAAATTTGGGCTCCCCAAATCTTCGATTGGGGTGCTCTGCCCCAGGCACCCCGACTTGCTCATCGGTGAGCAGAACTCCAAGGGGCAATGAGCTTCAAGTCGTGGTCCAAACGACGATGATTATTTGCACCCCATACTTGACTAAGTTCACCCCATTCTAGATAAACCCCAGCCTAAAACATAACATTTTTTAGTACACCCCAATTTTAGTTTTTTTCAAATTTTTCAGTCTACACCACATGATGAACAGTTGAACCAGAATAGAGAGACAAGATGCTAGCTAGCAACTCCGATTTTGGCAAAATCCACACATACATCTCCTTCATCATTTTCACTGCTTTTAAAAGACATCCATTTTGAGTATAGCAATTTATGATGGAATTCCACGAGATGGTGTCTCTCTGAGGCATTGTATCAAACACCTTGTGTGTCAAGTTAGTTAGCGAAGATTTAGCGTACATGGTGATGAGAGAATTGGAAACAAAAGGATCTGCATCATATCCAGTTTTGAGGACTACGCCATAAAGTTTGAGACCAAATTCATGGGACTGATGAAAAGAGCATGCCTTTATGACTGAAGGAAGAAGATACGTGTTTGCATAATGAAATCCATAAGGGTTAAGGTCTTCCTTATAGAATTTCAATATTTGGTCATCAAGTCCTTTTGACACCATGTCTTTTACCTGACTGAGGATGATTGAGATTGGCTTAGCTGGGTCTGAAGTTGATAAGAACCGTCTGATCACAGGATGATGTGTCCAGAGTGATACAACTCTTCATCATCAACTGCTGGGTTATGGTCCATGTCGTCTCCGTCCGATGTCCCCATTATTTCGGTGAAGCCTCCGTCGAAGACGCTGTCGAACTCTTCATCCTCCACAGGAGTGATGGGTGTGGTTTTGTAAGGAGATGGAGAGTGAAGTGAAGAAGGAGAAAGACAGGATGGAGGGAAATGATACGTGGTAGGGTCAACTGGGGTGTTATTAGATTGAAGATTTTTGTGATTTTGGGGTGGTGTTAGTCATTTCTGGAGTGCAAATAGTCCTCATGGGTTCAAACATGTACAATCCACCATCCTAACCTAAAAAGTTGGGACAAGATACAAGAATATATTTTATATCCTTATAATATAGAGACCCCATTCATGGATTTAAGGTCAAATTTGTACAAACTTAAAAATTCTTACATGATGAAGCCAAAACAAGCATAGAAGAACCAACACACTATGTAATATAATTAGAAAAATTTGTGTATTCTCAATTATAGTGGGACCTTCTCTCTTTGTATTGCTATTGGTTATTGAGTATTAAATAATTGGTTGAGTCGGAATTTGTGATTTTGATTCCTTGTTATGTGTTTCTAAATGTCATTGCAGCTTGCAGCATATATAGTTTGGACAAACATTTTCACACGATCGATCGATGTTGTTGTTTAAAAAAATTGGGTTTTAATTTGACCCTTGGAATGGATTTTTGTAAGATGGAACATTTTATCAAAATTAAGTAGTTTGACCAGATTTTTAGTGTTGAACAAGGTTGTGTCATCAGTTATTTTGGATCAAATTCTCTGTTGTATGCCTATTAATTAGTATCCATCTGTGTTGAAGTATTTGCAATTTCTAAAGTAAAACAATCAACCTAAATGTTTCTTTCGTTTATTTTTATTTTTTGACTTTTTCGTTGATGCTTGATGGAGGATCGTAGTTTTAAGTTTTAACTTATCATCTAGCTATATATATGTTTGATACTCCCATATTTAGATTTGGCAACAATATAAATATTCCATTGACATGGTTAGATAGCTATTTTTTTTTTTGTTTTGTCATTTAAAGAAGTGACAACCACTTAAGGATGATCGATCCGTTCTGTGCAAAAGGTTCGTTTTGCTTTTGATATGCCAATTTTCATCATCAATATTGTCTTAATTGTATGCATGTGTGCTATCAATGAGGATCCATTCTTAATTTTAAAATAATTTCTTTAATTTCCCTTAGCAGGTTGAATCCTTAATTTGTTCATCTCTCAAAGGTTGTATAACCTTTCGTGTTTAATTTTTATACTTGCATGCTTTTCTTAAATCCGACCAATCATGGTCTGCTATTACAAGTGGAAGTCAATTAAGATTCATCTCAAATAAATACATGCACACGATCTGAACATGGCAACCTCGATGTTCCACCAAAACAACTTTCATTCATTCATTGGGTCATGGCAATTGTTGGAGAATTACCTCCCACGATCCTTCTTATATAACTATCAATAAATCTAAGAGAAATTGAACTTGAGATAACACAATCAACAACACACAAGATTTACATGGAAAACTCCAAATCGGATAAAAAAACCACGGGTGTTATCAGAGACAACCAGAGAAACTTTCACTATATGAAATCGCTACAATTATATTCTTAGTGATATTTCTTTATCCAAAAAAACCCAAGAACCCTAGAGATTTTCCATAAGCCCCCTAGAGATTTTCCATTAACCCCAATTCAGTCTATCCCGTCTAAGATTATACATCTTGAACTTCTTGCAGTCTCACACCCTTGAACCCATATTCGAACCCCCAAGAAATACACCGAGAGATAAACCGCAAGGATTCCCCCACCCTTGCTCTCTCTCCCTCTCAGCCGCCTCTCTAAACCCAGACAAATAAACAATAAGAATTAGGGTCAAGTAAACCTAAAAACAAGCCTATAATTTATAAGCTTGTACAAAACCTAATCCTAGTCAAACTCGAATTACTAATTCTAATCTAACTAGAGTCCAATTTTATTGATCAATTCCAACAGCAAAACCCTGTATATAAACAAGAATCAATTCTTAACTTAAGGGTTAGGAGAGTCTTCTTTTTAGGAAGTTGTAAAGTTCCGATTCTCATATGAGCCCGGCATATATAATTACACTGGTGCGGTTTGGCAGTGTGTTGCACTGTGTTTAGGTGCACCTCACCTCACAACATCACAGTTTTTTGTGACATGTCAAACGCATTTTTGTCAGCAGAAATCACTTCACAACACCACAGTTTTTTACCTCGCAGCACCTCACCTCACCTCACAACACTCCCAAACAGACACATTTATGTTGAATTGTCCCACGTAATCAAATTAGGTCAATTATTTTATTTTAGATTAATGTAGAATGTAAACGTTAAGTGATTTTATATTAATATTATTAGTCATCTAATATAACAGTAATTTAGATACGCTAAGTGCACCTTACGGCACCGCACCACAGTTTTAAAAGGAATGCGCCAAACAATTTCGCGTTTGAACTAACCTCACAGCACCACACAACAATTCACAGCACGCCCCAACGGACACACTAGGTATTGTATTTGCTTGACACGTTGATAGAACGCACTGTGATTAGACACATGATAAAATCAAACACAAAATATAGCACACCACTTCCACAACCTCAGATTAACCCAAGAAACTAGGAATATAATATATATGGGAAAAACTCGATCTGAAAGGGCTTCTTTATTAATCTCAAATTAAAATTCAACTCTTAGAAAAACACAACTTATATATATATAGTTTACCAGCTGACACACATGATTTGCGGGATATATTGCATTGATGGAGTATAGGTTTTCCATGTGCACGTCCTAAAGATAATTAAGTGGGGTTAACCCTTAATGTTAAAAAAATAAATAATCCAATAAAATAAAATCTCGAGAGTTGAGATCGATCACTTGTTCAAAAATTACTAAATCATCCATGTCATGTGTGGTGGGTGACAGCTAAACCAAATAGTTAATTGTCTAGAAATTTGAAAGACATGGGAGGGAGTCAGGAGAATTGACTTTCCACCTTCGTGAGAGAAGCATGCATGCATGCAAGTATGTACAGTACTATTTGATTTTGTATGTCAAATTAAACCTAACACTAGTGTTAGGGTGGCCTGCAGCTTATATAAAAAGAACACCAACTGTTGCAGGCCTCTTCTTCTTCTTCTTCTTCACAAGGACTGAAGGAAGGAACAATGCTTAGGAAACATGTCACTGCATTGTTTATCAAAATCAAGGCGAGGAAGATGGAATTCCATTCCACTACAAAAGAAGAAGCAATCAAACCATCTTCACCCACACCCAAACACCTAAAAACATTCAAACTTTCCGGTCTAGACCAGTTTATCCCACCGATTTATCTTCCATTTGTCTTCTTTTACCCTCATCAGATTGATGGCACCCATATCTCTGCCGAAGACAAACTGGCTTGTCTGAAAGATTCATTGTCCAAAGCTTTTAACTCATTTTTACCCTCTCGCTGGACGGATCAAAGATGTTACCACTATCGATTGTAACGACGAGGGAGCCTTATTTAAGGAAGTCAAAGTAAGTAGTGATATGTCCGATTGTCTTACACCCCCAAAACTTGAATTACTCAATACGTTCCTTCCATTTCGACCTGTTTGTACTGTGCCATTAGAAATGGCAGTGCAAGTAGGTGTTCAAGCCAACATATTTTCATGTGGAGGAATTGCTATTGGTATATGCGTTTTGCACAAAATCATTGATAGAGCTACCTTTGTTGCTTTTCTTAAATCATGGTCTGCTATTGCAAGTGGAAGTCAAGAATCATCACCAATAATACATGCACATGATCTAAACGTGGCAGCCTCAAATTTTCCATCAAAGCAACTTTCTTCCATTGAAATTATCCCAGAACAACTCTAGTCCTAATGAAGCTGGTAAGTTAATTACTAAGAGATTCTTGTTTAGTGCTGCCAGCATTTCTACTCTCAAGGCTAAAGCAAGAAGTGCACAAATTCCTAACCCAACTCGAGCTGAAGTAGTCTCTGGACTCTTATGGAAATGCGCCATGAATACTTCTAAGCCATCAATTTTAAGTAACGCAGTTAATATCCGTCCGAGATTGGAGGCACCATTACCAGACTACTCGATTGGAAATATTTTTTTGAATGCGATTGCAAATTATGATCCAATTAGAAGTAATCATGACTTGTTACCTCTCTTAGTGAGTCTTCTCAGAAAATCAGTTGATGGAATCAATTCGAAAAATTTACAAAAGTTTCAAGGTGAGGAAGGGTTTGAAGAAATCCGTAAGCTACACGAAAAGCACAGAGAAATGTTTTCTTGTTGCTCAAGCTGTAAACCAGTCGTTTACATGGTTACCGCTGTGAGTAGAATGGGTTTTTACGAAGTAGATTTCGGGTGGAGAAAGCCTATATGGGTGGCATGGGCATCAATCAATGAAACTTTTTCGGAGAATCTGATTTTACAGTTGGGAAATAGAACTGGTGATGGAATAGATCAGCGTGGGTGACTTTGGAGGAGCATGACATGGAAAAATTGGAGCATGATCCAGAATTTGTGGTACATGTCAACTCAAATCCTCATGTATTTTATGGGCTTCTTATGTATTATTTCACATTCAAAATTAGCCTGGCCGGTATGGTAATGTACCCAAAGGCCCTCAGGCTTTCTTTTGAGCCCAGAAATCATGGGCTTAAAACGTACTAGGAAACATAGCGGATTGAACTAAAGTTCCTTTAAGCCCATATTTTATCTTGATCGTCCATAATTTTATGGGCTTCTCATGGGTAATTTCACCGAGAAATGTCACATTACTACTCATTTGACAAATATTGGATACAAAAGTAAATCTAAAATTCTTTCTTCCACATATAACTATATCATAGATATGAGATCGTCATTTATTCTTCATCATTTCAACCAACGACCCGTTGTTTAATTAACCACGTCATATATATATTTTTGTTTCTTCTTTTTCTCACTCATATAAAACAGGAAATGATCACGTAAAAAATAAGATTGACCTCGACCTCGATGACGTATCAAGCGATTAGGCTCACTCGTTGCTGGAGGATGACTGTTTAGCTGTTTGCACAGAATATATAGAACATAAGTTGTAGGGGAGTTCTGTTGTGTTTTGATTGTTTGTAATACGGTGAGACAAGTTCTAAAAACTGTGATGAGGTCATTTCGGAATCCCAATCCGTACCTATCCAGCCCGTCTCTGAACGGTTGTTCTCAATTGAAATAGAGAAATCCAAATCTGAAGGGCAAATCTCTTGAGATTTGAAAGACAAAATACATAACCAAAACCGCTTATTGCACCCCAAGACCAACACTGCATATATTCTACATCTGAAACTTAAATACCGAATCAACCCATATCCAGTATCAATATTTTTTTGATTAGAAAACAAGATTAATTAATACATACAAAGTTAATGGTCTCTAGCTGGATTAATCAAGGTGAATTAGCTTCATAGATATCGGCAGGAGGTATAAAGTAGTCCATGCAAAGCCCTGGCACATCAAACACAACATCATCAATCCTCCATATCTCTTCCATTCTAGTCCTGCTATGTTGCACCGACATTTCTCCGAACCGGAAAACTGTCCCGATGGTTCTCCCTTGATGAGCAATTAACTTGCCATCCACATCCTTATAATCACCAATGCTACTTCCAATTGTTGTTTCCCAATAGATTGTGTCCTCGTTTTGATTTTCTTGTGTGTGCACCCTTGTTAGATGTGAGTCCTCTAGGTATATTAGGAGTCCACTCTTTTGGCAAAAATAACCATACAATACATGCCTAATCATCTCCGCCGGACCCTCGCTCCTTTCCATCACCGTTGCCTGATCGGCGGCCACTTTCAGCACGAAACAATCCACGTCTCCAATCCGTTTCTCCCCTAGACATTGTGCTTTGGCAAATAACCTTGCTGTGCTCTTTGGATCTAGCCCCTGCTAATTTTGATCATATTGTATTGCATGTGATTAATTAATTAATTAATATTGCAAACACATTGATAGATAAGACAAATCATGTTGATTAGAAAAAAAGAAGAAGAAATGTGATCAAGTTACCACTTATTGGGATTGAATATTAGTTTTATACCCAAGAATTTTTGTTGTCCTCTAATTAATTATTGATGTTAATTAATTGATAGGGTACGATATCAAGAAGAATAACGTAGTTCAAATTTATCTAACAATACTATTCACTTGCAAGGTCTTAAAGTAGCCAAAAGAAATGAAAAGAAATATTAAAAAGAAAAAGAAAGTTGTATGTATGTATGTATGGGAATAAATCGAAAACAAACAAAAGAAAACAACAAAATGAAATGAAATGATGAGAAATTACTATTCACTAAAGTGGCAAAATTAAAGGAGACAAATTAAAGCAAAAGCAAAAGCAAAAGCAAAGCAAAAGCAAAAGTTAAAGGAAAGGAAGGATGAATTGGCAATCCCAAGAAGCATATGTTGTGATTGTGTGTAGATGATCAAAAACATGACATCACCATTCACCAAAGCTAATCACGTGCCCCATCCCACTTGCCAGGTAAAGGAAAAATATAGGGTGGCTGGGACCTGCTGTAATGAATCTAAAGGGACTAAAATTTTTTTTTTTTTTTTTTTTTAAAATTATGGATGTGTTTTGATCAGGTTTACGAGTGTAATGGTATATTTTTTGTCTCATACAAAAATCAAATTGAACATGAAAAAGAGATGAAAATTGTGAACCGTTGAATATAAACCCGTAACATTATATGTCTATCTTGTGATGAATTTGATTTTTGTTTCGGATGAAAATTATACCGTTAGATTCGTAAACACGATCAAAATACATTCATAATTTTATTTTATTTTTAAAAAAATTTTAAATACTTCTTATTTATTAAAGTGGGGTCTGCTGTAAAAAAAATTACAGCAGACCCCCGGCATCCAAAAATATATGTCCGGTAAAGGATGAGACAGTTTCTCTATCATTGTCAGAATTATTTTGTTCTGTTTGTTGGGATTTGTGCTCCCCAACTCGTTCATTCCTCGCTCTTCTCTCTCTCTTTTTTTTATTGGATGGAATTATTATTAACAACAATCTTTAATTGAAAAATAGGCAATTTAAGATTGATCATTATAGAAAAATGATATCTTGATTGAATGTATTTTAATTAGTACGTAATTAGTAATTACCTGAATGATGCGACGCAATGGGCGTTGAAGGCCCTTGGCCACATGGGTGCCGAGCCACGGCGTGTGCCGCCACACCGTCTTCCCATCGCTGCCGGCGATGACCTTATTTCCACCAACAACCAGCTCAAGTGACCACATGCCAGGCAACATCTGCCACAACACAAAGCACCCATTTTCACTACTCCTATTCCCCAAACTCTTCACATTCTTCCCCGAAGATATTTCTGTCTCGCAACAAATCATTTTCACAATTCCCGTCGCGTACATGTTCTTGGCACATTTTTGCTGCTTTAAACACCCCGTCGCCGCCAGATATTGCTGTATTATGTAATGCGCCGCAGAATTCGCCTAACAGAAAGCAAGCAAGCAATCCTTGATTAATTAGTAACAAAACAAAATGGCTTAACGCAACAGAAAGGGATCACCTCATGTAAATTAATAACTTACAATTGGGATGTCTTTAATGTGAAGATGATGAATTGGGTCATTGGTCACTAGAGGAATGGGGGCTAAAGGACAACCCAAAACACCAAGTAAAAGCCTCAAATCTTGTCTCTTGGCTTGAATGCTGCCAATGAAAGAAGAAGCCGACAAGTTGTTGTTGTTGGAGAGGCCTTTTTGGACCCTGAACCATTCACGGATGATCTCCCAAGAACTCTCTCTTTTGTTTCCTTCTTCTTGCATATCAGGGTCAGGACCTTCAATTAGAGGTGTCAAGGTTTGTGTGTACCATCTTTGCTGCTTCCTTCTTGTCTTAGAATCCATGTTAACGTTCATCATCACGTACGCCGAGAAAATATTGAATGTTAAAAGTACTGGGTGTGGGTTTGTATGTGTGGTTTGTTAGTCACTTAAAGGAAGAGAAGCTGGGGATTTGTATGGGAAGAGACAAAAGTGACAGCTTATCCGTCCAACCCAACACAACCAGCATATGTAGGCATATGACATTATTATAATGACAATATTGTTTACAAAGACTGTCTTTATTGCTTTATTCGTTCTTTAATTTTATTTTTTTTTGGTCTTTTGGACTGATTTAAGTAGTCATAATGTACCTTCCATTTGGATCTAGGCCTAATCTTCCTTGGAAGAAGACACCACTAGCAACATTATCATATTCATCTTATTTCACATGCACAACTTTTACACCTGTAAAAACAAGAAAGAAAATTAAATCAACATTCAATCAAGGAAAAAAAGTACTGAAATTCATCAGAAACTTTCAAGGATTTTCACCATTTTAGGGCCAACTATCACCTTGAAAGGGTGAAAAACGCCAAAAAAAAATACAAATTATAAAATACCCTAAAATATTAAAAGGCCCATTTGAGACCATAAATAGTGAAAATTTTCAAAAATAGGGTGGGCTAGTGTTACTAATCTTGATCACACCACATTGAAACAAGTCATCCAGTTCAATTTCGGGTGATTTTTACAACGTGACATTTCAATCTTACTATACCATTATCTTACATCCATCAAACTTTCGTAAAAAATGTTGACAAAGATCACCTTTTTTTTTAATTATTATTATTTCAATTAACAAGTACACATATTGATAATGTTACAAGGTGGACGTCTCTTGGTGGGTTTTCATTTTAAAAAGAGTAGACATTAATAACTGTCTACCTCTTTAATTAGAATCTAATCTTGCCCTAGATATGAGGAAAGGTATACATACGGCCACTAAAGTTTTCGAAATAAATGATTTGGGAGTTTTGATGATATCAATGTAATCTAGTATTGCACTTTAGATGATCATCACATGAGATGCACAAAACTTACTAGCTAGAGATGATCACCTAATTAAAGCCAAAGGGGAATATTAGTCAATTTCTTGGGCGGATCAATACATTGTTTCTACCTAGAGACTTCCAAATCTCCATTATTTTAAAGATGAATTAAATCTAAAGGAGGAAGTTAAAGTGTATAAAATTATTGAAACAAATTAATTTCAAAAGTAGGTGCCCTTAGAGGCTCATGATATATATATCCTCTCATTAAGTCATTATTAATTAGTTTCACTAAAAGAGACTCACAATATCATTGTTTTGTTCCACGTGGAGATCAATCCTATTCCTTGATGTGGATATTGCAGCGCAGACACAGAGAGGTGGGCCGGGAGACAAAGATAAGGTGGTGGTGGTGAGTCGGCATGGATCATGGTGGACGACAAACAATGTCATCTTCTAAGTCAAGCCAATTCAGCCAAGTGGGCTCTTCCTACCCCCTCCAAAGTGCAAGTGCAATGGAGGTTACTGACCCAGGCCAATGAGGCCATGGGCCTACATCATCACCCATTGACCCCTTCCAGATAGGTTTGGTGGGTGAAGGTTTAAGTGTGACTTTCAAATGGTTGAAGACAGGTTGGGTGTGGTGGGGGGTGGGGTACTATACACATGCCATATACAACTTACTAACTTAGGTGAAAGTGGCTAGCCCATCTACATCTTTTGATTGATACATATATACACACACACTATATCTTCATATTTACACAATTAATTTGGATTTTTTTTTATATGTGTATATGGTTAGTATTTTTGTATATAACATCACAAAGTGTTGAATTCTTTTCAGCACTTTCAATCTATATGCAATCGAGCCAACCCGAGTCTAATCCTCAAATCTTTGTAAGCAATCGAGCTTGGTTTGGTTTGGTTTGTGGGTTAGGGAGTCCTTAAGTGGAATATTCAATTCAAGTTCCTGATTTCTTATTTTTTATGAGAAGGTGTTGCATTTGAAAATAATATTCAAACTTGTAAAATTATTGAGATTAGAGTGAATCCAATGGGAAAAAAAAAACACTTCAGGCTCCCCTCACCCAGGCTCTATTCTCACAGTCTCACATGCAAATCGATCGGTTTTTTGGTCATTCGCAAGCTTGAGCATGACTTAAACTCAAGTTTCATGTTTAGATTAGAGCTCGATCGGTTCAAGCGAGTTCTTGAAAATTCGAGCTCGCCACTAATTGATTAGGCTCAAAACTCAAACCTAATAATATCTGAATTGAACCTAATCGAGCTCAAGTGCAAATGGCTCAATTAAAGCTTAATTTGATTGCGCCCCTAAATCCTAGTTACATGTAAAATTTTATATACCATTGAACTTAAGATTCTTGATTATTATTTTTATGATCCTTTCAATTTTTTTAAAAATATATTGAAAATAATTAAGGAATATTAGGAGCACTTAACTTAGTGGTAACCACTCCTTAGAATTTCGAATAGGTTGAAAATTCGAGTCTTCTCACATGTTAAAATTAACAAATATTAAAATTAAATTTTTTTTTTTTGAGTACAAAATTAATGTTATATTTATGACAAAAAAGTAAATAACATTAAAATTGCTAATGGGCTGAGGATGTGAGTTGTCAATCTTTGGGTCTGGTCCAATATTGACGAGCAAACAAGAAGTAAAAATTACAAAGCTTAAAGGACTGGAGAGATCATACATACAAGTGGTAAGCACAAGTCCAACAATACAAAACATGCCAGACGTATATAGTCCATCGTAAATTGCCAAATGATCTAATGTATGAGGCCCAATACATGTTGGTTGTAATATAATTAGGGTCATGTCAATGGGGATGGGTTGGGGGCAAACACTACATTTCATCCAACGGTGTTAAATAAACAAGGATGATATATAATTGATAGGTGATCAGAGTCCAATGACGAAATGCCACATAGACGTAGGATGGATTGGGTCACCGATGTGTTGGGCTTTGATTTGGTTAGATTAGTAATAGTTGATAGGTGATTAGAGATATTAATTATTTATAATTATTTTGATTTGGTTAGCTAGCTAGGTTAGTGACATGCATCTATTCTCAAGTGCGCGCAAATTAACATACATATAAAAGAGAAATTAAAAATAAGAAAGGGGTCTTCTTATATAGTATGTTGCAACTTGCAATAAATGGATGATGATATATATCTCTATATAGTTAACAAAGGAAGAGGCATGCACATTCCCTTCCTGAGACGCATTCTCCACCAGGTCTTGATATTGTGACGCCTGGACAAGGACGAATAGGTTTGCCCGGGTACTCCTTCACACATAACTCAAAGCATTCCTCGTCCTCACAATCCTCCATCATAATCGACTTACTACAAAGCTTTCCACATCCCCCCGATACCCCATTACCTACAACACAAATCAAACCCCATTATTTATTAACATACATATATATGCATCAATTATTTTTTTTATTAATTAACAACATAAGAAATTAAGGACTATATATATCTATCTATTCAAAACTTACCCTTAGAGACCAAGATAATCAGCACAAGAATTGTCAATATGTAAAGGCTAGTGATTTTCATTGTTGCTACTGCTACTCAAGACCGATCAATGTAGGGGCTTCTTATGAGGTTGAGAACCAGGCAAGTAAGTGGGTAATTTATATATTTTTACAATCACTTTATTATTTTTCCTTTTTTGGTCATATGGAATGATATATATCTAAAGATGGAAAGTAATTAATTTTGATTAATTGGTATTGCAATTGATATCTTTCCATCTTAACAGAAATAAAATTTTGTACATTTTCATTAATTATATTTCCGGCCCAAAGTTTCTCATAAATAATCAAAATCAATATCATCAATACTAGAGTATAACCTAACATGAAAGTTTAGAGAGTGCGACATACGCCAGCTTTCTATGAGGCCACATAAGCATAAACACTCTATATATTTGACAGGGGTCATTTGTTATTTTAAAACATAAATATTTGATTCTTATATATTCATATATTATAAATAATAATATGTTGCACAAAAGAAGGACTTACAACTATAAGTATATTTTGAATTGGTTGCATTTAACAAGGCAAGAAATTAACATAAGGAAAGGTTGATATCATTTCTTTTCAAAACACGAAAAACACTCCATCATCAAATAAAGAGAAAATAATAACGCGTGATTATATATATGTACACTATACATATACATACATATATTTATATATCATATACTTGCATTGATTGGTTCTCAACCTCACAATAAATTCTAGATCATAAGTAGTAGTAGCAAGCCTGAAAAGTAATAGATTTGTAATTTGACAATTCTTGTGCTCATTATTTTGGTAAAACTTTTTACATAGTACAAACTTACAGATTGGATTTCTATATAAAATACAACGGTCGACTTTAAAATCATTGGGTAGACAATCAAATTCACACTCTCTTAAATATTACATGACCAGTCACACACTACAAGGCAAATTGAAAGACATTTATTTATTGAACATCATCAACAATATTACTTGAGATCATATATCGATCATGGCCTGCCAGGCAAAAGTACTAAAATCACCATGCAAGGTTCCAATTCTTAGTGGCATCAAAACCAAAGCGTTTCTCCGAAACATCCAAATTGGGAAGAGATTCTGATGATGGTTTAATAGCATCATCAAAATTATCAGAGGCTTTGTTGTCTGAGATTTCCAGGTCTTTGGTTGCTGGAAAAACAAGGCGACCTCGAAGTGTTTCTGGCATATTCTCTTGCCTCACCGAACTCTTCCAAATCTCTTCTGGATCTTTTCTTGCATCAACAACAACCTGCATAATATATATATGTATAATAACACGACATTAATTGATCAGTTTGTTAATTATATTCATTTCAACTATGCTAATTGCCAAGCAAGAAACTAAAAACATACCAGAAGAAACAACAAGAGAGCCAAGAAAGCACACAAATATGACCTCATGGTTATCCACCACACCTAGCTTCTTGTATAATTTTTATGCTATGAGATATGAAGTACAATGTTGAAGATATATGTATGTGTGTATATATATATATAGAGAGAGAGAGAGAGAAAGAGCTACTATCACTAATCACTAATATAACTGTTAATATGTCTTTATATTTTAACAGAAGATATCTAGCTAGTCAATTATGGACTACAATTTGCACTGACAAGATATTTTGCACTGACTATATAATATTAGATCGCTAGCTAAGATAATATGTAATAGCACTGACTGTATATATATTTTGCTCTGAGTAAGATAATAATAGCACCGACTATATAGGTATCATCCTCTGCAAAATCTTTATATTTTCAAAGATTTTGTTGTTAATTAGTAATCAATAATAATAGTAGGTCCGCTACTATCATCATTATCCACATTCATGCATCTTAGAGGTTGAGACATCAATAATGCATTCATTACCCAACAACATCAATAATGCATGCCTTACCGAGCAGCATCAATAATGCAGTACCCAATTTAATGCTGAAAGAAATATTGCAAGTGGACGTATGTACATTTCAACTTAGATATCTATCTCTATTAATTCATACTCCACAGCCAACTGCTGCGTCATACCTCATGCATAGTCATGATGTGATATTAAAAGAGACTTTAAGATGATCACAACCCAATTTTTGTCATAAGAAGAAAGCACAACACTAATTCAAAACTAAAAGCTTCAACAATGGCTCCTCATCTTGCCAATTGGATCCTCATCTTGTTATCTTTCTTCTTAAAGGTAATGAATTTCCAACTTTCATATCCATAATCGATCTTTAGTTAAAACTATATATGTAACAATTTTTTGTAAATCTAATTTAGTTGCAAGGCAGCTATGGTAGTGGTGGAGGAGCCCAAGAAGATGAAAATGTGGCAGCTCACAAAATGGGGTTCTTAGGGATGGATGATATTTATGTTGGGAATACTATCACCATCAATCTTCCTTTTGACGACCCTTCATCTTCACCTCATTTTATACCACAAGACGAAGCCGATTCTTTACCCTTATCATCGTCAAATCTCCAAAGCATTCTCGATCTCTTCTTGATCCCTCATGGTTCTTCGCACGCCAAGGCGATGCAAGATACTATTAGAAGGTGTGAAACCCTACCTATGGAGGGAGAGGCCAAGACTTGCGCAAACTCCCTAGAATCCTTGCTTGATTTTGTAAACACCGCGTTTTGACAAAACGCTAGTGTCAAAGCCCTGACGACTACTCACAATGCTATGTCAACTGGGAATTCAAATAAGTACAGAATTCTAGAAGTAAAAGAGATTCCGATTCGTAAGATGATGGGTTGTCACGTAATGAGATGGCCCTACGCAGTTTACTATTGCCATCATCAGGTGGATAACAGTGAAACCAAGGTTTTTAACATTTTATTAGGAGGTGATGATGATGGAGACAAACTTGATGCTTATGCTGCTTGTCATATGGACACATCGAAACGGGATCCTAATCAATTGGTGTTCAAGTTGTTAAATACCGCGCCTGGCCGTTTCTCTCCAGTTTGTCACATCTTCCCTGAAGGAGACCTTGTTTGGGTTGATGAAATATTTTAATTTAGATATAGCTTCCATATGCATAATCCTCATTATGGCCCCGTTTGGTAGACCATTGTGGAAACAATATATGTTGGTCCAGACAATATATTGTCTGATGCAAACAAACGGCCATTTTGCGACTCGAAATCCAAGGCAATTTCGAGGCAATAATATTGTCTTTTGGAAATTGTCCCATTTCATACAATATTGAGACCATTTCGTTTTTTCTACCCAGATTGTCCCTAGTTATTTATTGCACAACAACTCATCACCATATGATGCCCATTTATTTTTAATGTATGAACTTATTTGAATTTATTTATAGATATTTGTAAGACGGAATATTATGAAACTCTTCTAATTAACTATTTATAAATATTTTAATTAATTATCTTTGTTTTATAAATTAATTTTTATTTAATCTGACATTTATATGCATCTGTTATAACTAAAATACCTAATACCCCTGTGCGTAATTTGCCTCAGAATATTATCCAGCATATATGTTACCAGCAAAAGTCTAACCAAACACTAACAACCATTCAGACAGCATATCTGCTACCACCATATCGCTAGTATATACACTACTGTCAAAATTGTCTGCCAAACGGAGCCTATATATGTTCTTCTTTTGATAAGTTGATATTTGTATTGAAGAGTGCGATTTACAACCTAAGGACATTAAGCATAATGTGCGCATTAATAGAGATAAATATATGCATCACATACATTGCATTTTGTGAATCGGACTATCAACTTCATATTGCTGAAAGATTGGTTGGAAGAGATGTTTGAGAGTGCTCTTTCGATCGCTTTGAATTTCTCCACATTTGACTCAGAAATCGATACATGAGAATAAGCAATGAAATGTCATATAAGTTGTTAACTAATTTCCAGTTTAGAAGTTGAATCTATTAAGTGGTTATGTAATTATGTTACCTTGAGTGCTTATTGCATGGTGAATGTGCCTTTGTGTTAGTAACTTGATCCTTGTGTGCCCTTATTCCTAAAATAAAGTAAATATATATTCTTATCACTTTTGAGCCCATTAGGAAAATTCAAAACAGTGATGCACGTTTTATCATAAATGAAGGATAATTTGAGTTGTTTTTGTTAAGTGTCTATATGTTTGCGTTCTACAAGAGTCGTGTTGAGGAATGTAGGAAGGAGATTGAAACCAACTTGATCCCCTCTTGAGTCAAATCGTAAGATTGTAAACGGTCAGTTATCACAGTTGACTTTCACCGAACCAAAATTTTCGATTATATCTCAGAATAAAATCGAAAAACGATCATGAAAAATAGTTAACTAGAAAACCGACCAATCGGATTTTGCTTGTTTTTCGGGCTTTATTATTTTAGTTTCAATTTGTTTATTTAAATTTGGCCTACTTAAAATGGTTGGGTCTAAAGTATAAGACATCACTTCAGAAGCACGAAAATAATACAGGAATTATCAGTAAGAAGTAAGTAAGAACATCTACCAAAGATTACTCATTACCAAGGATCTCCTATCCCTTTTTTCTTGTAATGTAGAACCCACCCAGTTGCCCACCGAACAATTGATTGGTAAACTCCGAGTCACATGGAATACCCCGAAGACCCCATCGATAATTTGAGACTTGGGCCGAGGCCTAACGCAAAAAGATAACGTAGGGTGACATTCGCACATGCTAGGCTGAGCAAGTGTCCTCCTCGCAAATTGTGATAAGGTAGACACCCATGAGACTTGATCAACTCACGATCTTCCACTTGCGCTAAAAGTTACCGCAATCAAGTTCACCTTCTCAGGCAACGAATCATTGTTAGGATTCCCCATCTCTCTCCCCTCACAAGCATGAAAATGTTTAAAATCCGCACAAGCCACAAAGCAGCAAATCCAGCCATTGCTAAAACAAAGCCATCAAATATGTTAAATAATGGCTTGTATTAGAAGAGTTAGTTAATACCTAAAAGCTCTAAGGAAAGGGAAAATTGTGCGAGAGGGGAGCATACCAATCACACTATAATAAATTGAGTTTTTCACGACGCTTCTTAGGAAGCGCCGACGCTTGTTTCATTTTACGACGCTTATTTAATAAAGCACCGTAATGTTAAAACTCAATTGCGACATTCAAAAGAAACGTCATTACGAGGTGTCAATAGCGGCGCTAAAGTAAAATGTGTCGTTTTGCTAAAAAAAATCTCGCTAATTAGTTGGCGCGAAAGATGTTGCGACACTTATCAAATACCGTCATCAAATTTTGATGTTTTAAAGAAGAAACGCCATCATAGATATTTTGTTTAGCGACATTATAATAAACGTCGTAAATAATAAAATAGGACGATGCTTATATAAGAAGCGCCGTCAATTAAAGATATATTATGGTGCTTTTGATACAAGAGCCGTCCAATAATATGAACCCATTATTATATATAGGTACATTATATAATATTTTCTGATAATATATATAGGTATATATATGTATATGTACAACTAGCTAGTATATATACGTACATACACGTATTAGATGTACATGCATATGATTAGATCAATATTAATTGCTAGCTAGCTATAATATATATAACTTGTTTATTTAGGTACAAGTTTATATATGCAAGGGTTATCAATTGCGGTTTAATTAAGAGTAAGACCATCGTTTAGAGTTTAGGGTTTACCATTAATATTATATATATATATATATATATATATAAGTTTAGGGTTTAGAGTACATATATTGTATTTAGGGTTTAGGCCAATTTAAGGTTTAGGGTTTAGATTTAAGGTTTAGATATAGGGTTTAGGGTTCCAATTTAAGGTTTAGCGTTTAGAGTATTTTTTTAGGGTTTAAGGTATATATTTAGGGTTTAGCGTTTAGGATATTTAGGGTATATATTTAGCGTTTAGGGTATATATTTAGGGTTTAGGGTTTAGAGTATTTTTTTAGGGTTTAGGGTATATATTTAGGGTTTAGGTTTAGAGTTTATGGTTTAGGGTCTAGAGTATATTGTGTTTAGGGTTTAGGTCAATTTAGGGTATATAAACTTGGGGTTTATGTGCTTTATAGTCATAGGCGGTGCTAATATGGAGCGTCATAATATCATATAATTGAAACGACACTGTTTTGGTTTTATATAATGACACTTATTTAAGAAGCGTTGTAAATTATGATATGTTACAGCGCTAGTAAAACGCTGTAATATCTTGGAGACAAATACGACACCGTTTTATGTTTAGATGCGAGCTAAGTTTCTAATTTTGATCATTTGCACACTACGACACCCCTCTTCGACGTCGCTATTGCGCGCTCCTTCACACCGTACATCCGCGCTCCGTGGCCACCGCACAACTGCCCTCCGTGGCCACTACAACGGTCTCCACTACACTCCGTCGCCTCTGCACACATTGCACTTATTCGACTACCAGTATTGCTCTACGCGGGATTCTTGTTTGACGAATTGGTTCTAAATAACAACACTTTTTATTGCATTTACGACGTCTCTAGAAGCACCGTTAAATATAATTATTACGCCATTTCTGCTAAATCATCACTTTATCATTCAAGCCACGAATATTGCTGCGCTTGTTCTACGTTTTGAAAAGCGCTGATAATTACCTTTAACGACGCTTTGTGCTTATTAACGACGCTTTATAAGTGCCGTAACAGACATCGCTCTTGTAGTGTCAAGCCATAGACTTCGTGGGGTTGTTCTTTTGTACGGGAGTATAATTGTATTTTTGAGTACCTAGGTAGCTTTTATATAAGGATATGAATCCTAGCCAAATGTACTACATGAATTCCTATATTGAAAATAGCCGTAGATTTCGTGAACATAGGCATATTGCCAAACCACGTAATTATATGTTCTTTTTTTTTTCTCACTCTATTTCGATTGTTCTGTGTGATTGTTCTATTATCTTACTGTTTGCGAGGGATCTGTTTTGCAACAAATACATTATTCAAACACCAAATACTTACTTAAAAAAACCATTAGTGATCATCAGGCTTCGGGCTTGGCCGGGGCCCATAAAACTCGAGCCTTAAGGTGGGGCCCAGGCATTGACTATTTTTTAATTTTTTTTTGGTTGTTTTTTTTGACTCTTTTTTTAAAAGATATATATGTGTGCTATGTAGATATATGTATATATATGTAGATATATATGTGTGGTATGTATATACGTGCAGAACATATATACACACACATATATACACATGCAGAAGTCGGCAGAACATATATACACACACTTGACACACATGTATACACATGCAAAACATATATACACACACATAATATATATATATATATATATACACACAAACACAGACATATATATACATATACATGTAGAACATTGACTGGGCCTCCGGGCTAGGGCCGGGCCAAAATTGACCCGAGGTGTCGGGCTTCGGGCCGAGCCCGGCCCTAGAAATGGAGCCCAAGCCCACCCAAGGCATCGGGCAAGGCTGCCCAGGCCTAGGCCCGCTAGTCAAATGGTGACCCCTATTAGTGATCACCAAGATCATCATTCATCCTATTCACCAAGTCCGTGTCAAATTCGAGGATAATTCCCACATATATGTATTTTTAAGTTTTTGTACTTAAAGTTTGAGATTTGGTTGGTTAATTTGGTAAAGGTATGAACTACAAATATACATATAAAAATCTCAAGAGCTTATTCCCAATATTTAAAGGTACAAAATCGTATGTAGGTAGAAAAATGAAGCATTAATTTATCAAATAACATAAAAACAATTAAGTCCATAGGTACTTAACTCTTTACAGCTAATGATCGAGTAGGACAGATTCCCATGTTTGGATGAATGCATGCTTTGTATTACATCCAGAAGATATGTTCAGTCCACTACCAATGATCTCCAGTTAGACATGACTCTGCTACTGTGTTTTTTTTAATTAAAGTGCATCAAGAATATAGTAATATAAATGGGGATAAAAATCATTTATAGAGTAAAAACAATTGCTATTTATTTGAATTATGAACACATCACGTTACATGTCATGTGCAGTTCAAGAGTTTGACAACTAGATCAAGGATTTTGGATTCATGCATGTATTAGATCACCCCAAAAGCACACAGAATGGCATCCAAATATTTTAATATCTATATTTGTTTATTACAATTTTTGCAACTGTATATAACATATAATTTAAAATACTGAAACACAGATTAAAACAACTGCAAGAAACTAGTTAAGCATCAAGTGTGTCATATATAATTAAAATAAGCCCAAGATGACGTTCTACCAGCAGAATATTTTTACTAACTTTAAATTTACCAATTTGGGATTAATTAATTTGGAATAGTTGGCGCCACATAGGGATAAATAACAAAATGATATATATATATAACAACTTTTTTTGGTTGGATGTTTCATTTTTATTATACCATAGATTATGAGTTCAATTCTCCTACCCCTAGTTATATACATATAAACAAAAATAAGAAATAATTAGGAGAATAAATAGTAGGGAAAATTCCAAGCCGGTATCACTTGTGAAACTTTTAGACACTTAGGTCCAGTCCAAAAAACTTTATCCCTCTAAGGTACCACTAGTATGCTAATTACTTTCTTACCATTGTCTTCTTCCTCTCACAATAACTACACTTCTCTTCTTTCTCCCTCCTCTCTCCTTATTGTTGCCTGTTGGTATCCAACCTAAACTGAAGCTCACATCAACACGTACATACTCCGACCTTCCACCACCACCAACGGCAGTCCATTTGGCCATAAAACGATCGGAAAGCAGCGACCACAGAAGACAAAAGCCTAAGATCCGACCTATTTTGGTGACGGTTGGCTACACCACCACTATCGTTGAACTCCCCTTACTGAGACGCACAATGCTCAGCTAGAAATGGCCCAAAACGGCCATAAAAAATGGCCATTTTAAAATAATAACATTGGTCGGCCAATGTTACTGTTTGGAAAAAAACTTTAGATTCGGCCGATTCCGGCAGCTGTTCTCCATACCACTATCACCGTTGAATGCCTCTCATTGAAGCTCACAATGCCTAGCCATATACAGTCCAAAACGACCATCGGATATGTCTGTTTTGAAATAGTAACATTGGTTGGCTAATGTTACTGTTTTGAAATAATAACATTGATCGAATAATGTTACTAATTGAAAACAGTAACATTGATTGGTTAACTTTATTATTTTGAAAAAAACTTCAGATCCGACAGATTACGACGGCGGTTCACCACACCACCACCACCATTGGACTCCTCTTAAGGAGATGCACAATGCCAGTCATATTTGGACCAAAACGGTAGCCAGAAAAAGAGATAAGAGGGAGAGAGAGAAAGATGTAATAATAAGAGAGACATGCAGTAGAAGGGAGAAAGATGCAGTGATGAGAGAGATATATAGTAGAGAGAGAAGATGTAGTGAGATGAGAGAGGCGTAACATAGAGAGAAAGTAACAAGAGAGAAATCATATTAGATCTAATCCTCTTTGAAAAAAAGGCAAAAAAATTTTGATAAAATTTAAATGATTTAAAAAATTGTAAAAAATAAAAATGAACTTTTGAGGCATAAAGTTTTTTGGTGTGGACCTAGATGTCCAACTGTTTTGAAAGTGGTATTAATATGTCATTTTCCATAAATAGTATTGCTTAACCTAGAAAGATATATATATCTCATACCTTATAAGACTAAAATCACATATCTTAGATGACTCGTATGTTATTAAGATTGACGATGGTTCTTAGATGACTCATATGTGTATCGGTTCCACCACCAATCCAAACGGATTAGGGGGCTCCACAATTAGTTTCAAATTGTAGAGTCTACAATTGGAATCCAATGGCTTGAGAGATGTGCCACATCATATCACATTTTTGTTTTTTCATTTTTAAAATTTGTATGATTTTTTCTTTACCATTAGATATGAATTGTAGACTCTAGGGAATTGCAGAGCCCCCAAACCCAATCCAAACAGTCCATTATAATTTTAGCATATCCAAAACAGATATAATATTAACAGATACAAAACAAATATAATATCATATATTGAAGATAGATCAAAGCCTTTTCATTTTCATTCTCTATCTTTCTCTAGATCAAAACTCTGCTTTGAAGATCTATCTTTATCGCAAGCGAAGGAAGGAGAAGAAGCACGGATCTCAATCGCAAGGAAGAAGAATAAGTGATTAAGCGTAAATCTATGTCACAAGGGAAGGAAGAAGAGAGAAGAAGAGACGCTGAAGGAAGAAGAGAGAAGAAAGAGAAGGAAGAAGAGAAATGTGTTTTGTCTTTTACAAATAAAAGGGTATTTTAATCACTTAATATCATTTGTTATTTTTTCTAAACTTTTTTCTATCTAATTTCCCCAAAAATATTTTGGCTACCTAACTCGTTACAACTTACAACTAATGATTTGTCCAAATGAGTATGACAGATTCCCATGTTTGGATGAATGCATGCTTTGTGTTGCATCCAGGAGATATGTTCAGTCCACTACTAATGATCTCCAGTTAGACATGACCCTGCTATTGTGATTTTTTTAAATTAACATGTGTCAGAAATATAGTATAAATGGGTAAAATCATTTATAGAATAGAAACAAATTGCTATTTATTTGAATTATGAACACATCACGTTACATCATGTCATGTACAACTCAAAAGTTTTACAACTTGATCAATGATTTTGGATTCATGCATGTATAAGATCACCCCAAAAGATCATCATTAAAATTTGAACTTACCAATTTTGGTGTCATGTACAGCTCAAAAGTTTTACAACTTGATCAATGATTTTGGATTCATGTAAGATCACCACAAAAGATTATCATTAAAATTTAAACTTACCAATTTGGGATTAATTAATTTGGATAATTAGATGGCGCCACGTAGGGATAAATAACCAAATGATATACTACTACTATAAATAACTATTTTTTTGGTGGGGTATCACATTTTTCTTATACCATATATAGATTTATTATTTCAATTATATTCTCCATCCCCTAGCTGGTTATTTGAATAGTATTGCTCAACCTAGAAAGATATATGTCATACCTTATAAGACTAAAATCAGATATCTTAAATGACTCATATATATGTGATTAATATTGACGATGGATCTTTGTCATGCATTGTATATATGACAGCACATGAATGACTGACAAAAAACGAATATAAAGAAAGTAATGAAGCTGTAGTAACAATTTAATTTTAAACTCTTATAAAAACCCAACTCTCTCACCACCTTAATTATCTGTAACATCAATGGCTGATTCAACTACTACTCCACTTCTCTCCTCCCTATCCGCGTCTTCGAAGCCCCTCCCATCCCTTGATTCCACAATCGAACGGTGTATCGGAGGGTTTTCTTGGACCCAATTCCTCCAAGCCATCCTAGTCTCAATTGCATGGTTGTTTGATGCACAACAAACTTTCATTAGCGTCGTCACTGATGCTGACCCTACATGGCACTGCAACATTAATTCATCAACGTCTATATGCAACTCAGCATCATCCAACATTTGTCAACTCCCCCAAAATTCATGGTCATGGGATTTGCCTCCGCAAGTATCAATAATCTCAGAATGGTCACTCCAATGTTCCTCTTCATTTCTCACTGGGTTACCAGCATCTTCATTCTTCATGGGTTGTCTTGTTGGCGGATTACTTCTTGCCACACTCGCAGACTCGTCGCTCGGTCGCAAGAATATGTTGTTCTACTCGTGTTTAATCATGTCATTGTCTTCATTACTTACGGTACTCTTCTCCACCAACGTTTGGATTTACTCTATTTTCAGATTTATATGTGGGTTTGGCCGCGCAACGATTGGAACGTGTGCGTTAGTGTTGTCGACTGAATTAGTAGGTAAACGATGGAGAGGACAAGTCGCCGTGACTGGATTTTTGTTCTTTACATTAGGGTTCTTATCATTGCCGGCTATGGCTTACATTAATAGAGGTTCGTCATGGAGGAATCTTTACATTTGGAGTTCAATACCAAGTCTTATTTATTGCATCCTGGTTAAATTGTTTGTTGGTGAGTCTCCGAGATGGCTTTTCGTTCGTGGAAGGAGAGAGGAGGCCGTTTCGATCCTAAAGAGTATTGCAACGATTGACAACAATGGTAAATCAATCACAATGAGCTTCTTTGGAAATGTTCAATTGGAGGAAGAGTCATGGAATGTTGATATCTACTCAGCAATCAAGATTCTATTCCAAAATAAATGGTCTTTTAGGAGGTTGTGTTTGGTTATGGTGATTGGATTTGGGGTTGGAATGGTTTATTATGGGATGCCATTGGGGCTTGGAAACATGTCATTCAATCTCTACATGAGTGTGACATTCAACGCCTTATCGGAACTGCCATCATCG
This sequence comes from Tripterygium wilfordii, assembly GCF_013401445.1. Taxonomy (NCBI): domain Eukaryota; kingdom Viridiplantae; phylum Streptophyta; class Magnoliopsida; order Celastrales; family Celastraceae; genus Tripterygium; species Tripterygium wilfordii. The sequence continues at coordinate 13,727,586 of NC_052248.1, forward strand.
TTAATCACATTATTTCTCATAGACAAGATGAACCGGAGAAGCTCATTACTGGGATTTACAAGCCTAAGCGGGATTTGTAGCTTATTATCGGTCATTGTAGGCAAGAATATGAATTGGACAAGTTTCCAATTAGGGTTGGAGCTAGTGTCTTTCTTTAGTGCTTGTACTGCTTTCAACATTACAATGGTATACACGTTGGAGTTGTTCCCGACTTGTGTGAGGAACTCAGCTGTATCAATTGCGAGACAAGCTTTGGTGTTGGGAGGAGTGTTTAGTCCAGTATTGGCTGCAGCTGGTAGGAAAAATGGGTTTTGGTCATATGGGATATTTGGGTTGGTGATAGGGTTTTGCGGGTTGTTTGTGGTTTTTCTGCCAGAGACAAAGGGTGGGAGATTATGTGATACAATGGATGAGGAAGAGCACAAGGCGGTAGTCAATGATCATCATATATAATATTATATATTATTGATGCCTAAACCAAAAACTATGTGCTTGCTTAATTACTGTAAGGTTTTTCATTTTTATTTTTGAATTTTTGTATGTTAGCTTAATTTTTTAAACTGTTTCTTTAACTTATCACCAAATTCTGCAGTGTGAATGAGACAGGTAACATGATTTTATTTAGATAAGAATTTAACAGGTAACAGGATACAAGGACAAACTTAGTTGGATAACACCAACCAAGCCACAGAATGGAAACGAAACATATACGACTCTTTATGGATAACACCAACCAAACCAAGCTCGGTGGCGACAGTAGGTGATGCAGCAATTAAGAGAGTGATTCCCGAATCAGATTAGTGATTTACTACTAAATACTAGTAAATAGATGGTTGGTGGCTTGTCTCTTTCTTTGTACATACCAATGTTCACTAATTGTGAAACATATAAATATTTGTTTTCTTGTTTTTGGGAAACAAGGATAATTATAGTGGAGTTAGGTCAGTTGTCACTAACCTAACCTAACCTAACCTTAACCCTAACCCATGTTGTAATCTAGCTCATTAATGTGACAAACGTAACTCATGGTTTATCCATAATCCACTCACGAGCACTGTGGTATGTAAAACATGTTTGTCTTGTTGAATAGTAGTAGAGGCCCAATCTGATGGGATCAAAAAAGTTGTCCATGACCATGTTGTTCAATTTTAATTTGTTGAAAATTTAGTGGATGGGAGTGTTCAATTACAACACTCACTCAACATTAATTCAACAAGAAAAGTGGTAGACAATAGTTACACCACTAAAGTGAACACAATTAAGCACCAATTTAGGCCCGCTAGCCCCTTTAGATTCACTACCCGTCCTTTCGATCACTATAAGTCGCTACAAAAGGGAAGGCCCTATATTTTTTCTTTTTAAAAAAAAAGATCACGAAAAGCCCAAGAGTCATATAACATATTATAGGCTTGACAAGCTTAATTGGCCCATCCCAAGAGATGCATCAGTAATCAAAATGTGTTGATCATCAACAACTCATATATAGTTTTTTTATTAGAACATTGATTTTTTTTTAAAAAATTATATGTATACATATCTAGTGAAGTGTAAACTTGATTATCCAGCAGAACACTTCATCTACGCAATTTTCTTGAGCACAAGTTTGGAAAAAAAACCTTTTGGCCAATTCAATTACTTATTCCTCAATACACCATCCGTCTAGCTTGCAAATTATATATATAGCTAATTAATTCAATGGAATAATTTGGTTATATAACATATAATATATATGGATAATGTTTGAGACCCCTAAAAGTCCCTCATTTAATGTGGAGTGTTGGATGTGAAGTGGTCTTATATGTATGTTTTTAATCAATGACTATTTTAATGCCACATAGATTTGGGAGTCTCTAGCATTATCCAATATATATATGTTTTGCGTGTGTGTTAGTATGATTTGTATTGCTTTATCATTTTATCATTTATTTATTTATAATAAAGAAAACACACGGTTTAGATAAGCTCAGTGACTGCGTGTGTTAGTATATGATTCGTGTTGCTAATCATGTATTTAAACAAGAAAGGAAAACACAGCTTAGGTTTATAATGATCAAATGTTACAATCAAGAACCTTGTCACGACAATTACATAAAATATTTTATCAGAAAAACATTACATAGAATCATATATAGATGGTGGATAGATAGGGTACACACAAGTAATTAACCGCACTGAAATTGAGTGACTAGATTATATATACATACTTTTATATATATAGAGTGAGTAGATAGGGAACCGTCCTCTTTATACAATTGAAAAAGTTTGTTACGCAAAATCAGGGAAAGCAGACATGATTGGCTTTTTGTACAATTGTACTTGTGATATTCCACAATTGTGTTGTGTTGTGTTGTGTTGTGTAATAATATATATATGAAAGACCCACCTAATTAATTAACCTAGCTAGCTAGCTATCCGGATTAAGTGATCCTCAAGATTTTGATTTCTCTACTCCTAAACAAATTCACCTTTATGATTATATTAAGGAACTAATTATAACTTTTGTGCCTCATTGTCAATTACTTCTAAGTTGACTCTATCATCATATTGGTTTTAGTTTTAACCCTCCTTTACTTAAGCTGTAAATCAAGATTCATATCATTGTAATTTCTTCTTTGTTAGAAGAAATAAACTAGTTAGTTATAATTAAACAGTCCATGCATTTGTAGTCAAATGGAATTGGTTGAAAATTATTTTGCAATCAATGAATTAACAATGTTTCGTTTTTACTCGGAAATATTTCCTACCTGATATAATCAACTATATATCTATATATATATACACACACACATTCATGCACATATATATATATATAGATGTATGATGGCCTTTATATACATACATATATGGTTGAAGAGACTGAAAATTGAAGCGCTGAGGTATATTGTGTGGACTGTGGAGTCTGGCCGGAGAAACCTAATTGGGTTGAATGGGTCATAGATGTTGTACCAAACAGAGAGTAAGGAGAGGTTTATGGTCTCCGGAAGAAGATGAGAAGCTCATCAAACACATCACCACTCATGGCCATGGAAGCTGGACTTGTGTTCCAAAACTAGCTGGTATACATATACATATACATACATATATTACTCTTTAATTCTCTCCCTCTCTCCCTCTCTCCCTCCCTCTCTCTCTCTCTCTCTCTCTCTATATATATATATATATATATATATATATATATATATATATATATTTCAAGTTTTCATGATGATTGATACATATGTCTCAATTAATAATAAATTGACATATATGCATGATGAGATAATTAATGTAGGGCTGCAGAGGTGTGGGAAGAGCTGTAGATTGAGATGGATAAACTACTTGAGACCAGACCTGAAGAAGGGTTCCTTTTCTGAAGAAGAAGAGCAGATCATCATTGATGTTCATCGAATTCTTGGCAATAGGTATGTACCAAAAACAAATTCAACTTAATTGGAAGGTTAGATTACTTGCTCTCTCTCAAAAAAAATTAGGAATATAATCTTAAAACTTATTTTAAAAAGATATTTTAAACTGTTGCGTGCGATCAATAGTGTTTTGATATGCATACCGGTACAGGTAGGGACTTATAACTAGGGCAAATCTTAATTACTGTGATCTTCACTACAATTTAATATATCATGAATTAATTTCACTGGCAGCTACCCTCATAAGACAAGAATTATACATTGTGTATACATATATCTATATGAGTGTGTATGTTTGAATTTCTACTTGTATTAATCATCTCAATCAACTGCATATTATGATTGAATTTGTAATATCTATGTACAATTACACAGGTGGGCTGTGATAGCAAAGCATTTGCCAGGAAGGACAGACAATGAAGTGAAGAATTTCTGGAACTCAAGCATCAAGAAGAAGCTCATCTCACAAGGAATTGACCCTAAAACTCATAACCTAATTTCTTCACATAATAGAGACAACTACTCTTACTGTAACAACAATAAGAAAGTTCAATCTAAAAGTCAAGAACCCTTTTCAATCATCACTGTGAATCCTCATAAGAGAAATACTTCTTCCCACCCACCAATACTTACACTTCCACCTGTATCTCCTCCTCCTCCTCATACTCAGCCTCCAATATTCAATAAGACTAATTATGATCAAAATTCCCATGATTCCTCTATGAACCCATCAGTGTTGGATAATTTATTGGTAGATGAAATTTGTTTCTTGGGTGGAACTACTAATACAGTACTTGTTGAACCACCCTTTGAAGAAGCAGAACAATTACAAAACCAAAACAAGGAGACTAATATTTGTGATGAGGTGGTGGAAGTAGACAAAATGATCAATATTGATCACGTTAAGGATGGTGATCAAAACATGTATAATAATGCTACATTTGACATCTCTACAAGTAGTTTTGATCTTGATAAGTTCATCGAGTCTACATTAATGTCTAGTACTTGTGACTTTAACTTCAATATGGAAGACCTTTTGTGGAACTTTTAGCTATTATTGATTAATCATCTAGATTATGCATATTGTATAATGGAATTGGCTTTGATGCATGTACTCGGTGTTTGCACAATTGAGAAAATATTTTGTTTGTGATGATACCAAAGCCCATTGGTTTACATATTCAAGCTCAGTCCATGAGCCAAAAAGCCCATTGGCATTAGATATTTAAGCCCAATGGATGAGCCCAAATAAACTTATATATATATATATATATATATATATATATATATATATATATATATATGGTTAGATACATACATGATACATGTGTATGAGATTCCACATATACCAAATACCATAATTTTCATCCATTAATTTCCGACAGAAAATTAACCAACAATAATGTGGTAAAAGAGAAAAAGACGAACACAAAAATATATTGAAAGTTAATTAGGAGATATAGGTAATAAGATATGATGACCAAAAAGGACTACATATATATATATATGTATATAGATATATATGTATATATATATGTATATATATATATATATGTAGAGGGATTCTCAAGGGCGGGATCCCACACTTTATTTAAAGTGCGGGATCCATCTAACACCATTCATGTGTGGACCCCATCACGTGTGGGGACCACACTTACACATAATGAATGGTGTTAGATGGATCCCTTATTTTAAATAAAGTGAGGGATCCCTCATTTGAGAATTTTTATATATATGTATATATATATATATATATGTATATATATGTATATATATGTATGTACGTTACAGACAATGTTAAAAGATCTCGTGACAAAGTTAAAAGTTCACTAGTATATGTTTTCTTTGGCGATTATTTTATGTAATGCATAATGCATGTGCCAAATTGACATTCAAATCTCACATTGTTTGGAAACCTTGGGCTTTGCACAAATTGCATCCAGCCCAAGATATAGTACTTAGGCCTAAGAGAAACTTAACTTGCTTTGAGGCTTTTGTGCCAAGGCCCAAGCCCAACACCACTCCTACAATTGCCTGCTTCTGCTTCTGCTTCGATCAGAGTCCACAAAGATGTCGATGCTGTGGGAGAAGAGCGAGACATGGAGGTGGATAGTCAGGAAGACTAGGGATTCTAAGCCCTTCTTCCTCGGCTTCGCCACTCTCTGCGGCGTCGTTCCTGGTATCATCGGCTACTGCGTTATGCAGGCCACAAACACCCGAAACCCGGAGCTCGAGGCCCGCCTCCGCCAGACTGCCCGACCTGAATCTGTCGTACGTACTTCTCAACCTTCATTTTCAACATTGACTTCTTTTCCGTTAATTACGTTTGAATTGTGGTTCCTATCAACTACTCGCTCAGCATTCAGTTTTTGGGACTTACTCCATCACACTCATGAACCCTAATTTGTGTATGCTTTTGTTATTTGGTTAAGTTGTACAAGAAGCTTCGATTTCTTCCTTTAAGATAATACGGTAATGTATTATTTGTCCAATTAGCCAGGCTGCGCTGTTTTCTTCATGTGTTGATTTCTTCTGATTTTTGTTTTCTTTTGTAGTGAATAGATGAAGCTAATTGCACTAAGTTCCCTAAAGAACTTCAGTGTTTGTTATAATTTTGGTAGCACCTAAATAGAGGTTTTCCTCTTCTTTTCTTTTTTTCTCTCCTTACAGATTTATGCTTCGATTGAAAATTCATATGTACTGTGGCCTTGTCACATCTTTGATGGGAGAGTATTTGTATAATTGATTACGTGTCGGAGAAAGAAAGAATTTTTTTTGGCTGATTGGGTGAATTAGTTCATGACTTCATGTGTCATAATTCTGGTACTTCCATTTCCATCTATCCAAGTCGAGTTCTTCTCTGTTACTTTTATTGTGACTTGTGGGTTGTTGTTAAGTTTGAACTGATCCATGACACACATGAACCCCAATTTGTTTGTGCTATGAGAATATGGTAAGGGTCATATTTGTCCAATTTGACAGGTTGCTCTGTTTTTAATGTGATGGGTTTTAGGCTCCACCTGGGAGGACAATTGAGGGATGTTGTTAGTGTGATGATTGGGGAGGTTTGGGTATGAAGTACAAACACTTTCTTCATAGTTTACTAGTTTTGGTAGCACCTCCCCTCCTTTTAAAGATTTATGCTTTGATGGAAAATCTATGTTGTGGCCTTGTCATAGCTTTGATGGGAGGGTATTCTCACAACTGATAATGTATTCGAGAAAGAAAGGGTGTGACTGGGTTCATATGTTATAAAAGATATTTTGGTCAGCATTTGATATCTTGGCTAATTGTCAGGGATTTGGATGGATTTGAAGAAGACAGAAGCTTAAGCAAAGCAATAGGCCTATGCTTCTCAATTGATGAGGACCATAAATATGTTAGATCTTTGATTGATGTGCTTTCTTCTTACACTTTCTCATGAATATAGAATGAGCTCCTTTCGTTTTAGCTTGTGGTATCAAGTACTTTAATTTAGGTTGAAACAAAAAGATTATGGTCATCATCTTATCTCTCATGATTCAGCTATGAGGAATGATTCTTGTTTTTTTTTTATTTTATTTTTTTTATATTATTCAATCAATTTCTAGATATATCCTCTCCAGTTGTCCCAAATTGGTTTCTTCATGCTCCGAATTTGTGCTATGAGAATTTGCCTTGGTTTGTTTTTGGTGCAATTCTGCATCAATGATGTAGCGTTTCTTTTAATGGTTTGACTTTATTTTACATTACAGATGATGGGGAAAGTAAATCAAGAGAGGCTGGCTGAATACCTTGGGGAGCTGCAGCGGAAAGAGGATACAAATGACCGATATGTTGCTGCTCTTAGGGGAGAGACATTGACCAGGAAGCCTTACGTGAGAATTCAACCAGTCCCAAAGCAGATAGACACTGATGCTGACAAGGAACAGCAGACTGACAAGGATAGAAAGAAGTAAATCATTAGTCACATCTACGGGGTTTTCACACCTTTATATTAGGGTGTTTTTATGTTTGTCACAAACTATGCTGGAAAGTTTTATTTTAGTCTTTCGTGGGTCGCGTATCGTACTGACAGTAGTTGGCTGGGGGAGAGTGAAGATGCTTCTTCCATTTGATTTTTCAATTGAGAATGTGCTTTCAAAATTGTTTCCAATTGAGAATGTGAATTGTATCATAACTATTTTTATATAGATCAATTTTCTTTACTTCTCAAAGGCAGCGTTGTTCTCTCAGCTGGTTAGTAAGAATGGTGACCGGATTCTTGAGGCCTGGTTCTGGGAACCCCTGCATCATCAAATGACTTGTTCATTGAACACGTGAAGTGCGTCTAAGGCAGTTTTCTCTGATACACTGATGAAGGTGCGCTGATGGTTTGAATGTGCTAATAAAGTTTTTCACTCTCATTTGTGACGCAGGGAACTCTGGACTTCCACAGTTGTATGCATTGGTTATGTAAAGTCTTTGTTGGCATTAACAAAATCAACTTTAGGGGATTATTGAAACATGTGGCTGTTATATCATGAAAGTAGGTACTGGGAATGTCAGAAACCTTAGATTCAGAAACTTGGTTGTTTTATTGTTTTGTTTCTCAGAACTCCTCAAAATGGAGAATAACTTTTCCTAGTTGACGTCAACAAGTCTTGATCCATCACCAGTGACATGCTGGATTTTGAAACAGAGAGCTGAAGAATAGAATAAGTTGCTATATTGTTACGGCCTTCCTTGAACTAACGTGTATCGGTTACCATAAAGTTAAAATATAAAATATCTTCTGTTCAAAGATTATTTAAGCAAAACCTTTGCGAAGATTAATCATCCCAAATCCAGACTGAAAGCAGTGCAATCATATTACAGTCACAGAACTCCACTCGTAACAGAAAACTGTATGGACCGGCAAACAAAAGGGGAATCACAATTATGTATGCTACAATAAAGGCCTACAAGCTGAGTTCTTTGAGTCGATCAAACCACTCTCTGGAAGACTGGAACAACCAAGAACTTACAGAAACTATTAAGGATCAGCAAATAAAAGCGGCATCAACGTGATGGTCACTGCAATAGAGGCCAGGTCGTTGAGTAAAACCTTGACTTTTGAGCACCCTCCTAGTATTCGAAACCAGTTCATGATTCGTGACTCCACCATCTGCCTCGGCAAGTATTGTCTGGATGGCATTGCTAAGTGCCCCATAAGCTTCACTGGAATTTCCTGACGGACTGGCATCAGCAGAAGTTTGGTCAGTTTGGCAGCCGCTAATCAAAATTCCTCCATCTGGGAGGGCGCGCTTGGCCGTTCCGGCATAAACTTCTTGCTTGCTACCCAATTCTGTCTCCATCGCAGGTTTTACATACTCCTCATCGTGCTCCAGCTTTTGTTTGAGAAACGCTTGAGCCAAACTCCAACCATCCCCAAAAACCCACTACCCCCACTTTCACCATCACCGTGCTGGAGTTTGTTCAGAATGACCTTCATGAACTTCTTCACCTTAGGGCTGGCATCTTCGCCAAAGATGTCAAAGAGGGATGGTCTCAGCTTCCCAACATCAATGTCTTCCTTACCAGTTTTCTGTTTGAGTATTTCTATAAGAGTTGAGAGAGGCAGAGATCTACTTTTCACATAACCCCGCTCACCATATTCTTCTTCTAGAGCCCTGTCATCAACATCTTCCTCGTCTCTATGGTGGTGACGGTGTAGTCCAGAAGGGATGTGAATACCTCGAGATTCAAATGCACCTTCCACCTTATTCCGCAAGAAATTTTTGAACCCAAATCCAGAACCAGAATCTGATTCATCCTCAGCACTCTTTGTGCTCTCCCCAACCTGCTCTTTTGCCCCATCAATGAGACCACCACTATGGCATGAATCAGAGACAATTGTCATCTGGCACCCTTCAGGGATCTGATCCACTAGTTCCCTGAAATCATCATCTACTCACAAAACGCAAACTTGTAATCAGCATGTATCCTTGTTGGTCTCCGAACAACTATATGTATCGACCTTTCTCATTTCATATTGTAAAAGAAACAAACAACAGATCAACTTTTCAAAAAAGAAAGAAATTATACATGATGGCATTAACATAGAATGCAACAAGCTTCAGAAGAGTCGCTAAAACTCTCCAGTTACGAAAAATATTTACTTATCACAACATATATCATAAAAACTCAGCATTCTTTCATACATCAGTTCTTTTTTTTTTTAAATCCCTTCATTTTTTAACTGAATATACTATGTCAAAATTTTGAATTATAACAAATCAAATAACCAGATTCCAAAAATGCCTTCTTTACCCATGAATCCCAATCCCGAAAAGATATGCAGAAAAACAAACACATCATTTTCATGCTCGATGCAGAAACAAAACATCTAGCACAAAGATCTAAGATTGCTCATCATGGTCCCAAAGAATTGTAACAAATTAGTGATGCAATATATATTTAAAAAAAAGAAAAGAGATTGAGATGCCAGACAAATTACCAGTGATGAGATTCATGTCACAAGGCACAATACACTCATCATAAACAGTATCATCCTCGTCTCCGGTCTCGGCCGGGAGTCGAGTGCCGTGTCCACTGTAGTGAACAAACAGAAAATCCCCTGACTCAGCCGATCGCACAAGATCAGCCAGTGCCTTCCGGATGTTCTTCCCGGTTGGCTGCGTGTAGGAGTCATCGGTGTCGATGAGGACGGTGATATCGGACTCATCAAAGCCGTACCGATCGACAAGGCAGCGGTACATCCGTCGGACGTCGTTGATGCATCCATTGAGCTCCACCTTGGTTCCCGGGTAGTTGATGCCGATCAACACTGCCTTCTTCGCCATGTGGGTTTGATTGGGACGATCCAAAAGGTGTCGACTTTTTGACTTTCTGATGAAGACAGACTCGGTGGATCGAAAGCTAATACAATCCAATTCGAGGAATCGTGAGTTCACGTTTGAGGGCAAATTTAACAAATTAAAAAATATATAAATCTATATTTATTTATTACTTTGGGGAAATTGATGATTTGGTCCTTGTGCTATTGATCAATACTTTAATCTAAATCCATAAAAACAAAAGTAAAAGAAGGATATTGTATGCATGATAATCATCATGAAATGGGGAAATTGAAGGGCTGTCGAACTCTTACAATTTTATGGGAGACAATTGGAAATAACACAAAATACAAGCCATCAGGACTTTTACAAAAGTGATTAATTTATTTGAATGATTAAGCATTAAGAACACAGAAAAATGATGTGCAAAAGCAATGAGGACATGATGAGGCAATCTCCTTAAGGTTAAGGATTGAGATTGTTGCAATTGAGTCTGATTTCACCTTGATTTGGTCCACTCAGAACTTGTGTATTCCCAAGCTTAACCATAGACACCAGAAACTGACTAGTGAACAGGAATGGCTGAGACATCATTGCATTAACAAATGGTGCTGTTCTTGGATCCGAGTACAGTGCTTGATCTGTCGACAACAATCCCTTCTTCATCTGCAGATTGGTGTAATATGCTGTGTCAAAAGCCGTTGGAGTTGTGACATCTAGATTAACCAAATTACTACTCCATCTACATTGCCTTATCAAGCTCCTCCAGTGATTTCTGTCTAGTGAAGAAAAATCAGGCTTAGCTAGCCTTTGCAAGATTGAATAGCAACTGCTCCTTCCAATGGTGTGTGACCCTGAGAGTACAACCAAGTCAAGTTCGTTCAGGCCTCGAGACTGGAAGAAGTCGATCAAACTGGTAACATTTTCGTGACCCTGAGGAACCATATCGGCTTCTTTGGCTATGGAGATTCGTCCATCTTTTCGACCAAATGAGACTTCCCAGAATGGACCTCCTAATAGAACAGTAGCATCTCGTGCTGCCGCTGTTAGAATGTCAGCGCAGGAGACTGTTTTTGGACACCTTGTGTCAGCCTCTGCCTTAATATCATTAATCACATTGAAACCCCTCAACGTCTTGCTCGCAAACGCTGTTCTCTCGCTCCCGGCGTGGTTTAGCAAAATTGAAGCATCGCATCCCTGCATTGCAATTATTTCAGACACTAATGATCAGTTATCAATTGTTACGTATAAGCACTTAGTACGTAGTAGGTTTCATGTATTAGCCTTTTAGCTAGGTTGGTTAATTACCCTGACGGCACAGTCGTGGAAATGTAAGCGAATGATTGAAGCAGGCAATGTTGGATCCGTCTTAAACCAGGCTTCCATTTTCTGGTGGATGATTACTTCAAGAGCTGGGCATGTATTGAGATAATAAGTGTTAGAGAGCTGGTGGGGGTGTTGAGAAGGCGACACTAGTTTGGTGGTGGCTTGCAGAGGTAGAAGAATATTGGCAATGCACAACTCCCATTGAACAAGGAGAAAAATGATATTGGTGAAAAGCCACAACTTCATTTTTGATCTTGTTTAGACGTACGATTCTGATTCTCTGATGAGATTGTTTTTTATAGTAGTGAATTTTTATTTTATTTTATTTTTTTTGTGGGTTGTCTGAAAGAAATACAATACGTGAGAAGCACCAACTTGTGAGTTGCAACCATGTACAAATACAATACAAGTGGAAATTCATAGGTCAAAGACTGATCATATCAATTATATATCACGTCATCTTGTCATGTATAAATATATAAAAGAAAATCCTTAGCAACCCAGACAGAATTAGCTAGTGAACAACTTAACAGGGGGATTAAGTTATGTGGGATTGCTAGGACTAAATCCTGCTCAACTTCAAACCTATAGAAAACTCAAATGAATGAGCACTATTAATCTTAATTTAAAACTGAAACCCCACCCATTTATACAAGCAAACAAAATTCTTTATAGAAATTTACAGGGGAATCAATCATACTTGCGCATTGGCACTCCTACCCCCTGGACAACATGTTATATGTATTTTCCCACCTTAGTTGATGATTTTAGCCATATATGTGTTGATGATGATGCTTGTTAGATCTCAAATCAAAGTGTTCATTTAGTGTTTTTTTTTTAAAAAAAATTTAGTTTAGATACAATTTGATTATAAGATTAAGATGATGCGCTCAGACAAAGGTCCAGAGCTTCATTTACCTAAAATTTTACACCCAAGGGGATTATACACAAATATCACTTGTTTCAAGTTTAAACTCCTCTTTTTCTTTTTTTTTCTCCCTTTTTTTAATTATTAAGACGACGACCTTAGTTGGGCAAGGGGTGCTCCACACACAGCTCCAGGGCATGCTCAACGACTCCACTATTCGATTAGCCACAAGAAGATAAGTGTAGTGGGACTAGACTGAGAAAACGAGTCAGCGGAGAGTAACCAACACATCTTGTCATCCTCATCAACGCGACTTGGCAAATGATCGTAAAGAGGCGGTCAAAAAGTTATGAAGAGGTCAATCTCCCAATCTTGGGCCTTCCTAGAAAAAATAAGGATAAGGAGACACCATCCGTGAGGTCATTAATCATAACATCTTTGCTACGCACCAACCTGAATGGAACGGCGAATTGAACCTTAAAGGGGACATTATTGATCCACTTATCATTCCAGAAACTAATCTTGGTTCCATTTCCAACCTTAAAAGTCTTAAAACAATCCGTAATGCTGCCAGGAAGGCCACCCTCTCAGAATATGATTCAAAAGGCTACTATCATGAACCTTCGTAGTCAGCTTCGTTGTCCACTCATTTCTGTCCAGCCCATATTTAACTACCACAATTTTCCTCCATGGTGTATTTATCTCTAGCAAATTTCTAGTGCCATTTCCCAAGGACTTTCTTTATTGAAGAATCTAAGGGAAAAGATACCTAAACCTCCTTGGGCAGCTTCAAAGAGTTTCAATTCACAGGAATAGGATGAAACTTCTTCCCAATCTCACTATCACCCCATTCAAAATCTGATAAACTGACTCAAGCGTATTGGAAATAGATGAGGGTATAGGAAACAATGTGAAGGCAATTGATTGAACTCCATAAGCATGCTTTAGGCTGGCATGTGGCAATTTTATTACAACACCTTGAAGAATACCATGTTCAAATATGATTCTTCTCTTGATCACTCGAATAACAACGGTTCCAAATACTCCCAAAGAAAGAAAACCAACCATAACCTGCTGCAACTAACCCCTCTCAACATCCAAACTCGGGTGTATGCCATCTTCACCCACTAGGAGACTTTGAACAGAAAAACAAATGATCCCAAGTTTCATATCAATAATAAAAGAACAAGAATTTCGGAACATTACAATCAATGGGGGTGCTTCGTACGCAGAATAACATTTCTTCCACAGTCATTGAATCCTTATCTCACCTCATGCGCCACCATCCAACTGGATTCGATCCTTTCCTTGTGCATCTGCTCTCTTTTATTTCCATCAAGGTGCAATTTTATTCCAGTAGCAGCTCCATACACCTAAAGAACCTTGCAAACGCTTTCGTTAACTAATACATATCAGTCACTTTTATCTTCATTCCTTCATGTTGTCGTTGACTGGAAATTCTTCGGTAGTATGAGCAATGGATATGTCCATCGACTTCAAGCCAGCAGTTGACTTATCTACATGCTGCCACCAAAATTAATAAGTAATCAGCAAATACGTAATGAAAAACAAATTTCTCGATTAGATTAAGTGAAGCTCTGAGCATAGCACACTTGGTGGGATGTAGTCTAATTGCAGACCAAACAGATCAAGTGATAATTCACGACTAATGACTTAGTACATATGGTGGGTGGTAGTCAATTGACAAAAAACTTGTAAAAGAAGAAGAAACTAATCTAATTAAACATTTTAACAAAAGAATAAAGTCCAGTTCTAGTTGCAGGTACAATGAAGGCATAAAACCCCACCCAAGTCCATCAGGGCATGGAATCCTTCTCTGCTTTCATTTTATATTATGTTTATTTTTTGAAAGCAAATAAGATACCAACTGTCCACCCCAATTGAGCCAATAAGGTCCCACAACTAAAAGCAGTATACTAAATAACTAATGGGGAAAAGAGATTATAACATCTCAATTGGGAAGTAAGAGGAGAAAGGAGGAAAAGAGCAAAATAGGTACCTGATCAAGATGGAACTTCGTTAACCTAGACTTCTTCTCTAGCATCACCCTCTGGCGGTTTTCATAAAAATCAAAGTCATCCAATATAGATGTTTTTGCCGCATAGTTCTTAAAGATGTTCAACATTCCAAATCCTTGAGGAAACCTCAACTTAACACAAAAACAAGTTTTATTACGTTAGAAAGAAGCAAAAAAAATGAAACTAATGAACAGCAATGCTCAAACAAACCTCTTGTGTGTCTCTGCTATTCGTTACCGGCTTGTTGTCATTATTCTCAAGTATTATATGTCTTAATTGTGGATTTGGAATATCTTTAATGATATGCCACCTCACAGGGAAATAACCATTCCACTTGTTCTGTTGCCAGAAATCCATATCCTTACTAAAATTGACTCGTCCTGTCATCTCAGCAAGTCCACAGAACTGACCACTTGCATTAACCTGGCCCACACAACAAAGGGGAAGAACTCACTGAGTGACTTAAAAAGAAAATACGTATCCAGCCAGAAACTCATGCATCAATCCATTGATGAATTCTAAACATACCGAAAAGAAAAGAAACACAGGACATCGGGTGACTTTCTCAGTAATCCTAGCTTGTGCCTCTTGATAAGCACTGTCAAGCTTCTTATTACCATTAGGGGTACTAGCCCAAACATTGTACTTGATGCTCTTGTGAATATCATCTTCGCTGTAAGATTTGATGACAAAGAAAAATGCATGATCGTATCTGGTATGGAACTCAGGACTATTATATTGATCCTTCCTAATTGCATAAGTGATTTCGCCGTTACTGTTCCTGTTTCTCTCAGCAGCCAAAGATCCAATAGAATTACCATAAGCCAGGGAAGCACCTTCGGCATTGGCTGTTTTCGAACTATGATTCTTCTCCTTCTGCAAACAATAATCTGTAATACTATTAAACCTGCTTCTTGATTGTAACTTCTCATGTCCCTCCTCCCAGCACCCTGCATTTGCTTTGTAATTCACAGACCTGTTTGGGTGATGCATTCCCCCCTTTCCTTTATTATAAGGGCACTTCACAGATGGAAGATAACCTTTGTCCAGCTCATCTCCCTGGAAAGTTGAGGTCTGTCTTGAGCCCTGCAAACATTTTTAAAAAGTTCAATCAAAATGCCATGCAAAGGCAAGGGTGGTACTACAAGTGAGAGATGATTACTAGTTACTACACCTTGCTAACTGATTTTAATCTGCTGCTCACACAATGGCCAGATGAAACATCTAATGGATTGCCTAAATGTAAAGGCAGCAAGTCTTTTGAGTGGGAAGCGAGATTAGAGAAAGATGAGATAACCTTAGAGCCTGGAAGTTGCAAACTTCCACCATATCCTCCGTTCCCAATAAAAAGAGATGGATCCCACAGGTAGGATGCTGGCACCAACTCCTCATAAGAGAAAGGAGATGTGAAATATCCAGGTGAATCAACAGCTGGTAGGCCTATGTACTGTCCCTCAACACCAATCATAGTTACAGGTAAGTAACAGCTGTAAAGAGTGCAACCTGGCTGAACTCCTGGCATACAATAGATCAAAGACCCAGTATCTGCCTGCATGACCTGAACAGAGAACAAAAAACACGTAAGATTGGTGAAATGACAACCCTGCTTGTTGAAGTGCTCAATCAGAAATTAAGATTTAGTTTTTGTAAAGAGAATAATGGTAATACGACATTCGCAAAACATCAGCAACAAATGAAGAGGCCATGAACCCAAAAAAAAGTGTAGTACACAAACCCCATTACTCATCTAGTTCATATTAATTAAGATTCTAACGTCTTCTTTTTTGGAAATACCCGAAAACAGCACAAGTTCATAATTTGATTTATTAAAAAAGCAAGGAAGGCGAACATCCATAAAATAAAATTGTCTCTTACTTTTCTCGCTATACAAAAGCACAATACTCAATCGCGATGGTTCAACCACCATAGCAGGAACTAGAGACTTAAAATGGACTGACAACAGAGAAGAATAGAGAAACAATACTTCGTGACACTAATCAAACAAAACTGTTGAATTAGAAACTTACTGGGAGCTGAAGTTTCGCACCATCAGAACACACGTGGTATCCTTGGTCACCCAATCCTCCAACATAGCCTTCATAACCTGCGAACATGCTACTGTAAGATGTGAAAACAGAAGTACATAGTCATTAAAAAAGTAGAAACAAGTCAGATGGTATGTGTTTGATCAGATGAAACAGCTAGACCTGGATAGTAATATCCATAATAGCCAGCAGTTGTTGGAATCAAGCCATGATCCATTGCCATAAATTCATGATCTATATCGCTTTCTATGACGCTTTTTGTTTCATCTTTTGTGGATGAAATACATGATGTTGCATCTGATATGCTTGCATCCTTCACAGAATCCCAAGTCCAAAGCATAAATATAGTTAACAACAACATATAAGATCCACTTTCAGGATTCCCCGTCAAAGAGAAAAATAATGAACACTGCTTACCATATTGGAATTGGAATTGGCGACTTCGGAAGAAGAGTCATCGAATTTGAGATCCCTTGTCATTTGTTCCATAGCTGATCAAGAAGAAACGAGTCAAACCTCAAAAAACCAAAGGACAGACAAGGAACATCAAATTTTCAATATATGTTAATAATCACCGAGTTGCTAAGCAATATTCATATCTACAATCATGTTTTTTTGTCATATTTGTCTTTCCAATGGACCAAAAATTAAAAGTAAAACTGTAAAAGGCAAATCGTGTTTATCAGAGCGAAAATAATGCTAATTAATTATATCAGAAAATAATGAGATCAAGCAAGTGGTCTCAAGTCAGTCATATTGTGAACTTAGCCCCTAAGAGATTTGACCGATATAGAAAAACCCTTTTGAATAAACAAAGAACCCATCATCCAAATATTCATTTTAGTTGTTTTGTTAAAATATGGACCAAGAAGTTTGAAAAAATTCCAACACACAGAAGAAACTTCCCTTTCAGACAGAAACCATCATCAAAATACCGAAGGCAGTTGTATTTCTAACTTAGCCCCTAAGAAATTTCAGAACCAATTAAAAATAAAAAGGCTTATGAAGTATGAACAACAAGAACCCATCTTTATTTTTCCAATCAATTCAGTTGTCATAAGACACAGAAAGAAAAGAAAAAGAAAAAGAAGACACTTGTTAGTTATTAGTATTTGCTTTAAAGCAGAAAAATCCCATTTCTCAAAATTGCGCAATAACATTGGAAGCTACCCAGCAAGAGTCCTTTGATCTCTATAAGCCTGGACCAATCATTATTGCAAACATGCCTATTTGTGTGTGTGTATTAACAGGAGGGAGAGGGAAGAGAGAGAGAAGGAGAGATGGTACGTTTTTGAGTGAGTTGGTGGTGTTGCTTGGAATTGAATTGAGCCAGCACAGCCCAGAGAGAGCTCCGACAACAAAATTCCAAGCTAGAAACAGCAAAGGAAGATATTATGTAGATTCTTGTGTTCAGTAGCTTGTCCCCAATAAAGAGGTATCCGATATCGCCGTCAGCGGAGCCTTAAATCCTAGAAATTCACGTTGTTGGGTAGACTGAACAGCACAGCAAGAGGGAGAGGGAGAGGGAGAGGGAGAAAAGAAAGGAAATCGAAGAACTCATATGTCACTCCCTCCATAAAAAAATTAATCAAAAACAAAATACATATAAAGAAATGGAGGAGTAAGTCATGAGTGAGTGAGAATGCAATTTGAGATTAGTGGATTCCCATTATGAAAAGATTAAACGGCCCGACAGCCATAGGGGATAATACTAAACTAATTGGGGCGGCCTGGATTGGATAACAATGAGACTTGGACATGTCATCCTATATTATTCTTACTGAAAATGACAAACTAAATGAGGAAAAGAAATATTAAGTTCCATAATGGAGACAAAGAAGATATATATATATACACATATAGAAAGGTTTTCTATTTCAAATTCTCCTCTTCGATTGTTATTGTTATACATGATCAACTTATTTGGATGTTTCGAAGATCTTATACAGGAAATATTGCAATTATCAAGCCCAGATGTCTTATTTACATCCACAAAACAAATAACCCGTCATATGTCGACATCAACCCAACCCAACCCAACCCAACTGAATAATCTTTAACTTGGCGAAGAATCCCGCAGCATATTAATGTTGAATGTTTTTTATGGCCGGTTTTACTCATTTTCATAACTATATATGTAGTCCAATATATATCTCTAACAACAACAAAAACAAACTAGTCCAATATTGAAGTGATGCTCAACTTGATCATGGCGAAGAGCGTTGTTGTAAGCATGGAAGATACACATAAAAAGACAATAAAAAAAGAATTGGTAAAATTGCACTTCGGATGATCAATAATCAATTTATTGGCACGAGAACTTTCGGGTTGATTCATAAGTATATAGATATCGTGAAAAAATATGCGACATCTCGACTTTTGCCAAAAGTTTTCATTCATATAGATCAAGAAAATATATGGTACATCAAAAAAGAGTGACAAATCATGCACCGGATGAGCTATTTTTAGGCTTAAAAATATCAAGCAGAATTCGTGAGCATAAACTCACGGAATTCAAAAAAAAAAAAAACGACTTTTCATATTTTTTCTGTATATTGGCGTGCATATGATATAGAAATTTAAGTGTGCTGGAAAAATCTTGTCAAATAACCAGGAAGGGAAATGGAAATGCAAGGGTGGTGGTAGTGGGCAGAGAGAGGTTGTGAAATCAGTTTAAGACCACTCAAAATATTCCCAAAAAAAAAAACACAAAAAGAGAGGATTAAATGGCTCCAACCCCGTTTTCATTGCTATGACCGTTTCCTTCCCTCCCTCCCTCGTCTCTCTCCACCTCGTTACCTCTAAGTTATTTTACGTCCAAAAAAGACACTTTTTTTTTTGTTGGAGATATTTTTTATTTAGTTTTTGGTTTTTTGTTATTTGTAAATGGTAGAATTTCTCCTGTTTCTGCCATCTTTTCATATTAGTATTTCTTGAATTCTCTCCATTCTGTTTGAGTCCCGTCTTTACGAATTCCTTCAACAAACCATGTTTCGTTTCGTCCCATTCTTCCATCGACTCATCTCAAGGCAATGCGACAGTAACAATAGACGGCAAGCGAATAGAGCCTGTTTCCTTTAATGCCACTTTGACATTCTGGTTTGTACCCTGCATTGCCTTTTCAGGTGGGTCTTATCTGTTTTCTTCATATAAGCATCTGTGTTGAATATTCTCCTTCGCTGTCATATGCTATAACTATCTATTGCAGAATGGAGGGAATCGCTGTGCAAAATCTCACACTGGGGATCTTTTAGTTTATTTAATATTCTAGCTTTGACCTAATGGTTTTTCTGTCTGGTTTCATTACGTGCCCACCACCCCACTGATTATCTATAATCAATGATTATAATATTTGAGATATAAGGCAATGCAATGCTTTACCATTTTCAGGTTTAACACACGGGTTTTTGTGGAATTTTTTCATATGCTTGAACTCTAACTAATGGCCTTCCCTTTTACTTTTTGTATTAGATTTTCCCTTTATAGGGGTGATGTTGTGTTTCCCCATCAACCTCTTCAGAGCCCATCAGGAATATTGACGCATCTGAGGTTAGTTCTTCGACATTCAATCTGATTAGAATGTAGAACCAATAAATAATTAGTGCCTTACCGCAAAGGTGAATGATATGGATTGAAAGGAATAACAGATTTTTTAACAACAACGAGTCCTCCTTAGAAGTATTCTTAGAAAAATGGCTGGAATGTCTAAAGTTATGAAAGCTGTGATTAATGTGTTCTTCTTGAGCTAAAAGGATTAGCTCTGCTGGTAATTGCAGATGAGCTACCTCCCATTAGAAGCAGCATTCGATGAACCCAAAAGGATGGAATCATTTGCCAAGAGTAAGACCATCTTAACCTCTAATCCACCACCTTATGACCGCAAAAAGGCAGAGCAAATAGCCAAAATTAGCACCAATTCTGGTCATGATTCGCCTCGTCAACCTGCATATACAAACAAAGTTTCCAAGATTAGTGAGAATGTCAAGTTTAACCCACAATTTGATCCCAAGAAGATAGACCCAATAGCCAAGCCTGTCACAAACTCAAGCACCAATCAGCGCCCGGCACCAAGCTTAAGAACACCTGCAAATTCTGAAATCCCTGTGACTTCAACAACCATGTCAACAGGTGCTGCCGTGTCATTATTAGGAAACACGAAGACAGGTGATACAAAGATCACAAGTTCCACAACCAATCAAGGCCAAGGCAATGGGAATAGCAGTCACAGTGACAGCTTAGAGAGCTCCAGTGCGCCCCTCAAGCCTCACACTGGTGGTGATGTACGATGGGATGCCATTAATTTGATTAATTCCAAAGGCAACTCAATTGGTGTTAAAAATTTCGACCTTCTTAAGCGGCTTGGGTATGGAGACATTGGAAGTGTCTATCTTGTTGAACTCAGAGGTACTAACACACATTTTGCTATGAAAGTCATGGACAAGGTATCTCTTGCCAGTAGAAATAAACTTCTGAGAGCACAGACAGAAAGAGAGATTCTCGGACTTCTTGACCATCCATTCTTGCCCACTCTATATACCTACTTCGAGACTGAAAAGTTCTACTGTTTGGTCATGGAGTTCTGCAGTGGAGGAAATCTTCATTCTCTGCGGCAGAAGCAACCAAACAAACATTTTACTGAGGAAGCTGCAAGGTCAGTTTGCTGGCAGTGCTTTTATTTCATTGATCATGTTATCTCACTCCTATTTTTGGTATCGACTTCTAACTGTTCCATTTAACCAGCATAGTTCTGTTAATCTATCAATGTTTGCTGAGTCGGGCTAGTTGCAGACAGCAGATACGTAACTTAATCTATCAAGCATAGTCTTATGCTTCATTCCAGTCTATTAGTTTTGTTGTCGCAAGGGAAACTAGTCTTCATGATTGATATTTGAAACTTTATTATTGCTTTATTACTCGTTGCACCATCTATATGGCGAGTGATCAAGAGCTTTGAGGGAATTTCAATATTTTGATAGGTATTCAGAATGTCACATGACTTGATGAAAGAAGAGAATATCTGTGGGAAATGGTAAAAGGTCAATCTGTACAATGCTCATTTATTCCCAATGACATAGATGCATTTAGAAATAGAGATTGCAATGTAATTAGTGAGTGATTCTTAGCTTATTATGACTGCAAAAAGCCTTACGCTTATGCTATGCTCAGGCTTATGAAAATTTATGGCTATTTTGTTCTAAGTTCATTCCATGTTTTTAGGTAACTGGTCATCCTTGCATCCAGAAAGCTCAGACACAAACAAATAGAAGGATACTGTTATACCAAGCCTTAACAATAGTAAAGTGGTTAGGTACATTCGCATCATCAAGTGACATTGCTCCCATTGCCCTCCATACAGGGATTTCTGTTAAATGGTAAACAACACTCGTGCACAAAGCTTCCCCAATGGGTAGAGTTGGAGACAAGCAGGATGCACGCAAACCTTACCCCATATAATATGTGAAGAGGAATTGAACATGCAACCTCTCGATTGTACCCATGCAGTTACTTCTTATCAGGAAACGGTTTCCTATTCCAATAAATAACCATTAGATGCATGTTCAGAACTCATTTTATAGCTAGGATAGCGTGATTCAAGACAACTCGGTTAGGATGTTTGTTGCATGGATTGATAATTTGATACCCTTTAATTTCATGGTTCAGAACGATAAAAGGGTTAGCTCAAAGACTGTGTTCTGTTCTATGCTAGCTATCTCATTTAGTTTCTCAAATTTTTATAACCTTTTCCTTAATTGTCTTTAACAGGTTTTATGCCTCCGAGGTGTTGCTGGCGCTTGAGTATCTACACATGCTTGGTATTGTGTATAGGGACTTGAAACCAGAAAATGTGCTAGTAAGAGACGAGGGCCATATCATGCTCTCGGACTTCGACTTATCACTTCGATGCTCTGTCAGTCCCACACTGGTGAAATCCTCGTCTGTACATGTAGGCGCCGGTGGAGGTAGTGGTAATGGTGGCATTTTAGATGAAGAGTATGCAATCCATGGGTGTATGCAGCCGTCAAATTTTTTCCCACGAATTTTGCCTAAAAGGAACCGTAAATCCAAATCAGATTTTGGCCTCTTTGTGGGAGGCTCAATGCCAGAATTGATGGCAGAGCCAACAAATGTCCGTTCCATGTCGTTTGTTGGCACACATGAATATCTAGCCCCAGAGATCATTAGGGGAGAAGGTCATGGTAGTGCAGTGGACTGGTGGACCTTTGGCATCTTCTTATATGAGCTGCTGCATGGAACAACTCCTTTCAAGGGCCAAGGCAATCGCGCCACGCTCTTTAACGTAGTAGGCCAGGCATTGAGATTTCCAGAAAGTCCACAAGTAAGTTTTGTCGCTCGCGATCTTATTCGAGGACTTCTAGTCAAAGAACCTCATAAGCGAATTGCATACAAGAGAGGTGCCACAGAAATAAAGCAGCACCCATTCTTTGAGGGGGTAAACTGGGCTCTTGTGAGAAGTGCTATGCCTCCTCACATACCCGAACCTGTAGACTTCTCACAGTTTCCTAGAAAAGAGTCATCCCCAGCTGAGAAGAAGATGCCAGACCTTGGAGGGGCTAAAACTAACAATACCCCTAATGATCCTTCTTATATAGATTTTGAGTACTTCTAGTGAGAAGAAAAAAAAATTCCTTTGGAGGGAATCCACTTTGTACAAAAGAAAGGAAATGAATCCTGATAAGATACAGGCATAAATTTGTTGATTTCTTTTTTTAATTTCATTTGTTCTTTGATAGGCGAGGAGAAAGAATTGTTTTGTATTTATCCTTCTTTCTTATGGCCTAATCAATGAAGATTTTGTATCTAATTTTGTTTTCAGAAACTTTTTGAGTATTGACCGTGGTTCACTGAAACTCTTGGAATGGTAACAGTGCATGTATATTGACTGAGATGAGAATTCAGTCTGAACCCATAGTCTGCTATCTTGATTGAGACTAAATGGTTCAATGAAAGGTTGCTTTTGAATATGTGGTGTGGACTCAGGACTGTATTAGTGTGGCACAAAAAGATTATGGTTGTCACTGATGCAGAAGCCTGAAGAAGACCGTTGGTAGTTTGAAATTTGCAATAGCAAATCCTTAGTATGAGAATGGCATTGGGAGCTACATATTGTAGGGGTCAAGTTCAACCTCAATAAATTACATGGGTCATGTTCAACCCAATCTATTTACATACAAACGGGTTAGACCAAACATCAAGCCCACAGAGACTAGGTCCACAAAGTCCAACAACAATCAAACCAAAACATACCGTCCAAAAAGGATTTGGTCTAAAATGGCAATACAAAGCCGATACAATACAAGCAGTCGATACACAAAGGCTAAAACAATAACCATGGGACGAAGCCGAAGATAAAGTAGTTTCATATCAAATGGTTATAGCTGAAACTTCTATAACCTCTCCAACTGCAATGAACTTCTCCAAACTGCTCTAACTATTGAGAACTGTTCCAACTGTCACAACTACAAGTAACTGTTCAAAGTATAAAAGGAGTTCATCATGCTATGAGGAGAAAAAAAAAGAGAGACTTACTCTGTAATCTGACGAGATAATAAAAATATCATATCATTCCGCATCGTAGACCTAGGCTCAACGCCGAACCATGTAAAATCTCTTTGTCTTGTCTCATATTTACCCAATCACTTTCAAACAAATTCAATTACCGATAATTTGCATCAACACATATAAAAGTCACTGCTGTTTGCATTGTATTGTACATACAAAGAGTAGTTGTTCTCCTCGCAAATATTAATTTGGTGCTTTGAGAAAGCTTGCACCAAGTATTACTGAAGATTGGACTCCCAGTCCAGTGGTACACCTATCATCAACGACAGGAGGTAATTATCAATTAGTTATTCATTTTTCCAAAACGCCAAATTAATTATATATTATATATTTGTCCAATTCTAACCCTCCAAAAACTTTTTATATATGTACACTGCCCAGAGCTGTGTTTGGTTTGACTCGATAGAGAATATGCCGTTGCCGTGTTGGAGCTGTGCTGCCCTTAATCCAAGTGCTCTGTCATACGGGACACCCATCCTGGGCAATCCTACACATCCCAGGAACTCAAGAAACGTTTTTGTCACCGCTAACAAGTTCACTTGTCTCCTCCGGGTTGGAGTCGAAGATATTGCTGACCTCGCCCATAACAAGGCATGATTTGGTTTTACATCTTTCTGGGTGTTCCCAATTCTTGCTTGCGCTTTTTGTCTTCATTACCATTTACTGATTCAATTTTTTTTCTCCTCTCCTTAACAGGTGCTGATAGCAGCTGGTGCGTCGGCAGCTATTGGGCAACTCTCCAAACCATTTACTTCTGCCTTTCTTGACGGCAAAGATTTAGATTTCGGGACTGTCTTTCAAGCGGGTGGCTTCCCTTCCACCCATACCTCCGTATGCGATTCTTCCTTTCCTTTTCTTTTTCATTTCATTTATATGTTATTAACACCTCCTGTTTCTCATTTTGCTCTTAAAATTAATTAATTAATTATTCATGATGTTATAGGCTGTAGTGGCTACTGCTACATCTCTTGCCATTGAGAGGTGAATATCCCCACTCCTTCTGGGTTCTTGCATATCATCTATTTGCCTTTTTTTTATTTTATAATCAACTATTTGTTTTATTTAAATGCAGGGGTTTATCAGATTCCATTTTTGGCCTAACAGTGGTTTATGCTAGCCTTGTCATGTATGATGCTCAGGTACTGCTCACATTTCTCCTGCATTTTGCTCCCTCATATCTTCCATTTCTTCCCTTAGAACTACCCTGACTGATTGTTCACTCATTCTTCATGTTGTTGTTGCATCATAAGTGAAATTCCTGTTATTGGGGGAACTAATGGTTGCTTCTTGTTGCTCAATTTACCTATTAACTACTTGGATTGATACCCAATAATCTGTATTGACAACACCTTTTAGATAATGAAACTCGCACCACCAAAAAATTCTTCCCTTTCAGTGCTAAGGTTGTGAAAATGGATTATTACAGTTATATTGTCTGGAGTTTTGAGTTTGGGCAAATGGGATCTCAATTTGTGTGAAAGTTACTTCTTACTTTTCAGGCAACAATCTTCCAGGTCTAATAGTGTGCTATAACAAGAAAAAGTTGCACTTCTTAGAAAATAACTGTTATGGTCCGACTGAATTGCAATAAATCTACAGATTCTACACATGAGAGGCGGGTTTATTAAAGTTTCACGAAATGCAAGCAGGGGGTTGTTTGGGTGTTGAATCGGCTGGAGGTCACTACAGGTTGCAGTTGTGGGATTCTGGTACTTTGTCCATGTCATTAAATGTACGTACTTTCCTAAAAGAACTGATTAGCAAATAGAGTAGCTAAATGTTATGGTTTCAAGTGTTGTGCAAACAAGGTGTTCATATCTCACTTCTAAGAACGACTTTTCTGTTAAGATGAGAGATGCAATGAATGCAAGGAGCATGAAACAAAAAGATGGTGTTGAAGTGGCCACTTCAGGTTTGGTGGCATGCTTGGATTCATCAGTAACTCTTGCTAATGTATTTGGGTGCCTATGGATTGATATTTGATACTTCATTTGCTCATGAGTTTTGTTAGGAAAGTAGTACTATTAAAGACTCAACCAAAGTACCAGAATCCCACAACTGCAAACTCTAGGGTGCCGATGTATAGGCTATCAATTGGGGTGCAGCTCTAACAAGCTATGCAAAATGTTGCTTTGTTCGATATTGAACCAAGGAGATGCAATGCGGAAGTAAGGATCGATTGGTTCGTTCACGACAAAGCCAATGTAACTTGGAATTCACCAAGAAAGTTTGGAATCCACCAAAAAAATTGATAGATCTCAAAAATTATATTAATTCATCGTTCATCTTTTTTTTGTGCGGAAGACGACTACAACCCTATAAGTAAGACCATTCTATAAGAAATACGCTTCTAATAAGTCAATGACTGACTATACTAATTACTAAAGTAAATTAGGAAACTTGTCCTACATTACAAGGTCAACTGGATTCTATTTGAGTTTGCGTGATTGAGCACCCGATGCATTTTTAGTGGTACAATCTGGGTTTTATATCTTTTATAGCATGAATTCAATGCCAAGACAACTTAGCTTTGTATGAACTTTTGAGTGGCATGTATTGGCTGGTGAATGATCACCTATGAACTGGCCAGTGGATCAGATTCATGACTGTCCCTCAGCACCTTCCCCACCCCCCCCCCCCCCTCTCCCCCTCCCCCTCCCCCTCCCCCTCCCCCAGCCTGATACATATGATAACAAATAATGGGATATGTAGTGTATGAAAAACCATGGAAATGCTTTCTTAATCCCTGGGGTTCAACTGTGAGCTCAGAATGGGTAGGATAACAACAGAAATAACAATGTCTGTGACTCTATGAGGCCCTGTCAATGAATCTCTTGCCACATATTGGATGTTGGTAAACTTGGGGCGATATTAAAAGAGCACTATAGTGATAAGCACCCCTCCATACCAGTGTTTTATGGGCTCTGGAGAGTACAGGCCTAAGCCCCACCCCAACAATCCCAGCCCGCATCCATGGGCGCACGCACCCATGGACATATTGTAGTCCAATGGGCCTCCACAATACCAATATTTCATGGGCTCTAGTAAAAACCTATTGAACATGTTAAGGAGTGGCCTTTGTCCTCCTTATAAACAACACTTAACTCCCCCATCTTTCCGATGTGGGAGTTCCTATCAAATAGTTGTTCAAGATTGATGTGAGAAATCTTTGGCTTCCACCTATTGCTCGAGTCCTATCATATGAACACATTTACATTTGCATATTTGTATATTCAATATCATTTATTACTGGACATTCTTTCATCTGTCAAGAAAATGAAGGAAGAGTCTGGTCAAGGACCAATGCAGAGACTTCTCTTTCGGGTGGATCAGTATTCTGAAGAGTTTTCTTCTATTGCCAACTGTCCATTATATGATTTTCTTCCCTTTCACATTTGGGTAGATGAATCATGCTTGAATTTTCCATGCTAAGGTTTGGATAAATAGTATGATTTCTTTCTCAAATCAAGCCTGTTCTGTGTTATATCTATTTGAACGACAATTTTGGCACCGCTGCATAAAAATAGTAATGGTATATCAAAAACTTATGTTAAAAGGCAGTCCATAGTTTTGGTAGACGTGTTCATGTGGTGATTAATATGTGCGTCTTCCTCTTGTCATAAGTTGTGCTGATGTGCTCAAGATTGTCCTTTGCTGGGAGGTGAAACATCAGTTGTTGGGAAACTGTTTGTGCTTTCTTCTGTTGCGTTGTCTGTAAGGCCTTTGTTGGGTTGAATGCTGTTGTAAAGTTTGAACTAGGTTGTCGACTTGTGCCTCCCTGCTTTACTGTATATATATTATAATCCTCTTTAAAAGTATATTTAGTGGGTGTGGTTGTGTTTGTATTTGTGCATGTTTTTAAAATATATTTGGTATGCCTGCAAAGCACTTGCATCATCAGGTCATAATTAAGCTTCCATTTCCGTATAGTTTGATGACTCTGTTTTGCTTGTGGTTTGGTGTGAATAGACTTGCAAGTTAGCAGTTGTGTGTTGTTTTTGTAGGGGGTGAGAAGAGAAGTGGGAAATCATGCGAGAGTCCTGAACAAAGTCCTACGAAACACAAAAGTGAAATCATCAACAGTAGGGGAGGCTAGAGATGAGCATGGAGAATCATCAAACTCAATAAACATGGAGAAATCAGCAAAAGCTCATTTATTACTGGAGGTAGAAAAAAGAATTAGGAGGAGTCCTTCTGGTTCTGGCGACGAGAAGAAGTTAGGCGCTCCATTAATAAACGAGTCAGTTGGTCACAGTGTGGTTGAAGTCATAGCTGGTGCTTTGTTTGGCTTCTTTGTTAGCTTGGCCGTGCATGCCACATTGTGACGTTATACACTTTCATTATCACTTTTTTAAAATTTTCTTTTGTGTGGAGAATTATTCGTTAATGAGTGATGCATGCTTATATACAGAGATTTGTCAGAAAGGATTTTTTTTTTTTTGTATTTTACATTAAAAAGAACAAATAAGCAAAAGTAGTGAAGCCCCATTTCAGGGCGACATGGATGGATAAATGATGCATGCATATCCTTGTAGCCAAGTGATAGTTATTGCATGCAAGCCACGTAGCATTTATAATTGCCACGTCGATAGTGACCGACTGGAAATGAGTCTGAAGTCTCTAGACTAGATGGAGCTGGGAGTATAAAAACATGCATATATCTTATATTTTTAGTGTTGAAGTCTAAGAAACTAATAAAGATATCATCAAATCATGTCAGGGGCACAGGGAGCACTGCCGCCGGAGTGCAAGACGGCAACGACGTACGAGTCAGTGGCAGGAGGAGAGAACAGGACCAAGACGGACATCAGGTCAAAGGTAGACCAGGGTCCCATCCAGATTGACAAACAACAGGACAAAGTCAAGGATGCTGCTTCAGGCCAAGGTGGCCCTGTTTTTGGTGCTGGTAAAGATGATAACAAGCAAGACTTGGGCGTCACCGGCACTGGCACTGGCTAATCATCTTCTTTACAATTTACATCATCAAACTCTAGTCTATGAGAAAATTAATGAAAATCAACTACTTGTATATTAGACGAGAGGATTTGAATATCAACTTCTCATGCGTGTGTACAGCTAGCTAGATTTAATTTGAATAACATTTTCTCGTCTAATATCCAGAACGGAAACTTACGGTGCCAGCTGAAGCTCTAAATGTAGCTAGGAAGGTTTAATTTGCTGGATTATCGGTATAATCTATCTATACAATTTCTATTATTAACTACAAAAAAAAATTCTTAATGACAAAAAAATAATAATTTCCAATAATTAAGTAAATAAATATAATTCTCCATTAGTCTACTAATTTTTCGCACTCTTTTAAGATTTAACTAAAAAGAGTTATCTTTCACCATGTGATCCATAGGGAATTGATTCTTTGAAATCTTGGAACCCATTGGTTGAAATAATAGTCTTCCACTCCAAAGAAATAGATATATATTTCGAATAAGTATATGTCACTTTGACATGTTCACAAGAAAGAGTTTTATGAATTGTAAAGTTTCAAAAAATTTTTGTTCAACATTAATTCACTGATAATTTGTAATATTGAAGAACTCAACAAAATCAATATGTTATACCTCTCAATTTATTTGTAAAACCATGTGGTCATCTCTAACAAAACTTCATTCTTATTAATATGATTTTCAAGAATACTATCAATGGTACAGGGCTGAATTGGAGTTGATTTGAGCTGAATTTGGATTGATTTGAAGTTAAAATAAGAGAAACAAAAAGTTGCAGTTAATTACCACTTTTATCAATTAGTAGTAATCAATTTCCAACGGGATGAAATTTTGCTTGGTTTTTGTCCAGCCAAAAATTTTTACAACGTTGTCCGATTTCAATGATTTTTGATCGGCTAAAGCAAAATGACGTTCTGAACTGAACTAGGCACCATTGGTCCCTACCCCCACCTCAATTTCACGAAATTCCATCGTTTCGATCATCAAAAGGATTGTTTTCAGTTTTTAGGGGTATTTTTGTAAATTTACATTTCCGTGTTTTCATCTTATTAGGGTTGTAGTTGGCCCTAGTGATCATGATCTTTTCATTCTATCAAATAACTTAAAACATTAGATAGTTTTCTCTCAATTTCGTGGTGGATTCTAGTGTTACTCTTTCATCAAACGTTGGTTTGATTGTTATTGTTCTTTCTTCGTTGATTTATCTGTATTAATCAATAATCTCAACCTCATTATGTTGGTTGATAATTTCTTCATGAGTTTAGACATTATTCACGTCATTATTTTTCTTCGAATTTGAATGTTCTAGCTTTGGAGATTGATGAGGACGAAAAAGAACATGGTGATCAGGATTTGGTTTATCGGGACCTTTACCACGGTTTTGACTTAAGTTTGAGTGCACATTCCTTTAGGCCTATCTCCTCAGTAGGAAGTTGATTTTCAACATGTCCTAGTTGTATCTGAAAGACTGAATCATGAACTGAGTAAACGTCTCATGTAACTCGTCCCTCTGACGAATTAAATGTTTCTCAAACAGCCTCAATCCCACAACCATCATCCCGAATCTAGTTTCCTTCTTCTTTGTTAGCCATTGAACCAATGTCAACTCCTTGCTTCAATACCAACTAACCCACTATTGAAATAAGATCAATTTATTAGTTTACAACTAAATCAATATAATTTAAAATCCACAAAAAAAATAATTGAGAGTCTATTTTTACGCGGCTACAACCTTATCAGTACTAAAATAATAAAACTCTAGTAGAAACATGAAATTGCTAAAAATATTAATAATAAAATTTAACTAAAATTCTTGTTAACTAAAAAAAATCTCAATAACACAATCATAAGAATTACTAATAATTAAATAAATAACGCAAATCTTCTCCCACATTGGCATCTGCCTTCCCACTCCTCCTGGAACTCCACCCTCGATGTCGAATCCTTCGTTTCCGGCCTGGAACGCTCCGCTGATGGTAAGACACTAATACGCTCTGCTCCTTTCTTTTCCTTTTTGCCTTTTATTTATAGCAATAGATGCTTCTGCATTGTTGTTGCTAGATTGATGGTCGAATGTAATGATGTTTGTTTCTCTAAATTTGACGACTATTGAATGCCACTTGTCTTGCTAATGCCTGCCAAGATGTTTCTGTATTATGCTTTGCTAGATTGATGGTTGACCGTGTGTATGTTGAAACTTCCGTCACTGTAAAAAAAATTTAAAGTCAGTTAAGGTAAACATCAACGATTAAATGATTAATCCACTTGAATCAGTGAGCTGTCCACAGCCACCCATCCATTACCTATATCTCTCACTACCAGAAAAGAAAAGGGGAGGTAAGTTGCCTGTTGCCCTCCTTCAGTTTGGCAACAAAAATGAACAGGAGCTAAGAAAGCAGAATGATGATGATAACTATCGAAGTGATTCAACCAAAAGCTCTCACCTTTTCCACTTCTACTTCTAATGCAAAAACCAAACACCAACGCTACTCATTGCATGTTCAGTCCCAATATCATCAATGGCATCTACCCTCGAGCAATTTTCCTTCAATAACCATGATCAGGTCTCGCGGGAGAAGAACCATTGTCACTTGTTCCTTCTCTTCTTCATCACCATCACCACCAAACGAGGAGGAGGAGGAGGAGGTGGTGGTTGATGGAGAGAGAGTGAATACTAATGTTAAGACGTTATTTAGGAGATTTTGGAAAGTGGCTGCCCCTTATTGGTTTTCTGATGACAAAGCCCAAGCAAGGCTCCGACTAGGAGCTGTTTTCGCTCTTACTCTTGCCACCACCGGCATCAGTGTCGCCTTTAATTTCCTTGGCCGCGACTTCTACAATGCTCTAGCTAGTCTCTCTCTTATCCCCTTTTACTCTTGCTATTGATATCCTCAAATTTCCCTTTTATCATCTCCAAAAGTTAGTTTATTTATGTTAATTTGCAGACAAGGACCAGCAACAGTTCACAAAACAACTCATTTTCTATCTGGGTGGTTTCGCTGGTGGAATTCCGGTGAGCACATTCTCTTTTTAGGTATTTCTCTGTCATTATTCTCTTCTTCCCTCTAACGGATTCACATTATTAGCTCATCACCAATAAGCTATACCCACTTACTTTTTTTTTTGTATAGCACACCAACACCCACTTACTGGTTAGTGAAGGAGCTACTTTTAATCCAATTTCCCTTGTTTAACTTTCATTTACTGCTCAAAACTTGCAGCCTCTGTCAACTAGAATTGTCCTTCTACTTGATTTTTTTTATAGAGAAGGGGCCTTGCATTAGTTGAATTTTATCGACGTATAGAAATTTTAGTTCTAAACTGTTCTTCTAGTAATATTTTTAGTTTATGATGGGTTCGTATGTGGTGTAGTTCTTTCTATTACTAGGTTCATGCTCTGTTGACTTACGGAGTTCTTTTTTTTTATTGCTTATTAAGTACATTGGTTCTTGCAGTTCTTTGTATTGAGAGATTATGCCAGAGAAACTCTTGCTTTGAGATGGAGGTCTTGGATGACCACCTATTACATGGAACGTTATTTAAAGGATCAGACTTTTTACAAAATCCAATCACAATCTATCATTGATAATCCAGATCAACGCATAGTTGATGATCTAAGTTCCTTCACTGGAACTGCGCTTTCCTTCTCTTTGACACTTTTCAATGCTGCAGTAGACTTGATTTCTTTTAGTAACATCTTGTATGGTATCTACCCTCCTCTGTTTGCTGTTCTTCTAGTATATTCTCTTGGGGGAACGGCTATCAGTGTTTTCCTTGGAAAGGTAAATTTCTCTTATCTTTTATTATCATTCTCCTTATGATGTTGCGTAAAATGCAGTACTAGTTCATATTTTTTTATCATAATATCAGGGATTGGTGGCTCTCAATTTCTTGCAAGAGAAAAAAGAAGCAGATTTTCGCTATGGACTAGTTCGCGTTCGTGAAAACGCTGAATCTATTTCTTTCTATGGCGGGGAAGAAAATGAGATGCAACTTCTGCTGCAGCGCTTCAGAAGTGCTTTTGAAAATTTAACCGTAAGGCAGTTGTTCATTTCCTCCAACCCCTTTCACCTTCTGTAAGTTTTCATTCTTGCACAGTAAAAGGTCTTTGCACTGAGAACTACTTGTCTTGGTTGAAATTACAAAATCTGATATCATTTTGATTTGGTGAGAGAATTTTATATCAGATTTTATTGAATGAAAATTGCGGAGGCGCTCGGTTGCTGTGGTCCGAACTGGCCTCGGAATTTTGGGTTGGATGTTGTTTTGTTGCACAACAATACAACAATTTCTCTCACACAAACAATATTTATAATAACCATTTGTATAGTAAAAGGCGAACAACTCCCATGCACAAGAATCTTGCAGTGGGCGGAGTCGGGAACAGACGGGATGTAAGCAAACCTTACCACCATATAACCTTTAATTTGAGAGGCCCAACAACTGGTTCATTGTGAATATGAGTTAGGATTGTCCTAAGGACTCAACCAAGTGCTACGCCAAGGTTGGACCATTGTTGAATGATCCAAACTCTAGATTAGATGTTGCTTCATCTAGTTTTTGCCAAGGATGGGAACATACATTTTTTTTAATGTAAAGATGAGCTTATATTCTGTTGTTTATGCCATGCACCATCTTGCTTTGCAATGACCAAGTCTTTTGAGAAGGTCTCTCATTTGGAAGAAAGTTCATGTGCTTGATGGGGAATCATTGTTCCATTCCAAATGGTTAGATTTGGTTACGCCTTGTCGGAAAGTTTGACAGTGTTGAGACCTTTTTTCCCTGGGTATTTTCTTAGGACATTTTCAGGTTTTGGTTTGGTTCAATGTCAGTTGACTTATCTTTTTGCTAAAAATATAGCAGCGATAAAAATAAGGGGGAAGGAGGCATGAAAGACTGAAAGAGTTCCTGGCAGACATGCCCACAAACAAATTCTGATCCTTAATTTTACAAATATCCAATCACCAGTAAAAGGGAAGGTTACATACCTAAAAAAACCTTATAACAGTATCCCTGGTTCTTCAAATCATTGTACTTGTACATTATATAGTTCTGCGTTCATGTTTTTTAAAAGGAAAACTCATAGAAGACTAGCTGGTCTATAATGATTCAAAGCTGTTTGGACTTGAAATAAACCACTTTAATGACCCAAATGCTTTCCATCAATTGCATTTCCCTGAACATGCATGGTCGTGGGGCTTCTAGCGTGTACAATGCCTCCAGAATTGAAGTGGCTGCTGTTCTGAAATAGCCCTTGCTCCTCCATTCTAAGGCATATTTGTTGTTCAATGCTGTGGAGATTGTTGAATGCGAAGCAATCTAATCTTTTGAATTTTCCTGATGCTCCTCTGTAGTGTCCAACAGACTTGGGTTTGGATTTGTTATTTTTGTCTCCTTTGCACGCAGATCATTTACATTTCATGGCTGTTGTTTTTTGAATTTCTTCTCTTTCCACAAAGCTGTAGTTCCATATTATCTACGGTCTGAAACCCTGATTTCGTTTGTGCAGAAATTATTGATATCTTCTAGAAATCTGGAGTTTTTCACCAATGGCTACCGGTACCTCATTCAGATTCTACCTGCTGCAGTTGTTGCTCCTATGTATTTTTCTGGCAAAATTGAGTTTGGTGTCATCAATCAGTCTGTATCTGCTTTTAATCACATCCTTGGGGACTTCTCTCTCATTATTTACCAGTTTCAAGCTATCAGTGCTTTCTCAGCTGTCATTGATCGCCTGGGTACTGTATCTGTCTCTATCTTTCGTTATCCTCTCCTCCTCCTCTCTCCCTCTCCCTCTCTTGCACTTTAATTAGGCTATGTTCAATGCTCCCAGCAAATAGAACTTTTGAAAAAAATGATTCAGTCCATGGAAAGGGTACTCTGTAGAAAGGGAGGAAAAGTAAAAACATTAGTTTTTTGCAACAAATGCATTTGCAGTTTCAAATGTGAAGGTAGGCAGTTAAATTTCTGATGTCCTAGCTGTTAGCCAATTTCTGCAAAAGGCCTTTGTTTCTCCTTCAAGAAAATGCCTCCCTTCTATTATTTTTCTTCTTCTTTGCAAGGCATGTGCTGATTTTAGATGCAATGTTTATTTTGTGTGTTTGTGTGTGTATAACAGGTGTCAGACATCTAAATAATGGTCTGGATTTTTTTTGTTAAAGTCATCACCATAATCATCAATTTTTTTTTTTTGCCTTTTGTTCTTGTTCAATTTTGTTCTTTTCTATCTTTTTTTTGTTGAGTTTAATACACAAATTTTGCATAATTTTTTTGTAGAATACGTTTTCATCTTCTTACTGCCATTCGTTATTCCTAAATGGCCAAAATTTTGAGATTTCAGATTTATGACATTTGCTGCATTGCCATTTTTCTGAACTTTCATTTTTATTATCACTTGTAACAATGTTCTCCGCTTGATAAACTTTATTTACCTAATGTAGTGCATTTCTTTTGTGATCCACAATACATACACTCTTGATGTTGGCATGGAAATCTTTGATGGAAAAGATATCTTACCTCTGAACGGTTTTTCTGTTCAACATAACAATAATGCTTTTCACCTCCCGCATATGCAGGTGAATTTGATGATATTTTAGATAGCAGTAGCTCTAAAAGTCTTGCTGACTCCTCTGAAGAGATTTGTCTCATGTACTGTAGTACTAAGAGTGTGGCTCGATTGGAGTTTAATGCATCTATTCCCTTGGACAGATGTCGAAAATTACTGGATATAGAGAATTTGACCCTTCAGACACCAAATAAAGCTACATTGATCCAGGATTTATCATTGGTGATTAATCGCAATGATCATTTACTGGTTTGTAAATCATTCTCTATCTCAAATGTGGGGCTGCAAGGTTTTGGGCCAATAATATTTATTGTTAGAGAAATTAATTTATGTCTTAGTTTGAGTGCTTTTTAATTTTGTTTTGTATATATATCTATCTTGAAGATAATGGGACCTAGTGGGAGCGGTAAAACTTCTCTGTTAAGAGCTCTGGCCGGTCTTTGGAGCACTGGAAGTGGAAAAATAACTTTCTATGTGAATGATGGGGATGATGCTCAGCCACCGCCTTCTTCAAATGTAGCTTCTGAAATGACCGCTTCACCTGAAAGGCCTATTAGAAGGCATTCCGGAAGTATATTTTTTCTTCCTCAAAGACCATATATGGTTTTGGGAACACTTCGTCAACAATTGCTTTATCCTACTTGGGCTGAAATTGAGATTCCAATGAAAAATGGAAATAAACAATCTGGTATGTTAAGTGTGTACGCATTTTTTACAGAGTAAATGCCTTTTGCTAGGTTATCTTCTTTGATATGCTCTTCAAACTTAAATATTTTTGTACCGTGTAAATGTCTTTTGTGAGGTTATGTTCTTTTATATCTTCTTTCAAACTTTCGTAGCACTCCTTTTGCATTCCTTTTAGGATGGGCATTCACCACCACCAATAAAAATTCCATATTTTAAGTTTTTATGGCCATCAATTAAAACATTTTGCAAAGAACCCACAACCTTACTAATAACTTTGTCATGTAGTACCGCTCAAGAGGCTAATGGGGTGGAAATCCTCAAGATTGGTTGCCTCATTCTCTTTTGGGATCAGGACAACGATGGTGGAGTTCCTAGAATATTCTGAAGTCCGTCTATAATACAAGCCATTTGAAACTCCCAAAGTATCCTTCCTCATGATGTCCCAATTTATGTGTTAATTTTTCTCTCTTGCAGCAGGTGTCTGTCCAACAAATTAGAGTTAGCAAAGCTAAGAGACTATTAGTACTTTTTTTTAGGATTAATGCTTTTGATAATTAGGAGTTTCGGTGCCAAAGAGTGTCATGAGGCCATTGAATCGTGCTGGGTCACAAAATGACATTGGGGAGTCTGCTGACGTGGAAGAGGTTGGTAGGGGTTCACAGACTGGTGACAGTGCTAGTGGCGCAGCAAGGAGAATATCGCATGAAAGGCGGAGGCCTAATCATCTAAGGGATTACGTGTAGGGTTGAGATGATATCAGAATAGAAATAAGTAGACGTTGGGGTAGAGGAGTGGGGGTGTGGAATGTGTGATGTTTATGCTCTCTCTCTCTTCTCTCTCCTGTCTTCTCCCTATTGTTCTTAATTCCTGGGTTGTTCTTAGTAATCTGGTAGGAGTTGCTTGTAATTCCCTTATTTTGATATCAATATATTATCAGCTGGAGTAGTTCCTACCAAAAAGTTTCCTTTATTTTGTATATTAATCTTTCCTAAAAGCTAAAGAACTCACTAGAAGTCTTATATGCCAGTTCTGGAGTCCAAATTGGATTTAAGTTTTATTAATATTTTGGGAAATAGGCTACAAGACCCGCTGAAGTTTGATGTTGTTTTATAAACACCCCTTTTATGTGTTAATTTTTCTCTCTTGTAGGGGTCCATCCAACAAAATCAAACTTTTGAGTCCTGAATGCATACTACTATATTTTTTTTACAACAAATTATAGTTGGGAAAGCTAAGAGAGTAGTAATACCTTCTTTTTTTTTCCTGGATTACTGCTTTTGACAATTAAGAGTTTCAGTGCTTTAGTTTTGAAAGCGCGCATCATACATGAGATAAGTTTTCCTGTGCCATGCTATAGTTGTCATCTCTATCTTCTGCACTACAACTACATTAACTTTGGTTTGGTCTTCACGGCACTGGAGTAGCACCCATAAACAGTGTGTTTGTCTTCATTTCCGCAGCAATCCTTCTTCAATCTATAAAATGAACTCTATTGTTCTTTCTTGGCCTGCCTCAAAAATAAATTAGTTGCCGACAGAACCCCAGCTGCTTCCTATTGAATTTCTGGTCACTCACTTCCCTTAATTTGTATAAATCGACTTTGACTTTTTGCATATTTGTTTGAATGTAGACTCTCTTTTTTTTACATTTTTTTGCTTTGGATTGGGATATTTCTTCACATGTAGTTTTCCTTCACAATTTTTATCTCGATAATGTTGTAGTACAAGTCTGTTATATAAATGGAATTGAAGGAACGATAATGTTGGTAAACCTTGCTGCAGGTTCACCTCCTTTCTTGATGCAGAAATCAAATTTGGAATATGTGGGTAAAAAACTTACGAAGCCGACGACAGATGACCTCGTACAGGTTCTAGAGGATGTTCGCCTTGGCTATATACTGTCTCGTTTCAGAAATCTGGAGTCATTGCAAGAGTGGTCCAGTGTTCTTTCCCTTGGGGAGCAGCAACGGCTGGCTTTTGCTCGTCTTCTGCTTTCGAAACCAACGCTTGTCTTACTGGATGAGGCTACAAGTGCCTTAGATGAAGCGAATGAGGTATTTATAGATTCTTGCTGCATAACATATTTTCTCCCATTTTGATGACACCGGCCACCAAATGACCCAAATTATCCATGCATGTTGAGTGAGCTCCCCTCATCACCGCATCACCATATTTAGTCATTAGGTTTTTATTGCTCCTGTGATTCATTTTTGGCAGGTTCATTTATACCAGAAAATCAAAGCAGCGGGCATCACATATATCAGTGTTGGTCATCGGCGCACCTTGTACAACTACCACAGTAGGATCTTACATGTAACATCGGTGGATTCTGTAAACGACCAACAAAATTGGCACATTGAGGCGGTCATTCGCGACGTGTTCAATTTATCAAAGTCGTCGTAAATTGTATAACAGGAGGGCTGCTTGCTTCAGCTTTGAATTTATCAGGGACTTTTCACTTTCGTGCACCAAATTCGAGGAGCTCCATTTGGTTACAAAAAAAAAAAAGAATTAAAAGTGGAAATTGCAATTCATCCAAATGTTGCTACCCTTTGCTTTCATAACTAAAATTTCCTATTAATGCCATAGTTTAGTTGGCGTGAGAACATGCCATATTGCCATGGCTACAAATGGTATTCAAGTCATTCCTGGTTATATTTATTCTTAGATGATTGTTGAATATAACAATTATAACAGCTTATAAGCAATCCTTCTCTATCTCTCACGAAGTTGTTTATCAAACCCAGGCTGGCCCGTCGGTTGGACCGGTTGAACCGTACTTTCCCAGCAATGTCGGGCCGGTTCTCATGTTAGCCCGAACACTCAAAGAACCCACGACAACTCACCAAAAATCGCAGATACTCGTGAAACCCGTGACCCTCACAACCCACAGTTCACTCTCTGCGACCAGCTCTCTCTCATCTCAACCAACCTCCAGAGGTTTCTTTGTCTCCGATCTGCTGTGTTACGGCCTTGAAGGAGCACGACTCTCTCGATCTCGGCAATCGCAGATTCAAGGAATCTAAGTTGAAGAAGCCACATAAGGTACACTTGAAACCTTAAGATCCCTCATTTTTCCCTTTGCAATTAGCTCTCACCAGACGAATCTCCCTTCCCTCACTAGACGAATCTCAGTAGAATGAAATTGTGGCATCTAAGAGGAAGCTTAGAGTTAGAGGAGGAAGAAGACTCAGAGTAAATTACTAAATTGGGACCGTGTAATTTGTAAAGTTTTTATGGAAGATGAGAACCAACTAGTTTGACAATTCTATCCTCATACCCTAAAATATTAATTCTTTATGGTATTGACTTTTTGTTGTTTGGAACTTTGGTGATTCTTGTAATTAGTTAAGTTTTTTTTTTAATTAGTTCAAAACCCATCACTAATATTATATATGTAATTATTTAGATAAAAACAGTTATGGTTGAACTATATTTTCAAATTCTCATATATATAATAAAAATCACACAACTATACGTAATAAAGTAAATATTTGGTTAATTATATTATAATTATTTATAAATAAATTAAAATATTTAAAAAATGTACGGTTAAACCTTTGACCCTTCAGGCCAACCGGTTAAACCTTTAAAAATTATTTTGATGGGTCAACGCACGGATCGGTTCTGATAACAGTGGGCCATGTTTAATAGTCATGATTCCAGCTCCAACTAGTCCACTTGTTTGTTCACTGGTGTAATTCTTGATATCTAACAAAAGGATGGCTAAAATACTTCCTCTCAAAATGATGTCATTTGAAGGGAATGGATGACTAATTAAGTCATTTATACGTTAAAAACTTATTTTATCTTTTTACATAATATTTTAATATAAAAAATAAGGATAATTTCATTTCATTTTTTACCTATCCAAATATATGAAAGAGGAAAAAGTATTCTAACTTCCATTCTTTTCTTTCCCTTCCCTTTTTCTTCCCTTCCCCCAAATCCTTCAATTCAAACACATTCTTAATTCTCCCTTCGCCCACAAGGCAGGTAACGAGGGCGGTATAGTCAACCACCTCTCCGTCACATATAATTTCAAACTGCCAATTGAAAAATCAAAAGTATATGCAATGTTTTTGAATAATCTTTGAAAGATGTGGGTTGATCAGTTTGGCCCAGACTCAATGACGGGCACCATATTCAATGCCTTCATGACAAAAGCATATGTGAATGCATCTTCTTTAAGCTTCTCAAATCAGCATGCAAACAAAGAAACGAGAGATCACTATATGATAAAAGCACTTAAAAGTAGCTCATATCAAGTGGTAGCTTCCAGGGGAAAATGCGCTTTTCATAGTTACAAAAGAAAATTCAGATAGAAAGCGCTAATTGTAAACATGCACATTTTATATTTGATGTATAGTTTACCTATCATTAAAAAAAAAGGTGCAACCACAATAACTCATTTACAGAAACTTAAGTTCGAAAATTAAGAATTTCATTCACCACATCAACTTTAATCCTTAAAGCAAGGGCATGTATCATTTTTTATTGCAGTCTATTGGCACATTAACATTCAAAGATTGATCAACTGATTGAAACGGCTAAAAACATTTGAATGAAAATATGAACTCAAACAGATGCATGCCTATGGCAATATCAATATGAAAAAATTGTTATGTACGGTGAATATGATTTATTTGCTGCCAAGTTCGTAACATGCGATTTACAAGGTGAATTATGTTTTTTTTATTTTTTTTTATGCAGTTTGCTATCTCCTTGATAGATAGTCTTTAAACATAATGGTCGTAGATTTTAAATAATGTTGGTTGGTTGTTGCAGGAAATTACTAAGGTCCACTCTTATGAAAAGAGTGGACCATCCACCTCCTCTAAATAACTCTTTAAAGGTTATTACAGTCTTTACTCAGGTGAGCATCTCGAGGATATTTTTTAGATCCAATGGTGTTTGATGAAGGTGGACAAAAGGGTGGATGAAAATAGGGTGGACCTAAGAAGGTCCCGTTGTTGCAGGTGATGAGAATTGTGAGAACAAAGATGATGTGTGCAGCAATTTGAAGAATATTTTCAATGATATTAATGTCATCTCTGACATTCATGGTTCTCTGATGCGGGAGTTTGCTGTATTTTTTTATTTTCTAGAAGGAAAGAGCTTTAATATGGAGTAAGTTGTTCTTTTTTTTTTGTTAGTCAAATGTTGCATTCTTACGTCGGTTAGTGAAGAATTTGTCCAATCCTTAGGTTATAATTTGAATAACGGATTCATGAATGGTCTTTTTATTGGTTATAAAATCACTTTTAGCTTCATTCAATTCATTTAACCCCGCTAAATCTAAATACTAATAGACTAGTGATTAATTCTTTTATTTTTTTTAAAAAAAAGAAAGAAAAATGGACTTCGTTTGATAACTATTTTTTTCTTTTCTTTGTAAACTTTCTAATTGCTAAACTAGTTTCCCATTTGTAATAATTTATTTTTAATTTGAATGCATGAATCTTGGGAATGTAAAGAATAACGTTATATTCTGATCAAAAGAAAAACGACGTAATTTTATGACTTATCTTTGTGATTATACCACCACTCAGTATGAAAATATATTTTGCCCGATAGATGAACGTGCTGATTCTAACCTAATGTTGTTGGGTCTTCTTCTTTCTTTATTGGGCGCCATTGATGATGATCTCGATAGGAAGCTAAAGCTATTGTAGATTATAACATATGTAGTTGTTGTAAATCCACACCCCCATATACATCAACAATATCAACAATATCGTCCGCTTTAGGTTATTCGGTTTCCGTGAATGCATCGAGTCCACACTGCTTTATTTCTCCTTAGGCCTAAGCAGGTGGGCTCGGTCCAATCCACTCAAGCCTAAGAAAATACCTTGTTATAGGTAAGGGGTGGGCTTAGCCCTTATAAAAGGCATAATCACCACATCTTTAAACGATGTGGGACTTTTTACACTAGTCTGTAGATGATGAGTAGGTGGAAGCTATATGGTGTGATCGATGGAAAAACACAAAAGAGTGCAGATGAGAAGCCAATCATTTGAGACTGGTTCTCGATACATGCTATGAACAATTGGCATGTATTGGAGCGCAAAAGGACAGATTGTCAAAGTCGGAGCCCAAATACTAACGGGTTAATATCACGTCTGCACATCGAAAGATAGTTAGTGTTTCAATTTGTACATTATTGTTTAAAATGTTTCAATTTGGTCACCCAATGTTAAAATTGTTTCAACTTGGTCTCTCAGACAGATTTTCTCACTTTAGGACAGTCAAACAGCACATGTGACACGTTGACTGTCTAAATATTGATTGTCACATGTGAAGTTTGACTGCCCCAATGTGAAAAAATCTGCCCGAGAAATAATTTGATCATTGGATGACCAAATTGAAACATTTTAAACAATGATGTGCAAATTGAAACATTGATTATCTTTTGATGTGCAAAAATTATATTAACCCAAATACGAACATTCAACAAACAAAACCGAAATGAAGGCATATATTATAGGTTTAGTGTCAATAATTGAAGTGTTTAGAGTGTGGGCACAAGTTTGTCCACTATAAATGCTCTATGCAGTAGTCTTGATGAGATAATATTGGGTTTGAATAAAGTAATGGGCCAATTACGGGCCATAAGAAAAATAAGAAGGGACTAACTTTATGGAGCTTTAGGGCTTGTCCATTTAGGGTGTTGGGAGGTGTTGGGGAGAGTTGGGTTCGTCCCAAACACCTCTCAACCCTTGACTGTTTGAGACATTCGGGACCGTTGATACAAACACTTCCCAACACCTCCCAACTCAACACCCTAAACGGACAAGCCTTTAATCACATCTCATTATTTATTAAATACATCATTTGTTAATAGTAATCTATAAAAACTCTAAACTTTTATAAATACACCAAAACTACATAAATTTGATACATTTCACAAATACACACCGTAAAATTGGAGCATCATCTGTGTAAAATTGGAGCATAGTCCCAGCTACTTCATTAGAGGCCCACTCGTTCTCCTGGGCATGCTTGCAACTCAATTTGTTTTCCCAAACACAATCAAAAACACCAAAAATCAACGGCAACCATAAAGACAAACTACACCAGATTTCCATTAGTTTTCGACAAAATTCAGCAAAAAAAACACTCCCAAGGAAATCCTCAACTCAAATCTAGGAGAGAAGAAGCAAAAGGTAATTCGCCAGAGTCTACTCAAAGAACTAGATCGGGCCGGTCACTCTTCCCTAGATTTTGACTCATATGTATCGTACTATCGTAAGCTCCTCTCAACTAAGAAATTATTGGGAGAGTGCCGGCGACGGTCGAGATTCGGCGGTCAGTGGCTAGTGTGGTGAAGTATGACATGCGGGTGACGCTGAATTTTTGATATATACGGATTGTAGGGGATGATTTGAGGAAAAGAGAGGGCGATTGTGATTGTGGTGGGGTAGAGAGGAAGTCAGGGGGAGGCCATTCTTTACTTCTTGTTGTGCATAGAGAGAGAGAACGAGATACGGAAGGGTCGTTCTAAATACACATTGTTTTTACTTTGTACACACATATTGTTAAATGTGTTGATTTGACACTCTATTATGTCTCTCTGTCCATCATATCATTTTTTATATAAATCTGTAGCATTGAAATCGGTGATTAGACATAAGCATGCCTGTCATCCCCTCCCTTCTCAGTCAAAAACTGCGGCTCATTCGTG
Organism: Tripterygium wilfordii; assembly: GCF_013401445.1. Classification (NCBI taxonomy): domain Eukaryota; kingdom Viridiplantae; phylum Streptophyta; class Magnoliopsida; order Celastrales; family Celastraceae; genus Tripterygium; species Tripterygium wilfordii. The sequence goes on from NC_052248.1 coordinate 13,771,545, forward strand.
TAACCCCACCTCACCCAGACCAACTAATTACCCCACACAGACTCAAATATATACATATATATATATATAATAAAGTAAAAAAGACAAGCAATTGTAATGAAAATGCAAATCCAAGTTATTGAGGGTTCCCCTTGGACGTTTGATAAAAACCCTCTCCTGCTTACCAAGTTTGATGGGAATCTACGGATGTGTGATGTGGCCTTTGATACGCTCCAGATCTGGGTAAGATTTTACAATCTTCCTTTCAAAATGATGAACGAAACAGTAGGGCTACAGATTGGGGCAGCTGTGGGTGAGGTCATGCGTGTAGATCTGGATCGAAATGGGTATGGATGGGGTGAATTTCTAAGGGTTCGTATTAACATTAATGTCTCTAAACCGTTGAAGAGGGTGGTAATGGTTGCTGGAGAAGAAGGGGAGGAAGCCATAAGAGTTGGGATCCAGTTTGAACGACTCCCTAACTTCTGTTACCATTGTGGTATGATTGGGCATGTGGAGAGAGACTGTGAGAGCGTTTCCTCAGATTCATCTCAAGCAAAACAGTATGGGGAGTGGCTTCGGGCTTCTCCCCCCCGTGGACGAAGGCCGGTGAAATCTCCAGACATGAAATCACACTTACACTCATCACGGCAGGGGGGTGATTCCTCCACTTCCAAAACTGAGGTATCTAAGGATAATGATAGAGGTGCAACCGGTCAGTATAAAGAAGGGGAAGAGAGATCCAATCCGGGAGTTTCTTCAGATGCAGAAAATTACCGACTAGAGGAAACAACGCCTTTACAAGGAGGGGGACCTGGTTGTATGGATAACCCAGTCACTCAAAAAGGGAGTGTGGGTGTTTTGGGGAGAGTGGAAAGGACGGAGTGTCCTGAGGAATCCTCCATTGTTGCCGTAGGAGCTTCGGGTGGTGATGATGAAGAGAAGGGAGTGATAGTGGAAGGAATGAAATTGGGGAATACAACGGAAGATGATGCTCTAGGGAAGTCACAGGGAAAGCGTAAGGGAACTTGGAACAGGGTGGTGAAGAAGGGTGGACAGGATAGTGCAAAAGCTATGGAGACGGAGAGCCAAATCATGAATAAAAGGAAAATCCAGCAGAGTGGGAGCTTATCAGCAGATGGGGTGGATGAGGTAGAGGTACAATGCAAAAGTTTAGAGAAGGAGACAGTCGATGGACGTTTATTTTTATCGGTGGGTACTGGTAGGAACCAGGCCCGCCGAACTCAATGAGCATCTTATGCCTGAATTGTCGAGGTTTGGGAGGTTCCTCGGCAATTCAGTCTTTCAAAAACCTCTTAGGGAGAGTGAAGCCTGATATTGTGTTCTTGTGTGAAACTAAGTTGTCGAGTTCGGAGTTTGATAGAATTAGAGTTCGGTGTAATTTCTCCTTTGCTTTTCCTGTCAGCTGTTCAGGGAGAAAGGGAGGTTTAGCGATGATGTGGCAGAAAGATGTTGTTGTTTCAATTCAAAGTTTCTCCCGATACCACATTGATGCCCATGTGGAGAATTTGGGAGGTGCTTACAAGTGGAGGTTTACAGGGGTTTATGGCGAGTCGGTTGCGGAGATGAGATTTAATTTTTGGAGAACTTTCCAAGCTTTGGCGTCTAGTGTTTCTTTGCCTTGGCTGTGTGCTGGGGACTTTAATGAGATTTTGTTCGATTCAGAAAAGAGGGGGGGTACCCCCAGGATGGGTTCCTTGATGCAACAATTTCATGATTCCCTGGCGGTCTGTAACCTAGACTCGCTGGATTCGGTGGGACCTCTTTTCACGTGGTCTAATGGTAGAAGTGACCCTCATAACATTAGGGTTAGGTTGGATAGAGCGGTAGCTAATATGGAGTGGAGACAGACTTTCCCTCAGAATAAAGTCCAGGTTATCCCTTATTCCAAGTCTGACCATAACCCCGTGGTTGTTAATCTGGTGGGGGCTGAGGTTTGTGATCATAGAAGGAGGAGAAATAAATTCAGATTTGAGGAATCTTGGACGAGGTCCCCAGATTGTAAAGAAGTTATTAAAAATGCTTGGGGCATTAATAATTCTACTTTTTTGGGCAAGGTTCGGCGGACTTGTGCACATTTGAATGATTGGAGTAGAGCTATCTTTTGGTCTGATCATTGGAAAGTTAAAAATTTACATGCTGAGCTCCTTAGAGTTCAGACTAATTTGACTCAAGATGGGGTGGCTGCTAAGGAAAGGGAGCTGAAGCGAGAAATTAGTGAAATTGAATTACGGGAAGAAATGGCTTGGAGGCAGCGGTCTCGCATTAGTTGGCTCAAGTTAGGGGATCGAAACACTTCGTTCTTCCATAAATCAGCTAGTGAGCGCCGGAAGAGGAATTTTATTCGACAAATTCAGAACAAAAGAGGGGAGTGGGTTCATAAGGAAGATGATATTGGTTCAGTGGCCATTGAATACTTCCAAAATTTATTTTCCCCCATGGCAGAGCTGAATATGGGTAGGGTTACTGATATTGTGGCTCCAGTTGTTACTGAATCGATGAATGAGGAGCTGGTGAAGGCTTTTTCTTCAGAAGAAGTTAAACGAAGTCTATTCGAAATGCATCCTTCTAAAGCCCCTGGTCCGGATGGCCTAAATGCTTTGTTTTATCAGCGTCACTGGGATATTGTTAAAGATGATGTGGTTGGCTTTTGTTTGGAGGTGTTAAATAATGGGCGCCAAGTGGATGATATCAATTTTACCAACATTGTGCTCATTCCAAAAGTGAGGAACCCGGAAGATATGACCAAGTTCAGACCAATCAGTTTATGCAATGTTATTTACAAGATAATCTCGAAGTGTCTTACAAATCGGTTGAAGCGTATTTTGCCATCTATCATTTCAGAGGCCCAGAGTGCCTTTGTTCCTAACCGGCTCATTTCGGATAATATCCTGGTAGCTTATGAGTTGCTCCATTCTATGAAAAATAGGCGTAAGGGTAAGAATGGGTTTTGTGCTCTAAAGCTTGACATGAGCAAAGCCTATGACAGGGTGGAATGGCGTTTTGTTGAAGCAATGATGATTAAACTTGGTTTTCATACTACTTGGGTCTCTCTGATTATGCGATGTATAACATCCGTTCAGTTTTCTGTTCTTATTAATGGCAATTCTTTTGGTTTGTTTAGGCCTGGTAGGGGGCTTCGCCAGGGGGACCCTTTATCTCCTTTTTTATTTCTCATATGTGCTGAAGGTCTATCCTCCCTTCTTGCTGAAGCTGAAAAGAAAAATCATATTAGTGGGGTTTCTGCGAGTCGTCTCGGGCCGAGGGTGACTCACTTGTTTTTCGCAGATGATAGCATGTTGTTTTGTAAATCAAACATGTATGAATGTGGTGTGATCCAGTCCCTATTACAAGTTTATGAGTTGGCTTCTGGACAAAAGATCAACTTTGACAAATCTGGGGCTTATTTTAGTACAAATACAGGGGATTTGGATAGGCAAAGGATATCCGCTAGACTTGGAGTTCGGCTTATAGCTAATCCTGAAAGATATTTAGGCCTGCCTTCCTTAATAGGGAGGGAGAAACGAAGATCCTTCAATCATCTTAAGGAAAGGGTCTTATCTCGAATTTGTGGCTGGAAAGAAAAGTTGTTGTCTCATGCTGGGAAAGAAGTCCTAATCAAAGCCGTTGCTCAGTCAATTCCTACTTATGCTATGAGTGTCTTTCGACTTCCAAATTCTTTTCTTGAGGATCTTATGGTAGCTATGAACAAATATTGGTGGCGAAGCAAAGAGGGAAAGGGTATTTGCTGGTCTAAGTGGCAGTCTCTATGCAAACCAAAAGGGTTGGGGGGTGTGGGGTTTAGAAGTCTTGTGTCCTTTAACCTGGCATTGTTAGCCAAGCAGGGGTGGCGGCTATTAACGAGCGAGAAGTCTATGTGTTTTAAAGTGTTGAAGGCCAAATATTTTCCTACTTGTGATTTTATGAGGGCTGGGGTGGGGCACAACCCCTCTTGGACTTGGAGAAGCTTATGTGAAGCTCGTGTGGTTCTGGAGAGAGGTCTGACTTGGAGGGTTGGCAGTGGTCAAAATATTTCAGTTTGGTTTGATAAGTGGGTTCCTAGACCCTGGAATTTTAATCTCATTACCCCGGTGAATCCAAGATGGGGTCATCTGAGAGTGAGTCAACTAATTGATGTTCGTGAAGGATGTTGGAATGAGACTTTTTTGAAGAAGATTTTCCTACCCATTGATGTTTCAGCCATCTTGGAAATACCTTTGGGTAATGTGTTAGCTAAAGATGTTAGGCGTTGGTGTTTTGACTCCAAGGGGCAGTATACAGTTAAGGGGGGATATCATGCTTTAGAGGAATGGCATAGGCATTCTAAGGGAGCGCCTGAGGTAAGCTCTAATTCTGATGTGGAGATATGGAAATATATATGGGGTGCTGAGATTCCCCCTAAAGTGAAGTCCTTTATTTGGAGATTATGCAAAGGCTATCTTCCGACTTTTTCAAACCTCTTGGCCCGCTCCATAAATGTCCAGGGTGGGTGTTTATTTTGTGGAGAAGATTGGGAAACCACGGTCCATCTGTTTGCTGATTGTAGATGGGTTCATCAAGCTTTCCTCAAAGCTGGTTTATCCCATATTCCTAAACCCAATCTGAGCTGCTCTTTTGTTAACTGGTTGAGTGGTCAAATTCATTCCCTTGGTAGAGAGGCCTTCAATCGTCTCCTTCTCTGTATTTGGCAGGTGTGGAACATGAGGAATCAAGTTATCCATAAAAACAGAATGGGCAAACCGGAGGAGGTGGGTATTATAGTAGATGAGATGCAAGCTGAATACAAGGAGGCTCAGGTTACTGAGGCTGGTAATCTAGTTGATCCAAACTTAGGTGTTGCTAGATGGAGCCCACCTCCATCAAATGTTTTGAAAATCAATTTTGATGCAGCTTTGAAGGCCCCTAAGATCGGGTTAGGGATGATAGCTAGAGATCAGACAGGTGCTCACATTGCCTCTCGGTCTGTTTGTCGCTATGGGCCTTCTAACCCTTTCTTTGCAGAGTGTGTTGCTGCCAAGGAAGCTATTTTGTTTGCCAGGTCTCTCAATTATGATCATGTTATTTTGCAAGGAGATGCAGCGTTGGTCATTGCGGCCTTGAATAGTGAAGATATTGGTCTGTCTGAAACTGACCTATGTATCAGTGGAGTCAAAGAGTTGTTTTCCTCGTTCGATTCTGTTCGTTGTTGTCATGTGAGGAGATCTGCTAACCAAGCAGCTGATGTGTTAGCCAAGAAGGCTCTATCTTGTTCTAATTGTATTTCCTGGACTGGAGCTTGTCCTGTCTTTTTAAACTTCATTGTTACTGTTGATTGTATTCGTGTGTCTAGTTAATGAAGTTCCTTTTTCTCAAAAAAAAAAAAAAAAAACAATGATGACTCTCTCGCTCACACCGCCTGTGAGACGGACCCCCCTCATCATACATCTATGCTCCAACTCTATATGTCTATGTCCATAGTCTCTACTACCTCTCTCTCTGTCTCTCTTAGCTTACTCCATGCCATTATAAGGGATGCTAGTGTTTCTACAATGGCAATATCTTTCCTCAAAGTTATTCATCCTCTCTTTGATCCCAGAAAAAGAAAACTTGCTTGTGCACAAAGTATTTGTTTATTTTTCTCCTTTATCTCTAAGAGATGATGAAGAGGAGATACTAGCAAAATGGGCTATAATGGCGTGGAGTACGTTTGTCAGTCGAGCCATCTACGTAGGTACGTTTGTGTTTTTTTTATTTAATTTTTTTTTTATCGTTTGACATGAATCATGAAATTAATATAGCACACTAGATATTTATATTTATTTATTGTAAGCAAAATATAATTAAGTCTCCATTGTTCAACAGCTATGGATTCTCAAGCACCGCCTTGTTTGATAGGACGGACAAAGTGCTCAATCCGTAGCTTGGTCCAGTGTTGGTCCAGTGTTCTAAGGAAGTGAGTCCCTCTTTTAAGTTATTCCAGTTGCCATCTTGTCAGTCTTCGAAGAAAAGCAAGGGTTCAAGCCATTCACTACGTAGCCCCTCTAAAACCATTACCTATCCCGTCCAAAACAACATATACCTCAACAGCAGAAGAAGGAAGTCACCCTCAATGCCCTTCATCTGATCATCTTACTTTCCTAATCAGTAAGAGCAATCGGGCTTAAGAGAGGTGGGATAAGTAGGACTCACCAATGTGAATGGACACCACATAATAGATTTCGAGAAATCTATGCCCCAAAACTAAATAAGCCCGCCGGTAACTCCAGAGAGGAATATAGGTGCTTGCTCTTCAGTCTATCAAAAAATATATTTAGTTAACATTTTATTAACTACACTCACCCGACCTCTAGACTTAATTTTTATTGTTGCAGATATGGACCATTTGGTAGAAATGAGAGCTTGGGCCGAAGATTTACGATTGTCAAGTAGTAGTTCTAGTGATAAGGTAAATATAGATACTGAAGAAATTTCTTATTTGTGATACAAAATATTTTGATTAATTACAGATATTCAAGTAAATTTTTTTGTTGACAGGATTATACTATCAGAAATGAAATGAAAAAAGAAGAACTTGCGGATGATTGTGAAGAAAAAATTGAAGTTGACGTTACAAATTCATTTTTAACCGAGACGGTATAACAACTAGGGAAATAATATGTCATCTATTTTGAACATTTTCAGCAAACTTGTTTAACTTTATAACAGTTATAAATTTTTTTAGGTGTTCGATTCACGTCAATCGTTGATTGATTGGGTTCAAGAAACAGGGCGTAATTTGGGATACATCATCGTTACAAGAAGCTCATCGAGCTCATCATTATTGTTGCAATGCGAGCGCAGTGGCACGTACAGAAGGAGGAGAACCTCAACGAAGTCAACAGGCACGAAAAAGCTTGATTGTCCTTTCAAACTTAAAGGGGTGAAACTACGTGGAGCTGATGATTGGATGGTAAAAGTGTCATGTGGAATGCACAATCATGCCACTGCATCATATATGGAGGGGCATCCGTACGTTGGTCGCCTTTCTGACTTTGAATTTGAGATAATGGTCGATATGTCTAGCGATCGTGTCAAGCCACGAGACATCTTGGCATCGTAGAAGAAACGAGATGCAAAAAATGCCTCCACTATTAAAACAATATACAATGCACGACAGAAATTCTGAACTTCTGAAAAAGCCTGTAAATCCCACATTCAGTCTCTAATGTCATTCCTACATGAGCACATGTACATTTTCTATTATCGAACCGATGATATAACCAACGAGCTCCAGGATTTATTCTTTGCTCATCCAGACTCGTTAGAAATACTACGTGCATTCCCACATGTTTTATTAATGGACGCAACATACAAGACGAATAGGTTCAGGATGCCTTTTCTTGAGATTGTTGGGGTGACTCCAACAAATATGACATATTGCATAGCATTCGTGTCTCTTGAATTCTGAGAAGGAGGACAATTATACATGGGCTTTAAGGTGTTTGCAGTCAACAATAGAGGAAAGCATTGTCCCAAGAGTTATTGTCACCGATAGAGAGTTGGCGCTGATGAAATCATGTGCTCTGGTATTTCCTGATGCAAAGAAACTACTCTGTAGATGGCACATATATAGGAGTGTTTTGGCGAACTGTAAAAGATTATTTCAAGACAAGGAATCATGGGATGCATTCTACTCCCCATGGAATACGTTGGTGGAGTCTGAAAATGAGATTGCATACGTGTACAATTTGGCGCACCTAGAGGTAATCCTACAAAACTATGCATTTGTAGTTAATTACATTAAAGATGTATGGTTGACACCATATAAGGAGATGTTTGTCTCTGCTTGGACAAATACGTATTTGCATTTCGGGAACTTGATCACTAATAGGGTCGAGAGTCAGACGTTGAGTCCATAGTATCTTGCATTCATCAGCTCGTCCAAGCTTAGGCCATATCAATCAAGGCTAGTTTGGAGAAAAGTAGACATCTCGTCAAGCATCGGTTCAACACAGATCAGTTCAGAGAATTACGTGGTTTTGTTTCAATTGATACGTTGAATCTGATTTACAACGAATTTGAGCAATCTAAAGTTGTCAGAGAAGATTCGTACGCCTGTGGATGTAAACATCGTACAATCTATGGACTACCGTGTACGCACGAGCTTTCAATATACATAAATGATAGTCAACCTATACCACTTGCTTCAATCGATGCATTCTGGAAGAAACTTGACCTATCGCCATGTGTTTCTCTTAGAGATGATGACATCGATTGTACTGTTGAGCTACAAATGTTTGCAGAACAATTTAAGCGTCACTCACGACCAGGAAAGTTCAGTCTACTGCGGAAGATCAGGGAGATAATTAAACCCTCAACTACTATAGTACAAGATCCAGTTGTTTTGAAAAGTACACATGGACGTCCCTCTTCGAAGAAAAAAGCAGAATTACATACTCATTGTAATCCTATCACACCCGACTCTATAGAACACGATTTTCTTCAATCATACCAACAAAGTAGACATAGTATTTCAATGGGACGTCAATCCTCGAAGAAAAAGGCAGGTAAAGTAACTCATACAGAACCAGGGAGACACAGTTGCTCATCCCTCTACGGTACTCCACCACTCCCTACACAAAAGAGTTCCAGATCAAGTAACGTTACGCATGAACATATTTATGTTCATCAGTTTCCCCCAATATTACATCCTTACATTGGGTCTGTACAAGATGTAATACCTGATGGAAATTACGGCTTTTGGGCAATAGTTGTTTGTCTTGGTTTTGGCAAACATGCATGGGATACTGTCCGTCATGACTTGATAGGTGAGTTGAGCGCATTCTGACATGAATATGTTGCAATGTTTGGTAGTGAAGAGCATGCATTGGGTGTTCACAACTCACTGAACTTCTTTGAACTAGATAGAGCAGCACCAGTTCAACATTGGATGACAATGCCAAACATGGGTCTCTTGATTGCTTCGAGGTACAATGTCATACTACACGTTCTTAGTTTTGCACAGAGCTTCACGTATTTACCATTGCGATCAACTCCTCCACCGCAGTATCAGCATCTAGCTATCGCTATCGGACACGTTAATTATAATCACTACGTCCAGGTTTCCTTAGCTGGGGGTTTCCCGATGCCTACCATTATGCCTCAGTGGAATTACTTTAGGTATGAGTGCGCAGCTGCATGGGTTTTACCATATATGGAACAACTTGATGTATACATGCATCATACTCGTTCTAGGTTTCCTCCTGAAACTATTGTGGTAGAAGATTAGTAATGTAACAAATGCTATTATGCTTAAATAGAGTATTTGTTAATAGACTCTGATGTGAATGCTTTAATACATGAAAAATAACGGTGTTTTTTTAGCGTAAAAAAATGGCTTGGATTAGTGTACCAAAAAAATATAAACACCTAATAGTATTTGATTGATCGAAAAAATATGAACACCTAATAAAAACCAATGAATCGGGAGCCTCAACCTTTTTTTCTGAATTAAAGTATTATAATAATATACTCCACACAATTTTTATATTAAATTTTGTTATTTTGTTATTAAATTTAATCTAATAATATAATTTTTATTATTATTAAAATTTAGTTTAAACATAGTTATTTTTATTAATATAATGATTTTATAATAATTTTTATTTTTATTAATCTTACATTTAATTTAATAAATTAAATTTACTAATAAAATTAATGTTAAATATAACATCAGATTTTTCTTTAAAAAAAATGTAAAAAACTATCCAATCCACGTGGCACAGTCTTTTGACAAGTTAACGTCAATGTGATATGATGGATAGAGAGACAAAAAACTATCCGTGTCTCGTGTCTCGTGTCTTCTCTAGCAAAAAAAACAGTAGTTTTAATCACTGTGTGTACTAAGTAAATGCACATTGTTTTTACATTAATTGAGAAGGGAGGGGATGGCAGGCATGCTTATGTCTAATCATTGTCTAATCACTGTATGTACTAAGTAAAACGTGTGTGTATTTAGCAATTACCGATACGGAATTGGGGAGAGGGTTATTTTAGAAGAGAGACTTCCCTCCGTGATATTTGTGTTTATGTTTTTGAATTGTAACGGAGCAAAACCTCCGTTAGACACTAAACCTATCTGCCAAATGACTTTTGAGCTATCACTGACAGCTTATGTGTCACATGATTATTGCCCTCGACACACCACATCAGCATTGGTGTGTCCAGACCACCCCTCCCCATGTTGCAATGAATAATGAGAAATTATCGTATGGTCCGGATAGATCACATGACATGCTGATGTGGTGTACTTGGATCAATTAAATGGCAACAACTCAGTTGTTCATGACAGCTCAACTTTATTGGATACGACTTAGATTCGGCTGAGTGGAACTGAGTACGGCTGTGGTGGAGAAAAACTGGAGTACGAAACAGAGAGAGAAAGGGATTTGGAACTTGATTCATTCTTCGGTAGTGATAAACATACAAAGAGTTGGTATACATAATGATACATAATGACATGGTAAGCCATGTAAACAAGTGACTAGATAAATTTAAAATTCAAAAATCAAACCCTAAAATCACTCTTATATCTCCTCTTAGATTTCACTTTTATCTCTCTTGGAATTCTAATTTTTTTTCTCTCTCATCTCTCTCCCTCTCCTCCCTCACAAGACTTCTCTCTTCCTCTCTCATGGCCAACACCGGATCTCCATCTTCCGGCCATCAATCCGACCACCACTGCTGTCAAAAGAAGTGTCCGGCTCCCACAAGCAAAGCCCAGCCACCACTTACCGTCATCCATTACTGGTTTTGCCAGAAATCCACCTTTAAGCCGTGGGTTTTCAACGGACAAAAAGCACTTATCCAGCGGATTCCGAAGTCGGTTTGGCAACCCGACACCACCAATGAACTCCGTTAGGTGAGGAGCACCTAGCCCAGCCCTTTGTCGACCGAAACGGTCATTGGAAAATGGAGACCCACTTTAAAGGTATGCTCCAGTTCGTTATTACATTGTCAGTTTGATAGTGTAATAAGGTTTGGAAGCCTTTTTTGGTCGAAAGCATACACTGTCAGTTCAAAAGTGTAATACAATTGAAGTATGCACAATATAATTAATTTGTTTGTAGGCCTTGCAATATTGCATAGTGTATTCCCAATAGTGTAAATTTTGCACAATGCAGTTGGTAAATACATTGACAGTCAGGGGCGGAGCCAGGAATACATGTTAGGGGGGACTGTTAAGAGTTGGCGGGGGGCCCCCGGAATTTTTTTAAGGAATCTTTACAATATTACACCTATTTAAGATATATTATCTTGATATTTTGATGGCATAAAAGAACCCAAAATGTCAAATATAAATTCATTATACATATTGAAAAGGCCCTGCTTTTAGATATCTCCGTCTGATCTCATCTCGTTGGTTAACTGGATAATCACTAATTGGGATACGCAAGCCTGGATCTCGTTCAAAAGAAAAGGTGTCTGAAATGTGCACATTAGGAATTGAGCTTTCAACTACCACGGTTTCAGAAGTCTGCACATTAGGAATTGAAGTTTGTGCTACCTCAGTTTGTTGATCATCATTAAGACCATATTTCTTTTTAAAGAAGGAAAAAAGAGTTTTCACTCTTTTAGTTGATGGTTGTTGATGAGACATTATGTTTATAACCTAAGTAAACAAAACAACTTTAACAATCAATTTAAATGCAATGGCATGTCACCCACATGCCTGAGATTAACAAAAAATCTATTAAATGAAATTTAAATGCAATGGCATGTCACCCACATGCCTGGGATTAACAAAAAATCTAACCTTGATAGTAATAGGTTGATTTCTCCGCTGACAACTTCGATAAACAAATGAACTTTCTACAAATTGAACTTTCTACAATAACAAAATAATCAATTATCAATAGCTATCTCCATTCTAACCAAAGAAACACAAAATAGTAGAGGGAATTATTTCATATATTAATATACAGAACTATAAAAGAATTACAATTTACAAAAAATAGGGAATCTAAAGTGAAGAAATCAAACCCAGTATGCGAGTCTGGGTCTGGGTTTAGGAGGATTTGAGCAGAAACCTTGACTTTGTGAATCTAAAGCGAAGAAATCAAACCTAGTATTAGCTACGGCATACGACGCTTGATAGAACGACTGAACGACAAAAACTGGACAGAAACCCTGCCTTTGTGAATCTTAGCTTCGGTGCTCGATAGAAGATTAGAAAGAGATTCTAAAAAATTGGGCTTACAAAGAGTTTCTTGTATGTTGTGGGCCTGATTTTTTAATTCTTTGTATTAGGTCATAATAAGATTAGGCCTTGGGCTATTGAATAAAGGAATGGGCCTCTAAGATGGCCTTCTTCAATTCTTAGTATTATATTATACTTAGAAACTTCAATATAACTAATACAAGTAAAAGTATATGTGTATCGGTATAACTAATATATGAATAAGTGTATTTTTTTTAAAAAAAAAAATCTGGGGGGGCTACAGCCCAGTGCAGCCCCCCTACCTCCGCCCCTGTTGGCAGTATGAAAGTGTATTTGGTTATTGTTCTTGCATAAGACTTTTGCGGACTCGTTTCACATAGATCTCAGTTGTTGATTTGATTATTTTGGCTTGCTGTGTTCAAGATCCCAATGATTACACTTTGCTATTTTGGTGGTGTACTTGTCCGCATTATTTATGTACGTTGTGATTTCTGGTAGTGTATTTCTCCTAGTGTGTTTACCCCAATGGGTTATTACACAATGAAATATGACAGTGTATTTAGCCCAGGAGGTTATTCCACCATGCATTTGGTAGTGTATTTAGCCCAGTGTGTTATTGCAATATTTGGGCACAATGTAATTATCCCAAAGATTGTTGGGTATTGTCTCAAAAATATAGCAACCTTGATAGATACATCAAATTCTAAGCTCTTTTTAGATACTACAAAAATGGGGATGCAACCATTGGGGTCTCGGACAATGCATATTGTATTTGGAACATTGTAAATTATGCACAATGCACTCGTTCAATACACTGACATTTTGATATGTAATTGTTTTTCGAACGCATTGAACAAGAAACACGTGGAAATTATGCCTTGAGGATTTTATTTTTATTGACATAGATTGTATTGAAGACTGTCGAAGACGTTATCAATTTTGTTAAATACACTGGTAATTCATTAACAAATGGGTAATAAATACTCTACTGAAAGAAAATGTAATAAAGCACTACCATGGACAACTATATTAAATACCCTATTAATTCGTAATGCATTAACGTATGAGATACAAATACACTATAAAAACATAATGTAATAAGGCACTGCCATTGACAGCTATGTTAAATGCCCTGTTAATTCTTAATGCATTGACATGGGTGATGAGAGATGATGAGAGAGAACATGAAAGCTGAAGAGAGATGAGGAGATGACAAGAAAGCTGGAGAGAGAAGTAAGATGTACAAAAAAACTGCAACAAAACCAAACTAATTTTACAAAAATCGAAAAAGAGAGAAGGAGATGGACCAAGGAGAGAAAAGCGGGAAATCCCTCTTGCTTCTTAGGGTTTTATGTAAAACATCTATGACTAGGCATGCCATATAGATTATGTATATTATGTATGTATGTCATTTTCCTTCATTCTTTACACGTTTTCACTTTACAGTTTACACTCTAGTTTATACACGTTATCGCATAGTCAGATAGAACAACTGTGTGGTGACACATGTTTGTACTTTTCAGTTATAAAAAATAAAAGAAAATTTTTAAAATCATTTAAGACAAGTATTTTAGCTTGAGAGATCAAATGTAAAGCAATCTTTCCAAGAGACTTGACTTTAAATTAAAACTAGTTGCATGCTCGCGCTTCGCGCGACACATAATTAATTTAAAAAATAAATATTTTTGATAATTTTTCGATACTTTATTACCATAATGAATAACAGAGCTTGAATTATAGAAAATGAAAATAATTATGAGATGAACAAATAACTATAATACATTTTTCTCAATATGTTAATAAATAATTTTCTAAGAATGAGCGAAAAATTTGATGCATAAAGAAAAAATATGCTCAGAGTTTAACAATTATTTTTTGCGTTGGTTTTTTGAACAAAGTTGTAAAATAACTAAAAAACAACTCATAAATTATAAATTCTATAGAAAATATAGCACACCTTCTTTATCTCCTAGTTTTTACATCTCATTTATTATTGCTTCCTATGTCAGCAAGCCACAATTTTTCATACAATGTCAATAAGCATATATAATATATAATTTGTTGTACTATGTATCTCACATTTGATTAAATTCTTCATTTGTATAATCATCCACTAAGGGATTATCTTATACGGGATCATTGGGATCATCCTCTATGAAATCTCCTAAGAATACATCCTAAACTGGATCTTTTCCATCATCATTGGTTGTTGTTTGACAACTAATTCCATGATTTATAGGGACATATCGTTAGGAATTTTGTTGAAATTGTTCATTTTTCCCATGAAGTTTTTGTAGTATGTCTTAGAACTTTATTGTGATATTATATGTTTTTGTGTGTTATTTTATACTTATATTGTGAATATGTTTCATTTAAGCTTTTATCTTTTTGTTTTTATATGCAATTAATAGGTGATAATTGATATGACTATTTGTTGTATTATTAAATATCATTTTAAAATTATTTGTATATTATTAATTGTATGTGCTTGTGGGTCTTAAAGTTATTTAATATATTTAATTTTTTCTTTTGTTTTTTGTGTAGTTTTTTTAGAGGCATCTACGTGGCACCAAGGAGAAACCTTTTGGATCCTCCATTATATATATATAGATTGATTAAAGACTTAATTTTATTATTGGTTGATATTGTTATTTTTTTCAATATATGTATATTATCCAGCCACACCCATATCCTAGTTTTCGAAATAAATGACGAATCCCCGTATCTCACATTATGTATCCTCGCATCCATATCAGTGCTTCTTAGGTCCCCATTTATTGGTTGGTCTTTCGTTTGTAATTTTGTTGTAGCCAGCTGTTCATGGTTTGGGACTCATCTCCCCTTGTAATTGGCAGTTGTTCTTGCCTTTCCTGTCTAATAAAAAGAAAGGCATGGCAATTTGTTCTAAATGGGATTTCACCCTCCTGTTGATGTGTATTGCTATATTTTGGCCTATGCCACTCTATTTGGACATTTTTAACTTGTTAATTTCTATATGAATCTATTCTAATTTAATTCCTTAGTCGTTGTTATATGTTGTTTGTTGCTGAAAGATGTCTAATTTGTTCTGAAATAGCAGGCTGTTTTTGGCATAGGTCTTAGCAGATGGGGAAGTTCTCCTGATCGTTAATTGGCAAACCACCCAATTATTCGTCTTGTAAAATGAGTGGTGACAGAATTGGTTATATTCTACTATAGAAGTGAAATTCTCTATTAAATTGCACTCTCAAGATTTGCGATTCTTCAAAAATGTATATATTACTTGCCAAAATACTCAGTTTGCATATTTTATTGAATCAATGTCTTTATACCAATTTTTTTGCTAGATTTGACCTAGCTGAAAGGGAGTAAAAGAGTTTGGAATTGATTGCTTTGCTTAATTTACAATAGAGCACGGTTTGAGTATATGTACAGAAAAGAACTACAACGGTAACAAATAAACAAATGATTATAAATAACAAATGATTACAAATGATAGCTAGCGGCTCCATTGACAAATGATTACAAATGATAGCTAGCTGTTGTGAATGGGCTCCATAGTGTTTGACTTGGACTGAGAATGAGTATTCTCTTTATGCCCCCGCAAGATCAAGGATCCATCGCTGATGCTGATCTTGAACCTGATAGCAGAGAAGCGTGATCACGGACGGGATTTCGTGAGAATATCTGCGAGTTGATTGTGAGTGTCAATGTGCTGCACAGAAATAGCTTTCTTGTTGACGAGATCACGTAGGAAATGTAGATCAATGGCTATATGTTTCATTCGGGAGTGCATGACAGGATTGAGACTGAGATGCGTGGCACCAAGGTTGTCACAGTAAAGAGCAGGCCGAGCAAGGATAGGAAGGTGCAATTCATGGAGAAGACTGGAAATCCAAAGAACTTCAGAAGCTGTAGAAGCAAGGGAGCGGTATTCCGCTTCAGTAGATGAGCGAGCAATTGCACGTTGTTTGCGAGAGCGCCAAGAGATGGGACTGTGACCCAGAAAAATTATATAAGAGGAGACAGATGAGCGATCGTCAGGGTTACCGGCCCAATCAGAGTCAGAGAATGCTCTGAGTTTCAGAGAGCAATCCGATGGGAGAAAAATTCCATGATGACAAGTGCCTTTGAGATATCGCAGCAAGCGTTTGAGAGTGAGCCAATGAGCAGTGGTAGGACGAGAGAGATATTGAGCGAGTCTGTTAATGGCGAAGCTTATATCGGGGCGCGTGAGAGACAGGTATTGAAGAGCGTGTCACGGCCCAACCCTCTTGCCAACCAAAGCCCAACCGACACCCTTACGGGCCGGCTGTAACCAAGGCCCAGGATCGAGCCCATCTCTAGGCTGGCCCGAAAACCTTGGCTGGTAGGTTGGGAAGGGACCGCGCTTATAAACTAGCACCTCTTCCCCACCTAACCGATGTGGGATGTATGACAGAGCCCACCCCTTCAAGACCAACGCCCACGTTGGTCGAGCACCATGGCAGCTTCACTCTGCCGCTGTTGGCCCCTCAACAGGGCACCAACCCGACAGGTAGCCTTCTCCATGGCCTTTCCAGGGTCCCTGGGCCTGGCCCAAAGGGCCGGTTAAGTGTGGCCTCTGATACCAATTGTCACGGCCCAACCCTCTTGCCAACCAAAGCCCAACCGACACCCTTACGGGCCGGCTGTAACCAAGGCCCAGGACCGAGCCCATCTCTAGGCTGGCCCGAAAACCTTGGCTGGTAGGTTGGGAAGGGACCGCGCTTATAAACTAGCACCTCTTCCCCACCTAACCGATGTGGGATGTATGACAGAGCCCACCCCTTCAAGACCAACGCCTACGTTGGTCGAGCACCATGGCAGCTTCACTCTGCCGCTGTTGGCCCCTCAACAGGGCACCAACCCGACAGGTAGCCTTCTCCATGGCCTTTCCAGGGTCCCTGGGCCTGGCCCAAAGGGCCGGTTAAGTGTGGCCTCTGATACCAATTGTCACGGCCCAACCCTCTTGCCAACCAAAGCCCAACCGACACCCTTACGGGCCGGCTGTAACCAAGGCCCAGGACCGAGCCCATCTCTAGGCTGGCCCGAAAACCTTGGCTGGTAGGTTGGGAAGGGACCGCGCTTATAAACTAGCACCTCTTCCCCACCTAACCGATGTGGGATGTATGACAGAAATTGTCACGGCCCAACCCTCTTGCCAACCAAAGCCCAACCGACACCCTTACGGGCCGGCTGTAACCAAGGCCCAGGACCGAGCCCATCTCTAGGCTGGCCCGAAAACCTTGGCTGGTAGGTTGGGAAGGGACCGCGCTTATAAACTAGCACCTCTTCCCCACCTAACCGATGTGTGATGTATGACAGAGCCCACCCCTTCAAGACCAACGCCCACGTTGGTCGAACACCATGGCAGCTTCACTCTGCCGCTGTTGGCCCCTCTACAGGGCACCAACCCGACAGGTAGCCTTCTCCATGGCCTTTCCAGGGTCCCTGGGCCTGGCCCAAAGGGCCGGTTAAGTGTGGCCTCTGATACCAATTGTCACGGCCCAACCCTCTTGCCAACCAAAGCCCAACCGACACCCTTACGGGCCGGCTGTAACCAAGGCCCAGGACCGAGCCCATCTCTAGGCTGGCCCGAAAACCTTGGCTGGTAGGTTGGGAAGGGACCGCGCTTATAAACTAGCACCTCTTCCCCACCTAACCGATGTGGGATGTATGACAGAGCCCACCCCTTCAAGACCAACGCCTACGTTGGTCGAGCACCATGGCAGCTTCACTCTGCCGCTGTTGGCCCCTCAACAGGGCACCAACCCGACAGGTAGCCTTCTCCATGGCCTTTCCAGGGTCCCTGGGCCTGGCCCAAAGGGCCGGTTAAGTGTGGCCTCTGATACCAATTGTCACGGCCCAACCCTCTTGCCAACCAAAGCCCAACCGACACCCTTACGGGCCGGCTGTAACCAAGGCCCAGGACCGAGCCCATCTCTAGGCTGGCCCGAAAACCTTGGCTGGTAGGTTGGGAAGGGACCGCGCTTATAAACTAGCACCTTTTCCCCACCTAACCGATGTGGGATGTATGACAGAAATTGTCACGGCCCAACCCTCTTGCCAACCAAAGCCCAACCGACACCCTTACGGGCCGGCTGTAACCAAGGCCCAGGACCGAGCCCATCTCTAGGCTGGCCCGAAAACCTTGGCTGGTAGGTTGGGAAGGGACCGCGCTTATAAACTAGCACCTCTTCCCCACCTAACCGATGTGGGATGTATGACAGAGCCCACCCCTTCAAGACCAACGCCCACGTTGGTCGAACACCATGGCAGCTTCACTCTGCCGCTGTTGGCCCCTCAACAGGGCACCAACCCGACAGGTAGCCTTCTCCATGGCCTTTCCAGGGTCCCTGGGCCTGGCCCAAAGGGCCGGTTAAGTGTGGCCTCTGATACCAATTGTCACGGCCCAACCCTCTTGCCAACCAAAGCCCAACCGACACGCTTACGGGCCGGCTGTAACCAAGGCCCAGGACCGAGCCCATCTCTAGGCTGGCCCGAAAACCTTGGCTGGTAGGTTGGGAAGGGACCGCGCTTATAAACTAGCACCTCTTCCCCACCTAACCGATGTGGGATGTATGACAGAGCGCCAACGAGCTGACGATAGAGGGATGCATCAGATATGGCAGTGCCAGAGAATTGTGAGAGACTGAAGTTTGAAGGTAAGGGTGTCGCAACAGGTTTAGAATCCAGCATAGTAGCACGGTGGAGAATATCATGAATATACTTCTGTTGACAGAGAAAGAGACCAGCAGTAGTGCGAACAACTTCAATACCAAGAAAATAAGAGAGATCACCAAGCTCTTTGAGAGAGAATTTATGGGCGAGAGCTGCAGTAATTCTGTGAATTAAAGATAAACTAGAGCCAGTTAGAATAATATCATCAACATAAACCAGTAAATAAAGAACATCGGAAGTAGATGTGTAAATAAAGAGTGAGCAGTCAGCTCTAGAGTTAACAAAACCCAAGTGAAGCAGCGTGGTGCGGAGAGCGGTGAACCAAGCTCTGGGAGCTTGTTTGAGACCGTATAAAGACTTGCGTAAAAGGCATAAGTGATGAGGAAATTGCTGATCGACAAATCCGGGGGGTTGTTTCATGAGAACAGTTTCAGTCAATGTGCCATTTAGGAAGGCATTATTGACATCGAGTTGTTTAAGAGGCCAGTTTTTCATAATAGCAATAGAGAAAATAAGACGAATAGTGGTTGGCTTGACCACCGGACTAAAGGTTTGAGAGTAATCAAACCCAGGGCGTTGAAGAAAACCCTGAGCAACTAACCGAGCTTTGTAGCGATTTATAGTGCCATCAGGATTTCGTTTGAGGCGAAATACCCATTTGGATCCAATAGGGCGATGAGTGGAATCAGGGGGAATTAAGGTCCATGTGTGGTGGTTTTGTAAGGCTTGGATTTCTTCTGTCATTGCTGCTGTCCAATGGGGGCTTTTAAGTGCTTCACGGACTGAATGTGGTTCAGGAGATTCAGGAGTAGGATGAACGGTGGAGTGGTGCAAAACTTTGGGTTTATGAATATTATTCATAGATCGTGTAACCATGGAGTGAGTACGAGGAGGAGTGTGAGGAAGAGATGCAGGAAGAGGTGTAGAGGAGATGGGTTCAGCAACAATAAGGGGACTAGAAGAAGATGAGTTAGATGGGGAACCAGTAGGAGGAAGAGGATCATGAGAGACTGATAATGGGGAAGGTGGAGAGGATAAATCTAAGGAGGAAGAGGCAGGGAGGGAGGTAAGATGGTTGGGGTTGGGCAATTGTCCTTGATAGATAACATCGGAGGAATCATATGGAGGAGGGCAAGAGGTTGAGATGCCAGGAAAGAGGTGTTCTTTGAACACAACGTGACGAGAAAGATAAAGACGCTTGGTCTGAGGATCATAACACTTGAATGAGCTTTGTGAAGTACAGTAGCCAACAAAAATGCAAGGAGTGGAGCGAGGGTCAAGCTTGCTTTTGGTATAAGGCCGAAGCCAGGGGTAGCATAAACACCCAAAAATTTTTAACTTATGGTAATTCGGTAGTTGTTGAAAAAGTAGCTGGTAAGGAGAACGGTGTTTGAGAGGGGTTAAAGGTTGACGATTAATCAGATAAGTAGATGTTTCAAAAGCAAGAGACCAAAAGGAGAATGGAAGGTTGGCTTGAGATAGAAGAGTTTTTCCGGTCTCTACAATGTGGCGATGTTTTCGCTCCACTAGTCCTACGTGTTGAGGAGTGTAAGGAGGGGATTGCATCCATGAGATTCCAAGTTGGGAGAGTGTAGATTTTAGCTTGAGAA